>NC_072438.2:24102500-33687500 GCF_028878055.3 Symphalangus syndactylus
AAATCATTCCTTTCTTTGCTTAGCAGGATTGCCACTTCTCTTGTCATTTCTGGCTGAGATTTGTCTCTACTTACGGGTCCGATGGCCAGTAGGAAAGGAGGAAAGAGATTCTGATGAAAGCAACTATTACATTGTAAAGCATCTGCTTCATTTTATTTTATTTATTTGTTTTTTTATTATACTTTAAGTTCTAGGGTACAGGTGCACAACGTGCAGGTTTGTTACATATGTATACATGTGCCATGTTGGTGTGTTGCACCCATTAACTCGTCATTTACATTAGGTATATCTCCTAATGCCATCCCTCCTTCCTCCCCCAACCCCATGACAGGACCAGGTGTGTGATGTTCCCCTCCCTGTGTCCAAGTGTTCTCATTGTTCAATTCCCACCTATGAGTGAGAACATGCACACCTGCTTCATTTTAGGTCTCTACATAGTTTTCAGGCAAGAGGTTCTCTACCTTCCAAAAAGAGAGTGGGACACTTCTGTAGGTTCAGAGGGTTCAAAGGAATCTGGATGTGACTCTTCAAATGTGTCTTCCTGGATATCCCTATCCCACATCTTAGGGTTCTACTACTTTGTATCAGGGCCCTGACTTTTCCACTGTATACTTGCATAGGCTGATAATTCAAGATTCTCTTAAATTCCACAATTCTTTAAAAATTCTACAATTCTTAAAATTAGGTCTGGTGCCTAATCTTAAGCAATGTCTGCCTGCTGGCTGTAGGAGATAAAAGTCTTTAAATGCTTCCAAGAATACCCTATGGCTCTCTGCTTTAAGGTGTTGAATAATAGATCCAAACCTGTCATTTTTTTTCTTTTTAATGAAACAATGCTGCTTAGAAACAGCTACCAGTTGCAGTTCTTATTATTTATTCTACATCTCTCAAGTGTCAAAGATACTGCACCAGCTAGTATACATCCTTCCAATTGTGTCTCATCTTAGTCCATCAAAAGTAGAAGTCTTAGCAATTACAATGCTTGAATATGCCAGGGACAATCTATAATCCAGCTAAGACTAGTAGTAGGATTCTTATTGCCATTCAGCCAGCAAGTGACACTACTTGAAAATCCCATCCTTAGAGCCTCCTAGGACTACTCCACTTTTGGTACCAGTTGTCTTAGGCCAGTGTCCCTAAAAACAAAGTACCCATCCAGAGATGGGTATTGGTAATCAAATGGTTTATTGGGAAAATGCTTTTCAGAGCAGGTGAAGTGAGGAAAGAATAATAAAGCAGGAGAAAAGCTAAGCAGGGATGTAGCTTCAGAGGAAAACTAGTTTCAGTCTGTTCTCAAAGTGAGTTTTGGAAAACAATTTGTACTACAGAGTTAACCTGACCTCAAGACAGTGGGCTAGCTTTTGTTTGTCATTGGCTGTGGTCTGCCTCCTAAGAGAAGTGTAGTTAAGTTATTTTTATTTTATTTTATTTTATTTATTTTTTTTTTTTTATTAATTTTTTTGCACACAAAAACAAACATTCTCTAAAAATACATACAAACAAAAAGATGCGTATCAAACATATTAGGAAGGTTGCACATGGGAAGTCGGGGAATAAAAATGGGGGGTGGGAGTTAAAATAAATGAGAGAGGGACTTTATGTGGATCAGTGATAATAACTCAATCCTCTATTTGACAAAGAAGAGGGAGGAGGAAGAGGAAGAAAAAGAAAGTGGGATAAAGGATCAGAAAGGGAGGAAAATAGAAAAAATTAGAGTATGACTCCAGGGTAGACCTGTTTTGTTGTCACTGAGTTGGTTGGTTGGTTTGTCTGTTGTATTTTTCATGTTTCGCCAAGTTGGCCAGACTGGTCTCGAACTCCTAGCCCGAAGTGATCAACCCGCCTCGCCCCCCAGAGTGCCAGGACCACAGGCGTGAGCCACCACGACCAGCCCCCACATTGTTTCCGGCCTCCGTGGCAGACCTCCCAGACGGGGCGGCCAGGCAGAGATGCTCCTCACCTCTTCCCAGACGATAGGTGGCCGGGCAGAGGCGCTCCTCACTTCCCAGACGATGGGTGGCGGGGCAGAGGCGCTCCTCGCTTCTTCCCGGACGGGGCGGCCGGGCAGAGGCTCTCTTCACTTCCCAGACGGGGCGGCCGGGCAGAGGCGCTCCTCACCTCCCAGATGATAGGTGGCCAGGCAGAGGCGCTCCTCACTTCCCAGACGATGGGTGGCCGGGCAGAGGCACTCCTCACTTCCCAGACGATGGGTGGCTGGGCAGAGGCGCTCCTCATTTCCCAGACGGGGCAGCCGGGCAGAGGCGCTCCTCACTTCCCAGACGATGGGTGGCCGGGCAGAGGCGCTCCTCACTTCCCAGACGATGGGTGGCCGGGCAGAGGCGCTCCTCACTTCCCAGACGGGGCGGCCGGGCAGAGGCGCTCCTCACCTCCCAGACGGTGGGTGGTTTGGGCAGAGGCGCTCCTCACCTCCCAGACGGTGGGTGGCCGGGCAGAGAGGCGCTCCCCACTTCCGAGACGGGGCGGCCAGACACAGGCGCTCCTCACCTCCCAGACGATGGGTGGCTGGGCAGAGGCGCTCCTCACTTCCCAGATGGTGGGTGGCCGGGCAGAGGCGCTCCTCACCTCCCAGACGGTGGGTGGCCGGGCAGAGGCGCTCCCCACTTCCGAGACGGGGCGGCCGGACAGAGGCGCTCCTCACCTCCCAGACGATGGGTGGCCGGGCAGAGGCGCTCCCCACCTCCCAGACGGGGCGGCGGCTGGGCAGGGGCTGCAATCCCAGCACCCTGGTAGGCCAAGGCAGGCGGCTGGGAGGCGGAGGCTGCCGCGAGGCCAGACCACGCCACCGCACTCCAGCCCGGGTAACACCGAGCACCGGGTGAGCGAGACTCCGTCTGCAGTCCCAGCACCTCGGGAGGCTGAGGCGGGCAGAGCACTCGGAGTCAGGAGCTGGCGACCAGCGTGGCCAAGATGGCGAATGCGCGCCTGCAGCCAAAGGAGAAAAAGCAGGCAGCGGTGGCGCGCGCCGGCAGTCCCAGGCAGCAGGGAGCGGAGTAGATTGCAGCCTGGGCCACAGAGGGAAAGGCAAGAAAGAAAGAAAGAGAGAGAGAGAGGGAGAGAGAAGGAAGGAAGGAAGCTATTTTTTTAAGCTGAATTTAAAAGAAAGAATGTTTGCTGTTGGGAATGACCTAGTAGAAAGACTACATTAAAGTTGAAAACCAAAACTAAGGGGAAAATAAAAATGAGAGACAGAGAATTGCTGCAGCTAAATGGATAAGTGGATATTTAAACAATGTATGGGTTCACCTAAGATAGAAGCATGGAGTTTCATATGCAATAACAGCAGAGAAGGAGGAGCAAAGGCAGAGGCTACGGTGAAGTGTTTTCAGGTCCCAGGTAGGTGTTCCATGAGGTTACGAAGCAGAAGTATCAACTATGAGCGGTGCTTGCCAGAATGGGAAGAAGTCTTCCTGACAGACATCAAGTTGGATCTGCATCTTAGAGAAGAATAGGAAGCATTGTTTAGGTGGAAAAGGGGGAAGGGAAGAGTTTATACATTTGTGGTTTTTCCCTTCTGAGGAATTTATATTATTTTCCAAATTAAAGCAGCTTCTCTAAAAAATATTTCACAAATATCTTTCTGAATTGAGGGAAACAGCATTTACTCAAGATCTACTATATGCAGAATGTAGAGCTCATCCCTATTGGAAATAAAGACAAAAAAAAAAAAAAGAGAAAAGCAAGAGATACAAGCTATCACCCTGCCTTTATGGCTTGAAAAGCCTTCATCAAGCTGCCTACTTGGGAACAAAATCCTCAGGATCCACTTCCTGGCACTTCCTTACAATTTTACTAATTTAAATATCACAGTTCCTTCTTCTCAGCATACCCTCGCAAAGTACATTTGTCCTTGTAGACTTCATGTATTAATTGTGCGTTTCTTCACTTTTGTTCAGATGACTGTATCTCCTTTACTCTGCCTTCTAGTGTCTGCCTGCCTTGGTGAATGTGTGCCATATTGGTGATGAATACACTATCTGGGCCATGTTTTGTAGTCTTAGTCTTATGACACACCACCTAGCCACACATTACATGTACATAACCAAAGTGATTGGGATAAAAGTGTTGTTGCTTTTGATGAGGATTGGTGATGGTGATGATTGAGGGAGTCATCATGTGAATTCTCAGCACCTGTAACAATGCTCTGCAGAGAATAGACTTTTAATTTGCTGATTGGGTGGATGGATGAAAGGTGAATATATGAGTTAATGGGTAACATAAAACTAGATTCCTCAGCTACTCTTACCCTCACCTGGATATGCTCTTTTAAATGTGAAAAAACTAAACATCTATTATTCAGTTATGAAAGTTTCTTTGTCTTTCTTTGCAGATCAGTATGCTGCCAAGGGCTGAGTTTACTGTTTGCTATTACAAGAAGGATTGTGCTTCAGTGAAAAGAAGATGGATTTTGAATGTGAGGACTGGTGTTAAAATATAATTCAGTTACCTCCTAGCTGTGTTATCTTGGGCCAGTCACTTAACCTCTGTCAGTCTTTCTCCATATCTACAAAAGAATAATAAAGCACACTCCATTGTACAAGATTTTGTAAAGATCACATGAGATAATACATTAGAAAGTGGCTCGTGTCCAAGAGCAGCACAGAAATGCGAGCTGCTATTCTTGTCTTTGATGCAGGCAATCCCAGCCATCCTTTCTTTTGAATTCACAGGAGTTTAGCTTTTCAGATATGCTGTTTTTTTATTTCTGCCTAGAAAACATAAAGATAATGTGAATGCTGCTAATCCACAGGAAAATAGAATAATGACAGCCTTTCACCTCTGTAGAACTCAACAGCATACACAGTATGTTCCCACATACTCTCTCATTCGGTCCTTACACAGGCTCAGGCAGTGAATGTTGAAGTGTTTTCATTACACAGTAGGGCTGTGTTCCTGACAGCATTGCCCTCTGGAAGGAAGGCCACCAATGGAGCAGAGTAGACCCTGCAGCTGAGTTGCCAGTGCGAAACATAGAAAAGGAGATGGGCTCCCAGTTGCCTGGGGTGGAGGCAAAGAGGGTGGAGGTCTGCTGTCTGGATTATTGTTGACTCCAACTATGATGTCTAATTTATGCTTCAACTTGACTGGGTCATGGAGTGCCCAGACATTCAGTCTAACATTATTTCTGGGTATGTCCATGAGGGTGTTTCTGGTGTATCAGTAAACTTCATTTTGTAGAAGAGGATAAAGAATTTTACTAATAAACTTTATTGTTTAGAACAGTTTAAAATTTACAGAAAAATTGCAGAGACAGCACAGAGAGTTCCCATTTATGCCACACTTGGTTTTCCCTATTATTAACATTTTACATTAGTATAGCATATTTGTTATGATTGAAATGTTACAGCCAGTATTGATATACTATTATTAACTAAAGAATGTAATTTATTCATCATTCATTAGTTTTTGCCTAATCTCCTTCTTATGCTCCAGAATTCCTTTCAGGATCCCACATTCCACTTGGATGTTATGTTTTCTGAGGTTCTCTTGGCTATCATAATTTCTCAGACTTTCCTTATTTTTGATGACTTTGATGCTTTTGAGAATTGCCAGTCAGGTGTTTTGTAGAATGTTCCTTAATTAGCATTTGTCTGTTGTTTTTCTCATGCTTAGATTGGGGTCAGGGCTTTGGAAGAAAGACCACAAAGGTAAAGTCATGCACTGGTATCAAGGGTAAACACTATCAACATGACTTATCACTGCTCATATTGACTTCATTACTTGGTGGGGGTAGTGTTTGTCACGTTTCTTCACTAAAGTTACTCCTTTCTTCTGTAGCGTATTTTTTGGAAGGAAGTCACTTTGTGTAGCTCACATTTAAGAAATGAGGAGTTATGTTTTGCCTCTTTGAAGGCAGAGTATCTTCATAGACAATTTAGAATTTTCTTTTTTTTTATTTCCATAGGTTTTTTGGGGAAAGGGTGGTATTTGGTTACATGAGTAAGTTCTTTGAGGTGATTTGTGAGATTTTGGTGCACCCATCACCTGAGCAGTATACACTGAACCCAAGTTGTAGCCTTTTATCACTCACTCCCTTCCCACATTTTCTCCGTGAGTCCCCAAAGTCCATTGTATCCTTCTTACGCCTTTGCATCCTCATAGCTTAGCTCCCATTTATGAGTGAGAATATACAAGGTTGGGTTTTCCATTCCTGAGTTACTTCATTTAGAATAATAGTCTCCAGTCCCATCCAAGTTGCTGTGAATGTCATTAATTCATTCCTTTTTATGGCTGAGTAGTATTTCATCATATATATATATATATATATATATATATGTATATGTATGTATATCACAGTTTCTTTATCCAGTAATTGGATTGGGTATTTGGGCTGGCTCCACATTTTTATAGGCAAAATGGGCATTTGGGCATTGGGCAAGTAGGCATTTGGGCTGGTTCCACATTTTTTCAATTGCAAATTGTGCTGCTATAAACATGTATGTGCAAGTATCTTTTTCATATAATGATTTCTTTTTCTCTGGGTAGATACTCAGTAGTGGAATTCCTGGATCAAATGGTAGTTTTACTTTTAGTTTTTAAAGGAATCTCCACAATAGTTTTCATAGTGGTTGTACCAGTTTGCATTCCTACCAGCAGTGTAGAATTATTCCCTTTTCACCACATCCACCCCAACATCTGTTATGTTTTGGTTTTTTAATTATGACCATTCTTGCAGGAGTAAGGTGGTACCACATTGTGATTTTTATTTACATTTCCCTGATGATTAGTATCTTTCTTTTTTTAATTATTTATTTATTTATTTATTGTGTGTGTGTGTGTTTTATTATTATACTTTAAGTTCTAGGGTACATGTGTACAACGTGCAGGTTTGATACATAGGTACACATGTGCCATGTTGGTTTGCTGCACCCATCAACTCGTCACTTACATTAGGTATTTCTACTAATGCTATACCTTCCCCAGCCCCCACCCCCTGCCAGGCCCCAGTGTGTGATGTTTCCCACCCTGAGTCCAAGTGATCTCATTGTTCAGCTCCCACCTGTGAGTGAGAACATGTGATGTTTGGTTTTCTCTCCTTGTGTTAGTTTGCTGAGAATGATGGTTTCTAGCTTCATCCATGTCCCTGCAAAGGACATGAACTCATCCTTTTTTATGGCTGCATAGTATTCCATGGTGTATATGTGCCACATTTTCTTAGTCTAGTCTATCATTGATGGACATTTGGGTTGGTTCCAAGTCTTTGCTATTGAATAGTGCTGCAATAAACATATGTATGCCTGCGTCTTTATAGTAGCATGATTTATAATCCTTTGGGTATATACCCAGTAATGGTATGGCTGGGTCAAATGGTATTTCTAGTTCTAGATCCTTGAGGGATTTCCACGCTGTCTTCCACAATGGTTGAACTAATTTACAGTCCCACCAACAGTGTAAAAGTGTTCCTATTTCTTCACATCCTGTCCAGCACCTGTCGTTTCCTGACTTTTTAATGATTGCCATTCTAACTGGAGTGAGATGGTATCATATTGTGGTTTTGATTTGCATTTCTCTGATGACCAGTGATGATGAGCATTTTTTCATGTGTCTTCTGGTTGCATAGATGTCTTCTTTTGGGAAATGTGTGTTCATATCCTTTGCCTACTTTTTGATGGGGTTGTTTTTCTCTTGTAAATTTGTTTGAGTTCATTGTAGATTCTGGATATTAGCCCTTTGTCAGATGGGTAGATTGCAAAAATTTTCTCCCATTCTGTAGGTTGCCTGTTCACTCTGAGGGTAGTTTCTTTTGCCATGCAGAAGTTCTTTAGTTTAATTAGATCCCATTTGCCAAGTTTGGCTTTTGTTGCCATTGCTTTTGGTGTTTTAGTCATGAAGTCCTTGCCCATGCCTATGTCCTGAATGGTATTGCCTAGGTTTTCTTCTAGGGTTTTTATGGTTTTAGGTCTAACATGTAAGTCTTTTATCCATCTTGAATTAGTTTTTGTATAAGGTGTAAGGAAGGGATCCAGTTTCAGCTTTTTACATATGGCCAGCCAGTTTTCCCAGCACCATTTATTAAATAGGGAATCCTTTCCCCATTTCTTGTTTTTGTCAGGTTTGTCAAAGATCAGATGGTTGTAGATGTGTGGTGTTACTTCTGAGGCCTCTGTTCTGTTCCATTGGTCTATATATCTGTTTTGGTATCAGTACCATGCTGTTTTGGTTACTGTAGCCTTGTAGTATAGTTTGAAGTCAGATAGCATGATGCCTCCAGCTTTGTTCTATTTGCTTAGGATTGTCTTGGCAATGCAGCCTCTTTTTTGGTTCCATATGAACTTTAAAGTAGTTTTTTCTAATTCTGTGAAGAAAGTCATTGGTAGCTTGATGGGGATGGCATTGAATCTATAAATTACCTTGGGCAGTATGGCCATTTTCACAATATTGATTCTTCCTATCCTTGAGCATGGAATGTTCTTCCATTTGTTTGTGTCCTCTTTTATTTCATTGAGCAGTGGTTTGTAGTTCTCCTTGAAGAGGTCCTTCATATCCCTTGTAAGTTGGATTCCTAGATATTTTATTCTCTTTGAAGCAATTGTGAATGGGAGTTCACTCATGGTTTGGCTCTCTGTTTGTCTGTTATTGGTGTATAGAAATGCTTGTGATTTTGTGTATCCTGAGACTTTGCTGAAGTTGCTTATTAACTTAAGGAGATTTTGGGCTGAGACAATGGGGTTTTCTAAATATACAATCATGTCATCTGCAAACAGGGACAATTTGACTTCTTCTTTTCCTAATTGAATACACTTTATTTCTTTCTCTTGCCTGATTGCCCTGGCCAGAACTTCCAACACTATGTTGAACAGGAGCGGTGAGAGAGGGCATCCCTCCCTTGTGCCAGTTTTCAAAGGGAATGCTTCCAGTTTTTGCCCATTCAGTATGATACTGGCTGTGGATTTGTCATAAATAGCTCTTATTATTTTGAGATACGTTCCATCAATACCTAGTTTTTTGAGAGTTTTCAGCATGAAGTCCTGTTGAATTTTGTCGAAGGCCTTTTCTGCATCTATTGAGATAATCATGGTTTTTGTCTTTGGTTCTCTTAATGTGATGGATTATGTTTATTGTTTTGCGTATGTTGAACCAGCCTTGCATCCCAGGGATGAAGCCGACCTGCTTGTGGTGGATAAGCTTTTTGATGCGCTGCTGGATTTGGTTTGCCAGTATTTTATTGAGGATTTTCGCATCGATGTTCTTCAGGGATATTGGTCTAAAATTCTCTTTTTTTGTTGTGTCTCTGCCAGGCTTTGGAATCAGGATGAAGTTGGCTTCATAAAATGAGTTAGGGAGGATTCCCTCTTTTTCCATTGATTGGAATAGTTTCAGTAGGAATGGTACCAGCTCCTTTTTGTACCTCTGGTAGAATTTGGCTGTGAATCAGTCTGGTCTTGGACTTTTTTTGGTTGGTAGGCTACTAATTATTGCCCCAATTTCCAAGCCTGTTATTGGTCTATTCAGAGATTCAACTTCTTCCTCGTTTAGTCTTGGGAGGGTGTAGGTGTCGAGGAATTTATCCATTTCTTCTAGATTTTCTAGTTTATTTGTGTAGAGGTGTTTATAGTATTCTCTGATGGTAGTTTGTATTTCTGTGGGATTGGTGGTGATATCCCCTTTATCATTTTTTATTGCGTCTATTTGATTCTTCTCTCTTTTCTTCTTTATTGTCTTGCTAGCAGTCTATCAATTTTATCTTTTCGAAAAACCACCTCCTGGTTTCATTGATTTTTTGAAGGGTTTTTTGTGTCTCTGTCTCCTACAGTTCTGCTCTGATCTTAGTTATTTCTTGCCTTCTGCTAGCTTTTGAATTTGTTTGCCCTTGCTTCTCTAGTTCTTTTAATTGTGATGTTAGGGTGTTGATTTTAGATTTTTCCTGCTTTCTCTTGTGGGTATTTAGTGCTATAAATTTCCCTTACACACTGCTTTAAATGTGTCCCAGAGATTCTGGTATGTTATGTCTTTTTTCTCATTGGTTTCAAAGAACGTCTTTATTTCTGCCTTCATTTTGTTATGTACCCAGTAGTCATTCAGGAGAGGGCTGTTCGGTTTCCCTGTAGTTGTGCAGTTTTGAGTGAGTTTCTTAATCCTGAGTTCTAATTTGATTGCACTGTGATCTGAAAGACAGTCTGTTGTGATTTCTGTTCTTTTACATTTGCTGAGGAGTGCTTTACTTCCAATTATGTGGTCAATTTTAGAATAAGTGTGATATGGTGCTGAGAAGAATGTATATTCTGTTGATTTGGAGTGGAAAGTACTGTAGATGTCTATTAGGTCTGCTTGGTGCAGAGCTGAGTTCAAGTCCTGGATATCCTTGTTAACCTTCTGTCTTCTTGATCTGTCTAATATTGACAGTGGGGTTTCAAAGCCTCACATTATTATTGTGTGGGAGTCTAAGTCTCTTTGTAGTTCTCTAAGGACTTGCTTTATGAATCTGGCTGCTCCTGTGTTGGGTACATATATATTTAGGATAGTTAGCTCTTCTTGTTGAATTGATCCCTTTACCATTATGTAATGGCCTTCTTTGTCTCTTTTGATCTTTGTTGGTTTAACGTCCGTTTTATCAGAGGCTAGGATTGCAAACCCTGCTTTTTTTTTTTTCATTCCATTTGCTTGGTAGATCTTCCTCTATCTCTTTATTTTGAGCCTATGTGTGTCTTTGCACGTGAGATGTGTCACCTGAATAAAGCACACTGATGGGTCTTGAATCTTTATTCAATTTGCCAGTCTGTGTCTTTTAATTGGGGCATTTAGCCCATTTACATTTAAGGTTAATATTGTTACGTGTGAATTTGATCCTGACATTATGATGTTAGCTGGTTATTTTGCCCGTTAATTGATGCAGTTTCTTCATAGCATTGATGGTCTTTACAATTTGGCATGTTTTTGCAGTACCTGGTACCGGTTGTTTCTTTCCATGTTTAGGGCTTCCTTCAGAAACTCTTGTAAGGCAGGCCTGGTGGTGACAAAATCTCTCAGCATTTGCTTATCTGTAAAGGATTTTATTTCTCCTTCACTTATGAAGCTTAGTTTGGCTGGATATGAAATTCTGGGTTGAAAATTCTTTCCTTTAAGAATGTTGAATATTGGCCCCAACTCTCTTCTGGCTTGTAGAGTTTCTGCTGAGAGATCCACCGTAGTCTGATGGGCTTCCCATAGTGGGTAACTCGATCTTTCTCTCTGGCCGCCCTTAACATTTTTTCCTTCATTTCCACCTTGGTGAATCTGACAATTATGTGTCTTGGGGTTGCTCTTCTCGAGGATTATCTTTGTGGTGGTCTCTGTATTTCCTGAATTTGAATGTTGGCCTGCCTTGCTAGGTTGGGGAAGTTCTCCTGGATAATATCCCGAAGAGTGTTTTCCAACTTGGTTCCATTCTCCCCATCACTTTCAGGTACACCAATCAAACGTAGATTTGGTCTTTTCACGTAGTCTCTTATTTCTTGAAGGCTTTGTTCGTTTCTTTTTACGCTTTTTTCTCTAACCTTGTCTTCTCGCTTTATTTCACTAATTTGATCTTCAGTCACTGATACCCTTTCTTCCACTTGATCGAATCGGCTATTGAAACTTGTGCATGTGTCATGAAGTTCTTGTGCCATGGTTTTCAGCTCCATCAGGTCATTTAAGGTCTTGTCTACACTGTTTATTCTAGTTAGCCATTCGTCTAATCTTTTTTCAAGGTTTTTAGCTTCCTTGCGGTGGGTTCGAACATGCTCCTTTAGCTTGGAGAGGTTTGTTTTTACCCACCTTCTGAAGCCTACTTCTGTCAACTCATCAAAGTCATTCTGCATCCAGTTTTGTTCCGTTGCTGGCGAAGAGCTGCGATCCTTTGAAGGAAAAGAGGCACTCTGATTTTTAGAATTTTCAGCTTTTCTGCTCTGGTTTCTCCCCATCTTTGTGGTTTTATCTACCTTTGGTCTTTGACGTTGGTGACCTACAGATGGAGTTTTGGTGTAGATGTCCTTTTTGTTGATGTTGATGCTATTCCTTTCTCTTTGTTAGTTTTCCTTCTAACAGTCAGGTCTCTCAGCTGCAGGTCTGTTGGAGTTTGCTGGAGGTCCACTCCAGACCCTGTTTGCCTGGGTATCACCAGCAGAGGCTGCAGAACAGCAAATATTGCTTCCTGATGCTTCCTCCGGAAGCTTCGTCCCAGAGGGGCATCTGCCTATATGAGGTGTCTGTCGGCCCCTACTGGGAGATGTCTCACTGTTAGGCTACATGGGTGTCATGGACCCACTTGAGGAGGCAGTGTGTCCGTTCTCAGAGCTCAAATGCTGTGTTGGGAGAACCACTGCTCTTTTCAGAGATGTCAGACAGGGACGTTTAAGTCTGCAGAATAGCGGCAGCGTACATGATTTCCAAGCTAATAAAGAAGGAAGAATGGAAAGCATATGGGTAGGGGTGGTGGGGGAGGGGGGTGTAGAGAGAGAGAAATTGAATCAATTCAGTAAGTGGGTAGGCAATAAAAAACAAAAAATGATAAGTAGTATATATAAAACATAATAGCAGAAGGAATTTTAAAATCTTGGTAATCAAACACCACTGTGCAACTAACGCAAGTGTTGCCTAGTTATACTGCACAAGCTGGTTTCTGCAGCAATGTCTGGAGTAAAAGATAGAATTGAATAATAGGAGTCAGGGTACAATGGAGTCTAATATATCCTTCACTATTAAAAAAACCCCACAAAAACTAGCAGTAGATTGGAACATTCCTAAACTAATAAAATAATCTATAAAAACCCTACAGCAAACAATGTACTCAAAGGAAAAAAATGTAAGGAATTTTCTTAAGTTCAAGAACAAGACCAGGATGTCCCTTTTCCACTCCCCCAGTTGCAACTTCTATGTAACTTTCTGTTGGAAGTCATAGCACATGTAATTAGATGAGAATTATAAGTTAGTTTCAAGGATTGGAAAGTAGGAAGCAAAGTTGCCATAATTCACAGATAATTCTGTTTACAAAGGATACCTAAATGAAGGTAAAAGCAAAGCAAAAGCCTTAATAAAACTGTTTAGTAAGGCTCATGCATCTAGGATACCAAAGTTAAAGTATTTCTTTACATCAGCAACACAACACAACGTAAGACAAACAAAAATCAAACAAAAAATCAGCTTAAAAGCCAGAAAATAAAAATTTAATTATGCAGTTATAATCTTAACCAAAACACAGTACAAAGGAATACATTTTTTGACAATGACATTACATATTTTTTTGTAATAAAAACTTTGTTGAAAGATATCAAGAAGACTTAATACATAGACATAGCAGGTATATGTACAGAAATAATTAATATTGTAAAGAGGTTAATTCTCTTGAAATTGAACAATAGATTCAATGCTTTTTCAACCTATATCTCAACATATTTTCTTGTGGAACGTGATTGAGAAGTTCAAAAGTTGTCCTTGGCTTGTGCCTTGGTTGTGTTCTGTAGAAACCAGATGCCATGATGGAGTTAGAGGTACAAGTGGTTTATTGGGTGAAATGCCTCAGAAAGAAAAAAGGAAGAGGGAGTAGAAGTAGACAGGGAAGGCCTTTAGACTGCCATGTTGATCTGATCCCTGTAAAAGGAAAGAGGGAGGACAGGAGGCACGAAGAGCCTCAGTCTGCAATGCAAATATGAGAAATTTCCGGTCATCCACACTGGTGAGTGTTGTTAAAATAATCGCCTATATAGGAGTCTCAATCTGGCCCAACACAGCAAGCCCATCCTCAGCCACCATTGTGCTCAGTGCTGGGACTTGTCTGTGAGTGCACAGCCTCAGGTTTAAGGCTGAGGCCAATTCTGAAGACATCTCCAGCTTACTGCACTCCCCATTGGATGGTTCTCACTTTGAGGCAAGACCTAAGTAGTATACTTTATGGCTGCTACAAAGGGCAAAGTGCCAAAATCAGCCAAGACACTTTTGATGATGAAGTCCCTACCCAGGTGTAGTAGAGACTTGCCCTTCTGAATGTCAAGGCTTATTATAATGAAGCTAAAGTAATCAAGATATTGTAATTTTGATACATACATAGTTAGGCAGGGCAATGGGACAAAACAGGGAGCCAGCATCAGATCTACACATATATGGAAACTTGCTATATAATTGAGCTGGGCCTGAAAATCAATGAAAAAGGATGGGAAATTCTATAAGTGATACTTGGACCATTATCAATCCAGATGGTAAGAAATGAAAATAAGTCCTCTATCTCAGGCATAAAAATCAATTCCAGATGGATTAAGTAGCTATTGTGAATGATACAACTTTCAAACTTTTAGTAGAGAATATAAGAGATGGCTTTATGATTTTGAGATAGAATTTCTTAAAATACAAAAAGCACAAATCATAAAGAAAGATATTGACAAATTTGACTACATTAAAAATTGACAACTTTTGATTATCAAGACCCATTATAAACATGGTGAAAAGGTAATCCACAAACCGCGAAAAGTTTATTTTATTTAAAAGAAGGTATTTTTAATACATATAATTGACAAAATACTATTATGTATATCTTTTTTTAACTCTTGATAATCAGCAAGAAAAAAGCCAAATGATTCCCAATGGATAAATGGACTAAAGACACAAATAGGAATTTAGATTAACTTCCCCCTTTTATCTCTCCCACATGAAAGTCTTCATGATTATCACATTGTCTAGGATGGAATATTAAATACACTCTTTTAAAGTGTAAAGGAAAAGAAAACAAGCTACACAAAAAAGAAAACAAACTTAACCAATTAAATTGTTGTAACAAATCACCCTTGTATAGAAAATTTTATAATCTTACTAATTTTTATTTTTGCTTTCTGCCTATAAAAACAAGACCTTAACATTTACCTTTGAAGTACTGACCCCAGTTCTCTGGAATCCAGCTTCCCAGGATGGCCATTCCCAGCTTTTAGCCTCCATAAACTATTTAAAACTGGATTTCTGATTAAACTCAGGAGGTGGAAGTTGCAGCGAGCCAAGATTATGCCACTGCACTCCAGCCTGGGCGACAGAAATAGACTCAGTCTCAAAAAAACAAAAACAAACAAAAAACCAACTGGATTCCAATTCTTTTGATTATTTCAGGTTGGCAGATACTATACACAGATTGAATTAGCATTATCTTTATTTCTTAGGTTTGGATGAAATATTTTAATACATGATAAGTGTGATAAGATAAAAGCACTTTATCAAAAAATACGTCAGCAAAATTTGATGAAAATAAATAATATTTTCTTGTCACAACTCCTTCCAAGTGCATCAGGTTAAGCAAGATGCCTCTAAGGAAAAAGTTATAGGTACAATGAATAGTTATTTGTTAAATCTTCCTGAAATTGATATATAATAAAGTGTTTTTGCAATCTTTCCCAGAAACTGAAAAAAATGAATAATTCAAATGACTGAAAAAGTTATTGCAAGTCAAACAATTTCCAATTCTTTACTTTCAAACGAATTGACAAAAGACCTTATTAAATTGTTAGTTGATGGGCCCTTGAAAATAATTTTTCAGATGCTAGATTACTAAGTAAATTTTTGCGTAAAACAGAGAATTCAAAGAACTGAGCAATTTTTATTTTTCAAAAAATTTTTTTCACTTCCAGGTTTAATGGCAAAGGAAATGTTTCTGAGTCCTGCAACTTCCTGGAATGCCCAGAACAATGGTAGCATTGTTCCAGGCATCTCTGTTAGGTGAGGTCCATCTTCTCAGCCTGATCTAGGGAGCCTGGGCTCTGTTGGCCAAAAAAGCCAAACTCTGTAAAATACTTGAAGAGATGTATTCTGTGCCAAATGTGAGGACTGTAACCTGTGACACAGCCTCAAGAGGTCCTGAGAACATGTGCCCAACGTGATTGGGTTGAAGTTTGGTTTTATCTGTTTTAGGGCACATAAGATATTAATCAATACATGTGAAATTTACATCGGTTTGGTCCAGAAAGGAAGAACAAACTCAAAGTGGGGGCTTATAAGTCATAGGTGGCTTCAAAGATTTTCTGATAGGCAATTTATTGAAAGAGTTACATTATTATTAAAAGACCTGGAATTAATATTCAGGAATGTCTAGGTTAAGATAAGGGATTATGGAGACCAAGGTTGTTGTTATGTAGATGAAGTCTCATAGGTAGCCTCCCTTAGAGGCAATAGATGGCAGATGTTTCCTACTCAGACCATTAAAAGGTGCTACACTCTTAGCTAGTCTCTTTCAGGATCAGAAAATGACTCGGAAAGAGAAGAAAATTATCTACAGAATGTAAATTTCCCTCACGATAGACAGCTTTGCAGGACCATTTCAGAATATGACAAAGAAATATATTTTTGGGTAAAATACTTTCAGGGCCTGCTATCTGTCATGTGATGCTATATTAGAGTCAGGTTGGAATTTGGCATCTTATTGCTACAAAGAGTCTGTTTTGTCAGTCTTAAGATCTCTGTTTTAACGTTAATGCTGGTCAGTTTTGCCTGAGTTCCAAAGGGAGAAAGGTACAATGAGTCATGTCTGACCCTCCTTTCCATCATGGCCTGAATTAATTTTTCAGGTTTCTTTGAAATCTTCTTGACTGAGAGGAGGATCTTTTTAGCGGGTTGAGGGATTTAGAATTTTATTTTTGGTTTACAGCACAATGATTTCCGAAGATACAGGAACCCACTTTCCACCTGCTGTGTTGCCTGCTGTTTTCTCACCCGGCTCTATCCTCTCTTTTACCTCCGCTGTCAGCCCCCGTGCCCATAGATTAAAGCTCATTTGAGAACAGAAAGTGGTAGAAGAAATTGACAATTACTAAACGTTTTATGTTGGAATTTGCCTTATTAGCAAGTTTTACCATATTTGTGGCATGACAAATATTATGGTCTATGCAGCAATGTAAACTTCTGTTGATTAATTTTAGATGTCCACTTAGAAATATTTAAAAATATTTGAGGGAATTTTCAAAAAGTTTGTAGCAGATGCTCAGGCAAAACAAAAAAAAAATTGAGAAGCTTCACCCTAGAAGTTTTTGTGCATATGCAATAGGGCCCATATACAAGAATAAAAATGCTGAAAACATTTGAATGTCACTTTACAATAGAGTTGAGAAAACAAGTTTGCTGCATTCAAACAATGAAATAACCATACAGCAATGGAATTAAAGAAATTAGAGTTATATTTATCCTTATGGTTCTCAAAGTTGAGTTTAAAGAGCAAGTTATAAAAGAATATATCCAATATGATTTATCCAAAGTTCGAAAACTGGCAAAACTAAACATTATATTGTTTGGGAATAACCATGGCAAAATCCTCAGAACAGATAGAGAACGATTAACATAAAATTTATGATAGTAGTTTTTTTTTTAATGAGAGAGGTTAAGACAATGATGTAATCCATTAGACATACACAGAAGGCTTCACCTGTGCTGAAAATGTTCTATTTGTTAAACTGCAAGGTGAATACTGGGCTTTTTATATTGTTTTTATTTTTAAATTATAAGTATGCATTCTATTGTTACAGTAGGTAGCTAGTCAGACATGAGCAGGGCAGGAGAGGGCTCCCCACCACCAGGAATGTCAGGCGGAGTGTGAATCTTTTGTTTTGGAGAGAGGGGATGCCATTTGCCCTGATTACTTAACAGGCTTAGCCCCTGTCCTCCTTATTCTGCTCTCAGTTATACAAGACTGAACAGGCTAACCTGAGGACCTCCTGCACAGGGGCACTGGGTTCCAAGGCTGATTTTTGTAATTTCCTCCCAGTTCATTTTAAAGCCAAACAATATTACAAAGGAAAACTAGCTTTTTGTTTTAAGGTTTAGGGGAATCAAACTTTTCTCAATTTTGGGGGATGCATCCAAGGGGCACGTCCTGTGGTATGGAAATGCGATTACCCATCTGTGAAGAGAGAATAAAGGAGAAAAAAAGAAAAAAGAAGGTGTTCCCTCTACTTTCCTATTGTCCTGAATGAGGCATCCCCCATCGTCCTCTGGGTCCTGGAATGAACCAGTCTTATGGTGTACCCTTGGTCCCATCTCGTCACGATTGCCCACTTGAGAGTAGAGGAGATAGGCAGTGAACAGTGGGCCCCCTCTTCATCCTTGGGGTTCCGAAATAACCAGTCATGTCATGTACCCCCTAACCTTTCATTTCTGTTCTAATGGTAATCTGTTAGCCTGGGACCACCCTTCAACTCTGTCCTATGGATTCCTTGCACCCGAGGCCTTCGGCCAGCCTATATCCTTGTCTCCATGACCTAATAGTGCCGTTCAGAGCATTCCAGTAAAAAAAAAAAAAAAAAAAAAATTATCTCTTTTTACAGATTCCTATTTCCCATGGTCTTTTAAGTGACAAGAAGCCTGTTTTTTAGATAACTGCCACATGGGGCTGAACTTCCCTCGCCACTACCTTCAAATATAACCTTGAAGGTCTTGATGCATATTGAGAAGGGTGTGAAAGTAATTGGAGAAGTGGAGGCTGTAGGAGGAAGTGGAAGGAAGTGAGAGGAATACTCATGCTCGCAAAAATAGCAGCCCTTGGATTCAAGAGGGCTTTATGTGCCCTCTCGACATAAAGGAGGAACCTCTGGAGGACTTGGGACTTGGGGTGAGAACTCACAAATGGCAAATGAAGAATTTCTCTCCGCCCAAAGGGGTGCTAACTCAAAAAAGCAAGTAGGTGGAATCCTTAAAGGGCCAGAGTGAGTGAGACCCTATGCAGGCGAACAAACTGCTTCAAATGCCACTGGAAAACTCGGCCCTGGGGCATAACAGGAATGAAAAACATATGGTAAGTCATAAAGATCTGGCAGAGCTGGAATTCCAATTAGTGTCTGTCCCGGCAATGTGCCAGCAGACAGGGGAAGGGTTGAAGGTCATCTGAGACTTAGGGTAAAAAGAAGTACAAATCTCCCCAGAGATTTATACTTGTTACAAGGGAGCCTGTGTCTTTGCTCCCACACAAATGCAGCAAAAGCCGCAGGTGCACGAATAACAGGGAGTGTATGTTTAAGAAGTTATGTGGCATGCGAAGTGAAAGCAATGAAGAGGCAGGGTGCTTAAGGCCATTTCACAACACACACACAGAGAAAACAGGAGAATGGGCAGTGCAGGTTTTTGTGAAAGAGTCAACTGTAATTGAAAAAGCAGAGGAAACCCGAGACATTGCATGGTTTTAGGCTTTAGCCCTACTGCTCTTGCAAGCCTCCTGTCCAGGAGGGCCATTAGTGCCTCGTTTATACTCAGTACAGATCCTACGGTCCTTCCCACCCCGATAAGCCACCCATCAGGGTGAGCTGAGAAATCAACTGAGGGGAGCAGAGTCACTTATGGCCAAGAGAAATTGCTCTGGCAGGTGGTTGGTAAGCAGGAGAGAGAAAGGAGAGAAGAAAACTGCATACAGGGATTGAACGCCTCCAGCCAAAGAAGGCGAGGCATAGAGGTGTCTTAACACTAGGGGATGTATCAGAGTCACATAGCACCAAAGTATGTTATTGGTGGTGGATCCATATGGATCTGTGGCAACCTCACTTCTTGCCGCCTCAGAAGGAAGAATTAGACTGAGGGGCATAAGGCAGAAGGAGACACTGAGACAAGTTTTAGAGAAGTGAAAGCTTATTAAAAAGCTTTACAGCACTTTATGCATGGTGACCTGCTAGTACTTGGGAGGGGAGCATGCGCAGTGTGTTGAGTGTAGTTGTACGCATGCTCACTTGAGGTGTTCTTCCCTTACTGGTGGAATGTTCCTGGAAGGTCATATATCAGTTAAACTCCACCATTTTGCTTCTTAGCTTGCATGCTCGAGCCCACGCACTCAACTCCTGAGATCATATTGGGAAGCTGCTGATCACCAGTTTCAGGCTTTTTCTATCTATAGGGAGGTTGCCTTTCCGTGGCGCTGGCTGTGACCAATTATTATTTTAGAGAGACGATTGACGGCTGTCTGACCATCTCCTAATGGTTGCTTGACATTCCTGGTAGTGGGGAGCCCTCGCCTGCCTTGCTCATGTCTGACTAGTTACCTACTGTAACAATATCAATACATATGTCTATATAGATATATGCTATTCTTTAATATGACTATTATGACAATTTTTAGAAGAAAAGGGGATGGAAACCCAGAGTGTCTCAATCCAGGATGAAATACTAGTGTCAAAGGATAAAATAAAAAGTGAGATAAGTGAAAGGCAGCTGAAAGCTCAACACAAGGACCTTGCCCATTGTGGTTCTGTGCTTTCTTGATGGGTGTTCTCTTCCTCTCCTCAAGAGTCTCCAAATCGTGTGGAAGCAGAAGCCATGATGGTAGCAATATTCTTGCTCTGCGTGGTCTTTCTGTTTTGATACCAGATTCTTTATGGCAGCTGGGGCTCAGAAGCAAATCATGGTTAAGGAAAGAGTCTGGCAGGGAGAAGGCAGGTTGTCAGCCTACAATCTCAGTGAAAAACTAATGTGCTTATCAGGAGCCAAACTGGAAATTGAGGCAGATGCAATGGTGATTAGGTGTCTAGAGTTCTTGTAGGGACAAAAGGCTCACCCCAGACTTGTTGCATTGCATGACTATGATAGTGTTGAAGAAAAAGTGAGTCAGTGATTCTTGTTAAAGCGTGGTGATAAGAGTTTACTCAAGACCATCATGACAGGTATAGAGACTGCGGTAATGGGATTTTTGCATTAAAGGAGAGAGATTGGGCTTAACGCTGAATATAGACAGCATGGGTAGATGGGAATGTATAGCCAGGGAGCAGTTTGGGGGTCAGTGAATGGAAAATATCTAAAAGGGAACAGCAGGGGCAAGTGGGATTCTGTCTAAACTGACCTAATAGGATTCTTGCTGAAGACAGGCCAGGGTGATCAGATATCACCTGGGGATGGTGGAGGATGAAGAGCCTAGCCAGCTGTCGATCAGTCATTGATGTCAGGAACTTCCTGACAAATTGACTCTGGAAAGTTACTTGTCAAAATTGGATTTTACAGGGAGGTACACAGATGGGCCTAGGAAGTTTTCAGGAGCATAAAGTTTAGGCAAGCAAAACATCTTTGTCAATAATAAAAGCAATTCCAGATGCCCACCAGCTTGTGAGCCTGGGCTTCCCAACAGACAGTCTTTCTTGTTTAGAACTTGTTTAGGACCTTGACTGTCAGCATGCACCCTGGGCTTTTGAATCAGACCGACCCCCTCAGTCACTGCATCTCCCCAGTCTTATCCATGCCATGAACCCATCTTTTTTTTTGTTTCCAGAATTCCTTTTGTTCTTGCCCCTTGCTCATCTTTAATGGATATATGGGCTTAGAATCTTTGCATTTTCTACTGTTTCTGCTCCTTGAACTCCATATCTGATGTCTGGGTAAGACACCCTAGTTTAAGCTTGGCCCTGCCTAAAGATGAGATTTAGGTAATGTCTCACTCTGGTTCTTCTTCCGCCTGGGAGCTCCACCTGGGAAAGGCTAGCATCAACCTACTGTAGTGCCTAAAGGGTCACTTCATGCTGGCTTTGAAGGTCACTGAGGAAGTCAAAGATTGGTGACACACCCACACAGTGTAACGTTCTTCTTACAATGCCTGAAGTAACTGCTGTGAGGATAGTTGCTATGGACTGAATGTTTGTGCCCACCTAAAGTTTATGTGTTGAAACCTAATCCCCAGTGTGATGGCATTTGGAGATGAGGCCTTTGGAAGGTGATTAAGCCACAAGTGCAGAGCATCCTTATAACAGAGGCCCCAGGGAGCTGCCTTGCCCCGTTTGCCATGTGAAGACACAGCGAAGAGATGGCATCTAAGAACAAGGAAACGGGCACTCATGAGACACTGAATCTGCTGGTACCTTGATCTTGGACTTAGCAGTCTCCAGAACTGACAGAAATAAATTTATGTTGTTTATAAGCCATTCAGTTTATGGGACTTTTTTATAGCAGCCCAAACAGACTAGGACAACAATTGAGGGCTTTGCAGGAGCCTCAGCAAAGAACATTGACTTGAGTCATACTCAAAAAAGAAGAACCAGGGCTGCAATATTTTTTCCAGTACCTTTCTGAGTGATTTTCATGGAGCCTAAGTCCTTTTAATACGCCATGCAAGTAGAGCACTAAACACAGGCTTTCTAATCCTCCACTTAGAAAGTCATAATGCAGTTATTTGTAAAAGTTCTGAGAAGTCCTTTAATAAATATTGTTTAATTCTGTGTTTGCCTAACATAAAAGATGGTGGAATTTCTCTTTTCTCTCCCTCCCGACTTGTCCCTCTCTGCCCCACCTCCCTCCCTCCCTCCCTCCCTCCCTCCCTCCCTCCCTCCCTTCCTTCCTTCCTTCCTTCCTTCCTTCCTTCCTTCCTTCTTCCTCCCTCCCTCCCTCCCTCCCTCCCTACCTCTTAAGATCTCAAAGGACTAGACTTGTTTAGAATATACTTTGCGTAATGTGACTTTAGTGACATGACTCAGCCCACAATAGAAAATGAGAGGTGAGTCTCACAGCCGTTGTGCACTGACCAGCCAGCTGACCTTCACCTCTTGGTGCCCTTAAGGGGACACAAATCAACAAGCTCTGTGACATCACTGAAAAGAGCATGTTGGAAGGCCACCCTGCCAGATGTTCCACATTATTAGTTGAGTTGAATGAACTCATTATGCCTAATGAGAATGAATTTATGTCATTTTATTGACATAAATTTACCAGCAAAATGTAGATCTAAGTAATAGAATGATCCCTTTGCACATAGTTTTAGAAGCTTTCAACATGTTTCCATAATAAATTACTTAATTGGCACCTTCTGTCATTCTGGTGACATTTTGCCTACTGAACATATAACTAGTTTTGATTGTTGATGCTCTATCATTGAATCGTAAGGTAGACATTCCAAAACACTGTACCATGTTGAAGTCATTTTTATATAATCTTAGAGCATATTCATTCTTTCTACAAACATTAGGAGCATACCGTGTTAACTGAGAGAAACAGAGAATGGAACAAAACCAATTTCACTTCCCTAACAGAAATTTTAACAAGTGTGTGTCTCCTGCATGCAAAGTAGTACACTTGGCCTTCTTCCATTCCTTGGGCGTTTATTCAGTAGGTATTATTATCTCCATTTTGCAAATGCAGAATCTGAGACTTAGAGACATTAAACTTTTCCAGGGTCATTCATGCTGTGAAATTAAATTTGAGAGAAAAATACAAGATACTTGACACAGGCTGCACACTTAAGCAAGGAAATGTTATACTTCTTCAATCTGCAAACTTAAAAAATAATGGCAATGCCCAAATGGTGACTTTAAGCAAGAGCTACCAAACCTCCCTGCCAGCCAATTTATGAATCATCGACAGTTTTCTGTCTCAGTGGTGCTGTGATTTAAGAATTTTGTTATTCTGGCCAAATTCTCTTCATAGCCTAATTTGGTCTTCTTTGGGCAGTCAAGTCGAGAGCAGAAGTTTTCTATCTTTTAAAAAAATAGGACTTGAACCTTGTCTTCAAATGAAGCAGTGCACAGATGTCTAAGAGAGAAGCAGCTCTAGGAGGGTCCTTGGCTACCCTTTTCTTCAGCCTCTCCTTGCCTTTGGCAGTGGTAACTCCAGGATGTCTTCCTGAAAGAAGATTAAGGCCATTTATCTGGTTGTAAAGGGGCCGGGGCCTGATCTTAAACTCTAATTAAATGCCAAAGTTTTATTAGATATAAATTATTTAGGCTTTTTTTAGATACAGCTTATCTTATTATAGGTTATATTATGTTACATATAATTCATATTATACTATAGATTATAGATTATTGTTACTATAGGCTTTCATTAGATATAGGGTATTATATAGGTTTTATTCGATATAGGTCAGATATAGGTTTTTGTTAAATGATAGGTTATTTGGGCCTCCTTGTGTCTGGGGTAACTGATGTAGAACATAAGTGGATTAGGGCTCCTTCTACCAAGGCACTGGCTTATTTGCCACTTTTGTCCCCGAGTCCCTCTGCAGAATCAGAGGTAGAGCGCAGCTCTCTGCATTTGGAACACCAGCATTCTGTGACCTCGGCAAGCCTCTTCTCCCTACAGACAGTTTCTGCAGGCACACGAGGATGCAGCATCTTGCCCCAGGATTTCCTGAAGACTAATGAAATCAAGTCTACAAAGCCTTCTCTGCTCCTTGGGGAACAGGGGGATGAGGGGAAGAGAAGAGAAAAGGTATCATTAAATTGAATTATCAGGCCTGGCCACACTGGGGCAACATGAATCCAGCCTGTTGCATTTGAGGCTTCGGTTCACTTATTTACAAAAGGGCCCAGAACCTCCCCCTTCTTTCTCTGCGTCAGGAAAGAGTTTGCAGTGGCTGACAGCTGTGTCTTCCTTCTGGCAGCCCTTATATTTTCTCTTTACACAAAACTCAAATCCTCTGTCAGAAGGAAAAAGTGGAGGCAGAGGAGGTGGGATAATGTGAACAACAGCTAAGCTCCCATCCCTGACACAGGCTTAGGTGGTGATCCGGGCTGAGACAAGGATTGGTGAGTTACCTTAGAGAAGCCTCTTCTAAATGCTCAGACTCGCTGCAGACTGGAAAGATTTGGCTTTGAATACTTCTGGAATCCTCCCCTCCTTATTCTTGATTAACCATTGAGATGACAGTGTAGATTTGAGGGAGAGGCGGCTCTGATTCTGCTTAAACCAGAGAAAACTGAAAGTGATACTGGTGTTCTCAAATATCAATTAGTTAATCGATTCGTTCATTGAGTCACTGATTCATTCATTCATGTGTCAGGCATTGTTCCAAGCAGTCGAGGTGCAGAGACAAAATAGCAAAATCAGGACAGTGGATTCTTACTTGGGATTTAGTGGTCTGTGGATCCTCTGATAGGGTAAGTCAAATCGCAGTGTGTGCTTTTCCAGAGAAAAAATGTATCGCTCTGGTCAGATTCTCAGAAGTTGAGAAGCCGCTAGTTCTTGGGAAATAAAGGCTCTTGTGGTAAAATATACAATCTATTAATTCAATCAGAGTGCAGTGGGGGGTTAGTGGGATGCACCGGTGAACATCTGAAATTCCAAAGGGGGCCAAAGATGACCAAACCTCACAGCAGCTGGACACAAGCAGCAGCAACAATTTCTCTGGGGTGTTTATGATGGCATTTAGAAAAAAATGTTTACCTGATACCTGAGAATGGAAAGGTGAATGCAAATCTTCTGGGAGACAAGAAGAGGACCAACCTATGGAGAGAGAAGTCTGAATGGAGAGGATATGCCTTAAGGCTCCTGAGGAGTCTGCAAGTATTTTGGGAAGACAATGTAAGTCTTCTTTTTTCCCCATCATCATCACACCTTCTTTAGCAGAGAGATTTATAGTATTCTTTGCAATCATTGTCTTGACTCCCAAGGCTGAAAATATTACCCAACCTGTGGATGCCGGTGGCACCTAATTTAATGTTTAGTAATTACCTACTAATCCATTTCCTGTCTGGAGGACAGAAACTGTGTCTCATTCACCAATAAAAAGCGATCATAGCAATAGATACTGGGTATTTCCAGTACCCTAAACACTGCCTGGATGTCTTAGGCCTTTCAGGATGGTCCCTACACCCCACCCCCTAGCACCTCCCTTCAGGAGATGGTACAACATCTTATTTCTTCACTCCTTGAATATGGGCTGGCTTTGTGACTTGTTTTGACCAATAGAATGTGGCAGAAGTGACAGGGTGCATATTTTAGAGCTTAAGTCTCAAGAGGCCTTGCAGTTTCTGCCTTTTTCCTCTTGAAAAAGGGAGATACCCTGCCCAGGCTATCCTGTTGTAGAGACCACATAGGGAGAGAGAGCCTGGAGGGCGAGAGAGCATGAGGGAAGAGATCCACAGCCACGCAGAGGCCTTTCTGGTCACTGGAGCTGGGGCACTAGGCACATGTAGATGTGATGTGATCTTGTGTCCCCTAATTTGGGTTGGACTGTCCCACCAACACCACGTGGAGCAGACACAAACTGTTCCCACTAAGATTTGCCAAAATTGCAGAATGGTGACCAAACAAAGGTTATGGATGCTTCAAGCCTCTAAGTTTTGAAGTCATTTGGCATAGAGCAACAGATAATTGATATGGTGGCAGGTAGCTACCACTCAACAAATATGTATAGATGAATAAATGAATGAATCAACCTGGCCTCAGCTCTGAAGAGCTACAGATTATCTGCTGAGGATCCCAGGTCTATTACATGTACTTGGTAACCTCTCATATGACCAAGAGGAGCTAATGTAAATACTTGAACCAATTTGCACTGTGCTAATTGTCTTTATATTAGTGATCCCTGGTGGATGTTTTGAAAATTCCTTTCTGCTTAACAAACAAGACAGCAAACACACAGTTTTAGGGCAATGAAGTAAGTGCTATGGACAAAAGAGTGTGCATGGCTCCAGGGGTTTGTAGTGGAGGGAGCTTAGGGCTGCCTACAGTGGTCAAGGAAGTCTTCCAAGGAGAGGAGTTCTGAGTTGAGAGGATTTTCTTCAACATCTGGAGCTGCAGAGGGAGCCTTCCAAGCAGTAGAATGAAATGTACAAAGACATATCAGCTGGGGAAGCTTTGCAGCGTACATGGTACTAGGAGTGGCTTCTGGACTGTTTTTCACTAGACCTTACTGACTAGTCTGAGATTTCCCATGTATGTGAGGGGTGGTGGATGAGGCAGCAGGATGGAGATGATGCTGGGGGTAGGGGTGGACAGGGCCCTGAGCATAAGCATCCTTGGTGTCCCCTAAGAGTGGAACTTTTCCCTAAAGACTCAGGAAACCATTGAAGTATTTTAAGAAGTTTGATGTGATCTTATAAGGGTAGCCCTCAGCTTTTGAGATTTCAAGGAACCAGAGCAGCTTTCCAAGTCTTGGACTTTGATCCCACATGGCTCTGCTTTCTGTTTGCTGCTGACTGCCACGCAAAAAGGGCATTATCTTCAGGCAACAGCATGTCCTCGGTCCATCCTTTTTCCACTATGCTTAGAAATCTTCAGGGGGTAAGTGCTAAGATAAGAACTGCTAATTCATTAAATCATTAACTTGTTCTTCAGTCATTGATATGGGTAACAGACTCCTGAAATAGCATTTTCCTTATGAAACTAGTGACAAAGATGTGTTTCTTGACCAAACTTTAGTCAGGCTCCTGAACCTTCTCCTAGGCTCATCTATGCACTTTCTAATAAAATCCACTTCTAGCAAATAACTGCTGAGTCATTTTGGCAAGAATTCCCCATCCTCGATACCTGATCAGCCTTGATATCTGATCAGATTCCTCACCCTCTACTGTGTCCTCTGTGATGTCTGATCACCCTGTACCATCTTCAGCAAGAATCCTCTTAGGTCAAAATTGAGCCAGAATCCTTCTTTCCCCGATGTCTCCTCTTAGTAATTTTTCATCCACTGGCTCCCCTGCCACTTCTCCCCAGGGCTCCTTGGCTATAGATTCCCACTTGCCCATGCTGTATTTGGAGTTGAGTGCAACCTCTCTGTACTGCAAAATCCCATTGCCGTGGTTGCTGTGCCTATTTGTGATGGTCTTGAATAAAGCCTTCCTCACCATGTTTCACAAATATCATTGAAAATTTTTTTCTTTAACGCTAGACAGCCAATGTACAGTGCTTTGAGTCTCTATGAATATCCCTTCACACTGATAATGAACATACGGAAAGTAGAGTCTCAAGTTAAAGATGTGTTTTCAGAAATAATTGGAAAATATTTCTGAGTTAGCAAATTGTGATTTTCTGCGATCAGTTTCTGAGGTCACAGAACAAAATATTAGGGAACTTCTCTGAGTGGGATAGATACTATTCTGCTTCAGAAGGTATTAGACTTCAGAAGCCAGAGAAAGTTTGTGTATCCCTCTGATCCCTGGGATTTATGACATTTTTAATCAGGAAGAAGGATCTATAAGATTTTTTTCCAATTTCAAATGAAGGCAAAATTTATGAGTGGTCAGCTGAATAGGCCATCTCTTTCTAGAGACAATTTCATTTCCAGCCTTCATTCAGAGTCAGGATTGATTTATCCCTTTGGTTAGGTGCCAAACGGTCAGCCCTGAGCAAAGGTAGATGTGAGATGTTTATTAGGCTGGAGCATGAGCCTGATGGTGTTCTGCTCCCAGTGGGCGCCATGGTCCTGTGCACCCACCGAACCAAGGCCAGGCTGCACAGAGTTGCACTCAGAGCAATGGCAGTCGCAAACTAGTAAAAAGTGTAAAGCAGTTTAATCTCAGTCTCACGCACAGCAAAAGTTTTGAATCTGCTTTTTTCATCTTTTGTACATAAATTTTACTGCCACGTGCCACCCCCAACCTGTGCTTTCCTCTACATTCCCCATAAAACTCTCTCTAAATGGGAGCACAACAGACTCTCACTCTTCTCCCTCTTTCCCCATTTCTCCTTGAGTTTAGTTCTTCGTTATATTAATCAAAATTATCCCCCTTCCCTCATTATCTGTATTGAGCCAAAAAATAGGCAGGGATAAATTTGACCGGAATTCCTCCTCCTTCAACAAGAGGATATGGGGATGGTCAGGGGAATGCTGAGTTCTGAGTATCGGCCTCATGAAGCCTTGCGTCTCACATGCTCTCTGAAAATCCTGACATGGACACAAGAACTGGCCCAAACAAGCCTGCAGGAGATGAAGATGGTGGGAAGCAGAAAGGAGCCATCCCACCAGGGCCATCCTTGACCAGCCAGACCAGCCTCCACGCTAGCTGGCCACCAACACAGGAGCAAGCCCAGGAAAACTTAGCCAAGCCTGGTCCAGAACAGCAGAGCCACCCAGGCTTCCTGCAGAACTGTGAGAATTAATACACGGCTATTGTTTTAAGCTGCTGAGTTTGGGGTGGGTGGTTGCTACAGAGCAATATTGTGATGATAGATAGCCAATGCTATCTATCTACTCTCTTAAATCCATCATGATTCAGGCTAATGTCTAACTTGAATCTCACCTCTTTCCAAGTGGATATCTTTGACTCCTCCAGGCTACCATGATTTTCCTCTCAGACAAATGTCTTCACCAAACATTCAGGTGTCAATCTTAGTTTTTCTCTTATAACGTTTTCTGTTTTTCTGTTGTGTGCCAAAGAGTCACTGTATTGTCTCACCACTCTGCCCCCACCAAGATAATGTTCCACTCTAATGTCTCATTTAGTCCACAGGAAAAAATAAATTTTGAACTGTCTACATAAAATTCATCATATCAAGTTGGAAACCTAACTCGGACATTTTGTTCTGTCACAGTGGAATCTGTCAAAACAAAAACCAATGAAATAATTGAGTGGTATTAAGGGGGAAAGTAGCTGGCAAGGTTAAATGGTACTAATCCACCCTCTATACGTTTTAAGCCTTTTTGTCTGGGAAAATCTGCCTTTTCTACTGGATTGTAAGCTTCCTGAGGTCAGCATCCATATCCTGCATCCCTCCTAAGCCCTCACTGACCACCAAAAATTGCTAGTTCTTGGTTATAGATGACTGTCAATTACATGCTTGATGGATCCTTTAAAAAAGATAACCAGCTAACCATTTCTTCTAATTGATGGGTATTTTGCAATCCTTGCCTGCCTCGTCCTCTTCCCCTCATTTCTCCTTGATTACTGCCAGGGAAAATTCCTCCATTCCAACCCCAGGGAGTCTATTTCATTTCCTAATTACTTTCCCTGCTGAGAACTTTCTTGTCTTGCTGTATCTAACCCAAATTCCCCCTTCTGTAGCTTCAGGCCATTGCTCCTTAGTCTAAATCCTCTGGAAGGAAGAGTAATTCCCTTGATTAATTTATATTGTAATCTCAAAGCTGTTTATACATCACAATTTCTGCTTTCCCTGGAGTCTCTTATTGCTAGATTAGAGGAATAAGATTTCTCTTTTCATTTTTCCTCTATACCTAATTTTTTTTGGCTTACAGACCTCTCAGATCTTTCTAGGTGCTGCAGTTAGATATCTTTCTTTCCAGGCTGATGTATAAGAATTGCTTCTCATTTATTGAATATTTACCCTATGTGTTAGGCACTGGGCTAAGCATTTTTACACACATTATGTTGTTTGACTCTCAGAATGAGACAAGTGTTGTTATTAACCCTATTTAATAGATGAAGA
This sequence comes from Symphalangus syndactylus, assembly GCF_028878055.3. Classification (NCBI taxonomy): domain Eukaryota; kingdom Metazoa; phylum Chordata; class Mammalia; order Primates; family Hylobatidae; genus Symphalangus; species Symphalangus syndactylus. Next base: position 24,132,498 of record NC_072438.2, read on the forward strand.
AATGGAAGCCTGGGAAGGTTGAGTCACATCCACACAGCACAATAAATTCATACAGCTAATTATTGGCAGAATTGGGGCTTGAGCATCTGTCTTTCCATTCTCAGTGTAAGTTCTTAACTATTGTTCTATACTTTCTTGAAATATAGTATGTTGTCTTCTCAATGATTCTCACCAGGTTACCTAAATGACAGCATGTTCTCCTTTTTGGATATCCCTTTGGTTACAGAAATAAGTGCCTTCAAACAGTTAAAGAATATGGGTTTGAGTATCAGTTTGAGCACCTATTTTCTCTGTGACCTTGGACAGGTTATTTTCTAATCTGTGAAATTGGAGGGAAATCATGTACATTACAATTTCGAATGAGATAACTGTGAAGCACTATACCATTAGAACGGATTTTATTTGTTGGAATTATTTATTTTTGTTACTATTAATTATTTATTTTTATCACTAATTTTGAGAATGAGAAATAGGGGAGTGGGGAACTTGATAAATCCAGAAATATAAAAATAGCCAATAATTATATGGTGTGGCAGCCTAGTCTGGATTCGGAATTTGGAATTCTACCCTTGACCTTTATCTCCGGTACTTATATGAGTCTGGGTGTTATGGACTGAACTGTGTCTTTCAAAAATTCTTATGTTGAAGCCCTAGCAGTGAGTGTGATTGTATTTGGAGATAGGGCTTTTAGGAGGTAGTAAAGGATAAATGAAGCCATAAGGTAAAGTCCTAATCCTATTGGACTGGTGACTTTATAAGAAGAGGAAGAGAGAGTGATCTTCATGCGCACACACAGAGGGCCAGGCCATGTGAGGACACAGAGAGCAGGTGGCCATCTAAAACTCGAGGAGAGAGCCCTCACCGGGTAGTGACCCTGCTGACACTTTGATGTGGTACTTCTAGCTTCCTGAACTGTGGGAAAATGGATTTATGTTGTTTAAGCCACACACTCCATGGTATTTGGTAATGGAAGTCTGATCAGCCTGATACACCGAGTCAGTCACTGATTGCATTATGGTCAATTCATGGTATCCCACTAGAATCTTCCCTTGTTGTCAGTGAAGGCATAAACTCCATTTGCAGAGGCGTTTTCTCTGCTTCCCGAGACTTCCTTTCCCATAAGTAATGGTGAAATGATCTTGAGTGAATCATCAAGGGAAGGACCATCTCTCAAGATGAGTCTGCATGTGGTGCAGCCCTGCAGGGAATCTTCAGCCTTCCTACCCCATGGGGAGATTCTCCCTTCCTTTCCAGTGTTGGGAAATCAGGGTATTTTTGTTGTTTATTTCTTTATTGATTTTTAAAGGAGCCAGTGAGTTCTTTAAAAACAGTTCAGTTCTCTCATCTTCAAGGTAACAATGAAGTCACTTACCTATTACTTAGCAGGATAATAGAAGTGAATGAGCATTGTACTAGCTGTGATTCTTTAGCTGAGATGTTTAACCCTTCTAAGCCTGTTTTCTTTTTCTGTAAAATGAGTTCTGTTAGACCAGATGACAGGTTGGAAAGAAAATGCCTATCTTGGGTGATAGGTATCAAGGGTGACTGAAGAAACTGGAGCTTACCTGCCCCCAAGGGGAGCCACTGCTCACCTCCTGTCAGTTGGTGACCTGTGGAATGCACACACTTGGGGTTGCCAGATTTCAGATTTTTCAAAACAAAGGGATCGGATTTCTTTGTGGCATTCTTTGTTTTTTAAATATGGGAAACAGAGTTACATTTTATGAAGACTGAGCAAGATGAAGCTGGATAGTCCAAACAGAAGACCTAGGATGTTACTGCCGGGTGAATGGGGTAAAGCAGGGCTTTGAGATGTGCACATAAATTCTCCCTTGTTGACAGGCGGGATTGTGAATGAGCTCCCAGGTGATGCAATGCTGCTACTTAGAGTAGCATGGCAGCTAGATGATCTCTGGAGTAGGTTTCCTTCATCTCTAACAGCTGGCGATGATATTGGAATTCTTAAACTTCATAAGACTAACCTACATTGGACATGCATCTTAAAGTCTGTTCTTCACCCACCTAGACCTGCATTCCTCTTGTCTCTGTCCCTCCATGTCACACCTCTATCACACTAATATCCTGAATTCCATTTGACCTTAAAGTAATTATAGTTTCTTTGGGTCATTTTGGATGCTTGGCTTTGCTGGATATTACAGATGACATATATGATATAGAGGCATCCCAGGTTTTTCCAGGATGATTGTATGGGAGCTATCATAGGATGATATGAGAAGAGCAGAGATTGCAAAATGGGAAAACTGAACATAGAATAGGAAATGATGGTCACAATTTCAGACTCAGGTTTTAGGTTTTTCCTGATAAGACCCTCATAAATTAGGTTGTTCTTGTGATAGGGGCAGGAATTTATTCACTCAGCCACTTAATAAGAATTTATTCTTTGTCTATGATGTGCCAGATAGTATTCTTCCGGGTAGCAATGTAACAGAAAGCAAGACAAAATTCTTTTCTCTAATGGAGCTACGTTCCAGTGAGAGAAACAGATAAGAAATCAGGAAACAAACAAATAAGTAATATAATGTCAGACAGTAATAAATGCTGTGAAGAAAAAAAAATATCAGGGTTAGGGGATAGAGTTTGCTGTGGGAGGAGTGGGAGCTTCTCTGAGTGGTCACAGAAGGTGTCATCAGGCAGTGTGAAATTCCACTTCATGGTATCCAGGTTTTTCATGGTCTGGCTCTAGCCTCACCTTCCACTATCTACTTTATAGTTCATGACTCAGAAAAGCTGAGCCTCGATCTGTTTTTCCTTCCTGTGCTTCTTCTGTCTGGCTGTTCCTTCTATCTGAACTGTCTTCCTTCCCTGGTTACTTCCCTCATCTGGTTAGCTCCTAATCATCCCTGTAGGCTCCACTTGGGTGTCTCTTCTGCTTAAAGCATGTCCTGAGCTGCCCATTACACCCTGTCCCTCACTGGGACTGCCAGTGGTTATCCTTTAACCTCGGGAATCCGTTAATGCCTTCTGCACTACTTTTCATTACATTCTCAGTTTCTATTCAGTTGTCTCTATCAATTGGAACAGACCAGCTCAAAGGGGTTTAAATAATGGGCAAAAAATCTAGACTCTTTCTGCTGGGAAGGCACAGGTCGATTGGGCTGCACGGCTGACCTAATCTGGGTGCTTCTGCTCAGTTTCTCTGTGATTCTCTTGCCCTGCCATCCTGTAGATGCTGGCTTCATCTCCAAGGTGGAAATGAGATGGCTGCAATGATTTTACTACATCCAGTGGCCAGAGAAAGAGACAGCAGGCTTTCCCTCTTTATCTCATTGAACTCTTAGAGGTCATGTGGCTGCTTCTGAGTCAGTCTTTTAATTGGGAAGGCTGGGTGCTGACCCTCTCAGGCCTGGGTTCCTGCACTAATCCCTGGCAAGGCTAAGGGGTTCCCCTTAGAACCATCATGCACAGTCTTCAAGCCAGGAATGGGGTCACCTTGTCCTCGGACCCATAAGTGGCAGACAGCAGATAACTGAACAAGAGCAGGAGTCTGTTAAGAAGCAGGAAGGGGCTCCTTACACCTTATACAAAAATTAATTCAAGATGGATTAAAGACTTACATGTTAGACCTAAAACCATAAAAACCCCAGAAGAAAACCTAGGCAATACCATTCAGGACATAGGCATGGGCAAGGACTTCATGTCTAAAACACCAAAAGCAATGGCAACAAAAGCCAAAATTGACAAATGGGATCTAATTAAACTACAGAGCTTCTGCACAGCAAAAGAAACTACCATCAGAGTGAACAGGCAACCTACAGAATGGGAGAAAATTTTTGCAACCTACTCATCTGACAAAGGGCTAATATCCAGAATCTACAATGAACTCAAACAAATTTACAAGAAAAAAACAAACAACCCCATCAAAAAGTGGGTGAAGGATATGAACAGACACTTCTCAAAAGAAGACATTTATACAGCCAAAAAAACACATGAAAAAATGCTCATCATCACTGGCCATCAGAGAAATGCAAATCAAAACCACAATGAGATACCATCTCACACCAGTTACAATGACGATCATTAAAAAGTCAGGAAACAACAGATGCTGAAGAGGATGTGGAGAAATAGGAACACTTTTACACTGTTGGTGGGACTGTAAACTAGTTCAACCATTGTGGAAGTCAGTGTGGCGATTCCTCAGGGATCTAGAACTAGAAATACCATTTGACCCAGCCATCCCATTACTGGGTATATACCCAAAGGACTATATATAAATCATGCTGCTGTAAAGACACATGCACACGTATGTTTATTGCGGCACTATTCACAATAGCAAAGACTTGGAACCAACCCAAATGTCCAACAATGATAGACTGGATTAAGAAAATGTGGCACATATACACCATGGGATACTATGGCAACCATAAAAAATGATGAGTTCATGTCCTTTGTAGGGACATGGATGAAGCTGGAAACCATCATTCTCAGCAAACTATCGCAAGGACAGAAAACCAAACACCACATGTTCTCACTCATAGGTGGGAATTGAACAATGAGAACACGTGGACACAGGAAGAGGAACATCACACTCCGGGGACTGTTGTGGGGTGGGGGGAGGGGGGAGTGATAGCATTAGGAGATATACCTAATGCTAAATGACGAGTTAATGGGTGCAGCACACCAACATGGCACATGTATACATATGTAACAAACCTGCACGTTGTGCACGTGTACCCTAAAACTTAAAGTATAATAATAACAAAATTTTTAAAAAAGTAAAAAAAGAAATAATAAAATAAAAATAAAAATAAATTGGCCGGGCATGGTGGTTGGCGCCTGTGGTCCCAGCTACTCGGGAGGCTGAGGCAGGAGAATGGCATGAACCCAGGAGGCGGAGCTTGCAGTGAGCCGAGATGGCGCCACTGCACTCCAGCCTGGGCGACAGAGCAAGACTCCGTCTCAAAAAAAATTAAATGTGTGACTAATCTAGCTCAAATATTCTCTTAGGTACTTTTGACCTTTATTCAGAGAGCCTTTCATTGACACAACTTGTCATATAGGTTGTCTCTGTTTATGATTCTTTTGAATGGTTCACCAAATTTAGGTGGTTCAAAATTGTAAACCTTCTCAATTACATTCTATTCTGGGATAGAATCTAAATCCAAATAAAAATAGAGGCTCCATCAAAATATTCTTCTCACAAGTTGAGATAGTCCAGTGCACAATTACAGCATTTCCAAATTTGTACTTTATTAGAGCTCTCATTAACCCCCCTCCCCTGCTAGCTTTGAGGGATACATTCCATTGTCTTCTTTTGCAGAGCTGGCTTGATGGGCTTATGAACCGCACAGTCACACAGAACCCAGTGCTTAGAAGGACCCTGCAATAGGTTTCATGTTCTGCTGCCAACATCTTGAAATTCTTAATTTTATTTATTTAGAAGACAGAGTATCTCTCTGTTGCCCAGGCTGGAGTGCAATGGCGTGATCTCAGCTCACTGCAACCTCTGCCTCCTGGATGCAGGTGGTTCTCCTGCCTCAGCCTCCCGGGTGGCTGGGACTACAGATGCCTACCACAACACCTGGCTAATTTTTATATTTTTAGTAGAGACGGGGTTTCACCGTGTTGGCCAGGCTGGTCTCGAACCCCTCACCTCAAGTGATCCACCCTCCTCGGCCTCCCAAAGGGCTGGGATTACAGATGTGAGCCACCACACCAGCCAATTCTTAATTTTTGACCAAGGGATCCTACAATTTCAGTTTTACTCTAGGTCCTGCCAACTATGTAGCTGATTCTGCCTATTTGTCAGTTTGGTTTTCAGTAATTGTAATTCTCTAAAATTTTCAAGCTCAAAAGCTGAAGGTTTAAAAAGAACCCATTTGCTCAATACATTAATTCCCATTTAGAAAAAAAAAAAGTGCAGCTTGCTGCCAGTGCTCATTTAATTTTACATAAACACGCTCTTTGAGGCTAAAGCAAATCTGACTGATTTTCAATGTGAAAATAAAATATAAAAACTGGTTCTTGGAGTTACTTCTAAACAGAACTAACATCAGAATTGCCTATCTTGGAAAAATCAGATTCATCAAATGACTCTTTGGCCAATAACTGTTCAAGAACGATGTTAACATCAGGCATAGGTGTCTTAAATTTTCTAAGATTTGACATTTTCAGTGATCGAGAATTACTACATTTTGTAAATGGAAATACCACTACTAAAATAGGATGCTGTAAATAAAATGATATCTTTTGTTTCCAAAGTCGATATACTCGAGCAATGCGAAAGTAATAATAAAAGCAAGATATTTCGTGGCAAAGTTTTCTCAGGGTAAACGCTGCAGCTGCAAGCGCTGCCGGCAAGTATTCTCGGGGCTAACAGGGAAAGGGTTAAGAACTTCCAAATTATTTTGAACAAAATGCAACCAAAATTCGGAGCATTGTAGAACATTTAGGGTGATTTTAATAAAGTAGTTTATCATAAAAAAAAAGGAGGAAGGGGCTACAGATGCTGAGTAAGCTGTCAACTGTCTTTGCTATGTTTGAGTCCACCATTAGATGAATCTCATTGAGGACAATGATACTGCCTTTTTCATGTCTGTACTCCCAATACTTGGCACAATGTCTAACATATAGCAGGCATTCAAGAAAAACTTGTTGAATGACTAAGTTATAAGGACATTAAAATGTAAGTTAGTTAGAAGGAAGACAATCTTCAGAGAAAAGCCACATTTTGGCCAAATGTAGGAAATCCATGTACATTTCACAACACTTTATTCCTTACTTTATGGCTAACCCTGTCTTTTGTTATTCCAGATGATGCAGGTCCTTTAACTGTAGAAATGTCCTTGTCAATCATTAAAATTAAGTAAGTATCTAGCGGACAAAGGTTTGAAGGACAATAAGTCATTGAAAAATGTAGACTGATCGGCAAATAGTGGACAGCATATGAAGCTGTGGCCTCCACCTCCTGGTGGGTGCTGTTGATGGCCATAGATCAAACTAATGCTGAAGGCAGAGATTCGCTGAGTTCAGATACTATCCAAATGTTCTGAAACCATTGGGTGAATGATCCCTGGAAGTGTTAATCACCGTATTGAAAGTCCTTCAGGGGACAACAACATTTAGACTTAATTAATATGACTTCTGGCACTCTGCCACATTACGCAGGTCTGCAGGATCATGGTGGGAATCTGCACTGACCTCTTCTAGTCAGTCACCTTCCTGTATGTGCAACTTTTGGTGACAAGATGCATGAACCCAACTGGAACCAGCTGAAGATTCTGGAGTTGCTCTCAGCGTCCACTAAAAGCCAAAATCCAGGCTTTGGGAAGGAAAGGCAAATCCAGCACCTCAGAAACTAGACTGAGAGACCTGAACTCCACCTAGATTTACTCGCTGTCACTCTTGGCTTTTCTCTCTTTGTTTTGGAGTGCTGATCTCTCCCAGTTTCTACAGATGATGTTGCAGCTCTTTGCTTTGCTTCTTCTGAACTTGGTGTCCAGAGGCAAACACTCACAGGAAATATTGTGATTGGCACAAACTTGGGTGACATCCACACAGTTTGGACCAATTAGTGGCCATGAGCCTAGGTCCAATTATTGGGCCAGCTTGGGTTAGAGATCTTCTCTCAGACCAGTGACACACCAGTGTTTAATGTGCTAAGTTCACGCACCTCTCGTTTGCAGGAGTCTCTTAGCTGCGTGATCTTGGACAAGTTATTTAACTCTTTGTGCCTAAGATCGCTTATCTGCAAGTGAAAATAATAATATTATATGGACATTGTGTGTATATATATATATATATATATATATATATATATATGTATGAATGGATAATGTTCATTAGCTCTCACAATGTCACAATGTCTATAGCATTATTATTCCCATTGTTTAGAACAGTGCCTGAGACATAGTAAGTGCTATATAAGCCGTAGCTTACCAATTAGCTATTAACTGGGTCAGAGCTGGAAAGAGTGTTTCACCGAAAGAAGCATGGGCCTTAGGTTGCTGCTTGACCTTTCCTATTTCTCCTAATTATAATGTTGAAATTGTGGCCCAGATGAGTGGCCCTGTCTATTAGGCTCAGCTACTTGCTACTGGATTCCCCTGATGCTGGCCAGATTTAAATGCAGAAAGACCCAATTATGGGTCATCTAAACCACTCTGATAGGGCATTGCCAATCCTTCTGACCAAGGTCAAGCTTGGCATATGGGGCCTGTGTCTGCATGGGGGGCCAAATGCCCTCTTGATTCTTCATGTCATTGCATTCGTGGGCTCAAAAATGCAAGCCTGGGCTTAAATGCAGTTCCTCATTCTCCAGAATGATGCATCAGTGTGTTCTCTGAAAGGCCTTGTTGCCACCTGTCCCTGGCCTGAAGGGTCAAGATTAAGGACACCATGAAAAATATCTTGTTATGTTTGGTTTGTGTTTGACTTGGGAATCACTACAATTAGGATCACCTAGCATTATCCAGAAGACTTATTCACGCCTTATAAACACTACCAACAGAATTAGAAGAACAAGTTTGGTTAGCAAGCACACATTAAAACATGATGTCTTTGGTTGATAGAAAAATCTGACAAATCCTATTTCTATTTTCCAAAAGAGTGAGCAGTCTTATGAGAGGGTCTTTTGGATCAGAAGACTGTGTGTCTTTAAAAACATATATGGAACTGTGGCACCCCTGGCACTCCTGAGCTTACAAAATCTCCAGTGGTTCCCACTGCTCTTGGAATACAATTTGCAGTCCTCATCAAGGATTATAAGACCCCTGATCTGCATTCTTTAATATGGTGGCCTCTGAACACATGTCACTATTTAAATTAAATACAATTACAATTAAAAGTTTAGTTTTTCATTTTCATTGGCCTCATTTTAGGTGCTGAATAGATGCATCCATATTAGACAGCACAGATACAGAACATCGCCATAATTCCAGAAATTTCACCATCTTTCATTTTCTCTAGTGCACAAAACTTTTTCCCACCATTACACATTTCTCCCTTCTTCCCTCTTTGCCTCTCTAACTCTTAAGGTTTCAGGTTAAATGTTACCTTATCAGAGAGGTACCTTCTAAATTATCAGAAGGTACCTTATCAGAAGGTTACCTTCTAATTAGGTCCCCCAATTAGTCTTTCTCATAGCAGCCTGTCCTTTACTTTCAAGCTACTTAAGATTTGTAGTTATTTAGGTATTTTTGTGGAGAATGCCTGACTTCCCTTCTAAGTTGTAAGCTCATGAGGACAGTCATATGTCAGTACTTTAACCTCACTGTCCAACATACAGCAGGTGCTCAATCAATATTTGTTGAATGAACGCATGATTGCATGGGTTCTCCTTTGTGCCACCCCCACATGACACATTCTTTTTGGTTTTCAGAGGAGACAGAAACCTTAATTTTCTCTTTCCACATATATTTTCTTCCTCCCCTTACTCTGCTATAGGTCACACTTAAAATTCCCTTGCGATCTGCTCTGCCAAACTAGCCCATTAGAGCCTCTCTCTGTGCCATGTCTGTGTCATAACCACGTTAATGGGATGTACGGTTTCCCTGGAAAAAAGGAAGGTATGTTGGCAGAGTAAACTAAACTTTCTTGTTCAAGGTCTATGGTTTGTTTATTTTTCATAATACTAATTGACAGGGTAAGCTATTTTATTTTTCCTATATCTATGTAATTAATATGTCCACTTTAGAAATCAATTATCCTTGATAATTACCATTGGTGCTATGGCTATAAACTGAATGCCAGTCTTGCTAACAAACTGAATAAGACATAATTTCTTGTTGTTCAAAGAGATTATAAACTCTAATCAGCAGCAAATTCAATCAAAACTTACTGACATCAATTGAAATCACATTAGACTTTGTAAAAAATAGGATAATTATGCTCATCTTGTAAGTTAAAGGTATTGTAACAACTCTAAAACGTGGGCCTATTTGAATAAATGCTTATGTTTGCTGGCTCTATGCAAGCAGATGCAGAAACTTATAAGCTGCACAAATAAATCAGGAGACTATTTTTCCCCCTCATAGCTCTTTAGTTCTATGAGATTCAATTAATTCAATTTTTTTTTTAATGGGCTCAGGGTAACGATGTAAGCAGGTGTTAGTGTGCTGGCCACTGAAGCAGGACAGCCCCTGGTACAGATTTGTCACATGGGGTTAGTTTTTTAAATCCCCCTTGATTATTTAGAGATAATAGTGGTTAAGATAATGACTCCTGGAGCTATGCTGGCTGGGGTCAAGTCCCAGCTCCACTGCTCAGAACTGTGCTTCTCAGCCAACTGTAGGGAGGATGTTGGTGCTCTGGCCCGATCCTTCTGAGTCGCTCTTAGTGAATTCACTGGGATGACCCTTACCCAATGACTGAGGAGCACAGGAATACAAAAGGGCTCAGTTCTGTCATATTGTGATGTCATAAAAAGTATATGTTTGGTTTCTGTCCCTGATTCCTGGCACAAAGCTCGTAAAACTCTTGGAATCTCCAGAATGATGAGGGTCTTTTGTATGCTGATGAGACGACTGATGGCTGGGGGTCTCTAGATAGCTTCAGGATGCGAGCTGGTCACACAAAAGACCCGGGCATGATTAGAGTGATGGGACTTTCAGCCCCATCCCTTTCCCAAACCTCCAGGGAAGGGAGGGGGTTTGGAGGTTCAGTTGATCACCTTTAATCGATCATGCCAATGTAGTGAGGCCTCCATGAAAACCCCAAAGGCCCAGGTTCAGAGAGCTTCCTGGTTGTGGAACATGTAGAGGTTCCGTGCTCCTTCCCACGTGCTTTGCCCCATCTCTTCATCTGGTTGTTCATCTGTATTGTGTGTGTGTGTGTGTGTGTGTGTGTGTGTGTGTGTGTGTGACAGAGAGAGAGAGAGAGAGAGAGAGATATGGAGGGAGATGGTCTCCCTGTGTTGCCCGTCTAGAGTGAAGTGGTAATCATAACTCACTGTAGTCTTGAACTCCTGGGATCAAGTGATCCTCCCACCTCAGCCTCCTGAGTAGCTAGAACTACAACCATGCACCACCATGCCTGGAAATTTTTTTTTTTCTCTTTTTTGTAGAGACGACGTTCTTGCTATGTTGCCTAGGCTGGTCTTGAACTTCTGGCCCCAAGAAATCCTCCTCCCGATCCTCCTGCCTCAGCCTCCCAAAATGTTGGGATTACAGGTGTGGGCCACCACACCTGGCATCATCTGTATCATTTGTAATATACTTTACAGTAAATAGGTAAACATGTAAGCTATTTCTCTGAGTTCTGTGAGTCCCTCTAGGAAATTGCTGATTTGGCTGGCTGATCAGAAGCACAGCTTGCATCCTGGGGCTTGGAATTAGCATCTGAAGTCAGGGGACGTCTGTGGGGCTGGGCCCTTAACCCATGGGATCTGTTGCTAACTCCAGGTAGACTGTCAGATTTAAATCAAACTTAATGATGCCTGGCTGGTGTCTGCTGGAGAATTGCTTGGTTGGTATGTGGGGAAAAATCTACACACACATTTAGGTAACCAAAGGTGAATTGTTCTGTGTTGTGTTGACTGTGTGAAAATAGGAAAAACAATTTGTGATTTTCCCTCAGGATTCTCCTGTCTTGAGTTGGCAGAACTCTGACAGCATTTACACTCCAGAGCTCCCCGAAGGATCAGGTGGATGCTACCCCATGCAAAACTTTGGCTGACTTCTTACCTTTTGTTTATCTTTCTCTCTTTTCCTATCCAACTCACCCCAACACCTGTGCTGCCTGTGTTGGCTCTCCCAGAGGCATTTCCTTGAGAAATCATTTGCACACAATCTTTTTTTTTTTTTTGAGATGGAGGCTCACTCTGTTGCCCAGACTGGAGTGCAGTGGCATGATCTCAGCTCACTGCAACCTCCGCTTCCTGGATTCAAGCAATTCTCCTGTCTCAGCCTCCTGAGTAGCTGGGACTACAGGTGTATGCTATCACTCCCAGCTAATTTTTTCTATTTTTAGTAGAGACGGAGTTTCATCATGTTGGTCAGGCTGGTTCGAACTCCTGACCTCACATGATCAATCTGCCTCGGCCTCCCCAAATGCTGGGATTACAGATGTGAGCCACCGCACCCGGTCTTGCACACGAATCTTCATCTCAGGGTCTTTTGTTGAGGAGTCTGACCAAATACAAGTTTCTTAAAAGTCTGCACTTCATTTTTCTTTTCTGTCATTTGGGAATAATGATAGGACTTTAGTCATGGGATTGGTATGGGTTAATTCATGAAAAGCACACGAAGCTGTGTGTGGTGGGCCCTACTTAGAAGTTAGATATTATTAGTAGTATGATTACAGCTTTATGAAATAACAATAATGTCCTAATTCATTATTGGACATTAATGTCCTAATACATATTATTCTATTGTATGTAATACTGTATTGTAATGCAATATCACAATATGTAATACTGTATTGTATTATGTATCATAGGATTGTATGTACACTTTGCTAATGCAATACAGTACAGTGTGGTTTAGTGAAATGAACTGAGGTGACACACTTGGATTTAAATTTTGGCCCTGCTATTGACTCCGTGCCCTTTAGAAAGCTTTTCCTAACTTCTCTGAATCTCCATTTCCTCATCTGTGAAACTGGGGATATAAACATGCTACGTACACCTGATTTGGTGGTTGTGAGGATTTGAAGAGAGAATGATGGTCACAGGAGCGGCATCATGCCTGGCTCACAGTAGGCACTTCATCAATGGCAGCTCCTATTAATCGATTACTCTTATTAATATGCCTTGCAAAGCAACTAACATCAGATTCAGTGCAACTAACAGTTATTAATAGCAATAATAGCTGGGAATATTTGCCAGCATGCCCTCACTGACTCTGATCCATGTAACTACTGTGAGTGTTGGGCAGGGCAGGGATTGTGTGCCAAAAATATAGATAACACAACTGAGGCTCATGATGAGTTAATTACTCAGGAGAATTATAGCAGCTGATTTGGCACAAAAGCAGAACAAAAACCCAGAGTTAGTCTGTATTCTGTTCTGTGTCTGCTGTACCATGCTTCCCTGTGTGTGAAAACATTGCGAAAGTTTATGGAGAGGAGGGAGTGAAGTCAGAAGAGCTGTCCCCAGACATTTGAAAGAAAGGGGTGCTGTGGCATGGTAGTTATGAATGACAAGGGCCTCAGTGGCCAGGTGACCTGTAGTTGAATTCAGCTCTACCCCTTACTGTGTGACTTGGGGCAGGTCACAATCTCTCTGTGCTCTGCTTCCTCACCTACAAAATGAGACATTGCTGGAACTTTCCATATAGTGTTGTGAAGATTAAACAGATGTGTCTGAGGCAGGACTGATTTATCCATTAGACATTGTAGGCACATGCCTAGGGGTCACAACACTTTTAGGATCCCAGGCAATTTTTTTTTTTTTTGAGACGGTGTCTCGCTCTGTCGCCCAGGCTGGAGTGCAGTGGTGCAATCTCGGCACACTGTAACCTCTGCCTCCTGGTTCAAGCGATTCTCCTCTCTCCCCCTCCCAAGTAGCTGGGACTACAGGCGCCCACCACAATGCCTGGCTAATTTTTTGTATTTTTAGTAGAGACGGGGTTTCACCGTTTTAGCCAGGATGGTCTCGATTTCCTGACCTCATGATTCGCCCGCCTTGGCCTCCCAAAGTGTTGGGATTACAGGCGTCAGCCACCAAGCCCTGTGTTTTAATTTCTGTTAAAAATCAGAAGGGAAAAAAATGAACTTTTCAATGTAATATTTTATTACATACTATTAATATAGTCATCTTTATACCAGTGCAATCATAAAATAGAATTTGTTATTTAATTTTTTTTTTAATGGGGGAAGGGGACCATGAAGGCAAAGTATCTAGCGTTCCCGTCAGTCATTTGGCTTTGGTGAGAGGTATTTAGTGCACAGGCTGGCACTGCACAGGGTGAGTATTAGGCATTCTCTCTCTGTAGGGGGCGCTGCAGAGTTAACTCAGAGCCGCCGGGTTTACCGAGGCTCAGTGCATCCACACATTCCGCCCTCTTTTCCTTTTTCCGCAAGAGCTCCTCTGCTGTAACTGCACCAGACAGAGAATACACCGCTGACCAGACTTTCTCTTAGGAAGAACTTCAGTGAAGTCCATGGGTTAGAGAGGCAGACCTCACAGTGGGGCCGGACATGGGTGCAGCTTTTTGGCTAAGATCAGGGAAAACTCATCCATGACTCTGGGGTCTATGTCTGGAATCAGGAGGCAGCCAAGCAGGTGGTAAAGAAAGCTGCGAGCTGGGCCTGTGGGATGACGGTGTTCTATGCATGTGACCTCCAGATGTGACCCACCCAAGTCTTCAGCAAAGTAACCCAGCCTACAGACCTTCTCCAAACTTAGTCTGAGGAGAACTGCTCTGAGACATTCAAGGCCAGAGGCACAACTGCATCATGGCTGAAGAAGAGGAGCTTTGACCTCGAAGAGAAAGGAGATTAGAAATTCCTTATTCTGGCTGGGCACGGTGGCTCACGCCTGTAATTCCAACGCTTTGGGAGGCCGAGGAGGGTGGATCACCTGAGGTCAGGAGTTTGAGACCATCCTGGCCAACATGGCGAAATGCTGTCTCTAGTAAACATACAAAAAATTAGCTAGGAATGGTAGTGGGCACTTGTAATCCCAGCAACTTGGGAACCTGAGGCAGGAGAATAGCTTGAACCCAGGAGGCGGAGGTTCCAGTGAGCTGAGATCGCGCCATTGCACTCCAGCCTGGGCAACAAGAACAAAACTCTGTCTCAAAAAAAAAAAAAAAAAAGAAAGAAAAAAGAAAAAATTCCTTATTCCGTGGGAGGCACTTGAGTGCCTTTCTACTCCAAATGCGGCCCAGCAACCCCAGCCTCCGCTAGGACATTGTTAGAAATGCACAATCTTGTGTCAACCCCAGGCCGGCTGCATTTTTACAGGACATGCGGTCTTCGTGTACATTAAAATTTGAGATGCACTGCTCTAGTTCCTAGGCCACTTGGCCACTGCTGTAAAATGGACCCGGAACTCCACCCATATAGAAGAGATTGCTTCCTTTTATTAGCAAGGGGAGCAGAAACTAGAAGATGAGGAACTTCCACTTTTTGGTTTAGGTCAGCATTTCTCAGCCTTGGTCACTCATTAAAATCACCTGAAGACCAATTCAAGCAGAAACTCTGATAGTGGGAATGAGGACTGGTAGATGTTAAACGTTTCCCATGTGATTGTACTGTGTGGCCAGATGTGAAAACCACTAATCTAGGCCTTCGGCTGCAGGGGTAAAGGGGAAGGAATTTTGATGGAGAATTTCCTACAAGGCCATAGGACCAGATCTCTGGTAAAATGGAAGAACAGTTTTGTCTGAAGTCTTCTCTCTACGTAGATGTGATAACCACGATCGATAGGTGGCTGTGGAGGTGTAGGGAATTCAAGACCAGGGCTGTTCCTCTATAACTCTTTGAGGATCGCTTGCTCTGTGGCTAGTCCAACTCTCCTCATCTTGTGTGAGATGAAAGCCGTGTAAAGAATGTGGAGCCTTTAAAGGAAAGACCTCTGAGCAATAGGTGTCCTTATTTATTTGAGATGGATCCTTGCTCTGTTGCCCAGGTTGGAGTGCAATGGCACAATCTCAGCTCACTGCAACCTTCACCTCCCAGGTTCAATCAATTCTCCTGCCTCAGCCTCCCGAGTAGCTGGGATTACAGGCATCCACCACCACACCTGGCTAATTTTTGTATTTTTAGTAGAGACAGGGGTTTCACCATATTGGTCAGGCTGGTCTCGAACTCCTGACCTCAGACAATCCACCCGCCTCAGCCTCCCAAAGTGTTGGAATTATAGGCGTGAGCCACCATGCCCAGCCTGATATTTTTAGTACCTAGACAAGTCTGAGGCAAAGGTTTCCTGAGAGAAGGCAGGGCACGAACAGAAGTGGGTATCAGAGAGCAGTGAGCCTCCGTGTATCTTATTCCTGGATCTGTTTCAACATCAAGCTTCTTGTTTTGTGGATTAAAAAAAATATATATGTGACAAAGGACTTTAGGACCGATACAACAGGTATAAATTACTCTATAAGTTTTGAGGGGGAGAAGGTGTCACATTTCTAGATTTGTGTAAATCACATAAACCCTGGCTCCGGGTCTCTGCTCACCAAGGTCCCTGAGAAGCCCAGTGACAGCCATATGACAGGCCTGCTCTGCAATCCTGGGGCTTCTACACACTATAATAATATAGGCAGAGAGGAGGCTGCGAGGCGTCTGTCCCCACTGATCACACCACTCTGCTACAAATGCAGGGATCAGGTCCTGTTCCTTCAATGTCCTTTCTGGCATCTCTGCTTCCAGTGACACCAGAGACATGCCTCACAACACATCTTTCCCTTACTTGGATCAGCACTGTGTCCCAAGGCTCCTCCCTTGGCCCCCTGAAGTCACTGAATTTAGTGTCCAGGCTCTCCATAGTCACCCCCACACAACCTCTCCAAGGTCCTGTGGTCCTGGAGTGATGTCTGAGAGTAGACTGCAGCCTCCATCCCTGCTGCAGCCTAAAACCTTTGCCCTCGCCTTGCAGCATGGGATCCAGCCCCCTGGTAACAGGTCAGTCTTTCTCCTTTGCCCTCAGAGGACAAAAGCCTCCATTCTCTTTCCCACTAAACGCGCTGTCCAATAGGGTGGCCATGAGTGCCATGTGACTGTTCTTGGAGCAGCTGACATGCATCTAGTTCAAATTGCAACATGCTGCAAGTGTGAGATCTACACCATATTCTGGGGATTTGGTACAAAGGAAACGTAAAATATTTCAATAATAGTTTTTATATCACGAACATGTTGAAATAATATTTTTAAACTATTGAGTTGAATAAATATATTATGAAAATTAATTTCACATGTTTCATTTTACTTTCAAGTGCTTACTAGAAAATTTAAAGTTCACACGTGGTTCGCATTATATTTATTTTAGACAGCAGCACTCTCTGCCCAGTGCCTTTCTCCCGACCTGAGAATGAAAAGCTAGGGGAACAGGAGGGAGCATGTGCAGGGAAGCCCCCTCCCATCTATCAGGCCTGAAGTGCAAGTAGGCCTGTCCCTGGAAAGCCTAGATCTCTGCATCTGAGCGCCTTGCTGCCCTGGTCTGTTGTGAGCATGTCAAGGAGGGAAACGGGGTTACTACATTGTGAGCCAATGTCTTGGTCTTATTTATTCTTCATGTTCTCTCTGGTTTTACAGATGAGGGGGCCAAAGCCCAGAGAGCACAAGCGACTTACTTCAAGACACACAGATTGAGTTCCAAGAGGGTGGCACATCCACGGCTCTTGCCATCACACCACAGTATCCACTGCAGTCCCAACGGCAAGAGAAAGCTGGCAGAGTCAGACAGGAAAGAAGTTCTGACGACGAGGGGTGACCACACAACCCTGACTTTTGAGAATGCTACTGGGATGACTGGAGGTATCTGTGGCCCATGATGTGAGTTTAACACCCCAACTCCATCCTAATCTTGAATTCTTCGTCCTTCACTTACATTTTTCAGACCCTCAATATTTAAGTCTTATTTCTATAAAAGATATTTTGGTGATGGTAGCGTGGGTTTTTGTTTGTTTATTTAATTTATTATATATATATGTATATGTGCGTGCATATATATGTATATATATGTGTGTGTGTATATATGTGTGTGTATATATGATATATATACACATACATATATATATCAAGTGTCTGATCCTCATGCACTTGTAAATGCTTCTTGTGAGCTGTTTTGCTGTCATTTTAACTATATATATATATAGTTGAAAACTGCTTCAAATCCCTTGTGAAACAAGGCAGAGTAAAACCAAACCAGTGCACACAAATTTCAATAATTTCTGTGCTGTCCCCTTTGGTGTTGTCTCATGAGGTGCCCCAGAAAGAAGGCTGAGGAAGGAGTGCAGTCTCTCACACAGCACACAGCAGCACACAGCCGGGGAATGGTTCTTCCCCAGGAGATTGGATACCTGTCTTTTAATAAAATACAGACCAGCCTCAGGGGGCAAGGTGGTGAGAGCCCTTGGTGGGCCTGCAGAGATGTGGAAAGACACAGGATCAAGTTCAAATCCCTGCAAGCTCCCAAGCTCCCATTACCACTGAACTTTCTTCCCCCACTTTCTTCCTCCTTGGGGGATGACATTGCTTTACTGCATCAGAAACTCTAGGAGAAGAGGATTGTATTTCTTGGTGGAATTTGACGAAGACTTGGGTCTACCTTTACCCTCGTTCTTATCTGCATCCAACAATAGATATTTTTGCAAACAGCCAAGGATATCTTTTAAGACTGTAATGGAGATCCATGGGAGCTCCTGCTTGCTTCCTCCCTTCCTCACTACCACCACAGCACAGGACATGCAGGAGGCCATAGACCCCAGACACCTCTCGTGTTCACTGGAGTAGAGAACCCCATCATAGAACAGTCCATGATGTTTGATTAGAGAGAGCTGGTTTTTGCTGTATTTGGGTTGAATGGATGTTCATGGAAGGCAGATAAATGATCTAATGAAAACTTAGTTATCTCATCTTTTAAAAGGCTACAGAGTCATGCTCATGATGGCCATTTTTTTGAGCATCTACTTTGTGCCAGGAATTGAGCTAAGCCATTGTCTTGCATGGCAGCTTTCTTTGTTGGAGTGTGTCTTTCACGTGTGGCTTGCCTCGCTCTGCTGAGACCAGATGTCAGCCAGCCAGGGTACACTCCTCACTTGACAGGAATGAGCATCATGTTTTGTGGAAGAGCTGCCCTCCAGGGAAGCCAGGTCTGCATCTTATATAATGGGTTTGTGTGTTTGAAATTTGCCAGGTGTTGATTTTGGAAGTCAGGGATGAAAGTCAGGGATAGAGAGGGCAGGACTGCCACTCACAAGAGTGAAAGAATAATTCAAAAATCTGAATGTGGGAAGGAAGAGGGTGAGAAGGGAGAAAAAAATAGAGAAGTCAACAAGAGCCTTGGCAGGGGGTGAAGTCCGCAGTGAAAATCCCATGGTGCCAAAATGGCCAAAGGATGCTTTAAAGACAAAAATGTTCTAATGTTCAATTTCAAATGGTTTGTTTTTCCATGATGCAAACCCATTCTTCATCTCCCTCAGGCTCCCCTCCAAATATTCAATCAAGTGTCCGATCCTCATGCACTTGCAAATGCTTTTTGTGAGCTGTTTTGCTGTCATTATCATCATGTGGGAATTGAAGAAGGGTTTGAATTCCACTTCTGGATCTAGGTGAGGCAGAACCCTGTTTCAGCAGAAGCAGCACCTTAGAAGTAGATTTGGCTGCAATGATGTAATTGTCCCCCAGTTTTGAAAATAATATTGGTAGAAAGCTCTGGATCTTTATAGATCGTGAAATATAGGTTCCAATCTTATCAAGATTTCAAGAGTCTGGAAGATTCCAGCAGACATTTCTGTCTACATGTTATTCATTTAGGCTTTCTTTTTCTCTCTTTCTCTTTCTCTCTCCCTTCCCCCCCTTTCTCTCATCTTCAGCTTGTATACAGGAATCCACATGTAAACCTACAGGTAGGTTGAGAAAGATTTTATAAAAACTCCCTCCAGGGAATTTTGCCCACCAAGAGGCCAGGGAATGGGTGGTGTAAGACAGGAGTAGTTAGGGAACACACTCTCTGTTCCTTTAGGAAGACAAAGGGCAAGGCTGGACACGGTGGCTCACGCCTGTAATCCCAGCACTTTGGGAGGCCAAGGTGGGCAGATCGCCTGAGGTCAGGAGTTCGAGACCAGCCTGGCCAACATGGCGAAACCTTGTCTCTACAAAAATTAGTCAGGCTCAGAGGCGCATGTCTGTAGTCCCAACTACTCCAGAGGCTGAGGCAGGAGAATCACTTGAACCCAGGAGGGACAGGTTGCAGTGAGCCAAGATCGCACCACTGCATTCCAGTCTGGGCGACAGAGCAAGACTCCATCTCAAAAAAACTAAAAACAAATAAAAAAAGAACAAACAAGACAAAGAGTGAGTTTTCTCTTACATACTCAATTTCTGGTAGCCCCTACAGGAGATGTAGCAACAAATAAGTTAGTATGTATGCACAATGTATATACATACTTTATCTCAAATTCACAAAAAACATTGTATTCAATCTTAAGTAGACCATGAACAGCAAAGTAGTTGATACTAGAATTCAGCTCAGGATTAGTCATGTAAATCTTTCAACAATTCCATCTATTACATCTCATGCCAGGGGTTGTTCAATGTCTTTTACTACTCATATAAATTGTCTTTACCAATATGTTCCTTTGCATTCAGCCCTGTTAACCCCTGGGTTCCCATCGCATTTTACTGTGTCCCAGCCTTAGAAATGCACCGTTATCTTTATGCCTGTGTTAGCATCTAATCTGGCCATATATATTTCAGGCTTTCCTGGCTATGCTTGAGTGATCGGTGTGTCTACCAGAAGCTTCCTGATAAAATACTGCTTTCTCTGCTATAGCAGACTTATAGTTTACTTTTAAAATAACTCACTTGAAATTTAATAGGCGGTTTTAAAGCTACATCTGATTTAAGCCCCATAAGTTCTAGCTTTTAAGAACACACTTGACATGCCAACTTGGGGTTTTCTGAGCTGTTGAGTGGAAACACAGGCTTGCCATTGTATTGTGCATTGTGGCTGTGTTCACTGTGGATATAAAAACAAAACTAAAAAAGCAAACCTGGGCTGGCCTGTTAATAAACTTGGTGACATTGGATAAACAACCAGAAAATGCCTAAAACTAGGGATGAAATCTTCCAGTTTATAGATGAGATGTTTAAGTGGTGCTCTCAGTAAAGAAGGGGAAGGAAATGCAAATTCTTTAAGATATAAACTTATTATAGCCAGTGATTTTTTTTTTTTTTTTTGAGACGGAGTCTTGCACTGTTGCCTAGGCTTGTGTGCAATGGTGCAATCTTACAGATGTAAGCAACCATGCCCAGCCTATAGTCAGTGACTTTTAAAAATCAAAGAAATAGGCTGGTGCGGTGGCTCATGCCTGTAATCCCAGTACTTTGGGAGGCCGAGGTGGGCAGGTCACAAGGTCAAGAGATCGAGACCATGCTGGCCAACATGGTGAAACCCTGTCTCTACTAAAGATACAAAAAATTAGCTGGACGTGGTGGCGGGCACCTCTAGTCCCAGCTACTTGGGAGACCAAGGCAGGAGAATTGCTTGAACCTGGGAGGCGGAGGTGGCAGCGAGCCAAGATTGCACAATGGCACTCCAGCCTGGCGACACCGTGAGACTCTGTCTCAAAAAACAAAAAACAAAAAACAAAAACAAAGAAATCACTGGATCAATAATATTTATTGTCTTGGCAAATCGTAGCATCCTCATGGAGGGAAAGGAAAGGGGCTAGACAATCTTCAGCCTCACAAGCAAAACCCCGAGCAAGAAACCTTCACGAATTCTTTCCCGTGTTTCATAACAAGTCTGTGCCGAAGGCATCAAGATTTCCATTTTACAGATGAGGACACTGGGACGTAGGAGGCACAGGTGGAGTACACTGCAATCCACCTAAATCCCTGGATCCCAAGCCCATCCTCCTGCTGTGTAGCCACTCCCCCACGCTTGCCTGGTACTTACGGTTTAGTCTTTGTAGACTCCCGTGGACACCCCTTGCAAACTCAGGAAACCCCCAAGCAATGCACACACATTCCTAAAAGTGTCTCATAATTTAGTCTTTTATCCTCATCGGGACTTGTCAAAATCCTGGTCTTAAGAAACAAAGCAAAACTGGCTTTCTGCTAGGTCATTTTTGCAGAGCAGCATTTGTTTTCTATATGTCATTGGTTTTCTAGCACTTCCTGGCTGCTCACAGCATTCTTTCTGTCATTCCTCTTTAAGATTCCACTTTGATTTCTCCCATGGAGAAAAATCTTGCTTTTAAAAGTCACAGAAAAAAAAAAACCTATTCTGATATGGCCTTGATTTAAAATTAGAGGAATAATCTGCAAAGCTCCTGTTGGAAAGAGATGAATGCTCTCATGCTCTACTTGTGGTTCTGTTCCCTGATACAACTATTTTGCAGAGGAATTATGAAACCACTTTAAACTTTGTCATTAATTATACTTTCCGAAATCTTTCTTAAAAATAATAGTTTCAAAGGTAGAAAGAATTTCATGAGTAAAGAGACTCACTACTGTGTTGTTTTTGGTGGAGGTGAAAAAAGGGGAAAAATTTAACTGTCTAAAAACTAGATGTAATGTATCTACTAATGAATATTATGGAACTATTAAAAATGATTTTTATGGAAGTTTCAACTTTCGTGTGAAAAACTGAATATATGTATTTACATAATTTCTTCTCTAAATCTCACTAAAATGATAATAAAGGGATTTAAACAAGCTTAAGACCATATAGTCCAAGAGAATGAGAGAAGAGACTAAAGCAGATGAGAGATGGCAGCACAGCTTAAAAAGCTGGACAGCAAGTTGACTGTTGGTAATTAGTTACGTGGCTGAGAAAGCTGAGTCCTAAGTGCCCACTGGGATGAAGATAAGAAGGAAACAGATCCAATTCAGAGAGCCCTGGAAGGCCTCAGGGACTCAAGGCATCAGTCAGCATCGAGGGGAAAGAATGTGTGGAGCTGAAAGCAAAGAGTGCGGGTGAGTTTTCATGGAAGCAGTAAGCCTGGGTCTTTTCCCCAGACAGGCAATTCTCCCAAATCACCTCTGCAGAAGATTGGAGGTTTACTCTCAGCAAAAATTAAAACAGACAAATTCCAGATTTGGGGACCTGAGACATAAAATAGGAACAGAGAGGAGCTTCATC
This sequence comes from Symphalangus syndactylus, assembly GCF_028878055.3. Taxonomy (NCBI): domain Eukaryota; kingdom Metazoa; phylum Chordata; class Mammalia; order Primates; family Hylobatidae; genus Symphalangus; species Symphalangus syndactylus. The sequence goes on from NC_072438.2 coordinate 24,155,203, forward strand.
AGAAAGAAAAAAACAGAGACTGAGTGGGAGTTAACTAACATACTGTACTGTGAAAATCTCAGCCTCTTCTTCCCAACTGTGCAAAGAATGCTAGCAGGCCAGCTCATAGCACCTGACAGTACACTGAAGAATTCTCTAGGTAGCAACTAGGAAGTCCCTCTCTTCCCCCAAATCTGCAGATTTTGATAGTTGGGGGAATCGTACATAATGACCAGGTCCAAATCCTGTCACTGTATGGTGAAGTTCACTACTTGGTAAGCCCAGCCCATACTCAGAAGGCCCAAATGGCTTTTTAATGGCCCATCCTCAAATAAGAACAGATGGGTGAGGATCACCTGATATTTGCAGAAAGCATATAATATGAAAGGTAGGCGCCAAAACGAGCTGTCAACAAAAAGAAATAGAAAACAAACAGTGTGGCGAATGAAGAAATAAAAAAAGCCCCCAAATTAATAATAGTTACTCAGGAAGGTAAAACAAGATATTACACTTATGAAAGAATTTAAAGGAATATTTATAAAATTTTAAAAAGAACTTCTAAAAGTCAAAAATATGAGAGTAGAAATGTTAAAAATTCAACAAAACAGTTGGAAGGTAAAATTGAAGTAATCTTCCAGAAAGTAGAAGAGAGAAAGATGTAAAAAAAAACACGGGCAAGCTCCAAAAAGAGGAGACAGAGAAAAAAGAGGAAGAATCTGTGGAAATAGGGTAAGAAAGTTTCCCAGATTTTAAAGGGCACGCTATGAAGGTTTTTTTAAGTGACCTTTATCAAGTCATATTTGAATGAAATTTCTAAACACTGGAGATAAAGAAAGGATACTGAAATCTCCCAAAGATGAAAGCAGTGTCAGGCAGAGGATTAGGAATCAGAATGACATCAGACTTCTCAGTAGCAACACTTGAAGCTAGGTGACAAAAGAGTAACTTTAAATTCAGAGTGGAAATGAATTTCATTCCAGAATTTCGTATCTAGAAAATACTTATTAAAATGTAGTGCTGGAATAAAGACATTTTCAGGTGTGCAAGTTCTCAATAATCTTACTTCTCCTACTCCCTTTCTGAGGAGAAAGTGATTCACAACAAAAAAGGAATAAGACAAGAAGTTGGGGGATGTGAAATTCTGGAAAGGGTCAGTTACAGAGCAGAGCAATGATGTAGTTTGGATATTTGTCCCTGCCCAAATTTCATGTTGAATATCATCCCTGATATTGGAGGTGGGGCCTGGTGGGAGGTGATTGGCTTATGGTAGTGGATTTCTCATGAATGGTTTAGCACCATCCCCTCAGTGCTGTCCTCTGGATAGTGAGTTCTTGTGAGATCTGGCCATTTAAAAGTACGTGGCACCTGTCCTCCTCTCTCTTGCTCCTGCTCTGGCCGTGTGACATGCCTGCTCCCCTTTCACCTTCTGCCATGATTGTAAGCTTTCTGAGTCCTCCCTAGAAGCCAAGTAGATGCCAGCACCGTGCTTCCTGTAAAGCCTGCAGAACCATAAGCCAATTAAATCCCTTTTATTTACATATTATCCAGTCTCAGATGTCTCTTTATAGCAATGCAAGAATGGCCTAATACAAGCAGGGGGAGGATTCACAGGGTGATGGAGAAGAGACATTCAGGGAGGACAGTTTTGCAGCCACCTTAGCCAGCTCCCGGGCTAGACTGAGACAAAAGGTCGGAGAGCTGCAGAGGAGGGTCACCAGCATAAATACAACTGACAGCTGTGTGGTATTCAGAGGGTTTGAAAGAGCATTTGTGATGGGTGTATAGGAAATTAAGCAAATTAAATACGAGGTAACTATTAACTTGAAGGAGAATAAAAAGTTTCAGAAAGGAGAACTAAGGAGTTACAAATAACATTTGTACAGAATCAGTCAGATAAACACTAATACATAGTAGAACAAATATCTCCATATATCTACATTGGAGAGATGGAGGGAGGGGAGAGTGTGTGTGTGTGTGTGTGTGTTTGTGTGTGTAAAGAGAATGAGAACTAAATTTCTAGAAGGAAGGTAATGTCTAAACTTGCGTAATTGAGAAATAGCAGATAAGCATTATGAGAGGCTGCTATTTGTCCTCCAATATCAGTTTCCCTCTGAAGATTTATCAAATGCACATTTGCAAAGGCCTGGAGCTCCAAACTGGTGCAGAAGCTGCAGGGTCTTACCTATTGTGGCCTCAGATGATGAACATATCACAAAAGACTAAAAGAAATTTTGTGAATGTCTACACAGCTGAAGATCTCTTGTGGATTGAGGGAGAAGGTGTCCCATTGATGACTACAGTGTTGAGAAATCAACACTATGTACAGGGAATTCCGAGATATATTTTTTTTTGATATGGCAAAATGAGATAATGTGATCTTTCATGAATTTCAGTATTATGATGGAAATCAGACTCACTAAAAAAAGTAATCACAGCGCTCAGACTGAGAGCTGTAATAGAATAAAACAAGGAGCACTGCAGAGGCAAAGAGAAAGAGCCCAGCCCATCCTTGGAGTCCAGTGATTTATACACAATACTTTAAGTCCCAGCTTGGAAAATGCCAATCTTCAAATTCCAGGGAATGCCATTGTTATGCCATGAAGTAATGGGGTGAAAATAAATAGCCTCAAGAGAAGTTCAGATAAATGAATGGGTGGTCATGCTAGAGATGAGCATTTTGAGAGGATATTGAAGATGTTTAGAACACCCTTTGCTGGGATAGGTTCACAAAAGTTAACTTTCTAGGTATGTGCTCCTGTATTTTAAGTTAGGCAGTCAAATGGAAACCAGTGCTTCCAACCTTCCAACAAATTAGCCCTTGTTGCTACTATGAGTTGAAAATACAGAATGTCACCCACTGTGTGCCCCAGAATCGCAGACTCAGGGTTAAAAGAGGCCTTAGGTGTTCCTTCCAGACTGGCCAGTCTCCAATGAGTTGGTAGCTTCACTTTGGACTAATCTAATCATATTATTATATGTGTGTGTATTAGCTTATTCTCATGCTGCTATGAAAAAATAAATGAGACTGGGTAATTTATAAAGGAAAGAGGTTTAATTGACTCACAGTTCCACAGGGCTGGGGAGGCCTCAGGAAACTTACAATCAGGGTGAAAGGGGAAGCAAACACTTCCTTCCTCACATCGTCACAGGGCGGAGAAATGCAGAGCGAGGTGGGGAAAACCCCTTATAAAACAATCAGATCTCATAAGAACTCACTCACTATCATGAGAACAGCATGGGAGAACTGCCCCCATAACCTAGTCATCTCCCACGAGGTTCATCCCATCATACGTGGGTATTATGGGAACTACAATTCAAGACGAGATTTGGGTGGGGCACAGCCAAACCATATCATTGTGTATGTATGTATGATGCATGATATTGCACTACCTGTGTTACACTAAAATATGGCATTACATATTACACTAGAAGTCTCTCCTATTGGAACCCCTGGTGGGCAGGAATGTTCTTATCGTCTGGTTTATTAGTTTCAGTTTGTCAAGCAGAAGCATGAACTGTACAAATGGGTCTTTGGTAACCTCACTCTGACATACCCTGCTCTCTCTCCTAGCCCAGACACGGGGAGTCTAGGTGTTTAGAAATGCCCCTCCGGAGAATAGATGTGTTGAAGGCAAAAGTTTCAGTAATGAAAACAAAGCTGAAGATGAGTAAACTATATCCTGTAAAATGGATTATCTAGATCCATATTACTTTTTGTGTGGATATCCCTTTGCCATATCCTGAGCTGTGGTGATGTCTCCTTAAAGGTTTCTGTTTAGTATCAGCTGTGCTAGGGTCGTCAAGAAAACTACTGAATGACTCTGATGAAACCTCTAACATTGCCAGTAAGAAAAGTAAGGCATGGAAGGATTAAGTGTTTTTCATGGTCACCCAGAGCTGACAGGAACAAAGTCTTTTTCCTGTCTGTTCAATCTTCAAATTATGAAGTTTCTTATAGTTTGAGATAAACAGATCTTCTACCATGAAGCTCTAGTGCCTCTGAAGCTACAGTCTGAGAACATTCTCCAACATAGCCAATTCATTCAGTCAATGGTTGCCTTGGTTAATACTGTAGCCTATTTGATTGTCATAATTTACATAAAATATTAAATCAACCAAAAAAACCCAGATCATTTATGTTGTGGTCTAGTCACATGCATTAACATAAAACTCAATCTTGCGACCATGAATATGAATAAGAACAATTTTCCTTTTGGAGTGGTATCCTAGCATCAGAGGATGTCCATTTGCCTGGAACACCTCCAAAAGCACCAGCAGTTAAAGTAGGGGTTAGCAAACTGTGGCCCATGGACCAAATTCATCCCACTGCCTGGTTTTGTAAATAAAGTTTTATTTCCATTATTTCCTACCCATTCTTTTACATATAGCTCCTTTCACAAATGACAGAGTTGAGTAGTTATGGCAGGGACTAAAATATTTATTACCTGGCCTTTACAGAAGGTGTTTGCCAAACTCTGTATTAGAGCATGCTTTCTTGTTAGAAAGCCTGGGTGCCCCTCTAATGTGGACTGATTTTAAATTGGCTACAGTCTCTTTTCAATGTTACCTCTCTGACTACAGAAACATCAAGCGGAAAAGAAAGCCATTATGAACAGAAGTTTTCAAGTATGACTGAGCAGAATTACCTGGGCAACATTTACAATAGAAATTTCTGGACCCATTCCCAGAGATCATGATTCAGTAGGTCTGGAGTAGGGCCTGGGAAACTTACTTTGATACAAAGGATTCTGGTGCACAGCCAGGAGCTAGAAACTTGAGGAAATCACATGGAAGCTGGAAATGAAACAAGCAGGAAGTGAATTCTGATTCAGTCTTGCTGTGTTAACTTGGGTGAATTGCTTCACTGAGCCTTAGTTACCTCATCTGTAAACTGGAAATAAGTTTTTCCTTGATAGGGCTGTTCTGAGGACCAAAGAAGACAATAGTTATAAAATGCCCAGCACTGTGTTTGCACAGAGTAGACACTTGGTTAATGGTCCCTTCTTTCCTCCACTGGAGAATCCTGTGCCTTAGAAAGCACACCAGTTTGAGGCCGGGCGCGGTGGCTCACGCTTGTAATCCCAGCACTTTGGGAGGCCGAGGCGGGCGGATCCCGAGGTCAGGAGATCGAGACCACGGTGAAACCCCGTCTCTACTAAAAATACAAAAAATTAGCCGGGCGTGGTGGCGGGCGCCTGTAGTCCCAGCTACTCGGAGAGGCTGAGGCAGGAGAATGGCGTGAACCCGGGAGGTGGAGCTTGCAGTGAGCCGAGATCGCGCCACTGCACTCCAGCCTGGGTGACAGAGCGAGACTCCGTCTCAAAAAAAAAAAAAAAGAAAGCACACCAGTTTGATTTTCTTCATTTTGTCTTGTGTATTACGTTTCCGCTAATGTTTATGTTAATTTTGCTCTTGTCAAACTATTCCCCAATCCACGAGTCCTTCTCCATGTATATTAAAGCTAGAGGTGTTAAATTTTTTTTTTTTTTACAAATTTGTTTCTCTGGGAAGCACCCAGAGAGCTGAATGACCCTAACTGGGTTGTTAGCCATATGACTGCCAATGGTCTTGATTAATTCTGCAAAACACAAGGCCAAGTTTTTAAATAACTTTAGTGATTTTCTTAAAAACCTTGATATAAGATGATAGACTTTATACATTCAGAAGAAAATCCATTGGACAAATTGAGATGAAGTTTAGTTAGAATCTCTTTCTTTAGAAATGGAAAGACTTGGTATTAGTTTTTCTTTCAATGTTTGGTAGAATTGAGCAGTGAATCCATCAAGTTCTGGGCTTTTCTTTGATGAGAGACTGTTTATTACGCTTCAAGCTCACTGCTCATTATTAGTTTGTTGGTTTTCTGTTTCTTCATGTTCGATCTTGGAGTTTGTATGTGTCCAGGAATTTACCCATTTCTTCTAGGTTTTCCAACTTGTTGGTATATAGTTGATCCTAATAGTTTCTAAGGATTCTTTGTGTTTCAGTAGTCTCAGTTATTAGTCTCCTTATTTGTTTCTAATTTCATTTAGGTCTGTGCTCTGTTTTTCTTAATCTACCTAATGGTTTGTCAGTTTTATTTATCTTTTCAAAAAACCAACTTTTAATTTTGCTGGTCTTCTGTATTTTTGTCTCAATTTCATTTATTTCCACTCTGATCCTTATTATTTATTTTCCTTTACTAATTTTGAGTTGGTTGTTCTTGCTTTTCTAGTTCCTTGAGGTGCAACATTAGATTATTTAGTTGAAGTCTTTCTACTTCTTTGGTATGAGTGTTTATTGCTATAAACTTCCCTCTTAGTGCTGCTTTTGCTATATCCCATAGATTTTAGGATGTTGCATTTTCATTTTTGTTTCAGAAATTTAAGACATTTCTTTCTTAATTTCTTTACTGACCCATCGATCATTCAGGAGCTTGTTGTTTAATTTCCACATTTTTATGTTTTCCAATGTTATTCATGTTATTCATTTCTAGTTTTATTCCACTGTGGTCAGAAAAGAAATTGATATGATTTTGGGATTCGTTAAGACTCGTTTTGTGGCTTAAGATATGGTCTGTTCTGGAGAATGTTCCATGTGAGGAACATGGAACAGTTCCATGTGTACTGTTTAGCAGTTGGGTGATTTGTTCTGTAAATGTCAGTTGGGCCTATTTGGTTTAGTGTATAGTTTAACTCCTATGTTTCTTTGTTGATTTTCTGTCTTAGTCTCTTTCCTTGCCATCCTGACTGATTGAGAGTAAGCCATCTGTGAGTAATGGACACTGTCGACGTTTTGCTCACTTCTTCTCCTGCCCCCTCTGAGTTAACTGGCAGTCCCAGTAGACTTCTCAGCATGCTAACATCTTCCCACTTCAAGCAGCAGATCGTTCATCTGCTTCATCTGAGATCTTTCTCAGCCCCTTAGGAGCTTTCTCTCCAGGAGTCAAACACAACCTGGCAGTATGGGGTAGTGGATAATAACCCCAAGTCACCTGTCTGCAGTGCGACAATGCTGTGGGGTGTTCTACTTGATGCCTCAGAGGGTCACCAGAGGGATTGAATCTCAGTTGCCCAATGTGTTTATCTACTCTTTAACGTACTCTTTACTGGCTTTTCTTTCTTCCCTGTCTCAGATTTCTCACTTGCTCACTCAGGACATGTGGGATCATCTCCCAGATGAACTACCAGTTCCTAAGTATTTGTGTGAAGGTACGCTCCTGTGAATATCAAAACTAAGACCAGTTTGGACCCGGGACATAACAGAGACCATGGTCTGGCTTTAAACAGGCTGCTTAAAACTTGCCTGTGCATTTCTAGCTTTAGCTTCTTTTTTGCAAGGGGAGCTTAATTATTAGGATCACAGCTGAGGCCGAAGATATAAGAAAAATAGCCTCTGAGCTCCAAGTTATGGCTATTCTGAATCTCTTGCACTTTGTTCACAGGTGAGCATCTTTAGGCCTCTCTTAGGACCTGCTTATTTTTTTCTTTGCATTGATGTAACAAACTTGTCTAAATAATTCCCAAATTTATAAATGTTAAAAGCAGCAAATTATAGAAAATTCAGAGGTTGCTATTAGTACTGCTGCAAATATGATTGTTACTAGCCTGCTGGTAAACAGGAAGACATAAATTGCTCACAGTAAAAAGCACAGTAGTTTATGACCATTAAGTGAAGGGATGTGTAATCCTACATACATACAGGCTCCAAGGGTTTTTTTCTATTTTAGCCTAGTACAATAACTGATGGTGATGGTTAATTTTATGTGTCAACATGTCTGGGTCATGGTGCCCAGATACTTGGTCAAACATTATTCTAGATGTTTCTCTGATGTGTTTTTGAATTACATTTAAATCAGTAGATTTCAAGTAAAGCAGATTTCCCTCTATGATGTGAGTGGGCCTCATCCAATCAATTGAAGGCCTGAGTAGAAAAAAAAAACAAAACTGGTCTCCTCTGAGCAAGAGAGAATTCTGCAGCACATGGCCTTTGGTCTTGAGCTGTATTGGCTTTTTTTCTGGGTCTTCAGCCTGCTGGCCCTCTCTGCAGGTTTTGGACTTGCTAGCCTCTGTAACTGTGTGAGCAAATTCTTTAAAATAAGCATCTTTCTCTATATATACATATGCATTCTGTTGATTCTGATTCCCTGGAGAACGCTAATACACTGATATTTATAATAATTTACCTCTTTGTTCAACACCTATTTATTGAGCACTTATTATGTGCCAAGTACCATTCTAGGAACTTGGAATGGATTATTAAACAATACAGAATCTTACAGATTAAGACGGACCCTGGCGTGCTTTTATTTTAGTGGGGGAAGATAAATGGTAAAAAGTAAACATTGAGCATTAAATTACGTTCTAACATGCTAGAAGTGATCAGTGCTATAGAAAAAAAGTAAAAGGAAGGCAGTGTGAGGAGACATTGGGTCATTGGAGAAGGTTAAAATATAATCAATATATTGGGAAAGTAGATAACTATGAAAGACTCACAAATGTGCAAATTGCTTTAAATTAAGCTTTTAATTTTGAGGTAATTATAGATAAATGTGCAGTTGTAAGAAATAATATAAAAAGATCCTATGTACCCTTTATCCAGTTCCCCACTGTGGTAACATCTTCCAAATCTATGCTAAAGATCACAACTGGCTATTAACACAAATGCAGTCAAGATACACAACAGGTGCATCACTACAGGTATTTCTCCTCCTGCCTTTTTACAACCACACACCCCTTCATTTCTTTCTTAACCATTACTATAATCTCGTCATTTTGAGGATGTTATATAAAAGGGCCTTATGGCGTGTAAGCTTTCAGAATTGGCTTTTTTCATTTGGCATAGATCCTTGACAATTCATTCATGTCATTGTGTATATCAATAATTCATTCCTTTTTATTGCTGAGTAGTATTCATGGTATTGATATACCACAGTTTGTCTCATCATTCACCCATTGAAGGGCATCTGAGTTGTTTCCTGTTTGGGACTATTATGAATCAATTTGCTATAATTGTCCATGTACACATTTTTATGTGAACATATATTTTTATTACTTCATAATGAATGCCTAGCGGGTGCAGTTCCAGGATCCTATGGTAGTTAGATGTTTAGTTTTGTAAACTGTCAGACTCTTCCAGAGTAGCTGTGCCATTTAAAATTCCCATCAGCAATGTATGAGTGATTCAGTTTCACTGCTTCCTCACCAGCATTTGGTATTATAACAATTTTTAATCTCAATCATTCTGATAAGTGTGTAATGATATCTCATTGTGGTTTTCATCTGTACTTGACTAATGGCTAATGATCTTCCACATCTTTTCATGTGCTTATTTGCCACCTGTATATCCTCTATAGTGAAATGTTTCTTCATGTCCTTTGCCCATTTTCTAACTGGATTGTTTAGGTTTTTTTTTTTTTTTAACTTCAGAGTCTGGAGAAATATATATATCAGTCCTTTACTAGCTATGTGGTTTACAAATATTCTCTCACAGTCTGTAGCTTGTTTTTTCATCCTTTCAGCAGGATCTTTTGCAGAACAAAAGCTTTTACTTTTGATGGAATTCATTTTACCAATTTTTCCTTTTATGGTTCATGCTTTTGCTGTCAAGTGTAAGATCTCCTTGCCTAACCCTAAATCCTGAAGATCCTTATCCTGTGTTTTTTCTTATAAGTTTTGTAATTTTGAATTAATATTTGTATTAGGTGTGAAGCTTAGGTCAAGTTTCATTGTTTTTCCTGTGGATTCAATTGCTTCAACACCATTTGTGGAAAGTCTCCATTTCTTTCGTTGAATTGCTTTTGTATAACTTTGTCGAAGATCAGATGGGGATATATTCGTGGACCTGTTTCTGGATTTTTATTCTCTTCTATTGATCTACATGTCTATCCCTCCACCAAGACCACACAGTCTTAACTACTGTAGCTATATGTCTTAAAATCAGGAGGACGGGTTCCTTCCACTTTATTATTTGTAAAATGGTTTTAGCTATTCTAGTTCCTTTGCTTTTCCATTTACATTTTAGAATGAACCTATCTATACCTACAAAAAAATCTTGCTGGAGTTTTTGTGGGAATTGCATTAAATGTGTATATCAATTTGAAGAGAATTGATTATTGTGTTGCTTTTTTCAAATTATGAACTCGGCATGTCTTTCCATTTATTTTGATCTGTAATTTATTTCATCAGTGTTTTGTAATTTTTAGCATACAAGCCCTGTGTATGTTTGGTTAGATTTAAAACTAAGCATTTTTATTTTTCAATTGCAAGCGGTATTTATTGCCTTTTAATTTTCAGTGTCCTTTGGGACAGTTTTAATTTCTTTATTTCCATTCTCATTTGTATGTCTTTTATTTCCATTGTTGTTGTTGTTTGTTTTCACCTTACAGCACTGGCTAGAACTTCCATCCCTATGGTGAATAAGAGTGACGAAAGAGGACACCACTGTATTGTTGAATTGAAGGGGTGAGTGCCACCTTATTACTGTCAGGTGTGGGAAGAAGTTCCACTTCCCCACTCGGCCTCCATTGATACCCAATGCTGGGAGGGTCTTCATTACTGGTGAGTAAGGTGAGAGCTCCGATTCACTGAGCTTCCATTGATACCTCCTTAGCTGGAAGAAGTAGGAATACCTTCTTACTTCTCCCCACATAACCCCCACTAACATCGTGGTGGAGAGGTGGAGGGCCAGCCCCGCTACCACTGGGTTGTGTTGAAAATCCTAACTTTCCACTAAGCCTCCTCGGACACCAACTTAGTGTGGAGTGGGAGGTGCACCCAGTTACTTCCATGTGGGGTGCTACCACTGCCCAGCAAATATGAAGTTCCTATTTTTATATTCAGCCTCCTTTGATATCCCCTGTCTCCCAGTGGGGAACTGGGGAGGCTCATTACATTTCAGTTAGGATAGAAATCTAGGCTTTCTACTGGACATTTGCAAACATGAGTGGAGCACAGAATTTTCTGCTGGGTTTGGCTGAAGATGAGCTGCTATTTTCTGGAAGTTTTCTGACTTGAAAGTTGGAAGCTTGGTTTGCTTGTTGGGTTGCTCTGTTCCTGGTCCTTTGGCGGAGGATGTAGGCTTCTGTTGGGCTTTATTTTGCCTGTGCTTGCTCACATCTATGGGCTGCTGGCTTCCTTAGGAACAGTTTGGGATATATGAGGGAAGGAGCTTGGGCCCTGAGTTCCCTAGATGGCCTGTCTTCTTCTCTCTACTTTTCCTAGCCTTCTCATATTTATTTTACCTATAACATCCAAGGTTTTAAGTGTACTTAACAGAAGGAATAAGAAAAAGTACATTCACTTAATCTTCTCCAAAGTTGAAGTCCTTCATAAGTTTTTTAAATTTTCTATAGCTAAAATGACTAAATTTTTAGTTATCTAGAAAACTTTCCTATCCAAAGTCATCAAGGACATCTGTAAGTCATCAAGGACAACTGTAAAATCTTGTTTCACCACGTATGTTATTAAACTGGAGATTTCCCCCAGAGAGTAACATTTACTTTGCTTGGTATTCAGTTATAACTATCAGATATTTAAGGCTGAGTCACCTATTTCTAATAACCACAGTGATTGCACCAAATAATTACATATACAACATATGAACGGAAGTCCTCCAGCCAAGAGATCTATGGAACCACAGGTCTGTAGAACTAGAGAGAAGGTGAAAATCATTAAATCCTTCTGCACCGAGGGGTGGATATCTGAGTTGGTAGAGCAGGAGTTGAAGGTGCAGGTTTTGACATTTTGGCATGGAGTTGGCTGAGCTCAAATTTCTACCCTGTGTTTATAAGCTGGGTGACTTTAGGCAACTTATTTGATTTTATTTTTCCTCAGTTTCTATTATTTTAAAATGGAGATTATAATCATACATATTTCAGGGGATTGAGGTATGCATTAAATAAGTGAGTGTATATGAAACACTTATAACAATTATTGGCACATATAACCATTCAATGAATATTACTTACCGTAATTACTCATATAATGTGATTTAGAGAGATTAGGAAGACTGCTTTCCACCTACTTTCCTGCCTATTTTTCCTCAGTAGCTAGGTTTCAACCACTGAGTAATTACTTAGGTGAAGGTATGGGCCCTATTAAATGCAAATGTCACAAGGCCTAATGTATTATTCTGAAGGCATCTATACCTTGTATTAGAGAGATCTAGTTATTGCCTCAACTGTCGATGACAGAGGCCCAAAATGACAGTGGCTTAAAGAAAGATGGAAGCTTGGTTTGCTCTCATCTAAAAGTTCAGGTGGTCTGGAAGTTCTGGTCTGCAAAATTGCCAGGGCCTAGGCAGCTTGTCTCATTGCTCTGCCATCTCTAACACGTTGTCCTTGTCTACATGGTGCTAGATGGCTCATCCTGTATCCATCCACCAAGCATCAGGATGGAGCAGAGACTAAGCGGGAAGGGATCTGCCTTCCTTTTAAGCACATGTCTCCAGAGAAGCCAGCATCACTGCCACTCACATCCCATTGGCCAGATATATGTCGTCTGGCCACATGTAGCTGCAAGTTAGGCTGGGCATGGATTTCTTCAATGCAGTTCACTATGAGACTATCTAAAAATGCAGTTAATATGGAAAGAGAGTTTGCCCCACACTGCAGGGTGGATTAGTGTATCTTCTACTGCCTACCTTAAAACCCGTGAAAAATCTTCCTGTATCCTCTCTCTGTCTTCTTATTTGCCTTGCGTATAAACAGTACCTCCTTCTGCTCTCATCAAAAGCCAGCATTACCAGGGCAACAGAGAAAAGTCAATTGTCTCTGTTTTAGGGCAAAAGCTCACCTTCTCTATCATTCTTGGCTGACAGTTCTCACATAGGTTTTGAAAACCTAGGTTATGCTGGCTTTGTGATGTCGGAATAATAGCTAATAAATCTCTCTAAACCAGTGGTTTTCAACTGGAGTAATTTTGTTCCCCAGGGGACATTTCGCAATGTCTATAGGCATTTTTGGTTGTCCCAATTGAGGGAGAGGGCTGTTTTAATGGGTAGAGGCCAGGAATGTGGCTAAATATCCTACAATGCACAGAACAGCACCAACTTATAAAACATTATCTGGTCTGAAAATATTAACAGTGTTGTGGCAGATAAGTTCTGCTCTAAGCTTTAGTTTCTTTCCAGAAAACTGGGACAAAATAGCATCTGCTTCATAGGTTAAACGTGAGGAGGCTCTGAACCAGCACTTGTAAAGGATTTAGCCGAGTGCCTGGCCCATGGTGGATTCCAGACAACCTTTGTCCTCAGGGACTCTTAATCTTCTCCTTGTTTTATCTGACTTTGCACTCATCTTCTTGCAATCCTTATTATTATTATTTTTAATTTTAGATTCAGAGGGTACATATGCAAGTTTGCCACCTGGGTATATTGCATAATGCTGATGTTTGGGCTTCTGATGATCTTGTCACCCAGGTAGTGAACACAGTACTCCCAATTGGCAGTTTTTCCGTCCTTTTCCACTCCCTGCCTCCCTCTCTTTGGAATCTCTAGTGCTTATTTTCCTATCTTTGTGTCTGTGTGTATCCAGAGTTTAGCACCCACTTATAAGTGAGAACACGTGGTATTTGGTTTTGTTTCTGCATTACTTGGCTTAGTATAAATGGCCTCCAGCTGCATCCATGTTGCTGCAAAGGACAGGATTTCATTCTTTTTATGGCTGCATAGTATTCCATGGTGTGTATGTACCACATTTTCTTTATCCAGTTGCCACTTATGAGCACCTAGATTATTCTATGTCTTTGCTATTGTGATAGTGCTGGGATGAACATGTGAGTGCATGTGTCTTTTTGGAAGAACGATTTATTTTCCTTTGAGTAAATACCCAGTAATGGAGTTGCTGGGTCAAATGGTAGTTCTATTTTTAGTTATTTGAAAAATGTCCAAACTGCTTTCCATGGTGGCTGAACTAATTTGCATTTTAACCAGCAGTGTATAACGTCTTCTTGCAATCTTTAATTCATAGTATGTATGTCTCTTGGGAAGGAGAAATGAGGGAAATTACATTTTACTGTGGAACTGGTGGATACCAGAATTTTAACATAAATTACTTTATGTAAATCTCTCCAAACCATGTGAAGTTGGCGTTACTCTCCCCAACTTGGAAATGGGCCAGTGAGGCTCAGGGAGATCTCCCAACACCCCATGAAAACAGAGTTAATCAGTGGCTGAGCAGGGATTCGACGTCATATATGTTTGACCCCAATATGTGTGTTTTGGTTGCAAATTGGCTTTTCCCAGTCCTGTAATGTGGAAATTCTAAAAGGGTAGAGAGGGCCGGGTGTGGTGGCTCATGCCTATAATCCCAGCACTTTGGGAGGCTGAGGCAGGTGGATCACCTGAGGTCGCTGGATCACCTGAGATCAGGAGTTCGAGACCAGCCTGGCCAATGTGGTGAAATCCCCCTCTCTAATAAAAATACAAAAATTAGCTAGGTGGGTGGTGGGTGCCTGTAATCTCAGCTACTCAGGAGGCTGAGTCAGGAGAATCGCTTGAACCCTGGTGGTGGAGGTTGCAGTGAGCTGAGGTCACGCCATTGCACTCCAGCCTGGGCGACAAGAGCAAAGCTCAGTCTCAAAAAATAATAAAATAAAACAAAATAAAATGGTAAAGAGAATCTGAAGCCCCAGAATGCTCTGGGGGAAGTCAGGAGAGACTGTTGCAGGGAACAAGGATGCAGTCACACTTTTTCCTCAGGTTGGGTTTGTAAAAGCAGCATGTACTTCAACGTGTTTAGGAGCCTTGGCCACATTATCTTGTTCCCACAAAATGGTAGGCAGTGTTATCTTCTTTTTTCCTTGTTGCATCCTAGGAATTGGGTTTATATTAGTATCCTAAGGATGTTGTAAGAAATTACCACACACTGAGTGAACTAATGCAATAGAAATTTACTCTGTTACAGTTCTGGATGCCAAAATTCTGAAATCAAGGTGTCAGTGGGGCCATGCTCCCTCTAGCCGCTCTAGAGAAGAATTCCTCTTTGCCTCTTCCGGCAATTGACGATTGCTGGCAATTCTTGGCATCCCTTGGCTTGTGGCTGCATCACTCCCATCTCTGCCTTTGTCTTCACTGGCTTTCTTCCCTGTGCATCTGCATCTCTGAATCTCTGTATCTCTACATGGCCTTCTCATAAGGACAGCAGTCATTGGATTTTTGCTGATTGTAATCCAGCATGACTTCCTCTTAACTTGATTACATCTGCGAAGACTATTTGCAAATGAAGTCACGTTCACTGGTGCTGGGGTTTAGGACTTAAACATAGCCCTTGGAGGGACATAATTCAACCCATGATGGGTCTAAACAATGCTTTATAATTGATATAAAAGCTAAACCATGTTTTCTTAAAACAACTAGAAACTTCTAACCCAGTGGCAACTTTGGGTGTGCAAGAGAGCTCAAAGCAAACTCTCAGTTTCCTGGCAAGAGAGGAGGCCTCCACTATGTCACCCCGTGGAGACTCCTCCTTGATACTGACATTATTGCAATACATGCAAAACACACAAAAAGTCACCTTGGAGTTTGGGAAGGATAAGGATATTTAATGGCAGCAATATAAGTAATTTTTTTTGCCTCTGCATATACTCTTTTTTAATTAAACAAATAAAAATGGAAAAACAGATTGGGGTAAAATCTCTTTAGTTTTTAGAGGTGATATGAAAGGAGAAAACCTGTATGGCTTCTGGTCTTTATATGGTGCATTGGAACAGAAAGTCTTAATTATACCAATCAAGGTGACATCCTTTTCCACTGAACTATGTATTATATTTTCCCTTCAAGACAAAGATGAACATTTATGCAATTAAAATAGGCTGATTGAAAAAAATCCGTGTCAGGCATAAGCTCGGATTTATACTTTTGGGCTCAAATGACTGGGGGACATTAAAAAAACTGCACAACTGAGCAAAAGTGGTCTTTTTTCAGCACGTATTTTGAACAGGAAACAGGAGTTTGCTTTCCCCTGCATTCAGCAACCCAGCTCCCCTCCTCATTTGTCCAGTGCAGAGCTGGGGCTGCTCCCTCAGGTCCTCATCAGCTTACTCAAACATGCTGTAAAATTGATCTGACAGCCCATGAAAGGGAGTTTAGAGGCAGGGAGGGAAGCACATGAGAGACCTAAGATTTTGGTGAGATGGAACTCTGTATTTTCAAGGCTATCGCCATGTTTGCCTAGCATTTAGGGCTGTGACATTAGCAAGGCCTTCTGATCTTTGGGCTACAAAATTGTTGTGATAAGGGCCCTGTGTGTGTGTGTGTGTATGTGTGTGTGTGTATGTGTGTGTCTATATGTGTGTGTATGTGTGTGTGTGTGTCTGTGTTGAGGGGTATCTTTTGAGTCTTGAGTTTGAAAATACTTATTTGTAATAATGGGAAAGAAAGTTCTCTGTGACTGAAGGCTGAATCTTTTTGACATGAAGAGCAAAGACAATTAGCATTTGTTGATCATTTGTTAAATGTCAGATGCTTTCATTTTTTTTCTTTTAATCACCATGATAATCCTTGAGGTTTGTATTATTATTACCCCATTATACAGATTAGGGCACAGAGACCAAGAAAGATATTTGACATATTTAGCAATTGGAAAAACACAGGCAGAGATGATTTGGAAGTACTCTGGCCATAGGTCCTGGCGTTCCCCAGGAGCGAGTTAGAATGGCTGGGGCCATGGGAAGGTACACCAAGGAATCTTGGGGCAACAACTATTCATAATCACAAAAATATTTCAACTGCCACCAGAGCAAACCAGGTAAATTGGCTCTGTTTGGGAGAAAAGTTTGTTTTCCCTACACGACAAGCAGTTAGTCACATGGTCTGACTTGGGGTTTGAACTCAGCTCGTTTTACTGCAAATATAATACTCTTTCCAATATGCCACACTCTTGTCTGCTCACTCTATCCTTTCTGTGAGGTCAGAGCCTGCAAATGTGTCTGGAGGAGGAATAGTGGCAGATATTATCAGGGGTGAATGAGGTCAGAGGCTTTCCTGTGAATATCTTTGTCAAGGTGATGGAAAAAGTTTCCAGCAACCTTTAGAATGTGTGTCATGTATCATGAGGATTGGAGACTACAAAAGAGGAAAAGGTGTTCAAATTCAAAGTTGGATAATTAAAAACAAATATTGTCAACATGAATAATTTTCCCCAGAGTTGCTCCTCCCTTTATGATATGGAAAGTTTCAAGACCTGTGACCTAGATGGTCTTCTGGGGAGAAGCTAGATATACGTGGAGAAAATACCAACATATTTTATGGTTATGCTAAGCATATTTTGAAAACTTCCGTTAAGATTTTGGTTCAGCCTGGTGCAGTGGCTCACACCTGTAATCCCAGCACTTTGGGAGGCTGAGGTGGGTGGATCATCTGAGGTCAGGAGTTTGAGACCAGCCTGGCCAACATGGTGAAATCCTGTCTCTAATAAAAATACAAAAAATTATCCAGGCATGTCGGTGGGCGCCTGTAATCCCAGCTACTCGGGAGGCTGAAGCAGGAGAATCACTTGAACCTGGGAGGTGGAGGTTGCAGTGAGCCAAGATGGCGCCATTGCACTCCAGCCTGGGCAACAAGAGCAAAACTCCGTCTCAAAAAAAAAAAAAAAAAAAAGCCAAGGTTTTGGTTCCCCCACACACAAAAAAATAGACTTTGAAATTTAGCCAATTAATAGTATTCCATGGCTTTTTCTTTACAGATAGATTCAGGTCTCATAAAAAACTATGCCATCTGTACACATTCTGATATGTACAGCGAAATGCTGTCATTTTCTTTCAACTGGCAACCCCAAGCTACAAACAAAAACATGTTGGTGGAAATTAAACGAAATGCCCTCTCTATCCAATTGAAACAGGGAGATGTGTAAAATCCTTTCTTTTCTTTTCAAGTAAGGGCACAAAACAACATTCCCTTCTCTAAACACAAATAGAAATTTACTCACTGGCTTGGAAAAAACAGGCCAAGAATGGACACATTTTCCTCTCTAGAGATCAGTCTAGCTCTTATCTCTATTTAAAAACCTTTGAATCTGTGCTTCCTGCCGTTACCTTACATTTTTTAATTGCATCTATCTCACTATGCTGTTTTCCTCAGTGAACTAGTACCACCTCTCCCTTCCTTCTTGCAGATTCAAACCTCTTCTGTGATAATCATAGAACTGTAGCATCAGAAGGCAATTCCCTAAGTGTGGTCTGCCCACATCCCTGGTGGTAAGCCAAGTGATCGTTAAGTGGTAGAGCGGCAATTACTTTTAAAAAATTTGACAGTCATATATCTATTTCAATGTATAGCAAATATAGAATTGGAACATCAAACTATGATTTTATAGATATTATGGCCTAGGACCTTGCTAAGTTTCAGAAGTGAATCTATTTAGATCAATTAAAATATATTAAGAAAGTAGTGGCATAGGTGGTGTGTGACTCTAGCAGAGTATAAACCAGTTGGGAGACAATCCTACCGAGGTCTGAAGTGGCATTTTCACACATGGACTATGTTCTCAGCAGCTGGGCAGCTAGCTTCTGCTCATGAGGAGCAGAGGTAACTGGAGTAGCATAGTCTGCGTGAGGATTGAGCAGACCCAAACACAAGTTGAGACAGACTGGGCATTAGAAGAGCAAATATCTCTTTTTAAGATTGTTCAGCCTGGCAGCCTGCTCTCAATGTGAACTCAAGAGACTGCTTCCTCTACTTGCCCATGCAAAGCACAAATCTGAGATCTTACCATTCCAATTTGAGGAAGAGCCACCTGCACCTTGGAGAAATGGAAGCGCATGCAAAAGTCTGAGAACCAGCTGGCTGCAGGCCTATGCCAGGCCTTTCTGCACTGGGTGTGCCTGGGTCGGGGGAAAAGTCCATGGGCCTGAGCTCAGGCAGGCCAGTGCTCCGTGTATGTGGTAACAAGAAGGTAAAGGAACAAGAAAAGCTGTTGAACCAGCCATAAATTGGCCGTCTTCTGTGGTATTCAGTGTCCTGTTTATGACTGTAAATTGGGTATATCTTTATCACAACTCTGCTTTTGGGGAAAACAGGAAGTATTTCTCCTAAGGGATGGGTTTACACTGAATATTTGTTGTATTCGTTCTCACAGTGCTATAAAGAACTACCTGAGCTTGGAGAATTTATGAAGAAAAGAGGTTTAATTGACTCACAGCTCTGCAGGCTTAACAGGAAGCATGGCTGGGGAGGCCTCAGGAAACTTACAATCATGGTGGAAGGCGAAGGGGAAGCAAGCGTGTCTTACCATGGCAGAATAGGACAGGGGGTTGGGGAAGTGCCACACGCTTTTAAACTATCAGATCTCATGAGAATTCACTCACTCTCACGAGAACAACGTGGAAGAAATCCACCCCCATGATCTAGTCACCTCCCACCAGGTCCCTTCCCCAAAATTGGGAATTACAATTCAACATGAGATTTGGGTAGGGACACAGAGCCAAACCATATCACTTGGTATGTTAGTGAGGGTTCTCAAGATAAACAGAACCAACAAGATATATCTATATATTTATCTATACGTAGGAGATTATAAGGTATTGGCTCACTCAATTATGAAGACTGAGAAGTGTCACAATCTGCTTGTCTGCAAGTTGGAGACCCAGAAAAGCTGGTGGTGTAGTTTAATGGACTGAGAGCCAGTGCTGTAGATTCAAGTCCAAGCCCAAAGGCCTGAGAACCAGGAGCCCCAAGGATAGAAAAAGATTTACTTAGTAGCTCATGCAGTCAGACAAAGAACAAATTCAACCTTCTTCCACCTTTTAGTTCTATTTAAGCCTTCAACAGATTGAATGATGCCCCTTCACATTGTGGAGAGCCATCTGCTTTACTCGGTCTACCAATTCAAATCCTAACCTCTTCTAGAAATAACCTCACAGAGATATCCAGAACTAATGTGTAATCAGATATCTGGCCATCCTGTGACCCAGTCAAATTGACACATAAAATTAACCATCACACTTGGTATCCTCAACATTGTGCTAATTAAGACTGAGTTATTTAGACTTTGGAAAATGTACAGAGGACTGTTGTGCTCATTTGAGGATGTCCATGAAGTCAGCCTTTAGTACTAAATAAAAAACAGATAGATGTGAAGAATGGATTGTTTAGGCAGATTCTGGCACAGAACATGGCTGATATTAGAACCTCCCCTCCCCCAGGGTCATGACCTTGGGAAGAAGAGATGGATAAGTAAACCCTTAGACCTATCTCAATATTACCTCCTCCATAAGTTCTTTCCTATAATAATTGTACCTTACACTTCCTTGTTCTTCCATCTTCTGTATCACTTTATCTGGACAACTGTTAGGGTAAGCACACTGCTAATTATGTTTTTGTTTAATCCACTTTGGTAACATGTTAAGTGCCCAGAGTGTAGAGATCTCTTCATGATTATCTCTGCACTCTGCTCGGAGTCTAGCTCAGTGCTTTGTGGAGAATAATAACTCAGAACAATAGAATAATAACTCAGAACAATAGAATAATAACTCAGAACAATAGAAATGGAACTGAAGGAGGGGTTATAAGTGGGGAGATGTAGCCACGCTCAGCAAGACAGGGCCATGTGGTTACAGAACTACCCAGAAGACTTTGTGCCTGGCCAGCGCCTAGATGACATTTGCTGGACACTTGGCACTGCTTGCTGCTAGCTGAGTGAGGAAGGGAAAAATCCCAAAATATATTCAGCTATTCTAGATTTAAGGTTTGCCTGGCTGCTTCACGGTCATAATTGAACATGCTGGTTACTCTGGGTAAATTAAATTAGCTCTAAAGATATGCCCAATTGCACCCTAAGTTCCAGGTGTTGACAAGTCTTTGCCTCTGAAACAGGATCATTGGTGACAATAAATTTCACATCTTTGGCTTTTGTAAAATTTAAAGGGTTTGTTTGTATGGTTATAAATGGCTAAAGAAAACAGGTAAAGCAGCAGGTGCTAAGATACGTGTTGTTTGGTGGCTTAGACAGGCAGATAAGACCCTTGAATGTTGTAGTCTTTGAACCTGGGATGGGGCAGAGTGATATCTGATGCCGTGATAAGCAGAGTAACAGGCTGGGGAAGCATTGTCATTTCATCAACAGGTAGGAGTTTGAGTTCTACCTCTGCTGCTTAGTGCCTGTGTCACCTTGGACAAGGTTATGTAATTTCTCTGAGGTTCAGTGTTTTTCCTTTGGAAAACAGATTTTAAAACACTTGGCTCAGTGCTCAATAAATAGTAACTTTTTTATTTTAATGTAGGACCTTATTTAATCCTTACAATAACTTCACGAGTGCTCTATCAATATCCCCATTTTACAGATGAGGAAATCAAGGCAATGGAGGCTCGGCGAATGTATTAGTCAGGGTTCTGTAGAGGGACAGAACTAATAGGATAGACATATATATAAAGGGAGTTTATTAAGGAGTATTGACTCACACAATTACAAGGTAAGGTCCCACAATAGGCCATCTGCAAGCTGAGGGGCAAGAAAGCCAGTCCAAGTCCCAAAACCTCAAAAGTAGGGAAGCCTACAGTGCAGCCTTCAGTCTGCAGTCGAAGGTCCAAGAGTCCCAAAGCTGAAGAACTTGGAGTTCAATGTTCGAGGGCAGGAAGCATCCAGCATGGGAGAAAGATGTAGGCCAGAAGACTAAACCAGTCTAGTCTTTTCATGTTCTTCTGCCTGCTTTTATTCTGGCCTTGATGGCTACTGATTAGATGGTGCCCACCCAGACTGAGGATGGGTCTGTGTTTCCCAGTCCACTGACTCAAATGTTAATCTCGTTTGGTAACACCCTCACAAACACACCTAGGAACAATACTTTGTATCCTTCAATCCAATCAAACTGACACTCAGTATTAACCATCACAGAGAGCATAAGCAAATTGCCCATGGCATTAGAAGTAGAGATGAATTTTGAATGTGTTACGAGACCAACAGGTTTGTATGCCCACTGTGCAGTAACATACCAATACATCGAGACGGAAAGGTTTGCATCAGAGAAAGAGTTTAATTATCACAGGATGGCTGAGTGAGATGAGAGGGATACCTAAGTTCAGCTCCTTGAGAATTTCTGGGCTGGAGTTTTTAAGGGGATTGTGGAGAGTGAGGGGCTGGGAAATTGAGGTCATTGGCTACTTGGATTAAGGGGGATGAAATCATTAGAATGTAGGAACAACATTCTTCAGTGAGTCAGCCTCTTCTTAGTAATTTCACTGGTATGCAGCATCTGAAAGAACATCTCCAAATAGAAAATTTAAGTTTCACAATGCCTAAGTTGTTATCTATAGAGCAGTTAAGGGGAATTTTAATCTTGTGACAGGGTCTTCAAGATTCTGGGGCAATAGGCACCAACAACTATGAGGAAGCAGGTCAGAGAGCCAGCTCCCCTCATAGTTAATGCTGAATATGCTGCAAGCTGGATTTATTTTCGTTTCTTCCCCTCCTTTGTTCTTGACTTAAATTCAGTTTTCTTCTGCTTTAATTTTATAAAGTTTATAGGGATGATTACAAATCCATGTCTCCAGGCTAGCGACTGATCCCACTAACCCACACTGGTAACTTATAGCTATTAGTAATTTATATTCCACAACCAGCATAAACATGCTGGATGGATTCACTTGAAGTTGTCAACTCTCCTTTTCTTCCAAGATGACTCAGAGACTTGCAAACTGAATACTTGTATAAGATGCATCTCTGTCCTCTTTGGCAGCTTGGCATACTGGGTCTCAATCTAATAATTACTTTCATGGTCATCCAGGAACAGACAAATCCCTTCTTTCCTCATGCCTTCAGTGTCTTGCCTGAGAAGCAAGAGGGCTGGAGTTTGAGAGATGATCTCCCAGCTCTCACATGCGTGGGAACGCAAAAGGCAGGCATGGTCCATTGGAAAAGAAAAAAAACACCTGTTTGGATCAATACAAAGGGACAGGCAAAGGAAAACAGTCAGAGCTTGATAGATGAGGGAACATGTCGTTATGTAGGTGGGGAAGAAGAGGAAGACGGGTGTATAGAGGAAATGGGAGAGATCTGTGGTTCCTGGGGACTTTATTTAGAAAATTCTTCACAATTCTCGAAAGCTTAAATAGTTTTTGAAGAAATAGGAGTGAAATTCTTTGGCTAGAAAGTGTGGACAGGAGACCACTGGGTCTGTGTGCCTGTGTTTGTGAGAGAGTGAAAGTAGATGGATAAAATTTGCAAGCAGGAATGAGTCAGACAGCCAGCTTCTGGTACCCTTGCTATAACTATGCAGAAGCATGAGTCCATTCTGGTTTTAGGACTCAGGAATATAAATGGAATTTGTATTGCCATCCAAGGGTGGGTGTGAGAACTGGTGAGAATATAATAGATTACTTGTGTTTATGAGGTCTGATATGAGTAGTTTAAGCTGTAAAAGCAAGATATGAGTGAGTCTCATTTTCTGTGATTCTTCCAGTTGCCCCTAGAGAGAAAAAGTGATGACTGGGTACATTCAATTCAATAAATAAATAAACACATACACATTTTGCAATGATTGCTTTCCGCCAATATTAAATATACCTCCCAAGTTGGGAAAATGGCTTGCTTATATGTTCTACTGTCCCTCCTGCTTTCTGTCTCCCCAGCCCCTCTCTTCCTTCAAGGCTGAAGGCATCCATAGTCAGTTGAGACTCTGCTTCCCACATTATAATGAAGGTACTTGCTCTCTAAATGACTCTCTAGTCCTGATTGTGCTAAATAGGGTTTCTGTGGTTTCAGATGAGGACCATTTTTTGTTGTTGTTTAAATGCTGATGGCCTCCCAGACATTGTAGAATCAGTGGGGTGCTGAGGAGTGAGGGAGAGGAAGCTTCTTTGCCAGTCTACATAGAACTGGGGTAGGAAGCAGTGAAAAGAACCCCCTGAGTTTCTAAAACCTCTCAACTGGAGTGGAAGAGGAGGGGTGTCCTTTGTAAATTATCCAAACACATTTCCATAAAAGTTGAGCATTTGTACTAAAATGGGATCTTGGCTTCATTTTCCCTGCAAATGGCCAGGGAGAAGGAAGCACTCTCTCATTGGGTGCAGAGAAGGAAAAATATGGCACCCTGCCTAGAATGGAGATTTTATGTTTTACAGAAATGACTTAGGGAGGACATCCCGCAAGAAGCTGTTGATCAGTGAAATGTGTATTTGCTCAAAACATGCTTTCCCAGCTGAGCCCCACCCCTTCGTTCCAAGTCTTCCTGGCTCGGTCCTGCACATTTGGCTCCCCCATAACCTTGTTTAGGACTGTTTCTGTTGAAGATCACACTGCGCAGAGTTTCAAAGTCATTCTGCTAATGTGAGTGCTTCTCCTATTTTATGCATCAGAAGGCATTCAAAATCTGTCCATAGTTGAGAGCATCAGAAAAACAAAACAAAATAGGTGTTTATAAAAGCTAACTTACTATATGCCAGACCAATTCTAAGTACTTTACAAATATTAACTCGTTTAATACTCACAACAAACAGTTGTTGCACTTATTATCGCCCATTTAAAGAAGACTTAGGCATAAATAGGTTAGTTTGCCCAAGGTCACAAAGCTCGAAAGTGAGGGAGGCCATATTTCATTCCGAGCTGTCTCACAGCACAGCTCATACTTTAAAGCACAATACTATAATAAAAATAATACCTACTTCATGGGGTTGTTCTGAAGATCAAATGAGATTATCAATAAGGAAAAGCTGTAATTATCCAATGTGGGAGAAGCAGAAATATTTGAGCTGTGTTTCTGTTAGATGCTTCTGATAGAAAAATCACAATTGCTAGCACCCTCCCTTCCTTCCTTCCCTCCTTCCTTCCTTCCTTCCTTCCTTCATTCCTTCTTCCTTCCTTCCTTCCTTCCTTCCTTTCCTTCCTTCCATTTCCATTTTCCATTGGCTGCCACAGGTGACTGGATACTTGATATAACTGAGAAGAATTTTGAAATGTGGAAGGGAAGAAGGAAGGAACAAAGAAGGAAGAAATGAAGGAAGTGAGGGAGGGAAGGAAATGGCTCTTTTCTTTCCTGTTTCACTTCCCGTTCCCTCACTTCTGTGTCCTGAACTCACACTTCCAAATAACTTCCCATCCATGAACCACTGTCACCATCTGCTTTCAGAAGGACCCAAGCTGAGATTCTCTCTCTCTTCCTCCTGCCCTTCCTTTCTTTCTTTTTTCCCTTAGCCTTTCCTTTTTTTTTTTTTTTTGAAGTGATATTAACTTGTTTTCTTAGATTAGTGGATATTTTGATCTTATTAGAGTCATCTGACTGGAAGACCTAGTTCAAATACAGCAGATTTGGGCAGGTAAAATGTCAGCACTGCTTACCACTCTATCCCAGCGTCCAACCCAGTTCTGGAACATGACTAGTGTTCAGTAAATGTCTATCCAAAGATTTTGGAAAGCGTGGGTTAACCATTATTACCCAATCTACCAAAGACACAAGTGTAAAATGTATTTTTACATTAGCAAAGTTGGAAAGTTATATTTTCTTTTTTCTTGTCTTTCCCAGAAAAATCATTAATTTAGGTCTGCTGTTTTCTGTATTTCACTTCACATGTGGAATTTCAATAGTTCAAGAAGACAGGAAGGGGTGGAGAAACACTAAATATATATATACTTACAGACACGCACACACATATATATATACACGCTCATATATATATGTGAGAGTGTGAAAGTAGATGGGTAATAGCGCTGAAAAAAGGAAAAGGCTCAGGAAGGAAGGAAGGGTAGGACGAAAAGAGAGAGAATCTCAGCCTGGGTTCTTCTGAAAGGAGACTGTGACAATGGTTCAAGGATGGGAAGTTTATTTGGAAGTGTGAGTTCAGGACACAGAAGTGAGGGAAGGGGAAGTGAAACAGGAAAGAAAATACACACACATGCACACACATGTATGTGTGTGTATACACAATATACATATATACAAATGGGTGGGTCAGTCAGCTATTGCTGTGTAACAAACCTTAAAAATATCAGTGGCATATAGCATACAAATTTATTTTTCATTCATGAATCTTAAGTAATATGTGTCACACTAATGTGTATGTATATATATGTATATGTACACATATACATATATATACATATACATATATACATACATATATGTACATATATACACACACGTGTGTGTATGTGTATGTATGTTGTTTCTCCACCCTTTCTTGTCTCCTTGAACTATTGAAATTGTAGGAAAAAGCTTTTGGCATGCCAAAATTGAGATATATTTGTGCCTTTCAAGTTACAATTTTGAGGATCACTGGTCCACTGATGCTTCTATCTCTTTAAATTCTTGATTCAGACTAACTACCTAGAATGAACCTTTTCCAGGAGAGACTGTTACCCAGTGGACGAGGAGACGGTAAGGCATAAGTAGGTACAGCTGGCGTGGTCTGACAAGCGTGTACTGTAAAATGAAATCATCACACCAGAAGATTAGAGGTGATAAAGAAAGTAAAATATGGAAATTTGAACAAAAAAACAAAGCAATTCATTGGAGAATTAAAGGCAAGACTAAAAGTCTGGAATAAAGGGGTAATTGTGCTTCATTTTATGGCAGTGGTTTGTGGTTTTATTGATTGATTGACTGATTTGTCATTTGTTGAGTGCCTGCTATCTGATAGACACCCTACCAAGGGCATCTGTGTGTGTTATCTTGATGAACTGTAATTGAGAACTGTAGTCTTGATTCCTTAAGTGTATAGACTTGTCTTATTTATTTATTTTTAATTTTTTTCACCTCCAACATAACCAACTAGTGATTATAAGGCATCCCTGTAAACCTTTTTAGCTGCTTTTCTATGTTTAAGGACATTCCTGTGTTATGAGTTTGCTTCTTTCCAAGGTGAAAGCCAGAAACTCACCTTCCAACTTTCCTTGCTCTGGGTCAGACACAATGGTGTGAGAAGTCCATGTGGAAACTAGTGTAATGGATATCCAGGTGCTGGGCGGTGACAGGCACGTGGCCCATTGCTGTGCAGAGGTAGCAGTGTTGGCAGAGGTTCTAGAGGTGCCCCCCAGCATCAGAGAACAGTCCATTTTATCTCTGCTCAGAAGTGGCAGTGGTTGTGCCACTCCTGGAGCAATCCTTTGTTATAATTTGAAAGTTATTCTTGAATTTGTAGCCTTCAGTCTTTCCTTAAATTCCTAGAGCTTTTGTGATTAAACCAGTTGAAATAATCTCATAACTGATTCAATGTCGTACTCACATTTCAAATTTCAAAATGATAGCCTGAGAACTATTTGAAATATCTTCCTTCCACATCAAACACCTGAGAATGATAGAATTTTTTTTAAAAAAAACAAAATATATATTTTCGAAATAATAAATAAATAAGAACAGTAGCTTTTAAAAATTAGAGAAAATGGGCCGGGCGCAGTGGCTCATGCCTGTAATCTCAGCACTTTGGGAGGCTGGGGTGGGTGGATCACCTGAGGTCAGGAGTTCAAGACTAGCCTGGCCAACATGGCGAAACCCCGTCTCTACTAAAAATACAAAAATTAGCCAGGCATGGTGGCAAGCGCCTGTAATCCTAACTACTTGGGAGGCTGAGGCAGGAGAATCACTTGAACCTAGGAGGCAGAGGTTGCAGTGAGCCAAGATTGCGCTATTGCACTCCAGCCTGGGTGACAGAGTGAAACTCCGTCTCAAAAAAAAAAAAAAAGAGAGAGAAAACATTTCCTGGACAATAAGCTGCAAACAATTCCTAAAGAAGGGAAGGCTGTGGGTCAGTCAGCTATTGCTGTGTAACAAACCTTAAAAATATCAGTGGCATATAGCATACAAATTTATTTTTCATTCATGAGTCTTAAGTGATATGTGTCACACTAATGTTGAGTTTTATCAGTGAATTAATGGTCATCTCAGTAGTGACACCTGCTGGTCAGGAAGTAAACTCCATTAGTGGCTTTGCATTACACTCCGGATTAAGCCCCAAATCTGTAATATTGTCTACAGGGTTCTGTGTGCACTCCCAGCCTCATCTCTCACTACTTCCGGCCTGGTTTATTTGATGCCAATTATGCTGCCTTCATTTAGCCCCTGAAATCAACTGGAATATTTCTAGACTTGGAAACTTTGCACAAGCTGTTCCTTCTATTCAGAGCACTAACATCACTCTCCTTCTCCAATTTGGTTGGCAAATTCCTTTCTCTTCAGAAATCAGTTTAACCTCATCTTACCTATACCTTCCCTGTCTTTCCAAGCTAGAATAGTTTTCCTTATTATCTACTCTCATGATGGCACCTGTTGCCTTCTGTTTGTGTCACTTAGTCACAATATAGTTTTCCATTATATGCCATACTTTGTTTAATGTCTGTTTCTCCAGTGTGGCTAGAAGATACTTTAGGGTTGGA
Organism: Symphalangus syndactylus; assembly: GCF_028878055.3. Taxonomy (NCBI): domain Eukaryota; kingdom Metazoa; phylum Chordata; class Mammalia; order Primates; family Hylobatidae; genus Symphalangus; species Symphalangus syndactylus. The sequence goes on from NC_072438.2 coordinate 24,183,455, forward strand.
ATCGTGATGTTTTTGTTCAGTGTTGTATTATGAATTATTAATCCAGTGTTGGGTTTTTGGTAGGTTTTCAAGAAATATGAATGAATGCCTGTTTAAATAAACTGATATGTCAGGGTGTGCACAACTGAATTGTGAATATATACAGTGAATTTTGTGAATCTAACTTTCGTCGTTGATTGAGTAAAACATGCACCACTATGAAAGAAAGAGCTGTAGGGAATTTGCTAGTGGTTGGTTTCACAAAAACACTGAAAGTTAGTTTGTCTATTATCCTAAGATTGGCTCTTAGGTAATCAACATGTGTCACATTAAGTTGAGCTTTACAGTGAACTAATGGTCACTCAGTAGTAACACCTGCTCTTCAGGAAGGACACTCTTCCTTCTCCCCATTAGCTATAATATTTTTATTGTCCTCCTCTTCACAGCTTCTATCAAAACTTGAAGTAGACAAGGACCTGATATGCAGTGGACTGAATGTTTGTGTTACCCCAAAATTCATTCGTTGAAATCCTAACCTCTAAAGTGATGGTATTAGGAAGTGGGGACTTTGGGAGGAGAGTAGTTCCTGAAGGGAGAGCCCTCATAAATGGAATTAGTGCTCATAGAAAAGAGGCTCCTTCTACCATGTGAGATTATAATGAGAAGACAGCTGGCTGTGAGGAAGAGAGCCCTCACCAGACACTGAATCTGCTGGAGCCTTGATCTTGGACTTCCCAGTCTCCAGAAGTATGAGAAATAAATTCCTGTTGTTTATAAGCCACCCAGTCTATAGTATTCTGTTACAGCAATCCTAATGGACCAAGATGTTTTTACAACTTGTACATATTGTGTTACAATCCGTGGATGAAGCTAGAAACCGTCTTCATGCTTTTCTTATCTGTTTTTCAAATGTGTTGCATGATTTTTTGTAGTCTGCTGGTTCTCATCTTTTTTTTGTTTTTGTCCTGCAAAAATTCTAATTGGTATGTTCTTGCCTGCAAGAGTGATTTTGAAAATGTAAACAAGTATAGTGCAAACACAAATCCGTCAAAATTGGTGCTGTCTGTGCACTGTACTAGGATCTGTCTGCCCATCTTTCCTTTTATGAATTATTTTATTATTCTTGAAAACAAAAAGTCTCCCTTCAACAAAGGGAATTAAATTGAATATTCTTTTAATTTTTATTTATGTACATTATATTTTTAATTAATCAGGATATCTTTTAGTATGTGGAATAAGGTAATTATTTAAATATATTGTGTTCCAAATTGTTAGCTGATTGATCCAACCTCATTTATTAAATAAATCGAGCTTTTCTGGGAATTGACTTGTGATGAATTCTTTATCATATATTAGAATATGATAGATAACAGGATCACTTTCTGGGCTATTGTCCCTGGTGCTATTTTTGCACATATGTCACATTATTTAAATCTTTATAGCTTTATAAAATGCAGCGTACTTCCCCTTTAAAATTTTCTTCAAAATTCTGTTTCTTTTTATAGGTGAATCTTAGAATCATTTTGTCAAAGTCAGGTTGGGATTTTTGTTAAAATTGTAGCAAGCCACACATTAATTTAAGAAGAATTTATACTTTAGCAATATCCAGCCTCACCATATGGTATCTCTCTCTCCTTCTATGCAAGACTTCATTTATATCTCTTCGTAAAGTCTTTCGGCTTTCTATGTAGGTCACACAGTTTTCATTAGAATTATCTCATGATATATTATCATTTTTGTTGTTGCTGGAAATAGGAATTTTTAAATTATTTTATACATTATTTTTGGTACTCTTTATTTGTTTATCTTGCATTCAAATTGCTAAATTACATTAAATTTTGATAGTTTATACCACATGCCTTTGGAGCTTTTAGACTGATAAGTACATGATCTATAAGGAATAATATTTTCTATTTTAAATATTTTTTGGTCAGAATTTCTCAAACAATGTAAAATATGATGATAAAAAGAATTTGCTTTTTTGGCTCCTGATTTTGATATGAAGTGATTGCCAACTATCAGTGTGAAATACATTTTCTTTTTCTGGTAAGTAGCTCCTCTTATATTCCTACTTGAATTTTAAAAATAGACTGGTCATAAATTTTATAAAGTGCCTTTGCACCATTTTGATATAATTTTTGTTGGCTTTGATCTATTGCCGTGATATGTGGTAATAATAGCTTTTTATTTGCAAACCATTATTAAAATCCTACATTATATCCTGTATGACCCTGGTCCTGGCAGACTTAAAAAATATATAGTTGAATTACACTTAATATTTCACTTTATTAATTATTAACAATGGGTTTTAAAATCATTAATTGCTAATAAAACAGCAACGATAATTCGTTTTTGTCACATAGACCTTACCTCTTAAAAAGAAAAGAATTCTACAACCTAGAGACTTGGTCTAGTACCAGAACCTGGGGCGACTCCAAGATAAAGATATTGTTCACTTACCTATTCATCCATCTGGGCATTGTCTGTCTTTCCACTGTAAATTCTCAAACATTTTCTGAGCAGCCCCTGTGCTGGGCAGAGGTAGAATTTCCAAGGTCAGTCCCTGCGGTCAAGAAGACCTGTTTATATCCTGACTCTTGTTATTTATTTACCGGCTATATGAACTTGGGCAAGTTTTCTAACTCTGAAAAGTCTTAAGTTTCCTCACTGGCAAAATAGGCATAGTAAGTAGCACCTGCTTGATGGTGCATATACAAATAGTGTCTATCAAGCTCTTAATGGTGTCTGCACGCCAATACTCAATCCATGTTATTAAGATGTTATTACTACGTCCCGGGATATAAAGATGGATAGGTCTGTGCCCTGTGCTGGACAGCAGTTATGTAGTAACTGCATATCATCTGGTCCTTCTCAAGCCTCCACAAAAGGTTTGAGGGTTTTCTCAACTTGTATATTATTCAGGGTCCCTGGGATTTGAGCCCATTTCCCTTCATCATCCTGAAATCCACACATACACTCCTCATCACCCAATCTTCATTTCTACCCCTATATAAGGGATAAGAACTAGAACAGTTCAACAATTACAGGAGAAACATAAGCCACATAACCAAGTCACCTGTGCCATAATAACCGATGAATTCTTGGTGGGGTAAGATGAATTGAATATACTTACAGCAAGTTTCTGTTAAAGCTAGCATCAGACCATAACCTTGAGAACTCGCACTTCCAAGGGTGGTCTCTCTTTGCTTTGTCAGCATGAATCAGTAGCCTCAGCTGCAGAAAAGATTCAGAACATGCAGATGCCTTCCCTACCCCAGCACTGTCCTGATCTCTCCTGACACAAGCTAAGTTTCAGAGGTCTTGGCCTTGATCGCCTTTTAACAAGTGGCCTCTGGATTGAACATGCTTCATCTGTATCATCAAGGTTGGCCGCCTGTTACTTTCCTGGTGATTGCGATGATTTATTTTATTTTGCAAAAATGATTTATTTTCTTGGCCTCCCCTCCTTTGAAGAAACTTAGCTAAGTTGTCTTGTCTCTTTGCCCTCTGCCCCGGACTCTTTACAATAAGTCACATTTCAGAACACTGCCCCTCCTTCCCATGGGTAATGGGGTTTCTGCAAAGGAAGCCTCTTTGAACCTTTTGGGCTGCTGAATTGTGTCAGCCTGGGAGACAAGAAGTTTGTTTTGCTCATTGTGTCAGCTGCAGACATAATTCATGAAACCATCCCAGACACAGGATGTCACCAAGTGATGCTTCGATTTTACAGTCTCCCAGAGCTCCTGTTGGCAAACAGTGTTGGATGAAAGCTGGGAGGTTTTCAAAGGCCATGGGCCTTCTTTTCCTGCCCCTTGGTTCCGCTTTACTTTGCCTCCTCCATCTTTGCCTTTCTGTATCGGTCATGCTGTGTGCCCCTAAGATTTTCAAGGCCAATTAGCAGGTTAGAGACTGTCGAGGCATATTGACCTGTGAGATCACAGTATTTACTGTCACCGTAATTTCTCATAATATTGAAGCTTATACTGGCCCTCTCCATGGCTTTGTTCAAAGCCTGGTGGGGAGAAAGCTGTTTAGACACTGTAATCAGAATTCTTGAGCTGAACCATTTTTTAATTACAGCTTCGATAGGGAGCTGTGCAGTTTGGGAAAGGAGTCCAGCTGGGAGTTAGCATCTCTTTGATCACAAGGCTGAATGATTCGCTTTGATCACAGAGACAACAGTTCATAAAAGAGCCTGGTCTCTTTCTGAAATTTGCAGGTAAACAGAGGGATCACTTGAACCGATTGTGGAATGAGCAATTCAGATCCAAGACAATGGTCTTCTTTGAACTGGATTTAGAGGCCTATTGATTAGCATAGCAAAGGGGATTGATGGGTGAAAAAAGGTGACTTTAGTCTCTAGACAGGTGCATCAAGAGGTCACTGGCTAGGTACTCTGTGGTTTGGCTCCCAGGTTTGGGATGAATCCCTCTTTGGGGACTGCATGTTGTTCAGGCAGATCTGTATACAAATAAACATTGCAGGTAACCTCAGAGGGAAAAGCTTGATCTAAAGAAGGTGGTTAGAACAATAGGAAGCTTGCAGGCTTTGGAGTCAGGGGAACCCCGAGATAAGATCCTTACCTCTCCATTTGTTTTTTTAATATGCAGGATGAGGATCCAGATGCCTAAACCCTTCTGTGCCTAAAGTCTTTTATCTGTACAAATTGGACATATTTAGGTTGGTGCAAAAGTTGTTGGGCTTCAAGGGTTATTTTAAAGGTTTAATGATGTGCATTTTGAGAAAGAAGGCCTGCTAAGTGCCAGACATGTTGGGAAAGAAAAAAATACCAAGGTGTTTTAAATCTACTGAAAAATTGTCCTGCCTGGGCTGCTGAAAGGAAGCTATACCTGATTTTCCTGAGCAAATTGTTTTAAAGTGCTATTTGATTTATATTCTAATGGGGTTTGTTTGAACATTTTATATATGAGAAGTTCCATTTGGCTAAATTATGGTGCTTTCGTTTTGGGGGGTTGTGGGGGTACTGCCACATGCCACATGGGGGAACCATATAACCACAGTTGCTGAGTTTTAGGAATATTAGTTGGGCAGGGATTATTTAGCATTTAGTTGTGAATGTGACGTGTGTGATTTGGTTGGTTCCTCTTGTATTACTCCGTAACACTGATCACTTGCCATCTGGTTGGGACATACAGATAAATCGCCAAGATCTCACAGTCACTGCAAAAAGACATTGGTCTTGAATAAATAAGCCAGTCGCTTTGAACAGAAAACAAAAGGCCCAGGGTTGTCGATGCCTAGGACTTGGCTCCTAGGAAGGAAACACACCATCTGCAGAATGGCTCCATCAGACTTTCTTTCCCATTTCTCTGCTATAGCTGCCTACAGCTCTGCTATTGGCTACTTGCATTTCTGTGTCATGGCCAACGCTCTTTTATGGGGAGCAAGTGGGGTTGGAGAAGGGAGGGAAAGGTGGCTCTGTGTGGAGGGTCCACCTAAAAATTCCTGCTATGTCTTAATCAAGGGATGCCAGGAAAGTGAGGTATGGGACCCCCTAGTCATTAAAAACACCAGGTCGGCAACACTACTTCATCCCATTTTAATGAGCCATTGTTGAACACCTACTGTGTTGTTTTGCTTTGGCTTCCATGACAAAGTGCCACACAGGGTGGCTTAAACAACAGAAATGTATTTGCTCACAGTTCTGGAGGCTAGAAATCCAAAATTTTAGGTGTCAACAGGCTTGGTTTCTTTTCTTCTTCTTCTTTTTTTTTTTTTTTTTTTGAGATGGAGTCTCACTCTGTCACCCAGGCTGAGTGCAGTGGCACGATCTCAGCCCACTGAAACCTCCACCTCCTGGGTTCAAGCGATTCTCCTACCTCAACCTCCCAACTAGATGGGATTACAGATGTGTGCCACTACACCTGGCTAATTTTTGCATTTTTAATAGGGTTTCCCCACGTTGGCCAGGCTGGTCTCAAATTCCTGACCTCAAGTGATCCTCCCACCTCTGACTCTCAAAGTGCTGGGGTTACAGGTGTGAGACACTGCACCCGGCCAGGCTTGGTTTCTTCTAAGGCCTTTCTCCTTGGCTTAATGATGGCCCCTTTCCTGCTGTGTCTTCATCTGGTTCTTCCTTTGTGTGTCCACAGGTCTGTGTACAAATTTCGCTTCTTATAAGGACACCAGTGATATTGAATTTGGGTCCATCCTAATGACCTCATTGTACGGTAATTATCTATTTGAAGATCCTGTCTCCAAATACAGTCACATTCTGAGGCAACAGGGTTAGGACTTCCAACATACGAACTTTGGAGGAACACGATTCAGCCCGAAGCATCTGGTCTCCATCCCCATCCCCAGGAATCCTTTTCTCTGTTTCCTAGTAACTCTGTGCTTCAGTGTCTTCATCTGTGAAATGGCACGAATAGAAATATTTTAAGGAATACATGAGTTGAGCTCACGGAGCAGTACCTGACACAGAGTAAACATTCAGTAGGTATTAGCTATTATGGTGGCAATCATTTCAACTTTCTGACAAGTGCACTTGAAATTTCCTTTTCGTCCCCCTACACCAGGATTGTTTTCTTTTTTCTGTCTTTTTTTTTTTTTTTTTTTTTTTTTTGCGACAGAGTCTTACTCTGTTACCCAGGCTGGAGTGCAGTACCACCTTTGCCTCCCAGGTTCAAGCGATTCTCCCACCTCAGCCTCCCGAGTAGCTGGGATTACAGGCACCCGCCCCCATGCCCAGCTAATTTTTGTAGTTTTAGTAGAGACGGGTTTCGCTATGTTGGCCAGGCTGGTCTCGAACTCCTGACCTCAGGTGATCTACCCGACTTGGCCTCCCAAAGTGCTGGGATTACAGGTGTGAGCCACTGTGCCCAGTCCCTACACCAGGATTATTAAAGTGTGATCAGGTGACCACCAGCATGAAAATTCTCAATGGTGGGATGAATCTGAGATGGCCTCAGGTCTAAGAAGCCCAGCCCTGGGGTGGATGCAGCAATTTCTTAAGACAACAACCTCTTGAAAGCGGGGACTATGTCTGAGACATCCGTGAATCCTGGACCTCTCCCACGTGGGGCTCGGAGCCTGTGCGCGTCCAGTGCTTACTGTACCAGCTGACAGCTAGACGTTGTAGATGGGAGAGGAGGGAGACATCATCCAGGGTACGGTGTGATGAAACAAAATACAAGGTACGAATGACGTTTTGGACATTTCCTAAATGAGGAAGCTGAGGAGAGTGCTGTCAGCTTGACCAATTTATGGTTTTGAATTTGTGCCCAGAAGCTGTTTTCAGAGAGGATATTTTTAGAAATATGAAAATAAATACAGTTAAATTAGAGAGATATGTCAAGTATTTTTTTTTCTTGTTTTAAGACTGTCCTCTGACCATTACAGCTTAGGTAATGACAACTCTTTGAATAACAGTGCCGTATTTTCTAATTAAACAATCAAGGCTCTCCAATCATTACATTAACGAAGATAAGGGTCAAAAGGCTAGAACCTAACAGGAAAGGAATTTTAAATGGACAGAAATGGCAATAAAAATGGAAAATTTTTGTCTGACTCTTTTCTGTACTTTATTAACACTTTGTGGCCTGAATATATTTAAATAGCTCTTTGCCACTTAATGTAAAAGTCAGCCTTTGGAGATGAGAATACACACACACACACACACACACACACACACACACTTTAGAATCAGGCAGACCTAGGGTTGCACCCTGGCTTACTAGCTGTATGGCCTCAAGAAGGTTCCTTAACTTCTCAGAATCTCAGTTTGCTCCACCACAGAATGGGGAGATTTAATACCAACACTATAGTTTGGCTGTGAGAATTAAATTAAATAATACATATAAAATGAATATGCATTTGACCCATCATAGTCAAGAGGTAAGGAATGTTGTTTAAGTTTTTTTTTTTCTCAACCAAGTCAAATGTGGCTCAACTGGCAGATACTAGAGTTGGCTAAAAAAAAAAAAAAAAAAAAAAAAAAAAAAAAAAAAAAAAAAAAAAAAAAATTCTAACTTCTTAGTGACTCCTTCTTAGGGTTGTTACAAGAGTTGGAAGATATTTATAGGGGTTTCCAACGCTGAGGACACCATTCTGAGGTTTTGCCTTGCCTAGGACCACGTGGTGCAGAGCCCTGCTGGTAGCATCTGCTTCCCTCTTATGGGTACACTTGGCCACACTGCAATTTGCCTCAGCTCCCAAAGATCTGGAAATAAAAGCAAAATCTCAGGCAACCATGCTGGTCAAGTCAATCTGAGATTTTGATACTATTAATGACAACATCTGGACTTTGCAGGCATACTTTATAGATATTGCAAGTTCAGTTTGTCTCAAACTACAATAACATGAATATCATAATAAAGTAAGTCATACAAATGTTTGATTTCCCAGTGCATATAAAAGTCATGTTTCCACTGTACTGTAGTCTACTGAGTGTGAGATAGCAGTATGTCCACAGAAACAATGTACATATCTTAATTTTAAAATACTTAATTGCTAAACAAAATGCTATCGTCTGAGTCTTCAGTGAGTCGTAATCTTTTTGCTCATAGAGGATCTTGCCTCAGTGTTGGTGACTGCTGACTGATCGTAGTGATGGCTGTTAAAGGCTGGGGTAGCTGTGACAATTTCTTAAGACAACAATGATGTTTGCCGCATCGATTGACTCTTCCTTTCACAAAAGATTTCTCTGTAGCATATGAGACTTTGATAGCATTTTACCCACAATATAACTTCTTTCACAATTGGAGACAATCCTTTCAAATCCTGCTGCTGCCTTCTCAAGTAAGTTCATGTCATATTCTACATCATTTGTTGTCATTTTAACAATGTTCACAGCGCCTTCACCAGTAGTACATTCCACTGTAGGGAACCACTGTCTTTTCTCATCCATAAGAAGCAACTCCTCATCTGTGAACGTTTTATCATGAGATCACAGCAATTCAGCACACCTTCAGACTCCACTTCTCATTCTAGTTCTCATGCTATTTTCACCACATCTGTAGTGATTTCCTCCAAGAAGTCTTGAACTCCTCAAACTCATCCATGAGGATTGGAATAAACTTCTTCCAAATTCCTGTTAATGTTGTTATTTTGACTCTTCCCATGAATCAAAAATGTTCTTAATGATGTTTAAAATGGTGAATCCTTTCCAGAAGGTCTTCAATTGACCTTGCCAAGGTCCAGCAAAGGAATCACAATCTATGATGTTATTATTACATATGTTTGTGTCATCTTCTTTGCACCTCTCTTCCCTTCCTCCCTCCCTCCCTCTTTCCTTCCTCCCTCCCTCCTTACTTCCTCCCTCCCTCCTTCCTTCCTCCCTCCTTCCTTCCTTCCCTCCCTCCCTCTTTCCTTCCTTCCTCCCTCCCCTCCCCTTCTGTCCTCTCCCCTCTCCTCTCCTCCCCTTCCCTCCCCTTCCTTTCTTTGTCTTGCTCTGTCATCCAGGCTGGAGTGCAGTGGCACCATCTGGGTTCACTGCAGCCTCCACCTCCCAGGTTCAAGTGATTCTCATGCTTAGCCTCCTAAGTATCTGGGACTACCAGTGTGTGCCACCACACCTGCCTAACTTTTGTATTTTTTTAGTGGTGATGGGGTTTCACCATGTCAGCCAAGCTGGTCTCAAACTCCTGACCTCATGTGATCCCCCCCACCTCGGCTTCCCAAAGTGTTGGGATTATAGGTATGAGCCACTGCAGAGTGCCTTCTTTCCTCCAAATGACTACAACACTTCCAGAGCAAGGGCTCAGAAGTGGGATGAGGCTGAGGTGGCTGAAATTACAGAAGTAGCCTTCAGAATGTGGATGAAAGTGAACTTCACTGAGCTAAAGGGGCATGTTGTAACACAATGCAAAGAAGCTAAGAATCATGATAAAACAATGCAGGAGCTGACAGCCAAAATAGCCAGTATAGAGAGTAACATAATCGACCTGATAGAGCTGAAAAACACACTGCAAGAACTTCACAATGCAGTCAGCAGTATTAATAGCAGAATAGACCAAGTGGAGTAAAGAATCTCAGAGCTTGAAGACCATGTTTCTGCAATAAGACAGGCTGACAAGAATAGAGAAAAAAAAGGAAAAGGAATGAAAAAAAAACCTCTGAGAAATATGGAATTATGTAAAAAGGCCAAATCTATGACTGATTGAGGTGCCTGAAAGCGATAAGGAGAATAGAACCAATTTGGAAAATATACTTTAGGATGTCATCCAGGAAAACTTTCCCAGCCTAGCAAGACAGGTCAACATTCAAATTTAGGAAATGCAGAGAACCCCAGTAAGATACTTCTTGAGACGATCATCCCCTTAGACACATAATCATCAGATTTTCCAGGGTCAAAATAAAATAAAAAATGTTAAAGGCAGCCAGAGAGAAAGGCCGGGTCACCTACAAAGGGAAGCCCATCAGACTAACAGCAGGTCTCTCAGAGGAAACCCAACGAGTCAGAAGAGATAGAGAACCAATATTCAGCATTCTTAAAGAAATGACCTCCAACCCAGAATTTCATAACTGGCCAAACTAAGCATAAGTGAAGGAGAAATAAGATTCTTTTCAGATGAGCAAATGCTGAGAGAATTCCTTACCACTAGGAATTCCTCTGCCTTACAAGAGCTTCTGAAGGAAGCACTGAAAGAAAAAACCATTATCAGAAAAAACTGTTAAAACAAAAAACCCATTAAAAGAAAACCCACTAAAAGAAAAAAAACATTAAAAGAAAAAACCATTATCAGCCACTACAAAAAAACACTGAAGTACACAGACCAGTGACACTATGAAGCAACCACATAAACAAGTCTGTAAAATAACCAGCTAGCATCATGTTGACAGGATCAAATCCACAAGTAACAATACTAACTTTAATGTAAATGGACTAAATGCCCCAATTAAAAGACACGGAATGGCAATCTGGATAAAGAAGCGAAACCCATAGGTATGCTATCTTCGAAAGGCCCATCTCGCATGCAAAGACATACATAAGCTCAAAGTAAAGGAATGAAGGAAAATCTACCAACAAAATTGAAAACAAATAAAAGCATGGTTTGCACTTCTAGTTTCTGACAAAACACACTTTAAACCAACAAAGATCAAAAAGACAAAGAAGGGCATTACATAGTGGTAAAGGGTTCAATTCAACAAGAAGAGCTAACTATCCTAAATATATATGCACCCAGTACCGGAGCACTCAAGATTCATAAAGCAAGTTCTTAGAGACCTTCAAAGAGACAGACTCCCATACAATAATAATGGGAGACTTTAACACTCCACTGACAATATTAGATAGGTCATTGAGACAGAAAATTAACAAAGATATTCAGGACCTAAACTTATCTTTGGATCAAGCAGAACTGATAGATATCTACAGAACTCTCCACACAAAAACAACAGAATATACATTCTTCTCATCACCACACAGCACTTACTCTAGAATTCATCACATAATCAGAAGTAAGACACTCCTCAGCAAATGCAAAAGAACTGAAATAATAACAGTCTCTCAGACCACAGCACAATTAAATTAGACCTCAAGATTAAGAAATAAACTCAAAACCATACAACTACATGGAAATTGAACAAACTGTTCCTGAATGACTTTGTGTAAATAATGAAATTAAGGTAGAAATCAAGAAGTTCTTTGAAACTAATGATACAGCATACCAGAACCTCTGGGACACAGGTAAAGCAACGTTAAGAGAGAAATTTCTAGCACTAAATGCCCACATCCAAAAGCTAGAAAGATCTCAAGTTAACAACCGAACATCACAACTAAAAGAACTAGAGCACCAAGAGCAAACAAACCACAAAGCTAGCAGAAGACAAGAAATCACCAAATCAGAGCTGAACTAAAGAAGGTAGAGACACAAAAACCCTTCAAAAAAATCAACAAATCCAGGAGCTGGATTTAAAAAAAAAGAGAATAAAATACATAGATCTCCAGCTAGAGTAATGAAGAAGAAAAGAGAGAAGATTCAAATAAACACAATCAGAAATGATAAGGGAGATATCACCACTGACCCCACAGAAATACAAACAACCCTCAGAAAATACTATAAACACCTTTATGCACAAAAACTAGAAAATCTAGGAAAAAAATGAACAAATTCCTGGACACATACACTTTCCCATGACTGAACCAGGAAGAAATTGAATTCCTGAATAGAACAATGATGAGTTCTGAAATTGAGGTGGTAATAAATAGCCTACCAACCCAAAAAAGCCCAGGACCAGACAAATTTACAGCTGAATTCTACCAGTGGTACAAAGAAGAGCTGATATGATTTCTATTGAAACTATTCCAAGAAATTGAAAAGGAAGGACTCCTCTCCTAACTCATTTCATGAGGCCAGCACCAAACCTGGCAGAGATACAACAGCAACAAAAAAGCTTCAGGTCAATATTTCTGATGAACACTGATGCAAAAATTCTTAACAAAATACTGGAAAACCGAATCCAGAAGCACATCAAAAAGCTTATCCACCACGATCAAGTTGGCGTCATCCCTGGGATGCAAGGTTAGTTTAACATACGCAGATCAATAAGTGTAACTCATCACATAAACAGAACTAAAGACAAAAACCACATGATTATCTCAATAGACACAGGAAAGGCCTTTGATAAAATTATTCAACATCCTTTCATGTTAAAAACTCTCAATAAACTAGATATTGAAGGAATATACTTCAAAATAATGAGAGCTATATATGACAGACACACAGTCAATATCATACTGAATGGGCAAAAGCTGAAAGCATTCCCCTTGAAAACTGGCACAAGACAAGGATGTTCCCTCTCTCCACTCCTATTCAATATGATATGGGAAGTTCTGGCTGGGGCAATCAGGCAAGACAAAGAAATAAAGCGAATTCAAATTTGAAGAGAGGCAGTCAAATTATCTTCATTTGTAGATGACATGATCTTATACCTAGAAAACCCCATCATCAGCCCAAAAGTTTCTTAAGCTGATGAGCAACTTCAGGAAATTCTCAGTATACAAAATCAATGTGCAAAAATTGCTAGCATTACTACGCACCAACAACAGGTAAGCAGAGAGCCAAATCACAAATGAATTCTCATTCACAATTGCTACAAAAAGAACAAAATACCTAGAAATACAGCTAAGAAGTTAAGTAAAGGACCTCTTCAAGGAGAACTACAAACCACTGCTCAAAGAATCAGGATGTAAACAAATGGAGCAACATTCCTTGCTCATAAATAGGAAGAATCAATACTGTGAAAACGGCCATAATGCCCAAAATAATTTATAGATTCAATGCTATTCCCATTGACATTCTTCACAGTATTAGAAAAAGAGTATTTTAAAGTTCATATGAAACCAAAAAAGAGCTCATATAGCCAAGACAATCCTCAGCAAAAAGAACAAAGCTGGAGGCATCACGCTACTTAACTTCAAACTATACTACAGGTCTAGGATAACCAAAACAGCATGATGCTGATACAAGAACAGATACATAGACCAATGGAACAGAATTGAGAGCTAATAAATAAGACGACACACCTACAACCATCTGATCTTCTACAAACCTGACAAAAAACAAGCAATGAGGAAAGGATTCTGTATTTAATCAATGGTGCTGGGAGAACTGGCTAGCCATATGCAGAAAATTGAAACTGGACCCATTCCGTACACCATTGTTACATTTTATCTTTATTAGGTAGAAGACTTGAAGGAAATGCCATTTATGTGGGAGCTTGAAGGGATCCTGCAACAGGCACTGAAGTTGATTTGGTTTCAGATTTTGTCAGTCTCTGGATGAATTATTTTCTTGAATGAAACACTCTAACCTCAAAAGAGCACCTCACAGTAGTTCACAAAGCATGTAGAGCTGGTCTTACATGCAGCCTAAGTAGGAAGTTGCCTATGCCCTACCTGTAGGCCGATATGCTCAGAGGAGACCCCTTTGCATCTGATCCCACCTTTTACTTTATCTCTTTGTGCTTACAAGAATTTTCATCCTTCAGTTTCTAAGTGCAGATGTCTTTCAGTTGCATTGATATGTCTGGGCTCAGAACCACATGGTCTAATAAGAAGTTCAAATCTCAAATCTGCTTTTCACTAGCCCTAGTCATTTAATGACTATGATCCTCAGCTTCATCCCCTTTCAATTGGGTCCATAATGGTCATTGTGAAAATTGAGATTATGTTTCCTACTCAATACCACTCAGTGTGGACACTCACTTGGCCCTTACCATTGTTAGCTTTCTTCCTTCCTAATGAATAAAAAATAGCAAGGAGCAGACTCAAAACTAGGGCACACAGAAGAGAAGAAGGGGCTGGCAGTCCATGGGAGTCAGTTTTCTTCATGTAAATGCCTTTTGGGGAGAAACAGCCTTGCACAAAAAAGTCTGTCAATACAAATCATCCAGATTGTAAACTTCTTTGTATCTCATTTTCGTTCTCTGCTGACATCTACCCTACATCAATAAAATCAGCTGAAATAATTTTAAAAGATGCAACAGAAAACTTTCTCTAAATTATAATCTTCCAGCGTATTTCAGAATTCACCCCACCTGTATTCTGGGTATTTGATCTTGGAACAGAAGATTAGCAAAATGGAATTGATAATACTTCCTATCTTTGAAAGGTGCTGAAGAGTTAATTCACTAAGCAACAATTTAAAAATAACACCTGAGTTATCTCAGAGCCATTTTCCTAAAGAGGCTGGTGGAACTACTGAAACAATGTTCTTAAAAGCTTTTTTAGTCTTTCAATCCCCCAGAGATCATTCAAGGAGAATATAATTTTATGTGATGAAATGAGAACTGGAGGAGAATATAATAAGTGTTAAGTGATTGAATCAAATTGAGTGTTTGCTAAATGTTTCCTAAATGGGTTGACAAAAAAAATGCCATGAGATTCCATGTAGCCCTTCAGGACTGGTGGTCTTGGCTAGGTCAGGTATCTGAGAAGTTGTGGGGACCACATTTTTTATTCAAGCAGTGCTAAAGAAATAATGTCTCTTAGAAGAACTATTGATCAGCATTTCATGATTTGATCATTATTCATTCTTAACCTCTCTATGTTGCAGTGTCTTGATCTGTACAATGGGAACAAAAATAGCATCTACCTCAAAGGGTTGTGGTGAAGACTGAATAAAAAATTAAGATATATTTTAGAATGGCATCTGGTGTACAGTAAGTGCTTGAATAAGTTAGTGATTTTCAATCATATTAATTACTTTCTTCCAGCAAACCTATAGCACCTACTCTGTACTGGGCATTGTGGTAAGACCTAGTGTATCAGTCAGGCTCATAGTTGCAAACAGCAGAATCTATTGTAGCTAATTTAGGCAGAAAATGAATTTTTCAAGAGATATTTGCTAGCTGATAGAATCTCTGGTGGGACAGCTACTGGCCAATAGTGGTAACCATAGTGCCAGTTTCTACTGCAGGATTGTTCTAATGAACCTTCTGCAGCAACCACTGGAAAGAAGCTCCCTGGCCTGCAGCCATTGCTGAAAGTCAGACATCCATCTTGTTGGAAATGGATTCAGCATGGTTCCCTGCTTTGGGACACAATATCTGAACATAAGGCTCCCACAAGTTCATCTGACTGGGGGAGAACAGGCCACATGCCTAGCTATTCTAGCTGCAAGGGAACCTGGTAAAGTGAGTTTTAGGATTTTAACTTGGGGTAAGACTCTTTGAAAGCCATGACAGATGTCCACTAGACCCAGTCTCTGCCATGGAAGAGCACGGTCTAGTGATGAGACAGGGGTATAAATAATTATAACACTGGGAGTAGGGAGGTTTGTATTATTATCCAGCACATATCTACTCTCACACCCCACAAAGAGGGAGGCTGCTTGACTTTAGACTTGGTGATGTAACCTGCTTTAGTCTATGCCATTGTGGATGAAAAAGATGGTTTGGTAGCTCCAAGCAAAGGTTTTAAGAGGTATTTCAAATTTTCTCTCAGATTTCTGCCCTCTACCATGAGAACTTCACATTTATGATTGCAGGTGGAAAGTAAAGACTCTCCTTCAGCCTTGACACTTAAATTGAGAAAAGTTGTGGGTGAGACCCCAAACTCAACTACAGTCTGGCAGGGCTATAGCATCAAATCCACAGGTACAACATGAGTGAGAAGTAGTTATTTGTATTTGTACGCCTTTAAGCTCTGGAGATTGTTTGTGATAAAGCATTATTATAGACAATGCTGACTTATACAAGGAGATAAAGGCAGATACAGGTATATATACCAAATGCTGGAGGAAACTTAGAGGAGTTGATAATTAACTGGAGAACTTTAGGAATGCATCACAAACGAAGTGACCTTTAGGAAGAGTTTTGCAGGCATTTAGGATTTGTCCAGGAAGAAAAGCCCAGGGAAGGTAATTTCAGGATGACATATGCATATGCAAAGGCACAGAGAATTAAAGTGGTCAAACATGTTTTCAGAAATACAATGGGTTAATCCCAGCATATCCCAAATTGTAGTGATTTCAGTATCTTGTGTCATCTTTTCAAACCAGCAATAGAATTGTACTTATCATCTTATTGAAATCAATTTACCTTCTTGCTCTGCTCCCAACCTTAATATCATTCTAGACAAAAATATTTGTAAAATCTCAAGCCTGATACCTTAATCATTTTTTGAATACATATTAAAATACATTCTTAACTATTATAAGTGTAAAAAATAGTTTTCTGTGTGCCACCAATTTTATGTCCCCTGTGTTGTCTCTGACTCTGCTAGTAGACTATGAAATATTTCTTCTTCCCTGCTTTATACTAATAGAAATACATTTTGTTTGAGGAAGCACTGTGCCCAATTTAAAAATGCTCACCTCTCCAAACTCCTTTGCAGACATCCCTTGAGTTTTCTGTTTGACCAAATTCTGGCCAATAAAATCTAAGTTTACTGGATGGTACTTTGGGGAAGGCTGTTATTTTTCTTATGAAATAAGATTTAGTTGGCAGGTGCCTTTTGCATTTTCATCATCGTATCCCTTTCTCCCTTTTCTTCTTTTCTGGAGGACGGATTCAGTCCTTGGAAGCGTGGCAGCCACCTCTGTGAGAATGAAAGGAATATGCTGAGTGGAAGAGCAGAAAGCTAGACGAAGCCTGGTCCCTGTTGCCTTCATTTTGCAGGTACTGTAGCCCTGCTTGCAGTTGAGCCATTATAGACGAGTGTTTGTTACATGCAGCGTAATACAATCTTACCTGATACAAATGTTCTGGCAAACCCTGGGCTAGAGTATAGCATTCAAGTCTGGGAGGCCAGGAGGTAATTCTGGGAAGGCTGGCAAGGGCCACAACCCAAAGATGCTTGAAGAGCAGACAAGTTTTATCTTTGTTTGTTTGTCTTTTGGCAGACAATGGAGTGAAACAATTTGGAAACCAGGGTGTCTTAGATTTAGGGCCCCATCCAATCACCTGGACTATTTTTAGTTCTTTTCCCATTATCATGAAACTCATATGGGAGCCAGAAGATCTTATTATTTCTGGACCTAATTACGTTAACTACAAGCTGGGAAAATCACAGAAGGTCTAGACTTCAGTTTGTTCAACTGAAAAACGCCATAGATCCGTATATTAGTTTCCTAGGGCTTTCATAACAAAGTACCACCATCTGGGTGGCTTAAATAGAAGAAGTGTATTGTCCCACAGTTCCAGAAGCCAGAAGTCCAAAATCAAGATATTGGTTCCAAAGCAGGATTGGATCCTTCTGAGGGCTCTGAGGCGGGATCTGTTCCAGGCCTCTCCGAGCTTCTGGTAGCTGCATGCATTCCTTGGCTCTGTCTTCACATCATCTTTCCTCTGTATGTGCCTGGCTCTGTGCCCAAACTCCTTTTCATAAGCATGCAGCCTTGTTGAATTAGGACCCACCCTAATGACCTCACTGTAATGCAATCATCCTCAAAGGATCTGTGACATAACAAGAAATACAGATTTGATCCCTGCCCTTGTTTTTTGACACAGAGCTCCTAAAATTCTTGTAATTTCCTGAGTGATAGCAGTGATAGGAGCATCTTTGTTATATTTGGTCTTGGAGCTGTAAACTGAAAATCAAATCCTAAGCCCCTCCACCAACTAAACAGACCCCCTCTTGGCCAATGGGACCCCAGAGAAACCTTAAAAACTGAGTTCCTGGCCATGACGGGATTAGGAGGTCAGACACGCCTTGTTACAGTTCCTTGTTTTGCAGGTTAGGCACAACTGACCAGCGTTAATGTTAAAATAGAGATCATAAGACCAGTAGAACAAACTCTGTGACACTAAGATACCAAATCATAAATAGGACCTATGGTCACGCCAGGCAAGGGTTAAGTCATGACCCAGAGCAGTGGCTCATGCCTGTAATCCCAGCACTTTGGGAGTCCAAGTGGGTGGATCACCTAAGCCCAGGAGTTCTAGACCAGCCTGGGCAATATGGCAAAACCTCACCTCTACAAAAAATACAAAAAAAATATGAGCCAGATGTGGTGGTGTGTGCTTGGGGTCCCACCCACTCAGGAGGCTGAGGCAGGAGGATCACTTGAGCCCAGGAGGCTGTGGCTGCAGAGTCATGATTGTGCCACCACACTGCAGGGTGGGTGTCAGAGGGAGACCTTGTCTCAAAGAAAAAAAAGTCGTGCACCTCTATACTTAAGGAATAAACTATATTCTAATTGGCACAAGGTTTTCTTTTTCTCTAGTAGTGAAACAAACACTGGCTTCAAGATAAGCAATATTAAAACAATTTGTAGCTCACCACGAGAAGCTGACTGACTCCCCTGTTCCACAAGCCATAACTACAGCTTTGATTAGACAAGAGACTGATTTCAATCACTTTCTCCTGGTAAGAAGACCACTGGCCAAGACCTGGCTGTGGCCAATATGTAGAGGCTGAGAACTGAAGTGCCGTCACTTCCTGAAAACACCTCTTAACTTATAGGGCCTAATTGCAGTACATTTACATGTTAAGTCTCCACTTCAAAGTGAACACGGTTTGTATGTAACATGCATGTTTGTTCAATACTCATACCTCAGGACCACCTTCATGAATAGTCACAGCTCCTCCTGTAACCCACTGAGTATGTGTGTGTGTTTAGCACCTTTTCAGCTAAAGCTCCAACCTCAACCTTCTCCTTCAATGCCTGTCTCTGACTTTTGCTGGAAGCACACTTCCCAGCCTGCGGGATGGCCACCTTACAGGCTATAACTATTTACAATAAATAAAGTTTCCTTTTCCAAATATATAAATTTTGTTATTTTTAAAGTTAACAGCCCTAGAGGATGGGGTTCAATGAGCTTCTGGGTTGGTAAACACATCTCTGTGCCAGCGGGTGGCTCACCCAAAACTCCACAGGGACAGAAGCGCCCCTGTGTTTGGAACCCCTCAGAACCCTGCCCTATGTACTTTTTCATCTGACCACTAATTTGTATTCTTTATGATTTCCTTCATAATAGACCAGTAATAGTGTGTCCGGAATTGGTGGGTTCTTGGTCTCGCTGACTTCAAGAATGAAGCCGCGGACCCTCGCAGTGAGTGTTACAGCTCTCTTAAGGTGGCGCGTCGGGAGTTTGTTCCTTCTGATGTTCGGAGTTTCTTCCTTCTGGTGGGTTCGTGGTCTCGCTGGCTTCAGGAGTGAAGCTGCAGACGTTCAAGGTGAGTGTTACAGCTCTTAAGGCATACCTCCCCGTGGGCTCGTGGTCTCGCTGGCTTCAGGAGTGAAGCTGCAGACTTGTGCGGTGACTGTTACAGCTCGTAAAAGCAGTGTGGACCCAAAGAGTGAGCAGCAGCAAAATTTATTGCAAAGAGTGAAAGAACAAAGCTTCCACAGTGTGGAAGGGGACCCGAGCGGGTTGCCACTGCTGGCTCCGGTAGCCTGCTTTTATTCTCTTATCTGGCTCCACCCAGATTCTGCTGATTGGTAGAGCCGAGTGGTCTGTTTTGACAGGGTGCTGATTGGTGGGTTTACAATCCCTGAGCTAGACACAAAGGTTCTCCACGTCCCCACTAGATTAACTAGATACAGAGTGTGGACACAAAGGTTCCCCAAGGCCCCACTAGAGTAGCTAGATACAGAATGTTGATTGGTGCATTCATAAAACCTGAGCTAGACACAGGGTGCTGATTGGTGTGTTTACAAACCTTGAGCTAGATACAGAGTGCCGATTGGTGTATTTACAATCCCTGAGCTAGACATAAAGGTTCTCCAAGGCCCCACCAGAGTAGCTAGATACAGTGTTGATTGGTGAATTCACAAACCTTGAGCTAGACACAGGGTGCTGATTGGTGTGTTTACAAACCTTGAGCTAGATACAGAGTGCTGATTGGTGTATTTACAATCCCTGAGCTAGACATAAAGGTTCTCCACCTCCCCACCAGACTCAGGAGCCCAGCTGGCTTCATTCACCCAGTGGATCCCGCACCGTGGCTGCAGGTGGAGCTGCCTGCCAGTCCCGAGCCGTGCGCCCGCACTCCTCAGCCCTTGGGTGGTAGATGGGACTGGGCTCCGTGGAGCAGGGGGTGGCGCTCGTCGGGGAGGCTGGGGCCGCACAGGAGCCCATGGAGTGGGTGGGAGGCTCAGGCATGGTGGCTGCAGGTCCCGAGCCCTGCCCCGTGGGAAGGCAGCTGAGACCCGGTGAGAAATCGAGCACAGCGCCGGTGGGCCGGCACTGCTGGGAGACCCAGTACACCCTCCACAACCGCTGGCCCGGGTGCTAAGCCCCTCATTGCCTGGGGCCAGGAGGGCCGGCCGGCTGCTCCGAGTGTGGGGACCGCCAAGCCCACGCCCACCCGGAACTCCAGCTGGCCTGCAAGCGCCACGCGCAGCCCTGGTTCCCGCTCGCGCCTCTCCCTCCACACCGCCCTGCAAGCTGAGAGAGCCGGCTCTGGCCTTGGCCAGCCAAGAAAGGGGCTCCCACAGTGCAGCAGTGGGCTGAAGGGCTCCTCAAGTGCCGCCAAAGTGGGAGCCCAGGCAGAGGAGGCGCTGAGAGCGAGCGAGGGCTGTGAGGACTGCCAGCACGCTGTCACCTCTCAAAAGTAAGCAAAGTATTTCTCTGAATTTCGTGAGTTGTTATGGCGAATTATTATACCTGAGGTGGAGGGATCCTGGGAGCCCCTGATTTGCAGCCAAGTCATATAGAAGTGTGGGTAAACTGGGAGTCCACTATTTGCAATTAGTGTCTAAAGTGAGGAGCAGTCTTGCGGGACAGAGCCCTTAATCTGTGAGGTCTGGGCTGACTCTGGGTAGTTGGTGTCAGAGTGGAATTAAATTAGAGGGCACCCAGGTGTCTTCATAGAATTAGCGAATGTCTTAGTGTGAAAATCACACAGATTTTGTGTCAGAAGTGTTGTGAGTGCTCTATTTCAAAATAAGGTCACATTCACAGGTACTGGGGATTAGAAATGGAACAGCTTTTTGGAGGACACCATTGAACCCACAGCAATGCCCATCTCTCAGAGTTGTGAATATCACATGGCATGCATCGGCATGGGTTGGAAAACAAGGCACTGTGGGAGGGTGGAGAATTGCGCATCATGTGTGCTGGTGCATTGATGGAACAGAACACAACAGCCTGAAGAAGTAGAATGTGAAAGAGGGGCACTGGATCCTGATTCTGTCATGGACATTGCCACCAGCTGGTGACTGGGCAGCCACTTTCTTGCTTTTGTCTCAATCACCATGAAACTATAATAACCTCAACTGGCCTCTCTCTGCCTAGTTTCTGATACTGTTGGATGTTCTGGGCCAGCCATTTGGAATTTCACAGAAACTTTCCTTCCCCCAGGTTTTCTGACTTTAGGCCTGACCTTAGCCGAGTGGGCTGTTGCTGAGGTCTGAGTATCAAAATGTACAATGGTGGTAATCAAAGTAACAAGCTTATAACAATAAAGCCAATTGGACCACTTTTAGAAAGGTCTGAGATATTATTTGTCTAGCTGATGAGAGGATTAGCTTGAGCAGAAAAGGTTTCTGTGGAGCAAAGCAGTTGATTAACTTGGATGCTAGAGAATTCTCTGTAGTGTGAACTCTGTTTGTTGTGGGAAAAACCTTGAGTAAACAAGCAGTGAAAATGTAGGACAAGCAATTTTATCTTTTATTCCTAGAGAAGGGGTCCTAGTTCTTGTTCAGTTTCTTTAATTGCTTTATGAGGAAGATTGTTTCTTGAGAGTGAAATGTTTTAAATATTGCCTAGATTTAAAATTGGTTAAGGAGGTCAGCACTGCCTGACCCAGCTTAAATTTCCAAAGGGCCAATCACAAGTATATTGCACGTAGACTCAGCTGGCTGCAAGGCGGAGATTTTATTTTCAAGATGACAGTTTCATTTCAGTTCATTTCACCCACACTTGGAAGGGGAGAGAGCTTCCTATGAAATTAACTGAGCACCATTTCTTATTTCATCTTTGCTTTTCTAATTAAGGATTCAGGTTTGTGGCTGCCTTTCCAGCCAGGTTCATGTAGAACTGGCAGACTCAGCTGTTCAGAAATAGAACTTCAGCTTTGAAGTTCAATATTTCTTGGTTCATGTCCAGGTTCTGCTGCTTACAAGTGCTGTGGCTTTGGGTACTTAATCTCTGGATTCAACTGTAAGATAGGAAAAATAATTACATAAAATAGCAAGTTCTAATTGACCTGTGGGGTAAGGTGCCCAATAAATTTGTAGTTTCTGTTTTTCCCATTATGGAACCTTCTTCCCAGGATTCTGCTCTTCCAGATGAAACTTGAACCTGCTAATTTAGCCATTTAGC
Organism: Symphalangus syndactylus; assembly: GCF_028878055.3. Lineage (NCBI taxonomy): Eukaryota > Metazoa > Chordata > Mammalia > Primates > Hylobatidae > Symphalangus > Symphalangus syndactylus. The sequence continues at coordinate 24,206,111 of NC_072438.2, forward strand.
TATGTATCTATCCATGTATGTATGTATATATGTATGTATGTATGTATCTATCATTCATGTATCTATCTATCTATCTATCTATCTATCTATCTATCTATCTATCTCTCTATCTATCTCTGTCCTTCCATGCATCCATTCATATTTTGATCATTCCTTCTTCCTTTTTCCTATCACCCAAACTTATTCTTCCTGTATTCTGCCCCATTAGAGGCTCTTTGTATATCTGAAACTTACCTAGTAAACTAATTCATGGGAATGTTTAAAGGCTTAGAGAATAAAACATTTTAAAGCTAGAAAGAGCTTTAGAATTTTAGTTCCAATATCTTAATTTACTTATGAAGACGGTGGAGTAATCTGGGCAATGGTTCATGATTTAGTGGGAATGTCATACTAATTTGTGTAGGTTTCCCAGCCCTCAAATGCAGTGAAACTAAACAGATGAAACATTTTCCCATACTTGTATTTTACCATGAGGAAAGATGATGGTGATTATGATGATGGTGGTGATTATGTTGATGACAACAACAGGCATTCTTTTTAGCCTTTCTCCTGTGCCCAATACTACACTCATATAGTACCTCATTTAATCCTCCAAAAATCCTCTTTGAGGCATATATTGTGATTTTATAGATGAGGAAACTGAGATTTAGAGAGGTTAAGTAATTTGCCTAAGGTAATACAGCTGGGAAGTGGAGGAGCCAAGATTTGGATATTACTTTGAATTTAAAAATTCACATTTAAGCTCTTAATCTCTATCCTCTTCTGCTGGCATAGTCAGGCCAGAGAGTGGTGATGATGATGATGACAATGATATCACTGAATGTTTATTGAGAATTTACTGTATACTAAGCACACAGTAAATTAACACATATGATCATGCATTAACACACTTAATCATCACACCAACCCAATAAGGTCAACGCCTTTATTGTCCCATTTTTTGAATATGGATATGGAGGCAAAGAAAGGAAGTTAAGGATCTTGCCCCACAGCTAGAGATGGTAGATTTGAATTCCAGCCCAGGTGTTGTGTTCTCAGTGTCCTTACTCCAAACCACTGCTCAGGGCAGTTTGTTTTGCAAAGGCAGGGAGTGTGGCAGACGGGGGTATGAAGTGGGCAGCAAGGTTGTCTGCATTTCGGGTTGCACACAGGAATGCACCATGCATATATCCAGCTAATGAAATTATGTACACAAAGGTATTTTGTGAAGTCTAAATCACAATCATGGTTACTATTACCTATTCTTAGCCTTGCCTAGGACATGGCCAACAACAGCTCTGTTTTACCAGTGAGGTCTGAGTCAGGAGGACTTAGTGTTGAGGACTTAGTGTTCGTCCCTGGGATGAGAATCCCATCCTTTGAGAGCTCATAACCAGAACAGTTTGGAACGAGGGCAATCTCTGTGGCCCAAGTGTCCAGAGAGAGCCAGGGAGACAATGTGATTGGGTGAAGATTAAACTATAGGAATAGTATTGACTTCTTACAAAAACAATATGGCCACTTACATTATTTTTGACACACAATCAGTTCTTTTTTAACTTTTTCAATGTTTCAAAGCAAGGATATTGGGATAATCACTTTCTTCATAATTCTACCAGAAGCCGAGTGGCAAATAACAACCCATTTGCTCTCTAGCCTCAGAACTGAGGAGTCATGGAATCTGGTGTTAAAGGGTGAGCTCTGGACACATCAGAGGAGCCACTTACTATTCAGCAATTATTAGTACAAACTGTATTGATCAGGATCTATTGGGAAAACTGAAACATCAGTCATTTCAAAGTGGAGAATTATTACAAGGAATAGTTACACAGGTTGATGGACTGAAAGGCTTAAGCAGCACACTAAGATAACACCCAGCTGCTACTGCAGTATGCTGCTACACTGCTAGTGGCTGGAGCAACAAGAAAGAGAGAATGTGGTTCTCAGAACCTAGTGCTGCCAATTCCAATACAGAGGCCACCAGCCCCACGTGGCCACTGAGAACCTGAAAAGCAGCCAGCCTGAATAGGGAAGTGCTGCTGTAAGTGTGAAATGCACACTGGTTTCAAAGTCCTAGTGTGTAAAAAAGCAATGTAAAATATTTCATTAAAAGTTTTAAATATTAATTACATGTTGGAATAATATTTTGGATGAGTTGAATTAAGTAAAATTTATGGTTAAAATTAATTTCCTCTGTTTCTTTGTGCCTTTTGAAAAATGGCTACTAGAAAACTTAAAATTACGTAGGTGACTTCCATTTGTAGCTCTCATTATACTTCTGTTGGACAGCACTAACTTAAATGCCTGGAGCAGAGGCCCATGTTGCAGAAACCCAGACCTCCAAGGAATTGTGTGGGATGGCTGGTGCTTGAATCTCAGTGACGGGGAGTAACTGTGCTAATTTGGGGGCGTGTGGAAAAACCACAAATGGGAATCACTACTCTATCAGGGTAAAGAACTTGCCTGGGTGACAGTGATGAAGAGGAAAGACACAGGAAGGTATGTGTCCTTTCTTTCTCCTCTACATTTCAGACTGTCTCTGCAATGCTTCCTATTAACAGAACCCAACAGGGAATCAGATGGCAAAAGAGAAATGTTTGCAGAGTTCCAGCATCTGCCTCACGACCAGTGTAAGAAAGGGTGGGCTTGGCATTAAGAGTCAGTGGTTTAATAACCAGCATGACTGGCATTGCAAAAACTACTTATTTCTCAAGAAAGCCGGAATTCTAGATTGCTTTTTAATGTGAAATTTTCCTAGTTCTAACTGATAACTAAATATTTTCTTAAAAATTATACAGTCTAAAGAAAGTAATCTGTAGGTTCCGTTTCTTGTTGGTAATGATCTGGGGACCATGGTCTAGATGTCTCAAGATCTCATCCAGCTCTGACTTCTATGTTTCTATGAGCATTTGATATGTGGGTAATAAAAAAATTGAAGTTCCCTGGGGAGAGAGCACTGTGGGCTGTAGTCTAGGAAGACTTCCTGGAGGAGGAGAGGCCTGGGGTGAGTTCTTGGATATTCTTTCCAGTAAGCATGCCCTTATCCAATGCCCTCAGTCCATCACTGGCAGCTTTTTCCTTTGCTTGCCCCCATGTGTCTGCAAATACTGGTCTGAGAGTGCCAGCATTGTTTATAATCAAAGGTGGGGTTTGCCTGGGTCAAAAGCCGAGTTTGTTTAGACCCAAATAAGGCATCCCATTGACAGCCTCTCCAGAGTACCTTGGAGGCAAGTCAGGACTTTCAGATGCGGGTGGTTGGGGGGGTGGGGGGTGGGATCTTGAAACTGCTCAGGAAAAATTACTCTTTGTTGAGTTTTTTGTTGTTGTTGATATGAAAAGGAGGTGAATATCAAAAGTATACTCTTTCCATTTCTAAATGTTGATGTTTGTTTAGTGATAAGGAAAGAATAAGATCATGTAATAAATCTTTCAGAAATTAAAATGCTAATGCCAGTCTTTAAAGTTTGATAAGGAAGAACCTTTAAGTATGCTTGTGAAAATCTAATATGGAATTATTACTGGCATTTTAAAACTCTTTAAAAAATTTCAGCCTGGATTGCAATGTATTCCAGGCCAAGCCCTTCTCTAGGGAAGAAACAATGGGTATGCAACTGTTTACAGGAGAAAGTTGGTGCGGATACACTGATGAATTCCCATCTGACTTTAGTTCTTGAATCTTGCAAGAGCCCTTCTCTTGGCTGTTCACTCCATCCAGCCATCTCCATTGGAGCCCACTTAAGGAACTTTTCCAACTTCAGAACTTACAGTTTACAAAATCACTGCAGCCCCTAATGTCCTGGGACTTTCAAACTTCTGTTTGTGTTTTACTTTGTGCCCTGTGGCTACATAGCTGGTTGGAGGCTACTTCTAGGAAGAGCTCACAATGGAGTCTGTACAGGCTTGACATTCACTAGACCTTGCACTGTTAGACACTTTGCTTTGGAATCAGGTGCTAAGACTAGTGATATGGAGATGCAGTCAGGCCTATTGCCTGTGCTTCGGCTGTGGACAATGCATCAGCATAGGAGCCAAAGGTGACTGACCCTGAAGAGTGGCTGTGGGATGGCCAGCCACCTGCTGGGTGGCCTGGAGTGAACTCTAGCTAACAGAGGTGCTCCATGCTGAGTGGTGGCAATGTCAACCATCCAATTCCTATCTTAGCAGAAATATAAATTTATGATGAATAAAGAGAAGGTACCTCATTCCAGATGTCTTTCTGTAGCAATGATGAGTTATTTCTTTGATTTTTCTGTTGACCTGCTGTGTACTCCAGTGTCAAAAGAGCTGCAACTCAATGGTATAGTTGGTTTGTTCTTTCATTCAAGTGTTTATGAAGATGCCTAATATGGGGCAATCACTTTACTGGAGTCTGGGGATACAGCTATCCACAAAACAGTCTTTGCTATCATGGAACATACTCGCTACCATTGGGAAAGGAAGATAGTAAAAACACAACTACAAGGTAGTATGTAAGTTCTGTGATGGAGATAAGTACATGGTAATATGGAAGCACAGAGAAGGGGTCACTAGCCTGGTGTAAGGGTGTTAGGGAAGCTTCTAGAGGAAGTGTGGTATAAACCAAGAATTGAGCGATGTATAGAAGTTAGCCACAGAAAGGGGGGGCTTTCTATGCTACCCAGACATCTTTGCAAGAAGCCTCCAATTCCAAAGGTCATCTGTGCATGACTTTGGATCCCTGAGCAGTTTTACTCTAATTGACCAGCTCAGAGTTTGTAGGTTAGTGGCGTTAGGAGATAAGTCCTTGGTCTAAGGAAACTGATCCAGGCTTCTCACCATATCTCCAGCCCACACGTTAGACGTGACTGAAACATGTAATGAAGCATCCAGGGGCAGTCACCATACAGAAGTCAGAAAAAAACAATGGATAGCTCGGGCCCCTCACTGACCCCTGTAAATGGAAGTTCTGAACAGAATTAGATAGCCCAGTATAGAAAATAATGTGGCATGCTCTCTGAAATGTAACAGCTCTATTTCTGTACTAACCCTCCCCTTAACTAGCCAAGAATTTTGCTCTAAGGGACGAGATAAACCACAAATTTAATTCTATTCAATTCTTCATCTTATATCAAGAGTTAGTGTAAAACTCATCTCCTTTCCAGCCAGAAGAACTATCTCTTTCTCTCTGTGTTTCCATAGCACACATTCTGTGTTCTTTAATATCATAGCCTTTAATCTGTGTTCTGCTTGGGAAGTGAGGAGGTGACTTATGGATGGCTTTGAAACTCTCAGTAGATTGAGTGCTTCTGGAAGGCAAGACCTATTTTTTTTCTTAAGGTCTTGCACGTAGTAGGAGTTCTAAAAATAATTTTTGAAATGAATTGCTGAGAGACTTGAAGTATAGTCACCATCTTCTGGACAGATAACTTGGCTTACGAGCACTTTTCATGCTTACTTGTTTTTAGTTGGGAATGTATCTGCAGGTGAAGGGAATACTGGAAAGAATGCAAACTTTTAAAGGGTTCAACACATATTTTTTCTCAAAACTTTTCTGGAAACCTGCATGACATCTATTGCAAAAAATATTAGGGTTCGAGAGAGTTAAACTCTATGCTGTTACCTGTGTCTCATGCTGTGATGCTGTCAAAGGGCTACTTTCCTGGGTCAGCATCTTAGGTGACTCTTATAAGAAGAGGACAAGAGCTATTACAGTGGAGCCTGGAAAAGAGCATGCACTCAATACTCAATGTTAGTTAAGTCCTTATTCTCATATCCCAAGTCTGGAGAATTATACTTATAGGTGAACTCCCTTTACAAAATACACATGCTTTCCAGGCTTTCTGGCTGCTCCTATTCTCCATTCATCCCCGATACCACAGGCTCTGAAATTTCACCATTAATTACTGATTCCTTTGTAATTAACAGAGCCCTGTATTAAGAGACAGGTTCCCTCTCCTGCTGGGAGCAACGATTCAGCTCCGATGAATGAATCTCAACAATCATTTTTTGTTGTTGTTGTCAATATGAGGGCTTTGGCCTTAGAGGACACAGAAGGAGTATGTTGCCTTGAAATACATCATGGTATTGGAAATTCAAGTCTCAGTTCAAAGAAAGTTGGTTTTCCTGGGAGCTGATTTGTTTTTATTTTTGGGCCCTAGTGTTGGTAGGGGGTGGGTAATAGAATCCACCAAGATAGTGCTCCTGACCGCACTCTACCCTCCTGGATTAGTCTGTTCTCATGCTGCTAATAAAGACATACCCAAGACTGGGTAATTTACAAAGGAAAGAGGTTTAATGGACTCACAGTTCCACATGGCTGGGGAGGCCTCACAATCATGGTGGAAGGCAAAGGAGAAGCAAAGTCATGTCTTACAAGGCAGCAGGCAAGAGAGAGCTAGCACAGGGGCACTCTCATTTATAAAAGCATCAGATTTCCTGAGAGTTATTCATTATCATGAGAACAGCATGGGAAAAACCCTTATGAGTCAATCACCTCCCACCAGATCCCTCCTGTGACAAGTAGGAATTATGGGAGCTACAATTCGAAATTTGGGTGGGGACACAGCCAAACCATATCACTTCCTGTCTGGGCAAAGGAGTGACTTACTGGATCAACGAACTTGAGAAGGGAAAGTGAGTGCAGCCTCTTCCCAACTCATTGCTCTTATGAAGGCAGCACGGTTTCCCTTTGGTTTGCTATCATATGGCAAAGTAGGCCTCTCTGACAAGTCTTCAGGGCTGCAGGGTCACCTCTGACTGGCTGGCTAAGTCTCTCCAATTCAGTTTAGGAGGGCTTCCTTCCTGCATATATCAGCCATATTTTCCATATCAGCATTGTCAGTAGCACTATGATATTTGAATATTTACGTAACCCAACTCATATTCAACTTAAATTGATACAAAATTTTCTCAGCAAAGTGGCTTCTTTTATTGATTAGAATCCTTCTCACTCTAACATATAAAAATCACAATTCATGATTCACTCTTTGCCTTGATCATCAGGAAATTTTCAACCCAAAACATAAGATGGTTAACAAGTGTAATGCTACACAGCAAAATATAAACAAAATACAAAGGGTCTTTGGTATAATTTTTGTTTTCTTTTTTTTTTTAGATAGAGCCAGTGAAGTCCTTTGGCCAGGCATGAATAAAAGAACGGTCTTTATTTCTTCTTGTCCCAATTTCTCTTCATTTTTCACTCAGGTTCTGCTGAGTCTCACAGGTCTGTCTCTTATTACTTTTATCCCGGGTTAGCCACCAGCATATGTGCTTTTCTTTGATGATTGACATAATGTGAAATTACAGACAAAAATCTTGATTTCTGCATACTATTGTTTAAAAATCCAATTTTAAATACAGACACTCAATGAAAAGCATTTCTGAAAAGGCATTGCTCTAGGCAAGGGTTCCCTCTGTTTTGTGATAGTACGGTTCGTCTCTGTCTCTGTGAAGGTTCTACCTCTGCCATTCTTCCTTTTGATTCTAGTTAACACTGTGTTTATTTTCCACTCCTCCACAATAAGAGCTGAGGAGTGGGAAAGCAACCCTTCCATTGGGGTGTGATCTGCAAATGGATTCCTCCTTTGAACAGAAACTCAGAAGTGACTACAACAGCTGTACAAATGATTAAACATGCTTTTCCCTCTCCCAAACACAGCAGCTGGAGTTTTATTGTTTAACCAATTCATGCCCATTGTTAGAGAGTTTACAGTTTCACCTCCCCAAGCCTCAGGTTTTTCTTCCAGGAGGGACCAAATATAGATTCTCTGGCCTCTGAGTCCTTTATTTTTCATTGCTTCCTTTCTAAGTGAATCAGGTATCCATGGAAACAACTGAAGATTAATACTCAAAATAGACAATCATTCATTTCTCTCTGAACCATACAGCAAAAATAAAGATTGTTTTAGCCACAATTTGAATTCTTGCAACCAATTATGAAGTTCAGTTGCACGATATAGGTAGAAAAGAAGAGGCTATCCCCCTAAACATTTTTTAAAAAAATATCTGAATGTAAAAATCACAGAAGGCCAGAAATAGTATGTTTATCATAGGTAGAAGCATCAGCTTTCATGAACACTGGATCTGGTCACTTAATGAAACCTTTTAAAATTAGGTCCTGTTTGACTTCAATGGAACTGAGGTGCCAACTGTATTTTTGTGCTAGTGGTGACCCAGCTTGCCAAAGCTGCCCTACTGTGACCTGGGCCCTGTACCTACAGCAGTTGTAGGTAGGTTCTAGCCTGCTATCTTGTTTGCATTCTTTGTGAACCACCTCATCATCTAATATCATCTCACTTATTTATCTTCTTTTTCCCCCAACTACATTCCCTGGGAGCAATATTCCGAATGGTCTATCTGGATCACAAGCTATTTTTTTGGCTATAGGAGAGCAGAACAGCTGATCTCCCCAAGGGAAATAGACTGTTGTCTAGTAGAAGAATAGGGAATGGATACTGCAAGGTTGGAAGACAATCCATGTCAGTGACCAGGTTCACATGAGATAGCATGTGCAGATGTGGAAAGACAGCACAGAGCCATGAGACAGGGAGGTATATGGTTGGCAGAAGTAGTGGGGACTGCATTAGAATTCCTCAGGCTGTAAAACTGGGAGTTTGAGCCTAGGTAGATGACTGCACCTGACATTTAAGAATTGGTAGATGGCTGTTGTTAGACATTGTATTGTTTTGACTACCAGTGGGACTGAACATTTGTCGTCTATTTATTCATGATTTACAGTTCTATAATTTTTTAATGTTCCTTGTCTACTTTCTCTTATAGTTATAATTTTTTCCAATAAAGCAATGTTTTTTATTTTAATAACAATGATAACTATTTGCTTGGTAGATTTGTGATAATTCTCCGAGTTAATAATTTTCTTTTAGTTTTGATGTTACAAACAAGCTTTAAATTTTTACAAAATAAAATTGCATTAGTCCATTCTCACACTGCTAATAAAGACATACCTGAGACTGGGTGATTTATAAAGGAAAGAGGTTTAATTGGCTCACAGTTTAGCATGGCTAGGGAGGCCTCAGGAAAGTTACAATCATGGCAGAAGGGGAAGCAAACACGTCTTTCTTCACATGGCAGCAGGATAGAGAAGTGCTGATTGAAGTGAGGGAAAGAACAGCATGAGGGTAACCACCTTCATGATTCAATTACCTCTCACCAGGTCCTTCCCATGACATGTGGGGATTATGGGAACTAAAATTCAAAATCATATTTGGGTGGGGACACAGCCAAACCATATCAAAAATTAAATAATCTTTTTCATGAAATTTTAATCTATTGCTTTTATACTTGACAAGTCAGTCTACAATCTCAGACAAGAAAGATAATACAACTATATTTTCTTCTTATTTTGTACTTCTGTTTTACAGATTTAGCTCCATGTTCTAGCTGAAATTTATTTATTTTCTCTTCTGAGTGCTGAGAATTTACAATTATGTCCTCCTCCCATAGTTAGCTAATTGTGTAGCTATCATTAATCAAATAATTCTTTCTCTCCTTTAGATTTGTGATGCCATTATATCATAAACAAAATCTTTACACATACTAGAGTTTGTTTTTAAGCTATCTATTCTGATTCAACAATCTATCAGTTGTCATAAGTACAATATTTTTTGAATTACTGATGCTTTATAATGCATTTAAATAAAGAAAAACTGCTCTTCACCAATTGCTCTTATTTTTTAAAAGACTCCTTAGCAATTCTGCTTGATTGTGTTTCTTAAAGAAATGTCAAATGATATTTGGGACAAAATAATTTTGGGATTTTGATTGAATATTTCTGTTAATTCAAGATAAATATACATCTTTTTAGCAACATAATCATAATAGTACTTGGTGTTTATTGAATACTTCTGATGTCTCAAAAGTGCAACATAAATATCATTTAATTTCCAAAATAACCTTATGGAATAGGTTCTTTTATGATATTCACTTAAAAAATGAGGCCAAGAGGAAAATTTCCAAAATCCACGTTGCTGATTAGAGGCATAAACTCAGGTCTGACTCTACTGCTTATGTATGAGAGCTCCTTCCAATTGTGTTCTTTTTCTCTATCATAGTAGATTTTTATCATTTTGCTTATATAGATTTTATACTTTTAAAATTAAAATTATTCCTACATATTTTATATATGCTCTTGCTTTCATTCGTTTTACTTCTCTATAGGTATTTTTGACAAACATGAAAGGTGCTAATTTATATATCGATAGTGTACCAGGCCAACTTGGGGACCTGTTGATAATGCTCTCAGTTGACTGTCTTGGATGTTCACCAGCAAAAAAATGATGTGTTAATATTGCTAAGGTGGCAAGTCTCCCCAAATTGATCTACAGATTCAATATAATCCTCATCAAAATTCTACTCTGAACACAGATGCATGAAGGAAATGAAATAATAGAAAGTAAAATGTAACAGTATATGATGGAAATAATTTACCACGATCAAGTAGAGTTTAACCTTGTAAAGTTAGGAAATAAATCAACAAAATAATTATTGTGACTAGTACAAAAGGGAAAAGTATACTTGATTATCTCCTTAGTTGGAAAATGGCATTTGCTAAAATTTAACTTCTGTCAGTGATTAAATAAAAAACATTAATTAGAACATTTAATTAATTTATTTTTATTTACTTATTTAATTAGAGATGGAGGTCTTCCTTCCTTAAGTTGCCCAGGGTGGTCTCAAACTCTTGCACTCAAGTGATCCCCCAGGCTGGACCCAGCCCTGGCCTCCCAAAGTGTCGGGATTACAGGCGTGAGCCACCATGCCCAGCCAGAACTTTTTAGAAGATAGTTTTCTTTACATATGATAAGATTGACAACATCATACTAAATGAATAAACACACTAGAATCAATTTTATTAAAACCAAGAATAATACAAAGATTCCTGTTACCACTGTCACTATTTAGCATAGTTTAACTTTTAGCCAGTGGATTAAATAGAGAAATAAAAACAAAAGATAACTCTATTGAAAAGGGAGTGAGAAAATCCTCAATATTTACAAATGAATTAATTATATTTTTTAAAAACTTCTATAGAATGGAATGAGAATTACTGAGAAAATTAATTATTAGAATTAATAAGAAAATTCAGTAAAATTGTTCAATGAAGACATCAGTGTACAGAAATGTAGCAATTACTAGAGCATAGAATGGAAAAAAATTCCATTGGTTTTAGAAGCAATGATTTCATTTTCCTTATTTTACAAATAGTATGTATATATTAATTATGTTTTTCTCTAGGAGAACTTTCAAAATGTTAAGGATTTAGGAGAACTTTCAAAATTTAGGAGAACTTTCAAAATTTTAAGTGGTTCATAGTTGGAAGTAAAGCACTCCTCAGCAAATGTAAAAGAACAGAAATTATAACAAACTGTCTCTCAGACCACAGTGCAATCAAACTAGAACTCAGAATTAAGCCACTCACTCAAAACTGGTCAACTACGTGGAAACTGAACAACCTGCTCCTGAATGACTACCGGGTAAATAATGAAATGAAGGCAGAAATAAAGATGTTCTTTGGAACCAACGAGAACAAAGAGACAACATACCAGAATCTCCGGGACACATTCAAAGCAGTGTGTAGAGGGAAATTTATAGCACTAAATGCCCACAAGAGAAAGCATGAAAGATCTAAAATTGACACCCTAACATCACAATTAAAAGAGCTAGAAAAGCAAGAGCAAACACATTCAAAAACTAGCAGAAGGCAAGAAATAACTAAGATCGGAGCAGAACTGAAGGAAATAGAGACACAAAAAACCCTTCAAAAGATTAATGAATCCAGGAGCTGGTTTTTTGAAAAGATCAACAAAATTGATAGACCGCTAGCAAGACTAATAAAGAAGAAAAGAGAGAAGAATCAAATAGACGCAATAAAAAATGATAAAGGGGATATCACCACCGATCCCACAGAAATACAAACTACCATCAGAGAATACTATAAACACCTCTACGCAAATAAACTAGAAAATCTAGAAGAAATGGATAAATTCCTCGATACGTACATCTTCCCAAGACTAAACCAGGAAGAAGTTGAATCTCTGAATAGACCAATAACAGGCTCTGAAATTGAGGCAATAATCAATAGCTTACCAATCAAAAAAAGTCCAGGACCAGATGGATTCACAGCCGAATTCTACCAAAGGTACAAAGAGGAGCTAGTACCATTCCTTCTGAAACTATTCCAATCAATAGAAAAAGAGGGAATCCTCCCTAACTCATTTTATGAGGCCGGCATCTTCCTAATACCAAAGCCTGGCAGAGACACAACCAAAAAAGAGAATTTTAGACCAATATCCTTGATGAACATTGATGCAGATATCCTCAATAAAATACTGGCAAACCGAATCCAACAGCACATCAAAAAGCTTATCCACCATGATCAAGTGGGCTTCATCCCTGGGACGCAAGGCTGGTTCAACGTACGCAAATCAATAAACGTAATCCAGCATATAAACAGAACCAAAGACAAAAACCACATGATTATCTCAATAGATGCAGAAAAGGCCTTTGACAAAATTCAACAACACTTCATGCTAAAAACTCTCAATAAATTAGGTATTGATGGGATGTATCTCAAAATAATAAGGGCTGTCTATGACAAACCCACAGCCAATATCATACTGAATGGGCAAAAACTGGAAGCATTCCCTTTGAAAACAGGCATAAGACAGGGATGCCCTCTCTCACCACTCCTATTCAACATAGTGCTGGAAGTTCTGGCCAGGGCAATCAGGCAGGAGAAGGAAATGGCATTCAATTAGGAAAAGAGGAAGTCCCTGTTTGCAGATGACATGATTGTATATCTAGAAAACCCCATCGTCTCAGCCCAAAATCTCCTCAAGCTGATAAGCAACTTCAGCAAAGTCTCAGGATACAAAATAAATGTACAAAAATCACAAGCGTTCTTATACACCAGTAACAGACAGAGAGCCAAATCACGAGTGAACTCCCGTTCACAATTGCTTCAAAGAGAATAAAATACCTAAGAAGCCAACTTACAAGGGATGTGAAGCACCTCTTCAAGGAGAACTACAAACCACTGCTCAGTGAAATAAAAGAGGATACAAACAAATGGAAGAACACTCCATGCTCATGGGTAGGAAGAATCAATATCGTGAAAATGGCCATACTGCCCAAGGTAGTTTATAGATTCAATGCCATCCCCATCAAGCTACCAATGACTTTCTTCACAGAATTGGAAAAAAACTAAAGTTCATATGGAACCAAAAAAGAGCCCACATCACCAAGTCGCTCCTAAGCCAAAAGAACAAAGCTGGAGGCATCACGCTACCTGACTTCAAACTATACTACGAGGCTACAGTAACCAAAACAGCATGGTACTGGTACCAAAACAGAGATATAGACCAATGGAACAGAATAGAGCCCTCAGAAATAATGCCACATATCTACAACTATCTGATCTTTGACAAACCTGACAAAAACAAGAAATGGGGAAAGGATTCCCTATTTAATAAATGGTTCTGGGAAAACTGGCTAGCCATATGTAGAAAGCTGAAACTGGATCCCTTCCTTACACCTTATACAAAAATTAATTGAAGCTGGATTAAAGACTTAAGTGGTAGACCTAAAACCATAAAAACCCTAGAAGAAAACCTAGGCAATACCATTCAGGACATAGGCATGGGCAAGGACTTCATGTCTAAAACACCAAAAGCAATGGCAACAAAAGCCAAAATTGACAAATGGGATCTAATTAAACTGAAGAGTTTCTGCACAGCGAAAGAAAATACCATCAGAGTGAACAGGCAACCTACAGAATGGGAGAAAATTTTTGCAACCTACTCATCTGACAAAGGGCTAATATCCAGAATCTACAATGATCTCAAACAAATTTACAAGAAAAAAAAAACCCATCAAAAAGTGGGTGAAGGATATGAACAGACACTTCTCAAAAGAAGACATTTATGCAGCCAAAAAAACACATGAAAAAATGCTCATCATCACTGGCCATCAGAGAAATGCAAATCAAAACCACAATGAGATACCATCTCACACCAGTTAGAATGACGATCATTAAAAAGTCAGGAAACAACAGGTGCTGGAGAGGATGTGGAGAAATAGGAACACTTTTACACTGTTGGTGAGACTGTAAACTAGTTCAACCATTGTGGAAGTCAGTGTGGCGATTCCTCAGGGATCTAGAACTAGAAATACCATTTGACCCAGCCATCCCATTACTGGGTATATACCCAAAGGATTATAAATCATGCTGCTCTAAAGACACATGCATACGTATGTTTATAGCGGCGCTATTCACAATAGCAAAGACTTGGAACCAACCTAAATGTCCAACAACGATAGACTGGATTAAGAAAATGTAGCACATATACACCATGGAATACTATGCAGCCATAAAAAATGACGAGTTCATGTCCTTTGTAGGGACATGGATGAAGCTGGAAACCATCATTCTCAGCAAACCATCGCAAGGACAAAAAACCAAAGACCGCATGTTCTCATTCATAGGTGGGAATTGAACAATGAGAACACATGGACACAAGAAGGGGAACATCACACACCGGGGACTGTTGTGGGGTGGGGAGAGGGGGGAGGGATAGCATTAGGAGATATACCTAATGCTAAATGATGAGTTAATGGCTGCAGCATACCAGCATGGCACATGTATACATATGTAACCAACCTGCACAGTGTGCACATGTACCCTAAAACTTAAAGTATAATAATAATAAAATTAAAAAAAAAACAAAATTTTAAGTGGTTAAGAATATTTTGTTCACATTTCTGTTAATTTTTTTTTATTCCATTGTTATCAAACTATGCAATCTATACAGTTACTGCAATGGTGAAATGTTTTAGGCCTTTCTTTGGCTCTATTATTTGGAAAGTTTTTGTACACATTACATTAAAATGTGGTATAATTCATGTATCTGAAGAAATATACATTTATTATTTCCATTTAATTAGTTACCTATTTAATTTTCCGTGTCCTTATTTTTTTTCTTGCTTAACATGTGAAAGATTGAAAGAATGAGTTACCATTAACAATTGTGCTTTAGTCAAATTCTTGAGTTCTAATAGTCTTTTGCTTTGTGTTTTGATACTGTGTTGCTTGGAACATAATGACACTGTTAGTCAATATAAAATTTAATATTTTTATTCTCTAATATTATCTGAATAAATTTTTTTTATTTATTTTGGTTTATATATAACTAATAAATAATTTCCATTCTTTTCATTTTAATCATTCTGCATTATGTTTTTTGCAGGCTTTTTAAATTGCTGAATATTGATCCTCTCTGCCTAGGTCTCTCTTTTGTGTTTTGCCTTTAAAAAAGAGGAATTTAAACCAGTAAAGTTTAACACAGTTCTTACTTTTTGACCTAGTTTCACTTGTCTAGTGTTTTATACATTTTATACATTTTTGAGACTTACTTTGTCTTTTATTATAAAAATAGTAATACTAATAATTCATAATATTAACTGATTTCTTGCCATGTGCCAAATGTTTTACGTATAATATTGTATTTAATTTGCAACACAACCCATTGAGCAGGAAATATTAACAGGTTTATTTTACAGATAAGGAAGGCAGCAAGGGACTGGAGAGGTGAAATAATTTGCTCAAGGTCGCAGCAGGTATGTACCAATATCAAGGTATGGAGCCAAGTCTTACCCCCTCCAAAGCTCAGGTGCTTAACCACAACTCCATATTGCCTTCCAAATATGTCTATTAGAAAAAATGGTTTCTGTTTAAAGGAAATAGTCTTTCTTAAGACTTATATTTTCTTAAAAAAATAGTCTTTCTGTTTAGAGGAAATCGGTTATTTTTCAGTTCCTAATTTTAATAATGTTTTTGTTTTCTTCTAGTGCTTTCATTTTTTAAGTCTCTAATTCATTTAAAAATTTACATGAGGGCTAAATTAAGGATGTAAGATAACTGTTTTGAAATCTACAACCAATTATTTAAACATTATTTAATTCCATCCCTTCCTCATATATGTAAAACACCCCAAATTGAGATATATAGGTAATTATATTTCTGAACTATTCCTTGATTTGTCTACTTTTGTGCCAAAGCCACACGATTTTATGGACTACTTTTGTATCTCTTGGGGTCAGGTCCTCTGCATTATTTTTATTTTCAAAATGTTCTGGAGTGTGCCTTCCAGTATTTGTTTTATTTATTTACTTTTAAAATTTATTGGGAAGGCTGTTTTATGGACAGTAGCTAGAAGTCATTTTAAACCGGAAGTCATTTTAAACCAGAAGATGTCCATGAACCTCTTTCTTAGGAATATTAAACAATAATCCATCTGGCTCTTTAAAATGTGCGTCCACTTTGTGCATATATTTGAAAGGGGGAATTAAGAATGTTCACGGTCTCTGTAACTAGCTAGATTAAATATGCTAGTGGAGACAATTTGCCCTCTTTGAAGAAATACTGTGTTCTTCCTTTAAGAAAAGCAGCCTGGGGATTATGTTACCTTGTTATCTGAGTTCTGCAGTGAGAGATAAGCAACGTTCTGACAATCTTGGGTGGTGGTAAAAGCGGGACCTACTGGTTGAGTTATAGAAACACCCACCTGAAGTTGCTTCCCCTGGCTGGCTCAGAGACAACAGTCCTCTTTGATTATTTGTAAAGAATCTCACAAAGTCCACTTGGCAAATGCAAACTCCCAAAATCCAGTTGCAGACGTAACTGGAGTGAAGTGAAAATAGCCACAGATGTTTTCAGTTGTTCTCTTGCCTTGTGCAAAACTGCAGGTGAGTCATTAAGACAGGCTGAATTAGCCTCTATTACAAAGGGAAGGGAGGTTTCCATTCAGCCAAATGGGATAATCCTTAGCTGTGCTAAGCAAGTTGAGTCACAGTGGAAAAAGCCATGATGTCAGAGGCAGGTGTGCACCTTATTTGCACCACCAGGACTCTGGTTCCTCAGGAGATGTTTTGGGTCTCACGGCTTCTGATGCTTGATTATTCCTCATTTGCCAACTTGTCAGCCTATTCCACTCACCTTGATCTTCCTTAGAATACAAGCTCGAAGCCATCATTGTAGCAGAGGAAGTACAGGCTACCCAGCCAGTCCCATCTAGGTTCCGATGTCAGCTCTATTACTTATTGGGCATCTTCCCGAATGTCTCTTCACCTCGGTTTTGTTACCTGTCCTATGATTATATTAATTACTCCCTCAGGCACAAGTGTGAGGATTAAAATCAACGTGTGCAAAGTACTTGGGATGCAAGAGATGCTGCCTAACGAGCTGTTAGGACTATGCACAACCTGTTTTGCTGCATGGATGGGCAGGTTTGCCTGGGACTAAGGAGTTTCCAGAGACCTGGGACTTTGGTGCTAAAACTGGGAGTCACAGGAAAACCCAATGGTTGGTCACCTTATTATGAGGAAACAATTGTAATGAATCTCATAGGCCCCTGCTTTTGGAATCCTTGTGATTTAGTGTGGAGATGGCAAATGGAAGAAACCCCCGCTCACAAGCTCTGCTGCTTTGCCATGGCAGGCGCTGCTGAGTTCACACCTTTCTTCCGTCTGAGTGAGTTGCTACCTCAGAAGCTTTCCCGAGCAGCTGGGCGGCGGCGGTGGCTACTGGGCGGTAGTGGTGCTGTTTGTCATCGGGCTCTTCGCGGCGGGAGCGTTCATCCTCTACAAGTTCAAAAGGCAAGGCCCTTGGCTGCCCTCATCTGCGGGGCTCTGACCATGGGGCCGTAGGCAACCAGGCCCAACTCACTCAGGCAGATCTAGAAAGGGCCCCAGCAGGGCCTCAGAAGGGAGTGGTGAGTTTGTGCCTGTGATGGGCTGCAGCGGGAGGTGCTTGCCTGGCTCTGTACCACCTGTGGGGTCCCTGGAAGAGACGGCCGCCACTCGCAACCCACTCCTCCATCTTCCCCAGGACATCCCAGCTATCATCCCATTCAGCCCCACCCACCTTACAGGGAGGACACTGCCCATCTGACAGATGAGGAAACCGGGCTCAGAGAGGTTAAGCGGTGTGCCCAAGGTCACACAGACGGCCAGCCTCAGAGCTGGGTCCTGACCCAGGCCCACCCACATCCCAGGCTTCCTCAGCCTCCCACCCATCCCCTTCCTCCCCTCTAGAGCACTTGAGAGCTGCTGAGCTTCCTGCCAGGCGCTCCCGTCGGGGAGGGCTCTGGGTGTCCCCATGAGGGAGCTGCTTGTGCCGAGGCTGGGGTGAGGTGGCAAGAACAGTGTTTGTTTATTGGGAGGGGCTTTCATACCTCTCTTTCCTTCTGAGCCTGTTCCCTGGCTGTGAAATGGGTTGATCCCCCGACGCTGGGACACGTCATGGCCACCCTGCAGGGGCTGGACAACCTGAAGTTCCCTGGACGCTAGACCTGGAATGAGCAAAGTGACCCAGCGGCATCACCAGACTCCTTCCCTGCAAACGCAGTTCCCAGATTTGGCCCTGTTGTTTCTAACCTGCCTGCTGTTTCAGCTCTGGGGGCCTCAGTCTCTCCATCGGGGTCACCCTTGAGGACCATCAAAGGCTACAGCTCACCCCTTCCTTTTGGCTTATTTGGAGCCTCGTGCCCTTCCCCGACACCAAGCCCCAGCCTTTCATGGGCCCTAGACTCCCCCAACCCCTCCTCCTGCTCCCAGTCCCACTGTTTTATGCACTGCAGGTCTTTCGAGTAGTAGTTTCATGTGTGCCCCCATCCACAGGCTGGCCCAGGCTCTGGGACACAGCATTAATTGTCTGGGAGCGCGTCCAGGAGCTCCTTACCTGCCCTGTTACTCAGTTCCACCCAAAAGGTTGGCCTGAGGCACTCAGAGCTGAACCGGAGAGTCTGGGAGGACTTCCCTGAGGAAGTGACTTTTGATGGAGATCCTGAAGGATGAATAGGAGTTTGTGGGGCAAAGAAGTAGAATAGGGTCTCAGAGAGGCACTGACTTCCCGACAGGTCTATCCAGGGGTTTCATAGGCACTGCAAATTCAAATCAAACTCAGCATCCTCTTCCCCCAAAGCTGGTGCTGCACAAATGACACTGTCCTCTACCAGGTGCCCAGGTTAGGAATCCCACCTTCTTCCCCTGTGCTCCCCCCTCCAGCCTATATCCCATGGCCACTGCAAGTGGAGTTTGTCACAGCAAGGAGGTGGCAGGGGCGGCCTTCGAGCCCAGGCTTTCAGGTCCTGAAACCAGGCACCCGACTGCCCTGGAAACAAAAGCAGCTTAAAGTTGGTGCTGACAAACCCCAGGGCTGTGACTCCAGTCTCTGGGAGCTTGAATGTATTGGGCATAGGCAGAAGTGCCCAATATACTTCGAGGCTCCATCTCACAGCAGAGCAATACCCCGTTTATCCCCAGAGGCCTGAGGCTTTAGCCTCTGGTGCGGCCTGCGCCCTCGGGAGCTCCTGGCTTGCTCATGGGCTGGGCTGGGCAGCACTGACAACCCAGTCGAAGCCCTCAGCCACATGTCCCTGGGGCCCGGCAGGGGCTTGGCCCTCATCTCTCAAGGCTCTAGACTGAGGGAGCAGGGCTGCTTTGAGCGTTTAAATCCAGTGGTAAAGTGTTGCAGCTTATAGGTGATATTGGCCACTTTCTGTCACCCTCAGACCTAGTCACAGGTCCCGCCCCACCCCACCCCATCCTGCCATCAAAATGTTTCCAGAGGGCTGGCAGTGTTCATCAACTGCATCTGAGAAAGCCTCCCTCTCCCACTGAGTCTCAGTCCCCTCATCTGTGAAATGGGACCCTGACCCTGGGTTTTGATTGGACTAAGTGGGGTGTCGTGCATGAAGGAGCCTGACCCAGGGCGGGTCCTGAGCCGGGTCCCAGTGAAGGCAACGGGGCTGTGCCCACCCTCTCCCTTTCTTCACTGGGAAATCAAGGACAGCACTCCCCCAGGATGCCTGGATGGGGCTCAGCAAGTGCCTCTCAGAGCTGGGCCGGCTCGTGCCTCCTGCGGAAATGTGTGCCCAGCCCAGTGGCAGGGTGGCCAGGCGTGGGGGGTGGGGAGGGGGAGAGGATATCATGCCTTCTCCCTGCCACATGCCCGCTCTTTGCTTCTCAGGGGAGATGACAGATACACAGTGATCACCCAATGTGTCAGGGCAGAGGGAATCCCAGGGCCGAGGGATCATGCAGGAGGGAGGGCTTCCTGGGGGAAGTGGCTCTGAGCAGAGATGGGGCAGGAGGCAAGATTTGGGGCTGGGGTAGGCACCTCTGGCGTGCTGTGGGCACCGTGCACCACACTCGGTGAGGCCAGGCGGCCAGCGGAAGGCTCCAGGGACAGGCAGCCTGGGAAGCCGCTCCAAGCTGAGCCGTCCTCGCCTCTGTCCAGCAGGAAACGGCCGGGCCAGGACCGTGTACGCCCAAATGCACAACTAGAAGGAGCAGGAGATGACCAGCCCTGTGAGTCACAGTGAGGACGTCCAGGGCGCTGTCCAGGGTGGGGAGTTTATAGATGATGATCTCGACTCGCAGACTCTAGGTAACGTCCGCCCCAAACCCACCCCACCCTCCCACGGGCCACCCCACTGGGCCACTGGGGCCAGCAAAACGCACAGGACCCTGGCCCAGCAGACCTTGCCAGCGGGTCAGTTGGGCCCAGTGTGTCCCCTCCATCTGATGAGGGGATGACGGAACCTGCCAGGGCTGCCCACAGAGATGAAATCTGAGACCTGTGGACGCTGAGGGCCCCATCCCTGGCAATGACCAAACAGCCCCCGACAGCCCCACCGAGGCAGGGAAAAGATGGGAAACACAGCTGGCTTTGAAAGTAATCCTGACTCGGGCCTCAGGACGTGGGAGGCCTTTCCCCCACAGCCGCTCCCTCAACACTCACAGTCCTCCCCTTCACTGCAGTGGTGATCTAGGGAGCACCCCACACATGGACCTGCAGCACTGCACTTTACAGTTTATGAAGCATTTCCGTTGATGGGATCTCCTTCGCTTCTGGTCCTGCCCAGCAAGGAGAAGACCAGTCATCTACAGCTGCATGACAAACCACCCACCTCAGCGGCGTAGCATGGTTTATGGCCATTTTCTCTTCTGGTGTCTGGGAGCTGACTGGGCTCAGCCGGGCTGCTCGCTCTCAGAGTCTCATGAGGCTGCAGTCAATGGCTGGTGCAGGAGTCATCTCAAAGCCTGCATCACTCAGATGGCCAGCAATTAATGCAGGCAGTCAGCTAACCCCTCACCTGGACCATCGACCGGGACACCTGCACATGGTCTCGCTGTGTGGCTTGGGCTTCCTCCCAGCATGGCGGCTGACTTTCAAGAGCATGTGGAGGGAGGTGGCCAGGCAGGAGCCACACCCCTTTCAGGGCCTGGCCTTGAAGTCATACCCTGTCACTTGTGTCTTGCCCTGTCCATGTTTGAGGGGAGGGGACACGGACTGCATCCTTCAGCTGCAGTCAGAGCGTGATGCCATCCAGCACAACAGGCACTATAGCTCTTCCTCTGGATAAGGGGGGAAACTGAGGCCCAGGAGGCTCTGAGACTTGCCAGAGGGCTGGGAGCCTGTGCTGCCAGAGCCGTGGCACCAGCCCTGCATGCCCTGTCGGGCAAAAGCAGCTGGCAGCCGGGCAGTGTGGGCACTTTCCATGCCTGTCTCAGCTCAGCAGCCGAGGAGGCAGGCTCTTCCCTAGGGCTGAGGACATGGAAATGCAGGGACATGGACTGTCCTTGCCCAAGGTCACAGCTAGTGGGGAATGGAGCTGGAACTCACATCTTGGCAGACCCCAGGGACCCGGCGTCTCCCCTATAGTTCCTGTTTTCTCTTAACACTCCCCATCTGGGCCTGATTTTATGGCGATGTCGGCACACACCTCTCACCGTTGCAGGGGGGTTCTGCCGTAGCTTCTGGAGCAGAGAACGGCATACATGAAGCCACAGAGGTCTCGGCACCAGCAGCTGCTGCCATTGCCGTTCTGATGATCCGGGGTGTAGTGTCACTCACACTCTGCATCTAGGACATCCTCAGAACGCGAGTGGCGGAAACCACTGTCCCCACTCTGCAGATTACTGAAAGTGAGGCTCAAAAAGGAGAAGTCGCTCACCCCGGCCCTAGTCAACCACTGGCTGACCTTGGAGCCAGACCCCGGCCAGCCAGACCCCAAAGCCTGTGACCTTCACACTCTCTTGAGAGGGGTCAGGGCAGGCGAATGGACCAGCCACGGTCCCTCTCTGCCTCCCCTGCGCTCTCTCCAGCCCCTCACCAGGCCTGTCTGCCCCAACCACGGTGGGGGTCCCTTGTCTCCAGCATCGCCAGCCCAAGTGTGTTCCTCATGGTGTGATGCATCTGTAGCCTTGGAAACCTCACAGGAGCCACGTACTTCACTGAGCACTCGCTCTGTGTCAGGCCCCAGTCAGCGCCTCCCAGACACCGTCTGACTTCCCTGAGGCAGACGTCGACATTGCGTCCACTGCACAGATTAGAAAGCTGAGGGGCAGAGCTGTTACTCAACCTCCCCAGATAACTTAGTGACAAGAGGTGGAGCCGGGCTCAAGCCTGACTCAGTGGCTGTGCCGCTGTGTGCCCCCCGAAGGCCCCGGGCCGCGGGTGAGCGTCCTACAACCCTAAAGACCCCTTCACTGGTCTTGCTTCTTCCAGGGAAGGAGGTGGTCTTGGGGCTCCCCCTCCTGCAGGCAGCATCACCCCCACGCTGACCCCCATGATGGAGGCGGCTGTGAGGCCCTGAAAGAACCCAGGCCTTCTCGAGTGGACAGAGGTCACAGGGTCTCAGGAAGACAGGGCTCGGCTCCCCAGCCCCCGATGGCTCTTTGCTTCCAAGCCCCTAAAGAGTAATCCTAGTGGGGTAGTAAGATTCGTGCAGCCAAGCCCTTGGTCCACGCCGACCTTGCCAATGCAGCAGCTGCACTTCCCCGTCTGACCCACGACAGTCCTTTTAGGGGTGCGGTTGCCCCTCACGTTAGAGATGACGAAGCCAAGGCCCAGCCAGGTGAAGGATGGGTGAGGACTCAGGCAAGGACTCAGGTGTGTCTGGGCTGCACCACGAGTGCTCCCAGCCACGTCTCCCGGTGCCCTTGAGGTGGGGCAGCTCTGGGTCCTGAGTCCTCGACCTGTCTCCTTGTCTCCTAACCAGCCCCCAGCCAGGACGCCCGGCTCACCCCTTGGCACTGACATCCCTATGCCCCCCTCTTTCCCACTCTCGCCTCCCAGGGCCTTGCCACTCTACACCCTGCAGCACCCACTGCCAGGAGGGGGCGGAGCCTCAGGCCCTCTAGCACCCCCTTGCTGCTGATGCCGGGGGCGATCCCCACGCAGGTCAGTGGCTGTGGCGGGTTGGGGCTGGCCTGGGCCTCACCTCTCAGGCCCTCTGGGGCCCACTGCTTGTGATGGCACTGGGAGAGCCCACTCCCCAGGCACCCACCTAGGAACCGCAGAGACCCCCTGCACCTGCACGGGCTGAAGGAAGCCAGGGAGGCCCACTGCACGTTGGCTCGAGGCACTGCCCGAGGCCACCACCATGTCCCCCATGGCCCTGTCTCCAGCCCCGGTCAACGGCTTGTGCTCACGGGACCTGCTTCTCTTCTGTTTCCTAGGCAACCACTCAGGCGTGGTCCTGAGCATCAGCTCCTGAGAGATGCACAGCTACCTGGTGAGCTGATGCCGCCCCAGCATCTGTTGTTTCACCCACGGAGGGCACAGAACCACCAGCGAAGCCAGCGGCTGGACTAGCGCCCCTCAGATACCTGTGGAAAGCCCCCTCCCCAAGTTGTCCCCACACCAGGCGACAGGCACCACTCCCTCTGATAAATCCAAGCCCGCCCAGTCCCACGGGGACCCACGGTACCCCCCAGACATGGCCCTGCCCCTATGGGACACGAGGCCTGACTTGGACAGGTTCTGCCCCCAGACCCCACACAAGGCCGCCCCACGTGCTGTCTCTCAGCCCGAGGCCTGACTTCTCCAGGCTGAGGCTGGTCGTCCTGGAGCCCGCCCAGTACCTTGGGCTGCAAGAACTGCGGACCCGTTCAGACACTGCGTTTTGGGCTCCTTCCCCGCAGAGGCCGGGGCCTCCCTGACTTTGCTTCTTCACTCCCACCTGTGCGGCCGCCCAGTCCCTCTGTGGGAGCCCGGGAGCCAGGCCCTCCCAACACCACACCACCCTCTAGGCCCCTCTGCCCTCCGGCTGGAAACTGCAGCTCTGTAAACGCCTCTCTAGGCAGCTGTTCGCTGTGGGGTGGGGGGGTGTCTCACTCTCTGTCTTTATAGCCAGCGGTAGCCACTGGGGTGGCTCTGTCGGAGCCTCATACTCGGGAGCCCCTTTCCCTGAGTGCCCAGGGTGCCTCCTCTGCCCAGAGGGGCAGCAGCTCTCCCTGGTTCTCCCCAGGGCAGACGGGGTGGGGCGGGCTCAGGACCCAGTGCACATGGTTCCTCACTCCTGCCAGCAAGCAGCACCATCCTGCAGGCTTCTCCCACCTGATGGCTCTTCTCCCACCGCGTCTGGGCTCTGGAAGGAGCCAGAAGCCCCCAGAAAGGTGGGTGGTGGAGACGGCTCCGGACGTACCAGTTTTCTGCAGTTCCTTATAGGCGAAGGGACTCGGGTGGAAACCAAGCTGGGAGAGGCTGAGGATGGCAGGTCTGGAAGGGCCATCAGGGTGCCCCTCATTTTCAAGAAGGGGAAACTGAGGCCCAGGGAGGAGAGTGGCTGAAGGTCACAGCAGAGGTGGCCCCGAGCCCAGCCCTCTGTGCCCCAGTGCTGTGCGGTCTCCACACCCCCACAGGTTCCTAGAATCAGGGATGTTACTGTAAATCTGTAGGAATATAGGGGGGTGGGGGGTCACTTTTGCCTTGAAATGGGAAGTCAGTAGCCCCTTCCTCTGCCTCCCTCCTCCCCCTCCTCTCTGGCAAGGATCTCAGATGACCGTGGCCTCCCTCTCAGAGGGGGAGAACGCCAGAGCCCAGGCTGGTGACGCGCTGGCTGGGGGTGAATCTGAGTGAGGGTGCAGACGTTCTCCCATGCACCATGTCTGAGCTTGCGGGCATTTCCCCATTTTCCCTAGAAAAGAAACGTGGTCCATTAGAGGGGAAAGCACGGGTGAATCTTCACGCCCCAAACAGTGCCCGGTGGGGAGGAGGCACCTGCTCCTTGTTGAGTAAACCACCCGTGGAGACTGGAGCCTCATATACCTGGGTCAGGGGGCGTCCAAGGCCACAGGACAAGGGGAGCACCCTGGGCCACACAGGCATGGAGGTTTCCCCACCCCTGTCACCTGCCCCCCAGACCCAAAGCTCTCTCCCCACCCTGCCTGCCCACCTGGGGCTCCTGTGTGCCCCCTCCCCACTCCAGAGGCCACCCTGCAAGTTGTCCTCAAGGTCCTCCTGGAGATGGGATCTAGGACATGGGGCCATGACTCTCTGGGACCTTGCCACAGCCCCCACTCCCCTGCTTGCAGTCTGTAAGGACACCTTTGCAGGGACTTTTGTCCTGCTGGCCACCCCACCCACACCTGTCCCTGGCCAGCAGGCCGCCTGCAAGTGTCAGGCACACAGGGACAGACATGGCGAGCACAGTGCAGCCCCAGGGCACACAGGCAACATGGAACCCTGGGAACTGCCCTCCCCCTTGGTTCACAGTGCCTGCAGTAGCCACTCTAGGTCGTTGGCCTTCCTTGCCCACTCCATTTCATTCTCTCAGCTGTTTGGGTAGGGTTTTTCCCCTTAGGTATTTGTGGGTTTCCTGTATTTTATGTTAATATTTCTATTAAGAACATTTTGGGCATGTGGACCCAAGCACCTGGGAAGGAGGTGGCATCTGAGACAGCCTGATACATTCCCGTCTATGCACCCATGGAGATCGAGGCGTGGGCCTGTGGCTGTCCCTGGTTGTAAATTCAAGGGTCTGCATATCTGATGTTCAGGTAGACCTGGGCGCCTGGGAACGAGGCCATCAGCTGCCATGCACATAACAAAGAGACAATGCATTCCTTCTTATTTTTCCTTTTTAAAAATCGATGAATCATTTGTGATGCTTTTAACAAAGATTAAGTGAATTTGATCAGCTTTTGCCTTATTGTGAAGATACTTTCCTCATTTCCTGAAATGCACGTGGGCGCACACACAGGAACCTAGGATCGTGGTCCCAGAGGTGAGGTGGCTGAGGATCTCGTGCGAGGGACAAGGACCAGGCCCTACACGTTGGGACATTGGGGAAGGCTGCACATGGCAGTGGTCTTCAAAGTAATGATCTCCCCGGTTGGCTCTCAAGCACTTTCACACATATGGGCTCGTTCTGTCACTCAAGGCCAGCAGAAGGGGAACCAGAAGTGTCGGCCAATTTTCCAGAGGAGAAGCAGAAACCCCCAGAGGCTGAGGGCCGGGAGGTGGTGCAGCACAGTCCCACAGCTGATGGGACTCCTTTATTTCTGAAAGGCCATTTGCTTTAGTCTTTGAGTTGACAGAGGCATGGACGACTTGTCTATCCCAATTGATGATCCAGCCTCAAAAACTGTGCATTCGCTATAGCTAGCCACTGAGTGTCCACACCTTCTCTGAAACTTCAACTGTAATAGCTGGAAAAGAACACTCTTTCTTCTCACTCTCATCTTACACGGTTAGAGAGAGAGAGAGAGAGATGGATGAACATACTTTACAGATGTGTTCACATTTGCTAAGTGGTCCCCAAGCCATTTCTGGAAAGAATGAGGTTGCAATTGCCTAGTGGCTGCTCAGGGGGAGAGAGCTGGCAAGGGGCTGACAGCAGACACCCTGGCATCCCAGTGAGCGTCTGCTAGGAGAAGCCCTTTCCCTTGGAACCGTTGTCCCCAAATATGGTCAACTTGCACGTGAAAGTATTTTAAGAGCTGTAATAAAACAAGGCATGCTTTTCACAGCGTGGAGTGTTGGCGATTCTGTTTTTGACTTGCATACAAGTCAGTGCAGGGTGGGGAGCAGGGAATCGCCCCCAGGTGTGACCGCTGAACCATGTCCAGTTGGCGGGGATAAAATAGACCCACTAAGGTTGGGTAGAGTGGCACCCCTCATGCACACACACACACACACACACACACACACACACACACCTCCTTCTCTGGGCCATGACATGTTCTTGTGGAGTAAAAACTGTGGTTTTCAACATCAAGTTCCTGCCAGATCTGATGCCTCTTTGAAATTGTGCCAGGCCCTGGGCTGGGCTCTGGACCTGGGGCAGCGAATGAATGTGACCAGGCCCCGGCCCCTGGACCTTGAAGGAGACTCAGGATGGGTGAGGTGGACAATGACTGCACAGCTCAACCAGGGGGCACCTGGCCCAGCTAAAAATCCCCAGTCCGAAGCCATGGTTGAGCTGGGTGCAGATTCAGGGCAGGTGCTCATGAGAAGATGCAAATAAGCCAGATGTCCAGGGTTGGTGCAGTGCAGAGGCCATAAAGGGGGGTGTGTATGTGCTTGTGTGTGACCGGGGACAGAGATAGTGTGAACACAGCAGTGTACTTCAGAGCCCTTTGCATGTGACCATTTTATTCCCTTGTACTGACTGCCACGACTCAGGGAGGAAGTGAGAATCCTTCAGCCACCTTGTTTGACAGTTTCCATTCTCACTTCAGTGCGCCAGGCTCTGTGAGTGTCTTCTCGCTGGGGAAAGCTAGTGAGTGTGGTGAAGGCTTCACGTTCCCACAGCATTCATCTGGAACCTTTTGCTGGAATGATCTCCCCAGCTGGCAGCAGGAGGCCATGTCTAGACAATGGGAAGGCCCATGATGGAGCTAATGGAGGCGTCACCTGTTTGGATGATGGAGCTAATGGAGGCGTCACCTGTTTGGATGACGGAGCTAACAGAGGCGTTACCTGTTTGGATGATGGAGCTAACAGAGGAGTCAACTGTTCAGATGACAGCAGCAAAGCATGCCCATTGGCTCTGCATTTGTAACCTGCCACAAGATGCTGTTTGGCCTCTTCTCCAACCTGAGCTTCATATAGACATGGCAGGTACAAGCAGCCAGGTCACAGATGAGGAGACCAAGACATCCCAGGTGGCTGGGAAGGGGGCAACAACTTTTAACTGAAATATGGGGCGTTGCTTGAAAGCTCCAACTAAACCCCAAATTCAAGATAGCCTTGAATTTAGTGTCCAGAGTCATTTGGGAAACAACAAATCTCAAAGGAACAGAGAGAAACATGCAATGTCATGGACATGTTGTATTACGAGGACAAAACTCCTCACCTCAAAGATCTGACATGATCATTCCTTTGGTTCAATGGGGGAAACAGAAATGGCCGACGATGGAAGGTTCCAGTAGTCAATCACAGTGGCTGCTCCCGAGGCCTCCTTGCAGCAGGGGAGTTGGCCACCAGGGCCGTGGGGTGGCTCTTGGAGAAGGAGCTGGGGAAGGAACATTCTGTGTGCCAAGCAGGCCCAGAGAAGGGCAGCCACCTCATTTCTCAGTCACATGGCCCCAGAGGCCCCTTTCTGTGGCATACCCGTGACCTCTCCAGAGGACTCCCCAGCAGTTCCAGCCCCAGCATGCAGGGATGTGCCCCCAGAAGGCACTGTGGGGATGCTGCTTCTGAGGCTGCTGTCAAGACCAGCACCCATTTCCACAGGCATTTGTGCAAAATCAGGGTTGGTGGCCAAGAGGAAGTGGCCCTTGGCATCCGGAGCCACTGGGCACTCCCAGCGGTGCCTGGGCTTTTCCCCTGTCCAACACACACAATGTCACCGAGCACCAACATAAGACAAGGCCGCTCCAGGATCAAGATGAGTCAAGACAAAAGTGAGACCACTGTACAATCAGACCACACAGGAACATTGTCCAACCTCCCAGAAATGTGTAGACACCTCTCCCTGCTGAGATGGGCGAGGACCGCGGTGTCACTGGCTGGGCTCCTGCCTCTGCTGAGTCAGCCCTCCCTCTAGAGAAGATTGATTGAGATGCCAGATCCTAGCATGACCCTGCCTCCTCACAGCCCCCAATCCAGAGCCAAGCCCAGCTTCCTTGAGTCCCCTGTCAAATCACCTCCACTGCCCACACCTGACAATCATCAGGCCCTTCTAACACCACTGAGACGCCCAGGTTCTCCTTGCTGCACTGAGTGGTAACCCAGCTTGCTCAGCTACAGGTGAGCTCCGGGGGTCCCAGGCTGGGGGGCACTAACAGAATCCTCTTTTAGTGGGGTGGGGTGGCACTGGGGAGGAACCAGTGTCTGCACATGGGCAGCACAGACCCTCTCAGCAGGAGCAGCCAGATGGAAACCCATGCCAGCCCAAGCTCAGTTCTAACAAAAGCCAGGGAGACACAGCTACCCCTGCACACATGGGTCGGGTGGGGGGTCTCTGACTTCCCCACCTGTCTCACCCATACCCAGAGTCCTTAGGCAGGAAAACGTGGCATGAGCCTGGGGCTGCTGGAATGATTGCCAAGCACTGCCATTTCCAACGAGGCTCGGTGGCAATGGCATTTCACAGCGGTCCCCAGCCTCTGCTGGGCCTGGCATGTTCCAATCCACCGGGATGTCTCCTGCAGCCTGCACAGCCTGGGGTCTTTTTGCAGTTGAGTGAGTTCAGACTTGCCAGTTCCAGGCTCTCAGTGGCACCAGCCCAGGCATTTAATAATGTGTGCCCAGAACCCACGGCCAATTCCATATCGTTACAATTCGATTGTTAATCACAGGCAGCGCCAGGCCCAGCAGACGGCCTGCTGTGCTCCTTCTAGGGTTCTAGAATTCTTCCTGGCTCAGCGCTGGAAGAACAGTGCCAGTCGCGTCTTCTGCAGCTTGCATTGGCCCAAATGTTCAGCTCTGTGCATGATCCAATGATCGTTCAGGCTTTGGAGGCACAGAGAGGCTGTGCCAGGCAGCAGAGCACGGAGCCCAGTGGGATGGCAGTCCTCGTGACCCCCTCAATTAGTCTCTGTGGCTCACCCAGCCTAACGTCAGACACTTTTCATGCCCCTCCTGCAACACGCTGGTGGCAACTCCGTGGAATAGATGGCTCCATCCCCGTCTCATAGTCCAGGGAAGCAGGGCTCACAGAAACCAAGAGCCAGGACCAAAGTGAGCACCGCAGATTACCCGGGCCCTCCCGACGCCACCATGCCTCTGCGGGGGAGCTCAATGTGAGTCTCGGCAGGAGGATTGATGAGGACCCACGGAAGGGGGCAGGGACCCATGGAGGGGACAAAGTGGGCAGCCCGTCACAGACAAGGTCAGGAAATAGAGGGGCAGGACCTCACTGATCTTTACAAAGTGTCACTTGTGCATCAAGAGAGGAAGCTGGGCGACTGGGAGGAGGCCGATCTGAGCTGGTGTCCCGAGCACTGTGGTCAGGGTGGGTGGATGAGACGTGGAGCCGCCAGAACCCATGGGCAGCTGGAAAGAGGGAAGTTGAGGACACTGCCTGGACCAGGGCCTGAGAAACCAGGCGGTCAGAGGCCCCATGAACTGACACGGGCAGGAACAGGGAAGGAGCAGGCCTGGGTGAGAAATTGAAACTTCTCTTTTGGAGCTGTTATGATGGGGGTGCCTGCCTGTCGTGGAGAAGCCTCCAGAGCCATTGGCTGTGTGTGTCGCCCTCAGTAGGGAGAGGTCTGAGCTGAGAAGGAGCGGCCACCCTGCAGAGAGGGTGCCCAGGGGAGAATGTGGCATCCAGGGGGCAGTGAAGCCACACTGCCAAGGGAGGGGTGCTCACAGCTGCAGAGAAGCTGAGTGGATGATCCGGCCAGACGAGGCCTTCAGGGGGCGTGAGGACAGAGACGGCTCAGGGTGGGTGGAGGGAATTGTGGAAGGCGAGGAAGAAGACAGCCAGCATGCATGGTAACACTATCTAGAAGTTTCTTATAACTCAGGAGCAGAGAATCAGGGCAACAGCTGTGAGTGTGTGGCTGTGGATGGTTTTGGGAAGAGAGTGGTGTGTGGAGGGGACTGACCCAGCAGACATGGAGAGACAGGCGGTGCAGGAGGGTGTGGTCCTATCCCAGGGCAGGTCCTGGAGGGGCGAGTGGGACAGAGCCCGCAAACAAGCAGAGGGGCTGGCCAAGACAGAAGCAGGGGCTGCATCCCTCGGAACAGGCCCAGGAAGGCGGAAGCAGAGGCTGCATCCCTGGGAACCCACCCAGGAAGGTGGAGGCAGAGGCTGCATCCCTCGGAACAGGCCCAGGAAGGCAGAAGCAGAGGCTGCATCCCTGGGAACCTGCCCAGGAAGGTGGAAGCAGGGGCTGCATCCCTCAGAACAGGGGCCCAGGAAGCACTGGTCAGTGGCTTCTCTTCAGATGGCTCTGTGTTCTCAGGAAAGTGAGAAGCACCAGTGTTGCTGAAAGTGAGGCGGGAGGGGCCAAGGAAGCAGGAGGAGGTGTGAAATTGTCATTAGGAAAAGTGAGAAAATGGATAGACCAAGGGAGGCATTAAAATTGCCAGCAGGGTGAAGCCCCCACTGGAGATTTGGGTCACAGGGTTTAATTCAAAGCCTTCAAGGTGTGGCTCTGTTTCTCCCGGCCACAGTCCACCACTCGGGTATGGGGGCAGGTAGGTGTCCTCAGGTACCAAAACCGCTGCAGCAGCTCCAGACTCAACACCTTCCTCTTGTAAAGTCTAGAGACACTGATCAGGTCACATGGCCATCCCAAAAAGAATCCCTGTGGCTCACTGTCTTACTCTAAAATCACATGCTCCCCCAACCCTCTAAGCCACAGGTAGGGTCTCACCCTGGCAGCTGAGAAACAGGAAGACTGCTTCCACATGTAGACTAGGAAGGCAAGACAGCCAGGGCACCAAGAGACAGCTACCACGCGGCTCTGCACTTGGGACAAGGAACAACTACAAAATGCAGCCAGAAATAAATGCTCAGGTGGCATGGGTTTAAAATCAGACGGTGGGATCGGGGACGACTCCATCTCAATCCCAGGGGTCTCGGGTGGCATGTGTTTAAAATCAGACGGTGGGATCGGGGACGACTCCATCTCAATCCCAGGGGTCTCGGGTGGCATGGGTTTAAAATCAGACGGTGGGATCGGGGACGACTCCATCTCAATCCCAGGGGTCTCGGGTGGCATGGGTTTAAAATCAGACGGTGGGATCGGGGACGACTCCATCTCAATCCCAGGGGTCTCGGGTGGCATGAGTTTAAAATCAGACGGTGGGATCTGGGACGACTCCTTCTCAATCCCAGAGGTAGATGCAGGGCGATGGCCTGCTGGATACAGAGGTTTGTCTGGGGGCCTTGCACGCCAGGCCACCTTCAAGATGAATGCAGAAAAGAAGGGCTTGATCAGCTCTAAGAATGCAGCAGGCAGGAGACAGGACACAGCTCATGAACCGGAAAACACCTGGTCTGAAGGGAGCCCTCCTCATTCGGGGATAAGTAACTCAAACGAAAAACAACCACAGTACTGAGGGGCCAGAAAAACAACCCCACAGTCTAAGGCAGCTGGAAGTCTGCCTCATGGATTCAGAGAAAAGGCATGCTTTGTGGAAAAGAGTTTATTAAAGGCGGCTGGAGATAATTTTGGAAATGATATGCATTTTGCCTTGATGTAAAATGTAAGAAAATATGCCCTCTTTGAAACAAGATAGTACTAATCTGCAGGCTGAGTAGAAAGGAAAGTCATTGAAGTAAGAGGAGCAAGGAAAGTACTAATGTATGAGCAGAATTAACATGTGCATGAAAAGGCTGGGTGCGGTGGCTCACGCCTGTAATCCCAGCACTTCAGGAGGCTGAGGTGAGTGGATCACGAGGTCAGGAGATCAAGACCATCCTGGCTAACAAGGTGAAACCCCATCTCTACTAAAAATACAAAAAGAAATTAGCCAGGTGTGGTGGCGGGTGCCTGTAGTCCCAGCTACTCGGGAGGCTGAGGCAGGAGAATGGCGTGAACCTGGGAGGTGGAGCTTGCGGTAAGCCAAGACTGCGCCACTGCACTCCGGCCTGGGTGACAGAGCAAGACTCCGTCTCAAAAAAAAAAAAAAAAAAAAAAAAAAAAAAAAAAAAAAAACTGTGCATGAAAGAGATGGCACAGAGGATGAGGCAAAACTGTGTCACCATCAAATAAGACTGACGAAATATCTCTAAGAAGAGCAGAAGAGTGAGGAACAGAGAAAGTAAAAGATACGTAAAAGACTGCACGAGCTCAGCAGTGAACACCAGGCATTCCTGGGGAATAAGTCAACGCAAACTGAGCTGAAAAATACCTGCTTGCAGATCAAAGAGGCTTACACGGTAATAGGCGAAAGTCCATCCTATAAACATTCCGGAATTTGAAAGATAAAGATTAAAAAATCTACAGGCTTCTCAGCAGAATAAACAGAGCACTTACGAGGGAATAGAAGGTAGGGCTGAGGGTCCTCCACGGTTCTGAATTGCCAGAAGACAACTGTAGAGGGATATGGAGAGGAAAAGTCTGTGGCTCAGTTTCAGTCTCTGTTACTCGTTTGTAAAGCAAACAGAAGGATTTGTATGTATTTGAAAATGTATGATTCATGCACCTTTCAAGAAAGAAAAAAAATCCTCAAAGATATCCTCTTATCCATCAAGGGGTGATTCAAACGCAAGCAGTTCAGTAATGGGGCATTTGGAGGGTATGAAAGGACTGCAGTAGCATCAACACTGCTAAACAGTGTTCACCTAAATAAATGTGGAAGTAAAATAGAGTAAAAGTTAAAAATCCCTGTGCACGGCTCTGAAAACCAAAGAGAGGTTTCGTATTTGTTTTGAGACAACTGCAAGATGAGATTTGGGTAATTACATCGATTCCACATGGCTTCTGACCAGAAATCCCCAAATGATGACTGCAGGGTTGCTGGTCATTTATTTCTCACTGCACACGCTGCTGTGTCTGTTGTCAACTCAGCATTACTTATGTCTCCTCCGAAGTTCTCTTAATGGAAAGGAGACCCTGAGAATTTTATTTCCCAGAATCCACTTCCCTGTGTTTCAGGAGTAAAATCAGCCAAATAAGAGGCACCGATGTGGATGCCGACAGCAGACAGGAAGTGGAGGCCGCTGTTCACAGAGGCAGTTACAGGTAGGCATGTGGGCAGGAGCAAGGGTGGACGCAGCACCCAGGAGAGCCCTTGTGAGCCATTTACTTTGCAGTTACAAACTGAACTGGCTCCTGGAAATTTCCAAGCAATTCTTGAGATTTGCAGCCCCTTCTGGTAAAGTTGTTGGGAGCCACCCTCATGAGTGAACAGGATTTTCATGGCAGCTCTCCAGCCCTTCACTTCACCAGTCCTTGCAATGGTGCATAAGCCTTGAATTCCCTTTATTAAGTCTTTCCTAGTTGGAATAACCACAGCAGCTTCTAGATTCCTGACCAAAGCTGACTGACCTAGTATTTGGGATTTAGCACATTTGTCTCTTACCAAGACTTCTAGAGAATCTGCAATTTTCTCCTCACCAGGCCCAATTGATGTCATATCTTGGAGGTAGTGGGTCAGCATCATGTTCTGTGTAACAGTGAGACAAGCGTCCCTGGAGACTGAAAGAGCTGGAGCATTGACGTTGACCTGAGGAGGAGCTGTAAGGTGTACTGCTATTCCTGCCAGGTGAAAGCACGTTACTTATGGTGTCCTTACTAATAGGTAGAGAATCATACTTCATTACCACCAAACACCTTAAAAGGTGTTCACCAGATGATCTGCACACCAGGCACTAGGAACTATGTTTATTTCAGTGAAATTGACCACATCTGAAACTGAAGCTGCCATTGTAATCACCACCTTCAAAATTCACAAGCTCAATCTTCTACCTAGGGAAAACAGAAGTGTTTATGGAGATGCAATAGAAATCACCACCAGTATTAGGCCGTTCTCACATTACTATAAAGAAATACCTGAGACTGTGTAATTTATAAGAAAGAGGTTTAATGGGCTCACGGTTCTGCAGGCTATACAGAAAGCATGGTGGCATCTGCTTCTGGGGAGGCTTCAGGAAGCTTCTAATCATGGCAAAAGCTAAAGGGGGAGCAAGCACGTCACATGGAGAAAAAAAGGAGCAAGAGAGAGGGGGTGGGGAGGTGCTGCACACTTTTAAACAACCAGATTTCACAAGAACTCACTCATTATCACAAGGACATACCAAGTGATCCAGTCACCTCCCACCAGGCCCTACTTCCAACATGGGAGATTACAACTGAACATGAGATTTGGGTGGGGCCACAGATCCAAACCAAACCAGATCACCACCCCTGCATCCTTCAGGCCTTGCTTGGATCATGGCACTAATCTCTGCAGTTCTCCTGATCATGCCATATTGCTTTTGTCTACTGTTTTAGTAGGCAGAAAACTTTGCAGGGGCCTTCCACTTGGCCCTTTCTACCATGATGAGCCGTTGGGTCTGGAAATCATGGAGGGATTCTGCCTGTTGCCATGTGTGTGTCCCACCTACACATTCAGGCAGGAGGGAATGATCACAAGGTGGTTCAGTAACATGCCAGGCCCACTGTAATTCGGACAGGGGCCAAAACCCCATCAATATCCTGACCACCACAAACCCTTGCTCTGACTGGTGAGCCACATGGTCTGGTTGTTCCCAAGGAATTTGCTCGAGGTCAGAGACAGCGTCCATTCATTCCCCCAAAACTGTGAGGAGTCTTCCTTGGTGCACATCACTCCAGTAAGTGTCTTTGGGGGAAGGTTAGGAGGAAATCTTTGTTATAAATTCACGCCAGGACCATGCCTAAGGGGCTATAACGTCCCCTGTATTCAAGCACCTTCGGGTCTGCGACCTGGCTCAGGTCTGGGGATGGATTGATAAGGGCCCTAAGTTTCACGGTAACTCCAGCAGGGTCTCTAATTCCCAGATCCAGACAGGGCATGTTTGTTTCTCTGTTTGCTTTGTGCAGATCAAGGGAAGACCTTAGTGGCCTGTGTGGGGACCTCAATCCCAGAAACACCCCGATCCCTTCATCACCACTGACATCTCTGTGGGTTCAACCATGATGATTATGGCTGAGCTCTTGTCTCCCATCCTAATACACAAGCCCACTTTGTCTCTGGAAATTAAGAGCTTCCATTATCCCTGTGGAATGCAAGAACCCAGTTTCAGTGGTGACGGCTCCTGTTCTCAGCTCTGACTTGAAAAAGCAGTCACCATAGAGCTTTTTAAGAAAGATCCTGGAACCAGTGGACATCTCCCAACACCTCAGCTAAGGGAGTGTCCTCTGGGCCCTCCAAGTGCATGATGACAGAGAGGGTGAGGCTGCAGCACGTGCCCACCAGACCCACGTGACACGCCCATCCCCCCGCGCCTGACGGTTTCCTCCCCATGTGCCCATGGGAGGCCTGCTTCACTTTGTAATCCGCCGTAGCCAGAAGCCCAAGTCCTTCTCTATATCCTCTCCATGACTTATAATTACATGTTTAATAGCAAGGCCACTGGCTTCACATCCACCTCCATCCCCAGCTGGCCTTCCCCAGCTACCCCGGCCAGGCAGGGCTGATTGTTCTGTTTCCCATGGTGTCTCCAGCACCTCAGTCTTGGTAGATGTTCAATGAATATGTCCTGGATTAATAAGTGAATGAATGATTAGTCAAAGAAAATGGGACAATCTCTAAAGCTGAAAAGATAACCCACAGAGAAAGAATTTCAGCTCGATTAAAGTCTTATGGATGTCGTGGGATATATCACGGATCAGTACGTGCCCAATACTTGACGAGTGTAAAACAGACCTTGGGCCGGGCGCAGTGGCTCACGCCTGTAATCCCAGCACTTTGGGAGGCCGAGGCAGGCGGATCACCTGAGGTCCGGAGTTCGAGACCAGCGTGACCAACATGGAGAAACCTGTCTCTACTAAAAATACAAAATTAGCCAGGCATGGTGGCAGGTGCCTATAATCCAGCTACTCCGGAGGCTGAGGCAGGAGAATGGCTTGAACCCGGAAGGCAGAGGTTGCTGTGAGCCGAGATCACGCCATTGCACTCCAGCCTGGGAAACAAGAGCGAAAGTCTGTCTAAAAAAAAAAAAAACCACCTTGAATGCTCGGCCGGTGAGCTGACTCATGGAAAGCACCTGGAACAAAGCCTGGCACGGAGCAGATGCCCTGAGAGGATCCGCCGCTGCTGCTGTGGTTAAATTAGTGTTTCTGAAAAGCTTCCTGGGCCAAGCCAGTGCTAGACAGCAACAATGCAGAAACAGGCAGCCAGCGCCTGCCCCAAAGAGCTCCCAGTCTCTGGGAATGTGAAACAGGCTTAAAACCCGGGGTAATATCATAGGAAAAGTGCAAGGGACGGGTTCTCCTGATGGATTGATTCATCCAGAGCGATGGGACCTGAAAGCATTGTGCATATTGATTGCAGAAGAAGCAGACCTGTGCAGGGAGAGAAGCATCAGAACACACACGTGTGCAGGGAGAGAATCATCAGAACACATACTTGTGCAAGGAGAGAGGCGTTGGGACACACACCTGTGCAGGGAGAGAAGCATCAGAACACACACCTGTGCAGGGAGGGAGAGGCGTTGGGACACACACCTGTGCAGGGAAGGAGGTGATATGGTTTGGCTGTGTCCCCATCCAAATCTCAACTTGAATTATATCTCCCAGAATTCCCATGCATTGTGGGAGGGACCCAGGGGGAGGTAATTGAATCATGGGGGCTGGTCTTTCCCGTTATTCTCGTGATAGTGAGCAAGTCTCACGATACCTGGAGGGTTTATCAAGGGTTCCCGCTTTTGCTGCTTCCTCATTTTCTCTTGCTGCCGCCACGTAAGAAGTGTCTTTCGCCTCCCGCCATGATTCTGAGGCCTCCCCAGCCATGTGCAACTGTAAGTCCAGTTAAGCCTTTATTTTCTTCCCAGTCTGGGGTATGTCTTTATCAGCAGCGTGAAAACAAACTAATACAGGAGGAATCGGGCCAAGCAGCTGTGCAGCACACTTGGGAAGCAGGGCTGTCCCGGCTGATTCTTGGTAAAAGCAAAAAAGGAAGGGGACACACAGTGAATCCTGGCAATGCATCCCACGAGGGTAATACCAACCAGGAGCATTACCCCCTGCCATGGGCAGTGTCCAGAGGGCTCCGAGACAGTGCAGGAGGGGAGCTGCTGTGCACAGGGCCGTGGGTAGGAAAACCGTCAGGCCCAAGAGGAAGGTGAGGAGGTTGGGAGGGAAAGTGTCACTCTTTCTACTGTTTCTTTAACATGGAGGATCACCTGGTCTGGTCCTCCCCAAGGTGCCTCATTACAGGTGGGATGCAAAGGCCCACGGGCGCCCTGGGAGCAGTTGTCCACGCAGCGCAGTGAGTCCCACCCACCGTAAAGGCCCAGACGCCTCTCCAGGGAGTCACAGGGCTGGAGGGTCAGAACCGTCCCCAAGGCGTCTAGATCTGCTGACAGACATAAGGCAGGAGGAGGGGCAGGTGTGGAGGGTGGAAGGAGAGAGGTAAAGCCGGGCTGGCGAACGTGGCTGCAGATGTGGCCCTCATCCCCAGGGAATGGGGAGCACGCCAGGAACATGGTCAGATTTGCTTTTTAGAAACTGCCAAGGGCTTCTCTGCGAGGCTGGGTCACCCTGGAGAGACTGGGGCAGTGAGGTGGGTAGGGGACCAGGAGCCTGAACCTGGGAATAGCGGTGGGGATGGGAGAGTGGACAGAGGCTGGAGATGAGGAGGAGGCGGGCTGAGCGGGACTCAGCCGACCGCGGTGAGGGAGAGGAAGTTGAAGGCTGACTCCCAGGTGGCCAGGGCCTGGCTGGGGGTGGCAGGGAGGCCAGCAGGGGCGGCAGGGAGGCCAGCAGGGGCAGCAGGGTGGGGGCTGGAGAGGCAGGTAGATGGGGAGTTCTGCGTTGGGCAGAGGGGAGGGGACT
This sequence comes from Symphalangus syndactylus, assembly GCF_028878055.3. NCBI lineage: Eukaryota > Metazoa > Chordata > Mammalia > Primates > Hylobatidae > Symphalangus > Symphalangus syndactylus. The sequence goes on from NC_072438.2 coordinate 24,244,778, forward strand.
CTTGATGAGCTCTGCAGAGGGTACCTGCAGATGCCCGGCTTGGGGCGAAGGAAGAGAGAGGTCTGGGTGGACGCGGGCAGGAGCCTGGCCTCATTGGACTTCTTGGGTTGTGCCTAGGAATAGGGTTTTACTGTGAGGTTACACCTGGGAGTTGGGGAAACCCACCAAAGCCAACAGCCCAGGCCCCACAGCAGCTCCCATCCCAGGCCGGCTTATGCCCGCCCTGCAGGCCTCACCCCTGCTTCCCTGGCTCTGCTCTCTCTGCCCTTTGCCCACAGCCTTGGCTTCCTGCCTTCAACAGCCACCCCAGTTCCCAAATGCCTTCCCTCCTGCTGGGCAGCGCCCTGATGGAAGCTCAGGCTTGCACCGCCCAGGGCTGCTTCCCAGCTCAGCATCAGGGCTTAAAGAAGGAGCTGTGCCCTGCAGTCACCTTCCTGGGAAGGGGCAATTGGTGCGTGGCTCCGGATGGGCTCTGTCCTCTGCATGGCTCAGCAGGAGCCACCCAGTGAAGCCCTGGGAATGGATGAGACCGTCCTGGCAGTGGGAGGCCAGGAGTGGCGGGGGGGATCGGGGACACCACGCTCGGGGTGTCAGAGGGTAGCGGCTGGGAGAGCGGGGGCTCTGCCTGGGGTGGGTGCCTGGGCCCCGCTGACTTCCCCGCACTCCCGCACCTCCTCTGGGGAGCCGCCAGAGCACTGTTTTACACGTGTGAAGGTCACACTAGAACGTTCTCAGCACAGAGAAGGTGCTCCGTAAATGTTTGCTGAGTGAATAAATGTGCTCTCTTGCTCTAAATGGTCATTGCCTGGCTGTGAACTCAAGGGCAGAGCAGGTGGAATTCATTTTTGTGTTCTGGGGCCTGACAGCTAGAAGGGGCTTGGCAATCATTTGTGTAGTGATTTTCAGAATAATGTCAGGGCCTAAAACTGTAACAGCAAACTGCAGCGCCTGCTTCCCCAGCTCCTCCTTCTGGGGTTGGCGGGTCAAGACCTGTGGAGGGAGGGAGCCCGGTGACCCCAGGGGCAACGGCACCCACGGCATCAGTGGCTCCGCTGTTTTCCACAGCAGGCCCTAGCAGCTTTCTGCTTGCGCTTTGCTGTCAAACTTGTCTGTCGCAGCTGTCCCGGGCAGTAGGTCCTGCACGAAGCTGCCCCGGGAGGAGTGGGGCAGTGGGAAGAGGCAGCCGCGCTTGCCCTTGGTCTTGCTCTGAGGCAGTCACTTCCCCTGGGGGCAGTCGGCTGTGTGCTGCCCTCCTGCTGCGACTTAGGATCTGACCTGAGGGCCAGAAGGTTGGCTTGGTCTGTGCACAATCAGGAAGGCCCTGAGCGCTGTGCCTGACAGCAGGGTGGCGGCAGGGCTGTCATCCCAGTGCCTTCGGGGACTGCGCCGAGCAGCCAGGCCGCATCCTGCGTGGGGTGACTCGCATATGACCGTCGGGGCCAGGCTCGTGTTGGGTATTTCACGCGGCTCCCTGAATTCTCAGAACAGCCTGCGAGTTGTCATTATCTGTCCTATGGGAGCGCAGGCAGGATGTAGGCCTGAGACGGGCTGGTGCCGAGGTCCATGTCCTTTCCACAGGACCGGGGCGTTTGGAAACATCCGTTCAATTAACCTTCAGGTATGGCGAGGCCCTACCGTCGCTGACAAGCTAGTTTGTTAAGGTTCTCAGTAGGACTGGTCATGCCACGCCACGCCACGCCACGCCACGCCACACTAGGCCATGCCAGGCCACACAGGGAAGTGCAGGCCAGCTGAGAGGCCGGGGGAGCAAGGAGAAAGTATGCGCAAAGCCAGGAAGCTTTGCTGTGGTTTCTGTGGGAAGGAACAGCTGAGGCCAGGGAAGAGGGCTTGGGGCTGGGTGGCCTGAATCACTTCTGTGGGCTCCTGACATTGGCTGTGTCTTGTGGTCTGCTGCCTGGCCCTGGGGTGATTAGGGCCGGGGTGTAGTGGGCTGGAGTGTGAGAGCCCCAAGCCCTTGATAGTGAGGTGAGCAGGTGTGGCTCTAGACTGCCTCTTTTGTTCTATAAGGTGTGCTCCAGGCTAGGGGTTACTACCTCCAGGAACGGGCCAGCCCTGGGAGGGGCCGTCCCTCCAGGGTCAGCAAGGTGTCCAATGTTAAAGCATCAGGAAAAAAAGACGTTATGGGCAGCCCTCTGAGGCAGAGGTTGGTGCCCCAAGGAAGGAGGCAGTGGCTCAGCTGTGAGAAGCCCCTGCCCTCAGAGAGGGTTCCAGATGCACAAGACCCTCTGAGTGCAGGGGAGGGTCTGAACGTGCCCCCGTCTCCACCCCCTGTGCAGGAGGTGGGTACGCCTGACTCCTTCCTTCATCCCTGCCAGGTCTCCTGCCCTACTTTCCAATCGGTCCCTTTGTATGAAAGGATAGCCACTTTTAACAGCCTCATAAAACAGATAAAATTTCTGGATCACAGACATCAGCTCATGTTTTCCCTGCTTCCCATTTGCAAGTTCCCCAGAGACTACTCACCATCTTAGATGTCGAGGAAAACAAAACTGTTTGATCCCTTATAGGGCCTACGTTTTCCCAAATTTCCTTCTTCTGCAAAATGAAAGTTTTCATTTTTGTGACAATGGATTTCAGCTATGTCTCAGAAGCCCATGCTATTAAAACAATTTCACACTCATTTGTGAATTTTTGAAGATCTCTCTTATGGCATTAATGCTTTCACTAGAACATGACAGAAGAATTTGTTAACCCCAAGAGTAAACTACTTGTAACAAACAATTGAAAGAGAGAGAATGACTTATTACTGGATTGACCAAAATTTGGAATCAGAGAACAGGGCTCAAGATACAGTATGCCGGCTCTGGAAGGCATCAAAAAGAGAACCAGTTTGCTTATCTGAGGAATTTTTTTTTTTTTTTTTAAGACGGTCTCTATCTGTCACCCATGCTGGAGTGCAGTGTCACAATCTCGGCTCACTGCAACCTCCGCCTCCCGGGTTCAAGCGATTCTGCTGTCTCAGCCTCCTGAGTAGCTGGGATTACCATACACACCACCACACCCGGCTAATTTTTGTATTTTTAGTAGAGACAGAGTTTCGCCATGTTGGCCAGGCTGCTCTCAAATTCCTGATTTCCAGTGATCTGCCTGCCTTGGCCTCCCAAGGTGCTGGGATTACAGGCATGAGCCACTGCCTGGCCAATGTATAGTTTTAGTAACCTTTTTTAGCTCAGTGGCTTCAAGCTAGAAAACATCTTTATATAAACACTAACAGTTCAAATGCATTAGGTTTTGTTTAAAACCAAAACTTCCCAATATTCCCAATGATCAGAGACACCATCTTAACTCTTCTGATGAATAAAAGGAGGTGGCCAGAGAGGAACTTTGTGGAAACAACTAGGCACCCAGATCTGTGTATGCGTATTAATGTGTTACCATCCACCCTCTCTCTTAGTGAGTCTTTGCTGACAATACACAATCACAGCACTTGCCTTTTCCCCAGAAATCTCCTGAGGCTTAACAGAGAAAAAACAGATTTTGGAGTCCTGCACTGATTCAAATTTGACCTTGCTATTTACTATCTGTGCTACCTTGGCAAATTATTCACCCTCTCTGAGTTTCATATACAAAACACTTGCATCCCCAGGTTGCAGTGAAGGATAAATTACATGCAAAGTGCTACATGGTAAGTGCACAATACATTTGAGCTCCATACCTCTAAACTCCTAGAGCTTTTATCTTCTGTGCTTTGTTGACACCTTGAGTTTATTCAGCCTTATGTAGTGGTTAACATTTTATGCACTGTCGCTTATCCCAAGTCAGTTGAGAGCACCTTGAAGGTGGAGGCCAGGTACGGGAATCTCTAGGAATGCTTCACATGGTGTTAGGCATATGTCAGATACCCAATAAATGAAGTTTGATTTAATAAACGCTTATGAACCTTCAACAAGCCTATTAATGATAAATAAATTCTAATAGGATGAAAAAAGGGAATGGACCAGTCATAAATAAGTGGGCTAATACATTACAGAATCTTCCATTAGTGAACCATTATATAGAAACTAAGATTATGTTTTTAAAGAATACTTAATGAGGTAGCTCATGATATATTATTTAATGAAAGGGGTAGAATTTGTAATTGTCTACTCTGAATATGATCAGTGTTGTATGTGAGACAAGAAGACTTGCAGGATATGTACCAAAATATTAGAATTGATCACATTAGAGCAATGAGATTACTTTCTTATTGTTCCTCTTTGTTCAAATGATGTACAATGAGCATGTATTACTGTACAATCAGGGGGAAAAAGCCCAGCAATTTTTTCTTATGGAGGATAGAGGGGATATTCCATTATAAAATGAATTTCCTAAGGATGCTGCATATCCTGCTGTAGGGAAATTGATCTTGATGGCCTTGTTCTCACAGCACCCCACCCCACATAGCACCAATGTGAGTTGTGTTATCCTATTGCATTAAATGTTCACCCCAGGGTTAAAGAGAAATAGAGAAAGAAAGGATTTCCTGCAGGACTGGGCCACTTATTTGTGAGTCCCTTGTCAGATGCCCTTGAGATTTCAAGGTCCTAAAAAGGGGCCTCCCTGCTTGTGCCACTACCAGGTAAGCAGAGTCTTGACCTCTGATGTACTCTTTGACAACCCCTGAAAATACATAGTGAATGGCAGCAGGGTGGATGTCAGGACCCCTCTCCCAGGCCAGAGGATGCTGACCTGCAGACTGTGTACCTGACATGACAGCAAGTCTAATAAAGTGGCTGAGAGTCAAGATGGCATGTTGTCATTTGTGAGTTCTGCAACTTTGAGAAAACTGTTTAATTGTTCTGTCTTATTTGCAAAATGGGGCATAATAATTTACCTCACTGTTAAAGACTGAATGTTTATGTCCTCCCCAAATTCATATGGTAAAATCCTGATCCCCAAAGTGATGATATTAAAAAGTGGGGCCTTTGGGAGGTGACTAGGTCATGAGGGTGGAGCCTTTATGAATGGGATTACTGCCCTTATAAAAGGGACCCCTGCTGCTGTCTCCTTTTGGCCATGTGAAGATACACTGAGAAGTTGACAGTTTGCAGGGAAAAGACCCTCACCAGAACACGACTGTACTGGCACCCTGATCTCAGATCTCAACCTCCAGAACTGTGAGAACAAATTTATGTTGTTTATAAGCCACCCAGTCTATGGTATTTTGTTATCATAACCCAAACTGACCAAGATACCCACCAGGACATTGCAGATTCAGTGTCATCATGCTTGTCAAGCTCCTAACTTAACCCATGGAGGATAACCATTACTGTGATTCTTATTAGACCAGCATGGTTTCGTGAAAGGAGCACAGGCTTTGACCTTGAGGACCCATGTTCAAAGCTCACTTCACCAGTTACTAGCTGTGTGACAAAGGGTGTCACTTAACCTGCCTAAGCATCAGTCTTCATATCTGCAAATGGGGCTTATGATACTTCCAAATGTGGCTATAAGGAGTAATGACCATGCATAGAGTGAATGCAGTATCCAACAGCAGCCAGGCAGGTAGCAAGAATGAGTGAAACAGGCTGAATGTTACAAGCTGGAGAGCAGCCAACCAGGGCAACTGTGACTCAATACCAGGCAACTGTTACCATCCAGCAATTCAGAAGTGTGAGGCTGTTGTTGTCTGATCTGATTTTTTAAGAAAAATAAGATACTTCAATTTTTATAGGAAATTCATCAGTTTTCAAGTGCTGGCAAATAATAAACTGTTCAGGCAACATTACGTAGGCCACCAGTGGTAGATTGGATTCCTAATTGTTTACTTATAGCCTTTGCCATTTGACTTTGCAAGAGGCAGAGTGTATTTCCCCACCCTACAGATTCTGGGCTTGTCCTTTTGACTTGCTTTGGCCAATGGCAGTGTGAGCAGGTGTGTGCATGTGTGTGTGTGTGATTTGACATGGTCTCTATCACTTCTGCCCTGTGCCAAGAGAAGAGCATTCCGTGGAGGGCCACTGTTTCCGAAAGAAACATGAGTGACAGACCCAAAGCAGAGCTGCCCCAGCTGACGAACAGTTAGTTCCATGAGTGGAAAAAAAAAAAGAAAATGTTGCTTGTCATCAGCCACTGAAATTTTGAAATTATTACAAAGCAAAATCCAAGTCATGCATTACACTTAAGTTCCCAGTTTAAGACCACCGAGGTAAAACATCTGGCAAGTGACCAGTAGATAAAATGTTCTTGACGAATGGTTATCATTACACTTATTCTGGCCCGGACAAATCTCATGGGGTTTCTATACTAAAAGGCAGGCTTGGTCCAATCCCTTCCAAAATGTTTGTTTTGTGCTGATTTGCGTTCTGAGAAACTTAAACACACTCATCTCTATCTCTTGCCACCTTATATACTTACAGGGATAAATGTTACTGCTAATCTTGGAATTAACTAACTTGCTTTTGATTTTACAGGCTCCTAGGTGGGAAAGACTTGTCTCAGATGAGACTTTGGACTATGGACTTTTGAGTTAATGCTGAAATGAGTTAACACTTTGGGAAGTGTTGAGAAGGCATGATTGGTTTTGAACTGTGAAAAGACATGGAATTTGTGTGGGGGTGGGAGGGGCAGAGTGATATGTTTTAGCTCTGTGTCCCCACACAAATCTCATCTTGAATTGTAGCTCCCATAATTCCCACGTGTTGATGGCAGGACCTGGTGGGAAGTGATTGCATCATGGTGGTGGCTTCCTCCATGCTGTTCTTGTGATAATGAGTAAAATCTCACAAGATCTAATGGTTTTATTTTATTTTTTTTTTTTTTTGAGACGGAGTCTCGCTCTGTCGCCCAGGCTGGAGTGCAGTGGCTCAATCTCGGCTCACTGCAAGCTCCGCCTCCCGGGTTCACGCCATTCTCCTGCCTCAGCCTCTCCGAGTAGCTGGGACTACAGGCGCCCGCCACCACGCCCGGCTAATTTTTTATATTTTTAGTAGAGACGGGGTTTCACCGTGGTCTCGATCTCCTGACCTCGTGATCCGCCCGCCTCGGCCTCCCAAAGTGCTGGGATTACAAGCGTGAGCCACCGCGCCCAGCCGATCTAATGGTTTTATAAGGAGCTCTTTCCCCTTTGCTTACTCACTATCTCTTGTCTGCCACCATATAAGATATGCCTTTGTTTCTCTGTTACCTTCTGCCATGACTGTAAATTTCTTGAGGCCTCCACAGCCATGAGGAACTGTGAATCAATTAGACTCTTCATAAATTCCTCAGTCTTGAGTATGTCTTTACAGCAGTGTGACAATGGACTAATACAATGGCAAAAAGTGGTTTCATGATTTCTTGCTTGGAATTCACTAATTCAATCCAACCAATATGTATGATAGAGGTTAGATATTAAGAATACAGATTACAATGATTAAACTTCTCAGAGCCAAAGAAGTCTAATGGGACAGTGAGGGGTACTCAACAACAACAGAGTTTGAAAGGAAATGCTGGAATGAAGCCAGAATCAGGTGCTTTTGGACCCCAGAGGGGGCAATCAAGCCTAACCAGAGGTGGGGAGATGTCTCAGAGGACAAGAGAATCAAGCAGAGTTTTTACAGATGAGTAGCTTTGGTTACATAAGAAGGTGGAGAATGGCATTCTAAGAGGATCAATATTTAAAGACACATGAGGCATAAACATTTGGTGTATTCAGAAAATAGTAATCTAGGGTAGAGAGTTAATCAGGTCTAAGTGGGGAGGGAGTGAAAATAAAACTGTAAGGTAAGCTGAGGCTGGGTTGTAAATTGCCTTAGTTGTTGTAGATGTTTTTTTCCCAAAGGTGACAGCTATCAATTTCTTCCCTCCTGGTATGCACATGCCATTTACCCATCATAAGTGTAGTCTGTCCTTTAGTGCCTTGAACCTGGGCTGGCTGTGGCTGCTTTGGTGGATGGCATACAGAAGAGGTGCTTCAGTGCCAGTTCTAGGCACTGGCAATTTCTATTCCCTACATTTTGGGATGCTGTCTCTTGCAACACCCCCTTTTAGAACCCAACCATTATATTATGATAACCTCACAGAGAGGCTATCAAAATGCACTTCAGTCAACAGCACTGGTTAAGTTCCTACCCAATAGCTAGCAGAGTGAGGGCACCATCTACAATGTCCAGCCTAGTCAAGGCTTGGATGACTTCTCCCCCAGCTGCCATCTGACACTCTAAGGTATAAATCACCTGGCAAAGAGCAGTGAACTCTCAGAAGGGTAACTAATAATAATCAAGTGTTCTCTTGAGTTAATAAGTTGTGGATTGATATGCTATGCAACAACAAATAACTGGAATAGGTGTTAGATAAATTGTTCTATGCATCATCTCTAATGATTGTGCAATAGTTTGAATATGTCCCCCAAATTTCATGTATTGAAAACTGAACTCCCAAGTTTATGCGTTGATGGCATCTTGAGGTGGGGACATTGGGAGGTAATTAGTGTTAAATAAGGTAATCAGGATGGGGTCCCTATGTTGAAACTGATGGCTTTATAAGAAGAGAAAAAGTGATCTGAGCTGGCAAGCTTTTGCCCTCTTGCCATGTGATGCCCTCCGCCATGTCACAATGCAGCAAGAAGCCCCTCACCAAATGCTGGTACCATTCAATTGGCCTTCCCAGCCTCCAGAACTGTGAGCTAAATAAACTTATTTTATTTATAAATTAGTCTGTGGTATTCTGATAGAAAACGGACTAAGATTGTATATATAAATGACTTTAAAGAATTGATAAAAGAAAGCCTAAAATGGTGAGGTAAGGGTGAGGGATGCACTGGAAGTTATCTTAAAAGTACACAAGTGGGAAAGCAATAAAGTATCTGTTTCCTTATATTTTCATTAGTTCTGTTGCTATTACAGTATACATATGTAACAAACCCTCATGTTGTGCACATGTACACTAGAACTTAAAGTATAATAAAAATAAAATAAAACATTAAAACAGAAAAATAAAAAGTGAGAATGTTCTAGGAAGGCAATGTAATATTCTAGGAAAAAGCAAAACAAAACCAGGCTTTGTAGTCAAGGAAGATCGAGATTAAAATCCCAACTGTTGCATTCCTGATGTAGGAGACCAGGGACAACTTCCTTAATGGAGTAAGCAAATTTATGCCTACAAAGATGTCCTTTATTAAGCCAGAACACCAGTCCCAAGATACTGTTCCTCTTGCATCTAGTTGGTTTCTTCTCTGTGGAATGCCCCTCGGTTGATGAAACCATCTTGCTCTGAAGGTCACAAATCCCTCATACATTCTGGGGATAGTTCCCAATCAATGAAGGGTTGATATTGATACAGGTGCTGAAAGACTGGGCTATAGCACAAGTGGGGATGACTCTTCAGGGAGGTCTACAAAACCCTCACCTCATGGATCAGGCCCAGGAAGCTTACTGTGGAGGCCTATAGCTTTCCTTAGTTCTTTCTCCTTCCCTATCCTGCTTCTCCCACTCTCATATATATATATGATTTTATATATAATATAAATATATAATTTTTTTTTTTTCTGTAGAATATACCCTTAATAAACCTCATGTCCCTGAATCCCAGCTTTAGGCTCTGCTTCTAGAGATCTCAACCTAAGACACTTAACCTTTCTTTAGCTTCCCCTTTTCAAATTCCCTTCCCAGAATTCACTGAGATGATAAATTGAAATTGCCTGGCACTTAATAAACACTCAAATAATAACAGGTTTCCTCTCTCATCTTTATCATTAGCGCAAAGTGAAAAATATGAGTAATGTTCTTTAAACATAAAAGATCCTCCAGTGAATTTTCCTTACTCTGTATAGAAAAATAGGCAAGTGAGACATTGATTTTTAAAATGGTAATAATCATGCTTACACTATGGAGTTATTATGAGGATTAATTGAAATAATGAGTCTTAAGTAGAGTTCTTTAGTGCAGAGCAAGCACTCAGTGACTGGAAGCTACTGCCTTTCTACTTGACTACAACCTCTAAGAACACCATGCAGTCTATCTTTTCAGGTTGTATCCTCGGCTAGCACAGGGCTCAGCACAGAGAAGGCATTTCTGTGTTTGCTCAAGAAGCTGCAGTGAACAAGGAAAGAAACAACACTTCATAAAAGATGGCACAGGTTGTAGGACAGTGCTTCTGTGGCCTCGAACTGACCCAATTCTCTCCTCTTTCTTGCTCTTAGTTCTCAAGAATAACTGTAGCATGAGCTGGGAATAAAACATCCTGAGATAAGGGGTGCCTGGCTGAAACAGCCTGAGCTCTGGTCCCAACCCATCCCCTCATAGAAACAGGATGCCCTTCAGTGCTTTAGTCCATCGTGTCACATGACCCCAGGGTATAAAACCCAGGTCCGGCTGCTTTCCAGGGTCCCTCAGCTGTGGTGCAAATGGGGCTTTGCACCACAGCTGAGACTCCATCTGCCCTGGGCAGCTTTTCTGAGTCTTGGGGACTAGGTCCCATGAATCCTAGGCGTCTGTTGTTTCTTGCTGCCTGTCTGTAAGTAATAAACCTGCTCCATGTAATTTGTTGCACATAAGTGTCTTCTGGCTCACTGGATTCAGATGAATTGGTAACCAGTGCACAGTGAACTTACCTCACACAGGTTTTATGGTTCCACTTCATTTGGAGTCTGGACCATGAATCTAAGCTCAATACTTCTCATAATTGTGAGCAGATTGCTACACACGTACTCATACAAATAGCCAGATTCACCTGCTTTGGTCATTAACACAGTTTATTATTGGCACACTTATCAGTAAAGCATACATAAAATACAGCTGTTTTTTAACACACGGAGCCACTGTGTCTTTACATGTGTGGCGGAACATATTAATATGCAAATGGAAAAATTAGTTCTCTTATAAAGTTTCACATAAATACACTGGAGTTGCCCAAAAATGAAAAGTCCCCATAAAAGAACCAGGTGAGAGCTTTACAAAATATCATACAAGAAATATACTATAAAAAGAAAGGATGGTCAACTCAGGTACAATTAAAAAACACACAAAGGTTCAGGTTTATTAAACTGCCCACAAAACCAATGGATTACATGGCTTGAAAATATTTGGATCAACAGCAACTTTACAAATGCATAAATTCTTAAGGGTCCAATTGTCTTTCTTTACTTAAAAATCTGCCCTGGTGTCTTTGATGAAAAAAATGACATTTCTTGTTTCAGCACTTGGGCTAAATTGAGTCGACTCAAGACAAGAACCAACTGACATCAGCTCGATCATAAATTACCTTGCTAGGCCCTCTTAGCTGTTGCCCAATGAAAGAAAACATAAAGAAAAAAAAAATAAAGGTACGTTTAAATTACTTTCCAAAGCTGATTTTTTTGTCTTTTCTTTTTTTACTGAAACAAGAAACTCTCAGATGCAAGTCAAAAAGCAGAAAATATTTTACAATATTAAAAAGTCATCTGTAGTTAGGTTCGGCATATTAATGAGATCCTGAGCACTGAGCATTTATGGACAATATGGCCTTTGTTTGATGCATAAAAAGGAAATTCAACACAAACACATTGTTAAAACCGTGCCAGAAGATGTGCTAGGGTTTTCTCTCGTTTTAATTACAATCAGTGCCAGTATCTGTATTACCTGTGAAGGCCTCCAAGAAAGGGTCATGGAAGCTTATTTGGAATAATCCTCTCAATTAGAAAAAAAGAAAGAAGAAAGAAAATCAGATCATTGTGGTTTAGAAATAGATATTTGCATGGAGAAGTTTTTTATCTCTTCTGTTTCCTCTCCTGTAAGTAAAGATCTGCAATTGTAATGATCACCCACGGGCCTATTGACAGTGGATTCTGGTGCCGATCATCTTATTGGGAAGCCTGGGGTGGGGGGTTTTCTGATTTGGTCTCTTGAGTGGCGGGAGGTTTACTGTTCCACGGGCTGTTGTTCCCCAGCGCGGGTGAATTGTTGAAGTCCTCCTCGTCGTCCATGCCGTTGGCCGCATCATATTGCGTGTTTTCTAATCTAGTGATTAGCCTTTCGTCCTCGTCCCCAAACTCACCTCCCATCAGAGTTGGCTCTCCTACCACCATCACATCCTGTGAACAGCAGCTGACATTATTACAGGGAAACCTTGGGAGAGAGAAGCTCAGCTTAAAATAACAGTGGGAGGAGTCGGGGAATCTAGGACAGACACACTCGTGTACTGTACAACGGGGTCAAGTCTCAATGTCGGGGGCCGAGACGCATATTTGATTTCTACAGGAAATAAACATCGCCTCCTGATGTGTAACAACCACGCGAGTTTATGTCCTTAGTGCGCAGCCTGACACTGGAGAACGAGCAATGCTAGCAATCTGCAGAAATAAAAAAATGTATTTTTCAAAATTAAAAAAATCCATGCTTTCAACTTGCCGACATTGGGGACTTTTGAGAGGGCTGTGGAACCTTCTGCTGGGTGCTTCTCAATACCTCCAAAAATCTGCCACTTTTATTTAGGGCCTCTGAGTGGCTTTGGAAACTAGCAGTGACCGGAGACACAACGTAAGGTGCAATTCTGCAATATTCACACAAGTCATTCCAAACGGTATTTTCTCTGTCCCAGGGATGATATACATTTTAATTGAAGACAGAATCTCTCTTTTCTCTATTCAGCCAGGCCCTTTTATGCAGCCAATATCCTTGACATTCTGCTACTTAATTATGGTAATTAATTTAGGTAAAGTTTTCGATAAAAACAATGTTCACACTGATTTGACAATTTGCATAGCTAATTAAGTCATTAGCAAAAACCTGCTGATTGCCAACAAGCCTTGAATTTACCATCTGTTATTTCATGGTGCCTGTCACCTATCACCACACAGGCAACCCTGCCACCCATCTGGGCAGTAAAGAGAACCAGTCTGTCCAGCTGGTGCCATATAAGGAAGATGAAGAACGCTAATTATAATTACATTGATGAAGCTGGTAGTCATCAGAGATGGAAGCGTGCAAGAAGAATCCATCTAATCACTCTTTTAAGTACAAATTGTCCTTCCATGCAAATAAGTAAGCCACCTACTGTAGCTGGGAGCATGGGGAGGCCACAGCTGGAGAGGCCCAGGGATGGGGAAGAAGAATGCACACACAGGGCAGAGCTCCAGCTTCTTTGTTCAAAGGGGACCATATGGGGTTGATGAGTGACCTTGGCATGGGACAGGACATCTGTCAGGTGGATTCTTCTGGGCAGGCTCTGAGCAATACTCCACTTAAAAGTGCAGTAACTTCAGGAAAGTGACCAACTGTGATCAGCCTCCACTGAGGCCAGAGAAAGTAGGGCTAGCCAGATGCTTTTGGAGATGAGAGGGTGGGGTTTCCAGTAGAAAGGCTAATTCAATAAAATATTTTGACAACTGGGCAGAAATTCATTTTACTAGAGCTTTGCCCAGAGAAGGCTTTCCTGGGACAGTAGAATGGAATACTGCCTACCGTCAGGAGAAGGACCAGTGGGATTTTGAAAGTGTCCATTGAACAAATCCCTTAGTTACCCCCTAGTCTTTTACAATGGAAAACCTTGTTTTATTTATTTATGCTCCCCACCATTCTTGAGTTAGGGGAGATAATTAATGGGTTTCCACACTATGTTTTCTGACTAATCATTCTTGTGAATAGATAAACATGATTTTAAAAAGAAATGTCCCAAATGGAGTAAGTGCCTAAAATGTGAGCTTGGTAAACCCAGCAATAAAAACGCCAGGGGATATTCAGCTCTGTGCTTCCAAGATTTATTTATTATGCAATGAAGAACCAGAAATGACAGTGACATGGAAGGAGACTCATGAAGACTGTTAAGGTGAGATGCAAAGTAGATACCGTCCTTCTGACTGGCAGAAAGGATGACAGGATTTTAGATGGAATGTGGCCACTGCAGAGACATGAATGGTATTCAGTTAGCTGGGCAGCTGCAATGTTACCTGTTGGGGGTGTTCAGGATAAAAGAGTGCCACCGAGTTATAGGCAATTAGGAGATGACACTTATGATCAAGAACAAAGGGAGATAGAAAGAATAGGGCTAGGTTGTACAGAGCATGACATGAGGGTTAATCTCATTTCATGACTTGTGTCCAGCACATTTGAAGGGCTTGGAAAACACATGCATAAGGCATCACAGGGCAGGAGAAGGATGTTAGAACCAACCACGTGGGTCTGCATTAGTATCGTGACTCCAAAGTCATCAAGAGAGGATGGGAGAGTATGAGGAAGCATAATTTGAAAGAGGAGGAGGAAAATAAAAAGCAGCCAACTTAAGCATGATATTAAAAGAAAAGCTCTCAACACTCCAAATGCATTCATTGAATTAGAAAACAACAGTCATTCAAGAAAAGTACTATGAACATAGTGGTTTGAATCATTTCCAATGGAGCCAACAGGCTTGTAATCTGTTCGGTGAATCTTTGTTCTAGGAGCAGCTGGAAAAGATGTCTAGGCATAGGTGTTTTTAAATGTACTAAATTTCAAAAGGATGCCACATATGTTTCACTAATTATATAAAAAATCCCTAGCTAGATACGTAGTTGTGTGTGTGTGTGTGTGTGTGTGTGTGTGTATAATTGACAAATGGCAAGTTAAGGGCTTCATAAGCACATACACAGTTAAGGCCACTTAAAAATTTATGTGCATATTTCTACTGGTTCTTGTAAGCCTCTAGACTAGGATAGTGATTATCTGCTCTGGCAGTCTTGATTTGTTATTCTCACACAAAATAAAGCATGATGCACATTCTAGGCTGCCTCTGATTAGGGGTTGTTAGCAACATTTCCCCCCCATTTTGTTAAAAATCCCCCCAACATTGGCAGTGAGAGTACATTTCCTTCCCATCTCTATCCTGTGTGTCCACGAGAGGCAACAGCGAGCCATCTGAGAGAGGTCCATATGCCCTCAGCTTCCCACAAGGCCAACTTCTGCTCCTCGCTGGAAGCCCGGAGGTGCCACCAGCTCTCACCCATTTCACATCTTCTCACTAATCCCCCGTGCAAAGACCACCAACCTCTGAGGAGGACTGGAAGTGACTCCTTTCAGGGCCCCTCAATGCTTCTCCTTAAATTGGCCAGAAGGGGTCACTGCTGTTGAATGACACAGGTCTCCATCCCTCCCAGGGTTGAGGCTGCAGTTCGGGATCGCTCCTAGCCCCTGCTCATGGAGTGAGAAGCAGAATCCAAGGATTAAACCCTAGCCCTCGCCAGACACACACATCGCTGCCGAAGCAGCTACACAGACCACAGCTGTGGTCATAGTGGCACATGCCTTTGGACCAGACAGTGGATGCCTGCAGGTAGCATCTCTAGTTAACCAGTGGAATAGTGTTGATAACTCAGTAGACAGGGTTAAAAGATGTGGTCACCACAAGTCATCCAACGCTTATCATTTAATGTCCATTCAACTCCAGGACACACATGAATTTGTACATTTTCCTAATCTGGTTGTCCTTTCTGCCTCTCTGTGACATCTGACAATTTTACTTTATTAAAACATCTTTAACTGCATAGTGTGGAGATAGTGATGAAATCCAACTCTCATTTCCTAATGGTGCCTTGCTCTTAATCACACAAAATCCAAAGGGTCTCTACTTGTTATAAACCCTCTGGATACAGGTAACGTCCAGTAAAATACAGTTGTTGATTTGGAAGATAGGAGCATAACAGAGTACAGAACCTACATCCTCTTTCAAATGAAATCGAAATGATTCTGACTAGACGATATGTGTCAAAATATATGACACGTAAGCTGCTACTCTCAACTTCTACAACCATGTCAGACATCACTAATGGATGGCCCACCAAACCCAGACTAGACCTTAGAATCCTCCTCAATACCATACTCTGAGGGTTGGCAGGAGGGAGAAAATGTCCTTGCCATCCCTAGATTAGACAGCTCTTCGATGACAGGGCTTTGTTGTTGTTGTTGTTGTTTTTCACCTTGGTATTGCTGGTACCTGGCACAGTGTGGGCACATAGTAGGAGCTCAGAAAACATCTGTTGAACTGATGGGGATTCTTGCAGCTACAGTGCCTTTAAGTAGCTATGTCACCGTTTCAGAAACCTCTGAGATGCACTTTTTCTTATTTGCTAGAGGTAACTAATGAATGTTACTGCCTTTAACTCCGGGATTGGATAAAGAAATGGGCTCCTGTGTACACTTTTTCAGTTGATTTATCTAAATCAGGCCATTTTCTCTATTGAAAATTTCACCAGGATTGGGCATAACTTGATACTTTTTTAATAAAGAGACTCTTTACTTTCCTCTTTTGGTTTTTTCCCCTCATCTTCAGAGGTAATAGGTATAAAGCCTAGCTCAGAACGTGGAGGACTACCTGGAGACCCTTTTCATTATTTGAAGACTGCAATTTGTAACCTTGTAAAATGTAACATGGCACCTTCCATTTTAGGCTGGTCATTCTTCTCATGACCTCTTCTTTCTAATGCAACGGGAATGAAAAGTATATCCCCTGTCTGTGGGAGACAGGAGAAGAGAAACAACGGCCCAAGGAATCCTCAGGCTACTGATGGGGTTGGTTTTGGCCAAAGAGAACTGACCAGTGGAAAGTAGGTATAAGTAGGTGGGGGCAGATTTGAAAGACACACTTGGAAGTAAGTGGGGAATCCCTGTGCGAAGGTCCACTCGCACATGGGAGCGATAGAGCAGGATCAGAACAATAAGGGTAAGGATGAGAGCAAGAAGGGTGAGGGGGAAAACGTGGGAAAGACGGAAAAGGTAAAATTGGACTGGTTGAGGGATGTAACAAGAAATAGGGCAACTTTGGAAAACAGAGTATCTAAAAGGTATCCACGAAGCACTAAGAAAATCTCAGGACTTGAATGATGGCCAAACACCTGGTGACAGGGTGGTATGACAGGGACAGCAGAGAAGGAACAGAGGCACTTTAAAGGAGCAATGGACTTAAAGGAGGTAGTCTAATAAGGGGCTGGGGAGTTAGGAGATGGGAGGGAATTAGGCAGAAGGGACAGAATTCAAGAAGAATGAATAAGAGATGAAGAAAGTTCCTGTGCAGTTTTCATTATATGGGACTACCCTCAGCTGTCAGCTTTGGAATTCAAAGAAGTCCCCTTCCTAATGGTCTTTGTCAAGATCAAGAAATGAAAGAACGGGGCCAAGGGTTCGAGAGAGTTGAGACCAAACGAGAGGCTGATCCTCCCCCTTAGCTAATGAAATGGGCTAAGCAAGAGCTTCACTGAGCTGCATTTTTAGTGGCTGCCGGTTAATTACCTGAGTCTTAAAATAAGAGGGGAAGCCCATGTTGGGAAGGCCCAGTCAAATTACAATATGGGACTGAGCCGCTGGGAGCTAGTTTCCAGTGGAGCACAGGGTCTCCAATGATGGTGCTGAGAGGCCTTAATACGCCACCAGGCATGCTGCTAAGTGATATTTTAATTAAACCTTAAGTGACATATCTCCTGTCTGTGACTCTGATGGCTTTTTAATTCAGGTCCCATTGCAGCACGACTCTTAATATTCCTTTCTAATTCCCAGTTTGCAGGGGAAGGTTTCCATGGCAGAGTTCCTCCCTCCCATCCCAACCTCTGTCCCGGTCTTTTCTCCCTCCCCCACCTCCAACCTGCTCAGGATTTTTTTTTTTTTCCCAATGAAAAGAGACTTTAATTTGGGCCCTTTGAGTAGGAAGTAGACAGTTAGGATTTCGGGCCTAAGAGGAAAGTGAGACTTACAGGTACCTGACTGGACAGACTCAGGTTTGCGGCTGTGGTCTTCTTCTTGCTGCCAGTGCTGTTTGCGTTGTTCCCAGCGCTGCTGTTGGAAGTGCTGCTGGTGGAATTTTTCCTTTTTCTCCGTTTGGTTGTCGGTTGCCTTGTGGGTTCTGCTGCAATATGGAAAAGGGAAGAGGGATCAGTTCTAGGGCAAAAGCAACAAGGCAGTCATCAGTATGGTTCCTCTAAGGAAGCTGTCTTGGTAAACTGAAGAGTAGACTATTTAAACATTTTCCATTTCTTATAGCTTTAGAAAGAGTAAAAGGAGAAAACTGTAGATGTATTTTTAGCACAAAATATGTGACACTCTTTTCTTTGTATGTAGATCAAATAATTTTTATTTAATCGTTCTCTCTGATATGTATTTAATTTTGTAAAAATATTTTGTAGGTGTGTAACTACAAGTACCACTTTCATAATTGGATTTAAAATATTTTACCATTAGAAAATTTGGGAACCTTTTTTCCTCTGGTGTATCTTCTCTTTAAAACAAAGAGAGGACTCCTGGGATCCCTGGGGAACCTCCAAGGTACAAGTGAAGTATGAACTTTAGATAGCCAAATTCGTGAGCCAGTGTGCAACAGCAGCATCTACTGGTGAAATGTCATGTTGCAACCCACCTCTACTATAGCTTTATAGAATTCTCAAGTAAAGTCAGTTCCATCAGCTGTGGATGTGGCGCTTACGGATTCCTAAGTTCAGAAGGAATACCCATGGTTTGGGCCCTGCTGTTTAATGAATGCAACTAATTCCAAAATTGCTAGAAAAAAATATGTCTGAGTATATGGTATAGCCAGCATATTACTGAAGGGAAACTAGACCTCTTAAAGAAAGGCCTATTCAGAAATAGAGAAAAATATTTTGGACTCGAAGGATGGGGCAACCCTTTAATGGAAATATAGAGACCCAAGGTAAAGTGTGGTAAGAGAAATATTCTTTATTTATTTGTTTGTTTACTTATAAGGTATAAAACATTATGCAATGCCTGTCACTATTCTTAATGTTTCCAATGCACTATTTTATATTCAAAAAATCCTATTAGTTAGGAACTATTATTTTAATCTTTGTCTCATAAATGAGAAAGTTTCAGAAGCCTTCTCCTGCCAGTTACTGAATAAGTTGGAAATGGCAAGTAAGAGCATCCTTTTTGCTAGCTCTATTTTAGACCTGACTTTGATGGAGAGAAGGCAACTCAGTGCTACACTGGAACCAAAGAAGAGGGCCTTTTGTAACATTTTCTTAAAACACCTATGCTGGCTGGGTGCTATGGCTCATGCCAATAATCCTAGCATTTTGGGCGGACGAGGCGAATGGATTGTTTGAGCCCAGGAATTCGAGACCAACTTGGGCAACATGGTGAACCCCATCTGTACAAAATATACACAAATTAGCCAGGTGTGGTGATACGCACCAGGGGTCCCAGATGCTCTTGAGGCTGAGGTGTGAGAATCACCTGAGCCCGGAAGTCGAGGCTGCAGTAAGCTATGATTGTGCCACTGCAGTCCAGCCTGGGTGACAGAGCAAGACCATGTCTCAAAAACAAAGCAAAGCAAGACAAAACCAAAAAACCACCTATGCCACTTCTGATGGACAATGGGAAGGATCTTCCTCTAAGGCTCAGGGATACTCACTTAGTCCAACGAGTATCCCTGACTTCTGACTTTTGACTTTTCTACTTATCTACTATTTTGTATCGTCCATAAATATTTTGTCTCTTATGCTTAAAGATTTTCATCAAATGGTCTATCATTTCCTTCCATCGAGTTCAGGGTGCTTGTTCTGAAGGATGAGAGGAACAGGATATAGAACTGTTCCAGGCCATGGAGTTGAATAAAGGGTTGAGGAGGACATTCTAAAGTCCAGCAGATACTCAGGCCCACTCCTGAAAAGTATCTTCTTTCTTTGACCTTAAGAGTATAAATTTGGTGCTTTTTTAATTTGTACTTTGACCATGAAATTGGGGCAAGTGTACCTAAAATGCATACTCTGGACTATTCCCATTACCAGTGGATGGCTGTGGTAGTAAAATAATGGACTTTGGAGACATAAAAACCTTCTGGTGACACAGTCCTCCTTCATTTGTTAGCCATGAGACTGGCTGTGTCAAATTACTCCCTAAGTCTCAGAGCGCACTATATAAAATGGAGATAATACATTTAAAGTTATGGTAAGGATTCAATATTTTTGCATGTTTTATTCACTTTTGTAACTCCCAGTGGCTAGAACCACGTCTGAAGCCTAGTAAAACTCAATAAATAATTATTGAATGAATAAAGGAATTAATGAATAATATATCAATTATATATGCCTATGTTAGAAAATATAGCATTTGCTGAGTGGATTACTTTTTCTCCATAAAGTCTTATTAGCATTAAAAGAAAAAATAAAGCCAATTTAAGCACATTTAATATATTTGAAAAATAATATTCCAAAAGTCTAAAATTCCCATAAGATGGGGATGTAACTATTCTACATAAAATAACACTTATTTTCTCAGCTTTCTAAATATGTACTTGATTAAATTTGCTATACTCATTTTACATAAAACCCCTGGCCAATTACCAGCCGAAGGTGACCATTATATTTTGCGATTCAGAAAGCTATGTGCCTCATGTTAATAATTACTCTTTATAAAAATAATTTTTAGCGAATGGATACGTTTTGCTTTTATGATGAATGAGGCTCAACACACGCCTGGGAGTGAAAGTGTATTAGATAGGAAGACAATTAATGATGACTTGAAGCAGTAATTTCAGAACCCCAGCAGGAGACTATAGTATCTAAACTGCATTCTAGGGAAGTGAGGGAAATGGAATCGCTTATATATTCTCTTCATGATCAGAACTTTTGATACAATATATCTTTAAAAATAGAGGAAACTTCATTTTTCCTTCATCCTTTCCTCCTTTCTTCCTTCATCCTTTCCTCCTTTCTTCCTTCCTTCTTTCCATCCCTTCTTTTTTTCTCCTTGCCTTCCTCATCTTCCCTTTCTTCCTTCCTTTTCATAATTTCTGTCATTCTTAAAAAACAAAAACCTAAAACATTAGGCCGTGAGAAGCCAGCAGTCTGGCTCAGTGGAAGAACCACTACATTGGAAGACAGGAACCCCTGGCTCTGATCTCAGCTTTGCCAACGACCTTCTTGATGACATTGAACACGTCATTTTACCTCTCTGAGTTGCAGGTCGTAATCTGGTAAGTGAGGAGACTGTAGATAATTCTTAAGGATGTTTGCCTGTCACAGATTCATTGTCTTTATGTCCACAACCACGGTCAGAATATCCCTAATAAGCTACTTATCCTGATACATGAATGATCACTTTCTTCTTTTTCACATCACTTCATCCCTGGAAGACACCTCTGAAAACGTGTTTAGAGAGAGAGTGAAGAATGAGGGTGTACCTGGCGGAGCCACCATCCGCTGCCACTTCTGAAATAAGCAGGTCTTCAGGCAGTCTCGGGGACTGAGGTTGTAAGTTTTATGTCTCGACATCAGTTCCTGCATTGGCTCCAATATTACACACAACTGCAAGAAGTTCAAAGTCATTGGCATTTCACTACTTTATAATACTAATTACAATAAATAATGTTAACAGCTGGAATCAAGTAGACAGCTTTGAGGATACTTTTATTTTCCTGGTTTTGATTTTCTTTATATAAATGTGAGGAAAAAGAAATATTACAAAAACTTGATTATATCTACTTAATTATCATTTATAATATGATATCACAGCTGAATGTGATTCACACAGATACACACACAAACACACACATACATGCGCACACACACACCTGTACAGACAATGGGGTGGATATATGTAGCTCTATTCTGAATTCAAATAACTCTTTCTGGTTAAAAACAAACCAAAACAAAAACGAACAAACAAACAAAAAAAACCCCTCTTCTTTCGGCATGCTTGGATTTCTACTCTGGTTGCTGCTCTTGTTTGTATAACCACACGCTGTGAGTTACAATGCTAGTTTATGCAGATTGGTAGTGAAATCCATCTTTTAAACTGGAGAACAGAGTAGCAACTACAGGCACTTTTTGATCTTAACTCTTAGAAAGGTGGATGGTGAATGCTATTTTATTTTTATTCATGTACTCATCTGTATTTTATACATGATGATACTGTAAATAACATGTCAACATTCATTCAATGTGGGAGGTTTTTTGTGGTTCTGCATACAGACATCTTGTTCCTTCCTTTGGTTAGATTTTTTTCAGCCTTACTTTGGTCTAAGACATCTGATGACAAAGATTAATGAGGGAAACAAGAAGATAAAACCATTTAGGATTGCCTTGGACTTTTCCAAATTCCTTCTCAATTGGAAGCTTATCAGAATACCACTGCATTGAGAGTACTGTACTCACGAGGACAGAGACCACAATTTGGAATTGTACATTAATCACTATTGCAATTACAATGATATAAATATTGGCCATGCACCTTCTGTGAAAAAGCATCACCTTTTATGAAAGACAGATGTGCAGTCTTCAGTGTCATCAGCCTACCTTCCTTACTAGCCCCTCTTCTTATGCCATCCCTCATCTTGAACGTGTCCCTAGAGGCCACTCTGCTTTTGGTCCTCTGAGCTCTCTCTACCTGGAATTCTTCTCTCCCCTCCTCCTGGAGAATGCTCACTCATCCTTGAAGACATAGTTACTTCTTCTGTTAAGCCTTCCTCCCAGATGTGCACCTCTCCCGACACAGGCTGAGCTGCGTGCCTCTCTTCAGTTCTCCATAGCACCCAGCTCCTTCTGCTGTATGGACTCACTCATTCATGCTATGAAACCATCTGCTTCTAAGTCTGCCTTTACCACTAGGCCATGAATTCTTCCAAGGCTGAGACTACGCCTTTTATCTCTGTGTTCTTAGTTTAACTCAAATGAATAGATGCATTTAAAGAGTGATTCTTAGAAAGTCTGGAGGATCTTCCTATGCTGACGTTTCTCGAAGTGTGATCTAAGAAACACTTCCATCAGAATCAAATGGGCTGACTGTTAAAAATTCAGATTTCAGGGCTATGCCACTTCTGTTTCATTGGGTCTTGAGGTGGGGTTCCAAATCTGCATACCCCTGTTGGGGCTCAGAAAATGATACCCCCAAGTGAAGGCCTCTGTATAAAGCAAAGTTTGTCTTTTACTTTCTCCTGCCCTACTCTCTGCCATCCCTCATTCTCCCCCACAGCAAGCCACAGAAACTAGAATGCCTCTTCCCCAAGGAAGGTCATAGAAACCAGAACCTATCCCTGCCAAAGGTAGACGTAAAATCTAAACTTATTATTCTAACTTTTCCCTGACTTTCTATGTAAGAGCTGACCATAAAGAAATTCTGTGATCTGCTTTGGAGGTAGGTCATAAGACCCACATTCCAGCAAGGATCCTGTCCCATACCCAGGAGGAAGGAGTGCTGAGTGGAGAGACCAAGAAGAATCTGAACAGACAGACCTTGCTGCGTTGCCCTACTCAGTTATTCCCATTAGGTCATACTCTTTGTCCAATCACAGTCCAACACAGTTGTGTATTCCTCATTGAGCCCAAACATAAAAATGAATCATTTTTCCTGTATCTTTGGGTCTTCATTCTGAAGGCTCCTGTGTCATGTAAAACTTTGATTCAATAAATATGTTATACTTTTCTCTCGTTAACTTTTGTTATAGGAGTGACTCTTATAATAGGTAAGAATAGGAATCACACTTTTTGTATCCCTACGCCCTCACATAATTCTGACAAACACGACTAGAATTTGAGGTCCACTAACCTATATATCCAGGGCTTTTGAATAGATAATAGAGACAGCAAGACTTGCACAAACCCCCAGTGGTGTCCAGTTCTAAATCCATCCTCTTCTCACTTCCTCCAACTGTCTCATGTTCTCTTCCTTCCTTCTTAAGTCTAAGCATGATAATTATGTTTACCTAGAAAGGTTCTTCAGTTGTTTGTACCTATTACTGACCTAAGCTTGCTTAAACCATTCATCCCATTTAAGGGCCAGCTGCACTTTTCTTTCATTTGTAATTTCTCTGGAAGACAATAAGATTCAAAGTCTGAACAACGCAAGGAATATGCGCATCACAGGGGCCAAAACATCAACCTTAGTAAATCAGGCTGTAAAGTAATGAGACCTGGGTTAGTAATGCTGGATCTTCAGTCTTGCTTACTTTGATGTCCTTTTTGAAATCTAAAGTGTTAATATGGAAAAACCTGTGAAAAAGGCAAGATTACTATACAGTTAACTCCATATTCCAACATTATGAAGACTGTGTGCATTACTCGGTTAAGAATTCCTTGCTGATCCCACTACAGGGTATATCCCCAAATGAAGATAAATCCTTCTACCAAAAGGACACCTTCACTCATATGTGCATTGCAGTACCACTCACAATAGCGAAGACATGGAATCAACCCACGTGCCCATCAATGGTGGATTGGATAAAGAAAATGTGGTACACATTCACCATAGAATACTACACAGCCATAAAAAAGAACAAAATCAAGTTCTTTGTAGTAACATGGATGCAGCTGGAGTCCATTATTCTAAGTGACTTAACACAAAAGCAGAAAACCAAATACTGCATATTCTCTTATAAAAGAGAGCTAAACACTGGGCACATATGGCACAAAGATGGGAACAATGACACTGGGCACAAAAGCAGAAGGGAGGGTTGAAAAACTACCTATCAGGTGCTATGTTCACTATTTGAGTGACAGTGTCAATAGAAGCCCAAACCTCAGCATCACATAACATGCACGTGTAACAAACCTGCACATGTACCTCCTGAATGTAAAATAAAAATTGTAAAAAAGATGCTTTGCTACATATCAAAGTGTAGGTTACAGACTACTTCATTGCCTTTCCAAGCCATCACTGCTCACCAGACCAAAAGGAGTGAAAGATTCCACAATCATCTATGCAAGTAGATTTAAGAGTGGGTTATCCCTCAAAGAAGTACCACTGCATCTATTATTAAGCAAGAATGGTAAGAAAAGCTTCAGAGAAATCCTAAAGACTAGGAAACATTTTAGAGTATTTTTTTTTAGTATTTAAAACAGTTAAAAATCTTTTCAACATTTTCAAATTATTTTCATTTGGTTCATTTACCACTCATTGTAAATGAGCTTACTCTGGAGATAAAATACATGGGTGGAGTGGAACAAACATGGATTTACAAGCTGTCTACGTATGGATTATTTATTTATTTATTTTATTTATTTATTTTTTGAGACAGAATCTCACTCTGTCGCCCAGGCTGGAGTGCAGTGGTGTGATCTTGGTTCACTGCAGGCTCTGCCTCCTGGGTTCACACCATCCTCCTGCCTCAGCCTCCTGAGTAGCTGAGACTACAGGTGCCCGCCACCAAGCCCAGCTAATTTTTTGTATTTTTTTTTGGTAGAGACGGGGTTTCACTGTGTTGTCCAGGATGGTCTCAATCTCCTGACCGCATGATCTGTCCGCCTCGGCCACCCAAAGTTCTGGGATTACAGGTGTGAGCCACCACGCCCAGCCTAGGTATGGATTTTGACTGTCACTAGATATGCATCCTTGAGTAAGTTATTTAAAAACACTGGGTTTCAGTTTCACCTGCAAAACAATACCCATCTTATATACTGTTGTGAGAATTTGAGTTAATATGTCTAATGCATGACTGTTTAATAATCTGTAGATATTATTATATATTAGCAAGCATGCAAAGGTTGCAATACAAACTACATTTCTATTACTTTACATCAACAAACATTTATTGAGCCTCCTCCTAAGTATCAAGCATTCTGCTTGGTGCTGGGGACACAAAAATGAGAATAACACAATCTCTGCCCTTAGAGGGAATCCTTAAAAATGCTTTAAGTATATTAATAAAACTATCCTGTCTTAGGAAATCACATTCTTCCAAAGCAAGTATTTTTCATTGTGTGACAAGGTAGATGGTGGGGGTGACCTGTTTGGACCTAGAAAGGACTATCAGCATTGGGCATGCTATGAAATGGGAGAGTTACACTTGTTGTGAGGACCCATGAGCTCATCGTCTTTTCCTTCTTTGCGGTGACTTTCCTCTCTGGGTTTCCAGCAACATTTATTTTCAGGTGCTAATCCTCAAAATTTATCCCTTTCCCTTTAATGTAAAAATATCTTCCCATCGCTGTAACCCACCCCAAAGGAGCTTGCATCTCTGAATGCTAATCAAGAATCCCCAAAATCATTTTTCTTCCAGTGGAGAGTCCGGGGCTGGAGAGGCAGCCCTCCCCTTATTCATGTATGCAAATGAGGCTGCTTCTCTGCTGCAAAGATGCACTGGCTTTGCTGGGCTCTGTGCTGTAGGTGGCAGAACTAACTCAGATAAGATCCTGTCGTCTTTGGCAGTAAGCCAGTGCATCCTGGGAACAGCAAAGGCCTGGGGCATTATGAAATGAAATCAGGAAGCAGGTTTGGGGAGTGGGTTCCGTTAGTTGCTAGTCAAATCCGTTGGGAGCTGCTGTTCCTACCCTCCGTGAGGTCTGAGACCCTCATGAGAATCTGGTGACGGCTATGCAGCCTGTCTTTCAAATTTTGTACAAAATTTCTGGTGGTTGTTGAATCCTCTATAGCCCCATCCATCGACTGTAGGAAGAGTCCCCTGTTTGTAATAAGTATGAGCCAGGTTACAAGATCTATGCCTTTTCCTCATTACCCCACTCCACATACACATAAAAAAAAACCAGTCAAATGCACATTATAGAACTGAGCATAATAACACATGGTCCTTTGATGTGGAAAAAATTAATCTGCACAGTCAGGACAGCTACAAAGCGCCCACTGGACTTGTTCCCTTTGCCTAAAAAGGAAGGCCACAGACAACATGTTTGCAACATCTGCAGCAGCCTACATGCAGGCTTGCACTTTCATTTGGTCTCTTCCTGGGGTAGTACCGGCGTGAAGAATATCATGAGGAATCCCAGGACACTGTGGAAAGGGAAGGGATCAGCAAGGCCTGAGATCACTCTTTGAATATAAAATCCATAAACATGGAGTCCCTGTCAAGTCCAGATAGGATCCCTAAAAAAGCCATTGTTCATCCTGGCAAAGTTCCAAGGACACCTTTTTGCAGATTTAGTGAATGTTTTAGGCTGAGCTTGCTCCCCTATGCTTCTGACCTCTTTTTTTCTGAGATTCTGGCCCCAACACTGACCCCTTGGTATGAAATTTTGTAATCACAACAGGAACTTGATGAATGAGTGGATGGATGGATGGATGGATGGATGGATGGATAATAGATAGCTTGGCCAGATTTATAGCAAGGGGTCATTTGTTAATGGCAGACAAATCAGGCATGGTCCTGTGTGCTCTGAAGTGATGAATTTGTTCATTTGATAAATAAATGATTGTCTCTTGCATGCAAAATGCTTTGCACAATGCATATGTATATCCTGGCCAGGCAGGAAGCTCTTAGCTCAGTCCCAGGATTCCTGCCTTTTCATATTAACAGAGGGCCTAACAAATGTAGACAGTGCAGTGTTTTGCTCTTGTTTTGCTTTTCATCTGACAGCTCTCCTGGAGAAATTTGATTCTTTTCACTACACACTCATATCCATTCTTCTGGGGCATCTCATTGCCCAAATCTCAGGAACAGGTGGTGCTTGTCAGAGCTGGCTGTGAACTACAAAGCGGTATTTGATCATCTCCCAATCTAGGCTCCATCTACCATCAACATTTTAATTCCATCTTTTTTGTGTGACATCCTATGGCCTTGAACCTTCTGCTCTTTGTATGTAGGTCTCTTCAGAGTTGCTAGGTCAACGCGTTGCTCAGACCTTTGCTTGTGTTTTTTTTTGTTTTTGTTTTTGTTTTTTTTTGCTTAAAAGGTCTTCTCTCCTCTTTCCCAGTCATCTTAACTAGGATTTGGCAAACTATGACCTGTGGACTAAATATCCAGGCTTACTTACTATCTATAGCTGCTTTTGTGTTACAGCAAAGCTCAGTAGTTGGACAGCCCACAAATTAAAAAATACTCACAATCTTGTCCTTCACAGAAAGTTTGTTGACCCTTGAACTAAATCGGTACTATTCCAAGGAGGTGGCTGCAAATGACTTGTTACGTCTCCATAATAGGATAAAGAGCTTGAGGCAGAGCATGTTCAATTCACTGCTTCCTTTATTGAGAAAGTTTTGCATTAAAAAGGTATCAGATCAACTAAACAATATGCCCAGTGACATAGTTGAGTTATATCCTGGAGAGAGCTCCTTTACTTATTACGAACCAGTCGCCCACACTAAGTCACACTATCTGAACCATTTAAGGTCCTCCAAGGTCCAGCTCAAATCCCACCTCTGTCTCTGACCATCCTATCCTGCAAGGGACTCTTTTGCTTCTATAGAACTTATCATGAATCTTTGCACATCCCAGTGTTTATATTTGCATTAGAAATTTTCCTTTCTTGTGGCCTTGTTCACCTTTTATCTACGGCAAGTTATATTTTACTTTTATTTAACACGGTATTAGGTATACTCAAATATTTGTTGAATCATAACTTAATAATATCTACATAATGCCTAGCCTATGTCTATCCCTGGAGTATGCACCTTAAATTATTATATCATTAACCCTCACCCCCACCTTTTGGCCCACTTTTACAGGTGAGAAAACTCATACCCAAACCCATTAAATCATCCAGAACTAGTGATAAAGAATGTGGTTCCTACAGTGTATCCAAGGCAATACAGCTATTTGAAGGGCAGAGAAGAGTTTCCGTCAAGTTTCTCTGACTTCAACCCTGTACCTTTAACTGCTAACTGCTCTGTTATTTACCTCTGTGAATATCAGTGGCTTAAATGACTTCTAAGATACCAAGTTCAAAGCCTTTCACTGTTTTTGTGTTTCTCTTTGCAAACAGTATTGATCCAGAGCTAATACATGGCAAACTTGGGGGTTTGAACCCAGATGAATCTGGTTCCAAAACCTACACAGAGAGGTAGGTGATGCGGAAGTGTGTAGGTTTTGGAATCAGATTCATCTGGGTTCAAGCCCTCCAAGTCAGCCATTGTCCATCTACGTGTTCTTGGCCAAGAATTTTAGCCTCTCTGAATCTCAGTTTCCTCATCTAGAAAATGGGGATAATACTACTTATCTCTGACAGTTTGAAACAAAGCAAGTAAGCCCTTAATACAAAAGCCTGGAACTAGGTCAGCACTCAAAAGATGAACACTGTTGTGATGAGAAATGCTATGGCCTTAAAGGCCAGCCCCACTGAGCCAGGAGCTCAATGTATTATGGGACTGAGAAGCTTCTTTGGGAAGTAAGTCACATTGTCTCTGGAAGTCTTAGGGCCACTAGATACAATGAATGCCCCAAAGAGTAGTAATCAGACCAATGGTACATGGCATTTTAGTAGCTAACGTCTCCGATAATAACCCATATTTAGAATTCAGTGATAAATACCAAATGTTCAATTCCACAGCCAGGTTTTTTTACCCTCCCCTCCCTGCCGCCCCACCGCCAGTAATTTACTCCTTTGGCTAAATCTGTACTAGAAAGACATCAGATGATGGGGGTGTGGGGAGATTAAAAAACAAACTCTTATCTAAGAGTGAAGGAGTCTCTCCTAATTAAGAAACACATAATGAAAAGATAATATATGGAATCTAAAAGAAAAAAAAAGCAAATAATCCCCACTAAGAAGCAGATAAGAATGAATAACAGGCATCCACATGACTAAACTCACTCTGCTCTGAAGAGGAAGAACAAGGGATAGAGGAAACACTTTCCCTTAGAAGCGATGCAATTCCAAAACATCAGATTATGATTCAGGTTTATTTCCTGATAGGATTAAAGGTAGATTGGTTGTCAAATTCAAAACATCCTCTTTTTATCTGAAGATTCAACTGGGGGTTGTGTTGCCTTTTCTCAGTTTGTGTGCAAATTGATTACTCATGAAAGTTATCGCATCCAACCCTGGAGACAGGGAATCCCTCTGTTCTCAGGCAGAGGAGAGTGGCGACAGCTGTCACTCCAGTCTTGAAGGGACCATCCTTCTTCCAGAGTGATCTTGCCCGATTTCACTTTTGAGGCTGTTGGGAAGGAGGCCATTGACTGCTTTTCTGACCCACCCAGGGGAGAAGTGCTTGGACTGTTTTCCTACCCTGGGGTAGCCCTGTCAGACTAGCCAAGCTCATGATTTCTGCTGCATCCCTTAGGCCTGTGAAGAGACCATTCAAGGCCCCTTCTGTTCTGTTCTTTACCTCTGATTCTACAGCCATAATTTCTCTGCCATATATTCCTGCACGGGCACCCCCTTCCACAATGCTCGGGTTATTTGCCTCTTTGCTCTTAGCCTTGTCTCTTCCTTCCAGCTCTGCATGGCAGGAGACAAGCCTCTGCACATTATTTCCCAGCTGTCTTTGCCAACTGGCTTCAGGTGAGGTTTGGCCAGTTGGAGGTAACCAGGGAGATTAGAGAGAAGCAGGTTGTGTTCGTTTCTTAGGACTGCCATATCCTGGTACCACGGACTGTGTGGCTTAAAACAACAGGAATGTATTCTGTCTGTTCTGGAGGTTGGAAATCTGAAATCAAGGAGTAGGCAAGGCCGAGCTCCCTCTGAAGGCTCCCATGAAGAATCCTGCCATGTCTCGTCCTAGCTGCTGGTGGCACCTGCAATCCTTGGGGCTCATTGGCTCATAGCTGCATCACTCCAATCTCTGCCTCCATCTGCACATGGCCTTTCCCCTATGTGTCTCTGTCCTCTCCTCTTCTTATAAGGACACCAGTAATTAGATTTAGGGTGTACCCTAAATCCAGAATGACTTCATGCTGAGATCCTTAACTGATAACATCTGCAAAGACTCTACTCCCAAATAAGGTCACATTCTAAGTTTCCAGGGGAATATGAATTTTGAGGGAGCCTATTCAACCTACTCTATGGTTAAGGAAATAAGGAGGGGTATTTCTTGTCTTCTCTGTAGTTCAGGTAGCCTTTTCAGCAGCTGTCATCAGACATATCCACTACAGTTCCAGCTGACACCAGGTGACCCTACACCTTCTGCCTTTGTTCTTCTAGCCCCAGGAGTGGCAATTGCTAATCTTAGTGCTTCCTCATCTTCCTGTGATTGCTTGTCCAGCTCCAACATCTTTATAAGCATATACTAAATTTCCTCTATTAAATTATCAGGTGTGCGTTTTGTTTTCCTGGGTGGACTCTGATTGACATACATGGTTTATAAGAAATCAGAGAATATGTGCAAGATGAAGGATTTGGGGTGTCTGGGAGCCTCGTGTGTTGTGGCTAGGCATGCAGATTCAGCTTCAGTTCAAACTCCAGCTACTTAATAAGGCGGTGACATTGGGCAAGTGACTTAATCTCTCGGTGTTTCAGTCTCCTCATCAGCAAGGTTGGTATAACGATAGTAACTAACTAGTAGGGTAATTAGCAGAAACAAGCAAATTTATTTGAGGTTTTTACCTAGGTTCTGGCTTATGGAAAGTGCTCTATACATGTTTAATATGATTGGACTATTACCAAGAGGAGGGCAGGGGTTTCACAGAAGACACTTTAAAACTTGGCACGACCTACTTGTTAAAATTGTATAGATATTCCCCGCCGTGTGTGTGTGCGCGCACGAGTGTGTGTATGTGTGTGTGTATGTATGTACAGTTGGCCCTTCTTATCTGGGGGTTCCACATCTGTGGATTCAACCAACCACAGGTCAGAAATATTTAAAAAATAATGGATGGTTGTGTCAATACTGAATACGTACAGACTTTTTTTCTTGTCATTAGTTCCTAAACAATGCAGCATAACAACTACTTATTTAGCATTTACATTGTATTAGATATGATAAGTAATCCAGAGATGATTTAAAATATATGAGCAGAAGTACAAAGGTTATGTGCAAATATACGATTTTATATTGGGGATTATGGTGTCTGTGGGTCCTGCAACAAATCCCCTATGGATACTGAGGAACAACTCTATGTATCTCTGTATATATAGAGAGAAATGTAAATATACACACACACATAACCTGAAAATTAGATTTTGATGATACAATGGATGTCTAAAAAGTATTGGTCACTCTGTCTATGGTATATATAACTTGTTCTGACCATTGGGCTATTGCCTCAAATATCCCATCTGTGGGTTCCAGCAGCATCTCTAAATTCTAGGGCACAGTAGTTAGATGTTTACAAAAGAAAGAGGAATCATCTGCCTGGAAATACACCACAATCATTAACAAACATCTACGGAGTGCTGTGTGTCACCTAGAGAGGTACAAGCAAATTTCTGGTAAGTTTTAAATATTCCTATTTACGAATTATTGTCCTTCAGTTCAGCCAAGGCACTAAAAATGAAGGCCACTGGCTCAGAATTACTCTAAATGGCCTCAGACACTGACTCTCTATTGTCTGTCACTATATTAGTCAGGATTCTTTAGAGAAACAGAACCAATAGGGTATGTATATGTACATACGCATGTGTGTACATATGTATTTTAAGGAACTGGCTCATGTGATTTTATGGGTTACAAGGTCCCAAAATCCATAGAGTTTCCACAGGCTGGAAACTCTCAATAGTACCAAATTCTATATATACTGGTTTTTTTTAACCTATATGTAGATACCTATAATAAAGTTTAAGGTACAACAGCAAAACTAGCAAGAATTTCTTTATCTTTCTTCACAATTTCACAGGTAGAAGATTCATTCTTACTGTAGCTCTTAGTCACTTCAGGACTCTTTATTAAGTTGAGAACTTTTCACTTAAACACTTTATGGCTTCTTTTTGACATATCTGAACAGCCAGCATCACTACTCTTGCATTTGGGGAGCATTATTAATTAAAGGTTACTTGAACACATGAACTGCCATACTGCGACAGTCAATCTGATAACCAAGCAGGCTACTCAGGGACTAATGGGTGGGTAGTGTAGATAGTGCGTATCCATTGGACAAAGGGATGATTCATGTTCCAGGTGGGACACAGGACAGTGTGGGGTTTCATTACACTGCTCAGAATGGCAATTTAAAACTCATGAATAGTTTATTTCTAGACTTCCAGAATTTTCTCTTTAATATTTTCTGACCATGGTTGACCATAGGTAACTGAAACTGCAGGAAACAAAACCGTAGGTAAGAAAGGCCTACAACAACTAATACTACACCCTAGCTAAGTTGACACTTAAAATTAACTATTAGCGTGCCCCCCACTAGACTATAAACAATTAGAGGGCTGGACTGTATCCTGTGAGTTTATTTTATTTCTTTTTCAAGTTACCAAGCAATAGGTCTGATGTTTGTGGAAGGAATGAATGCTTGAAAATAGGGATACAGTAGGATGGAAAACAAATGGACCAGATCTTGCTTTATCCATTTCATAACGGTAGTAACCTGGGGCACATTATTCAAGCATGTATCACATAGTATTTATCAGGCACCCTCTATATGCTCAGGAAGGAGAGTGGCACTCGGGATGCAGTGGTGAACATAGCAGTTGCAGCTCCCTCCCCTGAGGCTTCCTATTGGAGAGAGAGACAGGTGATAAACAAGGATTCCAAACTGGATGCACATAATAAACAAGGGCAAAGTGTGTCAGGAAGGGCTGCCTGAGCAATCAATATTTAAGTTGAGACATACGAAGATGAATTAGGAGTCAGCCAGGTGAAAGAGAAGATTCCTAAGATAGAGGCAGGGAGGGTATCTCAGGCAGAGGAAATATATGTGTAAATGCAAGAGGACAGGGCATTGGAAACCACCACATGATGGAAAGAGAGTATGAGGGAGGGGCTGAGAGCCTGAGCTGCAGTGGACAGGCAGGCAGGGATCCGGTTAATCAAAGCCTCACTTTCTGCCCCATAGAGGAGCTAAGAGGCACAGACGATGTAGGCAAAAACATTCTGTGTTTGATAAACCCTCTGCAAATGCCATTAGGGTTTACATTAAACTGAAATGTGTCAAACGCAATATTGCTCTTTCATCCATGTTTCCTGAACATGAGAAGAGCATCAGCATTTTGATGTGTTTGGTGGAACAAAGCACCAAATATCCCAAAAGGCAAACAATGGCTGCTTGGAGACTGACCCCCAGCATAGGAACCCTTTGCAATTATCCATCCTTGCCTCACTGGAAATATGCAGCTTTTATAGCATATTGGTTATTCTTCCCAGGGACCTGAGAGACTAGGTACTTACAGTAAGGAAACATTTAAACACTAACATTTATAAGTGCGGCTTTATAATTGCAATACTGCAAATAAGGGAATTTGGATATGTTCCTTGAGAGCTGTCAGTGACAGTTTCCAAGGAACATGACTATCTTGTTCATGCAGTTATAATCCCTTCTGAACATTAACTGAGTGGTTACGCCTGCCTCCTGCCCTGGGATAAGTACCCGCAAGACTGTTAAAGACAGCTTTGTGCTGGGGTTTGGGGCTGTGTCCCTAAGGCTGCTGTTTGGGAGGATTTCGGGGCTGCTGATCAGTGTGGGGATGTGGTCTTCTCTCTCTTGGTTCTGGGCACGCAAAGTGTGGCTGCATTTAGAACAGCTGTCTTCTTGGCTGCCTTCTTGGGAGCTTCTGCCAGGCAACAGCTCTCCAGCTCTGCTCTGACACAAAGGAAAGGAACGATTTCTCAATAATGCAGCACTCAGCTGCTCAGTTGCTCCCCAGCCATCACTGTGCGCTTATATCTGCAGCCTTCTCCCCTCCCAGGGATAGAAGGGAGTTTGGTGAAAAGTAAGATTCATGTTGATGATGCCAGCGCTGTATGAAAATGGAGTTGGCAGAGGTTGTGGTTTATTCATTCATTCACTAATTCATTCATTCAACACCTATTTACTGAATGTGTACTACGTGCTCTTTATTTGTTCTGGGTGCTGGGGGTGCTGTAAGCAGGAAAAAAGAAAATCACTGCTCTTAAGGGAACTGCATTTTAATGAAGGAGTCAGATAATAAATAAATTAAATAAACAAAAGATACAGTATGTCAGGTAGTGATAAGTACCAAAGAGAAAAGGTAACGTAGGGAAGAGAGATATGAAATGTTGGAGTTGGGAGGGTTGAAAATGTGGGTACCTTGGCTAAAGCCAGTGAGATAGAAAGAATAGTGGCTCTGCAGAGATATCCACATTCTAATGGTTCGAAATTGTGACTACAGCAGGTTCCATGGCACAGGGAATTACAGCTGCTAATCAACTGCCCTTGAGATGCAGAGATGAGCCTGAATTATCCAGGTGGTCCCAATATAATGACAAGGGTACTGTTATCCTTAATTTTTGGTGTCAACTTGACTGGATTAAGGGATACCTAAAAACCTGGTAAAGTGGTATTTCCGGGTATGTCCGTGAGGATGTTTCCAGAGGAGAATGGTGTGTGAGTTAGTGGACTCAGTGGGGAAGATCTGCTGTCAATGTGAGCAGACACCACAAAATCAGCTGGGGGCCCAGATAGAACAAAAAGGCAGAGAAAGGTGAATTCTCTCTCGCTTTTCTGGAGCTGGGACACCCTTCTTCTCCTGCCTTTGGACATCAGAACTTCAGGTTCTCTGGCCTTTGGATTCTAGCACTAGGCAGTGCTCCCCCGACCCCCACCTCTCAGGTTCTCAGACCTTTGGCCTGGGAGTGAGAATTACCCCCTTGGCTTCCCTGGCTCTGTAGCTTTGAGACTTGCCGTGAGTCACATTACCAGCTTCCCTGGGGCTGCAGATTGCAGATATCTACTGCAGAACTCCTCAGCCTCCGTCCTCACATGAGCCAATGCAGCTAATGAATTCTCTCTCATTGTCTATCATCTATCATCTATATATCCATCCATCCTATTGGTGAACCCTGACTAACATGGGTATTTATAAGTGGAAGAAGGATTCAGAAGGTAGAATCAGAAAGATGGCAGCATGAGAAGGACTTGGCCTGACATTGTGTCTTTGAAAATAAAAGGGTGCCAGGAGCCAAGGAATGTGTACACCTCTAGAAGCTGGGAAAGACAAGGAAACAGATTCTCCCTGAGAGCCTCCAGAGAGGAATGTAATCCTGCCAACACCTTGACTTTAGCGCAATGAGATCTGTGTCAGACTTCTGATCTACTGCAAGATCAATTGTGTTGTTCCCAGTCACTAAGTTTGTACTAATGTGTCTTAGCAGCAATAGAAAACCAATATAAGCATCCAAAAGGCAACTTCTAAGTGAAGAACTCTGATATAGTTGCCATATTTAGCAAATAAAACTACAAGATGTCCAGTTAAATCTGAATTTCTGATAATAAACAATAATTTATTAAAGTAATACATTATTCATAACTTATTATTTATCTGTTTTCGATTGTGACTGGGCATCTTGTATTTTATCTGGCACCCCAAATCTCAGATAAAGTTAGCGAGATCTTTGGGGAACACATTCCAGGCATAGGGACAGCATTTCTGCTGGGGCAGAATTCTCAGGAGCAGAGGGAAGAGCAAGAGTGAAGACTTGAGTTCTTTGAGAAACTTCTAGGAGGGAAGTGCAGCTGGAGTGAAGAGAATGAGGGAAACAGCAGGAGAAGATGAGTTCAGAGAGATTGTGCGGAACTATTAGGTTAGTGCAAAAGTAATTGAGGTTTTTACAATGCAATGCCACCTTACTCCCAGAAGAATGGCCATAATAAAAAAAATAAAAAAGCAATAGATGTTGGCGTGGATGTGGTTGAAAAGGGAACACTTTTACACTGCTGGTGGGAATGTAAACTAGTATAACCACTATGGAAGACAGTATGGAAATTCCTTAAAGAACTAAAAATAGAATCACCATTTGATCCAGCAGTCCCACCTACCCTGAGGAAAATAAGTTATTATACGAAAAAGACACTTGCACACGCATGTTTAAAGCAGCACAACTTGCAATTGCGAAAATGTGGAACCAGCCCACATGCCCATCAATCAAAGAGTGGATAAAGAAACTGTGGTATATAGTCAAACTCATAAAAGCAGAAATGGTGACTATATTTAATAATACTATATTTTATACTTTAAATTTACAGGAGGGTAGATCTTAAGCCTTCTTCACACACAAAAAATGATTAACTATGTGAGGTAATGAATATGTTAATTATCTTTATTTCAGTAATTATTTCACTATAAATAAAGCATCAAGTTGTGTACTTAAACATATCCAATTTTTATCTGTCATGTATACCTTAATAAAGCTGGGGGGAAAAGTGAAAAAAAACTTGATATATATATATATATATATATATATATACACCACATACCATATGGAATACTACTTAGCCATAAAAAAGAATGAGTTAATGGCATTAGCAACAACCTGGATGGGACTGGAGAATATTATTCTAAGTTAAGTAACTTGGGAATGGAAAACCAAATATTGTATATTCTCACTCATAAGTGGGAGCTAAGCTATGAGGATGCAAAGGCATAAGAATGATACAATGGACTTTGGGGACTCAGGGAGAAAGGGATGGAAGGGGGTGAGAGGTAAAAGGCTATAAATTAGGTTCAGTGTATACTGCTTGGGTGTAGTACACCAAAATCTCACAAATCGCCACTAAAAATTTAACTCATGTAACCAAATACCACCCATTCTTCAAAAACCTATGGATATAAAAATATTTTAAATAAGGTAATCGAGGTTTTTGTCATTAAAGGCAATGGCAAAAACTGCAATCATTTTTGCACCAACCTAATGGATTACAAACATCATAATGAGGATGTTGGCCTTTGGTCTGAGCGAGCTGGCTGACATTGGAGGATTTTGCGTAGAGGTAGACCAGTGTTTGGGGCCTCCTGAGAATGGAGAGAGGCTGACGGTAAGCAACTTGAGGGCAGGGCCTTCGGCCAGCCTTGCTGAAGAGGCGCACACAAGCTGGGAGGGCAGCAGGCCTTCAAATTGGTAGACTTGCGTGGTGCCACCTGCCACCAGAACCAGTAAGGTATAGAGAAGTGCCTGGTGGGAGAGCAGAAGATGTTAAGAGGAAAAAAGTGATTCATCAGAAGAAATCTGGTCTGTGAGCCAATTGTAAGGGACAGGGGTGAAGAACAGACGTATAGGGGCCTCATGAGGCTGAAGACACTGTTCAAAGCCCAGTTTCATCACTCTGGAACTCAGCAAGAGAGACATGTGTCATAGCACCTGTCTACTCAGTTCAGAGCAGCAGGGTCTACACAAGATCCCGAGAAGCCACACACATTTCAATCTTCAAACGCACCTGGGTTTTCTTGGAACAGTTGCCAGAAGAGAAAAAATGATGACTATAAAACTGTTTTAGAAGCTTAATAAATCACTCACTACCTCTAATCATTACCAGTACTTGGTATTTACTGGGTACCAGGCACTGGGCTCAGCGCCTTACCTCCAGCACCATTAACTATACAGATGAGGAAAGGGAAACCAGAGGGAATGAGTAACGGACCCAAGGATGCAGCTTTTTGGGACTCATTAGGATTTGTTCTCCTTGAACTTGGCCCCCAGACCGAATCCATTACCCCCATCTTAATTTTTATGCTCATGCTTGGGAGTGTATCTCTATCATCCTATGGTATAATGAGCTGAATATGTGTCTGCCTCCCTAATGAGCCTGGGATTCTAGTAGGCAAGCAGAGAAACAAATTAATGTTGAATGAATGAATGAGGCAAACCACTGACAGGCCAGGTTGCAGGTGCAGCAGGGCCCATGTCCCTTCATCCTCAGCAGAAACGGGTCAGAGCTGAGGACCCTGCCTTCTGCCACCACTTCTCCAGTGTCATTTCAATGTACATCACTTCTAATTTCATTGTGTGTTTTCCCACAGAGAGTATTCAAAGCTTTGAGAGGGATCAGAGATTGAAGCTTGTTTTAATTTTTCCTCCACCTATCTGCATTTAATCACTAGGGAGCTTCTCTTCCTTGTCTTCTTCCTCGTGTTCTATCTCATTGTTTCCCTTTCGTT
Organism: Symphalangus syndactylus; assembly: GCF_028878055.3. Lineage (NCBI taxonomy): Eukaryota > Metazoa > Chordata > Mammalia > Primates > Hylobatidae > Symphalangus > Symphalangus syndactylus. The sequence continues at coordinate 24,283,308 of NC_072438.2, forward strand.
CTTCCATGCTTTGAGAGCCTGCTTGTCCCCCTGGGTCCTTTACAGAAGATCTGTATATGGTGTTTGAAAATCTGTTTCTGTTCTAGCCCATAAATTGATGCAATATATTGTGGCTTCAGCCTCCACTTTTTTTGGTTTCTGTGTGTGTATTTGTAAAGTTTCATGGTTGACATCTGTCTGATCCTGCCCATTCTGGCACTGAGTCTCTAGATGTGAGAAAGAATGTGTTTATGCCCTCTGTGAGCAGTGAGAAGCTTGGGGTGAGCATATTCATTGGAAATGGCTGGTCTAATTGACAGAAATAACCCAGGTGCCTTCCAGTAAGAAAGGCAAGAAAACACAACCACAAGTTCACTCTGGGCTACTACATTTGATGAAGTCTTAGTTTCCCAAGTTATTTATAAACCAGCAAGCATATATCATAAGACTCCTAATACTATAGAATTTTGAAAGCTAGCATACTCCTGGACATTTTTACAGTAGTGACAGCTTAAGTTGATTGGGTTTAAGAGGGTCTGCCTGACCTCACACTGCTGCCTTGGTGTCAGCCTTGAAATTGTGGCTGCTCTCCTTGTTCAAGGTCTTGTCCTTTTCACCATGCCATGACACATGGTAACACTTTCCCCTTTTCAAATAGGACATTTGCTTTCAGTTGGGTCTAGTCTCAAACTTCCTTGCTAGCTCTTGGAAAATTCTTGAAACCCGTAATTCTCCTATGACATTCAGGACTTTCTGTTTTCCAATGCTGTTATGTATGGGCAAATATCAGTTTGCCCAGCAGCAGAAAGTAAGCTGCCCAAGGGCACTCTGAAAGCAAAGTCTGTCACTATGTCCCTGATGATCTGAGGCAGAACCTATTACCTTAGGTCCTGAAAAAGGACCTAGTTTATTTCTGATTCAAAATACATACTCCTTTGGTCTGAAAACATAAAATAAGGGTTAACATATACCTCCTTTCCTCTGGAATCTTTTGCATGATACAGGCTTTCTTTGAGGTACAGAACCTTCCCAAAAGGACAATTTCCCATCTATCCTCACAGAGACTCTGCTGGAGTTTGTTCTTTCTTAAATTGATTCACCTGAGCCAACACACGGACTCCTAAAATGCCATCTACTATTTTAGGGGGCTGGTACACAACTAGTTGCTCTGTTACTCCATCTAGACAGCATCATAGCTCTATGACTTGGGTAATTTTATCCTCATTTTACAGATGAGCAACCTAAGGCTTACAGAGATTTAAGTGACTCACCATTCATAAATGATCTCATTTTGTCCTCCCAACAAGATTAGGACTTAGAATCCTTATTTTCAGAGACCATCATTGGTGTTTTCTAGAGGGGTTAAGTGCTTTGCCCCAGACCCATAGCTAGAAAGTAGTGGAACCAGGTTTCAGTGTAACTTCTTTTGACCCATACCCAGGAAGGTGCTCAGCAAACAGCAGGTGCTCCATAAACACCTGTTGAACAAATGGACGATTCTGCAGCCCAGGTTCTTCCCACTACACTCTACTATTACAAAGCTGTTATCCCTCCACCTGGCACACAGTTCTGACACCAAGGCTGATTAGAAAGCATGTTGCCAAGTCCTCTTTTCTCAGGCCACTTTGGGCTGTCCCGGTTCCTCTGGTACTTCCCTGTCACCCTTGCTCCCAGCAGTATCTTTCAGAAACAGGAAACGACAATTTCTCATTCTACCATCTCTCTTCACAATCATGTGTGAAGGTGAAGAATGACATTTCCTTCCTCTTAATTCCTCCAAAATGCAAACATGTTATTCAGGAGTTCTGCATCAAATCCCAACACCTGATATGCCTGATATGCAAACCATTCACTTTCTCTATTTGTGCAGCCATAGGACCTTATCACCATTGCTGTTCTTCCTTTTGATGATGAAACACATCCTCTATCACTCTTCACCTGTGTCCCTGGCAACTCCCTCAGGTTCACATGGCTTCTCAAACCTTATTTGTCTTGTTCAAGTTCTTGTGGGTCCAAAATAAATCATGGATTTAGAGAAATCATCACTGTGTCATTCATGCTTGAGTGCTGGCATGACTAAATAGATAGACACCGTCAAACCAGGGATATGGTTTAGGAAAACCTTACAGTTAGAATAAATTTTGTCTAGGAATATTCTGTCCAAAAGCACCCAAAGTAATATATTTTTTCCAGACATTGTGTAAGGAAATATGCCCACCCATAGTTTTTCCATGGACGCTTTGCAATTCAAACAGATGGAGGAAGGTAGGAGAGGACCTGAGATGAGGGAACACAGTTTCATTTAAGGATAAAACCCTCTAATAAAAGGCTTTTTCTGAGGTTTCATTCTAGCTTAGCATGATCATTTTGTATACTAAAAATAAACAGAGATTATGCATAGCTAGGATTTGGAGGGGTAAATCAGCCTCTCTCTTCACCCTTCTCTTTCCACTTACTGCCTTTGAATTTTTTTCTTTTAATTTTAGGTATGCCAAAAAAATAAGGTTTTCAGGAGTGTAACAATTAAGGATTTTAGGCATCACAATGTTTTCTTCAGGTCCACACAAACACACACACACATACCCTTCCATATTTCCTTACCATGGCTACAGCACAAATGCAGTATTTTTCACAGAACTGATGCTATTTTTAGACTGAATTGTAGGAAGTCTGCAGCATTAATAAATAGACAAGAAGCACAGAGCCATCACGCATGGTAATATGCCAGTGCAAAAGCTAGCTTGGCCTTTAGCCAATGAACTGTGGTTAGATGTTGCAACAACGGAAGTAAAAGCACCGCTTACAAAGGAATGATTAATAAGCTGACAAACTTCGGGCATTTATTTCCTATTCTTTCGTGCCAGCTGTATTAACACTAGCATATTTTAAACTTTATTAGTAAAGTCTTAGAGTCTGGTACTCTTAGGTGTGTTCACGAAGAGCTTCTTAAATCAGCTGCAAATTACTTGGAGAGGTGAATACTTGATAAATGTTACTTTTTCCCCCATTACCCTAATAGACCATGTCTGTTTATTTGTCTCCATGACACCTTGCTCCGAATAATAACTATTATGGTTCCCCAAACCCAATGCTGCAGGAAATCGTCTACTGTGGTATTAGCATCTTGTGGTAACTGATCCATGCGCCTTGTTGTGGGACTTCTTTGGTCATATTTGCTTCAAGGAATTTCTATCCCTCCCTGTGGCAAATGTTCTCTGTGTGCCAGTTTGACATTCCTAGCACGGCAACCACTTTCTAGAAAGGGAGCCAGCCAACAGACTCCAATAAGCTGTCTATAATAAACTCAAGATCTCAATCAGCTGAAAAGATGGAGTAAAATGAGGAGTTATGGGATGGAATTAGGGTGACCAACTTGCTTCAGTTTGCTTGGGACTGTCCCAGATTTTAAAACTAGAAGTTCCATATCCCAGGAAACCTCTCAGTCCCATTCAGTGGGTTGGCTTGTTACTCTAGGTGGAAGAGTCACTGGCCTGAGCCTGAAGGAAACTAGGAAGGGACTTGGCTTTAGAGACAGACCCAGGTTCAAATCCCAGCCAGGTCCTACCAGCTGTGTGACTCTCCTCAAGCCTCGGTGCTATCAACATGTGATTAACCTCTAGTCTGAGGTTAAGGATCCCACTTCTAAAGTTAAAAAACCATTCATGTCTGCAAATATGGAAATAGTAATAGCTACCTCATGGATCTGAGGATACAAAGCAAAATCACATCTGCAAGTATCTACACATACAAGAAATTGCCAACTTCAGAGCCCTGGTTGCTGAGTTCCAAAGTGGATTAAGATGGACTTAAGCGGGTCCTAAAAAAGCAATGATAAATGACACAATGAAATTGTATCCTGGATGGCGTGTCCCTGCATTTGCCTCTGAACATGGTTTTATTTTTGTCTATAAAGCTGAGACTTCTCTCAAGAAAGCAAGACCGTGACAGAGAAGGGCAGCTCCTTCACCATGTCCCTAACGTTACCAGAGACCTTGTCTGAGGGACGTCACCCTGGCTGAACAAATGGGTGCTTATGTAAAAGACCTGCCCTCCAATAAAATTCCATTTTGGGGTTGCATAAAAACAACAATTCCTGGAAATGTGAAATTTTTAATTAAATGTATTCAAAGGGAGTACAGATTAATGCCTCTAAGCAAGAGAGTATTTAATGCTTCCAGGCCAGCTCGTGCCTGCCGAAGTAAAAATCTTCATGCCAGTGAGGCTTTTAAGTATTGATATTTCCTGCATTAATAATACTCTAAACCACATTCATAATAATATAATTAGCAACACAATTCATACCATACAGCATGTGAGGACTCCGCATTATTAATTACAGCAGCATAGCCTTTGTATGGAATGCCATGATCTAATTTTAGCTCTCAAGGTAAATGATCATAAACTTGGGGGACAGGGGAGTCCAGCAGAATGATACACCATGCGCAACTCACGTTCCTCTGATGATCACAAAATGACAATAAATATTCTATGCACAGTGCCTGCAGGGAGGAAACCCATTTTAAAGTCCAAGCTTGAGTGAATTTGGCTGTACTTCCAAATTTTGTATGTAGCAAAATGTGATTAATACCCTCGACGTTCTCATTTTATCTCAGCCTCCATCCTAAACCCATGGAGTATCATGATACTTTTATGTTGATGAACAAGATGCCTTAGTAGGGGTTTTAGAAACGAAGTTTTACCCCAGTGGGACTTGCCTCATAATTTCCATTCCCCTCCTAAACACCCTGAGCTGGCCTTGCAGGAATTCTCGTCTCCAGCACTGGGGTAAGGGAAGTGCGTGTTTTATCATTGATGATTTTGCTAAAGGCTTATGCTAGTTCTGAGTAATGAAAAAATGTATTGGAACACATAGCTGTGTTAATTTATATTTCTCAAGTAGCTTAAAAGGGCTTCTGCTTTTTCTGTATCTTTACAAACACTATGTATTATCATTTAAAAAAATAGCTTTGCCCATGTGGTAGACAAAAAGTGACATGAAATTGTTATTTTCACTTTCTAAGATGAATTAGAAGAGCAAAACTCAGTTGAAATGCCAAGAAAGAAGAGAATATCCGACCTTAGAAGTATTAGGACAGATTCAGATGAACTTCTGTAGGGTCTCCCTTGCTATCCATCTATCTGGACGCTACACTTTTTCCATCATAAAGACCTTCCCAAAGCCCTCATGTACCCTGAGGTCTCTCAGCTCAGGACATCACATCAGCATGGCCACCCCATCCTAGTGTCCAGACCCAAACTACATACTAAGAAGTGTAATAAAGCCAGAAATGTAATTACAACACATCTGGGGTTGAGTTTTGTGCCAGTCTCAACTCTCCCCAAAGTGATACACAGCTGCCATTTTTGACAGGTTGAAAGAAAGTAAGAATTTCTCCAGCCTAGCAGACTTTTCCATGCATCTGGGGCAAGGGGCTTCGGGTCAACCAGCTGCTATGACTGCGTGAGAGAAGGGCAGAAGTAATTGCTAGTTCTCTAAAGAAAACCATTTGGATGACCATGGAAGGGGAGCTAACCACTCTCACAGGCAGGAGAGACCCTCATCTAACATGATACAATATAAAAGGCACAGATGGGATTTAGGGGTAGGAAGACATGCGTAATGGTCCTGCCACCCCTTCTCATCACTGTGCTGCCACTGTACCCTCAGCTTCCTTTAATAGAGCCTTTGGTGCCTGATTGTTTCTTGCATTCTTCAATATGGCGGGTACCTCAAGCTTTCCTTATAGTTATTCATTTATTCATCCAACAAATATGTTTTGAGTGTCCACATTCTGTGTGCCAGGTTCTATGTCAGATACAATAAACAAAGCAGACATAGTCCCTTCCTTCAAGCCTGGGTGATTTGCACTATTAGCGGGGAAGAACACGGGCTGCGGAACACACCAAGGAAGAATACTCAATCGAGACTAGGGTGGGAGGGCTGTGTTGGCAACGGCTTCCTGGGAGAAAAACATATCAGAACTGGGATCAGATGGTTTAGTTATTGATTCTAGGAAACGCTGGACAATAATAGTAAATAACAGTAGTAGCACTTACTGAATGCTTTCATTATGCTAAGCCCTACACTGGATGTTTCCACAGAGCATCTCCTCTATGAAGGTTTTATTATTATCACCGTATGTAAACAAAGATACCGATGTGTAGAAAGCTCAAATGCTTTTTCTATGGTCCCATGTAAGAAGCAACAGAGCTGGGAATTGAACTTGTGTAAAAGGGATAATACAAAACATGCATTTCTAACCACTGCACTATGCTGCTAACCTTTGTGACTTGGGAAAGATCCTTGCGAATAAGCCTCAAGGTATTTGCCAAAGTAGATGAAGCTGCATAGCACAAAAACCCAATCCCAAGTATGCTTACTTAGTAAGAAAGTTGGACGCAGCACTAGGCCACAAAGGGTAAGGGGAATGCATCTGTCCCTACAGGATGGTCGGCCCTCTCCCCAGTCACTAACTTTGTTTTCCATACTGGACCAGGAGAAGAACAGCCCATATGAAGGATGCCCATGTAGCTCATTTGTGTAGGAGCAGATAGCAAGCATCAGCCTTTTATATCCCTGGCTGGGTGTGACCGTGGTGATAGAGCTGCCTTGGGAAGATGAGTAGCTAGGAAAGAGGTTCTCAGTCACTCGTGCTTTATGGTAAATGTCTGAGGGCTGTGGCTTTCCAAATTGATTGTGGTCCACCCCAGCCAAGTCGCCTTCCTACACCTCGCTGAGTGCTCCAGCATGCTGTGCTGCTGGTCAGATGCCTGGACGACCTCTGCTACTGTCCAGAGAAGTTGGTGCCTCCATTGGAAGTTGATGATTTTCCTTCAGGGGAAACACAAAGGACCTGGTAGCTGGGTGAGAAAAGGAGCGGGAATGTGATGAACAGGCATTGTGTTAACTTAAATTGTACTATGGAATGAGCACATTTGTTCTCACTCAACAGGAAGTCATCCCAGGGTAGAGGGAATCCCAGTTCTGCCACCGTTGGGAATCACATGACTCAGGTGGGTCAGAGGATGGAGAATGGCTCAAGCAGGGAGTGGCAGGGCTGCTGAACACCTTCCCAAAGATTCTGCAGGGCTGGGAGGAAGGCCTAGAAGGATGAGCACGGTTAGGAGTCAAACAAGTGGGTGTTAATCCCATTTCCCTATTTTTGCCTGTGTGGCCTTAGGCTGGTTACTCAGTCTCTGTGTTCAAAATAAAGCCCTTTTTAGGGCTGCTCTAAAAATGAAACAGGATGACGTAAATGAAGTGCTGGGCCCACTCCAGTGCTGGTGCTTTGTCAATCATAATGTTACTCATATTCCTAAACTCATATTTCTGTATTGCCTTTTTGAGGTTTTTACAGTTTACGTTTTTATGATTGGTATAAGCCTGTGTGTGTGGCTGAGTGTCTAGGTTTCTTTTGTGAAAGAGGGACTTTCTTTCTTTTTAGAGTTTTCCTTACTTATGTGGAGAGACTGCTTGAAGAACTAAGGCTCTTAGAAACACCAAGACTTCTAAAACCCTTTTATTTTTTGTGACAAAGCAAGCAAACTATGGGAGAGTTTGACAGGGAAAAGGAAAACACGATGTAGGTTTTTACTGAGAAACCAATAATTTCCCTTATTCTCCCTTCTTCTAGAAGGAAATGTGAAGATTTCCTTAGTTTCCTCCTTCTGGGTGAAGACCCAAGTACAGATCTACTGCTCTCTTGGAAAGAATAATTCAGGAAAAAACAAAGTATGTGTGAAACATATTTAAAACAAAAGCAGTTTTAAAATCCTTAACAGTCTCATGAGTTCTCCATTCTTCTCACCTTCGTTTTGGAAAGAAAGCCCAGAGGGGCATTGGGAACTAGGTAGAGCATGATGTATGAAGTCAATGCTTGCCTATCTTCTACAGTTATCTGTAGGCACAAATTACAACAGTTTACAGAGAACTTCATGGAGGGCAATTTAGTGCTTCTAATGTCCTGCTGACAATCCTGACAGGAAGGTCAATGAGGGATCCTCTACTTCCTTTTAGAGGCATTGAAACTGAGGTATAGAACTTATGTGCAATACCCCTGCTCCCCAGCTGGTCAATACTGGAGCAGCACTAGATCTGCTTCCTCTGCCATCTGTCCTTAACTGCCACTGGTTTCTGAAGCTCCGGTTCCACTCAGATGCCTAAGGTATCTAAGGTATAGGTATAGGACAGGGCACTGGCAAGAAGGTCTGCTTATTACTTACAGGAATTGCCTCCCGGGGAAAGAAAGTGAGCCAAACTGTCAAGGGTGTTTTACATTTATATTGTGCTGCTTTTTATCCCTTTTGGCATCAGAGCTTAAGCCAAGGTACCTGGGCATGGCTGATCTGGCATTCAAGTGCCTGAGGAGGCTGGCTTGTCAAAGTGGCTCTCAGAGTGCCCAGTGTTTGAGTCACACCCAACCCATGGACTGTTAGGCTTGTGTCCTGGGACTTCTTGCCTCCCCTCTTAAAGCAGCAAAAGATAAAAGTATAATCACTCTCCAGTGAGCCTGGACCAAAGGCCCAGAGCAGAACAACAAGCCCTGTTTTGCTTTCTCCCGGCATTAAGAATCAAGACTGACTTTGTGCGCTGTGCTGCTGAGTGTGGTGTGTGACCTGTGAAATGAAAAATCCCTGCTCTGTGCCCAGAGGCTTCCAATTCTGCTGTCCAGGCTGTTTTCTTTTTATATCTGCTGGAAGGGAATCAGAAAAGTCCAACAAGCAAAAAAACAAAAACAAAACAAAACACAATGACCAAGATTCAGCAGCAGCTAGGAAGTGTTAAGAGGTTTCTACAGCTTTTCCCCTTCCCACCATGCTTGTCTTGGTTCATCAGTTCAGATGTATATTTCACTCGCTTGCTGAGCACCTGCTAGAGGCCACCTATAGCAGCTAGAGGACAAGTTTTAGAGTCAGTCAGTATAAACTAGCTGTGTGAACTTGAGCAGATGATCTTCCTCTAAAGCCTTAGTTAGTTAGCTTATTTGTTAAGTAATATCATCATAAGACTGAGTCAATTGATCACTCACTCTTTCATTCATTTATCCCTTCATTCACCAAATATTTATTGAGCCTCTACTATGTGTTTGGCACTATTATTAAGTAGTCTGCATGCATTTTTAATTTAATCATCATGACAACCCCAAGTAAGTACCTTTTGCTTTCCTCATGTTACAGATGAGGAAACTGTGGCAAAAAACAGATGAAATAAGTCATCTGAAGCCACACAACCAGTAAGTGTTTGATTTGGGATCAGAATTAATGCATCCTCAAGTCCTGATCCTGTACTAGTGAACCAAGAGTAAGACTCAGTCCCTGATCTTAAGATGCTTGTAAGTTAATCAGGGAGACAGACGTGTAAATGGTTAAGTGATATGTAGGCAGAGTTTCACACAAGAGATATGTATGTAGGGAGGTACCCAAGCTGTCCTACAGTTGGGGATCAAGGAAAACCTTTACAGATCAAGTAATCTTGGGTTAGACTTTGGGAGACACATGGGTACTTTCTGGGATTAAGCTTTGGGAGACAGGTGGGTATTATCTGGGTAAAGAGAGGAGAAAAGGCATTATAAGCAGAGGGAGAAGGATGTAAAAAGGTATAGGAAAGATCAGGCATGTTTGGGAAATCATCAAAAATTCAGCAAGTTTGGAGTTCATGGTACTTCAAGGAAAAAGGAGAGACATGGAACTAGAAGGATAAGCAGGGACTTTACTTCCCTCTGGTCACATACACAGACAAGGGCAGTTTCTGCCCCTTTCACTTAGGTGACCATGGTGATGACGGTGGTGATAATGATACTAGAATAGATTTTCACCACACCTAGCAGCTTATGAAACACATCCACATACACCAGGGCAAATTGCTTGATCCCATGAAGCAGGCAAGGCACACAAAAATAGTTTAGCTTCCAAGTGATTACATAAATTTGTGCCAAATTTATTCAATTACTCCCCCAGAAGAGGTCAAACAATGGTCTTTTCATCTGGAGTCCAAAACTCCACTGCTATTTCTCTTATCTAGTAAGACAAAATTAATCAAATTCACTAAAAGTCCACCACTACTGTGGCAGAAGTGGTGTTCACCAAATATCCATGTGTTCCCCTACATTTCCCAGCCAACCTTGCAATAAAGTTGGGGTCATGTGACTAATTCTGGACAATGGGTGTATTAGTCCATTCTCACATTGCCATAAAGGACTACCTGAGACTAGGCAATTTATGAAGAAAAGAGGTTTAATTGATTAACAGTTCTTCAGGCTTAATAGGACGCATGACTAGGAGGCCTCAGGAAACTTACAATCATGGCAGAAGGTGAAGGGGAAGCAAGCATGTCTTACGATGGCAGAGCAGGAGTGGTGGGGGAGATGGTGCCATACACTTTTAAACAATCAGATCTCATGAGAACTCACTCACTGCCAGGAGAACAGCAAGGGGGAAATATGCCTCCATGATCCAATCACCTTCCACCAGGCCCCTCCTCCAAATCAACATGAGATTTGGGTGGGGACACAAATCCAAACCATATCAACGGGCTTGGGAGTGGACATGAAGTGCCAGGTTAGGGTCAAGCCTAACTGCTTTACCCCTGATACTGCAACCTTGGACATCATTTTGCCATATGGTATAGTTTCAAGATGAAAGAGGGTGGCCAACCTAAGCCTGACTTTACAAAGCAAAAATGTCTTTATTGAATTAAGCCAATGGAAATTTGGGGTCTTATCTTTACTCCAGCATCCTAACTACTATAGTTCTCAAAAGATTGGCATTTTTTCTACCTGTCTTTGTATTTTATTTCCCAACAACTGTCCCTTTCAAATTCATTTGTAAGCCTCAGTGGACCACTTAGAGTCGCTGGCTATGTCCTTTGAGAATCATTTATTGAATGTCTCTTCCTCTCCTACTTGATTGCAAGTTCCTCGAAGGCAGAGCTGTGACAATCATTTTGAAAAAGAAATTATTTACAGGAAGAGTCTGGCACAAAAGAAATATGCATAGAATTGGATTTTATTTGTTAAAAATCTATAAAAAATGACCATTTTGCTTGGGATACTTTGAGGGCCCCAAGTTAGCTTTACTAATTTTAGAAATGATATCATTTCATGTCAGATGATTCTCTGACTTGGGCTTTCAGTCTTTGACAACTTTTTAATCTTTATCTCACGTTAAGAAAATGCAAAATTTACAGAGAAGCATCTTATCTGTGTTCAACAAGAGTTCTTTGCTTTCCATGAAATGCTGGATAAGCTACAGAATGAAAAATAGTGATGTCTACCAAATTAGTAGTATAAGGATTGGTTACAAAATGATTACCTGTTTAACTTTAAAATTGTGCTTATTGTATAATAGAACCTGAGTATTTTCAGAGTTATGTGGGGGCATGGAGCAGGTGAAATCCAGGTGATCACCATGTGAAATAGTTTGGATATATGTCACCACCAAATCTCATGTTTAATTATAATCCCCAGTATTGGAGGTGGGGTGTGGTGGGAGGTGATTGAATCATGAGGGTGGGTTTCTCATGAATGGTTTAGTGCCATCCACTTGGTGCTGTCCATAGTGAGTTCTTATGTGATCTGGTTGTTGTAAAGTGTCAAGTGTGGCACCTTCCCTGCCTCCGTGCTCCTGCATTCTCCATGTGATGTTCCTGTTCTAGCTTCACCTTTTGCCATGAGTAAGAGCTCCCTGAGGCATCCTCAGAAGCCAAGCAGATGCCAACACTATGTTTTCTCTACAGCCTGCCGAACCATGGCTGATTGGACCTCTTTTCTTCATAAATTACCCAGTGTCAGGTATTTCTTCATAGCAATGCAAGAATGGCCTAATACACCATGACTGGGGTTCCTGAATCTGTGGATGACAGTCAAGTGTGTGTCTCCCTGCCTGGGGCATCCCAGGTAAGGGCTGAGCAGCATCAAGAAAATCTGTGCAACATTTGCAACTCATAACATACCACTTATCACTTCACCCCTCAGACCCACAAGAACACATAATAGAACCAATGCAAGAGAAGGATGCCACAAGGGTGACCTTAAATCTCACCTCATCTATCACATAAAACATAAATGACAAAGTTTGGTAATTTGGCTACCATGCATGACAGCACTCACAACTGATGGGGTGATGCATAGAATCATTCCCTATGCAATGAGAATTGCTGCTCTGGGGAATGTGTGGGGAGTCTGTACTGAAAAGTTTTTTTTTGTAGAGGAATGAAAATGCACCTAGTTAGGTTTGCTGTACATGTTTTGTTTCCCAACTATTTTATGGCTCCTTCTTTTTTTACTTCCTGGAGAAATTTCTGGCAAGAACTTCTGGCAGTCTCCTGTTTCCCAGATGCCCGGCTCCTCACTGTCATGCACATAACAGCAAATCCGTAACAATCCTCCTTCACAATTACATCAGGTGGTCGGGGGGGCGGACAGGAGGGCATAAGAAGATCAGTACCCTAGAAGGCAGCCTCATTTACTCATCCACTAAGAAAGTAATGACTGAACACCTACCAGGTTCCAGGCACTTGGGAAAAGGCAGTGAACAAGACTGACGAAGGCCCCAGCCCGCAAAGCCTCATATTCAAAAGCTGGGACAGAGATGAGAGAAAAGTAAAGAAATAAACAAGACATCTTGGATGGCGATAAATGCCATGAAGATAATAAAACAGGGTTTTGTGACAGAAAATGGCCAGAAATGAGAATAGCAGGTTTGATGAAGGTCTTTTCAAGAGGACATCCAATCAGGACCCAATCATGTGATGATGTGCAGGAAGAACCTTCCCATAGGCTGGAGGGGAAGGATGGGCTTGGTTTATGTGACAAAGGCCAAGTGGCTGTAGCAGAGGGAACTAAGGGAAGAGAAGCAGAGGCTAGATGATGGTGAGCCTTATAATCCATTCAAAGACATTCCAAGTGCAAAAGGAGGCCATCAGAGGGGCCCTTGTGGACATTACAATACAATATTGAAGTCCAAAAACAATAGTCTATTCATTGACCTACGCTTACTTCCTAAACTCTAAATAATGTTCAGTAATTTTTTTTTTTTTTTTTTTTACCAATTTACAAATGGTTTTTTTACTTGTGCCTTCACTTTTTGTTTTTTGTTTTGTTGTTATACTTTAAGTTCTAGGGTACATGTGCACAATGTGCAGGTTTGTTACATACGTATACATGTGCCATGTTGGTGTGCTGCACCCATTAACTCATGATTTACATTAGGTATATCTCCTAATGCTATCCCTCCCCCCTCCCACCACCCCACGACAGGCCTCAGTATGTGATGTTCCCCACCCTGTGTCCAAGTGTTCTCACTGTTCAATTCCCACCTGTGAGTGAGAACATGCGGTGTTTGGTTTTCTGCCCTTGTGATAGTTTGCTCAGAATGATGGTTTCCAGCTTCATCCATGTCCCAAAAAAAGGACATGAATTCATCCTTTTTTATGGCTGCATAGTATTCCATGGTGTATATGTGCCACATTTCCTTAATCCAGTCTATCATTGATGGACATTTGGGTTGGTTCCCAGTCTTTGCTATTGGGAATAGTGCTGCAATAAACATACGTGTGCATGTGTCTTTATAGCAGCATGATTTATAATCCTTTGGGTATATACCCAGTAATGGGATGGCTGGGTCAAATGCTATTTCTAGTTCTAGATCCTTGAGGAATCGCCACACTGTCTTCCACAATGGTTGAACTAGTTTATAGTCCCACCAACAGTGTAAAAGCATTCCTATTTCTCCACGTCCTCTCCAGCACCTGTTGTTTCCTGACTTTTTAATGATGGCCATTCTAACTGGTGTGAGATGGTATCTCATTGTGGTTTTGATTTGCATTTCTCTGATGGCCAGTGATGATGAGCATTTTTCATGTGTCTGTTGGCTGCATAAATGTCTTCTTTTGAGAAGTGTCTGTTCATATCCTTATACAAAAATTAATTCAAGATGGATTAAAGACTTAAATGTTAGACCTAAAACCATAAAAACCCTAGAAGAAAACCTAGGCAATACCATTCAGGACATAGACATAGGCAAGGACTTCATGACTAAAACACCAAAAGCAATGGCAACAAAAGCCAAAATTGGCAAATGGGATCTAATTAAAATAAAGAGCTTCTGCACAGCAAAAGAAACTACCATCAGAGTGAACAGGCAAACTACAGAATGGGAGAAAATTTTTACAATCTACCCACCTGACAAAGGGCTAATATCCAGAATCTACAAAGAACTTAAACAAATTTACAAGAAAAAATCAAAGAATTGTTTTTTTCTCCCTCTCTCTTTTTTTCTTTCCTAATAATTACTCCATACCCAGTCTATTGCAGGTATTGTGCTAGACTTTGGAGACAAAAATTAAATTCCTGCTTTTATGTGGAGACAAACAATAAACAAACACATGTAGAACGTGTTTGGAAATGTTACACTTTATGAAGGAAAAACAGAGGATCATAAGCAATGTCATGCATGTGTGTAGGCACAGGCTGGCTATTTTTGGTAGAAAGTCTTTGAGGAGCAATTGGAGAAAAGATGGGAGAGGAGAGAACCCTGTGAACAACCAGGGGAAAAGCAGCCGAGGAGGTGGGGACTGCAAGTCCAAAGCCAGTGGCAGGGAGCATGCTTGGTGTGTCTGAGAAAGAGCAGCTGGCTTGGGGGAGTGATGGAGGAAGACATGCGGGTAGCTGACGGTGACCAGGCCAAGTGGGCTTCATGGGTCTAGGGGAGGACTTTGGATTTCACTCTGAGATGACAAAACCCTGGAGTTGTTGGCAGAGGTGCTATAACATTATCCCATTTAAGCATAAAAGGCTCAATCTGCCCAGTGGTGGAGAACAACAGAGTGGAAACAGCTGGAGGAGCCATGTTCCTGGGGGAAGGGGAGAGGTTTTGGATTCAGAGCGTGGTGTGAAGATGAACCAGCAGGATTTCCCAACAGCGTAGATGGTGCTGGGAGATAAGAGGGGAGTGAGAGAAAACACCAGGGACATTGGCCTGAGGGTGCGCGGGAAAAGCCAGTTTGGGAAACCTTGGAGGAACCAGTTTAGTTCTGACCAAGATGAATTTGACATGTCTGTTAGACTTCCAAATGAAAACATTGAGGAGGCAGTTGGTTGTATCAGGCTTGACTTTACAGGAGAATTGGCGGCTGGGAATATATTAATAAATGAAGGAGTTGTCAGCTTAGAGATTGTATTAAAATGCATAGGACTCAATGAGATGTTCTAGGAAATAGGTATGAAAAGAGATAAGAAGAAATGTGTGTGCCGAATCCTGGGGCAAGAGATGGAGAGAGAACAGCTAGTGAGGATAGGGAGGAGAACCAAGATAGCATGATGCCCATACACGAAGGGAAGAAGGATTTCATGGAGAAACACCAGCTGTAGCAAAGAAAAGGAAGTTTGGATCTGCCTACTCTCCTTCCTCCCTCCCTCCCTCCCGCTCCTTTTCTCCCTCTCTCCCTCCCTGCTTCCTTCCTCCCTACTTCCCTCCCTCCCTGTTTTCTTCCCTCCCTTCCTTCTGTTTTTTCCCCCTCCCTCCTTTCCTTCTGTCTTTCAGTTTCCCGTTAGTCTGAGATCCTGCAGGATAGATATTTCTGGTGCTCTTCACAGATTGAAGGGCCTTGGGTTTCTTCCTGATACCCCACAGTGCATGCAAAGACATAGCAGATAAAGAGATAATCATAATCTAACCGCAAAATGCATCCCTTGCACTCTGTTATTATGTTAAGAGCGTTGCTGGTACTTTCCTCCCAACTTTTACCCGTGGAGAATTGAAAAGACACTCAGTGAGGGTTCAGAATCTTCAAAACGTGTACACCATCAGCATAAATCACTCATTCTGGATAAATCCGCTTCAATTATGTATTTAACTCAGCTGAGAGCTCCCCAAAGAAGGGTTATTCCGTATTCACCAGCAAAGTATTTTTGATACCCTCATAGGGACAATGATTCGCCAAAAATTCATGCAACCTTTTTTATATTAATGCAGAAAAATTTGAAGATTATTAAGTCCATGCTTCTGACAGCCCCTGCAGTTACAAATAAAATAGCTAATGAGAAGAAAAACTGCCCCTACCGGCTTATTCCCAAAGCCCCAGCCATCTTGACGCAAGAATGCTGTGACAAATGGTACTTTTCACCTTTCTAACATGCCCCTTCTCCGATTATAGATTTAGATGGATAACATGACCACAAGAGTTAGGCCCCAAAGCAGATGATTGCCTCTGGCACCCGTCGTATGCAATTCGAGGTGAAATTTTCCAAGAGCCAAATGAAATAATTGCAACAGGGTAAGTCTAACTCTGCCAGTGAATTTATAAAAATTAAAAGGTCTGAGAGGTAATGCTCATGAACCCATTTGTCTCATTTTTCCTCATTAAGATTTAATTGAAATGAACTCTGGTGACTGTAAGAAAAGTTACATTCTTATTTCAGGCTAGCATTTTTTAAGCACCAAACTCTCCTTGGAATCAGTTTGATGCACTGCTATTTCACCATTGATATTAGTGCAAACATAGCAGTGAAATTAAAAAAAAATAGGCCATTTAATCCTATCGAAAGATAGCCGTTTTGCATTTAAGGAGCACAGGTATCTACATTTGAAGGCACAATTAAAACAACTTCTGGACGAATTCTAAAATGTGAATTGGCCCCCTACCATGTAAAACTAAAGGAAATGGAAAGTCAAAATATTGTCATCTAAAATAATTACCATATATAGATAGATATAGTCACTCACTTATCTGCCACTTCAACATATTGTATGTAAGAAATTAATGTGAAGTGCACTTTTACATAAGCATTAGAGAATCTGAGGACATAAAAGTATGACAGTGGAGTCTTCATTTGGGTTTTTCGAGGCTGTTATCGTGTATACTGCCACTTACAGCTTGCACATGGTATGACAGCACTGGCCACCAGGATCTCCAGCTCCTTGCCACCCCCTCGCCATCCACACTGCCAAACTGAAAAAATGGTTCTTGCCAAAGTCACTAAAAGCCCCCTCTTTGCCCACCACTGTGTATGTTCCACCCTTCTCAGTGGTATTTAACCTTATTGTCCATGCCATCCTTTTCATATATAAAACTCCTTCTTGAGTTTCTAGCTCTCTCTTCTCCTGGTGACCTCCTTCAACTTCTGATACCTTCTTATTGGCCTCCTCCCAGGGTTCTTTAGCTGTCTCTCCCCCAGTGTTGGTCTTGCCCCACTCTTCTGCTCTAGGTCGACTTGCCTCCTCACTCAAGACCTTCTCAGGACAAGCTTGTCCATTGTGGTGGGTTGAATAACGTCCTCCCAAAAGATACACCCAAGTCCTAACTCTGGAAACTGTGAGTGCACACTATTTGAAAATAGGGCCTTTGCAGATGTAATTAAGGTAGGGATCTCTAGATGATATAATACTGGATTTAGGATGGACCTTCAATCCAATGACAGATGCTCTTATAAGAAGGGGAGAGGACAAAGAGAGACAGAGGAGAGACAACCATGTGAAGAGACCCGAGGCAGAAATTAGAGTTAGGCTCGCACAAGTTCAGGAATGCCCTCAGTCATTCAGGAATGACTGGAAAACAGCAAGGTAAGAGGATTTCTTAGACCTTCAGAGGGAGCACAGCCATTGCGACACCTTGACTTGGGACTTTTGGCCTCCAAAACTTTGAAAGGATACGTTTCTGTTGATTTAAACCATGAGGTGTGGTAATTTGTTGCAGTGGCTGTAGGAAATGAATATATTCACCCAAATGAGACCTCCACTCCTACCTTTAAGCCCAAAGACTCCCAGTTTTAGAGCTTCAGCCAAGATCTTGCTCCTCAGTTTCAGATGCTTGGTATCTTGACTGGGATGTCTTACAGACAGCTCCTTCTCAAGACACACATCCAACCTAGGGCTCCTGCCTGCTCCTTGTCGATTCAGCTGCCAATGCTGCAGACTGGGGATTCATACCACTACTCAAGAACTACTTACACAACCAACCTAGACCCTAATTATAGAGGCAGCAGTGGGAGGGAGGGGCCCAGCACCCAGACTCTGAAGCCTAGATGTTTGGACTTGAATCCTCGTTTAGGCTTAACTTATTATTTGAAGTTTTCTGTCTTGTTACCTCAGTTTTCTCATCTGTAATACAGGCCAATAATAATACTTACAAAGGGCTGAGAATACTGCTTGGCACATAGAAAGTATATTTTCTTTATTTTTTATTTTATTTATTTATTTATTTATTTTGAGACGGAGTCCTGCTCTGTCGCCCAGGCTGGAGTGCAGTGGCGCGATCTCGGCTCACTGCAAGCTCCGCCTCCCGGGTTCATCACGCTGTTCTCCTGCCTCAGCCTCTCCGAGTAGCTGGGACTACAGGCGCCCGCCACCACGCCCGGCTAATTTTTTGTATTTTTAGTAGAGACGGGGTTTCACCGTGGTCTTGATCTCCTGACCTCGTGATTCGCCTGCCTCGGCCTCCCAAAGTGCTGGGATTACAAGCTTGAGCCACTGCGCCCGGCCTATTTTTAAATAAATTTAAAAATTTACAAACATTCATTTGGAACTCTCTTGGTTCTTTTTTTTTTTTTTTTTTTTTTTCCAGACAGAGTCTTGCTCTGTCACTCAGGCTAGAGTGCAGAGGCACCATCTTGGCTCACTGCAACCTCCGCCTCCCAGGTTCAAGGGATTCTCCTGCCTCGGCCTCCCAAAGTGTTGGGATTACAGGTGTGAGCCACTGCGCCTGGCCTGAACTTTCCTGGTTCTTGACCCCCAACTCAAGGTTAGCGAGTCCTCATCCTCATCTGGGGATAAAGACACAGGCATGGAGCAGGTGGCTCTGAAGAGTATCTCTGTGCCCATCTGTGCAGTACCTTAGGAGCCCATGTTCCATAATTTACCCTTTGACTCTGATGAGGTTGCTTTCCTCCAGGTAGTCCCATAATAAGATTCGCCCCAGGCTTCTGATCCCAAATCTTTCCCTCATCTGCAATGCTCTTCCTCTTTCCACTCATTCTTTCTCCTCCTCCCACCTTTCTCCTCAAGTTGGACTCAGCTTTGATGCAGCCTCTTCCAGACAATCTCCACTGCCCTGCAGGCTGAAGGGTAACGATCTGTTTATTATCTGCCTCTTCTATTAGATTGTCAGCTCTTCCAAAGCAGGAATTATGTTTTATTCCTATATGCACCTTGAAGACTTGGAATGCAGCCTGCATAAAGTGGGGATGCAGCGAATCTTTGTGAAATAAATAACCATTTGTTTACCAGTTTCCGCATCCCTCTGGGTGATGAATGACAGGGTGGTCCGGAAAAAGGATCTGGCTACCAAATTATAGTCCTAAAGTTCTCCGTTTGGGAAATGTAATAGTCAATCACTATTTATATTCCGACAAAGCACAACACCCTACAGTCTGCAGACTGATTATATGCAGAATGCATTTCACAAGTAAAACAGCAAAGTGTGCTAGTGGCAGAGATGTGATCTTAGGGAGGTAAAGGACAAGGAACAGGATTTCTAGAAGATTAAGAGCATAGAACAAGACCCCAAGACCTATGCCTGGAAGCAAATGAAAATATAGAAGCATGGTGTCTTATATGATTAGGAGGTATTGGAGTACAAAGACTTTATGGGTTCTGAAACCTATAGGTCAGTTATGACCTAGAATTATTGAAGGAATCTGGTGTAGGCCATTCTCCTGTTCAGAGCTTTTTCTAGATATCATAGAGCTAACAAGTACACAATTTCTAAGAGACTCTTGCAACCTTAGTGTTGTTTCAAAGTTTTTCCTGGTTTCATCTGAATGCCTAGCACTAGCTTTTAGGAGCACTCAGTGGTTTAGTGTTGATGACAGGTTGGCAGAGAAAACCAAGTGTCTTCCATATAGGAGACAGTTAACATGGGAAGTTGTAACTGCATTAGGGGTCTACTCTTAACAAGACCAACTTCACTGCTCTGGTTAGCTATTTTCTGAGGAGTGAGTAGGAAAACAGGAAGAGACTCAATCTCTCCTTTCAAGCCCCACATTCAGTCTATCAGCAAATACTACTGATTCAATCTTTAAAATACATCCAGGAGAACCGTCTCCACTGCAATTACTCTGGTCTAAGTCCTCATCATCTTCTGTCTGGATTTTTGCAATAGTCTCCTGACTGGCCCTCCTATTTCTCCCCTTATCCAGCTTCTGTCTTTTCTCAACACAGCAGCGGAGCCTTCCTGCTCAAACTAGGACAGACCAAGGCACACCTCTGTTGAAAGACCTGCAATGTTACCCAGATTAAAAACCCAAGTACTCTCAGTGTATACTGTCTGCCCCTGGAAAGGATTAGAAAAGTTACTTCCTCATGAAATTGGTGCCATTAAGCTTAGATCAGAAGTATGAATATAGTAGACTACCATGAACATACCAGTTCTTCTCTGTAAGAGTTACAAAATATTTTGCTAAAGGGCAGCAAAAAATAAAGAACACAAAAATTAATAAAAATATTAATGGCTCTAGTAGGAGGTCTGAAGGCAACCAAAAATTCAAGTGGTGTGCAAGTCACCTAGACACGTGGATGATCATCAGTGTTAGATGTGTCCTTCTGAGCTTGCCCAATCTATATTCACGGGACTTTGGTACCAATTGAGTCTTCAGGAATTCTTAAACAATGTGATGTCCTGGGGTGTGTACTGGCTTTGGAATCAAAGATCTTACCTAAGTAAGTTAAGTAAACACATTAGGCCTCATTCTCCTTATCTGTAAGATGGGATATTAATATCTACTTTGAAGGATTGTATTTATTCAATCCTCTTCATTCTGAATTCTGTTGGTATATCACTTTCTGTAGGAAGCCTTCTTAGTCCTACTAGAATTAATCTCCCCATCTCTGCAGTTTCCTTCTCTATACCCAACAAATCATTGTGTTTTCTTGTCCATTTTATTTGTTTTGCATGTCTGCCTTCTCAAGACCCTGGGTTCCTGGGTAGCAAAGAGTAGGTCTTATTTCATCTCTGTATTCCCAGTACCTAAAATGGTGACATTTGTTAGATAAATGAAAGAATGAGCTCTCAGAAGCAAATAGGAGAGTGTATTTCCTGTGTGAAAGTCATAATTTTGTATTTCCAAGACATTTTCCCTTATTACATTGGTAAGTTATATCAGTAAACTAGACGAAAAAGAGTAAAGAAGGAAACCAATAATGAGAAACCATTTGACATTAATAAGATTGGTGAAAATTCCAATACCACACGTTGACAAGAATGGGCATGATGAGGACCCACATGTGCTTTTGGTGGGAGTGCAAATTGGCACAAGCCTTTTGGAAAACAAAGCTTCAGATGCACATGGCATTTTGGCAAATAATTCTACTCCTGGATGTATGCCTTTGAGAAACTTGGCATACATAAACAAGGAGACTTGTACAAGGGTGTTTATAGTAGCACAGTTTATAATAGCAATAAAATTGGAAACTACCTGTATGTCCACCAATGGGAAAACAAATACATAAATGTTTGCATATTCCTATAATACAACTCCTTGCTGTATTTAAATGAATAAAAGCAACAGGGATTTATGTAAATAAACCTTAAAATCATACTGCTGAAGAAAAGACGAAAGTGCAAAAGGACTTGAACTTTTTTGTACACCATTTACATTAAGTTAAAAATCAGAAAATAGAAATTCATATGTTATTTCTGAATGTATACATGCATAATTATACATCAGATAATGCAAGTAATGGTAATTATAAGATTCTGAATGGTGGTTACTCTGGGGAATGAGAAGAGTAAAATGGAATTTAGGAGGGTCGATTGAGGTTGTAATGTGGTTATTTCACAAATAAAAAGACTCGAAGTATTCTAAAATGCTAAGATTTTTTAAAGTTGTATTATGGATACATTATTGTTCATTCTATTCGTCTTAAAACATTTCATACAATTTTTTAAAAGTTAAGCAAAACTATCTTAACTGTGGAAACTGCATGTTAGCTAATTCCATTTTCAAGGCACCTGTGTGTTTGAGACAGATTTCATAAATTTCTTTAGTATGTAACCAAATGGACCAACTCCATGAAAAAGTCCTCTGTAAATATTTGTTCCCTTACTTCGACTACCTATTTTAATTTTTTATTTATTTTTGAGACAGAGTCTCACTCTGTTGCCCAGGTTTTAGTGCAATGGCACAATCTCAGCCCACTGCAACCTCCGCCTTCTGGGTTCCAGCAATTCTCCTGCCTCGGCCTCCCAAGTAGCTGGGATTATAGGTGCCCATCACCACGCCCAACTAATTTTTGTATTTTTAGTAGAGAGGAGTTTCACCATGTTGGCCAGACTGGTCTCAAACTCCTGACCTCAGGTGATATGCCTGCCTTGGCCTCCCAAAGTGCTGGTATTACAGGTGTGAGCCACCACGCCCGGCCAACTATTTATTTTTTCATGTTTTTGCAATGGAAATATTTTGAGGGAACACAGTACATTTGAGTTTCTTAAAGATATTACTAAGTATCTGGTATGCAAATATCCTCTCTTCATTCTTTTTACATAACTTTTTTTCCTTCCTACTTTGTAAGTCTTAGGTGTATAATTCATTCATTCATCCAACTATCCAACAAATATTTGCTTAGCCTCTACAATTTATAGGCTGTCTTCCAAGTCCTGGGGGTAGATTGTGGAAAAATAAATCTTCCATTTGATTTGGGCTTTATCCTTGTTTGTTTGTATTATATTTTGTGTACCTGTTTTAGTTCCCCGAAGGCAAGGAAGAAGAACATTTTACTGTTGTTTGTGCCTGATACATCATAAATGCTTACACACAAATATTAGTTGAACATATCCATGAATTAATGAATATATTTCAGATGGCACTGACCCAGGAGTGTGTACAAAGCATTAAAAAAATCCATTCTTTATTATTCAAATTTTTTTCAATTTTATCTTTTTGAGAATGTTCCCATTTTTAAACTAATGCTCTGAATTATAATTTTGTTAATAAAAGTTGGCTCTTAAAAAAACTAAAAATATCCAGGTTTTTTCTCTTTCTAAACATTCAACCATTGCAACTACCTAGGATTCCACCTTTTTTCTTGTTTGTAACTTGGCATACCTGTAAAACAAAGGCTACCATAGGACTGAACACAGTCTCCCTCAGAGATAGTTCTAAAATGATGCTTATTACCCTTCTCTTTTTTATCCCATCCCCTCTTGCCCAAACATCATAATTTTCTGTTTTTAAGATGATGATTTCTGAAGCACAAAGTTCCTGGAAGCTGACTGCTTTAATATCAAATCCAAGCAATAGTTCCTTTCTCAAGGAAGGCAAAGTTGTAGGCAACTCTCAACAAATACCTTTGTACCACAGATCCATAAAGGTTTCTTCAAAGGTTTCTTTTTGACACTTTCGGACTTGGATGACTGAAAACAAACAAGCTGAAGTGAAAACACTGAACAATCACAAGGACAGTGTCTCTACTGGCAGGTGATGATCATCAGTCAGAGAAGGGACCTATCTAAGTAAACACAGCCTGAGACTCAGGATGGGCTTGGGCAGGTTGCGGCCAGGAGGTGGAAGGCACTGACTCCACCACAGGGCAGGCCTGAAGTGTAATCAGCCTCCAGATTACCAATCACTCTTACACATCCAGTGTAGACAACACAGCTCCAAATCTCCATGCATTCTGAGGAGCCATGTCAAAGAAAGAAATAGCCCTTCTCCATACTAGGAAGGCAAAGAAGGATTTTCTTTGGCAGATTTAATATCCTCAGTAACCTGAAAACAGGATTTTTTTTATTATTATTTTTTGAGACAGGGTACCTTGCTCTGTTGCCTAGGCTGGAATGCAGTAGCAATCATGGCTCATTGCAGCCTTGAATTCCTGGGCCCAAGTGATCCTCCCACTTCAGCTTCCTTAGTAGCTGGAACTACAGGTACATGCCACCATGCCCAATTAATTTTTTTTTTTTTTTTGAACTTTTTGTAGAGATAGGATCTTGCCCAGGCTTGTCTTGAACTCCTGGCCTCAAGCAATCCTCCCACCTCGGCCTTCCAAAGCACTGGGATTACAGGCATGAGCCACTGCACCTGGCCTGAAAATAGGATACTTTTATTGTCTCCATTTTACAGGTGAGAAAACTGAGGCATGGAGAGGTTTTGTTGTTGTTGTTTGTCTGTTTTCTGTTTCTGTACCTCAACCAAGAATCCTTAGCCCGTAGGTACTAATGGAATTCATACTCTTGAACCCGACCAGGTAAGAAAGCTTCTTTTCCTATCAGTTACCTTAGGCTTAAGTTCTTTCTTAGGAAATGTCCTGCCCTGTCCCTGCCTCAGCAGTTCCTAACAGTGAAGAACGAACCTTTTATAAAGAGTGTTGTTCTAAGCCCTTTGTGTGAAGTAGCTTAAATATTCCTCATAACAAGATACGTACCACTTGTATCCCCATTTTATACTTGAGCACACTGAGGCCTGTGGGATTAAGTGATTTGCCTAAGGTCAGCCACATAGCTAGTGACTGGCCAAGTAGGAATTCATGCCCACACCCTCAAACTCTTCGCCACCACTCTGTCTGGATACGACACCACCACTAGAAACTAAGAATCCACCCTCTAGATCTCTCTCCCCTCCCCCTGACATCCCACTAGACATCTATCATTATTGTAATTCAATGGCCTGAATTTTTTTTTTTTTTTTTTGATTCGCTCTTCTGGCCCAGGCTGGAGTGCAATGGCACAATCTCAGCTCACCACAGCCTCTGTCTCCCAGGTTCAAGCAATTCTCCTGCCTCAGCCTCAGGAGTAGCTGGGGTTACAGGCATGTGCCACCATGCCCGGGTAATTTTGTATTTTTAGTAGAGATGGGGTTTCTACATGTTGGTCAGGCTGGTCTTGAACTCCCGACCTCAGGTGATCCACCTGCCTCAGCCTCCCAATGTGCTAGGATTACAGGTGTGAGCCACTGCACCTGGCCAGCTGAAATGGTTTTTGAAACTCATCTTTTGTTTCCCATTGCCACTGGGTGCCGCCATTTTAAGACTTTTAATCTACTGTGGAAGTCAGGAAGACTCCTGATCTCCTTCCTGGTCCCTAAACTTTCCCATGAAGCCAGAGTGTTTTTTAAACCATTAGCTCTCAAGCTTGGCTACACATTGGAATCACCTGGGAAGCTTTAAAATGCACTGATGCATTCAAAAAATAGAATACCATTCAGCACTGAAAAGAAATGAGTGATCAAGCCATGGAAAGACATGGAGGAACTGTAAATGCGTATTGCTAAGTGAGAAAAAGCCTGAAAAGGCAACTGCATGACTACAACCATATAACATTCTGGAAAAAGCAAAACTATGGAGACGGTAAAAAGATCAGTGGTGGCCAGAGGTTAAATGGGGAGAGAGGGATGAACAGGCAGAGCACAGAAGATTTTTAGGGCAGTGAAATTGCTCTCTATGATACCACAATGATGGATTCATGTCATTATAAATTTGTCCAAACCTCTAGAATGTACAACACCAAGAGTGAACCCTAATAGAAACTATGGACTTTGGGTGATTATGACATGTCAGTGTTGGTTCATTGATTGTGACAAATGTGCCACACTGGTGGGGGATGCTGATAGGGAGAGACGCCATGCATGTGATGCAGCCAGTGCTATATGAGAAATCTCTGAACTGCACAATTTTGCTGTGAACCTAAAACTGCTCTGAAAATATGGAGTTGTTTTTTTTTTTAAGTTAATATGGGCAAGGCACCTAGAAAAAAAATACTGATGTCTGGATTCCCTCACAGAGATTCTGATTCAATTGGTCTGGGATATGGTCTGAGTACCAGGAGTTTTAAAAGCTCCCCAAGTGATTCTGATATTCAGTAGAGTTAAGAGAAACGTTGTTCTAAACCAAAAATACAAGTTTATAAGAGGTGTCACATCTATTTAAAAAACTGCGTTACTACGGGAAATTCCTTAGCATGGCAGATGGTACTGCCTTGCAAACGCCTCAACCTGAATTTTCTAAATGGGTCTTTTAAGAATTTTTACCTCAACCTTCCTACACATGTGTGTACACACACATACATACACATACACCAACAAACATGTGCTTGCATGCACATACTAAGTACATGCTAATCACATGAAGTATGTCATGCCCCCGTAATACACCATGTTGCTTGATCTTTCTAAGCCTTTGCACATTCTGTTCCCCTGGCCTGGAATACCCTTTCTGTCCTTACTTGAATGCGAAACTTCTATTCACTGTCAAAAACCTCCTTAAATGTTCCTTTCCTCTGCCTGGAAGCTTTCTCTGATCCTCTAAGGTGGAGGCTTTCCTCTCTGAGCACACACGACAGTCGTATCTGCTCTCACTGATGCATAAGCAGGTGTTTAGATTATGTCTCCTCCTTTATTGTCAAATTGTTCTGAAGCATGGAATACAGGCTCTGTGTCATCTGCCACCAACCACTCCACCCTCACTCACCCCTGTCCAATCTCGCGTCACTCTCCCTATCACCCCATGCTCCAGCCATGGCCCTTCTTCTTCTTCTTTCTGCCATGGAACCTCTGTCGGGATTAATTCCTGAGTCAGGATTGATTCTCTAGCATGGCAGAGGAGTATTATGTTCTTCCCCTGTTTCTCCTCTAGCTAAAACCAACTCATCCTTAAAACAGTCCAACTATCACCTTCTCAGAGAAGCCTTCTGAGATTTATCCCAGACTGGAGGCAAATTTCCTTTGTTATATTCACTCATAGACTTATCGTGTTCCTTTTCTCTAAATTTGAAGTTATACACATATGTTTGTGACATCACTTCACCCAACCATAAGCATATAAGAGCAGGAATGTATTTGTTTTTGCTTATGTTTATATTTCTAGCACCTAGCACCAAGTCTGGCATCCAGTAGGCATCCTTTAAACAGTTGATATGAGAATGAATGAATGCCTGGCACACAGTAAGTACTCAATTATTTCAGTTATTATTGATAAACTTGGTGACAGCAAGCAACACATCTTCCTTTTTAGAACCCCCAGGCTTTGGAATATAGTGGGCACTCAGTAGGAGACTGCTTTGTGCATTATCAAAGCTAATGATATTCCTTGGACTTCATCTAATAATCAGCATGTTAAGTATGTCAGTGGTATTTTTCTCCATCTTAAAACCACAAACAATAAAGACTGTTTATTCACAGTCATTGCAGCAGCTAGAAATTGCCTGAAGCCACTGGGAAATTAGTAAGGAAGTAATGGTTTAAAGAGGGGTGAGAGACCTCTAATAAGAGAAAACCTAAGTGAATCTATGCAGTTAAAAGTTGAACTGACTCCACATATATATAGTAACAGAAAACATGGTTTTAACTACTTTTATTTAAATGAGTCAGTCTCGTTACCAGCTTGTAGTTGTACATAATGAAATCAGTCCATCATACATTTTTAAGAAGGGAAGAAATAAAATAAGAACATTACTTAGGTTCAGATTTGGGGGAGGGAGATTCTAAAATTTTCCAGAAAACTCTATGGTCAAAAAACCTAAGTTAATCTTTTTTTAAGTAGATTTTTAAATAGTAACTCTATGTGTTAATATTATCATATCCAGAGATTATTCCAGAAAGTCATATTAAAACTGTGGCCATACTTTCCTTCCATGAAGAATTTGCAGAATTTTCATAAGAAGATAGATCTCCCTCAGGATTCCAGGATCTCATTTCTATCTGTGATTTTTTTTTTTTTTTTTTGTATTGAAAACCTCCATGTCATGTTTCAAGAGTCTCTTTGGGTTCATGGACCAAATTACAAACCATAGTATGATCAAAAACTTTCAAAACCATCTCATCAGATATTCTAAACCAGCACAGCAGAAAGACTGGAAGGCGATGACACCATGGTGGACCTGATCATAGACACACATGGAGGCCCTGCAGTCCCCAATTCATGGCTGTTCTTTTAGAAGATCCACAGATTATTCCACAGATCTCCAGATCAGACTCCACAGAAGCCCTGACATCAAAGATTCTCAATGGGTAGTAAAATAGAACAAATACTCAATTACAGTGATTGTCCAAGGCTGAATGTTAGTTAACACCCTTGCAGGGTTACGGGTGGGTCCCAGGCTCTCTTCCCCTCCCTCATTCTCCTCTCTTTTTGGGCTTCCCCCTTCTTAATGGTCTTCAAGATTTTAATTATCAGATACTCAAAAGATTCACAGCTTATATCTAACTAACTGCCTTTTTGACAACCCTCAGTGTCTCAAATGCCCTGAAATCCAACACATAAAAAAATAAACAGGCTGGGCACTATGGCTCACACCTACAGTCCCAGCCTTAGTCCCCAGGAGGCTGAGACAGGAGAATCACTTGAACCTGGGAGGTAGAGGCTGCAGTGAGCTGATATCTCATCACTGCACTCCAGCCAGGGTGACAGAGTGAGATTCTATCTATCTTGGAAAAAAGAAAAAATAGCAAACAATCAAAAAATACAGCTCAATGCCTCCTTCCACTTAACCACCCATGCAAAAGACAACTGAAATATTCTTCCTGTCCCTACTCAGTGAAGGGGGCCAGCATCTAGCCTGCTCTACAAGCTAAAATGCAGAAGGCATCATTGTCACCCCCATCTCCTGTGAGGTGTCCTTATTCAATTTAATCATCAAAGTGTGCTAATTTTTCTTTTCTAAGATGTTTCAAATGCATTCACTTTTCTAAAGGATCTTTCAACAGCTTCCATTGCTTTCAGTAAGCTTTATCATATTATAAGTTTTATTTGTTCACTGTGTATGTTAAAATATATTAAAGGCAGGGTCTTCACATAAAAAAAAATTACCAGAAAGAAACTCTCCACAAAAAAGCCCTAGGCCCAGATGGTTTCACAGGGGAATTAGGGCCATGTAAGTCTCAGGAGAATTCTACACAACCTTTAAAATGGAAATAACTTCAATGCCATCCAAATTGCTTTGGAGAAAGAAAAAAAAAGAATATTACCCAAATGGTCATGAGGCTCAGATATTAATAACACTCAACACTGACAATGACATCATATAAGAGGGAATATCAACTAAATTTCTCGTTTGAATCCAATTCTCTTTTACAATTATATGAAATTGTAAATAAACATCAGCAGTAATTAATGTGGCCCAGTAAAAGGAGTGGATTTTTTTCTAGAAATGAAATATAGATTAATTAACAAGAAATCTATCATGATGAAATTAGTTTTACAGACGAGAAAATCAGCATGAAGTCAAAGCTCAGACCTGCCACTTACTGGCTATCTGGTCTTGCCCAAGTTAGATAGCCTGTGAATGTGGGTTTTCTTAACTTTGGAGTGAGAACAGTAATGATACCTAGTCCTAAGCTGGGCAAAGATTAAATGAGTTGATGCATGTAAAGAAATTAAAATAAATACTGCCTTGAGCATCAGTTGCACTGAATAAGCATCAATTATTCTTATTAATATACTTATAATAATAAGAGTAACACCATCTCCTTGGACATCAGAAATACATTTGATAAAATTTGACATCCATTTTTTTTTACTTTAAATAGCTCTTAATAGAATAAGAATAGATAGTACCTTAACATGAGAAATATGTCTATCTCAAATCATAGATAATCACCTTGCTTAATGAAAAAATCTAGAAGCATTCCTATTAAAGTCAGACAAAAGAGAAGGATGTTAATTATCCTCACTATTATTTAACATTTTTTCTGATGGTACTAGCCAATATAATTAGATGAAAGAAATAAGATATAAAAATTTTTAAAGACTTGGTAAAATCATTATTATTTGCAAATGATATAAAAATTTAGCTAGAACATCGAAGAGGGTAAACTAAAAAAATTATTAAGAATATTTTAAAGGTGTCTGGGAATAAAATTAACATATAGAAGTCAATAACTTTCATAAGTACAAACCAAATCAATTAAACTACAAAATGGAAGAAAAGGGCCAATTTGTGATCATGAAAGTTATTAAGAAATGGAAAATATATACATATATGTCTAAATGTATGCATATGACCACACACACGTATCTATACATACATACATACATACACACACACACACACAAGAAACTCTCAAAATGTTACCAAGAGACATAAAAAAGATCTCAAAAAGGAGTTCATTGGAGAAGCTATCCAAGATTTTGAACAGAAAGACGAAACATCATCATAATAGCAGTTTTCCCAACATAAATTTGTAAATTTAACCGGATTTCAATAAATACCAACTAATGTAAGTTCAAATTAGATAATCTAATTCCAAAGTTCAAACGAAAAAGCCACAAAGATTTACAAATCCTGAAAAGAAGAACGATGAGGTTATACAAATTCTAACAAATGCTAACATATATTATAAAGCAATAATAATTTAGCAAGTGTTATATTGGATTAAGAACACAAAGCCAAAAAATATGAAGAATACAGAACAGGAATTGGAATACAGAAATGGGCTCAAATACTTAAGGTAATTTAGAAATATGCTAAAAATAATATTTCAAATCAGTGAGAAAAGGACGTATCAGTCAATAGTGTTTGGGCAACTGAGTAAACAGTTTCCTCTGACTTTGTAACCCCTAAAATTTCAGGTGGATCAATTATTTAAACATAAACAAAAAAAATCACCCCATTTTAAAGGTGGCATTAGAAAACATAGAAGAATATATATTATTACTAGCTCAGAGGGGTGTTACTAATTACAAAACATAAACCAGATGACGTAGGGAAAATACCACATCTCACACAAACAAAAAAATATTCAATGGAAAGCAAACTTAAAAAAAGACCTTATGAACTTGTAATGCAATTGTAATATATCACAGCAAAGTTGCTTCTTTAAAATATAACATCCTACATATCTATAAGGAAAAGCAACCCAATTAAAAAATAGATTATGAACAAATAATTCACAAGAACGAAAATAAAGTGGCTCTTAAGTATATGAGAAGATAATAAATATCTCTTGTAATAAGAGACATACATATTAAAATGAAAATGAGATGCTATTTTTCACTGATAATAGTGAAAAAATTTTAATTTAATAACTTCTAGTTCTTGAAAAGTGGGAAAATAGTCATTTTCATATGCTGCTGGTGTAACTGAAACTTGTTACAACCTCTATGTTGAATAACTTGAAAATATCTATCAAAATAATAATGTATATATCTTTTCATCTGGCAATTCTACTTCTAGAAATTTCTCCTACATATTTAGTTTTTTAGTTGCTCCTGTGCAAAATCAAATATGAAAAGATATTTGTACATCATTGTGAATAGTAGAAAAATATTAGAAACAACCTAAATGTCCATCAATAAAATACAGGCAAAATGAATGATGATATATCTTTAGAGTGATAACCTTCTCTAGGATATATTTCTATTGCTTTTATAAAGAATGCCACTGCTCCACAGTTAGCACTGCAGACATAGAGTGTGTGTACGTGTGCGTTTGTGTGTCATGCGTGTGTGTGTGTGTGTGTGTTTAAAGCAATATATGCTTGTATATTCATGGAATATCTCTGGAAGAAAATGCAAGAAACTGGCAATGTTAACTGCCTCTCTCTAGAGAGGGGAACTGAGTGTTTGGGAGGCCGAGGCGGGAGGATCACAAGGTCAGGAGATCAAGACCACCCTGGCTAACACGGTGAAACTCCGTCTCTACTAAAAATACAAAAAATTAGCTGGGCGTGGTGGTGGGCGCCTGTAGTCCCAGCTACTCAGAAGGCTGAGGCAGGAGAATGGTGTGAACCTGGGAGGCGGAGCTTGCAGTGAGCCAAGATCGCGCCACTGCACTCCATCCTGGGCGACAGAGCGAGACAACGTCTCAAAAAAAAAAAAAAAGTTCACATTTTAAGCGTTTTTACACACTTTGGATTTTGTGCTATATTAATAAATTACAGTACAAATAATTTTTTTTTTAACAAAATGAGATAGTGAGGGTTAGTTAAATGGCTTGCAGTGTTTGGCACAGAGTCATCCGGCAATAAATGGCTGTTATATTCACTATTATAATACTGATTAGGAATTGGAAAGTGATGGTGAGAAATGGAAAATTTATAGAACCAAGTGGTGGCCTGTTTTGGACAGAGGATCCCTGTCCCTTAAATATTAGAGTGAACCATATCAAATAGTGAATATTTAACAATTTTTGACCTGAAAAAATAGCAATTTCATATAATTCAATCCAATATTATTTTTGTCTGTGTAAATTAGACTGTAAGGTGATGATGACAATAATGGTGGCTATTTGTTCAATTATTTCTCACAATCTGAACCTACTTCTAGATTTAGAGAGTAAGGAATCAGAGAATTAGTTAAACTAATGGGTATACTGGGCTGTATAAATCAATTTTGTTCCTTAGTTTCGGATACTGAGTAGCTTAAATGGGAGTACAAAGGATTTATTTGAAATATTATTGAAAACTCATTGATTCCTGAAATAGGATAGAAAGAGAATGGACACTGAGGGTAAGTGAGGGATGTCGGTTTTTGCAAGAGCAAAACTTACAGCTTACAAAGTATTTCAATATAAGTGGCTTCATTTATTCTTTAACCTGTGCAGGTAGGTGTTAGCCCACTAATGCATCCCGAAACCCATTTTACAGAAGAGTAACTGTTCCTGTTCTTAATTGCAAGCCAGAGCTAGCAGACGCAATGTACTCATCCCTCAGCATACTCAGGAGATTGGTTCCAGGACCCCCACGAACACCCAAATCCGTGCATACTCACAGCCTGCCCTGCAGAACCTACAGATAAGAAAAATTGGCCCTTCATATATGTGGCTTTCACATCCTGTGATTACTGTATTTTTGAACAGTCTGTAGTTTTAAAAAATCCACACATAGGTGGACCCTTGCAGTTCAAACTGATGTTGTTCAAGGGTGAACTGTGCAATTAATGTTGAAGTAATTGACAAAGGACAAGACCCACTGTCAAGGCCTGACCCCTCTTCAACAGTCAGAGGAATTTCACAGTCTCTCCAAAGCAAGGTCTTATCTTTCCTGCCTTCTGTTAGTGAGATACCAAGAATTCCAAAACTTACGAAGTTACTTGTGTATATGGGTAAATTCTGCTAATCAATGTTAATCAACGTCATGTAGACCTCTCTTTTTCTACTGAAGGTTTCTACTCATAGTAAACTGTTCAAGAATTTGGTAGGTGGCCACATATTTTTTCTTTAGGTAAAGCACAGACAGAATCCAAGGCGAAAGTTGGAAGAGGAAGGATAAAAAAAAACTTCTTCAATTCCTAAGGCTACAAATACTTTCAAAAAATAAAATCCACATTGTCAGTTCTCCAGAGTTGACTTCTGCTCTTAAGTCAAAAGTTTCATAATGATCCATGGCATGATTGAATGGAAAAAGCGTTGCTCCATCCCTACCTACCTTCTTTCACAAAGTTTAGAAATTAGGCTTGAAGAGGAGAGAGAGGAATTAGCTGCCTTCTTGAGTAGACTTTGAGTCTTATGCTATGATTGGCCAAGAAAAAATTTTAAGATCAGAGCAATATGTATGAGACTCTCAGGAGCATATACATAAGTAGTATCAAATAGGGAGACCAGAGTAGACCCAGACATACAGCAGATGCTTAGTAAATGTTTGTGGGCTGAATGGAAATGAATGAGTCCTTCAAATGGAATACCAAGAAAAGACCACCCCAAACCATCCTATACCAGTAGGCAGATAAACCTGGGTCAGCCTCCATCCATCCATCCATCCATCCATCCATCCATCCATCCATCCATCCATCCAGCTGCTTGGCGTCAGTGTCCTCATTTGCAGCATGCTATTTATTAGTTTATATGTGGTAGTTAATATTTCTATTGTGTATTCTTTCTTTTCAGAATGCTTAAGTTGGAAAAGGGCTTAGAAGCCATGTTTAGCTCTCTCGTTTTACAGATAAGGAAGGCTTATCAAATAAAGTTAATGACACCCCACACCTACCCTCACATTCAGGGCTGTTTATGAATTGCAAATAAGAATGTCAAGTCTCTGGAGGAAGAGTGCTGCAGGTATTCAGTCCATGATGTCGAGGACAGTTAACAGCCTTCGCAGAAGTGCTCTCAAGTATTCCAAGGCAACCCAAAGTGTTTGCTTTTTAACACTCCGACTTTTCAAGGAGCACATCTCAAGTTGAGTAGAATTAAAATGATTGATTGACCCTCTATTCACTGCATATCAGGTCCTTGTTTTAGGCATTAGGGAAAAAGAAACACAATGCCTGCTTTCAAAAAGTTTACATTGGCTGGGCGCAGTGACTCACGCCTGTAATCCCAGCACTTTGGGAGGCTGAGGCGGGTGGATCACGAGGTCAGGAGATCGAGACCACCCTGGCTAACACGGTGAAACCCAATCTCTACTAAAAACACAAAAAATTCGCCGGGTGTGGGGGCGGGCACCTGTAGTCCCAGCTACTGGGGAGGCTGAAGCAGGAGAATGGCGTGAACCCAGGAGGCGGAGCTTGCAGTGAGCCGAGATGGCGCCACCGCACTCCAGCCTGGGTGACAGAGCAAGACTCCACCTCAAAAAAAACAACAAAAAAAGTTTACATCTCAGTGATAGCCATGGGAGGCAGAGAAACAACAGAAGGGTAAACTGATGATTATGTAAGATAATTCAACTGATGAAAAATACTACAAAAAACAAAACAAATGATGAGGTGTGAGACAAAATAGCTAAGGTAGAAAGGTTTCCTAAGATAAGGTAATTAGGAAAGACTTCTTGGAGGAAGTCACATTTGTCTTGCAATCTGAATAATAGGGAGCCAGTCAAAAAAATTTGGTTAGAGTATTTCAGGCAGTGGGATGATGATGACGATGATAATTATAAAATAGCAAATATTTATTGTACGCTTACTATGTGCCAGCTTTATCATGAACACTTTTCTGGTACTATGTAATCCTCTCAACTACTCATTGAGATAAGAGACTATTATTATTCCTGTTTTATTGGTGAGGAAATTGAGGCACAGAAATGGTAGGCAACTGTCCAAGGCTCTACAGCTAGTTAAGGGTCCTGAGGCAGCAAGTACAAAGTCCTTGGCATGATAAGAAACTTGGTATGTTGGAAAAGCAAAAATCAGGCCAGAAGTTGGGGGCAGGGGGCACTGGAGCTTCAAGGAGATGAAGTTGGAGAGGCTAGATCCCGTAAGGTCTTGCAGGCCAAGCTAAGTATTTTGGGTTTTATTTGGAGTGCAGTGGGCTGTCACCAGATGATTTTAAGCAAATGAATAGTTTTAAGGTTCTCCTTCGAGGAGTGACACAGCTTGATCTACATTTTTTAAATATATGTGCTGACACTAGCATAGGGATAAGAGCCTGGGTGATAAAGGGTGGCCTTGAAACCTGGGGTTTTGAAGTCTCAGATCAACAGGGATGGGAGGTATCATGGAATGAGTCCAGGAGGGTTTTTTATCCCATTAAGCTTAAGCCCTGAGTAGTTTTTGGTGTTCTCGATCCATTGCATCTGTGGGCAATTTGGCAAAAAAAAAAAAAAAAAGCCTGGTCCTCTCAGTAGAAATGACTTCAATCCAGGTCTTTGATCCAGATCTCTTAGTAGGTAACATTTCTGCAGCATGATAGTGAGGAGGGCACTAGGTCCACAAGCGATGTACTCCCAGCCTGGCGGTTCACCTTCTGCATGCAGTTAGATGAGTCCCAGGACCTTTCTGAGCCTCAGTTTCTTTTTCTGTAAAACTAGGCCATTAACACCTCCCTCTCAAATGTCTATTTAGGATTAAATGAAGCCAGCTTTGTGCCTTGCCCTGGTAGGACTCCAAGATACTAGTTCACTGCCCTTTCTTCTCCTTCGAGATGTATGTTGTGGACACTTTTAAAATTATATTTGTTTTCTCTTAATTATGGTAAACAAACACAGCTGTTCCCAAATTCATTATCTAGATCAAGACCAGGGACATTAGGTTCATATGCCTTCTCTTTCACATATTTGTTTTTACTACCTATAGTGTGCCTCAAACTCTGCTAGGGACAGACGATGAGGCCATAGAATCTACAGCAACAGTTGCTGTCTTTAAAGAACTTGAGTTTTCTGTATTCAGCAAGATGGTGCCTGGGCAAAGTGGAAGAGTGATCAGAGAACAGCCACAGAGAAGGGTGCTGAGTTCACTAAGCAGTGAAGCCCGCCAGCTCCCTTTCTGATTTCAGGCTACTTCCCTGCCTATGCCTTAAATCAAAAATAAATTCAAACAACTCCCTCCATGCTTCGCCCTCCCCATTTTCCTGACATACTGTTTTTTTTGTTTTTGTTTTTGTTTTGTTTTTTAACCATTCTAGACAACTGGGAAGACTGTTTCCTGGGAGCAACGGATCTGAGCTCCATCTTGCACTTAACGTGCAATCCCTCAGCTTTCCCTTAGACTGACTGCCAATTTCCCACCTTACCGTCTCTCTTGACTTTCAGCGTCTTGTTAAACAACAATTTCTTTCTCTTTCTCTAGTGCCTGAGACTGGGAAATTACTTTCTTTAATCCAGGCCCTATTTGTACACTTAAGGCCAGAATTTTGGCGGCATCTGTGGCTCTGAAATTGTTTTCAGTTAGAATTGCTCTGCTGAAATACTGTTTTTGTTATTTTGTATATGTATGTATTTGTTGTTTTGTGTATATATATATATATATATGTGTGTGTGTGTGTGTGTGTGTGTGTGTGTGTGTGTATTTTTTTTAATGTGCTGATAGTCATTTTCTTTGGCCTGACTTCAGAAATCTCTGATTTCTAGACACTGACATGTCTGTAACTTATGGTTATTCACTTCTTTAAGAGTTAACTGCTTTAATTCCCTTATCATGTAGTCATATGTACT
The DNA here is from genome assembly GCF_028878055.3 of Symphalangus syndactylus. Lineage (NCBI taxonomy): Eukaryota > Metazoa > Chordata > Mammalia > Primates > Hylobatidae > Symphalangus > Symphalangus syndactylus. The sequence goes on from NC_072438.2 coordinate 24,320,009, forward strand.
ACTTTTCCATCTCCAAATGCAATTAAAAGTGCCCTTCGGGTGTTCCAAGTTTTAATCATTCTCTGCGTGCCGCATTCCCATGGCTCCAAAGGGCTTTCTCTGCCTCCTCTCAGATGGGGCCTTTCTCCAAGAAAGAGGAGGCGGAGAGGAAAAGAAGGAGGAGGAGGAGAAGGTGAAGGCGGAGGAAGGGAGAAGTCAGAATGAGATCTGACAGCTTTGTTTCAGAGGCCGAATCCCTCACTTTCTCTAAAGCACTGTCTCTCCTTTATGGACCCATGCCAGGGTCCCAGTTCTCAACCCCACGGTGGAGTGGTGTAGCAGGTTCTAGGAACAAGCCAGGCCTGAGCCCAGGAAAACATTGCTGCGGGATCAGCTTTGTGGCCTTAGGCATTGATGGATTTGTATGTGTAAAATGGGGATAATGATACTTATCATTTCATTAGGTGCATATAGTTCCTAATATATAGAGAGACAGGGAACTAATGGTATTATGATAATTGTTATTCTGGTGGATCCTTGGGGACAGCGGAGCTGGTTTCTGAATCAGACTGATGTTACAGAGCTCAATGCCGGTCCTTTCCAAACTGCCTGTGACATGTGCTCCTCCAGCCTTTGACTAGTGGCTACTTGCCATATGAGCTCGATAACCCTCGATTTGGTCTATATCCCAGTCAATGAGATGAGTCCACTGGTCATGCACTATCAGTCTACCTGACAGTGCCAAATAGTTATAGTAGTCTTAAAGTTCTTATTCTCATTTTCTGAACTCACGACAGATTGGTACTAGATAGTTTGCAAGCCTTCAGTGACCCATGGGCCACACTTTGAATAGCACCTTTTGTGCTTAAGTCCTTTCAGGATTTATAATATGCTGGGCATTGAGTGAGGCATAGGAGATTTTCTGGTGTGGCTTCTGCCTCCTCAGAATGTCAGGGCTTAATGAGGGTTTCTTGCAGCTCTGTCAGAATGCATGAATGGTGAATGGTATACCTGGATTCCAGCCTACTGTGACCACCAGTAACTATGGGTCATCTCAATCTCTGAGCAGGGATTCCTGTTTCATCCTCAGGCTTGGCTTGCCATTTAGGTAGAAAAGGGAGTTGAATTGTAATCCCTTCTCCTGTCATGTAACCAAGGGAAATATCCTGGCTGGGAGTCAAAACCTCACAAAAATAAGAAACAAAAAACCTCGGCCAGATTCCAAATGCTGACTTCAGCCACACTCATTCTGCTGCAGGCCACTTTATGTCATTCTGATGGAGGTCATTTTCCAAAGCTAATTGCCCAATTCTTTTAGGCACTGGACTATGCTCCTGTTGCTATCAGCGGAGGCTACATGCAGGGACGAATGTTCTTTAAAGTATAACAATAACAACAACAAAAATCTTCATTCACTTGGGAAATTAAAGGTACAGGATCAAAAACCACTACTGTGAAACCTAAATGCTTTCACACTCAGTTGATGATACTACTTATTTGAAGATTTAGACTTACTTACAACAAATAGCCTATAGATAATATCAAAAATATCCCAATGATAATGATTATACATTTGTGATAACACTTATACTGGGGAGAGGTGCCAAATACAGGCACGTGTTCCAGCTCCCTCAGGCTACACTTCTTGGCAGACATCATCAATCAGTCACTCCTTCTCTTCTTTCTGATCTTGCCTGCAGCATCAGAATCTCAGCATGGAATTCAAAGCCACAACCAATGTATGGACTTGGCTTCCTGGAGTAGTAATTTACAGTTTAGGAAGTGCTTGTCACATGCATTATATTTTCACCCTCACCTGTAGTTACTGTGATTCAGAATGGACATAATTATTCACACATGAGAAAACTGGGGTGCTGAGAAATTAAGGCACTTGATCAATATAATGTAAAAAATAAATGGCAGCAGTACAAGTTGAGTCCTGATCTGCTGCACTCAGAAAGTACAGGAGGAGACTGGCATTTATTATGCTTCTTCTGTTTGCCAGGCTGTTTCAAACTGTGGTCCATCTAATCTTCATGCCAACCTTGTGAGACATACTATTCTTTCCAAGTTTCAGATGAAAAAAATTGGATTCAGGGAGCTTAGGAAACTTTTTCAAGGTTATGTCAGTAGTAAGGGGAGGCATTAGGATTTGAACCTACATTTTGCTGACTCCAAAACACATTTATTTGTCTTCTTCTTATTTTTATTCCTATTATTAATGCCTCTGCCATTCAGCCTTCTACTTGCAGAAAACATTGTTAAGAGCAGGATATGACGAAGGTGTTTAGGGGAGTGGTATTAATGACACCAACAATTTGAACATGACTTCCTTGCTCAACATTAGAGAAATGATTAAACACATCATAGCACCACACAGGCATATTTGTAGCTATTTTATGGTTAATGATGACTATGTAGAAACATGCAAGTGTTTACTAAATAACATTAAGAAACTGCATGTAACCTGATTGCATTTGTGCAGAAATTATGCATCTGAATGGATAAAGAGTAAGAGAACACACAAAGAAAATATCTTTTGGCTGAGATACAGGATAAGATGTTTTAAAGTCATGTAAAACATAATGCTTAAAAAAAATAACACCCCACTTTCAGCATTGGACCAATCTTCCAGACAGAAAGTCAGTAAAGAAACATTGAACTTAATCTGCACTAGAGACCAAATGAACCTAATAGATATTTATAGACCATTCCATCCAAAGGCTGTAGAATGCACATTCTTTTCCTTGGCACATGGATGATTCTCAAGGATTGACCATACGTTAGGTCACAAAACAAGTATTAAAACATTCAAAAAATTGACATAATATGAAGCATCTTTTCTGACCACAATGGAATAAAACTGGAAATCAATCACAAGAGGAATTTTGGAAACTATACAAATACATGAAAATGAGACAATATGCTCCTGAATGACCAGTGGATGAATGAGTGAGGGAACTAAGAAGGAAATTGAAAAAAATTTTTTTTTTTTTTTGAGACAGAGTCTCGCTCTGTTGCCCAGGCTGGAGTGCAGTGGCACAATCTCAGCTCACTGCAGCCTCCGCCTCCTGGGTTCAAACAATTCTCTGCCTCAGCCTTCCGAGTAGCTGGGATTACAGGCACCTGCCATCATGCCTGGCTACATTTCGTATTTTTTTAAGTAGAGACAGGGTTTCACCATCTTGGCCAGGCTGGTCTTGAACTCCTGACCTCGTGATCCACCTGCTTCGGCCTCCCAAAGTGCCGAGGTTACAGGCATGAGCCAGAAACATTTTTTAAAATAAATAATAGAAACATAACATACAAAACCTATGGATACAACAAAAGCAGTACTAAGAGGGAAGTTTATACCTGAAAGTGCCCACATCAACGAAGAACAACTTCAAATAAACAACCTAACAATGCATCTTAAAGTACTAGAAAAACAAGAGCAAACCAAATCCAGAATTACTAGAAGAAATAACAAAGATCAGAGCAGGAATCAATGAAATTAAAATGAAGAAAACAATGTAAAAGATCAATGAAATGAAGGTTGGTTTTTTGAAAAGTTAAACAAATTAGACAAACCTTAAGCCAGATTTAAAAAAAAAAAACCAAATAAATCATAGTTGAAAAAGGAGACATTACAACTAATACTGCAGAAATTCAAAAGGTCCTTAATAGCTACATGAGCAAGTATGCCAATAAGTCGGAAAATCTAGAAGTAATGGACAAATTCCCAGACACAGACAACCTACCAAGATTGAAACATGGAGAAATCCAAAACCTGAACACATCAACAATGAGTACCAAGATCGAAGCTATAATAAAAAGGCTTTCAGCAAAGAAAAGCCCAGGAGCTGGTGGCTTTACTGCTGATTTTTTCCAAACATTTAAAGAATTAATACCAATCCTACTGAAACTATTCCAACAAATAGAGGAGGAGGGACTACTTTCAAACTCATTCTCAGAGGCCAGTATTACCCTGATCCCAAAACCAGACAAAGACACATCATAAAAAGAGAAAACTACAGGCCAATATCACTGATAAATATTGATGCAAACATCCTCAATAAAATACTATCAAACCAAACTCAACAACACATTAACAAGATCATTTATCATGACCACACATTAACAAGATCATTTATCATGACCAAGTGGTAGTTATCTCAGGGATGCAAGAATAGTTCAACATATGCAAATCAATCAATATGATACATCATATCAACAGAATGAAGGACGAAAGCCATACGATCATTTCAATTGATGCTGAAAAAGCATTTGATAAAATTCAACATCTCTTTATAACAAAAACCCTAAAAAACTGGGTACAGAAGGAACATGCTTCCACATAATAAAACCCACACATGACAGACCTACAGCTGGTATCATACTGAATGGGGAAAAGTTTTAGTCTTTAAGATATGGAACATGACAAGGATAACTTGTTTTAGTCTTTTCTTTAGGATAACTTGTTTTAGTCTTTTCTAAAAGACCAAGTTTTAGTCTTTTCTAAAAGACCAAGTTTTAGTCTTTTCTAAAAGACTAAGTTTTAGTCTTGACTAAATTTTAGTCTTTTCTCAAAGAAAGAAAGACTAAGTTTTAGTCTTTTCTCAAAGAAAGAAAGGCTAAGTTTTAGTCTTTTCTCAAAGAAAGAAAGGCTAAGTTTTAGTCTTTTCTCAAAGAAAGAAAGGCTAAGTTTTAGTCTTTTCTCAAAGAAAGAAAGACTAAGTTTTAGTCTTTTCTCAAAGAAAGACTAAGTTTTAGTCTTTAAGATATGGAACATGACAAGGATAACTATTATCACTGTTATTCAACATAGTACGGGAAGTCCTAGCTAGAGTAATTAAACAAGAGAAAGAAATAAGGGGCATCCAAACTGGAAAGAAAAAAGTCAAATTATCCTTGTTTGTCAATAACATCTTATATTTGGAAAAACTTAAAGACTCCACCAAAAAACTATTAGAAATGATAAATTCAGTAAAGTCGCACAATACAAAATCAATATAAAAGTCAGTCACATTTTTCTATGCCAACAGTGAACAAACTGAAAAGGAAACCAAGAAAATAATCCCAATTACAATAGCTACAAATTAAATAAAATACCTAGGAATTAACCAAGTAAGTGAAAGATCTCTAAAATGAAAACTACAACGTATTGATGAAAGAAATTGAAGAGGATATACAAAAATGGAAAGATATTCCATTTTCACTGATTGAAAGAATCAATATTGTTACAATGTCCATACTACCCAAAGCAATCTACAGATTTAATGCAATCCCTATCAAAATACCAATGACATTCTTCACAAAAACACAGAAAACAATCCTAAAATTTATATGGAACCACAAAACACCCAGAATAGCCAAAGTTATCCCGAACAAAAGAAGCAAAACAGGAGGAATCACATTGTCTGACTTACACTACAGAGATATAGTAACTAAAACAGCATGGTACTGTCATAAAAACAGACACATAAACCAGTGGAACAGAATAGAGAACATATAAATAAATCCATAGTCTACAGTAAACTCATTTTCAAAAAAAGTTCCAAGAACATACATTCAAGAAAGCACAGCCTATTCAATACATAGTGCTGGGAAAACTGGATCTCCATATGCAGAAGAATGAAATTAGACCCCTATTTCTCACCATATACAAAAATCAAATAAAAATGGATTACAAAATTAAATCTAAGCCCTCAAACTATGAAACTACTAAAAGAAAACATTGGGGAAACTCTCCACGACTTTGGACTGAGCAAAGACTTCTTGAGCAATACCCCACAGGCACCCCAAAAAGGAACAAATGGGATCACATCAAGTTAAAAACCTTCTGCACAGCAAAGGAAACAATCAACAAAGTGAAGAGACAATCCACAGAATGGGAGAAAATAGTTGCAAGCTACCCATTTGACAAGGAATTAATAACCATAATACACGAGAAGCTCAAAAAACTCTACAGGAACAGATCTGATAATCTGATTAAAAATAGGCAAAAGATCTTAATAGACATTTCACAAAAAGAGACATACAAATGGCAAACAGGTCTATGAAAAGGTGCTCAACATCACTGATCATCAGAGAAATGCAAATCAAAACTATAATGAAATATCATCTCATCCCAGTCAAAATGGCTCTTGGCCGAAAGACAGTCAATAACAAATGCTGGTGAGGATGTGGAGAAAGGGAACTTTTGCACACTACAGGTAGGAATGTAAATTAGTACAACCACTCTGGAGAATAGTTTGGAGGTTCTTCAAAAAGCTAAATATAGTATGATCCAGCAATCCAACTCCATTCTTATGTACCCCAAAGAAAGGAAATCAGTATGTCAAAGAGATAGCTGCACTCCTATGTTTATTGCAGCGCTATTAACAATAGCCAAGATTTTGAAGCAACTTAAATGTCTGTCAACAGACAAATGAATAAAGAAAATATGGCACATATACACAATGGAGTAGTATTCAGCCATATAAAAGATGAGATTCTGTCATTTACAACAAAATGGGTGGAACTGGAGGTCATTATATTAAGTGAAATAAGCCAGGCACAGAAAGACATATATTGCATGTTCTCATTTATCTGTGGGAGCTAAAAATTAAAACAAATGAACTAGAGATAGCAAGTAGGGATGGTCACCACAGATTGGGAAGGGTCAGGGTGGGGGAAAAGGAGGACGGTTAATTGGTACACAAACAGAGTTAGAAAGAATTTTAAAAATCTAGCATAACAGGGTGACTACAGTAAAAAATAATTTAATTGTTCTTTTTAAAATAATTAAAATAATATATTTGGATTGTTTGAAACACAAAGGATAAATGCTTGAGGTGATGGATACCATATTTACCCTGATGTGATTATGATGCATTACATGCCTGTATCAAAATACCTCATGTAACTTATAAATATATGCACCTACTATGTACTCTGAAAATTTTAAAAATTTGACAAAAAACAAAAGAAGCATTTGTAACCTAGCATTAAGAAAATGTGGCCAAAGGAAATAGAAAAAGATAATCATTCATCAAAATATTTGTTTTCAATACTTAAAAGAACGCATTTCCAATGTAATGAAAATACCATATTGATATTTAGAGTAAGGATTAAATACTGATTTAGAGCATGTAGAAGAAATAATATTAGAATAAAAATTTAACATTAGGAGCTCTGAGTATTTAAGTGGGAATCTGCACCCTAGAGAGATTTGAGGGCCTCATACCATGTTGCCTTTTATTTTCTCAGTGCATTCAACTCTTTTGCTCCTCAGATTTCACGGTGAAGTTCTAGGTAGTGATTTTAGAAATGAATCACATTTTTTTTCTAGATGCTGTAGGGCAAATGAATTCAACTGAGTTTTATTTGTGTGGTTTTTATTGTTGTCATTTGAAATTTTGCCTTCCATTTACCAAACCATCCATCTGCCAAGCATACACTCAAGAGATATCTACTGGGTACTTATGTGTCTTCACATTGCTCAGAGTCTAGTTCAGCAGACAAACGAGTGGGGAGACAATTCTTATATGGGACCTGCCAAGAGTTAATCCTGAGACTATGTGCACAGAAGAACTCCCAGAGCACTGGGGAGAGGCTCCTACCCCAGCTGAGAGTCAGAGAGATGTTCTCACAGGAGTTGATAGATGAAGGAATCCTGAAGGATGAGAAGGATTTAGCCTGGGAAAATTGGATGGTGAGAGAAGGGTAGCAACAGTGTTCTAGGCAGTGACAGTGAGTCATGCCGTGCAAAGTCATGGAGGCAAGAGAGCATGACCAATTTGGATCAACTGTAGGTGGTTCGTGTGGTCCAGGATGGAGTACAAGCTGGGGAAGGGGCATGGAATGAGGCTGGGAGGCAGCAGAGGCAGGATCATGGAGGGCTTTGTGTACAAATGGAAGAAGGTGTGGTGAAGCAGAGCAATTGATTAATACACTGAAAAATATAAACAAGTCAAATTTAAGCCCCCTGCTGAGACTGAGAGGATCATGATATCCTTAGGAAAATTAGGAGAAGATAAAAATTCAGGAATGACCTGAAGTCCCCAGATGAGATTGACAATATGAACTGGAAGCAGACTTACTTGTAACAGCATCTTAAATTCCTTTAAAAAAGAGAATGTGCCTTAGGCATTCTTGTAAACATCCCACTCCATCCCTTTTGTGACTCAAATATAGTAAGTAGATGCCACCGAACTCTGGGTTAGCTAACTGATGTGAAATTTATGAATGAAAGCAGACTACCCCAAATCATCAGAGATGTAGACAACTGTATAAACCAATGCCGTTCCTACTGTTTCCTGCATTCTGTTCAGTGAATGCAAGGAATGCCTACTCCATTGTTACAGGAGATAAATGAACATGAAAATGGCACATTTCACTCAATGCCAGCCTGGAAGTTTGTGGTGGCTTCCTTTAAATGTTTAAGGATATGATTTCTGCATTGTCCACCCCTCTTTTCTTTATACTGTTGGAGATAAAATAGACATCAATTACTTCTTCAATTTTAAAATCTTATTCTTTAAAGCTATTTAAAGAAAACATGGTTATCGCATACAGTAAACACTCACATGCAAGAATTTCATATTAGAAATTTGAAATGATGGCAATTTCAAACTGAGTTAGAAGAAGCTTTCATTTTGATGAAATAAAAGCCAAGAATTAAGGGAGAAGGATCAACTCCCATGTGTGTTGACCCATGGAGTCCTTCTCATGAGCTCTGCATACAGGGGAATTCAATGAAAGATTCTGATGTACTCTACCCAGAAAAGAGGTCCAGAAGCATTTATAAAGGTACTTTGGCGAATGAGTAATGAAAACTCTGTGTGCATTTATCCTACTAGAACCTAGCGAGAGAGATGGTGTAGCCCACTTCACAGATGAGAAAATGAAGGCTCAGAGAGATCAAGCAACTTTCCCAGGGTCACACAGCTAGTAAGAAGATGATGTTCTCAGATACATACTGTTTAACTTACTCCCAAGCCCATGTCACAGTGAGAGGGTGCTTGTCTTGACCATGCTGTTACTGGAAAAAAAATCTCTTGAATTATATCACTCAGCCAGAGTGTATTGTTTTGGCTCAAAACACCTACCTGTGTTGGTACCTAAAACAAACTTGAAACTTATATTTTAACTATGTGAAACTTCCTAGAGCTCCCCAAGCCACTAACACTCTCCATCCTTCTCTGACCCCTCTCACAGTGGGCCCTCTGTTTGGACTGTCCTCTGCCTTGTCTGCCTGGTGATCACCTACTCATCTTTTAGAATCAATCCAAGGGCCATCTCCTCTATGAAGACTTTGCAGCCTCCCTCTCCTACCTTCTAACAACCTCTCTGTCTTTTGTGCCTGGAATCAGATCATGGGTCCAGATCCCTGATCTGCCACTTACCAGTTCTGTGACCTTGGGAAGTTACTTCTCTGTGCCTCAGTTTTCTCCCCTGCAAAATAGGACTAAAACTAGTTCCTACCCCATATGGATGCTGTGAGTATTTAAAGAAAAAAAAAAAAGACGAAAGAAAGAAAGAAAGAAAGAAAGAGAGAGAGAGAAAGAAAGAAAGAAAGAAAAGAAAAGAAAAGAAAAGAAAAGAAAAGAAAAGAAAGGAAAGAAAGAAAGAAAGAAAGAAAGGAAAGAAAGAAAGAAAGAAAGAAAGAAAGAAACTCCCTGCAAGGCACATAGCAGCAATGCCTGGCACATAGTAAGTGCCCCAGAAATGTTAGCGAGTGCTATGTTTCTCACTGCACCTGGGAGCAATTTCTCTCCAAGAGTGTATTTGTTTTTCTTTCTTACATTCTAGGCAGTGATCTGCTTGAGGGCAGAAACCTGGCACAAAGAAAGTGTGTTAGAAATGCTTGTGAAATGAACGATGAATAAATGGGCAAACAGGATCTGGTGGGAACTGACAAGGCTCCACAGCCAGGCCTCATTGACCTGGATGACCCAATGCCCACTAAACTGCACTGCCTTCTCATGGTTGCTGAATTGGATCCCTTCGTAAAATGCCAGGCGGACAGCAGGACTTCTGCTTCCTAACAAACAAGGCAAAGGACACATTTCTGAGTGCCTGGCTTGCTTCTCCCATTCTAGTGCTCAAGTTCTAGCACCAGAGAGTGCTGCTTACTGAAAGGCGCCATCTCCCCATGTCATGGAACAATTTTCCCCAGTACACTGAGGACATACTTCATGACACCCACCACCCAGTATTGGAATACCCAACAGCCATAAAATAATGACTTCCCCATCCTGCAGGTCCTTTCCCAGCTCTGGCTTGGATAACTACTGCAGGGACACTCAGTCAGCGAGCCACAGCCCCCTCTAGAGGTCACGGAGGCAGCCTGTAGAGGAAGTGAGACCGCACTGTGACAGAGCGCCATCTCTGCAGGCTCAGCGACTTCCAGCCACAGCTCCACTGGGACCACCAAGTCAGCCATCATCGTACCTCTTAGCTCAGGGCACCTCTAACCTTGTCATGCTGGGATGCGACAGGAGGGAACGACAAGAGGGAACAGCAGGTGATTTGACAACCCAAATCAAATGACAACAGTTGTTCTTGTTGTCGCTTCAAAAGCACCAGGTCACCAGAGCCCCCTCCAAAGTGCTGCTGGCAAGCGTCTGTGTTCAGCCCCATCATCTGCATTCACAATGTCCACAGCTCAGCCATCCTCAGGGTCTCGCCTGCTCCTCCCTCCAAGGGTGAGAGCTCCCTTCGGTCAGCTCTGTGTATTTCCTGACTGCAGGTCTCCGTGAGAATGATTAGAATTTCATTGGAATAAATGAACTTGTTTTGACAAAGCTAGATGGCTGTAATTGCCTACTTTCTGCTCTGCTTAATTTTGTTACATTGGACACTGCATATTGAAATTTCAATGTCTGGAGCCTTTAAAATCTCTATCCATCCTTTCCAAAGCAGGACGCATCAGTTTTTAAAGTTCTTCAACTGCATAGAAGGCTTTGGATTCATATTTACCAATATATCCATCTGACCTCTTTTTCTGATACTGGGAGTGGCATTGAAGCTTCTTTTTACCTTATTTGCACAATACTTCAGATGACCTTCTGGGGCTTGAGGCAAAGGCCAGGCTCCTCAGATGGATGTGGTGGCTTCAGATCTTAAGGCAACTTTATAAAGAATGTATTTTGTGACTGCTCCACTGTCTTAAAAAAATTAGATGATAATGCTACTAGAAGAATCTTAAATCCCAGTTCTAAATGGAAGAAATGACCTTGTGTCTATCATTCTCAGTGACCTACCCCATATGGATAACCACCATGGAAGCCCATGTTCACTGCTTTTGGGCAATGAGTTTGAGATTCTGCTCAGCCATGACCTGTCAAGTGGCCCACGTCAGCCCCAAGGATTTGTGACTAGGAAGCATGGCTTCTATACTGAGCTGCTCCTTAAGACCTGAGGATCATTTCCTGGGCTATCTCTGGCTTTGTATCTCCCTCTATTTGAGCACGCTTCACTGGAACCACAGCTGACCACATCCCACCAGCCTGTGACTACCAACTGAGGACAGAGGCCATAGCTCCACCATGAAGACCAGCAACTGGAGAACTGCCAGGAATAATGAGCGAGTGAAAAAGAATGGAACGAAGGCAAGGAAGGTAAATAGCTACTGAATCACGATGCACAAGTCAGGAAATAAAGTAGCATTAGACACCCCCAGAGTGAGAGTAGAGAGTCGGCGCTGTGTTTCTCTACGTGGCTCCAGCACATCAAACAATGATGGGTACACAGAAGGTGCTCAATACATGATGAGAGTGAACACAGACGAGGCACTTTCTGTCCCCAGGCCCTGTGCTAAGCCCTTTACATGGATTGTCTGACCCAATCCTGGAACTAAACCCTACGAGGAGCTGATATTATTTTTGGCAAAGTGAATGAAGGCTTACTGATAGATGCTGACTCTCTAGCGAAGGCAGGAAAGACATGACCCAATTCCTATCCATATCATCAGTCTCCCATGCTCACTAGCAAGAGAGCAGCACTCTGCAGTGAAGCACATGGATTCTTGGGTCAGGCTGCCTGAGTTCAAGTCCCAGTTCTGCCACTTGTGTGTAAAGCTGGGCGACTTACTTCACCTACTGAAACCCTCGGTGCCTCACTTTGCTACAGGGATGGTAATGGGGCACAGGGTCCGTTATGAGACTACTTCAGTCACAAGATACATGGCAAAGAACCTGACATGCAGCAAGCACTGTGTTCATGTGGTAGCCTCAAAACACTACTCCCTATTGCCCAAACCCATACATGATTTCCTTGCTATCATTGTCAGGAGAGGGGTAGTGCCTTCTTTCCCTTTTACAGGTCTGACCTCAGTCTTTGTGGGCCACAGGATGTGGGGACCTGGTGGGCCTTGACCACAGGGTGAAAGTCAACCATTTATCGATGACAATAAGAGGAGTGGGGAGAATAAGTAAGGAAATTTGGTGTTTATTAATCTGTGTCAAATGCAGCTAAAAGATGTAACTAAGAACCTGTCCAAGATCTTGCTATAGGGTGAGTGACCAAGCCTAGGATAGACTTCAAAGTCCCAGCTTCCTATGTGGGGTCAGCTGAGGACACATGGTGTGGAACTTCTTTATCTGCAGGAGGAAGAGCATCTTCCCTGTTTTAAACGAAAACTCTCCTGTTCCCTGACAAGACAATATGCCCAGCAGTACAGCGCAACCTTCTGGATTGTGGAGAGAACAACTTCATAGACCATCACGCCCCAGGCCACCCACCCGCACTATGTCAGTTGCCCCGCAAGAGAGCCATTCTGACTGCGGAGTCCAGAGGTTTGGGAGGATGTAGCCTCAGCTACCCTGGCTGGGAGCACCCGCTGTCCACCCAGACCCCTGGGCTGACTTTGGTTTCCCTCTGAGCAGAGACCAGTGGGCTCTTTAGTGGTTCAGGGCCACCACAATGGCAGGGGTGTTAGGATGGGCGGGTGGGGAGCACAGCTGATTCTGGCTCTTGTCAGGCCTGGATTTGGCTCTGGGGCATCTAGGCTGTAGAGAGAAAGAATCTCCTTCTTTTACCCACCACCAAATCTGTTACATGTTGTGCAGAGAGTGCTTATGAAGCTTTAGAAATATCTGTGTTTCAGCATGGGATTGGGTTTCTTCAGGAGACTCTATGGGGCAGTATATTGATTCTCCTAAGGGGTAACCGGTGCCTGGATGGAGGCAATGGGGTAGTGAATTCACCAATAACGCATTTGAACTTGAGACAACCACAAGGGAAGCAGCAACAAAGCATTTTGCAACAATGGGACATTGCTAGCCTTTAAATAATTAATTCCAAGAGACATACAGATATAGGACTCAACTCTGACAAATTCCAGGTTTGATGCTTTGTTAATTAAACCCTGTCCTCTATTGAAAACACACACACACACACACACACACACACATACATCTGGGACAGAACATAGATACTGCTATATCACCAGTACCTCATTTTAACTTCTTGGTTCAGGATGCATATAAACCTCTGGAGTACTTTTCAAACTCACCAAAAAATAAAATCATTCGATTGATCTTACCCTGAGGTAGTTGAGGGTGAAGTTTGTTAGCCCCATCCTGGTGATGTTTTTGGACAGCTGATCCAGGACCTGAGGATCTTGTGCCTAAATGGAAAAAAAACCCCACATATATTTTATCACTACAGGATGGTCCTGAGAAAATCTCAGACTGCGCTACAGCTGCTAAGAAATGCAATCTTGACATTGTTGATTTTATTTGGAGGGCAGGCTGCTGGAGGTAATTTAATTTACATTTCGAAGACACTTGCATATAACACTCAAGGACATTTTCAGATCAATTGTGCAAGACTGGGGAAAAACCAAACTGCTCAGATGTGCTTTCAGTCCTTGGGAGAAATGACGTTACTTCCTCTTGGAGAGGCCTTGGCACTCGGGTCTCCAGCCTGAGTCACAGAACTCTGCCAGGAGAGCTCCAGGTCTAACACCCTCATTAGAGAAGCCAGTTCCCCTAGACTGGGCAGATCCATGCTTCAGGACTGGCCTTTGTTTCCTGCTGTGATAGTGGTGGTGTTTTTACAGCTTGGGGTTGAGGGCTGTATTGGAAAACTTTGCCACTGACTCGAAATACACACACACACACACACACACACACACACGGAGAGACAGAGAATTCTAACTCTCCTCCCCATTAAGCTGAGTCTGGAAATAGATATCCCCAACAATTTTTATCCTGCAGGACTATAAGAGTAAGTATCACATTTTCCAAAATGTCAGCCACATTTTAAGAAGGGATATAAAGTACCATGGGCCACACCAAATGTTCTGTTTGGCTAGAAGAAAATGAAAATTCTTTCTGGGATCCATTTTAAAATGAGTCTCTTGGTTGATACTCTTTCTTTCTGTTTACCTTTCCTTCTTCCTTAATTGATATAAGCAAATTGGCACTAAACAGAGGGAGACAGAAGTAAACATCCCCTTGTCTCCAAGTCTGCCTTCATGAGACTAGATTATACTAATGTGACTTATTCTTTTCTGTACATACCTTTTCTCATAGTGATACTACCAATTGGATTTGTGTATATAAATAAAAAATGCAGGAGAAAACAGAGCATGTCAGTTTCGTGTCAATTTCCTAAAAGAGGTCTTCCCTGACATTGAGCCTATATTTATTAAACCACTCTCATTTGCTAAGAAGAGTTTGTTCTGTCAAGTAGCCAGGGTCAACCTTAAGGAACTTACATTTCAGTCAGAAGACAGGAAAGATAATAATAAAGGAATGCAAAAATGTTGTTCCTGCTGCTGTGGCTACCGATGACGATGATGACAGCCAATCGCCAAAACCCGTAGAGGACACACTATGTGCCAGGCATTGTTCTAAGTGCTTTACAGTCATTAACTCTTAATTTGATGATCTGAAACATGCTCTATTACTGTACCCATCTTACAGATGAGGGACTAGAAGCACAGAGATGTCACATCATTTGCCCAGTCACACAAAAGCAAGGGTCCAACCCTATGTGGTCTCAATCCAGGGCCCAGGTTCCCAACTGTTATCCTTTGCTGCCTTTTAGTCTATTTTGAGAATAATAGAAGTGAATATTCCAGACTTCCTCAAAGAGAGTGGAGAATGTAAACTAAGCTTTAAAAACCAAGGGCTTGGAGCATAAACAGCCAGAAATCATAGAGCAGGAGAGTGGAGTGCCACAACAAAAAGCATAAGGCTAATGGGAAGGGCAGAGCTTGTGTTAACTAGTCGGAAAGAGGTGGCTGACAACTAATGCGTGGAGAAATAGCCGGGAATGGGACAGCTGGGAGACAAAGTCAGAACCACCTCGGGCAAAATCTTGATTTTGCTACTTTTGGGCTAAAAAACATGGGGCAACTGATTGATTCTCTGAACCTCAGTTTCCTCGCTTTTAAAATAGGAACAATACTAACTCAACTCTCTGCCTGACTGTGAGGATTCAGTATCATGAGATATACAAAATGTTTAGCTCAAGGCCTGGCAGAGTAAAAAATCAGTAAATGGTAGTTACTGTTATGCTATTTTCTTTTGATTGTTCAGGGTCTTTCAAATTAGGCTTATGAAGTTTGATTTTGTTCCAAAGATTTTCATGGAAGCATCATGTATTATAGAGGAGAGACTTAAATTTAAGTTGATGCCTTTGACGACTTAAGAGATTGCACCTGACTAGCTCCTACTTCTATTTAAAATACATCTCCAGATCGGCGTAGAACCCACCCTTGCACCTAATTTGTGCTCAATAAATTTGATGTGATTTATGGTCAAACAAAACCGAGAGAAGCCCAAATATTCCACTTCAGATTTAGCACTGTGATCAGGGAGGACCAACTTCTGACACGAATCTGAAGATACAGGAGTCCCATGTTTCGTCAGATGGTTCTAATCAAAACTGGAAACTGTTTTTCTAACTTCTCGTTTTATTTCATTCCCCAGTTATACATAACAGGTTTATTAGCCCCAAGCAGAGCAGTACTTGATAATGACTGGATGGAATTTAAGAAAAGTACAAACTGTTTATTGAAGTAACCACAATTTGGAGTTCAAAATAATAAAATATAAAAAATAGTCTCACAATGTACCAATCTTGGAAACAAAAAGGGGAGAAAAGGGCCTGTGGATTGAAACGGTTGAGAACAAAACTCAATATTTAGAGTTAATTACCTAAAGCGTGACAACTACTGGAATTCTTTCACAGAGAGAGGACTGGGTTTTTCCCCTTGAGTGAAATGAAAGAGGAAAAAAAAGAAAAGAAAGCAAAACAGAAATTAAATTACTTACATGCATGGCTAGGATGCTTCTCGGGACTAACTCTCGGTATTGTCTAATGGTAAAGTGCCATGTTTTTATTCTCATGAGATCATCAAAGGTGAACTCCAAGATCAGTCTGCCTTCTGTACATACCTAGAAGTGACAAACCACACAGTCATTCATTACGCACTTTGTGAAAGCCACATTTTGTAACTCACGTTATCAGCCACTCAGCATGGTCTCCCTTTCTGTCCTTGGGCATTGCTAGCTCTTGGTAAAGATGTGACACAAGTGATGTGTCCACTGCACACGGTACAAATGTCAGCTCTAAAATCAGTGGGTTCAAGAGACTGTACAGCTGCTTCTAAGGCCATGATGTGCTAGTAATTGTACTAGTTACTACTGAAACTCTATGACCCTCAGTTTCTTCATCTGTAAATATGGAGATAAAACCCATCTTATAGTGACATTGGGTCAAAAAGTTTTCCTCCACTTTCATCATCCTTCAACCATAGAGGCTTGAGCCCTTATTCGAATCTTGGTTATCCTACTCTGGGACAAAGTATCCAATAAACTCATTCATGGTTAAGTGTGAGTTACTACAACTTGATCTGACTGGAGGAAGTTTTTATTTCCAAAACGAAATTCTGGAGGACAATGTTTAACCCAAGGCAGTTATTATCAGTTACTGACACGTAGAAAATAGAAGCATGGTCGAGAGTATATTCCTTGAATCTCAGCACATCAGCAATGATAAATTCTGCTTGCATAAAAGGCCAGTCTTAGGGGGATGGGGCACTTTATCTTTCTAAGAAAAATACATATTATTAATGAAACATAATAGAATTTTGAAAGGTCTCTTCCTCGATAGAGTGATCAGTGACAGAGTAGCATTTTAATCTTTTTTTTTTTTTGATGTTCATAGCATTTTTAGCATGTAGTTCCTATTTTATTTACCATTCCTTTCACTATTAACAACTTGGAAATGAAGGAAAGTGCTATGCTATCCCAAACCACTGAGCCTATTTCAACTGTGAGCTAGGAAGTGGTGGTAGTGTATTGGTTCAATTTAAATAGTCACAACTCATTAATCAGACGATTTCTGCCTTAGGAAAGCAGTAAAAAATAGTGGGTGGATACTTTGGCGTCAGAAGGTACTGGATTTGAATCCCAATTCTACTTTTTACTCATTCTGGAAATTTGGGGAAAATCTAATAAATTCCCCAAGTTCCAGTTTTTCTCACTGTAAAATGGAAATAGAAATATCCTTGGGTAAGAATGTTAGGAAAATTCATTAAATAAAGTTATGTATGTAGGCTACCTGGAATTGTGCCTGGCATGTAGTAGGATAGCAGTAAATGATAGTGCTACAGATGAAAAGAATGCTACCCAAGAAAACACAAAGCGCTAGACCAGTAATGTTCATCGTGTGCCACCTGAGACCTAAGGCTTCACTAGCGGCGGCATCTCAGGGGCTCTGCTGGGAGGAGCTGGGCCTCCATCTCAGCTTTGAGATCCTCATTGACTTTCTGGATTTCACCAAGCAGCTTTGATTTTTGTCTGTTTTTTACTGCATTGGGCTTCCAATCAAGCTTTTTGGAGAAAGATTTCCTAGGCTAAAAACAAACATACAACACTCCAGACACTTGAAAAAACACACTCAAAAACAAATAAATGAGTCAGTAAAAATTAATTAACTGAAGAGAGAATGTAAGTATTTGTAAAACTATAGTCCATGAAGTTAGTGAACAATTTATATCAGCCTTTTACGAAATATTAATAATCACTTTCCTCTTTGGAAATGTAACACAAAACACCACCACTTATTGAGTTGCAACTTGGTCCACAGCAATGTGTTGGGTGCGTTCCATGCCCTCTAATTGAAGGTAACATGTTCTTTAAGCAAGTCAAATGCTAGTACAGGAGAATTACTAACAAGTGTTGATGGGACACTACTCGAGAAAGATGCTGTTAACGTGTGCCATCTTTGTCTTATCAAAGATCTCAGAGACACTGTGGGATAATTATTGATAATCTGGGTGAAGACCTTTGCCTCAGATCCAATTAGCAGGATCTGTGGGTAATTTCAGGCATGTGGGCACATTGCCTCGAAACCCCTTGGCTGTGTGGTCTTCAGTGCCTTGTTTCTGGTGTCTCAGCCATGAGAGTTGAGTGCATAGAAAAGGGAGAATACTTCAGTGCCCCCAAACCTCTCCCCTTGAGCATCATCAACTTTGGAATTAATTTACCAAGACATTAAAAAGAGTTGCATGGAGATTAAGCCACACAATTCCCCCTGGGGTGTCGGCATGACAGAAGCCACCTGTGGTGACAGCTTTCACAAAAGGGAGGTAGCTATGGGGAGCCATCAACAGTGAAATGTCTTGACAAAAACACGACAGGGATTTTGGATGCTGTAATCCTTTTTAAAGGGGGAGATTATTGGATATTTAAACAAATACTAGCTTAGTTAAATGTCAGTGTTTAAAAAATTATCTAGTATATTTGTTTTGCATTTATGAACCACAAACGCAGGGCAGGTGAAGGGTCTGGTTTACTTCTGTTGGGAGAGAATTTCATAATGAGAAGGCATGTATGTAGTCCTACTGACAGATTACTCAATTGGAGCATCTGTAAGGTCAAGTTAAATTGTGTCCTTTGTTCACGGTAACACAGCGAGCTAGTTGGGGACCTTTCTTGCAGTCAAACTGTCATGGGCCTACAAATGGAAAACTGCAGCAGGCCTTGGGCTCCTCCTATTTGCAGTCAAACCCAAGGGTTTAACTGGGGTATACCATGTGCAAGGCAGGAATCCTTAGAATCAAATCTGAGTTGACTATGCTGGATGTTTTCCTTAAGGAAAAATAAATGACTTCTTTGAATGAAAGGACAGAGGAGGATTTTGGTCACTGCTGGTCTTCCCCAGGTAATTACACCCACACCTTCCAGGCCTTAGACAGCCACTCCACACCCTGTACCCATCATAGAAATTAAAGGAAACCAAAGGCTTTGTGATTTGTTTTACATGCAACAGCCAGCAAATGGAATGGAGGCAAATAAGAAAAAATATATATGTATTTCCTATTCAGAAATGATAAAAAAACAGGCATAGCCTATAAAAGGGAATTAACGTCTTCTCTCTTCAGAAAAATTCTGTGCATTCCTCTTAATCAATACAATTAATGTAGCTTTTATCTGAAGTCGGCCTTTTTTTAAAAAAAAAAAAAACTGCCTTTCACTTGGAATCCAAAATCAAAAGGGTCCCCAATTAAGAAAACATTTTCTGTTGTGCTGAATTCATGTTACCGTACTGTGAGCTCTGACATTTTGTTTCTGTGGTAACCAAAATCAGCTGATTAGTTGGCATGGCAACAGAAAAGATGTAATCCCAGCAGACACACTCTAATCAATGCCCCCAGTACAGATGGTCTCCGGAGGATCAACAAGAAAGAGGCTGGCAGGCATTCAGCCCATCACGTGCTAGCTTGAGACTAGGCCAGGAACAAGAGAACTAAAAAAGAACATTTCTCAAACTAACCAGTAGCTTTTTAACCCTTTTCTTTCTTTGGCTAATTGTAACGCAATACTGACTGTGTATATAGCTGTAGAATACAATGATTCTCATATAGCTTTGATGAAATCAAGTGTGCTTGTTAAGTGGGAGTGTTTATGTAATTTTCTGAGTTTGTATGCTTGGAACAGCATGCATGGAGTAGTGCTTTTAGATTAACAGTTGTTCAAAGCTCATTGTATTTTCCTTAGTGGTACTGCATATGTAAACGCATTCATATGCATTATACATACACACACACACACACACACACATGATCTGATCATTGATATTATAATTTGGTTAGAGTCAGGAGAAGAGTAAAAATTCTGAAATATAATGTAGTATACAGGCTAAGGTAAGAAGGATGAACTGTCAAAGACATAAGTGAGTATTCACATAGGAAAACTGGTGGGTGCGTTTCCATGGTACTTCTCTGTAGCAGTAAAAAAATTCATAATAAACAATTGAGAACAGAGAAAACATAAACCAATCTTTATAGAGATGATAAGGGTGTCCAATAATGGCCATAACTTTGTTCCAGTGTGTAAAATCTAAAATTAACCCCAAGAATGTACCCTAGAGAGTGTTCCTCCCAGAATCCACCAATGTTCACATCCTCAAGTATAAATATTACTCGGAGTCTTTAATTCTGAAAACCTTGATATCTGCTCTTCTGATTATTAAACCTTGTTTTCTATTTGATTAAAAAACTGAAAACATAAAAGAAAGGCTTCATAATATGTGTTTTAAAACTCTAATTACACATTTATCCATAATCAATAATGTTCCTGGTATCAGGAAATTGCAAAATGCTCATGATACTCCTGAGGAATAGTTAATATTTCTGTTGATTAGGATTGCGACTGATTTTTGATTCACCAGTTGACCAAATTTTCATAAAAGCAACTCAGAACCACTGGGTCAAATGCTATTTGGGGAATGAGAGTTTATTGATAGCCTAAATTAGAACACTGTGATGCTGCCTGCACATAATATGCTAAGTACTAATAGCAGGCTTCCCTTTAAAAATAAGCATTGGCTTCTGGACCCTTTTTCTTTGTAAAAAGGTCTGAAAGGTCACTAGCCCACTGTTTTGTAGTAAACAGCCATAATATTTTATTACACGTAAATGAGTTATTTTTAATTAATATAAGAACAATAATGTTGGAAAGTTTTTTGAGTATTATAATCACCAAGGAGCATAAATACAAAAAACAAAAAATTGAGAGGAGTAAAAAAGAAAAAAAAATGGATCCTTTCAAATTTCCTAAAAATAAATGTGCATAATTAGCATCTGGACTAAGTCCATGAAACTGAGCTCCATTTCCCAGAAAGTGATATTTTTCATCACGGTATGGAAATATTCATTTCAAGAGTCGGCAAATATACTTCCCTGGAGTCGCGTCAGATGGGTGGCCCAAACAATTGCTGCTTGGGGCAAGGGAGCTGTGTTCAGGGGAGTGCTCAGGTCTTTCTGGTGACTGCCTTAGATATCTGAACAAATCACTCAACCATCTGAGAGGAAAATTTCAGGATGAGAAAGAGTGCAACACAGGAAAACCTTAGTTTCTGGATTTGAATGAAAATAACACTTTATCGATTCGTCAGAAGAATGGGATTCTTTTCAATCATCTAAAACAAGTCCCAAATGTTCAGCACTAAACTTTCAGAGCAGCTATATTCATTTATGAATCAGTTTTGGCCTGAGAAAGAAAGAAATTGAGTAAATATATAAAAGGACTACTACAAAATGCATTTTTATTTTCAATGGCTACTGGCTTTGGAAGCAGCTCCTTAATTACAGCAAAGTTTTTAATTTAATTATCATGGATTTTTTTTTCCCCTTGTGGCATAAGGAGTTGGTATGTTTCTCTTGAATTACCTAAAAATAACATTAAGCCTAGAGGAAAAAAGAAAAAAAAAAAAAAACAATAATGAAGCAGCAGAGAAAGGCTTTCTCTGCAATGCTAAGACTTTGTAACGCTAGAAATGAATGGCTTGCAAAATGAATGGCTTACATGTCCGTCTGATCTACAAGATTATGTAAATGTTCTGCATCTCCAGAATGAAGTGAGACACGGACAGATTAAACCATCATTCAGGTGATCATTACTTTCCATGTAGCAAAAGTCTCTTGTCAGCCAGGACTTCTGCATCCAGTGTGAAGCTTCTTTGTCTCTGAATGACAACTCTCCTGTCTGCCTGTTAGAACAGCAAGAAAGAAAAACCCTGCCCTTTCCTACATTTAAAAAAGTCTTCTGACAAAATTAAGATGCCGTAGAATCAATGGTATTTGATGATTTGTTTTTGTATTTTATAACCATTTCCTTTGCCTTTGGTTTTGTACACCAGCATGGGCACTGGAGAGATGAAACTCTACCAACAAGATCAATGAATACAGAAGAAACACTATATTTTTATTCTTGCGGCAAAATTGCATAAGTAATAAACACATCTTCAGTTTTATACATTGGGCTTCTGCAATTAACCCTGATGATTCAATCTCTCAAGTATAAAGAGAGGGTTGTCATTTGTGTTTTGAACTAAAAGAGATAGCTATCATTAATATCACCAATTAGCTTTATGTTGAGTCTTAGTCAAAATGCAGTGAACTGGTGTTCATTAAAATAAACTGTTTCTCAGATTCTGTGATTAAATATTTGTTCTTACTAATTTTTCTACCTGCAAAAGGACATAAAGAGATTATGTGTAGTGTTCCAGAAAGGTCTTTGGTGAGAGGGAATATTCCATATGTCAATTTTCTATGTAGGGCAAGGATCATAGATCTAAAATGTGTAGAAGATGAAGTTAAATCTCCATCTCTTCTCTTCTATTTTTCATTTCACAGCCTTCATGGGGCTTTGAATTCAGCCTCAAACATTGTGATAATCTGATCCTGACACTTGCCCTCCCCTCATTCACTCTTTTATAAGTATACTTGTTCAGCTGCTTGTTGAATTCCCTAATTTCATTGACATTTTAAAGTTTTTATGTTCCTTACAGATTACAGTTGGGTCATGGTTAGAGGATTCTTCCATTATTCAAATTTGAATCCAGTTCTGAAAAGTTATTTCAGTAACAAAGCTCAAATACAGTGCTGACCACGCAAAAATAGGATATGTTCTTTCAGCTATAGTAGATCTTTTGTATAAAACAACAATTCTAATCTAGCAACTAAAATTTAAAAGGCAGTGGAACCTCTCTTCCTCTTAGTTTTGGGCTCCCTCCTCTTTAATTTTCATGTGCTCAGAATCTCATGCACACATCTTAGAACAGTGTTCACCCCAAGAGTTAAGCCATGTCACAAACAAGAAAGATTCTCTCATGGTGTTGAAAGTGTCTGGGAGATGAGCAATCAGCCCCAAGTTCCATAGGAAAACCATAATTATTATTCTTTAATGCACTCAGAGTAGGAAAAGCCGGGCATGTGACAGAGCCTGTCCTGTACCTTGGTAAACATGGGCTTCCCGTGCTGGGTGACCATGGTACACTGGTCGCAGTCCACCGTGATGGATGAGTTGTGGTATGACTCTTTCGAGTGTTTGAGAATGTAATACAGGTCGGTCACCCCTCCTTCAAACACAGTGCTAAAGTAACGGGGGATGAGGGTCCTGCCGATAGCTGGGAGAGAAACACAGAGAAACAAACCATTAACAAAAATATCCCACCAGCCCCACACACCCAACACCATTGCCAAACCTCCTAAAACCGGATACTGATCATCTCAAGAAACCATATCAGGAGGCAAATTTCTCTTTAAAAACAGCCATGACCCTTCTGGGTTGCAGTTAATAAAATATAATCCCCAACTATTCAGGAAAAATGTGTCCCGTCATCTCTCCAGATTTTGTGTCCACTGCAAGTCAATAAAATAAGGGTTAGTACTTTAAAAATAATAGGGGGGAAATGCATGAACTACTTTGGACCTTGTATACTTTTGGAGTGAACATGTTTATAAAAATAAGACACTTCCAATCTACTTGGATTTTTTTTAATGCATCGTGTATGTATAGGCCAGTTACCCAGTCATGTTTTATTTTTGTTACTAGTGATAATATAAATTTTAATAACATAATGCCTTGTAGTGTGTAAAGTATTTTGGTATTCTCTCATTGGATCTTCAGAACAACCCCAATAGAGTGCAGGACTGAGATCCAAAAATGTTACTATGGAGGGGAAAAAAGGTTATCTTGAATGTTTCAAGGTCATGTGACTTGTAAGTAAATATTTGGGGTCTCTAACTGCATGTCTATAAACACCCAAATAACTGCTCTTCCCAACACTATGTCTCCAACTGCCTTAAACAATGGAAATCTTTACAAAATAATTCCCATCTCCATATACAAAGAGATCCATAACTATGTAAACGCTGATTATTCTATCTGCTTTTGGAGCTGTATAAGATATCTCTCTAGAATAAAAGGCTAATTTTAAGAGAAGCTGGTACCTTTCACTTGGTCTAAATTGGTCTCTTTCATTCCGTGTGTCTGGTCCTGCCCCGTTTTAGTTTCAGCGATTGTGTAAGTAGCTGGGCCTTTCTGATATAGGACACTTAGAAACCTGTAACAAGCCCTTTTTTCAGCAGTGATTTGAAATCCTCTTACACTGGAAATCCCAACTCATAATATCAGGAATTTTGCCTATGTGCAGATTTTAAGGCAAAGTTCTAAAGCACTCCCAAGCAATCCAAGGTTTTTAATAAATCTCTTACATTCACTATATAATACCCTTTGAAAGACAAAAATAATATTTAAGATAAATAAACTACCAAAGAAAGCTTTAGCTAGGAAAGATCACCCAATCATCACTTGAATGTTTTAAAATATTTAATTTCATTTTAAAAGAATCAATGATAATCCATTTTGTATGGATCTGTATCTCTTTTCTACGTGAACTTGGAAAAAATAAGCATAAAGAAAATACCCTGCCAAATTGTTTTCTGAAATGATTTTAAGGAATCCCCATATGGATGACTAGCCTCTAAATAATTTACACAGTTGTTATTGCCTCATATTTGCTGCAGGTAAAATCAATCAACAAGTGTGTGCTAAATATTCCAGGATTTTCGGTGATTCCATCCTAGATGATCCTTCTACATACATTTTCTAAATACTGCCTAATCCCCAATACTGCATGCTCATTTTCTAAATATAAAATTCAAATGAGAGTAATTTGAGTCCACCATGTCCTTTAACAAATGCATAGCTAATATTATAAAGAAAACTTTGTAATGCTAAAATCCATATTGTACTTCACTAAACAGATAAAATTAATTGAATGCATTTCAAATATTCTAACTTAAAGCTAATTATCATAAATCAGCCTAAGTAATTTGACAATTTGGGATTCACACTGTTGAGAATAAATGCAAACCATAAAAATGCAGATGTAGGCCAAAGAATTGTCACATTAAAAAGGTTATGGCAAATAACCACCATTGGATTAGTAACATTATACTTCATTTATCATGAATCCTGCACAAGTTAATTCCTTTAGAGCACTGTTTGCTATATATCACCATCGTTTTCACTCATAATATAAGAAAAGTTGAAAGGGAGGAAGGTTTGAGAGTCTTTAACTTTAAACCTAAGTTTTTAATTACTTCCCCAAATCCAGAAAATGTACAAATTATATAGTAAATACACTTAAAGAGAAACACAGCTTTGCTTTTTTGAATAATTTCTAGCACTCTAGGAAATGGTTGCCATGGATACTGGAGGTTTGTTTTCAGCCCTGTTTCCTTTGTGAGCCTGCCCTCCCATTTTCCCATGGTCCTGTTTAGACCATTAGCCACAAAGGTTCCTTATCCACCATAGTAGACTAAACTCACAGTCCGGTGGCCCAAGTAAACCATGACAATGGTATTCACGCCCTTGTGTATGTAGTCCCCTCTCCATAAATCTGAGCTTGGCCCTGTGATCTGCTTTAATCAGTTGAATGTGGCATGAGTATCCTTGTATCAGTTTTGGGCTACACCTTTAAAAGAACTAGAAGCTTTCACTTTGTTCTCAGGAAGAAGTCAGTTGCTACGTACAAAGTCCTACTACTCTAAGACTGCCATACCAAGAGAAGCCCAACCTAGCCGTGTGGAGAGGTCATGTGAAGGAGAACTGAGTCTTCCAGCCAGCAACCCCAGCGGAGCTTCCAGCCAACAAACAGCACTAACTTGCATGGGAGAAGCTGTCCAGGTAAGTGAATCCTTGAGCTCCAATTGAGCTGCCTCAAGCTGGTGTCCCACGGAGCAGAGATGAGCTGTCCCTGACATGCCTTGCACAAATTTCAGAATCATAAGTAAATAAATGTTTATATTTTAAGTCAACATGTGTTGGGGTGTTTTTTTCATGTGTCAATAGATAACTGTAGCCCCTTTCAACCACACTAGCCACAGAGGTAGTCAAATCAGAATTCTTCCCTGAAAGAAAGAGGGAAGTTTTGCCAGGAAAAACTTGCAAGTCTTGGAAATATAGGAGCCTGAATACAGAAGAAAAGCAAAGCAAATTGACAGAGAGTCTTCCTGGGCTGATTTGGGCCCTAGTCTGAGCTGGGAATAAAGCCAATGCCATCCCTCAGAGGTCACACTTACTTACGCGAGGTGTGCCCCTCCTTTTCTTTCTTTCTTTTTGCTTTTTTAAATTGGCTCAAGCTAGTTCGTGTTAGATTTCTGTCATTTGCAGATAGAGAAATCCTGCCCGCTGTGGCCCTCTTCCGGCACGGACAGGGTAGTAAACTGAGAGAATAAAGAGGAAGTGATGAGAGCGATCAGCTACAAGAGATATCTGACTCTCTGTGCAACACACTGTGTTAGAAGCTGCAGGAGATTAAAAAGGTGTCAGAGATTGTATTAGTTTCCTGTTGTTGCTGTAACAAATTACCACCAACATAGTGGTCTACAACACCACAAACTTATCATTTCATAGTCCCGACAATCAGACATAGGGCTTGCTGGGCTGAAGTCGGGTTGTCAGCAGGGCTGAATTCCTTTCTGGAGGTTCTCAGGGAGAATCTATTTTCTTGTTTGTTTCATCATCTAGAGGATGTTCACACACCTTTCATGTGGCCCCTTCCTCCATCTTCAAAACTCACAGTGGGAAGTTGGGGCCTGGCGAGGCATCATTCTCACTCCCTCTTCTGCCTCCCTCTCAACTTTCAGGATCCTTGTGATTGCCCTGAATCCACCCAAAGAATTCAGGATAATCTCCCATCTCAAGATCCTTCACTTATCAGATCCGCAAAGCCCCTTTTGCCATGTAAGGTCACATTCACAGATACCAGGAATTCAAGCACGGATATCTTGCAGGTGGCATTATTCTGCTTCCCACAGAGACTATACTTGCCAAGAGCTCCTGTTCTACAAGGGGGAGCAATAAAAAATACAAGAAACACATGCATACACCGTGCACATACGCACGAAATGTGCAATATATAAATAATGCGCAGTGAATGGCACAGACAGCCAGAACAAAATTCCATGTGCCTGAAGAAATCATTCTATTGATCATTAATCAATTTCTTCTGTAAACATTCACTGAACCTGGAGTAGGTATAAAGCTCCGTGGTCGACAGTCCATGCTGCAAACACAAATTTTTGTCCCTCTCTTTCAAATTCATTTTTGAATTTGAATTAGATTTTTGTCCCTGTCTTTCAAATTCATTTCTATCAGGAGAGGTAGCAAGTATCTAAGTACCTATAACACGATGTGATCGCTGATAAAGCTTAAAAATGGATTTATGATTTTGAACTCTTTATCAGTATCTCCTGTATCCTGAATTCAATGTACGTTTTTATTATTTCTGAAGTTCTGAGATGAGCATGTTCTTTTAATGCAGTCAACCATGCCACTGCATTGCACAGTCAGATATAAATGACTAAATCAGTGAACATTTCAGATTTAGGTTCAGTGGTCACCTAACTCGACAGCCACACCAGTTCCAAATCTATTTAGATTTTATACTGTTACAATCATATGTCAAAGTTACACTTTACATTTATACTTTAATCCCTGGAATTAAAATAATTTAAATATTGATATGCATAAATCTACATTGTGCTCCTATGAAAAGGATTATGTCTTCTGAATATTGTTGGAGTGAGATTAAGATTATGGTAGATTATAAAGGCAATGGTATTTTTCTAAAACATTTAGATCAAAGGTCCAAAAGTTGGGAAGTGTGGAGAGCCAGATAACACAGGAAGATTTTCTGACGTTAGGTGAGTAAAATATACCATACTTTATTTATCTATGTATTCATGAAAGATAAAAGAAAATCACACATTAAATTACTCAGGTGTTGAAATGTATATAAAGAATGTACACTTTGTAGGTAAATATGATTAGTCCAGAAATAGCTAAGATTTAATTCGTAGCTAATTGAGCTGTGGATCCCTGCTCTCAAGCTCCTTACGGAGATTTTCATTGTTTTTCTGTTTTGTTTATATCCATCCCTACTCCCCAGAAATTCTTGCTATGGAAATTGACAGGGTGACTGTGTGGTGGAGGCAGGATCTAGCTTCTATCTTTTCTTGTAGGTATTACTTGTAGATATTAGGATATCTGCAGGATATTTGTTGATGTTAACTAACTCTTTTCCTTGTTTAGAAACAAAATGGTGTAATACAAGCTGGAAGCTCATAAAGAAGACATAAACTACTGTGCATCCTCCCCAAAGCAGAAGGTCTGCCTTTTAGAGCACATTATCTCTTTTAGTAATTATGAAATGCATTAAAAACAAACTTAAGGATGTTTATAAGTGATTCACATGAAAGAAATTGCATGTAGAAAATAACCACATATGAAAATATTCAAACTTGTTATTGAAGTACAAAGTTAAAATAATAACAAAAAGATTAAAACATAAACCTGGTGAGGTTGTGGTAAAACAGATATACACAAATACTTTTAGGGAAATCACGTAGTGATTACTTCTTATTTTGAGAATTTCTAACTCTCTGGAAGTCTGTTAGGTGGGACTCTAAGCTCTTGGTAAATACCCTTACCAAACTGCAATTCTCAAGTTTATGTTTAAGTGCTCTGAAGTTCTACAAGTCTTTTGAGAAACCATCATCTAATGTAAGATTTTTTAATTTCAGGGCATAAATTACAACTTTAAATGCCTGCAATTTCTATGTTTCAAAGACAATTCACTTCCAAGAAACAAAAGGGGTTGAGAGTCTGATTTTAATAAAATGTGGAGTAAGAGGAAAATTTGTACCTAACAATATATTCATGCCATTTAACATATGATCACTATTTAGCTGATGATTTTGCAACTCTGAAAAGAGAGACCCATATAACCAAGCACGTGTTTTTAATTAGGCAAACTTACTTAATTATATTAAAATTATTTACTATACTAGGATTTAAAAAAATTTTATCTAAACATGAAAATAGATAAATTCGTCGGCTAAATCTGGGTAGTTCTATGCGGTTCTGCTAAAGCTACTGTAGTTCTGCTATATCTCAAAATCCAAACGGAAATTCTATTATTCAGATACATAATAAACACCGAGTCATTAAACTTTAAACTTATCTGTATTCAGAAATCAGTAAATGCATTATGCTGACATACAAATGAATATGCTCCCAGGAGTGAGATAAACAAGACTGATGATTTTATTTACGGTAAATAACCATTATATATAGCCAAAACAATAGAAGTAAAATATGCTTGACCTGTGATGGGGGTGATACTAGTTCAAGGTAGATCTCATTGTTCTTGGTGAAGGGAATGCAAGTTGAATTAATTAATTAATTCTATTTTTATAAATTGGCATGACTTTCATTCTAATATGCCTATTACTTATTTTCTCAAACTAATTTACTTGAATATTTTCTCTCTGATGACCTGTCTTGTGATTTCAAAGATTCATTTATTTCATATATACTTATTAAGTAACTACTACAGGCCAGATACTGTTCTAGGTGCTAGAAATAGACAAGTAAGGAGACAGAGAATACACTTGATGGCTCGGGAAGGCCAACTAGTTTAGATTGGCCAGCCTGGAAGGCTGCCGTGAAGAAGTGATGATGGAGGTGAGTCCCAGTTGAACAAAGCCATGTGAAGATCTGGAATTAAAGAGGTCCAGGTCCAGGAACCACAGGGGCAAAAGCCCTAAGACAGGAATGAATTTCGATTGAATGAGTTTAGTGTGCTACAGTATCAGAAAGAAGGCTTTGTGGCAGGAGCATGGTCAAAGAGAACAAGATGATAGAGATGAGGCCACAGAAAGAGGCAGGGTCAGATTACGTGGGACTTTCTAAACCACGGCAAATGGCTTCCATTTTATCCTTAGTGCAATGTCAAGACATTGAAAGATTTTAGCCAATGATATAATTTACTCTGTTTTCCCTAAATGCATTTTCCAGCTGCCAACATGGTCTCAAAACACCATAAAAATTTTTGATCCTCTTATAAATAGGCACTTTTTCTTCCACTTTCTACCTACCAAATTTTTAATAACTTGACCAAGACTTCAGTCACCCTACCTTGCAGTAGGTGCTAAGTGCCAGAGAAACAAGGATGACCAAGACAGACTCCATTTCTGCTGTTACAGAGCTTTGGATCAAGCAATTCTTAGCATCATTAATCCGCCAATTAAGGGCAAGCAAGATGTGTGTCATGGCTCCATCTTGTCTCTCCTGTTTCCCCATTGTCTGACACACAATAATGAATGAGTCAATGCAATAAATGTGTGACTTTCTAGGTCTCAAGGCATAGGAGCTTACGTGTAAACCTGATAGAATTCATCTCATTTAATTGAACCCAGTACTTCGACATAGTCAGGTTATTTTGGATCTTGATTCTGTCAGTGATACTATGGGCTATTTCTTCTAGATGTGTGTCTTTCATGGTGGCAAAACTCTTTCAACTTTGATCCAAAGTACTGACAATAACATTGCACAGGAGACGTCCACAGCAACGGAGACCTCCTTCTAACTGGACTTCTTAATATGAATCGAACACCCTATAAGTATGAAATTGAAATCTTTTAATGACTTCCATAATAAGTCCATGCTGTGTTACTAATGACTTGTAAAGATAGTACAGAGTCCATGT
This sequence comes from Symphalangus syndactylus, assembly GCF_028878055.3. Taxonomy (NCBI): domain Eukaryota; kingdom Metazoa; phylum Chordata; class Mammalia; order Primates; family Hylobatidae; genus Symphalangus; species Symphalangus syndactylus. The sequence continues at coordinate 24,350,819 of NC_072438.2, forward strand.
GGAGAGAGTGAGGTGTCAGAGAAAGACCTGAGCTAAGGGAGGCAGAGATGTTAATCAGGCACAGAGGGCGCGGCAAGAGAGTGGTCGCGGCAAGAGAGTGGTCCCGGCAGAAGCAACAGCATTAGTTAGAGAAGGTGGTATATTCCCATGATCTAGGCTGCTGCCTTGGTCAGATGTTATATATTTATACCTTGGAGGATCTCGTCTGGATGAGCTACTCCATTACATTGAGCTCTTGCTCTCTCCTTATGACGATACAATATTCTTTTAGTTATTAAAACTTTAAGATGTAGTTTACGTCTGACAGATTTATTTTTGTCCTTTGTATTACTCTTTTATGTCAGCATTTCATAACTGTACTCTGTTTTTTATTATTCATATGAACCTTAAAATAATTATGTTAAATTCAAAAAAGAAGGAGAGAGATTGATTCAAATTAAATTAAATGTACTAAGAAAAAGTTGGCATCTTTAAAACATCCAATCTTCCCATAAAGGAATATGAAATGTATGTCCAGTTGTTTAAATCTTTATTTTTATCTTTAAAAAATTCCATAGTTTTTTTTGTTCTTTCTTTTAGAGAAAGGGTCTCACTCTGTCACCTGGGCTAGAGTGCAGTGGTGCAATCATAGCTCACTGTAACCTCAAACTCCTGGGCTCAAAGAATCCTCCTGCCTCAGACACCCAAGTGGGCTGAGAACACAGGTGCCACCGTGACAGGCTAAATTTTTTACTTCTTTATAGAGACAGGGTCCAGCTGGTCTCGAACTCCTGGCCTCAGCAGATCCTCCTGCCTTGGCTTCCCAAAGGGCTGGGATTACAGGCATGAGCCATAGTGCCTGGCCAACAAATATGTTGCACCCTTTGAGGTTTGTAGTTTTCTATATTTGGATACTTAACATTTCTTAAGATCCTTGAATATTTTAGTTATGCTAAATGGTTAATGGAATTTTAAAACTTGTATTTCCATTTGTAACCCAGGCATTTAACTGAATATTCATTAATATTAATAGTTTTTTGGGAAGGTTTTAAAAAGTTTTCTAGGCAAAATATTCCACTATTCCCAAATATTGATATTTTTGTTCCCTTTCTCCTTACCTATATATAGATTCTCCTTTCCTATATATAGTCCTGTTCTAACCATTGCAATAACATGAGAATATATATATTCTTATATATATATTGCAATAATATGAGAAAAATATATATATGTATAACTGAACTTTCAGAAAAAATTTTAAATAATGAGGGAAGTAGTGCATATTCTTTTTTCCCCTTGATAGTTTTAGGGAATGTATCTAGGACTAGGGGAAGTACTAAATGTTGATTTGAGATCTTGTTACTTGCTATGGAAAGAAAAACAAACTATTATTCTATTCCTTGGTTTTATCACTTTTTTCTTTTTAATCCTGATAAATGTCTAATTTGACTGTATGCCTTTTCAGTAATAAAGTAATTTTCCTTTAGAAAACTATTCATTAATATATTTTCAATTATCGAACACCTTTTGTACTCTTAGTATAAACCTTACTTTCTCTTATGCACACATATACCACATTTTTGGATAAATTTAACTTATGAATTAATTCATTCCTTTAACAAATGTCAGTGAAAGCAGTGCTCTATTTGAGCCACTTGCTGGATGCTAAGTTAGAAAGATAGGGCCAGCAAAAGGTTTAGTCCAGTAATTCCCAGCAGCATTTCCTAATCCCAGTGGATTCCTGAAGGTCTTAAAATGCAACTTTAGCTAGTTCCATTATTTTTTTTTAAATCATTAAAAAGGAACATACTTAACATGTTTCTCTGATTCAAGTAGGATGATCTCAGCTATGGTAATACTGATTAGCTCTTGATTAGTGATCATGAATGGCACTTAACAGACATGGAAAAAAATAAAATATAAAATGCTGACAATTATTTAATAAAAGTAATTAGGTTATCCATGATTATATTCCACACCTTCCTTTTAATAGGAGAGAAATTCCATGATCAGAGAAGTAAAACTACATAGCTTACTTGGAGTTAGGGTGGAATAAAATGGAACGCTTGTTGTTTTTGATCAACCAACGTTGGTTAATTTCTATGTCTTGATTTAATTATAAGTAGTTTTTAAGTCACATTAGTAATACATGTGCAAAAAAAAAAAAAAAAATGTTACTCTCACAGGTACTCACTAGCTCGTCACAATAAATTTGATTCTTTTCTCCAGGTGTTGAGCTAGACCTTACAGAATTATCAAACTCCCTTTTAGCTCAGTGCTGTCTTATGACAGAGTTGCGGCCAGTGCCTAATGGACACTTCCATTGTTTTCATTTTGTTCAACAGAATAGATGTCAAGAAGGGAAATCCCACTTCCAGACAGGCCAGTAAAATCATTCTGTGTGTAACTGGTGCACTGTCTCCCTATCTCTGACATCCAGACACTGAAGACGCAGTGGGCAGATTCCAGAGACCTCCCTGCCCCACTCACTGCCCTAAGGATGGAGGAGTCAGGAAACGGAGGAGCCTCTGGTTTCCTAAATTACCACCAGTAGGGGGAGCTGCCACATTTGGGGAGAACTCATTTGGACTTTGGAGCAAAAAATACCTTTCTATGGTGTTAAGACATTGGAATATCAAACTTTATTTGTTTAAACTGCTAGGATTAAGTAAAACAGTTACCAGTAAGTGTAGGTTCCCTGACCACCCTATACCCACCAATCTCAGTGCCTTCACCACTTCCTAGGTCACCTTTTTATCAATGTTCCCTAGCCTTTAGATTTTTAAATTATTTTGTTTCATTTTATTTTATGTTTATTTACACAAAGTTATATTAAATGTATCTGTATGGTAGGATTTTTCTTTTATTAGTCAATAATACATTTTCAGCTTTAAATATGTTAGTGTACATAAGAAGACTCATTTGTTGATTTTAAATGCAGCATTGTATTCTAGAGTATGGCTCTATCAAAGTTATCTAGATATTCCTATGTTGAGGAACATGAGAGATTGTTTTACATTCTTTTCTCAACAGGGTAGACCCTGAGGAAGGGAAATATATATTTTATTTTACTAGGTACCAGAAATTGTCCTTCAAAATGCTGTTACCAATTTACTTCCTTATCAGCCCTGATAGTACCTGTTTCACCCACAACCTTCACCAATACTTAATATTGTCAAGTTTTTAATTTTTTGCCATTTAGATCATAAAGCATGTCCCTCACAAAGTGACAGCCCTCAAGTACTCAAAAGTTTATCTGCATGTAAATGATAAAGGTAAATAATTAATGACAGCCATCCAGCTCATGTGGTTATTGTTCCAAGTGACTAATTTACATTTGACCTTTTCAGATGGTTTGCAGTTTTCTACTCAAAATCCACTCACTTGGCTACATGGGAAAATTACTCCAGACTAGAGAAGTAGAAAAGAAAATCTACTCCTTTATTTTTCAAAGTTGCCAAACTCTAAGAATTCTTATAAAATTATTTCAATATGTTTTATCAGGACTTCTCCAACTCAAACCAATGGGGACACCCTAAGTCATTGAATTTTATGTTTTAATATCAACACAATTCATCTGGGTTAGAGAAATGTTGCCAGAGAAACAGACATATGTGTGTAATTTCCAGTTTAACCTAAACCAGGAATCATCAACCGTTAGCAATTCTAAGAGTGGTGAGAGAGGTGATGTCCTTTCTGTAGAGAGAAGGCAGACTTGGGTAAAACTGGTCCTTTCCTCAGGATTGGATATTATACAAGACGTTCGTTCTAAAGTGTTAAGCAGTTACTAAAATAGAAGCTACTAAAATATGACCCTTGAAAGTGGATTTTGAAGTCAAAAGAAAGGTTTGTAGAATTAAAATAATAAACTGGTTCTCCCTCACACCCTTTTCTCAATGCCATTTCAATCTCATCTACTTCCTTAGTGGTGCCATGCACTTGCATTCTTTGAAACCTTTGCTCACTCAGCATCCACCACCTAGGGGGGCCTTGCTTCATCTCTTCTGTTTTATCCAAACTCTTAGGCATCCTGAAGTCTCAAGCTCCAGAACCATCCTCCTTGCCCTTTGTCTCTCATTCTCTCCTTTGTATTCTTAAAGTGTTCATAAACTTGAGCACTGCCTTGAAAGTTTCTGATTCACACACTGGCTGTGCTACTTACTCATACTGTCACCTTGAAGAAATGATTTATGCTCTCTAAACCCTAGTTTCTTCAGCTGCAAAATGGCAATACAACAATAACTGCTTCAGTGGGCAGCTGCAAATATTAATAACACTATGCACGTGAAGTGCTTAGCACAATGCCTGCCACATGTTAGCTCTACTTATCACTCCCATAATACCCTGTTTATGCACAGATTTGGGACTCATCACACTGCATTGTAATCATCAATTTTATTGTCTTTCCTTCAGTGACTGTAGTTCCCTGAAGGCAGAGAATGTTTCTTGATCATTTCAGTATCATGGCACATTTGTGATGTAAATAGCTACTTATGAGATGTTTGGCAAGTTTGTAAATGTGGACTTGGCATGCCTATTTGGACAGTCTGCCAATCTCAAACCTGTTATGCATACTCACGGGTTTCTAACACAGAGGTAAGCCCACTTTCATTTCAGGTTCAAGAGAATCAAGACCACAAAAAAGGGGAAATAAGGTTTTAGGGCCCTGCATCTGGAATTTTCATATCTCAATGTTCTAGTCCAGAACATGGTTTCTGGCTTAGAGTAATCACTTTAAAAGATTCATTTTTAAAGTTAATTTTGAGTTCTGCTAGTAAAAAAATAAAGTCTCCTATCTAAGACAACTTAGTTTTGATGGGGTTTCTACCTTATCATACTGTATGTGCGCAATTCACAAACATCCGACTCCATACAGAAAATCACACTTCTTAAAAAAAAAAAAAAAAGACTCTATTTGCATGCCAGGTCAGCATTCCAGGGGCATTTTACAGGAAGTAAAAGTCCTTGGAAATGAGAAGCAGTAAAAAAGGGTCAGATTCACATTCCTCAGGAGTCCACAGGAGGCTGTGCTTCTGACCCTTGGATTGTCTACAAGAAAAGGAACAACCGTTCCGACAGAGAATTAATGTTGCACAGGCTCTCAGGCAGCAGGACGGAACATCCCAATTATACCCACCCAAGTCTGAAACATTGCCTGGGCACCAGCTGTGGGGTCTGACATTCTGTGTGCAGGTTTTCGGCAAAACCTTAGGATTTAGGCAAGAGAAAGCGACCTCTGGGCATTCTATGGGTTCTGAAATGGCCCTGGTCAACCTGATCCTTGGACCTAGGTGCCGATGCTTACAGAACGTCACTAATGTCTCTCATAGGTTAAAACACACATAACCAGTGCACCGGACTTTCTGCCATTATCCCATCATTATTCCTTGAAGCTGTCCCATCACCTTTCAGTGGGGGACTGGGGCTCCATTCCTAAAGATGAATGACATCTCCGAACGGTCTGCACTCCATCACCTCCAAGAGGAGAGGAGGCCTTCTGACAGGGAGAGAGGAACACCAGACATCTGCTGGACCACACGAGTCAGGAGCAGGGCTGCTCCATTACAGGTCACAGCTCAGGCTTCTCTCTCTGGCTTCATTCTCTTCTGTCATTATTAAAAACTAATAAGAAGGTCTGGGGGGCGGGGCCAAGACGGCCGACTAGAAACAGCGGCATTCGGAGGCTCCCATAGAAAAAATCATAATAAGCGAGTGAATCCTTCTCTAGCAATCAAGGGATCCATGTTCTCTCATCAAAATTGACTAGAAGACTGGTGTGACCCATGGAGAGAAGGAAGAACAGCGCGGGGCGGTGGCCTACCTGAGAGCCACACAGGGAAGGGGAACCCCCTCCTCCCAGGCAAGGGAGACGGTAAATGAGCGTGCTACCCAGCCAAGGAAACTGTGCAACCCACAGATCAGAATATCGCACTTGGGAACCCACGCCACCGGGGTCTAGTGTCCCAACCCCAGAACCAGCAGATTCTCACAGCCTCTCAGCTGGAATCTGCTTAAGCCTACTGAACTCCCGGGGGTGAAGGGCAACCAGCTGCCTGCTGTCTAAGCCATTTGAGCTCCTTGAGAGAGGGGCAGCAGCCAGCACTGGGACTCACAGCTGCCTAAGCTCCCTAGGTAGGGGAAGAGTGGCACCCATTTCTATAGCTCCAGGCTGTGCTTTTCCCCTGCTGGAGCCAGGGAGGCTGGACGGCTTGGTCCCAAGACGTGTCCCCACAACCCAACACATCGGCTGTGGCAGTCTGCGGCCAGAGTGCCTCTTCAGGACCAACCCTGACCCATCCTCCCTCAGGCAGTGCTTCCCTGCAGGATCTCCAATAACTCCAGCCAGAGGCTCAGGGGCAGAATTCAGATCTCCCTGGGCCTGAGCCCCTAGGCAGAGGGGGAGGGGTGGCTGCAGTCTCTGCTGACCAGCAGACTTAGCCTCTCCTCCTAGGAGTTCTGAGGAATCTGGATAGCACAGATGAGAGGGTTTTACCCCATCAGTGAAACACAATCTCCCTACCAAGGGACAAAGTGCTTTGTTAAATGGGTCCTGCTACCTGTGCCACCCAACTGGGTGAGATCCTCCAACAGGGGTTGTCAGACACCCTACTGGCATCTTAATGACATCAGGTTGGTGTCCCTTGGGGTCAGAGATCCTGGAAGAAGGAGCAGACACCCATCTTTGCTGCTCTCCAGCCTCCTGGACTGACATCTCCAGGCATGGGAGCGAATCAGATGAATATGGCCTGAAGTGAACCTCCAGCAAACTGCAGCACCCCTACAGAAGAGGGAGTTGACTACTGAAAGAAAAACAAACAAGCCGAAAGTGGCAACAACAGCATCAACAACAAAAAGGCCCCCACAGAAACTCCATCCAAGGGTCAGCAGCCTCAAAGACTGAAACTAGACAAACTCACCAAGATGAGAAAGTATCAATGAAAAAATGCTGAAAACCCAAAAGGCCAGAGTGCCTCTTCTCCTCCAAATGATCGCAACGTCTCTCCATCAAGGGTGCAGAACTGGGCAGAGGATCAGATGGATGAATTGACAGAAGTAGGCTTCAGAAGATGGGTAATAAAAAACTATGATGAACTAAAGGAGCATGTTCTAATCCAAAGCAAAGAAGCTAAGAACTTTGATAAAAGGTTAGAGGAATTGAATAACCAGTTTAGAGAGGAACATAAACGACCTGATGGAGCTGAAACACACAGCATGAGAACATTGTGAAGCATACACAAGTATCAACAGCCAAATCGACCAAGTGGAAGAAAGAATATCAGTTTGGAGACCACCTTACTGAAATAAGACATGCAGACAAGAATAGTGAAAAAAGAATGAAAAGGAATGAACAAAACCTCCAAGAAATATGGGACTTCATAAAAAGACCGAACCTACAATTGATTGGAGTACCAGAATGAGATGGGGGGAATGGAAACAAGCTGGAAAACACCCTTCACAATATTATCCAGGAGAATTTCCCCAACCTAGCAAGACAGGCCAACATGCAAATTCAGGAAATACAGAGAACGCCATTAAGATACTCCACAAGAAGATCAACCCAAAGACACATAATCATCAGATTCTCCAAGGTTGAAATGAAGAAAAAACTGTTAAGGGCAGCCGGAGAGAAAGGCCAGGTCACCTACAAAGAGAAGCCCATCAGACTAACAGAGGACGTCTTAGCAGAAACTCTACAAGCCAGAAGAGATTGGAGGCCAATATTCAACATTATTAAAGTAAAGAATTTCCAACCCAGAATTTCATATCCAGCCAAACTAAACTTCATAAGTGAAGGAGAACTAAAATCCTTTCCAGACAAGCAAATGCTGAGGGATTTTGTCACCACCAGGCCTGCCCTGCAAGAGCTCCTGAAAGAAGCACTAAATATGGAAAGGAAAAACCAGTATCAGCCACTGCAAAAACACACCAAAATATAAAGACCAATGATACTACAAAGAAACTGCATCAACTAGTGTGCAAAATAACCAAATGGCAGCATGATGATAGGATCAAATTCACACATAACAACACTAATGTTAAATGTAAATAGGCTAAATGCCTCAAGTAAAAGACAGACTGGCAAATTGGATATGGAGTCAAGACCAATTAGTGTGCTGTATTCAGGAGACCCATCTTACATGCAAAGAAACACACAGGCTTAAAATGAAGGGATGGAGGAAAGTTTACCAAGCAAATGGAAAGCAAAAAAAAAAAAAAAAAAAAAAAAAAAAAAACCAGGGATTGCAATCCTAGTCTCTCACAAAACAGACTTTAAACCAACAAAGGCCAAAAAAGACAAAGAAGGGCATTACATAGTGGTAAACGGAGCAATTCAACAAGAAGAGCTAACTATCTTAAATATATATGCACCCAATATAGGAGCACCCGGATTCATAAAACAAGTTCTTAGAGACCTACAATGAGACTTAGACTCCCACACAATAATAGTGGGAGGCTTTAACACCCCACTGTCAGTATTAGACAGATCAACAAGACAGAAAATTAACAAGGATATCCAGGACTTTTACTCGGCTCTGTATCAATCAGACCTAGTAGGTGTCTACAGAACTCTGTACCCCAAATCAATAGAATATACATTCTTCTCAATGCCACATGGCACTTATCCTAAAATTGACCACATAATTGGAAGTAAAACACTCCTCAGCAAATGCAAAAGAACAGAAATAATAACAAACAGTCTCTCAGACCACAGTGCAATCAAATTTGAATTCAGGATTAAGAAACTCACTAAAAACCACACAGTTTCATGGAAATTGAACAACCTGCTCCTGAATGACTCCTGGGTAAATAATGAAATTAAGGTGGAAATCAAGAAGTTCTTTGAAACCAGTGAGAACAAACAGACAATGTACTGGAATCTCTGGGACACAGCTAAAGCAGTGTTAAGAGGGAAATTTATAGCACTAAATGCCCACATCAGAAAGCTAGAAAGATCTCAAATCGACACCCTAACATCACAATTAAAAGAGCTAGAGAGGCAAGAGCAAACTAATCCAAAAGCTAGCAGAAGACAAGAAATAACTAAGATCAGAGAAGAACTGAAGGAGACAGAGACACGAAAAATCCTCCAAACAATCAACGAATCCAGGAGCAGGTTTTTTGAGAAAAATTAACAAAACAGATTGACCACTAACTAGACTAAGAAGAAAAGAAAAAAGAATCAAATAGACACAGTAAAAAAATATAAAGAGGATATCAGCACTGACACCACAGAAATACAAACTACCATCAGAGAATGCTGTAAACACCTCTAAACAAATAAACTAGAGGAAATTGATAAATTCCTGGATGCATACACCCTACCAAGACTAAACCAGGAAGAAGCTGAATCCCTGAATAGACCAATAGCAAGCTCTGAAATTTAGGCAGTAATTAATAGCCTACCAAACAAAAAAGCCCAGGACCAGACGGATTCACAGCTGAATTGTACCAGAAATACAAAGAGGAGCTGTTACCATTCCTTCTGAAACTATTCCAAACAACTGAAAAGGAGGGATTCCTCCCTAATTCATTTTATGAAGCCGGCATCATCTTGATACCCAAACCGGGAAGAGACAGAATAAAAAACAAAAACTTTAGGCCAATAACCCTGATGAACATTGATGTGAAAATCCTCAATAAAATACTGGTAAACTGAATCCAGCAGCACACTGAAAACCTTATCCACTACGATCAAGTTGGCTTCATCCCTGAGAGGCAAGGCTGATTCAACATATGCAAATCAATAAGTGTAACCCATCACAGAAACAGACCCAAAGACAAAAACCACATGATTATTTCAATAGATGCAGAAAAGGCCTTTGGTAAAATTCAACATCCCTTCATGTTAAAAACACTCAATAAACTTAGGTATTGATGGAACACATCTCAAAATAATAGGAACTATTTATAACAAACCCACAGCCAATATCATATTGAATGGGCAGAAGCTGGAAGCATTCCCTTTGAAAACCGGTACAAGACAAGGATGCCATCTCTCACCACTCTTATTCAACATAGTATTGGAAGTTGTGGCCAGGGCAATCAGGCAAGAGAAAGAAATAAAGGGTATTCAAATAGGAAGAGATGAAGTCAAGTTGTCTCTGTTTGCAGATGACATGTGCCAATGCAAAATTCAGTCATCCAACAGATGTTTATTTATGAAATGCCTACAATGTATTTATATTCAAAAACCCCATCATCTCAGCCCCCAAATTTCTTGAACTGATAAGCAACTTCAGCGAAGTCTCAGGATACAAAATCAACGTGCAAACATCACAAGCATTCCTTTACACCAACAATAGGCATGTAGAGAGCCAAATCATGAATGAACTCCCAGTCATAATCAGTGCAAAAAGAATAAAATACCTAGGAATACAGCTAACAAGTGAGGTGAAGGACTTTTCAAGGAGAACTACAAACCACTGCTCAAGGAAATAAGAGAGGACACAAACAAATGGAAAAACCATCCATCCTCATGGATAGGAAGAATCGATATTGAGAAAATGACCATACTGCCCAAAGTAATTTATAGATTCAATGCTACTCCTATCAAACTACCATTGACATACTTCACAGAATTAGAAAAAAAAACTATTTTAAATTTCATATGGAATCAAAGAAGACCTTGTATAGCCAAGACAATCTTAAGCGAAAAGAACAAACTGGAGGCAACACACTACCTGACTTCAAACTATACTACAAGGCTACAGTAACCAAAACAGCATGATACTTTTACCAAAACAGACATACAGACCAATGGAGCAGAACAGAGACCTCAGAAATAACACTACACATACATAATCATCCGATCTTTGAAAAGCTTGCCAAAAACAAGCAATGGGGAAGGGATCTCCTATTCAGTAAATGGTGCTGGGAAAGCTGGCTAGCCCTATATAGAAAACTGAAACCAGACCCCTTCCTTACACCTTATACAAAAATTAATTCAAGATTGATTAAAAACTTAAATGTAAAACCCAAAACCATAAACACTCTAGAAGAACACCTAGGCAATACCATTCAGGACATAAGCATGGGCAAAGACTTCATGACAAAAATGCCAAAAGCAATTGCAACAAAAGCCAAGATTGACAAATGGGAGCTAATTAAACTAAAGAGTTTCTGCACAGCAAAGGAAACTATCATCAAAGTGAACAGGCAACATACAAGGTGGGAGAGAATTTTTGCAATCTACCCATCTGACAAAGGGCTAATATCTAGAATTTGCAAGGAACTTAAACACATTTACAAGAAAAAAAAAAAAAGAAAAGCAACCCCATCAAAAAAAAGTGGACAAAGGATATGAACAGACACTTCTTAAAAAAAGACATTTACGTAGACAACGTGATAAAAAGCTCAACATCACTGATCATCAGAGAAATGCAAATGAAAACCACAATGAGATACTGTCTCATGCCAGTCAGAATGGTGATTAGTAAAAAGTCAAGAAACAATAGATGCTGGTGAGGCTTTGGAGAAATAGGAATGCTTTTACACTGTTGGTGGGAGCGTAAATTAGTTCAACCATTGTGGAAGACAGTTTGGCAATTCCTCAAGGATCTAGAACTAGAAATACCATTTGACCCAGCAATCTCATTACTGGATATATACTCAATGGAATATAAATCATTCTACTATAAAGACACATGTACACATATGTTTATTGCAGACTACTTACAATAGCAAAGACATGGAACCAATGAAAATACCCATCGATGATAGACTGGATAAAGAAAATGTGGTACATATACACCATGAAATGCTATGCAGCCATAAAAAAGAATGAGATCACGTCCTTTGCAGGGACATGGATGAAGCTGGAAGCCATCATCCTCAGGAAACTAACACAGGAACAGAAAACCAAACACCACATGTTCTCACTCATAAGTGAGAGTTGAACATTGACACATGGACACAGAGAAGGGAACACACACCAGGGCCTATTGGGGGGTGGGGGGTGAAGGAGGGAACTTAGAGGATGAGTCAATAGGTACAGCAAACCACCATGGCACATGTATACCTATGTAACAAACCCGCACATTCTGCACATGTATCCCATTTTTTTTAGAAGAAATTTTAAAAAAGTAAATAGATAAAATTTTTTTAAAAAGAAGGTCTAGGGAACCCTCCTGGGATTCATCCTCCCAAGCCTCCTTAGGCCTGAGCCTTTGCCAGGAGTGGGCCATGGGGTTAAGAGTGGAGACCTGGAGCAGCCCTGCCTAGGACTTGACTCCATGCTCTGCCTTATGGTAGCTGTGTAACCTTGGGCAAGTTCCTTAATCACTCTGGTCTCAGGTTTCTTGTTGGATAAATGGGAATTAGAACAGAAGCAACCTCATGGGGATGTTGTACAGAGGGTATAAAACCATCCATGAAATGCTCTTGCCTCAGGCGAACTCTACCCCCTTACCCTAATTAACTTTTCTTCCTAACATTCATGGATACTCACATTATATCATACTTGTTACTGTATCAACCATTCCCCCACGAGAATACAAGCTCCAGAAAGGGAAGAACCATGTCTTTTTGTTACTGGTTATCTTCTCAGAATGTATATAGGCATTTCACAAATAAACATCTGTTGGATGACTGAATTTTGCATTGGCACATATCAAGATAATGTGTTGACTATTGTTAGTTATTTTATAATTTTATTATTATTAGCTTGCCATAAAGATTAAATAACATGGAAAACACCTGATTCCCAGTGTGTGTTCAATACATAGGGAATAAATGCTAGCAAAAGAGAAAGGGAGAGACGGAGGATGAATGGAAAGAAGGAAAGAAGGGTCAATGCATTCCCAAGCAGAGGTGCTGAGAATAAAATCAACTTGATGTCCAGGTAGGCAGTGGGACAAAAGGGTGGTTGGTGTCAGGAGAGTAAGGAGATGGAACCAGCCACCCTAGTCCCTGGCCAATAACCCATTTTGAGTGAATTGTAGGTTGGGGAGACAAGGCTACCAAGAGAAACCGTGTTTCCTAAGAGTGACTTGAGGCTGCCCTGGTGCTGTGTGACTCTGCGTTTGGGGTCTGGAGACATCTTCTGTATCAGAACCTAGTCCTTTTGCTGTTTCCCAGAGCTAGGAGACCAGCGACATAGAGCTTGGCTGCCTCCTCGAGTAAAAGTCCCCTGACACCACCCCACATCAATATAAATGTATTATGTACCTAGCCAGGTCAGGGTAATCTAGATCGACTTCTCCTGTCTGTTATTATTTTCTCAAATCTTTGGAAACTCTTGGTATTATTTTTGTAGTTTGCATTCAAATGACTGTTAGTATGTACCTTGCTACATAATAACATCTCTTCAATTATCCTACTCTTCATCCCTCTATCTTTCCCCTCCTCCCCTTTCCTCTCCCCCAAGGATTTTGTTATTAGAATTTCACCCTCTCCTCAGAGGGAACATTTTAACAGCACGGGTTTATGGCAACCGTAAAGAAGGAAGTTGGAAAGGCAAAGCCGGACGTGATCCCCAGTTTTATAACAAACTCCTGTCAAAACATAACAAACCCCAGCCAGACACGAGCTGCAGTGACAGAATGCAAGACCATAAAGATGATGGAGATCAGATGGGACAGGCACTTTATAGAAACAAACACCTTCCTTGCAAACAGATAGGGTGAGTGGAATACTGAAAACCTTCCCTGGGAAAAAAAAAATGGTAGGAAGAAATAAGAACAAAAACATAAAATTCAAATGACAGCCCAGCCCAAGGAGATAAACTCGAGGCAGACAATCCAATTTTACTAAATCAAGTTGACATCTCCTCCTGACCTTAACTGACCTCAGTAAGCCAGATCCTGAACAAATATAAAATTAAGAAGTGAGTAACACCCAGTGGAGAGATGGACTATTCGAGTGTAGGTGTTGGAAGTTTCACTCTCAGGACATACTTGGTTTTGTATAAGAAATGTGAAATCATCCATTCCCTTGGGGATGGCCACCAAGGAGCCATAGCACCGCACGAGATCAGGGATTCAGTGTTCCTAAGAGCTACACATGGAAGGTTTTGTATCTGTTTAGATCCTGCACTGTGTCCAAACATGAATTCAGGTTTCTACGGTATTGTCATTATCAGAAAGAAGTATGCAGAAGAAGACGAAGTGAAACTAATATATGCAGCTTACTGGGATGCCAAGATGCATAGGAAGATCTTTTCTACTACTAAATTGGAAGCATGATAAATGGAGAGAAGGAGGAAACGCTAACCTGGCCTGTATTGATGGAGCCCTTTAGATGTTAGAGCTGGGTGCTTTGAGAAGTCTTCTTATAGTCTCTCTGGCTTTCCTCTGCTGAGCCTTCTTACTGACTGCTCTTCTGTCTTGTATTTTTCTGGATAATTCTTTCTCTTCTTGAGCTCCCAACTGGAGAACTACTTCCTCCAGGGTGCGTTCTCTGATTTCCAAAGGCCAAATCTGTTAGGCCAAACCTCCTGCAAATTCCATTAACTACATACACTTGTCTATTACAGCATTTTTCACATTACAGTGATCCTCACACTTAGACTACACCTGGGGAGCAGGTTAAGATAACGATTCCCAGGCCTCACCCCCAGCAGCTTCCATTTTCATTGGACTGGGATAAGCCTAGGGTCTGACACTTTTAAAAAGTGTCCCAGGTGCTTTGGAGGCAAGTGATCGCCAGATCAGATTCAGAGATACTCTGCTTTATTTGAATTGTCTTCGTGGCCTATTAGTGTGTGGGTTCCATGAGGACAGACACCCTATCTGCCTTGTTCGCATTCATGCTCATAGGATTTGTCAGAGCACCCAGCACCTAATAAGAGTGATGCCTTGCATATATGTATATATGTATGAATGTATATGTGTGTACATATATGCAAGTGCGTATGTTTGTGTGCACATACATACACATATCCACACACACATATATAGTTATTGACTGAACGTGACATGGAGTTGTGTTTGGTAGGTGACAGAGTCTGCTCTGCTCTGTTCAACAGAGAGGACAATGCGGCTGATCTAGGTATGGAATACTGGAAGGAGATGCAGTGTTCCATAGCCTCCAGTTTGCCATCACAGATTTTCTCTGTGAGGGGTTCCAGGTGATATGGTTTGGCTCTGTGTCCCCACCCAAATCTCATGTTGAATTGTAATCTTCAGTGTTGAAAGAGGGGCCTGGTGGGAGGTAAAGGAATCACAGGGGTGGATTTCCCCCTTGCTGTTCTCATGATAGTCAGTTCTCACGAGAGATCTGGTTAAGAGTGTGTAGCACCTCCCCCATCACTCTCTTCCTCCTGCTCCAGCCGTGTAGGGCATGCTGGCTTCCCCTTCCACTTTCGCCGTGATTGTAAGTTTCCTGAGAGCTCCTCAGTCATGCTTCCTGTACAGCCTGCTGAACCATAAGCCAATTAAACCTCTTTTCTTTATAAATTACCCAGTCTCAGGTAGTTCTTTATAGCAATGTGAGAACGGACTAATAACCAGGAAAACCAATGGGATCCTTAGAAAACAAAAACAGAAGCAAAAATTTTTTGCTGTGATTGACAACAAGGTAACGCGCTGGCTGCCTTTGTCCTGCCAGAAACTCCTCAAGGCTTACCCTACTGCAGACCGCACCAGGCTACAGACCCTGATCAGGAGAACTCCATCCCACCAGGTGAGAACTTCCCCTAACCCTTCTGCTGAGAGAATAAATATTTCAGTTTTCGAACCACCAGGACTGCATTGATGCCATGTGGTAAGATAATTTTGGAAAAGAAATTGGAAAGATGAAGTTTCTTTTCTAACATTCCCAAACTGTTACGTTTCTGAGATGGGCCACACTCCACTTAACATGTTAAAATACGTTGGAGTGCTGAACTTTACCCAAGGTTCATTATAGTGGAGACTTTGCATGATGAATTTGTTGAAGATGAGGGATTTGCAGCAATCCGAGGAGGTAATTCCCAGAGCCACCAGGCCATCGTAAGCATGTATGAATTGATAACCAGGGTGATCATTCGTGCAATTTCAGGCTGTGGAGATATGAACAGTATCTCACCAGTGGATAATATCAGTTGTCAAGTGTATGTTTTATTACCCCTAGAACTCCCTTTTGTTTTTACAAGTTGCTAGTGGATATCTCTGATTTTTTTTTTTTCTCCTGGCTGCACAGAAATTTGGAAGGGGTTTATTTTTCTTCTTTTACCAGAGAAGTTAAAATTAATAGTAGGGAAAAATTAAAAAGAATAAAATGAAGATAGCAGATAAAACATTATGAATAACCATTTCATCGGCACTTTAAATACTATGGAAAGGATTCTAAATGCATATTTTATTATCTGTAGCTAGTGTAGGAGGACCTTGTATAATATGTAGAAGCATGCTTTCTCTGTCTGAGTTATTATCAGAATTGGGATAAAATTTTCTGCTACATGTCTCTAGCCTCCTGTTGTCCAAAAGTTCCACGAAGGAAGAGACCATATCTATCTTGATCGCCTCCATATCTTGAATGTCCAAAACAGTGCCTGGCAGAGTTGCCAAATAATTAATGTGTTCATCCATCACAGTGAGTCTCTAACTGCTGGATGACTGAGCCTCACTGGATAGGCTCATATCAAGTCAGGCAGATAGGATCCAGGAAAAAGGATGATCCTAAATGCAAGGTGCAGGCAAGAAAAACCAGACATAAGTAAGTTCTGAGTTGTTAGAATTAAATGACTCCTTAGAGTCTTAGATGCTTAGATGTGGGAAGCCAAGCTAAGACAAATATAAAGAACCCAGCCAGGAAATAGGTAAGGATCATCTTCCAAATCAATAGATAAACGAGCGTTGCCAGGGAATATTTTCTTGACTCCTAAGTTTTCTTCTCTGTGGACGAATTCCCATTAAGGTGATATTTCTCACCTCTCTCTGCCTTCTCATTCACTCCATCTGGGGAATGTGGGGAGGTGAGAAGGGTGATGAAATCTTATCAGAGAGCTTGCAATTTGGAAGGTGAAACTTGGGCCTGTGTAGCCAGCCCCTTCCCTTCCTCTTCCTGTTCTTGAATACAAGCTCTACAGGGAATATGTGTTCTACCAGCTTCTCCAAGGGGAGGCTCTGTCCTATAGGCTGACCAAGTGCTGGTGACCGGGTGGGTAAGTCTGCTTATTCCTGCACTTGATAGTAGAAAAGTTATTTGCGTGAAGACATAAGCCATGTTCTCCAGTAACTGTTTATACCAGAATTATAGATGGCATCTTTTACATCTACCTTGTCTTATTTCTCAATTGGTTCAGAACTTAAACCCTTTATCACGGCGTCCTTTATTGGAATCTAGATTCACTGACTAATAGTTGGCAGGTAGCAAATGAACATCAACCCAATTCAACTCCACAAATTCTTTTCACACATCTACTACATGTACAGCACTGTGTTGTATTTCAGAGAGATTACAGCAATAACCAAGAAAAAATTTCAAGCCAGGCCAGGGGTACCT
This sequence comes from Symphalangus syndactylus, assembly GCF_028878055.3. Lineage (NCBI taxonomy): Eukaryota > Metazoa > Chordata > Mammalia > Primates > Hylobatidae > Symphalangus > Symphalangus syndactylus. Next base: position 24,368,222 of record NC_072438.2, read on the forward strand.
ATATAACATTCTAGACTCATAACAGGAGAGCATATCTCTGAGGTCATGGCAACTGATTCACAAACAAAAGCCAACTGCCCAGTTTCAGGTTTATATATGCAGACTCTTTAGTTGACCTGGGACTTTGGCAGCCCCAGATGCATCTTGTAACATGAGCTCTGTAAGGGCAAGAACTCTGCCTTAGACTCTGTCTTGGTCCCAGTGGGTAGAGAAAGGCATAGCCTATAGCGTGATAATGGATGGTTGCACAGAGGGATGGATGGCTGAATTCTGCAGGATAGAAGATGTGTGTCGAGAAGATAAAAATCGCCTCCACCTCAGGTGATCATAAAGGCAAGTTAGAAAGAGTTTGGGTTCTCCCAAAAATTATGCTTCTAAATCAATTCTATAAACTTATTTATTTTAATTTAATTTTACTTTTTTTCGGAGACAGGGTCTTGCTCTGTTACCCTGGCTAGAATGCAGAGGTGCGATCATAGTTCACTGCAACCTTGAACTCCTGGGCTCAAACAATCCTCCCATCTCAGCTTCCCAAGTAGCTAGGACAACAGACCTGCATCACCACCCCAGCTATTTTTTTCTATTTTTGTTTTTCATAGAGACAAGGTCTCATTATTTTGCCCAGGCTAGTCAATAACTCTGGGCCTCAAGCAATCTTTCCACCTTAGCCTCCCAAAGTGCTAGGATTACAGGTGTAAGCCACTGTGCCCTGACCAATTATGTAAATCAAGAAAGAGGTTGTCACTCCCAGCCCCAGCGACACAGAAGACGGGTGATTTCTGCATTTCTGCTTGAGGTACCGGTTTCATCTCACTAGGGAGTGCCTAACAGTGGGTTCAGGACAGTCGGTGAAGCGTACTGTGCGCGAGCCGAAGCAGGGCGAGGCATTGCCTCACTCGGGAAGCGCAAGGGGTCAGGGAGTTCCCTTTCCTAGTCAAAGAAAGGGGAAACAGACGGCACCTGGAATATCGGGTCAGTCCCGTCCTAATACTGCGCTTTTCCAACGGGCCTGGAAAACGGCACACTGGGAGATTGTGTCCCGCACCTGGCTCGGAGGGTCGTATGCCCACGGAGTCTCGCTGATTGCTAGCACAGCAGTCTGAGATCACGCTGCAAGGCGGCAACGAGGCTGGGGGAGGGGCGCCCGCCATTGCCCAGGCTTGCTTAAGTAAACAAAGCAGCCAGGAAGCTCGAACTGGGTGGAGCCCACCACAGCTCAAGGAGGCCTGCCTGCCTCTGTAGGCTCCACCTCTGGGGGCAGGGCACAGACAACCAAAAACTCAGCGAGAACCTCCACAGCCTTAAATGTCCCTGTCTGACTGACAGCTTTGAAGAGAGTAGTGGTTCTCCCAGCACGCAGCTGGAGATCTGAGAACGGACAGACTGCCTCCTAAAGTGGGTCCCTCACCCCTGAGCAGCCTAACTGGGAGGCACCCCCCAAGTAGGGACAGACTGACACCTCATTCAACCGGGTACTCCTCTGAGACAAAACTTTCAGAGGAACTATCAGACAGCTGAATTTGTGGTCTCACGAAAATCCGCTGTTCTACAGCCACCGGTGCTGACACCCAGCCAAACAGGGTCTGGAGTGGACCTCTAGTAAACTCCAAAAGACCTGCAGCTGAGGGTCTTGTCTGGTAGAAGGAAAATTAACAAACAGAAAGGACATCCACACCAAAAACCCATCTGTACATCACCATCATCGAAGACAAAAAGTAGACAAAACCACAAAGATGGGGAAAAAACAGACCAAAAAAACTGGAAACTCTAAAAAACAGAGCACCTCTCCTCCTCCAAAGGAACGCAGTTCCTCACCAGCAACGGAACAAAGCTGGATGGAGGATGACTTTGATGAGTTGAGAGAAGAAGGCTTCAGACGATCAAACTACTCTGAGCTACGAGAGGAAATTCAAAACAATAGCAAAGAAATTAAAAACTTTGAAAAAAAATTAGAAGAATGGATAACTAGAATAACCAATGGAGAGAAGGGCTTAAAGGAGATGATGGAGCTGAAAGCCAAGTTTCGAGAACTACGCGAAGAATGCAGAAGCCTCAGTAGCAGATGCGATCAACTGGAAGAAAGGGTATCGCTGATAGAAGATGAAATGAATGAAATGAAGAGAGAAGGGAAGTTTAGAGAAAAAAGAATAAAAAGAAATGAACAAAGCCTCCAAGAAATTTGGGACTATGTGAAAAGACCAAACCTACGTCTGATTGGTGTACCTGAAAATGATGGGGAGAATGGAACCAAGTTGGAAAACACTCTGCAAGATATTATCCAGGAGAACTTCCCCAATCTAGCAAGGCAGGCCAGCATTCAGATTCAGGAAATACAGAGAATGCCACAAAGATACTCCTCGAGAAGGGCAACTCCAAGACACATAATTGTCAGATTCACCAAAGTTGAAATGAAGGAAAAAATGTTAAGGGCAGCCAGAGAGAAAGGTCGGGTTACCCACAAAGGGAAGCCCATCAGACTAACAGCTGATCTCTCAGCAGAAACTCTACAAGCCAGAAGAGAGTGGGGGCCGATATTCAACATCCTTAAAGAAAAGAATTTTCAACCCAGAATTTCCTATCCCGCCAAACTAAGCTTCATAAGTGAAGGAGAAATAAAATACTTTACAGACAAGCAAACGCTGAGTGATTTTGTCACCACCAGGCCTGCCCTAAAAGAGCTCCTGAAGGAAGCACTAAACATGGAAAGGAACAACCGGTACCAGCCCCTGCAAAAACATGCCAAATTGTAAAGACCATGGAGGCTAGGAAGAAACTATAGCAACTAACGAGCAAAATAACCAACTAACATCATAATGACAGGATCAGATTCACACATAACAATATTCACGTTAAATGTAAATGGGCTAAATGCTCCAATCAAAAGACACAGACTGGCAAACTGGATAAGGAGTCAGGACCCCTCAGTGTGCTGTATTCAGGAAACCCATCTCACGTGCAGAGACACACATAGACTCAAAATAAAGGGATGGAGGAAGATCTATCAAGCAACTGGAAAACAAAAAAAGGCAGGGGTTGCAATCCTAGTCTCTGATAAAATAGACTTTAAACCAACAAAGATCAAAAGAGACAAAGAAGGCCATTACATAATGGTAAAGGGATCAATTCAACAAGAAGAGCTAACTATCCTAAATATATATGCACCCAACACAGGAGCACCCAGACTCATAAAGCAAGTCCTCAGTGACCTACAAAGGGACGTAAACTCCCACACAATAATAATGGGAGATTTTAACACCCCACTGTCAGCATTAGACAGATCAACGAGACAGAAAGTTAACAAGGATATCCAGGAATTGAACTCAGCTCTACATAAAGTGGACCTAATAGACATCTACAGAACTCTCCACCCCAAATCAACAGAATATACATTTTTTTCAGCACCACACCACACCTATTCCAAAATTGACCACATAGTTGGAAGTAAAGCTCTTCTCAGCAAATGTAAAAGAACAGAGATTATAACAAACTGTCTCTCAGACCACAGTGCAATCAAACTAGAACTCAGGATTAAGAAACTCAGTCAAAACCGCTCAACTACATGGAAACTGAACAACCTGCTCCTGAATGACTATTGGGTACATAATGAAATGAAGGCAGAAATAAAGATGTTCTTTGAAACCAACGAGAACAAAGACACAACATACCGGAATCTCTGGGACACGTTCAAAGCAGTGTGTAGAGGGAAATTTATAGCACTAAATGCCCACAAGAGAAAGCAGGAAAGATCCAAAATTGACACCCTAACATCACAATTAAAAGAACTAGAAAAGCAAGAGCAAACACATTCAAAAGCTAGCAGAAGGCTAGAAATAACTAAAATCAGAGCAGAACTGAAGGAAATAGAGACACAAAAAACCCTTCAAAAAATTAATGAATCCAGGAGCTGGTTTTTTGAAAAGATCAACAAAATTAATGGACCGCTAGCAAGACTAATAAAGAAGAAAAGAGAGAAGAATCAAATAGATGCAATAAAAAACGAAAAAGGGGATATCACCACCGATCCCACAGAAATACAATCTACCATCAGAGAATACTACAAACACCTCTATGCAAATAAACTAGAAAATCTAGAAGAAATGGATAAATTCCTCGACAAATACACCCTCCCAAGACTAAACCAGGAAGAAGTTGAATCTCTGAATAGACCAATAACAGGTTCTGAAGTTGTGGCAATAATCAATAGCTTACCAACCAAAAAGAGTCCAGGACCTGATGGATTCACAGCTGAATTCTACCAGAGGTACAAGGAGGAACTGGTACCATTCCTTCTGAAACTATTCCAATCGATAGAAAAAGAGGGAATCCTCCCTAACACATTTTACGAAGCCAGCATCGTCCTGATACCAAAACCTGGCAGAGACATAACCAAAAAAGAGAATTTCAGACCAATATCCTTGATGAACATTGATGCAAAAATCCTCAATAAAATACTGGCAAACCGAATCCAGCAGCACATCAAAAAGCTTATCCACCATGATCAAGTGGGCTTCATCCCTGGGATGCAAGGCTGGTTCAACATACGCAAATCAATAAATGTAATCCAGCATATAAACAGAACCAAAGACAAAAACCACATGATTATCTCAATAGATGCAGAAAAGGCCTTTGACAAAATTCAACAACCCTTCATGCTAAAAACTCTCAATAAATTAGGTATTGATGGCACGTATCTCAAAATAATAAGAGCTATCTACAACAAACCCACAGCCAATATCATACTGAATGGGCAAAAACTGGAAGCATTCCCTCTGAAAACTGGCACAAGACAGGGATGCCCTCTCTCACCGCTCCTATTCAACATAGTGTTGGAAGTTCTGGCCAGAGCAATCAGGCAGGAGAAGGAAATAAAGGGTATTCAATTAGGAAAAGAGGAAGTCAAATTGTCCCTGTTTGCAGATGACATGATTGTATATCTAGAAGACCCCATTGTCTCAGCCCAAAATCTCCTTAAGCTGATTAGCAACTTCAGCAAAGTCTCAGGATACAAAATTAATGTACAAAAATCACAAGCATTCTTGTACACCAATAACAGACAAACAGAGAGCCAAATCATGAGTGAACTCCCATTCACAATTGCTTCAAAGAGAATAAAATACCTAGGAATCCAACTTACAAGGGATGTGAAGGACCTCTTCAAGGAGAACTACAAACCACTGCTCAATGAAATAAAAGAGGATACAAACAAATGGAAGAACATTCCATGCTCATGGGTTGGAAGAATCAATATCGTGAAAATGGCCATACTGCCCAAGGTAATTTATAGATTCAATGCCATCCCCATCAAGCTACCAATGACTTTCTTCACAGAATTGGAAAAAACTACTTTAAAGTTCATATGGAACCAAAAAAGAGCCCGCATCGCCAAGTCAATCCTAAGCCAAAAGAACAAAGCTGGAGGCATCATGCTACCTGACTTTAAACTATACTACAAGGCTACAGTAACCAAAACAGCATGGTACTGGTACCACAACAGAGACATAGATCAATGGAACAGAACAGAGCCCTCAGAAATGATGCCGCATAGCTACAACTATCTGATCTTTGACAATCCTGACAAAAACAAGAAATGGGGAAAGAATTCCCTATTTAATAAATGGTGCTGGGAAAACTGGCCAGCCATATGTAGAAAGCTGCAACTGGATCCCTTCCTTACACCTTATACAAAAATTAATTCAAGATGGATTAAAGACTTATATGTTAGACCTAAAACCATTAAAATCCTACAAGAAAACCTAGGCAATACCATTCAGGACATAGGCGTGGGCAAGGACTTCATGTCTAAAACACCAAAAGCAATGGCAACAAAAGCCAAAATCGACAAATGGGACCTCATTAAACTAAAGAGCTTCTGCACAGCAAAAGAAACTATCATCAGAGTGAACAGGCAACCTACACAATGGGAGAAAATTTTTGCAACCTACTCATCTGACAAAGGGCTAATATCCAGAATCTACAATGAACTCAAACAAATTTACAAGAAAAAAACAAACAACCCCATCAAAAAGTGGGCGAAGGACATGAACAGACACTTCTCAAAAGAAGACATTTATGCAGCCAAAAAACACATGAAGAAATGCTCCTCATCACTGGCCATCAGAGAAATGCAAATCAAAACCACAGTGAGATACCATCTCACACCAGTTAGAATGGCCATCATTAAAAAATCAGGAAACAACAGGTACTGGAGAGGATGTGGAGAAATAGGAACACTTTTACACTGTTGGTGGGACTGTAAACTAGTTCAACCATTGTGGAAGTCAGTGTGGCGATTCCTCAGGGATCTAGAACTAGAAATACCATTTGATCCAGCCATCCCATTACTGGGTATATACCCAAAGGACTATAAATCATGCTGCTATAGAGACACATGCACACGTATGTTTATTGCGGCACTATTCACAATAGCAAAGACTTGGAACCAACCCAAATGTCCAACAACGATAGACTGGATTAAGAAAATGTGGCACATATACACCATGGAATACTATGCAGCCATAAAAAATGATGAGTTCGTGTCCTTTGTAGGGACATGGATGAAACTGGAAAACATCATTCTCAGTAAACTATCGCAAGGACAAAAAACCAAACACCGCATGTTCTCACTCATAGGTGGGAATTGAACAATGAGAACTCATGGACACAGGAAGCGGAACATCACGCTCCGGGGACTGTTGTGGGGTGGGGGGAGGGGGGAGGGACAGCATTAGGAGATACACCTAATGCTAAATGACGAGTTAATGGGTGCAGGAAATCAACATGGCACATGGATACATATGTAACAAACCTGCACATTGTGCACATGTACCCTAAAACCCTAAAGTATAATAAAAAAAAAAAATTAAAAAAAAAAAAAAAGAGAAAAAAAAAAAAAAAAAAGAAAGAGGTTGTCAAAAATAATATAGTGGGAATTTTTCTTAGATTAAAAACCATATTTCGACACTAGAAGTAAAGATGCTTTGAAATATTATGTGGGTGCAAAAGTAATTGTGGTTTTTGCAATTAAAAAGTAACCGCAATTACTTTTGCACCAGTCTAATAAAAGCAGATGTCCACTAAGTAGGTGGGTAACAGATCTATACAAAGAGGCTACTGCCACTTCCTTCAATAAATCTTTTGTTTTGCCTTCACGGCCAGGGAATAATCAGTGGAATAGTAAAGCTGTTTGATAGGGAAAGCTACTCTGATATTCTAGGTGAGTGGGCCGGATACCAGTTGGAAAAGCAACACTGAGTGCTTAGTTAGAGAAACTACAGATTAGATGATATATTTCAAGGGGAACAAATAAAGAGAAAAAAAAACTATAAATTTCTGGCACACAGAAGATCTTCAATAATTATGGGTTGAATGACATAAATGAACCAGATACTTGCTTACAAAAAGAAAGCCAGGATAGGTACAAATCACAAAGATGAGGCAGTGTTTAGAGTTATGGGAAAAAGCGACAGCATAATTTTCCTTCTTCATCCAAGGTCTCTTGAGACTTCAGGATGCCTTGGGGATTAAAGACAAGATATCAAGAAGAACAACAGCTATTGGCTGGTTTTGTATGGAGGTTCAGAAGGAAAAGCTTTAAAGTTCAGCTTTTTCTCTGCAGATGGAAACTATTGAGGGGTTTGAGCAAGGCAGGAGCAGATCTGGATTTAAATATTTCACAGCTTTACATGTCTATTATTTTAATAGTCCAGTAGTGCTTAATTTTCCCTGTTAATATTCATATTGAATTGCTGAGAAACTAAGATGGGATTTTATGGCTCTAGTGTAGAGTGAAAGCATTTGTTAATGGGGGAAACACTCCAATCTCTATGTGCCAAAAATAGTTGCCTGTAATTTTAGACTTTGTCTACAAAAACAGTGTCTCCAAAAGCTATTGTCCCAAAGTTTGTGATCCTGTATAATGATCTCAACTCTGATTAACTTATCATTCTGTCAGTGTTCAAGTTTACCACGTTTATTTTTCTATATATACCACTAGACACTTTGAACCAACTCCCAAAAGATGATCACTATGCTATTCCAAAGCCAAACCTATGACTAGAATGTACGCTTCAAGACGGTGGGCCTTGTCTTTTTGTTTATTCCTGTCTCAGTATCCAGCCAATTTCCTGGAATGCAGCAGGCATTCAATAAATAGTCTTTGAATAAAAAAGTAAATGATGACTGCTGCGAATTTAGTAAAATAACGCACATTGAGAGTAAGTAGAGAAAGCTAGAGGAGAAAAAAGAACATATAAAGTAAATAAAAAAGACAAAATGTTCTGCAAAGAAATGCCATTTAATTTTTTTTAAACATATTCTTTAAAATAAATGACTATCGGCTGGGCGCAGTGGCTCACACCTGTAATCCCGGCACTTTGGGAGACCCAGGTGGGCGGATTACCTGAGGTCAGGAGTTCAAGACCAGCCTGGCCAACATGGTGAAACCCCACCTCTACTGAAAATACAAAATTAGCCAGACATGGTGCCACACACCTGTAATCCCAGCTACTCGGGAGGCTGCGGCAGGAGAATTGCTTGAGCCTGGGAGGTGAGGTTGCAGTGAGCCAAGATCATGCCACTGTACTCCAGCCTGGCTGACAGAGTGAGACTCTGTCTCAAAGATACATAAATAAATAAATAAAAATAAAATAAATGACTATCAATGTGCTGTCAATTAAGTGATACTTGCAAATACTTGAATAAGTCAGTATGGTCACATTGATACTCAGCTTATTTCATGTAACATGCGTGGCTTGAAAGCTGCTTAAAGTGCTTGAAATATACATATATACACACACATACATTATATTTATATATTTAAAGAGCTTAACACCCCCTCACCTCTACTGCTACCATATTTTCCATTATTCATTTGTAAAGCAAGCTGTTTTTGGCCCCATGGAGAAAATAATTTCATACTAAATCGGATTCCTATAATTCTGAATTTGAGGTGTTCAAAAAGCAGAGACCTTACCACAACTACAATATGCTGTTCGCAACAGCCTCTCCTTGCCACCTCCCTCCAAACTCTTTTTTGCCAGTTCTAGCTTCACAAAGGTACCCGTACCATTATTGTTATGACAAATTATGTTAATAAAATTGTATTGCATTAGGGATTTTTGTTAAATATGTAGATTTTAGCTGCACTTGTCATACGCAAGAAGAAAGTAACTATGCGAGATGATTAATCTGCTTCACTATAGTAATCATTGTTACACAGTGTAGCATCCCATAACACCATCTTAAACCTCAAAACTGCACACTGAAATTTGTCTTTTGTTTTGGTTTTTATAGAGGCAGGGTCTCACTATGTTGCCCAGGCTAGTCTCGAACTCCTGGGCTCAAGCAATACACCTACCTCAGTCTCCCAAAGTGCTAGGATTACAGGCATGAGCCACCATGCCCAGTTACACAGTAAAATTTTTAAAATAAATAAATAAACAAAAAAATAAAAAATATATAAAATGTTGCTAACTATATTTTGTATTATGTGCTGGTCATTGGATTAAGTGTTTTGCCTACACTATCTCCAATAATCTCAATGACTTTACACAGAAGATAGTATTATTATCCCAATTTTATATAAAAAAGACTGAGGCTTAGACAGATAAAGGTCCCACATGTAGAACATCTGACTCAAAAATCAATCATCGGTCAATAATATATCTAACGCCATGTCTCTTACTGTGTAGGACCATTATGTGTCTCCTGAAATCTGATTTAACTTTATTCACAATTGAACCACCACCACACCTATCCGGTATGGTCTCTTCCACATTATAAATGAGCAATGAAAGTTTTGCTAGATTGACACCATTTTATGAATAAAGGCTAAAAAAGTACAATTTACTGTATTTAAAGTATTAAAAGAATTTGTTTCTCTGGGTAGAATTTCAAAGGAAATACAATAGTATCTGTTTAGAGTGGTTAAAATATGCAGACCTTAAAGATCACCTAGTCTAACCATCTACTAAAGGTATCTGGCCAAGTTCTCTCATCTTTGAAACCTTTCAATGGCTCCCCATTGTGCTCAAGATGAGGTCCGGACTCCTTAATGTGACTTGCAAGGATCTTTCACGACCTGATCCCTGCTTACCTCTTGTGCCCCATCACCTGCTAGTCCCCTGCATCCTTATGCTATTTTCTCTGCATCATCTCATACCTCTCTCTAGGTCCCTGCAGCCCACCCCACATCACAATCACTCTTGTTACGGCAGCACAGAACTTTTTATAGCCCCTTTGAATCAGATAGCTCTCCCTTGCTTTTGAGTTTTAGTTCATGAAGTTCCATCTGCTTGAAGTGTTTTCTCTGATTAATTTATACTTTAATAACCTCTTCCAGGAAATTTGGAGAAAGGATCACTCAGCAGAGCTTCTGCTATTCCTTCTGCTCAGTAGTGACAGAGCACTTCTCCCACTGGATTGAACCACTGACATGATTGTTCTTCATGAGACTGTAAGCTCTTTGAAGATAAGGACTTCAACTGTCTGACTCATTGCTGTATCTCCACAGTACCAGGGATGGAGTAGCCTTGATACATATTTGGTGAATAAATGAGTTAGATCTAAAAGCCAGGATGGCCACTCAGTACTCTTCCATGAATACATCAGCTTATCAACTGCAAAAAAACACAAATGCAATAAAGTCTTTGGGCAGTACAGTTTTCTGAATCCTGGGAGGGGTTTTTGCATGGAAAGCAGTTTAAGACACCCTGAAAACTTACGGAAGTTTAAGCACACTCCTAAAGCCTGCTAATTTCCATGGCTTCTCTTAGTCATGGAAAAGCACTTCTTCATTCCAGCATGCTGTTTCATCGTCATTGTAAAGAGTGTCTCCAATGTCTCCTACTCCTCACAGCCTCTACATAAAACCACTGGTCCCTGCTGCTCTGTTCCAGAATTGCAGAATGGTCCAGTAAGAACGGTCTATAGAGACCATCCTGTCTAACACTCATTTGTGATACAGGACAGGGAACCAAAATCCTTAAAGGCCACTGGATAGAGGGCAGCACACTGCATATTTGAACCAAGGCTTTGTGCATTATCTTATTCTATTGATAGCACAACCTTATGAGGTTGGCAGTCATTAACCCCTTTGTATAAATGAGGGAAATGAGAATTAAAGATGATAAGTTGTGCAATGCCACACACTGGCTAGTACATCTAATGTTCTCTTTCCATCTGCCTCATTTTAATTAGACATCCAAACCACCTCATTTTAATCAGAATACATGTCAGTTACCAGACTACTTGGAGAACATGAGATTTTTACCTTTATCACCAATTCAAGCCCCTGGTTCTTGTTTGCACTTATCTTATTCTTTTTCTCACTGTTTTGCAGTGGCAGAATGTCACATGTCAAAAAAGGACTGCCATGGGAGACACATCATCATAAAGCCTAAAGTTTGAAATTGGTCACCAATGACCAGCATATGTCAACAACTTTGAAAATACCTTATTCCCAAATCACACTAGCTAGACACTTCACTTTAGTGCTTGAAATCTAGCCAGGTTCTCGCAGGGAAATCAGGCAAATACAACTTGCACTTATTTCCAGTTCCCAGCTCTGGCTAAGCTTCATTTTACTGTAAATCATCACAGACTTTTTTTTTTTTTTTTCATTTACTAGCTCTGTGACCTTGGACAAGTTGCTTTACCTTGCTGTATCTTGGTTTTCTCAACAATAAATAGGAATAATAGTCCCTACCTCAAGTGGCTACTGATTAGATGTGGTAACATGTAATGTCCTCATCAGAGTGACTCTCAGTGAAGGTCAGCTAGTCTTGTTTGTGACATATATGAGCCTCGGCAGCAAGCCTCTCCTACTGCTTACTGTGAAAGGATGCCAACACCTGGATGGAAACGCTGCAGAAGACAGATCCGTTAGATAGCCATGAAAGGAGATCTGGACTATAGACAAAGGATTCTCCAGAAACTGCAAGGAGACAGAACACAGAGAACTGCACCTTAGCTATCTTAAAGGTTACTGCTGCTGTGTTAAAAAAAATCCTTCTGGTGGGGCTGTATGACGTACCCACTCTCAACGCCTCCTTCCCCAACGGCTGCATATTCACAGTCAGGGCTTCTTGGCAGTGACACACACACCATGAGTCACACTGGGAGGTCAGTGATGAAACAATTATTCCCTTCAGTGTCATCCCCGCCCCATCACAATTCCACTTTTGATTGGCAACTTTATAAGCTTAAAACATCTGGAAATAAATCATCATGGAAGGTACTATAAGTGTGTGTGGTAATTATTGATGTGGCCTATACTACTGGGAGCAGTGTGCTTCTCTTCTTTTCCAGTTCAGTGAAAAGGGGGTTATAAATGTTAAAAACATTAGACTCCCCCAGTCCACTCTTCTATACAAATGACTATTCTCCCAGGTGTTCGTGGGGAGCTCACTCTACCTTCTGGAAAGAAGGAAAGGAAAACTAACATTTATCATCATCGTCATCATCATCATCATTTTTTGGCTGCTATCTGTTATGTGTCGGGTCTTTTACATCAACTATCTCCATTTTATGGGTAGAAAACCCAAGGCTCAGGAAGATTAGATTACTTTCCCAAGTTTACACAGACTAAGTGACAAAGAGTCAGGGTTCCTGGTGTGGTAGGCAGCCTCCAAGATGGCCCCAGGGACCCCTGCCTCCTGGTATTCACCACCCTTGTGAAATCCCTTCTCTTTGTGTGTTCGCTGAATTTAGTGACCTGCTTCTAACAATAAAATCGAACATGACAGAAGCGATGGGATATCATATCCAAAATTAGGTTACAAAAAGACTGTGGCTTCCATCATGGGTGACTTAGCACATATTCCACTGAGGGGTGGGATAAACTGACTTGTGAGGACTGGCCAGAACACCTGGCCACTGCAAACACAGATGGCCAAGCTGCTAGAGTCAAATCAACATGCACATGGGGTTTATGAGTCAAATTCTGCCCCTTTTCACCATGCCTGCACTGTTAAAGAAACCCACTCTGATTCCATGTGGCCAGTTCCAACCACTCATCAATGAGCCAGGATGTCCCCAAGTTCAACATAATGAAAGAGAAACAAGGCTGCATTCAAACGGTTTGGGTGCAGTGAAACTGGACGGCACATCATGCCTAGTACCTGTTCTTTTAACTTCTAAACCCTTCTAAACTCTGTGTGAATCAGAAACATACGGGTTGCATTACTCTGACTCAATTCATCAGAATGTTGTTTTATAAGGATTATATGAATTCCAGGAAGGCCTTGAAAACTAGCATTCTTTCATCTCATGCCACAAAAGCTCCCAATAGGATGGATCCCCACAACCCAAGATGTTGCCATTTGACTTAGAACCTCTCCAGAAGCTCACCATCTATTCAGCTCCTACAGAGGGCCCTGGACTGAAGGTACTGATTTTCCAAATTGATGGTGCATTTGCATCAGATCCATCTTTCTATGATTTGGGGATGAGAAAGGTAACTTTTGGGAAAGACCCTTCTCAACTTTTTTGCCTGACAAAACACTACCCATCCTCTGGTGAGTTAAATCTTTTTTTTTTTTTTTTTTTTTTTTTTGTCCCGCACCATTCAAGAAAGCCTCTCTTAAATTTGAGTCACCCAGGGTCACTTCCAAGATGGCCGAATAAGAACAGCTCCGGTCTACAGCTCCCAGCGAGATCGACACAGAAGATGGGTGATTTCTGCATTTCCAACTGAGGTACCTGGTTCATCTCACTGGGACTGGTTGGACAGTGGATGCAGCCCACGGAGGGTGAGCCAAAGAAGGGTGGGGTGTCACCTCACCCAGGAAGTGCAAGGGGTCAGGGGATTTCCCTTTCCTATCCAAGGGAAGCTGTGAGTGACTGTTCTTGGAGGAGTGGTACACTTCTGTCCAAATACTGCACTTTTCCCATGGTCTTCACAACCGGTAGGCCAGGAGATTCCCTCCCATGCCTGGCTCAGTGGGTCCCACGCCCATGGAGCTTTGTTCCCTGCTAGTGCAGCAGTCTGAGATGGACCTGGGATGCTGAAGCTTGGTGGGGGGAGGGGTATCCGCCATTGCTGAGGCTTGAGTAGGTGGTTCTATGCTCACAGTGTAAACAAAGCAGCAGGGAAGCTCAAACTGGGCAGAACCCACCACAGCTCAGCAAGGCCTACTGCCTCTCTAGATTCCACCTCTGGGGGCAGGGCATATCAGAACAAAAAGCAGCAGACAGCTTCTTCAGACTTAAACATCCCTGCCTGACAGCTATGAAGAGAGCAGTGTTTCTCCCAGCATGGAGTTCAAGCTCCAAAAATGGACAGACTGACTCCTCAAGTGGGTCCCTGACCCCCTGTGTAGCCTAACTGTGAGACACCTCCCAGTAGGGGCCAACAGACACCTAATACAGACGGGTACCACTCTGGGATGAAGCTTCCAGAGGAAGGATCAGGCAGCAATATTTGCTGTTCTGCACCCTCTGCTGGTGATACCCAGGCAAACAGGGCCTGGAGTGGACCTCCAGCAAACTCCAACAGACCTGCAGCTGAGGGGCCTGTCTGTTAGAAGGAAAACTAGCAAAGAGAAAGGAACAGCATCAACATCAACAAAAACAGCAGTAGGCTTCAGAAGGTCGGTAATAATAAATTTCTCCAAGCTGAAGGAGCATGTTCTAACCCATTGCAAGGAAGCTAAAAACCTTGAAAAAAGGTTAGAAGAACGGCTAACTAGAATAACCAGTGTACAGAAGAGCTTCAACGACCTGATGGAGCTGAAAACCACAGAACAAGAACTTCATGAAGCATACACAAGCTTCAATAGCCGATTCGATCAAGTGGAAGAAAGGATATCAGTGATTGAAGATCAAATTAATGAAATAAAGTTAGAAGACAAGATTAGAGAAAAAGGAGTGAAAAGAAACAAACAAAACCTCCAAGAAATATGGGACTATGTGAAAAGACCAAATCTACGTTTGATTGGTGTACCTGAAAGTGACGGGGAGAATGGAACCAAGTTAGAAAACACTCTTCAGGATACTATCCAGGAGAACTTCCCCAACCTAGGAAGGCAAGCCAACATTCAAATTCAGGAAATATAGAGAACACCACAAAGATACTCCCTGAGAAGAGAAACCCCAAAACACATAATTGTCAGATTCACCAAGGTGGAAATGAAGGAAAAAATGTTAAGGGCAGCCAGAGAGAAAGGTCGAGTTACCTACAAAGGGAAACCCAACAGACTAACAGTGATGTCTCTGCAGAAACCCTACAAGCCAGAAGAGAGTGGGGGCCAATATTCAACATTCTCAAAGAAAAGAATTTTCAACCCAGAATTTCATATCCAGCCAAACTAAGCTTCATAAGTGAAGGAGAAATAAAATCCTTTACAGACAAGCAAATGCTGAGAGATTTTGTCACCATCAGGCCTACCTTACAAGAGCTCCTGAAGAAAGCACTAAACATGGAAAGAAACAACCGGTACCAGCCACTGCAAAACATGCCAAATTGTAAAGATCGTCGACGCTATATAAAGAAACTGCATAAATTAACAGGTGAAAACACCAGCTAGCATCATAAGGACAGTATCAAATTCACACATAACAATATTAACCTTAAATGTAAACGCTCTAAATGCCCCAATTAAAAGACATAGACTGGCAAATTGGATAAAGAGTCGAGACCCATCGGTGTGCTGTATTCAGGAGATTCATCTCACATTCAAAGACGCACATAGGCTCAAAGTAAAGGGATGGAGGAAGACCTACCAAGCAAATGGAAAGCAGAAAAAAGCAGGGGTTGCAATCCTGGTCTCTGATGAAACAGACTTTAAACCAACAAAGATCAAAAGAGACAAAGAAGGCCATTACATAGTGGTAAAGGGATCAATTCAACAAAAAGAGCTAACTATCCTAAATATATATGCACCCAATACGGGAGCACCCAGATTCATAAAGCAAGTTCTTAGAAACCTACAAAGAGACTTAGACTCCCACACAATAATAATGGGATACTTTAACACCCCACTGTCAATATTAGATCAACGAGACACAAAATGAACAAGGATATCCAGGACTTGAACTCAGCTCTGGACCAAGTGGACATAATAGACATCTACAGAATTCTCCACCCCAAATCAACAGAATATACATTATTCTCAGCACCACATCACACTTATTCTAAAATTGACCACATAATTGAAATAAAACACTCCTCAGCAAATGTAAAAGAACAGAAATCACAACAGACTGTCTCTCAGACCACAGTGCAATCAAATTAGAACTCAGGATTAAGAAACTCACTCAAAACTGTACAACTACATGGAAACTGAACAACCTGCTCCTGAATGACTACTGGGTAAATAATGAAATAAAGGCAGAAATAAAGTTGTTCTTTGAAACCAATGAGAACAAAGACACAAAGTACCAGAATCTCTGGGACTCATTTAAAGCAGTGTGTAGAGGGAAATTTATAGCACTAAATGCCCACAAGAGAAAGCAGAAGAGATCTAAAATCGACACTCTAACATCACAATTAAAAGAACCAGAGAAGCAAGAGCGAACAAATTCAAAAGCTAGTAGAAGACAAGAAATAACCAAGATCAGAGCAGAACTGAAGGAAATAAAGACTTAAAAAAACCCTTCAAAAAGAAACAATAAATCCAGGAGCTGGTTTTTTGAAAACATAACAAAATAGACCGCTAGCAAGACTGATAAAGAAGAAAAGAGAGAAGAATCAAATAGATGCAATAAAAAATGATAAAGGGGATATCACTACCAATCCCACAGAAATACAAACTACCATCAGAGAATACTATAAACACCTCTATGCAAATGAACTAGAAAATCTGGAAGAAATGGATAAATTCCTAGACACATACACTTTCCCAAGACTAAACCAGGAAGAAGTTGAATCTCTGAATAGACCAATAACAAGTTCTGAAATGGAGGCAATAATTAATAGCCTACCAACCAGACAAAGTCCAGGACCAGACAGATTCACAGCCAAATTCTACCAGAGGTACAAAGAGGAGCTGGTACCATTCCTTCTGAAACTATTCCAATCAACAGAAAAAGAGGGAATCCTCCCTAACTCATTTTATGAGGCCAGCATCATCCTGATACCAAAGCCGGGCAGAGACACAACAAAAAAAGAGAATTTTAGGCCAATATCCCTGATGAACATCAACGGAAAAATCCTCAATAAAATACTGGGAAACTAAATCCAGCAGCACATCAAAAAGCTTATCCACCATGATCAAGTTGGCTTCATTCCTGGGATGCAAGGCTGGTTCAACATATGCAAGTCAATAAATGTAATCCACCACATAAACAGAACCAATGACAAAAAACACGATTATCTCAATAGATGCAGAAAGGCCTTTAACAGAATTCAACAGCCTTTCATGCTAAAAACTCTCAATAAATTAGGTATTGATGGAACCTATCTCAAAATAATAAGAGCTATTTATGTCAAGCCCACAGCCAATATCATACTGAATGGGCCAAAACTGGAAGCATTCCTTTTGAAAACCAGCACAAGACAATGATGCCGTCTCTCACTGCTCCTATTCAGCATAGTATTGGAAATTCTGGCTAGGGCAATCAGGCAAGAGAAAGCAATAAAGGGTATTCAAATAGGAAGAGAGGAAATCATTGTCTCTGTTTGCAGATGACATGACTGTATATTTGGAAAACCCCATTGTCTCAGCCCAAAACCTCCTTAAGCTGATAGGCAACTTCAGCAAAGTCTCTGCAAAAATCAAGCATTCAAAAAGTCAGGAAATAACAGGTGCTGGAGAGGATGTGGAGAAATAGGAACACTTTTACACTGTTGGTGAGACTGTAAATTAGTTCAACCATTGTGGAAGACAGTGTGGCAATTCCTCAAGGATCTAGACTAGAAATACCATTTGACCCAGCCATCCCATTACTGGGTATATACCCAAAGGATTATAAATCATGCTGCTATAAAGGCCCATGCACACGTATGTTTATTGCAGCACTACTCACAAGAGTAAAGACTTGGAACCAACCCAAATGTCCGTCAATGATAGACTGGATTAAGAAAATGCGGCACATATACACCATGGAATGCTATGCAGCCATAAAAAATGATGAGTTCGTGTCCTTTGTAGGGACATGGATGAAGCTGGAAACCATCATTCTCAGCAAACTATCACAAGGACAGAAAACCAAACACTGCATGTTCTCACTCATAGGTGGGAAGTGAACAATGAGAACACCTGCACACAGGAAGGGGAACATCACATACTGGGGCCTGTCATGGGGTGGGGGGAGGGGGGAGGGATAGCATTAGGAGATATACCTAATGTAAATGACGAGTTAATGGGTGCAGCACACCAACATGGCACATGTATACATATGTAACAAACCTGCACATTGTGCACGTGTACCCTAAAACTTAAAGTATAATTAAAAAAATCACAAGCATTCCTATACACCAATAACAGACAGAGAGCCAAATCATGAGTGAACTCCAATTCATAATTGCTACTAAGAGAAAAAAATACCTAGGAATACAACTTACAAGTGATGTGAAGGACCTCTTCAAGGAGAACTACAAACCACTGCTCTAGGAAATAAGAGAGGACACAAACAAATGGAAAAACATTCCATGCTCATGGCTAGGAAGAATCAATATCATGAAAACGGCCTTACTGCCCAAAGTAATTTATAGATTCAATGCTGTCCCCATCAAACTACCACTGACTTTCTTCACAGAATTGGACAAAACTATTTTAAACTTCATATGGAACCAAAAAAGAGCCCACATAGCCAAGACAATCCTGGTCAAGAAGAACAAAGCTGGAGGCATCATGCTACCTGACTTCAAACTATACTAAAAGGCTACAGTAACCAAAACAGCATGGTGCTGGTACCAAAACAGATATATGGACCAATGGAACAGAACAGAGGCCCCAGAAATAACACCACACATCTACCACCATCTGATCTTTGACAAACCTGACACACACAAGCAATGGGGAAAACATTCCCTATTTAATAAATGGTGTTGGGAAAACTGGCTAGCCATATGCAGAAAAGTGAAACTGGACCCCTTTCTTACACCTAATATAAAAATCAACTCAAGACGGATTAAAGTCTTAAATGTAAGACCTAAGACCATGAAAATCCTACAAGAAAACCTGGGCAATACTATTCAGGACATAGGCATGGGCAAAGACTTCATGTCTAAAACACCAAAAGCAATGGCAACAAAAGCCAAAATTGACAAATGGGATCTAATTAAACTAAAGTCTTCTGCACGGCCAAAAAAAAAAAAAACTATCATCAGCGTGAAGAGGCAACCTACAGAATGGGAGAAAATTTTTGCATGGGAGAAAATTTTTGCAATCTATCCATCTGACAAAGGGCTAATATCCAGAATCCACAAAGAACTTAAATAAATTTACAAGACAAAAGCAAACAACCTCATCAAAAAATGGGCAAAGGATATGAACAGACACTTCTCAAAAGAAGACATTTATGCAGCCAACAGACACATGAAAAAATGCTCATCATAACTGGTCATTAGAGAAATGCAAATCAAAACCACCATGAGATACCATCTCATGCCAGTTAGAATGGCAATCATTAAAAAGTCAGGTAACAACAGATGCTGGAGAGGTTGTGGAAAAATAACGCTTTTACACTGTTGGTGGGAGTGTAAATTAGTTCAACCATTGTGGAAGACAGTGTGGCAATTCCTCAAGGATCTACAACTAGAAATACCATTTGACCCAGCAATCCCATTACAGGGCATATACCCAAAGGATTATAAATCATTCTATGATAAAGACACCTGCACACGTACATTTATTGCAGCACTATTCACAATAGCAAAGACTTGGAACCAACCCAAATGTCCATCAATGATAGACTGGATTAAGAAAATGTGGCGTATGTACACCATGGAATACTATGCAGCCATAAAAAAGGATGAGTTCTTGTCTTTTGCAGGGACATGGATGAAGCTGGTAAACATCATTCTCAGCAAACTATCACAAGATCAGAAAACCAAACACTGCATGTTCTCACTCATAAGTGGGAGTTGAACAATGAGAACACATGGACACAGGCAGGGGAACATCACACACCACGGCCTATCAGGGGGTGGGGAGCAAGGGGAGGGATAACATTAGGAGAAATACCTAATGTAGGTGACGGGTTGATGGGTGTAGCAAACCACCATGGCATGTGTATACCTATGTAATGAAACTGCACATTCTGCACATGTAACCCAGAAGTATAAAAAAAAAAAAATTGAGTCACCCACATCCCTGTCCTTTCAATAGTTGTCACTTACACCAAGATAGTAAATGGATTCCAGCTCATGAATTAAATTCAAATGATTGGGAGTCAGAGCTTGAGTCCCTTGTTGAGAAGGATTCTGGAGCCAAGACAAGGATACCTTGTATTAGCATCAGTTAAAAGAGTTTAAAGATTGACTTTGGGTATTTGCTTTAGACACAGGTGAAGGGAGTTATCCATGCACACCCTATATTTGCCTTTCTTGGTTTGTGCTATAATGCAGTCATGCACTTAAGGACTATTGAAAGATGTGTGGGGATGTTTTGTCTATAGCAAACCATTACAGAGTTTATGCTTTTGAATTCTCATGCTGGGGGAGAAGGAAAAGAGAATAAATAATAAAAATAGATCCCGTACCTCTCTTTTTGTTGCACCATCACCTGACTCTTTGTGCGCAAGTTTGCCCTTGGTAGCTACTCCACCCTCCTATATGTGCTGTTTCTAATCTTCTATCCGTTAGCAAACCATGTAGTCAAGCCCTTTGGAAAGAGTTAATGTGATTCCAGGTCAGGGCTCACGGGCTATAGTATAGGTGAAATGTAAGAGCTTTGCCTCGCTGGATTTGTTGTTTCTATTTTGGAGGCTCTGGTCTTCATTTTTGATGTCCTAGTTTCTCAGGTGTCTTCTAGACAAGTGGAGGCTCTCACTGAGAAGTGGCCCCTAGAGACTGATTATATAAGTGATGGGCCATGTAGAACATTTGCAGAGTTAAGGATTGTTGTATATGAAGGCATATGCCATATAAAACACCACCACCAATTACTAAAGCCCCAGTTGAGTTACATTGAGGGGCAAATCCTAAAAGTCATCGTCATGTTATCCCAATTTTACAGAAGAAATCGCTAAGGCTCAGGGAGCTGCGGTGGCCTCCTTAGGACCACACCACGATGTCAGTGACAGAGCTGAGCTTCCAGTCCACTTGGGTGCATAAGGAAAACCACACAAATGTGGGGGGAAAAAAAGCCTTTATCATTCTCTGCTGCTCCAGCCATGGCCAGGATGTACTTTCTCCTCTTCTCCCGAATTACTAGACCAACGAAACTAGAAATGGAGAGCTGCAAAGATGACACCTAACAGGCAGTAGGCCCACGGTATCGTACCTCAATGCCAGTCTGTCCAGTAGATTAAATGCCTTATGGTTCCGATGGCACTCTAGCTACTTAGGAGATAAGTTGATCCCTAGACAATAAGATTCTGTCATTTACCTGAAGAGCCTTCTGGCTGTATGACAACTTATATTTATGTATTTTGTTTTCAACTCTGCATCTTTATTCTTTGAGGTTCGTAATAGGAATAATTTTATTACAGTAAATCCTCTTATTTTGGACTAGGGGAATGTGGGGGTGGGGTACAAGAGGGGTAGTTTGAATTGGTGAGAAACCTAAACCAATTCAAGAGACGACATGTTTTTTAAATTTATAATTTATCTGCCAGCAAAAACAAAAGGAACAGAAAGCTCCGAAGCAGCTGGGCGTCAAAGCAGTTCAAATAGGATTTGCAAAAAGAAGCGCTGAGAAGCCATTGAGAAGGAAAAGCAATATAATTGCCCTAAGATTTTAAGAAGCACTATCTGTGTTGTATTAAAGTTTACTCTGCAATTTGTACTCCCTGATAACAACAATTTTCCAGATAGGACTCCAGTTGGATCTGCCTTCACTGAAATCAGAAATCCCCATCTGATCACAAACAATTTGGGTGCGGAAATTCCTCAAAGCCATTTTGCTCTAGGAAAAACAAAGGCTCCTACTGTCTTGTTGCTGTAAATCACCGGCTTTGGAAACACTTTCTTTAGTCTGGCCCAGCCCAGGGAAAATATTCACAAATTCTACTTTTGTGGAGTCTAAAGGAATGAGGCTTCAGTTACAAAACTGGGTTTTTCTCCACTTAACATAAGGAATCCCAATTCTTTGTGAGAAAGGCTTCAATGCTCTATGGAAGTTCTTGACTAGGCTGATTTTTTTTTTTTTTTTTTTTTTTTGCATTCCCTCTCCTCATAGAGCAGGTGTCTTTTTCTCTAAGAAGTGGTTGAAAGAGAGCTGTTATTCTTAAGCAATTATGTGGGTGCTTAAGTGATATGATGTGACCACATAGTAAAGTCAATGATGACTCATTCATTAATTCCACAAGTCTTTATGGAGTACCCTCTCTGAGCCAAGTGCAGGGCTGGCTACGTGGTCAACCAGTGCTCCCCATCTGTCCTCTTGGGGTTTAAAACTGACTCAATAACAAGCAGATGTTGCACAAATTAATATATAGTAATTAATTGTAACAAAAGCTACCAAGAGAAGCCCTGGATGCTCGGAGAACATAATGGGGAGACTTAATTAAGATAGGGGTGTCAGGACAGACTACAGAAAGAAGAATGGAAATAATGTGGCAGGGACAACAGCAGGAGAATAAACTATTCTTTAATATCTTAATTATGAAGATTTCTTCTTCCATTCTTCTATTAGAGTCCACCAAGAGAGGGTCATAGCAGATGCGTGGCAGATGCTCGAGATTAGAAGTTGAACAAAGCACATCCTCTGTCAAAAGAGAGGGGGTACAGGGTACTGCATTCTGGAGCCAGGTACCAGGCTCCACATCCTGGCTCTGCCACTTGCCAGCAGGACAGCTTGAGCAAGTGGCTTCACCTCTCTGTGCTTCATTTATTTATTTTTAAAGCACGATATTAACGGCACTCACCTTGTAGAATTAAAGGGCCTTAAGGATTAAACAAATGAAAAACATAAAATGCTTACTGGAGTAGTCCCTGGCACATGAGAAGGGCTCTGTGATTGCAAATGACGGAAGAGTCATGAGAATGCAAAGAAGGGAACTATGGATTTTGCTAGAAAATGTATTAGAAAGGGATTCAGCATTGCAGGAAATAAAAAGCAGGATACCATGCAAAGACAGCCCCACACTTTCACTTGGTACCTCCTGGCTTCCTAGTCTTTGTGGTGTTGAATGGGCACAGTGACCTCCTCAAGTGCTATAACTGATGCATGTTTCTTACAAATGAGTGTTCACTGTTCAGTAGCACAACGGGGTCTGGAGAAAACGCTCTAGAAGTATTTGCTGAATGAACATAGGAGTAGAGCTTAGAAGTCACCTTGTCCAACGCAGCAGCCCGATCCAGCTCGGATTGCTTGGAGAGCAGGGAATCTCTGGGAAAGGAGGAATTAATATCTTAAGCAAAACCCAAAGAACTTCAAAAATGAAATGGAGATAGGCACACTTTAATGGGATCCAATGTGTCAACACTTTATTTTCTAATTAATTTGTATTGCTTCTGTATTTTGCAACCCTTTTTATACCGTAGATTTAAAGTCTGCATCTCCTTTCATTGAGGTATTCATTCAGCAAAAACATGTGTCCAGTGAATAACTTCTACCTGCCAAGCACTATGCTGGGTACTAGGACATAAAGGTAGGCACCTCACTCTTCCTGCTTTCGAGGAGTTTATCATCTGGTACTTGGCACAAACAAGGGCACAGATTGACACACTAGGACAAGAGCAATGTGTCCTGTGATAGAAACAAACACAGGGGTTTTGTGGGAGCACAAGATGCAATCTCCAATTTGGAATCGGTAAGATCCTTTTTTAATGCTCTGTTAAAATTAATTAAATATTAAGAGGGAAATTTAACATTTCCCTATTAAAAATAGAGAAACATTCCCTCATGTTGCAAAAAGAGCAGTTGCAAAAAGAACTCAGGCTTGGATCTTGCAACTTTTGAATCAAGTTTCAGAGCTTTTATAAAGTTTACCAAAGGAGAAGAATAAACTAAGTAAGTATTATAATCCTTACTTGTTTCACATTTTTCCCCCTGAATGATTATATGTAGAATTCACTCTAGGTAAAATGTTTCTGATGTTGTCTGGGAGAAAAAAATGGTTGCCCAATTTTTGTTGCCATGTAAAATAATTTAAAGGTTAAAAAGCTAATTGTGCTAACAATTGGGTCTGTAGAAATTTAGCATGGGCATGACTTGGCTTCAGAGAGCACTACGAAACAAAACCCAAAGACAGGTGTAACATCTAAATACAAAACTGGCAAAAACAGATCTTTTAGTGAGAAAAGAATAGTAAGTTTGATGAAAGAAAACAGGCGAATCTGAAACCAAAAGAATTATTATTATTATTATTGAGACGGAGTTTTGATCTTGTTGCCCAGGCTGGAGTGCAATGGCACGATCTCGGCTCACTGTAACTTCCACCTACCAGGTTCAAGCAATTCTGTTGCCTCAGCCTGCCAAGTAGCTGGGATTAAAGGCATGCACCACCACACTTGGCTAATTTTGTATTTTTAGTAGAGACAGGATTTCATTATGTCTGGTCAGGCTGGTCTCAAACTCCTGACCTCAGGTCATCCACCCACCTCAGCCTCCCAAAATGGTGGGATTACAGGCGTAAGCCACCGTACCCAGCCTTATTTTTTAATTATTGAAATGTAGCACCTGTTTTGCATTAAATTCATTCCTTCAATAAATACAGGGACCTAGCACTGCCCTAAGGGCAGGAGACCCAGAGGCAATGGGCAGATGTGCTCTGCCTTCACAGCGCTCACACTTGTGCAAAACACCTGCAGGAGATAAAGATGACAAATAGCATATGTTGTCCATCTGTTTCCAACAACTTTACAATATTCTCACACCGATGAAGTTAGCTAATTCCCCAATTTTCATCCCTCCATCTGTCCAGCCTTTTGTTAATTATTTGCTAAACATCTACTCTGTGCCACTTTCTACATGTTTGAAGCACCCTAGATTTCTCCTTTGTAGTAGTTACGTCAGTTGGAATGCATTACCCAATCATGTATTTAGTGTCTTATAACCCTTCTATTCTACAAGGGATAAGAGGGCAAGTATTCTACCTTGTGGATGTACAAAGAAGATACATTTAATATTTGCAGAATGAACAAACAGATGAACTAATAGTTTTTTGGTGAAGGAGGTGGGTAATAGAGAACTGTAATATAGGCTAGTCAGTGCAATAATGGAAATTCCTTAGATGGTTAGTGGATTAGAGATCATTAACTGAAATACGAAGGACCTGCTAAGTTGCTGGGCTATTAGAGAGGCTTCAGGAACAATCCTGACTTTTTAGGAGGAGGAATATGTCACAAGGACAATATGAGGGATGAATGCTCAGTCTTCCTTCTTCCTCATTATTTCTCAGATCCATGGGGTGAAGGGAAAGAATAGTAACAGCTAGCATTTTGTGACCATTTACTACCAGCCAGACACTATTAAAACTACTTGTTGTACGTTAAGTAATATAATCCTCACAGCAAAATCTATGAAGTGGGCATTATTTTTATCTTCAATCTCCATATAAGGAAACTTACTTATAAAGAGGTGAAGTGACTCGGCCAAGGTTTCACAGCTGGTAATTGACAGATACAGGATCAAACTCAGATAGTCTTGCTCTACCTTTTCCTCTGGAAAGAGTAGATTCTATGCTAGAAGGCTGTCAATGAACTACGTATTTGATATCTTAGATTTAATATAAGATTTCTATTTGAAACTGGTCCTTATTAGGAATACTGTCATTTTTAGTTCAAATTCAACAACAATTTCAAGACAATTTTGTTTTCATTAAATTGAGTCAAATTTCACTCTAGGCTTGGAGTCCTTGTTCTCATGATGATTACACATTTAAGACAAAGAGGACACCAGTTCCAAATGATGGTGGAAGTTGAAAACTATAAGGAAGAAAAGAACAAAGCCAAGGAGATAGACATAGATGGAAACTGGAAGCATTTTGGATTTGACTAGGGAGTTTGGTGGTAGTGGAGAAGGATAGGATATCTCTGTGATGTGTGGACAATATTTTAAGAGAAAGAAATGACAAGGCCATTTTAGGAGAAGCTGACTTTATTTCAGGAGACGACAGGTAGGAAACTGGTGTTTCACATAAAGGAGCTTACCTTTTAGTATCTACAAGAGGAACAGGAAATGAGCCTATGTGGAAAACAAGGCATGTTCAATGAGAAAGAAAGCAAAGGGCAAGTTTCTAGAGTGAGAGCTCGGGGGCATGGTAACTGTGTTAGTCTGTTTTGCTTTGCTATAAAGGGAGACTTGAGAGGTTTAATTGGCTCATGGCTCTGCAGGCTGTACAGGAAGCATGGCATGGGTATCTTCTCTGCTTCTAGTAAGGGCCTCGGGGGGTTTTACTCATGGCAGAAGGTGAAGCGGAAACAGGTGCATCACATGGCAAGAGAAGGGGTGCAGGAGAGAGAGGTGAGAGGTCCCAGACTCTTTTTAACAACCAGATATCCTGTGAACTCAGAGCAAGAACTCGCTCATTGCCACG
This sequence comes from Symphalangus syndactylus, assembly GCF_028878055.3. Lineage (NCBI taxonomy): Eukaryota > Metazoa > Chordata > Mammalia > Primates > Hylobatidae > Symphalangus > Symphalangus syndactylus. The sequence goes on from NC_072438.2 coordinate 24,394,808, forward strand.
GGGATGGCACTAAGCCATTCATGAGGGACCCGCCCCCAAGATCCAATCACTTCCCACAAAGCCCCACCTCCAACACTGGAGGTCACATTTCAACTTGAGATTTGGGGGGGGACACATATACAAACTATGTCAGTAACTGTGTTGAGAAAGCAAGTACTTGAGAAGCAGAAAGGACACACACAGTCACACTGAAAACAAGGCAGAGAGCTGGGACCAGGGGCCAGGGCGCCAGCCTTAATATGAAAGAGCATTAACAAAGGAAAGAAAAGCAGCAAGAAACAATTACTAAAAGTAACTAAAGTTGGCGGGGGGTAGGGGGGCATGACTTAGTATAAAGAAAATTAAATATCCAAAAGTACGTAGAATTACTGCATGTCAACTAAAAAATAAAAGGGAAAAATTAAGAACTGGTAGCCAAAAAAAGAAATAAGACAATTCTGAAGTGGAAAAGAGAGTTGCAACACAGCACAACTTCAAAACTTGGTCTCGTCTCCCAGAAACCAAATTGCCTCAGAAAGCAAAGTGCTTGAGGGAAATTAGTAGCAGCCCTAGATAATATGGGAGAGAGGAATGACGTCATGCCTACGTTATTGAGTCAACTAGTAAGTATGAAACTTCTAGCATGATTAATATAACAAAGAACTGTATAGTAACTATGAGAATATACTACAGGAAAAGGAAATGTTAAGAAAAGGAGAGAAGATAGCAGATAAACGCACAAAAACCCACTCCTAATGAAAAAAATGTGAAAAAACAGGAAATACCCATAAAAACTTCATGATACAGAACTTGATAGAAACATGAATTTAGTAAACTTAGAGCTCAGAGACAAGATGATCAAATACCAGAAGGAGATAAATTGAAAATAGAAAGAAAGAAAATCTCACAAAAAAGCAAGAAGGAACAAGATAACATTATCGCTGAGCTAATAATTCACTGGGCTTCCTTTCCATGGACCCAGCTTCAGGACCCTGTTCCTCCTCAATGACAGTGGCTCTCCTCCAGGTGACCATGATCAATCATTTGGAGGTGGCTCTTGAAAGGAAGCCCATGGACCTTTCTCTTAAGGATATGTTTAATTATTGCCCCTCTTAGACTATGAGCTCCTGGAAAGCAGACATTATCTCTGCCTACTTGATAGATGACCATGGGTAACTGCCACCCTCAGTGGTGAATAGACGTTGGACAGATAGATCATTCACATCAAGATCAACATAGCATTTCATTCAGGCTTAAGTTTGAACAAAAAAGAAAATTATAGAGGGGTGGCGAGAAGATAGTCTTTTTAAATTTTTTCTTTTTAGGGAATGAGAATGTTCTTCCACCTGAATAGCAGGATTGGTTAAACACCTTAACCTCCATGTATGGTGCCTGGCAGAGCCACCTCTAAAGAACACCTTTCATATCATAGACTTGTATGTATATTTATTACAACAATTTCCCGGTAGATGGCAGTAAGCTGTCTTGGTCTACACAATCGGTTTATTACAACAATTCTGTAACAGATGGAGATAAAAGTATCTTTGTGGAGTGGGGTGGGGTGGCGGGGCACTTTTTCCTAATTTCAATGGAGGCTCCATATGTGCTAACTGCAGCACCCAGAGCATGACACACCTATGTTCAAATCCTAATGCCACACTCAGTTACTAGCTGTATGTCTTCAAAAAGCAGTATAACTGCTCTGAGCTTCCTATTTTCAGATTCCTTATCCATATTAAAGGATTGATAATAGTTCTTTTCTCATAGAGGGGTATCAAGAAGTCATTAAGACAATGCAAGTAACACATTTAGCATGCCTAATTGGCACAAAATAAGGCCTAAATTTTCTTTGCTATCATCGTCATTATTATTTATTATTGTTCAATGGCACTAAAATTCTGATCCCTTTGCATTTTGCAAACCAAGAAGGCAAATTATTCTCAAAATAAATACAGTATGCAGATCATGCCTAAAAGTATAGTAATTATTTCAAGCTAATAAAATATATTTTATATCTAAGCACTTTAAAATATTTTGTCTATTCCAAGTATTATTTGCCATAGAAACATCTTAAAACAACCTCTTCATTTTGGTCTTTGGTAGGGAGTAATTAACGTTGTTTAACTTAAAAAAAAAACCTGCCCAGTAATTAAATGCATCTCACAAATAAAGTGTCACGAATAAACTTAGCGTATTATAATACATCATTTTATTTGCTGGCTTTTTTCTTACAGCGTCTTGAGATGCATTCTGAGAAATAATTTTTGTGTGTGTGCAATGGCAAATATAGCACCTAACCATGCTTTTTCATTGTTTCTTTGGTCTCTCCTAAACAACAAACAGCCCTTCCAAGTGCTGCTTCTTGAGTAATTGTTTTTTGTCAATGTTTTGTCAACTTGTCAATTGCTCACACACAGTTTATGAACACTCTCACAGCACAGCTGTCTATGGTCTGACAGAGAAACCCATCCATTTGGAATGCCATTTAAGTATGGTACTCCCGTTTGAAGAAGCTCTGTTTATACCTTGGAAGAGTGGGAGAATGTGTGTGAGATTTATTGCTGCCACTTTGGTAAATTCTGGTTTTGACAGAATATTTTTGAATACAGAATGCCAACCAGTGTAGAGACACAAATGATGGGACTTGCACTTCGATATTTCATCCCAAGCTCCGGGTGTTTTCTTAAAAAAGGGCTGATCTAATGCCATTAGGCCCTAAATCCAGTAACGTGTCCATTTCTTTTTTTCATGATCAACTTAATCATTAGGTATTTCACATGAATCAATTTTTTTTTCTTTTTTTTTTTTTGAGATGGAGTCTCATTCTATGGCCTAGGCTGGAGTGCACTGGCACAATCTTGGCTCACTGTAACCTCTGCCTCCCGGGTTCAAGGGATTTTCCTGCCTCAGCCTCCCGAGTAGCTGGGATTACAGGCATGCGCCACCACGCCCAGCTAATTTTTTTGTGTTTTTAGTAGAGACAGGGTTTCACCATGTTCGCCAGGCTAGTCTTGAGCTTCTGACCTCAAGTCATCCACCTGCCTCGGCCTCCCAAAGTGCTAGGATTATAAGCTTGAGTCACTGCACCTGGCCATGAACCAATTTTTTGTCTTACACTTTCTGATAAGGTTTCTCTTTCATAATTTCGCATTTTAGCTTCCATTATCCTCTTCTATCAAACTAGTTCTTTTTCCGATCATCTTCCATATCAGATATTCAGGTCAAGTAGCTTTCAGGTACCCTTATATTTTTCCCTCTTCCACTCTCATCCTCATCCTGTTACTATTCTAGGTATCTTTAGGTAACCTCATTTGCTCTTAGTGGCCCACCTGATATATAGACATAAGCATAAACACTTAAGTTGGAAAAAGAAAAACTCTTACTATTGTTGAAACAAAATAAATCACCGCCCCCCCCCCCCCCCACCACTCTCTACATTACCCATGTTTAATTTAGGCTTTGGCAAAAAGGAGCACAGACAAATAAGCACATTGATAGCTATGACAACTTTTAGGCAAAAGACCAAGTCCCAAGGATTCCGACTCCACTAATTCAGAGTCTAGGCCGGGCGCGGTGGCTCACGCTTGTAATCCCAGCACTTTGGGAGGCCGAGGCGGGCGGATCACGAGGTCAGGAGATCGAGACCATGGTGAAACCCCGTCTCTACTAAAAATACAAAAAATTAGCCGGGCGTGGTGGCGGGCGCCTGTAGTCCCAGCTACTCGGAGAGGCTGAGGCAGGAGAATGGCGTGAACCTGGGAGGCGGAGCTTGCAGTGAGCCGAGATCGCGCCACCGCACTCCAGCCTGGGTGACAGAGCGAGACTCCGTCTCAAAAAAAAAAAAAAAAAAAAAAAAATTCAGAGTCTAAGCTAATTCACACAGTGGCTGAGGTTTCCTTTTACAATAGCTGTAGTAATTTTAAAAAAGGATTGGTTAGGTAGATTCAAATATAAGCAAGACTGACAGAGTAATGTTTTACCTACTTACACTCAAAGAAAACCCGAGAGAAGTAAGCAACAGGAGGTAAATTCAGGTTAAGACAGGTATATTCAGAATCAACAGAAGCAGGGATTTTTTTCTATTTGATACATCCAGGATTGTGGCTGATCACATGAGCTTTGGGTCAGAGTTTTAAATTTCAGACCTGTTGCTTGGTAGCTGTGACTTTACCTTCATCTTTCTAAGTCTCAGTGTTTTTGGTTGTATAATGGAATGATAACAGCATCTACTTCAAGAGCTGTCTTGAAAATCAGTAGAATGTAAGTAATTAGTTTGAGAGCCATTCCGGGTGGCTGGCAGATATCCGAGTGGCCTCAGAAAGTGGAGAGCATCCACTCTGGGACTAGAATCTCTTTTAACACTTTGCATTGATTCTTTAGATAGAATGAGACATCCTTTGACACTCTTTCTACCCCCAAATTTTGTTATTCTACGAAGTAACCAAGCATTTGAGGACTCTTTAAGCATTGAAATGAAATGTGTAAAATCAATAGACTATCTACAAATTCCTTCACCCTTTCATTAAAGCGCATCTCCAAAGAATGGCTTCTAAGTTTCCATGACTTTTTCACAGTTCAATTTTTTAAAATATGCTGTAATTTAGAAATCTCTCTTTCCTCTTTCTTTATTTGTCTATTTCTCTGCTTATTATCTTGATCTAGAACAAGTCAGTTTCAGAGTACTGTAAATTCTGCATTAACTGTGGAATATTAGATCCTTCTTCTCAACTCTTTACTACACTCTTTTAATGGGCTTATATAAAAACACTTTGCCATGTGACATTGCAAACATTTTCAGAAAAACGGGTAGAGCAAACTTTCCCATGCGTTCAACTTTGAGCTTAGCTGTGTGATTTGCTTTGGCCAAAGGAATGTTCCTGGTTCAACATGGCCTCTTGCACCTCTGCATAATAAGAATATGGCCTGGGAAGCCACTGGCCCCTGAATGAATCCGATCTGCAGCCTGAAGTCAAGCCCTACCAATCCTAGCAGGGACTGGCGGAGTTAGAACTGACTTGCAGATTTAAGAGGAAGAAATCAATATTTGTCCTTGTAGGTACTGAGATTTGGTGCTTGTTATGCAGTATTATCATAACAAATGCTAACCCCTGTCCGGGACCATCAAACAGCAAAAAGGAGCTGTAACTCCTTCCTCTGGTTCTCTTCCACAAAGTTCACACAGTTACAAATAATGGTCAATATATCGGATATTAATAGAAAAGGGGAAAAGCATGTAGTCACTTTGCAAAACAGTCTGATGGTCCCTCAAAATGTTGAACACACACTTACCATATGATTCAGCAATACCACTACTAGCGATACCACTACACAAGAGAAATGCAAACATATATCCATGTAAAACCTTGTACATGAGTGGTCATAGCAGCATTATTCATATAGCCAAAAAATGGAAACAACCCATGTATTCATCAATTGAGGAATAGTTAAACGAAATTTGTCACATCCATATAAAGGACTATTTGGTCAGAAAAAGGAATGAAGTACTGATATATAGTACAACCTGGAGGAAACCTGAAGACATTATGCTCAGTGAAAGAAGCCAGTCACAAAATACCCCATGCAGGATGATTCCGTTTATATGAAATGTCCAGAATAGGAAAATCTATAAAGCCTGGGGAAGAAAGTAAGGAAGGTGACTGTTAATGAGTATGGAGTTCCTTCTTAGAGTGATGAAAATGTTCTAAAATTGATTATGATGATGGTTGTACAGCTCAATGAATATAGCAAAAATTATTGAGTTGTATACTTTAAATAGGGGAATTGTATAGCACATGAATTATGTCTCAATAAAACTGACATATAAGAAGAAAAATGAAAAATTATTTCTGAATAGTGTGCATAAGAGTATATCATAATAATATGCAGCCCCTAGTGAATGATCACTTTTGCAAGGCAGTGGGTCCCAAGTTCCATGCTGTGATGCCTCTGGTAACTGCATTCGATCTGACCCTACTTTTCCCCTCCTGAGGTTCTCAGGATGAAATCCAAGCTCCCAAGAAAGGCAATCATGTTTCCCCTCAATCTTGCCCTGTGCTTCAGCTCAGCAACACCAGTCATTTTATTCCCACTGACTCCATGTCTTTGCCATGTCACTCCCTCTTTCCGACTTCATGTAGGTGAATTCCTATTCAAATACCAATGCTTGTGTTATGAGGTTCTCTCTGTGAGACCTTACCGGACTCTCAGGTCCTCCTTGAAAGAGAAAGAATGCATTCCCCCAATTTTTAGAGTATTTATAACCAAAGTTAGCACACCTTACAGGCTTATTCAGCTTTCTCCTATGCTAACCTACACTCTGAACATATTTTTATTATATTCTTTCTCACAATGCATCTCTAATCATTGCTCACTAGTCTGTCTTCCCCTAGTAGAAGAATTCCTTGAGAAAAGTAACTTTTCTTGTATCCTGAACACATCACATAGCATCATAGCACATAGTAGGTATTCAATACATGTCTGTAAATAAAGCAGCTGATCTCAATTGCTCTCCACAGCTCTCTTAAATGGCAGTGTTCTCTTCTGATTTTATACACAAGGAAGTTGAGTCTTGGAGAGGGTTAGGTAGCTTGCTGGGCTCCCCTAGGTAGTAGGTGTTACAACTACAACTTTAGCCCACAGCTGCAAACTTAAATTCCAGCTCCTTTGCACCCCGTCATCATAAAGGAAGACTGTGTTAACCAGATCTGATAAGAAACACCATTGTAGATGAAAGTGTTTTCTAGCCATTTCTGCCACAGACTTTCTGGGGAAAGAACATAGTCTAAGGTGTGTGCCCTTGGTCAAGTAGGCATTGTGTATTCATTTTCATCCCTACCTGTCTCATTTTCTCAGCGCTCTAGCTTGACGAACCTTCTCACCAACTGGCATCAGGTAGTAACTATATAACACATCATGTGGTCATTTCTCACATTGATTAATTTCTGCAGGTCAAGTGAGAAAGATACTCTGGAGTTTGGTAAACTCTATTCTTTTCACCTTGACATAGAGCTTATAAGCTGATTTGCAGAGTCTTAGGAACTAAGTAGATATACAACACAAGCCCAACATTTTAATGCAAAAAAACTCTATTACATTTAATTGCTCCTCTCAACTTAACTTTTTTTTGCTTCCTTAAAATTTCTCTACTTTTTTTTTTAACTGAAAACTCCAAGTCACTCTAGTTGTTTTGAACCCAGCCATGGCTAGAGCAATTTCATTTATATTTATAGCTAAATTCTAACTGCATATACTCCACACATGATTAATTCACAGATGAAGGGCTCTGAAATTTGAATGTTCTAAGCAAGTACAAAGCAGGGCAGAGTTTAAAAATGGAAGCTGAAGCCAATAATTTGATTTGTTTTTAAAAAGTCAGAAATTATAGACAGTCACTGGTTTAAAAATTTATGATCCCTTAGAAAACTACCTTCTTATGTAGTAAACAAAAATATTAATTCTATTTTAACTAGACAGTGGCAAGAAGCCATGTCTCAGCTTAAAACTTCACTTCTTTATATCTGCTCTTGGTAGAACCCTAGTGGGAATGTTACCCTGAATTCTTTTCTGTCAAGAGGTAACTACAATATTTGGCTTTCAGGGTTAGCTGAAGTAAGAACTGCAGGTCTTTCAGGTTTATACTAGGAATGAAATGCTTCCATTTCTCACGATGATGTGCATGTTTACCCCGAGTGTTGCCTGTAAAATGTATGACCAAAGTCTAATTGCTCCACTATGCTGTAAACATTTCACTTTCCTTAGGTTTCTGAACACATAGGCATATTGGCGTATGAGAGAGAGAGAATTAGAGTGCTTAACAGATTTTTCTTACACAAAGCAGCATAGCCATTACATACCTTCTACATTTGAGTAGATTAAGTTAGTACATAGAGTGCATTATTTTACTCTTTCTCCATTACGTATGCATTAAGACATACCAGAAATCTTGGGAGCTACCGCAGATCCAGACTGCTTAGATTCCTGCTCTACCACTCACTAGCCCTTAACTTCTGTACCTCAGTTCCCTCATCTGTAAAACGGGGATGCCAATGACTCTGTCTACTATATACATCTGTATAAAGGGCTTAGAACAGACTGGCAAATAGAAAACACTGAATCCATTTGAACTCTTCTTATTATCCTTATTGACAGAACTTAGAGACTAGCACAAGACACTGAAAAGTAAACTGATGATGCCATGCTGTTAAAGTTCCTCCGAAGTCAGAGCTACTCGAAACAGGGTTTTAAGGAATTCATAGAACTGGTGGCTGAAACTGGCTGAGAAAATATCTGCAAGTAATATTTATATTTTCCTCCTACCTGTCAATAACTGGTGAATGGAGAGTGCCTCCCTTTGCTCCCAATTCTGCTCCCAAGGTCGGCTCCGGGATCTTTCTGACATTGCTCTTTAACAGAGGAGAAAACATTCTCCTTTTGAGATAAAACTTTTCTGCTGTTTGATCAAGCAAGGAGTGTTAGAAGGAGAATCCCTGGAATCAACGTGCCTAATTTCCAGCCCTGGCACCACCACTTCCAAGCTGGGTGACCTTGAGCAAATTTTCTAACCCCTCTGTGTTGGGTTTTCCCATCTGTAAAATGGAGATAATGATAAAACTTGTCTGATGGGACTGTGTGAAGGCTCGATGAGTTAATACACGCCAAATACTTAGCACTGGGTCAGTAGCACAGTAATTGCCAATAGCACGTTTTTGATTATTATTATTATCTACCTTCTTGACGTCTTGTTGGTTTGCTTGGTATAATTTTTTCATTCACCCAGTAAACATTTTTGAGAGTTGACTATGTGTTGGGTTCCATGTTGTGTGTTGGGGTTACAAAGAATTTGAGTTCAGGACAATTTTTATAAGATATATAGTCGGCCGGGTGCGGTGGCTCACGCTTGTAATCCCAGCACTTTGGGAGGCCGAGGCGGGCGGATCACGAGGTCAGGAGATCGAGACCACGGTGAAACCCTGTCTCTACTAAAAATATAAAAAAATCAGCCAGGCGTGGTGGCGGGCGCCTGTAGTCCCAGCTACTCGGAGAGGCTGAGGCAGGAGAATGGCGTGAACCCGGGAGGCGGAGCTTGCAGTGAGCCGAGATTGCGCCACTGCACTCCAGCCTGGGCGGCAGAGCGAGACTCTGCCTCAAAAAAAAAAAAAGATATATAGTCAAAGGGAGAACAATCATTCCAGTCCTTTTCTGTAGTCATTTATACAACTTAAAAACAACTGTGTTCTGGAACTCTACTTATAGCATTTAATAACTGAAAACACATTTGTGTTTATGTTTTCCAATACCAAATCTGCAGTGTATAGCAACAGTTGGTATCTTCCTTGTAGCACTGGACTACGGCATATCTCTGCAAGTGAACACATTGAGAGACACCCCCAAGACTACCAGATCCATCTCAAACGAGGCTCCTGCTGCCATTTCAGTTCATATGTCAACTGCCACGAAGTAGCTCCATTCCCTTAAAAAGTGGGAGTCACTGAAGACCGTCATGTCAACGGTCACTCTCCTTTCTCCTAAGACAGATAACACTTCTCTCTCAAGTCAAGGGTCTACTTCCCGAAACCAAATGTGAAAACCCTTCTAGAATCTTGATTTCTCTATCCCTAGTATCTATGGGTTATCATGTGTGGGAGAAAAGTATTAGCAACTTTCCTCCTTCTTTCACCCTATATTTCCCAAAATGTCACATATTCCTTTTGTCAGTGAAATTAAAACAAAATAAAATTTTGCCTGGGGACTTTGGGAGGATTTTTCTATCTGTATTGTTACGCAATTTTGAGAATGACTATGTAATCTAGGTTTGAGGAGAACACATACTTTCTTTTTAACTCCCCACCTGGGATCACTCATCCATTCACTCCTTAGAGTCCATTATGTCCAAGACACCTGCCTTTCAGTGGTTGCAGGGGGTAAATGGAGGCTAGTGTTAGAGGAAGCAGCAACAGAGATCAGGTTCAGCAGGGCTTTGTTGCAACTCCAAAGTCCAGGCTAATCAGATGCATAGTTTAAGCATTATTATTTGGTTTTACTTAATTCATTAGTGCCCATGAATAAATTCAAATGACTTTGATTTTCCATAAATATTTTCATAAATATTTTCACATGGCCCTCCAGGAAACAAATTCCAGTCAGTGTTCCCCTTGCAAGTAAATATCTGGAGAAGAGCTGCATCTATTTCTGGAGTTAACACAGGAACAGCTAGACTGAGCTGCCTCACTCCCTCAGTTGATTTTCTTGGACCCTGGGGTGATTTTCATCTTTTTTTTAAAAGTCTAGGCTTATAATAAAATTTGGAAGCTATAGAGTTTTACCCCAAATGATGCTATTTAGAATAAATGTGCAGTCTTTCCTTGGCTCTCCCATGACTAGATCTAACTATGACCCTGTCTTCTTTGTTGGAAAGGGGATCAACATATTCCCTTCCAATAGACTTGGTCACTCAATCCTGATTAAAAAATGTGAGCAAAATACATATTTTTAATCAGGTGGGAGGTGGCATGCCATAGCAAAACAGGTGTCATCAGAACATGTTACTATAGAGACCTCTTAGGTACTATATCCCAAGAATTCTATAAAACCAGGACTTTCCTTTCATTTCTTTATTTCAGACAGGATTTCACTCTGCTGTCCAGGCTGAGTGCAGTGGCATAATCATAGTGCACTGTAACCTCGAACTCTTGGACTCACGATTCTTCCCCCTCAACCTCCCAAGAAGCTGGGACTACAGAGATGCGCCACCACACCCAGGTAATTTTTTATTTGTAGAGATGAGGTCTCTTCATGTTGCCCAGGCTGGTCTTGAAATCCTGGCCTCAAGTGATCCTCCCACCTTGCCCTCCCAAAGTGTTCTGTTTACAGGTGTGAGCCACCATGCCAACCTGTACTTTACTTTTTAAAGTAAAAAAGAGTAATTTATTTTGCATGTTAAGAATACATATGCAAAGCACATGAAACTAAAAAATCTTGATGAAACAAAATACAATCCACTCTTCAGAACTGAAAGGCTACTTAAACAGATTGGTTTATTTTGGGACCAAGAAATGGAATATGAAGTTTGAGTCCAAAGACAATGCTTAGTTGCTGAGTGAGAAGCCCTGGACAATTCTGAATTTATGTTCACCACGCTGATAGATATTTAGCCCACCCTGCTCCTCATGGACTTCTGCCACCCCATTTGTGGGGTAAAGGTGGGGCTGTCCTGCACAGAAACAGCTCTGGAAGGAGATGCAAAGATGCTGCCATCATCCCAGCTAGACATCGGGTACCACTTTAGGAGCAGATCAAAAGCCGTCTGTCTGTGGGCTTTGGAAAAGAAGAGACCACTTTAATAAAGTCATCTCCAAAATACACCAGGTGTGAAGCCGCAAGCCTCAGTGACTTCCACTTTTTAAGGGAATGTGGCTACTTCACGGCAGTTGATGATATTCAGTCATTCACGCAGCTCCCCCGAGGACAGGATTTTTATTTTTAGAGAAGCTTCCATTTGCTGACTGTCGTGAAGGGAACACTCAGGAGGAGCTATTAGCAGTCACTTGTTTCAGTAAACACTGAATATAACATATGCCTCTCAAGTAATGTGTATCCAAACATACAATTTACAAATAATTAACATCATGTTAATTAGTCACATTAATTTATGCCACTTTGTGGAATTATTTCCTCAGAGTGTTTAGGAACGCTGCCAGGAGCTTGAGCCAAACAGTGTGAAAATGTGCTTGAAGTTAACTGTTGTGCGTGGCTGTGAAACACAGCTTGAGCAAGTTGTTGCAGGGGCCCTGCAGCTGATTAGAGCCACCGGGTCTTCCAGCTGCCCTGACTGGAGAGAACGAAGTCGCATCGGCTGCTGTCTCACCTTTCCTGACTTGCACCCTCTTTTTCATGTTTTGGCTTCTGCTAACTGTTGCTGAGTGGCCATTCTCCCCACCACCAGCCCTGCACAACCAGGTATACACCAGGGTGGACAGCAGGTGAACTAGGATGAGTTTTACATGCGGCAATATCATGCTGACAATTGGGATTTGGTGATTTAAAAACAACGATGACAACAACAATAACAAAGCAACAACTAGGGATCATTTCCTGTAAACGAAGTTCTGAAAAAGTAAAAATGGCAAAAGTAAGGTGTTAACATCGCCAAAGAATGGGGGGGGTCCTCAGGAAGGCCTCCTCTGTCTTGAAAACATTGGCATCTGCACCAAGATCAAACCCCACTCTTCTCCAAAGTGTTTAAAGCAGACAACACCACAGCGGAGTAGTTCAGGAACAGAAAAGAAAGATCTTCAGAGGAAACAGACTTCGCAGACAAGTGCAAATTCAGTGGGGAGAACAAATAAAAGCAAACTATAAAATTAAGCGGAAGTAAGAGTGCCTGCCTCGAGAGACCTGGGCTCATGCCAGTGGACAAGAATGGGAGCCAGACAGCTTTGTTGCTTTGCCGGGTGCGCCATGATTTAGGAAATAAATCTGAAATATGCCAGGATTGGTCCTTCCCAAATCCACTCACTGTCCTCAGAGAGCCCAGATGTGATTATATCTAAGGTTTCTTTGATTGGGGTAACAAATTTGGTAGGAAGAGATGAAATTCAGAGGCACTTTCTAAACCTCACATTAAAAATTCTGGAGAGCTCTGGACAAGCCGTGGAACCTGGTCGCCACTCTGTTTTAGGCATTCCAAAGGTGTTCATGATTCCAAATTAATCACAGACATCAAGACTCAAATGTCTATAAACAAGTTATATTACCAAGGTCCAAATATTGATGCAAAGAACTTGCATGAAAATTTAGTGCAGACAAATATTTGAGGGTGAGAACATTGAACAATATAAGGAAATTACGAACACAGAGGAAACAGTCACCCAAGAACTTCCCTGACACTCTGTATGTTTGTGAAAAGAAGGAGATTGGAGTTGATTTTTCCCTCCCTCCAAATCCGTTTTGTCTGTTGATTCTTGCAGAATAGGTCATTGCAAGCTGTGCTACCCCATCCAAATCATGAGAAATTTAGAGTAAGGCAGGGGAAAAATGATAAAGAGTGTGGAAGGGCACTGGAGAGGCAACTATGAGGTAGTAACACCCAACATCAGCCCCATCCTTATGGAGTTGAGTAATCCAGTAGGAGAAGCAGGTCAGTGCATGAAGAAAAGCAAGATAAAATTTGATATAAATGCCAAAAAAGCAGGCCAAAAAGGAGTTCCAGAAAATGTGTTGTGGGACTCAAAGGAAGCACTGGGCCATTCAGAAAGTCAGGAAAATTGAGCCAACCAAAGTTTCTTTCCTGATGTCTATCCCTTGCTATCTTAAGAGATAAATATAGAACTCTGTTTCCATGTGGACACATTGATATGTGAAAGAAAAGGGCATTTTTCCCTATAAGAAACCCTTGACTTATTAGTATGGGACTCATGTTAAGTCTATAACATCCTCAAAAGTCTTGGTTAATAACAATATATTTTTAAGCGTTGCTTTTAAAATTTTATTTAGGCACTATTTGATTCACGTTAACTTCCCTTCAATTTGGTTCTCTTTAATATTTATCCAATAATGTTTCAGAATCCCAAAGATGTGAATACATGAAAGCTCTTCCCTAATGTCCAGGAAACCATTGAGAATATAAAAGCAGAAAAAAAATTATCCTAGGGTTTAAGGACGTTTTGAAACTTCAAAGAGATTCGAACGAAATCTGCACCTATTTTGCCCGATCTGAAATTGCACTCGGCAGGAAGAAGCACTTCTCCCCATGCAGAAATTTGAAAATGCATTTGAAAAAATAGATCCATATTTTAATTAAAAGGGGCCATTCTGAGCCCAGCATGTGGAAGCACCGCATTAATATTTGTGACACTAGCCATGGGGGACAGAGAGGCCAAGAGGGTCTTCCATCAGCAGCAGGAGGTCAAGGTTGATCTTTCTTGAAATCCAGATTCTCACAGACATGAAGGGGTCTGTTTACGCTTCAAAGCACTACCCAAGGACAAGGCACGCTGATGGCAGGTCTGGAGACCTGCCAGGGGAGCTGTGGCAGGATCAGAGTTTAATCAGGGGAGTGTTTCTGATGAAGAGAAATGCTCATGGGTGTAGATGAGTGCAGCAGTGTGTGTGAGAGACAGCCAGGGATGACCCCACCCATCACAAACACATTAATAACCCACAGTTGTCAGTTACACAAATTTTAAAATGAGTGTCATTTGCTCCACACACTCCAGAAAGTCTTACGGACTACTGAATATCAATGACATTTATTGGCATTATCTGTTTGATGGAGTGCAACAGTCATCAAACAGCCCCATATTTGGCATTTAACAAAAATGAACACCTGGAGCCAGCTTGTGGCAGCCCCTCCTCGATGCCACAAAGTGGACACCAGCTTATGGCCGGTGGCCAGTCTTGGCATGCTCAATACTGCCAGGTTGATAGACATGTGTATTTAAAACATAGCAGGTGAAAAAAATCACATGTGTGTGCAAGTCAATTTTTCTATGTCAAATGGATTATTTCCTTCTCATAAAGAAAACATTGGTTGTTCTGCAAGAAAACTTTTTTTTTTGAGACGGAGTCTCGCTCTGTCGCCCAGGCTGGAGTGCAGTGGCGCAACCTCAGCTCACTGCAAGCTCCACCTCCCGGGTTTATGCCATTCTCCTGCCTCAGCCTCCCCAGTAGCTGGGACTACAGGCGCCTGCCACCACACCCAGCTAATTTTTTGTATTTTTTAGTAGAGACGGGGTTTTATCGTGTTAGCCAGGATGGTCCCGATCTCCAGACCTCGTGATCCACCCGCCTCAGCCTCCCAAAGTGCTGGGATTACAGGCGTGAGCCACCGTGCCTGGCCCAAGAAAATGTCCTTTAAAAATGTAATCTTGTTCCTAAAGGTTGGGTTTCATATTGCCTTAATTTGTTTCTTAACTGAATGCCGTAAGCAAGCCCTGATATTTGGGTTCTGAGTACCACAGAGTAGAAAAGCAGGGAGTCAGAAGGAGAGCACAGTATTTAGGAGTCCTGTAGCGCAGCCCCTTCTCTGGCAAGTGCAGGACAACTCAGTCTAAGTTGAACTGGAGTTGTGCTGTCCAATACGCCAGCCACCAGCCACACGTGGTCATGAGCACTTGAAATGTGACTAGTGCCACTGAGGAACTGAATTTAAAATTTTAGTTCATTTTAACTCTTGTAAAGTTAAATTTAAAAACGGAAGCAGCTCAAAATACTTTTCCACCAAGCATGACTTTATGGTGTCGGCAAGATGACATTTCCATTTAACTATTTCATCACATAAGATGTTATTGTCATTTTGCAGTGAGTGTTGAACACACACATGCTTTGAATTATTAGACATAAACACATCATGTCAGTGTAAGTTTAGTCTCCGTAAACAGATTGATTCAGCGTGATTTTTTTTCTTTGTACTATATAACATTGTAATGTGCTTCCTTTAATATATGATGAAAACAGCATAACTTATGAGGATACCTATGTAAATCATAATTGATAATTAAATTAAAATTATTGTTTTAATTATAAATTATTAACTTAAGTTCTAACAAGTAAGTATAGACATGTTTGGAAATTTAGTGCTGTTGAAAAATTGAGGTGAGAATCACAAGCCAATTGTAGAACTGAGAAAATTAAGGTAAAACAGATTAGAGGAAGGAATATCACAAGACTCAGTAGGAATGTCAACTGCAATTTCCTGCAGAAGAACACAACAAAGCTGTCTGTTGGGTTGAAACATTTAAAGGTAATGAAGCAGACAATATAAAGAGATATTTTCAGCAAAAACAGTACATTTGAAAAGACATTTCTTCTCAACACTCAACACAAAAAGGTTGTTACTGGGAAATGTGGTTCCTAGAATGTGGTTACTAAAAAATTTAAAATTATACATGTGGTTGGCATTATCTATCTGCTGGATAGCACCATGATGCCAATCAATACTCAAGCTTCAAATATGTCCAGAATCAGTCCCATCATCATCATTATTACCGTATGGTCATTACCTATCACCTCTCACTTGCTCTGTCACCACCTAATTGGTTGTGATGAACTAAAATTTAAAATTCACCAGTCACCACCTAACTGGTCTCCTGGATTTGATCCTGCCTCCTTGTCATCCCTTCTCTATGCAGCAGCCAGCGTGATCTTTTAGAAATGGAAATCAGATCTTAGTTTCATCAAACTTGGAAAATACACAAGTCTGCCACAAAGCCTACAAGGCCCTGCATTATCTGACCACTGTTGTCATGTCTAATCACTTTTTTTACCCTCTCCCCACAACTGCCCTGGCTTTTCTTCTGTTTCTTGGACCATATCAAGCTTATTCCCACCTCAGGGCCTTCGAATTTGCTGTCCCCTGTGTCTGGAACACCTTTCCCCAGTTCCTTATATATTTGTTGATTAAACGAATGAATGGACGTAGATGGAGGGATGAATTAGATTAGACATTTGAGTGTCATCCAACATTCATCCATTCATCCATTTATTTCAGTGAATGAACATCACTTAGTCCCTACTATTTGGGAGTTGAGAAGCCACATATTTTAAAAACCTTCTCTCTACAGAAAATAGGAAAGACATGTTTCTGTGTGTGTTCTCCTCTCCAAAATTTTAAGAAGACTCAATTTATCTACAATTAAGTCACTGTCACAATTTTATGTTATGAGTATATTGAAAACAAAACAAAACCAAAACTAGGGCTCAACTTGATGATGTTGTAAGCATAATATAAAAAGTTAATGATATTAGGAGTTTCAACCTGGGTTGGAAACAGAAAGATAGAAATTCCAATTCAATCAATAGGATGGAAGAGGTCAGCATGGCAGATTCCTCTTGGGCAGGGGCTGTATCTTATTAAGTTTTCTATTCTCAGTGCCAAGTCCACAGTAAGAATTCAATAAATTCCTGCTAAATTGAAATCATCACTTACAATAAGCCCTTAATAAGACTGTGAATTCCTTGAAGGCAGGTCTACACTGGTAGGTCTCTGCATCCTTGAGCCCTCTCTTATACCAGTGTCTCCATAATAGTTTATGTGCATCATGGCTAAAACCTTAAGCCTTAAACCTATCCGGAAAGTAACATAAGTAAGTGAAGTAGACCAGATGCAGACATCAGGGAGTGATGGAGTTTGGAGGACTCAGGAGAACACACTCCATCTACAGGGACACAATGTTTCTAGATCTGATTTTTTTTTCCCTGAAGCCTGAAATTTTAGATTTTTATTTGAAACCTCCTGATTTTTAAACATTGGCAATTAATTCAGAATGTTCAAAAACACATTTCAGGACAAACAAATATGCAGGCCACATTTGGCCCACAGGGTGGTCCGATTGTGACCTCAGTGTTAAAAAAAGGAAGCAGGAAGAAACACTTTTTAAGCATCTACCCATGTAGCCCACGCTGTCTAGGTGTTTTCCATGTTCCATGTCCTTGCATTGGCCTAACCTCCCTGAGGCATGTATCTTTAGCTCCGTTTACAGAGGAGGACACTAGGGCTCAGAAGGGTTAAGTAGTTTGCCCAAGGTCTCAAAACCTAAGGACTGAAAGTCAAAGCAGGAGATCTTTTTAGGTATTGTGCTGTCTTTTAATTACAGATACTAGGCCAAGTCTTAAGTAAGAAATAAACAATCAAACAAATAAGCAAACAAACAAAACAATTTCTTTACTAAGAGACCCACCAAATGAGCCTGATTTTAAGGTTGGGGTCCTCTTTGAAACATGAATACGAGCACCACCCGGGGAATGTTCTCCAAGGACAGACACATTCTTACATATACGAAGGTTCTGCTCCACTTTCCTGGAGCGTATAAGGACCAAGACTGTCCTTAAATATGAAATTGCATGTGTGGAAAAGGCCTGAGATGTGCTTGGCAGCTTGATCTTTCTGTATTTGGTTTGCAAAGACTCATTTTCCAGACATGTGTTTTTGCTTAGAAACACACAGAGGTGGATAAATCCCTGGGTCGGCGTCCCCGGAGCCGCTCCATTAACTTTCTTGGCATGGCCTCACCAGTGAAGTCAACATGACTTAAGAGTTTATATAACATTTTATTAGGCTTTAATTCCATACTTTTCCCGAAGTTCAGTGTTCATGTGTTGGGTAGAAAATAAATGTTGCTCATAACTCAAAGACCAAAGTTCTCTAACTTTTAATTTGTTTTAAATTAACTTATTCAGCTAATTGTGATTTTAAGTAGGCAGGAGGGAGTTTTGAACACTCCTAAAGGAAAAAAATCTAATATATATGAATTACACACACCCACACACATACGTAGTTTGTATATATACACACACACATATATGAGTATATCTATGTATAATATATATTACATATATACATATATGTATATATGTAACAAGGTAATTGGCCTTCTGAGAAAAGTGAGTGAACAGATATCCAAAGTTCAATAAGACAAAGAAAACAGAATTATTTTACCACAATAGGAGTCATGTGACTCTGGAGATCACATTTGACTGGCTTTGTCTTCTGACAAATATCTCTCTTTGTAATCCTTACGAAGGCTTTTGTAACGGTGGAGCTTTGTATTTCCCTTAAAGAAAAAGAAGAGTGCTACCAAAACACAATTAATTGAAAATGTACTATTCAGACAAAATCTTTAGACCAGTGGATGTCAGCGAGAGACTATTTTGCTCCCCAGGGTACAGTTAGCAATGTTTGGAGACATTTTTGGTTGTCATGACTTGAGGGACTGCTACTGGCATCTCAGGGGTAGATGTATACCACAACACACAGAGAAAGAATGACATAGAGATGCCCTAAAGATAAAGAGATAGTGCCTACATTTTTCATCTCAGAGGGAAAAGAAGGTACGTATTTCTTCCAGTTCTCTGATGCAGAATCATATTTTGCAGTTAGATATTGGCAATGCCTCTCACAATTGTAGAGAAGGCACAGAATTTGGGAAGGCTGAACACAAAACTCAAATTTTGTACTGGCCATCAAGTGGTCTTACGCAAGGTTCATAGGCTCATTGAAACTTCATGTTCATACTTAGAAATAAGGGTAAAGAGGATGGTGATACCTGCTCGTCTGACCTCAGGAGATATTCAGAAAATCAAATCAGTTAATGACTAACAAGGTACACATAGATAACCACAACCACCACCCCCATCATCACCATCCAGGAGAATTGAAAATGTCCATATGGAAGTGGCATGGTTTCCTTTCTCATTCATTCATTTCTTCAGCAAACATTTACTGTGTGCCTACTACATGCCAGGCACCTTGCTAGGTTCTGGGGTCATAAAGATGAAGTAGACATCAAGACTTTATCTCCTTACTGCATTAATTTCTACTTTTCATCATCTTAATATTACTGCTGTACAGAACAAGAGAAACAGGTTTGGGGATAAATGACATCAACAATCCCTGGAATCCTTGTTTCAGAGTCTCTTTCATAGTCCGTGACCCCAGTGAAGAAGGACACTGTAAGATTAGGAGTGTCTGAGTACATATATTGGTCAGTGTTAGGAAAAGGGTTGCATAAATCAGTTGGGGTGTGGCCCAGTCTAATTCAGCCTCAGGCCCACCCACTCCTAGAAATACCAGGAATGTAGGCATTGTCCTATGCAGACTAACGGGGAATACGCTCACATGAGAGCAAAACTACCAAAGATTTAAATTTAATTCCCTGAGGATTTGTCAGTAGACTTTTGATTATAAAGCCAAATTACACCCTGTTCTTTCCAATCTTTTTTCCAATACCCCAGAAATAATTACTTTCCCCCACCTCCCTACACTCACCCTGTCCCCTCATAGTACATTGTACAAGATTCATTACTGTGTGCAGGGTGTATGTGTCTACAAATGTAGGTGTATTTAATAAATCTGTCCCCACTGCTAGACAGTGAAATCAAGGAAAGAAAAGAAAGAAGCAAACAGTTTTGGCATAAAAAGACAGTCAAGCACTATGTACCAAGACATGCCAAGTACTATTACTTTGGCCCATGGCTTTCAACTTCAGAAATACAGCAGAACTTTCTGGGAAACTTTACAGAAGTACAGAGGGCATATAACTGGTTCAGAAATGGACTGAGAAGGTTAAATCCCATCTCAGCCACTTACTAGATATGGACCTTGGGGAAGTTACTTAGTCCCACCATGCTGCAGTTTCCTCATCTTCAGTGGGGATGATACAATTACCTACTTCATAGGGCTACTGTGAGAATTAAATGAGGTAATTTATGCAATACAGAACAGTGTTTGGTACCTACTAAGGTTTGCTGTGGCTATTAGTATGGCTATAACCATTTTTTAAACATTGTCCTCTTCATCAATATCATTACAGACATCTTTGGCCCAAGTTCAGATGTGTTCTACCAGTTTCAAGGACTTAGGGCCCAGGCATCAGTATTTTGAATGACTGAATGAATTGAAAATCACACGTAACAGAAGAGATCCAGAGGAAAAAGAGAGTAAAGAAGGAATGAGAGCCAGAAGCATTTAATTAAACCTGAGGAATTTATTACCAGTAAGAGCAGTCAGACTTTCTAGGAATTAGTGAGAGAGCACATGGAATCTTGTTCCCCGGGAACTTTAATTACTGGGGCAGCTAGCACTCGCTCTTCGAAGATCTCAGCACAGATTCTAGTCTTGAGCCAAAGGAAGTCTTTAATGACCACTTGGTCTCATTCTGGCATTCCAAGTATGTCTTTTCCCTTTCCATAGGGCACAGGGGAAAGAAAAGAGGGCAACTGATTGCCAGAAAACTCAGCATTAATTCTATGCAAATTCTCTTTGTAAATACCTTTCTGTTTACATTTTGCCTTTGAATAGCTTGGTTTCTACCCCACTCATGCCATTCCTCACCACAGTGCCCATTCCTTCAGTCCCTACTCATCAGACCCTGGCCCTTCCTCACATCCTACCTTGCCCTGGGAATTGGTATCTCATTGACTTTTGCTCCAAACCCAACACAGAAGATACTCAGTAATCATTTGTTGAAAGATGAAAATAACTCAAAGCTTAGTGCAGAAAGTAGCTAAAAAATAAATATTGGACATCAGCTTCTGAAATCCCTGTTCTCCCATTCCTAATTTTTGTAAAGTCCACCCTCCCCACACAGTGCCTTGCAAAAATTAATATTTGGTAAAAATATATCATCCAATCATATCAAACAGTGAGGAAGATTTTAAAGTTAAACTCATATATTGATATGGTTTGGCTGTGTCCCCACCCAAATCTCATCTTGAATTACAGCTCCCATAATCCTCATATATCACGGGAGGGACCCGGTGGGACATAATTGAATCGTGAGGCAAGTTTTGTGTGTGTGTGTGTGTGTGTGTGTGTGTGTGCTGTTCTCATGATAGTGAATAAGTCTCATGTGATCTGATGGTTTCATAAAGGGCAGTTCCCCTGAACATGCTCTCTTGCCTGCTGCCATGTAAGACGTGTCTTTGCTCCTCCTTTGACTTCCACCATGATTGTGAGGCCTCCCAAGCCATGTGGAAATGTGAGTCCATTAAACTTCTTTTTCCTTATAAATTACCCAGTCTCGGGGGCTTCTTCATTGTAATATGAAAATGGACGAATACATATATGTTATATAGTTTTATTTTCCTTGAAAAATAGAATCATTTGGAACATTATAATAACAAATGAATGAGAACACTCCTTCCCCGAAAATCTGCTACTGACTCTTGCAGGATCCTGAAAGAATCATAGAACCACTCCAAGTATTTGTTTCCTGGGGTCAAAGAATAAAGAAAATAAAGCTTTTCTTCTAGGGAGCTCAAAGCACTTCTTCTTGAATACTTTCTTTGGTTCTCACAGCTTTCCTAAAAGCATATGGGATTTTTCTGGGCACTAAGGTGCTAAATGGTTCACTCGAAAGTGAATTGGCAGTCAAAATGAAAGTCAGAAGACGAAAGCCCTACTCTGACTTTTGTGGTGTGCTGGTCAATGTTTAACATTTGGTTCTCTAGAAACAAAAAAAAGCCCTGATTTATAGCACTTACCAATTTCTGTGGTGTAAATTCTCCCACCATGGCTGATTTCAAGCTATTAATTGGGACGTAACTGAGTACAGAGTTGGGAAGAGAGGCTCATAATTGGCGGCCATAAACAATCATGAAAGTTGGCTCCAGCACACCACTGCCTGACTTTTTCAACCCAAGAGTTCATCAGTTCCATAGATGTAAATGGTTGGTGACTCAGCCTCCTCTACATCACCTTTATGACAGGTGCAAATATAATTTGGATGGCTTTGTTTCAAAGCACAATGCATGTTTCCGTGAAGCTCCTTGAAGGCAAGATGGTAGCCTGTTTACCTTTGTGTCCTTGGTGTTGAGCACAGGGTAGCTAGTAAATAAACAGCTGCTTCTAAGGAAAATATCTATTTGTAATCTAAGATCTTTTAGAATGAAACTTGCCTTGCTAGTTTCTCATTATCATAACTACATAGATAGATTCTAATTTATCCCATTTTGACCTGATACACAATCTAACCCTCCAAGACTGTCAAGTTGAAGGGAATAAATTCTCAGGCAATTCCAATGAGTAGAATCTGTCTTTTAGGATTGCACAATTTCCTCTAGTGACAGCTATCACCCTGGAAAAGACAGTCCAAGTAATGACTACACATTAACACAAACTGATACAAGCTATTCACAATTTCCTCCCAGCATACTTGGCAGACAGCTAGAGGGTGGAGGGGCAAAGCAATGTTAAGTTTCAATAAAAGAGAGAGAGAAAAAAGGGAATTGGAAAAGTTATGTTTTATAGTCTGAAAAGTTTGTGTCCCCCAAAATTCATATCCTAACCCCCAAGATGATGGTATTAGGAGGCTGGGTCTTTGGGAGGTGATTAGGTCATGCAGCTAGAGTCTTCATGAATGAGACTAGAGCCCTTATTAAAGATGCTTCACAGATCTGCTTTGTGTCTTCCACCACATAGAGACACAGAGAGAAGATACTGTCTGAACCAGGAAGCTGGCCCTCACTAGACACCTAATCTGCAGGTGCCTTGATCTTGGACTTTGCAGCCTCCAGAACTATAAGCAATAAAGTTCTGTTGCTTATAAGTCACCCAGTTTACAGTATTTTGTTATAGTAGCCTGAAGGGACTAAGACAATATGGAACACAAAATTTGTTCAGGGCAGGATGGCAGGGGTAGTAGGACACTTGACAGAGTCAGGAACACCAAAATGAAGATGTGGGTGGGAACTAAGACACCAGTGTTGATCTGAACTGTGAAAGGGTTCTTGATTCTCCATTTAATTAGTTATCATGAGTCTGTTTGTTTTCAAATCAAAGAAGACCATCCAATAGCTTCATTACTTTTGTAAATATGATTACTAAAAAAAACTCCCTATTAAAGTTTACATTCCTGGAGGACAAGCCTTCCCACAAGGCATAAAACAATGGATCAATCTGAATTACCTTCCATTCTTTCCCCACCTTTCAGGTGCCTGCATTGTAATGAATCTGGAATAGGTGCACACTTGTACTCTCTGCATGTTTGGGGTGTCGGCTGGGTGCCAAGGCTTAGGAACCAGATGCATCAACCTTGAGTCAAGAGAACTGCAAGAGGGAGAGAGGGGATGAACAGAAAACACACAGGAACCTCCAAAGTTCCTATGGAAGGACAAATGTACTTTCTGCATTGGCTAGGCCTAACTAGGGTCTCCACTTTAAATATTTGCCAGGCCCAGATAATACAAAGCCACTCAGCCAAGTATGAACTACCCCATCATTTGCACCTCACCTACCTTAGACTCTGGCAAAGAGTGAAACAGCAGCTGTATGGGAGAGGAGGAAAAGAAGGGGAGCAGAAAAGAGTAAAAAGAATAGTGCTTTCCTTCCTCACTGCGGCCTCCAGTTTGGATCAGGTCTGGGCCACAGAGGAGGGAAGATATAACTCCAAGAGATCAAGTTTCATCAGTTCCCCAGAAGTAGATATTCTTTTTTTTTTTTCTTTTTCTGAGACAGAGTCTCGATCTGTTGCCCAGGCTGGAGTGCAGTGGTGCAATCTTGGCTCATTGCAACCTCCGCCTCTTAGATTCAAATGATTCTCCTACCTCAGCCTCCTGAGTAATTGGGACTACAGTTGTGTGCCACCATGCCCGGCTAAGTTTTTGTATTTTTAGTAGAGACGGGGTTTCACTGTGTTAGCCAGGATGGTCTCGATCTCCTGACCTCATGATCTGCCCACCTCGGCCTCCCAAAGTGCTGGGATTACAGACGTGAGCCACCGTGCCCAGTCCAGAAGTAGATATTCTAGTTACTAAATTGAGACCTTGTTGGTAACTTAAAGTGGCTGAATCCTACCTGAGCATGAGCAGAAAAGATATGGCTAGCATTCTTCAGGACAGGGGGGAGAAAAATAGTTATAACAGGTTTCAATAGTAGCCCCTAAAAGATATGTTCATTTGGAACGTGTAAATGTGACCTTAAATGGAAAAAAAAGGGGTGTCTGCAGATGTAATTAAGAATCAACATGAGATCATCCTGGACCCGGGGCAGGCCCTAAATCTAATGCAAGTCCTTATAGGTGAAGAGAAGGGAAAACAGATAAAGACACAGGGAAGGAGGCCATGTGAAGAAGGAGGCAGAGATTGAAGTGATGCAGCTACAAGCCCTGGAATGTTGAAGATTGCCTACAACACAAGAACCCAGAAGGCGGGCCTGGAACAATCTCCCTCAGAGCCCTCAGAAGGAAATAACCAACGCTGCCGACACCTTGATTTTAGTCTTCTGGCCTTCAGAATTGTGAGAGAGTACACTTCTGCGGTTTTAAGCAGCCTGGATTGTGGTACTTTGTCATAGCCGCGACATGAAACAGAAACTACCCCATAGAAACCTAAAGAGATGATGGAAAGCACAATAGGGCTGTGTTTTATCAAAATCCATAGGACAAGCTCGCACTGTTGTGCAGGTTACAGGTGTTTTTATTTTCCTTTCTCTGGCTCACACGGGAGCAATAATCAAGAGATGAAGCCTCACCAAGCTAGCTGTTGTCCCAGAGTGCTGCTCAAGGCAGAATCAGAAGGCAAAAAAAAGGCTATGCTGAGAAGAAAGGGAGCCTCGTGAGCCTGCAGCTGTCCTCCAAACTGCAACCTCACAACAGTAGTGACTCTTCCTTCATGCTCCATTTTCTGCCTCTAGAAGCAACCAGGCTGCTGTTGCATGTGGAATACACATGAGCTTCCTGCCATCTAAACCAGTTACTTCTTTGCTGGTTCTTCGAGTCTTGCTTCATGTTAAGAGAACCAGGGTTCCACCAGGCCTCTACTGCATGGGTGTCCATAGAAGCTTGGGTTTTATGCTGTTTGTGGCCTCACCCCAGTTACCTACTGCGAGGTAACAGTTTTGTGGAGACAGGCCCTTGGAAAGAAAATTCAAAATATTTTGCAGAATCTAAAAAATGAAGAGAATCATGGTATTTGAATGACAACAAACTGGACGTGTGCCAGTCCAAAAGCGACAGTGCAGTTTTTCCGCCTTGACTAGATTTGGACAGAACAGGCAACAGTTGTTTTCTGACAGAGCTTCATTGTATTTTTTTAAAATGGAGGAAAACAGACAAAGAAAAAGACCTTATTCCTTCCACATTGGTTGGCTCAAGGAATTCCCTTTTGAACAGGGTGGGGGAATGGAAAGGTGAGGGTATGCAGAGGGTGATTAGTTAACCTCCTGAACATTATGTCTATCTGCTGGACTAAGTTCATCACTGCAGAGCGCCTGGGACTGTCGAGGGCCACCTGAACCTTATATATTTATTTAAGAGGATAAAGGGATGCACAGAGAGTGTGTGTGATTTGCCAAATGACACACAGAGACAGGGAGAAGACTCCTCTTCCATCTCTAGGCCTGGCACTGCTGACTGTTCTCAAAAGATCTTGAACTAGTATCTTCCAGAACCAAGGAAAGGTATTTTCATCACACCCTGGGGTCTCTCAATGTTTCCTGAGCTTCAGACAGTGAGAAGGGGAAGGAAGTTAGCGTGTGCAGAGTCCTTGCCGTGCACGGAGCCCTGGGTGACATTCTTTACCTGCGATGTTCTACACCATCCTCCTGACAAGCCCATGGGCAATGTGCCATTATCATTTTCATTTTAGGGCTGAGGAAACTGAGGTCTAGAGGTGGGACAATTTGGCTAGTTTCTAGCAGACCTGGGAGCTCCTGATTCTCCACTTGATGCTCCCGCTACACCTGTTGTTTCCACCCACTGCAACACAGGATAAGGCAGCAGTCAAACAAAAACGCAAAAAACTAGGCAGAGCTCCAAACTCCAAATGCATGCAACTCACAGAATCTCAACTTCGCTCATCTGCAAGGCTGACTCATGGATGGCAACAGGTTTACTCACGGGGAGCAACTGCATAGACAGGCAGGTTGAGAAGGATTCAGAGGCACGCTCAGGCCTGGAGAAAAGGATCGCTGGGATCAATTAGCAACTTCTGCCTGAATAGGTTGAGGCACCAGATGTGCCTGCACCTCACACAGCTGTCCCTAGACTGGCCTCAGGCTTGGCATGCTCTGTGCACTTGTATGTTATGGAAGGCCATGGCATGGCATGTGTGGCCAATCACCTTCCCTCTCACCCTGGTCCTCTGCTCACCTTCCACGATCACCACAAACTCTCATCCCAGACAAGAATATCCTATATAACAGAATTATTTAAATACAGGCTGGGATCCAATAGAGTTCATGGATCCAAATTACTGGGTCAAGACCAACATCTTTAAAACAATGAAATGCACAATTTAAATAGAGTAGAATAGAAAGTTAAAATGTATTTCATATGATAAAGGGATAGTTTCACAAATTTTTAATCAGATATATATGATAAATATATATATATACACATGTACTGGGTCACTTGTAAAACATGTTTATTACTGTCGGTCATGGTCAAAATGGCTTGAAAAACACTTTGGTGAAGTGTTGGTTCCAGGAGAACCCAGACCCCGGATGGACACAGTCACTGCTCTGAAACTGCCTGTTCCCCTCCTGGATGAGGAGCTTAGCCTAAAGAAACTCCTGATTTGGCTGGCGTTCTGCCCTCTGTGGCAACATAGCACAAGGTGAATCCCTCTCCGTGATGGCTCTCAGTCTCTTCAAATCCTGCTGTCTCCCAAGCTAAGCCTCTTCCCTTCTTTTACACTTCTCTCCTCTGTGCAGGGACATTTCTAGACCACCAAGTTTCTGTTCACATGCCACGAAGGCCACTATACTTTGGTTTTCTAACATCCCTCCAGCATTTTTTTAATGAAATACTTTCACAAATAAGAAGCATAAAAGCCATATTATCCTGAGCCCTTACTACATGCCAGGCACTGTACTAATTACATTGCATGTTCTATGACTCCAGATTCTTTAGAGCAAATGATAGAAGCATAAATCAAAACAGCCTCAGCAGAGATGTATTTTCTCATGCAACTGAAAATGCAAGAGATTTAGGTGCAGTTAGATGCAAAGAGAGTCATTACAGCTCTGTCTTCTTTGTTCCCTGTCTCACCTCTGCCTTAGTTCATTTCGGCCTCCGCTAAGGCTGACTCCCCCAGTGCTCAAGACCTACATTCTAGCTCCCCATTTGGAGCGGAAAAAGAGCTTCTCTTTTCCAATAGCTCCTGCTACAGTGTGGATATGGTTCCCACTGGTCTGGCTTGGGTCACATGCTCATCTCTATACTAGGAAATGGGGTCAATCCCCCTGAGCTTCACAGACCGAGCATAAGCTTAGGTGGTGCTCAGAGGAAAACTAAGAACGGGGAGCTGTTACCAGAAAGGGGAGAATGAATATTGAGCAACTAAAGCAAGAATAATCTACCAGGGACCTCAGAATATTGTAATGAAGGTCAGAATGGTTACGTAATTTGACCATGACCTCACAGTCAAGAGGTGATAGAAGTGGGACTCCAGACCAGAATTCCCAGTTCTTGTTCCTTGCCTTATGCTATGCTGTTCTGCCTGCACTACCCTCCTGGCTGCTCATTGGTTTGGGCTGTGAGTATCAGTTCCCTTCATCTCAGCTCCACACAGACAGGTACAGCTGCCTCTGGAGAAGCCAGGCCACATGGCTGATTCAGTCCACTAAAATCTGGACCCTGATTTTTAATCAAGTTCTTCCAGCCTATACCCTTGTTGATTATTTTCTAAAAGATGAATGGAGGAGTCTACCTTTATCCCTTTATACTTCAAAAGCATCTCATATATGTTGACAAATATAGTAATATATTTGGTCTTTACATGGACCCACAGAGGAAGGTTAAGAATAGTCTCTATTTTATGGAAAACACATGTGACTCAGAAAGGTGAAGTTAATTGAGTAATTTGTCTAAGGTCACATACTAATTAGTGACAGAGCCAGAATTCTAATCCAGCTGGTCACACAATTTCTAATATTTAAAACCTAAGCTTGTCCTGTTCCATGGAGAGCTTAATGAACCTTCACTTTCCTCATTCACATTTCATCCAGCCCTCTCTCCCAGATTTTTGTCACTGCCAGTGTAATCCCTCTGCCTGTGTTTTGATCTAAATCAGAGATCAGCAAACTCGTTGGAGGTCTATCTCATTGGACTGGTCCCTTGCCTGGTTTTACAAATAAAGTTTTATTGGAACATAGCCATGCACATTTATTGAAAAATAATCCATGGCTGCTTTCATGCTACAATGCTAGAGTTGGGTAATTGTGAGAGAAATCTAAGGGTCTCCAAACCTAAAATATTTTCTGTCTGATCCTTCATAGAAAAGTTTGCCAACCTCTGATCTAAATCATTGATGAAGAGCTGAACCAAACATAGAGATCTACTCTGCTGCCTAACACTCGAAACCTTTGTCAGGCGGCCAGTGATCAGCACTCCTTGTATTCAGTCCTCATGTAGAACCAGTATGCAAGGACAGTCTACTGGTGCAAGCCAATCTAAGTAGGTCGCTTAGATATTTGGTACCTACCTTTGGTAGATATAGGTACCAAATATCTATCACTTCCTTCTGCTTCTGAAGACATCTCTTTCCTCCCTTCTATGAATGTCCTATTTCAGAGGCTGAGTGCTGCGTTTATTCACAAACAAACATTAAGTCCCCACCACTGGGGTCATTGCTGGGCACTAGGCAACACTTCTCAAGGATGATGCCCTAACACTTTGGCCACAAAGTGATCTGTGAAGCATTTACAGTCAACACACTAATAACAATAGTTAAGTTCCAAAGTTTAGAACTAGTTATTAAATACGTTTAAAAAACCAGAGTCAATTCAAGTTCACAATAAAACATGACACAATGCATAGAAACAGTTAAGGACCACAGGGTTAAACCAAATCTGCCTCAGTTTATTCTGCCTGCATGGCCTTGGGCAAATTACTTAACTATCCTATGCTTTAATATCCTCACCTATAAAATGGGGATAATAATAGTACTTGTCTGAAAAAGGTTTTGTGGTGGTTGAATTAGTTAAAATATACGTTGCTCATAAGAGAAGGCTTGACATGTAATAAGGGGTATATGAATTAGCTATTGTTATTTATTGAGTGTTTACAATATGCAGTTGCATGCTAAGAGCCTTGCATGGATTATCTTGAACCTGTAACCCTGCCACTGTCACCTGATTTATGATCTGCTTCTACATAAGAAAGAAGGAATTAGTCACAGCTGGTGTGTGGGGAACTGTAGAACCCACAGCCTGTCTTATCTGTGCCATATTCAGAAATAGATCTTTAACTGGATGATATTATTACTCAAGTGCTTGGAAGAAAATTCTTTTTAAAATAGCACATACAAAAAAAAAGTGCTTAGAGCTTAAATCCAATTTGTTTAACTCCCTCTTAAAATTTGGAAGTGGGCGGGGGTATTAAAATCTAGGTGTACCCTTGAGAATACTTCAACCATGTGAGCATCATTCGTCAAGTGTATCCTGGAAGAATAATCCTTGCAAATCTCTATTCTGGGATACTTAGAATCACATTTCCCTTTCAGTCCGTCATGAGTTTCTTCATGTGTAAAAAGCTAGTCGCCCAGGTTTGTTGTGAGGGTAAAATAAGATACTCCATGTAAAAAACTGTTTCATGCAGTCTCTGGCTCCTGATGTGTAGGCTACTGTCACCCCCAGAAACCTCAGCCTACCTGCCTTTATCCCTCCAGGTCCCTACTGTCTCAGCAGTCAGAGCCCAAGCCTGGTCCAGTCCAGCAGCTCAGCCAATTCCCCAGAGAGTGAAACAAACCAACAATTAGAATCCTGGGCTTAGAATGTGCAAATGAATGAGCCTCTGATGCCAACATTGATGGGAACTTGGACATAGAACTCAGACGGTTCGGAGTCAGAAGGGGCCAGGTAGGTGGATCATGGAGTCCCTTACTCTGGGCTGGGTCCATGCCATTGCAAAGTCTGCAATAGCTTGGGGGTCCTGACAAAGCCAAACAATGCCACCACATCTCATTAACCATCCACTGAGAGCTCCTCCACAAGCAGCTGGGTGACTGGGACTGTAATGAAATTACACTGTCCAGGCAAAAGAAGTAATAGTTGCTTTCCACACAGAATGAAAGTGGGCTGCAGCTGAATTGGCTTCATTTTAATGATTCACCAATTTATTTATCTCGGCAGGAAAAATGCTGCCTGGAGTCCACTGGGATGCAATTTCCAGAGCTGCCTCCTGGCTCCCTGGAGAGGTGCATGGAGAAGATTTAGACTCCAGTGACACAACACACCTGAATAACAACAGCAACCATGACCCTTTACTGAGCACTTACCAGGTGCCTTAAAGATGTTTCCTCATTCATTACTTTGAGCAACACCCTGTGAGGGAGGTATCACTATCATCCCCATTTTCATTGCTGAGAAAACCAAGTCTCAGAGATAGTAACCAACTCACTGAAGGTCACACAGCGTGTGCGTGGCAGAAATCTATTAGAAGCCAATACAGCTTGGATTCAGAGCCTGCAAGTCTAACCCCTAACTCTACTGATTCCCAGGATGCAGATGTCTCCAATACCCACATTCTCTTATGGCTAGGTTGCAGGAAGGGAACAGATGGGAAAAAAGCTGGAGAGGAGCTGCTGAATGTTCATTGGCACCATCTCAGCCAAGGATGGGTTCAGAAAACCAAGCCCTAGCTCAACCCTTGCCCAGAGAGGCAAGAGTTAAATGGGAACTGAGCCCTTACTTTCTTGTGTTCTAGTTTCTTTTTTAAACTATATTACTGGGAAAGACTACAAGACTTTCTTGCTCCTTATTAAAAACAGAAAATCTGTTTAGGCAGCAGCTACAGCACAAAGGCAGATAGATATATTATAGGCAAAAAAGAGCCAAACTACAGGCAGGCCAACATCAATGGAAACAGGGCCTGCGGATCTCTGATTAAACACAGTGCCTCTCTCAGGTCAGGAAAATCACAAACAACAGCAATCCTCTTTCCCTGCAGTAACACTGAGAGAATGTTTTCTTCAAGGGAAGAGAAGAACTGCTTGCGTGCCTGCCTGCCTGCCTTCTTTCCTTCCTTCCTTCCTTCCTTCCTTCCTTCCTTCCTTCCTTCCTTCCTTCCTTCCTTTCCTCCCTCCCTCCCTCCATTTCTTCCATCCTTCCTTCCGTCCTTCCTTCCTTTTTTTCCTTCCCCCCTCCTTCCTTATCTTTTTTCTCTTCCTTCTCGCTTCTCTCCCTCCTTCTCTTTTTCCTTTCCCCCTCCCTCCATCCTTTCCTTCTTTCCCTTCCTTTCTTTCTTCTTTCTCTCTCGTTCCTTCTCTCTTTCTTTCCCCCGTACTCCCTCCATCCTTCTTTTCTTTCACCAGCTCATTGAAGATTCTGGTTTGTGACCAATGGGACTGTAATTCTGAAAGAGAGTAGTAATTATTGTGCTTTTTCTTTTCAGGGAAAGGGGCATGAATCCACTTCACAAGAGATATCTCTGCTAAAAATCTAGGAATAGAAAGTTGTTTATATTGATCTGACTGTAACATCAGCCGGACATCTTACCTTCAAGGGTTTCCAGGTCTCCAGATTATCAATACGCACACACTAGACTGAGACTATGTTCAAAACACTGTGGAACTGAATCCCTAATTGTTGACTAAATGAATACTTATTAGAAGTAGTAGAACTCCAAAGTCAGGGTTATTCCTGCTGCTTCAGTGTTTGATCTTGGAGGTGGGATTGTGTGTCACTTTTAAAATGGGTCACAATGGGGAAAAGGCTTAGGTCTTCTCACAGTGCTTCATTTAGGCCCTCTGTCTAAGAACACAATTTCGCTAGCTCTGAAAATTGTTCCATCAGATTTGAGGAACTGTCAAATTTTGGAACAGGGCTTAGAGTTAGGAGAGCACCCTTCTCCATGCTATTATAATAAGTGTCTCCTGGCATTTCTTTTGCCACCCAGGGAACAATTGGCAATGTCTAGAGACATTTTTGGTTGCCACAATTGATGGGGTGCTACTGGCATTATCGTACGTAGAAGCCAGAGATGCTGCGAAACATCCTACAAGGCACAGGACAGCACCTACCCCAACAAAAAACTATCCAGTCCAGAATGCTACATGCCAGGGTTGGGAAAGCATGGGCTACCCTGCTCTGAGATGCTTGTTGAAAAGGTGGGGATATAAATATCAAAATGAGAACATTTCTCCCTCCGTTATGTTTCTTCTCCACTATCAAAAGACCCATTAAATTCTGTAGGATATCTGTGCCCCGAGCACTGAGAGAGCCCATGGGGAAATTTGAGCAAAGATCAATAATAATCATAATGGGAACAACTCGCATTTGTATATCGCCTTAGTGTTTACCAAGTGCTCCCTTATACGTTAACGCAACTGAAGCTGTGCTGGGGAAGGAAGTTGGAAAGATTTCCCTGAGAATATTTCCCATTTTACGCGTTTCCAGAATTAACACCTTAAAACAAATTAGAAATAGATTAAATGAGGTACCTTTGGTCAAACAGAAAAGCAATTACATGATAGGAAATTGTAATAATCCATCACAGGCATCTGGTTCTGAATCCCAGAACTGGTTGCAGTTTCCTCTGGCATCTGCCGCTGAATGCACAACTGCAAAAAGACAGGGCTCTTTGTCTCTGAGATGCAGAGATAAGAGCAGTTGCCCTGGAGGAGGTGTTAGAAGCAGGGAACCAAGCTTTCTCAGTGATAATTCAGGAGCACCCATCATTCATTGAGTGTCCATGTATTGGGCTCTATGTGGCCTACAGGGCGGATGCTTCCATGCTTATTGTAAGTTCATTTCTGAGCATCATATTTTTAAAAGGTGAGGATTATTAATTACTTGCGTGTTATGGCTAAGGAAACTGAGAAGTTATACAACTGCCTCAGAGAAAACAGCTAAGGACAACTGGTAAGCCAGGATTCAAACACTGGTCTGTCTGCTCCCCAATGTATGCATTTTCTATTACATCAGTTGGGATCTATGAATGCATGCTGCCTGGCACCAAGAAGGCACTGAGTAAACTTGTTAATGTCATTTTTAGAGAAAAAAAATAAAGAAAGAAAAATCTACTGACAGCACACACACACACACACACACACACACACACACACACACACACACACAGACACCCCTCTCTTCTTCGGTGAATTTCCCACCAATGTTAAGGGCGTATACTTGGCTTCTGTTCTTTTTCAAAACTATTATACCAAAATAGCTGCTTTATTATCTAGGAACCTGAAAACGAATTACCTATTTGCTCATGTTTACATACATGGAAGCTCTGTGAACACTGGGATATTCAAATTTTTACCTCATGTATGCAAATCTAAATATTTTCACTGCACCTTCGCAGTATCTTAGATGCAATCATTTATTTTTTAAAAACTTTTATTTTGAGATAATGGTAGGTTTATATGTGGCTGCAAGAAATGATGCAGAAGGGTCTCAAACACCTTCCACTCAGCTTTCCCCAATGGCAACATCTTTCATGACTATAGTACAAGATGACAACCAAGGAATTGCCATTGGCATCCATCACACCTGACTTAATTCAGATTTCACCAGTTTTCTGTCCACTCGTTTGAGTATGTGTTTAATTCTATGCAATTTTATCACATGCGCACTTATTTTATTTTATGGCATGATATGTCCTCATGTGACTTCAATATAAATCAAAATACAAAACAGTAATAAAATGCATCTCTAATGTAGACACAGCACTTCAATTGATTCATTGAGGGTCATCTCTATGCCAGCCACTTTTATTAAAAAAAAGAAAGAAACAGAAAGAATACATAGCCCCTGCTGTCGTAGAACTTGTAATCTCATGGGAAAGGCAGGAATATAGATAATCATAGGACCAAAATGGATACAAAACGAAAAAAACACCCTCTTAATTAGTTGCAAAAATAATCAAGATAAATAAAATTATGTATTTTGGTGCTTATTATGTTGGCCTTGATCCCAAAGTCACTCGTACCTTTAACACTATGTCTTAATATATTAATAGCACTCATGTAACATATATTTAACAGTTTAAAATATTAGCTTTAATGATCTATCAATAGGCTGTCTGTGTATCTTTTCCTATTGCAACAATTCAATTCAATGTGTTGAAACATAAAAATAAATCAACTTCAGTGTTGATTTATTCATGCATAGATTTCCCCATTTCTTTATTACAAGATTACATGGAATTCCACTAAATGACATATATCTGTTTGTGCTTGATTAAACAAAAGCACTGGTCAGAGGAAGAGGGAATATTTGGCATATTGGTAGGTGCCCTTTAAGCTTTTATAAATAATAGTAACAGTGCTTCATACCCACATGAAGGCCTCTATTGGGAGAAGCCAGAAAAAATGTTTTGTAACTGACTGATGTCATGTCTGAACACCTGACACACTAAATTTCCCACCGCAGGGCCTGGAGGAGAGGTTGTGTGTGTGCGTGCGTTTGTGTGTTAAACCACTTCACATACAGCTGAATCTAAATGAATTTCTTCTTTGTTGCTACATCTACCCCACTTTGTCCTGGAGTATGTTTCTAACTTAGTGTTCAGGAACCATGTGAAAATTCTGGAAGATGTTGATGGAAAAAGAATAAGACAGCAAAGAATTCTGTCTCTGTGTCTACTCCAGCTCCATTATTGCTAGAAAGTGGAAAGCTAATCCAATGCAGCTGTGACTGTGAAGGCTCTGAGGTTTCTTAAGGGGAAGCCCCTTCGCCTAGATCACGGCACACCCTGGGGATCTGGCCTGGATTAAGGCATCCATTATTGAGTTCCCGCTCTGTGCAAGGCACAATGTCAAGTGCTGTGAGGAATTACACAGAAGAGGAAAAAAATCTATCAACCAGTAAGCAATACTCACCACCGACTACAAACAGGGCAATGTACTAACTTCTGACAATACAAACAGCTCTATGAAATCATCTCTACCTTTGAGAAAAGTACAGTCCAAATGAGAACTCAGGAATGATACACATTTCAAGGGTGATATAAGAATGGCACACTTGCTTTCAGAAACAAAACAAACCAAAACATATGGTGTAAGGTATAAATACTGTAGGAATACCAAAAAGAAAGGAGGAAAATGAGATCCAAGTCAAGGAAGAGTTCTTGGACAAGGTGGAGTGTGAGTTTGGGCATTGAAGATGAGTAAGATTTGCATGCATGGGAGAGTAGGGCAAAGGGCAGACGTGGGAACAGTCAGGTGCCAGATGGTGAGGCCAGAACAGAGACCCTGCTTTTTGGTAATTGAGTCAAATAAGTTGAGATTGGATTCTTGGCCCCTCGCTTAATAGCAGTGAATTTGAGAAAGTCCCTTAACCTCTTTGAACCTCAGTTCCCTTAAGTGGGGAGAGGATAGTTAAGTGGGGAGAGGATAGCACCTATGTGTTAGAGTTACAGTGTGAATATCTGTGAAGTTCTTAACATGGCCAATCAGCACTGAAGGAAAATAGTCATGGGGCATTGGGGAGGAAAAGGATGAATGGATAACAGAAGGATGAACAGAGTTCAGGGTGGCCTGAAGCCAGCCAGAAGAGTTGAGCTTCTTTCCCAAGCTGCCAAGGGTCTTCTGAGCTTACCTAACAAAAGCAAAACAAATAAGCATATGTGCATAAAATATGTTAACAAATAAAAATGTATTCACAATCAACAAAACGTAAGGGAGAAAAGCGCTGAAGTATGTGGTTAAGAATTGCAAAGGAGAAATGGCAAGAGGGATGACTGGATTGGGCGGGAAAGGTGACCCGAGGTAGGTAACACTCATCAGGCAGAAGAACTGGATTACAATCCACATCCCCCACATTCAGAGCTTCAACCTAGCAGCACGGCTCTGCTGATCTCCTATTAGACAAGACCCCTCCTTGGGAAAGGATCCAATAGCTTACTAATCTGAGATTCTAGTCAATTCCATATAACTCCAGAACATGTATTGTTTTTAGATCAAATATCTTGTTCCATGCAATTAAGGCACTCATGTAATTTATTGTCTTAACTGGGAGAGTTTTGTTCTGACAAATGCTAAACCAGATGGGCTGCCAGGAAAATGGATATAAACTGAAACTGTTCAGCCAAGCCAGGACATGTGTTTTCATTTCATACAATCCACACAAATAATATTCAATTTCTGCATGTTAGTCTATTAAGAAACACTGGGAAATGGCTAGACCTATTTTTACCAAAGTTGAAACTGCCTGAATTAGAATATTGGTTTCTGCAAAATTTACACTGAAGGGCCTGAGAGACACCTAAGTGTGTAGACCGTCTTTCTCTGCAGCATCTGAAACTTGATTATGAGAGGTATTGGTGACTTCCATTTGAAAGGACGTTCCCATTGTCTTAGGACCAGGAATAGATAGAGACAGCAAACAACGATTTCAAAGATCAACCCCAAATCAGAAGCACCAAGGACAGACTGGCCAACCCTACCAAGCAATGGCAGTGGGAGGCATAGCAAGCTGTTTCTTGATTATAAAGCATTTAGGACAAATAGTTGTAGGACTTATGTTCTTCACAGTAACACAGTAAAGGTAAAGGTCAACTCAAGAGTTATTAGTTGTTAAACAATTATTTTGTACCAGGCCCACTGCTAAATTCTTTTCTTTTTTATCAGCTATATTGAAGTACAATTGACATACATTAGACTGGACATACTGATTTTCGAGTATTCTTACTCCTAGTTGTTCATCAAGTGTCTGATTTATGTGTGTCTCAGTCATGGACAAGCAAAATGTAGTGTTGTGGACTAGTGTGGTTTCAGGAGTGCAGCGGGGACCTTGCCCAGAGCCTTGGGATTCTAAGTGGAGTGAGCTTTCCTAGTAACACTCGGGGCTACTCTTGGGCCTCCTCCACACTTTACCCCAAGAAATGTGGAATCAGCTATTTGATAAATTCTAGAGGAGTTACTAAGAAAATCCAGCTTGGTTTTATTCTCTCTTCTTTGGGAGAGAACTGTCTGCAGAAAGGATTCATTCTCTTCTCCATACATCTTGATATGTGGTATACAAGGGCAGGTCCTGGAGGCAGATGCAAGGTGTGTTACCCCAGCTCATGACAGGGTGAGAAAATGGTCTTCTCTGCAACCCCATAAGGGAAATCTCACTTAATCCACTTGTCTAACAACCTATTTTCCCACCTAGACTTCACCTCTATAAAGAAAATTTTCTATTTCTACCTGATTGAGTCCTTTAATTTTCAAACAAATATAGGCATGAAGGGTGATATTTATCATGCTTTCTCAAGTCTCAACAATAGGGAACCTAAGAAATACAAAACAAAGTCCCTGACCTCATCGCTAGGTTATAGAGACAAATCATATATACACAAATTAACTGAGAATATGTAAAATATGAAATTGTTATTAATGCCTTCTAATAATATAAACGGTGCAAATGTAATCTTTTTAGCCTTCAATTTTCATCCTTTTTATTCATATGTGCAAGAACTAAAGGATAGTGTATAAAAATAAACCAATTTTATCAGTGACTGTGAACGAATGATTCTTTTAATTTTTGATGTGATGTCAGTGTATAAAGAAAGGGAATAACAAAAAGTGAGAGAAGAAAGGAGGAGGAGAGGGAGGAAGGAAGGAAGGAGGAAGGGAGGAAGGAAGGAAGGAGGAAGGGAGGAAGGAAGGAAAGCAAGAAGGCAGGAAGGAAGGGAGGAAACCTTTTCTGAGTTGACAGTAAAATAATAAATGACAATGATAGTGATGAGTGCTAACGTTTTTCTAGCATTTACAATGGGCCAGGCAATAATCCTTTACCTATATTAACTCATTGAATCCTCACAACAACCCTATGAAGTGGGTACTACTGTTGTTACTCTCATTTCAAAGGTCAGGAAGATGAGGCAAAGTTAAGTGACCTGATCACAATGGCATGATCTCTAAGAAACAGGAGGGGGAGAGGGGAGATATACCTAATGCTAAATGACGAGTTAATGGGTGCAGCTCACCAACATGGCACACGTGTGCATATGTAACAAACCTGCACGTTGTGCACATGTACCCTAAAACTTAAAGTATAATAATTAAAAAAAAAAAAGAAAGAAAGAAACAGGAGCAGACGTGGGATTTGAATGTCTGTGAACTGCCTTCAGTGCTTAACATTACGCTCCATAGCTGCTGGTGACGGGCACTGAGAGTGGGTGGTCAGGGAAGGCCGGGAGGAGAAAATGGCGGGGGCAGGGGATGAGAGTGTTCGTAAAGGAGTAGCTGATGTGACTAAAGGCCAGAGGTGAGGGTGGGCAAGGGGCCTTCATCAGGAATGCCAGGTGCCAGCCCGGCCAGAGCAGAGGGTCACTGCAGGGAGACTGGATGTAGCTCAGGCGCTTATGTCTCTCCATTTCTGCAGGAAAGATTGTCCCTTTCTGCTCAGAACATCTTTCTCTTCTCCCTTTTCCTAAATGAAACTAATTTCAGCTCTCACTGTCTGTTATAGATGGAATCTTTATATGCCCCCCAAATTCCTGTGTTGAAGCCCTAATCCCCAGTGCAATGGTATTTGGAGATGGGACTTTTGGGGGGTGATTAGATCATGAAGGTGGAACCCTCGTGAATAGGATTAGTGCCCACATAAGAAGACAGGCAAGAGAGATGATCTCTCTCTGTCATGCTGGGATACAGCAAGAAGGCATCCTTCTGAAAATCCTTGCCAGGAACCAAATGAGCCAGCCTCTTAATGCTGGACTTCTCCACTTTCAGAACTTTGAAGAATATTTTTCAGTTGTTTAAATCTCCCAGTTTATGGTGTTCTGGGTATAGCAGTGCAAACGAAGACACCTTTCTCTAGACTCAGTGAAGTGGAAGCAGGGAAACACCATCTGCTTCAGCCTGCTCTTTTGTTTTACCAACTGCATCTCAAGACCACCTCTGGCAATGAGCATAAGTGCTTGTCTTCTTAGTAGCATTCACTTCTTTCCTTTTGGTTATCCACATTTTCTAAATTTCACATTTCTTTTGTAATAAGAAAAAATAAAGCTATTTTAAATATATTTATATTTGTTCACAGAAAGAGAACTGGAATAAACAAATGGGAAGACAAAAAAAACTCACTATGTGAGATATTAATAGTAAAATAATCACCATTTACAGGGTCCTTATGGTATGCAGGGAACTGCACTGAGGACTTACTTATCTCATTTACTCCCCTTACAAAGATCCCCTGGAAAAACATCCCCTCTAGTTTAAAGATGAGAATATTGAGGCTCAGAAAAGCTAAGTGGCATGCCCAGTGCCACACAGCAAGGAAGTATAGAAGCATGGGTTTCAGTCCCGGTCTGTCCAACTCCAAAGCCACGCTCATATTCATTGTTGTATTCAGAGCCTTTCTCTACTTTTTAAATAACCTGCACGGTATATAGAACTGGGGGAAAGAAAAATGCAAACGAGAGCAAAACCAAACAACAAACAAGAACCCTCCTACAATGCAACATGTCTGAATTCTCTTAAGTCTTCAGAATTAATTGTCTGTGATACTTACACAACCAAAGAAAGAAAGAAACACCCACCCACAAGTCAATTAAGTAGTAAATCTGGAAATTTACCATTAAGATGAAAAGTCACAAGAAAATAGGATTGTGGTAGGCAAAATTCAAAGATGCACCTCAGGACTACTGGCCCTTGGTTATTCAATATAATACAAATCTAGGTACCGCTATAAAGAGATTTTACAGATGTAAATGAAATCCCAAATCAGCAGTCCTCGAAATACGGAAATTTTTGAAGTGGGAAATGTAAAAGGACCAATTACATGAACCCTTTAAAAACAGAGAGTTTTCTCTGGCTGGTTGTAGAAGAGGAAATCAGAGAGATTTTAAATGTTCAAGGGATTCAATTTGAAAGAGGTTTTCCCTGACTGGATAAAGGGGATGTGGGTGACCCCAAAAGCTGAGAGGTGTCCCTGGCCAACAACCAGCAAGAAATTGGAGATTTAGCCCTATAACCATAGGAAATTGAATTCTTCAAACAATCTGAATGAGCTTGGAAGTAAAATATCCCCAAGACCCACCCTACAGATAAGAGCCCAACCCAGCTGAAACCATGACTTGGGCCTTGTGAGAACCTAAACCGAGAAAACAGTTGAGCCCGTTTGGACTTCTGACCTATAAAACTGAAAGATAATACATAGGTGTTACATCAAACCATTAGGCTTGTTATAATTTGTCACATAGCAATAAGAATGAATTCAATAATGTTGCTGTAGGATAAAGCAAATTATTGGATTGTATTCTATTCTTTTTTTTTTTCAGACAGTCTCGCTCTGTCACCCAGGCTGGAGTGCAATGATGCAATCTCAGCTCACTGCAACCTCCGCCTCCCAGGTTCACGCCATTCTCCTGCCTCAGCCTCCCGAGTAGCTGGGACTACAGACTCCCACCACCACACCTGGCTCATTTTTTGTATTTTTAGTAGAGACGGAGTTTCACCGTGTTAGCCAGGGTGGTCTGGATCTTCTGACCTCATGATCTGCCCGCCTTGGCCTCCCAAAATGCTGGGATTACAGGCGTGAGTGACCGCGCCTGGCCTCTATTCTTCATTTTAGCAACATACATTGATTCCAGTTCTGCAACTTGAGAGCTGGAGAAATCTCTTCTACTTTTAGTGGCATTAAGTTAAACCACCAAGAGACAGAGGATGGGTGCTTATTTATAAATGAAGATTTACAGTAAAATGCAGAACTGACTGATTTTCCAGGTGACTATGTACCTTTAAAAATTAATATCATTTTGAACATTGCTCATCATCGTGTTTATTTTATATAGACAGAGAGAAGATAATTGTTTAAGATAGTTGATGGATTTGAGTCTTAAATAAGTAAAAAGCACATGTTCTCACACTGTAATAATTTTAATCTGTCAGGAAAAAAAGCAAAGCCTTAGAAACAAGTCAAAAAGTAACTAGTCAA
The DNA here is from genome assembly GCF_028878055.3 of Symphalangus syndactylus. Taxonomy (NCBI): domain Eukaryota; kingdom Metazoa; phylum Chordata; class Mammalia; order Primates; family Hylobatidae; genus Symphalangus; species Symphalangus syndactylus. The sequence continues at coordinate 24,436,089 of NC_072438.2, forward strand.
AATTTAAAAATTCCAACTTAGATTCTGTCAGCCATAAAAAGCAGTTTATTTTATTTCTCTGAGGACAAGGATTATTAGAGATGGAAAAATAAGTAGAATAATGCCTGTAGGAAGTGGAGAGACCAGGCATCGTCAGCTGGCTCCTCCCTCATTTACCAACTGAATGCTCTGCCTCCTCACAGACCATTGAGCCTCAACACAAGGTGGCTGTGACAATGACCAATGATATTTCATAAAGCACTTAGAATAATGACAAATATTGTTAGATACCCAGTAAATGCTTATTCTCACCCTTCTGAACTATCCACCAGTTAGTCAGTTGGGAATGCTGCCTTCCCACGCCTGACGTTTCTTTCCTATGATGGCAGCTCAGTTAATTTCAGAGCCCTAAGCACTTCCCTTCTGAGGCTCAGAATTAGGACAGACTTCATGTTGAGTCCTCCAACCAAAGGTGACATTTTGGACTAATCTTTAATGCTGTATTTTATGTCATTACTTGTTCAGAACCAAGACGGGAAACAGCGTGCTAGCTATTGAGGCTTGTCTTCTGAGCCCCCAGTAACAGCCCTCAAGAAACTGATTCATCCCACTTTCATTTTGACATACAGGATTTAGCCACCAAAAACATGTGACTCTGGGACATGTCCTTTAATGAATGCCCTTCCTGTTTACAAATCTCTCTGGTAAATTTCACTAATGCAGTTTTTCAGCCTGACAAACTCAACCCACTTGGGAGCTTTCTGTCTCAGAGATAAATGAGAGGTAAACTTAATTAAATGTTTATGGAGTACCACGCCCCCCCCAAAAAATGTCACTTTAAACAATCCATTACAAAACCAACAACTGTATTTATCTCTAAATACATTCATGTTTGGAAAATTCTCCTTGTAGATAACTGTACAGCTGGAAGATGTCACATAGGCGTACTTCCTGCCTTAATACTAATATTGTGCTTTCTCAATCCCAAGAGCTAACATAATTTCAATTATAAACTCACATAGTCTAAAAATGTATACCATGGTGAAATTTTTAAAAAATGGAATTTCAGGAGAATCAAAACACTTGCAATCTAGAGCTAGTGCTGCCATTAATTACAAATAGGACCTTAACCACTTGATATCATTTATAAAACTTATCTGTAAAAGAAGTGCTTGGACTGTAATCTCCAAAGTTTCTTTCAGCTCTAAAATTGTGTCATTTTTCAGGACCAATTAACAAAGAACACAGGAGTAAAACTGCTCAGAAATGTGGAGAAGTATTTTTCCAGAAGAGGGTAAACTTCTATCAGTGAAGACCATTGCCACTAGAAATTGTTCACCTTAGGAAGGTGCTATGATTGATAAAAGTAGAATGATGGATTAGCATATTCATTAATGTTAGATTCCATAATAGATGAACCTTCAAGGCTCAGCAGCTTAGCACAACAGAAATTTGTTTCTTGTTCATCTACTTTCTGACAGGGAGGTTCAATAGGGAGCTTACCTTGCAGTGATTCAAAGACCCAGCTCTTTCTTCCTGTGGCCCCATCACCTGCACAGCCTGTAATCCTTCTAATCTATCTAGATGGGAAAATAGAGAAGAAGGCTCACCTGCTTCTTAACCACCCAGCTGGAAAGCAACACACATCATTTATCTCACTTTCTATTAGCAGTAATGGGTCATAAGACCTGCCTAGATATAAGGGAACACAAAATAGGATATTGGCATTATAGTTCCTGAATGGGCAGCCAGTTGGCAGCAACTGCTTTCCTCCATGGAAAATGGGATCTGATCTTTGAAGAGCAATGCCACGTCTATCACAGTTAACGTGATGGGCTCCACACAGATACAAACTTTCTCTTTTCTACAGCAACTTTTACATCAGCAACTAATTTCTGCTCTACCTGTTTTTAGTGACGTGATAAAAGTCTGCTAAATAAACAGCAACAGTCATGACTCGAAGCAAGCTAATCTCAGCTGAAATTTCGTGCGAATTTTGCTCTGTGTGCCTTTTGTTTTTAATGTGTGCAAGCAGAAATACAAGCCAGATGACTCTAAGAGAAGAAAACATGACTGCAGTTATTTCTGTCCAATCGTAATAAGAACTAACAAATGAAGAATGGCTGGATTTAGGTAGAATTCCAATCATCAGGAATTTTCTACAAAATATGTATATATTCCCTGATTACTCATTCATCATATTTTGGCTTATTGAGCTGCTGACAGAGTGTATTTCTTGTTTTGTGGGAGAAAAACACTTTGAAAAGGTGGTGTGTTATTATCTAGATAGCTAAACCTTGTTTTTAATTCGCTCTCTAAGATGAAGAAAAGTCTAGATCTAATATATTCAGGTTTTAGCCCAGTAGAAACATTTGGACCTTTGGATTTTGGATTTGATAACATCGCCACCACACATTATCATCTATGAGGGAAAGCACAACTTATTAAAGAATATAGATTCAGAACTCTAGGCCAATAACAAGTATTAACTAAAGCAGGGGCTGGAAAACTTTCTCCATGAGGGACCATATAGGAAATATTTTAGGTTTTATGAGTCATATTGTCTCTTTTACAGATACTCTACTTTGTATTTATAGCTATGAAATGTAAATAAATGGGCATGGCTGTGTTCCAACAAAACTTTACTTACAAAAACAGGCAATGAGCTGCATTTGACCCACAATCTGTAATTTACTGATTCCTAAATTAGAGATGAAATGGCAGAAAACCCAAAATGGAAAATTTTGTCATGTATAGCTTGGAAAGGGCCTCAGTTTTCCCCTTCTATTTTGGAGCTATGTCTTTCAGGTTTGTTTGGAACTTCCTGTATAAAATAAATAACACTTCTATCATAAATAGTTGATGAAAGGAAAGGATATTTACCAGCTGCTAATGAACAGAGTTTGAGTCCCAGGAGACCAGGTTCTAATTTTGGCTCTGCCACTATGGAAGATGTGATCCTCACTCGCCCCATTTAACTGCAAAAGGTCTTTGTTTCTGCCTCCCTAAAATCAGGGAGTTAGCTGAGGTTACCTCAGATACTTTTTACATCTCTCAAGTTTTTTGTTTTGTTTTGTTTTTTGTTTCTGCTGGAAAGCTAACTGCTCTAGAAAAAACCTTCGACTTGACTCAGAGGACACAGTGAGGTGAGTTACATAAACTCTATAAGGCTCCATTTCCTTACCTGTTGAATGGACCTAATATTCTCTACCTGAAAGGATTAAATAAAGTCATGTATGTGAAATTAAGTAGCGGGGGGAAGGAAGCAGATTCGATGTCCCAATGTGAATGGAATCCAAATAATGTGATTTCATGACTAGTTTAAAGGAATCTTCTTCACTATTATCCTAACATCACAAGCAAAGCTGCCCACCCTCCCTTAGAATCCGGAAGCATTCTCTACCAAGTGGTCATCAAAACACAGGCAAAAGAGGCCAGGCGCAGTGGTTCATGCCTGTAATCCCAGCACTTTGGGAGACCAAGTCAGGTGAATCATTTGAGGTCAGGAGTTCGCGACCAGCCTAGCCAACACAGTGAAATCCTGTCTCTACTAAAAATCCAAAAAAAATTAGTTGGGCATGGCGGTGTGTGCCTCTAGTCCTAGCTACTCTGGAGGCTGAGGCAAGAGAATCACTTGAGCCCTGGAGGTGGAGGTTTCAGTGAGCTGAGATCGTGCCACTGCACTCCAGCATGGGCGACAGAGAGAGACTCCATCTAAAAAAAAAAAAAAAAAGAAAAGAAAAAAGAAAAAAAAAAGGCAAAAGTCAAAATATGTAAACATGGCAGATCAAAGCTAATTACAATATTAAGAATTCAGTTTCCCTGGCCAGAGAGCCAGTCCAAGCAGAGAGTAACCATAAACAAGGATTTCTTGACCCCCTTAACTAGATTCTCACAAAGCAATAGCCCAAATTCTCCCTTCCGTGTGACTATTTATCCCATACTAAGCCAATAACCCACATCCTAAGAGATGGCTGCAGAATGCACAATTAGAAAGAAGTTTTATTATTTTTATTGTGCCAGTCATCACATTGGAATCTTGTATAATCATGATCCAAAGTGGGTGCTATTATTCTCATTCTTACTGATGCAGAGGCTGAGGTTCCAATGGCTTAAGCAACTTGCCCAAAGACGAAACATGCAGGGAAAGACTATGTGACCTCACAGATTGTGCTCTTGCTCTTGTGTGTGACTCTCAAGAAACGATAAGAATCTTTGGGCAGAAATGCCGACAACTGGGGCAGAGAATCTGAAAACAACCTTCCCTTCAAACCTAAAAATCAGAGACTGCTTCTTCCAAACCACTGAGCTGTCAGAAGATGAATAAGGCAGAGGGACCATCGGAATCCAAGTCAGGAGTACTAGCTTGTTCTTGACATTGTTACAGAGCCTAGGATACTGCAGGTGAATTCCACCTGGTTCTGAATGAATGAATGAATGAATGAATGAATCAATCAATCAATCAATAAGAAATTGCTCAAATTCAGGTTGCCAGTAGCATACAGGTCCATGGGTACAAAAAACTGTCATTCTGATTTTTTCTTTGCTTTTAATGCATATCCTTGCTCTTACTACAAATCATAATTTTGGTGGGGTTGGGGGGATCCTTATTCATCCAGCTTTCACTCTTTCAAAGTCTGACTTCCTACCCTCTTTGGCCTCTTATTCCTCTTCCCTACTTTCTGCTTTCCACCTCTCCTTTTCCTTCATCCTAATGTTTCAGAAAGAATGCTTGAGAATATATATTTTTCTTTTTACCAGTGAAATACGGGGTGAAAAAATATTGTATATACATTTAGATTGCCTGACTTTCCTCTATAAACTTAAAAAAAAATCCATTAACTTCAGTTCATTAATGTAATGCCATGTGTTTCTTGTTATGAATTGGTATGGTCGACATGTTTATGTTTTCTGCAAATTCCTATTTTGAAATCCTATCCTCCAATTTAATAGTATTAGGAAGTAAGGGCTTTGGAAGGTAATAAGGTTATGAGAGTGAAGCCCTCATGAATGGATCAGTGCCCTTATAAAAAGAGACTTGAGAGCTTGCTCTCTCTCTCGCTCTCTGCTCTCTGCCATCTGAGGACACAGCAGGTAAACTGCTGCCTATGAACCAGGAAACAGGCTCTCACTAGACAGCAGATCTTCTGGCACCTTGATCTTGGACTTCCTGCCTCCAAAATGGTAGAAAATAAGTATCCGTCGTTTAAGCCACCCAGTCTATACAGCAGCAGAAACTAAGATAAGGATCATATTTTTAATGATGGAAATAATAATGAAGAAGAGGAATAAGTAAACTAAGTTTGGACTTCTTTAGAAACGAAACACTATCAGACCCAACTGGGAGATGTGCTTACCAATATCAACTAATGTGCTATACTCATCCAATGTTAGGAACTCTGCACCCTCCCACACCACCCTGCCTTTTCTCTGTACAAGGTACCATGCTAGGCCTGGACCAAAAAGGAGACCAGGAAAAAAGCTAACATGTAAGAATATGTCATTCTAGGAACTGTCTTGTAAATTTTCAGGAAGAGAAGTTAGCACGTTTGGGAACTGAAATTAACCTTACTCATCATAAGCAAAAATGTGGGGGTAAACCTGGTAGAGAAGGAGCTCTTACCCAATTCAACACACATTGCCTATCTGAAAAGTAATATCACACTTGTTCAGCGCCTAATAAATGGCAGGCATTGGGCTAGATTTTTTACATTGAACATTAGCTTCTGAACCACATTATGAGTCAGATAAAGAAAATAAGATACAAAGACTTACGTGAATTATTCCAAGTTACAAGGTATAGAAATGCACGAATGGGAATTTGAACTTGAAAAACCTGTTGGACCTTAAAGTGTGCATTGTTTTTGCAACTACTCTGCATACATGAGTGGCCTCCCCACAGTAGGAATACAGAAGTTCAACAGCAAATGGATTCAGGAACTTGGAATCAGACAAAGGAAACCCTCACAAAATAAAAAATTTTCGAATAAAGTGGATATGGTTTTGGGGATCCTTCATCCCATCAAATTCAGGCAGGTGCTTAAGCAGCCTCCCAGGCCCTCACGTCAGAGGAGGCAGGGCCTGGGCATTGATGGCAGCTGCCTGAGTCTTGCAGCATCGAGAGGCCAGCTTCAGCCACTGTCCATGCACTGGACAGATAAGAAATGATAGATTCTCCCTTTCTGTTTTATTCCATTTTCTTTAAAAAAGCACAAAATGGCATTTTGTTTTACGGCAGTAATTACTGTTACAGCATTAGATTATAATACGGGATCTGATAATAATAAATTATAATAAAGTTTTGCTTCCCTCACAGAGACTTGAATGACTTGTCCAGGAGATCTAGTTTGGAGCTTTTTCAATTCAGCTGTGTTCAAAACAGAGAATGGGCTGAATTTCAACAAGGCGCTGATACTATGTAATGTTCTCCACACCAAATACCAAATCTACAGGCTCAATGTCAAGAACATACAAAGTCTTGTAAACTAGATTCAAAATCTCTAGCTTCTATTCTTGCTCCTAGCAGTCCTTCATCTCTCCTAATACGTATGTTCTTTTCAATGTGGTTTTTCAAAATAGAAAATGAGTATTAGTTTTATAGTTGTGGAATCTGCATCAGGCAAAGTCTAGCCAAATAAACAACAACAACAACAAACACTTTATTTATTTCAAACAGAGGGAATATAATACAGGGAATTAAACAGATGACAGAGGAGCTGAGACCATCGCTAGGGGACTGTGAACACTCTGGAAATTACTAACAGCAGGATGCTGCTACATGCCCTAGTGGTGGAAGGGAAAGACAAGAATTTAGACCCAAGGTCACTCAGTGGTAGGTGGAACCTTTAATGAGCTGGGATATGGATATGGAAGGAAGAGCTGTCCTACAAGAGCTGGATCACTGAGAGTACAAAGCTGATGTTGGAGACAGCACCCAAACCCACTAGGGGAATATGCTAGCTTTTCCCTTCCTCTGCTCCCCAATTTTCTGCCAGTTCCTACCCTTGCCTAGTAGCCAGAAGGAAACAAAGCTGAAAAATTCCTACTGATTCCTTAAGATCTGGCTGGCACACTACTTCCTCCATGAACCCTCCCTTTAGACTTCCAAATCTCTTTATGTAAACTTTTCATGATGTTACATTTGGCTATCCAATACAGTTATGCATATTTAACAGCCTGTGAGCTTTTCAAAGATAAGCTCTATGGTGGAGGCTTTGTGGTATCTCTAGGCCTTACACAAAAGAGATAAAATTTTGGTAGGCCTGCGTTCAAATCCTAACTCTTCCACTTAGAAGCTGTCTGACTCTTGTTAAATTCTTCAATCTACTTCAGTTTCCTTATCTATAATTTGAGGGAAATAAATTCCTCCATGTAGGGCCAGTCCGAAGATTTAAAAATATGGGACCTAGGCCCCTGAGCATAGTAAATGAGTAGCTTCTTATTGCATTGTGGTCTTGCTTGGATTGCAAGTGAATGATGATGCATTCTGGAGAGCTAATGGCTTCTATTTGCTCGTTTCTGTAAATCACTTACTAAATATTATACAACCTAATGGAATTGACTGTGTCTGGTTAGAAACTTCTAAGAATAGTTAGGCCTTGAAGCTGTAAATGTGAAAATCTATTTGCAGAGCTCTGCCTTCCTTAACACTACCTCTAATGAGAAAATCCCAGTAGAAAGCAGCCTCAGAAGGAGGCTTCAGAAAGGGTCAGCCCAAATTGGGTGATACCTATGTGTGCACTTAGTCAACTTCAGCTAGCCAATCAAATAAATAAAGATGGTTGGGCTAATTTTTATTGGCCATGATCTTAGAAAAGGAACACACTGTCCTCAGTTTCTAATTCATGGGGAAGTTTATCACAAAGATGTGTGGTATAAACAATGCTACACCGGCTATTGCCAAGATTTTCCAATGAAGAACCATCAGGCACTTGAAAGGTCTATGTTTTTTTTCAGGAGCTTGAGACTAGCCTGGGCAACATGGTAAAACACTATCTCTACTAAAAATACAAAAAAATTAGCTGGGAATGGTGGTGCACACTTATGATCCAGCTACTCAGGAGGCTGAGGTGGGAGAATCACCTGAGCCCAGGAGGTTGAGGTTTCAGTAAGCTGAGATCGCACCACTGCACTCCAGCCTGGGCAACCGGAGTGAGACCCTGCAGGAAGGAAAGAAGGAAGGAAGGAAGGAAGGGAGGGAGGGAGGGAGGGAGGGAGGGAGGGAGGGAGGAAGGAAGGAAGGAAGGAAGGAAGGAAGGAAGGAAAGGAAAGGAAAGGAAGACAGGAAAGGAAGGAAAGAAAGGGAAGAAAGATATATGGTTTTTTATATCTGCTCTGATCATCTAGGAGCTGAGGTTGGTCTTTCTAAACCAAAGGACAACCCTCAGGCTCGACAGAGCAAACAAAAATGTAAATCCTATCAGTTAAGTTTGATTAGAACTTCTACCTTGAGAGTTGAAGTATGAGGTGGGAAAGAGACAAAGTTATGCTTCAGTACTTAAGTCAAACTGTGGTAAACTTCTTAAACCTTAAACTCCATTGTTGACTGAATTCTAGAAATATTTTTAATACAGTTAAAATGACTCTGCAATTATCTAGAAACAAGCTTGAGTCAGATAGACCGTTTCCCCTCTGTCTCAAGGAAGCCATCTCTGATGTCCTGTTATATCTCTTAAAAATGAGCACCCCACCAGCAGCATTTATTAATCATCTATTATAGTCCAAGCAATTTATGTTGTTTAATGATATCTAAGACTTGTTGCATAACTAGAAGGTGTGCTTCATTATCCAAATCTTGGAGGTGAGGAAACCATGATGAGATACATTAGATAGGTCACCAAGATCAAACAGCTTCTTGGTCACCAAGGTCAAACAGCAGGGCTGTCATTCTCATCCAGGGCTGCTTGCCTCTAAGGCTCTGAGGTCTTTTCTCTTTCAGCTGGACTATGCTACCTCTTTTATGTGAAAAGGTAGTACTTACCCTTTCATTATTCATTCAACAAAGAGTTAATTAGAGCTTACCATGTTCATGGAACTCTATGAGGTACTGAAGTTACAAGAATAACCATGACATGGAACAGCTTTGCAAATATGAAAATTCACTGCAACTATAACAATCTTTGCCGGAAGAGAAATAGGCTATTCTGTAAATAAGGACTATGTGCTATTAGAGGCATTTATATAATGCTACTCATTAAGTAGGGGTAAAGAACAGTGTAGACTAATTAACCACAGGGCAAGAACCCAGGACAGAGAGAAGGAGATGGAAGCATGGGATGGAAGAGCAAACACCATTGTTTCGTGCATGGAGGAACAGTTCAGTATCTAATTTCAAGAATGAGAACTCTGGCCAACACATCTGAGATCAGTCTCAACTTGGACTATTAGCTTTGGCAGCTTTAGCTTCAGGCCTTCTTTGGGGGAATAGAGGCAGTTCCACATCTTCTAAATTCTGATTCTACCATTTTCTCACTCTAAAATGAAAGGGAGAAGTTAACTCATTTTCTTCTCATGATGACCATCATCAAAAGGAGTGTAGGTGTCTGACACATACAGGTTTTCATTCCTTCTGTTAAGGACTCCCTCTCTGCTTAAATTAATAATCCCTTGAGAAGCTGCTTCCTGTCCTGAATTTTATTTACATCTTTTCTCTGCAGGCTAATTACTGATGCTATTTGCAGTTACACAAAGTTGAGTGCCTGACCTTTCCTCTTTGATATTCCAGTGACTTTACTGTGCTGAATCTGTGGCATTGGTGACATCCTGAGAACCACAGTACAGTACTGAATTATCATAAACACAGATTGAAAGTAGCAGCCTTTGATTCATCACGAGGCAAAAAAAAAAAAAAAAAGTGTTCTTAGAGGGAGAAATTCTACATGGAAAGGAGAATCATGTGAATATTAGGACATCAAAATGCAGATGCATACATAAACTTATGAGTTATACATCAGAATTTGGATGAAGTACAAGTTAGATATACATACACTGACTCATGCCCAGAGGCTATAAAGCAGAAAATGATCTTTGATTAATTGCTAAGACATTCAGAATAAGCATATCTGACGTCTTCTTAAGTCCCTTGGCAAAATACACAAACAAAAAGTTAGTTATGACCTTGCCCTTAGGGATGTATCTAGTCTAAAATCTGACAGCAGCAGCAAAAGGGTTACTTCCAACTTCACCTTGGAAAGTAGCGATGTACAGGTACTGGTGCCCTGAACATGTAATATTTATAACGGTCATACAAGTTTAATTTTTTTCTTTTCTGTGGAAAGAAAAAATACATTTTTTTCCTCTTCTTTTTTGGTAAAGCTCTGCACTGCAGGGGGAAGACATAAAAAGAACCTCTTCAAGTTTGGAATTTTCCACTCCCCACACCCCCTCAAGCTAGTCAGAGGAGCATAGCAGGAGAGACAGAGCCAGGAAGAAAAATGCAGATATGATGATTTGTCCCGGTGAGTTTCAGAAACCAGTCATAGTCCACGAGGCTGATTTGACCTGTGCTACGTTGCTGATTATGCCTCATTCACTTCTGTGTTTCTCACAGATGCATATACTGGCCTATATGTACACTTGCAAAGCATGAAGCTGATGTCTGCTATAGAAATCCAAGGCAATTTATTCCTCTGCTGTGAGTGTTTGCATTAATTCCTAGTTTCCTTGAGGTAGAGATTATTATAAAAGTGTTTTCTCCTAATATTTTCTTCCCTGCCCCCCCAGAGCTAGCTATTTTTAGAGTGGGAATTAGGTAATTATCTGGACCAGGTCCCCTGTAATTCTCATAAAAGGCAAGCAAATAAAATGAGTTTCGAGGGCCTTGGCTTGGCTTCAGGCAGGATATTGGCAGTGGAGACACCATGTCCTGAGATGCACAAGGAGTGAGTCTCTGAGAATACAGTGTGAATCAAAGGTCTTTATATTTATGAATCATGATTTTTATTTGAGCCTCAAGAATCTTGGTACCTAAGAATCCATAGGGAGAAGAGCCAGGCAACTGTTGTAGTCTCAGAACCTTCTGACAGGGTTATGCCCTTGAACTATGGGCTACTTGTTCCCTAGAGCAATGGTTCTTTTTTTTTTTTTTTTTTTTTTTTTGAGATGAAGTCTTGCCCTGTTGCCCAGGCTGGAATGTAGTGACTGACGCCATCGCGGCTCACTGCAACCTCCACCTCCTGGGTTCAAATGATTCTTCTGCCTCAGCCTCCCGAGTAGCTGGGACCACAGGCGTGTGCCACCACATCTGGCTAATTTTTGTGGTTTTTAGTAGAGATGGAGTTTCACCATGTTGGGCCAGGCTGGTCTTGAACTCCTGACCTTGTGATCCCGGCCTTGTTTATTCTTTTCTTACTGAATCTGATCACCTTTCGTGGTGTGTTTCTAGTTCTGTGACAAACCTGAAGCATAGCAGAGAGGTTAAAGAGGGACACAGTGATGCAGAGGCCAACAAACTGTGCCATGAGGCATCCATGCCACTGTGCAATGCGAATGCAGCACTTCCCAGCAAATACACATCTTTTTCTTTCTGCTGAGGCACATGTTCCAATGCTGACACTAGCCAGAATGGGGAAGAATTCCAGGAATTCCAGGGGAGACCTGACACACCATCCTTTCTCTCCATCTCAGCGAAGGAAAGTGAGATGCAAATTTATGGCAATAACCTTAAGTCCACTTCATTATATACAGAAATCATTCAAACTTTCAACAATGTAGGTTACCTGTTGTCGCTCCTCCTGGTTGATCTCATGATAGCACTGAGTCGAGTAGAAGCAGAAAAGTGGGGCTGCAATGGATCACTTCTGGGGCTGCCAGTGTCATTTGTGGCTGGTTTTATTTCACTCTGCCTGAAAGCTGCAGAGCTTAGCTGAATGCCTACACTGTGAGAAAGCTTCTTCAGTTGGGATTTGGTCCGCACATTCGGGATAACTTACTGGAAGGATTTTAATGGATTCCTGACCCCGATAGTTGCTTGTGAAAACAGCATTTTACAAACACGTTGCCATATTTACTTGCGCATTCACACTTTCCTCCAATTTGGAGAAGAAACTCAGAGGAGAGACTTTCTCTGCATCCTCCTCCCCCTTCTCTCCACGCTTCTCTCTCCTCTGTTTTAAGAACATTGACCGATCACAGCTGGTGCCAGAATATAAGGCTGAGGGAATAATCGCTGCATTAAATGGAAGTGTCATTGTAGTTCATGTTTATTTTAATGGAGGATGTTTCTACAAAGCACAACAGACTAAGTTAGGCATCTGAATTCTCCCTGTCTGGGGAATGTCTACCAAGGTGGCTCATGCCCACCTCCTGCAAGGCATTCTTCCCTCCCAGCCCTTCCAAATCTTAGCTAGACACAGCCGGCTTGAAACTTATGATGGAGTGTGTGCTGCAGGCGCTGGCAAGGAGATGAAATTCATTCGTTGTTATTCATCATGAAGGATCTAGCATCACATGGCCAAGAGTCATAGCTTTATTCTCTCTACCACCATGTACTCATCGCCTACATGTGTAGCAAGCACCTACCTTCCAGAGTTGTGGAGAGGATTTAAAGTGCAGACGCAGGTAACACGCAGGACAGTGCCAGGAGTGTAATCAACACCTAATGAATCCTAGAGTTATGATTATAATGTTGATGTTCTATCTATCAATGCAAGGAGTTCATGGCGTCTTGGCCCCAGTTTGCCAGGGAAACAACAACTCTTTGTAGAGGAATTTGTGTACTAACCTTTCCTTCTTATCTGTCTTTCCTTTCTCATCCTGCCTACTGTTTCGTTAGTTAGTTAGTTTTGCAAGTTGTGCTTCACAGATTCCTCTAGCATGGACTTGTAACTTGAGATCCAAGGAACCTCAAGAGGGGGCTTCAGCAATTAGTCAGTGCCCTGAAATGCATGCAAATTTTTAAATATGTTTGTGTGTTTTTCTAGGTACTGTACCCTACAGTTTTTTGTCAGAGCTCCAAATAGATGCAGGCCACAAAAAGTATAATTATTGCTCTAGGCCGGGCACAGTGGCTCATGCCTGTAATCCCAGCACTTTGGGAGGTGGGCGGATCACCTGAGGTCAGGAGTTCGAGACCAGCCTGGCCAACACGGTGAAACCCTGTCTCTACTAAAAGTACAAAATTAGCCAGGTAAGAGGCTGCAGTGAGCTGAGATCACACCACTGCACTCCAGCCTGGGCAAGACAGAGCGAGACTCTGTCAAAAAAAAAAAAAAAAAAAAAGAAAGAAAGAAGAAGAAAGCCTTACAAAACATTGTAAAAAGAAGTTACACAAAAACATAGTGCTTTGAAATATATCTAAATTTTTTTAGCACGAGCACCATCTAATCAGAACGGATTGAACTAGGGATTGTCAATTTTTTTCTGTAAAGGATTGAATACTAAATATTTTAGAGTCTGTGGGCCACAAGACCTCTGTAAAGAATATTCAAATCTGCCCTTATAAAGCAAAAGCAGCCCTAGATGACACAACACATCCATGAACGGGTGTGGTTGTGTTTCCAATAAAACTTTATTTGTAGACACTGAAACTGGAGTATCCTATAACTTCTACATGTCATAAAAAATTATTCTTCTTTTGATTTTTTTTTGAAGCATCTAAAATGTACACATCATTCTTAGCCTGCAGACCATACACAAAGAGAGGTTAAGCCTGATTTAGCTTCGGGCTATAGTTTCCCAGTTCCACTGCAGAGCTTGCAGTGAGCAGTGAGCTGAGATCGCACCACTGCACTCCAGCCTGGGTGACAGAGCAAGACTCTGTCTCAAAAATAAAAAAATAAAAATAAATAAAAATAAAAAAAATCTCCTAAGGCTCCCTGTGAAATTCCCCACCACGGCTTCTTCCCACCTGTCTGCCATCTCCCTATGTCCCCTTGGCCTTCTCTACTCCACCTTTCCTGGACCCCAGCTCTTCAATTCGCCTGTTTCCTGCAACTGCTTCCTGCCTTCCTTTGCTCTTGCCTTCTCTTTGCCTCTGCCCTCTTCTTCTAATCCAGATGGTGTTGCATTTCCATCACTGATTCTCTCTGCTCTACAGGGAGGCTCCTCAATTCCCTTCCCCAGTGTTGGAGGAAAAGTGGTGGGCGAGACAGACAAAGTTCCTGCTCTGATCAAGTTGACACTCCAGTAGGGAAAGACTGATGGAAAACAAGAAATATATATATGTAAGTCAGATTGATTTAGGTAGTAGTAAGTTAAAGCAAATTATAACAAGATGAAGTGGTAGAAATTTGTTCACCATGGCAGTGCTAGCAACTATAAAAATGTTGGAACACTGTAGGCATTGGATAAGTTATATTTTTTTAAAAATGAATTCCATTTCATGTGTGTATTCTTTATATAAACAAAACGATAATTTTTGCCCTGTTCAACGTTCTCCTTTTTTCAGTTAATAATATGTCTTGGAGAGTTTTCCACATAAGCACTTGCAGAACTACCCCATTACTGTTTTCGTCCCTTTGCATTGTACAGTTTATTTTTATTTACCCAGTTTCCTGTTGACAAATCATTTTCCAGTTTTGTTTTGTATTTAATTACAAACACTTCACCGAACATTCTTGAACATGTGTCTTGATACACTCAATACTGCATTAGTAAAGAATATTCCTGGGGGTAGAATTATTGTGTCAAAAGAATATCAGCAATTATTGTATCAGAAGAATGATAGATATTGCCAAATTATCCTCAAAAACGATGTCACCATTTGCACACCCAGCAGTAGTGTATGATAATATTCTTTCCACACACCTCACAGGTCCCCATTATGATCAAACTTTTAATTTGTCAGTTTGAAAGGTTTCTCCTTGCAGTATTTGATTTGCATTTCTTTCATTATGAATGAGGTTGAGCATCTTTTCATATGTTTATTGACTATTTGCATTTCTTTCTGAATTTTTTTTCATATCTTTTGCCCTTTATTCTACTGGATTTGTTAATTTTTTTATTTCTCTCTGTAGGTTCTTTGTAAATTAAGAAAATTTGTTTTATAATTCACATTACAGATATTTCTTCCTGATTTGTCATTCTTTTCATGTATTTACGACATACTTATTTATTAGTGTATTTTATTTGCCATACAGAGAAGTTTGTAATTTATATAAATGCAAACTTATTATTTTTCTTCATGGTTCCTATGTCATGGTTTATTGTTTATGTATGTTTATGTAACAAGCATCTTAGTGATCTTCTCATGAGCAAAGTTATATAGAATATAAAATTCCTAAAGTCTCGGCAATCAAAGGTCTTTTGAAGAAAACAAGGAAAAGTTTTGAATCAATGACCAGATCTCTTCCATATTATCTCTGATGATAGCTCCGCTAGCTTTTTTCCTTCAGCCTGTCAGGAATTGGGCATCTTTTTTTTAAGAGGCAGCTCTTTATATTGTTACACAGCTTTTTTACTCATTTGTTCAAATAAGCGGTAGAGGAATTGTGATTAAGCAGAGAGCAAAACAAACAGAGGTCAAGAGCAGGAGATGACGGCATCTTCAGGGGACTGCACATTCTTCACCTTTAATCGTAAGATAACTCCTCCTAATGCAGAGCCAAAATTGTCTCCTAGTGTTTTCTCATGACATTCTGATAAAGCAAACACATTGGAAATAAAAGATTCTGCCATTCCTTTTGATCCATATTGCAAAAATCCAACCAATGCTACGTGATAAGGATCATCACTAACTAATTGCGTAGTAAATCCTGCTACAGACTTCATTCCCTGAGGACATTATCAAGTAATAAGTATTTCTTTCCGATTCATGGAGATAGGATGTTACTTCTGTGAGTTTGTCTATAAAACAAGTTCTGTATACCAATACCATTTTCCACTGACTTCTATTGTGTAATTAGGTATATGATGGCCTTGTATCCATATCCATTATGCAAATAGATATACATTCCCATGGAGAATATGTGAGGTGGAGAAGTATATAGAGTATTTAGAAATATAAAGAAACTACACTGAGAATGAGAAGAGTAAGGCAATAATTGTAACTTTCAAAAATAAAAACTATAGAGAAGAGGAAGAAGGAAGAAAACGCCAAAGATAGATTTATAGCTCTGAATGATCATTTATAGCTCGAAGAAAAACTTCACATTTTCATTGCTCAGTTCTCTCCTCTCTGAGAAGGGAACAAAGACATGTGCCTGAGAGGGACGAGAATTCCCATGATGCACTCCGGTCCCAATATGGTGAACGCTGCATCCACTTAGAACGCATGTACGGTAGGATGGCCAGATTTAGCAAATAAAAATCCAGAACACTCCGCTAAATTTGAATTTCAGATAAACAATGAATACAGGTCAAGTATCCCTTATCTGAAATGTTTGGGGCCAGATGTGTTTAGGACGTCAGACTTTTTTCAGATTTTGGAAGGTTTGTGTTGTACATTGAACTGTATAGTTCAGCATCCCTAATTAAAAAATCCAAAATCCAAAATGCTCCAATGAACATTTCCTTCGACCCTCACATCAGCACTCAAAACATTTCAAATTTTGAAGCATTTCACATTTCAGATTTTCAGATTAGGGCTACTCAACCTGTAATAATTAGTAGTGTAAATATGTTTCCAACATTACTCAAGTGCCCTGTATTCTATTTGGCAATTCTAATGAATGGTCAACTTCTCATTTTTTCATTTGGAATTTCCAAACTCCATCAAAGTGACTCTTGAAGCAACCCAAAAATATAAATGTTTTAAAAAGATTATACGTTAGATACATTTGGTTGCTGTGTAAGAAGATATTCTTATCCTGAGAGGTTTCAAATATCTTAGTAAAAAACCCAGCCCCCCATTTCACTTACACATAAACACATTCACAATTATCACTTGTTTTCTGGCTAAAAACTTCCGGTGTGTTTATTTTATTTTATGTTATATTTATTCTGTTTTGCCTGGCACTTCATATTCAGTCACATTACATCTGCAAAGATGGGCTTGAATTGAATCAAGACAAGATACGCTGGGCAGAAGCCAGACCCTGTGGTGAGAAAGCCATGGGATTCTCTGACCAGTGTCCCCTTGTAAATATACAAAGTGGGAGGACTTGAGGTGAGAATGAAATCTCACTGAATTGTCAGTGAAAGTGATCACCGCTGACACCTCCTGGGCCAGTTTGAATACAAAAACAATTTAGGTAATGACTTCATAAAAAAAGTTAAAGCCCCCTATTGAATAGATCAGAATAAATGTTCTCATCAGCTAAGGCAAGTAAACATACAAATGAGTGAGCAAATCACAGCTTTTATTGAACAATACTAATATAAATAGCTCTCATTTTGCATTGAGTGTGTGTTTTACATATATGAACTCATTTGTTACTCAAAGCAGTCCTGTGAGAGAGGAACTTTAATTATCTCCATTTTACTGCTGAAGAACCCTGAAGCACAGAAGGGTTAAATAATGATCCAAGGCTACACTGCAAGGAAGTGACTGAAATAGAATTCAAACCTTCTTCTTAAGATGGCACTTACCCCTCAGATTATCTGGCAAGCAAAGGGCAAAATAACTTTTTTCTCGATTGTGATTCTAATTCTACCTGATTCCTTAGAAGGCAGCCTCAGCCTTCATAACAAAGATATCGATGCTCAATAGATACCCCTTGAGTAGACAATCATGTTCTTAGTCTACTGACCAACCTCAACACCCATTTTGCTCCCAGAAGTGAAGCAAAGTGGATCACAAAAGAGTAGAGTAGATTGAGTGTCCAAGACCTGCCTGGCACCGCGCAACTTTGGATAGGTCATGGGCCTCAACATCGTAGTTGTTTCCTTATCAGAACAAGTAATGATGAAATGATAATGGTAGCCATCCTAGAGTGAGCTTCTACTCTTCATTAGGCACAAGGCTAAGCACTTAGCATATATGGCACCAAGAACACTGTGATTGTAACCCGCACTTTATAAATGAGGAAATTAAAATACAGAGGAGTTAAGTAACCTTTGGAAAGTCACACAGGTAAAAAGAAGCAAAGCAAGGGGTTGTACCAGTTCTAGTTAACTTCTGGGGGCAGCTGCAGCCTGTGAGCTAGGTGCACAGCTTGTGGTGTTCAGGCTGGCTGGGATCTAGTCCTGTTCTAACACTGAGTAATATTGTTCACATTACTTAAACTTTCCATTTCCGTGTCATGTTTTCCTCTTCTGTAAGTTCGGGATATAGTACTAGTAGTGTCTATGTTAGAATTCAAGAAGACAAGACATATAATGACCAGAACATTGCCTGGCAGAGAGTAAACACCCACACAAGCTAGCTGTTATCATCACTATTACCATTGTTATTGCTATTACTATTACTGGGGCTATTACTATTGCTATCGTTATTGCCATTGCTATTTCTGTTACTATGAATGCCTTTCCTATTTCAGCACAATGTTCTTGTCTTAAAAAAGAAAGAATTTATAGCCCAAAAGTTGCATAATTCTTGAAACTCTAGAAATCTATAAATGAGAGGAGGGGAAAAAAAGAAAATGAAACAAAGACCAAAGTTCCTTGAGGAGAAAAGAAGTCCTTGAAGGGCTGCTGGGAAAAGATCAGAAGGAAAAAAGATCTGAAATATCCAATGCTTTGAGTTTCAGATATTTTATTTCCATTCGGTTTGCAATATTCAAGTTCCAATACTTCCCATGAACTTGGAAAGTTCTCTTATTGGTTGTCAATATATTTCCTAAGAAGGACCCATGAAATGAAAAGTCTGAACTCCATGCCCTGCACGCTCCCGTTCCCCTCCCCCTCCCCTAACAGAGACACCAGCCTGAATCACCTGAACATGTATCATTTTAGACCTCAGCCCTGAAGCATCTCCCTGTCCCTCTCACTCAATGTACTCTTCCAAGGCCAGTTTCAAGAAGTAGGTAAGGAGAAATGAAGGTGAAAGAAGCTGCTTCTGTGTTTCAGGCTTTGATGGACTTTATTTTCCTTGTCCAAGTGCCTCTCCCTTGCAGGTCCTGTGATGTGGATCATCTTCCTTTTATTTACTTCAGTCAGAGAACATGAACACAATGGCTGTCAAGGTCCATGCATCCTGTTGGTCTGCATGGGGATGCATGAGTGAAGCTCAGTCCCACCAGCCTTTGCAGACACAAGCCCAAGCAGGAAGACTGCCCGCACGGCTGGGGTGTCATTCCTCACCACAGATTATGGGCCACTCATGACCTTTCCATGATGGACTTCCAGCCTTATCCTTCCCACTCTGCCATACTGAATTGCTCACAGCCCTTGAATGCCTATGTACTCTCCCTCCCCTCATCCATGTCCCATGCACCCTCCTCACGTGTACTTATGCTGAATGTCTGAGTTTAAATGTGGATCCTCTAGGAAGCTCTTTCTGACCACACAGACTGAGTTAATTGTCCTTCCTGTGTATGTCTATACACAATCAACCCTCATTTATCCAGCGTCTTCTGTGTGCCAATCCTCGCTCTAAGAAATGGAGAAAATAAATGTCGAACAAGTCAACATGGAGAGAGAAATGGCAACATAGACAAGATTCCAGAAAGTGATATGGGCCATAACAGCTGAAACAGGATGACCTGGTAAAAAGTAAGGAGAGGCAGCTATATGAAATTGGGAAACCAGGTATTTTTTCTGAAAAGGGAACTAATATTTAAGCAGAATCATAAAGGCAGAGAAGCAGCCAGTCGTGGAAGGAGTTGGGGCAGAATGTTCCAGACAGAAGAAATTATGCAAAGATGCGAAGGCAGGAATGGATGTAGTATGTGAGGTAGACAGAGAGCTTCCTGAGGGAGAATGATGTGGTTTATGGACATGCCAATAAAGTCATTATCATGGCCAGTTTATATCCAAGGGTAATCTGATGGGTAGAGAGCAGTTGGACATATGACAAAGGCTTTAGAATAAGACAGCTGTGTCTACCACCGATTGGCTGTATGGCTCTGAGCAAGATTTTTTAACCACTCTGATCATCGGCTTTCTCAACACATGATAATGCTTAAAAGCAGACCTTAGCGTTATTGAGACAACTTCCCTTTTGCTAATTGGGTGGCAATATATTTAAGTTTTCTGAAGCTAATTTTTCCTACATGCAAAACGTGACACATATAGAAAGCCTAGCATTTAGTGTATGGCCAATATTTTGGGTGCATTATCAATGTTATTGTTACTCATTTGTGTGCAAGTAATAATACCAGCAATTGCAGACTGTTTGAAAATTACATATAATTTATGTGCAGTATTCCAAATTTAGTAAGTTTACCACATCAGTATAGTGGATGTTTCTTGTTTTGCATTTACTGAGCAACCATTTCTCTCTCTAACAGCAACTTACTTCCTTTAGGGAAAGATGTCTTTCAATTGTATATACCTGATGGGACTGTTACCGGGTGCCCCTCTTTTCCCCAACTGGGTGACCCATGCTAAGCCAAGCAGATACTTCTTCCCTGGAATCTGCATCTTGAGTAGAGTCAACAAGACTGAACAAAAGGCACTCATTCATTCTAGCACTGATGCCTGAGAAAGTCTCTTCCTGTACAAGACCATTATTGTGATTTCTGATTCCTTTGGCCTCCAGAACTGCAAAAACCCCTGTCCCTTTCTAAGACCTGGTCTCCTTTTTCTACCAATTCAAGAAGTTCCTGATAGCCTTCCACTAGATTCTCTTTTGTTTAAATTAACCAGGGTTATTTTATTTCTCTTGCAACTAAAAATTGTAACCAATCCAGCTAGCTATATTATTGTTACTTCTATTGTTATTAGGAAGGAAGGTTTAACAACTAACATCATTGTTAATTATTATTTTTTGATGGTATGGGGAGAATAAACTGCCCTCAAATTTTCTGCCTTAATTGGGAGTAGATAATAAAATCAAAAGCAAGCCACATAAATCTCTCTTGTTTTCCCATTCACACCCACACCTGCTCTGTATACGTATCTATTCCCATAGCTTGTATGATTTGTAGTTCAAGACTAAATCCTGGCTACAGTTCAAAGCAAGAAAAAATTTGCAAATGATAGACTGGGCTGTTGGTTTAATGTCTGTTTTCAAGGCTAATGACGTAGTCACATAAAAAAGCCTCTGATAAAATATTAATAGACAATGATGCGTGCTATGTGTGTTCTCTATGGTGAGGACAAGGACATAGATTCAAAACTCATAGATGATACTTAACTTCCCTGCATGTGGAAGCCACAGACTGCTTGCTCACTTACAATTGATTCTAATGGAGCAGTGAGGGAGGCAGGTAGAAAATAAAGATGAATAATGTAACATACCTGAAAACCTAGTGAGGTCCTGTCTGCTTCCTCTAGGTCTGTGATTACATGATTCTGTCTATGAAGTTATTAATTTTTTTAATGCATGAGGATCTTTGGCTTAAGAGGAAATTTCACCTGCTTTCACTATAATCTTTAACTTGCTCAAGTTCCCCATGTCTCTAATCGGAATAAAATGATTTCTGTTATGAATTATGAAATAATAATTATACATAATCCTTTCATAGTTTACATAAATATGTCATATAATTTACAAAGTTGTTGTAAAGACTAAAAACAGTCATGTGCCCTTCCTACTTCACTTCATAGAAGAAGTGTGCTTACTCCAAACAGTGACCACACTTCTTCAGCCCCTCTTTGGAATAGAGTTCACATCCATGCCCTATGGCTTCTGACTTAGTTTAGCTCCTGTAAAAATAGGCAGGGTCTATTTTTTCACCTATTGAAGTTGGGTGTGACCATGTGACTTTTTTTGGCTAATGGAAAGTGGATAGAAGTGACCAGGTGCCTGTTCTGAGCTGACGTCTCAGGAGGCATAGTGAGGTTCCACTCTCTCTGCCCCCTCTAGTAATTTGCTATGAGAACAACATGACCTAAAGCTGCTATTCCAAGGAGAATGAGTGGCAGGAAACTCAATCTGTGGCCTGAGGCCAAGCCCAGCCTGCCTGCAGCTTAGTACAGGGCTGCCCTAGCCTACCACAGTCCCATGAAGAAAAATATAAATGCTTTTTGTTTTAAGCCACTCTGTTTTAATGTTATGCAGCAATACTGGGACAACAGCTGAGCAACGTGCTAGTCCTTTTTACAAATGTCATTGTCCTCTGCATGATTTTAAACTCTGTAAAGTTAGGGTCTGGATCTATTTGGTCCATTGTTATTTTCCCACTTCCTAGGACAGTTTATAGTGAGTAATATTTAATGGTCTATCATGAGTTCCTTACGTTAGTCTAGTCCCCTCTCTCCAATCAGATATAAATTTAAGATAAAGAAACAATCTTACTTAAGAATGATATCCACAAAATACATATAATATTACCTTTCACTTTTCTCAGTCAGTATATAATCTTTTTTTTTTGAGACGGAGTCTTGCTCTGTCCCCCAGGCTGGAGTGCAGTGGCACGATCTCGGCTCACTGCAAGCTCCGCCTTCCGGGTTCACACCATTCTCCTGCCTCAGCCTCCCGAGTAGCTGGGACTACAGGCACCCGCCAACACGTCCGGCTAATTTTTTTTTGTATTTTTGGTAGAGACGGGGTTTCACCGTGTTAGCCAGGATGGTCTCGATCTCCTGACCTCGTGATCCGCCCGCCTCGGCCTCCCAAAGTGCTGGGATTACAGGCTTGAGCCACCACGCCCAGCCTAATCTTTTTTTTTTTAAGTGAACAAAATAAACAGGCAAATCTTCTGGATAATAGCACAGAGGCTAGTTTTAAAACTATTAGAGACAATATTTACTATTTCTTTGTATAGTGAAGGGGCCAAAATTGCTAGTAAAAATAATTCTGAATTCTTGTGTTTCTTTGCTTACTCAGCAAGCCTTTTGATGGCATTTTATGCTAAGCCCCATGTTAAGTCCTTGAGATATGGTGCAATAGATTTAATGTTTATTCCACTACTTCCAACCCCAGATTCATATGAGGAAGTCCTAACCTTCAAGGTAATGGTATTAGGAGATGGGGCCCTTGGTAGGTGATTAGGTAATGAAGGTAGAGCCCCCATGAATCAGATTAGTGCCATTATAAAAGAAGCCCGAGAGAGGTCCCTTGCCCCTGCTGCCACCTAAGGACACATCAAGAAAGTGGCCATTTGCAAGCCAGGAAGAGAGCCCTCCTCGGATATTTAACCTGCCAGTGACTCGGTCTGGGACTTCCCAATTCTTGAACTGTGAGAAATAAATGTCTGTTATTTATAAGCCACCCCGTCTATGGTATTTTGTGATTGCAGCCCAAATAGACTAAGACATAAAGAGCAAGATCATGATTCTGGGTGTTAAGTCACTTATGCGATAGTGGCAAACACAATTCCATAGACATCAGAAGTTTAGTGTGTTAAGTGTGTGTATTGATAGAAAGAGAGTTCTTCCTAGGGGGACATAAGAGAAGGAGTATTTAACTGAAACCTAGAAGAAATCTGGGGAATCTTTGAGCAGGTGATAGCTGGCTGTATTTTAAATTATGTGTAGGAGCCAGCTGTGTGAAGCAAACATTCAGAAAAATAAAATAGCAAGTACTGCAGCTCTCAGATACCTCGTGGCAGATAGGGTGACAGGGATCAGTCATTTAGGAAGTAGCTCATATTGCTAAGTAGTGTGTGGGCATAGCCTTTCTCCCATCTACCTTTACTGACCACAATTCTGTACCCTCACCATCCCGATCTCTCCAGGCAAATGATTAATTTCACTTCGGCAAACAATCCAGGGTGAGGCAAAGTCTGCAAAACTTTTAAACAAAATATTCATGATTTTAATTCCTTTGCCCTTCTCAATAAAATTAATAATAATCCCATTTACTTAATTTGGGAACAGAAGCTACATATGAAAGCCTTAAAAAAAAATTGATGAAATAAAATCTGCTAATTCATGTGATTATCTCAGAACCCAAAAGACAATGTTTTGGGTCATTTTATGCCACTGAGAACTTCACCTGAACACTTGTGACAAATGACAAGACTACTATTTCCTATTATTATACACATTTTGGCAAATAACTGAGCATAATAATGAAATACAATTCTAATGCTGTGCCCTAACCTTTAGAGCACAAAATTAAAGGAAGAAAAACCCCTATAATTAAAATATTACAGAAAATGGCCAAATGGACGTGGGAGTAATGTAAAATAAATCCTGGAATTTAATCAGCTTTTTAATCATCACTAGTTAAGACAATTGGTTGGGACTGTTATTGTCAATGGCAAACTAAAATCATTTCACATGATAATTTTGAGGGTTAATTGTTGCAGTTTATTCAACGCAATCTTCTCTACCGGCTTCATTTTTATTTGCCAGTACACCAATACACCATGATTAGCATAAATTAAACTAAGTCAGTTCTGTGGGTTACTAAATTATTTTACACCTGTCTTTTTTTGTTTTCTTTTCCTCCCCAAACATTTAAAGGTTAGAGATGGGTGAATGGTTTGATGGCAAATTCCAACATCCAGCTGCTCAGCCTCAGCTCAAAAAAGAAATGCTTAAAATCTGGGTGATTGATTTTCAGAAATCTTGGGTAGAAAAATACATCGTGAAAAAATGTCATCACGAAAGATGTTGTATCATTATACACTGACCTTTTGCAGAGGCCCATGCGACTCACAGCTGGGAAGCAAGGAGCTCTACATGCAAACTTAGATAATACAGAATGGGAAAGATTTGCGTGTGTGCCTCAAATGAGCCATTTCCCGTGCTCAAACTGACACACAGTGACCTTGGATGGCTCCGGTAACATTTATTCTTAACAAAGTGAGTTTTATCTAATTTGGAAACTCCATTCTTTTAACCATGGCTCACTGGTGGTAATTCATCTTTCACTGAGAAGCTCACCACAGGAATCCTTGACTTACACCCAACTTTGG
The DNA here is from genome assembly GCF_028878055.3 of Symphalangus syndactylus. NCBI lineage: Eukaryota > Metazoa > Chordata > Mammalia > Primates > Hylobatidae > Symphalangus > Symphalangus syndactylus. The sequence goes on from NC_072438.2 coordinate 24,460,856, forward strand.
GGAAAAAAAAAGTCACTTATACAAAATGGTCAGCCCAGCGGGGCATGGTGGTACACACACCTATAAACTCAGCTACTCAGGGAGATTAAGTGGGAGAATTGTTTGAGCCCAGCAGTTTGAGGCCAGTATGGGCAACATAGTGAGACCCTGTCTTAAAAAGAAATTTAATAAATAAATTTTGAAAATTAAAACACACACACACACAGAGAACCCCAAATGGTCAGCCCATTCCAAGATCTGCTTCCCATCTACTTCATTACCATCCAGGACACTTAACTCCTCCTGTCCACCCACATTGCCCCCAGACAAGTCCTCTTCCCCTCTCCTCCTCATTACTTCACTCTTGTGGGAATTTACCCACTACTTACCATCTGCCACCTTCCTCCTCTGCAAATATGGCCCGAGGGAAACTTCTTCTTCAGCCAACAACAATCATGGTGCATCTATTACAAACTAGACTGTTAGCTGAGGATACATTCTTGTGACCAGGTAGACATGATTCCATCATCACACAACTTAGAGTCAAAAGGAAAGACAATTATGATATAGTAGATAGACTAATTATATTATATACTAATTATATTAGGGAAGTACAGAGACCTATAAGAACAGGGAGCCTCTCTTCTCCCTCTTCAAGCTTCCTGTGCTCTCTGTGGGAGCTACCTTTCCCCCAACACCTGCTTTTCTCCTCAGTGGGAGTTTGGGGTGGGCAACACATTGGCTTTTATTGAAAGGGAAAATGACAATAATCTTCTCCTCACTCTGCGGGTCTCTACTCTGCAAGCCACCTCATCCTGCCCTGGGGCCTCTAACACTTTGGATGCAGAAGGTGTCCACTCCCTTCTTTACTCTCAAGCTGGGGTTTGAATTCAACGACAGCTCGTCCCTGAACCATCTGCTCGGCATCAGGCTTGGGTAGAAAGCTCTCTATGCTAGAGAAGCTGTCTATTCTGTCTATCACCGAATTCTCATTTCTTTGCCCAGTGCCTGGCTCAGAATAGTTGCTCAATAAATATTTCTTGAATAAGTTAAATTTTAAAAATGTGTTTAATTAATGAGCAATTTTAAGATAATGATATATTGAAATATGGTAGATGATATTTGAGTAGAAATGGTGATAACACAAAAATTATTCTGCAGGTTATAGTATAATATGCAGAGAGAGGTTCAAAACTATTGTGAGTCTGCCTCAAGACCCAGTGGGAAACTCCATCTTTTATTTATAAACCAAGTGACTATGACCTAAGGGCCTCACTTCCCAAAGACCTGACTTAGAATATCATTCACATGAACACATGGGGTCTGTCTTGTCTAGCACTGAGTCCATATGATTTGGCACACAGCACACAAATGTACTCAATTAATATTCATTGAACACACTCAATGAATTAGCTAAGATAAACTTTTAACTCACAAGACATTTGTCTGGTAAGAACCTTCTGTACAAGAATTTATCAATAGATGGCTTGCAAAAGTGTTTTGTTTGATTTGCACATTGTTTTTCTAAATGTTGAAATTTGCCAACATAAAACATTTTAAGATAATACCATTTTACATTAAAAGATTTCAACTTCTACTGAACTGAAGAATTCAGAAGAATTTTCAATTTCTTCTGAAATATCAGAGGATCTTGAAATACTGTAAGTGAGAATAATCCCAGAGGGAATGTCACCTGCAGCTTTTTGGGACTGACTCATTTAAATGGGGCATGAACTCTCCAGTTCACCAAGTTCTCTACCTGGCGAATTTTACGCATCCATACACCCCTAGAAATATTTGGCTGTGTGACCTTGATCTATACAAGCATATTAAGGAAGAAGTAAGAGAGGCCATTTGAGATTAGGAGCCCTAAGCCTCTTTTAAATTCTTAATAATTTATAGCTTAAATCCTTTGGCACATATACTACCAAACTTGCCATACATAATGTGTAATATGTAGCTTAAATCCTTTGGGATATATTCATACATATAAACAGAGAGTTTAAAGTCGAGACTGATGGGGTGGGAAGAAGAATAATTTTTAAAAATATTTCTGCCTTTATAAATAAAACTCAAGACACTACCACACTCGCCATATCAGCTGAAAACAGCAGGATGGGATTAGATATTTTGTTCTCCACATGTTCTCTCCTGGCCTGTGAGGAAAAGAAGGGATGGCCATGAATACATACAGTCTGAAAAATACTAGAAAAATGCCTTGTTTGACAGTCAAATCAACCGACAGCTTTAAAACGTGAAGTGTTTTCATTCGGATTCTGGCATCTGACAGTCAAATCATTCTTCCTGGAGTTGGCCTTGTCAGTAACATAATGATGTGAAAATTACTGAGAGTTTGTGGAGGATCCAGGCTTCCCGAGGAATCTGAAGCTATTTATTTGTGGGCAGGACCCCAGAAGGTGGAATAAAAGACAAATAATAGCTATTGAGATGGAATAAAATAGACTCCCGAAGTAGAAAGCAACCTGAGAAAGCCACCCCTGTGTAGTCAACAGGAAGGTTTTATTTAAGAAAATACAAAAAAAAGTGTGTCTCTAAGGATATGAATTTGATTTTCTCAGGGGCATCCAACTCAGAAACCTATCCCTAAACAATATTTAGACTGAGCTTTATTTTTAGGCCAAGGGTTGTTCTTTTTTAACTTTTCTACTCTTCTCAATTCTAGCCTCTTGTTTACTGCCCTAAACCATCTCCCAATAATACATTGAGTCAACAGGGAAAGATGCAAAGCTGTGGGTGGAGATGATGGGCTCAAGTGCCAAAAGGCAATTGGCTCTGCCCTTATTGCCTATGGCTGGGAAACTATTTTACTGCAATCAGCAATGATCTACACATCCCACAAATCTAAGGTATTTTTGGCTTTTTATGAAATTTCAAAACATACATTAATCTGTCCATTCATTCAACAATGCTGTTGAGTATCAGGCATCATAAAGGCCAATGCTCACACTCTTACAATCTAGGGGGATGGATAATCATGTAAACCTATCACTCTGATGTAATACAGCAAAAGTATTTCTAGGGCACCTAAAGTGCATGATAACAGGGAAGGATTTGGTCAGAGAAAACAGATAGGAGTTAACCAGTTTAAAAAGAAGAGCAAAATGGTGTTTAGGGAAGAATCACGGCATTATGGTTTGTTCAGCCTTACGTGGTGGAGATCTACTTTGTGCCAGGCACTGGGCTTGGCCCGAGGACACTGTGCTGGGCTCTCTGGTGTGCTTGAAGAAGGTAAAGCATGTGGCACCATTGGGCAACTTGGGTAGCTCAGTCATGCTGGGATGAATGAAGAAAGAAGTGAAGATGGGAAAAAATAAGGATGATTGTGTTGGCAGGGACAAGATTGCTAAGGTAAAATTAGACTTTTTATTAAGGCTGGGGCAAATGAAAGGCTTTACACAGGGATGACAAGTCTGATCTGGGTTTTAACAAGGTCTCCCTGGATGCTGTGCATAGAATGAACTGCAAAGGGCAAAGAGTGGAGGCAGGGGACCAGTTAGGATGATGGGCTAGTAATCCAGGAGACCAGTTAAGGACCTGATTTCAAAAATTACTACAAAGCAACAGTAATAAAGAGAGTATGGTTCCAACATAAGGATAGACATATAGATCAATGGAATAGAATTCAAAGTACAGAAACAAACCCTTTCATTTACAACCAATTGATTTTAGACAAAGGTGTCAAGAGAAGTCAATAGGAAAAGAATAGTCTTTTTAACAAATGGTGCTGAGATAACTGGCTGTCCACATGCAAAAGAACAAATTTAAATCCCTATCTTACATCAAACATAATAATAAATTTAAAGTGGATCAGAAACCTAAAATAATAGAACTTTTAGAAGATAACATAGGCCTTAGGTTATGCAAAGATTTCATAGATATGATCACAGAAGCACAGTCCATAAAAGAAAAAAATTAACAATTTGGACCTCATCAAAATTTTTAAAAATTGTGCTTCAAAAGAGATCCTGAAGGAAATGAAAAGACAGTACACACACTTGGAGAAAATATTTTAGAATCATATATCCAGTAAAGGAATTGTATCCAGAATATATAAAGAACTCTAACTCAACAATAAAAAGGCAAGTCAATTTACAAATGGGCAAAGGATTCACTATACCTTTCTCCAATGAAGAAAGCTATACATAGCTCAAGCCTGTAATCCCAGCGCTTTGGGAGGCTGAGGCGGGCAGATCATGAGGTCAGGAGTTCAAGACCTGCCTGGCCAACATGGTGAAACCCCGTCTCTACTAAAAATTCAAAAATTAGCTGGGCATGGTGGTGGGCGCCTGTAGTCCCAGCTACTTGGGAGGCTGAGGCAGGAGAATCGCTTGAGCCCAGGAGTCGGAGGTTGTAGTGAGCCAAGACTGCGCCACTGCACTCCAGCCTGGGTGACATGGTGAGACTCTGTCTCAAAAAAAAACAAAAAAAAAAAAAAAAAAAAGAAAAGAAAGAAAAATAAATTTATACAAATGGCCAAAAAGCACCTGGAAAAATGCTCAACATCCTTAGTCACTAGGGAACTGCAAATCAAAACTTCAATGAGATACTACTTCATATACACTAGGATGGCTATAATCATACAATCACAACTACTGGAGTGAATGTGAAGAAAATGGAACCCTCATACATTGCTAGTGGGAATGTAAAATGGTGCAGCTGCTTTGGAAGACATTTTGGAAGCTCCTCAAAATGTTATCCATCAAACTATCATATGATCCAATAATTCTACCCTTAGATATTTCTTCAAGAACAATAAAAACATACTTCTATAAAGACTTATACACTGATGTTTATAGCAGCATTGTTTATAATTGCCCAATAATGGACATAACCCAAATGTTCATAATTGCTAAACAAATAAATAAATTGTGGTATAACCACGCAATGGAATACTATTTGGCAATAGAAAGGAATGAAGTAATGATACATGCTACAACATGGACGAACCTCAAATATATTAGTCAAGTAAATGAACCCAGAAACACAATATGATTTCATTCATAGAAAATGTCCAGAAGAAAGAAAATCTATAGACATAGAAAGTACACTAATAGTTGCCTTGGGCTAGAAGTAGAAAGTAAGAGTGCAAATGTGCAGTCTGGGTCTTACTGGAGTGATGGAAGTATTCTAAAACTGAATTGTGGTGCTAGTTACACAACTCTGTAAATATGCTAAAAAATTTTATTTAATTGTACACTTAACGGCAATTGGTGAATTTTATAATATGCAAAAAATAAATAGTAAAGCTTTTTTTTTTAAAGAGCAGCTAAGAAATGAAAGGAAGTGATGAGGGGAACTAACAATAGGACGCAGCATCAGCAGAACTTGGGAACCTAAAGGATTTGAGGGTGGGTGGCCAAAAGGATTCTAGGCTTACAAGTAAGGACAATGGAGATTGCTAATCTCAACTGAGTAACAATTATGTGCCAGATGCTATTATGTACCTACTGTGAATCATTGTATAGTCTTCATTTTAAAAGCTTTATTAGGTTGGGATAATTATTTTCTACGTTTTATGTAGTAGAAAACCCTATTGGGGGCACAGAGAGGTTAAGAAATTTTCTGAAGGGCACACAGTATAAGCCATTTCTAGAGCTAGTGGGACAAGAGGAGGGATGGATTTCATAGGCTGCCCTGGAAATTCTTTCTAATGTTAGACAATCCTCTACTCCCTGACATTCTCATAGCCCATCTTGACCTGCCTGAGAGAAGACGTTCACATTGCTTCTTTTCTAGCAATAGACTCTGGCTAGCGCAAGTTGATCCCAGCTTTGCCATTGCATTCTGTGTGGATGTCCATTGATAGATTATTTCTGTCTGAGATCATCAGAAATGACAAATGTTAGGTCAAGGACACTAGCCAGAGAGATATTAAGAGCAGGTAGGGCTCATTCACCAGTGAGAAGATATTTAAAAAGCATTAACAGCTTCCTTCTGACAAGTAGCCAGAAATAGCCACAAAAAAGTCATTGGGTGGAAAATGGCCTCCTCTGAGCACGAACCAAAAAGGCATCTAATAACAGTTCCATGCTAAGAAGTTTATCCTAAGAAACTGGAGGGGTTTTTTAAATCCTCATTCGAATGAGGGTACTGTTTTGCTTGGAAGATGACATTGGAAACTAGTATGTGTTTGCTGTGCTTCTTCAGCAAGAATTTTACTTGTTCAAGAAAAGCACAGGTGAGCAGTACATACCTGCTCAACTCAGCTAGCTGGATGTGAGGAATCATATTCCACTGGCTTCAGCTGGCCTGGGCAGCCACAGCTTTCTTGGGGACAGTGGCCTGGCATGGTTCCCTGGAGGCCTTTTTTGCACTTCAGGTGCTTTTGCTGCCATGATTACTCTCTGTGTAGCTTTGAGCAAGCTCTATCACCCCTCTGGGAAAAAAATGAGAACACTAGAACAGGTGGCTTCCAAGGTCTCTTCTATCTTTAAAGTCCTTCTCTTCTGCTTGAGTCTATGAAACAGCCCAGCCTGGTAGTTTCCTGTCTGCTATCACATATTATTACAAATGGGTGACTTCACAGAAATATATTCTCTTACAGTTGTAGAGGACAGAAATAAAAAATTTTGGCTGGATTGATTTCATCTGGAAGCTCTGAGCGAGCATCTGTTCCATGCCGTTCTCCTAACTTCTGGTGGCTGCTGGTAACCCTTGGTGTTCCTGGGCTTATAGACACATCACCCTAATCCCTGTCTCTGTCTTCACTTGGCTTTCTCGTGGTCTTCCCCTTCATGCCACACAACATCCTCTCCTTTCTCTTCTAGGGACATCAGTCATTGGATTTAGGGCCACCTTAAATCCAGGATGATCTCATCAAGAACTTTACACCTGCAAAGACCCTATTTTCAAACACTATGGGTTAGAACTTGGGCATATCTTTTTTGGGGGGCTCAGTCAACTTATTAACAAATAGCTAATATGTAGTGAGATGTAATATGTGACCAGCTTGTTTCTAAGTGCTTCAAGTGCATTATCATGCTTAACCCACACAATAGCCCGATGTGATAAAGGCTTGTATTGTATGCATTTTACCAATGAGGAAAGTGAGAGGTTGACTAACCGGCCCACATTACCCGGCTATTAAACCAGGAGGCAGAAGGCCTCTAGTACACACTCAAACAAGGATTCCATGCTGCCTCCCATACAAATGCAACCATACAAAGTGCCAACCTTATGCAGATTATAGTTACTATCAGATTTCAATCATTAATTCATTAACAAACAGCATAGTAGGCACTCAACACAGCTTTTTGAATGAATAAATGCTTGAAATGTCTCAGGTTCTATACTGGTCACTGGAGTATAGATGTCAACATGATTCTACTATGCTTTTCTTGCTAAAATTAGCAATGACTCTTCTCTATATTAGGCCTAATTTGGGCTTTGATTAAAACTGGCAATAAGGCAGAGAAATTCAAGACACTAAGGGTCAGAGATATGAAACAAGACTGAGAGTTGTTCCCTAATCCATTTTTCCTCTATTAATAAAACAACATCAGAAACACAAATAAGTGAAAACATTACATGACTTTCACACATTGCCACATGGATTCCAGCTATCTCCTTGTGAACTCTCTCTTTCATTTTCATACACTCTCTTTTGCTCTCTCTTTCTCATACTAAGAGGATCTCCTCAACTTAATTTTTTTGGTGTGTGGGGAAGTCACTAGTATTCAACCCACAAGAAGGAGTCAACCACAAGGAATACGTGTGCATGGAAGTGGTGCTGCTGCTGCTGTAGACCTTTTTTATAATCTCTTCTAGGCAGACTGAGTGGCAAGTATGATATCCTTAGTTCACTTAAGGCAGAGTTTATAGCTGGGTCCCTCTTGTTCTTTAGTAGTAGCATTTAAAAGCAAGCTAACATAATTTCTACACACAGATTTCTCTCAGGAACTTCTTAGGCTTATATGTCCCATTTACTGGAATATGCAAAGTTTATCTTTCTAAGTAAGGCTCACGCAGATCTTGGTGTTGCTTTCTTGAGAGTAACAATCATAAAGAACTGTTTCTATCTTTTTCTTAAAGGAAAGAAGGAACAAACCCTTTTGATGTACAGCAAATGTCTGGAGCTTTAAGCTTTCAAAGAGGAATATGGCTCAGGCTGTCCTGCAACAATGGTTCTTGCTTCTCAGTATAGTGGGCCTTAAGCAAACCCAAGAATGGGAGCTTCAAAGAGCTAGAGGGAATTACACAGTGGGCAAAGGTCAGGCTCAAAGCCCACATTCATGGAATAATACATAGAATATTTGGGATGAAGTGGAGAATTTGTTTAGGGAACTGTGTATTTTAAGCCTGGAGAAGGAGGTTTGTAGAAGGCTCTGAAAGCCAGGCTCTGATGTGGGAGCTATTTACAAAATGTGGGATTTGTGATGTCTGAAGTAGCAATGCTTTACTATATGAGGCCTTAGGGAATAAAATAAACTTTCATCACCAACGATCAGTGGTTTTTAAATCTAGAATTTGGGGGTTAGCATTTGAACTCTTTTCCTGAAATGAAATTTTATCCATATAAACTCCAAATTACAAAATATGAAAACTGGCTTGAAGACTAACCAAAGCCCCATTGGCCTCTTCTTAAGGCATTTCTCCCCATCCCATCCCATTCCGTACCCTAGAATTTCTCAGAACATGGATTGAATCCTTTCACCTTTGCCCCATGGAACAGAGCTTTACAAAGCATGGCACTCGTGCCATTATAGTACATGCAGTAATTTAGTATAGGTACAGATAAATATTTATACTAAATTTTAATATTCATGTATTTATTTTAATGTGTATTATTCTATCAAGGCCATGATTTAGTGGATATGGTGGTTTAAAATGAAGTTAAACATAAAAGGGGATTTAATTTAATTTGAAAAAATGCTAATAACTAACAGTGCAGGTAAAGTTTTTAAAAGAATTTTATATATTAGATGTTTCTCAGTTATTCAAAGTAATAGATGGTTAGGTTAGCACAGAAAAAGGGAAGTCTGAAGATAAAATCCATCCATAGTAGCTTTAGTTTCTTCACTTTTTGCCAAAGCTGATAGCAAATAATAATGATAATAATGATGATGATGAGGACTAAATTTATTTCACTTTCTTTTCCTGTTTCCTTTTTAATGGAACTAGAAATAGTTGAACAGAAGATGACTCCGCAGGGGAAACACTAACTCTAGTTATTCTGCAAGTCAGAAAAAGCAGGCCTGGTTAATTGGGTAATAGCTGGAGAAAACTGGATTGTTACTTTGAATACAAAACATATTCTGCCTCCAACCCCAATCACACCCCCTTCTGCATATTAGATGCATTCCAGAAAAGTCGTGGGTAATGAAAATAGCTGCTATTGAGTCATTATTCATTGACTTGCTTACACTAGCTGAGAAGTTTTCCCAGAAGAGAAAAAAAAGATCCCAAACTATGATTAAAACTTATACTTTAAGAATCTTAATAATCCTATCAAAAAGTTTTCTGTATGTCTCAAAGCATCAGCATTTAGCTGCCACACAGACCAGCAAGTGAACAATGAATCCGTATGATAACTTTAGATGCAATTATTATTATGTTTCCTTATATACAAATCTGATAAACACCCCCCTTGGCTGGACTGATTGTATTACTTGGTATTTTGCCCAAATTTCTCCCACACACTTATGCCCTTTAAGTCTTCCTGAAAGTGGTAATGGGGGCTTCCCAGGCTCAAATCTGCTTAAACACATCAGTTTTCCTCAAAATATGGCTGCCAATGTTAACTGAAATAGCAAGTTTCTTTGCTTGAGGCAGGAATTTTAGAAACTCAGTATGATAGCAATACTTATCTCTTGTAATCAGAAGCTCTATTTTTCAATAGCAAATAATGGAAATACAAGTTAATTGTTATGTAATAAATACAGTATGGTAGACAAAAATCTTTCAAAATGCGGATCCCGGGGGAAATTAATAAAAGATATCCATGTACACTAAAAATGCAAATAAAAGTGAATTTTATTGGTGGGGGATAGAGTATTGAGAGTGTTACATCTTTACTCACTCAACCCACCAAAGAATGGTCTATTCAGCTTCTAATGTGTGCTGGGTATTGTACAAGCTACTGGGGAGAGACAAATAAGACTTGAGTTCTGTCCTAAAGGAATTGCCAGCCTAAAAGGGAAAATATTATAATATATAATTATATATATAACCTACATAACTTCACAGATATGTATGTATGTGTATATATTTTTCAATCCATTGAATATGTTGAGTCTAATGCAATGAAAGAGAAAAATGAAAACAATTTAAAGAATTTTTCAAGATGAGACTGAGTTTGAGTTTTTAATGGCTTTAAAAACTTCTGATGACTTTTACTCTTGCGGCTATCTTTAAGCCACATGGGCAAAAATGAGATCTACAAATTGAGTCAGCCAACCTGTATATGTGTAGTCATTGACCTAAGGATTGCTCTGTCATTTCTCAAAGTTTGCCCTGAAGATCATCATTCCTTGAGATATTTCTCCAAAAATCAGAGGAGAGTGTCATGGTCAACAATTTGAGAATCACAGAGTACTTTCTACCCTAAAGATTCATGATAAACCCTCACATAAGAGCTGTATAAAATATTGTATCAAATAACCAAGTTTAATTTAGAGAAATCAGTCTTTCCCAATCTTACTTGATCATGGATGGCATTTTTACCTATTGATATCCCATGGAAATAATACTCACAGAATGTTCTTTTGGAAATGCTGCAGTAATAAATGACAAACATGTATCTATTGTTCTTTAAAAGAATAAAAAGAATATCTGTAGACCACTTGTATTATTTTCCCCAGTGACATTTTACAGAGATTAAACTTTCTTGCCCTGTTCTACATATTTCCAGAATCTAATGTTTACATGTCATAGCAAATTGTACAAATTGAAACTCAAAATAAACAGGCATATAAGAAGAAACAACCTGTAACATGAAAAGTTATGACCAAATGCAAAAGAAGAAAAAAAACCTATTTTCTACTCAGTGGGCAAACTGCTGTTAAACAACTTTTATAAATTGCTTGATTTTCCATATTTTTTCTTCTTGACATAAATGTGATTCAAGCATTTGAATCAGTTCTTATGTGACCACTTTGTTAGCTTCAACTGGTAGATTACTCCTTCAGTAAAGGCTAAAATAATTTAGCAGAAAACATAATCAACTATAGAGAGATTTTTTTTTTGTTTTAAAGAAAGTGTGTACATAGAGCCATGATAAGCTCATTAGCTTGACAGAATATATTCATAAGATCAATGTAGTCCGTCAAAATAATTTTATTTTTACTATGTCTGTTCCACAGAGGATGACCATCCCTTTGACCCTTGTTCTTTGAGAAGGCCTTCTGTAGCATCAAAAATCACTTGAAAATATTCGTCATGGTCCATTGTTCTTCCCATTCATCCTTTTGAAGATGCTAAAGTGTCCTAGAATCCTATCTTTTTTGTTCCTGGCCCATGGTAATTTTAGCTAAATTTTAGGAAGTAATATGGTTGAAATATGTCCCCCAAAGTTCATGTGTTGGAAATTTAACCAATCCCTAATGCAGCAGTGTTGAGAGGGTACAGCTCTTAAACAAGGTAACCCAGGTAATGCATTTATAAGTGTCTGACCCAGAGTAAGTGTTCCTAAGTGTTGTTTTTTTATTCCATAATTATGCATTATTTGTTATCATATATTATATGACTTTCCAGTAATTTTAAATTCAATCTCTCCTTCGCTTCTCACAACAACACTATTGGCTAGATATTATTATTCTGTTCATTTTACAGATGAGGAAACTGAAATCTAATGACACTAAACAACTTGAGGCAAAAACCAACCAGATACAGACTCTAGAGATTATTTTAAGTAAAATCAAAGCTAATTTAAATATTTATCTTCTTGTAATTTATTAAACTTCAACTATTATAATCTCTCTTAAGCCAAGAGAGACTCAATAACTCATTCATGGTCATATAAAGTCCATGGTGGAGCCTGATGTGATGGTTGATTTTATGTGCGAATTGGCTAGTTTCTAATATCTAGTAATTCAATCAAACACTAATCCAGGTATATGTTGAAAAGTATTTTGTAGACGTGATTCAGTTCATAATCAGTTGACTTTAAGAAAGATTATCCTAGATAATGAGAGGTGGTGGGTGGGGGGGCGGGTAGTGTTAAATCAGTTGAAAGGCCTTAAGAGCAGAGCTGAGGCTTTCCCGAGGAACAAGACATTCCACCTGTGGACTGTAACGTCAGCTCATACCTGAAAGTTCCAGCTCGCTCATCCCCACTGGCCTGCCAAATAATTTTCAGATTGCTAAGCCATCCCCAACAATCACATAAACCAATTCCTTGCAATAATTCTCCTAATATATGTCTCCTACCGGTTTTGTTTCTCTGGTTGAACCTTGACTGACACACCTGAGTTCAAACACAAATCTCCATGTCCAGAGACAGAGGCCAGCTCTGATCTTCTGACATCATGGCAACCATCAATGTTCAACTCATCAAGGTCAATTGGTTCAATTGGCTTTGTCAGGTCCCCATTAACTTAATTAGGAAGCTTTAACCATATGCACCATAAATAAGCAATATGGATGTTTGTATATTTATGTAACACTACTTCTACTCTTTCTAAGACAATAATAGTAATATTAATAGTCATTAACATTTACTAAGGAATTACCATGTTGCAGAAAAGGACCAAGATCTTTAAAATCATTATCTTATTTCACGGATAGAAGCTATAAAGTGGTAGGATCCTTCTCAATACAAGGAAGATTTTCTAAGCACAAGAGCAGTCTAAAGATAGACTAGGCTGATCCAAGAGATGGAAAGCTCTCCATCTGTCATGGAATGCAAGCCCAAGTTCAAGTCACTTGACAGGGAAGTTAGAGAAAAAATTCAGCATTGGATGTTAGCTGAAGTTGACAAACCATAAATTCCCTTATTCCAAAACTATGTCCTCTGGCAATTTACATATTTAATCTCCATCGTATTTTTAAACTGTTGATAAAACTGTCCTTAAATGACTGAGTAAGTATATGCTTGGACTGTTTGTAAAATTGGAAATAAATCAATGAACCTTGTATTTCCTTTTATAGCCTCCCATGAGGGTATAAAGATCTATAAACAGGCACACAATACATGCAAGTTAAATCAGAGTCAATTCTTAATTATCCACATTGATAACTGAAGCAAATTGACAGATAATCCAAAATATAAGGGACAGCATGTTTTGTCTCTGGTCTTTAAATTCTGTGTCCCCACCTTCCCTATGATCAGGAAGAGGTAGCTCTTGGCTTAAAAAGTATTCACTTCCTAGATAGAACTCCGGTTCTCCCTTTCACTTTTAATATCTATGTTAATTTTTTAGAATTATTGATTAAACTAAGTCCATTAAAATTAGCACCACTTTTTTAACAAAAATTTCCCCTGGGATCTCTAAAATTCAGACCATCCAACAAAAAAACTGAGGGATAAATGGCAACCTTATTGCACACAAATGTATCCATAGGACATGGAGCAACAAACCTAAATTGTGAAGTGTCAACAGACGAAAAGTACTTTGCTTCTTAAAGGAAACCCATACTGATCTGATCCTAACCACAGAGGAAGGCTCCTTGTCTCGTCTTGACACTAAAACCAGATAGGGGTGGGCATAGGCCAGTTAGTCTAGATAATCTAAAGCCGAAAGAGAGTGAAAGTATAGTGATGTTTGTGAAATCCTTCTAAGAATTTTAGAGGACTAGAGATAAGGTATGAATCACTCACTTTCTAAGCCACAATCCATGGCTCGGCAAAGTAAATAAAACTTTCAAATTCATTTTCATTTTGTTTAAATAAAAAATTAAAATACCATAAACTAATTTAAGACAGAATTAAATGTTGTGTCCATGAGAGGCTGCTGGATTAGAAAGCAGAACAATCTGGGTTCTAGATTCAGGTCTGTCAATAATTACCTAAGAGACGGTAGCCAAATTATGGAACTTCTCTGGGCCTCAGTGTCCTTATCATAGCAGCAGCTACTACTTCATGAAAGCTTTCTTCCATGTATTTTGGCTGTTTTTCTAAAAGCACTTTTGCATTTTAGTTCAGAGAATCCTTCTAACAACCTTATAAACTAAGTACCATTACTAAACCCACTTTACAGAGGAGAAAAGAGAGGCACAGAAAGTAGCTTGCCCAGCAGGAGTCAGGTTAGTGGGATCAAATGACATTCCAACCCACACTTAACCACCTGCTACACTGCCTCTCAGCTGGAAAACATGAGAGATGAACTAGGTGCCCTCTCAGGACACCTCTCAGGACCCTTTAGCTCCTTTTTTCTGTGATTCTACAATATAGCAAAATATCTATTAAGCAGATATTTTTAAAGGGCTAGCTTCAGAAGGAAATTCCATTTGAATACATTCATCCTTTAAGATGTGTATCAACTGTCACCTCCTTTGTGCCCTAGGCAAAGATGCCATCATATCCTAAGTGAGGTGAGTATCGTTTAAATTCTTGCCTCCGCACTCACCATACTGTCTTTATCCTGTCTTTCTTATCTAGTTGATTGCCAACTTTCCTACGTCAGGACCATGGTTTGTCCATCTCTGTGTGACCCAAGAAGCTGTAACATGATAGGTAATCAATAAATACTGTATTTGTTTATAAGAGGACAGAAAACTCAAGGTCCTAAGGGTAGGGTCTGTTTGGCATGATGAGAAACAGCAAGAAGGCCCAGACGGTCCTCACCTTATGATGGTTCCACTTCTGATTTTTTGACTTTACGATGGTGTGAAAGCAATACATATTTAGCATGCTCCTCAATTTCTGATAGGGTTATATACAGATAAACCCTCATAAGTTGAAAATATTATAAATTGAAAGTGTATTTTTGGCTTGCAATATATTCAACTTATGATGGGTTTTCTGGATGTAACTCCACAGTAAGTTAAGGAGCATCTGTACTGTGTTTAATATAGCATGTAAGCTGCACAGAAGGTAAGACACTTTCTGATTATGACAAAGTTTTTGAGAAAGAATGTTTAAGAATAAGGTATTAGGATAACCTAGCTCCCTGTCTGACTTTGGTTTTTGTTGCTATAACAGAATACCACAGACTGGGTAATTAATAAAGAAAAGACTTTTATTCAGCTCACAATTCTAGAGGTTGGGAATCCCAAGGACATGGTGCCAGCACCTGGTGAGAGTCATCCCATGGCGGAAGATGGAAGTGCAAAAGGGACAGGAGAGCAAGTGTGAGAGAGCTCGCTTTTAGAACAAAGCCACTCCCAGGATAACAGACCCCCTCTCACGATAACAGCATTAATCCATTAGTGAGGGTACAGCCCCTGTGACCTAATTACCTCTTAAAGGTCTCTCCCTCTCAACATGGCTACACTGGGAATTGATTAAATTTCCAATACATGAACATTGGGGAACATATTTAAACCATATCACTTCCTTGCCCTGCCACACATGAACTCACCCCATCTTATACCTCCAAACTGTCTTCTCTTGATTTTAACCTTATTACCTCCTGCCACAGTCCCCTGGAGCCACGTGGACCTTCTGGATGTTTCTTGTCATGCCAAGCAGACCCCACTTTCAGAAACCTGAGTTTTCTGCCCTCTTGCCTGAAATGTCCTTCAGATCCACATAACTCATTTTCACACTTGCTTTAGATCCCTGCTAAAATGCCTGTGAATGAGAGAGCCCTTCACTGACCACCTACAGTAAGAATCAACACCCTCCACTCCCAGATTTCTCCTCCTGCTGCCACCTCTTCTTGTCAATGACACTTGCTACCACCTGGAATAGGACAAATATGTTTGAATAGAGCCAATTTTTCATCCATTCAAACGACAGTGCCATAAAGTTAGAATCTTTCATCAATTCATCGCCTGCCATCTCCTCAATGCCTACAGCAGTGCCTAGCACAGTGCAGCCAATCAAAAACTGTGTAGGCAAATGAATGAAAAAAGGAAAAAACTTCTTGTTGTACAAATATAGAAAATGCTTTTTAAGGGGTTTGTTATGACAACAATAAATTTAAATGTGACGCATTAGTTTAACAACCCAAAGTCCATCTCTGGTCAGCTTTCTGTCCCAAGGTCTGTTATATTTGTCAAGAAACTACTAAGAGAATGTGAAGTTCATGTCTTTGCTGTAATATTTGGGTATCTGTGTTCTATTACTAAGAGGGAGAATGGGTAACTGGAGTGTGTTGGATGCAGGGAGATTTGTGGGCACCTGGCTAAAGGGAAAATCACCTTAGTTTGGCAACTAGATAGTTGTGTTATTAAACATTTGCTTCTCTCTGCACTTCTCAAAGTCATGAATCCTGTCTCGTTCACCTGTGCCTCCAGGGCTGGGACCTGGCAGGCAGAAATATGCTTGTTGAGTGAATGAAGCCAGCACCAAACTCAGGCTTCTCTCTACCCCCAGTTCAAGTTACCCTTAACTGGGCCATGGTAAATCTGTAGTATCAAGTTCAGATGCCCTGTGAGATTCTCCTTCCAGAACCATGTTCACAGCCTGTAACTTCTGAGCCATGTCAATACTTTTCAGGTACCCTCCATCTGATTGATTAGCAAGCCCAAATTACAGTGAGAAGATATTGTGTCCAAATCTGAATCCAAACCCTAGGCAAACTTTGGCATGTACTCAAGACTCAATAATTGTTAAATAAATGAATAATTAAACAATTCAGAGAGAAGTTTTCACAAGAGGAGGATGAGTGCTTAGGAGGTACTCCCCAGTGCACACACACATTATTCTAGTCATTGAGTTAACTGATAGGTATTAGAATTTTTATTTTAGAAGCATAGGAAGGTTAAGTCCAGAAACATAAAATGATTTGCAGATGGAGATGCCATGTCATTGGTAGAAACAGGAAAAGTCTGAGATCTATTTACTCTGTGTCAGAAACTAGTAACTCCAATTTTAATAAGGATTTATCCACTTCTCTCTTTTGCAACTGCTTGTCCACATATAGAAGAAGCAGAACAGTTCTCTTGGATAAATATATTAAAGCTAGCCTCACTTATTCATTGACATGAACTTGAGTTATTAATCATGCTAAGCCATTAGTATATAAAATATCTAAATAGCTGTCTACCTCTTGTATGCATACACAAGTTCACACACACACACACACACACAAACACACACAAACGCACATATATATATATATATCTGGAGAGAGAGAGAGAGAGATTGAATATGCCAATAGACAATGGCCAGACCATACACAAAAGTAGAACTCTGACCTACAGCATGCAGCTACCTGTCCAGGAAACTAACTCCTTATCTGCAATAAACAACCCAGGAAGGCAACCTGCCATAAGTCAGACTTGCAGGAAGCCAGATCCTGCTATCTCTAGTAACAATCCAGGAAGCTAAACAATAGCTTCTGTAACAATCAGCCCAAATTGGCCAGGCTTTAATTAATAACTGACAGCTTCCCCAATCTTTGTCCCCACTTTCTACTTAGAACCGACCAGAAGATGTCAAATACATACCACTAACCAATCACATTGCATGATTAGCCCCTGTAAAGAGTCCCCAGATCAAAGACCTCTCTCATGGACACACCTGAAGCCTTCCCTTTTTCCCACTATGAAGTTTTCCTACTCCTCTGCCTGCCTTTGAGTCTCTACCAAAAGCAAGTGACAGTGGCTGACCCCCTTTGCTACAGCAAGCTCTAAATAAATAGCCATTGCTTTTTCTCATTTGGTTGGTCTTCATTTATGTGCGTGTATATATATTTATGTGTGTATATATATATAATATGTACACATAATGTATATATATACATTATGTGTATATATCATATATTTATATTAGTACATAAAATATCCATTATATACTTATATATAATTTTTATGTGCATGTAACCACTGAATTGTTTAACATTTTCTTTAAATATACATTTCATATAAAATTTATTTTAACATTAATTATAATACTTTTATCTTAAACGGAAAAATAGTAATTTCCTAATAAGTATTAAAGTAAGTACCTATTAAATCTATTTATTCAATTGCCACCTAAAAAGATTTCACATGCTACTAATAATGCATGTAGCTTAGTTAAGGCAAATACTCAGTTTACAGTAAAAACCTGTTCCCGAATTCAGCTTCATCCCCTCACCTGCTGTGTGGCATAAGACAAATGCTCTAACGTTTCTGAGTCTTGGGTTCTTACCTCTGAATACCAATGATAAATCCAAACTTGTAGAATTACAGTGAAGATGAAATTCAATGGTATGTATGCATGCACCAGACCCAGGCAGGTGCTCAATCCTCAATAAATACATTTATATTTTAGTACATGCAAAATAACAGGAGGCAAGGAATATGAGAAGAAAACTGTAGCACCAGAATCAGGTTCCTTGAATGTGTTCAAACTCAAATGAGTATGTGGAGTTCACCATTGGCCAACTACACAACAGCCAGAAAATGTTCACGTGCGTTAAGTAAAATGCTCACAATGAAAAGCTGTTTAAGCCACCTTAGCCGAATCACGATATATTATTTATAAGGAAGACTTTAAAGGGGAGGGAGGACCAGCCTGTGGCCATTTCCCATCAAACAGAATCATTACCAATAACATGTTTTCAATGGCTGCATAGGGGGTCTTTCAACGTTGGTTAGAATTAAAGCTCAGAAAGAGAAAAATATTCAGCAGATGACAAAACAGTCCCAAATCTATTTTCACACATTTTCCAGAAAAGACTGGGTCTCTTTCAAAAGCTTTAAATAGACACTAACAGTAAGAAATCTGGAACGCAAAAGAATTACATATGTACATTATGTGTGTGTGTGTATAATTATTTCTTAACAATGTTCACATTAACATGGGTCGGGTTGCTTTAGAAAAATGGTATAATTAAGGTGGCTTGATGGTAAGTTAGTTCCTAAATAACTGCACAGATTAAGAAATTGATGAGATGCATTTAAAAGATGGGTGAGAGAGATCAGTTTCCTCTCAGGGTGGCTTAGAAGTAGAACTAGTAAGTTCAGTAGAGGCTGCCAGGGGCACGATTCCTGATCCATCAACTCAGAGAGCATGCAAAATCCCAGGACATTAGAAGATGGATCAGAAAGTGTAGTGTTCTTAGGTTTTTCTCCTAGGAGAAGAGCAGGGGAGGTTCTTTTCTGCAGAAAGGAAGAAACAACCTCAGCAATTTCCGAACGAAAAGGCTGGTGTCCCAGGGATGATAAAAAGCAGAGGTTGTGTGTCTGTCAAGCCCACATGCAGGTCTAGGTGCACTCTGCACCCTGCTCCAGGAACTGGGAAGACTCGGGCATGGGGAATGCAGTTGAAATGCATCTCTGAACCCCTTTTTGAGGCATTTATAACCTGGCTTTTCCCCTCCTGTCTCCTGAATGATCCCTCAACCACAAGAGATGACATTTTGCTTTTGAAGAGAGGTACTTTATAGCTACTTCTGAAATATTTGTTTTGCCCTATCAATAGCCAGTGTTTATTTTCTTATATCTCCCGGAAGCTAATTTTTATCTAGCATCCCACTCTTTCTGTCCTACCATTAAAACCTCTAATTTCCAAAGTTTGATTAAGTCTTCATTTTTCATTTCTTTGTTTTGCTTTTTTAAGACGGAGGCAAGTTCTATTCAGTTAAATGAATTGACATATAACAATGAATTGTTCATGTGGGAAGGAGCACGGGTCATTATCTAGCCCAAGTTTTACAGATAAACAAACTGAAGGAAGCTCAGGAAGGTTTACAGTCTAACCATTCTCAAGGCCCCATAGGAGCAGCCATTTAAAAATGGAGCCAAGGTTTTCCGACTCATCTTACTACGACTTGCTGGGGATCTGAACAAAGATTTACCATGGGGGAACTGGAGGAACTTCTAGAAGTTGCATTTGTTACTTAATTTTGCATATAAAAATGAAGATGCTTAAAGAAAAAGTAAGGAGGTGGCACAGGACAGGGTGTGGAAAGAAGGATAAGAAGCATGGTATCAGATAGAAAAAGAAGGGATAAACAATAAAATTTAGTTGAAAAGAAAAGCGGTAGAAAAGCTTGAGGAGGGAAGAGTAAATCCTTCATGCAACAAGAAGATCTCTTAAATGAGGAGCTGTCCCTCAAGAGGCTCAAAGATGTCGGCTTGCCCAGAAACTGTGCATTTCAATATATCAGAGTAAAGTGAAAGAAATAGAAATAGGGAGATGACATAGCTAGATTAGCTAGCCAGCTAGATGGATAATTAAACAGTATAGTATCAAGTTTCAGGCAACACATTAATTTTAACTCCAAATATTTTTTAAGTACTTCAAACCTAAGGAGGCAAGAAGAATGATTTTTTGCTTATATAAACATATTAATTACAGAAATAGTGATTGTATTTACAATTTAAGCTTCATTATCACATGGCACAGAAACTCACACAGTAACTCACACAATGCATCTATTCTTTATATTGGTGTAATTTCTAGCCAACTGCAACATGAAAATATTCTGGTACATCAGGCTTGATAGATGATCTAGAGCATCCTCTTTTTGCGGACAGGATCATATCACGTATATCTTTGTATCCTTCAAGGAGCACAGCAAAGGACTTGTGTGAGATGATGGCACAATAAATGTTGGTTAAAAGGCTAAATAACAGACAGTAATAATCTCACTAAAAATAAAATAGAGAAGTAAAAGGTTCTAAAATGAGGCTCCACAAGACTTTTTGCCCAGGCAGCTTGCATGCAAATAAAGTGCTAAACCCTGTCAAGAAATTAAAGCCACATTTAAAAATCAAATGAGATCCCTTTTTTATTGGAAGGACTTGGGTATAGATCTATGGTCTGCTAATGCATGAAAGACGGTTCATGTCATTACCAGCCAGATCCTGAAAATATGGATGACAAGCTCCTGGATTACACATAAAAAGGCAAGTCTTTGCCTCGCAGAAAACTTGAGTGCTTCCCTTTTTCTTAATTGTATTGCAGATTATTTCAGACTTCAAAACAAACTTCATCATTTTTCACATTAAAAACAAAAACACAAACCCTCCAGCCCTTTCTCCTCATGCTGTGAATGAAGCTTGTCATTTTAAAAAAGCCTTTATAAGCTCAGCCTTTATTCATCCTATTATTTATCATAAGGCTACACTATTTAAGGGTAACGCACATTTGCTTACAGGGGATCGGCCACGGTAACAGCTGGGCCACGTGAAATTCAGTCGGAAATTCA
This sequence comes from Symphalangus syndactylus, assembly GCF_028878055.3. Taxonomy (NCBI): domain Eukaryota; kingdom Metazoa; phylum Chordata; class Mammalia; order Primates; family Hylobatidae; genus Symphalangus; species Symphalangus syndactylus. Next base: position 24,482,041 of record NC_072438.2, read on the forward strand.
CATTTAAAACTTAGATTTTTCTCTTTGAATGGCAACTGAAAAGAAAAAAAAGTACAAAACACACCAGCTCAGCCAGAGAGCAGGAGAGGGAGGAGGGGAATTAACAAATCTTTGAAAAATAAAGCTGCATAATCTGCTATATTTCAGGCCGCTTTTATCCTCCAAATCCCCCATCTTTGTTTAAGCTACAAACAGACTCTATAAAAATCAGCTCACCGGCCTCCTCCTATTATACACCTCCCTGCACAAATCAAATGAAGCTTTGGCTGAAAAGCTGATAAAGAAAAAATACACCGACACATGAGCAAGCTGATGTATTTTAAAAGTGGTTATCATTTCTGATCCTTTCCTTTCTCTCCAGGGAATAGATCATCTTTCCAAGGAGCACACAAAACTCTGGTACTGAGCACACTTCACCCCTTGCATTTGTTTTGAATAGGGATTTTCTAAAATAATGACCACATGAAGTATTCCATCATTAGCATTGATTTTTAACACCTTGGGTGTGAGTCGTTGTCGTGTAACTGTCTAATATTAGTGCATAACCAAGACCCCCTCCTATTATTTGCTCTCACCATACAGTTTTTCCCTGGGAAACACATTTTTCTCACGCTAAAAACAACAGGCTCTGCATTACCCAGATACTTCAAGTCTGTTCTGTTCTATTCTGTTTTCATTTCTGTTGTTTGTAATAAATTCTAGATTCTGGCCTGCAACGTCAGAAAGTAATATATCCTTCTTAGCCTTTTAGTCTTAGCTTTTCTCGTGATTTCTGGGGATCTTGAGATTGCCAGAGTCCGTCCGTTTTGTAGCTCTGTTCAGCCAGCTGCCAGCCCAAATATGAGTGTCCCTTTTACACAATCCCATAGCACCAGGAATTTTGCTTCACAGTCATTATCATAGTTACGACTTTGTATTGTCTGGTCTTTGATTAATGCCTGTCTCACTTGTACACTATAAATTCCACTGGGCAGATCTTGTTCTTAATCTCTGAATCTTCCATGTCCAGCTCAGTGAGTTAATTAGGCATGATAAAGACTCAAAAACTATATTGCTCACCAGATTACAGATTTTTAAAAAATAATATTACCTAAAATTTGCAGAGTATATGCTACAAACCAAGCACTTCCCATACATCATCTCATATAAGGTGGCAACTAGTGTCTCTATTCTATTTTATACATGAGAAATGGAGGCTTAGAGAGCTAAAGTCATTTGCCCAGTTAGAAAAGCATGGGACGGAATCAGGTCATAAACTCACAGACTTGTGCTGACTTAGGAACACAAGGGCTGACCCAATAGTTTCATCTTCTCTCATAGCTGCTTCCCACACTGGGCCAAGACCATCAGAATAAGACCTATTCATTGCCATGATACCTGGTGCCATTTATCAAGCTCCTACACCCTACTTCTGAGACATAGTGCCTAACACATACAACAATTCTGTTCCATTGAATATTATTATCCCCCTTGACTGTCAAGAACATTGCAACTTAGAGTTCAAGTTACTTCCCCCAGGCATTATGGCAAGGAAAAAACAGAGTTAGGACAAAGCTTTCCCACACTTTCCTCAAGGGACTTACTGTTGGAGACAGAAAAAGCAGGAAGAAAACAAACGAACTGCTCTTGACCACCAAAAAGAATCAGACCTAGGGGAAGGATGTACATAGGAGAATGAAGGAGTCGATGACAATGGTGCGCTGGCTGCACAGGTAGAACTCAGGGAGGTAGTTGTTAGAACTGGAATGGAATGGAATGAAATGGGCTGGAATGGACTGGACTGGAATGAAATGGATTGGATTGGATTGAAATTAAAACACATGGCCAACTTCCCATTTTGTACAAACTTATTCCGAAATACGGGTTCACTTATTGCTATGAACTGAATTGTGTCCTTCAAAATTCGTATGTTGAAGCTCTAACCCTTGATGTGATGGTATTTGGAAACGGGGCCCTTGGGATGTTAGAAGAGGCCATGTGATGTTACACGAGTCCCACCTGATGGATCAGTACCCTTATAAGGGACCCAGACAGCATGCACATGTGTGTGTGTGCTCTCTTGCGTTCTCCCTCTCTCTCTCTCTGCACACATGCACAAAGACACAAAAAGTCAAGTAAGCACACCAAGATGGAAGTCAGAAAGAGAGCCCTCAACAGGAATTGAATTAGCCAGAATTTTGATCTTGACTTTCCAGCCTTCAACACTGAGAAAATAAATGTCTATTGTTTAAGCCATCTAGTATACGAAATTTTATTATGGCGGCCCAAGCTGTCTAAGACACTTGTAGTTTCCTGAAAGGTCACAGAGACCTCCTCAGCCTTTTTTAGTCTCCACATCCCTTGGTCTGGCCAAGGCTGTCTTCAGCTGGTAACATTTGGTGAGAATTTTTTCGCTCATCTAGGTCTATGTGCTTCCCTTTTCAAGCAGTAACTACAAAAAAGCAAACCAATGTAAATCCAAAGATATCTGAGGCAAATCCACCACCTCTGAAAAAAACCCATCCAGTTCCTTGCCAGCTGTGGGTGAAATTCTAAGAATGTCCCAACAGGAATTCAGAGGCCTTGCCTTGAAAAGTAGACCCTTTCCTTCAAAGCAGCTTTGTGTAAACAATTTAACCTATCAATCTCAAGTTGCTTAGATTCTAATCTGTTTTATTACAGATTTGAACCTGCTGCACAGAGAAAAGGACAGTCCCCCTCCCTAATGAACTGTTGTTTCAAGACACCCGGCTTTATGATTTTCACATCCCACCCTCAGCCTTGCCTTTTCAAAGGGGCTTGGGACTTGGTTGGAGCTTTCTTTTGTAAATGCAAATACAATTATTAGTTATGCATTTCAATACACCCTAAAATGGTAAAGGACAATGCTCCAGCACTCACAATAACAATGCATTCCTTTTCATCCCCTGCAGAGCTCCAAATGTTACTTCATTAGTGTGGATTTGATCTCAATGCTCTTTGCCACCATAGCTTCACTTCAGGAGCCCAAGGAAGCTGCAAATGCTATATAATGTATGATTATTAACTTACATCAAACAAATCACAGTGGCTCAGTCTACTGTTTTTCTACTAATTCAATTCCTCATTAATAACCTTGATTATTATGCAAGGATAGAATAGGATTTTATAGTACAGATACCCTGAAATTGCCATGGCAAACTCATTACCATCCACAGCTATAGTTCTATATAGAAGTCAAATTGGAAATCGAGAGAAACTGCCTAATACAGAAAGTTTTATTTTGATGAGAGATAGCTGAGATGATTTCTCATCTGTTTGGACAAACAAACATGTACATCTGAAGGATCGGCTGTTAGGGACCAAGAAGAGGGAAAAAAATTGTGGGAGGCATTCTTTTCTGAAAAGAGTTTTGGCAACAAAGCGAAGCCAATGTAAGTTAAAAATGAACACTCTACACTTAGAAAACCAAATTATGCAAGTCCACCCACTTCCTACCTAGCTACTGTTTCTCTGCATCGGCTGACTCTTTAAGGTCGGGGCAAAGGCATAGGGGATGTTCACAACCTGCTGGGCCAGCTGCTGAGGTTACACACTCAAATCACAGTTGGGAGAACTAGCCTTGACTGGAACCAGATACACGTTTTTATAAACCACCAGAACAAAAAGAATAAAGCTGTGAAGTAGAACAAGCTCCGCACTCAGGCGCCTTCTTACTTAGGCTGAGTGTTCAGATCAAATAGCAACAAAATCAGGTGAGGCTGCTTACTACCTTGATGAAGCCTACTTTTCTACCTCTAATTACAATGCAAGATAGGAATAAATAAGATCCAACCTAGCCACTCATGATTATTAGGTGAATTGGAGTCATTTAAAATTTAACCCTGGAGAAGATGCTATGAGCAGGATAACTGGAATAAATTTGAACAGATACCGAATGATTAAGAATTTGAAAAAAAAAAGTTGGGGGGCTCTTTAGGGCTAGTATCCAGCTGGAATAGTTGTCTTGACCTCTGATTCCTAAGTTGGTCTGGAAGTTCTTGACCAAAAAGTGTGCACAAATACAGTCTAGAAATTGGCCTGTGAATCAGGATCTGGCTGCTGACATAGCAGGCAAGGGACTCTGGGTTACAAAACCAAACATCTACAACTTGGGGGTTCATGTCTGTGCCTCAAAGGGGAGCTACAGGGATATCACAAAATAATAAAGAGAAAGCCTTGTGGAAATAGCAGCCCTGGGTAAAAAGTCTTTGTGTGGCACCAGCAAATTCAGGTTTGCTCCCTTTCCAGCAATCCCCTGATAGGCTGAGCACAGCCTTGTGATACGGCAGGGATGTGGGAGTACCACTTTCTGATGTGACGCCTTTCCCCATCTCAACGACTGTACACAAACCACCCTAGTCATCAAGGCAATAATTAACTTCATTTTGATGTTGCCTAATTACCATGTTTACTTTTCACACTATCATCACATATTGGCTTATTTTTAAAAATATTGTTATTAGTGGTAACAGATATAATAAATAAAATCTGAATACTTGGGAGAGACGGAGCTGCAGGAGACAATGCTTAGAGAGGCAGCCTGGCATAGGGAAAAGAGAACAGAGTTTGGATTCAACAACAAAATCTGAGTTCAAATTTTGACTTGGCCATCATTTTCTCATCTGATAACTAAGAATAATGATACTCACCTTTTAAAGTTGTTGACTGGATTAAATAAGATGCTTTGTGTAATATTCTTAACCTAGTTTGCAGCACATAGTAGGTTCTCCTTAAATGGCAACTGTATTGACAGTGATGATGGCTAATACAAAAATGGCTAGTTAAGTCAGTTTTTGGAGCAAGGTGTTTGAAAACCCACTCACTGGGATAATGCATCCAACAACTATGTATTTAATCCTGTTGATTAAGTAAATGAGCAAATGAGAGAATGAATAAATGAATGAATGAATGGAAATGATTTAAGGAACATGCCAACTTTACTAATCACTAGGAATTTCAGAAGTGGAATCTCTGCTCCCTGGAACAGTGCCTGGTACTCAGAATTTGTTGTCATGAATGAAATGAGACTTCATTAAAACAAAAAAAGGTTCTCCAACAAACATAGTTGCACTGCTGATCCCTATTTCCTGGCTTTCACCTTCCCCCCAATCCTACACAGAGATGTCCATCTGCAGACACTTCCCTTCCATCCAGAGTCCTTCCCACCCTCTGAAGCACCCTCTTCCCTTCCTCTGCCCTGGCCCCCTGGCTGAGGCCCTGTCTTGCCCATGATTTCTCACCAAAGATGAGGAAGAGCTGCTGCTGCTTCCCATCTTCTTTTTTTCTTTTTCTTTTTCTTTTTTTTGAGATGGAGTTTTGCTCTCATTGCCCAGGCTGGACTGCAGTGGCACGATCTCAGCTCACTGCAACCTCTGCCTCCTGGCTTCAAGCAATTCTCCTGCCTCAGCCTCCAGAGTAGCTGGGACAACAGGTGCCCACCACCATGCCTGGCTAATTTTTGTATCTTTAGTAAAGATGGGGTTTCACTATGTTGGCCAGGCTGGTCTCGAACTCCTGACCTCACGTGATCCACCCACCTCTGCCTCCCAAAGTGCTGGGATTACAGGCGTGAGCAACCAGGCCTGGCCAGCTGCTTCCCATCTTCTAAGGCTCGGGTTGTGAAATGCCATCACATGGGTACAAAAGAAAGAAAACAGTCATCATTCCTCCATGACAGGGTTTGGCGCTGAGGGTAACGATGAATGATGTATGTAGTGGCGACATCAAATTATGAGTGCCTGTCCACACTGGGGCCTCCTGCCGCTCGTGTTTCACATCGGTCTCCCCAGTGCTGCCCGCAGTCCCCTGATGTGGTAGGAGATGGGAAGAGAGATGGAAGCGTCCCAGAGAATCTGTAAGAAGAGAGGCTCAAACCACCTCTCCAAATGAAGAGCTGCTTTCTCCCTGGGGCTGGCTGGGTTCTTCTCCCTTCTGCTTGTCTGTTTTCAAATCAATGAGTATATAAATAAATGAGTAAGAAAGAATAAATCTTTCTTACAGAAAAAAATCCACATTTTAGTGTGTAGTTAGTGCCCACTGTGGGAGATGGGGCTTAACTTCTGCCCTCCTCCCATGCAGGTGGCTAGATTTAGTGACTGGCATCCAATGAATAGAGTCAATGAATATTCATTTCAATAAATGGAGAAGGGACAGAAAAAAAACCAGCAATTCTACAGGAGAGAAACCTGGCAAACACTACCTTAACCGAGAGATGAAAGTTAGTATCACCAGCGATGGCATGTGGATATCATGTGACAAAAGGGTATTTCACCTCTGGTATATTGTTTCAAAACCTACAACCTCAGTGTAATCACAAGTCTAGTCACAAGAAAAACTATGAAAGCTATACATTCAGATTAGTAAGCACTACAGGATATTCGCCTGAACAGTACTTTTCAAGATGGACGAGATAGTGAAAAATAAAGACTGAGAAACTCATAGACCGGAAGTTGCTGTTGGAGATGTGATAGTCAATGCAATGTGGTACCCTGGATGGAAAAACTGGTGAAATCCAAGGAAAGTGTGGAGTTTAATTAATTAAAAAGAGAGAGAGAGACAGAAGAGCAATTATCCAGGGAGTTGGACTTATAGATGCCACAGTCTCTGGGCAGCAGCCTATGTGTACCCAGCAGCACCAGCCATCACTGGCCAGCCCAGCCTTGTGGTTTTCCTCCTCCGCTCCTTCCCACCTCCAGCTCTCTCATGCTCCTGAAGCTCAGCTCTGGGAAAGAAGGGTCCTCTCTCCACATTCTCTATCTGCCTCTTTTGGATCACAGGCACATGTAGCCTAGACTTCAACTCACCTGCTTCATTCACCCACATGCCTTTACTTCTAAACCCTCCATCACTCCCAGAGGATTACCAAAACAAAGTCAATGAAACGTCTTCCCAAATAGGTAAATTAGACTCAACACACAACACTCCTGAGTTTCTGTCTCCAGAAAGCAAGAATCCAATCTTTACATTGTCTATTTGCCTGTATTTTTAAAAAGGCTGTTTTCGCCTCCAACTTAGACTCTTTCGTCTAATATCTAATCTAATGTAACATTTTGGGAGCACTGTGAATTACAGAAATGTGACACTGAACAGGAGGGGATGCTAACGGCTTTAGTAGAAAACAATGGAGAAACATACTAAATTTAGTACAGGAAATCCAGGGTTCAAACCCTGCCCTTGCCACAGAAGTGGTTGTGTGGGCAAGTCGCAGAATCTTCTTGAACACATGATATCAAACTGTGCAGGTTTGGAAATATAATCTATATCATACCTTCAAATTCTTGGGTGCTGACAGTCTATTTTTCAATTTATTTAAAAATAAATCTAGAATTTGACTTCTTTTGTTTATAGGAGGTAACATAAAATGTGACAGAAATTCATATCAACAGGGACCTCTTCATAAGAAGATTTAATACCAAACATTTAAATTAATAATGTTTTTAAAACCCTAACCAGAAACACAAAAATTGTTAAGTGTCTTCCCTGAGGTATTAGTTCTGATTAAATCCCCCAAAATCAGAATAACAAAAGAACTATTAATAAATTTACGCTTGGAGTTAGTTTTAAATATAAATGTTAAAAAGATATGGGTATTTTTGTATAAGTAAGTAAAGAGTGAGTGAGACCTGAAAGTTAAAATGTATTTTTTTTGTAACGATAACTACTGCTGCTAAGAGCAAAGTGGACTTTCTTATGTATTGCTCGTAGGAGTTTAAATTGATACCAATTTTAAGAATCAAAATCTGACAATGTCTATTAAAAATCTTTAAATGTAAAACCTATATTTTATTTCTTTTTCTTCACTTATTTAATTTTATTTATTTATTTTTGAGACAGGATCTGGCTCTATTGCCCTGGCTGAAGTGCCGTGGTGTGATCATAGCTCATTGCAGCCTCAAGTTCCTGGGCTCAAGCAATCCTCCCACCTCAGCCTTCTGAGTAGCTGAGGCTATAGGCATGAACCCCCACTCCTGTCTTAAAACAATAATTTAAATTTTTATTCTAATTTAGCATTTTTTCTTTGTGAATTTATTCTAAGAAAGAAAATTCGATGTGTACACAAGAAATTAATGACAGGATGTTCATTAAGGCAAAATTAACTATAGTATAAAAAACTAAGGCAAATAATATTCAATGACAGGAAGTAAGTTAATCAGATGAAGCTAATTCATAAAACAGAACATTTCACAGGCATTAAAAGGGACATAAAAGAAAATTTTACAACAAAAAGGTGGTTGTTGTATATTGAGCAAAGATAAAGACACGCTGCACAGTGCATACAGAATGTTTCTGATTCTGTAAAGAAAACATATAAACTTGGAAAACAAAGAAAAATCTGAAGGGTATAAACAAAAATGTTGAATGATTTGTCTCTGAACTATGCAATTATGGATAATTTTTACTATCCTTCTTTCTTTTGCTTTTCTGTGTTTTAAGAATTATCTTCAATGAACATATGTATGTCCCTTGCCTTTCTTCTCCAACAATTTCTCTTTCTCAATGGAGGGACTTTAGAATAAGGGCTTACCTGATTCCAAATGACTGGAACTAGTTGTCTACAGGTATTATTGAGTTAATATAATACCTGTCTATAGGTGTTATTGAATTTAATAGTCATTTATGTGAGTTTGCTCTAATCCCAAATCACATTCTGTTTAGTAAATAAGGTGACAGGTATAGAAGCATCTATGTAAAAGCACATGATTTAGGGGATCTATTTAGAATATCCAACCAATGGTGTCAACACCTAATGTGGTCAGCAGTTTGGGAGGAACCTAAAAATGGGATGTCTCAGGTACAATTTCAGTAAAACAAAGTTAAGAAACATCACAAGCCCTGTTATTGGATACATCGCTGCTCCTTACCCACCTCCCCAACACCAAAAGGGATGGCACAACTTTGTCATCCTGAGACTCAAATAATGAAGAGTATTTTCTTTCATAGGAAGAAGAAAAAGGAAACAGAGAAAGAGGAAGAGGAGGAGGAGTAAGGTGAGGAGAAAATCAATTAATGATAAAACATACAAGGAGCTTTGAACTCCAGAAATTATTTTTCTATAGCCTTCATATGAGGCCAACCACAGACTAAAAGCTACTGCTTAGCCTTTACAACTTTTGAAAGTTAACCCTTCGGTACATAAAATTAACTTTTACTTTGCTATACAAAATCCAGATTTATGTATGTCAAATGTGAAGAGACACTTTTGCTTTCACATTTTCTATGAAGGCTCTTAAGGCTACCAGAGACATCCAGAGAGGGAAGTGAAAATCTGGTTCATATGTATTAAGTACAAGGAGACAGAGAACATTTGGCAAATTAATGAACAAATGTTAGCAGTGTTAAGTGTAGCATGAATGAATATGCGAATGGATGAAATAACATTTGCAGTCCCGTATTGAATAAATTCTTATCAGGGATTGTTTACTCATACTTTATGCAAATCTTCTGAATTCAGGCTGGCTGATATTTCTAGTAATTTCGGGTCCTTTGATGAGGGGGGCAGTTTAGAACTCTGGGCCCAATTCTTCTAGCTTGGGAAAATCCCTATCATTCTGGAATATGTCTCGAAATCTTTGTGATAGAAGAAGAAAATAATTAGGAACGAAAGAGAGAGAAAAACTGAGAAAGAGAGATTGAAATAGAAGGCTTTTTCCAATTCTTCCAGATGAAACTTTCAAGTGGGCTTCTCTTTAATTAAACCAATCTAAGGCACCCCCCAAATCATCTTCCTTTAAAATCTTGAATTTTGACCACCCTGTCAGTTTCTGAAACTCCTTTTGATGATATAAGTATTTAAAATTTTTTGGAGACAATTTTTGGAGGCGTGGACAGCAAGTAAAAAGCAAAAAAAGAAAGAAGGTAAGTCATTATGATTTCAAAATATATTAAAGTAGGCCAGGAACGGTGGCTCATGACTGTAATCCCACCAATTTCGGAGGCCGAGGCAGGCAGATCACTTGAGGTCAGGAGTTCAAAATCAGCCTGGCCAAATGGTGAAATCCCATCTCTACTAAAAATACAAAAATTAGCCAGATGTGCTGGTGCATGCCTGTAGTCCCAGCCACTTAGGCGGCTGAGGCACAACAATCACTTGAACTTGGGAGGCGGAGGTTGCAATGAGCCAAGATCACACCACTGCATTCCAGTCTCAGTGACAGAGGAAAAAAAAAAAAAAAAAAAAAAAAAAAAAATATATATATATATATATATATATATATACACACATATACATATATAAAACTATTCTTAATGAAATAGATTGCATTTTACACCTGAATTGAGATGTTCATATTTTTAAAAATTATAATCATAATATAAAATATCAGTTCATTTGTTGGATTATATGAGGGTTTTTTTAACACAAAATAAAGGTGCCATGTATATTAAGGCAACTATTTTTAACGAAATACATTGCCTTTTACAATTGAATTCAGATGTTCATATTTTTAAAATTTATAATCACAACATAAATGTATCTGTTCATTTGTTGAGTTACATGAGGCAGGTTTTTTGAACATAAAATAAAGGAATCATACAATCACAAGGTACAATTAATATGATTAATGGAAGAAAAATAAAAATTAAACTTGGAATTGGAGATGGGAAACAGCCACCAGATAATTTGACAGTGAGAGCTCCATAAATATTCCTTGGTTTTGTCTTTTTAGCACTAAACTGTGACATCTTCCATTTGAAAGAAATCAGCTTTGTTTTCAGTGCTAAGAGACAGTTTCCATCATTTTTTCTTCTGGCAGACACTCGGCTATTTAAACTCTTCTTTTGTCTTTTTGCATTCAGTTATATTCTTGGTGCATACTGCCCTAAACATGCCACATGCAAGCCCTGGAGGTTTATAGGTGTCTATCACGATGCATCCTCTGTAACAGTTGCTTAGCTACATCGCACGTCTTTTGTTCTTTGCCCATGGATCTATCCCACCAGGCCTCCAATCGTGTGAGCTGTTCTTTTGATTGTCCCTCCATATCCTTTGCCCTTCCTGCTGCTAAAAGCAGCATGGCAGGTACTACCTCATGAACTTTCTGCATCGGTTTGATTTTTGTCTCATGCTAATGTGATACTTGTCTAATAGAACTCATGGACTTCTGGGACATAACCACTTATGCTTCTCTCTTCCATTGGAGAACTGTGTTCAGGATGAGATCTAATTCATGTATATGAATATACATTTTTCTTCTATACTAAGTGACAATTATTCTGTCTGTCTTGATGCCTTACTCTATTGCACAGGCATATTTTCATTCATAGTTTGACAGGATTTTCAGCCCTAATAATTACTTGGAATATCTCTTTAATGCAATGCGTGTATTTTACTTGTAATAGAAAAAATCTTATCCTCCTTATAAATACAACTTTCAGTAAGGAGACAAAAATGCAAAGCACAACTCAGAAGTGTATGGCTAGGAAAGACTCTCCCAATCAGTAATGCAACTTGTGGACATAAATCTAGCCTGTGAAAAAAATGCATTGACTCTCTCAAGTAATAGGATCAAAGACATAATTTGATAATTGAGAGTAGTTATAATCGAGTTTTTCAAATTCCGCTTTGCTTCTGATTCATATACACAGAATTCTGGGATGTTTGTCAGCTCCAAGGATGGTGAGCTCTGCCTGTCATTCTGGGGCAGATCGTCGCATTTTGGAAAACTGTTGTTTTGAAAGATGTTCCTTGTAAAGCACTACAGTTTGTCAACATGTGACTTCTATCATTTCCAACTAGTTGTGATATATTCATTCAACAAATGTCATTCAGTAGCAAATACAGTGCCAGGTGAAATATTAGATATTGGAGATTAAGGGGTGAAAAGGCTGTGATTACTGTCCAAGGACATCTCCAGAGAGGTCCCAGCTGAGCACATATAAACAGATGACCACGCACTATGAAAGCTGTAACATAACAGATATGTGTGCCACATGTCACTGGCACAGACAGAAGGGACAACTAATCCTCCAGAGGGAACTAGGGAATGAGGTGGGCTGTGATGCATAAGAACCTGTAGATCAGGAAGAAAACACAAGACAGGAGTACAGTCAGATCCAGTCTACCCCAAATCTACAGTCTCTTCACTCTGTCAGCTCAACAGACACATGCAAACACTCCAAGATGTGTTTCTTTACTTAGATTTTTTTCAACCTTCATTATAACTTCTCAGAGAGGTTTAGCTTGACACCCCTCTACACACCCCATGCCAACCTTCACTGCTGCCCCCTGGAGAGACTGGTTAAAGCATCACATATATTTTGCTCATGGCACTTATCAAAACTAAAATTCATTAATAATTAGTGTAAGCTTTACTTTATAAGCTCCTTATTCTGCAAGAATCTAAAGTCTACGTTATCTGTGATCTAGAGTCTATATTATAAACCTTAAGAGGTCAGGCGCCCTTGCTATCTTGTTTAATGGATCCCCAGAGGAAAAGTAGATTGAGCAACACAGCAGGAACATGGTATGTATTAGCTGAATGAACGCATGAATGAATCCATGCACCATTTCTTTCTTTCTTTTTTTTTTTTGAGACAGAGTCTCACTCTGTTGCCAGGCTGGAGTTCAGTGGCACAATCTTGGCTCACTGCAATCTCCGCCTTTCGGGTTCAAGTGATTCTCCTGCCTCAGCCTCCCGAGTAGCTGGGACTACAGCCGTGTGCCACCACACCCAGTTAATTTGTGTGTTTTTATTAGAGATGGGGCTTCACCATGTTGGCCAGGATGGTCTTGAACTCCTGACCTTGTGATCCGCCCACCTCGGCCTCCCAAAGTGCTGGGATTACAGGCCTTAGCCACCACGCCCAGCCAACACATTTCTTATACAACATGGTTTTGAGTTATTTTACCTACAACTAACTCCAGCTAGTTTAATGTGTAGCTTACAGAATTGAACCCACTTTTTTCAGACTTGCCTACCTTTGCTACGAGGGAGAAAGGCATTTTACAAGCCATAGAAGCCCCTACTTTGGAATTCTCTGTCAGAAATGGTGGAGAAGAAAGACTTTTCAGGGTCCTGAAGGGTGACTACGGTGATAGGATTCAAGGCACCACACACAACAGACATGTGGCCAAATGCTCCTCTTCTTCATTAGCCAGTATATGAAAACAGCAGAGGATGCTCATGGAATCAGGTATACCCAAGAGTGTCCGCATCACGTTTTCTATAGATTTCAATAGGGTCAAAACACAAGTCTCTTAAAAACCACAGAGTAGCAAGTTCTAGCCAATCAAAAGCATTCACCATTTTCCCAAATTACCTTCTTTGCCTCCCTTGGGATGTGCTTCTTCCACTCCATTTCTACCTCACTGCCCCTCACCTCTATCTCTGCCTACTCGAATTATACTCATTGCCTCTGCCATGCCTCCCAACCCCTATAGCAGGAAATAACCTGTTTTCTGGCTTCACAGGGCAGTTTTCCCTTGTTTGAAGATGCTTGTCAGGGCCAGGTGCAGTGGCTCACACCTGTAATCCCAGCACTTTGGGAGCGCAAGGTGAGTGGATCACTTGAGGTCAGGAGTTCGAGACCAGCCTGGCCAACATGGTGAAACCCCCATCTCTACTAAAATACAAAAATTAGCCAGGCATGGTGATGCAAGCCTGTAATCCCAGCTACTCAGGAGGCTGAGGCACGAGAATTGCTTGAACCCAGGAGGCAGAGGTTGCAGTGAGCCGGGATCATGCCACTGCACTCCAGCCTGGGTGACAGAGTGAGACTTCGTCTCAAAAAAAAAATGCTTGTCAGGATGTCTCATATAATAAGTATAATATAATTATGTATATGCCTTATGCCCTGGTGGTAGAAAGAATTCTGAGTAGCCTCCAAGATTCCCACCCCTGGTATATGCACCCTGCATAATCCCTCTCCTTGATCATGAGTGGCTCTTGTGACTATCATGGGATATTATCCCATGATTCATTTTACAGATGCAATTAAAGTCCCTAATCAGATGACTTTGGGTTCATGAAAAGAGAGATTTTCCTGGGCAGGTCTGATATAATGAGGCAAGCGCTTAATGTTGGAGAGTTGAAGGGAGAGGGATTCTCCTGCCTTGCAAAGACAAGCTGCTTGTTGTAGAGGGGATCCCCATGCCAGGCAGTAGTAGAAGACCTCCAGGGATGAAAGCAGCCCCCAGTTAATAGCCAGAAAAAACAAATAGAAACCTCCGTCGTACCACCGCAAAAAAACGAATTCTGCCAACAAGCCTCAGCCCCAAATGACACCTCAGTTTCTGCCTTGTGAGACCACCCTAGGCAGAGCACCCAGCAACCTATCCTGGACTCCTGACCCAGGAAACTGTGAGATAATACATGGGTGTTATTTCGATTGACTAAGTTTTTGGTAATTTGATATTCTGCAATCAAAAACTAAAATACCTATCAAACAGATCGTCTCCAATTTTTTGCACATCACTAAAATCAAGACAGTTAATGACACTTCCCCTATACTTGGCTCTAAAATATTTTGAAGATGATTCAAAGAACAAAATATGATATGTGGTCCTTGTAAACTATGTTTCTTCTAGACTGTTTAAAATGAAAATGAGAGTATGGAACTTTTAGCAAGTTACTAATAAATAGACTCATGTGGTTTTGTGTGTGTGTGTGTGTGTGTTTGTTTTAGACACAGTCTCACTCTGTCACCCAGGCTGGAGTGCAGTGGCTAGATCTCGGCTCACTGCAACCTCTGCCTCCTGGGTTAAGTGATTACAGGCGCCCGCCATCATGCCCAGCTAATTTTTCTATTTTTAGTGGAAACAAGGCTTCACCATGTTGACCAGGCTGGTCTTGAACTCCTGACCTCAAGTGATGCACTCGTCTCTGCCTCCCAAAGTTCTGGGATTACAGGTGTGAGCCACCGCACCTGGCCAAGTCACGTGGTTTTGTTTTTTGTTTTTTTTTTTTGAGACAGAGTCTCACTCTGTCGCCCAGGCTGGAGTGCAGTGGCTTGATCTCAGCTCACTGCAAGCTCTGCCTCCCGGGTTCATGCCATTCTCCTGCCTCAGCCTCCCATGTAGCTGGGACTACAGGCACCCGCCACCACGCCCGGCTAATTTTTTTCTGTATTTTTAGTAGAGACGGGGTTTTACCATGTTAGCCAGGATAGTCCTTGACCTCCTGACCTGATGATCTGCCCGCCTCGGCCTCCCAAAGTGCTGGGATTACAGGCTTGAGCCACCACGCCTGGCCAAGTCACGTGTTTATAAAGAATTAGGAAACATTAATTTGAATCTTAACTTTATTACCAGCTAGCTGGGTTGCCTTGAGCAAGTCAAAACCAAGTCAATTTCTTGGTATGTTTGCTGTACATATAAATACTGATTATAATCGCTATTACTTATTGAAAAACTGTGTATCAGGGATTGTATGTATGTTACTCACAAATACTATAATAACAGTGTCAGATAGACATTATTTTCATTATACAGATCAAAATGGTGAGGCTCAGAGAAATTAGGTGTAACACCCGAGGTCATATGGTAACTGCAGGACAGGGTCGTGATTTGAAGCCAAGCTTGTCTGACTCACAGGCCTGGGCTATTTGCCTTTAAAGTGAGGGGTTATGTAAGGCATTCTCTAATTGGGTCATCCTGGAAATACAGACTGAGTATGTGATTTCCACAGAACAAGGCAGGGAGAAGGCCCTCCTCCTCTACACCTCAGAGGTAAGTCACATCTCAGTTCCTGTTGGTCCAAATGAATGCAGTCTGAGGCAATGGCAGAAACCCAGAGCCCAGGCGGGGAGACTGCAGGGATTTAAGAACTCGTTTACTTAGAACAGTGAAAAGGAAGTCAAGCGTGAACTTTCTGAGCTCCAAAGATATACTCAGGGCCCATTTGCGAATAAGCATAAATCTTCAAATTTATCCAAAGTTTAGCAAATTCACAATGACAAATGTAACAGTTCCTCTAAATTGAAGTTCATCTCTTGGCAGTTTTGGAGGCTTGGAGAAAATGCCAGCAACAAGGACTTGGAAGGAAATAAATCTTCAGATTCCCTGAAAACACAGAGAGTTATTGTGGAAGACATATGGAGGACCCCATACTGCGTTAAGAAAGAAAATTTATAAATGTCAGCTTCGTAGCAGCAATGTCGAAGGGATTTCAGCAATCCACACTTAACTACAATAAGAAAAACAGGCTGCAGGTACACATTTGCCACGAACAACTAATTATGCTTAACCTGTGCTCTATCTGGGAGGAGCAAATGAGGAGAGAAGGAGGTAAGTGTCCAGGATCCAGAGTAAGAGATTAGAATTTTTTTTTAATCCAAACAGGTCATGTTTAAAGATTCTCTACTGTTAAAAAAAAAAAAAAAAAAAAAAAGTTCTGAATAGTGGGATGGTAAAGGGTACACAGTATGGGCCTATATGGCAGAAGAGCTGAATTCTGCATCTTTGAAGGCCTCGCTTTGTCGTCTCTTCAACACTAATGGTCAATTTCACACCTGCTCCCAGGTTTGTAGTGATGATGGAATGACACATGGTCACCAAGTACTACTCAGCAAATATTGACCATGGGCCTTTCTCTATCAGTCCTCACCCTCAGTAAGCTTACAGATGGTCCTGATTTATGAAAGCATTTCATAAACTGTAAAGCATTATTAGAATGTTTATCATTTTAACTTATTAACTAATCCAGTAAGTCATTATTGAACATATTTGAAAAACACCAAGGTAAGAACCAACTAAGTGTCTGACTCCATTTTTTTGGGCAAATTATAATATCATAGCAAGAAGTACTTACATGGGACTAAAAATTCAAATCTGTATCTGTCTCTTTTTAGCCAAAGCTATGGCTAATATTGGAGAGTCTTTATTTTTTTTTCTTTTCCAAAGGGAAAAAGGTAATAAATGAAACTGCAATTTAAAATATGGGGAAACAGGTGGCTGGGTGCAGTGGCTCATGCCTGTAATTCCAGCACTTTGGGAGGCCAAGGTGGGCCACTCACTGGAGGTCAGGAGTTCGAGACCAGCCTGGCCAACATGGTGAAACCCTGTCTCTACTAAACATACAAAAATTAGCCAGGCATGGTGGCACGTGCCTGTAGTCCTGGCTACTCAGGAGGCTGAGGCAGGAGAATCACTTGAACCCGGGAGGTGGAGGTTGCAGTGAGTCCAGATTGTGTCACTGCATGCCAACCTGGGCAACAGAGTGAGGCTCGGTCTCGATAAATAAATAATTTAAAAAATGGGAAAATAGGAAGTGAAATGTAATCATATGCATTCCTAATTTCCGGGGAATGGGTCATCTTCTCCTCAGGGTTCTGAATGAAGATTGTGCCAATTAAAAGGTGCCCTGGTTGGCCACAAAGCCCAGAGCTAGAAATAGAAGAAACACAGTGGAAACACCAGCTGTCAGAAGCTGCAGCAGGACCTCAAGAACAATGCTGCAAACATCTAATGAGAAATAGAAAACTTCTTAAAGTCCCATAACTAATGTCGATGAGGCAATGCTGAAGACGAGCCTGGATTTAATAAATCTTTTAATATTTCCACAGCTGGGCCTGCTTACTCGGGGCTGGTGGACCATTTTCTTAAATAAGGCATGGCGCTGGTCTGACATTAGTTTAACAAGGTAATTATCAAGTGAAAAATAGCTGCTGCACTGCTGTGAACCTGAATAATAACTCTCATAATTCCTGATTTTGGGCCCATCTTTTAAAAAAATAATAGAGCTCTAAGTACTAAGGCATTTTATAAGAAATACATTCTGATACAGTGTCTAGAAGTGTGGAGAACTATTAAGGATATAATTAGCGGTTTATTTACATAATCAGTCAAACACCGTTTATCATTTCTCTTATGGTCCTATTGAAGGAAAGCAAATAAGCATGAGAATTAAGTTATTTTATGCAGGCAAATTTGAAAAAGAGAATTATTATTAATTGTTTTACAGCTTGAAAGTTGAACTTTCTAAATGCCTCAAATGAATAAATAAGTATAGTTGAGTTTACCAAATGCTAGTACTTCTCATATATGACATGATAAACATTTCCAAAGGAAATTTTACATGGACAAATACATCTCTCAACTAGCTAACTTTAATCTTTGGAATATTTTCAAAGCTTGAATTAATTCTGAAAACACAGACACAAATGATTATCCTTTACCTGAGAATCATCTCAGGTGGTTGATTTTTATCCAGAATATCGGAATATGAGAGTAACATGGAGATACCATGTGTGTCTGTGAGGAAATACTCTCCCAAGCATTACTGACTGGGACAAGCTCATAATTAGATTTTGAAAGAACTCTTGTTTTTTCATTGTTTTCAGTGTAACAACCTCATCCTGACATAGCAAATGATGCATTTTTCAAAGTAAAACAAAGACAAACAATCAAACTGCAAATAAGATTATTCAAAGGCAGGAATAAGTCAGACATAATGTATTTTTTAAGGAAAGTTTGTAAAAATAATGTAATATTGCTTTCGATAAAATGGAGAACAAATTTTGATGTGTAAGGGAGTAATGGTGCTGTGCTTCATTAAATGGGAGGGGCCATATTACCAGGCTCCCAGGTGACCTTGCATCCTCCATTTTCAGATCTTCAGAATGATAATTAGTGTCATCATTGTCAAGTTCAAGTTCTCCTGACTTATTGAAAAGCCAAAACTACATATTGTGACAGGGAAGTTCCCATCAAAGAGTATTAAGGAGGATACCAATTGGGAAAAGACAACTTCATAAAAATAAACAAGCATGGCATAATGGTTGTGTGAAGCGGATTCTCCTGGAATGAATAATAAAAGCAAAATACATGAAGGCACCCAGTTCTGTAAGCTCCTGAATTCAAATACTCCAATATGATACCTTGATTAAACAATAAATAATAAAACATACCCTGATGGGTAATTTTGTCATGGAGCCTCTACATTCTTAATCAAATCCATCTGAACATTGCTTAATACAGTCGTCGAAGAGTGCTAATTTAACCTGACTTCAACAAATGCTTTATTTTACCTCATCTGCATAAATAGGGTGTGTTCACAGTTCTAAAACACGACATGAATGTGAAGATTAAGCTATACATAGGCTTGTGGGGGAGGATACCTGGAATTGGCTCACTCCACTAAACCAAAATATCATTATCCAGTATTATCTAAAAGAAATACTGCACACATCTCAGCTGAACACTGATTTTTCCAAATGCTTTACGTTTAAAAAATAGTAATAATGTAGCATTTGGAAATAATGTGTAAAAATAGAGTGTGAAGCATTATTAGGAACAGATTTATAAACAGAGGCAGAGGGTATCTATATGAAAAAACATGGCTAAGATCTGCTAATAATCAAGTCTTTGAAACAAAAGCTCGCTGGATCTTTAGCCCCTCCAAAGCAAGAGATTTTGTTCATTCATCTTCTTATCCCCAGGGCACAGAAAGATAACACATGGGAAGTCATTGAGGAAGGTTAAATAAATAAATAGGTGTTTCCACTGAAATTATACCCAGTAAGATGCATTCAAGAAGATTCAAGCACCTAGTTAACCATTGCTGAGAATTACTTATTCTGTAAAATTTGATGCTATAATTGGATACTAGGAGGTTTTGAGACTATGTGGTGAAATACTCTAGCAATCTCATGGTCCAAAGCACCAAAGACAAAAAAATCAGTCTTAGCATTGTAGGTTGGGTAGGCATAATTTTAGTTCGAAGTTTAAAATATGAGTCTCGGCGGGGTGTGGTGGCTCATGCCTATAATCCCAGAACTTTGGGAGGCCGAGGTGGGTGGACCACAACGTCAGGAGTTTGAGACCAGCCTGGCCAATACGGTGAAACCTTGTCTCTACTAAAAATACAAAAATTAACCGGGTGTGGTGGTGAGAGCCTATAGTTCCAGCTACTCGGGAGGCTGAGGCAGGAGAATTGCTTGAATCTGGGAGGCAGAGTTGCAGTGGAGCCGAGATCACACCACTGCACTCTAGCCTGGGTGACAGAGCAAGACCCCATCTCAAAAAATATATATATATATATATTTATATGTCTCAAGCCCTCGTTCTTTTTGTGGACAAATTTCTAGATTACTATATAATACAAAACAGGCTGCAGTCACTTGAGATTGTGATGGTGGAAACTTATTAAAATATGGGAATAACCGTAGGTTTAGTAATGTGCCTGTGGGCTAGATAATCAGACATCACGGGTCACATTTGTACTATTTACCAGCATTGCATCATCTGTTCAAGTTACAAACATCTATTGAAAGCTTTGTATTTGAAGGACATCGTGGTAGAGTGTTTCCTCTCACGAGTTTAAGAACTAAGGGTTTTAGAAGGTTAGAAAGAAGCCTTTGCCAGGCTCAATCTTCTTCCATTAGGAGCAGACTTGATCAACACCTGCTTCTCCATGCCTTGTTGTACTTTTTATATTTTTTAATTCTATTTTTGTCATAAAAATTCTGTGTATTTGAGATGTACAATATGTTTTGATATACATATACTTAGTGAAATGATTACCACAATTAAGCAAACTAATATAGCCATATCCTTCTACAATTTTCCATTGTCGTGAGAGCACCTGAAATCATCTCTTAGAAAATTCCTGGTATATAATACAGTATCATTGACTATAGTCATTATGCTGTACATTAGGTCTCTAGTGCACCACAGAACTTTGCTTGCACTACTCTTACAAGGTGGATGCTATTGCATTAGAGTTCATCGTTTATGGGTCTGTCTCCCTTGTTATACTGCAAGTTCCCTTGGGCAAGCCCTATATATCACACTCCTATGCATGTGCTCAACACCTGCCCAGATGCCTGGCACAGTCAACTGCAGAAGGCCTGCAATGCAGACTTTGGACTTAAATTCAGGCAGACTTTGACCTGCATCCTCACTCTCAACCTCTGCTGGGGCATTTCTTTCTTTAACTGGGGCTCATGAGTACAGTGTCTGGAAATAAACAGAAGCAAGACTTATGAATAAGAAATCCAGGTAGATCTCTTAGTCTTTTTTGTATCATGTGTCATGCTCACACCACATTGTAGCTGCTCTGGAATTGTCAAGATTTCACATATGAACATGAACTGGGGTCCTTGAAGTAGGGCTGCCATGTTTAACAAAGAAAACACAGGATGCTCAGTTAAACTTGAGTTTCAGATAAATATCAAATACTTGTATTTGTAGAAGTATGTAGTAGAAGTATGTCTCAAGTATTGCATTTGTATACTTATGTTTTATCTGGCAACCCTAACTTCAAAAAGATAATAAGTTGGAGGTAAGAAGAGTCAGATAACGTGTTTCTCGACAATTTTTTATTGTGTATCACAGTTCTCTTCTCCAGTCCCCAAACAATAAATTCTGGTAGCAACACCTGTCATTGTGACAATGAAAAGATTTGACACACTTTGTTTTACCCACTATGGGGTAGTGTTATTTCAGTTTGAAAACCATAGGGAATATGCTCCATAAAACCAAAAGTCAGGAAATGCATATGCCGGGACTCCATAGATAACATAGTCACACAGAGTCAGGCAAAGAGCACATCATGTCCATTTTCTGGTTAGTACCTCATCCAGACTTCCAAAACAAGCTCGTGAGGGCAGTCATAGATCTGACTTGCATTTAAGCCTGGTACGTTTGACAATTGTAACCCCCTAAGAGAAGAGCTAACAACCACCTCAGATTTCATAACAGCTTGACTTACAACATATTAGGGGATAATAAAAACATACCATATCTGAAACTTAATTATAAATATGATAATAATTATACCTTCAACTTGTACCACACTTTAAATTCATTCAAAGCACTTTTCTGTCCATTATCTCATGTGATCATTAGTGTGGTATTTACCAGACATTAGAGAATGGAATGTCTGTTCAAGCCATTGTTATGGCCAATTTGCAACTTCTGATACTATCAATTTGAAACCACAAATGGGAAGAGATGGGTCTCCTTTTTCTCTTTCAGAAATCTGTCAGTTCATCTATCAATTGCGGCCTTTCTCGCAAGTATTTTTATGACTAGTCCTAGATTTTCCATTAATGTCACAAGAATATTCTGTTTCTGAGCAACTTAGGTAATTATGCTAATTTAAGGTAAGAGTTTTAAATAAAATCACATCAAAAGTAAATTTAAAAATTTGTGGTGAACTGTCTTTCTCCCAAGAACTGTCTGGCCTAGGAAGGCAATGTCTGACAAACAGCAAGAGTTCAGTGAGTTCTGAATGAATGAATCCATGAATGAGTGAAGGAACAAATCAACTTCGAATGACAATCTGCTCTACTTCTAACTGAATTTGCTACAAATCTCACCAGCCTAATGAAGACTGCTACTGAAATGGACTTTCATTAATCACAATATCAGTTCCCACTGCACTCCAGTTTGGGTGACAGAGTGAGACCTCATCTTTAAAATAAAAATAAAATAAAATCACAACATCAGAGGCTAGAGCCATCTGGAAACCATTTAATGGAACCCCATGCAAACAAATGCATGGTCCAGAGTCATCTGAGACAATGACATTTATGTTTTTAAGCAACCAAGATGCCACAGTCAGAGGCAAGAATCCATTCCCGTAATTAACCATCAAGGACTACTCTGAGGAAGTGCATTCTTTTCTTGAAAACAATTTTTGAATGCAATCAAAATCAATTTCCTTTCTTCTGGTCCTCAGTGAACAAGATACAGAGCCCACTCTTTACATATAACTTGCCCAAATAAATTACCAGCACTTGATAAATGTTTAGCGGTTCCTTGCTCTCTGAGCAAAATGGGGGATGAAAATCTCACCCTCTGTTGGACAGATGTGGTAATTGTAATTGTTTGGAACTTGTTTGTTTAAATCACCATTTGCCATTAATATTCATTTTTCCCGCATTGGTCTTAAATTCTTGGTTCCTATACAGAAAGAAGACAAGCCTGTTTTGGCTCTGCCCAAAACCAGAGTTCTTCCCACTATGTGCCAAATAAATAATGGGAACTCCATGGTAATTTGAAGTGGCTGTCGTCTCATAGGTTTAACTCACTCACTTATTCTGTCATTCATCCATTCATTAATTCTTGCAGTAAATATTTATTTACTGTGTGCTTTTCAAGAGTGGCACTAAGCTAACGTTACAGGTGCATCTCATTTAACCCTAAAATGTCGGCATTATTGTTAGCCAGATGTTACAGATGAAGAAACTGGGGTTACGGTAGTTTAAGCAACATGTCTAATGTCGTCTCACATGCCTAACATCCGGCAGTTATAGAGGAGCAAAGACTCAAAATGAATCTGTGTGGATCCAAAATCCATGAATGTTATCTCTGTCTCAATGGATGAAAAAAAAAAAGAACGAGGAATGTTTAGAGAAGCAAAATTACTTTATGGAAGACCAAGTCTGCAGGGCCAGCTGGCCACGCCTTCTGAGAAGGCTCAAGAGCTTTAAGCAGTGGCCAGAGGAACCTGTGCCTTTCTAGGTTTCAGGTGGACGCCACAAAGGCATTATTCCTAGAAAAAACACACGCGGGTCTTAAATTCTTGCGCTTGAAATCCCTTTCCCCATGTGCTGCAGAGCACACTCTTTGCAGGTAACTTTTTAAAGTGGCCGCATTCCTGCCATAGTAGTTATTAAGTGTGGTGTCAAAATGCCTTGTGCATATTACCAAGGAGTAATTTCCCCAGAAACATGTTTTAAATCATGTAATGGGATATTAGAGAAAGAGAAAGAAAAAATAGAGAAAAAAATGCTTTCAGAATTCCTATATAGCAAGCACAGTAAAAATACAGCTGGGTGAGGTCGAACCAATAAAAAGCAGTAGAAAAATAGAAATCAGAGATAGTGAACCTACCCGGGCCCCTTGCAGAATTTCTCTACCTTAGGGGAACACGTCCGAATACACAACACATAAAAACACATATTACAAGACAAAATTGAAGAACTTAGTCAATACTGCAAAGCTATTGGAGCTTTCAGGAAAAATAAAGGAGGTAAGGAACAACAATGTAAAAGAGAAACAGCAAGCGTGGAAACGGCTCTACAGAGGCGTGGATTTGCAGTTCTTCAGACTATCTAATGAGCCTTGGTGACTGAGGAAAAGAAAAGCACAGAGAGTGATGACATTTCTTAAAACAACTTTTCTCTTTTTGGAGAGCGAAATGTCCCTCCAGCAGCCATAGAATAGCTTTTGGCTAGTGTGGCCATGAATGTGTGTGGTCCCTCTGGAAATCCTCATTCCAGACAGGGTACTAAGGTCAAGATGAAATAACAAGTGTGTGATAGAGAATTACTGGGACCCTTAGCCCCAAACCACAAATAGTAGTTAAAGGTTAATGAAAATTTTATCGGCATTGTCCTAGATCTCAATCTAGAAAAAACAATGTGCTTATTGGAATCCAATCTATAAGAACGTCTGTCAATGTGTTATGCAGCATTTTCAAAGGGATGAAAACACTGCCAAAAACTTTACATGCACCATCCCATCGAACCCTTACGTTTCAAATGAGGCCGCTTAGAAAAGAATTAGGCTTTTCACTAAGAAACAGGCCAACAGAAAGTGCTCTGAAATGAGGTAGCGTTTTAGTAGTTACACTATTTCCCCACTAACCTGCAAAGCCACGCCCACTTACACATAGTTTAACCAAGTGTTCTGGAGTCTTTAGCCCCACACCTTCTTAATCACCGTTCCCCTCTCTACTCCCTTCTCCTGCTCACCACTTACTAGAGGCGAGAGTGGGTTTCTGCACTTGAATGTTGGGAGCAGAGCCTAATCCTCAGTCCTGCATTTCAGCAGGAACTGCCCATTAAAGAGGTCATATGGACTCCCACCTGGCCATGGAGCCTCGGCATCAGGCTGTCCACATTGTGCACTTGATAAGTCCTGCCCAGTGGGAAGCCTTTTCAAAGCACAGAAGCTACGGTGAGGCCAAGGCCATGCATATCAGTGATAATAAATATTGATCATTCTATGCTTCAAATGGTCCTCGGCTCTTTGATTATAACATCTCATTTAATTTTCACAAGCCAGTGATGGCAGTATTTTTTTTTTTTTTTTTTTTTTTTTTGAGACAGAGTCTCACTCTGTCACCCAGGCTGGAGTGCAGTGGCGTGATCTTGGTTCACTGCAACCTCCAACCGCCTCCTGGGTTCAAGTAATTCTCCTATCTCAGCCTCCCAAGTGGCTGGGACTACAGACGCATGCCACCACGCCCGGCTAATTTTTGTATTTTTAATAGACACAGGGTTTCACCATATTGGTCAGGCTGGTCTTCAACTCCTGACCTCAGGTGATTCACCTGCCTCGGCCTCCTAAAGTGCTGGGATTACAGGAGTGAGCCATAGCACCCAGCCCACTGATGGTAGTATTATACTCATTTGCACATAAGAAGATGAAGTCTCTGTTTATCAAGCAAAGCATGGATTAAAGCCCAAGAATGTTTGCATTGAACCCCTGTTCCCTTTCTCCTGCACCATCCAGCCTCTCAGCCCTGCATCGCCTGCTGAGATGGGCCTCAGGAGATCCTTCTCCATGTATCTTTCCCAGCAAGGAAATATTTTCCGGATGAGATGTGAACCACGTATTTCCTAAGAATGTGGCCAATGTGGACCTGGACCTGGACACAGGCTAGGTCAGCTGAGAAGCATATTACCCAAATGGTGGTTGTGACTGTCATGAGGCAGAAGAATAGTGTGGGGCACGGTTCTGCTACATGCCTAAAAGGAGCAAAGGGAAATTAATATTGTGCTTGAAACTAATAGCAAGTGATCAGCCTAACCCAAGACAGAGAAGGAAATAGCAACACTTTATGCTGGACTTAGAACTGCAGAGCAGGTGCACAGAGGGCTTTGAGGAACCTGATCCTTGGCTTCCTTTGTCTTCTGTTTCAGATAAAGGACAGTAATTATTTGGGACCCTTATTTCTGTTACCAGAAATGTGTGTGTTGATAAAAGCATTTATTTTCCTTTAGCTATGGCACGATGTAGGAATAGGGTGTGTGTGTGTGTGTGTGTGTGTGTGTGTGTGTGTGTGTGAGAGAGACAGAGAGAGAGAGAGACAGACAGACAGACAGAGAGAGAGAGAGCAAGCTGACTTTGGAATCAGCAAACCTGAGGCTCAGCCTCACCTGTGGGGCACCCACCTAACCTCTCTGGACCAAGTTTCCATTTTTAGAAAGGACCGTTTTTAGCCCTAATGTTCTTTATTCTACTGACCTGCTGCCAGGGAATTGTCTACCTCTGATACTCTTCTTTCCTAGAGTCCACCTTACCCAAAGGATAGAACTTCCTCCATGGAACTGCCCACTTCTCCAGCTGCCAGAGTAGCACCTTCCTGGTGTTGTCCAGGGCGGGGGCAGGCAAGTGGCCTTAGGGATGCACAGGCCAATTTCTCACATAGTCTAATAACCTGGCCCATCCTGAAGCTCTCCCCACCAATTACCACCTGGCCTCTAAGAAAACATCAGTGGCTTCCACCTGCCCAATCATATCTCACCTGGGCGGACACACCCCCATCAGGGGAGTGAAGGGCTTAAGAGATGGAGTATGTGGAGGAAGAGGGTCAATACTGAGGAGCTTTCTGCTTTCTGAATGAAAGGAACAATATATCACCCAGATCATCATCATCTCTTGAATTATTATACTGCTGGGACTTTTGTTCCTATTAAAATCTATCAGAACAGCCAGATGTGGTGGCTCATGCCTGTAATCCCAGCACTTTGGGAGGCCGAGGCTGGGCTGGTGGATCACTTGGGGCCAGGAGTTAGAGACCAGCCTGGCCAACATGGTGAAACCCTGTCTCTACCAAAAATGCAAAAATTAGCTGGGAGTGGTGGCAGACACCTGCAATCCCTGCTACTTGGTAGGGAGGCTGAGGCAGGAGGATCACTTGAATCCAGAGGTGGAGGTTGCAGTGAGCCGAGATCACACCACTGCACCCCAGCTTGGGTGACAGAGTGAGACTCTGTCTCAAAAAAAGAAAAAAAGATCAGATCGTAACCCAGAGTTTGTTTGAGTATTCCAGCAGACCACTGTGAGTTAATTTCTTCCTGTTCAAAAAAATCCAAATATCTCAGTAAAGGATTGCTTTGCCAACATTTTACTTGATGATATAAACTTTTCTACAAATGTCTATGCATTTGTGTACTCATTCATTCCTTCGTTCAACAAATATTTATTGAGCTGCCTATTATGTATGAGTTCCTGTATTAATCTGAGAATTCAGCGATTAACAAAACAGAGCCCTCATCCACATGGAAATAACATTCTAATAAGGGATGACATACAACAAATAAATAAGCAGATACCTATTACAGGATTTATGGCAACTTAGAGATAAAGTATCATAGACCCAAAAGGACCCCCCTAGACACCAGTGATGGGGAGGAAGCAGGAAAAGTTTTTTCTAGTAAAGGCTAAAAAAAAACCCTCAGCTAAAATATCTCTTATTATTTCGTATGTGTGTGACTGGGGATTTTTTTTTTTTTTTTAACAAATACTAATGCAACAGCCAAATCTTATTTTCCTCATCAGAAAAACAAAGCTTTCAGCTTCCCTGGAAGCATGAAGGAAGAGCTGCAGCTTCCAGCCCCAGGACAGCCAGGCATCTGCCCAGCCTGGCACAGCATGCCTGGACCTCGAACGGGTTAAGGTGGCAGCCCCTGAGCTCAGAGCGCTGCATAAACAGTGCACGTCAGGCGTTCTAAGCAAGCTTCATCTTCCTTGTCTCTCAGTCTTGGGCTGTCAATCAGCTGTCACCAGCCCACACATCAGCAGCGTGTGCACATCACCAGGCTGTCAGCAAGGCAGCTGATGAGACTCGGCTCAAGACCGTCAATCATCTTTGTTTCTCTTCTCCACTCGGGAAATATTTTGGCTCGGAGAAACAAAGAAACCTGGGCAACAATGGCTGGTAGTCAGGCATTTACTCCTGTTCATGGAGATAAGATCTTAAACGGGCGATGATTGTGATTCACCCCCAAATGATGCTGGGGTGGGATGGACAGAGGGAAGAGCCAGAATCTGTTGTATTAGGACATATTTTAAAACTGTAATTCTAGTTCCCTGAGCAGTCCCTGATGGATTCCTGAACCAACAAAGCACGAGAACATACAACAATGATAACTTGAAGTTTTCTGAGCTTATGCCTCAGAAAAAAAATAAGGTGGCTCAGGATGGATGACTGCTTGTTTAGAAATTAAACGCCATTGATCAGGCAGCTTTTTGAGGAGGGAGTAATTGTTGGACTGCTGAATTCATTTATCTGCCAGGGACTTCTGAAACACCTCTTTAGGGTATGAGGCTGCTTGGGGGCACCCACACACCGGAGAGCAAGTTAACTCAGCAGGACCCCTGGGAAGTAGGCTTATCAGTGCTTGCACCAGCAGTCACTTTGTTGAATAAGGTGCTCTAAACAGCTCATTTTCTGATATACTCCCTTCCCCTCCTCTTGCCCAAAATATTGATTAGCAATGTCCCACATCCTTAAAAGTCCATGAGACACTAACATAAAGAGATGCGCCTGGCAACCAGTTTCAGTTGGGCAGCAAGTCCACTCCAGGCTGCTCCTCCAGTGTTTAACACTATTGCAGGATCGCCATGTGCATATATTAGCATAATTAATCAGTTAATTATGCAATTGATGCTACTAGTAGAGTTGCTAATAGTATGCAA
The DNA here is from genome assembly GCF_028878055.3 of Symphalangus syndactylus. Lineage (NCBI taxonomy): Eukaryota > Metazoa > Chordata > Mammalia > Primates > Hylobatidae > Symphalangus > Symphalangus syndactylus. The sequence continues at coordinate 24,510,635 of NC_072438.2, forward strand.
ATAGCACCAAGTTGCCTAAAGCCTCCCCCAATTTTTTGTTTAATTGTTGTTCCCTAGTGGCTTTGAAATAGATTAGCAACAATCAGAGCTTTCAATCATACGTATCAAGAACGCTATTACCTGTAAATTTTTCAAATGTTCTGGATTGACTCATTCATACCATGACTGGTTCATCATTCCATGGCTGGTTCCCTCATCATTTCAGTGTTTGTGACAGTGGGGATGTTTTTCCTCCGATGGATTCTTTCCTACGTGCAACACTGATTTCTGAAAACACATCTCTCTCTGATCTCACTGGACATTAATTGCTTTTGTGCTGATGCATCTATGCCTCCTGGTCTGATAGCACAACTAGCAAATCTGATCTGTGACAAGTTGGCTCAACCTAATCAGGACAGATCAGCTGTTACCCAAGGTGCCACAGGCTGTAATTTGAGGATCTTTACAGAGTTATCACTCACCTGAAAGACAAGGAACTATAATTCTGTCAACACTAATCCCAAACTGTATGTTCAAAGCAACTGTGGCCTCCCCACACCCCAAAAAAAGATAGCACTTGTCAAATAAATACCTGAGATAATTGACAAGAGGGGATTAGAAGGATGTGGCTGATACAGTGACAGTAGGAATTTTTTTTTTAACAACCTTCAGAAGCAGAACATTGAATGTCAAGTGTGAACCGTCAAGGATAAAAGAGGGTGGCAGAAAGAGACGCATGGAAATTGTCCATCATTCCGCTCCCACTCATCACTGGGTGACTTGGTTCATATTTGCCTCACTCTCTAAACAGGCAAATACCCAAACATTCTAAGCCTCGAAGGAAATCTGTCAGAGCCAACTCGGGCTGCCACCCAGTGACAATGACTCGATGAGAAGCAAGAACATTGTCAGGAGTGGAGGTATTATTGTCAGGCTGTCAGCTCTGTGCTATTCTCTGAAGACCCTTGCGGTTTTCTTACAGGCACAAAACGAGGAAATATTAGAAAAATAAACTTCTTTCTTACTGTATCGCTTTGGTCCATCTTCCAAACAAAATGAAAGGGTTAATGTGGCATCATCTTCAAAAAATTCAGTGGCAAAGGCGTCCCACCAGAGGTTGTCACTATCCTGCAAAGAGACAGATCATTTATTTAACAGGGGAAAGTAGGGAACATCTCAAAGAGGAAAAGAAAAGGGAAGAGAAAGAAAAACTCAGTTGCTCCTTGCTCGTTACTTCCCGTATGTGTGTGGGTGTTCTAGGAAAGGGTAGGTGGGTGGCCACTCTTCAAATTAATTGCCTCAAATAGGAACCAAATTCCAATTCAATAAGTGAGCTCAAACCAATCGAATAAAAATTAATTCTCCAGGATATATTTGGGGAGATTTAATAAATGTGCTATAAAACACAATGTGATGTTTTTTGACAAAAGGGTTTGCATTTAATGTAAAATACGCTTGACTTTTTTTTTTCTCTTTTTCTCTCTCTGCTCTTTTAAGAGTTCATTTTTATAAATAGAAACCACAATATTACAACCAGGTTAAACATAATTTTCAAACATAATTTAATCAACAGAGACGTTCCTAGCTCTACTGTATGCAAATACCCCTATAAAAGATACAGGTATAGATACATGGATGGATAGATTGATAGAGAAGTTCACACACAAGCTATTGTCACATATACATGGACTGTTCTTGATTTTTTTAAGAGGATAGGCAACCACTAGCTTGTTGTTAAAAAGAGTATTAAAAATAGAGCAGTTCAGCAGAATGCAGGCCATCCATATGAATTCTGTTTGTTTGTCTTGGGTTGAATGTTTCTCTTGCTCATGCAGAAAACACTTTGGAAGCGGCCCAGTTTAAGGCGATTAGAATCATTATTAGTCTCCAAGGGGAGAAGAGGGCCCCCTCTCACAGTGAATTAAGAAGGTTATACAGAGTGTCATATTTACGGGAGGAGTCACATCCCAGTCTAATTCTCGGTATAGGACCTGATATATCCCAAAATTCTTAAGCACCATGTTTTTCCAGAGAATTGTAAGTTGAAGACAAGATGCATCCCAGCTGCCTGTCAGATGGAAGGGGAGACAGAAGGGGAATTGCCACTCCCCATGTAATAGTCCCACTGCTGAGTCCTGGCAGAGATACCACAAGCCTCTCTTCTTCCCATTAAGTTGTTCTGCTTATGACAACATTAAGTTGTTGTCACTGTCAGGCGTTAGGAATGAACCCTCAGTCCCAGCAAGAATAATTAAGGAGCCACAGAAGATTGATGCCGTCTTCTCCCTCAGAAAAGAAGCTCGGACAAATGAATTTTTGCGTCTCTCTTTGGCTTCCTTCCAATCACCATAGCAAAAGCCAATCCTTCTCTCAGTCAAACAGGGTAGACAGGAAACCACCGAAGAGCAATGCATGGATCCACGTACAAACTACTCTGCTTTTTCTCCTTTCAGAAACAAATATGTATTGGGCACTTAACTATGTGTAGGCCTTCAGAATGCACAGCTGAATAAGAGACTGGTCCCTACCCTCAAAGGGCTTAAAGCCCACTAGCAGAAGACAATCACATGAGCAACTACACAGGCAGCTTCGCTCCACATCTGAGACCATGGCACACGTCCTCAGTGCTCTGGAAGCTTGTGGAGCTTTTAGAAAACTCAGTGGGCTTGGAAGTGGAGGAATCTGCCAGGGAAAGAAACCCTATTCGGAAGACTGGATACACTGGTTTATTTGAATTTAAATCACTACACAGATGGAAAAAGAGTCACAGTTAACATTTATTGAGTGTTTACCACATGCCAAGCACTAGTCTAACGACTTTATGTGTATTTTCCTACTTAATCCACACTACGAATCCATTTCTTCTGTGTGTGTGGTTTTTTTTCTCTTCAATACAAATATAAGCTTCCTGTACGCAGGGGCTTTGTTTTGCTTGCTACTTTATCTCCCAACCCCCAGAACAGTGTCTAGCCCAGGATATTACTCATAAAAGCAGCTCAATGAATGAATGAAGCTGCTCATATTATCTCTACTTTGCAACTGCAGAAACCAAAGCTTAGGCAGTAAATGTCACTTGCTCCAGTACACTCAGCAAATAAATGTCAGAGATGGAATTTAAACTCAGACCACTGGACACCCCGGCCTACCCATCCTTTGCTCTGTACAGCAATCTGCTACATTTCCATGACAGTCTTTGAGAGGCAGGGGTTAGGGTTCAGCAAGAGGGGAGAAAGAGTCAAAAGGGAATGTTTAGTTTCAGGTTGGTTTCTTCTTCGAGCTCCTTGCCTTGTTGTGCAGACCTGTAGCCAGGACACACGCTTAGGAGACTGCCTGGCACTTCACAGTAAAGCAGTTGGTAATACATCATGGCGGAATTCAGTCCTGCAGGCAACACTGCCTCTTCCCAGCTATGTGAACTTAGCAACTTATTCTACCTTCCCCAGCCTGTCTACTTATTTAGAAGCTGAGGATAACAGTAACAATAAAAATAACAATAGTAACTATCTGGCAGCACAGATCTGAGGATTAAATAAATTAGTAGGTATAAAGTGCTCCCCAAAGGGAGTGAAGATCAATAAAATCTTCAGGAGATAAAATCTGCAGGAGAGCACCCCAAAGACAGTGAAGATCAATAAAATGCCCTTTCCCTGCCTCTGTCTACCATCTTTAATATCATATCTAGGGCAGGAGGCATTCCACTTTATAAAGAACTGCACTGAAAATGAACTTTATGGCCAGACGTGGTGGTTCATGCCTGTAATCCCAGCACTTTGGGAGGCCTAGGCGGATGGATCACCTGAGGGTCAGGAGTTCGAGACTAGCCTGACCAACATGGTGAAACCCCAACTCTGCTAAAAATAGAAAACTCAGTGGAATAGAAAATAGAAAACTAAGTGGAACAGAAAATAGAAAAATTGGCTGGCCGGGTGTGGTGGTGGGCACCTGTAATCCCAGTTACTCAGGAGACTGAGGCAGGAGAATAACTTGAACCTGGGAGGCAGAGGTAGCAGTGAGCCTAGATCACTCCACTGCACTCCAGCCTGGGTGACAGAGTGAGACCTGGCCTCAAAAAAAAAAAATGAACTTTATAAAATAGTCTGTTTATAAATCAGCACTTTTCCCTATCACTTCAACCATTAGCAACCCTTTTCCCTGGCAACATCATCTGTCTACAACACTGTTAAAAATCTGAATGAAAATTCATTACTTCTCATTTGCTTTGCTCATTATTCAGAGGCCCAGTGACTGGATCCCCTCTGTATTAATTCATTCTCACACTGCTATGAAGATATACCCAAGACTAGGTAATTTATAAAGGAAAGAGGTTTAATTGCCTCACAGTTCAGCATGGCTGGGGAGGCCTCAGGAAATTTACAATCATGGTGGAAGGGGAGGAGAGGAATGAATGCCCAGTGAAGGGGTAAACCCCTTATAAAACCATCAGATCTCATGAGAACTAACTCACTATCACGAGAACAAGATAACGGAAACCACCCCCATGATTCAATTATCTCTACCTTGTCCCTCCCATGACATATGGGGATTACGGGAACTATAACTCAAAATGAGATTTGGGTGGGGACACAGCCAAACCATATCATCCTCTATTTTCTGATAATCTAACTCTTGGTCTCTGACACTTCCGCTGGAAAATGAACCAGTGAAAGGCAGAAGTCAATAGAAATGCTGGCTGATCTGAGGTCACTGGGAGAAAAGAAAGTACTCAAGTTACAATGAGGTTCGCGGAACGTCTATGAACAGTGTTACAGGTTCCACAGGGCCTACATATGTACGCGAGAGTTTTGGCAGAAGTTGAAAGAGACATAATGATCCAAGAATGAGAAGCGTCATATGATTCAAACTAGCTTCAGTGGAACATGGGATGAGTCAACATCTCAGGAAATTTCAGAAGAGGTCTGCTGGGAGAATGGGCACATTAGGTAACACCACACACACACACACACACAATTGGTTTTGGTCACAAATCTTGAAAGAACATCCTCGAAATAAAAATGTAACATTTAAGTTCACAGTGCCAGGCATATAATAGGTAGATAAGATAATATTTTTGTTTGGCTGATAGAACACATTAATAGATGGATGGAAGAAATTTCTTATTGTGGCATCACAAACTCAGCTCGGGAAGTCACTCTACAAAGTTATCCACAGATCTTGATTGTGGACCCTACTTTGTCTGTTGGTCAATAATTTTAAACTGGCATAAAAATGATGCTCTGTGTATTTAAATTGTAATTTTCAATCTCCCCCCATGTGTAAACACATGTACACACACACACACGCAGCTTTTGAATTAGTCTTTAGTTATGACAGAACAAATGTTTATTTAGGAAAGTAATAAAAGGAGTAGAGATTTAAGACAAAAATTACTAAGTGTTGGCTGTATATGAAAGAAGCTTATTATGGAAAGAGCACATGCTTAGGGGCCCTGGGTTAATGTTAGTATCGTAATCCAGAATTTTCTAAGTGCTATACATGTATTGAACCATTTTATATTCACAGCTGCCCTAATTGCTACCAAGGGGCAGAGCAGGCAGCCTTATAGAGAACCTATGTCCTTAACTTCTATGTTATTCTGACTCACACATATGTGAGTTAACTCACCTAATTTCTTTGTGTCTGTTTGCTCGTTGGGTAAGTGGGAATAATTATCTCAGTGTGCTGTGAGGACTAAACAGAAACTGCCCAGCATATAGTAGTTGTTCAATATGTGTCAACTATTATTATTTATCATTATCTCATTTAACCCTTAAGATATTCATAGAGAATCTAAAATTCAAAAAAGGTAAGCTATTCAATAAAGGTCAGAAAGCAAGAAAGTGATGAAGCTAAAGTTCACGTAACAAGTCTGCCTAACTCCAATACATGCTTTTTTGTAAATAATTTTACTTAAAAAGTTATTTCCCACTTTGGGGTGAAGACCAAAAATGCTTTACAAGAGTTAGAGGAAGAGGTCAGCATTGACTAGAGGAAATTTCCTCCTCCAACCTTTCGGAGTTCATACCCTTTTTCCCACCTTCACATGGTTTTCCTGAAAATAAATCTCCTTTTGGAACACTTCTTGCTTCCATTCTGTTGTCTGGTATAGTTCCCGGTATCAGTTAGGCAATTTTGTAGAAGTTATGTGCATAATAAAGAGATTAGGAGTTTAGGGAGTGGCTGAAATACAGCTAAGACCTCTGCTGAGCCAAATAAGATCTAACAACACTACTGGTAGAAACTCAGTTCTTGGTGACATAGCTACCTCATGAGTTGTGGACAATCACTACAAAAAATCATTCCCTCCATTTTCCAAGTTTTAATTGTCAGTCATCTAGAACAGTATGGACCCCGCATCACAGAGGACACTAGCACTCTGCTTGGCCATATGTGAGGAAGAAAAAGAGACCATGATCATTTGAAAGAAAAGATACTAATTAAAATTCTGCAGCTTTATGTACAGGCTAGCAGTTCCACCTGCAGACCATAAACTTAGAGCCAACATCATTGGAGAAATGATGTGGAAGAACCACAAAAATGGCCCATTCTCCTTTTGGACCTGGCAGTGTGGCCAAGTTCAGCAAGACAGCCAGTAGGAGGCTGTGTGAGTTAAGTTATCAAGACTGTTTTGATGAAGGATCCCATAGAGCAGCTCACTAAATCTGGTTTCTGCTGAAGTTTAGAGGCAAAGCAGGGTGCAGCTGATCACTCTTACTCCACACACATAATCATCACAAGTCAAACTAACTTGGAGATTAACCAGGAGGTGCATTGAGACTGACCAGTCTCACCTTTGCCCAAAAGATAAAGATCAACCTTTTGGGACTTCCAAGTAAAGGGTGTAGCACATGCTCTTAAAACACAACCATGAGTCTGACGTCTTGTTCCCAGGTGTATTCGGTGGCACGCACATCTGGGACGGGCAGATAGAAGAGACACAACATTTTGTGCATCTAAGCTAAAAGAGAGTCTGTCTAGATAAAAAACATTCTTTACCACACCAGAAAGGAGCCAGCATACGCAGGAGCCCTGGAGTTGGCCTCCCAGCAATGTGTGGAGCCAAGGGACCTCCAGCAGCTCACCTGTCACGGTCAAGGGCTCCTTGTCAACTTTTTGTGCCTCCCTGCCTTTGCATATGTCATTCGTTTGATCTGCAACGTCCAGCAAATGCCAAGATGCAGTTTGTGGACCCCTCTTTCACTGTCTCCTGTACTAGGAAATCTTGACAACTATACTCCCAATAGAGTGTATATGAAATGATCACGGAATCATCACCTTGTAATACACATTTTCCTGAAGTGGGCTTTAATACACCTTGTATTACACATTTTCCCAAAGTCTGCTCCAGCAGACTACGTTACTTAAGGATAGGGAATGGGCATTATGTATCTATGCATCCTCAGCAGGATTCTCCTATAAATTAGTATCCAATAATGGAGTAGAAAAATGGACTAAACAGATAAGTCCCTACCCACACGGTGAGTAAGATTCTTTCTCTAAAATTGTAGGAATCTTAAAATCTAACCTCAGTGGCTAAGGGCCAAGACAGTGTTCAAGAGAAGTCTTCTCTCTGTCACATCACTGTTATCTCATCTCACAATAATGGAATGCCCCAGGCATGCATGTCAGAAGCTCATATGGAGGCAGAAATTTAAAAAAATTATCTCACACCTACACTGCCATGCTTTTGAGCCACCTTTGGAGTATTATACATCTCAGTGAAATGTTGGTTAAGGTTGCCTGTAGTACATGAATGCACTTGACTGGCTGTCATTAAACAAGCCAAATTTTACTTTATTAATTTTAAAAATAGAGAACAAAAGAGAATATGATGAAGACTCATGGGCCCATTACCCGGAATTAACAATTATTGCAATATTATTGCATTTTCCTTTTCTAAAGTAATTAAATGTTACAAATATAAATAAATGTTCTGGGTCACCATATCCTGCTCTGTTTTTCTCTCTCCTCTCTCAGACTCCCATAAACAATTGTCTCATGAAAACCATATGGATCTTCCTAGCTCATCTTTCATATTAATATACATGCATAATTCCACTCATATACAGTCCTATTTTGCTATTAATATTTTATTTACATGATAGGATACATTATGTTTTCTTCCTTAACTGTGATTTGTTTAAATTTAACATTGTGTTTGAAGACCTATGCAATTTATATATATACATATATATGTGTATATAAATATACACATATATTTGTATATATGTATATATAAATATACACATATATTTGTATATATGTATATATAAATATACACATATATTTGTATATATGTATATATAAATATACACATATATTTGTATATATGTATATATAAATATACACATATATTTGTATATATGTATATATAAATATACACATATATTTGTATATATGTATATATAAATATACACATATATTTGTATATATGTATATATAAATATACACATATATTTGTATATATGTATATATAAATATACACATATATTTGTATATATGTATATATAAATATACACATATATTTGTATATATGTATATATAAATATACACATATATTTGTATATATGTATATATAAATATACACATATATTTGTATATATGTATATATAAATATACACATATATTTGTATATATGTATATATAAATATACACATATATTTGTATATATGTATATATAAATATACACATATATTTGTATATATGTATATATAAATATACACATATATTTGTATATATGTATATATAAATATACACATATATTTGTATATATGTATATATAAATATACACATATATTTGTATATATGTATATATAAATATACACATATATTTGTATATATGTATATAAATATACACATATATTTGTATATATGTATATAAATATACACATATATTTGTATATATGTATATAAATATACACATATATTTGTATATATGTATATAAATATACACATATATTTGTATATATGTATATAAATATACACATATATGTATATATAAATGTATATATGTATGTGTGTGTATATATATACACACGTGTGTGTGTGTGTGTGTGTGTATATATATATATATACATATATTTTTTTTTTTTGAGACAGAGTCTTGCTCTGTCACCCAGGCTGAAGTACAATGGCACGATCTTGGCTCGCTGCAACCTCCACCTCCTGTGTTCACGCGATTCTCCTGCCTCAGCCACCCGAGTAGCTGGGATTACAGGCGCCCACCACCAGGCCCAGCTAATTTTTGTATTTTTAGTAGAGACGGGGTTTCACCATGTTAGCCAGGCTGATCCTGAACTCCTGACTTCAGGTGATCCACCCGCCTCGGCCTCCCAAAGTGCTGGGATTACAGGCATGTGCGCACTCAGCCCCAATTTATATACTGGGGTCTCTCTTTCCTTATATAAGTTACTAATGCACTGAATAAATATACGGTAATACATTTTATTTAAACATTTTGCTACTAATAATCTCCAGATAGTTCCTAATTTTTTGGTCATCACAACAATGCTGCCATAAATGTCTCTGTAGTTTCCCTTTGTGTTTATATGTAAGCATTTCTCTCAGGCATATGCCTAAAGTGGATATGCCTAGACATAGGGTTTGCATCTGTCTATATTTTGGTCCTTTCATTAGGAGGTCCCTGTACTTTCATATTAAAAGCATCTGGTCTGATTGGTGCATAGGTAGAGATTCAAAGAGTACTGTTAAGCAATATATTTCCAAGTGGGATCTAGTAGCAGGAGCAGCTTAATGACAAAAACAGAGACTAGTTCTGCTGGGAGAAGGATGAATATCTAGAAGTCCAAAAAAGAAGCAAAAATGGAGTAACGCTACTAATAATACTCCAACTTTGCCGATCATTCTCTTAAAAGAGGCGTGTACGTTAAGGGCTTCATTAGCCAAAAGGAGGATTATTTCTTGACACAAGCATAGGAAAGCAAGCACGCGTAGGTTTTCCATGCCACTCCACAATGACTCATGGATCAGGAGCACTGAGTACCAAATGCCCGAACTCATGTGATTGAGCTCTGTGTACACTGCCACAAGGCTTCTGATCTGGGACACGTGTTTTCCCAACAGACAGATACTTCCAATTCTTGCTGTTGTTTAGTATCTGAACTGTGTGTGGCGAGTGTTTACTGAATATTAATAAGTAAAAAGTGAATTCTTTTCCCCAAAGGTAGAGAGTAACAATAGCATACAGCAGCCTCCAGGTAAATAAAGATGAAATTAACTCAGCCTGAACACAGACAGGGGAAGTGGTTATCGACAATTCTTCTATATTTTAATTAGGAAAAAATATCATCAAAGCTTCTTTATTCTAAACAATCCCCTATATGCATTTGTGCTATTACAATCCTTAGTCCTTTGGTCCCATCTCACAGGTGAGCCCAAATTTCACCAGCAGCCTAATCATATATCAGGATGAGACACACAGTCATGTCAAATAGCAGAAGAGAGTCTTAATTATGTTTAAAAATCTACAGAAGCATTTTGCTTCCATCCTGGATTCTCTCCTGTTCCCAACCCTATCCCTCTTCACCAAAAACAGGATCCCGGTGCCAGGGCTGCCCCTCGGCATCTTTAACTTAAGCACTGACAGGTTACGTGGGATTTTTGCCAGAGTAATTATTTTTCAATTCAACAATAATGAGAAATTACCATGGCAACCACTTGTCACGTGGTACACATACACCCCCTCCAAAGAATGAACCATACTTAAAGCAGCTATTCCTTGAAAATGTGTTTTTTTTTTTATTAAAATAAACTTAAACAGGTCAAAGTGGACAGCATTCTGAAGGGGTCTGAAAGATGGGAGATGGGAGGGCATTGACTTTCTTCAGTATCTTGTGGTTCTAGAAAGAATGAAAATGTCTCATCTTATAACCCTACTCTCTTGTACACACACATTTAAATAACACTATTAATTTGTATCTTACTATTTTAGTCACTCCTGTTTTACATGCATCAGCTAACCTTTCTCAGAAGATACTGAAGAAAGGATAAATTTGCCTGAAACGACTGAGGCAGAAACACACTTGCTACACTTGCTCTGCCTACATTTCTTTTTCTGCCATATCCAGATATTAAGAAAGAAGACAAAAAAATATCCCAAATCTCACGCCTTCTGCCTTTCCGTTACCTAGAGTCCCTCTCACACTGAAAGAAGCTCAGGTCATTTATTTTCTAACACTGTAACTGTGTTTTTGATTCCTTAATCACAAGCCACCCTTTCTCCAAAACCAAGGGTCTATCTCAAACCATGTTTATTTTGAATCAGCCTCCCTTAATAATAATAGTCAACAGTTACAAGGCACTTATCATATGCCAGACACACTTCTGAACTCATTGCACATTATAAACTCCTTAAAACCTCACCATGACCCTACAATATAAGTAGCATTATTAACCCCATCTTATAGATGAGAAAACTGAGGCACTGAGGAGTTAGATATTTGCTTAACATCACACAGCTATCAAGTTGCCAAGAAAGAGTTCAACCCCAAGGACTCTGGCTAGCAAGTTTAGACTCATGACTGCTCCATTATGATGTTCCTTTATTCAAAACAATATTCTCTAAAATATCTGTCTTCTTAGTTGTTTCAACATCCAGTCAAGGCCAAGTGCACTGAATGTTTGGGTCTCTCTCTGGAACAGGCAGTCCAAAGCAAAGATTTCCATCACACCTATGGAATTCGGCTTGAAGACACACAGATAAAAGTAATCGGGTAAGACCATTTGCCCTTGCCAGCTGGTAGCCACACAAGCATGAAAAGGATGCAGAGAGGGAATTTTAAATCTCCCCTTTTTTACTTATCTTTATGGGATTCTTTTTTTTTTTTTTTTTGAGATGGAGTTTCCCTCTTGTTGCCCAGGTTGGAGTGCAGTAGCACAGTCTTGGCTCACTGCAACCTCCGCCTCTTGGGTTCAAGCGATTCTCCTGCCTCAGCCTCCCGAGTAGCTGGGATTAGAGGTGCCCACCACCATGCCCAGCTAATTTTTGTATTTTTAGTAGAGACGGGTTTCACCATGTTGACGGCTGGTCTTGAACTCCTGACCTCAGGTGATCCACCCACCTTGGCCTCCCAAAGTGCTGGGATTATAGGTGTGAGCCACTGTGCCCAGCCCTATGGGATTTTTTTTTTTTTTTTTTAAACAACTCATGTTCTAGAGACTGAAGTTTTCTTCTCTAATTCTCAAGTATGATTTGTTCATTCTCAGCTAAATTGAATTTTATTTAACAGTAAGCATTAGTTATTATTTTAACTGAATTATAAAATGGCATGTTACCAACATAGCAAACTGTGTGTTTTGAGAGAGGATCTCGGTGTTTCCCTCACAAATCAAGCCCTCCCTTTTAGAAGGTGCTCACTATAGTTCCCTGTCTAGTGCACGTGGATGCTGCCTTGAGAAAGTGTCATATTAAAATGTGCAGAAAGACAAGACTTGGTATCCAGTAGACACAGCTCTTCAGTAGAAGTTACATCAGTGGTTTTCCCCCCAAAGACCTGAGAAATTCATGTATTTGAATCTCCAGCTTTGAGCCACAAAATCAGTAATTAATTCTGAGCAGTCCAAACAGAAATGTTAGTTAGAATAACTAAAAGCAATGACTCAAATGCCTCAGTGTGTATGTGCCAACAATTGAGCTTTTTTGCTACCAGACTTATTACAAGTGTGATGAAATAATATTTTTTTTGAAGTTGAGATTCCTGTCAGCTTTTTGAGGGCAATATCTTACGCATGTCTGGTGTGTTTTACGTGCACAGTATCTAACACATGGCAGGAAGACAACAAATAATTGCTCCATTATTTAATTATTTAAATCACTTAATTCAACAAATAAATATTTATTTAACTAAAACGCAGCATATTCTCAAAACCCAGAAGAAAACCAGCACTTTTAATTTTATGATAATTGAACACTGCCACTCTCTGCTCTATTTATGTGTTTGTGAAACAGGGGCTTTGATTCTTTGATGACTGAATCAGTGAAAATCCACAGAGTTTCAAAGTGTAGTATTTTCTAGTCCTCACAGGCTCTCTATCAAGTTGGTAATTTTATTATCCCAATGTCAGTGGGGAAACTGAGGCCCCAAGTGGTTAAGAAATGTGCCCAAGGTTACAAATCAAATAACTGGCAACATCGGAATTTGCATCCTCTCTGACTCATAAATTTTTGTTTCCATCCACAAAGCTTTACTCGCTGCCTATTCCAATCTCTATACTATTCTAGTATAAAGAGGAATGGTCGCTTTTTAATAATTAAATTTCCTATTTTATACTCAAACATGGAGACATGTACTCTCACAATCAAAAAGAATATACTGGGAACCCTATGCAAAGCCACTTTGAAAATGACGTGGAAAGGCATTACTCTAGAAGCACAGGTTTTATTCATGACAGCTCTGTGGCAATGAGCACCACGCATCGTATTACATCACACCATCTAGGTGTGAGAGGTCCCGAGATGCAGGATAATGTGATGAGGCAGCAACTCGTATATCTTGAGTAAAGCTCACTGTAAAACCAGGCACAAATTTTCCATTCCAACATAAACACAGCAGACAAGGGAATGTTTCTGGAAAAGCTTGCAAGATTCAAAATCTTGTTTTTGTGACCCACCCTATTGCATTTGAATAGTTGATCAAATGACAAGAATAACTCTTCAAGTCACCACTAAACTTTGGAGGACTGTGCCAGGACCAAGGCCATAGGAAACCACTAGATAAGAAAACTCAAGATTTTCTCTCTTCCTACTTGGAAAAAATGAAAAAAATATTTTTGTTCACAAAGATAAATATAAGAAACCCAGAATATTCTTGAAACCTAGAAAAAAATAACGTTTTTCTTGATGACGGTCAATCATTTCTATTCTCTGTTTACAAATCTGTTTACCAGGGGACTTGAATTCTCTCTAATACATCAGTGACACCCAAGTAGATATTACAGCTCCAAACTTCTCCATGGGACTTCAGAATTGTGACTCTAACTGCCTCACTCACCTCTCCACTTCTTAACCAAAGAGGCATCTCAGGCTTAACATGGCGAAAGCCAGATACCTCCCCCAACTCCATCCCCCACAAGCCAATCCTTCTCATTCTCTTCCATCTCCATAATGTAATTCCAGTTTCTCAGTCACTTAGGCCAGCATTTGGGAACATATTCTTGATTCCTGTCTTACCCTAACTCCACACCTCCAACCTGTCAGCAAATCCCATGAATTTACCTTCAACACATGAATGGAAATCCACCCATGTTTCTTTCCTTCCACTGCCACCCCTTCTCTGTGCCTCTAGTAACTTCAGCCTGGACAACAGTGACTTTTTCCTAACTCATCTCTCAGCCCCCACTCCTGTTCCCCTGTAACCTGTGCTCTGCAAAGAAGCCTGGAGGATCTTTTAACAATGCCCATTAGATTGTGTCCCTCCCAGCTAAAACTTTTCTCTGGCTCGTCATTGCTGTGTAGGTAGCTCACTCTCCTGTGTGGCTGGGACTTTCTCTTCTTCTTTGCTGTTGGTTCACTGTACTCTCAGCACAGCCCGCAGATCTAGGTTCCTACCTTGGGGACCCTCCTTCGGGCCCAGGGCTGCACTCCACTACACCACATGGCCCTTTGAACCAGCTGTGTCCACCACCAATGGATGCCTTTCCTCTCTTTGGTGTGGTTTTCTCTTTCTCCTCATTCAAATCTCAGCATCCTTGTCATCTTTGGGTCATCCAATCTACAGAAGCCTACTTGCCATCACATCAGTCTGTTTTTCCTCGATCGTTCAATTTTGTTTGTCTTCTTACATACAAGAAATTGTGTTCATTGGGAATATAAGATCCTATTGCCTGCTTTCCTCCGAAGCCTGGCATATAATAGGTGGTTAAAAATGACTGCCTGAATAAATGAATATAAAAAATGTGTTAGACAAACTACCAAAGACAAAAGATAAATCTATCAAGGAGACACATTAATCTCCCTCTTGAACTCCCACAGGGCAGCCATACCAAGGTTTGGAGTTGGCACAGCCCAGCTGATTACAACCACATCATAGAGTACCAGGAACTTTCCAGAATCTTTATTCACTTTAATGTTTTAAATAAATATATGCTGTGAATTAAAAGCATTAAGAAATATTCATGCCCTTTGACTCAGTAATTCTATTTCTGGGAATCCATCCAAAGGACATAATCCAAAAATATGTAAATGCTTTATATGAAAAATTACTCACCATAGGAGCGATCATAATAGGAAAAAACACACACAAAAAACTAGGAACAATGTGTTTGCCCTACAACAGAGAAATGATTCAAGAAACTATGATATGTCCACCGGAAAGAAAACAGAAATCTTTAAAATATAATGTTCACACATGGTTTAAAATAACACAAGCACATTCCTACATGATAATATAAAGTGAAGAAAATAGGCAGACAAACAGAACAGTGCGACAGAATGAAGAACCAAGACACAACAGAAGCCTGTGTGGAAAATGAGTATCTGGTAGATACGGCATTGCCGGGCGTGAGGTTGAGAAGAATTATTTGATGAGGAGTGTAGAGACAATTGGCTTTGCACCCGCAAATAATAAATAAATTAGGTTATAGCTCACATAACCAAACATAAGTTCCGGAGGAATTAAACATGTAAATAAAGAAAACCAAAACCTACTAGAAGAAAAGGTAGGAGGATATCTGTCTTCATGACGTCTGAAGAGGAGAAAATGCTATAAGCCGGCAGTCCCCAACCTTTTTGGCACCAGGGGCTGATTTCGTGGAAGACAGGTTTTTCATGGACACTCTGGGGGACGGTTTCAGGATGATTCAAGTGCATTACATTCACTGTGCACTTTATTTCTACTATTATTACATTCTAATATATAATTAAATAATTATACAACTCACCATAATGTAGAATCAGTGGGAGCCCTGAGCTTGTTTTCCTGCAATTAGACAATCCCATCGGCATATGACGGGAGACAGTGACGGATCATCAGGCATTAGATTCTCATGAGGAGCGTGCAACCTAGATCCCTCGCATGCGCAGTTCACAATACGGTTTGTGCTCCTATGGGAATCTAATGCCACCGGTCATCTGACAGGAGGTGCAGCTCAGGCAGTAATGTGAGTGATGGGGAGCGGCTGTAAATACAGATGAAGCTTCCTTCACTGACCTGTCACACCTCCTGCTGCACAGCCCAGTTCCTGTTAGGAACCCGTACTCCCCTGCATTTCTACAGTTGCAATATTTCTTTTTTTATATTCCTTTCTTTTTTTTAGAGAGACAGGGTCTTACTCTGTCACCCAGGCTAGAGTGCAGTGGTGTGGTCACAGCTCTCTATAGCCTCGAACTCCTGGACGCAAGGGATTCTCCCATCTCAGCCTCAAGAGTAACAGGCCAGGTGCAGGTGCGGTGGCTCATGCCTGTAATCCCAGCACTTTGGGAGGTCAAGGTGGGCGGATCCCGAGGTCAGGAGTTCAAGACCATCCTGGCCAAAACAGTGAAACCCCGTCTCTACTAAAAATACAAAAAATATATATATATATCTGGGCGTGCTGGTATATGCTTATAATCCCAGCTACTCAGGGGGCTGAGGCAGGAGAATTGCTTGAACCAGGGAGGCAGAGGTTGCAGTGAGCCAAGATCACGCCATTGCACTCCAGCCTGGCAACAGAGTGAGACTCCGTCTCAAAAAAAAAAAAAAAAGTGTTACTAGTCAGATGCAATGCCCTCATTCCATGCATTCTCCCACACTTTCTCAACCATCCCTTGTTCATTCCTCAAGGCTTCCACCCTGTCCTGCCTTGATCCTGAGGCCTCTCACACCTTCCAACCTGCAGAAAAGTCTTTATTTTCTAGACTGAGATATGCGTTTTTAAAAAAAATTAATGGGAACCTCATGGTGACTATTCCTGTAATATTATGTTTTTATTTTATTTTACATTATGTCCAGTTCTTATACTTTTACGTCCCAGCAATTAGACTGTGCACTGCATGGTTGGAGACACCATCTTCTTTGGGTTGTTTTCTGTATTCTTGTTGCTTACCTGGCACTTATTGATTGTGTAATTATGAGCCAAACAATGTGCATTATCTAAGTCAAGCCTTTGAATTACACTATCAGAGAGGTGAATTATTATCCTTATTTCACAGGTGAAGAAAACCGAAGCCCAGAAAGGTTACTTAATTTTCTCAGAGTCACACAGCTGGTACAGTTTGGAGTCAGTGATCAAAGTCATATAATCTGGCCTCAGAACTCTTCCCTTTGAACTCCTCTTTGTGTTTGTGTGTGCATGTGTGGGTGTGAGTGACAGACAGGGGACTGTGGGGAAATACCTAGTAATAAAAGGTTACATACATGCGTGCATAAATGCTAATAGCTTCATTGTTCACTACAGCCAAGAAATGGAAACACTCCAAGTGTCTATCGACTAATGAACAGATAAACAAAATGTGGTATCTTCAGACAACGGTACACTAGAAGTAACGAAAGAAAATTCAGATGCATGCTGTGCATAACATGTGCCTCAAAACATGATGGCAATGAGAGAAGCCAGACACAAAAGGCCATATATTGGATGATTTCATTTACACAAAATGTCCAGAATCCTGGCTTTTATTACTTGTGTGATCTCAGACAAATTACCGAAGCTCTCTGTCCCTCTGTTTCGTTATTTCTAAAATGGACATCATTGTATCTCACTCTTAATTGTGAGGATTAAGCTATATAATACATGGACCAGTGACTGGAACAGAGTAAATGCCCAACAAGGACACCACTATTAAGTGGCAGAGAAGGTCCCAAAGCCAGAGTTGCTCTGGATATTAAATAACATATACCCATAATGCATCTTACAAATACAGCCTATATACCTTGCTGCCAGAGGACCTGGGTCTAGACATCAATGACATTATTCTTTGCTCTGTTGCTTTAGAAAAGTTACTCAGTCTCATTTGCCTTCACTGTAAAAAATGGTAACAATGAGGGTAGCTACCCCATAGTGCTATTAAGAGAATTAAATTAACTGATACATTAAAGTGCTTATGACAGTGCCTGGAATGCAGTAAGCATCAATAATTGTTATCCATCATTATTATTATGGTTGTCGGTGACATTCAAGATGGGTTTCCCTATTCTCAGGAAATGTATGATCCAATTAGCCGGGTCCTGACACACAGTTGACACAGCACGGACACTCACGGTATCAGTGCCTCTTTGTTGGATTAAAAACAGCATGCCCTCCACTGTCTGTCTCCCTCATGAGAACTGAGACTGCAAACTCCTCAAGGGCAGGATCAGTGTTTGATTTTTCCTGTACCCCTCGTGCCCGGCATAGAGTCTGACTGTGAAAGAGCAAGGACCTATCAGAGTGAGTTTTTCAAGTAGCCTGACTGAAGCGAAGCCTCTATTTTGCACACCAACCTCAAATCCATAGTTGCACATTGTTCAGGCTAATTTGCATCTCAGCATCTCAGAAAGCTCTCCATTTAGCTATTCAATTTGCTTCCTTGTCAACTAGAGATCACAACTTGCAAGAGAAAAGAGAGCTTTAGAAAATTGTGGCTTGCCTGCCAGCATCCATATTTAGATCAGCAGAACTTTTCACTTTCCCCCTTCCATCTCCCTGGGAGTCAGGAAACTGGGTTCTAATTCTGATCCTGATACTTCTTTGATGGGTGACCTTAAGTAAGTCCAAATCAGAAAATCCTCAGTGTTCAAAATGTCCTTAGAGGGTGTGCTTGGACTTTGGTTTCCCCATCTGTCAAATATAAGGACAATTCCAAGGGTCCTTCCAAAGACCTCCCACCAGAACACTCACTTCTTTAGGAATTTGTTGTTTACTGAGAGAACCTGCCCACTTTCCCCACTTTTGCCTTCAGTGAAAACATTTTTGGGGGATCTTAGTGAGGGCTAAAGTGGAGACAACATCACAACCAAAGGATATAAAAGAAGAAATTTCTAAATTCCATCTCTTCCGAAGTCCAAGGAGAGTCTCCATAGGGATGGCAAATGGATCTCAACCCCAAGGGGCCTCTTTGATGGAATGGGGGTAGTTACCTAGGACTCTGAATTCATTCGTGCATTCAGAAATATGTAGTGAGCGCCTACTTTGTGCAAGACACTGTTCTAGGATTTAGTGAAAATGTAGTGAACAAAAAAGACACAAATCCATGTCCTTGTAGCCCTTGTACACTAGTGGATGACAAATACTGAAAAAGATGAATGAAATATGTCATTTATCAGATAGCATTAAGTGTACAGGAGAAAAGCAGTAAAGCAGAAAATGAGGACGTGAAATACGGGAGTGGGGAAGGAGAAGTAAAATTTAGATGGGATAACCACAGAAGGCCTTGCAGGGAACGTCTCTTTAGAGTGGGGCTTCTCAACCTCAGCATCACAAACATTTAGAGCTATCCAGGTCTTCACTGCGGGGTGTCCTGTGCCTTCTAGGGTGTTCAGCAGCATCTCTGCCCTCTGCCCACTAGAGGCCAATAACACCCCCTTCAGTTGTGACAACCAAAAATGTCTCCAGACATTGCCAGATGTCCTTGGGTCAGGCGGACAAAATTGTCCCAGTTTGAGCAACACTCATTTAGAATAAAATCCTGAAGAATGGGAGGGAGGGAGCCAGACAGGGATTTAGAAGGATTCTGTGCAGGCACTGGAAGTAGAGGGTAAACAGGAATAGCCTAGCCCCCTCCCACAGGCAACTGACATCAAATATCCTCTCGACGATGATCAAATTACACCTGGGATGAATGACGTGAGGGAGGAGCATACTGTGTTAGGGGAGAGAGGATGGGCACTCACATGGTCTGGGAGGTGGGAAGTGGTTTCCCGTTAGTGCGACATTTCAACCGAGAGCAGAGGCATGAGAGGATTTCGTCAGCCGACACGAGGAAACAGCAAGTACAACAGCCCTGAGATTGAAGAACTGTGATGAATTATTAAGGGATTGAAAGGAAAACGCTCATCCAAGCATTGGAAGCTGGCGGTGGGAGGCTGAAGATGAACCTGGGGAAGCGCCAGGGCTTGAACCCCCATGCAGGACCTGGCAAAGCCAAACAAGATGTGGGTTCTCTTCCTACAAGCAATGGGATATCATAGAAAGGCTTTAAGCAGGCATGTGTCATGATCAATCTAGAGTTCTAGGTCCCTCCTATGATGAGACCAAGTAATCCCCACTCCTTAATAGCTGTGTTTCTTTGAGTAAATTCCTTCTCTCTTCTGGCCTCAGTTTCCCCATCTGTAAAATGGGGACAGCAATCACACCTGCATGGGTTTATTGTCAAGATCAAATGAGATCATATGTGCAGAGTGCTTAGAACAGGGCTGTGACACAGAGCATGATCAGTAACTCTGTTAGTCTTGATTCATAGCACTCTTAAACAAATATTAGCTATCATTTTCTTTTCTTTCTCTTGGAAGCTTACCAATGCCTGACTGGGATTTATTGCTGGTGTAGCTTTCCTTTTCGATCTTGTCCCTGCCCTGCCTTCCTCCCCCATCCCTCTCCACCCCAGGACAGTTCACACCTCTGCTCCCAGAGCCCTGCGTTTCTACTTCTATGACACTACCTGGTTGCCAGCTCTCAGCATACCTCAACTTTATATTCTCCACCAGTAATCCTTATTGGGCACACACATTTGACCTGAAAACTGACGGCAAAGAGGCCTTCTCCATGCATGAATGCTTTAAGGTCTGACATTTGAATGTTAGCTCTCAGGCTTGTCTTGGGAATGTCTCCAAGAACAATCAACTTTTCCCTTTGAGGACCATCAAACCACTCCTCATGCAACACACACACACACACGCACGCACGCACGCACGCACGCATGCAAGACAAATATGCTGCTTCCTCATAGGCTATATCATGTCTACGAAACTCCTCTCTATATAAAACTTTCTGCATAATACCCAGTCTGGTTCATTTCTACTAGTCAACACCTGCAGAGGCTACCTGCCCGCCCTACCTTGTCCTCACCTTACCTCCCCACTACCACTGCCACCATCTCTCCACTTATCACAACCACCATCAAGAGTGTTTGTGAGTTTGTGTTTTTATGTCTGTCTTCCCCTCAGCCTTCAAGAAGACAAGGTCAGTGTTCATTTCTTGTTGTATCCTCATTATTTGGAGCAGAGTTTGATACACAGCAGAAGCCCAATTACTATCTGTTGATAGAAAAATAATATTAGCTCGCCATTTTGAAGTGTTTTTCCCTCTCTCAGGCACATGACATGCATTATCCCATATGGTTTAATCATCACAACTATTTAAGGGTAGATAATGTTATCATCATCTCCATTTTACAGATTGGGAACTGAGGCTAGAAAAGCTTAGCAACTTGCAAAAAAACAAAAAACAAAAACAACAACAACAACAAAAAAACAAAAACAAACCTTAGCAACTTGCTCAAGATCACACAGACAAATATATAACAAAGTTAACCTAAGTTTCAATATCCTTGGATGTAAAGTTAGAGAACTGAACTAGCTCTGGTTTAAGGGCCCTTCCAGTTCTAATATTAGACCAAGAACATCTGATTCCCAGGCCAATGTTCTTTCATTCCTATCTCATTGTCTCCCTATAACTTAGAAGAGGCCAATTTGGAGACAAATGCATTGTTTTCACAAACCTCACTTTACTTCTCTCTTGTGTTCTTTTGTTCTAGGAAACATGGGGGAATGAATGACTTAGCCTGGCCATATAGCTGTGGGGGGCACTGAGCTTGAAAGGAGCCTCCGCAGAACTTGGCTTTGGGAGCCTGGGATTTGAACTTGTGCCACCACCACTGGCAGGATGCCTCACCGCTGCTCAGATGAGCAATGTTTATGCAATTTGCTTTCCCCCACTAACTGCACCACAGGATGTCTGATCTCCTTGAAATTGCCCTCATTTAAGAATCTGTCTTTTTTGAAGCAAAATGTCATCTAAAACGTTTTATGGCTTTATGGGAAACTAAATGCACTTTCGAAGCATGCACGGCCTGGGTCTGTCTGCAGATCTTTTCCATTCACACTTGGTATTCACTTCGGAATGAGACTGGGTGGCAAGTTAAGTGGCTCTGCTGTTAGCCCCACCTGCCACCTTGGCCAATGAGAAGACCTGAAACATACAACTCTGCCTCTTGGGAAGGAGTGGGAAGACACGGGGTGAGTAACCTGGAGAAAATGAAGGGCCATAGGAGACATGGCTGCATCCTCATATATTTGAAGGACATTTTTTAAAAGAGACTAATGTTTAGGGCTCTCAAGTGGTAAACCAGCCCTAATGCTGAGTAATCAAAGGAAATGGGTGAATAGGGCAAGTTAGTTTTCCCCCTCCCCATGGTCGGTTCAGTTGGCTGAACGCAGTGCTGCCGTCCAAGTGTTCCAGGCATCAGCTGGGTGCCCACTGGAGATGACATGCAAGGTCTCGCCATTCTTCACTTGCTATTATAATTGCAAGTAGAAATATAATTTGAAATTATTTTTGACTTTTTTCATTTTCTTCTCCAAAATGCAAAATCTTCTTTCTTTTCTGTATTTGTTTTTTTGAAACTGTTAAAATGTGAAAATATGGCAGCATCTCTATTTGCTCTAACTGGGTTTATTTACTTACTTGTTCACTCATTTAACAACTTTCGTCAAGTAGACTTCCCTGTCACACATGCTGGGAATAGAGTTTAGAAAAAAACCTCATGCAGCTCAAAATTTAGAGCAGGTGACAAACAATAAACACACAAGTGAATAAAACCAAAAAAAAATATTACTAGCAAGAAGTGGTATGAGGAAAATGGACTGAGACTACACAGAAGAGAGATGATTTCTTATATATTTTATTTTATTTTATTTTATTTATTTATTTTTTTGAGATGGAGTCTCACTCTGTTGCCCAGGCTGGAGTGCGGTGGTGTGATCTCAGTTCACTGCAACCTCCGCCTCCCAGGTTCAAGCAGTTCTCTGGCCTTAGCCTCCCGAGTAGCTGAGATTATAGGTGCCTGCCACCACACCCGGCTAATTTTTGTATTTTTGGTACTGATGGGGTTTCACCATGTTGGCCAGACTGGTCTCGAACTCCTGACCTCAAGTGATCCAGCTGCCTCAGCCTCCCAAAGTGATGGGATTACAGGTGTGATCCACCACACCTGGCCGAGATGATTCCTTTTAGATAAAGGTGGCTCCGCAAGGCCACCAGAGGAGGTAACATTAAGGTTACTTGAAGAATGCAAGCCATGGAGAAGCTGTATTTGTGTATCAGTGGAAATGATTGCATTTCTCTCCAGACCCCAATCCAGTATTTTCTCTCAATTTCACAAGTTTATTAGCTCTGTGTTGGGTATTTCAATTTTTTTTTTTTTTGGTACAACTCAAAAAACATTTCATGAACACACATTCCATGTGTCTGAAATTGGGCTAAATGCTTTATTACTTTTTAAAATTTAATAAGTACATTAAATGGTAAGAATTGATATCAGCGAAGTAATAGCCGCTTGGAAGGTTAAGCAATTTATCCGCAGTGAGATGTCTAATAAAGTCTAGGGCTTAGACTTGGACTCGGGGCTGTTGGATTCTCATGTTTGTCATCTTTCCACTGAACCCCATTTTTTGAATCCTTCTGGGCATCTCTGGGGTTTAGGGTTGCCTGGAGGTGGCTAAGCACCTCTCTCTTAAATAGATTAATTGACTCTTTCCATGGCTCTGGTCCTCTATTTGGACTTCAGGGACTTTGGTTCCTATTACTAAGAGTAGCTAAGACTGTGGCCCAACTGTGATTTGGAAGGAAGCCTCAGAAGAATGAAATAGAATAGGCTAGGATCTTAAGGGCCACACAGAAGTGAAGGCAGCTGTCATGCGTGGCAGTTTCTTTAGCTGCTCTGTTGTACTTGAGAATGAGTCTTCATAGAGTAACTCCAAGGAGGAGCACTTAACTGGGCATATGCTTTGGTAGAACACAGATCAGACTTTGAGTTAGAAAATAAAGTCAGAGCAGATGAGTACGAGCCCTCAGCTGAGGGAGTCTGGAGGACAGGAGGCATGAACAGTGAGGAGGACCACCAGCCAGCCACTGACCTACTTTGCTCCTCTTCCCCCAGTAGATGGAGTAGATCACGGGGAGAACTATGTGGGTCACTCCTCATATTCTGATGCACCCAAATGCTCAGTGGAGAGTCATACTAAATCCATCAGAACACTGATGCTCGTCAAAGTTAAGTATCTTTTTCAGAATAAGAGTAAGGTGTAGCCAACTGTACTGGACTGAATGGTGTCACCTGCCCCCTCCCCTATAATTCATGCCTGCCTGGAATCTCAGAATGTGACCTGATTTGAAAATAGGGTCCTTGCAGATTAATAGGTTAAGAAAAGGGTGGTCCCTAATTCAATGACTGGTGTCCTTAAAATAAGAAGCAGAGACAGACACACAAGCACACCATGTAAAGATGGAGGTAGAGGTTAGAGTGTCGCATCTACAAGCCAAGGGGTGCCAAGGGTTGCCACCAAAATCCATGAGAAACACATGGGACAGATTCTTCCTCAAAGTTCTCAGAAGGAACCAAGGCTGCTGATGCTTTTCTTCCAGCTTTCTAGACTCCAGAAGTGCGAGAGTGAATTTCTGTTATTTTCAAGCCACCAGTGTGTGGTGACTTGTTAGGGCAGCCTAGGAAACGATTTACCCACTTACTTAACTATGAGGACCACTGAATTCCATACTATTCCAAACCGCAGGCCAAGTATCATTACTATGTCAAGCGCTGGCTAAGCCTTCGTACCGTGATGCGCTTCTCATCTCACATCAGGCCGCAATGCTGCTTCCTTCTCTTTCTCTCCATCTCCACTCTGAATTCCTTGTGGGCAGAAATCAGATCTAATTCACTGCACTTTCTCCAGCTCCTGGAATATACTTGGCGCTCAACAAATGTTCAAAGAAGGAATAAATAAAATAAATACTTTTTTTTTTTTTTTTTGAGATGGTGTCTTGCGCTGTCTCCCAAGCTGGAGTGCAGTGGCACAATCTTGATTCACTGCAACCTCCACCTCCCAGGTTCAAGTGATTCTCCTGCCTCAGCCTCCCAAGTAGCTGGTATTACAGGTGTATGCCACCACGCCTGGCTAAGTTTTTGTGTTTTTAGTCGAGACGGGGTTTCACCGTGTTAGCCACAATCGTCTCAATCTCCTGACCTTGTGATCCTCCCACCTCAGCCTCCCAAAGTGTTGGGATTACAGGCGTGAGCCACCACGCCCAGCAAAATAAATACTTCTTGACCAACACAGTCTTTCCAAAGACTCACAAACCCCAAGCAAGTTAGCATTTTATTTATTCATTGTACTGATATTATTAAGTGCCTACTCTATGCTAGGAACTGTGCTAGGAGTTGGGAACACAGTGATAAATAAGAAGACAAAATTCTGTTTTCTTGAACTTTGTTATCTAGAGGGGGAGTAGAGGAAGGGGGCAGATAAGTCCAGTAGACAAATATGTGGGTGTATTATTGGTGTAGATAACTTTAGACAATGAGAAGTACTTGAAAAAAAATAGAATGATACTTAGAGTAACTGGATTTACTTTAGGTAAATGGTGCTGGGAAAGACCTCTCTCTCTCCAGGTGATGACATTTGAGCGGAGACCCAAATAATAGGACTCATGTCTTCAAAGATGTGAAGGATGAGGCATACAGGCAGCGGGACAGCTAGTGCCAAGACCCAAAGCATAAGTTAGTACAAAGTGCTTAGAAAACAGAAAGAAGGCTTGTGAACGAGAAACAGGGGCCTAGGGGTATGGGATGATGTCAGAAGGACAGATTGACCCTGCTTCATTGTCTGAGGCCGGAAGAGCTCCAAGTCATAGAAAAGTGATTTATACTTTTCTGTTGCAAGGAACGTTGTTTGCAATTAAAATTACAGTAGATGTTTATGGTTAGGAAGGGGGAGCCCCATGGATGGCCAAATCCTGCACAAGGAAGGATGCATGTTCTCACCAAGGCCCAACAGAGCAAAGCCAGACCTTGCATTTTCTCCTCATTAAATCACGGAAGGCCTGAATGGCCACCCACGGAGGTTGTCTTCACTTGGTGCCATTCATGCCTGGCTCTTGCTTTGTTTAAAGCATCATTTTCTTTGCATTCTAGCAAAAAGACAAGGCAGAGCTGGCTTATGGAGATCATGTCTCTGGCTGATATTAGCCATCAGTGGTATAAGCCTTGCAGCTGTACTGTGTCCTGCAGTTTGGTGGCAGGGATATGAGAAGTAGACTCTTGTTACATGGTTGTTTTCTTTGCCCTTGGTTTTTTATATTTTCATTAAATCATAGATGTTCCTAATCGCTTCCTCATGGTCAAAGTGGCCCTTGATTGGAATTCTACGGAAAAGAGAGTGTGCATTATTAAATAGTGTTTCTAAAGGGATTTGAGTGGTTTTTGGTTTCCTTTTCCCCCTTTTTGCCTTTTTTAAAAACGTTTTAATTTGTTGCAATGTACAAGTCCTTGCTTCATGCTAGAATTGCTCTCCAAGCTTCTACAATCATGTAGGAATTGTAATTCCCTTTATCACTGAAGAATCACTTTTAGCCTTCATTTAAGATGACTAGACAAGAATCAGATTATACAGAATTAGTATCTATTTTGCATAGTGCATTGACCCTGCTGCCAGTGGTTCCCTTTGCTTGCTAACTTTCTGTGTGATTTTAAAAAGAATGAGATTTAAAATAATCAGCGTTTCATCTCATGTAAGCCTCATGGCACCCTGGGGCACATAGGCAAAAGTGATCCACATAGGAAACAAATTCTCCTCTTCAGAGAGGTGAACTGACTTGTCCAAGGACATCCATGTGGAGCTTGTCAGAGCCACAAGGCCAACCAGGCTCCTGGAAATCCAAAGCCACCCTCTGCACCTCGTTCTGCTTCTGTAGTATGATTTTCTAAAATATAAGCAAACAGAAAAAGAAAAAGCTACTTCTGAGATGTTAGAACAAAACAAATTACATCTGGTGAAATGTTTCAGTGATTCCCTGCTGCACACCATTGATAATTAATGCCTCTTCTCTACCCAGCATAAAAGTTGTTCTAATTTTACTTAATATAGAGAAGATATAACATACCAGAGCTTAGGCACATACCACGACATGAGTCAAGGTTCTTCCCTATTTTGTATATATGCATATATATGGATTTGGCTTATGCAATTATGGAGACTGACAAGTCCCAAGATTTGCAGGTGAGTCAGCAAGCTGGAGACTCAAGAGGGCTAATGTCTCAAGAACCAGGAGATCCAGTGACAGAAGAGGGCAAGAGAAGAGTGATATTCCAGCTCAATCACTCAGGAAGGCAGAGTTGTTCTTAATCAATCTTTTTGTTGAATTCAGGACTTCAATTGATTAGGTGAGTCCCACCTAAACTATGGAGGGCAATATACTATACTCAGTCTACTGATTAAATGTTAATCTCATCTGGAAACACCCTCACAGACACACCCAGAATAATGTTTGGCTAAATGTCTGAGCACCCCATGGCCCAGTCAAGTTTGACACATAAAATTAACCATCATGGCTGGGTGCAGTAGCTCACGTCTGTGATCTCAGCACTTTGGGAGGCTGAGGTGAGCAGATCACGAGGTCAGGAGTTCGAGACCAGCCTGGCCAAAGTGGTGAAACTCCGTCTCTACTAAAAAAACAAAAACAAACAAATAAACAAACAAACAAACAAGCAAAAAAATTAGCCAGGCATGGTGGTGCGCACCTCTAATCCCAGCTACCTCAGGAGGCTGAGGCAGAGAATTGCTTGAACCCGGGAGGCAAAGGTTGCACTGCACTCCAGCCTGGGTGACAGAGTGAGACTCCATCTCAAAAAAAAAAAGGAAGAAAGAAATTAACCATCAGAATGGCCCAAATTTGGATTTTGCTTCTATCATTTACTAGTTACATGGCCTTGGTCAAATTACTAAACCTTTCTGAGTCTTACTGTCTTCATGCTTACATTGGAAACAGTAGTATCTACCTAGTAAGAATGCTGTAAGAATTACGTGACACAGTTTTGCCACGTGTCTAGCACACTTTCTGGCCCACAGAAAAGACTCAGTAATTGTTTGTTATTTATTATTATTATTTTCACAATGTTGTGATAACAATAAGTCTAGGAACACACAGACAATGCTTTTGTGTATATTTGTATGTGTGTGTGTTTTTTTTGTTGTTGTTGTTTTTGAGGTGAAGTCTCGCTCTGTCACCCAGGCTGGAGTGCAGTGGTGCAATCTTGGCTCACTGCACGCTCTCCCTCCCAGGTTCACGCCATTCTCCTGCTTCAGCCTCCCAAGTAGCTGGGACTACGGGCACCCGCCACCACACCCAGCTAATGTTTTATATTTTTAGTAGAGATGGGGTTTCACCATGTTAGTCAGGATGGTCTCGATCTCCTGACCTCGTGATCCGCCCGCCTTGGTCCCCAAAGTGCTGGGATTACAGGCGTGAGCCACCGCACCTGGCACTTTGGTGTATATTTGTTACATATATTATTTGTTGCATATTTGGGCCTAAAATTTTTTTCCTAATTTTGGCAAATAGAAATTTTATTCAAAACAGAAGTCTAGCCACTGAAAGTTAGAAGGTTCATATGTGTCTTATGGCTTTGTGCTTACTTACTGGGTAATTTTGAACAAATTGTTTAACCTCCTGAGCCTCTCGAGCTGCCTCCCATATAAAACCACCAGTCCTATTGATTTCACGAGCTTGGTGTAAAGATCAAATAAGAATCTATACATGACATTACTTTGCATGCATCAATCCCTCCAACAGACACTGACTAGGCTGGGGAGGAGGCCCCTCCTTGGTGCCAGGTGCCACACCAGGTGCTCCACTAAAGCAAACCCACCAGACACACCTATAACTGGAATTCAGGTCAATCAGCTTACAGATTTTTTAATTTTCATGGCCTCTGTTGGCATCCACTTCATGTTCCCCACCTGTATGAGGGAGTGTGATGAGATATAATGGCCAACTGCATTTATGGAAGTCCCTTCTCCTTGGTATTGATGAGCCTGTTATAGGAGCCCTAACTCAGTTCTGAGAGCCCTCCCTTCCGATGAGATATGGACCCTTGTGAACTAAGTCCATGGACAAGGATGGTAAAACTGTAGCAGACAAGAAACCCTTTGGAGATGAGAGAGGAAAAGAGCACCAGTTTTGGAACCAGACAGAACAAAGTTAAAACTTGATGATACTATTTACAAGCTTTGACCTTTGACCAATTACTAAACCTCTACACCTCTGTTTCCTCATCTGTAGACTGGGACTGGTAATTCCACCTTGAAAATTTAGTTTAAAAGTTAAATAAGAATGTGCAATGAAACACTTATCGTAATAATGCATGCAGTAAATGTTTAATAAATGTCAGTTATTATTGGATGAAAAGAGAGCTAAAATGTAGATATTCATAATATAGATCACGTCTCTTTTCTGCTGAAAACCCTTCAATAGCTTGCCAACCAATGTAGAGTGAAAGACAAAGTCTCCAGAATAGCCTGCAAGGCCTTCTACCTTTCATCTGCTCCCTATCACATCTCTGTTCTCATCTCCCTATACTCCCTCCCACACTCACTCCATTCCAGCCATATCTCCCATACTTGGCCATACAAATTACAGGTTACCTGAATGCCTTTGAAATTGCCAGCCATCCTACACAAGACAGAACATCATAATAATTAAAGGAGTGGGCTCCAGAGTTAGACCCCTGCGTTTGAATCCCAGCCCTGCCACTTACCTGGTATATGATTTTGGCAAGTTATTTAACTTTTGTGTTTTTATTTCCTCATCTGTAGAATGGAGATAATGATAGTCCCACCTAGCTCACTGAACTTGACCTAAGTCAGCAAGGAATAAATAAGAACTGGCTGCGTGGCTGCCTAGCTGACGTACAGTACCAACACTCTACATACCTTACATCTCATCTACACAGCAAATCCAAGAGAAAGTATCTATACAGTAGTGAAGGTGTTTCCAGAGTAAATTAACCCCAGTGGATGCCTGAAAATGCAGATAGTACCGAACCTGAGACATACTATGTTTTTTCCTATACGTACATATATCTATGGTAAACGTATACATTAGGAGCAGTAAAAAGTTAACAATAACTAATAATAAAATAGAACAATTATGACGATATGCCAGCATCATTACTCTTGCTGTTTGGGGCCATTATTAAGTAGCTCCCCATCACATCTCTGTTCCCATCTCCCTATAATCTGGGCTCCTTGCACATAAGCACTGTGATACCATGACAGTCGATCTGATAACAGAGACGACTCAGTGGCTAACAGGGAGGGAGTGTATATAGCATGAAGACATCAGTCAAAGGAAGGATTCATGTCCCAAAAGAGACACTACTCAAAACAGCTCGGAATTTAAAACGTATAAATTCATTTCCAGAATTTCCCATTTAATATTTTCAGACTGTGGCCTGGGCGCGGTGGCTCACACTTGTAATCCCAGCACTTTGGGAGGCCGAGGCAGGTGGATCACGAGGTCAGGAGATCAAGGCCATCCTGGCTAACATGGTGAAACCCCGTCTCTACTAAAAAATACAAAAAATTAGCCGGGCATGGTGGCGGGCACCTGTAGTCCCAGCTACTCGGGCGGCTGAGGCAGGAGAATGGCGTGAACCCGGGAGGCGGAGCTTGCAGTGAGCCAAGATTGTGCCACTGCACTCCAGCCTGGGTGACAGAGCGAGACTCCGTCTCAAAAAAAAAAAAACAAAAAAAAACACATTTTCAGACTGTGGTTGATTAGAGGTAACTGAAACCACAGAAAGCAAAACCACAAATATGAGGGGACTATTGTAGTCCCATTTTACAGATGAGAAAACTGAAGCCAAGGGCAAATAAGGCACATCCAGGACTCAGCTCCATCCCTGGCTGGCTGCAGAGGTCTTTCTACTCTCTGTGTGCCCCTAAACCTGTTCATACCCTCTCAGTCTAGCTTCAGATTTCAAAGTCACTAAAATATGAGGTCTCCAGGGGCACATATTTGTATATTGCCTCTGTGGGCCTGAGTTTCATAAAGAGGCCCTACATCTTTTTACTTGTCCAGTGAGCATGTGTGAGCTAGAAAAGCCCCCTTTTACTCTATATAGCAGAAGTCAAGTGGGCAGACTCCACCCACAGAGTACAGGAGCTCAGCCTCCCTTGGAGCTGCGTTGCCTTGTGGTTATCTCATGAACAAGTGGGGTGAGGTCCTAAAAACACTTCTTCCGTGCCTTAAATTGTCCATACCTTCGTGTAGCACCCCACCTCCCAATGAACGAACTAATACCTATAAAGAGCATCGCATGGTGCCCGGCAGCGTGAGATCTTACAAGATCCCGGCCAAGTGTCCATCCCCTCTAATGCAGGCAGAAAATGAGAGAGAGGCAGTGCAAGCACATGTGCACATGTGTGTAAATCATGGACACACAAAGTGCTCATTTGGGAGGGCCAGGTGCTGGGAAAATGGGGCACCGGGGCCTAGGCTTATGGGTAATCTCTGTATGGGAAGGGTTTTATTACCCACAAGGGTGACCATGTAGAGTAACAGAAGGTACAGATATGCTCGGAGGCAAGGCTTGGAAGTTGAGCCTCTAGACAAACCCATGTCCTAATTCTACTTGAAACATGGCCACATACGAAGGGTCCTATGTTTCTCTCCCTGGGGATGAAAGAAACCAATAGGCTAAATACAGTACAATATCAAAGAGGCCAATGCAGGACCAAAATACTTCTTCATCATAACCCAATCATTGAGTGCCCATGGCCATCACTATAATGGTTACAAAAACAAAATATTTATTTAAAGTCTCTGTCTTCAAGGGTCTTTTGACTTTAAAATGTCAAATTAGGTGGACTACCAGCCATCAGGATGATATTCTTAAGACTTTGTTACTGGGTCAGTACTCATGGCAATAATGACTTAAGATGTGCCTTTTACTAGTCATTCAACAACAGAGTCCATCAACACCACTAATGCTACACTGCACTACACAAATAGTAACAATGACAATAATAATTGCAAGATAGTTACAGTTACCTGGATACTTTTTACATCTGCCAAGTACCAACTCTAAGTATTTTACATGTTTTGACCCATTAAGCCCCATCAACAACATTGTGAGGCAAGTCTTTTATTATCCCATTTTACAGATGAAGACACCGAAGCTCAGAGAGATAGGCATCCTGCCCACAGGATAGGTTAGAAAGTAGCAGCACCAGGATGCATGCTCATATTGGGCTTACACCAAAGGCAAGCTCTTATAACCATTGCTATGTCCCTCTAGTTTGCTCCACTCTCTGGATCTCAGACTCTGGACCTGCAAAATTATGGGGTTTTGTACCAGATAAAGTGATTTCTAAAGGAACACCTGAAACTCCAGCATTCCGGATTTCTAGACCATTCCCCAGTCCTTAGCAGGCAATAGGAAACACCATCTGTTTCCAGGAGCTCAGAGGCTGGTCCCAAGCATGAGATTCTCTGTGAAGAACCTCAGATATTTTTCCTCTTCCCCTCTATAAACAGCAATGGCTCAGGACCTAGAAATAGCTTCAGAGGCAGAGGTGGCCAAAGCTGTGTGAACCAAGAATGCTGTGAATTTCCTTAAGTCTACCTCTGCTCACTTTATCAAGTCATCAAAGTCTAGAGTGGAATCTCTTATCCGGAGAAGAAAGTTCAGATTCCTCAGCATGCCATTCAGGCCTTTCTGGGGTCTAATCCTAGCCTGCCATGGTAGCCCACCACTCTCTCCTTCTTCCGTCTCCCAACAACTCTATCCTCTCTCTATTATATACCCTATGCACTCTGCATCTGGTTTTATTCTCCCTAAAAATAACTAGAATGTCAGAAAACAATCGTTTCCTAGCTCATTGGTGCTCTGGCTCCCTGGGTGTAGACTGTCAACACCCCTTTGCTCTGCCACCCTTAAATACCCTCCATTCTCCCACAGCACCTAGATTACTACAATGAGTGGGTGTTGCTCTATAATTGAAGAACAGTTATTTTTTATTGTTATTAATGGCATGCTTATAATAGTGAATGAAAGAAAAATAATATCAAGTTATTTATTAGGTATGTGTGTATGTATGTATATTTAATAATCCCAGTTTTGTAAAAACAAATCCTTTTTTTTAAAGGCCTGGAATAAATTCTCTGAGAAATTCTCTGGGTGACCCAAAGAACTAAAGGTGACCCAAAGAAAATGTCTGTCAGCGTGATAAACGTGCCTCCATCCAACAGTTCGGAACACCCCAGGCCACAATTGCACCCTAGCAGAGACTGAAGCAGGCACCAACCAATGCCAGCCTTTTCTCAATCACTTCCTGGGTCCAAGTTCAACTTCAGGCCAGTCTAGAACAAAGGAGGAAAGGGCCATATTCCCTAGGAGATGTGGTCATGCTCTGCTGAGACACATAAGGCTTCATGGTGAGGACAGATGCGTCACTGTAATGAGCAGTTGCAAGTGCCCATTCCAACTCCGTAAACAGGCCAAAATGTAATGTGGCAGCATCGCCTACTGTGGCTGCAATGGCTGGGCAGCTGCCACACTGGGTGAAAGCAGAGAAAGCAATGTTCTGTAATGTTTCTGTGATAATAAGCTCTAGTCAAGCATGAAAAGTGGTTCCTGAGAAATGCATGGCAGATAGACAGGGCGGCGTGGACAACATATTTGCTGGCTAGCTTGCAGGCTCACACTCGTAAGTCTGCCTGCTCCCCTCGACCCACATCCACACCAGATCAGAGAATCACCCAGGCTTCCTACTTAGAAGGCTTAGCTTCTCTACCACTTCTCAAGAAATTCACATTTCAGGGTCCGTTCCTGGAATCACATTAGGTATTTTTGCTTATCCACAAAGGTTAAAAACTCTTATGACCCTCAAACCAGCTTCATTTTCCTCCTTAAGTTTTGAAAGCAAAACTCAAGAGACTCTCCCCAAAATGAATTATGCAGAAGAGACGATGAGATGAGACTCTGCCTGCTGCTAAGGGACTCGCCTTAGAAAAATGTAATCAGATATTCATTTCCTGATATTAACAACCACTAAAAGGGAGCTCTGATTTCTGGAACAAATACCTTAAGAAGAAAGTTTAAACATATATATTTTAATTGAATTTCTTCTCAGCCAAAATGTAATTGACAGAATCCTACATCCACCATGATCCACAGCCTCTGTAACTCATAAGTCAGCCGATCTACCAGTAAGACTTTTCTAGGTTCTTAATCCTCTTATCAACCACTCAAGTTTCCAGGGAGACTCATTAGCAGAGCTGGCAAATGCTGTAGTCGGCATCGTTATCAACCACAAAACTTTTGAGCATCTGCTGTCTGTTTGTTTGTTTATTGTCTGTCTCATTTCAACTAGAATGTGAACTCAAGGAAGCAGAAGATTTCAGCTGTTGTGCTCACTGCTGCAGCCCTGTACCTAGAACTCTGCCTGGCACTTTGAGATCTCCCAGTACCTCTTTACTAACTGTGACTCTCTTGTGTACTGAGAAACTGGAGCCTGGGAATGCAAACTGGTCCTACCCTGCATAGTTTTTCAGTTTTCCTGTATCTGAGTGGATACACACACATAAACACATATTCAAACAGAGAAACTAGCAAGAATATATTCTAAGAGTCACATAGTTGGCACAGACATTAGGGGCTAGGAAAGGGAGTGGGATTGGGCTACCAGGGTCCCGTTATTGTTTTCTCTTTTGCCAACCTCTCAGTGTCAATATAAGAGACTTAGAACAACTGAGAACTCTTCAAATGCCTAAACTTTATTATTTGGGGAAAAATACATATGCCTTGTCAGAAACCAGAGGCACCGGTCTCTCTTCCCCCACCAAACCAGACCCTAAGTCCTGCACACTCTATTCCCGAATCTTTTGAGAACCCTGCCACTGGTGGAGTTAGACACAGTACACTTCTTCGGGCCTCCTCAGGGTCCCTATCCCATCTGTGAGATGATTTCCATCTCCCCTGAAGTTTTAGGGTGCTGGAAGGGGGAACCTATTGTTGATATTTAAATAAAGTCAGTCACAAAATGGAAATAAAAAGCTTCCCTCTGAAATAGTTTGAGAGTTTTTTTGTTTGTTTTTGTTTTGTTTTGTTTTTTTTGGCTGCAAAAGAGGGAAAAAGTAGCAGGTGCTGAAGAGGTATTTATTCAGGTGTTCCCTTTTCCACTCAAGAAACACGTATTGAACAGCCATGCTCTGTCAAAGATTATGCTGCCAGTTGAGGATCTACAGAGAACCATCAAGATGCCATCCTGCCTCAAAAAGTCTACAGCCTACGGAGGAATGCCAATAATAAATAGGTAACAAAAATAGGGTGCGACTGACTGGGCACGGTGGCTCACTCCTATCATCCCAGCATTTTGGGAGGCCAAGGTGGGCATATCACCCGAGGTCAGGAGTTCGAGACCAGCCTGGTCAACATGGTGAACCTTCATCTCTACTAAAAATACAAAAACTTCTCCAGGTGTGGTGGCATGCGCCTGTAATCCCAGCTACTCGGGAGGCTGAGGAAAGAGAAGAACTTGAACCCAGGAGGCTAAGGTTGCAGTGAGTTGTGATCACGCCACTGCACTCCAGTCTGGGTGACTGAGTGAAACTCCGTCTCAGAAAAAAAAGAGTGGGGGTGCAAGAAGATGTACTATAAGCAAAACATAGGGTGTTACTGTGGGGAAAAGAAAGAGAGATCAGACTGTTTCTGTGTCTATATAGAAGGAAGGAGACATAAGAGACTCCATTTAGTTCTGTATTTGAGATGCTGTTAATCTGTGACCCTACCCCCAACCTTGTCCTTGCAAGAGACATGTGCTGTGGTGACTTAAGGTTAAAAGGATTTTGGGCGGTGCAGAATGTGCTTTGTTAAACAAGTGCCTAAAGGCTGCTTATGGTTAAAGGTCATCACCATTCTCTTAAATCTAGAGAAAAAGAAAAACATTTGTCTCCTGCCCGTCCCTGGGCGATGGAACATCTCCAGGTAAAACCCTTTGTGTGCTTTATTTACTGAGTAAGGAGAAAACCGCCTTTAGGAATGAGGTGGGGCTTGCTGGAGCAATACTGCTAAAAGGTTTATGGAGATGTTTGCATATACATCTCAAAGCACAGCACCGGTGATGGTAAAGATAATTATGAATAAATACTAAGGGAACTCAGAGGCTGGTGCCGGTGTGGGTCCTCTGTAAGCACAGCACCGGTCCCCTGGGCCCCGCTTTTCTTTCTCTACACTTTGTCTCTGTGTCTTATTCCTTTTCTCAAGTCTTTCGTCCCACCTAACGAGAAGCACCCACAGGTGTGGAGGGGCAGGCCACCCCTTCATGTTACAACAGCATATTAGGGGGCAAAACTTCCTTCCAGTTCTACCACTTAGAAGGCATATGGTGCATTTCCTATTGATTTCGTTACTCAGAAAGTGGGAACACTTTTTACTATCTTGCAGGACTGCCCTAAGGATTTGGCAGGATTTCATAGCTAGTGAGCTTAACAAAGCACATGGACACTGCAGACACTCAAAATATTGTAAATATTGTTACTAGAAAGGGAAGTCAGGACCCAGATTCAGATATGCTTCCCACTACTACTTAAGAATAAATGAACCAAGCTTGGGATACATGTGCCTGATCACTCTCTTCCTATAGGAGTAAATGAAACCAAGCTTGGGGTGCATGTGCCTGGTCACTCTCTTTCTTTCTGGCTGCAGAAGTCAATCCTCCCCCTCCTCTGTGCCAGATGGGCATTCCCTGTATAGTGCTGAGGGCTGGGCATTGGGCTGGGAGTTGGCGATCAAGATATCTGGCTTTAAGAAAATCCCGAGAGCTTTCTCAATAGCCTTTCACCTATGGCAAGAGTAGCTAAGAAGCTCCAGACCATTCTATTAACAGGAGACTCCGCTCTCCACAGGGCAAGGTATGCTTTGCTGGCTGCCAGTGCAGGATGCCAAGGGGTGGCTCAAGAGGGACTTTGGGGGTGGTGATGGGAAAGGGATGCTCTGTGTCATCTGCATCAAGCTTCCCCACCCCAAGCAACCCTTGGCAACATAAAATTGAAGTGAAAAGAAAATACTTGCTATGCTAATTCTTCAAATGCTAATCCCTCCTGTTCCTGGGAGAGTAATGGGGTAGAATCCATTCAAGTGTCTGAGCGAAACCGAGAGAAACTGAGAGATACTTTAGATCCTAGACCGGTCTTCTAAAAGGTGCAGGCCCCAAACCATCCCAACCCCTATGGGGATGCCCTGGACCAGCTTCTGCCCTCTGTAGTGATTCTAATACTCAGCACAGTACCCAGCATGATAGCAGAAGGGTGAGCACTGGTAGATGAAAAAACAAACTAACCAGTGAGTGAATGAAGACAAGAAGGAAGGTAGGAAAGAAGTGAGTTGGGTTTTGGAACTACCTTGCGTCGAATGACATTAATAGTGAACCCCAAGAACAGGCAAGTTTATAAGATGGGTGTTACCCTGCCTCCTTATACTCCTGGCAGCAAAAGGGTACTACTGTGCAATTAACTCCTTCCTGTTCAGCCTAGTGAGGAAGCCAGCAGCCCACCGCAGCAGGGCCATTACACTAACAGTAGGGGGTCCCCAAAGCCCCCAGACCGGATTTCATTTTGGAATGCACGCTGTGGGTTTTTTTTTTTTTTTTTCTGCTGCTCTAGCAGCAGCAGTAGCAGCAGATTTACTCTCCTAATTATGTTTGGCTTTGGTTAAATTAGTTTGCATTCCCTGAGCACACACTGGTTGGGGGAGGGGGAGCAGGTATCGGAAAGAGATGGCCTGAGAAGATGCCAGGAGGTGGAGAGAATCTACTGGAAGGATGATGCGTACGGCAGAGCCATCAATCAGACACCAGGCAGATGCTGGAGAGCTACTCCACAGTGATCCACAGACCTAAGTGGGAGAGAGAAAATGGGGTTCTGCCTAAAGTGTCTACTCATTCATTCATTTCCATGACAAATATTTATCAAAGGCCTACGATGAGTCAGATGTTGAACTAGGAGATGGAGGAAAATGCAGTGAACCAGACAAACAAGGTTCCCTGACCTCATGAACCTACATTCTAGAAGGAGAGTGAGAGAAGAAACAAAGAAAGAAGCTCAAACTTTGGATGCTCTGAAACCAATGTAACGAGTAAAGTGAACGGGACCATCTAGAGGAAGTTCAAGATTTAGTTTTTCTTTTTTTTTTTTTTTTTTTTTTGAGACGGAGTCTCGCTCTGTCGCCCAGGCTGGAGTGCAGTGGCGCAATCTCGGCTCACTGCAAGCTCCGCCTCCCGGGTTCACGCCATTCTCCTGCCTCAGCCTCTCCGAGTAGCTGGGACTACAGGCGCCCGCCACCACGCCCGGCTAATTTTTTGTATTTTTAGTAGAGACGGGGTTTCACCGTGGTCTCGATCACCTGACCTCGTGATCCGCCCGCCTCGGCCTCCCAAAGTGCTGGGATTACAAGCGTGAGCCACCGCGCCCGGCCCGATTTAGTTTTTCATTGGCAGTTGTAGCCGCAAACAACAGTAATGAAAATAACACAACTACCATTTGTCCATTTACTCACTGCTTACTATGTTCCAGACACTCACCGAATATTTCATTTAATTTTTCCCAAAACCCTATATGGCCAGGTGCAGTGGCTCATGCCTGTAATCCCAGCACTTTCGGAGGCCAAGCTGAGCAGATCACTTAAGGTCAGGAGTTTGAGACCATTGGCCAACATGGTGAAACCCTATCTCTACTAAAAAATACAAAAAATTAGCTGGGTGTGAGGACACACGCCTGTTGTCCCAGCTACTCGAGAGGCGGAGGCACGAGAATCACTTGAACCTGGGAGGCGGAGGTTGCACTTAGCAGAGACAGCGTCACTGCACTATAGCCTGGGCGACACAGCGAGACTCCACCTCAAAACAAAAACAAAAACAAACAAAAACCCAAGAGATGGGTGTGGTTATCCCCATTCTATAGACAAGAAAGTCAAGGCTCAGAGAGTTTTAGTTATCTGCTCAAGGACACACAGTAGGTGACTTTTAATGCCATGTTGTCCCTGTATACCCTTTTGAAAGGCCTACAGTGAATAACAGTAGCCAGTGATTAAAGCACCCACTAAAAACCAGACACTGAGTGCTTATAGGAAGGAAGTCTTTCCTGGCAGCATTTACTAGTCGCATTTTACAAACCGAGACTCAGAGAGGCTGATGAGTTTAGCCAGCATGGCAAAACTCTTAAGGCAGGAAGGCAGGATTCAAACTCAGGTCTGCATGCCCTCGAAGTTTTGTTTCTACCCCAGAACATAATACGGTCATGCACCATATGAGGACG
Organism: Symphalangus syndactylus; assembly: GCF_028878055.3. Classification (NCBI taxonomy): domain Eukaryota; kingdom Metazoa; phylum Chordata; class Mammalia; order Primates; family Hylobatidae; genus Symphalangus; species Symphalangus syndactylus. The sequence goes on from NC_072438.2 coordinate 24,549,893, forward strand.
TTTCAGTCAACAACAAACTGCATATGTGACAGTGGTCCTATAAGGTTCTATTGAAGCAAATGTAGAAACCTGATATATGGCACTAGATATCAGCATTGCAGAATGAGTAGAGGAAATGATTGATATTCAGTAATAGTGCTGGAACATTTGGTTTTCCATATGAAAAAAATATATAAATAAAAATGTACATACCGCCTAGGTTTGTGTATGTGCACTCCACGATGTTTGCATAACAACAAGATCACCTAAGGATGCATTTTTCAGAAGGTTTCCTTGTCATTAAGCAATGCATGACTATACAAAGCAGTCTGATGGAGCTAACATATTATTTCCTTGATAACCGGGATGAAAGTGTCAGATGTTTGAAAATCCCGGAATTACAACACAGGAAATGTGAGTCCTCTGAGATTTCCAGTTCTTCTTCCAGGTAACCCAGAGTTAAGTTTAGTGCTCTTACAAAAAGTTATTTTCAGATATGAACCAGAAATTTAAAAAAAAAATGCCTAAAACCCAAAGCAATGTGTGAAACTGTTAAATTGCGGTATCCTGAGTAGAGAATTCAGTAGGCAATCCAGGACTTAGGCTGTGTGGATGAGAGCTATACATACAGGCACACCAGGCCCTTTCTTCACACCCTTTTTGCTCAGCAACTTCTATTTTCTAGGAAAACCCAACTGCCTGGCTCAGAAAATCTATTTACATGACTACTTGTCATTATCAACTACCGGGTTAGCTTTCTCTACTGATGCCCAAGCCAACATCTCACACTCCTGCAACAGCTAAGGGCATTTTAGGATCTCCATGACAAAGCCTGTTCTTAGTGCTTTAATGCTTTGCTCAGTTTTCATATTTGTTGTGTACTATTGTCAAATCAGGCTTACAAAAACAAAACAACAACAATGAAAAAAATGGCTGGGCGGAGTGACTCACGCCTGTAATCCCAGCACTTTGAGAGGCCAAGGTGGGTGGATCACGAGGTCAGGAGTTCGAGACCAGCCTGGCCAACATGGTGAAACCCCGACTCTACTAAAAATACAAAAATTAGCTGGGCATGGTGGTGAGCGCCTGTAATCCCAGCTACTCGGGAGGGAGAATTGCTTGAACCAGGGAGGCGGAGGTTGCAGTGAGCTGAGGTTGTGCCACTGCACTCCAGTCCGGGCAACAGAGCGAGACTCTGTCTCAGAAAAAAAAAAAAAAAAGAGGGCCGGGCGCGGTGGCTCACGCTTGTAATCCCAGCACTTTGGGAGGCCGAGGCGGGCGGATCACGAGGTCAGGAGATCGAGACCACAGTGAAACCCCGTCTCTACTAAAAATACAAAAAAAAAATTAGCCGGGCGTGGTGGCGGGCGCCTGTAGTCTCAGCTACTCGGAGAGGCTGAGGCAGGAGAATGGCGTGAACCCGGGAGGCGGAGCTTGCAGTGAGCCGAGATTGCGCCACTGCACTCCAGCCTGGGCGACAGAGCGAGACTCCGTCTCAAAAAAGAAAGAAAGAAAGAAAGAAAGCCATTACAAATAGAAGCAGCTGCTTTTGATTTACAAACACTGTAATCTTCCCCAGGCTTTAGATACTTTTTTGACAACATCCAGATCAGAACCAATTTAATTTTGAAAGATAGCTAATCAGGTAATTTGCTGTAGTACCTCTCTTGTTTTTGATTTTGTAAAGGAGGCTGGGAGCCTTGCACTAAGAAACCAGCACTTTATTGAAGATTACGAATTGACCCTTCAGGTATCATAAAGTGTTTACCTATCATCTCCAGAAACAAGATAACTTCTGTACATTGATTCCAGCAACTTGAGCACTTCAGAGATTGTGTGAAATGGTACCTATTTACATGGGGAAAGCTTGAAGCTCCAAACATTTTTTTATTATGTGATACCTCCTGATCCCCTTAATGTTTTTAGTGACTTACGTAGATAAATTCTCAATTTTGAAGGAGAGGGGTTGAACAATCTCATAATCTTGATTTTGCAGTGTTTTATACTTCCAATACCCTAACACGTATACACTTGATGAGAAACAAAATGGGTGTGGATTTGAGGATTTCACATATTGTGAGATCATTAGTGTTAACCTAAGTTTTTTATCCACTAAACTTTGTTGAGCACCTACTGTGTGATAGGAATATGAGCTCTCTATCCTTAGATTCACATTTCAGTTTGGACAACAGGGTGACCCATGAAATTTTACTTTCTGAATACTTATATTCTTACTGTGTGCCAGACTGTGTTTAAAGTGTTTTACACATATTTAATCCTCATGACAAGCCTATAAGATAGATGCTGATTTGTCTCTTTAATTACCTGTGCTTTAAATTTGATCTGACCTCAGTCTCAGCCATGAGATTTTATTTCTCTCACCATGTAATTTAATTGTATCACACAGGATAGTTTTTTAAGACCGATTTCACCTTCTAATGTAGATGAAAGTGTCACGGAGTTGAAACCTGTGGCTGTCTGCTAAGTCCTCCTCTCCACAACCAATTATCTAATTGCTCCTTCTGAGCAACTTCTCTTCCTTTTCGAAAGATGCACCACGATTATGGGGAGAGCACAGAGCCCATAGACATTACCCTGCCAATCTGGGCAGATAAATGTGAAAAGCTGCCGTTCCTCCCAGTTATCCATGTCCCTGGCCTCTCCTCGGCTCCCCTGTGCAGTTAAACAGTCCTTTTTGCTCAGTGACTTACAGGCAGGAATTATGAAAATTCTTACAGGAAGCTTGAACAAGAGGAAGGAGGAAGGAACATCATGATACATTTTATAAACGCACTTGTGAAAATGTTTTCAGCATACTGTTGTAGAAATAAACATCAATTTGGGGGTTCAAATCCCAGCTCTGCTCCATTCTTGCTGTGTGATGTTGAGCAAGTTCAACAATCCCAAGCCCTCTTCAAACCCAAAAGGAAAGGAGCAGGGCGCCAAAGAAATGGCCCCCCTTGGTTGAAGTATATTGTACAGGATTTCAGGTTATATAAGTAAAGGTTGAAGGTGGCTGTTTTCTTTGTACAGCTTAAACGTTTGATTTTCCAAATCAGGAAACTTCATTTCTAAGTGTGCTAAATAGAATCTATACGCTTCCTTCAGCTGACAAAAAGGAAGCAGCTGAAAATTGGTATACGCATTGCCTTTAATTCAAGCTTTTGTGCCCTTTTTTTGGTCCTTATGGTTTAGGAGATTATATGCAGCTCCTGACCCCCAGGGAGAGAACAGCATCAAAGCACCCTCTAACCAGGGCAGAATGAGGCTGGTGACCTGAATTTTCTGGCTTCTGTGGGTTTATGTTGAAGCTCCAGTGTTCCTCCAGGTGGTATTTTGTGCTTAATTATACTTCAGGGTTTGGAAGGTTCCATAGGTGGAATTCCATCTGAAGCCCAAACCATCAAACCATCAGCTCCCAGGTTGCCATTTCAAGTTTCTTATTTTTAATCGTGCAGGTCTTTACCCAAGATGTGTTTTTTCTCGTGTTAAAGGGTTTTTTTGTCTTTTAAGCAGCCATTTATACATACAAAAAGCAGTGTTTTGTTCAGTAATAAAATCACCTGAATAAATCTAAATCCGTCATGTAAATATTTCACCAATTATTACTAAGGGCTTTTTAATGATTCCTCTTTGTAACCTCTCCTTGCAGTCTAAGTCACTCCACTGGGGTAGGAGAAATAAAACCTAAAATGTATTTGGAGCACAGCTGTATAGAACATCAATCTGAACCACGATGTGGTAAGAATCATAAGTGAACATGAAAGTTAACAGGGACCAGAATGTAATGAGACAGGCAGGCTCTATCCCCACTTTACAGATATTGAAACTGAGGCCTTGGAAAACTACATGGGGTTATTGGTGCAATTAAAGCACTTATCTGGGACCTGCAGCTCCTTTCCTACCCCTCTCAGTAATGTCTTAGATTTACCAGCTAAAGGTCATTAAGCCATACTGCCTCTTTCAGTTAGTATCACATATTCAAAATCCATTTGCATCCTTCCAGGGGAAGGGCCATGCCCAAAGGGGACAGCACTGCTCTCTCTTATCGAAACAGGGCCTTCTTGGAGCTTACTAACCACCTTAAAGCCCACAGCAAACAGCTCAAATATATGGGTTAGGCAGCATGGGGCTGACACCCTGGGGCAGAGCTGAGATGATTTGGCTTACACCCCCTAAAATGCCAGGCTATATTCTATATCCTGAATATGCCTTAGTTGACAGGAGGTGGAAGTCAGGGGGTATCTTGGCTAAGGGAACAGGTGGCTAAAATAAACCATGTAATGATATTAGGATGACCACCTCAAGATGACTGCAGCTCCTCCTAAGCTATCACTGTATCTTCAATCTGTGCAACAGATCTCTATGAAAAATGCACGTCTCATCTTCTTATACCTTCCCTGTCCTTGCTTTCATGATGCAGGCCAAGGGTTCTGAGTTCCAAAGTGACCTAGGCCGGAGCCCTCGCTTTATTATTGAGCTGTGTGACTTTGGGTCTGTTACTCACCTTCTCTGTGCCTCAATTGCTTTATTTTTCAAATGTAAATAATAGAAGTATTTACCCCATGGGGTTAATAGCATCAATAATGAATTGATACATTTAAAGAGCATAACACACTAAGTATTCAATGATGTTACCTATTATTAGGTTGACGCTTATGAATACTCAACCATTTGTTGTTTACATAAATGACAATTTTGGATGGGGTTCAACCTATTATTAAAGTTCTCAGCCTTACTGAAGCTTCATCTTTCCTTTTTGATTTAACTTAAGCATCACCTGCTCCTGGAAGCCTTTCCTGATGTTCAGTCTGAGTTCATTCCCACATATAATCATGTGTTCATTTACTCAACCTGACAGTATTGAGCACTCATGGCCACGTGCCAGGCAGTGGAAATTAAACAGTGAGCGAAAATCCAGACAGGAAAGATACAACCTAGTAGACAATCAATAGAATCAGTGCCTCTCTAGGCCAGTAGAGGGCGCTAGGGGGGAAGACATGCTTGAAAATAGGATCTCCATGGAGAGCCTGAGTTGAGGACAGGGAAATCTTCCTGGAGCACATAACCTTTACCCAAGACGGGCAGAAACAGTAGGAATTGGTCAGATGAAGAGGAGAAGATTCTTCCAGAAACACCTGGACCTTGCTGTGAAGAGAGAGCCCGGGGAAGAGAAGCATGCCAGATGTGGCTGCAGAGAGAGAGCCTGTGGTGGAGAGGGCAGTTAAAGAGTCCACATTACAGAGACCCAGTCATAAAAGGCCTTGTAAGTCACCAAAAGAAATCTGGGCGCAATCTAAGGATGCGCTCACTGCCAGGGACGTGCAAGTGCAAGGTTGCATCTGAGTGAGCCCTTCCTAACATTTGTCCTGAGGTGTCTTGCTGGTCTCCCTCTAGTCCTAGCCCTGCTGGGCTTTACCTTGAGGTCAACAGGAAACCCTTGAAGGGTTTCGAAAGGAGAGAGATACTTCCTTAACAGCATTTGAGGTGGTTCACTCTAGCTCACCTTGGATAAGGTACCAGAGAGAGGCAAGAGGAAGGCAGAAAGACAGGCTATTATTCAGGCATGAACAATACCATGAATGGAGGCTTTTATCTCCAGCAAATCACATATGACACTGATCTGTAATTTGTCTTTCGCTAGACTATGAATCCCTTAAGCATCAGGACTCAGGAGTCTCTCCCACCACCCTAACCTGCAGGACCAGTACATAATAAGATAGTCATGAAACGGTACCTATTATAATTGTAGCTACTGTTACTAATACTTTCTATTGTTAAAATGAAGATAGACAAATGCTATTGCTATAGTCCCACTTAGCAAATTGGATCCCATGGAATATTAACCTTCTGAGGTGTGTTAAGCAATGTTTGGGGTATTGAGAGGGAAGGAGGTCCCCAAAGTCAAAGAAATTTGGGAAACATTTGCTTATAAACATTAAATGAGCCGGCGTGGTGGTTCACACCTGTAATCCCAGCACTTTGGGAGGCTGAGGTGGGCAGAGCTCTTGAACCCAGGAGTTTGAGACCAGTCTGGGCAACATGGTGAAATCCCATCTCTACAAAAAGTAAAAAATTAGCCCGTCGTGGTGACGTCGTGTGGTCCTAGCTACTGGGGAGGTTAAGGTGGGAGGATTGCTTGGGCCCGGGAGATGAAGGTTGCAGTGAGCCAAGATTGTGCCACTGTACTCACGCCTGGCAACAAAATGAGCACTCTGTCTCAAACAAAACAAAACAAAACATTAAATGGCATTAGTATGAACACATATATTTCTAAACTCTCACTGCTGAGAGAGCCTGAAAGCAACAACACCTCAGTAGCAATGAGTGACCAAAAGTGGAAAAATTTGAATAACAAGATAAATAACATAGTACTGGATTATAACTCCATGTACAATACAGACATCCATGAATCCATGCTGATATACATACATGGTTGAATAAATAAATGGAAGAGATGAGACACATTTCCCATGCAGAAGAACCACAAGTGATTTATGTAGACACCCCCCTTGCAAGGAGATGGAGCCTCCCTACCCCTTAAGCTTGGGCTTGCGCTTAGCGACTTCCTTCCAAAGACTATGGTAAGGAAACATGAAAAAAGAGTAATCATGTGGTGGAGAACCCTGACAAATACTAAGTCAGCCAGGTGATCGAGCTTAACGTCATCACTAATAAGCCATGTTGGTAACATGTGCCTTTCATAGGATGTGATGAGAATGACACTGTACTTTGGTAGTCTTAGTACCCAAAACCCATCACCCCTGTCTAATCATCAGAAGAACAGCAGACACACCCAAACGGAGGGACATTCCGCCAAATACCTAACCAGCACTTCTTAAAACATTCATGGTTAACAAACATAAGAAAAGTCTGAGAAATTGTTCCAAGCAAAAAGACCCTATAGAGACATGACGACCAAATGCAACGTGGTATTCTGCAGGGAAGCCTGAAAACATTATGAAAAAACTGAAGAAAACTGAAAAAAGTGTGGAGTTTAGCTAATAATACAGTGGTTCCTTGGTATATGCAGAGAATTGGTTTCAGGACCCCTACATTAACCAAAATCCTCAAGTCCTGCAGTCAACCCTGAGGAACCACATAAACGAAAAGGTCAGCCCACCCTGTATGAGGGCTTTTCATCTCACACATGCTGTATTTTTGATCCGCCTTTGGCTGAAAAAAATGCAGGTATAAGTAAACCCATGCAGTTCAAACCCGTTGTTCAAGGGTCAACTGTAATGTATTAATATTGGTTCATTAGTTTTGACAAACAAAGGATCATACTAAGATCAAACTAAGATCACACTAACGTAAGATCTTGACAGCTGGGGAAAATGGACACAGCATACATGAGAATTCTCTCTACTGTCATTGCAATTCTTATGTAAATCTGTAAGTATTCTAAAGTAAAAAGTCTACTTAAAAAAAATAAATGATGTCTTTACTATCTGACTTCTGAAATACTTTAATATGCTGAGACATTTTGAGTATTCCCAAGTTAATATGACTAAAGAACTGAATAGCTGTTACATTCTCGGGTCCTAGGTTTCTCTAGAATACTAAGGAATAATAATAATGATAGCTAACATTTATTAGAGAGGCTCTGAGCTTCGTGGTTAATAACATTATCCCATCAGCCACACTGCCTGCTCACCTATGAACATCACCACTTAAGAGCTGTATAATCTAGGCTGGGCATGGTGGCTCACCCCTGTAATCCCAGCACTTTGGGAGGCCAACGTGGGCAGATCACAAGGTCAGAAGTTCGAGACCAGCCTGGCCAACATGGTGAAACCCTGTCTCTACTAAAAATACAAAAATTAGCCAAAAATTAGCCAGGCATGGTGGCATTCACCTGTAGTCCCAGCTTCTCGGGAGGCTGAGGCAGGAGAATCGCTTGAACCCGGAAGGCAGAGGTTGCAGTGAGCCGAGATCGTGCCACTGCACTCCAGCCTGGTCGACAGAGTAAGACTCCATCTCAAAAAAAAAACAGCTGTATAATCTTAGGCAAATTATTTTATTTAATTGTGCTTTGGTTTCCTTAGCTGAAAAATGGGATTAATGATGCTACTTACTTCACAGGGTTATTATGAGGGTTTTTGTGAGAATTCAATGAGTTTATAGAAATGAATATTCCTCAATCTATATGACCCTCATAATGACTTTTTGAGGGCTTTCCATGTGTCCTTTCTCTGCATTGTGAATATTATTACATGAAGTAGTTCCCAGCTATCATGTTATAGGGAAAGAAGACAGTTCAAGTAACTTCCTCCAGGTCACACAACTGGGTAACTATGGGATCAAGTCCATCTTGGAGGAAGCCTCAATCTGAGGACATGGCTTAGGATCTTACAAAGAAGCAATAGGACCCTAAGAATCCAGGAGAGAGAAGAATTTCCAAGAAATAAGAGAAAAAGGCCGGGCGCAGTGGCTCATGCCTGTAATCCCAGCACTTTGGGAGGCCGAGACGGGCGGATCACGAGGTCAGGAGATTGAGACCATCCTGGCTAACACGGTGAAACCCCATCTCTACTAAAAATACAAAAAGTTAGCCAGCCTGGTGGCAGGCGCCTGTAGTCCCAGCTACTCGGAAGGCTGAGGCAGGAGAATGGCCTGAACCCGAGAGGCGGAGCTTGCAGTGAGCCGAGATTGCGCCACTGCATTCCAGCCTGGGCAACACAGCGAGACTCTGTCTCAAAAAAAAAAAAAAAGAAAAAGAAATAAGAGAAAAAATAAATGCACGGAAACACACCAACAAAATTGATTGTGATCTACTTTGTAATTTGATAAGCACCTTCCTGGTTAGTAATTGCCACCTCCCAGGAAGTCTTGGTAGACAGGCCACCTGTGCTAAAGCTGAAAATGCCCCCCACCTCCCTCTTCCCACACACATCTCCTGAAGGCCAGTAACCAGTGGACCTTTCTCTACTTGGCCTTCTCTGTAAGAACAGAATTTGCCCCTGAAATGGTCAGTTCTCCTCCCTACAATATGGAAGACTTCCTACAACTTTTCTTCCTTTGGCTCTGGCCTGGAAAGCTGGACTCTGTAATTTTCAGTCACCTCAGGTCAAGTGACAGAGATTCAGCAGTGCTTATTCAGCATGACTGGGGTTTTCTTTTTCTTTTTTTTTTGAGATGGAGTCTTGCTTTGTTGCCCAGGCTGGAGTGCAGTGGTGCAATCTTGGCTCACTGCAAACTCTACTTCCTGGGTTCATGCCATTCTCCTGCCTCAGCCTCCCAAGTAGCTGGGACTACAGGCACCCACCACCATGCCCGGCTAATTTTTTTTGTATTTTTAGTAGAGACCGGGTTTCACCGTGTTAGCCAGGGTAGTCTTGATCTCCTGACCTCATGATCCGCCCTCCTCAGCCTCCCAAAGTGCTGGGATTACAGGCATGAGACACCGCGCCTGGCTCATGACTGGGGTTTTCATCTGTCAGCCATCTACACAGTTAAGAAAAAAAAGAACATGCAAAGCTCTCCAATATGAATGATGCAATCCTATAAAAGTCTGGAGGATCCAGAAAGAAGTCTCCCTAACTCACAATGTGCTATGAACCCCCAAACACTGAACATGGTGCCTGAGGCACCTGCTGGCCTCAAACAGACACATAGTAGGTAACCCACTTAGAGATGGAACTATTTTCTAGGGCCAGAGGAGTCACTCATGGGATATAAGCCCCATGCCCAGTTTCCTCTGCCAGTGACAAATACTTGTCAGAGCCTATCACCTGCAAACACTGAATAGGAAGAAGGAAAGGATTCTCTCCACTGGCTCTTGCCCCATCCTTTCCTTTCCTTCAGGAATTTAGGTTCCTGCCAACCTGTAATCTCTGCCCCAGTTTTGTATTGAACTTGATTTCTCCCCTCACATCTATAGAGGATTTATGATTGAACAAGAACAAAGGCAAAAGCATGGGAAACACAGTCTCAGGATTCCTGAGTCCTCTCGAACTGACCTTTCTGGATTCTTGTAATATACAGCTACACCTTTTGCTTAACACTTGGCATATAGTTAGGGTTTATCAGATGAAATACAGGATGCTCAGTTAAATTGAAATTTCGGAAAAAAACTTATAATACTTTTCCAGTATAAGTATGTCCGATGCAATATTTTTGACATACTTATACTAAAAAAAGTATTTGATATTTATCTGAAATTCCAATTTCCCCAGGCATCTCAAGTTTTTATTTGGGAAACCTGGCAACCCTACATATAGTGTAAGTTATTTTTTCAATAGTTATTTTTTGCTTTGTTCAAATGGTATTATACACCGAGGCCCAGCATATGAGTAGACAAAATGGAAAGGACTGAGCTCCGGGACCGGAAAGCTCAAACGAGAGTGGCAGAGCTGGGAAACAAATATAGATTATCAGAACCCAAGACACGTATTTCTTTACCTTACTGTCAGGAAAAAAAAAATGTGAAAAGCTTTGAAATGGGCAAAAAAGATTCAAGGGTGTCCTGTCCATCTGGGTTATCTCCACCATATATTGTCTTTGAGCTATTCAGCAACTCCATAAAACTGATAATAATGTAAATAATTCTTGTGTGTAGACATGCATTATTTGTATCGAGTGGATTATTGCCCTGTGAACAGACCAGTCTCTGCATCTGTTTATAAACCTATTTCACCATTCTTTTAGTGCATATAAACTTGGGGTCCTTTGAATTCTCCTTTTAATTGCTTGTGACATCTTACCAGTTCTTTCATTAGTTACTGGGTTAAAAAATATTTGACATGTGTTCATTTTAGAAGATTTGTTAATTTACCTTTTATAAACAATCATCCGTTGACAGTTTGTCATTCTTCTCTGCACAGTGACCCCGAAAGGAAGTCAAAGATGAAGACTGTGCCTAAGTGGTTGTGGGGTGATAGAGAGTCATATAAAATGAACTGGATAGAGAGGAATAGAAGACGTTTCTTTGTTTTTGTTTTTCTTTTGTTTTGTTTTGTTTTGTTTTTTTTGAGATGGAGTCTCGCTCTGTCGCCCAGGCTGGAGTGTAGTGGCGCCATCTCGGCTCACTGCAAGCTCCGTCTCCCTGGTTCATGCCATTCTCCTGCCTCAGCCTCCCGAGTAGCTGGGACTACAGGCGCCCGCCACCAACGCCCGGCTAACTTTTTGTATTTTTACCAGAGACGGGGTTTCACTGTGTTAGCCAGGATGGTTTCGATCTCCTGACCTCATGATCCACCCGCCTCGACCTCCCAACGTGGTGGGATTACAGGCGTGAGCCACAGCGCCCGGCCCGAAGACGTTTCTAAAACATAAATCTGATCTTCTCACTCCCCGAGGGAGACTGTCCCCATACTTTGGATGCATGACCCTGAGGATGAAGTCAAAGCTCCCCATCTTGGTTGGCAAGCTTGCCTTGGGCAGTGCTGTTTTACCACCCAGGTCTTTGGCATTTCAGGAACTTTCCCACCCCCTCAGACTGGGGCTCCCTCCAACCCCTCTTCAGTTTTGTTTGCTTTAGATGGAAGCCCATCCTGTAAGCTCTTAAGCCCCTGGGCTTCATGAACCACAGCACTTTTCTCATTGTGTTGCAATTATTGTTTAATTGTCTGTAGCCTGCATTAGACTGCACTTCGTTAGGGCAGGGATCGAAATTTGCTTTAGTTTATTTACTTATGCATTTCCACCTCCATCAGAGGGTGTGGTACACAGTGAGACTCAAAAAAAACTTGCTGAATGATTAAATGCAACTGGAAGTATAATAGGACCACTTATACCCAGAGAAGAAGGAAATTGAAGGGATACAAAATACGGGAAAGAGGGCAAGCAGACTCATACTATCGATATTTTCTTAGGAAAACACTTTGGGGAACAAGTCACTGAGTCACCCACCTCCCCCAAGTACTGATTCACTATCATCCAATGATTTCCTTTCATTTAACCACACAGACTTAATGATTAGATTATTCAAGAGTGCAGCATAATAATGTTCATCACTCTTCCTATGAAATCGAATTATAAAATTGGACAGATCTACCAAAAATTTCAGTGTTTTATAGTCTTTCCAAAAATAATAGACAATCTTTATTTAAAAGGAAGAAAGAATAAGTATATACTTGAACCCCACCCACCCACACCTGGAGAAAAGCCAATGAATTTGGAAAAGGTGCTTTCAGGAAACAGGCAAACTAGTGAATCATTTTTGAATGGACTGTCCCATCTCTGCCTTTAGTTATCATTTGAAAACGCCCATGGAATTCCAGGATCCTCGAACTCCTGAGGATTCCCCAAAGGACAACCTGAGTTTTAGCTCTCTCTTTCCAAAGTGTGCTTTCTCTGGAGGGCTGTGGTTTCCATTTGTCAAAGTTATTCACTTGATAGCCTTCCACAGGTGAATTAGCCAAATAGTTGTGTAGGGAAGGGCTCCAAGTGTCAGTAAGCATTAGCCCTACCCATCCCCATCGCCAACAGCCCCATCTCCACGGTGAGTGCAGGTCCATCCTCTTTGTGGTGAAAGTGAATTGAGACAAATGTGTGCAGACTCCATCCCTCCTAGACTCTTCTAACAAGACCCACCTTGCCTCAGGGGCAGCAGTCGCTACTGATTGTCTTTTGCTCCTTTGTTGTTCAACAGCTATTATTTCCTTTCCCTGTTCCTCATATGAATGAATAAAATCTGCCGGCAAATGCAATCCCAGAAAAAGAGGCCAAAAAAGCAGGCTGGAGTGAGGATGTGGGTGTGTTCCTCCCTGGGGAAGAACTCCTATGGATGGGGCTGGGGCGGATGGCCCATCAGAACATCTTGCCAGAGAGCTGCATCTCATTGCTGACTCTCATGTTCACCTTTCAGGAAACAAGTTAGGTCTGTTTGAAGAGACACAAAAGGGATTAAAAGAAACACTAGAAGAGAACCAGAGCTAAATGCTAAGTGCTTTATGTGGATTCTCTTATTTACTCCTCCACAGGCCTATGTGACTGATATGGTTTGGCTGTGTCCCCACCCAAATCTCATCTTGAATTGTAGCTCCCATAATTCCCACGTGTTGTGGGAGGGACCCAGTGGGAGATAATTGAATCATGGGGGCCAATGAAACTGAGGCAGGCTTGGGACGCCAACTGTGGAGTTTATGTGAGAGGCTCTAAGGGCTCATATTAGCTCCTGACGACCAGGATCATTAATTTCAGACCAAGTTTTAAGAGAAAAATCCTCTAGGCTGGAAGAGTGTGAAATAGGACCCACCCTTGTGTCCTTCCCTGAGATCCAAGCTGAACCTCAGGACATTCGGGGGGCTGTCATTGGAGCCAGAGACCCCTTGACCACTGTCTCTTGAGAGTATTTTTTAACTCATGGCTTAGAAGAAAGGCTACAGAGTTGGCATCCTAGGGAGACTGTTTGATGCAGTAATAATCTACTGTAAGGACCCTCCCTGTTGGACTACATTAAGGATGGCATAGCTTATTTGTGCATTGGGCAAATATCACTAAATTTAGATTTAGAACTCACTGACCCTAGTTTGTTGATTTCTTTTACCGCTAACTCATCTCCTACCATTTTTTTCAGTTTAAAAGTCTTTAAGCCTATATCAAGTCATTGACTCAAATCACTGAAGTCATCAGTTTTTAGGGAATCAGATAGAAAACATTGCTGCTGTTAAGAAATTAGAAGGATGCTGACTTCCCACGAGAATTGCAACCTCATAAAAACTTTGTAGGAGTATTTCCTTGGGAATTGGAGAAAAACAAGTATAAATTTATATCATTTAAGAAAAATGGTCCAGAGTTCAATTTATAAAGGAAGACTTGACCACAGGGCAGAGTTTGTTCTTATTTCAAAATTAAATCAAAGCAGCACAAATTTTATTAAGCCTGTGCACTCACCAAATTGCTAACAATTGATGAGAAAAAAATGCATTTATTGCAGCTTCACATATGACCAACAATTTTTCAACCATATATCATGAGAAATATAACAAAAATGGAATAAGAATTGGGCTAGTGGAAAAAAATCTGAGTTACAATTCTGTGCTTTATTTTTATTGTTGCTTAATCTCAGTGTGTCTTGGTTTTCTCATCTGTAAAATGGAAATAGTCATACTTATTTTAGGTTTGTTCGTAAGATGAAGAGAACAACTTAGCACAATGTCAAGCACAGAGGAATTGCTTAAGTAATGTTTATTGTTGTTATTTTACTTTTTTAAAATATATAACTAATATGGAACCGAAATAGCTTTCAAATCAGCCAGCTTTTGAGAATAATGGGCCTACAGGCTTTTACCTTTAAGAATTGTTGATGTTACTGCAGGAATCAGATTCCTGAAGACTGTAATTTTATTTCATCACTTGATTGAGTACTCTTAGAATATAATTATTGATTGCATGCTGAAGAAAGTTTAGAGAAAGTTTTTTTAATTGATCCATGTAAATGTGTAAATTGAAAAAACAGATACTTTCTTTCTTTAAGAGAGAGTCTCACTCCATGTCCCAGGCTGGAGTGCAGTGGCACAATCATGGCTCACTGCAACCTCAAACTTATGGGCTCAGCCTCCCAAGTAGCTGGGACTCCTGGCTAGATACATATTTTTATACAATTAGATTTTGTGTTTATATTACAAATACACATATATATTAATACACAGAAAGAAAGAGGGGGTAAAACAGAGAGAAAAAGACAGAAATAAACAAAATTTGGAAGGGCCTCTGCCTAGGGGTAAACGAGATGCAAAATGACAATTAAGGGGAAATTCACTTTTCAAAATTGTCCCCTGTATCTTACTGTTGACATAATTTTGTTTGATTATAAATACATATATGCTACTTTATTGCGTTTGATTTGTGCAACACAGCAATGGTTGGTCTTCAATGAAGTTTTGTTCCCAAGCAAGAAAGGGTGACTCTAAAGCAGAATATAAAGCTCAAATGACTACATTTGTCTTTCAGGCAATGCACAGACACAGCTTACCAAGTATAGCGGAGAGAGGCAACAGGAATTGGTGAGGACTGTGGCAAACTGGAGCTTTCAATGGAAAAGGGGCAGCTTCTACTCAGCCTGAGGCAACAGTTGCCATTTGGGAGGAGAGCTAGGTATTTGCTAGGTTTAATTATTTATTATTTGCTGTTTTCTCATTTTTTTCTTCTTGTTTTTGGCTAAAAGCTATAAAGTTGAATATATGTCCGCTTTGCCCACCATAACAAAGTGCAATAGACTGGGTAGTATTTTGGCTTAAGCAAAAGAAATTTATTTCTCATACTCTGGATGCTGGAAATTCAAAATTGGGGTGCCAGTGTGGTTAGGTTCCAGTGAGGGCTCTCTTCCTTGCTTGTAGACATCCACTTTCTCTCTGTGTATTCATAAGGCAGAGAGAGAGGAGGGAGGAGAGATGGAGAGAGAGGGAAAAAGAGAGAGGGAGGAAGAGAAAGGAGAGAGAGGGAGATGGGTAGAGAGAGCGCTGGCATCTCTTCTCCTAAAGACACTAATTCTATCATGAAGGCCTCACTCCCATGTTATCTGAACCTAATTACCTCCCAGAGTCCCCAACTTCAAGTACCATTCACATTAGGGATTGGGACATCAACCTATGAATTTGGAGGGGATGAAAGCATTCGGTCCATAATGTGGACTTCAAATATTTTTAACTGCTGGGTAAGTCAACAAACTCATTTCTATATCAGCAAGTGTTTATCTGGGCCAAAGTCATTGGTTTATGAACAGATAAATTCTACCTAATAGGCTTCAACATATTTATCACTTTAAAATCACAGCACACACACCCACTTTAGAAATGTTGTCAAATGCGGCCGGGAGCGGTGGCTCACGCTTGCAATCCCAGCACTTTGGGAGGACGAGGCAGGAGGATCACAAGGTCAGGAGATCGAGACCACAGTGAAACCCCGTCTCTACTAAAAAATACAAAAAATTAGCCGGGCGTGGTGGCGGGCGCCTGTAGTCCCAGCTACTCGGAGAGGCTGAGGCAGGAGAATGGCGTGAACCCAGGAGGTGGAGCTTGCAGTGAGTGAGCCGAGATTGCGCCACTGCACTCCAGCCTGGGCGACCGAGCGAGACTCCATCTCAAAAAAAAAAAAAAAAAAAAAGAAGTGTTGTCAAATGCCTATTCAGGGTGTCCAGTGTCTCCTGGGGAGGAAGGAGTGGAGAATAATGCACAGGCTCATGGTCCACTTTCTTGATTGGAGTAGAGAGAAAATCCAGGGTATGGCGAGAGATGAGAGATGAGGTGAGGCTGCTGGGTATGAGGGAAGGCTTGAAGCCTGTGATCAATTTGATTCCAGCTGATTCAAGAGGCTATTGGGAACCACTACCTTGTTCTCAGGAGGGAAAATGCCAGGATAGCAATTACAGCGATGAAAGATGATTCCTCTGACTGCATGTAGAATCAACTAGAGTAGGAAAAACCTGCAGAGAGAAAAGGCAGGTGGAGCCTATTGCCTGACAGTATTCTCAGGACTGTGCCATGGGGAGAAATTATCCTGTGGCTTTGCACATGCCAATTTCTGGCATGGGAATTTTCTTCTCTCTGCTCTCAGGCACCCTCTCTTCTCTGACTGACAACCATAGGCTGTCCTGAAGTGTCACAGCCTCCATGAAGCTGTCAGGATGGTTATCACTGCTATCATTACCTTTACCAAGCACTTACTATGTGATTAGTTTCATGTGGAGATCTCTCATGTAATTCTCACCATATTTCCTCCCAGGGAAATGGAATTAGCATCTTCATGTGCTTGGATAGGAAACTGAGTAACAGTGAAGGAAAGTAAGTTTCCTAACATCTCCCAGGTACCAGCTGATGGCCATGACTTGAACCCAAATCTGTTTGATCCAGTTCCCGAGCAGCCAATTAATACTCCACCTTCTTTGACTCCGCACAGCTAGCATTGCATATACCTCTGTTCTAGCACTTACTGTGGCTCTTGTAATTACCTGATTACACCTCTTTCTTCCCCCATGAAACTCTGATTTTCTTAAGAATGAAGAGTGGGGTGTATCTTTCTTTGTGTTCTCCAGAGATCCAGCTCAGTGACTGGCCCATGGTGGGCACTCAGCACACAGCAGATGAATGTTACCAATAAATGCCCATGGGGCTGGTCTGAATCCAGTGCACTGAAAGGGACAAGTGGACACCGGCAATCAATGAAGCTCAAGGTAGAAGGAGCCCCGCCATTAAGTGAGCAGGCAGTTGCAGAGGAGCTGCTTTGTGGGCAATTTTTTTCCACATATCTGAAAAACTACTTTTGCAGGAGTTCATTCAGGACTCAGAAAGGAAGGTTAGCATGTTTCTAATCTGAATCCCAGATCTTCAAGGCCATGGGACACCTTCAAGAATCTTCCCCAAATATTGGGATGTATGGCTGTTTAGTGTTGAGAGGAAATGTTGCATGGAACTTAGGAGTAAGCTCTGTGGACAGACTGCCTGGGTTGTATTCCCAGCTCCTCATCTTCCCAGCTGTGTCACTGAGGGCAAGCTACTTCACCTCTTCTTCTCATTTTCTCATCTACACAATAGTGCTAATAACACAGCCTATCTCATAGCATTGTTTGGAAAATCAAGTGAGATAATACACAAAAAGTACTTAGAAAAATGCTCTATACACGTTACTTATTATTAGTATTTTTGCATTTCAAATCCCCTTAATAGAAAAAGCCATGGTTTGGGAACCAAGAAAACTGGTTTTTGGAGCTGATCAGTCCCATCCTGGGACACACTGACAAGTCCCTCTTACATGTGTTTGTGGCTGTTTCAAGTTATTGCCTCTGAAAGCCAATCCTAAGATATATGTATAATTTCATCGCCATCTCTTCCGGAGAATGGGTTGTAAATTCCTGCCTTGTGTACCTCACAGGGTTAGAACTGAATGTGATCATGACTTGAAAGATGTTAACAGTAATGATCTTATTGTAATTATATTCATAAGTAGAATATTTCAAGAGCCATATGGCCTTAATTAATCATGGATAATAACCAAAGTCATTCTTCTAACCAGGAATAATGCTGGATGCTAAAAATAGCCTATAAACAAGGATGGAATACAATGAAAAACCTGTGTGTGTGAGAAACAGAACTGTGTTTTCTGTAAGGCGGTGAAGCATGTTTTCACTCATTCTTTCCTTGTTTTACACGTCCCCTTTCTTCTTGCTCTCTTACTATTCCAGCCTTGCCTGGCATAAATTTCCCTGAGGAATAGTAGCTGTTGGTGAATCACAAAAGATTATTGGCTGCTTATAGCTAATGAGCTATTTCATTTGCTATACTGCAGAAAACCCACCAGATCTTTCATGGCCAAGTCAATTGTGGAGAAACACAAGCCCTTCCTGCCTTGGTGTACCCTTTAAACATTGTATATGGAGACACTGTGATGGCTAAAAGCTAAGACACAAAAGATCAACTTTCTCTAGCCCTAAACCCAGTCTTGATTTGCGTCTATCCTTCCAAATATTCATTCCTCTTCCAGTCTTGGCACATGAGAAATTGTCAAAGATTTCTAAACAGGGCAAAAAACTAAAGAGTACTTAGAAAGTGTATCTCTTACCAACGGGGAATTTTCTGTCAGAATTTAAATATTTAAATAAGGAGAAGGTACAACAGGTAAAGGTAGGTTTTCCCCAAAGAATTTCTTTCTTTTCCCAATTTCATATGTCAAAGGAGCTTCTATGCTAGGACAAAAAAGTATGAGAGAATATACACCTTTACACCCTCAATATAGTGTGTTGAACCATTAACAAGGAAAAAAAGAAGGAAAAAAAAAGGAAAGGAAAGCAGAAAACTCAATAATCTTATAGTGGATGTCTCTCTTCCAATATGACCCTCTGGAAAACTCTGGAATCTTTAATTACAGCAACATGCCAGGAGGAGCTTCTCGTTGTCTTTGGATCTCAAATGCAACTCTAGACAGAGCTCCCCAAGAGAGTGATAGATATGATTTTATTAGTTTCAGCAAGACACAGGCATGGCTGTTCAGCAGAGACTTTCTTATAAGTTGGAAAGAAGGAAGATAGCAAAAACGCCCTGAGACAAATAGAGCTTCAGGCAGATTTTATTAATGACCAGTGGAGGCTGGGGAGCCTGAAAGTTTAGTGCAGTTGACTCCTTTGAGGTTTTTGTTGTGTTTTGAGGGATTTTTTAAAGAGAAAACATGAGATGATTATGAACCCTTTATCTTTCAGTATCCCTTAAAACTGCTTAACTGCTGCTGCTAACAGAACATTCAAAGGAGAGACTTGAGACAGTTTTGATTTAGCAGCTTACTTTTCTACCAAAAGCCGAGGTCCATGGATGCCCAGAGAAATAAAGGTTATCGATTTGTAGTGTGCTTACCAGAAACACTAGTGACAGAAAGAACACTTGTCCAAGTCCTGCTAGTCTGGGACAGATGGACTGTTTTCCCCATTTGCTAGAAAACTTGGTGAAGTATCAGAACAGTGTGTTTTGCATTTCTGTATTACAAGCATTAGTACAGCAGTAAATAGCGGGTCCTGGTGTACATTTATGGCTAGCTCTCCACTGAAAATCTGTGGTCCCCTTTCATGAATGGGATTGTCACTGACAGCTGCCCTTCTAAAGGGACTACTCTGAAAGTCCCTTTTGCATTTTGTGGCCCTGTTTTAAGTTCTTACCAAAGGAATATAAGCCTAAGAGTTACATGTCATTTTTAGATCTGAATTTTTAAACATGGGCATGTATCTCTACTCTCTTTTTCTACTTCCTCAGGCTGAAAGTCTAAGATCCCCTAAATCTTAGGAGATGGCAGAGCTACAGTTGAAAAGAGCCTGGGCCCCTGAATCATTATGTAGAGGAAAATCACTCACTGTCCAGAAACAGCTACATTGACCAGATGCTACATAACAGATATTGACATTGTGAGGTTTGTTTGTTACAGCAGCTATCACTATCCTAACACATTACTTTTGTATATAAGCTCAATTATGGGTATTTTTGCTTAACATAAATGTTCAATTAAGCTCATATAGTAAAAAAATGTAAAGCAAATCAGTTCAACAAACAGGTGCCAATGCTAAAGGCTGTCCAGGACTGAGGGTAAGAATCTGCTGGTATGGTCTTGAGCTTTTTTGACATAGAGAAGAGTTAAAGATTGGGCAGATGCACGCACAGTTACTATACACTAAGACCTTTGACTCCGTACTTCACTCTTAAAGGTGGCTGCAGTTACCACTATGTATCAGGCAGTGGGTTTCTGTCCCTTATAGGATTTACAAAGATTCTTTGAGAAAGGATTTTAATCAATATCAGTGCTTCTAGGCATACGGTGGCTACAAGTTTTGTACCTAAACAATGTTGGTTCCCTTCCTTTGGGAAAATGATCTTAAACTTCTGCTGGCCTGTACAAAAAAAAAAAAAAAAAAAAAAGGAACTACATGGGACTCGCTGATAAACTGGTATTGATTTTCACAGATCATCCTTGTCAAAAGGATTTATTGATGTGTCAATGCGTGTTGTCGAGAGGATCATAGCAGGATGGCTTTGAAGGATTTATAAGAAATCTACAGGCTTTAATACACTTGGCGGTAAATAACTAACAAGTACTGCACATATTGATTCTTTTCATGTGGTCAATGCAATCTTTAGCCCACTAATTGTCAGTATTGACAAACAGTTCATGATCTAAATGAGCAGCTGGACATCCGTTCTGAGTGGAATGCTTCCAAATGGCATTTTCCTTGCTGTTCTCAGCCTAATGTTCATGGAGCAGCCTTGCAGGTAATCAGCTCTAGGCAGAGGGAAATGTGCGGTAATTAATTCTTCCTTGCTGTCAAATGCTACTATAAAGGGAGAGGGGAGGGAGGAAGAGTCCAGTCACAGTGCACAAGTCTGGCACCCAGTTCCATGACACATGTACAGCAATATCCTTCAACATGACCCATCTCAAATGCATCTTCCTAAAATAAACCCTCCAAAATCATCCTACCCATGGGGGTCCCTACAATCTCAAACTCTACCTCATCCCAGACACCTAATCACACACTATCTATGTTGAACTTTATTAATTTATCTGTTTATGTTTTCTATTTTGTTATGGCTAAATCTCAGTTTTTCAATTGTATATGAGCTTCTTAAATTTGAGGGAAGATAAGGGTCATCGTGATGGATCTATTTGAAAAGATGATGAAAAAGCTATTAATACTGTCCTTAGAAAGATGAACAGCTATCGAATCAGTAAAAGGTTTTCAGAGAGGTTCACGGAAGATCCAGGGGGTCTATGAACACCCCAAACAGGAATTGAACTGGGGTTCAAATTCATCGTTATGGATCTTATTTGAAAAGTTGATGAAAGCTATTAATACCGCCCTTAGAAAGACGAACAGCTATCAAATCAGAAAAAGGTTTTCAGGGGGGTTCACAGAAGATCCAGGGGGTCTATGAACACCCCAAACAGGAATTGAGCTGGGGTTCAAATTCCAATATTATTACCTTCCATGAAGAGTGTAACCTCTTAGTCTTAAACTTTTCAGTCTACTCATTCTTAGTGTAAGAATAATCAGTTATAGCAACAGTCCCCAACATTTTTGGCACCAGGGACCAGTTTTGTGGAAGACAATTTTTCCACAGACTGGTTTCAGGGTGAAACTGTTCCACCTCAGATCATCAGACATTAGGTTCTCATAAGGAGCACACAACCTAGATTCCTTGTATGTGCAGTCCATAATAGCGTTTGTGCTCCTTTGACAATCTAATGCTGGTATCAGTCTATGGCCCAGGGGTTGAGGACTCCTGAGTTACAGCACAGATTTGTTAAAAGGATTAAGTGAACTGATTCATGGGATGTGCTTCGCACACTGTACCTTTACGATATCTGGGTTTATATTTCCCTTCACTTTGCAAACACTTATTGAGCACTAATCAGGAGTCACATGTGGTCTCATTGCTATGTCCCATGGTTAATTCACCCAAAATACCAAGCAGATACCTCACTTAGCATATTTACTCAGTTGACGCTTTCTGTCAGATTGATTAGGATTCTTACACTGGATAGAACCACCTTTGAATTATTCTAGTATATTGGTTTTAATCAAGTATTCACATATTGCTATGACTAAACTTGTACTAAACTCCAATTCTCTGTGGTATACTCATTCAACTTGAAATAAACCTTTTAGGGAAAGGGCATTTACTAGACCTGATTTTCTACAATGACCATTTAATCTGTCATTTCTGTGGAATTATGTTACATTGTAAATGTAGTTTATCTAACCCCAAATGTATATCTGCTTCCCCTTAAACATATTAATTGAATTTAGTAGAATAACTATTTTGTTCCTATTACAATACAGACACACATGTCAACTTATCTCTATCTCTGCTGTAAAACATTACATTCTCCATTGGGGAAGACTACTATAAAAATGCAGTTAGTAAATGCTGGCAAAAAGAGTGAAGCCAGGATATGCACATGTATATTTGATACTAGAAAGCGCTTTCTTATACTTGGAAGACTGACTATACAGACAGAAGGACTAGTATGTTGTTCTGGTTAACAAAATTATCAGAGCTCATTTATAGGATTGTGGACACTTTTCCAAATATTTTTTTCCATTATTTGTCTTCTAAGCCTTCAATCCTGCCCCATCAAATCTTTATCTTTATTTGGCTAACATAGAAATTTACATTTATCACAAATAAGATATCTTGCACTCTATTACCTGGATGAAGGCTTCTATCCCATCCTTTATAATTTCTCACTGTATTTTCTGATAATTGAGGTTTAGCACATTGACATTAGGAAAGCGTGGAGCTTCGGTGTCTGGAGACAATGACTGACACTCCATTGTCAGGGATGTAGCTTCTTAAGGAAGTGACATCCCGTCTGATCTTACAAATGTCTCCAATGTCCAATTATCACCAGCCATTTGGGTGAGTGACAAGATATCAAGGGGAAATTCTTTCTAGATCACTTTCTCCCTCCTTTCCTTTTTCTCTTAACACAGGAAGGGCTCATTATGATCTAAGAAGCACAGATATTAACTCTGTAGTAGTAGGTCAAGTTTTAACATATGGTTGCTTGCTTTGTTCCCCCAAATTCAAATCTGATCGGGTCATCTGTCCACCAGGGGAGATACCACTCTTCTCTGACACAGGGTTTAATATCTTGCAGCCCTACAGCTCTGACCCTCAGGGAAAACAAAAGCAAAAATGATAAATACTTGAGGCTGGAATCAATGAAATTTTATATATATATATGTGTGTGTGTGTGTGTGTGTGTGTGTGTGTGTATGTATTAAATATATGTGTGTGTGTGTGTGTGTATTTAACTTAGGAGAAAACAGAAAGGTTAACTACTCCAAAGTCTTTGGCTTTAGAAAATAAGTTGATTGTGATAGGACTGGAAAGATTAATTAAAGAGAACAAGAATATAAAAATAGTGTGATATTTCATTATTATGAAAATGCACAATGATAATTGTATTCACCAGAAGCTTTCTTCCAAGGAATACTAAATTTTATGCCAATATTTCCTCATTAATCTTCTAAGATAGCGAAAAAACAAAAATTAACATTTAAATATTACCAATGGGACACAGAGCTAGAGAAAGATGTTGATGACAGACACTTTTGAAGCAGGAGTGAATCAGTTTACTCTTTTTTTTTTTTTTTTTTTTTTGAGACAGGGTCTTGCTCTGTCACCCAGGCTGGAGTGCAGTAGCACGATTTCAGCCCACTGCAACCTTTGCCTGCCAGGTTTAAGCAATTCTCGTGCCTCAGCCTCCCTAGTAGCTGGCACTACCATGCCTGGCTAATTTTTGTAATTTCAGTAGAGACGGGGTTTCACCATGTTGGTCAGTCTGGTCTAGAACTCCTGGCATCAGGAGATCCGCATGCCTAAGCCTCCCAAAGTGCTAGAATTACAGGTGTGAGCCGCTGTGCCCCGCCTCAGTTTACTCATTTGTATGATAAGACTATTCATAGCATTTAACTAACAGTAGGGTTTTTGTGGGGATTAAGTGAGTAGGACATAGAAGAAGTCTTTGATGAGAGCCCAGTGCATAGTGAATACTCAGTAAATGTGAGACAATATTATTATCATCTTTAGAATACTTGATGCAAATGAGAGAAAGTCATCTTTATATGTTTTCTGGAGCTTCAACGCTCAAGAGAGGAGTCAATCTCTCAATTCCATTCATCAAACACCTCCTGCACAAAAATTTGTAAGAGTATTCTGCATTTATATGATATTTTTCATTTACAAAACACTCTTAGATACGTTATCTTCTACAGTCCCCCCGACCGTCTGGTGAGGTAGAGAACTCAAAGTTACCAAGTTTAATAAGCAAGACAGTGAGGGGACCAGAGAGGATGACACACCCAAGCTCACCAGCAAGTTAGAGGCCAAAACAAACTCAAAATTGATTTCATTAATTATGGAGTGCTTTCCATCTGCAATAGACATATCTGTTTGTTTTGTTCATTTGGGCTTTGCGGGCTAAAGGGGTTACCCACAGGGATACTGCTTTTCTTTTCTTTTCTTTTCTTTTTTTTTTTTTTTTTGAGAGGAGTCTCGCTCTGTCGCCCAGGCTGGAGTGCAGTGGCACAATCTCGGCTCACTGCAAGCTCTGTCTCCCGGGTTCAGGCCATTCTTCTGCCTCAGCCTCCTGAGTAGCTGGGACTACAGGCGCCTGCCACCACGCCAGGCTAATTTTTTGTATTTTTACTAGAGACAGGGTTTCATCGTGTTAGTCAGGATGGTCTCGATCTCCTGACCTCGTGATCTGCCTGCCTCAGCCTTCCAAAGTGCTGGGATTACAGGCGTGAGCCACTGTGCCCGGCCAGGGATACTGTTTTTCTAACAGTCCTGTGATTTTGCTTCTGGAAAATTACCTTTGCTTAGTGTGCACAGGCCAGGTTGGGAAATGAACCAACCTACCCGCGGAAGCTGAGGGAGTCCTGTGGCTACTCGTCTGTTCCAGGGCAGCCATGTGTCAATAGCAGAACCTAGATTCAGACAGTTGGATTCTCTCTCCTGTGACTTTGAATCTTGAATAGCAGGACACAAGTTCAGAAGAAAAGAATGGTTTCCATCTAGAGATTGCAATTGGATAAAACCATGAAGTCATTTTTGCTGCTAAATCCTATCTGCTGGTTCCCAACTCCCCCAAGCCTGATTCTTCAGCCTCCCTGCCCATTATATGAGCAACCCCTGTAATCCTCCAATAATTTATGTTTTGGCTCAAGTTAACAGGAGTCACAT
Source organism: Symphalangus syndactylus (assembly GCF_028878055.3). Lineage (NCBI taxonomy): Eukaryota > Metazoa > Chordata > Mammalia > Primates > Hylobatidae > Symphalangus > Symphalangus syndactylus. Next base: position 24,575,041 of record NC_072438.2, read on the forward strand.
TCTGTTTTCTGCAACTTAAGAGCCCTAGCTGATGCAACAATATAGACAATGTGTCCATCAACAGAGATATTGAGAGCTTTTCAAGTGCTACCTGCTATGCTAGAAATTATGGTATGGAATATGACCAGGATGAAAAAATTATAAGCACCTAAGAGAGTTTTTAAAAAGGGGATATGATAAAGTGCTAGAATCAGGGGGTACAAAGTGATAGGCATCAGAAAACAGGCAAATCAGAGTTATTTGGAGAAACAACAAAAGCTTCCTGGGTCCTGAAAACGGAGTGAGATTTGCAACCTATCTTTTTCAAACTTGCAGAAATTGGAAGAAAAAAAAAATTAGTGCTCCATTCAAAAGCAAAAGTATCTTCCTTTTAATAAACAATGCCCGATTTATGGAGAAGAGTATTCGGGGAAACACAATTCTATGTACTCATATCATTCAAATGCATTAATTTATTATTTGTTCACATCAACTCTGAAAATAATCACAAAGCAGGAGAGCATGAACTTTAATAAACATTTTTAATTGCAGGTCCAAGGCAAAGTATTGTGTTTTTCATTGCATTAATCAGGTTTGCCACTGGGAAGACAGTGAAAAATCCCACTGGGTTTAGAACCAGGTTTTCCAGCTGAAAGCTATAATAATACTATGTTGATCACAATTTTAACCAGGCCAAATACTTCAGATTAAAATTCTACCTCTAAACTATCCCTGAAACTAGTGACATCGTCAGGGTATGGGGAGGTGTGTGTGGAGGACATAGAAGAGCCTCTTTTAGTTGTTTCTCCTAGATCCAAGGTTTACACAATCCAAATTTCACTGGAGTCTTAATTACTCGAGTTTCTGTTGAAGCTACAGTAAATCCAAGACACTTCCATCTAACGTTATGTGGTGTTTATTGAAATCTAGTACCCTTTCCAGTGAATCCTCTATTTTTCATAAGCACTGATTTGTAAGATCCTCTGACTACAGGACCTTTGAATAGGCTATAGTCTGTCTTACAGCCTTTTCCACCTCTCCTCTTCCTACCTACAGAACCCACTCTTCAAGTCTCAAGACAAAGTCACTGAATTAGGGAAGAATCCCCTTAAGAAGCTCTCAGTACTAGATTCCAGTTACCCCTCTCATAGCTCCCCTAGGTTTCTCCTCGTAAGATGACAAAGTTGTGACTGTATGCTGACATGATTATTTTATTAATGATTGTTGCTCAGCAGAACTGTTAGCTCTGAAAGAACAGTGACATGTGGTCCTTCCATTGTATCATCTTCACTGAAAGGAAATAAACAAATGAAGAGTTCTAATATATTTGGCTTAAAATCCTATTACTTCAGGCAGGGCACAGTGGCTCACGCCTATAATCCCAGCACTTTGGAAGGCCGAGGTGGGTGGATTGTCTGAGGTCAGAAGTTCGAGACTAGCCTGGCCAACATGGTGAAACCCTGTCTCTATTAAAAATACAAAAATTAGCCAGGTGTGGTGGTGGGCACCTGTAATCCTAGCTACTTGAGAGGCTGAGGCAGGAGAATCACTTGAACCCTGGAAGCAGAGGTTGCAGTGAGCCGAGATCGCGCCATGACACTCCAGCCTGGGTGACAGAGCAAGACTCTGTCTCCAAAATATTAAAAAAATCCCATTACTTCCAAAGGCTATGCAAATGCTGTATGTGTGGATATCCATGGTATTAATACATATTACTTATCAATATATAAACACATAGCAATGCATTTCCCAAGTTCAAAAATGCCTTTGTCATGAATCACTTTTCTTCAATTGTATCTTCATTTTTAGTTCTTATTTTCTTTTTCTTTTTCTTTCTTTTTTTTTTTTTTTTGAGATGGAGTTTTACTCTGTCGCCCAGGCTAGAGTGCAATTACACGATCTCAGCTCACTGCAACCTCCGCCTCCAGGGTTCAAGTGATTCTCCCACCTCAGCCTCCCAAGTAGCTGAGACTACAGGCACCTGCCACCACATCCAACTAATTTTTTTGTATTTTTAGTAGAGACAGGGTTTCACCATGTTTGCCAGGATGGTCTCAAACTCCTGACCTCAAGCGATCCGCCCGCCTCGGCTTCCCAAAGTGCTGGGATTACAGGTGTGAGCCACTACACCTGGCTTTAGTTCTTATTTTCTCTGACAACAGCTTCTAACTCATCCTGTTTTCTTTTTTGTCCTTCACAACAAGAAGGGCACAGCCAAATCTCATCCTCTTGCAGTCTTTTATTTCCTTTCTCTTTATATATATAGTCTCAATCTCCCATTTCTCTCTCTAGTTTTTCAAACTTTTTGTCTACATATCCTTTGTGGTGCATACCATCTTAAGTAGAAACATTCAGCCCCACATCTGTATGTCATCTGTACCCTGTACTTATATCTGTTCTTGCACCCCCCATCCTGTATTATTTTTACTGGCTTCAGTATTGCATCACCAACAAGACCATGAGCTCTTCATGGGAGGCACAGGCCCTGTGAAGGAGTTGCTAGAAGCTGCCATTTTTGAGCACAATACCAGGCACGTAACGCACTCTTAGTAAATATTTGTTCAACTAAAATGCTTCAAAACATATTTTTGTAAAGGATCGATGTATCAATGGCTCTAATTCTAAATCTTAAACTTTATGACACTTAATCTTACTGTTTCATTTTCCCAGCTCGACTTCCTACTCTCTCCTGATAGAGACATATAATTCCTGTTCTCCCCAGTCTTCCGCATGATTCGATGTCACAAATATGATTAATGTGCTACTCAACCTCTTGTCCACCTCACTAATAACAATGTTAAAGAACAGTGGCCCTGCTACTAAATGCCATTCTGACAAATGTCCTGTCTCTTTGCCCTTTGTTTACAATTCTTTATCTCTTTTAAGCCCCATGGGGATATTCATTCCTAAGGCCAATTTGAATTAATTTTGCAAGTCAGATTTCAAGAGACCTGGAATGGAGAGCAAAGCCCTGCTCACAATCCAACAGCAGTAAAACCCAATCCTCTGAGCTGTAATCTAAGTCAGTGTTCAAATCTATATTTCTTCGCTCTAGAATAATAATAATTGCATAGTGCTATCTGTGTGGAAGGTCCTGTTGTAAGTACTTTCTGTGTACCAGTATTGACTTTCTTTAATCCTCAAAGTAATCATGTAAGGTGGGTATAATCATTATCCGCACTTTAAAGATGAGGAAACTGAGGTATAAATCAATTAAGTATCCAGTGCAAGGAGTCAATCAAGTGAGTCTTGCTCCAGAATGTGTATCATGCCATAGTGCCTCTAGGAAACTGCTTACTTGAAGTATTTGTAGTAACTTGAGTGTTTCTGGTTATCTATTGTTGCATAAAAAAATAAAAAAATAAAAACTACCCCAAAACTTTGGTAGCCTAAAACAACAATCATATTCCTAAACTTTATAATTAGGTGGGTCAATGGGTTGGCTAGGTGATTCTCTGCTCCACGTAGCATCAAATGGGTTTAAACTAGGTGACATTCAGCCTGATGGGAGGAGGGTGGCTGGGCTGACCTAGACAGTCCTTGAGACTCTCCACATGCCTGGCCCCTCAATGGGGATAACTGGAAGGCTGGGCCTCTGCTGAACCTCTCTCTTTCTCTGTGTAGTACCACAATCTCCCCACATGGTTCCTCAGCAGGGTGGTTACACTTCTCACAAGGCTCAGTACTCCAATGGATCAAGGTGAAAGCTATCAGTCTACTTAAAGACTAGAGCTAGAGCTGGCAGTGCGTCACTTCCACAGCCTGCAGCACATTCTTACCCAACACAGCCCCACTCCGGGCAGAACGCAAAGAGAGGGGAAATAGACCACATTCTCAATGAGAGAACTGTCAGTGAATCTGTGATCATCCTACTCTGCCACACCAGGTATTATAGAGAGAGTTAACATTCTGGCAATTGAGTCAAAATACAATATTTTGAATTTGTTGATCATTTGTTGTTCTTTATTTTTCTTCATTGACTTCTTTTATAAGTAAAATAGAAGAACATGAGCCAGGAATTATGTCAGGCATTTCATTCCTGTTGTCTCAATGACCACCTACCAGGGCTATGGTGAGGCTTGTTATGATGAGGGTTTAAGTCCCTCTATAAAAAACGAGTACAATAAGGCTTAAAGAGGTTAGGGAATCTACCCACTGAAGCACCTGGACTCAGCTCCAACAAGGATGTTGTATATTTTTTTCTCTTTGACTAAACTGTAGTTTCTTCTTATTGTATAGGACTGTTGATGGGGATAAAGACAGTATGTTAACTACCACACTCGATTTCAAGACGGGGTTACTTGAATCTAGTATGAGCTGGGGGTGTTCCTGCTCTTTCTGGATTTTGGTCTTCCAATCCATAGAGTAAATGGTTTAGGCCAGATTATTGTTTTCTGTATGTGACTTGAAATCAGTGTATTGTATAAAGGCAAAGCCAACATTTTTTAAACAAAGTAATAGAAAGTAAAGTACATCTCATGCAGAAAGAATGAATACTGCTTGTGAATCTTTTGTTTCAGTTGTGGTTGCTTGTGTGTGTGTGTGTGTGTGTGTGTACAGGTCTATGTCATACAAGTGCATTTCTTGCTATAGGTTACAGATAGAAAAGTTTGAAGGCCACTGGGCTAGGTGATCTTTTATGATTCTTTCTAAATTAAAAGAAAGAATTCTGGGAACATTCATAATTTATATCATAATTTTGTATAAAACAGAGGCTATATCTAATTCATTTCGAACAAGACCCTGAATAAAATGGCCATTTGTTAGGTTATACTTGATATATTTATCAGTTCATATTTTATTATTCAAACCCCAAAAACATTCAGTACTTTAGGTCAGATTTTGGTCAAAGAAGAACCCTCCCTGAACCTCACTTTCCTGCACTCAGGAAAAAAAAAAAAGAAATTTCTGTACAGCAAATATTCCCGAGACCCAGGTCATGCATTTTGTATTCACTTCAAGCAGTATTTTTTTTTAAATGAAATTGTACTCTCTCAAAAGCATTAGAACCATCCTTCCAATTTGAGATGTAACACTCACAATTCAATTTTTATTAAATATAATGATGTCTAGAAATTAAACCTCAAGGGAATATTTTAAAACACAAGTGTGAGCAATATCATACATTGCTAAATTAACTCAGAGGATGCCATCTGCAAAATTAAAGCAGCAATCTAGGGATTCAAGTGTTGGAATTGGGGACTGAAGGAGGTGCATGAATCAGTTTCCTTTTGCACTGAAATTCCATGATTCAGCAGTTCTACAAATGTTGACAAGCACCTATTTGGAAGTATTAAGAGTCAACATAAATTGTGGATGACCTTGTTTCTCTGATCCTCTGGATTCTGTTGGTCAGAATGTGGGACCAAGTAATTTTTCTCCTCTCAAATCTAAAATAATGCAGACTCCTTCCTGTGTAGTCAGCCAACAAGCATGATATATTTTTTGCTCTACGTGCAGAAGTACTTTGTGCTGCAAAATATTAATTTCTAAAATTGTGAGAAATTGGCACTCAAGTAAATAGTACATGAGGAATGAAGTTCAAATGGACTTTTGGGGAAAATGTAAGATATTGTTTACTCAAAAATTTAGAAACGATGTGACCAAATATCGTCTTAGACTTTTAAATTTTTTTTCTGATTTCAATTTTTGCATAATACATTCATGGGGGGGGGGTAGTTTAGTATTTTAAAAGCACTTTTTATTATTCATTTATTCAAAAATATTTATCGGGTATCTACTTTTTGTTGGGCACTGCTCACTGCTCTTGTTATCGGTGAACAAGACCAGGTTCCCTGGAGTTTACAGCTTAGCTGAGGGGGAAGACAAGGGAGGAACAAGAAAACAAAGAAACACGATCACTGTAGATTGTGATAAGTGTTATAGAGGGGGAAAAACCGTCAGTGATGACTTCAGCAGTGCAGGTCAAGGGAACATCTAAGGAAGTGACATTTGGGCTGAGATCTGAATGGCAGGAAGGAGTCAGCCCCATACCAGGCAGAGCTTTCCTGGCAGTGAACTTGTTAGGGCAGAGGCTCCAGAGGAAACACGCCTGGCATGTTCTCTGTAAAGAAGCTCATGTGTACCACGCTTTCTCTTCATGTGAATATGCAGCATTTAAAGAGCTTGTTCTTCATGCTTTTAACTCTAATCCCTTTTGTTCCAAATTTTGAGAGGGAAAAAAAAGAGAGAACAGAAGGAAAATAGAGTAAAATTTTTCTGCACAGTACATACTCAAAATAGTCCGACAATATTTCAATCTTATTTTTAAAGTCACTTTAGGACAAAGATCAGAATGATAATGTTTAATGGTATAAGGGATGTTTCCCCCACCGTCCCCCAAAAGCCTAATTTCTCTCAATAGCAAATTTCCGTTGGCAATGGTCTTATCACATACTAAATATTTACAGTTTTTTAAACTTTTTATTATGAGTTGATAATTTTTAAATGGATTGACCACTCATCAATTGCTTTACTGCTATAAAAGAAAAATATTCATTACTTTTTGACAGTCGAGAATGTGCAAAGTTGGAGCTATTTTTCTGCAAAATATTTTACCCATTTGGCACTTTCTTCCGTGTTAAATTGTTTCCCTTTCTCGCTCCATCATCATTCCCACTCAATCTAAAGACAGGGAAGGTTTGGAAGCAATTAACATAAAGGAAGCATTGATTTAGCTATCCTGAGAGTTTCAGTGCAATGTTTTGGTATCAAGAGTGCTATTTTTATTTTGTTTTTCAAAAAGGTAGAAAAGAGCTCACAGCCTCTTAAGCCACTAGCCTTCTACATGGAATATTTGAATTTTTTTTTTTTGAGACGGAGTCTTGCTCTTTTGCCCAGGCTGGAGTGCAGTGGTGCCATCTCGGCTCACTACAAGCTCCGCCTCCCAGGTTTACACCATTCTCCTGCCTCAGCCTCCCGAGTAGCTGGGACTACAGGCGCCCGCCACCATGCCCGGCTAATTTTTTTTTTTTGTATTTTTAGTAGACATGGGGTTTCACCATGTTAGCCAGGATGGTCTCGATTTCCTGACCTCGTGATCTGCCCACCTCGGCCTCTCAAAGTGCTGGGATTACAGGCATGAGCCACCGCGCCTGGCCAGAATATTTGATTTTTATCCTTGGTACCTGAAAATGGAGACCATTCCAACATTAAAGCAAAAAAAAAAAAAAAAAAAAAAAATCATCAGGAATTTATAAGGTAAAGCCACTGGGCAAATCGCCCAGGTTCTCTAAAGCCTCATTTTCTACAGTGAAGCTAGTGGCCTCTATGATTAAATAATGGAACGTGAGAGCTGGAAGGAAGGACTCCTGGAACCCATCTCAGTTCAGAGGTTTTGAACAGTTTTCTTTTTCTGGAATGTTCACACTCACTTTTTTCACCTAACAAACTTCTCAAGAGCTTTCAGCTGAGCAGGCTTAGCCCCAGAGAGACCTAGACTCAAATCTTAGCTCTGCTACTTAGTAGCTTATCACCTCAAGGTCTCATTTGTAAAATGGACATCAAAAGAAGGCTTACCAGGATTGTTTAAAAAAAAAAAAAAAGTTGACTGAGATAATTCATGTATACTTGCCTATGTACAGCTCAGCTGCTATCTGTGTCCAGGGTCTGCCACCATGAATATTAACTATTATTTTTACAGTAGATATTCTTTTATCTGATATAAAATGGCCTGGTAGTAGGTAGGCTAATAGAACATTGGTTAAAGCAGGGAGAGCATGACTAATGGCCATAAGCTTAGGGCACCAACAATGTTTTACAGAGGAAAGAAAGCATTCAGCTAACCTAGAGAGTATGTCAAGTGGAGGATGTCTTTGAGAGTGTGTCCACAGAATTTTTTTTAGGTCTACGTTTAAATATTTCCTCTCAGGGGTCTGGTCTTCCCATACTCTCTACATAATCTGTTTTCTCTGTCATGTGCTGTTGTACTATTCTTCTTCTTCTTCTTCTTCTTTTTGAGACAAAGTCTTGCTCTATTGCCCTGGCTGGAGTGCTACAGTGGCACGATTTCGGCTCACTACAACCTCTGCCTCCTGGTGTGATTCTCCTGCCTCAGCCTCCCAAGTAGCTGGAATTACAGGCACGTGCCACCACGCCCGGCTAATTTTTTGTATTATTAGTAGACACAGGGTTTCACCATGTTGGCCAGGCTGGTCTTGAACTCCTGACCTCAAGTGATCCACCCGCCTCAGCCTCCCAAAGTGCTGAGATTACAGGCATGCGCTACCATGCCCGACCATGTGCTCTTATATTAACAACCAGTATTTACTGAGCATACTATGTGCCAGGAGATAGTCTACATATTCCATGTCTATTAGTATTCTTAATACTTGCAGGAGCCCAATCAAGCAGGTGTTGGTGTTTTCCTCAAGTTCACATAGCGGATCAAATCAGTGAGGGCTGTGACCCTAGATAGCCTAGCCGCAGAGTCAGTGAAGAGAAGAACTACATAGCACTAGTAACTCATCGTGTCCCGCACTCCTCCTGCCAGGATTCACAGCACACTTGATATATGCACAATTTGTCTGTCTTTCTGGGCAGCTGAGCTCCATGAGGTAAGAATCACATCAGTACTGTCACCATAGAATTTGATTCACAACAGGCAGTCAGTACATCTGGGGATGATTTTTTTTTTTTTTTTTTTTGAGACGGAGTCTCGCTCTGTCGCCCAGGCTGGAGTGCAGTGGCGCAATCTCGGCCCACTGTAAGCTCCGCCTCCTGGGTTCACGCCATTCTCCTGCCTCAGCCTCCCAAGTAGCTGGGACTACAGGCGCCTGCCACCATGCCTGGCTAATTTTTTGTATTTTTAGTAGAGACAGGATTTCACCATTTTAGCCAGGATGGTTTCGATCTCCTGACCTCGTGATCCGCCCGCCTCGGCCTCCCAAAGTGCTGGGATTACAGGCGTGAGCCACCACGCCCGGCCCCTGGGGATGATTTACAAAGCCTCATTTTACAGATCAAAGTATGAAGTCAAGTGAGGAGGTTTAGTGACCTGCCCAATGGCCAAAGCCAACGTTTGAATGTTGGTCTTCTTATCCCGAGATAAGAAGTCACTTTCTTTTGACTTCATCAAGTTAGTTGTCTTGGTTTTCCTGCTCAACATCTTCGTACCCATTTAACAACATCTTGTCTCTGAAGTCACAGCACCCAATCCCATCCCTGGCCAGGTCTTAAATTCAATTTCCCTGAACCTGATTTAAGTCTTCAATGAGAGTTTTAAGTACATTTTTTTTAAAAAGGAGAAAGCACTAAATGCGAAAACATCCAGATAGAAAATAAAACACAAAGCTTAACCACAGGCAAGCTGCTTTCTGTGCCAGTGATGATGCCTGCACCCATAGTACCAGGCTTCATAATTACCTCTCTGCCTGAGGTTCCACAAAGCCATACCTTTGAACTGAAACAGAAAAAGAAATAAATAAATAACTAGCTCTGATGATTAGCAAGGTACTGCAGCTGTAGGAAAAATCTCCCACATCTAACTTACCATCATATCATCACCCCAATGTTTGTTGCTTCTTCCAGCCAAGATGAAGAGAAAACTGAATTGTGCTTCTAGTGTACAATCTTACCTAATTATGCCAGCTGATCACTTAAAAGTAATGTTTGCACACAGACCGGGAAGATGCTTACAAGAACCAGCTGGTTGATAAAGGCTATAAGTGAGGATTTGATTCATTTTCAAAGAAGTGTTAACTATTTACATCTATTTATAAACACCACATCACAACACAAGTTACTGTGCGGCACTGCAAAGTGATACCATACTCAAATTCCACAGAGGCAGGCAAATTTAGGAATAAAAGTACTCCTCAACATGCAGAACGTAAGACACTAACATTCGCCACTTTGGGATGTCCATTTGAGGGAGGGCAGACCACTGTCCTTTGGTTTTTAGACACAAATGAAAAATTAATAAGAGTTATTAGGGGAGAGATTGTGTGTGTGTATGTGTGTGTGTCTGTGCGTGCACACAAATGTGCTTTCATACAAAGCAGAATAGTACAAGTTAAATACCACTAGCTTTTGGACTTAGAAGTCTTGAGTTCGAAAATTAATCATACCACATGCCACCCACATGCCTTGGCCAAGTTGCTTGACGAGCTGTTGGGATGAGTACATGAGATACTGCAAATGAAAGTCAGGGCACGAATGCTTGTACAACCCAGTAAAGCTGTAAATAATGAATGCCACATATTCAGTAGTACTATGTGCTAAGACCTGTCCAAACATTGTCTTATCTAATCCACATAGCAATCTTATGTAGTAGGTTTTATCATCCTCATTTTGATTTTCACTTGAGTGTCTTTGTCCAAGAGGCAAAGTGGAATTTGAACCTAAACCTATGTGGTCCCAACTTTGTTTGAGTTCCAAAGTCCATGTTCATAACTGTAAAACTCCCTGGTTCTACACACTCTCCACACTGGCAAAGTTTAGGCATCTTTAATCCATCCAATTTCTGAAGAATTTACCCACAACATGGGTGTTCACCCATGCTTTTAAGACTGAATGGGGATTTCCTTAACTCAACACATGGTTATTGAGTGCCAGCCATGTCCTGGCATGAGCCTGGTTGCTGGGGATAGGAAAGTGAATAAGACAGTGAGCATCTCAGCCTGCTTAGAGCCACATGAGGGAGAGATAAAACAAGGAAAGCATTACACTGTGATGTTATACGTGCTAATGGTACCTAAATGGTACCTGGTATACAGTAGATGCAGAGTGAATACATGTGGGATAACAGGGAAGTATTTGCAATGCAGTGGTAGCTGAGATATTGCCTAGGAAATCTGAGGAAGGCAGCCTTCCTGGAGGGGGTGGCTAGAAAGAGAGACCCTGAAGGATGAGTAGCTCACCTAGCAGATATAATGTGGGAAGGACACCACAGGCAAAAGGAAGAGACCTGTTTCATAGTATAATGAGGCCTGTTAACAACTTGGAATAAACAGCTCCAATTATTTCTGATATGAATCCTCAGTGTGTCTAAATCTATAGGCCATTTACTGAGTGAAGAGATTAACCAGAAATAACAAATAATAGCCAAAATGGCAATTCTAAGACAGAAGCTAGGGTTTTCCAGGTTAATGACCCAGAGAATGAGCAATACTTGAAGACCCTAACCTTTCTCAGTGCATTGAATCCCCAAGGCAAGCGGGGTACCTTGAATATCTATTGGCCACATCCAGTCTGTAATTCATGTGGGTCTTTGCAAGGCCACATAATGCGGGTAAAGAAGAAAAGTGCTCCTTCTAATTCTAGACTCTAATTCTATTCATATAGGGAGATGGAGGGAACCACAATCATTGCATGTAAGTGAGGCCACTCTTTTTTTTTTTTTAAACTGAGCCCAGGTTTACAATGTTTCCAATAGCCAAACCAGTCAATAGGTGGGACTTCATGAAATGACATCAGTTGGCCTCTCTAGTGAAACAGAAAAACATCCAGAGCACAGCCTGGGAATTCTGGGCAATGGGCTTCACTCTCTGCTTCATGAGGTTGTTACTGAACATAGGAATTAAATGATATATGAGCTACAATACATAGGCAAATTCTTTCCCATAATGGTTAATAAACAGCAATTTTCATTTTCTCTAGGAAGCCTTAATACAATTAAAGCACCAAAATATAGTTTATTTATAAATCACCTATGAAACTAATTTTATATATACATGTCTATGTATGTATAATACGTCATATATATTCATTATATATTATCATTATATATTCTATTATTTATGTATAAATTAACATCACTAATATTGATTTAGTTTAGCCCTAATGTTATATATATCTATCTAATCTACTAATGGATTATAGACTTGATAGAGAAATACTAATCTATCTAATATGTAGATAGGAGGTAAAGATGATAGATATAGATAGATACATAGATCCAGAGATAGACTAGATAGATAGATGAGATAGCTATAACATTGAGACTAAAACAATATTCAAATCATAATTGGACAGGCTGATTTTAAATCACATAATTATCACAGAATGAATGTCTTCAGAGCACATGTAGTCCCAATAGTTCAGCGTCTATAACCTTCCAAGACATATTTATTTCAGTGTAAACAAAAGCAAAAGGACAAAAATGAAATTCAATTGAAGAGATCCTGGCCATTTAAAACAAAAACATATATATTACTTTACCTGGGGCTCATCTACATTTCCCATTTCCACCAGTGTGTAAATACTGAAATTTCTACCCCCAGAATATGAATATTCACCAGTAAATGAATGGACGGATTAAACTGTTATGCAAGACATTGTCTTTCTAGTGCATTGAAATTCTTTCTGCCTCACTCTGGTGAGCCAGGCTCCTCCCGCAAAGGTTTTATAAGATAGACAGAGTTCTTCAACAAGCGTTTCCAACAACTGCTAAACCTTAGCTCTAATGTACACCGTGAAAAGGGAAAATCCTCTTTCTAAGCCCATTTATGATTTATTAGCTTATTCATTTGACTGCAAATGCTTGAGAAAATCTGCTCTTTTCAACAAGCTTAAACATTTGGGAAAGGCCAGAACAAAAAAAAAAAATGGAAAATAAAGGAGAAAAAGAATTGAAAAGGTATATTAAATGCAAATGGAAGGAGCTTAGTGAGGCATCAAGACTGACATTTGAACTGCAACAACTCGGCGGGTATTTTGAGATTGATTAAATACTAAACTAGGCTTGATTGGTGTAGAGGCTCAATCATAATCATGATTCAGAGACAGGAACATAAAGGAAGATTCCCTCGTGAGAACCTGAAGTCTGAAGAAAGTGCAAACCGGTTGCACAGAAAATTCTTATTTGCTATTCATCATTACATCCTGCCACACTTAAAGGAGTGCTGGTAAAATAAAAGAACAACCCCATCACCAAGAAACAAGAATCCAGATCACAAGTTGTGCTTCATGGATATCTCCTTGAAGGCACTACCCATCTCTCTCATCAGCAGAGAAGGCAGCTCCACTCGGGGCAGCATTGCAGAGACAGCAGGAGGACAGTGTCAGAATGAGAGGCAACTCAGAAGGGCTGGATACAGGTTGAGATTTTCAAAAGGAGTGTAGAGCTATGCAAGATGAAAGAAATAAGTGCTAAGATGCATCTAAAAAGATGCTACTCATTTTTTGCTCTTAAACATATTCAGAACTTTCCTACCATACTTGGAAAAGCTAAAAAACCAAACCAAAACAAAACAGGATGAGAACAAGGATAACTGGTTAAGCAAAGACTACAATTCTGACATGCTTGGCAATAGGCTTTGCAAGGCTTTCAATTTAGTTCATAAGATTTGCTAGGCAAATTAGTGTCAAAAAGGCCTTATTTTGGAAAAACGGAAATACACATACGTGTGTGTGTGTGGAATGTGGAATGTGAATAGATCAAGAAAATTCTCTTGTCTACACGCAGTTCAATATTCACATTTTCCCAGAACTGCAAAATCAATATGATCTTTTCTTATTTCAAAATTTTGCACATATGTCTATGCTTTGACAACTGGAGAGGTGAAAAGAAACAAGGAGGATCACAAAGATTCATGGAAAAGCCTCAGAGTGGCCAGTACCTGGGCCCTGGCCAGATGACACACTGGTTGGGCCAGACCTCCCGACCCTTTCAGGATTTCATATCCTCTTGTCTCCTAACTGCCATCAGGCAGAAAGGAGCAGCTGGTTTTCTTCTCTTTGACTCTTGGTTGTTGCCACTTTTGTACTTCCTGTCTCTTTCTGGAATCTTTCTCTCATTCCACCTCCCACTTCCACCAAACCATTTCCTTCCCTTCCAGTCCCAAAGTTGCATTTCCTCCCTTTCCCCAGGATGCTTCCATCTGCTCTCCTCGCTCTCCAATCCTCTCGTTCTAGAAGCTCCACCTCAGTTCTTACAGACGCTCTTTATGCCATCTGTTAGTAGGATGTAAGTGGCAAACCATCGTCTTAGGATAAAATAATACTCAAACTTCTAATCAAACATTCAAGGCTCGCCTCCACCTGGTGCCCAGCCAGATTCATGTATCAATACATTCCTGCATTTCTTTACTCAAGTCAAGCTGACGGACTCTGTTTTTTTCTCTGGCCCCTACACTTCTCTGCCTTTAAGATTTTGCTTACACTGTTTCCCTAGTCTTAAATACATTTCCTTCTACCTCCTCCAGTGTGCTTTTCTGGATACTTCTAGTTAGGAAAGTTACCTCCTTTTAGCCCATAATCTATAACCTCTCCTCTTGGATGTGTGATTGTGTGTCTGTGCTGGAGGTGCACAGTCCATGAGCACAGTTTCGTCAGTGCTAGATTACAAAATATTTAACAGCAGAATCCGCTGTAAGTTTTTGTTGTATCTCTCTCAGAGTTTGGACACCTGTCATGTGATAGATATTGGGAGATAGTATAGCGATAAAGGAAAGAGCAAGCCTAGAAACTTCCATTTTAGAATTATAGCAAGACCACGTGCACTTAAAAAAATCCCATCTGAAATGACAGAGAAGTAACAGAAAAAGTGTGACTTAAGGAGCCAAAGGGAATGGAAGAGGTAAGATGAGTGAGATCATTCAATGAATTCTTGGAAGATGGAAATTGAATAGAGAAATACTCCTATCTTTATTAAAAGTGGAGACACCTGCAACATGGCACCCTGCAACAAAGAATACCAAAGAAAAGTGAGCCAGTTTATACTACAGAACCCCCAATGGCTCAGAACTTGAATGCGTGGCTGAAGAAGATGGGTGAAGCACAGAACTGATAATTGGGGTTCTGTTAAGAACACTTACATTCCCAGGTGAGAGGACTTACATGCCCTGCCCACTCCCCTCCTCCATCACTGGAACTCCTCATTGCTTCCTTACTCATGCTAAGCAGGGTGTCAGTAAGTTCTTCTCTGGAGAAATGAAAATGATCCAGGCAAAAAGAACTCTAGGAACTGTCACAGGGGTGATTCCAGTGAACATGCTCACTGGCTACCCAGTCAGTCGGTGGTGAGAACCACTAAGCAAAAGCTTCATCACACTCAGAGCTTGTAAGTAACTGTTAGCACCATATGTTTAAGGGGACCAACAGAAATCCCCAGAATTAGGCAAAGTTCCCAATACGAAACAGAGAAACTGACACAAATAAACAGGGAGAAAAATAACAAACGAACAAAAGAAAGAGACAATGCAGAAAGCAGAAGAAAACTTTTATTTGAAAACACAGTTTATTTTTTAAAACCACGTGTCTATATGCTGCTTTGATAAAATATATATTAATATAAAAATAGGGCACATTCTTAAGAGTATAATAGATCTGAGTTTGAAGCATGATTCCCCTGGTTAAATCCTGTGTGTGTTATATAAAAGTAATTGAATCTCCCTGACCTCAGATTTCACATCTATGAAATTACCATAGTAATATACTAACTCATGGGGTTGTTTTCATAAGTAAAAGGAGGTGGTGTCACATAGTCTGTATGTTCTGTGCTAAATAAATGACTTAGGAATTTTTTATGACCAGTACTTCTCATCATTTTTTGGAGTGGCAGATGCCTTGGAGAACTAGATGAAGGCTGTGTATCCTCTCACTAGAAAAACACACACACAGGCCGGGCGCGGTGGCTCACGCCTGTCATCCCAGCACTTTGGGAGGCCGAGGCAAGCAGATCACGAGGTCAAGAGATTGAGACCATCCTGGCCAACATGGTGAAACCCCGTCTCTACTAAAAATGCAAAAATTAGCTGGGCGTGGTGCTGCGCACCTGTAATCTCAGCTAACCAGGAGGCTGAGGCAGGAGAATCCCTTGAACCTGGGAAGTGGAGGTTGCAGTAGCCTGAGATCGAGATCTCACCACTGCACTTCAGCCTGGCAACAGAGCAAGACTCCATCTCAAAAAAAAAAAAAAGAAAGAAAAGAAAAACACATACACATATTGATATGGTTTGGCTCTGTCTCCCCATCCAAATCTCATCTCCAATTGTAATCTCCAGGTGTTGAGAGAGGGACCTGGTGGGAGGTGATTGGATCATGCGGGTGGTCTCCCCCATGCTGTTCTCAGGATGGTGAGTTCATTCTCAGGACATTGGATGGTTTTTGTAAAGGGCTCTTCCCCCTTCACTCACTCACACTCTCTCCTTCTGCCTTGTGAAGAAGGTGCCTATTACTCCTCCTGTCTTGATTGTAAGTTCCCCAAGGCCTCCCCAGCCATGCGGAACTGTTAGTCAATTAAACCTCCTTTGTTTATACATTACCCAGTCTCAGGTAGTATCTTTATAGCAGTGTAAGAACAGACTAATCCACATATGTATGGAGGAGAGATCTCACATAATTCCCAAGGCATGTCAGACTCTCTGAAGCCAAGTGAAACTTGCCCAGGTAAAATAATTGATCTACATGAAGGAGTCATTAAGAGCAAGCATATTCCTTTTTGTTTCTTTTAAATCAACTGCAATGATCAGCAAAAAAGGCAACTCAGTGAATGGGGTAAGAACTCTATCTAATTCTGCCTCTGCCAAATGGAGGTGATTCTGCATGAATAACAGCAGAAGTCATTGAACCCGAGGATGTCCAAGGAGTGTCATTTCATTTGGTTCATGAAAGGAAGATGGCTGATCCAATTAGCCTGTGCCAACCTCAGGCCTGATGATGCTTTCAATTTTCTAAGGCTGCAGGGCTGAGAATAAGGGCTCCTGATGGTTCCAGCAGAGATGAACCTAGAAGACATTGTTTTCTTCTGCAAAAGGATGTGCGGATCTCATGGAAATGCTGAGTTGCCTTTTCTCAGAAAGAGCTGACTGTGTCCATGGGATCTATTATTGAGCAATCAAGCACCTCTAGGCAATGGGGTTGAATAGAAAGGTGCAGAACTCATAGTCAGACTGACCTGGATTTAGATCTCAGCTCCATGACTTCTAACCTGCATGACCTTGGACAACTCAGCCTCTCTGAGCTTTTTTTTTTTTTTTTCTATTTTAAGTGCAAATATCATAAGGGAAGACTGAACTTCTTTTAGGAGTATAGGACAAGCAGCACGGAGGTGGGATGGCTGGAGTAGAGTGAGGAAGAGAAACACAGAGATAAAGTAAGAGGAAGAGTGAGCCGGGTCACACAGATCTCACAGCAAAGTTTTAGGTTCTCTTTTGAGTAATATGAAAAGCCATCGGAGGGTTTTGAAGAGAAGAGAGAGACATGATCTGACCTACATTTTCAAAAGCTTACTCTGGCTATTGTGTGGAAGTAGAAGCAAAAAGTCCCTATGGTGGTTGTTGCAACCATCCTGGGACAGAATATGGTGGCTTTGAAGAAGGCAGTGGTAGTGATGGTGCTGATGACAAGAGAAGTCAGATTCAGGATGTCCAAGGAGCATTTCTAAATGAAAGGACAACTGAGTCATCCAAGTAACTGAGGACAACTTCATAAAAAGAATGTGGCTTATGCTAAGAAGAATGCAACAGAGCAAAGGTGCTAGTTTCTTTTTTTTCTCAGTAATTGGACACTTAGATATTAATTGAGTACATGACTGTCCAGACATGTCTCCCTGGAAACTAAGTGTGACCATGTAAGCAAGCATTAGCTAATGGGGTATCAGCAGAAGTAGTGGGTGCATCTAGTGGGAGCTATGATTAAAGCGAAGGGGCACATCCCTTTCTCTTTCTTTCTGTGTGCTAATATGGGCATGACCAAGGCTGGAACTGCCATCCTGGACTCTGGATTGCAACCCATGCATTGAGACTGGCAGAAATCAGGAAAGATGCCTTTGTACCTGCTGATCCTGGTGCATCTATAAAAGCCCTGGATTGTCTGAATTCATAACAAAACTTCACAACGAAACTTTAATTTGTTTAAAACAGTTATTTTGTATATTCGGTTACTCACAGCTGAACATAGTCTCAACTGAATCAAAAGAAAATAAAATAATTACTATTACTACATTCATTACATGTTTGCTATGTTCTGAGTATTGTGGAAGGCACTTTACACGTATGTTCTCTCATCTTCAGGACCCCAAGAAGGAGGTATTGGTATTATCATCATTTTACAGATAACAAAGCTGGTGCAGTGAGAGATCAAATAACTTGTCCAAGATCACTTGCCTAGCTTATAATTAGCAGAGTTAGGGTTGCTAAAATTTGACAAATAGGAGAAAAGGGGGAAGACATACTGAATAAATTATAGAGAAAGGAAAATACCTTTGATACTGTTATCTGGCAGCATTACATTTTGACTTTTTATGTTGAGATTCAAATATAAAATAATTTGGTTTATATTCCTTAAACTGAATTAACTTTTTAAGCTTAATACTTTTTAGAGAAAATGTTTATGAATTTGGTATATTCTAAGCACATTGACACTAAGACTTCGACAGTGTAACTTCCAATTTCATAATGAGACAAAATTGCACAGCCTAAATCTTGAAGTTGATTAGAAGAGAGATAAGTAACTGGCTTAGAATTTTTTGAGCTGCATGTTAACAATCTACCCACAAGGCTCTGAGAAAGACTACTGCCCAGATTAGGATCATTAGACTTAAGGGATCTCTAAGTACTAAGTACCACCAGTACCACTGATACTTGGGGAAATAGGACACAAGACACAGGAATTAGCTGGGGTTGAAATTAGGGAACCTCTCACATTCCTAGAAAGCAAAACTGCAAGACCATCTGAACAATTTTGAAAAATCCTATAAATTGAGGGACTCAGAATAACTTAATATTTACTGAGTGCCTAACATACAATCACACAAGTTCATTTGAATATTCCTATTTTACTCATAAGGAAACAAACAGCGATGAAATCCTTGCTCCTTCCAATGCTCCGCTGCTGGACAAAAATAAATATTTATTCACTTAAAAAACACACTTTTATCTTAATCTTGGGGCATAATAAAGTCTGAAAAAAAGAAATCAAATATGCTTACTCAATTATAACTAGAAAAGCTAGGTCTGTCTAATGTTCAGGCCAATAAGATATTCTAGAAAATTCACTGAAATTCATAAAAGGGAATATGTCTGATTAGTCAATAAAGGACTTTAAGATGAGACATATGTCTAATTAATCTATAAAGGACTTTAAGATGAGACCTTTCTTATAACTTATTTTCAATAGACATTTCTTAATATTGGTGTCCTTGAGAAGTATGTATAAATGTGATATTACGGCACAAAACAGAAAAAACAATCAATTTTCCTTTGCCTTTTATTCCTTCATTCTTTGTATACTTATTGAGTGTCAGTTGTCTTTTCTTATGATACCTCCTTTCATACTAACAATATGATACGGTCCCAACATCTTCACTTTCCACCAATCTTTTCCTTTTTTTTTTTTTTTTTTTTTGATACGGAGTCTCTCTCTGTCGCCAGTCTGGAGTGCAGTGGCGCGATCTCTGCTCACTGCAACCTCTGTCTCCTGGGTCCAAACGATTCTCCTGCCTCAGCCTCCCGAGTAGCTGGGACTACCGGCGCATGCCACCACACCCAGCTAATTTTTGTATTTTTAGTAGAGATGGGGTTTCAGCATGTTGTCCAGGACGGTCTCGATCTCTTGACCTTGTGATCCACCCACTTTAGTCCCCCAAAGTGCTGGGATTACGGGCGTGAGCCACCGCACCCGGCCCTCCTCATTTTCTATTACTCAGTCTATTCCAGCTCCGCAGCCCTTTGCTGCTCCCCTGAGCACACCTCCGCCCCTGGATCTTTGTACTTGCTCTCTCACAGCCTGTAAGTCTCTTACCCAATGTCCATGGTTCACTCTCTTACTTCATTCAAGTCTCTGCTCAAATGCCATCATCCAGAGAAATCATTTCTGGCCATTCTTTCTAGAGTAGTAGCCCCTTAACTTAATATATTTCTCACCATGGCACTTAGTTCTTCTTGATACTCTATTATGTGTTGCCTGCTTATTTACTAATGTTCTTCCTCCTCTACAAGAGAGGGCTTATTGTCTGTTTTGTTCACTGATGTCCAGGGCTTGCCTCAATGCCTGATCCACCTTAGGGACTTATTAATGAATTGCGTATAAATGAATAAACTTTGCAAGAGGTCACAAGCTTAAGCATTTGGTCTGCAATATGCTTTGGGGAAAATGAATGAACTGCCAAACTTTCACAATCAGGATTTCCAGATTCTCTTGAAAAATCAGATCTGACATCACCGTGCCATCACATCTATGTGGCGTGATTGAGTGAGAGTAGAATAGGGGTTGTCCCCTTTACATAGGGCTTATGTTCTGCAGTTTGGGACAGAATTCCATCAGTGATAGTCTTCACCCCTATGAGCACATGACTCCTATAGGTGCAAGCTTTAGAAGGTAGGAGTCAAGGCCAGGCATGGTGGCTCAAGCCTGTAATCCCAGCACTTTGGGAGGTCGAGGCGGGCGGATCACGAGTTCAGGAGTTCAAGAGCAACCTGGCCAACAAGTGAAACCCCGTCTCTACTAAAAACACAAAAATTAGCTGGGCATGGTGGTGTGTGCCTGTAATCCCAGCTACTGGGGAGGCTGAGGCAGAAGAATGGCTTGAACCCAGGAGGGTTCAAGTTTGCAGTAAGCCGAGATTGTGCCACTGCACTCCAGCCTGGGTGACAGAGCAAGATCCCATCTCAAAAAAAAAAAAAAAAAGGCAGGAGTCAAGAAGGAAAGGAAAGCTCTCTCGTTCACTATTGTACTCCCAGCATCCATTTACATATTAATTGGCACATGGAATTATTGGTTGAACAATAGATGAATATATTATCCCTACATTCCAGATGAGGAAACTGGAATTCATAGAGGAGATACCTTGTTCCACATCACAGAACTGTACATGGTGCAGACTGCTTGATCCCAGTGGCTTGGTTATTATGCCGCATAGATAATGAAGGAATTGCTAATTACAGGCATATCTTACATTCAAGAATAGAGGCCTTAATTTCATAAATCAAGGTAATATTTATGTGGCATAAAATGCATAAATCTCATGTTTACAATTTGAGTTTTGAAATATGTGTTTGCCTGTATAACCACTAATCTTACAGAAATGTGAATATTTCCTAGAACATTCTCTCAGGCTCCTTGCCAGTCAATGCTATCCCCACACCCCAGACAGAGGTAGCCAACATTGAGGTCAATTGCCATACATTAGATGGACTTGCCTGTTCTTGAAATCATGTAAATGGAACAATCACTATTTACTCTTTGAGCATCTTTTGTGTAACAATATTTTTGAAAGTCTTCCATGGTGTTGCATGCATCAGTCATTCATTCCTTTTTATTGCAGAGTGGTGTGTTATTGTATATACAGATCCAAATTGTTCATCCATTTCCCTGCCATGGTTTCTGACTATTGTTTAAGGCTGTTATAAATATTTTTGTATAAGTGTTCCTGTAGATATAAGTTTTAATTTCTCTTAGGTAAATATCTAAAAATTGAATTGCTAGGTCATAGGGATGAGTGTAAGTTTTACTTTACAAGGAACAGCCAAAGAGTTTTAAAAGTGGTTTTACTATTTTATATTCTCATCACCAATTAATGAGAGTCCTAATTGCTCTATATCCTCAGCAATATTTGCTGTTGTCAGTCTCTACAATTTTAGCCATTTGATAGGTGCGATGTTTTGTTTGGAGGTAACTCAAAAGAAACACTCATTTTTCCGAGGTGGGAACCCTCCTTCCAGCTCTACCAGATAGAGCTCAACTTCACATTTATATTATCTGTGCTCTAGTGATGTGCTGGTAAATGTTTAACAACAGAACATTCAGGAATGGTGGGGTAGAAGGTCCTGACTTGTAGTATTTGCTAATTTCTTTGGTGTAAATACTGCCAGTAAGGATGATTTTAAGCTAGCAACACAATAGACATGCACAAACTGGTTGGCTTTAACACACCACTGTCTGTCCATTACTTCATTGTAAGATTCAATCAATAGAAAAGAACCTTCATTTTCCAAAGATAATGACTGTATGTGTAAGTGTATCCATGGTGTGAACCAAAGGTTGGTCATTCACAAAGAAGAGAGAGGTGGCTTTCCATTCCACTATTGGCCTCATCCTCAACATTTGAAGAATCTCAAATTATTGAGCTTCTGGGACTCAAATCTAGAACTTCATTTGCACTGATTAAAAGTTTGGCTGGGAGATAAACTTGGATAATGGGAGAACAAACTGGGTTCTGAGGATGGCTGGATTTGAAATCATGTGAACATCTTAGTTACTCCCAGGTGCTCAGGAAGTCCATAGGCTTCCATTTTCCAACTGGGCAAATTTACCTCCTCTACCTAGATGCCCAGATGTCAAAGCTCTCCAAATTTGGGCTTTTTCTTGCCTAACTGTTGCTATTTTCTATTGATCTCTGCTGCAAACTGGCAGCTTTCACTGCGCAGACAGAGGCCAATGTCTTCCCTACTATCAGAGCCTTCCCTCCTTCCAGCATTGCTCCCCTTGTCTAAAATACCCTCCCTTTTACCTCTGCTATTTTTTCCTTCCAAATCATGCATGCCTACCATTTATTGATTTCATCTCATTACCAATGCTGTGCTCAGAGTTTTACACACATGGAATTATTGAATCCTTAAAACAGTATTTCTGCTCTAAAGATGAGGTCACTGAGGCTCATAAAATTTAAATAATCACACACTAAAAGTGGCATTGCCAGATTTTGAACTTTAGCACTTTTTATAACCAAAGCCCAGATGCTTCCCACTTTGTAGGAAGGTCTGATTAAAATCTCTAGAATTTAATTCTGGAGATTTTAAATGGTAATTCATATTACACACACTGAACTGCTACATAAGCATTATCTGCCTGACACAATTTCACACTTCATCTTCTGTTCCCAAAATGGTTGCTAGTCCAGGTCTGTGTAGACCCTGAATGCAAAGTAGAGAGAAAAACAGTTCATGGAATTATTCAGTTCAGTGTTCATATGAGCAGCTAAGATATTTAGACATTTTGATCTTGAGCCATGAGTTTTCTCACAACACAGAATTTTTCTGACATGGACATATTCTGACATGACTGTTTACTCTGTATGACCTTAGGCAACTTCACTAACTTCAGAATATCTGGAATAATAACATCTACCTTGGAGAACTACCATATATATTTAATGAAATAGCATATGTGAAGCATCAACTTCCATACCAGACACATATTAGGGACTAAATAAATAAAATAATAACTTATTATTTAGGTCAGGGTCAATGGTTGTTACAGTAATGGTCACCAAAGAATCATGCCTCCTATATTCATGCCTTGGCATAGTCTCTTCCCACGTTGGCTCTGGACCTGGCTATGTAACTTGCTCTATTGAATGTTCAGAGTCTATTGAATGTTAGAAAACAGGATGAAAATAGAGACTTGGAAGTCACTTGCACACTAGGATTTCTTTCTGGCTCTGCATGAAAAAGCCTGGGCTAACCTGTCAGAGACACATGGCCCAACCAACACCCAACACTAACTGCCAAACATGTGCATAAGGCCACCTTCAGTCATCCAGCCCAAGTTGCCAAGTTGTATGAGTGATCCCAGGTGAGACTGAGACTGACAGAAGGGCTACTTACCTCAGTGCAGTCAAATTTACTAACGCACAGTACTACAAATAAATAAAATGGTGGTTGTTTCAAGCACTAAACTTTGGTATGATATGTTAGGCAGGAAAGTATCATTTATATTTGAACTTTACAGCACTTAGCATGCTAGCTCACACATGGAAGGCACTTGGTGCACATTCACTGAATTCTGTAAAAAGTATAAAACTTGTACATGAGATTGTGATATTGCCGAAGGCAGGGACTAGGCTTTATATTTTCATGGCATCTCACACAGTTTGAATACAGAGAAGGTGCAAAATAAGGCTTTTGGCAGTCAGGAAAGCTTGACTTGATTTGCATTTAAAGAAAATCAGAGCCCTGCTTGTATGAACAGCAAAGATATTTAGGCATCTTCTTGAGCCATGAGTTTTTCCGCAACATGGAATTTTTCTGACATGGAAATATATCAGCTAAACTTTTCATCGAAAGGCACATTCCAGCTCCTACGCTAGGAGAGGCTGACCTTCTCCCTAATTAGGAGAAATTAAAAATGGAGATCAGCAAGCAACAGATGCAGAGACTCAAACTAATCTGCCTTTCATTCTTCCAGGCTTGCTACCTCAAATCCCTCGGCATGTGACTATGAGGGCACCTTTCACCATAGTTGTGTTGACATTGCTATGGCTCCACATCTGGAAAGGCGACTTTTAAACTTTATTCACAAGCTCACTTGTGGCTCCCTCTTGGCCTTTAAAGACACAAATACATATCTGTGAAACCTACAGCTAAGAGTTTTGGGCCAAGATTTAGGAGTGCTATTGGGATGTTAGCATGCTTCTTCTTGTCATGTACTTAAAAGAAGGACACCCAGAGTGCACTGTCACTCTCTGGAGAACACATTGGAAGAAGTATCTTGCTTTGGAGCTCCCATCACACACTGAGGTCACAAACTTGGCTCAACCATTTCTCTGCCTGGCAGAGTAGGCAACTTCCAGTGTGAGGAAAAGGACATTAATCTGTTATCCATTAATACTAATAAATGATTCAGCCTTCCATGCGCTGAGCAAAGAATAAAAAGCAAAAAGCATAGTTCCATGCATTTTGGAAGAACTTACTCTAAAATGCACAATAGGCACAGTCATATCAGTGACTTAACTTCAAGAGACTTCATTTGCCTTTGTTTTTTAAGCTTCCTTCCCTAGGATTAATGAGAAATTAAAATGTTGCTCTGTGTTAGTGAAAAAACCTCACAAAAGAGCAGACCAGCTTCCCCAAGCATATTCTGCAGAAGCAGGACTGCAAAAATGCTGCACCAACAATGAAAGACAAAGAAAGGAGAGGGGAATGAAACTATTTCTTATTCTTTGTATTCTAGACACTTAATATACAAGCTTATATTTAAGCAAAACCATGAGCAAGCATAATAGTTCATTTAGTGCTGCTATAAAAGAATACCTGAGACTGAGTTATTCATAAAGAAAAAGGTTTATTTGGCTCATAATTCTGCTGGCTAGAAGATTGGACATCTGGTGAAAACCTCAGGCTGCTTCCATTCATGGCAGAAGGCAAGGGGAGCCGATGTGTGCAGAGATCACTTGGTAAGAGAGGAAGCAAGAGCAAGGAGTAGGACATGCCAGGCTTTTTCAACAACCAGCTCTTGTGGGAACTAACAGAGTGACAACTCACTAACTCCCCAGCCCTCAGGGAGGGCATTAATCTGTTCATGAGGGATCCACCTCCATGGCTCAAACACCTTCTATTAGGCCTCACCTCCAACACTGGGGAGCAAATTTCAACTTGAGATTTGGAGGACACAAACCCAGACTACAGCACCCAGTTTGGTGGGGATGATCCTCATTCTACACGAGCAAACTGAGGCTCAGAAAGTTAAGCAATTTTCCCAAGTTAAGTAATCCGTCAAGAGTTAAGGAATTTGCCCAAGCTAAGTAGGGATGGGCAGCCCATTAATGGTAGAACAGTGATATGAAGCTACCCCAGCCTGCGTTCCACGTAGGAAGTCTTAAACTAAAAAAGACACTATTATTTAGAGATACCAACATGTCAGGCACTGTGCCATGAGCTTCATATCCATTTTCTTATATAAGCTATGAGGAAATTATAGCCTTTGATTTGTAGATGAGGAAACTGCTGAGTCTGAATCCAAGTCTTTATAAACAGGTCTATGAATAATACATACACACACACATACACACACACATGCTCATTTTGGGCCTACCTAAAGTGGCCAACATTTGCATGAAGTGCCCTAAGTCTTTTTGGCTGAAAACAGCCTAAAGGTCTTCTAAATCCTTTGCATGCTAGTAGTAAATACACACTATGTCTATAGCCCTCCTCACTTTATAAAGCACTTACAGAATCACCTGTTTTAACTTTCCCAACAATCCTATCAGGAAGGAAATATAATCACTTCACAGACAAAGAGCTAAGGACCTAAGAAGTTGAGTAACTTGCTCAACTATCAACTCTGATGGATTTATCAGACAAAAACGGCGAACTCAGGCACTGAGCCCAGCAGTCAGCACCAGTGATATACTTGACACTCATGTTTACAGAAGTTCAGATGAAAATGACTTTGAGTGACAAATAGTAATATAAATGTATGCATGTGCTACTATCACAACTACGTAAAAAGATACATATATACACACATATATCTTACAATCTTTTATCAATGAACCCAATCACAAATATACATCAATAATTTCCAGGTCCTCTTTTCCAGCCACTGGCCATTTATTCAAAAAGCTATGACAGAGGAAAACTCACAGAAAGTCAGCAATGGGAAGAGGAAAAGGTGAAAGAGGGAAGGCCATATCCACTATGTGGCTTTAGTAGCATAGCTACAGTACAGAGGTTGTTTGGGATCATTTGAGTGACAGGACAGCTCAGTGGTTAGCTGTGAACTCTAAGGTCCAATAGACTTGGGTTTAAATTCTGGCTCAGTCCCTTGTCAACAAGTTGTGACCGTGGATGACTTATTTTGCATCTCTCAGTCTCAAACAAAGATGCTCAACTCACAAAGACTGTGAAATGTATTACAGCACTTGATGCGGTATGCATAACACACAGAAAACTATAGCTCTCAATATGATATATTGCTCAGTCTTTTGTCCAAGAATGATCAGAGGCATCTCTTTCTCTGCCTGCAATAACAGGGGTGAGGCCCGCACTCATTCCTGGCTCATGGCTGCCTGGTCCAACCTAGAGGAGACCCTGCAAGGAAAGAATTGCCGCCAGTAACACAGACTCGATTAGGAACATCAGAGAGGATTTGCTTGGTTGCAGCAGTGTTTCCCCCATCTCTGCATGCACATTCAAACCCAAGTTTCATGAGATAGACCGCATCTCATGCAAACTCATAACCTGTGAAATTGTGTTTTGATTGGGTATACCACATATGCCCGGCCTTATCTACCCAAGTCCCTAAGGAAAATTATAGAATACTATTTTTTTTTCTTAGCCCCCGTAGAAAAAGATTCAGTTATTACATTTTTTAAAATTCAGGGCAGGCATAACCATAGCTAGCCTTGACATTTCTGAACAGAACTGAATTTCCAGGAAAAGCATAGGTAACATAGCCAGTATACTAAGGTCTATTCTAGCACATAGAAAATGTGAGTGGATTCACAATATCCCAGAACAATCAATATTTTCTCTTGCATATCTGAAACAGATGAACCAAATATTTAAATTAGATTATGACATGGTTTATTCAACATTTCCCACCCGGTAAAACCACTTTTTGAATGGCATTATATATTATATGTGCACCTAGTAAACAGGTGTTTGATAATCCTTTAGAAGACATCACATGTGAATAAGATTCTAATTCTCACAGTTGCCTTCAAATGAGAACATTACTTTTCATCTCGAAGGCAACCAACACACAGAAAAATAGCAGACACGTTGTGCACTTTTTTCTAACCTAGATTTAGCAAGGGCTTCTTCCCCCTTTCTCCTTCTTTGAGATAGGATGGAGTATGTGCAAAATGTTTTGTAAACTATAAGCCGTACACAAATATCAGTTGTCGTGCTGGAAAATAAATTTTACATTTACCTTGGAATCGAACAACTACAATACTTTAGAGTTGGGAGGAAACCAGGAGGTCATAGAGTCCAACCTACCATTTTCAAGTAGGCCCTTACAAATGAAAAACAGATGACATTTTAAACAGACCACTTTCAAATGAAATGTCAAATGCATATGATGCAACCTACCACACCGTAAACTCTTAGAACACAAAGCTCCTCCCCAGTTTCTTCAAGAGGCCATCAAGACCCTCATGGAATTTATATATTCATTCTAGAAGTCTATAAAGGTGTATTGCTGGGTACCTCTTGGGGAACTCATCTATTTTCATGGCTTTGGTGAGCACATTTTAAAGTTATCATCCTTAAACATGCTTTTAAGAGTCACCTTTGTAATTCTACTCCACATATTATTTTTTACTCAAGAGTCAACAGATATAAAGCATAATAAAGCAACCCAAGCCCGGACTCCCAATGGCTGGTTGGGAGTTTAAACCTTTGGCTGCTAAATACCTCCAACGTGCAAATTATAGTGGTTTCCTGACCTTGAAGGGGCTTGTTCGATGAAAGGAGAAAGTCAAGAAAAATCATACAATGGTGGGACTGAGAATGCCACAGAGAGAAAGGGAGAAAGAGCAAAGGGAAGACAACCTAGCAGAAGAAACTAATTTACAAAATAAACCTTATTCAGTATATTTTCTGTAAATTAAAAAAAAAATCCATGTTTTAAACAGTTATTTAAAATACACAAACTAGCTAATTTTACCTGTGTATACTTCAACAAAAATGTGCTTTAAATTATTTAATATACACATTTATTAAGGCACTCAAATATTTTGAATACACCTCATGAGTGATCTTTGAATGGAAATTTGAAATTTACAAAACACTTTCACCAGCATCATCACATGTGCTTCGTTCCATAGCAGCCTTTGAGTAGTGGATATTGTTAAGATCTCTATCTTACCAACCAGGCATAAGAGCTTGAGCTCTGGAGACCAGTGTTTGGATTCACATTTTTAAAGCCGGACAATTTATCTCTCTAAAGGAGTGATTTGGGTAGTAGTTAAGAGGTCAGGTTCTGGAACTGGTATTTCTGGGTTTGAATCCAATTCTACAACCCTCATTGCCCCATTTTCCTAAGTTGTGACATAGCGCTATTGTGAGGATTAAATGAGTAAATGTATATTAAGCTCATAAAGCCTAACACGAAGTAAGTTTATGAAAGAGGACACTGTTATTATTTTACTTAAACAAAAAGAAAACATTGCAAAGAGCAATATTGCCAAGAGAAAAAAGAAAGTCTTATCACGCAGCCATTTTTTTTTGTACTTTTTCCTTTCCTTATTGTCAGCCTAATTGCAATCATTCAGTATGTACAAATCTGTACTCCGTGGTGTTTACTTAATACAGCATAAACACTTTTCTTACAAACACCTTGTTCAATATCTATATCCAGTGAATTTATTGTAAGTAATCATTTCCTTAGTTTTTAAACAGCAAGATTATTTTCAATTTTAGTGTTAAAAATAAAATTATAATATATGTCTTTGGAAAGTTAGCGTTTTCCACATACTGAATTATTTCTTAAGAAGGCATTTTCTCTGTGTATGCTTCTTTTTTTTTTTTTTTGAGACGGAGTCTCGCTCTGTCGCCCAGGCTGGAGTGCAGTGGCGCAGTCTCAGCTCACTGCAAGCTCCGCCTCCCAGGTTCACGCCATTCTCCTGCCTCGGCCTCTCCGAGTAGCTGGGACTACGGGCGCCCGCCACCACGCCCGGCTAATTTTTTTTGCATTTTTAGTAGAGACGGGGTTTCACTGTGGTCTCGATCTCCTGACCTCGTGATCTGCCCGCCTCGGCCTCCCAAAGTGCTGGGATTACAAGCGTGAGCCACCGCGCCCGGCCCTGTGTATGCTTCTTAAGGGGAGGAAGCATGTCGTTTTCTTCACTGTTCAGTCTCCAAAGACTAGAGCCGGGTCTGACAAGAAACAGTTGTAAATGAGTGAATGAGTGAATGAATGAATGAACCACTTCAACGAATTCTTAAATGTTAAATATTGAATGCAAGTGTATACATAGTTCATCACCAAGTGCTAAAATATGAGATATTTTAAACCTATATATTATTAAAGTCATTATCAAACAGCATAAAAACAGGGTGCCATTTAAAAAAACATGCTATTTTATAAATTTGTATTTCTTTCTTTTTTTTTTTTTCTGAGACAGAGTCTCGCTTTGTTCCCCAGGCTGGGGTGCAATGGCACGACCTTGGCTCACTGCAACCTCCGCCTCCCAGGTTCAAGCTATTCTCCTGCCTCAGCCTCCCAAGTAGCTGGGATTACAGACACGTGCCACCACGCCTGGCTAATTTTTTGTATTTTTAGTAGAGACAGGGTTTCACCATGTTGGCCAGCCTCGAACTCCTGACCTCAGGTGATCCACCTGCCTCGGCCTCCCAAAGTGCTGGGATTACAGGCGTGAGCTACCGTGCCCAGCAAATTTGTATTTCTTTAAAAACTAAGGAGTTTGCTTTCCCTATTAAGATCAATCAGCCAGGTGTGGTGGCTGACACTGGTAATCCCAACACTTTGGGAGCCTAAAATGGGAGGACGGGTTAAGTCCAGCAGTTTGAGACCAGTCTGGGCAACATAGCAAGACCCCATCTCTAAAAAAAATAAAAAATTAGCCGGGCGTGGTGGCACACTCCTATAGCCTCAGCTACTTGGGAGTCTAAGGTGGGAGAATTGCGTAAGCCTAGAAGGTGAAGGCCTGAGGCCCCACCACTGCACTCTAGCCTGGGAGACAGAGACACACCCTGTCTCCAAAAAAAAAAAATAATAATAAAGGAGCAATCAATGGTGAGTCACCAAGCAACAGCTGTAGAAGTAAAAACTAAATACCTCACTTCTCCTCCCACTTCCCTGGGTGCCTCATTTGAAATTCCTTGGCCAATGACCTCCCTTTACTAAAGCTTTATTTACATTTCTGCAGTTCCACATCTGGAAAAGGAACTTCTAAACTTTATTTCACAAGAACACTTGGGGCTCTCTCATGTCCCTTTTTATGGTAAAGATATTAAGGATTTGTCTGTTATTTTTCTCTTAAGACTTTTTTTTCTAATTCTGCTTTTTGATGGGGTAACTGGGATACATCTTTAAAGCACAAAGTGTTTTAATGTTAAGAAATCAAATTGATTGACTCTGCATTTAAAAGAACAATCCCCATGTCTTCTCTCATCTTGTTTTGTTTGTTTTGTTTTTGTTTTTTTGTCCATGACTTTTTAAGACATTAGTTTCGAGTGCTAGTTTCCTGATCTTATTGTTGATTTTCCTCACAACATAAGCACATTTTGCAGAAGCCCTGAAAACATCGCTTTTCCCTGACCTAAACCACCTAATGTTTTCTTCCACCTGCACTCATTTGATTTCAGGCTTGATACTGTATTAAACGTTCAGAGCAAATGGATTGTGGTCTGTGGTTAAAAGGTACAAGAGGGAAAACTACATCATGTCACGTCTCTGCTAATGGTAGGTCAAGAGTAAACATCCATAAGCAGATGCAGCGGAATCTACTGCCCACTGGGGGAAAGTTCACTCTGGCTCTTTAAGAGTCAACAGCTTAGACTCATCCAGTGAATGTTTCAGCCCAGTCCCAGATTAGAGATGTGGGGTCTCAATTTCACCGTACTAAAGCGAGCAGGTGGAGGCTGCACAAGGTCAGTGGCCTTTGTTCTATGGTCCCTGAAGATCTAGAGGGCTTTCCAGGGAAGAAGTGGAATGCAAGAGTGTAAGCAGATCCCCTGCTCCCAAATTTATACATTAAGCCTCCTTATTAAAGAGCAGTTTTGGTAACTACAACCACAACTGCAATGCATGTCATCGAGATCCCCTCTCAGCTCTTTCTGTGACTATTCCACGGCCACCCGTTTCTTTTGAGCATTGATGGGTGTTTTAGCTCTCTCAGTAACAGCTTTTTCTATCAAAGAAACCCAGATGGCAATAAGCAAAGCTTACTTTTCTCTCTTGCCTTCCTGCGGCAGGCACAAAGACCTGACACATGTTAAGTGTTCAATAAATGTTTGTTATGGTTTCTAATACTAGTTATCATATGGGCTACTACAAAATACATGATTACCTATTATCCCAACATCTACTGTTTCTTGCAGCAACATCCTGTGATAGCAGCAGTGACAGGAATAACACCAGCAGCAATACTAATCGCATAGGACTTATGAAATACCTACCATGGGCAGGCCCTCTACTAGCTGGTTTATGTGTACTATCTCATTCAACCCCTTAATTTTCAAGTACTACTAGTCCTAATTTATGGGGATATTAATTAGAAAACAGTGCAAGAGAAGTCAAATAGTTTGCCCAAAAGAAATGAGCTAATAAGCCTGGGCGTGGTGGCTCACGCCTGTAATCCGAACAGTTTGGGAGACCAAGGTGGGTGGATCATCTGAGGTCAGGAGTTCAAGAGCAGCCTGGCCAACATAGAGAAACCCCATCTCTACTAAAAATACAAAAAATTAGCCAGGCGTGGTGGCGTGTGCCTGTAGTCCCAGCTACTCAGGAGGCTGAGGCAGGAGGATGGCGAGAATCCGGGAGGCAGAGCTTGCAGCGAGCTGAGATCGTGCCACTGCACTCCAGCCTGGGCGACAGAGCAAGACACTGTCTCAAAAAAAAAAAAAAGAGTTAATAAGTAGCAAGGCTGGATTATAAGGGCAGGTTCGTCTGATCTCAACTCTCATACTTTTTCTATGCAACACACTCTCTAAGACCTCCGCCCATCCTTAACATGTTTTTACGTTGTCTAATACACTTGGTTTAACAGATAAAAATCCTCAGCTGTAACATGTAAACCTATCGAGATGGCTAACTAAGCTTTAATCATTTCAAATACCAAACAGCCCAGTGAATCCAGGTTTTAAAAATAGAAAGCAAAGTATATTCTATCTTGTCTACCCCTATGCTGTTGGTAAGCAAAAGATCAAACTCTTTAGCAGAACAAGTTGCATTTTAACTTATTGGAAGTGAGTCTAAAAATTCTATCTATATATTTTTTATGGCCTAAATGCATGGAAATCAGACTTTTGAAGGATGTTTTGTTACCTTCTGTAGTAGTTTGAGAGAGTATTTCTAGAGCTATAAAAACACTGAATATGTAAATTTTGGAAACATTTATATGTTAAAAATACTGAAAAGCAACTATGCGTAAGCACTGCTAAAAGCAGGTAGGGGAGATACCACATTTGCCGTTTGTAGACTCCCTAGAGCTCTCCATTAATTCTATCATGTCATTTACATGAAAATGGGGCTCTCCTTTGTATTAAGATGCCAAAGCCAAATCACATGGACAATGCAAATGAGCAGGCAGAGTGCTTTGCCACAAAAATATATAATTTATTTCAACAATTTCTGTGGATTTTTGATATCAAAGTCTCTTTATGACACTGACAGTCATCAAGCGGATGTTTGTCAAAGTACATTTCCCAGATGTCTAAATAAAACAGTTTTGCCTTGATGAGTTTTATACTCAGAGCTGGAGAAGACTCCACTCTATTTTAATTTCTCTACTTTTTCAGTATGTGTCATTTCATTCTCTTTTCAATTTGAGTCTCACCCCAAAATTTGAATAGTTGAGGTTCTAGTTAGTTGGACCCCAATTAATAAAAAATCTCCCATAATTGTTTTTATGGCAAGATAAAAACATTTCTATATGTCGTAATAACATGTAGAAAAATATTTATCCTCACTAGTAAGCCACAAAATACAAATGAGACTAACAACACCAAATAATTTTTGACTATCAAATCAGCATAATTTTTTTTTTCATGATACCATTTATCAGAGACCAGAATGTGGTCAGAGGGTCACTTATATCCATACTAATGGAAGGGTCAATTACACAATATTGCTGGAAATTCAGTGTTAACACTCTATAGGAAGATTTTAGGAAATGTCCAAACTCTTATTTTGTTACACCTCCTCCTTAAGGATGTTATCCAAATTATGAAAAAATTCTTACATCAAAGATGTTTACCATAGTGGTAGAAAATAACAATCGTTAAAAACACCTAAACCTCTTGCAATAACTTATCATCTTATTAAATGAAAGAAATACTTGGCAATCATTGGTAAAGGTTCTTTAACGCTTGTTTTGTTTTGTTTTGTTTTGAGTCTCGCTCTGTCGCCCAGGCTGGACTGCAGTGGCGCAATCTCGGCTCACTGCAAGCTCCGCCTCCCGGGTTCACGCCATCCTCCTGCCTCAGCCTCCCGAGTAGCTGGGACTACAGGCACCCGCCACGGCGCCCAGCTAATTTTTTGTATTTTTATTAGAGACGGGGTTTTACCGTGTTAGCCAGGATGGTCTCGATTTCCTGACCTCGTGATCCTCCCGCCTCGGCCTTCCAGAGTGCTGGGATTACAGGTGTGAGCCACCGCGCCCGGCCTAACACATTTTTTAAAGTAATATTTTTAAATCTCTGCTATAATGCAAATGAAAAAGCAAAATATAAATGTAAAATACATAGAGTCTTGTGGAAAAAATAAAATTAAAATAAGTACTGAAAAAAATAAGCCAAATACTTAACTGTCAGGGTCTTTGATGAATGCTGAAAGGTATTTATTTTTGAAATCCACCTACTTGTCTCTGTTTTTCTTACACTCTACAATAAGTATATATTATATCGAAAGTAGGGATAAAGTGAATTTTAAAAAGCAAAAAAGAACTATGTAAAGGGTCTTGGCAACAAGTCATTAATAAAGGCTTAGTGTTCATTCTAAATTAAGGCTATGTAGCATGGTTCTGTACACAGATGAAAAGCTCAATTTGGAGAAGTCCATGTACGTACACTATAATCTAATTAATGGCATTTGTACCCAAACTAATTTGAAATTTTAATGTTTTAAAACAATGTCAGAAATCTTGAGTATTCACATATTTGGCACACATTTCTAAGAAGACAGCAGATGTATTCCATGTGTTTCCAGAGAAACATGAACGTACACATGAATAAAAGGTGCAGGAAGGCAGAGTCTAGTTAGCATGTGGAAGAACATTTGGCCTTCAGAGACATCCAACAATGGAGTGGGCAGCCTAAGGACATATTAACCCTCCTCAGCTTGAACAGGATTTTAGGAGAAGCTGCAGCGTCATACACTAAAACAAAAGAAATAATCTTCTCCCCGTACTTTCTTTTAACTCCATCTGGGTAACCCCCATCTCAGTAAGTAATAGCAATATCCGCATACTTGCTGAAGACAAATATTTTAATCTTCTGTTTCCTTTGTCAGCCATATCTGATATATCAGCAAACAACATCTCAAATCCATCTACTTTTCCCCATCCCCACGGCCACCATCCTGGCCCAAGTCAGAATCATGTCTCCTGTTGACCACTGAAAGAGCCTCCTCAATCATCCACACTCTTTCCTCTCTGCATGGCCACCTGAAAGCTACATCTACTGATATATCTGATTAAAGCCTAAATCAAATCACACCACTCCCTTACTGGTAGTTCTTCAAAGATTTCTCAAAGCACTAAAATGAAATCCCAAATTGAAAATTGAAATTCCTTTCCCCGATCTACAAAGACGAAAAAATCTGGCCCCCACTATGTCTTCAATTTAATCCCAGGCCATTTGCTTCATCCATATTCATTTTTTTCCCTCTGTCTTTCTTTTGCTGTACTTGCCATTGGCTCCTGCCTGTTAGTTCTCTCCCAAGATGCTCACAGGGCTGGCTTCTTCTCAAATATGCCTTTGTTTAAATATCACTTCCCCTGGGAGGACTTCTGTGACCACCCCAACTAAAGTAGCCCCAAACATACTGTCTTTCATCTTCTTCTTTTGCTTCTTGTTACCATATTTCTTTTTCCTTTAAAAATTGATTTCTTCCAATGCAAGATCAAGGAGAAAAGGACCTTGTTCATCTTGTCCATTGTTTCATTCAAAATGCCTGGCATCAAGCAATTGTTTAATTAATACCAACAGAACGAATGTCAGTTACACTTTATCATGACCACATTCCATGCAGCGAGAACCCAAAGGCAATGTCAAAAGGGCCTGGTGGCTCACTGAGGAGCCTTCTTAGAGAGTTGTGCTGCCTCCTTCAAATCCCTCTGGTCCAACTGATGTATTAACTCTTTGGGAGCCATTTAATACAGTGACACTTCATGGCATGACTGTTTCCCGTTTCTCAAAAAATAACACATTCTTTGAAGTGTAGCTATTGAAAAAATAGCTATCAAGAACACACGGGCATTTGCTCTTAATTCCCTCTTATCACTCTCTGGCCATTCCCTGGGTGGAGGGTTCTGCCCACTTCTGGAGGGTCAGCACCTTGAAGGCAGACACCAGCTCTTAGCCTTACACCTGGTCCCTCTTACGTTTTATCCCTTCCAGCACACATGCAAGTCATGTGGTAGGCTTTTGGATACTGGTGAGTGATTTAAAAACAAAACTGTGAAAACCAGGCATACTTTTAACAATCCCTAGGAAGGTAAAGCACTTTCATCTTCAAAACTCCAACATATATTAATAAACTTTGCATCTATGCATTCAGGTATGTCAAAGAGGTGATATGCTGTATACATCTTTGGAAGGGAGGCGAATGCTGGCTTTGGGAGACTATGAAGGTAGCACTACAAAGAGGGCCTCTGGAGCTCTTGTGCAGGGAGAAAAGTAGGCGGCGCTTTCTGTGAGTCTGTTATGGGAGCTGCCAAAGAACTGCCAGTTTCCCTCTGCATGGACACCTCTAGCCAGAGGAAGCTTGGGATAAGGGAACAATCACAGGCTTTGGATAGGGCCTAGACAAATCCTAGCCCCACCACCTACTAGCTGAACCTCCTTGAACAAGCCATTGAGCTTAGCTGAGGCTCAATTTCCCTTGCATGCAAAAAAAATTTGATGGTTATATCTACATTATAGAAATATTCAGAAGATTAAGTAAATTTATGTATGGATAAGCTCCTGAGAGCCTTGGCACCCAGTACAGAGATATTTAATTTACATAAGCTTATTTCCTCCCTTTCCTGAGAACAGAGAACACAAGGATATCAGGTTCCCCACACTGCAGAAATTTGAACAGTCTAAGAATTAAGAAGTAACCACACCATCATCCAAAGTCACTGTTTCCCTCATATCATTACCCCAAGAACTAACCCCTAGAATGATATCCCTTTTAACAACATCTTCTTGATCCTAGCATGGCTAAGGAGAGAGAGAGCACATCAAATTCTGGATTGGGTAGAAGGTGGATGGTGGACTCATTCACTGAAACATGAGACATAGGAAAAGAACAAGATGGTGAGTTTGGTTTGGGACTTGGTGAATCTACAGTACCTGTTCAACATCCAAATGGGAATTTCCAGGAAGTGTTTGGACATACAGGTCTGAAACTCTGAAATGAGTTCAAGATGGAGACAGATACTTAGGAGAAATGATATAAGTAATAGTTAAAACCATAAGAGTGTGTGTGTGTGTGTGTGTGTGTGTGTGTGTGTGTGTGTGTGTGTATTGGGGAGCAGGAGATGACACCCATGGAGAATGTGTTAAGTGAGCAGAAAACTTGTTCAGAAGGGCTATCCTAGAAAATATCCACAATTATGAGGGTCAGTGGAAGCAGTGGGGTGCTAGTGAATAGTAAACAGCCTGCTCTTGGAGTGAGGAGAAGCTGATTTTAAACCATTGCCAATTTCTATTGTGTAAATACTCCACCATAACCAACTTCAAGCTACCAACAGGGTATCAACAGGCTTACAAAAGTTGTGAAAAATTAACATATGCTCTCACAAGCAGGTATGAGTCAGGAGGGTGGCAGGAAGGAGAGAATGCAACGGATTAGGCAAAACCAACCAAATAGTATGGGGAGTAAATGGAAAAAAGGAAACAAGGACAGTAGTGTTATGAAAACCAAGGGACTTGAGTTTCTTAGTAGGGATTGTGGCAATCACAATAGAAAGTCTCACTAAAAGTATAAAAATTAGCTGGGCATGGTGGTGGGCACCTGTAATCCCAGCTACTTGGGAGGCTGAGGTGAGAGAATCACTTGAAACCAGGAGGTGGAGGTTGCAGTGAGCCAAGATTGCACCACTGCATTCCAATCTGGGTGAAACAGCGAGACTCTTGTCTCCAAAAAAAAAAAGAAAAAGAAAAAGAAAAAAAAGAAAGTTCTAGTAGATGAACAGGTAAACACAAAAGATGTCATTAGGATTTGCCAATGTGTAGATGAGTGAGGCCTCAGGGGCAGATTCAGAGAAAGGGTAAGAAGCTAGTCAAACTGTCTTAAGAGCAAACAAATGAGAAGGAAGTGAAGACACATAGAGACAGTCTTTTCCAAACAATGGTTTAGGAAGGCAGGAGAGAAATCAAGCAATGTCTCCAGTAGGAGGGAGGATCAAAGTAAGGTAGAGTTGAGCACAATCTAAGAAACATGAACCACAAGGTGGACAAGAGCATAACAGCCAAAACATGGTGGAGATCAATGGCTGCCCAGTGTTCTTCTGCCTACTCTGTTAGTATTACTTTTACCAAAAAAGAAACAGTAGTGACCCAGCTTGATTTCTGAGATCACAGGCAGATGGGAGAAATCCTGATCCTCTCATGTTCCAGCTTTGTGATCTCAGACAAGAATCATCTCCTCAACTGTAAAATGGAGATAATAATAACCCCCCATCTTTTGGGGTTTTTATGAAGATGAAATTATCTAAAACATGCAAAGCACCTATGAGTACCCAGCATATAGTAGGTCCTAGATACATTTTAGTCTCCATCTCTTACCCACAACATTAGAGCATTAAAACTAAAATTACCAAGGTATCCTGTGTTCTACCCATGACTAGGGAGGAAGGAAATGTTCCTTCTGCTGTGTAAATCACACAGCTTCAGACACATGAAAAGACAAACAGGATGGATCTTTCTTTTCCCTTCATACACATCTGCAGTGCAATGAAGTGGTGAACTTCCACACACATAGGATGAACTAGGAGCTGCCACATGAAGGAAAATCCATTCATAAAGTACTTGGAGTATCATCTGGAAAAAAGATGTTATATGAATACCTGTGATCATTACCAATTACATATTCCATTGGTATGAATCATCAGAAGATACAGCATGAATAACTTCAGAAGATAATATCTAGGAAATTAACTTGCTTCAGCTTTTCCTAATTTGACATTACCTATTTTTAGGATTTTATTAGTTTGCTTTTTGTATGAATTAAATACAAGAGTAACATTTGTTTTAAATCCCTTAAATTATTCTTTTGGGACTAAAAACTTTATTTTCCTGTGGTAAATATAAGAAAGGCAGTTACAGGAGTGTAAAAGTCAGTCACTAATATGTAAATTAAATAAACTGATCCACACATTTTAAGTAATAGTGGTTACTGTACCCTGGATCTCATATAAATATTGAAGTAAGTTTATTTATATTAGTTGGCCAGAATTTGAAGATAAAAAAAGAAAGATCACTTTAAGTTTAGAAAAATCTTTGGCCCAAATCTCTGTAACAGTTTAGGTAGGCATCACTTCTCATTAGAAAGCAACCAAAAGAAAGCCCTCTGTTCCAGAAAATACCATCACATTTTCAAATAGGCATGTACTATAATTCTTCCTATTGAATAAGCAATACAAATGTCTCTTCATGTGCTATTATGCTACAAGAATTAAGAAGACATGTTTTTAAATTTTTGAATTATCTATTTTCATTACTAAATCAACAAAATGAAACAGCAGCCTATGGATTGAGAAAAAATATTTGCAAACCATGTGTCTCATAAAGGGCTAATATCCCAAATTTGCAAATAGCTCATACAACTCAATAGTGAAAAAACAAATAATCCAGTTAGAAAATGGCCAAAAGACCTGAATAGACATTTTTCTAAAAGAGACATAAAAATGGTCAATATGTGTATGGAAAGGTGTTCAACGTTATTAATAGCAGAGAAATGCAGATCAAAACCATTATGAGATACCACCTCACATCTGTTAGGATGGCCGTTACCAAAAAGTCAAAAGATAAATGGCGAGGATGTGGAGAAAAATGAATTCTTGTACGCTGTTGGTGGAAATGTAGATTGGTACAGCCATTACGGAAAACAGTATGGAGGTTTCTAAAGACATTAAACACAGAACTAACATATGACTTAGTAATCCCTCTTCTGGACATATACCCAAAGGAAATAAAATCACTACCTAATAAAGATATTTGCACTCCCATGTTCATTGCAGCATTTTCCACAATAGTCAAGATACGGGCACAATGTGTGTCCATCAGTGGATGACAGGGAAAAGAAACTGTGGTACATATATGCAATGGAATGTTATTTGGCACCGCGAAAAGAATGAGATCTTGCCATTTGCCACAGCACGGATGAGCCTGGAGAACATTATGCGAAGTGAAATAAGCCAGATACAGAAATCAAAATACTACATAATCTCACCTATATGTGAAATCTTTTTTAAAAATTTAAATATACAGAGATACGTAATAAAGCAGTAGTTATCAGGGATAGCAGGGGGTGAGGGGGGAGGAAATGGGAAGAGGTAGATTGAAGAAGGTAAAATAGCAGATGTAGAATGAATCAGTCTAGAGATTAAATGTTTGTACATGAGGGCATAGGTAATATAACTGTATGGTATATGTGATTCTTACTAAATGAGTAGATTTTAGCTGCTCTTGCCACTAAAAACAAAACAAATGGATAAGTATGTGAGATTATGGATATGTTATTTGCTTTACTATAGTAGCCTTTATACTATCTATATGTATTCAATAATATCATATTGCATAGCTTAAATATACACAATAAAGTTTACTTTTAAAAATTAATTCATAAATATAAAAATAAAAATACCAAATAAATTTGAAGTCACAGTTATATAATTCTATTGTGGGTTCTTCCCCTCAATCGAAAATAACAGTGGTTATTTCGCTATGTGTCCTTCCAGATATTTTTTATTTTCCTGTGCATTTAAATATAAACATACATATACATACACACACACACACACACACACACACACGTGAAATATATACAATGTATTGTTTATTGTTAAAAAAGGCAATAATGTAGAGTATATTACTTACCAATTCCCCTTCCCTAGGGGAGGAACTATGGAGAAGAATTTATAAGTAATATACTTTACATCTATATATATGTTATATATAACTATTACATATAACATTATAATATATATGTTATATGTAATAGTTATGTGTGTGTATATATATAACTGTTTCATGTAGAGGAGGAGAATTAAAGAGTGATATATGCTATATTAATGAACAACACATTTTAAGCCTTTCTATGTTAGTACATTTCATTCAGTGTGGCATTTTACTAAGTATGGATGCACATGATTATTTAAGCTTTGCCCTATTGGTGGAGATATAGTTGCAAGGTTCAGAAAAAGGGTAGGAAGCAAGATTTACCAAAGATCAGTTATCAAAGATCATTTATATATAAATATAATCTCACTTCTAAAAATCAGTAAGAAAAAGATAAACAACCCAATAGAAAAAATGAGCAAAAAATATGGACAGCCAGTACACAGAAGGAAATGCCTACAAAAATAATGCTCAACCCCAGTATTATCTAAGGTAACTGTTCCCAAGTGGTCTCCGAGATCATTTCCAGGGATACACATGATTAAAACTATTTTCATCAAATTTCTACACTCACTATTTGCCTTTCACTTTGTGTTGACACTGCACTGAGAGTGCACAGCAATAGTGAGAAAAACTGGGATTCCTTAGCACAAATCACAAATCCTTAACAAAGGTACCAAGCTATATAGAAGTAATCATATTTGTCACCACCATGCACTCAGAGTTTTACAAAATTCCCTGATGAAGCAGTACAACTTATATCTCTACCATGGAGTACATGAGTTTTTAATTTTCTGAGGGATAGACAGAATGAGAAGAATAAAGACCATCCTAGGAAAAACACTTGTATGATTGTTGCAAGCTCAACTAGTGGCTTAATTTGTGCAATACCATTTTAGTTGAAAAGCAACCCACAAATTACAGTTATTCAGATGTATATTTGGCAGATATTTTCTCAAAAATGAACAAAGTGAGCCAATCACATCAAGAAAGACAATTCACAGTATTTATTGTCAATGACAAACTTTGAGCTTTCTTGAAAAAAATAAACGTTAGGAAAGTTATATCTGCCTATGTGAGTGTGACAGCTTCTTAATACTTTAAGCCCTTTCTGATGAGATTGATGATGATATTAATGAGTGAGTTTTTTTGTTGTTGTTGCATAATGAAATGTGTCAAATTTGGAAGATACGCAAAACTAAGTGAACGAATATTTTCCAAATAACCAAGACATGTTATTATAAATTCATGAGTGGGTAAAATATCCATTCAAAGTGCAAGATGGACTAATGGATTTTAATATTACAGAGCATGAAAAGTTCATTGATATGGTTTCAGATTCCATACTAAAGCTAACACTTAAGAAAATATCACTTACAGAGTTAGGATGTAGCAACAAAGAATATTTATATTTATCTCAAGAGATTTCTGGAGTATTCCTTTCTTTTCCAATCCCAAATCTATGTGAGGCCAATTTTCTTCAAACAAAACAAATCAGCGGAGTGAATGCAGAAACTAATGTGAAAATCCATCCACCCTTTATTAAACAAATATTAAAGAGATTTGCAAACATTTGAAACTATGCCGAAACAAAACTTTGGAGTTCTCAAAATTTTTAGAGTGTCAGATGATCTTGAGATCAAAATCTTTGACATTCCTGGTCAGGGAAATGGAAGTTAAATTTAGATATCATTTTACATTCATCAGCTTGACTAAAATTTTCAGAATTAATAATATCAAGTGTTAGCGAGAGTAGACAGAAGTGGATATTCTCACACTCTGAATCCTAAAGGGAATGTAAATTGGTAAAGTCACTTTTAAGTACAATTAAGCTGTGTCCATTACAGAGGTTAGCCAATTTTTTCAACGAAAACCACATGGTAAATATCAGTATCTTAGATTTTGCAGGTCAAAGTTTTAACTACCAAACTCTGCCACTGCAGCAGAATAGCACCCATAGAGGGTATGTAAACGGATGGGCATAGCTGTGTTACAATAAAACTTTATTTATATTTAAAACGTGTATGTTCTGTAGCTGTAATTCTGTCCTTAAGTACTTAGTCTAAAGAAATGCTCACACCTATATAATGTTTAATAGACTTTGGGCACCGTTCTAATCACTACTACTGATTTAATCCTCACAACAGCCCTATGAGATAAATATTATTGGTTTATTTTATAGAAGAAGAAATTGAGTCCAGAGTAGTTAAGTCGCTTGTCCAAAGTTATACAGCTAATGCATGTCATTGTAGCATTATTTTGTACAGCAAAATTATAGAAGTAACCTAAATGTTCAGAGACATTAAATATTATATTTGATCTGGTTTGTGTCTTTCCTTATACAGATCGCTCAAAATTAAGTAGTTTCCTGCCTTTATTTCTTGCTGTTCAAATTTTCTGAAGTAGATTTGAAGTCCTACTTTCTTCTTGGAGCTTTTGTTGACTCTGCAAGCCCATCGTGACCCCGTTACTAATTCTCATAGAACATTCTCTCTGGAGCTTATGGGATACCTATGGAGTTTATGTCCTCAATGATAATATGTTGTCAGGTGGCAGCAGGGGCAGGTCGAGGGAAGCCCTTTGTTTCTTTGACATGTCTCTGTCCCTTGGTAGACCAACAGTTCCTCAAGGATCGGGAATGAATGGAATCTTACGCACCCTTTTTATTCCTCACTGTCTGTGGCCATCTCTACCACCTCCACTTCTACTACTCACATCCAAGCCACTATCCTTGCTAGTCTGAACTGAAAAAGTCTCCAGATGGATAGCCCTGCTTCCATTCTTGCTTACCTACCATAGGTGATCTTCATAGCATCCAGGGTGAGCATTATACAAAGGTTAATTCAGATCAAAAGCTCAACTCAGAAGCCTCCTGTGGCTTCCCACTGGACAAAATCTCAAGTGTTCACCACAGCCTTCAAAGCCTGGCTTCCTTTAATCCGACCTCCTGTCCCCGGACTGCCCTGGCTCACTCTGCTCTGGGCACAAAGAGGTCTTTGCCATTTCCCATGACAGGCTGAGACCCTCCTGCTGCATGGCCTTGGCAGTGGCTATTCCCTCTGCCTGGATGCTCTTCCTCGAAATGTTGGCAAGCCTCATTCTCTCACTTTATGAAGGTCTCTGCTCACATGTACCCTCAGCAGTGAGGCTTTCTCTGACTACCCTGTCTAAACAAGCAAACCTCCCAACCCAACTTCTTTACTCTCTCTTCCCTTACCTCACTGTTAGGCTCTTCATGTCACATACCAGAACACAGTACATCTTGTGTTCATGTTTATTTGTTTACCATCCCTCCCTCCCCTCAGCCCAACCTAAAATAATGCCTGGGACTTGGTTGTTCAATAAATATATTGACTGAATAAGCCTCAGTTTCCTCACTTCTAAAATGGCAATAATACTGTCCCTCACAAGATTGATACTAATAATTATTACTGATTATTTGATTATTAAAATACCACAAGTAATGCCTGGTATATTGCTAAATTCTTTGCCTGTGTTATCTCACACAATTCTAGTAACCGCCCAGTGAGATAGATAAGAATTATTCCCCACTTTACAGATGAGGAAACTGAGGCATAGAAAGGATGAGTCACTTCC
Source organism: Symphalangus syndactylus (assembly GCF_028878055.3). Taxonomy (NCBI): domain Eukaryota; kingdom Metazoa; phylum Chordata; class Mammalia; order Primates; family Hylobatidae; genus Symphalangus; species Symphalangus syndactylus. Next base: position 24,619,236 of record NC_072438.2, read on the forward strand.
CAGGTTCACAGCTGTGCCAATAATACTCAAAGCAAGGAGTTGCTCCTAGAGCTAAGTAGAATAAAGAATGGGCAGACATGGTGGAAGCATAGGGCGCTTTATAAATGCAAGGAATTCCTGTTTACATTATTGCTCCAAGGAGGGCTTAGTGCATGATGCAAGAATTCCCCCTGCAACTAAACGAACCAGTGGTTGGGCTTCAAGAGAACTGGGTCTCAGTGAGTCACTGTGACTAAGAGGGACTGCTCAGGTGAAAAGAAGACTTTTCCCCCACAGGGAACTTTTCTTAAACGCTGCTTGGGAAGGGTGTTTGCTAAGTCCATTTTCTGATCAGATAACAGTTTGACACTAATTCTTCTATTTTCAGCTGGCACCAGACCCGGTCCTCGACTTTATCACCCATCGGTTATCTGTGTCGCCTGAAGGAACTCCGGGTAAGGTACAGGAAAAAGGTGGGGGTATTGTTGGAGCTTCCTGCTGGCCAGTACACTGGCCTATTGTTGGATTTATTTTTTTAAACTATCACATCACAATTATTTCGGCAACATCCTTTTTCCATCCTGGACCCGATATAATATTTATTGAACTATACAAACTGCGTCAATACACAATTCTTTCCATATTGTTGCCCAAGTTCTTTACGATATCTTTAAAAAAATTAATATCCATTAAAATATTTTGCTAATTGACACATGATCAGCCAACTCTCCATGCTTCAATTTATGACTTTTTTAAAATAAAGAGCCTTCAGACAGAACTTTGCTCAACTGCTACATTTTTAAAAAACAAATGACAACAAAATGACATTTCTGGAGATTACTAAGTGCCAGGCACTATACTAGGCTTCATTCTGTTAAAGCACTACCACCACCCCATGACTGTTAATATTCCCATTTTACGGATGAGGAAACGAGCTAAGAAACGTGGTATAATCACACTCCCAATAAGTCATGAATGCTTACTCTGATCCCTGGGAGTCCTACTCCAGATCTCTGACTACATTCTTAAAAAAAAAAAAAAAAAAAAAAAAAAAAAAAAAAAAAAAAAAAAAAACTTGTCCTTGAATCATTTTGCCACTTTAATTTGTGTTCAGCTGAATTCTGTAAGTAGTGAATATACAGAGCTAGGCCCCCATCACCATCGAGGCTGGTGGTATGCCCTGGTGATTCAATCATGTGCACCTTAATAAGAGTCATTTGACTAGCTATTAAATCGCATTTTGAAAGCCATAACAGTATGGCAATACTGAAGCTGCTACAATACCCCATTTCTGTTTTCCCCTCCTAATTACTTCTATTGGATTATAGGAGCAAACATTCACAACCAAATCAGCATCTTGAGACCTGCTCTTTGCATCCTCATTAGGTGTGCGTTACTTTTCCCTACAACTATGCTTTTAGATTCTTTAACTGTGGTGTGACCAGAATCATCAACTCAGAGACTCACTACAGAGAACTTATAGAGGTGGGAGGGGCCATCTTTGTTTTATTGAAAATAGGATGCCCAAAGAGGAAGGTGACTTTTCAAGGGCCACACAGTCACAGTACCAGAGGGGTTACTGAAAAGAAAAAGAAGCAATGTTCATTGACAATCTGCTATGTGCCAGACACATTTCATAATGAAATAACAGGAGTGATAAAGATAATTATAAAAAGTGACATATATTGAACATTTAAAATTTGTCAGGCACTATGCAAAATGCTTAATGTGAGTTTTTTCAAGTTTTTAACCTTCTCCAATTTAGAGACAAGCACTATTATTACTCCCATTGGACAGATGAGAAAACCTCTCAGAAAACCATGCCAGTCATGGAGACAGAATTCAAAGACACAAAGCTACCCAGCAACATGGCCCTGGCTTTATTTCAGACATGGGAAAATGCACTCAAAGTGCAGCCCTAACCTAGCCAAAAGAGTATCGTCCTAACTATGGATTTCTGCTGAGACAAACATGGAAGAAGACAGATGGATTTGGGTAGCCAGGGAAGTAATGGTGCCTGCCAGTCCCACTGGCTCTTTTCATAATGCGCAATTTATCTGCACTTTCCTGTACCATTTAAATACTAATGAGACCTTTAAGAAATGCATCATAAAAGCATTTTCAGCCTAATAATTCAGAAGCCTTGATCTTTCAGGTAAAAGGAGCACCACTGTCACACACACACAAAGTGGTTCCTGTATCAGAGCAGATGTACAATCTTCTCAGGTTATCTCTGTGTTAAACCCACAGGTCTCTATCTCACTGATTCACCTCTGATCAAACTTTGAAGAAAATGACACCAGCCATCTGCCTATGCTTTTATAAATAAGTGCCACCTAAGGCTGCCACCCATCATCTCTGTGACCTCAGGTAAGTCACTCAGTATCTCTGGTCCAGCTTTGTTCACCTGTCAGAGTAGAGGTGGACTGAACAAAATAGGTGGTTTCTCACTGCCAAATGCTCTAGGATTTCTTGACAAAGCATTCTAAGATGATCTCATTCAATGAACACTTGCCTCACGACCAGACTATTCAATGAGAGACTCTATAATGCTGAAGCAATATTGGCAGTGATCCACATTTGTGGACTAAGTCATGGCTGGTGAATGTATTTTGTATCCAGCAATACTGTGACCTTGGCTACACTGTAATTCTTTACCACATGGGTCCAAATCTGCTTAGTGAAAAACCTGAATACCCCAGGGGCATTCCTACAGCTATAAAAAAAAATCAATCTAAAATAATTTGCCAAAAAAGCAGCATTCGTCTTGACACAAGGATTCTGTAGCTTAAATATACTAGGCATGGTAACTCAAAAGACCTCCTCCAAAGCAGCGGGCTTCATTAGGGTATGGAGGACTTCTCCGCTGGACTCTGAGTCTATGAAGAACAAATACATCAAATGTGATCATTGGAATGTTCATAAAAATGCGTGTCCTACCACTGGATTCTTGTCTTCTTACATACGCTGTACAGATGAGGAAAGTCAAGCACAGGCTTACCAAACTGATCATAAGAGATGAAAAAGAATGTGATTTTCAGTCAGAACCCAGCCAGTTATAGCCCTGAATCGCTGCAGGTCAGGGTTTCTCCACCTTGCCAACATTGACCTTGGGGCTGGATGGTTCATGCTATAGGGGATTGTCCCATGAATTGTCTGCTGCTTGGCAGTATCTCTGTCTTCCTCCCATTAGATGCCAACAGTGTCCCCCACCCCAAGTTGTGATAGCCAAAAATGTCTCCAGACTTTGACAAGTGTTCCCTATGGGACCATCACTATAGTGCTATAGTTGCTCAAAGAACGCAGCAGGAATAACAATTCTTCAGCTTCCCTGATGACCAAAGCCTGGCTTAGACCTTCTCCCTTCCCCACAGCTGACTGCATTCCATTGAACGTTCTCGCCAATCCCAGGCCTCCTTCTAATCACAGGGATTATCACGCCAGTCCGTGCTTTCAAACTCTCAAGACTTGTCCTCATGGGCTGCAGAATCTCAAATATAGCTTTTTGTGGCCTCCAGCCATGAGTCAGCTTGGTCCTGCTGCCCTAGCCATATGGTAGCAAGAGACAGCCGCAGACACACTACGCCTTGCCACTCCTCCCTTGCACATGCTGTTCCCCTTGCCTGCAATGCCATTCCTGTCTTCTCAAATAGAAACTGGGCAGATTCATCCTCCCGAACCCATTACACCTGCGGGGATACTCCCTAGGTGCTCAAGAGCTATTAGTGGAACTAAATTGACTCTTTGCTCAGATGCCCCAGCCCTTGACCTCAGTCAAGTTACCTAACCCCCTCAGACCTCAGTTTCTTCCTCTGGAAGATGGGTGCAATGATTCCTCCCATACAAGGTTGTGAGAAATAAAGCACATCGAGGCTGCCACACAGTGAGTTCTCATCCAAAAGTTATTTTATCTTCCTGTTGCATGGAGATTATTTTACAAGAATGGGCACAATCTCTGGGCTATATCTTCACATGCTTAGTATACAGAAATAGAACTAAAATCCTTTAAGTCTCTTTCTTTTGAATCCTGAGTAATACATCATTTTTTTTCAATTTTTTGTTTATTTTTCTCCTAAATATTTGGAAGGAGAAGCCCAAGTTTGCTACCAGTGTAAGGATGGAATCCGTTCTAATCTTATGTGAATCAAAGAGCCCTGGCCGGGCATGGCCGCTCACACCTGTAATCCCAGCACTTTGGGAGGCCAAGGCAGGTGGATCATCTGAGGTCGGGAGTTCAAGACCAGCCTGACCAACATGGAGAAACCCTGTCTCTACTAAAAATACAAAATTAGCTGGGCGTGATAGTGGATGCCTGTAATCCCAGCTACTTGGGAGGCTGAGATAGGAGAATTGCTTGAACCCCGGAGGTGGAGGTTGCAGTGAGCCGAGATCGCGCCATTGCACTCCAGCCTGGGCAACAAGAGTGAAATTCCATCTCAAAAAAAAAAGGATCCCTCTGGCTCTGGCCCTTGGTGAATTCTCTCTAAATAGCTCTATCTGCGACCCACAATGTTTGCAACCATCAGTAGTTTTTAGAAGGTGTCCAGTTTCCCACGGGAATATAAGGAAATTGGAATTATTAAACCAAACGATAAGAGAGATGGGAACAAAGCCACAGTCCTCCGCCCCCGAAGTCCAGCAAATTTGAACTTCTTTGTGCAACTGTTATAAAGATGCCAAGCCCCTCAGAGATTGGCAACCAGGAAAAGGAAGAGGACAAGGAAAGGAAAGAGTGTCCAGCGAGTCACAGTCAGCTGAGGAAGGGAGCCATCCATCACCAGTGCTTCCTGGGCAGCCCGCATGGTTCCAGTCACAGAGGGCACGGGCTCCAGCCAGCCAAGGACAGAGGGAAAAAACAACCTTGGCTTTGCTTTATTAGTTAAGCGAACGAGTCCTTAAGAGTATTGATGTATTGACTAATGATTCCAACATCCAGCATGCTGAGTGCTCACATGTTTAAAGGGCAAGAGTTACAAATCAACAACTTATTAATTTAATACCTCTTTGAAAAGGTGCCAAAGAGAGAAAGCAGAGAGGAGAGTTTATCATGTTTTCTGCAATATCACCTCCTCCTTCTCCTCTCTTAGCTAGTGAATAATCATAAACACCAGCTTATTTAAGTGCAGATTCCTGGGCCCCACATTCAGGTATTTGATTGTATTAGGTGATGGTTTAAGCCAGGGAATCTGTATTTCTTTACTTATCACCTCCCACACCAAGGGATTGTAGTGCAAGTGGGGAGCAAACCATTTTGAGAAACACTGTTTGTAAGAGCTGATATCTGTGTTTTCTCCCACTTGACAGTTATGCCCTGCTACATTTCCCAACCCCTCTGCAAGGAGCTGGAGCCAGGTGACTGAGTTTTATACAACAGAGGTGGGTCGGATGTGCACCACTTCCAGGCCTGACTACTCTAAGACCTCCTCCACCAGACTCACATTCTCTTTTTTTCTTTTTTTCTTTTTTTTTTTTTTTTTTTTTTGAGATGGAGTCTCACTGTTACCCAGGCTAGAGTGCAGTGGCCCGATCTCGGCACACTGCAAGCTCCGCCTCCCGGGTTCATGCCGTTCTCCTGCCTCAGCCTTCCAAGTAGCTGGGACTACAGGCGCCCGCCACCATGCCCGGCTAATTTTTTTTATTTTTAGTAGAGACGGGGTTTCACCGTGTTAGCCAGGATGGTCTCGATCTCCTGACCTCGTGATCTGCCCGCCTCGGCCTCCCAAAGTGCTGGGATTACAGGTGTGAGCCACCGCACCTGGCACATTCTCTTTTTGCTTGTTGCCTGGTTGGATGAAGAGGCTTCAAAGGAAGCCCAGCTGCTAATGAGGAAGTCCCTGAATGATTCAGTGATGCAGAATCTCATCCCTACTCCCACCTACCTGTACTCTACTGTCATTCACATGAGAGAGAGGGAGAGAGAGAAAAACCACCACCACCACCACCGCCACACCTACAGCAAAAACCCTTTATTTTATTAAGGCACTGAGATTCAACAGATTTTTTTTCAGTTGCTAGTCTAACCTGGCAAATATACATTACTCTTTTCTATTCTACAATTTTATTAGATCTTCATTCTAAAGATCCAGGGTAAATGTTTTAAGGGCAAAACTAGGAAACAAACATAGGGGAAAATCAAAGAGTGATTCATCACATCAAAATCCAACCCTGCTTTCAGATATGGTAATAAAAACCCCTTAAAATGGAATAGGTCTCTTGGACTTTCTTCGCACAGACAAGATGACACCATAGATCTCTGCATGCCTTGGTGCCAAACTAATACAATACAGTAAGTGTAAGACTCGGGTAAAATTTAAAGTAAACACTAAAGATGGGTAGGTCAATTACCCCCAGAGTATTAATTAAAGGCCCTTCTCAGGCCACTAGAAATACAAAGGAATCTGTCACAGAGACAAGAAAAGGGAATTGCAACCAACTCTTATCCGTCCTCGGTCTCTGTGCCTTTCGCAGAGCTTCCAGCAGCGCTATGTTGGGCCAGAGCATCAGGAGGTTCACAACCTCTGTGGTCCGTAGGAGCCACTATGAGGAGGGCCCTGGGAAGAATTTGCCATTTTCAGTGGAAAACAAGTGGTCGTTACTAGCTAAGATGTATCTGTACTTTGGATCTGCATTTGCTACACCCTTCCTTGTAGTAAGACACCAACTGCTTAAAACATAAGGATGTTTCGGTTCCTCCATTTAACAGATATGAAGAGCATTTTAAGAGGTGCAGCCTCTGGAAGTGGATCAAACTAGAACTCATATGCCATACCAGATATGTTTGTCAATAAACTTATGACATGGAAAAAAAAAAAAAGAAATAGCCAATAACGGTTGGGCGCAGTAGCTCACCCCTGTAATCTTAGCCCTTTGGGAGGCTGAGGTGGATGGATCACCTGAGGTCAGGAGTTTGAGACCAGCCTGGCCAATATGGTGAAACCCCGTCTCTACTAAAAATACAAAAATTAACTGGGTGTGGTGGCAGGCGCCTGTAATCCCAGCTACTTGGGAGGCTGAGGCAGGAGAATCACTTGAACCCAAGAGGCAGAGGCTGTAGTGAGCAGAGATCATGCCACTTCACTCCAGCCTGGGCAAAAGAGAGAAAAATCCATCTAAAAAGAAAAGAAAAAAAAAATAGTCCATACTGTATACCGGCCAGGCGCGGTGTGGCTGACACCTATAATCCTAGCACTTTGGGAGGTCGAAGTGGGCAGATCACTTGAGGTCAGGAGTTAAGAGACCCACCCACCTGGCCAACATGGTGAAACCCCGTCTCTTCTAAAAATACAAAAAATTAACTGGGCTTGGTGCTGTGAGCCTGTAGTCCCAGCTCCTAGGAAGGCTGAGGCAAGAAAATCACTTGAACCTGGGGGGTGGAGGTTGCAGTGAGACAGCGCCACTGCACTCTACCCTGGGTGACAGAGCGAGGCTCCATCTCAAAAAAAGAAAGAAAGAAAGAGCCCATACCTAGAGTTTACATGGTCATCTTGACACCTCCCTGGGCTCCAGTGACCAGTATTCAGAAACCACTGCCCTCAGCCCTATTGCAGGAAGCCTCTGCATTCTTCACGGGAAGGAAAAATAAGCATGGGAACGTTCCCTGCGACCAGCTTGACGCACAGGGGCTCGGGCTGGGCTGGCAGCAGTCTCAGCTCCACAAGCCCTGCTGGAGACGGCATTAAGGGCACCGCCTCACACCAGCTCCTGTGATCATGAGGATGCCCCAGCCTCCAAGAGAAGGGCCATTTTCCACCTGGTAAATGTGTCCATGTCCCTTTCCATGGAGAAAAAAGCACCTCCAACTCTCTTCTTTCTCTGTAAGCTAAATCAGCTTCACACCAGCAGAGAGCAGTTGACAACCGACTCTAGGGTTCAGCTCTTTGCACGTGGCTGTCTACAGTCACTCTGGGGATAGTCCAATTTGACTTTGGAGAAACAAAGCGAAGGGGCATTCATCAGAGAGAGGTCAGGAATAGAATCTCTCATTCACCCTTCCAGCCACACTGGCCTTGCTGCCCCATGGACACTCCAAACACGTTCCCACCTTTGTGCTTGCCACTTTCTCCATCTAGAATGTTCTTCCCCAAACCTTCACAGGGTTCCTGCCTCAGCTTCCTGCACACCCCTGCTCCAGTGTTCCCCCGGAGAAACTTCCTCTCTAAATCAGCTACCCCCATTCAGGCACTCTCTAACCCCTTGTCCCATTTTATTTTTCTTCAAAGGCCTTATCTCCACATGGAAGTCTAATAATTGTTGTTCCTGCCTAACAGGATATCTACAGAGGACTTTGTGATAAGAGCTGGGACCTGGAGAATAGGAAGGTGATTGTGCAGATTTTCTTTCCGCTAAGTGCCATTTAAAAACCATCAATACACAAAAAGGCATCAATATGGAAAATACACATGATACTAAGTTAATAAAGATGTGAGTTACAAAGCAGCACACCTCACTTATGAATTACATTGGAAAGGACTGGGAAGAAGTAGAGGAATATTGAATTTAAATAATGGAAAAATAAGTAATAGTTTTTTACTTTTCAAAATATAAAATGCTACTTTATATTACTTTATTAATTTTAAGAATGCATTTAAGAAAATAAATACATAATTTATAAGCCAACCAAATCAAATAAATAAGTCAAAGAATTTTGTAACAATCTGGAAAGAAAAGAGAATGTGTGGTCTAATACCCTCATTTGCCAGATGAAGAAATTAAGCCTCAAAGGGAAGTGAGTGGCCCAACGTTATACTCTACGTTAGTCAATGAAAAGACAGGATGAAAAGAAGTTGGACTCCAGGCCGGTGCTTTTCCCACTGCATTATGTTCCATATTCAGTCAAAGAAAGGAGTCATAAAGGGAGCTGGACATAGGGAAAAAAATCTGACATATTCCACTGACATGTTAACTGATTACAACATACAAAAATGTCCTGTCTTGGTAACAGCACCAAGACTATTATCTCATTCCCTGTATTAATCAGATCTTAACATCTTGAACCAAAAATGAGCCTGTGTTGTTTGCAGCGTATGGCAAATTGTATTTTCCAAACACGGCCACATTAATCCACATAATATCCCACACGCTTTTCTTGCAAGATGGTGTAGATATTCCCACATCAATGGGTATAGGAGGCTCTGTTCCTTCTCCATAAACCTGGCTGGACTTTTGTGACAACCTTGCCGAACAGAATCTGAAAGAAGTGATACCTTCTGGGACTAGGTGCTAAAAGATAATACGACTGCTGCCTGGCACAGCGTCTCTCAGAGGCTCAGCCCTTGGAACCCAGCCTCCATGCTGTGGGGAAGTCCAGGGCGCAGTCAGGAGCCAACATCAACTGCCAGACATGGGAATGAGCAAGCCCTCATTGCATTCCAATGCCCAGCCTTGGAAACACCCCCAGGTAACACTGAGGGGAGAAGAGATGAGCTAACCTGCAGAGCCCTGCCCAGATCACAGATTAATACTCATCACAGATTAATACACAATCTAATACAATACAGTAAGTGTAAGACTTGGGTAAAATTTAAAGAAAACACTAAAGATGGGTAGGTCAATTACCCCCAGAGTATTAATTAAAGGCCCTGCTCAGGGCACTAGAAATACAAAGGAATCTGTCACAGAGACAAGAAAAGGGAACTGCAATCAACTCTTTTTTTTTTTTTTGAGACGGAGTCTCACTCTGCCGCCCAGGCTGGAGTGCAGTGGCGCGATCTCGGCTCACTGCAAGCTCTGCCTCCCGGGTTCACGCCATTCTCCTGCCTCAGCCTCCCAAGTAGCTGGGACTACAGGCGCTCACCACCTCGCCCGGCTAATTTTTTTGTATTTTTAGTAGAGACGAGGTTTCACCGAATTAGCCAGGATGGTCTCGATCTCCTGACCTCGTGATCCGCCCGCCTCGGGCTCCCAAAGTGCTGGGATTACAGGCTTGAGCCACCGCGCCTGGCCAGCAATCAACTCTTAAGAAATAGCCCATACTGGTTATAGAACATTATAAATGTTCTTTCATGCCAATAGAAAACAGGAACAACTAGAGAACCACTAAGGTACAGGACAGCGGTGCCCAGGTTTGTAGCGTTTTCTAGGTAAAGAAGGATTCCAGGAGATACAGCTACTTAAAGAATCATTAACTTGAGGTGGTAAAGAGGGCTCTTTAAAATGTAGAAATAAGAACCAGTAAATCATCGGCAAAAGATGATAATAGCACCAAGATTTCAAGGTGGTAGTTGGGGGCAATGGTGAAGAGGTGATCTATAATCAAATAGCTGCACTCCAAGACACTTCAAGACAATGAAGTCCAAGGGTGAAAAATATCAGGCATTCATATCCAAGTGGATATGAATATCCTCCTTTGCACATAGAAGAGATCAACAATCCATGACAACATTCTATCCCTAACCTAATCTGACCACTTCAAAAACAATCCACTAGCATCTGTTGGAGCTGTCACATAAAATGAAATCCATTTGCTATCCCCGATGAAGTCCAGACCTCTCAAATTACCAAAGCCCAGAAAGATTGTCATTATAAAGCCCTACAGTAGTTACATATGCATTTTCCACACCTTTCTTTTAATCACATTAGACTCGTTTATCTTAGTGATTTAAGTGGACCTTAACAGATTATCTATTCTAGTTTTATCTTCAAGAGAGTAGGTATCACCCATTTTATTTTACTTTTGGGTCAACTGAGCCTGAGTAATGATAAAAGGCTTACCCTTAGTTTCTGTGCTTTAATATCTCAGGCAAGAACAGGGACCAAACCTATAAATTTGGGGACTCCTGATAGGACAAATGTATTATTACTCAAAAATTTTTTATTGTTCCGGCATCACATTCTCAGGTTCCAGGGGCACCACTGTCAGAATGCAAATTAACATCTGCTGAAGGGGGTGTATTTTGGTGATTAAAATGCACAGCAAATACTATTCTCTGCATAAATTCTTAATATCAGAGAGGTCAGAGTCATCACCCCCATCCAACCCCTTCTGCCACCCCAGACAGTCACTCAGCACTGGAATCAAAGTCTGGTGGCAGAATCTAAAGGCAAAGCAAAACGAATATTCACTCAGGCAGATGGAAAAAGTTGCAGATTGTGTGAATGGATTTGTCTCTCCTCCTCTTTCACCCACACTTCTCCTTTCAAAGGATGAAGACTGAAGTAATTGTAACCATGCAGAGTATAACACAGAAACACTTCTTATTCACATAGGACACCGATTGCCAAAGACCTTCATCTCAGTGCCTTTCATTAGCCCAGTCTTTTAACTGTTTTGAGGATCTGTTTCTTCTCATAGGATGATGATGATAATGGTGGTCATGGTGTTGGTAATGATGTTGGTGATAACGATGACGATGCTGTTGACAATGATATTGGTGATGATGATGATGTTGATGAAGATGATAATGAAGAGGATGTTACTGGTGATGATGATGCTGGTGATGAGAATGATTTTAATGAAGATTATGATGAAGATGATGACATTATTGGTGATGATGACGCTGGTAGATGATGTTGATGATGATGAATGGTGCTACCATTTGCCAGACACCATGCTAAGTGCCTCAGTGCATCATAAAGTTTCCTTCAGTTAATTCTCAACAATGCTATGAGGTGGGCATCATTAGTGTTATTATTATTATTTTAATTATCCCCGTTCATCAGGTGAGGAAGCTGGGGCCTAGAAAAGTTAAGTAACTGCCCAAAGACACACAGTAGCAAAATGTTTTAAATTAGAAATCAAGCTCAGGCAGGCCAGTTCTAGGGGCAGAATTCTAGTACACAAATGCAAAAGTCATAAAAAAAAAAAAAAAAGCTCAGAAATGCTTGAAGTTTTGGTAAAGGTGCTATGCTGACCCCTCAGACATGGAGGTGATAATATCAGACGACTTTCTTCAGAAATGAGGGTTGTTTTGAAGAGAAAATTAAATCATGGGTGTGAAGGTGCTTCTAAAACAACTACGTTCTATGAACACTACGTAACAGTATTAATTCATCTAATTCCAATAACACCAATACAAGGCAGTTACTGCTACTATCAACTTGCATTTTAAAATGAGGCAACGGACTCATCTTCAGTTAGATGACTTGGCTGAGGCATGGTCGACCTGAAATCCAAGCACAGAGAGTTCAGTACTTGGGCCTGAAATCGAAACCACTGCACCATGGGTGTTTCTAAAATTATGACTATTATTGAGTTATGAGCTTCTTACATCACAAAAGTACAGTTCACGTGCTTCATTGTTTGAGTTTGGAGCTGGTCATACCAATAGGTAGATGTTCACTTTACCCAGTGATATTTTTGGTCACCTTCCACCTTAAGTATTTGAGGAACATCCTGCTGTTTTAGGTTGCGAATTTGGAAGTGATCTAGAAAGTCAATGTGGTGATCCAAGAACAACACTCAGGATGTTCCTTGAGCCTGTTTTCCTACTTGCAGTATTTTCTTAGCCATGTATCTCAGTCTTTGGGGACTTGTTCTTTCAGCGTGATGGTGACATGAGCCTATATGAGTGGGTGACAGTGTTGGGATGCCAGCCAGCAGCAACCCCAAATGCCTTATTGGAAGAAGCAGCCATTGTGTTTTGTACAAGCAGCTGCAGAGGCAATCCACGACATTGAGAGGTGAAGGCAGGAGATGCAGAAGATGCCATGGATTCAGTGTTTGGAAGACTAACCATAACCATATCAATATGAAGGAACAGTGAGAAAGCCCAGGAGCCTGCCACATGGATGGATTCAGTAGGCAGCAGGACTCGCTGCATTCATTACACAAAAAGGAGCGAAGTCTTATCCACATCCAGAGATGGTTAGAATTGGAAGGAAGTTTAAATGTCATATTAGTCCAACTTCCATATCTTACAGATAAGAAAAGTGGTGGCCAGAAGGGGAAGTGGCTCTTAAAAATCACAAAGCTAATTAAGGGCTCTGCAATCCTGCTGAAGGGGTGTATGTATGGCGTTACCTGGAGCATATGGGGACCTGCGGTCACCCCCACTGCCCTTAACATCCTTCTTTACCAGGTATAAAAGCCTCTCTGATCTGGCCTCACCATCTCTGCAGCCTCCCTCCCTTCTCGTGTCCACTCCATACCCACAACACTCACTTCCTTGCATTCTCTTTATTTATTTATTATTATTTTTTTTTTTAGATGGAGTCTCGCTCTTGTCATCCAGGCTGGAGTGCAGTGGTGCAATCTCTGCTCACTACAACCTCCACCTCCCAGTTCAAGCGATTGTCCTGCCTCAGCCTCCCAAGTAGCTGGGATTACAGGCACCCGCCACCACGCCTGGCTAGTTTTTGTAGTTTTTATTAGAGACAGGGTTTCACGATGTTGGCCAGGCTGGTCTCGAACTCCTGACCTCAAGTGATCCGCCCACCTCGGCCTCCCAAAGTGCTAGGATTACAGGCATGAGCCACCATGCCCTGCCTCCTTGCATTCTTTAAACCCAAAAAGCCTATCTCTGATTTAGACCTGCACACACTGCTTCCTCTGGCAAATGAGTGAGACCCATATGTTGCACTCAGCAGTGTGTAGGAGCTCTCCTATTGCTAAATTTTCAGAAATTTTGTGAGACAGCCTCTAACTTCCAATTAAACAAATCATACTGAAAGCAAACGTAATAAATAGTCCAAAATTCCTAATGATTTTGCTACATGTTACTATTATTGGTGCCCTTGGGGTTATTTATGTCTGTTGCATGATGGAAATACTGTACAATGGTGTGTGTCTTTTCTCAACCCCACACTCTGAATATATGTAGCTTCAAATGAGCCATAGTGGGAGTATTTACTACAGAAATTGGCAAATGCTACAATGCAGGGCTTGAGTTTTTATTTTGTTGACTGTGTAGATTTAAGAAAGTGATGCAAAAATGTTAATAATATGAATTAAGCATAAAAGTTTGCATGCCTGAAGCTGTACCATAATGAGTGGCAGAAAATTTGAGGAAATATTCTTCCAGTATTCGAGAAGTATTATCCAATTCAGGAGAGCAGTGACTCATGTCACCACCGATGAATGAATGAAGTTCAAATATTCATCTTTGTTGTTTCATCGTCTTCTTAGTCATTAACGTAAAAGAAAATAGCCAACATTCATGTCAAAACCACTCTTTCTTTTTTTTTTTTTTTTTGAGACAGACTCTCGCTCTGTCACCCAGGCTGGAGTGCAGTGGCATGATCTCAGCTCACTGCAAACTCCGCTTCCCAGGTTCAAGCAATTTCCCCTGCCTCAGCCTCCCAAGTAGCTGGGATTACAGGCGCCCACCACCACACCCAGATAATTTTTGTATTTTTTAGTAGAGAAGGGGTTTTGCCATGTTGGCTAGGCTGGTCTTGAACTCCTGACCGCAGGTGATCCACCCACCTTGGCCTCCCAAAGTGCTGGGATTACAGGTGTGAGCTACCGCGCCCAGCTCATGTCAGAACTACTCTTATTCATCAACGAAAATTACATTTGGGCTATGACTATAAAAGTTCAGCAGAAATCAATGAAAGCATTTTGGGAGAATTAATTGGCTATATAGAATTTATAATAAAGAATATTGTATATTTTATTATTATCCATAAACTGTAAACTATATATCTTTCTATTAGTAAAACTTAGAATAAGCGTACGTATATATTTATACACACTCTTTTTTTTTTAAAGACCCAATTGTTAAACATTTATCCACAGAGCTCTCACTTCTGTACTTTGCATGGGTCTCTACTCAGGGAAGTCTTCTTTGACCACGCTATCTAAAGTAGTGTACATCATATGTCTCTATCCTGTGACTGTATTCTTCTTCATATTATTTTTATTCTTTTATCTTTATTTTTTTATCTTTTATCTTTATTTTTCTTCACCACAAATGAATACCTGAACTTCAATCATTCATCCATGACATCAGTTACTGCTCCTCTGAATTGGATAAACTTTTCAAATACTACTTAATGCTATGGCATATATATATATATATATATATATATATATATATATTTGTTTACTTGTTTATTGTATGGTTCCTTCAACTGAATTGTAAGTTCTATTCTGGCTAAAAGAACCTTTGTTGTTATCACTGCTTCTTTTTCCCTTGCGCTGAGAATGGATGACTGGCATAAAGCAGATACTTAACAAAAAAAAAAAAAAAGTTTTTAAAGAATGAGAGCAATAGACCTTCTCAGATTCTCAGGTAAATTCATGGCATCTTTTATTATAAGTCAGCGTAGGCAGGACTCTCGATCCCTTTCATACTGTTACAATTAAAAATAATATTTGCAAATAGTTTAGAAATCAGAATAAGGCAGAAACAAACCAGAGAAAAGATTTCAAAACCGTGACTATTAATTAACTTTCAGTATGTTTTAGCAAAAGATGACAAGATCAGAAAATAGGTTTCCCTGAGTTCTGCAAACAAAGCAAGAAAAGCAAAAGATCCACTATATTCGAAGCAAGGCTGTCCAGATCATTGTTGGGGAGCCGACATGCTTCTAAGGCCAATTCTAAGAGTCCCATTGACAGCCCAGTGACAGGGGAAAGCAATCAGATAAGGAAGATGCTCACCATCTAATGGCGGTTCAAAAAGGCCAAGTGGCAGGGTGGTAAAGATGCTGTGAAGGAGAATGGTGTATCGGGCATTTCCTCTGCATTTGAGAAACAGCTGAGCACCCTGGGAATATTTAGCCCAGGGTGCTATATTTAGCAATGAGAAGACCTGGAGCCTTGGGGTAATAAGCTCCTCATATTTGGATAGTGGAGGGCTCTCCTGTAGAAGAGAGAATGAACTTACTTTGTACAAGTTCAGAAAAGGGCTGGTGAATGATAGTGACTAAGAGACAAACTTGAGTTTAATTTTTTTACATTTCTTTTAACTAGAACCCTAAGTCAATAAGATGGATTGCCTCAAAATGGAGTGGGCTGCCTATCACGGAAAGTGCTGGAGCGCAGGACAGGGTTGAGCTAGAACCTGGAAAAGAGAACCTGGCATTCGGCCTGGGGTTAACCTTGGCGGTGTCAATGGTCTCTATTCACCAGTTGATCTTATGACAAAAAAAAAAAAAAAATGTTCGTTGTCCTTAGGCTTTCTATTCTTCTACTTTATTCCTTAAAAAATTCAACAAAGAAAAACCAAATTATTCCAATTCCTAAAGAGTTTTCTAAAACAAGGAGTATTTTGGCATTTCTTAATATTATTTTTACATTTTATATTATTCTGCATTATTTTTAGTCTTAAAACTTAATATTTGAGAAAACAGCATTGGTGGCAAAGTTTTTTTCATGATCCTATTGACGTATAATGTG
Organism: Symphalangus syndactylus; assembly: GCF_028878055.3. Taxonomy (NCBI): domain Eukaryota; kingdom Metazoa; phylum Chordata; class Mammalia; order Primates; family Hylobatidae; genus Symphalangus; species Symphalangus syndactylus. The sequence continues at coordinate 24,635,494 of NC_072438.2, forward strand.
TAAATCCCAAAATTCATGTGTTTTAATTTTTAGTAAATTGCCCAAGTCATAACAATCATCACCACAACCAGTTACAGCAGGTTTTCATGATCCCAATATGATCTCTCACGTCAGTTGTAGGAATTACAGTTTCCATCCACGTAATCTACAATATGTGGTGTTTTGTGAAACACTTCTTCCATTTAGCATAATGTTTTTGAGGCTCGTCCACGCTGTAGCAATGGATCCGAATTTCATCCTTTTATGGTCCCTACTGTACAGATATATCCATTTTGTTTATCCAGTCATCGCTTAACAGACATTTGGGGTTACTTCTGCTTTTTCACTGTTATGAACAATGATAGCATCATTTAAAAATATCTCCAACTCCCTACACAAACCCCAAACCAAAAACTCATGGAAAACATTTATAACAAAATTAGATGATAAGATCATCATGGCAATGCATAGGCTGGAAAATATGCAGATCTTAAGATTCAGTTTTATATTATATTTAATAAATAAATAGAATATATTTTAAAGTGAGAAAGAAGGTTACAAGACAAGAAGTACAGAAAAATCCCGTGTCTATACTTATCTATAAGTTCATTAATTCTAAGATGCACATTTTTTCCACTATCAATCTGATGTCTCAATGCATGTTTTACAATTAGTCTATGATTTACCCTCTCTGTCAAGCCATCATTGTCATTGTACATGTGCAAATATTCAAAGCAGCAGCATCATAATTTGCAGAATGGGTGTGAATGGCTTGGAAGAAAAGGGGAGACAAAGACAGGTCACTCTTTCTCCTCTCAATCAAATAGTTGAGGGTTAGAGTCAGGGAGAGTGTGCATCCAACAAGATTCGCTACATTCCTGAAAATCAAATTCAAAATTAGGCAAGCTCTACCTAATGCAAAGCCTGCTCAGAGACCTGCATCATGTCTGTTTTTTAAAAGTGTTATTTTGCCGGGCGCGGTGGCTCACGCTTGTAATCCCAGCACTTTGGGAGGCCGAGGCGGGCGGATCACGAGGTCAGGAGATCGAGACCATCCTGGCTAACACGGTGAAACCCCGTCTCCACTAAAAATATAAAAAAATTAGCTGGGCGTGGTGGCGGGCGCCTGTAGTCCCAGCTACTCGGAGAGGCTGAGGCAGGAGAATGGCGTGAACCCGGGAGGCGGAGCTTGCAGTGAGCCGAGATCACGCCACTGCACTCCAGCCTGGGTGACAGAGCAAGACTCTGTCTCAAAAAAAAAATAAGAAAAATAAAAAAATAAAAGTGTTATTTTGAAGAATGCCATCTCACCAACATCCTTGGCAGCACAAAGGTTATACTACATGGAAAATCATGGACAACCATGAGTCGAAGAATGATTCCAAACCATTAGACCCTGAGTGTAAGTCTTAGTAATACCTAACCAATGTATTTCATTTATAGCCTTGTTTATGTATGCACAAGAGTGGCACTTGACAAAAATTGGTCCAATTATGTTTTAAAAAAGCTCTTTCAATTTTTTCAATAAAACAAAGATTATATTTGAAAAGAAAAGGGGACATGACATCCCAAAATACAAGCCAGTGGAACAGATCACTACAGCCATAGACATGCATGTTATCAGGGTCTAGGCAGGAAGGAAGCTAGAGAACACCTGATAGACCAGAAAATCAGGGAATCAAAAACAGCCAACAAGTATTCGCTGGACAGTAAGGCAGGCCAGTCTGAGAATCAATAGCAGCTGAAAGTGTCTAGGGAAACATAAGAGAATTAATACCAAAAAAAGTCAATTAAGACTATACAAGGAAAGGGGTTATAATCAGGGTAGGGTTTCTGGGGCTGGCAAAATCTGATTTGGGTGGTAATCAGATAGCCTCATTTAATGCCTTAAGCTAACAAAATGAATTTATCAATTGAAAAATAAATTTTTAAAGATTACCATGCTACTGGATAAAAAGCAGATCCTGTGGCCTACTCTGGACCAACTGAATCAAAGAGTTTAGAGTGAAGCCAAGGAATACTAAAGAACATTAAAGCTCATGGAGAGGAAAAAAGAAAAAAAAAACTTATAATCAATTTTACTTAAAATTATTTTTAAAAATCAACTGCATTTTAGAGTGAATCATCTGTTTAGTCACTAGAAAAATTTCTTCCAATTTTATAAAAGAAAGTTTTGACCAATAGAAGAATCTCTATCTAGAGTTATCTGACACAGACTGAGCTGGAGGAGGCATGACGGTTATTCTCAGCAATGACTCAGAGCCCTCCACCAGAAGAGCTGCCGCAGAGCGAAGAGACATTCCTTTATGTAAGCAGACGGCCAAGGATAGGCCGTCTCCAGGGACCACCAGCCAAAGGCACGGTATAACTGCTGGGGATGATATTTGCCTTATGAAAGTCGCATTCACAATAGCAACACCATTGTCCATATACAGAGCTTTAGCTTCCACAAAATACCCTGTATCCTTCTCCTTCCATTCCTATTTGATTCTTAGAACCCTGGATAGTAGGCATTACAGGAAGTAGGAATGCATTATAGGAAGAAACTGAAATTCAACAAGGGAGGCCATATGTGCAGAGTGATGGGCTGGGGCCATGACCCATGTCCCTGGCTCCAATCCTGCCACCCTCCTATTGGGCCACTCCGCAACCAACTCAAAGTCACAAAATCATCTTGCATTAGCATATTTCAGAAGCGCTGAAGGTTTGGATAAACCGACTACGCTAGACAGAAATTCTTCTTAAGTACCCTACGTGCAACAATTTCATAAACATTTAGTATTCTGGGTCTATTTCTTTCTCTGAAACACCTACTGAGTTGATTGATAATTTATGCAATGGTAATATTCCACTGCATTTAAATCTAGGGGTGCACACCTCTGCTCTAACGCTGCCTCTAATTTTCCTACTTCACTTTCCCTAAAGGAGTCAAAACTTGGTAGATATAAAAGAGTTACAGCAGCTAGAGCCTGGAGTTTAAAAGACAAAGAGTTGCTAGGGTCACCCTAATGTATTCATATTGCACCTGTTCTATACAGGACTTTTCTCCACTAATAGGCGATTAAATGTAAATCCTAATGTACATTTCATTTTATGTGCAATATGGGTGAGTTACTGTTGCTATGGAAACCTTCACTTTTGCATTTACTGATTTTAATTCTGTGACATTTGCTGACTTTAGTACAATGTAAAGTTTATAAATATAACATACAGGTTTGTGGAGGGTTTTTTTTTTAAGGATTCAATTTGCATAGCTAATTCTATCACGAATCTCTAGGTACATTAGGGGAAAAAGCATTAAACTGATCCCTACCAACAGTAATCAGCAAAAACCAGGCTATTTCTAGAAATAAGTATTGCCATCGATCCTCAAAAATCTCTCCTCACTAACCAAATACTTCATCCATGGTATAAGCCTTTAACCATTGATTCATTGAGAATTTCCCAATGTGGAATTTGTATAGTGCTTTTTTTTTTTTTCCTTAGAGACAAGGTCTCGCTCTGTCACATCAACTGGAGTGCAGTGGTGCCATCATAGCTCACTACAACCTCAAACTCCTGGGCTGAAACAATCATCGAGTATCAGACTCTCGAGTAGCTGGGATGGCAGGCATGTGCCACCACACCTAACTAGAGTTTTCATCTATTCCAAACATTTTCAAATCTGTTACCTTTAATATGAATCTGGCAAGACAGGCCAGATATGGTTCCAAAAAGAAAATGATGTCAGTTTGGAGACTACTTCCAATCCAGGGCAATCCTCTGACTTTCAACTGGAGCTTCAAGGGGATCATTGCAACAAATAATTCTCTTTTCCTTCTTATTCTAAGTTGTCTTAGTTGTCTTTGTGTCTTTGGAATCTAGCACAGTTCCCACTATGTGGAATAAACACATGCTTTCTAGGGAATCGTCATGCTTTCCAGGTGTCCTTAATTTTTTTAAAATTCTCTGATTATTGCCATTTAACAAATATAGAAACTGAGACCCATTATGCAAATCATCCAAAGTCATCTAGCAACTAACTGGGAAAGTCAATGCATCCATAAGAGTTTGTTAAACTGATGTGTGTTTATGATGAGCACCCAATACTTTTGAAGGTATTCTCACAGGCATAGGTGAAAATTCTTGTCACTGTTAGAGATCCACAGAGAAATCAATTACTTTCTGAATATTCCCAGAAGAAGCCTGGATTCAGGTAGCCATACACATACATATATCGGTAGAAAACAGGGTGTGTACAAGAAACATTTTAAGTGATGTCATCAAAGCCTGAACAATCAATAGAAGAAATAAATTTAACCAATATTTGTTGAGCTTCTACATTGTGTCAGACACTGCTTAGTAACCTTTGAAGAGCAAAGTGGCTGCAGTTGTACCTGAAGAGGAAAGGGGATAAAAAAAAAACTATACTGCCATATTTAAAGCTTATAGGGAAAAGGAAGACAGACCAACCAAATGGCAAACGGCCCTAAAAGAATCACAAGAGCTTCTCAAAGACAAGAGGCAATTGAAGGAAAACAGAGCCACTAATAACCAAGGAGAAACAGAGAAATAATGAGACTCAAAAATGGCAAAGAGAATAAACTAAATCAATCTATGATTTAAAAAAATAAAAAGGATGTTGAACAAACTTGGAGTAATGAAGATATTGTAAAAGTTAAAGCCAATCAAAAGCAGGTAGGGGACGGGGCTTGGGAAGTCCACAGATCAGCAGAGGCAGAGGAGGCCATGGAGAAGTTGGACATGGAGAATTGATGGGCATTGAGGATATGCTGTTACAGCAATTTCCAGTGGATTCTGGGAACTGTATAGAGTGAACATCATTAAACTGTACAGTTATATGGGGCTGGGAGACACATGTACTTACTGCTGACAAGAAAAGATAAAGATAAAGCCTGAGAAGGGTTCCTACTCTCTCATTCCAGTAACCTTAGAGTTTGGCTGGAGACCACTTATACTCAACACCTTCCATGGCTAATCCATCGCCCATACAATTCACTGTGATCTTTTACCAGAAAACTATACAATCCTTCTCTAATATGTCCTTCTGCTTCTGCTTTTAAATCCTTTGAAGCCATTCTCTACTGAGCAGCCCGAGTGTTGTTTTCAAAATGTCATTCTAATGATGTACCTTCTCTCAGACCACCACCAAAAGGAGTACATTTTCCATTACTTTTAGAATTAAAACAAAAACCTAAAAAGCCAAAACCCTTAGCAACCTATCTGTAGTCAAACACGGTCTGACCCCAACCTGTATCATCAGCTTCTTTGCTCTCTGAACTATGGACAATCAGTTCCCTCCTGCTACAGGGCCTTTGCGCTTACTATTATTCTTTTAAAATGCCATCTTGGCATCGCATGTCCTATTTTTCTAGTTAAATCTCATTTGTTCTTTAAGTCTCAGCTAAAAATTCACTTCCTCAAAGGAGCCTTCCCTGACCACTATTGCCACCAATATAGGTCAGCTTTCCTTATTTATTTTATGCTTTCACAGAAACATGCTTGATTCCTCTACTGCACTGATCACATTGTGATAAATACTGCACATTTTATCCAGTACAACCATACTTTAGTTAGTATGAGTTTTTAATTGCTGTACAGCTCGCTTACTTGATTGTAAATTTCCTGCAAGAAATGCCAATGTCTGTTTTTATGCGGTATTGTATGCTAAAAACCTGGCCCTGCTCGGTATAGATGTACCATATGAGGGAATGAATAAGATGTTAATGGGTCTGCTGAAGAACATATAATATTTCCTATTGCAATAAAGTCAGATCCAAAGTCCTCGGATAAACATTCAAAGACCTCTGACACCAGCCTCTATTATATCTGAGAAGGCAGCATTTTGGCAGGAGAGGATGTGATGGTTAATTTTATGTGTCAACTTCACTGAGCCAAAGGATGCCCAGATACCTGGTTAAGCATTATCTCTGGGTATGTCTGTGAAGGTGTTTTCTCTGAGATTAGGGTTAGAATTCACTGTTAGAATTGTTGTCTGGGTAAAGCACACAGCCCTCCCCCATGGGGGTGGGCACCATTCAATCTATAGAAGGCTTGAATAGAAGAAAATGGCAGAGGAAATTTGGCTTAACTCTGCCTGGCTGTTTAAGAGCTGGAATATTGATCTTTTCCTACTTTCAGTGCTTCTAGTTTCAGAGCTTCAGACTTGAACTGGAATTTATACCATCAGCTCTCTGGCCCTCAGGACTTTAAACTATACCACCGGCTTTCTTGGGTCTCCAGCTTGTAAACAGCAGATCACGGGACTTCTCAGCCTCCGTAACAACATGAGTCTATAGCTTACAATGAATCTCTTTCTGGATATATACCCTATATCTGCTTTTCTGGAGAATTCTAACTAACACAGAGGGAGTAGAGAAGGAAAGGTGTCTACCCTAGAAACAGGAAGCCAATTTAGTATCTCCATGAAGCCTCATTCACACTGCATTTTATGGACATGGTACCCAAGCACGGAACACAGAGACAATGATGTCTCCTCTTGGTGTCCAACTCTCTTTACACCTGCAGAGACTTTCCTGTGCAGAAGTCAGCCAACCATATCCTATCCCTACACCAGATGTGTTTGCTTGATGGCATCTCTAAACCAGATGCCCTTCTTTCCCAACAAATCCAAATCCTACAATCCCTTATCAAACCGATCCCAGCCTCCTCAATGACACATGGCCTAAACATTCTTCTTTATGCACTGTATCTTAATGACAGAAGAGAATTTAGTACCATTTTAAAAATTCTTCATGGGTCCAATCAAGAATTAGTGAAGATCAATTAGAATTCAGGTTCTGGGTGACTAAATTAAATCAAAACAGGCCTCCATTTCCTGTTGGGCAGTTTCCACACTGCAAAAAGGCAGCTGACCAAGGGGAGAAGGAACGGCTGAAATCCAGAGCACTTTGCTAAGCCCTGTGGAGCTAATGTCTCCCAGGAAGACTGGGAAGCTTTTCATTTTCACAAAAGGGCCATAGGCTCGCTCAGAAGGAGCATGTTTTTCTAGTTTGCACAGACATGTCCCATAGCCTTCTGTGCCTGAAGAGAAGAACAGCACTTGTCTGCATGGTGCTTATAGTTAGTTGCCTCTCCTACTCTGTGTAAACTTCAGAGCCTACTACTTCTTTCATATCCCTCATTCGTTCAAGCACTATTTAGATTATCATTTCTGCCCTTGGCCCTGTGTCCTCTGCTGCTGATACAAAGATGAGCCAGGTGTCAGATCACGAGGTCAGGAGATCGAGACCATCCTGGCTAACACAGTAAAATCCGTCTCTACTAAAAATACAAAAAATTAGCCGGGTGTGGTGGCGGGCACCTGTAGTCCCAGCTACTCGGGAGGCTGAGGCAGGAGAATAGGGTGAACCTGGGAGGCGGAGCTTGCAGTGAGCTGAGATCACACCACTGCACTCCAGCCTGGGTGAGAGAGCAAGACTCCATCACAAAAAAAAAAACCAAAGATGAGCCAGGCCAGGTCCCCAACCTCAAGAAGTCCTTGGTGGTATGACTCTCACAGTGATGTAACCCTCACAGTGGATTCTCAGTAAACAGATACTGGTCCCACAGTTGAATGTGGGGATCACTGAGGAAACAAAATCGAAGTCATCAGCCAATGAGAAGCCTTTGAATGTGTCTCACAGTGAGACTCAAGACCTTGTGTAACCTACCTGGGCCTCAGTGTCTTCATCTGTAAAGTGGGCGCTGTCTGGAGAGGCAGCAGAGCTGACAAGTGAAGTTCAGCTCTGAACTTGGAAGCACCCAGGTTTAAGTCGCAGAGATAGCTCTTGCTACCTCTGAAGGCCTGGGCTATTTACTAAGCCTCTCCCGGCCTCACTTGTCTTATCTGAAAAATGGAGTGGATACCACTATGTACCACAGTAGTGTGTGGCTTAATTGAGGCCATGATGTAAAGCACTTAGCTGTGGGACTAGGGATTGGTAAGTACTCAGTAGATATTCACCCTGATTAGCGTGGCTCCTTCTCCTGGATTTTTCTGATTTTCTTTCTTTTTTCATCCAGGCTCCTGCCTTCAGCTTTATGGATTTCTAACCATTCAAGGCTTTGAATGATTTGCTTTCTTCCTAAAGTTCTCTCGATACTGTCATTTGGGGAGGGGAATTTGGGCCTTTTTTTTTTTAAGATTGACCAAGTAACCACCTGGAAGTTCCACATAAATTACTATGATTAACTTCCTGATAAGTATGAAATTTTCCACCCCCTACTCAGACAATTTCTCATGGCCAGAAAAAAAATGATTATTTTTGCCACATCTTAAGTCTTCAGTGGACTTTAAAGAGCTGCTATTTTTTTCTTTCTCCCTCACCCAAGGTTTAGATTAAGATAAGATAAGATAACATTAAGGTGAGTTAAGAGACCTAGTTGCAGCCATCACTGGGGCATTTATGCTTCCTAGCTTCACCTCCCTGTTTTGAGATGTTTACGCAGTCTAATTCCTCCTAAAATCATCAGAGATGTAGCATTGTTAAGAAGTTAACAGTGCCTTCAATTACACATAGGAATATGTGGGTCAAAACTTCCCACATAGCACAAGCAGCTTAGGGTGTGAGTGTGCATGTCTGTGCATGTGTATGCACGTGTGTGCATGTCTCAGTACCGCAATCCTGGCTGGGAAAACCTCTGTCCTTGCTGCTCTCAACAGCTCACTCTTGGCACCCTCAGTTATAACTGGAGGTTCAGCCGGCTATCTTCCCCACTAGGCTGTGAGCATCCTGAGGGCAGGGTTTATATATGGTCCTCCCTCACTGAGCACATAATAAAAAAAACTCAATAAGGTATTAAGGAATGAATGAGCCAATGCAATTCCATCCTAGACACCACAGGGTGCCACCATGAATGCTACTTCTTAAATGGTTTTAAAATCAAAGCTGTAATAAAACTAATAGCAGAGTTCTTTCTTCTCTCCTTTTCCCATGCCCTCATAAAAAAAAGTCACAGGAAATATGGAATTAGGACTGGAAACCATTCCCTCTCCATTCTCTCCCCACCTCCCCCATTCTTTAGTTATCCTAAGGGTATCTGGTATCCCTTCAACGAGATCTCCAGAGACCAGGTAATATTATATAGGGTTGAGCTCCTTGGAAATACAATGGAGTGAATTAAGGCTGAGATTTCAGCTTCTAACGAAAAATGTCTTGACATATTTTCCTTTCAGACAAACACCTGGAAATATAATAAACTATATGTTAATGTTTATTTGTTTCAAATATAGTATTTTTTTTCAACAGACAAATGTGAAGTTTTGAGTCCAGAAAAAAATAGGTTTAAATCACCATCCCAGCAAGCAGTTTTTAAAATAGTACACACAAGTGATCATTTCCATGCAGTTTAATGCACTTAGCCAACAGGCATTAACAGTCTTTTCAGAATAACCTAACACCTGAAGCTTATTTTCTAGTCTTAGTTCAGATGAATTTTAACCTTTCTAAAAAAAACTGGCGATGCAGGGCACCCACTGAACTCAGTAATTTTAGTAGATTCTGCATTTGCATTTCGAGCTTATTTTATGAGGACGGAAAAAAAACAATCATCGAGCCTTCCTTTATGTGCGGGTTTTAAGACAATGGTGCCCAGAGCATTTTGAGGCAAAACATGGTCCTCCAGCTCCAGCCAGTTTGTGCCGAAAGGCAAGACACTGTGACTCAGCAAGATCCCTCACCAAAGAAGGTGAGAGAAAAAGAGCTGAAGGAGGCTCAACAGAGGGCCCAAAATACATTATTTACCTTGATTTTTTGTTGGATGTGACGGATTAAAAACAGAAATCAGCAGTCCATCTAATGAAGAACATAGACTGCGGCTGAAGAGCGAACCTTGGTGTTCCTAGCTCATCTAATCCAAGGGAGTCGGAAGAGGAAATAGACTCAGGGAAAGAAAATATCTCGCCGAGGCTTAAGTTTACAGAGGGAAGAAGATATGAGAAAGATTCAAGAGAAACACGCATTCAATGCCCAAAGCATACGGGCCTGCAATGGGGCATGAACTACCATGCAGTAGAGGGAAGAGCCACACCAGATACCCGCCCATTTAGGGCTTGGGATGTTCCTCTGATGTTGACAGATTATTTTTCCCATTCTATCAGTGTGGAAACTGAGTGTCAGAGACTCATGTCCCATGTCCTGGGTGAGGTCAGGTTTCACCGCTTCTTGCCTTTTTCTCTTCCCCATGCAGCCTTCTCCCTTGCCTCCCTGTGACATCACTATGGGGTCCTCCGGCCAGGCTAACGGCCAGCACATCACTTCTGGTTTCCCACACACGTCCCAATTGTGTTAAGGAAGGAAAAAAACTCAAGACTAGAGGCCCCAGGCCGCTAAACGTTTCATGGCCCACATTGTGGACCTCAAGGATGGGCAAATAAAATGTCACAAGGCAAGGTACATCACCTTGGCTTACGGGAACTTTGCATCTTTAAAAAAAAATACCATGAAAATCCATCCTTTGCTTCAGACACGCTAGGCTAAAAATAGCTCAGTCAGCCAGTAAGTGTGTGTAATTTTTCCTTTGTGCATCTCTCTATCCACTGATTTCTTCCTCTCAGCAGACAGATGTGCTCCAAGACAGACCACCAGTCCACCCTCCACAAAGGGATCAGAGTGTTCTTGCTCAAAGGCATAGCAGATTGCTTCACTCCCCAGCCAACACAAAAGAAAGTAAAACAAAACACTTTATTTGCTCTCTTGGCCCGATAGTAGAAGCTAATACTGACTGGATCGTTACTATGTACCAGGTGTTGGTCTGAGGGCTTTCATGCCTTACCTCATTAAATTCCCTAAAACTCTGTGAGGTGGGGACTACTGTTGTCTCATTTTGCAGATGAGAAAACCAAGGCACGGAGAAGTTAAATAATCATGCTATTGTCCAAAGTATAGTCTCTAAAAGGTAAAGAACCCTGGCTTGGTATTTAAATACCTCCACAATTTGGCCCCTACTTCTCCAGGCCTACACACACGATCATATACACACTAACACATACACCCCAGACCTTAAGCCTCAGCACTAGTGTCAACATCTTTACCCTTCCTAAAATATAATATCATTTTATTTGCATTTGCTGTTCTTTCTACCTTAAACATCCTTCCCACCACCCTTCTCTAATCGGCAAATTCCCATTTATCCCTCAAGACCTTCCTTCCCTGTAAATCCTTACTGTGTCCTCAGTAAGCTCTTTTAAGACAAGGATACTGCCCTCTTCGTCTCTAGACTAGTAATATCATGTATAGTAGATGTCCAATATCCATTAAACAAATAAGCCACAATAATAATTGTTAACCCTTATAGGGTGCAGGCATTATGCTAAGCACTTTACAAGAATTAACTCACTCTATCTTACGAAAACCCAAACACATAGATTCTGTTATTCCCCACTTTACCCATAGAGGCATCCCAGGCACAGATGGATAAGTTATCCAAGGTTGCACAGCCACTAATTAAAGAAAAAAATTTGCATGACTCCAGAAGTTAAGCACTTAATGCCAACGCTATGGGAGAGGACATAATCTTATTGCACAACCTATGTTGTACTAGAAGCATACGTGTATGAGGCTTATTTTTAAAAACATATTACCCATGTAAAAACAGTGATCTGAGGTGGTAAGATCGCTAGAGCTCAGGAGTTTGAGACCCACCTGGGCAACATAGGGAGATACCACTTCTACAAAAAACAAAAAACTTTTTTAATTAGTCAAATGTCGTGGTGCATGCCTGTGGTCCCAGCTACACAGGAAGCTGAGGTGTGAGAAATTCTAGTCTTGGAGGTCGAGGCTGCAGTGAGCCCGTGATCACACCACTGCACTCCAGCCTGGGGAGCAAGACGCTGTCTCAAAAAATAAAAAAAGAAAGTGATAACAAAATGGCTGCCTCAGTGAAATGTGCCTTTAGAAGAAGATTGATATTGGCCACAGAGAATATCAGTTGTTATGACTGATGCAAATATGAGTAAGATAGTGCCCAACCCAAAGACCTCTTTGATCCAGTAAGGAAAACAGGATAACATTACATACAAGTCATGACATAACCCACTTTTTGAGGTATCCCTTTTCTTTTTCAATTAAAGACGTGTCCTTCAGAGGTGTCATAAATTAACTTGCTATATCCCAACCCTCTGGTTCTAGATCAACATTAACTCTTAACATTAATTCAAGCTTCCTCTTCCCAGTATGAATTGTGCTAAAATATTTTGATTTATGGACCCTGTGAAAGACTACGTGCTCGCTGCCTTTTGACTCAGAAATAATACAAGAGAAAGAAAAGCAGAAATAAAAAAGGATCTGCCCTCAAGTTGGGGATAGGGAGTGAGAGTAAGGGTCTGTCTTAAAAGGGAAACAGAGAGGTCTGGATTCAAGACTTCTGACTAGTACTAAATGCTAATGGTCATCATAATAGTCATCACAGTTAACTCCTTCATACCAGTAATCCTCCACCTCATTGGGGGATAAAATTGATTGTTAAGAATACTTAATTCTGGCCTAAATTTGTAATCCCAGCACTTTGGGAGTCCGAAGCAGGAGGATCACCATGAGCCAGGAGTTTGAGACCAGCCTGGGTAACAAAGAGAAATTCTATCTCTACAAATTTTTTTTAAAAAAATTAGCCTAGTGCAGTGTCATGTGCCTGCAGTCCCAGATACTCAGGAGGCTGAGGCTCAAGGATCACTTGAGCTCAGGAGGTCAAGTCTGCAGTGAGTTGTGATGGAGCCATCACACTCCAGCCCGGGCAACAGAGCAAGACCCTGTCTCAAAAACAAAACAAACAAACCAACAAACAAAAGCTGATCTCAAATCATGGTACAATGGAGCCAAATAATTTTTAAAATATCTATATGGTGTTAATTTTTGAAACATAAACAGATGTATGAATAATTCAGGCAACTCAGAATTATATTTTAAGAAGATTTAAGGACACAGTAAAATACTCATAATTTTACTTAAAAGAACTGGATTCAAAAGGATACTCATATGCTTGTAAGCAAGTAAAGATTTATGTATATGTATGTGTGCATTACATTTATACGCTAACATGTTCACAGCAATTTTGTTGCATGGTAAAATTAAAGAAGATTTTCTTTACCTCTTTGAACATTTTTGTATTTCACAAATACTCTACATTAATAATGTACTACGTTTTTAAACCAAAAAAGGAGATATGTATTTTAAAGCACATGCAAGTTTATTCTAAATAAACTGGCAAAGGAAATCATAAATTCAAAAGCAATGAAGGTTAGTGATGTGTTTTTCAACATCAATAGCATGACACTGAAGATCAACACTGTTTTGACAGGGCGCGGTGGCTCACGCCTGTAATCCCAGCACTTTGGGAGGCCGAGGTGGGCGGATCACGAGGTCAGGAGATCAAGACCATCCTGGCTAACACAGTAAAATCCCATCTCTGCTAAAAATACAAAAAATAAGCCGGGTGTGGTGGCAGGCACCTGTAGTCCCAGCTACTCGGGAGGCTGAGGCAGGAGAATGGCGTGAACCCAGGAGGCGGAGCTTGCAGTGAGCCGAGATCGTGCCACTGCACTCCAGTCTGGGTGACAGAGCGAGACTCAGTCTCAAAAAAAAAAAAAAAATCAACACTGTTTTAAGAAAATTGGAAAACTGAAAAAGGAGATATGGGCTTGGAATACAAAAGTTTTTGTAGTGTTGAGGTGCAGATTAATGGTTGGTAAGTGTATTTGGATTTGGCCAGTTCCTGGTAATTACATAGTGACAGGAGAGTGCTAAGACTTGAAAAAAAAAAAAAAAAAAAGAAAGAAACCTGAGATGGCTTATGAATTGACAGCACTGCAGCTTGGGTTTGACTTCTGCACTTCCATAATCAGAAGCTTGGGCTAGATGATCTCATAACCATTCCAGCCCTGAAATTCTAGGATTCATCTAATTTGGGACTGGTAGTTTCCATCAAATCAGAACCTTTCAAAGGCAGGTAATATGCACTGACTGTTTAAGTTTAATTTCAAGTAATAAATTTCAGCCAACTACATGGTAATCATGTTAAACTTGTAAGGTCTAAAAAAGGTTGTTTTTTGTGTGTATTGCCAATTGGTCAGTTTTATGTATTGGTTTAGCTTTTGCTTCTCTACACAGATTTTCAATATCGAGATCAAATCTTCATGAGTCCTAAGAAATGACCTACGTTGGGAAGAGGAGTTTAACTCACCCTAACTCCTACCAAAAGGAAAAGAAAAAAAAAAAAGGGCTACAAATAATTTAATGTTTGAGCTACACAAGATGTTACTTTATAAAGGTTGATAAAAATTATTATTAATATAAGACTACAAAAATCATAGGTGTCCTGGTCAGAGAAATGAAGTATAGGACAATGTATATAATTTGAAGAATTCAATAGGAATTCTTCAAATCAGCACAGTGTAATGCCCAGTTGCATCTGTAAAAAAAAAAAAAAAAGAGAGACAGGTAGCGTTACTACCCATCCACCTGATCCCTGTGGCCAGAAAGATACCGTATGGTACTGTTCGGCACATCACTACTTCCACCAGTGTGTGCATTAAGCCACAAGGTGTCACAGTGAATCAATTGGAAGGGCTGTTATCAGTCCAGACACGCAGGTGGTGCTTCAGGCTTCTGGCCAGTGCTGACCCAGCTCCCTTGGAGAAGTCTGTGCTGGGCTGCATATTGAGAAGCGTGCCTCCTTAGAAGAAATGGCCAGTCAAGGCCAGTGGGTGTGTGCTCTCTAGCCCTCTCCTGGGGCCCCCATTCAGACAGCCCTGCAAAGGCAATGGTGAGAGGGAACCTTTTAATGTTTTGTTGTCTCCACTGAGTTCTTAAATGGACAAAACCCTAATCACAGCTTTTTCCCAACAAAACAGAGTACACATGGTCTCATACATTGGTCAACCCTTACTACTCAACCATAGGTATGCCTAAGAAATAATTCTAGCCTTGAATTTGCAGGAGATTGTGACTACTCTGCCATTACTCTCACACAACAAGGTATATGAATATTATGTCATCCCTGCCATATAACAGTGAAAAGCCCCCTTGGCATTATCACACAAGAACAACCAAACTCAAGAATCCTAGATCATGTTATTGAAAGTTTTGTTTACTAAATTGAAATGTGCTAGTGCAGGCATGTAAAAAGTATTTTTAAAGATACTTTTAAGAAATGAAGCAATATTTGGCACTACTTACACAATTTAATTTGCTGACAGAATCCAGAATAAGGGTATTGTCGTCATCATCATCATCACAGTTCCCGTTGATGTGACACCTATCATGTACCAGGCATTATACATGCATTCATTCTTTACTTCACAATGTAACACTCAGGCTACAGAAACTGAGGCTCAGAAAATTTAAGAAACTTCCTGAATATTACACAGCAAATAGAAGACAAACTCAGAGTTTGGACCCAAATCTGTCTTCTTATAAGTCATACTAAGGTTGAAGCCTTTATGTTCAAGGCCGGTCACTCTTTTCATTCCAGAAGAAAAAACTGTTGGTGAAAAAAATTGTTCATATTCCCTAATCAAAAGCTGCACACATACACAAACACAATCTGATTAGGACAAATGTCTCTCTCTCTCTCTCTCTCTCTCTCTCACACACACACACACACACACACACACACACACACACCAGTTAGCAAACACAAAGTTATTATAGACCACAGCATCATACACTGATAGAACTTCCCATATTTTCTGTTGTGCAAATCACTTCAAATAAGCTAATTAATGGCCCTGAAAGCACTTACCTAAAATGCAAAGTGCTCCAGGAAATGTAACATATTATCATGATTCATACTGTAATTCATGGCTGTGGGCCCCCAGGTAGATACAGAAAGAGAGAAGTGGCAGAAATATCAAATGAGAAAAGAAACACTAGGATAAGTATAAATATTTTTAATCAGAAGTCAGGAGATTCCCAACAGATTTGCACTATCCAGGGGGCAAAATAGTCAGGTCAACACTCCCTTCATAGAAGAAATTTTGTTTTCTCAGGGCTTCTTTTTCCTTTGGGCTGGCTGTGCGTTCTAGCGGTGAATGCTCATTGGGCTATTAGGCTCACAGATTCTTCTCCTACTGGAACTGTAGGCAATTGTTGGTAAGACTCGGGGAAAATTTTAGCGTCAGGATGGCCAGTGCTGGAACAACTTAATTTTCTTTATTCAATAGATATATTTTGCACATCAGCCATATGCTATATAGGGCACTGGGGATGCAGTGATGTATAAGACAATCAGGTCCCTGCCCTCATGGGGCTTATTTTCTATCAAGGACAAGCAAACACTTAAGAAATAAACAAGAAGCAAGAAAATATAGGCTTCCGATAATTCCTATGAAGAAGGCATGTGACAGAAAGTGATTGGGGGTTAATTTTAATTGTTTGAGGAAGGGCTGTCTAGGAAGAGAACATTTAAGTTGCTCAGTACAGGAGCTCCTAATTGCTGGGACTCTTTTCCTTTATTGTCCTTCTTTTCTTCGAGATATCTAATTGATTACCTGCAAATAAAGCCAGCACCATGCCAAATCCTAACTCAACTGAGGTTCCTAATACTTAGCTGAGTTATTACAGAGAAAGCCATATATTCGGTGTCCCCTGACCGAGGGCAAAGGTCCTGCATTGTGAATCAGCTTGGCAAGCTAATGGATCCCAAAGAAGCCCTCCATGGCTCCAGTCCAGTGAACACTTGGTAGGAGATAAGAATGGACCATCAGGAAGGAAGAGATCAATAGATTCTTAAAACCACAGCAAGGAGTTTAGAGCTTGTTCTAGGTTTGAGGGGAAGCAGGAGAGTCACATGATCTGATTTACGCTTTAAAAATATCACCTTGGCTGTTTGTGGGGATCAGATTATAAGGTGGAAAGGGGGCAGAGAGAGCTGTTAAGAGGCCATCCTGATTCCAAAAAGAGAGGCTGGGGGCTTGTAATGTCACCAGAACAGGGTAGATTCCTCTTCTTCAGAGGGGTCTGCCAAATCCTTAATGCTAAGCCTCCTATTTTGAACTGGAAGACTAAGACTTCAAATTAGGCTGATCCAACGTGGTACTGACGTGAGAGAAGGGTGTGGCTACCAGGGCCTCCAAGAGGAGGTGGGCAGCTAGGAGACAATGTCCCTTCACCAATATGCTCCAGGACAGCCCATACAGTGAAAAGTTAGATGATCCAGCCCCTGGGCTCTCAAATGTCAGGATGGCCATGCATGAACTGAGGCCTCGGTTGCTGGTCTGGTAAAGGAGAACCAGAATGCGTGCATCTCAGGCTTTGGGGGTGGATCAAATGAGGAGATCTATCTTATCTTCAACAACTGGCAGGCATTTACTCTAACGACAATGGCTTTGCAGGTAGCTAAAGTGGTCTGCAAGGGTAGGAAGGAAATATCACCTCCCACAAAGAACTTCTGCAGACAGACAGGAAGTGGGGAGACTGACTTCCTCTCAGGAGCAGATTAAACTAAGATCCTCAGAAGCCAAACACGTTGGAAGTTCTTTCCCCTTTATGTCTTTATTTTCCCTAAGATTCCTAACTAATTACCTGCAAAGGGAGCCAATACTATGCCCAATTTCAATTGTAATTTAATTTCCTAACATTTATTTTGGTTATTGTTTCCACCAAAAAATGAGATAGCTTTCACACTCATTCACTACTGTTTAAAACAATAAAAACACCATCTTTCCCAGGGCACAACTAAGAAGAAGCATTGAATGGAAATTTAAATATTTTTAAGTAAAAAAAAAACCTTTTAGATGACTATGCATTATATTCCATAACAGTTTCAATGACTTCAGATAAAGTGGGAATCTTAAGTATTCTTTTTTTTTTTTTTTTTGAGATGGAGTCTCGCTCTGTCGCCCAGGGTGGAGTGCAGTGGGACAATCTCGGGTCACTGCAGCCTCCGTCTCCCGGGTTCAAAGAAGCTGAGACTACAGGCGTGTGCCACCATGCCTGGTTAATTTTTGTATTTTTAGTAGAGGCAGGGTTTCACCATGTTGATCAGGCTGGTCTTGAACTTCTGACCTCATGATCCGCCCACCCCAGCTTCCCAAAGTGCTGGGATTACAGGCGTGAGCCACCGCGACCGGCCTTAAGTATTCTTTAATAAGGAGTGTAATTTGGGTTTTTTTGTTCAGTAACCAGGGTATATTTTCCATCCCTGGATCCATCCCTTGGAATTTCACTTGGTCCCTTTGGAAATTAAGTCAGGCAGTTGAGACACATTTAGCAGAATCAAGTTAGTGAATGGGATCAATTTCCAAGTCACCTCCAAAGTCAATTTGTCTTAGAAAACAAAAATGAATATATTCACATTAAAAATTTCTGTAGGTAAAACTAGATTCCTAGCTCGTGTTTCCTATTTCAAGAGGTGCTATGGCAGAGTAGTTACAATCTCCGAAGCTAAACTACCATCTATTTGACCTTGGACAATTTATGTAACCTGTCAGTTTCCAGTTTCCTCATTAGTAAAAGTGCAGATGTTAGTAGATATTAGTATCATATGATGTGATCATGAGGGTTACTTGAGCCGACATACAAAAAGCACCTAGTATTGATACTTGCCCAACAAACACTGAAAACTCCATAGATGCTATTCTATGACTGCCTTTCAGAAAGGTGTATATACCTTTCACTACAGGAATATGCCCACGATACACCATGTATTAACCTATCACGGCTCTCTATTGTAAGTGTGGTTTGTATGTCTCCCCTCATTATCAAATTGTAAGCTTCTAAAAGACAGAAAATATCTTAATCATGTTTATATTTCCAGACCCTGAGACTGTCATTGCCTGAAGTATGGAAATTCTTGAAGGAATGCCTGAATTTTGTTTTAAGCATTAATAGTTGCCTAGGTTCAAATGCACGCTGCCAGAATTTAAATTTTTAAAAAAATCTAGGCTCATATTGATTTTTAAAAATTTAAAAAGAAGGAAAATGCCTTGTCAAAAAATGACGAAGGTATTTGTAGTATCTACATCCTTTGGACATTTTTTTAAATGCTACGTTCTGACACTTCAAAAAGACATTGTTTTCCCAGGTCAGTTATATTTTGAGGTCCACCAACCAAATCCAAATAAGTAAGTTTATGAATTTTGTTCTTGATCATTTATAAAGTTGGATGTTTGGGGTTGTTTTACGTTTCATTTGCTTGTTCAGAAAGCGGGTGCTCTGTGTTCCTCATGAAAAATGAGTTAATGTGGACGATTGTAATAAAAAGAGATTTATGGCCCTGTTCTCCATATACTTTAATTTCTTTCTGAACCCCAAACAAAAAGCTAAATGGTTAAAAAATGCATAGCGTTTAAATTCTACATCATAATTTGCACACCAAAAAGAGAGAAATTTAAATGTGCATTGATTTTAGGCTGATAAGAATCTGTGTTGAATGTGAGTTGAAAGTTCTTTTTTTTTCTTCTTCTTGGCCTCCTATGAATAGTTAGTTTGCAGCAATTTTTAATTAAAAACAGTTCCCATAGTAAGAAAATGGGGGAAAAAAAAGACTTCAAGAAAATAAAATCAGTGTAAGAGTCCTACAATTTGTTTTCTGAGGCCATGTAGAGATCCTGAAAAATAAGAGTTTGGAAGTTCTCATTTTCAAAACTGCACTTTTGGTTTCATTTAACATTTTCAAAATAGCTTTCCTTCACCACCCAGCCCCTCCCCCACCTCACCAACCCTCTTCAAACAACTTGCAAAGTTCTGTTTTTAACACTGAAAATCATTCATATATCTCAGAGGAGCAGCAACATTTTTCTTTCTAAATTTCTAGGGGGGAGAAACCTCCAAGTTATCACAAAGCATTTTTTCTTTTTCTCCACCTATCCAAAATAACTAATCTCATTTTAACTAGATTCCATCTGAACATCAATGATACCAAGCTATTCCATGAATAAACATGATGTTACAACGTGAAACCCTGTGACTAAAGTATATAAAAATGTAGCTGAAAGAAAAGAGGACTAAGAATCCCCCTCCTCCCCACCCCCTCCCCAGGGAGTTTTAGAGTTGAACTGAGAAAGGGTGAAAACCAGCAGATCTAAATTTCCAGGTCTTCGAACATTTGTAACCTTCATATTAAATCCTGTAAAACTAAAAACTGTAATTCTAATAAAATCCTTGTGCGTACGGCTTCCGATTGTAATCACAGTTTTCTCTTTTGGAAGAAGATGTGTAATATTGATAAAAGAAGAAAACCTCAAAACAGGAAAAATACATAACGGAACTCACACTTTTCTGGTGTTTATGGTATTTTTTTTTTAATTAGCATGGTGCCAACATGAAGAACTACGTATACTTAAAAATATCTTCACTTAAATGCAGACATTTTTGGTCATTTGAATGACAAAACAAGGTATAGAAAAGTTATCTACTCTAACAGAGATTTGTGAACTTTACCTGATGAACTTTCTTAAATTTTATAATAATCTAACATTAGTTAAATCCCTTCACTTACAATGATGTCCACTATAATGTTTCTCATATATTTTACCTATATTTTCATCTCAGGGCTGAGACCTAAAAATGAAAAAATACATTGTTTTTCCTTTTATTGAAGCTTTTCACAGAACAAATTCCGAAGTCTTCAGAACATATTTTTATATCCTATCTGACTGTATTGTGTGTGCAGTGTTAAAACTATATAACTGTGCGGTTGTATTCTTCCAAAATACATTTGGCACTGCCAAACCATTCAAATATATGAATTTTGGAAGACATTGGGTCAATTTTTGACAGCATACACAACGGAAAATGTAAACTCCTTTCTGCTGCCTGGGAATTACAGTGAACAACAGTGATGCCAACCTCAGAATTTTTCTTAATTTCATTTTAAAGGGTGGGAAGAGCACCCACACATTTCTTTATTAAATTCCACTGAGATTCTTATGTTGAAAAAAAAATTTATTTCCCAGAACAGCTAGCAGCATTTAAAATATACTTTTGTTGTTGTTGTTGCTGTTTGCTTTTCAATGCATGCCTATTCCTTTACAGAGAGGTGAGGTCCTGTCAGTACTTAGTCACTTGCTTTCCTTTGCCACAAAGATTATGGATCTAAATGACCTCACATAAAATAAATGTGGGGGATGTGAGATGAACACTTTAGGGAGAGTGAGAAGCAGAGGCCCAAAGCTGCTTCAGCTCAATAGGAGATACCAGGCCCCCAAAAACTTCACAATTGTATTTCTCAGGGAAGGTGCTAATTTAAATGCATTGGTTTTCAAATTCTCTCCTTTTGTCTACTGATTCATTGATTGGCTAGTCAGCAAATGTTTAATGAGTACCTACTTGGTCCAGGAACTACTTGCTCTAAGTGCTTGCTTTAAAACCAGACTGGACCTTCAAGTTTTCTTCACCATTACCCAATTATTTCATTATTGGATGTGTAATATTGATAAAAGAAAAAAAACCTCAAAACAGGAAAAATACATAATGGAACTCACACTTTTCTGGTGTTTATGGTATTTTTTTTTTAATTAGCATGGTGCCAACATGAAGAACTATTTGTGATTTTGTGATTTTGAACTAAATACCATGAGGAAAGAAATAATGTCTGCACTCTTTACTTCATAATACTTTCTCATGCTAAAAAAAAAAAAAGAAAATCTGAATTTTCAACTAAAGGGACACTGTTGGTAATTTGCAAATGAGGGACCAAGACCCATGCCAACTAGTTTGTAGGAGTTAGAAATAATATTACCTCCCAATGCCATCCTCTTTAAACTAAAACTTCCCAGCTTCTGAAGAACTTTGATTTAATTTAATTGGAAGAAATGCATCGATCCCCATGAGAAAATGCCCTGGGATCAGCCATGGAAGGAGAGTAGGTAAACATAATGGTTCTTTACCAATTTCTTTCCATATAAAAAAGGAGGTTTCTAGGAAATTTCCAGAAACTTGATTACAATTTCTTCATCACATACTGATTTGCTATATATTTTTTTTTCTAGCCAGGTCCATGTTCCAAAAGGGGTGAAGACTTGAGAGTATTACCCGGTGGGGTGTGTTTGTGTGTGTGTGTGTGTGTGTGTGTGTGTGTGTGTGTGTGAGAGAGAGAGAGAGAGAGAGATATTAGGATTTAGTGAAATAATACTATATATTATAGGAGTGGGACCAGAAGAGAGAGAGGGAGAGAGAGAAGGAAGAGGGATGGGTGAGTCAGTCTTGCCCAAAATGGTTGTACGCTTTGGCTAAATTCTCAAAGTAGTCACTTAAAGGCATATTTGATTTTGCATGTGAATAAACTAATAACTTTTGCTGAGTATCATTGTATTTTATTCCAACCAATCCCTCTCCAGAACTCAGAGCAGCTTTATCATAAATAACAATTATTGGTAAAGGTATAGTGTAACTTTACATGAAAGCTATTTTTTTCAAAGTACATACATCATGATCAAAATTTAATATTTAATGTAAATATTTAAATATCTTAGGAGCAATTCTTTGATTCTCTCCCCTTTTCATATGAAATAAAAACAAATGCATGGCATTGCGTTCATGACAGTATTTACTGCTTAGCAAAGAAAAAAAAGTATTGAGGCAATTATTTGAATAATTATTTGAAAAATTATCTAATTAAGGAGGGAAAAATGTAAACGGTCAGCTCTAGGACACACCAGAAAATAGTTCATAGCACTTTACTGTTACAGGCAGGGAGGCTTAAACAAATCTTTAAGATTTGTCATAGCAAGCTTTCTTCTCTTGGTTCTTGAGCTATGAAGTAGTCTTTTTCTACTCAGAGCTAAATCTTTAAAAGTAATACCCCATAATCCAAAAGTTAGGAATTCCTGAGTTTAGCTCTCACAAAAAATAATGTGCCATCTTTGCAAAGCATACTGTGAAAGGAGGTCTTTTCAAATGTCTTGTCTCAAATGGGAAAAAAAACCTGCCCTGAATCCTGCAGGGTTTTTTTATGAGGGCAAGAGTAGGGAAATCTTGCAGATAAGTCTCCTAGCTCAGACCTGGCCAAGTGCTCAGTAATGGGCAGGAGGGTAGGCAGATATCAGAGAAAGCTGCCTGTGTTCCTAACTGCAGGAGGATGGAGAAGAATCTCTGCAATTCCTCAAAAACTTTCTAAAATGTAAGGTGGACAGGTCATTTTTAAATATTGTTGCTGTTCAAGAATTGAGCCATAATGGTCCCTGGCCTCTTTTTTATAACTAATCATACTTTTAAAGGACTATTTTTTCCAAATTTGTATTGCAATTAATGTGTGCCTGAACTATAAGACATTTTCTATCCTCCTAATTCTGAAAGCAGCCTATGTCAACCAATAGTTTATGCAGAGATTTAAGATTCCAACACGCAGTTGCAAAGATCTGAAGGAAATATACAAACTAACACACACAAAGCAACATACACAAAACAGCAAGCACAAATATCAGTCACTGCCAACAGTTCACCATCCTAAGCAAAACATAGTTTGCACTTCTATAGAAGCTACTAGCTTCTAGAAAGAGCATGAGTACCAGCAGTCATATTTAGCATCTATGGTGTATTAACATACAAAGAAAATAGCAGTCATTAAAGTCAACCCAGCTTTTAAAATGCATATGAGTCCTTGTCCAGCAGTTAGCCAATCAGAAAGCAGGTCACATCTTGTTAGCTGTATTAAATACACGAAACGTCATGAATTCTCTATGGCTCTGTTGACAATTCAAGCAAGTGTGTTTTATCCTATAATACAAACTTAATGTGAGTCCCTTCCTAGAGTTAAAAGTCAATCTTCAATCTAAAATTCCACCAAAGCTATTCCCTAAAAGCTCTTTGGCATAAATCTTCTGGTATTTGTACTCTGCAGAGAAGACTAAATTCCTAGCAATTTCCACTTCCTATAGAAGTGCACCACTTTGGTGCACCTATAACAAACTCCTTTTCCGAACACTTCCACACAAAGCCCCAACTTACAGGCAGATGGACAATCCAGCAGCAAGACCTGCCAGCTGAGCTAGCATAGAGAAAAAGTCAACTGACATAAAATATTTAAATTGCAGGAGGCGAGTCTGGAGTTTTGCATTTAAAAAGTTCTGAAAGTCCTGTTCTCTCTGCTCCCAGAGTTGCTGGCTGCCTAGGAGGCTGAGTCTCCCTCTCTCAGGCACAAGATCTCGAATATGCAAAAACTAGAGCTGACTTGAAAGCTGAACCAGCTCCTGTCCTAAGGTAGAGTGATCAGGGGGGCACAGCCGACAGCAATAGGACAAAGTCTAGAGTCCCCTTGTCCCAAGCAACTGGTTTCTGATTTTAACACTGAAATATACAAACATGTGTCCCTCCAGGGCTAGTTCTGAGAAGTAGGCAGGGTTACTCTTCTGCCCCTTTTTACCTCGATTTTGGTGACTTTGAAAAGCAAATACAGGTCAAAGCAGACTTCCTCTAGGATTTGTTACCAAAAAAAAAAATACATATGTATATATATATATAGCCAGATGCAAACAATCACAAAATTCCCTGGAATTATATCTCAAGAAACACCAACAGGACTGACTCAGAGCCTGTAAAACACCAGAGTTCTGGAAGAGCAACATTTCTGGAAACCCGGCATGTGAATCAAGTGCTGGGTTGTCTCAAAATTCCGGCAGAAACTGTCTTCTGAAACAAGAGTTGCTGTGCCTAGAAACCCAGCGTTCAAACTCGTGGATTCATCCTGGCGCTCATTTCCACGTACGTGGTAGTATCAAGTGGGACACTTCCCATAGAATTCAGCCAGAAACCCTAGGAAAAGCTCACGCATGGCTTAACAAAAATACACAAACACATCCCCAAGGTTGAAGTACTTACCTCTGTACGAGACTGCAGTCTCTTGTTCATCTCATAGATTCGGTACTCTGGCTGTACCATGTATGGTGTATGCCTCCTATAAAATGGGCCGAAAGGAGAAGAATAGAAGGGGTCATGTGGTGTGCTGGACATCTTGCCTGCTTTTCGAAAATCAAGCTAAACAGAGTATCAGTAACGTCCATGCAGAGCACATGGGCTGTGTTCTTCCCAGTACAAAGTAGACGCACGCACACACGCTCACACACACACAGAGGCAGGCAGGCAGGCAGGCTGAACACGCTGGCTGGGAACTGCTGTCGGAGCCCTCTATAGCAGGAGAGGAGAGGGAGAGGAGAGGAGGGAGGGAAAGACGGAGGGAGAGAGGGAGGGAGCACGGGAGAGGAGGGAGAGGGAGAGAGCAGGAGCTCCAGAGAGGGAGGGAGGTTGGTATGGAGGAAGGGAGGGAAGAAGGGAGGAGGAAGGGAGGGAGGGAGGGAGGGAGAGAGAGAGAGAGAGAGAGAGAGAGAGAGAGAGAGAGAGAGAGAGGAGCTGGATAGCTTTAGGCACCACTGCTTGTTTTTAAAGAAGCAGTTTGTGGAGAGGTCATTTCCTGTCCACACTGTAGACTAGTTCACAAATATAATTCTCCTCACAGTCTGACAAGAGGTCTAAGGTTTGGTTTTAATTTTTTTCCTCCAGCCAGGACCCTTCACAACCTGATTGCTAAGCTTGTTAGCATAGAGGTGGTCTAACCGCTACAGGAGCCGCTCACCCCTGACAACCACACTGTTGTAATGTATCAGAAATGTTGATTACTACAAAATACAGAAACACGGGCACTGTGGTGCCCCGAATTGGGACCGTTGATTCACTCACATGCAGAGATTTATTTCAGCACTAATCTCCCTATGTAGTTTTGCTTTACTTGCTGTTGTTCCAAGGGCTGTTATATTCTTTGCCCTCCACTCCATCTCACCCCCATCTCTCCCCACTCACCCATCTTCCCAGCCACCTCCCTCTTCTCCCAAGACTTCATTTAGGCCCTTAAGGTGCCTGGGCATTTTCAGGTAAAAACAATCGTTCTGAATGTGGAATGTATAAAATACACTTAAGGAGAGCAATGGTCTTTTTTCCTAGAAAGGAAAAAAAAAAAAAAAAACAACCCAAAGCAGACCTCCCAATAAGACAGGAAAGCAAAGAAGGAGAAAACTGCCACAAAAATGACCATGGAAAATTCGGTTGAGAAGGAAATTGCAAATAATTGAATGGATCATCCCCAGATGACATGTCCAACTCTCACGGAGACAAAGTCTGTATTTTCCAAGATTGGTCAAGTAAACAAATCTTTTCCCAGCTGTGGTATATGAGAACCATAAGAAACCCCAACAGCCCATGGAAGGGGAAAATCTCTATAGAGAATTAAGCGATCTATAAAATAATCAAATTCTGCTAGAACCAACTATAACCAGAGATACGACACTTAAACATTTAAGCCCAGCCACAGAAAATTTAAATGTATTGAGCTAACACCTAGGTAGGTCAGTGGTATTAAGGAAATAAAGCAAAGGACCACCAAAAAGCATAATGAATTCAAGACCTGAATGCAAACGCATGCAAATGAGACATTTCTTCTTTTTAATAAGCAGATTAATTAACTTTCTGCCCCAATCATGGCTTGGGTATCTCCAAGTCACTAGCCAACAGGGGATAAGGTATTGCTAATTCTGCAATTTACACTCTTAAAAATACTCAGACACAGAAAAGTGTATTGCTGTCTTGATCAGTCCTTCATAATTGCATGAAATATTTGCTGAGTCCACCCCAAACTTCCAGCAGCGCAGCCCAACACACTCATGTCGCTTGCCAGGATGAGATTAGGGTAGGTATTACACTAAGGCTGCTTGGAACTTGCGCTAGAAGACCCCAAGGCAGGCGAGAATGCTTGGTTTCAGGTTTCATTACAAATCCAAAAGCTGGACCAAATTTGCTGCAAGGTTTGTCAAAACACACAACCTTCTAAAGACAGGATTTCAAACAATTTTGGCATGATTTACGTTTTGGTATGGCAGCCACTGCAAAACCTAATGGTTCCTCATGTTTAAACTCTCAAACTAAAGACATTCTGAAAGTTTAGTGTCTGGCTGAGTTTGTGTTAATGTGACCATTTCAGTGCAAGAATGAAAGTAACACCTAGGCAGGCATGTGCAGGCCAATAGTAATAAAAAAATGAAACAGTTCAAAAATCCACTTAGGAAGGGAATCCCTCTCTGAATAAGGTTCCGGTTTGCTCTCATTTGTTTCTGCAGACCATTGCAAATTATAATTGGAAACATTTCTTGCCATTAATAGCAAAAGACTCTCATTTCAGAACTATCTGAAACTTGATAATGCTGATCCATATCCCTGATTCTCATCCCCGCTATTTCAGGAGTCTCCGAACTGGTCCCTCTGCCCACAGATTCACAGTTCTCTTCTAAATTGTGGTCTGTCCTTATTCAAATCAGAATGTGGATTTCAGATAAGTGAAAGCGATCATGTCCCATGTTCTCCGCCTCAGTGTTTCCCTGCTGCCAGTAGGAAAATGTGCAAGTTCCTTAGGAACATGGCATACAGGGCTTGGTAAGACCCGCACTTCTGTGCTCTCTCTTTCTCCCTCTGTCACACACACACACACACACTCACACACACTCATTCATTTACTCATTTGTGTATTCATTCATTTATTTACTTGCTATATTTGATCTTCCTAAACTGGCAATCTTTCTTATGCATGGCCACATTTGTACTTCTGTTCCTAGTTTACCTACAAACTGCTACTTATCCTTCTATTAAATTAAACTGTCTCCTCTATAAACCTTTTAAAATTACACATTCATTTGTTTATTTATTCAACAGATATTCCATTCACAGTGGATAGAGGCAGAGCCAATATCATGGCCAGAGCACATTTCAACCCTAGCTCCACCACCTAGTTGTCACGTGAACCTGAGCAAATGACACAGTCTCTCTGCAACTCAGTTATCTCATTGCAAGATGAGGACAATGATAGAAACTAGTCTATAAGATTGTTGCTAAGGATTAGCAAATAAATCCAAATGCATTAGAACCCTGTCATCTAAACGCTCAAATAATAACATGATAGGCCAGGCGCGGTGGCTCACACCTGTAATCCCAGCACTTTGGGAGGCCGAGGCAGGCGGATCACGAGGTCAGGAGTTGGAGACCAGCCTGACCAACATGGTGAAACCCCGTCTCTACTAAAAGTACAAAAATTAGCCGGGTGTGGTGGCGTGCGCCTGCCCAGCTACCCAGGAGGCTGAGGCAGGAGAATTGCTTGAACCTGGGAGGCGGAGGTTGCATTGAGCCAAGATCGTGCAATTGCACTCCAGCCTGAGTGACAGACCGAGACTCCGTCTCAAAAAAAAAAAAAAAAAAAATGAAAAGAAAAAAATAGCTGGGCATGGTGGCGGGTGCCTGTAATCCCAGCTACTCAGGAGGCTGAGGCAGGAGAATCGCTTGAACCTGGGAAGTGGAGGTTGCAGTGAGATGAGATCGCACCACTGCACTCCATCCCAGGCAACAGAGCAAGACTTTGTCTCAAATAATAATAAAAATAATAATAATAATATGATTATTAGGTACCTGATATCTGCTTAGGTCCTAGGGATCATTGGGAGGCCAAGGTGACGTAGCACACAGGCTACCTGCCTTCCTGCCCCCTTGTCATCTAGTAAGGGCAAGGGAAAGACAGTGTAGAAGAGCTAGTAAATATTTGGGGACATAATTTTAAACTATAGTGCATGCTCTGTTGGAAATAAATAAAATAAAAAGAAGAGATAAAAAAAAATTGGGCCTGGTGCGGTGGCTCACACCTGTAATCCCAGCACTTTGGGAGGCTGAGGCAGGTGAATCAGGAGGTCAGGAGTTTGAGACCAGCCTGGCCAATATAGTGAAACCCCGTCTCTACTAAAAATACAAAATATTAACCACGCATAGTGGCAGGTGCCTGTAATCCCAGCTACTCAGGAGGCTGAGGCAGAAGAATCACGTGAACCCGGGAGGTGGAGGTTGCAGTGAGCTGAGATCGCGCCACCTCGCTCCAGCCTGGGCAACAGAGTGAGACTCCGCCTCAAAAAAAAAAAAAAAAAATCCCCCCCTTGGTGCCATCAGTGTAGTTTCTATATTCTTCTATCAGAGGACTTATATTAATACGTAAAAGGAACAAATACTGTCACTTGTTCAGTACTTGCTATGTGCCAGCCACTGTGCTGAGTGGTCTCCACAATTACTCTTAGTTTATCTCGCAATAAATCTATGGAATTGATTTGATTACTATTCCCATTTTACCTAACGGGAAACTGAGGCTATGAGAGGCTAAGAAAGTTCTTTGAAGCCATGCAGTGAATAAGTGACAGAGACAAGATTCACATCCAGTTTGCCTGACTGCTTGTGACTTAAGCATTTTGCTGCTCAGAGGTCAGGTCCATCCTCATCTCGAGGGCATTTCTGTTCTTTGTCCCCGGTGGCCAGCTTGGTGCTGAGCCCATAGTAGATGCTCAGGACACATGGACCTGACTAAATGGAAGAAGAAGCAAAGGATAAAGTGGCTCCCCTGACTTGAATTTTATTCCACGTTGTCTTGCTTAGTTTCAGACACTCAATGCCCCCTGCCTCGCTCCGACCCCTGCCCCTGAAGCCCTGCCCTGCAAATCACCACTCCCATGTTTGTTATTGTTCCAGATCTCCCAGCATAGATTCCTAAATCAACAAGCTAGGAGTTGGATCCTTTGCACCGCGCCAGGTTACCTGGTTGTCTTTGTCATTCATCTGTTTGTCTTCTTTCTTGCTTCTTGAAGGATCAGCTATGACCGGTCTTCTTCTGGGTCGAGGATGAGCTAAGAAGTGAAGAAAACAAAGTGCTTATTTTAAGATTGTAAATCAACTCCTTCAGAAAACCATAGAGAATTGCAAGTATGCAGTATTTGTACCCTAGCAAAGAATAAACAAGTCTAACCCCCAACACAGCAGTTCTATTACCCCCAAAGATTAAGCCATGCTCATTTACACATCATTTGGTGTGTGGAGTATGAACGAGTTCCCAAAGTCCTCATGCGGACGTTCAGGGTGCTCTAAAAGCTGGCCTGCCCTTTACACTCGGGACCTCATTTAGCTGCATTCACCTTAGGTTTAACCCACAGAATGATTATTGTTCCTTTAAGTGGAAATACCTACCCACAGTTTAAAAAGTGAAGGATTTCACATACAATCCAGATTTTCATCTTCTCTGAAAAATTATAAGCCCTGACCATCCTTGGCCCCATCCCTGCTGCATGGCAGTGTGCAGTGGGGCCGGCCTCTTTGTGCTTGTCCGTTCACCGTGGTCTCTGTCACTCTACAGCCGTCCCCTCCAACATCCCTAATTTCCATTTACCTGCCTGGTTCTTCCAAGTATTTGAAACGTTGTCCTTTTTCTTAATCTATCAATTACATCCTTTCCAAATCCTTCAACTAAGCACTGTTTGCTTCAGACAGCCAGCTTTCTTACCACTCTTCAATTCCCCTTCTCTATCCTTCCTTACCTATTTCTTTCTCTTTTTTTTTGATGGAGTTTTTGCTCTGTTGCCCAGGCTGGAGTGCAGTAGTGCAATCTTGGCTCACTGCAACCTCTACCTCCTGGGTTCAAGTGATTCTCCTGCCTCGGCCTCCCGGGTAGCTGGAATTACAGGCGCCCACGACCATGCCTGGCTAATTTTTGTATTTTTAGTAGAGACAGGGTTTCACCATGTTGGCCAGGCTGGTCTCGAACTCCCGACCTCAGGTGATCTACCCACTTTGGCCTCCCAAAAAGCTAGGATTACAGGCGTGAGCCACCGCACCCAACCCTTCCTTACCTATTTCTATGCCCTGTACAATTTCTGCTTCTTTGGTCAATAAGCATTTCACTAATAGGTAAAGGCAAGGTAGAGCTGAGATGTGGTGAGGAATACAGATAAATGAAAACATAGAAGGCGCGGCAGATTTCAACCCTGGTGCCACCACTTAGTTGTCACATGAACCTGAGCAAATGACTCAGTCTCTCTGCACCTCAGTCATCTCATTGCAAGATGGGGACAATGATAAAAACTAGTCTATAAGATTGTTGCTAAGGATTAGCAAATACATGTGACAGCATTAGAACCCTCACATCTAAATGCTCAAATAATAACATGATCATTAGGTACCTGACATCTGCTTAGGTGCTAGGGATCACTGGGAGGCCAAGGTGATGTGGCACACAGGCTACCTGCTTTCCTGCGCCTTGCCATCTAGTGTCTGCCTTCAGGCAACTTAGCAGACACGCAAAACTATGCTTCCTTCATTCAACAAGGTATATATTGAGCCCCTACTATGTACTAAGCACCATGCCAAGTGCTGGTAATATTGCTGCAACAACCAAACCAAAGGAAACACAGAACTAATCCCCTACTCCAGGAGACAGGTGGTCTAGAATAATGTTGTCAACGATGAACTTTGGAGCCTCACTGCCTTGGCTTGAATCGTGACTCCTGCATTTAGCTGTATGACGTTGGCATTTCATCTGTCTCTGCCTCCGTTTTCTCATCTCATCTGTAAAGTGGACCTAATAGCAACCCTATGATTCTTATGAGGATAAAATAAGTTAATGCATATATGTTGATTAGAACAGTGCCTGGCATTTAGTAAGTCCTCATAATTATTAGTTATTATTAGAAGAGGCAACAGGCATTAACCAATATCAGAAGCACATGTAAAGTGACACTGTGAAGTATAGAAGACAGGCTGGGATAAGGAGGACGCATGAGCAGTAGAGATGCAGTCAAAAAAAAAAGTCTAAGGCATAATATGATAGACATCTCCATATTAATAAACAAAATGCTAATTTACAGAGCCTTGAAATAAGGAGGGATTCATTCAAACTAGTGAAATCAAGGAAGGCTTCACAGAGGAGTTGATATTTGTATTTAGCCTCATAGGATTAGTCACAAGACTAAGATGAAAGTTTGAGAAAGTTCATGCCAAGCAAAGGGGACACCATGGAAATGAACATATTTGACATCAAGCAAAGTCAAGCAACTTGGTGAAGGCAGAGAGTAAAAAGATGATGAAGTTCAACTCCAGGAGACCTGAAAGTACCATCTGAAGGAATCTGCAGTTTATCGCCTGGGCACTGGGAAGCCAACAAGTGGTTTGTTCAAGCAAGATGACTTGCTAATACAAGGAGGATAAATTAGATTCAGAGCGACTCAAGAACTGAACTATGCTTTGGGAAGTTGATTTTGATCAATAAAGTCCCCAGCATACATCTGTTCAGAAAACTCTCTCAGAGCACATGAAACAGAAGACCCAGAACAGAGATTGAAAAAGTCCTCATTGTTCTTGGCTACCACCTAGAATTAAAATCTTTTATGATTTTGTGGAATTCTTCAAGGCCATCATCTAAACAGCACCAGTAGTCATTGTCCAGGCGTTTAAAGTTTATAAATTGAATTCAGAGTTGAGAAGGGCATTGCTGAGTACATCGAAGAGCTTGGAAATCTGTCTCTACCCTGCAGTCTTAGAATTGTCTTGGATTTCCTTTATTGAGGTGTTTGCTGTCATTTTCTAATGTCTTTTTTCTTTTCTTTTTCTTTTTTTTTTTTTTCCTGAGGTGGAGTCTCACTCTGTTGCCCAGGCTGGAGTGTAGTGGTGCGATCTTTGCTCACTGCAACCTCTGCCTCCTAGGTTCAAGCGATTCTCAGCCTCCCAAGTAGCTGGGATTACAGGTATGCACCATGCCCAGCAATTTTTGTATTTTTAGTGGAGATGGGGTTTCACCATGTTGGCCAGGCTGGTCTCGAACTCCTGACCTCAGGCGATCCACCCACCTTGGCCTCACAAAGGGCTGGGATTACCGGCGTGAGCCACCGCACCTGGCTGTAATGTCTTCTTGACTAAGCCAAATGTAGTAAGAAATTATAATGACTAAGAAAGGCCATAGCCGTTGAGAACAGCTTATTTCAAGAGTATCAACAGTGAAATCCAACCCCATAGCATGGACCATTTAATGTTCATTTAATTATTAAACAAGTCATCCCTGAGTACCTGCAATGTGCTGGACCCTCCTCTTTTGAACTCTGTGGGATCAGATCCTCTCTGACCTCTTACCTTTCCAACCACATCAGTGCCTGTGTTCCCCCAGCCAACACCACCCTCCATGACACTTCTACTTCATTCCTAGTATATGTCAGATTCTTTCTTCTAGATTGCAGAACACTCCCCTCTTGGCCTTGGCATGGCTAGCTCCTTCTCAGCTCAAGATGTTACCTGTTCAAAGAGGCCATCCATGACCAAGTTATAGAAATAATTTATCCATGCTCCATTACTTTCTCTCATTGAATTCTGTTTGTTAGGTCTCTGACGCAGATCACCATCTGTAATTACATCTTCATTTGTTATGTACTTGTATATTGCCTGTGCCTGTGTTTCCTATGAGATTATAAATTCCACAAGGGCTGACGATGTGCTGGTTTTATACACCAATGTATAAAAAATTCTGTACACTCAGAATTTCGCATAAGGTCTGGCACATGCAGGAGCTCAGTATATTTTTTGAAAATAAATAGGTGAAATATCTGAATGCATCCCCGGAGCTGTCCTGGCAAATTATATCCCTTAGCTGAGCTATTCATATAACAGTGATGTATAAAGGCTATTTTTGTTCATTTATTAATGCAATTGAGTACTTACTACAAGTCAGGTACTGGGAAAACCAAACTGGGCAAATTTGATAACTTGAGAGGCTCCCTTTCCAGGAACCAATTCCCTAGAAAGCCTTTTGTTATCATTAATTATTTCATATCCAGAAGACCTCAGAGCTGCTACTGAGACTTCTGTGATCCACTTCTGACCTATGGGAGACCATGCAGCCAAGTGTCAAGGACGCTGTATTCTCTATCCAGCTTTGAACCTTTCTCACTGTGACAATTGGGTAAGTCATATCACTGCAGTTAGCTTGAGTTTCCATATTTGCAAGATGCAGATAATAGCACTAGCTTCATAGGGCTGTTATGGGAATTGAGGAATATTTTCTGCCCCTAATAGCCAATAGCTGTTATGAAGTGTCAAGCATTGTTCCAAGCATTTTATGAATATTGATTCCTTGAATCTTTACCACAATCCCATAAGAAAAAGACTATTTTGTTCCCACTCTCTAGGTGACGAAACAGACGCTCAGAGAGTCTGAGCAACTTGCCATGGGTCGCACAGGTAGTAGCTGGTGGAATGGGAGTGGAATGAGGGGCTTCTGGCTCCCCTTGTTGATGCTCTCAGAGGGTCCACAGTCTCTGTTCATCTCCACACTCAATTGTGAGCTGCTTGAGGGCAGGTGACACATGTTTTTCATGAAAGAAGAAAAATATAAATGAGAGAATGAAGACAGCATCATTCAAGATTCTTCTGCTTGTAGAAAAAAAAACACT
This sequence comes from Symphalangus syndactylus, assembly GCF_028878055.3. Classification (NCBI taxonomy): domain Eukaryota; kingdom Metazoa; phylum Chordata; class Mammalia; order Primates; family Hylobatidae; genus Symphalangus; species Symphalangus syndactylus. The sequence goes on from NC_072438.2 coordinate 24,669,683, forward strand.
CCAAAAGTCTTAAGCAAAAAAGAAAAAAAAGTGAATTTATTTGCTTATCTAATTGGAAAAGTCAGAAGCATTTGAGTTCAGGTTCAGTAGGATCCAGGTGCCCAAATTACATCACCAGGACTTGGAACCTGTGGCTGCCCCTGTAGGCAGGCTTTCTTCACTTGCTGGTAGAACTCTGCCCATGTGGTGACCGTGGGTAAGGCTGGGTTCATATTCTCCCAATTTAGCCCAGCAGAAAGAGAGGTTTCTTTTCCAAGAGTTCCAACAAAAATCCCAGCTTTGTGTCTCATTGCCTGATTCGGACATAAAAACCAATCTCTGCAGCCCAGAGAGTGGCCAGTCCTGGGTCACATGCCCACTCCCCCAGCCCGGGGCAGGTTGGCCCTCCTAAATCCAGGGACCCAACAAAATGGCAGGGTTCTGTGACCAGAAGGTGAGTGCATTTAGGGGTACAGCCACCCACAAAATATACATTCAAGTCCTAACCCTTAGTACCTGTGAATGTGAGATTATTTGTAAATAGGGTCTTTGTAGATGTAATCAAATTAAGATGAAGTCATACTGGATTAGGGCGAGCCCCAAATCTGATGACTAACGTTCTTACAAGGAGAGACACAGACACACAGACACACACATGAAGAGGGAGGCAGAAGCTAGAGCGATGCAGCTACAAGCCAAGGAACACCAAGGACAGCCAGAAACCACCCGAAGCTGGGAAGAGGCAGGAATGACGTCTACCTTAGAGCCTTCAGAGGGGGCATGGGCTGCCAAGACCTTGATCTTGGACCCCTAGCCTCTAGAACTGTAAGCGAATACATTTCTGATTATTTAAGCCACTGAGTTTGTGGTACTTTGTTACAGCAACCTTAGCAAACTAATAGAGAATGGATATGGGTTCTGCATGCAAAGCCTCTGCTATCCAACCACAAAGAGGCTGATTTGGCTCAAAACAGAAGAGACTGCAAGGAGACCCTACCTGTTGTCTTTTCCTGTACTAACAAGGGTAATAACAATAACAATAATAATGTCATTTACTGATTGCCTACTAATTGTCATGCAAATGTAAGGTCTGGTAATTCACATAAAATTATATCACTGGATCCTCACACCACCCCTGCTGAGTTAGCTATGTTTTCCTCTAAGCACAGGGAGCTATCAAACAGGAATAGGGTCCTCCTTCCTCTATTTAGGTAAATATTAATCTTTATATGAACCCTCCCTCCAAATCTCTATTTCTCTTTCTCTCTCTCTCTCTCTCACACACACACACTGCCGTACCACTAAACTGTGCTTGTCCCAAAATGGGTGGCCAATATTTACAAATGAATAAATGACAGCCTTTTAAAAATTTTGTTTCAACTTGCTAAAAATTATTAACTGTGGTATCATGATTTTCTCCTCGTGCTCTGTTTTATCAGAACTAACTTTGAGCCATTCCCCTGCCCGATCTGCCCGAACTGCTGTCACTCATCCTGATTTCAGCCATGCACCTCCTGCCTCTCTTTCCCTCCCCTAGAGCTCTGAGAGCCGACTTTTGGATTGGCGGCTGACACCAGGATGCCTCCGGACACCCTGGGGGCTGGAGAAAGACAGTGCACTGCACAAAGTCTCACACAGCCTGCCAAGGACAAACTTCCTCTGCGCGATGTGGACCTAGACAATCGTTCTCTGACAAAGGAATCCCCAAGCCTGCGCCTTCGTGGAATTGACTTTTGAGTCCCTTTATTACTGAGACTGACATCTGAAGCACATGTATGTTTTTCTTTCATAAAAGCTCTACCCTAATCCAAGATCACACAATTTATTTTGAAAATAACTGTATAGAATGATACATTTTCCAGAACCAAGCAGGTTTGCCCTGTCATTTGCCGTCGCCTTTGAAGTATTTAATAGCCGAGGTAACTTGGAGAAACGACTGTGTTCCTGAAAACTGCACTTACTGTTGCTCCTGTTTGCAAGGGACTTAGCATCTACTCACTGCTTTTATCAGTCCACTTTTTGCTTTTATCTGCTTTGTTTCCCAAGTGAATTGTCATTCATAGTTTTCTACACATCATTTCTGAGAGCCATGGAGGATTTCCTTCTGGGAATGGACCTTAACTGATCTCAATATCCCCTGCTGTTGATATTTGCATTATTTCCAATTTTTCCCTAATACAGCAATCCTTGATAAATATCCTTATATCTCTTTGTATATCCATATGTGTCCACATCAAAATTCTAAAAGTAAAATCATTTTAAGGCAAGGGGCATGTGCTTTGTAAACCTTTTGTTACATATTGCCGAATTGCCCTATAAATGAGTTCTGTGGATATAGTCCCACCAGTAATTTTTAATTTTGATTTCATTTTTATGTTGATGAGCATGATACACATTCATGAAGAAAACTCATGCAATACTTCAAAGTGTGAAGAAAAATGTGAAATGCACCTGATTTTCTCCACTGTAGAGGTTGTACAGAAGGATCTAGCAGCTCATCTCTGTGCATGGGCTGAGTTCTCCAGCCACCACGCCTCCACTGGGAGCTAGTGGAAGGAAACCCACCGTATGGATGCAAAGCACTGTAGCTGACAAATCTTTGAGGGTTTTTTAATTTTTCACAACCATAAACAACAGGGCAAAGAATTCCCTGGCATTTATCCATCAGCACCGGACATAAATGCCACTTTTTTTTTTTTTTTTTGAGACAGTCTCACTCTGTCGCCCAGGCTGGAGTGCAATGGTGCTATTTTGGCTCACTGCAACCTCCGCCTCCCGGGTTCAAGTGATTCCCAAGTAGCTTGGACTACAGGCCAACCATGCCTAGCTAATTTTTGTATTTTTAGTAGAGACCAGGTTTCACTGTGTTGGCCTGGCTGGTCTCAAACTCCGAACCTCAGGTGATATGCTCACCTCAGCCTCTCAAAGTGCTGGGATTACAGGCATGAGCCACCCCACCCGGCCCATAAATGCCACTTCTTGAGCATGCTTTCGTTGACTCCCTAACCTATAATTCAAACTTTTCTTTGATTCATTAACTGGAGTAAGAGGTTCTGAGCCCTAGGCCTGGAAACTTGCACCCACAGAGTATTGTGTACTTAGCACATCTTGACAGACTAGGTCTGGATGCACTTATTGATATGTAGCTAACTTTTCAAAACATGCAACATGCTGCGAGATATGTTATCAGTGACAAATCAATATCAAAACCAATCAATATTCTATGGACACAATGGCCCGTATGTTCAATTACAATGAGTAAACATTTGCTGTCACCACAATGCATCAGATCTGCTAGGCGAGTGTTGGAAATGGTGATGGTTAACATTATGTGTCAACTTGACTGGGCCACTGAGTGCCCAGACGGTTGATCAAACATTATTCTGAATGTGTCCGTGCAGTGCAGGTGTTTCTGGATGACACAACCATTTGAATTGGTAGACTGGGTCAGCAGGCTGAAGGGCCTCACCCCACATTCCTGAGGAAACTGGATGGCCTCTCTGAGGCAAGTGCTGTGCAGGACAATGCTGAGTCTCCTTAGGACCCATCCCATAGTTCCTGTTCGCCTCTAGACCTGTAACCAGATGCAAGTCCCAGCAGCCCTACAGGTGAGGAACACAGTGTGACCCCTGAGGAGGTGAACTGCACTCCCAAAGAAAGACTTGAGTTTTCTAATGACAAGGACAGAAATCCGGAACATGTGTGGGAACGCGTAGTAAGGGATGGGAAAATGGTGGAAGAAACTTAAAGTTGGATTGGGCTGAATTTATTGGTATGGACTCGCTGAGAGATTCTGCATTTAATGCTGCAGCTCAAGGAGTTAGAAAGGGCTCTAGCAGTTTGGCTGTTCGGTTGGTTGGTTGGAACATGGACCAAAGGGTGGGCCATGGTAACTGAGCTGGAAATGTCAAAAGAGTTTTGATTTAAAGTAGAAAAAGGGGCCGGGTGCGGTGGCTCACGCCTGTAATCCCAGCACTTTGGGAGGCTGAGGCGGGCAGATCAAGATGTCAGGAGATCGAGACCATCCTGGCTGCTAACGTAGTGAAACCCCGTCTCTACTAAAAACATAAAAAAATTAGCCAGGTGTGGTGGCGGGCGCATGTAGTCCCAGCTACTCGGGAGGCTGAGGCAGGAGAATGGCGTGAATCTGGGAGGCAGAGCTTGCAGTAAACCGAGATCACACCACTGCACTCCAGCCTGAGTGACAGAGTGAGACTCCGTCTCAAAAAAAATAAAAATAAATAAATAAAGTAGAAAAAGGGATTCAAAGCTTAGGGAGATGGAATGTTAGGGTGGAGTCACCATTTAAAACCGACTCACTCACACCGGAAGGGTCCAAACACCCTTTCACCACAACTGCGAGAAATAAACTTAGGTGAGGAGCCCCAGCATCCTTGGAAAATCATCCCACAGTTGCTTTTCTATGTAGCATAGGCCTCACAGTGGAACTTCAGTTACTGAATTGGGACACCTAAATGCAATGGGTGTAATTGGATCCTGGGGTGGCAGGGGCCACATGACAGCATCAGCCACCCGAGGCCAGGTGAACGTGGCCACTGTCTGGCACAGCAGAGTCAAAGCAGCCCTCAGAGCAGCCTGACTCACACAGATCTGTGGGGCTGACTAATTGATCACACTGTTCCTAGAAGTGAAATACACAGGAAGCCCACTGAATTTTTACTTGATGTGTATAAGCAAATTCTAGGTCGAGGGAACAAAAGTCTAACTCAAGTCATAAAATCAGATAGCCATGGCTCTTCTGTTCACTCAAGAGGAGGCCAGTGCTGTGGGGCACATGGAGATTTCCCTTCTAAGGCAGAGAATACATTGATGCATCAGACCCCACGCCTGCAACTGAAAAGGAGACACAATGCCTGGTAGGCCTCTATGGAATTTGGAGGCAATATATTTCTCATTTGGGTGCATTAGTCCAACTCATTTACTGGGTGAACCAAAAAGCTGCTAATTTGAGGGGCACAGAACAAGAGAAGATTCTGCAGCAGGTCCTGGCTGCTATGCAACCTGCTCTGCCACTTGGACCATACGATCCAGCAGATTCAATAGTGCTTGGCGTCTCTGTGGCAGATGGGCAAGGAACGCCGTCTGGAGTCTTTAGCAGGCCCATTAGGTGGATCACAGCACAGGCCCTCAGGATTTTGAAGCAAGCCCTGCCATCCACTGTGGTTAACTACACTTGTTTTGAGAAATAGCCCTTGGCCTGCTACCAGGCCTTAGTAGAGACTGAACCATGAGCCAGCAAGTTACCATGGGGCCTGAGTTGACCATAAGGAATTGAGTGTTAGCTGGCCTATCAAGCTATAAATGGAGGCATGCACAGCAACACTCCATTATCCAATGGAAGTGGTGTATACATGATGGGGTCTGAGCAGGTCGTGAAGACGCAAATAATTTACATGAAGTGTCCCAAATGCCATGGCCCCCAGTTCTGCTACACTGCCTTCTCTTTTCCATTTTGGACCTATGATCTCATGGGGAGTCCCCTACAATCAGTTGACAGAGAAAGAAAAGGCTTGGAACAGGTTTACCAATGGTTCTGCATCATGTGCAGGCACCACTGAATGTGGACAGCTGCAGCACCACAGCTCTTTCCTGGGGCATTCTGAAGGACAGTGGTGGATGGAAATCCTTCCAGTGGGCAGAATTTTAAGCAATGCATCTGGTTGTTTATTTTGCTAGGAAGAAGTAACAGCCAGATGTGTGATTATATACAATTTATGGGCTGCATCCATTGGTTTGGCTGGATGATCGGGGACTTAAAGAGATCATAGTTGGAAAACTGGTGACAAGGAAATCTGGGAAAGAGATAAGTGGATAGACCTCTTTGAGTGGGCATAAAACATGAAGATATGTTAGTTCCATGTGAATGCTCATCAAAGGGTGACTCCAGCAGAACAGGGTTTGAATAATCAAGTGGATAGGGTGATCCAGTCTGTGAGTACCAGTCAGCCTCTCTTCCCAGGCAACCCTATCTTCACCCAATAGGCTCATGTACAAAGTGACCATGGTGTCAGGGATGGAGGCTATGCATGGACTCAGTAACATGAACTTCCACTCACCAAGGCCAATCTGATTATGGCCTCTGCTGGGAGCCTAATCTGCCAGCAGCAGAGACCAACACTGAGTCCTCAATATGGCACCATTCCTTGAGGTGATCAGCTTACCACTTTGCAGCAGGTTGATTACATTGGACAATTTCCACCATGGAAAGGGCAGTGTTTCATTCTTAATAGAACAGATACTTACTCTGGAGATGAATATGGCTTTTTTGCATGCAATGCTGCTGCCAAAATTACCATCCATGGACTTACAGAATGCCTTATCCATTGTCACGGCATTCTATAGAGTTTTTCTTCTGATCAAGGAACTCTCTTCAGAAGAAAGCGTGGTAGTGGGTGCATGTTCATGGAATTCACTGATCTTACCATGTTCCCCACCATCCTCTAGCAGCTGCATTGATAGATCAGTAAAATGGCCTGTTGAAAACTCAGGAACAATGTCAGCTAGGTGGCAGTACCAGGCAGGGCTGGGCAAGGCTTTCTAAAAGACTATATAAGTCTCTCAGTCAGCATCCAGTATATAGTACTGTTCCTCCCATAGCCAGGATTCATGGGTCCAGGAATCGCAGGGTAGAAATGAGAGTGTCACCATTCACTATTACCTTTAATGACCCACTAGCAAAATTTTTGCTTCCTGTTCCTGCAACCTCTTCTCTCCTGGCCTAGAGGTCTAGGTCCAAAGGGAGAAGTTCTTCCACCAGGAGACACAAAAATGATTCTTTTGAACTGGAAGTTAAGACTCCCGCCCAGCCATTTAGGGCTCCTCATGACTCCAAATCAATCAATAGGCAAAGAAGGGAGTTTTTGTACTGCCTGGGGTGAGCGATCCTGACTTCCAAGGGGAAACTGAACTGCTACTCCACTATGGATGTATGGAATGTAGGAGATTCCTTAGCGTGTCTCTTAGTATCACCATGTCCTGTGATTAATGCCCATGAAGAGTGACCCAATCCAGGACTACAAATAGCTCAGGACCCTCAGAGATGAAAGTTTGGGCCACCCCAACAGGTAAAGAACCACAGCCAGCTGAGGTGTTTGCTGAAGGCAAGAGGAATACAGAATGGGTAGTGGAAAAAGGTCATTATAAACACTGGCTACAGCCATGTGACCAGTTACAGAAATGAAGACTGTCACTGTCATGAGTATTTCTTCCTTATTTTGTTATGAGTATGTCTGTGTGTGTGTATGTGTGCATTAAGCAAACATTGTTTTCTTCCCTTATTTTCTTATCACGTGTTACAAGATGTGTTGACTTTATAACATAGTATTTAATATTATTAACTACATCATAATTTATAAGTCATAAAATATCAAGGAGAAGAGTTAACATCACTCAAGGACTTTATTTCCTCTTCTGTGGAAGGAGTTAGTGCATTTCTGGTTGTACACATGACAGCTGTATAACATTTGGTGGAATTTTGACCTTTTAATTCTGTTTATTTGGAGAATGAGTATGATTTAAGAGGATGTGTGTGGGTGCCAAGTTGACAAGGGGTGGACTTGTGATTTTTAATTCTATGTCAACTTGACTGGGCCATGGAATGCCCATGTATCTGATTAAGCATTATTTCTGGGTGTGTTGGTGAGAGTGTTTCTAGAAGAGATTAGCATTCGAGTTAGTGGACTGAGTAGAGCAGATGGCCTTTCCCAATGTGGGTGGGCATTATCCAGTCACTGAAGGCTTGTATAGAATAAATGGTGAGCATTAACTAAATCACGTATCATGACTGTAAGATGTTAACATTAGGTGAAGCTTGGTGAAGGGCATACAGCAACCCTCTGTACTATTTTTGCAACTTTTTCGTAAGTCCAAAATTTACACAAATGTAAATTCTAAATCACACCACATGGTGCCATAACAGATAAGTGTGTGTATATATCCTACACACACACTTATTTTTTATGTTTGGCACAAACATTTCTAGCAATGTTTAACAGAAAAGTACTCATTTATATTTGTTTTATTTAAAGATAAAACTTGTGGTTGTCATTTACTTTTCTAGTTCAGGGAGTAAGTGGGTTACCACCTCTCTCTCAGTTGCTGAATGACATTAATTTTGCCTTTGGAGCATTTATTATAGCAGTGTGTTTCCTCAAACAAGTTAAAAATTTTGGAATCCCTTTTATTCACCACATAAATGGCAACACGGTTGTCTTAGAATTCCACAATGTGTCAAGCTTCAGTAGTCAACATGGTCAGTGACCCAGATCTTAGACCACATCCCTGAGAGGAAGATATTCTTCTGAGCCTAAAATGTCGAAGATGTTTCTCTTTTGCTGCTGAGGTCTTCATACCAGCTTGCTTGCTTCAACCCCTGCTACGCTAAACTCTAAGGCACAATCCCAATTATTTTGCTATATGTGAATTTCAATGTGTTAGTTTCCCTAGTTTAAAAAATAAGCTCCTCATCTACTGGAACTTGGTTTGACTGCACATTTTTCTTTCCAATGTGTTTACTGCAGAAGAATTTGAGCCATGCATTTTAGTTATTTATAGGACTCTGCTTAAGGTTATGGTGAAATTGAACAATTTCTCAAGATTCAGGCTATGGGTTTTGGGGAGGGGGCTGTAAGAGTGATCCGGAGAATCCTGCTTTGGGAACTAGATCATCACTCAATGGGGAGGGGACAATGGCCCTACAGATTGGTGTGGTCAGTATATGGACAACAGAAAGTGGCACGCCGACCCTCATATCTGGACTATGATTGCTTATTTAGAATCAAACAATGAAAACAAACAAAATCAAAGAGATGACATGAGCAGATCCATTGATGACCCACCTTTTTAAAAAATGACACAAAGTTCTGGCCCTCCTTCCCCAGTCAGAACAGCCCGTTTCCCTCCTGCACATTCCCCGCCCTTGAAGCAGGTAACAGCCTGACTGCGCAGTGATTTCCCTTGAGCAGGGGCGGTACCTGAGGAGCTTGCGGTGTGACTGCCTCAGCGCCTCCTGTCTCCCTCTAGTGGCAACCTTAGGGAGGGCAAGCACACGAATGTAAACTCTAAATCACACCACAGGGTGCCCTTGTTTAAAGTTCTCCAATGTCTCCTTATCGCTTAGAATAAACCCTAGCTATTTATTAGGCTCTGTGAGGCCACTCACTATTGGACCCTGTGTACATCCATGAGCACGTCCATGTCTTTCCTCTTCCCAGTTTTTCCGCCTTCCTTCTGACTTCAAATACGCCAAACTAGAGTTCCCTTTAAGGTCTTTTTTTTTTTTTTTTTTTTTTTTTGAGACGGAGTCTCGCTCTGTCACCCAGGCTGGAGTGCAGTGGCGCAATCTCGGCTCACTGCAAGCTCCGCCTCCCGGGTTCACACCATTCTCCTGCCTCAGCCTCTCCGAGTAGCTGGGACTACAGGCGCCCGCCACCACGCCCGGCTAATTTTTTGTATTTTTAGTAGAGACGGGGTTTCACCTTGGTCTCGATCTCCTGACCTCGTGATCCGCACGCCTCGGCCTCCCAAAGTGCTGGGATTACAAGCGTGAGCCACCGCGCCCGGCCTCCCTTTAAGGTCTTTGTACTTGCTTTTTACTCTCTGGGATTCTTTTTTCCCCAGACTCTAGGCCTACCTTCTGATCACCATGCAGGTCTCAGCTTAAACACCACCTCTTCATCGGAGTCTTCCCCCTAATGACCCAATCTACAGAAACCCTCTTTCTTCATTGCACAGCCATATTTTATTAGTTCTTCATGGAATTGACCAACATGGTGAAACCCTGTCTCTACTAAAAATACAAAATTAGCTACCTGAAATCCCATCTTCTTGGGAGGCTGAGGCAGGAGAATCGCTTGAATCTGGGAGTCAGAGGTTGCAGTGAGCCAAGATCACACTACTGCACTCCAGCCTGTTCAATAAGAGGGAAACTCTGTCAAAAAAAAAAAAAAAAAAAAAAAAAAAAAGGCGGGGAGGATATTTAAAGAAGGATATTCTTATAATATTGCAATGGGGAAAAGAATCTCGATGGGAAATATATTGCAAAGTCAAGCATAAGACCTAGAAGTCAATGGTGAGGGAACTGACAATTATGGCAATAAACTCATCGTTTGTATAACACAGTGAGCCACGTTAAGAGATAAATAAAACATTTGGTGGCAATATTTGCAAAATAAATGAAGATTAATAGCCTTAATTTTTTAAAAATGTATATCTCAATAGGAAAATGAAAACAGTCCTATAGAAAATGAACATTAGATATAAACCAACAATTCACACAGTACAAATCACCACTGAGAAGATGGAAAGACGTTCAACCTCACTTATAATCAAGAAAATGAAAAGCAACATAAAATACTGGTTCCTGTTAGATTAATAACAGAAAAAATTCACGTCTGTCGAAGAAGTAGAGCAATGGCCGTAGTAATCACTGGGGAAGAGTGTGAATGGGTCCTGTCCTTTTGGAAGACAATTTGTCAGTGTCCACCAAAATGTATAATGCACATATACAATAATTTCACAGTTATGTGTTTTGTAATAACTGACATTTCTTTGACTATAAGTGAGATTAAGTATTTTCATGACAATCATTCATCTATATATTTTTCTATTCTGAACTGGCCTGCTTATGGCCTTAGCCTGCTTTCCTACCATTAGATCATTAGCTGAGTAAGAGGTGGGGAGGAAAGGAAGCACAAAAAGGCCCCTAAAATTTCCTTCCTCACACGTGAGCTGTTGAACTCCTTCGTCATTTCACTTTCAATAGTGGAGCCAGTGGAGGCAATAATATAATTACGATCATTTCTTAGTAGTGGCTGTCAGGCCTCTGAGCCCAAGCTAAGCCATCATATCCCCTGTGACCTGCACGTACACATCCAGATGGCCTGAAGTAACTGAAGAATGACAAAAGAAGTGAAAATGGCCTGTTCCTGCCTTAACGGATGACATTACCTTGTGAAATTCCTTCTCCTGGCTCATCCTGGCTCAAAGGCTCCCCTGCTGAGCACCTTGTGACACCCCCTCCCCACCTCGCCCCTGCCCGCCAGAGAACAACCCCCTTTAACTGTAATTTTCCTTTACCTACCCAAATCCTATAAAATGGCCCCACCCCTATCTCCCTTCGCTGACTCTCTCTTCGGACTCAGCCTGCCTGCACCCAGGTGAAATAAATAGCCTTGTTGCTCACACAAAGCCTTTTAGGTGGTCTCTTCACAGGGACAGGAGTGAAAGTGGCCCCACCCCCAGAAACTTGCAATCCCTCATTACTTGCTACAAAGATGAAATAATTGCATTTAAATATAAGAAGATTGAACTTATCATGCATCCTTTAATTCAATTAGCAAACATTTATTGACTACCTACATTTGCCAGGTACTGTTTCCTTTATCCTTCCGCAACCCTTTTTTGCCCACTCTTACTTATAAAATATATACAACCTTTTTTTTTTTCTTTTCTTGAGACGAGTCTTGCCCTGTAGCCCAGGCTGGAGGGCAATGGTGCAATCTCAGCTCACTGCAACCTCTGCCTCCCAGGTTCAAGCGATTCTCCTGCCTCAGCCTCCCGTATTGCTGGGATTACAGGTGCACGCCACCATACCTGGCTAATTTTTTTTTCTGTCTTTAGTAGAAACAGGGTTTCACCATGTTGGCCAGGCTGGTCTCGAACTCCTGACCTTGTGATCCTCCCACCTCAGCCTCCCAAACTACTGGGATTACACGCATGAGCCACTGCACCTGGGCTGTACAACCTCTTAAGAAGCAGTGGCATGGCAGAGGAATCAAAGCCAGCCATCAGAGTCCACAAAAAAGGTGATCAAGTTTTCCTTCCAAGCAAGAAGGGAAATTGTGTTATTAAAATTTAAAAAGCAGAATCTTGAAAACTTGAAAATTCTCCATTTTTTAAAAATGTTAACAAAATGCTATGTGTATTTATAGCTTTTTTGACCATCTTTGCTAAAATATATATGTGTGTGTGTGTGTATATATATATATATATATATATATACACACACACACAAACATTCATATGTGCACATTTATATGAATGAATTTAGACAAGAAATGTCCTGGAAGAAGGCATTTGAAACATTTTCTCAAAAGGTGAAATTTCATACTATTTTCATTTCTTTTTTCCTTATTTTTATTTTTTAAATTTTTTGCTACTAATGTATACTACCTCTAATAAACTCAGAAAAGAAAAAATTCCTGGGTAGTAGTTAAAAGCAGGTTCTGTAACCAAAAGTCCCAGTTTCTTTTTGGTTTCCTTTCTGTCACTGTCTTATCTCATGAATTTGACAATTAGTTTTAAAAAGTTACTTAAACTATGCTATGCTTTAGTTTCTTCACCTGAATCTAGTGATAATAACTAATAACTACTCTTAAGGTTCTTAGTTTGGATTAAATAAGATCAAGGGAGAAAAGCCCTCAGGATATAGCTTCACACATCGTAAATACTCTCAGGGTTAGTTCTTTTCTTTCCTCCTCTCTTCTTATGTGGACAAATGGTTAACGTCAATTAAACATTAGGGAGTCTGTAGGAGCCATAACTGTACACCCAGGTGTTTCTGGGAGAGTCCCAGTTTCAAACATTGTATCCTGTTGCCAGACCACATGTACTGATTTTAATTTAGGATTCATGATTTTCATCAGGCTTATGTTCCTTTTGTCATCTTATCATAATATCGAACATCTTTGAGCACGTGCTATGTGCTATCTTCTGTAATGAGGAAAAATAGCTCTGAGAGTTTGACCAGTTGTCTGCAGCATCAAGCCTCATTCATAGACAAAGTCTTTATTTTTATTTATGTATTTATGTATTTATTTATGTATGTATTTATTTATTCATTTATTTGAAACAGAGTCTCGCTCTGTCGACGAGGCTGGAGTGCAATGGCGTGATCTCCGCTCACTGCAAGCTCTGCCTTCCGGGTTCACGCCATTCTCCTGCCTCAGCCTCCAGAGTAGCTGGGACTACAGGCGCCTGCCACCACACCTGGCTAATTTTTTGTATTTTTAGTAAAAATGGGGTTTCACTGTGTTAGCCAGGATGGTCTCGATTTCCTGACCTCGTGATCCGTCCACCTCGGCCTCCCAAAGTGTTGGGATTACAGGCGTGAGCCACCGCACCCGGCAACAGTCTCTTTTTTACAGTTAACTGAGATGTTACCTGCTTTCCTTAGTAGATAGGCAACCTCAGTTCATTGGAATGCTGAAAGTGCTTCTCAATGAATATGCATTTTTCATATGATATTAAAGAATAAATGATAAAAATAAGGAGAAATTCTAAATGGATTTATAAAGTGAATATAACATTGGTATAAGTTGACAAAATTGTGTCAAAAAAGAAAACTACATACAGACCATTCACACTACTGTTTATGCAAAAGTCTTTAATAAAATATTAGCAAACATAACCCAATAGCTCATTAAAGAAATAAACAATCCTAACCTTAAAAGAAAAGTATTAAAAAAACTAAAATAGGCTGGGAGCGGTGGCTCACGCCTGTAACCCCTGCACTTTGGGAGGTGGAGGTGGGAGGATCACGAGGTCAGAAGATCAAGACCATCCTGGCTAACATGGTGAAACCCTGTCTCTACTAAAAATACAAAAAAAATTAGCTGGGTGTGGTGGCAGGCACCTGTGGTCCCAGCTACTCGGGAGGCTGAGGCAGGAGAATGGCGTGAACCTGGGAGGCAGAGATTGCAGTGAGGCGAGATAGCACCATTGCACTCCAGCCTGAGCGACAGAGTGAGACTCCGTCTCACAAAAAAAAAAAAAAAACAAAGAACTAAAATAAACATTGTAACCATGGATACTTTTTTTTTTTTTGAGGAATGCAAAGGTGGTTCAATATTGGAGGTTGTATTTGTATAAGGCATCATATTAATAAACCAAAAGAGAAAAATCATATGATTACTTTTGTAGACATGCTCAACTTAATTTATAATTAAAGAAATCTACTTCAGATTAAGATACCATTTCTCATTCATTAAGTAGCAAAATCCAAGCTTTCTTATTAATTTGGCAAAAATTCTGTAGGTGTGACTTTAGGCGAGTAGCCACTTTCATATATTGCTGCTAGAAATGCAAAGTTGTAAAACTCTTACAGAAGAGATTTGTCAATATCAATATATACATAAAAATATAGATAGATAGGTAGATATGTGCATTTAAATTTTGGTTCGATCCAATTTCTAGGAATATATTTTACAAATACCCTAGCTAGAAGGAAGGAAGGAAGGAATGAAGGAAGGAAGGAAGGAAGGGAGGGAGGGAGGGAAAAGAATAGCATCAAGGCTATTTATTGCAGGATTACTTATAAAGGAAGGAAGGAAGGAAGGAAGGGAGGGAGGGAGGGAGGGAAAAGAATAGTATCAAAGCTATTTATTGCAGGATTACTTATAAAGGAAGGAAGGAATGATGGAAGGAAGGAAGGGAGGGAGGGAAGGAGGGAAAAGAATAGTATCAAAGCTATTTATTGCAAGATTACTTATAAAGGAAGGAAGGAAGGAAGGAAGGGAGGGAGGGAGGGAGGGAGTGACGGAGGGAAAGGAATAGCATCAAGGCTGTTTATTGCAGCATTGCTTATAATAACAAAAACATGGAAATGACCTAAGTGTCCATCAGAAGAAGATTGGTCAAATAAACCCTGGCACATTCACACAATGTAATCACATGCAGATTTATATAAAAAATAAGGAATAGCTCTATCAATATATACTATAGAGTAATAGGATCAATTGTTATATTTAAAAAGCAAGGTAAGAAAAGTGTGAATACTGTGTTTTCTTAAATAAAGGGACTATGATATATGCATACGCTTGCTTATATTAATAAAAAGCAAATAATTAAAGAATAAGCCCTAAAATAAAAATAGTCACCTATTTGGGGGCTATTTTTAAGATTTGACTTTGTTTTTTGATTGTCTTGGGAACTATGCCAAAAATTTACATATGTTTAAAATAAATTAAATTTAAAAATCAATTACTACTAATAAAAAGTAAAATGAAACAGATGAATTTCACTGTATACATAGTTTGTGTCAAATCCACAAAAAGAAAAATAATTCCGAATGACTGTAAATCACAATAATCTGACTATTTATCCCTGGTAGGTAGGATACACCCTAAGGACAAAAAGAACTGCCCCTCGGCCGGGCGCGGTGGCTCACGCTTGTAATCCCAGCACTTTGGGAGGCCGAGGCGGGCGGATCACGACGTCAGGAGATCGAGACCATGATGAAACGCCGTCTCTACTGAAAATACAAAAAATTAGCCAGGCGTGGTGGTGGGTGCCTGTAGTCCCAGCTACTCAGAGAGGCTGAGACAGGAGAATGGCGGGAACCCGGAGGGCGGAGCTTGCAGTAAGCCGAGATTGCGCCACTGTACTCCAGCCTGGGCGACAGAGCGAGACTCTCAAAAAAAAAAAAAAAAAAAAGAACTGCCCCTCAAATATGTAAACTTTCAAAAATCTTCCTATTGTTTATGGCAAAGTTGATGCTGTCATTCAGAGACTATTGTGTGTGTATTGTGAAATAATGCAATTAAATAATTATGCAAAATATAAATTGTATTATTCCTGTAAAGAAAGGACTGTGGACAAATAACCTATTTTCTTCAACAAACAAATTGTAGCAAAGAGAGAGAGAGAGAAGAAACAACCTATAGATTAAAATAAATTTAAAATACTTATTAAACAATCACAATATATGGATCTTATTTGAATTCCCATTCAAACAAATAAAATGTTTTTACAAGAGTGACATTTACGAAACAATTGAAAAATTGAGTAACACTGTAAACTTGATATTGAGAATTGACCGCTATTTTATGTAAAGTAATAAAATAGGGGCTATGTTTTTATAAGAGTTCTTGTCTTTCTTACATACATATTAAAGTATTTATAGGTGAAATGATAGGATAATGCAAATTAGCTTTCTAATAATAAGAGAAAGGGAAGTGAGTAGAAGTATGGATGGAAGAGACTGTCCATTAGTTGACTGATAATCATTGAAACTGAATGATGGATACATGTGGGTTTATTATGTTATTCATTCTATTTTGTGTATGTCTGAAATCTTTCAAAATAAAATAAAAAATGTCAACTTTTTGATCAACAAAAGATTGCTAACAAAAATAAACAAAAAATTGCTAACATTTGCTAGATTTATAAGTAAAGCAAAAACTTCAAAATGAAGCTAAAATCCTAGGAAAGAGCTAGGTTTCATGAATCTGTAACTTTGATGCATTGAATACTAGTTGTTTAGGCCCAAATACAACTTCTAAATAGTGTTTTCCATGTATAAAAACCAATCTTAGGGACACTAAAATACAACTTTAACAATAAAGACTCTTGACTCTGAAGACAGACAGGCTGGATTCAAACTCCTTCTCCCCACAAACGTGAAATATAAGGTGTTTGGAACTGGCTGCCACAAAGACAACACTCAGAAAATTCCAGCCCTCCTGATGATTACCCTCCTGGACAGTGGAAAGGGAATGAACTTGGTTTCAAATCTTGACCCTTCTATTTATAAACTGGGGGCAAGTTATGAGGTTTGTCTTGACAACTGTATATGGAAGTGCCCTCTGTGTGGTAGGCCTCCCAAAAATGGGTCTCTGCTGTTGAGGAGGTTACAGTCTTGATGGGATTTAGGATGCTACCCCAAAATATGGCACCTTGGCATTTGAGAAGACAGCGGAAGCAGGAAGTTCTCTCTGGCCTTCCCCTGCCCGTGTCTTCTGTTACAGATTATAAAAGAATTCTCTGACCTTCCTCCAAAGCAGATCAAAGGATGCTCATCTCAGAGGTACCCTCCCTGTACCCAGAGGAAAGAAATGTCCTTATCTCTAAGACACAGGGACACAGAGAAGAGTCTGTATAAACAAGCTCTGTTAAGTTTCTCCTGGCTTATTACCATTAGATTATACCCCTACTGTCCAATCACACTTCTCTACAACTATCCACTTCATCAAACTTAGCATAAAAACATACAGATTTCCTGTTCCTTGGGTCTTTATTTCTGAAGGCTTCCACGTCATGTACACTTACATTAAATAAATGTATACGATTTTCTCTTGCTAATCTGTCTTTTGTTATAAGGACCCCAACCATGAACCCTGTGATAGTAAAGAAAGATATTTCTTCTGCCTCCCCCAAGTTTGTTTCTCACACCTCAGATAGAACAGCTGAGAGTTTCTGATCACTTTTAATCCTGCAGATGAGATCCTGGGACAATGAACAAAATGCCAAAAAAAGGTAAGAATTCTCCCCAAGGTCAGCACTCCTGGACACTACAGACACTTCCCACTGTAGTTCCCAGTGGGGAGAGGAAGGTTAATAACTCCTGGATACTACAGACACTCCCCACTGTCTGTAGTTTCCAGTGGGGAAAGGAAGGTAAAAGCTTCTTGTCCTTTTCTTTCCAGATTCAGAGTAGCAAAGGAAAACTATTTGTTTGCATTGTGAAATAAATGTATATGTTTTTCTCTTGTTAATCTGTCTTTTGTTTTTTTGTTGTTGTTTTTTTTTGTTTGTTTGTTTCTGTTTTTGTTTTTGAGATGGAGTCTCGCTCTGTCGCCCAGGCTGGAGTGCAGTGGCGCGATCTCAGCTCACTGCAAGCTCCGCCTCCCGGGTTCACGCCATTCTCCTGCCTCAGCCTCTCCGAGTAGCTGGGACTACAGGCGCCCGCCATCACGCCCGGCTAATTTTTTTGTATTTTTAGTAGAGACGGGGTTTCACCGTGGTCTCGATCTCCTGACCTCGTGATCCGCCCACCTCGGCCTCCCAAAGTGCTGGGATTACAAGCGTGAGCCACCGCGCCCGGCCTAATCTGTCTTTTGTTATAGGTGCCTCAGCCATGAACCTACAGATGGGTGAGGAAAGAAATCTTTCCTCCCTGCAATCTGCAGTCTAAAGTCAATCTCTGTGTCTCTGATTCTAAAATTGTTATCCTAATGGTCACAGATCACAATACCTTCATTCAGTTGGTTTGCAAATGAAGTAATATGATTCCAATGATCTAAACAGAAAAATCCCAAAGTGGAAAAAAAAAAAGTTTGCAGCATCCCAACATCCCTACTAGATGAAAATAGCCTTCAAGAGCATCGGACTAGTTTGCTTTCTTTTCTAACCATGCTGACTGCTGATGTTGATTTGCTCTCTGACACGACCTACCGACCACCCAATGTTCAGCTAACTTCTGGTGTTTCCTGTTAATACAAAAGGGGTTGCATTAAGCCAGAAATTATAATTTGGATTTATAAATCAAGCCTTAGCTCATTTTGTTCATGGAAATCCGGAACCTGAAATCCAGAACCTCTTTATCTTTTATTCATGAATTCATCCAATAAGTAGTTCTGAGTGACTACACACAAGGCACTGAGCTAGGACTTGGGACAATCTTCAACAAGCAAACAAGCCTATGTCCTAGCACAAGAGAAGAAAGACAAACAATATGCTTAATAAATGAGTAAATTATTAGTAAGTTAGATAGTGAAATTTGCCATGGGGGAAAAAGTAGAAAAATATACACTAGGTGTTTAATAATATTTGCTGACTGATTGTTTTACATTTGAATTTTACCAGCCTTTATAATTGTTATCTACAACTCTTGATATTTCACAAGCAATTGCTTTTGCAGACACTCAATTAGTTTATCAATAAACATAGAAGCTTGAACTCAAATGTGTACCAAGAGCTCCACAAGAAGGAATTAAGGCTATGGGTGCATGTGATTTGGAGCAAAAGAAGCTAAATTCTGTTTATGTCTTCATTTCCACAAGTCAATTTTTGAAGCTTCAGGTGTTGAGGGATAGAGAGTTGGTAAGAGTTTACAGGAAAAAAAAAAAGTTGGAGTTCATAATATTGGGACATGGTGTCATCCGTCTTTTAGGAAAGCAATACACCTATTGCTTCATTAGGGTCCAACAGAACTCCCATGTTACACTGAGTGCCCTAGAAACCTGGTAGATTACAGCTTGAATTGTTTTTTTGTTGTTGTTGTTATTTAATAATTTGCTTTCACCCACAGTACATGGTCTTTGTTGCCTGCTAAAATTCCCATGCAACTTCTTAATGTATACTCAGAGCTCTCCCCTAAAGACTGCAGGAGAATAGGTAGCAGAGGGCTTACAGATGTGGATGCCTCCCTCTCCAGCAAGGTGCGGCTGGGTGCTGCCCCTCCCATCTGTTCTATACACCAGTGCTGGGCAACACTGTGAATTTAATCTGTTCTTTCTCAGCAGCTTTGCCGTGTAGCATCTCTCTACCGTTGAAGCAGTGGTAACTCTGTAATTATGTATTAGACACAACAAAGGGATTCTTCAAAGTAGAGAGGTCTCCTCTGTGCACCCTTGCTAGGCTGCTGAGAAGTTTAGTGCCTGGTCTTAGACTTAGCTCATCCGCTTCCTGCCCATCTGGATTGACTTGGTTGACTTTTCCTTTGCTTGGGCTAGCTCAGTTGTTTGCAAACCCAATTGTGTTTGAATCACCTGGGGGTTTTGAAAAATAGTGCTGAAGTCCCCCACTCCACCTGACGGGATTGGACAAGAGATGGGCTGGAAATCAGTGTTTTGTGATGACCTCACACCTGGCCTCCAGCCTCTGAGTGCGGCCAAGAAGAGTAAATCGGGGGGCCTTTGGCTTTGTGGTGACAGTTTTCTTGTCCCTGCTCTAGCACTTCCACCTAGTTTCTTTCTTTTTCTTTCTTTCTCCCTCCCCCCCTTCCTTCCTTCCTTCCTGCTTGCTTTCTCTTTCTTCTTTCTTTCTGAGTAAAGTGGAAGCAAGTTTATTAGAGAAGCAGAGAAACAAAAGAATGACTACTCCATAGGCAGAGCAGCCCAACTAGTTTTTTTATTTGAGTCATTTTTACAGTTTTCCAGAACTGGGAGCCTGCCATTTATTCACTGATTCCTCTGAGCAGGTGCCATGATGCCTCCTCCAATCATTAACATTATATACAGGCTGCAGAAGTCAGCTACTGGGTGGACATCAGGTGGCAGGACTATCCCTTGGCTGCTGCCACTACAACTTGATTAGCATCATCGAGCACTCTAGGAAAAGGGAGTTAATGTTGTCTGCATAGTCCGCTCAACAGTATATGCCCGTTCTTTACCTTCTGCTAGATTGAAAACCTGAACTGTTTCCATGGTTACAAAGGCCAGTTGATGGGGCACGGGGCACAATAAACATGGCATGGGGCATTTAACATGCTAAACGTCAGCTTTTGTCTGGGGCCACATCCTAAGAAATTCAAACAGGACTTGTGGAGTCTGCCTCGAGATGAGAGGGCAATTCTTGGTAAATCTATTGACACTGAGGTGCTGAACACTGCACTCCAGGCTGACAATCCCACCCAGCGCCCACCCTCAGATAAAATTCTTTCCATACTTGCCAGTGCTCAAAAGATAAAGTCCAAATTCTTCCACTTTTCTGTAAGACCTCAACGACCTGTTCTGGTGAAATTATGCATCTCATCCTGTAGACACATAGGTCCTTGGCTTAGCAAATTCCCCACTCTCTCTCCTTCGACTGGCAAACCTTACTGTTTTCTCTAGAGCCGGTTCATTTATCACTTTCTCATGTAGCCTTGATGCCCCTCTCAGAATTTATATCCCCCACCCAAATCCTCCATGGCGTTTATATTATGATATTGATTGGCTTACATGCCTTTCTCACCAACTGGGCTATACCATCTTCAACAACAAGGCTTTGATATATGGAATTTACCTTTGTAACTCTCAGCACTGAAAACATGGTAGACACTCAAAAAATACCCATCAAAATCAATGAAACCGCCTATGAAGTATTCTTGCTCTAAAAACAAGAACCTGAATCTTTTAGATCTATATTCTTGTTTAAACAAAAGATGACATCAACACATAGAGGGAAACAACACACACTGGGGCTTATCAGAGGGTGGAGGTTGGGAGGAGGGGGAGGATCGGGAGAAATAACTAATGGGTACTAGGCTTAATACCTGATGAAATAATCTGTACAACAAACACCCATGACACAAGTTTACCTATGTAACAAGCCTGCACATGTACCCCTAAATTTAAAATAAAAGTTAAAAATATTTTTTTAAAAAAGAAAAGACATTGATGAAGGCACCAGAGAAATTATACTATTAGGAGACAATCATAGCATGGATTTTATAGACAGTTGATGTGATTTCTCTAATAATTCAATGGCATGGGAAAAAAGGAAGGGGATAGGATAGGGATCCTTCTAGATAAAAGAGAAAAACATATGTTACAACCAAATGCAATGTGTCAATCAATTATAAAGACATTTTTGAGATGATTTGGGAAATCTAAGTATGGACAGGGTATTAGATGATATTATTGTTCATTAAGTACAAAATAGTGTTTCGGTTATATACGAAATGTCCTTATTTAAGCATAAAATAACCTGATATAGAAGTCTTTCTTTAAAATACACTATAGCAGGCTGGGGATGGTAACTCACACCTGTCATCCTAGAGCTTGGGAGGCCAAGGTGGGAGGATCACTTGAGGCCCGAAGTTTCAGATTATAGTGAGCTATGATCGGCCACTGCACCCCAGCTTGGGCAACAGAGTGAGACCCTGATTCTAAATTAATTAATTAAGTTAAATTAAATACTACCGCAAAATTTTAAAACCGGATAAATATGCAAATAAGA
Source organism: Symphalangus syndactylus (assembly GCF_028878055.3). NCBI lineage: Eukaryota > Metazoa > Chordata > Mammalia > Primates > Hylobatidae > Symphalangus > Symphalangus syndactylus. The sequence goes on from NC_072438.2 coordinate 24,691,343, forward strand.
CATAACTGGGATATGTGGTCTAACAAAAAAATAAATATTTGGTCTTTGTTCCTCCCACCTCTGTTTCTGGCACAGAGCTCCTAAAACACTTGGAATTTCCTGAGTGACAGGGACTATCTTTTGTTATTCATAACAAGTCCCTTTCAACCTCACCCAAGGTTATCTGATAAGGTGACTTATGGGGTGCCCTAGGTAGCATCTGGATGGGGGTTAGCCACCAGCAGAGAAACCAAACTTGTGATTCTAGGATTAGAGTTTTCAGTCCCACGTTGGGACCTCCGAGGAGGGGAGAGGAGCTGGAAGTTGAGGTCAGTCACTAATGGCCAATGATTAAATCAGTCACACCATGTAATGAAACCTCTGCACAAAGCCTCTAAGTTGTGGGGTTCAGGGAGCTTCCAGGTTGAGGAACACATCGATGTGCTGGGAAGGCGGCAAACCTGGGGAGGGGGGAGAAGCCCGCCACCAACCATGACCCCCATATTTTGCTCCATGCAGCTCTTTCATTTGGCTGTTCCTGAGCTGTATTTGTTACAATAAAATGGTAATTATAAGTAAGGCACTTTTGCTGAGCTCTGTGAGTCATTCTAGGTAATTACCAAATTTGATAGGGAGAGTGGTCTCAGAATTCCCAGTTTTGTAGTTGGCCAGGCAGAAATGCAGAGGTCTTGAGGACCCCCTTTCAGGGTGGCATCTGAAGTGGGGGCAGGCTTATGGGACTGAGCCCTTGATTTGTGGGGTCTGTACTAATGCCAGGTAATTAGTAACAGAATTGAATTGAACTGCAGGACATCCACCCAGTTCATGTCAGAGAATGGGATAATTGATTATTGTTGAAAAATGACACAAGGTAATTATGGCAAAATGTTGGTAATTGTTGAATCTATGAAATGAATATATGAGGGTTCATTAGACTATTCTTCTATTTTTGTGTGTTTGTTTCCTAACGAAAACATTAAAAACTTAAAAGAATATTATTTCCAGATTCATTTGCCTGTTCAAAGAGAATATTTGTAAACTTTAGCCATCCTAGTGGGATGCAGTGGCATCTCACAGTGGTTTAAACTTACATCTCTTACATGATTAATGGTGGTGAACATTTTTACAGGTGTTTGCTGGGCATTTGTATACCTTCTTTTGTAGAGCATTATTCCAAGATATTTTGCTGAAGGAAATGAAACCTTTGTCCACAAAAGGACTTTTACAAGAAGGTTCATGTCAATTTTATTCATAATAGCATAAAATAGAATAAAATAAAGAAAATAACCCAAATGTTCATCACCAGGAAAAGAGATAAACAAATGGTGGTATACTATGCAATGGAATATCACCCAGCAATAACAAAGGAGAAACTACTGTTATACACAACAACATAAATGAATCTTAAAATTATTGTGTCGAGCAAAAGATGCAAGACACAAAAGAATGCATATTTTATTATTTTTAATAAGAATTTTGAGATCAGGCAAAATTGATCTGTGGGGATAAAACTAAAAAGAATGGCTATCAGGGGAAGGTGAATGATAAAAGGCAGTGGAGGCCTTTCTGGGGTGACAGAAATGTTCCGTTATCTTGGTAGAGCCATTGGTTACACAGGTGTATACATTTTTCAAAACTCACCAAATTCTATGCTTAAGATCTGTGCATTTCACCATATATAATTATAGTTCAATTTAGAGAGAGAGAGAGAGCAACACCTAACACACAAAACATGTGTTGCTAGAAGTGGGATTTCAGACAGTGGCAAGGGAGGTATTTTAAGATGGAAGAGCACGCCTTCCTGGTCTTTCCTCCAGGTATGAACCTGTAATTCAGGACTCTCTGTGTTCACCCTGAAAAATCTCAATTCCCCTTTGCTTAGGTATCAATGCAGAGCAGGTGGCCACCCCTGCGATCTGAACTTCTCTTGCTGCAGACACAATCCAGAATTCTTAGTATGACACCATGGAAACAGTGCTAGCTTTCTCTATGGGCCACAAAAGTGACCCCACTACTGACATCCTCCTTGCATGAAGAAGCAGAAATATTATTAGCAATAAGTGGGCTGTATTTGACTGAAAGGAACACAGTAGAGAGGCATATGTTACTTTTCAATTCTAAGAGCTTATCTCATGGAGTTCAAGGTCATCAGTTCACACGACTTTCCTATTGGACTTCTCTGGGAGTAGGAATGAAGGCTCAGTAAGGAGAAGGTCTAGAAGAAAAGTTGTCTTGTAAATGTTGAGACTGCTATTTGTTTTGGTGTTAATGCACTAGAAATATATTACCTTAGTAGTATATTAATGATAAAGTGTGTTAATCCTCCCCAGGTGAAGGTATTGTGGTCCCCATTTTGGTAGTACAAAAATGAGCCTCAAAGGCGTTAAGGAACTAGGTCAAGGCCATTTAGCTGGCAAGTCATAGAGATGGGTGTGGGGGATCATATCCCTCAGGCCTCATGATTGTATTGCACCCCGGCTGACTTCTAACAGGAGTATGTAAACCCAGTTAATAGGGAGTAGAAGGACTTTCTTTGGAGCTCTGAAGGCCACTATGCCTCTCCTTAGCAGCAGCTCTTAACCAGTTACTAATGGAAGTTACTATGCAAATATCCCAGTCCCCTCCCCTTGGGTGGGCTGCCTCTGAGATGCATGTCTACACTGACTTCCACACCTGCCCAGTGAGAGTAAGTTTCCACTGCCATTGGCTTCTGTTGTGGCTGGCTGAATAGCACGCTCTTTGTGGGCTGCATTTTCTTCTCTGTGTCTCTTCCTCAACTGGCACGTCCTGCCAGAAACTCCTTCACCTTGAGTCCTTGTGTCAGTCTGATTCTGTGGAAGTCAAGCTAAAACAGTGAAATTCACACCTAAGGTTTTTGACTTTACAATCTGTTCTTCTACCATACTATAAATTACAGGTCAAACTGTTGGAAATAGTGATATTTGACCATTTTTTAACCAATGGAAATGGCAGTATCGTACAGTTCAACTGACTCACGGTAGGAGTATGTGTACCTCAAAATAAACACTCAAAAATGCATGTACACACAAAATGCACATATGTGCATGTAACAGAAACATAATATGCTTTTTATAATGTAAGGAGGCCAGCCACGTGGCCTTTCTAAAGCAAAAGTCTTTGTATCTCTTCCTTTACTAAATCCTTCAGTAATTATACCATCCCCTTGGCAAAATCCAGGCTCTCTAGCATGATATAGATATCCCATTATCTTCTGGCTCCAGCCCTTTTCTTTGGCTTGTATTCTGCCCTCTTTGTTTTGTTTGACATTGCTAAACTGCTTAGAATTAAATAATAAAAGAAAAAAGAAAAACACTGGAGTATTTCATCATCTTCTCCGGCTCAACAGCCAGAAGTTTTTCTTGTGGCTCCCCGCTTTTCCCAAAGCAAATGAGTCCAGCCCTCCCAGGACCAGCTCTTTACCTTGGAAATAAATCCATGAGTGTATCAATCACATTGAACTATAATATTTTCATTTGCTTGACTCTTTCCCTTATCAGAATGTGAGCTCCTAAGTCCAAGACCTGGTTTGTTCATCTCTGCATGCCTACTGTCTACCATAGAACCTGATGCATAAGAGGTGCTCACTAAACGATGTTGAATGAAGATGAAGTCAGATTTGAACTTTGTCATCTAGGCTCCGGTAAAGCATTGTGCAGAAGGTATGTGAGCAATGCCCATTTCTTTACAGTGCGTAGGGACTTTATACTCAGAAACAAAAATAAAGATGCATGACCTTCTGATACCTGGCCCCAAACCAGGAAACCAGGTCTGAATATTTGACACAAACTGTCTAGGGAAAATGGAGCTATGCTGCAACTGTGACATCTGAAGTCAGGCTGCGTGGGCTCAATCTCCGGCTCTACCACTAACTAGGAGTATGACCTTAGGCAAGTCTCTCCCACTTTGTGCCTAAGATGCTTCTTCTGGAAAGGAGGATACTAAAAGATCCCACGTCAAAGAGTTGTTGCGAAGATAGTTCAGTTTTGGCAATAAATACAGGCTATGGATAGCAATGATGCTAACAAGTCCACAGCCTTTAATCTGGATTTCATGTAAACACTAAGCCTCAGTCTCTGTATCTATAATCAAGGGATAGTTTATGAATTACTGCAACCAATGTTCATATATCTGACATGTTCATCACAGTACCATGTCTAAGGAAATCACAGTGATGAAGACAGACACAGGACTTTTCCTCATGAGGTTTCTCGTCTGATGAAGGAATACAGGGAAGTGGAAATGTCATGAAAGCTGAGAACTGAGGGTAAGCTAACTTAGAAGAATATATATTCTTCTATATATATAGAGAGAAGAATACAGGCCTGGCGTGGTGGCTCAAGCCTGTAACCCCAGCACTTAGGGAGGCCGAGGGGGGTGGATCACGAGGTCAGGAGATCGAGACCATCCTGGCTAACACGGCGAAACCCCGTCTCTACGAAAAATACAAAAAATTAGCCGGGCGTAGTGGCGGGCGCCTGTGCTCCCAGCTACTCGGGAGGCTGAGGCAGGAGAATGGCGTGAACCTGGGAGGCAGAGCTTGCAGCGAGTCGAGATAGCGCCACTGTAGTCCAGCCTGGGTGAAAGGGCGAGACTCCGTCTCAAAAAAAAAAGAAGACAGAAGAAAGGGATAGTTAGAAAGAGAAGATGGAGACTTTATCTTAAGAGCAATGAATTTTCATCAGGAAGTAACTCGATCTGAGTGAATTCTAGTTGAGATCACTCAGTCTGCCACGTGCAAAATAGAATTTATCGGGGAAGGCGGGAGCAGAATGATCTCAGGCAGTATTTACAGCCAGTCATCCCTGCAGAGCAAATGGGAGCCTGAACCAGGAAAATGACCGTGAGCATATGTATTAGATTCCTAGGGCTGCCATAACTAGGTATTCAAAGTTGGTGGCTTCAAACAACAGAAATAGATTCTCTTATAGCTTTGGAGTCTAGGATCCCTAGTCAAGGTTTTGGGAGGGTTGAGCTCTCTCTGAATGCTTTAGGGAAGGATCCTTCCTCACTTCTTGCTGGCTTTTCGTGATTGCAGCAATCTGCACCTTCTTCCTGTATGTCTTTGTCTCTGTGTCCAAATTTCCCTCATTTTTTTTTTTTAAATAAGAATACCAGTGATTGAATTAGGGTCAACCCTACTCCAGTCTGATTTTAACTTGATTGCATCTGTAAAGACCCTTTTTCCAAATAAGGTCACATTCATAGGTACTAGGGTTTAGGACCCAAACGTATCTTTTTAGTGGGGCAAAATTCAACCTACGAAAGGCTGGCATTAAATAAGTAAACTTGGGAGATATTACTAATTTACTGATTCATTGGGAATGGTGAAGGATATGGAAGAATCAAAGATATTGTCCAAAAAGCAGACATGAGAAAACAGTAGGTGAAATATGAGTAGTAGCTGAATAATGATTCAATTCACTTAAAAAGTAACGTGGGAGAAGTCCAGATTTCATGGAACAGATGACATGGAGTTTAAACCTGCTGCTGGAGACACCATCTTTTGAGGCTTTGAAACCCTTGAGGAACAGCTGTTGGGGTAGAATTTGAGAACTGGGGATTGGATTTCTAGATGGTAGAGCTTTCACAGTAAACACTAAGAAGCAAAACTTGAGATGAGGTGGAGGTGAATGTTTCGGTAGGTTTGAAAAAGCATGAAATTTGGAATCATAAGCCTTACGTTCTGAATGTTTAGAAATCACACGTGAGGCCCGGTGCAGTGGCTCACGCCTGTAATCCTAGCACTTTGGGAGGCCAAGGCGGGTGGATCACAAGGTCAAGAGATCGAGACCATCCTGGCCAACACGGTGAAACCCCATCTCTACTAAAAATACCAAAAATTAGCCAAGCCTGGTGGCGGGCCCCTGTAATTCCAGCTACTCGACAAGCTGAGGCAGGAGAATCGCTTGAACCTGGGAGGTGGAGGTTGTAGTGAGCCGAGATCGCTCCACTACACTCCAGCCTGGTGACAGAGTGAGACTCTGTCTCAAAAAAAAATAATAATAATAAAAAGAAAGAAATTACACATGAAAGAACCTCATCTTCTATATGTCCATCTAGATCAAACTTGTCCAGCTTGCAGCCATGAGGCCCAGGACAGCTTTCAGTGTGGTCCAACACAAATTTATAGACTTTCTTAAAACATTATGAGATTTTTTTGCAATTTTTTTAGCTCGTGAGCTATCATTAGTGTTAGTGTATTTTATGTGTGGCCCAAAACAATTCTTCTTCCAATGTGGCCCAGGTAAGCCAAAAGATTGGACGTCCCTGTTCTAGATGAATGTAATGATGCTCATTTTAATATTTAGGTAATATTTTAGTTTATAGAATAGTACTACATGCATTAAATGATTTGGACCTTACAATAACCCTGAGATGAACTAACTTATCCTAGGTCCCATAGCGAACAAGGGGCAAACATAGCAGGCAAGCCCAGGTCTCTGGTTCCAAGGCTACTGCTCATTTCATGGCACCTCACTGCCTCTAAGAGGTTCCTTGATTGGAACTCCTCATTACTATGCTTGCTTTCTTGGCAACAGCCACTGTCACACAGTGCCTTTAATTTAGATTTCTCATACATATCAGTGTGGAGGAATCTATTTTCCTCAGCTCAAAAGACCACCCTCCTTAAAAAGTAGACACTCCCCAAAATACATGGATTTAAATCCTCTTCAACATGGTGTAATATTATTTTTCCAGAGAAAAAGAGCAATATATCTTTGAAAGCAATGAGAGGTACCCTAGATTATAAAGAACCAGATGAAAAGCAGAAAATGACTGCAAAAAAGCACTAAACAAATTTTTGAACCTAAACATAAAATTCCAAATATTGCTTTTAAAATTCTGATCAAAATAAAATAAATTAGAATCACAGATTTTTCTACAACTATTTAAGAGGCCAAGGGCAGTCTCACATTTATATTATAACATATAAATATTATTATAACAATAAATAGGACCTTTGGGAGTTATTTAATACATTTTCCTTTCTCGAGAATAGTTGTATCTAATTCAGTGCTTCTCAAAGTTTACTCCATAGATGTTAATAAATATTATTTGTTTTAAAAGAATGGGTGATGGTGGGAAACCTTAGATGAAGTTAAGTAGATTTACTTTTTGCAGGACTTCTCAGGGCCTTTGATATGCTAACATGTTTACTGAATCCCTAAGGAGAGGGATGGCATGAATAGATATTTGCTAAACTTATTTGATCGTAAAACCCTTTTATCACATAAGAGCATGAAGACTAGCATATCATAAAATGCACTTTAGGAAACAATCATTTAGGTAATCAAAAGGATAAATTTTTACCTAATTTTAAAAATCAGAATCAGAGATTTCTGTGTTTCTTTCCATGTCTTATTTTTATATTTAACTTTAATATCAACCACATTCTCCTTTAATATGGGAATCAAATTTTAGCTCCTGCAATGCAAATCATATGCAGCCAGTTATTATTTATTGAGAGCTTACTACTATGTGTTGGGCTGCTCTAGGTACCAGCCTCTGAAGGTAGATAAGACAGCAAATATATTCTCAAAGTAATACGTCTTTTCTAAAAGCGAAGTCTTTGGCTCCCTCATTCTTCTGAAGTCTACATTCAAGAATTGCAATTCTTCTTGCTTCTTGCATAATTGATCTGAACCCCCTTTTTAATGCACTTTCCAAGGGGCAGAGATCAGAGGGTCTGTCAGATCAAAGTTCTCATTTTGTAAATGAGAAGAGTGAAACACAAAGGGAGAAATAACTGGTTCAAAATTACAGAAGAGTTAAAGATGGAGGTGAGATCCAACTGAAGATCAGTGAATCTGTGCGAGCAGAAGTTCATGACTGTAATCTTAGCTGCTAGGGAGGCTGAGGAGGGAGGATCATTTGAGACCAGGAGTTTGAGACCAGCCTGGGCAACATAACAAGACTGCCATATCAAAATAACTAACTACCTCAGTGTTTCTTGTTTTTTTTGTTTTGTTTTTTGAGACAGAATCTTGCTCTGTTGCCCAGGCTGGGGTATGGGAGCACGATCTCGGCTCACTGCAACCTCTGCCTCCTGGGTTCAAGGGATTCTCATGCCTCAGCCTCCCAAGTAGCTGGGATTACAGGTGTGTACCACCATGCCTGGCTAATTTTTGCATTATTAGTAGAGATGGGTTTTCACCATGTTGGCCAGGCTAGTCTTGAACTCCTGGCCTCAAGTGATCCTCCTGTCTCAGTCTCCCAAAGTGCTGGGATTCCAGGCATGAGCCATTGTGTCCGGCTAACTAATTTTTTTAAAGCAATCAGTCACCTTCTTTTGGCTATACCAACCAGTCTTTCTTCCTTTTGCTCAGTTCTCAAGTCCATAGGTTATAGCATCTGCATACTTAGAACAATAGTGTGACTGATTCTTGATGAAATGCAAGGAACTGCTTGCAGTTCCAACATCCAAAACTTTTATCCACAGAAAGTGACTGAAATGGAGACAAGCACGGACTCAAATTCTATCTCTGTTATTAACCAGCAGTGAGAATAGGGAAAAGTTTTTAAAACTCTCCAGGCCTCAGTTTACCCATCTCTTTAAGAAGGGCAACAGTAACAACTACTACTACAACTACAATAAAATTACAGAAATGAAATGCCCAACTTGAAGGTTATGCTCAATAAATATTATTAAAACTAAAAATATATATCCATAAGTTCATTTAACAAGTTCACTGGGCTTAATCTCATTCTCTATGACACTCGTAATCTAAGGCAGTGTTGGCCATTACATACCCTGCATGCTGCTTCACTACCTTGCTCTCTTCAACAGAACCTTTCCCCAGGGCAAGAGAGAATGGGAGGTTCAAGCAACTCTCTGAGACAGGTGGTAAAAAGAGTGAAGACAAGACACAAATGAACATGTCAGTCAGGCACGTTCATCTGTAATCCCAGCACTTTGGGAGGCCAAGGCAGGCGATCACTTGAGTCCAGGAGTTCAAGACCAGCCTGGACAACATGGCAAAACCCCCATCTCTACCAAAAATACAGAAAAATTAGCCAGGCATGCGTGGTGGTGCATGCCTGTAGTCCCAGCTACATGGGAGACTTTGGTGGAAGAATCACTTGAGCCCAGAAGGTCAAGACTGCAGAGAGCAGTGATCTCGCCACTGCACTCCAGCCTGGGAGACAGTGAGACCCTGTCTCAAAAAACAAAAACAAAACAAAAAATGTCCCAACAAGCTGTTGCATTACACATGCATCATATTGTTTCATTTTATAGCTGTAAGTACATCTTATACATAAGCCTCTAAGAACAAGGAATTTGTTTTATTTTTTGTATCATTCAGGCACATTACATGAAGCACTTCTTAATACAGAACCTCACATAACTAAGCACCTACTACCTGCAGGCTAGAAGGAATCAACAGAGGAATGAATGGGTCCCCTGTCATTTGCACTCCTGAGGTTCTGGTCCATTTCTCCTTGTGTTCTCCTTAAGTTCATTTCTGAACCAGAGCTGCCCCCTGCCTTTGCATACCCATCTGCTTCCTTTATCTATTGGGTAGTTTTGCTTTTCTCCCTGAATCAAACCACCAGTATTCAATCAAGACTTGTTCCAACACAGTCCAGCCAAGGGATGCTCAGGGAAAGAATTACCTACAGCATCTTAGCAGATCCCAGATAAATAAAGCACATCATACATTTGACATAAAAGCAAGATTGTGACTATATCTCACCTTAGAGCAAACAGCAGGGCTTTGAGACATGAAGAAGGGTGGGAAAAATTACTTACACACTGCAGACCATTAGGCCGGAAACTAGAAAACGAGAGCGATCTGTTAGTGTGGGATTTGACACACCAGAAGTGCCTGCTGTCAATGAAACATCCATCTTCAGATCAAACTGGCAGTCTATGAGGAAGGCTGCCAAGCCCTGCCATCTGAGTTGAGTCTCATCACTGACACTTGGGTGCTGCTTTCTCTATGACAAAGTTTCCAATAAAAAAGCCTCAGGGACTTGGGCTCTGCAGACACGTGTCTGTAATTTCTCTTGACATCTTACAGAAAGTGGAGATGAGGCGTGGCCACTGTCAGTTGAACTGAAGCAGGTCAGTCCTTTAGAGAGATAGTTCAGGGGCGGGCTTCGGTGCTTACAGGCTGGCTGGCAGCACAGAAAGTTTCCTCTTCCTGTAATCTTGCCCTACCTCACTCCATCCTGCTGGGATCATTCACTTGCCCCACTTACACCTGGTCTGCACCAGACCATTACACATTTGTTTTAGATGCTTGGGTAGTTTCCTAGTTGTTCTATATCCATAGTTAAGACTCAGTAAATCCCACCTTAGCCATCAAGCCTTTTCCCATAGCTGCCTGAAGCCCTGGTCAAGGTAACCTCTCATTCACCTTGGAGGGATGGGATATTGAGCTTCAGAGTCAGGAGAACTTGAATTCAAAGTGCATGTCCAACACTAACCACATGATCCCAGACAACACTGAGCATCCCTTTTGTACTATGGGGGACAATAATCATGTCCAGATAAAATAATGTGTGATATAATGGAATGATTGGAAACAAGCCAAATGTCTCCTCAGGGCTGGTTGTATAAATTATGGCATATGCATACCTTGCGGGGAGCTTCTCTATTTCTGATGTTTCCTTTGATACGGAGGGAGCTCCACTAGAGTCACCTCTATTCCTCTCTATCCCCTTTCTTGCTCTTCCACAGAAAATCAGGGGTGACTTTTCTCATTTGATGAGTTTGGGAACAATCAACTGGACGTGCTTAGCCAGTCCCTCCCTCCCATGTCTTGGGAATGAGATGCTTGCAGAGGTTCTTGTTCTCTGTGGGAACCACACCTGCCTGTTCAGTGCTGCCTGGGGTTGGGGAGGGAATTCTGTCTAATTCTGGGGTTCAGTATTAGTCAGTCTACCAGTCTTCAGCTAATAGCTGCTGCACCTTCATCATCAGGAATGAAGGTGATATTCATTTCTCAAATAATTCAGAACTCAGGTAAGAAAGATGGTTGCTATTTGGAGGGTCCTCCCAAAGTCCCAACATAATACCATGAAATAATTTAAGTTTAAAATAATTTAATATATGTGTGTTTATGGACATAGAAAGATAAAATGATGTTCATTATAAATTGACAGAATAAAGATAAAACAGAAAGAATGGTATAATTCTCCTTTAGTTTAAAATATATATATTTATGTATATGCAACATGTAACAATAGGAAAAATGTCTGAAATGGCAGTGTGAACTTTTAATAGCAAATATCTTGAGGCAGTAGAATGATGGGTGTTTCTTAATATTCTTCTTTTAGATCATGAGCATTTTAAAAGAATCTATAATAAAAGTATATTCCTGAAAATACTACAGTTATTTATTTGCTAAAAAATAAAAGTCATTTTCAAAATTGTCAGAAACACAAATGTCTCCCAATTACCTCTTCAGGAGTTCATTGCTTGGATAGTTAGCTCAAGTCAGAGGTAATTATATATTTGTTGGGGACCATCTGGTGTCACTGGTTTTAAATGGACAAGTTTCTACAGGCTATAAATCTCTTTTAGTTTTAGAATACTAAGGATGAAAAAAAAAGCTCCTTCAAAATTTGAATAATGCTGTATGCTCAGTATGTGTCAAATAAAAGGGAAAGGATACAGTGATTAATAAGCACAGCACATAAAAATGTAGAATTGTCTCTGTAGAAAGCACCTTAGAGTTGCCCTGGCCCTTCCCTCTGCTTTCACCACGGCAGCTACTGATGGGTGGTAATGGCCTTTTTCTATCCCAGTCCATAGCTCAGTTGCATCCTCTACTCCAAGAAGCCACTACATATTCATCAGCTTTGGCAGAACAAATGACACCTTTTGCCCATCTCTCCTCTATCTGAACCATCTGTTTCAGAGATGAGGAAACTAAGACATGTGACAGTTAAGTGGCTTTCAAAAAATTACATGGCTGATGACAGACTCTGATACCAAATCTTTAGTTCCATCCAAAACACTTTTACTGAGCCCCTACCATGAGTAGATCACTGACCTAGCCTTTGTGGAGCTGCTTAGGATAGGATAGGAGAATGTATTCACCTGCCTTCAAGAAGTTTACAGTCTACTCAGAGTTACCCTGATGCATAAAGGAAGATCATAAAACCACATATAACACAAGAAATTGAGGTACAAGGAGAGATCAGAGAAAAAAGGACTAATCATGATTGGAAAAATTGAGAAACCCAGTGGTCAATCGACTACGCTGGGATAAACTATATACTACAAATATAAACCTAGCACATAATAGGTGCTCAATAAAGGCTGACTGAAAAAATTAGTAGATAAATATTAAAATATATATATATATACAGTCTTCAAATAATTTATCTATAAATCACTTATATACAATCAAACCATTTCATTCAAATTATGTTGAGATTTTAATAACTTATATGAGTATACATACATTTATATGCAATTTATATATAAAAATAAATTTTAAAACATATACACAGCCTTCAAATCATTTTACATAATGATGACAGTTACCATAATGTGTATCAGACCCTGCTCTGTTTTACATATATGATCTTACTTGATTTCTTCCAATCTTATGAAGTAGTTTATGGGTAACAGAAAATAAAAAACAATAACAGCTAAAATTTTATTTCATAGGCTAGGTAATCATCTGAGTGGTTTGCACATATTATCTGACTTAATTCTCAGAACAGTCTCATGAATTAGGTCCTATTGTCTTTTACAAATGAGAGAATGGAGGCAGAAAGGGACTGATTAGTGGATCCAGAATCGCCCAGCTTCTAGGCAGAGCAGCCGAGAAAGAAACTGAGGCAAACACAGGCTGTCTGACCCCATGAATCATTAGGTGCATTATACTATATGGTCTGGGGGTGGATGAGGAAATAATGCACATCCTTTCACATCACCCTGCACGGATGTAGAGGGGGCTCTAAGACTCAGGCACAGAGAAGCACAAGCAGGCCCACAGAGGTCAGCAGTAGGGAGACCACTCAGAGACTGCTCATACCTAGGGAATGGTGGGTCCTCTGGATTGTGGTGTTTGGCTTAAGACCAGCAAAAAACCTTTTGTGGCTGCCTCGAAGAATAGAGGAGAGGGTATAATTCAGATCGTTTCTAGAAACTGTTTATGTAAAATGTCCTTATGATTCAGTGAACCTATGATATTTCCTTTAAAATTATCCATGAGGGGCAGAAGCAAATGTGCACCCCCTTTTCCGGCTACACAGTGGGTCCGCTGGGGCTGAGGGCTGACTTGCTTAAGCTGAGCAGCTATGCCCCAAAGGGCCACTCAAGTCAGCTGTGGAAAGAATTGATTCGGAAGTCACCTATGGCAGCTGGAATCTCCTTCTGTCATGTCCAACCCGGCAGACTCCTACATGCTTTTCCAGGGCCAGTGGACAGTGTGAGCCTGGGACAGAGAGCGGCACGATGGGCTTATTCCTGAAAGGGCCACAAGTGTGCTTTGGTGTTGGCCTCAGACGACTTCTGCAACTGCCAAACTACTAATCACATATCCTTCCAATCAATGACCACACTGTCATTAAAAGCAAGACTACTAGGCATCACTGCTATTGCATTTACTTTGAAAATATAAGGATGGCTGTGGAATGTGAAGGCAGGTATACCATTGGGGAATGGGTAGCATTTCCTTAGATGGGGAACTGAAGGAAAGGAAGGTGTTCTGAAGAGAGGGAAAAGCAGAAATAAAAACTAGAAAAAGGAAAGGTACAAGATGTAATGAGGAGTTGGTGAGTAACCTGGTATATTAGTTTGATAGGACTCCCATAGCAAAGTACCGCAAAGTGGGAAGCTTAGAAATTTATTGTCTTATAGTTGTGGAGGCTAGAAGTTCAAGATCAAGGTGTGGGCAAGATGGGTTCTTTCTGAGAGCTGTGAAGAAGAACCTCTTTGATGCCTCTCTCCTAGTTTCTTATGGTTTGCTGGCAATTTTGGGCACTCATTGGCTTGTAGATGCATCATGTAATTTCTGCCTTCTTCTTCACATGGCATTCTCGCTGTCTGCAGGTCTGACTCCAAATTTCCCTTTTCTATAAGGACACCGGTAATACTGGATTAGAGGTTCACTCCTGTGGTATGACCTTATCTTAATTATGTCTGCAATGACCCTATTTCCAAATAAGATCACATTCTGAGGTACTGGGGCTTAGGAATTCAGCATATGTATTTTGGGGAGCATGCACAGTTCAGCATGTGACATTTGGCGTGGCTGGAGAATTGAAAATAAGACTTTTTGTTTGTTTGTTTTGTTTTTTTGAGACAGAGTCTCGCTCTGTCACCCAGGCTGGAGTGCAGTGGCTCGATCTCAGCTCACTGCAAGCTCCACCTCCCAGATTCACGCCATTCTCCTGCCTCAGCCTTCCGAGCAGCTGGAACTACAGGCGCCCACCACCACGCCCGGCTAATTTTTTGTATTTTTAATAGAGACAGGGTTTCATTGTGTTAGCCAGGATGGTCTCGATCTCCTGACCTTGTGATCCGCCTGCCTCGGCCTCCCAAAGCGCTGGGATTACAGGCGTGAGCCCCCACGCCCGGTGAAAATAAGACTTAAAAGAACAGAGTAGGCTGGGCACTGTGGCTCATGTCTGTAATCCCAGCACTTTGGGAGGCTGACCTAGGCAGATCACGAGATCAGGAGATCGAGGCAAACAGATCGCCTGAGGCCAGGAGTTCAAGACCAGCCTGGCCAACATGGCGAAACCCAGTTTCTACTAAAAATACAAAAATTAGCTGGGTGTGGTGGCCTGTAATCCCAGCTACTCGGGAGGCTGAGGCACAAGAATCACTTGAACCCGGGAGGCGGAGGTTGCAGTGAGCCAAGATCACGCCACTGCACTCCAGCCTGGGTGACAGAGTGAGACTCGGCCTCAAAATAATAATAATTAATAATAATAATAATAGAGTGGTAAAAACACCATGGTAAAAACATGTGGTGTTTGGCTGCATAGTATTCCATGGTGTATATGCACCACATTTTCTTTATTTATCATTGGTGAACATTTAGGTTGATTCCATGTCTTTGCTATTGTGAATAGTGCTGCAATGAACATAGGCATGCATGTATCTTTATAACAGAACGATTTATATTCCTTTGGGTATATACCCAGTAATGAGATTCACAGCAATTAACTTTAAAGGGAAAGATTATGAGGTCTACTTTATAAAACGTCTGTTATTTTAATTTTACTAATAAGCATGTAATACTATTGGAGATCTCCTGAAAAAGTGCCACTCTTTTTTACCTGAGACCTAAACCAATGGTGAAATACAACAAAATAGTAATGCAAACAGAGCCCTAAATGACAAAATGAAGTCCTATTAGAGAACATTCACAGGCAAGTGGCTTCCAGCTTCCCCCACCCTGCAACCTGGGAGACAGCCTTGAAGGTGTGGGAGGGACTGAGACAAGGATGCATCTTTCTTCTTTCACACTCCTCACTCAAACTGAGTCATTTCTCCACCTCAAAAGCAGGGACAGAAAAGAACGAGATAATGGGCAGAGTAAGATCAGAGTAATATGAGATATAAGGTCAGATGGGAATGAAGTGTTTTCCCTGCCCACAGTTACTTATTTATGCTCTGAGCTATCAAAAATGTCCATGTCCTAATCCCTGGACCCTGTGAATATTTTCTTACATGGCAGAGCCACTTTGAAGATGTAATGAAACTAAGGCTCTTGAGATGAGGAGGTTGTCCTGGATTATCTGGGTTGGCCATAAACGTTATCACAAGTGTCCTCATAAGAGAGACTCAGAGGGGTTGACTACAGAACAGGAAAAGATGATGGGACAATGGCAGTCATGGGAGAGATGGAGAGAGATTTGAAGACGCTATGCTGCTGGCTTTGAAGATGCAGGAAGGGGCCATGAGCCAAGGAATGCAGGCAGCCTCTAGAAGCTGAA
Organism: Symphalangus syndactylus; assembly: GCF_028878055.3. Taxonomy (NCBI): domain Eukaryota; kingdom Metazoa; phylum Chordata; class Mammalia; order Primates; family Hylobatidae; genus Symphalangus; species Symphalangus syndactylus. Next base: position 24,707,252 of record NC_072438.2, read on the forward strand.
AAACACAAGAAAACAAATTCTTCCCTCAAAGCCTCCAGAAGGAACAAGCCCTGCCAACATCTTGACTTTTGTCCAGTGAAACTGATTTCAGACTTCTGACTTCCAGCACTGACAGGCGATACATTTGTGCTGTGTTAAGCCACCCAAGTTTGTGTTAATGTGTTACAGCAGTAACAGGAAACTAATATATAATCCTAAATATTCAATAATATGTTTGTATCTTTACTCAAAATATGTAGAGGGTTCTGCTAACTATAATTAGTAGAAAATATAATCCACATCTTTTTTCTTCTTTACAGCTATACAATATACTAAACTCTGCTTAAGACAATGATCTACTTTTCTCTCAAACACGGTGAAATCTAATTTACCTGGTAATGTGGCTAATGGGAAAAGCATATCCATAAATTGTCCAAATATTGAAATACCCTTTTAAAGTGCCAACACTTGAACATTTGATCATTTTTAAATTTTTCTTAAAAGAATCAAATATTTCCTTATTCTTTTATGAAATAGGCCATTCTGAACACATTTGAGCCTTGTTTTTTTTTTTTTTTTTTTGCAATTGAGTCATAAATGTGACTATATAAAATAGGACCTGTCTATTCAAATGTCCTTAACATATTTAGATGTAATATACCTCTGTAGACTTCTATTTCAAATTACCCCCAAAACTTCTATGGTATCTGAATTCTTTGGTCAGATTATTCCAATTTTTCTGCCTCCTTCTTTGCTCTCTGGTATAAGACAGCAAAGCTTCTTACCCTCACAGAGTGGTATACCTCTGTGTCCCTGCTTTTATGACTGCTTTTAGCAAGCTCTAGCTTTTCTTAATTGCGGCTTCTAATGTATAACTAAATAGGAAATCAGAAAACTAAGCTTGTAACAATAGTTTCTGAAATAAATAAGAGCTAAGCTTTCTAAGAGGCTTTCTTGAGAGTAAACTATATATCTGGCCATACAAAGCCCCCATCAGCGAATTACCAGTATCTGAAGTGATCTGTTTTTCTGTCTGTCAGGCAATGAGCTTTCTGAAGGCAAGCATTGTATTTACTATGAAAATTTAAAAGACCAATAATTTACTGTTCACCTACTATGTGTCAGGCATCACCACTCCTTCCCTCTGCAGCGCTATGGCACGTAGCATACATTCAGCAGAGTACATGGCAATATTTCACAATTCCAATGTTTGTAAAATGCAGAACTTAAATCACGCTTGTCACTGCATGCATCTCCCTCAAATGATACAATAAAAGGGCAGGGCATTCACCACTGATTCCCAGGAACAGAAACTACTAACAAATGTATCTTGTTAGTCTGCTGTCAGGAGCAAGATTTTTATCAGGAATGTTGTATTTCTGAAGACACCAGAATAATTTCCTCCTAATAAATTTCCATCTTATTCAGAAAAGCTGAGATTCTGCCAGGAGCTCAGAGCCTCCTGGGGGTAGGGCTCCGGCAGCTTTGTACTGCCGGATTAGATGTGTGTGCACGTCTGCGAAAGGCTGGGATGAACCCAGCACACGAAAACACACTGGGGCATTTAAAGCAAGAGCACAGTGGCACTCGTAGCCTGGGTATAGGTTCCAAGCACCCTTTTAAAAGGACCTAAAATGTGATTTAATGAACTTTCTTCCCCTCCCGGTAGAGGAGGAAGTGGGTTTGCCTGCCTATTCATTCTTGCAAAGAGGAAAGTAAATATTTTCCTATATTCATTTTAGATTTGATTCATGGAAGTTTGAAACACTGTTAATGCTGCATGGTTTGTATTTTTGGTTTTGTTACCTCCAGTTTGGGGTTTTCTTATAAATTCTCCATTTTCACGTGCACTCATTCCAAATATGTCAAGAAAACACACCCAAGAAGAGAATTTCTGAAGGCCCTAATGGATTAATTCTTGCAAAGGATATAAGATACATTTAATTGTTTAAACATGGATGGCATTTTTAAAAAACAGATAAGAAAAAACTCAGTCTTTCTCTTCTTTCCTTTGCTTACAGCTTCTCTTCAATTCTTTAATAAACAGAAGAAGAGTCTTGGGATCCTCTTCCTCCTTTTATTGAGTAATGTTCTACTTTTTACTGATCCCAAACTATTTAAACTCCAAATTCTTTTCTCCTCCCCCAAGAGATTACCAAGCCTGCTATTCCAAACAATAGCTAATGAAATGAAGAGGAATAGTGTGGCTTAAAAAAAAAAAAAAAAAAAAGAAATGTCATTCCAGCCTGCAAACTAATTCCATTTGTGATTTAGCCTGGCACCTTTCCCCCTAGAACTTCCCTGGGGAAAGGATGAATGGCCATCTCAACATTGCATAAAAATTAGTATCAGGCTACAAATTATTGGACCTTATTAGAGATTTCTTTTAAGTAAATTAAGGTTATAGATCACAATCTTCCAAGAGGCTTGAGTGTTTTGAATTCTCCAAACTCAGAGAATATTTAAAATTTCCTGAAATCTAATAGTAAATATAATTAGAAGAGAGGACCTGGTTGTTACAAACCCAGCTCCTTTTTTGTGGCACTCACATTAAAAAAAAAAAAAAATGAGATGATGGATTCTATAATTAAAGGATAGTTGGCAAATAAAATTGATGACATGGTTAGCGAATCATACATTATTAGGAGTGTACCACCAATTCTCTAATCTGTCAGATCACCAGGAAATTTAAAAGATGCTATTGCTTGTGTGCATGTGTGTACACATACTCACATTTGTGTGTGTATACTTGCACTTGTGTTTGTGCATGTGTATTTCAAGCCACACAAGGGCTGTTCATATTTCCTCCAGACAGACACATCTAGGTTTATGTTGTATGTCTTTGTTTCTTCAATCATCAGTTTTAAGCTAAATTTTATTGTGTTTTCTGCATCTTTCAAGTAGCAAGCTGATATTAAACTCCAATGTTCACATAATATTGAGGAAATCTACACATTACTGCCAAGCACAGTGACTACACATTTCACATTTCATGTTAATTTTACAAAAATGTTAGCCATGTCTAGGTGGAAATGCTATTCTCTCAGGGGAAGTGCCTACCTTACAGATAGGTTCCCATACATTCGCAAGGACTTCCTTCCAAAATCATCTTTATCTCATTCCCCTACATCCTAGATGTCTTAGCCCATTTGTATTACTATAAAGAAATACCAGAGGCTGGGTAATTTAGAAAGAAAAAAAGGTTTATTTGGCTCATGATTCTGCTGGTGGAAAGATTGGACATCTGGTGAAAGCTTCAGGCTGCCTCCACTTGTGGCAGAAGGTGAAGGGGAGCTGGTGTATGCAGAGATCACATGACAGGAAAGGAGGCAAGAGAGGGTGAGAGGAAAGGTGCCAGGCTCTTTTCAAGCACCAGTTCTTGTGGAAACCAATAGTGAGTGAGCAAAAATAATGAGTGAGCGAGAACTCATTCACTGCTGTGAGGAGCACCATGTCATTCATAAGGGATCCTCCCTACGATCCAAACACTTCCCATTAGGCCCCACCTCCAACACTGGGGGTCAAACTTCAACATGGGGTTTGAGGAGATGAACATCCAAACTATAGCATTCCACTCCTGGTCCTCCAAAACTGATGTTCTTCTGAGAATGGAAAATACAATCATCCCTCTCAGTCATCTTCAAAAGTCTTAACTTTTCCAGCATCAACTCAAAAGTCCAAAGTTGAAAGTTTCATCTAAGACTCAAGGCAAGTTTCTTGCAGCTATGAATCCGTAAAAAACTTACAAACAAGTAAAAAAAACCAAGTTATTTACTTCCAAGATACAGTGGTGGTACAGGCATTCGGTAAACATTTCCACTCCAAAAGGGAGAAGACTTCTGGAATGACTTCACAGTCTTTTTCACATTGGTTTCACTATTAGCACCTGACTCCCTTTTGGTCACACTAATCTTTCTGGCAAGTGGTTGCTCCACATCATGCATGGATTTCTCTTTTGAAAATGCTCTTTTCTTTCCTATCATATGGCAATGCTACAAATTTTCCAAATTTTTACACTGTGCTTTTTTAAAACTATACCTTAGGTAATTTCTTCACTGCCATTATCTTATTATAAGCTATCAAAAGTAGGCATGCCACTTCTTGAGTGCCTTGCTACTTAGAAATTACTCCCACCAGATATCCTAGGTCATCACTCTTCTTTTTTTTTTTTTGAGACGGAGTCTGGCTTTGTCGCCCAGGCTGGAGTGCAATGGCGTGATCTCGGCTCACTGCAAGCTCTGCCTCCTGGGTTGACGCCATTCTCCTGCCTCAGCCTCCCGAGTAGCTGGGACTACAGGAGCCCGCCACCACGCCCAGCTAATTTTTTTATGTTTTTAGTAGAGATGGGGTTTCACCGTGTTAGCCAGGATGGTCTCGATCTCCTGACCTCGTGATCCACCCGCCTCAGCCTCCCAAAGTGCTGGGATTATGGGCGTGAGCCACCGCACCCAGCTGGTCGTCACTCTTAAGTTTGGGTTTCCACAAATTTTTATGGCATGGACATAATGCACCCAAGTTCTTTGCTTAAATGTAACAAGTATGACTTTTGCTTCATTTCCCAACGAGTTCTTCATTTCCATCAGACTTCATCAGCATGGTCTTTACTGGCTATATATCTACTTGCGTTTGGGTCACAACTACTTAACCAATGTCTAAGTACTGCTGCCCCAATCCTCCCTAATGCTGGGGAAGAGCCCTGGCTGAGAGTATAAAGGCCTGAGTCCCACTCCCAGGTCTGACACTAACAGACAAAACTAAACTTCCTGGGATCTCTCTAACAGCTATGAACAATGCTTCGCTCTCTAAGTGTGCTACCTCATTTCATTCTTATGATGCCCTATGAAGTAGGCACTGGTATTAACTCTACTCCAGTTTATGAAACTGAAGCTCAGAAAAGTTAAGTGATTTGCCCAATAAGGGAAACAGGATTTGAACTCAAGCATTAGTACCCACTGTTGCTGAGCTGAATGGGCCACCCACGACTCCCAGTTTTCTTTGTCTGTTACACAAGTGGGCCAAATGGATTTCCACATTTCCTTCCAGCTCTAATATTTTAAGATATTTGCTCTCCCTTTCTCTAGTTTGTATGTCAAGTTTCAAAGAAGCCAAAAGTCTTGCCACCATGTTGGGGATATCACCTCATCCTGAGGCTCTGCCGTGGGATTCTCAGGGGTCATACATAGATTCTCAAGAAGATTAACAAGAAGTTAACACAAATCCTAAATAAAAGGTACTATAAAAAAGTATACCCCATCTCCAACTGCAAAATATTTACAATGAGATTCAAATTTTTTAATTATTAATTTATGACTGCCTGCTGAAAATAAATACCATTTCTGTAAAGTGTTAATTTTCTAAAAGTTCTCCATTACAGAATTTTGTGTACTATTAATTCATTTGGCTAAAATAATGCCTTTTCTACATGCTTAGAAAAATAAAAATCTGGAAAGATACACACACACACACACACACACACATACGTATATATATAAAATATATATAGAGAAAGAGCATATATATATATATAGCAAGCTCATGACATTATTGTTGGATGGTTGGTGACTTAAAACCCTTTTTGTTGTTGGCGATGCATCTGATTTTTCCACAAATGTACATGACTTTTGTAAAAAGAAGAATAAAGAACAATAAACTAAAAAATAAAAATGCCAAATTCCATTTTCCCCTGTCTAAAATTCCTACTATTTTAAATTGAGGAAGGAAACACAGGACAGAGGGTAAAGGATGGGCAAGAGATTTCCCTGAGACAGAATCCAAATTGCACACATTTCCACTGTGCTTAATTGAGGAGGGTGGTGATGGACAGAGAGAGTCTTAGGTCTCTCTTCAAGGAGTTTTCTCCAGAGGACTTTTTTTTTTTTTTTTTTTTTTTGCCAGGGCAGCTGATGGCCAGAAAATGAGATTAGAGAGCCTGTACCTTCTTCTAATTATACACTACAGATCCACAATTCCTTCTTTGGAATTCCAAAATCCAAAATACTCAGAAAATTAAAAATTGGAAGCTTTCTTCAAGACTCATTTGGCTACAAAACCTAACCTTTTACTGACAGCTTCTAGCCCACTTTGTATGATAATTAATATAATTTTTGAAGAAGTAGTATGGCTGGATTACTGTATACAATGAGCTGCTTTCCTAAAATTTCAATAATCCTAAATTCCAAACTGCATCTGACCCCTAGCATCTTGGCTAAGGGCCCAGTGACCTGAACCAAACTGAAGGTTTGGTTCCATTTAAACCTTATGAGGGGTCATGGCTTAATAGTGTACACAAGCGATATCTCTCTCAATTTTCCAGCTAAGGTTATTCCTCATGAAATATATCCTGTTGGAATTTTCAAAGGAATGCAGAGTACAATCTTGCAAGGACAAGACTAAGAAGAGACCCTCATGGAGAAAGGAAAATATTAAAACAAATAAAAAATAATTGTGAAATAAATAAATCACGTTTTCCTCTCTTGGCCTAGAAAATAGCCCTGTATTTCAAATTACAACTGCCCTTGAATGATCTTTTTTCTTTTCAACCTACACATTTTAAAGCATGTTCTTATTTGATATATATGATTCTCATATTGGCAATATTTTTATGATAGGATACACATATAAGATGACAGAGTTGAGCATATTTTTATAGATAGGTGCGCTAACCTTCATACACGTTGCAGGGCATTAGATTCCACAGGATGCCAGAAGGCATATCAAGAAGAGAAACTGCTTCAGGCATCCTAACTTGGGCAAATGCATCTCTTCTATCAATTTTTTTTTTTTTTTATCTTGCAACACAAAGACGGTAGATGAAGAAAGATGTTGGTGAGATTATTAATATAGGACAGGCTAGTTCAAGGAGAGGTAAGCAGATAATCACCTTGTAGTCAAAACTTTTAAAGAACTTGAGCTACCAAATTCTGGGGCATTTTGTCCTATCAGGTCGCAAACTCATCAAAGCAATTTTCAGTCTCAGTTATAGACTCAGACAGGACTGGCCTTTTCTTCACCCTGATGGCTCACACTGTTTACAGATCAGGACAGATCTCTGTGCAGTAAGTTAGATCCAGCTTCAGTTAACTTAAGTCAACAAAGGGGGCCACACCTTCAGAAGAAGATTCATGCACTGACTATTTCACAGAGCAAAATTTGGCGATGTAATTTCTTAAAAGTTAATTGCCTTGGTTTTTGTCTTCTATATGAGTACCAAGCTCTGCAAAGAAAAAACAGACAAAAATGACTTCTTAACTCAACCATGTGTCTACAGGCTGGTTAATGTCATCTCTTGATTCAGAATCTGAGAGCCGGAGCTCACATTAGCTAAGATGCAAAGTACCAGTGCACAGCTCAAGGTTGTGCAAGGGGGAAATTGTGGAAGGAACTAATGCGAGGAACAAGAAGAGACGACTGAAGCATCTTTGGAGAAAGGGAATCTAAGGAGGGAGGGCAACAGCAGGCGCAATGCAGTCAGAAGGGCCCAGACAAATCCTGGCTCTGAGATGGGAAAGCTGTGTGTCCTGGAGCTGGTTATTCAAACACTCTGAACAGTTTCCTGGTATTCAAAATGAAGGCATTCAGAACTGCCCTGCTGACATGAGGATTAAACGAAATCACCTATGTGAAGAGTTGAACAAAGTGCCAGGCATGTAAGAACTCAATAAATTGTAGCTGTGCTATTCCCCCAATATCCCAACTTACCCTCTCCACTCCCCCTACTTTCCTTGCACTGAAAATGAAATCAGAGTTTCAGGCTTACCTTTGTGAGTAAACAGAGCTGTCTCTCCCCCGTCCTTGCAGAAAGCCTCACAATTAAAAACTACAATAAAATGTTTACTCTTCATGTTTTATTTTAACCAGCCAACAAAAGTTTTTATCCACCTTTGCATTCCAGAAACCCTGCCGCTGATGGCGGGGAAGCAGACAAGAAGCTTTTGGATGTCCCAGATTCTTGAGTTTTCTGCTGCTTGTTATAATTCTGTCTTACCCATAGCCTAATTCCACATACTCCTGACTGCAAAGCCTACAGGGCAGAGCCTGTTCCGGTTTTATTCATTTATTCATCAAAGATTTATTGAGTATCTTCTACATGCCAGGCACTGCACCATATTCCAGAGCAGCTCAGGCACACACACACACACACACACACGACACAGTGAGGACAATATAATGCTAGAGGCTTATTAGGAAGCAGAAAGGAGAGGACATGTCCCCCTCAAGTGGGCATAGGAGGGGCAGCAAGAAAGAAAGTTGCAGAATGGAGCTTCTTTATCATATGGCTTGGAGGGGGGCAAGACTTTCCCAAAGCCCTTCCTCTCATTCAAGGAAACTTCCAACTATGCAACCTGTCATTTGCTGTCTTCCTATAATTTGTCATTATTAATACCTCCCCTCTCTCCTGTTTTCACTCATTTCTGTATCTCTAGCATCTCTGAGTACTGTCTGAAGCAAGTAACAGGCATACTCCATTTTATGGCACTTCACTTTATTGTACCTCCCAGATAGTGTGCTGTTTAAAAATTGAAGGTTGTGGCAACCCTACTTTGAGCAAGTCTATCAGTGCTATTTTTCCAACACCATGGGCTCACTTTGTGTCTCTACATCACATTTTGATAATTCTCCCAATATTTCAAACTTTATCTGCTACAGCGATCTGTGATCAGTGATCTTTGATGTCACTGTTGTAATTAGTGAAGGCCATGAACTGCACCCATATAAGGCAGTGAACTTAACCAATAAATGACTGCTCCATTATTCAACCATTCTCCCTTTTCTCTCCTTCTCCTCAGGCCTCTATATTCCCTGAGACACAACAATATTGAAATTAGGCCAATTAATAACCTTACAATGGCCTGTAAGTGTTCAAGTGAAAGGAAGAGTCACACATCTCTTACTTTAAATCAAAAGCTAAAAATGATCAAGCTTATTAGTGAGGAAGGCAGGTCAAAAGCTGAGATAAACCAAAAGCTATGCCTTTTGTGCCAGTTAGCCAAATTGTGAATGCAAAAGAATAGTTCTCGAAGGAAATTAAAAGTGCTACTCCAGTGAACAAGTGAATGATAAGACAGTGAAGTAACTTTATTTCTGATACAAAGTTTTAGTGGTCTGGATAGAAGACCAAACCAGCCACATTTCCTTAAGCTAAATCCTAGTCCAGAGAAAGGCTCTAAGAGTCTCTTTAATTCTATGAAGGCTAAGAGAGGTAAGGAAGCTACCAACAAAAAATCTGAAGCCAGCAGAATTTAGTTCATGAGGTTTAAGGAAAGAAGCTTTCTGTGTAACATAAAAGTGCAAGATGAAGCAGCAAGTGCTGATGGAAAAGCTGAAGTAAGTTATCCAGAAAATTTAGTTAAAATCATTGATGAAGGTGGCCACACTAAACAACAGATTTTCAATGTAAATAAAATAGCCTTCTACTGGCAGAAGATGTCATTTAGGACTTTCATAGCAAAAGAGAAGCCAATGCCTGGCTTCAAAGCTTCAAAGGATAGGCTGACTCTCTTCTTAGGGGCTAATGTAGCTGGTGACTTTAAATCGAAGCCAATACTCACTTATCATTCAAAAAATCTTAAGACCCGTAAGAATTATGCTAAATCTACTATGCTTGTGCTCTACAAATGGAAAAACAAAGCCTGGAGGACAGAACATCTGTTTGCAGCATTATTTGCTGAATATTTCAAGCCTACATTTGAGACCTACTACTCAGAGAAAAAGATTTGTTTCCAAATATTACTACTCATTGACAATGCAACTGGTCACCCAAGAGCCTTGATGGAGACATACTAGGAGGTTAATGCTGTTTTCACACCTGCTAACACAATATTAATTCTACAGCCCGTGGATCAATAAGTAATCTCAACTTTCAAGTCTTATTATTTAAGAAATACATTTCATAAGGCTTTAGCTGTCATAGATAGTGATTCCTCTGATGGATCTGGGCAAAGTAAATTGAAAGCCTTCTGAAAAAGATTCACCATTGTAGATACCATTAAGAAGATTTGTAATTCATGGATGAAGGTCAAAATATCAACATTGTATTAGTCCATTCTCATACTGCTATAAAGAACTACCTGAGACTGGATAATTTATGAATAAAAGAGGTTTAATTGGCTCACAGTTCCACAGGCTGTAAGGAAGCATGACTGGGAGGCCTCAGGACACTTACAGTCATGGCAGAAGGAGAAGGGAAAACAATATGTCTTACCATGATGGCAGGAGACAGAGGGCAAGGAAGGAAGTGTAACCATTTAATGAGTTCGCCTTGCCTGCTGCATAGACAGAATTGATTTATCGAGACGGGGGATTTGCAATGGAGAAAGAGTAATTCACGCAGAGCCGGCTGTGTGGGAGACCGAAGTTTTACAATTACTCAAATCAGTCTCCTGGAGCATTCAGGGATCAGAGTTTTTAAAGATAATTTTGTGGGTAGGGGCTTGGGAAGTGGGGGGTGATGACTGGTCAGAATCATAGGCGGGGGCTCAAAGTTGGGTTTTTTTTTTGTTTGTTTTTGAGACAGAGTCCCGCTCTGTCACCCAGGCTGGAGTGCAGTAGCACAATCTCGGCTCACTGCAATCTCCGCCTCCCGGGTTCAAGCAATTCTCCTGTCTCAGCCTCCCGAGTAGCTGGGATTACAGGCACGCGTCATCATGCCAGGCTAATTTTTTGTATTGTTAGTAGAGATGAGGTTTCACCATGTTGGCCAGGCTGGTCTTGAACTCCTGACCTCAAATGATTCATTCAACTCGGCCTCCCAAAGTGCTGGAATTACAGGCATGAGCCATAGCGCCCAGCCATAGAAATCTGGTTTCCTTAATGTCTTCTGTTTCTGGGTGCAATGGCAGAACTGGTTGGGCCAGATTACCAGTCTGGGTGATGTCAGCTGATTCATCAAGTACAGGGTCTACAAAATATCTCAAGCACTGATCTTAGGTTTTACAACAGCGATGTTATCCCCAGGAGCAATTTGTGTAGGTTCAGACTCTTGGAGTCAGAGGCTGCATGACCCCTAAATTGTAATTTATAATCTTGTAGCTAATTTGTTAGTCCTGCAAAGGCAGACTGGACCCCAGGCAAGAAGGGGGTCTTTTCAGGAAAGAGCTGTTATCAATTTTGTTTCAGAGTCAAACCATGAACAGAATTCCTTCCCAAAGTTAGTTCTGCCTATGCCCAGGAATAAACAACGACAGCTTAAGGGTTAGAAAACAAGATAGAGTCAGTTAGTTCTGATTTCTCTTATTGTCATAATTTCCTCCGTTATTATTTTGCAAAGTCAGTTTCAGAAGTGCTACACACTTTCAAACAATCAGATCTCATGAGAACTTTATCAGGAGAACAGCAAAGAAGTCTGCCCCTATGATCCAGTGACCTTCCGCCAGTCCCCTTCCCTGACCCGTGGGGATTACAATTCAACATGAGATTTGGGTAGGGACACAGAGCCAGATCATATCAAACACTAACAGAAGTTCAAAAGAAGTTGATTTCAACCCTCATGAATGACTTTGAGAGGTTCAAAACTTCAGTGCAGGAAGTACCTGCTGGTGTGGTTGAAACAGCAAGAGAACAGGAATTCAAGTGGAGCCTGAAAATGTGACTGAATTGCTGCCATCTCATGATAAAACTTTAAAGAATGAGAAGTTGTTTCTTATGAATGAACAAAAAAACATGGTTTCTTGAAATGGAATCTACTCCTGGTGAAGATGCTATGAACATTATTGAAATAGAAACAAAGGATTTAGAATATTACATAAACTGAGTTGATAAAGCAGTGGTAGGATTTGAGAGGTTGACTCCAATTTTGAAAAAAGTTCTACTGTGGGTAAAATGCTATCAAACAACATTGCACGCTCCAGAGAAATTTTCCACGCAAGAAAAAGTTAATTGATGGGGGAAATTTTATTGTTATCTTATTTTAAGAAATTGCCACAAGCACCCCCAACTTTCAGCAACCACCACCCTGATCAATCAGCAGCCAACAACATGGAGTCAAGGCTCTTTACCAGCAAAAGGATTATGATTTGCTGGAGGCTCAGGTGATCATTAGCATTTTTAGCAATAAATTATTTTTAAAGTAAGGTATGTACATTATTTTTTAGACATACTGCACATTAAATAGATTATAGTGCAAACATAACTTTTATAGGTGCCAAGAAGCAAAAACATTTGTGTGACTCACCTATTGCAATGTTTGTTTTATTGCAGTGGTCTGGAAGTGAACCTGAAATATCTCTAAGGTATACCCACAGATGCTTGTTATGGGCTGCCTTGCATCCCCCAAAATTCATGCTGATATCCTAACCCCTAGTGTCTCAAAGGTGATTATGTTTGGAGACAGGGTATCTAAAGCTAGTAAGTTAAGTTACTAAGTTAATATGAGGTCATAAAAGTGGGTCCTAATCCAATGTAACTGTTTTTCTTAAAAAAAGAGGAGATTAGGACACAGACACAGAAGGAAGATGATGTAAAGACATAGGGAGAAGACAACAACCATCTGCAAGCCAGGGAGAGATGCCTCAGAAGAAACTATCCCTGTGGACACCTTGATCTTGGCCTTCTAACCTCTAGAACTGTGGTATTGCACTTGAGGTCATGGTTGCATCAAGGTAATTTCCCTATATGACATCTACCGTGGTGTATCTGTCCAACTCTAAATCCCTTGTCATCATTATCCTGGGCTCTATCCTTGTGGGTGCCTAGTAGAAAAATGTACCTTCCTGAAAGAAGGGACTCCGCCCTGCCAAAAATCACCCTTGATGGAATTTTTGGTCCCCTACAAAGTCTAATTTTGGATCTGCACTTACCTCAAAGATATATAAACTGGAATCAATACTTAAGTCACAAGTATAAAGTATATTGAAAATTTTTCAGAATAATATGGGTCCTTTCTAATCTTCTTCCTGAGACTGCCTTTCTACTGCAAGGTGGTAGAATGAGAGCAATACAGAAGATAGCGGAGCGCTAATCGCAGAGCCTAAGGAAGTTTTCTTTTTTTTTTTTTTTTTTTTTTTTTTAATGAACAAATGGATGAATGAGCAAGCAGCACACTGGGCATCCAAAAGTCTAGGGAAAAGCAATTGTAATTGCTGGGATGAGCCATGGCGGACTTCATGGAGAAGATGACAACAGAGCATGGTCTTCAAGAATGAACCAAATGAAGGGAGAAAGAATTCTTTTTCTGCAAGGCGTAAGGTTCCACCATTAACAAGCTCTCCCAGTAAGTGAGCTTCCCTGTCCAACCCACCATGGTTGTGTCCTGTTTCATGGCTCCCTTCCAGATGCCCCACGCCACAAACAGAAGACTTGGCATCCAGCTTTATAGGAAAAGTGGGGCCCTCAGGTAAGCTATCCCTCAGCTCCTGCTGTACCTTCCAACTTACCTGCTGCTACACTCATCTGTTCTTGACTCCACCACAGTGGGAAAAGTGTCTTTGTGCCCACAGTGAATTTCTTTCCTTATGTGCTGAAGTCAATCTCCTTGTCTTCTCCTCAAGGACCCCAAGGTGATGCTAGCTAAGAGAAAGACCTCTTCCTCTTCTGTCTACAAGCTCTCTTGGCAAGTGCTTTAAGTTCCAGCCTTTGACTTCCAGTTAAGTGAAGACTATGTCTCCATGAATCCCTACCCCTGAGACCCAGATCCATTGAACATCTATCTAGGTGTGTCACTGTTCTCCCTTTAAATCTGACTTTCCTTGATCTTAGGGAATTCTACCAACTTTGTTTTACTGCTGTAGACAAGAGTCTGACATTCATCTTTGACTCTTTCCTTAAACATCTAGTAGTCTTGAAATTTAGAGTCCTAACATCTCTTGGATCTGTCCCTTCTTCTATATCAGGGATCTGCAAACTACAGCCCATGGGCCAAACCCAGTTCACTACCTATTTTGGTAAATAAATGTTTGTTGGAACACAGCAAGCTCATTCATTGACATATCATCTTTGGCAGCTTTGGTGACACTTGGGCAGAGTTTAATCATTGTGACTGAGGGGAGGGCCCAGCAGGCTTAAAATATTTACTAACTGCCTATATTTACTATTTTTTAATAGATCTTTTACATTTACTTTGATATTTCCTTTAATATTTACTCTAAATATATCTTTTATATTTACTACCCTTTTCCAGACAAAGTTTGCCAATTCCTTCCATCTATTTTCCCTGAGATACCCCTTATTTAAGCCCTTGACATTCTTACTCACCTCAATCATTCATCCAAAGAATATTTATTAAACACCTATTATGTGCCTAGACACTGTTCTACAAGTGGAGTTTATACAGCAACGAACAAATATAAACAAGGAGCATGCACACCGGCACGTTCCTACTTCAGCAAATGTGCACTTGAGGGGCCTCCTGCCTGAAACTCCCTTCTCCCACATGGCTCCATTTTCAGAACTCTGCTCTGTCACCTCACCAAGCAGCCTTCTCAGCCTAAGCTATCCAGCATGGCACACTCCAGCCTTACGGTTTCCTTAACTTTTCTTAGTACTTCCACCACCTGCTGTATCGCACGTATATGTTTCCTTCTCTTTGTTGCCATTAGAACAAAAGCACTGTTCGTTTTGCTGACTTTTTACCTCACCTCCTCCCACTCAGTCCAGCTTGCTGCCCACACTGTTTCCAGCCAGAATAAAGTACAGTGGAGTAGGTATTAGCAGGGCTGAGAGGCCATCCTAGGACACAGTATAAAGGTCGTTATATGCTTAGCTAAGGAGTTTGCTTTTATAACTCTGGGAGGTGTCCACAAACAAAGTGTACCTAAATTCACAGCTTTACCAAACCGCAAGAGCTCTGGGGACCAAGAGTAGGAAAATTTGAAGTCTAGTCCTAGTCTTGACTTCAACAATTTGAGCCTGCGTCATGTAGCCCCAGGTTTCTACGTCTCATCTGTCAAGGCTAGCCAGTGTTGTTGCACTAAGATTTATAAGTCCTTCTAGATCTAGTAGATCCTTGAACAGCCCTCCCTGGGAGCAGAATCCATTTACTGAACTCTTGGGAAGACAGAGGGTTTTATAACACACACACAGTGCAAGTTGATACTGGACCTTTTACAAAATTTGTTCCTCTCACTAGCTTTGTAATCTTGGGCAAGTTGCTTGACCCCTTTGCCAAGTTTCTACATCTGTACAACAGGGATAAACATTACCCCTAAACATAGGACAGCGATACGAGACAGTCTACCTGAAGCCTGACGCATCATGTGGCACATAGTAAGTCCCCAGGAAATGTTAGCTGGCACAATCACCACTGTTAATTGTTAAAAGTGCACCTAAACAGGCCGGGCGTGGTGGCTTACGCCTGTAATCCCAGCACTTTGGGAGGCCGAGGCAGGCAGATCACGAGGTCAGGAAATCGAGACCATCCTGGCTAACACAGTGAAACCCCATCTCTACTGAAAAATATGAAAAATTAGCCAGGCGTGGTGGTGGGCGCCTGTAGTCCCAGTTACTCGGGAGGCTGAGACAGGAGAATGGCGTGAACCCGGGAGGCGGAGCTTGCAGTGAACTGAGTTTGCACCACTGCACTCCAGCCTGGGCGACAAGGCCAGACTCCGTCTCAGAAAAAAAAAAAAAAAAATGTACCTCAACTTGGCTCTGATATCCCACCATATTCATCTTCCTTTTTCTATTTACCACCTCCCTTTCTCATTCCATTTTAACACTTTCATTCTTTTCCCCACACCCCTCACTGGCACCCTCCACTAATGCCCTCAGGGTTCCACCCCCAAGAGGCTAATCAAAGGAATTTCCTGGAGAAATCAGGTCCTCCTTAAGACAAATTCTAGTGCCAGCTGTTAATGCTTTTGTCCTCACGGCTACATAAGCACTTTTATAACCGCTCTTGTTTTTGTAGACACATATCTGCTTTGTTACATAACGTTTGGCTTCAGCTTTAACTCTCAGAAGAGAGATAAAACCTCTTAATCTTGGGGATCTGATCTGAATCACTCCCTCCATTTCTGGAAATGCAGAAAGAAGCCTGGGCTCTTGCTGAACCTAGAAGCCCAGCCAGCGCTTCTCTGAGGAGCCAAATTGCCGCCTGCCATGCGTGGAAACCCGGGAAAGAAGTGGGGACTCAGAGGCAGCTGCAGTGTCAAGGGTGGAGGCTTAAAAATAGCAAAAGCTGCCCTTGGAGAACATTCCCGCTGGATGTTTGCATTTTTAAAAGTGCCTCCAAGGAAGACTCTGTTCCCACAAAACAATGAACAGTAAACAGGAGGTGGTGGCATCTTTGGGGGCGGTCTTCAGAGAAGGGTTCACCTGGACTCTTAAAATCACACCACCAAGCCCTTGATTTCAGGCCAGTTTCTTACAATGGAGCAAAATCAAAATTGGAAAAGATGGGAAATATCAAGAATAGACAAGAAAAAAATCCTCTTTACCACACAGTGTGATAAATCCAGATATAATCTCAGACTGAGAGGTTCCTAGTCTTTTTCATTCTTTTCTCTGCATTTATATAATTGTAGACATATATTTTTCTTTCAGAGTTCGAAAGAACCTTAGAAATCTAAGCCAACCATCATATTTTCAGAAGGAAATAAAGCCAGAGAGGTAATGTGACTTACTAAGGGCCCTACAGCCCAGCAAGGACCAGGGCCAGGAACGCCGTTGTCCTGACCCAGTCTAGGTCTCTCATGGATTGGGAACCTCCAGACCCAGGGTCCTAAAAAGAGCTGCCCCCCATCCACCACCACATGGGGTTACTACAGACACCCTCTTCCCCAAGATGACAAGATTTATTTTCCTTTGATGCCCACACTAACTTTAAAGCAAATTCTTGCCTTTGCTGACAGAAGAAGAGACCCAGCGGCTCAGAGTTCAGGAGATCTGCGCCAGGTCCCTGGGATGGTAAGTGAAGGATCCAGAAGTCAAATGTAGATAAATTTATTCCCACCCCCAAGCTGAATTCATGCGACCTAAGGCCAGGAAGACCCCCATTTCCGATATCATTTCCGGTCCTGTCCAGCCCGACATCTTATCATCTGCTGTCATTTTTACTTAGCTGGTTTAAATCTTTTGTTTGGGGCACTTGCATAACAGCCCTGAGAGCGGGCGCCTCCTCCAGTGTTGCTTGCTGGGCACTTGACTTGCCTCCCGCTAGCCCTGAATGTGTTGTCATAGCCTCTCGCCTTTAAAAGTCAGACTGATCTTTCCAAAATTGAAGTTGGAATCACTGCCTCTGCTTAAACCCTATCACTTCTTTCCCTTGCCCCAGGATAGAGTCCAATTTCCTTCATTCAGCATATGAGTCTGTACAGTATGCAGTGCAAAGATCTCAAACTGCAAGGTGTACAGCATCCAACTCAGAGACTAATTTTAATCAGCCTACCAATTTGAATATTTTGATTGAAAGGTGTACATTTCTACTTCTCTTGAGGAAAGGGAAGTTACTTTTCATGCCTTAATTCTTTCCCCAGTAAAACGGGGGCAATAATACAGAAAATAAATACAACAGTGCTTGACCAGTGAATGCCATCTTTAGTATTACATCACCTGATGTCCACGGGCCTGGCCCAAATCAGCTGGAGCTGAGGAGTGGTTCCCTGCCTTACAGGAGCAAGAGGTCATAGCTCTGCCCAGTCTTCAGCCCGCCCTTGCTTTGTGTCATTCCAGCTTCCTTTCTAGCCCCTGAAAATGGAGGTCCCACTTCCTGCGTCCCGTTTTTGAGCAACACTAAGCAGCTTGGGTTCCCTCCATGTTTTTTTGGCCTGAATCTGAGTTTTGTTCATTCACAGCACTTAGAACATGCATTCCCTGCTATGACCCTACTGCAGAATCACACCATGCCTCAGCTGGGCCAGGGACGTGTCAGTCGTTTCTGTAGCTAACACCAGCATGTGGCCCAGAGCCGAGCACTTAGTACAGCTCAACAAGTGTATTGAGAAATAAACGAAATCAGGAGGCTAACGCAGCAACATGCCAACAGGGATTTAGAGCCTCCCTTGGCTTCTAAAGAGCCTGCACTCTCAACCAGTAACACCAGACTGTGCTCAGTTTCAGACACTGAGTTTGAAGTTGAATTGAATTCAGTTCAAGGCCTTGCCCTGTCGGTTATTTGCAACCTTGGCCTAGTTCCATTATCTCCGAGCCATTCGTTTTCTCACCTCTTCAAAAGGAGACGAGTCAGCCTAAGTATTATGAAAGCACACATCCATACAACGACTTGTATATACGTAGTCAAAGTAGCTTCATTCACAACAGCCAAAAACTGGGAGAAACAAGTGTCCACTAGAAGGTGAACGGTCAAGCCAGCTCTAGTGTAACCCAAGCCATGGAATATGGCTGTGATTTTAAGAAGTGTGTACCACTGACACCCAACAACGTGAATGAAACGCAAAGGCATCACACTGTGTGAAAGACACAAGACACATGCATAATTCCATTTATATAAATGTAAACCAATCCATGGTGACAAAAAGCAGTTCAGTGTTTGCCTGCGGCCCAAGTTGGGAGAGAGTGGGGCAGAATGAACTGAAAAGGGGCTTGAGGATTCTTGAGGGATGATAAACATGTTCTGAATCCTGATTGTGGTGGCACTTTTGTGGGTGTATGCCACTGTCAAAACTCATGAATTGCACAAACTTTTTAAGATTTACCATAATTAATTTTATTTTATTTACATAGAAGATATACATCTTTCTGGTGTATATGGGGTAATCTGATACATGTTAATAATGAAATCAAAGTAATTAGGACATCCAGCACCTTAAATATTTAAATTTTGGAGCCAGGCATGGTGGCTTATGCCTGTAATCCCAGCACTTTGGGAGGCCAAGGCGGGCAGATCACCTGAGGTCAGGAGTTCGAGACCAGCCTGGCCAACACGGTGAAATCCCATCTCTACCAAAAATACAAAATTTAGCCAGGCGTGGTGGCATGCGCCTGTAATCCCAGCTACTTGGGAGGCTGAGGCAGGAGAATCGCTTGAACCTGGGAGGTGGAGGTTGCAGCAAGCCAAGATTGTGCCACTGCACTCCAGCCCAGGTGAGAGAGTGAGACCCTGTCTCAAAAAAAAAAAAAAAAAAAAAAAAAATTAAATTTTGGAAAAACTCTCAAACCAGACTTTTCCTCTGCTCTCATACCACAAGCAATCAACACCGAAGACTCCAATGTGTGGAGGTTTTTCCCTACCAACCAGCAGTGGACACCAGCTGAGTATCCTCCAATTAAATTCTGACACTATGTACTTGGAGACAGTGTCAGATCCACAGGCCGAGAGCTCAGTCCCCAAGACTATACCCCCTTAGACACCAGTTGCAAGTCTAGGCCTCAGGAACTTCTGACCCACTGGCTTCAAGTTGGGATTCCCACGACCTCCTCTTTGAATTGCACGCTTTAAATGCATGCAGTTATTGCACAAGAATAATTATTTAATACATTGCAAAAGAAAAAAATATTAAAATTATAACCCATATGATGTTCACCAGCATTTAACAGTAATGGATGAGATACTCCTGTGGGTTTTTTTGTTGTTGTAGTAATTCTTATTTTAAACATATAAAAGAACCAACATTAAGATCTATTATATTAAAGAAGAACTATATAACCTTATTTTCCATAGCAGTTATTTGACATTTCTCCATGCACTCTTGACAAAGTTCATTGTAATTTTAAATTTAATGCAGCAGTGTTTACACGTACACCACATATGCACTGAAACCATACATGTGAGGGCCTGTTGTAAAAATATTTAATAAATGCCTTAGTTAATGACCAAAAAGAAAAAGAAAGGAAAGAAAAAAGTGTTAAGCGAATGCTTGCCTTGTTTGGTGGCTGTGTGGGATAAACGACCCGGCATCCAGAGAGGAGGTCTTTGCAAAAGCAGCCGGTTTTTACTGACCTACAGCCCCTGGATCCCAGGGCTCCTCACCCAACCCATCTCTCATTTTATGTTCCTCACGTTTGCGTGGACCTGGAATGGTCCCTTCTTTTCTGTGTGCCTGGAAACACTAGCATTACTGCTTCCCTCCCAGGCTTTAATTTTTCTCCGAGTGCCTAGTAGACAGGGTTTCCCTAAAAAGGACAATTAGAAAAGACTTCATAGTTGGCGATAAATGGGGAAAGTGGGGGGAAGGTGGGAGTGAGGGCCATCCTTTATCTTAATAGCAAATACCAAATACCTATCTCCCACAGTCCACTCTTGACCTCGCTCAGCAATTTCATTCAGCATTTTGATCATTATCTTCATAGGCATCTACTGACCATTTACCAAAATGCAACAAGTGAGGTGATCATTTTTCTAAAGATAAAAATGACATCTCGATTCTCTTTGTCTCTCCCTCTTAAATCCAACGCTCGACTGTTATTTTAACTCTAGCTCTTTTTGGCTCTCCAGGATGGCTCAGTGCTCTGGGTTTGTCTGTAAAGGTTGGGGAGACAAGGAGTTAAACCATCACCTAGAGACTTTGATCACCGCAGACCTAGACTCCCGGCAGTTCCATGCAAATGAAAACAGCAAGTTTCTTTTTAGCCTTAATTATCTGCATAATTACTTTAGCCAAGATAGATACAGGCTCAGAATCTCAAGAAAGGTGAATTTTTCTCTTCTCAATCCATCAGTGTCATTGTCAGTAACATTTATTTTGTGCCAACTGCATGGAACAACTCTGTCTTAAATATTGAGAGGTACATAAAAGGCTTATTATAGATGCTACTCATGAACCTCTTAATAACCTAACTGCAGAGACAAGATCACTGGAATACCTGATGGGTACCAGGCAGTAAACCAGCAGCAAAGATACAAGGACATATAATCTGAGGATTTAATGAATGTATAGTCTAGTAGGTAAGAATAAGCAACATAAAAAAGGTTAATCTGTATACACTATTACTTTTGTGACACAAGTGTAGTAGGATTTCAGGGAGGAAACAAGGCATAGGAGCTGTCATCCAACAAACATTTAATGGACAATTACTCTATACTAGGCATTACCTGTTAAGACTTTTGCCCACTAATCATCACAGACATGAAGTGAGAATCTTTAAGTGTCCAAAATGATGCTGCATTCTGAGCTGAGAGCTAACCATTTAATGATTTGAGGACACATAAGAAAAGGAGTTATCCATGCATTGTAGCCAAGTCGCTGCAGGCCAGCTGGGCAGTTTTTCTCCATGTTTTTGAGTCTTTATATTGACCTCTTTTAAAGGAGAAACTAATGATGGGCCTGTGCTGACGTTCAGCCATAAGCCTCCTCTGTCATGTTCTACAGGACACAGAAGGACAAGTTTCTTGCATTTCTGTAATAGAAGCGTCGAAATCAAGCCAGCAGAGACTGTAAACAAAGAGAGTTTGGGCAAAAATTTTCGCTGGGGTTACCTTTTTTCTCTGTCTTTGATGTAGTCTACCTTCTGGAAAGAAGAATATCAGCTTTCTTTTTTTTTTTGAGATAGAGTCTTGCTCTTTCTCCCAGGCCAGAGTGCAGTGGCGCGATCTCGGCTCACTGCAAGCTCCGCCTCCTGGGTTCACACCATTCTCCTGCCTCAGCCTCCAGAGTAGCTGGGACTACAGGCGCCCGCCACCGCGCCCAGCTAATTTTTTGTATTTTTAGTAGAGACGGGGTTTCACCGTGTTAGCCAGGATGGTCTTGATCTCCTGACCTCGTGATCCACCCGCCTCGGCCTCCCAAAGTGCTGGGATTACAGGCATGAGGCACCACGCCTGGCCCAGAATATCAGCTTTCTTTTGGCAATATCACAGTCTGCTAATCCCATTTGCTGCCCACAAGCAGTAATAATCATCACATGGTGTTGTTAAAGGTCTCAGATCTGTAGATTTTTTTCCCCCAAGATTCTTCTACAACACAGACACTCATATGTTAATTCATGCAGAAAAATATTGTCCGTTGGGCCACAGCAACTTTTTTGGCATGATCAAGGCTTTCCCTTGCTCCAGCCCAAGTTGATCAAGGATCCATAACCTAATTAGAAGGTGCTGAGTGAGGACGAACCAGAACAACATGAGTTTGTCAAAATAGCAGAGTATTTAACTGATTTATTCCAATGCAGACATTTTACAATAAGAGTCATTTTCCCACTGAGACCTGAAGATACAAATGTGGGCTTTCTTGAACTGTTTCGCGAAGAGCACTGTTGTATTTCTCTTGGGACTCCTCCATGCTGCACCATGGGTCTTTTCATTTGGCCGTCCAGTCAATGAAGCCATAGACGTGTAATGACTTAGATATCATCCTTTTTCCTTAAGACCTTGAACATCTCTGTTACGATTTTTATAACTGGTAAATTTTATATTTTAGAGGGCAACTCTATTTTCCTCCTTCCAAATTTGTGAAATATCACATTGAGATCTCAAACTCAAAAAAAATAAGGAATCATTCAGTGTGAAAATACGTTATTGGAGCTGGTACTTCAACACAGTGATTGCCATGCACAGAGCTGGAGTGGAAGGACATTCCAATAGACAATGGGGAAATGTGAACAATGGGATATGAACTTAGACCTTTCTGCCATCCCTGGACTATTGTCTGAACATACTATTATGCCTCTGGGCCTTTGGTCCCTATCGGCTTTTTTCGGGGCCGGGGGTGGTGGTAGCTGGGAACTGAGATGCTCTTTGCCAGCTTTTCCAGTTCCAAACACCTATTTTTCCTATAATTTTCTAATATCTGGTACCAAATGGCGGAAAGGACACCAGAAGGAAAAAGCAGGTAAGAAGCAAAGAATAAAGGAGAGGGGAAAAAAGAAACAAAGGCTGCACTTGCCATCAAAACCCTGCATTCAAATCCTGCCCTGCTGCTCACCGCCCATGTTACTTGGACAAAAATGTTTTACTTACTTTTTCAAACATCAGGTTCCTCTTTCAGGAGATGAGGAGAATGTTACCTACATCCTGAGGTATTAAGTTATATGACTGACCAAGAGAATGTGTATACAAAAGCCTGGAACAGAGCAGTAACCAATAAGATATCAATCAAATCAGATCTGAAAACCTCGCTTCAATATTACCCCCAGAATAAAGGCTGACGTGACTTCTTCAGCAACAAGTGTCCCTCAGCCTCAATCTTCCCATACACATGGCATGTGCCACCATCACAACATTCACCATGTCCTGCTATTCTGTTTTAGGTCCCTGTCCCTTACTAAAATAGAAGTTCCTTAATGGCAGGTACCAGACCATGTCCATTGGTGGACCCCAGACCTGGCACTATCCCTTAAACAAATGGGGTTTTTACAAACATTTATAGGATGAATGAATACATGCCATCAAAAGTGCCAGACCTAACTCAGAAAACAGAGGTATCATTATTATTTCTGTTATAAGAAAGCTTTCCCACGTTATGCGATCTTTTTACTTTTTGAAGTTCTAGCAGATATGGCATTTTGCATTTGCTCTCTTTGGTTTCCAGATGCATTTACAATGTACCTCACCAGGTCAGGTCTCATTGATGTAAAATCACACAAGAGTCTTGTTTATACAGGAACAGCAATATATATTAGTTCCTTTATGTCTTCCTTTTACAGGTTACTCCTTATTGATGTCAAAAAAAACAGATTTCCCCCAAACAGTTTTAGTCTTTTATTACTTTCTGTCATCAGTTATAATTTTACAGCAGGAATTGTTTCATTTTCCTTGTGTTCATGAAGATTTTAAAAGTTCTAAGCTGGCTTCTCTTTCATGTGCACAGGAAGAAAAAGGAAACAGCATTTGGGGAGGATAATGTAAGGAAAGAATAATAAAGGTTTCTGAAAAGAATCCAGAGCTCAGACTGGCTCTAAATGCTTCTTTACCCTGCAGGCTGGAGCAGAATTAGGATTTAATATTAATAGATAATTTGTTGAGAGCCCTTTATTTTAGTGTGAAAAAAATACAATGAAACAAGCTCAATGGAGTTTTCCATTAATATTATTAAATAGAATTTTAAATTAATAAAATGTACAGATTTTAAATGTGGTTTGATCGGTTTACAAATGCATATACCCGTTAACTACCATCCCTATCAAGATATAGAATAATTTATCAGAATTTTCCTTTATGTCTCTTTTTTTTTAATCTGCTCTATACCCTGCCCTGCAATCCATGGGTTTTAATATTTTGAGCTCCATGAATTGTTTCTTAGAATCTGATAAAAGCTACAGAATTCTCCCCACTCGGGGAGAGGACTTGGGGCAGGTTGGATGGATCCTAGGTTAGGAACGCAAAGCAAGTTTTATTAATTCTTTATTTATTCATTTAAAAATCTTTATTGAGCACTGGCTGGGTGCTTTGGGATAGGTATCAGGCAGACAGTGGTAAAGAAAAAATGATATACTTCCCTCCTTGATCTTACATCAAGGAGAAAGGCCATAATAAGCAAAGAAGCAAACCACTCAGTATTCTGCTTGAATAAATGGAACGGCAGAGAGTATTAAGTGCTTTGCTATGAAACCTATAACTTTTATATGTTGTATGTAAAGACTTATATGACCTGCAGCAGTACAAACCTAGAGAAAAGGTTTGTCTGCTACTTTTCTAATTCAGGTGTTTTCTCCAAGCTCTTGGTCATACATCTTTACTGAACATGCATTCTCAATGCATATCTATGTATATGCTACTATGTTAGTATATTGTTTTATGATAAAACATGTACTAAATGGCCAGGTGCAGTGGCTCACGCCTGTAATCCCAGCACTTTGGGAGGCCAAGGCGGGTGGATCACAAGGTCAGGAGATCAAGACCATCCTGGCCAACATGGTGAAAACCCGTCTCTACTAAAAATACAAAAAATTAGCCAGGCATGGTGGTGCACGCCTGTAGTCCCAGCTACTCGGGAGGCTAAGGCAGGGGAATCACTTGAACCCAGGAGGCAGAAATTTCAATGTACTAAACTAGAAATAAAAAATGAAAAGATAAGTCACATGAGCAGCCATGATACAGAAAGTCAAAAGAGACTATTTTTGAAATCAACATGTATAGTTGGAGACTTCAACACTAAGCTCTCAACAATTGATAGAACAACATAGAAAGTCAGTAAAGATATAGAAGAATTCAACAACACTATCAAACAAGACAATCTTTTTTTTTTTTTTTGAGACAGAGTCTCGCTGTGTCCCCCAGGCTGGAGTGCAATGGAGCGATCTCCGCTCACAGCAAGCTCCGCCAGCTGGGTTCACGCCGTTCTCCTGCCTCAGCCTCCAGAGTATCTGGGACTACAGGCGCCCACCACAATGCCCGGCTAATTTTTCGTATATTTAGTAGAGACGAGGTTTCACCGTGTTAGCCAGGATGGTCTCGATCTCCTGACCTCGTGATCCACCCGCCTCGGCCTCCCAGAGTGCTGGGATTACAGGCTCGAGCCACCGTGCCCGGCCCAAACAAGACAATCTAATCAACATCTATGAAACACTCCACCCAACAATAGCAGAATACTCATTTTATTCAAGTTCTCAGAGAACATATACCAAAATAGATCACATCTTGGGCCATAAAAGAAACCTCAACAAACTTAAAATGTGTGAAATCATATAGTGTGTGTCCTCCAACCACAACAGAATCAGATTAGAATTCAATAACTAGAAAGAAAAGAGAAAAAAACTACAAACACTTGAAAAATGTACAACACATTTCTCAATAATCCATGAGTCAAAGAGAAAGTCTCAGTAGAATTAAAAAAAAGATATAAAGTTAGTGAAAATGAAAATACAACACATCAAAATTTGTGGGATGCAGCTGAAGCAACACTGAAAGGGAAACTTACAGCACTAAATGTAGATACTAGAAAAGACAAACAGTCCCAAATCAGTAATCTAAACTCCGATCTCAAAAAAAAAAAAAAAATAGTAGAAGAGCAAAATAAACCCAAACCAAGTAGAAAGAAGGAAATAATAACTATAAGAGCAGAAACTATTAAAATTAAAAACAGAAACAATAAAGAAAATAAATTAAACAAATAATTCTCTGAGAAGACCACTAGAATAAGCAAAATTGCAGCAAGACTGACAAAGAAACAGACATAAATGACCAAAATCAAGAATGAAACAGGAGGTATTGCAGACTCTGCAAGCATCAAAAGGATCATAATGAAAAATTACAAACAATTGTACACATATTCCTTTGCTCTGGTTTGAGTGTCACCAGCAAAACTCAGGTTGAAATGGAACTGCCAGTGTAATGGTGTTGGGAGGTAGTGACTTTAAGAGGAGTTTAGATCGTTAAGACAGATTAATGTCTTTCTTATGTGCCTGGGTTAGTTCTTGCAGGGAATGAATCAGTTCCCAAGAGTGTAAGTGGTTATAATGCCAGGTGGCCTCTTATGCTCTGCCCCTCTGGCACGCCTGCTTCCCCATCCACTTCTCTGCCATGCTATGATGTAGCACAAGGCCCTCATCAGCAGCTGAGCAGATGCTAGTGTCATGCTTCTTGGACTTCCCAGCCTCTGGAATTGTGACCCAAATAAACCCATATATATATATATAATATATTATATATATAACCTGTCTCAGGTATTCTTTTATAACAACACAATATAGACCAAGAGAACATTTGACGACTTAGTTAAAATGAGCTGATTCCTTGAAAAACACAAACTATCACAACTCACCCAATGTTAAATCGATAATTTGAATGTTCCTATAACTATATTAAAAGTTGAATTTGTAATTTAAAAACTACAAAAAAAAAAAAAATCTTCAGGCCTAGATAATTTCACTGTAGAATTCTTCCAGATCTTTTAGGAAGCAGGAATATCAATTCTACACCATCTCCTTCTGACAAAGAAAAGGAAGAAATATTACTCATTTTATCTTATAAAATTAACATTACCAGAATCAGACAAAGAGATTACAAAAATGAAAACTACAGACTCACTAAGAAATAAAAACTACATTCCTCACTAAGATAGACACAAAAATTCTTAACAAAATATTAGCAAATAGAATTCAGCAATATATATTAAGAATTTTGGCCGGGCGCAGTGGCTCACGCCTATAATCCCAGCACTTTGGGAGGCCAAGGCGGGTGGATCACGAGGTCATGGGTTTGAGACCAGCCGGATCAACATGGTGAAACCCCGTCTCTACTAAAAATACAAAAAAATTAGCTGGGCATGGTGGTGGGCGCCTGTAATCCCAGCTTCTCAGGAGGCTGAGGCAGGAGAATTGCTTGAACCCAGGAGGCGGAGGGTGCAGTGAACTGAGATCATGCCACTGCACTCCAGCCTGGGCAACAGAGAAAGACTCTGTCTCAAAAAGAAAAAAAAAAAAAGAATTTTACACTATCATCAGGCTGGGTGCAGTGGCTCACACCTGTAATCCCAGCACTTTGGGAGGCCAAGGCAGGCAGATCACGAGGTCAGGAAATCAAGACCATCCTGGCTAACATGGTGAAACCCCGTCTCTACTAAAAATACAAAAAATTAGCTGGGCATGGTGGCGGGCGCCTGTAGTCCCAGCTACTCGGGAGGCTGAGGCAGGAGAATGGCGTGAACCTGGGAGGCGGAGCTTGCAGTGAGCCGAGATGGCGCCACTGCACTCCAGCCTGGGCGACAGAGCAAGATTCTATCCCCCCGCAAAAAAAGAATTTTACACTATCATCAAGTGGGGGCATGCTTCAATAATATAAGGGTGGCTCAATATCTGGAAATTAATAATGTAATGCACCAAATTAATAAGAAGAAAAGTCACATAATACTATTTATTAGTGCAGTGTTAGACAAAGTTCAATACCCATTCACGACAACACTTTCAGAGAAATAGAAATAGAGAAGAACTTCCTCAACTCAATAAAAAGCATTTTTAAAAATGCCAACATTATATTAATGTGAAAGACCGAATGGTTTCCTGGTAAGATCAGAAACAAGGCAAGGATATTCTTACTATTCTTATTCAGCATAAGTTAGAAGTTCTAGTCAATGGCATAAGAAAAAAATGACATAAAAGGCATACAAATTAGAAAGGAAGAAATATAAATTTTCATGTTTGCAAATGACATGATTTCCTACACAGAAAATCCCAAAAAAATCTATTTTTAAAAATCCTAGAATAAGTGAGGTCAACCATGTCACAAGATCAAAGATAAACACAGGAAAACCAATTATACATCCATGTACAGTCAATGAACACGTGAACAACAAAATTTAAAAATGCAATGCCATTTATAATAGATTTTAAAAAGAGGAAATTTTTGGGTCTAAATCAAAGAAAGCATGGGTGAGACTTGTATGATCAAAATTACACAATGCTGATAAAAGAAATCAAAGAACTAAATAAAGATACTATGTTCATGAATTGAAGACTCAACATAATAAAAATGTCAATGTCAATTCTTCCCAAACTGATATAAAGATTTAACACAATTCCTATAAAAACTCTAGCAGGAGGCCGGCCGGGCGCAGTGGCTCACGCTTGTCATCTCAGCACTTTGGGAGGCTGAGGCGAGCAGATCACGAGGTCAGGAGATCGAGACCATCCTGGCTAACACAGTGAAACCTCATCTCTACTAAAAATACAAAAAATTAGCCGGGTGTGGTGGTGGGCGCCTGTAGTCCCAGCTACTCGGGAGGCTGAGGCAGGAGAATGGCATGAACCTAGGAGGTGGAGGTTGCCGTGAGCCAAGATTGCACCACTGCACTCCAGCCTGGGTGACAGAGACCTCCGTCTCAAAAAAAAAAAAAAAAAAAAAAAAAAAACTCTAGCAGGATATTTATAGATACAGATTAAAAATTAAATTTTAGGCAAGAATATTCTAAAATGTATATGGAAAAACAAATAAATTAGAATAGCTAATGCAATTTTGAAAAAAGAATAAAATGGGAGGAATCAGTCTACCAGATTTCAAGACTTACTAGATAGCTACAGTAATCAAGGCTATGTAATAATAGCATAAGGATAGACACATATATCAATGGAACAGACTGGAAAATCCAGAAACAGACTTACACAAACATGTTCAACTCACTTTTGACAAAGGTACAAAAGCAAATCAATGGAGAAAAGATGGCTTTTTCAACAAATGGTGATGGCACAATTGGACATGCATTGCTATAAAAATTAACTTCAACTTAAGACTCATATCTTATACAAGAATTAACTAAAATTGAATATGAAATTAAACTTGAAACCATCCAACTCAGAAAAAAAAAGCATAGAAGAAAATCTTCGGGATCTAGGAGTAGGAAAGAGTTTTTAGACTTGACACCAAAAACACATCCATAAAAGAAAAATTGATGAAATTTGACTTCATCAAAATTTAAAACTTTGGCTCCATGAAAAACTCTGATTAGAGAATGAAAATGTCAGCTAATGATGGGAGAATATATTTGCAAACCATATATTCTAGAGTATAGAATATATAAGGAACTCAAAACTCAATAGTAAAAAAGCATACAATCCAATTAGAACGTGGATGAAATACATGAAGAGAGACTTCATTGAAGAAGATATACAAATTGCACATGAAAATATGCATAACATCATTAGCCATTAGGGCAATACAAATTAAAGTCACAGTGAGATGCATCAAATTAAAATAAAAAAACGGCAACACCACCAAAGGCTGGTGAGGATGCAGAGAAACAGGATCATTGACATATTCCTGGTGCATATGGAAAAGTATGTAATTACTCATGAAAATTGTTAAGAAACTAAATATGCAGCTGCCATACCCAGTCATTTACTCCTGAGCATTTTCCCCAGAGAAATGATACTTTCATTCACACAGAAACTTGCTCATGAATGTTTATAGGAGCTTTATTTGTAATACTCCAAAACTGGAAAAAACCCAGATACCTTCAATTGGTGAATGGTTAAACAGAGTGATGCATTCATATGGTGATAAAATATTACTCAGCAATAAAAAGGCACGAGCTACAAATAGACAAAGAATTATGATAGGTGAAAAAAGCCAATCCCCAAATATTACATACTTTATGATTCCATGTATGCAATATCCTTGAAATGATGAAATTACACAAGTGGAGAACAGACTAGTGGTTATCAGGAATTAAGGAGAAGATAGGGTGGGAGGAAAATGAATACGGTTATAAAAGTGAAACATGAAAAATCTTTGTGATAATGAAACAATATGTAGCTTGACTATCAATGTCAAGGTCCTAGTTGTAACACTGTACTATAGTTTTACACAAATGCTACCATTGCAGGCAAATGCATAAAGGGTACACAGGATCTCTCTGTGCTATTTCTTACAACTGCATGTCAATCTACAATTATCTCAAAATAAAAAGTGTAAGTTAAAAAGTTAGCATACTTCAATCTCCAGATCTAAAAACTGAGTGAACTAAAAGCAGGATAAATACAGAGAAAACCATGCCGCAAATCATAGTCAGCTATTTGATTGAAAACCAGAGATTAAGAATGAAACTTAAAAGCAGCCAGAGGAAAAAAAAAATCCATTGAAAACATATTACCATAAATTGAATCACAACTAACTTCTCACCAGAAATATGTAAGCTTAAAGACAATGAAATGATATCTTTTATGTGTTAAAAAAATCTGCCAACAGAATTCCGTATCTAGCAAAAACATCTTTTAAAAGGAAAGCAGAATTCTGCCCTTCTAGTAAAGGTGGTGTGATAGGCAGAATTCTATCATGAACCCAATAATCTCGGTCCCATGGTGTTACTGTCCATATTGTCTCCTTCCTTTGGGTGCCCAGAGGTGATGCTAGTGGCTAAGGAGTCAGGGTACTTGTGTGCAGATGCGTTCATGGGGTACTTTCCGAAGGCAGGTTTCTACATTTACAGTGAGCTACACCCTTGGCTAATCCTCTTGCCTTGAATATGAGTGAAGTCTGTGACTTTTTACTAGCTAATAGATATGGCAAAGGTGATGGGATGCCCCCACTGAGATTAGATTACTGTGTGTGTATGTGTTTATAAACATACATATATATGTTTGCATACATGCATACACATGTATCTCTCAATGGTCTCTCTTCTCTTTCTCTCTCTGTCTCTCTCTCTCTCTCTCTCTCTCTCTCCTAGTATGCATGAGAGAGACTCTTCTTTTTGGCCTTAAAGAAGCAAACTGCCACATTGAGAACTGCCTATGGAGAGTGCTACATGGCAGCAAACTGCCTATGGCCTCTAGAAAATGGAAACTTCAGTCCTACAAACTCGGGCAACTGAATTCCGCCAACAGTTACCTAAGCTTGGAAGAGGATCCTGAGCTCCATTAGAAGACAAGAACCAGCCAACGCCTCAATTACAGCTTTGTGGGACCCAACTAAGACATGGCCAAACTCCTGATGCACAGAAACTTTGAGATAATAAATGTGTAGGGTTTTTTTCAAGATGGCCGAATAGGAGATAATAAATGTGTGTTGTTTTAATTGGCCAAATTGTGGTATTTGTTATAGAACAATAGGTAACTAACACAGGTGGAGAAATTTGATTGGAATAGCCTTCCTTCAGATAGCAATTATATTGGGAGGCCAAGGCAGGTGGATCACCTGAAGTCAGGAGTTTGGGACCAACCTGGCCAACATGGTGAAACCCTGTCTCTACTAAAAATATAAAAATTAGCCCAGTGTGGTGGTGTGTTCCTGTAATCCCAGCTACTTGGGAGTCTGAGGCAGGGAGAATTGCTTGAACCCAGGAAGCGGAGGTTGCAGTGAGCCAAAATTGTACCATTTGCACTCTAGTCTAGGCAACAGAGTGAGACTCCATCTCAAAAAAAAAAAAAAAAATTATAAAACTTAGACAAAATATTTTTTTAATCACCATAAAACAAGCTAAGTATATACTTCAAAGCACTGATATCTACATAGTATGTTTTCTGACCACAGTGATATTTAGTTAGAAGTTAATACCAATAAGACAATGAGAAAAAATGCCTTATATTTGGAAATTAAACAATGTATTTCTAAATGATCCATGGGTCAAAAATAAATCAAAAATGAAATCAGAAACTATTTTAAACTGAATGAGGTTAGAATATAACATATCAAAAAGTATAGGAGGCAGTTTGCAATGAAATTATATCTAATACTCTTGTAGAGGAAGAAAATTTAAAATCAATTATCTAATTTTTAAACTTAAAAAGCTAGAAAAAGAGGACCAAAGCACACCCCAAGAAAGAAGAAGAATGGAAAGATCATTGTAGAAATCAGTAAAGTGAAAACCAAACATGCTAGGGAGAACAATTTTTAAAATTTAAAAATCAAAATATATTTCCTTAAAAAGGTTAATAAAATTGATAAACCCCTAGGAGCAAATCAATAATAAGAAGAAAAATGTATTATAGAGGAGAAGAGATCCCTAAAGATCCTACACACATGGAAAGGATAATAAGGAACTATTTTGAACAGCATAATGTCAATAAATGCAGCAACATAGATGAAACAGATGAATCTCTTAAAATACAACTTAACAAAACTGACAAAAGCTAAACTACAAAAAGACTCATATTTATTAAAGTAATTGAATTAGTTATGAAAAACCTTTTCACACAGAAATATCCAGGTGCATGTGAATTCTATCAAACAAAATAAAGCTACTATTCTTTAAAGAAGAAATAATAACAATTCTATGGAAACTCTTTCAAGTGAAAGAAGAGAATGGGACATGTAATCTACTTATTTTATGATAACAGCATTATGCTGATACCAAACCTGACAAAGGCTTTACAAGAAAATAATATATACATCAATATCCCTTATAAAATAGATTCAAACATACTTAGAAAATATTAGAAAATTGAATGTGGCAATATACTAAAAGAATAATACATCATGACTAAGTAGGATTTAACATTTGAAAATTAATCAAAATAACTCATATTTTTACAGAATAAAGAAAAACCAACTCAACTCAATGGTCAGCTCAATAAGTGCATAACATTCTATTCCCATTCATAATAATAACTCTTGGAAAACTAGGATCAGAAGGAAAATTCTTCAATCTTATAAAAGGCAACTATGAAAACCTAGAGCTGGCATCACACTTCGCAGTGAAATATTAAATTATTTTACCATAAGATTAGGAGCAAAGCAAGGTGACTCACTCTTACCACTTATGTTCAACATTGTACTGGAGGCCCTAACCAGCTTAATAAGGCAAGAAAAAGAAATAAAATGCATGAAGACTTGAAATTAAAAAGTCAAACTTTTCTATGTATAAGCAATATAGAAAATCATAAGGCGCCAACTCCTCTCTCCCTCAAAAAATCTATGGGAACTATTAAGAGTTTAGTAATATCTCAGGATACATCAAGGCCAACATCCAACTATTAATTACAATTTTATGTACTATCAGCCAACAATTAGAAAACAAAACAAAAGAATATATAAAATTCCATTTACAATAGTGTCATAAAGCGTTAAAAAAATTAGGAACAAATTTAACCAAAGATAGTCAAGATTTCTCTTCTCAAAGCTACAAATCTCCAGAGAGAAATTTGAAAAGGCCTAAATATATGAGGAAATATGCTGTCTTTATAGGTAAAAAGACTTAACATTATTAAGATATCAATTCTCCACAATTTAATTCAATACCATCGAAATAATAATCCCACCAGGATTTTTAAATAGCAATTTATATGCTGTGTCTACAATTCTTATGAAAATGTAAAGAACTTGGAATAATCAAATGAATCTTCAAAAAGAATAAAATTGGAGGACTTACACTACGTGACTTTAAGATTACTGTAGTGCTAAATCATGAAGAGAGTGTGGTATTTGCATAGGTATAGACAAATCAATCAACAGGACAAAATGCAGTTCAGAAATAAGTCCTTTTGTATGATCAATCGTTTGTTTCTTTTTGTTTTTTGGTTTTTGTTTGTTCGTTTGTTTCTGAGACAGGGTCTTGCTCCAGCACCCAGGCTGGAGTTCAGTGGCATGATCATGGCTCACTAAAGCCTTGACTTCCTGGGCTCAGTGACCCTTCCACCTCAGCAGCTGAGACTACAGGTGCACACCACCATGCCCAGCTAATTCTTGTTTTTTTTTGTAAGGATGGGGTTTCGCCATGTTGTCCAGGCTGTTCTCTCACTCCTGAGCTCAAGCAATCAGCCCACCTCAGCCTCCCAAAGTGCTGGGTTTACAGGCGTGAGCCACTGCACCCAGACTTTATATGATCAATTGATTTTCATTGAAAGTACAAAGCAGTTCAATAGGGAAAGGAAAGTCCATTCAACAAATGATGCTGGAACTAATAGATATCCATAGAAGTCTAGATTCTTACCTCGTGCTATACACAAAATTAATGTGAGATAGGTTATAGATCCAAACATATTAATAAAAGCCAAAAAGATAAATCTTCTAATAGAAAACATAGAAGAAAATCTTCACAACCTTGTGATAAGCAAAGATTTTCTGGAAAAAGGCAGAAGTCACAAACCATTAAAGAAAAAATAATAATAAATTATACATCATCAGAATAAAAATCTTCTATTCATCAGAAGATACTATTTTAAAAAGTTAAGTCATAGGGAAAAATACTCGGGTGAGTATGTATATATGAGATATATACATGCACACATATATACACATATATATGTATATATGTATACATATATACACGTATATATGTATACATATATACATACATATAGATATATACATACATACATATATATGTATACATATATACATACTTATAGATATATACATATATAGATATATATGTATACATATATACATATATAGATCTATATGTATACATATATACACATAGATCTATATGTATACATATATACACATAGATCTATATGTATACATATATACACATAGATCTATATGTATACATATATACACATAGATCTATATGTATACATATATACATATAGATCTATATGTATACGTATATAGATCTATATGTATACGTATATAGATCTATATGTATACGTATATAGATCTATATGTATACGTATATAGATCTATATGTATACGTATATAGATCTATATGTATACGTATATACATCTATATGTATACGTATATACATCTATATGTATACGTATATACATCTATATGTATACGTATATACATCTATATGTATACGTATATACATATATAGATATATATGTATACGTATATACATATATAGATATATATGTATACGTATATACATATATAGATATATATGTATACGTATATACATATATAGATATATATGTATACGTATAGATATGTATATATATACACACACATATACACACACACAGTCATCCTTTGGTATTCATGGGGGACTGGTTCCAGGGCCCACTTATGATGCCAAAATTTAAGGATGGTCAAGTCCCTGTTATAAAATGGTATAATATATGCATATAATCTGTGTACGTTCTCCTGTATACTTTAAATCATCTCTAGATTACTTGTAATACTTAGCACAATGTAAATTCTCTGTAAATAGTTGTTATATTGTATTATTTCAGCAATAATGACAAGAGAAAAAGTCTGTACAAATTCAGTACAGATGTATTTTTTTAATATTTTTGACCCATGAATGGTTGAATTTATGAATGTAGAATTATATGTCTATAAAATATAGATTTGATATAGGAGTCCTATTTAGAATATACAAACTCAATAATGGGAAAAAATTAATGGGCAAAAGACATGAACAAACATTTCACCAAAAAGGATATAGAAATGTCCAATAAGCACAAAAAACCAAACACTGCATGTTCTCACTCATAGGTGGGAATTGAACAATGAGAACTCATGGACACAGGAAGGGGAACATCACACTCTGGGGACTGTTGTGGGGTTGAGGGAGCGGGGAGGGACAGCATTAGGAGATATACCTAATGCTAAATGACGAGTTAATGGGTGCAGGAAATCAACATGGCACATGGATACATATGTAACAAACCTGCACATTGTGCACATGTACCCTAAAACCTAAAGTATAATAAAAAAAAAAAAAGAAAAGTCCAATAAGCATGTGAAAAAATGCTCAACTGATATTAGGAAACGCATAAATGAAAATTAAAATTATAATGAGATACCACTGCACAAGAATGGCTGAAGTTAAATCGACTGATAACATGACAGGATAAGGATGAAGGTGAAGATGAAAAGCAACTAAAACACTCAAACACTCCTGGTGTCAGTGTTAAAAGTGACCACTTATAAAAGTTAAAAATTCACTTATTTATTGATCTAGCAATTCCACTCCCTGGTGTTTATACAAGAGAAATAAAGTCAACTGCCCACCAAAACTTACAAAAAAAAATGTCCATAGCAGCCTTATTCTTAATTGCTAAAAACTTGAAACAACCCAAATATTCATCAATGAAAGAATGAATGTAAGTTTTG
Organism: Symphalangus syndactylus; assembly: GCF_028878055.3. Classification (NCBI taxonomy): domain Eukaryota; kingdom Metazoa; phylum Chordata; class Mammalia; order Primates; family Hylobatidae; genus Symphalangus; species Symphalangus syndactylus. The sequence goes on from NC_072438.2 coordinate 24,743,431, forward strand.
TGGTAAATTTCTACAGTGGTACATGAGTACGCAGTAAAAAGGAACAAACTACTGATAGAAAAAACACAGATAAATTTTACACGCATTATGTTGAGAAAAAAAAAAGCCAAGTACACACACACACACACAAGATATACTGCATAATTACATTTATATAAAATACAAGAAAATGACAAAAGGAATCTTTGTGATTGATAGAAGTTTAAAAGTGGTTGATTGAACCAGACATTTAAAATCTGTGTAATTTATTGTCTGTAAGTGATATCTCAATTAAAAAGAAGCCAAAATAAGATAAAATTTTCAATGGACTGTATTTTATATTTTCTCCAACATAATGTTTTATGTCATTGTGTTGCTAATAGCTTAAGCATAATCTATTTGAAATCGCTAACAACAATTGATGAAAATTTATTTTTCAAATTGTCTTGGTGGTTGCAATTTTATCTCCACCACCCTCCCTTCTTGTCTGATGGGAATAGATTGTCACTGTTTTGAGGAGGAGGTGAAATGCTGCCTCTGCCTCCTTGGGGTTTTTGTGTGTGTGTTTGCTTTTTTTGTGTGTGTGCTAGTATTGTCTTCAGTACAAGTTAGTTTCTTTACAGGAATTTTTCCAAGCGGCTTGCTCGTTTTTGTGAAGTTTAATATAGTTAAAAGCAATTAAAATGACTATAATATTAATACAACTGAGTACAGGAAACCCCCAGTGAGTCAGAATGTGGCAAAAACAACAAATAAGTGAGAGTCTTGTCAAGCTGTTTTGTTGTGAACCCCTGCATCTCCCCATGGGGACACCTCTCCAAGTATTAGTGACAGTGAGAGACCTCTACCTGTCTCACACAGGTACCTACTGAGGACTCTAGTAGTAAAGAATATATTAAAAATGAGCAAAGCTTATTTCATTCTTAGAAAAATAAATATACATCAGGGGTCTTCCTATACCCAGTGGGCCACCTATGTGTCTGCTTCGGTACCCTGCTGTGTCTTCTCACCTGTTCCCTTCTTTATGACTATTTAGCCTTCAGGTCTCAGATGCCACTTCTCTGGCAAATTTCTCTGACCTTTTAGAACTGAGTTAGATGCCTAAGAGCCTTTTTAAATGAAAGCAGGCCATTCTGTGATTCAGACAACAAGGGAAGTATCTCCTTAAAATATTCTTTCCTTATTCAAGAAATTGATATTGCTAATTATGTGCTAGGGGCTGCTATAGGCACTGGAGATGCACTACTGAACCAAAAAACCAATAGTCCCCTGCCCTCATAGAGTTGAAGTTCTGGTGGAGCGGACAATTAAAGAATAGGTGACTTGGTGATAAGTATAAAGGAGAAAAAATAGACAAGAAAAGCGGGTATGAAATACCAGATTGTATGGGGTTGACAGTGAACATTTAGTGGCCAAGGAGCACCCCACTCAGAATGTGACCTTGAGCCAAGAACCAAAGGAGCCCATGTGAATATCTGCAGGAACATTCCAGGAAGAGGAAGGCTCAGTCTTGCTGAGGGAGAACGGACCAAAGCAGGAAGAGAAGTGGACAGGTACAAGATCTTTTCCGGAGTTAGTATCCATGAATCTTTCTTGCTGATGGGTTAGCTGTGAGGAATACCAGGATAAGGAAAAGGAGGGCTCAAGGAAGACTCCCAAGTGTCTGCTTTCAGCTAGTAGGTAAACAATGGTGCCACTTACGAAAATAGGAGAGAGTGGCAGAAGAGCAGGTGAAGTGGGGTGGCACACGGGGTCAAGAGGTCATATTTGATATGATAAATTTGAATTATTAGGTATATAGTGCTCACCTATTTTAAATTTGAGGGTACACAGGCTCAGAGAGCATAATTTACTTGTGATAGCAGGCTGTGATTGCTGCCTCTTTGCAATGTGATTTTTCAAAACATCCCATCAAGACCAGTTTATTTTTCTGCCCCTTGAATGTGAGCTTAGATGTGTGACCTGCTTTGGCCACAGGGGACATTAGCAAATGTGACATGAGCTGAGGCATAAAATGGCTGGGCAATCCCACGACCACCACCATGGAGCACAAGCTGGGGCTAACCGGCTGGGTGATGAGAGTCGCGTGGCCAAGGTCCTCCACGTGACATCATTCCAACAGCCAGACACATGAGTGAGGCTACCCTGAATAATCCAGCTCCATTGGAGCCATCCCAGAATGTGAGAAATAAAAAAACAATTCATTTGTATTATTAAATCTCATAAGCAAAACCTAACTGATATACTTGCATGAGATTCAGAAAGGACGAGTGGCCATGTCAGGAACTGCGCCTCCCTTCTTCTAAGTTAACTACTTTTCCAATACTCCAAGGTAAGTCCATTTATATATTAGTTAGCAGAATCAGAACCAGGAGCACCCTAAGGCTGTGTCCCCTAAGCTGCTGTCTTAAAGCAAGTGTGCTTTAAAACCTACTCTATTTGTTAATGTTCAACATGCCTCTCTCTCTCTCCCCCCCCTCCCTGCCCCACCCCCCTTGATCAGACAATGTTGCTGTAAAAGCAACCAACAGAAATCCAATTCAGTCTCTGGGGAAATTTATAGAAAAAAAAAAATCTTGCTATGCCAGTGCTTCTTCCATGGCAATATGAAGCATATGGGATCTCAGAAGAAGCATCTATCACAATATGTTGCATTGCAGTGCAGGAATTGGCATTTTCTCCAATTCCTCAAAGCATAATTAAGAGCAAAATAAATGTAAAGATATGAGGTTCAGGCTACTGCTGACATGCTCTCCCTTTCAAAGCATTCTAGTGGTATAGGAGAAGAAAAAGAAAAAATCATAAACTAAAGCCCCCCATTGTAGCTAACTTTCAGTCCCAGAAGTCTCTGAGCTAAAACTGAAACCCAAAGCATATTCAAAGTTGTAAATAGGATCAAGGAGTTCAGCCACTGCAGCCTAAATCACACACAAGGACTACAGGATAACATTCTGGGGCCCTAGATAGAGTGGAAAAGAGGATACAACTACCCAGCCTGGCCTGAAAAATGCACAGTCCAGCGCTCTACCCCTGCCTTCCTACCATGTTCCTGCATGACTCTGGGTAAGTCATGTCATAACCAGAGAGGCATGACCCTAGGAGTCATCATTAACCAGGAACACTTTAGCACAGGACTCACTGTTTAAACCTAAGGGTGAGCAGGTTCAGGACTAGGGATGGCGCTCCAGACACAATCCCCCAAGACATGGCACCTTGACATCGGAGAGAACAGCAGAAGCAGGGAGGTCACTCTGACCTTTTCCTGCCTTTCTTCCCTGAAGCGTGCCGTAAAAGGATTCTCTGACCTTCCTCTGAAATAGATCACAAGACCCTCATGTGAGGGGTCCCCTCCCTATACCTGGAGGACAGGAACATCCTTCCCTCTGAAGTCACAGGGACGCAGAGAAAAATCTGAACCAACAGACCTTTCTAAGTTCTCCCCAGTTTGTTACTGTTAGACCATACTCCTTTTGTCCAATTATATGTCTCCACAACTTGTCCACTCTCCATCAAATCAAAGCATAAAAATACACAGGTTTCGCTGTTTCTTTGATCATTTCTGAAGGCTCCTGTGACATGTAAGACTTATTAAATACATTTGTGTGATTTTTCTCTTGTTAATCTGTTTTTATTTTTTAATAGGGGCCTCGGCCACAAACCTAGTGATGGGTGAGGAAAGAAATGTTTCCTGCCCTACACTAGGAAGGGTCTCCTGGACTACTGAGAACAGAAGGAACCGGGGCATCCTGAGTTAGCCAGGGAACAAAAGGAGCATGATGTTGGGTGCTTGGAGTTTAGATGCTGAGAAGGAGTAGGGCTGTGGAATATGGAGGGGAGCTTTACTGCAGGTTGCACCACTTAGCAGTGGGTGACTCTCATTATATCCACATCCCCAGTGCCAGGTCCTTTTAACTCATGCCATTTGATTAAACCTGGCCATAACAGTGGGGTTAAGGGTGACTATTGGAGCCCTTGTAGTATCAGTGAGGAAACTGAGATGAAAGGAGTTATGTGATTTATCCCAGTCCCATGGCCAGTAAGTGATGGAGCTTAGACGTAAACCCAGGTCTTTTGGTCTCTGAATCCCATGCTTTTATCATTTTAATCTTCTTGCAATATAAGACTTAAAAATAATGCCTATGCATGAGAATTGCTTGAACCAGGGAGGCAGAGGTTGCAGTGAGCTGAAAATCTGCCACTGCACTCTAGCCTGGGGAGCAGAGCAAGACTCTGTCTCAATAATAACAATAAAAATAATAATAATAATGCCTATGAACATATTCCAAAATATTATAGAACAGATAACTTGGTGCTCACTGGCAGAAAAATAAATTGTAGTTCATTATAAAACACAATTTTAAGTGATGAAATGAATTATTTCTCTTCTTGCTCCTGTAAATGGATTTAATATAAGTTTTACATGACACAGGAGCCTACATAAGTGACTGAAGACTCACACAAACAGGAAAACCTGTGTATTTTTATGTTAAGTTTGATGAAAAGAAGAAAGTCATGGAGAAATATAACTGGAAAAAGAGGATTCCATCTAGTGGTAATAAACTGGGGCAAGGGAGAGGGCTTAGCATGGCCTGTTTGTTCAGATTCTTCTGTGTCCTATGTCTTCAGAGACAGGGATGTTCCTTGTTTCCGAGTATAGAGGAGGACCCTCTGGAATGAGGATCTTACGACCTACAGCAGGGCAGGAGAACATCAGGGTTTATGACCTGCTTCGTGGGAGTAAAGTGAGGGGAAGGGGAGAGTGATTGATACGGTTTGGCTGTGACCTCACCAAAATTTCATCTTGTAGTTTCCATAATCCCCACATGTCATGAGAGGGACCCAGTGGGAGGTAATTGAATCAAGGGGGTTGGTTTTTCCCATGTTCTCGTGATAGCGAATGAGTCTCATGAGATCTGATGGTTTTACAAAGGGCAGTTCCCCCTGCACACACTCTCTTGCCTGCCATCATCTAAGACGTGACTTTGCTCCTCCTTCACCTTCTGCCATGATTGTGCGGCCTCCCCAGCCATGTGGAACTGTGAGTCTATTAAATCTCTTTTTCTTTATAAATTACCTGGTCTTGGGTATGTCTTTATTAGCAGTGTGAGAACAGACTAATACAGTGATCTTCCTGCTTCTGCTATTTTCTGCAATGCCAAGGTGCTATATTTTGGGGTAATGTGTCCTGAATCTCATTACTTCTTTCAAATGAGTCTCACACGGTTTGCCTTTCCTCTTCTAATCCTGTTATTAAGAGTGGGAGAAGCAAAAATAGTAGTGCTTGGGAGTGCAAGGGCCAAGAATATTAGATTCTGCTTGGTCATCACAGTATTAAACATCTTCACAATGCATGGAACACACCGCCTTACTGCATCCCAGTAATCTCCAAGATTCTCTACACTGGGAGAGAAGAAGCAGCCCAGAAATGGCTCTGGGATTGGAAATAATTTTACAGAGAAGCCTGTCCCTGCCTTTTAAATCACTTAATCAAAGTTATTTTCCTAAAATTGTAATTAATATTTGAAATTAGATTATTTAATTCCACTTGTGTGTTTTATGTGCCTCAAATTAAATTAAAATCAACAGAAACATTTCTTGAAATGGAAAGGCTAGAAAGCCAAGCATTTTTCCAAGCAAAAATAGTTATTTAATTTGTATCCTCTAGATGGGACCCATATACAAGACGACCAATGAGATAAAAGCACTGATGGTTATTAAAGCCCAATCCAGATATAAAGAGCATTCCCTACTATGTGTCAGGCATCCTGCTGGATGCTGGCAAGGTAGGCAGGATGGAGGGTTGTTAAATGAGGAAGTGCCTGCCAGGAGTTTCTGGAACAGATAAGCATATAAATATCACATGAGTTTAGTGGCGGGTCCTAAGAAATGTTTTACTAGGGAGTTTTTAAAAGGAAAAACACAGCGAACCCCAGCTTCACCACTTACCAGACCTGCAACTTCAGGCAACTTACCCTCCCTCAGGCTCAGTTTCCTCCTCTGAACATTGGGGATAATGTTTCTCACTTGGCAGGGGAATTCGAGGAAACGAGATCATGCTGTTTCCTAAACTCACCCCTTCTTAAGGATCATTTGGAGGAGCCTGTCCAAATATAGATACTCAGGCCACTTTCTGGAACTTTCTGGGGCCAAGATTCTGCTTTCAACAAGCATCCCAGCAGGAGCATAACCAAGGGAAGGGGTTAAGGCTTTGTCCCAATTCCCTTCACCCAGTTCCACCCCGATCACTCCAAATCCATATGCATTATTTTACTTATTTTTATTTATTCTTATTTTTAACCCTTCACTATGAAATTATTTTAGACTTGCAAATATTTGTAAAAATAGTATAATGAATTGCCTGATAGTCCTCACTCAGCTTCCTCAAATACTAAAAGCTTACATATCCACAATTCAATTATCAAAATCAGGATGTTAACATTAATACAATAGCATTAATTAACAAACCTTATTTAAATATCACCCATTGTTCCGCTAATGTCTTTTTCTGGTCAAGGATCCAAGCCAGGCCTAAATGCGAATAACCTAACTAAGGCATGTTTGCTAGGAAAATGCCTTATCTAAACAAGTCTCCAACTGCTCCCAGCCCCTTCCACCTGGATGCTCCAGAGCTGACATTGCACCCACCGGATCATATGACCAGGATATTCAAATTAACATTGAAGTCATGATTTTTTATGCTTTTGGCACATGTTAGTCTAATCAGTAGAAGCTAACGCAAACCAAAAATTTACATTTATATGTAAGGAATCAAGAAAAGAGTAAAGAAACGTGGACAGAAGCTTTAGTTGAGAAGCCTTGCACAGAAGCCGCTGGCTCTTGTCCTTGCTCTTTCCGTTGAGCGATGCTGTCCCCAGGCATAACCACCTGCCACCACCCTACCTGTCAGTCAAGGTCCATTAAATGAGATGATGCATGGAAAGGATTTAGTTCAATGAGCACATACGGAGGACACAATGAGTGTTGGTTATAATTTGATGTTACTCATTCCAAAGCCACTGGCTTCTTGAAACTTCTGATTCAACACATAAAGCATGATAGGCCCATTTTCTAATGCCCATACTGTTCTTTGAGTCTTATAGCCCCAGTGGAACACATCCTGATTTACACCGCAGTTATCGCTGTGCTTATCTTACACCCCTACTAGATTGTAAATTCTGATCCTTTTATCCCCCGTGGAGGCTTCTCGGGCATCATGCAGATCCCACTGCCAGCAGCTTGCCTCCCAAATGCACTGGGGCATCCAGCCTGCGTATCTTCTGATTTATCACCAAACACTCTAGGCTTTAACTTGTTGTAAGCATCTTCAAATAAAAGCTGCCATTGTGGTCAACAAGGGAAGCTCCTGTTCAAAACTAGGCCTCTTATGGGAGTCAAGTTTTTATCCCCCTCTTCAGGAAAGAAGAAAATGCCTCTATTCAGGTGGGCCACTCACTGATTATGAGGACTTCAGAGCAAGGTCTGTATTTTGGGTACCTCATCATGGTACTGACAAATTGCCTTTCGGTAAAAGAGAGACCAAGTTTAAGGAGGTCGAGGATGCTTCTAGCACTCTGGGTCTTCAGATCTTCAAAGCACTTTACACAAATCAACTAATGAACACTTCATCACACAGCATGTAGGCTCCCCCAGGAATTGGAAGGCTCTAGGCTTCCATCCTGCAGCCAGAGACTTGAAAGGGGCTGAGTAATTTGCAGTTAACAATCGCATTTATGATTGTGACTCCTAAAAGAGAGACAATCAAATCTCTTGCCTTTTACTGCCTTTCACTGAGTCCTTGCTAGATGTTTGTTGAATGACAGAATCACACTGAAGGCAGATGTGGCTCTACTTCTGCTGCCCACTTTCCCCAGGTCTAATTAACAGGGGCCAGGCCAACTTCTCCCTAGGAAGTTTTTTCAATGCCACACTAGGTCATTCAATGTAAAACATTTAGGGTTATGGGTCTCTTATAGAAATCTGATGAAAACTATGACCCTAGACCCTAGAAAAATCCTAAGTGCACACATGTACACACTGGAAACATTTGTATGACTTTTCAGAGTCCCTCTGAAATCCAAATTAAGACTCTCTGCTGTAGGTATTGTTGGGAGACAGCAAGCTTAAAAGGGATCACCCATGTCCAAGTTTGGGAGCAACAATTTATTCTTCCAAGAATACTTTGTTTCACTGGTTTGAAAGCAACATTTAGAAGCGCAGTTGCCCTTTTTCAGATTAGGCATCAAGAACATATGAATATGTTTCTTTGAAAAATATTAAGCAAAATAGGTGCTTTCTGGTTGCAGCCCCTTGCAGCGACTATGGGGACTTGTTTTCCTTCTTCTTAGGCTCATTTAATGACATATTCTCATATTTGAGAAAGTAGAAAAAGAACTGCCTGTCTCTCAGCGAGTAGATGTGTGACTAGGGAAAACTTTTTTGAAAACTTGCCTGCCAGTGTTGACAGCAATGTTAACTAAATCCTCCATAAATACCCCCCACGATCAGAGTTAAACAAATCACGATAGGAAGCCCTATCACTCAGAAACTAATTTCCACCCTATTGAAAGTCAGCAAGGAAAAGTTGTTTGTGCACAACCAGATGGAAAAGAGCCACTTTCTAGGAAAAGTGAGCATTCCAGAATGATGCTGGGCGAAGGGCCTGGAAGAGACCAAAAGGGAGTTTGAAGTCCATCTGGAAGTGACTCTTTAAAAACAAGAGCTTGCATTTCAATGGCCAGCCTTGAAATGCAGGAATCTCAGGTTCCTTCTGCAAAGACCTGTGGTATTCACAAGTGCCCAAATCTTAAAAGAAGTTTAGATATATGGGCCAATCACTTTCTGGTAATGTTTCTTGATAGAGAAGAAGAAATTAGAAAGTTTGGAGCTAAGGGAGAAGATTCCATAAATAAAAGCCAAGGATAAAATGTTTTCCACACTTCTCACCAATTGATGTGCAAATTTGCACTTCCACCCAGGTGTCCTTAAGTGACTGTGTGATTCAACATCTACACCAGAAACCTTGAAGTTCCAGTCCGTGATTCTTAGTTAAGATAACCAGCCAGGAGGGCTAATATGCTTCCTGGGTTTCTTGTCAAGTATCCTGGATTTTTTCTCCTGAACCATTCTTTCTTTCCTGGTTGAAAGTTACCTGAATCCAGGCCGGGCGCGGTGGCTCACGCTTGTAATCCCAGCACTTAGGGAGGCCGAGGTGGGCGGATCACGAGGTCAGGAGATCGAGACCACGGTGAAACCCCATCTCTTCTAAAAATACAAAAAATTAGCCGGGCGTGGTGGCGGGCGCCTGTAGTCCCAGCTACTCGGAGAGGCTGAGGCAGGAGAATGGCGTGAACCCGGGAGGCGGAGCTTGCAGTGAGCCGAGATTGCGCCACTGCACTCCAGCCTGGGCGACAGAGCGAGACTCCGTCTCAAAAAAAAAAAAAAAGAAAGTTACCTGAATCCCATCCCTACATCCAGTTCTATCTGCTCTTTGCACAACTAAAACGGTCAAGTGTAAATGTCAGCTCATTCACATTTAAGTGTTCAGCTCATCTGTTTGCCCAGGTCAGCCTTGGGAACCCCCCATCTCTGCAGCACAGTGAGGTTGTAGGTCAAGGTCCTCCCCCATCCTGAATTTGGGAGTCCTGGCATCAGATTTGTGTTTAGATCCTGGCTCTGCCACCTCCTGGCTTTGTAAGGTAGACAGCTTACTTGAACTCCTTGATTCTTCATTACTTCATCTGTAAAATGGGCCACATGCCCATTTCATCAATTTGTGGTGAGGATTAAATAAAATGTTTAAGTTCATGTAAGTTCATCTGCCTCATTCCATGAAGGGTTTTCAGTGGTACACCCACACAAACACGCATTGAAACGAAAGAAAGAAAAGAAGGAGGGAGGGAGGGAAGGAAGGAAGGAAGGAAGGAAAAAAGGAAGGAAGGAAGGAAGGAGAGAAATAAACCAATTAAAATAAAGAATACTAGAGGTTTAATAAAATATTTCTTCTTTTTAATAAAAGTTATGTTTGCCAGGTGCGGTGGCTCACGCCTGTAATACCAGCACTTTGGGAGGCCGCGGCAGGCGGATGACAAGGTCAGGAGTTCAAGACTAGCCTGACCAATATGGTGAAACCCCATCTCTACTAAAAATACAAATATTAGCGGGGGCGGTAGTGCGCGCCTGTAATTCCACCTACTCGGGAGGCTAAGGCAGGACAATCGCTTAAACTTGGGAGGCGGAGGTTGCAGTGAGCCGCGATCACGCCACTGAACTCCAGAGTGAGACTCCATCTCAAAAAAAAAAAAAAAAAAAAAAAAAAAAGTGGTATGTTCAGTGATATATAGTCATTTTTAAACTTGAGGTTTCTGGAGTGTGTTTTAAGAACTTTTTTTTAACCTCAGAACAAATGTACAGAAGTTGAAGAAAACATAAGATATTACTTTTTCAACCTACTTTTCAATTTCAATTAGTTTCTGTCCCTGGCCAGGAATGGCTTTCCTATAACTAGTTGGTGATGCTGCTAGCACTCTATCCCAGTTCTCTTTCCTGGACAGGAAGTTGAGGCATCACCAGTCTGGTTTCACCTCCAGGATGACAACACTCACATCAAGGTGTTAGAGGCATTTGAATCACAGCAACTCCATCTTGAATAGGAGCTGGGTACTAGGTTTTCCCAGAAGGTGAAGCATTCTAAGTCACAGGATGAGAGGAGGTAAGAACAAGATACAGGTCATAAAGACCTTGCTGGTAAGACAGATTGCAGTAAAGAAGCCGGTCAAAACCCACCAAAAGCAAGATGGCAACGAGAGTGACCTCTGGTCGTCCTCACTGTTACACTCCCACCCATGACAGTTTACCAATGCCATAGCAACATCAGGAAGATACCCTATACGGCCTGAAAAGGAGGGGCATGAATAATCCATTCCTTGTTTAGCATATCATCAAAAAATAACCATAAAAATGGGCAACCAGCAGCCCTCGGGGATGCTCTGTTCATGGAGTAGCCATTCTTTTATTTCTTTACTTTCTTAATATACTTGCTTTCACTTTAGTTTATGGACTTGCCCTGAATTCTTTCCTGTGAGAGATCCGTGAACCCTCTTTTGGAGTCTGGATCTGGGCCCTGTCAGGCCTCTGAGCCCAAGCCAAGCCTTCACATCCCCTGTGACTTGCACGTATACGCCCAGAAGGCCTGAAGTAACTGAAGAATCACAAAAGAAGTGAATATGCCCTGCCCCACCTTAACTGATGACATTCCACCACCAAAGAAGTGAAAATGGCCAGTCCTTGCCTTAAGTGATGACATTACCTTGTGAAAGTCCTTTTCCTGGCTCATCCTGGCTCAAAAAGCACCCCCACTGAGCACCTTGCGACCCCCACTCCTGCCCGCCAGAGAACAAACCCCCTTTGACTGTAATTTTCCTTTACCTACCCAAATCCTATAAAACGGCCCCACCCTTATCTCCCTTCGCTGACTCTCTTTTTGGACTCAGCCTGCCTGCACCCAGGTGAAATAAACAGCCACGTTGCTCACACAAAGACTGTTTGGTGGTCTCTTCACAGGAACGCGCATGAAATTTGGTGCTGTGACTCGGATCGGGGGACCTCCCTTGGGATATCAATCCCCTGTCCTCCTGTTCTTTGCTCCATGAAAAAGATCCACCTACGACCTCAGGTCCTCAGACCCACCAGCCCAAGGAACATCTCACCAATTTTAAATCGGGTAAGCGGCCTCTTCTTACTCTCTTCTCCAACCTCTCTCACTATCCCTTAACCACTTTCTCCTTTCCACTCTTCAATCTCTCCCTTCTCTTAATTTCAATTCCTTTCACTTTCTGGTAGAAACAAAGGAGACACGTTTTATCCGTGGACCCAAAACTCCGGCACCGGTCACGGACTGGGAAGGCAGCCTTCCCTTGGTGTTTAATCATTGCAGGGACGCCTCTCTGATTATTCACCCACGTTTCAGAGGTGTCAGACCACGCAGGGACGCCTGCCTTGGTCCTTCACCCTTAGCGGCAAGTCCCGCTTTTCTGGGGGAGGGGCAAGTATCCCAACCTCGTATCTCTGTGCCCCGATCCCTTATCTCTGCGCCCCATCCCTTATTTCCGTGCCCCAACCTTATATCTGTGCCCCAATCCCTTCTTTCCATGCCCCAACCTCTTATATCTCTGCGCCCCGATCCCTTATTTCTGTGCCCCGACCTCGTATCTCTGTGCCCCGACACCTTTCCCGCTTTTCTGGAGGGTAAGAACCCCCGAACAACTTCCCTCTGTGTCTCTACTCTCCCTTTTCTTTAAACTTGCCTCCTTCACTATAGGCAACCTTCCACCCTCCATTCCTCCGCCTTCTCCCTTAGCCTGTGTTCTCAAAAACTTAAAACCTCTTCAACTCACACCTGACCTAAAACCCAAATGCCTTATTTTCTTCTGCAATGCCGCTTGACCCCAATACAAACTCGACAGTAGTTCCAAATAGCCAGAGAACTGCACTTTCAATTTTTCCATCCTGCAAGATCTAAATAATTCTTGTCGTAAAATAGGCAAATGGTCTGAGGTGCCTGATGTCCAGGCATTCTTTTACACATCGGTCCCTTCCTAGTCTCTGTGCCCAATGCAACTTGTCCCAAATCTTCCTCCTTTCCCTCCCGCCTGTCCCCTCAGTCCCAACCCCAAGGCTCGCTGAGTCTTTCTAATCTTCCCTTTTCTACAAACCCATCTGACATCTCCCCTCCTCGCCAGGCCGAGCTAGGTCCCAATTCTTCCTCAGCCTCCGCTCCTCCACCCTATAATCCTTTTATCACCTCCCCTCCTCACACCTGGTCTGGCTTACAGTTTCCTTCCACGACTAGCCCTCCCCCACCTGCCCAGCAATTTCCTCTTAAAAAGGTGGCTGGAGCTAAAGACATAGTCAAGGTTGATGCTCCTTTTTCTTTATCCGACCTCTCCCAAATCAATTAGCATTTAGGCTCTTTTTCATCAAATATGAAAAACCCAGCCCAGTTCATGGCTCACTTGGCAGCAACCCTGAGACGCTTTACAGCCCTAGACCCTAAAAGGTCAAAAAAAGGCCGTCTTATTCTCAGTATACATTTTATTACCCAATCTGCTCCCAACTTTAAATAAAACTCCAAAAATTAAATTCCGGCCCTCAAACTCCACAACAGGACTTAATTAACCTCGCCTTCAAGGTGTACAGTAATAGAAAAAAGTTGCAATTCCTTGCCTCCACTGTGAGACAAACCCCAGCCATATCTCCAACATATAAGAACTTCCAAACGCCTGAACCGCAGCAGCCAGGCGTTCCTCCAGGCCTACCTCCCCCAGGAGCTTGCTACAAGTGCCAGAAATCTGACCACCAGGCCAAGGAATGCCTGCAGCCCGGGATTCCTCCTAAGCCGCATCCCATCTGTGTGGGACCCCAGTGAAAATCGGACTGTTCAACTCACCTGGCAGCCACTCCCAGAGCCCCTGGGACTCTGGCCCAAGGCTCTCTGACTCCTTCCCAGATCTTCTCGGCTTAGCGGCTGAAGACTGACAACGCCCAATCGCCTCGGAAGCCTACAGGACCATCACAGACGCTCTGGGTAACTCTCACAGTGGAGGGTAAGTCCATCCCCTTCTAAATCAAAACGGAGGCTTCCCACTCCACATTACCTTCTTTTCAAGGGCCTGTTTCCCTTGCCTCCATAACTGTTGTGGGTATTGATGGCCAGGCTTCTAAACCTCTTAAAACTCCCCAACTCTGGTGCCAATTTAGACGATACTCTTTTAAGCACTCCTTTTTAGTATCCCCACCTGTCCAGTTCCTTTATTAGGCTGAGACACTTTAACTAAATTATCTGCTTCCCTGATTATTACTGGGCTACAGCCACACCTCATTGCCACCTTTTCCCCCAGTTCAAAGCCTCCTTCACATCCTCCTCTTGTATCCCCCCACCTTAACCCACAAGTATAGGATACCTCTACTCCCTCCTTGGCGACCGATCATGCACCCCTTACCATCTCATTAAAACCTAATCACCCTACTCCACTCAACGCCAATATCCCATCCCACAACATGCTTTAAAAAGATTAAAGCCTGTTATCACTCGCCTGCTACAGCATGGCCTTTTAAAGCCTATAAACTCTCCTTACAATTCCCCCATTTTACCTGTCCTAAAACCAGACAAGCCTTACAAGTTAGTTCAGGATCTGCGCCTTATCAACCAAATTGTTTTGCCTATCCACCCCATGGTGCCAAACCCATATACTCTCCTATCCTCAATACCTCCCTCTACAACCCATTATTCTGTTCTGGATCTCAAACATGCTTTCTTTACTATTCCTTTGCACCCTTCATCCCAGCCTCTCTTAGCTTTCACTTGGACTGACCCTGACACCCATCAAGCTCAGCAAATTACCTAGGCTGTACTGCTGCAAAGCTTCACAGACAGCCCCTAATACTTCAGTCAAGCCCAAATTTCTTCCTCATCTGTTACCTATCTCGGCATAATTCTCATAAAAACACACGTGCTCTCCCTGCCAATCGTGTCCAACTGATCTCTCAAACCCCAGCACCTTCTACAAAACAACAACTCCTTTCCTTCCTAGGCATGGTTAGCGCGGTCAGAATTCTTACACAAGACCCAGGACCACACCCTGTAGCCTTTCTGTCCAAACAACTTGACCTTATTAGCCCTCATGTCTGCGTGCAGCGGTTGCCGCTGCTTTAATACTTTTAGAGGCCCTCAAAATCACAAACTATGCTCAACTCACTCTCTACAGTTCTCATAACGTCCAAAATCTATTTTCTTCCTCATACCTGACGCATATACTTTCTGCTCCCCGGCTCCTTCAGCTGTACTCATTCTTTGTTGAGTCTCCCACAATTACCGTTGTTCCTGGCCCGGACTTCAATCCGGCCTCCCACATTATTCCGGATACCACACCTGACCCTCATGACTGCATCTCTCTGATACACCTGACGTTCACCCCATTTCCCCACATTTCCTTCTTCCCTGTTTCTCATCCTGATCACACTTGGTTTATTGATGGCAGTTCCACCAGGACTAATCGCCACTCAGCAGCAAAGGCAGGCTATGCTATAGTATCTTCCACATCTATCATTGAGGCTACCGCTCTGCCCCCTCCACTACCTCTCAGCAAGCCGAACTAGTTGCCTTAACTCAAGCCCTCACTCTTGCAAAAGGACTACGCGTCAATATCTATAGTGACTCTAAATATGCCTTTCATATTCTGCACCACCATGCGGTCATATGGGCTGAAAGAGGTTTCCTCACTATGCAGAAATTGATGAAGCCAGAAAACAAACCCCCTTTGACTGTAATTTTCCTTTACCTACCCAAATCCTATAAAACGGCCCCACCCTTATCTCCCTTCGCTGACTCCCTTTTCAGACTCAGCCCGCCTGCACCCAGGTGAAATAAACAGCCATGTTGCTCACACAAAGCCTTTTTGGTGGTCTCTTCACACGGGTGGACATGAAACGGCCCTTTCCGGTAACAAAGGTGCTATCAAGAAACAGAGGGGTTGGTTGATGCTTCTCAATCTTGTTAATATCAAATTTTCTGCATCTGAGTAGTGCTTTGAAAACCCCGGTAAGGTGTAAGACATGGGAACTTTTGTGCCTCTTGGAAACCAGAAGAATATACAAGCAAAACAATTTGGTTGATAAGGCGCAGATCCTGAACTAACTTGTAAGGCTTGTCTGGTTTTAGGACAGGTAAAATGGGGGAATTGTAAGGAGAGTTTATAGGCTTTAAAAGGCCATGCTGTAGCAGGCGAGTGATAATTATCACTTTGGAAACCACACCAAAGTATACAGGATTATTGAGGCAAAAGGCAGTGAAGGAGGAGATGCAGGAAAGCACTGCCCTCCCTGTGCCTAAAAGCAGGATATAAATGTGCAAAGGCAAAGGGTGTCCATGCCCTCACCTACCAGAGAGAAGAAATGTTAACCATTTAAGACAACATTAGCCGGTGGAGATGGCAGCAGTGGAATCTACATTAACCAGCTTTCCTAACTTGCCGTTAATTGCCCTTAGTTTACCTTTCCACAAGTTGCTATTCTGCACAAAGTTCCTTTCCTTTGTTTTGTCGCTTCTCTAAAATTTTACTGTACTTTGTTAAAGATGCTGTATAAGCTGTAATTCAAATTCACTTCTATGAGAATTACTCACTCCCTGGTATCTCCCATGTATATATAAAATATATATGTTAATAAATGTGTTTATTTTTTTCTTATGAATCTGTCTATTGTTACAGGGGTCCATTCCAACTATGAACCTATGAGAATTGGAGAAAAAATTATTTTTCTTCCCCTACATGCCCATGAGAAAAATGAGCTTGGACGGAAAACAAAGTGGCTTTCCCATAACTAATTAGTGGTGTTGCCAGCACTCTATCCCAGGTCCCTGTTGCAGAGCTTACATGGTACCATGAAACTTTTAAATCTCTACTTTGCAAATTTTCCTCCCTTGCTCCATGCTCAGCTGTGGTTCCATTTGTGCTTCTGTTTCTTATGAGTTATATCTGTTTTACCCAAGGATCAAGATATTAACCTCCTGGAGTGATTGTACCTAGCAACAAGCTGCAGTGGAGATGAGAAAAAACATCCTCATCCATTTCTTGTGGCTTAGCTCTCCTTCGTATGGATGGATGGTGGTTGATGCCTCTTGGAAAGGTTATTTCTAATGATTGCTCCAAACATATGAGCAATATATTTCACCCATTAAGCAAAATTCTTGAATTCTGGCATTTTAACAAAAATGAAAATCTGAAAGCAATCCTAATGCTTTCTTCTTCTGGGACAGAAGTGTGAAAATGGCATATTTAAAACTTCATCAATTTCTGCTGTCCCTACTAGATGACACTGTCAGGCACTGCTCTAGGTGCTTTATGTGCATTAAGCCTCACACTAGGCTATGGAATGAGCGCTCCTGTCATCCCCATTTTACCAGTGGAGACACTAAAGTTGAAGGAGGTTGTCATTCAAAGTCATGAACGTAGCAAGTAGCAGAGCTGAGATTCAAATCCAGGAGTTTCTCACTCCAAAGCCTGTTCTCTATCCCACTGCAATTTACTGCTTTCTCTGCTCTATATAAAGAAACTACTTAAGATTCTAGAATAGTTGACAATATATTGGCTTTCAAAATACAAGTTTTCAGTTACAGTAGAAGAAATGGATAACACAGACAACCTTACCATCTTAGCCTTCCACTTGGAAAAACAGGCAGCCACACCCGCCCCCCCGCCTCCCTCCCCCGCTTCTAAATTTATGCATTATATGACAGGCACCAAGGAATGCCAAAAATGATTAAGATATAATTTTTAAGAAATCACAGCTTGATGGCGGGGGGAAAAAAGGCAGAAGATTCTACCTTTAGTTAGGAGTATGAAAGAGATACAATTATAAGGTAAGAGGAAATAAGAACTTTTTCTGGCCAGGTGCAGTGGCTCATGCCTGTAATCCCAGCACTTTGGGAGGCCAAAGCGGGCAGACCACGAGGTCAGGAGTTCGAGACCAGCCTGGCTAACATGGTGAAATCCTGTCTCTACTAAAAACACACAAAAAATTAGCCCGGTGTGGTGGCGTGCGTCTGTAATCCCAGCTACTCAGGAGGCCGAGGCAGGAGAATTGCTTGAACTTGGGAGGTGGAGGTTGCAGTGAGCTGAGATTGTGTCATTGCACTCCAGCCTGGGCCACAAGAGCAAGACTCCGTTTCAAAAAACAAAACAAAACAAAAAAACAAAACTCTTTCTGAGGATGTCAGTAAAGGTTCTCCTGAAGAGGTACCTTCTTGGGCTGGCTTTGAAGCATGGCATCCTTTAGGAAAAAGGCACTTCGCCCCTAAGTCCAGGCAAAGGTAAGGACGTGGTGCAATGAGAATGTGGCACGTAGGACCCTGGGGCTGGAGGGGCAGAGATGAGGCTGTGAAGAGGTTGGTTTGGGTCAGATTATAACAGGGTCTCACCCTGTATTTTTGTGACAGTTCCTCAGTGAGCTCTGCTGGACGATGTGTCATAAAATGGTGTCTCAATTTTTGTGCCCAGAAAATGTATTCACTAAGAGCTGTGTCTGAATGTGTTTTAAAAGCAGAGCCTTTATTAAACTACCCATAATATATAAGCATTTTTGTGTTAATGTTTGATTCAGCAGAAAGGCAGTGGGTGTGGCAGAAAAACAACCTTTGGAGGCATACACCATTGGGCTCAAATTCTCTTTACTTTCCACCCCTCTGATCTTGGGGAAATGCCCTAATGTTTTAGAACCTCAGTTTTCGTATCTATAAATTAGGAATGATCAAAAGTGATACTCAAAATATTTAACAACTGGTACATACAGTCACCCAGCAATGAAAAGAGAAGCCAGTCCTTCGTGGCTCTACCTGTGAGCACTGTCTGCATATCCAGCCTGCAGATGATGAAACCTACTTTGTAGGGATGAAGTGAGAATTAACTGGTACAGAATCAGGCCTATAGGAATGATCTACAATGGCTAACGAGTCAGAAGCTCATCTCTTTGCTGCAGTTGAAAGGAAGCTCATCCTTTTTAATCAATACAGGCTGTGAAGGATTGCTTTTGATCTATAGAGTCACAATGAAGTTGGAATGGGGGCCATTTTGGCTATAGAGATCTTAGCTCTACAAAGGCAGCAAAGAAATGTGTGTGTGTATATATATATGTGTGTGTGTGTGTATGTATGTATATATATATATATATATATATAAGATATATATATAAAGAATATTGGCAGGATCTAGCACAATTAAAAATGCACACTCCCTGACATGTGAGAGACTGGAATGCATATCTTTCTCCTCCCAGGGTGCCTCCTTGACAGTGGAAGCCAGGAAGCCACGCATTTCCCAGATTCCCTTGCAGATAAGGTTTCAAGTGTGAATGAGATTCCATCAATCAGAAGTACCATATGAGATTTGGAAGGCAAAAAATGAAGCTGACATTTGCTCCTGCTGTATTTGTGGTCACTAGCTTTGTGGGTATCAAAGCTCAGGGCATATAACATCCATTTTACTGGCACAGGATAATTCTGGAGCAGCAGTGGCTTCCTGATCATCACTGATTCCTGATCTTGGTGCTTCTTGATCATGGCTCTGCGGTGGTGGGATTCTGGGAGCTGACATCTGCAAGGCAACTTCCCAATTAGGCAGCAACTCCTTTGGTGGATCAGTCCAATAGTGTAACTTTGACAATCATTCCCAAAAATTCAAACTTGAGTCTTTACCCCCTGGAAAAGATTTTATTTTCCATAACTAAATGTATGCTGATTAAATTCTCCAACCCATCTTCTGGGAATTTGGCCAACAGATATACCTATAATCCATATGTATGCAAAAATGCATGTATAAAATTCACTAAAGCATGGCTTTATATCAGGAAAGATTTGGAAATCACCTAAATGTTCATTAGTAAGGAATTGGTTAAAAAACATTGTATCTACATACTTTAGCCCTAAGCTGACAATTTTATTTTTTCAAAGAAAATATCTCTAGCTGTACAGCTATGGAGAGATAGTCCCAACACGATGTAAATTACTGGTGCTAAATATTTTATTTTTTGCCTGGATAGCCACACCCACCACTCACAGCCCACATGCTTGGAAAATGATAACTCCACCCCTGGCTCTAAGGTGAGTCCTCCCTTGGCCCAAACCTAATGAAGTCATGTAACCCATCCTTTTCTAAGGAGATTGGTTCCAATGGGGGCACATGACCCAGTTCATGCCAATAAGATGTGAAAATTGTTGACTTGAGCCTCCAAGTGAAAAAACATTAAAATTAATGTTTTCTGGCTCTTCTGAGAGAACTTCAAGAAATAACTCTCCTCTTTCTGCCTACATATGGACATGCAGGTATGTAGCCCTAGGGATGTTAACAATTCATATGACAGCCAGGATGGGAAGCCAGCCTTAACAATGATACCATGAAAGGCAAAGCAGACAGAGAAACCAGACCTCTGATAACATAGTTAAGCCACTGAGTCAAATCCACCTTGAATCAAGCTCTTTCTCTGAACTTCTAATTATGTAAGTCAACAAATTCAGTTTATTATGCAGGATAGTTTGGTTTTTGATTATGTGCAATGGAACTTATTCTATAAATTAAGTGCAAAAAAAAAAGGCAAGGAGCCTAAAACAGGTATGTAATGCATTATCCCACGTGTGTTAAAAATGAAAAATTTTTCTTTTTTCTTTTTTTTTTTTTTGAGACGGAGTCTCACTCTATTGGCAGGCTGGAGTGCAGTGGCGCAATCTCAGCTCACTGCAACCTCCAACTTCTGGATTCAAGCAATTCTCCTGCCTCAGCCTCCCGAGTAGCTGGGACTACAGGTGCATGCCACCACACCCGGCTAATTTTTGTATTTTCAGCACAGACGGGGTTTTACCATGTTGGCCAGGATGGTCTCAATCTCTTGACCTCGTGATCCACCTGCCTCGGCCTCCCAAAGTGCTGGGATTACAGGGGTGAGCCACCACGCCCACCCTAAAAATGAAAAAATTTTAAATACATATATACAAATGTACTTTATTATGTATAGAAAATTTTTAAGAAGAGACACAAAACTGTTCATTGTAGTGATTTCTGAGAAGTGAGTTAGGGAGACTATTCATTATTTATCTTTTTGTATTTGAACTTGTTTAATCAATTACATATATGACTTTAATAATTCTACTTTTAAAGTAGAATCATCTGTTTTGCTCATAAAGAAATATCAACACACACACACAAAAAAATAGTTTGGATCTATTTAATCATTGTCTGCAGAGGCAGAGGAAAGGAAAAGCACCTCTTTAGGTGACATCATCTCTGCACTGGGAAGCGGGGGCCAGAGGCAAGTCAGGGTGTGTATCCCCCATAGCCAGGTGTCATTTAGGAAATAGTAGCTGGCTTCAGATGTAGAGGATACTCTATCATGTTTATCTGCATGATCTTATTTACATATGGAATTTTAAGGAGTCTACATCATAGAAACAGAGAGCAGAAGAGTAGTTACCAGGAGTCAGAGGGGTGGAGAAATGGGGTTGGCCCAAGGGCTTGAACTTTCTGTTACAAGATGAATATGTTCTGAAGAACTAATGTACAGCATGGTGATTATAGCTAATAATAATGTATTACCTACTTGAAATTTGTTACAAGAGTACATCTTAAGTATCATCACCACAAAAAAAGGTAACTATGTTAATCAGCTTGACTGACTGTGGTAATTTCACAACATGTAAGTGTATCAAAATATCATGTTGTACACTTCAAATGTATGCAATTTTTATTTGTCAATTATACCTCAATAAAGCTCATGTAACCCCATCTCCTTAGAAAAGGATGGGGTTACATGAATTCATTAGGTTTGAGCCAAGGAAGGGCTCACCTTAGAGCCAGGGGTGGAGTTAACATTTTCACAGCATATGGGCTGTGAGTGGTAGGTGTGGTTATCTATTGATAATGTGCTATCTATTGATAACATGCCGTGAGGTTTCATGGACCTCATGCAATTAAGCTGTCCCTGCAAGAAATCTGGGGGCATTCTAAGAAGACCTGCCCTTGAGTTTTCCTTTCCCTATGCAGTTGAAGAACCTTTGCCTTTGGTCTTGGAGGCTTCTGGAGAAAGGCCAGTTGAGAAGCCACCATCACTCATTTTTTTGTTGTTGTTGTTTGTTTTGTTTTGTTTTTGTTGCCCAAGCTGGCGTGCAACAGTGCCATCTTGGCTCACTGCAGTCTCCGCCTCCCAGGTTCAAGCAATTCTCCTGCCTCAGCCTCCAGAGTAGCTGGGACTACAGGCACCCCACCATGCCTGGCTAATTTTTGTATTTTTTAGTAGAGACAGGATTTCACCATGTTGGCCAGGCTGGTCTTGAACTCCTGACCCCGGGTGATCCACCCCGCTCGTCCTCACAAAGTGCTGGGATTACAGGCCTGAGCCACCTTGCTCGGCTCCATCACTTGTTTTTTACAGCATCCTCTTCATCTGCAGCAACTTCAGAGTGGACAGGAAGAGACAGCCTCTGGGCTCTTTATAAGGCTCTCCCTCCCTCTAAACGCCACACAATCTTCATAGGAAAGCTTGGCTGGCTTTTTCCTCCCTCCCCGCCTGTATTCTGGCTGCTCCCTTTACCTTGAATGCCATCATAGGTCGGCTTTCCTGGGTAAGCAGGCTAAGGGACTATTTTTAAAATTATTACAATTATTACAATTTTTAAAAATCAGATGAGCCTATTTGTAAAACTAAAATGTAAAGAACAGACACACACACGCCCCCATTCTGTCCCGGTTATAGAGTTCAAGGGACTAAGATGGTGGGACCCACAATTTCTACTCACTGCACTTATCTTTAAAAGGAAGAAAAGAAAAAGAAGCCTAAACGATGCTATTATGGCGGCTAATTAAATTTCTTCTTGCTGTTACAATGCATTCATTTTTGAGGATCATTACTTTTCGTGTAGCTTCTCTCAAGAGCTTGGTTTAAGGTTTAAGTTAAGGAAACCGCAAGGCAAGCCTTAAAGCCGCAGGCTGTGCATACATCCGCCCATGGCAGTGTGCGCCCTGCGCAGCAGAACTCCTGCAAGCGAAAATGATGACCAAGCTGCCATTTCTTTTGAAGTACATGAACTGAAAAGGAAGGGGGAACAGCTTTTCTTTTCATAGAAGGAGATCCACCGAGTTGATAGACAGGAGTGTGTTTGCATATAGCCTTTAGCTAATGTTCAAAATTCAGGGTGTTCATTTCCTATTTAATATTCATTTATTCCACCGAAAGACATGAGTTGCCCTAGATGTGCCAAGAGCTCTGACATATGTAAGGGAAAGAGGGTAGAGAGTAGGTGAGGCTCAGAGACAGCTTTGGGGAGAAGGTAGCACTGCGCTGGCCCCAGGGCTGTGTGCCGGAGACAGGTCAGACTGGAGCAAGGCAATCGTGCACACCTCTTCTCAATGCCGCGTTCACTCCCATTTGGTTCATAATTTGAAATGAGCCATTGTGCGATTATTTCCACCACAAAATTTGGCAAACACTACAATCACAGCTTCTTTTTCTCCCCTTCTGGAGAGCCAGTCTACCAGCTGCACACTGGTTGCACCTCATTTTCCAGATGAGAAACTGAGGCAGAGACAGGAAGGATGTCTTATTCTTTGTCTTCCTTAGTCCACCAGCAGAGTGTTTACCACACCACAGATGCCCCATAAATATGTGTGACTAACTAAAATGGGGCATTCAAGTTGTTTTCCTCCTTTTATCTAAGTTATTGATAAATACAACTGAAAGCGTAAAAGATAATGCAATTGTATTAAACCAAAATGTAGTGGCAGAAACAAATAACCTAAACCTAAGAAAACATATCAAGTGTTACAGAAAAAATAAGTTGCTAACATTTTCTGCTAGAGGGAGCTTTGATTACTTTTTGTTGTTGTTTTCCTAACCAAATTAGACCCTTTTAAGATCTCGAGGCCAGGAGCAGTGGCTCACACCTGTAATAGCAGCACTTTGGGGGGCCGAGGTGGGTGGATCACGAGGTCGGGAGATCGAGACCATCCTGGCTAACATGGTGAAACCCCGTCTCTACTAAAAACACAAAAAATTAGCCAGGTGTGGTGGCGGGCGCCTGTAGTCCCTGCTACTCAGGAGGCTGAGGCAGGAGAATGGCATGAACCCGGGAGGCAGAGCTTGCAGTGAGCCGAGATCGCGCCACTACACTCCAGCCTGGGCGACAGAGCAAAACTCCGTCTCAAAAAAAAAAAAAAGAACTTGAATATCCCAGATAGCTCAGAGCCTGCAAAGTCCGTTTGGACTGAGGCTCCCCATTTTGAACAGCAAATGTCTTCATTCACTACATAGACTTTTCAGGCACTGAACAAAGCATTACCCCAAAGTGAAATGGGTGCTCTGTGCAGCCAAATATTTACGTAAAGGCCAAGTAAAATCTCAGCAGATGATACCTGCAAGTTAAAACAGAAGACAAACCTGCCAACATTTGGAAATGTGTGTGGGCAAAGCCGAATAATAACAAATGTATGTTTTTCATTGGAAAATGATAGAAGTTGGATGTGAGCTTTGAATAATAAGGGATATCCATCCTTAAATAGTCATTTTTATTCTTACCTTTTTCAAAGTACCTAGAAAAAAATAAAGAATTAAAGAAAGCGTAAGTGATAAGGAGAGAGAACATGCAATAACTACTCACCAACACTGCACGCAAATGCCCAATTGGAATCAAGTTACAAACAAAACTCAGTTCTGAACCCTCAGTGTATCCCTTACATTCCTCTGTCCACCACCCCCACGCCTCGTTCCTCCCACCCTCCACTCTGGTAGTGATGTGAATGCTGAAAAGTCAAGACTGGGTTAAGAAGGGACCAAAAAGAATGTTTTAGATGGAATCAGATGTGACCCCTGAAATCAAGAGCATTTGCAGAGCATGGTTTTAATTATGGGGGCTCAGTCAGCTTCCCAGTACCTGCTCTTGGCTGCAGCTTAGTGCACCTCTAAAAATCTGCATGGCCTGCCAGCCTGCCAGCAGGAAGGGTTTATGGCCTCTCACTCCATTAAAAAATAAATAAATAAATCAGAAGCCCCTGAGGCAGTCACGTGTTTAGAAGCAATGAAATTGCAACCTGTTTACCTCCTCTTAGACATTTAAATTCCCAGCCAAGGTACAGCCTTATAAGCTACCATTAAACGTTATTGTGAAGGAATTAGAATTTTTTGGCTCTGATGCAGTCTGACTTGCGGCATATGGCCCATCACCGAAACCCAGAGGCTCATCCTGTGTTTTTCAAGATCTCATAAAATTGTCCAGTTCTAATGGAAGGAAAGAGTTCTGCATCTTAAAAATCTATAGGTACTTCATTACAAGCTCAAGTTCCTTAAATGATACAGTCAGCGGAACTCTAAGGGCTAGGCCACTTCACAATGCAAAGGAAATGAAGTCCATAAATGTGGGAGTCTGGGTCTAATATCACTGGGGAAAAAAAAAAAAATTGTAAGTCACTGGAAGGAAAGACATAAGTAAGCTGAGGACTGAAAGCCAAAAAAAAAAAAAAAAAAAAAAAAAAAGCACCAGTCCATGGGGCGGGAAGGGAAGGAGAATCTGAAAACATTTAGCTTTGAGAGAGAAGAGTGCTAACCATCAAAATTTCCCTCTTCAAATAGTTGAAGTGTTGGGGTAATGATTGATTTTAGGTGTCAACTGGGCTAGGTTATTGTTGTTTGCTCAAATACCAGTCTAAATGCTGCTGCAAAGTATTTTCAAACAGTTATTAACATATAAATTAGTGGACTTTGAGTAAAGCAGATTACCCTTCATCATGAAGGTGGGCCTCATCCAATCAGATGAAGGCCTTAAGAGAAATGACTGAGATTCTCCAAGGAAAAAGGAATTCTACCTTTAGATTGCCTCAGGCTCAAGACTGCAACATCAGCTTTTTCCTGGATCTACAGCCTGTTGGCCTGCCCTGAAGATTTCAGACTTGCCAGCTCCCATAACTGCAGGGAGGCAATTCCTTAAATTAATTCTCTCTCTCTAAATGCACATCCTGTTGGTTTCTCTGCAGAACCTTGACCAATATAGTTGATATGTAAAGAAGAAAGAGAAAAGAGAACTAATGTTTGGTAGCATTTTATGATTTCCCATTCATTTCTTTTGTCTTGACAACAGCCTTGTAAAGTAAGCAATTGTCCCATTTTCCAGATTAGAAAACAGAGGCTTTGATCTTGCTGAGGATCATGAAACAAGTAAGCAGTGAATCTTACTTTCACTCAGGTCTATCTGTCTCCTATGCCCATTCCTTTCCAGGACATCACTCGGCCTCCCTACAAGGCTTGTTCTGAGTTATTCCAGAAGGCAGAGCAAGGCCTCGTGCCTCCAGTGTGGACAGCCTATCCTCAGAGAGAGAAGCCGGTCTGCAGAGAGAAGTCGAGGTGGAAGAACGTCTTAACGACATTCAATGCCTTGACTTCAGTGCCTCCTGAGGCCAGCTCCATGCTGCCCCTTCACTGCAGGTTCATGTTTTGATTTGGTTTGGTTTTTATCAGCTTTATTGAGGTGTAGTTGGCATACCATAAACTGAACATATTAAAAGGAAACAATTTGATAAGCCTTGCATATATGCATTTACGAGACCAATATCTGCAATCAAGTTGATGAGCTTATCCACCTCTCTCAGAAGCATCCTCCGTACTTTCGTGACATCTTTCTCCTGCCTGCTTCCAGCCCTTCTGCCAGCAACCACTGATCTGCTTCCAGCCCCTATAGATTAGTTTTCATTTTCTGGCATCTTATATAAATTGAATCATACAGTAGGTACTCTTTTTTAAAAATCGGTTTCTTTCATACAGCATAATTATTTGAAGATGCATGTTGTGTATGTATCAGTAAATAATTATTTTTTGTTTCCGAGTTTTATTTCATGGTATGGATGTGTCACAGTCTGTGGATCTGTTCCTCTGCTACTGAAAATTTGGGTTGTTTCCAGTTTTTGGCTATTATAAATCAAACTGCTTATGACCATTTATGTACGGGCCTTTATATGGATGTCTGCATGGGGTGGCAGACTGTGGCTTGTTGTGTACTGCCTACAGACACAGCCACACGCACTCATTTACTCATTCATTTAAGATCCGTGGCTGCTTTTGGGCAACAATGGCAGAGTATGTAGCATTTTGGCTGGAAAAGGCTGAAACATTTACTTTACAGTTTCCAAACCCCTGCTTTTCTATATATTCCTAAGAGTAGAGTGACTAGACATGAGATAGGTGTTTGTTTAGCTTTTCAGAGAATGGCTAGTTGTTCAGAGAATCCAAAGTTGTTACAATTTTACATTGCCACCAGCATCATATGAGAGTTCCAGTTGCTCCATATCCTCGCCCAAACTTAATATGCTCATTCTTTTTAATTGCATCCATTCTAATAGATGTGTAGTGGTATCTCATTGTGATTTTAATGTGCACTTCTGATAACTAATGATATTCAACCTCTTTTCCTGTGTTTATTTTCTGTCTCTATATCTTTTTGGGCGAAGTCTGTTTAAATATTTTTCCTATTTGAGAGAGGGAGTATTTATTTTATTATTATTGAGTTTTGAGCATTCTTTATATATTCTGAATACAAGTGCTTTATTCGATACATAATTTAGTAATATTTCCTCCCAGTTGGGGGCTTGTCTTTTCATCATCTTGTCAGGGTCTTTCACAGAACAAAAGTTTTTAATATTAATGAAAGCCAATTTATAATTTTTGTGTATTATGCTTTAGATGTTACGTTTAAGAAGTCTTTACCTTACCCAAGATCATAACACTTTCCTTATGACTTTTATAGTTTGGGATTTTACCCAAAACTATTTTAAGAACTATTGAGAAATGATTAATTTTTAAAATGTGCACATGGATACCCAATCGTTTCAGAATCATTTGTTAAAAAGACTATCCTTCCTCTACTAAGCTGTTTCTGCACTTTTATTGAAAATACATGCGTAGGTCAATTTCTGGATTTCCTCTTCTATATCATTAATCTATTTGTCTAAACTATCTTGATGCCAATACCACACTGTTGATTACTAATGATTTATAATAAGTTTTGAAGCCAGGTAGTATAAGACTTCCAATTTTGTTCTTCTTTTTCAGAATTATTTTAGCTATTCTCGGTCTTCTGCGTTTCTATTTGAATTTTAGAATCAATTTATCAATTTCCACTGAAAATAAAAAAACATGCTGGGGTTTTTTATGGGAATTGTTGACTCTATAGATCAATATGGGAAAAATTTACATCTAAATAATACAAAATACTCAGATTCATGAACATGATATATCTTTCCATTTTTTATTTAGGTATTCTTTAATTTCTCTCCATGATGATTTGTAATTGTCAGTATATAGATCTTACGATCACAGGCTGATTGGGAACAACTGTTCCCTTGCACTATAATGCAGGGTCACGAAATAACACATCTTGTCATTATTTAAAATTTTGATATTTTACTCATCATAAGTTTTTTGCATTAATTTGAATATTGTAAAATAGTGTATTACAATATTATTTATCTTGATTACTGAGTTTTCGGTGCCTTAAATTTTGCGCCTGAAGTGAATGCTTCTTGTAACTCACTTTCATCCCAGCACTGCCTAAGTATTTCATAAATTTGAACTAATGTTTTTAAATTTGAATTTTCAATTATTCATTGCTAGCACATAGGAATACAATTGATTTTTAAAATATTGATCTTGTATACTGCAGCCTAATTTCTTAGTTCTGGTACATTTGCTATAGATTTCTTTGGATTTTCTACATATTTGATCACATCATGAATTTTCTAGAAGAGATTGAGTACAATTGGTATTATTCCACTCTTAAATATTTGGTAGGCCGGGCACGGTGGCTCGCGCCTGTAATCCCAGCACTTTGGGAGGCTGAGACGGGCAGATCACCTCAGGTCCTGAGTTCGAGACCACCCTGAGGAACATGGAGAAACCCCATCTCTACTGAAAATACAAAATTAGCCGGGCATGGTGATGCGTGCCTGTAATCCCAGCTACTCGGGTGGCTGAGGCAGGAAAATCGCTTGAACCTGGGAGGCAGAGGTTGCAGTAAGCCAGGATCGTGCCATTGCACTCCAACCTGGGCAACAACAGCAAAACTCCATCTCAAAAAAAAAAAAAAAAAAAAAATTTTGGTAGAATGTGCCCTTGAGCCACATGGGCCTGACATTTTCTTTGTGGGAAAGTTTTTAACTACAAATTCAATTTTATTAACAAATATCAAGGTATTCGGGTAACTGATATCTTCATGAGCCTGCTTTGATAGTTTGTCTTTTAAGGAATTTGTCTATTTTATTTATGTTGTTGAATTAATTGGCATAAAGTTATGATATTCCCTTATTATCACTTTAATATGTGTAAAATCTGTTTCTATGTCACCTTTCTCATTTCTAATATTGGCAATTGTTAGTTTGTTTTTATCTCTTTTTGTTCCTGAACAGTCACCTTTCTTCTAGAACAAGAAACCCCAGCTTTTGAATGCATTTTTCTAAATTGTTTTTTTTTGGTTTCTGTTTCGTTCATTTTCACTCCAATCTTTAAATTATTTCCTTTTTTTTCCAACTTACATTGAGTTTCATTTGCTCTTTTCTTTTTATTTTGTTAAGGTGGAAGAATATGAGACTTTCTTCTTTTCTACTATGCATAGGTGTTTAGTATTGTAAATTTCCACCTAAATACCGCTTAAGCTGCATCCCACAAATTTTAATATGTTGTGGTTTCATTTTCATTCAATTCAAAATAATATATAATTTCCCTTTTGATTTTTTTCTCTGACCAGGAGTGTGTTATATTTAATATATAATTATTTGGGAAATTTTTAGGTTTATATTTCTATTATTTATTTCTAATTGAATACCATGTCCAGGGATAATAGTTTTTATACATCTAATCCAATTTATTGATACCTTTTTATGGCCCAGAGTATAGTCTATTTTGGTAACCATTCCACGTACACTTGAAAACAGTGTTAGTTCTATCATTATTGGGTGGAATGTTCTGTAAAGTCAGTTAGGTCCAATTGGCTGCTAGTGTTGTTCAAGACTTCTATATTTTTATAATTTTCTGTCTAGTTTTTCCATCAATTACCGAGAGAAGATTGTTGAAAAATCTAATTTTGGATTCTTCCAATTCATCCTTCATTTCTAACAGTTTTTGCCTCGTGTATTCAAAGCTTTGTTGTTATGTGCACACACTCAAGATTCTTCAGTATGTTGGTAACTTTAAAAAGCCAGTTAGATAATCTTGTGCCCTCCCTTGCACCTTCCAACATTGACAATCCTGAGATTTTATCCTATTCCTATATAAGTAGGAATAAACAGTATTTCTCCCAAATCAAATTGCTTCAGAAAACAATAACCAAACACATTTTTAAAGCAGCATGTTTTCTTCTTCTTAAGGTACTTGAAATCTCTTTGGAGAAGCAAAAACCATGACACTATAGCAAACAATGCAAGGCCATTTGTTAGTAATAGCTGGGTCTGGCTCTGAAAAATTCTGCAGCGTTCCAGAGAGGCTGGAGCTCAATCGGCACTGGGGCCTGTTTTCATGCTTTCATTCTTTTGTTTTTGCACCCTCCCTTCTGTCTTCTCTTCCTCTCTCTCTCTCCCTTCCTTCCTTCCTTTCCTTCATTTTGCATTTACTTTGTACCTAATCCAAGTCCATTTCTTTGTCAGGAAGAGGATACAGAGTTGATTCAAACAAAGTCCCTGACCTCAGAATACGTAAGAAGGGAAATTGGCTTGGAAGAAGTGAGACTTGAGTTGGCCTTGAAAGACAATAGCTGAAGGACATATTATGTATGATGAATAGAGCTGATACATTCATTATGAAATAAATTGTCTGGTTGCCTGTAAAACTTGAAGTTTTAAAATCTTGTATTTTATTCTTTGTTGATTACAAACTAAAGGTGCTTTTTTTTTTCTGTCATCATCACATAAGGGGACACTAAATGGCAGGGAAATACATTCCTAATCACAGAACCTATGAATGACCATTTAGAGATATTTTGGTAGTTTTCTAATTGTATTTCTTGTGTATTATAATCATTAAATTTTGTGTGTATCCAGAAAATTTTTCTTTCTTTCTTTCTTTCTTTCTTTCTTTCTTTCTTTCTTTCTTTCTTTCTTTCTTTCTTTCTTTCTCTTTCTTTTTCTTTCTATCTTTTCTTTCTTTCTTTCATTTCTTTTTCTTTTCTTTTCTTTTTTCCTTCTTTCTTCTTCTTTTTTTTTTTTTTTTGACAGGGTCTTGCTCTGTTGCCCAGGCTGGCGTGTAAGGGCACAGTTGTCTCACTTTTGGGCTTAAGGGATCCTCCTGCCTCAGCCTCTTGAGTAGCTGGGACTACAGGCATGTGCCATGACACCCAGCTAATTTTTAAATTTTGTTTAGAGACAGGGGTCTCACTATGTTGCCCAGGCTGGTCTCTGAGCTCAAGTGATCCTCCCGCCTTGGCCTCCCAAAGTGCTGAGATTATAGGCATGAGCTATCATACCTGGCCAGAATTTTCTATTTTCTATAATTTTTATCAGCATAATTGTTAAAATATTCTAACTGAATGTCTAAACAATACTGTAGTTTAAATTTTCCCTGTTTTTTTATATCTGAATTGTTCACTTGCGAATATAAGCTGCCAATAGATTTTTATAAACTCTATATTTATGACTTTAGTGTTTTATAGGTGAAACGAACTTTTAAAGCTTATCAAGTACAACTGTCTCAATTTTCAGACAAGAAACTGAAGACGGGTAATTGACTAAGTTCTCTCAAGCTACACTTCTCAAACTTTAATGAGTATGGAGATCATCTGAGGATTTTATTAGAATGCAGTAGGTCTCCGGTGAAGCCCAATATTCTACATTTCTGATAAGCTTCCAGGTGGTGCAGATGATGCTCAGAATATGCTTTCTGCCCCAGGCAAAGGTCTGGAATCCAAATGTGTCTATTTGCAAAGCCCCAGCATATTGAATATTGCCTCTCTGTTCTAGGTTAGTGTTACCATGGCTAACTAGGACCAATGGGTAGAAGCTTTCAAATGGAATTGAAATTTAATTTGATTATCTTAGTTTAGGGTGTCTTTTCTACCAGCCATTGGAGATATGTAAGCTCTGGCTGAACATCCAATAGGTGGAGACATTTAATGGAAATTCAGCAATGGAGGGGAGCAGCCAGCATCTGCTGACCTTGAAGGTCTTCCCAACTCCAAGGTTAGGGTTTTAGAAGTTATTATTGACTATTTTGAATGTTGACCTTAACACTTAGTTCCTCATCCATTTAAGATTCAAGGAGCCCTTTTCTGACAGAATGTGATGGTTAATACTGTGGGTCAATTTGATTGGATTGAAGGATACAAAGTCTTAATCCTGGGTGTGTCTGTGCGGGTGTTGCCAAAAGAGATTAGTATTTGAGTCAATGGGCTGGGGAAGGCAGACCCACCCTTAATTTGGTGGGTACAATCTAATCAGCTTCCACCGAATATAAAGCAGGCAGAAAAACAGACATGAGAGAGACGAGACAGGCTTAGCCTCCAAGCCTGCATCTTTCTCTTGTGCTGGATGCTTCCTGCCCTTGAGCGTGGGACTCCAGAGTCTTCAGTTTTGGGACTCAGACTGGCTTTCCTTGCTCATCAGCCTGCAGACAGCCCATTGTGGGACCCTGTGATCATGTAAGTTAATCTTAATAAACTCCCCTTTATAGGTAGGTAGGTAGGTAGATAATAGATAGAGATAGATAGATAAGATAGATAGATGATAGATAGATAGATAGATAGATAGATAGATAGATAGATAGAGATAGAGATATCCTATTAGTTCTGTCCCTCTAAGAGAACCCTGACTAATACACAGAAGTGGCATTGTCAGGCAGAAAAACCAGATGAAATTAGTCCTTTTCTTTTTTTTTAACCAGAGCAGTGGGGGTTAGAGACCCAGGCAGGAGACGGCCAGAGTTGTCACATGAAAGAAAATCCTCTCTCTCTTTTGGAAAAATAAAACCTCACATGTGAGAAATTTTCAGTAATATAATTTGCATTTGAAGAAAATGTCAGAATTATTTAACACAAGATGGGAAGCAAAAGTGAAAATGTAAATGATTGGGGTCTCTTTACAAAAGGGAGATAGTGTCACTTAGTACAGACACATTTCTCTCTGCAAGGTTTTCAAATGATAATGTTCTCCTTGAAACATGTTAAAAGTCTGAGTCGTCAATTTCAAATTGTCACTGCATGATGAGCTCTAGCATTAAAGAGAAGGAAAGATCTGCTTGTTTTTCATGCATGCTACATTAAAACTCCTGAAAATTCCCATTTGAGTTGTTGATTTTACTTCAGTTTTCCAAAAACTGGAGCCCCTGCTTGGCGATAAGTAGGTGCGTGGACAAGAGACAATGCCTTGGAGATCACCTTGGGCAGCCCGTGACTCTGATCTGCTTCAGTGTCCTGGGGTCCCGTTTCCAGGTACCTGTCAGACTTTTCTCCCCGGGTTGGACACTTGCAGCACAATCTGTCTAAAACCAAGCTCATTGTCCACCTTCTGCTGCCAAACCAGGTCCTCTTCCTGATTCTGAATACATTTGTGTCATCACCTTCTTCTCAAAAGCACAAATCAGACCCCAAACAGATTCTCCAACACCCAGTTCTCCACCCTCACGGCAAGTGCTGTTGATTCTCTTGTTCCAAATGATTTAAAAATCAAATCCTCAGCTAAGGCTCAGTTCAAATTCTTGCAGTCTTGGCTTTTCTGATGCATCCTCTACACTGATGCCACAAATCTTCCTCTTAAGTGCCAGGTCACCCATTGATCAGGAATCTTTGACGGACTATAGCCTTCCTCACCTAGAAATCATCATCCTTCATGAACTGCCCTCTCCTGTTCTGTTCAGCCTCATCCCCATTGAAGCTGCCGTCTAGCCCCTCAGAAGAATGCTATTCCCAAAGACACCCTTACAGAGATCATTTTGTAGCCAAGCACGTGGCTCACGCCTATAATTCCAGCACTTTGGGAGGCTGAGGTGGGTGGATCACCTGAGGTCAGGAGTTCGAGAGCAACCTGGCCAATATGGTGAAACGCCGTCTCCACTAAAAATACAAAAATTAGCCAGGTGTGGTGGTGTGTGCCTATAGTCCCAGCTACTCGGGATACTGAGACAGGAGAATTGCTTGAACCCAGGAGGCGGACTGCAGTGAGCTGAGACAGCACCACTGCACTCCAGCCTGGGCAACAGAGTGAGATTCAGTCTCAAAAAACAAAGCAAAACAAAACAAATAAATGTTTTGCAAAGTGGTTACCGGGCTTTGGATTCAAGTCTCAGTTCCACTCTTTTCAAATTGTGTGGGAATCTGAACTCAACTCTGAGCCAGTCTCCTCATTTTTAAAGAGGATACAAATAGTGCCTACCTTCCATAGGCAGTGTGAGGTTTCAAGTAACAACCCAGAGCAGATCTTCCAGTTTCTGCTCAGGATATAAAGAGTTGGGAAAAGCATTGCTCCTAACCTTTTAACAAAAAGAAGTCAAACGAATGTCAAGCTGGTGAACTTTCTCTAATAAGTCAAAGATCTGAGGTCACAGGCCAATGGACTAGCCCAGAATCCCAGGAGAGACAGTCACTTGCAAAGAGAGAGAGGACACAAGCAATTGCTCACCTAGAGCAGATGCTGCAGGATACCAGGAAGAAGAATTCAGCTAGACTATTTCATGAGTGGAGGCTGGTGAGGGCATAGAGCCCTTAAGGGGTACAGGTATAAGAGAAATTTACACCCTTTTGTGGGTTTCTTCTCCATGGACCACACTTGACGAGAGCCCTAAGAAAGCATTCTTCATGGTGCTGGCATGTGCTTGACGGAGAGCAGTCACTGACCGATAAACGTTAAGTACCACCAGGACTCATCCTACAAATGAAGACTTCATTGATCCATGGCCTAGTCTACCTCACACTTGCACAGGGCTTTATTCTTTACATTCCAATTATGTATTTGAAGGCAGGAATTGCTAGTTTTTTTGTTTTTTTTTGTTTTGTTTTGTTTTGTTTGTTTTGAGACGGAGTCTCACTTTGTCGCTCAGGCTGGAGTGCAGTGGTGCAATCTCAGCTCACTGCAACCTTCGCATCCTGGGTTCAAGCGATTCTCCTCCCTCAGCCTCCCCGGTAGCTGGAACTACAAGTGCACGCCACTACGCCTGGCTAATTTTTGTATTTTTAGTAGAGATGGGGTTTCACCATATTGGCCAGGCTGGTCTCGAATTCCTGACCTCAGGTGATCTACCCGCTTTAGCCTCCCAAAGTGCCGGGATTACAGGTGTGAGCCACCGTGCCCGGCCACAGCATTTTTGATAGAGCGGGACAATGGGTGTCAGATAATTAGGCTCTGTTCTCAAGGGCACACAGTGAGCTTTTCTAAAGTCAGTCTGAAAATCATAGTCAAGTGCTCTAAGTCAGCTTCCTGGAGTTGGTGAGAAATGTCTAGTCAAACACGAGATGTGAAAGGTTCTACCAGATATGCGGTCATTTTGTATGATTTACGGCTATTCTGTCAGTTAGATTAAAGTAAGGATTAGTAAGCCCATTTTACAGATGACAAACATGTTCAGGGAGATTAAAGTTTGTTCAAGGTCAAAGGGAAGTATCATTAAGGAGAGGATGAGGGAAAAAAGCTGGAGAGGGGAGAGAGGAGGACGGGGACAACCATTCAGGAACCTGGAGCTCTTCTTGAAGATGGTATCCCATGCACAATTTGAAACTGTAGATGTTTGAAGAATACACAAATATGATCTGATGTGGGTTTGGGTGTTAGCCTTTTTTGTTTTTTTTTGAGGTGAAGTCTCACTCTGTCACCCAGGCTGGAGTGTAGTGGCACGATCTCAGCTGACTGCAACCTCTGCCGCCCAGGTTCAAGCAATTCTCCTGTCTCAGCCTCCCGAGGAGCTGGGATTACAGGCATGCACCACCATACCCAGCTAATTTTTTGTATTTTTGGTAGACACAGGGTTTCACCATGTTGGCCAGGTTGGTCTTGAATTCCTGACCTCAAATGATCCTCCCACCTCAGCCTCCCAAAGTGCTAGGATTACATGCATAAGCCTCCATGCCCGGTCTAAGGGTGTTAGCTTTTCAAAGCATGCATTTTCTTTATAATATATTAGTGGAAAAAAACAAACTGTTCCTCCTACAATCCTCTCACCACACAGAACGCTTCTGTGACTCTGGATGTGTAGGGGCTTTTTTCCCACCAACAACTAACTCTGCAGATGATCTGCAGCGGACAGCGACTGGTTGTCCTCTAATTCAATTCAACTATGACACCATCTACCTGGAGATAGCATTCGATCCCACAGGTCAAAGGCTCAGTCCCCAAGATCGCCCCCATTTTTGATGCCAGTCACAAACACAAGATTGTCACTTGTACTTCTGACCAACCGGCTGTAAATCCGGAGATCCCACAACTTTCTCCTCAGGTTTGATTAATTTGCTAGAGTGGTTCACAGAACTCGGGGAACACTCAGACTTACTGATTTATTATAAAGGATATTACAAAGGATACAGGTGAAGAGATGCATAGAGCACCATTATGGAGGAATGGGAGTGAAGTTTCTATGCCTTCTCTGGGCATGCACCACCCTCTAGAAACCTCCATGTGTTCAGCTATCCAGAAGCTCTCTAAACCCAGTCCTTTTGAAGTTTTTATGAAAACTTCATTATAAATATGATTGATTAAATCATTGGCCATTGGTGATTAACTCAAACTTCAGCTACTCTCTCATTCCTGGAAGTCTCGGGTGGAGCTGAAAGTTCCAACCTCTAATCCTGCCTTGGTCTTTCCTGTGACCTGCCCCAACCCTGAAGCTATCTAAGGACCCCCAGCCAGTGGTAATCTTGTTAACATACAGAATACATTCATTTTTTTCTTTTTGTAAAATATTTTAACTTTTATTTTAGACATGAGGCATATATATGCAGGTTTGTTACATGGGTATATTGCACTCAGGTAGAGAGCATAGTACCCAGTAGGTAGTTTTGTAATCCACACCCTCCTGCCACTCTCTCCCCCAGCAGTCTACAGTATTGTCTCATGTTCATATCCATGTAACACTCACTCTTATCCCTGCTGAGTTCCAATAATTTCGGAAGCTGTATGTCTTAAAATGGGGATGAAGACCAAATACGTATTTCACAACATCACAGTATACTTTTACATTTAGTCATCCAACTTCCTCTCCCTTTTCTTGCTGACAGCCATCCCTGCTTTGGCTTTGAGGAAGCTGCCCTCTCCTCACCGTAGCCTATAGATCCACGGCACCCTCACTCTGCCCCTGCACCTCAGAGGAGAAGTCTATACCAGGGCCCACTCCACTACTGGTACTCTGTTGGCCACATGTCCTGTGTAGGTCCAGCCTGGGCCAAAACACTCAATTCTCAGGTTTTTATTAGACTCCCCCTTCTCAGGCCTAGATATTGAGATAATGGAGGAGAAACCCAACTCAGAAGATGCCCAGTCTCGAAATAGGTTCCAGCAATGTTTCAAATCTTACTTAAAGTGAGATCTACCCCAGAGACCTGGTGGTTCAGTGAGCAATCAATCTCTCCCTTCCTCCATCCCCTGACCTCTTTTGCTTAAGCTATTTGAGTCGAGTCTTTAAAAACTGCATGGAAAGATATCTAAATAGCATATACTTTCACGGCTATTAAATGAGCCAAAGTGTAAAAATGATAATGACCGATCTGTTGGCAAGAGCGTGGAAAAATAGGCTCTTTCCTACACAACTTACAGAAATCTAAATTGACTATATATACAGAATACATTAAATATATATACATAAACTTAAAAATGTGCATGTCCTAACACTCAAAAATCCCACTTTAAAATTTTATCTTAAATAATCAAGAATGTATGAGACAAATTTTTTAGCAAGAGTATCTACAATTTTCATTTGTAACATCCAAATATTGGACATAATCTAAACATACAATGGAAGATAAACCAGATAGTGATACATTCATACAACACAAACTAAGCAGAATTTACAGTAAGATTGTGGTAGAATATTGGCATGTTAAAACTTCATAAAATATCATTGAGTAAAATCTAGACTATAAATTATAGAGTATGATTTCATTCTTGTTTATGAAAATGGAGAGTTATGTGCATGTAGAGAGAATGGGGAAGCTATACGCTACTGTGTTACCAGTGGTGGAAATACCAGTAAATTTTAACTTTTTCCTTTTTGATTACATTTACCTTTGAAAGCATGCTTAATTATCATGAGTTACGAAAGCAACATTTAAACAATGCCTTTAAAAAATTACTTAAATGTTGCATAACAGAAAAATTAGAAAAACAGAGGGAAACACCGAACCCCAAATCCCATCACCATAATAGAGTCATTCTCATATAACTGGATATTTTTCTCTATAGCCTTTCTTGGGCTGCTGTTTTCTGTTATGTTATAGCTATTAGAGTACACCTGCAATTTTGCATCCTGCCTTTGTCACTTAACATTTTGTTGATGTTTAGAGTTTTCCCAGATCAGTATTAGATATTTCTATCCAACATTTGTAATGGTAACATTCCATGGGTTGATCACTCTTCATTTTTTAACCATTCCCATATTGTTGGACATTTAGGCTGTGTCCAACTATTCAAAACCAAACTCTGCATTGCTCTGTATTTTGGATGATTTTATTAAGAGAAATCTCCAGAAGAGGATCATTTCATCTTCTAAGGAAGAACTCTTCCAAAAGCACTGCGTGAGTGACAGCTAATGGATGAAAGCTGTTGCCCATGCCCCCTGTCTACCTCTCACCAGAACTCCTAATTCCTGCAGAAACTGGAAGCAGCAACCTCTGCGGAAGCCGCAACCTCTGTGGAAGCCACTGTCAGGTGCAGTGGAATCAGAGAGCTTCTGAAACCAAAAAGAAGGCTGGGGGAACCAGGCTCAAGGTCTGCTGGGGAAAAGCTAAGAGGCAGGAGCAGAGCAAGATTGTTCCAGTTACTCCTAAGTGCAACTTAAGGCTTAGTGGCCATCATTTGAATCAATATCTGACCTGGAGCCCAGTGTACCGAGAAGTTGAGCCATCTCCTTATGTCCAAGGCTACAAAGTAGAGACTCTGTAATGGACAGGGAGGGCCCTTTTGCATTGAGGGAGGGAGGGTAATGGAGGGAGGCTGGCCTTGGGTCAGGAGGCCTCAGTTCCACCTGCCAGATATGTGAAAATCTTCCCGACAAAACACGGCTGATAATACATGGCCTGCCTGGAAGGCTAAGAGTCTTCAATGAGAAAATGGATGAGAGAGTCCTATAAATGTTAAGAGCGCTATGTCTTTGTGAGGGATTAACAAAGACCATGTTTGATAAGGGCAAGAAAATCACAGAGTGCTCTGCTCATTACACTCCTGGCATCTGACAGCAAAGGGGGCTGTTTCTTCTTTCATTCCACACTGACTGGGTGCCTGCTGGGTGCCAGGTTGTCTTTTAGGAACTTGGGACACAAAAGTGAACAAAATAGATGAGGCCATTCTTGGAACTTGACAATCTAGTGGGTAGGGACAAAGAACACAAGTAAACAAATAAGTAAACAAGATAATTTCAGAGAATGGTATTAAGAAAAAGATAAAATGGGGTGATATGACAGAGAGTACAGGAATGAGGGCTGTTGTTTTGTGCTAGCATGTTAGCAGAGATTGGGAAAAGGTGATCGTTGTGCTGAGGCCTGGGAGTTGTAAAGGTACAAGCCACCTGAAGACCTCAGGGAAGATGTTCCAGGCAGAAAGAACTGAAAGGGCAAGAGCTTGGAGCAGGAACACACTCTCAAGGTTTAAAGATCAGAGAGATGATGGAGGCGGAGGGGCTAGAACTTCCTGACTGCTCTAGGTAGATGTGTGGGTTCCCCACACAACACAGGTAGGTGGGGATTCGACCTGCCTTCCCCAGGAATTCCCATGCCCTACTTGTTTAACAGCAAACTCTTTCATACAGTCCTGAGCACTGTGGTTTGCTCTTCCTCTCCCTGTGAAGTCTTCCCCAGCCACCCTAGGCTGGGTTCGCCTCATAATCTTATGGCCTCACGCTGTGCTTTTTCTCCACTAAGGCTACATCCAACGCACAGTGACATATATCTGCTCTCTTTCTGGTCTTCAGTGATTTTAATAGTAAATGGCATACAGTAGTCACTCAACAAACATGTGGAGAGCCCAAAGGGAGTAGATTCCAAAATAGATTTTGGCAGAGTGTGCCAAGTGCTGTAACGGAAGTATGAGCAATATGCTGATGAAACACAAGGTGGGTGGGAAAAGAAGAATGCATCATAGAATTTGAGTCATCATGTTGGAAGCACTGGAAATGGGAAAGAGGCGTTCAAGAGGCCTCCAGGAGTGAATGTGGGAAACCCAGTTTGAAAAATGCTGGATAGTTATAAGCGCAGGTTGTAAGAAGCTGTGGCTGGTGCAGGTGGAGCACGGAGGAGGAAAATACACTGGAGATGGACTTCTTTGTGGGGAAGTGGGAGCAGACAAGATTCCAGTCACTCACGTCTAAATGTTCTGTGTGATGCCAAAGGTTTCTGTCAGCAAGAAACAAAGAGCCTGGACTTAGAGGAGATGAACAGGGACTGAGCCTGGAGAGATTTGGAGTCAACCCCTCTAATCTGGGAAAGAACAAATACAAGAGCTATAGGACACAGGCTGAAGGACTCACTCCAAAAGCACCACTAAAACCCCAACTGTGCTGGGTTGAATATTGTTCCCCACCAAATCCATGTCCACCTGGAACTTCAGAACATAACCTTTGGAAGTAGGATCTTTATAAATGTAGTTAGCTCTGTTAAGATGGGTCACACTGGATTAGGATGTGCCCTTTCTAAGAAAAAGAAAAGATGCACAGAGACACACAGGGAAGAAGGCCATATGATGATGAAGGCAGGGACTGGAGTGACACATCCACACACCAAGGAATGCAAAGGACAGCCAGCAACCAGCAGAAGCTACCAGGGAAGGATTCTTCCCTCGAGTCTTCAGAGGGAGTGTGGCTCTGCTGACACCTCGATCTTAGGCTTCTGGCCTTCAGAACTATGAAAGAACACAGATGTGTTGCTTGAGCCACTCAGCCCTAGGAAACTAGTACCCCAGCCCTGGGAGGCTTGGCTCTGTGTGTGTCCCCACAGTTCACCAGCGTATCAGCAAAGGAAAGAAGCCTTTGCAGATCTCTGCGTCCTCAGTGCAGAAACCTGAGTGTGAGAGGTGAACAACTTGACCAAACAAAGAGGGAGAATGTGAGGAGGAAAGAACCCAGCTTGCGAATTGTAGGATACACCTCCAACTTCCGATTGAGTGCTCCGGCAACTCAGAAACAAAGGGAAGCATGTCACGCGCTCACTTCTGTTGCTATGGCAAATCCATTCTCCCCTCCCTCATAATGCCTCCCCAGACCCTGCCACCCTTGACTAAAACTGTAAATATTTCCATAAATGTTTAGCACATAAAAATCAGGACTGCCCCTAGTCATCCTTATTTACCACTCCTATTTTACAAACAAAATTAATTTGTACAATGTATCGAAGTGAATATGCCCTGAAGTCTAGAAAGTCAGTGAGCCAGAGAGCAAATGTTACCCAGCGAGCTCCATGGCTGGTTCTGTTGGCTGAGACAAAACTAGGGGGAAAAAGGTTCATGGGCTCAGGAATTTGGAATTGCAGTGCTTAAGCTTTGGTGTCAGGTAGACCTGTACCTGAAGGTTCTCACCTGCAGAATGAAGCATCAAATTGCCTAAGCTAAGATTCTTTCCAGTTTGAAAATTCTCTGACAGGAGGACTGGGCTGAAAAAAAAAAAAAAAAAAAGCCATTTTTCAAGGCATTGCTGGGCTAGTCAGTTGAAAATTCATACTCCCGCAGTACAACTGCCACTCATTCAACATCACGCAGCTTGTCAGTAAATGTGGTAAAACTGCTACTTCCTCCTCCTCCCTCCTCTCTCATTCCTGGCTAAAATTCATTTCCCTGAGCCATGCGACTCTGGACTTCTGGTCATGTATCCATGCTGCTTTAGTCAACCAGGAGGGTCTGGAAGAGGGGCTGCGGTCTGCCTCGGTGCTCCCGTCATGCAGAGCACGAACTGAGGCGTAGGGAGATGATGTCATTGACCCAATGTCTTGAAGCTCTGGCAGAACCAAGATCTGAAACAGCAAAATAAATCACAACTGGAACCCAAGACTGTCTTAGCTGCACCTGATGCCACAGGGCCTCTCCTCTGTATTGCTCTGACTTCTCAGTTCCACAGCACCTTCCTCAGTCCGTGTCAAAAATATGGATCACAAGAAGCTTATCTTGTGTGTGCTCTTCTTTTTCTCCTTTCCCAGGGACTTGCTCCTAGATCTCTGCTGCTCTAGAGCAGCTCTGCCCAGCCTGACATCTGTACTGCCCTAAACACCATGCTCATATTGAAAAGTCCCTACTATATTTACACCCTGTGTATTAGTCCATTTTCATGCTGCTATGAAGAAATACCCAAAAAGACTGGGTAATTTAAAATGAAAAGGAGGTTTAATGGACTCCCAGTTCCACATGGCTGGGGAGGCCTCACAATCATGGCAGAAGGCAAGGAGGAGCAAAGGCACGTCCTACATGGCAGCAGGCAACAGAACATGTGCAGGGGAACTCCCATTTGTAAAACCATCAGATCTGGTGAGACTGATTCACTACTACGAGAACAGTATGAAGGGAACCGCCCCTATGATTCAGTTATCTCCACTTGGCCCTGCTCTTGACACGTGGGGATTATTACAATTCAAGGTGAGGTTTGGCAGGAGACACAGCCAAACTATATCACCGTGCATGGCCATTCCTACTTGATCTGATCAATTTACCTATCCAAACACTTGAGAACCAACTGTATTAAAGAGGCACAATTTGGCATTTTTCAAAGAAGGGCTAAAACAGCCTCTTGCTCCTATGGGCTACTGGATAATCAGAGATTTCTGTCTCTAAGGAAGTGTAAACATCTTGGGGTACTTGTTAAAATAAACAGCTTTCTGAATCCCTTGGGGAGAGTGGATTCTGCAGGTCTGAGGTGGAAACTAGTTTTAATGCACTCCCAGGGGTTGTGGAGTGGGTCCCTCTGCTCTGGATCTACTTGGATCAACAGGCTCAAGTGGTCTCTTTGGACAACTGATTCACCCAAAGTCATGCCCAGGCTTTTTGATAACTCACTCTTGTCCAGGGAAGGAGTTCTTCTCCTCAGCAGTCTTTGAATTCCCTTCTATTCGCTTCCTCCTTGGCAAACATGAACTTTATTTCATAAGAACAGTGACTCAACACTGACTCATGCTGACTTTACAGCCCACCTTTCCTATCCTGAACTAATCAGGGCTTTTTTTAATTTCTTCAACCTCCTCTGAAATAGAAAAAGAAAGGTAGAACAGAGAATTTCTGACTGGTGCTCCCACTCTTTAATTTTACATACACACAACAAAATGCTTCTTCTCATCCTTTTTGCCCCTTCATGTACCTAAGTATAAAACTCAGCCCCACATCCAAGCTTAATACCAATACCATATCCAGTATTAATATACAAAGTATGCTTCTACAAACTAGTGGTGTCTTTGCCACAGAGGACCATATTGGTTCCCCCAAATAACTACAGTATGATGGATAAATCATGATGGGAATAAAGGATCTCTGAATTCTAAGGTTAAATGTTTTCGACTTCTCTTACTATCAAAGTTTTCCAGGGAAAAGAGCAGGATTGCTTCCCTGTTATTGTGGACTCCCTTCCCATGATCTTAAAAGAACAACTGGCCAGGCACGGTGGCTCACGCCTGTAATCCCAGCACTTTGGGAGGCCGAGGTAGGCGGATCATGAGGTCAGGAGATCAAGACCATCCTGGCTAACACGGTGAAACCCTGTCTCTACTAAATATACAAAAATAAATTAGCTGGGCATGGTAGTGGGCGCCTGTAGTCCCAGCTACTCAGGAGGCTGAGGCAGGAGAATGGCGTGAGCCCGGGAGGCGGAGCTAGCAGTGAGCCGAGATGGTGCCACTGCACTCCAGCCTGGGTGACAGAGCGAGACTCTGTCAAAAAAAAAAAAAAGAACAACTTCCACTCACTTCTCAACTTTCTGTCTGTCTCTCACTTGCATTCCTGCCCTTCATTTGTAATCCAGAGCTGCTCTTTGCTTTGGTTCTGGGCTTCTGGCTATCCATTTCAGACTCAAATGGAATAGACTAAAGGCTCAGTGGAATGCTACCTACAATGCTTCTTTCGCTCCAGCAAAAAACATTCAGAGAGGGGACGCCAGAGCCCACCAGATTCACACAACAAGTGCTTCTGGAACACATTCTGCATTTCTCTCTCAGAAGAACCCTCATTTCCACACTACCCAAGACCGCCTCACATTCAGAAAATTGTTATTTCTCTTTGGGGAAGCCACCTCCTCATCCATCTGGTCAGATATCTCTGCCTCAGCTCTAATACCAATCATTTACCCGTGTCCTGAGCCCTTCCTTTCAAAGGAGACCCTGGCACCTCCCATTCTCCATGTCCCACATGGAAACGATCAACTTCTCCCAGAAACCTGCTCCTCTTTCTAATCTACTTGCTGCCATCTAATGTCCAAAGTCCCCTTTTGAACCATGCTGCATTCATTCCCAAATACAAATGAACTAAGATAAGTTATTATGCACTTTT
Source organism: Symphalangus syndactylus (assembly GCF_028878055.3). NCBI lineage: Eukaryota > Metazoa > Chordata > Mammalia > Primates > Hylobatidae > Symphalangus > Symphalangus syndactylus. The sequence goes on from NC_072438.2 coordinate 24,787,611, forward strand.
CTTTTAACCCGCACAAGGTACGAAGCAGGGCACACCAAGCACTCAATAAATACTGAATGAGAAGGAAAGCACTTAAGCGAAAAGTTGATGGAAAGTGTGAAAAAGGCAAGGGATTATACTCTCTTAACCTCCACTACAATGATTACTTTATAGAAAATGCTTTATTGATGGCAATACCCGATCTTTATACACAACTTTCTAACACACTTGCAAATACACAGTCTCATTTAGTTCTCATCCCAGCAGTAGTTTAGGAAAAGTTCTGCAGTCGAAAGATCTGAATCCAAGGGTCAGTTTTAGCTCTTAACTTTAGTTTACTGAACAGGAACACGTGGCAGGAACTGAATCAAGATGATGATGATTATTACTCACAGGGTATTTAAGATTCTAAAAATTATACCCTGAGTGTGAAAGTGCATTGTAAACCAATGACCTCCTCTAAAACTCTACCTTTGTGAAGTCACCTGTTAGAGGCGACATCTTTCTCTTTGTGGTCCTACTATGTGGTCCTACTACGCATAATCTTACTTAGGTAGCACTGAAATGACCTTACTAACCTTATTAATTTCTGTGGTCTCTGACTCCCACACAGTGCGGTTCTTTGATAATCATTTGTTGAATGAAAGTGTAAACTTTTAGCAAATGCGATTATTAGGATCAAATCTGCAATCTTATTTTCAGTTAAAATCATCCATTTAAATTGAGGTCTCCATCCCTAATTGTGTTCTGAACTCTGATCGAAATCGAAGAGTGTGTTTAATTTTGTAAGAACACTAAAAAAAATTCCCCTGTATCTGTTTAGACTTTTGCCCTTAAAAACAACAACAACAAAAATATATACAGTCATATGCTACTTAAAGACAAGGATAGGTTCTGAGAAATGGTATTGTTAGGCAATTTTGTCATGCAAACATTATAGAGCATACTTACAAAAATGTAGATGGTATATGTATTTTTATATACGTCTATTTATTTCATATGGAAAACCAAATGTCCCAGCACCATTGTTAAATATGAATCATTTCCCCTACTTGATTTGCAATGCTAATATCAGGCGCCGTGTATCAGGTTTCTCTATGTGCTCTAATATACTCTTATAGGACTACCGTCATATATGCAGTCCATCGTTGACCCAAATGTCATTTTGCAGTGCATGACTGTGTATAAATATTTGTCCATATATAAAATAATTATCCTGAGAAAAGCTTAAAGGGTGGAACTGAATCAGAGTATGAAAAAATGACCCCTAATTCCTGAACTAACAAAGAGTAAGTAGTTAATCAATTTTTCAAGAAGTTACTCATTGTTGGAAGTTAACCTGAAACTTGATCTCCAGTTATAACACTTGAGTGGTAAGATGATGTATGAAGTTGTACTTTTTATTTTTAGGGATCACTGCTGTTGTACTTCCCCTTCCAAGAAGTCCCCTAATTCAGGTCTAGCTTCTTTCACTCATTGAAATTTAGTAGTTGAGGTCTGCCTTCAACGCATAAAACCAACCTGTCACTGTGGAATAACTCACACAGGGCTGGGGAACAGGGAGACATCAATTGAGAAGCCAGATAAGAAATGTAACTGGGGTTCAACTTGAGCATCATTTGCAAAGTCCACGGCACACCTTCCTTATCCATGGTGTGTGTGCCCAACTGGAAATCAGGATGCCAGGACCATGCAGCTCCTTCTAGCTCCACAGAGCTGAAAGCTTCACTCACAGCTTACTCATTCCAGTTGCCTGCTGACCTTTTATGGGTTGCAACCTGCATGCCTGACGAACTGATTTTTTCCAGCTGCAGCTATATTTTCTACCTTCCTTGTTACTTAATTGATCCTAGCTGTGGTCCTGCAAAGAAGCCCTCCCAGACCTTGCAACATATGCTATATATCCTGTATGTACTCCTGTGTCCTGACAAGGAACATAAAAATCAGAGATGGCAGGAGACAAGGGGAGGGAAAAGTCAGCCAGAACACTATGAATGCAAATAACTTGGCTTGCCTCACTGAGTCTCTCAACTGCCTTCCGCTGCTTTCTGGACAAACTGACTTTCTACAAACAGCACATCTCTAGAGACTCAGATTTTCTTTTCAAATTTTAAAAACTGTAATCACCTACAGACCTTAAAAGGCAAAAGAAAAAACAGAACAATAAGTGCTTTCCTTCATTCATTCTTTGTTCTTTTGGCCATGTGGATTAAATTTCTGCTAAGTACTTGGCACAGTGCTAGCCTCCAGGGAAAAAGGTGAATTAGACGAAGTTCCTGCCCTGCTGTAGCTCACCGTCTTACAGGGGTGGAGACACAAAAATCAATAGCTCGATACTATGGGACTCGCCTTAACCTAGATCAGCAATTCTCAATATGTGGTGAGGAAGCCCTGGGTATTTCTGAAACACTTTCAGGGGATCTGCGAGACCCAACCTCTTTGCATAATAAAACTAACATGTTATTTGCCTTTTTCACCTTCTTTCTCTCACGAGTGTACAGTACAGTTTTCCAGGGGTGACATATAAAGTCACAACAGATAGAACGCAGAAGCAGATAGGGCAATGCAGCTGTATTCCATTCAGCGAGACATGAAAGAGATTTGCAACGTGGAAAATAATGCCATTCTCCTCACCATTGCTTTGTCTTGGAAAATATAGTCATTTTTTATAAAATGTATTATTTATGTCATTGTATAATTGGTTCACTGTTATTTTAAAATAAATAAATAAATATATAAAGCTGTCTCAGAATTGATGTCTAACATAGTAAATACTGATAAATATAGCACACATAAACAAGAGCTCTTTAATAATACTTAATAGTTTTGAAAGAGAAGACTGTCAAGAAGTTGCAAAATCAGTACTGAGAGATCCTATGTATCCTTTGCCCAGCTTCCCCCAATAACAGCATCTTATGTAACGACAGTGCATTGTCAAAACCAGAATGTTGACCTTGATTCAGTACCATTAACTAGAGATCTTACTTGTATTTCACCAGTTTTTACATGTATTCGTGTGTGTGTGTGTGTGTGTGTGAGAGAGAGAGAGTGCAGAGAGAGAGAGGAAGTTCTATGAAATTTTATCACACCTATAGATTCATGTCACTATTAATTTGGGTGAGCATACAGAACTATTCCATCACCACTAAGCTATTTCCTCATCTTACCTTTTTTACAGTCAGATTCTCCTCCCAACCCTAATTCCTGGGTTCTCTGATCTTCTCTCTATCACTATGATGTTGTCACTTTTTAAGAATATTATACCAGTGGAAGCATACAGTATGAAACCCTCTGAAATGAGCGTTTTTTGCTTAACATAAAGCTTTTACAATCCATCCCAGCAGTTGTGTCAATAGTGCATTCTTTTTTATTGCTAAGTAGTGTTCCATTGAATCGATAGATACCATTCAATGGAATGGTATCCATTGTGGATACAACAGTTTATTTATTCATTCACTCATTAAGATCATTTGCACAGTTTAGAGTGTTACAAACAAAATTACTGTGAACATTTGTGTACAGGTTTTGTACATATATGTGTTTTTATTTCTCTAGTCTAAATACTTAGGACTGTGCTTCCTGGGTCATATGGGGAATGTGTTTAACCATATAAGAAACTGCCTTATGTTTCCACCATGAGTATGCTATTTTTTCTTCCCATTCACAATGTATGAGAGACCCAGGTGCTTCACATCTTCACCAATACTTTTTAAAACATTTTTAAGACAGGGTTTCACTCTGTCACTAAGACTGGAGCTCACTGGCGTGACCACGGTTCACTACAGCCTCAATCTCCCAGGCTCAAGCGGTCTTCCCCGCTCAGCCTCTTAAGTAGCTGGGACTACAGGCATGCACCACCACACTCGGCTAATTTTTAAAAATTTTGTAGAAATGGGGACCCACTATGTGCTCAGGCTGATCTTGAACTCTTAGGCTCAAGTGATCCTCCCACCTCAACCTCCCAGTGTGCTGGCATTCCAGGTGTGAGCCAACATGCTTGGCCACCAATACTTTTTATTGTCAGTATTTTTCATTTTGGCCAGACTAATAGGCATGTAGTAGTAATTCATTTTAGCCTGTATTTGAATTTCCCTAAGAGTTAATGATGTTGAACATCTCTTTATGTACTTATCCATATATTTATGGTTAAATGTCCCTTCAAGTTTTGTCCATAGATTGGGTAGTCATTAGATTGTATGTTGTCTTACTGTTGAGTTCAAAGGGTTCTTTTATATTCTGGATACAAGTCTTCTGTAAATATATGATTTGCAACTATTTTCTTCTAGTCTGTGATTTTTTAAATCCTCTTAACAAAAGTTTTAAATTTTGACAAAGTCTAACTTGTTATTTTTCTTTTACAGATTATGCTTTTTGGTGTCAAGTCTAAGAACTCTTTGCCTAGCCTTTGGTCAATAAAGATTTTCTCATAAATAATTTTTAAGCATGAGAAGTGTCCTGAGACCAAAAAGGTTGAAAACTGCAGGCCTAGGTGCATGTACAGTGTTTTCAGAGTATAGAAAAAGAATCTTTTATTGGCACTTGTTTGTAAAGAAGACACAGAAGGTGGTAAGAAGAAGATACACAACTAGACTCTACAGAGAAGGTGAATGCCCAGTCAGAATGTGGGGTCATGGGGGCAGGAGCTGGGTCTTAGGTCTATATTTCTCCTTCTTCCTTTCTTGCTTTCTTTTTTTACATCCTTAGCACCTGGTATTGAGACTGGCACATAGAAGGATGGGACAAAGGCATCTCATAGAATACAAGCAATGAAGCAAAGCTGAGCGGCTGTGGAAATTCACAGTGTGTTTGGAAACGGCAAGCCTTCCAGTGTGGTTGAGACGTAGGCACATGCAGAGACTGGAGAGTAGAGGTGAGAGATGAAGGAGGAGAGGTGGGGAAGGGGTAGGCTGTGAACAGGCCTCATGTGCCCTGCTGAAGGGTGCTTCTGTAACCTTCTTGTAATGCTTTTCCATTCTAGACTATAGTTTATTGCAATAAGTTAATTACAAAACTCTTTGTCAGATAACAAAAACTTTCTAACACTAGCTACAGAGGCAAGATCTCCTGCATTTTATTGAAGTAAAAAAGGAATAGGAGGTGGGGCAAGGAATAAACTTACTTTTTTCCTTCCTACGTGCTAGGCATTGTAATATGTACTTCATAGCTCACCCTGAGGATCACAGACTGGTTAGTTTTTCATCAAAACTCTTTTCCTTTTGGGAGCATACAGGTAGGCTCCATTGCCAGCCTCCCTTGCAAGTAGGTATGGTCAGTGGAATCCGAGCAAAAGTGAAGTCAGGTCTTGCACACAGAAATTGTCAACACAATCTGCCATGCTCATTCTCTTTCCTCAGACTGTCACAAGATGGGTGCAAAAGTGAGTCTGAGCCTCTGCATTGGAGGAGGGCTGCCCACATCAGGAGCCCCTGTTTGGGAATTTATACGAGCAAGATATAAACCTCTACTAGGGAAAGCCATTCCTGTTAGAAATTTTGTTATAGCAGCAAACATGACTTTAAGTAACACATGCCTCGAGGAGTGTGGTCACTCTTCTGTGCCTCTCCTGCTTCTCAACACTCACTAGGGCTTTCTACTCAGCTCTTTGGCCTTAGAGGGGAACAAACATCTTTCTGGTTGGCCCTTAAGGCCCCATCCTCTGATTCTATCCAAAATGAGAGGACAAGACCTTCCTGAACTGCCTGGCCGGTGCCTTCTGGGAGCCCAACTGACTTTAACGTCTCAGATTTTCTTCCTATGCTTCCTAATCAGGGTCAATAGCTGGGAGTGGGAGGAATGCCTCAACTCCTTAGAAAAGCACGTAGGCCCTTTGTAATCTGATCTTTCCCCGCCATTCCCCCTTCACTTCTTGCCTAACCTCCTTGCACAGCCTGGACTTCCTCCTCTGAATTCTCACCACACTCTGTTCATACCTCGACTTGGATCTTTTCCTGCATTGTGCAGCTCTTTTGTGTTCTGTGTCTTAGAGGAAGCTGAGCTCCTTGAGGGAGGAAGAGGACCTTATTCTACTAACACTGCAGAATCCATCACTATGCCTGGAACATCTGTGACTGTCAGACATTTTGAAAGTCACTGAAATATAAGAAACCCACAGACAGAGCATTGCCCCTGCCTGTCCTTTACCTCTCTGATATCAGCTCTTAGAGCTCCGTGGCTCCCTCCTTCCCCTTCTGCCACACTCATTCCCTGTTCCCTCTGCCAGGAATGAGGGTCAGGGTTAGGGCTGGAGCTATGGTCTTCCCCAGATAGCTCCCTGGCCTGCTCCTGCTCCTGCAGGCTGCACTGACCTGCACCTTTTCTGGGGGCTTCGTGTAATAGGCACATTGTAATTGCCATGGCTTCCTTCCTTAAAGCCCCCTCCCTCTCCTCTTTACCTGCTTCATTTTCCTTCAATGTGCTTCTTAGTGTCTGACATAATTTATGTCAGTGGCTCACGTCTGTAATCTCAGCACTTTGAGAGGCCAAGGTGGGTGGATCAACTGAGGTCAGGAGTTCAAGATCAGCCTGGCCAACATAGTGAAACCCCATCTCTACTAAAAATACAAAAATTAGCTGGGCATGGTGGTGTGTGCCTGTAATCCCAGGCACTAGAGAGGCTGAGGCAGGAGAATTGCTTGAACCCGGGAGGCGGAAGTTGCAGTGAGCCAAGATCGCGCCACTGCACTCCAGCCTGGGCAACAAGAGTGAGACTCCATCTCAAAAAATAAAACTAAAAATAAAATAAGAAATAAACTCTATAACACTTAATACTAGAGTATGTAGGGCACTGGGATGACATTGATTTTGTTTTTTACAAATCAAATTAAAAAGTGAAAACCGTGACGGAATATAACACTGTTCTCCCTAAGACCAAATCACATTTATTTATTTTTTTTTACTTAACTATTTAGCATTTACTGACCATCTGTTATGTACCTGTTCTTGTGATACACTCTGAGAATAAGAATATGAAATATAATGCCTACTCTCAAGGAGTTTCTGTTTGGGGAGAGATAAAAGTAACAGTGACATGGTGTCCTGCATTCAGAGATGACTTGTAAATATTTTCAGTGCCGTTTGATGAGTGCTATAGTTACAAGGCCACATCCACTGAAAACTTCTTTTGCATTAATACCATATCTATTGTAGTTTTTGTTTTAGTAAATACGGTCCTAGGGTGAAGATTGTGAAACCAAAATACTCTGAGGTCATAAAGGAGAGAGCAGCCTCGCCTGTATGGATCAGAAGATAGTGAACACTCAAAACAAGAGGTGATATTCAGGATGGGTTTTGAAGGATGAGTTGAAGTTCACAGAGAGAGGAGAGGAGAGGATTTCAGTAAAGGTAATACCATGCTGTGAGACATAAAGCCAAGGAATAGCCGTGAAAATGAAATGATAACCTGGATCTAAACAGCAATTCGTGCTATTGCCACAGGGCACTGAATGGCTAATTAGTGACCAAATAAATGCTACATGGAAGAACAGGAAGGGACGTGGAAAAAGGAAGGATTGCTTTAAGCTCAGAGAAAGCTTCACGGAGAAGGTCAGGTTTGAAGCAAAGACAGAAATAGTTACAAAGGCTGAAGATGTTTGAGGCTTTTGTTTTTAATCCATTGGGATAGAATTCTTTAAACCTGAGTATTAAGAAACTTGCCTTGGAGATAATTTCTTAGCCTGGGAAATGGGATTCCTCTTCTTCTTGGAGAAATAGAAGACAGCTAAAGTATTTTTCTGTATATACCTTGCATCATCTGTATAAAAGCCCTTAGGACAAAGACTTGACAATTTCTTATGGCCTCAGTATCCCTGAGAAGGTGTTTCAGACTAATGCTTCCTGTTATGCTGAAAGAGGATATAGAGAGCAGTCCCTTTGGTTGAATTCATCACAGACCACATCAGGCCAGGTATAGATCAAGGCTAACTGTCTCTTGCTCCTCCTCGTCATAACATGGAGAGAGGAAAAAGATTGAAATTCAAATAAAGCATGGTTAAAAAAATCTGTATTTCATATAAGCACATAGGTAAATGCCACTTTTTATATTTTGGTTCTTTTTGGCAGCAGAAACTAAAAGAACAAAGAATACTAATGTATATTTGAACAGAATTAATTTTAAAGCAGATTTGAAAAACCAAATTCTCATCATCCCTTTAGTTTTCTCTTAGCGGTGTTCGGGGCTCCCGGGGGTAGGTACAGTAAGCACCCTAAAATATTTTAAAACTCAACAGATCAGTCACAGCGTTAGGTTCCATGGCAAAAATATTTCATGGGCAGATCATTTTCACTGGAAAATACATAGGAGAATGGGTGAGGGAAATAAATGATTTTAAAAATAAAAATACTTTATTTTATTTTTTCTAATTAAGATTTCTTTAAAGAAAGACCAGAGCTGAGGTTTGTCATTTGGCAGTCAGCAGATGTTGGCACTTGCCTCATTTCAGGTTAAAGCCCAGACTGCCTCCTAACTCCTTGTTCTTTATGGTCAGAAAATGTGATTTTAGACAGTAAATTATGTGTCTGCTTATTTATTGAAGCTTTCTAATTGGCTTCTCTTTCTGTCTTTCCTGGTGTGCCCAAGAAGGAGCTATCCACTGAAAAGTTGGCCAACATGATTTTGTTTCAGTAGCGATGTATTAAGTCCCTGGGATCTATGAGCCACCGTAGTGGACGCTGCAGTTGCACACACATAAGATACTCTCATTTCTGCCTAGAGGGTGCCATAATTGCAGGGTGAGATAGGAGTGTGAAATGTTGTGGAAATGAGATGAAGGGCACCGGGCCTAACCTGGGGATACCAGGGAAGATGCCCTGGAGGTGGGGCAGCCTGAACTGAGACAAGAGAGGCCAGAAAAGTCACCAGGGGCCTCAGAAGGGCACTTCCAGAGAGAAGGAAGTTCCATTTGCAGAAAGCAAGGGACAACGTGGTGCCTCTAGGCAGCCACAGATAGTTTCCAAAGCCCAGAGCAAAGAGCACCCTGGGGAGGCAGGAGAGAGCACCATGGGGAACTGGAGGCCAGCGTACAGGCCTCAGCGCACGATGACCAGGAGGGTCCTGGCAAGAACAGGCTGAAGGGACCACTCAGAGCAGAGTCCCAGGAACTAACAAGGGATGTCAAGGCATCCAAGCACCAGGTGAAGCTTGTACCACCTCTGGGCCTGGGGGAGCAAGGCAAGGATAGTGAGCCCTGGAGCTGTGGGGGAGTCACACACTGGGAGATGTTGTTGAGAAAAGACACAGCCATGGCTGGGATCCTGGCACTGCAGCAGGGATGGGAAGGGAAGCCATCTGTTATTACTCCATTTTCACACTGCTATAAAGAACAACCTAAGACTGGGTAATTTATAAAGGAAGGAGGTTCAATTGACACAGTTCCGCAAGGCTGGAGAAGCCTCAGGAAACTTACAATCATGGCGGAAGGGGAAGGAGAAACAAGCACCTTCTCAGTGCACTGGGGGGAGGTGGGGTAGTGTCACACCCTTTTAAAGCATCAGATCTCATGAGCCCTCACTATCACAAGAACAGCATGGGAGAAACTACCCCCATGATCCAATCACCTTCCACCAGATCCCTCCTCTGACACAAGGAGATTACAATTTGAAATTAGATTTGGGTGGGGACACAGAGCCAAACTATATCACCCTACCTTCCCCTCTTTCTCCTCCTGCCCTCCATCTTTTCCCAGCACCTCTCACCATCCAAAGCCAACCAGGAGCCTAGGGGCAAAGGAGCCTTTGGGAGGTGGGGGTCAGCCCCAAGCACCAGGCTTCCCCCTTACAGGTTCTGCATCCAAACTGCAGCCAGCATCAGTGTGGACCCCACACAGGTACAAGGAACCTTAGTGAAACATTTTAAAAGGACACAAACACCAAGTGACACATGGTGTTTAGATAACTATAACAAACATGGGTACATTTCTTTATGTAACTTTACGTAACAACTGAGTGGTTTTCTACATTTTGTTAAAAGCATACACCCAAAATATCATCCTAGTGTTTCAGGCCTAGATCTATTATTCCTATAAAACTCCTGAATATTGGATCCTGTTACTGGTTTATGGGAATGTAGCTGAGCTTTTCTTAGTGGTTTCTATGTTTAGGTGAAGGAAGTTAAGGGGACAACGTTGGTGGAAGAATAGAAAACGAAGAAGGGAAGCATTTAATCCTCTCAACCACCACCCAATTTTTTTTCACACAATGTACGTGGGGTTCCATCAGAAACTCATTAAGGAACTCATGGAGCCAGGATTCAAGCCTGCCTCGCTAACACCAAAGCCCATATTCTTTTCGCAAAACCACAATGTCTTTGTGTTAACATTTCATGTTGGTCTTAACAAGCCAAAGGCACTAAAATGGGCAAAAATATCTTTTCTTTTTAAATTTTTTTTTTTTTTTTGAGACGGAGTCTTGCTCTATCACCCAGGCTGGAGTGCAGTGGCTCAATCTCAGCTCATTGCAAGCTCTACCTCCCGGGTTCACACCATTCTTCTGCCTCAGCCTCCCAAGTAGCTGGGACTATAGGCACCCATCACCACGCCCGGCTAATTCTTTTGTATTTTTAGTAGAGACGGCGTTTCACTGTGTTAGCCAGATGGTCTTGATCTTCTGACCTTGTGATCTGCCCGCCTCGGCCTCCCAAAGTGCTGGGATTACAGGTGTGAGCCATAGCGCCTGGCCTTCTTTTTAATTTTTTTATTTCCATAGGTTTTGGGGGAACAGGTTGTATTTGGTTATGTGAGTAAGCTCTTTAGTGGTGATTTGTATACCCTGAGCAGTATACCCTGAACCCAATTTGTAGTCTTTTATCCTTCATCCCCTTCCCACCTTTTTCCTCTGAGTACCCAAAGTTCACTGTGTCATTCTTATGCTTTTCTTTTTTTTTTTTTTGCCATTGGTCCCTAAACTTCATGTATTATGGGTAGCATCTCATTCATCCTCAACCCCTGATGCTTTCTTTAGAAAATGAATGCTAGATCATAAACATATTTTTAAACAGTTTTTCAATAACTATTAAATGATTGCCACTTGGGGCAGGGGGACATCTTTCTATAGGGACCATCTGTGTGAAGAACTCCTATAACAAGACACCAAAAGCCTGCTTTTATAGGCTTCTATTTTATTATGAAGAGTTATTTCTTCTCAGGGATTATACCCATAAAACATGATCTAAAAAGAATACAAAAAGGAGGTATATGAGTTCTATTTTACCTGTTCTGGGTTCAAGGGCTATATGAGTTTCCCACTTCTGGAAAAGATAAAATTTTCCAGAAGTGCAAAACTCATATAGCCCTTGATTCATGCTTTTCTGTGGAATCCAATTTGTCCTCACGTGTGTCACCTGAAAAATCATCCACATAACTATTATGGGGGAGAGGAATAATCCCTGTGACTTGACAATTCACACATGCTGAGGGAACTCAGTTTCAAACAGCCAACTTCATGTTAAACAAGTCAGATGGGGAAGACCAGATGTTTCCACAGCCTTTCTCTACTTATTCGTTCATTAAAGTTGGTGCTTTAAAACCATCTGAACTTCCAGGTACTCCATGAAGCATGTTTTATTATGCAGACTCCTACTGAGCTTCAAAACAGACCCAAGTCAAGGCCTTGGTCCAATGTTTAATACACATGACAGTACATTTAACAAATCTGAGCTCTTCATACCACTACTGTTCTTAAGCCATTTCTAACAGTCTTGAGTGTCTTCCACCTAACTGGACTCTTAATTTCAAGTCTCTGCATGCTTCACACAGTTCTTCTCCCAGCTGGTACACTCATTCATTCAGTCATCAAACACTCACTCTGTACCTCACAGTCTGTTTCTTCTCTACACTCATCTCATGCAATTCTCATATCAAACTCCAGCCACCCTAAACTACTGTGGTCCCCAAGAGGTCAGTGGCACTAAGTAAAAACTTTCAGTCTTTGAACCATGTATCAATACAGTTCTTGTATCCTTTGGTTGGATGAATGGAAATAATGACTTTGATGAAGTTGAGATGGAATTAATGGTGCATGCTGGCATGGCTAGGTCTAATGGGGGAACCATAAAATGCTGTTTAGTTAGTGCCCCATCAAGTGTATGAGCTCCTACAAAGTTCCAGGGTAACCTTCGGGGCCTTGTAATTTGCTGGTCCCTCAGGTTGTAATGCCTTCATCTAAACTCTTGCTCCTGGGGAACTCAAAGTCAAGGTTCAGCTAGGACCCAGCTACCTCCAGAAAGCATTTTTCTTTTTCTTTTCTTTTTTATTTGGAAAAATTTGAACATATACAAAAGTAGAAAGAATAGTAATGAATCCCCATGTCTTACCCATCTACCAGATTCAACAATATCATCTCATGTTCAATGTCGTTTTCTCTATGGACCCGAGGATGAGAAGCAAATGGAGAATAAAGCAAGCAAGGAGGTCAGACCTTATGCAAAAGACAACAGAAAGACCTTGACAGGTTTTAAACAGGGAAATGGCCTGCCCAAATATGCTTTTTAGCACAAAACCTTCTGATCTTAGAGTGAAAGATAAGTTAAAAAGATGCAAGACTAGGCTGGGCGCAATGGTTCACATCCATAATCCTAGCACTTTGGGAGGCTGAAGTGGGAGGATTACTTGAGCCCAGGAGTTCAAGACCAGCCTTGGCAACATAATGAGACCTCATCTCTATAAATAATAAGAATAAAAAATTAGCCATATGTGGTGGCACATGCCTGTGGTTCCAGTTACTTGAGAGGCTGAGGTGGGAGGATCACTTGAGCCTGGGTGGTCGAGGCTTCAGTAAGCCGTGATCACATCACTGCACTCTGCAACAGAGCAAGACTTCATTTCAACAAAAGGGGGTGGAAGCAAGACTAAACTCAAGGATACAAGGGAGGAAGGTATTACTGGAAAGTAGATGGAAACTTAAAATGTATAAATTGATGGGATAGGCTATGGTAGTGCTATGGAAGGCCTGCTTTAACACCAGCAGAATATGGGGAGGAAAAGTTCTGACTCTGAGAGTCTAAGAAGGCTTCTCGCAGAATAGTAAGGTTGGAATTCATTCTTGAAGCAAAGTTAAGACAAGCAGCTCTAACCGTTTTCCAGTGCAAAGGGAGTTTACCCAGCAAAGAACGTTGTTTATGGTGCATTGATAATTAAACCTGACCCTCCATTCGCCATGCTCCACCGATCTTCACTTGGAAGAATCCAGCATATGTGTGTTGTTATTTTAATGAACAGCATTTCCACCTCACCCGCCCAACCATACAAATCCCAGCAAGTCGATATGGTCCTTTAAGAGTCGTTATCGTGGGAGTTCACACTTCCAACATAAAACCTCAAATGAATGTTTCTTGCGACCACTTTGCTTTCTCATTGAGGCTGTTCAAATGTCAGTGGTTTTAGCACTGAGCTTAACCTTTACACATTTTCACCAGAGTTTCAGAAACACAGCTTGTGCTGGATTTCCCGTTCGGTGGTGAGTGGGAATGTTTTAGACACATAGCTACAAGCCAAGAATTCTGGCAGTGCCATCAAACTGCCTTTGAGACGTCATACAAGTTTGAATGCTTGCAATGATGCTCAATCGCAACTAAATGCCAAGCGCATATAGTCATTCATTTCTTCACTCATTCATCAAAATACTTACCAAGGGCATACTATGGGGCAAGCACTCTCAGAGGCAATGGGGTAATAAGGTTGAACAAAATGAAGTGCCTGTCTTCATGAAGCTTATATTCCAGTGGAAAAGACAGACCACTAAAAAAAAAACAATGGATTAAGTGGTGATAAGAGCTATTTAGAACAATGAATCATGAGAAGAAGGGTGGAGAACACTGGAATGAATGGAAGCCATATTGCAGTGGATTCTAATGAATGGGGAGATCATATTTTATGTGAGTGATCAGAAAATAGTTATCTGCTTACTTCAGAAATACTGGAGGATAATTGACCTAAATGTTAACAATACACAGTTGCTGTTCATTATTTGTGGATTCCGTATTTGTGAATTTTTCTACTTGCTGAAATGTATTTATAACCCCCCGATCAATACTCGTAGCTCTTTCACAGTTATTTCAGGACATGTGCAGTGCAGTGAAAAATTTGAGTCACCTGGTGTGCACTTTGCCAGCTGAGGTCCAATGAGGCAATGCTCTGTCTTCTCGTTTCAACCCTCATATTGTAAACAAATGTCTTTTTCGCGGTCTATTTAGTAGCACGTTTTTTGAATCTTTGCGCTTTTTTGGTGATCTGCTATTTAAAATGGCCCCAAGCATGGTGCTGAATTGCTGCCTAGTGTTCCTAAGCTCCAAGGTCTGTGAGGTACCTTATGGAGAAAATGCGTGTGTTAGATAAGCTTCCTTCACTTGCTGTTGGCTGAGTTCCATGTTAAAGAATCAACAACGTGTATTAAAAAGGTATCTTCAAACAAAAGCATACATGAAACAGAGTTATGTCTTGATTGGTTGACCAAAACGTCATGACCAAAGCCTCACAAGAAACTAACCCTGTATTTTCTCTAGGAGCTATGGTTCAGTATTCCCAGTTACGTGTTAGCAGTGACTTTATAGAACAATACTATGGCAAATAATGAGAATCAACTGTGTATCTCCCATTTCTTTTATTTCTTCTACTTCATACTAAGAGGCACCTTAGTATTGTTAAAAAAAAATAAATAACTAAATAAATAAAAACTCATGGGCTTTAGAGTTAAATAGATCTAGATGTGGTTTGTTGTTGTTGTTGTTTGACAGAGTCTTGCTCTGTCACCCAGGCTGGAGTGCAGTGGTGCAATCTCAGCTCACTGCAATTTCTGCCTCCCAGGTTCAGGTGATTCTCCTGCCTCAGCCTCCCAAGTAGCTGGGACTACAGGCGCACCACCACACCCAGCTAATTTTTGTATTTTTAGTAGAGACATGGTTTCACCATGTTGGCCAGGATGGTCTCGATCTCCTGACCTTGTGGTCTACCCGCCTTGGCCTCCCAAAGTGCTGGGATTATAGGCGTGAGGCACCACGTCCGGTCTAGATCTAGATGTTAATCCCATGTCTGCTACTTATATCTGTGTCATTTGGGGTAAGATAGCTAATCTCACTGAATCTCAATTTTATGATCTGTAAGACAGATATTAGCACTTACCTTGCAGGGTGGTTGTGAAGATTAAACGAAATAACCAATGAAGACCAATTATTTGGTGCATCATAGATACTAATGAAATTGAAACCACTTTAAAAATATTATCTAAATTTTCTATGTTGGTTATATGCTGTGAGTGGAAATTTTATAATGGAAAATAATCACTTGAATCTATTTTTTTTAACCAAACCAATTTTTCAATTGAAAAAAATATTGCATACATATGCTAAAAACCCAACTGATACCAAAAGCCATGCATGAACAGTGAGCCTCTATCTTAACCCCAGAATGCCAGCTTTTTTAGTATAACTTTATTTTAACTACAATCTAGCTAAAATTGAGATTTTCCTTCAATTTATTAAGGTAGCTAACGAACGTAGTAGTTTAACAGTTGTTGCAGAGATCTTGAAATGGTCCTTACATTCTTTTCATTAAGACTTGGAAATTACAGGCATATCTTGGAGATATTATGGGTTCAGTTCCAGAGCATGACAATAAAGTGAATATCACAACTCAGTCACACAAATTTTTTGTTTTCCCAGTGCAAATAAAAAGTTATTTTTATACTATACTGTAGTCTATTAAGTGTGCATTATGTCTAAAAAATAATGTTTACCTTAATTTAAAAATACTTTATTGGCTGGGCAAGGTAGCTTATGTCTGTAATCCTAGGATTTTGGGAGGCCAAGGTAGGAGGATCACTTGGGGCCAGTAGTTTGAGACTGGCCTGGGTAACATAGCAAGGCCCCTTCTCTACAAAGAATACAAACATTAGCCAGGCATGGTGGTGGGTGCCTGTAGTCCTAGCTGATTGGGAAGCTGAGGCAGGAGGCTCTTCTGAGCCCAGGAGTTTGAGGTGTCAATGAGCTATGATCACACCACTGTACTCCAGCCTGGGTGATGATGTGAGACCCTATCTCAAAAGAAAAAAATCACTTTATTTCCAAAAAAATGCTATTACCGGCCGGGCGCGGTGGCTCACGCTTGTAATCCCAGCACTTTGGGAGGCCGAGGCGGGCGGATCACGAGGTCAGGAGATCGAGACCACGGTGAAACCCCGTCTCTACTAAAAAACACACAAAAAAATTAGCCGGGCGTGGTGGCGGGCGCCTGTAGTCCCAGCTACTCGGAGAGGCTGAGGCAGGAGAATGGCGTGAACCCGGGAGGCGGAGCTAGCAGTGAGCCGAGATTGCGCCACTGCACTCCAGCCTGGGTGACAGAGCAAGACTCCGTCTCAAAAAAAAAAAAAAAAAAAAAAAAAAAAAAATGCTATTACCTGAACTTTTCAAAGAGTCATCTTTCTGCTGGTGGAGGGTCTTGCCTCAATGTCGACGGCCGCTGACTGTTCAGGGTGGGGTGGCTGTGGCAATTTCTTAAAGTAAAACAACAATGAAGTCTACACCATCAATCGACTATTTAAAGACGTCTCTGTAGCATGCAATGCTGTTTGACAGCATTTTACTCACAGTAGAACTCCTCTCAAAATTAGAGTTAATCCTCTCATACCCTGTTGCTGCTTTATCAACTAAATTTATGTAATATTCTAAATCCTTTATTGTCATTTCAACAATATTCACAGCATTTTCACCAGGAGTAGACTCTATCTCAATAAACCACTTTCTTTGCACATTTGTAAGAAGCAATTCCTCATTTGTGAAAATTTTATCATGAGATTACAGCAGTCACATCTTCCAACTCCACTTCTAATTCTAGTTATCTAGCTGTTTCCACTACATCCGCAGTTACTTCCTCCACTGAAGTACTGAATCCCTCAAAGTCATCCATAGGGCCTGGAACCAACTTCTTCCAAACTCCTGCTAATGTCGATATTTTGACTGCCTTCCATGAACTACAAATCTTCTTAATGGCATCTAGACTGGTGAATCCTTTGCAGATGGTTTTCAATTTACTTTACCCAGATGCATCAGAAGAATCACTATTTATGGCAGCCTTATGAAATGTATTTTTTTTTTGAAATGGAGCTTCATTCTTGTTGCCCAGGCTGGAGTGCAGTGGCGCAATCTCAGCTAACTGCAACCCCTGCCTCCTGGGTTCAAGCGATTCTCCTGCCTCAGCCTCCTGAGTAGCTGGGATTACAGGCATGCACCACCACGCCTGGCTAATTTTGTATTTTTAGTAAAGACAGGGTTTCTCCATGTTGGTCAGGTTGGTCTCAAACTCCCGACCTCAGGTGATCCACCCGCCTTGGCCTCCCAAAGTGCTGGGATTATAGGCGTGAGCCACTGCAACCAGCCAAAATGTATTTCTTAAATAACAAGACTTGAAAGTTGAAATTACTTCTTTATCCATGGGCTATAGAATGGATGTTGTGTTAGCAGGCATGAGAACATTAATCTCCTTGCACATCTCTATCAGAGCTCTTGGGTGAGTAGGTATATTGTCAGTGAGCAGCAATATTTTGAAATGAACCTTTTTTTTCCTGAACATTAGGTCTCAACTGTGGGCATAAAATATTCAGTTAACTATGCTATAAGCAGATGTGCTGTCATCCAGGATTTGTTCTTCCACTTACAGAGCTCAGGGTAGATTTAGTATGATTTGAGGACCCTAGGATTTTAAGAGTGGTAGATAAGCCTTGGCTTCAACCTAAAGTCACCAGCTGCATTAGCCCCTGACAAGACAGTCAACCTGTCCTTTGAAGTTCTGAAGCCAGGCATTGACTTCTCCTCTCCAGCTATGAAAGTCCTAGAGGCATCTTCGGCATCTTCTTCTAATACAAGGTTATTTTGTCTATGTGGCAAATCTGTTGTTTAGTGTAGCCACCTTCATCAGTTGTCTTGGCGAGATCTTCTGGGTAACACTGTAGCTTCTCCATCAGCACTTGCTGTGTCACCTTGTACTGCTTCACCTACTTTTATAACCTAAAAGTAGATAGAAGTGGGTTCTTTTCTTAAACCCACCTCTGCTAGCTTCAGACTTTTCTTCCACAGCTTCCTCACTTCTCTCAGCCTTCATAGATCTAAAGAGAGTTAGGGCCTTGCTTTGGACTAGGGTTTGGCTTAAGGGAATGTTATCAGCCGGTTTGATCTTTCATCTGGATCATTCAAACTTTCTCCATATCAGCAATAAGGCTGTTTTGCTTTTTTTTTTTTTTTAATCATTTGTGGGTTCACTGGAGTAGCCTTTTAATTTCCTTCATAAACTTTTCCATTGCATTGACAACTTGGCCTAACGGTTTGGCACAAGAGGTTTCGTTTTCAGCCTGCCTGGTCTTTCAACATGACCTTTCTCACTAAGCTTAATTATTTCTAGTTTTTTATTTAAGTGTGAAATGTGTGACTCTTCCTTTCACTTGAATACTTAGAGGCCATTGTACAGTTATTAATTGCCCTAATTTCTATATATATATATATATATTTATATTTATATATGTTACATATGTCACATATATACACATATATACATATATACGTATATATATAATATATGTGTGTGTGTGTGTGTGTGTGTGTGTATATATATATATATATATATATACACACATATATCTCTCTCAGGGAATAGGGACCCCTGAGGGGAAAGAGAAGAGGAGGGGGAGAGAGGTGGGGAAATAGTCAGTGAGTAGAACAGTCAGAACACACACAACACTTATCAATTAAGTTCACCATCTTATATGAGTGAGATTTGTGGTGCCCCCAAACAATTATAAAAATGACATCAAAGATCACTGATCACAAATGAAAAATTTTGAAATATTGCAATAATTATCAAAATGTGGCACAAAGACATAAAATGAGCACATTATTTCTTTTTGTTTGTTTTTATTTTTATTTTTATTTTTTTTGATGGAGTCTCACTCTGTCGCCCAGGCTGCAGTACAGTGGTGTGATCTCAGCTCACTGCAACCTCCGCCTCCCAGGCTCAAGCAATTCCCCCGCCTCAGCCTCCTGAGTAGCTGGGATTACAGGTGCATGCCACCATGACCATCTAATTTTTGTATTTTAGTAGAGATGGCGTTTCACCATGTTGGCCAGGCTGGTCTTGAACTCCTGACCTCAGGCAATCCACCCACCTCCACCTCCCAAAGTGCTGGGATTACAGGTGTTGGCCACCACACCTGGCAAAACGAGCACATTCTATTGGAAAAATGGCACAATGGACTTGCTCGGCACAGGGTTACTACAAACCTTAAATTTGTAAAAAACACAATAAAATAAAGCTTAGTAAAACAAAATATGCCTGTGTTAATTATTAAACCTACCATAAGATCCTGATATTTAATGACTTCAAGAGGCCCATATATGAGACACTACACATTTTTTTTTTTTTTTTTTTTGAGATGGAGTCTTGTTCTGTCACCCAGGCTGGAGTGCGGTGGCACAATCTCAGCTCACTGCACGCTCCGCCTCCTGGGTTCACGCAATTCTCCTACCTCAGCCTCCCGACTAGCTGGGACTACAGGTGCCTGCTACCACGCCCGGCTAATTTTTTTGTATTTTTAGTAGAGACGGGGTTCCACCGCATTAGCCAGGATGGTCTCGATCTCCTGAGCTCGTGATCCGCCCGCCTCAGCTTCCCGAAGTGCTGGGATTACAGGCGTGAGCCACCGCACTCGGCCGAGACACTACACATTTTAAACATGTTTGAGAACTTATTTTAATTGAACTGCAATCCTGCATCTTTTACGGATTTAAACATTATCCTATGAAGGGGATCCATGGGCTTTGTCAAATTGCCAAAGGCATCTTTGGCACAAAAATGGTTCAGAATGGTTTTTTCTTTTTAAGTGACGTAACTGGGTGAATCACTAAGAAAAACTGGTGTCAGCATCTCCTTCCTCTTCTATAATATTATATCCAGGTATTCCCTGTATTTCCAAATGAGTCACTCTGGAGGAGCTGGAGCCCAAAGGAAGGGCTTGGAGAAGTAGAAACAGAAACAGCTCACTGGGATAGGGAAGCACAGTATTAGGAAAAGATGGAGTTTACGTGGTTGTTGGCAGTAAAAGATAGCTGCACTCCTTCTTTGCAGTCCCATACGGAGGTATCACAACCTAATATTCATGGGTAAACAGCAAGCCAGTGGGCCCAGGGGCTGGCAGAGACATGAAGGCTCCCACCTTCAGCACTGACTTCCTTGCAAAGCACAGCATAGAGCAGTGAACCTTCTGAGATAGGACAGTTCACATTGCAGCAAGGACCTTGGTGTTCTAAAGACCAGAGACCCTGGACACTCCCTAACCCCTGCTCACACACGTACACAGAAAAACAACAGAAATGAAATTTTTTGCCTCCTGGTGAACTGGGACTTAAAGTCCAATTTTCTAAAGTAAATATTCTGCCATTTCTTATCTCCAAGTGTTGTAGCTGAAGAAAATTCACGTCTGCTTTCCTAAGAGCTGAAAGTTGAGTAAGAGTTAACTAAGGAAGGTTCATGGGATCAGGGGTGTACTTGACAGGAAGCAGCATGTGCAAAGGCACAGGGGTCAGAGACAGGATGACACTGGTGGAAGGGAAGGCCGGTGACCCTCAGGGTAAGACAGGAGAGGGAGATGGAAGCCTGCAACCACAGCGCCTTCCTTGAGATAGGCCATGCTCAGGGATGTGGCCTTTGTCATCCCAACACTGGGAGGGCTTCAAGTGTGTGTTTAGGTTTTAAGGATATGGTTAGGGTGAAGTGAGCCGAAAAGAAGGGTGTGAAATGATGAAATTTGCATTTTACATAAATCTCTTTGGCTAAAGTGTGGAGAAAACATTGGAGAAGGAAATAAATAGGTGAGCGGAGGCACTTTCAAAATCTACTGCAACTGTCCCATGAGAGGTGATGGTAGCTTGGACCAGTGAGGAGGCAGTGAAGGCAGAGAGGAGTGAGGGCATTCAAGAAAGAGGAAATCAACCCAAGCAGGTGTGGGGATGGAGCAGGCCTCTAGGGTGAGAGATGCTAGGGTACCTGGCTCACATGCGTGGGGATATGGCGCTCCTTAAGGTGGTATCATTCCCTGGCATAGAGCTCCCTGAGGAAGCAACAGGGAAGAAGGGAGAAATCAGGAGTCTGCTTATGACAATATTGTAAATGAGGTGCTGGTGAGATATAAATAGTTGGATGTGTGGGTGTAGAGAGTAGTATCCATTAGCTGTACAGGTTCAAGTAGAGATCTTCACATCTTCAAATTTTATGCTACTCTCCATCATCCTTGGCCTTTGCACATGGCAATGATAAAGATGATTACAATGATGATGGTGATGGTGATGATGATGACGATGCTGAATAATGTTCATTGACAATTACCTTGTTCCAGGCACTTTGGTGCATTTTAAATTTAATTATTATGACTACACCGTATGTTTGATTACTATCCGATCTCATGCTTGAGAAACTGAGGCTTAAGATCACATAGCCAATCAGTAGCAGAGGCATGATCTAGACACAGACAATTTGTTCCATAAAATGGAGATACCAATCATATTCACCTTATAGGATTGTTATAAAGATTAAATTTCAAATGATAATAACTGACATTTATGAAGCACCAGACCTTCTTTTAAGGGCTTTTAAATTTAATCAGTAAAACAACATTATGAAGTAAATAGTACTTATTATTATCTCCATTTTAGAGATGAGAAAACACAAGTACAGGGAGCTTGAACAACTTGCTTGCGGTTAGTAAGTCAAAGCAAAGATTGAGACTCAAGTTGTCTAGCTCCAGAGTCTATGGTCTTGACCACTATGTTATACCATTTCAGATTCATAAAGTGTTGAAGACAGTTCCTGCTACAGGGCAAGCATTCAATGGCACAGTCCAGGAAATTAAAACAAATTTGTCTCAGGACCCACCCAATGACACTGATCCTTTGCAAAAGGTAAGGATCTAAGCCTACATTTACATTACGGGCTAAGAGCTGAAATGTAAGAACACCTGTCAAGGGAGCACAAAATAGATGCTCAATAAGTATTTGTTAAATGATAAATAAATGGATAAGCCCTGGATAAGAGTAGTAAATGGATCAGAATATAGGACCTACTCTGCCACTGTCCCTTGGCTACGTCTCTTGGAAATATCACTTCTTTTCTTAGATCACAGTTCACTCATTTGTAAATACGTTGGTGGAACCATCCGACAGAGCAAATGATATACATGCTACGTGTTATCACTCCTTACTCCTGCCCCCTTTGACAGACATTGCTAATCCATCACAGGTCTATTTCCCAGTGAGCCCAAGCCCACTTTCAACACGATGCTCTCAGAAATCACCAGGGATGCCACTGAAGGTGCAATCTGTTACCCGATCCTGAATTCCACATGGCCTCTGACGTCACTTCGGCCCTGACATCTCATCACTCCCTGAAATAAAGTCCTGCTTTCTTAAGACCCTCTTCTGCACGAATCTGCTGCCTTTCATTGTCTTTGCTCAACCCCAAACCTAGATCCCTGGCTTGACTGCATTCTGTTCGGGCTATGGGGGAAGAATATGAACCACATGCTGAAAGAACTCCAATTATTGACACATCCGACTGGCAATGCTGAAGCTGCCCTGGTGACTGGAGGCCACTTACTGCTGTCAGCAGCATCCTTCATGAGAGGCCTTCCCATGTTTCCTAGGCATTCCCAGTGTTCTCAGGAGTAATTGACTTTTTTTTTCTTTTCGCAAGAATTCTGCTCTTCCTAAATTTGTTTCTTTTTGCCTGTTCACAGCTGCAATCTACTAGGACCAAGCAAACCAAAATGAAAGCACTGTTGCTGACACCCTCAACCTCTTCCCTCATTCCCAGAAAAATGGGCCTCTGTGATGCTCCCGGGATTGTCTAACCTCCTCTTGCTTCCCTGTGTCTTCTCTCTGTGGCTGTGCACTGGGACTTTAGGAAGCACTTTGACCAGACACACATTTTAAACAGCTTTAGAACTGTTTTTCACCATCTGCTTTTAAGTACTGAAACCAACAAAAAATGTCTTTGAGCATCATTCTGTATTTCCCCCAGCCCTCTCTCAACACTGAATCAAGACCCATCACCAACTCTAATTTAAACTAGGGAATAACAATATTTATAGTATGATTCTGTATGTGCAAACATGGAACAGTGCAAATGAGCATAGCTGGATGGCCGCCAGCCACCAGTCCCCACCATACTGTGTGGGTTGGCCATGGGTGGAGCCTTGGCAGGATGAGGCTGGACTGGACGTCTTAGTTTCCACTTGGCTGCCTACTCACCGTGTATGACCACAGGCAAGTCACTTTGCTACTGTGAGCCTCAGTTTCTTTCTCTGTGAAATGAAGCCATGGAGCCATTTCCTCCACAATCATGGGGGTGAGACCCACCTTGCTCTGGAGATGGGGAGGGACTGTCAGAGAGAAAGAGGAAGAGAACAGAGTTCTTGGGGCCCCCTATCTCAGGTGTAGATGAGAAAAGAAGGCTGGAGAAAGGAAGGCAGCAAGACACCAAGTGTTCAGTGTCTGACTTTTCCTATAGCTATGTTGGGTAGTGAGTGGGGATAGGGTGCTTCCTGTACCTCAGCAGCACACAAACGCTGAGAATGGGTCCTTCCAAACGGGCCCAAAAAAACGATTTGCAAACATAGAATGGTGCAGTGGGCCCCCGCAGTTCCCTGCCTGATGCCCTCCCACAGGCCCTCTGACAACATGGCAGTTTGCCTCTCCAAAGCCAGCAGGAGAATCCCTTGCTGCAGTCTTATGTGATGCAATGCACAAGAGTGAAATCTCATCAGCTTTGCCATTGGCTAGAAGCAAGTCACAGATTTCACTCCCACTCAAGGAGAGGAAATTATATAAGGGGGTGACTCATTGGGTGTCAGCTTAGAATCCTGCCTACCATAAGCACCCCATGCTGTCTTCTGCAAATAAACACCCTGACTCCTCAGCAGCCAGCATCAACCCCAGTGCTGGGAGCCTAAGGGTACTGCCCGACCTCAGTAGCCCTGATCTAACCCTACCTTCACATGGCACATTTGCCAGTGAAGACTATCTCAATCAATAAATCTGCAAATATTTATTGCCAATATATTATATACAGAGGGTATGAAAACATTTTTATTATAACGATTATCATAATATAATCAAATTTAGGAATATATCATAATATAATCAAATTTAGGAAGAGCAGAATTCTTGCAAAAAGAAAAAAAAAGTCAATTACTCCTGAGAACACTGGGAATGCCTAGGAAACATGGGAAGGCCTCTCATGAAGGATGCTGCTGACAGCAGTAAGTGGCCTCCAGTCACCAGGGCAGCTTCAGCATTGCCATAACATGTATGGTGAGTTTTGCAATTTGTAAAGGACTTTGATCTGCCCTCTTAATTGATCCTTACAGAAACAGACAGGGGAAATATCCTTGTTCTTTTATTTCATAAGGAAGCTGGACCTAGGGAAGGTTAGATGACATCGTCAAGATCACACAGCTAGTAAGTATAGGATCAAGATGAGAACCAAACATCCTAGGTTCTTGTTTCCAGGGATATATATCCAGTAGTGTAAGTATAATAAATGTGCACTTTTATGAAAAGATCAGCAACAATAAGTGGGATATCACTTAGAACCATATGAGCAGAATGATGTTAAAGGATTTTGCAAAAAAAGTCTGGTCTGGCCTGGGGGGATCTTATAGAAAAGGTAGGACATGAATTGAATCCTACAAAACAAGATTCACCTACCTGGTAGGGTGGATGAAAAGATGGGCACTCAAGTGAGAGGAACACAATGAATAAAATCAGAAAATTATGAGAGTTTCCAGGGGAACACAGGAAGACTACCCAGCTAGAGAAAGACTTCTATAAGAGACAAGTGGAAAAGACTGGAAAGCCATCTGGAATCCCAGGAGTCTCTTTGTAGACCTAGAAACTGTGGTGCCAGTGGGCCCCTAAGCCCCACCAGCTTTCCTTGAATCTCATGCATAAGCAGCAGCCTGCAGACCCGACCATGCCTGGCTACCTGGGTCAGGATGCTAGGGCAATGCTGATGCCAGTGCCTCCTCTGCCGCTGAAACTTAGACACTTGGCTCACCTGGAGAACCAGCAGTGTGAAAACAGCTGGGCACATCTGGTTTGCTTTTCACTTTCCAGGTGGGTAGCTTTTATCCCTCCGAGCCTCAGTTTCTGCCTCTACAAAATTGAGATTAAAAATACCTACCTTGCAGATTTTTTGAGCAGGAAAAAAATGAGATCATACTTGCAAAGTGTCTAGCTCAGCACGTTCAATAAAGAGGAGCTATTATAATGAAGTTCATTAATCAATCTGTTGTTATGCTATGAATTTGTCTCCCAGGCTTGCACCCGTGAGAACTCCCGGGCATATATTCCCCATACTCTACATGCCTCTTCCTTTGTCATAAGCCCCAAGAATCTCTTCCATGTTTATCTTCAGTTAAAAGATAATTGATAATTTAAAAAGTTGCTTCTTTTACAATTGTATCATTGGTGATAAAAGTGAAAATGCATTCACAAGTAACTTAGCATAGAAGTTCCTTTAGACCAGAGCAGTGGTTCTCAACCAGGAGACAAGCATTTGGTGATGCTTAGAGACACGTTTGGTTGCCACAACTGGAGAGAGCTACTGGCATCTAGTGAGTCGAGGCCAGGGATACTGCCAAACACTCTACAATGCACAAGATAACTCCCCTATCCTCTACAGCAAAGATTTATCCGACCCCCAATGTCAATAGTCCACGGTCGAGAAACCTCAGGCTAGAGACAAGAAGAACTGGGTTCTCGTCTTAGCTCTGCCCAGAATAAACTCTGTGATAGTTACCTACTTTATGTGAGCTTCAGTTTCCTTATGTGTAAAATGAAGACCGCAGCTTAGATCTGCCTGCCATAGAATGAAAAAAAAGCAAGTTGTAGCAAACTTTGCATACAGCTAAATGTGTTCACTCAAATAATATCCTTTATACTGATGTTATAGTCTGCTTTGTTGAAGCACGATGTTAAATGCCTTTTCTTTTAAAAATGATTGTGATAGTTTACTTGAAAAACATGTAAAAATGTTCTCAGCAAAATAATCATTGTGAATCCCAAGTCAGTCACACACAATTAAAAAAATTACGTTTGTCAATGAGATCCAAATTTCGAGGAACTATCAGCCTACATGATCTCAAAGATCTCCTCCAGCTTCAACAAACTGTGATTCTGTAAGAAATAACTGAGGGAAATGGCTGGTGAGTTGCTGCTCCGTGAAGTGCTATGCTTTTCTGAAAAATATCCTGCATTAACCAGGTTCCTTCAGTGAACTGGAAGCCGGTCTATGCATTCCGCTATTGGAATTAGAGGGCTGTATAACTGAGGTAAGAGTTGGAAAGTGGAGGCCAGAGAAGCCACTGCTGAAGTCGTCAGCCTGAAGCACTGAAGCACGTCATTCTCAAGCAGATGTCAGGAGGCCTCTGTGAATTTCACCTCTGTGCACATCCCTGCTACAACTGCCTCCAGAGAATCACAGCTTCTGCTGCTCTTCAAACTTCCAAATCTTGTGCAAGTACATCTCCCTGGCAAGCAAATTTGGGGAAGGAGATTTGGGAATACGTAGTCCCCACTTCTCCTCTGTAACATGGCACAGACCTTAGAAGGGACAGGGTGGAGGGGGCGAACAGGCTGCCAGATTGACCAAAATCCAACCTACTTAAGTAAACAGGGCCAAGATGTCATCCCATGCCTCCACCCACACCCTTCTGCCCCATCAATACAGAGATGCCTGGAGTAAACCCAGCCAAGATATGGACAGCTTGCCCTTGAATGTGTGCTGCTCTGCTGCAGAGGAGAGGAGTCTGAAGTAAGGGACTACAATCAGTTAAATAAATCAACATTGCTTACGAAAAGTTCTGATTGTTGAACTAATTCCTGAACTGATTTGTAAAGATCGTTGGGATGCTTTTTGGAGTTTTCAGTTCCCCACTAACATTTTGTAAGCCAACAAGTCTCTGAGATTCAGATCCTGTGACCATCACATTAAGCTATAAAACACTGTTCTGCTGATGCAGTAATTGCCTGACATGGCTACCTGGTTGGAACTCGTGCTTAGTATGCAAATCTGCTCCAAGAATGCATTTGACAATCACTTTTCTGTCTACAGAAACTGCCCCTTGACAGAAAATGTATTCCAAAAACGACTTTCTATTTTTTGCCTTTAAAACGAAAGCTTGCAAGTCCAGTGGTAGCTGAGAGCAACAACATATGCTTATAATTAGGATTACCATCAGGGAATTCAACCTTACTGAGGGAAGGGGAAGAGGCCCGCCAAGGGGGAGCACAAAAGCTCTCTGAAAAATAGCAGATGAAACAAGCCCAGTCGGTTTGGCTATTCCTGGGTAATGGGAGAAACTTGATTGTGAAAAACAGTGCTGGTTTTACTCCAGATTCTAAAGAAATGTTGCGTGGGCAGAACAAGAAATGCTGACAAACAAAATCAAACTTTGGGGAATCTGCCTTCCAGGGCAGCCTGAAGGAGCGTCACTAAGGGTAGGCAGCCCTATCCCTAGCAGCTGCCCCAGGGTTGGGCCTGGAAACCAGGCAGGCCACTTGCTTCAGCCCCATGTGACCCATACACTGCTTTGCTCCCCAGCGCGGGAGGGTGTGGGCCCTCTCACTTCTCTCCTGCTCTGATTCCCTATTGGATTTCTGGATTCCAAGCATGAGTTTGCAATCAAAGAAGCAAGTCTTTGAATCTCAGCCTCTGATGGTGCATGAGCTGGACAGTTCATATAACATCTCTGACCTTCAGCCTTCCAAATGGGAAGGAGAATGCCTACCTTGCAGAACCATTAGGGATTTAAATAACACGATGGAAAGGAATGCCTGGTGCCAACTGGCCACTCGGTAAGCAGGCACGGCTGTTGTTGTTCCTTCGTTTGGTTGGCTCCTAAGCTTGTTGGGATTGGTTACTGTTTGTGGCTCCATGGCTCTTTATTAATTAATTTCTTCCACAATTATCTGTTCCATGCCTACTATGTACCAGGCATGCTGGAGCAGCAGTGGCATATAGGACAAATGCCGTCTTTGTTGGCTGCCTGGTAAAGGAAACAGGAACTAACGGGGTATTACAATAAATGAGATGGGGGAGGCACGGGATGCTAGAGAAGCATCTAAGAGGGAAATTTTACCCAAATTTGGGGACCAGGGGACGTGGAGGAGGCAGCTTCTGAGTTACACTTGAATGGTGAGTCTGATAAAGCCAGATACAGGATGGTGTGAAGGAGTAGAGAGAGGGAAGGAGACCTGTAACTTCAGACCACAGTGAGTGCCAAGGTGCATAGTGAATGACTCAATTTTGTGCCTGTTACCGAAACAAGTTCCATATGAGTGAAAGGGGCAAAAGGGGCCTAAAGAAGGACAGCGAGCAGCCTGTGAGTCACACGGCCAGCTAATGGGCAACCGGGCTTAGATGTTCCTATTCTATCCCAAGTCTGTGTGCCAATTCAACCCTTTGCTCTTCTGGGAACCTCCTTCTACCTTCCCCTTCATTTCCTGGTATTCTTGCCATGAATCTGGCAGAAGCTCACTGTGTGGCTTTGGGCAAGTTGTTTCATTTTCTGAGCCTACACGTCTTAGTCAATCAACTGTCACTCTTATATTAGTTTGTTTTCATTCTGCTATAAAGAACTGTCCAAGACTGGGTAATTTAAAAAGAAAACAGATTTGATTGACTCACAGTTCCACATGGCTGGGGATGCCTCAGGAAGCTTACAGTCATTGTAGAAGGTGAAGGGGAAGCAAAGCCCTTCTTCACATAGTAGCAGGAAAGAGAGAGCTAGCAAGAGAAGGGGAAACTGCCCTATAAAACCATCAGATCTCATGAGAACTCATTCATGATCACGAGACTAGCATGGGGGGAACCGCCCCCATGACCCAATCACCTCCCACTGGGTTCCTCCCTCGAAATGTGGGGATTATGGAGGTCATAATTCAAGAAGAGATTTGCGGGGGACACAGCCAACCATATCAGCTCTATTTGTGAAAGTATCCTGAAAATTTTAAAGAAAGTAACTGCATGACAATCGGGCCCAGGGTCAGTAATGTATTAAAGAGACAGAGAAGGCTGAAAGCAAAATGTCCTGGCAGTGAGCAGATGGACCATGGACTCTGCTGTCCACTATATGCGTCCCAAGTTCCAAAAGGATATTTCAACCATTGTCAAAGACCCCTGTCAGTGTCCAGAGTCACTCAATTAATTCCCATATGCAATAAGAAGCATCAGGGTCTAATGTCTTTGCATTGATACCAACTGGAATTGAAATTCCTTTTATGGAGGGCCAAGGTCAAGTCGTTCAACCTCTATGAAGCTTTTTCGTATGGAAGAGACAATCAATGTACCTCATAATCTTGTTAACAAGACTAAATTAAATGCAATAAACTATGTGAAGTGCCCAACACATAGCAGGCACTAAATACATTCTTATACCTTTGTTTTTCTTATTGAGCCAAAAAAACTCACTCAATACTCCACTTACCCTGATGTGATTATTACATATTGTATGTCTGTATCAAAAAATCTCATGTCCCCCATAAGTATATACACCTACTATGTCTTCCCCAAAATAAAAACCAAAGAAGCTCACTCAAAGACAGAACGCCATACGTGGTGTCAACTTTAAATTCACTTTCTCCATTATTTCCTCTAATTACTCTTTTCTCCCCCTATCCCAAATCACCATAACTTCCAGTGTAGATGTTCTGCTTAGCCTTTTGTTTTAGAACAGAGTTTGCTCAGTTTAACTTGAGAAATGAAAGGCTTATGAAAAGGGAGCTTGGGGAGATAAAAAAGCAGAAGTCGCAACTGTTTAGCCCAGCACCATGAAAAGACAGTGAGCTTTGTGGACACAGGAACAAACAGGCCTTTCAGAATCCAAAGATGTTTTGGCTCCACCATGTCTCACCACCAGAGGAGTCCATGGATCACCCCCTGGATCTCCATTATTGTGACTTGGTTTACCTCTTGGTGCCTTCTCTCTGTGTGTCTTTTGTCATCTTTCATCTTGCCAGCAGTTGGCCCACTCTCTCCAAATTAAGTTCTAATTCCCTCAGAGAGAAGATGTAATTGGCCTCATTAGCCATGGTTTTCCCAGTCAGATGCAGTTTTCAAGCCAAACCATCTCAAAGGTAACTCTCAGCCCAGAAATTGGCTACTCTTAGGAGGATTGCCTACACTAAATTACTGGGGTCAGAAGGTAGGGGTCCCATGGTCCTAGGCTAACCAACTCATCATGGTTTGCCTGGAACTTTCCCAGTTTTAGCATGGAAAGCCCTGCATCCCAGGAAAGCCTTAAGTGACAGTTTTAAAACTAAAAGTCTATAAAGAAATCAACTCAAGATGGATTAAAGACTTAAATCTAAGACCTGAAACCATAAAGATTCTAGAATATAACATCAGAAAAACCCTTCTATACATTGGCCTAATCAAAAACGTCATGACCAAAAACCCAAAAGCAAATGCAACGAAAACAAAGATAAATAGCTGGGACTTAAATTAAACAAAAAAGCATCTGCACAGCAAAAGAAATAAGCAGCAGAGTTAACAGACAACCCACAGAGTGGGAAAAAAATCCTCATAATCCATACATGCGACAAAGGACTAATATCCAGAATCTACAAACAACTCCAACAAATCAGCAAGAAAAAAATCAAACGATCTCATCAAAGAGTGAGCAAAGGACATGAGGAGACAATTCTCAGAAGAAGATATACAAATGGCCAACAGGCTTATGGAAAAATGCTCAATATCACTAAGTATCAGGGAAATACAAATCAAAACCGCAACGTGATATCATCTCACTCCTGCAAGAATGGCCATAATTTAAAAATCAAAAAATAATAGATGTTGGTGTGGCTGCAGTGAAAAGGGAACACTTTACACTGTTGGTGGGAATGTAAAATAGTACAACCACTACGGAAAACAGTATAGAGATTCCTTAAAGAACTAAAAGTAGAACTACCACCATGTGATCCAGCAGTCCCACTACTGGGTATCTACTCAGAGGAAAATAAGTCATTATCCAAAAAAAAAAAGAACTTACACATGCACGTTTATAGCAGCACAATTTGCAATTGCAAAAATATGGAACCAGCCCAAATTCCCATCAATCAACAAGTGGATAAAGAAAATGTGGCATATATATATAACATGGACTACTATTCAGCCATAAAAAGGAATGAAATGATGGCATTCACAGCAACCTGGATAGACTTGGAGACTATTATTCTAAGTGAAGTAACTCAGGAATGGAAAATCAAATGTCCTATGTTCTCACTCATATGTAGGAGCTAAGCTATGAGGACGCAAAGGCATAAGAATGACACATTGGACTTTGGGGATTTGTGGGAAAGGGTGGGGGCTGGGGAGGGATAAAAGACTACACATTAGGTAGAGTGTACACTGCTTGGGTGATGGGTGCACCAAAATATCAGAAATTATGACTAAAGAACTAATTCATATAACCAAGCACCACCTGTTCCCCAAAAACCTATTGAAATAAAAAAATTAAAAAAGAAAAAAAAGATAAAACTAAAAGTCCCATATCCTGGAAACTTCTTCAGTCCCAGGCAAACCAGGACACTTGGTCACCCTCTGTGCCCCCAGAATGAGAATTTCTGCAGTGGAAGTGTGACCGAGGCATGGCCTCTCACACAGTTAGAATTAAGAACTCCATAGCCTGCCAAAATCATTCTGACATGGTGGAGTCAATCTGTCTCAGAGGATCATCTTGTTGGTATGTGGGATTCAACTGATTTCTATTAAAACAGTGTTTAAAATAAACATTCTGGAATAAAAAATCTCTCTTAACTTGCAATTTGGAAGTTTTAACCTTTTTTATTTTTACTGCATTTCAGCTTTCTAAGCTTGTAACCAAAACAGTGCCACTTGGACCCAAATCAAATATGATAGTCTGGCTCAAAAGGAAACGTTGATAAAGTTAGTAAAACTTGAAAGTAGATTTATGGTATAGGGGACCCACAGACACAACCACGGATCCCCAGACTGTGAAAGTGGTATGTGTGCTGACTGCCCACTATCATTCTTTTATTCTCTTCTTAAATCAACATTCAGTAAGAAAATTCATTGGGCGATCACCACATACCACGGTACCCAGAGTTAGCCAATGTATAAGATTTGCGGACATAGTCCTCAGACTGCCAGGTCTGCTCAAGGCATCTAACACCAACTGCAAGTTTGGGGATATCCCCAAATTACCCTCAGGTTGGAGAGTTTGCTGGAAGGACTCCCTGAACTCACTGAAAGCTATTGTGTTCTGTTATAGTTTATTACAAGGAAAGGATATATTAAAATCACACAAGTGAAGAGATGCATGGGACAGAATCTGGGAGCGTTCTGAATGTGAAACTCCTCTTGTGCTCCGGATGCATTATCCTCCCAGCATTGATGTGTGACAATACACACATCTTACTGCAACCTGGAAAGTTCACCTGAGCCATGGGGTCTAGAGCTTTTATTGGTACTATACCACTTGGGCATGATTAGTTGCCTACCCATGTGGTTGAACTCAGGCTCCAGCCACCCCCTCCATGGAGGTCAGGCTGATATTCTGTGGCTTGAAGGGCCTACCACGAGTCGTTTTCTAGAATAATGAATTATCAAGTGTGAGCCAAGGGCAACCTATGAATTTCAAAGACATTCATACCAGAAATTTTAAGAGTTTAGAGGTTACCTCCCAGGAGCTGTGGAGAAGGTCCAGGGCTCTCTTTGGGCAAAGTCAAATTCTTTACTACATCCAGCCCAGTGCTAAACAATCTGTCTTTATCTTCCCATTTAATCCTCAGAAATTTGTGAATAAAGCATTATTATTATCATTATTTCAATTATATCTTGAGGAAACAGAGACTTAGAGTAACTGGCCCATGACTGCGTAATAGTGAAGCTGGGATAAGAACCAATTTTGTCTGACTCCAAAGCCTGAGCCCTTAACCACTGTGCAGTGCAGTTGCCAGGTGTTCAGGATTTGTGATACCACTCAAGATATACCAAGATACAAATGGCATGGCTCATGTATCTATCAGGGGCCTGGCAGGAAACTGATGGCCTATATATTCTTCCTAATTCAAAAGACTTTGATGAAACGACCATTTTCAAAAGTGCAAACAATAGCACAGGTTGGTGCTCTATCCTGGTGCCAGCAACAATGGGGTGCTGTTAGCAACCCTAGCCCTGAACGTGACTGGAGTCAGTAATTCCTGGATCTCAGAGACAGTAGGCCCAACTACTGGGTAGAAGCTGTGGCCTCTGGTAGGGAAACCCAAATACAGCCAATGCACAATCCAGTTAGGAGTGGGGGATTGAGAGCTCTGGTAAAAACACTCTAACCTAAACTTCTTTCCTTCTTCAGATTTCTCCCCAGTGTCTCCCATTGGCTGAAATCTCCAGGAAGCCTGGAGCAAAAGAGCTTATGGATATAGTCTATACAGTCCCGGACACAGATCAGGGTTGAAATGTGTGGAGAAATGATCTGGAGGGATAAATAAAAAAATATTCTGCACCCCTCTGCTCACCACGAACTCAAGTATAATAGGGTAAAGAAACAAATACATACATAATGGCAACTCAGGGAATAAACATCATCTTTAACAGAGATAGTAAGAACGGGATTAGGTGCAGCAGAAGGGCTGAAAAAATCATCAACCAGCAGAAACACTTGCATCTTTTCTTGAAGGATGAATAGATTACTATTTGGACAGGAGAAGGATGGGCATGCTCGAAGAATTTTTTTTTTTCTAAATAGGCAAGACAGGGAGGCTTGAAACAGTGAAAAGAACTGTATAATGTTCATCAGGCTTGGTGTGGACTGTTGGGGGAAGCAGCTAGTGATGAGGTTGTGAAGTTAGACAGGGCCAGACAGGGAGGGACTTCAAGTACCTTATTAAGTAAAGAGTGTCTTGATCTCTCTAAGGCCATGAGAGACATTCCATAATTTTATGATAATATTTTAATTTAAGAAACTCCTTCTGGCAGTTTGGAAGATAAATTAGAGACATATGATTTGGTGGCAAAAGATCTGTTAGGAGACTATTGCAATAGTTTGGGTAAGAACCACAGAAGATGTAGTATAGGGAAAGCGTCTGATGAGCTTCCTGGATGCAGAGGAAGACAGCATGGAGCACATGCAAATCACTGCATGACGTGGAACCAGGATCACTTAGGAGGCTGATGACACAGTGAAAAGGAAGGCCACTGCTAACAGCATGTGACAACAGTACTCAGATATTTAAGTATTAAGCATTTGAAAAGATGAGCATTTGTTCATCAACATCACACCATAAGACACTCTTTCCTTATCTCCTTATCTCCTGATAAGGAAGTCTTAAAGAGAGACTTTTATTAGATGATGTTGGATATGGGCATCTGAAGTCTAAATGGCCACGGATTTATAAAATTGTAAGATCAGCAGAAAAAGGAAAAGTGATTAGA
This sequence comes from Symphalangus syndactylus, assembly GCF_028878055.3. Taxonomy (NCBI): domain Eukaryota; kingdom Metazoa; phylum Chordata; class Mammalia; order Primates; family Hylobatidae; genus Symphalangus; species Symphalangus syndactylus. Next base: position 24,822,068 of record NC_072438.2, read on the forward strand.
TGATGGTCCAATAAATGATGAAAAAAACTTAACAGCAGTGGAAGAACTTTTGAGTTGTATAGAAAACCTTTGCACTCTAAAGAATGAACCCTCAGTAGTCATGAACATGAAAATGGAAAACTATTTTTAGTGGTTCTATAAGCACTATTCAGAAGGAAGCTGCAAAACTGACCCACTTTGGGATTTATTTATCTAACAAACTTTGATCCAGCACCTGTTACGTACCAGGCATTATTATACTATATTTTAGGTTACAGCAGATTAGATTCTCTCTCTGATCCTTATAAAGACTTAAACTTTACTACCATTATTATATTATTATCTCATAATATAAAAAGATTCTGATTCTATTCCCTATTCCTATCCAGGCAGAGTTACCAGGTACAGTGATGCAGTTTATTCACTGCCAAAATATGCCTGTCTTAGGGAGTGAGTCAGGGCCAAAATCCCCCACTGCATGTGAGACATGACTCAGGCTGACATTTACCTAGAGGAGAGGAAGGATCACACTTCACTATTATTCATCCAGAAAAGTTCCTTTTTCCTAATTTACAAAAAGGCTGATGCCTGGTCCAAATTTAAGGTTCCACTGAGAACAGAGACTTGGCCAAGATGCCGTCCAGTTTACTGTGCTCCCCACAGCCTGTCTAGCTCTCGCTTGCCAACCAGGATCCTCTTCCCCAAAGTTCCAAGGATGGAGCTCTAGTTCCTTGACTTCTAGTTGATCTTCTGCTCTGAATAGACTGATTGTCCCAAACCTATCCAGGTACCCGTAGTCTCTGCTATACTCTCAGAGCATTTACACCACCATAGGCAGTTCCAATGTGCCTTTGGTATAGGATTTGCTAAGTCGTGAGTGATGTATATTTGAAGTAGTCCCTGGCTCAGAGCGCCTAGATATGGGTAAATGAATGGAACTTTCTATCAGATATTGACAACCTGAGATGATTTGAGGGCAAGGGATGGGTGGGGAACTGGTTGCTACAGGTGTGAAATTGTTAATTCTGGTCTCACTTTGTCCACCACTTCCTAAGTTTGGAAACTGAAAGCATGGCCATTTGGAACCTCTGTTTCCTGGAAGCTAAGAGCCAGATCATAATTCTTCATAGAAGGCTGATGAGGCTTCCCAGTACCCTCTTCATTAAGCTCCCCTTCCTCCTTACCTCCCTCACTCCCCACCCTTAGTCCCAATGCCAAACCATATTTCCACAGCCCCACTCAGGCAATCTGAACCCTTTCTGGCTAATTCCAAAATTGCCAGGAAATTTGTTTCTGATAAAAGAAACTCACTCTCTGATGTTGGTTCTAGGTGTCTTTTCTTAATAAATAGGCAAGATCATGACACGCATCTTAGCCACATAAGAAATTAGTAGAAAATGAACAAAATCAAAACAGCATGGGCTTCAGGGTCAGACAGAAGTGAGTTCAGTGCTAGAATAGCTAATTATTAGCTGTGTGTCCTTGAACAAGTTACTTCACATCTCTGAGTCTCAATTTCAAAATATGTAATATTGAGGGTACCAATAATTATCTCCAAGTGTTGTCGTGAAGATGAAAGTAGGGTCCCCTACAAAAAGTGCCTCATGTAGTTGCTGGCAAAGAATAAGTACTGGATGAGGTACTTGGAGGAACTGGAAAGACTACTTCTGCCTGGCTTGTTTCCTTATCCAAAAGGAGCCCACAAAGCAGCTGATTCCAGCGAGAATTCACTGGTGAATTTGTACCCTGACTTCCCCCATCTGATAGTATGCAATAAAGGAATAATACTTATGTAGATATGTGTTTGAAGCACCATTTGCCATCAACATGAACATAAAGAACCTATTAGATTCTAAATACCTCATGTCAGCTAAATTACTCACCTGCATACTGTGGCAAAGACTTGCCTTGGAATTAGGCACTCAACTTCTAAGTCTGGCTCTGCCCGTCATCAATCATGTGTCCTTGGATCAGTCGCACCCTTGCAAAATCACAACTTTGCAAACAAATGTTTGCAAGAAACAGACAAAATCATTGATGTGGGATACAACATAGAGAAGAGGCTCAATATATTAGAGTTCTCTACAGATTTTTGTAGATCAATATTGCCAAACTTACAAACTGTGAGATGACACCAACTGTACTCTGAACTGTTATTTCAAATCCTTTATTCTTCAGTATGTTTTGGGAAAAGGACTTGTTGATATTTGGACAAGTTAGCAACATGGTTTTGTTTTATGGGCTGCCAGTACTAAACGTTGTCTGTATGCACTTTCGTCTTGTTTTTATTTGAGCTTTTGCATAAACTTCTCTTCTACGTTGATTTGACCTTTTCAAAGCCCCATTCTCCAAGTGTTTGAGACAAGATGAGGATATGTAGAGTGATGAAGCTGAACTCACACCTTTTATACTGAGAGGGGAGTGAGCCCAGGCAATTGGGTCCCTTGCCAGGAAAGCCTATTAAAATATCAAATGAGGAGTTCATGACAGGTTTAACTAGGCTCTTGTGGCATACCTCCAAATCTTAACTTAGTAAGGTTGGGTTTTGGCTGCAACAAACCAGCTGTCACAAGCTGTGTGAGACCATTAATTATGTACGTGAGCATTGATAAATTAATGCCTGATGGCTAAAAAAATTAGGGGTTCTTGTTTTGTTTAATGCACCCTCTTCCCACCTTTAATGGAGATCCATGAGAAAATTACATTGTACAACAAGTTTATGGAGCTACAATGAATAAAATGAACAGTAACAAATGCATGGCATAGATCTCACTGCTAATGAGTGAATGTTGGACTCATGTTCCTAACAGGTTACTTTTACAGTGGAGCACCTATCCTGGCCTTTTAGAAGATTGTCCTGGGAGATCGTTCTTAATGGGTCAGGCGGGCTTATAATGAGGCCATTTTTTATATTTTACTAACCAAGAAACTTTGGATCTGTTCCAAAATACAACACCTTATTCTGACTATCTGCACTAAAATGATAATAGCCTATATTTACTGAGCAGTTATGGAGTACCAGGCAATTGCAAAGCCTGAGATTATCCTAGTAATTATAATATGATATTAATAACATGTAAGTAATGAGAGAATACACTGAGGCAGGACATCCTATGACCTAGAAGCAAAGAACATGAGAGGAGAGGAGAGGAGAGGAGAGGAGAGGAGAGGAGAGGAGAGGAGAGGAGAGGAGAGGATAGAAGAGGAGAGGAGAGGAGAGGAGAGGAGAAGGGAGAGGAGGGGAGGGGAGGGGAGGGGAGGGGAGGAGAGGGGAGGGGAGAGGAGGGGAGGCCTTTGTGTATTTCAGTCTTATGCTCAATATTGCAGGGGGTCAGCTGAGTTTGGGCCAACACTAGCTGGTACAGTACCCCTTGAAATGTCAGAGTTCTCGAGACAAAGAAAAATCATTCCTGATATTTCATTCCTGACATATTACTAGGGATGACAGCCAGCTGATGTGAGTAGACAGTGAGATATGGTTACTAGAATTTGATTTCATGCTAATAATTTAGAATCCATGGTAGACTGATTGTAATAATGGCTCCTTTTCTCATCCCTCAATGTAAATCATTCCCTTTGCCACATAATTTTGCAGTCCTTCTCATTAAAGAGAGATAAAGTCTGTTTCACCCAAAATTGAATATGGTTGGCATTGTGACTTGCTAAGGCCGATAGAAAGCAGCAGAAGTGACCATGCCCAGTTTTGAGCTTCAGCCTTAGGAAATCTTGAACTTATGCAACTGCCATGAGAACATGCTCGGGCTGGCCCACTAGAAGAGGAGACACACGGAGCAGAACTGAGTTGCCTCACTTATCTCAGGTGGGGCCAACCAAGATCAGCCAACAACCGTCCAACTCTGGAACTCAGAGTGAGCCCAGCCAAGATCAGCAGAGGCATCTAGCTGACCTGTGAGCATCTGTAGACACATGAGCACACCCAGCCAAAATCAGCTAAGCCCAGTTCAGATCAGCTGTACTCTGAAAACTCAAAAACTGGAAATTTGTTTACTATTATTTGCCACAGAGAATTTCTGGTTGTCATGCAGCATTATTGTGGCCACTGATAAACTATATAGAGTTTTACAGTAGCTACTGTTTGACTCTAGATTTCTAAGAACAAATTCACTAATGAGAACACCATTTGTAATCTACATCACAGGGCTTGTGTTACTGAGTCAATAAAAGGAATCTTAAAGCTTATCTTGGCTACTGTCCAATCTTAAATAGAAGTTCTACCAGATTCAATTCTACTCAAAACACATATATGGAACTTGCAAAGCACAATTTTGTTACTGGGAAGGATGATTCTCAATGGAAGTATACACTGAAGAGACAGAGCAGAACTGTGCTGTGTAACTCCCTTTTGCCCTGTACACTGAGATTCAGTGGGCAATATTTCCTTCATCACCTCTGTAAAGTACTGCTGTTGCTAATGGGAGGAAGTTACATCCTTCAACCGTGTTGGATGAAAAAAATGAGAGCCATCAACCTAAAGTCAGAGCTTACTTTCTATTGTCAACTATAGCTATCATTTGTGTGTTATTCATCATAACAATGCCTGACAGGCAGTAAGGAAAAGAAGACAATGTTCACAAGTCCCCGTGACTTGCAGGTTCTGTTCCCCAGCAGCCTCCCTCTCAGTCAATGTTTTCACATCATGACAATTTACAGATGGGCACAAGGTCTTCCTGGAACCAAGAGATGATTATTCATTCCAAAAGAACTCTAAACAGGGTTCTCATTAACGAATTTGTTCTTTACTCCATAACTTAAACATAACATCAGGTGGTTCATTTATTAAATGTCATGCTTGAAGCCAAGCCTTGTGATGAGATTTGTAACCCAAGTGTGGGTTAGCAGACGAGTAAATTAGGATCCTGGGTCCACACAAGAATATGAATAGTTGGGAACCAGAAAACTTGGCTGAAAGACATTCCCTGATTCTAGCATGTATTGCTCAGATCCACAAAATTTATTTTACTTTTAGAAAGACCCTCGGTGGTATGCAGAATATTCTATTTGATGGTTAATATTCTGTGTCATCTTGGCCAGGCTATAGCATCCAGTGGTTTAACCAAACACTAATCTAGATGTTTGCCTTGAAGGTACATGGTAGATGTGGTTAACATCTACAATCATTGACCTTAAGTAAAGATAATGTAGCTGAGTCTAATCCAAACAGTTGAAGGCTTTAAGAGCAAAAACTAAGGTTTTCCAGAGAAGAAATTCTGCCTCAAGACTGCAACATCAATTCCTTCCTGTGTTTTCAGCTGCCAGCTTCCTCTACAAATTTGGGATTTGCCAACCCCCACAATTACATGAGCCAAGTCCTTAAAATAAATCTCTTTCTCTCTCCACATATACAATATATTAAAAGATATATATTACATGTATAATATACATATGTAATAATATGTATACATGTATGTACATATTATATAATACATACTCATATGTAATATGTGTATGTTATATAGATATATTTAATATGTATATATCTTACTGGTTCTGTTTCTCTGCAGAATCCTGGCTAATACACTACATCAACTTAAACTTCCATCGCTCTCACAAAATTAACTTCTGCAACCCTGAAGAAACTACTTGCACCTATTTTACACTCAGTATCTGAACTTGCTTTTGCTATGTTTGTTTCTAACCATTTTTATGGTCTTAGGATTTGGACGTGAAGTTGCTTTGTGTATTATTTGCTATGACTTTTGAGGGGGACACTGTTAGCATTCTGCTCAAGTCCACCTCGGCTCCCTTTTAACTTTACTGTGAGTCCTTCCCCAGAATGTTGTGTGCTTTTGCTTCTGCAGCTCTCTTTGTTGGGTCTTCTCTTATGTTACTGAAGCCTTCTTCCCCATGAGTACAGAAAGCCTATGTGTTAATATCTTAGTCAATGACTGACTGGTGTGGGAATATGGAAGCCCAGTATCCTCGGCTTAAGTTGGGGTAAACTCTGAAATGTAGTTTACACTCCAGAGGTCCCTGTGGGATCAGACTGAGTCTGGGACTCTGGCGTGGCTTCTGCCCATTTCCTGTCCTGCTTCCTGCCTCTCTTACCACTATCTCCTAGGAATGCTTCCTTATCTCAGGCCTTGCTTCTGGCAAGCTCAGTCTAAGACACTCTGTTATATTCTCCTTTGTCTGGAATCCATATTCTTATTCTAGCTATGCTAGCTTGCAAGAGCCTGGAAAGAGAACCTGCCTGTAATTCAGCAGACCATCCCATCAAGAGTGAAATTTTTAGTTAGTTCTGTCTCCCTGAGTAAGATCCAGACAGATCTGAGAAAATACTAAATACAGAAATGCAAAAGCAAAGGTAGAATTTTAGACTGACACATTCATAGCAGCTCAGAGTTGGAAGAAACCTAAAAGTATTTCATCCAAAATCCTACCTACTCATGAATTCCTTCTTTAACATCTCTGGAAAGTGGTCGTTGCATTCTTTTTGAATAGTCTCTACTTTTCAAAGCATCATGTCCCATTGTTGAAGTGTTATGTCAGAAAGTTTAATCTTACACTGAGTCAATTTATTCTCCTATAAACTTCACCCATTTGAAAAGAGGAGTCTTCGCTTTTTATAAGAATTGCATTGAAGAAGAGTGATCCCAGGGGCTCATGTGCACCACAGTGCAATTCCTTAATGAAAAATTTTAGAAGTTTCCTTTTACACCTGAGTTTAATCCAATATCCCTCCAATAGTTGCCTTGTTTTCCACAGGAGTGAAAGAGCCTCAAGACACATATGTAGGGAAGATAAGGCATTTCATTGTTCAGCACAGGAGAGACCCATGGCTACAAGTTAGCAAACTTCAGAAAGACTTCTCATAAGACTGCTGATAACATATTTGAAAAGGTCCCAGTCCTTATCCAATAAAGACTTAGGATCTATAAAAGGGTTTACAATATGTGTTCAGCTGTGTGAGACTCTCAAAATCAGTAAAGAGCCCCAGTGCTTATCTGGAGGAGGTGAGCATCAAGGATCTCTTTGTTAGTTAAAAATGTTTACTTTTGGTCGGGGGCAGTGGCTCACGCCTGTAATCCCTGTACTTTGGGAGGCCGAGGCGGGTGGATCACGAGGTCAGGAGATTGAGACCACCTTGGCTAACACAGTGAAACCCCGTCGCTACTAAAAATACAAAATTAGCGGGGCGCGGTGGCAGGCGCCTGTAGTCCCAGCTACTCGGGAGGCTGAGGCAGGACAATGGCGTGAACCCGGCAGGCGGAGCTTGCAGTGAGCCGAGATCGCACCACTGCAGTCCGGCCTGGGCTACAGAGCGAGGCTCTGTAACAAAAAAAAAAAAAAAGTTTACTTTTAGAAAAGATGATGTAAAAACCAATTGATTATGTAGGGGCTGATTTCAGTGTGACTATACATAGTAGGTCTAATTCCATGTTCATTTAACTGCCATTTAAACATTTGAGTCCTGGCCTAAGGCTCTCTTTGACCATCTTCAAGTGCTCCGGTCAGTTTTCAAAAGATACAGCGAAGCTCATTGCTCTCAACCCTTACCTCTCAGTGCCGTGCCCTCTTCTCTTCCCAGGGATTCCCCCTCTATATTCCTTTCTGGGCTCTAGGTCTTCCTGATCTTTGCGTTTTGTTCTCCATCAAACTTTGTTTCTTTTTGAGAGCTGAAAGTGGAGTGGAAATGACTATTAATTTAATATCCTTACTGTGGCCTAGAGGCCAACATGATTTCCCCCCATCAACATTCTGCTCTGAGCTCCTATCATCCCCATTAGCCTCTCCAGCCCCACTGGTCTCTGCTGTTGCTCAAACACTGCTGGGACTCATGCTTCAGGGCTTTAGCATTTGCTTTCTCTCTGTCTGGAAGGATCTTCCCCACATGGATTCTGATGGCACCTGGGTTAATCCATTCTCACAGTGCTATAAAGACATGCCTGAGACTGGGTCATTTATAAAGAAAAGAAATTTAATCGACTCACTGCTCTGCATGGCTGGGGAGGCCTCAGGGAACATAATCATGCCAGAAGGTGAAGGAGAAGCAAGTACCTTCTTCACAAGGTGGCAGGAGAGAGACAGTGAAGGAAGCCACACACTTTTAAACCATTAGATCTCATGAGAACTCACTCACTATCACAAGAACAGCATAGGGGAAACTGTCCCCATGATCCAATCACCTCCCACCAGTTCCTTCCCTCAACACATGGAGATTACAATTTGAGATGAAATTTGGATGAGGACACAGAGCCAAACCATATCAGAACCCTAACCTCCTTGAGGCTTTTGCTCTACCTTCTTACTACAGCGACCTTGTCTGACTACCCTGTCTATTTCCTCTCTATTTCCATTCATGGCATTTATTACCTCTTGGTGTTTATAAGCTTCTTCATGTACTGTCTTTCTACCCCTATTAGAGTATCATCACTAGAGGGCAGGGAATGTGTCCATTTTGTTTTCTGCTGCCACCTGACACTCAGAACTATGTTTAGCATCCAGTGTAACTACTCTATGTCTATATAACCAAAAATCAAATTTGCATATTACCAAGGTTCATGTCTTAGCATATTTCTTTATTTGCAATATTTTTTGCAAAAGTTAGAAGAGTATCTCTGTATCTCTGCTCCCAACTACCTAGATTTCCTTCCTAAAGGCAACCAATATAATAATTTCTTTATGTGTCATGCACGGGAAACTTTTTGCATATACAGGAAAATATCCATGAAGGTATTCTTTTTTATATTTTACTCAAATGAAACCATACTATGCATACTATTTGGCTAACTAAATAATATAACATGGAATCATTTCCTACCAGTATAAATGAAAATACTTTATTTAAAAAGATGTATCCGCATGGTCTTCCAATGAAAGGATGTACCATAACATATTTATCTAATCCCCTATTGATGGACACTTTGCTTATTTCTATTGTATGATTTCTTTGTACACTCATTACTTTGATCATTTTCAAGTGTACATTGGACCCTACACAAATGCAGATGTTTAACCATTTTGCATTAAGAGGATAAATTTCTAGAAGTAGAATTGCTGGATTAAAGGAGACAGACATTTGTGAAGTCAATCAGTATTGTCAAATTGCCCTCCAAGGAGGATGTGCAGATGACTTTCCCATTACGGGAGAGTTTCTATTTCCCCACACACCATGCTGGCACAGAATGTTATTAAATGTTCTTAACTTTACCAATTTGATAGGCAAAAAGTGATACCTCATTGTACTTCTAATTTGCATTTCTTTTATTATTAGACTGAGCATCTTTTTGCATGCGTAAAAACCATTTGTATTTCCTGTTTTATAAACTGTTTTGCCTATTTTTCTTTTAGGTGTTTTTATCTTTTTTTATGTTGATTTGTAGATTCTATTAAATAGATGATTTCTATATTTGCAGTCTGAGTTGCAAATATTTGCTCCTACTTTGTGGTTTGTCTTTGAATTTATGCTTATTTTTTCCTTTGTGGAATTCTATTTTTACATTTATGTGGTTAAATTTATGTTTCATGTTGGTTTTGTGTTCTAGGAAATGACTTCCTTTCTCCAAGATTAATATTAAAAAATTCTTCCATATTTTCTTCTAGTATTTTATGGTTTCAATTTGTATTGAATCTTTTAAAAATATGGAGCTTATTTTCAAGTGCAGGTGAGGTCAGGAGCCAGCAAGATAGATATTTTTTTCAGATGGCTACCCCATTTTCCCAACTCCATTTTTTGAAGTTGGCTTTATCCCTTCTTCATATATTAAGTTCTCATATGTATTTGCATTTATATTCTGCACTTTCTGATGTATTTCACTGACCCATCTGTGCATGCATATAGCAATACCACACTGCTTTAATTCGTGTAGATGTATAACATGTTTTAATAAATGGAAAACCTAGATTCCCTTAATCGTTCTCCTTTTCTAGCATTTTTTAACTCTCTCTGCTTGCCTAATTTCCATATTAATTTTATACTCAACTTATCTAGATCCCCCCAAAAAATTCTGTTGAAATTGAATTTAATGAGTCTATTGTTTCTTCATTAGGCATAATGTTGATTTTCAGGTTAAGGTACATTTAAAATATATATTCATATAGTTGTATGTCATATAAATAAGCATTTCTCTTTTTATTAATTAAAGTTTTATTAAGGTGAACTATTGTATTTTATCCAATATCTTTTCAGTAACTTTAGAAATAATTATATAATTTTTTCTTTTGATCTGTTTCTCTGACGAATTACAGGGATGGATTCCCTAACATTTCAATACCCTGGGATTAAGACCCCCTTGATTATAGTATTACTTATTTAATGCATTCTGGATTCGGTTTGTTATCAATACAGGTAAATTAGTTTGTTCTGCAATTTACTTTTTTTTTTCTCTTTATATATGGTTTAGGTTTCAATATTATGCTAAGTTCAAAAATGAGAATTTCAAAAACTGCTTTATACTTCTGTGTACTGGAACAGTTTAAGTCACATTGGATTAGCCTGTTCCTTAAAAGTTTGGTGGACTTATTCTGTGAAACCATCTGGGGTGGTTGCTCTGGGGGATGTAACACTTTGACTATACTCCCAGGCTTATGGATGCTAGTGAACTTAAGCTTCAGGGCTCCTTGCATGGGACCCTAATAAGTCCTTGAAAGGGCCCTAGCAATTTGTCCACATGATCATATGCATTTGTGAAATCTGTAAAGTGAGATGTTTTAGTCACAATTGGCTTAGGCCACTATCTCCATGCTAATTTCTAAGTTAGCCTTCTGTTTCTGTCAGGTGGTGTTGGAGGGACTGCAGACATTTTTGGGGGTCTGGCTAAAGGGAACGTGATAGACTTGCAACTAGGCCGCTCAAATCCCCCTTTAAGGAAGGACTTGCATCTCACCTGCAGAAAGTGTGGTCCGCAGTCTGCAGCTGCCGGCTCCTTTGGGGAGAGCCTCCCTGCTGACCATGTTCCCCTTGCCAGGGCAGCCCTCTTACCTGGTGATTGAGTGAGAAGAACACGAATGCCCAGATGTTTCAGCCCAATGGAGAACACTCTGACAAATGCTATCCTCTGGAGGGCCGTCTACAGCACTGTTGATGTCTTCCTTTGTGCGATCCTGTGTCCTCTCCTTCCCAACACAGCTGTTGATTCCTAACGAACACCTTGCACCCCAAATAGCCTCCCAGCATCTGCTTCTAGAGAATCCAGCCTGCAACAGGAAAGTTGAGTTCGATGTACATTTAGTTTGATTTTAACAGGATACAATACACACGCACACACGCTATGGTTTTCAATCAACCACTGTCAACCAACTTGTGTGTTTTGTTATTTATTGTTGCCAGATTTGGTGTGTAGTCTTGGCTTCCAAAGTACCCCTACTCCCCAGGGTATTTCCTCACCTGGCATTATCACGTGAGTGGTGCCCGGCTCTGCAAGTGTCCAGGGTGAAGAAGAAACCAAGTTTGAAGTATAGGGAATCAGAACGTAGTCTGTAAAAAAAAAAAAAAAAAAAAAAAAAAAAAAAAAAAAAATCCAATTGCCATACGTGTAAATGTGTAAGCAAAGAACTTGTTTTCAGTCAATACCAGTCAAAATGGAAGATTACTCCTGAAAGAAAAATCCTCAATAATGTAGCATATTCACTTTAAAAAGCATCACACTTTAAAACATCAAGCTGCACAGAATAGAACTTAAAATTCTCCTGTGTATGGCACAAATCTGCAGCAATACTCAAAACAGCAAATACATCTGTATGTGAAGTGGAATGTTGTTTGTCTGCTTTTGTGTCCCTATCTATTGAATTGCACCTTAGCAAAGTTGAGAGATTCCAGACAAATGGCATGCCAAATTACTACCCAAAACTGAAAGAGCCTGAATAAACAAGTATTCCAGTGACAATTTATCAATATGTCAATGACATTTATCAATATGTCAATGCACGCTGCTTATGAGTAATTCGATTACACAGTTATGCACTTCAGTGCAACAAAGAAGAAATTTTAAAATGTTTTAAATTGCTCTAGGTAATGAGCGATATAAATTCAAACAGTACTTAAGATTAGTCATTGCATAAGAAAATTTAAAATACCTGAAAATACATATCTCATAAAGGAAAAAATACAATGGTTTTCCAAGACTTGCCAATAATCCTAAAATACTTTTATATTATCAGTAATGAGTTGTGAAGCTAAAAAAAAAACTGTAAGAGACAATAATTAAAAATTTTTAATTAATATCGCTAGAGGAAAGACCAAATTGCCTTTCTCATCTTTCTATAGAAAATGATGCTCAAAAGGCATTATTATATGAAGAGATAACAAAGTATGCTGCCAAAAACTGTTGCAAAAGTACAGTATGGATGTATTGTTTAATAAAAATACTACATTATTTACCTGAGTTTTGCAATTTTGCATTTGGGTTTACCATTTTGTTTGTAATTTATCCTTTTTTATATCTTCTTTCCAAACAAACATTAACTTTGCTTTTTTTTTTTTTGAGACAGTCTTGCTCTGTCGCCCAGGCTGGAGTGCAGTGGTGTGATCTTGGCTCACCGCAACCTCCGCCTCCCAGGTTCAAGCAATTCTCCTGCCTCAGCCTCCTGAAGAGCTGAGATTACAGACACAAGCACACACCACCATGCCTGGCTAATTTTTTGTATTTCTAGTAGAGACGGGGTTTCATCATGTTGACCAGGCTGGTTTTGAACTCCTGACCTCAGGTGATCCGCCCGCCTCGGTCTCCCAAAGTGCTGGGATTAAAATCATGAGCCACCGCGCTCAGCCTCACTTTGCTATTTTTATTTCAATATTTTTATACTTATTTATGAAGAGAATAACAAAATTTTTTAAGTATTGAGACCCTAAAAACTGGAATCCAGTTCTGCTCTCAATGTGTATGTGTCTGTGTGTGTGAATGCAAACATGAGCAACTTAGGGAATTTTATCTTTTCAGATGTTTTATTTCTTATAGGGTCAGTTTTAGTAATCTATGTATTCCTAGATAATCATTCATTATCATTACTCATTTTATTCTGTTTTCCAATCTATTTGCAAAAAACAAAGTAGTCTCATATTTTCAGTTTCTTTTGTCAGTAGTGGTTTGGCTCTTATGATCTAATGTGTATGTTCTCTCTGTTTTTCCTGAGTTGATTATCCAATAGAGTTTATCTACTTATCCTTCCTCTCGTAAAAACAGTTTATTTTGGCTGGCCGTGGTGGCTCACGCCTGTAATCCCAGCACTTTGGGAGGCCGAGGCGGGCAGATCACGAGGTCAGGAGTTTGAGACCAGCCTGGCCAACATGGTAAAACCCTGTCTCTACTAAAAATACAAAAATTAGCCAGGCATGGTGGTGCACACCTGTAATCCTAGCTACTCAGGAGGCTGAGGCAGGAGAATCACTTGAACCTGGGAGGTGGAGGTTGCAGTGAGCTGAGATGGTGCCACTGCACTCCAGCCTGAGTGACAGAGTGAGACTCAGAAAAAAAAAAAAAAAAGTTTTTTTTAGTTCAACAATTGTTTACATGAATTACTTTCTGCTCTTATTTTTACTTATCCATTTTTTTCCTGGTGTGCCTTTCCTAATTCTTTTTTTTTTTTTTTTTTTTTTTTTTTTTGAGACGGAGTCTCGCTCTGTCGCCCAGGCTGGAGTGCAGTGGTGCGATCTCAGCTCACTGCAAGCTCCACCTCCCGAGTTCCCGCCATTCTCCTGCCTCAGCCTCTCCGAGTAGCTGGGACTACAGGCGCCCGCCACCACGCCCGGCTAATTTTTTTGTATTTTTAGTAGAGGCGGGGTTTCACCGTGGTCTCGATCTCCTGACCTCGTGATCTGCCCGCCTCGGCCTCCCAAAGTGCTGGGATTACAAGCGTGAGCCACCGCGCCCGGCCCCCTAATTCTTATATTTTCAACTACTCTTTGCTTTAAATGAGTCTTTTTTTCTCAGCATATAATTGGATTTTGCTTTGTAAAATCCAGATTTTTTTTTTTTTTTTGAGATGGAGTCTCACCCTGTTGCCCAAGCTGGAGTGCAATGGCCCAGTCTCGGCTCACTGCAACCTCCGCCTCCTGGGTTCAAGTGATTCTCCTGCCTCAACCTCCCAAGAAGCTGGGATTATAGGCACGTGCCACCGTGTCCAGCTAATTTTTTTGTATCTTTAGTAGAGACGAGGTTTCACCATGTTGACCAGGCTGGTCTCGAACTCCTGACGGTGTGATCCGCCTGCCTTGGCCTCCCAAAGTGCTGGGATTATAGGCGTGAGCCACTGTGCCTGGCCAAATCCAGATGTATTTTTAAAATATAGTAGTTAAGCCATTTATACTTACTGACATGTCAGATACATTTAATACTGGCATCATGTTTTGCTTTCTGTTTGTATATATTTTCTTGACTTTAAAAAATATTTTTACTATACAGTGTGTGCTGTGTTTCTTCTGATCATTTGGAAGATTTATGTATATCTTCTGGATAAGTTCTTTATAATTATAATAACATAATACACTTAATGCTGTCTTTCTTTAGACAGTGTCAGTTGAATTTCTGTAACAGTGATAAAATTGATACATGTCCACATCTTCCCTTACCCTACTCACCAATTTTAGTTGAATGACTTTCCATAAATTATCATGTTTAAATGATATCTTTTTACTCCTGGTTATAAAGGATAAGAACATAAGAAGACACTTATACTACCTTTATATTTTTCTCATCCTTCTCTCTTAACTATTATAATTTATATAGTTTCTACATTGGTCATATATGTAGCATTTGTGTTATGTTTTGTAGCTAAAATACTCTTATTCATTTAGTCTTTATCCTACTTCTCGGTATAATCCTAACAGGGTAGTTTTTTTTCTTTTTTTTGCTACGGATTCTCCAGTCATCTCTTTGTTGACTAAACATTATATTCCAGTGGTTTCTTCAAGAAAAATTCATAAGATCTACACATTCGAAAACGTTTTTCTGATTTTTTTTTTTTTTTTTTGGTGTCTGAGCAAGGTGTAAAATTAATGGGTCTTACTTTATTTTCTTGAAGACGTTGTCACTTTTGTGTTTTTATATTGGGGTTTCTGATGTTATCTAGAGGAGATATAGTTGGGTCAATGGAATTCCTAGAGCCCCAGAAATTAAAGCCACTAAATTGGTCACTCGCTCTCTAGATTGGGTGAAACCTGAAGCTTTTTGGGTTCTTTCCCTCTGATATTTTGTAATCTGGGTTTAAGCCTAATGTGCCCCTTTCCAATGATACCAACTGATTTGGGGTGATATAATTGCTTATTCAGTAGCAGTTTGTGGCCTTTTAAAAAAATTGTTCATTTTTAACTCTATATTTCCTAATCAAAAGCCTGTGTGGATTTGGGGTCCACAAGAAGGTAGTGCTCGCCCTTTCTGACGATGAGGATGATGCAACTTTGTCACACTCCTCTTTCTTCTGTGGCTGACAAGAAGCTTGCAGAAAATTTGATCCCCATTCATAGGCACTTTCCTAACTTAAGTGATTTGTGTGTTTGCCTCTTCATCCCCTCGTGGTGCTGACTTTTTGCTTGGCCGCCTTGCTCACATGCAGGGTCTTTTGGCTGCTATTCCCTTTCCAGGAGAGCATCCTTTCCACTCTCTTCCCATTGCTAACTCCTATACACTCTTCAAGGCTCAGCTCACACATCAGCTCTTTCTGCAAGCCTTCGTGGGTGCTTCCACAACCTTCTATTATTGCACTCATCCCAGTGCATTATAATGCTTTTGTTTATGTGGTTCCTCAACTACACATAAACTGGGAACTCTCTCAGGATCACGTGTTTTTTGTTTTGTTTTGTTTTTGTGTTTGTGTTTGTGTTTTTTTGTTTGTTTGAGACAGTCTCACTCTGTCACCGGGGCTGGAGTACAGTGGCACATTCTCAGCTCACTGCAACCTCTGCTTCCCAGGTTCAAGCCATTCTCCTGCCTCAGCCTCCTGATTAGCTGGGATTACCAGGCACCCGCCACCACGCCCTGCTAACTTTTATATTTTTAGTAGAGACAGGGTTTCACCATGTTGGCCAGCCTGGTCTCAAACTCCTGACCTCAAGTTATCTGCCCACCTCAGCCTCCCAAATTGCTGGGATTACAGGTGTGAGCCACCACGCCTGGCCGACATAAATGTTTTTTATCTCCGATTTCGTCATCAAACACTGGATTTATGTTTATTCAATGAATAACTAAATGAAGGAATGATGCTTGTTCTTCTAATTCTTAAGCTGTAAACCACATAAAATGTATTTTATGAAGGGCCCTCCTGCTACCTTTCAAGGCCTTTGCTTTCTGTATTCAGCTGTATCATTCATCACTTCCTTATATAGACCATCTGACCCAACCAACCGTAAGTCTTTACTCATGCAGTTTGCGTTTCCTCCCTCATCCCATCCCCAGCTGGCTCCGCAAAACCAGACATGCCACATTTAATCTGGTGACATTGCCTTTCCCCGACTCCATTTACCTTGCAGCCAAAAGATAATTGGATGCTTAGTTAAAATAGAGCCCTGGCAGGAGCCTCGCATTCTTTTCCCCTGGTGTGTCTGTATTTTGACACCTGTGTTACTCTTCAGGCTTCTCCAACTGCCTCTCTGGTTTTAATTTGCCTCAACATACCATTTGGTTTCTTCAAGTACCTGAACTGCTCCCTTCTTTTTGTCCCTGGAAGAGGTGAGCTCATCTAATAATTTCATAATGGAATGCACTTTCTCTTATAAAACTGATGAATGTCTCAACTACATCTAGGAAATGAAAAAACAGGTATCCCTGGCAGTTTAGTCAATTACTGATGGGCCGTATTTCCTAGGTTCCATTGTCGGATAGGAAAAACAAACACTGAATTTGGAGAAAAATGATCTGAAGTTGATCCTAGCTTTATCACTTGCCCATTATGTTTCTTCGGGAATGTACACCTCCTGAGATTTGATTGCCTCCTTGGAACTAATGATTCTTCTGTGCTTCATAAGATTATCATGGGTATGAAGTGAATTTACGAAGTCGAGAGTCATTTTAAAACTTTGATGGATTACACGAGCAATAGTTGTTATTATACAAGAAATTTCAACTAAATCTGTAACTCCTACCTGATCTTTTCAACAATAGTTACATATTTTTTAAACATACAATATAGTTATTATCCTTCTAGCAACAAAATCAATGAGGGCCAGTATGTGAAGTTCTAATAAATCCTGAACTCAATGTGTTCTAATTTGCTCTGAATTAGTTTTTGACTCACCCTCTCTGTGATGTAAGGGTTGTGATCAGTCTTATAAATTTTCATATCATACTCCTAAGTGGTGACAGAAATTCTAAGCCTACCAATTCATTTGTTCAAAAATTCATTTATTTCTCCAAGTATGAATTTAGAGGTGTGCTTCCTAACAGCTTTAAGAAGCTGTGTACCAGCTGGGTGCGGTGGCTCACGCCTGTAATCCCAGCATATGGGGAGGTCGAGGCGGGGGGATCACGAGGTCAGGAGATCGAGACCATCTTGGCCAACACGGTGAAACCCCATCTCTACTAAAAAAATACAAAAAAATTAGCTGGGCGAGGTGGCGAGCACCTGTAGTCTCAGCTACTCGGGAGGCTGCACCAGGAGAATGGCGTGAACCTGGCAGGCGGAGCTTGCAGTGAGCTGAGATCGCACCACTGCACTCCAGCCTGGGCCACAGAGCGACACTCCATCTCAAAAAAAAAAAAACAAAAAAAAAAACAAAAAAAAAAACACAAAAGCTATGTATCTGGCTCTGGAAAAAGTTCTACTCAGTCTCATCACAGTGGGGCTCAAGTAGTGGATGCAATTTATTTTGTGTTGGTTTTCATCATAAAGCCCCAGTGTTGAACTTTAGCTTCTTTGATTCAATAATGATAATACTAATGAATGACAATGATTATGTTATTTTTAAGGCTTCTCTGCAGCTATGTATTTTAAGAAATTGAGGCAATTTACATGTTTTATACTTGAAATGATGGTTTGTGACCTCACTACGTAAGGCATTAGATATAGCTAATTATTTGCCTGTGTTAGAATCACCTTACTTTGATATAGAAAGCAGTCTTTTTTTTACTTTCTTTGCTAGATTTAAATTTTTTTCTAAAATTTCAGTAGTCTCATTATTAATTTCCAGACAGTAAATATTAATTGCATAACATTAAATACACAAAAAGTATGAAGATATTTAATATTTACAGCCTTATTTTTGATACTACATGTCAAAATTGTTGTATGTTTTTGCAAATAAACACACACATGCACATGCATTTTAAAGTGAAATGTATATTAAATATTTCACCTGGGACATTTAAAAAAATTTTCCCTGTTTTAAAACAAATGCCTATTTATTATAAAAAATTTGAGAGGACGTTTAAGATGTTTTTACTCATTGAAGACATCTTAAAGAAAGTAAAACAACAAATTACCAACTGCAAGAATTAATTTGTAACACAATTAATTGATAAGTGACTAGAATCAAGAATATATAAAGAATACATAAAAAGTTCCTTTAGGCCAGGCGCGGTGGCTCACGCCTGTAATACCAACACTTTGGGAGGCTGAGGCAGGCGGACCACAAAGTCAGGAGATCGAGACCATCCTGGCCAACACGGTGAAACCCCCGTCTTGAAAAAAATAAATAAATAGCTCCTTTAGATGCAAAACAAAAAGACAAAATACCCTAATGAAAAATGGATTTTAAAAGTATGAACAGGAACAAAATAGGAGCAGAAATACAACAGGCTAAAAAAAAATACAAACACATGTTCAATCCCCATAGTAATTAGGAAAATGTAAATCAAGATTAAAATGTAACTTTATAGCCAGTTGATTGAAAAATAATGTTTTGGACAAATTTGTGATGGACAATAATTTAAAAAGTTTGAAGAATATCAAATTTTGAAAAAAATTTGGGAAGAAGTTTAAGATGTTTTTACTCATTAAAGACATCTTAAAGAAAGTAATAACAACAAATTCCTAACTGGGAGAATTCATTTGTAACACAATTATTGATAAATGACTAAAATCAAGAATATGTTGATATTCTTGATATCAGTGGCACAAATTTTGGAGACAGAGAGAGAGAGGAGAGAGATTTCTGTCCATTATTAATTACCTAGTCTCAGGTATCCTATTATAGCAGCACAAAATAAATTAATATACCTTCTAGGGAAAATTGCCTCAATCACATCCCTTGCGAAGGGATGCAGCCAGTGTTTTTGCCTTTATAGCAGGGGCCATATTCAGTACCAAACAATCACTCCTCAGCCACGATAATTTAACTAGAAATGATCACCTGACTCACAGTAAAATAACAGGTTGATAATTCAGACACTCTGATTTTAAAAATATGGCAGCAAATTCTTTGGCACCCTCCTATAAAGAAGATGGAGGTCGTCTATGCCTCTTCTCCTTGAATCTGTGATTGCCTAGCTGAAAGAATATAGTGGAAGTGATACAATATCAGTTTCCAAAGTGAGGCCTTCTGAGGTTGCAACCTCTACTTCCTCTCTTTTGAAATACTAGTCACCATGCTGCAGAGAAGCACAAGTAGCCATGTAAAGAGGCTCATGTGGGAAGGAACCTAGGCCCCTGGCCAGCAGCCTCCACTGAGCTCCCAGCCAACAGCCAGTACCAACTTCCAGATATGTGAGTGAGTCATCTGGGCTATGGATCCTTCAGCCCCATTTGAATCATTTCGGTTGATACCCCGTGAAGCAGAGATAAGCTGGACTCACTGAACCCTTCCCAATTGCAGAGTCACGAATGAGTTTTGGGATGGCTTGTTACACTGCAACAGATAACCAGAATTCCTAATTTCTCAGGCCCCACTTCTCAGATTTTTTAATGTGGCCTGGCCCAAAAACGTTTCAGGAACAGGGAGCGACCAGTCCCATTAGATTCCTGTGATTAGGAATTTAAATTAGAAAAGATGGAGAAATAAGTGTTGCCAAAAAAGAGAAGTTAGAAGTCCACCAGGATGGAAGAGAGGCCATGAAGGGAAGAGGAAGTAAGGCAAGAGAAGCCAAGAGAGAACTGAGGGAGTCCAGGTTAAACCCCAGCCTATGCTGTCATGTGACTATTTACATTAAACTTCCTCTGCATAGACAAAAACATGGGTTTTGCTGGTAGTCAACACATCAGAACTCTCAAAATAAAACCAATCCTGAGCATCACCTAGTTAAGAGAGAAAATGACATCATTTCCCTCATCTGGGATTTCTGAGTAGCTCTGGAATTACCAAAAAGTGACTAAAAATTTTTTAAATGAAGACAAAGTGGCTCACGCCTGTAATCCCAGCAATTTGGGAGGCCGAGATGGGTGGATCACCTGAGGTCAGGAGTTCAAGACCAATCTGGCCAAGATGGTGAAACCCCGTCTCTACTAAAAACAAAAATTAGCCAGCTGTGGTGGCAGCACCTGTAATCCTAGCTACTTGGAAGGCTGAGGCAGGAGAATCGCTTGAACCCAGGAGGTGGAGGTTGCAATGAGCCAAGATCATGCCATTGCACTCCAGCCTGGGCAACAGAGCAAGACTCCATCTCAAAAACAAAAAAAAAAGAAGAAGAAGAAGACAAAGAAATTTGTCTTGATTTACAAAAAGACAAAGAAAAAGACAGACTTTGATGTGTGTATTAGTTTTCCATTGCTGTTTAATAAGTTACCACAAACTCAGAGGCTGAAAACACCACCGATTTATTATCTCAGAGTTTCCAGGGGCATGAGTCAACCGAGCTCACTTCTGAGGGTCTTACGAGGCTGAAATCAATGTGTGGGTCAGGCTGCATAACTGGAACTACCATTTCTTCCTAGTTGTCCCTGGAGACTGCTCTCAGGTGGTAATCACATGTGCTCCTCCACTGGCTCTCTCTCTCCACATGGCTGTCTACCTCTTCAGGACCAGCAGAGGAGCCGCTTACACTCTATACCTTTTCCTTCAAGAACAGAACAACGTCTTTGAAAGGCTCACCCAATTAAGCCACACTCACCCAGAATAATCTTCTTTTTGATTAACTCAAAGTCAACCCATTAGGGACCTGAATTACATTTGCAAAATGTCTTCGTTTTTGTCATATAACTTAATTATAGCCACAGTCTTGCCCCACTCAAGGGGAGGGCATCATATAGAGCATATACATAAGGGGTATGGACAGTTTAGGGGCCACTTAGAATTCTGCTTATCACAGTAGGGTTATCAGGTATAGTTATAGGATGCCAAGTTAGATTTCAATTTCAGATAAACAACAAATAATTTTTTAGTATGCTTGTTTCCCAAACTTGGTCTTCAGAATGTTCTAGTGCCTACAATAGGGTCATGAGCTCAAATGTTCCTAGGCGGCAAGAAGGTGATGTGAGTAGAGAGGCCAGGTAGGAACTGTGGCCAACTTAGAGGCTCATGCCTCAGGTAACAGAGGCCACAGCTCTGCAACTGCAGCTAGCTGTTGCCATGAGGACTCACAGGCCAAGTGGCAGAAGTTCTGATGCTTTTTCAAGAGATAGTACTTCTACTTGAATTTCTACATGAACTGTCCCAGGGATGGCCATTAATCCAAAATTTGAAAACAAAAATATTTTATGAGTTATATAAAACACATTTATGCACTGTATTTTGGCCCATGGAAGCCAGTTTGCAACCCATAATCTAAGGTCTGCAATCCTTGAGACTTTGGTTCCTCCAGGATGCAGGGAGGGCTTCCCTTGGTCCTGCTCATGACACTCTCCTGTCTGAAGTCCACAAAATTTATATCTCTTTGTACCTCCATCTCACTTAGCCACTGAGCTTCATCTCTAAAGCAAAATTGATTTGCCACATCAGAAAACTGGTGTACAAGGTCCTCTACAGCAGCCCTAATGCCAACAAATCAAATGCCAGATTTACAAATCCTCTGAAATGCACAATAAATGCCAAATAAAAACCTTCAATTTACCAATCTTTATTTGTAGGAAGAAGCATAAATCAGAAATGGGATGGAATGGCTCCTGGCATTATTATGATTAAGTTTTGAAGTCCTGATTTTTTTTTTTTACTTTATATTTCCTTTCAAGTTTGATCTTCTCTTTATGAGTGGACTTCTGGTTTTAATGACTATGTAAAAATAATAGCCTTAGTTGCAGCTTAGAAAAGATGTTAGGCCGATTGAGGCTTGGGTTGGATATTAAAGCCCACAGTATTTTTAATTTGGGGAATCAGCAAGGCCTTTGGGGGTCATTTCTGGCCAGTGTTTTATTCACCAAGAGGGTTTGCTGGACACAGGCCTTGTGTAGCCAGGAAAGGCCCTAAACATCCCAACCCAGAGTCTTTTACCTTATTTGGTTTGTTTTCTAGTGGCATTTAATACTCTCTCCAATTTATCATGAGGCTTGACTTTAAGATGTTTTTTTTTTTCAGAGAAGTCTCAATCTTTGGCTCAGAAGCCTTTGAAGACCTGACTTCTGCACAAGACAAACAGAAAACATTAGAAGTGACGGGTGCTCTTTGGCAATTGTCAGCCCTAGGTAGTGAGGAGGAAGGTATTGTGTCTGGGGATCATGGTGCTGGAGCTTTGAACATTTCTGCCTTTGTTCTTTTCATCATTAACAATGGCTAACACCACCGCATATTGGTTGATATGGTTTGGCTGTGTCCCCACCCAAATCTCATCTTGAATTGTAGCTCCCATAATTCCCACGTGTTGTGGGAGGGACGCGGTGGGAGACAATTGAATCATGGGGGCGGTTTCCCTCGTATTGTTCTCGTGGTAGTGAGTAAGTCTCATGAGATCTGACGGTTTTATAAGGGGAAACCCCTTTCATTTGGCTCCCATTATCTCTTGTCTGCTGCCATGTAATACGTGCCTTTCATCTTCTGCTATGATTGTGAGGCCTCCCCAGCCACATGAAACTGAGTCAATTAAACCTCTTTTTCTTTATAAAGTACCCAGTCTTGGGTATATCTTTATCCGCAGCATGAAAACGGACTAATACATTGGTAATCACCATGGCACATGGCAACCTATGATATCAATAAATACTGCTAAAAGGAAAGAAAGTGCCAGACAAAAGAGAAATGAGGAGCTCAAAGCAGGCCTTCTCTACACTGTCATCTTAAGTAGCTCACAGTTAAAAGCACACAATCTTATGGCAGAGGGATCACTAAGAGCACCTAACCCGGCTTCTTTGCCTGTATGTCTATGTCCCTATCAACTATGCAGTGGAGGGGGAAAGGAGCAGCTTCGGGTGAGACTGAGAGACACGAAGGGGCAATTGAAGCATTGGGATTCTTGGGGTGAGGGAGGAGCCATACAGGGGTGCAGAGAAGGGAAGGTGGCAATAGGCAAGGCAGGAGGTGTGTTTGGAGCAGTGGGCCCCATCCTCTCAAGGATGAAGATCTCTCCCTTTGGTAAGGGGGTCAGGGGACACTTCTATCTAAAAAAAAAAAAAAAAAAAAAGAGGAAGAAGAAAGAAAAGAAAAAAAAAGAAACTTAGAGCAATGCCTCTTTATTACAGAAATCTTAATAAAAATTTTAAAAGCCTATAAAATATACATATAATCTGTTCCATTCAAAGTTAATCCTTGTATGAACCCCCTATTAAAGGACCTTTTGGTAAGAGGGTGAGAGAACACTTCTATCTAAAAAAAACAACAAAAACAAAAAAGAAACCTACAGCAATTTCTCTACAATGCAGAAATCTAAATAAAAATTTTAAAAGCCTATAAAATATACAGATAACCTGTTCCATCCAAAGATAATCCTCGTATGAACCCCCTATTAACGGACTATATATAGTAATGGAATATAACATCATATATGACATTATCATATCATATGCCACCACAAAAGAAAAGTTTTGTTAGTGTTTATTGATTGTGAAAATTCAAAGTGACAAACAGTGAGGAGTTCGAGACCAGCCTGGCCTACATGGTGAAAACCCATCTCTACTAAAAATTAAAAAAATTAGCTGGGTGTGGTGGCACACGCCTGTGCGGGAGGCTGAGGCAGGAGAACTGCTTGAACCTGGGAGGTGGAAGTTATGGTGAGCTGAGATCACGCCACTGCATTCTAGCCTGGGTGATAGAGTGAGACTCCATCTCAAAGAAAAAAAAAAAAAACTAAAATGACAAGCAGCCACTATGAATTGAGCATCAGCACACATTTGGAGTGTAGTTATGCATGGCTCTAAGGAGTTTAGGCTATAGATCAAGTTTTGTGCACATCTTCGTACCTTGTAATATCTCCCCTCCCTTAACCCACCCTACACGCACTCAGTTATTCCACTCACACAATCCAGTGCTGTGTCAGCAATATATGAGTGAAATCATTTAATACAAATATTTCCCAGGCATCCACTATGTTTAAGGCATTGTGCCCAGATGCTGGGAACGTACTTGTGGGGAAAAAAAAATCCAAGCAAAATAACTGTGTTCCTGGAGCTTGTATTATAGTGGGGAAAAAGTCACTCAGCTGTGAGATGTTTCACATGTGATTTTTGCTAAAAATAATTATTACAAGTAATGGCAAAACCACAGTGACTTTTGCACCAATCTAACAATTTAAAATATTTGCAAATAATTTATTTATTTATTTATTTATTTATTTATTGAGACAGTTTCGCTCTTCTCACCCAGGCTGGAGTGTTGTGGTGCAATCTCGGCTCACTGCAACCTCTACCTCCCACTTTATTTCTTTGGTAACAAAACTCTCACTGCCATTTTGAATTTGCCACCTTGGGTGAGAAAGGAGGAGATGGAGTTATGGTTATCATTTAGGAAAATGTAGATAATAACCCTGTGCTTTTCCAAGGTAGAGTATCACATATATGAACATTCTGTATATAACTCTCTGTTATAACTGACCAGAAAAGAAGCAAGGATCACTGCTTTGTGGAATTAATCATAATGAGTGATTCTGTGGGCAGACATGGTACCCACAGAATGAGCCATGGACCTTCTGCAAATACCTACTGCTGCAGTTTCTGACAGTAAAATGATCCTCACTGGTATTGAGGAAGGAGAAATTGAACAGATGTGACCAAGCAGGACTCTAGAAAGTACAGCAAACCTTCATGAGGGTGTCTCTGTGCTTGACTCCAGAATACATACACAAATCCCATCACCCATACCTGATGGGAGCTTATGACTGAGGGAAGAAAAGAAAGTTGGCTGACTAATCCACAATCAATATGTCCAGCTCACAGCTGAATCAACTGTTAGTAGGAGAGACAGTAATCACTTTGCAGAGTCTCACTAAGGGGGTGACTACTTTAGAGTAAAAATGGTCTGTCCAGCAAAGAAGGAAGTGAAAGAGCATAATTCCAGTAGAGGGAACTGTATATGCAAAGGCACAGAGCCTAAGGGATCATGATATGTGAAGGGTGCAAAATCCCTGGAGCCCAGAGAACCAACTGGAGTAAGATACAAGGCCAGAAAGGTGATCTGGGGCCAGATCAAGAAGACCTAAGGCTATCTTGTGTTGAGATTTAATCCTGAGGGCTAGTGTTCCCAAAAAAAGAGCAGGTTACCCTTGTTGGCATACCAGCTCATTGTAGAAACGTCTTAAAATCATTGTTTACTTATTTTGATTTTCCTTCATGTTCAATGAAGAAAAAGCAACACGTCAAAACTGAAATGTAATGAAAATTATTGCTTAGGACAAGGGCAAGTTTAAAATAAGAGTACATTTAAAGAAAATATTAAAGAAAGCATTGTAAAGATGGTACATGATACAGCAAAAAAATATTGTAAAATGTGGAGGCAAATAGTGAATGTTTGAGAAATAACCCTGCTAGAGTTAGACAGGGGAGCAACCTGAGTGACATGCCTAGGTCTGCAGGGCATTGTTGTGGGCTGTGATTTGCCTTCCAAAGATCACCCAAGCACCACAGCGGAGTTTGCACTAAGGTAAGTAGAGGACAGCCTGGAACTCTGATTTGGGAGACCAAAGAGTAATCCCAGAAAAAGACCTTGAAGACTGGAACTACAGCAGTGACAGTGTTGATAGTGATGGAAGGACACATTCAAATATGCTCCCCCTGCTTCCTTTCAAAGTAGAGCACAGCCTGGCACACAGGCAGGAAATGAGAAGGAGAGATGGCTTTTCCCCAGATTATTATCATTTATGCTTCCTTTCCCAATTACTGGTATTAGAATTACAACGTCGCGTGATAGTGATGTTTTCTCCTGGTGTCCGGAAGCTGCAATCTAAGTGCTCATAAACATCTTTGGGGATGGATGAACAGAGAGCATGAAAATGGACTTTCTGATTTAGTCATTACAGCATCTGTGCTGAACTGTCAGCCACCTGCAACCGGCCACACGCAAGGAAATGCCACTTTGAAGTTCACAGTCACCATCAAATATAAAAAAGAAGACAATTTATACCAGGTGGGTTGTTTCAAACCCCAGATTTTCCTGCTTGGTATTCATCTTTATTCTCTCTCCTATCAGCACCCCAACTTTCCTCCGAAAGCCACCCTTTCTCCACTTTAACCCCTGAGTTTAGGTGGTCTTAAAGGTGGTAAGGGAAGGTGGTCCCTTCCCTTTGAGGTGGACACAAATCTCAGGTTTGGCCTGGTTCACAAATAGGCACTTGGTACAATCTCAGTAAAGAAGACTCAATCAGCATGACATGCTGGGACTATTTGATAAGGAAGTACTTTGTCCACTCCTGACATTCAGACCTGAAGTTCAGGAGGGCCACTACAGGGAAGGAGAATGACCCTCATCCAGAGAGAAATGGACCTTTGGGAGATAAAGACTCTGTATCCTCAGGGCAATTTTTAGCCTTTTGGATATGGTTTTTCTCCCTAGACTTTTCAGTTTTGTGAGAAAATATTCCCCTCCTTTGTCCCCTCAGGGCAATTTGAGTTGGATGTCTGTCACCTACAAACTAAATGTCATTGCACAGTCAAGCCCAGCTTAGTAAATCAACATGTAACTGGGATGGGATGGGGGAACGACAGTGGAAAGGAGGCAAGCACTGTCAGCAAGAGGCCAAGGGGCTCATTCTGATTCATCTCCATAAAAATTTATTGAGGACTTGCTATGTGAAAGGAAGTGTATTGGACAAGGTCGGGTAGGGAGTAGGAATGTAAAGACTTAAGAAAATGGTCTGTGTCCTTAAAATTATTATCCTCCCTTCAGGTTGGAGTGTTACCAGTGTAAAGCTTACAGGGCATAGGTGAGTTTCTACCCCGCCCTAACTCCGCTGACCTTTAGGAAACAGGATGCCTGTGGTCAGAAGTTCCCCTTCGTGGCCAAACTAGTCAAGACTTGTGAGATCTAAGACAGCAGCTCACTTGACCTAAGAAGAACCTCTAACTTTGTTATAACCTAATTTCCATGCTAAATGACACTCCCATAGTACCATGACAGCTGACAATCACCATGACACTGACCAGAAGAAACTACAAAAAGACAAAAAGGAAGGCAGTACTCTGGTTCCCAGAAGTTGTCTGCCCATTCCCAGAAAAGATATGAATATTTCTCCCCTTGTTTTTGATACCCAGCCCTTTCACTAAAGATGTCCTATATTTGTGGCTTCCCAGCTCTCACGAGCTGAGAGGTTGATTTGGGAGCTGAGCTCCTGCCTCTCAATTCCACGGTCATGGAATAAAATCTGTATCACTCAATGCTCACTTTCAGTTTTGCATATTGGCTTCACAGCACTGAAAAGGGAAATATCCCATTTTGGGGAGGACTGGCTTCGTTGGTAACAAGAGCAAGGTAGTGTTACCTCTGGACCTTGCCTCTACCAAAGCATGCTCCACTGCCACCTTCTCTCTTACTCTCTACATGAGATGCTATCTGCAATCTCATTGAGGAAATCCACACCATCAACCAAAAGCTCCCCTAACATCCTTCACGTTGTATGAAGGATGCATTGTATCCTGCATTGTATGGAAGGTTTTAGAGCAGGGAGTGCTGCAGTCAGATCTCTGCTTTTCGAAAAGTCACTTTTGAGACTTAATTTTGGCATAAAGCATTGTATGAATTTCCTGATGACTAATTTTGTTCCATTTCTGGGTAAAATTAGCCCTCAGTAAATTATTTTTCTATGTATATGTATAAAATTATTTTTGTGTGACATGTTAAAAACCCTAAAACTGAAAGGGCAACATGCAGATTGAATGAACTATGATGACCATTCTCACAGCCTTTCTTCTCCTTGTATCCTCTTTCCTATTGTGTTTGTCCTTCTGACAATTGCACTTTGAGTGTGGCATGAAGCATTTGGAAGGAAAGAAAAAACAAAAAGGAGGTAAAAGGGAGGAAAAGGTGGGAGAGAGAGAAGGAGCAAGGGAAGAAAGGAGGGAGGGAGGGAGGAAGGGAGAGGGAGGGAGGGAGGGAGGGAGGGAGGGAGGGAGGAAGGAAGGAAGGAAGGAAGGAAGGAAGGAAGGAAGGAAGGAAGGAAGATTGGCTGCCTCTTGGAGTTTGTTGGCATGGAAACACGTTTCTCTGAACAAAGCCTCCTGCACAATTGCAATGCTACTATGTATCAATCCCACAAAATAACCACTGGCCAGCAATCACAAAGTATTACCAAAGAAATGCAGGCTGAAGGGGAGCCTGGATAGAAAGGGCAGATATGCCCTGAAAATTCACAGAGAAGTATCTAGGGCTGGAAGTCGAAGTCAGAAAGCTGAGTCCCAGCTCTGCAGAGCTGGGGGAGGCTGCTGTTGTGTTTCTCTCCTCCTGCTTAGCCAGCAGAAATCAGATCATTTGCAGATCTTGCCTGCCCTTCTCTTTTGGAGTAAGAGATGTGTGGCCATTTGTTATTTCTGCATGTGCTGAGGACTCTTCTCCCTCCCACCTCCTAAATGGAATGACGGAGTCTGTAAGTGCGGCAAGAATCCAGCATGCAAAACATCAACACTGTGGATCCCTTCTTGCTTTTTGGCTGCGCACCCCCTTCTTCCTGCCTTAGGAAACCTTATCTTTAGCCTCCTTTGCCCAGCTGCCGGATTCTTAGTGTGGCTTTTCAAACTGAAGGACACATATTTATGGCTCTTCCTCTGAAATTAAAATCCAGGATAGGTTACGCATATGGGGAAAGGAGGGGTCCTTCAATCTTGAACATGCTGCCGAGTGAGTCAGCACACAGGCTGGCTTGAGGGAAATAGAAATATCTGTAACAAACAAAAGCCAGGAAATAAAATCATGATGCTTGCAATCCTTATCAAAATGATGACCATCACAGGAATCTAACATGGGCAATCCCACACTTTGGGCAGGGCAAAGGAGATGTGTTTCCATAAACAACAATATACAGTTGCCACCTTGAATGCTTTCTTTTGGAAGTAGGAATGCGTAACTTGTAAATTAGTATTAAACTCAAATTCACACCTGCCTTTATAAAGACTCTATAGCAAAATTGATATGTGAGCCCAGACAAAAGAAGGTACTGGATCCCTAGAGACTCTGGCAACTCCTGGGAATGGAGTGCATTGTCCTCTAAGGATGTGTCAAAGGACAGTTGTGAAGTCCACAGGGACCCACAGCATGATCATTTTGGGATGGAGATAAAAGCGTGTGGCTGAAAAAACACAGAGTCTGTTTGGGAAATGGTGACTGGCCCAGGAACCAGATCAGGAGTATGAAATATGAAGAATGGCACTGAAAACCAAAGAGGTAGTACTGGAGTCAAGGAGTACTATTTTAGGGAATTTGAACTTTATTCATAGGCAGGGAGGTGCCATGGAAAGTTTTTGAGCAGGGAGTGATGCAATCAGATCTATGCTTTTTGAAAAGTCACTTTTGAGACTTAATCTTAGCATGAAACCTACAGCAAGGACTTCAGGAAATTAATCTTTCTATGGTCATGTATTCTAAACTTTTATGATAAATTGGTGATTCCGGGTATGGCAGAAGGAGAGGGGAAGGGTATGGCAGAGAGTAGAGGGGTTCTCTGTTTTAGACCCATCTTTGGAAGCAACCACAGCCTGGCCCTGCAGCCTATCCAGGCTCCCCCTGTGGGGTGAGTTGTTAGCTCATCACACCAGAAGCCATTTAGAGATACAGCCATTTAAGGAGAATTCCTTCCTACCTTCCTTCCTTCCTTCCTCCCTCCCTTCCTTCCTTTCTTCCTTCCTCCCTTCCTTCCTTTCTTCCTTCCTTCCTCACAAGAGGAAGGTCAATCTATAAGATCATGAAAATTTATAATTTTCATGCCATTTAGAGATATAGCCATTTAAGGAGAATTCCTTCCTTCCTTCCTTCCTTCTTTCCTTCCTTCCTTCCTCCCTTTCTTCCTTTCTTCCTTTCCTTCCTCACAAGAGGAAGGTCAATCTATAATATCATGAAAATACCTCTTCCTGACAAGAGGTAGGTCAATCTATAATATCATGAAAAATGTTTAATTAAAGGAAAAATGAAAAAATCAGCTGCTTTTGGGTGCTTGTCACATAACATGATACAGCACTACTTAGGAACAGACTCTAGTTTTTTTAGCCTCCCTCACTCAAAGGCTCAGATGCCAATCAATCCCTGAGCCCTTAGTGCCTTAGCATCCTCAGCAACAATGAACTCCATCTTTAATTCACTAAGGGGGCCCATTAAAATGGCCTGGCTGCGGTACCCAGCCACAATTCTTCTGCTTCCTCCCTTCTCCAGCAGATGCTCCCTGCCTGCAGTTCAGAAGCTCCCTTGCCAACCCTCTTTACCCTTGCCTAGTGTCAACTATCCTCATCCACCGTTGACCACTCTTCTCAACCCCATGTAACTTCAGTAACCCTCATCTACCCTCGATCACCCTAATCCGTCCTCCGTTCTCCTCATCTAATCTTATTTATCCCCAACTATCTCCATCCACCCTTGACTACCCTTGCCTCCTTTTATGAATCGTTAGCTTGCATTACCACTGTCATACCCACCCCCAGAATATAGTAACAAGGATTACAATCATGCCCTCTCTGACACGCAGCATGTTTTCCACTCAAGAAGTATCTTTGGAATGAAGGATTTGTTTAGCAATCATAATCATCTGTGTTTACTGGCAACTTATATCTTCGACGTCATTTTACATCATTGTTATTTAATCCTCATAAGAATCCTGTAAAGAATGTGAGATTTTCCCCAGATGAAGAAATTTCACAGCTTTATGAAGGTGAGGTTACACCTAAGTACAGGACAAAGACTCAGGGACCTCCTGCTATTCCTGCTCACAACAGATACTGTTTAGTGTCACACTGCAGTATGTTCAACCCAACCATGCACGAGGAACTTTATGGATATGGTGTATCATCCTCAGAGTCTCACAAGGAAGGCAAGCATCCTACAAGTGAAGAATCTATAGCTCAGGAAACCTCAGTGACTGACCCAAAGCTACCAAGCCAGAAAATGGCAGAATAGGGACTGAGAACCAAGGTCCTCTAACTCTAGGTGTTTCTTTTGTATCAGAAATAAACTCATTCACACTCTGATGTTATCGAATTCACGTGCATTTCTTTTTCATGAACATGTGCATTTTAAAAGGAAGAAAAAATTCACTTTCATGGTACAGAAAATATTTTTAGTTGGAAGAATTGTCTGAAAAATGATACCAGAATGATTAAAGTTTCCGTAGTCCCTCAAGTTATACTTTGTACTTCTGAAGTCATTCCTGTGTCAAACACCAAAGAAGAAAATAGGTCAGATATTGAAGTTATCTTCCTTCTACTACATTCCCCTCTGTTCATGCCTGTTTCTACTGCAGCGCACATTTGACTCTCTTGAGTTAAGGCTCAAGAAATGTGAGATACTCTGTTATGCAAATCACAGGAGGAAAGCGCAAGCAGGAAAAAAGGGGACAATCTGCTATGGTGGAGGTTTTTGAATTATGAAGCTTTAAGGTAAATAGACAGATTAAGCAGTGACCTAGTTTGACCTCAAAAGCAGATGGAAGACTCTTAAGAAATTGTGTTATGAAGAAAAACTAGGAAGAAAAAGCGAATTGGTATCGACTGAGGACAGAATGGCACATTCGCTTGGGTGAGTGTTCTGACCCAAGACTGCCTGCATTTGATTCCGGCTCCACTTCTTAACTGTCTCAGTTTCGTGGTCTCTAAAAAGGGAATAATAATAAAAATAGTACCCAACTCAAATAATCAGAGAGAAGCCAAGGAGCTGTTGTGTATAGCCTATTTCTTTTCTTTTTCTTTCTTTGTTTTTTTGAGCCGGAGTCTCACTTTGTCACCCAGGCTGGAGTGCAGTGGCACGATCTCGGCTCACTGCAACCTCTGCCTCCCAGGTTCAAGCAATTCTCCTGCCTTGGCCTCCCGAGTAGCTGGGACTACAGGCATGTGCCACCACACCTGGCTAATTTTTGTATTTTTAGTAGAGACGGGGCTTCACCCTGTTAGCCAGGCTGGTCTTGAACTCCTGACCTCAAATGATCCACCTGCCTTGGCCTCCCAAAGTATTGGGATTACAGGCGTGAGCCACCGTGCCTGGCCGTGTGTAGCCTATTTCAAACAGGCACTGGTGTGTTTATTAAATGCAGTGTGAATGATAGAGAGACATCACTAGCAAGCACCCTTCCTGGATGCTCTTGGGCCACTTCCTGTGCTGGGTAAATTAGGCTGCTTCACTTGTACGGTGCAGAACCTCATTCAAGGTGCAGCGAGGAGGAGGAGTTTCCCATAAAATGTACAGGAAATGAAGAAAAGCAGGAAACAAGTGCTCAGACAGACTACACGGAGACCGGAATGTGTTCAGCACATGGGAAACTCTGTTCTGAGCCATCGGGTGACAGCTCGTGACTGAATGGATAGTGTACTCCTTCCTAGTCTCTTGCACCACTGTTAGGGCAATGAATTCACTCTCTCTGTAGTAGGATGCCTTCAAAGGCCACTAGAAATAGGATCTCATTGGTTCAGTGGGGCAACATAGGTCTTGGCAGTTAAAGCCATTATTTAGCCAAGTAACCACACAGGTTCTCACCAACCTATAAATTAGCCTCCAACGGGCCAAGAGCCAACCATGATCAATAAACTGAAGTCTAGGGAGAGAGATCCCAGAGCCAGCCTTCCTGAGTGAGGAACAGGGTAGGACAGGTATAGAAAGTACAGTAGGTTCCCATCTAATACAGTTATTTCATATGATCTTATACAGCCTGGTGAGATGGGCATTATTAAGTCCTGTGTTCCAAAATGCGTTCTTCTAGGCTTTTTTTTTTTTTTTTTTTAAGAATGATGTTCAGCCATAGACTTCAGAAGTAACTAGGGCTTAAAATCAAACCTTTAAAAAAAATTTAAACTTGAGAAAAGTTAGAGTTCTCTAAGGAATTCCAACTCGAATGTGTTTTTATTTCACCAATCCTCAAATATGCAAAGTTATAAATACTTTATAGAAATGTTATGGCATTTGGATTTTTATCATGTGTTCTTGATTTTATTATCATCTTTCCTAATGAAGGATAAACACTTATTCATTTAAGAAAGGAAGATGGGATTTAGAAAAAAGAGAAGGAATGAAAAAA
This sequence comes from Symphalangus syndactylus, assembly GCF_028878055.3. NCBI lineage: Eukaryota > Metazoa > Chordata > Mammalia > Primates > Hylobatidae > Symphalangus > Symphalangus syndactylus. The sequence continues at coordinate 24,855,424 of NC_072438.2, forward strand.
GCATTTTACAGCCAGTGTTCCCCAAATTAGATACACATCAAAATCATCTGGGAAGTCTGTTTGAGAAAGAGCTTTATTAAGGTATTATTTACAGCCCATAAAATTCACTCATTTAAGTATAAAACGTAATACTTTTAGTCAATGTATACAGTTGTGCAACTACACCACAACTCAGTTGTGACATTTCTGTCATCCCCCAAATACTCCCTCATACCTGAAAGCTTTTAATTTTGATTTTAAATCAATTCATTCTCGAATTACATAGAAAATCAATGTTAAGAGGTTGGTGTTTTTTCCATACTTTTTCAATATGTTTAGGCATTTATATACTGTCTTAGTAACTCAGGCTATCATAACAGAAAATATCATGAACTAGGTGGCTTGTCAACAGCAAGCATTTGTTTCTCACAGTCCTGGAAGATGGGAAGTCCAAGATCAAGACATTGGTGGATTTGGTGTCTGGTGAGAGCCCATTCCTCATAGACAGTGCCTTCTCATTACATCCTCATGTGGTAAAAAGGGACAAGGCAGCTCTCTAGAGCTTCTTTTATAAAGGCATTAATCCCAACCAGAGAGCTCTGCCCTCATTACCTAATCATCTCTCAAATACCCGACATCCTATTACCTTGGGGGTTAGGATTTCAACATACTCATTTGAGGGGGACACAAACATTTAGACCATAGCACATACATAAGGAGATAATAGCCACACGTGTTGAGGCTTTTTTGTTTCATTAATAAAATTAATGGGGACAGGCATTGTGGGTCATGCCTGTAATCCCAGCACTTTGGGAGGCCAAGGCAGGTAAATCACTTGAGGTTAGGAGTTTGAGACCAGCCTGGCCAACATGGCAAAACGCTGTCTCCACCAGAAAATACAAAAATTTGCTGGGTGCAGTGGCACGTACCTGTAGTCCCAGCTACTCAGGAATGAGGTGGGAGAACCGCATGAACCCAGGAAGCGGAGGTTGCTGTGAGCCGAGATTGCACCACTGCACTGTAGCCTGGGTGACAAAGTGAGAACCCGTCTCAAAAAAAAAAAAAAATTAAAATATAAATAAATAAATAAATGGAACCATAGCATATATTATCTTTCATGACCTGCCTTTTTCCGTGAAAAATATGTCTCAGAGATCTTTTCATGTTGGTTCTCTTTTCTCATTCTCTTGTAATGTCTTCCTGGCATTCCAGAGAATAAATATAGTGTAATTCACTTGGCCACCATTTCCCCTTTTGATGAAAACGTAAGCTGTTTTTTTTTCACTTTTTATCTTAAATAATGTGGCAGTAACATTGTGTACTATATCCATATGCATCTGTGTGTTATTCCTGGAGGAATTCCTATCCTCTCCATTCTCAGTCCTCCAAGAGTTTATTAGATCTGGGTGGAGCTGTATTTTTACCAAGAACCTGCTCTAGAGATTCAGATATAACCAGCCTGGCACCAGCTGCAACTGTCATTGTGGAGTCTTTGTTCTAAAGCAAACATCAGTGACTTTGTAGTCAGAAAAGTGGAGGTTCACATCCCAGCTCTGTCCTTCCAAGTGGTATAACCCTGGATGCCATTCATTCTTGCCTACGCCCATGCACTCATTCATTCATGCACCATCTAGTAAACAAGCATTGAACACTTCTTATGTGTTCAATTCTCAGTCAGCAGGTGACACAGATACAAAAACAAATGAATAAATACAGTAAAGTATCACAGATTTTATGAAGAGGAGGCTAGTCCATTGTATGTAGAGAAGGATGACTGGGGAAACCTGAAAAGATGATAGAGGGAACTCTAAGGGTGAGCCTTAAATTAAGGTTTCTGCCAAGCCACCACACATAACCCACTCAGAGGAAACAATGAAAGCGATGGCCTGGAGGTAGCATGCATCGTGATCTTGCAAAATACAAGGTGCAAGGGGCAGCGAGGCGGCTGGGAAGGCAGACAGGATTATGGTAGGCTTTGTAGGGTGTACTAGGGTCCTTTTAAAGGGCTATGCCATGGGACATATCATGGTAGAGATGCATTTAGCACAACTTTAATGCTACGGTATGAAGGAAGAAATAAAGGGGCTTTGGCAGGGAGACCCAGGTCAAAGAGTGAGTTGGCATGGAGCCTTGTCCCAGACCAGCACCCTTTGCACAACCCACACCAAACACTAGTGTTAGAATCCATTAGAAAGCCAAGCAGTGCTCCCTAATTATTGTTGTGATGCTCCCTAATTATTTTTGACTTGCCCAGTTGATAAGCTTATTGTTCTTGGCCTTGCTGCAACCCAGCACTAAGCCTAGTATTGAATGTTCGGCCAGGTATGATTGTTAATTTTATATGTCAGCTTGGTTAAGCCACTGTGTCCAGATATTTGGTCAAACATTATTTTGGATGTTCCTGTGAGGGTGTTTTTGAATAAGATTGACATTTAAGTCCGTGAACTTCAAGTAAAGCAGATTGCCCTTCTTAATGTGGGTGGGCCTCATCCAATCAGCTGAAGGCTGACTAGAACAAATGAATGACCTCCCCCGAGTAAGAGGGAATTCTGCCAGCAGATGGCCTTTGGACTTGGACTGCAACATCAGCTTTTTTCTGGGTCTCCAGCCTTCTGGCTCACCGTCTAGATTTTGAACTACCAGCTTCCTTAACTGCATGAGCCAATTCCTTGAAATGAATCTCTCCAGATATATGCACACTCAGTTGGTTCTGTTTCTCCACAGAACCCTGACTAACACACCAGGGAAGACAGTATAAGTCTTTAGCAGTTCTCTCTAGGGCTAGAAGCAGCCCTAATACTATGGTGAGAATGCTTCTCATCACAGGAAGAATATCCAGAAAGGTTGCGGGGGATAGACAGACAATCTGGTGGCATAATCTCTCTCTCTCTACAAATGTCTCCATTACAGCAGTTATTTATAGATATCTATTCTGAACTGCTTTTCATTCTCTGTCTTAGTTCAGGACCTGGACTGGACCAGGACCAGGACACCTGCCTGAACCTGCACAGAATGCTGCTTTGCCTGTTTTTGTTGTGGTTTGTTTTTTGTTTTGTTTTGTTTTCTTACATTTTCTTCAGTTATTGGCACAAGTCGCTCAACTCTCAGAAGGTGGGATCCATATATTGAAAATTTTTCATATTTTCCTTATAAAGTGAAGGTAGTAGTCAGACTGGCACTTTCTATTTAATATTACTTTACAATTTATGGAATAGTGCTTGGTTTAATTAAGCTCTTAGCCTCAGTTATGAAATCTGTAAACTGAGGATAATATAATAATTGGGACCAGTACTACAGTACCTCATAGATTGTTCTAAGGATTAAATGAGAACATGCATGTCAAGTGCTTAGCAATGTACCTGGCATTTAATAAATGCTAGGTCTTTCCCTTATGAGATCGTAAGTCTTATATGATTATTTCAGTAAGCCTCTGAAGTAGACAAGAAATGATCACTTAATCTTGTTTCATGAATGAAGATGAAGCTTAGAGGTAAAGTATCTTCCTTGGGGCCACACAGCCAAAAAGTAGAAAAGCTAGAACCTGAATTCAGAACTTCTGACTTCAATGCTCTTATTACTGTGCACACTCAGTTTCTGGGGCACACCATAGACCCTGAAAAGATACATACACGCAAAAGAGTTTATGCAGATCTTTATGAGTATGTACGGCCAACAATAAAACAAATATACTGTCTATGTACTTCCATGCATATTAGAAACATACATGCACATTTTCCCAAATCATGTAAATTTTATTATTCTTACTCAGATATTACTGTTTTAATTTCCTCTTAAAATCTTTATGAATGGACTGCTAAAAATGTATACTAAGGCCATACATTTTTTGGCAGGTCAGGTTTCTCGCAGCTCTTTTAATGTACCGAAGTGGTGGTAGAATGTGAAACTTTTAATACAGCCACTTGAATTGTGTACATATTCTTTTTAAGGGATATGAACCTTAGTTACACATTTTTTTTTCTGTATTTTTACACAGACTCCATCAGAAAGGTTTCAGCCAAGTAGCCTCTTGCCAGCTTCCAATGCCACGTATTTGCAGAATGAAGAAAATTCAACTGGAGAAGAAATGGAATATATGTGGCCGACTGGAACAGTGCTTTACTACAGCATCACCATAATATTGCACATCAGTAGAAAACCACATCCAGCATAAACTTCAGAGAATGCAAATGTGTCATGGTGGAGACACAGGCTGTGGAGCCAAGTAGGGGTGGGTTTACATCCCTATTTGTCAATGAAGCAAACTTGTGTCCATCTTGAGTTCAAGGGCATATATTTTAATAAAATATATTTGTCTATATGAGTAGATGTAGAAAGATTATATTGATCAGCATCTGCACAATTGGTACTAATTAATCGGTTGGCAACTAATTATTCAAAACTCAGTGGCTTATAACACTAAGCATGGATTTTCATGTTCATGGATTTTCATGTTAATAATTTTGGCTGATTCAGGCAGGACTCAGCTGGCCATTTCTACTGCAGGGCGCTGAACCTACCTCCAGTGTATGAACTGTGTTTCATTTGCGCTCAAGCCTGCAGGGCAGTGACAATTCAGTACACAACATAACCATGTTAAGTTACGGGACTGAGCAAAACCTCAAACCAACATGTACAGTCAAATATTTGATAATGACATTGATAAATAATTATGCTTTTTATCCTTCATAATCTTTCAAATGCTTTCAATTTTAACTTTTCATTAATTAGGAAGTAAAGATAGGTATATATTTTCAGGTGGCTTTAAATAGAAATTTCCTTAAATGGCCTCATTTGGGGGGAAAATATCTGGAGTAAATATTCCTGAAAGTATGGCTTCTTAAGCTTTGCATGGATCACTTGTTAGCTTCCTAAAATGTAGATTGTCATTCAGTTCATTTAAGGTGATTCTACAATTTTGCATTTCTCACATGTTCTCAGGGATGCTGATGATGCTTTTGAATTCCGGACAAATTTTAAGTAGGAAGAAAAATAATGCTACATCCACTTTTTTATTATTTTTGTAGAGAAAGATTTTGTTTCTCAAATGATAGTTATATGGTTTATGTAATAAAATGAAAAAAGTTTATGCAGATCAATGAATAAAAATGTGTATTTCAACAGTTTCTAGATCATGCCAGATGAATAATAAACATTGAATAATATTCAACAAAAGAAAAACCTCAATCAACAGTTCTTAGCCTTGATACATTTCTCTGTAAAATATTGAGCAGATCATTAATACCTCAAGTGCCTCAGCAAACAACCTGAAGTTCTAGCATGCACTCCCTTCAGCTCCTAGGGTCACTTCTGTTCCAGAAAGCACAGGCCTATAGCCTCTTCTGTTCTGAAACTCTTAGCTACTTTTGTGTAGCTGCTGCTTCCAACTTCCATTGCCAGGATTCCATTCTCTATCCTTCATCATTTCTTCCAGCATCAGAGATATCTTTCTCAAACTCAAATCTTATCATGATCTTCAACCACTTATCTGCAAATTAAGTTCCCTCCCAGCACGTCTGGGTTAAAGTTCAACTCCCCTCACGAGGCCTACCGGCCATTCTTCATGCATTCAATCAACAAATATTTACTGTGCCATACTATGTGCTAGACAGAGTTCTACACGCTGGGGAAATCAAAGTCTCGACCTTCATGGAGTTTGCATTCCAGTAGGAAAGATGGATTCACAAGCAAATAAATGTAAATAAATCAGATATTGCCCTAGCACAGTCTTACCCCCTTCTCCTCCTGCCACGGTGCCCTATACGGTGCATACTTGCTCCCTGTTTCAATACACCCCCAGGTACATCATGTTCTTTCCTACCTTTGAGCCTATATGATTGCTGTTTCCTCTATCTAGAATGTCCTTGACTCTTCTCTACTTGGAACAGCATAATTGTCCTTGAAGATACAGTTCACATGACCTGCAATGTGAAGCTTTTACATATATATATATATACATAGTTATTATTATTATCGTTTTTTGAGATGTTGTCTCACTCTGTCGCCAGGCTGGAGTCCAGTGGCGCAATCTCAGCTCACTGCAACCTTTGCCTCCTGAGTTCAGGCGATTCTCCTGCCTCAGCCTCCCAAGTAGCTGGAACTACAGGCGTGTGCCACCATGCCCAGCTAACTTTTGTATTTTTAGTAGAGACGGGGTTTCACCATGTTGGCCAGGATGGTCTCGATCTCTTGCCCTCGTGATCCACCCACCTTGGCCTCCCAGAGCTTTTCCATCTTAACTCCATGTAGGTATGTCCTGATATGTGCCTAATTAAATCTGAAATGTCTGTTATGGCCATGTTTCTATTCATCCTTTTTTAAGTAGATGATCCACCCTCACCTAATATGGGCTTGCACCATACAATCAGCTGATAGAACCAAAAGGCAGGGAAAAGGCAAATTCTCTCTCTCCATTATGGGGCTGGGGCTTTTTTTTTTTTGGGGCGGGGGGGACAGAGTCTCACTCTGTCGCCCAGACTGGAATGCAGTGGCACAATCTTGGCTCACTGCAACCTCTGTCTCCCGGGTTCAAGTGATTCTCTTGCCTCAGCCTCCAGGTAGCTAGGATTATAGGCACGCACCACCACACCCTCCTAATTTTTGTGTTTTTAGTAGAGATGGAGTTTCACCATGTTGGCCAGGCTGGTCTTGAATTCCTGAGCTCAGGTGATCTCTGCCTACCTTGGCCTCCCTAAGTGCTGGGATTATAGGTATGAGCCTTCATGCCCAACCTGGGACATTCTTCTTATCCTGCCCTCGGACATCAGAACTCCAGATCCTTTGTTTGGCCTTCGACTGAACGTGACACCATTGGCTTCTCCAGTTCTCCAGCTTGCAGACAGCCTATCGGACTTCTATGCTTTCATAATCACATGAGCCAATTCCCCTAATAAACACCCTTTATATGTCAAATTATCTACATGTGCTATTGGTTCTGGAGAACCCGAATACAACCCCTCCCCTCATTCCAAGCTTTGCAAATATGACTTAACAGCCCTTTTTCATCAAGAAGTACAGTCTATTTCTTTACACCTTGAATCTGGGCTAGACTTACACTTGCTTTGGTCAGTCGAATGTGTCAGAGAGTTGGGGTTCTTGCTGACTTCTGCTCTCTTTGACTTCCGTGTCTGCCATGAGAACAAGCGTGGGCTAGCTGGCTGATGGATGACAGACTTAATGGAACAGAGTCAAGATAAACCAGTAGTCTCCACAAGATCCCAAGGCAGAATCAACAAATCCCCCCAGATAACCCACAGATTCATGCAACGAATTCAATATGTATTGCTCTGTGTCCCTAAGGTTTGTGACTGTCTGTTACACAACATCATCGTGGCCCTTGAACACTGAGGCAAATGCTTTAGAGCATCATCAAATCTTGTGATTTTTTATATCTGACACATCATTTGCATTGTTTTAGTCATTTATTCGCTTATTCATATATCTGTATTTCAAGGAGGTTTGTCTACTATGTGCCAGACACTATTATAGGGCTTAAAGATTAATATGGTATATTTTGTGCCCTAATCAATAAATGTCAATGAGACAATTGACATGTCTCTTCCCCTTGAGCAACTCTAGAAACAGAACTTCCCTGACTGCTCCATGAAGTCAATTCCTCTGTTTAATCTCTCCAGCAGTTAAGAAGTTCTTCCTCATGTCCAGCCCCAAACTCTCCAGCTTTAGGCTGAGCTTCTGTCTTTTCGTTCAGTTGCCCATGAACCTGGGGAATAAAGCTCAGCATCTGCCTCATAAAAACCCTTTATGAATTTAAATTCAGTCATTAAGTCAGGGAAATAGTTAAGCCACTTTATATGTGCTGAAGATTTTATTTTGGGATATCTCTGTGGGAAGGGATGTTTGGGATTAATTGAGCTTTCTGGATATCTGCACATGAGCACCGGAGTTTTATATATAGAACCAGAACACCTGATCACAGCACCTGCAAAGGGAAATTACTCATTTAACCTCTTGAACTCCAACAGAGAGAGGAAGGTGTTGAGGATCTGAAGGAAAACCCTGTGGCAAGGGGTCAGGTCCCATGGATGGGGCGCAGGAGGGACATTCCAAAGATACCATCTTGGTACTCATCTTTCTCTGCATCCCCTCTCCCATTCCTCATGGTCACTCCAGGTCACATTCTGCTTAAAACCCTTTCTCAGGCCAGGTTCTTAATCATTCGCTAATGTATATGTCTCTGTCTGACTGCTCCAGATACCATCTTCTATAATATTTTAAGAGGGTGGTTTCACAGACTTTTGTAAATACTGGAAAGGAAAATCTATTTATCTTTTTCATTCTTTCTTCCATCATAGAGTTTAGAAAATCATCATTCTTGCAGAAGGTTTGATAAATATTCACTTTTCTCCTTCCACCCTCTTTAAAATACAATGAACTCTATTCAAACTCATGTTCTAAACTCCTACGATCAGAGAGAACTTTCCTGACCATTCTCTATAAACTTACATGCCCTCTCATTATTTTTTTCTGGCTTATCTATTTATTTTATTTCTGTAGTTTATTCCACTGTGTGATTCTATTACACATATGTATTTATAATGTCTGAGTTTCCTTTTTTTTTTTTAAAAGTAAAACAGGTTCAGGGGTACACGTGCAGGTTTGCTATATAGGTAAACTCCTGTCATGGGGGTTTGTTGTACAGATTATTTCATCACCCAGGTATTAAACCTAGTGCCCAACAGTTATTTTATGCCCCTCTTCCTCCTCCTACCTTCCACCCTGAGGTGGGCCCCAGGGCCTGTTGTTTCCCCTCTTTGTGTCCATGTGTTCTCATCCTTTAGCTGACACTTATAAGTGAGAACATGGAGTATGTGGTTTTCTGTTCCTGCATTAGTTTGCTAAGAATGATGGCTTCCAAGGGCTGGGTGCGGTAGCTCGTGCCTGTAATCCCAGCACTTTGGGAGGTCAAGGTGGGTGGATCACGAGGCCAGGAGATCGAGACCATCTTGGCTAACATGGTGAAACCCCGTCTCTACTAAAAATACAAAAAATTAGGCCGGGCGCGGTGGCTCACGCTTGTAATCCCAGCACTTTGGGAGGCCGAGGCGGGCGGATCATGAGGTCAGGAGATCGAGACCACGGTGAAACCCCGTCTCTACTAAAAATACAAAAAAAAATTAGCCGGGCGTGGTGGCGGGCGCCTGTAGTCCCAGCTACTCGGAGAGGCTGAGGCAGGAGAATGGCGTGAACCCGGGAGGCGGAGCTTGCAGTGAGCTGAGATTGCGCCACTGCACTCCAGCCTGGGCGACAGAGCGAGACTCCGTCTCAAAAAAAAAAAAAAAAAAAAAAAAAAAAAAAAAAAAAATTAGCCGGGCATGGTGGCAGGCCCCTATAGGTCCAGCTACTTGGGAGGCTGAGGTAGGAGAATGGTGTGAACCCAGGAGGTGGAGTTTGCAGTGAGCCGAGATTGCACTACTGCACTCCAGCCTGGGTGACAGAGGGAGACTCCATTTCAGAAAAAAAAAAAAAAAGAATGATGGCTCCAGCTCCATCCATGTTCCTGCAAAGGACATGGTATCATTCTTTTTTATGGCTGTATAGTATTCCATGATATATATATACCATATTTTCTTTATCCAGTCTACCATTGATGACATGCACTCTCGTTCTTGATCTGCTTTTGTTCCCCTATTCTTTCTAGTTCCTAGCATCAGCTGACCTCCATGTATTTATATGCATATGTTTTTTAATGTGTTTTTCCCCACAAGAAGTGGGAATTTGTTTTGGTGTTTTGTTTCGTTTGTCTATTTTTTTTTTCATTTTTTATTGAAATGCAATTTATATAGTGTAAATTTTACCTTTTTTAGTGTAGAGTTCTATGAGTTTTGACAAGATATCTGTTTAAATTCTTTTCTAATATACCATCACATAACCACCACTACAATCAAGATGTAGGACAATTCCATTACCCCCAGAAATCTCCAAATGCCCCTTTGTAACCAGCCCTTCCCCTCACCATTCACTAGCAACTATTAATCTGTTTTCTCTATCTCTAGTTTTACCTTCTCCAGACACAAAAATTGAATCACGTATTATGTAGCTATTATGGCTTCTTTTGCTCATCATAATACATTTGAGATTCATCCTTGTTGTTGCATGTATCAGTAATTTTTCTTCCTTTTTTAAAAAAATTAATATACTTTATCCATTTTTCAACAATATATTTTGAAAACAAAATAAATAAATTATAACATAAAACAGGGTCTGCCAGATTCCAAATATTTTTTTGTCAGAGTTTCCAGAAAAGGCCATGTAGTCATGCCTAATGAGAAGCAGCTGACCCTCTAATGGAGATTTCTGGACCAAGTGGGTGGATCTTTTGGTATTCCTGGGGAGGCTCTTTCACCATCTTTATACCATACACTTCAGCATTTGATTGCAAATAGATGTCTGTGATTCTAGGCATCCACTTTGTGACAAAACATCTTGCATATATATTGAGATTCACTGTTGTTTTCTCTACACATGGCATATCAATTCAATGACACATCTCTAATCAGCGATCTCATGAGCCTCTACTTTTTTGTACCTCACTCATGGTCACTTAGACTGATGTTGGTCTATCCCTTTGAGATGTTCCTCAGTCCCAGAGTTACTGCAAAGACTCGTTAGTGCTGCTGAAAATCCCTCTCAAGTGGCCACAAGAAAGCTCCCTCCCTGTTTTATCTCAGATTAATTTCCCGGTATTCCACCAGCCTATCTTTTAAACCAGGCCATCCTAAACAAATTCAGATTGGTAAAAATTCATTTAGTCATTTTTTTGTATACTTTAAGTTGTGGGATACATGTGCAGAACGTGCAGATCTCTTTCTTTTTTTAATGCTAAGAAGTGTGCCATTGCATGAATTGTACCACAGTCATTTATAAGTTTAAGGACATTTGAGTTATTGCCAGGTTTTGGCTGTTACATACAAAGCAGTTATAAATATTTACATTCACATTGTTTTGTAAACACAAGGTTTCTCGTCTCTTTGGTAAATACCTGGGAGTGGGATTGGCAATTCGTAGATTAAGTGTATGTCTAATTTTACAAGAAAGTGTCAAACTGTTTACCAAAATTACTATACTATTTTGCATTCTCACCAGCAGTGTGCGCGAGTTCTAGTTGCTCCACATTCTTTCCAGAACTTAGTATTATTAGTTGTCAGTTGTCCACTTTTGCTCTGTTTAGTTTTGTTTGGGATTCCAGTAGGCAAGTGGAGGTATCGTGTTGTGTGGTTTTGATTTTTCATTTCCTTAGTGATAAATGATGCTCATCTTTCTTTTTTTTTTTTTTTTTTTGAGACTGAGTCTCACTTTGTCACCCAGGCTGGAGTGCAATGGCATGATCTCAGCTCACTGCAACCTCCGCCTCCCGGGTTCAAGTGATTCTCCTGCCTCAGCTTCCTGAGTACTGGGATTACAGGCATCCACCACCAGACCTGGCTAATTTTTGTATTTTTAGTAGAGATGAAGTTTCACCATGTTGTGCAGGCTTATCTCGAACTCCTGACCTCAGGTGATCCAACTGTCTCAGCCTCCCAAAGTGCTGGGATTACAGGCATGAGCCACCATGCCCAGCCACTGAGCATCTTTTTATGTGCTTATTTGCCATCCATTCATGTTCGCTGGTGAGGTGTCTATTTAAATTCTTTGCCAATTTTTAATCAAGGCATTTATTTACTTATATTATGAGTTTTGAGAGTTCTTTATGTATTCTGGATACAAGTCTTTTATCAGATTTATGATTACAGATATTTTATTCCAGTTTGTGTTTTGTCTTCTATCCTCTTAAAATAGTCTGTTGAGGAGCAGAAGCTCTTAATTTCAATGAAGTCCAATTTCTTAACTTTTTCATGGTTTATGTTTTGGTGTTGATTCTTTCCCTAAACCAAAGTTACAAAGATTCTCTACCTTGATTTCTTCTAAAAGTCTTATAGATTGAGGATTTAATTTCATGAGTATGATTCATTTTGGATTAATTTTTGCATATGGTACAAGACAGGAATTTATTTGTTAGTTTGGTGAAGGCTATAGATTCCTTTCTCAAAATAATGTATTTAAATGCACAAAACAAAAGCACAGGATTACAAAGGAAACCAATTACATTGAAATACAGTTTTCAAAATACTTTTATAAAATTGTGACATGGTAATATATGTGTTTCTTTATTTAAACATCATAATACAATCTAGCAGCAAGTCTAATGACTACCATTGTGTCAGAGCAGTGATAAGCTTTAGATACTTTAAGAGGTCTGCAACAACCTGTAATGTGATATAGAAACATCTGGGATTTCTATTGTTGCAAAGTTATAGGCACTGCTCATTCTGCAGTGGCTTGTTGCCTATATCATGATTGAAGGACATGCTAAATTTCTGTTAGAGGTTAGTGAAAATAAAGATGTATTCTTTTCCTATTCAAATTCCCAGCCCCAAGAATTGTAACTCCATTGAAGAACTCCTGAGCTGGAGGGATGCACAGATGAATAAAATAATAAAATGTGGCCCCTATTCCTAAAGAAATTACATTCCAGTGAAAGGCAAAAGACATATGAGCAAGAGAGTCTACAAGATGCCAGATTGTGTTGAATGTGCTAAGACAGTATGGCAAAGGATTTACAAAGATGGAAATAATTTAAGTCATCCCTAGAGGAACATATTAAGCACTGTGGTCACATGAGAGGAAAAGATGACTTCAGTGATCAGTATAATCTCTTTCTCCATCCCACCACTGAATACTCAGACATAGCCATGTTTTTAAGAGCTTGGCCATTATTAAAAATTTTTTGAAAATGGAAAAAGAAGGTACTGCTGTGTGAGGCAGATGATGGACATGACAAATAAGTTCTCTTCCAGTGGAAGGGGAGAGCTGCAGTTGTTTGCTCTCCCTGGTATGTGTGCATGGGGTGTGTGTGTGTGTGTGTGTGTGTGTGTGTGTGTGTGTGTGTGCGAGAGAGAGAGAGAGAGAGAGTCAGTGCATTCAGGGGACAGAAATCATACCAGTTACTTGAAGAGAGTATTTAATATAAAGAATTGTTAACTAGATATAAAGTTGTTACCAAGGTAACTGAAAGAATAAAAGAGAGCTCAAGGGTACGGCAGAGGTAGTAACTGCAAGCAGCAGCTACCACCCATAGGGCTGGGGGAACACAGGGAGGAAGCTGGCGTCATTACAGCCTAGAACTTGGAGAACAGCCCATGGAGCTGGGACTGAGACCTCTGAGGAAGGGGCACTGCCAGCCTAGGAGTGCCGCTGTGGCGCAGGCAGGGGGAGTATAATGAGGTATATTTTACAAGTGTTTTTTTAAAGCTGCAAACTGGATTTAGCCACTTCTATATGAAGGAAACACCACTGCCAGGGTGAAGGGAAGAGGCTGGGTGATGCTCAAATGAACCCGAAGTAGCCAGGAAACCAACAGACAGTTTCCTCCTTTCCCCTCTGGCCTCCCATACTCTCTCTCTAGTGCCCCCTTTTGGCAGATCCTAGCAGGGAGTAGCCGACAAAGCCCAAATGCAGTCCCGGTCCTGGCATTGCAGAGATGAGTATTAAAGGGTGGATTTGGAGCCAAAAAACAATAGTGTAACAATTAGCATAAGGGATGTATGTGTATGTGTGTGTATGTATCAGTATGGTGGGGCGTACGTGTGTGAAATAGGAGTGGGAGGAAGGAAGTTCACCTCTACTTCTAGTCCAGTTTTATGACTATTAAGGCATTTGATTCTTACGTGACTATTATGTTTATCTTTTAATTGGTTAAAAATGCAAAAGGAAGAATAGTGTGATTCATTACCGCCTCTCACAAATCCTGAGAAATTTCTTACCTAGGAACTCTACTGTGAGAATATAATTTTAAAACGTAAGTGAAATGGCTAAAACAGTTCCTTGCACAAAGTAGAAAATCAACAAATGCAAATGTTCTCTTTTTTTCTCACTCTTCCTCCCATGTACAACTGAAACACTGGATATAGAAATAAATTTTTCCCAACATGATTATTTATATTTATAAAAACTAAAGAGTTGATAGAGAATTTATGTTTATAAAAGGTTTTCACGTGTATTTTATTCAATTCTCACAATAATCTTACAGGCAAAATATTTATTCCCATTTTGCAAAGAAGAGATCTACAGCTCAGAAAAGTTGGTAAACTGGCCCAAGGTCAAACAGCTGGACTACATACTTAACTGCTCCAGTGTTTCTGCAGTGTGGCCCTTTTACCATTTGACTCAGAAATACTTCTGGCATTTGTTCATATGCAGATTTATAAACCTCACCCCAAATCTATGGATTCAGAATCTCTGGACTTCTCAGATTGTGAACTTCACCAGGACTTTGTATTTTTCACAGGCTCCCCAGATAACTGTGATGAACAATGGAGTTTGAGACTCACTGTGCTACAGTGAATGTCTCCCTAATTGGTAATAAAAATGTATTCTGGCAAAAGCCCTTTAACTGATTCCCTGATGGTTACGATACTACTCCTGACATGATTCTTAAAAGATTTCACTATCTTTGTAGCTATTAATTGAAGTAATTCTCAAAGTATGGTCTTGAAACAGCAGCATCAGGAGCCCATGGGAACATGTTCGGAGTGCAAATTCTTGGACTGCAACAGACATGGGGGAGAGAGGCCTCCAGATGATACTGGAGCATATGAAGTTTAAGAGCTACCTTTGCAGATGACACTTCTAGTAACTATCTTTTCAATTCCTTGGCCTACTTTCTTTGGAGGATCAACCATCCCACGTGCAAATACTGTCATCTGTATATAGCATTGGTTATACTTTTATAAACTCTGTTCTTACCAATAACTGCACCCTCTCCATAATCACTATTTCTCTCTCCTATTCTCTAACCAGCACTTTCTACCTTTCCAGATCATTCTCTTTAGTACTGTAAGTCCAACAACTCTTCAATCCTATGGGAACTTCCAATCCATTGACTCTATCTCCTTTTCATTCTCTTTATCCACATACATAGTTCTCCCTAACTAGATAGTATGGTCCACCATTACATTCATCTCCTTGCATATACCCTCAATTTCCTTACTTCTGTCCCTTTATTGTGTTATACCTGTCAAATTCCTAATGCTGGCTACATCCAATGCTCTGCCTATTTTGAGCTTTCACATACACAGTGGAACACATCAAGAGAAAAATATAATCATGCTGACACGTCTCACATTGAATTCAGTCCTTGGACCACATCTCATCTGTATCTACATACATTCCTTAGATAATCTCATTGGATCCTCTAGCTTTCAATACTTTCTACATGCAACCATTCTAAAAATTATATCTCTACCCAGATTCATCCCTCAAACTCCTGAATCATATAAAATCCAAACTCTTCACTTGTATACCTACCTGGAATCTCCAACTTCGTATCTCCAAAACCCGATTCCACCTCTTTCCCTGACCTGCTTCTACTACCAGTCTTCTCCTCCAAGGAAAGTGGCAGGTCTGGCCTTACAACTTTGAGATTATCCTCCATTCTTTTGTTTTCTCAAATTCCATATCAAAAAGTCTTACCAGCATCACCTTCAAAGTATATTTTGAACCTGACAAGTTTGTCTCATTTCCATCACTATGATACTAGGCCATGACAACATCATCTCCCACCTGGATTATTTTACAAGAGCTTTCTAAACACTTACCTTGTTCCTACCTTTGCCCTGCCCCCATCCCCAACAGCAGCCTAAGGGATCATTTTCAAAACAGAAAGTCCAATCATGTCAATTATCTGCTCAGAACTTTCCACTGGCTTCTCATCTCAGTACAGAAGACAGATTTCCTACAGTTGCCTGCAAGTCTCCGTATAATCTGCCTCCTCTTCCTCTCAGACTCTACCTCACACCACTTTCCTTCTCCCTCCCTCCCTTCCAGCCACTCTGGGCCTTGCATCTCCACATACCAGACAGGATCTCATCTTAATGTATTTGACTTCACTCTTCCTCTTTCATGTCTCCGTTCATGTGTCCATATCGGTAAGACCTTCCCTGACCATCTGCATACCCAGCAGCCACCTTGGATCAAGTCTTTATTGTTGTCCCTATTTCCCTGCTTTATAGCACATATCACCATTGGGATATTATATTTATGGCCTACTGTTTATTGGTGTATTGACTATCTTTTGACACTAAAAGATAAACTCCTTGAGAACAAGTACTTTTTCCCTCCATTGTCATACTCAGCACACATCGAACAGTGTCCAGCACACATCACACATTGTATTTACCTCATTAACCTTGTTGAATAAATAAACTAGTTTTTGAAATTGGAAGATTTTTGCGCAAAAACTTATATATCTCTTTTTTGAAGAAAAAAAATACGTGATGTCTGAACCCACAGCTCCTCTGCATCTCCTCTGCATTGGGCCTAGCAGCTGAGGGTGAAAGGGAGCAGATCCACTTTGGAGGGTGGGAGCCCTCCAGTTTACAAGGTCCTCCCTCACTCACTTGCCAGCCTAGACTCCATAGGCACTTGAGTGTGTTTTAAAATCTTGTTTTGTTTTTGTGGGGTTGTTTATGTTTTTTTTTTTTTTTTTTTGGCTTAAACAACAGAAATGTGTTATCTCACAGGCACTTACTTGAGTTTTTGAGAATCAACTGTAAACTTTTAGCCTTTAAAGTCATTAGAACAAGAAGCGAAACTCAATTGCTTCCTCTCCTCCCCTGCCTGTGTTGCACTGGGTGGAAAGAGCTGAGACGGATTAACCACCCTTCAGCCAGATGACAGGAACACACATAGCAATCCACCCAGTGGCAATATAAAGACTGCTCCATGAAGCCACGGCTGCCTGCAGTAACTTAGTAAGAAAATAAATAAATAAACAGCCCCTATACATTGACCAGTATGCCGGCCCTGAAGCACTTCAGTGTTGTGAAAGAAAGGGAGGGGCTCTGAAGCGGTGCAGCTGTCATTCAAATCCTGCCTCTGCCATTTATAGCTGGTTGACTTTAGGCAAATGTTTTCATCTCTCCATTTCTCAATTTTCTTATCTGTAATATGAAGACGATAATAACATAGACCTCACACAACCCTCTTGAAAGGCCTCACTAATGATCACTCAGTAAGAGTAGCTATTGTATCTATTCAGATTTGTATTCCTTTCTCTCTCCACCATTAGACTAGAAGCTCCTTTCAAAGTCAAGGATGATGTTATCTATTCTTGAATCCTCATGCCTCACAGCTGTGATTCTCCGGGTAATGGGTTGGGAGTGATCCTAAGTTACAGAGAATGGAAGGGGATATTTCAAGTTATAAAGGGGGCTTTCTTCCCTGGTTTTCTGAAACCTGGCTAGGCCCAGGGGAGTCTGTTGCATATTTTCCAACAACCACATTTTCAATGATTTAGGACTCTGGAGTCAGACTGCTGAGGCCTGAATCCTGACTCTTTCAGCTGTGTGACTTTAGACAACTGTTCTGCCTCCCTTTGCCTCAATTTCCAAAGTGATCATATCAGAAGATGGAGCCTTTGATATGTGATTAATGTTAGGTCATGAGGGTGGAGCCCTCACCAACAGGTTTAGTACCCTTATAAGGGGATAAAGAGACGTTTCCAGAACTGTAAGAAATTTCTGTTGTTTGTAAGCTGTCTAGGCTATGGCATTTTGTTATAGCAGCCAAAAATGAACTTATATATTATATGTACATACGTTGAAGATTATATGTATGTTAAGATATGTGTATGTCATATATTATATATATACATTTAAGATTATATACATTTTAAGCTATACATATCTTAACATAAGATATACATATCTTTACATATATATGTTTCTGTTTAAGATATATATATACACATCTATGTTATGCTTATGAGTAAGTAAAATGAATGACAACAATGATATGAGGGATAAACTAGGATTATTTTGTTATTATAAGATATTCACACTACCTGTGAGGTGGTATAGTGTTATTTAAGAAGCTACTTGGATTACTTGTAAGTGAATGTTGCAAACTCTAGGGCAATCACTAAAAAAGGTTAAAATAAAGGTATAACTGATATGCTAAGAAAGAAGAGAAAATGAAATCATATAAAATGCTCAATCAAAACAACAGAAGGCAGAAAAAAAGTAGAAGACAAAAACAGAACAAGGGCAACAAATAGAAAATAGAAACAAATATAGTATATAATAATCTAACTATATCACTAATCACTTTGAACATCAATGAAATAAATGCTTCAATTAAAATACATATGTTTTCAGAGGGGAATCAGAAAACAAAACCTAACTGTATGTTTTCTACAAGAAACCTACTTTATTTTTTGAGACAGTGTCTAGTTCTGTCACCCAGTCTGAAGTGCAGTGGCACAATCACAGCTCACTGCAACCTCAAACTCTTAGGCTCAAGTAATCCTCCCACCTCAGCCTCCCAAAGTGCCGAGATTACAGGTATGAGCTACTGCACCAGGCCAAGAAACCCACTTTAAATATAAAAACACATGTAGGTGAGAAGTAAATAGATGGATAAAGATATACCATGTAACAGTAATCAAAAGAAAGTGGGTGGGGCTGGGCGCGGTGGCTCACGCCTGTAATCCTAGCACTCTGGGAGGTCGAGGTGGGCAGACTGCCAGGGCTCAAGAGTTCAAGACCAGCCTGGGCAACATGGTGAAACCCTGTCTTTACTTAAATACAAAAAATTAGCTGAGAGTGGTGGCGTACTCCTGTAATCCCAGCTACTGGGGAGGCTGAGGCATGAGAATTGCTTTAAATCGGGAGGCAGAGGTTGCAGTGAGCTGGGATGGCGCCACTGCACTCCAGCCTGGGTGACAAAGCAAGACTCTGCCTCAAAAAAAAAAAAAAAAAAAAAAAAAGAAAGAAAGAAAGTGGGAGTAGCTATATTTATTTCAGAAAAAGCAAACTTCAGAGCAAGAAAACTTATTGAAGATATAGAGGGTCATTACATGCTGAGAAAAGGTTCAATTCTCCAAGACGACATAATAATCACGAATGTGATTCACCTAACCACAAATCAGCAAATTGTGTGATGCAAAAACTTAGAGAACTTTGAAGGGAAATAGACCAATCCACTATTATGGTAAAGACTTCAACATTCCTTTATCAGAAATAGACAGATCTTGCAGGGGGAGAATCAGAAAATAACATAGTTGAATTCAGCAACACCATCAATCCACTGAATATAATGGACATCTATAGACTATATCATCCAGCAACAGTAGAATACACATTCTTTCCAAGCTCACATGGAAAATTCACCAAAATAGACCACATTCTGGGCCACAAAACACATCTTAACAAACTTAAAGGAACACAAATTATACAACGTCTGCTCTCAGACTACAAAAAATTAAATTAAAAATTTATCACAAGAAGATAGTTGAAAAATTCTAAAACACTTGAATAGTAACCAACACATTCCAAATAACACATAGGCCGAGGGTGAAATCTCAAGAGAAATTTAAAAATATTTTGAACTGAATGAAAATGAAAATAGAACTTATCAAAATTTGAGAAATGCATCAAAAGCAGTGCCCATAAATGTATAGTACTGAATGTATATATTAGAAAAGAAAAAAATCTAAAAATAATTATCTAAGCTGCCACCTTAGAAAACTAGGAAGAGCAAATTAAATTTAAAGTAAGCAGAGGAAAAAACAAATAATAAAAATTGAGCAAAAAAATCAATGAAATTGAAAACAGTAAATCAATAGGAAAACCAACAAAACTAAAAGCTGGTTATTTGAAAAGATGAATAAAATTTAAAAAAAATATGCAGCCAGGATAACTAGAATAAAGGAGAGAGAACAGAAATTACTAATATCAGAATGAAAGAGGGGATATCACTACAGACTTTATGGACATTAAAAGAATAATAAAGAAATGATTTCATGCCCACAAATTTGAGAATGTAGGCAAAGTGGAACAATACCTTAAAGCACAATCTGCCAAAACTCTCATAAGAAGAAATAAACAAACTGAATTAGTCTTTACCAATTAAAGAAATTGAATCAATAATTAATAACCTTTCAAAATAGAAATCACCAGGCCCAGATAGGTTCACAAGCGATTTCTATCAAAATTTAAAAAAAAATTATAACAATTATCTACAACGTTTTCAGAGGATAAATGTACAGGGAATACTTTCTAACTCATTCTGTGAGGTCAGAGGTATTTTAATACCAAAACCAGACAAGGTCATTACAAGAAAGGAAAACTACAAACCAATATCTTTCATAAATGTACATGCAAAAATCCTCAAAAAAATTAGCAAATTAAATTTAAAAAAATTGTAAAAATTACACACTATGACCAAGTGGGATTTATCACAAGTGTGTGAGTTGGGTTCAACATCTGAGAATTGATTAATGTAATCTATCACATCAACAGGCTAAATAAGAAAAATCACATGGTCATATCAATACATTCAGAAAAATTATTTGACAAAATCTAGCACCGATTCATAACAAAAACCCTCAGGAAACAAGGAATAGAAAAGAACTTCCTCAACTTTATAAAGTGTGGACTACAACAAACCTGCAGCTAACGTCATATGTAATGATGAGAAATCTGAAGCTTTTCCACTAAGATTAGGAATAAGGCAAAAATGTTCCCTCTCACCATTCCTTTTTGATATTGTACCAGGAGTCCTAGCTAATGCAAAAAGAAAAAAAAAAGATATATGGATTGAAAAGGAAGAAATAACATTTCTTTGCAGACAACATAATTGTCTATGTAGAAAACTGAAAAAACTGACCAAAAAAAAAAAAAAAAAAAAACCCTTCTGGGACTAAAAAGCAATTATAGCAAGGTTGTAAAATACAAGATTAATATACAAAAGTTCATTGCTTTCCTATATACCACCAATTTAAAAAGTGGAATTCAAACTTAAAAACACATTACCATTTACATTAGCACCCCTAAACATCTATACTTTGGTATAAATCTAACAAAACATATACAAGATCTATATGAGGAAAACTACAAAACTCTTATGAACAAAATCAAAGAATAACTAAATAATACAGATATATTCCATGTTCATGGATAGGAAGATTCAATATTGTCAAGATGTTGAGTCTTCCCACTTGATCTCTGGATTCAATGCCATGCCGGTCAACATCTTAGCAGTTATTTTCTGGATATCCAGAAACTGAATTTTACAGTTTATATGGAGAAGGAAAAGACCCAGAATAACCAACACAATATTAAAGGACAAGAACAAAGTTGAAGTACTGACGTTAGCTGACCTCAAGACTTACTAAAATGCGACAATAATCAAGAGAGTACGGTACTGGTGAAAAAAAAAAAAAAAGACAAACCAGTGGAAAAGAACAGAAAGCCCAGAAATTGACCCAAATAAATTAAATCAACTGATATTTGACAAAGAAGTAAAGGCCATACAATGGCACAAAGATAGTCTTTTTAGCAAATGGTGCTGAAATAACTAGACATCCACATGCAAAAATAAATACACAAATCTAGACACAGATCTTCCACTATTCACAAAAATGAACTCGAAATGGATCACAGACCTAAATTTAAAATGCAAAACCATAAGACTCCTAGAAGATAATATAGGAGAAAATCTAGATGACTTTGAGTTTGGAGGTGACTTTTTTTGTACAACACCAAAGTCATGACCTATAAAATAAAGAATTGATAAACTCAGTTTCATTAAAATTAAATTTTTCTCTTCTGTGAAAGACACTGTCAGGAGAATGAAAAGACAAGCCACAGGCTGGGAGAAAACATTTGCAAAAAAACGTATCTGATAAATAACCATTATTCAGAATATACAAAGAATACTTAGAACTTAAAAATAAGAAAAGAAAAAACTCAACTAAAAAACGGGCAAAAGACTGTAAAGACACCTAAGCAAAGATGATGTACAGATGGCAAATAAACATAAGAGAAGATGCTCTATGATGTATGTCATCAGGGAAACGTAAATTAAAAGAACAATGAGCTACCACTACTTACCTACTACGATGGCCAAAATCCAGAAAACTGACACCACCAAATGCTGATGAGGATGTGGAGCAATAGGAATGCTGATTCATTGCTGGCAGAAATGGAAAATTATAGAATCACTCTGGAAGACAGTTTGGCAGTTTTACAAAAAACTAAACATACTCTTACCATACAATCCAGCAATCACACTCTCTGGTATTTACTTAAAGGAACTGTAATCTTGTATTTACACAAAAACGTACACACAGGTGTTTATGGCAGCTTTAGTCATAATTATTAAAACTTGAAAGCAACTAGTATGTCCTTCAGTAGGTGAATCAGTCAGTAAACTGTAGTACATCTAGACATGGAATATTATTCAGGACTAAAAAGAAATAAACCATAAGCTGTGAAAGGACATGGGGAAACTTCAATGCATATTACTAAATGAGAGAAGCCAATCTAACTGTGCTACATACTGTGTGATTCCAACTATATGACATTCTGGAAAAGGCAAAACTATGGAGACAGTAGAAGGATCAGTGGTTGCCAAGAGTTACAGGGGAAGAGAGGAATGAATAAGCAGAGCACAGCAGATTTTCAGGACAGTGATTCTGTATGCTACTATAATTGTGGATACATATGATTGCATGTTTGTCCAAACTCATAGCATGTACAACACCAAGAGTGAACCCCAATATAAATGCTGGACTTCAGGTGATAATAATGTGTCATTGTAAATTTGTCAACTGTAACAAATGTACACTCTGGTGGGGGATGTTAATAGTGGGAGAAGCTGTGCGTGTGTGGAGGAGCAGGGTTATTGGAAATCTCTGTACCTTCCCTCAATTTTACTGTGAACCTAAAACTGCTATTTTTAAAAGTCTATTAAAAGGAAAACCAAACAAAAATATGCCTATGAGCACCACCCTAGATCAATTGAAATGAAATATGTGGGAGACAGGGCCCTGGCACTGCTATTTTTTGAAGTTCCCCTGATGATTCTAATTTGCTGCCAGGATGAGAGCTGCTGTGGTAGACCAGAGGTTCTCAAAGTGTGGTTCCCTGGCAAGCAGCATCAGCATTGCTCAGGGAATTATTAGAGATGCAAAATGTCAAGCCCCAACCCCAGCCTTCTGAAGGAGAAACTCTGGAATTGGGATCCAGCAATCTGTGTTTCAACAAGCCTTCCAAGGGATTCTGATGCACACTCAAGTCTGAGAACTGCTTGATACAGACATGATGTAAAGAGAGGATGCATGTAGGAGTCTGCAGAAAGAGGTACATAGAGGCTCCAAACTTTCACGTCCCTTTGAATCACTACATCCTATCATGTTTGGGCCTTTATGTACTCCTGCTGCTTATTTCAGTCACCTAGAATGCTTTATGCATATGTAGAAACACAGGTACTCACTCTCTAGAGAGGGGAGACAAGGAATGCACTCTCTACCCTCCAGTGCCCCTCAGATGGAGCCTGTCAGTCCCTTTGTGCACCTGAACACAGCATTGGGCCTGCATTAGTATAACAGCCTGCTCATGAGTCTTTCTCAGACCACAAGACCCTGAGCCTCTCGAGGGTAGAGATAGCATCTAACATATCTTTGTTTTCTCAGCACTTGGCAAGGATCTGGCACAAAACAAAAAGGGGATCAGTAAGTGAATAATGAGTAAAGCTATCTAATATAAACTATTATAATCATTATTTTCTTTTATTGACTACCTTTTCAGAGAGGAACACTTTAATCACAATAACCTTACATATACAGTCATTCCTTGGTATCTGTGCATGTCAGAAACCCCCTCAGATACCAAGCTCTGCAGTTGCTGAGGTTGCTTACATAAAATGCCATAGTATTTGCATATAACCTATGCACATCCTGTTGTATACCTTAAAGCATCTCTTCTCTAGATTACTGATAATACCTAATACAATGCTAACACATCACTTCATTCACCTGGATTCAATGCAGTACTCAGTGCACAGCAAATTCAAGTTTTCTTTTTGAAACTGCGTGAATTTTTTTTCTGAGTATTTTTGAGCCACAGTTGGTTGAATCCACAGATGCAGAACCCACAGATAGGAAGGCTGACTATTACCTATTTAAACTTTCCAGGTACACTGAGGTACTATTGTCCCCTTTTCACAAAGAGGGAAAGACAGAGATTTAGACAAGTTACTAAAGGCCACATGACAAGTAAGTGGCAGAGCTGGGAGTTTGGAGTCAAGCATCTACACTGCCTGTTTTAACCACTGCACTGTACTGCTGTAGGTATTAGAAGAATTAGAATCCAGTCCTGGCTAAGTAATCACTCTCTTGGTGATCCTGGACAAGTCAATTATCTCTGGGTCTCAATTTTGCAATTTGCTAAGTAAGTTTGTCTAACCACACCAATGCCTTTAATCCACGGGCCCCAAATTCTTGGAAGTCATGGAATTACTATAGGAAATCAACAAGTCCATCTGTATACCAAGCACTGTCTAGGACTTATACCTATACGCAGTACTTTTTAAATGTATGTAGAGGATGCTGTAAATCATTCAGTTCTCAACAAATGTTTACTGAGTGCCTATATATATATAATGTACATATGTATATACATTATATATATGTATACATTATACATATATATGTTTAGGGGTGCTAATGTATACATTATATATATATAGATACTCAGTAAACATGTATATATATACATATATACATATATATACACACACACACACACACGATATATATATATTTTTTTATACAGAGTCTCGCTCTGTCTCCCAGGCTGGCACCATCTCGGCTCACTGCAACCTCCGCCTCCCGGGTTCAAGCAATTCTCCTGCCTCAGCCTCCAAGTAGCTGGGACTACAAGTGCCTGCCACCACGCATGGCTAATTTTTTTTTGTATTTTTAGTAGAGATGGGGTTTCATTATGTTGGCCAGGCTGGTCTTGAACTCCTGACCTTGTGATTTACCCACCTTGGCCTCTCAAAGAGCTGGGATTACAGACGTGAGCCACTGCACCTGGCCGCCTATCCATATATTTTTCAGGGTAAGTAATATTAGTTCCTGTAATAAACAAGCCGAAATCTCAGTGGCTTAACACTGAGTTTATTTCTTGCTTCTATCATAGTTCATTGTAAATGGATACAGGTGCCTCGGCTCCATGCAGTAATTCAGGAACCCAGGGTCTTTCCAGCATGCGGCTACTCCATATTTCAGGACACATCCTTAACCATCTCAACCTGGAAGTGATACACATTTCCTCTGCTCTCATTCAATTGATAAGCAACAGCCACTTGACCCCACTTAGAAGCAAAAGACCTAGAAAATGCAGTCAAGCACACTATTAGAAATGTGTAATCCAGGTATTAGGAAGCATGAGCAGAATCTGCTTCAACATGTAGCTGGCAATTTGCAAACAAAATACAAATGGTCAATGAGTATATGAGAAATGTTTAGCCAAATTAGAAATCATGGAAATGTGTATTAAGATAGAAATAACATTATTTTCTCATTTATCAAATGGACCAGTTTTTAAAAAATGTTAGAAATTGTGAATATATAGGAGCTAAATGTCCATTAATAAGGAGTAATTTTAAAAGATTGTGACACATTTTTTCTTTAAATACGATGTGATCATTCAAAAGAATCAAGATGAATCATGTCTACACTGACATGAGTAGACTCATCTTGATTCTTTTGAACAAGAGTGGTACTTACTGTCATGGAAAGAAGTTTGTGATATATTTTGAGGTGAAAAAAGAGAAGTGAGCAATATAGTGTGTGTGTGTGTGTGTGTGTGTGTGTGTGTGTATGCATGTGTATACATAGTCTAATTCCATTTATGACCAAGTACATGCAATCTAAATGCATAGAGTTGTTCTAGAAGGATGCTTACCAAATTTTAACAGAAGTCCCTCTTGGTAGAGAAACTGGATGGGAAGATCAGGGAAAGAGATACACAGAAAGAAGGAGATTTTATCCTTTTTTTTCTACGTTAATTCTTAATTACTGGTTTGTTTTTTGATTTTCTTTTTTAGTATGAGCATTATTGCTTTTGGAATTAAAGGAAAAAGAAAGGAAGGATAGCCCCGAGTTGAGATCAGTGAAAGGAAATAGGTATTATCATATCCCACTGATGGACATATCAATTGGCATGTTTCTGGGGGAAAATTTAGAAATGTATGTATCGAAAGCTTTAAAAGTTTGCTTACAACCTCTAGGAATTTAATCTGAGGAGATACTACATATGCACGCACAAGTTGAGCCCCAAAGACTATGGAGCAGTTTTGAAAGATTATGGCACATCCATTTTGTAAAAAACTATGTAACTGTCCAGAAGAATCATCTATACATACTGTCATGAAAGATGTTTGAGATATATTGCTAGGAACCGAAAGGAAAGCAAACCATGGAGCATGCTGTTTGTAATAGAGGAACATTGGGAATAACTGCAATATCCAAAAATAACCTATCAATGGAATCAAATACTATTTAGGTATTTAATGTTATAGAATTTCTAGTGATATATTGTTTCCATTAATTGAGTAGGTTTTAAATTAAAATCTCACTTTTCTTTAAATATCACTGTATAGAATATACATATAAGGCATATTTAATATACTGTATCTAATGAAACATACATATATGTGTATTTCATATGTAGATACATACATATGTGTTTTATATGTATATATACATACAGGTATATATATGTGTGTGTGATGTGTGTGTTTCTATGTGTATAAGTGTATGTATGTATATTAGTGTATATGTGTGCATGTGTAGATAATCTCCTTTGTCTATACTGACATGAGTAGACTCATATCAAAAAGACTAGACAGAGACCAAATATGGAGATTGGTCAAAGATAGGTAATGGGTATACTAACAGCCACTTCACCTAAAACCAGTTTTCCTAAAGATCACTTCTCCAAATATCTACTAATAATTTGCTAAGATCATCTGCCTTTCAAATATGTCTTATTATTTATAAAACATTGCAATTTTGACAAATCCTAATTTGATACACAAAAATAAGTTAGAATTGCTTTCAAGTTAGAAGTGCCTTTTTTGTTAGGAATACTTACATGCCAAAAAGATGCAAGGACAAACAGTAAGCTCCAAAAAGATGCACAAGAGGATTTAATTTTAGAAAAATGTAAATTGGCAAATGATTCATAGACAAACTTGTTTTAGCCAAACCAGATTTAGGAAAATTGATCTAGATACAGTAAGCCTATAAATGGCTTTTTCCCCCTTTTAAAAATTCTTCTGTCTACTCTTCTCTTCATTACTTCTTTCATTCCTTTCATTCTTTCTTTCTTTTGTTCTTTTTGCTAATCTATGACTTAAATTTTCTGCAGATCCATAACTCATAATAAAAGTTAAAAAAGGAAAGTTATTTTTTAAATAATGCAGGGAGATTTTGACACTAATTAAAAGTGGGCAAACCTGCACTGTAAGATCTATTCCAAGTATGACATCCTTTGATGAATTCGACACACAAGCTCCATCTAGTACCTACTATGTGCTAATGTCCAAGGTGGATGTAATCTAAGCATGCCCTCATTGCCAAGAGACAACAGTGAATACCAACAAGTATGGAAAATCCCTGTCCCAATTCTGCCTAAGTCCAGGCTTGGTGACCAGCCCTAGGGAGTGCTAACTCTGTCCAGAGAATCCATTTGGTTGACAGCATCTGACTTCTACAGCTTCTATTAGGAATCTGGGAGTCATTATACACCCCTCATTAGCATTGAAAAACCATCTGGTGGTCATTAGGAAGCAAACATTACATATTATGCATTAGGCCCTAAAAACAATTTAATTACCATCAGGGTCTAGTCAAAATCCTTCAAATAAGGGGGATTCCCAGATAAGGGACAACCTTGCTTCCCCCTTTATAACTTGAGTAGATGAAGAATTATGTCAGGCTACAGTCCTGCTGGCTCCAGGCAATGCCTAGTGCAGATTCAATCAGCTCAATTCAGAGGTCACTGGCCAAACCACCATTTCTTTTAGGAGTCTGCAAAGTTGAATTTTTTCAATCTTTGATAGTTCTGTTTGTGAGGGGAACAATGCTATTTCCCAGATACTCTGAAAATGCTGCAATAGCGGACAAAACTACATTCCCCCTGCCTGGCACACAATAGTTTTTTGTTTTGTTTTGTTTTTTACTCTGGGATTTGGTGTGTTGTAGTTGAAAGAGCTCTAATTAGGAATCATAGTGTATTCAGCCCTGTCCAGCTTACTCTCTGTGTGATCTTGGATAAGTTGCTGAACTTCTCAGAGTGTTTCCCCCCTCTGTTGAATAGGCCATCTCACTGAGGCATTGTTGATTCTGCCTAACACAAATCAAGTCAATGTTGAATTTATCAAGAGGCCAGTTTGGAGTTACAGAATCTAAATAGCCCACGATCCCTTTGGCTTCCACAAAGCAGCATCTTGGAGTGCGAGGACCAGTCCTGAGAAGATAGTTTTCACTCTAGTGTTTTTAAATGACAAAATCCAGGGTGCATTTCCCAACATCCATTTTTCCAGAAGATTTGAATGAGGTTAATGTGTTCCATTTGAGACCCATGCACTCCCTCTGGTCACACGTGCCAGTGATCTCTTTAGGGGCATAACATCAAACTAGACTCAAAAATCCTTACCCCAATTCCTTACTCATTGCACACAAAAATCTTTAGTCAACTGGTCTTTAGTTACTGGTCCTGGCTGGTCCTCAAGCACAAATCTGGGCCCCTCTTAACGAATTCTACTCTCTTTTCTTCTTGCCCAAAGGGAATCTTTTGAACACCTAATTTGTGCTGGGCGTCCTATTAGTATTGGGAATACAGGTGCTTCGGACACAGTTCCTTTCTTTGGGGAACTCACGGGTTAGTGGGGGAAATCAACACACAGGAAATTACAATCAAGTGCAGTGATCACCGAGACAGAGAAAGCAAAGTGTGCCCCTATCCCTTGCCACTCAAAGTGTGGTCCTGACACCAGCAGGACCATAGCAGCAACAGCACCTGGGAGCTTGTTAAAAATGCAAAATCTCAGGCCTCACTGTCCCTACAGAATCAAAGTCTGCATTTTCAGATCCTTTGTGACTCAACTCATATTCACATTCAAATTTGAGGGGCACTACTACAGAAGACTAAAGTAGGGTTAAAAAAAAATCCTGTTTATGTGAGATTGAGGTGTTTCCTGGAATATGGAGCTTGCAGTGGCAAAACTGGGGCAGCCTCAGGCAAACGGGAACAGTTCATCATCCTAAACAGAGGGTTCACTGAGCTACAACTTGAGGGGTCAGGAGCAACTTCCAGGATCACATGAAGCCCGAGATGGCCATGGAGGAGTTAGACAGTGAGAAAGGGCTGATGAGGGAGGATGGTCTAAAGGTAGCAAATGTGCCTGGAGTGGGTTTCCAGCCTTGTTTCCAAAGATCTAGCTTGGCATGATGAGGCTTCAGAGGCTGTCAAGTCAATCTTGGATTTATCAATAGACCAATTTGGAATTAGAGAATCCAAATAGCCCAGGCTCCATTTAGCTTCCACAAAACAGCATCTTGGAGTGTGAGGACTGGTCCTGAGAAAATAGTTTCACGCTAGTGTTTTTAAATGACACAATCCAGGGTGCATTTCCCAACATCCGTTTTTCCAGAGGATTCTGAGGTCAATGCGTTCCATTTCAAGGATAGGAGGTGGGCCAAATGACACGTGGCCACCATCCACCCACACTGCAACAAAAATACTGTATTGTTCTACTTCCTAATTTGCATATTGGAAATCTCGTTATTTTTTTTTTGTATACCCATCCCAAAGCATTATGCTGCTAAAAAGAAAAAACAGTTTGAAAACCTCTGTTGCAGAGATAAAAGTGAGGCCGTATAGCCAGGAAGACGTAGGTTTCAACCCTGGTTCTTTTGTTTACTGGTTGTGTGATCATAAGCTAGTCATGTAAATCCTTTGAGCTTTAGTTCATATGTAAAGTGGAGTTCTGTGGGAGGTCTTTAAGACCACCTTCAGATTCAATGATTCACTAGGACTAAAAAATTTAGAAAAAAAATTTTTATACTCACAGTTATGGTTTGTTACAGTGAAAGGATACAGATCAAAACCACCAAAGGAAAAGGTATATAGGGAAGAGTCCCAGAGAGACAAGTATAAGGTTCCTATTGTCCTCTCCCAGTGGAATCATACTGACAGCGCTTAATTCTCCCAGAAATGATGTGTGACAACATACACAAAGCTTTGCCAAAACCAGAGACGCTCAGCCAAGCTTTGGTGTCCAGGGTTTTTATTTGGGGTCAGTCATGTCAGCATGGAGTGCCCGTGTGACTGATCTTAACTGCTCAGTCTTCAGCACCCCCAGAGGTCAAACTGATGCAAGCTAGGCCTCAGGTGAACAAAAACAGGTGTTCACTTTAAATCACATTGTCAGTGTAAACAACCTAAACTATCTGGTATGGGGCTAAAGCTTCAGTCATACAAAGACACTTTTACTGGGCAGGATATTCCAACAGTGCAGAGGTTACCTCTCCGGAGCTGGTCAAGGGCCAGTCCTTTCTTCGGAATGTACAGGGTTCGAACACACCAAGTCTGCTGAATTAACCCTTCACTACATATGGGGATAATAGCCTTTACCTTGCAAGAGACAGATACCTGTAGTCTGGCACATAATGGGTGATGAATATAAGGAGGCTTTCTTTACACCTTGAATAAGAAGTATCTTCGCCCTGGCTTTCCCTATGTGGTTCTACAGCTTCATATCTTTTTACTTTCTTTAGGCCCATCCGGGTATTTCCCAATGGGAACTACTCTCTTTAAAGCCCCTCTTCCAAGAAGTCTTCCTCAGTAATATTTTTTCTCCCTCCTTCTGGGAGCCACCCACAAGCAATCTCTCATGGTTACTTTTAAATATATATATCTATAACATTATCTTTGTAAATAAAATATACACTTATTGTGAACTCAAGCAAAGCAGAAAAGCATAAACAAAAAAATTCCCAACAAATTAAAAATCATTTCAAATGATCTCACCCAAAACTAACCATCAATATTCTATATAAACATTGTTCCACATATTTTTCTATCTATATATACAGATAGATAATAGATTGATATATACATTTCTAAAAGTAGAATCATGCTATAAGCAGTATTTTTACTGAATGTTTACTTGAATTTACCAAAACAAAAAAAAATTAAAATGAAATGGAAGGAATTGCTAATCTTAAAATGTTTCTTTACTATAATAGATATTTAAAAACACTTCTGATGTTAGGTAATAAAATTATGATGATCATCATTAGAGACATTAGATGTTTTTAAACTAATAAGTTTCAATTTTCTGCAGCATTGATTGACTCCTGTGAGCAAAGAAGCCATTAGCACTCTCATGCTTCTTCCCTCCAAACCTCCCGCCACCTCCCAACTTTCGTTAGCTAGAGCATCATTTTACACTGTCAGGGCTGTAGTATTTGCATTCTGCTTTGTAGCAATAATTCTCACAATTTTTTAGTATTAGGTCTATATTTAAATGGATTCAATGTTCACTCTTACCACATCCTTTGATTCATCTCTTAAGTGGCCTGATTTCATTTTTAAGTGATTTTTTTCCCAGTAAGAGCTCAAGGGTGCAATATTTCCTGAGTTCTATGAGTTATTTAAGAATATCTGCCTGTTGTCCTATTCTTGAACAACATCTTGGTTATAACTTATACTACCGAATCACAATTTCCTCCAAAAAATGTAGACATTGGGCTGGGTATAGTGGCTCACACCTGTAATTCCAGCACTTTGGGAGGCTGAGATGGGGAGATCAAAAGGTCAGGAGATCGAGGCCATCCTGGCTAACTCGGTGAAACCCATCTCTACTAAAAATACAAAAAATTAGCCAGGCATGGTGGCACTTGACTGTAGTCCCAGCTACTTGGGAGGCTGAGGCAAGAGAATTGCTTGAACCCAGGAGGCAGAGGTTGCAGTGAGCCAAGATTGTGCCACTGCACTCCAGCCTGGGCAACAGAGCAAGACTCTATCTCAAAAAAAAAAAATGTAGACGTTGGTCTATTACCTTCAACTACTGAATAATGCTGTGATCAGTCTTCTTGTCTCCTGCTTCTGTGACTTACTTATTCTTCCGGGATGCCTGAAGAGCTCATCATTTTTCTTGGAAGTTGAGCAATGAAACCAGGATATGTCTCCACATTGCATGCCCTCTCTGCTTAGGGGCTCTCCATTAAACTGTTTTGAAGCAGAGCTAGTTCTGTTAATCTGCAGAGTCATGAATTTTTTATTTCATTATATCTTTGAATAATTGTTCTGTTCTATTTGCTGGGTTCTCCACTTCAAAGACTTCAGTTATGCACTGATAACTCACAAAGTTATATCTTTAAGCCAGAGCATTTCTCAAAATTCCAGAATTGTACATGTAACCACCTCCCGTATCTTCACTTGAATTATGTACAAATTTAACACACCCAAATCCAGACTTTGGTTCCCATCGCAAACTTGCTACTACCAGAATCTCCCCAGTTTCATAAATGGGGGCTTTATCCTTCCAAATTCTAAGTCCAAAACCTTTGCAGTTACCCTTGGTTCCTCCCCTTCTTTCAGACTCCATATCTGATCCTACAGATCCTCTGATCTCTCCCTTCAATAGATCCAGAATCTGACTGCTTCTCACCAACCTCCCCTCAGCCCTGCTCTATCCCACCATCATCTCTTGCTTCATTTACTGCAACAATCTCCAAACTGCTCTCTCCACACACCCCCTCACTTCACAACAGTCTCATCTCAACAATTCATCTACAGTGACCCTGTCCTTTTCCATTCAAAGCATTCTATGGAATTCATACCCAATCCCTGCCATGGCCTACAAGGCAATGCTCATCTGGCTCCTTCCACTTCTCTGGTCTCATCTCCTAGCAGCTTCCCCATTCTCTGTTCCCTTCGCAATGGCCCTCATGAAGCTTCCAAATGTATCAGGCATGTTCTCACCCAGGCCTTTGCATATGTGTTCCTTTTTCCTGGAATTCACTTTCCCTAAATACCCTTGGGCTGGTTCCCTCACTTCATTCAGGTCTCACCTCCAGAGTTGCCCCATGGGGCCTTCTCTGAACATCCTGTATAAAATAGCTACAGCCCCACCACTGTCCTCTCCAATTTTCCTTTGCCTTGTTTCTCCTTGACGCTTATCACCATGTGACATGTTGGCCTGTTTATGTTTATTGTCTGTAAACTCACTGATGTCACAGATGTACCCTATAATATTTGCTAAATGAATTGAATAATTGTTAGATTTATCTTTTTCTGCCCTATCAGCATCTACCCAGTTACTTTTCTTGGTCTTTTTAATCCACCTTCATTGGTGCTGTTTTCAAGCCTTTTTGTATTTTCAATAATTAAATTTTCAGCAATGTCTCTTTCCTTCTTTAGTTTTTTAATTTTATTTTTTAGTTCTGTACTGAAAGCATGTTATTCTACCATTTTTCTTCCTTAGGGCTGCAATGTCCCTCTGCATCGTGTTCTGTTGCTTTAGTAGCTCATCTTTGAGCATTTGTTTTTATTGAATTCACACTCTTACCCAGTTGCTCAATAACTAGAAACACATGGGGAATTGCCTTTGGTTCCTTGGGTTATGTTTTCTTCTAGACTGAATTCTCTGTGTTTTGGA
Organism: Symphalangus syndactylus; assembly: GCF_028878055.3. NCBI lineage: Eukaryota > Metazoa > Chordata > Mammalia > Primates > Hylobatidae > Symphalangus > Symphalangus syndactylus. Next base: position 24,888,979 of record NC_072438.2, read on the forward strand.
TGAAATTTTCTTTTTCTTTACTTTTTCTTGTAGTTTATTTCTATACTTGCCACACTCTTCTTTAATTCTTTTCTTTTTTTCTATCTTGCTCTTACTGACTAGTTCTTAACAGTGCTTCTCTTTGTTCCAAAGTGACTTTTAAGACTAATAATTTCTTCCTCAACATGCATCTTTGAGGATAGCTACTATGTGTTCCTTTTGGTGTATCTTTTCAGGATGGTAATGGTTGGAGGAGAGGGTCAGGGAAGCTCAGCTGACCAAAGTGCAAGGTTCTATTAGATGTGACACCCTTGGGATCCCTGGTGGCTCCTCTCTCTTCTGACACTGTGTTAAATGCCCTCTTCCAGTGTTTACTTACTTGGGGGGCCTGGGGGAATTAAGCTATTCCCAGCAGGGAGAGGAATGCCTCTGGCTTCATTGCTTTGATTCAGCATGGAGCCTCAGAGTCCTCACTGCATCAGAGCACATCACTCTTTGGGACCTCTTTGCCTTCCATTTGTCATTAGACTTGCCCTTGCAGCTTTTCTCACTGTTTCAATTATAAGAAGAAAAACATATTAAGTTTGCTTCTCTCCAGGTTTGGATGGTCTGTGTGAATATTCTTATAAAAGTTGCTAGGGCTGCCGTAACAAAATACCACAGACTGGCTGGCTGAAACAACAGAAATGTACTGGTTAACATTTCTGGAGCCTGGAAGTTCAAGATCTCAAGGCCAGCAGGTTAGTTTCTCCTGAAGCCTCTCTTCCTGGCTTGTAGATGGCTGACTTCTTGCCATGTCCTCAGATGGCCTTTCCTCTGTGCTCATATCCCTGGAGTCTATTCGTCCTCCTCTAAGGATACGAGTTTTATTATATTAGGAATCCCACCCTAATAGCCTCATCTTAACCTAATCACCTCTTTAAATACCTTCTCTCCAAAAATAGTCACATTCTGAGGCACTGAGAGTTGGGGGGGCTTCAACATATAAATGTGAGGGAGGAGGTTACAATTCAGCCTAACAATTCTCAACATGTAGTTGACTTCCTGGTTACCATGCCTGGGGTGAGAGCTCCATTAGGAGCCTCCCCAAGGTCCTCCCTGCACCCAGCTGTGCTCCTGTGCTTCTCTTTTTATTCTCCTGGATTCATGTCATTGAGCCATGATTGCATTGCTTTGACTATTTGTTCATTTTGTTAGGAACCTATGGTGGGTGCAGAAGAAGACTGGGCATGGAGAGTTCTAATTCAACAGATTTGTTGTCTGCTATGAATCCATTTTGAGCACACACACTCTAAGGACCAGGCATAAGGCTGTTGTGCCAGGCTCTGGGCCACCACTTTAAGAGGGTAGCACATCCTGAGCCATATTGCCCGTACTTCCTGCCTGTCTTCTCTCCCCAGCCTGATTATGACCTACTGGGGGGAAATTTCCTCATCTTTCCCCCTCCGGTCTGCCACTGTCTAGCCCAGCTCTTTGCCTGAAATTGGGGATATTCAATAAAAATCAATTAGAAAAAAGAAATGGACATGAGAACTCTAAGAGGTACTGTCACTGTGTTATTTGTTCTTAGCCCCAAAGAAAGAAAGAAAAAAACCTGCCCAGTTTTCTTCTGATTTCAAAGGAGGGGTGAAGAAAAGAAAGACTCACATCTGGCCAAGTTTTAACTATGAACATTTTGCATAATCAATTAGAAACCCTTTGTTAGCAGGCCAGATGGCTGCTGCACCCCAAAAGGAAATTAAGTACGTAGGCAGTGGCAGTTGACGGGAGGAATTAGAAATTCCTTTCTAAAGAGAAAGGACTTCCTCTGGAGCGGGCTGGTAGGTGTGGTAATAGTGGCCTAGCAACCAAGCCCTTTCCCTTTCAGAAATATTTCAGCACCCAGTCTTTAAGGGATTGCCATAGACACTGGAGGATGCACCCACCACCCATAATGCCTTTCGGAAGAACTGGAAAAGCCCAGACCAATAAAGATACACCAACCCAACTTACCTGATGCCACCGATATCCCCATCAATGGGACTAGCCCTTGCACATTTGGTCATGAGTCTTTTGCCCAGACAGGCTACAGTGTCCAAGATTCAGAACTCTGAAATTATTCTTGACACATAAAGGGTTTCTAAGGCAAATCCAGCATACTTTTCTGCCCATAATTCAGAGTGTACACTCATCACACTTGTTCAACCTTCAACATCCTGGATTATTTCAGCCACTCCCTGACTGATCTCCTGCTGCTAAACCATTCTCCCTCCAGTCTATCCTGCTTATGCAGCTGGAGTCATCTTTGCAAAAGGAAATTCTACTCATTTCTGTCTCACAAGACCTTTTGTGATATGGCTTTTGCTTAAATCCCCAGCCCTTTCATTCTTCCATATGCGAACTTTGCTTAGGACAGATTATACTATTCATAGTCCCTTGGATACCAGGTGGTTTCCCATCTCTGTGACATAGGACATGCTTTTCTTTCTGCAAGTTACACCCTAACCTAAACTTCTAAAATTGCTCAATTCCTCTGGGAAGTGTCTCCTCACTCTCTTTCTATCCCTACTCTACTTCATGTTTCCCCTCTTTGCTCCTACAGAACTCTGGGTTTACATCTGTCTTAACACTAAGAAAGATGTGCTCTTACTTATCTGTGTTCCCAACTTGATGTCACTTTTCCCCAAATTCTCCTTACCCAACACAGGGTCTAGTACAAAGTAGATGCTGAGTAACTCCATTGAATGAATAAGTAAATAGTGAAGTAGTCAGTATGACTTGGCTCCTTCCTAAAGCTTCTCATATATGTTTCTGGGTTTTCTCTAGACTAGAATTCTGCTTTTATGACAAGTCAGCTGAATGCTATGGAAAGGAGTATAGAGAGTGGCTTAAAGTTTCAGGCAAGTTCACACCAAAACTTGCATTGTAACCTCCCTGAACCTGTGGTCTAGAAGAGACCTATCAGCAAGATGATAACCAAAAATGTCTACACTCTGAGATTGTTCTATAAAACCTAAGATATTACCTGAAATAATCTCTCACCTAGTAGAAGAGTGGGCTCTTTATAAATGATTCCAGAGATGTGTTTTAACCACCTTCCATATCCTTGAGCACAGGACCCACTCAGGGAACACATTCCGTTCTTCAGCATATCTAATTAAAGTCTTAACAAAACAATTTCTATCTTATTATAAAATCCAGTCAGTTTCTGTGCATTAGTCACAGCTCTTTGCAGGTGAGGTGCATATCTCCTTCCCAGTTGGCTGAAATCTGCTTCCATATGTCTTCCACATATTGGCTTGAACTTTGGCTTTTGTAGCAGCCCAAAGAGCATTCATTTCTTCCATGTTACTCTTAAAAGACTAGAAGGCTGCATTCATGTTCTCTCTTGGGCTGTTGTTCTTTAGGATGAATTCTTTGGGTACCTTCAACTGCTCCTCATGAGATGTAGCTTTCAGATATTTCCTCATCTTATCACCAGACTTTATATTTTTATCACAGGTATCCCGCCCAATCAACAAGAAATTACCAAACACCAACTGTCGAGACTGTAAAGGTCTGAGATTTTACACTCATTGCAAGTTAACAACTTAACCTGCCAAAGTTTTATGGATGCTGGCAGAAGATACATGACTCCTGGGTCACAAACAAGGACAAAACAGCCACAGCAACAGCTGAAATATCACCAATGTTTGTGCCAGCTCCCCAAGCCTCAGTTCCCACAGAGAGATGTGAAGAGGACCAGGTAACACCTGCATGGTGGGTTGCATTATAGACGAGGGGCCATGAGTTTAAGAAATTCCATCTATTATAAAGATTGGGCAAGCCTGCCCAACCTTTCTCCTAAAGGGAGACATTGTCTTTATCTTCCAAGGCTCTTTGCTGTACAAACTTACACAAAAAGATAATTCAGAAAAGGTTTCCAATACCCCTACTCACAGGATGTGCAGAAGTGTGAGAGCTCCATGGAGAACACCAGCATTCAGGAGATGAAACAGTTCTTTGGCTATAAGTGGACCATACAAAAGAGACAAATTGGAAACAGCTCTGGTCTCTGGAAACAATAGCATGAGCATCATCTTCAGGTTCATGGAGCAAAAAGACCACCTCAGAAAAGCTGTGGTCTTGAATTCTGGAGGCAGCATACAGTGGGCTTATATCCACTCATTTATTATTTATGTGCACTTCTCCTTCCTCTGTTTAAGTGTCTATTTAGTAAAACAGGGGTCAGAAACCATGGGATGCCCTTGGGAGTGAATTCTGGGCCCCATGTGGCTAGTGGCACTTTTATTTATTGCTTTAATTATGCTTATTGTATCCAGCCCACAAGACCAAGCAAAGGGCATGTGTCCATGAAAAGTGAGCTTATTATGGAAATTTTTAGTGACTTTTTATGAACCTAACAGTATAGAGCTAGCTTAATCCTAGGCAGAACAGTCATGAAATATGACAACAATTTTGTCAGAATTTTCAGGTCCATTCAGTCTGTTATACATCTTTGGATTTGAGAATAACTTGGGTTTTATTCATTGATTCATTCAACAAATGGATATTGAACTGTATCAGGTACTACGTGAAGTGCTAAAGACAGAGCAATGAAAAAGACAAAGCCCTTAACTACTCACATGGAGATTACATCCTAGCATGGGAGACATAAAACTAACAGGTAATTACATAGAGAAATAATCTCAGGTAGAACGGGTCTGGAGAGTGATGCCAGCAAGATGGCAGGATAGGAGTTTCTAGTGCTTATCCAATTGCAGAAACATTAATTTGAACAACTATGCATGCAAAAAAGCAACTTCATACGAGCTAAATCCAGGTGAGAGATTACATCATCCAAGTATAGCACAGAAATAAGAAAAACATTGAAGATGATAGGAAGGACAATTTCACATTACCCACTTCACCTCTTCCCTTCCCCAAACTCACACAGCACAGTGTGCTGACAGATGCCCTCCAAGTAGGGGAAGGAGAACAAAGTGAGCACCCAACTTCACTGTGGACCCCAGCACCAGGCCTGCCACAGTGACTCATGGCACCAAACTGACCACTGTGAACCAGGCTTCAGGCCCACCCCAGGGCCAAGCTGGCCCCTAAGGCCCCAAGCTCCAAGGCAATCCCTGCACACCCAGGCACCAGTCTGGACCCACCAACCCAGACTGTAGGCCCACTCTAGCACCAGGCTGGCCACCATACTGTGAGGTTCCTGGCCCACCCTATTGCCAGGCCATCCCCTACTGACCCAGACCCCCAAGCCAACTCCATGGACCCAGACAACAGACTGACCCTCAGATACCTAGCTTCCAGACCCGGCTCTGCAGACCCAAACTCCAGAACTATTCCAGTATCAGACCAGTCCTGTAATCCCCACATGCCAGAATGGCACCCATGGACCAATGCTCCATGCCCACTCCAGTACACCTCATCACTAGGTTGACCCCTGAGTACCCAGGCTCTATGCCCACCCTCATGGACTTGGGCACTAAACCAGCTCACCTTAAGAAACATAGCTGCAAGCCCACGCACAGACCCTGCCATCCAGCCCACCCAGAGTCTCTGGATGGGCTGGCTGGTGAAGGACTTTCGTTGCCAAAACTAGTCTGTAAAGATTGGAAGAGGTGCCTACTCCTTCAAACACAGAGATACCAATACAAGGCCATAAGAATCACAAATAATCAAGGAAACATGCCACCACCAAAACAAACAAACAAACAAAAAATAAATAAATAAATAAATAAAGCACTGGTAACCAACTCTAAAGAAATGGAGAATACTTAACAAAGAATTAAATTTGATCAACTTGAAGCTCAGTGAGCTATAGAGAACGCAGATATGCACCTGTATGAAGTCAGGTGCATATTTATTTATATATAAATAAAATAGGAAGTTTAACAAAGAGATAGAAACCATAAAAAAGAGCCAAACGGAAATTCTGGAGTTGAAGAACACAATCACTGACCTGAAACTTTCCATAGAGAACTTCAACAGCCTAATAATATATTTGGCAGAATGAATTAATGAATGAATGCATGAATATCCTATGTTTACATATATTCTTTATTAGCAATAAGCATTTGAATACATTCCTCTGGACCACTATAGCAGCTGCTCTAATCACACTGAAAACATTTACTTTTAGTCCTCTCAGAATATAATACAATAAATTGTTTTAAAGCTACAATGGATTAATCAACCAGATTTCAAAATTTCACACTGCTATTATCCTCTAATAATTTCAGAATCATTGGAAACAATCTCATTGGCTCCCCTTTTCTTCCTGGGCTCACAAATAGTGATACCAAGAATGATTTTGCATTTTATGGTCTGAAAACCCCACTTAACAGGAGTTAGCAGACCTTGAAATCCCTAAAGAAATATAACCCTTCCTTACGTATAATTGGTCTTTACAGAGAACTCAAATCTTTGGTGTCTTTATAAGTGTTTAAAATGAAACTCAAAGTCCTTAGCCAATACAGCTCACAGTAGAGTATGTTAAATAGTTGAATGGAATACTCCTGAGTTACTGCTGCTGGAACAATGTGTAATGTTTATTTTAATTTGGGTCTTCTCAGAAACAGAACTAGAGACAAGAATTTGAGTAAGACATTTATTTGGAATGTGCTGGGAACTCCAACAGGGGACCAGGGGAAATCATACAAGGAAGAGAAGGCAGTTGATAAAGGGTGTGCTATTAAGCCAATTACCCTGGTGGGTGGCTAGAACTTCATCCCAGCGAAAACTCTGGGAAATGATGCAAAACACACTCTTCACAAATATCGCCTTCAAAAAGTGAGGCACCTGGGGTATGTATACATCCATACAAGTGTCATTGATTCAAGGTGGCTTAGGAATTGTTAATCTCCAAATACTTCATGCTTGCTTCTTGATCCTATAGGTACACTTGGAAGGAGAATGGTAAAGGTCCTAGACACAGAGATGCATATACTGGCAGGCAGGATGTATAGATAAGACACTGAAAGTGTCTGCTATAGGCACTTACTCAGCAAGTCTCTTTCTTGCCTCTGAACAATATGGAGGTCCATGTGAAGCTCACATCTCAATGAGCTCTCCTGCCTAACAAATCAGAACAAATGCTCATCCTCCTCAGCCTTACTTGACAGTGGACTCATACAGGATCCAGCACTCAGGTTACTGTTGCGGGAAGTCAGGGACCCCAAATGGAGGGACCGGCTGAAGCCATGGCAGAGGAACATAAATTGTCAAGATTTCACGGACATTTATCAGTTCCCAAATAATACTTTTATAATTTCTTATGCCTGTCTTTACTTTAATCTCTTAATCCTGTTATCTTCATAAGCTGAGGATGTACATCACCTCAGGACCACTGTGATGATTGTGTTAACTGTATAAATTGATTGTAAAACATGTGTGTTTGAACAATATGAAATCGGTGCACCTTGAAAAAAACAGAATAAGCCATTTTTAGGGAACAAGGGAAGACAACCATAAGGTCTGACTGCCTGTGGGGTTGCGCAAAAAGAGCCATATTTTTCTTCTTGTAGAGAGCCTATAAACACACGTGCAAGTGGGGAAGATATTGCTAAATTATTTTCCTAGCAAGGAATATTGATATTAATACCCTGGGGAAGGAATGCTTTCCTGGGGGGAGGTCTATAAATGGCCACTCTGGGAATGTCTGTCTTGTGCAGTTGAGATAAGGACTGAGACATGTCCTGGTCTCCTGCAGTACCCTCAGGCTTACTAGGGTGGGGAAAAACTCCACCCGGGTAAATTTGTGGTCAGACTGGTTCCCTGCTCTCGAATCCTGTTTTCTGTTGTTTAAGATGTTTATCAAGACAATACATGCACCACTGAACATAGACCCTTATCAGTGGTTCTGCTTTTGCCCTTTGCCCTGTGATCTTTGTTAGACCCTTAGTAGTAGTTCTGCTTTTTGCCCTTTAAGCATGTGATCTTTGTACCTACTCTCTGTTCTTACACCCCCTCCCCTTTTGAAACCCTTAATAAAAACTTGCTGGGCTGAGACTCAGGCAGGCATCACGGTCCTACTGATATGTGATGTCACCCCCAGCGGCCCAGCTGCAAAATTTCTCTCCTTGTACTGTTTCTCTTTATTTCTCAGCTGGCTGACACTTACGGAAAATACAAAGAACCTATGTTGAAATATTGGGGGCAGGTTCCCCTAATAGGTTACAAAGAGGGCAACAGCATGAAGCAAAAAACAAAACAAAACAAAAGCCTTCTTAAGAGTTGGAAAAACAAGTAAACAAACAAAGAGTAGGCACTTATAATTTTACAGAGCATATCAAAGACAAGCAAAACTGAAATAAATAAATAAACTGATGAAGACTGCTTAGCTAAGTGCAGTGGCTCATGCCTGTAATCTCAGCACTTTGAGAGGCCAAGGTGGGAGGACTGTTTCAGGTCAGGAGTTAGAGACCAGCCTGAGTAACATAGTGAGACCAAATTTCTACCAAAAAAATAAATAAATAAATTAGCCAGGCATGGTGGCCCTTGCTTGTAGTTCCAGCTACCCAGGAGGCTGAGGCAGGAGGGTCACTTGAGCCCAGGAATTCACGTTTACAGTGAGTTATGATCATGCCATTGCACTTCAGCCTGGGTGACAGAGCAAAACCCTGTCTAAAAAAAAAAAAAAAAAAAAAAAAAAAGAAGACACTGCTTACAGTGAACAGTGATTAATCACCAGAAGTAATGACTGGGAAAAAAAAATAAGTGGGACGAGGCAATATAGGGCATTCACCTGGAAATCAAATAGAAGGAGAAAAAGGCCGAGAATCCAGGCCTGGATAAGAGATGCTTTCTTGGTCCAGCTGGATCCGGGTTATCTTTAGTTCCTTGCAGAAAAGGACCTGGATATTGATATCAGAACATCATTGTGTTCATGGCTGTTGTAAGCATTTCTGTCTAATCACCTGTATAGGATCTCTTTCCACAGTAAAGGATTAGTCTTGCTCAACTAATCCTTTTATCATCTTTAAAAAATCCTGGAGTAAAGAACCTATCAAGATATTGCTGTATTCAGATATTAAGCCTAGGAGGGCACTATTTGATTTTTGCTAGGTCAAGAGTCTAGCACCCAGAAGGTACAAACCATGGAAGCACCTTTTAAATACACACAAACACACACACACACACACACCCAGACACACACACACACACACACATGGATTTCTGCTGGGCATGCTGGCTGCATGTCACAAAATGTCTCCTGAACATCAGGAATTTTAATTAAATCAAGGGAGATCTAATTTGGCCTAAATTGGCTTGCTACAAAAGGTGTTAAGGAGAACAAACATTGTTCTGCAATATGGATGTTTGTGAAAGGGATGGGCTGTATCCATTGACAATGGTAATGCAAAGTGATGTGGAAAATATGAAGCCCACTGAACATGCCAGAAAGCCTGAGAATGCTAATCTGTGATAAACTGATTACAGAAGAAAATATATTACATGCATAAACTCCTGGAACTAAATTCATTTGAAGGTACAACCAATATTGAAGGCTGATCTCTGGTAGCCCTCAAAGAAAATAAGGGAGAAAGATGAGGGAAAGAGAAGTATAAACCACTATTATTGTGTAGACTGGAATAAGAAGTGGAAGAGTATCACTGCTTGGACAGAGATAATGATAAATATATTCCTTCATACTTTCAAGAGAAGAAGACCTTTGATAGCAGGAATGAAAGAATGACCAAGCAGACCTGGACAGGTCTAACAAAAGCATAAGTGGGTGAGAAATTTGGGGACACCAGCAATAAAGTTGTCAAAGTTGCATGCCATGGGATTTAGACTGAATGAAGAAAGAAAAGTATTGGAAAGGGCATGGTGGGCCATGTGGCAGAGGGAAGTTTGAAAGTATAGCAGTCTTGATGTGGTTAAAAATCAGAAGCATTGTAAGGAAGTGAGTAAGCTGAAAGGAGGGAAATTTAGGTCATTGTGGGGTATGGAAATTTACATTCTTTAGGTGTAGGATTCCTGGCAATAACCATGGGTGTAGGTGGTTGAAGGGGAGTAAGTGTAAGGATCATGGGAGTCACAGAGAAAAAGGAGCTTGGAGGTCTGGCTGTTGGGTGACTCATCTACATAGATGCTGCCCATGATAATTGAAGGAACTGGGGTGGAGACAAAAATAGCTGTGCAATTGCCAAAGGCTTCAGTGTGGAAGAGGAAGAAGCCAAGAGTTAAGCAATTAAAGGCAATGAGAAGTAGTAAAGAGTGGTATAGATGAGTGTCATTAGCCTCAAAGGAAGAGGGCTTTTATGCCCACAAAGATGAAAGGGTAATGGTCCGGAAGCAGCTGGGAGAACTTCTCCCATGCTTAGGTCTCCACGAGATATGAAGTCTGGGAGAAAACCCAGGTCCAGTTGCTATTTAGGTAAAGTGATGTTCCCCAGTTGTGTCCTGTACAACAGTAGCTTGCCCAGATGTTACAGATGAACAATCAAATGATGTAAAATAAAGGTTTCATGATTATATACATTTAAGAAATATTGCACAGCAAACCTTCCGGAAGCATCATAATACAAACTAAAAAATTAGAGCAATACTGTGTAGTAGAAGCATATTTTACCATAATCTTTTCATCTATACTTGACTACTAAAGCATTGCTCTGGGGGGATACCTAGTAACACCACAACATAGGTATCCTGTAGAGAATGGGGAAAGCTAAGTTAACAGAAAAAGAAAGAGGCTTCCATAAAAGGGTAAAGAGGTTGAAGATAGAGAGGTATAGTGTGGGGTCTAGTGGGGCCTGGTTGGTTTTAAATCCCTGATCAAGTACTTCCCAGCTCTATAACCTTGCTAAAACTGCCTCAGTTTACTTATCTGTAGAAGAAGGAGGAGGAGGAGGATGAGAAGACTTGTCGTAGGGTGGTGATAAGGATGAAGTTAATTAACACAGGAATGCCTAGAAAAACACTTGGTACATGATATGTGCCCCACAAATGAAAGCTGTTATTATTGCAGAGTTTATTGCAATGGAAAGAGAGTTCTAAATGACAAACTGTTTTCCAAGCACTGAGAGTTGCTAGAAAGAGCAATCCCGGCTCCAAAGGAAGAGAGTAGGTGAGGTAACTCTCAGATGAACCTGAATCGGGAAGAAATGTGGATACCCGGGGCAATTTTTTGAGAAACATAATTAAACATCCCAATTGTGTTTGTACAGTCTAGGAGCTTGCAGTTTAACCATTTCATACCCACCGCTGTATGGGCTACCTAAGACAAGGTGAACACTTTCTAGTGTGTTTATTATTTAACTTTCCTCTGGTGTAAATTTTCATTCACTTCCTTTGCCCATGTACATATCAAGGTCTTAAATGACTTTTCATCCAAATATAAATGTAGGTAGTTCTTTCCACCCTCTTTTTCTGCCCCTTTCTCTTTACACGACTGTAAGAGCTGCTTCCATTCACAACAGTTGTGTTAATGATCTTCTCATTTCAAATATTAAGAGGCATAATCAATTCATTTTTTAAGGATAACGTGTGAGAAATACAGAGATCTTTCTGATCACAGAATCTGTCTTTAGGTCTTGCAACTATTTTCCTCCTCTCACTTAATATCTTTTCAAATTACTAACCCAAGACTTCAGTCCCCTCTTTTGAGCTGACAGTTTTGAATCAGGAATATTGTACCATGTCCACGTCTCCAAAATCTAATAAGACAGAACATGCTTTTCCTGCTCTGTGGAAACGAAGGAAAGCAACTGGAGAATGCTCTAGGCCACAGTCAATGAGCCCTAACCCTTTTCAGACATCTACCATACCGCACCCCTCTCCAGGAGATGCCAGAGATATTAGTTGATTATTCAGGGCCCAGCCTGAAAAACCGTGGTGAACCAGATGGGATAGAAAAAGCAAATCCAAATCCTCAAAAAAAATCCTTGCTGGTACCTTACACCCACGCAAAACTTTACTAGTCACAAAACCCTGTCATGTTCACCATCTTCCCCTTGGATAGTCAAATAATTCTGCCCCAATGGGCAGTTCTAGGCTGGCCAGGCAACACTTATTTTTGGTATTTCTGTAAATATCAAAATATCTGAAATGGAATTATTTATACCTCAAAAAATACACAGGGAATTATACACTGTGTGAAGATAGCTCATCAAAAAGGTGTTCTTGTTTATTTGGCAATCTGACCTTTAACAACTTCCAAGGCAACTTATTATAGCATTAATTGCCTTTTATTTAACTATATTGAAGTAGAGCATCATTCCTTATGTTTATTAGCCATCTATACTTCCTCTGAGGTACTCAATATTGGTCTTTTTACAATGGGAGTAGAGGAAAACCACAACGAGAAGAGAAGGAGCGTGAGACAGAGGATCAGGGAAGGAGAGAGGAAGAGAAGGAAGGTTTACAGGCTGTAGGACAGAAAAGATAAATTTCCTCAACCATCACAAGATTCATGGCTGACACCCCTCTAACAAAAGGCAGAGCAACAAGAGAAAAGCACAACGCATGTATTTAATATAAGTTTTACATGACATGGGAACCTTCACAAATGAAGACCCAAAGACTCAGGAAAAACTGGATTATTTTTATAAACAGTCATGCAGAAGTATGATGGGAGGACAAAGGCATTATGTAATGTTAATAACCTGGGGGGAACTTAGCAAGGCCTATTTGTTCAGATTCTGCTTGGCCTCTCTATGTGACATTCACTCCCTGCTGGTGTAGGGCAGGACACCTGTCAGATGAGAGTCTCCAGAAAAGAAAGGAGAGTAAAAGTCTGAGAGCAACTGTGATGGTTAATATTGAGTGTCAACTTGATTGGATTGATGGAGGCAAAGTATTATTGTTCCTGGGTGTATCTGTGAGGGTGTTGTCAGAGGAGATTAACATTTGAGTTCATGGACTGGGAGAGGCAGACCCATTCTCAATCTGGCGGGCACCATCTAATCAGCTGCCAGCATGGCTAGGATAAAAGCAGGCAGAGAAACGTGGAAGGACCAGACTGGCTGAGTCTTCTGGCCTATATCTTTCTCCCATACTGGATGCTTCCTGCCCTCGAACATCTGACTCCAATTTCTTCAGCTTTTGGACTCTTGGACACTTGACCACAGACTGAAGGCTGCACTTTTGGCTTCCCTACTTTTGAAGTTTTGGGACCCAGACTGGCTTCCGTGCTCCTCAGCTTGCAGACGGCCTACTGTGGGACTTCACCTTGTGATCATGTGAGTCAATACTCCTTAATAAACTCCCCTTCATATATACATCTAGCCTATTAGTTCTGTCCCTCTAGAGAACCCTGACTAATACAGCAACCTTCCTGTTTCTGTGGTTTCCTCAGTTTCCTTCAGATTAAAATCCTTAGCAGACCAAGGTGCCAAATTTGGGGTTATCATATTTTGAGCTCCAACAAGGTCAGATCCCACACTTCTAGTGAAGACTTCCCCAATCTACTTCTCTCCCCTTTATTACATCTCAGGCCAAATTAGCTCTTTGGGGCCTATACCTCCTCTCAAGGATAATGTGCTTAAAAATCTAAATCCCCTTTGTCAGTTTTTCTTAGAAGACCCTTGGTCCTAGATCCTGGATCTCTCTGATATCTCATGATATTTGAGGACAAAAAGTACAAAACAGTGGAGACATTGTTTCCCTTTAAAACATAAAACAGCAGTATTAATGCCAGTTTTTCCGTATTGTCTGTTTACCTGCACTTTGTAAACAAGTGTATTTTGAGAATGAGCTCGTTGAAGGTCACCAGGTTGAAAGTGACACGACCAAGATCTTTGCTAAGGTTTTGAGAAGGACTCAAAGCCAGTTCTTTTGACTCCTAGACTCCTGTAGCAATGTGGGCATGGGACACAGAGACTAAAAGTGAGGCCGTTTCCTTCCCAGTTTTAGCCAGAGCAGCACAGTTCTGATGTTGAATATCTATTGGGGTTCTATAATATCTTATTGCCAAAAGGGTACCATTGCTGAAATAGAACTTTGGAAACCATAGCGCTACATTGGGCTAGGAAGATGAGAGTAACAAATTCTACCTCTCCAGAAAGTTATGATCAAGAGAAAGCAATTGTCATTATCATCATCAAAATCAGAATATATTTGAGCTCTTCCTCTTTGAGGGCATTATATTTTTCCAGCTGCTAGAGACAAAAGGGCTTTAAGACATGGCCTCATTACTTAGGAGCTAATAACTTAGTTGATAATGGGGACATTTCTAAAATGTTAAGATGTGCACTAAAAACTGGTATTCCCAAAACAGTAATGTCCACTCAGAGTTCATTGGAAGAAGAGATCCTCCTAAAAGTTACAATTCAAAGATGGGCTCTCTAGGATTTCAAAAATGGAAATAGTCTACAAGTATTATCCAGGGCAAATTAGAGACTGTCATTCATATGCAAAAGCATACTGGGGATCTCTGACTAATGACCCAGGAAGAGGAAGGATGTTTTAATAATATCCACCTTTATTATGCTAAGTGTTGTATATGAACTGCCTTATTTGATCCTTACCTAAACTCAGTGGTACAGGTATTATTTTTCTCATTTGGAATAAAAGGAAACTGATGTTTGGAGGGTAAAGGGCACAAATCAAACTTCAGCACTTCTGAAACCTAAATGTGCTTCAGAATTAAATACCTGTGGATCTTGTTAAATGATGGATTCAATTCAATAGGTCTGGAGTGAGGCCAATATTCCCTATTTCTAACAAGCTCCCAAGAGGATGCCAAAGCCTCTGTGGCCTAGATTATTCTTTGAGTAGCCAGGTTCTACATTATCATGCTTCTTACTGTGCCATACCAGAAAGAACTGGAGCTAGCTGGCAATATGGGCATTGAGGAGGGGAAGGGTAGGCAGGGGATACTGGGGGCAAGGATGATAAAGAATAATGCAGAACTGAAGGGATCTTTGGAAGATGATTTTTAGATACAGAGATAGAGTAAATAATGAGCTTTTAAGATGAGTACGAAAATTCTGAGTAGCAGACATTCATTTGTTCTGTCAAGAAATATTTATTGAGCATCTGTGATGTGCCAGGTCCTATGTGAGGTGCTGGGGCTACAACTCTTCAGGTGGCTTAAACTCTAATGAGAAACAAGTAGACAGTCAATTAGGATAAACATGGGAGTGGTAGGAAGAAGTGAGATGCTATGGAGTTCACAGTAGAAGCATCCCCCTAGGACTGCAGAGTCAGCAAAGACTTCCCAGAAAAGTGATGTCTATGTGAAAACCTAACTTTGAATAAGAGGTAGCAAAGTGAAGGTGGCAGGGTGGGAGGGAGGATTTTTCTGACCAAGGGAAGAAAACGCATGAATGCCAGGAGGTAGGCAAAGCATGGCCCTGGAGGAACGGAGGAACGTTTAGGATGGCTGGAGTCCAGAGGTCAATGGAGAATCCCCAAGAAGGAAGCAGAGCAGAAAATAGAGAGGATTCATTCTTAGAAGCATGGCCCACACACAGCAGCCAAACCAGTAAGCAAAGATGGAGCAAGAAGGAGGGATGTTGCTTATTCTTTCCTTCTCAGCTGTTTGGCCAACAGAAGGTTGCTTGGGGACATACATGCTGAAACATGGAACTATGTCCCCAGCACTTTGTCCTTTTGGTAAGCCTTCATTTTAGAAGATAAAATTCCTACCCTCTAAACCCGAAGGAAAAGATTATTAGATGTAGATTTTTGGGCATATTGTCAGGTCATCCCACATCTGCCAGACTTGGTTGATAATGGCTAAACTGTGACTTATAAAGAAAGGACTTGGGAAATAGGAAACTGACCCTGATCTGGGGAAGAAATGGGAAGAATACTAACAACCAGCTTTTATTGAGCATGTACTATGTGACAGCACTTCCTCCCAGGCATATTACTCACTTTTCTCATTTTATCTTCTGAGCAGTCCTGTACATAAGTGCTATTACCATTTCCATTCTGTAAGTAAGGAAATGAAGGTTTTGGAGAGATTAAGCCACTTTCTCATTTTTTTCCATTTTCTTGGCCAGAAATGACTGAGACTAGATTTGCGCCTAAGTTCATCTGAATCTGAAGCCCATTTTCTTAACTACTTTAGATAATAATAAAGGTTAGGTTGGAGGGAAGAAAGGACCCATCTGAAAAGTGTGGCATGGCAACTGCTTCCTCAGAGCAATTTATTGGGTCAAGGTCAAGGATCTTAAAGATAGGATCTTGTCCTGTGGTGGATAAGATGGCTTGGAAGACCCAGTGCTAAATAAACAGCTATAGCATGGTCAGCACTCAGCAATGGCCCAAGTTGAGACCAGATCAGAGAGGACATAAAGCCAGACTTGGGTCCAGCCTGAAAATGGATTAGAACCAGTATACAGAGTAAATTAGTCAGAATAGACAGATTTTTGCCATGGTAACAGCCCCCAAATATAAGTAGGTTACCACCACAAAGATGCATTTCTCAGTCATGTAATGTCAGCTACTGGTCCAGGTATCTCTCCAGGGCAACCATCCTGATATGGTTTGGTTTTGTCCCCACCCAAATCTCATCTTGAATTCTCACGTGTTGTGGGAGAGACCCAGTGGGAGGTAATTGAATCATGGGGCAGGTTTTTCCTGTGCTGTTCTCAGGATAGGGAGTAAGTCTCACGAGATCTGATAGTTTTAAAAAGGGGAGTTTCCCTGCACAAGCTCTCTCTTTGCCTGAGGCCATCCATGTAAGATGTGACTTGGTCCTCCTTGCCTTCCACCATGATTGTGAGGCCTCCCCAGCCATGTGGAACTGTAAGTCTATTAAACCTCTTTTTCTTCCCAGTCTCAGCTATGTCTTTATCAGCAGAGTGAAAATGGACTAATACACCTTCACTGTGGGGTAACCTCAAATTCTAAACTGTTGGAGACACCACCGCCATTCTATGCCTCCTCCTTGGCTGATTCAGCAGGAATGAGCAAGACTGGAAAGACATATGCTCCTTTTACTATCTCAGCTCAGAGGTGTTATCTTTCACTTCCATTCATCCTTCATTGGCCAGAATAAGTCACAGGGCACCCACTTAACTGCAAGGGAGCTAAAGAAGGTAAGTATATTCCTTGCACCGTGAATGGTGAAGAAACTGGACATTGATGGACACTGGTATGCCCAACCACGAGAGACTCTTGAGAGTTCTCAACATACCTCTCTTTATAGTGAATTACTAGAAATCCACAATCATCCTTCACCAACCACTGCCTCACACCATTCACTGGGAAGTCATCAGTTAATATAATTTAATTCCTTACATTGTCGCAAGGCTGTAACTTATTTGACTTGGGAGTCTTAAATCCCCTAATCCAAGATACACCATTCTGATTATCTTTCCCAGAATTGGAACACAGGTTTTGGTTGTTTCTGCATGTGTCCTTAAATTTAAGGATACTACTTTTCCGCTTAAGTGAGCTCAAGTTTATTTCTATTCCTTCCTGGCCTTCATATTTACATTTACAAATGTAAATAGCCAGCTCAGAATGAAGGACTGACAGGCATAGACATTTCTCAGGTAAATTAAATAGCATTTGTTTATTTTAAAGATTCAGAAGAAAGTTAATAAAGTCAGAATTCATAGCAAACAGATTAGCAACATTCTCCAGGAGACACTGGGATGCAAACTTCTAGATCCTAAAGTCCTCCTTCTGGAGCCTCACATCTGAAGGAGAGTGAGGATCTCATCAGAACTTGTGGAAGTCCAAATACATCTCTCTAAAGACTGCTTTATCACACAAGCTGTCCTGTGTGCATCCTGGTTTGGATGCTTTCTGGAGATCCCCTCATCTAAGGCAGATTCATGTCATTAATCTCAATGCCATATAATAGACACCATGCTTACCCAGAGTGCAGTGCAATTCTGTAAGCTCAGGGAAATGTTTAAGCAGCTTCTGAAGGGACACTGCTCAGATGGAGTCACAGGCTATGGAGGCCTCAGTCAAGCAGGACTTTCGCCTTCACCAGTACAGACACTTGAATTCTAAGGGGCAAGAATGAAACAGAAAACAGGGTTAAAATTCAACCTTGAAAGTTTTTTGCTACGCCAAATGGGGTCGAGTGCTGATATTCAAAATGCACAAGGCTTTTTTTTTTTTTTTTTTTCTAAGAACACTTGTGGTCGAGAATAAAAGGTCATCTCTTAAATCTCTTTAGTGACAATTGCTCGCATGCTATCAGAATACACTTAACTCCAACTGTCCTTTCATTGTATCTTCCTTAAGAGGAGTAATGCTATTTTAATCATAATTCAGTCACAGGAGTTGAGCACCATCTTATTGAAATGGGATGGAAATTAACGACAATCATCTCAAACAGAAGTTTAACAACAATTTATTCTGCTTAGGGACCTGAGCGAAGTAGTAGAGAGAAGAGATAGAAATAATCAAAAATGGCAAAGGGTAAAATTTAAAGGACTTTACTTTCTTAAAAGACTCATAAAATTTGAATTTCAAACAGTTATAAACATATTATGTACCTTTTTTCTTAATATTATAACTTGATTTCTTATTATAGTAACATTTGCTTATTGCAAAAATACTTTAAAAATACAGATAAGAGGCCAGGCACGGTGGCTCACACCTGTAATCCCAGCACTTTGGGAGACTGAGATGGGAGGATCACTTGAGGTCAGGAGTTCGAGACCAGCCTGGCCAATATGGCAAAACCCCGTCTCTACTAAATATACAAAAAAAAAAAAAAATTAAAAATTAGCCAGGCATGGCGGCGGGCACCTGTAATTCTAGCTACTCAGGAGGCTGAGGCAGGAGAATCGCTTGAACCCGGGAGGCAGAGGTTGCAGTGAGCCAAGATAGCGCCATTGCACTCCAGCCTAGGTGATAAGAGCAAAACTTCGTCTCAAAAAAAAAAAAAAAAATACAGATTAAAAAAAGGAGAAAATAAAAATCATCTATTGCCCTGCTACCCAGAGAGGTTCTGTTGACTATATGCACGTATCTATCTGTCCACATCTGTCTTATCTATATGTCTATCCAAACAGATACACACAGAGACACACACACAAACACATACATACACGCAATTTTTACAAGCTGTATTGTCATTTTAAACTCTTAACATGCTAATTGTAAGAATACTACTATTCGTTGATATCTTGTTCTCTTCTCCTTGCAAGACTTACTTCCCTGTCCTTTGAGATGTGATATAGCCATTGACTTTGTCAAATAAAATTTAAGTTGAAGTGACATACGTCACTTTGAAGTAGAAGCATTTTAGTAGTAGTGACTATCTGATCTGCCCTTTTCCTGCTGTGACATGGAGATGGAAATATAAGAGATTTTCCCATAAGAAGGAGGTATCTTGAAATGCTAAACCAACATGTGGAGGGATGAGAGCTGCCCTTAAGAGTCACTCAGTTTTGGGCCATTGTGTAAGGCACTGAGAACTTTGGAATTCTTCTCACATTAGATTATGCCTATCTCCATTTATCTAGTTTATTCTGACCAGTAAAATTTTTAGCATCGTTCTGACATTAATTATTCTACAAAATCACTCAAATGGCTAAATTATACATCATAATGTGCATGTGGTATAATTTATTCAGCCAATTTTTTAGTGTCGCCTATTTATTTCCATTTTATAAGTTTTTATAAACAATATCGTAAGAAATATATTTTAGTTAAATTTTTGCTCATATTTATGTTACTTTCTTAAGCTGCAATCATAAATTGGAAAGTCGTTATTCAAAAGATACACAAAACCATCAGTTTTCTTACGTATAGCGTCAAATCACCCTCAAAAACGCTGTTGACAGCATCATCAATGGCATAAAGAATACATGATTTCTCTGTTCGATATAAATATTCTATTTACCTACCTACCCTACTTTTGCCAAATTTAAAGGTAAAAATGGTGCCTTTTTTTATTGTAATTCCATGAGTCAAATATTTTTTTCATAGTTGTATAAGTTATTTGTATTTCTTCTCTTGTGAATTGTCTTTTCATTATTTTCTCATTGATTTCCTAATATCATTTATTGAATAATACTTTTCTTAAATGCTTATTCATGCCTCGAGTTTGCAAAAAGGCCTGACAGTGGGCTTTAATTCTGCGCTACTGATCAGTTCATCCATGCCCAAATCATCACCAGGCTACTTTAATTCTTGCATCTTTAGACTTGTCAATATCTTATATAATATCTTGCTATTCTTTTTGACATTTTTTTTGCCTATTTTTAAATATTTATTTTTCAATTTAAACTTTTAAAAATTCTACTGGGATTTTCATCTTTTCCAGGAACATTATTCAAGTCTTATTTAATAACATTTCCTTCATTAATTCATTCAACAAATCTTTATTAAGCACTTAATATGAGCCAGGAATTATTTTAGGTACTGAATATAAAGAACAAATAGAATTCCTTGCCCTTATGGAGCTTATATTCTAGTGAGATAGAGATAAAGACAATGAACAAGATAAGTAAGTACAACAGATAATGTTAAATAGTAGACAGAGCTAAATAAAAAAAAAAAAAGTTGGAAGGGGGCTTACGAAATAGCATTGTTGGTGGGTTTCAATTCAAGTTCTTCAGGAAGCCAAAGTTAGAACAGAATCAGACATGTAAGAGATGCGTTGTGGGGTGTGAAAGTTGTAGATAACAAGATGAAATCACTTTTATCAGACCCAGACAAAATAAGGCTGGGAAGGCATGAAGGAGAGGAAGCGCATGCTTACATGCCTGAGATAAAAACCTTTCACAGGGACTTTCTAAAAACCCCGTAAGAAACCCTTTCACCTTCACGTATCTCCTGCTTTGATAAGATTTATTACCAGACATTCTTTAGGACTGCTAATCAGGTAAGATTCTCTCAGAGCACGTGCCCAGTAAATGGGAAATCCACCAATGAACTGACAGCAATCCTGGCTTTGAATCTCTGGAACCAGTAAACATTGTTTCTAAGCATCTTATTTAAATTCCTTTGTGCTAATGCAAGCTTCCTTTTACCCTTCCCTGGTGGTTTGCCATTCCATGCATTCCAGATTATAATCCTGATTTCTTATTCCTGAGTAAACCCAACATATTTAAAGATAATTTTCTCTAGTGTCTTTTTTAGGTTGTGGGGTAGGTGGCGGGGGAGCCTGAGAAACATATAGGAGAGAACACAGGAAAAGGCAGGAACACCGTCAGCCACTGATGAAATCTGACATTCATAAAGAAGGAGAGGAATAAACCTCAAATGTCTTATTGAGAAAAAGAGGGGAGAGGGAAAGGACAAGAAATGGGTTGGGGGAGGAAATGGGTGAAAATAGCCTCCCACTGCTATGCAGCCAAGAAAATCTCACCCAGCTGATGGGGAGCCCGGGCCAAAGATTTCTCAGTGGAGGATTTCCACCTCTGGTAGAAACAGCCATGTGCTGGTACCCAGTCGCTCTTATTGACTGGGAGCATCCCAGGGAGGGCGTGGCCTTGGTAGGCGGTATTGGAGCCAAGCAGGTTCTCTTTCCATGGCCACCACAATGGGATAAAGTTTTGAAATTTTAAATAGGTTGATTTTGAAATGTAGTACACATACTTGCCTATTATTTAATTGTAATTATTCCATAATATTGGCTGATGTTATAAAGGGGGTGGGACTTTTCCATGTCATCTGAAAATTAATTATTGCTAGTAGGCAGGAAACCTACATTTTGGATATTTATTTTCTTTTCTAACCTGCCACCTTCCCGAACTCTTATTAATTTATTTGCTTCTTTGGTTGAGATTTTCATATTTTTAAGAACACCGTCACACATAGTTTTGTCTCCCTCTTTTTGAATTATTCTGCTTTATTTCTTATCTTTTTGCCAAATCAGGGTTGATGACTGTGGATATGTTCGTGTTCATGGGAATCCCTTTCAGTTTTGCCATTAAAGGATATTACGCTGGATGTCCTATGCCAACACAGGAGAAAAAAATATATATATATATATATTCCTTGGTCAATTTCCTTAGAAATTCTAAATTACCAAAATTAACTTAGGAAATTGATCTGGGAACATTTTTTCACATCTTGCTATAGAATTGTAGATAATGTATTCATACATTTTCCACCTCCTCTCTAATACATGACATATCTTATCATTTCCAGTGTTTGTGGTTGTGCTTTTACTTGTTCTTTTTTTTTTTCCAGTAGACTTCAAGAAGTTTCTTTCTTTTCCGGGATTTTTTTTTCAAAGCATCAGCTCTTGAAAGTGTCTATCATTTCTGCATCTTTCTCTTTTATAATTTATTAATTTCTGCTTTTATCTTCAACATTCCTTGATTCATTCTCTGCATAATTGAATTTTATTTTTCACGGGCTTTTAAAAGAGAAAAAGTGAGAGCTGTTGTGCCTTTTCTAGCCACATCTCTAATCATAGTTATAATCATCACATATTGCAGGCAACATGGGGTTATGGTCAAGTATGTAGATTCTGTCTGCTATGTATTTCCTGGGTTCATATCCCAGTTATACTTTTGCCAATTGTGGGACATGGACGAGCAGTTTCCACATGTGTAAAATAAGGATTATTATTGTAATAAAATTTAGCTCATAGGGTTACTGTGAAGATTACTTGAGCTAATATTTGTAAAGCTTTCAAAACAGGAGTTGGCACACAGTAACTGCTATGTAATACATGCATAAATTACATTTATGCAGTACTTTATTCTTTACAAAACATCTTCACAATAATTTTCTCCCTTAGTTATAACAATCCCATGAGGCAAACAATACTCATCATTACTTTTCCTATGATAAAACTGGAATGCCATTGAGTCAACTTAAATTAGTGGATGGAAGAGACAGGTCTTATGATTCTGGGATCAGCATGTGGCTTGAAGCCCAAATGACCTCTTTAGTTTAGGGTTTGTGGGGACACAGACAGAGAAGTCCGTGTTTAGCTCAGCTTTAGGCACTGGCAACAGTCGCAGATTTTGAGACCCTCAGCTGGATGGTCAACGGCTCAAGACTGGGACCAGCAGCTGGAACAACTGTCAAGAAGAGCTTTAAGGTACCAGGCTCCTGGACACGTGAAGCCAGCCTCGGCAGGAAGGTGGGACAGGACCTGGTTGAAGTGCAGGAGATGTGGGTTCTTATCCTGGTCTTGCCTCTGTCTTACTTAGTAAGTGTAAACAAGGCACTTTGCCCTGCCACATCTCCATTTCCTCAAATACGAAACAGGGAAAATAATTTCTGCCCAGCCTCCTCCACACGGCCCCTATAGGATTCAGAGGATGCTGCTGGCAGTGCAGCACTTTGAAAGTTTATGAAGTTTTCCACATAGGCAAGATGTTGTGCATGTCTAAGATCTCTCCCCTCCCACTTTCTTTGCTTACACAACCAGGAAGTGAAAAGCAGACGTGGAAACCACTCTCAAACTTTGTGCCAGCCCCTCAAATCTTATGCCTAGGAAATGTCCTCCAACTCTCCCTCACACCAACAGCATCATTATCTTGGCATAGAAGAAAAAAAATCTATGCATCTCTTCAAACAGAAATCTAATTTCCAACTGGCTTCACCTGGACTGTGAACCATAAGAAACAGACCACAATCGAATTTTCCACAAGCACTGTTTTCCATGCACACCCAAAACCAAGCAGGAAAGAGAGGAAATGGAAAACTCCCCTGGGCACTTAGCTCTTCATTATGTTGTAGGAGTGTGAAGTACCTGGGGAAAATAATCAAATTTAGGGGAGAAGGAGATTAATCCAATTCTGGTTCACATTACCAGAACTGTTTCTATAACTATAGATTTCTCCAGATTCTAGGAACTGTCCACTGAAATCGTTTTACATTTTAAATCCGTTGTATTTAGGTTTCTTCTTTCCCCAACAAGAACTGAATCTATCTATTAACTAACTATCTAGTCTTTTCTTGGTGAGTAGCCACTTTTCTTTTCCTAAAGTGTACAGGATGGAAATTTGAAGGAGATGTGCAAATCACAACTACAAGGCAGGCAAGTGAGTGGGGGAGGCTTCTACCCTTTGTTCTGTTCCTAATAGGATCCCCTTAAAGCTCAAGAAAGAGGTGTGAGCAGCTAGACATTAGAGTTCTTCCTTCCTTTGCAAGGAAAAAAGGGGGAGGGGAAGAGAGAGAGAGCCTGATTTTCTGAGCACTGACAGGCTTTATCTTTCATGAATTTCATTCTTCCTTTGTTCTATGTGTGTAAGAAGGAGGGAGAGAATTAGAAGAAAGAGAGACAAAGAAATTGACATCCAATGGGTATGCAAAAGAGACCCTGGCTGAACTTACCATTTGAGCACAGGGCGCCAATGATCTGTGGCCACCCATAGATGCCAGTTATACCCTACTCAGGCTAGGAAAGGACCCACAGAGCAAAAGAACTATCTCCCAAGAGTTCCTGTGAATTAAGGGTGCTCTTAGCCAAATTTAGTACATGTCCCTACCAAAGGAAGGTTATTGTCAGGCCCAGCTGCTCTGCCCTCATCAGACATAGAGAAGTATGTAGAGCTCAGGGCCAGCAAGGGATGAAAGGGAACCAGTGATTAGTGGGTAGCCACTGTGTGTCAGATACTTGTTAACAGACACACGCAGACACACAGAAAATCTCATTTAACCCAGTAGAAAGTTAGTTTTGGGATGGTAAAGGATTTTGCCTATTTTGTTCACTGTTCTAGCCCTAGTGCATTGACACATAGCAAGTGCACAAGAAATATCTGTGAAATGAATAAATGGATTGTCACAACCCTATGGATATAAAATAATTACCAATCTTGTTTTAAGATGAGGCAGCTAAGTTTCAGAGACGTTGGGGAGTAGATGAGCTAGGATTCAAACCTAGCTATGTCTGGAATCCACAGCCAATGCCTCTCAGGACTCCTTGCTGTTCTCACATAACAAACTGAAATGTATACAGAACAAAGTGCGGCCAAGGTCTTAAAATCACATTCCATAAAGAATCATTGGAGAACTGAAGCGTTTATCTGTGAAAAGGAACATCATAAACTAACAAATTATGGAGAGGCCCCTCCCCTTTCTGGAATTTTGTTCCTCGTGAGTGAGATGAAGGTTTTGGACTAGATCAGAGAACAAATAATTGACATATGTACCATGACTCTGCCCTCCTATGACAGACATTACTCATTGATGATAGTACTCTTTCCCAGTGAATTTGGATGCAATTTCATAAATATTCTCAACAGCACTCCCTGCAACCCCACCCATGATTAAAATTGGCATGCACAATAAAGGCTGTTTGATTTCTCTAGACTAGATCATCTCTAATGTCCCTCAAATTTATTTATTTTTTAGGAGTTTTTAATTATTTTTCAAATGGTTTCTAATGTTAGCCTCATGAGTTATTCCATATACAGTCACTCTCTACATAACAACATTAATGTCAATGACAGACCATATATACAGCAGGGGTCCCATAAGATTATAATACCATATTTTTACTGCACCTTTTCCATGTTTATTTTTTATCTCCATTTATAATTTTTTTTTATTTCCATAGGTTATTGGGGAACAGGTGGTGTTTGGTTACATAAGTTCTTTAGTGGTGATTTGTGAGATTTTGGTGCACCCATCACCCGAGCAGTACACATTGCACCCTATTTGTAGGCTTTTATCCCACACTCCCCTCCCACCCTTTTCTCCCAAGTCTCCAAAGACCATTGTATCATTCTTATGCCTTTGCGTCCTCATAGCTTACTTCCCACATATCAGTGAGAACATACAATGTTTGGCTTTCCATTCCTGAGTTACTTCACTTAGAGTAATAATCTCCAGTTTCATCCAGGTCACTGTGAATGCCATTAATTCATTCCTTTTTATGGCTGAGCACTAATCCATCATATATATATATACATACACACACACACACACAGTATATATATATATATACACACCATAAGTGTAATATATACATAAACAGTATATATACATACATATATATATACACACACACACATATATATATACACACACACACATATATATACACACACTGTTTCTTTATCCACTTGATGGGCATTGGAGTTTGCTGCACGTTTTTGCAGTTGCAAATTGTGCTGCTATAAACATGCATGTGCAAGTGTCTTTTTCATATAATGACTTCTTTTCCTCTGGGGAGATACCCAGTAGTGGGATTGCTGGATCAAATGGTAGTTCTACTTTTAGTTAAGGAATCTCCACACTGTTTTCCATAGCGGTTGCACTAGTTTACATTCCCACCAGCAGTATAGAAGCGTTCCCTGATCACCGCATCCACGCCAACATCTACTCTTTTTTGATTTTTTTAAATTATGACCATTCTTGCAGGAGTTACGTGGTATCACACTGTGGCTTTGATTTGCATTTCCCTGATCATTAGTGATGTTGAGCATTTTTTCATATGTTTGTTGGCCATTTGTATATCTTCTTTTGAGAACTGTCTATTCATGTCCTTAGCCCACTTTTTGATGTGATTGTTTGTTTATTTCTTGCTGATTTGAGTTCACTGCAGATTCTGGATGTTAGTCCTTTGTCCCATGTATAGATTACGAAGATTTTTCTCCCACTCTATGGGTTGTCTGTTTACTCTGCTGACTGTTCCTTTTGCTGTGCAAAAGCTCTTTAGTTTAATTAAGTCCCAGTGATTTATATTTGTTTTTATTGTATTTGCTTTTGGGTTCTTGGTCAAGAAATCCTTACCTAAGCCAATTTCTAGAAGGGTTTTCCAATGTTATCTTCTAGAGTTTTTATAGTTTCAGGTCTCAGATTTAAGTCCTTAATCTATCTTGAGTTGATTTTTATATAAGGTGAGAAATGGGGATCCAGTTTTATTCTCCTATATGTGGCTAGCCAATTATCCCAGCACTATTTGTTGAAAAGAGTGTCCTTTCCCCACTTATGTTTTTATTTGCTTTGCTGAAGATCAGTTGGCTGTAAGTATTTGGGTTTATTTCTGGGTTCTCTACTCTGCTCCATTTGTCTGTGTGCATATTTTTATTCCAGTACCATACTATTTTGGTGACTATGGCCTTATAGTATAGTTTGAAATCAGGTAATGTGATGCCTCCAGATTTGTTCTTTTAGCTTAGTCTTGCTTTGGCTATGCAGGCTCTTTTTAGATTCCATGTGAATTTTAGAATTGTTTTTCCTAATTCTGTGAAGAATGATAGTGGTATTTTGATGGGAATTGTGTTGAATTTGTAGATTACTCTTGGCAGTATGGTCATTTTCACAATATTGATTATACCCTTCCATGAGCATGGGATGTGTTTCCATTTGTTTGTTCATCTAGGATTTCTCTCAGCAGTGTTTTGTAGTTTTCCTTGTAGAGATCTTCCACCTCTTTGGTTAGGTATATTTCTAAGTATTGTATTTTATTTTATTTTTTGCAGCTATTGTAAAAGGGATTGAATTCTTGATTTGCTTCTCTGCTTGGTCGCTCTTGGTCATAGAAGAGGTACTGATTTGTGTACATTAATTTTGTATCCAGAAACTTTGCTGAATTCTTTTATCAGTTCTAGGGGCTTTCTAGAGGAATCTTTAGGGTTTTTGAAGTAGAGGATCATATCATCAGCAAACAATGACAATTTGACTTCCTCTTTACCAATTTGGATGCCTTTTATTTCTTTCTCTTGTCTGACTGCTCTGGATAGGACTTCTAGTACGACATTGAAGAGGAGTGGTGAGAGTGGGCATCCTTGTCTTTTTCCAGTTCTCAGAGGGAATGCTTTCAACTTTTCCCCATTCAGTATTATGTTGGCTGTGGGTTTATCATAGATGGCTTTTATCACATTGAAGTGTGTCCCTTGTATGCCAATTTTGCTGAGAGTTTTAATCATAAAGGGATGCTGAATTTTGTTGAATGCTTTTTCCGCATCTATTGAGGTGATCATGTGATTTTTGTTTTTAATTCTGCTTATGTGGTGTACCACACTTATTGACTTGCACATGTTTAACCATCCCTGGTATGAAACCCACTTGAACATGGTTGATTATCTTTTTGATATGTTGTTGGATTCGGTCAGCTAGCATTTTGTTAAGGAGTTTAGCATCTATGTTCATCAGGAATATTGGTCTGTAGTTTTCTTTTTTTGGTTATGTCCTTTCTTAGTTTTGGTATAGGGGTGATACTGGCTTCACAGAATGATTTAGGGAGGGTTCCCTCTTTCTCTATCTCATGAAATAGCGTCAATAGCATTGGCACCAATTCTTCTTTGAATGTCTGGTAGATTTCTGCTATGAATTCATCTGGTCCTGGATTTTTTTTGGTTGGTAGGTTTTAAATTACCATTTCAATCTTGCTGCTTGTTATTGGTCTGTTCAGGGTATCTAATTCTTCCTGATTTAAGCTAGGAGGGTTGTATTTTTCCAGAAATTTATCCATCTCTTCTAGGTTTTTCTAGTTCATGCAGGTAAAGGTGTTCATAGTAATCTTACATGATCTTTTGTATTTTTGTGGTGTCAGTTGTAATATCTCCTGTTTTGTTTCTTACTGAGCTTATTTGGATTTTCTCTCGTTTTCTTGGTTAATCTTGCTAATGGTCTATCAGTTTTATTTATCTTTTCAAAGAACCAGCTTTTTGTTTTATTTATCTTTTGTATTTTTTTGTTTCAATCTCATTTAGTTCTGCTTTGATCTTGGTTATTTCCTTTCTTCTGCTGGGTTTGGGTTTGGTTTGTTCTTGTTTCTCTAGTTCCTTGAGGTGTGACCTTAGATTGTCTGTTTGTGCTCTTTTAGTCTTTTCGATGTAGGCGTTTAGGGCTATGAACTTCCCTCTAGCACCGCCTTTGCTGTATCCCAGAGGTTTTGATAGGTTTTATCACTATTGTTGTTCAGTGCAAATAATTTTTTAATTTCCATCTTGATTTCATTTTTGGCCCAATGCTCATTCAGGAGCAGGTTATTTAATTTTCATGTATTTGCATGGTTTTGAAGGTTCTTTCTGGAGTTGATTTCCTGTTTTATTCCACTGTGGTCTGAGAAAGTGCTTGATATAATTCCAATTATCTTACATTTATTGAGGCTCATTTTGTGGTCTATGATATGGTCTATCTTGGAGAAAGTTCCAGGCACCGTTGAATAGAATGTATATTCTGCAGTTGTTTGATGGAAAGTTCTGTATATATCTGTTAAGTCCATTTGTTCCAAGGTGTAGTTTAAATCCATTGTTTCTTTGTTGACTTTCTGTTTTGATGACCTGTCTAGTGCTGTCAGTGGAGTATTTAAGTCCCCACTATTATTATGTTGCTGTCTATCTCATTTCTCAAGTCTATTAGCAATTGTTTTATAAATTTGAGAGCTTCAGTGTAGGTGCAAATATGTTTAGGATTGTGATATTTTCCTGTTGGACAAGGCCTTTTACCAATAATGTCCCCCTTTGTCTTTTTAAACTGGTGTTGCTTTACAGTTTGTTTTGTCTGATATAAGAATAGCTATTCCTGCTCAATTTTGGTGTTCACTCGCATGAAATGTCTTTTTCCACCCCTTTATCTTAAGTTTATGTGAGTCATTATGTGTTAGGTGAGTCTCTTGAAAGCAGCAGATAGTTGGTTGGTTAATTCTTATTCATTCTGCAGTTCTGTATCTTTTAAGTGGAGCATTTAGGCCATTTATATTCAATGTTAGTATTGAGCTATGAGATACCATTCCATTCATTGTGCTATCTGTTGCCTGTCATTTTTTGTTTTTGTTTTTTAAATTGTATTTTTGTTGTAAAAGTCCTGTGAGATTTATGCTTTAAAGAGGTTCTGTTGTGATATGCTTCCAGGATTTGTTTCAAGATATAAAGCCCCTTTCAGCAGTCCTTGTAGTGGTGGCTTTGTAGTGGTGAATTCTCTCAGCATTTGTTTGTCTGATAAAGACTGTATGTTTCCTTCATATATGAAGCTTAGTTTTGCTGGATACAAAATTCTTGGCTGATAATTGTTTTGTTTGAGGAAGCTGAAGGTAGGGTCACAATCCCTTCAAGTTTGTAGGGCTTCTGCTGAGAAATCTGTGATAATCTGATAGGTTCTCCTTTATAGGTTACCTGGTGCTTTTGCCTCACAGCTCTTAAGATTCTTTCCTTCATCTTAACTTTAGATAACCTGATGACAATGTGCCTAGGTGATGATCTTTCTGCAATGAATTTCCCAGGTGTTCTTTGTGCTTCTTTATTTGGATGCCTAGGTCTCTAGCAAGGCCAAGGAAGTTTTCCTTAATTATTCCCCTAAATATGTTTTCCAAAATTTTAGATTTCTCTTCTTCCTCAGGAATGCCAATTATTCTTAGGTTTGGTCATTTAACATAATCCCAGACTTCTTGGAGGCTTTGTTAACATTTTCTTTTTCTTTTTTCCTTGTTTTTGTTAGATTGGGTTAATCCAAAGACCTTGTCTTCAAGCTCTGAATTTCTTTCTTCTACTTGTTCAGTTCTATTGCTGATACTTTCCAGAGCATTTTGCATTTCTGTAAGTGTGTCCAATATTTCCTGAAGTTTTGATTGTTTTTTATTTATGTTATCTATTTCATTGAATATTTCTCCCTTCACCTCATGTCATTTTCTTGATTTCTTTACGTTGGGCCTCCGTAATTATCTTAATAACTAACCTCCTGAATTCTTTTTCAGGTAAATCAGGGATTTTTTCTTGGTTAGGATCCATTGCTGGTGAGCTAGTGTGATTTTGGGGGCAGGGGTTTAAAAGCCCTGTTTTGTCACATTACCAGAGCTGGTTTTCTGGTTCCTTCTCATTTGGGTAGGCTATGTCAGAGGGAAGGTCTAGGGCTGAAGGCTATTGTTCAGATTCTTTTGTCCCATGGGATGTTCCTTGATGTAGTACTCTCTCCCTTTTCCTATGAATGTGGCTTCCTGAGAGCTGAGCTGTAGTGATTGTTATCTTTCTTCTGGATCTAGCCACCCAGGGAGTCTACCAGGCTCTGGGCTAG
Source organism: Symphalangus syndactylus (assembly GCF_028878055.3). Taxonomy (NCBI): domain Eukaryota; kingdom Metazoa; phylum Chordata; class Mammalia; order Primates; family Hylobatidae; genus Symphalangus; species Symphalangus syndactylus. Next base: position 24,919,732 of record NC_072438.2, read on the forward strand.
TGCTGCGGGCTGTCTGCACAGAGTCCTGTGATGTGAACCGTCTGTGGGTCTCTCAGCCGTGGATACCAGCACCTGTTCTAGTGGAGGTGGCAGGGTGGTAAAATGGACTCTGTGTGGGTTCTTAGCTTTGGTGGTTTAATGCACTGTTTTTGTGCTGGTTGGCTTCCTGCCAGGAGGTGGTGCTTTCCAGAGAGCATCAGCTGTGGTAGTATGGAGATTAACAGATGGTGGGTGGGGCCCTAGAACTCCCAAGAGTATGTGCCCTTTGTCTTAGTTACCAGGATGAGTACGAAAGGACCATTGGGTGGGGGCAGGCCTAGGCATGTCTGAGCTCAGACTCTCCTTGGGTGGGTCTTGCTGCGGCTGCTGTTGGGGATGGGGGTGAGGTTCCCAGATCAACGGAGTTATGTTCCTAGGAGGACTGTGGCTATCTCTACTGTGTCATGCAGGTTGTCAGGGAAGTGGGGGATAGCCAGCAGTTACAGACCTCACCCAGCTCCCATGCAACCCAGAGTGCCAGTCTCACTCCCACTGTACACCCCCAATAGCACCAAGTCTGTTTCTAGGCAGTGAGTGAGCAGGGCTAAGAACTTGCCCCAGGCTACCTGCCTCCCAGCTGCGAAAGCAAGTATGGATTTCCTTCTTCCCCCGTCAATGGAATCCGCACACTGGATTCACACCCTTCCCCAAGTTCTGCCCAGGAGGCTTCTTGATCAGTTCAAATTGTTAACAATGTTCAGCTGGAGATTTCCTTCTCACTGTGGCCTTTTTCCAGTGCCTCTGGCAGCCCTCCCAAAGGATTTCTGTGAAACCAGGCAGGAATGACCAGCTTGGGGACGCAGTGAGCTCACAGGGCCTTTTCCACTGCTTCCTCTACTTCTGTACCTCGCTTGGCTCTCTAAATTGACTGAGCTCCAGATAAAGCCAGAATCTTCTCCCGTAATCTAGACCTTCAGTTTCCCCAGTGGGGATGTGTGTTTAGAGGTAGACAATCTCCCTTTCCCACTTCCGCAGTTTGGGCACTCAGTATATTTGGGGTATCTCCTGGGTCCTGCAGGAGCAATCTGCTTCCTTCAGAGGGTCTGTGGGCCCTCTCATGTTTCCTAGTTTATTCCTGCAGTCGTTCTGGAGCTAAAATTCATGATGCGAGCCTCCATACACTGCTCTGTCCATCTAAGTCAGAGCTGCACTAGTCCTGCCCCTTGTCCGCCATGATTCCCCTTTTTCTCCTCTCAAATTTGTTTTTGTCCATGAATTCATCACTGTTTCTATCTTGCTCTATATATTGTTTATCACAAAAGAGACCATGAGCAATGAAAGCCTCCAATCTTCCCTGAGAGCAGTAGCATAAAAACCATGTAGCCTCTGGACTCTGGGTTTATTCAAATAGAATCTTCTATTAAAATCACATTCCAGACAGGAAAAAAAAAAAGTTTTAACTACAACTGATCTAAATATTGTTGACAGAAGACCCCCTCCTCTAAAACTGAGACAATGCCTATTACAAAGACTACATTTCAAAAGTAAAAAGTAAGCTAAGTAAAAAGTTGGGACAGAGTTTAGATTTAAGGCTTTGGCCCATGGATTGGCTTGTAGTCAATATTTTCTTGAGTTACACATATAGTGAAGATTGCCACAAAATAAGATGACACATTGAAAATAACATTATCTGAGCAGCATCATGTCTGGATTTTAGCCAAGCTCAAGAAATATAAAATAAGGTTATTTTTATATGGTAGCCTCACAGCTGGATATCTGGCTTTTAATGGTTTAGTGAGAAGATTTCATATTGATTTTTTTTCAAGCTTACTTTTTAATAACACAAATAACCTTCAGTAACTCATAAGGCATTCCATTAATGCCATAAAAGTACAAAATCTGAATTTCTGGTTTAGAAGTTCTCACATTTCATACAATGCAAGTGTTAGATGCATTTATGCAATCACAAATGCAACTAAGGTCATTGGTGGTAAATATCTACAGAAAGTAACTCTGGTTTATTTACACAGGAAGGGAATGAATAAATGGTGTTGGGACGTTCGAGGAATGGATCTGAAGGCAGAGGAACTAGGCCCAAGAGTCTGTGAGTAGAGCCAGGATCCTGCCCCATCACTACCAGCCATGTGCTCCCTCCCAACCCATTCCATGCTGCTAGACTCATTTGCCCTGGACATTCACTTTACACCAGTGATCTCCTGAGTCCAGCCTAGAGGCCATGGATAATGTCTAACAGTCCCTATCTCTTCACATCATTCTCTCATTATTCAAAGTCCTAGACAGAAGCTTCTTCTTATTCACACTCAAGTTTTGGCCCTGGATCTAGCTGTTAGCCAGTAGAGACAGGAAATACTTGACCCCTCCTTGGGCTTCTGCTCAAATAGGAAAGTATCCAGAAGCTGGGGAATCAAAATGACTAAAGTTTGCTAAAATAAACTACCCAAATGAATACAAAGTGAATATTTCATGTCAGTGAAATACCCCAATAATAAAGAACTGTAATTTATTGAGGTGACTTTCTTCCAGGCAATGCACTATGTACAATATATAATACATTGTGTACTTCTAGGCAATGCACTATGTATGATATATAATATATATAATTTCCATCTCATTTAATCCCTCATAACACCCCTAATGAGACCGGTATTATCATATTAAGGACAAGGAAAGAGTAACATGCTCAGGGTCACACAGCTATTGAGCATCAGAGCCAGAATTTAAAGAAAAGTCTTTCTGAAACAAACACCAGTTCCTCTAACCACTAAACTACACAGTCTCTCCATGAGGACTGCTACTGTGGGTTGGCTCAGGGTTTGCACTTACAAGGCATATGATGCATGTTTATTTTGACATTCCCTTTCAGCAGACATTCAGTAAGTTCCCACCACCTATAAGCCACCATCTTAAGCACGATGGGTGGATATAGACATGAGTAAAGTACACGTCGGTCACTAACTACAGTATGGAGAATAACAAAATCCATGCAAGTGACAAATAAAAGATAAGTCATACCCTGAGGGCAAGGATTGTGTCTTTCTTGCTTACTCTCTATCCTTAGTACTTAGCATGGTGCCTGGACATAGCAGACTCTCAGTAAGTATTTAATAAATGAATAAAAATAATTAACATTTATTATGCACTTACCATGAGCCACGCACCCTGCCAAACGTCCTGTGAGGTACTTACGATGATTAATCTCCATTGTGTACCCTACCTAGGATCACATGTGAGTAAGGGGCATACAAAACCATGCAGACTATACTTTACTGGGGGTGAGAGCTTCAGCTTGAGGTCGGCAACCAGAGAGCATGCTGGCTATAGCAATCTGGGCTCCACATCTGTACTCCTTGGCTTTCATAAGAAGAAAAGGCATCTTGTTCAATGGCTGTCTTAAGAGAAAAGAAATTGCTTTCCCAGAATTTTCCCACAGATCCCCCGTTTGCATCTGACTGGCAGGAATTGGTCATATACTTATTCCTAAATTGGGTCCTGTAGCCAAAGTGAAGTCATAAGCTGATTGGCCTCGGCCAAAATGGCCAGTCCAATCAGGTCCAGAGAAGTATTAAGAGGGCTATTAAGTAGTATTAAGAGGGTTCTGATGATTCTTAATAGGGTCAAGCCCTGCAGCTGGAGGTTGGTTCAACTTCCCCTGGAGCATATGGGCTATTGGGAAATGGGTAGCTACTTGAAAATAAGTGGATCTACTCTCAGGAAGGGGAAATGGACAGATGGATGCTCTATCAGTAACTGAATATGTGCACTATGACTTCCCTCTTTAAATTCCTACGGGCCCCCACAACTCTCAGAATAAAGTCCGAATGCCTCAGCAAAGCACACAACGTGCTTCACCACTTGCCTTCAGCCTGATTTTCCAGGCTCACTTCCAAACCTTGCAGGTCCCCTCCCCTGGTTTCCTAGAACTATTCACTCTCCTCTGAAAGCATGCCCTGCCCTTCCCTTGCCTTTGCCCATGTGGTCTTGTGCCCAGAAAACGTTTCAGCTCTCAGATAACATGGCAGCTTCTCCTCTCAGCACCACGTCTTGCCTACTCCTTTGGGTGAACTGCTACTCAGTGTCTCAGGGGCCCCCAGGAGACAGTCTGCAAGGGCAAGCCTCTCTCACCAGGCTGCAGTGGTGCCTTCCTTGTCTTTGAATAAAGCAAGAAAATGAAAAGTCATTTGAATGAGTGAATGAATCCTAATGCAATATACTGTCTCAATTTCCTGATCTTTTCCTTCCCAATCCTTATCACAACTGAAATTACATATTCATTGACATAATCATTTGTTTGGTATCTGTTTCCCCCCATAAAAATATAAGCTGTCTGGGGGCAGGAACCATGTCGCTTGTTCACTCCTGCACCTACCACAGTGTCTGACACATTTCAAGGGTTTAGTAAATATCTGTTGAACGAATATAACATCCAGGATATAAAGCTGCCTAAAAACTGCACACACTATTTTTTCCATCCTATCTATTTTCTTCATCAAGGAAACAATATTGCTCATAGGAATGAAGAAGAAACCTAAGCTTTATTCCAGACAGCTTTTCACGGCTTTGGTTGCTGGAAAGAGGCAAAACCCCAAGTCACATGATTTTGTATTTAGAATATTAATTTTCCCTAGGTCATGCAGAAACAGCGATACTTTCCTTAATGAAATGCTCTTGTACTAGTTTCTATTTGTATGCAAAAGACATCATTGGTTTAACATATTGAGACAATCTCCCCTACCCGTGCACACCCATATCTGCCTAGCCGAAGAAGGGGAAAGGCTTCTGATTTATTACACATAAAATGAATAAGATAACATTTTATTAGTTAGAAACCATTACAAAAACAGCAATAAAATGGGGCAGTACAAGTGGAAGACGCCCTTATCAATAAATCCTCAGAAGTTTAGGACCCTGTTGCATGTTGTAATAATAAAAAAAGATAATTAAAAGGATCGAATTGCAGAGCTGTATCATTTTATCAAGAAGCAGCCCTCTAACAATAGAAAACATCAGGGCAGTAATAGTCGGTGAGTCTCTAACCTTTTTAAAAAGGAAAGGTATTTGAGATTCAAGTTGTTTTAGCTATTGTGAGAAGAATCCATGTTTACGTTGTGTCGCGTTGAAACATGCAAATCCAGGCGAGAAATGGCTTTCCTTTAAAATCAGTATCTTTATGTCTTGTTTCTGGTGCTGAGCAGTAACTGGCTTTATTAAATTAGCCACGTCCATCCTATCAATTATGGCTGATATTATAACTAACAACTGTAGGTGAGAAAGACAGTTTCCTTACTTTTTGTCTAAGAAAGTCTTGGGTTTTCTTCCCTTAACTGAGAATCTTCATTTTGTCTTAGAAAATCCTTATGACACATTGCAAGTACTTTTTATACAAAGACATCACAAGGAAACACAGAAACCTCAGAGCTTTTTCATTTCCCAGAGAGCTGTAGTCAGTTTTTAGAAAGTCAGTTGTGTCCTCTACCCTCCCCTCAACTCCCTCCAGGTCAATGTTTCCCCTCCCCCATCCTGGTCAGTTTAATGAGTCACTGCCTGGGCTTTGTTGTATGGAATAACATATTCTCCTGGGAGTCAGTTCATGCAAAACACTCCCCGCTGAGAGAGTGGAAATTTACCCATAAGACATTCTTCCAGCAGCAAGCCCCTGGAGGAAACCTGACCAGAATGTTTAAAGACTTGAGGAGCTCAGTCTCCTTAACTCCCTCAAAATTTCTCAGAGAAAAAACAAAAACAAAAACACATATTTAAGGTTTATAACACCTGGTGACAACAGACACAGTGAGATATGATGTTATTTAGAAGGAAAACTGAAAATGAGTAGATTATTTCCAATATTTCGTCTGCCACTCTGTCTTCTACCACGATTTCTATTCTCTCTATTCTCCCTTCCCATTTTGGTTTATGGTCACTCTGCAGTCGTTCCATTGATCAATGCATGAACTCTTTCTTTTAGCAACTGCCACATACTCAATAAGTTACTTTAAGCCAAGTAGCTATTATTTTGCAACATATTTATAAGTTCTGATATATTTTCTGTAGTGCAAATGACATTGATTTACCACTAAAATAATACATGTGTTCATAAATCCATAAATCACAAGAAAGCTTAGTTGGGACTTCTTTATAAGAAGTCTTGAAACAAGCCCATCTTTGTAAAACATACATATATACATAATTAATAATGTAATATAAACACATACATATAGATACAGATACATTTTTTTAATAGTAAAGCTAAGGATCGTGAAAGAACATGGACATGGAAGCCCAGCCCAAGACTTTGCTTCTCCTTCATCAACATTTACCAAATGGTGATGCAAACAAATCAGAAGAAATATAAATTTCACCGAAGGCAGCTCCCATCTTAGAGAGGGCCTAGACAAAGCTGGTAAGAACCGGCTGTCTTGAAAAGGCATCAAAAGAGATTTACTTGATGGCCCCTGGGCTAGACATTGTGTCATCTTTTCTTTTTATTAAGAACTTGTTATCTAGGTTTTCAAAAGTGCACTTATAATACACTTTACTAAATAGTTTGTAGAGTTGCACAACGTACACCTGTAAAAAACCCTGTTAAAAATTTCAAAGTTTGCAAACTGGAAGAATAAGTGAGTGGCTCATTTAATTTATTTTAATCAGTTATATCAGGAAAATGCAATTATATTGAAGGGAACCCTTTGCAGAAGCAGACAGCAATTATGTTTTGCATGCAGAGTACTTTTTTTTTTAAAGCCCATGTCTGCAGTGTTAAAGAAAAGCATAATGTCAATCATCTTGATTTCAGATTCCTTTAGTGCAGTCCTTAAACAGTACAAAAATTATAGAAAGCTAAAGCTATTTTTCTCAAGATTGTGTGCAGCTATTTTCTGCAATTCTTGAACATTCTTGATATAAATGTGTTTCCAAAGGTACCTGTTTTTAAAAGTAAAAATTACTGCAGTAATGCTCTTAACCTTATTTTAAATAGATATTTTCATATCATCTCTTAAAGAGAATAACTCACCAAAGAGGCCCCTTGAGTGAGCTAAAGTTTCACTAAATTTAAACAATGGGATTTCCCTGCTCATTAACATCACCTTATGCAAAAGAGTAGCTGAAAAGTTGACAAGTAGATGGCAACAGTGCAAAATGGCAGCCTATTTAAAGAGAATTTGTTAAATTGTCGAAGATGTGGGTGGGAGACTGGTAAGAAAATTTTATAACAAGTACCGCATTTCCAAAGACAAGTCTAAAATTCTAACCTCGGGAAGGGCAGGGATCTCTCTCTCTCTCTCTCTCTCTCTCTCACTGCTTTCAGGGCTTTGGGCAGCTTTAAAGTGAAGCCAATGCATTTCACAAGTAAAAACAATCACGTTTCCTTTCTGCCTAATGTAAATAAATCAACTTTGAGCTCAATATTGAGTTGAAATCTCTTAAGATATACTGACTTATAACCTGTCCAGATATGATTAACAAAGACCTTTGATTAAAAATGGTAATATAGGTGGCAAGTGACAGGTAGATCCCTGGAGCTCATTGTGCAACTTCTCATTGTTTCATGTATTCTTAGATTTGGGTCATTTTCTGTTCTGTAACATGGGAACTTGTGTAAATTTCATTATTATTAGAAATTCAACCAGTGGCTTGAAACTTTGAGCAAATACTTCAAGTCTCCTGGAAGAAATGAATCACCTAAAAGTACAGTGTCAGCTTCATAACACATGCAACTAGCTTAGAAAGGTACTGCATTTTCCAGAAGTTCATTGGTAAGCTGATAGTTTAGTATTCAGAATGCATTTTTTTCATAGAAACAATTTCATACGTTATGACTGGTTTTCTAAATTAGCAAACAATCCTATTTAACTCATAATGAACCACAAGTAGGTGTTAATACTAACGTGGCAGTATTATAAATACATCGTTTGACCACTTATGATACTGTAACTGGGGAGAAATATATTTTAATTTTTAAGTCAGGCTACTGAAAGCAGATATCCTACTCTGCTTCAGAAAGACACTGCAAATACACCTGGACATGAAGAATTTGTTAACTCTTGACAGCTCTATGATTGCAGAAAGAAAGGCATTATTTCCCATTATTTGATTCATATAATAAAACAATTGTATATCTGACCATGCATTGGCTGTATGACCTTGGGCAATTTACTTATTCTCTCTGTGCCTCACTTATTGTGAAATTAAGTGAGGTCACTTTTCTGCAAGTAGACACTTGCTGTTTGCCTCACCCACCTTCTACCCTTCTCACAGCTGTTCCCCTGGTTTTCACTGGGTGATAGTCTCTACCCAGCTCTCATCTACATGGTATGACTGGTGCTCCATTCCCATCCCTAGGGTGCAGCACATGGCTTGGGCCTGCCAATCTCAGCTGGCTTCGGGGTGATTTTAGGGCAACTGCTTTGAGGGTGGTCGACCTTCCTGAGTAGCTCCAATAAGAGTGAATCTTATAATGTTTTTCCCTGAGAATTCTGGGACAGAAGTCTTTCTCTGCTGGGTCTGCATCAGGAAAGATACAGCTTCAAGAGCACCTGGCGCCATGTTAATTTATTCCAGTGGTTCTGGTGGCTCTCAATGACCTGCAGGGGACATTTGGCAATATGTGGGAACATTTTTGGTTGTCATAACTCTGGGAAAGCTGCTCTTCTCATCTAATGGATAGAGGCTGGGGTGCTGCTAAACATTCTACAATGCATAGGATGGCCCCCCACAACAAAGAATTTTCTGTCCCAAAATGTCAATAGTGCTGAGGTTAAGAAACGCTGCTCTGACTGCATGGTTACATCTAACAACATAAAGAAACAGCTGAGAAGTGGAGGAACATCAACTCCAGATGATACTGTTTGAATCTTGGATAGAGTCAATACTTACTTGATTTTTCTGTCACTTACACCCAAAAAAACTTAACTGACCAAATTGGTAAATATGCAACATAGACACCCCGTAAGTGGTGGCCTTTTTCATTAAAGGTTATCATCCACATGAGATCCAGGATCAAGAGACTTCGGAATCACAAATGTTAAGGGATCAGATGCTGTCTACATAAGAATTGCATGTTTTATCTCCCTGCAGCACACATCTGTGCCCTCTACTGTGTCCTCAACACATTCTACATTTCTGATTTGTACTCAGCAAAAACAAAGATTCCAAAGATAATGCCATTTTTGTATGGAATTTGCAATTTTTCTCTAGTTTATAGCTATCATCAAGAACTTAATGCATCTGATAGGAGATTAAAAAGTTGAAGAAATGGTTGCAAGATTTCCACAAAATTACTAAATATTTTTCTTAAGTAACTGCCAGGCACTAGTCTCTGGAGAGCTTGATTTACCATAAATGTTTAAAATGAAAATAAAGGAGTTCTGAAAAAAATGAGAAATGGCTATTTAAAAATTGCTTCATAAATTAACACATAGGAGTGAAAGAATCTCATTTATATTTATATTCCATATTTTCTTTTCAGCTCTTGTGTGTTTGATTATGTCATGGAAAGGGACTGGATGTTATTGTATTCTAAATTGATTGACAAGAAATTTTAAGATCTTTTTATTTCTTTTTAAGGTTGCCCATTCCCCTAAAGGTGGTTAAAACACATATACAGTATATGCCATTTCACCAACACAAACTAATTATCACATTTTTTTATTTCATAATTCTATAGTCTTAAGGTCATAATTTTCACAGTATTCTCACTCTTTTAACAGTTTGGACATTTTCATTCCTTGGTAAGATATGAATATCTTCTACTAAGAGATATGATATAAATAAGACCATTATTCAGAATGAGAATTTTCTCTCCTAACATCATCACCATTTGCAGCAGAGAAGACTAAATAAATGTCTCCCATGAGTGACTAAATGCAAAATAAAAAGTAACCACTCAACTTTAATAGTTTAAAAAATGCTATTAAACATAATGGCTTCTTGACATTTAAGTAGCACTGTGTTTTAAGTGATCTTCGTTTTTGAAGAACTACTTTATTTTCATCTTAAATATTGATGGCAAATCAAGTTCTCCAGAGTGAGAAACCACAGGAGAAAGCTCTTTGGAGAAAATAAATTACCGTGGACTCTGGAGTTCCAAGGTGCTATTTTTTAATTTTGTTTTTGTTTGGTTTTATTTTTGTTTTCTCCTGAGGCTGTGTAATAAAATCATATAAATGAACAACTTGAAAAACTGACAAAACAATCTCATTTCTCAAGATCTTCATTGCTGGATGCAGTTTTGACCATATTGCCCTGTTCCTCGCTTTAACCTTCAGGGGGAGCTCTGATGTCTGTCAGGGACACCCGAGGAACAAAATGGCCCAGTGGGACCATCACAGAATGAAACTCCCTGAAAGGGAAGAGACAGGCAGGGAATGGAGGAAGTGGGGAAGTGAAGCCTTCAAAGGAAGCAGTGATCCCGTCGCTTTCTTATTCCTCCGCAGGAGATTAGCACTAGAGTCGAGCTCTAAGGGAAAAGAAAGCATTAGGGAGGCACCAAGTTGCCCAGGCCTAATTCCAGCCCAGAAGTATGTGAAGGGCACCTTCAAGGTCTGTCTCTTATCGCACTCCAATTCATCAGGTTAAAAGGGAAACTCCCTGGCCATTGCCTGTGTGTAGCTGACATCCCAGGTGCTGTATCACAAGAACATGGTGATACATACGTGACTAGCAAGGACTCAGGGTGAGTGAAGACATGAGCATAGCTTTAAAATGAGTAACATGGTCAGGGCTCCGTGGTTCACGCCTGTAATCCCACCACTTTGGGAGGCCGAGGTGGGTGGATCACAAGGTCAGGAAATCAAGACCATCCTGGCTAACACAGTGAAACCCTATCTCTACTAAAAATACAAAAACTGAACTGGGCGTGGTGGCGGGTGCCTATAGTCCCAGCTACTCGGGAGGCTGAGGCAGGATAATCACTTGAACCCTGGAGGCAGAGGTTGCAGTGAGCCAAGATGGCGCCACTGCACTGTAGCATGGGCAACAGCGTGAGATTTCGTCTCAAATAATAATAATAATAATAAGAATTACATGTTTAGTTGATTATTGAATGATGCTAAAAGAAAGATTCTAATCTCTGACTTCACACACTAAGCTCTCTGAGGGCAGGGCCTGGGTCTATCTCATTCTCTACAGTACAAATGTAATTCCCAGAGCAGCTACAAAACTCATCAATCACTTACCTCCAGGAAACAAAATGAAACCAATACTTGCTTGAAAGCTTTGAGCAAAGTAATCTAGCCTTCCTAGGTTTTAGTCTCCTTACTACAAAGAATGTAAGGGATGCAGTAAAGGATTTGTCTAGTTCCTAGTAGCCCAATGGGTCTTTAAACTGTGCCCCGCTAAGGTTTAAGCCTGGCAATCACAAAACCTGCAGATGTCTGTCCCATGATATGACAACCAACCACCTGGTATATGTATCACTTGAGATATATAAATATATATATATATATATATATATATATATATCTTGAGACAGATAGATAGATCAACCACTTGATGTCACAATTAGGAAAAATTTAAAAAATGAAGATATTTGTCAAATTAACTATTCCTGTCATAATCAAGAGGAATGCCAAAGCCCACCCCATACCACCTTTAAAGAGAGCTCCATTCTGGCTACCGTTCAGGTGGGGTATTTTCATCTTCTTGTGGTCAACAGTATTATTCGTCCTGAGCTCTCAAATGTTCCATTCTTGACTCACTGAACAGCCATATTTGATATTAAGCAACAGAAATAAAATTACCAAACCATCAAATTCCCACAGAGGATAGTCTCTGTTGAGTAGCATGACAGCACAGCCAAAAGATTATGGATTTTGGAGGCTCATCTACAGAGCCTGAGTCCACTAGAATGTTTGACCTTGTTGAACCATAGTCTTCTCCCCTGTAATACGGCAATAGTTCCTGCCTTACTGAACTGTGAAGATAAAATGAAATAATATATGTGAAATGTGTGTCCACAGTTAACAATAAACAGTAGCAACTGTTACTGTTTAAGGCCCATCACTTGCTCTCACATAGAAAAAAAGAAATTAAGAGATTAAAAAAAGTGTATGATGAACTCTCTTTGGAAGACAGGAAGTAGGAAGATCTGAGAAAAGACTGAATTTAGAATCAGAAAATGTGGAATACCTCCTCTACTTATGGAATATATGATCTTGGGCAAGTCACTTTATCTCTCAGAACAGTTTCCTCTTCTGGAAAACAAGATTTATCAGGTGCCCCTAAAAAGCATTCTGTAAATTCTAAAGCACTATTCAAATGTTTGGTGCTAATATCATTATTACAGTGGACAAAACTCAAGGCCATACTTACAACACAGGCTTACAAAACTGTGACATTGCTGTTGACAAACGGGAAGGAGTAGCTAAAGATGTGCCACGTTGACATTCTGGAACTGGAGAGTGATCATGTTTTAAATTAAGTCCCTCTTTTGGCAATTAAGAAGCAAAGAATCACAATTAAAATTGCAACCATTTGTAGATTTTCCAGCAGTCCTAGCCTCACCAAGTTGGGGTGAAGGAAACTTAACTTGCTAGTATTGTGCTATACGTATTCAGAACCATTTCCTTAGATGCAGCCATCAACATCTTTGACTTCAAAAGAGGCTTTTTTCTATTATTTCAAAGCATTTTATGTCCATACATGGGTTTAAGAAAATCACATAGCAGAAGACAAAAGAACAAAGCTTCGACAGCAGAAAAATTCATCGTAAGCCCCTTTAAACCATCACACTGAAATGTTCAGTGGAGGAAAGCAAGCTCTTGTGTATACACTGAGTGTATGAAAGGCCACCTCTGAGGTTAGTCAGGAACCTGTCTTCTTCGGAGATGTCAATATTGCCACAGAGTTTCCAAGAATCCACAAATCACTATTCACAACCAATCCCCCCCCAGCTTTGACAAATACTGACATTCCTTAGCAAACCAGAGGGAGCTGTGTGGTGCTTTTCAGGGGATGAACGACAAGTGGGGAGGAGTTGATTGTCCACTGGAGAAGCAGTTCGGGCCATAAAGCCTAGCCAGTCATTAATCTCCAGGAAATGCCCACAGCCAACGTCGTTATTGCTGTTATAAACCAAAAATTAAAAGAAAAAGAGAAAGCATGTCGCTCTTTTTTATGGGTGATACAGTTTCAATTGGCACATATTGAGCATTTCTAGACATTTAATTAAGCAATCAGATTGCTTGAGTGGTCTCAACATTCAGTGCCTTTTATAGAGTTCTTTAATGGCTATGCATAGAATTATTCTGGATACTTTATGGAGCATAGCAAGTGAAGTTTTATGTCTTCCCAAGAATAGAGTGAACCTTTCCACTGCTACTTTAGCTTAAACAAAGACTGTTGTTGTTGTTGTTGTTGTTGTTGTTATTGTTGTGGGCTAGAGTGATTTCAGATTCGTGTCTAGAAAAGTATATCCAGAGAATTAGAATAAAGATAATTTACTTAACCAAAAAGCATTTCACTTTACCCCTTTATAACTTCTTCCACTGAAATGCAATACCAACATCTCGTAAAATAAGGAGAGGCAGCATATTCAATACTGTTTTCATTTATTCACTCATTCATTTCCTGGATCATAAGGATATAAACAATATCCTTTTAGAACCAAAATATGGTAGCGAACAGAATCCGTAAGATCCACATCCACACATCGAGCAGCACAGCGTAGTGATTAAGAGGACTGAGACCTTGGACAAATTACTCAACCCCTCTCTACCTCAGATCTTTCCTCATGGGCTCTTGTAAAGACTAAGTGGGCAATACACATGAAAGCACTTAGAACAATGGCCAGCATGTAATGTGAGCTATGTAAGTATTAGCCATCGTTATTACATTCTTGTCCACAGAAACAAGACAATATGCAAGGGAATAAATCAATAAACATCTTGTTTACAAACAGTGATAAGTGGCACCAAAAATAATTGGAGTAGGGGTGAATGTATCAGGAATTTCTCCTCTGAGAAGTGGCATTTTTGCTTAGCCCTGAATTATTAGAATGTCTCATGATGCAAACTGAGCAGAGGGAGGCGGGGAGTATTCCAGAGAAAGGGAACACCCAGTGCAAAAGGCCTGACAGGGGGATTGAGTTTGGTGTGTTTGAGATAAAAGAAGAACAGGGTGCTGGAATGTGGTGAGGAAGTGGGGAGTGGCCCAGATAAAGTAACAGAAGTCAGGAACCAAGTCATATAGGACTTTGTAGATCAAACTAAGGAGGTAAATTTGCTCATGTACAAATTATCACCTGTCTTTTCTATAATGCCTTGATAAATATGTCTAGCCATGTACATACAGCTATGAGACTGGCAAAAGTTTAGATATGAACATTCCTAACTAATAAGGAGTTAGATTTTATTTGAAATACAATAAAACCATTGTTAATAGAGGAAGAGAGAGCTGTCTGAAAAATCAGGTTTTTGTTTTAAAACTGGCTTCAGGGGCTAGGAAGGGAATAAACTGAGTGTGAGGAGAAGCAGAGAAGGAAGAAGAATGAGAACTGGTCTGACCTGTCAAAACTTGTGGATTGTGTGATAATGGCCAGTCCAATTCATGTCACCTTAACTAACTGAACTTGCATTTACTGTGTGCCTACCATGTGTGAGGGCCTTGTGCTGGGAAGGTGTCTTAGTCCATCTGAGCTGCTATAACAAAATGCCATAGACTTAGTGGCTTGTAAACAACAGACATTCATTTCTCATTTCTGGAGGCTGTGAAATCCAAGATCAAGGTGTCAGCCAATTTGATGTCTGGTAAGAGCTCATTCTCCATAGATAGTGCCTTCTCACTGTGTCCTCACATGGAGGAAGGGGCAAGGCAGCTGTCTGGAGTCTCTTCTAAAAGGGGACTAATCCGAATCATGGGGACTCTACCCTCATGACTGAATCACGTCTCAAAAGGCTCCACCTCCTAAAATCATCATCTTTGGGGTTAGGATTTTATCTTATGCACTTTGGGGGAGACACATTTACACCATAGGAGTGGGAAAAAAACACAGAAATAAATAAAATAGACACCCGAACTAATAGGGCCTAGATCCAGTGTGGGCATTGACAAGGAAGAGTAATAAATGGTTTTACAAGTCCTGTCAATAGAGTCCCCCATAGTAGTCACTACAGAAAATGGTCAAATCTGCTTGAGGGAGAAGAGGACAAGAGGCTTTAGAAAGGAAGTGACACTATAGGTGAACCTTGAAATGCAAACAGGTGGCAATGGAAATTCTCTTCAGAAGTTACAGAGTGAACAGGGAAATGGAGGTGTGAACCCACCTGTTGAGTTGGGAACTGCAGGTTTAAAATATGAGATGACTACTCGTATTTTAAAAAGAAGATAACTATGTTTCCATCTTGACTGTGTCTGTAGTCAAGACATAGGCAACTTGATCTGGGTGATGAGAGGTCCCAAAGGAGAGGAGAGCATGGGTTAAATCTGGAAGGGGCTTGAATAACCCATGAAAGCATGTGTTCTCCATCCTGTCTGTCTTACCATGTGCATTGGGAGTTAGTGAAAGGAATCATGTTTAGAACGATTGTCCTTGGCCAGCTCCATGATGGATTAGAATAAGGAAGACTGGCAGAGGGATAAAGAAGAGAAGAGTTAATGAAAGCCAGATGAAGGCAGTAGCTGTGGAGACAGAGATGGAACGAGAGCACAGAGATGTTAAGGGAAGAGAACCAGTGGACTTAATCTGTAACTGGATTTGCAAGAAATCTCATTGGCTCCTATGTAAACTTATTTCTGAATGAATGAATATCTCCAATTGAACGATTGAGTAGGTGATTCTGCCAGTTATCAAGCACTATGAAAACCATGGAAAAGTGGGCAATAATATATAGAGGAGACAGCTACAGATAGATGTGTATGATAGACAGAAAGGATATATAGGAGATATAATCCTTCCCTCAACTGCCACCTATCATCTTTTGAGGTTCTGGAGGGATCCATATGTATAACAGAGGCATTGATGTCAAAGTTTTAGTTAGACCGGCAGACTTTGGAAGGTGAGACAGATGGCGCAGAGTCAAGAAGATTTCTTCAGCCTACACAAGGCAGAACAACAGCCTCTTTCTGATTTCCTTGCATAGGAAGGAAGGGCTCCTCTCCCCATGCAGGAAGAGGCATCTAGCCACCACCATATGACCTCCCCAGATATTTGGAAAGGACCAATCAGAAAGCAGAAAAGGGGGTGGAAGTCACAGCCAAAGAAAGAGAGATGGCCAGGTCTTCCCCTAAGCAGGAACAGTCCCAGTCCCCCCAGCATTGTCTTAGACGCTCGTAGGAAGAGGATCTAAAATAAAGGGAATCCAAATATGGACACCAAAACAATAACCTCACCCCTTGGAACTATAGAGCATTGAAAAGAACTTTGAGCCAGATATATCTATAATAATATTACTAATATTGCCTAATGATACTATTCTAGAGCATTCCCTGGAGCTAGAAGGGGTGAGACAAAGGACTGGGTAAAATGGCCAAGAGAGATATGTGAGTTTCCTTCAGGTAACAACAAATAACTTGGGCACATTTTGAAGGGAAAATAACCTTTCATCTTCACCTTTTATCAATAAACATGTGTGTAAATAGGGATAAATAGTATCAAAAAATAAAACAGTGTAATGTGATTGGAGTAGTAATTATATTTTAATGTAATCACCTGTGAAATAAATGGGTTTTCCTGCATGACTTCTAAGTTTCTGGGTCTCTACATTTCCATGATTCCAAGGGGCTTTATATTTTACTGGACACAAAATTCACAACAGAGAATTCACAACCAGAAAAATCTGGTCACATGCAAAGTTGCATCTGTGATTTCTACTTTGCCTCAGCCTTTATGAATATGTCTGGCCATGTATGTACAAATATGTAACTATGAAGCTTAGATTTGAATATTCTCAATGTCTAAAGATGACTACTCGTATTTTAAAAAGAAGATAACTATGTTTCCAGGCTCAACAAAAATTATTAAGTGCTCTAGTCTTCTAGGCAATCAAGCCAAGAAATTAGGAGTGAACAATTCTTTGCTACTTCCTGTATGAAAACACTTAGTTCAGTGCCCTGCATGAGTAGACGCTCCACACGTGTTAGCAGTGAAAGAATGAACCACTCTTTCTTCTTTGTTCCTGCAGATATTTGCTTGAATCTGTCTTAAATGCTTATTCCATTCTTCCTGGTAATAAAATGGGTTGTCTCTATGTATCTAACAGATTGTAAGATTCTTGAGGAACAAGGAGTATGCATAAGTAATCTTTGCTCTTTCACAGCACCTTGCAGCAAAATTGACTTTTGAAAAAATCCTCCTTCTTCAATAAAATAGAAGTGGGTCCTCCTGTGTTGTCCCTGGAATGAGGTGGGGCAGCTGCACACCGAGAGAGACTATGGTCTGCATTGATCACTGAGTCCCTTCAGGAGCCACTTCTCTGTGGCTAAGAGCACTTGGTGTAAGCTCTGAGGTCTCAGAAGGAACTAGAGCTTCGGGTTGCTTTGATCAAAACTCCATATTTGCTAATCTTGGGGAGAAGAGGGTAGAGGAGGAGGAGGGCTGTTGCCATTATCACTGTGGACCTTTGGTCAAATCAGAGGCAGCCATCATTTTACTCCCATGTCCCACGTAACAACATTTTGGTCAATGATGGACCGCATATAAGACGGTGGTCCCATAAGATTATAATGGAGATAAAAAATTCTTATTGCCTAGTGACACTGCAGCCACTGTATATCATTAGTCATGTGTTTGTGGTGATGTTGGTGTAAACAAACCAGTCATATGAAAGGCTAACACGTAAAGTTATGTACAGTACATATTACTTGATAACAATAAAAAATGACTATGTTACTGGTTTATGTATTTACTATGTTATACTTTTTTTTTTTTTTTGAGATGGAGTCTCACTCTGTCACCCAGGCTGGAGTGCGGCAGCGCGATCTCGGCTCACTGCAAGCTCCGCCTCCCGGGTTCACGCCATTCTCCTGCCTCAGCCTCCCGAGTAGCAGGGAGTACAGGCGCCCGCCACCACGCACGGCTAATTTTTTGTGTTTTTAGTAAAGACGGGGTTTCACCGTGTTAGCTAGGATGGTCTTGATCTACTGACCTCGTGATTTGCCCACCTCAGCCTCCCAAAGTGCTGGGATTACAGGCGTGAGCCACTGCACCCGGCGTGTTATACTTTTTTTATTATTTTAGAGTGTACTCCTTCTACTTATAAAAAAAAAAAGCGAACTGTAAAATAGCCTCAGGCTGTCCATCAGGAGGTCTTCCAGAAGAAAGCATTGTTATCATAGGAGATGACAGCTCCATGTGTGTTACTGCTGTGGAGAACTTTCCAGTGGGACAAGATGTGGAGGTGGGAGACCTTGATATTGATGATCCTGACCCTGTGGCAGTCTAGGCTAATGTGTGTGTTTGTGTCTTCGTTTTTAAAAACTTTTTAGTAATAAAAAATTTAAAAATAGAAAGAAGCTTATAGAATAAGAATATAAAGAAAGAAAATGTGTTTGTACATCTATACAATGTGTGTTTTAAGTTATTCTGTGTATTACAAATGAGTCAAAATGTTTTTAAAAATTAGAAGTTTCTAAGGTAAAAAAAAGGTAAGGTTAATTTATTGTTAAAGAAATACTTTTATAAATTTGGTGTAGCTTAGGTGTACAGTGTTTATAAAGTCTATAGTACTGTCTAGAAATGTCCTAGACTTTACCCTTCACTCAGTACTCACTTACTGACTCACCCAGAGCAACTTCCAGTCCTTCAAGCTCCATTCATGGTAAGTACCCTACAAAGGCATACCATTTTTTATTAATATCTTTTATACCATATTTTACTGTACTTTTATGTTTAGATATGTTTAGATACACACATACTACTTATCATTGCATTGCAGTTCCCTACAGTATTCAGTACAGTGACATACTGCACAGATTTGTAGCCTATAAGCAACAGGTTATGCCTAGATGAATAGTAGGCTATAACACTTAGGTCTGTGAAAGTACTCTATGATGTTTGCACAGTGATGAACTTGCCTAACTATACATTTCTCAGAACATATCCCTATCATTAAGAAGTGCATAACTACACATGAGAGGTTCTAGAGTTCTGTTTTTTTTTGTTTTTGTTTTTTTCTGTTTGTTTGGTTTTTGGTTTTTTTTTTTTTTTTTTTTGAGACAGAGTCTCACTCTGTCACCCAGGCTGCACTGGAGTGCAGTGGTGCAATCTCGGCTCACTGCAAGTTCCGCCTCCCGGGTTCACGCCATTCTCCTGCCTCAGCCTGCCGAGTAGCTGGGACTACAGGTGCCCGCCACCACACCCGGCTACTTTTCTGTATTTTTAGTAGAGACGGGGTTTCACTGTGTTAGCCAGGATGGTCTCGATCTCCTGACCTTGTGATCCGCCCACCTCGGCCTCCCAAAGTGCTGAGATTACAGGTGTGGGCCACCGCACCCGGCCTAGATTTCTGTTTTAACATGAGGACACCAATAAAGTCCAGAGACAAGATGACTTAGTATTAGAGATCCAAAGACTCATTTAAATCCAGCTATGCCAGTAAGTGACCTTGGGAAAGTCACCCCCACCCATCCTGGCCCTGGGCTTTGGTTTGTGCTTCTCTAAAATGAGGGGAGTGAATCAATCAGAGGTTTTCAAATTTCTCCCTGAGCAGCAGAATCCTTGATATACACCACTGACTCAAGTGGAGTCTCTCAGGTTGAATTGGTGGAACCTTAATTCTTCCCCCCATTAGGCTGCTTTCTCACCTCCAAGGCAATCTGGGGCTCCAAGGAAGGGAGTGTCGGTGTCCCCAGAACCATGGCATTTCCAACATGCCTTCGGGGACACTGATACAATAAGCCCCTTGCTTGCACAGCTGCACACCATTTACAAAGAGCTTTCCCCCAACCCCCTTTCGCTTAATCTGACATCCGATCGTTTAAAGTAGATCAAAAGTGAGAAGCGGTTACATTTCCAGCTTTTAATGCCACAGAGTGTGGACAGCACAGAAGGTTCAGCAGCCAGCATGTTCTAAAACATTAAGATGAATTTTGGAATCCTCAAGCCAGCCAGGCTGCTGGCACTTTACAAATGTTTAAACAAATTCACTTGTTTGCTCTTGTTTCCTACTAACGTAAGAATAAATGCCATTTTTTAACATTACTATGCAAATTAGATCAGAGATCATTGTGGCTAGATAACTATAATAGTAGCAGCTAATACACATAGTCTAGAAAAAGTTTATTCAATGAGACCACATTTTTCATATTCTAAAATAACTTGCATTTTCATATAAGTAATACGTTAATGATAGACCAAAGACAAAAATTAGCAAAAAAAACAAAAAATTACTCATAATTGCACAAACCAGAGATAATTGCTGTTCACATGTGAGTGCACACATCCTTATCTTCATGTAAAATGTAAATGTTTTCACTAAAATAGGACAATATTATGTATATACTTTTTAATCTGCTTTTTTCACTCAGCAGTATATTTATGATCATCACATCAGGTCAAAGAGTACATTGCAGCAGCACCAATTGTTCGCTTGTTTTTAAATAGGAATATGGTTTTCCACCTATTGAATTCATGATAACTGTCATGTAGTCAAATAATCACCTATTGTTGAAAATATTGGCTATTTCCAGTTTTTTCCTGTTGCTATATGCTTGCAGCTAAATTGCTGGGTCACAGTGTACGCAAATTTCTTTTAAAAATTTCAATACATTGAGTATTAAAGTGTTGTACCAATTTTATCCTCACTATCAATATGAAAGTAACCATTTCCCTTCTTCACTCTCTTAAAAATTGGATAGTGTCACTCTCTGTATTTTTTTAAACCAGGCTTTAATGTCAAAGAAAAAAAAATTCTGCTTTTGCATTCTTCCAAACTCGAAACCAAGGCTGCTTAGTCGTCACGTCCTTTCTTTGGGTTCTATGCTCCTTTCCTAGTCTGTAGCAATGTAAGGAACACTAGGCCAACGGCTCAAGGATTTAACACCAAATCCAGTTGTGCTGATGATCTTATTTGCCCCCTACCACTCTCCGCAATTGAGCTACGAGCTTAAGCATTCATCTTAGACCCAACTTTGACCAATGGCTCCCTTAGCTTATTTCCCGGTGGCAAATTCTCTGAGGATCTATGTGGGTTGAATAGCTGTGCCTCAAAACATATGTTTATGCAAAACCAAGAATGTGACATTATTTGGAAAACAGTCTTTGCAGATATGATAAAGTTAAGAATCTTGAGATGAGATCATCCTGGATTAGGATGGACCCTAAGTCCAATGACAAGTATAGAGAAAAGAAGGAGAGAAGACACAGAAAGAAGAGGAGAACACGCAGAGCTGAAATCCAAGGAAGATTGGCAGAGATTAGATTTTTGCAGCCAGAAGCCGAGGAACACCTGGAAGCACAAAATCTGGAAGAGGTAAGGAAGGATTTACTAGAAAAAAATTACTGTTGTTTTTAGCCACCAAGTTTCTGGTGATATTGCAGCCCTATGAAAGTAATGTAACACCCTACAAAAAAGTTCTTTTCTGAGTGTTTCTCAGTCACTTAAAAATCCTAGTGACCAGCTCTATGACACTTGCCTATAAAGAGGATTTTTAAGTGACTAACAAACACTCAGAATAGAACCTACTTAGACTTTATCCCATTCATCAGGCAAACATTTATTGAGCACCTACAATATAGCAGGCCTTCTTCTGGGTACTGGGTAAAAACAAAACTGAAGAAGACATAATCCTGTAACAGACAAACAAATACCTACTGTGCAACCTACAGGGCTTTTGTAGGCAGAGAGAGTGGGCTGTGGCCATGTCACAGAGTACCACATTGACAGAGTTAAAATCTTCGCCTTTATCCTGTAGATAATGAAGTACTTTAGAGGGTTTTAGGCAAGTATTACCCACATCCCCAGGCTCCTCTGATACTAAACTTCTCTGACATCTACTCCAGGGCCAGTCTGGACACCTGCCGGTGACCTGCAGTGGGACTCTCCTGCTTTTACATCTGTCTGCCCTGACTTGCTCTATGGCCACACTAAATTCCTGCTACTGTTCATTCTCCAGCCCTCCATAGTCACAGTCACTGCCCCAGAGTAAACAGCTAGTCAGGTTCTGGCCTCATCTGAGCTACCAACTGAGCCCAGGTGTGCTACATTATTAGTATTTATTTATTTACTTTATTTATTTATTTATTTATTTTTGAGATGGAGTCTCGCCCTGTCGCCCAGCCTGGAGTGCAGTGCCGCAATCTCGGCTCACTGCAACCTCTGCCT
Source organism: Symphalangus syndactylus (assembly GCF_028878055.3). Classification (NCBI taxonomy): domain Eukaryota; kingdom Metazoa; phylum Chordata; class Mammalia; order Primates; family Hylobatidae; genus Symphalangus; species Symphalangus syndactylus. The sequence goes on from NC_072438.2 coordinate 24,941,985, forward strand.
CCCGGGTTCAAGCGATTCTCTTGCCTCAGGCTCCTGAGTAGCTGGGATTATAGGTACACGCCACCAAGCCCAGCTAATTTTTGTATTTTTAGTAGAGACGGGGTTTTACCATATTGGCCAGGCTGCTCTCGAACTCCTGACCTCGCGATCCACCCACCTCGGCCTCCCCAAGTGCTAGGATTATAGGCATGAGCCACCGTGCCTGGCCAGTGTGCTACATTATTAATTTATTCATTCATTCGAGAATTACATGCTTACTATCTACTATTTTCCAGTCCCTGGTTGTACAAAAATGAGTAACATGCAGTCTTTGCCCTTAAGATGCTTACCATCAAAATGTCTACATAATAGTCTCCTCAGGCTGCCGTCACAAAGTGCCACAAACTTGGTAACCTAAACGACAGAAATTTATCTTTTCACACTTCTGAAAGTCAGAAGTCTAAGATCACGGTGCCAGAAGAGTTAGTGTCTGATGAGGTCTTGAGTTGTAGACGGCTGCCTTCTCCCTGGGCCCCTACGTGGCCCTTTTTCTGCACTCAAACTCCAGTTCTCTTCCCCTCCTTATAAGGTCATTAGTTCTATTGGATTAGGGTTCTACCCTTATGACCTCATTTAACCTTAATTACCACCTTAAAGGCTGTGTCTCCAAACATAATCCCATTGAGTACTAGGGCTTCAGCGTATGAATTTGGGGGTTTGGGAGCATGGGGGGACATAATTCATTCTATAACACTATCTAAGTGGAAAAGGCAAATATGTACACATAATTGCCATGTGATGAAACAAATACCATAAAGGTATCGGGTATTTCTGTGGTGAAGCATCTAACCTATCTGGATGGATCTTTAAAGAAGACAGAGTTACTTAGGTGGACCAGACGGAGCAGGGAAACCCAGGCTGAGAGAAGTTTTTGTAAAATGCAAACATGAAACAACATGATCTGTTGAGTAGATGGCAAGTAATTCAGGATGGCTGAGACAGACAGAGAGTGGCTTAGGGTATCACGGAGACAAGACTCAAAAAGCATGCCATGTCCTCATGGAAGCCCACCCCACTCTTCTCACCTTCTGCCACAACCTTCTTTCCCATGCTGTAGTCACTGTGTGTTCCTTCCTCACCCCAGTCAAAATATGACTATCCTCTGCCTCAGTCCTAGACACATTTAAAATAATAGCCTCTTATATTTTGCATAGTACTTTATAGTTTACAAAACACCTTTACTATATCATTTGACCCTCATAGCTGCCCAGTAGAGAACAAATATTATATCAATATATACAGTGAAACCAATATTCAAATAGTAATCATAATAATAGACTTGCCCAAGATCAGAGGGCTGTGCTATGGCTATTTTATGGGTAGAACCCAGACCTCTGCCTGGCGATCTAGTGTTCTCTCTTTGACACTACCTGCATTTTTCTCTGCTGTTTGCTTCTTGTGCTGTAATTCTCCAGTAACGCTTCTACATTTTGACAGAGCTTTCTGGAAATAATGTGTTAACCAACAGAAAAAGCTCAGAGTGGGAATGTTGGGCCTGGCAAGATATTTTTTTGGCCTGGCAGGCCTGTCAAAGCCCATCGAATCACACATTTGCCTCACAAAGGGCCAACCCAGAGCAAAGCCCACGGGGATACTTCGCCGAGAGGAGCAAATTAAAGCACTTCCAAGTCAGGAAATGCCAAGCTAGACTTTTCTATGGTGTTAACTTGCTGGCCCAAAGTACACCAAATAGTAATTTACCTACAGCCTAGCTGCAGAAAATTCCTACGCAGCCTAGCTGGAGGTAAATCCTTCTCTGACTGTACTTTTGTCAGTGTTGCCAAGGCAACAACTCTCACCACTCTGGTCATTTTTAGTTTCAATCACAAAGTTTGCGTTGACTTAGCTGAAAGTCTGATGCAGCAAAACTTTTACTCACTGGAATGCATGAGGAATGGGTTCCCTAAGTTTTCAACAAATCTGAGACTACACTGTCCCTTAAAAATATTTGTCCACCATTTTGGATAGTAACTTCTCTAAGATTCTTCTCTCATATCTATGTCTTCCTCCTACAATCTATAGAGCATAATTTAATTGATTTTTGAGAAGATCCTTTTGAAGAGTGGCCTTTTGAAAACACAAATTTTATTCCAACGTGAAGTTTAAATTCTTTTAAGTTTGGAAAGTGCCTTTCACCATTCACCCCGTCTACCTTTCCAATCTCGTATGTTGTCGGTCTCTTCCCATTCACTAGAGGAACATGGAATTAACCATTATTTTTGGAAGATTCACAGAACACACCACACTCTTTCTTATGTCTGAGTATTTATACACAGGGTAGCCCTTCATTCTTTTCTCTGCTAAGAAAATTCTTATGCAGCCTTGACTGTCCAGCTCGACAACCACCTATGCAAAATCTTTCAAATGCTCCTCCTAACCACAGTCCCAGAGCATTTTGTACATAGGCCTTCACTGCAAGAATTTATGTGCCTGATTCCCTCACCTCATCTTTGTACCCTAATGTCTAGTTAGCACAGCCTTGGCCTCATGTAGGTGCTAAATACATAGTTAACATTATTACCAAATAAACAAGTACTAAACTCCTTCAAAAATACCACTGACTTGGTGTTTACTATGTGTCAGACACTATGATAGGAACTTTCCATGTGTTTCTCACTTAGTTCTCCTAACAGCCCAGTAAGTGCAGGGCCTGAAATCAAACTCAGCTCTCCTGTTCCCCAAATGCAGGCTTTTCCTCTATCCTAGGTCACACAGCACATTCTGAACAAATCAATGTACTAAACTAAAAGCACGGGTGTTGTTAATTAATTGAAGAGTGAGTTGTGGCATCCATGCCATGCAGCAGTTAAACAGCCAAGGGTCAGAGCAGGCTGCAGGAGGTCAAGACCCAGGGTTTGAATAGGCAGAGGGCTTGAGCAGGAATCAGAGGCAATATGCAGAGTCAAAGGAGAAGCTGTCGCTGGAAAAGTCAAACAAATCTAAAACACACTTGGAGTCACATATGCAAATGTTTACAGGGCTAGGAAAACAATGGAGAGGATAAGCAAGCCACATCACTTCCGCTCAGAAATCTTTTTCCTTTTCACTGGATCCCATGGCCCTCTGGGTCTTTCATTTGACCACTTTGGATAGCAGTCTACATACAAGACGTAATTTACATTCACCTTCCTTCCACTCTAGGAAAAACAATAATGCCTGCATATGGAAAATGGCAGCTGACACTGGATCACCATGCGGAGATTATCACTGGGAGATATTGACAGGCTCGATTCCAGGAGGGAGGTGAAGTCTGGAAAATTATTTCCAGATGGTGGAATTTTTAAAAAGAAGCTGGAAAGTTACATTATTATGAAAGACCTAATTTTTAAAAATCAGAGCCATATGCAAAAATGTCTAAAATATTATGTGGGATCCAGCCAAATCTTCAACTTTATTGGACCTAAACATCAGTTGGGGAGCTTGTTAAAACACAGATTATGGGGCTCCATGCCAAGAGATTCTGGTTCAGTAAGTCTTGGTGGGGCCTGAAAATGTGCATTTTTAACAGGCTCCCAGGTGAACTGATGCTGCCAGCCCAGAGATCACACCTGGCATAGTACAGGGCTAGACACAAGAGTACCAGCTCCAGTATTCTGGCAGCCCATTTGGCACCTCTGGTCTAGAGATTTAGAGAAGGAAACTAGGAGCAGGAGACAGCCAAGTAAACCCTGGTCCTGGGATAGAAGTTGTGTTATATACACTTTGATGCTTCTCTTAGAAAAGGTGACTTTAAGTAATATGGGTAAGATAGCAGACCTCCAAAAAACTTTGATACCTTGGCCTTGGACGAGGAAGAATTCAAGGATCCACAAGGTGCGTGTCGAAATTTGTTGGGAATCAGACAGCCACAAACCTAATTGGTAAATGGAATGGAAGAGGAGAGAGCTAAGGACCCGACATAATTTGGCTTAGAAAAACAAAGACCAAGTGGTGACTCACTAACAATCTTCAAGCACGAGAGGGGAATTTAGGGGAAGACGGTGAACAGCTGTTTCTGCTTCTACTGGGGCTTGGCTAATATAACCAGAGTTTCCAGAACAGCAGGAAGGGCTGAAGTAGAAAAAGAACTCCAGTACCTGACAGCTGTGAAAGATAGTCATTGATTGCCATGGGGGTTCCATCTTTCAGGTCTTTAAAATCGGATAAATGATAGCTTCTTAAAACGTTCAAAGACCCCCCCTCTCCCTCTGTCAGTGTTTCCCAAAGTGCCAGACGCAGGCCACAGCTGGTAGAGAAGACATTTGGGTGCTGCACAGACAATGAATTAAGTGACTTTGGCTCACAAAAGGAAAGAGGTATTCCCTTTTCAATTGCCTTTCATTACTAGAGTGTGCCAAGGAGAACGTCTACATGAAATGCTGTCTTTCCCAACTCTCTAACACTTGCTGGTCTACCTTTTAACAGACAGGGAGGAGGTCTTAGCTGCATCATGTTACACAGGCAACAGCATGTGTCAGGACTGACTGTCATTGTTTTGTTTCACAGTATTTAACAGTTTTCTCTCTGCAAAGTAATGCTGGTTTTCCATTTAAGGTAGCAGTAGAAAGTTTCCTCTTTCCAAATCTGTGCACCTTTGCAATAAGACTTTGCAAACTTGCCTACCAAGAGGAGACTCTGAGAGCAATCAATAAATTAGAAAATCAATAAATTTAGGAAGGCAAAGTCCATGAAATCATAGAGAGATATCAAGCCAAGGATATTGTATTAGTTTGTTTTCATGCTGCTGATAAAGATAGACCTGAGACTGGGCAATTTACAAAAGAAAGAGGTTTAATTGGACTTACAGTTCCACATGGCTGAGAAAGCTTCACAATTATAGCAGAAAGCGAGAAGGAGCAAGTCGTGTCTTACATGGATGGCAACAGGCAAAGAGAGAGCTTGTACAGGAAAACTCCCCCTTATAATAAGCATCAGCTCTCATGAGACTGTCACAAGAGTGGCACTGGAAAGATCTGCCCCCATGATTCAGTTACCTCCCACCAGGTCCTTCCTACAACACGTGAGAATTCAAGATGAGATTTGGGTGGGAACAAGCCAAAGCATATCAGATACTGATGGATGAAGGCCATGGCAAAAATTGGCATATGGTAGGTGGAAGAATGATGTTTTAGCAACACTAATCAAATTGAAGCCTCCCTTTTATGAACAAGAAAACTGAAGTTCAGAAAGTCAAAGGACATTCTCAGTTCCATGCAGAATTTGCAGGTGAAGCTAAGACTAGAGTCAAGCTTGGTCAGGAGAGAGGAAGGGGGGAGGTGGAGGCTTCCATCACCAACACCTGCAGCATCCTTCTGTATAGCACAGCGCCTCATCCACTCCACCTGTGGCACATGAAGCCCTGAATGAAACGGGCCAGTTTTCACTCCAGTGCTGTGGCCATCTCTCTGTGTGACTTCACCTGTGTGAGCGTCTCTGTGACTGTCAACAAAGTGAGACTCTAATTCAGGTATCACTTGGGCACAAAGTGAAGTACCACACGCTAACATCCCTCAGTAAACTCTAAAAGGTCTCAAAATGGAAAGTGCAAGAAATAGAAAAGCATATTCTACTGCTACTTCTCAAAATCTGATATTAATATGTCCTGATAATGGTAATATGTTAGTGGCTGAATATCAATTTTCTCACTGACTTTATCCTGCTTTGAACAAAAAGAAAAAAATAAACATAGCTTGCAAACATTTTATTTCTTCCTGAATTGACTCTCATGCATAAACTATTATTCAGCAGTGGCCTAAATTATATAATATTTTCACAGAACTGTAGGTTTATTTCTTTTAAGCATATCTCGAGGCTTTCCTCATTCAGAAGGCAAGAACATTTCATAATTAGCACACAAACACGCATTTCAACAGAAATGACCTTTAATTATGTTGTCTGGAGTGAAACAGGTGTTTCTAAGGACTTAAGAGCAGATTTTATTGTTTAAAAGATATGTATTCTCCTTGAAGTTGGGTTCAAACTATTTTATTGTTTATTAATCCATCTTTTAAATATTGCTAATAGATGAACTTTACCCCAGGCCTTCTCCAAATAATCACAGATTCCTAATGAACATGACCAAATTAGCAAGTTTTTACTATAAATATATTTGATGAGATTTGGTTGATTTGAATACAGTATTTTAAAAAATTAATATTAACAAACTCTCAATTTCAGTTTAATAAAGAAAAAAGCATTTAATATCAGCTTGCCAGAGATATTGCAGAAATGAATGATTTCTAACCTCTGGTAATGCAAATCTGTAACATCCATCCTATTGCACAAATAGATCATTCAAAAAGGTAAAGGTTGCTTCCAAAAATAATAGTTGTATAAAGGTGTTCCAACCCTCAGTAAATTAAAGATGCTGCCTCACTCCTACTTTCCATGCTGAACAAAACACTGGAGGAACCTATTAATAGCGTCGTTAGTTTCAAGGGGGCATGTTACATGGAATTTGGATCTTAATGTACAGAAATAGATACTCATCTACTCTCCCAGCAATGCAACAATCTTAATGGAATAATATTTTCAAAATGAAAACTCTGCCCTAATGAAAGTCCCCTTTTTCATGAAAATAAGGAAGAGATATAACAATGTCAAGGCTCTTCATTTACTTGAATGATCTCATAGCCTCACCAAAAATGTATACTTAAGCCCAAGGATTATTTTTTAGAAATAATAATGCTAAACTAACTGCAGAATATATTTAGCTGTAGATAATACAAACCAATAGGCACTCAAACATTTTTTCTAAAAATGAAACTTATAAATATTTATTTTAAAGGGTCAACAGTGTAAATTTTTGTAGCTTAAGCAAGTTTAATGCCACCATGTAAAATAGCTGAAGTAAAGAGATTCTGTATATTTAAACCTGTAATATTTTAACATCGTTAGCTGAATTTTAGAATAGCAGACTTTGTTTTCATGTCCCAGAAACCAATTTGGTAGTAGACTAAGCTGCCCTTGGGAAGTGTGTGTGTGTGTGTGTGTGTGTGTATGTGTGTGTGTGTATGTATGAGTGTGTATGTAGTGAGTGAATAGCTCTCAAGTATCTGAAGAGCATCTTAAGAAAGAATGATGGGATTTATTCCTTGTGGAATAGAATTAGAATGTGACTCACACTCCCTAGAACTGTGTAATATGAAGCCTGTACAACTAAATGTGGCGAACCTGGTCCAAGAAATGAAAGGGATGAAAGCTTGATGGTTCCAAATATGGAAATTGACCTCTCCTCCCACAATCTGTGCACCTTTGCAATGAGACTTTGCAAACTTTCCCACCAACAGGAGGGATTTGTTTCCTCAACCTTTGAACCTGGAATGACCCTGTGACTCACTCTCAGAGTCTCAGAGTGATGTTGTGCCAGGTCCAAGCCTAAGCCTCAAAAGCCTTTGCACACCTTTCCTCTTGCTCCTAGAACCCTGCTGCTGTGACATGAATGAGCTCAAACCACCCTGGTAGAGAGTAAGGGACCACAGCAAGGACAGACCCGCCGTTCCAACTGAGGCCATCCCAGACCAGCCAGACCCCAGCCGATCTTCCAGCTGCCCACAGATACATGATGGAGCCCAGCCACAATCAGCCTATCCTGGCCTGGTTCAGCAGAACCCACCCAGCCCATTGACTCAAGAGCAATAACTAATGGTTGTTATCTTAAGCTAGTTATGAGTTGGAGTGGTTGTTTATGCAGCAAAATCTGTTATCTTCCATGATGAATTCAAAGCTAGAACAAGTGTTGCCGTTTGAGTTTTATAACAGGTAGATGGATGGATTTGGGGCATTGAACCTTAGAAGAAACAAGGCTAAATCTGAAAGAATAGAGTGCAGCCCTGAGGAAGTAGAGATGCTTTCCTTCAAATGGCTACCTGGCTTGTGATGGTAGCTGGGCCGGTGAGATATAGTAGCAGCCAGCATGAAAGAGATTTTCCTCAGTGTGGTCCAGCTATGTCGGCAGGACAGAGAAAGGCCTATGCTTGCTGCACAACACAGAAGTCACTGCAGAGAGGAGGTACAGAAAGTGGGCTCTCCTTGCTTTGGGGTTGGAGTTGGATGGACATCCTCCGTACGGTGCTCAGGCTCTCAATGATCTCAGGAAGGGTCACAAGGGCCCCAATTCCCCAAGAGAGCCCACTGGTCTTCTTGTCAATCAGATGAAATTAAAGAAAGTTCCAAAGTAATTTGGATTCATAGAAATGCTCACATCTCAAATATTAAAGACCTGTCCATATATGCTACATCAAAATTAAACATCCCTTTGTGTCTCATTTAATACACGGACTGTATCTTGAATCTATCTTGAGTAATATTCATATTATTATTCTGCCTTGTTTTGATTTGCCTGATATAAATTCATTAATCTTGTTTAAAAAGTCTGTAATGTAATATGCATTTAAAAAACATGATAACCCGAGACCATCCTGGCTAACACGGTGAAACCCCGTCTCTACTAAAAATACAAAAAAATTAGCCTGGCGTGGTGGCGGGCACCTATAGTCCCAGCTACTTGGGAGGTTGAGGCAGGAGAATGGCGTGAACCTGGGAGGCAGAGCTTGCAGTGAGCTGAGATGGCGCCACTGCACTCCAGCCTGGGCGACAGAGCGAGACTCCATCTCAGAAAAAAAAAAAAAAAAAAAAAAAACATGATAACCAGGCACCACTGCCAAAGTTTAGGCCCAAGGTGGGGCCTGAATGTCAGCACTTAATGTACCACGTAATGTTAATGTACAGCCAGGGCTGAGAACTGCTGATCTAGAACTTTCCCCTGTTTATCCTACCCAATGGACAAAATCTTTAGCACAGATTTACTTCTCCTCTGCACCATCATATCCCCTAGGTTTTCTTGAAAACACCTGGAATTTTACTTCTTCCAGATTTTCCCGATTTTTTTTTTTGTAACATTGTGCTTCTCATGTTCTGGGAATCCTTTCCCTTTAATTTCAGCCTCACTAATAACAATTATTTAGGCCTAATTATGAGTTCAGCTGGCTCCTTTGCTCATCAGTGTGTCTTGTATTCAACCTCCCCTTCCATGGAGTTTATGAGTCAATCAAGATACCTTCAGCCACCAGGAAGAGACCTCACTGTCCTCCCTCCCCACCTCACCCTGCAGCAGTGGTTTGTAGAGTGGGGGCATTTGGTATTTCACAACTAGAAGCCTGGCCATAGTCCCTGTTGGTTAATCTAGCAGCTCCACCATGTCATCAAGGCACCAGGTGTTCATCTTTCTGTTCTGCCAGGCTCAGCATACCAATGAGCCCTCTTATGGTTTTAAAATGGTGATAGTGTTTCCCAGTGTTATTTGCAGATAAATAGCATCTGAGACAGAAAAAGATATTTCCTCCCATAGGGCTTAAGGAAAACTTTTTCCAGAAGCACCCAGTGTTTTCTAGAACCTAGAGATAGATTCTCCTCTCCCATCACTGGCAAGGAGAATGAGATCACCATGCCTGGCTTAGTCTAACCACGATTCATTCCTCATGGCTGAAGAGGGGCCAGCCTCTCCTGTACACATATCTATCTGGTACTTAGACAAAATTCTTAATTCTATTAGCAATTCTGTTAATGATGTTTTTTATACTACATGTAAAAAATTTTAAATTTATTTTGTTGTGTTTTCTCAAAAGAGATGCATAGATGGTAAACTTTTTTTTTTTTTTCTGAGATGGAGTTTTGCTCTTTTGCCCAGGCTGGAGTGCAGTGGCACGATCTTGGCTCACTGCAACTTCTGCCTCCCGGATTCAAGCAATTCTCCTGCCTCAGCCCCCCGAGTAGCTGGGATTACAGGTGCGTGCCACCACACCGGGCTAGCTTTTTAATGTTTTTAGTAGAGATGGAGTTTCATCATGTTGGCCAGGCTGGTCTCGAACTCTTGACCTCATGATCCACCCACCTTAGCCTCCCAAAGTGCTGGGATTACAGCGTGAGCCAGTATGCCCGGCCTAACAGATGGTAAACTTATAGGGTTTATTTAAAAAAAATGTCTTAACCCTCAAACTTGAATAATACTTTGGATAGAATGTTAGTCTAGGTTACAAATACTTGCTCAGGATATACTTTTAATCATTTATCAAATTTAGCCAGAATCTTAAAATTAGTTTTAAATGATTTTATTTTATTTTTAAATTTTTATTTTTTTTGAGACGGCGTCTCGCTCTGTCGCCCAGGCTGGAGTGCAGTGGCGCGATCTTGGCTCACTGCAAGCTCCACCTCCCGGGTTCACGCCATTCTCCTGCCTCAGCCTCTCCGAGTAGCTGGGACTACAGGCGCCCGCCACCACGCCCGGCTAATTTTTTGTATTTTTAGTAGAGACGGGGTTTCACCATGTTAGCCAGGATGGTCTCGATCTCCTGACCTCGTGATCCGCCCGCCTCGGCCTCCCAAAGTGCTGGGATTACAAGCGTGAGACACCGCGCCCGGCCAAATGATTTTAAAAGTCTACACGATGGCAAAAAAAAGTATAGAATAAAAACATTATAAGCAACATAAAAAACAAATAAAGCAAGGAAGAAAGTTGCAACTTAAAGACTAAAGGCTAATTTTCTGAATATATAGTTTTTTTTTTTTTTAAATAGGAGGGGAAAAACAGTGCATATTGTGGTTTCTAACCACCATTTCCCACTACCAGGAACCCAAAGATGCCCGGAGAAATAGCTCACTGTTAGTCTGGGACAGAAATGTAAAGAATTGGCCTTAAGAATAACTTGAAGAAGTTCCTACTAGCCAAATATGAAATAATGTGAACATGAAGAAGAGTATTTAATGCATTGGCTTAAAACATCAATATATTAAAATCTGTCAGTTCACAATGATACTTCAAAACAAAAAGAAATGAGAAAACACAAACATTTTGGTTAATCCTTGGAAGTAGCTAAGGCACAGATCATTTAGTCTAAAAATTAATTTTAAAAAAAAGCATTTATTTTGTCTTTTTGGCACAAACTGTACCTCAGGGTAACCAAAAGGCTGATGAGGGGAAGTTTCTATTTACAGAAATATCTTAGCTAGTAAATGAAGAAAGAATGATCAAGCGGGAGCATCATCATTTTACAACGCCGAGGAAGTAATGCATCTTGACATTGACTGTCAACGGCTGCCTCACATCATGGAATGAGAACCAGACCTAATGCCTCATGATAGAAAGACTTAATGACAGATCACAAGAAGGGTGAAGACAGTAAAATGAAATATTGAGAAAGAGAGAGAGATCACATTCACATAACTTTTATTATAGTATATTGTTATAATCTATTTATTATTGTTATTAATCTAGTACCGTGCTTAATTTATAAATTAAACTTTATCATAGCCTGTTTATCTAGGAAGAAACATAGTGTATTCAGTACTTAGTATAGTGAATTCCGTACAGTCCACAATTTCAGGCATCCACTGGGGGTCTTGGAATGTATCCCTATGGATAAGGGGGACTACTGTATGTGGAAAAGACTTTAAATGAAATGCTCAGTAATGATTAGCTTTCAGAGAATCCATTTTATTTTTTATCTTGGAAATGCTCTCAAACCTCTGAACATACTAATTCAAATTTTCAGAACTTTATATCTTTTCCACCATTAACTCTGCTTCCTTGGATTTTTTTCCTCAATTTTTTTCAAACTGATTTGCTATTTCATGTTGTTTTCTTACAAAGTTTGGTGATTCCTGGCTGCCTGTTTATACTTACAAAGAAGACATAGAATTATTAATATGCATAGTGAGCATGGCACCATTGTAACTTTTGTGGGCCCCTTTCTCCATACAACAATATTAACAATTATATTTGATAGCTGCATTGGTATAAAGATGAATGTATTTCATGCTAAAGTACATTCATTTTTTAAAATTCTGATTTCAAAAGAAATTAGAACATTTTATTGGGCCCCTAACAGTGTCATGGGCCCCAGGCATAGGCATTGTGCCCACTATGCCTAGTGGAGAGGCCTGGCAGTGGAAGGAGGTTGTTCTCAGTGCATGGGATTGTGGATTTTAATTACAGGGAGCCATGCAAAAGAGACATAGGCCTCTTTTCAGGGTTTACAAAGAGTTTGTGTGCCTTTGGGGTACAGGGACTCCGGCCACCTGGCAGCAGCCAGACCTTCCCTCGGGCATGATCCTATACTTGTTTTCACCTCTAAGGCACAAGTTCAGAAAACTCAGAGGCAAATCAACCATTCTACCAGGAATGCGTTCTCTTGAATTCATGCTAAGGGCAAACCCTAAGCCCATGCACACTGAAGGTGCTAGGCAGGCTCAGCGATTTGGCAGCCTATTAACTAGCAACCCTGCCAACTCTGGCGAGGCCTCCTCCCATTTGCCAGCCACTGCCACATATTGTAATTTTTTTCCCAGAGTCCTGTTGGGAAACTTCACTTTTTTAGGGGCCTCCTTCTTTGTATTGTGTTGTGGATTCCCCCACAACTGCTGTATCATTGATTTGATCCCCTTTTCTGTTTCCGCCGTAGAAATTCCTCAGTGTTGCTGATCTACTGAAGTCTTTGTTCCTGGCTTGCCAGGACTGCCTTGAAATCTTTATATTTTTTTTTTTTTTGAGACGGAGTCTTGCTCTGTCACCCAGGCTGGGGTACAGTGGCGCAATCTCGGCTCACTGCAAGCTCTGCCTCCCGGGGTCACGCTATTCTCCTGCCTCAGCCTCTTCGAGTAGCTGGGACTGACTACAGGCGCCCGCCACCACGCCTGGCTAATTTTTTTGTATTTTTAGTAGAGACGGGGTTTCACTGTGGTCTCGATCTCCTGACCTCGTGATCCGCCCACCTCAGCCTCCCAAAGTGCTGGGATTACAAGCGTGAGCCACTGCGCCTGGCTAAATCTTTCTTATTTTTATATTACTTCTGTTGTTTCAGTACAATTTGGAGATGGACAAAAATTGTCATATGTGCTTTAATAACCATTTTAGACTGATGTGTAAAATATTAAATTTGTTTGTTATAGATAATGTTGTAAGTATACATAAAGAAATGTAACAGTGACTTATTTCAGTCACCTGGGTATCTCCCAGTCCTCTGGCTTGCACTAGCAAAATGTATTTTTGTTGTTCAAAATATGAATGGGAAATTTATCTTTCAGCTCATCATCTCTTTAACTTAGCTTTCCTGTTTCTTCAGAATATTTAAACTATTTTGCATCTCACTTCCTAGTGATGCTGATTTCTCTCCACCCCATTACATCCAATGATTATTATAGCTTTGTATTACATCTCAAAATCAGAAAGTATGATTCATCTAACTTTATTCTTCTTTTTCAAAATTGTTTTGGCTATTACACGTCATTTGTCCTTTTATATAAATTTTTAAATCAGTGTGTATATATATTTAAAAGGCTGTTTGGATTTTAATTGGAATTGTATTAAATCTATGGATCACGTTGGGGAGGACTGACATCTTTGCTAAGTCTTCCAACTCATGAATATATGTCTGTCCATTTATTTAGGTTTTCTTTTATTGCTTTCAGCAGTATTTTGTTGTCAGCACACACATTTTGTAAATGTTATATTAAATATTTTCCTAAGTATTTAGTTTTCTTTGAAGCAATTATAAATGGCATTGCGTTTTAAATTTTGGTTTCCATGTGTTCATTGTTAGTTTATAGAAATGAGATTGATTTTTAAATCTTATATTTATGACCTTGCTGAACTCATTAATTCTAAAAGTATTTTTGTGTATTCCTTGATATTTTCTATGTAGACAGTCATGTCATCTACAAATAATAGTCAGCCAGGCACAGTGGCTCACACCTGTAGTTCCAGCACTTTGGGAGGCCGAGGCAGGTGGATCATGAGGTCAAGAGATCGAGACCATCCTGGCCAACATGGTGAAACCCCATCTCTACTAAAAATACAAAAATTAGCCGGGTGTGGTGGTGTGTGCCTGTAATCCCAGCTACTCGGGAGGCTGACGCAGGAGAGTCGCTTGAACCCGGGAGGCGGAGGTTGCAGTCAGCTGAGATCGCTCCACTGCACTTCAGCCTGGCAACAGAGTGAGACTCTGTCTCAACAACAACAACAACAAAAAAAGAATAGTCTTATTTCTTTCTTCCTAGCCTAAATGAATTTTATGTATTTTTGCTGGCTTTATTGCTCTAGCTAAGATTTTGAATCTGACGTTGAATAAAAGGGTTTAGTGTGAACAATTATGCCTGTTCCCCATTTTAGAGAGAAAGCATTCAGTCTTTCACCACTAATAATAATGTTACCTGTAGGTTTCCTGTAGATGTTTATGATTAGGTTGAAGAAATTCTATCTGTATTAGTCTGTTCTCACACTGCTAATAAAGACATACCTGAGACTGAGTAACTTATAAAGGAAAGAGATTTAATGGACTCACAGTTACACATGGCCGGGGAGGCTTCACAATCATGGCAAAAGGCAAAGGAGGAGCAAAGTCACGTCTTACATGGCAGCAGGCAAGAGAGAGCATGTGCAGGGGAACTCCCCTTTATAAAAACCATTAGATCTTGTGAGACTTATTCACTATAGTGAGAATAGCATGGGACAAACTTGCCCCCATGATTCAGTTACTTCCCACCAGGCCCCTCCCTCAACATGTGGGAATTATGGGAGCTACAATTCAAGATGAGATTTGGGTGGTAACACAGCAAAACCATATCAATCTTCAGTGAGAGATTTTATCTTGGATGGATGTAAACTTTGTCAAATTATTTTGCTGCACCAATTGATATAGTCCTGTGTTTTTTCTTCTATAGACTGTTAATATGGAGGATGACTGGATGACTCAAAGTTCTTTGGAGAAATAGAATGAATAAAACGTATATGTATATACACATTTTATACATCTACATACATATGTGTGTGTGATATTTATTATAAGGAATTGGTTTGTGTGATTATGGAGGCTGGCAAATCCAAAACCTGCAGAGCTGATGTCCCAGTTTGAATCCAAAGGCTAGCAGGCTACTGTATAACAAGGAAGACCCTATGCCCCAGTGTGAAAGCCATCAGGCAAGAAGAGCCTATGTTCTAGCCCGAAGGCCATCAGGCAGGATAATTCTCTCTCTCTCGCTAGAGGGTCATTTTGTTCCATTTGAGCTTTAAACTGATTGGATGAGATCCACCCAAGTTAGAGAGGGCAATGTGCTTTACTCATTCTACTGATTTACATGTTAATTTCATCCAAAAACACCCTCATAGAAACAGATGGGATAAATATCTGGGCACCCCATGGCTCAGTCAAGTTGTCACATAAAATTAACTATCACAACTACAGTGGTCGATTTTCAAACATTAAAGCAACTTTACATTCTCAGGATAAACTCACTTGGTAATGGATTCCATTGTATAATATTTTTGTTGAGGTTTTTGTGTTATGTTCATGAGGGATATTGGTCTGTAGTTTTCTTTTTGTACTGTGTTTCTCTGGTGTTGCTATTAGGGTAATGCTGGCCTTGTAAAATGAATTGGGGAGTACTCTCTCCACTTTTATTTTCCAAAGAGATTGTATAACATTGTTATTTCTTCTTTAAATGTTTGTAGAATTAGACAGTGAAACTATCAAAGCAAGTGGATTTTATTTCAGAAGATGTTTAACAATAAATTCAGTTTATTTGGTCAACTTCAGGAAATTTTCAGTCATTATTCCTTTACCTATTTTATTAGCACTAGACCCTTTATCTTCTTCTTCTTTAACTTTAGAGACACAAATGTTAGGCTTCTTGCTATTGTCCTCCTCTACTGTTCAGGCTGGATAATTTCTGTTGTTCAATCTTTAAGTTCATTTACTTTCTCCTCTGTCATATCCATTCTGTTATTTAGTCCATCTAGTTAATTTTTAAATTTTTATTATGTACTTCACAGTTCCTACATTCCCATTTGCTTATCTTACACTTTTTACTGTGACTTTCTATTCTTCCATCCACTTTAGCAGTGTTTGCAAACTTTCTTGAAGCATTTTTACAATTGCTGCATTCAAGTCTTTGTCTGATAATACAAACATTTGTGTTGCCATGGTATAGGGTCTTTTGAGTGTTCTTTTCTATGCAAGTTAAGATTTCCCTGGTTCTCTGAATGCTAAGGAAGTTTGGATTGGATAGGTACCCAGGAATGAAATGTATATTAAAAACACAATTTGGAAGGAAAGAAAAAACCTTTTCTGCTTCAAAATTAATACCTATTTATTACAGAAGAAATGTTTTTTAAAACTAATAAAAAAGAAAATAGAATTACCTATAACTTAACTATATAGAGATGATTTTTTTTCCTCCACTTATATATAATCTCTTTCTCTCTCAGAATGCATCTGAAGTTTAATTTCCACATAATTAATTTGATTTACTAAGGTCTACTCTTTACTTCCTCAAATACAGATTTTAATTCTCTGATTGCAATATTAGCTTTCTTTTAATCATCCCTTTCCTCATCCTGATCCCTCCTCATTTCATTTTGTTGCCTTTATGTCTTATCCTTTTGCCTTTTGAATTTATAATGTCATATTATTTCTCAGCCTATTACCTCTCTAATCAGTTTCTGATCTCCTGTGAAGGCCATGTTCTCCTGACATTATTGAGGATTCCAAAACACTTCTAGTATTCTTTTGGGTCCAGTGGAAGTCATTTTCCAACAACTGTGCTTCCGCTGAATTTTGAGGTGTTATTAAGTTTGCAATAATATTCATAGGTTGTTGTCACTTTATACTTCTTTCCCACTCAAGTGATAATGACTTTTGTAGAATTAATATTCCTGATTTTCCCAATATAGAAAGAATAAGCAGAATGAGATAGCCTCTAAATGTTTTTCCCATTCTAATAATAATGAAATTTGTAGAATTAATATTCCTGAATTTCCCTATATAGAAAGAATAGGTGATATGAAGTAGCCTCTAAACTATTCCCAGCATCCATTAGACCTTCATATATTTAGATACATAGGTCTATTGGACTTATGGAGTGAGGATTATGCCAGGTAGGGTGCTTTGGGTACAAGTAACATAATATCAAAGACAGGGTCGTGTTTCAGGCTTAGTAGGACCAGAACTCTAGACACCTCTGTTTCCACTTTGTTTTCAGTTGGATTTTGTTTGCAGCTGTGGAAGTTCTATGCATTTCACTATCCAGCAGGTACACATATGTAACTAACCTGCACGTTGTGCACATGTGCCCTAAAACTTAAAGTATAATTTAAAAAAAAAAGAAAGAAAAATCTCTGAGATTTTATTCTATTCTCAAAATCATTAAGCCAGAGTCTCAGGTTGCATGCATATTGGATCAACTTAAGTTATGTGCTCATGCTCTAAGCTACTAGGGGCTGTCATAAGAATCTCCCAGATTTCATTTTTCATATGGTAGTAAGCAGTCTGCATCCCACCAAATCTACACACATCGTGTGAGCTATCCCTAAAGAGGAAGAGGTTGGATATCGAATATCATTCCCCCAACGTACACACACACAATGCCTACTACAAGGAAGTTGTCCACACCTAGACCACTGGCACTATGAGTCAACGGAATACATGTTCTCCCAGCTACAGGTCCCACATTCAGCACTTATTTATGGAGACAAATCTCTAAGAATGTGATAGTGGATTATAATTTATCAGCCAGGCAGAGCCCTGTTGGTTTTATTTAATGACTCATGGGTATATCTCTAATTTTTTAAATCCAACATAATCAATCTTATAGCTGGCAGAAATTTCATCCCAAATGCTAACAGTAAGATATCTGTTAGGATCAATTTCAATTTTGTTCTGCATTTTTTATAAGACAGGCTAGGTGCTAGCCATTTCCACCATAGATATTTAAATTTCTCAAAATGTTATTTTATATGCAGCTATCTTAATTATCAAGTTAATTTTTTTGTTCCACAAGTAATTTGAGAAACATTCAATGAAACAATTTAAAAATATCTCCCATGAATGTGAGATTCCATAGTAGATAAAAGCATAGTTTAAAAAATAAATCAAGACTATGTAATACAAAAGCATAAACACTGCAAACCGAAAAGAATAACCAGATCAATTATCCTTACTGTTGTTGGTGGAAAATTGTATTTTCTCTAATTGAGCCTCAAATTTGACTCTGAGCTTCCCAGCAGCCAAAGGAAAAATGGAGACATAGTTAGATCATTCTCAAATATCAAACTGTAATAGTCCTTTAAAAATTTTAATTTTTTCATGACACTAAATATTTAATGAGTATATAGGGAGTTCTGAGCATCATAGTAGAATATCTTCCTTGTCAACATTCATTTAAGTAATACATTTGCAAGATCCTTTCAACTATTTTTATAGTATATTTCAATATACACCAAAATAACTGAAAAGTTATGATTAACGATAGTTTAATTAAAGACATTCTGTGAGGGGCTGAGTAATATGTTGCAAGTATATGGCCTTTCTATGACTCAATTTGATCCTAGGACAAAGTTTTAAATATCTTGATAAATTCTTAGACTATGAATTCTTCCGATAATCTGTTTATTTCTTCTCTCAGGCTTTTGACAGTGTTTCATGGTCTTTCATTCAATTCTTTCAACAACCTCAGGTAATACTCTTATTTTCACTAAGTTACATGTAAGGAAGTAGAAGATCAGAGTAGTGAAATGTTTCATTGATGGTCAAACAGCAAGTAAATGTCTTGAAGAGACTTAAACACAGGTGCTCTGATTCCAGATTTTAAAACTGCATTTATTAAGCACCTATTGTGATTAGGACTGCTCTAGGAGATGGGGGTAGTTGACTAAAATATAATTCCTGCTCTCAAAGAACTAGTAGAAAAAACAGATACACAAAGATACCATTTTATACAATTCAGCCAATGCTCTTTGCTTTCATTATACCAAGGATGCAAAACGAGTACTCATGGAATAGAAAGTTTGGCCATATAAGATTGTTGGATAGGAACAAACATTTCTGAACAACTCTCCCAGATCATGGTCTAAATTGTGTGATACACTATTGCTAAAAACTCCATAAATATTGAAAGAAACACAGATGAAAAGGACTGGAGGAGTGATTGCTTCATGCAGTTACTGAGCCTCTTTTGGAAAAATCAGAAGCAAGAGGGAAAAACGTTCCATTTATTCCCAGGATGATCATAACTAATTTGTATGGTTATTCTTGGCCATACTGAGAAAATAGCATTTGGTGACAAAATGTGGTTCTGAGGATGAAAAACTTTCAAAGTCAGATGAGACTATCTTGGTTCAAATATTTCAAATTCTGAGAAGTAGACCATTTGGTTGGTGGTGGTGCTAGTGGTGACTTTACTTAAAATGACAAATTCATAAATGCCCTACCCTAGAAGTGGCTCAGTAAGGACCTGGATGACCATCGGTGAGGAAAGTCAGAAAGGTTGACTCGGCATTAGTCATGTTTCACTCATAGATAATGAAATTATCTTGGAAATCAGATCTCACGTAAAACTCAACATATAAAATAGATGAAAGGGGAGTTACTCTAGTTGACTGAATCCAGGGTAAGGGGAGGAGGTCCACCCACACCGTGCCTTGTCACTTTCTCACTGACCACACCTTCAGGTGATTACTGGAAGCACTATTTGAAGAAAAAAAAAAAAAAAAATGGTGGGACTGGTCCTGCCAGTTCAAAGGGTCACAGATCCTAGGATGTTACAAAATAATAGACAATGGTGACTTTCCCTCAAATGGCTGTTGCAGATATTAGCAGCCTTTAGGGAAGTAATAATAATTTACATTTCTGGTTCTTTTCTAGCTGGCCACTTCAGTGGTTCGAACTCAGACAAAGTAGACAGACTCTGGGAGCGATGATTAAAAAGAAAATAAAAAAACAGCTCACAGTAATGACCCCTCCCAAGAAAATACCTAGCAATCTTTCAGCTACAGTAACAGTAATCCCAAACCCACTACAGCATCTAATTGAAATATTGATTCTTCAGTTAGATCTCTAACTTAAAATTCCAGAGCAGAGAGCTCCCCACCACACACACCCCTTCACAGAATCACCTCACAGAGCACATAGTGTTTCCTTCACATTAAGCTTCCCCGGGCTTTCATTTCAATTAGTCATAAAAAAAAAAAATCAAGAAGTAAAGTATTGTCGGAAAGATTCCAGTCAGTATTTTATTGCCTGAAACAGTTCTCAAGATTAACCATTTCATAGCAGAACAGGAGTTCTGCAGAAAGAGCAATGCCTTTGTTTACAGGTAGGACACTAAGGATAAAGTAAACAAAGTCTACTTTCTTGTAAGTGATTTATCCAACATGTTTGCATTACACAATCTCATTTGTGCCATTAAAATTTATTTAAACAAGCACCCAATTTGTGCCAAGAAATTACCACAAATCCAACTTGTACTATCCTTATATTTTCATTTAGATTCTAAGAGCAACAAAACCCCTTGACGTTATTATCTCCTATGAATACTAATTATGTCACTACAACTGTGTGTCTGCTAATCTTCCAGAAATAATGTGAGAATTACTGGGATGCGATAGGAGCAGAATGGAATTAGAAACCTATTTTGTGAATTTGTCAAAACTACCAGCTTTCTAAGAGTGGTAAAAGCACACATCCAGAAATTCTTTCATAAAAGGACAAATTACCACAATGAAGATAAATGATGATTCTTAATGGCTCACGTTGAGTACAGACTAGTTGCTAGGTCAGGGCCAGCATTCTGTGAGTTCTTTTATCCTTACAATAAGTTTATTTCACAGTACCTAGTATTTTCATCTCAGAGCACCAGCTTCAACTCCAGATAAGACCTGGTTTTAATCATGCCTAATGGTTCTGGTTCCTAGGAGAATAAGCATGAAGGTGAAAATCTCCTCTCCAGCAGGGAGGGGAATAAACTTGTTCTGGGGACCAGGACCTAATCTGCCCCTCCAAAAGCAGGAAAATGTTTATCACAGCACAGTGTCTGCCACCTTGTTGGTCTCAAATATTTGTAATCAGAAATTCTGAATGAAGGTGTTATTGTGCTTCGCTTATCCAGAGCTGAAAACAATATACTCATGAACTGTTGTGCTTGAAGGAACCTTTGCTGTCTTCTCCTTAGGTTGCCCAATTTTGCAGTGGTAACTGAGACTGCAAGCAACTAAGAAACTGAGGCATAGTAGGTGAATGGGTCTGCCACAGGAATACATGTGGTCACATAGGGCAAATCAGAATGATAGTGTGTTTATTTCCTGAAACTCTGATCAAGGCTCTTTCCTCTACTGCAAATCTAAAATCCTACAGCACCTCTGTATTAGTCCATTCTCAGGCTACTATGAAGAAATACCCAAGACTGGGTAATTTCTAACAAAAAGAGGTTTAATTGATTCACAGTTCCTCATGGCTGGGAAGGCCTCAGTAAACTTGGAGTCATGGCAGAAAGGGAAGCAAACACGTCCTTCTTCACAAAGCAGCAGGAGAGAGCAGTGCCAATCAAAGGGAGAAAAGCCTCTTATAAAACCACCAGATCTCATGAGGACTCACTCACTATCATGAGAACAGCATGGGGGTAACTGCCCCATGATTTAATTACCTCCCACCACTTCCCTCCCTGACACGTGGGGATTATGGGAACTACAATTCAAGATGAAATTTGGGTGTGGACGCAGCTGAATAATATAACCTTCAAAACCAAGTATCAGGCATTTCTCTAAGTCATTTTCTTTCCCTACCCTTGGTTCACTGCAGTGGTCTGGGTACTGTCACCTGTTTCTGGACCCTGGCCACAGGCTCTGGTTGGTTTCTCTAATCCAAGTCTTGCCCACTCTGATCTCTTCACATGACTCTCAACTTCCACTAGGCTCAAAAGACCATTTTATCTATTTCATCAATGAAACCTTTCCTCACATTTTTGTTCTACAGCACTGCTGAACTGCTCACGGTGTAAAGGTGTATACATGCACATGCGTTCACACACACACACACACACACACACACACACACATTCTGCATCAGTTCACCCATGACTTTATTTTTGTGGTCTCCCTTCCCTGGACCCTCCCTCCCATCTGACTGGTTCCATTCCGTGCCTTTGAAGGCACCTCTCAAGCCTGCTCCTCTTCCTCCACACTCCACACCAGGCTTGGATGAGGAAACTCTACTCTCTGATCTCATGTTCCCAGGTATCTGTTGGTATCTGCACTAAATTTAGATATATTACATAAAACCCTCATGTGAATTTTCCAGATTCAGTTGGGCTTTGTTTCTCCCAATTACTTTAACCAATGAACATGCAGGCATTGCGTGAAAACCATGTCTGTTGACTTATAAATATTGACACGAATAGGTGACAGGTAGTTAGGAAGTGTTTACACAGGCTTCGTGCAATTTCTAGACATCTATTACTCCATTTCTTTTCCAGTTCGGTGATTTATTTTGAATACAGCACCTGTGTGCCTTCTGATTCTCACAGAATTAGAACAGAAACTTCTAACATAATTTCACTTCTGCCTTTCAAAACCTGATATTAGTTGTGAACAACTAATATTGTGTTTTTCTTTAAAGAGTTCTATCATTGGGCCCATAAAATGCTGTATCTGAGAAGAATGAAATTCTTAATTGTGTTTGTGATGAGATATATGAATAAATAAATAGAACGCATTAATATTTTATTAATAGTTATGGCTATCTTCTAGAATGGTGTGTGCTATGCCAAGTGCAGCTGGTTGTATTTTAAGTATCTTTTTATGTGTCTGTTTCCCACACTTAGTTCCAGGCTAATTGCCTGATTCAGATTGTGTGGCCAGAACCCAGCACAGTATCTGGCACATGATAAAAACTCAATATTTTTTGAATGAAATATTTATGTAGTCCTAAACTCTCTGTGGAACCTTGGCTAGCTTTCACCACTTTCCCTAATATTCCTTTAAAAAAAAGTCAGTTCACGCTTAAATTCTAGTCATACTATATCACTAAAAGAAGTCTGCCCCCTGTAACTTCTACTCATTGCCTGTATCTGCCCTCTAATATTAAAACAGACCAACCGTGACCTGTACGTTAGATCTTTGAAAACCATGATTGCATTTCTGCCAAATTTGCACTCCTCCAAGCTAACATTTGCTTGTTCTTCAATCATTTTCAGACACTATCATCAGGGCTTAACTCCTCTAAGTAAACCCTCCAGGTGGTCAATCTCCCACTGAAGATGTGCCATCCAAACTGCACACAGCATCGCCCAGAACATCTGGCCAGATCACAGTTAAGTGAGGTTGTCCCCTCCTTTGACATTGATGGCATACCTTTGTTAATGAGGCCCAAGTGGGTTACTATTACTAATAGCTAAAACTATAATCATGATGACCCCACAGCAACTCTTTCTCTGTTCCCTGTTTAAGGAGATGCATCCCTCCTACTCTTAAGAATTTAGGGTTAATTCCTCCCACTTGGACTCCTAATCCTGTCTCACTGTGCCTTTTTGAGGATCTTACACCATCACCTATAACCCCTCTTACTTTCAATGTAATCTCTCTCTTATCTACAGTTCCTTCCTGGTAACTTCAAACATGCTTGATATGGTTTGGCTGTGTCCCCACCCAAATCTCATCTTGAATTGTAGCTCCCATAATCCCCACCTGTCATGGGAGGGACCCCGTGGGAGGTAATTGAATAATGGGGGTGGGTTTTTCCCATGTTGTTCTCATGATAGTGAATAAGTCTCATGAGATCTGATGGTTTTATAAAGGGCAGTTCCCCTGCACATGCTCTCTTGCCTGCTGCCATGTAAGATGTGCCTTTGCTCCTCCTTCACCTTCTGCCATGATTGTGAGGCCTCCCCAGCCATGTGGAACTGTGAGTCCATTAAACCTCTTTTTCTTTATAAATTACCCAGTCTTGGATATGTCCTTATAGCAGTGTGAGAATGAACTAATACAGTGCTCAAGTTCCTCTCATCTTAAAAAGTACACATAAGCCCGCAATATTGTGTTTCCACCCTCACCACTTCTCTCACAGTCTCATACCAAGGTCATGAATAACTTTACTTTTACCAAATCCAAAGCCTTCAGTTTTTACTTATTTGCTCCATTTGACACTATTCACAACTCCTCCTCTTTAAAGCATTTTCTTTTCCCAGGTCCTGTGACATTTCTCCTTCTGGTTTTTCTTCCATCTCTGGCCACACATTCCCATCTTCCAGTATGGGCTGCCCTTCATTCACCCTTCAAATGTTTCCATCTCTCAGGCCTGTATCTTCAGCCTCTTCTCTTCTCACCTACATATTCTCTCTGAAATTTGCCATCACCTTTCATGATTTCAATTACCATGGAAAATAGAATGTCTCTTTCAAATTCTACCTCCATTGCAAACTTTTCTCCTAAGCTTTAGAGTTAAAGGAGAAAGTGAAAGTGTACTCCCTACTCATCGTTTGCGAGTAGGACTATCCCTACTGGTGGATATTCCACACATCCCTCAAACTCAACATTGGCAAACTGAACTCCACTTTCTCTGCTTCTCCCTCCTCCACGTGTCCTTCTTACCTCTCTAAATGCCAAGATCAACCACCTGGTGTGCTGCAGGATGCTTACAGGTGAGATGAGTTGTAGACACATGAACTGATTTGTTGAGTGGGTGGAACTCATGGCCTTTAGGCAAGAGTTTTCTTTTTCCTACATCGCTGCCATCAACCGCTCTTCATTAGGCCTCCCGTGCTTGCCCTTGGACCACATTTCATGGCATACTGCATGTATTCCAAACGACTTTGTAGTTAGAAGAGCAATCTCCTGGAGTTCTCTGTGGTTCACTTTCACATATTTAAAAGTCTAGTCTTTTTAAAATCAAAACTTTACCATTATCTGTAGCAAACTGACACAGGAACAGAAAACCAAATACCACATGTTCTCACATATAAGTGGGAGCTGAATGAAGAGAACGCATGGATAAAGAGGGGAACAACACACACGGGAACTTTCAAAGGGTTGGGGGTGGGAGGAGGGAGAGGATCTGAAAAAACAACCTATAAGTAGTAGGCTTAATATCTGGATGACAAAATAATTGGTGCAACAAACCTCCATGACACAAGTTTACCTATGTAATAAACCTGTACTTGTACCCCTGAACTTAATATAAAAGTTAACAACTAAAATTTAAAAAATAAAATGAAAACTCCAACTTCTCACTCAATGTAAATCTTCTCCCTGCCCTGAATCATGCCTCACATCAGGCCTGACCTGTGGACCAGAGACCTATCCCCAGGGAGAGAGACAAGGCATGGTCTTCTCTTTTTTCATTTTGTTGGTCTCTTGCTCTGTGGCTTCTGTGTTTCACTCTCTTCATCTGGAAGAAGTGCCTTTAAGTCACAGAGTGACTCCAAGCCAGTAACTACCATGATTTGGCCTCCCTTTTTTTAAAAAAATGAAGCAGTTCCAGGAAATTAAATCTAAGGGTCCTTCCAAATCTAATACTACAAGATTCTAAGATTCCCTTTCTCTGATGAATAACAATTCATTTGTCCACATTGCCTTGATTATTTTTGAATTCCTAGATTTCCTGTTCATCTAAAAGCTGAGTTTAAAAAACTGGGGCTCTATTAGGCATGTTTTTAAGTAAAAGCAATATGTGAAGAGGCTGTGTTTCCAAAGAGTAACATCAGCAAAGTGTCTTATTAACATTCTCATCTCTTCCAATGTGGCTGAGGCTAATGCAACATTTTTCATTTCACGTCACAAGTGGGTCATATATATATTTTAAATCATGATCACACTTCAGGCAAGTAGGTCTACAGCCTTACAATGCCCAGTAAGTGCTTCATTTACCCCTAAAGTGATAATCTACAGTTGCATCAAAACATTTTTTTTCAAATTTCTTGACTGTCATGTAATAGTCTAGTTGTTTTGAAACCATCCTCTAGTCTATATTTATGCTTTTGGCTTACAAACATGAGACTGACGTCGTTGATCAAACTTTTGTCAGCAATTGTATGGTTTCAGATGAAACTCTTGTTATCTTGGTGTTTTCTCTAAAACCTTAAATCACAATTTTCTATGTTGGAACATATTTCACTCAAGGTGATAGCAATCACAAATTATAAAATTGTATTAATCTGAGTGAGAAATATTTTTAATGTAATTTTCATGGGAATAATGTATGTACATAGTTTAAAAGGACAAATAACTGGTTCCCTATTCTATCCCTCTCTATAAATTTAAGACTTCCCAGTGGCAACATTTTTTTAAGTCTTTTAAGTATTTCTTCTGGTATTTAATGAAATATTTCTAAATAATATCTTATACCACTCATTCTTGATTGTTCGACTTCATACGTTACTTTTTGGCTGCTGACTTAGGATATAGGTTTGGATACTGTGACAGAGAATAAAATGACAGTGACTTAAAGAATGATTTTTCTTTGTAACTGATGGCAGAGCATCAAGTTAGAAGGACCCTTAATCACCTGATCTAAGGCAGGCTATCACCATGACCACAATTCATCCAATGGGATGGGGAGATGAGAATGGGAGCTTGTTAATTCCCTTTAAGAATATAACCCAGGTACTTGGGAGGCTGAGGCAGGAGAATGGCGTGAACCCGAGAGGCGGAGCTTGCAGTGGGCCAAGATCACGCCACCGCACTCCAGCCTGGGCAACAGAGCAAGACTCTGCCTCAAAAAAAAGAAAAAAGAATATAACCATGAAATGTATAGATTAATTCCACTTATATCTTATTGTTTAGAACTTAGTGTAATGGCCCCATCTCACTGCAAGTGAGGTTGGGAACTCTGGTCCTTATGCTGAGAAGCCATACTATTAGCAAAAATTATCTTATTATGAAAGAAAAAAACATATATTACCGAGCAACTATTTTTCTTCCACAATTTTCTATTTTGAAAGAAGAGTATTTTACCCTTGTAAATAAACCCCACTAGCACGCGTGTATGCGCGTGCACACACACACACACACACATCAACTCACTTTGTATCCCCGTCCTTCTAACATAACTATTATATCTCGACTTTGGTTAAATCAGTATTTGATGTTTACACTATAAAATATTATTTACAAGTGGATCACATAATGTATTTCCTCCTTGCCCATCAGGAGATGTATAGTATCTCCATCATATCTCTACTTGTATTGGTTAGCTATTTCTTCAGTAAAGCTCAATTGCCTTAAAAGGTTACCATTAATTTCATGGATCTGCAGGCTTGACTCTGCACTATGTGTATCTCGTTTTTCTCCCAGGACCAGCCAGCTAGTGGGCTTTACATGGTAATTATAGAAGCAAGAGAAAGAAACAAGAAACATACAAATCCCTTGAGACCTGGAATGAGAGCTGGCAACTCCTACTTCAACCCGCATGCCATGTGCCCAAGAAAGTCACATGGGCAAGCCCAAAGCCAAGCTCCCCCACCATAAAAGTGTGCCAATGATGTGTCTGCAAAAAGGGGAGGAGAATTTGAGACAAATAATTTAATTTAATCCATCACACCGAGAAGGTTCGATTCTCCTGCTCAATCCAATGGCTGCTCTTCAGGTCTGCTATGTACTACTGCTCATGATGAATTTTCCAATACTTAGCAAGAAAATGTCTTTACATTCAACCTGTTTCCAGAATCCCATGTCTTCCTTTTCCAAAGATTACTCCCTTTTTTATGGGTGCCTATATATCCTTGGCTGTCTTTCATATTTAAAACTGAAATGAGAAATGCTATTGTCAGCTCTGCAGGTATTGAAGGTTTCACATGAGGGCATAGGGCAAAAGACTCAGCCCTTTGATAGGGGCACTCCCACTAAGTACTTTTCTCTTATCAATTTACTTCAAAAAATAATTTTTCAAACTTTAATCTGGGGGAAGGTGATGGCTGGCAACATTTTCAAAGCTGAGATGGGAAAGTGTGATGTCTTCATTAAGTAACTTATTATTTTTGAGACCAATTCTCACTCTGTCACCCAGGCTGGAGTGCAATGGTGCCATCTCAGCTCACTGAAACCTCCACCTCCCAGGTTCAAGTGATTAGCATGCCTCAGCCTCCCAAGTAGCTGGGATTATAGGTGCGTGCCACCACACCTGGCTAATTTATGTATTTTTTACTAGAGATGGGGTTTCACCATGGCGGCTAGGCTGGTCTTGAATTCCTGGCCTCAAATGGTCCACCTGCCTCGGTCTCCCAAAGTGCTGGGATTACAAGTGTGAGCCACTGTGTCTGGCCTCATTTAGTAACCATAAAGGATGATTTAGGGAAAGGAAAATGATTCCAGAAGGGAGGTCTAAGATGCAAAAAAAGAATAGTAGGTAGGCATGTCTAAAATGTAAAGATGAAATACAATGGTAAATAGTTTTCGGCAATGCCTCAGTTCTTCTATTCTTAAGTACACATCCTAGATGACATGAATCGATATGGTTTGGCTGTGCGCCCCCCGATATCTCATCTTGAATTGTAATCCCCATAATATCCACATGTCGAGGGAGAAACTGGGTGGAGGTGATTAGATCATGGGGGTGGTTTCCCCATGCTGTACTCATGATAGTGAGTGAGCTCTCACAAGATCTGATGCTTTTTTAAGTGTTTGACAGTTCCTCCTTCACATGTTCACACTCTCTCTTGCCACCTTGTGAAGAAGATGCCTGCTTCCCCTTCTGCCATGATTATAACTTTCCTGAGTCCTCCCTAGCCATGTGGAACTGTAAGTCAATTAAGCCTCTTTCCTTCATATATTACCCAGTCTCTGGCAGTTCTTCATAGCAGTGTGAAAATTAATACATGAATCCTCACAAAAGCATTGTTCATAATAGAAAAACTGGAGAAATGACCTATTGGCAAGAAAATAGATAAAAAATTATGATCTCACCTAATGGAATATTATATAGCCACGGATAGGAATAAAATGCAGCTACACAAAGCAATGTGTTTTCTTGAAAATATAACGTTGAGTTTTTTTAAAAGCAAGTCCTAAAACAGTATAACATTATTAAATATATCCACAAAGTTAGTTAACCTTTGTTAAAAATTTTTAAATTTAAAATGTTTCTATTGTTGCTGCAATCCAACAAATTTTTCTATTTTTCTATTCTTGCTGCAATTCAACAAATTTTTCTATTTTTCTATTCTTGCTGCAATTCAACAAATTTTTCTGTTTTTCTATTGTTGCTGCAATTCAACAAATTTTTCAGATAAAAACAAGTAACAAACAAAAAACATCAGAAGTGGTTCCCTCTGAGGAGGAAATAGAGGAAAAGGGGATAGCGAAGAAGTACATAACAATTTACAGGTAATGCATAAGCCATACACTTGATGGTGGGTACATGGATGTTCATCAATTGTCATGTTTTATAACTTGGTGTATTATTCTGTTTTCATGATGCCGAAAAAGACATATCTGAGACTGGGCAATTTACAAAAGAGGTTTAATGCACTTACAGTTTCAAATGGCTGGGAAGGCCTCAGAATCATGGTGGAAGGCAAGGAGGAGCAAGTCACATCTTATATGGATGGCAGCAGGCAAAGAGAGAGCTTGTGCAGGGCAATTCCCATTTTTAAAACTATTGGATCTCATGAGACCCATTCACTATCACGAGAACAGCACAGGATGCCTCCAATATTCAGTCATCTCCCACCAGGCCCCTCCCACAACATCTGAGAATTATGGGAGCTACAAGATGAGATTTTGGTGGGGACACAGAGCCAAACCATATCACTTGGAAAAATTATTTTATATGTATCAAATATGTTGAATAGATTATAGAAAAGAAAAAGCAAGATAGGAATAAAATACTACAAAATAATAGCATGTTAGGCCAGAGGCAGGTTATCAGAACTGAGGTGTTTTTAGGTTCCTTGCAATGTTCTGAATGAGTGTGGAAATATTGATAATTTGGGGCTTTAAGCTAGATAGGCATGTTAAAATTTTAAGGGTAACAATTAAGGAGAGGAAAAAAACAGTAAAGAACTTTCAAATTAGAAGAAAAGTTAGGGGAAAGAAGCATAAAAAGAGAGAAAAAGTTAAAAACACCAAGTAAAAGGTAAAAATAAAACTAAATACATCAGCAACCACAATGAATATAAATGGACTATATTCACCAATTAAAAAATAGAGATGTTTACATAAGAATTTTTAAAAATCTAGCCAAATGCTTATATGCAACACACTTAAAAGAACACAGAAAGGTAACAAGTACAGAAAACTATATATCAGGAAAATACCAAATAAAGGAAAGTTGGTTTTATGATATCAGAAAAATACTTTAAGGCCAAAAGCATTATTAGACTTGAAAAGGATCACTATATAATGCAATTTTTTAAAGTTTACTTCAAAAATGTAATAATTATAAACTACTTCAATATAATAACATAGTTTCAAAATATACCAGGGTAAAAATCTATGATAGACAACTAAGCTGCCTCCCATCTACCCTCCAGGGAAATGTGATTTCAATCCTAGACCCATTTACTTGGAATCTGTCTCCCTCCCCAACTTTACCCCACCACTCCCCACCCTGTGCTGTGCAGGCTGTGTTTCCGAGGTTCCCATGTCAGCCAGATTTTCACTGTGTTTGGCCAATGGGAAGCCATTTTTCTCTTTCCATACCTAATGTTGCATCTCTAGCAACAGCAGCATCTCTAGCAACAGCAGCATCTCCAGCAACAGCAGCATCTCCACACTGGTTCCAAATTTCGCCTATTAATCCTCCCCTTGGTTCCAGTCATCCAAACTCCCCCTTTTGTTCCTAGAGCCTAGGAATAGTCATCATTCCCTGCTAGTACCAATCTCTAGGTTTTCCTCTATTTTGCGTTTGACTTTTCAGCTCATCCACCACCAGGATAACAAAGTGGATGCATTACATTTCCCTTTTTTCAGGTACTAAGATTCACTCCTGTTTCTGCTTGAAACCTGTATTAGTTTTCCAGTTTCAATAACAAATTACCACATATTTAGTGGCTTAAGACAACAAAAATCTATTACCTTACAGATGTGTAGGCCAAAAGTCTGGTGGATCTTTCTGGTTTCTGTGCTTTGAGTCTCATAAGGCCAAAATGAAGGTGTTGGCTAGGCTGCATTCCTTTCTGGAGACAAGAATTTGTGTCCAGTGACATTCAGGTTACTAGCAGAATTTAGTTCCATGTGGTTGTAGGGCTAAGGTTCCCGATCCCTTGCTGGCCGTCATCTGGGAACTGCTTTCAACTCCTAGATGCTGCCTGCCTTATGGCCTCCATCCTTCATCTTTAAAGCCAGGAAGTGTGTCGAGTCCTCATGATTCTGCATCATTTCTATCTCTTCTGCCTCCTCCTCTTTTGCCATCTCTCTCTCATTGACTCTTTTGCCTTCCTCTTCTGACTTTACGTGCCCATGCAATAATATTGAGCCTATTTGAATAATCCAGAATAATGTCCTGACTTCATGCCAGCTGATTAGCAACCTTAATTCCAACTGCAAAGTGTCTTTTCCCATGCAACATCACATATTCACAAGCCTAATACCAGTGAGCAAAGATTACGGGAGACAAAATTACTGTCTCCAATAATTTTGGAGACACTATATTGTTCCTAAGAATTTTTGGTTTCCTCCAGCTTGAGACTGACTTGACCTATAAGGGATGACTCCCAGAAAAGGAAAATTATTCTGAAGGTGTAGGCTTAGGCCTTGCATTGTTCTCCCAGCCCTCTGTGCTTACCCTCAGCACAGAGGGTAAGCTAAGTGATTAGGACTACATGCCTCCTTCCTTTTCTCATCAGCATTTTACATGTAGGAAGCAAAGGCTTAGAGACCAAGCCATTGCCTAAGGTCATTAAATTAGTTAATGGCAAAGCAATGAAAATATTTTATATTCATTCAACCATTTATCTATCAAGTAACACTTGCTAAGCTCCAGCATGCTGAGTGCACTGGGGAAAAAAACATGAAATAAACCTCGTCCATCCACCTCGCAGAGATTCTTGTTTGTTTATCTAGGACACAAATGCAATAAACATGTTTGCATGCTTGATGCTGGTTCCTTGAAATTTCCCACACATTTTTACATAGAAATTTGATTTGCTCTAGGAACATCTGCTTTAGCTCAAATGCAGCTGTCGGAGTGGTGGGACCTGATTCAAATCTAGGCTGTGTGTTCTCAGGCAATTTGCTCAGTAATAGTGCTTACCTAACAGGGATTTTTGTGTGCAGGATTGAGTTGCTGCATGTAAATCATTTAAAACTGGCGTGTAACAAGCATTTAACACATGATAGCTGTCATCATTATCATTATTATTTAACCTCCTTGAGCCTTCGTTTTATTTTTTCTAAAGTGAGAACAATAATAATCATCTCAAAGGGTGATTTAAGAATTAAATGACATAGTATATGTATATATAACATCCAGTTTGCAAATGCCCTCACTCCCTCCTCAGCAACCTCACTAACAAACTTATTAATTGTATAGCTTATACCATTAAAAAGCACTTCAGGGAGGGTCTTTGGTGAAGAAGATAAGCATCAGGCTGAGGATTTCAGGATTCTTTAATGGATCTGAAATTAGGCAAGGGGCTTGGCCTTTCCAATCCTGTTTCCTCATTCATGAAGAACAGGTTGCTAAGATGTCAGATCCCAGAACCCAGAATTCTTCTGTTGCATTAGAAATGAAACCAGAATATAGTCTTCTTCTCCTGTTTTTAGATTAACCAGAGAATTAAACCATTCTCTGCAAACGTAAACTTCCAAAATGCATTAGATTTGCAAATCTCATTCAATACAAAGTTTTGGAAGTCAGTCTCACTGCTCATCTAGTTCTCCTTTTGTTGATGTGGCTGGTCTTCCTGGGGAGCTCTTGGATAATCCAAAAGATGAGACAAAGGGAGAAATCTTGCTGGTTAGACTCATTCCCTTGTCCTCCATCACTTTTCAGGCTGGGCTTGGCTTCCCTATGGCTCAGTAGCCAGCATAGGAATCAGCTGCCCTCAAGTCCAATATTCACTACTAATTCAGGAATATCAAATAGTAACTCTTCATTCAAGAAAATATCTAGGGTCACTTTTTGTCAATGGGGCTGTTACCCTTTGAAGGGGGTGGTGAATTGGCCGTCTCTGTGATGTGCATGTCTAGTGAATATCCATCTTTATCCATATAACAAACATTAACTAAGAGTCTAGTTAATGGACCTGTGCCTACCAAGCCCTGGGCACTCAGGATGGGACCATTCCTGGCCCACCGGATCCAATGAGTGGCAGTACCTGGAAGGAAGAAGTTCCAACCTAGGAATGGATAACAGGGGGACTTGATATCCTGGCCTTATGTGTGACAGGAGGAGAAGCCAAGGAGGAAGAAGATGGCAGGTCCTAACTAGAGAGAAGGAGCCTGAGAGGGTGCAGTTCCAGCAGTTGTCTTGGGTGGATTTTTGCCACAGCCTTATGGGTTATCCTTGACGTAGTCACTGGTATCACAGCCCCTCCACCCACGTGCGTTACTTCTTGTCTGTGTTCCAGGTGATAATGCTAAAAATAATGCTCATACCTATAGGTTCATTTTTTGGGAATCAGACGGACTTGGGGTCTATCTCTGGCTCTTCTCTGTGTTCTTGATAAAGTCACTTAATGTCTCTAGGCTTCAGTGTCCTCATCTACAAAACTATGCTAAGAAAATCTTCCTCATATATTCCTTATACATGACTACTGTATTTGGGACATTATTTTTAAATTATTGATATGTGATTTGAAATAAGAAAGTTTGACTCTTAAAAGCAGTGTCATTCATTCTGCAATGGGGAACAGATGAGGACTTGGAACAGAGAGAAGGAAGGACGTCCAGGGCAGCAATGTGAAGATGGAAGGGGGATGGTTTGAGGGTTCCTGCGGTCATGGGCTCCAGAGCCTGTTTCTTACATAGCACTCCCAGGGGCTGGTTGTTGCCCTGGTATGAAGGAATCAAGAGTTATAATGTCAGAGTCTAGGCCATTGTTGACTCAGGGAATCCTTGGCTGATGTGACTCTGAGAGGGGCAGGAAGGTCCTTCCCCAAAACACCACTGGAAGGCCCTATCCAGTCTCCTGTTAAATTGCTGGGATTTGAGAAGCCCAGAGAACACTGCAGGGAGAGGTCTCTCCTTTCTCCCTCCACTTGCCCTGTCAGCAGATGAAATGGTTGAATGCCCAGAGCAGCACCCAGGCATCCAGAAAGAAACATGTGATCCCTGGAGGGCAAACAACTAGGCATATCTTCTGTTTTTAAGACCTGGGCCATGTGACAGTTACAGAAGCAACAATAGAAGAAAATAGAGACTAAAAATGGGTTTACCACATTGCCAAGTTTTTCCTCCAAGAACTATTTTGAGGCAAGACTGGATCTTTTGAACTGAGAAAACCTGGGGGTTCTTGGATAATTCGGAATAGGAGAGGAGGAGATACGGGCTAGTCTGCTAATATGGATACGTGGGTGCTGTAGACAGCTTTAATCTGGAAAATCAAAGTGACACGAATCTTATGCATGTCCACAGTAGGAAAACGGGTCATACAGGCGATTGTGTTATTATTCTGGGAGTGCTACAAGGATGTAGGCCTGGAAGAGATGATCTTTCATGCTTTGTCTATAGCTCTCCAGTGATTGGAGGTCTGTCCAAAGATTCATAGAGGTTCAGGTGTGTTTGGCCCACTTAAAGAGAG
The DNA here is from genome assembly GCF_028878055.3 of Symphalangus syndactylus. Lineage (NCBI taxonomy): Eukaryota > Metazoa > Chordata > Mammalia > Primates > Hylobatidae > Symphalangus > Symphalangus syndactylus. The sequence continues at coordinate 24,976,499 of NC_072438.2, forward strand.
AGTGACCAATTAACCTGCTGCACTTTGGCTATGATTACTCTGAAGTAGACTGGCCCAGGTGTCTCAGTACTGTCAGAATCTGGAGTAGAGACTGCAGAGCCAGGTCCATGACCGCCTCTGGAAGCTCAAAGTTAACATGCAGCTTTTGTCTACAACAAAACGCAACAGAGCATGCTCAGAGCAGTAGGGCTGAGTGAGCTGTAAACAAAAGATGGTTTCCATTCAGTCTGGAAGCTAGCAACTTGTCCCACTTGTTATAATCTTACCTCAATACCTAATTCATCATTTACTCTACATCTAAAGGTTCATCCTCCTCAAATCCTTTGCCCAAACTTAAGATACAATATTCAGTCTCCAAAAAGCAAAGTCATAATGGAGTTAAAGCTCAAATTCTCTCTGCACAGCTGTGCTATTAATTTTGGCATTTAAGCTTTACTCATGAACCATTTAACACCCCACATACCGGGATGTTTTGGGTAACTATAATGAAATTTATATAAAGAAAATAATTTAAGTATCAGTCTAATTCACATAGATTAATTTAGCTCAAATATAATTTAGTTTTTTCTGAATTTGCAATAATGAATGAGTTATTGTTTTTTAGTAAAATGCAAAAAGGGTCTTTTCTCACCCTTCCCTAGCTGTACAGGGAGATGAACAAGATATGGTCATCTAGAACTTACATTTCCATCAATGAAAATTCTAGAAGCTGTCAGTTAATGAAATAGTTCCAAGTGAATGGGTTATTGAGGATGTATTTTGGGGATGTATTTTGGAAGGTAAAGAGTTTAAATTTGAACTGGGAACCTGAGTGACAAAAAACACGACCCTAGAATATTATCTCTGTTAGGGTCTAATTGAATGCCTCATGTTGTTTGTGATGCTACTGAACTATATATAAAGATACAAGAAAAAAAGAACTAACATGCATTTGTACTTAATTATATGCCAGGCACTGTGCTTGGTACTATGAATACATTATTTTATTGAAGATTGTCCTTAAAGTTAACCTCTGTGTTTCCTCGTTTATACACTTCAGCATAATAATACTATTTGCACCATAGAGTGGTGGGATAGTGTGTAAAAGCTCAATAAATGTTGCCTGTTGTTTCTGTGGCTACTGCAAGTAATGATAGAGTTAATCTTGCAAGGTAGGTACTGTATGATTTGCACCCAATTAAACAGGCAGAAAGCAACAAACCCTGCCCTTAGACCAGATTTCCTGACTCCAGACCTTCTGCTGTTTCTACCCTGCTTGGTAAGAATGTATAATCACATTTTTACTCTAAATCAACTAGCAAAACATTTTTCTAAGACGTAGATGTGAAAGGAAGGAAAACTAGATAGTGATTCTGATACATGCTTTTGAGTAAGAGAATTCTGGTTTTAAAAATGCAGGCATCACCACCTATTAGCTGTGTGACCTTGGACACATTCTTTAACTTATCTAACCCTTACTTATTTTGTCTGTAAAATTTAAAACTCCTCTGAGCTTTAATATTGCATTAGTTAAGGTAATACTGATTTTATAACAAATAAATCCTAAAATTTCATTAGCATGGGGAAAAGAAGTTTATCTCTTTTTCATGTGAAGTAGGAGCTGCAGCAAGGCAAATGGAGGAGAGTGTTGGGGAACTGTTCCATGCAGTGATTCAGGGATTTAGGCTGATGGACTCTTCACCATTTTCAACAAAAAGATTGTAAGCTTGTTTTGTTTTGTTTTTATTTATTTTTTAGAGACAGAGTTTTTCACTGTCACCCAGGCTAGGGTACAGTGGTGTGATCATAGCTCATTGTAGCCTCCACCTTCTGTGCTGAAGGGATCCTCTCACCTCAGCCTCCCAAGTAGCTGGGACTACAGGCACGCACCACCACATTCAGTTTTTTTTTTTTAAGTTTTTAAAAGTATTTTTGGTAGAGACAGGGTCTTGCTATGTTGCCCAGGCTGGTCTCAAATTCCTGGCCTCAAATGATTGTCCTGCCTCAGCCTCCTAAAGTGCTGGGATTACAAGCATATACACTCAGCTGGCAGAGAAGAGAGAGGATGGAGAATTCCTTAGAGGATTTCTATTAGCCAAGCCTAGTGGTGGTATATATAATTTCCACCCATATTCTATTGGCCAGAACTCAGACACATAGGTATACCCAAATGCAAGGGAGGCTGAGAAAGGTAGTCTAGCTGGATGTTGTGAAGGAAGAAAAAACTAACACCCTTAGATTATCTGTCCAATGAAGATATTACATAATTTCAACTTAAATCAAACATACCTCATAAAGTTTGTTGGAATGATTAAATGAAACAACATATATAAAGCATTTAACATGATGCCTACACATGGTGAGTATTCATAATTGGTAGTTATTTTATTAGTATAATTGTTAAATCAAGAGCTAAATAAATTAACTGAGCTTCAGAGACCTATGGGACAATATCAAACAGTCTAACATAAACATCACATAAGTCCTAGAAGAATAGAAAAGTGAGAACAAGGCAAAATAATTCAAGAAATAATGGTCAAAATTTTCCCAGATTTGATTTTTAAAAGATTAGCTTATAGATCCTGAAGGCTAGAGAACCTTAGGCTAAATAAATATAAAAAACACCATGCCTAAGATATCATAATGAAGCTATCAAAAGTCAAAGATAAAGAGAAAATTTGAAAGCAGCCAGAATAAAAAGACACATTACATTCAGGGGAACAATAATACAATTATTACTTATCATCATAAACATAAAAGACCAACAGATAATGGAACTCCTTCCTTAAGGTGTTGGAAGGGTAAATATGTCAACCTAGAATTTCAATAGCTAGTATAATTATCATTCAAAAGCAAGGATGAAATATAAATAATTTCAGATAAACAACAGCTGAGATCATCTGTTGCCGGCCAACATGCATTGCAAGAAAAGAAAAAGCATACTTTTCAGGTTGAAGGAAAATGACACCAGATTGAAACTCTGAAGAAAGTGTTAAAGAGCATGAGAAGTGGTAAGTGTTAAATATAAGGAATATACTTTATACTTTTTTAACTTTTATTTTAGGTTCGGGGTACATGTGCAGGTTTGTCATATAGGTAAACTCATGTCATGGGGGTTTGTTGTACAGATCATTTCATCAGGCAGGTACTAGGCCTAATACCCAACAGTTATTTTTTATGCTTCTCTTCCTCCTCCCATCCTCCACCCTCAAAGAGGCCCCAGTGTCTGTTGTTTGCTTCTTTGTGTGTATGTGTTCTCTTTTAGCTCCCACTTGTAAGTGTTAGTTTCCTAAGGATAATGGCCCCCAGCTCCATCCATTTTCCCGCAAAAGACATGACCTCGTCCTTTATAATGGCTGCATAGTATTCCATGTTGTATATGTACCGCATTTTCTTTATCCAATCTGTCACTGACAGGCATTTAGGTTGATTCCACGTCTTTGCTGTTGTGAATAGTGTTGCAGTGAACATTCATGTGCATGTGTCTCTGTGGTAGAATGATTTATATTCCTCTGGGTATATACCCAGTAATGGGATTGCTGAGTTGAATGGTAGTTCTGTTTTTAGCTCTTTCAGGAATTGACACACTGCTTCCCACAATGGTTGAACTAATTTACGCTCCCACCAACAGTGTATAAATGTTCCCTTTTCTCCGGAACCTCACTGGCATCTGTTATTTTTGACTTTTTAATAATAGCAATTCTGACTGGAGTGAGATGGTATCTCACTGGAGATCCCAGTTAAGAGATTCCACACAGTGAAGAGAAACAGGATTCAGGATCCAGGTGAATAAGCAGTCTGACTGGTTCTCTGTAGAGCTACTGGGATGTGCTGGTGGGCTGCTCCAGTCCCTGGTTCCCTCTGACTCCCTAGAGCCCTAAGGCAACAATGACTAGGGCTGTGAAACAGCAAAGATGGTGGCCCACCCCTCCTCCTGGGAACAATGTCTCAAGGAGGTGTAATGCTGCTACCTGTGGCTGGTTGGAGTTCCACGCCAGTGGGTCTTATCCTGCAAGGTGCGGTGGAAGCGGGACCTACAGGCCGTCACTGCTTAGCCCCCTGGAGTCAGCCCCTTTCCTACGTGTATGTACAGGAATCTAACCTCCCACTTTGCTGGAGTTTCAGCTGGTTTTTCCAGGAAGCCTGAGAATCTAAGTCTCCCAGGACTACACATATTGCCTGGGTAGTGGTTCTGCCGAGACTCCATGTAGGTCTCTATGTCAGACTGAAGGCCCTGGTGGAATGGGTTCACGAGAGGATCTCCTGACCTCAGGGCTACAAAGATCCACGGGAAAAGCATGGGTTCCCAGGGTCACTCACTCACTTGCTGCTTCCCTGAGCAGGGGAGGTTCCCCTGGCTTCATGTCACTCCTGGGTGGGTAGTCATCCTGCCTTACTTTTCTCCATTCTCTGTGGGTCGAGTCTTCTCCATGATTAGTCCTGATGTGTGTACCTGAATGTTTCAATTAAAGGTGCTGTATTCACTTACCCCTTCTGTTCCTCTTCCTGAGAATGGTGCATACTACGTGTTTCTAGGTGGCCATCTTGGCCAACCTCCATATTTCGTATTTTTATTATCCTTAAAAGACAACTTTTAAAACAAATGATTAAAGTAAAAAATTATTTTAAATGTATTTAATATTATATATTTTTATTAAAAATATTATTCAAAACATATATATATATATATATATATATGCATGGTAGAAGCAAAAATATGGCAACAATAGCACAAAGGGACGGGGAGTAAGTGTTTTAAAGTAATTACAGCTTTGAAGTGGGGAATGGAAAGTGCCAAGTGAAAAGTTTTAAGGGGAATTTTAAGGATACACTATGGACTCTAAACAGACTTTGATAAATTAAGGATACAAAATGTTAGCCCTAGATCAAACACTAAAGCAAAATTTTTTTATTATACTTTAAGTTCTGGGATACACGTGCAGAACGTGCAGGTTTGTTCCATAGGTATATACGTGCCATGGTGGTTTGCTGCACCCATCAACCCATCATCTACATTAGGTATTTCTCATAATGCTATCCCTCCCCTAGCCCCCGACCCCCTGACAGCCATGGTGTGTAATGTTCCCCTCCCTGTGTCCATGTGTTCTCATTGTTCAACTCCCACTTATGAGTGAGAACACGTGGTGTTTGGTTTTCTGTTCCTTTGTTAGTTTGCTGAGAATGATGGTTTCCAGCTTCATCCATGTCCCTGCAAAGGACATGAACTCAGCCTTTTTTAATGGATGCATAGTATTCCATCGTGTATATGTGCCACATTTTCTTAATCCAGTCTATCATTGATGGACATTTGGGTTGGTTCCAAGTCTTTGCTATTGTGAATAGTGCCACAACAAACATATGTGTGCATGTGTCTTTATAGTACAATGATTTGTAATCCTTTGAATATATACCCAGTAATGAGATGGCTGGGTCAAATGGTATTTCTGGTTCTAGATTCTTGAGGAATTGCCACACTGTCTTCCACAATAGTTGAACTAATTTACACTCCCACCAACAGGTAAAAGCTTTCCTATTTCTCCACATCCTCTCCAGCATCTGTTGTTTCCTGACCTTGTAATGATTGCCATTCTAACTGGCGTGAGATGGTATCTCACTGTGGTTTTGACTTGCATTTCTCTAATGACCAGTGATGATGGGCTTTTTTTTCATATGCTTGTTGGCTGCATAAATGTCTTCTTTTGAGAAGTGTCTGTTCATATCCTTTGCCCACTTTTTGATGAGCTTGTTTGTTTTTTTCTTGCAAATTTAAGTTCTTTGTAGATTCTGGATATTAGCCCTTTGTCGGATGGATAGATTGCAAAAATTTTCTCCCATTCTGTAGGTTGCCTGCTCACTCTGATGATAGTTTCTTTTGCTGTGCAGAGGTTCTTTAGCTTAATTAGATCCCATTTGTCAATTTTGGCTTTTGTTGCCATTACTTATGGTGTTTTACTCATGAACTCTTTGCCCATGCCTATGTCCTGAATGGTATTGCCTAGGTTTTATTCTAGGGCTTTTATGGTTTTAAGTCTTACATTTAATTCTTTAATCCATCTTGAGATAATTTTTATATAAGGTGTAAGGAAGGGGTCCAGTTTCAAGTCTTCTGTATATGGCTAGCCAGTTTTCCCAACACCATTTATTAAGTAGGGAAATTTTCCCCATTGCTTGTTTTTGTCAGGTTTGTCAAAGAGCAGATGGTTGTAGACGTGTGGCATTATTTCTGAGGCCTCTGTTCAGTTCCATTGATCTATATATCTGTTTTGATACCAGTACCATGCTGTTTTGGTTACTATAGCCTTGTAGTATAGTTTGAAATCAGGTAGTGTGATGCCTCCAGCTTTGTTCTTTTTGCTTAGGATTGTCTTGGCTCTACAGGCTCTTTTTTGGTTCCATTTGAAATTTAAAGTAGTTTTTTCTAATTCTGTGAAGAAAGTCAATGGTAGCTTCATGGGGATAGCATGGAATCTATAAATTACTTTGGGCAGTATGGCCATATTCACAATACTGAATCTTCCTATCCATGAGCATGGAATGTTTTTCCATTTGTTTGTGTCCTCTCTTATTTTCTTGAGCAGTGGTTTGTAGTTCTCCTTGAAGAAGTCCTTCACATCCCTTGTAAGTTGTATTCCTAGGCATTTTATTCTCTTTGTAGAAATTGTGAATGGGGGCTCACTCATGATTTGGCTGTTTGTCTATTATTGGTGTATAAGAATGCTTGTGATTTTTGCACATTGATTTTGTATCCTGAGACTTTGCTGAAGTTGGTTATCAGCTTAAGGAGATTTTCAGCTGAGACAATGGGGTTTTCTAAATATACAATCATATAATCTGCAAACAGAGACAATTTGACTTCCTCTCTTCCTATTTGAATACCCTTTATTTCTTTCTCTTTCCTGATTGCCCTGGCGAGAACTTCCAATACTATGTTGAATAGGAGTGGTGAGGGAAGGCATCCTGTCTTGTGTCGGTTTTCAAAGGGAATGCCTCCAGCTTTTGCCCATTCAGTATGATATTGGCTGTGTGTTTGTCATAAATAGTGCTTATAAAAGCATAATTTTAAAAGATATTAATAAGAAGCCAATACAAAAAAAAATAGAATTTTTGTTCTAAAAAATAACTGATTAATCCAAAAGAAGGCAGGAAATTAGCATGAGAAAAAAACAGAAGGAACAAATGAATAATAAAGAGCAAAATAATAAGTTTAAACTCTAAGACATTAGTAGTACATTAAATGTAAATTAACTTTCTAACTGAAAGGCGGAAGTGTATAACTGGCTTTTAAAAAGCAAAAAATATATATGCTACACGAGATATAATTTAAATAGTAAGGTAAAAATAAGTTGAAAACTAAAATAATCTCCGTCCTGAGTTGTCCCCATAAAATATTAAAATATTAAAATGTTTTTCAAAGAAAATTAAAGTAGGACAAGAACAGAAGTCAATAAAATAGTAAAACAACAGACAATAGGAAAATTAACAAAGTTAAAAGTTGGGTGTTTGAAAATTAATAAAATTGATAAATTGCAGTAAGACTAACCATGAACTAAAAATTACACAAATGACTAATATCAACAAAAAGGGGAATGGGGGAGGAATATCACTACAAACCTTTCAAACATTAAAAGGGTAATAAAGAAATAAAAACAACTGTATTTCCAAAAATTCTGAAACAGATGAAACGGACAAATTGCTTGAGAACACAACTTACAAAAACTAAAGCAGACTCAAAAAGAAATGGAAAATCTAAATGGTCCTGTATCTGTCTAAAAAATTGAATTCAAACACAAATAGCCACATAGAAAATCACAAGTACAGATGATTTTACTAGTCAATTCTATTAAATATTTGCAAAGGAACAAATACCAATATTACCCAAAATCTTTCATAAAATAGAGAAAAGAACACTTCCCAGCTCACTTTTTGAGATTAATGTAATCCTGCTATCAAAATCAGACAAAGACATTACAAGGGAAAAAAAAACAGCCAATATCTCTCAAGTGCATAGACACAAATGTCATTTTAAAAGCAGCAAACCACAATATATAAAAAGAATAAAAGTTATGACCAAATGAGCTTTTACCCAGGAATGCAAGATTCATTCAATATTTGAAAATCAGTCCATGTAATTCGCCACATTAACCAAATAAAGGAAAAACAATGTGATTAGTATGATCATCTGAATAGATGCAGGAAAAGCATTTAACAACGTGCAGCACACATTCCCGATAAAACCCTTAAAAAACCAGGAATAGATGAAAATTTTCTCAATTTGATAAAGAACGCCTACAAAAAAACTACACTTAACAAAATAGTTAATAGTGAAATAATATTTTCCTCCTAAGAATGGGAACGAGATATTTTCTGCCTAATTTATTCAAAATTGTAATAGAGGACTTCATGAAATAAAGCAAGATAAAGCAAAAGAAGCATAATGATGGAAAAGAAAGATGTAGTGTTCTTTCTATTCACAGATCACTGAGAATCAAAGACACACCAAATCAGCCCTACACCCCAAACTCCAGGTTCCTTTACATGAGGAAGAAATGTCTTATTTAAAGCCCTGCTAATTGTTTTATTTTTTATTCACAGCTAAACCTAATCCAAGCCAAAAGAGACAAAAGTTTTGCTGTCTATGGGCCTTCTCTCAAGCATGCTGACACAAAGTAAACTCTAAGACCTCTGCTCTCTGTATCTCTGGATTCAATTCCTACATTACCAATAGAGAATTTGTTTAGCCAAGCCTGGGTGAGGTCTTCATTCTTGGTCTAATCAACTGTCACTAGGAAGCGGAACATATGGCAGAAATCCACTGTTAAAGATCCTACTGTGTGCATGGGGGAGTGAAGGGAAAGCATTCCTAGAGGAAAAATGTTGTGATGAACTCTGCAAGACTCCAAAAAGTGCCTTCTAGAGTGAATTTGGACATAGCTCTCTAATCCTTACTTTCTTCATCTATAAGATCAGTGTAATAGTAATATCTCCTTCTTAAGGTCATCATGAGGATTAAGTGAGAAATGTAAATCATTTTAGATAGTGCCTATCCATAACAAACTATTCCCAATCCTACTTCTAACAGCTAATTCCTGCACCTCTTTCAAGTTCTATCTGAGCCATTGCTTCTTTTAAAAATCTATCTGCAGCTCCCAAACTCTGGATAAGTGTCTCCAAATAGGCATTGCCATTTGAACTCTGTTATTCCCCATTATAGTGCATACCACACTCTAGTATAATTGCTTGTTCAGTTATCCAGCTCCTGGATTAGTGTCTGAGTGCCTTAAAGGCAAGGAATAAGTTTTATGCAATATTTTATCCCCAGTGCCCAGAACAGGGCTTAACTAAGATCATTTGCTAGTATGAACTTAACGAATACTTGTTTAATAAACAATGATGACCCCTTTAATAAAAAAATGAGCACGATTACCTCATCAACTTACCACATTTTATAAATGAAGAAACTGAGGCTTGAAATGTTAAGTAACTCACTCTAGTTTATCCCTTTGGTAAATGAGGGAGCAGAATTTGCCCCCAGGGCTCATGAAGACAAAAACCATGGTGTTCTCACCATGCCATGATACCTCACTAAACCAACAGCTGTTGAGCATCTTCTATGTGCTTGGTGCAGTGCTGTGTAATTCTATATGATCTCATTTAAACTCTACAACAATCTTTTGAGGCAGGTATATCAGTTTTATATATAAAGAAATTATGACTCAAAGAAGTAAATTCCATGCCCAAAGTCACATGGCAGGTAGAAAGTAGAACAAGGGTCCAGCTCTTCCCCTTTCTACAGGGACACTAAGGGTAAGGAGTTATGGGAGCATAGTAGGATTTCATTTTTATTTTAGTCCCGAGGGTAATAGGTGGTCATTAAAAGATTCTGCACAGGAAAAGGATATAATTTTAATTGGGTGGCAGAAAAATGTATCTGTAGCCTTTGTAGAGAGTGAATTGGAAGAGTGGGCCAAGGGATTCTCTGACTTTGTCCTACACTCTGCTCCTGAATCTGCTGCTCTCTTTTAACATTCTTTTGACATTTCCTTTCTTTACTTCATTCCAGATCCTCCTTTTCAGATAAGGCTTTACACTTCACACTCTTCGTAGGTCCACTCCTCACATGCCTGGCCTCCCTCCCTGGGGGAAGTGAGTTTCCCTTCATCTTAAATCCCATCTCCCCCAGAGAGCTCCCCTGCTTGTATCAAGAAGCTTGGTTCTGTCCTCCTCAGCTTCCACTCTCTTTCATACTGCCAATCACCTTCCCTTAGTGTTGAGAACTTTAGCATTGCCCAAGAGTTGTACAAGTTCATCTGCAGGTGAAGAAATGGGCCCAGAGAGAGGCACAACAGAGCAAGTTTGCATCAGAGATGGTTTTAGACCCAGCTTCCCTTGACCATGATTTAGAGTCCCCTCTGCTCAGCAGTACTGGTGAATTACAGCATTCCAAGAGTTTGATTTGAGCCTGAGCTGACTTTTCTTTGGAAGGATGATTTGAAGGCAATGTTTGATGATTTAAAAAATGTTATTATGATGCTTGGCAAGATGCCACATGAATGATGTTTAGACTCTAGGTCAGACTTTTATACTTAGTCTTTTCTCGCATTTATGAGCTTGAGTCACCATTTTATTCTTAACCTATGAGGTCCTTTGATATGCAATAGTATAGTTATGTTTATTTTGGACAGTTATTTTACAACTTTCAGTTGCATCTTGCTAGCTTAAAAAGAGTGTTTGGCATAATAGGAAGTAACTGTTGAAGAAATGCTGCCAAGCTCTTTATTATTTCTCAAACTGTGATGGTGAATCTTCCTTTTTTTTTTTTTAACCATGAAATGAGAGGGCTGGGCAGAAATGTATAATAATTTATAAAACAGCACTTTACTTAAATACCATTATTTAAATAAGATACTGCCTTTTGCTGAGTGTTTTTAATGCACATTCGGTTAATATATATTAATGTTAAAAAGAGAAGAGGAAAGAGGAGAATGCTAATTTATAAACAGACTCGAAGGACCCTAAGAATCATATATATATATATATATATATATATATATATGTTTAAGACACAGTCTCACTCTGTCGCCCAGGCTAGAGTGCAGTGGCACGATCTCAGCTTACTGAAACCTCTGCTTCCCAGGTTCAAGCGATTCTTGTGCCTTGGCCTCCCAAGTAGCTGGAATTACAGGTGTGTGCCACCACACCTGGCTAATTTTTGCATTTTTCAGAGATGGGGTTTTCCCACGTTGGCCAGGCTGCTCTTGAAGTCCTGACTCCAAGCAACCTGCTTGCCTTGACTTCCCAAAGTGCTGGGATTACAGGCCTGAGCCACTGTGCCCAGCCTAAGAATCATATTTTTTTCAGCTATTTTTTTTCTTTGCCCCCTGAATTTTCCCCAGCCATCGGAAAAGGAATTACTCCTACAATGCTTTGCAGCAGGCACATGTGAACTATCTTTAAACATATTTCAAGTGATCTATAAACACCTCATCAGCACAGTATAGCACTGCTGCTGGAAGACAGGGAAGCAAGACAAAATCCTGAGATTGATAATGCTGTCAGAATATTTCAGGTGTGGAAGTTTGATCTGCTTAGTCTTGGTGATCTCTCATATTGGATCTTAGCTGTTGGGGCTTACTGGGTGCTTGATTTATGATCATAGATAGTGTCCCTGTAAAAAGGGGAAGAGCTGGACCCTTGTTCTATTTTCTACCTGCCATGTGACTTTGGGCATGGAATTTACTTCTTTGAGTCATAATTTCTTTATATATAAAACTGATATACCTGCCTCAAAAGATTGTTGTAGAGTTTAAATGAGATCATATAGAATTACACAGCACTGCATCCAGCACATAGAAGATGCTCAACAGCTGTTGGTTTAGTGAGGTATCATGGCATGGTGAGAACACCATGGTTTTTGTCTTCATGAGCCCTGGGGGCAAATTCTGCTCCCTCATTTACCAAAGGGATAAACTAGAGTGAGTTACTTAACATTTCAAGCCTCAGTTTCTTCATTTATAAAATGTGATAAGTTGATGAGGTAATCGTGCTCATTTTTTTATTAGAGGGGTCAACATTGTTTATTAAACAAGTATTTGTTAAGTTCATACTAGCAAATGATCTTAGTTAAGCCCTGTTCTGGGCACTGGGGATAAAATATTGCATAAAACTTATTCCTTGCCTTTAAGGCACTCAGACACTAATCCAGGAGCTGGATAACTGAACAAGCAATTATACTAGAGCGTGGTATGCACTATAATGGGGAATAACAGAGTTCAAATGGCAATGCCTATTTGGAGACGCTTATCCAGAGTTTGGGAGCTGCAGATAGATTTTTAAAAGAAGCGATGGCTCAGATAGAACTTGAAAGAGGTGCAGGAATTAGCTGTTAGAAGTAGGATTGGGAATAGTTTGTTATGGATAGGCACCATCTAAAATGATTTACATTTCTCACTTAATCCTCATGATGACCTTAAGAAGGAGATATTACTATTACACTGATCTTATAGATGAAGAAAGTAAGGATTAGAGAGCTATGTCCAAATTCACTCTAGAAGGCATTTTTTGGAGTCTTGCAGAGTTCATCACAACATTTTTCCTCTAGGAATGCTTTCCCTTCACTCCCCCATGCACACAGTAGGGTCTTTAACAGTGGATTTCTGCCATATGTTCCGCTTCCTAGTGACAGTTGATTAGACCAAGAATGAAGACCTCACCCAGGCTTGGCTAAACAGATTCTCTATTGGTAATGTAGGAATTGAATCCAGAGATACAGAGAGCAGAGGTCTTAGAGTTTACTTTGTGTCAGCATGCTTGAGAGAAGGCCCATAGCGTCAGAAATATTAACAGAATTTTCAGAGGATGGTGCCCCAAGCCCCACTGGGATAGGATGTATACAATACAATGAAAATATTATGTTTCTAAAATCTGAAAAATTCTCATTCTAAAACTACATCTGGCATGAAGGTTTCTGGATCAAGGATTGTGATTTGCACTTTCTTTCTTTCTTTTTTTTTTTTTTTTTTTTTTTTTGAGACAGAATCTTGCTCTGTCACCCGGGCTGGAGTGCAATGGTGCAATCTCAGCTCACTGAAATCTCTGCCTCCTGGGTTCAAGTGATTCTCGTGCCTCAGCCTTCTGAGTAGCTGAGATTACAGGAGTCTGCCACCATGCCTGGCTAATTTTTTGTATTTTTAGTAGAGACGAGATTTTGCCATGTTGGCCAACCTGGTCCGGAACTCCTGACCTCAGGTAATCCACCCGCCTCAGCCTCCCAAAGTGCTGGCATTACAGGCATGTGCCACCGTGCCCGGCCCGTGATTTGTGCTTTCTTATCATAACAAGGATGGTCCCCAGTGGCCAAGCCCTTGCCAACCTCACTCTCTCCTACCTCATACTCATTTATCTCCAACATGCTGTGTTCCAGATATAGAGTCCTCATCACGGCCTTATGCTACAGTTTTGTAGCATAAGGCTACTTGTATAAAGTGGTCAGCGGGTGCCCCACTATGGCTTTATACAAGCTTTCCCCACTGCATGAAATAGCTCTACTCCATTTTTTCACTTGGAAAAAAACCTTGCACATTTCAAAGCCCATTTCAAAGTCTGCTTTCTCTATAAGGCCATGCTTTCCCTGTGCAGAATATTTCAATACCCCTGTCCCCGGCCCTCTCTGTGGTCTGAACAGGGCTGGCTACTCACTTTTCTGTGCACTTCATCATCTACGCACAGTAGCATGGGCCACGTTTATTATAACCACCTCTTTACAGGACAGTGTTCCTCCTCTGGTCTGTAGGCTCCTGACAGGCAGAGCCTGCCCTACTTATCTCTGACCTCAGCATCTGGCAGAGTTCCTAGTACTAGAGAATGCCTGCTGGATTATGAGAGGCATTCAGCAAAGGGCAGTCCACCAATTCATTACTCCAAGAAGAAATGAACTAAACACCCACCACCACAGTCATTACTGACCCAAAACAAAGAAGGAGACTTAGGAGCAAAGGCAGAGAGCTCTCCAACCTCCTTCTCCCTGCAGATGCTCTGGTCCTGCACTATCTCTGTCTCTACTCACACCAGCAGGAGACCAAGGTCTCCTAAAAGCTGCAGAGCTAAAACATTCTCCTTCCCAGGCCCTCCCAAATAAGGACAAAGGCCAAGTTGTCTCCGACCAATGGTGGCTGAGTATGCAAATGAGACAGTGCATCAGGAGGCCTGGACAGAGAACACTCAGCTACCTTTAGGGCCATGATTCTGATTCAAATATAGATGGAATAAATAATAGTAATCAGAAAAACAATGATATTGGCAAAGAGCTTCAAGCTTCAAGGCTTACAAAATACTTTTACTTATATTTTATCACTTAATCAAATTCACACACTCTGTATAGCAGATATTGTTATTGTGCCCAATTAATAGATGAGAAAACTGAAGCTCAGAGAGAATCGGCATTAGTAATAAAGGCTCAAAAGCTAATAAAAAGGAGCTGGGGTTAAAAGCAGATTGATGTGGTCTGGGCATGATGGCTCACACCTGTAATCCCAGCACTTTGGGAGGCCAAGGCAGGTGGATCACTTGAGGTCAGGAGTTAGAGACCAGCCTGTATAACATGGTGAAACCCCATCTCAATTGAAAATACAAAAATTATCCAGGCATACGGGCGGGTGCCTGGATCCAAGCTACTAGGGAGGCTGGGGTGTGAGAATCACTTGAACCCGGAAGGCAGAGGTAGCAGTGAGCTGAGATCAGGCCACTGCACTCTAGCCTGGGCGACAGAGCAAGACTTTGTCTCAAAAAAAAAAAAAAAAAAAGGAGATTGATGTGGAAGCTCAGATTTGAAGGAGAGCCTATTGGCCAAAGCCATAGGAAAAAGAGAGGACATAAATTTTGTGGAATAGGCTGACATAGTACTGGTGGGAAAGGCAGAAAAGGAGGTTATGGTTCTATGCGTAGAAAAGTGCAAAGCTTTAATACCAGGGAAGAGAAAATGGTGTGACTACAATGAGAACTGGAATTAGAAGAAAAATCTGTTGGCTAAGGGATCAAGGGTACCGCAAAACTGAGATGAGTGGGGCTAAGGATCTACTTCTGATTAAAAGCAATATATAATTATTACAGAGAATTTAGAAAAACTAGAAAAAAAGGAAGAAAAAAATTTATTTAAGAACATTTTAAAAACATGCTAAGTTTCCATTATGTAAAGTAAAGCTCCCAATTGTTTGCTATACCCTATTTTAGTTTAATGGAGTATTTTTATTAACATGGATAGTCTCTTGCTTTTACCTTCCTTACCTTACCACTGCATGAGAGTAAATATTTACTTACCCTCATCAACTTTCAATATTATTATTTCATTTTCAATATCAGATAATTGTGGGAAAATTTTGGAAGAAGGGCTATAACATCCTATTATTGTTTTAATTTACATTTAATTGGTTAATAAGGAAACTTAAAATTTTTTTCAGTTTTTACCAGTATATTTCATATTTGTCTTTTGCCTATTTTTGTCCTTTTTCCATTTGTTTACTGAGGTCCTGGTGTTACTGAATGTATATGAGTTTTATATTTATTTAAAAGAGTTACCCTTTGTTGAATTCTCTACAACATTATTCCAAGTTTTATTGATTGCTTTTTAATCTTGGTGATTTTTTTGATGTATGAAAGTTTTAAATTTTTATGTAGTCAGATCTGTCATTCACATCTTTAGTGATTTATTCTGTCAACTTTAAGCTGAGAAACCCTCCCCGGGGAGGTTTGATAAATATTCACATCTATTTTCTTCTAGAATTTCTAACAGTTTAGGTGTTTAAATATTTAACTCTTTAAACCATCTGGAATTTATTTTGATGTTCTGAGTGAGGTTAAAAAATGTTCAAAATGCTTTTAAAAAATAATAAAACACTTAGCACCTCATATTTTTAGCTGATTTGGCATAACCTTAAAGTCCAAGTGGAACCCCCATTAAACGCTACAAATTTCTTAATAGTGTTTACTATTTTCTTTCTAATAGCACAGGATACAAAATACACCTACTTGTCAGTCACTGCTCCAAGTGAGTTTATCAGCAAGCCACACACCCAACACATGGTCTCTCTTTTATTATTAAGAAAAGTAGGTAATAAATAAGAAGCGGGGCTCCCACCAATAATTGGCAAATCCTCCAAAGAAAATCCAGCACATATTGGATGAAGTCTTGTCCCTAGTGGACTTGTGAAATTTCTCTGACTGAATCATTTAAGCAAAGAAAACTTTCCTCCCTTCCAATCATGTCTCTCCTTCACAGTATGTGGTGCTCATTCAAAAGAGCACATGCAGAAGAAACCAGAATATATATGTTTGCTCTCTCTCCACGCGGGGTAAACAGTCCTGCCTTCCTCTGCCTTCCAACCCAAAGGTGGCCACGCCTGGTGCTGCACTGAAAAAGATTTGTGGCTTATTGTCCTGACGGATGCCAGAGTAACAGAATAGCTCTGTAGTACGTCCTGGAAAAGCAAGCCAACAAAGCATTGTGCTATTGATGGCTCACATTATAATGGAGAAATATTAGGGGGATATTTCAATAGCCACCCAGAGGAGAAACTGCAGCTATAAGAATACCACAGACTGTTTCCAATGAGAATAAAAGTGACATAAAAAAGGGAGAGGGGGCTGAAAAGGGGGTAAAAATGCTTCAGGGGGGGAAAAAGTCCACTCCAAGAATATATGTTAATGCACAGGCTGTTTGCTAGCTTGGTTCTCTAGAGAAGGGGAGTAACAATCCCCAGTATGTGAACTCCACAATTACAGCATTATTAATTTATACACCACCAGAGACCACACATGAGACCTCATGGTAATTAAGTTACAGATAAAGCCAGGTTAGTTTTCCTCTGAATATAAACAACTGTGTTCTGTTTAACACACACTCAAAGAAAAACTGGTGGATTTTAAACCAAAGAACAGTGTCTGGTAAACCTATATTCAATGAAGATCTGTCAGTAATATAATGTTTAAAAAAAAAAAAAGAACTGCCTAGCAATAGATTCAGGAGAGAAGTAGAATGATGAAGATTTAGTCAGTAAAGCCACTCTCTTTTCCTGAGAAAAGACAGCAGGCAAATTGGAGGCAGGAGGTTTAATGAGTCTCTCCTATAAGGCCTGAATTAGAAATGTGCAAAGGTTCAAGCAAATGCTGGACATGGGGATAAAATCTATTGCCATGGTGCCCTGGAATGGCAAGAATTAGGCCACGACATAACCTTTAGAAGTGGGGTAGACTTTGATCCAAAAATTTTACTTCTAAAAACTCATTCTAAGCAAATAATCCTGGACTTGCGCGACGATTTTGCTCCAAAGATGTTCATCTCAGCATTAACAGCAAAACTCTGCAGTCAATTTACCCTTTTCATCTCACGTTTTACTGTAAACAAATCTCCATGTCTATAGATACATTTGTGGACTCTCATCTTAAATAACTACATAGTCTTCCACTGATGAATACATCATAGTTAGTTTAATCAATATATATAGGGATTTAAGAATGATATTACATTAACCCTTTATCATGTTCACAACATTGAAAAGAGTGCACTAAATAGGCATTATACCTTTTAATTTCCTGTTTGCAGAACCTCACCTCTCAGGAGTACCCTCACCAGCAATTTCAACAAGATTCTAATAAATTTATTTATTTCCAATAAAATTCCTACTTACAAGACATTTTTATTGTATCTAGTTTGCCATTTAAATGACCTACTTTTATGTCAGACTCTCTAATTCATGTCTCTGAGCAATGCACATATCAGATACATGCTCAAGTTACTATTTACTTTCAAGATTGCTAAAACTGTACACAGAAGTAAAGCCATTAGAGGATAGTGGAATTGCATCCAAAGAAAATGTTAAGACAGTGTGTTAGTTATCTATTGCCGCATAGTAAATTACCCCAAAATTTAGTGACTTAAAGTGTCAAACATTTATTATCTCATAGTTTCTGAGAATCAGAAATGCACGCATGGCTCAGCTGGGGCCTCTGGCTCTGATCTTCTATGAGGCCACAATCAAGGTGTGGGCCAGATCTGTAGTAATCTTAAAACTCAACTGGGAGTCAATCCACTTTTAAGTCCATTCAAGTGGTTGTTGACAGGAGTCAGTTCCTCATGGATTGTTAGACTGAGACCTCCTTTGGTCCTTGTTCAACATCTACAGGGCATCTCACAGCATGGCAGCTGGCTTGGCCAGAGTGAGAAAGGAAGAAGACAAGAGAGGGAGTACAAAGAAAACAGAATTCACCATCTTTTAGAGCTAGGGTTGCCATATTTAGCAAATAAAAATACAGGATACTCAAAGCAGTGTAAAGAGGGAAATTTACAGCTGCAAATGCATATGGTAAAAAAGAAGAAAGAAATAAAATGAATACAAACTAGAAAAATGAGAATAAACTAAAGCCAAAACTAGCAGAAGGAAGGAAATTAGAGAGAGATAAATGGATTGGAGAACAGAAAAATAGTAGAGAAAATCAACAAAACCTAGAGTTTGTTCTTTGAAAAGCTTAACAAAATTAACAAACCTTAAACTAAATTAATGAAGAAAAGGAGAGAGGACTCGAATGTAATGAAATAGGGGACATTTCAACCAGTTTTACAGAAATAAGAAGGATAAGAGAATATTACACGTAATTATATGCCAACAAATTCAATAACCTAGATGAAATTGCTAAGTCCTAGAAACACAAACCCTATCAAGACTGAATCATAAAGAAATACAAAATGGGAACAGACCAATAGCTAGTAAGGAGATATTTGCACACCACTCTTCATAGCAGAACTATTCACAACAGCCAAGAGATGGAAGCAACCCAAGTGTCCATCAACAGATCAATGGATAAACAAAATATGGCATATAGATACAATGGAATATTCAGCCTTGAAAAGAAAGGAAATTCTGACACGCTACAACATGAACCCTGAGGATATTATTCTAAGTGAAAAAACCAGTCACACACACACACACACACACACACACAAACGAAAATGCTGTGTGACTCCACTTTTATAAAGTATCTAGAGGAGTCAAATTCATAGAAACAAAAAGTAGAATGTGGTTGATGGAGCTAGACGAAGGGGAAAATGATGAGTGGTTTTTTAGTAAGTTTGGGGTTTCAATTTTCGAGATGAGAAAATGTGATAATTGCACAACAATGTGAATACACTTAACACCACTGAACTGAACACTTTAAAACAGTTAAGATGGTAAATTTTATGTTATGTGTTTTGGTGTTTTCTACTTTTGTTAAAAATAAAAGTTAAAAAAAAATGTAGACCACCTAGTTAAATTTGAATTTCAGATAAACAGTGAATACTTTTTTAGTATAAGTATCTCCCAAATATTGCATGGGACATTCTTACACCAAAAAATTATTCAATGTTTATCTGAAATTTACATTCAAGTTGGTATTCTATATTTTTGCTGGCAGTTTTATTTACAGCCTAATCTCAGAAGTGAAATATCATAAGTTTTACTAAATTTCATTAATTAGAAGCAAGTCACTAGGTTCGACCCCACTCTAAGGGAAGCGATTACACAAAGACATGAATACAAGGAGACAGAGATCATTGGGAGCCATTACAGGAGCTGCCTACCAAAGACAGAAAGAGATTAGTGAATATTTCTAAATATTTATATTTTTTCTCTCACCAATGAGTTTGCAAGCCTCTTGAAGGTCTACCACAGGTAAGGTGACCGTATAATTTATCATCCAAACCAGAACTCTTTTGAGATCATGAAAAGGGTGGTGGTGGGGGTGCTACAAATAACTACAGCAGAGCAACAAAGATAAACAGAACTGTCCTAGGCAAACCCAGAGGTATGGTCACCTGAGTCAAAGATCGCATTGCTGGGTGTCTTCCTCAACCATTGGCACAATGCCAACATATAAGGAGTATTTAATATATCTTGCTTATGGAATGGCAAAATGATTCCAAGACACACAAAGGTACTTGGGCCACTTGTTGGCTGAGTACAGTCGTTCTCAATAATTTTTCATCAGAGTCTAATTAGGGAGGCCAAAAACCCCTCTTAACCCATTGAATCCTACTTTTCAATCAAAAAGTAAATCCCTAACAACATGGAGACGTCACTCTAGGAAGTCTCTTAAATCCCAACAGAGGGATGAGTTTATTACACAGCCACTGGCTTCAGCATTTGATCTCAACAATCCCAGTGTTATGGGGAAGAACTCACTGCGTCTCTGGCATTGGAGACTCCTGGACTCCAACCCAGCTCTGAGACTAAGTAAGCACAAAACCATGGGCAAATAACCTGACCCCTTTAAACCTCAGCATGCTCATTTAAAAAAGTTTTTTGATTGAATGTGACAATATGCAGAAAGCACTTAGCACATTTATTCAACACATCAACAAATATTTGAGCATTTACTATGTGCCAATACATAATTCCTGGAAAGCTATAGTCCAAGAATATTCTTGATAGAAATGCATATCACTACACAATCTGGGATTTACCAAAGAGTCCTCAACAAACTGAATTAGAATCCCTAAACTTACAGTAATTTATTATTTTAACAGTCAATCATCCCAGCACCTATAAACTATAACCAGTTTAGCACAATGCTGATCCCCATGGATGAAGAAATTTGCTCCTTCCAAATCACAAACATTTCAATTATTGCCATAAACTCTTTCACTGAAAAAACTTTAAATTTTGTACCCAGGCAGTGTGGTAGAATAATGAGTTCAAGTTTTCTGTAAACTAAAAATGTTGCCATTTCTAGTTTATGAAAAATAAATTTCTGTAACCCTTCATAACTCACAGTTACTAATTAGTCCTTCTTTATACATAAAAATGAAATTTTATGTGATTTTTGCCTCATATGCTTGTAAAAATGAAATAAGATACGGTTTTTAGGGATCAGGTTGTGGCCAATCAGGAAAACCATTCCACCTCACCATAAAGACATGAATATAAATAATATAATTATGAATACGAATTATTCCCAGGCTGGAGTGGGAGCACAGTAAATGTGCAGCTTGTGACATTAGGACTGTTGTATTAATTTTCTATTGCTGCTGTAACAAATTACCACAAACCTAGCGGCTTGAAACAACACAAATTTATTATCCTCTCATTTTAGAGATCAGAAGTGTGACACGGTTTTCACTGGGTTAAAATCAAAGTGTAGGCAGAGCTCCATTCCTTTCTCAAGGCTCTGGGGGAGAATTCACTTCTTAGCCTTTTCCAGCTTCTAAAGGCCACGTGCACACTTTGGCTTATGGCCTCTCCCTCCATCTTCAAAGCCAACAGCAGTAGGTTGAGTCTTCCCACGTTGTATCACTCTAACCTCCTCTTCTGCTTCCACCTTCTACTTTTAAGGG
Organism: Symphalangus syndactylus; assembly: GCF_028878055.3. NCBI lineage: Eukaryota > Metazoa > Chordata > Mammalia > Primates > Hylobatidae > Symphalangus > Symphalangus syndactylus. Next base: position 24,997,836 of record NC_072438.2, read on the forward strand.
CCTGATTATAGTTGGCCCACCTAGATAGTTCACAATCAACTAGGTCAACTCATTGCCAACCTCAATTCTATCTACAACCTAATTCCCCTGTGCTATGTAACAGAACATAATCACAGATTCTGGAGATGAGGGCTTGGACGGCTTTGTGTGGCAAGGATGTGGGGGAATTCTTCTGCATAGCACAGTTGTGTTTTCCAAAATCTATTTGGGGGAATATCAGTTCTGTGAGATGGCATACGAGGGAAGGGTTCCATGAAGAAATGTTTGGGAAATGCTGCAGCCTCTATCTCATTCTTAGAACTTCACAAGACAGTTTTACATTAAAGAGATGTGCCCCACTAATTTGAAGATGTAATGTATTTTTTTCTTAAAGTAACTGTTAATATCCAAGCAACTAGTGTTCTGTAGAATGTGACGTCCTTGAACTGGTCCAGGACTTATGAATTCTGGCCTCTGCTTACCAATAGCTCACAGTATGACCCTGAGCAAGCCTCGTAACCCCCTCTACTAACTGAGGGGAGCATGTGGCCTTGGATGTAATCTGCGCCACTATTCTACATTTCCTCAAGTGACCAAAAAGTTTCCTTTTAAACCTGAGATTCTATGAATCACTTCAGTAAACATTGATGGAACATTACTGTACAGGCAGGAAATGAGCTAAACTCTGGGCATAAATTGATAGAAAGACCTTTTCTTAAGGATCTAACTCTCCAGTTAGGGACACGAGCATGAAAAGAAAAATCTGTAACATGTCTGGTAAATTCCCTAACAGAAGTAAATGTAGAGTGCAGAGGCAGCATGGAGAATAGGTAGTTGACTCCATCAAACACGTTGGGAGGGGGCGAAGTTTGCATTTAAAGGACAGCTGGAGTCTACCTGGTCAAGTGAGAGGGGAAGAAGGGTGTTTAAGTATTCATTTTGAAATATGGGTCAAAGATGGGAGGATCTAAATAAAGGAATTTTTACTGTATTCATAAACTGTTTGTAATGTGCCAGTGGAATCTACTGAATCATTGAAGCATTGCTAGACTAGAATAACTCCAATGTTTCCATCATAGAAGACAAATACTTAAGGTGATAGATATCCCAGTTACACTGATTTGATCTTTACAAACTACATGAATGCATTAAATGATCACATGTAACCCCAAACTATGTTCATCTATTATGTATCAATAAAAATAAAAACAGAAAAAACAAGTGACTAGACTGAGATCCGTAAAAAATTATCCTTTCCCATAGTTCATATCTACTGGATAATTTCTGCCTGGCTGTATCACCAACATACTACTTTCTAACATCATCAAGGCCCTTTGGGGGACAAGATAAAAGACTTGTCCCCATTCCAGAAACAGCCTTGCCTTTCTTTGGCACTAAGGACATAACAGATGTGATTTATTCAGGCTAAAAAATTTACACCAAATTATAGACCTTGCTTTGCATGTCTTAAGGGCTTTTTCATGTTTATTTTCAACAGAGGTGTGTTATATTTTTTCTGCAAGCCTTTTGTCAACAGCCTGACAAAGAGAGCATGAGTGTTTCTAAATTACCCTTGCCTCTTGCATGACTAGAAGAGAAAGTCATGCAGGTTGGATATCTGTTCGGTAACAAGAACACGGGAATATATTTATCGTCCTTACTTGGACACATTTTTTTTTCCAGTTCCACTTAGAGTTGTGGGATGTTATTGGAAGGCCACCCATGTTCAGTTGTTATTGCTACTGTTGCTAAGAACAGGGGAAAGGAATCAAAAGGGCAATAGAGAAATGTTTTCCTGTATAGAAAAGCCAGCAAAATAAATAAACCAATATACATAACAATGTACTACTTACCCAAAGAGTTAGACCTCAGGATAAGACCTTATATATCTCCATAGAAATGAGGATAAAAATAAAACACAAGGGAGCTAACGATTGTTAAACTGCTGCATCGTGCCAAGTATTGTGTTCAATGTTTTCTTTATTTAATCTTCAAGAAAACTCTGCAGTAGGCCAAACTCCTACAAATCAATCTCCAGAAAGACCACAACAAAAAGTCTATAAATGCAAATAAACCAATACCAGCCTTTGTACCATAAATCCTGTGGGGCCTGTATGCTCTTTCTACAGGATCTGCAGGGTGCTGGAGGTATTTTATCTGAGCTCACAGCCACCTTTTTCAAGCTCTGGGCTATCCAGGAGGAGTTGCTCATGAAAACCTTTGAAGTTGGCATCTTACTTTAGCCCCCATCTACAAAGCTCTGGGAGAAAATTGGTATTTTGCCAAGTGTCTCACCAGTGGTGCTCTCAAAGTTATCAGCTTTTAAATTGCCAAAATAGGTCTTGTTTTCTGCCATCCTTGCCACACCACACCATGCTGAGATCCACGCAGAAGTGGAGGGAAAGTCTACCTACTTTGTGTCTCACTTTAACCCCTGGGCACCAAAGGTAAACCTTCAGGACCATTATGAAAACATCTCATTTAACTTCTGGTCAGCACCCCCTCCAGATTAGACACTGCCTTAAGGCTAATCTTAAAGACCACTGTCTGACACGGACTCCATGTAAGCCCCTCCTTTTCCTCCCCACACTCAGGCATCTGCAAAGACCTCTGATCTCATTTTCCCTGGGCCAAAATTCCTCATGGCAACTGACTTCTAGCGGGACAGACCTATGAATTTATCAGATACACAAAGACATCTCTGGATTCCAACTTTTGCTCAAACAAGACTCCAGCTATAAACAAATGAAAAAACTGAGCTTTAGAAAAGTTAATAAATTGACCCAGTTGTTAAAGGTCAGAGCCAGAATGGGAACCCCAGATCTGCCTAACTCCAAGTTACACCATCTTGAGAACTCACTAAACAAAGCTCATGTGGCATTGCTACAAAGAACCTTGATTTTACTTCTTATTTGACTTCTGATGTTTAGGGTGCGTCGGTTCCATCACAGTGTTTAATTTAGGCTATCCATTTAAGATTTAGAGGTCTAGGTGGGCATGGTGGCTCACGCCTGTAATCCCAGCACTTTGGGAGGCCGAGGCAGGTGGATTGCCTGAGGTCAGGAGTTTGAGACCAACCTGGCCAACATGGTGAAACCCCATCTCTACTAAAAATACAAAAAAAATTAGCCGGGTGTGGTGGTGTGCGCCTGTAATCTCAGCTACACAGGAGGCTGAGGCAGGGGAATTGCTTGAACCAGGGAGATGGAGGTTGCAGTGAGTCAAGATTGCGCCACTGCACTTCAGCCTGGGCAACAGAGTGCGACTCTGTCTCAAAAAAAAAAAAAAAGATTTAGCAGTCTAAAGTCAAAATATTCCAGAAATAAATGTTTTCACTGATTTCTTGCTTGCATATTGTCCATTCAGTGGAATCATCCCCTAAACCAATATCCTGTATGCCCACTATCTCAGAGAGCTTTTTACCTTCTCTCTTAGTTATATGCAAGCTCCAAAACGTTAGAATTCACATCATCATCCAGAGCCCTGATTGCCTATAAATTTTCACATCTTTTGGAGCTTGTCTTCAGAGTGTGGCAAGATACCTGTAACTCATAAGGGGCATACAAGAAGACATCTCCCAGTTTACAGCAAAGGCTACAGCAACTCCTCAGAATCTCCTGAGAATGATTTAACCCGTATCTCCTGAGAAGGTTGCTAACACACCTGCAATGATATATCGAAGTTACGAGTTAAATTTGGAGCAGGAAGTTGTTCTAAAGGGAGATAATTTTTTATCACGTATGTAAACCTTGTTGAAAACAATGTATACTTTCAAGATATTCTGGAGGCAGTGCACTGCCTGTTTCCCTTTGAGATTCTTTGGCTTTCAAGAGAAAAAGGAAATCTTTCAAATTTCATGAGCTAGCTTACCTTTGTTTTCCTCAGAAGCTGTGGCTTATTGAAAAGAAAAGCCTGATCTAACAATGCTGAGAAACACTTTTCTCTAGTCCAAATTAAGGCTGATGTAAGGAAAACCCAGTAAGACACTGAAGGCAAGAAGCCAGGGTGCCAAACCTTTGGGACTTAGACCATGCCTTTGTCAAGATGAGCCCTCAGAAAATTCTTCTATCTAGAATAATATCAGCTAGTAAATGGAGAAGGATGTATAGAATTAGGAAATTACCATTTTATAGCTACTAATAAGTGATTAAGGCAGGGATTATCAACAACACCAAGACCCTTAGATGAAAAGTTGATAGGGAACTGGATATTTACATGATGTCTCCTACAGCCAAAGGCCAATCACAGGAGAAACATAAGATGACAGGGCTAGAGCCAAGCTGCCAGCGCATTACTTGCCTACTGAAGTAATTAAATATGAAGGACACAGCATCATGCATTACCAAAATGTTTACCCTGGATCTAATCAAATGTTTAGATCGAATGTTTAGTTCATGTGGGAATTAAAGAGGAACCAAAACACTAGCAGCAGGAGGAGGCAATCGGGCAATTCGGAAAGAAGGAATTTCTCTAGGACAATTAGCCCCGTTCCTTCAAAATCTTCAACAAGTCAATGTCATGAAAAAAAGCACAGTAGTAGATGAAAAGAGACTTAACAGACATAACAACCAAGAGTGATGTTGATTGGATCCTCATTTAAACAACTCAGCTGTAACATTTTGGGGGGCAATTGGGGGAAATTTGAGCATGAACTGGTAATTTGAGGATTTAAAAAATTATTATTAATTATATTAGGCATGAAAATTGTATGGCTTTTCGGTAAAAAAAAATGGCCTTTGCTTTTTAGAGATGTACACTGAAGCTAATTCGCAATTGCAAAGATATGGAACCAACCTAAGTGTCCACTGACCAATGAAGTGGATAAAGAAAATGTGGTATATATACACCATGGAATACTACTCAGCCATAAAAAGGAATGAAATAATATCTTTTCCAGCAACTTGGATGGAGCTGGAGACCATTATTCTAAGTGAAGTAACTCAGGAATGGAAAACCAAATACTGCATGTTCTCACTTACAAGTGGGAGCTAAGCTATGTGTACACAAAGGCAAACAGACTGAGGTAATGAACTTTGGAGACACACAAGCAGGAGGATGAGGTGGGTGTGAAAAAAAAAAAACCTATATTGGATACAGTGTTCCCCACTCAGGTGACAGGTGCACTAAAATCTCAGATTTCACCACTATATATAATAATTCATCCACATAACCAAAACCACTTGTGCCACAAAAGCTATTGAAATAAAAATAGTTTTAAAAAGACGCATGCTGAAGGATTCATTGGTGAAATGCCATTATATAAATAATATGCTTTAAATTTCAGCACAAAAATAGACACAACCAATATGGAAAAATGCAAACAATTGTTACATCTACATGATGTGTATATGAGAGACCATTATACTGTATACTAGTCTCCCTACTATTTGGCATTTGTCAGAATTTTTTTTTTAAATATGAGTGGTCAGCATGGCTTTGGGCTATGGTGGGGAGGAAGCATGAGTGTTCCAAGACGACCCTCCCTGCTTCCATTTGCTTTGAAAGTCTGATGACACCATCAGGAAATACTGGAATATTGCTGCTGTAAGAGCCTCCAATGTTAAAACTACCTCACCTTTATTTAACAGAGAATAAATGGAACTCCAGGGAGAAACAGTGAATTTCTCCAAATCACATAGTTAATAGGAATGTGGTCTAGGGGCAGAAATCAGATTTATTGACTGCACATCCATCCCTTTCCACTGTACTGCAGCCCTACAGCCTCTACGCTTTTGATGAAAGGAAGAAGTGGAGCCGGATCTGGAGAAGCTGTAATTGCTGTCAGGATTCAAGGAATGCTGTCAGGCCCGGAATGTGTTCCCCTCAGTCTCACTTAGACTTGCTGGTTCAAGGCAGAACTAGGTGCAAGCATTTGCCAAGGTGTAAAACAGCACAAAGTGACACACACAACTTAAGAACTTACACACAAAAGAGGAAAAGCAATTCCAAAAGCCTCTCCACCCTCGCCTTGGATTTCTTCTCCAAATGACAGAGTGAAAAGAAGTAGGCATTGGGGTCAGAGAGCATTTCGTCCTCATTCTACCACTTATAATCCGAGAGTCACTTAACTCACCTGATCTCCCCAGCTTTTTCACCTATAAAATGGAAACAGCAATACAAGAAGGGATCCAGGAGAAACTGCCTGTCACAAAAGATGGCATACAGACATAACAGTTTAAAAACTTCCATTTCTGTCCCTTTACCTTTCCCTTAACCAAATGATAATGACTGACTTACAATGAAAAACCACACAGACCACTGCATTATCTGTCAGAGACCATTTAATAACTCCTGCTCTCCTGCTATCGGTTTGTTCAGATTTTCTCACATTTTCTTTGCCTAAAGCAACATTTGGTTATCAAAATATGTACCTCATATTAGCTCAGGAAACCAAAAAGGGGGGAAAAAAGATCTTCATTCTGTTGCTGCAATAAAGGTTTCCTTCTCTAGCGATAATCAACTCTGCATAATTAAAATCGTTCAGACTGCTGAACTAATTTTCAGACTGGAGGTTTCTTCCTGTAGCAACACTTACAAGCAAAGTTTCTACTGTGAATGAATTTAATCATAGTCTAATTACAATTTTAATGAATATCCCCAGCCCTGCATGTAAACTTGCACTCAAAGGCTTTGCTATCTGTTAGGGTATTTTAAGGTCTTTTCATTTTTAATATAAAGGAATGTGTTGGCAAAATGACAGTGTAGAAAAGAAATCTTCCTTCTGGTTTAGTTTGGTCTGGTTTTGATAATCACGTGAGAAAATGTAAACGGCCTGATATTTTAAAGAGCTTCTTCAGTTTTGGCATTTCACCTTTAGATTTTGTTAAGTGCTGTTTCCTTAGGGATTGAGAGCAGCTTTCCTTAGGGATTGAGAGCACACCTGCATTCCATTTGCAGTTTGGTGTGTGTTATCTGGTTTCATGAATATCCAAAAAATCAGAGTTCCAATTTATCTTAGAGCTCCATCTATTCTGGAAATTCAAGAACATTTTATAAAAGAAGTACAAAAGTGGGCCGGGCACAGTGGCTCACGCCTGTAATCCCAGCACTTTGGGAGGCCAAGGCAGATGGATCAACTGAGGTCAGGAGTTCGAGACCAGCATGGCCAACATGGTGAAACCCTATCTCTATGAAGATTAGCCGGGTGTGATGGTGCATGCCTGCAATCCCAGCTGCTCGGGAGGCTGAGGCAGGAGAATTGCTAGAACCCAGGAGGCGGAGGTTGCAGTGAGCCAAGATCCTGCCACTGCACCCCAGCCTGGGAGATAGAGCAGGACTCTATCTCAAAAAAAAAGTACAAAAGAGGAAATGTGAAAAATTTCTTCTTTAAAAATATATTTAAAAGGCAAACACAAAAATAGCCAAACTGAGCCACTCAAGTAATTAAAGATAACTTTCTAACAGAAAACAAATAAAACCTTATTTGATTAATGCCAGAATTTTTATAATAGAGAATATAATATAATAAAACTGGAAACCACCTACTAGCTAACAATAGACAATACGTGAAATAAAATTGTCATATGTTTGAAGGCTATTTAGTGACACAATGTTTTTCTCTTTTTTAATATTATTTTTATTATGCAAATAACACATGCTCAGTTAAGAAAAATATATAGGTAACTAAAAATTTAAGTAATTTTAAGATTTTTTTTAAAAAACTCATTTGTGATCTCACAACCTAAAATTTAGTACTGTTAAGATTGATGTATGTTCTTACAGATTTTCATGTGTGTATGGATATACACATAATACACACATGCATATATACAACATGCATACACATGTCTACACCAAAATGGCTTCATATTGCATTTACTGCTCTGTATCCTGCTATTATCACTTAATAGTATATTGTAAACAACTTTCCATGTCAATAATTATGTTTCTGCCACTTCAAAACAGAGCGCAAATGCAGAAAGGCAAGCATGCTCCAAGCCCTCTAGCAACACCGACTGCATTCCCATTTCTCTCATTTCTCATAGCCAAACAGTTTCGAGCCCTATCTTTTGCTCCCCTAGCTTCCTCTACCTAGAAGTCTCTTCCCTGCCCTTTTCTCCTCACTTCTTAGGCTGGAGGAGACTCTTCGTGTCACCATAGAATTGTGGACTCACATTTGGTAGAGTCTTGTTTGGTCAGTTCAGAGCCCTCAAATTCCTAAGACAACTAGCACATGACCCTGGAGGAAGAAATGAAACACAGGGAAAGGAAGGAAGGAAACGGACATTCATTGTAATTGGAGGGACCAAGTGTCTTCACATACATTATCATTTCATCTTCACAGAGATTCTGTGAGGCTGGTGTTAGTAACACTCTTTTCACAGATGTGAAAACCAAGAGTAAAGGCAACACAGCCAGGAAAGATCTCCAATCACTTTGTAAAACTGCTGCAGCCAAGATGCTGTTGCTGCCCAGGTGAGTGAGCATTGCAGTTTGCAGCACAGACCTCTAGCCCCAGACACCACTTGAAGGTCCTCTATCCCACAGCCTCTGGATCCTGGGTGTATCTGGCCATCCTTGCAGCATGGATTCTCTGGGATCCCACCTTTTTGACATCATTAGCTTCAAACTGAGAGTCAGGCTATCAATAGATCTTGCTCACATACCTGTACCAAAGCTGTTAAGGAGACTAGGAAAGGGACTTCTGGTTTCTACCTTAGGAGTAGTGAACTCTAGAGTGGAATTTTCCAAATGGGTGTTCAAAGGCACTGTATGTCTATACAGAGTAAGTAGACTGGGTGTAGTGGCTCACATCTGTAATCCCAGCTACTCAGAAGGCTAAAGAGGGAGGTTCTCTTGAGGACTGGAGTTCCAGACCACCCTGGGCAACATAGTGAGACCCTGCCTCTATAAGAAAAAAAAAAAAATTAAATTAGCTGGGCATGGTTACTCATGCCTGTAGTTCTAGCTACTCAGGAGACTGAGGCGGCGGGATCATTTAAGCCGAGGAGTTCAAGATTACAGTGAGCTATGATAGCGCCACTGCACTCCAGCCTGGGCAACAGAGTGAGACCCTGTCTCTACAATAAATAAATAAATAAGCTAATGTCTACCATCACTCATTTAAATGGTTCATTTTACAGAAAAGACTGCTCTGGGTTTGAGACACAGCTGAGTGAACCTCAAATGGTTTAGGCTCTCTAAACTGCCTACGTACTTAAAATTCAGGGGAATTTGATTCTAGAAAATCAAGACTTTTAACTTTAAACTTTATCTACCTCTCTTCTGGACTTCAGGCATACCAAAATCCTGCTCATTGCCTTCTTTGTATAACATGAATATGTGCTGTTGAGACAAATCTTTTCCAAATCTCCCACTTCTTCCTCCTAATGTTTATTTTGACCCCAACTTCCCCTCACCACTCCCCATCATAGCCATATGTGAGAGATTATTCTAAAACATAAGAAGAAATGCAGACCACCCTAAACCCATGGAAAAGGTATGAGAAATTCTTTCCTAGAAAGATCTGTTTTTTTAGGACCCTAAAAATGCACAAGATGAAAAATGAGATGGGGATTCAAACCGAGGTCTACTGGCTTCATGCTATAGTTTGAGAGAGAAAAAAACCTAATTCCATCTTGGACAATGGAAAATGGGAACAGAAATTGACAATAGGGAGGAAATTCCCACTTTCAAAAAGAACTCATATTTCATTGAATCAATTTGCTGCTCTCCTAAAATCATAAATTCTATGAAGATACTAGCAAGTTGTTTCTGCATGAGATTTTGATTCTTTTAAGGGCGAAAATGAGTGTACTAAAATGGGGAAAGGAATAAAGTTAAGCTTTTTAAGTCTAGGAAGGCTGAGGAAAGCAAATAATGCAACAAAAATGCAGAATAATTTGACCCCAGCCAACAATGTAGAAACCTAGATGGGATATATATAGCTGATATATAGATATAGATATAGATACAGATATATAGATATATATGTATCTCAAGACAAAAGTACCAAACATTACTAATGGTTCAAATTTTCCACTAATTTTGACTAGTCCAAGCTACTGAAATCCTTTTGTATGTATATTTTAAAAGGCTGGAATTGTAACATATATGACAATAAGAGATGCCTAGTAACTTATTTCAGCTGTGGCTAAAAAGAGGCAAGAGGCTTCATGGAGAAACTGAACAGAGACCAATCAGGAGCTCCAGATGGCATAAATCTTTGGGTCTTGAGGAGTTAGGTAATAAACTTACTAAATCATTGCCATTATTTTTATAAGTCAAATAGCAGGAGAGTTGCTAAATGCCTTTTATTTGAAGGGGTTTATATTTTTCCTTTCCTCTTGTCTTTTAATACAGGTTGAATCAGGTTATGAGGAAAATTTCACCCGAATGAAATACAGTACTTGCCAATAACCAACATCAATCTGAGAGTCAGATCCAGAAAAAGTATACAACTTAAAATGCAGTCAGGGTAATGCTTCAAAAAGTGATAATGAGATTCCTCCAAGTTGGACCCGTTTCTAAGTTCTTACAGACAGCTGCTTTACCATGCGGTGTGAAGCTGGATCGCACAGAGGTCCACGAAGACTATGCACATAAAAACAGTGGTTGGAAACAACCAGGCTTGATGTCAGGAGAATGGAGTCAGTCCCCTCTCCCCATCATGAGCTGAGTGACCGTGGGTGAGTAAATTAACCTCTCTGAGCCTTGTAATCCTGAACTATCTATAAAACTGGGAAAATGAGGCCTGTTACACCACTCTCGACGAATTTAAAAGCGAAAAATGCATCAAAATACAAGCTAGTGTTATTATTTTGAACTGCTGCTATGCTGAGAAAATTCCTAAAAATTCTGGGAGCATCGACAATGATTTTTAGCCCATGCCAAGCAATCTGAAACTTAGGCTTGAAAAATATTTTGAAATTATAGAAGATGGTGCCAATTACATTTATGATAAATTTAAGGCATCTCAGTGGGGAAAAACTGTCATTTATTGAGTGTTTATTATGAGTCTGACCCTGTGCTCAGGGCTTTACATACATCACTCGAATTTTAATCCAGTGAAGTTGGATGATATTCCAGCCCCATTCTTCTCAAGGAAGAAGTCAGGCTTAGAGAGGCTGGATTGCACATCCATGATCTTCTTAGTGGGAGGTAGAAGAGCTAGGATCTAACCCAGGAAATCAGGATCCAGAAACTGCTCACTTCACTGACACTAGGCTCTTACATGAAAGACGAAGATAAACAATAGCAACAGAAGACGATGGCTACAGAAGCGTTATGCAAACCCGCATGACCAGTGGTGATCACGTAAATAATCACTTGAGGCAGTGAATCATAGAAACGACACACATAAACTTTAAATGTTTTATTTAAAATATATAAATATCCACTCGTTTAATAGAACCATTATTTGAAAGTTGTTAAGAAAAAGAACACGGTTTTTGAAGTGTACTTTTGAAGCACGTACATTTGTTATGCTGTAATATAGTTGGCTGCTGATTCAATAAAACAAAACTCTTCCCAGGGCAGCTTTGGCTTCTAAATGTGAAGATTTGGGCTCTGGACTTGGTATATCACACTTCCTTTCCCCTCTTTGCTTTATTTTTTGATCTATGTATTTCTATCATGGCCTTAGTGATTCTTCCCTGGCCCTTAGTATATATTGCATAAATAGGAATCATTAGTTCATTGTCATATATTATCTTTCTTTAAATCACTGGAAACTCCAATTTTGTCTGGGTTCAGTTACCAAACTGATTTAACTCTTAATTAATCTCTTGTAGTCCAAAACGTTTCCAATGTTGTCAACTTCAGGCAACATTTTTTTTCTCTAAGACTTAGTAAATATCAAACTGGGACTTTCACTCCCCACTAAATGCTAGATGAAAAGAAAATAACCCTTTAATGTTAATTATTTTTAATGTATGGTGCCTATATATTCTTATCTTCTATTTTTTTCTAAAATGAAACTCCAAAATTATTTTTAAAACATTTTATAGCTCATTGATCCATAACTTGGAACAAGGATGTTACATTCTGTTATAAAAACCTGGCATTTATTTAAATCACTTTCTTTACATTATTCATAACCAAAACATGAAGGAGCATTATTTTAGACCAAAGGCCTTCAAAGTTTTTGCCAGAAATATAAGACAAATTTTACATGACAGCTAGGAATTTTATATCACGTATACATACATACATACATGCTCACACATACACACAAAAATGTATAATAAAACAATTTTCATAAAATGCCTTTACAGCATATAATGCACACTGACATTTTCTATTCTGTTTTATTCAATTTCATTTCATTTTTGAAATCCTTTATCTCAACTCGGTAAATTTATTTCATGACCCACCAAAGAATCAAAATCTACAATTTGAAAAACATTGGTAAAGAAAGCATAGGCTTTTCAGACGGCTATTTTCTTCAAGTGCTTCTTCACAGCATGTATACGTTCATGGGAAAGAAATCAATTTATAGAATAACTCAGTGTCTGTCCATGCTGGTTTTTACGAAGAATACATATCTTGTAAAAACAAACAATTCATATCTCTTAAATCTTGAAGACGTTTTTGTTGGCCAATAGTAACAGTCAAAATGTGAAATTCCACTTGTATTGCTACAGGCAGCTGCTGCACATCTTTGCCCGGATTTTGCGTAAACTGGTAGCACTTGCTTTACCTTGGCACCATGCTTTTTTAGAAAACATCTTGTAATTTAGAACTGCTTTCATTCTATTTGAGTTATTCCCTAATCAATTTTTTCCTTTTGATAAGTGACTTTAACTCCTCTGTAAATTTTTAAGCAGCAGATTGATTTGAGGGCAGAGGCAACTTCTGCCCTCCAAGACCCAATACCTGGACACCCTGGCTTTTCCTATATTCAAGCCATCCATCGGTTGCTACAGAGCTGTCAGTGCTTCCCATCTTTTGATGCAGGGCCAAGGCCTTTTTTTGTAACTTTCCATCTACTGATTGGCATTCTGTGTATTCTTTCTTGCATAAACAACATCAGTAATATATCAGTCCTAGTCATTAGTTTCCGTTTCTTTAAAGTAGAGCAAGAATTTAAAGATGCTTGGAAAGCCATGAAATGATAGAAACTTTCTAGATGATTATATGTTCCCCCAAAACTTTTACAATTAACTTACCGTAGTTCTTCTCTTTTTTTAGCAACATTCCTTTAAATCCATATTATTCAATGTAGTTTTTTTTTCAACTTTCATTTTAAGTTCCAGGTACATGTGCAGGATGTGCAGATGTGTTACGTAGATGATCTACGCAGCAAACCACCACGGCACATGTTTACCTCTCCTCATCTCTACTAAAAATACAAGAAATTAGCCGGGTGCGCTGGCACATGCCTATAATCCCAGCTACTTGGGAGGCTGAGGCAGGAGAATTGCTTGAACCGAGGAGGCGGAGGTTGCAGTGAGCCGAGATCACACCATTGCACTCCAGCCTGGGCAACAGGAGCAAAACTCCATCTCAAAAAAAAAAAAAAAAAGTCGGGGGAGATGGGTTAAGAGAGCTTCCACTGTCCCATAGCAGGGTCAAAGCCCAGCGGGAAGCTGTCAGGAAAGTATCACGGCCTGGGGCCTCCTGAAAGTAGACCCCAAGGCAAGAATTACAGTGCTGTCACTTCAATTATTAGGTACAAGACCGGGGTGCTGAAGGCTAAGGGAAAATGTGAAATGAGGTAAGGAAAGACACTGAGCAACACAGTTCAATGCAACAGCTACCACATCACAATTAGCAACAAAGAGATACAGCTGGCAATTCAAGAGACATGTTTACTCACCACACAAGATCTCTCTGGGATGTTTGGAAACAGGAACCGCACAATCTCACCACGATCCAAAAGGGGCAAAAGGAGTTGGAATTTATGGACCTAGCTTCCCCTTCCATCTCCTGATTCCTATTGTGAAAGGATCACCCTACAGCGAGTTGATTGCCCCACACTTCAGATTACATCTTCCAGCCTCTTGGCATCCAATCAAGGACTCAGATACCATTTCCCATGGTGGGACTTTTAAGTTCTAATCTTAAAAGTCTGGAAGCAGAGAGGCTTGCTTGTAGGGCATGGAGACAATGCAGTTCAGAGCTCTAACTGTGAGCGCCAGCAGCCAGCTCAGGGAGTTCATAAGGATGCCAGAAAATGAGGTGACGGCGTTCTCCAGAAGGTGTGCAGAAGCATTAGAATAAGAAAGTGGTTGAGATAATCTGAGAAGGTGAACAAGGTTTGTGTTCAACGCAGCTTAAAACAGAAAACACTGGGAAAGTAAGGACATTCCAGGAAGAAGGAATGATGCATTTCAAGACTCAGTAGGTAATATCTGCACCCCCATGTCCATTGCAGCATTGTTCACATCAGCCAAGATATGGAAACTGCCCAAATGCCCATTGGCAAATGAATGGATAAAGAAAATGTAATATATACATGCAATGGAATATTAATCAACCTTTAAAATAAAGAAGGAAATTCTACCATTTCTGACAACATGGATGAACCTGGAGGAAGTTATGCGAAGTGAAATAAGCCAGACACAGAAGGACAAATACTGCATGATTCCACTTATATGTAGTATCTAAAATTGTCAGCCTCATAGAAGCAGGAAATAGAATGGTAGTTGCCAGGGGCTAGAAAGAAGGGGAAATGGCGAATTGTTGCTCAGTGGGTATAAAGTTTCAGTTATACAAGATGAATAAGTTCTAGAGATCTGCTGTACAACATAATTTAGCCTATAGTTCATCATACAGTATTTTGCACTTCAAAGGATGTTAAGAGGATAGGGCTCATGTTAAATGTTCTTATCACAAAAATGAAATAACAGTAACAACAAAATTTATAAAAGAACACAAGGAAATTTTTGTACGTAATGGATATGTTTAGTTTCTTGATGATGGCAATGGTATCATAGGTGTATGAATATGTCCAAATCTATCAAAATGTATATATTAACTGTGTAAAATTCTTGTATATCAATTATACCTCAATAAAATTTTAATAAAATACTCAGTGAAAGGAAATAGCGTGTTTTTTTCTGCAGTGTAAACAGTAACTTGTCGACGGCTTGTGGGGGCATTCTAGAGTAGGACGGGAGCAAGCTCATCTCATTTCACTATGGCAGCCCTGTTACACTACTGACTTACAAAGAACTTAGAGTGAACTAAAACCCCCTACATTGTCTTTTTTACACATTCAGACCAGATTAGCACTCAGGTGTCCTGATTCCTGATTCTTATCCACCACACTGCATGCCCACTAGAAAATATCCTTCCCATGAGAGCGGGGTCTTAGGGAAAATATGGAGTACAGACAAGGCTTAAAGAAAGTAAAACTGCTTATTTCTTTCAAATAATGCAGCCTACATATTTCACAGAATTAATGTTGACAGAATTCACAGAGTTTAGGGAAAAGCAAGAGCCAGCGCACACGTGATTTCTTCCGGCCATTTCAAAGCTCACAATTTCTCTGCCATTGGTAACCTACCATGGAGAATTCATTTCATGCCTGTCTACTCTGGTAAAACCTTGGAATGAATTGAATTGTTACAAAAAGGCGAAAATTAAGAATGCCAAGAGTCATTTGATGCAGCTAATTAAGAGTCGTCATCTCTGCAGTTTTGCACGTGTTCCCGACTTGCTTTACTCTTACTTTCTGAAGTTTTATCTGATAAAAGAATTGTGAGAAACCCCTTCGTCTGTTGCCAGAGAGAAGGCCTTATCTCTTTACACTGAGGCATTGGAGAAAAATATTCACTTTCAAGCGATCTTTCTAATATTGGAATTATTTTGATCAAACTAAAAACCTCTGAGCCAAAATGTAGTTCAATTATGTGCTGGGTATAGGAGATTGGGAAATGAAAGAAATGAAACTGTCCCCTCCAATGACTTGTACTGCATTTAGATGAAAACCTGAGCCCGTTTACCTGGGTTGGCAATACCCTAACCTTCTGACCTCACCTTCATTTATGTTCCCATCACTGTCAGCGCCACCATAGCAACCTCTTCTCTTCCTCAAACACAACATGCTTGTTCCCATCTCAGGCCTCTGGACTTGCTGCCCCTACTGCCTATGGTGCTCTTCCTCCAATCCCTTGACATACCTTGCCTCCCTCTTGACTTTTTTTTTGAGATGGAGTCTGTCCTTGTTGCCCAGGCTGGAGTGCAGTGGAGTGATCTCAGTTCACTGCAACCTCTGCCTCTCGGGTTCAATTGATGCTCCTGCCTCGGCCTCCTGAGTAGCTGGGACTACAGGTGCGTGTCACCATGCCCGGCTAATTTTTTTGTATTTTTAATAGAGATAGGGTTTCATCGTGTTAGCCAGGATGGTCTTGATCTCCTGACCTCGTGATCCACCCGCCTCGGATTACAGGTGTGAGCCACTGTGCCTGGCCTCCCCCTTGAATTTCACATATCAGCTTGAAAGCCCCACATGTATCAGTTAGGATGCTTTCAGCAAAAGGTAACAAAGAAGACCCAGCCAGAAATAACAAAAAAAAAAAAAAAAAAAAAAAAAAGGCTTCAGCAATGCACACATATAACATAGAGAGGCAGGGTAGTTCTGAGGGTTGGATGATTCAGCAGTAGGACTCCATCAAAGCCTCAGGTCCTTCCCAGCTTTCCACTCTGCCATCTTCAGCAGATCAGCAATGCTCCCTTCATGGTCACAATGTGACTACAACTGCTCCAGACTTCACATGAGGACACAATGGTGATCAGCGAAAAAAACAGGCACCTCCTTTCATGCAACTCTTTCTATTAGCAGGAAAAGCATTTACCAGAGGTCGTCCAGTCAGTAACCCTCTGATTCCATTGACCAGTAACTGATGTACCTAAACTGATCACTGGCAAGAAGACCACCATGACTGATGTTGGCGAGGGATCTGGGCAAGGGTCACATTCCCTAAGGTGACCAGAGGGTAAGAAATTTGAAGCCATGCCAGCCAGTACAAGGAGCGAGGCCAGGATTGGGGCAGGAATGGCTATCAAAAACAAGCAGAAGCAACAACTACAATATCCAATTCAAAATTGCCCCAGTCAGTCTCTTCCACAATGTATGTTTACATCTTTGCAAAGAACTGAGTTGAGCCTCCTATTTCTCTTGCTTATTTATTTGTTCATTGTCTGATACTCCAATGCAAATGTAAACTCCATAAGGGCAAGGACCCTATCCATTGCTTCACCAGGGCATTCCCCAGCACCAGAATAGTACCTGGCACATAGTAGCACATAGTGAATATTTTTGGGTAAATGCATGCAGGACTGTGCCTAGATGTATGCCCATTCTGCCACTGAACCCTTTGTGGTAGCGTGTTATTGAATTTAAAAAGCAGGAAAATTCACCAAAACTAAGCCACAACTTCAATGACCATAGCCTTGGAAGAAGGCCACTGAGTTCATGAACATACCTCTCATGATTTCAGAAAATGTTTTAGGCAACTCAAAACATAATGCAACACTTTTCCCCAAGTTGTTCACCTTCTCCGGTGTTTCTGATTCCATGATTACACCATTACCCACCCAGCTGACCAAGACAGAACCTCAGATATTTTCTTCACTCCTCTTTCTTCCTTACCCACCCCACATCAAACAGTCAAGTTTTGAAAAATTCAAAAATCTGTCTTCTCCTCTTGATTTTGACATTACTATTTAGTTAGGTTGTGTTCAATAAACTCTATTATCTTTGTCAACTCTAATATTCTACGATACTTTGACGTATATGTCCTTATTTTCCAGGACCCCACATTAAAACACAGCTATCAGAAAAGGCTCAAATTCACTATTATTTTGTGTTACCAACATACATATCAAGAATATTTCTACTTTTTCCTTCCTCAGTAAAGTTACATTTGAGAGGAAAGGGAGGGAGAAAAGGCAGTTTAAGTTGTTACTTTAAATGGTCATTTCTTAACAGTGGAAGAAACACTAGAGCACTCAGGATTCTTAGTTTGGTACTCAGCCAATTGTGCAGAGTCCAATCTTGCAAAAAACCATCAATATATAAAATAAATGAAATAAAGATAGTCCAACATCTTTTATAATTCTGGGATGTTAGCCATGGAGAACTTTTTGCTTTTGAACACATATCGTAATTGTTGAGATGACATTAAAGAAAATTTATAGACAACATGTGACGCTTCCTTCCTCCCCCAATCAGAAAAGTCCATCTCTCCTCTGAATTCCCACAGCCCTTTAAATGATACATTTATTCTCATCCTTTCTAACACATGTTATTTCTGATCTTATTATATCTCTACTACTCACCTATGAGCTCACTGAAGGCAAAACCTAAGTGTAGTAGGAAGTCTTAATGCATTGGGGTCACATACATGAAACGATCATTGTCTTTTCCAATGACTGCTTTCAACCATTCTCTGTTGAATCCCTCTCTTGAATCTCTTGATGACACTTAGGCATAATACATAACTTTATGGCTACCTTGAGGTATTAAAAGTCCCTTTTATTTTAAAACTTCAATTCTATCTCTGATACAAACTTAACCTCTTCTGCCTGTGGGCTGGACACATAGTTTGGGAAAATCTGAGTGGGAGGGTGTTAGGTCTAATTTTTCACTTCCTCCTCCTCTTTCAGGATAGGCTCTTTGCCTATCAATAGTTGGGCATAGAGAGGATGGATCAGGGAGAAAGGAATTCTCCTTACATTTGCTGCCGTGAACCTCTGAGGCCCTCCCTGTGTGGTGGGCATCTAAACACTGCCTCTCCTGCATGGCTTCCTCCAGGGCCCTGTGCAGTCTTCCCAAAGCACAGATGCCTTCCCTTGGGAAATCTTAATTGACCTCTGCAGGCTGTCATTTGGCTCCCACAGGTGTTGCAGTTTCCCCAGCTAGCAAACAGTCTGAATTGACCCTGTGACATACTCTTAACCTCTAGAAAAATCATGGTTTCTGACATGCCAAGTGATGAGAGTGCTGACTGCCTTATTGCCAGCCTTTTCTAGGCTTTGCCAACTCACTGTCATTCACTTTTTCTACTCAAGAGGCAGATCTGAGACCTAAATACAGATGTAACTAATGGCTAAGATGATCATCACTCTTCCTGTGACTGGCTCCAATCTTCCAGGGGGTTCTCTGATAGTCCCTATCACTTGACTTTGAGGGGAGAAGGGATAAGGTAATCACTTCTCATCTGAACATTCCCCATCAGCACACCAACCCCAAAGGATCTCTCTTGTCTTCCTCCTTGGTCCTCTCCTTTGTAGAATGAGTGAGGGGGCAAGGAGTGATGATGGCAAGGCTCTCTCTTGCCCCCTTTGGGGAATATTGGCTGCTCATGTTAGATGGCAGCTCACAGAGTAAGAGGCTTCTCTGCCTCCCACTCTGGACTTTAGTATCTTACTCTGCAGCCACAGAAAAAATTACCATGAACATAGAGCTTAAAACATCATCCACTCATCATCTCAGTTTCCAGGGATCAGGAGTCCAGGCCTGACTCAGCATGGTCCTATTCAGGGTCTCCCACGACTGTAATCAAGGGGTCGTCTGAGCCAATTTCCTATCTGGAGGCTTGACTGAGAAGAATTCACTTCCAAGCCCACTCATGGTTGTTGGCAGAATTCATTTCCTTGCAGATGCATGGCTGAGGCCCATGTTTTTTTGTTTGCTGTCAGCCAGGGATCACTCTTAGTTCTAACGACACCCTCAGTTCCTTGCCATGTGGCCCCCTCCATAGGCCCTCCTACAAATTGGCAGATCACTTTTTCAAAGCCAGCAGGTGTATCTCTCACTCCTGTCTGCTAGGGCAGAGTCCAATGTAACGTAACACAACAATGGGAGTGACTGTCATATCTCCTTTGTCATATTCTACGGTCTAGAAGCTAGTCACAGACTCCAACCACACTCAAGGGGAGGTATGACTCATTGGGGACAGACTTAGAGTGTGTCCACCACATACGGTTTCTTTTCTTTCTCCCTCCCTCCCTCCCTTCTTTCTTTCTTTACTTCCTTTCTTCCATATGTAGATGGTCTGCTATGTGCAAATCATATTATCTTAAGTGAAACAAAAATGATTAAAGCAAGCCCCTTGTCTTAGTGCAGGCTGCTACAACAGACTATCATATCCTGGGTGGCTTAAACAACAGACATTTATTTCTCACAGTTCTGGAGGCCAGAAGTTGAGGTCAGGATGCCTGCATGGTCAGGTTCAGGTAAGGACTGTCTCTGGTGTTGACAGCTGTCTTCTCAGTGTATCTTCACATGATAGAGAACAAAGCAGAGAGAATCATTAACCTCTCCTGTTTTCCTTCTAAGGGCACTAATCCCATTCACGAAGTCTCCACTCTCATGACCTAATTATTTCCTAAGGCCCCACCTCCTGGCACCATTGCACTGGGTGTTGGGATTTCAACATATGAATCTGGGGAGACACAAACATTCAGTCCATAGCACCCCTATGTTTCAAAAGCTCATACACTAGTCGAAGAGATAGTCTTGTAAACAGCTACAGTGTAGCTTGTAATCAACACTGGCCTATAGTTATGCACAAGCCCCAGCCCAGAACCAGGAGCCCTAATTTTCCATGATAAAGGCAGGAAAATTCATGGAGGAGGTGCCATTTGACAGGCTTTTGAAAGAGGAGTGGAAGCCCCACATGTTTCCACAGTGCTTTACCTGTGTCAGGCATTCAGCAAATGTGTGTGTAATAAAAACCTCAAGAATGTGATCGAAGAACTAATTTTACAAATGAGCAGAGTAAAGGCTTGGGGAAAACACCTGACATCACAGCAATTTCAACATAATAATTAGTGCATGGTCACATGCTGAGTGGCCAAGAGCTTGAAATTCTTCAAAAATCAATCTCTTCATTCTGTACCTAAGAAGCAGCTGAGATGACCAAAAAGGACAGGACAGGAGAATGCAGTCTCAGAGCCAAGAAAAGGCGAGTAGAAGGACCAGAGTTCACTGCAACGGATTGGAGAAGAAAGCAGACAGAGCTGTCTGATGGCTGCACTCAGACAGGTGGTTCTGGACCAGTGAAATGCAGACAGTCATCCACTTCCAAAGTTTTTTTTGTTTGTTTTTGTTTTTGTTTTATTTTGTTTTTTTGTTTGTTTGTTTTGAGATGGAGTCTTGATCCATCACCCAGGCTGGAATGCAGTGATGCAATCTCGGCTCACTGCAACCTCTGCCTCCCGAGTTCAAGTGATTCTCACACCTCAGCCTCCCTACAGAAGCTGAATTACAGGTGCATGCCACCATGCCTGACTAATTACTTTTTATTTTTAGTAGATATGGGGTTTTACCATGTTGGCCAGGCTGGTCTCAAACTCCTAACTTCAAGTGATCCATCTGTTCAGCCTCCCAAAGTGCTGGGATTACAGGCATGAGCCATCGCGCCAGGCCACTTCCAAAGTTTCTACTTTCAGACAACCTGCCTTTTCACACATCACATACTGACACCATAAAGTGACTTTCATAAACCCAGGGAAGACTTTCCTCTATGAGCTGACAAATGAACATTTTGAACTATTTAATAGTAGTTCCCATCAAGTTCCTTTCTGACAGTGTTATCACCTTGGGCTGTATAATAGTGTTCAATGCAGAATATGAATATAATATTGGAAGGGTCTTTAAACAAGGTTCTGGGGGTCCCAGAGAGATGACTCTAAGACCTTTGTATTCCTGTCTCAATTTTAATCAAAGTTGGTCTACTTATTGTTTTATTTATTATTTGTATAAATTTAAGGGGTACAGGTACAATTTTGTTATGTGAATATATTGCATTATGGTGAAATCTGGACTTTTAGTGTAACCATCACCTGAATCATGTACATTGTGCCCATTAAATTTCTCATCCTTCACCTATCCCACCCTTCTACACTTCTGAGTCTCTAATGTCTATTATTCCACACTTTATGTCCACGTGTACACATTATTTAGCCCTCACTTATAAGTGAGAACATGTGGCATTCGGTTTTCTGTTCCTGCATTAATTTATTTAGAATAATGGCCTCTAGCTGCATCCATGTTGCTGCAAAGAAAATGATTTCATTCTTTTTATGGCTGAGTAATATTCCATGGTGTGTGAGTATATATACACAATATTTTATATATGTATATATATGCCATATATATACACCACATTTTCTTTAATCCTCCATTGATGGACACTTTTATTCCATATCTTTGCTATTATGAATAGTGCTGCAAGAAACACACAAACGCAGGTATCTTTTTGATATAATGATTTCCTTTGGGTGGATGCCCAGTATTGGGATTGTTGAATTGAATCAGGTTGCTCTATGTCCATGTTTTACGTATTAGGATCCTGGTAAGATTCTGTTTGAGGAGAACTTCACTGTTTAATTTTTTAACCCACTGTTTTATTATATTTTATCTTTTTTTAATAAAAATGAGAAATTTTTAAAAATTGAAGTCTTGACACATGTGATTGATAGGAAGCTAGGTATAAACATGTTACAATCAAAATTAAGACTGAAATCTTTAAGCACACTCGGCCGGGCACGGTGGCTCACACCTGTAATCTCAGCACTTTGGGAGGCCAAGACGGGCGGATCACAAGGTCAGGAGATTGAGACCATCCTGGCTAACGCAGTGAAACCCCGCCTCTTCTAAAAATACAAAAAAATTAGCCTGGCATGGTGGCGGGTGCCTATAGTCCCAGCTACTCAGGAGGCTGAGGCAGGAGAATGGCATGAACCCGGGAGGCAGAGCTTGCAGTGAGCCGAGATCGTGCCACTGCACTCCAGCCTGGAGAACAGAGCGAGACTCCGTCTCAAAAAAAAAGAAAAGAAAAGAAATCTTTAAGCACACTCAAAGCAGCAAACCTTTGTTTCAATTCAATGTTTAATGAACTTCGCATGGGTCAACCACACATGCAATTAATTGTCAAGGACAAGAAACAGAAGATAAACATGTACAAAATATCATTAATGATATATGATTGAAAATTGTGACCAAAAATGAAGAAGTAATTAGAGGGATTTTCTAGTATTTTAAGCTTTCTGGAATGGATCCCCCATCATCCCATGAATATCTGCATCTTTCACACATTTGAGGTTAGCACATGCATATTTTTTGGAATGTGTATGAATAAAAACAGGAGAACGCCTTCAAAAATGTTTTCATTATATAAAGTCATGAGCTAATGACTTCCCCCAGGTAGTGCATCTTTAATATGTTATTCTCAGTGCACACAGTATACAACATATCCTTTGAGTTTCACTTTCATGATCTGTGTCCATCTCACCTAGATTTAACTCCACTCTAATTTTGCTTTCTTTTGTTCCTAATTCTAGCCTTTGCTTTCACCAGGGCTTCTAATCAGTTTGCTCTCATAACAAACCAAGAGAAGAAGCTTAAGAAAATCACGGCAAACATTTCTTAGCCTGAATCCTGCTCTCTTTCCTGCCCCCTTCATTTCAGAAAAATTGAAGCTTAGAGAGCTTCTGATAACCACAATAACAAGCCAGAACAAGGCACAGCAGGGCCTTGTTATTAGGACATAAATATAATGGAGATCCACTTTGCCTTGGCAGTGACAAAAACGAATATTAAAGCAAATAAAATCACCATGCAAAAGACCAATTTACCCTTTAGAACATCACTAGAATGAGAAATTTAAGAAGCCCTAATGGGCAAATATTTTGATGGACAGTGTCTTAAACCTACTCTTGTAGATTTTTACTGTCTTGCTAGCTACTACCTTGTTGCATTTTTTTGTTTGTTTTGTGAATCAATAGATAGCCTTTGTCCAATACCTATCATGAGCAATACACTGTCTTAAGTTCCGTGGAAGATCAACAATTGAGCTTACCTATGAATTTTTAGCTTACCAGGGAAACTAATTCATGGATTCCAACAAAAAAGAAAAACATACAAGTGCCTGAAGAGAGAAACCCTTGCAAAAAGGTTTTGCATGACTGGTCAATGCTATACCCACCAGTTACTAAACACTTGTAAAATCACTTGTGGAATTCATACTATAATGCTGTCTGGCTAAGAGATGAGGAAACTGAAGCTTAGAGAGGTGAGGTGACATATCCAAGGTCACAGGGCTGAAGCAGCACCAACAAGATTCTAGACCATCCCCTCACTTCACTCCAGACTTCTCTGAGGCTCGGTTCTACTGCAAAGTTTTTCAAGGTTTTTACGAAAAGGTAGCATTTGAGCTGCCTTTGAAGGTTGGGTATGATTTAGATACACAAAGACGAAGACAATTGTCTTAGTCTGTTTGGGCTGCTTTAACAAGATACCATAGATTGAGCAGCTTAAACAACAAAAAAATTATTTCTCATAGCTCTGGCGGCTGAGAAATTCAAGATCAAAGTGCTGGCACATTTGGTGTCTGGTGAGGGCCCACTTCCTGCTTCATCTTTTCATTGCACCCTCACAAGGTGGAAGGGGCAAGGAAGTTCTCTGGAGTCTCTTTTATGAGGATGCGAATCTTTATTCAAGAGGGTGGAATTCAGTCCAACTCCCAAAGGCTTCTCCTCCAAATATTATCACATTGCAGATTTAGGTTGCAACATATGAATTTGGGGCACGGAGACAAACATTTAGTCTATTTCAGCATTCCTGGTAAAGGAACTCATGAATAACTATACCAAAATGATAAAGCATAAAATTGTTCAGAAACTAAAACCTAGATCTTGAGCTGTAGATACCGAAAAACTCAGTTTCAAATCCTAACTGGATATGCCAGTTCAAACTTCTTGGAAGACGCAAAGACACTCTTTTCTCTGGGATGCTGAAACGTGATGTGGAGACATAGACATTACTTTGGTACACTGAGGCAGCACCTTTTCCCCTGCACTGCTCCATTCTTTTCTCCCTTCCACCACCCATTTCATATTATGTCTATGCTCAGTTACTCAGATGTATTACAGATACTCAGTTATTCAGCATGCTCAGTTACTCAGATATATTCAGCCACCTGCTCCGGGGCACATACGTTTCAGAGCCTGGATTTAAACTGCAATCTCGCTCATTTCAGTGTCCCCACTCAGCCAAGATCAGCTGCCTACACCCCTTTGCCTCCTCCACTAGAATCTGTCTCCTCTAGTTTTAACCATCCTGGGAGCCCAGCACACACGCAGCCCACCCACACCTTGCTAGGCAACCAGCAACATTGGAAAAAAGAAGCACAAGCTTAATTCCACCAAATTGACCTTTGTTCTTGTCACTTCTCAGCACCATTTTAAGTAACAAACAAATTCATAGCCACCATAGGCATTGTCTGGGTCTATGCCCGTCACTGGTGTCAATTTATAATAATGCATAGAAGATGCCAACTGAATACCCAACGTCTTAGGCACAATAAACTAAAGAGAGAAAGAAAGACATTTAATATCACAATGATTTACTTTACTATGACACATCAAGATATTTTCAAGTTCCATTTGGGAAATATCTTCCCGGCCATGGTGAGGAGAAGAAAATCAAGATCCCAGTCAGATCAGAGCCCGTTGCAAATGAGCAGTAAGCTACTCCAGAGTGAGAAAAGTCACCTATGAATATATGTGGCCCCATGAAGACTGGGCCTTTCCTGGGCATCCTTAACCTGCTCTTTACAACAGCTCTGCAAGAAGGTTGTATTTATCTTGTTTACAAGTGAGGACTTACAGCTCAAAGAGGTTGAGTAAGTATCTGAAGTCACATCACAAATTAGTAGCCAAGCAGTAAGCCAACATTCAAACCCGGACCTATCAGACTCTAAGTCTTAATTTTTGTGCCTACATGGGGCTTCCCCCAAGTACCAGTCTCCCCTGGGGGGGTTCAGTGGTAGAATTCTCACTTGCTGAGTGCTAACCTATCCCACATTCTCTCTCCCATCTGACTCCTACTTTTTAAAGTTTACCCTTGTTCCATCCTAAACTCTCCCATATCTCCAATCACTATTGACTGCAATGACCACACTGTGGTGTCACTGCCTGCCTCCTCCATCAAACTCTAAACCTCTCTAGAAGTACTGTGCACTGAGTCTCATTAGCAACTGCCTCCTTTGCAATGCTTACAATGGGTTAGGCACTGTTCTCAGTGATTTACAAACATACTCTCACTTAATTTTCTCAACAGCCTGATGAAGTGGACAGAGCTGCTCCTCACAGTGACCATCCTGGTTGTTTACAGATTGTCCCCATCATAACTGGTCAATGCCATGCCAACCAGTTACTAAATACTTGTAATATCACTTGCCAACCAGTTACTAAATACTTGTAATATCACTTGTGGAATACACACTATAATGGTGTCTGGCTAAGAGATGAGGAAGCTAAAGCTTAGAGAAGGTGACACATCCAAGGTTACAGGGCAGCACCAGCAATATTCTTTTTTTTTTTTTTTTTTGAGACGGAGTCTCGCTCTGTCGCCCAGGCTGGAGTGCAGTGGCGCAATCTCAGCTCACTGCAAGCTCCGCCTCCCAGGTTCATGCCATTCTCCTGCCTCAGCCTCTCCGAGTAGCTGGGACTACAAGCGCCCGCCACCACGCCCGGCTAATTTTTTTGTATTTTTAGTAGAGACGGGCTTTCACTGTGGTCTCGATCTCCTGACCTCGTGATCCACCCGCCTCGGCCTCCCAAAGTGCTGGGATTACAAGCGTGAGCCACCGCGCCCGGCCAGCACCAGCAATATTCTAGCCCATCCCCTCACTTCACTCCAAACTTCTCTGAGGTTTGTGTCTACTGCAAAGGGGGCGGATTTCAAATAGTTTGTCTGCCCGTCAATTACCAACTATGTGCACTTGGATGAGTAATTAATCTCTATGCACCTAGTTTTCCTCATCTATAAAATGGGGCCATAACATCTAACTCAAATATGTCATGAGGTCTAAACTAAACAACTGTGGTCATCAGAACTCCTGGCTTGTGGCAGGCGCTGAATTATTATTCTTACTAATTTGTTAGTCATTAAAGAAAAGCCCCTCCAAAAGGTACTTAAAACCCTCTACGACCTACTCCCCTCATTGTTCCTCATACCTAACATGTCTGCCTGCCTGTCCCCCACCCACAATAATCACATAAATATGAAATGCATTTTTATTCTTTAAGATTTTGTTTACACTGGTCTTGGATTGCCTTTCCCATTTCTTCACCTATTAAAAAAAAGTTTCTAAAACAACTATCTAGGCTTAGCTCCAGTACCACCTTCCAGAAAAGTCTTCTGCAATCTCTCCACCAGATTCAACCATTTTAAACTATCCATGCATGTTTTTTTTTTTTTTTTACCTCTAGTGAGCAATTTATTCTTTACGTTTTTTTCATTATTTATTTATCCATCCATCTCCCTTAAGGGCTAGAAGCTCTTTGACTCATGTCTGCACTCCCCACAGTATCTAATCAAATGTATGGAGGGGAGGAAAGAAGAGAGGTGGTGAGAAGAAAAAGGGACAGTCCAGAGCTAGTTCAGTAGAGGGTAAGATGGGAGAGCACGTGGGAGAGGTCAGGGAGGAGTTCTGGTTGACCAGGGCTGTTGAATCATCAGTACCCCGGGCATCATGCAACAGGATGAAATGTTCAGGTCCTGATTTCCCATGTGGGCCCCAATTAGCTGAGTGACTTTTATCAAGCTGATTTACCTCTCTGGGCCTCAGTACTCTTCTTTGTAAAATGAAGGAAGTGCACTACGTCTCAAGGAACCCTTCCAACGCTGAATTCCATGCTTCTCTCTGCTCCACCTCCAGACACCTTGCCATTGCCCCTAAGACTGCAATGACCACGCTGTGGTGTCACCGCCTGCCTCCTCCACCAAACTCTGAACCCCTCTAGAAGTACCGTGCACTGAGTCTCCTTAGCAACTGCCTCCTTTGCCCTTAGCACGAGACCTGGAACTGTTTTCCCCGAGTGAATGAATAAATAAATGGCCCGAAAGAATGGAGAGTTCTGAAAACTCCACAACAGAAGTCTAGCTTCAGGTAGAACTGGGAATTTTAGTGGCTTCTGCGGTCAGAGTGGGATGTGATCAGGCCCCTCCATATGTCCTAGTCTGCCTGCGACAGTTCCAGTTATTGCTTGTTGTCCCAGTGTAATTATTACAGTCTCCCCTTTGACTCCCACGTGTCCCCTTTGAACAATAAATTAAATGATCACCACAGAAATGAGGGTGCCTTGTGCTTTAAGTACTGACCATGTACCAGATGCTTCAATCAGCTCTTTCCATACATGATCTTTATTAATTCACCCCAAACCCTTAATATAGGTATTATTATCCCCACTTTACAGACAAAAAAAAAACTGAGTCTCAGAAAGTTCATATGAATGACTGAAGACCTCAGAGCCATTAATAAATAGAGGACTGCCTGAATTCAAAGTCCCACTCTTTCTACTGGACCATGTGGTTGGAGCACGGGGGTAGTGAGAACCAGGATGGGTCATGGTTCTCTGGGCTCAGGGTCAGATTTCTCTTATTCTTACCTCCCTTGTTACATTCTCTCAATTCCTTATTTTTCTTTGCTGGGTCCTATCTCCTCTCCAAACCCCAGAATGGCCACAGTGGGCATTTGTCTCCTCTTTCCATCACTTTTCCTTTGCTACTTCCAGAAGTAAGTCTGTAAGAGTGGACTGTGCTTTGTAACTCAAACTCTTCGAGCAGAGTGCATAGCAGGAGTTGACCTTCACAGTGCCAGGGAGGGTCATGCCCAGCGGACTCAGAGGCATGCACTGTGGCTTCATGAGACTGCTGTCATGGAGAAGGATGTAGGCTTTTTGAGTCTGCCTGTCTGGGTTTGAGTCTACATCAGCCACCTTCAACTATTTGATGTTGGGATAATTGTTTCATCCCTCACAACCTCTGTTTCTTCATCTGTAACTGTCCATTGCCTCTGGTTGTCACAAGAAGACTTGTTCTCACCAGTTGCTGGATGAGAGGAACAGTGAAGACTAGGGCTTGGGATTTTACATGTCCTGATGGAAACTCTGCCTCTCCGTAACCTAGATACTTTGGGCAAATCCCTATTTCATCCCCCTAAGCCTCCAAGGCATCACCTAGATAGAACCTAAAATTCCTCCCACCTATGTCCCTCCTCACTCCACACCCACTACCAACTGCAGTCCTCTCACTCCTGAGTTTAAAGCAATAGCCTTCCATTCTGCCCCTTTCCCTTCCTTCCACCAATTTATTCTCCACTCTGATTCCAGATGGATTTCTTTTAAAGTGAAAATCTATTCATATCACTTGCCTACTTAAAATTCTTCAATCGTTTCCTCTTGCCCTCAGAATCAAGTTCAATCTCCTCCTCAGAGAGAATTACATGGCCAGGGCACCGTCCTGCCCTCTCCCCCTCGTTTCTTACTCTCTAGCCACAGTGAACTTCTCTTGGTTTCATTAAGAGGCCATATTCCCTCCCACTGCCAGGATCTCATGATGCTTTTCTCAGTTTCTAGAATGTTCTTCTCCCCTGCCCATTCCCCACTCCACTCACTCACCCACACCTCATCTAGTTAACTCTTCCTTGTCATGTGAATCTCAGTCTGAACCTTGCTTTAAAGGAAATAAGCCTTTCCTTTCCCCACATGCCAACCTAGTTCACTCATTTACAGGTGTCAGAACCCCTTGTACTTCTTCCCTTTTAAAATTCAGTCCACTCAAAGTGACTTAGTCAGTGGCCATCTTCACTACTAGTCTGTAAGCCCCACAGGA
Organism: Symphalangus syndactylus; assembly: GCF_028878055.3. Classification (NCBI taxonomy): domain Eukaryota; kingdom Metazoa; phylum Chordata; class Mammalia; order Primates; family Hylobatidae; genus Symphalangus; species Symphalangus syndactylus. The sequence goes on from NC_072438.2 coordinate 25,027,390, forward strand.
GCAGAGAGCACATCTGACTTGCATCCCACTATATCCCTACATGCTGGCGAATCAGAAGCAAGCCAGAAATTTCACGTATTCATTCACTCACTCATTCATTTGTGCATTAATTCTTTCCATTGTAGTGGGTGGGTATTTCTTTTTTTCATTTTTCATCACCTTTTCTCTGCAACTTCCAGAGATTAATCTGTAGGAGAGGACTGTGTTTTGTAATTCACAGAGGAGAAAGACTCCAAACTCTTTGAGCATAATACATTGCAGGCGTCTTTGCAGTATAAGAGGTTAGGTGTCTTTTAGATCGTCTGCCCTGATGCATGACCCTGGTATGGACCCCTTCCCTTTCCTCTCCTCTAATCTCAAGTTGTGAAGCTCCTCGCTCTGTCTGAAAACCCATCCCAGCAGTGGGATCAGGTAGAGCAGAGAATGACTGACAACTGAAATTTAAGATAAGACACTGGGAGAAGGAGAAGTTTGAAGAAAGAAGCAACAGGATGAAAAATGGCCAAGAGGTGGTGTGGGATAAGAGAAAAAAAGGGAGCCGGGCACGGTGGCTCACTCCTGTAATCCCAGCACTTTGAGAGGCTGAGATGGGTGGATCACTTGAGGTCAGGAGTTTGAGACCAGCCTGGCCAACACGGTAAAATCCCATCTCTACTAAAAATACAAAATTAGCTGGGCGTGGTATCACATGCCTGTAAGCCCAGCTACCGGGGAGACTGAGGCAGGAGAATTGCTCGAAACTGGGAGGCAGAGGTTGCAGTGAGCCAAGATCATGCCACTGCACTTCAGCCTAGGTGACAAAGCTAGACTCTGTCTCAAAAAAGAAAAAAAAGAGAGAGAGAGGGAGAAAGGGAGAGATTATGAATGGGTCCTGAGAGACTAAGACTAAACTGTCCCACCTAAAATTGGACTAGATAAGCCATCTGAACTTCTACCACCCTGTGGATTCCGGATGATGGAAGCATTTCTTGCTGAAGCCTAAAATAAAGAATTGATCAAATGCTTGCTAAAGTTCCCTGTAAATGCTTATAAATTGCTTATCTTTTTGTGTGACTCCTTTTTCAGCAAACACTGATGGCTATCCACTGGAAGCCATTTCTGCCTTCTTCATTAGGAACAGAATCAAAGCTGGGGTACCGTCAGCTTCAATTATGCCCACATTTCCCAGGCTCCCTTACAACTAGCCATGCATACTAAGTGTATGGTTAGGTTAGATCAATGGGAAGGGAGTGGCAATGAAATGTGCAACTTCTGTGCCATCTCCAGGTTGCTTGCCCGAGAGATCCTCTACATCCCTTCACATGAGCTGCATCTCAGAGGGACCGTATAGACAGGACAATGCTCTAAGGAATGGTAGAGTCATAAGACAAAAAAAACAGGAACTTGGCCCATGAATGGCCATATGAATCTGAGCCAGCACATCAGCCTCAATTGCTCACTTTAGGAATGTTACATGAGGATGAATAAGCTTCTGTCTCCCTTAAGTCATGGTATTTTGGGGTATCTTCATTATAGCGGGTTAGCCTCTACCCAGATTCATAGAGGGTGTTTCTCTCCATGTCAGAAGGTATAGAGCTGGGTTTTCAATGATTGGATTTGTGAAACAACAAAGAGCTTCCAGAATGTATGTTGTCTCTTAATAGCATATAGCAATTCTAACAGTACTCCCTTGGGACTTATTTGGCCAAGCAAAGCAAAGCACATTAAATATCATGCACATTGAATTGAGATGCGTTTTGAGGTTCCTATGAAAATATATGCAGATCTTTTATCTATTATCTATATAGCTCAGTTGGTATGCAAATGCTATTTAAGGTTCAGCTCAATACTGCCTCCCTGAAGAAGGCTTCCCTGAGCTCTTCCTACAGATTCAGTCAGTCTCCCCTTTCTTAGGTGTTGCATGTCATTGTACCAGTAAATCTTCTCTACCCAGAGGAGGATGTGTGTGCAATTTCTCTCTTCAATCAAGTTGTAAGCTGCATCACTGCTTTGCATCATTACTTATTTACTTAATAAACATCTATTGTGTACCAAGTACCGTGCTGGGTGCTGGGGACAGAGAGATGAATGAGACACAGTGATGGTCCGCAGAGTCTGATGGATGGAAAGAGACACGTAGATGAAAAATGACAACTCTTTTTTATTGCCACGTGTAGTGTGGCATGTGCTACTGCAGCATCACGAATCTAGGCAGGCAGCTCCAGAGCTTGGTCTCTCAACCACCACGCTCTCTGATGATCCCCAAATGCTTATCTCTAGGACAGGCTTATCTCCTGAGGGTCAGCCGACTGCAACCCCCCTGGGATGATGACACACTCTGACACTTGGGTTTTATCTTTGGGCTTCCCCACAGTCATCACGAACTGCCCTAGGTCCAAACTCACCAGATTGTTCACATTAAATATGTGCAGTTCATTGTATATCAATTATACTCCCAAAAAAGATTTAAAAAAAACTCCCCAGAAATGAAACTGAACAGAGGGGCCACGAAAGAGTGCGTGGACTTGTCTCTGTCCCAGAGAACTCTAACTGTGCATCAGGAAGTTTTACACATGGCTGGTTTACAGTGGGCTTGATTTGAGCCTCTGTGGGTATACCTAGAATCTCTGCTATTTGGGCCTCTTCCTTTAGTCTGATTAAGATTTTTAAATAAGAGACTTTCTTGTGAAATGTCTTTGATCTAAAAGCAAATTTTTAAATTGCAGGGTCAGAGAAAACCAAAGTCCCAAAAAGGAAATCAAACCTACAAATTTAATTAAAATGTAACAAAGCAAGCAACTGATTATGAAGGTCGTAAAGACAATGGGGCCTAGTTATATAATTGTTTTATCTATTTTCTTATTTACAAAGCCATTTTGGTGAAATACAGCTTTTAAGGCAGGATCTGGGTATCTGTAAGTGAATCTAGCACAGGCAATAGCATATGGTAGGGGCTCAACAAATATTTGCTGAATCCAGATTGATTTTTCGTAAGACCCCACTCCTCTCCCTCTTATCCAACTGTAATACATCCTGTATATTTTGAGCTAAAGGCTCAGCCTGAGGCTGCAGAGAGAACAAGGTGAAGGTTAATTAGGAATAGCCAAAATTCCTCTAATGACAGGATTTGGGACTTTTAAGGACAAGCCCTTAGAGTTCATATGCTCCAAAGTTTTTACTCAGTGGAAGAAGGAACAGGAGCCCGTAAGGAAAAACAAACTCTTGCACAATGTTTTGGGCAGAGCTGGGTGGGGAGGGAGATAAATCTAATTAGTAAGAAAATCCAAGTTTTTTTTCAGAACTTGAGTTACATTCCAAAGCGTAGAATATTTACTTGGATTTTAAGATAAGAGCAAGTCAGGGAGTAACACTGCAAGTGAAGTTTTAATCAAATGCATTGTATTAGATTGAATAAAGAAAATGTGGTACGATACACCACAGAATCCTATGCAGCCATAAAAAGAATGAAATAATGTCCTTTGCAGCAACATGGATGCAGCTAAAGGCCACTATTCTAAGCAAAACAACACAAGAACAAATAACTAAATGTTGCAGGTTTTCCCTTATAAGTGGGAGTTAAACATGGGGTACTCATGGACATAAAGATGTGAACGACAGACACTGGGGATTAATAGAGGGGGAAGAGAGGAAGAGAGACAAAGGCTGAAAAACTACCTATTGGGTACTATGCTCACTACTTGGGTGACAGGTTCATTCATACCTCAAACCTCAGCATCTCACAGTGTACCCATGTAACAATGCTGTACATGTACTCCATGAATCTAAAATAAAAGTTGAAATTATAAAAATAAAATTAAAAAAATTTAAAATGCAACATGCATCCTCCCTCCTAGTTCTGCATTCCCTTCTCCCACTGGTTTGGCAGCAAAGGAACACAGGACATTGACAACAATCACTCAGACAACTAGCAGGGAGATTTGTCCTGGAAGGAGCTAGGACATGGGCTGCAGAGAAGCTGATCCTATCCAGCCAAGATGACTCATTGGATCAATAGCATCATTAACAGGAGTCCCCTGAAGGAAAGGGCCCACCACAAAGCTGACTCCTACTCTATCTCAGATGGCTCTATGTGCACATGTAAAAGAGTCAGATCCAAGGCCAGGTGTGGTGGTTCACGCCTGTAATCCCAGCACTTCGGGAGGCCAAGGCAGGCAGATCACTTGAGCCCAGGAGTTTGAGACCAGCCTAGGCAACATGGTGAGACCTCATCTCTACAAAAAATACAAAAATTAGTGGGGTATGGTGGCATGTGCGTATAGTCCCAGCTACTCAGGAGGCTGAGGTGGGAGGATCTCTTGAGCCCAGGAGCATTGAGGCTGCAGTGAGCCGTGATCATGCCACTGCACTCCAGCCTGGGTGACAGAGAGCAAAACCCTGTCTCAAAACAAACAAAAAAAGGGCCAGGAAAGGAGAAGAGGGGATAGCCCAGACTGGGTGAGAGGAAGGGTTAAGGCCAAGAAGCAACCAGCAAACTGCATGTGGGAGCTAGTACCTAAGCCTTGAAAAAGGACTCTCAGGGCTGTAAGCTAAAGGGAGAGTCCAGACTCTGCCTCCAATAGTGCCCCTGTGATCATCACCTCTAACCCTATGATAACAATGGCTACCATGTATTGTGTCCCCAGCACTGAGGAGAAGCTGAGAACCAGTGTAGTCTTGGGGGTATGAGGGTGGCACTAGGAACAGCTGTGTCCTGGAGAAGTATAACTTATGAGATAGGATGAGGCGGCAGATGTAAGCTGTTTTGCACACTAAATAGTTTGGACTTTCTCCTAGGACAGTGGGGAGCCATGGCCAGATTCAAAGCATGGTAGTTCCCAGGGTTTAGGTGACTTATCTGGAGGCTGTGTAGAGAACAGGTTAGCACAGCGGCTCTCCAAGCACTGTCCCCAATCAGCAGCATCAGCGACACCAGAAGACTTGTTAGAAATGCACATTCTCAGACCCTATCTCAGACCGAATGAATCAGAATCTGGGTGGGAGCTTAGAATCTGTGTTTTAACGAGTTTGAGAAGCATCAAGTTAGACATCAGCACAACTGAGAGCACACCGGTTAGGACGCTGCTACTGGTGGCTCTAGAGAATGCTGAGAGAACACGCATGGGGGCAGCGGCAGTCCCTGAGAGGGGAGGATGTGAGTAGCATAAAGAGGCCAGAGGAGCAAGCCTTGGTGACACTCATGAGACAGAAGAAGAGGCCCAAGGAAATTTCACAGATTCCTGGTTAGAAAGAGGTACCATTTGCCAAGAAAGGACACACAGGAGGTGGGGAGGGGGAGAAACGAGTTTGTGGGGGGACAACTGTGCAGGGGTCCTCCCCATCTTTTCCTTCCCTCCCTCCAGCTCAACAGGCCCTCAATCAGCTTCATCCCTAGGCAGTTCTAGAGGACCACAGGGGAGCATGAAGATGGGACCCAATTCAGGATTGTGGTCCTCCCAGGGGGTCTGCTGTCAGCTACTCTCTAGACAAGCCAGTCCTAGAGATAAACATCTGAGAATCACCAGTTACTGGTTAGAGCACGGTGGTGAAGAGACCAAGCTCTGGAGCTGCCCGCATGGTGTTAAGTAAAATTTCTAGGTGGCCATTGATTGGGACTGAGCTCCTCCTGCAGTAGGCCCCCAAAGACCAAATCAAAATGGAGTCACTCATGCTAAAGTTCCACATCACCAAGCCATAACTTAGTTGTTTATATGACTTTCTGAAGAATTAGAAGAGGGAGAAATAGATAACAGCATATCCCCAAACAGGCCAGTTTAAACCTGATTAATAAGGAGGTCCCCTCCGCTTTAACCTTTACAAGGAAAGGACTTTGAAATGACCAACTCATTTTCTGTTCCTTGCGTCTACTTTCTTCAGCCTTTTCCTGTCTATAAATACTCAGTCCCCATGTTGCAAATCAGAGATCTCTGAACCTCTTCTGCTTCTGTGGGTTGCCTGATTCATGAATCATTCTTCACTCACATAAACTCTTAAACTTACCTTGTCTAAAGTTTTTCTTGTATCACTGGTCTCATGATTTCTGTTCTATGATTTACTTGCTGTGTGACCTTGTGCAAGTTGCTCAGCCTCCATTTCCTCGTCTGTAAAATGGGAATGGCAATAATAAGACACACATTTTAGGATGACTGTGAGAACAAAATGAGTTAGTACCTGTAAAGCACTTAGAACAGTTCCAGCAATGCTGTATTCAGGCCAATGTTTAGCTATCATTATTGTCATTATTACCATTGTTATAACCCATGGAAGTGAAGAGATTTGAGAAATCAACGAGGTCCTCTGAGATGGGAGGTCTAAAGGGCTCCTTTGCTCTGCTTCTATTGTAGTGGCTTGAATTCCAGTCCCGACTGCTGGGATGCATGCTTCTCTCTTCCTTCCAGGCCACTGTTCTTCCTTCCAACCTCCTCTCTGCTTATGCCTCCTCCTCATCATTGCTCTTCTCAGCTTTAATCAGTTGACACCACATTAGCTCTCAGGACATATTCAGTGCATGGCCAGGCTGGAAAACAAATTTTCAAGAGGGGAAAGAGATCTTTAATCCATACATTTGTTGAACATCTAATGGGCACTGAGGCCTGGGAGACGGAGTCCCTGGCCTCCAGGAGCACTCTGGCTGAAGGGCAGCAAGGAGGGTGCAGAGCCACAACAAGAGGCCCAAAGTAATAAGCTTTTCTCCCTCACTAGAACCTCCCACCCCCAAATCCACTTAACAATTTGTGTTCTCACTCTGGAATCATCAAAGCATAAGAAATCTGCTATTGGAACAGGAAATGCCAAGATAGCACAAGCTCTTTTTTTTTTTTTTCCAAACGTCCCATCTTTTCTAATCTGGGCTTTGGAAGCAGAGCCCCTTGGCAGGGGGAGAGAAAGCACAATCCAAGCTCGGAAGAGGCAGCGCTCCTGGAGAATGATGGGAAACGGCAGATACCAGCCCACACCCGGAGCAACTCGGGGCAGAGCCGAAGCCTGGGCCTCGGCAGCTGGGACTGATTCAACTTCCTGGTTTTAGCTATGGTCAGCTGGATAGACGGATAGACTCAAATAGAATCCCAGAATGGGTTTTGAGAATGAAATAGAAAGAGAAAGGCCCTGGGGAACAGAAAGAAATCCCCAGAAATACAAAAGTTGGGGAGAGAGAAGGAGAAACACTGAGAGGAGGAGAAAAAGAGACCAAAGCTGGAAAAGCTTCAAAGGAAGAAGGACCTAGGAGAGCGGCAAATGATGGAGAGATCTCATAACTTCTTTTCCAGCCGGTCCAAGGGAGCAGGGAAATTTGATCATGAAAACTGGAAGCAGCAGCTCAGAGAAGGGTCAGCAGAAGATAGCGTATCTGGTGACCCCGCCTTAGGCTTGGAATTACATGATGATTCCCCCAAACATAGCGCAGAGGTGAAGTGACCCACTGATTAGGAAAAATGTGTTCTGTCATCTCTGCAGGGCAAATGGCTTTATATTTTTTTCTTTTTCCAGTCTCTGAAAAAGGATCTCTTCTCCCCCACCATTCCCATCATCCTCGCAAGTCTCGTTCACTGCACAGAAAGGCTGTTTTTACTGAGACACATCTGGGCAAGCCAGAGTCTTTAACGGTATCTCATAATGGCATCAGCTTTTTATGTGTGAGAAATAATGAAACACCTTATTGGTGAAACAAATATCAAAGTGCAAAAGCATTGCTCAAGCAGAAAAAAACAGGAAAATTGCTTCCTTCTGCACCCAACCCATAAGCACAAGTCCCTTCCAAATTGAGGTGTTTGGGGTGTGTGGGGGGGTGTGTGTGTGTGTGTGTGTGTCTTTTTTGTTAGTCTGCCTTTTTTGTTAGTGTGTCTTTTTTGTTTCTGCTTAGAGTTTAATAAAATCCTAAGACAGTTGTTGCATTTCAAGAGGAACATACGGTCCTGTTATTAATGCAGAGTCGCTAGTGATTATATCCTCAGACCTTCAAAAGGGACCCTCAGCCTTCATTCCACTCATCTGGAAAGATAAAGTGTTTTATCAAAAAAGTAATAAGTGCACAATATAGAAAAAAACGAAGAAAAAAGGGAACAACCCTAGTTCTACAATTCAAACAAAATTATTTATGTCTTATTATAATTCTTCCCAGTCTTTTTTGTTCCTATATAGGGACTCTTCCATACTAAATTTCCTTTCTTAAAATCGGTAATCATAGAAGAGCTAATTGGAATTTTTTAAAAGAGAGACATGATGGACATATGAAATTCTTGGCTTCCCAGCATCTATGTCACCTTCCTTTGGTAATTGTGGCCATATTCTCCTTTGGGTATTACTTTTCCAGTGATATACCTGATGGGAATGTCACCTGGAATGTCCCGTGTTCCCCTAACCCTGGGGAGGGCATCTGACTCGCATGAGGCCACTCAGATACTTCTATCCTTAGATGTGCATCTTGAAATTCAAGTGACAGAAAGAGATGAAAATAAAAAGAGCTTTAAGCTTATAAGTCCAGTGCAATTGCCATGTAAGACTATTGCATTGTTCTTGCCACCTTTATACCCCTCCCTCGTGAAAAATGCCTTGGTTCCTAAGCCTGGTTCCCAAACTTTAGTTAATTCTGTGAACTCTCTCATGCTCTTTCAGGAAACTTTATTTTTGCTTAAGGCAAAAAGAGTCAGTCCATTTCTGTCACTTGCAACCAAAGAATCCTAAATGAAAATGTGGCTAAAATGAGGATAGGGATAATAAGAGGTGCTATATTATCTGAACAAATTCTTTTAATAGAATATATTCTGGAAAATATTGTTTAATTACTTGTAGGACAAAATATAATCAGTTGAGACTCCCAGAAATGTCGTAAAACACAAGATAGTACTAACATCTCAGTTAGATTTGGCAGTGTTGATGAGAACATGAGTCCTGGAACCAGAAGATCTGAGTTAAATCCTCGTTTTAACACATACTAGCCTAGCCAGGTGACCTCAAGCAGGTTGCTGAACCTCCCTGTGCCACAGTGTCCTCATTTAAAGAAGATGAAATAAGAGAGCCAAATTCAGGGGTTACATGATAAATACATGCAATGGCTTAAAACAGAAATCATTCAGTGTAATGATAGTTCTTATAAGAATTTGCTTTTCAGAGTCAATGATTGAAAAGAATCACTATCTTCTAATTGGATTCTGTTTCTTTCACTTAATTTGGCAATCTTTCCCTTCTAATGGGAATAGTAGGTTTCATTTAATGTACTATTGAGATAGTTGTGGTTAATTTTACCATCTTCTTGTTTAATATTTATTTTGGATTCCTGACTTCTTTGGGATATATTAAATGTCCCATCTCCTTCTCCTTATAGAGAGGTAGAAGATAGATAGATAGCTAGATAAATAGATAGATAGATAGAAAGAAAATAATAGGTCAATAGATAGTAAATTATAGGTAGACACATAGGTAAGTAAGCAGGTAGATAGATGATACATAGGTAGATAAATAGGTAGACAGAAAATAATACATAGATAGATAGAAAGATAGATAGATAGATAGACAGACAGACAGACAGACAGACAATGTGAGCCCATTCTCATGCTGCTGATAAAGATAAACCTGAGACTAGGTAATTTATAAAGAAAAAGAGGTTTAACTGACCCACAGTTTCACATGGCTGGGGAGGCCTCACAATCATGGTGGAAGGCAAAAGGTATGCCTCACATGGTGATGGACAGAGAGAGAGCTTGTGCAGGGAAATTCCCCTTAGAAAACCATTAGAACTTGTGAGATTTATCCACTGTCATGAGAACAGCACAGGAAAGACCCGCCCCCATGATTCAATTACCTCCCACCAGGCCCCTCCTATGACAGGTGGGAATTGTGGGAGCTGCAATTCAAGATGAAATTTGGGTGGGGACACAGCCAAACTATATTACTATATGATACATAGGTAGATAAATAAGTAGGTAGGTAGGTAGATCATAGATAGATAGATAGATAGATAGATAGATAGATAGATAAAATTGCCATTCTTTCAGTGGTTACTCTAAAGACTATAATATACATCCTTAACTTTAATTAAGGTCTAACATAAGTTAGCATTTTGCCAGTGAGCCATGTAAGGAACTTAGAATCTTCTGATGTTTGACTCCTTTTATTCCCATCCCACCTTATGTGCGATTATTAGTGTACATCTGAGGCTCCCTTAACATTATCCTGCTCCAGGGAGAATCCGGTTTTGCTTCTGTCAGGTAGCTAGGCTGAAAAACCAAGCAGAGATTTTCAGAGATTTAGACGATTTGAGGCCAGGCTTTGGTCTTTGTGAGGGCTGGTTTATTTCCAGGCTTTTACTCCTAGGAAGGGTTTCTTACTAGAGTTTCTGAGCCTCAGCACTATTGACATTTTGCAGCAGAAATTCCTTGTTATGGGGGAGCTACCCTGTGCACTGCAGGCCATTTAGCAGAATGCCCTACTTCTCCCCACTAGATGCCAGTAGCACACCCTCAATTGTGGCAACCAAAAATGTTCCCAGATATTATGAAGTGTCCCTTGAAGGGGCAAAGGTGCCCCATTGAGAACCAGTGTTCCAGGGTGTAGCCCTACAAGATCCCAACCAAAAGTACCCAGTCCCTGAGACAGTCAAAGCTGCAATTGCTTCTCAGCCTCTTTGTTGCCACTTTGGAATGAGGAAAAAGCTGCTCCCAAAAGGGAGCTCACTTCTCTTGATTCCCTCCTCCCAGAGGCCTTAAACTTACACATTTTCCCTGCCTTGTTAACCTGGCCAGCACCCTTACAGAGGGGTGTGTGTGTGTGTGCACGCATGTGTGTGTGTATGTGCGCGCAAGTGCGTGCATGCATGCGTGTGTGTGTGCATGTGTGTGTGTTTGCTTTTCTAGTTCTCAACAGAAACACTGATCTGAAATGACCTGGCTCATCATCTGAAATGACTAGCTCATCATGGCAGAACTCAAGAGTGACAGTCACTTGGAAGCAAAATCTTAAATAGTTTCTTTTGAATATAGATACAGAGGACTGAATGTTCTCTGCAAAGTTCCTGCGTGCGGGGTACAAAGAGGGAACACGTTACAACTAATAATAGAACTGTTATTAGAGGAGTTTTAGACTGAGTTATTCTTTGTTGTGGTCCATAGCCCTGTGCATTATAGGATGTTTAGCAGCATCCCTGGCCTCTGCTACAAACAACAAAAATATCCATGCTTAGAGGAATTTACACTCCAGTTAGTGTAAGAGTATATGCACATTTTAAAAGCCAAAATAAAAAGACTTCAGTTGAGCTACAAAGTATATACGCATCTCAAAAAAAAAAGGCATACAGTAGGAAACTACGGAAAGAGATGTTTATTACAAGCTAAATTCAACCCCTTACTTTTTACAAGCTGTGTGACCTTGGCCAAGTCGAGACTCATCCACAAAATAAGACTGTGGGATAAGAAGATCCACCACCACCGTCGCTTCCAGACCTGAAAGACAAGAAGTCTATCAGAAAATCGGTTTGTGAGGAGGTGGAGCCAAGATGGCCGAATAAGAACAGCTCTGGTCTACAGCTCCCAGTGTGAGCGACGCAGAAGACGGGTGATTTCTGCATTTCCATCTGAGGTACCGCGTTCATCTCACTAGGGAGTGCCAAACAGTGGGTGCAGGACAGTCGGCTTAGCGCACCGTGCACGAGCCGAGCCAAAGCAGGGCGAGGCATTGTCTCACTCGGGAAGCGCAAGGGGTCAGGGAGTTCCCTTTCCTAGTCAAAGAAAGGGGTGACAGACGGCACCTGGAAAATCGGGTCACTCCCACCTTAATACTGCACTTTTCCAACGGGCTTGGAAAATGGCACACCAGGAGATTGTGTCCCACACCTGGCTTGGAGGGTCCTACGCCCACGGAGTCTTGCTGATTGCTAGCACAGCAGTCTGAGATCAAACTGCAAGGTGGCAGCGAGGCTGGGGGAGGGGCGCCCGCCATTGCCCAGGCTAGCTTAGGTAAACAAAGCAGCCAGGAAGCTCCAACTGGGTGGAGCCCACCACAGCTCAAGGAGGCCTGACTGCCTCTGTAGGCTCCACCTCTGGGGGCAGGGCACAGACAAACAAAAAGTCAGCAGTAACCTCTGCAGACTTAAATGTCCCTGTCTGACAGCTTTGAAGAGAGTAGTGATTCTCCTATCATGCAGCTGGAGATCTGAGAACGGGCAGACTGCCTCCTAAAGTGGGTCCCTGACCTCCAAGCAGCCTAACTGGGAGGCACCCCCCAGTAGGGGCAGACTGACACCTCACTTGGCCAGGTACTCCTCTGAGACAAAACTTCCAGAGGAACGATCAGACAGCTGAATTTGCAGTACACGAAAATCCACTGTTTGGCAGCCACCGCTGCTGACACCCAGGCAAACAGGGTCTAGAGTGGACCTCTAGCAAACTCCAACAGACCTGCAGCTGAGGGTCCTGTCTGGTAGAAGGAAAACTAACAAACAGAAAGGACACCCACACCAAAAACCCATCTGTACATCACCATCATCAAAGACCAAAAGTAGATAAAACCACAAAGATGGGGAGAAAACAGAGCAGAAAAACTGGAAACTCTAAAAAGCAGAGTGCCTCTCCTCCTCCAAAGGAATGCAGTACCTCACCAGCAACAAAGCTGGATGGAGAATGACTTTGATAAGTTGAGAGAAGAAGGCTTCAGACGATCAAACTACTCTGAGCTATGGGAGGAAATTCAAACCAATGGCAAAGAAGTTAAAAACTTTGAAAAAAAAATTAGGCCAATGTATAACTAAAATGACCAATGCAGAGAGGTGCTTAAAGGAGCTGATGGAGCTGAAAGCCAAGTTTTGAGAACTACGTGAAGAATACAGAAGCCTCAGTAGCTGATGCGATCAACTGGGAGAAAGGGTATCAGTGATAGAAGATGAAATGAATGAAATGAAGCGAGAAAGGAAGTTTAGAGAAAAAAGAATAAAAAGAAACAAACAAAGCCTCCAAGAAATATGGGACTATGTGAAACGACCAAACTTTCGTCTGATTGGTGTACCTGAAAGTGACAGGGAGAATGGAACCAAGCTGGAAAACACTCTGCAAGATATTATCCAGGAGAACTTCCCCAATCTAGCAAGGCAGGCCAACATTCAGATTCAGGAAATACAGAGAACATCACAAAGATACTCCTTGAGAAGAGCAACTCCAAGACACATAATTGTCAGATTCACCAAAGTTGAAATGAAGGAAAAAATGTTAAGGGCAGCCAGAGAGAAAGGTTGGGTTACCCACAAAGGGAAGCCCAGCAGACTAACAGCGGATCTCTCAGCAGAAACTCTACAAGCCAGAAGAGAGTGGGGGCCAATAGTCAACATTCTTAAAGAAAAGAATTTTCAACCCAGAATTTCAAATCCAGCCAAACTAAGCTTCATAAGTGAAGGAGAAATAAAATACTTTACAGACAAGCAAATGCTGAGAGATTTTGTCACCACCAGGCATGCCCTAAAAGAGCTTCTGAAGGAAGCACTAAACATGGAAAGGAACAACCGGTACCAGCCACTGCAAAATCATGCCAAATTGTAAAGACCATCAAGGCTAGGAAGAAACTGCATCAACTAATGAGCAAAATAACCAGCTAACATCATAATGACAGGATCAAATTCACATGTAACAATATTAACTTTAAATGTAAATGGGCTAAATGCTCCAATTAAAAGACACAGACTGGCAAATTGGATAAAGAGTCAAGACCCATCAGTGTGCTGTATTCAGGAAACCCATCTCACGTGCAGAGACACACATAGACTCAAAATAAAGGGATGGAGGAAGATCTACCAAGCAAATGGAAAACAAAAAAAGGCAGGGGTTGCAATCCTAGTCTCTGATAAAATAGACTTTAAACCAACAAAGATCAAAAGAGACAAAGAAGGCCATTACATAATGGTAAAGGGATCAATTCAACAAGAAGAGCTAACTATCCTAAATATATATGCACCCAACACAGAAGCACCCAGATTCATAAAGCAAGTCCTGAGTGACCTACAAAGAGACTTAGACTCCCACAAAATAATAATGGGAGACTTTAACACCCCACTGTCAACATTAGACAGATCAACGAGACAGAAAGTTAACAAGGATATCCAGGAATTGAACTCAGCTCTGCACCAAGTGGACCTAATAGACATCTACAGAACTCTCCACCCCAAATCAACAGAATATACATTTTTTTCAGCACCACACCACACCTATTCCAAAATTGACCACATAGTTAGAAGTAAAGCTCTCCTCAGCAAATGTAAAAGAACAGAAATTACAACAAACTGTCTCTCAGACCACAGTGCAATCAAACTAGAACTCAGGATTAAGAAACTCACTCAAAACCACTCAACTACATGTAAACTGAACAACTTGCTCCTGAATGACCACTGGGTACATAACGAAATGAAGGCAGAAATAAAGATGTTCTTTGAAACCAATGAGAACAAAGACAAAACATACCAGAATCTCTGGGACACATTCAAAGCAGTGTGTAGAGGGAAATTTATAGCACTAAATGCCCACAAGAGAAAGCAGGAAAGATCCAAAATTGCACCCTAACATCACAATTAAAAGAACTAGAAAAGCAAGAACAAACACATTCAAAAGCTAGCAGAAGGCAAGAAATAACTAAAATCAGAGCAGAACTGAAGGAAATAGAGACACAAAAAACCCTTCAAAAAATTAATGAATCCAGGAGCTGGTTTTTTTGAAAAGATCAACAAAATTGATAGACCACTAGCAAGACTAATAAAGAAGAAAAGAGAGAAGAATCAAACAGGCACAATAAAAAATGATAAAGGGGATATCACCACCAATCCCATAGAAATACAAAGTACCATCAGAGAATACTACAAACACCTCTACGCAAATAAACTAGAAAATCTAGAAGAAATGGATAAATTTCTCGACAAATACACCCTCCCAAGACTAAACCAGGAAGAAGTTGAATCTCTGAATAGATCAATAACAGGCTTTGAAATTGTGGCAATACTCAATAGCTTACCAACCAAAACGAGTTCAGGACCTGACGGATTCACAGCCGAATTCTACCAGAGGTACAAGCAGGAACTGGTATCATTCCTTCTGAAACTATTCCCAATCGATAGAAAAAGAGGGAATCCGACATTTTGGGTGGAGCCAAGATGGCCGAATAGGAACAGCTCCGGTCTCCAGCTCCCAGCCCCAGCGACACAGAAGACGGGTGATTTCTGCATTTCTGCTTGAGGTACCGGTTTCATCTCACTAGGGAGTGCCTAACAGTGGGTTCAGGACAGTCGGTGAAGCGCACTGTGCGCGAGCCGAAGCAGGGCGAGGCATTGCCTCACTCGGGAAGCGCAAGGGGTCAGGGAGTTCCCTTTCCTAGTCAAAGAAAGGGAAAACAGACGGCACCTGGAATATCGGGTCAGTCCCGTCCTAATACTGCGCTTTTCCAACGGGCCTGGAAAACGGCACACTAGGAGATTGTGTCCTGCACCTGGCTCGGAGGGTCCTATGCCCACAGAGTCTCGCTGATTGCTAGCACAGCAGTCTGAGATCACGCTGCAAGGCGGCAACGAGGCTGGGCGAGGGGCGCCCGCCATTGCCCAGGCTTGCTTAGGTAAACAAAACAGCCAGGAAGCTCGAACTGGGTGGAGCCCACCACAGCTCAAGGAGGCCCGCCTGCCTCTGTAGGCTCCACCTCTGGGGGCAGGGCACAGACAACCAAAAACTCAGCGAGAACCTCCACAGCCTTAAATGTCCCTGTCTGACTGACAGCTTTGAAGAGAGTAGTGGTTCTCCCAGCACACAGCTGGAGATCTGAGAACGGACAGACTGCCTCCTAAAGTGGGTCCCTCACCCCTGAGCAGCCTAACTGGGAGGCACCCCCCCAGTAGGGACAGACTGACACCTCATTCAACCGGGTACTCCTCTGAGACAAAACTTTCAGAGGAACTATCAGACAGCTGAATTTGTGGTCTCACGAAAATCCGCTGTTCTGCAGCCACCGGTGCTGACACCCAGCCAAACAGGGTCTGGAGTGGACCTCTAGTAAACTCCAACAGACCTGCAGCTGAGGGTCTTGTCTGGTAGAAGGAAAATTAACAAACAGAAAGGACATCCACACCAAAAACCCATCTGTACATCACCATCATCGAAGACAAAAAGTAGACAAAACCACAAAGATGGGGAAAAAACAGACCAAAAAAACTGGAAACTCTAAAAAACAGAGCACCTCTCCTCCTCCAAAGGAACGCAGTTCCTCACCAGCAACGGAACAAAGCTGGATGGAGGATGACTTTGATGAGTTGAGAGAAGAAGGCTTCAGACGATCAAACTACTCTGAGCTACGAGAGGAAATTCAAAACAATAGCAAAGAAGTTAAAAACTTTGAAAAAAAATTAGAAGAATGGATAACTAGAATAACCAATGGAGAGAAGGGCTTAAAGGAGATGATGGAGCTGAAAGCCAAGTTTCGAGAACTACGCGAAGAATGCAGAAGCCTCAGTAGCAGATGTGATCAACTGGAAGAAACGGTATCGCTGATAGAAGATGAAATGAATGAAATGAAGAGAGAAGGGAAGTTTAGAGAAAAAAGAATAAAAAGAAATGAACAAAGCCTCCAAGAAATTTGGGACTATGTGAAAAGACCAAACCTACGTCTGATTGGTGTACCTGAAAATGATGGGGAGAATGGAACCAAGTTGGAAAACACTCTGCAAGATATTATCCAGGAGAACTTCCCCAATCTAGCAAGGCAGGCCAGCATTCAGATTCAGGAAATACAGAGAACGCCACAAAGATACTCCTCGAGAAGGGCAACTCCAAGACACATAATTGTCAGATTCACCAAAGTGGAAATGAAGGAAAAAATGTTAAGGGCAGCCAGAGAGAAAGGTCGGGTTACCCACAAAGGGAAGCCCATCAGACTAACAGCTGATCTCTCAGCAGAAACTCTACAAGCCAGAAGAGAGTGGGGGCCGATATTCAACATTCTTAAAGAAAAGAATTTTCAACCCAGAATTTCCTATCCCGCCAAACTAAGCTTCATAAGTGAAGGAGAAATAAAATACTTTACAGACAAGCAAACGCTGAGTGATTTTGTCACCACCAGGCCTGCCCTAAAAGAGCTCCTGAAGGAAGCACTAAACATGGAAAGGAACAACCGGTACCAGCCCCTGCAAAAACATGCCAAATTGTAAAGACCATCGAGGCTAGGAAGAAACTATAGCAACTAACGAGCAAAATAACCAACTAACATCATAATGACAGGATCAGATTCACACATAACAATATTCACGTTAAATGTAAATGGGCTAAATGCTCCAATCAAAAGACACAGACTGGCAAACTGGATAAGGAGTCAGGACCCATCAGTGTGCTGTATTCAGGAAACCCATCTCACGTGCAGAGACACACATAGACTCAAAATAAAGGGATGGAGGAAGATCTATCAAGCAACTGGAAAACAAAAAAAGGCAGGGGTTGCAATCCTAGTCTCTGATAAAATAGACTTTAAACCAACAAAGATCAAAAGAGACAAAGAAGGCCATTACATAATGGTAAAGGGATCAATTCAACAAGAAGAGCTAACTATCCTAAATATATATGCACCCAACACAGGAGCACCCAGATTCATAAAGCAAGTCCTCAGTGACCTACAAAGGGACTTAAACTCCCACACAATAATAATGGGAGATTTTAACACCCCACTGTCAGCATTAGACAGATCAACGAGACAGAAAGTTAACAAGGATATCCAGGAATTGAACTCAGCTCTACATAAAGTGGACCTAATAGACATCTACAGAACTCTCCACCCCAAATCAACAGAATATACATTTTTTTCAGCACCACACCACACCTATTCCAAAATTGACCACATAGTTGGAAGTAAAGCTCTTCTCAGCAAATGTAAAAGAACAGAGATTATAACAAACTGTCTCTCAGACCACAGTGCAATCAAACTAGAACTCAGGATTAAGAAACTCAGTCAAAACCGCTCAACTACATGGAAACTGAACAACCTGCTCCTGAATGACTATTGGGTACATAATGAAATGAAGGCAGAAATAAAGATGTTCTTTGAAACCAACGAGAACAAAGACACAACATACCAGAATCTCTGGGACACGTTCAAAGCAGTGTGTAGAGGAAAATTTATAGCACTAAATGCCCACAAGAGAAAGCAGGAAAGATCCAAAATTGACACCCTAACATCACAATTAAAAGAACTAGAAAAGCAAGAGCAAACACATTCAAAAGCTAGCAGAAGGCTAGAAATAACTAAAATCAGAGCAGAACTGAAGGAAATAGAGACACAAAAAACCCTTCAAAAAATTAATGAATCCAGGAGCTGGTTTTTTGAAAAGATCAACAAAATTGATGGACCGCTAGCAAGACTAATAAAGAAGAAAAGAGAGAAGAATCAAATAGATGCAATAAAAAACGAAAAAGGGGATATCACCACCGATCCCACAGAAATACAATCTACCATCAGAGAATACTACAAACACCTCTATGCAAATAAACTAGAAAATCTGGAAGAAATGGATAAATTCCTCGACAAATACACCCTCCCAAGACTAAACCAGGAAGAAGTTGAATCTCTGAATAGACCAATAACAGGTTCTGAAATTGTGGCAATAATCAATAGCTTACCAACCAAAAAGAGTCCAGGACCTGATGGATTCACAGCTGAATTCTACCAGAGGTACAAGGAGGAACTGGTACCATTCCTTCTGAAACTATTCCAATCGATAGAAAAAGAGGGAATCCTCCCTAACACATTTTACGAAGCCAGCATCGTCCTGATACCAAAACCTGGCAGAGACATAACCAAAAAAGAGAATTTCAGACCAATATCCTTGATGAACATTGATGCAAAAATCCTCAATAAAATACTGGCAAACCGAATCCAGCAGCACATCAAAAAGCTTAACCACCATGATCAAGTGGGCTTCATCCCTGGGATGCAAGGCTGGTTCAACATACGCAAATCAATAAATGTAATCCAGCATATAAACAGAACCAAAGACAAAAACCACATGATTATCTCAATAGATGCAGAAAAGGCCTTTGACAAAATTCAACAACCCTTCATGCTAAAAACTCTCAATAAATTAGGTATCGATGGGACGTATCTCAAAATAATAAGAGCTATCTACAACAAACCCACAGCCAATATCATACTGAATGGGCAAAAACTGGAAGCATTCCCTCTGAAAACTGGCACAAGACAGGGATGCCCTCTCTCACCACTCCTATTCAACATAGTGCTGGAAGTTCTGGCCAGAGCAATCAGGCAGGAGAAGGAAATAAAGGGTATTCAATTAGGAAAAGAGGAAGTCAAATTGTCCCTGTTTGCAGATGACATGATTGTATATCTAGAAAACCCCATTGTCTCAGCCCAAAATCTCCTTAAGCTGATTAGCAACTTCAGCAAAGTCTCAGGATACAAAATTAATGTACAAAAATCACAAGCATTCTTGTACACCAATAACAGACAAACAGAGAGCCAAATCATGAGTGAACTCCCATTCACAATTGCTTCAAAGAGAATAAAATACCTAGGAATCCAACTTACAAGGGATGTGAAGGACCTCTTCAAGGAGAACTACAAACCACTGCTCAATGAAATAAAAGAGGATACAAACAAATGGAAGAACATTCCATGCTCATGGGTTGGAAGAATCAATATCGTGAAAATGGCCATACTGCCCAAGGTAATTTATAGATTCAATGCCATCCCCATCAAGCTACCAATGACTTTCTTCACAGAATTGGAAAAAACTACTTTAAAGTTCATATGGAACCAAAAAAGAGCCCGCATCGCCAAGTCAATCCTAAGCCAAAAGAACAAAGCTGGAGGCATCACGCTACCTGACTTTAAACTATACTACAAGGCTACAGTAACCAAAACAGCATGGTACTGGTACCACAACAGAGACATAGATCAATGGAACAGAACAGAGCCCTCAGAAATGATGCCGCATAGCTACAACTATCTGATCTTTGACAAACCTGACAAAAACAAGAAATGGGGAAAGGATTCCCTATTTAATAAATGGTGCTGGGAAAACTGGCTAGCCATATGTAGAAAGCTGCAACTGGATCCCTTCCTTACACCTTATACAAAAATTAATTCAAGATGGATTAAAGACTTATATGTTAGACCTAAAACCATTAAAATCCTACAAGAAAACCTAGGCAATACCATTCAGGACATAGGCGTGGGCAAGGACTTCATGTCTAAAACACCAAAAGCAATGGCAACAAAAGCCAAAATCGACAAATGGGATCTCATTAAACTAAAGAGCTTCTGCACAGCAAAAGAAACTATCATCAGAGTGAACAGGCAACCTACACAATGGGAGAAAATTTTTGCAACCTACTCATCTGACAAAGGGCTAATATCCAGAATCTACAATGAACTCAAACAAATTTACAAGAAAAAAACAAACAACCCCATCAAAAAGTGGGCAGAGGACATGAACAGACACTTCTCAAAAGAAGACATTTATGCAGCCAAAAAACACATGAAGAAATGCTCCTCATCACTGGCCATCAGAGAAATGCAAATCAAAACCACAGTGAGATACCATCTCACACCAGTTAGAATGGCCATCATTAAAAAATCAGGAAACAACAGGTGCTGGAGAGGATGTGGAGAAATAGGAACACTTTTACACTGTTGGTGGGACTGTAAACTAGTTCGACCATTGTGGAAGTCAGTGTGGCGATTCCTCAGGGATCTAGAACTAGAAATACCATTTGACCCAGCCATCCCATTACTGGGTATATACCCAAAGGACTATAAATCATGCTGCTATAAAGACACATGCACACGTATGTTTATTGCGGCACTATTCACAATAGCAAAGAGTTGGAACCAACCCAAATGTCCAACAACGATAGACTGGATTAAGAAAATGTGGCACATATACACCATGGAATACTATGCAGCCATAAAAAATGATGAGTTCATGTCCTTTGTAGGGACATGGATGAAACTGGAAAACATCATTCTCAGTAAACTATCGCAAGGACAAAAAACCAAACACCGCATGTTCTCACTCATAGGTGGGAATTGAACAATGAGAACTCATGGACACAGGAAGGGGAACATCACGCTCCGGGGACTGTTGTGGGGTGGAGGGAGGGGGGAGGGACAGCATTAGGAGATACACCTAATGCTAAATGACGAATTAATGGGTACAGGAAATCAACATGGCACATGGATACATATGTAACAAACCTGCACATTGTGCACATGTACCCTAAAACCCTAAAGTATAATAAAAAAAAAAAAAAAAAAAAAAATTAAAAAAAAAAAAAAAAAAAAAAAAAAAAAAAAAAAAAAAGAAAAAGAGGGAATCCTCCCTAACACATTTTATGAGGCCACCATCATCCTGATACCAAAGCCTGGCAGAGACACAACCAAAAAAGAGAATTTCAGACGAATATCCTTGATGAACATTGATGCAAAAATCCTCAATAAAATACTGGCAAACCGAATCCAGCAGCACATCAAAACGCTTATACACCATGATCAAGTGGCCTTCATCCCTGGGATGCAAGGCTGGTTCAACATACACAAATCAATAAATGTAATCCAGCATATAAACAGAACCAAAGACAAAAACCACATGATTATCTCAATAGATGAAGAAAAGGCCTTTGACAAAATTCAACAACACTTCATGCTAAAAACTCTCAATAAATTAGGCATTGATGGGACGTATCTCAAAATAATAAGAGCTATCTATGACAAACCCACAGCCAATATCATACTGAATGGGCAAAAACTGGAAGCATTCCCTTTGAAAACTGGCACAAGACAGGGATGCCCTCTCTCACCACTCCTATTCAACATAGTGTTGGAAGTTCTGGCCAGGGCAATCAGGCAGGAGAAGGAAATAAAGGGTATTCAATTAGGAAAAGAGGAAGTCAAATTGTCCATGTTTGCAGATGACATGATTGTATATCTAGAAAACCCCACTGTCTCAGCCCAAAATCTCCTTAAGCTGATAAGCAACTTCAGCAAAGTCTCAGGATACAAAATCAATGTACAAAAATCACAAGCATTCTTATACACCAATCACAGACAAACAGAGAACCAAATCATGAGTGAACTCCCATTCACAATTGCTTCAAAGAGAATAAAATACCTAGGAATCCAACTTACAAGGGACGTGAAGGACCTCTTCAAGGAGAACTACAAACCACTGCTCAATGAAATAAAAGAGGATACAAACAAATGGAAGAACATTCCATGCTCGTGGGTTGGAAGAATCAGTATCATGAAAATGGCCATACTGCCCAAGGTAATTTATAGACTCAATGCCATCCCCATCAAGCTACCAATGACTTTCTTCACAGAATTGGAAAAAACTACTTTAAAGTTCATATGGAACCAAAAAAGAGCCCGCATCGCCAAGTCAATCCTAAGCCAAAAGAACAAAGCTGGAGGCATCATGCTACCTGACTTCAAACTATACTACAAGGCTACAGTAACCAAAACAGCATGGTACTGGTACCAAAACAGAGATATAGATCAATGGAACAGAACAGAGCCCTCAGAAATAACGCCGCATATCTACAACTATCTGATCTTTGACAAACCTGACAAAAACAAGCAATGGCATAAGGATTCCCTATTTAATAAATGGTGCTGGGAAAACTGGCTAGCCATATGTAGAAAGCTGAAACTGGATCCCTTCCTTACACCTTATACAAAAATTAATTCAAGATAGATTAAAGACTTACATGTTAGACCTAAAACCATAAAAACCCTAGAAGAAAACCTAGGCAATACCATTCAGGACATAGGCAGGGGCAAGGACTTCATGTCTAAAACACCAAAAGCAATGGCAACAAAAGCCAAAATTGACAAATGGGATCTAATTAAACTAAAGAGCTTCTGCACAGCAAAAGAAACTATCATCAGAGTGAACAGGCAACCTACAAAATGGGAGAAAATTTTCACAACCTACTCATCTGACAAAGGGCTAATATCCAGAATCTACAATGAACTCAAACAAATTTACAAGAAAAAAACAAACAACCCCATCAAAAAGTGGGTGAAGGACATGAACAGACACTTCTCAAAAGAAGACATTTATGCAGCCAAAAAACACATGAAAAAATGCTCATCGTCACTGGCCATCAGAGAAATGCAAATCAAAACCACAGTGAGATACCATCTCACACCAGTTAGAATGGCCATCATTAAAAAGTCAGGAAACAACAGGTGCTGGAGAGGATGGGGAGAAATAGGAACACTTTTACACTGTTGGTGGGACTGTAAACTAGTTCAACCATTGTGGAAGTCAGTGTGGCGATTCCTCAGGGATCTAGAACTAGAAATACCATTTGACCCAGCCATCCCATTACTGGGTATACACCCAAAGGACTATAAATCATGCTGCTATAAAGACACATGCACACGTATGTTTATTGCGGCACTATTCACAATAGCAAAGAATTGGAACCAACCCAAATGTCCAACAACGATAGACTGGATTAAGAAAATGTGGCACATATACACCATGGAATACTATGCAGCCATAAAAAATGATGAGTTCATGTCCTTTGTAGGGACATGGATGAAACTGGAAACCATCATTCTCAGTAAACTATCACAAGGACAAAAAACCAAACACCGCATGTTCTCACTCATAGGTGGGAATTGAACAATGAGAACACATGGACACAGGAAGTAGAACATCACACTCTGGGGACTGTTGTAGGGTGGGGGAAGGCGGGAGGGATAGCATTAGGAGATATACCTAATGCTAAATGATGAGTTAATGGGTGCAGCACACCAACATGGCACATGGATACATATGTAACAAACCTGCACATTGTGCACATGTACCCTAAAACTTTAAGTATAATAATAACAATAAAAAATTAAATAAAATAAAATAAAAGAGAAAAAGAAAAAGAAAATAGGTTTGTGATCATTTAGAACACTAAATCCAGCCACAGAGAAGCCACATGTTTATGACAAATCAGTCATATCTGATTGACCTATTCCCATTTTGATGATGTTTCTAATTGAGAAAGTAAAGGAAACTCATCAGATATGAGGTAACTGGTTTCCAGACACATCTGACAAGATGCATCAAAATGTTCTGAGGAAATGGAGAAGTATGGGCTGCGGGAACAGACATCTTGGATGGTTTGTAACTAGTTGATTCCAGAAAGCAAAGAATTCTGATTGGCAAGTAGATACGGACAGATAAAGGCCATCTCTGATGTTACAGTCCCATAAAACAGTGGCCTCTCTTCAGGCCTGTTGCTCTGGATCAATGATTTGGATCCCAACCAAGAAAGCATTTCATCAAATGCATAGGTTTTTTCAAAGGTGAGATAAAATAAAGGGAACTCTAGACCAGGCGCGGTGGCTCACACCTGTAATCCCAGCACTTTGGGAGACCAAGACGGGTGGATCACTTGAGGTCAGGAGTTCAAGATCAGCCTGGCCAACATGCTGAAACCCCGTCTCTATAAAAATACACACACACACACAAAAAATAGCCAGGCTTGGTGGCAGGTGCCTGTAATCCCAGCTACTCGGGAGGCTGAGGCAGGAGAATTGCTTGAACCTGGAAGGTGGAGGTTGTGGTGAGCTGAGATCACACCATTGCACTCCAGCCTGGGCAACAAGAGCGAAACTAAAAGATAAAGGGAACTCTAAATCATGTTCCTGCCCACTGTCCTTCAAGTGCCGCCTCTCTCTGGTGCAGGAAGTACTACACAGGCTTTCTTCATTCTTGTCCACCTGAGTCAGTACACCCTAATGCCTGCTTTATCACTGCTGCCCAGTGGACCCTCTGGCTCCTGAAGCTCGTGCCCTCTCCTTCCTGGTCACTTCACCATGCACAACACCCCTCTGCATTTATTCCCCAGAGTACCACCAACACAAGACAATCGTGTGCTGCAGATTTCTACTAAAGTTTTGCAAACAGAAGAAGGTATTTAGAGCATAAAGCAGAAAACAGCTTCATACTGAAAATCAGACATCAAATCCCTAGAAATATATTCTCCACTCCCTGCCACAGAAAGTGCCCGATTGGCTTTGTTATTTCTCCTCTTGTCTAAGCAGCATGCAAAGTTCCTTGCGTTCTTTCATCTCTTCCTACCCTTGACTCCTGGGTTCTGACAACATTTTGTCTTACCTACCATAGATATTCAAACTTTGACCTTATTTTGCTGCACGAGTACATTCCGGACCCTTATCGACCTCATCTTTGCCATCCAATGTACACCCAGGGTGGAGCAAGGAAGGGGAAGAGAGGGCTTGTCTTCTTCACCTAAAAGACCTACCAGGGAATGTTCCTATAAATTCATCCACCCAAGAGAAAAATATTGCCTTTTACATACAGGGGAATTTGAAGGTTCTTCTCTAAGCTGAGATTCTATGATTTTGTGGTTTTACTTTTTGTCTTTAAATGGCTAAGTGCTTACGAAACAATGAGCACTAGCCCCCCACAGTCAAGGATGGGAGGATTAAGGCTCACAAGTTTTGAGGATCAAAGATTCCTAGAATACAGCGAGGATTGCCATGCATTTACAAAGCCCCTTTTTCCTTTGTGCATTCGAACAAACCTGAAAATACTCTCATCCCCATTCAATAAACAGAAGCTTAAAATTCAGTAGAAGCAGGAAGTAGTGACAGAAGATGAAAGAGAGTAAAAATGATTTGGAGGAAGAAAAAAAAAATACAAGGGAATGAAATATCCACACCCAAAAAAGGAGTGGACTAAATGAGATGAAGGATTTGGGTCCCCGAAATACCACCTTCTCCTTTTGCCTCCCGGTTTGATGCCGGTGGGGAGCTGCGAGCACTTGGGCAGATATTTGCATGCTCTAAGTGTTCCGCTGGGAAAGTGGCAGATATCGAGACAGATGGCTCTAGGAAGTGTGGGTGAGCCTGACGTCAAGTTTATGAGCCAAATGGTGTTTTCTGAGTTCCACCTCTTCAGATCCCATCCATAACGGACCCACTACCTCAAACCATGCCCCTCCCTGAAGCCTCTCCTGCCCCCTTGATGATAACAATCTTTCTTTCCTCTAATAATAATAAATGCTGGTTAAATGCGTGCTGTTCTGTCAAATATTGTCATTTAGGCCTCATCCATCAAGGACCCCCTTGAAGGCCACAACAGGCTCTTCCCGCTGTATCGCACTGGCCTGGAATTCCTCCATTTACTCGACACATCCTGATCAAATACCTACTATGTACCAGGCGCTGTGCTTCGCATGAGGGAAATCAACAGGGGACCAATGAGAAGGTCCTTATCTTCATAAGGATTTCATTCGAGAAAAAAAGAAACAATAAATACATAAATAAAATGAAGAGTCCAGCTCCTAGTTTAAAAAACCTACATGTGATTTTTCAGGCCCGACCATAGGCAAGTACAAAGGCTTTACCTGGCTAGCTCCATGGGCAACATCTGCCCTTCCCATAGCAGACTTGGCTCACAGCCACTGCATGGCAGGCTCTGAAGGGAATTGGAAAGGACTCAGGCCCCTCTAGCTGGTCCTGCTCTTTGCATGTTTGTAATCCTAGCCCCACAGCCTTCATTCCTGGGTTTCTTTGTCTGAGGCCTTGGGCAGAGGTCCCCTTCAGACATCTCTGCCAAGTCCTACTTACGGTGAAAAGAACGGAAAAAACTGGAAGACCATTTTTCCCACTCTGACTCAGTACTCAGTACTTTTCCACTCCTGGCTCTCAGCCTTGATCCTTCCCAACCCCAGAGTCCATAAACTGCTCCCTCTACCCCACACCTGCTCTGACCCACCTGACCTCAGCCTGTGCACTGTGCCATGGGCAGCAGGGGAAATCTTACTGCGTGGGTTTAGCCCCTTGCTTGTACCATGGCAGTTAGTGAATAAACGCTGCGCTGATACTTCCCTGTCAACCCCCCTGATGCTTCACCAGCTACTCCTACACCTGATAGCTCAGCCCTCTCTCCAGCTCAGCTGAGCTCCTGAGAAAAAATAACAAATCGTTACATAGAATAAGATCTTAAATGGAATTTTTGGTGTTGTCTTAGAATTTTGGCTGAAGCCCAAAGCTGAGAACAATAGGTGATAAATAAAACCCTCTCATTCCTCCTCCAGCAAACTGTAACTAAAGATGGAAAGGTGTAGACCACCCATTCAGGAAGTCCTGTGACCCACAGCCCACCTCCGATGCCCTAGTCTGTGTGTATGAAGGAAGCCCAGAGATGGAGGAAGACAATCTCGGGCAAGTGGTGAAGGGGGTTCTGTCCCTGGTGCTGCCAGGGGATCAGAACAGAGGGTGACTTTTAGGGGAGCTTTTCAGTCTCCCAGTGCACAGAGACCAGGGAAAGAGTCTGCATGCCAGAGGCTGGCTGCAGCAGCCAGTGAAGGTCGCCAAGGGACAGGGCTGCCTTGGGAGTGGCCAGTTCCCCCAAGAGTACATAGCAAAATACCTAATGCTTCCAGTGAGCCGAGTGGATGCTGTGCAAAGCTGCCCGGCCTGAATTGTCTTGAAAGAGCTGCCCAGGAGAGTGAGGCCACCCTCACAGAGAGGTTGTGAGGTACGGTGCCTGAGATGGAACTGCAGGGCCAAGGTTCATGGAAGCGAGTCAGAGAGTCCCCCCACTGAGGCTGGGTGGGCAGGATGGAGGCCTCCTGTGCGGCGTCTTCTTCCCAAAGAAGAGCCAGCAATTGTGAATCCACCTTGACAGAGGACATTTGACAGTCAGGAGTGAACTGCAAGCAGCACCAGCTACCTGGAAAAAATCTTCTTGCCCATTAACCTCTCATTTCTCCCTCATCCCTCCTCTTTCAGCCTGACTCTGAAAATGCCAGGAGGAGTCCAGTGGGGAAGCAGGGGAGGAAAGTGGTGAAGAAGGTGAAAAAATCAAAGATGGAACCACAATGCACTTGCAACTGTTGTCAACAGGACCTAAGTCCAGCTTGAGTCTACAGGGCAGGAAAACAAACCGAATGAGGAACTGAAATTATGGCATTAAGTTGGATTAAAACTGTTTAATATCTAAAAAACAAGATGATTTTAATACTCAATAATTATCATAAAAGCCATGGGATTTGCTTGCAATATTATTTTTGGCAAATTCTTCCCAAGCAGGTTTGAAGCTGCGGTGGGTGAAAAATAGAGTTATTTCCTTATCTTATATCTTACCAAATATAGCTTGTTCAAATGCCAGCCATAAAGGCAAAAAAGAAGCTGAGAAAGAGACAAGCAGAGATGAAATCTACTTTTGAAACTGCCACCTGGGAAGGCTGAGGTGGCAAACAGTAGTGAGACAGGCACCGTCTCTGTGGAGAGGGGAAGATTGTTCCAGGCCAAGGGAAGATATGTGCAAAGGCCCTGAGGCAGGGAAGAGGAAGCCATGAAACTACAAGGTCCAGAGCAAGGCAGAGCATGAGACATGACGTCAGAGGCAGATTGCACGAGGCAGTGTGATCACAGTGAAAGGTTTGGATTGATTCTGAGGGCGTTCCAGAGTTTAAGCAGCAAATTGACGTCCAATTTATATGTTTAAGATCACTTTTACTGTTGTTTCAAGAAAGGATTGGGAGAAGGAATAAGAGTGGAGGCCCAGTAGAAGGACACAATGTACTTCTTAGAAATGGTGCAATAAATCCTG
Source organism: Symphalangus syndactylus (assembly GCF_028878055.3). Lineage (NCBI taxonomy): Eukaryota > Metazoa > Chordata > Mammalia > Primates > Hylobatidae > Symphalangus > Symphalangus syndactylus. The sequence continues at coordinate 25,055,972 of NC_072438.2, forward strand.
AGTGGTTGCCTTTCTCAAATTTACAGACTCCAAAAAACCAGAAAGACAGGTGGTGATGGATACTTCAGGCTCCCTATGACTGACAGAATCTACTGGAATTTAACAAACAAACAAATAAATTTAAAAAACAAACAAAAAACCCAGAAGAAATGGTCTTGCTTGAAAAACAGGCATTCTTCATGAAAACTACATAGCATGTTATACATGTAGACATATATATATTTCCTCCTTAAGCCACCAAAAAGCTCAGAGCTAAATTTTATGTTCTAGTACAGTAATTTTCTCACCTCTTCTTCCTCGCTATAAATATGGTTTCTAATCTCTCCTTTAACAGAATTTCAATATGAAAATGTACTTGTTCATTGTTCATGAGCCACTGCAGATCCATTTTAAAGACTGTTTTGCACAACCTGCCACGAAGGGAAGAATGAGATTTTTTTAACCCGTTTTGAAGACAAGACCAAAGAAAAAAAAAAAATACTGCCAATTATCAAAAAATGTTTTGATTTTTTTTTTCTCACCAACAGCTACACTGAGCACTCCCCCTCAGTCCTGACCCTTTGGGACAGTGAACCCCCAACAAACCTACTGCCAGCCCAAGGGGATAAGCTGCGAACACCTCCTAATGTTTGAGGCAATTTCTCGGGAAGCCCCACCCCATTCTTATGCATTCTAGCCTTATTTGAATAGCTACTATACACTGAGTACTCGTTCTGTGCCAGGCACCATGCTGAGCACTTTACATATATTATAATAATCCAGCATCATAAAAACTCTTTAAGGCAAGAACTGTAGCCACACCAGACCAATCTGCTTCAACTTTTATGTAATAAAGCTGTAAGTTGTTTTTCAGTTGCTATGGACCCTCAGGTCATATAGCCTGAACGTGCCCAGATGAACCAAGCACGCAACCACAGAGGAACCTAAATGCTTCGACCAAGAAGGAGGGGACTGAATCAAGAAGTGGATACCACATGGCAGGATCCAGAATCCAGTGAGTCTGAGCCCTGGCATCGCCCCATGGCAGAATCCAGTCAGATCATGCCTCCCAACGTCACCTTGTCACAAAATCCAATTAGATCATGCCTCATTACCCTATGCTTATAAAACCTGACCCAACCCCCAACTCAAAGAGATAGATTTGAGCATTTCCTCCTGTCTCCTTGCCAGTAGACTTGCAATAAACCTTTCTTGCTGAAAAAAAAAAACAACCCTGGTCCTTTGGTGTTTGGCTTCCTGATGCACAGGCAAATGGATCCGGTTCAGTTCAATGACAGAACTATCATTATCTCATCGTATAGCGAAAGCAACTGAAGCATGGAGAGTTTCAGTCACATATCCAAGGTCCCAGATAGTCAGTGGGACCACTAATGTTTCCACTATAAATCTGTCTGCCTCTGGTGATAAACTTCCATGCTTGAGGTCATCACTTTAATCCCCCTACACCTCCACTTCCAGCCCACTAGACGACGGGATATTTGTTTATATCCTCTCTAGCTCAGGTGCCTTGTCAGCTTGATATGCACTGGCTTGGCCCCTTGCTTCTCACCACCTACCATGGTGTTCCATGAGAAATATCAGGCCTAACTCGGGCCCCAACTCAGCCACGCTATTACCCTGTAGGAGGTAATGGGATCCAAACAGACAGCAGTGTGCTGCATCTGCTTACACTAATTTAATGTATTCAATGGCATCATGTTGCTCACTTGAAATCAGTCACGATGGAAGTATTTACACCATAGAAATTGGCAAACACTGCCAATCAGGGATTTTTAGGGGGAAAGCCACATTTACCGGCACACCACTTGGGGCAGACAATAGGATAATAACAAAATCATCTCTTAGTCTTTTCTTTATAGTCCTTAATAAACAAACCATTCTTAATTCCCAGAACTCCACCAAGAGAAATCCAGCTGAAATTGCACATGTAGGGACCCATTCTCCTTGCCCAGAGTGCAAATGTCATTCCTCAACCTGTACTGCTTTCTTTGGTGCATTAAGAGAAACAAGCTAGAAACTTTTTCATGCTTTCCTACATTCTGTTGAGCTTGCAGTCTTGCTGGAAGGAGAAAGCCAATCTCAGGTGCTGAACAACAAATTGCTTATTGGAACAGCTGCTGCTTTTGGCTGAGTAGGCAGGACACTCAAGGGTGGCACTTTCTTGCCATGGTGCTGCAGCCAGTTAAAAATTAGTGTCAGGGACAGAAAATAAGAAGCAAAAGGGAAATCAGCAGATGATTTGATATGAGCCACAGCCAGAAGCCTCCTTTTAAACACAGCATAGGGTAGAAGAAAGAATGTGAACAGAGAAATAAGGCCTGCATCTGAGCCTTTGCTCTATAGCTTGCTACATGTTCTGCTGGGACAAAAAAGTAGGAGAAGAGAAGGAGGTGTAATGAAAGGTGTGATGAGGGAGAGACGTCAGGGCTGAAGAAAAGACTTCACCGCGACAGCAACTCAGTGATGATTTGGCACATTCCTTGTATATTCAGTATTCATTGGGCACCTACTGTGTGCCATGAGAAATACTAGATATAGTTGTGAACAACAGAGACATAGCACCTGCCCTCATGAAGCTTACAGTCTAGTGGAGAATAGAAACATTAAATGTGTAGTACTAATGAAGTTTTATTGTTTGTTATGGTAAAGAAAATAAAGGAACCATAGAAACGTAACAGGGAGGAGTTGTGGCTGACCTAGTCCAGGGGCCAGAGAGTAAAGTCTCCCCATAAGGCCCTGCTCACAGAGTGAAAGGACAAAGTGACTAGAGAGTCACAGGATGACAGCATGGCTGGACTTTTCTCTCTTTTAAGAGCACTAGAGTGAGCCAAACACTATAGATTTGGAAGCCAGAGACCTGTGTTCAAATCCTGGCTCTACCACTGAGAAGCTGAGCAAGTTACCTAACCTCAGTTAGCTCAGTACCATCATCATATACAGGGACAGTAATAATACTTATCTTCCAGTTTTATTCCTGGAATTAAATTAGTGTGGAGAATAGGTCTCAGCATAGCGCATGACTTACAGCAGGTGCTCATTAAATGATAGCTATATATAAAGATTAACAAAAATTTTATTTTAAAAATTAAAGATCTCTTAAACTGGACATGTTGATCACCTTACTTACTTATCAGCAGAAACATTTAATGAGGCTTAGTGGTCCTGTCCTGTAAGATAACTTGAGAGTTTGCACAGCAAGAGGCTTTGAACGTGCTTGCATTAAACACATCCAGAATAGTCAGCATTTGTTTCTAGCAGCAGTGAGAACACATGCTGTCCCTTCCAACCTAACTTGTCTTGCTTTACCCAAAGTATGATTCCCACCTGCAGTGACTCTATCTATTCCCAGATTGTCCAAGGTGAACTCCTATTTCTCTTTTTTTTCCCAACAGCAAGAAGATAAAAGTGACTTAATTTGTTCACCTTTACAAAACATTTATTTAAAAAAAGATCACTGTCCATGACATGTGCCAATTTGACATTAGAGAACATATGATCATTATAAAGACTGTAACATTCTGGAAGTTTGAGTTGGAATAGATTGATTCAATTGCTACCAATAGCTTCCCTGCAGTGAACCACCTTGTTTTCCATCCCTCTAGTGATATATGTAAATTTTAACAATCTGTAATACTTCTTTCTATACACTGCATTTGCAGCAGGGGTGATAGGCTGTGACGCTTGTCTCCTTTGCACTTTTGCTCAACTTTAGCATAAATTTATCAAAGAAGGTAGCAAACTGCAAGTTGATCAGTTTCCCCACTTTAATTTAACACGACAGGTCATAATGGCTTTGTTCCTTGGCCATAGAGGCCACGGAGCTGTTTTTACATATTAATGTGACATGACTTGGAGAGTCATTAATAACTATAACAAGATAAAGGGAATTAGTTAAAACTTAATTAAAACCACATGGATAACAAACAAGTAGAACACTGTATGTTTAGTATCTTGAAATCTTTGCTCCTGGTTTGACAAAAAAAAAAAAAAAAAAAAAAAAAAAAAAAAAAAAAAAGATGCTTTGTAGAAAGCACAAGGTCCCCAATTAATCCCTGGTCTAAAATAATCGGATCTAAATCAGAATCAAGAGGAAATGAAATTGGTGATTCTGATACATGTCAGCACCCACCCTGTCCCGCCTTGGGTCATGGTAAAATGACAAAAGTGGAGTTCTCATCAGCTCAAAGACTGGAGGCGTGAAGTCAGTAGTTACCACATTTTAGCATGCTTAAGAATCATCTTGGGACATTTATTAAAAAGCTGATTCTTGGGATCCAATCTCAGACATTCTGATTTGATGAGTCCAGCCTGGCAGGCCTGAAATCTTTATTTTTAGCCAGCATATTTCAGCTTTAAAGTGACTTATAGTCAAAATATATTTGGTTACCATAGACAATGAGGGAAGATACTTTGAGATTATGTAAATAACTTGCTCTTCATTAAACTTTTAGTCTCTAGTTTTATTACCCATAGATGAGACTTACCTGAGCCAATTATAACTATCACAGTTGCAAAATGGTGATTTTTCTAACTCCCATTTATTAGCTGGCATTTATTATTTTTTTGTTTGTTTTCTTGAGACAGAGTCTCACTCAGTCACCCAAGCTGGAGTGCAGTGGCACGATCTTGGCTCACTGCAGCCTCTGCCTCCCGAGTTCAAGCAATTCTGCTGCCTCAGCCTCCCAAGAAGCTGGGATTATGGGCATGCACCATGCCCAGCTAATTTTTGTATTTTTAATAGACATGGGGTTTCACTATGATGTTGACCAGGCTGGTCTCGAACTCCTAACCTCAGGTGATCCACCCACCTTGGCCTCCCGAAGTGCTGGGATTATAGGCATGAGCCACTACACTCGGCCGGCATTTATTATTTCTTTCTTCTATGTTTATTAGTTAGGATATATTATTTCTTCCTATTCTTTTCTACATTAGCCAGAATTCTATTATAAGGAAGTGTTCTCTCATTGATTATGAGTATTATGTTATTAGATGGGTAATTGATCCATTACTGTCATTCATTTTTAATATTTGTATTATCCCATATTTGACCACAGATAGCCCCTTCAAGCTGGCTTCCACAACCTTCTAAGTAAACCCTCACTTTCTGGGCAACAAGGTGTTCTAGGCTTATCTTATATTTTCCCTGCCCTGCCCTGGTCCTTTTAGCAGGGACTGAGGTTTAAAAGTAAATTTCTGAACTAAGAAAGACCCAATATCATTTCTATGATAGTCCTGCCAAAAAATGCATGTCCTAAATCTAACTATGAGCAAACATCAGACAAACTAAAATCTAAGGGTTTTCTACCAAACAAGAAACCTGTACTCTTCAAAAATGTCAACGTCCTGAAAGGCAAATAAAAGCTAAAAAAGTGTTCCAGATGAAAAGAGAGCCAAGAGACATGAAAACCAATGGTGGTGCCTGAAACTCGTTTGGATCTTAATCAGAATTTGGCAGAATTGGTGAGAATTAGCAGATAAAATGCTATATGAAGAGCATGTTTGGAACAACAGGCAAAATTTGAATAAGGACCGTAGATTAGATGATAGTATTGTACTATCACTAAATTTTCTGATTTCGAAGGGGAATATGATACAGCAAACACAGTGACATGATGAAAGGTGTAGAGAATTATTTGTGCTCTTCTTGAAACTTTTCTGTCCATTTAAATTTATTTCCAAATATAAAGTTTTAAAAGATTGGCAATGTGGCATTAAGGCAAATGATGAATGAATGGCAATTTACTTAAGCAGGTAAATGTTCAGATAATTATTAATCTATTTTAATATGTTTTTAAATATATATAACAAGCACATGTAACACATAGTTTCACAGATATTAGTACTTAGTAGAGGCTAAATTTAAAGGAATCAATGTAAAGAAAAATATTCAGTAAATAACAGCAGAGGTGTTGTGCAGATGCAGGAAAAATTGTTAAGTATTGAACAAGAATGAAGTTTACGGAACAGGGGTTTGTTGAGGAAAGCACTTACATCAGGGGTCCTGTGCTTCTCTAGCTATGGCTTCATATTTAATATCTTGAGTAAATCTCCTACTCTTTGTCCATAAAACGCAGATAGGAATATTTGTCCATACCATTTTCTATAATGATTACCAAAGGTATTACTAGGAAAAGGGTTGTTATTCTATAAAGAATATCACCAGGCCTGGTGCGGTGGCTCATGCCTGTAATCCCAGCACTTTGGGAGGCTGAGGCAGGTGGATTAACTGAGGTCAGGAGTTCAAGACCAGCCTGACCAATATAGTGAAACCCTGTCTCTACTAAAAATACAAAAAATTAGCTGGGCATGGTAGTGTGCGCCTGTAGTTCCAGCTACTGGGGAGGCTGAAACAGGAGAACTGCTTAAACCCAGGAGGTGGAGGTTGCAGTGACTTGCGATCGTGCCACTCCAGCCTGGGTGACAGAACGAGACTCTGAAAAAAAAAAAGAAAGAAAGAAAGAAAAAAGAAAGAAAGAAAGAAAGAAAAGAAAAGAAAAGAAAAGAAAAGAAAAGAAAAGAAAAGAAAAGAAAAGAAAAGAAAAGAAAAACACCAAATCCGTGGCCAGGGATGGTGGCTCACACCTGTAATCCTAGCACTTTGGGAGGCCAAGGCGGGTGGATCACATGAACCCAGTGAGACCAGCATGGACAATATAATGAGTCCCTACAAAAAAATAAATAATTAACTGGGTGCAGTGGTGCACGCCTGTCACCCCAGCTACTCAGGAGGCTGAGGTGGGAGTATCTCTGGAGCCTGGGAATTCAAGACCACCCTGGGCAACATGGCAAAAACCCATCTCTACAAAAAAATACAAAAATTAGCTGGGTGTGGTGGCACGCACCTGAGTTACTCAGAAGGTTGAGGCAGGAGGATTGCTTGAGCCTGGGAGGTTGAGGCTGCAGCGAGGCATGATTGTACCACTGCACTTCAGCCTGGGAGATAGAGCAAGACCCCTTCTCTCTAAAACAACAACAACAACAACAAAAAGAATAGCACTGAATCCAAATGTAGCCATTTGATACCATTCTGTATCCAAAAATGTCCTTCATTTCTCTTTATTTATCACAACACTTGGCAATATTTCATCAGCTGGTGGCCAACCAGTAACCCTCTTCTTGCCTCCTCCTCCTCCTTCTTCCTAAGTAGAGGCCTTTCCATTCCTTCTTATCACTTCCTGCAATTGGAAGAGTAGGATGTGAAATTTCAACCTCTGAACATGGCTGTTCTGACAACCATGGCCATAATTTGGTTTTATCCATTTGGCTTCATCCCACTCATTCTTCCCCATCCTTACAATAATCCTGAGCTCTCTGGACCTTTGAGCACATGGAGTGTAATGTTTTGAGGAGATCATCATGATGTAAACATTTATTTTTACTGTTTGATTTTAATAAGCTCTTTATTATGTCTAGGGTTGTAAGAAAAATATAAACAGGTAAAGATAATATTTCACTTTCAGTGCACTGGCATTTTAGAACACAGAAGAATCAGTGTGGAAGAGTATAACTTACATCAGTAAAAAACTAGATTTGAATCCTCACTCCTCTACTTTTCAGCTATGTGATGTTAAACTGCAATTTTCAAACTTTCACATGCACGCAAACAATTTTGGGCAGATTCTGTTTCTGTAGATCTGGGGTGGGGCCTGAGATTCAGCATTTTTTAAAAAGCTTCCAAGTGATGGTCTATGGACCATACTCAGAGTACCACGGACTGAAGGCTGAAGGCACAGACAAAAATGGCTAAACCAGAGCAGATTCCATGTAAGTTTGCTTCACTCTCTACTACTTCCCACCACTTCATTTTCTAAAGGGGTCTGTTAGCTGAAAGAACTCACTAAGGAAAGTCAATCAAAAAATGACAAAGAAAAAAGCATAAGAAATTCACAGCTCTACAGTAGGGGTTGATTAGGGTCAAACGAAGATATATTTAAACCTAATTAAGATAAAGGATCCCTCGTTAAGTTGAGAGAAAGGCTAAGAGTAAAAACTCTGAGGACTGGTTGATTTCTGTCAGATTTCTGTCAGAAAAATATTGCATCAAGGGAATATAATGACAGCCTTGAAGAATGATGGTCCCAACTGTATTTCTGAAGGCAGTTTTAATATTATAGAACTCAGGACATAATAATAATGTATACTTAGAAATTGTTTTAAACATTGCAATCCCTTTTCATGCATTAATATATCCCAGTCCTCACTTCTTAAACCTTTTATCACTCTTATTAAATAGGAGATTGTGAGCTCCTTGAGGTTAGGGACCTACCCTGTTCATATCTGTATTTCTAACATTTGGCAAACATTTAGTATCTAGCAGACATTTGACAAACATTGACTCGAAAAGAGATTTTTTTCCCCAGTTCCTCAAATACATATCATCCCATTTCATTGAATCTAAGTAATCATCAATAATGTGATATGCTATTTTATGTATCTCTAAGAAAGAAAAAAATGCCCCCATTTAAATCTTGTGTACCATTGACTGTAAGATATATCCCAATTTCAGAGATGTTAAAATGTGGGCAAAAATGTGACTCTTAAAACTGAGAAACTGCAGCTGTTGGGCTCCACTATGGAGTCACTCACTGAGAGCAGACGTGAAATAACAAAACAGCCATACATTAGGGTTGCTGACGATACCGTAGGTAAGCAAGGAGACAGATAGGGACAGGGAGATATTTCTTTTTTAATTTTTTCTAGTTCAATAGTTCTTGGGGCACAGGTGATTTTTGGTTACATGGATAAGCTCTTTAGTGGTGATTTCTGAGATTTAGTGCACCCATCACCTGAGCAGTATACATTGTACCCAATGTGTAGTGTAGTCTTTCATCCCTCACTCCCCTCCCAGCCTTCCCCGCCCCCGTGAGTCCCCAGAGTCCATTATATCATACTTATGCCTTTGCATCCTCATAGCTTAGCTCCCACTTATAAGTGAGAACATAAAATATTTGGTTTTCCATTCCTGAGTTACTTCACTTAGATTAACGGCTCCCAGCTCCATCCAAGTTGCTGCAAAAGACATTATTTCATTCCTTTTTATGGCTGAATAGTATTCCACGATGTATATATACCACATTTTCTTTATCTACTCATTGGTTGATGGGCACTTAGGTTGGTTCCATAACTTGGCAATTATGAATTGTGTGCTATAAACACGTATGTGCATGTATCTTTTTCATATAATGACTCCTTTTCCTTTGGGTAGATACTCAGTAGTGGGACTGCTGGATTGAATGGTAGCTCTACTTTGAGTTCTTAAAGAAAAGGAGATGTTTCTTTATTTCTCTGTAACATAGAATGTGTCACAGATTCAGTAACTTGGAGGCAAGTGGGGATCTTTCTCAGATTGTGGTCAAAATGGCAGACAGATTTTCTCAGGAAAAGCATCAGTGGACTCCTGCCTTTAAAGACTAGGTGAGCAGCAGAATCCATGAGACATTATTCCAAGGCTAATAGTCCTCTAACAGAAAGCATATGGAAGAAAAAGGCAGGGGGAAGCAGGAGTGTCATTATTATCTCAACTTATACAAATCTGTATAGCAGCTATTAGGGGAGCCCAGAGCTATAGAAATTCAGTGAGTGTGGATGCTGGGAGCAGTTGTCTAGAAAGAGACTAATTCTCTGCCTATATTAGTCCATTTTCATGCTGCTAATGAAGACATACACAAGACTGGATCATTTATAAAGAAAAGAGGTTTAACTGACTCACAGTTCCTCCGTGTTGGGGAGGCCTCAGGAAACTTACAATCACAGCAGAAGGGGAAGCAAACACATCCTTCTTCACATACTGGCAGCAAGGAGAAGTGCTGAGCAAAAGCGGGGAAAGCCCCTTATAAAACCATCAGATCTCGTGAGAACTTACTATCATGAGAACAGCATGGAGGTAACTGCCCCCATGATTCAATTACTGCCAATCGGGTCCCTCCCATGACACATGTGGATTATGGGAACTACAATTCAAGATGAGATTTGGGTGGGGACACAGCCAAACCATATCACCGTCTCTAGTATTAAAGTCTTGGATCAAGGGAGACATCTTTCTGCTATGAATGAATGTGGGCCGAGGAACCACTTTTATGCTCTCTCAAGAGGAGATCAAATTCAATGCCGGACTCTAGACTCATTGAGAAAAATAAACAAATTAGAATTACCTCCAAGTGAGGTTTTTTCCTACCCATGGGAGCTACTGTCACCACAGCTCGCAGTGCAGCTCTGCAGCTGCCTTTACTTGGCTTGAAAAGACACTTGCGGAGATTCTCTCCTCAAGTTAATGACCTTGGGCAGCTATTTAATGACTTTGGGCCTTAGTTTTATTATCTATAAAATGGATGAGTAGTATCCATGTCATCTTGAAATGAGAATTAAATAATACATGAGAATATTCTGAACAGTGTCTTGCATACACCAATCACTCAATAAGCATTACATATTTACTATTATCTGACTTTTTTTTATAGATTGACACAATGACTTCACTCAAGGCTGCATTCCTGACGATGCAACAAGTTGCCTATGCCTGCAGCATTCCCAAATTCCTATCCCAAACTTTTTTTTAAAGGTGGCTTACACAGGCAATGTCGAAATTAAAATTAAAAATCCACAACTGCAGGAAAGGGTCCAATTCCAGAAACCCAGAAACACGGTCTTCCAAGAACTGGGGCCACAGTACTTCCCCTAAAGCAGGCTGACAGCAACAGCAGCTCCAAGGAACCAAGTCCCCAATGCACCTCACTGCACCTCTGAGTCTCCTTTCAGGATGCGGAGTGTGTGCTGTGCAATCTGTCTTGTGCACAAAAGCATTAACCTCTGGAATCAAATGTGTCTGTTAATAAACCAATATGCCGCTCACACCATCAGCCCCCTTGCGGCGTCCCCCCTTCAGAGCCACAGCACAGGCACATCACATTTGTCAGCCGGTTCAACTCCTTAGGCACAACATAATTTAGAAATGTGAAAGATCCCAAATTATCTTATCCAGAAGTGACAAATCAAGTACAGTGCCCACAAGCCCAGACAGTTTACACAAATAAACAAAGCACAACAGTAGTGGGGGTATTAATCTCATAACAGTTTAGGATAAACAAGTTTATTTCTTATCTGTAAGATTAATGAAGTAGGCTGTAACCTCACCTCTCATTGTGGCTGAACAGAAATTAGGTGCTGTTTTTCATCTATTCTGCAGTAACATAATAACGTCATGTCACAAAAGTTCATAAAGAAGGGTTCTATACTTATTTGCAGAATTATTTAAAATACCCAGTGACTAGCCATTGAGGCAGAATTATTAATTTTTTCTCAGATAATACTGTTTTTAAAAAGCCACAAATATTAGGCATAGCCCAACCGCTGAAAATACCTTCCAACTAAGCAAGACTTTGTGTTTTTTTCACTACAGACACAACTATAAAGAATGTTTATTTATATAGCACATAGTTGGTATATTTAAAAAGCTATTGATATTTCTATATCTTTGTGGCCTTCTGCTGAACTTACTTGTTCCAATAGCTGTCCGGTTTATTTCTTCCACATGATTTTAAATGAATGTTTATGTTATCTGGATTTAGTCAGGGCCCATTCTCCCTGCTTCCCCCTCTGAGCTGAGACACAAACGCTTGGAAAGCTTAGGCGAGGAAGAAGGGAAAGCTGGCAGACTGCAATGAGGAAAGAGAACTTGGTTTCCTTTAGGTCAGATAACTGCTGAAGCCGACTGAATGCTTTCAGAGACTCAGGTACAAAGTACAGCACCTTTCTGTCTCCAAGCTCTGTTGAAAATGGTTGTACATCTAATGAAAATTCACGTGGAACTTCACATGGTTAAAAATAATCATACCCAGTGAGGTTTTTCCCACATGGAATATAAAATGTGCTTTTTCCTCAGAACTTTATTCCATCAACGAGACTGTGAGTAATCATAGGAAGGGATTCATCCTGAGCAAAAATCAATTTTATTGGAAAAGCAAAGAAAGGTAATGCATACAAAAAGGGAAAAGCAACGTTTCCCAATAAATTCCCAGGTGGGGAGATAGGCTGAAACCATAGGCCATGTCTACACTACTGATTTGAGCAATGGAATTTGGATGCAAGTTAAACTGAATCATCTGTATTATATTCATGCACACACTGATTTGACAGGAAAATTTTAATGAGCCAACACTGAAGTCTAGTCATTAGTCTTGGTAGTAAATTGTGCTCACCTAACAGCCCAGAAAGTTCTAGAGTAGACACATCTAGGAGAAGTATTTTCATGGCCTACGTGTGTGTGCATGTGTCTGTCTGTCTGCATTCTTTTTCAATTGAAGAATTGTTCCATGCCTTCATTATCCGAGCTATGCCTAGTCCACACATAGTAAACACTCAAAAAATGTTATATTAAAATAGACCTTTTTGCTAAGGGGTAAAATGGCCAAATGACTACAGGACACCCTTATTTAAGAAAGAACTCCGCGAGGCATGGTGGCTCATGCCTATAATCCCAGCACTTTGGGAGGCTGCCGCAGGCAGATCACCTGAGGTCAGGAGTTCGAGACCAGCCTGACAAACATGGAGAAACACCGTCTCTACTAAAAATACAAAATTAGCCAGGCATGGTGGCGCATGCCTGTAATCCCAGCTACTCAGGAGGCTGAGGCAGGAGAATCGCTTGAACCCAGAGGCGGAGATTGCGTTAAAAAAAAAAAAAAACCTCAAAAACAAGGGAGAAACAGAATTCCAGAATTCATTATTTCCTTTGTGTGACCACCTCAATTTTTGTACTAAAGAAGTCTTCAATAAGTGGAAAGTAACTGCAAGCCAGAGATTTCTGACTGCCTTTCTGCAGCCTTCACCCGGGTGCCCCTGGAATTCTAGGGGGGTTGCTGGCTGGGACACTCTGGTCAACCCTTGATTGGTCTCATGCTTATTGATGAAGCACACAAGGTCTGATTCTGCTACTAAGAGCAGAGCAAACATTTAAGTACTGAATTACCTTTGTCCATGGCCCTGAAATAGTCCCCAGTAACCAGAAAGACCTAAGAGAAATCTATGGAGCCAGTGTCTTCCTTTCTTCTAACCAATAAGATCAAACCAAACTAATAGCTTAATTCCTCACCAGTAATGACAATGAGGAATTACATTTAGGACCTACATAAGGTCATTGGAATAAGTGCCTTCTTAAAAGAATAAGACGACTTGCACAGCTTAATGGGGAAAGACAATCTGGAAGCAAGTAATTAAATATACTAGGTTAAGTGTTGAACTCAGATAAACAAAAAATACTATGTAACATGAAGAAGAGATTTAAACCCCTGTACAGAAGTCCTGGAAACCTTAATGGAAAGGTGTCGTCTGACCTGGTTTATCAAGGATATGCAGAAACTGGTAAATTAGAGAAGGAGAGGAAGGGCATCGTGAAATAAAGAAACAGCAGTGCAGAGACATTGAGCTATCCGAGTTCAGGGTCTGCTCTCCGTGCCTCTGAATGGTTTGTACTGTGGGTGTGCAAACAGAAGATGAAACCAGGAAGAAAGAAGGACAGATTGTCAACGGCTTATTTAAGCAAGTGCTAAGGTCTGAATGTCCCCCAAAATTCACTTATTGAAACTTGATTCTTATTGTGCTGGTATTAAGAGATGAAGTCTTTTTTTTTTTTGAGACTCAGTCTTGCTCTGTCACCCAGGCTGGAGTGCAGTGGTGCAATCTCAGCTCACTGCAAGCTCTGCCTCCTGGGTTCACACCATTCTCCTGCCTCAGCCTCCCGTGTAGCTAGGACTACAGTTGCCCGCCACCAGGCCCGGCTAATTTTTTTATATTTTTAGTAGAGACAGGGTTTCACCGTGTTAGCCAGGACAGTCTTGATCTCCTGACCTCATGATCTGCCTGCCTCGGCCTCCTAAAGTGCTGGGATTACAGGCATGAGCCACCGCACCCGGCGAAGAGATGAAGTCTTTTAGGAAACAATTAAGTCATAAGAGTTTCACCCTCATGAATGAAGTAGTGCCTTATAAAAGGGCTGGAGGGAAGTAGCTTAGGCTTTTCTTGCCCTTCCATCTTCCATCATGTAAGGACACAGTGTTCAAGGCACCATCTCAGAAGCAGGGACTGTGCCCTCACCAGACACCAAATCTGCCTGCACTTTGATCTTGGACTTCCCACCTCCAGAACTGTTCTTTATAAATCACCTAGTCTTTAGTATTTGATTATAGCACACAAACAGACTAAGACACCAGGGGAAGGCATATGGATTTATCCTAGGGATAAAGTGGAAAGCCAGCGGAAATATTAAATCAGGGGAGCCATAAAGTAAGATTGGATCTTTAGGAATTATGTGAAGATGAGGGAAAGGAGAGAAAAACATTTATGGGAGCTTTTGTAGTTGTCTAGGTAAGATACAATGCTGGCCTGAACTAAAAGAGTAGCATTAGGAATAAGTAGAATGGACTAAATCAGAAAAATGACCCTGATTTAGAATTGTAGAAGATATTGGCCAGGCATGGTGGCTCGCCCCTGTAATCCCAACACTTTGGGAGGCCGAGGCAGGTGGATCACCTGAGGTCAGGAGTTTAAGACCAGCCTGGCCAACATGGTGAAACCCCATCTCTACTAAACATACAAAAATTAGCTGGGCGTGGTGGCGAGCACCTGTAATCCCACCTACTTGGGAGGCTGAGGCAGGAGAATCACTTGAACCCAGAAGGTAGAGGTTGCAGTGAGCCGAGATTGCACCACTGCACTCCAGCCTAGGCAACAAGAGTGAAACTCCATCTCAAAGATATTGCATGATCAGATAGGGAAAATAAAGGAGGAAAGGAGAAATAAATAATGTCAAGATTTTTTATCTTGTATAGTTGGGTGGAAACTAACATCATTAATAGAGAAAAATCAGGTTTAGACAGAATGATTTTGAAATGCCAAAGGGAAGTCAAGCACTGATGCTCAACAGACAGTGGGAAATATTAACCTGCTTAGAAAATTTTATTTGTAGTGGATTCTTATGACTTATTTAATTCCTGCAATGTTCAGAAATGTTGACAAGTATGCAGAGAGAGTAGAAAGCATACTCCATGTCCTCTTAGAACTTATATTTCTTAAGACTTTCAGCTAAAATTTCTGCTCACTTAAATTCTCTCCAAAGCGCAGTTCCCACATGCAGGAAGCTTTCTTCTATTCCCAAAACTTTAAGTCATCTCTCCTTCTTCTGAATTCTGCTGTCAACATACATGCTGACAATGTCTTTCCTTTGGCATTTATACGATGCCTTGTGCCTAATTGTCAGCTAAGTCTTTATAAATATGTATCTTGTTTTTCCAAGATGAATTAAGAATATTCTCAAAGGCAGAGCCATAGTTCATTCTTTTTTTTTTTCCAGCCTTAAATATTTTGCACAATGTCCAATAGAAAGGGGCAGCTTAGTTTAGCCAGATTGCCTGGGCTTGAATCCCAGCTTTGACAGTAACTTGTTACATTGGCAAGTTATTTATTCTATGTCTAGTTTCCTTATCTAAAAATGAAAACAATAATAATACCTGCTTCACAGAGGTGCTATGAAAACTCAGTGAGATAATAAATGCAAAGCACTTTCTAAGTTCCTAGGGCATAGCAAGAGTCCAATAGATATTTGTATTAGTCAGGATAAGTCAGGATGTGCTATGTTAACAAACAACCTCAGTGTTTCAGTGGCTTAAAACAATTGAAATTATTTTTTCTTCATACGACAGACTGAATAGATCAACAAGGGATTTCTGCTCATCAAGTCACTCAAGGACCCAGGGTCACAGCAGCCACTATCTTGAATGCTGTTGGTTGTCATGTCAGAGGGAAAGAGAGCCTGGAAGGTCTTGCACCAGCAATTAAATACCCAGAATGAAAGTGTCTCATTCACTCAAAACTCATTGGCCACAGTAGTGACATGACCTCATCCAACCACTGGGGCTAAGAAAGTACAATCCTACCATGTGCCCAGAGGGGAAGAAGAAGCAGATTTCAGTGGAATATCTCTAATGACTATCAAAATATTAGTTGTACTATGGTCATTTTGTTGTTGCCACAATAAATGACTCCATATAAAGTACTTAGCATAAGGTTGGGCTCATACTAAAGACTCGATGTTAGCTATTAACAGTATTAGTACTAGTAATAGTTTCACATAAATAAAATTCTTTTAAGTTTACTCAGACCTAAACATTAAAACACATGTACACATGTACGCACA
The DNA here is from genome assembly GCF_028878055.3 of Symphalangus syndactylus. Classification (NCBI taxonomy): domain Eukaryota; kingdom Metazoa; phylum Chordata; class Mammalia; order Primates; family Hylobatidae; genus Symphalangus; species Symphalangus syndactylus. Next base: position 25,072,158 of record NC_072438.2, read on the forward strand.
CACACGTGTGGAAACACACACACACACAGAGATGAGATTGTATTAACCTAATCTGTATACTGCAAGTCAAGTTGGGATATATAATACCAAATGCATACTTAATATTAAAAAATAAAAGTCAGGCTTTTAAAAAGTTGGCCAGGCACGGTGGCTCATGTCTGTAGTCCCAGCACTTTGGGAGGCCAAGGCTGGGGGAACTCTTGAGGTCAGGAGTTTGAGACCAGCCTGGCCAACATGGTGAAACCCCATCTCTACTAAAATTACAAAAATTAGCCAGGTGTGATGGCGGGCACCTATAATCCCAGCTACTCAGGAGGCTGAGGCAGGAGAATCACTTGAATCTGGGAGGCAGAGTTTGCAGTGAGCCGAGAACATGCCACTGCACTCCAGTCTGGGCAACAGAGTGAGACTCCATCTCAAAAACAAACAAAAAAAAATTATCAGTTCCACTACTCAAAAACAAACACATTTAATATTGTAGAGTCCCTTCAGTATTAGTATTAGTACCAGTAATAGTTTCACATAAATAAAATTAAGTTTACTCAGACCTAAACATTAAAACACATGTACATGTGTGCGCACACGCACGTGTGGACACACACACAGAGGAGAGAGTATTTTAACCTAAGCAGTCTCTTCTCTATTCATAAGACTTTGTTTTCTTTATGTTTAACATGACAATACATAGAAAACTTTTATCCACATGTTTTCATTTAGACCTTTCTCTGTGTTATTGGAAAGCTTACCAGTACTTCCCCACTCCAAACATGCTCTTCCTCTAGCATTCCTTTCTTCATAATGGTATCTGCCAGCGAGTTCAGCCAGACACCTGGGAGTCATCTTTGTCATTCATTCCCCCTCCTCCAACATTCGGTGTATCAGTAAGTCTTAATCAATTCTACCTTCTAAATACATCTCAGACACATTTGCTTTTCTCCTGTTCTATTTTTGTCACCCTAGACAAGCGTTTCTCAACATTGGCACCATTGATATTTGAGGCTAGAAAATTCTTCCTTGGAGGGGGCTGTCCTAGATATTATAATCATTTTGAAATACATGCAGTGCATTCTACATAACAAAAACCTTCTCTCCCAAGTAAAAAACTTTGTCAGGGCCTTATCTCATCCAGGGGGACAAAATTACCTAACCCCAGCCCCTTCTAACCTTCCTGTCTCACCTAAGGGAGGTGGGCAGCAGAGGGAGATAAGAAACACTTAACGAAGGTCACAGTCCAGAGACACAAGCCCAGAAAAATAATGAGATTTTATTTGAATTATAGAATGCCTCCCCTCCCTCACTTCTTACTAGCCCATCAACAGGACTTCAGTATAATAACAGTGGATTAAAACTCATACAGGTACAAGATTAAAGTGGACACAGGTACAAACTCTATTTAAGAATAACATTTAGAGAACGCCAAAGACAACAGGAAAGATTAAAACAAGGACACTAGAGGAATTTGAAGCCCTTTTGCCTTCAGCTACAGCAAACATTATGTACAGCCAAGATCCCAGCCAGATAAATATAAAACCTAATACTAAGGGCCTGTTTGCCTCAGTGCCTATTACCTGATATATTATATGCAGCTTCCAATAAAAAATTGCAAAGCATGACGAAACACAAGAAAAAACACCATCTGAAGAGACAAAGCAAGCATGAGAAACAGACTCAGATATGACACAGATTTTGGAATTGTCAGACAGGAAATTTAAAATAACTGTAATTAATATGTTAAGGTATCTAATGGAAAAGGTAGGCAGCACACAAGAACAAATGGGTAATATAAACACAACGATAGAATCTCTAAGAAATTATCAAACAGAAAGGCTAGAAATCAAAAACGTTGGAACATAAATGAAGAATGGCTTTTTGATGGCTCATCAATAGACTAGACACAGCCAAGGAACAAATCAGTGACCTTCAAGATATGTCAATAGAAACTTCTTCCCAAACTGAAATTACAACAACAACAAAAAAAATAGAATCTGAAAACAGAACAGAATATCCAGGAATTGTTGGCAATTTCTAAAGGTGTAACATGCATACAATTGTATACCAGAAAGAAAAGAGAGAAATAGTTAAAATAATAATGGCCAAGAACATTCCAAAATTAACGACAGACGGTAAACCACAGATCCAGAAAGCTCAGAGAACACAAAGTAGGATAAATACTAAATGTCTACACTTGGGCATATGATAGTAACATTGAAGAAAACCAAAGACAAACAGAACATTTTGAAAGAATACAGAGAGTAAAAAAAAGGACAAGAATTACAACATGTTTCTTGTCAGAAACCATGCAAGCAAAAAGAGAGTGGATTGAAATACTTAAAATGTTAAAAAAAAAAAAAAAAAAAAACCCTAGAATACTACACCCAGCAAAATTATCCTTCCAAAGTGAAGAAATAAATATTTTCTCAGGCAAGCAAAATCTTGGGAAATTCATTGCCAGCAAACTGGTCCTCCATGAAATATGAAAAGAAGTTCTTAGGGAGAAGGAAAATTATAATAATCAAAACCTCAGCTCTACATAAAGAAAGGAAAGGAGCCAGAAAAGGAATAAATGAAGGTAATATAAACTCTTTGATTTTTTTTCTTATTCTTTTTTTAAATAGAATCAGGGCATGCACATGGTGGTTTGTTACATGGATATATTGCGTAGTGGTGGAGTTTGGACTTCTAGTGTACCCATCACCTGAATAGTAAACATTGTACCCAACAGGTAATTTCTCAACCCTCAACCACTCCCACCTCTCCCCTTTTGGAGTCTCCAGTGTCTATTATTTCCTTTTGTATGTCCATGTGTACCCACTGTTTAGCTCCTACTTATGAATGAGAACATGCAGTACTTGATTTTCTGTTTCCGAGTTATTTCACCTAGAATAACGAACTCCGACTTTCTCCACGCTGCTGCAAAAGACATGATTTCATTCTTTTTTGTGATTGCATAGCATTCCATTATCTATATATATTAAATTTCCTTTATCTAATCCACCACTGGTGGACACTTCGGTGGATTCTATGACTTTGTTATTGTGATAGTGCTGCAATAAACATATATATATAGTATTTTTCCTTTAGGTAGATATTCAATAGTAGAGTTGCTGGATCAAATGTTAACTCTATTTTTAGTTCATTGAAAAATCTCCATACTGCTTTCCATAGAGGTTGTACTAATTTACATTCCCACCAACAGGGTATAAGCATTCCCTTTCCTCTGCATCTTCGCCAGCATCTGTTGTTTTTTGACTCGGTGGCCATTATTAAAGAGTCAAGAAACAACAGATGCTGGCGAGGCTGTGGAGAAAAGCAAATGCTCTTACACTCTTAGTGGGAATGTAAATTAGTTCAATCATTGTGGAAGTCAGTGTGGCAATTCCTCAAAGACCTAAAGCCAGAAATACCATTTGGCCTAGCAATTCCATTACTGAATATATACCCAAAGGAATATAAATCATTCTATTATAAAGATACATGCATGGGTATGTTCACTGCAGCACTATTCACAATAGCAAAGACATGGAGTCAACCCAAATTCCCATCAATGATAGACTGGATAAAGAAAATGTGCTACATATACACCATGGAATACTATGCAGCCACAAAAAAGAATGAGACCATGTCTTTTGCAGGGACATGGATGGAGCTGGAAGCCATTATCCTCAGCAACTAATGCAGGAACAGAAAACCAAACACTGCGTGTTCTCACTTATAAGTGGGAGCTGAACAATGAGAAGACATGAGCACAGAGAGGGAAACACATACTCGGGCCTGTAGGGGGTAAGATGCAGGAGGATGGAGAGCATCAGGATAAACAGCTAACGCATGCAGGGCTTAATACCTAGCTGATGGGTTGATAGGTGCAGCAAACCACCATGGCCCACAATTAACTATGTAGCAAACCTGCACATCCTGCACATGTATCCAGGGACTTAAAATAAATTATAATAATAGCCAAATCTGGCTGGTATAGATGGCATCTCATTGTGGTTTTGATTTGCATTTATCTGATAATTGGTGATGCTGTTTTTATATATTTTTGACAACTTGTTATGTCTTCTTCTGATAAATGTTTGTCATGTCCTTTGCCCACTTTTTAATGGAGTTATTTGTTTTTTTCTCATTGAGTTGAGTTTCTTGTATATTCTGGATGTTTGTCCTTTATCAGATACATAGTTTGGAAGTATTTTCTCCCATTCTGTAGCTTGTGTGTTTACTCTGTTGATTATTTCCTTTGCTGTGCAGTAGCTTTTTAATGAAGTCTCATTTGTCTATTTTTGTTTTTGCTGCATTCGCTTTTGAGGTCTTAGTCATAAATTCTTCGCCTAGGCCAATGTCCTGAAGAGTTTTTCCTAGATTTTCTTAGAGGATTTTTATAGTTTCCAGTCTAGCCAGAGCAATCAGGCAACAGAAAGAAATAAAAGGCATCGGAATTGGAAAAGAGAAAGTCAAATTATCTCTGGTCACTGATGACATGATCTTATACACAAACAAACATAAAGACCCCTCCAAAAGACTACTAGACTTAATAAATTACTAAAGTAAAGTTTCAGGATAGAAAATCAACAGGATACAAAAATCAGTAGCATTTCTATACGTCAATAATGTTCAAGCTGAGAACCAAATCAGGATTTCAATCTCATTTACAATAACCACAAAAAAAAATAACTAGGAATATATTTAACCACAGAGGTAAGAGACCTCTACAAAGAGAACTACAAAAAAAACTGATGAAAGAAATCATAGATGACAGAAACAAATGGAAAAATATATCATGCTTATGGAGTGGAAGAATCAATATTATTAAAAACAACCATATTTCCCAAAGCAATATACAGATTCAATGCAACATCTATCAAACAGCCACTGTATTATTCACAGAATTAGAAAATATCATTCTAAAATTCATACAGAACCAAAAAAGAGCCCAAATAGCCAATGCAATCTTAAGCAAAAAGAAAAAAGCTAGAGACATCACATTACCTAACTTCAAATTATACCTCAAGGCTATAGTAACCAAAACAGCATGGTAGTGGTATCAAAATAGACACATAGATCAATGGAACAGAATATAGAACCCAAAAATAAAGCCACATACTTACCACCAACTGATCCTCAACAAAGTTGATAAAACTATACAATGAGGAAAGGACGTACTACTCAATAAATGGTACTGGGAAAATTGGATAGCCATATGCAAAAGAATGAAATTGGAGCCTTATCTCTCACCATATACAAAAATTAATTCAAGATGGATTAAAGACTGAAATGTAAGACCTGGAACTATTTTTTCTTATTCTTAACTGATCAAATAGAAAACTGTTCAAAGTGGTAACAATGTGTTGTGTGATTATAGGATATGCATAAGTGAAATGAGTGAAAGCAATGCTATAGGATGGGAGAGAGAAATTGAGAGTGTGCTGTTATATGATACCTATATTACCTATGAAGCAATATAGTGTTATTTAAAACAGACTTAGGTGAGTTGTAAATGTGTACTGCAAACTCTAGGCCAGCTACTAAAAAAAGTTTTAGTACAATTCAAGTATAATTGATAAGTTATGAGTGGAGAGAAAATGGAATGGTATAAAATGTTCAATTAAAACCAGAGAAGGCAGAAAAAGAGAAGAAAAAGGAAACAAAAAATAAGTACAACAAAAAGAAAATGATGATAAACATGGCAGTAATTCAACTATATTAATTATCACTTTACATATAAATTGGCTTAAATATGCCAATTAAAGGACAGAGATTGTAATTTGTTTTTTTTTAAAAAAAGGTAAAAAAGACCTTATTGTCTACAAGAAACTCATTTTAAACACAAAGGCACAGATAGGTTAAAAGAAAAGTGGTAGAGAAAAATATACCCTGTTAAAACTAGTCAAAGAAAGCCGGAGTCATTAGATTAATTTCAAAAAAAAAATGTCTCCATCCATTGTCAAAAGTGTGGGCTGCATAGTGAGGGTTAAAACTACCTCTGGCTGAGAGGCACCAGCTTAATCCACCAGCATCTCTTGCCAGAACACCTTCAGTAACTCTTTAATCGGTTCTGTTATGTGCACTCTTAGTCTTTAACAATTCATTCTACACTGCAGCAAGAATGATCTTTTAAAATTCAAATCTCATCTGGGCACGGTGGCCCACACCTGTAATCCCAGCACTTTGGGAGGCAGCGACGGGCAGATCACTTGGGGCCAGGAGTTCGAGACCAGCCTGGCCAACATGACAAAATCCTATCTCCACTAAAAATACAAAAATTAGCCAGGCATGGTGGCGCATGCCTGTAATCCCAACTACTTGAGAGGCTGAGGCACAAGAATTGCTTGAACCCGGGAGGCAGAGGTTGCAGTGAGCCAGGATCTCACCACTGCATTCCAGCCTGGGTGACAGAGCAAGACTGTGTTAGGAAAAAAAAAAAAAAAAAAGTCAAATCTCATGTAATCCTGTTGCTTAAAACCATCAATGTCTTTCCTCCATTTTTAAGACAAAAGTCCAAATTTGGTAATGTTTCCATAAGGCTCTGCATGTTCTGACCCAGGCACCTTCTCCAGGTGCATTTAATGTCATCCCTGCTTTGCTCTGCACACTCCAGCCTCATTGACCCTCTTTCTGTTCCTTGAACTCAGTCTGTTTGTTTCCACACCAGGGTCTTCACAAACGCTGTTCCCTCTGCTGGAATTCGCCCTCACTACCACTTACTGCCTCCTTGCCTAGATAACTGAGCTTCAGACACCACCTTAGAAGTTTACTTTCTCCAGTTCAATTCTGGTTTCCTTTTACAATTTCCTAGCACCTGCTACTGCTCATTATGGCACTTATCAAAACCACACTTCGTCAGTTAATGTAAAAATATTAGTTTTATACTTGTTCTCCGTTAGATTATAACATGGATTTTTGTCCCTCTTGTTCACATGACCAACATAGCTCTCAAAACATAATAGGCCCTCAGTACATACTTAATAAATAAATGAATTGAAGAATGAATATCTTTGTAAATATAATTTTAGGACTGCATAGTAGTCAATCTAGGTTATGATAAAAATTTATCTAACCATTCTTCTGTTCATGACCATTTAGATTGTCTTCAAATATTTACTAAAAATAGAGAGGCATAAAAAATAAAATAAGATATTATTCAAACACATAGTGTCAAAATTTCTCTTAGGAGAAAAACTTTCTTTAAGGGGAAATCCCTTATTAAGGGCTTGGGGTTACACTGAGATTCCAAGGGGTATATGGCAACTGGCCCCCAAAACTTCAAGAAAGAGTTTACTGCACTTACTGAAACAATAAGATGAATTTTCTCATTGTTCTAGAGAGGCAGAGTGAAAGACATAGAATGGAGGAGAGATGAGAGAGGGAGAGGGAGAGAGAGAGAGAGAGAGACAGGCAAGGGCAGGATGTGGTGGTAGGTGCTGAGTGGGGACAGGTCAGGAGAGGTTCCCTAGTGACATGGTGACTAAACAAATCCAGGAGAACAGAACAGTGTAGGGAACACGTCCCCACAAATCTTGTCTCTTAAATAATACTTTTGTTGAGTTGTTTTTTGTGGTTTTTTTTTTACCCCAGAATAGATGAAGAGGCTAGATTCCATATCTGAAAGACACGTAAGAAACGGAATTAACTCAAGATGGATTAAAGATTTAAATGTAAAACCTCAGACTGAAAATTTTAGAAAAAAAAAAAAACAAACAGGAAACACCAATCTGAACAATCAGACTTGAGAAAAAAAATTCTGACTGAGTCCTCAAAAGCAATTGCAACAAAAACAAAAAATGACAAGTGAGACCTAATTAAACTAAAGGGCTTCTGAACATCAAAAGAAACTACCAACAGAGTAAATGGACAACCTACAGAATGGGAGAAAATAGATGCAAACTGTGCAGCTCACAATGGTCTAATATCCAGAATCCATAAGGAATGTAAACAACTCAACAAGTAAAAAAAACAAATAACCTTATTAAAAAGTGGACCAAAGAACAGATACTTCTCAAAAGAAGACATACACGTAGCCAACAAACATGAAAAAATGCTCAGCATCATTAGTCATCAGAGAAATGCAAATCAAAACCACAATGAGATACCTACCATCTCATGCCACTCAAAATGGCTATTATTAAAAAGTCAGAAAACAACAGATGCTGGTGAGGCTGCAAGGAAAGGGGAATGCTTATACACTGTTGGTGAAAATGTAAAGTAGCTCAGTCACTGTGAAAAGCAGTTTGGAGATTATTTAAAGAACTAAAAAGAGGACATTTGACCCAGCAATCCCATTACTGGATATATGTATATATCCAAAAGAAAATAAACCATGTGATTGATATATATATATATTATATATATAATATATATAATGGAATACCACTTAGCCACAAAAAGGAATGAAATAATGGCATTTGCAGCAACCTAGATAGAGCTGGAGACCATTATTCTAAATGAAGTAACTCAGGAACGGAAAACCAAATGTCATATGTTCTCACTTATAAATGAGACCTAAGCTATGAGGACACAAAGGCATAAGAATGATACAGTGGAGTTTGGGGACTCAAGGGGAAGGGCAGGAGGGGGGTGAAGGATAAAAGATTACACATTGGGTAGAGTGTACACTGCTTGGGTGATGGGTGCACCAAAATCTTCAAAATCACCACTAAAGAACTTATCCATGTAACCAAACACCATCTGTCCCCCCAAAACTATTGATACTTAAAAAAAAATAAATCATTCTAACAAAAAGACACATGCATACACTCATATGTTTATCACCATACTGTTCACAATAGCAAAGACATGGAATCAACCCAGATGCCCATCAACAGTGGATTGGATAAAGAAAAAACAGTCTATATACACTATGGAATACTACTCAGCCATAAAAAAATGAAATAATGTCTTTTGCAGCAAGTTAGATGGAGCTGGAGGCCATTATCCTCAGTGAACTAATGCAGGAACAGAAAACCAAGTATCACGTCTCACTTATAAGTGGGAGCTAAACTTTGGGCAATTACAGACACAAAGACGGGAAAAATAGACACTGGGGACTACTAAAGGGGAAAGGGAGGAAGAGGGGCAAGTGTTGAAAAACTAACAATTGGGTACTACGCTCACTACCTGGGTGATGGGATCAATCATACCCCAAAACTCAGAATCACAAAATATGCCCAGGCAACAAACCTGCACATGTAGTCCCCTGAATCTAAAATTAAAAAGTTGAAATTGAAATTTTTAAAAAAACGGAAGCTGCATGAAAAGAAACAGGAAGCAAGAACCAAACAACAAGACATCAGAGTTTATTCGGATCTCCAAGAGGCAAGACAAGGAGGATCCACCTTTTCTTTGTTTCTCTCTCTCTCTCTCTCTCTATATATATATATATACACACACACACGCACACATACACATATATAGGTGTATATATGTATATATGCTATATATATACACATATAATATGCGCGTGTGCTTGTGTGTCTATGTCTCTTTTTTCCTTTCTGAGGGGAGCCAGGGTATATTCAAGGTTGTCTCCTTTAGGATAAATTTATAAATACGGAATTACTGGGTTAAAGGTTAGCCACACATTTAAGGTAAAAATGATTTTTAGCAATTTGTATTTCTTTTTATTCAGTAGGAATTTGAAAGAACAAAACATTCCTTGTCCTTACAAATAGTTGTCCTCAATTACAAGTTCCAGCTCCTTCTGGTTGAAAGTCATCTCTCTTCTACTCTAAAACTGTACATACCATGAGTGCTTAATCAATGACTATTGAAATAAATTCCTAGCACTCCTAGTCCTGAAAACTAGCCATTTTTCCATGGGCATATTCCCCCTATCTCCAAGAACACTGCAATATGTCTTAATTTTTCGGGATCAGTTCCTTCATCCTCTGACTTACAAATATCTTGAGTCTTCAAAATCGTGTTGGGCATTTTCGGTCTTGGTTGTGTGAATTTTCCAATTCTGTTGATGTCCTGTTTTTTGTTGTTGTTGTTTGTTTGTCTGTTTGTTTTGAGACGGAGTCTCTCTCTGACCCCAGGCTGGAGTACAATGGCATGATCTCACCTCACTGCAACCTCTGCCTCCCGGGTTCAAGCTATTCTCCTGCCTCAGCCTCCTGAGTAGCTGGGACTATAGGCACACCCCACCATGCCTGGCTAATTTTTGTATTTTTAGTAGAGACGGGATTTCACCATGTTGGCCAGGATGGTCTCCATCTCCTGACCTCGTGATCCACCCACCTCGGCATCCCAAAGTGCTGGGACTACAGGCGTGAGCCACCGCGCCTGGCCAATGTCCTGTTTTTTTAAAGGATTTTGACACACATACTCCTGATTAGCATAGTAAACTCAAAATGATTACTAAATCTTTCTGAAATTCAAGTAAGATACTGCTTGTGCTTAGTTTTTAATAATGCAAAATTGATTTGAGCCAGTACTCCTTTTTTAAACTAATTTGATTCTCCTCTTTAATATGCTACATTAAAAATCTAGCCAATATCAAAATTAGCCATATGGCTGATAAAAGAAAACATAATAATAATTAGAATCATAATTTCAGAATTTGTCTAGATGGCTTTTTCTCTCTTTTCCTTTCTCTTTTTTCCAGATTTATTAAGGTATAATTGAAAAATAAAAATTGTACATATTTACAGTGTACAATGTGATGTTCTGAAATACGTGTACATTGTTAAAATGTTTAAATCACGCTAACTAACATATGCATCAACTCACATACTTATTTTTTGCCCTGAGAACATCTTAGAGCTATTCTCTTAGCAATTTTCAAGTATACAAGACCGTATTGTTAAGTATAGTCACCATGCTGTACAATAGATCTCCAGAACTTATTCATCCTGTCTACCTGAAACTTTATAACTCTTCACCAATATCTCCTTATCTTCCACTCCAACTCCTGGCAACCACCATTCTCCTGGCAGCTTCTATGAGTTGGACATTTTAGATTCCACATTGTGAGATCATGCAGTATTTGCCTTTCTGTGCCTGGCTTGTTTCATTTAGTATAATGTCCTCAAGTTCATCCATGGTGTCACAATGACAGGACGTCCTTTGTTTTTAAGGCTGAATAGTATTCCAGTGTGTATTTATACTTCATTTCCTTTATCCATTCATCCATCAATGGACACTTAGATTGTTTCCATGTCTTTCCATTGTGAATAATACTGCAATGAACACAAGAGTGCAGATATCTCATCAATATACTAATTTCATTTCCTTTGACTATATATTCAGTAGTGAAATTGCTGGGTCATATGGTAGTTTTATTTTTAATTTTTTGAGGAACCTCAATGCTCTTTTCCATAGAGGCTGTACTAATTTACATTCCCACTGATAGTATACAAGGGTTCCCTTTTCTCCACATCCTTGGCAATACTTGTTATCTTTTGTCTTTTTGATCATAGCACTTCTAACAGGTATTAGATGATATCTCATTGTGGTTTAATTTGCATTTCCCTGATGATTAGTGATGCTGAGCATTCTTTCAAATGCCTATTGGCCATTTGTATGTCTTCTTTTGAAAAATGTCTATTCAGGTCCTTTGCCCATTTTTTAACTGAGTTATTTGTTCTCTTGCTTAACAGCCATTTTCTTTAGACCCTGTTGGCCCACAAAAAAAAAGAAATAGGCAGATCTAAGACAAAAAATTAATCTGTAATAATCCACCAAATAGCTATTTCATGCACTCTTTATACCTTTAATTTTTTTTCTATCAAAGTTATTCTCTTTCTGCAATTGGTCACTTCTAATATATTTATGGTTGGGTTAGAGTCTGACCATATAACGTTTTTAAGGGCGTAGCAATGCCACCTTTAAATAGTTATCCTACAGTTATAGTCTCACAAAAATACAGTTTATTGTGGCTTTGTTTCTAATATCAAAAGACGGAAAACTATGTAAATCTCTAACATTAGTGGGCTGCTTAAATAAATTATGGAACATGAACAAAATAGAGTACCTTGCAGCCAATAAAAAAGAATAAGATTATCTATGCATGCCATATAAAATAAATTCTACGGTACATTTTAAGACAGAGTCTCACTCTGTTGCCCAGGCTGGAGTGCAGTGGCACCATCTCGGCTCACTGCAAACTCCACCTCCCGGGTTCACGCCATTCTCCTGCCCCAGCCTCCCGAGTAGCTGGGACTATAGGCGCCCGCCACCATGCCCGGCTAATTTTTTGTATTTTTAGTAGAGATGGGGTTTCACCATGTTAGCCAGGATGGTCTCGATCTCCTGACCTCGTGATCTGCCTGCCTCGGCCTCCCAAAGTGCTGGGATTACGGGCATGAGCCACCACACCCGGCCTCTATGGTATATTTTAAATGAACAAAGCAAACTGCAAAACATAGTGTATAATAAGCATTTTGTATGTTTAAAATATCTCTACTTGGCTACGAAGTCATAGTTGTTGCTTCTAAGGAAGGTAGTGGGAGACATGGTTCCGAGATGTAAGGAAAATTTACTGTTCATTGAACTTCAATTTTTTTTTTTTTTTTTTTAGACAGAGCCTTGTTCTGTCATTCAGGCTGGAGTGCAGTGGGATGCTTATGGCTCACTGCAGCCTCAGCCTCCTGGGTTCAAACGATCCTCCCACCTCAGCCTCCCTAGTAGCTGGGACTACAGGGGTACACCACCACACATGGCTAAATTTTGTATTTTTTGTAGAGATAAGGTTGCCTAGGCTGAAATATTTTCATTTTTTACAATGAGCATATATTAATTTTTAGTTAAACATAGACAATCAAATGGGAAGGGGAAGGGCTTTGGTTCTATATTTCATGAAACCAGTCAAAATCACTATCAATTTTGGCTAATGGTAATCAATTCAAACTGCAAATTAGCAATTAATTTATCTCTGAATCTATTGGCAGCATTTCAACATCTCACCAAATCTTACTAAGAGTTATAACCATATGCCAAACAGTTATTTCCTCGGCCATTCATTCATTGCACCATTGAATTCATACTAACCGTGGGCATGCACAATGCCAGATGCCATGCTGGGACACAGGAACACAGCAGTGAGCAAGAAAAGGAATTCGTTGTTACCTCTCTGAGCTCAGATTCTAGCAGGAAAGACCAACCTTCCCACTAAGCAACTGGAGAAATGTTGAAGAGCATTGTAAGAATACTTGCAGGGGTGCTTACACAATCTATGTATTGGAAAGACCTCTGAGGAAAGGACATTTAGCTGATACCTCTAGTTAACCAGGTAACTGGTGACAGAGCATGTTCTAAGAAGAGATGGGCAGATGGTGCCACCTCAAGGGTAAAAGAGAGCTCTACCTGGCAGAATTGAAACCATCGGGACCAGTGGAGCATCGGGTTCAGATAAATGAATGGGGATACCACCAGAGAGCAGATCCTAGGGGACCTGAGCAAGGTTGAGGACCCTGGACCTCACTTTAATGACAGGAAGAACCACAGCAGGATTTTAAGCAGGTGTGTTAGTCTCCTAGGGCCACTGTAAATTACCACAAACCAAGTGGCTTAAAGCAACAGAAAAGCATTTTCTAACAGTCCTGGAGGCCAGAAGTCTGAAACCAAGGTGTGGTGAGGGCTGTGCTCCCTCTGAAAGTTCGAGGGGAGAATCCCTCCTAGCCTCTTCCTAGCTGCTGCTGGCTGTCAGCAATCTTTGGTGTTCTTGAGTTATAGACACATCACTCGAAACCCTCCCTCTGTCATCAGATGGCCTTCTCTCTGTAGGTATCTCTGTCCAAATCTCTCTCTTGTAAAACCACCAGTCATAGTGAATTTAAGAGCCACTATGATCCACTATGACTTTATATTAAGTTGATTACATCCAAAAAGACCCTATTTCCTAAAAGTCATATTCCCATGTTCCACATGGAAGTGAATTTTGGGGGGACAGAATTTAACCTAGTATACCAAGGACACAATATAATCTGATTTGCATTTTATAAAAACTATTCCATGGATAAAGAGGGAAAAGATAGGGAGCAAGACTGGAAAGATAAACTTCATATACATCTTTATTATTTTTGAATTAGGAGATTCATTTTGAGGCCCGAGCTACACATCAGACATTGAGCTAAGAGCTGTTTCCATGATATTTCATTCTGTCTTCACACTGCCCTGTGAAGACAGTCAGAGATGTGACTTTACCTGTGCCTGGTCACACAGCAGTGCCTCAACTCCAGATCTGGTAGGCTCTAGAGCCTGCGTGGTTTCCATCCACCCAGGCTGAAAACTAAACGCATTCTCAAGGCAATGAGACTCCTTTGACGTGGATTTCCAGGAGATGGAAAATACTGCACAACTGGCATGGTTTCAAGCACACTTCATATTCTTTATGCAAAGCCAGGGCAAAAGGTGAATAGTTAACATATCCTAAAGAGCAGTCATGTTGTAATGCAAAGGAATCTGACGGTTCCAATCACACTGTACCATGTCCAGTGATTCAACACTAGGTCAGAAATATTCTTTTTAAAAAGAGACCTATGTAAAATCCGTGCTTCACAAACACTAGCCCATGTTAAAAGAAGCCTGCTTTTTATAAAATGAAGAAACTTGAAGCTATCATCTGAAAAACTCAGATACAGAAATGAATACAGAGGAAAAAAGAGGTAATTGGTGGGAATTGTTCAGACTGATGGCTGATATTGATCAGAAACAGACTGTGGGTCTTCTCCCTCTTTCCTGCTTTACCTCCATAGTCCACAATTGTAAAGGTGGGTTGAAATTTTAAGAAACAACAATGAAGGCCAAGGTTATTCTCTCCTGTGCTCAGTAGTTTTTAAGGGGTCAAATGAGTATTGTGGGTGTAGGTTACAGCTTCTGTCACTTATCACAATTTTGTCATCTCAAGGTCTGAACAGGGCACCCAACTCTCAACTTCCTCTTTTTTGTTCCATGGCTTTTTCCTGCAATATTAAAATAGAAATGAAAGAAGGAGAAAGGAGGGAAGGAAGGAAGGAATGGAGGAAGAGAGGAAGAAAGGGAGGAAAGGATGAAGGAGAGAATGAAACTTGAAAAAAGTACATGTGAATCCAAAAAGGGAGGAGAAAACAACGATTATTCTGGTATGTATTACTAGTTTAAAAACCGAACTGTAAATCAGGTTGTAATTTATAAACTGGTTCCTAAAAATAAAGAATAAAATATGTTTAAAATCAATTAATAAGCAATTTTTATCTAGGAAGTGGGTGATTTTTGCACAAGGGGGAGAGAAATGCTCCAGGCTTTGCCTCATCTCCTAGAAGCATCCCATATTCTTAGATGTGACGTTGCCTTGGTAACCACAACTTGGTGACCTCGTTATTTCAACCTAATCCTGCTTTGAAATTATAGTTGCTCCACCCTTTTGCCTGGCCAGCCTGATAACATAATCATTGTAAATGAGGATGGGAAAAAAACAGCAGGATATAGTCCCTCTGGTGACACGAGACCAGTCTCACCTTATCATGGAAATAGACGAACAATTAAACGGCATGAATCTAAAACCCTAAAGGTGGATTTTCTTATTTTTATATGGCTTGTTATGCTTATTTTCAAAACCTACTGGTGGATTCAATGTAGCAGGGTATCTTGATATTACTATATGAAAATGGAAAATTCCTATTTGTGTTAAAAAATATAAGAAGAGCTAAACTGTCAAAGGTGAAGTTCTTAATTATGCATTTGTTTTGCCCAACAGCTGAATAGAAACCAGAATCAGAAAATAATTTTTTAACAAGTAGACTGGCAGTATCCAGGTTTGTTTGTCCAGCTTAACTTCCTCTGGCTAAAGCCTCGCAGATCAGTTGTCATCTTGAATTCAGGTTCCTTTCATAACAAAAGAATCAGGAGATGACATTGCTTACATTCTGAATGCATCAAGTCGAACTATACTGTAGTTTAAAGGAAATATAATTTACTCATTTGTTTCAATTTGTGTGCTTTGAGATCTCTGCCCGGAAAGAAAGGAAAATCCATTCTCTTTCTCCTTCATTTCCTCCTTTAAAAAAAAAAAAAAGACCAAAATGGCTAGGATACAGTAGTGATAGGTTCGGATCTCAATAAAATGTTCATACTGCGCCCAACTCATACATGGGTAGCTACGTGGCCTGTCTCTTGGGCTCCTGGGCTCCCCTTCCACGACACCCCCCATTTCTGATTGCCACACACCAGCTCACTCATCGTCTTTCCAAAAGATCCCCAGTTGTGGCACGTGGAGGGGAGGGTTACTTGGATGGATTCCCTTCACCCATTCTCCTGCTGGCAATAGTCCTGCTTCCTCTGCCTCCTCACTGTGTGCTTCCCAAAGAATAATTCTTTGCTACTGGTGGATATGCTGTTGGCCTCACCAGTGGATGTGTCAATGGCAGCTCACAGGTGAGACACAAGTCCCCACTCAAGGCCATTATCCAGAGAGAACATGCCCAGGGGATAAGGCCACCCATGCTGGAATCCCCTCCTGGTGGCAAAAAGAGAGCCACTGCCATGGGGGGAAGAGGGAATGGCCAATGGTTTGCTAATGGATCCAAAGTGCAGCTAGATAAGATGAACAACTTCTAGTGTACTAGAGCACTGTAGGGTGACTATAATTAAAAACAATACTTTATCATATATTTTTAAATAGCTAGAAGAGCAGGTTTTGAATGTTCCCATCTCAAACAAATGATAAATGTTGGAGGTGATGGATATGCTAATTATCCTAATTTGGATATTCCACATTGTATACATGTATTGAAATATCACACTGTACTCCATAAATATGTACAATTATTACGTGTCGGTTAAAACTAATATAAAAGAGAGCTGCCACCAGTTATATCTTGTATCTACAAACACTGTTGTGATATAATCTTAAGAATTTAGGGCGCCGGGCACGGTGGCTCACGCTTATAATCCCAGCACTTTGGGAGGCCGAGGCGGGCGGATCACGAGGTCAGGAGATTGAGACCACGGTGAAACCCCATCTCTACTAAAAATACAAAAAATTAGCCGGGCGTGGTGGCGGGTGCCTGTAGTCCCAGCTACTCAGAGAGGCTGAGGCAGGAGAATGGCGTGAACCCGGGAGGCGGAGCTTGCAGTGAGCCGAGATTGCGCCACTGCACTCCAGCCTGGGCGACAGAGCGAGACTCCGTCTCAAAAAAAAAAAAAAAAAAAAAAAAAAGAATTTAGGGAAAGATTGTAGCTTCTTGAAGAAAGTATGCTGCACCAATTAAAGCTTCACTATCAGAGTGATAGTATCAAATCTCTTAAGAGAAATAACCTGGAACAGTATGCGTTTGACTTAAGAGTATTTCTTCCTTTTGCTGAGGTGAGTAAAATTAGCATTTCATAAAGTGTGAGCTCCAGATATACTACACCAGGCCATTCTAAGCCTACTCTTCTCTTGTTCACTATAGCCACAAGGAGTAATAATAATGACGATGATAACAGCTAACATTCAGTGAGTTTGCATATTTACCATTTGCCTCATTTTGCAGAGGAGTGGCTGACACACAGAAAGCAGAGTGTCTTGATAGCCTCCCAAAGCTGGCAAGAAGTGGCAAGCCAAGATTCAGATGCATGTAGCTACTCAGCTATTCTGCCCTCCTGGACCTAACTGTAGAACTAGGACCAATAGTTGGACCCCATGAGCAGACACATCAAAACACACTCTGAAAAGTCTAAGTAGTCCAAGCTGTTCAAAGACAGAATAGACCTAGACAGTCTCAAAAACAAAGGAAACACACAAAGTATGAAATCTAAGACCAAATATCTTTGACCTCCCAGAACAGATCAAAAGTACAGCTCTGAGTATAAATACTGTACCCTACTGGCCTAAGTATTCATCAGATGGTGTGTTTTTGGCTTAGGGGTTCTTAAATGATCTACATAGAGAAAGGGAAGCAAATTTCTTGGCAGATTCAAGCATCTGTGTAGGGAAGAGGAAGGAAGAGTAGTACACTTAAGAGAATCGCAGTGGAATGGGGGTAAGAGGCTGAGAATAGACACGTTTTAGGTTTAGGCTAAGAATTGAGAGAACTCACACAGTTGCTGCGAGGATCAAAGGATAACACACAAAAATAAGACAGAAAAGTATAGATCACGAGATAAATGTAAGAAATTCCGGTCCCAGAGGCAGCTGGCAGTGCTACAGGCTCCTGAGCAAGTGAAGCAATGCAAACTGTCGGAGGAATATGGTTCCACTGAACCTATTCCAGCCAGGAAGAAACAAGGATGAAAAGGAGGCTTTGGGAACAATGAAGGCAACAAACACAGCTGGTGGGGGGTGGAAAAAGGAATACATGAAGGGAAGTCCAATTCTGCCACGGCTTGGACATCAAGGTGCCCAAAATTCATGAAGCTCCTCCCTTCTACCATTTGCACCCAACAGGCCTGAAAATAATCAGATTGCCAGGCCTTTCCTACCTCTCCTTCCCGCTACCTGAAACATCTCTCTTCTCCTTCCTTACTCAGCTCTTTCCTTTGTCTTCTGCTTGGTCATCTCCCAACTATGTTTCAGGTCTCTCAGTTGTCACTTTCTGCAGAAACCCTTTCTGGACTTCCCCTCACCCAATGCTAAATCCTTCTTCTCTTTGGCTCTCCAAACTCCCTGTTCTTTTTGTTTTTTCCTCCCAGAATGTCACACAAAACAGCCAAATATACCTCTGTAAAGACAGAAAGTAAAATAATGCTAGTTTTGTGAATTCTCTCTTCTTCTCATGCAAATCCATCAACTGACACCAATGGACAGAAAGGAGCTCAATGAGAAGCCAAGCTCCCTGTTCTTTCTCCATTTCTATATAGTTACTGCCTCTTGCCCTGTCTTCCCCATCACCCTCCATAAACTTGTTAACCTTGTGAAGGCAAGAACCATGGTGTCTACACAGTGCCTGGCCCATAACAGAAACACAATAAATTCATTCATTCATTTACTCACCTGACACATATTTACTGAATATACATTCTGTGCCAGGCACTGAAGTAAAGCAGCAAACAAGACAGATAAATTCTCTGCCTTCATTCTTGGGGGAAGGAAAGGTTTTTTATTATTATTATTATTATTAATCAATTAAATGAAAACAAGATGGTTACAGATGGCTAAAAGAGGTATGGAAAAAAATGAACAGTTTGATGACATGAAAGAGGAAGACCTTCTTTAAGTCTCATGTCTTTGGATCCTGGGAGAATCTGTACCCTGCAGCCTAAAGCCATGTTCCCTCTTTCACCGGGATTCACCGAGATCCTCAGGGAGATCACAGGGCAATCGGGAACTGAAGAGGAATCCAGGGATTGCAATCATATGGGATAAGGCCTATGACAGATACTCACATGGGGCTGGGTGTGATGGAAGGGCCAAGTGGTATGTTGAAAATTTAGGAGCAGTGTTCCAGAAGGGCTTCTGGTGATGGTGACTTGAAGCCTGGTGAATCAGAGTACTATGGTTTCTGGGACTGTAGAACTGGATTTGAATCCAGCCCCCACCCCTCACTAGTTGTGTGGCCTTGAATGAGTTACTTAATTTCTGTGTTTCAGGTTCCTCACCTGAAGGATGAGTTAAATGATAATACTCACCCTACGGGGCAGTTGTGAGGATGAACCTTATTCATATACATAAACTACTTAGAATAGGGTGAATATATAGTGAGTGCTATACATGTTGACCTCGACTACTGCTTTCAGGATGCAAAAGAGTTAGCTCGATGAAGAAAGAGTGGTGAAAAAGCATCCAAAGAAGAACAAGTACCTGTGGAATGAAGGAAAGAATGCAAAGAATGGCAAATGACTCCAAGATGACAGCTCAGTCAACAGGCGCTGGCTTTGTCGGTGAATAATCGTGGGGAGAATCCATTGTGCTAGAGCTGCCTCGTGGGTTAAGAACAAACCCAGGGAAAATAGACAGGTTCTCTATCCTCACAGGCATATTCAACAAGACTAAACACACAAGCAAGAGAGACTAAACACGTAAGAAGGATGCAAGGCAGCAAAAAACCAGCTCTGAACTAAGTAGCCAGACTCCGACAGTAATCTCAAAAAAAAAAAAAAAAAATCATAATATTTTGTTTGTGATGTGCCAGACACTGGGCTAAACACTTTATATGCTTTTCCTGCTTAAATTCAGCCCACAAATACACATTATGTGACTGTCTCCATGACAAAACCCCTAGATTTTAGGGAAGGGAGAGATCGACCCAAAGGACCCAAAAAGACAGCAAAGCTTGAGCTAGGCCTTAAGAGAAGGAAAGAATTTGAATAGAGGGTGAGTACAAGAGAAACTACAGAAGCACAGCCCAAGAGAAACATAACGTGAGCCACATATACAAGCTACATATCTAATTCTGAATTTTCTAGTAGCCACATTTTTTAAAGCTAAAAAAAGGTAAAATTAACTTTTAGAATATATTTTATCCAATATTTGCAACATATTAAAACTTCAGTATGTAATCAGTATAAAACATTATTACATTATTAATGAGATGTTTTGCATTTTTTTTCTGTACTAAGTCTTTGATATCTGGTATGTATTCTCTACTTACAGAACTTGTCAGTTCCAAGTAGCCAGACTTCAAGTGCTCAATAGCCCCATGTGACTACCATCTTGGACAGCACAAGTCAAGAGGGAAAAAAGAACAGGTATTCATGAACGTCTTGCTAGGCCTCAGTCACTTTTTCTATAAACACAGCTTTATTTAATCTTCCAAACCACTCCCTTAAGGGAATATTGTTACAGGTTGAGTATCCCTTATCCAAAATGCTTGGGACCAGAAGTATTTTGGATTTCAGATTTTTTTTCTAATTTCGGAATACTTGCATTATACTTAGGAGTTCAGCATCTTTACCCTGAGAATCCAAAATCTGAAATGTTCCAATGAGTATTTCCTTTGAACATCGTGTCAGCACTCAATGACAAAAGTTTGGATGAGAAATCCAAAAGTTTTGCATTTTGGAGCATTTCGGGTTTTGCATTTTTGGATGAGGGGTATTCAACCTGTATTATCCCCATTTTACAGAGGAGAACATTGAGACTCTAAGAGGTTAAGTTGACAGCTAAGTAAGTGGGTTGATCTAGGATTTAAATCCAGCTCTCACCAACTTCAAGCCTGGGCATATTCCTCATGCTGGAATTGTCTTAGGAAACTGCTTCTGAGGACCGTGCACCACAAAACAACACAACACCTGGGCAGAGAGAACCACAGAGATCCTGGGTTCCACTTCTGAGCAGCTTCCTCCCCAGGCTCCACAGCTCACACCAGCTTTGTGCAGCCTCCCATACAGGGAGCAGGGTGGACAAAAAGCAAGCAAACAAACACACACAACTTTTCTCTTTCCAGTTAATTGAAATTGAGACGTACCCTGCTCCATCCCAGCAAAATGACGAAAGGAAAGCAAGGAAGGGCACCTGTATGGGTAAATCTTTTACTTTTGTTGCAGAGACGTACATGATGAACAGACACTTAGTTGGCTGCTTCTCAGCCAGCCAAGCAGGGCTCCCTTACACCCTTTGCGGCTCTATTTTGTTGTCAATTACTGTTTCTAAAACTATTAAGAGAGGAAGGGGGAAGAGTATAAACAGCATTAACAGTAATTTATGATCTGAAAAGGGACAGCGGGAGTTCAAAATCTGTCTCCATTAAGATACTTTCCCCACGCTCCTCTGGGTCCTGGAGCTACAGGATCAGGATCCAGGATCCAGGATCGTAGGAAAAGGATGTTTATACAACACTTCTGGCAGAAAAGACATTTTTTTTTCCTTGCATGCCGAGGGCAAGGTTCAGCTGACTTTCCATAAAGGGTCTGGTCTGTGCCGAGCGTGCTGTGGGTACCCTGTCCCTGGCGTGGGAAGATACTGAGCTTTCCAGATTTTTATTTTATTTACTTTTTGTTTAATGAACCCTCCCTGATTTCTACAGTCATCCAAGCCTGCTGCCACTCACCCCACCCCACCTCAACCATCAGCAAGGCCCACCAGGAAAACTGCCAAGAGAGACACTCATCAGCTCTTCAGTGAGAATTTTGCCATGCTTCTGCCTTTGGTAACTCCAGATTCTTCAAGACAAAGGTTGACTCCATCACTAAGGCATGTTTTATGCCACCCAGTTTAACTTTGCAGGACCCACTTCTCAAGTCAAGGAATTGCAAGGCCACATTATGTAGCAGCTTGAGTTAGAGTCTAAAAGAAGAGCCAGTTGCACCCCAGGATTACCATGTTTTTTTTCCTGTTTCTTTTCTTTTGAGGTGGGCATGAGATACCACGGTCTGGCTCTGAACAGTCTCTGGCAGCTGCTTATGGTTCTCTCAACACTAATGATGCGATCAAGTCTTCGAGTGAATTTTGGAGCTGAAGGGAGGGACAAAAAGAAAATTTCATAAACCACCCTCAGAATCTGTTCGCTGAAGCACCACACATTTACAGTACCACCTTCGCGAACCAGTCTCTTAGATCACTAGCGACCCCACGTGGCCAATTTAAAAGAACAGTAATTTTCTCCCCCCTGCAGAAAAGAAACGTAACCCTTCAAGGTTTTACTCCTAAGTCTTCTTAGAATTTAAAAACTGAAAAGCTGTAAGGGCCGTTAATGTCACCTGACCCAACCACCTCATTTTACAGGAAGCAGAGGTTGAGAGAGGTAAAAAGGGGCTCCAAAGGTCACACAGAATGTTAAGGTCAAGTTAGGAAGCAATACAAGAAATGATTTTAAGAGATTATATGCTACTGGATTTTAATTTCTTAATCGAAGAAAGGGAAAGAAGGCTTTTGTTCCCCAGACCAGAAAATAAATACTGCTATTACAGAAGAATCACTGTAATAAGACTGCATGTTTTAAAGGATCCCAAGTTCCAATAGATATGTAGGCAATACATATATTTCTTACCTCTTCTACGCCTAAAACTTACCAGAGTACATTAAATAGAGTCACAGCAAGAATGAGGCCAGCATGGACAAGAGGGAGGAGTCGGCATTTGGCAAATGTAAATTAGATGCTCATTCCCAAAGCCTAGTCGCTGAGCAAAGGAAAAGATTGGGTTTGATTTCCACCCTCATAATGGCACTGCAGAGTGGACACTATTATTCCCATTTTAGAAATGAGAACACTGAGGCTCAGGGAACTAAACCAACTTGCTCAAAATCTGACAGAGACTAAACTGCAAAGCCAGCTCTCTGCAGGACTTTACTTAACGCCTCAACTTATCCATCCATCAGATGGGATAATAAAGTCGGCCTGTTGATCAGAAAACGTTAGTGTTAGAAAGGGTCCTCAGAGGAACTCTCTTTCAAATGAAAATGGACCTGCTGTACATATAACAGTCAAAAATGATTGGTGTCTATCTGCATATATAATAAAGTCTAGCAAAGAGAACATGGGTGCTGTTGTGACCAGATGAAAGCTGAGAGTTAAACAGGGCATTTGCAGTTTTCGATCTGCTTAAGTATCCGGGCTCTATTCTGTTTTGTTTACTCTGTAACATAGAGTTTCTGGTTCACTTTCCCCAAGACAGAAGTCTATCTTGGTTTGATGGACAATGTTGCTGCTGCAGCTGTTCAAATCACACTGCCCTTCCAGCCTCAGAGCCCTCCTCAATTCAAGAGAGAAATGCTTCATTCAAAGTCTGCTCTAAAACCAGTTAGTGCGTGTCTACCCTCAGGTCCATGTGGTGTTAAAATATGACATTCTGTATACATTTATATGTGTATGTATTGATATTTATTACCACTACTAACACAGTTTTAACTTAGGTGCAGATGACCTTAAAATCATTTGCTTCACGCAAGCACTGCCATAGAATCCAAAAGTTCCGGGAGAAGGAAGGAAAATTTCAAAATCACTGATCCAGTCCAGCCTGCTATCAAGAAATTCTACTCTTATTAAAACAAAAATGAGAACCTCCAAAATTTAGGATCAGCTCAAATCTCCACTCCTCACCACCATCACTACAACCCCATGTGTCACCTTTCCCACGAAGCGTCTAATTTGGTCTCCTTTTGCCGTCATAGGTTGGACCCTCTCCGCACCCCACCCCATCACAGGACACAGTCCCCCACTCTTGGCAGCTCTGTCCAAAGCATGGACCAAACTCCCTTTGCTGTCTACTCTGAGCACCATGGAAACAGTCTGGAATTTTCCCAATGCCATTTCTAAAATTACTGCAAGAGAATAGAAGGTAAATAAACACAGAAAGTGGGAGAAACCTAAAATCAATGATTTACAAAGCATGAAATTCTGATTACAGGTCATTCTCTCTCTAGAGCTAGAAAATCTTTCCCTGTTCCAGGAGGGAGTCCCCAAAATAGAAATACTCCATGTAAATTGGTACAAAGCCTCTGAAAAGCAATCCACCATGATGCTTCAAGGTCTGTAAAAAATTCCTATGCTTGGGCCCTGTAATTTCACTTCTGGCAACTCACCTGAATGAAATAATCAAAGAGCGAGGGCAGTAATTCATTCACAAAGATGTTTGTCACTAACTCGCCTATAATATAAAAAAAAAAGAAAACCTGAAAACTGTGCAACAGGGTTTATGATGTAGCCATAAAATGGAAGATTACGTAGCCATTAAAAATGATATTTTAAAGCATTTTTGGTAATAGTAAGTGAACAAAAAACTTTTAATGGCATTTGGTGAAAATAGATGGTGCAAAACTGGTACACATTATGGAATCAAATATTTCAAACCAAAACAAGGAAGTATGAGTGTGTAGAGAAAAGAAAAGAAGAAACCTAGCAAAATGTTCACAAAGTGAACTGACCGAATGGTGAGATTCATGCTGATCTTCTTCTCTACTTGAATTCTGCTTTAGTTTTATGATGAGCTTGCATTAATTTATAATCTGAAAATAAAATAAATTGGGGTGGTCTCTTTTAAAAATATTTTATTAACTTTGAAGATATTAACTTTTTAAAGATATGAACTCTGTCGCCCAGGAGGCTGACACATTTTCTCAATCTACATCTCCCTACCTCCTCTCTGTCCCCAGCGTGTTCCATCTCCACGCCCCCTGCTCTGCCCACCTCATCTCTGCTTCTCCTTTCTGCTTGTGGATCCAAGAGATCCACATTCATGACAGCCAATGATGTGACCCTCCAAGGGACCTTCCAGAGTCACATTTATCCGGAGGCTGGTACCTCTTCTGAATTATTTACCCTTAAATAAAGCAACCCCATGAAAAATCCACATTCCTCAAATGTCTTAGAAGATTTTTCTTCTCCCCTTGGTTGAAAGGCAGGGTCTATGGAATTCATAATTCATTCAACTAGTATTGATTGAGCATCCACCATGTGCCAGGACCTCTTCTGGAAGAATACATGAGACAAGGCCACCACCCTCTGAGAACTGGCATTCTGGCATGGGCAAAAAATAATAATCACACAAATGAAGAGAATATCAACTCTGCTAAGTGCTGTTCTCAGAGTGACTCAGTGGCTGCCTGAGACAGTTATTCTTCAGATCTGCGACAGTAAAACCACGAGGGAACGTCCAGGAGGTACCTTGATGCCAAGGTGTTTAGAAAAGCTCAACTTCTTCAGGTCTCGTGCACCGGTGGTGAATGCTAGAAGATGCCAAGACCTCTCAAGAAGACAGTTGCAGGAGGCTTCTAAACAGACATGTGCACATAAGCTGTGGCCAGCTGGCTCCCGTTCTCCTCATAACATTACCTCCACTCCCTGTCCAGTGATGTTGGTTAGGAGAGAGATTGAAGGAGGGTTGTCATGGTATTTTTGAGACTCAAACAACTCTTCTAAAAATTAGACTCTTAAGTGGGTTGTAGGGGCCCTGTTGCTTCTCTCTTACGTGGATTGCTGTTAGGTTTTGTTTTTGTTTTTTCAAAAGAATAATAAAATATTTAAAATCACTTGGAGCCATAATGACTTTATCTTTGTTAATTTTCCTCAGCAAATACCTTGGGATCAGAAAGTCCTGGAAGCAGAAGGAAAAGTACAACCTAAGACAGAGGGCAGGGGAGATCCAAAGAGAAGAGAAAACCTCCAACTCAGTCTGTCTTCTCAACAGCACTCTGCAAAACACACACAGACACACACACACACACACGCACACAGAGTCACTCACTCACACTCATCTTTCCTTCCCAGATAAGCTATGGCATTGCCTGAGCAGCCATTCAGAAAATTTTCCAACCCCTCTATAACTTAGAGTTCTTCTTTCCGGACATAAATAGGAATTTCAACTGGGCCGAAAGCAGACACTAAACTACCAAAAGATTCATCAAGCATCAAACAACAGAGGAAAATGGTTTGAAGTTGATTGTAAAAGATTAAGGCAAAAGGTTCTGTCCTGAGGAATTGCTGTTTGAACAGGAAATCAAATGACCTAAGGTGGTGTTGGGGGGAAGGGAGGGAAGAGACATAAATCAAGGAAACAGCAAATACCCAATTGCTCTTGTGCCCGTGGAAAATTTTTAGAGAGAACTCAAGAAAATGAAAATTGAGCTCACCCCAAATACATCCCAGATGTCCACTTCTGACTCCCAAGAAATGGGAATGCAAAATGGAAAAAATACTTAAAATGAAAATGAATCCACTGGGATATATCCTCCACTAATCTGGCACCCAGAATTTACCTTCTCTAATTTTGTTAAGCAAGTAGCAAATGTGGTACTTAAGGAAAAGGTGCCTTCTTCTCTAGCTGTGTCTGTGTCTATTTCATTTCTCTCATGGTATTGATGGACCTCAAGGGCGAAAGCCAGAGCCTGTGCTTGTACCAGGCACACTGCTGCTAGTAGGTGTTCAATACATATTTATTCATTGACTGAAACATAAGCTCTGAAAATGTAAGGGTCTCTATATATACATATTACCTGTTAATAAAATGCACACAAGCATCCAGGTTGTGTAGAGAAAGGATTTATGAAGCTACTGGTAATCATAGTAATGGTAAATAAATAGCTCTTTACAGTTTACAAAGCACTTTCATAAACTTTATCTCTTAACTCCTATAACAGCCATGTGAAATAGGATTGAGGTTAATTCTCCTGTCCCAGCACCTTTCTGAGAATATCACCAGATGGACTAATTACTCAGCTCATAAAAGAATACATCCACTCTAACCCCAGGAACCCCAGATCGAGCTGTGTTAGCAAAAACAAACAGCAGTCAGTTCTGCTGACTCAAAAAGACATATAAAATCTGAGCAACAGCAGCTGTGAACAGCAAAGTCAATTCACCGCCAAAAAGAAACTACGGACCTAATTTTTCATATTCCTACTATTGCTGGTTCAGTTCTGGTTTGTGGGGATGTTTTGTCGTATTTTGTGTTTCTAATATAATTTTTTAACAGTTTGCACCCTCTCCCCCAAATATCTGACACTGAAAAAGGAAATACTAAAATGGTCTGGGAAAAGAAGAACTGGAAAATATTTCATGCATCAAACCTATTCTGGCTCAACTTTCTTTTGTTTTAACAAACCCACAGTTTGAAGCAAGAAACTCATGAATAAATCTGTTTTTACAATGTTTCTAGACTAATTTTTTCACTTTGAAGGCTTTGAAAAGTAAGTTTGGGATTGTACCATTCCCTAGATTTTTTTTAGACTTTTCATTTAAAATAAATGTCAGTAATTTATTTTAAAGTACATCAGAATAGGAAGTGTAGTGTGTGTGTGTGTGTGTGTCTAAATTAGTTTTAATCTACCTTATAGGGTAGGTTAGTTAGCCTTTGAAGAATGCTAATCAGAAAATATACACCTTAGGAGTGTTAGTTAACATTTGAATGATACTTATCAGAAGTTCCATCTCCAGAAACTCTATGACAATCACTTCAAATAGCAAATTCTTAATCTATACTATGGGATTTATTAATTTCATGTTATGGATATTTGAAATAATTTCTCACTGTTGAAAGGAGTAGTGATCAAACACGAGTTGGTTAGAAATACCACACACGCATCTATCTCCACTAGAGTGTAAATGGAGGATAAGAATCTGAGGAGCCCAATAGTCTACTTCAGTAGGACGCCCTAGCCTAGGTCTCATTTTGATACTATATTACACCACTTGACAGATGATTCTATTTCCTGATCCAACTGGAAAGCTGACTAATTCTACCTCTAAATGGAACATTGCGACACCTGCCTTCAGTAAGCCTTTCCTGCAAGGTGCTTTTAAGAGTGCCAAAGGGCAGGCCGGGCCTGGTGACTCACGTCTGTAATCCCAGCACTTTGGGAACCTGAGGAGGGTGGATTACTTGAGGTCAGGAGTTCAAGACCAGCCTGGTCAACATGGCGAAACCCTGTCACTACTAAAAATACAAAAATTAGCCAGGCGTGGAGGTGGACACCTGTAATCCTAGCTAGTTGGGAGGCTGAGGCAGGAGAATTGCTTGAACCCAGGAGGCAGAGGTTGCAGTGAGCCAAGATCACGCCACTGCACTCCAGCCTAGGCAACAGAGCGAGACTCTTGTCTCAAAAAAAATAAAAATAAAAATAAAAATAAAAGAGTGCCAAGAGGCAGAGAGCTAGGGCTTCACTAATACAAGATCAGACCTAGGACTGCTATGGGTTCTGCTTGCTGATAAATGTTGGCACTTGGGCAGCAGAATTCCTTAAACTTCATGGTAACATATCAGCTGACAGCAACACCCCGGGGGAGAGAAGCAGCCACGGTTTTCATCTACCTCTAATCCTTGGAGGCAATCAATATCCACCAAGACAACATGACAATTCCAAACCACCATATTGGCTAGGACAGCAAGCAACAGCTCAGCTTGAATTTATACTATCTGGAATTCATTGGGAGAGTATAATGTCCTCTACCCACACTGCAGCCCACAGGGAAAAGCATTTTACCTTCTCTCCTTGTATAAGGAAGTTCTGGGGAAGGCATTTCTGCCCTTTCTCCACCTCCATCTTTCTACTCACTTTTCCCTAATATGGAAGCAGCTGAACATGGCCAGAGCGTGGACATTCACTGGGTCACATTGCACTGTGATAATGGTTAGTGGATATTCTTGACACGCACTCTTGTTCTCTTTCCACGTCTTCTTTTACTTCCTTCCTTGGATACAAAAGACTTGCTTGAGCTTTGCAGCTGCCATGTGGTAGACACACCTGGGAAGACATGGCTGCTGAAGGCAGAGGCTCATCTATCACTTTGGTCTTTCCCACTGGGGCCTTAACTGTGGTGCCCATTAATGTGGCCAGTTAGGAAATAGTGTGCTCTTACTCACTCTCTATCTCTCGCTTTCTTTCTCTCTCTCTCTCTCTCTCTCTCTCTCACACACACACACACACACACACACCATGAAGGTCTCAAGATTCAGATTCAGGTCTAAGCTATGTTCTCCAATGCATGTTACACCAGGTGATGAAAGATGGGTTGTTGGGAGCCTGCCCAAATATCACTTAATAAAACAAGTCTTCATTCATCATTGGCTGTTGATATCTAGGTGTATACTCCACTGGTCAAAAACTCAGAGAAGAGGAACGACATTTGGTATCCTGAAACTGAACCGCTACCAGAATGCTCTGTACCCATCAAAATCATTTGTCTAACAATATTTAATAACATGGTGAAATATTTACAATACAATTGCAAGTGAAAAAAGCTTCGTGCTCAAGAGGCTATGTAGTGCGATTTCAGTTTTGTTTTCTATATGAAAGGATAATGAAAGAAAATATCCCCAAAATGCAAATCTGCCTATCTCAGAGAGATGTCACTACTGAAGATTTCTATTTTTGATCATTACACTTTCAAAATGCTTTACAATGAACAAAAACATTTATAACTAGTGGGAAAAAATGTTACTGTAACCATTTAAATATTTGCTCTTGTCTCTATAACGGCGATGTCCCACAGGAATAGAAGAATGCAAGCCACGCAGGTAATTTTAAATTGTCTAGCAGTCATACTTTTTAAAGTCTAAAGAAACGGGTGAAGTTAATTTTAATAATGTGTTTTATTTAACCCAATATACCAAAATATTATCATTTGAATGTGAGCTCAATATAAAAATTATTCATGAGATATTTTCATTGTTTCTTTTGTACTAAGTCTTTAAAATGTGAGGTACATCCTGGCTGGGCGCGGTAGCTCACACCTGTAATCCCAGCACTTTGGGAGGTTGAGGCGGGCAGATCACTTGAGGTCAGAAGTTCAAGACTAGCCTGGCCAATGTGGCGAAACTCCGTCTCTACTAAAAATACAAAAATTTGCCAGGCGTGGTGGTGCACGCCTGTAATCCCAGCTACTCAAAAGGCTGAGGCACAAGAATCACTGGAACCTTGGAGGTGGAAGTTGCAGTGAGCTGAGATCAGGTCATTACACTCCAGCCTGGGAGACACAGCAAGACTCCATCTCAAAAAAAAAAAAAAAAAAAGTGAGGTACATCTTACACTTAAAGCATTAGCTACATTTCAGAGTGGCTATGTTTCAAGGGTTTCATAGCCACATGCGGCCAGTGGCTTCTAGAGTGGACAGCACAGTTCTGTACACTAGCACTGAAGAATCAATTTAGAAAGCATGATGCCAGGAGAGTGGAGGGAGATCTCCCCCTAGTGTGCTTTAGACCTTGACATCCTACCATAGTCATATGTTAAAGCTGGGACTGTAAAGGCCCCTGTTAGAAAGTAAATATACACCCTTTATTCATCCATTGTTCACTGAGTCATCATCATCATAGGTCAGGCGCTTGGCTGGACGCTAAGGATAATGTCATGAAGGGACCCCTGCCCTCCTGGTAACCCACTGTCCAGTGGGAGCAATGGCCCATAAATAGACTGTGGCTTTGATGGAGCACAGAATTCCTGCAAAAGGAGACATTACAGCCAGTCCTAAAGATGAGTTGAGGGTCTTGGTGGAGGTGACAGAATGGGTAATGGGCACAGGTGTGTAAAGGAGCACGCCTCTCAGGGAATGAGGTGGGCTGTGGTGTCTGTGTCACAGGCTATATTGGGAGTACTGGTGGGAACTGGGAGTAGAGAGAGGGCAGAAGCCATGGGGTGAAGAATAAACTGGTGAGACAGACTCCTGGTGTTTTAGAAAGGGCATTTTGGCTGCTACATGGAGGAAGTATTGGAGCCATAGAGTGACTGGGGGAGTGAGGTCCAGCTAGGAGAAGAGAACTATGCCCACATGAGAGCCAAAGGTGCCGAACCACACAGTGCAGTAGGGAAGGGGGATGAGTGAACATAAGTAAAATAAACAAAACTTAGCAAGCAACAAGAGCTGGCGTGTGAGAGAGAAGGGAGAAGGTTTTAGTAACGCTTCAATTCTAGTGCCCTAGTCCGGCTAAGTGGGTGAACAGTCATGTCCATAAACAATGGAAGCCTTGCCATCTGCATAGAGGAGACTAAGTAATCACTGGAGACCGGCAGCCCCAGCCTGGTACCTTGATCCAGCCCAACTATGAGGCTTGAGCTTGAATCTCTCTTCATAACTGGCCAATTGCCCTGTCTAGGGCCCTGTGCTTCTCCAGGCTGGGGCCCTACCTTACTCCTTGCTTTGATCTCCTTGGAGATCTCCTGGGGATAGTCACTGTCCTGGTGCCCCTGTCCTATTTGAACAGAACCACAACTGCCATTCTGCTAGTCAGCCTTCCTGCATTTTCTCTCCTACCAGGAGATGGGGCTCATTTTCAGTCATTCTTCTTAAATATTTTTCTTTTCAAATTTAATGTCGGGTTGGCTCAAAAAAGTAATTTTAGCAATACCAAAGCATTCATATTTTACTTCTAGTGCCAAAATTATATTTCTTGCAAATAATTTCTTTTACTAAGTACAAATGTCCAGCATACAGCAAAAAGTGTTAGTCACATTTATTCACATTTCTAGAACAATTGGTAGTTTTCAAGGCACTTCCATGATTTCTCACTGCTCTAAAGGCAAGGTCCCAATTCCTGCCTTGATATGCCGGGTTCTTGGTGCCTGGAGCCCTCCCTACCTCATTGCCACATTTCCCTCCACCCTGCCTCAGACTCTGCTTTCCATTCAGACCGCACCTGTGCATAGGCT
This sequence comes from Symphalangus syndactylus, assembly GCF_028878055.3. Lineage (NCBI taxonomy): Eukaryota > Metazoa > Chordata > Mammalia > Primates > Hylobatidae > Symphalangus > Symphalangus syndactylus. Next base: position 25,104,064 of record NC_072438.2, read on the forward strand.
GTATCTTCCATCTGGAAAGCCTCTCCTCACCTTTCACACCTTGTTCCCTTCTTTACTGCCTGCATCTCCTCCAGGAACACTTTCCAGCCCAGCCCAGCCTGACCCCAGGCTAAGATTGGTTTCCTCCTGACTTGAGCTCTCATAGCAAATTTACTCATTTTTTCCTGCCCCTGGCCACACTGGACTGTAGGGCCTGCCTGCCTCCCTGCCACTAGACTATGAGCAACTTGTGGGCACATTCTGGGTCTTTTTCATCCTTTTCAGTTTTCTCCTTGAAGAGTCTAGAGCACAAGATGGATAAGTAATACAGTATCTTATTCTTACTCCTGGCAATAGGGTTTGGTTCTGTGTTCCCAACCAAATCTCATGTTGAATTGTGATCCCAAGTATTGGAGGTGGGGCCTGGTGGGAGATGACTGGATCACAAGGGTGGTTTCTAGTGGTTTAGCACCATCCCCCTAGTGCTGTCTTGTGAGTAAGTTCTCATGAGATCTGGTTGTTTGAAAGTATGTAGTACCTCCCCATTCTCTTCTCTTCCTCCTGCTCCAGCCATGTAGGATGTGCTGGCTTACCCTTTGCTTTCCACCATGATTATAAGTTTCCTGAGGCCTCCCTGGCCTTGCTTCTTGTACAGCCTGTGTAACTGTGAGTCAATTAAACCTCTTTTCTTTATAAATTACCCAGTCTCAGATAGTTCTTTATAGCAATGTGAGAACAGACTAATACACTTGGTAACAGGGGTGAACAGAGGCCTCAAAAAGCTATGTCCAAGTCCTAAGCCTCCCCACCTTCACCCACCCCACCCCCATTCAGTATCTGTGAATGTGACCTTATTTGGAAATAGGATCTTTGCAGATGTAACTAAGGTAAGGATCTCAGCATATGATCATGCTGGATTTACAATAGGCTCTAAATTCAAGGATGGTGAGAGAAAGGAACAGGGACCTTTCAGGCACACAGACACAGACAGACACACAGGGATAAAGCCTTGTGCAGACAGAGGCTGAGACTGGAGCGATACGTCCACAAGCCAAGGATCACTAAGGATGGTCAGAGCCGCCGGAAGCTAAGAGAGAGGCAAGGACGGACTCTTCCCCGGAACCGCCTGGGGGACCACCCCTGCTGACTTCTTGCTTTCAGATTTCTGGTCCCCAGAATTGTAAGATAATAAATTTCTCTTGTTTTCAGCCACCATGTTTGCGGTAATCAGTTACAGCAACTCTAGGAAACACAAATAAGGGGATCACTGTGAAGTGCGATATGAACACACATATGATATCTATATACTTGAGTAAAAGTATTTTGTGTTTATGATTTGGTTTCCTTTTGGAAATTCCCTTAAATGTCTAAGCTGCTTCACCACCACCCCCCATGTAAGTGCCCCCTTCCCAGCCTCACCCCCAGTGGGGTAAATCACCCAATGTGGTCTAGTCAGCATTCTACTGGACTAAGCCAGCTCATGCTCTTGACTTGGCTGCCCTGTTTCTCCCACTTTCCCCTTATCTGTTACATCCCACTCCCCAGCGTGGAGTCCAGTTGGATTCCATGACTTTGTGTAGCCTCTGCATCTGTGACACCTGTTCCTTCACTCCCAGTCCTCTCGACCTGCAAGTTCCTCCTTTCTTCCACATCCAACCCCAGAAGCAACTCTTGCAAGTTCCAGGATACCCCCAGCCCCAATCCTGATCTCACTGCCCTCCCAAGTAGGTCCTCATCACAGCCCAACTCCCAGCACAGAGCATCTGTGAGAGTGTGATGAGTAAACACATTTTCCTGCACAGTCAATACACTGATAATGATGGTGTGGTTAATTTCGAGCGGTAGTAATTAAAGAAGGAGGACCTTTTCTTGACTATCTACCACACATTTTCAGGTTCAAAATCACACGTTATCTTTAACAAACCCATTGCTCCTCAAGACATTTTCTTACTTACTTCATCAGACACTTGAGAGCTATCTGAATAAAAATGAAAATAGGCTGGCCTCCAGGAATGGTATCTTTCCTGATACCTAGTTAAAGCAAAAGTCAGTATCTAATACCACCATAATTGATTTGCTAATTGTGCTGAAGTAGGTAATATTCTTACTCTTTAAGTCAACTACCACCCATCTCTACCCCGAAAAAAATTATTAGATTTTTTCCGTGAAAGCAAACCAAATGAAGGCATTTCACATTCCTGGGACACTGCAGGTGTTTTTATTATTAGGAATATGTCTATGCAAAATAAGAGGCATGCCAATTAGCAACATGATTAGTTTTCTCCATGATGCGGGGAAAGGCACCATTGAGAACTCCATAGTTTATTTTTGTAATTTTGACACAACTCAGTAGTTTTCCAGAAGGTCAGAGGGCCTGAAGCAGATGGTGGGCTTCCTCTGATTCACCACGGTGACGTCCTTCCTGGCCAGGCCCCGAGTCCCGGTTCAGGCCATTTTTATCTTCCCTCCTGCGACTGCCAAAGCCTCATGCCTGTCCAGCCTACCACTTCCCACAGCCTCTCTGTCCTAGAGATACAGAGCCACCTCTCACATAGCTGATGATGTCACTCTCATGTTTACAACTTTCCTCTCACCTTTGCCTTGGGGATAAAATCTGAACCCCGAGACCCAGTCTTTCTGAGTCACATCAGCCCTCACACGCTCTCTGGCAGCAAGAGACACCTGAACTCAAACCACATCAAAGTAATTTGTGTTTCTGCCTCATTTCACTCAGAGCCAATTTGCAGCATTTCATAAATGAAGGGGTTTTCTTGTTGTTCATTATGCCTATAGCCCTCTGTTTTATTTACTCTTGAACACTTCGGTCACTTTGCCTTTGCATTTTGTTATAATGTAACCTACTTGTTTAATTTGTTTTATTGTTTTTAAAATCCTGAAAAGACTAAACAATAATAAGCCTCTGAAAAGTGTGCAAACACACACACACACACACAAAGGTGTACTGATGGTATTGTGGTTATGGGGTAGATTGTCCTTGTTCGTAGGAGACCTTTGCTGGAATATTGGGCTGAGGTATCATCACATCTGCAATTTACAAATATTCAGCTAAAAGAAAAACTGTGAGTGTGAGAGAGTGATACAATGTGGAAATTTTTCAAAATAAAAAGTTGGGGAGAATGGGGAAAGTGAATTGAATTTTAAGTAAACTCATCATTCAACAATTTGATCCTGCATGAGCCAGCCTTTGGGAAGCAATGACTTTTAGCGCCCTTGCCTCCTTATTCCACTCCCTCTGCCTGAATCCCTTGGTAAATCTCAGAGGCCCCAGTCCAAATACCTCCATGATCTTTCACTTGCTCTTTGCAAGCCAATCTAATCTTTCCCTCCTTTACAGTAATATTCTATCATCCATACTCTTCATTCCTGCAATGTTAATATTGCATTTTGGGTTGCTGTCAGCTTCCCCGTGAGCAATGTGAGAGTTCCTAGTGCCTAGGATAGGGCCAGGCATACAAAAGGTGTTCAGATATGTTGTCCTAGAGGAAATCAGTGAGGAAATGAGTAAAACCATGCCATCTATTTTATACAGAATGATATATATTTTTTTTGAAACAGAGTCTTACTCTGTTGTCCAGGCTGGGGTGCAGTGGTGCAATCTCGGCTCACTGCAACCTCCACCTCCTGGGTTCAAGCGATTCTTGTGCCTCAGCCTCCCAACTAGCTGAGATTACAGGCGCATGCCACCATGCCTGGCTAATTCTTGTATTTTTAGCAGAGACAGGGTTTTGCCATGTTGGCCAGGTGGTCTCGAACTCCTGACCTCAGGTGATCCTCCCGCCTTGGCCTCCCAAAGTGCTGGAATTACAGGCGTGAGCCACCATGCCCAGCCTTCTTTCATTCACTAGGGTACTTGAAAAAATGAGGCAGTATGAATTGAAACTGGGCCCACAAAAGCTCACACTTAAGAGAGCCTGAGAATTCAGGGCTCTGCGAGTAAGAGAAATGGGGTGTAGCAACTAAATGAGCTTTTCCAGAGAACTATCCCAGAAAACAGAGACCGGGGAAATGGTATTTCTTTGGTGGGGGGTGTACTGATGCTGCTAGCTGAGGAAAATCCCTGGGGGCCCCAGCCCTGGGACCATCCTCAGTCTTACTTGTCCAGATGTACTGGTTTCAGCCTAATCTATCCCAGGCAATTCATTAAGCATCCCTTCAGGAGCTGGCTTCTAGTCTTTTCTTTTCTTTGGATCCACTAGATTTGCAGGGGCTCACACAAAAGTTTCATCCGCATGTTACGGCAGATCCATGACAAAGAACAGGGCTTTTGTGGCCAAGAATGTTTGCAGCCCTGAAATGCAAGAAGGTGTGACAATCCAGTGAAGCCCAAGGGAGGGCATTTTATAGCCATCTCACCTTGGACCGTCTACTCAACTACTTTGTTTTACGCCATCTTTACACCTATTGCACCTATTATGCCCTTTAATGACATCCTTTCTTGGTTGTTGAACCTCAACACATCATAATTCAAAACACTTTCAATCCTAAATTGGCCTTTACAAAGCATTTCTAAATTCCACAATACCCTTTTTTATTATACAGCATATTAATGTGTATATCATCTCCCATCTCTTCAGAATTATTATCTGACTCCAAACTCTTACACTATTTTTTTAAATGCAAGGTTTTTGGAACTGGGTCAACATCTAGATTCCTACTAAGCCTTTCTTTTTTTATTTTTTAATTTAATTTTACGTTCCAGGATACATGTGTAGGACGTGCAGGTTTGTAACAGATAAACGTGTCCCACGGTGGTTTGCGGCAACTATCAACCCATCACCTTAGGTATTAAGCCCCACATGCATTAGCTATTTATTCTGATGCTCTCCCTTCCCCCACTCCCCACCCCTGACAGGCCCCAGTGTCTGTTTTTCCCCTCCCTGTGTCCATGTGCTCTCATTGTTCAGCTCCTACTTATAAGTGAGAACATGCAGTGTTTGGTTTTCTGTTCCTGCATTAGACTAAACCCTTCTTCTTGCTACCTCCACCCAGTACCTTGAAGGATGGCATGGAGGAATGGAAAGACCAGAGACTATGTGACCTTTTTAAGTACCCAGCATCTCTCTAAACTTGAGATCCTTCAGCTCTAATTAAATAACAGCAATTGTGCTAAACTCAAAAGGCTGCCTTTAGTAAACAATGTAATAAATACAGTATCTACTGCATGCAGCAATAGATACTGAAAAGATTATTAGTCACGGTTCTCCAGAGAAACAGAATCAATCAGACAGAAGAAGAGAAAAAAAAGAGATGGATTAGATGCTATTATCCCACATGATTATGGAGGCTGAGAAGTCTTACAACCTGCCATTGGCAAGCTGAAAACTCAGGAAGGCTGGTGGTGTCATTCAAAGACCTGAGAGCCAGAGAGTCCGTGGTGCAGATTCCAGTCCAGGTCCAAAGGCCTGAGAACCAGGAGAACCAAGGGCAGAAGAAAATCAATGTCCAAACTTAACTAGTCAGGCAGAGAAAAAATTTAACCTTCCTCTACCTTTTTGTTCTATTCAGGCTCTCAATGGATTGGATCTTGCCCACTCACATTGGGGTGGGCCATTTACTTTACTGAGTCCATGAATTTAGATGGTAATCTCTCCCAGAAATACCCTCAACCTGACACACCCAGAATAAAGTTTAATCAGCTATCTGGGCATCCTTTGGCTCAGTCAAGTTGGTACAATTAACCACAACAATGCCGGTTCCCTTCCTATTCTAACAATAGTAAGAGCTGGTATTTACTGAGCACTTAGTCTGTGCTTTATATATGGTAACTCTTTAATCTTAGGAGCAACCCCATGAAATAGGTTTCAATTTACAGAGGAAACTTAGGGGGAAATGAAGTCAAAAATGGCAAAGCCAAACACTGAAAAGCTACATGCTGGAGAAACGGCTGAGGTGGCTCTACTGCAAAGGGACAACTTTTAGCAACTACATGTAAACTCATTTTCAAAAGTTCCTAAGAGATACTGTGAAGTCATGAAAATAGCAATAGATGAGAAGTCCAAAGCCTGGGCTCCTGTCCATCTCCATCAATTCCTAGTTTTGTGATTGTCGTGGGGTGCCCTCCACAGGCCCAAACAGCATATGAGACTGTATGGTTTTCCTCCTCTTTGGAATAGATGGGTTTGCTAGACAGTTACCACTGATCTTGAAAGCAAAGAATAGGCCGGATGTGGTGGCTCATGCCTGTAATCCCAGCACTTTGGGAGGCCAAGGTGGGCAGACCATTTGAGGTCAGGAGTTGGAGACCAGTCTGGCCAATAAGATCAAACCCTGTCTCTACTAAAAAAAAAAAAAAAGAAAAAAATGAACCAGGTGTTGTGGCACACACCTATAATCACAGCTACTTGGGAGGCTGAGGCACAAGAATCACTTGAACCCAAGAGGCAGAGGTTGCAGTGAGCCAAGATCGTGCCACTGCACTCCACCCTGGGTAATACAGTGAAACCCTGTCTCAAAAAAAAAAAACAAAAAAAAACAGAAAGCAAAGAATGCCAGTGTCCCCGTGTCCCTTCCTGAAAGATAGGCTACACATCTGTGGTGAGAGAGAAAAATAAATAACATCTGCAAATTTCCTGCCTAAAAATCCCCTTTGTTTGGAAATTCAGCTTGCTTACATATATCCTCAGAAAAGCAAATTTTAAGTTCCAATCAGTGATCATGGGTTCACAATTTATGATCCCAGGGAAATTTTTGAAAGGCAGCTGTACATCCCCTTCCTTTGTAGGACAGACATCCCTTCCCTTTGTAGGACCCTTCAAGGTCCTGGCTATAAGTTTTAGTCAAGATCCCACTGATGCTCCCCTCCCCAATCGTAAACCATGGAAAAAACTAAGGCTCCAGATCAATTGAGATGGGAAGATGATTTCCCACTTCAAGCAGGAGGTAATAACTAGATATTGTCCAATGTTGTCTGCATAAAGCCCTTTGATCAGCCTCTGTCCCATGGCCATCAAAATAATTAAGATCTAATGCAGACAAGAAAGATTTGCACTAGGTTTGGCAGGCCCTGGAACACTGGTCTTAGCTGAGTTGAGTCATTTAAGTTCACCAAGACTCGAATTTCTATCCAAAAACATGACAATAATAACATCTATCCTGACTCTTTCAAGAGCCATTGTGGAGATTAAATTTGGGAGGCCGATCAGCCTCATGGTTAAGAGGTCAGATCCAGAGTTAGACAGCCTGGGTTCAAATCCCATCTCCAATACCTACTAGCTGTATAACCTTGGGAAGCTATGCATTCATTCATTTAACTTATCTGTGCTTCAGATTCCTTATTTGTAACGCAGGGAAAAGCAAAGATCCTATGTCATAAGGTTGTTGTGAGGATTAAGTGCTCTAATATATGCAAAGCATTTAAAAGTGTTTGCCATTATGAGTTAGGAGTTAGTGCTCATATAAGTGGTAGCCATCATTATGGGAAAGCATTTTAAAAGCCAGAACTGTCACTCTAAGATGCCTCTGTGGAATGAGTCTTACCCAAAAGCTTTCTGTGAATTTTCAAACAATGAGAGCCTGGAAGTTTGCTTTTGACTACTTCAAAATATCCCCTGCCCAATCACCAAGTCAGAACTGCAGCATCTATAGTTCCTGAAACTTAAAGGAATGTTGTTGAAGTCCTGTAGGGTCCCACCCTGCTTTCTGCCATCCCAAAGCATCAACTTTAATTCAACTAGAGAAGATGGTCATTTCCTGAATGATATGGTTTGGATTTGGAGGGGCCTGGTGGGAGGTGATTGAATCATGAAGGCAGATTTGCCTCTTGCTGTTCTCATGATAGTGAGTGAGTTCTCATGAGATCTGATTGTTTAGAAGTGTGTGGAACTTCCCCCTTCTCTCTCTCTTTCTCCCACTGCCATGAGAAGGTGCTTGCCTCCCCTTCACCTTCCACCATGATTGTAAGTTTTCTGAGGCCTCCCACTCATGCTTCCTGTTAAGCCTGTGGAACTATGAGTCAATTAAACCTCTTTTCTTCATAAATCACCCAGTCTCAGGGAGTTCTTCATAGCAGTGTGAGAATGGACAATACACTGAGGATAGTGATGATTACTGGAACCACGTGCAATAACTGAACAACATTTTCAAGCATACGAAGCACTTTTTTAACATAAACCCTTCGACCATCACAACCAATTCGCAGATCATCCTTCTCTACTGTCCCCTCTTGGAGGCAGACAAACAAAAGTCCAGGTCACAAAAAAAAAAAAAAAAAAAACAAACATATGTTCACGATAACAACTCTGACAGTTTCTGAAAAATCACTGTGAAATTCACCCCCAAACCCTCACTGAATCAGTTCCTGGGACTCAATGTCTAATCAATCTATAAATGTGACCAGTCTCAACAAGTCAATGACTTCAACTTCAAAACACACAAATAGACACAAGCCACAGTGCACAAGGTTATCATCTAATGTGACATGGAGAGACACCAGTTGGGACTATTACCAGGTACCCAGAGGACTGTGTAGGATCATTGCATCTGTGGGTCACTTCAATTTTAGCACCTTGCACATTACCTAACCCTACCCAACACATACGAGGCACTCCATAAACATTTGCTACAGTTGGAATTTCCTAAGCATCTTCACACACATATGGTTTTTAAACCTCAAACTATCCTTCGCAATAGGCATTTTTTACTTATACTCACTCGTTTTAAAGTTTGTGAAACTGGTATTTCTACCAGTTCAAGGATTTGCCCAAAATTATAACAAGAGTAATAAATGACACAAATAGAACCCATCTCTCCATCATTCAAGGCTAGTGTGTGTAATGCTGTTCCATAAGTATAAAAATTTCAGAAGTAACATGGAACTGGGATTCATTTAGATAGAACATCATGTCCCTCACAACACTATAGACCTTGCCGTGGTATATGCAAAAATGCATTTTTACACTTCGATCAAAATTTAGCAGTGTACCTGAGAAGGTTGACAAGATGCTAGCAGCAAGCCAGCTGAGAATCTTTGTCTCAATAGGAAGATGTGCCAAGAAAGGGAGAAGATAAATGGGGTTTTTGGGAGGGGTAAATGCAGTAGGAGTTAGGCTTATAAGGCCTCCTCCTACGCACCTTCTCAAAATCCTACCTCCACCCATGGCTCCACACACATTCTACTAAGATTGTTCCCTCCAGCACAAAAGAGTTTTTCCCCTTCATTGATGAACATTAATGCCGCAGAATATAACTACTTTCATTTCATTTTGTTATTTTAATCAAATCACTAATTCATATTTATTATAAAATGACTGGTAAATATAGATAACAAAAATAAAAATTAAATTAAAATCACTCTGAATTCCACAACCAAAAAATAACTACTGCTAACTCCTTAATGTAATCCTTCCAGAATTTTCCCAGCACACCAACGCATATAAACATGTATATATATTTGCAAAACAATACTATAACTATTTTAAAACCTGGCTGTTGTGTTTTTTTCACTCAACAGGAAATCTTGCACAACTTTTCATGTTAATGCATAAGAGCATGTAAACATCATAACGACTTCAGTATAAATTATGTAATGAATTTTCTACGGCTAAATATTTAGGCTGTTTCCAAATTTTTGATACTAGAGACAACATTTTATGAGCATTCTTGAATATACATCTTTGGGCACCTGCTTAGCTATTTATTTAGGATAAATGTGTATTTAAGATAAACAAGTATTTGATTATTTCATTTATAATGGAGAGGTCTTTAATGGCTCCTGCTTGATATTTAGGATAAATTCCAAATGAATTAGCATAGCCCACTTTAGTCTCCCCCTCACCCCAGAACTTCCCTGCATATACTGTCGGTGCCCTAGGCTGTGCTCACTCTCTGTCTTTCTCCACTTCACTAATCCTTTCTCTTCTTTCTCCAAACTTCAAAATTCAGCTTAAATATCACCTCCTTCTGAAAGTCTTCTATTATCATGATCCTTCACCAATACAACGCAAATTATACTACCACTAATAATAATAGTAATAAACACATATATTTGCCAGGAAGTATTCTAAGCATGTTTCATAGATATGTCATTCCATTCTTTCAACAAATCTATGAGGTCATCACTGATACCTCAATTTTACAGATAAATTGTATTTAGAAACTTTGAAGTTTGTTAGGATTTATGAATATGTGAGTACTTATACAAACTTAAACTAAATTCATATATGTGTACGTGTGCAGCTCGCTCTAGCTAGAAGTATAAAACCTTAGTTACCTGGGTTGATGAATAAATCCTTTTTCAAACACACTTAAAACTAATGTTATTATCTAGAGGAAAGAACTATAAGATGCAATTAAAGAGACCTATGTCATTTAAGGTGAAGCTATTCGGATAAAAACTTGAAATGAAGGTGAATTATTGGTATTCTAGATTAAAACTCAGCCCCAGAATCTGTTAAACACTTTAATTGCCTTTAAACATCAGTAACAACTGGGGAAAATTTCAACCTATATATACCATTTTACTTTAAGTATCAAGCCTTTTTGTCAGGTAGTTAGCATCCTATAATAAAAATCAAAGTTATTACTTTATTTCACCCAGCTAGTCAAAAGGGAAATTGGAATTCCTACCTATAAGAAAACGAAACCAAACAACAGCACATAATAGTTGTTAAGCATTTATATAAACACATTACATTTTTAAAGCACTCAACAAGTAATTAGTGGAACCTAGAATTAGATTTGTTTTTATTGTCACAGTGCGGAAGAAAACCTAGTACTGAATAAGTTATTCAACTATTAAACCTTGACCAAAAAGATTTATTGTTAATTGTTTAAACTCCCTGCAATAAAATTAAACAACTGTTTTCCCCTTCCAATCAACTAACATGGCCTGCACGACTTTCACTAATTCACTTAGTGTCTAACAAAGGTAAAATAATAAACACTCAATGAAGAAGTGGCCATGCCTCATCAAACAGAGGTGCAGAGACTCCTGAATTGCCTGGCTCTGTGCTGGGTGGTATGAGTAGATGAGATAGATACAACTGATCCCCTAGAGCATCAATTTTTCTAACGATGAAGATAAACACGTTTATTCTAAAACAAGCATAGTTATGCTATAACATAAAATAGCATAAAATTTTGAAACAAAAAACTGTCATCTACTTAAATGCCTTCCTATCCACTTTATATTTGTATGCCTTTTGAATTTTGCACCATTTTAATGTATTACCTTTTAGAACAAATTAACTTTTTAAGAGCCATAAGACAGAAAAAATGATATGGAGAAACTAAACTATGTTTTGCTCATCTGAATTTGTGGAGAATTCATATTTGCTACACATGTGTATAGCTGCAAAGATTATCCTTGTCCAAAATATGTGTATTAATCTCTCTCAATCTTCCAAATCTGTGTGTAACATTTCCAAAAGGTTTCCACCAAAAAATCCTAATAGTCTAAGTAAAAATTTGTCCACCCTCTTTCCACTCCATATTCATGGCAAAAGGGTCACTAAAGATACTAAAATGTTTTACTACATTTTAAAATTACTATTTTACTTTATTAATTTTCTTTTAATTTTAATTTATTTAATCTTTGATAATTTTAATAATTTGGTTGGATAATGATTCCAAATTCAAGAGAAAAAGAATACACATAAAAATTTCCCCTTCCTTGGGAGGTCGAGGCAGGTGGATCACGAGGTTAGGGGTTCAAGAGCAGCCTAACATGGTGAAACCCCGTCTCTACTAAAAATACGAAAATTAGGCAGGTGTGGTGGCACGCACATCTGTAATCCCAGCTACTTGGGAGGCTGAGGTAGGATAATTGCCTGAACCCGGGAGGCGGAGGTTGCAGTGAGCTGAGATCACGCCACTGCACTCCAGCCTGGGTGACTGAGACTTCGTCTCAAAAAAAAAAATTGCCCCTTCCACCTCTGTCCCCAGCCACCAAGTTTCCCTTCCTGAAAGCAACAATCAAAGTTACCAAATTGCTGTGTATCCCTCCAGAGAGCTCCTTAAATCTAACTCTGTGCCCATTGTACCAAGCTAGAGAGAATTTAATCTTAAGTCATGTTAAAGGATACATATTTTTAAAAGGTGTAATCATGACTTTCACACAAATATAAAATGAACATGGGCCCCAAATTGTATTTAACTCATTAAATAATGAGAGAACTAACAAGGGCTTCCCTTATTAGTTCGAGTTCAGACTAGTTGGAACCAGTCTGAAGAGGAGTTCAAAGAACCACACTTATTTATTCTGGTAAGAAATGCAAAGTGAATTTGCAAATAGATGCCAAATTGGCCTGTCCATAGGGCAAATAATCAATCACCTCCCACCTGACGTAGCTAATTTGCATTTCTATAGATGAAAATCCTTTTCACTAGCATCAGTTTTCTATAGCTCAAAGACAGTAAAAGGCAGAGATAAGCAGAAAAGGTGTGTTTAGACAGAACACTTCATTATCTTTTCTTTGTCCACTTTGGTCTCTGTCAGTTGTTTCTGACAGTCACTTAGATGGAATCCTTACGCCGTCTGCTACACTCTGCACACACCTGAGATACGTGAAGGCACAGAGATCTATGTCACAACAAAAATTCAGGAAGGGTCCTCCAGTCATTGTTCTACACTGGTCACTGCTAATTGTTCCATGTCCTTGCCATGGTTCTATGGAAGAAGAGGTCCTCTGTTGCTTTCCTGACGCTTTATTTTAGGTTCCCAAAAGCAGACCCTGAGATAAGGATTTGAGAGCAGAGAAGTAGTTTATTTAGAAGGTGAAGGCACCACTGGTAGGGGAGGTTTCTCAAGAAAGTGAGGCAGAAATGGAAAGACAGTAGTTAAAGGATTGAGTAACCACAACTTAATCTCATAGGAAAATTATGGGAAACATTGCAAAGCCCCCTCTTTGGAAGTATACCAACTAAAGGGCAAGGGAACTGGGGTCTTTATACTCCAGCTCCCTGAAGTCATTGGTAGAGGGTTGCTCCCAGGAGTGTTAATTCTATGGCTCTATTGGCCTGCTCTAAAAAACAGCAGAGCACCTTCCAAAGCTTTAGAGAGACACCTAAGACAACGAGATGCACCTACTGGCAGCTGGAAGTCCACAGAAACACACAGAAGGAGTGGGATCTAGAGATGTAGACAGAACACCCACAGAATCCACTTCATACCAGGCTTGGATGTGCAGGCCTTGGCTGGGCCTCAAGTTGGAAGCCTGAAACCTAACTCTTATGCCTTGCACATCCTCTCCCCTCTAGGGTCCTGTCACCTCCTGTCTCAGGCACTGTGAAGGAGAGGACATGGGTCCTGCTACTTACAAAATCACCAGCCTCTGTCCCTTTCTAGTCCTGGATCTGTTTCCCCTCCCCACTAGAGCTTTGACCTCCCTGCTCCCACAGGTGTTCATTTCTTGCTCCAGTTTCACACTAGGAGGGCAGGCTACCCAAGACAAAAGCCAAAATAACAGCCTGCCTTTGATCAACTTTGAAACACATTTCCCTAGAAGCAATAGAAGCTGAAGTCCCAGTTACCTTCTAGAAATAGGAAAAACAAGGAAAACAAAACACAAGTCATGTTTCAAACTTTATCCTGTCACATACAGCAGAAATAGTAAAAATGTGGCATCCTCTTTCCATCTCCGGTGATCTGATGGTTTCTGAAAAAGAGCACTCTCCCCATTTGTTTCTGGGATTCCTCAAAAAATAGCAAAATGAAGGCCGGGTGCAGTGGCTCATGCCTGTAATCCCAGCACTTTGGGAGGCTGAGGCAGGCCAATCATTGAGGTCACGAGTTAGGGACCAGCCTGGCCAACATGGTAAAACCCTACTAAAAATATAAAAATTAGCCGGGTGTGGTGGTGGGCACCTGTAATTCCAGCTACTCGCGAGGCTGAGGCAGGAGAATCACTTGAACCTGGGAGGCAGAGGTTGCAGTGAGCTGAGATCATGGCAATGCACTCCAGCCTGGGCAACAGAGCAAGACTCTGTCTCAGAAGAAAAAAAAAATAGCAGAATGAAAACTCAGCTAAGTTGAGGACTGCTTCAGTCAAAGCACAGACAGGATGGTCAATCTCCACTCCCCAGTGTTTGGAAGTTGTTTTCCAGATTGTTTGATCCTTACGGGAATCTGTCTTCCTTCTCAAATTAGAGTGCTAGTGTGTATTTCTCCTTAATCTTGGACTAGGAAGTGGTAGTTAAAAATCCTTCCTTCTTTGCACATTTCATTTTCTCATTATTTTAAAGTTATTTTACCTTCTATAGTCTCTGATGAGGCATGAAGAAACTGCCATTTTTTGAAAGCCTAGTAAACATCAGTAGCTTCACACCCCTAATCTCTCTTAAAAGTCTCCACAATGCTGAGGTGTAAAAAGCATTTTTAAATGGGGATTATGGTCCAGAGAGGTTAAGAAATTTCCTACAGGTCACAAAGCTACAGTTGGAACTAGGATTCAAACGTATTCCCTCTGATATTATCCACTATACCATGATAGGTATTTTCCTTATTAAATCCTAACTGGATTTTGTATCTTAAAAGTCTCCACAACACTGAAGTGTAAAAAGCATTTTTATATGGGGATTGTGGTCCAGAGAGGTTAAGAAATTTTCTATGGGTCACAAAGCTACAGTTGAAACTAGGGCTCAAACTTATTCTATCTGACATTTTCCACTATACCATGACAGGTATTTTCCTTATTAAATCCTAATTGGACTTTGTATCTTCCAAGGCTAAAAAGTTATGAAAGGTTAAAAACAATAGAATTTTCCCTATGTTTTTTTCAAATTCTAGGAGATGTTTGAGCCCTTTCAATTATTATCATAATAAATAGAAAATAAAACTAAGGAAAATTTATTACATCAATTAGTGGACATCAAAGTCAATTTTCCATGGTCCAGGAAGTGAAGTTCCACCAAGTAACTCACATTGTAACTTAACAATCTTGGAAAGAACAGGGCCTCCAATGGCATTCATCAGGCAGCATGATGGTTTCTTCCAAAATGATACTTTATCCATTTCCCTCTTATGCTCATGGGAGGCAGTGACTCAAGTAAAAAGATCAGAGTTTTGCTGACAGACAGACCTGACTTATCGCAATGCTGCTGGCGCCACGCAGTGTGTATTAGTCCATTCTCACACTGCTATCAAGAACTACTTGGGACTGGGTAATTTATAAAGAAAAGAGGCTTAATTGACTCACAATTCCACAAGCTGTACATGAAGCATGGCTGGGGAGGCCTCAGGAAACTTATAATCATGGCAGAAGGTGAAGGGGAAGCCAACACATCTTACATGGCCAGAGAAGGAGGAAGAGAGAGTGATGAAAGAGATGCTGCACACTTTTAAACGATCAGATCTTGTGAGAACACACTCACAATCACGAGAATAGCAAGGGGAAAATCCACCCCCATGATCCAATCACCTCCCACCACGCCCCTCCTCCAACACTGGGGATTACAATTTGACATGAGATTTGGGCAGGGACACAAATCCAAACCATATCATTCTGCCCCTGGCCCCTCCCAGATCTCATGTCCTTCTCACATTGCAAAATACAATCGTCCCTTCCAGTAGTCCCCTAAGTCTTAATTCATTTCAGCATTAACTAAAAATGTCCATAGTCCAAAGTCTCATCTGAGACAGGCAAGTCCCTTCCACCTATGAGCATGTAAAATCAAAAGCAAATTAATTACTTCCAAGATACAATGGGAATACAGGCATTGGGTAAATATATCCATTTCAAAAAGGAGAAATCAGCCAAAACAAAGGGTTACAGGCCCCATGCAAGTCCGAAACCCAGCAGGGCAGTCATTAAATCTTAAAGCTCCAAATTAATCTCCTTTGACTCCATGTCTCATATCCAGGCAACACTGATGCAAGGGGGGGGCTCCCAAGGCCTTGGGCACGGTGTGATCCTGAACAAGTCTTTCATTTATTCAACACAAGGTTACTGAGCACCCGCTAAGTACCAGGCTCCATGTTCCATCCTGTGGCTAGAACTGTACTCAAACCCTGTCCTCAGAGCTGTCTATGTAAGGAGCCAGACGAGAGTCAAGCAAACCTAATGGAATTTGGGTTAAATACTGTGAGCATGTGGCCAATAGACTCTAAGATAGCCCCCAACAACCCTGCCTCTTGGTATTCACATTTTTGTGTAATCTTCTCTGCTTAAGTGTGAGCTGAACCTAGCTACTTGCTTCTACCAACAGAATATGGCAAAGGTTATGGCGTGTTATTTCCATGATTAGGTTACCTAAGATTGTGATTGTACCTTGCTGGAAGACTGTGCCTTGCAATCTTTGATGAATCAAGCTGCCATGTTGGAGAGATCCACATGACAAGAAATTGAGGGCAGTCTCTGGCCAACATCTAGCAAGGAACTGAGGTTCTTAGTCCAACAACCCACAATTAACTGAAGCCCACCAAAAAGCATGGGAGCTCAGAAGCAGGTCCTTCCCCTATCAAGCCTTCAGATAAGACTTCACCCCAGCCAACACCTTGATTATAACCTTGTGAGAGACTGAGGACCCCAAAAAGCCATGCTCAACCTCCTAACCCACAGAAACTATGAGGTAATAAATATGTGTTGCTTTAAGCAAGTTTGTGGGCAATTTGTTACATTATAATAGATAACTAATACGAAGCCCAAGAACAGGCTGCTAAGAGAGATCCCAGAGGAAAACTGCTTGAGACTAAGTGGTGAGCACAGGCTTCTCGGAGGAATCACATTTAAGCAGAGTCCTGAGTGATGAGCAGGTGCCCACCAGGAATGTGGGGAAAGAGAATTCCAAGTCTTTGAACATTAGTGGAGCCTCAATTTCCTCCAATAGAAAATGAGAATTTTCCCTAGGTATTTCTTGCATATAGTTGCTTTGAGGATTAAGTGAGAAAATATTTGTAATGTGCTTTACATCATCTATGATGCAAATAATAAGCCTGATTACAATGATGGATGATGAGGATGTTATTACCACCAATATTTTACAAACAAAGTACTAGGACTGAATGGCACCCAATGGCAAAATGTAGTATGTGTTCTAAGAATGGACACTTCCTGTCCATAGATTCTATTCCTTTCAGTCTTCTCTGGCTGGCCCATGTCTTTCTCTGGCTAGGCCTTTCTAGGCTTCTTTATGCAGATAGGAGAAGAGGTTGTGTAATCTCTCCTACTATTCATTGTGCAGATACATTTATTTCTCTGTTACAAACCACTGTCACATTACTGACTGACTCTCTTATCAGCCAATAGCAAATAATTCTGTACTTAGCTTGGGCAGTCCTGCTTTCTCATTCAGCTGACTCCTGTCTACCCAATTAAAATGTATCTCCCAGGCCAGGTGCAGTGGCTCACACCTTAATTTCAGCACTTTGAGAGGCCAAGGCGGGTGGATCACCTGAGGTCAGGAGTTTGAGACCAGTCTGGCCAACATGGTGAAACCCTGTGTCTATTAAAAAAACAAAAATTAGCCAGGCGTGGTGGTGTGTGCCTGTAATCCCAGCTACTCAGGAGGCTGAGGAGGAAGAATGGCTTGAACCTGGGAGATGGAGGTTGCAGTAAGCCGAGATTGTGCCACTGTACTCCAGCCTGGGCGACAGAGTGAGACTCCATCTCAAAAACATAAATCAAATAAAAAAATAAAAAATAAAATAAAATCCACCTCCAAAAGGCAGAGCTTGTGACATATCCCTCTTTATGTTCCCAATACCATACAAAAAACTACAATAGTTACCCCATCCTCCTCTTCCTTCCCCACACACATGCGCGTGCACACACACACACACACATAGTCTGATGAACCAGTTTCTAAACACCCACCAAAACTCAGCTCAGAAGCCTCAGTCCCTGGGGAAGTATCTTTCCTCTCCCTAGGTGATGGAATTAATAATCACTTCTCTCTGTAACTTGAAATTGCTTCTATCATTGCACTAATCAGACTGTATTACAGTCTATTCACAGGTATTGTCATCTTGACCAGTAGTTACTTGAGCTCATCCAGCATATTTTGAGAGCATACTGCATGAAGCTAGGAATACAGCAATGAATTTAACACAGACCCTGCCCTGGAGCAGAGGCAGGCTGTAAACAAGTAGTTTGAACTAATGTGGTAAATGCTCCCATCCATGTGTATCCCAGTGGCTCTCAATGTGAAAGGGCAGTAGCTGAGCACTGAGGCCCCTGGAGAATCTGGAAAGACTTGCTGGCCAAAACAACAGAAAGGACTGAACCCCGAAAGATGGGAAAGTTAGATGGTGTTATGGAGTGAATTGTGTTTCCCCAGATCCCTATGTTGAATCCCTAATCGACAATGTGATGGTATTTGGAAATGGGGCCTTTGGGAAGTAATCAGGTTTAGATGATGTCATGAGGGTAAGGCCCTCATGATAAGATTAGTGTCATTATAAAAACAGATACAGGGGGTGGAGCCAAGATGGCCGAATAGGAACAGCTCCGGTCTACAGCTCCCAGCGGGAGCGACGCAGAAGACGGGTGATTTCTGCATTTCCATCTCAGGTACCGGGTTCATCTCACTAGGGAGTGCCAGACAGTGGGCGTGGGACAGTGGGTACAGCGCACCATGTGCGAGCCAAAGCAGGGCGAGGCATTGCCTCCCTCGGGAAGCGCAAGGGGTCAGGGAGTTCCCTTTCCTAGTCAAAGAAAGGGGTGACAGACAGCACCTAGAAAATTGGGTCACTCCCATCCTAATACCGTGCTTTTACGACGGGCTTAAAAAACGGCACACTAGGAGATTATATCCCACATCTGGCTCGGAGGGTCCTACGCCCATGGAGTCTTGCTGATTGCTAGCAGAGCAGTCTGAGATTAAACTGCAAGGCGGCAGCAGGCTGGGGGAGGGGCACCCGCCATTGCCCAGGCTTGATTAGGTAAACAAAGCAGCCAGGAAGCTCGAACTGGGTGGAGCCCACCACAGCTTAAGGAGGCCTGCCTCCTCTGTAGGCTCCACCTCTGGGGGCAGGGCATAGACAAACAGACAGCAGTAACGTCTGCAGACTTAAATGTCCCTGTCTGACAGCTTTGAAGAGAGCAGTGGTTCTCCCAGCATGCAGCTGGAGATCTGAGAATGGGCAGACTACCTCCTCAAGTGGGTCCCTGACCCCTGAGCAGCCTAACCGGGAGGCACCCCCCAGTAGGGGCAGACTGACACCTCACAGGGCCGGGTATGCCTCTGAGACAAAACTTCCAGAGGAATGATCAGACAACAGCATTCGCGGTTCACGAAAATCCACTGTTCTGCAGCCACCGCTGCTGACACCCAGCCAAACAGGGTCTGGAGTGGACCTCTAGCAAACTCCAACAGACCTGCAGCTGAGGGTCCTGTCTGTCAGAAGGAAAACTAACAAACAGAAAGGACATCCACACCAAAAACCCATCTGTACATCACCATCATCAAAGACCAAAAGTAGATAAAATCACAAAGACGGGGAAAAAACAGATCAGAAAAACTGGAAACTCTAAAAAGCAGAGTGTCTCTCCTCCTCCAAAGGAATGCAGTTCCTCACCAGCAACAGAACAAAGCTGGACAGAGAAAGACTTTGACGAGTTGAGAGAAGAAGGCTTCAGACAATCAAACTACTCTGAGCTACAGAAGGAAATTCAAGCCAAAGGCAAAGAAGTTAAAAACTTTGAAAAAGAATTAGATGAATGTATAACTAGAATAACCAATACAGAGAAGTGCTTAAAGGAGCTGATGGAGCTGAAAGCCAAGGCTCAAGAACTACGTGAAGAATGCAGAAGCCTCAAGAGCCGACACGATCAACCGGAAGAAAGGGTATCAGCGATGGAAGATGAAATGAATGAAATGAAGAGAGAAGGGAAGTCTAGAGAAAAAAGAATAAAAAGAAACGAACAAAGCCTCCAAGAAATATGGGACTATGTGAAAAGACCAAATCTACGTCTGATTGGTGTACCTGAAAGTGACAGGGAGAATGGAAACAAGTTGGAAAATACTCTGCAGGATATTATCCAGGAGAATTTCCCCAATCTAGCAAGGCAGGCCAACATTCAGATTCAGGAAATACACAGAACGCCACAAAGATACTCCTCGAGAAGAGCAACTCCAAGACACATAATTGTCAGATTCACCAAAGTTGAAATGAAGGAAAAAATGTTAAGAGCAGCCAGAGAGAAAGGTCGGATTACCCACAAAGGGAAGCCCATCAGACTAACAGCGGATCTCTCGGCAGAAACTCTACAAGCCAGAAGAGAGTGGGGGCCGATAGTCAACATTCTTAAAGAAAAGAATTTTCAACCCAGAATTTCAAATCCAGCCAAACTAAGCTTCATAAGTGAAGGAGAAATAAAATACTTTACAGACAAGCAAATGCTGAGAGATTTTGTCACCACCAGGCCTGCCCTAAAAGAGCTCCTGAAGGAAGCACTAAACATGGAAAGGAACAACCGGGACCAGCCACTGCAAAATCATGCCAAATTGTAAAGACCATCGAGGCTAGGAAGAAACTGCATCAACTAACGAGCAAAATAACCCGCTAACATCATAATGACAGGATCAAATTCACACATAACAATATTAACTTTAAATGTAAATGGACTAAATGCTCCAATTAAAAGACACAGACTGGCAAATTGGATAAGGAGTCAAGACCCATCAGTGTGCTGTATTCAGAAAACCCATCTCATGTGCAGAGACACACATAGACTCAAAATAAAGGGATGGAGGAATATCTACCAAGCAAATGGAAAACAAAAAAAGGCAGGGGTTGCAATCCTAGTCTCTGATAAAATAGACTTTAAACCAACAAAGATCAAAAGAGACAAAGAAGGCCATTACATAATGGTAAAGGGATCAATTCAACAAGAAGAGCTAACTCTCCTAAATATATATGCACCCAATACAGGAGCACCCAGATTCACAAAGCAAGTCCTGAGTGACCTACAAAGAGACTTAGACTCCCACACAATAATAATGGGAGACTTTAACACCCCATTGTCAACATTAGACAGATCAACAAGACAGAAAGTTAACAAGGATACCCAGGAATTGAACTCAGCTGTGCACCAAGCAGACCTAATAGACATCTACAGAACTCTCCACCCCAAATCAACAGAATATACATTTTTTTCAGCACCACACCACACCTATTCCAAAATTGACCACATAGTTGGAAGTAAAGCTCTCCTCAGCAAATGTAAAAGAACAGAAATTATAACAAACTGTCTCTCAGACCACAGTGCAATCAAACTAGAACTCAGGATTAAGAAACTCACTCAAAGCCACTCAACTACATGGAAACTGAACAACCTGCTCCTGAGTGACTACTGGGTACATAATGAAATGAAGGCAGAAATAAAGATGTTCTTTGAAACCAACGAGAACAAAGACACAACATACCAGAATCTCTGGGACACATTCAAAGCAGTGTGTAGAGGGAAATTTATGGCACTAAATGCCCACAAGAGAAAGCAGGAAAGATCCAAAATTGACACCCTAACATCACAATTAAAAGAATTAGAAAAGCAAGAGCAAACACATTCAAAAGCTAGCAGAAGGCAAGAAATAACTAAAATCAGAGCAGGACTGAAGGAAACAGAGACACAAAAAACCCTTCAAAAAATTAATGAATCCAGGAGCTGGTTTTTTGAAAAGATCAACAAAATTGATAGACCGCTAGCAAGACTAATAAAGAAGAAAAGAGAGAAGAATCAAATAGATGCAATAAAAATGATAAAGGGGATATCAACACCGATCCCACAGAAATACAAACTACCATCAGAGAATACTACAGACACCTCTAAGCAATTAAACTAGAAAATCTAGAAGAAATGGATAAATTCCTTGACACATACACCCTCCAAATACTAAACCAGGAAGAAGTTGAATCTCTGAATAGACCAATAACAGGCTCTGAAATTGTGGCAATAATCAATAGCTTACCAACCAAAAAGAGTCCAGGACCAGATGGATTCACAGCCGAATTCCACCAGAGGTACAAGCAGGAACTGGTACCATTCCTTCTGAAACTATTCCAGTCAATGGAAAAAGAGGGAATCCTCCCTAACTCATTTTATGAAGCCAGCATCATCCTGATACCAAAGCTGGGCAGAGACACAACCAAAAAAGAGAATTTTAGACCAATATCCTTGATGAACATTGATGCAAAAATCATCAATAAACTACTGGCAAACCGAATCCAGCAGCACATCAAAAAGCTCATCCACCATGATCAAGTGGGCTTCATCCCAGGGATGCAAGGCTGGTTCAACATACGCAAATCAATAAATGTAATCCAGCATATAAACAGAACCAAAGACAAAAACCACATGATTATCTCAATAGATGCAGAAAAGGCCTTTGACAAAATTCAACAACCCTTCATGCTAAAAACTCTCAATAAATTAGGTATTGATGGGACATATCTCAAAATAATAAGAGCTATCTATGACAAACCCACAGCCAATATCATCCTGAATGGGCAAAAACTGGAAGCATTCCCTCTGAAAACTGGCACAAGACAGAGATGCCCTCTCTCACCAGTCCTATTCAACATACTGTTGGAAGTTCTGGCCAGGGCAAACAGGCAGGAGAAGGAAATAAAGGGTATTCAATTAGGAAAAGAGGAAGTCAAATTGTCCCTGTTTGCAGATGACATGATTGTATATCTAGAAAACCCCATTGTCTCAGCCCAAAATCTCCTTAAGCTGATTAGCAACTTCAGCAAAGTCTCAGGATACAAAATCAACGTACAAAAATCACAAGCATTCTTGTACACCAATAACAGACAAACAGAGAGCCAAATCATGAGTGAACTCCCATTCACAATTGCTTCAAAGAGAATAAAATACCTAGGAATCCAACTTACAAGGACGTGAAGGACCTCTTCAAGGAGAACTACAAACCACTGCTCAATGAAATAAAAGAGGATACAAACAAATGGAAGAGCATTCCATGCTCATGGGTTAGAAGAATCAGTATCATGAAAATGGCCATATTGCCCAAGGTAATTTGTAGATTCAATGCCATCCCCATCAAGCTACCAATGACTTTCTTCACAGAATTGGAAGAAACTACTTTAAAGTTCATATGGAACCAAAAAAGAGCCCACATCGCCAAGCCAATCTGAACCCAAAAGAACAAAGCTGGAGGCATCATGCTACCTGACTTCAAACTATACTACAAGGCTACAGTAACCAAAACAGCATGGTACTGGTACCAAAACAGAGATATAGATCAATGGAACAGAACTGAGCCTTCAGAAATAACGCCACCTATCTACAACTATCTGATCTTTGATAAACCTGACAAAAACAAGAAATGGGGAAATGATTCCCTATTTAATAAATGGTGCTGGGAAAACTGGCTAGCCATATGTAGAAAGCTGAAACTGGACACCTTATACAAAACTTAATTCAAGATGGATTAAAGACTTACATGTTAGACCTAAAACCATAAAAACCCTAGAAGAAAACCTAGACATTACCATTCAGGACATAGGCATGGGCAAGGACTTCATGTCTAAAACACCAAAAGCAATGGCAACAAAAGCCAAAATTGACAAATGGGATCTAATTAAACTAAAGAGCTTCTGCACAGCAAAAGAAACTACCATCAGAGTGAAC
The DNA here is from genome assembly GCF_028878055.3 of Symphalangus syndactylus. Classification (NCBI taxonomy): domain Eukaryota; kingdom Metazoa; phylum Chordata; class Mammalia; order Primates; family Hylobatidae; genus Symphalangus; species Symphalangus syndactylus. Next base: position 25,127,589 of record NC_072438.2, read on the forward strand.
AGGCAACCTACACAATGGGAGAAAATTTTCACAACCTACTCATCTGACAAAGGGCTAGTATCCAGAATCTACAATGAACTCAAACAAATTTACAAGAAAAAATCAAACAACCCCATCAAAATGTGGGCAAAGGACATGAACAGACACTTCTCAAAAGAAGACATTTATGCAGCCAAAAAACACATGATAAAATGCTCATCATCACTGGCCATCAGAGAAATGTAAATCAAAACCACAATGAGATACCATCTCACACCAGTTAGAATAGCCATCATTAAAAAGTCAGGAGACAACAGGTGCTGGAGAGGATGTGGAGAAATAGGAACACTTTTACACTGTTGGTGGGACTGTAAACTAGTTCAACCATTGTGGAAGTCAGTGTGGCGATTCCTCAGGGATCTAGAACTAGAAATACCATTTGACCCAGCAATCCCATTACTGGGTATATACCCAAAGGACTATAAATCATGCTGCTATAAAGACACATGCACACGTATGTTTATTGCGGCACTATTCACAATAGCAAAGACTTGGAACCAACCCAAATGTCCAACAACGATAGACTGGATTAAGAAAATGTGGCACATATACACCATGGAATACTATGCAGCCATAAAAAATGATGAGTGCGTGTCCTTTGTAGGGACATGGATGAAACTGGAAATCATCATTCTCAGTAAACTATCGCAAGGACAAAAAACCAAACACCGCATGTTCTGACTCATAGGTGGGAACTGAACAATGAGAACACATGGACACAGGAAGGGGAACATCACACAGCGGGGACTGTTGTGGGGTGGGGGGCGGGGTGAGGGATAGCATTAGGAGATATACCTAATGCTAAATGACGAGTTAATGGGTGCAGCACACCAGCATGGCACATGGATACATATGTAACAAACATGCACGTTGTGCACATGTACCCTAAAACTTAAAGTACAATAATAAAAATAAATAAATAAATTTTTAAAAAAAGAAAGTACACTAAGGCAAATCCTTAGGAATTTTCATGTGCCTTTAAAAATAAAACGTGTTAAGTCAATCTGCAGCATAAAGAAAATACAAATGAAAAAATAAATAAATAAATAAATAAAAACAGATATGAGAGAGCTTGCTTTCCCTCTCTCCTTTTACCATGTGAGGCCACAGCAGAAAGGTGGCCATCTGCAAGCCAGAAAGAGGGCCCTTACCAGAAATTAACTATGCTACTTCCCTGATCTTGAACTTCCAGGATTCAGAAATGTGAGAAATAGATGTCTGTTATTCAAGCCACCCTATCTGTGGCATTTTGCTATGGCAGCCCGAACAGACTAAAACATATAAGCAAAGTAAGATGGACCCAGCATTTCTGGCAGAGGAAACCACTGAAGGAAAGGCATGGAAACATGGATCAGCAGAGTCTGACCGAGATATCAGAACTGCATTTGACAAGTGTGCAAAGCTGAGACAGGGAAGGTGTGGCCCACGTGACGATGGCAGTAAATGCCCAGCTCACATAAACCCCCTTTTTCTGAGAAGCAGTATTCACCTGCAGAATTAAGCTCCCAGCAGCCATTTTTCTATCCCATGACTCTCCTGGGCATAGTTTATCAGACCATGGTGCCCATGTGACCCACGCTGGCCCAATCAGATCCTCTCTGGTGAATCTGGAATTGGTATGAGAACGTACTAATCAGTCTAGGCTGTCCTCCTGAATAGAGATGAAAAGTAAAAACTATGTGATGTCATGCACAGAGCGAAGCAAGAAAAAGCTGCTCTCAGGATGTGAAGAATAAAGAAAATGAACCCAGCAAAGCAGCAGCTGGAAAGAAGACAGGGATGCCTAGAGTTCATGGGAATTTCTTTCCAGTTCTTGCATAAGTTGCTTGAAATACCCCAGAATCGGGCTGGGTGTGGAGGCTCACGCCTGTAATCCTAGCACTTTGGGAGGCCGAGGCAGGCAGATCACGAGGTCAGGAGATCGAGACCATCCTGGCCAACATGTTGAAACCCCGTCTCTACTAAAAATACAAAAAAATTAGCTGGGCGTGGTGGCATGCGCTTGTAGTCCCAGCTACTTAGGAGACTGAGGCAGGAGAATCGCTTGAACCCTGGAGGCAGAGGTTGCAGTAAGCTGAGATCGTGCCATTGCACTCAAGCCTGGTAACAGAATGAGACTCGGTCTCAAAAAAATAAAAAAAGAAAAAAAAGAAAACAAACAAAAAAATACCCCAGAATCCTTCTAGTAAATTTTCTTTTTTCCCTGTGTGCTTCAATTGCTTTGACTTGGCTTCTGTCACTTGCTACCAAAAATGCTGGTGTGTCCTCAGCTCTATCCAAGACTCCCCACTCCTGTTATTTATCTTCTTTGTTCTCCTTAGATTATCATCACCTAGTCCATGAATAAAATTACCATTCATGTTCTCTAAGTCCCAAATGTGTCTTCTCCCCTCATATATCCAACATTCTACTTCCCATCTTCATTTGAATTGGCTAAACCATCTCAAAAGTATCATGTCCCCTAGAATTATTTGACTCTGCCTCCTCTTCTAAATATCCTTCACCCCGAGTCTTCCACAGCTCAATAAATAACACCAGGATCTCATTCCACCAGCCAACAACTTAGAATTTTCCTTATTTTTCCTTTCCTTCAGCTCCCTCATCCAGTCCATCAACAAGTCTTACCATCTCCATTTGCAAAATACATCTCAAATCTATCCATGCCAGTCCACCTCCACCACCCAAATCCATGTCATCAAAATCTGTCACCTGTTCTGCTTCAGTCATCTCCTTATTGCTCTTCCTGACCCCCTCCCCTGTCCCGACTCCACCAGCACATATACACAATGATTATCCTCAGAGCTGCAAGAATGATTCTCTTAGAACATAAGTCATGACATGTCATATCATGAAACCATGTAAACCTTTACAATAGTTTCCCACTGAATGTTGGAAAAAATTACCTTACTCAGTAAGCCCTTACATGATCTAGCTCCTGCCCATCTATCTGACTTTCCTCATGTTACTCTCCTCCTTGCTTACCAACTTTTGGGAACTGGTTTCCATTGCTTTATTTTTGTTTTCCTTTTGAACATATCTAGATATTTCCCTCCTCAGGTCCTTCACCCCAATGTTCCTATTGTACCCTCTTTCTCCACCTTCTCATCATTCATGTGCCAGTTCAAATGTCAGCTCCCAGAATCTCCTAATCACTTTTGCAAAATAAGACCATCCAAGATTAACTACCTCACATATCACTCTGCTTCTTTCAAGTACTTATCACAATCTGAAAAGATCTTGTTTGATTGTTAACTGTTTATTACCTGAATTCTCCTGCCAAAAATGTAAGCACCAACCAAGGAGGCAGGTACCTCATCTGCCTCATTCACTGTGTAGCCCCAATTAAGCCCAACATCTGGCATATAGTAAATGCTCAATAAACATCTGTTGACTGAATGGATGAAACCAAGGACAACACTGAAGTTCAAATAGGAGAGTGACAGGAAACATCTCGCATGCTTCATCTACATTCATGACAATAGTGTGGAAGATTGACTTCAGGAGGCAGAGTCCACATCCTATTCATCTTTGTACCCCCAATGTGTAACATGGGACAATCTGATCTACTATGTATAATAATGAGATTCCAAAGCAATACCATTTTATCAAAAATCACATTTAAAGTACATTCACTTTGGTGTGTTTGGCTAGAAGGAGAACTAGATATACATAAAAGCAAAGGTTATTTTTCCTGTACGAATTTCATGAATAAAGAATTTTAGTTGTGCATGCTTTTTATTAAGGAAAAAATAATTTATCAAAACAAACAAAAACAAATCCAAACATCCCCTGAACTTGCCAATTTGTTTTAATAAATTCTGATGATAACCCTTGAATGCTAGTGTTTGAGTTTGAAGAGCCTTTGAAAAGGATCTAGTTCGATCATCTTAAAGAACAGACGTGGAAACAGGCTGATGGAAATTGAGTGTTCAAGGTCAGAATGCAAGCTATAATCCAAATGTCCGACCTGCTCTCCTGGGCGCTGTACACTGTGCCTTCATGGGTTGGGAAGATAATGTTGAGAATGGAGTTGGCAAGATGGCAGCAGCCCAAAGCTGACAAAAGGCCATTGATCTATTTGAATCTAAAAATTCAGGCTCTGGCTTTTATGATCTGTTATTGAAAGAATATTATTCTTAATCCCAATAAAAGAGGATACTTCCCAAACAAAAAAGGAAAGCAAAGTCTCACTTTACATCAGCAGAGCCCAATTTGAGTTCTTTTATAGTCCATAACCAGATGTGCATTTAGAAAAACCATCTGTTCCAATCAGGATGCAAAACAAACCACATAAAAGAGAACTCTCACCCCAATCCCATCTCTGAATGGGAAAGGAAATAATCAGGTGAACCATAAAGCAGAAGTTGAAGAGATAGATAGGTAATTAGATAACACAACAGAAATTGCAATCGATGGCAATAGATGTAGGTGTTTGATGGGGATTGGCAGATGGAACAGGTGTTATGACTGTGGCTCCACATGTTTCAATCGGAAGATGCTCAGGAGCTGAGGCTTTGGGGAGAGTCTGGTGGTTCGGACGACTTTGCCCACAGTCATATTCACTCCATAGACACCTACTTCAGTATCATTAATTTTGCCCTTCTGAATTCACATTCTAGCTCTCTCTTCCTTCCCATTACTGCTTAAAAGTTGGTACCCTTTATTTAAATAAAAATTCACCTTGTTTTCGGCTATATTCATTCAGGGAAATAAACACCCAAAAAGCAACATTTGCACATCTTTGAAAACTGCTTCCAGAAATGTTTCACTATACTGGTATCCTGATTAGAGCTTTAAAATGGATTCTCCTGTTTCAATTTTGTTTTTATGCTGATTGACTGGAGCATATTTCAAGTCATTCATTATCCCCCACATGGAAAGCACTCTTGATACCTGATGAATTCAATCTAGCCATGAATCCAAATCCAAGAAAGAATGTAGGTCAAATTTAGGCTTCTGCTTAAAATCCTATTCCCACAAATATGTCTTATATATCACATGAGAAATTGCCATCTATTGCCATCTATCCTAAAGTCCTATTCCTACAAATATGTCTTAGTGTTCTTGAATCAGAACTATTAATATCAGCAATATTATGACAACTTTACTGGAGAATTACAATAACTTTAAGCATTGTTTGAGTGGGTATAAGCAACCATCCATCTATTCTTTCAAACAACATTTACTAAGAACTCATTCTGTACCAGATCCTTTGGTAAATGCTGAAGATACCAAAATGGTTCCTAGATGCTTCTTCAATTGTTCCTGTCTCCAGAATTCATCATCTGGTATAGTTCAGAGTTTGGTGTAATAGACAGACCCTAAGGTGAGACTCTTCATGATTCCACCTTCTGGTATTCATGCCTTTGTATAATTTCCTCTCCTTGAGTGCAGGCAGGAAATATGAGCGGCTCCTAATCAATACCTATGGCAAAGGTGATGGGATATCACTCTCTGGGATTAGGTTACATTGCTTAAGATACCTTGTTGGCTTGATGAAGTAAGATGCCATGTTGAGGAAGCCCACATGGCAAGAACTGCAGGCAGCCTCCAGCTGGTCGTCAGCCAAAAGTCAGGACGTGAAGTTACACAGACATAAAGAAATGAGTTCACCAACAACATAAATGAGCTTAGAATTAGATTCTTCCCTCGTCAAGTCCCCAGATTAAAACAAGCCTGGCCAATACCTAGATGATAGCCTTTCAAGACTCTGAGCAGAGGACCCAATGAAGCCATACCTACACTCCTAACCCACAGACACTGTGAGATAATTAATGTATGCTTTTGTTTTCGGCTGCTACATTTGTGGTAATTTTTGTTTTGCAGCAATAGAAAATTAACAGTTAGCCAACAATAGCATTTTTAAGTGGCAAAAAATAAATCAAAAGAATGTTTTGTGACACATGAAAATTATGTGAAATACACACCACAGTGTCCATAAAGTTTTATTAAAAAACAGCTACATCCATATATTTATGTGTTGTCTGTGGCTGCTTATGTGCTATAACTGTGCAATTGTGTAGGTGTGACAGAGGCTATATGGATGTCAAAGCCTAAGATATTCACTATCTGACCCTTTTTAGAAAAAACAATACACTGGCCTCTGGTCTAAGAGAAGGGACAGATATATCAACAGATAAATTACAAGCCAGCCTGGAAAAAGCTCAGAAGAGGAGGCATGGAAACTAAGTTCTACTGTTGAGTAGGTGTTTTCCAGATGGAAAGAGAAGAGAAGAGATCGCAAGGGAATTTTTTTTTTTTTTTTTTTTTTGAGAGGGAGTCTTGCTCCGTCACCAGGCTGGTGGCGCGATCTCGGCTCACTGCAACCTCCACCTCCTGGGGTCAAGTGACTCCCTGCTTGAGCCTCCCACGTAGCTGGAACTACAGACACGCCACCACACCTGGCTAATTTTTTGTATTTTAGTAGAGATAAGGTTTCACCATGTTGGCCAGGATGGTCTCAGTCTCCTGACTTCGTGATCCACCTGCCTCGGCCTCACAAAGTGCTGGGATTACACGTGTGAGACCCTGTGCCCAGCTGCGAGGGAGAAATTGAAAGCGGAAAAATCATGGAGCTATATAAGGCCTCAGTCATCAGAAAATGGTAGAAATGCCTAAAAGGTGGGAGTTCTGCCCATCATTTTACAACCCCATAAAACTTCTGACCCCCTGATTGAGCGGCATTGGATTGGAGTGAAGCTTTGGGGAAATTATTGCACATAATAAGATCTGCAATTTAATCCATATTTCTAAACTGTTCTTGTGGTTTGCCTAAGATTCTTGGCCAAATCATGTCGCATGTGCTGCTCCTGCCTAAATGAGTTTGATAATGATGCTGCATTCCATTTCCAAATGGCATAAAACCCACAAATGTATTGCACTGCGGGGTTTGGTTGCTTTTGCTTTTTTGAGGATTTTTTTTTTTTTGGAGGCGGGGGGCTTCTTTACAGCTTAGTTGCTGCAGATCATACTTGCTGCTGAGTTACTTAAAAGATTTAGTTTCACCCATGCTTCTGCTCTGCTTCTATCTCTTCCAATACTCAAGTCAGTTCTATTGTAGATGTCACTGAAGTTCGCAAAAAAAAAAAGAAAAAAAAATCTGGGGAAGATCAGCTAGCTGCCTCCAAGAGATCTCACAAGGTGAACTTGTCAGGATCTGGCCCTCAGCTTCTCAAGCCTAGAATCTCCACCTCATTAGAGCTTTGTGACTATATCATCATAAGTGTCATCATTATCACCATGGTACTCTCAGACTTTAACAGGGGGTGTGGCATTGTGGGCCCCTACACAAAATGACCCCAAACCGTAGTATATTCTGTGACTGCATCTGACATTGTTTTTTCTCTCTTTAATGTAATCGGAGTGTGTGGGCATCTCTCCCTTCTCTTGACAGCCTTCCAGTAGAATCCACACTGCCCATTTCTAAAGTATGAAGAGCTTTAAGAAAAAAAAAAGATAACATAGGTCTTTAAATTATCCCACAGACACTGTGAGATAATAAATGTATGCTTTTGTTTTCAGCTGCTACATCTGTGTTAATTTTTGTTTTGCAGCAATAGAAAATTAACATAGTTAGCCAACGATAGCCCACAAGCCAAATCTGGCCTGCTACCTGTACCTTTAAATTAAACTACAACAATCTGTAGGCAAAGAGTGAGGGTCTAAAGCATTCTTCAATTACTTAAACTATACAAATTTACTGTATACAATTGATGCCCCCTCTTTTGACTGCTCAGAAGCCATTTGTTCTACTGCCTGGATGTCAACTGCATTCCAGGTAGCCGAGTTCAACAGAAGTTAGGAGTTACCACACTGATCTTGAAATACTTAGGGACAACAGAGATGCATGCCAAGAAAAAAACAAAACTCTGTCACAAAAATTATTCATATTCACTCTGTACATATAGGTTTACAGCTCAATTTATCTACATTACATATATTGTAAGAATTTCTAATCAACGCTCTATAACTTAAACCTAAGTTTGAGAAATTCAGCAAATTGATGAAACCAATCAATGGCCCCTTTCTGCTGGTGCTCTATGGCATTTCCAAAAGCTCAGCAGTTACTTACAAGCAGAAGAAACCCACAGGCCAAAAATCATGGCTGTCCAGTTGCCAGAGTGTCCACAGATGGTGACCCTCTCACTTTCTCCCCACTCTTCCCCGAGGCCCAGCACAGATGAACTGCCCTGGCACAGGAGACAGGAATTAACAAGATCTTACTAATTAGTTGAAAAATATGTTTAGTAGGAAAGAAAAAGGGGCATGAAATTCTGTTTGAGCCAATATAGAAACAGTGATCAACTGTCCTGGTTTTCCCAGGACTAGGGCTTCCAGGAATACAGAACTTTTACTGCCAAAGCCAGAAAAGATCCAGGCACACTGGGATAAGTAGGCAACCCTATATATTATATTAATTGTAGCTACAGTTTTTTAAAAAAAAATCCATAGCTCTACTAAAAAGGAAAAAGGAAAATGATTTTCTAGAAAAAGTAAAAACAGAAAGACACATTAACATGCTCCCGACCACTCCACTGATTGAAAAGGTTTATCGATGAATATCAGTTACTGCTGCCTGTTTCTTCTGTACTTTCCAAGCATTCCTCTCCCCTGAATTTTCTCCCTAAGTCTACGTCTTTCCCATTCTAAAATATGAATCTCCCTTACCAGTGGTGTCTGTAATTTAAAATACTCCAGCATAAAAAGTGTAACACATGCATGTGTTCAGCTAAGTTGCACTCTAGGGCTCACGCTTCTGGGGAAGTTACTACAAGCCCTTCTCTTATTCCTATCTCAACATCTCAGTCCATTTGTGCTGCCCTAACAAAACACCTGAGACTGAGTAATTGTTAAACAATAGAAATTTATTTTTCACAGTTCTGGAGGCTGGGAAGTCCAAAACCAAGGTGCCAGCAGGTTGGATGTCTGGTGAGGGCCTCCTCTGTGCTTCCAAGATGGTACCTTGTTGCTGTATCACATCCTCACATGGCAGAAGAGATAAATGTCATGAACGGCCTGGTGGAAGGGCAAACAAGGAGCTAGCTAGCACCCTTCAATCTCTTTTTTAGTGGAACTAATCCCATTCATGAGGGCACAGCCATCATGATCTAATCACCTCCTAAAGACCCCACACCTCTTAATACCATCCACTTGGGGTGTAAGTGCCAACATGTAAATTTAGGAAGGATACATGCATTCAAACCATAGCACTCGGATAAAACCAGAAGCTTTGATAATTAACATAATAAGGGTCAGAAATGAGCTTTAACTGGTAAAAAATAATGGTTTAATTAGCATCATGGATATTAGAAATGGTCTCTCACCAGTGAAATTTATGATATTCAAGAAGATGTGAGTTGCCTTACACTTTTCAGCCATCTTAGTTTCCTAGGGTTGCCATAAAAAAAAATCACAGATTGGTACTTTGGGTGGCTTAAAACAGCAGAAACTTACTCTTTCACAGTTCTGGAGGCTAGAAGCCTGAAATCAAGGTGTTGACAGAGCCATGCTCTCTCTGAAGGCAATTGATTGGACTCCCTAACTTCTTCCTAGTGTCTGGTAGCTCTTGGCAATTCGTGGTGTTCATTGGCATATAGCTGAATCATTCCAATCTCTGCCTCTGTCTTTATATGCCCTCTCTTGTGTCTGTCTTTATGCTGTCTTCTTATAAGGATACCAGTCATTTTGTTTATGTCTCACCCTAATCGAATATCACCTTATCTTACACAATTACTTCTGCAAAAACCTATTTCCAAATAAGGTCACATTCTGAGATTGTGGGTACATGTGAATTTTGGTGAGGTGTTAGGAGGAGGAGACACTATTCAACCCAATACACTATCCATGCTTGAAGAGGGTATAAGATTATTTAAAAAAATAAAACCCAAATTTTAGAAATGGTACATGAGATCTGATTTCTAACAGTGTCCGGCCATTTGGTTGCCTGATAACAATGAGATGGCAATGTATCTCTGGAATACTTACTGAGTCAGCCTCAAATGAACACATCATCAAAGTGAAGATCAGATCCCCAGGAAGGTCAGAAAGTTGGGAGTTTATGATGCTTTTGGAACATTTGAATGTATTGTTTGCCCGCTAAATAATGTACACGTGAATACATGTACGTATGTGTGTCAGAATTTGGCCTGAGACTTGCTTTCATTATAACCTGGCAATGAGATTATAAGAGAACGAGATTATAAGAGAACAGTTGTCACCCTCAAACACCCTCAATATTTTGTTGGTTACTGTTATTAATTAAAAAGGACCAGGGAGTTGGGCATGACTAAATTCCTGTGAGTTTTCTGCAACACCCTTTAGCCCCACTTCCCTCCCTCTTCTCCCCTCCTCAGTCAAACTTCTAGAAATAATAATCTACACTCTCTTATCTGCACTTTTGCCTTTTCCATTCACTCCTCAACCCACTGAAATGTGTGCTTTCAATCCTTCTCTTAGGAACTGCAGCAACATTGGATTGAGGATTCCAATCAGCTGAGGATTTATTCCTTCCTGCAACCCTCTCTTTTCTTGGCTTCCCAGACACCCCTTTCTCCCTAACCTCTTACTTCTCAGAATATACTCTTTGGTATCTTTCAACAGTTCTCTCTCCATCTGCCCTGTCTCTGTGTGTATTTCTGAGGGCAAAATTCTAAATTCACTGCTGTTTCCATTCTCCCTGGATAAACTAATATTCTCTTCTGGTTTTCATCCACTACTCTAACTGATGACTCTAAAATTATGTTTCTCTAAGCTTCAGAGACGCTTAGACAAATGCCTACTGAATGTCTCTACCTGAATAACCCGTGGGCAGCTCAAACCAGCTTGTTTGACTTGATCTCATCTATTTCTGCCAATATCTCTTATTCCTCTTAGATGGACCTCAGGTAATGGTTGCACCAGATGCCCCATCATACAAGGCAGAAACTTGACCACTCCCTCTCTTTTCCCACTCACATCCAAACAGTCAATAAGTCCTCAGCTCCAGCAATTATCCTCCATCCCACTACAAAGGTTCTAGCCCAGATACTCACCAGTTCTCACTTTGTGCTACTGCAGAAGTCTATCCTCCTATGCCACTCACTTGCTTAAAGCCCTGCAATAACCCAGCATCCTTTCTGAGAGCAGAATTTCTCAACCTCAATACTACGAAACGTGGAGGCAGAAAATTCTTTGTTGTGGCTATTTTTGCATTGTAAGATGTTTAGCCACACCCTTGGCCTCCACCCACTAGATGCCAGTAATACTCCCTAAGTTGTGACAATCAAAAATGTCTCCAGACATTGCCACATACTCCCTAGGGGGGTCAAAATCACCCCCTCTTGAGCATCACCAACCTAGAAAACGAAGACCAAGCTCTGTAATGTAGCCAAAATGGCCCTTCATCAGCTGGTCCCTGGCTACTAGTCTCACACCTTCTCCTCCCTCTACCTGTGGTGTGCCTGATGCCCTATAAAACTCTTTATGATTATGTCTAACATATTGCAGCATAATTAATTCTGTATATATCTGCTTTTCCCATGAACCATGAGCTCCTTGAGTGTGGAGGACCCTCAGGTATTCCTCTGTATATGAAAACTGCATAACAAGTGCAGTGCCTGCCAATTAGTAGGCACTTAATGTCTGTTGGATAGGTGAACAAATCAATTGAAGAGGACTTGGAAACAAACAAAAACCTCTAGCTTTGGTGTCTATTATTGCCACATCTCTGAAAAATTACAACCATATACTTTCCTTTTCAACTTTTGAGCACTTAACCAAGAGAATTTTTCTGTTACTCTGTTTCATGATGTACACCTAATTTTCCCAGTTAGAGGGTAAGATCCTTTAAAACAAATATTTTTGTTTTAAACTTCTTTCCTAAATCTCATATCCTTCAATACAGTGCTGACCCATAATGTAGCTTAACATAGACTTTGAGAAACAGTGACTCTCTGTAAAAACTTCACCCATGGAAGAGAAGCCTGGGTAGGATGGTAATTAAACACATGGATTCCAGAGTCTCACAACCTAAATTCCAATCCAGCCTTTTTCCACCTCTTACTAGCTCTATAATCACTCACTTAATATATCTAAGCTTGTGTTTTCTCATGGGGAAAAATGAATAAAGTAATAGTATTTACTTCATTTATTCAAAATAATTACATATTACATGCCAGCCAAGCAGTGTTTTTAGCATTGCAGGTGCAATCAAGATCAAAACAGTTTCTTCGCCCGGGCCTGGTGGCTCACGCCTGTAATCCCAGCGCTTTGGGAGCCAGAGGCAGGCGGATCACCTGAGGTCAGGAGTTCAAGACCAGCCTGGCCAACATGATGAAACCCCAGCTCTACTAAAAATACAAAAATTAGCTGGGCGTGGTGGCACACATCTGTAGTCCCAGCTGAGGCTGAGGCAGGAGGATCACTTGAACCTGGGATGCGGAGGTTGCCGTGAGCCGAGATTGCACCACTGCACTGCAGCCTGGGCAATAAAGCAAGACTCCATCTCAAAACAAACAAACAAACAAAAAGTTTATTTCCTCATTTGAACTAATATTTTAACAGATAGAGACAGAAAATGAATACGTAGTAGTTACATAATATAACTCCAGACAATGATAAGTGCTCCAAAGAAGATATCCTAGGGCATTGAGTGGGAGAATCTTAGAAAAAAATTTCAAGAAAAATGTCATTGAGGAAATGAAATTTGGTCTCCTAAACACAGAAGGTTGCCATGAAGATAAAATGAAATAAATGCATGTAAAATGCTGAATACAGTGAATATTCATAAAATTGGAAATATCCTATAAATATTTAGTATTGCTATTACAGGGAACACCCACTAGAGAGAACTATCATTTGTTGAGTACTTGCTGTGTGCCAGGCATTTGGCCATCATCTTATGTGTAATTTTCACTTAATCTTCCCAACAAAAACAACCTTGAAGAACAGGTATTGTTGGCTCCATTTTACAAGACCAAGGCTCAGAGAGCAACCGGCCCTGGGGTCACACAGTTTGTGAGTGGTGGAGCCATGCAGGTCCCTCCAACCTCAAATCCGTGGGTTTTTTGTCTTTTTTTTTTTTTCTGTTAAACGATGCTGCCACTTTCTTCATACTGACTTCCCTCAAAGACAAAGAAAGAAGGGCTCAGTAGTTGAAGATCAATATGTAGGAGGAGGGAAGGAGAAGGATCCATACGAAGTTCGAAGTTCGTGGTTCACAATTTGGAGTCAAAAGCGCTGGCAGGCTACAGAATGAGCAGGCGCCTCACATCAAGGGGAAATTCTTCAGAACTGTTTTCAGGGACAGCCTGGCTTTCTGCTCCATCGTGGGGATTCCAGCCTCTGAGATTCTCATGAAATCATGGGGATTCCAGCCTCTGAGATTCCCGTGAAATCAAAGCTCAAAGCGACACCTCATAGCTGTGAAACAGAACTGGCAGAAACACTTCCTCAAGGTCCCTTCAGGGCAGAAGTAGGTAGAAAAATTTACTCTGTGAACACAACAGAAGATTTTGTTTTCTGTAAACACCATTCTGGTTTCTCCCGCCTGACATCCGAAAGACTCTGCCCAGATAATCAGGTAAAGGATCCCACAAGCCTCTTTCTGGAATCTGGCACATGGGAATGCGCAGAGAATTCAATCAATGTCATATCTTATGGAGCCGGCAGCAATAGAGACCCCCAGGGCAAGAAACCCTGACTGAAAACGGAAAGAAAATGGAAGGCAAGCTCTATTCTGCGGATAAATTAACAACCTGCATGGTGAACACAACCAGTCCACACTAACTTTGGAAACAAGAAAACCTGGAGAATGAACTCCAAATGGTTCATTCTGTCACCCACCAAACATTCAGTAAGCATTAATATTGTGTCAAGATAAGAAGGAAGACATCACACTCAGTATTATTGCTCACACTTTTAACTTACTTATCTCTATTTGCTATGTGGCCAAAAGTAAACACAATTTTATAATATTTATTGTAAGAATACATCCCTGCATATTTCAAATTAAAATAAAGAGTGATGTGCTGGTAAAGGTTTACCAGCTCTCCAGGAAGGATTATCGATGGAAGGCCTGATATATAGCATTTGCCAATTTCCATGTAAACATTTCCACCATGGCCAGTTTTGAGCTCCCAGTGTAAAGTCACTAAAATGAGGCGATGGGAAGTGTTGCCCACAGTCAGCTCTCAAGAGCCAGTGCGAGTCAGCTCTAGCACATCACTGAGAAAAGTTTTTTACTATTGAAGTGCCCTTCATACAAGCTTGCAAAGAAGTAAAACTTTGTCAGCAAATTCCAAATTAGGAAGAAAGCATAGTGCAATAGAAAAAGCACAAAATGAAATTTAGGAATCCCTGAGTTCTAGTCTTAGCTCTGCCTCTAATATGATCTTGGGTTACTCATTTTTCCCACTCTGAGCCCAAGTGTCTCATGTCTAAAAGGAGAGATTTGGCTGGATGCAGTGGCTCATGCCGTAATCCCAGTGCTTTGGGACGCCAAAGCAGGAGGCTTGCTTAAGACCAGGAATTGGAGGCCAGCCTGGGCAATATAGCCCCCATCTCCACTAAAAAACAAAAAATTCTCCAGGTGGTGGTGTAGACCTGAAGTCCCAACTAGTCAAGAGGCTGATATGGAAGGATTGCTTGAGTCCAGGAGGTCAAGACTGCAGTGAGCCATGACTGGACCACTACACAACAGCCTGGGCAACAGAGTGAGACCCTGTCTTTAAGAAGGGATTTGGACTAGATCAGTAGTTTTCAATCATGGCTATACATCCAAATCACCATGGAATTTTCTTTTTAAACTACAGCTGCCTGGACTCCACCTTCCAGGAGGAATTATTCTGAGGGTTTGGAGCAGACTCAAGATCTCCCTTTAAAAAAAAAAAAATCCACAGGTAATTTTTATGTATAAAGAAAGCTGAAGAAGCACTGAGCTGCTTTAAGGCCCCACCTGAACTTAACCTAGTGCAGCAGACAGACTGTAGGTGACCCCAATGATCCCTAGCTCCTGGTGGTGGAGTCCTTGTGTAATCTCCCCTTGGAGGTAGGTGGGACCTGTCACTTGCTTCCAAAGGGTAGAATATGGTAAACATAATATGATTGTCATATCATATGAGACCCCATCTTGCAGGCAGACTTGCTCTACAGATTCACTCTCCTGCCAGCCTTGGAGAAGCAGCTCCCAAGCTGTGAACTGTGGGAGACCCTAGATGCTGAGAGCAGCCTCCAGCCAACAGCCAGCAAAAAGCTGGAGTTCCCAGTCCTGCAACTACAAAGAAATGAGCACCGCCAACAACATGAGTGAATTTGGAAGAAGAGTCCTCTCTGGCTCAGCCCCTGGAAGAGAATGTAGCCCAGCTGACATCTCAATTGCAGTTTCATGAGACCCTGGATTAGAGAACCCAGCTCAGTCCCACCTGGGTTCCTGACCCATAGACACTGGGAGATAAAAATTATGTTTTCATCTGCTAAATGTGTGATAATTTGTCACGCAGCCTGAAAAACCAACACTTTCAGAAACACTAGAACCTAACTCAACTAGAAGTGCTGGGGCACCTGAGGACACAGATTCACAACTCTTTTTTCAGGCTTTCTCCAGGGTGTCAGTTCATTGCATGGAATGACCGGCATGATTGCTCACACTTTTTTAATTGTTTTATTTTTTTTTCTTGACCCCTAGGGTTACATTTTATTGAGTTAAATGTGTAGATGGTGTGACTTTACTATAAAATTATACTCTAGAGTTCATAAAGCTTATTTCTTAATGTTTACCATATCCCTCTGTGGTATTATTGTTGTATTAGTTTTCTGTTGATAAATAGCAAATTACCACAAACTTGGAGGCTTAAAAAAACACATTTACCGAAAAGAGCCAAGAGGTGGAAGCAACCCAAATGTCCAAAGATGGATGAATGGGCAAACCAAATGTGGTCTATATACCGTCAATGGAATGTTATTCAGTCCTAAAAAGGAAAGAAATTATGACACATGCTACAGCTTGGATGAATCTTGAAGACATTATGCTCAGTGAAATAAGCCAGTCACAGACAAATACCACATGATTCCACTTTTATGAAGCACCTCAGTTAGTCAAGTTCATATGAACAGAAAGCAGGATGGTGGTGGCCAGCAGCGATGGGGAGGGACAATGGGAAGTTGTTTAATGGGTACAAACTTTCAGTTTGGAAAGATAAAAATGTTCCAGAGATTGGTTGGCCAGCAATGTGAAATATTTAACACTATTGAACAGTACACTTAAAAATAGTTAAGATCGTAATTTTAAAATTATGTGTGTTTACCACTGATATGGTTTGGCTGTGTCCCCACCCAAATCTCATCTTGAATTGTAATTCCCACAATTCCCATATGTTGTGGGAGGGACCCAGTGGGAGGTAATTGAGTAATGGGGGTGGGTCTTTCCCATGCTGTTCTCGTGATAGTGACAAGTCTCAGGAGATCTGATGGTTTTATAAAGGGGAGTTATCCTGCACACACTTTCTTGCCTGCCACCATGTTAGATGTGACTTTGCTCCTCATTCACCTTCCACCATGCTTGTGAAGCCTCCCCAATCATGTGGAACTGTGAGTCCATTAAACCTCTCTTCTTTACAAATTACCCAGTCTCAGGTATGTATTTATTAGCAGCTTGAGAAAAGACTAATACAATCACAATTAATTTTTTAAATTTAATTACCAAAAACCCACACATTTACCATCTCATAGCTTCCATGGGTCAGGATTCCAGGCCTAGTTTAGTTCAGAGTCTCATAAGACTGAAATTGAGGTGGGAGTCAAGCTACCTTTTCATCTGGAGGCTCAGCCAGGGAAGAATCCGCCTCCAAGTTCATTCAGGTTGTTGGCAGAATTCATTTACCTGGGGCTCTATGAGTGTGGCCTCTGTTCTCCTGATAGCTGTAGGATGGGCTGCTCTCAGCTCCTAGGGCCTGCCCTCAGGTCCCTGCCATGTGGCCCTCTCCACAGGACTCTCATAACATAGCAGTTTACTTCTTCAAAGCCAGTAAGGACAGCCATCTCTTTTCAAGCTGCTAAGAAACAGTCTTCTATACTGTAACCTCTACAGTCATCTTTGCCAGATTCTGTTGATTAGAAGCAATTCACAGGCTCCTTCCACATTTAAGCAGAGGGAATTATGCAGGGTTGTGACTCATTGGGAGTCACTTTAAGGTGTGTCAGCCACCATTGCCAACCTCAAGTTTTAGATGAGAAAACTGATGCTGAGCAAGGTTGTGTGACATATCCAAGGTCACACAGTCAGTGGCAGGCTGAACTAAGACCTCTAGCTATGGAGTTCTGAATGTAATTTTCAGGCTCCATTCATTCCATGTGCTCAGAAACCTTAAAAGATAAACTTAGAGAGAGAACCAAAACACTACCTATTGGGTACTATGCTTATTACCTGAGTGACAAAATAATCTGTACACCAAACCCCCATGCATGCAATTTACCTCTATAACAAACCTGCATGTGTACCCCTGAACCTAAGATAAAAGTTAAAAGAAAAAAAATGATAAACTTAGGCACAATAAAATTTTAATCAGTTTGGCCAGGTGCAGTGGCTCACGCCTATAATCCCAGCACTTTGGGAGGCCAAGGCGGGCGGATCACCTGAGGTTGGGAGTTCGAGATCAGCCTGACCAACATGGAGAAACCCCGTCTCTACTAAAAAAAAATAAAAAATAAAAAAAATAGCCAGGCATGGTGGCACATGCATGTAATCCCAGCTACACGGGAGTCTGAGGCAGGGGAATTGTTTGAACCCAGGAGGTGGAGGTTGCAGTGAGCCGAGACCGCACCATTACACCCCAGCCTGGACAAGAGTAAAACTCCATCTCAAAAAAAAAAAAAAAATGTAATGAGTTTATTTGAACATTCAGCAATTCATAAATCGGGTAGCTCCAGACCCCAAGTGGTTCAATGCTCCAAAGGAGAGGGGAAGAGTGAGAGAGAAACTTTTAGAAGGTGTTCATGGAAGCCTGACAAAGAAAATATATTTGATCGGTTAAAGTGGAAAGTCCCTAAATAGAGATTAGTTGGCATTTTCTGATTGTTGAAGACTAGCTAGAGTTTAGTTAGTGGTTTCTAACTGGTTAAGCTTAAGTTTAGTTTTACTGTTAACATTGGTCTTTGTGTTTGCTTACCCAGAAACCAGAAGGACTAGAGGTGCCTCAGCCTAATGGCTTCTCAATTAAATGTGTTTTACCAGGGTTAATAGGCACTCCTGGAATGGGATTGGAGCAGCCAATCTCCTTTTACTAATGGCAGCAAAGATGCCCAAACTTTAAGAACTACTCAAACCTCAGCAGCAACTACTCAAACCTCAGCAGCAAACTGGCTAGATTACATGGTTTCTGTGCTTCTCTTCTTTATCCCTGAGTTCTATGTCAGTAATCAGGACTTCGGGAACCTAAGATGAAGTCCAATCAGCAATCTTATCCATAAAACACATTGACAAATGTAAGTTATATTTTACCTCCAAAGAAAAAGACACTTTTAAAATGAATGCACGTTTAGTCAATTTTTTAAAAGGAACTACTGCACTCTGATGTGTTAAAAATCATTTCTCTTAGACCAAGATCGTGCCACTGCACTCCAGCCTGGGCAACAAGAGCGAAACTCCGTCTCAAAAAAAAAAAAAAAAAAAAAAAATTTTCTCTTGAAAGTGCAGTTTATATTATATCAGAGAATCTTAGGACACACCAAGAATATATAGTACTGACTACCAGCTCAGCCTCCAAGAAAGGCGGGCTTCCAGCAAAGTCAATGAAGTTGAAAACATATACAAAATAAAGTTAGCAAAGGAAGATGAAAACACATTTTAATGAGGTCAATTTAAAATTTTTTTTAATTTGCACTCAACACTCATTTTCTAATGTGACAAATCTTATGTAAAGGTATCCACCTTCCAAACCTGCCTCAGATCACCCCTGAGGGCCGCTGGACGAGATTCAGGTGCCTTTCCTTATCATTATCATAATGTTGAAATGATAAACAAGGAAATAATTTCTTACACCTATAAAGCTAAAAATTCGCCTATATTGTTATTTTTCATATTTATTTTCAATAATGATGCCAAGGTATTTGAAAGTCATGAATATCTCAGTGAACCTAAAAGAGATTAGCTTTCTTCCAAATGTTTTTCAGTAGATAGAAAGTCTAAAAAACAGGAATGAAGAAAAGAGTGGATGGCTAGCACCCTTCCTTAGTAAAAAGAAAAGATCAAATAATCACAGAAAAAGGAAATATATTTCTTATACCTACAAAGCTAAAAATTAGCCTATATTATTATTTTTCATATTTATTTTCAGTAATGATGCCAAGGTATTTGAAAGTAATGAATATCTCAGCTAACCTAAAAGAGATTAGCTTTTTTCCAAACGTTTTTCGTAGATAGGAAGTCTAAAAACAGAAATGAAGGAAAGAGTGGATGGCTGGCACCCTTCCTTAGTAAAAAGGAAAGATCAAATAATAACTCACAGAGGAAAATGTCACCAGGGAAAATCATGTGCCTCTGTAAATTAGATATAGGGTCCTCCCCTCTCAAGTCCATTTCCTATTCACACCTATCGGAACATGCTAGGGTCAATGAAAGTTCATTTTATTGAAGTCAAGATCAAAATGCAGGCGGCTCCAAGATATATACAGCCCTTTAGCCACAAAGGCCAGTGTTACGGGCAGCTCGTGGGCTAGTATGAGTATCTCCATGTCTTTATTGAAAAGCCGGCTACTTTCTTCACTGCTTTCATTTTGAAGCAGCTTCCATAAGCCTTCATCTCTTGTGAGCATTCCCATCGCAGTAAGAAGAGAGAATTCTAGCCATCTCATCACACCCAGAAAGTAACAAGGGGCACAGCTATGGTAAGTGTTGGAGCTGTCACTTATCATGGGGAAGAATTGCAGAGTGATATTAAGTGGGATGGTTGTAGAGACAGAATGTGTGGGTTTCAATCCCACTTAGCAGCTGTAGGATTTCTTTTTTTTTTTTTTTTTTTGAGACGGAGTCTTGCTCTGTCGCCCAGGCTGGAGTGCAGTGGCGCAGTCTCGGCTCACTGCAAGCTCCGCCTCCCGGGTTCACGCCATTCTCCTGCCTCAGCCTCTCCGAGTAGCTGGGACTACAGGCGCCCGCCACCACGCCCGGCTAATTTTTTGTATTTTTAGTAGAGACGGGGTTTCACCGTGGTCTCGATCTCCTGACCTTGTGATCTGCCCGCCTCGGCCTCCCAAAGTGCTGGGATTACAAGCGTGAGCCACTGCGCCCGGCCTCAGCTGTAGGATTTCAAGCGACTTACTAACCACTCTGCCTCAGTTCTCCTATCTGAAAGATGGGATGATAATCCTCACCTGATGGCTTACTGTGACTATTAAAATGGCTTGATTTATCCAAAGCACTTGGAACAGTGTTTGACCCTACAAGAGCATGTACTATCATGATTATTTTTCTCCTATGTAAAAGAGGCTAAATGTTTGCTGATTGACTAATTAACAACATAAATGACTGAGTAAATTATTAAACTAAAAAACTAAGGTCTTCATGGTCTGTTTCCTTCTTACAACTCTAATTCATATCCCCTTCCAAAATCGCACACCTCACAGCCTCCAGGAAGTTTTCTGTGACCCAAGTCTCAGTTAAGCAGGCTTCTATGTGTTCCCATGGACCCCAGAATCACTGTGTCTTGTCACTTCTTATTCTGTGTTGCAATGACTTTTTTGCCTCTCCCATTGTCAAGTGAGATCCTCGAAAGGAGAGCCTGTGCCATGTTTTCCAGCTTCCCTCTGCCTGGAATATAGTAGGTGTTCAATATGAACATTCATTTGTTGAATGAATGAACAAATGAATAAATGGAAGGCCTATTGATACCTGCTGTTTGCAAGGGTCACTACTATGGGCTAAATTGGAAGGCCCAATAAAAGTATCTTACAACCCAATTAGGAGATAATCTTAAATAGATGAAAAGTTAAATAATTATAAAAGATCCAAATACACAGATAGTCACCAAAAATATTAAACCTTCTTGCACATATCACCAGCCATGAGGTCAGGGTGCCAAGACAACTAGTAAATAGCATTTACTATGGAAAACACAACCTTTTACACGGGCTCAAAATTATATCTCTGTATTTCACTGATTACAACACATTTCTTCAAATTTTAACACCTCCATCTTATGAATAATGGCATGTCATAGTTTAAGCAGAAACATCTTTCTTTCTTAGTAGTACATAAACAGTGGTGTATCTTATAATCCATGGTGTTCTAGGTTTGATGAAATAAGGTCAAAAGATAAAAAAAAACCTGAATTATTACATATGCATATTTTTCTGTAGAATAACAGCAAATGTAAGGGCTACTTGTCTGAGGACTTTGCTAATCTATTCTGTGGCATGTAATTAAAAATAAAATGTTGCAAGAATCCTAGAAGGTAACTCTTGCTTCTTAATGCACAAGGTGAATATCCAATAATGTCTGAGTGCAGACAGCCTTAGCTTAGCAGCCTGGAGGATATAGCCTAAGAGATTAAGGGGGAAGGATGCAATAGCTACATTCAAACATTTAGTATAATTATTCACTACCACTTTAATGTTCTTCTAAAAGCAGATAATCTTGCACTTCTTCTACTGTTTTATGACTTTTATAAAAAATTAAAAGTAATTTGGCTATCTTAAAAAGCCCCTTATAACTAACTCCTTCCTCTGCCCAGTGACCACTCATATGAGTGTGTGTGTTTGTGTGTGTGTGTGGTGATAAACAGTTTATCATTTCCACTAAAGACAACTACTCACTAAATGAGATTGTTCGTTCAAGTGACGTGGTTCCTGCTAGAATCATACTTTTTATTACAAGTGACACAGAAATTGAGGAGTTGTAATACTCACCAGCACACTACATCTCACATGGCTATTGTTTAATTTATTTGATTTCTTAACTAATTTCACGCTCACAAGAATTTCACACTATAGTCACATTAATTTTTTAATTTCCTAGTAATACCATAACACAGGGGAAAATAGATTTTTGTCAGAGTGCCTTTTTCAAAATTGCAAAATAGATATTAACTTATCACACCACTTTTGCCTCCCTCTCTGTCTCTCTCTCTCTCTCTCCCTCTCACACACACACAGAGACACAGAGACACACACACACACACACAGAGCAAAGTAATACTCTCCTGTCAAGCTAAAATCATCTTATTTTGATATATCAACACATATCACATAATTCATATCTTTAATCAACACATCTAATTTGGATAATGCACATGGGGTGATTGGGTGTCTATCTGCTAATAACAGGGTCTGAATGCTAATGGCTGAGAAAAGCTAAATGCCCAAGAATAGACATGGATTAACTATGAGCATTTGCCTCTTGGCTTTCCTAGCACTGTTTGATTTCCGCTTCATTTAACCTTGACATTTATAAACCTAATCAAAAGGTTTAATAAATAGGAACCCAACTTTAACACAAAGCAAAATGCCAAAAATCCTATATATATTGCCCTAAGGGGAAAAAAGTTGAAGATGAATGAGAGCCTCTTCTTTTCACACCTTGTACTTTGACCTCATTGAGTAAAGATGACCTAAGAATCAAGTAGCTTATTATTAAAAAGAATTATTGGTGAGTAAAGGAAAAAATATAGTTAGGAGTATTTAATTACCCATGAAAATATTTGAGGACCTCTGCTTTGAAAAAATGATAGTGTTACATTTACATAATTCTGGGTGAGTACAGAACTTTATTTTCAAGTAAGTTTCAATACAGTATACCTCCACCCACCTTAGAGTTTCATATTATGAATCTCTTATCTTAAAGGCTCAAAGAACTCTTGCAATATAGAAACCTATTTAAACTTGGTTAACTCGTTGTTGCCTAAATGTATTTGGCCAGGAAATCCTTTTGTGAGCAATGACATTTTGAGAAGATTGTTAAATGAAAAGACAACCGGAGACAAATCAGGAAAGCTAGAGCCCAAGGTTAGCTCTGTTTTAATTAACTGTACAACACAGAGTAAGTCATCTCCCTTTAGTTCATGCTTTTAGAAAATGAAAGGGTTGGGCTAGATGAGTTCTGACGTCTCTTCCAGCTCATAAATTAAATGATCCTGAGAAAATCTAATGAAAATGAAGGTGAGAGGCTAAAGAAAATATTGGACAGCACCCGAAGGACTTGAATAAATGTGGTGAGAAGAATGGCCACTAGGTAAAGGCATATGAAGATCTGGATAATTCATTCCCAAAAAAAGACATTCCCAAGCAGCTTAACTGAGTGGGCCCAGCAGCAGGACCACATCCTTGTCAAGAGAAATCCAATTCAGACTCAGACAGACAAGGCCTTGCAAAAGCAAATAGGCAAGAAAAAGAAACAAAAACAAAGCCAGGAGGTCCCAGGAATAGCTCGTGGTGAGTGGTTCAAGAATGAGACCAAGAACAGAGACTTGGCAAAATGACATCCTTTGTACATAGTGTGCAACATTCTGGAAGTTAAGAGTAGCCTAGACAAAAGAATCCATGATAGACTGGACAAAGATTAAAATTATGGGTTACCTTTTCTGCAATATTCAGTTGGCTCTTTACATCTTTTAATAAACTTTGAAATTTGCCTTACAACTCAGTAAACAGAAATAAAAAATGACATAGTTGAATAAGACCAAAGCTTTCCAGCCTAGAATCCTTGGGCTGCCAAGGCTTGCACAAGTCATAAAGGGTGTCCAAGACACCTCTCTGTTAAAAGAAGTGGGACTGTTTCAGTTGTTTTCTCAAGATGATGGTCAAGAGGCTATTGCCTAGAACTGGAGTCCACAGGGCTACAGGTAGGGCAAAGAGTTAGCATTGCTTAGGAAAAGGCAAAAATGCAAGTGCTAAGACCAGAAGAGCAGAGGGAGAATAGAAGCCAGGGTTCCTGTACCAAGACAAAACTATGAGCAGCAGGCTCCCAATGTTATTTTATTTTGCACCCCATTACAATGTCTTTAGTGCAATATATAACTGCATGGTCTGCAAATTGCGTATGTATAGAACTATGTTTGTAAATTATACACATCAACCAATTTGCACAAAAGAAGGACATGTTAACCAATAAGAAAAATAAATACAAAGCTTCTAATACTGCGTAACTCCTAGAGTCAAAAGCACTCCATTTTGGAGAGGACTGATACAGAAATCAGATCAGAGCAAGAAAAGATGCAACAAAGCAAGAAGGGAACCAGCCAAAGAGATGTCTGCAAGCAACAGTGGGAGTTCACCTTTTGGGTCACAGTGCATGATCAGCCTGTGTTAAAGAACTAGAAAGAGGAAAGGCAGTAAGGATCAAGATGTATAATGGAAAATATACCTTTATATGTGATAAGGCCACCCAAACTGAAAAATAATAAAATTTTTAAAAATTTTTGGCTACTATCATGTCAGCTCAATGACATCATATCTACTTCCTAATAGATGGCATTGCAATTGTTCATGCCTGCAATGAACAAGTGGAAGAAGACATCCGTTATTTAATAAAAACTTTGCAAAGCAGAACCTTTTTTAACAGGAAAAATACAAACAAGTTCTCAGACGTGAAAATATTAGGAATTACTAAAGAAGGGTACCTCTGACTATGATTTGAGGTCACCAACGTGACCTTCTCCAAAGCTACTCTTCAAACTGGAAAACTGTCTAGACTGGCACAGCCCAGAATAACTTTCTTCAATGATGAAAATATTCCATGTCTGTGCTAGCCAATTGAAATTTGCCTTACAACTCCGTAAACAAAAATAAAAAATAATATAGTTGAATAAGACCAAAGCTTTCCAACTATCTTGCAGACCGTGCAATATAGTAGCCCCTAGCCACATGTGACCATTGAGCACTTGAAATGTGGCTAGTGTGACTGAAAAAAACTGAGTTTTTAAATTTTATTTTAGTTTAGTTTTAAATATTCACGTGGCTAGTGGCTACTGTATTGGATAGTGCAGTTCTAGAACAAAGTGTCAAGCAAATCTATGACAATAAGTTACTAGTAGTAATCAATATAGCTTATGAAGACGTGGGCAAACTTGCTAAAAATACACAATATAATGTGTCAAGTTGACTTTGAATTCAACAAACCACACAAAGGGTGCAATTTAATAGGCTTTAAGTATAAGCTATTAGACTATAACCAAAACAAACAAAACCCACAGATACAAGAGGATCGATGACCTGCTAAGAAATAAAAAGAGAATAAAAGCCCATGGGAACCACAATGGACAACAAGTAGAACGAGTCAAGAGCTTGTCTAGAATTAAGACAAGGGGGACTAAGCTGAGAGATAAGGATATAAAACTGCCAAGGAAAAATCCTTTTTTCTCTAGACTTGGCTTGCATTTTTGGCCTCCACATCTAAAGAGGAATCAGAAGGAATTAGAAAAGGTCCAAAGAAGAACAGAGTGATTTCAATTGTTGAATCACAGAATCACAGTGGGGAAATATTGAATGTGTTGTGGCTTTTTAATCCAGAGAAATAGAATTTGAGGGTAACAATATCTGCCTTCAGGTTCCAGAAGAGGCACAATAAGTGGCATTTGCCAGAGTCTCCAAGCACCTGGAGGAGAAAATGACACTCAATGTACAGTAAGGAAAAGTGTTTCATTCAGCCAGAAGGGAGACTTGTCTATTCACAGCCAATGATTTAACAGGCAAGGAGTTTTATTTAATAAAGCAGAAATGTGGAGCATCAGGGCCTGCCAGGACTGGATCTTAAAAGATAAACAAAGCAGAAACCCTGAGCTTCGTGAGCTTCACCTGGAAAATGAGAGGACAACTCCACGCTTCCCAACCAACCACCAAACCTGGGATATGCTTGTTAGGGAGAGAGGTTTTGGCAATTCTGCCCTCACTCTTCCCTCCCTTCCCTACAGAGGAAGCTGTCCACACAAGCTGCAAGGAGGAAGCCAAGGGCCAAATTACAAAGAGAAGAAAAAGCACCTGGAAACACATACCACATGCTCAGGTAAATGCTGGATTTAATATATGGAAAGACTCAAAGTCTAAAGAAGTCAGTTGCCCTGAACCTCGTATGGCAGATCTGTGGGGCATAGCATCCCTCTAACTTGGCATCTAAGTTAGATGTTAAGTGTCTAAGTTAGCATCTAAGTTAGCGTCTAAGTTACACACTTTGGTGTGGGAACCAAAGCAGAATCAAAAAGAGGCAGGCCTGCCTAGGTACTCTTGCCACCTGGAAGCCGGATGCACAAAGAGAGCAATTCCACCATGGGATGCTGCTGCCAATGAGTCCTGGCCAAGGGTGACTGTATTAGTCTGTTCTCACACTGCTAATAAAGACATACGCAAGACTGGGTAATTTATAAAGGAAAGAGGTTTAATGGACTCACGGTTCCATATGGCTAGGGAAGCCTCACAATCATGGTAGAAAATGAAGGAAAAGCAAAGGGATGTCTCACATGGCAGCAGGCAAGAGAGCTTGTGCCAGGGAACTCCCATTTATATAACCATCAGATCTCGTAAGACTTATTCATGAAAACAATATGCAGGAAACTGTCCCCATGATTCAGCTATCTCCCATGGCCCCACCCTTGGCATGTGATGATTATTACAATTCAAGATGAGATTTGAGTGGGAACACAGCCAAACCATATCAGTGGCCTCATGGTAGACAATGGATCAATCAGAGCTGTCCTCAGAGAGTGGACACGGTCCCCCTTCCTTTCAGGCACTATACTCTTACCAGTCAGACATTAACTTTGCCCAATTGAGCACTCAGGCTCTACCCAATTAGAACAGCAACTCCATTCTTAGAGAAAATGAGTGAAGGTTTCTGCTGCAACTATTGCAATTATTATGACAAATATAATCAAGCACTAATGAGAAATCAGAGGACGTAGTATAATGAAGGGCAATTACATATTATGCAACATTGAATTAATGTGAAAGTATAGGGTATAAAAATATTAATGAAGTCCCCATCTATGCACAAAATTCAAAATTAGGCAATTTCCAAAACATTGTTTAGTTCATCAGGAACTATTTATTTTCAGTGCTGTTATGCAAAGCGAACTGTAAGCAGTGTTGATGTTACTACCACTTGAGCCGGTAAACAGAAACCCACCATCAGAAATACTTTTATTGGGACTGTGAGAAAACTCATCTTCAATTATGTTAGCTTTGAATTATGTAAATTCTTTAAAAATCTATCCTTCACATAAACTGTAATCTCTGGTCCATGAGTGCAGGGGAAAGGCATTTCAGGAAAAGGTAAGTATCATTCATAAACACATAGAAGCAAGAAAGAATTAAAGAAAGCAAGAAAGAAGGAGGGAAGGAGAAAGGAAAGGAAAACAGAAAGGAAGAAAGGAAGGAAGAGGGTTTAAAATAGTCAAGAAACAGTAGGAAGTGGAGGAGCGGGGAATGAAGCTAAAAAACACTGGTTGTAAACCAATAATGCCCAAAAGCCTAGCCTCAATTCAGTATCAGGCCATGATGGAATCTTCATAAATCCACAGTGAAATGAGAAAAATAAGCATGGCATTTTCCACAAAGCTAAATATGTAAGATATTTATATAATTGTTTCAAATGATCTTTTATTATGAGACCACATCCTCTGTAATTTGTTAGCAATAAAATTTCCTATCTGTACACCTACTATGTACCCACAAAAATTTAAAATTTAAAACTTGTTTTAAAAATAAAATATAGTATCTGTTATGAAATGGTGGCAATGGCATATGACAGATGTCATATACAGTTATTTTTATATATTGTTTTTTGACAAAATTAAAATTGACAATCTTATATAGATCTACAATTTATTTTTAGGAAATATTACTGCTCCATCAAATGAAAGAGACTGGGAACCACAGCCCTATGGGAAGAAATTTGCATAATTGAATAAGGTACCAGATTAAGCACCATGGAAATAATTCTAGATGTTGATTATTAAATATGTTTAAATGTACATCAATAATTTAAAAGAAAGCACAAGAACATAAATAGTATGCAAGTGTTTCAAACTACTAGAGGGAAAAAAATGTAACAAAAAGCCTTATAAGTTCAACAAAGAGCAAAATAGAAAAATACAAATAAAACATGAAATAAATAAGATGGCAAGAATAAGTCCAAACATACCATTAATCATAACAAATACATCTGGGTTATATTTTCCACACAGAAACTCCCAGATTGGTCATGAAAACCAAACCAAATCAAACAAATAAAAACTGTCTGCATAATGTTCATAGGAATCACATTAGAATAACAAATTTAAATAAGGTGACAGTGGAAGATAAATCAGACAAATGTTAGCTATTATTCCCCAATCTGTCCTCCTCAAAGAAAACAGTGACTCAATATTAATTTCAAATGAAATAAAATTCAAAGGAGTGCAACATTAAATGAGATGCAAGAAATTTTTATGTTGACAAAATGTAAAACCTACCAAAAACCTAGAACAGCAGTTAACAACATAGTTTCAAAATATACAAAGTAAAAATTGTTAGAAAGCAAACAGAAACTCACTAATCCATAGAAATAGTGGGATGAATTAATGATTGTATTTCTATATGGAAATATTGTATTTCTATATGGAAATTATTGTATTTCTATATGGAATAGAAATATTGTATTTCTATATGGAAAAAATGATTGTATTTCTATATGGAAATAAGAACTTGAATTTCATTATTGACAAGCTTAATTACAGCTATAAAAAGAAATTGTACACAACAGAAAACATACTTTTTTTGTGTCATTTCAACTTTTATTTTAGATTCGGGGGGGCACGTGCTGATTTGTTAAATGGGTATATTGTATGATGCTGAGGTTTGAGGTACAATTGATCCATTGCCAAGGTACTAAGCATAATACTCAGTTTTTCGACCTTTGCCTCCCCAAACTCCCTCTCCCTCTAGTGGTCCCCAGTTTCTACTGTTGCCCTCTGTATATCCATGAGTACTCAGTGTTCAGCTCCCACTTAAATATGAGAACATGCAGTATTTGGTTTTCTGTTCCTGCATTAATTTGCTTAGGATAATGGCCTCTAGCTGTATTCATGTTGCTGCAAAGTACATAATTTTGTTTTTATAGCTGTGTAGTAGTCCATAGAATGCATGTACCACATTTTCGTTATGCCCCAAAGCTAGTCCCCAATTCAGTATCAGGCCATCCACCTTTGATGGGTACCAGGTTGATGCCATGTCTTTGCTCTTGTGAATAGTACTGCATTGAACATACGAGTGTATGTATCTTTTGGTAGAATGGTGTATTTTCTGTCGGATATATATACTCAGTAATAGAATTGCTGGGTCAAACGATAATTCTGTTTTAAGTTCTTTGAGAAATCTCCAAATGGCTTTCCACAGTGGCTGAATTAATTTATGTTCCCACCAACAGTGCATAAGCATTCCCATTTCTCCATAGCCCTGCCAGAGTCTGCTGTTTTCTGACTTTTTAATAATAGCCAAAAAATACATTTTTAAATATTCATGAAAGATTTAAAAATAAAATTTCAGGAAGCTCCAAAAGTAGAAATTACTGCACAATCCAAAGGCATTAGAAATTTACGACAAAAGATAACCAGCATCATCCTATCCCAAAATAACTATTTGGAAATTTTAAAGAGCTATTTTAAATAACTTCTAAGTAAAAGCTGAAATTAAAACCAAAATTACAGAATCTGTCAAAATTAATGCTAATGACAGCATTATATAACAAAAACTTTAAGATTCAGCCTCAGTGGTATTCAGAGATCTTTGATACATTTATTAGGTTAATTATCTAACTATCCAATTCAAGAAATTACAAAGTAAAAAACAAATATAAAGAAAAGGAAAAGAAAGGCACTAATACATAAAAGTATAAGTTAATTAAGTGTAAAATAAACAGTAAATATAAAATAAAATTTTTAAATAATCTTGATCAATAAAATGACAACCAGTCATTTAGATGGAGAAATAACAACAGCAATAATAAGACTGACAATTCTTTAGTAAGTTTGGCTATGAGGAAAAGAGAGAGAACAAAAATTAACTCAAGAGGCCAGGGACGGTGGCTCACACCTGTAATCTCAGCACTTCGGGAAACTGAAGCGGGTGGATCACCTGAGGTCAGGAGTTTGAGACCAGCCTGGCCAACATGGTGAAATCCTGCCTCTACTAAAAATACAAAAAATTAGCCAGGCGTGGTGTTGGGCACCTGTAATCCCAGATACTGGGGAGGCTGAGGCAGGAGAATCGCTTAAACCCGGGAGGCAGAGGTTGCCGTGAGCCAAGATCGTGCCACTACACTCCATCCTGGGCAACAAGAGTGAAACTCCATCTCAAAAATTAAAATAATAATGATAATAAAATTAAGTCAAGGAAAGGAAGACAAAAAAAGGGAAAAAGGGGGAAAGAAAAGGAAGACAGGTATAGCTACAGATACAGAGGGACTGAAATAATTGTAGCAGTTTCTGGAGCCAGATTACATGGGCTTAAATCCCAGCTCCATCTCTTGCTGGAAAAGCTACTAAACCACTCTTCTGTGCCTCCATTTCCACATCTATAAAATGAGTTTAATAACAGTACCCACCTCAAGGAGGATTAACTACTTTATATAAGAAAGTACTTAACACTATTCCTGACACTGTAGTAAGCAAAGTATACATTTCAGCTATTATTGTAAGAGTACAATTTCAACTTTCATCTACATAAAATGTATGATTTCCTAAAAACATGTAAATGAAAAAATTGACTCAAGAAGAACTTTAAAACTGAGTAGGTTAATACTTAAGGAAGAAATTAGAAAAGATGGTGAAAAATTTAGAACTAAAAAAGGCATTGGGCCTACTTTATAAAATTGTTTTATAAGAAGAATACTAAGCTTTATGTCGACTAAATATTTCAGAGCATGGAAAAGCATGATAAAATGTTTAATTCATTCTCTTGGGCTAGCATAATCCTGATATTAAAATCACATGAAACAATATAGCATGCACATACACACAAACACACACCCTTTGGCTGAGTTTACTTATGAAAATAAACAGAAAAATCCTAAATATAATCTTAGTAAATCAAATCTTGCAATGTCTTTTTTTTTTTTTTTTTTAGTAGAGACAGAGTTTTACCATGTGGGCCCAGCCGGTCTCGAATGCCTGACCTCAGGTCATCCACCTGCCTTGGCCTCCCAAAGTGCTGGGATTACAGGAGTGAGCCACCATGTCTGGCCGCAATGTCATTTTTTTAATATTAGGAAAAAAATCTTAGGAATGGGTTAACATTAGAGAAAATACATTAATGAAATTTGCTATTGTAATAAGTTAAGAAAAAAGAAATATAAATATACATTTAATTACACTGATAGATGCTAAAATGTATTTTTAAATTTCACACTCAGCTTAATTAAAAAACAAACAAACCAACAAACAAAAATCTTAAGTTAATAGAGAGTATCTATGAACAGTAAACATCACACTTAATGGTGAAACACTAGAAAGATCCCCAGTCATCAGGAACAACACAGGAAAATCTGCAATCTTCCTACAAATCAGTATTATGCTAAAGATTCTAATCATCTCAATAACAGAAGACAAAAAAGAAATAACATTTTTTGAAAAGCAAGGGACAAAACATTCCATATTGATAGGTAATACTATAACCCATTTAGAAATTCTAAGAAAACTGATTTTACCAACTACTGGAACTAATAGTAAAATTCAGTAACATGAGCAGACATAAGATCAACATGGAGAACACAATAGCTTCCTAAACACCAACAATAACCAATGAATAGTCAAAAAGGATACCATCACATTTAGGACTCCACTGCAGACAAAAGAAATCTTTCTAGACAGTTTCCATTGCAAGGAATTTTTTTCCCATGTATTACAAAATTACTGGAACGGCTGGAGAAACAGGCCTCGCCTAGGCTGCACTTCCAAGAACTACTCTCCAGAATCATACTCCTCTACTGTTGGGGCCTATTTCTCCCTTTAGGAATGGAAATGTCTACCCTACGTCTGTCCCAGCATTGTATCTTGGAAGTAAATAACTTGTGTCTTATTTTACAGGCTAATAGCTGGACTTCAGACTTTTAAATTGGTGCTGGAACAAGTTAAGACTTTGGAACTATTGAGATGGAATGATTGCATTTTGCATGTGAGAAAGACATGAGTCTTAGGGGTGCAGGGATGGAATGCTATGGTTTGAATGTGATTTGTACCCACCAAAATTCATGTTAAAGTCTGATCCTCAGTGTGGCAACGCTGGACCCTACTGGAAGGTGTTGGGTCATGAGGGTAGATCCCTCATGAATAGATGGATGCCTCCTGTGGGGATGAGTGAGTTCTCACTCTTGCAGTAATGGATTAAATTCTATAAGAGGGAGTGGTCAATAATAATCTGGTTTAAGGCCGGGCGCAGTGGCTCACGTCTGTAATCCCAGCACTTTGGGAGGCTGAGGCCGGCGGATCACTAGGTCAGGAGATCGAGACCATCCTGGCTAACACGGTGAAACCCTGTCTCTACTAAAAATACAAACAAATTAGCCGGGCGTGGTGGCGGGCGCCTGTAGTCCCAGTGACTTGGGAGGCTGAGGCAGGGGAATGGCATGAACCCAGGAGGTGGAGCTTGCAGTGAGCCGAGATTGGACCACTGCACTCCAGCCTGGGCGACAGAGTGGGACTCTATCTCAAAAAAACAAAACAAACAAAAAAAAAATCTGACTTCTTTGCTTTCTCTCTTGCTTCCTCTTTTGCCATAGGACCTCTCTGCACCCGCCTGCTCCCTTTCTGCCTTCTGCCATAAGTTGAAGTAGCATGAGGCTCTCACCAGATACAGCTGCCTAATCTTGAACCTTCTAGCCACTAGAATCAGGAGCCAAATAAAACTCTTTTCTTTGGGTTTTTTTTATTTTTTTATTTTTGCGGGGGTGCGGGATGAGATCTCACTCTGACACCCAGGCTGGAGTGCAGTGGTGCCATCACAGCTCACTGCAGCCTCAACTTCTAGGGCTCAACTGATCGCCCCACCTCAGCCTCCTGAGTAGCTGGGACCACATGTGCACTCCACTATGCCCAGTTGATTTTATTTGTTTTTTTGTGGAGACAAGGTCTCACTATGTTACCAAGGCTGGTCTCAAACTCCTGGGCTCAAGCAATCCTCCCACCTCGCCCTCCCAAAGTGCTGGGATTACAGGCTTGAGCCACCACACCTGGCCTCAAACTCTTTTCTTTATTAAAGTACATACCCTTGGACCCAAAAATTCCACTACAAAATTTATCTACAGAAATGCTCACACAAGGATAGAAAATTTTGGTTAAATTTAAGTATTGATAGGAGGAATGAGTTAAAGAGCACTATTGTACAACATAGTGACTATAGTTAATAACAGTATATTGTATTCTTGACAATTGAGAGGAAAATAGATTTTAAGTGTTTTCACCACAAAAAAGTTAAGTATGTGAGATATTGCACATGTTCATTAGCTTGATCTAGCCATTCCATAATGTATACATATTTCCAAACCACACAGTGTATATGATACATACTTTTTGTCCATTAAAAATAACCCAAAAATGCTCACATATTTACACAAAGATACACGAACAGTGATGTCCCCTGAAGTATAATTTTAATGGGAAATACTTGTAGCTGTTATTTGCTGCATACCAAATAAGCCCAAAATTTAATGACTGAAAATAACAGCTATTTAATTAGTTTATAATTCTTCATGTTAAGAATTTTGACTGGGTTAAACTGGACAGTTCTGGCCTTCACTGTGTTCATTCATATAAATGTGGTCAGCTGCTAGGTCAATTGGGTGATAGCGCATGCGGAGGCTGCTTCTGCTCAACATGGTCTTTCCTTTTCTACAAGGAACACTGGGGTTTGTTCACACACTTGACAGCAGCCCCCCAAAAAAGAAATTGAAAGCTAGGCCTCAAGAGGTCAAGGCTTAAACTGATACACATGGTTTCTGCCAGTCTGTTGGTCAAAGCAAGTCACAAGGCCACTCCTGATTCAGGGTTTAAAGAAATAATCTCAACCTCTTGATTCAAGAAGCTACAATATCACATTGCAAGGGTACATGCACATAGCGTCAAGTAAAGAATTATGGCCATTTTTTCAATCTACCGTATTACCTAAATACTCACCAGTAAAAAAATGACAAACTTAAGGGAATAGTTGAATTTTGGCATCTATACAATAGAATATTATGCAGTTTTTAAATAGGATGAGGTCAATTTATACATTGACATAAAAAGTTTCCCAAGTCAAATTGTTGAAGCAAAAAATAATAATAATGTAAGTTGTATAAGAATACATGTTTATCTATTAAAGGATTAAATATAATAACTGAAGTGCCTGGAACACAGAGTAGAATGCTGTATTAGTCAGTTATTGCACTGCTATAAGGAACTACCTGAGACTGTGTAATTTATGAAGAATAGAGGTTTAAGTGACTCACAGTTCCACAAGCTGTACAGGAATAAATATTTAGTTGACTATCACCTCCCAGCAGTTAGGAGGTGGGAGACAAAGGATTAGTTTTTGAGTGTGGACTCTTCTCTAGCTATGGAGGGGCACTTTAATCTTTCTGAGTCCCAGTTTCCTTGTCTATAAAATAGGAATACTAAAACCCACCTACCAGTTTTGGGTGACTCTCAAGTGAGATAATAAATAGAAAAATATGTTTGTATTAATCCCTTCTCACACTGCTAATAAAGACATATCTGAGACTGGGTAATTTATAAAGAAAAAGAAGTTTAATGGACTCACAGTTCCATGTGTCTGAGAAGGCCTCACAATCATGGCAGAAGGTGAAGGAGGGGCAAAGGCACGTCTTACATGGCAGTAGGCAAGAGAGCATGTGCAGGGGAACTGCCCTTTATAAAACCATCAAATCTCATGAGACTTATTCACTATCATGAGAACAGCATGGGAAAAAAATACCCCCATGATTCAATTACCTCCCACCAGGTCCCTCCCATGACAGTGGGGATTATGGAAGCAACAATCCAAGCTGAGATTTGGGTGGGGACACAGGCAAACCATATCAGTGTTGTTGGCTATTAAATACATATATAGAAGATGGCATTTAAACAAACATAAAACAATTCATTTTTTAAAACTTCAGTGCTTTTAGTAAGAGAATTCAACCTCATGTAGATAAAGTATTTCAATAATATCACCCCTTCCTAAACTTAGTTAACATTTGGTGTTCAGTAGGATTCAGCAGTTAGAATACCATCATGAGAAATCAAAATGACTTTATGGATTTTGGTTTTTTAACAAAATCTGTATTTTCATAGTGTTAAAAAAACTGACTTAGATTATCTTTCTGGAATCAATATCTGCACTTACAGAGACACTTTAGGAAAAAAGAACAGTGGCTTTTTTAGGATCAATAGTAAATGACTTGATTCTTCCCCAGGCAATGAACACATCCAGATTAATAAGAAGTGACAGAAGTCATCCTCAAAACCCAGGCTTGCCCAAGGCTTGGTAAGCCTTCAAGGCCCAGCATACTTACCACCTCTGAGTACGATAGTATAGGGTAATATTTAAGATAACATGCTTTAAAGTCAGTTAGAAATGAGTTCATGTCCCAGTTTCATTGTTCACTAGCTCACAAGTTAGTCAGCCTCATCATGTCTTATGTCAGTGCTATGGTTTGAATATGTTCCCCAAAAAAAGCATATGTTGGAAATTTCATCCCCAATGCAATAGGTTTGGGAGATGGGGCCTAAGGAAGGTTATTAGGCCATAAAGTCTCTCCCTTCATTAATAAATTGATGTCATTATCATGGAAGTGAGTTCATTATTGCTGGAGTAGATACGTCAAAAAAGGACAAGTTTGGCCTTCTCTTTCTCTCTCGCCCTTTCACCTTCTTCCATGAAATGACACACTAAGAAGGCTTTTGCCAAGGCATCCCCTTGACCTTAGACTTCTCAGCCTCCAGAACCATAAGCCAACAAATTTCCGTTCCTTATAAATTATCCAGTCTCAGAAATTCCGTTCTAGCAGCACAAAACAAAAACAGTCAGGTTTACCAGGAAATAGGCTCTGAGATAAAGATTGTACCCAGAAAGTTTCTTGCAGAGTATGATTCAAAACGCCACTTTTGGCGTAGGGAGGGACACAGGATTGGGCAGGGGTATATGTTGCAACATGATACAGTCACAAGAAGGACTAAGGGGCTCTTGTGAATACAACCACAAGAGGGACTCAGAAAAAGGAGTTTGTAGGCAGCAAAATCTCCATGCAGTGAAAGAACACGGTATGTAATGAAGCATTCAGCTAGGAAATGTTTCCTTACTTTTCAGGGCTGTTTATCTCCTATAACCTATAGAAGCATCAGCATTTAAGAATCTTTGCCAGACACAGTGACTCATGCCTAAAATCTCAGCACTTTGGGAGGCCAAGGCGGGTGGATCACTTGAGGTCAGGAGTTCAAGACCAGCCAATATGGTGAAACACCATCTCTACTAAAAATACAAAAAAAAAAATAAAAATAGCCGGGCATGGTGGCGCATGTCTGTAGTCCCAGCTACTCGGGAGGCTGAGGCAGGAGAATCACTTGAACCCAGGAGGCAGAGGTTGCAGTAAGCCAAGATCATGCCACTGCACTCCAGCCTGGGCAACAGAGCGAGACTTTGTCTCAAAAAAAAAAAAAAAAAAAAAAAGAATATTCTTCTCCCACCATCTCAATATCAGCCTACAAATTCTTTTTTCTGCTAAAATGTTTCATGCAGTAAAAAAGCACTGTACATAATGATGAACCATTCAGTCTGGAATGGTTCCTCAGCCACCAGTCACGCAGTCACCAAGGCTCGCCAAGGCCAACAGAAAGAGGAATAAGTGCCTGCTTCCTAAATGGGGATCTCGGTGGGGCAAGGCAGTAGCCACTATAATGTGCAAAAGTAGTTTGTTAGGCTTTAAAAACCATAAAAGTGACCACCTTCCCTGCTATTTGATGTCTATTCTCAATGTCTAGAATAGTTTCCAGCACACAATATGTCCTTAATAAATATTGGTTGAATGAAGAGAAGATGCTCAATAAATGTTAGCTACTTTTTTTTTTTTTTTTTTTTTTTTTAATGAGACGGAGTCTTGCTCTGTCACCCAGGCTGGAGTGCAGTGGCGCGATCTCGGCTCACTGCAAGCTCCGCCTCCTGGGTTCACGCCATTCTCCTGCCTCAGCCTCGCTGAGCAGCTGGGACTACAGGTGCCCGCCACCACGCCCGGCTAATTTTTTGTATTTTTTTTAGTAGAGACGGGGTTTCACTGTGGTCTCAATCTCCTGACCTCGTGATCCGCCCGTCTCGGCCTCCCAAAGTGCTGGGATTACAAGCGTGAGCCACCAGGTCCAGCCGTATGTTGGCTACTGTTATGATCAATAAGACTTCCCTGATACTTCTAAGTAGAAGGTATCTATGTACCCTCATGACTTTGGTTCTGTCATTTTTTTCTCTTCTTCAGCTTTTAAGTTCAGGGGTGTATGTGCAGGATGTGCAGGTTTGTTACACAGGTACACGTGTGCTATGGTGGTTTACTGCACAGATTATCCCATCACCTACGTATTAAGCCCAGCTTCCATTAGCTATTCTTCCTGATGCTCTTCCTCCTCCTCACTCCCCTCAGACCGGCCCCATTGTATGTTGTTCCCGCCGCCTCCCAATGTGTCCATGTGTTCTCATCATTCAACTCCCACTTATAAGTGAGAACACGTGGTTTGGTTTTCTGTTCCTGCACTAGTTTGCTGAGGATAATGGCTTCCAACTCCATCCATGTCCCTGCAAAGAACATGATCTCATTATCTCATTCCTTTTTATGGCTTCATAGTATTCCATGGTGTATATGTACCACATTTTCTTTATCCAGTCTATCACTGATGGGCATTTGGGCTGATTCCATGTATTTGCTATTGTGAATAGTGCTGCAATGAACATATGCATGCATATGTCTTTATAATATAATGATTTGTATTCCTTTGGGTATATATCCAGTAATGGGATTGCCGGGTCAAATGGTATCTCTGCCTCTCCGTCTTTGAGGAATTGCCACACTGTCTTCCACAGTGGTTGAACTAATTTACACTCCCACCAAGGGTGTAAAAGCATTCCTTTTTCTCCACAACCTTGCCAGCATCTGTCATTTTTTTGACTTTTTAATAATAGCCAGTCTGACTAGTGTGAGATGCTATTTCATTGTGGTTTTGATTTGCATTTCTCTAATGATCAGTGATGTTGAGCTTTTTTACATATGTTTGTTAGCTGCATGTATGTCTTCTTTTGAGAAGTGTCTGTTCATGTCCTTTGTCCACTTTTTAATGGGGTTTCTTCTTTTTTTCTTGTAAATTTGCTTAAGTTTCTTGTAGACTCTGAATATTATACCTTTGTTAGATGGACAGAGTGCAAAAATTTCCCCCCATTCTGTAGGTTATCTGTTCACCCTGAGGATAGTTTCTTTTGCTGGACAAAAGCTCTTTAGTTTAATTAGATCGCATTTGTCAATGCATGCTTTTGTTCCAATTGCTGTTGGTGTTTTCATCTTTAAATCTTTGCCTGTGCCTATGTCTTAAATGGTATTGCCTAGATTTGCTTCTGGGGTTTTTATACTTTTGGGTTTTATATTTAAGTCTTTAATCCATCTTGAGTTAATTTTTGTATATGGTATAAGGAACGGGTCCAGTTTCAATTTTCAGCCAGTTCTCTCAGCACCATTTATTAAATAGGGAATCCTTTCCCCATGGTCCCGTCATTCTTATTGCCTTGTCTTATTCCACCTTGCTATACCACCATTTGCTTATTTGTTAATATCCCACATATTCCACAAAACATAAGAGAATCCCCAAATTCAATCTTCCCAGGTAATATCTGTCATTCTTCAGCTGAAAGATTGAAAAGGTTTTATGGGCTGAATGGTAAAATTCATCTGCTGAAGCTCTAACCCCCAGCAGCTCAGAACATAAGTGTGTTTGCAGATAGGGCCTTTAAAGAGGTGATTAGGTTAAAGTGAGTTCAGTAGGGTGGACTCTAATCTAAACTTACTGTCGTTATTATGAGAAGAGGAGATTAGGACACAAGGAGAGACACCGGGGATGTTTGCAATAGAAGAAAGGCCACATGAAGATACTACAAGTAGGAAGCCATCTGCAAGCCAAGGAGAGAGGCCTCAGAAGAAACTAAACCTGCTGGCACCTTGATCTTGGACTTCCAGAACGGTGCAAAATAAATTTCTATTGCTGAAGCCTCCCAGTCTGTAGTATTTTGCTATGGCAGCCCTAGGAAATGAATACAAGGGCTGGGTGCAGTGGCTCACTAACCCTTTGGAAGCTCAAGGTGGGAGGACTGCTTGAAACCAGGAGTTTGAGATCAGCCTGAGAAACAAACTAAGACCATGTCTCTACCCAAATTTTTTAAATTAGCTAGGTGTGATGGCACATATCTGTAGTCCCAGTTACTCAGGAGGCTAAGGTGGGAGGATTGCTGGAGCCCAGGAGTTTCAGGCAGTAGAGAGCTATGATCATGCCACTGCACTCCAACCTGGGTGGCAGAGTGAGACAGACAGACAAACAGAGGAAGGAAGGAAGGAAGGGAAGGAGGGAGGGAAAAAGAAAGAAAGAAAGAAAGAAAGAAAGAAAGAAAGAAAGAAAGAAAGAAAGAAAGAAAGAAAGAAAGAAAGAAAGGAAGGAAGGAGGAAGGAAGGAAGGGGAGGGGAGGGGAGATGGGAGGAGGAGGGGAGGGGTAGGGGAGGGGAGGGGAAAGGGGAAGGGGGAAGGGGAAGAGAGAGGGGAGGGGAGAGGGGAGGGGAGGGGAAAGGGAAGAGGAGGGGAAAGGGAAGGGGAGAGGGGAGGGGAAAGGAGGGGAGAGGGGAGGGGAAAGGAGGGGAGACGGGAGGGGAGGGGAGAGGTGAGGGGAGGGGAGGGGGAGACAGAGAGAGAAAAAGAAAGAAAGAAAACAGAAAGAAAGAGAGAGAGCGTGCGAGCGGTGTGTGGTGGCTCATGCCTGTAATCCCAGAACTTTGGGAGGCCGAGGCGGGCAGATCACAAGGTCAGGAGATCGAGACCATCCTGGCTAATATGGTGAAACCCCGTCTCTACTAAAAATACAAAAATTAGCCAGGTGTGGTGGTACATGGCTGTAATCCCAGCTACTCAGGAGGCTGAGGCAGGAGAATCACTTGAACCCGGGAGGCGGAGGTTGCAGTGAGCTGAGATTGTGCCATTGCACTCCGTGCCATGGTTGCTCCAGCTTGGGCAACAAGAGGGAAACTCTGTCTCAAAAAAAGAAAAAAAAAAAGGAAGAAAGAAGGAAAGAAGGAAAGGAAGGAAGGAAGGAAGGAA
Organism: Symphalangus syndactylus; assembly: GCF_028878055.3. NCBI lineage: Eukaryota > Metazoa > Chordata > Mammalia > Primates > Hylobatidae > Symphalangus > Symphalangus syndactylus. The sequence goes on from NC_072438.2 coordinate 25,167,923, forward strand.
GGAAGGAGAGGGTGGAAGGAGAGGGTGGAAGGAAGGAAGGAAGGAAGGAGAGGGTGGAAGGAAAAAAAGAAAAAGAAACAGGAAAAATAGAAGAAAGAGAGGAAAGGAAGGGAGGGAGAGAGAAAGAAAGAGAAGAAAGGGAAGAAAATGAAGGGAGGGAGGGAGGGAGGGAGGGAGGAATGGAAAGAAAGGAAGAAAAGAAGGCCAGGCTCGTTGGCTCATGCCTGTAATCCCAGCACTTTGGGAGGCCAAGGTGGGCGGACCATGAGGTAAGGAGATCCAGACCATCCTGGCCAACATCATGAAACCCTCTCTACTAAAAATACAAAAATTAGCTGGGTGTGGTGGCACGTGCCTGCAATCCCAGCTACTTGGGAGGCAAAGGCAGGAGAATCGCTTGAACCAGGGATTCGGAGGTTGCAGTGAGTTTAGATCGTGCCATTGCACTCCAGCCTGGTGACAGAGTGAGACTCCGTCTCAAAAAAAAAAAAAAAAAAAAAAGGGGGAAGGGAAGGGGAAGGGGAAGTGAACTAATACAAAGCTTAAGAGTCTTTACGTCACTATGGGAAAGTAGAAACCAAAGTTGCAATCCCTTCCTTTCAGAGAGGAGGAGAGATAATACCTGTCAATATAGGAGGCCTTGGGGATGACAGCTTTGGCCAGGAGTAGAAGCATTTTCTCAGAGAATGGCTCCCTACCCTGACCCTCACAAATACTCACTGGGTTAAGCCTCCCATTATACCTCCATAGCAACGTAACTCAATCCTTCCAACACCAACACACTTAGAATTACTCGTTCATTGTTAGGTCTCTCACTGAACAACAAATTCCACGAGGCCTGGGACCAAAAAATCCTGTGTCTGGGGTCAAGATTAAGCCAGTACGCGCATGCGCGTGCGCACACACACACACACACACACACGCATATATACACCAATTATTGACAACAGGCATCATTTCCGATTGGTCCAGGTCAGTCCTGCATGATCACTATCCCTGCCATCTAGTTGTGAAGAATTTTGAAAGACTTTCAGAGACTAGCACAGGTCCCAAAAAACAGTAGGTGTCTGATAAACATCTGCTGATTGGTGGATTTGTTGCTTAGGTCTCAGGATGGTAAAGGGAAGAATAGATTATTCGCCAGTTGACTATTAACCAACTGCAGCAATATGCCAGGCCCCTGGGCTAGGTGCTACGTAACAAGCATGAGTAAAATGCGGCCCCATGACCTCAATGAACTGATAGCAATAGTCCAAAAGGAGTAAACGGAGGATGTAAAACCTCTGGGACCCAGGGCAAGAGCGGGAAGCCAGCTGAGGAAAGACATGGTTGCATAAAGAATCTCATGCTGCTGCGATAGAGACAAGATACTTGATACAGGCAACATGATGCTTGAGGTCAGGTGCATTTTCTCCAGGCCGTGAGAGACAAAGGGAAGTTGCCCTTGCTCAAATTTGTTTCTTTGGACCCCCTTGTCCTTGGGCTTGCAGTGACTGATCATCCTGGAAATAATGAAAAGATCTGTCATGTTCTGGCTCATTTAAAGCTTAAAAAGGGTCACATAGCACAGAAACAACGCCCCATGAAGGATCCAGCAAATTGAGCAGAGATCCAGTGGGCACTGAAAGAACACAGGCCACAAATCCAGTTGCCTTAGTAAAGAAGCCCTTCCTCAGCCTATGGTACGATCATTTTTATTTTATTTTTATTTTATTTTATTATTATACTTTAGGTTTTAGGGTACATGTGCACAATGTGCAGGTTTGTTACATATGTATCCATGTGCCGTGTTGGTTTGCTGCACCCATTAACTCGTCATTTAGCATTAGGTATATCTCCTAATGCTGTCCCTCCCCCCTCCCCCCGATACGATCATTTTTAAAAAGCCACAGAAAAATGAAGGCAATTGGACAAGAAAGCAACATTTAGCTTAATGAGCTCCATCTTAGGAAAGGGTCTTGGAAAAAACTGGCGAGAGTAAGTGCAGGGGCAAAAGGTGGGATCATGAGGAGATCATCCTGATCATACATAGGGATTGTATCTAAACCCAGGAGCTTGAGAATTTCTTGGTTCTGCAGTGTCTCATCCATGAACTGTTTGAGGTCTACGTAAATAACGTAAATGCCTGCAAACCCTGCGTGCCTCATCTATTTTACTCTACTGCAAGACAGAAAACCCTGGAGCCTGAGACAGGAGAGCGCCTGACCCCTTGGACTGTTCAAAACATTGGCTTGAGGGGCTGGGCACGGTGGCTCACACCTGTAATCCCAGCACTTTGGGAGGCCAAGGCGGGTGGATCACCTGAGGTCGAGAGTTCAAGACCAGCCTGACCAACATGGAGAAATCCGTCTCTACTAAAAGTACAAAATTAGCCGGGTGTGGTGGTACATGCCTGTAATCCCAGCTACTCAGGAGGCTGAGGCAGGAGAATCGCTTGAACCTGGGAGGCAGAGGTTGTGGTGAGCCGAGATTGTGCCATTGCTCTCCAGCCTGGCCAACAAGAGCAAAACTCTGTCTCATTAAAAAAAAAAATTGGCTTGAGTCACTAGCTTTCTGCATTTGTTAAATTCCTACTGCCTTGTACCCATCCAAAAGAGCTGAGATCACCAAAAGGACTTAGGGTATATATGAGAATCTAAGAGCTCTCTCAACTTAGAAAACATATTGCCCAGACTTCATTAGAATCAAGAGACGCTTACAGGCTAAGATTTCCATTCCGATTTTAAATAATTCTTTCTTCTCTAATCAGAGAAGTATTTTATTTTAATGTAATGTTTTTTAAAAAATAAGAACTAGCTTTTTCTTTCTTTTCTTTCTCTCTCTCTCTCTCTCTCTCTCTCTCTCTCTCTCTTTCTCTCTTTCTCTCTTTCTCTCTTTCTCTCTTTCTTTCTTTCTTTCTTTCCCCTCTCTGGCTACACTCTACTCGGCTTGCTACTGCCCGCGCCGCGGACTGCCTGGGACTGCCGGCGCGCGCCACTGCTGCCTGCCTTTTCTCCTTTGGATGCAGGCACGCGTTCGCCATCTTGGCCACGCTGGTTGCCAGCTCCTGACGCCGAGTGCTCTGCCCGCCTCAGCCTTCCCAGGTACTGGGACTACAGACGGAGTCTCGCTCACCCAGTGCTCGGTGTTGCCCGGGCTGGAGGGCGGTGGCGTGGCCTGGCCTCGCGGCAGCCTCTACCCTCCGACCGCCTGCCTTGGCCTGCCAGGGTGCTGGGATTGCAGCCCCTGCCGGGCCGCCGCCCCATCTGGAAGGTGGGGAACGCCTCTGCCCGGCCGCCCCGTCTGGGAGGTGAGGAGCACCTCTGCCTGGCCGCCCCATCTGGGAAGTGAGGAGCGCCTCTGCCCGGCCACCCACGGTCTGGGAAGTGAGGAGCGCCTCTGCCCGGCCACCCACCGTCTGGGAAGTGAGGAGCGCCTCTGCCCGGCCACCCACCGTCTGGGAAGTGAGGAGCGCCTCTGCCCGGCCACCCACCGTCTGGGAAGTGAGGAGCGCCTCTGCCCGGCCACCCACCGTCTGGGAAGTGAGGAGCGCCTCTGCCCGGCCACCCACCGTCTGGGAAGTGAGGAGCGCCTCTGCCCGGCCACCCACCGTCTGGGAAGTGAGGAGCGCCTCTGCCCGGCCACCCACCGTCTGGGAAGTGAGGAGCGCCTCTGCCCGGCCACCCACCGTCTGGGAAGTGAGGAGCGCCTCTGCCCGGCCACCCACCGTCTGGGAAGTGAGGAGCGCCTCTGCCCGGCCGCCCCGTCTGGGAAGTGAGGAGCGCCTCTGCCCGGCCACCCACCGTCTGGGAAGTGAGGAGCGCCTCTGCCCGGCCACCCACCGTCTGGGAAGTGAGGAGCGCCTCTGCCCGGCCACCCACCGTCTGGGAAGTGAGGAGCGCCTCTGCCCGGCCACCCACCGTCTGGGAAGTGAGGAGCGCCTCTGCCCGGCCACCCACCGTCTGAGAAGTGAGGAGCGCCTCTGCCCGGCCGCCCCGTCTGGGAAGTGAGGAACGCCTCTGCCCGGCCGCCCCGTCTGGGAAGTGAGCAGCACCCCTGCCCGGCCACCCCGTCCGGGAAGAAGTGAGGAGCGCCTCTGCCCGGCCGCCCCGTCCGGGAAGAAGTGAGGAGCGCCTCTGCCCGGCCGCCCCGTCCGGGAAGAAGTGAGGAGCGCCTCTGCCCGGCCGCCCCGTCCGGGAAGAAGTGAGGAGCGCCTCTGCCAAGCCGCCCCGTCTGGGAAGTGAGGAGCTCCTCTGCCCGGCCGCCCCGTCCGGGAAGAAATGAGGAGCGCCTCTGCCCGGGCGCCCCGTCCGGGAAGAAGTGAGGAGCGCCTCTGCCCGGCCGTCCCGTCTGGGAAGTGAGGAGCGCCTCTGCCCGGCCGCCCCGTCCGGGAAGAAATGAGGAGCGCCTCTGCCCGGGCGCCCCATCCGGGAAGAAGTGAGGAGTGCCTCTGCCCGGCCGCCCCGTCCGGGAAGAAGTGAGGAGCGCCTCTGCCCGGCCACCCACCGTCTGGGAAGTGAGGAGCGCCTCTGCCCGGCCACCCACCGTCTGGGAAGTGAGGAGCGCCTCTGCCCAGCCACCCACCGTCTGGGAAGTGAGGAGCGCCTCTGCCCGGCCACCCACCGTCTGGGAAGTGAGGAGCGCCTCTGCCCGGCCGCCCCGTCTGGGAAGTGAGGAGCGCCTCTGCCCGGCCGCCCCGTCTGGGAAGTGAGCAGCACCCCTGCCCGGCCGCCCCGTCCGGGAAGAAGTGAGGAGCGCCTCTGCCCGGCCACCCCGTCCGGGAAGAAGTGGGGAACGCCTCTGCCCGGGCGCCCCGTCCGGGAAGAAGTGAGGAGCGCCTCTGCCCGGCCGCCCCGTCCGGGAAGAAGTGAGGAGCGCCTCTGCCCGGCCGCCCCGTCCGGGAAGAAGTGAGGAGCGCCTCTGCCCGGCCGCCCCGTCCGGGAAGAAGTGAGGAGCGCCTCTGCCCGGCCGCCCCGTCCGGGAAGAAGTGAGGAGGGCCTCTGCCAAGCCGCCCCGTCTGGGAAGTGAGGAGCTCCTCTGCCCGGCCGCCCCGTCCGGGAAGAAATGAGGAGCGCCTCTGCCCGGGCGCCCCGTCCGGGAAGAAGTGAGGAGCGCCTCTGCCCGGCCGTCCCGTCTGGGAAGTGAGGAGCGCCTCTGCCCGGCCGCCCCGTCCGGGAAGAAATGAGGAGCGCCTCTGCCCGGGCGCCCCATCCGGGAAGAAGTGAGGAGTGCCTCTGCCCGGCCGCCCCATCCGGGAAGAAGTGAGGAGCGCCTCTGCCCGGCCACCCACCGTCTGGGAAGTGAGGAGCGCCTCTGCCCGGCCACCCACCGTCTGGGAAGTGAGGAGCGCCTCTGCCCGGCCACCCACCGTCTGGGAAGTGAGGAGCGCCTCTGCCCGGCCACCCACCGTCTGGGAAGTGAGGAGCGCCTCTGCTCGGCCACCCACCGTCTGGGAAGTGAGGAGCGCCTCTGCCTGGCCGCCCCGTCTGGGAAGTGAGGAGCGCCTCTGCCCGGCCGCCCCGTCTGGGAAATGAGGAGCGCCTTTGCCCGGCCACCTATCGTCTGGGAAGTGAGGAGCGCCTCTGCCCGGCCTCCCATCGTCTGGGAGGTGAGGAGCGCCTCTGCCCGGCCGCCCCGTCCGGGAGGAAGTGAGGAGCGCCTGTGCCCGGCCGCCCCGTCCAGGAAGAAGTGAGGAGCGCCTCTGCCCGGCCGCCCCGTCCGGGAAGAAATGAGGAGCGCCTCTGCCCGGCCGCCCCGTCCGGGAAGAAGTGAGGAGCGCCTCTGCCCGGCCGCCCCGTCCGGGAAGAAGTGAGGAACGCCTCTGCCCGGCCGCCCCGTCCGGGAAGAAGTGAGGAGCGCCTGTGCCCGGCCGCCCCGTCCGGGAAGAAGTGAGGAGCGCCTCTGCCTGGCCGCCCCGTCTGGGAAGTGAGGAGCGCCTCTGCCCGGCCGCCCCGTCCGGGAAGAAATGAGGAGCGCCTCTGCCCGGTCGCCCCATCCCGGAAGAAGTGAGGAGCGCCTCTGCACAGCCACCCATCGTCTGGGAAGTGAGGAGCGCCTCTGCCCGGCCACCCACCGTCTGGGAAGTGAGGAGCGCCTCTGCCCGGCCGCCCCGTCCGGGAAGAAGTGAGGAGCGCCTCTGCCCGGCCGCCCCGTCCGGGAAGAAGGGGGAGAGGAGCGCCTCCGCCCGGCTGCCCCGTCCGGGAGGAAGTGAGGAGCGCCTCTGCCCGGCCGCACCGTCGGGAAGAAGTGAGGAGCGCCTCTGCCCGGCCGCCCCGTCTGGGAGGTGAGGAGCGCCTCTGCCCGGCCACCCATCGTCTGGGAGGTGAGGAGCGCCTCTGCCCGGCCACCCATCGTCTGGGAGGTGAGGAGCGCCTCTGCCCGGCCACCCATCGTCTGGAAAGTGAGGAGCGCCTCTGCCCGGCTGCCCCATCTGGGAAGTGAGGAGTGCCTCTGCCCGGCCACCCATCGTCTGGGAGGTGAGGAGCGCCTCTGCCCGGCCGCCCATCGTCTGGGAAGTGAGGAGCGCCTCTGCCCGGCCACCCATCGTCTGGGAAGTGGGGAGCACTTCTGCCCGACCACCCATCGTCTGGGAAGTGAGGAGCGCCTCTGCCCGGCCACCTATCGTCTGGGAAGAAGTGAGGAGCGTCTCTGCCTGGCCGCCCCGTCTGGGAAGTGAGGAGCCCCTCTGCCCGGCCGCCCCGTGTCTGGGTAGAAGTGAGGAGCTCCTCTGCCTGGCCGCTCCGTCTGGTAGGTCTACCACGGAGGCCAGAGGCAATGTGGGGGCTGGACGTGGTGGCTCACGCCTGTGGTCCCGGCACTCTGGGGGGCGAGGCGGGTTGATCACTTCGGGCTAGGAGTTCGAGACCAGTCTTGCCAACTTGGCGAAACATGAAGAATACAACAGACAAACCAACCAACCAACTCAATGACAACAAAACAGGTCTACCCTGGAGTCATACTCTAATTTTTTCTATTTTCTTCCCTTTCTGATCCTTTATCCCACTTTCTTTTTCTTCCTCTTCCTTCTCCCTCTTCTTTGTCAAATAGAGGATTGAGTTATTATCACTGATCCATATAAAGTCCCTCTCTCATTTATTTTAACTCCCACCCCCATTTCTATTCCCCGACTTCCCATGTGCAACCTTCCTAATATGTTTGATACGCATCTTTTTGTTTGTATGTATTTTTAGAAAATGTTTATTGTTTTTGTATGCAAAAAAAATTAATAAAAAAAAAAAAAAAAAAAAAAAAAAATAAGAACTAAAACCAGAGCAAACACCAGTTTATATGTTCCCCTCAAACATCTTTCTGATTGAATCTCCCCTTCTCTTTTCAGCCTGTGACAGAATGACACTTTCCTTTACCTTAATCGAATGTTTCTGTTATAAAGCCAATGAATGTGAACAGGCCAAGCTCCTGAATATGTCAAGAAGCAATGAGAACTCAGTGGAAAATAGCCCATAGAAAAATTTTATGAGCTGCAAATGTTACATTTCATCCTACAATGGAATCTGCCTCCCTTCATAATCCTCCAGGGTTCCAGCCCACCCCCAGGCACCTTTATTTCCCACAGAACCTCTGATACTCAGTAATCCAGCAGAAGAGTTAAAACAAAGAAACTGTGAGCACTTTCTGGAGGTTCTTGGTATGTTTTGATTTGGATTACTTTGCCTTGTTTTGTTTTACTTTCCTGGTCATTGATTCTTGTGAAGTCTTAGGAGCTGAAAATCTCCCCAACCCCTCCCTTTCTTGAAGTCAAGAAAATTAATGAAAAACAGTCATGCATGGGAATACTCCATTATGAAGAAGGAAAACTCAGTGCAAACATATCATTTGAAGGGGCTTGCAGGTGGACCTGCAAAGGTCAAAGCCACACAAAATCAAAGAGCAAGGTCAAGTTCTAAAATATTTGTATTCCACTGACTGTGATGAAGGCTAATGTTTGCCCTAATTAAATTGCTAAATACTTCATATCTGTAATGAGCTTAGGGAAAGGAATCTATTGTTTCATTTTAGCATTCAGTCTTAAGAAAGTTTTTATTTAATCCAGCTTTACCAATTCTACTGATTTGGGGCACGACAAAACCTCTATTTAGAAAAATGGTTAGCTAAATCTTTACGAGAGGCAGCATCATATGGTATTGAGGACATAGACTTTAAAATCAAACAGCTCTATATGCACATCTTGTGGCCTCTCACCCATTTTGTAACCTGGTGTAAGAGGCTTAGTCACTCTGAGCCACAGTTGCCTTGCTACCAGATGGGAATAGTACTATCTCATTTGCAGTGTTGTTGTAAGAGTCAAATAAATAGTACTTCTGAGGTGTACAGCACTGGACAGAGAACACTCTTCATTCATGTTAGGAATGATGGTCATTGACGATGACAATGATGATGAAGCTGGTGATGATGAGGATGGTGATGTTGATGGAAGAGGATCAAGGCCAACATTGCATCTCCACAAGCTACTGATTTCCATCTTTGAGTGTTGAACACTGATCAGCTACTACTCATCTGTAGACTCCTACTCTGCAGACCATCCTCAGCCCATAGAGTTAAAAAATAACACCTGAGTGCCAAACGCCTACCAATTCTAGCCCAGAGACAGGATAGAACAAAGGTTCAAAGGTAGAGATTTGACACACACATATATACGCAGACATACATGAGAACCCCACCTCCAATAAATCCATCCTCTCAGGGCAATGATTCCCCAGCATGATGCATTCATCAGTCAAAGCATCTATCATGGGTTCACGCCACAGACCTGTCTACACCACAGAGGTCGCATTACAGACTTGGGATCCCATCTTGCTTTAGCCAAGATGCTTACTGGGACCTGATACTGTCTGTGATTTCTCACAAGCCTGAGACATGGAAAAGTATCACAATACGGTATCGTAAAAATGAATCTTTGTCACCTGATCATTTTCATGTTAACAATTGGAAACAAGACTGGGGCTCTTTTTGAACATGAGATTTAGTAGGGGATGGGAGACTGAAGACAGGGTGAGCTTTGCTATGAGGTGTGGTGGTAATAAATGTCACCAAGTGGGAAATATTCTAGCTCTATTTCCAGGAACCAGAGGCAGCAGCTGAAGGCAGAAAAATGACAATAATTAGATTACTCAGAAGCCAACAGAATGTATAAATCTGATGTGTTAAGCCCTGCTTGTGGATTTGCTTTCCAAATCTTATTCTGGCAGTTCCTTCCTGGGAGCTGAAGTCCCCTATTTCTGCCTAGAGACCTAAGGTAAATTCTGCCTTTGCAAAGAGTAATTACTATTAGAATTTTTCTTTATCTTTTGTTTAGGCAGCGCAAAGTCCCACAATCTTTTCATTTCTACCTGGTGAATTACCAGTCACAGGAAGGAGGAGGGCAGACGAGTGCTTGGGTCAGAGTCCCTCTGCTTCATATGGCCATTGTATGGCAGATTTCTCCCAGCTCCCTCCCAGACGAGTCAGACTTGAACCTGAACTTCTGTAATAAACCTCTGAAAACCACTGCTCAAGCAGTTTCCAAGTGACTAAGCTGCCGTCCTCAGTCAAGCTGGATTTAAGACTTTATCGGGAGATCATGCTGGTATATATGTGTGTCTAGAAAAATACATTCAAAATTCATCACACTGAAGGAAGGGATTGGATGTGTCAGGGCAAAGCTCAGTTTTAGGGTGCAAATGCTGCAGAGATATGAAGGACTTTTAAAGCCACATGCTTTCCAAATACAAAGGCAAATTAGAAACATTCCTTTTAGCGGCAAATTTTACACTTTAGAGTGAATTTTGAACTTCTGGATCTGGTATCAATCAAAGCATTAGAATATGAGATTCTCTATTTGAAGGGTCTCAGTGTTTGCAAGTCTTAAGCCTAAAAAAAAATTATTAACAGGGACCTTCTCTGCTCAGAGGAATTCTCTGAGAATTACCACCATCTGACTTTCCAAGCTGAAAGCCAGTAACTGGACAGGGGCTGGTAGGGGGAAGAGCAGTGGAGAGCCCAGACAGAAGAGAGGCCTGGGATGGGGAAGGGGGGTCAGGCCCATCCCTCCCCACTTGAGGATCTGCCCCTCTCAAAGACCTGGTACAACTCACCAACATCCCAAAAAGGTATGAAAACATTCATAAACTTGAGAGAACACAGACTAGAATAAGTGAATCAAGATGGGTAAATTGTAGAACAGGTCTGGGTTAGGCCATTCTTTTCTTGCCATAAAGGAATACCTGAGACTGGATAATTTATTCTGGGGAGGCCTCAGGGAGCTTTTACTCACGGCAAAAAGCAAAGTAGGAGCGGGCAAGTCACATGGTAAAAGCAGTAGCAAGGGGAGATGTCACAGATCTCATGAGAACTCACTCACTAACACGAGGATGGCACCAATCCATGAGGGATCCGCCCCATGACCCAGACCCCTCTCACCAGGCCCCACCTCCAACATTGGGAATTGCATCTCAACATGAGATTTGGAGCAAACATGCAAACTATGTCAATGTCCAATTCCATTTATTCTGAAGTGGTAGTAATATCACAACTCCCACAAAATTCAGATCAAAAATAAACATAAAGCATGTTATAGAGAGATCTACCTCCGTAAGTATACACGTGTACTTAACATACATGTGAGGGAGGTATATTTAGTCTCCACCCTTTATGTCTCCATAGAAGGGAGAGAACTTCCACTGTTCCTACCCAATGTGGAAATTGCAGGAGGGTTATTGTGACCTTCTTTCTCCTCCCTCACTATCTGGTCCAGAAGACAAGGAGAAATGACTTATCTGATTGGAGAGTCTGGAGACAGAGGGAGGACTGAGTATGTCTAGCAGGGCCTCTGTGAAGGGGCTGTGCCTAAGATACAGGAGGACTCTCACATTCTCTGCTCATCCAATGAGGGTAACCTTCTGAGACCTGCTCTTCTCTTGCAAGCAGGAGGCCAGATGTTGAGCAGGCTGCAGACAGGTTATTCAGTTCAAGAAAGAGTACTGAGGCTGGGCATGGTGACTCATGCCTGCAATCCCAGCACTCTGGGAGGCTGAGGCCGGCCGGTCACCCGAGCCCAGGTGTTTGAGACCAGCCTGGGCAACATGGTGAAACCCCATTTCTACAGAAAATACAAAAATTAACCAGGCATGGTGGCACATACCTGTAGACCCAGCTACTCGGGAAGCTAAGGTAGGAGAATCACCTGAGCCCAGGGAAGGTTGAAGCTGCAGTGAGCCATGATCATTCCACTGCACTCCACCCTGGGTGACAGAGTGAGACCCTGTCTCAAAAGAAAAAAAAGAAGGGGTGGTGCAAAGTTCTTTGTGGCCACACATCTAGGTATCATTACCTAATCTAACTTATACTGAAATAAAGCAGAAATATTTGTTTACTAACTTTCCTTTTCTTTCCTTATTCTATGTAATTGTGGTAAAATGTACATAAAATAAAATTTGCTATTTCAACCACTTCTAACTGCAGAGTTCAGTGGAATTAAGTAGCTTTGCATTATTGTGCAGCTGTCACCACCATCCATCTCCAGAGCTTCTCATCTTGCCAGCTGAAACATTCATAAACTTGAGAGAACACGGACTAGAGTAAGTGAATCAAGATGGGTAAATTGTGGAACAGGTCTGGGTTAGGCCATTCTTTTCTTGCCATAAAGGAATACCATACCCATCAAACAATCACTCCCCATTCTGCCCTCTCCCACCCTCTGGTAGCTACCATCCTACTTTCTGTCTCTATAAATTTAACTACTCTAGATGCCTCCTATAAGCGGACATATGTGTCCTTTCGTGTGTCCATTTGTGACTGGCTTATTTCATTAAGCATAATGTCCTCAAGGTTCATCCATGTTGTAGCACGTGTTGGAATTTCCTTCCTTTTTAAGGCTGAATCATATTCCATTATACATATAGACCACATTTTGTTTGTTTATTTACTCATCTGTCAATGGACACTCAAGTAGCCTCCACATTTTAGCTACTATGAATAATGCTGCTGTGTGCAAATACCTACTTGAGTCCCTGTTTTCAATTATCTGGGATGAATACTCAGAAGTGGAATTTCTAGCTCTATTTTTCTGACTTCTCCATTCATCTCTCAAATGATCCTTATCTCACGACTGGAGAGGAGTGTTATTTATGACTTTCTGAACTCCCAAGAGACAGAGCCAACATGTCTAACTCTGCATGTTGGGCCCTACCCAAAGGCTCCCTGGGACCAGAAGTGGAGAGACTAAAACCACCCATGTTCCTTGCCTCCATGCACCTGGCCCAAAGGTGCCCTGGCTGCGGCCCTGCCCACAGAACTCATGTCCTTCCATGTTTCTAACGCACATCTCAGACCAATCATCTCTATTCCCAAAGGCCTTACTCTAGGGTTTCTTTGGAAGAATTCTATGTCTTCCGCCTCTCTTGATCCTAGTTTCTTCCAAGGGTTCCTGTGGTCATTTGTGCACAGACAACTGAGACTACACCTTCTCAAACAAGATCTTCCCCTTCCTATGTGAAATTACCCATCTAGCCCAGGCAGTTTGTCTTTGAGAAAAATGCTGAACTACTCCAATCATACAAAAACATGGTGCTAATATCCCATAAGCAGGGATGCGAGTATTCTACAGGAATTATTATCCCTTAATACTTTTTTAGGATCAAAAGGGTCATTTGCTTGTGTAGCTGAAAGTCCTTTAAAAATACCAACACATGTGCTTCCAATCAGAGACAGGAAGCATTCTTATTGGTCTGCATTTTCCAGTAGGGAAGCCAGGGAGCTTCTGCAACTCTGTTGGGCTTTGCCTGTTTGCCAAGATGACTAAGTGCATCAATAGAATTACATTAAAAACATGAAGATTAATAACAGGCAAAAATATTCTTATCCTATAGGAATAAAGAAGTGTTAACAGTTTTTATTGCTGCTATAGCAAGTTATCACAAATTTCATGATTTAAACAACAAATGTATGACGTTACAGTTCTGTAGGTTAGAAGTCCAACACAGGTCCCACTGAACTAAAATCAACATGTTGGCAGGGTTGCATCTCCACTAGGGGGTAAAGGGGAGAGTCCATTTCTTTGCCTTTTCCAGCTTCTAGAGGACAGATGCATGTTTTGGTTTATGGCCCCTTCCTCCATCTTCGAAGCCAGCAATGTTGCATCTCTCTCATCATTCTTCCCTAAGCAACTTCCCTCTGACTCTCTTCTTCCCCCCTCTTCTACTGATAAAGACCTTTGTGATTACATTGGGCCCACCCAGAAAATCCAGGATAATCTATTTTAAGGTCAGATGAATAGCAACCTTAATTCCATCTACAACCTTAATTTCCCTCTGTCATATAACCTAAGAGATTCACACCTTTCGGGAATTAGGACATGGACATCTTCAGGGGATCATTATTCTGCCTATCACAGACAAGTAACATAAAAGAATAAAACAGGCCAGACCCAAGCCCAGAAGGAAATGCTAATTTTTATGTGAAATCAGCTGGTTCTTAAACGTCAGCAACTAAATAAAGTTGAAAACAAAATAAATACTGTCCAAGTCAAACAAAACTTCTCTGAAGGCCACGTTTATAGTTTAAAATCTCTACATTATGGTACAAGAGGGTAATTTCTTTTCTCACCACCAAAATCCCCAGTGTGATTTCTCCTACTTAGACCCCAGGTTTTGATGGATTCAAACTGATAAATAAATGCTATTTATTAAGTAATAATTCATTTCCCAAAGTTTTATTTTAAAAGGCATAGGTTAGCATCTATTCCCCCAGGAATAGCATAAAATACAGCTTATTAATAATAAAAGCCAAGATACATACAACTTACATTAATAACTAATAATAAAAGCCAGTGTGAATTGAGCACTTATTAAATGCCAGATTCTATGCTAAGTGTTTTCTATGCACTAATTCATTCAATTCTCACAACAGTTCTATGTGATCAGAAACCATCATTTCTCCCATTTTATAGATGAGAAAACTCAGGCTCAAAGAGCTATGTCCCTAATGTTGCACAGACAGCGAATGGCCAAGCTGTAATGCAAACCTAGGCCTGATATGAGAAGCCAATTTTTTAACCATTATGTTATCCTGCCAATACATTCCTATCAAAATAAAATAGATGTCATGGTTTCACATGTCTGTGCCACCTAATGGTGGGTGATGAGGGATGTGAATCTCTTTACGGTGTTTAGAAAAACATGGTTTTGTGCTTCCTTTGATGACCCCAGATGACCATCCAGGAGTGGGATTTGAAATAATTCAAGCAATTGAGGAGTGATATACAAACCCTATTCTATCAGATGAGTAAGTCACCATGATACTCCAGAAAAGTATTATTTCAAAGCATCAAAATGCATAGTTGATTGGGAATTACACACAGGAGACCCCAACCTTGCAAAAAGTCCTGGAAAAACAATTCTATTTTCTGGCCAGGTGCGGTGGCTCAACCCTGTAATCTCAGCACTTTGGGAGGCCGAAGCGAATGCATCATCTGAGGTCAGGAGTTCGAGACCAGCCTGGCTAACATGGTGAAACCTCATCTCTACTAAAAATACAAAATTAGCCGGGTGTGGTGGCATACACCTGCAGTCCCAGCTACTCCAGAGGCTGAGACAGGAGAATGGCTTGAACCCAGGAGGTGGAGGTTGCAGTGAACCAAGATCGTGCCACTGCACTCCAGCCTGGGCAAGACAGAGGGAGACTCCATCTTAAAGAGCTTCTGCACAGCAAAAGAAACTATCATCAGAGTGAACAGGCAACCTAAAGAATGGGAGAAAATTTTTGCAATCTATCTGTCTGACAAAGGGCTAACATCCAGAATCTACAAAGAACTTAAGCAAATTTACAAGAGAAAAACAACCCCATCAAAAAGTGGGCAAAGGATATGAACAGACACTTCTCAAAAGAAGACATTTACGCAGCCAACAAACATGAATAAAAGCTCATTATCACTGGTCATTGGAAAAATGCAAATCAAAACCACAATGAGATACCATCTCACGCCAGTTAGAATGGTGATCATTAAAAAGTCAGGAAACAACAGATGCTGGAGAGGATGTAGAGAAATAGGAATGCTTTTACACTATTGGTGGGAGCGTAAATTAGTTCAACCATTGTGGAAGACAGTGTGGTTATTCTAGAACAAGATCTAGGATCTAGAACCAGAAATACCATTTGACCCAGCAATCCCATTACTGGGTATATACCCAAAGGATTATAAATCATTCTACTATAAAGACACATGCAGACGTATGTTTATTGTGGCACTATTCACAATAACAAAGACTTGGAACCAACCCAAATGCCCATCAATGATAGACTGGATAAAGAAAATGTGGCATATATACATCATGGAATACTATGTAGTCATAAAAACGGATGAATTCATGTCCTTTACAGGGACATGGATGAAGCTGGAAACCATCATTCTCAGGAAACTAACACAAGAACAGAAAACCAAACACTGCATGTTCTCACTCATAAGAGGGAGTTGAACAATGAGAACACATGGACACAAGGAGGGGAACATCACACACTGGGGCCTGTCGGGCAGTGAGGGGCTAGGGGAGGGATAGCATTAGGAGAAATACCTAATGTAGATGATGGGTTGATGGGTGCAGCAAACCACCGTGGCATGTGTATACCTAAGTAACAAACCTGCATGTTCTGCACATGTACCCCAGAACTTAATGTATAATAATTTTTTTAAAAAATTTGTTTTCTTGGATACTTTCCACACAACTTGAACTTCATAATTGAACAATGGCTACTGTACCTCTATGCAATTACTGGGTACCTCCCTTGTTGGGGTGAGATCCTGAAAGCCTGTTATTGTCATTTCCTAGAGCCGTTGCACTCCCACTCTCAATCTTCCTTATCAGACTATCATTCCATTTCAGTTTTCCTTCTTGTTCATGCGCAGGTGATCTTAGGCCTCTGGCCATTGTGACTTTTCATACAACCCTTGGTTTGCCTCCATTATTCAATGAGAAAATAGGTTTTCTTTCAACACTGGGCAAGCATGTGGAGTACCAGAAACCTGTCTGCAGAAAAGAAACAGCAATATGAGGTCTCCTAACCTCACATAACATGTTTAAGGGAGGTAAATATATCCCATTTACCCTAAAGTCTCATCACCTAGCATGGTGCCTACAATTTAGTGCTTTAAAAAGAGAAGGAAGGAGAAAGGGAGAGAAGGAGGAGGAGAGAGAGAGTACAAAAAACCACTATATTAACAGGTGTATCATAAGCTCAGAGTGGCAGAATAAATGCACAGACACTACTTGGGTAAAACACACAAAATTTCTTATCTCAAAGGTACAGGGTTGGGAGTGGTCATTCAGGCTTGTAATTCCAGGACTCTGAGAGGCCAAGGCAGGAGGATCGCTTGAGTCCAGGAGTTTGAGACCAGCCTGGGCAACATAGCAGGACTCCATTTTCACAAAAAAAAAAAAAAAAAAAAAAAAAAAGACCTACTAGTAGGGTATAGTGGGATGTGCCTGTGGTTCCAGCTACTTGGGAGGCTGAGATGGGACGATGGCTTGAGCACAGGAAGTTGAAGCTATAGTGAGCCATGACTGCACCACTGCTCTCAGCCTGGGCAACAGAGTGAGACCCTGTCTCAACCAATAATGTTAAAAATTAAAGGCACAGAGGAAACGCAGCTGCATCAGTACTCACTAAAAAGAGATCACCAACACTTTTCAGGAAGACGCCCTTGTCCTAGAACCCAGGCCTTAACCATCCAGCTCCCTGTTACTAAGTCATCCATTGCTAGGGAAGTCTGACCTGGCCATGCAGCTGCCCCTGCCCCAGACTGGAGCAGTTCTGGATGTCTCCTCACTGCACCAGGAGCAGGTGCACCTCATCAATCTTAAAGCACACTGTGACAAAGCAATACACATTCTGATTGAAAATATGGTACAACGTTGTATAGTCAAACATGAGTATGGTCATTAATCATCCTCAGTCCCCCAGGCTAATGTGGCCTGACCTAGTTGTTACACTTTCCGAATTTAGAGCTGAGGAACTAAAACAAAGTTCAGCCACACAGATGTTTCTGGAAGTCACATTCAAGGCTGAACATGAGCCAACTGTGAAGACAAATGACAGGGAAAAAAATAAGAAGGAAGAAATGAAGGAAGTGGGGGAGAGAAGGAGGAAGAGGAAGAGGAAGAGGAAGAGGAAGGAAGGAAGGAAGGGATAACCAGGTATCTCAAGTATCTTACTCCAGAAATAAAATGGAGAACGTAGTGTGCATTCATACCCAAGTTTCCTCCCGTTCAAGCTTACAGAAGGATTACTCTTCCTTACTATCTTTGTAATTAGGTGGGATCATGTGACAAGTTTGGTTTAAACCCTTCATGTTCTCTTCCCCTGCTGAGATGATCACATGGGACTCGGAGGCTTTGTGATGAGATGGACATGCCATGATTTTGACAATTTGTCCTGGAGAGGTGCTCAGAATCTCAACCACCAGAATTCAAGGAGCAGGAAATAAACTTTAGTTAATTACACCACTGAGATTTTGGGGGTGTTATATTAATGCAGCATCACTCATGTTAACCTGATTCACATAGGAAATTAAAGGCAAAGCTTGCCAAAACCAATTTACAAGAGAATTATTTAAAAATTTATAAAGCAAAGTTGCACAGTGGCTGAGATCTTATCATGGGCTCAATAAATACTTGCTTGATGTTGTAAGAATGTGCCAGGTGTGGTGGCTCACCACCTGTAATCCCAGCGCTTGGGGAGGCCAAGGCAGGCGGATCACCTGAGGTCAGGAGTTCATGACCAGCCTGGGCAATATGGAGAAACCCCATCTCTACTAAATACAAAAATTAGTCAGGCATGGTGGCGCATGCCTGTAATCCCAGCTACTCGGGAGGCTAAGGCACAAGAACTGCTTGAACCCGAGAGGCAGAGGTTGCAGTGAGCAAAGATCATGCCACTGCACTCCAGCCTGGGTGACAGTGCAAGATTCTGTCTCAAAAAAAAAAAAAAAAAAAAAAAAGGCTTTAAGAATGGTTTTCCTCAATGACTAATTAATAGCATGCCTCAGCTCCTATGTGAAATATGTTTCCTTTGGCTCTCCAACTTGCACCTTCCATCTTCCTTTGCCCTCATGACTGTCTCAGAGAGTGTTTGGGAGGACCCTGTGAGATGATACAATCTTTTAATAGTATCAGTAAATGCTAGCTGTTGATGGTGCTTTTTGTTTTTGTTAGTGATTTCTTATTCCTCCAAACTCCATTCTTAAATTTTATCCATTTCTCTCCCTTGCCCAAAGCCCTGTTTCTTCTCCTCTCTACATCCAAATCTCGTTCGTTCCCCTTTGCAACCAGCTCAAGTTTTACCTTCTCAAAATTTGACTATTTCATTTAGCTTGATCTCTCCAATCAAAATAACTAATACATTGAGTCAATACCACCCAACTCAATCAATTGGGTGTTTTTTTATTTTTTAATGTGTAAAGTGAGCAGCGGTTCTCCCCATCAACATTTCTCTATCATCTGGGAAATGTTCTACTTTTCTTTCAGTGAACAGTTACAGCCCCCAGTGCCAACCCCTTGGGTCAGTAGATCATAGAAGCTTGAGCCCCCGGCCACAGAGGTCGGTATTGCACCCATTCTGAGGTCTTAGTACTTTAACCTGATCGAGCATAGTGACTGGCCCATGAACTAGCCATATGACCCATGCCTAGCCAACTAGAATTCTTATCCTGGTTTTCTCAAATTGGAGTTGGGGTAAGAGTCCTTTCTTCTCAGGCTACTCTGGGAAGATTTGAGTCTGGAAGCTACTAATCATCGCTCTGTCTCCTCCAAAGAAGGCCAGATGCCATAGGGACACTGAGGCTGACATTCAGAAGTCAAGCCCAAGGAAAACAAGTCCCTGGCTTCAGTTTTCCCAAGTCATACCCTCTCTTCCCACCTCCCCAAGAAAATTAATTTCCCCATTGACCTAAACTAGTTTAGGTAGAATTTCATCATTTGCAAATAACAATCCCAAATAATTCAAAAGGTAAGCCCTTTGAGGAAAATTCAATTCACAAATCTGACCAACCTGTCTGAGCACCCAGTGTGTGCAGTTATAGCTTCCATTATCAATAGTATAATTTTAAACACAGAATAGATGAGAAACAAATGTGATGAATGTGAAATTTCTTTCATAAAAAAAATATATATATATCACCTAGGCATGGGTGATAAGATCCTCATATTGCCATTCGGAAACTAGATCTTGCAACCAAAACCTGCTAGGCAAGAATACAGAACCTAGCTAGACACAGACATCTGGCCTGCCAGTCTAATGAGCCTCCAACTCCCAATTGCACCTCATATATGCACCCAGCATCCCAAACTATGAGGATTAAAACAGCTTTTGCAACAGAATGTTCATCACCTCATATGTTGACCATAAGGACAGATTTGGGCTCCTAGTAGGCTTGGGGAAAGAAAGTAGGATAAACTGGGGGTGATATTCTAAATATTTAACAAGACCTGCATGGGCACAGAGCAGTCAGAACAGAGGCTAGCTAACAACAGCTCTATATTTGAATATAAGCCTCAAGGTGGAGTGGGTGAAAAGCTAGGACTTCAGATTCCAGAGCAAGCTTAGGTTTGGGGATTGAGAACCCCAATAGGTTGACACTGAGAGGCCTCCAAAGAGACTTACATCACTCATTCATCTGCCAGTTGTGAGAACAGACAGAGGATATGGGGGTAAATGAGACATGGGCCTCTCTGTCTCTATTTTTTTTTTCTCTTTTTTTTTTTTTATTATACTTTAGGGTTTTAGGGTACATGTGCACAATGTGCAGGTTTGTTACATATGTATCCATGTGCCATGTTGATTTCCTGCACCCATTAACTCGTCATTTAGCATTAGGTGTATCTCCTAATGCTGTCCCTCCCCCCTCCCCCCACCCCACAACAGTCCCCAGAGCGTGATGTTCCCCTTCCTGTGTCCATGAGTTCTCATTGTTCAATTCCCACCTATGAGTGAGAACATGCGGTGTTTGGTTTTTTGTCCTTGCGATAGTTTACTGAGAATGATGTTTTCCAGTTTCATCCATGTCCCTACAAAGGACACGAACTCATCATTTTTTATGGCTGCATAGTATTCCATGGTGTATATGTGCCACATTTTCTTAATCCAGTCTATTGTTGTTGGACATTTGGGTTGGTTCCAAGTCTTTGCTATTGTGAATAGTGCCGCAATAAACATACGTGTGCATGTGTCTTTATAGCAGCATGATTTATAGTCCTTTGGGTATATACCCAGTAATGGGATGGCTGGGTCAAATGGTATTTCTAGTTCTAGATCCCTGAGGAATCGCCACACTGACTTCCACAATGGTTGAACTAGTTTACAGTCCCACCAACAGTGTAAAAGTGTTCCTATTTCTCCACATCCTCTCCAGCACCTGTTGTTTCCTGATTTTTTAATGATGGCCATTCTAACTGGTGTGAGATGGTATCTCACTGTGGTTTTGATTTGCATTTCTCTGATGGCCAGTGATGAGGAGCATTTCTTCATGTGTTTTTTGGCTGCATAAATGTCTTCTTTTGAGAAGTGTCTGTTCATGTCCTCTGCCCACTTTTTGATGGGGTTGTTTGTTTTTTTCTTGTAAATTTGTTTGAGTTCATTGTAGATTCTGGATATTAGCCCTTTGTCAGATGAGTAGGTTGCAAAAATTTTCTCCCATTGTGTAGGTTGCCTGTTCACTCTGATGATAGTTTCTTTTGCTGTGCAGAAGCTCTTTAGTTTAATGAGATCCCATTTGTCGATTTTGGCTTTTGTTGCCATTGCTTTTGGTGTTTTAGACATGAAGTCCTTGCCCACGCCTATGTCCTGAATGGTATTGCCTAAATCACAAGCATTCTTGTACACCAATCACAGACAAACAAAGAGCCAAATCATGAGTGAACTCCCATTCACAATTGCTTCAAAGAGAATAAAATACCTAGGAATCCAACTTACAAGGGATGTGAAGGACCTCTTCAAGGAGAACTACAAACCACTGCTCAATGAAATAAAAGAGGATACAAACAAATGGAAGAACATTCCATGCTCATGGGTTGGAAGAATCAATATCGTGAAAATGGCCATACTGCCCAAGGTAATTTATAGATTCAATGCCATCTCCATCAAGCTACCAATGACTTTCTTCACAGAATTGGAAAAAACTACTTTAAAGTTCATATGGAACCAAAAAAGAGCCCGCATCGCCAAGTCAATCCTAAGCCAAAAGAACAAAGCTGGAGGCATCACACTACCTGACTTTAAACTATACTACAAGGCTACAGTAACCAAAACAGCATGGTACTGGTACCACAACAGAGACATAGATCAATGGAACAGAACAGAGCCCTCAGAAATGATGCCGCATAGCTACAACTATCTGATCTTTGACAAACCTGACAAAAACAAGAAATGGGGAAAGGATTCCCTATTTAATAAATGGTGCTGGGAAAACTGGCTAGCCATATGTAGAAAGCTGCAACTGGATCCCTTCCTTACACCTTATACAAAAATTAATTCAAGATGGATTAAAGACTTATATGTTAGATCTATTTTTATAATTTTCTGATTACTACCACTTCAAGCTAACACATTGCTTTGTTACATGTGCTAATTCCTTCAGTAGGGTGGTAGCCAAGGTCCCCACCCCAGGTACCTTCCTATCTTCTTTTGGTCACTATGCAACAGTATTTCAAACACAGTTAAAGGTTGTGTACATTGTAACTTCTATGTTTCAAAAAATCAGAGTTCAGTAACCCAAAAAAGTGTCCTAAGCCAATTTAAATCTTTACTCAGATTCTTGAGAAAAATGGCAAAGGACACTGCATTCTCAATGCACCATGAAACATTTTAAATATCCTTTGGGGACAGTTTTATTACTGCCATTCTCTCTCTCCATGCCATCTCTCTCCTTCACCCAGCAGTAGACTCCAGAAAAACTTTCTAACAGTGACGCCTAAAAAATCTCCTCTCCAGCTTTAAACGTTTCCCAAACTCTCCCTACTAATATTCTTTTGCCCGAGTTTCCCAATCATCAGAGAGGCTCCCAGACCTTTCTTGCCTTTTCCTCCCATCACACTGTCCTTCTGTTTTCACCTACTCCTATCTACCAGCCTCCCAGCAAGCAGAAGCCATTGTTGGAGGGCTGCTTCTTCCAGCAAGGAGAAACGGTGACTCAATACTGCCCAACTCACTCTCGCTCCCCACAGAAGGGAGCTTGTGAAGCCCTTGCTTTTGCAAATAAAAAAAAAAAAAAATTCTACTGGAGACTTTCTGGAGAATGGAATGCTCCATCCTGCTTGCACGTGTCTCCAGTTCACATGAGTTTTCATTGTTTTCCTAGCTTTTCCATTCCCAGTTCTTGGAGGTGTCCTATTTATACTGTGGAAGAACCCTTAAAATAGCCCCTGCCAGGAGGCTGCCTCCCCACAACACTGACCAGGGATTGCTATGTGGCCCTTAACTAAATCACACTCCCTGCTCAGTTAGGAAGAAATCATCAAGGTACCAGATGAATCTCCTTCTTCGTTTTCCTTGTCTGAGCTCTAGAAGAACAAAAGGCCCCAGAACAGCAGGCCATGTCTTATCTGGATTAAGGAGTCTTGACCAAATAATTGGAAAACGTGAGTTCTGGCCCCATCCCCACCCTAGCACAAGCTGGGTGAATCTCGATACATCAGTTCTTTCTCTTGGCCTTAGTTTTAGAATGTTGAACTAGATAGAGGGTTTCTTAGCAGAAGGAGGAGAGAAGTTTAAGCAGATTTTTTTTATTTTGATTTACTTATTGGGATTGGTCATATGATTAATTGCACTTGGATGAAAAAAATCCAGTTACTAAAATAGTCTGAAAAACACCAACCTAGATGATATCACTAAGGTCCTTCCAGATCTAATAGTCCAATAGTCAATGATTTTCTCCACTAACATGCCTTTACAGAAGTCTGCTACGAGCAATTTTCTTTCATTTTTGAAATCAATCAGAAAATAGTGAGCAGTCACAATTGAACTTCCTTATACAACACTAATAGGGAGATGTCTTCAAGAAAAATCATTGCCCTCCATCATGGGTTACATGATTAATGTCATTTCCTCTCTGGAAATGCTGATCTTCCTGCTTGACAGCTCAAGGAGTGGATACTATTGAGTAGCCTTCGTCCTCTGGGATCCAGCAAAACCACTGGCACCACTCAGATGACCAACGGCCTGCACTATGGCCATAAAATAATCGAGAGAATAAAACTCCAAAACCACCAGTAAATCAGGGATGGGCAGTAACAAAAGGAGAAAGCTGAGGGATAGGAAGGGACATGGCTCTCACCAAATGATATCAGAGAGACTTAAAGACATGCAGCCAACCCATAACACCTTCCCCCTCCATCCCTCTGCTCACCATTGGACCTTCCTGGTCTCTGATCCTCCTGCTTTCCTCAACTGAGCCACATTGACTCCCCAGAAGCTCAGGTGTTAGAAAACACCAAAATTCAGACAATGTTGGTGGACTTTTATAATATTTTAAAGACAAAAATAGATAAGCACCTTGGAGATCCAAAATTAAACAACTTTAAAGATAACTTTGGCTCCTCCTTTAAAACTATGAAGGGTTTAAAATAATTTTGAGCTTAAAATATACACTTCATACAAAAATTAACCCAAAAGGGATCAAAAACATGAATAAAAGAACTAAAACTATAAAACTCTTAGAAGAAAATATAGGGCAAAAGCTTCATGACATTGAATTTGGGAATGATTTCTTGAATATGGGAACAAAAGTAAATGTAGAGCAATTGGACATCAAAATTAAAAACTTTTATGCATCAGAGGACACTACCACCAGAGTGAACAGACAACCTACAGAATGGGAATAAATATTTGCAAATTATAAATATCATAAGGGATTAATACACAGAATATGTAAAGAACTCCCACAACTCAATAACCAAAAAAAGCCTGATTTTTTAAAATGATCAAAACTTGTATGATGTTTTCACACAGAAGATATACAAATAGCCAATAAGCACATGAAAATTTGCTTGACATCACTAATCATTTGGGAAATGCAAATAAAAACAAAAATGAAGTACCACTTTACCCTGATTATGATAGCTATTACAAAAATAAATAAATAACAAGTGTTAACAATGATGAGGAACAATTGGAACCCTTGTGTGTAAATGGTGGGAATTTAGACTGATGCACACATTATGGAAAATAGGAAGGCAATTTCTCAAAATATTAAAAATAGAATTATCATATGATCTAGCAATTCCCCTTCTAGGTATAAATCCAATAGACTCGAAAAATAGAGACTCAGATATTTCTATGCCAATATTCATGCAGCATTACTCATAATAGGCAAAAGGTAAAGCAACCAAAACATAAACAAAATGTGGTATGTACATACAATGAAATATTAATTTTAGCTTTAAAAAGGAATAAATTTCTGGTACATGCTACAACATAGATGAACCTTGAAAACATTATGCTAAATAAAATAAGCCAGGCATAAAAGGAAAAATATTGCATACTTATATGAGGTAACTAATCAAATTCATAGAGGCAGAAAGTAAAATGGTGAATACCAGGAGTCATGGGGAGGAAAGAATGAGGCGTTATCATCTAATGGGTACAGTTTCAGTTTGTGATGATTAAAACTTCTGGAGATGGACAGTGGTGATGGTTGCATAACAACGTGAATGTACTTAAGGTCGCTGAATTATATACTTAAAATGGTTAAAATGGTAAATTTTACCTTATGTATATTTACTACAATGAAAGTTACAGAAATAAAAAATAATAATTATACAGGAGTGACAGTGTTCATAGGTAGGGTCAGCACAGGTGGTGCCATAGGTGGCTGTCTGAGCCCAGGATGAGGAAGGCTTCTATGCAGGGTGGGGACAGAAGCAGCAGCAGCCTGATGCAGGTGTCTGAGCTCCTGCAGAGCAAAGAAGGCACCTGCACAGCAGAAGGATCAGCTACAGCAGTGGAGGTTGGTTACATACTGAGGGATTGATCCCATCAGTAAACATACTAAATATAATGAGCAGCAAGTTTCTCACTGCCACAGAAGAAACTTAAAAATGTTAGAAAAGAGGAAACAAGAATGAACTTTGTGTTGTTAGATTGTAACTGGAGGCATCAACGTGAACTCATGGCTTGCGACAGGTAAGTAAGTGGACGATAGATGAAGAAAGGAAAGAGAGAGAAAGAGAGGGAGGGGAGGGGAGGGGAGGAGAGGGAAGGAGGGAAGGGGAGGGGAGGAGAGGGAAGGAGGGAAGGGGAGGAGAGGGAAGGAGGGAAAGGGAGGGGAGGGAAGGGGAGGGGAAGGGACACATGTGAAATGGGAGTTTTCCCTTAGCCCCCTTGCAGGGCATGCAATGGGGGTGTAGCTCGCTTCTTCAGTGCCCCACAGCTCAAACCAAACCCTTAGGGGGTGCATGCAGACAGGCAGGTCGTGGGGAGTGTGGGCTCCAACCCCATGGCAGCATCTAGAGTTGAATGTTTACAACTCCCAAAGCCCCAGTGGGCATGTGTCACAGTGTGCTCTTTCAGCTTAGCCGTCCGCAGGCAGCTTGTGTTAGTCAGCTCAGTTAGGCCCTCTGCCTTATTGCAAGAACAGAGGGCTTTCTGTATCCTAGGGTTCTTGCCCTTATGTACCAGAAAAATCAGATCACACATGAGCTTGGAGAATGAGTGCAAGGTTTCATTGAGTGGTGATGTCGCTGGATAGGGAGCCAGGAGATGAATGAGTAGTTGGGCCACTCAGCAGCCAGACTCTTCTCTAACCACCCTCAGCCAAATTGCTCTTGGCATCCACATCGTTCCACCATCAATGCACTGCCAGTGTCTTCCGGTGTGTTCTTCTGCTGGTGTGTTACTCTCCACGTCCAGCTGCTTGTGTATATGCCTGCTAGGGTCTTAGGATTTTTATAGGCACAGGATGGGGGGCATGGCAGGCCAGGGCGGTCTTGGAAAATACAGTATTTGGGTGCAAAAACAGGACTGCCTGACCTCACTTAGGTCCATAGGCACAGGCCTGAGGGTTGAGCCCTTTCCAGGGACCCTACCCTTCTCTACTCTGCATTTCCCTGACCCCCTCCATATCAGATGGATGATCCATACATATATACATACACATATACATAGAATGTAAATGTGACTGAGAGAGAATGTGTATACATATTTCACCTTGCTCTCTCCACTGAGAGTACCTGAGAACAGCACTATCCCAAAAGCAATGAGAACACCTACCATCCATATCTAGTTTCTAAATGTCATTTTCCAGTCAAAGGAATCAGCATTCCTTGAAGAAGTGTCTGATTCCAGGACTGAAACAAGAAAAGTACAAGATGAGCCAGGAATATCTTGTTCTAAAAAGAAAATTCTCAAATAATGGGGGCATGTCAAAAGATATGGGGGCCAGCTTTAAGAGGTGTCACCTGGGGAAATTTGACCATCAAAAACATGATGATAGTAACAAAATATAGCCATTAAATAAATAGGAAAACATGAGTCCATCTGATAAAAATAGATATAAAACTGGCCAAACAGTCCCATAGACAGTTGTTTTTGGATAAACAGAATAGAAATTGACCGTTCTGCTGTTAAAGCGTGAAACCTGTATTTGTTTTATCCTAGATCCTTCCTCAGGAAAGGACTTTCAGGCCTCTCAAAAAAAAGTACTGAAGAACTGAAACTCACCAGATCACCAAACCGATGCCTCCTTGCCCCCTCCCTAGTTCCTATTTTCTTACACATTGTTTCATTTCTTCCCTGCTATCTAAACCCCTAGTTTTAGTAACAGGGAGATGAACTCGAGACTGAGCTCCCATCCTCTCAGCTGCAGCACCCGATTAAAGTGTTCTTCTTTGGCAGTATCTGTCATCTCAGTGATTGGCTTTCTGTGCAGCAGCAACAGGATCTAGACTGAACCCCTGGTGTTTGGGTAACAAAGCTCTAGAGAGAGACTTTGGTGATGAATGAACTTATATGGATTCAAAGTATCTCTCCATCAAATGCTTATTAAGTACAAAGGAAAATAAGTAGTGCTATTGTGGAGAAGCCCTGCAGACACCACACTGTGTCCGGAATTGGTGGGTTCTTGGTCTTGCTGACTTCAAGAATGAAGCTGCGGACCCTCGCGTTGATTGTTACAGTTCTTAAAGGCAGTGCGTCTGGAGTTGTTCATTCCTTCTGATGTTTGGACTTGTTCGGAGTTTCTTCCTTCTCTCCTGGTGGGTTCATGGTCTCGTTGGCATCAGGAGTGAAGCTGCAGACCTTTACTGTGAATGTTGCAGCTCTCAAGGGAGTGCGTACCCAAAGAGTGAGCAGCAGCAAGATTTATTGCAAAGAGTGAAAGAACAAAGCTTTCACCACGCAGAAGCAAACCCAAGCAGGTTGCCACTGCTAGCTGGGGCAGCCTGCTTTTATTCCCTTATCTGACCCCACCCACATCCTGCTGATTGGTCCATTTTACAGAGAACTGATTGGTCTGTTTTACAGAGAGCTAACTGGTCCATTTTGACAGAGTTCTGATGAGTGCATTTACAAACCTTGAGCTAGACACAGAGTGCTGATTGGTGCATTTACAATCCTCCAGCTAGACATAAAAGTTCTCCAAGTCTCCACTAGACTAGCTAGACACAGAGCACTGATTGGTGTGCTTACAAATCTTGAGCTAGATACAGGGTGCTGATGCGTGCATTTACAATCCTTTAGCTAGACATAAAAGTTCTCCAAGTCCCCACCCGACTCAGGAGCCCAGCTGGCTTCACCTAGTGGCTCCCACACCAGGGCTGCGGAGGGGAGCTGCCCGCCAGTCCCACAGCGCATGCCCGCACTCCTCAGCCCTTGGGCGGTTGATGGGACCAGGTGCCGTGGAGCAGGGGGTGGTGCCCCTAGGGGAGGCTGGCGGGGGTGGTGGAGCTCGGGCATGGTGGGCTGCTGGTCCCAAGCCCTGCCCCACGGGGAGGCCGCTGAGGCCCGGCAAGAATTTGAGCACAGCACAGGCAGGCCGGCAGTGCTGGAGGACCCAGTGCACCCTCCGCAGCTGCTGGCCCAGGTGCTAAGCCCCTCACTGCCCAGGCCAGCAGCGCTGGCAGGCCACCCCCAGGAGCCCACGTCCACCCGGAACTCGCCGGCCCGCGAGCGCCACGCACAGCCCAGGTTCCTGCCCACGCCTCTCCCTCCACACCTCCCTGCAAGCAGAGGGAGCCAGCTCTGGCCTCGGCCAGCCCAGAGAGGGGCTCCCACAGTACAGCAGCAGGCTGAAGGGCTCCTCAAGCACAGCCAGAGTGGACGCCCAGGTTGAGGAGGCACTGAGAGCAAGCGAGGGCTGCTAGCATGTTGTCACCTCTCAACATTACTGAAGTGGTCAAAGTGAGCAACCTCAGTTATTAGACAAAATGAAATGCTAGAGTGCAATCGCAACATTGTATCACTTCTGTGATATTCCTGCCAAAAAATTATAACTTGAATGTAATGAGGATGAAGTATCAGGAATATCCAACCGGAGGGATATCATGCCTCAAATCTTCAAAAGTGTAAAGGTCATGAAAGTCAAGACAAGACTGAGGACTGTCACAGATGAGAAGAGACTAAGGAGACATGGCAACAAAATACGATGCATGATTCTGAACTAGATCCATTTGCTATAAAGGACATTATTGGAATATTTGTCAAAACTTGTGGGGTCTGTGGATTAAACATAATACATTAATATTGACTTTCTGCCTTTCGTTATTATGTTGTGGCTATGTGAGAAAATGCCCTTATTTGTAGGAAATAAACAGTGAAGTATTTAGAAGCAATGGAGCATTAATGACAAATTTGTTAAATATCTCAGCGGGGGTATTCTTTTTACCATACTTGCAATATTTCTGTAAGCTTGAAATTTTTCTATAATAAATATTATTTTTAAAAATAATACAGGACCTCTCATTATACATTAAATGTTAAAAGGACATGAAATTGTGCAAACCTGAAGAGTTAAGCTTTCTTAAAAAGACATATGCATCCCCAAAAAAGTACATCAAAATATAGTCATTGACTATAATTGAATTATGTGCAACAGTTGTCTCTACATTTTTCAAATTTTCTATAAAAAGCATGCATATAATAATAATT
The DNA here is from genome assembly GCF_028878055.3 of Symphalangus syndactylus. NCBI lineage: Eukaryota > Metazoa > Chordata > Mammalia > Primates > Hylobatidae > Symphalangus > Symphalangus syndactylus. The sequence continues at coordinate 25,197,023 of NC_072438.2, forward strand.
AGTGATTACATCTTTTTTCTTTTATACAATTTCATATTCTGCCTCTTTGATGTTCTGCAATTTTTCTGTTATGGCTACAAATTAACTTGTTTTTATTAATTTTTTTTAACTATGCGCTCCTTTAATTAGACCTTATAGCTTTCTTTAAAAATGAAAAATTTTCCACCATTTTACCTTGAAGTGGTTCCTTTTCTCCATTATATCCAAGCTAATTTTCAGACGCTCTTATTAGGTATTTTTAATCCTCTTTATCTTTCTTATCTTATAATTTCTCTTTTATATTCATGGTTCATTTACTTAGCTTTGTTTCCACATTATTAATTCCCTCTTCAGCTATTTCTAGTCTGCCATTTCAATAAGTACCTTTTTTTTTTTTTTAAACTTCAATGACTTCGTGGTTTTTTATTTCTTGAATTTCTACTTGGTCTTTGTCAAATCCACCTTTTCTTTTCCTATAACTTTCCCTTCTTACCTAATGATTTCTATTTCTTTCCTTATCTCTTTGAATATTATAAACATACTTATTTGAAAATCTTTCTTAGATTATTGTATTACCTACAGTTATTAGAGTCTAAAGTTTAACATTTCTTGCATCTCTGACTTACACAGAATTCATTTGTAATTGTTCATTTGCAAGTGTGATTCATCACACTTCTTTGTGCTGCCATTTTCATTGTAGAGTCTCATCTTTCCCAGCCCTAACTTTCTTCCCAAAGCAGTGCTTTCTCCCCATATGCACCTGGCCCAGAAGATCACCTGCTGCTTGGATTCCTGACCTACACTCCTGGAGAGCAGCTTCTGGCCTCTGCCATGACTCCACCACTGAGCACTGTACACATCACACTTGGGATTCCCATGACCTTTAATCAACATCTGAAGCTCCCAGCTACTCCTCTCTGGATCCTACAGTAGAACAAGAGTCTCACAGCCAATGCCTGGCACCATCTTCTCCCTGCCATAAGAGAGCATTTATACCTTCTCTTGAACCTCTTCTTGGGTGCTGAGTTTTTCCTGCATGCCTGTTTGTGCTTCCTTTCTTGCCTAAAAACTACACCTAGGAAGGTGGAAGAGCTAGAGTCAGGTGTGGCCCCCTCCCACTCTGCCAGTGCCTCTACAGCAAGGCCCCCTACCTCTGCAGCATCAGGCATGGGGCTCATGGCTGCAGCTGCCTGGCCACAGTTATCTATCTAAGCAGTGCCCTTTATCCTGTATACCAGGCCACCCTCATTTCCCTCTCTTGGCTCCAATTTACCTGAAGTTAAAAACTTTGTATCAAAGGCACTAGGCTAAGCACTTTATATACTTCCCTTCAGTGACTGTTCACCGTTCTAGAAGGTCGATATTATTATACCCATTTTGCAGATAAGGAAAATAAGACTTAGAGAGGTGAAGCCCCTCAAGAGAGGTCACATAGACCAAAAGTGAAAGCTTGAACTCCAACCCAGGCCAGTGACTCTAAGTCCTTCACTGCTCTCTTTGCCCACATGGCCTTCTCCTTTGAAACATAAGCCAGGCACATCTCCCTCTCTAGAAAATGGGAAGTAAATCTCTAGCTTTCTTCTAAACTACTCTGCCGAGCATTTCAGGCACTGACTTCTCAAATTTCTTTCAGCCACCAGGAATATGCAATCTTTATTAAATTAGCAAATGGCCCACAGAATAAAGACTGCATTAAAGTAGATCACGATGGGGCTTCAGCTTTTCCTAATGAAGTTTCATGTGCCCCTTCCTGAAGAAGCCAGTGTCAGGGTAAGAGATGGCCAGATTCACTCGCATTTTTCCCAGGAAGAGCCACTTAATACAATAAAATCTCAGACCTATCAGAGTTTGTCTGAGCACTGTTTCCTGGAAGGATGATTTTAAAGTTCCATTTACATTAAAAATAACCTCCATCTCAACTCTCAGGGCCGCTTTCTATTGCAATTGACCAGGGAGGTAGAGATGCATTCCAACAGAAAGAAAGAAAATCAGAATGAATTTGACGGATGCTTAATCTCCTACTTTTACCCTTTCCCATAAGGGAGAAAAAAACACAAAACTGCTTTTTAAATTCTGCCAGGGCCAAGTTTGAATATGTGCACTGTCATCTCAGCCTCATGCATATGAACTAAGAATCCTGGAAGACACATCTCAGATCCTCTGTGCCCACCATCTTCCTGGCATAAAGATAAACCCACTTAAACTGAGTAGTATTAATTGGATGTTAGAATCATCTCACACATTAAAAACATAAAACCCCCATGCTCAAACACTTCTCACTCCTCCTCCACATCCAATTTCCTAGTTTCACTGCATATTTTACCACTTAGACTTGAATAAAGGCATATATTACTTTTTCAACTCTACCTCTGTCTTTGGTCCGTGAGAAAGTTCAGGACAGGTCCATGTGTGACCAGAAGTCACCCATCAATGGTCCCGCTCACTGGAGCCAGGCTGAATCTCATGCAGGTCCTCAGATGTGCTAGGCTTTCTCTTGCCTGCGGTCTTCATTTCTGCTACCCCTCTGCCTAAAGCAGGACTTCCTGCTTTCTTCCCTCTAATTGTAATAGGCTCGTTAGCTAATGCCTACTCACCATGCAAATTTCAACTCAAGAAGCCCTTCCAGAGCCTCCTCTCTGCTCCAGGGTAGGTCAATTGTATTCCCATACCACCTGTGCTTTCCACCCTGCTGGCACCATGAGGATACAGCACATAAGCCTACAGCCTCTAAGATGGCCACTTTGGGTTCAACAAATATAAATTATCTTCTGATTCTCTGGTTGGAAAAGTGGCGTTGGATGAAACCATGCTCTGCAGGACAGTTACAAATGGGGCTTACAAAGGATAGAAAGGAGGTGAGTCTCTCATCCAGGTCTAAGACTACGTTACAGAGCACTTGCTGCGTGTCTTAAGCATGTGTTAATGCTTACGACAGTACTTATTAAATCATCAAACAGTTATAGAGGGTAGGTGTGGTTATGTCCTTTCTAGATGGGAAAACTGAGGGTCAGAGAGGTTGGGAATCTGTCCCCAGAGGTCAGCAGTGGAGCGGGGTTCAAACCCAAGACTGGCTCCGAACTCTCACATACGCCTCACATACTGACTGTCTCTGAGTGAGTATCCATTAGTCCAGAAGTTTCCCACCACTCTGGTCAACCCAACGACTCTTGCACAGGGTTCCTGACAGAGTTCCCCTTTTGGACTGTGTTTGTTATATTATTTAAGATACTCAATTCTGCTACAGAAAATCAGAAATAACAAGAAGAATAAATGAAACAAGTATAGAAGCAAATAGCTTATGAGACAGAATTAAGCTTGAGGCAGAATTCATTAGATGGGTTAAGTGTACATAAAGTAGTAATATAGGGTGACATGTTAGCATAGATTAAACAGCATGTGTCTGCTGAGCTTAGAAAGAGATTGAAAGACCAAGAGGTAGCAAATATTTGAGACTCACCAAATATACATGAGGCACAGGAGTTTCCAAATAGTCATAATATATTCAATACACGAGGCACTCAATATTTATGAGATCTGAAATCAGCCATCCATTGCTGACACCCGTTCCAGCCCCACAAGTCCTCTGCCAAAGGAAATCCAGGGCTGCTGGCAGGGTAAAGGGTGAGTTACCACCATGGGCCAGGTGTGACTGCCCCTGCATCTCCCAATAGAACAAGTTCACTGTGTTGGCCCAGGCACTTTTCATCTGCCAAGCTCCTTGTTCAACCTCAGCTTTGATCCTGTAACCTAACCATCAGCAGGGAAGGCTGATCTAGCAGAGAGGTGAGGCTCCGCATTGCCCAACTGCACCTTCTCTCTCTGAGCCCACATGGCAGCTCATGGTCCTTCTCTTACGACTATCAATTAATTGGAGTTAGCATCTGAAATGACATCTATTTGCCATCCTAAAATCTAAATTTTTGGTTCTCACCTCTGGTATAAATCAGAATGATTGAAGAGCTTTTACAAAATACAGGTGTCTGAACTCTACCCATATGGATTCTGATTTCATTGTTCTGGGATAAGAACGAGGCATTTATATAGTTTAAAAGCTCTCCAGGTGATTCTAATGCATAGGCAGGATTGAGGGCCACTGGATGAGATGATCACTATAGGGGCCTAATAGGGACCACCTATTGACATGAAGATGGAAGAAATGATTGGGCCGGTTGAGCCAAGCTCTGGTGGCAAGAATATTAGATGGGCTTCTGCATAATCCAGGGTTTGGGAAGTGTGGCCATTCTTCCCTGTTTGCACCCTCTTCTATGCCCATTAACTACCCACCTCACTCTTCTGCCTTCAAACGGTGTGTTTTAAGTTAATAAACTATGTGATTCAAGCATCTTGGTCCTTGAGCTTTTCGGTTACATGAGCTTTATGATAGCTGGTCTTGGAGTTAGCATTGTATGAAGGTAATTTCCCACGGGATACCTTTGGGCAATTCTTTTCCCCTCAAAGGATGCCCTCGACACCAGATTTAGGAAAGCAAGCAACAGATTTGGAGTCAAGTCTCCTGTATTTCACAATTATCTCAGCTACCAACCTCTTCAAGCTTTCACTGGCTCTAGATCTGTCGAATGAGAATGCTAATCCTTCACTCACAGGATTGTTGTCAAGGTTAAATAATGACAGAGGTAAAAATATTTTGCAAAACCACTGTCACTTGTATGACTTGTTGTGACACGCAGACATATTTTTCTTAATTTGTATTTCAGCATTGAAAAAAAATCCTAATTCTAGTCTTTCGGTGACAGGCTTACTCTGACTTGGAAAAATGAAAGTCCCAAGGATTAGCAGGACTGGGGATGTGCCGCAGGTCCTCATTCCCTCAGGGAGGCCACAGAGATGCGGTTCACAGCATTGGCACCATTGGGAGGAAAGCCCACTCAGATCAAGGTACAGACCATTTCCATCTCTGGAAAGTTCCCTGGAGAGACCTCCCATTCCCAGCCAACACTCCACCCACCCAGATAACACTATGCTGACTTGTATCAGCACACATTCATTTTGCCTCTTCTTCAATTCAACATCAGTGGGACTAGAAGGGATCCCACTCTTTTCTCCAGACTTCCTTGCTCGTGGCTCAACCAGGCAGGACCAGAATGGACTCAGAAGCTGCAGCACAGCTGAGCTGCAGCGGCTAAGAGACAACTGCTGGAACCCCATCTGTGATCAATAATTGATTGCAAGGATGATGTGCGGACACGAATCCCGGTGCCCTTCATCAGGCCGGGCAGCCTCAGGCAGTGGGCCTAGTGCAAACTGTTAATAATTTTAACACATTTCACGTGCACAGTTTGTTTCACCTCTCAAATAAATTAATTACGGAGACTTTAAAGGATTTTCAGAGGGAATCTCATTACTAACTGCACATTCTGCCCTCCCAATCAATAGTCTTTTCATTTTTACATAGCAAGTGGAAGAGAAAAAGGGGCTTAAAAAAAAAAAAAAAAAAAAACTTCTTCCATTTCATCATCTCCAGCCTTATAAGTGCTCTGAAACATGCTGAAAATCTCAATTCCCACTGTGAGACTGGGCAAGTTAATTAACCTCTCTGAGCATTACCCTTTAGAATACCTCCACCTTGAATGTCCATCGCCCTTATTGTCCACATGAGAAACTCCTATTCATTCTACAAAAGCCTACTGCATGCATAAAAGGCAGAAGTTTGACCGGGTTATATCATACTTTAGAGTCAGACAGTCCTAGATTCAAACGTTGCTTCAACTTACTAAGGTGACTGTGGCCAAGTTACTTAAGCCTCAGTCTCTTCATCTACAAAATGGTATCAATATACATGAGTCACATGTAGTTATGAGGAATAAGTGATAAAATGCATGGGAAGCTGCTTAGCACAGGCAGGGCTGGACATACAATATGTGCTCAATACCTATTGGTTATTATTATTATTCATTTATTCCACAACTATGTAAGACAGACACCATGCTTAGGTAGAAGCCTTCCATGACCCATTAACCCAATCCAAACCACCTCTCTTGACTGCATTACCTCTCTGCTTTGTGCTCCTTCTAATAACATTTGGGTCACATTCTGTTTTATATTTGGTGGAGTGGACTGTCTCCCTCTGTAAATGCTGAGCTTGGAGTGGGTAGGTACCAGTCTCATTTGGTTTTGCATCCACGGAGCTTAGTAGGGTATGTGGCCCACAGCAGACACTAATGTTGGTTGAACAGTTTGCATTTAAAGCCTCATAATACAGGCTGGTGCAAGTTGCTACAGGAGCATGGAAGAAAAAGAGCCTAGGATATATCAGGAGTCATGCAAAAGTGCTACAGAAGGTGTCATCTAAGCCAAATCTTGAAGGATGAGTTGGAATTAGCCAAGATACAGAAGGGGAACTGCACGACTGGAGAGGTCCCTGAAAAATGCTGCCAAAGGTCCTGAGTCCCGGCTCTCAGTGCCTGGGAGAACAAAGCTGCAGAAGAGGCCTCCAACATGCAGGTGCCTGTAGTCACAGCACCTAGGGGTGCCCCTGGCAGCAGACACTCCATGAGCCTTCAAACTACAGATGAAGGTGGGAGCCAGATCTTAGGGAATCTCGGTATATGCTAAGGAGCAATGAGGTTACAGATGCTCCTCAACTTACAGTGGGATTACATCTCAATAAACTCATCACCAAGTGAAAATACCCAAGCTTAACCTAGCCTACCTAAAACATGCTTAGAACACTTACAGTAGCCTACAGCTGGGCAAAATCATGAAACACAAAGCCCATTTTTATAATAAATTGTTGAATATCTCATATAATAACTAAATACTACACTGAAAGGGAAAAACAGAATGATTGTATGGGTACTCCAAGCATGGTTTCTACTGAATGCATATTGCTTTCACACCATCATAAAGACAAAAAAATTTAAGTTAAACCATCACAAGTTGGGGACCATCTATATTTTGTTGGGGACAAAGGTGCTCCTGGAGGATTCCTGTGCTCCAGATGCTCCTGGAGAAACACATTCAGACTTGTATGTTAAAACAAATCCCTCAGGAAACTAGTAGACTATGGCCTGTAGGGGAGGTGTTGAGACTGGAGACTGCAGGAACAGTGAGGGTGGCCCCTACCTGCTCTGCCCATTGTCCTATCTCCCAATGGCTAACATGTGGCAGATGTGCATTAAATATCTACAGAATGACCAAAGGCGGCATATCTAAGATCCTGGCCTGGAGATCACTTAGGAGAAGTCCCTGTCACTGAGAAGCAATAAGAACCTGGACCAGGGCTGTCCAAAAGAACTTTCTGTGATAGGCCGGGCACGGTGGCTCACGCTTGTAATCCCAGCTCTTTGGGAGGCCGAGGTGGGCGGATCACGAGGTCAGGAGATCGAGACCACGGTGAAACCCCGTCTCTACTAAAAATACGAAAAATTAGCTGGGCGTGGTGGTGGGCGCCTGTAGTCCCAGCTACTCAGAGAGGCTGAGGCAGGAGAATGGCATGAACCCGGGAGGCGGAGCTTGCAGTGAGCCGAGATCGCGCCACTGCACTCCAGCCTGGGCGACAGAGCGAGACTCCGTCTCAAAAAAAAAAAAAAAAAAAAAAAACTTTCTGTGATAATGGAAATGATCTGTGTCTGAGCCAATTAATGTGGTAGCCACTAGCCACATATGGTTACTGAGCTCTTGAAATGGGACTAGTGCCACCGAGGAAGTGAATTTAATTTAATTTCTAACAATGCCCCACTTCTCTGGTATGAATTTTCTGTATTAGTTCAATTTTCATACTGCTTTAAAGAACTACCTGAGACTGGGAAATCTATGAAGAAAAGAGGTTTAATTGACTCAGTTCCACAGGCTGTCCAGGAAGCATGGTTGGGGAGGGGTCAGGAAACTTACAATCATGGCAGAAGGTGAAGGGGAAGGCAGCATGTCTTACATGACCAGAGCAAGAGGAAGAGAGAGCAAAGGGGGAAGTGCTATACACTTTTTAACAACCAGATCTCATGACAACTCACTCACAATCATGAGAACAAGGGGGAAGTCCACCTCCATGATCCAACCACCTCCCACCAGGCCCCTCCTCCAACATTGAGGATTAAATTTAACTACTGATTTCCCCCTCTTGGAATGGGTCTATTTACCGAGTATCTGTACCCCATTGTATCTCAGAAGTAATTAACTTGTTTTTTATTTTACAGGCTCATAGGCAGAAGGGACTTGCCCTGTCTCAGATGAGACTTTCGGCTTTTGAGTTAAGGCTGAATGAGTTAAGACTTTGTGGGACTGTTGAGAAGCCATGATTGTGTTTTGAAATGTGAGAAAGACATGAAATTTGCAAAGGGCCAGGGGCAAAACGATATGGTTTGGCTCTGTGTCCCCACCCAAATCTCATGTCAATTGTAATTCCCAATATTGAGAAAGAGACCTGGTGGGAGGAGATTGGATCATGGGGGCAGATTTCCCCCTTGCTATTCTCATGATAGTGAGTGAATTCTCATGAGATCTGATTGTTTAAAGTGTGTAGCATCTCCCCCTTCACTCTCTCCTGCCACCATGTGAAGGTGCTTGCTTCCCCTTCACTTTCCACCATGACTGTAAGTTTCCTGAGGCCTCCCAACCATGCTTCCTGTACAGCCTGCAGAATTGTAAGTCATTTACAGCTCTTTTCTTCACAAATTACCCAGTCTCGGGCAGCTCTTTTTTTTTTTTTTTTTGAGATGGAGTCTCGCTCTGTCACTACACTGGAGTGCAGTGGCACCATCTTGGCTCACACCAACCTCCACCTCCCAGGTTCACGCAAGTCTCCTGCCTCAGCCTCCTGAGTAGCTGGGATTACAGGCACATGCCACCACACCCAGCTAATTTTTTTGTATTTTTAGTACAGATGGGGTTTCACCATGTTGGCCAGGCTGGTTTCGAACTCCTGACCTCAAGTGATCCACCCATCTCAGCCTCCCGAAGTGCTAGGATTACAGGTGTGCCCGGCCAGTTCTTTATGGCAGTGTGAAAACAAACTAATACACTAACCATTTATCATTTTATTTTAAAGAGCTTTTTAGACTCATCTACTTTTATGTATCATTCTTGTGCATAAAAAGTAATATATATGTAAAATATTTATGGTATTAATTAAAATGCTTTAAATCAGTGTTAAACTCTGCTAAATCTCTTTTTGACTCAGACTGGGTAATGTCTATTTTTTATTTTCTCATAAAATATCACACTCTGTGCCATCAAATGCAGTGATAATACAGCAATTTTTGAAAGAGTGCTGTGCTATCATCTCTGAAGGTATTCTTCAGAAACCACTGACACCCATCGGCAAGTCTTGGTGCTGAAACTACCTTTACCAAAAGGTATCAGTGGAAAGTTTTCAAACACAAACCTGGATTTATATTGATTCCTTGAAAGACCTTGGAATAAAGACCAAGTCCACTGCTTTATGAGCAATGACAACTACATCTCAACAGCCATTTTGCTGACATTTTAACATTCCATTCACTGTGAGACATATCCCGAAGTTAAAATATGAAAAAGTGTTCTCAGAGTCAGTGAAATTTAGTACATGCCAGGCAGTTTCATTCACATTCAACTGATATCCATTATACTCCTCTGATGTAACAGACACTACATTAGGCACCAAACTACATCAAGAAATAAGTTGTAGAATGCCCCGAAGAGACTACAGTATCTTATAACCCTCACAAGAACCCGACAAAGTTGACAGAGATATCCCCACTTTACTGATGATTTTTTACCACCTTTTACTATAATCCCCATTGTACAAACAATTCCAAGTACGATTTTGCTTTGTAGGTTTTATAATTTACTGGTGGAGCTTAGATAGCAAACCTGGTATTCCCTACTTTTAAATATACATGAAACCCACTAAAAAAGTAAAAGTAATAATAACACAATCCAGAACTGAACTGAACAGAGATTTAGCTGTTTCTACATAAAGGTTTTTACCAATTCTTTTAAAAATAAATTGTAGATAAATATCAAAGGCCCACTGTATCATATCTCTTGCACGAAAGTATGCTTATACTAGCTGTATCCAGTTATTATTCCAATGTGTGAGTATAAACATTCTCAACTGAACTATTTTATAGTCACCAAAGGACGCCTTACAAGTTACTGTAGACAGAAAAAAATATTTTTAATAGGCGCACTATAGAGTAGCAGTTAGGAGCACAGACTCTAAAGCTAGGTTGCCTGGGTCCAAATCTTGTGCTGCTTACCAGATGAGCAACCTGGGCAAGTTATTTATCTTGTCTATACCTCAGTTTCCTCTTCTGTAAAGTGGAGATGATGATGATTGTATCTAATAATCTGTTGAGTATTAAACGAGTTAATGTGTATAAAGCATTCCAAACAATATATTGTACATAGTCAGCACTATATGAGCATTAGCCAAAATTATTCTTATACCTAGATAATTTTTAGATCTCAATTGGTGCCCTACCAGTATTACAGTCAAGATCTCAGTGCCCAGGAGTGATTGAATCAATCAATAAATGAATGGAGGTTGCTTTTACAAGGGGCATTTCTGGGTAAGGGAGCAGCACATTATCTTTGCACCAATTGGACAAATACTCTGACCACCCCAGACATGCACATCAGCAAGTGAGTTACTGAACCATGTGATCTAAAGAGAACTCAGAAATCATTTTGTCCCTTACCAGTTTCAATTTTAAAATATCCTGTTTATAAGAGCTCGACTCTGAGTTCACTTAACTCTGAATGAATATTTTAAACATTATTTTCTATAGTGCCTCCAAAGAATTTAAGTGTCTTCAAAAGAATAACTTCCAATTAACACTAAACAAGTAAAAGGGAACTAGTTAAAGATCAATACCCATTTTTTCCCTTACTTTATAATTAATTGAGTGATTGCTTTGACAACTACAACTTACTATGAAGAAAAAAAACACAAGCTTCAGGGTTGGAGACTGGGAGAAGTGTATGAAATATACAGTTCTACTTACATATTCAGTATTCTACAGTCTCTTCTCATTTTTCCTGAGGCTTTGTTTGAAAGCTTCTGCCTTTGCTCCGTTTTCACCCAATTTGCTGAGAACAATGATTTCAGCCTTCTGAATTTGTTTTGCAGGGAACTGAGACATGAGCATGTTGCAGCTTTTAGAAATGTTTAAAAAAGAACTGTCTCTCAGCTGCTATCAAGGGATTAAGGGAAGCTGGGAAGCTGTGCTGTTCGGAACTGCATGGAGGAGCTGGTGAACCAAGGGGCAAGGGGAAGGAATGTTGTAACTTAAAAGATCAGGGAGAATGGAAAATGAAATTCGGTACTGGAGCATCACGGGTAGGTCAGAAAACCCCAGTTCTGATCTGGTACTTGGGTACCAGTAGACACAGTTGGTCTTGCCTGCCCCGCATCCATTCCGTCATCTTTGCTTCCCTTTGCAGAGTTCCTCATCCCTCACTATCAGCTTGTAGATATCCAGTGGAACTGATCACTCTTATCCCTAGAATGACCACATAATTTATCTTCAAAATTATGGCATTGTGAGAATAAAAGTTTTAAAAATTGTAATTATGTATTTCTTGAACTATGTATTTAGTGACCAACAAATTTATTTTATTAAATGGGTGGGCCTATGAAATAGTCCTATTCAAAAACTTTTCAAAAATACATTTTTTTCCAAAAAATAAAACATATGTACAACCACTAAAGCCAAATATGAGGTGGGGAAGAGGGACACCGAATTTTATTTATATTGATTTTCTGAACATTAAAAATAACAAGAAAAATAATTATTCTTCATACATCATTAGGTATTTCAATCAATTTTTTTTTTTTTTTTTTTTGATACAGGATCTCACTCTGTCACCCAGGCTGGACTGCAAAGACCTGATCATGGCTCACTGCAGCCTCAATCTCAGTCTCAAGCATTCCTCCCACCTCAGCCTCCTGAATAGCTGAGACTGCAGGTGCATGCCACCACACTCGGCTAACTTTGCGTGTGTATGTAGAAATGGGATCTCACTATGTTTCCCAGGCTGGTCTAGAACTCCTCAGCTCAAGCAATCCTCCCATCTCGGACTCCCAAAGTGCTAGGATTACAGATGTGAACCACCATGCCAGGCCCAATCAATTTCTTAACCATATCTGTCTCTAGTACAATGTCAAGGGTATTTTCTGAAAAACTAATAATCATTTTTAATATTTTCATAAAACTGCATGCACTATGACACTGGTTGAAAGCTTCAACTGACTCTCTGGTCTGTAGAAACAAACATTTCCCATATCTAATTGTTAATAAGCAGTAAGGAAAAAAGTATGCCAGCCTGAAGAGGAGCTTTTTTTGTTATTTTTTGTTTGTTTACTGTGGATATACTTTAGTCTTTTTTGTTTACAACTGAAACTCTCGGAATTCAAAATCAACGTCCTCGCCAGTGAGCTTCTTATAGACACCAGAAAAAGTCTCGACCCTATGTTCCACATTCTTCTGCTGTGCTTTGTCTGAATGAACCCTCATGAGCCAGCTGCCATCCAGTTTCATGCAGATTCTCTTGTGCACAATTTCACCTCGGAAAAGCAAATCCTCAAGGATGGCACCATGCATGGCTGTCAGAGTACGGCTCCTGGGACGCTTTTGCTTATTTTTGTATGGCTTTTTTGAGTTGCCTTAGGCAGAATTCTCCTCTGAACAATAAAAACAACATTCTTCCCCACTGAACTTTTTCTCCAATTCATGTACTAGCCAGATGTGGATTTTCTGGAAAGATTCAGTTGAGAAACAGAGGAACAAAGATGATGATAGCTTTCTGACCACCACCAACTTCAATTTCCTTGGCTGCCGTAATATTCAGCTCCCTGAGCTGAGCCTGAGGTCCAAGTTCATCTCCAGCTTCAGAAGTGCCTAGTAGAGCTACACTCGAACATATTCAGCTTCTCCCAGCTGGACTTCACGATCTTGGTGCTCTAACTGAACATGGCCTCCTTGCTGAGCACCAGCTTAGGAAAAGACCCCAAGTCTTACGAAAGCTTCTCAAATTCCAGCAGCCTGATAAGATTTCTTTAAATCCAACATCAGCTTAATCACAAAAGTTTTGCAGTTTTGTAACTCAAACTGCATGTTTAAAAATTATATAAAATTTGACAGGAAAGCTCTATTTTGATTCCTAGGATACCACAGCTTATTTGGATGCATTTCTGAATTATGTGTACAATACAACCAATTCCATGTACAATTTTCCTTGATAGGTTTCAAACTTAGTTTTAAAAAGTTGTTTTACCTTGACATCATGTTGTTCCAAAAATTGTAAATGTATTTATTACCTTAAATAATTTTTTTATCACCTTAAATAATTTTATCTTCAAGGTTGATCTTTTTAACTTAATCTACAACATCCATAATAATGTCAGATGTTTCACCATTAATAGAAAATAAATTTAGTTTGTTTTCAATAATTAGGTGAAAAATGCAAACCCTTATAGATATTAACTAATTCTATAAGTTAACTTTCCTATTTGAACCATCTCAGAACATGAATATAAAGCTGGCACCCATTTAACTGTCTGCAAATTTCTTTTCAATGGAGACAACACACTAACAGCTATCGTATTACTTTTTGTATTGCACAAGAAAACTTGGTATAAAAAATGAGCAAACAATTTACAAGAGCAGTCACTTGATCTAAAAGAAGAGTCATGATTCTGCAGGGTGCAGTGGCTCACGCCTGTAATCCCAGCACTTTGGGAAGCTGAGGCAGGTGGATTACGAGGTCAGGAGATCGAGACCATCCTGGCTAACATGGTGAAACCCCGTCTCTACTAAAAATACAAAAACAAAATTAGCTGGGTGTGGTGGTGGGCGCCTGTAGCCCCAGCTACTCGGGAGGCTGAGGCAGGAGAATGGCGTGAACCCAGGAGGCGGAGCTTGCAGTGAGCCGAGATCGCACCACTGCATTCCAGCCTGGGTGACAGAGCAAGCCTCTGTCTCAAAAAAAAAAAAAAGAGTCACGATTCACAGAGGGACAGGCAAAAGCACCTACGGCCATGGCACATGTTACTTTATCATTATAAGTCACAATCTTAAAATAACTACCAACACTGGAAGTAGATCTTGATGCTCCCATAGACTTGTGCCTTCTGGTTTTCAAGTGGTCAGTGATCATATTATGCCCTCTCCCATGCCTATGATAAAAGTCAATAAATATCTTGCACAAGTTAACCTTTATCATCAACTTTCTTATTTTATTCATTTATTTTTTTGAGGGGGGGTTGAGACTGAGTCTCACTCGATTCCCCAGGCTGGAGTGCAGTGGCGCCATCTAGGCTCACTGCAACCTCCGCCTTCCAGGTTCAAGCAATCCCCGTGCCTCAGCCTCCTGAGTAGCTGGGTTTATAGGCACGTGCCACCATGCCTGGCTAATTTTTTTATTTTTAGTGGAGACGGGGTTTCACCATGTTGGCCAAGCTGATCTTGAACTCCTGATCTCAAGTGATCCACCCGCCTCGGCCTCCCAAAATGCTAGAATTACAGGCATGAGCCACCGCACCCAGCCTATCATCAACTTTCTTGAGAAATTAACATTCATTCGCTAATTTTTCAACAAACAAGCACATTTCTTAACTCACTGATGTTAAAATAATATTAAAAGTCATTGCAAAATAGAAAAAATATTACTAAACAATGAAGTAAACAGTTGCACACTTCACCACACAGTGACAAAACCACTGTGGCAAGAACATTCAGATTATTTTCTATTATAATGTGAGTGATATGGAGAAAATGAATGCACAGCATAGAGAATATAATGTGTACATTACAGTGTGCGCTCATTTCCTCCACATGCCTCATATACACCCACCTCTAGTTTCCATTTTTCCAAGTGATCCTGTCAGCTGGAGACCTGGCAGTCAGTCCCAGGAGTCACACAGGCCTTGGCACAAGCCACAGCCCTCTTTCTGGTACCGTCTGTGGCCAGCCTGGGCAGCAGCATCAAATACTTACCCCACTACCACCCAAGACCAAAAGAATTTGCAAGCCCAAGCTGCTCTTCCCTAAACATCCAGCTTACTGCCCTTGAGGACAGGTATTAGTTATTTTATGCCAGGGCCCAGACAAGAGAGTCGTCATGGCTGGATGACTTTTAGATTTAACTATGGACTAAACTCAAGTGTCTTCACTACATATGTTTCTCTCATATGACCGGAGGAGTCTATGGCAAAAGGTGGAAGTACAAAGTAGAGGTCTACCAAACCCATTTCCATGTATTTTTAATGTCAATATTAATAACAATTTATTAAAAATAAAGAAATCAGGGTAAATGCTAAACCACCCAGGAAAGACAACAGGCACAAACTTAGACCTTCTCCTACAAACCAGAGCACAGCATCAAAGAGACAGGCACCTCCTAGCCTGGCCTATCAGAGCTCTGCAGCCCCCTGGCCACAATGATTGGTTCCAAGTTGAACACATGACTTGCTGAACCAATGAGAATCAGCTCCAGATCTGTTGCTGGGATTCTTTTTTTTTTTTTTTTTTTGAGACGGAGTCTAGCTCAGTCGTCCAGGCTGGAGTGCAATGGCACAATCTCGGCTCACTGCAACCTCCACCTCTTGGGTTCATGCAATTCTCCCACCTCAGCCTCCAGTGTACCTGGGATTACGCTCAGCTGGGATTACAGCCTGAGCAAGGCCCAAGACAGGAATGAAAAGGCGTTTGTTAAGCCATCTTACCATGTACACAATGCTTTTCATAGTGCAGCTGTCACTCCAGGCCCATTTTAAAGGCTTGAGCAGTTGAAAAAGACAAAGAGATGATCTGCTGGTCAACAAATCTCAAATATTTATCTAGCAGGGATGGTTTAACATACACGTCAATAAATGTAACATATCACATAAACATGTGATCATGTAAATAGATGCAGAGAAAGCATTTGAAATCCAGCATCCCTTTGTAATAAAAACTCTCAACAAGCTAGACATAAAAGGGACCAACCTCAAAAATAATAAAAGCCATATGTAACAAACCCACAGCCAACATCATCCTGAATGGGGAAAAGTTGAAAGCATTCCCCATGAGAACAGGAACAAGATAAGGATTCCCACTTTCACCACTCCTGTTCAACATAGTTCTGGAAGTTCTAGCCAGAGTTAATTAGGCAAGAGAAAAATAAAGGGCATCCAAATTGGAAAGGAGGAAGTCAAACTATTGCTGTTTGCAGATGAGATGATTGTATATCTAGAAAATCCTAAAGACTCCCCCCAGAAAATCTTAGATTTGATGAATGAATTCAGTAAAGGATCAGGTTAGAAAATCATGTATACAAATCAGTATCACTGCTATATCCCAACAACAACCAAGCTGAGAATCCAATCAAGAGCTCAATCCCTTTTTATAACAGCTGAAAAATAAAATTAAAAAGTAATGTAGGCCTGGTGCAGTGGCTCACGCCTGTAATCCTAGCACTTTGGGAGGCCGAGGTGGATGGATCACGAGGTCAAGAGATCGAGACCATCCTGGCCAACATGGGGAAGCCCCGTCTCTACTAAAAATACAAAAATTAGCCTGGCGTGGTGGCATGCACCTGTAGTACCAGCTACTTGGGAGGCTGAGGCAGGAGAATCGCTTGAACCTGGGAGGCATAGGTTGCAGTGAGCTGAGATCTCACCACTCACTCCAGCCTGGCAACAGAGCAAGACTCCATCTCAAAAAAAAAAAAAAAAAAAAAAAAGTAAAGTAAAATACCTGGGAATATACTTAACCAAGGAGATGAAAGATCTCTGCAAGGAAAACTACAAATCACTGCTGAAAGAAATCATGGATGACACAAACAAATGGAAATGGATCCTGTGCTCATAGATTGGAAGAATCAATATTATGAAAATGACTGTACTGCCCAAAGCAGTCTACAGATTCAATGCAATTCCCATCAAAATACCAACATTTTTCACAGAACTAGAAAAAACAATTCTAAAATTTATATAGAATCAAGAAAGAACCCAAATAGCCATGGCAATACTAAGCAAAAAGAACAAATCTGGAGGCATCACATCACCAAACTTCAAATTATACTACAATGCTATCATTATCAAAATAGCATGGTACTGGTATAAAAGGGAGCACACAGACTAATGGAACAGAATAGAGAACCCAGATATAAAGCCAAATATGTCCAACCAACTTATCTTTGACAATGCATACAAAAACAGAAATTGGGGAATTGACACCTTATTTAATAAATGGTGCTGGAAAAACTTGACAAGCGACAAGAATTAAACTGGATCCTCATCTCTCATCTTACATAAAAATCAACTCGGCCGGGCGCGGTGGCTCACGCTTGTAATCCCAGCACTTTGGGAGGCCGAGGCGGGCGGATCACGAGGTCAGGAGATCGAGACCACGGTGAAACCCCGTCTCTACTAAAAATACAAAAAATTAGCCGGGCGCTGTGGCGGGCGCCTGTAGTCCCAGCTACTCGGAGAGGCTGAGGCAGGAGAATGGCGTGAACCCGGGAGGCGGAGCTTGCAGTGAGCCGAGATTGCACCACTGCACTCCAGCCTGGGCGACAGAGCGAGACTCCATCTCAAAAAAAAAAAAAAAAAAAAAAAAAAATCAACTCAAGATGGATCAGAGACTTAAATATAAGACCTCAAACTATAAAAATTCTAGAAGATGAAATTGAAAAAACTTGTAGACATCAGGCTAGGCACAGAATTCATGACTAAGACCCCCATAAGCAAATGCAACAAAACCAAAAATATATAAAGGGGATCTAATTAACTAAAAAGTGTCTGTACAACAAAAGAAATAACCAGCAGAGTAAACAGACAACCCACAGAGAAAATATTTGCAAACTACACATCCAGCCAAGGACTAGTATCCAGAATCTACAAGAAACTCAAATCAGCAAGAAAAAAATAATAATCCCATTAAAAAGTGGGAAAAGGACATGAATAGACAATTATCAAAAGATACATAAATGCCCAACAAACAATGAAAACATGTTCAACATCTCTAATCACCAGGGAAATGCAAATCAAAATCGCAATGAGATACCACCTTACTCCTGCAAGAATAGCCACTATTAGAAAGTAAGAAAACAACAGATGTTGGCATGGATGCAGGAAAAAGGAAATGCTTATATACTGCTTGTGGGACTGTAAATTAGTACAACCTCTATGGAAAGCAGAATGGATATTCCTCAAAGAGCAAAAAGTAGATCTACCATTTGATCCAGCAATCCTGCTACTGGGGATCTACCCAGAAGAAAAGAAGCCATTATATGAAAAAGACACTGGCACACACGTTTATAACAGCACAACTCACAATTGCACAGGTGTGGAACCAACCTAAGTGGCCATCACTATTAAATGGATAAAGAAAATGTGGTACAGATACACTATGGAATACTAAGCCAGTAAAATGAATGAAATAATGTCTTTTGCAGCAACTTAGATGGAGCTAGAAGACGTTATTCTAAGTGAAATAACACAGAAGTGGAAAACCAAAAACTGTATGTTCTCGCTTATAATTGGAAGCTAAGCTATGAGTATGAAAAGGCAGAGTGACATAATGGACGTTAGGGACTCAGAAGGGGGAAGGTGGGAGTGGGGCTAGGAATAAAAAACTACATATTAGGTACAATGTACACTACTCGGGTGACAGGTGCACTAAAATCTCAGAATTCACTAGATCATCCATCCATGTAACCAAAAACCACTTGTACCCCAAAAGCTATTGAAATATAAATAAATGAGGTAATGAAGAGAAATAAACTAAATAAAATCTTCAGAACTTTGGAGTTGTGTGTGTGTGTGTGTGTGTGTGTGTGTGTATAGCACTTATTGAGCCCAAAACACTCTCCACTCTCCTGGATGCCATGCAAAAAAAACAAACAAACAAGAATAAGATATTTGGCTTTTAAGGAATTTAAAGGCAGAGGTGAGTGCGTGAGACAGAGAGAGAAAGCATGGGGGCTGGACCTGCTTTATAACTCACTCATGCGATAACTAGCCCGCCTCTGCAGGAAGGACATTAATACATTCATGAGGGTTCCACCCTCATGACCCAATCGCTGCTTATTAGGCCCCACCTCCCAACACTGTTGCATTGGGGATTAAGTTTCCAACATATGAACTTTTGGGGGACACAGTCAAACCATAGCAATGTGATTCTGGCTTTAACTGCAGTTTCCCTCATTAGAGAACTACTGGATCTTTAGGGAAAGAAATGTTCCAGTTCTGATCCAGTTGTGTGTGTTCCTTCGAAGTCCTGTTTACTGACATGTCAGACTACCTTGCACCATGTTTCACTGGCTAATTGAGGAAAGTTCTGTTTCTCTGCCACTGCTCAAAGGCTTCATCGTCTTCTACATTTCTAAGCTGTAGTTTTTATTACCCCTCATTTGATACCTCATAGATCTGTGCGTTGGTGGAACTTACGTAGGCTCATATTTCTCCAATTACACTCTAAAATTTCCTGAGGCTGCAGCCTCTTTCTTTCAACTGTGAGGTCAAGGACTACATCAACAATGGGTTTTAGTAAAAAGAGAACAATTTCCAAACTGTTCTTAAAAGTTTCCCAACATTTTGAAAGGAAAAAAGACCAAATCTATTATTATTTACTGGATTGTGCTATCAAATATCCCTTCACCATTCTGCAAAGGTCAGGGTTTTGTTTTCTAACAATATATTGCTCACTTATTAGGATGATAGTAATCAAGCGTAAATGTCACTGAAATGGTATAGACAGTAAATGTCACTGAAATGGTATAGACAGTAAATGCCATAGAAATCTACAGAAAAGAACTCACTTCCCGAGCAGACTTCCATTCATTTCCTCACTTATCCATTCAACGAACATTTATTGATAATCTACACACACCAGGCACTGAGCTAGGCAGACATGGCCTCTGCCATCGTGGAGCTTTTAGAGACATACAGAAAATAGTCACACAGATATGCAGATAATTATAAAGTGTGGTAAGTGCAATGCAAGAAAAAAAAAGTGCAGAAAACTATGAGAAAAAAATAGCCAGCATGGGAGTGAAATTTTAGATTTAGAAGGAAAGTAAGATTTAATTGGGCTATAGGCAATAAACAAGATTATGATCGGAGTCTAAACAACAAAGAAAATGAGAGTTGAGGCCTCTCGAGAGTCCCAAATAATTGAAGACAATTATGATGACTTCTAAGTACCTGCACGTGGTGACCCCTAACAGATCAGGGGACAATGACGTCCCAACATGAGCCCCTCTCAGAAACTTGGGACCTCTTCTGACACAGGTTTGATACTCACCTCCTGCTCAGATTCACTCCCATCAGTGGTGTTCCCCAAACTGTAATGCTGGCGAATCTTTGTTTTGGTGTTGAAACGGGAAAAATTCTCTTATCCCCCTCGCAGGGCATGTGATAAGTGGCTCACTTCTTCGGTGCCCCACTGCTCAAACCCCTAGAGGGAGCATGCAGACGGGCTGGTGGTGGGGCTCCACCCCCACAGCAGTGTCTAGAGGTGAATGTTTACAGCTTCTGAGGCCCCAATGTAGGCCGCTTGTGTTACTCAGCTCAATTAGACCCCCTGCCTTATCACAAGAACAGAGAACTTTCTGTATCCCGGGATTTCTTGCCTTGGCGTGTCCAGAATTGGTGGGTTCTTGCTCTCACTGACTTCAAGAAGGAAGCCGCCGACCCTCGCGGTGAGTGTTACAGTTCTTAAAAGCGGCGTGTCTGGAGTTTTTTCCTTCTGGTGGGTTGGTGGTCTCCCTGGCTTCAGAAGTGAAGCTGCACACCTTTGCGATGAGTGTTACAGCTCTGTGTCCGGAATTGGTGGGTTCTTGGTCTCACTGACTTCAAGAATGAAGCCACGGACCCTCGCGGTGAGTGCTACAGTTCTTAAAAGTGGCATGTCCGGAGTTTGTTCCTTCTGATGTTCGGATGTGTTTGCAGTTTTTTCCTTCTGGTGGGTTCGTGGTCTCGCTGGCTTCAGAAGTAAAGCTGCAAATCTTCGCGATGAGTGTTACAACTCATAAACGCAGTGTGGACCCAAACAGTAAATAGCAGCAAGATTTATTGCAGAGCAAAAGAACGAAACACCCACAGCATGGAAAAGAACTCAAGCACATTGCCCTGACCCCTTGGGCAGCCTGCTTTTATTCTCTTATCTGGCTCCACCCACATCCTGCTGATTGGTCCATTTTACAGAGAGCTGATTGGTCTGTTTTACAGAGAGCTGATTGGTCTGTTTTACAGAGAGCCGATTGGTCCATTTTGACAGGGTGCTGATTGGTGCGTTTACAGTCCCTGAGCTAGACGCAAAGGTTCTCCAAGTCCCCACTAGATTAGCTAGATGCAGAGTGCTGATTGGTGTATTTACAAACCCTGAGCTAGACACAGAGTGCTGATTGGTGCATTCACAATCCCTTCGCTGGACATAAAGGTTTTCCAAGTCCCCACTAGACTCAGGAGCTTAGCTGGCTTCACCCAGTGGATCCCGCACCGGGGCTGCAGGTGGAGCTGCCTGCCAGTCCCGCGCCTTGCGCGTGCGCTGCTCAGCCCTTGGGTGATGGATGGGACCAGGCGCTGTTGAGCAGGGGGCGGCGCTCGTCGGGGAGGCTCCGGCGGCGGCGCAGGAGCCGGCTGCGGGGGTGGGGGAGGCTCAGGCATGGCAGGCTGCAGGTCCCGAGCCCTGCACCCCAGGGAGGCAGCTAAGGCCGGGCGAGAAATCAAGCGCAGCGGCGGTAGGCCGGCACTGCTGGGTACCCCGGCTCACCCTCCGCAGCTGCTGGCCCGGGTGCTAAGCCCCTCACTGCCCGAGCCGCCCTGAGTGCGGGGCTGCTAAGCCCACGCCCATCCGGAACTCTAGCTGGCCCGCAAGCGCTGCAGGCAGCCCCGGTTCCTGCCCACGCTTCTCCCTCCACACCTCCCAGCAGGCTGAGGGAGCTGTCTGTGGCCTCAACCAGCCCGGAGAGGGGCCCCCACAGCGCAGTGGCGGGCTGAGGGGCTCCCCAAGCATGGCCAGAGCGGACGCCCAGGCCGGGGAGGTGCCAAGAGCAAGTGAGGGCTGCCACCATGCTGTCACCTCTCATGGGTGTACAGGAAGAACGGAAGGGCACATGGGCTTGGAAATGAGTGCAAGGTTTTATTGAGTGGAAGTAGCTCTCAGCAGATGGGGGAGCCAGAAGGGTGATGGAGTGGGAAAGTGGTTTTATTCGCGGAGTCAGGCAGCTCAGTGGCCCAGGCTCTTCTCCAACCATCCCATCCAAACTCTGAGCCATTCCACTGGTCCATAGCCAGCCCGTGTGCTCCCCTCAATGCCCTCTCAACGTCCAGCCACTTGTGTGTTCTTCCGCCAATGTGTTCCTCTTTACTTCCAGCCACATGTGTCTTTGCCTGCTAGGGTCTCAGGGGGATTATAGGCACCAGATGGGGGTGTGGCGGCCCAGGGTGGTCTTGGGAAATGCAACATTTGGGCAGGAAAACAGAAATGCCTGTCGTCATCTAGGTCCGTGGGCACAGGCCCAGGAGTGAAGCCCTAGCCAGGACCACACCCTTCCTTTCCCAGCACTTCCCTTCCCCGCTTCTATATCAGTAACAGTCTCTGAGTACACAAGCGGTACCATCCAGCGTCCTTGTGCACCAGCACAGGAGCGGGTAATAAGGGAAGTCTTGAAGACAGCCTCATTTGGTCAGTCACGGAGCCCAACTGGCCAGTTACTAAGTAATGAGCCCAGTGTTCTTTAAGCTGTTGTTGAGTACATGGGAAAGGATTGGTCAAGGCTGCCGTTTTCTCTGCCCAGGACCAGCAAAGGGTCAAACAGGAAAAGGACAATGAGCATCAGATCTTAAATCTAAATTTCCTCTCAGTAACTCTACCCTCAGTTAAACCAAGTGCACAGTTTCCTTACTGCGGGATTTCTCCATGTCTTTTTATGCCTTTGTGTATTGTGAATTTCTAGGAAAGGAGTGTTTTATGCAGTGTTTTCTAATCTTTTTTTTTTTTTTTGAGACGGAGTCTCGCTGTGTCACCCAGGCTGGAGTGCAATGGCGCAATCTCGGCTCACTGCAACCTCCATCTCCCGGGTTCAAGTGACTCTCCTGCCTCAGCCTCCTGAGTAGCTGGGATTTCAGGTGTGTGTCACCGCACCCGGCTACTTTTTGTATTTTTAGTAAAAACGGTTTCACCATGTTGGTCAGGCTGGTCTCGAGCTCCTGACCTCGTGATCCACCCGCCTTGGCCTCCCAAAGTGTTGGGATTACAGGCATGAGCCACCGCACCTGGCCATTTTCTAATCTTTTATGACCACTGCGTTGTGTTGTAAACTGTTTGCCATGCTTCCGGTTTCTCTTGCTAAAAGAATATACATCTCTACACTGATGCAAGTGAAACGGGCAGAAGTGATACATATCACTTCCTGTTGTCATGTCTGGGCAAAGCTTTAGCCAGCTCATGTCTTCTCTTCTCTCTTTCCCCTGCCATGGTGGTCATCAATATTGCCAGAAGCAGCCTAGTCCACATAAGAGTCCTGGAGTAAAGATGATGTAGAACGAACTTGCAATCATGGCACCACGGACAGGTTGTATGCACAAGAAATAGGTCCTTGTAGTTTAAGCCACTGAAGTTCCACAGTCATTTGTCATCACAGCGTAACTAGCCTGGCAATTCTCAAAGTGAAGTCTTCAAACTCCTGTGGGTCCTCAGACCCTTTCATGGTATCCATTAAGTCAAAACTGGTTGTTGTTTTGTTTTGTTTGATAGGAGTCTCACTCGGTGGCCCAGGCTGGAGTGCAATGGTGCAATCTCTGCTCACTGCAACCTCCGCCTCCTGGGTTCAAGCGATTCCCCTGCCTCAGCCTCCCAAGTAACTGGAATTACAGGTATGCACAACCACACCCGGCTAATTTTTGTATTTTTAGTTTTTGTATCTTTAGTTTTGTATTTTAGTTTCACCATGTTGGCCAGGCTGGTCTTGAACTACTGACCTCAGTTGATCCACCCACCTCGGCCTCCCAAAGTGCTGGGATTATAGGCATGAGCCACTGTGCCCAGCCAAAACTATTTTTGCAATAATACTGAGACATTGTTTGCCTTTTTCATCATGTTGACATTTACATTAGTGGTGTAAAAGTAATGGCGGGTCTCCATCCATTTGTGTTGCTATAAAAGAATATCTGAGACTGGGTAATTTATAAAGAAAAAAAGGTATATTTGGCTTTTGGTTCTTCAGGCTGTACAAGAAGCATGACACCAGCATCTGCTTCTGGTGAGGGTCTCAGGCTGCTTCTACTCATGGTGGAAGGAGAAGGGGAGCTGGCTTGTGCAGAGATCACGTGGCCAGGAAGCAAAAGAGAGGGGAGGTGCCAAGCTTTTTATAAATAACCAGCTCTCTCAGGAGCTAACAGAGTGAGAACTCATTCATCTCCCACCCAAGGAATGCCTTAACTTATTCATGAGGGATCCTCCCTTGTGACCCAAACACCTCGACTGCACCCCACCTCCAACACTGGGGATCGAATTTCATTATGAGGGTTGGAGGGTCAAATATCCAAACTATAACAATGGGTAAAATGGCTGGTCCTTATCACAAATCACAGTAGAATATCAAACTGTACTTAGTAGCCATTGTAGTTTCACCCCCATGCAGTCATAGGTTTTTTAAATGCATTTTCTTGCCAGGAACTGTGGTTCATGCCTGTAATTCCAGCACTTTGGAAGGCCACAGCAGAAAGATAGCTTGAGCCCAGGAGTTTGAGACCAGCCTGGGCAACATAGCAAGACCCCATCTCTTCAATAAATAAAACATTAGGCTTGGTGGTGCATGACTGCAGTCACAGCTACTTGGGACACTGAGGTGGAAGGATCACTTGAGCCTGGGAAGCTGAGGCTGCAGTGAAACATGATTATGCCACTGCACTCCAGCCTGGGTGACAGAGCAAAACCTTGTCTCCAAAAATTAAAAAGTAAAATCAATAATAAATAAAATATAAGTTTTGCCTTATCAATGCAACAAAAAAGACTTTTTTTAAATCTCACTTTCGAGTACACATCTCCTTAATATTCTTTGTGATGAAATATAATGTAGACTAAAGCTCTTTCACTGCATACCAAAATACTGTGGTTTGTATGAGAAAAAATACTTATGATTGTTTGAGCTACAAACTGAATTAGCTACTTTTCCATTTTTAAAAAATTTCATATTTATGAGGATGACTGACAGACAAATTACAGTTATTCAGACTTATTTGGCAAACATATTCTTGCCAATGATAAACTTCAGATTTTCAAGTGAATCTTAGCGTTTTGGAAAACTTTTATCTGACATCGTGAGCTTGACAGTTGCTAATACTGAAATATTTTTTTCCTAATGAGATCAGTGGTAATGTGAATGATCGTGGATTTTTTCATATTATAAGAAAATGTGGGCCAAGCATGGTGGCTCACACATGTAATCCCAGAACTTTGGGAGGCCGAGGTGGATGGATCACTTGAGGTCAGGAGTTCGAGACCAGCCTGGCCAACATGGCAAAACCCTGTCTCTACTAAAAATACAAAAATTAGCTTGGTGTGGTAGCACACACCTGTAATCCCAGCTACAGGGAGGCTGAGGTAGGGAAATCACTTGAACCTGGGAGGCAGAGGTTGCACTAAGCCAAGATTGTGCCACTGCACTCCAGCCTCCAGCCTGGACAACAGAGCGAGACTCCATCCCAAAAAAAAAATTTTTTTGAAAAGAAAAGAACATGTGCCGCGACAAATTAGGCTTCAAAGAAGCATATCTCAAAATAATAAAAGCCGTCTATGGCAAACTGACAGCCAACATCATACTGAATGGGCAAAAGCTGGAAGCATTCCCCTTAAGAACAGGAATAAGATAAGAATGCCCACTCTCACCACTCCTATTCAGCATATTACTGAAAGTCTTAGCAAGAGCAATCAGGCAAAAAAAGGAAAGAAAAAGCATCCAAATAGAAAAAGAAGAAGTCACATTATCTTTCTTCTCCAACAATACGATTCTATACCCAGAAAACCTAAGAGCTCCACAAAAAGGCCCCTAGAACGGAAAAAGAGATTTCAGTAAAGTTTCAGGGTACAAAATCCATGTACAAAAATCAGTAGCATTTCTATACACCAACAATGTTCAAGCTGAGAGCCAAACAAGAACACAATCTCATTTACAATAGTCACTAATAAAATAATAAAATAAAAAAATACCCGGGAATACATCCAACCAAGGAGATGAAAGATCTCCACAAGGAGAAATATAAAACACTGCTGAAAGAAATTATAGATGGTACAAACAAATGGAAAAACATTCCATACTCATGCATTGGAAGACTCAGTATCATTAAAATGGTAATACTACCCAAAGCAATCTATAGATTCAACACTATCCCTATCAAACTACCAACATCATTTTTCACAGAATTAGAAAAAAAAAAAACTATTCTAAAATTCATGTGGAACCAGAAAAGAGTCCAAACAGCCAAACAAAAAAAAAAAACAAAGCTGGAGGCCTCACATTACCTGTTGCTAAACTATGCTATACAACTACAGTAATCAAAAGAGCATGATACTGCAGTGTACAAAAACAGACACATAAACAAATGGAGCAGAATAGAGAACCCAGAAATAAAGCCACGTGCCTACAACCATCTGATCTTCTACAAAGTCAACAAAAATAAACAATGGGGAAAGGACTCCCTGTCCAACAAGTGATGCTGAGCTAACTAGGTAGCCATATTCAGAAGAATGAAATTGAACCCCTACCTTTCACCACATACAAAAAAATTAACTCAAGAAGAATTAAAAATTTAAATATAAGACCTCAAACTATAAAAATCCCAGACAAAAACCTGGGAAATACTCTTCTCAACATTAGCCTTGGCAAAGAATTTACGGCTAAGTCCTCAAAAGCAACTGCAACAAAAACAAAAATTGACAAGTGGGACTTAATTAGACTAAAGAGCTTCTGCACAGCAAGAGAAACTATCAACAGAGTAAACAGACAACCTACAGAATGGGATAAAATGTTTGCAAACTGTGTACCCAACCAAGGTTTAATGTCCAGAATCTGTAAAGAACTTAAACAATTCAACAAGCAAAAAGAAACAAATAGCCACATTAAAAAGTGGGCAAAATCAGCCTGGGCAATATAGTGAGACCCTATCTCTACAAAAAAAAAAAAAAAAAGAAAAGACAATTTTTTTAGTCAGGTGTGGTGGCATGTGCCTGTACGAATTTCAGCTATTTAGGAGGCTGAGGTGGGAGAATTGCTTCAGCCCAGGAGGCTGAAGCTGCAGTGAGCCCTGATCACACCACTGGCAGCCTGGGTGACAGAGTGAGACCCTATGTCAAAAAGAAAAACAGTGGACAAAGGACATGACAGACTCTTCTCAAAAGAAGACATACAAGCAGCCAACTAGCATACAAAAATTGCTCAGCATCATTAATCATCAGAGAAATGCAAATCAAAACCACAATGGGATACCATTTCACACCAGTCAGAATGGCTATTATTAAAAAGTCAAAAAAATAACAGATGCTGGCAAAGCTGCAGAGGAAAGGAAATGCTTATATACTGTTGGTGATAATGTAACTTAGTTCAGCCACTTGGAAAGCAGTTTGGAGATTTCTCAAAGGACTTAAAACAGAATTACCATTTGACCCAGACATCTCATTATATAACCACAGGAAAATAAACTGTTCTACAAAAAAGGTACATGCACTTATATGTTCATTGCAGCACTGTTCACTATAGCAAAGACATGGGATCAGCTTAGGTGCCCATCAATGGTGAACTGGGCAAAGAAAATGTAGTACATAGACACTGGACTACTACACACTCATAAAAAAAGGATAAAATCATATCCTTTGCAGCAACCTGAATGCAGCTAGAGGCCATTATCCAAAGTGAATTAACACAGGAACAGAAAACCAAATACCACACCGTCTCATAAGTGGGAGCTAAACATCAGCTACTCACGGACATATAGACATGGAATAATAGACTATATTAGTCAGTTTTCACACTGCTATAAAGAACTGCCTGAGACTGGCTAATTTATAAAGGAAAGAGGTTTAATTGACTCACAGTTCAGCATGGCTGGGAAAGCTTCAGGAAACTTACAATCATGGCAGAAGGCAAAGGGGAAGCAAGGCACCTTCTTCACAAGGTGGCAAGAAGGAGAAGTGATGAGTAAAGGGGGAAGAGCCTCTTATAAAACCATCAGATCTCATGAGAACTCAGTATCATAAGAACAGCATGGGAGAAACCACCCCCGTGATTCAATTACCTCCACCTGGCCTGTCCCTTTACACGTGGGTATAATGGGGATTACAATTCAAGATGAGATTTCAGTGGGGACACAAAGCCTAGCCATATCATTTCATCCCTGGTCCCTCCCAAATCTCATGTCCTCACATGTCAAAACACAATCATGCCTTTTCAACAGTCCCCCAAAGTCTTAACTCATTCTAGCATTAACCCAAAAGTCCAAGTTCAAAGTATCATCTGAGACAAGACAAGTAAGTTCCTTCCACCTATGAGCCTGCAAAATTAAAAGCAAGTTAGTTACTTCCTAGATACAGTGGGGGTACAGGCATTGGGTAAATACACCCATTCCAAGTGGGAGAAATTGGCCCAAATGAAGGGCTACAGGCCCCATGCAAATCCAAAATCCAGTGGGGCAGTCAAATCTTAAAGTTCCAAAATGATCTCCTTTGACTCCATGTCTCACATCCAGGTCACACTGATACAAGAGGTGGCTTCCCACAGCCTTAGGCAGCTCTGCCCCTGTTGCTTGGCAGGGTGCAACCCCCCTCCCAGCTGCCTTCATGGGCTAGCATTGAGTGTCTATGGCTTTTCCAGGCACACTGTGCAAGCTGTCAGTGGAACTACCATTCTGGGGTCTGGAGGATGATGGCCTTCCTCTCACAGCTCCACTAGGCAGTGCCCCAGTGGGGGCTCTGTGTGGGGACCCCAACCCCACATTTCTCTTCCACACTACTGTAGGAGAGGTTCTTCATGAGGGCTCTGCTCCTGCAGCAAATTTCTGCCTGGACATCCAGGCATTTCCACACATCCTCTGAAATCTAGATGCAAGTTTCCAAACCTCAATTATTGACTTCTGTGTACCTGCAGGCTCAACACCACATGTTAGCCTCCCAGACTTGGGGCTTTTCCCCTCTGAAGCAACAGCCTGAGCTGTATATTGGCCCCTTTTGGCCACAAGTGGGTTGCAGGGCACCAAGTTCTGAGATCGCACAAAGCAGCAAGGCCCTGGGCCCACCCCACAAAACCATTTTTCCCTTCTAGGCCACTGGGCCTGTGATGGAAGGGGCTGCCATGAAGACCTCTGACATGCCCTGGAGAAATTTTCCCCATTGTCTTGGCGATTAATATTTGGCTCCTCATTACTTATGCAAATTTCTGCAGCTGACTTGAAATTCTCCTCAGAAAATGGGTTTTTATTTTCTAACACATCATTAGGCTGCAAATTTTCTAAACTTTTATGCCATGCTTCCCTTTTAAACAGAAGTTCTAATTTCAAATCATCTCTTTGTGAGTGCATAAAACTGAATGCTTTTACAAGCACCCAAGTCACCTCTGGAACACTTTGCTGCTTAGAAATTTCTTCTCCCAAATACTCTAAATCATCTCGCTTAAGTTCAAAGCTCTGCAGATCTCTAGGGTAGGGGCAAAATGCCAACAGTCTCTTTGCTGAAGCACAGCAAGAATCACCTTTATCACAGTTCCCAACAAGTTCCTGATCTTCATCTGAAACCACCTCAGCCTGGACTTCATTGTCCATATCACTATCAGCATTTTGGTCAAAGCCATTCAACAAGTCTCTAGGGAGTTCCAAACCTTCCCACATCTTCCTCTCTTCTTCTCAGCCTTCTAAACTGTTCCAACCTCAGCCTATTACCCAGTTCCAAAGTTGCTTCCACATTTTGGGGTATCTTTATAGCAGTACCCCACTCTCTGCAGTACCAATTTACTGTATTAGTCTGTTTTCATATGGCTATAAAGAACTACCTGAGACTGGGTAATTTATAAAGGAAAGAGGTTTAATTGGCTCACAGTTCAGCATGGCCAGGAAGGCCTCAGGAAACTTACAATCATGGCAGAACTTGAGAAGCAAGGCATCTTCTTCACAAGGCAGCAGGAAGGAAAAGTGCCAAATAAAAGGGAAGGAGCCTCTTATAAAACCATTAGATCTCACGAGAACTCACTCACTTGTTTAATATAAACCCTTATTAAACATAACAGGGAGCCAGGTATGGTGGTTCATGCCTGTAATTATGCCAGCACTTTGGGAGGCCAAGGTGGGCAGATCACCTGAAGTCAGAAGTTTGAGACCAGCCTGGCCAACATGGCAAAACCCCATCTCTACTAAAAATACAAAAATTACCTGGGCATGGTGGCGGGTGCCTGTAATCCCAGCTACTCAGGAGGCTGAGGCAGGAGAATCGCTTGAACCTAGGAGGCAGAGGTTGCAGTGAGCCAAGATCACACCACTGCGCTCCAGCCTGGGTGACAGAGCAAGACTCCATCTCAAACAAAAAAAATAAAATAAAATAAAAACAACAGGGAAATAACTATAGAGATGTGAAGAGTACACTGAAGAATACTCCAGGGCCAAGGAAGAGCATCCAAGGAGAAGCAAACTTGGAAGTTGGGGCCTCTCCAAGGCTGGGATTCAGACCTTGGAAAAGGTGTGGTTGCAGCCGACAGGAAGAGAATCCCCCTCCTCCTGCAATGTTTCTCCAGTGTTCCTCTACTGACAAAGCTTAATACCATGCTTGCTACAAAAGAGCAATGCTTAAGGCTTCACTGTGGAGCTGGTAACAAAAGGCTGAATTTGGAGCTGAGAGGTAATAAATTGATAGTTGGCACACTGACAAAAAACACACCACATAATCCTTTTTTATACCACATTCATTAATTCACCCAAAAATAGTGTTCTAGGGACCACTTTTTTTTTTTTTTTTAGTTGAAGTCTTCTTCTGTCACCCAAGCTGGAGTGCAATGACATGATCTTGGCTCACTGCAACCTCTGCCTCCCAGGTTCAAGCGATTCTCCTGCCTCAGCCTCTTGAGTAACTGGGACTACAAGCGGGCCACTGCGTCTGGCTAATTTTTTTTCTTTTCTTTTTTTTTTTTTTTTTTTGTATTTTTAGTAGAGACAGGGTTTCACCATGTTGGCCAGGCTGGTCTGGAACTCCTGACCTCATGTGATCTGCCCAGCTCAGCCTCCCAAAGTGCTGGGATTACAGGCATGAGCCAACATACCCAGCCAGGACTACCTTGTAAAAAACACTGATCTTTGCATGTCATGGAGGATACATTCTCAGTCTCCTCTCCCTCTTATATGTATCCATTGTTTTTGAATTTCAAAATCTACATGTCAACAACCACGTGTGGAAAATACTCTCCACTTAGGAAGGCTGCCAAGGGCCAAAAACTAGGTGTGTATGTGTTTGGGCAAAATTCTGCAGCAAGATTTTTTTAGTGCAGGAAGCAAAAAAAGATTGATGAATCATTAATAAGGGCAATTGAGTAAAATGTATCAACAAGTTATTGCATTTAGTGGCAATGTTATGACTATTTTCCCATTAGCCCAGATCTCTGGTTATATGGGCTTTGAAAATGCTTAAATTACACATCTCCCGAGCTGGATTTTTCTGCAGCATAGGAATAAAACTCCTAAAGCCAGACATACAACACTGGCAGTTTTTCATACCTCACAGAAAACCATCAAGGTCTTTGTCATCCTTCAAGTACTAACTTACAATACAGCCTTCCCAGACCCCTCCCCAACAAACAGAACAGATCTCTCTCCCTCTGGACCCTGACTTTTTCTGTTTATGCCTCTACTGAAGCCCTTCCTCAGGCTAACTTGTTCCGTAGCCAGTTATGTCTGCATTGTTCCCTCCCACTAGACTGTGGGCTCCTCGAGGGCAGGAGCATTCCTTCTTCTTCTTCATCTTGGTATCCCCACAGCCAAGCACAGTCACTTGATGTAAGCTCCCATCCTTATTTGTTGACTCAAATTTCTTCACTTCAAGTGAAGGAAGAATGATAGTTTAAAGTCATATGATTGTCATTCCTTACTTGCAAAGAAACTTGGCAACAGACAGGTGCTGAGCTGGTTTCTGCTGTGAGCGATCTTTAAGGCATTTCAAAAACAATGGTCTTCAAGGAGATTCCTTTGAGATAGGCAAAGATATAGAATTTATTTGAGAATCCTGGAATGCAAGAAGGTTACAGGCTAACTCAAAACCCAGAAAAAGTGATTGATCATTATTTTAGACAGTAATTCTGTTGCAGCTTCTCCAGATTCATTGCTTTCCTTCCCCTCATTTCCCACCTCCAGTCTTGATTCTCCATCATTTACCAGTAGACTATTTGGCATAGTTTTAGGATATTTTGTTGGTAGCACAGAATACTTTCTACCCCATTTCAAACCTTCCCCATGAGGCTCAACTGGTCAGAATAAACTGGATTATGAGGCAGTAACAGCCCTCAAATTTCAGTGCCTTCATACCGTTTACTCTTCATGTTTGCCACATCTACTGTATGTATGGGCAGCTCTCCAGGACAACTAAGATCAATGCAGTAACTCAGCAAACTACTTGTCCCTTGCCTTGTGGCGCTAACATCTCAAGACAAGATTGAAGAGAGAGTGTGGCAGTCTCAACATCTGTATGTTCTATGCGTGGGCTCTGAAATGAAACTGGACACATAGCTCCATCTACTGGCAAGGGAGCTAGGAAATGTAAGCCTCTGTGGACACAGGAAGGAAAGAAAAACCAGATACTGATAAGCTCTCATACTGTCTCTTCTAAGGGTTTCACAATAACTTTTTTGTTGTTGTTTTTTAGACACAGGATCTCTCTCTGTTGCCCAGACTGGGATGCCCAGTGGTATGATCATAACCAACTTTACTGAAGCCTCAACCTCTTAGGTTTGAGCAATTCACCAATGTCAGCCTCTTGAGTAGCTAACACTCCAGGTGTGTGCCACCACCCAGCTAATTTTTTTTTCTTTTTTTTTTCTTTTGGTAGAAACAGAGTTTCACTATATTGCCCAGGCTGGTCTCCAGCTCCTGGCCTCAAGTGATCCTCCCACTTCAGCCTCCCAGTGTTCTGGGATTACAGGCATGAGGCACTGTGCCTGGCTCACAAGGACTTTATAAGTTAAAAATGTACAAGTGCTCCACCCATCAAACCCATCCCCCTGTAAAGCAGTGCCATGAACCACTACATGCACTTGGAAGGCAGATTAGAAGAGGCAGCTTGCTGCTCCCGCCAAAGATTAACCTAAGAAGACTAAGCCAGGACCAGTCTCCTCCACATCCCCTGAAGCAGAAACCTCCCCTGCACAGATCAGAAGGGGAAAGTGCAGACTCCCTGCCTTTCTCACCTACAGTCTTATTTATGGGGTGGTGAGGGCGGGGGGCCTGTATGCCTATTTGTTTATCAGAGGTGTTTTAGCCTAATTGGTTAGGAAAGAAACAAAGCAATTAGACAAATAATTGGCCATTCCAGGACATCCACCCTTGAAGAGTTCCCTGACCAGGAAAAGAAGATTCAAGAGTAAAATTTGAAAGGTTTCAGCTTTCTTTCCAATGTTAGAAGAAAAACCTTAGCCAAAGTAAATGTAACAGTTTAATTGAGCAAAGAATGATTCATGAATCAGCCAGCCTCCAGATCCAGAGTAGGCTGAGAGAGTCCAGAGCAGCCACAGGGTAGAAGAAGATTTATGAACAGAAAAAG
The DNA here is from genome assembly GCF_028878055.3 of Symphalangus syndactylus. Taxonomy (NCBI): domain Eukaryota; kingdom Metazoa; phylum Chordata; class Mammalia; order Primates; family Hylobatidae; genus Symphalangus; species Symphalangus syndactylus. Next base: position 25,230,709 of record NC_072438.2, read on the forward strand.
GAAAGTGACACACGGGAAACAGAAGTGAAGTATAGAAACAGCTGGACTGGTGACAGCTCAGGCATTTACCTTATTTGAACACGGTTTGAACAGTTGGCACCCTTTGACTGACCAAAACTCGGTGATTGGCACAAGAGTAGGTTACAGTCTGTTTATACCTCCGTTTAGGTTATAGTTCATGATGTACAGAGAAATCTTTAGGCTGAACTTAAAATAGGTAAAGAGGCAGCTCTAGACTATTTAACACCAAATTCAATAACTAATTTTATTTTAATATAATACTTCTCTTTGCTTATCGATATTAGAATTCAACACCTCCAGCAAATATTCATCGAATATTTACAATATACCTGATTTCAGGAAATAGAAACCCAAGTATTTTTCAAACAACTATGATGTTCCAAGTTCGAAACTGTATGTTCTTTTATTTTATTTATTAAACTTTATGTATTTTATCCTTTATTAAAGGATAACTCACTTTATCCTTTTCGCATCCTTTGACATTCTTACGATGGCTCCCATTTTGCAGAAAAATAAACTGAGGCTCAAAGAGTTGAGCAGTTTAGCCAAGGTCAGGGCTAGGAATAGTGGGAAAGTGGGCATCTCAATTACGTTGGTCTGGCTCATGATAATGGAGGCCCACGTATTCATTCCAAATCAATTAAAACTTAGAAGTCGTTGGTTTAACAACCATTTTTAGACTTAGTATTACTTGAAAGTATAATCAAGGGATCATTTATTCATTAGAGTAACTACAGTTCTATTTGAATAAGCTGAATTTTTTCATGCTAATTATGTCTTTTGTGTACTATTCATTATAGCATGATGATCTTTTCAACTTCATCAACTTCCCTTTCTCTGTAATAACTCATTGAACAGAATGCAGTTCTATAAATGGTCCAGAGATGTACTCCTATCCCAGGATTTAAAAAGATAATACTCATAAGGCACTTAACAAAATGCCCATAACTAAGTAATCAGTGTATAAAGATTATTTATTTTCTTTAGTAAAGTTGCAGAGCGTTGGTCCTTATGTCGTATGGTAAGTGAAAACCTAAAAAATAAAAACCCTAATACCTGATAAGAACTGTAAATATCACAAACCTATTAGAACTGAGATACAGATGGAGACCATTATATGTGTCTAAAATGATGAATCTTTAGCTTCAAACACACACTCATGGGGCTTAACAAGAGCAATTGTGTGTTCACTTACAGAAAGATAAAAATCAAAACAAATTTAGAGATATTCTGAAAAGTTGGGAATCTGTTGTTAAAATTATGACTAAAAGGCAAGATATAAATAGAAGTTTTATAATATTTCTTAGCTTTTTTTGAATGAACCCTCCCTTATGCTAGATAAGCCTAATGTTTAGATTTTCTTCCATTTCATTTTATGCACATTTTCAGGAGCCATTTACACAAAATTAGGATACTGCCAGTGTGTACTTTTTTTACACAGTAAGTCTACTTTATTCACTGTCTCCCCAGTATCCAAAGCAGTGTCTGGCACACAGCAGGCTCTCAAGAGGTCCTTGATGAATAAATGAATGACCAGATCTACATAGGATAATACATGTGACAAAGAGGAAAAAAAAACTTCAAAAACTAGAGCTGAATTCCTCTTAGGGAGATAGCTGCCCTTTTGTGGATAATCCATTGTGATGATTAATTTTATGTGTCAGTTTGCCTGGGCCATTAGATGCCCAGATATCTGGTCAAACATTATACTGGCTATGTCTGTGAGGGTGTTTCTGGATGAGATTAACATTTGAATCAGTACGCTAAGAAAAGAAGATTGCCTTCCCTAAGTGGGAGGACCTCATCCCATCAAATGAAGACCTTAACAGGACAAAAAGGCTGAATAAAGAGAAACTTGAGCCAGGACACTGGTCTTTTCAGGCCTTAAGACTCATACTTAAACATCAGCTCTTTTTCTTTTTAGCTATTTATTTTTAATATTTTTAATTGACACATAATTGTACATATGTATGGCATACTTAGTGATATTGCAATACATATATAAGGCATAGTGATCAGATCAGGGCAATTAACATAACCATCACGGCAAACATGTATCTTTTTTTGTGTTGGGACTGAGATGGGATTGTTTCCTTGACCTCGACCCCCTTTGTGGGCAGGAACTGGAGTGGCACATTTCACTCAGCCTGCAGTCCATGGATGGCTGTTAGCAGCTCAATGAAGTGTCAGGCTGATAGCCTCCTGCACCTGCCCTTTTTGACACCTGAGTTCTTGCTCGGTGTCCAGGAAGAATCAGGTCACGTGAACTATTTGAAGGGTGGTGTATGTGGAGGATTTTACTGAGTTATAAAAGTGGCTCTCAGTGGGATGGGGAATTGGAAAGTGGATGGTTTGGGAAGAAGATGATCTTTCCCTGAAGCTGAACTATCTGAAGTTAGCTGCGTGTCCATAGTCTCTGACGCTCAGCTGCTTGTATCCCCAAAGTTCAGCAGCTTGTATCCCCAACCACATGCACCAGCCACTTGTGTTGCTCTGCCAGGTGAAGTCTTTTTATGGGCACAGGATGGGGGTGGGGAGGCCCAAAAAGACAATTATTTGAGCAGAAAAATGAGGTCAGCTGCTTTCACTTAGGGCCCAGGTTCCAGTCTTGAGGGTGTTTAGCCAGGAGTTCAGCCATTCTGTATCAGGAACATTCAATGCTTTCTTTCTAGCTATTTGAAACTACATAAATTATTGTTAACTATAGTCATCCTACAGTGCTGTAGTAAACTAGAACTTATGCCTCCTATCTAACTGTAATTTTATAACCTTAACCAATCTCTTCCCCTCCCCCTTTCTCCTTACCCTTCCCACCTTCTAGTCTCCTCTGTTCTATTTCTTACTTCTATGAGATCAACTATTTTTTAGCTTCCACATATGACTGAGAATATGTGGTGTTCAACTTTCTGTTCCTGGCTTGTTTTACTTAACAACATAATTTCCTCCAGTTCCATCCATGTTGCCGCAAATGACAGGATTTCATTCCTTTTTATGGCTGAATAGTATTCCGTTGTGTATATATGCCACATTTTCCTTATCCATTTATCTGTTGTTGAACACCTAGGTTCATTACATATCTTGGCTATTGTGAAAAGGGCTGCAATAAACATGGGACTGCAGATGTCTCTTCAATACATTGATTTTCTTTCCTTTGGATAAATGAGACTGCTGGATCATATGACAGTTTTATCTGTAGTTTTTGATGACCCTTCGTACTCTTCTCCACAGTGGCTGTGCTAGTTTACATTCCCACCAAGAGTATGTAAGAGTTCCCATTTCTCCACATCCTTGCCGGCATTTTTTTTTTAATCTTCTTGATAATAACCATCCTAACTGGGGTGAGATGATACCTCACTGTGGTTTTGATATGCAGTTCTCTGATGATATGGTTTGGCTGTGTCTCCACCCAAATCTCATCTTGAATTGTAGCTCCCATAATTCCCACATGTCATGGGAGGGACCCAGTCAGAGGTAACTGAATCATGGGGGTGGATCTTTCCCACACTGTTCTTGTGACAGTGGGTACGTCTCACGAGATCTGATGGTTTTATAAATGGGAGTTTCCCTGCACAAGTTTTCTCCTTCCTGCCGCCATGTGAGATGTGACCTTGCTCTTCCTTTGCCTTCTGCCATGACTGTGAGACCTCCCCAGCCATGTGGAACTGTGAGTCCATTAAACCTCTTTTTCTTTGTAAATTACCCAGTCTCAGCCTGGCGTGATGACTCTCGCCTGTAATCCCAGCACTTTGGGAGGCCGAAGCAGGCGGATCACCTGAGGTCGTGAGTTTGAGACTAGCCTGACCAACATGGAGAAAACCTGACTCTACTAAAAATACAAAGTTAGTGAGGCATGGTGGGGCATGCCTATAATCCCAGCTACTCAGGATGCTTGAGGCAGGAGAATCGCTTGAACCCAGGAGGCGGAGGTTGCAGTGAGCTGAGATTAGGCCACAATCACCTGAGGTCAGATCAAGACCATCCTGGCCAACATGGTGAAACCCCATCTCTACTAAAATACAAAAAAAAAAAAAATTAGCCGGGTGTGGTGGTGCACGCCTGTAGTCCCAGTTACTCAGGAGGCTGAGGCAGGGGAATCGAACCCGGGAGGTGGAGGTTGCAGTGAGCCAAGATTGCGCCACTGCACTCCAGCCTGGTGACAGAGCAAGACTCCGTCTCAAAAAAAAAAAAAAATTTCTCCCATTCTGTAGGCTTTTTACTCTGTTGATTGTTTCCTTTGCTGTGCAGAAGTTTTTTAGTTTGATATAACAAAAGCAAAAATAAACAAATGGGATTGTATCAGAAATCAGCTCTTCTAGAGTCTTGAGCCTGTCAGCTCTCATACTGAAACTGCACCATTGGCTCTCCTAGGCCTCCTGCTTGCTGATTGCACATCTCAGGACTTTTCATCCTCCATAGTCACACGAACCAATTCCTTATAACAAATATCTTTCTTTAAATACATATATAAATATGTAGTTTTATATACTGTTCTGTTTCACTGGAGAACCCTGACTAGTACAGGCATTAAAGGGATTTTTTATTTCCAGCAGGATGGAAGACCAGGTACTTCGAACTACCCTTCTAATGGAAAATCACTAAAATACTAAATGAAATATTTTTTTTAACTATCTTTGAAATGCATCACTAAGTAAGCCGGCACAAATCTAAGAAATTTGCAGAGACAAAAACAAAGACAAAAGAATTAGGTCACCAAACTCTAAAACTAACTTTGACTATGAAGTTTTCTGCTGCATCCTAGGGACCCTGAAATTTGCCAGGTCATGCATTGCAGTGTGGGCAGGACTGGAAGACAAAACTAAAGGTCTGCACAAAGTGATCAACCCTTCTTATTTTTACCCCTTTATAAGCTTGACTTCCAGTTTTTACTAAAGGCATACCTCCTTTTATTGCACTTTGCTTTGTTGCATATTTTTGAAATTGAAGGTTTGCGGCTATCCTGTGTCAACTAAGTCTATTGGCATCATCATTTTTTCAACAGCATATGTTCGCTTCATGTCTGTGTGTCACATTTTAGTAGTTCTTGCAATATTTCAAACTTTTTCATTATTATTATATCTGTTATTGTGATCTGTGACCCATAGTCTTCGATGCTACTATTACGATTGTTTTGGGGCCCACTAACCATGCCCATATAAGAGAGTGAATTTAACTGATAAATGTTGTATGTGTTCTGACTACTCCACTTCCCTTTTGGGCTCCCTATTCCCTGAGACACAACAATTGAAATTAGGACAATTAATAACCCTGCAATGGATTCCAAATATTCAAAAGAAAGGAAGAGTCACAGGTCTCTCACTTTAAATCAAAGGCTAGAAATGATTAAGCTTAGGGAAGAAGGCAGGTCAAAAGCCTAGCTAGGCCAAAGCTAGGCCTCTTGCACTAAACTGTTAATCAAGTTGTAAATGCAAAGGAAAAGTTTTTGAAGGAAATTAAAAGTACTACTCCAGTCAACACACAAATGATAAGAAAGTGAAACACTCTTATTGCTAATATGGAGAAAGTTTCAGTGATCTGGATAGAAGATCAAGTCAGCCACAATATTCCCTTAAGCCAAAGTCTAATACAGAGCAAAGCCCTAACTCTCTTCAATTCTACGAAGGCTGAGAGAAGTGAGGAAGCTGCAGAGGAAAAGCTGGGGCCAGCAGAGATTGGTTCATGAGGTTTAAGAAAAGAAACCATCTCTGTAACAAAAATGCAAGATGAAGCAGCAAGTGCTGATGAAGAAGCTGCAGCAAGTTATTCACAAGATCTAGCTAAGATCACTGATGAAGGTGATTACACTAAACAACAGATTTTCTTTTTTTTATTATTATTATACTTTAAGTTCTAGGGTACATGTGCACAACGTGCAGGTTTTTTACATAGGTATACATGTGCCATGTTGGTTTGCTGCACCCATCAACTCGTCATTTACGTTAGGTATTTCTCCTAATGCTATCCCTCCCTCCTCCCCCCACCCCCCGACAGGCCCCCGTGTGTGATGTTCCCTGCCCTGTGTCCATGTGTTCTCATAAACAACAGATTTTTCAATGCAAATAAAACAATCTTATTTTGGAAGAAGATGCCAAAATAGGATTTTCACAGCTAGAGAGGAGATGTCAATGCCTGTCTTCAAAGTTTCAAAGGACAGGCTGACTCTCTTGTCAGGAGCTAATGCAGCTGGTGACTTTAAGTTGAATCCAGTGCTCACTTACCATTCCAAAAATCCTGGGGTCCTTAAGAATTATGCTAAATCTACTTTGTCTGTGCTCTATAAGTAGGGGGAAAAGCCTGGATGACAGCACGTCTGTTTACACATAATTTACTGAATATTTTAAGCCCACTGTTGAGATCTACTGCTCAAAAGAAAATATTCCTTTCAAAACATTACTGCTCATTGACAATGCACCTGGTCATCCGAGAGCTCTGATAGAGATGTACAAAGTGATTCTCTTTTTTATGCCTGCTGACACAACATCCATTCTGTAGCACGTGGGTCAAGAATTCATTTCATAAGGCTCTAGCTGCCATCGATAGTGATTCCACTGATGGATCTGGGCAAAGTAAACTGAAAATCTTCTGGAAAGGATTCTTCTATCTAGATGGCATTAAAAACATTCACAATACATGGAAGGAGGTCAAAATATCAACAATAACAGGAATTTGAAAGAAGTTGATTCCAACCCTTATGGATGACTTTGAGGGATTCAAGACTTCAGTGCAGGAAGTAACTACAAAAGTGGTGGAGATAGCAAGAGACTACAATTCAAAATGGAGCCTGCGGATGTAACTGAATTGCTGCAATCTCATGGTAAAACTTGAATATATGAGGAGGTACTTCTTATAGATGAGCAAAGAATGTGGTTTCTTGAGATAGAATCTACTCCTAGTGAAGATGCTGTGAACATTGTTGAAATGACAAGAAAGGATTTAGAATATTACATCGACTTAATTGATAAAGCAGTGGCAGAGTTTGAGAGGACTGACTCCAATTCTGAAAGAAGTTCGACTGTGGGTAAAATGCTATCAGGCAGCATCACATGCTATAGAGAAATACTTTGTAAAAAGGAGTCAATTGATGCAGCAAACTTCATTGTTGTCTTATTCTAAGAAATTGCCAGAGCAACCCCAACCTTCAGCAACCACCACCCTGATCAGTCAACAGCCATCAACATCAAGACAAGACTCTCTGCCAGCAAAAAGATTATGACTCTATGAAAGCTCACATAATCATTAGCATTTTTAGCAATAAAGTATTTGTATGTAATGCATGTACCTTGTTTTTGAGATGTAATGCTGTTGTATACTTAATACACTACAGTATAGTATGAACATAACTTTTATATGTAATGGGAAAGCAAAACATTGTTCGCTCACTTTATTGTCAACTGGCTTTATTGCAGTGGTCTGGAACCAAACCCACAATATGTCTGTGCTATGCCTAAATTAGTTTTACCTAGACTTAAAGCTGGTACCCTCAAAGAACCATAACTCATTTGTAAAGGAGGACTAGACACGAATTTGTTGTTCAGAAGTAAAGTGTCTGAAAGAGGGGTGGAAAAGATGAGTGGAGGGAAGCCAAGCTCTCTGACCCCTCTTTCCAGTGGACAACAAAGCCTCCTCACTTTCAGATTTATTCAGAACACCTTCAAATTCTCAGTTCAAATAAGGCTCTTCCTGATTTATTGCTTTAGTTCAAGGATTACAAAGTAAAGCAGTGCCTTCATTTTAAGGAAACAGCTAAACTTTCTTAAAATTTTCTTTTCTTCATTAGATCATATACATACAGAAAATTATTACCTGCTTAGGATTCTCTCCACTTTATAGAAATCTGCTGCCCTTGATTTCGGTGTAAAGAGCATGTTGCTTGGAGAAGCCACTAAAGTGGCAGTGAGTGAGCATTAGGAACTCCCCCTCGGTGTCCCGACGTCTCTCCTCTTCGTTCTCTGCTGCATTGTTCCACCATCACTGGTCTGCTGGTCCGCTGGTCTGCTGGTCTCAATGTTCAGCCACTTGTGGGTGTGCCCTCTAAGGTCTCAGGTTTGTATGGACACAGGATGGGGAGTGTGGCAGGCCACAGTGGTCTTGGAAAATGCAACATTCAGGCTTGAAAACAGGAGCGCCTCTTCTCACTTAGGTCTGTGAACACAGGCCTGAGGTTGGAGCTTTTGCTGAGGACCCTTCCCTTCTCTATCCAGCACTTCCCTGCCCCACTGCCGTAACAGAGATATAATATTACATAGAGATTTGGGTACCAATCCCTTTATATATACATATGTGTTATATATGTATATATTATATATATATGTATTAGATATATTATATATACATATGTATTATATCTAGGGGAATTACATTTTTAAATAAATTATCTCATTTAATTAAGCATTACAATAATATCTCATTTAATAATTACAACAATCCTATGAGGTAGAAATTAATTTCCATATATTATAGATGTGGAAACAGGTTGAGAATGATGAAACAACTTTCCTGAGCAGGCAATCAGAAAGGAATCCCACTCCAGAGCACTGGCTCTTCCAACTCCTCTGTCAGGACCACCTATCTCTCGCCCATACTACCCATGTAGCCAATGAAGGTCTGTAGAGTAAGAGAATAAATGACATCAACATCCATTTGTGAGTTAAAATTGATAGCATAAGAGGACAATACCATAGTCCTGAGATCATCCCAGGCATAGAATGACATCTAATCAGAGGTGCTTAGAGTCAGTCCCAAAGAGAAGAGAGAGAATCCTCCCATTATGTTACTTCCTCATTCCTTATCATGGTCTTGGATGGGCATGACTATTTCCCTTGATATAACCCATTTCTTGCTGGTTTTATCCAAGTTGTTCTTCAGTCTACTAAGGGAGGTATTGTAACCACCCAATGGATTCACCTTGCCAGCTGCCTAGATGGAGCCATTTTATCAAGACAGGGGAATTGCAATAGAGAGAGTAATTCACACAGAGCCAGCTGTGCAGGTGACCTGAGTTTTATTGTTACTCAGATTGGTTTCCCCAAGCATTCGAGGATCAAAGTTTTTAAGGACAACTTGGTGGGTAGGGGGAACCAGTGAGTCAAGAGCTCTGATTGGTTGGGTCCGAGATGAAATCATAGGGAACTGAAGCTGTCCTCTTGCAGCTGAGTCAGTTCCTGGATGGGGACCAGAAGACCAGATGAGCCAGTTTATCGATCTGGGTGGTGCCAGCTATCCATCAAGTGCAGGGTCTGCAAAATGTCTCAAGCACTGATCTTAGGAGCAGTTTAGGGAGGGTCAGAATCCTGTAGCCTCCAGTTGCCTGACTCCTGAACTATTTCTTTTTTTTTTGAGAGAGTCTGCGTTTCCCAGGCTGGAGTACAGTGGCGCAATCTCAGCTGACTGCAACCTCGGCCTCCCAGGTTCAAGCGATTGTTCTGCCTCAGCCTCCAGAGTAGCTGGGATTATAGGCACACAACCATGTCTGTCTAATTTTTTTTTTTTTTTTTTTTTTAGTAGAGACGAGGTTTCCCTATGTTGGCCATGCTAGTCTCAAACTTCTAAATTCAAGTGATCCGCCCACCTCAGCCTCCCAAAATGCTAGGATTACAGGTGTAAGCCACCATGCCTGGCCCTAAACTATAATTTCTAATCTTGTGGCTAACTTGTTAGTCTTACAAGGGCAGTCTAGTCCCCAGGCAAGAAGGAAGTTTGTTTTGGGAAAGGTCTGTTATTGTCTTTGTTTTAAACCGTAAACTAAGTTCCTCCCAAAGTTAGTTCAGCCTACACCCCGGAATGAACAAGGACAGCTTGGAGGTTAGAAGCAAGATGGAGTTGGTTAGGTCAAATCTCTTTCTCTGTCTCAGTTATTTCAGTGTGAAGACGAAGGAGGTTTCAGTATTAAGACAAAGGACACTAGAAGGTTACTGAGGTCTATGTGTATTCAGGACACTATACTAGATCTTTCAATGTAGTATTTCACTTCATCCTCACAATAAATCGGTGAGGTCTAGGCTAGTGCCCCCATTTTACAAACGAAAAACATGAAAATCAGATGGGTGAAATAATTTGTCCAAGATCACATAGGTAGAAACTAAAAGATTTGTGATTTGGACTGTGCTGCCCACTCTACAATCCCATTGCAATTGTAGGTCTTCCTCATAGTTCTGAATTCTAAGAGCCTCAAAGGCAGTGACTGCCAGGGTCTGGCACATAGGAGAACTTAATCAATAACTAGTCAATCAGTCTGTCTGGTTTTCAATGGCCACCACCCTGCCACCTCCCTACCAGCTTTATATATGCGCAACTCTGCCTTAAATTTATTTTCTATCCTAACAAGTCCTTGATACATTCATGCTCAGTACACATTTTCTTAAAACTCAAAGTTTTCTTTCCTCTTTTATCCTTCTGCCCCTTGGGAAAGGCCGCTCATTTCCCTGCTCAGACAGCTGGTTTGGGAAAGTTGCACGCAGCAAAAGGGAACAGCTTGCCCACTGAACCGCCATGCAGGAACAGGAGCTACATTTGGAATTCACAGCCCAGAAAAATGTCCATCCTGCTTACAAAGCATTGGTAGAGGCTCAAAGGAAAACAGATACAACATAATCCTTTTCTTTTGCTAAATGACATCCTCATTTACATCCTCACCATATTATTTCTCTTTGTTTCAACTTAACTAAAGTCAAAGATGGCTTATCAGGAAGTATTATTCACATGTATTAGACAGCCTAAAATGACAAAATGTCAATTTGACACCAATACTAAGCTGTTATTTTTCAAATAACAATGGTAATGTTTAATTAGAATTTAACCTGGCTGATTGCTTTCACTTAACAATGTACAGTACACTGGTGGTTTCCTGACGAAAGCAAAGATTGACGTCCAATGTAAATGCTGCATTTCAAAAAAAGCTGCACACTAGTAGTGTCTAATTATGCATAACACTCTGCCATTAATTACTAATATTTCAAGTGGCTTGGAGGGTTAGCTGGTCTTTAGTCCTTCCTATTACGACCACAGGTAAGCTTAAGTCTTTGTCAGATTATCACAATTGCTTTTAGTGATTATTTCTATAAACCAAGCCTACAAAAACCCTCCTAAATGATTAATTATATTTCTTGATCTGTTTTAACTAAAAAAGATAATAGAAGAAAGCATCTAGCATCATACCCAGCACATAGTAGTTGCTTAATAAATAGTAGCTATTAACATAGTAAATAGTAGCTATTAACATAGTAAATAATCGGCTGGGTGCAGTGGCTCATGCCTATAATCCCAGCACTTTGGGAGGCCAAGGCGGGCGGATCATCTGAGGTCAAGAGTTTGAGACCAGCCTGGCCAACATGGTGAAACCCTGTCTCTACTAAAAATACAAAAATTAGCCAGGCATGGTGGCAGGCGCCTGTAATCCCAGCTACTCGGGAGGCTGAGGCAGGAGAACTGCTTGAACCCGGGAGGCAGAGGTTGCAATGACCTGAGATCGCACCATTGTACTCCAGCTTGGGTGACAAAAGCAAAACTCTGTCTAAAAAAATAAAATAAAAAATAAATATTCATACTTTTTTATTTGATCATTCATTACCAGAGTCCCGAGCTACTCACTGATGAGGTAAGTTTTCTTTCCTTCTTTCCTCTCTTAGACTCCTGCAGTCCATCATCTTTAATATCCACTCACTCCTTCATTCATTCATGCCACACACACAGTCACAGAGCACTTGTTCTGTGCCAGGCACATATTTTCTCTAGATACTGATTCCCAAGGAAATCTCCTTCTTGGAGATCCCCAATGCATATATTAGAGGCTCTGAGAAGTTTTATCTATCTATCTGTCAAATAGAGGATGGATAGATAGATGATAGATAGATAGATAGATAGATAGATAGATAGATAGATAGATAGATAGACAATGGATTAACTTTCAATATTTTCCTTACTTATGGACCTCTTTTTCCATGCACACCTATTACCATCCCAGCGCAATAGTGTTCTAAGGAACACACTTTGGGAACAGTGCAGGACCACACCTGACACACTGTAGCACACTCCTGACCAAGATTCTGTCCTTGACCAAACTCTAGCCAGGGCCCTCTGAGCCCTTTCTCTACTAGGCCTCAAGGCATGGCCTAGAAAGACTTGAGCAAACACTAACATAGTTTCTAACAGCTCAGCCGTATCCCTAGGACAACACCAGCTTCCTTAAAGTGCCTGCCTGAGAAAACTCCAGGTTGCCAAAAGAATGTACTGTTTGTTCCAGCAACCTGAGGACAGGGCCTGTCTCCCAGTCTCTGTGGGAGGGTAGAAGCCTACCTTCAATAAGAGCCAGGCAACAAACCCAGATGGGTTTCACATGGACCAACCTCTTCTTCCTACTTTTTGTAATTTGTCATTTCTCTGACTCAAATGAGCCCCCAGTCGCCCCCACCCTACTCCAGTCTCCCTTTAAAATGCCCGGTCACCTCCATACAAATCAAAGTTGAGTTTACACCTGACCTTCTTCCCTATTTCAATAGCATACAGTAGTTAACCCCTTTCTGAGGTTTTATGCTTTGTGGTTTCAGTTACCAGCAACTGTGATCTGAAAATATAAAAAGAAAAATTCCAGAAATAAACAACTCACAAGTTGTAAATTCCATGTCTGTTCGGGGTATCATGATGAAATCTCACACCATTCCGCTCTTTCCTGACCTGGACGTAAATCATGTCTTTGTCCAGGGTATTCACGTTGCCTGTGCCACCCGCCCACTAGTCACTCAGTAGCAATCTGGGTTATCAGATCAAAAAAAACAGTATATAGGTGATATGGTTTGGCTGTGTCCCCACCCAAATCTCATCTTGAATTCCTACATGTTGTGGGAGGGACCCAGTGGGAGGTAATTGAATCATGGGGGCAGGTCTTTCCCATACTGTTCTCATGATAGTGAATAAGTCTCGTGAGATCCGATGGTTTTTAAAAGGAGAGTTTCCATGCACAAGCTCTGTTCTCTCTTTGCCTGCCACCATCCATTTAAGATGTGACTTGCTCCTTACCTTCTGCCATGATTGTGAGGCCTCCCCAGCCACGTGGAACTGTAAGTCCATTAAACCTCTTTCCTTCGTAAATTGCCCAACCTCTGGTATGTCATTATCAGCAGCATGAAAACTAATACAATAGGGTTTGGTACTATCTGTGGTTTCAGAAATCCACTGGAGGTCTTGGAAGATATCCCCTCAGTTAAGAGAAGACCACTGTATTACTGATTAAAATCTGTCCATACCACATTAACTGGTGTCTGACTTTGTTTATCTTTGCCACTCCACCTAGTTCTCCACACATGAAAAGCACTCAGGGAAGACTCATTGAAATTGATACAGGTGGATCTCGTTAATGCAATGAGGTCTAGGTGAGATTTGAGACTATCCTGTTTCCAAAAAGCAGGAAACAGGTATGTTTGTCCACGACAACAAATTCCAGAACTGGCCTCAGAATCCCACAGATGTAACTAAAATCCCAATTGGTCCATTGTGAAACCAACTTATCTGGGTCTCAGAGGTCCCAGTGAGGATTAACTGAGGTAATGCTGAGGAAGACCAAAGCCTCCCCTGAGATATTTGCAAATGCTTTACTCTCAGTTGCCTTTGCCTGTGCCTAGCTACTCAGCCTGTGCATCACAGTCTGTCCCTCAAGCCACAGATAAGGAAATCAGCCTTTCCTTTAATAGGAGGGAGCAAGGAGTCAGGGATAAAAATTTTAACCAGTGGGCCAGGCACGGTGGCTCACACCTATAATCTCAGCATTTTGGGAGGCTGAGGAAGGAGGATCGCTTGAGTTCAGGAGTTCAAGACCAGCCTAGGCAACATAGTGAGACTTCCTCTCTACTAAAAATCAAGAAAATTAGCTGGGCGTGGTGATGCGTAACTGTGGTCCCAGCTACTTGGGTGTATGAGGCAGGAGGATCACTTGAGACCAGGAGGTCGAGGCTGCAGTTTGCCCCACTGCACTCCAGTCTGGGCAACACAGTGACACTCTGTCTCAAAAAAAAAAAAAAAATCCAAGACCAGCCTGGCCAACATAATGAAACCTCATCTCTACTAAAAACACAACAATTAGCTGGATGTGTAATCCCAGCCACTCAGGAGTCTGAGGCATGAGAATTGTTCGAACCCGGGAGGTGGAGGTTGCAGTGAGCCAAGATCGTGTCACTGTACTCCAGCCTGGGCCACAGAAAGGCTGCCTCTCAGGAAAAAAAAAAAAAGTTAACCAGTGGAGGCCAGTTATTTTTTCAACCCATGCATGCACAGGCACACACACACACACACACACACAGCATTTTTATAGATTTTTTCCAAGCATGAGATGAAACAAAGGAGCAGTTACATGGCAAGAATGAAAATAACTCCAGATTAAATATCAGACACCCTGTTCTTTAAGAGTTCCTCTGCCTCCCACCACCTCAGCAAAGCTGTGCATTCTCCTTTGCTCTCTCCTCACACTTTTATGCGGAGCCAGTCAGCTCTTTGTGGTCTCAACCCCTGAATTTGATTCCAGGTCTACCAGCTCTCTGAAGGACATTCCCATAGAAGCCCTCATTAACAGGCAAGTATGCTCTCAAATAGCGAAGTTTTCCTCTGCCTAAGCCTGCACCCACACAGATCCCAAGAAAGCCAACTTCAAGTCCAAAAATGGCCCATAAGGAGGCAGCTGGAGTGTAAAGCAGAACTCCCCAGTCTCCAATCATTCAAACATGAGCTGCCTGAGTTTCCCCATACACCACACATTCATACCGTGTCTACTAGAACAACACCTGCCGAAAGATGCTTGTGTCCTAATTCCTGGAACCTGTGAATATGGCACCTTACATGGCAAAAGGGACTTTGCAGATGTGATTAAAAGGATCTTGAAAGGGAGAGATTATTCTGGATTTCCTAGGAGGGCCCAGTGTAATTATAAGGCTCCTTATAAGAGGGAGGCAGGAGGGTCAAACTCAGAAAAACCAGGTGTGTTGTGAGGATGGGGCCCTAAGCTAAGAAAGGCAGGCAGCTTTGAAAAGCTAGAGAAAGCAAGGACCCAAATTCTTCCCTAGAGCCCTCAGAAGAAATGAAGCCCTGGCAACATCTTGATTTTAAGACTTCTGTTTTTGTTTTTTGGGGTTTAGTTTTCTGAAATGGAGTCTCGCTCTGTTGCCCTGGCTGGAATGCAGTGACATGGTCTTGGCTCACTGCAACCTCCACCTCCCAGGTCCATGCAATTCTCCTGCCTCAGCCTCCCAAGTAGCTGGGACTACAGGCACGAGCCACCATGCCTGGCTAATTTTTTTGTATTTTCAGTAGAGACAGGATTTCACCACGTTGGCCAGGCTGGTCTCGAACTCCTGAGCTCAAGTGATCCACCTGCCTCGGCCTCCGAAAGTGCTGGAACTACAGGTGTGAGCCACTGTGCCTGGCCACCATGATTTTAAGACTTCTGGCCTCGGTAACTGTAAGATGATAAATTTATATTGTTTTAAACCGATAAGTTGGTGGTAATTTGTTATAGCAGCAATAGGAGGCTAATACACTACGTACATTACATTATGTAGTGTATTCTTCAGGTAATGTTTATTTTTTATGCACTGTCTACTTATCCTCATCCTCACAATAATATCCATGTATTTGTGGCTTTGATGTGGTTGCTATGTATTTTCCTAATACACATCAAAATAAACAAATGATTATTAAATAAGAAGTGTTCACCTGTGTCCTCCCCCCATAACCCCAGTACACCTGCCCCAAGGGCACAGTGCGGATCCCACTTCGGAAAATTCTGGTGCAAAGGGACGCTCAAGGCCCTCGAGACGGGAAACCAGAGTTCCACGCCTGGCTCTTCCACTGATGGCCTTGAACGGGTCACTCTGAAACTCCTGCTCCCTAGCAGTCTCCTCTGTAGAGGGGTTCCATAGAATTTCTTGTTGGACCCCAGCCCTCTGCTGTCCACCAGGATTAGCCAGGACAGTCAGTGGCTGAGCAGAGAGTCAGCCAAGGGTTTCCATTCCCTGGGCCCTTAAACCCATTCCTCTTACCTGAGTTCTCCAGCTTGAACCCCTCACGCCGCCCCACGCGGTACATGGAGTCAGAAAGCTGAAGTTTAGAGCAATGACAACCTCTCTCTCCACTCCTCTTTTTCCCTCCAGAGCATCTATGCATTGAGCCTAGATGACATCAAAGAAAAAAAGCTGCTTCACATCTCCCTCCACCCGCCGTCGGTCACTCTGAATCACACTCACATAGAGACATGATCAGCCAACCACTCCAGTGTGGTTTAAAGGCAGGAACACTACAATAAAAGTTCAAAAACCGGGTTTAAATACGGCTTCATGACCTGCCAATCCTGTGATCTTAGCCTCTCTGATACTCAGTTTCCTCCTTCATAAACAGGGAAAATCTTACTTAGCTCAAACTATGAGTATGAAGATGAAATGAAATAACGTAGGCTCAATCTCACAGCACCAAGCCTGATACATGGTAGGTATTCAGCAAATGCCACCTGAGCCTCAACTGGAATCAATAACCATTTCCAAAGTGTGCAGAGGGGATGGACACTGTACAGGGACTCCTGATACGTGACGGCAGGGCACAGACCTTTTCCCATGGCTGGCGGACACACCGAGGTCTACACTGCTGTTGCGATGACTGTTGCGGTTTGTGTGCTGCTGTTTGAAGGTGGATTGGGCTTTCACGATGTTGCAAACTTGGCGATGTTTGGGAAGCTGTTACTATTACATTGGTGCAAAAGTAATAGCGGTTTTTGCTATTGCTTTTAATGGCAAAAACCGCAATTACTTTTGCACCAACTTAGACATTTTTGAACCTATTTCCACTTCTGTGAAGTAAGCCAGACAAATGAGGGGAGAAAGGGTGAGGGGAAGACGACAGGAAGGCAGGGAAGGAGCCAAAGGCAACGTGAACAGCAGCAGGTCTCCAGTGCTTGAGGTGACTTATCGATCTCAGATCCACTCACAGGGCTGAGCAGCGGCCCCGCTAGGAAAAGAAAACGGAACCAAGTTTCCCACGCTATTTTTCCAAGACTAATTTTCTCATCGGCTGCCAATGCCTGCCCCTTTGTGGAGGTTCTTCAAACAGTTTGTATTTTTATTTATTTATTTATTTATTTTTAATGCCAGGACACTTGGAAAGGCTCACAATGAGAAAATGTTTTAAGCTTCCAGAGGTTCCCCATTGCCTGAAAGATACAAACCACCTGACAGAGATCCTTCATGATGCAGCCCCTGCCCACGAAGACACCTCTCCTCCATGCACTCCCCGCCAGCACTTTATCCTGTAATAATAACAAGCTCTATAGTTCCCCAATAATTAATTGAGTTGATAAGAGGCCAACTTGGGAATGAGATAGACCAGAGTTCAAAATTCTGATGCTTTTTCCTCTAGCTGTGTGGCTCTGGGTAAGTTATCTAACTCACGGCTGCACACCGTAGCTCACGCCTGTAATCCCAGCACTTTGGGAGGCCGAGGCAGGTAGATCACCTGAGGTCAGGAGTTTTTATTATTATTATTATTATTATACTTTAAGTTTTAGGGTACATGTGTACAATGTGCAGGTTAGTTACATATGTATCCATGGGCAATGTTGGTGTGCTGCACCCATCAACTCGTCATTTAACATTAGTTGTATCTCCTAATGCTATCTCTCCCCTCTCCCCCCACCCCACAACAGGCCCCGGTGTGTGATGTTCCCCTTCCTGTGTCCATGTGTTCTCATTGTTCAATTCCCACCTGTGAGTGAGAACATGCGGTGTTTGGTTTTTTGTCCTTGCGATAGTTTGCTGAGAATGATGGTTTCCAGCTTCATCCAGCAGCCTGTTCTTTCTACCCCTGAGCCATTCACTTAACAAGCGCTTATTATGCATTACTTGGATGACAAAGGAGGCAGAGTCCCTGCTTTAAAGAATTTGTAGTGGAGTGAAGAGACAGAAATATAAACAAGTAACTATTACACTCTTAATTTGACAAAGGCAGTGGTTGAGTTAAATATAGCTTGTGTCCCTCTCAAGTAAAGCAAAACCTAAGATAAGGGATCGCATGCACTAATTTATTTAAGGAAGTGGTCCCCGGAAGCAAAGTTGGGGACTAGGGGCATAGGAAGAGTGAAATAGGGCAGGAGGGAAAGCCAATACACATTTTATTATGTTGGTGCAAAAGTGATTGTGGTTTCTGGTATTACTTTGAATGGTCAAAACCGCAATGACTTTTGCACCAACCTCATACCAAGCTGCATCACGTTCTAAGTAAGTGGGGATGATGCCACTAGAGGCTGTCTAAGGAGTGGTGAGGAATGATGTGCCTCGTTGTGACACATTGTCAGAAGGACAGGAGGGGAACATTCATCCACCAGCCTGTCTCCCAGTGGTCAAGTGTGCTGCCCCTTGGAGCATTAACTCTCCACCCTCCCAGGTTTGCACATGTGCAAGTGCCCGGCACATTTCTGCAGACATCCCATCCCTCAATGTCAGGCAAGCCCAGAGGCAGAAAGCAAGGTAGGCAGGACAGCCAGGGAAATGCGGTCAGCTTGCACTTGCTCAAAGCTGGTGGCCCCAGCCATGACTGGAATAAAATGTGGGCAGAGAGGATGCAAGGCTAGGCACAAGAGGTGGCCGATGATGACACAGGAAACGGAGGGTAGGAGGGGCACCTGACCCAGCCCAGCCTTTGGGCAAAAGGATGGGATTTTATCAGATAAGTGTTCCTGGAACGGATGACTATGCCAGGTCCAGGAGGAGTTAGCTGAATCAAGGTGGAGAAGAGCAGAGAAAGGGCTGGGCTAGAGCAATGGAGGAAGGTGGAATGCAGAGGAAGGAGCAGGGCAGGTTCAAGGAATAATTAGGGGGTACAATTGTCAGGGCGAGGTGAGTGACAGGATAATGAGTGGGGAGTAAGAGTGGTTGTGGATAACGTGGTTTCTGACCCCCATGTCTCCACTCAAGACAGAAAGGGGAGGAGGAGAATGTGGCTCCCAGGATGGATACTGAGCTCTGATGCACCATGTTCAACTTAACTCTGTGATACCCAAATGGAGAAGGTCAAGAAGCTCCCGGTTGCTGGAGTCAGATGCTTAGGAAGGCTTTAAAGTTGGAGTATGGAGAAATGGAACAGGATCTTGAAAAGGACTTACTGTATCAGGTTTTCATTAATGCGCAAAGGCCAAGAACACAACAGGTACCAAGTCCCCACATTCCCAGGCAAAGTGTTAGGTCACTGGTGCAGGACCCATCAAGAGACTAGGAAGCCATCGTCAGATCCCACGCATACCCGCCACCAGCCTTTGATGCTGGAGAGGTGGAAGGTAGAGAGACAATGTCGCCAGAGTGCTGTTGGAATCTTGCACCATTTCTCCTCTCCCTGCCCCTCTCTGGGGAGTGAAGAAGGAGGGCAAATGCTCATGTTTTCCCAAGGCCAGAAGTGGGCCACATGGGAAGGAGCCAACCTCAAGCCATGTTGAAAGGAACACTTCCCAGGAGTTAGCCTGGAAAGACAAAGTGACCCTGCAGGGATGGGCACCATGGAAGCCTAGAGGCTGAGGAGACCTGCTGGGGGAGAAGACTGTGTGCTTCAGGGTTGCTGAGGTCAGAGGATGCAACAGGGTGCACCCAGCCAAAAAACCAACATTTAATAATCTGCCATGCCCAGACAGCACCTACGTCTGGATTTATCTGAGCCAGTCCAGCACATCCTCCCTGTCCTATACTTTTCCTGGATCCAGCTTGCCAGCACCCTCAGAAGTGGATCCCTCAGCCCCAGTTGAGCCTTCAGATGAAGGCAGCCCCAGCTGACATCTGACAGCAGCCTCATGAGATACCCTGAGCCATAACCCCAAAATAAGTCACTCCTAAATTCCTGACCTGCAGAAACTATGAAAGATAATAAGTACTATTCTTTTAAGCTTCTAAGTTTTGGGGTGATTTGTTTACACACCAATAGATAACTAACACATGGCTCCACCCCTCTACTACTAAATCAGGATTGGGAAAGATTCCAGGAATCCATTTTTAATAAGCTCCCAAAATGATTCCTTTGATAACCAACTAAATTTAGAGGAAGAAGACCAAGTGGCATCTCTGGGAATCCTGACATTCAGGGTTTCCATGAGCTTTACAGTCTTGTGAGTGAAACTGACAATAATCCCACCAATGTTATTTAGTTGTAATTTTGATCTGGGTTTGAAGGAAGTAGGAAAGGGTTTGGGCACCAATTTTAAGTCACTGAAACATCACTGGTGTAACTTGTAGCTTAGTAAGCCAATCATACTTCCAGCTAAACTGACAGCTCCACCCAGTGGACATTTTGAAAACTTTTCTCATCTGAGTTTTTTTTCCTTTTATACACTTGGAGTCACTGGCAGCTGAAAGCCCACTATCACCATCAGCTAAGATGCTGATTCACATCATATTTGCATCTTTGCTGTTTACCAGCTGTTGGCTACTTAAATTGCAAGCCCTTTCATGCACCTCCGAAGGAGTCTGGTTTAGAATATCAGAGAGTGAAAGTAGCTAAGGAACAAACACTACAAAAAAAGTCATGGTACAGGCAGGGTGCGGTGACTCACGCCTGTAATCCCAGCACTTTCGGAGGCCGAGGTGGGCGGATCACGAGGTCAGGAGATCGAGACCATCCCGGCTAACACGGTGAAACTCCGTCTCTACCAAAAATACAAAAAAATTAGCCAGGCGTGGTGGTGGGCGCCTGTAGTCTCAGCTATTCGGGAGGCTGAGGCAGGAGAATGGAGTGAACCCAGGAGGCAGAGCTTGCAGTGAGCCGAGATCTCGCCACTGCACTCCAGCCTGGGCAACAGAGTGAGACTGTGTCTCAAAAAAAAAAAAAAAAAGGCATGGTACAAATATGTTTTCAAAATGCAAAATGTTGGGTCTGCTTCTACCCACAGAAATAAATCAGATTTTTAAAAACAAAGAAAAGGGATGGGGGCAGTGACTCCTGCCTATAATCCCAGCACTTTGGGAGGCTGAGGCAAAAGGATCACTTGAGCTCAGGGGTTCAAGACCAGCCTGAGCAACATAATAACACTCTGTCTCTACAAAAAACACAAAAATAAGCCAGGTGTGGTGGCATGTACTCATAGTCCCAGCTACTTGGGAGACTGAGGTAGGAGGATCACCTGAGCCTGGAAGTCAAGGCTGCAGTGAGCTGTGATTGCACCACTGCACTCCAGCCTGGGCGACAGAACGAGGCGCTGTCTCAAAAAAAAAGAAAAGAAAAAAGACAAGACTTCTGCATGAAATTTTTATTAACCAAAAATTCATTTCTCCACAGTACGTATTTTTAATATTTATTCAAAGAATCACCAAATTATTAGCCTTGCCCAGTGGCTTGCACACCCCAGCGAGGCTTGTCAGAGCCTCTTTGTAGCACAGCAGAGCTGCCAGACCATTGCAGGGATGAGGTGACAATGTGCTGATGGGAACCTGAGTGGGAGGAGAGTCAAGGGATAAAAAGACTTCAACATCAAATTTACTGATCCTCATTTCTGTGCTGTTTCCCTGAAAGCAAACAGGCACCGGGCCCACCCGTAAGTGTTGCTTCACATGAAATGGACAAGGTCACAACAGAGAGATGAGCTGCAATTCACTCACTCAACAGCAAGGCCATCTTTGCTTGGCCTGAGTGCCTGTGTCCCTGTGCCACACCAGTTTCAGTCCCTTACATGGCTCTGGTACAACACAAAAAAAGAGAGATGGCAAGAGGAGCTGGGCGGGGGACTGAATCCCCCAGGCCATTACAATGGATTCAGTTCAAGCCAACCCCACACAGGTTCACAGCAGCCCATATTGCCCAGGGAAGACCATGACCTCCTTCCCTCCCCAGGGCTCCTTAACATTGACTGAACACTTACTATGCTGTAGGCCTTGGTTTACAAGCATTGATTCATCTACACAACTTTAACGAGGAAACTTCTATTATTATGTTCATTTCACAAGTGAGAAGAGTGATGCACAGAGAGAAGTCCTCCCATTCAGCAGTTATTCTATGGCCTTACTATGTGCCTGGCACTGAGCTACATACTGGGAGTTGCAAGGATGAGTTTAAAAAACAGACAAGTTGGTCAGGCGCCGTGGCTCACGCCTGTAATCCTAGCACTTTGGGAGGCCATGGTGGGTGAATTGCCTGAGCTCAAGAGTTTGAGACCACCCTGGGCAATACGGTGAAACCCCATCTCCACTAAAATACAAAAAATTAGCCAGGCATGGTGGCACACACCTGTAGTCCCAGCTACTCGGGAGACTGAGGCACAAGAATCGCTTGAGTCCAGGAGGCAGAGGTTGCACTGAGCTGAGATCATGCTACTGCATTCCACCCTGGGTGGACAGAGCTAGATGCTGTCTCCAAAAAATAAATAAATAACAGAAAAGTAAATGGCACTGCTCCTGTCTCATGGAATTTATTTCTCTTTCCTGTTTCATTAAGTCATACAGTAAAACTTGCTTTTTTTTTTAATTCTATTCTATTTTATTTTATTTTGAGATAGGGTCTTACTCTGGGACCCAGGCTGGAGTGCAGTGGCATAATCACGGCTCGAGGGATCCTCCCACCTCAGCCTCCCAAGTAGCTGGGACTAAAGGCACACACCACCATGCCCAGCTATTTTTTGTATTTTGGGTAGAGATGGGGTTTCGCCATGATGCCTAGACTGCTCTCGAACTCCTGGCCTCAAGCAATTCTCCCACTTTGGCCTCCCAAGGTTCTAGAATTACAGACATGAGCTGCCGCATCTGGCTCACATCTTACTATATCATAACATATATCATGCATGCTGTCTTTCGTTTGATGCTGTACCATGAGAATTTTCTCATATCACTAAAAATTATTTGAAGATCTGATTTTTAATAATTCTTAGCACAACTAGGTTGTGCTAACTAACTGTACAGCTTATTTGCAGTCTGGTATAATGTAGTAGCTAAGAGCAGTCTGAATGCCTGCTCAAATCCTGACATTTGCTGCTTCCTAACTGTGTGACGTTGGGCAAGTAACTTCTCTCTATGCCACACTCTTCTCAACTGTGAAATGGAC
This sequence comes from Symphalangus syndactylus, assembly GCF_028878055.3. Classification (NCBI taxonomy): domain Eukaryota; kingdom Metazoa; phylum Chordata; class Mammalia; order Primates; family Hylobatidae; genus Symphalangus; species Symphalangus syndactylus. The sequence continues at coordinate 25,253,761 of NC_072438.2, forward strand.
ATAATAATAGAATTGTCCTCGTTAAAGTCGTGAAGATGGGTCAATGCTTGCAAAGCAAGGCCTACAGCATAGTAAGGATTCATTCAGTCAATGTTAAGGAAGAGAGATGGCAAGAGGAGCTGGGCAGGGGACTAAAGCCCCTAGGCCATTACAACAGATGCAGTTCAATGTCAAGCAGACCCCTACTGGGTTCACAGCAGCCCATACACCCCAGAAAAGATCTGGACCTCCTTCCCTGCCCAGGGCATGCCTCCTATTCAGTAGTCATTCTATGGCACAAATCATATTCTATCATAACGTATGGTGATTATTTAACAATTCTGTGCTGCTAGTCTTTTGGATTGTTTCCAAGATTTCAGTAATGATGCAAGAATTTCATTTGTTATATTTTTTTGCCCTTGTTGCTGATTATTATATAACACTTAAGATACGGAATTACTAGATCAAATGATATAAAGTTGTAAGACCCTCAAATTATTTGCCAGAAAAGTTCTGCTACTTGGCTGGCCACCAGCAGGGTTTGAAATTACACTTTACAAATTACCACCTGCATTTTAAAAATCATTGCTAGTTTGGTAACTATTATTAATGCTATCTCACTGTTTCCATTTGCAGTTCTTAGATAACCATTGAGATGGGATATCTTAATTCTTCTCTTACTCGGATTTTCAATCCAAATTACTTTATCCAGAGCTAAAAAATAATTTGCAAAAACGCAGTAGGAAATTCCGCCAGGAAACAGAAAACTGAGGCAGAGGCCAGAAAGGGACCTGCTTAGTCCAGGAGTATCTCCAGACTATATAGAGGCTCACTCAATGCTAAGAACATTCTAGAAAAACATTAAGTTTCAGGCCTAGCATGGTGGCTCACACCTGTAATCCCAGCACTTTGGGAGGCCAAGGCAGGTGGATCACCTGAGGTCAGGAGTTCAAGACCAGCCTGGCCAACATGGAGAAACCCTGTCTCTACTAAAAATATAAAAATTAGCCGGGCATGGTGGCAGGCGCCTGTAATCCCAGCTACTTGGGAGGCTGAGGCAGGAGACTCGCTTGAACCCGGGAGGCGGAGGTTGCATTCGGCTGAGATCGCGCCACTGCACTCCAGCCTGGGCGACAGAGCAAGACTCTGTCCAAAAAAAAGAAAGAAAGAAAGAAAGAAAGAAAGAAAGAAAGAAAGAAAGAAAGAAAGAAAGAAGGAAGGAAGGAAGGAAGGAAGGAAGGAAGGAAGGAAGGAAGGAAGGAGAGAAGAGAAGAGAAGAGAAGAGAAGAGAAGAGAGAAGAGAAGAGAAGAGAAGAGAAGAGAAGAGAAGAGAAGAGAAGAGAAGAGAAGAGAAAAGAAAAACATTAAGTTTCTTCCGATAATCCCCTGCACAGAGCTCTAGGACAGCAGAAGCCCCTGGCACAGTAGGATTTTCTCTCTAATGTGCTTTCTTTATCCCCCATGGAGCTTTGCTCCCCGCCGTCTCTGTCTCTAAAATGCCCCCCAGTGGCCTTTATTTTACATCTCAGTGATGGTATTACAATAGAAATTGACCTGAAGGGGAAAAAACTTGGACTCAGCACCAGTTTCCTCCCATGGACAGAGCCTCCGAAACTGACCCTTCCCAATTCTTTTGCCGCGCCCCCAGGAGAGGCTGTCCATCGCACTGTGAAAGGCAGCATGCGGCCGCACCATTCACTTCACTTAGACGCTTTCTGTTTCCTGGGATTTTAAGCAGCTGTGACTTAAAAACACTCATAGGTGACAGCAGCATATTGCCCAAGTCCCCAGCTAAACACAATCTGCTACAGAATGTGGCCACACTTGGAGCACCTCTCCCCAGGCTATTCCAGAAGGGTGAGTGGCGATACTGCTACCACCCTATCATTGCAACAAGTAGAAACTGAAATTAAGGACTAATGGCTTTGGGGCAAATTACAAATGCAGAAGTCAGAGGCACTGTTTCCCAGAGAGGCCCACTCTTCCCTCTGAAGTACAGAAAAATACAGTAAATACTAACCAGCTGCCATCTCATTGAATACCCACAGCCACACCATAAGGGAGATGGTAACACTCCCATTTTACTGATGAGGACACTGCATCGATCAGGGACCAGCCAGAAAACACTACCACTCCAACAGAGGAAATTTAATAAAGGGGATGGGTCGGCCGGGCGCGGTGGCTCACGCTTGTAATCCCAGCACTTTGGGAGGCCGAGGCGGGCGGATCACGAGGTCAGGAGACCGAGACCATGGTGAAACCCCGTCTCTACTCAAAATACAAAAAATTAGCCGGGCGTGGTGGCGGGAAAGTCCCAGCTACTCGGAGAGGCTGAGGCAGGAGAATGGCGTGAACCCGGGAGGCGGAGCTTGCAGTGAGCCGAGATTGCGCCACTGCACTCCAGCCTGGGCGACAGAGCGAGACTCTGTCTCAAAAAAAAAAATAAAAATAAAAATAAAAAAATAAAAAATAAAAAAATAAAGGGGATGGGTCATATCAGAGATGGAAAAATCCAGAATCCAAACAGGGGACAATGAAGCGACCCAGAGATGAGAAACAGTGAGAGGCCACTGCAACTCAAGGGCTGAGAATAAAAGGAAGAGCCGTGGGCAGGCCCTGGGGAGCTGTTTCCACCAAGGAAGGAGCCAGTCAGTGGGAGCAGGGAAAACAGAGGAGATGCAGCCACAGTCGAAGACGTCACCACTGCCCCTGAGATGCCACTGAGGCAGGAGGGGTAATAGGGATACTGTGCTTCTCCCCTCTCCCCATCCTCTTTCTCTACCAGGCCCCCAACTGCCTGACCCTACAGGAAGCCAGGGGCAGGGGAGCCTGGAAAATGGGTGCCTGACATGCAGACTGGGACTGAGAAGGGCAAGGAATAAATGTGAGAAAAGAGGCCAAAGGCTGGCCCATTGCTCGTGGTCCCACAACTACGGTGTGGCAGGGCCAGGTGGTGAACAAAGTGCACCTGAGTCCACCAACCTGCTGCATGGAGGAAGCCACCAGGGAGATGAGAGGCGGACAAAGCAGCAGATGGCAGGAATAAACAGGAGGAGATGTTGCCATCATGCCTCCCTAACCAGAGAATCATACAAACCACCAAGGGTGGCACTTGGGTGTGGACTCCGGTTCCCTGACTCACTTGCATCACTTAGTAGGGATGTGCAGGATCGTAAATTTCTCCAAGGCTGTTTCCCCGTCCACTCATTCAACACTTACTCAACACTGAACAGGTGGAGAGGCAATGTGAAAAATAATTCTTCAGGGGGTAAGAGAAACTAATCTTCATCCCTTCTCTCCTCTATGTTCCTAACCCACCAGGAAAAGACAAGAAGGTAGAGGTGTGAAATCAGTTCTGCATAGGCAAGAAGAGGGCAAGAGAGTGAGCAACCCACACAGCCCAAAGTCCATGCAGCAGACCCGCCCCTGGTCTATATGTTCCAGTCAGTCTTTATTTACAGTCTCTCCAATCAGATAAATCCGTCCTTCCTCCTATGGTGAGGAGCAAGTGAGGACCTCAAGAGAGGAAAATATACATTCCTACAGAAACCTTCCCATCCTGGAGGCTGAAGAGGTGAATGCCCTAAGGATATACATGGAAGGATGTATGTAAAACCCCATGCACACAGCAGATGGCCCATGAATGCCACATATCATTAGCACATTCAGGGTCCAAATGTCAATGTGTAATCTTTTTTCTTTTTTTTTCTTTTTTTTTTTTTGAGATAGGGCCTGTATTAGTCCGTTTTCAAGCGCTGATTAAGATATACCCAAGACTGGGAAGAAAAAGAGGCTTAATTGGACTTACAGTTTCACATGGCTGGGGAGGCCTCAGAATCATGGCGGGAGGCAAAAGGCACTTCTTACATGGTGACGGCAAAAGAAAAATGAGAAAGAAACAAAAGCAGAAACCCCTGATAAATCCATCAGATCTCGTGAGACTTATTCACTATCACGAGAATAGCATGGGAAAGACCGGCCCCATGATTCAATTACCTCCCCCTCGTTCCCTTCCATTCCCACAACACATGGTAATTCTGGGAGCCACAATTCAAGTTGACATCTGGGTGGGGACACAGCCAAACCAAATCAGGGTCTCACTCCATGATGGCTGGAGTACAATGGCATGATCACAGCTCACTGCAGCCTCAACCTCCCAGGCTCAAGTGATCCTCCCACCTCGGCCTCCCGAGTAGCTGGGGCTACAGGCATGTGCCACCATGCCAGGCTAATTTTTGTATTTTTTTGTAGAGAGGGGGTGTTACTATGTTGCCCAGGCTGGTCTCTAACTCCTGGGCTCAAGTGATCCACCCACCTAGGCCTCCCATAGTGGCTGGGAGCCACCATGCCCAGCCTTCCAATGTGCAAGCTCAACTCACACTTAGTATGTCCCGCACCCTGTCCATAAGGGATCTCACAGACTTCAGTGCAAATTCTGGCTTCTTTCTACACCGCCTATGTGGTTTGGGAAAATTACTTAACCTCTGTGATCCTTAGTTCCCTCACCAGATATGGAACTAATATCTACCTCACTCAGGTACTTAGTCCAAGTTCCCTAGAAAACAGCAAGAAACGAAACAAAAGCTTATGTGCAACTGGAAATCATCAAATAATGTTCTTCAAAGGGCACCATCAATAAAGTGAAAAGACAATCCACTGAATGAAAGAAATGTGTGGCAAATCACTTATCCGATAAGGGAATTGTATCTAGAGTATACAGAGAATCTAAGAATTCAGTAATAAACGGATATTATTAAAAATTGAGCAAAGGATCTGAACAGACATTTCACCATATGCAAATGGCCAAGAAGTACACGAAAAGATGCTCGACATCATCAGCTATGAGGGAAATACAAATCAAAATCACAATGAGATGCCACTCCACACCCACTAGGATGGCCGTAATCAAAAAGAGACAACCTATAATCAAGCAACCAGTGCTGATTTTAAGAAAACCAAAATTGTAGAGTCTAAGATACCAACTGAATTAAAAATTATGTAATACTTATGGCCCTTTGACAAATGAGACGTTAAGGTCCTTACTTGCTCCTCACAATACGAGGAAGAGGATGGACTTATCTGACTGGAGAGATGTAAATCAAGACTGACTGGACTGGACATGTGGAAAAACTAAAACCATCATACACTACCAGTGGAAATGTAAAATGGTGCAGCTGCTTTGGAAAACAGTCTAGTAATTGCTAAAATGGTTGAATATAGAGTCACCATCTGATATTCAATAACTCTACTCGCAGGCACGTAGCAAAAGAAATGAAAATATATGTTCACACAAAAGGTGAGTTTTGCAAATGTTCACACATCATAATTGATTATGAGTAAAAAGCAGAAACAATTCACATGTCTAACAACTGATGAGTGGACAAATAAAATGTGGCATAACCATACAATGGAATATTATTTGGCAATAAAGACTGAAGTATTGCCACATGCTGTGTAACATGGATGAACTTTACTTTCCCGTCATACTTCCATATAAAATTAGAAACATAATAAGAATAAAAAGCAATACTTTCTGAGCACTTCTATATGCCAGTCCTTTTGCATGCATTCATTTGTTTAATCCCTGGAGATCATGATAATGTTCCCATTTCTCATATGACTGAGATATAGAGATATAAGAAATATTCTCAAGGTTCTACAGCAAGTAAGTGGAAGAACTATGTTCAAATGCATGTGACCTGACTCAGGGTCCCTCTATAACTCTATATTGCTTCTAGGTGTAGGTTATACTCACACTGAAAGTTCCAAAGAAAAAGTCACAATTGTTTAATGGAACAGACCACAGTGGGTTCCTCCCCAGTACTCTGGAGCCCCATGGCATGCTGCTCTATTCCTAGAAGCTGTGTACGCTCTTGGCTTCCAGGAACATGCAGGCCGACCTCCAAGCTGGTGACAGCCCATTTGGAAGGGGGCAGAAGCCACAATCTGGAATGTAGCAGGAAATTAGCACCTAGAGGCAAGCTGTCTTCAGGCCAGTTCGGGCTGAGGGGAGCTAAAATTCAATAAGCCAGGCTTCAAATTACATGTATCTGATCAATTCCCCAAGAAATGATTTCAGCTATAAAGCATACCTGTGAGAACAAACAGATTCAAAAACCTGGTAGAGTTTTCCAGATTCTATTCAAGGATAAATTTCGAAGATTCCAACAAAGTACCTAACCTAAGTTAAAGTTGTCTGTATACCATTTCCTCTCCTCTCATGCTTTCATAACCCCACTCAAATCTTCCCTACTTCCCATTACTCTACTGGAACTGTTTGTCAGGATCGCAAGGACCTCCCCACAGCTGAGTCCAGTGGTCAGTTTTTATAGCCCTTGTCTTGACTTCTCACAGCATTCAACACTGCCGCTCATTCCCTCCCTTCTTGATATGTTCTTCACTTTACTCCTGGGACACCACATTCTTACTTTTTCTCCTACTTTATTGGTTGTTCCCTTTCAGTGCCCTTTTGTTGATTTTTTTTCTCCCTATTATCAGAGAAATTATCTTCTTCTCTTCTCTTCTCACACATTTAGTGTATTGCCAGTTTCCAATTTATTTCCTCTCTGCTCCAAAGCCACCCTTCATTGCCTGTTCTGCAATAATAGAACTGGACTCTGTAAGCATTTCTCCTGCACAGCTGATATAATGTTCAGTTTTGCCAACAGAGTGTTGGAGGAGGGGGCTTCCCTTCCTGGTTCTGGTGTGCTTCCATATGGTTCCTGCCACATGGCTACCATGTACATGTGAGGGACATCCAGCAGCACTTCCTGCACCCTGACAGGGTGCTTCCTGCTTCCCCAGTGGCTGTAGACCAACAAAGGCCCAGGGAACCCAGCAAACTCTGCTGTCCAGTGAGCCACTGCCACACCTTCTCCAGTGAAGCTCAGGTCCCAGCCTTGGGGAGGGACTTGTCTTCCAAATTTGTTCCTCAAGTGCTGTCCCTCAGCCCAAGAATATTCTTCAGAGTTCTCATTAGCCTTTTAGAATTAATCCTTGCTACTCAATAATTCTTTATATTACACTGACCTCATTCACAATACTGCGCAGCTTCTGTCTTCTGGACCCTGGCCAACACATTCCCTTAGTGATCTCACCGAGTCTCATAGCTTTAACTGCTTAGGACCCCCAGATCTCTCAGGACCCCTAGATCTCTCTTGAACACCAGACTCAATACAACTGCCCACTTGACATCTCCACTGGGGTATTAATAGAACAAACCTCTATGTCCAAAACAACACTCCAGATACTCCCAATACTTGCTCTATCCACAGCCTTCTCTATCACACTTGCTAACTTAATCCTTCCATTTGCTCATGTCAAAAACTTTGGGAGACATCACTGACTCTTTTCTCTCTTACCCTCACCTGAAATCCACCAGGAAATCCTCTTGAATCTATCTTCAAAATATCCGCCATTTCCCAATTCTCCTCTCACGACCTCCACTGCTACCACCCTAACCACTGTCATTTTTTGCCTGGATTCTTGCAAAAGCCTCAGTACTATCCTCAACATAACAGCCAGAGCAATCTTTTAAAATATATCATGCCACTCTTTTGCTCAAAATCCTTGCAGTAGTTCCCAAAATCCAAAACCAAATCCTTAAAATGCCCAACACCCCCTTACATTTGCTATTCCCAAACTGTGCACCAAGGCACTCCAAGGCAGCATTCACAGGGACTCTGCAGGGCACTTTCTATGATCTAGGTTATATAGCAATATCAGTCATATTACTACTATAAAATTGTTAGAACCCAACCACTTGTAAATCCAAATCATTAGTTATTTTCTTTGACGTAGGGGCATCGTAAAAAATTACTAAGACACTAAGGGCACTATAGGCCTAGAAAGTTGGGGAACCCCTACCCTACACAATCATCTGTTGGATCTTATCTCCTGAAACTGCCCCTCTGTTTGCTCCACTCTCTGCCCCAGCCAACCCAGCCTCCCTGTGTTCCTCACCCCACCTGGTACACTCCTGCCTCAGGCTCTTTGCAATGACTAGTTCCTTGTCTTAAAATGTCCTTACCTCAGATGCCCTTGGCTGCCTTCTACACTTTCTTTCAGATGTGTTCAAATGTCACTTCCTCACATTAGATATTCCATCACTGCCTGTATTAGTGTGGGCTGCCATAACAAAACACCACGGAGTGGGTGGCTTAACAACACACATTTATTTTCTCTGTTCTGGAGGCTGAAAGTCCAAGATTGAGGCTCCGGCCAATTCTATCTCTGTGAGGGCTCTCTTCTCAGCTTGTGGATGGCAGCCTCCTTGCTGTGTCCTCACACAGCCTTTCCTCAGTGCATGCGTGTGGGAAGAAAGTGAGAGGGAGAACTCTGGTGTCTCTCCTTATAAGAACACTAATCCTGTTGAATCAGTGCCCATCCTTATTAACTCATTCCATCTTAGTTACTTCCTTAAAGGCCCCATCTCCAAATATAGGCACATTAGAGTGAGGGCTTGAACATATAAATTTGGGGGAGACACCCACATTCAGTTCATAACACTACCATTTTTGAAATTGCAATCTCATTCTCCCCAACACTCCTTCACCCCTTACCTTGCTCTCTTCTCCTCCACAGTTCACCTTTCTCACATACTCTACAATGAATTCGTATTATGACTCTATTGTTCATTATCTGTCACCCTCTGCCCCAACTAGAATAAAACTCAATGATTAAGGGTAGGAGCCACTGTCTCCTTAGTTCATTATGTGTCCCAGGCATCTAGGTTAGTGCCTTGTACACAGCTGGTACTCAGATTAGCTGTTGAATGAATGACGGAGAAAAAACATCTTCCTGGCCCCTTTTCCCTTTTCATTCTCTTTGCACATCACCAGGGAAGGAAAAGAAACATACCTCAATAATTGATTAGTTTCAGGAGAGCTGGTAGTCTTCATTCCATTTAGAAACCAGATCTGATATTCAATAATTAAAAATAATTAATAATAAGCAGCCCAAATTTCTACCAGTGGATCAGTAGGTAAACACCAGATTAAAAGACTTCCAAGCAGTCCATGATTCTAGCATACTCATCTATGACTGCTGGATATGAGATGTGATTTGATTAAAGAAGACAGGCCAGGAGCGGTGTCTCACGCCTGTAAATCCCAGCACTTTGGGAGGCTGAGGCAGGCAGATCACAAGGTCAAGAGACTGAGACCATCCTGGCCAAAGTGGTGAAACCCCATCTCTACTAAAAATACAAAAATTAGCTGTGTGTGGTGGTGCACGCCTGTAGTCCCAGCTACTTGGGAGGCTGAGGCAGGAGAATCACTTGAACCAGGGAGGCGGAGGTTGCAGTGAGCCAAGGTCATGCCACTGCACTCCAGCCTGAGTGGCAGAGCGAGACTCTGTCTCAAAATAAAAAGACAACACGATAAATGAAGTGCATTTATTAGGATAATCAATAATTATCAGGTCCGGTTCTAAACGGAATGAAAACTACCAGCTCTCCTGAAACTAACTGTACCCTCGGCAAGTCTCTTAGTGTGTGGAACTGTTTCTTCATCTGAAAATTGGAAACAACAAGACATGCAAGGTACAGCATGAGGTAATGTGCTCAGGGTGCTCTCAACAGCTAGACTTGTTTACTAGTTTCAGCTCCGAAGCTCTCTGGCTAGGTGACTTTGAACAACCAGTCCGACCTTCTGAGCCTCCCATTTTCTTTCCTGTAATAGTTGGATAAAATCACCTCATAATGGCAAGAATCAAGAAACTTCTCAAAAGTTAAACATAGAGGCCAGGCGCAGTGGCTCACAGCTGTAATCCTAAGCACTTTGGGAGGCCGAGGCAGGTGGATCACTTGAGGTCAGGAGTTTGAAACCAGCCTGGCCAACATGTGAAATCCCGTCTCTACTAAAAATACAAAAAAAAAAAAAAAAAAAGCCAGGCGTGGTGGTGGACACCTGTAGTCCTGGCTACTCAGGGGGCTAAGGCAGGAGAATCGCTTGAACCTGGGAGGTAGAGGTTACAGTGTGCTGAGATCGCACCACTGCACTCCAGCCTGGGCAACAGAGCAAGACTCCATCTCAAAAAAACAGAAGTTAAACACAGAAATTACCATATGGTGGAACAATCCTGCTCCTAGATATATATCCAAAATCATTGAAAACAGATACACAAACACTTATACGTGAATGTTCACAGTGGCAATGCTCACAACAGCCAAAAGGTGGAAACAGCCCAAATGTCTATCAACAGATCAGTAGATAAACAAAATTGCAGTGGATACATATAATGGAATATTATTACGCCACAAAAAGAAATAAGTACCTATACATGATGCAACGGGGAGGAACATGGGAAACATTAAGCTAAGTGGAAGGAGCCAGACACAAAAAGTCATATAGTGATTCCATTTATACAAAATACCCAGAACAGGCCAGGTGCAATGGCTCACGCCTCTAATACCAGCACTTTGGGAAGACAAGGCAGGAGGATTGCTTGATTCCAGGAGTTTCAGACCAGCCTGGGCAACAGAGCAAGACCCTGTCTCTACAAAAAACTTTAAAAAATATCTGGGTGTGGTAGCACGTGCCTGTAGTCTCAGCTACTCAAGAGGCCAAGGAGGGAGGATTGCTTGAGCCCAGAAAGTCAAGGCTGTAGTGACCCAGGTTCATGCCACTGCACTTCAGCCTGAGTAAGAAAGAGCAAGACTGTCTCAAAAAAATAATACCCAGAATTAATTCACAGAAACAAAATGCGGATTGGTAGTTGCAGGGGTTAGGGAGTGGGAATGGGGAGGAACTGCTTAAACAGCATTGGTTTTTCTTTTAGGGTGAGGAAAATGTTTGGGAACTAGACAGAGGTGGTGATTATGCACTACTGTACATGTGCTAAATGCCACTGAACTGCTCATCTACTTAACTTTTAATACTTAAAATTAGCCTTAAAATGGCTAATTTTGGCCGGGTGTGGTGGCTCATGCCTGTAATCCCAGCACTTTGGGCAGCCGAGGTGGGAAGATCACAAGGTCAGGAGATCAAGACCATCCTGGATAACACAGTGAAACCTCGTCTCTACTAAAAATACAAAAAAAATTAGCCGGGCGTGGTGGCGGGCACCTGTAGTCCCAGCTACTCGGGAGGCTGAAGCAGGAGAATGGTGTGAACCCGGGAGGCGGAGCTTGCAGTGAGCTGAGATGGCACTACTGCACTCCAGCCTAGGCAACAGAGCGAGACTCTGTCTCGAAAAAAAAAAAAATGGCTAATTTTACGTGAATTTCACCTCACTAAAAAAAAGAAAGAAAATACGTAGTAAAGGCCTTTAAAAACAGCAACTATCTGGTGACTAGAGATCTGGGCTTAGGTCTACCAGTTACTGGCAACAAGGCAATGTCTCTCTGGGCTTCAATTTCCTCACCTGTAAAATGATCAGGTTGGATTAAATCACTACCAGTTCTCAACCAGGACAGCCTATATTGGCCATATGTGGAGGGCTGCTTCTAAATGCACAGGGCCATCCCATCACCCCCAGATTTTGACATGTCCAAGGCAGAATCAGGCCTGTGTTCTTGTGTTGAAATATTTATTTCAAGATTTAAATCCACCCCCTTCTGAGAATACCTGATTAAAAGACCTCCAGCAATCCATGATTCTAGTATACTCATCTCTGCTGTATATAAGATGTGATTTGATTAAAGAAGACAGACAAGTGCATTTATTAGGAACAACATTCTGAATACTCACAAGTAGTTACCTTGCATACTTAACCCTAGGCCAGAGGACATGGGGCAACCACACAGGAAAAGGATACCAGGACAGAGTCCACGGAGTTTTGCTTATACCACAAAAGGATTTTTAAGGCAGTTTAATACAAGGCTGCGAAAACTATGTCTAAGACATAAACACGACATTCAAAAATAACTCAGCCTTTAAAATGTCCCCAATACCAACAAATCAACAAAGTAGTCAAGATGACAGCCACTGTCAAGGACAGATAAACAGTCTCAAAAGCGATCCAACATGACACCACTATAGCAGGCGCTATGCAGAGCCCTCCCTATGCAGTTAACACAGATTGACAGATGCCATTTGCAGGCCACCAGTCTCGCATGTTTTTACTTCACATAAACGTATTACACTGTCCTAGGAGAGCAAATGCATGTTACGTGAGAGAAAAATAGGACTCGTTGTCTCGTACCACAAACAGGGGTTACAGAAAACACAAGGCTGGACAAGGCCACACTGAGATAGGTTAGTGACTTTTCTGGCAGGCCCCTCACAGGCACTGAGATGAGGCCTAAAAATATGCGGGGGTGAGTTCCGTCCTTCCTTCCGTGGTTACCACCTGGATTAGGCTTCCTGAGCTCGGTCGGTTTTTCCCTGTGATCCAGTCATGGAAGGTTCTGAAACGAAAAAGAAAAGTTTTTTTTACATTCTTAAAGCAAAAATCTGGGCACATGCTGACCTTCACAGTGACGGCTTGTGGGGTGAGGGGAAGGGTGGCACAGTGACGGCTTGTGGGGTTGGGGGAAGGGTGGCACAGTGACAGCTTGTGGGGTGGGGGGAAGGGTGGCACAGTGACGGCTTGTGGGGTTAGGGGAAGGGTGGCACAGCAGCCACTAAGGGCTGGGCACCATGGCTCACACCTGTGATCCCAGCACTTTGGGAGGCCGAGGCAGGCAGATCGCTTGAGGTCAGGAGTTCGAAACCAGCCTGGCCAATATGATGAAACCCCATCTCTACTAAAAATACAAAAATTAGCCATGGTAGCGCATGCCTGTAATCCTAGCTACACAGGAGGCTGAGGAAGGAGAATCACTTGAACCTGGGAAGCAGAGGTTGCAGTGAGCTGAGGTCGCACCATTGCACTCCAGCCTGGGCATCGCAGTGAGACTCTGTCTCACAAAAAATAATAAATAAATAAATAAATAAAAGCCACTAAAGGTCAGGCATTATGGCTCACCCCTATGATCCCAGCACTTCGGGATGCCAAGGCGGGAGGATCACTTGAGCTCAGGTGTTTGAGGCCAGCCTGGACACAAGCAAGACTCCATCTCCAAAAAATAATAAAAAATAAATAAAAGGCACTAGGCATGTTGGACACATACCCAGGCCCCCAGTGAGTTCAGTGGTGTACTCATTCTAATCTCTGAGTGGCAGGATTTGGCGTGAGTTTAACTTTCATTTTGGTATTTTTCTACATTGTTGGAATTCTTTTGTGATTTTAAGAGATTTTAATCTGGCCAGGCGTGGTGGCTCATACCTGTAATCTCAGCAATTTGGGAGGCTGAGGCAGGTGGATCACTTGAGCCCAGGAGTTTGAGACCAGCCTGGGCAACCAGGTGAAACCCCACCTCTAAAAAAATAGCTGGGCATGGGGGCACATGCCTGTAGTCCCAGCTACTCGGGAGGCTGTGGTGGGACGATTGCTTGAGCCCTGGAGATCAAGGCTGGGGTGAGCCGTGATCGTGACACTGCACTCCAGCCTGGGTGACAGAGTGAGACCTTGTCTCAAAAAAAAAAAATTGTTTTTAAATATTTTAATTAGCTCATTCAAAGAGAGACATATGCACAATACTTTGCTATATTACCTTCTCAGAAATTTATGTGAGAAACACATGGAATTCATTTATTTGGCATTTTTTTAAATCAAACGTTATATAGAGTATCCACAGCTGCGCCAAACAATGGAAAAAGAGATAGAAAAAAACAGACTATTACAATAAAATGTTAAATACAGTAACAGGGTCTTTCACAGATCTGAGGAGAGGGGCAACTGACCCCACTTGTGGCAGTCAAAAAGACCCTCTAACAAGACAGGAATGAAAAAGGGCAAAAGAAATTCACAAGAAACAAGAAGTAGATGATAATTCTTTAACATAAAACATTTACATTTGAGTACATCATCCATTTTGACAATTCACCAGCTGAGACTTCGGACCTTCATTAACTGGAAAGCGCTCAGCAGTTCCTTCCTGGGAGACTCCCAGTGCCGATCTGTAACCTTCTGGGCCAGCACTGATGTGTAAAGGTCCAGTCATTCAGGCCCCCACTCTGGGGTTTGAACGAGCTCATTTGAGCACACGGGCTCAAAAAACAAAGCATTGCTAAAACTCTTTAAAGTACTGTCATGTCATGGCCTCATCTCTGCGGACAGGGCAGGGCTTGGTGAGGGAAGGCTCTGAAAGAGACCAGTGCCATTTGGATGTGTAGGGTTTTGTGTGTTAGTTACACATGTTTGTTTGTTTGTTTTTTATACTTTAAGTTCTAAGCTACATGTGCACAGCGTGCAGGTCTGCTACACAGGTATACATGTGCCATGATGGTTTGCTGCAATATGTTTTAAATGGTCTTACTTCTCCTGCACCCTCACCTGCAGCGTGGATAGGTGAGAGAGAACGCCATTCTAACCAGGGATAGTAGAGGAAGGATGTGCTCGCAGACATCTCAAAGCAAACTTTATGCCAACTTTTCTGAGAGTTTTCAAATACCACAAACGGGTGGATGTGATCTCTAGAACAAAAGGGGGCCTGTGACAGCCCGTCCTCTGTGGGTCTGTGGCTCAGCACAAGTTCAGACACAAGATCCCAGATGTTCCATCTAGAGTCTAGGTCTTAGATGAATATCTCAAGTGTGGTTGGGAGTGTCGGCCTTTAAAAAGTAATTCAAACACAAACAAAATTCAAAGCTTGATTTCCTCTACAACTTCATTTTTTTCCTGCAAATCAAGCATTAAGCATGATTCCTGGCATAGACAGAAATAACCGTCAGCCTACCAGTTAAGACCATAGGATCTGCAGCCACACCACTTGTGTCAGATCCTGGCTGTGCTGTGTGACCTTAGGCAAGTGACTTAGGCCCTGCCATCCCTCTAAGTCTCTAAGCCTTAACAAAAATGACAGCTCCTCCCTCAGAGTTTGCTATGAGCATTAAATAAGAGTTATGAAGTGCTTAGAATGGTGACTGGGATATAAAAACATTTCAAACATAAAACGCAAGTCCCAAATTTCTCCCGATTTAATTTAAATGAGATTGTGACATCAGGCCAGAAGCACACTGCTCAATTCACAAACATCTCTTACAAACAGTCATCAAAGCAGTTTACACAGAGGCACTGCTGGGTCAGGCTGTCACCTTGACCCTCTCAGCCCCCCTGCTCCATGAGGGATCCCATCTTCGTCCTCACTGTGACCCCAGAGCCGAGGGCAGCACCTGGCCCATAGTAGGCGCTTGATGAACACATGCTTACTAACTAGAGGGGTTTGGGGAACTGACACCTAAACAAACACAAAAGAGGAATTCAGCTCTGTCCCATGAGTGTTCAAATGCCACCCATATTTACAAATGGGCGAAAAGGATTTCAGAAATTAAAGGGCACTTTCTGTGGGTCTGTGGCTTGACACTGATTCAGACATGTGCCCCCAGGGCACCGACCTGGTGTCCCCCTCCCCCATGGAGGCTCCTTGTCACAGCAGTAACGACGCAAACTGCAGCTGGGGATCACTGAGCACTTGCTATGGCCAGACACTGTGCCGAGTGCTTGGCGCACACTATCACATTTAATCCTCCTAGCAAGCATGATGGACTTCATGACACAGGTGGGGAAACTGAGGCCTCGGCAGGTCAATAATGTGCTCAGCGTGGCCGGTGGTGAGGGAGGGAGCCAGGATTCATGTCGGCACTACCCATTCCGCCACTCTGCTGCCTGTCTCCAAGTCCAGCTACCCTGAGATTCCGTCTGATATGCGATGCATCCTCAGAGTCCCAGAGACCTCCCAAGACCACCCGGATTGACGATCTCAGGGAACACAGACTTGTCCTCTGGACCACAGCAGGCAGAGAATAGGGGCTGGAAGCTGCTCAGTCATGGACATGACTGTAATACTCACTCAACTAGGAATTCTAAGGGTGTCCAGGAGCTGAAGTCAGCCTCAGGCATTGATTTCCTGTTCATCGGGGTATCCAGGGTAACCCTGCAATGGACACAGATAAGCATGTCATTCATGTCGCTCCTTTATAACAACAGGTGCCCAGTCCCTCTTGGCCAGGAAAACGCAAACAGACAGCATGACAACCTAGAGCCTCTGGCACTGAGGGTGCTATTTACATGGAAAGATCAGACAAAGAGATAAGCAGAGAGACAGCAGGAAGCTGTCCCCGCTAGCAAAGGCCAGATCTGAGCATAATTCAATAAGGTGTGCTGTGGCTCACCACTTAGGCAGATAAGAACAAAACAGAAGGAGCCACATTTTGCCTTTTTTAAAAAGAGTCTTCACTGAATTAAACTGCTTTGTTGCTGTGTCTTTATTCACTCCCTAACATGCAGCACACTCATTTCTAAGGATTTAAGATAGTAATATGTCTTTAAATATGAGAATACTGAAATACTAAAATTTTAAATATGTGGCTATTTTCCACAAAACCTTAAGATTTTTGGCAGAAGAATATAGAATTCAGATATGCATGAATCTCCCAAGAACATTCAGGCCTCAGGAATCATTTGAATCATTCAAAACAGCTGTGGGAATCATGTCACAGAATCACAGAATCTCACAACTAAAAGGGAACCAGAAAGTCAATCAGTGTAGTCCCTACAGTCTCAGCATCCCTTTATAGTACCACAGGCAAAAGGCAAGCCTGCTGGTGCTGGAAGCCTTCCAGCAAGAAGGAGCAGTCTCCCTCCAAAGCAGCTGCCTCTGCCTGGGATGGCTGATGGGGGACTGTCCCCCGATGACCAACAGAAACACCTCCAACAGTTTCCCATATTCTCTCTCTCACACACACACACATACCCCATATAATAACTTGAAAGATACAACTACGTATAAAAAAAAAAAAGTGTAGTCTAATTTTAAAGGCAGAAATAATGAAGGGAGAAAAGAAAGGGAGAGGAAAAAAAGAAGCAAAAAAGACCCATCCAACCAGCCAATCAAACATTCTGGACAGCCCAGGAGAACCCAAAACTTGAAGTATTGCTATGGTCTGAAGGTATCCCCCTCAAACTCACATACAAAATGCAATCTGCACCCCTAAAAAGAGGTGGGGTCTGCAGGAGACAATTGGGGGCCTTTAGGAGGGGATTAGCACGCTTATAAAGGAAGCTGGAGGGAGGCCATTTGCCCCTTCGACCATGTGAGCACACATAGAAGGCTCCATCTATGAGGAATGAACCCTCGCCAGGCACCAAATCTGCGGTGCCTTCATCTTGGACTTCCCAGCCTCCAGAACTGTGAGCAATACATTTCTGCTGTTTATAAATCACCCAGTCTAAGGTATTTTGTTAGAGCAATTCAAACAGATTAAGATAGTAAGTATCTTAAGAGACTTTGGTGTGTTTCAGAGCCTGAGGTGAGAGCACACACAGGTCGCTTGTGGAAAGCTACAGTCAGACAAATGGTCACCCGCAGCAGTGGGGCAGAGGTGGGCAGCGGCCAGGGAACCCCAAGCACTTACGGGAGCACAGCGATGGCGGCTGCCCCGGGCGGCATGCCGCTGTTCTTCCCAGACAGGCTCTGGCAGAGCTGGTGAACAGCACCCTTGGCCATGCCATACCCGATCATACCTGGGAAATGGGGAGAAGATGGCTCAGTGACCACTGGCGGCCAGGGGGACAGCAAGGACATGCAATCTTCTCTTGAGATCTCTATTCCCTGAAAACTTTATAAATAGCTGCATCTGGCCGCCTCCTTCAGGCCGGACGCCCTCACCAAGCCCCACCAAAAAATGGCAGAGAGCCATGAAAAAGAGGGGATGGGAACAGGTGGGTCGGGAGTTATGGCCTCTGGCCAGTTTCCAAGAACACAGGCTTCACACAGGCCACCGGTGCATCCAAGGTGCAGCATTCCAGGGTCCAGAAGAGGCCAGGAAGAAAAGATAAATGAACATTTATGGAGAGAAAAGTGGAGGAGACATGACATTTCAGGTGTAGCTACTATTCATCTAATACTTAACATTTATTACAAAAGCCAGAAGGTTGATCTTATTTTTATTCTTAGGAAACCAAGACTCAAGACAGGTTGAGCACACGCCAGGCTCACACAGACTTGTGCCAAAGCTGATGGAGAGGTTAAGGCCCAGGCAAGAAATGGGTTCTGAACCTTTTGATCACTAAATGCTTGTGAGCACCTGGCACACAGAGGTACTCAATGGAACAGCAAAATCAAGCAGTCATTTGGAGTACAGGCCTTAAAGTCAAATTACACACATTGAAACCCCAGTTCCTCCACTTACCACTAAAGAAATTCTGGGAAAGTTCCCCAAACCTCTCTAATCCTCAGTTGCTGCATCTGTAAAATGGGTTTGAGGTGTTTTCTAACACAATCAATTCTCTAAGTCTCCAGACACCAACTGGGTGTCTGACAATTCAATTAGAACTCCCGGCTAGGTGCAGTGCCTCATGCCTTTAATCCCAGCAATTTGGGAGGCTGAGGCAGGAGAATCCCTTGAGCCCAAGATTTTCAAGACCAGCCTGGGCAACATAGTGGGACCTCATCTCTACAAAAATTAGCCATGCCTGGTGGTACATGCCTGTGGTCCCGGCTACTTGGGAGGCTGAGGTGGGAGGTTCACTTGAGCCTGGGGGAGGTCAAGGCTGCAATTAGCTATGATCACATCACTGTACTCCTGTCTGATTTAAGGGCTCAGTCTCACAAGACCTACCCTACTTCAGATGCCAGTCACAAGTCCTGGGCCACTTAGACTTCTGACCGACAGGCTAAATCAGGGGTTTGCACAACCCCCTCTTCAGGTGCAATAATTTGCTAGAACGGCTCGAAGAACTCAGGCAAATGCTTTTTTTATAGTTACTGCTTTATTATAAAGGATACAACGCAGGAACAGCCAGGTGGAATGACACAGAGGCAGGGTAGGAGAGGGCATGGGCATGGAACTTCCACGTCTGCTCCAGCCACGCCACCCTCCCAGTGCCTCCATGTGTTCAACCCAAATGCTTATCACATCTGGAAGTTTTTATAGAGCTTAATCTCCAGCCCCCGCTCCCTTCCAGGAGGTCGGTAGGTGGAGCTGAAAGTTCCAACCTCCTAATTGCTTGGTCATTCTAGAAAGTAGCTCCATCCTGAGGCTGTCTAGGGGCCCCAACCTACTAATCACCTTATCAGTATAAAGTCAGGTGTGATCCAGAGGGGCTCATAATGACACACAGGAATAGAGTACTTAATTGTGAGCATACCCTTAGCACAGGACAGGCACTCAATGAAGGTTTCCCATCAAATCAATAGAAGTAATGTACCCTGGAACTCAACCACCTGGCTTCGTGTCTAGGCTCTGCTGCTTGCTAGTGACTGACAGTGGGAGAGGCTAATAAACCTTGGAATCCTCGGTTTCCCATTCCGTGAAATGGGAATGACAATCCCAAATCCTAAGGATAATACAACAATCAAATAAAATACCATGTACAAGTGTAGCGGACAGGGAGGGTCTCCAGGGACTACAGGAGTTTCATCAGCTTGAACAATCGGCCTGTTTCACAGCCTCCTGCCCTTCAGCCTGGTTTTTCCCACAACTTGCGTGGAATGCAGTCACCAAGTCAGGTGAAACCAGCAACTTATAGAGATAATCCCAAGTGGACTTTCCTCATTACCATGCTACAGTCTGCACCCGGGAGGAGCTACAGCTTCATCACCAGAACATGTGACTATGTGCTGGCATGATGACTCACTGCATCTGTGCCACTGGGACCCCTCCTCCACATGCAATGACACACCCTCTCCCCTCTCCATCACCCCATGAAACCCTCCTGGGAGAGACGCTGCTTTGGAGAATACTTCCAGCGTCCTCCTTAATTATGTCAAGTAATAATACTCCATTGATTGTTTTTTTTCCAGGTTAACAAATCTCCTTTGTACAGTACTGAGCACCGAGGAACACTCAATCCTGGCCATTACTGTCATTCATGACTCTCAGCAGGTCACTGGCAACTCTTTTTCCTCGGACAGCAATAAGGAATTGCAAAAAGGGTCATCAACTTGGAATTCAAAAAGTGCAGCCCTAACTCCTGCCTTTCCAGCCACCAGAAAAAAGAATCACAGGTTCTGTGGGCCTGCTTTTCCATCTGTCAATGGGAGTGGTAACTCAGATCACAATTTATTCACAAGGCTGTGCTGAGGATGGAGGGAGACCACATCCAAGAAGGGCCTTGGAAACCATGGAGGGCACGCCCAGAACCCAAGCAGGGCGGAGGGAGCCCAGCCTGGTGTAGAAGGGGCTTTGCTCAGCACCTACCTTGCCAGGGAGATGTTCTCCCAGTGACTGCGGCAGGGAGGGGGTGAGGCTTCTCCCACTCTCCCAGCTCATCATTATTCATATTATAATACATGATTCCTCTCCAGATCAAGCAGTCATCTGTGGCCCATCAGGGGCATTTGCTTATCGGCGATGGAAGGACTGTGACATGACTGGGATGGTGACAACTCTGGCCTTAACACCATCAAACCGACCTGCCATCACTCTGCTGCCTGTAAAGCCAGAGCCTGGAAAGGGGCTGCCAGGGTCCACCTACTCCTGGGCATCAAAACCCACTTACCCCACCCCATGTCATGGAGCCTCTTCTACGTGGGAATCCCTAGTCTCAGTGTTAGAAAGACGAAGAAGCACAAGGCAGCTGCCTGGCTCCCAGGAACGGCACAGCACACCAGAAAGAACCCAGAATCTGGACTTCAAGGCCAGGGCTTGGAACCCAGGTGATTCCTCACCACTGTGACTTGGGCGAGCAGCTCTTTCAGCCTCTGGTTCTTCCCTGCTAAATGGGATCCAACGCCCAGGTCATAGGCTTTCCTGAAGACGACGTGAAATGTGACACACCTCATAAACTCAAAAGGGCTCTTTCATTCCCAGAAGAAAGTAAGTTCCACAGAGGCAGGGGTTTTTATTGTTTTGTTCAGCAATGTATCCCAAATCAAAAGGTGGCATTCAATAAATACTTTATTTGGCCAGGTGAGGTAGTTCAGGCTTGTAATCCCAGCAGTTTAGGTGGCTGAGGCAAGTGGATCTCTTGAGCCCAGGAGTTTGAGACCAGCCTGGGCAACATGGCAAAACCCTGTCTCCACAAAAAATACAAAAATTAGCCAGGTGTGATGGCACGCGCCTGTAGTCTCAGCTACCCAGAAGGATGGCTGGATCCCGGGAGGTCGAGGCTGCAGTGAGTCAAGATCACACCACTGCACTCCAGCCTGGGTGACAGAGCCAGACCATGTCTCCAAAAAAACAAGTAAAACAAACAAATAAATAAATAAATAAATATTCATTGCTTTCAGAAAAGAGCAATAGGTGGGTTTCTCAAAGGAGGATAATGGGGCTTAATCAAATGGTGGGCACTCAAAAACTGTGGCAATGAGAAAACAAACTGGGGCCAGGTGCGGTGGCTCACGCCTGTAATCCCAGCACTTTGGGAGGCCAAGGCAGGTGGATCACCTGAGGTCGGGAGTTCGAGACCAGCCTGACCAACATGGGGAAACCCCATCTCTACTAAAAATACAAAATTAGCTGGGGGCGGTGATGCATGCCTGTAATCCCAGCTGCTCCGGAGGCTGAGGCAACAGAATTGCTTGAACCCAGGAGTCAGAGGTTGCGGTGAGCCAAGATTGCGTCATTGCCAGCCTGGGGAACAAGGGCAAAACTCCGTCTCAAAAAAAAAAAAAAAAAAAAAGAACAAACTGGTAGCTCTGTTCATTAAAACTATGGTAGGTGATTCTCAGTAACTCATGAGTTCCTCAATATTCCAGACAAACTAACTTTTAAATTATTTAATCTATGATGAAGTGAAAAGAATAAAGCACAGAAAAGCCTCTATTGAGTCATCAAATTATGATGCTTTTCTTCTTTTTTTTTTTTTTTTTTGAGACAAGCTTACTCTGTTGCCCAGGCTGGAGTGCAGTGGTGCGATCTCAGCTCACTGCATCCTTGACCTCCAGGGCTCAAGTAATCCTCCCACCTCAGCCTCTTTTTTTGTTTGTTTGTTTGGAGACAGAGTCTCACTCTGTCACCCAGGCTGGAGTGCAGTGGCGCGATCTCGGCTCACTGCAACCACCGCCTCCCAGGTTCAAGCGATTCTCCTGCCTCAGCCTCCTGAGTAGCTGGGATTACAGGTGCCTGCCATGACGCCTGGTTATTTTTGTATTTTTTAGTAGAGACAGGGTTTCGCCATGTTGGCTAGGCTGGTCTTGAACTCCCGACCTCAGGTGATTCCCCCACCTTGCCCTCCCAAAGTGCTGGGATTACAGGCCCCATCAAATTCTGGTGCTTTTTAAAAAGTATGTGAGTGTGGCATGGGTGCACACTACAATGTGCACAGAATGCTTCCCGAAGGACACCTGAGAAGCCATCACTGTAGTTGGACCTGGGGAGGGAGTGCTGTAGAGATCAGGGGTGTGAGTAGGAAAGTCTTCCTATTCGTTGTGTTTCTTTTGCTGCCATGTGAATTTTTACTACATTCATTGGTTAGTTTTCCAATTTAAAAACTGGTTAATTAAATTATTTAAATAAAAACTAAGTGCCTTCTCATCTTTTCCCATAAGCTCTACTTGTCAAAGCAGGTACTTGTCCGAGGCCCTATTTGAATCAGTTCCCTCAACAAAACCTTTTCAGAGGTGGAAGTACCCCCCCAAGAGCACTATGCTTAGACCGTAATGTAGCCCGGTCTCACACTCACACCACCTGAACCCCTGCTGCCGGAGGAGGCTCTCAATATAATTATATTATCTCAATATAACTATATAATTATCTCAATATAATTATATTATCAGTAATTGCTATAATTACTGATTATAATTATATTAATTACTGATCAATTTATTACTCAGACCAATCTGCTACTAACTAGCCAGGTTGTCTTAGACAAGGCACCTAAAATCACTGAACTTTGGTTTTTTTTCTCCGTAATCAAGGGAAAATAATAGCACCTACTTTACCGATACCTCTGGTGATGAAATAAGATCAAGCTTAGCCCAACATGCCAAGCACCCAGAAGACAGATGCCTAAAAATATTTCTTTCTTTTTCACCAAGTCTATTGAGGTATAACTGAAACACAATAAACTTAAACATGTTTAGGGTGTACCATTTGAGCAGATTTTGACATTGTGTATACCTGCTACCTATTGGTCTTCCTTTCCTCCCACTATTCGATGGATATTTGCTGACAGAAGCAAGGGATGTCTTTTATTAAGGTAGGTTTTCCTCTGCCCTGCAGGCATGTAGCAGGAATGGGGTCTCTTTCCTCTTTATGTTCCCCCACTGCGCCCAACTGTAGCTGCTCACTAAATGCTGCTATCACAGCAACAAGAAGGAATGATGAGTCACTGTAAACCTCTCTACCTTCTGAAAACTACTATTTCTTCTAGAGGTCATCAGGCTCCCTAAAATCGTCAGCACACACACTGTTTAAAATGTAATCGCTGTGGAGGCATCACAAGTCCAGCGGGAGGTGGGGGGATGACAGCCCAGCCAAGGGACCAATCACAGAACTGCAACAACAACCTCAAATTGCAAAAGAGGGTCAAGGTCTCAAAGAGCTATTTGGAAGCACAAGAAGAATATTTCACCATCCTTAGCTTCTCTGTTTCATCAGGGGGCATAACAAACTCTTCAGTGATTAAAATAAACCAGAGCGTAAGTGCTCATTAACCCAGCCCTGATCCTCAAAATCCCAGAGCTCTCTCTTCACTCCATTCAAACAACACAACACAAGAGCAGGGACTCTGACGATGGAAAGAAACAAGCAAATAGCAACTGTAATGGCTTAATTCTACAGAATGACCTTTCCTTGGGCACACAAAAGGGGTTATTTGCAAGATATGAAAAAAAAGGCATTTCACTAAGAACGTCAACACTTCCAAATTATTAAATGATCAATGTTGTTCCCCAAAACTGATTTCCAATCACAGCACAGATCCTGTAATGGTAAACAAAAGTGACCACCGTTTTAATACAGTTTGTCCTACAGAAGACAGTCTAGAAATACAATCTTGGAAATAGGAGGGTGAGGTTTTCTCAGTATCCTTCCAAGTGAAAAGCTTCTCATGTGCAAACAAATCTTCTTGAGTTTGAGGGACTACTAAGCCTGATTCATCATTGACTTTCAAATTGTAGATCTATATCCCCAGATTTTTCTGAGGTCTGCGGCATACTTAAAAGATCTCATGACTCAAATTATTAATAGCTTAACAAAATCTAACTTGAGAGGTTAAAGATGAACAAATTCATTAACATCTGAGGCAGGAACAGCCGGGCAGAAATAGGCCTGGAGTAAATAATAATAATGGCTCACACTTACTCTTGACTCTGTAATACCTTTCTCATCCATTTAGATCCATTGAGACATTTACAAGGTACAACCATCATATATATAAAGGAGACACTATTTAATCTTATTTTACAGATGACAAAACGCAGACTCAGAAAGGCGAAGTAACTTGCCAAATGTGTCGCAGTAAGTGGCAGAGCCTTAACGGAAGACCAACGTGCACAGTTCCAGAGCCTGCAGTCTTAACCACTACCCGAAATGTAATCAAAGGATACTTGCGAACCAAAGGAAAGTAGGAGACTCTTCTGTCATTTAGAAAAATCAGTCTTTTGGTCCTAGGGTTTTGTGTGTTAAAATGTCAACCCATGACTCATTTCTCTGTTTACTTTCTAGTGCCTCTGTTCCATGTCATCTTAAATAAAAATCAGATCTCAACCAACCAGACAGCTAACATTTACACAGCTTTAATGATCGCTATAGCCATGGACTTGTAACATCACATGCTCTAAGAAATGGAAAAAGAAAATGAGAGGCAAGGTACTGCTAGTAGTCACGGCCTCACAGTTCAGTGAGTTACATTAAAATTGAGAAGGGGCCTGGCATAGTGGCTTGTGCCAGTAGTCTCAGTGCTCCAGGAGGCCGAGGCAGGAGCGTCACTTGAAGCCAGGAATTTGAGGCCAGCCTGGGCATCATGGCAAGACCTTGTTTCTACCAAAAATGCAAAAATCAGCCAGGCATGGCTGTGTGTGTCTGCAGTCCCAGCTACTCAGGAGGCCGAGGCAAAGGAATACTTGAGTCCAGGAGTTCCAAGCTGCAGTGAGCTAGGATCGTACCACTACATTCCAGCCTGGGTGAGAGACCCTGTCTCTAAAAAAATAGATAACTGAGAAGGGTCCCAAGGTCTCTACCACTTACTAGAGAGTCAAAAAAAGCTTTTTTTTTTTTTTTTTTTTTTTTTTTGAGACGGAGTCTTGCTCTGTTGCCTAGGCTGGAGTGCAGTGGCACCATCTCGGCTCACTGCAAGCTCCACCTCCTGGGTTCACGCCATTCTCCTGCTTCAGCCTCCCGAGTAGCTGGAACCACAGGTGCCCGCCACCACGCCTGGCTAATTTTCTGTATTTTTAGTAGAGACAGGGTTTCATCGTGTTAGCCAGGATGGTCTTGATCTCCTGACCTCATGATCCGCCCGCCTTGGCCTCCCAAAGTGCTAGGATTACAGGCGTGAGCCACCGCGCCCGGCCAAAAGCTCTCATTTTTTTAAAAGAAGAGTTCAACTTAGTTGAGGGGTTGAGGTAGACACTTCCTGCCTCCCTATGCTGCCCTTTTCTACCCCTGCTAAAATTCCTCTAGCCCTATCCCACAGGGAGTGTTATGGGCTGAAATGGATCCCCCCAACATTCATATATTAAAGTCCTAATTCCCAGTACCTCAGAATGTGACTGTATTCAAAGGTCTTTAAAGAGGCAACGAAGTTAAAATGAGCTCATTAAGGTGGGCCCTAGTCCAATATGCCTGGTGTCCTTAGAAGAGGAGGAAACGAGGACACAGACACACAGAGGGAAGACCACGTGCAGACAAAGGGAGAAGGCAGCCATCTATAAGAAAAGAGGATGCAGAAGGAGCCAGCCCTGCAGACACCTTGATCTCCAGACTTTTAGCCTCCAGAGTTATGAGAAAAGAAATCTCTGTTGTTTAAGCCACCCAGTCTGTGGCTACCCAAACAAACTAATACAGGTCATAAAAAATGCAAAAGAAATGACATAATGGAAAAAAACACACAGTTGGTAGATGATTAGGGTTTTGGTTCAAGTAAGTCTGCAACTCACTTACTGCACAAACCCAGACAAGTTACTTAAACTCTCCAAGTTTTAGTTTCCTAACCTGTAAACTGAAAAAGATAGTATTAATGAGATTAAAGTGATAATATATGTGAAATGAAGAGTGAATATAAGACCTACCATTTATTGTGAATAACAGTAAGACTTGCCATTTATGGGTGCCTACCATGTGCACTTTCTACATAGCTACACCTCTACAGTTTTATAGCACTCTTCAAGTTAGATGTCATTGTCACTATTTTACAATTAAGGAAAACTACAGTAGACATCTGGTCAGAGACCGAAGAACTGGTTCAGGGTCATGCATCTAGGGTAAAGAATCCACTCCCAACCCTCTCATTCTCTCTTTTTTTTTTCTAATGTACAGACAGGGTCTCACTATGTTGCCCAGGCTGGTCTTGAACTCCTGGGCTCAAGCAATCCTCCTGCTCTGGCCTCCCAAAAGTGCTAGGATTACAGGTGTGAGCCACTGTGCTGGCCAAATGAACCTCTCTCATTCTAAAACTTATGCTATTATCAGCTGCTAAGCTGCTTCCCTGGAACACATGGATCCAATGTGATAATAATAATCCATGTTTATTAATTAATTAATATCCACTAAACCATTCATTCCAGTGTAGATCACAGATAAATAAACTTAAATGGGGGTTGCCAGATCACAGTGTTCCTTACCACCACCATAAACATAAGGACAGGCACACAAAAGATCAGAACTCTTCTCCTTAAAATGATTCAGGCCCAAAAGAAGACAAAATCTATCCATCTGTGAAGCAGCTTAGAGGGTAAAGGCTTTAACAGTCCTCATCCCATAGAAGTGCCCGGCAGCCCCAGCAAGCAAGGTAAGCACCCCCACTTCACAGATGGGGAAATAAAGGCTTACCAGGAGTCCCATCCAGGGCAGCCTTTGCGCCAGCCAAGGTCAGGAGGCCTCCTTCCTTGAGATGCTTGGTAGCCAGATGGCTGGAGATGGTCGATGTCCATATGCTCTGCTTCCACATCAGGTCACAGTTCTTAAAGAGAGCTGAGTGAAAAAAACATGTGGGCTCAGCATTCCCAGGAAAGAAACCAAAAGGTGAGCTCAACTCACACAGCCCCACACTCAGGGAAGCCCTCCCTCCTGGTCCCCGGGTCCCTGTCTACAGCAAGGTCTAACACAAACAGCACCGGGCTCAGTGGTCAGAGACACAGGTTCAAATCCAGGATATGGGATCGCCCGAGGTTCAGCTTCCTTACCTATATGCACTGGCAAAATGTTGGCCAATAAATTTTAGCAAATAAACCTGGAGTTTACTGACTTGTTGGACTGGCTTTAATTCAAAGACTTTTATTTTATGAATGGTATCAGATTTGTAATAAGAACCTATATGTCTATGTCAGGTTTTCTCTGTGGTAAAAATCGAAGGGCCTATTACTGTACAGCTATAAAGAGGGCTTTTACTGAGCTACATATTTTACGGCTGAAAGTTTAATGTTAGCTTTAAAGACTCTTTAAAAGAAAGCTAAAATAACAACCATTTTACACTTGTTTTAACTCCCCGGCCTTGCCAGAGACATAAGGAAGAACAAATGGTAACATATGTCACACCACCGACTGGACAACTCAAAGGGCATGTGGTACCTGGTGATCAAAAAAGGATGTCCTCCTGATATAGGAGGGGTCAGTAGGTGATAAACAAGGAATTGCATTTCCCCACTAAAAAAGACTAGAAAAAAAACCTGATGGATCCACATTTATCATGTCTTGCTCCCAAAACATACAAAAAGGTTATCAAGCTGTTTTGCTAACCTGATCACCTCACAAAGCACCACTCTCACATTGACATGTGGGTCACAGAATGTCAACGCCTTTTTAAATGGCTTTGGCTAATAAATGTAGAAGGGATGAAAGAATTAGAAAACTACCATTTTCCAACCCCTGAATAAGTGCTTCAGGTAGAGATTATCAACGAATGCCTAAAACCACTGAGTGAAAAGTATAATACTTGGGAAACAGGACATTCACACACAATACCAGAGTACCACACATCCCACAGATGACTGACTTACTGCAAACAGAAAAAAAGTACCTTTATAATGGAAGTCTGGCAGTTGCCATCTCAACCAAGCATCAAATTTGGCATCCCTTAGGGCAAGCTGCCATGCTGAGCTTCCCAGGTGATGTCATATAAGGTACACACCATCACTCAGGAAGAATTCGCACCTCAAGAATGTTTATGCTAAATCTAACTGAGTCTCTAGACCCAAATTCCAATTCACAGGGAACACCAAGGATAGAGGAACAAGTCAAACAACACCTTAAAGAAAAGTTCAGACAAGTTCAGAATGTGAGACATGCTATATGAAAACTCCCAAGGACTTGACAAAAAGTCTTATCACAGGGGATTTTTTTTAAATTCTAGATTTTCTAGATTAAGAGACTAAAAACAACATAATGCAGTACACAAATCTTGAGTGGAATGTGTTTAGGGAAAAAGAACTGTAAGAGACATGGAATAAACTGGGGAAATTTGAATATGGGCTCAATATCATTAATCTTAGATAATCACTGTTAATTTTCTTCGGTACAATGGTACCATAATAATGTAGGACAGGCTTATTCTTTGGAGAAACACGCTGAAATATAGTGAGGCATAAACTTACTTTCAAACAGTTAACAAAAAAAAATGCACAAAGTACACAGGCACAAGAAAACAAGCTCAACTCAAGTACAGCAAATGTTAACAGTTACTGAATCTAGATGGAGCATATAAGGGTGTTCACTGAACTGTTCTTTCAACTTTTCTGGTATGTTTAGAAATGCTCATAATGAAAAGTTGAAAAATGCGCCAGGCGCAGTGGCTCACGCCTGTAACCCCAGCACTTTGGGAGGCTGACAGGGGTGGATCACCTGAGGTCAGGAGTTCAAGACCAGCCTGGCCAACATGGTGAAACCCCGTCTCTACTAAAAATACAAAAAATTAGCTGGGCGTGGTGGTGGGCACCTGTAATCTCAGCTACTCGGGAGGATGAGGCAGGCGAATCACTTGAACCTGGGAGGCGGAGGTTGCAGTGAGCCGAGATTGCACCATTGCACTCCAGCCTGGCGACAGAGCAAGACTCTGTCTTAAGAAAAAGGGGAGGGGAGGGGAGGGGACGGGAGGGGAGGGGAGGGGAGGGGAGGGGAGGGAAAATAAAAGATGAAAAAAGGAATCAGCTTTAGTAAAAACTCAAGTTTGACTTCTTCTGACTTTCTAAATGATCTCTGCACTTCCTACACATCCTCCAATGCCTGAATAGCACATGGCCTGGGGCACAGGCCATGCTGATTTCATTCTGCCTCTACTTTAAACTCAAACTCAATGCCCACGTCCCCTCACATCCTCCAGGGGAAGTTTCTTCTTTATCTGTAAAATGGATTAAGAGCATTAATCACTCTCTCCTCGAGCAACTGTAAAGATTCCGGGATATACACAAAAAAACAGCTGGCCTGTCACCTAGTGCAAACCCAATCCTTGTCAGCTGGACAAAGAGCAGAGCTGAACGAATGAGTGACTCAGGAAAGGACTCACACTTGGATTTGGCATTGCCCCCGGCCCATCCTCCGGCAACGCAAAGAATTGCATCCACCTTCTCTTCACCCAAGAGCTTTCCAACCTCAGCAGTCACCTTCAACACAAGAACAAAAAAATGTATAAACTGTTAGGTAAGCCAACACAGGCTAGCATCTTTACAGATACTCAGTTTCTTTTTCTCTTCTTTTTAAGCCAGTTTACAGTACCTGGCAATTAACACTTTGAGAATTAGATGGAAGACTAAGCTCTGACGAGCATTTTAGACACTGAAGCCCAAGTACACTTCAGTGTGATTTTTAAAAAACAATCTAGAGTCTCTCTGTATACATTCTGAAAGGCAGAGACATGAGCATCCCTTGAAATAAAACAATTAATAAATAAAAGTAGGGAAAGGTTAAAAAAAAAAAAAGAAAGCACCTAGCGCTTCACTGCCCATAGTTAACATCCTGGTATATTTCTTTCCAGACTTCTTCACAAATCACAGAATTACAATCCAAAAAGAAGATCAACCCTATTTTCCCCACCCGCATCCAAAAATCCCTTCAACTGCAACTCTGAAAAAAATGCCCAAAAAAATTGTAAGAAAAATCAAGAGCAACAAAAAATACAGTCAATAGCAATATGCTGGTAATATTAAGTACTTGGGGGTTCACTTTAATGATCTCTCTGCTTCTGTTTGTTTGAGATTTTAAAGCATTGAAAATATATGTATGCCCTCTTGTTATAATTTATTAAAAGAACAGTCTGTCAGGACAGGCAATTCTGGCCATCCACCATGACTCTTCCATATTTCTCTGGAATGGCTGAGATGACACATCCCAATTGCTTCATTAAGATCAATCTTCTTAAGATTTTTTTTTTTTTTTTTTTTTTTTTTTTGAGATAGAGTTTCCCTTGTCTCCCAGGCTGGAGTGTGATGGCTCAATCTCGGCCCACGGCAACCTCCACCTCCCGGGTTCAAGTGATTCTCCTGCCTCAGCTTCCTGAGTAGCCGGGATTACAGGCACCTGCCACCACGCCTAGCTAATTTTTGTATTTTTAGTAGAGATGGGGTTTCGCCATGTTGGCCAGGCTTGTCTCGAACTCCTGATCTCAGGTGATTCGCCTGCCTCGGCCTCTCAAAGTGCTGGGATGACAGGATTGAGCTACCACGGCTGGCCCAATCTTCTTAAGATTTAAATCAGGCTGGGCACAGTGGCTCATGACTGTAGTCCCAGCGATTTGGGAGGCAGAGGCAGAGGGATCACTTGAGCCCAGGAGTTCAAGACCAGCTCGGGCAACATAACAAGACCTCATCTCTACATTTAATTTCTTTTTAAAAAGACTTAAATCAACACCCTGTGTCTCTCCCAGCAGGAACATTTCAGTTGATTAACTCTTTCCCCAGTTTCATGACAAAACTGAATGTTATGCTGTTTGTTCAGAAATTCTTAAGGTTGGGGGTGTCGTGGAGAAGGTACTCCTCTTCCTTTGGTGGAGTAGTAGAAGAAGGAAGAGGTTTTCAAAGATAAGTTTATAAGCACAAATGCATCTCTCAATCTCTGTCTTAGAGATGCACTCTACTGTCAAGCCTTGGGTGGGGACAATCTCCACATTCAATCTACAGGGACATTAGAAACCTGTAATTAATCAGAGCAGAAGAGACACTGAAGAGACGCCAATTACAGAGACCCGCACCTGGCAGGGCTGCTGCTCTCCAAGCCCAGGCACCGCCCTTCCATTTAGTTTTGGCTTTTATTACTTTATTTTTTGTTTGTTTTTTAGAGAAGGCTGGGCTCCTGTCACCCAGACTGGAGTGCAGTGGCATGATCTTGGCTCACTGCAACCTCTGCCTTCCAGCCTCAAGCCACCCTCCCACCTCAGCCTCCCGAGTAGCTGGGACTACAGTTGCGTGCCACCACATTCAGCTAATTTTTGTATTTTTTTGTAGAGATGGGGTTTCGCCATGTTGCACAGGCTGGTCTC
Organism: Symphalangus syndactylus; assembly: GCF_028878055.3. Lineage (NCBI taxonomy): Eukaryota > Metazoa > Chordata > Mammalia > Primates > Hylobatidae > Symphalangus > Symphalangus syndactylus. The sequence continues at coordinate 25,285,297 of NC_072438.2, forward strand.
AAACTCCTGGGCTCAAGTGATCCTCCTGCCTCGGCCTCCCAAAGTGCTAGGATTACAGGTGTGAGCCACTGCACCCAGCCATTTTGGCCTTTATTACTTTATTCACATGAAACTATTTTGCTTTAAGGCAGTTTAGCATAGCAGTTAGGAGAACAGCAGTCAGACCCCCACTGCCCAAGTCCAAATACTGGCTATGCAACCTTTTATCTGTTTGACCTTGGACAAATACCAGGGCCTTTCTGTGCCTCAGTTACCCCCATTTAAAAGGAGGATAAAATTAGAAGCTTTGTTTTGGGATGTAATGAAGACTACATGTGTTAATGAAAATAAAGCACTGAGAATGGTGCCTGGCAACTAACAATGCCATGTCAACTTTCACTATTAAATTCACTAAGGCCAATCTATGTGACTTAGGTATGGGAACATTGAGACCACACTAAGAAAAATAAGAAAAGCAAAAATGAAGTGCTAAAATAAGTCATCTGGCTTTTACATTCCAATCTATGTCAAACTGACACTTTAGAAAGAGCAAATGAGTAGCAGAGTTGTGCTCACAGTTTTATGTCCAAAATCTGTAGATTTATACATGTATATTTTGGAGAGACAGACTGGAAGGAAATATAAATAAATGATTACATGTTAGAACTACAAATGATTTCTCTTTTCTTTTTGCTTATCTGTATTTTCTATATCATACATGCATCACTTCTAAAATTTTAAAAATCTGTTATAAAAAACAGATAAGGATCATAAAACGTCAGTATTGAGATTACTAGGGAGAGTGCAACTAAATGAAAAGCAGACCCACGTACAGACCAAGCGGCACCTGAACTTACTAAAGTTCGTATCTGGAGACCTATGACCCTGACTCCACCACTGAGTAGCTTGTTGGCCTTGTCACTTAGTCGCTGCAAACTTGTCTTCACAGCTGTAAAATGGCCTGCCTGCCTGCCACACTGAGTGGTTGGGAAAATATGGCGCTTCACACAGTGATGTGAAGTTATCCTTGGGAATGTGGGCTACAGCACTAAAAACCATTAAACACAGAGTCAGCTGGGCACAGTGGCTACTCGGGAGGTCCCAGCTATTCGGGAGAATGAAGCAGAAGGATCCTTTGAGCCCAGGAGTTCCAGTCTAGCCTGGGCAACACAGTGAGAACCTGACTCAAAAGTCATCCAGGCAGCTCACCAGAAGGGCTTCTCAAGAAAGTTAAGCAGGGCTTAAGAGCATCTAAGATTTTTTTTTTTTTTTTGAGACAGAGTCTCGCTCTGTCACCCAAGCTCGAGTGCAGTGGCACAATCTCGGCTCACTGCAACCTCTGCCTCCCAGGTTCAAGCGATTCTCCTGCCTCAGCCTCCCGAGTAGCTGGGACTACAGGCGCGTGCCACCACGCCCAGCTAATTTTTGTATTTTTAGTAGAGACCGGGTTTCACCATGTTGGTCAGGATGGTCTCCATCTCCTGACCTCATGATCCACCCATCTCAGCCTTCCAAAGTGCTGGAATTACAGGTGTGAGCCACTGCACCCAGCCTAGAGCCTCTAAGATATTTATACCAGGATATCCATCAAACTGTTAATAGTGCGCCCTTCTGGGAAATGATACGATGATGGGGAAAAAAGGGACAGTTTCACAGTTTATTTCTATATTTACATAGTTTTGTTGGACTTTTGTTTTATAATATGCATATCATTTTATAATTAAAAATAACCTGTTTTGTTAGTGCACCTGCTGTGAACTGCGTAACTCCACTTTTTGGAATGTATCCTAAATAATCAGACAATGTGGGCCGGGTGCAGGGGCTCACACCTATAATCCCATTACTTTGGGAGGCCGAGGTGGGTGGATAACTTGAGGTCAGAAGTTCAAGACCAGCCTGGCCAACGTGGCAAAACCCTGTCTCTACTAAAAATATAAAAAAGTTAGCCGGGCATTGGGGTTCACGCCTGTAATCCCAGCTACTCAGGAGGCTCAGGCACAAGAATTGATTGAACCCGGGAGGCAGACGGTGCGGTGAGCTGAGATTGTGCCACTGCACTCCAGTGTCAACAACAGAGCAAGACTCTCTTAAAACAAAAAACAATAATAATCAGACATGGAGACAAAGATGTTCATCACAACATTCTTGATAATAGTAAAACAAAAATCCTGCAAAAACTCAAATGTACAATAAACAGAAACTAAGTAAACTGTGGCCGTTCCATAAAATGGAATATCATACATCTACAAAGAGGTTTTTTCAGTAATCTGGAGATTTAAGTATTAAAAAAAAAAAAAACCAAAGCCTACCGTAAACTATAAAATACAAAATTACCTAAACTTCTAAAAGGAGTAATACACAATATGCATAGAAAAAGACAAGAAAATAGGCCAAAACGTTAACAGTGAACTAACTCAAAATGATTATATAATTTATCTTTATATCATTTTTCACTTTTTCCAAATTTTCCTCAATGAGCACAAATGGCTTCCCTAATTAGAGAAACAACAGCTTTAAAAAAAAAAGGAAGAATAGGCCGGGCGCAGTGGCTCATGCCCGTAATCCGAGCACTTTGGGAAACTGAGGTGGGCGGATCACAAGGTCAGGAGTTCAAGACCAGCCTGGCCAACATGGTGAAACCCCGGCTCTACTAAAAATACAAAAAATTAGCCGGGGGTGGTGGCGGGCGCCTGTAATCCCAGCTACTTGGGAGGCTGAGGGAGGAGAATTGCTTCAACCTGGGAGGCAGAGGTTGCAGTGAACGGGGATCATGCCACCGCACTCCAGCCTGGGCGACAGAGCAAGACTCTCTCAGAAAAAAAAAAGAAAAGGAAGAACATAGAGCCAGTGGTCACCTCTCCCCAGGGTTCCCCTCACAACGTTTGGGGGCCTTTTTGAAATTACCTGGTCAGCCTGCTCAGTGAACGAGTCTGTCATTTTAACAACAACACTAGCGCTGGCCTCTTCATTCTCCACCACATCAATGCTGGCAACCCACTGGAAGGAGAAAACAGCTTTGGTTAAGAGGCAGTGAGTTGTTATTCCATGAAAGAGTCACACATAGAAATGAGGGGAGTTGGCCAGGTGTAGGGGTTCACGTCTGTAACTCCAGCACTTTGGGAGCCAATGTGGGAGGATCTCTTGAGGCCAAGAGTTTGAGACCAGCCTGGACAACATAGCAAGACCCAGTCCCTACAAAAAAATTTTAGAATTAGTCAGATGTGGTGGCACATGCCTGTAGTCCCAGCTACCCGGGAGGTTGAGGCGAGAGGATCACTTGAGCCCAGGAGTTGGAGAATGCAGTGAGCTATGATCGCACCACTGTACCCCGGGCTGGGCGACAGCAGGAGGCCTTATCTCCATTTAAAAAAAAAGAGAAAGAAAAAGAAAGGAGGAGAGTGGAGACAGGTTAAGAGGCTTAAATGAAAACTCAACCTATATTGGGCTCCATCCCAGCCCCTCCTACCTCCAAACACTCTCCTCCGCCTCCACATTCACCTCTAAAACACAAACCTTGCACTTCTAGAGACATCAAGGGCCAGCAAATTTTCTGTAAGGGGCCGGATCATAATTACCTTAGGCTTTGCTGGCCATACGGTATCTGTTGTTACTCAAATCTGCAATTGTAACAGAACACAGCAATAAACAGGGGAAAAAAATAAGTGCAGCTGTGTTCCAATAAATCTTCAGAGCTGAAATGTGAATTTCATTAATTTTCACATATAACAAAATATCTTTCTTCATTTGATTTTATTTTCAACCTCCTGAAAATGTAAAACCTTATTCTTAACTCTTGGGCTGTACAAAAACAGGTGGCAGACCAGATTCAGCCCAAAGAGGATCCCTGCCCTACAGCAGAGAGGGATGGGTTTTAGGATTGGAAATCAGACAGATCAGGTTTGAATCCCAGCTCTGCCAGAGTGGCTTTCTCACTCCAACGCTGGGCAGAGGTTCCCAACAAAAAAGGTTGTTTGTTGATGATTAACAGGGTCAGTGTTAAGAATTAAATGAAATAGAAGATGCTAAAGCTCCTGGCACAGGTGATGCTCAGTCCTTACTCAGGGTCTCTTGGTCTGAAGTCCCCAGAGACAATTATCTCTACCTGAAGCGGTAAACACAGCATCTATTCATCAACATTTGTTATATTATTAATTAACTTGTTATCCCATGAGGGATACTGAAACAACGAAAAGTCTCCATCATCCTAGCCCTCCCTAAGATGGCACGAAGAAATTCGGAGGGGAAAGACCAAGCGCCAGAGATAAATCAGCTCTCCAGATTCTGCCAAGACCAAGGTAAACCAAAGTGCCACCACCAGGAGAAAACACAGCCTTCACCCTCTAACACATGACACTAACAGGATCTACTGCCTTAAAGATATTGGGAGCATTAAGACTCTATGGGAACTCTGGTACTGGGAACACAGTGCCTGGCCCTTGGCAGAAGTGCTGCCTCTGTCACCACCATGCATCTCTGAAGACCTGGGAAAGCGCCCTCATCAGTGTCCCCAGGCACTGAGCAGATGGGTGGCAGGAAGGGAGTGGTGTGATTGAATTCTTCAGAAGCATATTCCTGTACCAGATTCTGAGCAAGAAGAAAACCTTGGTAAATGTACACTATTTGGGTGATGGTTACACTAAAAGCCCAGACTTCACCACTACACAACATATCCATGTAACTAAACTGTAGTTGTGCCCCCTTCATCTATAAAAATTAGATAGTTGTTTTTGTTTTTTTGTTGTTTTTAAGAAAATCCTGAGATCCTTTTTTCTGGTCCCAGGGGAACTCTTGCCCCGGCTGCTGCTGCTGCGAACTAAGCTCCCAGAACGCTGCCCCTGGCAGGGTCTCCACCGGGAAAAGTGCTGAGGCCTGCTGAGCGGCTGAGGTCAAGGGTCTTTGGCCATGGATCAGCTCTGCTCCGACTTGCCGCCTCCTGGAAATTGACACCTGGCTATGCAAAGTAGTTGAAATAGTCTTTACAAAGCAAAGAAGCCGTCAGCATTTTTCCGTGCTGAGCCTTCAAACTGCCAGATCCAATGGGGCTAAAAGAACAGGGGTGGGTAGTAATAGTAACATTAATAGCCAGCATTTAAACAGTTTTTACCAGGCGTCAGGTAATTTATGTGCAATCGACACCAATTATCTCATCTAATCCTCACAACTCTATCAGAATCTCCACTGTACAAATGGGGAAACTGAGGTTCTACGGCGTTAAGTAATCAATACGCGGTCTCACTAGTAACCGGAACTGGGCTGTCTCATTCCACAGCCTTCCTTCTACACTCTCTCTCCGTCCTCTCACCCCCGCTCCCGTTCTTCCCCTTTGGAATTCTCTCCCGAGTCACGCCGGAGTTTTTGGGTCTGGCGGAGGCCCACGGAGCACCTCCTTGCAGAGCAAAGGCCCAGCGCTCTGGGACTGGCGTGCGCACGCACTCCGCAACAGGAATAGACGCGTAGACCTGTGCGCGCACGTGCGAGCAACACGGGTCAGGGGGTGCACAGGGGCCCCCAAAATTCCTCTAGACTGCCCCGCGCCAGGCTCCACACGAAAGCCCCCGGCCACCCCCGCGGAGACCCAGCAGCCCCCAGCCCGCAGCATTACCCAGTTGCGGGCCCGAAAAGCCTGCACGCATCGAGAACCCAGCGCGCCCCTGCCGCCGTACACCAGCACCCGGCGCGCCTCGCCTGCGGCCGCCGCCGCCGCCGCCATCCTGCTCCTGCCGGCCTGGCTCCCGCAGCTCCGAATGCCTCGAGCCCGAGCGCCGCGCCGCGCCCCGCCCCGGCCGGCCGACTCGGCCAAGAGGGAACGCGCGGCGGCCGCGCCCCGCTCCGCGCCCGCTGCTGCCGCCTAGCGCGCTGCCACGCTCGGGGCGCCCCGCCACCCGGAGTGACTGTAACCTCGGCCAGGCCCTGCCCCGGGGACGGGGACATCAGCGAAGCCCCGTCTCCCAGCCGCGGGCAAGTGCTGGGCCCGGGGGCGTGCAGCGAGCGGGGCTAAGGGCGAGGAGGGTGGAGAGCGGGTGTTTTACGAGCATTAATTTGTGAAGTGTAAGCATGTAAAATATAGTATAGTACAATTTTCGACCACTGTTTTGGCAATTTTTTATTTTTAATTGTGCATCAAAATAGAGATTTAAATATCCCCACCTGCCAAAAAAACGGAAGAGGTCGCTACGCTCAAGGAGCTGAAAGCCCACTGCGGAGACGAGACAAACCACACTAGGTCTTATTTCTTCTCCCTAACCGTAAATGTATACCCATTAATCCAAATGGCCCTTTTACCACATGCCACCCATCGCCAGACACAGATCCTGGCATTTTCTCCCTTGTATATTAGTTATTTCTGCCCATGGCCTGTATCTTTAACACAGAGCCTCTCAACTACAGCACTACTGACATTTTGGGCCAGATAATTATTTGTGACATGTGCTGCCCTGGACATTGTAGGATATTTACAGCATCCCTGGCCTGCATACACTAGAAGTCAATAGCAAACCCGTACCCCTCACTTACGACAATCAAAAATATCTCCAGATTTTACCAATTGTCTCCTAGGGGCAAATTCATCCGTGATAGAGAACCAGAGCTCTAACGCTCTCATAACCTTCTTGATAGCAGAACCCTGTATTATATACATCTTTGTGCCACTTCCCACCCACAGGCAGAGCCTTGTACACAGCAGACACAGATGTTTGTTCAGTAAACTTGTGCCAGGTAAAGCACACAAAAATATGTTACTAGAGAAGAGGATGCAGCCAGCAGCACATTTTGTTGTCAGAAGCTTCATTATCAGAAATAGAACTGCTAGGAGGCTGGATGGAGAGGAGAGCACCATCTATTTAGTGGCCGTTATATCCAAGGCACTGTGCTAAGTGATCTGCCTGAGCTATTTCACTTTACTCCACACAATAATCCTATGCAGATTAGAAAGCTGAGGCATGAGAGTCTCAGACACTTGTCCAGGAGAGTGGGAATTTGAACACAGGTCTTCAATGGCTAGAGTTCCACTTAACCACACCTTTGTTCAGCAAGACAAAGGCTTGATGGGAATCAAGTGTTTCCCTTAGAGTTTTTCTGGAAACAATTGCTTAACCCTCAAAACACCAAAAGTTGACACAGGTCCATCACTGACGGCAGAAATATGACTCTGATATTTACACAAGTCCTGAGTTGTCAAAGCATGCTTAATGTTAAAATAAGAACGTGAACTAACATTATTGATCACTTAATATGCCAAGCAGTCTTCTGAGCCTTTTATATGTGTTCTGTTATGTTTTACCAGAAAAACATTTGCTGTTTCAAAGTCACTGGGATGAAGATGAGCTGTTGTAATTCAAAGACCTGAATTTCAGCCCCAGCACCGACATCCAGTTTTCCATGAAAGAAATGGCTGAAATAGTACATTGCCTGTTTACCATAAAGGGTTGCTGGAGCATCAGAGGTGAGCAAGCATATGGTCAAAGCATTTTGTACATGGTAAAGTGCCACTCATTTTATATATAGAAAGAGACAGGATCTCACTCTGTCACTCAGAGTGGCATGATCATAGCTCACTACAACCTTGAGCTCCTGGGCTCAAGCAATCTTCCAGCCTCAGCCTCCTATAGCTGGGACTACAAATACACACCATCAGGCCCAACTAGTTTTTTATTTTTTATTTTTTGTAGAGATGAGGCCTCACTACATTGCCCAGGCTCAGAAATTCTCATCTTTATTTTCATTGTGGAGTGGCCACTGAAGTGAGCCCCAGTTACAAGGAAGGAAACTGACATTTCCATTAATATGTCCCTCTGCTTCCTTGACACTCTCCAGGTGAGATTCCTGGGACCCCTATTGGTTAACAGTGCAACTTCCTGAACCCCCCTTCAGGCTTCTGTGACCAACTAAGAAATTTTACTGCTCCACTTCTGCCCAACTTTGCTCCCCAGAGATATGGATAGAGTGGCTGTTGCCAGTCTCACGTGATGTTAAGTTGATATTCAGGAATAAGGTAAAAGTCAAAATGTCAAAGTCCACAGTATAAGATAGAAAGGAAAGAATATTTCATTCCTAGTATCTACAGATTAAAAGGAAAACCTAGATCTTCCACTGTTAGAAGAGATGAATACCCCAGCAGTGTGGCTACTATTTGCTAATACACTAGAAAAACACTTTTCTCTCCCATTTCAGATAATGCAGAAGGAGGGACGGGTGAGAGCAATGTTAAGTGTTGAATTCCAGGCTGCCCCAACAGCCACAAAGTAATTCTAGTCACAGTTTACCCCCAGCAGATTCACACAGTGAGAAATTCATAAGGCCCTGTTTACACATTTCAGTATTAAAGCCCCAAGAACCGGGGTCATTTGATGATATTAATAACAGTCCTAAAGATTCTGACAGCAGTGACATTTCAGAGAAAGAAATGCCAGGGCACCCACGCATCAGAGAGATCGACATTTGATACCGCGCATTGTTGGCAATATTCAAGTGCTAATCATTCCGTTTTTGTTTTCCTTCTACCATATGCATTTTTTGAGATTGGTTTGCGTCTCTTTATCGTCAGAGCTACCTGGTTTTGCTTATTACTAACTCCTTTATCATGAGGTCCACACCAGGGCTATTTAAATACTTGAAACAAGGAACAATTAAACAGTCTGCTGAAACATTAGTCTAGGAGGAGATATAAAGTTACTTCCTTCAGTAACACACTCCGCTATATAGTCAGGTGAAGATTGTCTCTGTAGAGGCTTCTGGATGTGGTTGTAGGAAGCATGGACTGTGCAAGCTCGCACTGAAGGAGGACAATAGGATGGACTTACAGTCTTGAAATAGAGTGTTTGGAAGAGCTGACCTTGGAGCAGAGCATTGCCGAGTATCTGAAAGATGTCAACGACCCTCGCTGCTGCTCGGAGACCTTGGGGATGACCTGCACCCACTAGCATGCCTGGATGGTTCAAAAAGGCGTGGTATGGGCTGGCGTCTTTACTCAGCTTCTCCTCCTTCATCCTGATCATCGTTGCCCTGGTAGTGCCCCACTGGGTGAGTGGGAAAATCCTTTGTCAGACTGGAGTGGATCTGGTCAATGCCACAGACAGAGAGCTGGTCAAGTTCATTGGGGACATTTACTACGGGCTCTTCCGAGGGTGTAAGGTGCGGCAGTGTGGGCTCGGGGGCCGCCAGTCCCAATTCACAAGTGAGTATATTGGGGGCATGAAAGCTGATTCTAGGCACTCATTTTTGTTAATGTGTAAGAATGCTTATGTCTCATTGTGGAATTTGGCTGCTGCCTCAATGTCAGGCGTAATGTCAAAGTCCACAGTGAAACAAGGGTTCTGGATCTACATCAAAAAGATCTTTCCTTCCTTCCTTGCTTCCTTCTTTTCTTTTTCTGTAGAGGTGTATAGAAACATTAGAAATAAGGATTTGTGCATTTTTGCAGTTTACCTCTATTAATAATAACTATTAAAATATTGAGGGTTTACATGTGTCAGACATTTTAAGCACCTCACACCACTTGTCTCCTTAAAGCCTTACAACAAAGTTATACAGAAGGAATTGTTAATGTTCCCATTTTCCAGAGGAGTACACTAAGGCTTGGAGAGGTTACATAACTTACCTGAGGTCACCCAGCCAGGAAACAGTAGAGCCGGACTCCAGACCCATGCCACATGACCACAACAAGTGGGTGGAGGCTGCCTGCAGAACTGAACCTTTGGGAAGCATGATGACCACTTCCACATCTACTTTTGTAAAAGCTTCACAGTCTGAGAAAATGCAAAGGGGCACTGTGCTTGGGTTCTGGAATCAGACTACGCCGGCTGGAACCCCTACTGGAAAGTTTACTGGTGGGGAGACCTCAAGCAAGGCACTTGCCTGCTCTCTGTGAACGTGAGCTGGCACAGACTTTGGCTGGCATTCCGTGTGGCATCAGAGCTGCCCAGGATGTAAGCAGAGCAGTCTGCGCAAACAAGAATCCAAGCTGGACTTAGGAACGGGCTTCTGGAAAGGAAAAAAGAAAACAGGCAATATTCTGCAAGTCTTTTGAATCGATGAGATCGCTGGTGAAAAGTGTCCACACAAAACCATAATTAATACCATGCCGATGCAAGGTGATACAGAATGGTATTCGTTCCTTGATTTCTATATTTCAGAATTGTAGTAGTTTATAGAAATCTGGCCAAGGTAAATGTATTAAATTTATAAGGACAAAAAGCTGGAACCGTTGACAAATATAATACAAATTGTCATCATTTAAATACACAAAAATTTACATTTGTTATGTATATTCAAGATCAATATGTCTGGGCATATTTATATTTACCTAGCAATTAGATTAGACCCTGGATATTGAAAAAATAGCTCCATCAAAATTATAACATAAAACTTGAAAATTACGTAAAGAAATAAAAATAAAAGAAATGCTAAGAGCTAACCATGACAACTACATGGACTACTTGATTCTGAACTAGATGCTGTTGCTATAAAGGATGTCATCGGGACTGTAAAACTTCCCCTTTGCACTCTCAAGGTTCTCTAAACAATCTACTGACAAAAGGCAGATTAATAGGGAAAATGGCACACACATTTATTAGCATGCATGGGGAAAATCACGGAGTGATTGTCTGCTGTCTCACTGGGGTACAGATGGTTATATCCTCATCATCTTAGGGGAAAGGGAGATGGGGAAGTGTGGATGATTTTAGGGGACTAGTAAATTATTTTTAGGGAAATTCAATGGGCTTAAAGAACATACAGTGAGCTGGGACAAAGTCTGTTGGGCCCACAGAGCAGACATTGGTTTGTGACAAAAGTCTGTCCAGCTGTGTTAACAGACTTTAGTCTTTCTTCCTGTGATATGGGTACAATTAATGAACACTCAGGGAATGGACCAGAGGTCTTTTTCTTTGGTAGGTCTGGATGTAGGCAGGTGAGGGAATGTCAGAGAACAACCTCATCCTGTGCTTATGAGACAGACAAATAATGGAGAGACACGAGGGAGAGGGGAAGCCAGAGAGACCTTGCGGCTTCTTCACAAAGCTTCATATTTTAGGGGTGTTGGTTTCTGAACCCCAACAGGACAATTGTTGAAACTTGAATGGGGTGAGAAGATTAAACCGCAGTCACGTACCAGCATTAACCTAATGACCAGACCCCTGCCATTCCCAGCTCACAGAAATGTAAACTGCTTCGAGTGGGAAGCTGCAAACAAATGCATATTTTGTTTGAGCCTTGGAGGAACTCAGTAAATACTTCTTGCCTTCCTCCTTCTTCCTTCTTAGAAGGACACCCATGGGAAACATTCCCCTGGGTTCAACTAACATGGTCTGGTGTGGAAAGCATCAGAACCCTGTGAAAAGCATAAAGGACATTTTATTCTTGTCCCTGAGTAGGAGCGTATTTGAGAAGGTTTTGTTTGAGAAGGTTTTGTTTCCTGCTGCCCTGGGGTTGTCTCAGAGGAGGGTCTATAAACATCCATTCACAGTACCTTGGATGTGATTCTCTTTCAAAGCATTCACGAGGAGCCTGGGGCCAGGTTCCTCCTGTGCTTGGCTGGCTTTACCCAGATACAGCTCGGGGACACTGATATTACAAGGTTCTCTAGTGCCAGTCTAGTCTCCTTTAGATTTACAGCTTTTAATTCTAGCACAGTATAACCTCGAGGCAGCTACGGGGTATATCAGAGCCTCCCACAACCAGCAGTCTGTTTCTCCTGGAGTCTCTTTCTGTCATTCACTATCCATCTGTAGAAAGAAAAAAAAAATCCCCGCAGTTGCAGATCAGTGTAGATGGGGACATAAGTGAAAGTGCTTTGTAAACGGTGGGATGGGGAGGTTTTATTGGGTCTCGTTCACAAACAGCCACTTTTCTCATCACAGAGGTCTCCCCAAAAAATCACCCAGGGGAATAAATTCCCACACCAATCATGGAGAAAACCAAAGAACTATTCATCACAAAGATTAAGGCCCTTTTTTTATACCCAGGCCCTATGAAATAAAAACAAGTCAACATGGCTGTTTGGGTGGCTAGAGAAAGAAAGAGACAGACATTACTTTAGCATTGTCCACACATTCAATTGCACTATGGAGTATTTACAGACCAGGCTCTTAGGAAAACAGGGATGAACAAAACAGACAAGTACCTGCCCTAGAAAAGCTTACCATCTGGCCGGGTACAGTGGCTCATGCCTGTAATTCTAGCACTTTGGGAGGCCAAGGCGGGTGGATCACCTGAGGTCAGGAGTTTGAGACCAGCCTGGCCAACATGGTGAAACCACATCTCTACTAAAAATACAAAAATTAGCCGGGCGTGGTGGCAGGTGCCTGTAATCCCAGCTACTCAGGAGCCTGAGGCAGGAGAATCACTTGAACTTGGGAGGTGGAGGTTGCAGTGAGCCAAGATTGTGCCATTGCACTCCAGCCTGGGTGAAAAGAATGAAAATCCGTCTCAAAAAAAAAAAAGAGAAAGAAAACAGAAAGGTTTACCATGTGATAAAGGAGAGGCAGGTAAATATGTACTAGGCACAGAACACAGTATCTGAAGCCACTGCCTTGTAGTTCATTTCCTTCCATTTTTACTATGCTAGAGAAGAGATTTTATTATGCCCATTTTATTGATGAGGAAATTAGAGATCAGAGAAATCAATACATAAAATAATTTCTTTAAAAGCACCTAATATAATCGATTGCTTTGCAGCTTTTAGTTCTCTGGTTCCTGTCTACTTCCTGCCTCACAGGTATTCCACTAGTGGCCAGGACCTGGGTTTGACTTCAGATGTCCTGCTTTTCTTATTTGCCCTGCGGGGGCAAAAAGGACTGCCAGACCTCTCTGGCATTCGGAGCAAACAAATTATCTAATAGTCGTAGATGCTGATAGAATGATTAATCAATTCTGGTATTCAAGTGAGTTGCCTCTAATATGTAGGAAACAACTATATCTATTCAAATTCAAAATGAGACCTTCAGAATTCAAAAGACTCTATGTTTAGAATTTTAAATCTCTACTTATCTATGCTTTCTGATTTTTCTGCTCTAGCCCTGTAATAGAGTAGTTAAGCTGACACTTTCTTGCTGTGGGAGCGTGGCTAAGCTATTTCACTTCTCCGAGCCTCAGTTTCCTCATTTGTAAGCGTGAGAGAGGGTGTCCAAGAGCAACAAAACAAAGAATATATATAAAGCCACCGGCACATAGTCTGCACCCCATATAGATGGCTGTTGTCATTTATCACCATGAATCATGTGTTGTCATTGATCACCATGAATCGTGTGTAGGGTCATGGATTTCAAGCTGGAAACTTAAATTCAATTCCTCTTGGGAGACATCTAAAACTCTTGGAACCTGGGTTTCAAATATGAAAGGCAAGTGAGCAACAGCTTTCCTAGGGCAGCACTGGGTATCAGGCTAAGGCAGAGTCACCCCTCAGAAAGAAAGTAGAAAGAACTGGTGCATTAACACTCCTGAGAAATGATTTGAATTTCTACTTTTTTCTTCTTTTTTAAAAATAATTTAATTTAGAGACAGAGCCTTGCTATGTTGCCCAGACTTATCTCAACTCCTAGCCCCAAGCAATCCCCCCATCTCGGCCCCCAGAAGTGCTGGGATTACAGGCACGAGCCACTGCCCCAGCCTCGAATTTCTAAATAATGACATATATTAAAAAATAATAAAATCTCAATTAACCATGAGGTCCTGAGCCCTGAGTTATGGCACAAGAATGTGGGGGTTGAGTGAGATTTGCCCTTTGCCAATAAGTATTTTTTAATTATAGTTAATGCACTTCCTACTATGAAGGCTGAGGACTGGGCACTCTTTACCACCCTCTCCACATCACTCCATATGCCCCAAATTCCCTCTCCCCCATCATCCTAATATGATTATTTCTCAATTTTAAAAAATCAAATCTGGATATGGGTTCAATCATTATGTGGATATAATTCTTTCTTTTTAAAAGATGAATTATATACATTATGGACACCTTAATTTATTAAATCAGTCTATTCACATATTGCTTTTTCTCCAATCTTTTGCTATTGTAATGAATATCCAATATTTGATCTCCGCTTTGAGCACATGTGGGAGTGCTTCTGGAAAATAAATTCCTAGGTGTGAATTTGCTTTAGTAGATGTTGCCAAATTGCCCTCTAACAAGGTTACACGAATTAATATTTCTACGAGACTTGAGAGTGCCTCTTCCTTACACCATCGTCAGCACGGTGTGTTAGCAAACATTTTGATCTTTGCCATTTACATATGTGACTGTTTTCTATTGTAAGAGTTTTGGTGAGCATTACTATGTTAGTCATGTGTCCTAAGGATTGCCTGGTCAAGAAAGGGGATAATGAAACAATTTAAAAATCAGGCACAAGCGGCAGGGTCTGGTGGCTCACACCTGTAATCCCAGCACTTTGGGAGGCTGAGGCGGGCAGATCACTTGAGGCCAGGAGTTTGAGACCAGCCTGGTCAACATGGTGACACCCCCGTCCCTACTAAAAATGCAAAGATTAGCCAGGCATGGTGGCGGGTGCCTGTAATCCCAGCTATTGGAAAGGCTGAGGCATGAGAATTGCTTGAATCGGAGAGGAGGAGGTTGCGCCAAGCCGAGATGGTGCCACTGCACTCCAGCCTGGGTGACAGAACAAGATTCTGTCTCAAAAAATAAAAATAAATAAAAATCAGGCACAAGCTACTGTGTCTGAAACAAAAAGGGGCTGAGGGTTTGAAAAGAGAAAAAACAATCTAAGGGACATTAAGATGGGATAGAAGCACAGGGAAGAAAGACGCTTTACAAAGACAAACTCACTGGAAAGGAGCTCGTCTTCCAGGGTAAAGTTTCCAATGCTGATTAGATAACCATAGGGAGATAAAAATAAATGGAAATTCAGAACTGGAAAGAAACATCAGAACTCACGATGTAAACGTGGAGTGCCTGAAAACGTGTGAGTGGAAAGGACACCTAACAGGAAAAACAAAAACTCTAGTTCTCAGGATTGGGAGACGCCAACCTTCAGTGACTAAGAGAGGCAGGTGAACCAGCAAAGGCGCTAGTTCCATCAGGGCGGGTATTCAGCAGGAACCTTGGGGCAATTGCAGAGGAATGAGTATGCTCAGAAGTTCTGTAGCTTTCATAATGTTCAATTCTTCATTTAAAACTACTAAAGATCATGACTTGACACTGTTGATACCATACAGTTGTGAACAACAGTTCTCAGAAAAGAAATTTGGAGGAAAGAATGTATTCCAGTTAACGGTTTACAGACCAGGGAAGCACAGCCTCTGGTGTAAAAGGAAGGTGTATTCCAGGGAAGAAAGGGAAGGCTCAGATTTTATAGCAAAAGTTCCCACCCAGGTTTCCAATCAGGTCTGTTTAGGTAAATAAAGGATTCAAATTCACTTAGTTCTGATTGGTTGATACAGCTGAACCCTGATTAGCTGATACAGCTGAGCCCTGATTGCTCATTACAGCTGAGCCCTGATTGGCTGAAGCAGATCTCAAAGATAAAAAGGTGTGAGTTTTCAAGGAACTCAGAAGATGCATGTGACCCCCTAGTCAGTAAATGGCCACTTGGCCTATTTTAAATTTAGACCCAGTAAACCACTCAGGACCCATCTTGAAGGACTGGCTCTTTCAGGGTCACATTTGTTCTCATAGTATATTGAACTATAATCTTATATAGAATTAAGAGTTCCCTTCCCCAAATGCAAGCAATTTAATGTCTCCAAGCCTGTGGGTAAAGGGAGTTTATAAAATCTACCTCATGTCTTTGTCATGCACATTGAACAAGACGATGTAAAATGTTTGGTCCATGACTGCACTTAGTAAATGTTGATTATCCTCAATTCATATGCAGGGATTACTATCCCCATTGTACTGATGAAGAAACTGAGGCTTGAGAAGTCACATGACTTTCCCAAGACCATCAAAATGTAACAGCAATAACCACAGCTGCCATTTTTGAGAACTGACTTTCCCAGGCACTATTTGAGCTACTCTATTATGTTATTTCATCTTCACAGCTGGTACTGCTGGCAAACATAGAGAAAACAAATATAAATTAAGATTTCACTAACTTATTTGCCATATTCGTAAGGCAAATTAATATTTTAATAAAACATTGTGCAACGTAAGAATTATGTGTCCTTCATACATGGGGGTAAGCCAGGGTCTACCTTGCTGAGTCACTGGGGCCTGTGTGCATCAGTTCACATCAGATCCCAGAGCTTCAAGCTCAGTGCAACTTAAATTGACAGCCAGGGCACATTTTGATTTTATGTCCACTCTAAGGAAGAGAGGCTTGTTGGTCAACTGACAAGTATGAATCTGGGGGCCATAAGTTCATCTCAGAAAGTCTCCCACTGTTTGAAAACCCCATGCTTGCTGTCTTGCCCTCACCCGTGTCTATTGAACCCTTCGTGGTATGCAAGCTTGGGCTTTATGAAAGCGAGTCTAACTCTGACATTGAAATAGTGCTGTGTCTTGTCTCCCCAGTCTTCCCACACCTGGTGAAGGAGCTCAACGCAGGCCTTCATGTGATGATTCTGCTGCTCCTCTTCCTGGCCTTGGCCCTGGCTCTGGTCAGCATGGGCTTTGCCATTCTCAACATGATCCAGGTCCCATACCGGGCAGTCAATGGTCCTGGGGGCATCTGCCTATGGAATGTCCTGGCAGGTAAGAAGTCCCTTAGGGAGAGAAAATTACGTCCATACCATCGCAGGGCTGGGCTCCAAGTAGTTGGGCAGAAGGTGTGAAGGAACTAAAATGCCCCATTGGAGCTTTGACTTTCCTGGGTCTAAGACCTTCTTGGTGGGCATGGAATAAATGTCCTCTTTTTCCTTTTTTTTTTTTTTTTTTGAGACAGGGTCTCACTTTGTCACCCAGACTGGAGTGCAGTGGTGCAATCTTAGTTCACTGCAGCCTTGACCTCCTGGGCTCAAGTGATCTTCCCACCTCAGGCCCCCAAGTAGCTGGCAGTACAGGCAGGCACCACCATGCCCAGCTAATTTTTTGTATTTTTTGTACAGACAGGGTTTCACCATGTTGCCCAGGCTAGTCTCAAACTCCTGAGCTCAAGGGATTCGTCTGCCTTAGCCTCCCAAAGTGCTCATGAATTTCCTCTTTAAGTTGCAGAGTCTGTCACAACAAAGAACCATCTTATTAGAGTATGTGAATGGCTGAGGGCTTAGGGCAGTGAAGCGAGATCGAGGTGAAAGGAGAAGCCAGAAGACAGAGAGCTGGAAGTAGGGAGAGGTGGGGGCCCTGAGACAGGAAGGAGATTCAGCTGGTGCTGCAGCTAAGGCTAGGAGGAACTCCACAAATGACAGAAGAGAATGGTAGTGTGAACAAGAGGCCATTCGTGAAAGGCTCCTCCATTCAGGCTCTGGGTTGAGAAGGGGAAGTGAGTCCCATCTAGCTGCCAAGGTCTTTGGTGTTCCCCCCACACACACTTGGGCATATTAATGCAGACATGGCTCACTGGCTGTCTCAGTTCTCCCTCCTCTCACCTCCCCAACACCTTCACTGCACCATGCCCTTAAACTAGATGCAACTTACTGAGCAACCAGTAAGGGCTGGGCAGGAACCTGGAGATTTTGCATGTATTACTTCATTTAAATCTCACCACATCCCTCTATGAGGTATTATTAGACCCACATTTACAGATGAAGAGCCTGAGGCTCAGAGAAGTAAAACAGTCGCCCCACAATGAGTGGCAGAGGTGGTATTCCAACCTAAGCATAACTGATTCTAAGCTCTTTATTTTTCCACAGATCCATGCTCTCATTTATGACCATCATGACCTATTTTCCAAGGCAAAACTACAAGATTGTGTGTGTGTGTGTGTGTGTGTGTGCGCATGCATGTTGATTTGGGAGTATATTGATGCACAGAAATTAATTCACATTTAATTATGCACTTAACATATCATCTGTAATGAAAATAACAGAATCCTGTGAAATGAGGGCTGTCACAGAAAACTCAGGTCAAATATTCAAGGTACCATTAGGACAATAATCCCTCACTATGATTACCTTATACAAGAATAATATAAAAACAGGTAATGTTATTTTATTATGTATTATAATATATATCAATCAATCATTATGTATTTGCCTTTGTTTGCAGATGGTAGCCACCCTGTAGAATTGTTTATATACATGGCTCACCCTTATCAAGACTACAGATGTCTTCCTCATCTGCATGAATCCTCACAGAGGATGTCATGTAAAAAGTGCTCAACTCTGCTTATTAAATAAATCCTTATCTCTGTCCATTTCTTTCCTCAGAGAGATAGCACTCAGGCTCTACTGATGAAAGTATTGGCAACAGGCAAAAAAGCCTGGGCAACATAGCAAAATCCCATTTCTACAAAAATAAAAAATAAAAAAAAATTAGCTGTCCGTGGTGTCAGGTGCCTGTAGTCTCAGCTGCTTGGGAACTATAATCCCAACACTTAGGGAGGCTGAGGTGGGAGGATTGCTTGAGCCTGGGAGGTCCAGGCTGCAGTGAACCGTGATCATGCCACTGCACTCCAGCCTCAGCCAACAGAGCGAAAGCTTGTCTCAAGAAATAAAAACAGGCAAAGCTTTATGTCTTTTGACAAAACTTTATTTCTTGCCACTGAGCTTAAAAAAACAACAACACCGTAGTGTCAAAAGGCAGAAAAAGGTGAATAGCCTTTGAATATCTTTTGACTAAACAATTCCATGTTTGGATTTATGCTGAGGAAATACTGGAAAAGAGAACAAGGATGTACATAAAATGGTATTTGCTGTAGCACTTTATAATATCAAAAAATTAGAAGTAATCTAGACATCCAGAAATAAGGTCACACTTATTTAAATTATAGTATGTGACCTTATTTCTATAATTTAGTAGAGACTGCTTAGTCTCCACTAAAAATACTTACATAAATTATAGTGTGTAGTGCATAAAATATTATGCACTCATTTATAGTCATGCTGTAAGCCTGGCACGGTGGCTCACACCTGTAATCTCTGCACTTGGGGATGCTGAGGCAGGAGGATTGCTTGAGCTCAGGAGTTCAAGACCAGCCTGGGCAACATAGTGAGACCTCATCTCCACAAACAAACAAACCAACAAAAATCAAAAATCAGCCAAGCATGGTGGCATGCACCCATGATCCCAGCTATTCAGGAGGCTGAGGCAAGAGGATCGCTTGAACCCAGGAAGTCGAGGCTGCAATGAGCCATGATCACGCCACTGCACTCCAGCCTGGGTGACAGAGCAAGACCCTGTCTCAAAAACAAAAATAAAAACAGACAATAAAGTCATTCTGTAACAGAATATGTAACAACACGTAAAAATGTCCCAGTGAGGGGAAAAAAATCAAATTTAAAATCAAAGTAAGAACACCATAACACTAATTTTGTTAAAGAGAAAGAAACGTAAAGAAAAACACTAAAATGTTCAAAGTGTTCATGCTGGCTTTTAGGATAAAAGTAAATTTGTTTATGATTTTCTCTGGTGTCCAAATTTTTCTTTGATGAAGATATACTAATCTTTTAAGAAGCATCATAAATGTGTTATTAAAAATATTAATTAAAATTGAAACCAGAGGAAGAGGGGGAGAGAGAGAGAAAGAGAGAGAGAGAGAGATTCCTCCCGGAAGGTCAAAGTTTCAAGCAAAACATAGGGAAGTAGTTTGGAATTCTTCCAGTTTTCCCCTCCCTCCTTTCCTTTTTCTATGAATGGTCATCCTTATCCTTAAGCATGGAAGGAGGATAATTAAACAGGAGAGCAACAGTTTTTCTTACATCTTGCCACATAGCCTTCACGGTCTTCATAGAAATGCTAGGATATTTTAGACAATGAACTTCTCCAAATGTGGATCCCTAGGAAGCATGGTACTGGGTAAGGGGAAAAATTGGAAGAGTGGGCTGGGCACGGTGGCTCACACCTGTAATTCTAGCACTTTGGGAGGCCAAGGCGAATGGATCACTTGAGGTCAGGAGTTTGAGACCAGCCTGGGCAACATGATGAAACCCCGTCTCTACTAAAACTACAACAATTAGCCGGGTGTGGTGACAGGCACCTGTAGTCCCAGCTACTCAGGAGGCTGAGGCAGGAGAATGGCTTGAACCCGGGAGGCAGAGGTTGCAGTGAGCTGACATGGCACCACTGCACTCCAGCCTGGGCAATAGAGCAAGACTCCATCTCAAAACAAACAAACAAAAAAAATTGGAGGGGTGGAAATTCAAAGCTGATAAAGCAGATTCTCTCTTTCCCTGCACAATCCTGCCTCTCTCCTTCATACTGTGTAGGTTGTCTCCTACTTTTAAAAGCAAATTAAAATTTACGTCTTCCTCATAATTTTTTTAACCCAAAGCAAGTTTGTCACACATGGCACAGAAATGCCACCTCTCATAGAGTTGCAAAAAGGAGCCATGAATGAGGGTGACCTTTTTGGATTTCAGGCGGCGTCGTGGCATTAGCCATCGCCAGCTTCCTGGCTGCAGTGAAATTTCACGACCTGACGGAACGAATCGCCAACTTTCAGGAGAAGCTCTTCCAGTTTGTGGTGGTGGAAGAACAGTATGAAGAGTCGTTTTGGATCTGCGTGGCCAGCGCTTCGGCCCACGCCGCAAACTTGGTCGTGGTGGCGATCAGTCAAATTCCCCTCCCTGAGATTAAGACCAAAATCGAAGAGGCCACAGTCACGGCTGAGGATATCTTGTATTAATAGCCTTCCCCTGTTCACACCCTGTCCTAAGTCAGTTCTGTGTGTGAATGGAGTCCTCATGTTTTTGCAGCCTTCCCACTCCATCATGGCTATGTTCTCAGCAGTAAGAAGAAGGATGTGAAGGACCAAGGCTGTTACCTGGGCCAGAAAAGAAAAACTTGCCTGGAATCCCCAGCGTCCTTGCATTCCTCTCTCATGACCTTGGAGTTCAAGTTGCAGCTGGAGACTGCCACTTGCCAGCTGTGTGTGACATTAGACAATTCACTTAATGTCTACGTCTCTGTTTCTTCATCTGTAAACTAACAGATGTTCACAGTAACAACTTCGCAGGGCTGTTGTGAAGTTTAAATGGGTGATGATATTGCCAGATTCTGCATTCTGTAGAGCACTTGACAAATACAAGATACTACATACTCCAATAAGTGTCTGTAGATCCCTGGTCAGTTCCATACAATATTGGGCTGGTGAATGGGGAAGAATTCTAAGAAGAATATGATACTGTTCCTGTTCCTGCCCTCCAGAAACACCTAGTCTTTCCACGTGACACAGGACTTAGCAACGGTAACACTAAGAATGCAAATAACTGCCATTTTTTGAGTGGTTACTATGTGCTAGACACTGTTCTAACTCATTTATTAACTCATTAGGTCCTAATGGCAAAAACAGCAATTACTTTTGCACCAACCTAATAATAGAACAGCCAGAAGGGACCGAGGAGGGAATTAAATCTCGGGGATGGGGTGTGGTATTAAAGAAAGTATCACAGCGTGAACATGTGATCTGAGCTTTGAAAGATGAGTAGACTTTTTCCAGTGGTGAAGGAAGCAAAGTTAGAGAAGGGCATTCCAGGATGCGTCAGTAAAAAGGCTGGGCAGAGGGTGTGAAATTACAAGGAGGGACTGGGCACAGTGGCTCACACCTGTAATCGCAGCACTTTGGGAGGCTGAGGTGGGCAGATCATGGGGTCAGGAGTTCGAGACCAGCCTGACCAATATGGTGAAACCCTGTCTCTACTAAAAATACAAAAATTAGCCCGCCGTGGTGGTGTGCACCTGTAGTCCCAGCTACTCGGGAGGCTGAGGCAGAAGAATCACTTGAACCCGGGAGGCGGAGGTTGCAGTGAGCCGATATCACACCACTGCACTCCAGCCTGGGTGACAGAGTGAGACTCCGTCTCAAAAAAAAAAAAAAATAGGAAGAAATTTCAAAGAGGGCTTAGAAGCGTGTGAGTACTCAATGGGATTAGAATGTCGCTTTAATCACCTGTTGGAGAAATTCAGCTGTTTTGTGTTGGGTTTTCCTAAGTGCCACTGGAATGATTAATTTTATGTGTCACCTTGGCTGGACCACAGTACCCAGATATTTGGTCAAACACTTCTAGATGTTTTTTCAAAGGTATTTTTTGATGAGATTAACACTTAAATTTGTGTATTTTGAGTAAAACAGATTACCATCTATAATTGGATGGTAATTCCCTCATCTAATCAGTTGAAGAGCCTAATGGAAAAAAGGCCTAGCTCCCCTGAGGGAGAGAGAATTCTGCCAGTAGACTTTTTGGACTCAAACTGCAACTGTCACTGGATCTCCAGCGTGCGCATCTAGCCTCAAGATTCTGGAATTGCTGGCCTCCTGAGTCATGCGAGACAATTCCTTAAAATACCCCCCTCTTTCTCTCTGTTACTCTACACACACACACCCACACACAGCCTGTTGGCTCTGTTCCTCTGGAGAACCCTGACTAACAGAGGTACACAACTCTATGAACTCATTTTCCCTTGGTGCTAGCTTGGATGAATCTTTTCCCAGGTCTCCTATCTTCATGTCATGCAAAAGTTATCTAATGTGATCGTTTTGTAGTTCATGAGGATGATGATTGGGTTTTCATGCACGTGTGTAAGATGTGCCATCCTGGAACCTTGTTATGACATCCGCACATTACCCATCTGACCTGAAGAAAAAAAAAGGAAAAGGATTTTTTTTTTTTTTTTTTTTTTTTTTTTAACAGAGCTTCGCTCTTGTTGTCCAGGCTGGAGTGCAATGGCATGATCTCAGCTCACTGCAACCTCTGCCTCTCGGCTTCAAGCAATTCTCCTGCCTCCGCCTCCCAAGTAGCTGGAATTACAGGTGTGCGCCACCACGCCCAGCTAATTTTGTATTTTTAGTAGAGATAGGTTTTCACCATGTTGGTCAGGCTGGTCCCAAACTCCTGACTTCAAGTGATCCACCTGCCTCGGCCTCCCAAAGGGCCGGGATTACAGGCATGAGCCACCACGCCCAACCTGGGAATTTTTTTTTTTTTTAAGTGATCTAATTCCCTAGATTAGCTCCATCTAAAATGACACCTGATTTGGTGACTTCAAGAAGTGCTCATGTCATCTCTCTCTTCTTTATAATTCCTTGCTGGGCTCACCTGCCCCTTTCAGCCCTCTTTCCATATCCCAGGCATAGCTTCAGCACTATTTAGTGGACTGATGGAACTCACCAACGATGCAGATGGCACATGGCTAGAAGAGACAGTTATGTGATAGGAGACGGATCCAAAAGATAGTGACAGACTGCCAAGCTGTCTTGAAAACAAGAGGAAATGTCAATATCATATCAAGTTTGAACACAAAGTTCTGCTGAAGGATTTTTTAAAAATCAACATAAATACAGAAAATCTGACAACAGTTTATATGACAAGTGTCTGAGGATCTTGGTACATTTATTCATTCAACAGTATTGATACTGATCTAGGTGCTGGGACTAAAGCAGTGAACTGACAAAAATCTCTGTCCTCCAGACATTTCATTCTCCCAGCAGCTGGGGATGATTCATACTGAGAAGGCTTGTGATGGAGCTATGCAAAAAGTTAGCACAGCGGCCCGGTGTGGTGGCTCATGCCTGTAATCCCAGCACTTTGGGAGGCCAAGGAGGGAGGACTGCTTGAGTCCAGGAGTTCAAGACCAGCATGGACAACATAGCAAGACCCTCTCTCTCTATTTCCAAAAATAAAAATAAAGTCATCAGGGCCGTAGTCTTTGAACTGATCACTGCCTTCAGTCATATGCAGACCATCATGCCAAGAAGGGGGCAGAGTGGACCGGGCACAGTGGCTCACGCCTGTAATCCCAGCACTTTGGGAGGCTGAGGTGGGCAGATCACCTGAGGTCAGAAGTTCAAGACCAGCCTAGCCAACGTGGTGAAACCCCATCTCTACGAAAAATACAAAAATTAACTGGGAGTGGTGGTGGGTGCCTGTAATCCCAGCTACTTGGGAGGCTGAGGCAGGAGAATCGCTTGAACCCCAGAGGCAGAGGTTGCAGTGAGCCGAGATAGCGCCATTGAACTCCAGCCTGGACGCCAAGAGTGAAACTTTGTCTCAAAAAAAAAAAAAAAAGGTACAGAGTGAATTCAGTTTTTCTTCTAAGTGTAAATTAGTATTGACTTTAATCAAGATGGATGTGTTTCTTTTTTTTTTTTTTTTTTTTGAGACAGAGTCTTGCTCTGTTGCCCAGGCTGGAGAGCAATGGCAGGATCTCAGTTTACTGCAAGCTCCGCCTCCCGGGTTCAAGCAATTCTCCTGCCTCAGCCTCCTGAGTAGCTGGGATTACAGGTGCCCACCACCAAGCCCAGCTAATTTTTTGTATTTTTAGTAGAGATGGGGTTTCACTGTGTTGGCCAGGCTGGTCTCAAACTCTTGACCTCAGGCAATCCACCCGTCTCAGCCTCCCAAAGTGCTGGGATTACAGGCATGAGCCACCACGCCAGGCCGGATGTGTTTCAAGAAGTCAAAGTGCAGGCTTTTGTACGCATATGCACTTTTTCTGTGACAGAGTCCATAGTTTTTGAAAGTGTTTTTAGAAGTATCTATAATGTCTTTAAACCATAATCCATCAGGTGGCAACCACGTTACTGGCAATAATCAGGCCTAGTCTGAAAGACCGTCTTTCAGGAATAGGGTAAATGAGATTCCAATATGGAATTTAGCAGGTTGAGAGTGGGCATGGGAAGAAGAGAGATTAAATATCTGGGTCACAAAATTCAGTTGCATTATTTTTCAAATGCACGGAGGAAAATGTAGCTCCTTTATCTTGACTACAATTAATTTGGTCATTCTATGAGTAAACAAATAGTAGCTTCAGGAAGGGGGCTGATCACAGGAAAAGACCAAGGCAGGATTAGAGGGTTGGGACTTCCAGCCTCACCCACACCCATGACTTCTGGGAGGAAAGAGAGGCTGAAGGTTAAGTTGATCACCAATGGCCAATGCTTAATCAATCATGCCTACATAATGAAGCCTCGGCAGAAAACCGAAAGAACTGGGTTTGGAGAGCTTCCAGATGGCTGAGTATGTGGAGGTTCCTGGAGGGAGGTGCACTCAGGGAGAGCATGCAAGCTCCGCGCTCCTTCTCCCACAGCTTGCTCCATGCATCTCTTCGTCTGTATCCTTTGTGATATCCTTTGTAATAAACCAGTAAATAGAAGTGTTTCCCTGAGTTCTGTGAGCTGCCCCAGCAAAGCCAAACCCAAAGACGAAGTTGTGGGTTTGGCTAATTTGAGGCCAATCAGTCAGAAGTTCCAGAAACCCAGACTTGCGACTAGTGTCTGAGGGAGGAGGGACAGCTTCGGGGACTGAGCCCTTAGCCTGTGGGACCTGATGCTATCTCCAGGTGGATAGTGTCAGAACTGACTTAGAGCACACCCAGCTGGTGTCTGCTGCAGAACTGATTGCTTATTTGTTTTGTTGTTGTTGTTGTTGTTGTTGTTTTTTGAGACGGAGTCTCGCTCTTTCACCCAGGCTGGAGTGCAGTGGCGCAATCTCGGCTCACTGCAGGCTCCGCCCCCTGGAGTTCACGCCATTCTCCTGCCTTGGCCTCCCGCATAGCTGGGACTACAGGCGCCCGCCACCTCGCCCGGCTAATTTTTTGTATTTTTAGTAGAGACGGGGTTTCACCGTGTTAGCCAGGATGGTCTCGATCTCCTGACCTCGTGATCTGCCCGCCTCGGCCTCCCAAAGTGCTGGGATTACGGGCGTGAGCCACCATGCCCGGCGCTTATTTGTTGATGGAGGGAAATTCTCCACATTTGGCCATAGAAGTCTTCTGTATTAATTGTTGTTGAGAGTAGTTTGAGAGCTCAGAAAAACACTGAATTCTTTCCTCTCAGAGGTCACCATCTTGTGTGGGCCAGGCACTGTACACTTTCTCCTTAATTCTGACAACAATTATTCAAGATAAATAATATTATCTTTTTTTAAACAGATGGGTAATTTTAGGCTTGGAGAATTTAAGGAATGTGCTCAGCCCCACTGCTAATAAGTAATGGAGAAAGACTTCAGCTCTGATTTATATGACGTCAAGGCCACCACTTTTCCAATAAACCAAGATTATTGCCTTGCATCAGTCTTGAGGCTCCTTCTCGGGGTTTCTGCAAGTGGCTGTGCAGGTTGCTCCCCGCCCAAGGGAGGTGCAAGTATAGGGGGTGAGGGACTAGCCCATGCGCCCCTGGCTTGTCCTGGCCTCATCCACAAAGGTGCTTTCTCCTAAAGGGGATGGCTTTTCCTAAGGCTCACAAAGGTGTCCAATGGTCTGCAGTCCACTATCCCTTCCAGCCGACCAGTCCATGCAAAGTCAAAATGTTAGTCATAACATTATTTTATGACATTAATTAGAATGTGATGATGATTAATTTGCATATGCCCTTTAAAAATAATTATCATATGCATACATTTGTATGCTTGCTAATGATATGATATTACTAATACTAACTGCAGGGACCAAAGCCAATAAAATTTAGCTGCAATTAAGAAAAGTAATTTGTTACTGGTGAAAAGAAGTTCTACTCTATGTTCACAGTATAAAAAATGAGTAATTGCCAGGGCTGGTGGCTCAAGTCTTTAATCCCAGCACTTTGGGAGGCTGAGTCGGGTGGATCACCTGAGGTCAGGAGTTCAAGACCAGCCTGGCCAACATGGTGAAACTCTGTCTCTGCTAAAAATACAAAAAATTAGCCAGGCGTGGTGGTGCGCGCCTGTAGTCCCAGCTACTTGAGAGGCTGAGTCAGGAGAATCGCTTGAACCTGGGAGGCAGAGGTTGCAGTGAGCCGAGATCATGCCATTGCACTTCAGCCTGGGCAAAAAGAGCGAAGCTCCATCCACAAAAAAATGAGTAATACATGGTTTTCATTAATGAAAATATAACCAATAACATATACAATTTATCAAGACTTTTGGATAGCAAGGATCTTTCCATGTCAAATCAGAGCAGAATTATATGTTACAAATATACTTCTCTCTCTTTCAAGAAAAATGTGAAACTATGAAGAGTAAATTAACTCCTCACACTTCCAAAAGCATATAATAAAAATGCTAACTTCTTCAATTTAAAAAATCCTATTTTCTATATCATAAATAAGGTCACTGCAAAGAGGTTGATGGTTAATGCAAACTAACACATGCTTTAGCAAAAATGTGCAACATAATCCAAAAAGACAATTGTATTGTTTTCCTAGGGTTCCTGAAACAAATTACCACACAATTGGTGGTTCAGAACAACACACATTTATTATCTTAAGAGTTTCATGTTTTTATTTCTGCAGAATTTTCTTCTTTCTAAGTTTTAATGGCTATACCAGTACTGAATCCTGTGACATCCCCCTACAGTGGAAATTTCCAGGCTTGCCGTTTCAGACAATGCAGTCGTTCCTGTAATCCCTATTCATGCAGTCATTCAGGATGAATCTGTTTACAAAATCTGAGCCAAAGGATGACCCGCAACAATAATCACTTTACTACTCAACTGTTCCCTCTTGCAGCTAAATGAAGGTTTTGTCCTCGGGAGACTGTGACATCACCTCAAGGGCTGACAGGCCACAGCAACTGACCTCCTCATCTGGGCTTCTCCCCGGAAGAGGTGGAAGTCATTGTCATTGTTCCTCACAAAGGGCTACTGTGCCAAAATGCAAAGTAAACAAGCAGAAATGACATAGTACTAGCACTTCTTTCTCACACTCGTTTCTTAGTAAACAGACGTGGGTTTGTTTTCGCTTTTTACTTTTTATTGGTGAATATGTATTTAATATGCCTAATTTATATATATATATATAATTTATATATATATATGCCTAATATATATATATATATATTGCAGCACTAGGTAACTATTATCCAGCTTCAATAATTATCAGCCCATGGCTAATTTTGTTTCCCTTGGACATTTACCTCCACTCTCCACCTCCATTAACAAAAGCTTCTTGCTGAAAATTATTCCGAATAGTTACTTCATTGTCCCTGCCCTGTCATCCCATAGATCCAATTATTTTCATTTTGTTTTCAACAGATTATTTTGGGAACATTACTATGTGTTTGGCACAATTCCAGGTCCTGGGGATACAGAGATGAAGATAACATTGTTTGGGCAGTTTACAGACCAGGAACTAGAAACACAAACATTGTATTTTATAACATGAGGTTGGAAGATGGACAGAGCTGATCCTGACACAGCCTTGATCAGGAAGTGGTGGGGTTTACAAACAAAACCATTAATAGTAATTACATGGCCGGGCACGGTGGCTCACACCTGTGATCCCAGCACTTTGGGAGGCCAAGGTGGGTGGATCACCTGAGGTCGGGAGTTCGAGACCAGCCTGACCAACATGGAGAAACTAAAAATACAAAATTAGTCGGGCATGGTGGCGCATGCCTGTAATCCCAGCTACTCGGTAGGCTGAGGCAGGAGAATAGCTTGAACCCGGGAGGAGGAGGTTGCGGTGAGCCGAGATCACGCCATTACACTCCAGCCTAGGCAACAAGAGCAAAACTCTGTAAAAAAAAAAAAAAAAAAAAGTCATTACATGTCGGGGTGAGGGTAAGTTTACAGTAAAGTCGCTAGTATGGAAGTGCTTATGTGCTATTATTTTAAAGTTTAGCTGGGGTTCAAGTAGCTACAGCAATGAGGTTGGAGTTGGCTAAGCTGTGAAAGCAAGTTCGATGGAACCCTGGATCCGCCGTACTGGGCATGAGTCACAATCTAGAAAACCCAGAGTACTGCAAGGTCACGGTGATAGCTCTCCTGTTTTCCACTTTATCACAAATTTCCCCTAAGGCGAGGCCTGCAACTAGCTTGAATGGAGAAAGTCAGGGGGTAGGTATAAATGGATATCTTCATAAATTTGTATCAGCCTCACAGGTATGAATCTAAGTTAAATGTATATAAACATATAAAATATATATGTATCTATATATAGCCAGTCAAAAATGGGAAGAAATTGAATTGCCTCTATATTAAGAGAGACATAATAAAACCAGAAAGAAGCTTTGCCTGCCTGATGAAAGGAGGTGGCTCCTGCAGGCCACCTGGTCTAGACAGCTGACACCCCCTGGGGTACGGGGACAGTTCTTTGGTGCAGTGATCAGCGTGTCCTTAACAGACTGTTCCCAAAGTAATGCCTACCGCAATCTCCTCACCTGCGATCTGCTCACCTGTGATCTGTCCACATGCGGTCCGCCTGCCCTGGGATCTGTGCATGGACGCAGGTCTCTCTGGTCCGGACGCCAGAGCTGGGATGGAATTCAAGGAACCACGAAAGTCTCCCTCTCACTATCAATTTTGAAAAATGAAGAAGAGGTAGGCAGGCAAAAACAAAAAACTCAGGGTGAGGGCATAAATATAAGCAGAGGTATCGAGGCAGGAAACAGCACAGCCAGGTCACAGCAGTTCAGCACCCACTGGGGCAAGTGCAAGACAAGAAGTATGGAAGGAACACAGGCAGGCGAAAAAGGTAGGGCCAGGTTCGAGAAGGATTCCTGTGTCCTGTGGAGGAACTGGGCTGCACTGAGGGCTGAGAAACAGGCTAGGTGGCGCATTAGAAAGAGTCCTCGAGCAGCATGCGGACAGTACGTGGGAGCAGAGAATCCAGGCAGGAAGGTGGTGTGGGGTCAAGGGCAGAGGGAGGTAGCCTTCAACCAGTTCAGAAAGGAACCAGGGCTGTCATGGGCAGGGTTATGCCCTGCACCGCCCCCCCCAACTCATGTTGAAGCCTTGACCCCGGGTACCTCACAATGTGACATATTTGGAGACAGGGCTTTTATTTATTTTATGAGACGGAGTCTCGCTCTGTTGCCCAGGCTGGAGTGCGGTGGTGTGATCTCGGCTCACTGCAAGCTCTGCCTCCCGGGTTCAAGAGATTCCCATGCCTCAGCCTCCCCAGCAGCTGGGATTACAGGCTCACTACCACAGGGCAGATCCCTCATGGGAGTAGATCCCTCAAGAATAGCCTGGGCCATCCCCGTGGTAGCAACTGAATTCTCGCTCTATTAGTTCATAGGAGAGCTGGTTGTTTAAAAGAGCCTGGCAGCTCCTCCTCCCCGCTTGCTTTCTCTCTCATCATGTGACAGGCGTGCTCCCACTCTGCCTTCCACCATGAGTAAAAACTTCCAGGCCTGGCGCGGTGTCTCAAGCCTGTAATCCCAGCACTTTGGGAGGCCAAGGTGGGAGGATCACGAGGTCAGGAGATCAAGACCATCTTGGCTAACATGGTGAAACCCTGTCTCTACTAAAATACAAAAAATTAGCCAGGTGTAGTGACGCATGCCTGTAATCCCAGCTACCCGGGAGGCTGAAGCAGGGGAATCACTTGGCAGAGGTTGCAGCGAGCTGAGATTATGCCACTGCACTCCAGCCTGGCGACAGAGCAAGACTCTGTCTCACATAAAAACAAAACAAAACAAACAAAAAAAAAGCTTCCTGAGGCCTCACCCAAAGCAGAGGCAAGCACTACGCTTTTTTTTTTGAGATGGAATCTGGGCTGTTGCCCAGGCTGGAATGCAGTGACACAATCTCAGCTAAATGCAGCCTCCACCTCCAAGGTTCAAGTGATTCTCCTGCCTCAGCCTCCCAAGTAGCTGGGATCACAGGTGTGCACCACCACACTCAGCTAATTTTTGTATTTTTAGTAGAGATGCAGTTTCCCCACATTGACTAGGCTGGTCTGGAACTCTGGACCTCAAGTGATCCACCCATCTTGGCCTCCCGAAGTGCTGGGATTATAGGCGTGAGCCACCAACCCTGTCCTACTATGCTTCTTATACAGAAGCATAGTATAAGATTCTGCAGCATTCTGTCTGCAGAATTGTAAGCTAAAATAAACCTCTTTTATTTATAAATTACCCAGCCTCAGGTATTCTTTAATAGCAACGTAAAATAGACTAACACAACAGCCATCTACAAGCCAAGGAGAGTCCTCAGAAGAAACCAACCTTACTGACATCTTGATCTTGGACTTCTAACTCCAAAATTATGAGCAAATAAATTTCTGTTGTTGAAGCCACCCAGTCTGTGGCAGCCCCAGCACACTAATACAAGGGTACAATAGGAAGTGGAAGAGGGTCAGGAAAATCAGCAAGACATCAGTTGCAAGAGGAGATAGAGGAGAAGGGATTGGGGAGGCCTCCCAGAGTTCTTGTTTGACGACTGAATAGAAGGTAGTGTCGCTACCTGTAACAGGATCCAGGGATGAGTTGGATCTCAGGGCCTATGGATGAGACATCCCAGTAAAAATGCATAACAGACAGTTGGATGTAAAAGTCTGAAGCATTTCTTTTTTTTTTTTTTTTTTTTTTTGAGACGGAGTGGCGCTCTGTTGCCCAGGCTGGAATGCAGTGGCGTGATCTCAGCTCGCTGCAAGCTCCACCTCCCGGGTTCACGCCATTCTCCTGCCTCAGCCTCCAGAGTAGCTGGGACTACAGGCACCCGCCACCACGCCCGGCCAATTTTTTTGTATTTTTTAGTAGAGACGGGGTTTCACCGTGTTAGTCAGGATGGTCTCGATCTTCTGACCTCGTGATCCGCCTGCCTCGGCCTCGCAAAGTGCTAGGATTACAGGCGTGAGCCACCGCGCCTAGCTGAAGCATTTCAAGAAGAGTGAAACAACTATGATTTTTCTTCCATTTCTGGGACCCTATTGCTCTGTGATATCTCTGAGCCTCAGTTTCTTCAACCGTAAAAAAGTATGTTGGCCAGGTGTGGTGGCTCACGCTTGTAATCCGAGCACTCTGGGAGGCCGCGATGGATGGATCACTTGAGGGCAGGAGTTTGAGGCCAGCCTGGTTAACATGGTGAAACCCCGTCTCCAACAAATATACAAAAATTAGCCAGGGGTGGTGGTGCATGCCTGTAATCCCAGCTACTGGGGAAGCTGAGGCAGGAGAGTCGCGTGAACCCAGGAGGCGGAGGTTGCAGTAGCCGAGATTGTGTGACTGCACTCCATCTCAAAAAAAAAAGAAAAAAAAAAGGTATACTAATACCTTTCGTGTCTACCAAGGACAGTAGTTGAAGGGGCAAATGATAATAATACCGTACATGTAAAAATTCCCCGAAAACTGAATAAGGCAGCATTTTTAAAAAAATAAATTATAATAATATGTAAGCTTTTCTGGGACACCAAAAGATGATTTTAAAGCTTTGCTGAGTTCAGTTGAGGCTTTAAGAACAATTTGCCTCAAAATGACAAAGTTCGTTCTGGGCATGATCATTTTATCAAATCCTGGATCTCATAGTTAAAAGTGTCGATTGTTTTCTTTTTTGATTTGTTTTGTTTGTTACCAAAGACTATAATTATTTGGCTGCAATTTGCCATTTCTGGAATCTTAATCATACTGGCTTATAATGCTGTCTGCTCTGAACAGACCTTATTTATAACTACACAATTACATGCATTTCTTTAAGACTTAGGATGAATATTATAAATCAGGGATAAATTGTTTCATAAGTGAAATCAGAAAGAAATTAGAGAAATAATGAGCTTCGACCGCCTTAGGTATTGTTGCTGTGATTGTTAAATGCATTAGCTAATACTTTTACCATGGATAATATGTAACACTATCACACGGTATATGTTTTAATAATCATATCAAAGCAATCCATGGTGCAAAATAATTTCTAAACTATGATTCTAAGGTTAAACATGTCTAAAAATGAAAGTGGTATGACCACCTTTTGCCACTAGGGGGAAGCAATCGATTGACCATAAACTCATCAAGTCCTAGCGGGCGTGGGGCTGCCGGTTGGATCAAGGAATCTTGAATGATTCTTTCAGCTCAGAGTCACTCTGTGATTCCGCTGTGCTTCCAGTTTCAAGTTCCAACTGAGTAAGGAAATACCTTTTAATATTTTAGATAACGTTGCTAAGTATAACGAGGGTTATTTCTCAGGGGGGTGTTGCAGGACCCTAGGAAACAAAAACTGTTAGAACTTTAGAGGTCTTGACTGCACGCGGTTGCTCACGCCTGTAATCCCAGCACTTTGGGAGGCCGAGGCGGGCGGATCACAAGGTCAGGAAATCGAGACCATCCTGGCTAACACGGTGAAACCCCCGTCTCTATCAAAAATACAAAAAAATTAGCCGGGCTTGATGGCGGGCGCCTGTAGTCCCAGCTACTTGGGAGGCTGAGGCAGGAGAATGGCGTGAACCTGGGAGGCGGAGCTTGCAGTGAGCCGAGATCTCGCCACTGCACTCCAGCCTGGGCGACAGAGCGAGACTGTCAAAAAAAAAAACAAAAAAAGAACTTCAGAGGTCTTACTTCCTACCAGTAACCTGTAAGGTCACAGCCATAAAGGTTTTCTCTCTGGTCCTTTGTGGCAACTCAGGGTTGTAAAAATCAAATTACTATACTTGATTAATAACTCATCAAGGATAAAATAGTATAATACATAGGCCCAGCAACTCTAACAAGTGACTGAACTTTTTTTTTTTTTTTTTTTTTGTGAGACAGGGTCTCACTTCTCACCCAGGGTGGAGTGCAGTGGTGCGATCTCAGTTCACTGCAACCTCCACTTCTGGGCTCAAGCAATCCTCCCACTTTAGCCTCTCGAGTCTCTGGGACTGCAGGCGTGCGCCACCACACCTGACTAATTTTTGTATATTTTGTAGAGATGGGGTTTTGCCATGTTGTACAGCCTGATCTTGAGCTCCTGAGCTAAAGTGATCCGCCTGCTTTGGCCTCTCAAAATGCTGGGATTAGAAGCGGGAGCCACCACACCCTGCCCAAACTCAATTTTATATCTATAAAGTTTCACTCTTTTAAAAAATTATCGTTGTAATAATATATATCAAAAAAATTGAAAAAATACAAAATTATGAGAAAGAAGATAAAGATTAAACCACTGTTGATATTTTATTTTCTTAAATGGTTTCCCGAATTACTGTATTTAATTAAGATGAGAAAGAAGATAAAGATTAAACCACTGTTGATATTTTATTTTCTTAAGTGGTTTCCCGAATTACTGTATTTAATTAAGTCAACACCTTAAATCTCTTCTGGAATAAGGAAAGCAGGATGGATAGAGAGACGGACACAGATATGAGGAATTATCTCAATAGTTTCCAAACCTGGCTGATGGTCAGAATTACCTGATGAGCTTTTTAAAACTAAATCAGAATCTCTTGGGGGAGGGAGGATAGGAAAGAAGGAAGGTAGACTCCAGAGAGAGAGAGAGAGCGAGAGAGGAGTGTGTGTGTGGTGTGTGTGTTTGGAGTTCCCCAGTTGATGGTTTAGAGTTGGCATTTGCGAACTGCTGAGGTAAACAAGTTTGCGGGTGTTGCCACAGAAAATATATAGAGCTTCCTTGGTGTTCATGGGGATGTAAAAACAAAAAAAAAAGAAAGAAAATATAAGGCACCAGAATGGTTAAGAACTTAAATTTAACCCCAATAGTGGAGACTAAATTAGAATTAAATTATTTTACAAAAAAAGAAAAAGTACTTTGTCATATGAAAACTTGTGGCAAGAATGCATTTGACATATTGATAACTGTAATGATACGTTTGGGTTTTTTTTCAGTCAGCAATCTTTTATTAGAGAAAGGAGTTTATTCTAATCCTCAATACCGAGAGCAGTTTGTCTCTGAAAGTATATATAGATGAACAAACTGCTAAACAAGAAAACAGTCCAGGAGCAGTGGCTCACACCTGTAATCCCAGCAGTTTGGGAGGCCAAGGCAGGCGGATCACGAGGTCAGGAGATCGAAACCATCCTGGCCAACATAGTGAAACCCCGTCTCTACTAAAAATACAAAAATTAGCTGGGCGTGGTGGCGCATGCCTATAATCCTAGCTACTCGGGAGGCAGAGGCAGGAGAATTGCTTGAACCAGAGAGTTGGAGGTTGCAGTGAGCTGAGATCACGCCACTGCACTCCAGCATGGTGACAGAGCAAGACTCCGTCTCAAAAAAAAAAAAAAAAGAAAGAAAGAAAAGAAAACAAGAGTTCTCATTCACAAAGGACCTTTGCAGTTAAAAAAAAAAAAAAAAAAGGCATCAGCATTTCTCAAGACAGTCACTTACATCACTTACATTTCAGGGACACCAGATTATTCTCTGTTTTTAATTTTGAGACAGAATCTCGCTCTGTTACCCAGGCTAGAGTACAGTGGTGCCATCGCCACCCACTGCAGCCTCAGCTATGGGCTTGTGCCACCACACTCGGCTAATTTTTGTAGTTTTTGTAGAGACAGGAGTCTCACTATGTTATCCAGGCGGGTCTTCAAGTCCTGGACTCAAGTGATACTACTGCCTCTATTTCCCAAAATGCTGGGATTACAGGTGTGAGCCACTGCTCTTGGCCCAGGGTAGTATTAAAGGAAGATCCCAGACCTGACAGAGATGAAAATAAGAGAAAAGATGATTTGTCTCCTTTATTTTGGAAGCAGAAGAATGCCAAGAAGTTCTTTAAAAGGTAAGTGGTTGGCCATTAATAATCACCTGGGCTGGGAGTGCAGTGATTGTGGGACTTTGCATAATTTGAATGTTTATTTTATTTTAATATTTTTCCAGGAAGAAGCCATAATTTTATTTATGTTAGAAACAGGTACAAATTTCCAACCAAGTTGCAGTTATTCTTTTGAAACACACACAAAAAAGTCATTTTCAGGTGTTCACATTAATTCCATAATAGCAGTTACAATATCATTACTGTAGTTCTTCAGGACTCTGACTGCCTTTGCTCTCAACACATTTGCTTGTGACATGACCAATTCTACATCCTTAACTTCCAGACCTGTATCATCAACGTCTTCCTCTCCAGTCTCCTCTTGTACAGTTGGAGTCTGTGTGTATTATTGAATGTTTAAGACAGCTCACTCTGCGTCTCAGCAGGTGCTAACCATGCTTGTTAAGATAAATCCTTGATCTTGGCTTCGCCAAAAACATACACATAGGTATCCGAAGCAGGGTTCTTGTAGACATCTGGTTTTGTGATGACAAAGAAGATATTCTTAGATTTCCAGTAGTGACTGCAGTAACCCCTGTAATCTATGGAAGACAAAGTTTGGACATAGCCTTACGTGCCTTCTTTTCACTCTAACTCTGTTTTGCTTTACTGATTGACACTCATTGATTTCAGCTGCTCTGCCAGCTGGGCTGCTTGTGTGGTGTCTCTGTGGAATCCTGTTCCTCAAGCTCTGGTACTGATTTATCACTGTCAGGTTCTGTTCCAGACCCCATCTCCACCTGGGGCTGTGGCAACTCCTGCTCTGTAGCAGGAATGGTTTCTGTGGCTTCACCAGGCATTTAGTGCAGGGAACATGAGACCAGGATGGTGGCAGAAAAACAGCCAGCAAGAAGGCAGCAGTTTCTTTTTTAAAAAAAACTAAATGGGCCAGGCGGGGTGGCTCATGCCTGTAATCTCACACTTTGGGAGACCGAGGCGGGCGGATGATGAGGTCAGGAGTTTGAGACCAGCCTGGCCAACCTGGTGAAACCCCATCTCTACCAAAGATACAAAAAATTAGCCGGGCGTGGTGGCACATGCCTGTAATCCCAGCTAGTTGGGAGGCTGAGGCAGGAGAAATCTCTTGAACCTGGGAGGCAGAGGTTGCAGTGAGCTGAGATTGCACCATTGCACTCCACCCTGGGCTACGGGGCAACAGTTTGTCTCAAAAAAACAACAACAACAACAGCAAAAAACACCTAAATGGGCTGGGCTCAGTGGCTCACGCCTGTAATCTCAGCACTTTGGGAGGCCCAGGAGGGCGGATCACTTGAGGTCAGAAGTTAGAAGAGACCAGCCTGGCTAACATGGTGAAACCCCAACTCTACTAAAAATAAAAAAAAATCCAGGTGTG
This sequence comes from Symphalangus syndactylus, assembly GCF_028878055.3. Classification (NCBI taxonomy): domain Eukaryota; kingdom Metazoa; phylum Chordata; class Mammalia; order Primates; family Hylobatidae; genus Symphalangus; species Symphalangus syndactylus. The sequence continues at coordinate 25,322,047 of NC_072438.2, forward strand.
GTGGTATGCGCCTGTAATCCCAGTTACTCGGGAGTCTGAAGCAGGAGAATTGCTTGAGCCCATGAGGCAGAGGTTGCAGTGAGCTGAAATTAAGCCACTGCACTCCAGCCTGGGAGACAGAGCAAGACTCCATCTAAAAAAAAAAAAAAAAAAATGAAAGAAAGAAAGAAAGGAAAAAAAAAACTAAATGTACATCATATGACCCAGGATTTTTACTCCTGGGCATTTATCCCCAAAAAATGAGAACTTACTTCTACACAAAAGCTTGTAAACAAATGTTCATAGCAGCTTTATTGGGAATTACCAAAAACTGGAAGCAACCAAAATGTCCTTCAATAGGTGAATGACAGAAAAATAAAACAAAACAAAGCTGTGATATATCTATTCCATGGAATAATAGTCTGCAATAAAAAGCAGTGAACTACTGGTATACATGACAGCTTGAATGGATCTCAAGAGCAAATGCTGGGTGAAAAAAAGTCAATCTCAAAAGTTCATATACATCCCAGCTACTCGGGAGGCTGAGGCAGGAGAATCGATTGAACCTGAGAGGTGAAGGTTACAGTGAGTCGAGATCACACCACTGCACTCCAGCCTGGACGACAGAGTGAGACTCCAACAAGTTCACATATGATATGATTCCACTTATATAGCATTCTGAGATAATACAATTATAGAGCTAGAGTACAGATTCAAGGTTGCCAAGGGTTAGGGATGTGAGGCAGTTAAGTGTGACTACAAAGGGGTAGCACAAGAAGGATCTTTGTGGTGAAGGAATAGGTTGGTATCTTAATGCCAGTGGTGGTTACAAAAATCTACACAAATGATAAAAGAATATTGAACTGTATGAACACCTTAGACCAATGCGCTTTCCTGGTTTTGATGTTACACTAATCATCTAGATGTAGAAGTAACCATTGAGGAAAACCAGTGAAGGGTAAGTGGAATCTCTGTACTTTCTTTCCAACCTCTGTGAATCAATATTTTTTTTTTTTTTGAGATGGAGTCTTGCTCTGTTGCTCAAGCTGGAGTACAATGGCATGATCTCAGCTCATTGCAACCTCCATCTCTCTGCAACCTTTGCCTCTCCAGTTCAAGAGATTCTCCTCCCTCAGCCTCCTGAGTAGCTGGGATTAGAGGCACGTGCCACCACGCCTGGCTAAGTTTTGTATTTTTGGTAGAGATGGGGTTTCACCATGTTGGTTAGGCTGGTCTCGAACTCCTGATCTCATGATCCGCCCGCCTCAGCCTCCCAAAGTGCTGGGATTACAGGTGTGAGCCACCACACCCAGCCACCAATAATTTTTTGGAAATAAAAAATTAATGTTTAAAAAAGTAAGAATATCGCTGTGCACCAAACAAAAAACACATCACCTGGTCAGGCACAGAAGCTCATGCCTGCAATCCCAGTACTTTGGGAGGCCAAGACGAGTGGATTACTTGAGGTCAGGAGTTTGAGACCAGCCAGGCCAACGTGGTGAAACCCCGTATCTACTGAAAATACAAAAATTAGCTGGGCGTGGAGGTGCGCGCCTCTAATCCCAGCTACTCAGGAGGCTGAGGTGAATCGCTTGAACCAGGGAGGCGAAGGTTGCAGTGAGCTGAGATCGCGCCACTGCCCTCCAGCCTGGGAGATAGAGTGAGACCCTGTCTCAAAACAAAAACCAAAGCGAAACAGAAACAAAAACACATCACCTTCCCTAGACTCCACATTCTACTCTGGCTATATGCTAATGCTTCCAAAATTGGCCTCACTAGCCAGCATGACTCACTGCTCTCCAGAGCCATGTACCCAGCTGCCTATTGTATCTTTCCACTTGGACATCCCCAGGTTCCTCAAACTCAATTTGTGCAAAATGGAGCTGTCTTCCTTGCTGCCTCCTTCATTACCCTCACCACAATTGCTTCTCCTCCTGGGTCTTCAATCTCAGTTGAAAGCAGGATATCCACCTTGTTGTTTAAGCTAGAATTTAGGAGTCATCTTTAAATTTCCCCTTCCCCTCACTTCAGATCCAATCCATCACGAAGTCATCTTCATCCTACCCTCCAAGCAGCATGGCAATTTTCCACCTCTCTCCTCTGCTTCAGCTCCATATAGGACAAGCCACCATCAGCTCTATCCCATGGCCCAAAAAAGCATTCAACCACTGGACCCTGCTTACCTGTCCAGCTCCATCTTTCCTTCACTATCTATACTGCAGCCACATCCACCTTCTTCCAGTTCCGTGAAAGACCAGCAACATTCTTCCACCTTTCCTCAAGCCTTTCACTCACCTTCTCTCCTCACCTGTGTCAGTCTTGCTTGTTGTTCAGGTCGCAGTTTTACTGTTAATTTTTATGGGAGAACTTTCCTGACTCATGAACTGGGTAAGAGCCTTCTGCTCTGTGCTCATGGAGCACCGTGTACTCCCCTCTCACTATCTTTGCTCAGCGCACGTCACTGGTGAATTGTCTTTCTTCCTTTCTGCACGATGTGCTGAGTAAAGGTGGAGACTGTATCTCTTGTTTATCTTATACCCCTGTGTGCCTATCTCATTACCTGCCATATAGTGGGTCCTCAACGTATTTATTGTGAAGGAATGAAGCAAATAGATCAATGCTGGGGCTCATGAGTAAGTAAAGGAATTAAGCAAATAGATAAAATGCTGGGCTCAGGCGTAAGTGAAGGAATGAAGCGAATAGATCAATGCTGGGGCCCTTGTACCTCAGGACACTCTTGCTCATCATGCTCGCCTGCTGTATCCTCACGTTTCTAGAGCGCTGCCTGAAACAAAGCAAGCATTCAATAAATATTTGCTGAATAAATGAATGGCCGCACATGCCGAAATTCCATCCCAGTAATCTGAGGAGGAATACATTGTGCAGTCTGTGATACAGTTACACTGAGAACATCTTCTTAATTCTTAGTTGACTAAGCAATCCTAGGACCAGATTACACAGGAAGGAAGAAAATATAAACAGAAACACGAAATAATATCTTAAGTCTTTACCCATGTTTTATTTACCTTCCCCCAGGTAAATGCATTTTTCACAACTTATTAGAAGACTAGATTTTCTTTCTAAAGGGGTTGAATCAGAGATACTCCAGATTTTGGGGCCCGAGACCTCGGTCAGGGAGGGGGAGACACCGAACAGAAAATAGGAAAATTAAGTGAAAAGCTACAGACTGGATTATATGACCCCAGATATATTTCTCCTGATTTGCTCCCAAAAAAACTAGCAGTCAGGCTATTAAGACAGACGGGCAATTGAAGGATCCCCTTTAGGGGAAAGGAGAAGCCCAAGAGAGTTTGACATTTGGTGATGTCCCAATGAAATGATGGAGTCTCAACTAATCATGAGAAAGTAATACCTACCAATTATCAAGTCCTTCCCATGAGCACCAAGAGGTTTCATTTGGCCTTTCAGTCCTCACTTTGTGTTTGTTTGCTCTTTCGTTTTTGTTTTTTTAATACTTTCAACTTTTATTTTAGATTTGGGGGTACAGGTGCACGTTTTTACATGGGTATATTGAATGATGCTGAGGTTTGGGGTAAAATTGATCTTATCACCTGGAAAACTATTAAGTGAACATAGTACTAATATAGTTACTTTTTCAACCCTTCCCCCCTCCCCACCCCCAGTCCCTCACTTATTCAACAGCCAAAGATCACCAGGCATTGGAAGAAATCCTGCCAACATCAAAGTGAGAGACCAAAACAAACAAATAAGAAATCAGAACTCAGAACAAACAGGGCCAATTCAGAGAGCAGAAAAATAAAACTTCAGAGAAAGTGTAATTAATATCCACAAAAAGACAACAGTAAGTATTGCATCAATGAGAAAACAAAGCTCTGGGAAATTAAATTTTTTTGGTACCAGAAATAAGAAATTCATAAACAAAAAGACAAAGAGATGAGAAATAGATCAATGTTTTTTAAAAAACGTATGTTAAACAGATGTTCATGGCTCACACCTGTAATCCCAGCACTTTGGGAGACTAAGGCAGGTGGGTCACTTAAGGTCAGGAGTTCTAGACCAGCCTGACCAACACAGTGAAACACCGTGTCTAGTGAAATACAAAAATTAGCTGGGCATAGTGGTGGGTGCCTGTAATCTCAGCTATTCAGGAGGCTGAGGCAGGAGAATCACTTGAACCCAGGAGGTAGAGGTTGCAGTGAGCCAAGATTGCACCACTACACTCCAGCCTGGGCAACAGAGCGAGACTCTCTCTAAAAAAATAAATAAATAGATACAATTAATTTTAAAAAAGATGTTCAGTCTTCATTTGCGCTTAGTAGATGCCTAATATATAGTAGTAGCTGTTATCATCTCACTTAGAAGATAAATTTGCCAATGATCTTTGCACATGAGATTCCTTCTTTTTTTCTTTTTTCTTTTTTTTTTTCTTTTGAGAGACAAGGTCTCACTCTGTCACCCAGGCTGGAGTGCAGTAGTATGGTCATGGTTCAGTGCAGCCTAGATCTCCTGGGCTTAAGGGATCCTCCCATCTCAACCTCCTGAGTAGCTGGATCTATAGGCACACACCATACCTGGCTAATTTTTTTATTTTTGTAGAGACGGGGGCCTCACTATGTTGCCCAGGCTGGTCTCAAACTCCTGGACTCAAGCAACCCCCCTCCCTAGGCCTCCCGAAGTGTTGGAATTACAGGCGTGAGCCACCACACCCAGCCTGAGATTCCTTCTAATTGAAATACATCTTCTAGGACTGTTTTATTAAAACAAATTTCAAAGTTTCGCATATATTATTTTAGAACATTAAACTTAGATTTGTACATAGCCATGAATTTATTCAGCATTTGTAATACACAGTGCAATCGTATTGATTTAAGCAGCATTAACAAATGCTGGTATTTGTTACTGGAAACAAATTAGACTAGGAAGTGGCATTAAAACAAGGATGAGGGGAAAATACATAATAGATGCTCCTTGGCCAGTGATGATGAAGGGATGTTCAACAGGTTGGCCTCCGATTCATGTAAATAAGAAGGTCCACTACTAAAATTCAAAATATGTGTGGACTCAGCATTGGCTCAGATTTCAACCCCTCCTGAAAAGTCTTAAAGGGGTATTAAGATAAGCTAGTGTAATGTATACATATGTAACAAACCTGCACATTGTGCACATGTACCCTAGAACTTAAAGTAAAATAAAAAAAAATTTTTAAAATGAGATTTTGTCTTTTACAACAGCGTGGATAAAAGTGGAGAGTATGTTAAGTGAAATAAACCAGGCACAGAAAGATAAAAAAAAAAAAAAAAAGGATAAGCTAGTGTAAACAAGAACACATGGGTACTAGAAGGCCAACAACAGACACTGGGGCCTACTTGAGGATGAAGGATGGGAGGAGGGAGAGGATCAGAAAAACTACATATGCTTATTCCCCAGGTGACAAAATTATCTGTACACCAAACCCATGTGTCACACAGTTTACCTATATAACAAACCTGCACGTGTACCCCTGAACCTAAAAGTTTAAAAAATAATAATAAGCTAGTTTTAACATCTAAATATTGTACTAGGCACAGGTCATATTTAGGAGTTAAGTTTCTAAAAAGTCCAGACTTTTTCTTTCCAGCTTTATACTTATCTAAAAAGACCAAATACACTAAACCAAAGATGAAATTCAAATTTTTAAAAAACTGATTTTCCTCATATGGAATAGGGAAAATTGCAAAGTTAAATAATTCTTGAGCTTCTTTTCACTTCTAAGTCCATTCTACCAATAGTAAAATAATAAAATTAATCCTCATATTTAAATTAAAAAATTCACAAAACTAACTGAATTTATCAAACAGGAAATCAGGCACATGTGCTTTACAGACAGTTTAATTGTCCAGGAATTGAAGTGTCCTCTACTTCCTCCATAGATAGTTCCATTACCTGATCACTGCTCTGCTGGAGAACAAATCAGTTGCCTTCATAGGCCCCCACACTGATCCAAATTCTAACACTCAACTTGCTTTGGATAGAATTTCTCCCCCTGGGGAAAAGAACTAATATTCTAGTGCAAGACTGAAATTCAAAATACAGACAGTTATTAGAAAACAAACATGGCTAGGTAATTGCATTTGCTTATGTTGCTTTTCCACTGACTAATGGGTTAGAGCTGAGCAAGCCCTCCATTTGTTTCAGTGAAATCTATCATTCACTGATTAAACATACATTGAGCCAGACACTGTACTTTGCTCTACACTTGATCTTAGCTAAAAGGCCAAGAAGCAATTGTATTTGGCTCTAATAGTAACATGATGAAAAGAAAGTAAGACCTTCAAGTAGTTGATGGTCAAGACGCTTTAATGTAGGCATAGGCAGAACCTCATGTTGTTCAAAGCTTTATTTAAATAAAAAAGAATGTGAACGATAGTTCTTTCTGAGCCTTGCTATGAAGTGGTGTGGAAAAGTCCAGTGAGTAATCCCTACTGCTCATGACAAGTGCAAAGTTCTATTTGCTGCTTTAATGTCAACACAGTTTTTTCTGAGATTTCTGGAAGTTCTGTAACTTAAGGGTTAAAGGCACAGACCCTAGGGTTCAACAGGCCAGGGTCCAAATCCCTGCTCTGAGAACTGTAGCTTGGCCTTGGGGAAGATACTTTGTACCTCTGAACTTCACTAATTTATGAAGGTTAGATTTGGCAACATGTGACAGCCAGCTGAAATCAACAGTGACTGAAATGCACCAGGACTTCACACATTCGCATTAAAGACGTGTGGGCTTGCTGTCCCGGACTTGTATAGAATGTCCATGAAGCCACTATGGACCCAGGCTCCCTCCCCTGTCTACTCCACCATCCCTAGGGTGTGGCTTTGTCTTCACAGCCCAAGATGGCTCCGGAAGCTCCATCCACTGCCATCTACATTCTGCTACATCTGCATTCTACAGGTGGCAGGATGATGGAAAGGCCTGAAACATCGGTTTCTGACCCTTCCTTATAGTAAAATGCCAGGTACTAAATGCAAACCCTTTTGATCAGTCATTCAACAAATATTTGTTGAGCACCTACTATGTGCCAGTGGCAATAGTAGGCACTAGAAATACAATGGTAAATAAGATAGACAGGGTTCCTGTCCTCATGGGTCACAGGGTATTGGAAGAGCCATAAGAATGATTTAATTGGCATGGCAATAAGCCCTGTGGGAAAAAAAAATTTGAGAGGTTAAAAAATCATAGACGCAGAGGACCTGATCTAGGTGCAGGCATCAGGAAAATGTTTCTTTGGAGAACTAAATTTGTGCTTGGACCTGTGAGATGAGTAGTAATTACTACATGGGCAGAAACTGCTTGTTGCCTAGACAATATCCACACACACACTCTCTCTCTCTCTCTGTCCTCCCACCACTCTCCCCCACATCCCAGACAAAGTCTCGCTCTTGTTGCCCATGCTGGAGTGCAGTGGTGCAATCATAGCTCACTGCATCCTTGATCTCTTGGGCTCAAGCGATCCTCCCACCTCGGCCTCCCAAAGTGCTGGGATTACGGGCATGAGCCACTGCACCTAGCCGAGACTTTCTTTCTTTGCTAGTTTTAGAACCCAGATTTTATTCAGGATAGCAGCCCTCCTTCCAGACAGGGATGGCCAGTGGAATGTAAGTGGAAGTTGTTGAAAAGTGTCCTTGAAAGGGAGTGACTCAACTAGGTGGGTGCCATTCGTCTTTCCCCTTCTTCCTGCCTAGCTGACACTGCAGCAACCATAGACCTTGAGGATGGAAACTATACACCGAATGTTGGGAAAGGCAGCCTCATTCACACAGCCCTTTGACCCCCTCCTTAGCCACATAAGAACGAGCCTGGGGCCAGCGCCGTGGCTCACGCCTGTAATCCTAGCACTTTGGGAGGCCAAGGCAGGCGGATCACCTGAGGTCCGGGGTTCGGAACCAGCTTGGCCAACATGGCAAAGCCCCATCTCCACTAAAAATACAAAAATTAGCCAGGCATGGTGGCGCATGCCTGTAATCGCAGCTACTTGGGAGGCTGAGGCTGGAGAATCACTTGAACCCAGGAGGTGGAGGTTTCAGTGAGCCAAGATCGTGCCACTGTAATCCAGCCTGGGTGACAGAGCAAGACTCCGTGTCTCAAAAAAAAAAAAAAAAAGTGCCTGGAGCATTTCCTAAGAGACAAAAGAGAAGATACAGAGCCTGGCCGGCGCGGTGGCTCACGCCTGTAATCCCAGCACTTTGGGAGGCCAAGGCAGGCATATCATCTGAGGTCAGGAGTCTGAGACCAGCCTGACCAACATGGAGAAACACCTTCTCTACTAAAAATACAAAATAAGCCCGGCGTGGTGGTGCATGCCTGTAATCCCAGGAACTCGGGAGGCTGAGGCAGGAGAACCGCTCAAACCCGAGAGGTGAAGGTTGTGGTGAGACAAGATTGCACCATTTCACTCCTGCCTGTGCAACAAGAGCGAATGCCTTTCCCTGTTTCAGGCTCAATGTGTGCTCCTTTGTCCTGTTTAAGGAGGTGTGTTAATGGCCCTCGGGTATGCCCCTGGCTGTCAGTGTTTTAGACCCCATAGGGGCAGGGAGGAGACAGGGTCCTTCTGCTGCAGCATGAAACAGGTGCAGGGGGGTGTGTCTGCTGTGAGGGGACTCATTGGTCATGGGGGACTGACATCCACTATTGAAGCTGATTTTTCTGTCTCTTCTCTGTGTGAGTAAAGCACTGTTCCATCCAGGGCTCAACTGTGTTGTGTTCTCCTTGGTGACTCAGACACCAGGATGCACTGGGAGGAAGGGCTAGGACTTCTGTTCCTGATAATAGGCAACTGATGCCACTTGTTTAACAGTTTGGCTCAGTGAGCAAGTCTCTATGAGACGCATCATGATGGGGTAGAGATGCAAGGGCTTCTCAGCCACATTGCCCCAGGGTGTTGCTGACTCTCTGGGGTGTAGAGGGGCAGGGGAGGCTGGCCTCCCTCTGATCACAGAGTGATATTCCCATGGTATCCCAGGGGCCACAGACAATGTCAGAGGGAAGTGGGAGGAGCCCCTAGTGCAGAGAGTTTTGCCTATCCCAGCCACTTGCAGGCCTCAAATAAGATCTGGTTGCACTCAACACAGAACCACCAATGGCATTGCTGAAAACAGAACTGTGGAAATGAGGTCCTTCTCTGAGAATGAAACACAAAAATTGAAGGACAAATATGGACGAATGCCAGGGAAGTCTCATGCAGCCTGGCTGGCACATCTGTCCGATAAAGGGACAATATAGACACAAATGTCTCAGGCCAAATGGCGCAGTTAAGGATAAGGCCAGTTGAAACAGGGTCCTTTGCAGCAGTAGCCTTGGAAGTTGTTCAATAAGCCATGGACCAAATACTGCCTTTGCAACCTTTGGAGCCTGCTGGCCCCATGGCTGGTAACCCCAAAATCCATACATGCCAATTGGAGTCTGTGGCAGCAGGAAACTACCACTAGAGGACACCAGCATCTCCAATCTTGGACACATAAGTTGCCTGAGGCAGCCGCCAGGTACATCCCTTTCAAACAGCAGCTCCTTGCTTGCTGTTGGGCACTGGTGGAGACTGAGCATCTTATAGCTGAAGCGCTGCATGTGATGCTGTGACCTAAACTGCCCATTCTCACTTGTGTGTTTATGAATCCTATCAATAAAATTGGACAGACTCAATAGAGCTTAATCAGCAAATGGAAACGGAACATCCAAGATCAGGCCCAGCCAGGACCACAGGAACTAAAAGCCTCCATAAACAAATAGCCAGCTTAGCAAAAGGGACTAGGAGACCCACTCTGTATGCTTTGCCCCTCCAGTGGCGACCTGGGGTCCAATATTCAAAGATGTACCTGCCAGTGGCATGACATGGTTTACTGATGAGTCTTCGAAACAAAGCAAATGGGGTCCCCTGGCTTGTGGCTACCATCTGCCCAGCAGATGATCATCTTTTGACTTAGACTGGATATAAATCTTCTCCCCAGTGGGCCAAACTGTGTGCAGTGGTGACGACCACACAGTCCACACCTACTGCTATACCTTGCTACTTTTCACCAACTCATGGGCTGTTGCCAAGAGTCTAGCCATGTGATTGGGGAATGGCAGCTGAATGACTGGACTATTGAGAGATCCCTCATGTGGGGACAAGAACTATGGAAGCAGCTTGCTGACTGGAAAGGATGAATATATGTCACTCATGTGGATGCTCATGGAAAAGGGCCTTTTGAGATGGATCATGAATGAAACTCATGCCGATCAAGCTTATGCCCTATGAGTGACAACTGCCTGCTTGATACATCAACCCACTAGACATGGAAGTCCACCACAGATACGAGAATGGGCCAAGGCCTGAGGGATGATCCTGGAAGATGAGACTAAGGATGCAGTACAATCTTGTGATTCTTGCCAATGGGCCTAAATTGTTTCAAGAAGAAATTTAGGGCACATAAACTGAGGACTAGGACACACCTAGGTCTGGTAGGTTGACCTTACTGGACCCTTGACCCCTAGCCATGGGCCCCCTTGGTGCCTCACTGCCATTAACACCTACTCAGGCTATGGTGTTGCCATTTCAGTCTGTCCTATGGATGCTATAGCTACCATAGGTGCCCTTGAAAAGAACTTATGTTTTTGGATACCCCAAAAGACTTCACTCTGACCAAGGAACCTCTTTCACTGTCCAAGCAACACAACAATGGGTGGATCTTTTTTTTTTTGAAACGGAGTTTCGCTCTTGTCGCCCAGGCTGGAGTGCAATGGCATGATCTTGGCTCACTGCAACCTCCACCTCCTGGGTTAAAGCGATTCTCCTGCCTCAGCCTCCCAAGTAGCTGGGATTACAGGTGTGTGCCACTGACTTCCATGGAATATGATGGACTTTCCATGCACCCTATCATCCACAGGAACATGGAGCCATTGAACAATGGAACATCCCACTCACACAGTCACTGATGAAAGGAAAGGACACATGGCCTGCGAATGGTGTGGCACCCCTGTCTCACTAGGGTTATGTAGACAGTGAACACTCCATTCTAGCACAACAGAAACATGACACTGCAGCACGTATTGGAAAATACTGAGCTTGGTGGGAGTTGAGGTGGACCAGAGAGCTGCCTGCTTAGGTTGTACCTGTGATATCCCAATCTCAGTATATCCAACAGTTTTTGTTTGTTTGTTTGTTTGTTTGTTTTATTTTTTAGAGCACACATCTTGGGGGTGGTTTGCAGTTTGGGCCACCATAGTACTCACACAGGGCCTCCTGACTCTAATCCCGAGCTGATGGTTCCCTGGATGCCTTCCTTTTATGGGAATCCCACAGGGCTACAGGATGAGACCAAGGAGTACAAAGGTGCTAGGGTACCTCTAGTGGCTCTAGGGGAATCTGATTCTTCCATTCATGTGGGTGATGCTGCCGAACATGTCAAGTTTGTACAGGACATGACCTTCCCTCCTGGACTGGATGAATAAGGCTAAAAGGTCTGGCTCAAGCAACAAGGGCAATGGGTGCCCTGAGAGGTAGTAGCCTCAGGACTAGGACAGACAGCCTGGGTTGTCATACCTGGGCAGCTCATACTCCAAGTAATAGAAAAGAGCACCTCCAACCACAGGAAGCATGAGAAGTGGGTGCCTAATCTTTCCTCCTCTTGTTGCTTCACAGTACATGGATTGAGAACATATCAGCGAAGATCATCCCAGCAGTAGCAGCAGTGAAAGATTGCAAGCGTTGCCGGGTCTTCCGCTTGAGTATTGGGAGCATATCCCTCCAGATTAATAGTTCACATGTGGCCTATTGCAAATCTGACAGGGGTCCCAGTGGCCGTCAGTGGGTTCTGATCAGACAATGCCACCCTCAGTCTGGGTTCAGATACACAGAATACATAATATACCCCATGAACGAAGCTTACCTTAACCATAGATATAAAATAAGAGGTGGACTTTATTTTTTTTTTTATTTGTTGAAACACGGTTTCACTCTGTTGCCCAAGCTGGAGTGCAGTGGCACAATCTGAGCTCGCTGCCACCTCTGCCTCCCGGGTTCAAGCGGTTCTCGTGCCTCAGCATCCCAAGGAGCTGGGATTACAGGCACACACCACATTGCCCAGCTAATTTTTGTATTTTTAGTAGAGACAGGGGTCTCACCATGTTTGCCAGGCTGGTCTGGAACTGCTGACCTCAAGTGATCTGCCTGCCTCGGCCTCCCAAAGTGCCGGAATTACAGGCATGAGCCACCACACCCTACCTGACTTTCTTTTTTAAAAATAGATTTCAGAGTGAAGTTTAATTCTATGCTCACTAAAACATCCCAGCTGTTTTCAGAAACATGAAAAGTCCTAAGCTGCACTGTGACTTTTCTTGCTGTCTATCCTGAGGGCTTAGTCTGTTCCAGATGCCACAGGAGGAGCCAGCACCACCAGACATCAGACGGGTTTGTGGAGGGTTGCTTTAATTAATCACCCTTCTTAAACTTGTCATTAACATAACGCACCCAATCCAGAATCAGCTGCCAGTCAGACCTACAGCAGCCCCACCATGCCCACAGCGCCCCTACATGCCCACCATGGGAATTCCATTCTTGGCCAGCTCCTGGTAGCATGAGCCCAGGGAACCTCACTCAGCATCACTGCACCGTCCACACCCTCAGGGTGAGCCTGTCTGCCAGCCTGGCCACACTCCAGTGGTATCCTGCCACCTGAACCATAGTTAAACCAGACATAAATTTTGTACAACTGAACTAGAGACTCTTCTTGGCCAAAGTTAAATATGTGCTTCTTGGCCAAAGTTAAATATGTGCTCTCTTGGGTTACATATTTCTCTGTGGGGTGTAGTAGCTTGCAGAGTGCCTGTCCTCCTTAGATGGGGCACGTTGTTTGGGAATTTGGGGTCCTTCAGTGTTTGTGCAAAATGACACTCTAAATTGGAAGGGCCACATACTTCTGGCACATCACAGGGTTGCCTGAGTCAATTTGCCAGGAAAACAAACATGCCTAGTTCCACTCTGCTGCCCATGTCCTCATACACAGTATAAGCACACGGGTCCTGGATAAAGATGATACACATCTTGTCGTTGACTGTGTGGAGATAGCAAATGCTACTGCCTGTGCTATTCAGGACCAGCGGGATGCATTAAACTCACTAGCCAAGGTGGTGATGGACAATCAAAGTCCTCAATTATCTGCTGGCAAAACGGGATGGCATTTGCATAACTGCCAACACCTCTTGCTGGGTATAAATCAATAATTCAGGCAAGGTAGAAAATGAGCTGGAGAAGATTCCTGCTGAAGCGGATTGCTGGTCAGCTGTACACCCGCAGTGCCCCCAAGACTCATTCTTTCACCTCTTTAGCACACTCAGACCTGGCCCTTGGGGTCTCCTGGTTGAGGACCATCCTCCAAAGACTGATCATCCTACTGGGACTGGTTCTCCTAGTCACCCTGATGAAGGGCTGCCTTGAAATGACAAGGAGTCTCTACAAACAGACTGCATCCGTATCAGTGGTTCACACCACTAAACCCATTTCTCCCCCTAGATTTAGGGTGGGCAATGATCCTACTGGATTTGATGTGCTTTATCTGCTGTTTCAGTGGCTCAGTGAGGGTCAGGGGTGGACCGTTGGGAAAGAAAGACTCAGGTATGAAGTCTTTTTATACCCCTTCCTCCGTGGACATGGCCACATAAGAATTGGCCATGGGCCTGGAACACGTCTTTACTAAGAGCCCACACAGCCTGGGCCAGGCTTGTTGCCTTGTGTGGGAAAACCTTTCCCTGTTTCAGGCTCAAGGTGTTCAGTGTGTGCATCAACGACCTTCAGACACGCTCCCCAGCTCTCAGTGTTTCAGACTCTGTGGTGGTGGAGGTGGGTGTAGGTAGTTAGGGCGGGGATGTGTGTCAAAGGGTCATGCTGCTACAGCACCAGAGAGGTGCATGGAGACCAACTGCCCTGTGTCTGCTGCAGGGGCCACCCATTGGCCATAGGAGACCAACACCCACTATTGAAGCTGCTTCTGCTCTGTCTCTTCTCTATGTGAGAAAATCATTGTTCCGTCCCATTCTTGACTGCACTTGAACTTCTGCTCCTGATAATAGGTGTCAACCGTAAATAATGAGATTCAGAAAATATGATTGAATATAGAGCTTATTTGAATGCAAATCTTGAGGATAGCCACCTGGGAAACGCAGACTCCAAACGAATAGGGTCAGCATTCCAAAGTGGAGAAGTTAAGGTTTCACTTATATAGGCAGACAGAGAAGTTTCAGCAGGATTACATTTTTGATGCAAGACCAGCACATATGTTATAGTGATTTGCTACAATGATTTGTTACAGTGAGTTGGTTACAGATTGCTACATGGCAAGAAAGATTACTGTGTTAACATTATCATTCCCTTAGGAATGATAATGATCTGAGGGTGTCTTCTCTCTGGTCCCACTTGTTCTTCCTAATTACTTACAGGGAAAAAAATGCAGAAGATGCAGCTAAATGCCACGTGACTAAGGCCACATAGCTACATTCCTCTCAAGGCTCAGAATAATTTAAAATTCAAACAGCTTTAAGTTTGAATTATCTGCTTTCACATAGGCAATAGTGCCACTTGCGCAACACTAAATATGGTAGAGCAGAGAGAAAGAAGCCTGAACCTCTGATAACTTTGTGGAGCCACGGTATCAGCTTTGGCTGTCTCTTCCAGCCAATATGCTTAAGCCTCTGTTTAAGAATTTCTTTTTCTTTTTCTTTCTTTTCTTTTCTTTTTCTTTTTTTTTTTTTTTTTTTGAGACAGAGACTCCCTGTCACCGAGGCTGGAGTGCAGTGGTGTGATCTCGTCTCACTGCAACCTCCACCTCCCAGGTTCAAGTGATTCTCCTGCTTCAGCCTCCTGAGTAGCTGCGATTACAGGCACCTGCCACTATGCCTCGCTAAATTTTTGTATTTTTAGTAGAGACGGGGTTTCACCATGTTGGCCAGGCTGGTCTCGAACTCCTGACCTCAGGTGATCCACCCAACTCGGCCTCCCAACATGTTGGGATTACATGCTTGAGCCACCTCACCTGGCCTTGTTTAAGAAATTCTTAAATGGTGTACAAAAAGCTACATAACAGTAAAAAATTAATGCATTGGACCATATTAAAATTAAGAACTTCTAGCTGGGCATGGTGGCTCATGCCTGCAATCTCAGCACTTTGGGAGGCTGAGGTGGGTGAATTGCTTGAACTCAGGGGTCCCAAGACCACACTGGGCAACATGCTGAGACCCCATCTCTCAAAAAAAAATGCAAAAATTAGCCAGGTGTGGTGGTGCATGTTTGTAGTCCAGCTACTTGGGAAGCTGAGGCGGGAAGCTTGCTTGAGCCTGGGAGGTCAAAGCTGCAGTAGAGCCACGATCATGCCACTGCACTCCAGCCTAACTGACTGGGCAGTGAGTAACTGGGATTACAGGCACACACCACCACACCCAGCTAATTTTTTGTATTTTTAGTAGAGATGGGGTTTCTCCATGTTGGTCAGGCTGGCCTTGAACTCCTGACCTCAGGTGATCCAACCACCTCGGCCTCCCAAAGTGCTGGGATTACAGGCTTGAGCCACCACACCTGGCTCCAGTCTCCTGACTGTTGAACTCTCCCAGTGAATGTTGGTATCTTCATCTCAAGCTCCTGCTGGACTTTTTTTTTTCATCTGCTTGTCCCCGTTACTTCCAAGTCAATGTTTATCATTAAACTCCCCATCATCGCCCAAATAACTTGCCTTCACAGCTTCTCTCTTCCTAAGCAGTTAGGGAGCATTTAGGGCCCCAAACAAGGCACTGGTTTATGTTCTCTCACACTCATAAGCCTGTAACCAGCTGATTCTGCATTTCATTTCCCAAATGGGGTCATCTAGCAAGTTCCATCAGAAATTCATGCCTTCAGCTAGCTTATCTGCTGTTCCAAGATAAGTTTCAAAAAAAGGTAAAACCATGACTCTCAACGAGATATAAAAATGGGTCTGGGCATGGTGGCTCACACCTGAAATCCCAGCACTTTGCCAGGCCAAGGTGGGAGGATCAATTGAGCCCAGGAGTCCGAGACCAGCCTGGCCAACATGGTGAAACCCAGTCTCTGCTGAAAATACAAAAATTAGCCAGGCATGGTGGCAGGCACCTGTAATCCCAGCTACTCAGGAGGCTAAGGCAGGAGAACCACTTGGACCCAGGAGGTGAAGGTTGCAGTGAGCCAAGATTGAACCACTGCACTCCAGCCTGGGTGACAGAGTGAGACTCCATCTCAAAAAAAAAAAAAAAAAGTAGGAAAGATATAAATATGAACACATACTAAAGATTTTATGTAACTAATGAAGAAACCAGAAAATTGTTATATCTGGCTCAAAACAGAATTTTAAGATTGGATATGTGTGCCGGGTGTGGTGGCTCATGCCTGTAATCCCAATACTTTGGGAGGCAGAGGTAGGAAGATTGCTTGAGCTCAGGAATTTGAGACCAGCCTGGGCAATATGGTTGATATGACTCTGATGACTAGAGGGACACACCAGGGTTCTTGGTCTCACGCCTATAGGATTAACAACACGGACACACATGGAGTGGTTTTAATGAGCGAAAAGGCAAAAACGAAGGAAGAAGAAAACAGCTCCCCCGAACAGAGACAGAGGGAGGGGGGATTCAAACAAAGAGAAAACCCCGTGTGCTGCGGAAAAGTGGCTGCTTATATTGGGATGCTGGAGGAGGCAGTGTCTGGTTTCCATAGGGCCCAGGAGATTGGTTTGACCAGGTGTGTCATCACATAGTTCACGGAAAAACTGGCCCTCCTATCCTAGCCTTTTAATATGCAAATGTAGAGTGCCATGATGTTCTACACACTTGGGGATATGTGGGGGTGGCCATGTTGTCAGGCACATGTGAGCACAAGGGCAAGAAAAAGATGGTGGGAATTGCCAAGTTTGGGTGGACCCAGTTTCTAATGGCCTTCTTTTGCATATCGAAGCTTGCCAGCTGGCTCTAAGAGCCAGGGCTTTCCTGCTAGAAAAGAAATATTTCTGGAGCTGCTTTAAAAGAAACAAAAACTTCCTAAGGACCCCTTTCCTCTCTATCTGCAGAAAATAATTTCTTAATAACTCCTATAACATGGTGGAACCCCATTTCTACAAAAAAAATACAGAAATTAGCTGGGAGTTGCAGCATGTGCCTGTAGTCCCAGCTACTCAGGAGGCTGAGGTGAGAGGACTGCTTGAGCTGGGGAGGTCAAGGATGCAGTGAGCTGAGATCATGCCACTGCACTCCAGCCTGGGCAAAGAGCAAGACCCTGTCTTAAAAAAAAAAAAAAAAAGATATATTTATAGATCAGGAATATTTAAATGAATGTGCAAATGGAGATAAAACTGGTTTTTCTACATGGGATGATGGGCTGTCAACTGAATGCCCATCAATCGGACAGGATAGCACATAGCACTTACATATCTATAGACAAGAGTTGAGTGCATCTCATAACTGTCTGCAATTTACAGAGTTGTGAAAAAGCTTCCATAGAATATGAATAAGATAACCCAAAGGAATTTCCTCAACAGTTTCTCTGGGCTGGACATGGTGGCATGCACTTGTAATCCCAGTGCTTTGGAAGGCCATGGTGGGAGGATCACTTCAGTCTAGGAGTTCCAGACCAGCCTGGGCAACATAGAGTGACCCCATCTCTACTAAAAGCAAACAAACAAACAAACAAAAGCCAGGCCTGGTGGCACAAGCCTGTAGTCTCAGCTACTTGGGAGGCTCAGGTGGGAGGATCACTTGAGCCCAAGAGTTCAAGTTTACAGTGAGCTATGATCGTGCCACTGCACTCCAGCCTGGGCAATAAAGCCAGATCCTGTCTCTAAAAAAAGGGTTTCCCTGGAAGATGCATTGGTTTTCACTAAGGCACCACTCTTCCCAACACTGCTCAGTCTTTCTCCACCCTTGACTCCAGTGTCTATCAATCATAGTAAAATATAGCTTTCACCACCCCACCAGCTTCTACAAAGACTATTGACTCCCACATCCACAATAAACATCTCTTCCTGCCTTTCAAGATTCCCTTTAATCCAGCATCACTCTCTTTGTATAACCACCTCTTATTTCAGGCAGGCCTGATCTCTCCACCCCAAGCCAAGCCAACGCCCTCCCACACATTCTCCTGACCCAGATGTCCCTCTCAATCATCTATAGCATTCTCATTCTGCTAGCTTCTTTCAAGCTTTCTTTTTGTTTTTGCTTCTATTATCTGAAAGCCACACATAGCACCTATCCTGTTCTTTAATTATAGATGCTACCTGCACTAGACCTTGATCATGAATTCATTCAAACATATTATGAGCACCTTGTATTGGTTCCAGGGACAGTCTAAATACTAGACCTAGGCACTGGCTATGCAGAGATGAAAAAGGCACGGCTCCCTAGATGACTAGGGGGAAACAGACAATGAGAATGAAATCATCTTCGCAAATATTATAACTAAGAATATTATGACAGCAGGCTGGGAGCGGTGGCTCACGCCTGTAATCCCAGCACTTTGGGAGGCCAAGGCAGGTGGATCACGACGTCAGGAGATCAAGATCATCCCGGCTAACACGGTGAAATCCCGTCTCTACTAAAAATACAGAAAATTAGCCAGGCGTGGTGGCACGTGCCTGTAGTCCAGCTACCTGGGGGAGGCTGAGGCAGGAGAATCGCTTGAATCTGGGAGGTGGAGGCTGCAGTGAGCCAAGATCGTCCCACTGCACTGCAGCCTGGGCGACAGAGTGAGACTCCATCTCAAAAAAAGATAGCCACCACACATGGCTATCTTTTTGTATTTTTTGTACAGACAGGGTTTTGCCATGTTGCCCAGGCTGGTCTCGAACTCCTGGGCTCAAGCAATCCACCTGCCTTGGCCTCCCAAAGTGCTGGGATCACAGGTGTGAGCCACTGTGCCCAGCCAATTAATATGTTCTTCTCTTGTTAATCTGTCTTATGTCAACTTAATTCTCAGGCCCAGCTGGAGACCCTAAGAGGGTAGAGATTAAGTTTTGCCCCCGCTACAATAATAAAATCCTTGAAGACAGGGACACTGTTTTAGATTCTTTTTTATTCCCTGATTTCTAACAGAAAAACATCTTAAGCACCTTGTAAACTTAGGTTTGATGGATGACTAAATCTTTCATCCCAAAGTGATCCATAATCCTGATTATTTGTAGACTGTGAAATGCAAAAAAAATCCAAAAAAAACAACAAAAAACCACAAAGATTAGCTGGGCGTGGTGGCGGGCGCCCGTAATCCCAGCTAGTCTCGGGAGGATGAGGCAGGAGAATCGTTTGAACTAGGGAGCGGGAGGTTGCAGTGAGCCGAGATCGCTCCATCGCACTCCAACCTGGACGACAGAGCGAGACTCCAACTCAAAAAAACAAAACAAACAAACGAAAACTCAGTGGGAACGTCTTCACTATGCAGTCGTCTATTCAGCAACTTTGACAACAAGCTCTGGCACTCAGCTCCTATTTCCCGGGAGTTGTCCAGCGCTCCGCCCACGCCCACTTGCAGAACTCGCCCCGCCTCCGCCCCACCCATCGCGTGACGTCACCGTATCGGTCCCGCCCCTCTACTTCGCGTTCGTCCCGGGACTGTAAACCGCTTCCGGATTCCGGAAGCCCCGCCTTTTCGCCCCCCCCCCCCAGCATGCGCACACGCACACGAATGCGGGCACACCCCTGAGTCCCCTCCACAGCCGCGGGTTGGTCCCAACGGTCCAGTTGGCCGGTGCTGCCCATCCGCCCCGCCCCTAGACGCACGTCCGCTCGCCCGGCGCCCGAGCTAGTCCGCGCGCGCGCCGTCTGCGCCCCGAAAGCCCCGCCCCAAGGCGCGCGCCCGCCCAGCGCTCTCCACGTGCTCTCTGGAGGGCGGTGCAAGGGGCCGAGCCGACAAGATGTTCTTGATGCCTCTTCCGGCTGCGGGGCGAGTCGTCGTCCGACGTCTGGCCGTGAGACGTTTCGGGAGCCGGAGTCTCTCCACCGCAGACATGACGAAGGTGAGAGGCGGCGGCTCGCTCATGGTCCGCCGCTGGAGCCCTGCCCGTGGGCGACTGGGGCTGCGGGGCTGGTCGAAGCCGCGGTGTCCGGGGCGCCCAAGCCAAGTTGCAAAAATCAGTTTAAAAGAAAAATTCTCTCCTTGCGGGGATCGGCCTAGGCCGCTGAGGACCCCAGCGGTCGTATTGAGGGCGCGATTCCCCTGCTCGGGGCTAGTGGGTGATGGCTGTAGCCGCCCTTTACCCGGCTCCGCTCGGCCGCGCACTTGCTCCAGTCGTCCCCTGCGGTCCTGGCAGTAACCTGGGGAAAGACGCGGCGGTGGGGCTCCCACCCGAGCTTGGAGGAAGCCCGAGTTTGCCAAGGTGAAAGGGTTTCTGAGGTCCCAGAGTCACAGGGCTGCTTCCCCCGCGGAAGTGAAAGGTCAGGGAGTTAAGTGGCTTGGAAGGGTTTCTAGAGGAAAAGCATGCCTCTCTAGAGAAAAGGGCTTTGCGGAGAGACCCACGTTTCCCAGAATTAAGAGCATCTTCCAGAAGAAAAGTGAACTCCCAAAAATTACGAAGCTCGCATTTCAGATGTGAAGAATCTGCAAAGGGAATGGCTCTCGGAACCAGCACAAGCTTGGGAGTCATGCCTGAGCACCAGAAAGAGATGACTGTCCCTGCAGAAGAACGTTCTAGGTGGAGCTTGAGCTCCAGTCTCCTGCAGGTATCTCAGTGGCGGAGGGACCGGTCGCCTGACCAGTGCTGTCTCCAGTACTGTGCCACAGCCTACCCAGATAACAGTTGCCCAGTTGGCTCCATTGATTCCCGGGGAGTGAACAATCTTAGGAAAGTTAGAACCTGGCAGAGTTACCAATGCCAAGGAAGGCTGTTTTCTTTGGTGGAAAAGACCGAGAGGGCACATTGTAAGTGTCTGTGTGGTTTTGGGAAAGACCAACTGCTGGGACTGGATTCTCACTCAGTCAGTCCTACCGCACAGGAGCTCCTGTGTCTAACTGGGTTTCAGTTTCAAACTACCACACAGGAGCTCCTGTGTCAAACTGGGTTTCAGTTTCCTTATCGGTCAAGGGGGATAAGACTACTTGTTCTTTCCACCTCACAGAGTTTCCATGAGGCAGACAAAACATTTTTAAAGTCATAAATTGCCGTGCAAAAGTAAATACTAAGTATCACTAGGTTTGCTTCCTCATTTCTGGTATTTGAGACCTGAGACTTGTGAAGGAGATGAAGGGAGTGAGCCGCTAAGTGCTTAGCAGAATGCTTCTACCCTCCCTAGGAAGTTGGTACTTCTCTTACAGCCTCTGTGTTGACCACAGTCCTTACGTGGCAACAGTCCTTATGATGGGAGGCACAGCCATTGGCTTGACTGGAATGGCATCCTAGAATATCTGGGATTTGCACTTGAGGATTGTAGGGGAGGAAAATCTTCCTTCTGTCCTCCTAGGTTCTGTGGCTGGGCCTAAGAAAACTGACACAAGATGTATTAACAGCCGGGCGCGGTGGCTCACGCTTGTAATCCCAGCACTTTGGGAGGCCGAAGCGGGCGGATCACGAGGTCAGGAGATCGAGACCACAGTGAAACCCCGTCTCTACTAAAAATACAAAAAATTAGCCGGGCGTGGTGGCGGGCGCCTGTAGTCCCAGCTACTCGGAGAGGCTGAGGCAGGAGAATGGCGTGAACCCGGGAGGCGGAGCTTGCAGTGAGCCGAGATTGCGCCACTGCACTCCAGCCTGGGCGACAGAGCAAGACTCCGTCTCAAAAAAAAAAAAAAAAAAAAAAAGATGTATTAACAAGAGAAAAGGATACAGATTTTATTTACTATTTTTACGTATACAGAGGAGTCTGCAAGAGGAAAATGACCTGAAGAAGGGTTGGGCCCAAAAGCTTGTTTACCTTTTTAAACAAAGAACAATGCATTGTGGGGGTGTGACAAGACAAAGTGGCTTGGGTTAGTAAATTGTGGAATAATGACTAGGAAATCATATAGGGGTAACTATAGAAGATAAGGGTGAGTTCAGTAGGTTTATTTGTACAGGTCCATTTTGATGTTGACTTGCGGTTTCTGGTGATAAGAATGTTCTCCTTTTCCTGGTACAGGGAGATCACCTTTCTCATGGGAATTTGTGTGACCTGCTTTTAGGGAGAAAGGGAGGTCAGAGA
Source organism: Symphalangus syndactylus (assembly GCF_028878055.3). NCBI lineage: Eukaryota > Metazoa > Chordata > Mammalia > Primates > Hylobatidae > Symphalangus > Symphalangus syndactylus. Next base: position 25,344,167 of record NC_072438.2, read on the forward strand.
GTTCTGCACCTGCTGTTTCTCAAGCGCCTTTAGCTCAAAATAACCAATGTGCCAAAGCGGTATATTTTGGAGTGGCATGTTCTGAATCCTTTCAGAGTCTAACTTGGTGACAAATGGATTTTTCTTAAACAAAACATCTTTCTGCTTTATTTGAAAGTGAAGCTGTCTCCTGGGAGTGAGCACAAAAACCCAGGGCAATGTCCAGGACAGGTAGTGATGGGTCTTGCTTTGGCAGGAATCTGAAACACTTGGGCAGGTGCACATGTAGCTGACCCCAGCACCTGCTTCTTTTTTTGCTTTCTTCTGTCCGTGGGGAGGACACGGTTTGGGTGGAATTATTTGTTCCTTCTGGAATTTGGGGACTCCTGAGCCTCTCTAAGGGATCTACTCTAATTCTATTATGTTTATATTTTTTGCTTATTCCCAGGGCCTTGTTTTAGGAATCTATTCCAAAGAAAAAGAAGATGATGTGCCACAGTTCACAAGTGCAGGAGAGAATTTTGATAAATTGATAGCTGGAAAGCTGAGAGAGACTTTGAACATGTAAGTGTTGCTTGTGGGCTCTAGTTCTTAAAGTGCCCCCAAATCGAAACAGTATTTTTTCTTTTCTTTTCTTTTTTGAAACAGAGTCTTGCTCTGTTGCCCAGGCTGGAGTGCAGTGGCACGATCTTGACTTACTGCAACGTCTGCCTCCTGGGTTCAAGTGGTTCTCGTGCCTCAGACACCCAAGTATCTGGGATCACAGGCATGTCCCACCACTCCCGGCTAATTTATATACATGCCCCACCACTCCCGGCTCATATATATATATACACATATATACGTATATATATACATATATATACGTATATATATATATACGTATATATATACATATATACGTATATATATATATACGTATATATATACATATATACGTATATATATATATACGTATATATATACATATATACGTATATATATATATATATACGTATATATATATGTATATATATATATTTTTTTTTTTAGTAGAGATGGGTTTCACTGTTGTTGGCCAGGCTGGTGTTGAACCCCTGGCCTCAAGTGATCTGCCTGCCTCGGCCTCCCAAAGTGCTGGGATTACAGGTGTGAGCCACTGTGCCAGGCCGAGAATATTTTTCTATGCCTATTTGTCAGAAGAGACAATGCCGGGAAGTGCTCTGGCCAGAAGCAGAAGTGAAAGCATGTGTCTTTGGAATGCACTGTGGTACTTTCTGTTTCAGTATGGATGGGTCTGCAGTTCTGGGAAGTCAGGCCATTTCCAGCACAATCACAAATCTACTGTGAAAGACTGATCCAGAATAATCTGGAAAGTACCAGATTTCCTCAGCCCACCCTCCTGGCTCAAATTCACTTTCCCCACCCTCTTCCTCCCAGCTGCCTTCCCACCACCCTCTCTACTTCTTTTAACTCCCCTTTTCTTGTGAGAGACAGCAGGATCCCTAGGATAGTTAATAGCAGCCTAAGGGTTTTGCTCTTTTATTGCATGCCTGAAGTTTCAAGGGCTTCTCAAAATTTACAATATCTGTGAATCACCTGGGGATATAGTTAAAATACAAAAAGTCTCCATGGGGCTGGAGATCCTGACGGTAGGGAAATATTTTATCTGTGCGCTATATTTGGCAGACATAGAAGTATCCATGTAAACCACTGCAACTATGTATTATTCGTATTATAGATAGCCTATTAGAATCTAATAGATGCAGTCTAATAATTACAGTAACTAATCATCAGTTAAGAGAATTTTTATCTCCTCTCAATTTTTTATCAGTTCTTGTAGTACACAGAGCATTCTCAAGTGCATTGATTAATTCATTAATCCAAAAGCTAACCTGTGAGTACAGAACGCCTGCCTTCCTAATGGATGGCTGTCAGCTGCATTCCAGAGCATCTGTGCTACAGGCCTCTTATAGTCAAGGATCTGTTTTGTTTAGAAATTGCCCAGGATAGTCAGTATCCGGTTCGGGTATGCAGTCTGTGGAGAAACCACATAGATACACAACCTCCAAGCCAAATACCACTTAGATTACTGCAGTGTTTTTGGTGTCTTGTGTCTTTTATTGAAAAGGTTTGAGATTCATTCGGTTCAGCATCAGTCAGTACTCAGATGCCTTGTGCAGCTGTGGCTTTGCTTTCCATTGTTTTCAAATATGTTTGTGTTAGATATAATCTGAAAGTTTGTTAAATAGTTTTTGAGCTAGAATTAGAAAGGCTACACCTAAGAAATCTGGGCTGGGCACGATAGATCAGCAGTATTACACCTGTAATCCCAGCACCTTGGGAGGCTGAGGTGGGAGGATTGCTTGAGCCTAGGAATTTGAGACCAGCCTAGGCAACATAATGAGACCCTGTCTCTATTAAAAAAAAAAAAAAAGAGAGAGAGAAAGAAATCTGGCTTGAGAGCATTCTGTATTTGGATAAAAACATAAGTGAAAAAGACGATGGAAGCAGTTAGCAGAATAGTGTGATAATGCTGAGTCTGTAAGTGTGCCTTCCCAAGTGAGCCAAGCAAACTGCTTGTTTTAAAAAGACTATTTCCTCTTGTTTTAGATCTGGACCACCTCTGAAGGCAGGCAAGACTCGAACCTTTTATGGTCTGCATCAGGTATGAGAAGAACATGATCATTTGGTAAACCTTCAATGAGCACCTACTGTATACCAAGTATTGGGGCTGTCTAGTCATACTAAACATTTTGTGTTGGATTGTATGATTTTATTCCAGTATTAAGCAGAGACATTTAAGATTAAGAGGCGAATTGCTGTCAAAAAGTACTGCCTATCTTACATTCCTCAATCTGAAGGCTTTCTTTATCCAGTCGTGGTTCTGGCTTACATAGAATTATTTGCAAGAGTATCCTCACTTACTCTGCCTCTCAAACATAGAAGTTATAAAATTTTGCCAGAACACAAAGGTTTAAAGAAAAAAAAAAACCACAATCAAATTTCACCCTGAGTTTAGCCCTGTTGCTGCAGTTAAGGTAATTGTGTGGGAGCTCAGTGAGTCTCCACAGGTAGAATTCCCTGCTGGAAATGAACGCTTGAAAGAAATAAAGTGGTTGATTTGGTGTATCTGTGGGACAGGACTTCCCCAGCGTGGTGCTAGTTGGCCTCGGCAAAAAGGCAGCTGGAATCGACGAACAGGAAAACTGGCATGAAGGCAAAGAAAACATCAGAGCTGCTGTTGCAGGTTATTTCACTTTTTAAGTTTAAAGAATCCTAAGGATCCACTGTTTACGATGACCTCTCTTTCCCCCTTTCTGTCCTTTTACCAGTCGCCACCCCTTACCACATTCACTCAGAAATAATTCATCTTAACAAAAATTCATTTCCTCTTGCTGAATATGGTTGGCCTTATGATAAATACAGAAGGTTAGCTAATGGAATTTTATTTTTAATATATCTGTATCTTGTTTGGGTGTTTTACTACCAATTGTTCACTCTTGTCATATTAGAGCTGTGTTTTCCCAGAACCTGTAGTGTGTAGATTTTTTGTAATGCCACCCTGATGCTTCCCGACTTTTAAATAACACAGAGTCATCAGATTTTACAAATAAAGAGACTAAGGAAGCAAAGCGTGGCATGCTTGTTTATCACTAGCCAAAGGTGTGTGCCTGTCCCAGTATGTCCCAGGCAGAGGCCATTGAGTCACTTAGCGTTAAGCAGCAGGACGGGCCTAATACCGTCAAAAGCCGTGATTAAAGATGCTTTGGAAAACATTTCTGAAACAGTGATAATTGGCTTGATTACTCTTTAGGTCTATGTATATTATAAATGCTCATTAACTTTACTTCAAATATCATTGAAGTGGTTATTTAATAACTTTTGAGAGTTTTTGCTGACCTGATCTTAATAAAATGCTGTGTTAATAATGGACTTTGCTCAGTTCCTTGGATATAATTTCAGCATCATCATTTCCCCGTCATTTTTAATCAGAGAAGCTCTTGGCAATTGGGAAGCTTCATCAGGAAATCATAGTGTCTTGGAAATAATCCTAGGAATAATTGCCACTTCCTGAGAGCCTGTACTGCTCCGGGAGGAGCTGTTCATTCTCTCCATCAGCCTGTCCTCACCACCACCTGGGAGTGAGGTACTTGCTGTAAAATGCACTCACGTCTTCATTTTACAGAAGAGGAAATGAGGCTCAGAACATTTGGGTATCAGGCCTGGGATTTGAACCCCAGGGCTGTTTTCTCAGCACACCACACCATGCCTCTGCTGTCTGCTCTTTGAGTTGTCTTGGACTGACTCCAGTTTTCTGATTCCTCTGTCTTTTCAAGCGGGATGCAGGCAGATTCAAGACCTGGAGCTCTCTTCTGTGGAGGTGGATCCCTGTGGAGACGCTCAGGCTGCTGCAGAGGGAGCGGTGCTTGGTCTCTATGAATACGATGACCTAAAGCAAAAAAAGAAGATGGCCGTGTCGGCGAAGCTCTATGGAAGGTGATGGAAGCAAATTAGGAGGAGGGTGGTGCTCTCTGGCGTTCTGACAGCCTAGCTTTTGGGATATGAGCTGCCCACTTTTCAGCGCCACCCACAGCTGCATGGCTTGGCTGTGACCTCCCTATTGCCTCAGCCATTTTAATAATGTGGTCAAAATTAAGCCCAAGCTCTGCTCCTGGCTCTCAGCATGTGTCTGATTCCCCTATGACTTCCTGACCCCTCCCTGCTCTGATTGCAAGCAAGCCATAACCAGGTAGCTCTTACCTGAGAGGGAGGAATGACATGACAGACATATCCCACAGGTTTCAACCCAGATGATGTTCATTTACCTGGCACCTGCTGGCCTTGTGCTAAACGCAAGCACCACACAGATGAAGAGATCCTCTGGATGCTTGGTTCTTGCCCTTGTGGGCTAGTGGGGTCCCTGCCATCAGGAATAAATAAGATGAGACCTTCAGCAGATGGTGCCAAGCACAGTGGGGGCCCTGGCACTGCCCAAGGGTTGACAGCTGTGGGGAGTGAGGGAGAGTGCGGGCTCTGCAGCCAGTCAGCATGGGCTTAAGTCCTGGCTCCACCACTTACTCATTGGGGGACCTTGCTGGTTACGTGACTGAAATCTCTGTGCCTCATTTTCTGCATTTGTTTAGTAGAGTTGTAATACCGATTTTATGGGGTTTGTGTCATCATCCAAAAGAGCACATCAAGTAGGGGGCACGTGGCAGGACTTCTAGGCCATCTACTGTTACTCACCCACCTCTGTGCTGCCACAGGAAGAGCCAGGGTTGTGAAACACGTGCCTGTATCCTTTCTCTTCTAAAGCTGGTCCTGCTTACGGACAGGTTGGAATTTGGAGCCCCGACTTAGGTAAAAGAAAGCAAAAAGGTCTTCAGTTGCACGTTAGAGCCATTGCCGTACGCTTGCTTTGCAGTTAGCACATGGGGCTGCATCATTCCTGATACAGTGAAGGGGAACAAAACGGGCCTTTCTGTGGAAGCCTCTTCATTTATGTGGTAGATTTAGAGCTTCAAAGACACCACAGCACAGGCCATTTTTCATGCAGCTGAGGATTCTGAAGGGAAGTGCCTGACCGGATACCCTCTGGTTCTGCTCTGTGTGGTGATGTTTTCTGGCTCTTTGCACCATACCATCTGCTGCCCTGGGTCAGATCACAAAAAATGAATCCAGGTCCTGTGTGCCAATCGTTTTTGATTTGTAGTCTTCCTCTTTTGTTTTCTGTAAGGTAAGAGTGTCTCATAGTCAGCGTTCTTGAGAGGTTGTTTGACAGTCACTTTATCTTTCTTTTGCCAGTGGGGATCAGGAGGCCTGGCAGAAAGGAGTCCTGTTTGCTTCTGGGCAGAACTTGGCACGCCAGTTGATGGAGACGCCAGCCAATGAGATGACGCCAACCAGATTTGCCGAAATTATTGAGAAGAATCTCAAAAGTGCTAGTAGTAAAACCGAGGTCCATATCAGGTAATTCAGGATTGTGTCACAGACTCGGGATGTTACAATCAGAAGGAGCCCTTGAGATCCTAAAATCCAGCTCCCTCACTATTTAGAGGAATAACTTGAGACCAGAGATTTGAGATGACCCACCGGGGGCCACACGGGAGCTGGAATAGAGCTGAGTTTGAGGTTCTTTCTATGTTTCCTTGCCTTTGAGAGAGAGAGTGCCAGGATATACTATGTACATGTATATTTCATAACCGTGTTATTCAGACACAACATACCATACAATTCACCAATGCAAAGTGTGCAATTCAGTGATTTTTTTTTTTGAGACAAGGTCTTGCTCTGTTGCCCAGGCTGGAGGGCAGTGGCATGAACATGGACTCGAACTCCTGGGCTCAGGCCTCCCACCCTAGCCTCCTGAATAGCTGGGTTTACTGGTGTGTGCCACCATGCCCAGCTAATTTCTTAATTTTTTGTAGAGATGGGTCCCGCCATGTTGCCCAGGCTGGTCTTAAACTGCAGGGCAGAAGCAATCTTCCCGCCTTTTCCTCCTAAAGTGCTGGAATTACAGCCATGAGCCCCCATGCCTGGCCTGATATTTAGAATATTCACAGAGTTGTGCTACCATGACCACAATCAATTTTAGAACATTTTCATAACCCCCAAAAGAAACCCTATACCCATTAGCAGTTACTCCCTGTTTCTCATTCCCTAAAGCCATCAGGGGATGGACACTTTGATTGTTTTTACCTTTTATTTCTTTTTGGTATATGCCTAGGAGTTGAATTGCTGAATCAAATGGTAGCTCTGTTTAATTTTTTGAGGAACTTAACATGGTTTATTTTGGTGAATTATTCCTATCTTCACTTTTGGACACAAATGAAGAACACAGCATGCCTAACTAGACACAGGATGAGAATTTCTGCCGCATAGATTCCCTTAGCTTAGACTCCAGCATTGGTGCTCCCAGGCGGCCCTGAGTGCTGTGTCAGTAGGAGGCTGTTGGAGCTGAAAGCCTGCTCATCCAGTTCCATCGCTTTCTTGGGATCTCCAGCCCTTTAAGCAAACGAACTCTGAGCATTTGGGAATTTATAATTAAAACAAATCAACAGGTATTTGTTTGACCTAAAGAATTCTTTATTGTCAAAGTTGTTTCCCAAGGGTACTTCCATTTAAAGGAATTCTTTAGTACTTAATTGTGATTAGAGTTCATGTTTTTCAGGAAAGCATCTATGGTTCAGACAGAGTGAAGAAAAATGAATAGTCTATAGAAAGCACAGTACTTAGAGCTTGATAAAATTTGTGGAATGGTTAGTATATGCTTAATCTATAGCAATGTTTAGGTTCTATAAAAGTACCTTTTTGGTCACCAAATAGTGGTTATGACGGCCCCTCTGGTGTACCTGGAATTTGTCATACAAAGATGCATGACAGTGGTCTTTGTCCTTGCAGAAAGTGAGGATGTTGTAAGAAGGAATAGGGAGGTAAATGGGGTTTGCAGAGGGTGCTGCAGGATCAGAGGGACGAGGGGGACTGCCAAAGAATATGGAGCTGCTGGTGCGATTGTGCACGCCTCTATTTGCAGCTACTCAAGAGGCAGGCAGGAGGGTCAGTCAAGTCCAGAAGTTCAAGGCCAGCCTAGGGAACATAGCAAGACCCATCTCTAAAATAAAAATTTTAATAAGAATATGGAGTCTAGGCCAGGCGTGGTGGCTCATGACTATAATCCCAGCACTTTGGGAGGCTGAGGCAGGTGGATCACTTCAGGTCAGGAGTTCGAGACCAGCCTGGCCAACATAGCGAAACACCATCTCTACTAAAAGTATGAAATGTAGCTGGGAGTGGTGGTGCATGTCTGTGATCCCAGCTACTCGGGAAACTGAGGCACAAGAATCGCTTGAATCTGGGAGATGGAGGTTGCAGTGAGCTGAGATCACACCACTGCACTCCACCCTGGGCGACAGAGAGACACCGTGTCTCAAAAAAAAGACTGGAGCCTAAGGAGAGTCCTGCAGGTTGCTTAGAAGTTACAGTACAAGAGAGTGGGGCAGGACAGTTCAGGTGAGGAAGCTGCAAGGCTTGTAGCCGAGCAAAGGGAAAAGAGTTCAGCAGAGACCAGGCAGGACGCATGGGTGGGGTATGACTCGTTAAACTGAGACATAGCTGCACTAAGCACTCTCCATTGTAGGTTGGTGTGTATCAAAGAAACACAGGCAGTTCTTCCACAAGGGCAGGACTTTAATCAGACATCAAGAACTGAGTTAATGATTTAAAATGCCCACATTGCACAGCCTTGTTTTTTTTTTAAAGTGATTTTTAAAACTGTTTTATCTTCCAATTTAAAATTTTTTTCCCTTTGAAGTGTGCTGGTCATCCCACCATGATGCAGTCCTAGTTTAATCATTTTAACAAGTGGATGGCAAATGCCCGAGGAGCATTCCTTGGCTGTGGTTGTTGCTGGTCTGCAGGAGGATAGGATTTCTTTCTTGGCCTGGTTACCGTGGCCAGAAATCAATACAAAGCCCTTTTGTGCTCCCAGCCTAGAAAGAAGAGCAATATGGCATCAGTTTTCTAGTCTGAACTAAGGACTGTTTCCATTCTGTTACCCCACTGATCCCATGTTTATTAAGTAAGAACTAACTAGTTTTCTCACTTAAATCAAAGATGCCTCAAGCTACAGTTGAAACTGTGAGAAACAGTCTGTGACAACATTAAAAAGATAGAATTCAACAGTTCTTAAAAAGCAAATAAGATATTTTTTTTTCCAGTCATTGGAATATAGCTTTGGTTTGCTGTTTGTTGGTTGATTTTTTTTTTTTTTCATTTTTAGAAATAAAGTAATGGATCCCTTACCTATCTTTAAGCACTCTTTGTTGTCTCAGAGCCTATCGCTAGTTTTATTTTTTTAAGAGACAGGGTGTTGCTATGTTGCCCAGGTTGGGTTCTGTGGCGAGATCGTGGCTCACTGCAGCCTTGACCTCTAGGGCTCAAGCGAGCCTCCTGTCTTAGCCTCTGCAGTAGCTAGGACAATAGGCATGCACCAACATGCCTGGCTAATTTTTTCTTTTTTTTTTTTTTTTTTCTGTAGAGACCGAGTCTCAACTTGTTGCCTAGGCTGGTCTCAAATTTCTATCCTCAAGTAATCCTCCTTCATTGGCCTCTACTTTCATCTTTATTATATCTTACCTTATTTGTTTTAGAGACAGTTTCACTTTTTTACCCAGGCTGGTTTCAAACTCCTGCGCTGAAGCAATTCTCTCACCTCAGCCTCCCAACGTGCTGGGATTACAGGCATGAGCCACCGCACCGGCCTTCTAACTTCATCTTTAAATTAAAATTGTAGAAATATCTGAGTAGATTGGAGGGAGGAAATTAATTATAAAGACTGTAGACTATTAGTTGACATTGTATTAGGTACCACACATGACTTCTCTTAGTAACTCAATAATCTTTTGATGAAAGAGTTACAGACCTCATTTTATAGATGAGGAAATAGGCTTAGAATCAAGTGACTTGCCCAAGAATATACAGAAAGCAAATAATGGGACCTGATAGTTGAAACCTTAATGTGTGTATACTTTAAGAGTTTGTATATTATACTTTTTCACACACTGTGATGAGCTTTTTCTGTTATTTTGAAATAAAGGTAACAGTATATTTACTTTTTCCCTCTTTCTACCCTATAGACCCAAGTCTTGGATTGAGGAACAGGCAATGGGATCATTCCTCAGTGTGGCCAAAGGATCTGATGAGCCCCCAGTCTTCCTGGAAATTCACTACAAAGGCAGCCCCAATGCAAATGAACCACCCCTGGTGTTTGTTGGGAAAGGAATTACCTTTGACAGGTATTTTTTATTGTGTCCGTGCTTTGTATTTTGGTGAATGATTTGTATGCAGTTAAATTACTTGGTTATAGGGTTTTTTTTGGTTTGATTTTTTTTTTTTTTTTTTTTTTGAGGCAGAGTCTCACCCTGTCATCTAGGCTAGAGTGTAGTGGCGTGATCTCGGCTCACTGCAGCCTCTGCCTCCCAGGCTCAAGTAATCCTTGTGCCTCACCCTCCCAAGTAGCTGGGATTACAGGCGTGCACCACCACACCCAGCTAAGTTTTGCATTTTTAGTGGAGATGGGGTTTCGCCATGTTGGCCAGGCTGGTCTTGAACTCCTGGCCTCAAGTGATCCGCCCACCTCAGCCTCCCAAAATGCTGGGATTACAGACATGAGCCACTGTGCCTGGCCGGTTTATAGTTTGATTCAAAAGCATGGTGTTTGGTTGAAGGTATACATTACTTTAAATTTATTATGCTACCACCTCTAAAATGCTTAGAATATGTCAGAGACTATCAGGTATTTTGCATGTGTTAGCCCTAACCATACCCCTGCGAGCTAGGTATTGTAGACATTCTCCAGGTAAAGAAACCATGACTCAGAGTTTAAATAATTTGTTCAAAGTCCCATAACTAGTAAGTGGAGTCAGAAGTCAAACTCTGCTGTGTCGTGTCCTTTTTTTATAGAGATGAGTTCTCACTATGTTGCCCAAACTGGTCTTAAACTGCTATCTCAAGCAGTCCTCCCACCTCAGCCTCCCAAAGTGCTGGGGTTATAGGTGTGAGCCATTGTGCTCTGCCTAAAGTGTCTTCAGATTTTTCTGCCATGCACTTTGCTTGTCCTCTGTGGCTGTTAAAGATTCTCCACGAGGTTAGTGGTGATGCCCCTGTTTGGATTATGCCGTCTTCCCTTTGCTTGCTTCAGATGATTACTTCTTTTAGCTGACCAGTCTAGCTCCCATTAATCTTATTCAACCATAAGTATTTCTTAGAGTTGGAAACTGTATCTGGTTATTTCAGCCAAGGAGAGGCTGAACTGAGAAAGACGGTGGAGTTTGGTATTTCCCGTGGGAAGCGTTTGCCACCAAACACAAGTTTCAGGGATGCCAGCGGGTATGAGGCATAAAAAGGGCTACTTAGCAAAAAACTAGGTTCGAGAAACACATGAGGGGTTTCATTTTTGTTTTATTTGCTTAACTACAGGGCTTCTCAGGGTACAGAATATAGCATTTTCTGTATTTCCTTTTGAAGGAACCCTGATTCCTGGGAATCATATTACCTGGAAACTACTTTGGAAAATGCTGCTAGATAACCATACGATGTTGATGTCCCCTTGTACATTTTTGTGCCCTTTCTGGAATGCTTCTAGACGTAGGAAGCTCCTGTCGTTGGCATAGCTTGCTGCCAGTGTGGTCTCCTTGTGTTAGCAGGTCAAAGTGCCTCCTTGTGTCTCCCACCCACTAGTTCACATTTTCTTCTTTAAAGCATTGATCTCCAAATGGTTTTCCTGGTATAGGCAGTCAGTAAAAGATCTTGAGCACATCCCTTTCAAAATATGCATGCTTTTTTATAAGTTACATGCATTATGCTGTTGTACTAAAGTGTATATTATAAAAACAATACAGCAAATACAATTTAGAAAGTTAAACTTTATTTTTTTTTTTAATTTTTTTTTTTAGTAGAGACAAAGTCTCACTGTGTTGCCCAGGCTGGTTTTGAACTTTGGAGCTCAAGCAATCTGCCTGCCTTGGCCTCCCAAAGTGCTGGGATTATAGGTGTGAGCCACCACACCCAGCCTAAACTTTTTTTCTTTTTTTTTGAGACAGAATCACGCTCTGTTGCCCAGGCTGGAGTGGATTGGTGCAGTCTCGGCTCACTGCAACCTCCTCCTCCTTGGTTCAAGCAATTCTCCTGCCTGAGCCTCCCAAGTAGCTGGGATTACAGGTGCCTGCTACCATGCCCGGCTAATTTTTTTTTTTGTATTTTTAGTCCCGAGTAGCTGGGATTACAGGCGTCTGCCACCACGCCTGGCTAATTTTTTTCTATTTATGTAGAGATGGGGTTTCACCATGTTGGCCAGGCTGGTCTCAAACTCCTGATCTTGTGATCCACCCACCTTGGCCTCCCAAAGTGCTGGGATTACAGGTGTGAGCCACCACGCCTGGCCCTAAACTGTTCTTAAATGTTTTGCCAATTGTGACACAAATATTTTTACGCTAAGGGTGAAGTTTATTGTTAATTTAAGTCCACATTTATACTTTCTGCTGAGAATAAAAACAAAGAGGCCTAAACCCAAAGACTTAGAGCGAAAGTCTTCTTTGGGTTTAGAGAAGGCTTCCTTGCAGGAGTGTCAGTTTTAGCTGAAGATGTGAAGGATCAGGAGGAATTAGCTCAGGAGAGACTAGGGACAGGCATTCAAGTACAGGGAAGCATGGTGAAGGCTGCAAGGCGGGAAGGAGCAGGGTAAATTCCTGGTATGGCAAGAGTACCGGTGTGCCTGCACACAAGAACGTGATGGAGAGAAGGGGCAAGATATGGCTAGAGAGGTACACAAGCTTGGTCGCTGTGGGCCTGCTTGGATTTTACACTCTGCTCTAAGAACAGTTGGCTGTAGCTGAAGGGTTTCCACCAAACGGAATGACATGAGATTTACACATACAGTGAAATTCACCCTCTAAGTGGCCAGCTCAATGAGTTTTAACAAATGTGTGCACCCGCGTGGGTGCAGTGGCATACACCTGTAATCTCAGCTACTTGGGAAGCTGAGGTAGGAGGATTACATGAGCCCAGGAGTTCAAGAGCAGCCTGTGCAACATAGTAAAACAACATCTTTAAATAAATAAACAGATAGATTAGATAGGTCAATAGATTGATTTTAAAAACCAAAGAACAAATGTATACACCTATGCACCGTTCACCACTGTCAGGAAAATACATTTTTATCATCCCCTAGAAGTTCCCTTCTGCCTTTTTGTAGTCATTCGCCCCCTGTCCCTGCTCCAGACAGCTGATCATCTTTCTGTTACTGCAGATTAGTTTTGCCTATTCCGGAAAGTCATATAAATGCAGTCTTTGATGTCTGGCTTCTGTCTTTCAGCATAGTATCTGGGGTTTATCTATGTTGTTGGTCATGTCAGTCATTCTTCCTTTTTATTGCTGAGTAGTGTTCCATTGTATGGAAATGCCAGATTTTGTTTACCCGTTCATCTATTGGTGGAAAGTTGTGTTGTTTCCAGTTTTAGGCTGTTAGGAATAAAGTTAAGAGCATCTGTAAGCCTTTGTGTGGACGTGTTTTCCTTACTCTTGCGTAAATACAACCACTGTGTTGTATAATAACTGTGTTTAACTTTTAAGAAACTACCAAACTTTTCCAAAGTGGCTACATTTTCACTTCTACCATCAGTGTGCAAAGATTCTAATTGTTCTACACCTTCGTCAGTATTTGATATTGTCAGTCTTTATAATTCTAGCTGTACCAGTGAGTATACAGTGATTTCTCTGTGGTTTAATTTGCATTTCTCTAGTGACTAATGAAGTTGGTCATTTTTTATTTTTATTTTTTGAGACGGAGTCTCGCTCTGTCACCCAGGCTGGAGTGCACCTTGGCTCACTGCACCTCCGCCTCCTGGGTTCAAGCGATTCTCCTGCCTCAGCCTCCCGAGTAGCCGAGACTACAGGCACGCGCCACCATGCCTGGCTAATTTTTGTATCTTTAGTAGAGACGGGTTTTCACCATGTTGGCCAGGCTGGTCTCAAACTCCTGATCTCAAGTGATCTGCCTGCCCCAGCCTCCCAGAGTGCTGGGATACAGGCACGAGCCATCACGCCCAGCCAAAGCTGGGCATTTTTTAATGTGCTTATTGGACATTGGTATATCTTCTGTAGTAAGGTATTCAAATCTTTTGCCCTTTTTTATAGGAGTGTTGGCTTTACAGAGTTGTAAGGCTTTTTAAAAATGTATTTCATTTTAAGTGAGTTTTAGATTTTGAGGCTATGGTTCACCTTGAATCTTTGTGTATGGTGTGAAAAGACCTGGTTTGTTTTTGTCTTTTTTTTTCCTATGTGGCTATTCATTTACTTCTGTACTGTTTGTTGAAAAGACTGTCCTTTCCCCACTGGACTACCTTGGCACCTCGGGTGGAAATCAGTTGTCCATATAATTGTAGGTCTGCCTCTGGGCTCTGTATCCTTTCACCAGTGCCTGAAGACCAAATATCTTGATTACTGCAGCTTTGAGTAGGCTTAAAATCTAGTCACATGAGTCCTCCAGCTTTGCTCTTCTTTTTCAGAATGACTTTGGCTACATCCTTTGTATTTTCATATACATTTTAGAATCTGCTTGGGTTTTTTGTTTTTTTTTGTTTTTTTGTTTTTTTTTTTGAGACAGGATCTCACTCTGTTGCCCAGGCTGGAGTGCAGTGGTGCAATCTCAGCCCACTGCAGCCTTGACCTCCCTGGGCTCAGGTGATCCTCTCACCTCAACCTCCCGAGTAGCTGGGACTACAGATGCGCACCACTATGCCCCGCTAATTTTTGTATTTTTTATAGAGATGGGGTCTTGCCATGTTGCCCAAGCTGGTCTCGAACTCCTGGGCTCAAGTGATTTGCCTGCCTCAGCCTCCCTAAGTGCTGGGATTACAGGCGTGAGTCACCACACTTGGTGAATCTGTTTGTTTTTTCTTTTTCTTTTTTTTTTTTTGAGATGGAGTCTCGCTCTGTCGCCCAGGCTGGAGTGCAGTGACGCAATCTCGGCTCACTGCAAGCTCCGCCTCCTGGGTTCACGCCACTCTCCTGCCTCAGCCTCTCCGAGTAGCTGGGACTACAGGTGCCCACCACCACACCCGGCTAATTTTTTGTATTTTTAGTAGAGACGGGGTTTCACCGCAGTCTCGATCTCCTGACCTCGTGATCCGCCCGCCTCGGCCTCCCAAAGTGCTGGGATTACAAGTGTGAGCCACCCTGCCCGGCCTGCTTGTTTTTTCACACAACAAAACCCACTGAGATTTTGATTGAGATAGATTTTGTGTGTGTGTAAAAATGTGCTGTCTTTATGGTTAATGAAATGATAGTGGTGAGACTGATACCTGACAGACATCCAAATGACAGAGGGTAGTAGCATCAATGAGGGCAGCTGAGTAGAAATGTGGGTGGATTTGAGAGAGATTGAAAAAGTGAGCCAAAACTGATTGCTGATCTTTAACTGGTGGCTACCTTAGAACCATAGTCATAGGAATTAGAGAGCAGAACTTCCAGAAGAGGCCTGCAGATAAATGTGGCAGGTGGACAGAAGAACTTCAAATGCAACAGCGCGTTCCCTTTGTCCATGGGGTTTTCCCATGTATTTTTCTTGTTTGAGCCAGGGGATCATCTTTAATTCTTGGTGAACATGCCAACCATCTAAGTAACAAGTGCTTCTGAGGTCAGTGAGAATTAGGACTTAATTCGGAAGGAAAGCAGACTTCAGAGCAGCAGGCAGACCTCTCTCCAGTGAGCCACCAGGGCACATGAGCAGCAGATCTCAATTAGAACTCAGAGTCGAAGCCCCTGGCTCTGTGCTTGGCCTGTGAAGCATGTTGCTTCTGGACTTCTGCGGACTGGAAGCAGAAAAACCACTAGCTAGTTAGAAGCCTCTTGGGGTCAGGTAGTTTGGTTTCTTGCTAATTGCAGCCTTATTCAGTTCTCATGTTGAAGTTCTGTCTCTGAGCCGTTGGGACTGTGCCTCATTTAGGTTGTATTTTGCCATCAGCAGGATATAGCACACCTTGTGCAGTGTTGGAAGGAAATGTTAGCCCTCTGTCCTTCTGTCAGTTTCAGAGAAATGCCTCCAGTCATCTCTATAAGCTCATCAGCTTTTCTTAACAGCTCATGACCTTCACGTTCCATAAGTTGATCAATTCATAAAATTTGCTGAATAGACTATGTGGGTGTCAGGAGTTAATGAGACAATACAGAGATGGAATTTGCACAGTCTTGATTTTATGATACAGTAATGTTTCCAGTGGCACTGTTTAAATTTCATTCAAGTAGAAATAAAATGAGCTAAAGGCCGGGCGCGATGGCTCATGCCTGTAATCCCAGCACTTTGGGAGGCCGAGGCTGGCGGATCACGAGGTCAGGAGATTGAGACCATCCTGGCTAACACGGTGAAACCCCGTCTCTACTAAAATCACAAAAAATTAGCCAGGCATGGTGGCAGCTGGGACTACAGGTGCCCGCCACCATGCCCGGCTAATTTTTTTGTATTTTTAGTAGAGACGGGGTTGCACCGTGTTAGCCAGGATGGTCTTGATCTCCTGACCTCGTGATCCACCCGCCTCGGCCTCCCAAAGTCCTGGGATTACAGGCATGAGCCACCGTGCCTGTCTTTACTTTTTTAAATAAAGTGATTTTGGCCATCTTCTTTGCTATTAATATTGCACGTTGTCCATTTCCCCATAGTGGTGGTATCTCCATCAAGGCTTCTGCAAATATGGACCTCATGAGGGCTGACATGGGAGGAGCTGCAACTATATGCTCAGCCATCGTGTCTGCTGCAAAGCTTAATTTGCCCATTAATATTATAGGTAAGTGGGGCAACGGATTACATCTCATAGAGCTTCTGGATTCCAGCCAGGTAGGAGAACAGAGACAACAGATATGATTTCCCCTAATCTGAAAAGATAAGAAATGATTTTTAAATAGTCATCAAGCAGAAGCTGTTTAGCTCAGATAAGTGTTTTACTGTCTGAGCTGATTGAGTTAAATGTATCTTGCAACCAGTGGGCTCTAACTGGAATTGATTTATTTTACTTCTGCAAAAAGTGGTTAGCAGTCAGGGGCACATAATGTCAAGTTTGTAGTTGACATTATGAAATTTGCTTGGTACTTGGGGTGGCAGGACGTTGCTGGCTCATTGACTGATTGCCTCATAGGACTGTGGCCAGTGAAATGGCACACAGAAAGTACCTAGGACAGAAAAAGTGCTCATTATGTGGCAGTTCTTGGTAATGGAAGATAAAAACTCCCAGGCACAGTACTGGGAGTTTGTGTAATAGCATTGCTCATACTCATTTCAGAGGAGACGGGGAAGGAGGAGAGAGTCGTAGGTTAAATAATAATGCCCTGAGGCATGTCCATTGCACAAGGAAGGTAGAATTGGAATCCAGGTTTGTCAGACATGGCCCCCTCCTTCACTATCGTAGTCCTTTTTTTTCCTGAATTATTTAAAAGTCAGTTGCAGACATCATGACATGTCCTCTAAGAAAAAGGACATTCTATGTAATGACAAAACCATTATCTTTTCCAAGGATTAATACAGTAACCTAATTCACGTTTCCAGTTGTGTGAAAAATATCCATTTTATTTATTTATATTTAGGTTTTTTGGGTTTTTTTGAGATGGAGTTTCACTCTTGTTGCCCAGGCTGGAGTGCAATGACGTGATCTCGGCTCACCACAACCTCCGCCTCCCGGGTTCAAGTGATTCTTCTGCCTTAGCCTCTCGAGTAGCTGGGATTACAGGCATACACCACCACGCCTGGCTAATTTTGTATTTTTAGTAGAAACGGGCTTTCTCCATGTTGATCAGGCTGGTCTCGAACTCCTGATCTCAGGTGATCCACCCTCCTTGGCCTCTCAAAATGCGGGATTACAGGCATGAGCCACCGCGCCTGGCCTATATTTAGCTTTTAAATCCAGAAACTAATCAAGGACCACACATTGCCGTTGGTGCCCCTTTAGATTTCTTGAGTCTAGACCCTATTCCTGTTTTCTTCCATGGCATTAGCAGTTCTGAAGGGTCTAGGCTTGTTTCATGATATTCTGCAATTTGCATTTATTTGAATTGCTTCTTCTTGATTAGAATCAAGTTAGACTTATTTGGGAAGAATGCTACATGGGTGATGTGTACTTCTTGTTGCTGACATATCATGTCAGTTGTGTTATTGATGATGTTAAATTTGATCAGTTCGTTAAGGTGGCCTTTGTGTCTTGCTTCTCATGGCTCACAGGTGGCCTCTTGTCCTATGGGTGGCATGTTTGTACCCAGCATATACTGTGTGGCTTCATACATTCTTTCCAATAGGTCTGGCCCCTCTTTGTGAAAATATGCCCAGTGGCAAGGCCAACAAGCCGGGGGATGTTGTTAGAGCCAAGAATGGGAAGACAATCCAGGTTTGTAAATGGGAGACACAGCACTCCTCATCTGGCGTTCCTCAGGAATCCCGTGGTAGCCACATAACCACAGACAGCTTGGATGGATGCAGAGCCCCAGAACCATGTTGGGGAGGGTGCTGTCTTTAGTGCTGGGTAGCCTTTCTTTTCCTTCCCTTTCCCTTTCCCTTTCCTGAAGTGGGGTCTCGCTGTGTCAGTCACCCAGGCTGTAGTGCAGTGGTGTGATCATGGCTCACTGCAGCCTTGACCTCCCCAGGCTCAGGTGATCCTCACACCTCAGCGTCCTGAGTAGCTGGGACCACACGTGTGTACCACCACGCCTGGCTAGCTTTTTGTAGAGACAGGGTTTTGCCATGTTTCCCAGGCTGGTCCCAAACTCCTAGACTCAAGTGATCTGCCCACCTTGGTCTCCCAAAGTGCTAGGATTACAGGCATGAGCCACCATTCCCGGCCCCTGAGTAGCTTTTCTTGTAAAGGCAGAAGTATCTTCTTTTGGGATTTTGAAGAATGTTTTTCCAGACTTATTGTTCCTCCCACTTCCTGTATGCTATACACTCACGTTTCCATGAATTTGCTGCCTGCCCTGCAGAGTGCGGCAAAGCAGTACAACTGTGGGCTATCTTCTGGATATACCTGTGCTATGAGTGACTTTTTTCCATTGTAGGTGTTGAGGTGGAAAACACTGTCCTACATCATGGGCCCTGCACTCAAGGGGATGTGGCAGCAGGTCCTCCGGGTGGCACGTGCATGCATGCGTGTATTACAAGTCACTCATAAAATGACCGGACCTCTATTTAAAAGAAAGGAATATAATTAGGAAGTGTTACTGAAATTGCAAGAGTTTTCATTTCTAGGATTGAGACTGCCATATAGCTGTAGCTTTCTTAAGCTCTTTAACCTCATTTTCGGAAATCTTTACATTTTTCCCGTTCTTGTTATGAAGTTATGGGTAAAATGGACTAGACATTTTTCTATTTATTTTGGCTTCCAAAGTCATCAACCTTAGGTCATCAGCTCTGGTACAGTGATTATTATATTATTATTATTTTTTTATTTTTAATTAGAAATGGGGTTTCACCATCTTGCCCAAGCTGGTGTTGAGCTCCTGGGCTCAAGCTATCTGCCCACCTCTACCTCCCAAGGTGCTGGGGGATTATTAAATCATATTTGCTCTCCAGATTAGATATGTTCCTATTCTCATGGAAGTATGAATGGTTTGATAATGACACACGTCACGGTAGCTTTTTCCAACTTTTCTGTCGAACACTGTTGCAAGTGTCTAGTTTTCATATTCTTTACTCACTCTGTCACCCTTTCTGTTTTTGACCCTCTGCAGGTTGATAACACTGATGCTGAGGGGAGGCTCATACTGGCTGATGCGCTCTGTTACGCACACACGTTTAACCCGAAGGTCATCCTCAATGCCGCCACCTTAACAGGTCAGACTGTGCACTTGCCTTGATTTTGTTTGAAGGAAGTCTTGTTTGTTGCATGGATTTCACACACTATACTTGCGGCATTATTTTGCTAAAATTTGGCTTGGTCCATTGGCATTCAAAGATCTTTCACCAGAGGAATTGTTCTGCAGTTGTAAAATGTTTTGAATATTAGGTTCGTTGTTTTAAAGCATTCCAGGCTGTACCTTTTGTTTTTTTTTTTTGAGACAGAGTTTCACTCTGTCACCTAGGCTGGAGTGCAGTGGCGCGATCTCGGCTCACTGCAACCTCTGCCTCCCGAGTTCCAGTGATTCTCCTGCCTCAGCCTCCCAAGTAGCTGGGATTATAGGTACGTGCCACCAGTCCTGGTGAATTTTTGTATTTTTAATAGAGACGGGGTTTTTGCCATGTTAGCCAGGCTGGTTTCGAACTCCTGACCTCAGGTGATCTGCCCGCCTCGGCCTCCCAAAGTGCTGGGGTTACAGGCATGAGCCACTGCGCCCGGCCTAATTTTTATATTTTAGTAGAGACGGTTTAACCATGTTGGCCAGGCTGGTCTCAAACTCCTGACCTCAGGTGATCCACCCGTCTCAGCCTCCCAAAGTGCTGGGATTACAAGATTACAGACGTGAGCCACTGTGCCCAGCCTGGGCTGTACCTTTAAACAAAGAAATAACAAGTGGGCCAGATCAGCTCACCTAGAGTGACATCTAAAAATGATGTTAAGAGCTGGGAGTGGTGGCTCATGCCTATAATCCCAGCACTTTGGGAGGCCAAGGCAGGCGGATCATGAGGTCAGGAGATCGAGACCATCCTGGCCAACATGGTGAAACCCTGTCTCTACTAAAAATACAAAAATTAGTTGGGTATGGTGGCGCGTGCTTGTAATTCCAGCTACTCAGGAGGCTGAGGCAGGAGAATCGCTTAACCCTGGAGGTGGAGGTTGCAGTGAGCCGAGATTGTGCCACTGCACTCCAGCTTGGTGACAGAGTGAGACTCCCTCTCAAAAAATAAAATAAGATAACATAACATAACATAACATATAAAATAAAATAATGTTAAGAGATGGTTTCTGTTATAATTACCATTTGATACAGATCTGAAAAGATTAGTGATAAATCCCTAAGTCAATAGCTTTCTTTTACTTTTTTAAACTAATTGTAATGTATCTGATACCCTCTGAGCTTTCAGAGCTTTACTTTTTTTTTTTTTTTCCGGAACTTTTATACTTGATGTCATAAGGAAAAACATTTTACCAGGGTAGCAGGATCCTCATTTAACAAGTGACATAGTGTGAAGCTTGCGCTTTAAGGCCAGGCTCAGGTGGAACTCCCATCTGTGCCACTGACTAGTCAGTTAGCCATGGACAAGTTCCTTGGCCCTTTTGAGCATTGGTACTTGGGGACAATTCCATTTGCCTGGAAGAGCTGTAAAGGCTGGAGGGAGTTTCTTTTTTTGTTGTTGTTGTTTTTTTTTTGTTTTTTTTTGTTTTTGTTTTTTTTTTGAGACGGATTCTCGCTCTGTCGCCCAGGCTGGAGTGCAGTGGTGCGATCTCGGCTCACTGCAAGCTCCGCCTCCCGGGTTCACGCCATTCTCCTGCCTCAGCCTCTCCGAGTAGCTGGGACTACAGGCGCCCGCCACCACGCCCGGCTAATTTTTTTTTTTTTTGTATTTTTAGTAGAGACGGGGTTTCACCGTGGTCTCGATCTCCTGACCTCGTGATCCGCCCGCCTCGGCCTCCCAAAGTGCTGGGATTACAAGCGTGAGCCACCGCGCCCGGCCGGGAGTTTCTTGAAAGCCTCTTTAATACAGGCTGTGACACCACCAGCCCTGGAGGGCTGGGAATAGATTCCTAAAGGGATGACAAACAAGTGTTGTCCTATTGCCAAATCCCAGTGTTCATAATCTTTCATCCAAATGTTCTCTTCACAGTAATTCATCCTGACTCTACCTCTTTTTAAAAAAAAATTAATTTCTGAATCTTAACATCAGACTACCTCTTTTAAGATGAAAATTTAGATCATTTTTTATCCTTTGGTTTTATTCTTGCCCTGGTCATGCTGAGCCTTTACTTTGGCAGAAATCATGTTCCCTTTTATATGTAGGTCTAAAAATGGTCCACAGGTCTATTGCTAAGAGTTCTTTTTCAAAGCTGGCATTATAGTGTTTTCATGGTTTTTGGTCTACCTATTCAGTTTAGCAAACACTTTACCTGAAAAGCAGAGCTTCTAGGGTGGGGGGTTGGGGGAGGCAGTAGCAGTGAAGCGGGTACCCCCTTACTGTAAATGAGGAATCACAGAGGATAGATACATCAGATACATCAAGTTCTACAATTTAAACATAACTTTCATAATTACCACTTGGGAAATACTTTTCCTAGATGCTTAATAGCAGCATTCTACCCCACTTTTTTCTCAGTCTGAGAGGTGAGAAGGTGGGAAAGTTGGCCCTATGTAAGCAAGGGTGACCTTCTGGGTGAGCTTTCAGACCACACCAGGTGATGGTTCCCCAAATACTACTGAGCCCCTTCTGAGTTCCAGAAGCTCGGGTTCCAAGAGGAGAATAAGAACCAGTTTCTAAGCTCAGGCTCTTGATAGGAGGAAGTACACAGTCTTCAGAAATAGAAGACCTGATTTTAAAACTTGTCCTAACTTTTAATAGCACGTGACTTTGGACTAGGCTTTAGTTGTCTCATCCATAAAAGGGGTATAATAGCACCTCATTCATAGGAAGGATGCCTGCGAAGATTCAATGAGACGATACAGGTTGATGTCCATGGCCCAGCACATCATAGACACTGAAACAGATGTTATTGTCCTTTGAAAGGCAGGCCGTACCCCAGATTGTAGGAACAGTGACATATTCGTGGATGACCATCCAGTCACGGTGTTTCTTTTCATTTTCTTAATGCTTGGGCATAATTTAGGATTGAATGAGTGTGGTGCTATGCTCACTTTCCTTGGGGCTTTGATGTTTCTTCCAGACTATGAACAATTCTGGTAACATTGATCAGTGAGCATCACAACACAGGGCTCCAAATGTGCCTTGTAAATGAAAATGGGAAGTATGCCTCTGTTACTAGTAGTTCTGAAATGGGCTGTGGAAATAATTCTGGAATTACAGAGAATAAACTATTTAAATATATAATGAAATCATCTTTAGAGCCGTCGTCCCAACTGGACCACCTTAAATACTTATGTCTGCCATTTTTTTATTACTTTAAGGGAAGATAGCATGTTCTTGTTTGAGGGGATTGTTCATCTTTTCTATGACAAATTTTAAAACTGATAAATGACTCTTAGGGGGTTGATTGAAATATTTTGAGGACAAGTGAATAATTATATAAAAAACCACTAACTTGAAAACAAGTAAAGTATTCATGGGTATGTATATGTTGTCCCTCAGTATGCGTGGGGGATAGGTTCTAGGATCCCACCTCAGATACCAAACCCACGATGCTCACATCCATTATGTAAAATGGCATAGTATTTATATATAACCTATGTACATCCTCCAGTATACTTAAGTCATCTCTAGATTACTTATACTGCCTAATACAATGTAAATGCTATGTAAATATTCGTTACACTGTATTGTTTAGGGAATAATGACAAGAAAAAAAAGTCTGTGTATGTTCAGTACCGATGCAGCCATCTCCCCCACTTCAAAATATTTTCTGTCTGCATTTGGTTGACTCCATAGATGCAGAAGACACGGATACGGAGGGCTGACTAGTTAGTACTGTCTTCAAGTTTCAGTTTTCCTTGGGAGAGATACTAATGAGCAGTTTCATGTAAAGACATGGTGAAGAATTTAAGGAGCAACTTGGACATACTTTGCATTACAGGGAGCAAATGCCACCTTGTGAAGACTATAGATTTCCCCCAGTTTCAGTGCTGTCTCCTCTGACATTCCATATGTGTGTCCTGGTACTGATGGTGGTGGGTTCAGTGCTTGTCCTGGTACTGAAGGATAGTAAGGTTTGCTTTTCCTTTCAATAAATACTTAGCTCCTTTATGCCAGGCAGTGTGCTTTCTGGGCCCTAAGGATATGCCTAGGAACCAGACGTGTTCCTTGACTCAGCGCTTACAGATGGGCCAGGCAAATAACAAATGAGATTACCTGGAGCTCATACCACAGCTAAAGGAGGCAGCACTAAGTGGCTGTACCTGATTGTCTCTTCTCAAGAGGACCTGCAAATCTGGATTTTTAAGTTGATTTTTTAAAAATATGCTAATTAATGTAAAAATAGAAGTCAGCCAATGGGACACAACTTTGTTGGAGAAAAAAACTAAAGATGAAACAAGTAAATATGATGCAGTAATAACAGACATCAAAGTCTTATAGCAATACTTAGATGTGATTAAAATTGCTGAAAAATTAGATTCCTCAATGCCAGTAGTATGTAAATTATGATACCTCCATCCAGTGGACTATTTTTAAATCATTAAAAATACTTTCAAACATTTGTTTATAAAAGAGGAATAATTTTTTCTCTTTTTTTTGAGACAGAGTCTCACTCTGTTGCCCAGGCTGCAGTGGCACGATCTTAGCTCACTGCAACCTCTGCCTCCTGGGTTCAAGCCATTCTCCTGCCTCAGCCACCTGAGTAGCTGGGATTACAGGCGTGCGCCACCACACTCGGATTTTTGTATTTTTAGTAGAGACGTGGTTTCATCATGTTGGTCAGGCTGGTCTCGAACTCCTGACCTCAAGTGATCCACCCGTCTCGGCCTCCCAAAATGCTGGGATTACAGGTGTGAGCCACTGCGCCCGGCCAAAGAGGAATAGAATAAATTTTTAAAGCATAAAAGGAAGAACACGGCCAGGTGCGATGGCTCACACCTGTAATCCCAGCACTTTGGGAGGCTGAGGCGGGCGGATCACGAGGTCAGGAGATCAAGACCATCCTGGCTAACACGGTGAAACCCCCTCTCCACTAAAAATACAGAAAAATTAGCCGGGTGTGGTGGCACACGCCTGTAGTCCCAGCTACTCGGGATGCTGAGGGAGAGAATGGCATGAACCCGGGAGGTGGAGGTTGCAGTGAGCCGAGATCGCACCACTGCACTCCAGCCTGGGCCACAGAGCAAGACTCCGTCTCAAAAAAGGAGGAACACATGCTTGAGCACATACAGGATGGTCTTGTTTTTTATGAAAGTTTAGAAGTTGGGCTGGGCATGATGGCTTACGCCTGTAATCCTGGTGCCTTGGGAGGCTGACATGGGAGGATTGCCTGAGCCCAGGAGTTCAAGACCAGCCTGAGCAACATAATGAGACCCCATCTCTACAACAAGAAATTGGTTTTTTTTTTGTTTTTTTGGTTTTTTTTTGAGACGGAGTTTCACTCTTGTTGCTCAGGCTGGAGTGCAATGGTGCGATCTCAGCTCACCACAACCTCTGCCTACCCAGGTTCAAGCGGTGCAAGCGATTCTCCTGCCTCAGCCTCCTGAGTAGCTGGGATTACAGGCATGCACCCCACGCTCGACTAATTTTGTATTTTTAGTAGAGACAGGGTTTCTCCATGTTGGTCAGGCTGGTCTCAAACTCCCAACCTCAGGTGATCCGCCCGCCTCAGCCTCTCAAAGTGCTGGGATTACAGGCGTGAGGCATTGTGCCTGGCCTTTTTTTTTTCTTTCTTTCTTTTTTGAGACAGAATCTCGCTCTATCGCCCAGGCTGGAGTGCAATGGCACGATCTCGGCTCACTGCAACCTCCGCCTTCTGGGTTCAAGCGATTCTCCCTATCTCAACCTCCTGAGTAGCTGGGATTACAGGTGCCTACCACCATGCCCAGCTAATTTTTGTATTTTTAGTAGAGACGGGGTTTCTCCATGTTGGCCAGGCTGGTATCGAACTCCTGACCTCAGGTGATCCCGCCCGTGATGGGATTACAGGCGTGAGCCACCATGCCTGGCCCAAAAAGAAATTTTTAATTAGCTGGGTGTGGCGGCATGTACCTGTAATTCCAGCTACTCAGGAGGCTGAGGCAGAAGGATCACTTGAGCCCAGGAGTTTGAGGCTGCATGCCGTGAGCTCTGATCATACCACTACACTGCAGCCTGGGTGACAGTGAGACCTTTCTCAAAAAAAAAAAAAAGTTTAGATGTCTGGAAGGAAATGTCAAAAATAGGTAACAGTTACCCTGAAATGAAATTATTGGTCAAATTCAGTAGGTTCCGTTATTGCATTTCCTAATAATTTAAATGAATTCTGGCTTGAAAAACATAAAAATATGTTAACTATGTACAGGAAAGATTTTCTAAGCTTATCTATTTTTGAAAATGAGGAAGCCATTAAATAGGGTACATGCTAAGGTTTCCATCTGCGTGGCAGAGGAGCCCACTTTGCCTGGAGAGACTGCACTTGACTGAGGGCTTGTGTCTTACAGGTGCCATGGATGTAGCTTTGGGATCAGGTGCCACTGGAGTCTTTACCAATTCGTCCTGGCTCTGGAACAAACTCTTCGAGGTAGGAATAATATTTGTATATCTAAATTATAGAGATGGTGAATAAATTATTCTAGCCTTAGAAGGATAGACTTCTTCAACCCCTGTGTTAAAGTAATTTTTATGCCGCAGGTTTGCCTTTGAATTGAAAATGAACCACAGCAATGGATTGAGTTCAGTGGCATTGGGTTTTCCACAAATGTTCCTAAAGGAGGGGATGATGTCCCCTGCTCCCGTCCGGTAGCCTCAGCATCCTGTGAAAATGTCTCACGAACACTGTGGTCATAGTTGAGAATCCCTGAGGTAGAAACGGTTTTGAAGATGGCTTTGTGGAGCAGTGTTTGTGACTGTGTGTCGTGAGCCATGTAAGGGAGTTCACTCTGCAGCAATGAGGATGTCTTCAGACCGCTGTGCTCTGTGCCTCCCTCCATGACCCTTCACAGCCAGCCTCTTCCCAGCAGTCACCCTCATTTCCACACACACACACACACACACACACACACACACCCTCTCTTACTGCCATTGGTTTTCGACTGCCCACACCACTGTTAGCCTAACTCAGCCTGTCTTGGGGCAACAGGTGACTCTGTGGCCTCCTGACACCTGGTTCAGCTTCTGTGATAATCCTTTCTTGGGCTGCCTTCTCCTGTGATTTTCCTGCTCCTGTCTCCTGATTTGTTTGTTCCCTTTGGTCGCCTTTGGCTGGTGTTCAGTTCAAGGCCATAGACTCTTCCTACTCGACACAGTCTGCACAGGGAAGCTCCAGCCAGCACGTGTTGCCTGATGGCTCCCATCTCTCTCCTGAGCCCCAGCCTCTGTGTATCCACGTGGCTGCCAGACAGCTCCAGCTGGCTGCTTACTCATTCATTCAACTAGTAATTAATGGGAGCTTACTCTGTGCCAGTGGGGGACAAACATAAAATGTCCCCAAATATAATCTTGAGGGTGGTTTAAGGTCTAAACTTATTTTCACCCTAAACTGCTTCTCCTTCATATATGTCATCATTCATGAAGCCCAGTTTCCCCAGTTCTGCAATACTCAGCCCCATCATCTCCTTCCAGGCCGGGCCAGGAACCTCTCCTCTGGCCTCCCACATAACCGTTATCCCTCTTTCATGGCACCCACAATATTGTTGTTTTGACTTTTTAAAAACATTTAAGCTTTAAAAAAAAAACCTCAGTTATATGTGCATAAATCAACAATCAGCAGCCCACAGTCTGTTTTCCAGAAGGCAGCCGCTTTCAACCCTTGGCTGATTCATCTGGTATTTACTTATGTCTTAAAATAACAGCTTATATTGCTGCTTCTCGATTTTTCACTTTTAGGTCTTTGACTTTTTACCAGTGAGTTAAATAATCTGTTTATATATCTATTTCCCCTACTAGCCTGTAGGCCCTTGGGTGGCTCAGTAGTATTTCAGCACACCTGATGGTGCTCAGTAGTTCAATAAACAATGAATGAGTGAGTGGGTAAATGATGAATGAATGAATGTGGTCACCCTGTCTCAGGATTTCAGTGATACAGGTCCAGTCATGTGTTTCTGTCACATAGAAGTGACCTGCCACATAAGAACTCTTTCACCCTAATCAACCCACAAAGCCTGTAACTGTAGTTTGATGATTTTAGCAAAATGCCCTACAGATTTGTGAAATTGCCTCACAACATTCCCGGTTTCTTTTTATTTGTTGTTTATTTATTTATTTTTGAGACAGAGTCTCGCTCTGTCGCCAAGCTGGAGTACCGTGGTGTGATCTTGGCTCACTGCAACCTCCGCCTCCTGGGTTCAAGCAATTCTTCTGCCTCAGCCTCCAGAGTAGCTGGGCCTACAGGCACGTGCCACCACACCCAACTAATTTTTTGTACTTTTAGTAGAGACAGCATTTCACCATGTTGGCCAGGGTGGTCTCGATCTCTTGACCTCGTGATCCACCCACCTTGGTCTCCCAAAGTGCTGGGATTACAGGTGTGAATCACTGTGTCCAGCCTCCTGGTTTCTTTTATAGTTCTAAAATAAATCTTTTAATGAGTGGACACAATTCTGAAACCTATTTTCTAGTTTCATGTTTTAGAGTAACAGGTTAGAACAACTCTTCCTTCATGCATTGAGCACGTTGATGCCATGAATTTCCCAGAACCTGCCTCATCCACTCTTCTACTTGTCATACCTGTTCTCTAGGCTAGCATTGAAACAGGGGACCGTGTCTGGAGGATGCCTCTCTTTGAACATTATACAAGACAGGTTGTAGATTGCCAGCTTGCTGATGTTAACAACATTGGAAAATACAGGTATGTAAGATAAGCTAAATGTACATTTATACAATCATCCTTGATTGCCAAAATAGCTATTTTCAATTTTATCCCCTTATAAAAGGCTTAACTACTTAATTTCCTTTTGGTGTAGTGCTTGTAAGCTTTTTAATGTCTTGAATTTTCAAGTATTTCTTCATCCAGATCTCAAAATTTGCATGTTTCTAATCTAATGGTAATTTTAAGTAGATGGTAAGGGAAAGAGATGGAAAATATGGGAGTTCATTACCATAGCAAAAAGGAATATAGAATTTATCCTTTACTGCTTAAAGCAATATCTGAAAATAAATATTCTGAAAGTGATATGTGGGTTAGCATCTTAATAGGTCTTATAAGCTTGACTCTTGTTCTCTGGTTGTAGAATGTACTTAGCAAAAATGTGGGCTCTCAGTGCACATTTACATGGGGTTGTAAAGTGGTTTTTGTCTTTTTCTTCAGATCTGCGGGAGCATGTACAGCTGCAGCATTCCTGAAAGAATTTGTGACTCATCCTAAGTGGGCACATTTAGACATAGCAGGCGTGATGACCAATAAAGATGAGGTTCCGTATCTACGGAAAGGCATGACCGGGAGGCCCACAAGGACTCTCATTGAATTCTTACTTCGTTTCAGTCAAGACAATGCTTAGTTCAGATACTCAAAAATGTCTTCACTCTGTCTTAAATTGGACAGTTGAATTTAAAAGGTTTTTGAATAAATGGATGAAAATCTTTTAACAGAGACAAAGGATGGTATTTAAAAATGTAGAACACAATGAAATTTGTATGCCTTGTTTTTTTTTCATTTTACACAAAGATTTATAAAGGTAAAGTTAATATCTTACTTGATAAGGATTTTTAAGATACTCTATAAATGATTAAAATTTTTAGAACTTCCTATTCACTTTTCAGAGTATATGTTTTTAATTGAGAAGCAAAATTGTACCTCAGAGTTGTGATGCTAGGAACATGAGCAAACTGAAAATTATTATGCACTTGTCAGAAACAATAAATCCAACTTGTTGTGCTCTCTGATGTGGCTCTGATATTTACTTACATATTGCTACAAACTCAGTAACTTATTACTAGAATATCATTCGTCTCTGTAGCCATGTTGTATGAACTACGTAATTAAATTGGGGCACAGTGGTTTATGTATTTTCTCAATGTTCCTCATCACTTAAAGGTACTCAGTGATTGAGCTCATCAGTTTGGGTAATAGTGGCTTGGCAAATGATTTCCAAAATGAATCAGTCAGAATACTACTAACCATTGTTGACTTACCATCTGCCAGGCACTGTCCTCAGTGTTTTCAGGTGTTAAATTATTGAGTCCTACCCAATGAGACAGGTACTGTTATTACCCTTATATGACAGATGAGGGAAACGAGGCACAAGAGAGGTTTAGTAACATGCCACTGATGTCACAGAGCAAGTAACTGGTAGCTCAAAGTTCAAGCCAGGTGGTCTGGCTGCTGCACTGGTACACCGCAGTGCTCTTTTTCAGTTCAGTGACTTGAATGGATGTAGAATTTATTTGAAGTACTGAAGTAAGAAACATGACCACAGGCCAAGCACAGTGGCTTATGCCTGTAATCCCAGCATTCTGAGAGGCCAAGGCAGTAGGATTGCTTGAGGCCAGGAGTTTGAGACCAGTTTGGGCAACATAGTTAGACCCTTGTCTCTATTTTATTAAATTTTAAAAAGAATTCAAGCCAGCAACAGTGTGCTGAAAAAAGAAACAATCATAAAAGGGACTGTCAGCTGAGCACAGCCACTCGGGAGGCTGGTGTGGGAAGACTGCTTGAGCCTGGACGTCAAGCCTGCAATGAGCCCCCGATCATGCCACAGCACTCCACCCTGGGTGAAAGAGCAAGAACCTGTCTCAGGCCAGGCGCGGTGGCTCACACCTGTAATCCCAGCACTTTGGGAAGCCGAGGCAGGCGGATTACAAGGTCAGGAGTTCGAGACCAGCCTGGCCAATATGGTGAAACCCCGTCTACTAAAAATACAAAAAAAATTAGCCAGGCATGGTGGCGCATGCTTGTAATCCCAGCTACTTAGGAGGCTGAGGCAGGAGAATTGCTTGAACCCGGGAGGCGGAAGTTGCAGTGAGCCAAGATCGCACCACTGCACTCCAGCCTGGGCGACAGAGCTAGACTCAGTCTCAAAAAACAAAAAGCGGGTGGGGGGGCAGCAGATGCAGTGGCTCATGCCTGTAATCTCAGCACTTTGGGAGGCCATGGTGGGAGGATAACTTGGAGCCCAGGAGTTTTGAGACTAGCCTGGGCAACATACTGAGACCCTGCCTCTATAAAAAATTTTTTAAGGCCGGGTGCAGTGGCTCACGCCTGTAATCCCAGCACTTTGGGAGGCTGAGGTGGGTGGATCACGAGGTCAGGAGATTGAGACCATCCTGGCCAACATGGTGAAACCCCGTCCCTACTAAAAATACAAAAATTAGCTGGGCATGGTGGCATATGCCTGTAATCCCAGCTACTTGGGAGGCTGAGGCAGGAGAATCGCTGGAGGCAGAGGTTGCAGTGAGCCAAGATCGTGCCACGGCACTCCAGCCTGGCAACAGCGAGACTCCGTCACAAAAAATAAATACATAAATAAATAAATAAAAATTTAAATAAGCTGGGTGCTGTGGTGGTGCACCGGTAGTCCCAGCTACTCAGAAGGCTAGGGCAGGAGGATTGCTTGAGCCCAGGAGTTTGAGGCTGCAGTGAGCTATGAGTGAGCTATGAACCACTGCACTCTAGCTGGGGCAACAAACCAAGACCCCATCTCTTAAAAAAAAAAAAAAAAAAAAAGAGACTGTCAACGGGTACAACTGTTTGCTCACCTCCTGAGACTATAACCAATCAACGTAATTCCATTGGTGCAGACTTAGAACAAAGCTCTCCTCTTTTTTACTTTTGTATCAGATGAATCAAATTAATCCATCAATGGGATGTGTGCCCTTTTTTTAACTTTGAAAATGTTTGACAGGAAAAGCTCTTTGTTACTGTTAATTTTAACATTTAAGCAATTTGACATGCAAAAATATTGTATATCTAAACTGGTTTATAGAGGGAATGGAAATGGGCATGCATGTTTGTGGTATTTATTAGAATTAAAAGCCGGTAAGTGTAGTGAGCAAACACAGGTTTCCCTGGTTATTCATGTTCAGAAGTCACTTTATCAGGAAAGATGGAATTAGAGGGTTGGAATTACAGGCTTATGAAGGAAAATGAAAACAGATTTATTCTGGGTGATGAAGAGCCTCAGTCGGGCTTTGACAGAAGGCAAATGTTAAAAGCAGGTTATTAAAAGATTAGCAGCCTGGTGCCGGGCGCGGTGGCTCACGCCTGTAATCTCAGCACTTTGGGAGGCCGAGGCAGGCGGATCACGAGGTCAGGAGATCGAGACCATCCTGGCTCACACGGTGAAACCCCGTCTCTACTAAATATACAAAAAGTTAGCCGGGCATGGTGGCGGGCGCCTGTAGTCCCAGCTACTTGGGAGGCTGAGGCAGGAGAATGGCGTGAACCCGGGAGGCGGAGCTTGCAGTGAGCCAAGATCGCGCCACCTGGGCGACAAAGCGAGACTCGGTCTCAAAAAAAAAAAAAAAAAAAAAAGAGATTAGCAGCCTGGCGCTCTGGCTCATGCCTGTATTCCCAACACTTCGGGAGGCCGCGGCGGTAAAATCACTTGAGCTCAGTAGAACACCTGACTCAACTAAAAAAAAAAAAAAAAAAAAAAAAAAAAAAAAAAAAAAAAAAAAAAAACCCGGCGCGACGGCACGCACCTGTGGTCCTAGCTACTTGGGTGGCTGAAGTGGGGGGATTGTTTGAGCCCAGGAGGTCGAGCCCTGATCATGACACTGCACTCCGGCCTGGGCGACAGAGCGAGACACTGAGAAAAAAGAAAAGAACGAAAGAAAGAAAAAGATTAGCATAGTGACTTTCTCTTTGATGTAACCATAAATATCTAAAGAGAACAGTGCCGGGCACATTGGAAACCTCAACAAAGTTGTTTCCGTTATCCCTCTCCGACCAGAATTCAGGAAGAACTTTGCCTGTCTTGTTCCCGCTATCACCAATGACTCAACAAATGTTTGTGGAGTGAGTGGGAGACCCTCTCCTTTTACCAACGGTAAACAGCCCGCGGAAAGAAAAAGTAACTTAGCCAGTCTCTCCAGGCATTTGGGGCACAGTCGGGACTAGCATAGTAGTATCCTGACTCTCGCGGGAGGGCTCGCTCCACTGTAGTTATTAATTCTTCTCTCCACACAACCAGGTCTAATCCGGCCAAACTCTTCAATTCTTAACCTAAGAAAAAAGGAAAATACATGTAAACTCTGTTTTGCGATAGACAAAAAAACAGAAGAATTAAAAATCGTCCTTCCGGGGGCGCAACAGAATCTTCCAATCGCGAGGTCCTGTCACGTGACCACGCCTACTGCACCAGACACGTGACCTTCTGAGCCGGCTTCCGCGCAGGCGCAGTGGATCTCTCTTGCGTCACTCAAGACATGGCGGCTCCGCTAGGGGGTATGTTTTCTGGGCAGCCACCCGGGCCCCCTCAGGCCCCGCCGGGCCTTCCGGGCCAAGCTTCGCTTCTTCAGGCAGCTCCAGGCGCTCCTAGACCTTCCAGCAGTACTTTGGTGGACGAATTGGAGTCATCTTTCGAGGTAATATAAGTCTTTGTCCCCAGCCTTCCCTTTTTTCTGAAACGTGAACTGCGCGTACGCGTGTCTCCTCCAGGGATCCGAGCAGCTAGTTTACAAATGGGGAAACTGAGACTTAAGTAAAGTAAATCACTTGCTTTAGGCTTCCCCGTGGCCCGTATTCAATTCAGGTCTGCTGGCGGGGGCGCGTAAACTCGACGTTTCTGGAAACGTGGACCCGAAGTTTGCCTAAACCCCAAACTTGGAACCCTTCCAGATTCCCAGCTGGTCCTTGGTCTCATCCCTGAGCACCGTTTCTTGCATCCCTGCATGTTTAGTAAGAGGCTCAAGTCTTTTCGGAGCTCAGAGTTTCACTACTGTGTCCTGTATCCTTTCCGCTGGGCTTCACCCTTAAACGATCCTAAAGTAAAGGGACTCTTAAGAGCGGAAATTGACTTAAGTTACCAGGCGCGGCGTGGAACTAGGGGCTGAGGAAAGAGGAATGCTGGAGGTTAGGGAGGAAGGGAAGCACAGATGACCCAATCTCAGTTCTGCCCAAGGAGTTTACCTTGTGGCAAGAAAGGTGAACTGTGTATTGAGGGAAGATAGACAGGTGAAAATAAGTGCTCTGGTGATTTCCAGTGGTCTTTAAAGTGGAAGATGAGCTATTCCTGTGTAGTAATAAAGTAATATAACTTCAAATTGGAGTTAACTTTTCCACATTTTAAATCCCAATTTTGCCAGGCGCAGTGGCTCACGCCTGTAATCCCAGCACTTTGGGAGGCCAAGGCGGGCAGATCACGAGGTCAGGAGTTCGAGACCAGCCTGACCAACATGGTGAAACCCCGACTCTACTAGAAATACAAAAATTAGCCAGGCGTGGTGGCGTGCGCCTGTAATCCCAGCTACTCGAGAGGCTGAGGCAGGAGAATCGCTTGAACCCGGGAGGCAGAGGTTGCAGTGAGCCGAGTTGGCGCCATTGCACTCCAGCGTGGGTGACGAGCTAGACTCCGTCTCAAATAAAATATAAATATCCCAATTTTGTGACTTTTATATTGAATCTAATAGCACAGTGGTACATGAATATAATTTGTAAGCGATTATATTGTTCAGACTGCATGGACAAAATGCTTTTACCACACGGATGTACAAAGATTTAGAAATAAATGATTTGAGATGGAGCCTCACTCTCTCACCCAGGCTGGAGTGCAGTGGCGCAATTTCGGCTCACTACAACCTCCGCCTCCCAGGTTCAAGCGATTCTCCTGCCTCAGCCTCCCGAGTTGCTGGGATTACAGGCATCTGCCACCACACTAATTTTTTTATTTTTAGTAGAGACAGGGTTTCACCATCTTGGCCAGGCTGGTCTCGAACTCCGGACCTCGTGATCCACCCGCCTGGGCCTCCCAAAGTGCTGGGATTACAGGCATGAGCCACCGCACCTAGCCAGAAATAAATGATTTGAAGGACAGAGACGGAGGGGGAGAGCGGGGGTGGGGGGAGGAGGAGGAGGAGGTGGTGGAGGTGGTGGAGGTGGTGGTGGTGGTGGTGGAGGTGGTGGAGGTGGTGGTGGTGGTGGAGGTGGTGGTGGAGGTGGTGGAGGTAAGTGGTAAAGGAAGGGGCTGATGAAAGACTGGCATTGTACAAGGCATTGTACAAATCTTAGCCTGGCACTGTACAAGTCTTAGCCAAATTTGACTCCCAGCACCCTGCTGCTTAAAAACGTACAGTGGCTGCTTGTTGCTCTTGAGATAAGATCAAGATGTTTAGTGTGGTCTCCCAGGCTTTGCATGTTGAGTTCTCTCCTTCAGACTCGTTTCCTTACTCCAGTCACACAAGACTTCCCCACGTGTACCATTTGTTTTCTCTTTGGGCTTCCAGGCCCCTCCTCAGCTCATTGCATCACTTCCTCAGTAGACCCTTCCCTGGCCTTCTTTTTAATACTTAACATTAAACCAGGCTCCATGAAGTTAGAGACTACCTGTTTTGTACCCCTACCTCTCACATTGTGTATCTTGTAGTGCTAATACAGTGGTAGTAACAAGTGCTAGATGAATATTTGTCAGACATTGAAGGAACCTGTAGTGTGGAGCCTGTAGTGTAGTTGCCTGTGCACAGAACTTGCCCAATTCACATATATGTCTGTAGGTGCCCTTGAGAGAGAACTCCCTCTGGGACTCGATTATCCATACAGAGAATACAGAGAAAACCAGTCCCTGCCTTCAGGAAGCTTGTGATAAATGGCAAGCAGTTGCCTTGTTGTAGGATCACTGCTCTGATAGAAGAAACCTAGGGTACAGTGGGAGCACATACAGGTGTGTACATCGAAGAAGGCTTCCCAGAGAGCAGGAAAGCCAAAGAAGCATTTTGACTTAGCCAGGTGAAGGAGAGTGGGAGAGGTGCGAGTTGGATCCTCTCTCTACTGCTGGGTGATCATGATCTGTCTAGTCTTGTCTCAAGATTCAATTCAAAGGCCACATTTTCTTTGGAACTTTTCCTGTTTCCTTCCTTGTGTTCTGTGTGGACCTCAATTTTTACAGCCTCCAGTGGCACATAGCAGACCCTGCTTACCTGCTTCTCATTCCTGTTGGGGTGCCACCCCTTGAGGTCTCTGTCTGCTCATTCTAGGTGCTCAGCACATGCTCTTTGATGGAAGGAATTTATTGAGCTGATGCAACTCTTGATTTTGGAGGGAACGTTGGAGACCATCTAGTTCCATTTCCTCCATTCATGGGTAGAGAAACTGAGGCTCAGTGAGGGCAAGTTGCTTGCTCAAAGCCAGCCGTTGGGTTTGTGGAAATGAGGACTAGCACTTACTTTCCAGGCAAAGGCTCTGTTTTAGCCATGCTTTTAAAAAGCTATTCTCTTTCTAGGCAGATGCGGTGGCTCACACCTGTAATCCCAGCACTTTGGGAGGCCAAGGTGGCTGGATCGCTTGAGGTCAGAAGTTCGAGACCATCCTGGCCAACATGGTGAAACCCCATCTCTAACTAAAAATACAAAAATTAGTGGTCTATGGTGGCACGTGCCTTAATCCCAGCTACTTGGGAGGCTGAGGCAGGAGAATCGCTGAAATCCGGGAGGCAGAGGTTGCAGTGAGCCAAGATCATGCCACTGCACTCTAGCCTGGGCAACAGAGTGAGACTCTGTCTCAAAAAAAAAAAAAAAAAGGCTATTCTCTTTCTAGACTACCACACATTTTCTTCTTAATATAGCTGTCCAACTGTTTATAAAGGCCTGTGTATCTATTTTTTTTCTTTTCTTTTCTTTTTTTTGAGACAGTCTCACTCTGTCACCCAGGCCAGAGTGCAATGGCACGATGTTGGGTCACTGCAACCTCCACCTTCTGGGCTCAAGTGGTCCTCTTGCCTCAGCCTTGCAAGTGGCTGGGACTACAGGTGCGCACCACTATGCCTGACTAATTTTTGTTTTGTAGAGACAGGGTTTCACCACATTGCCCATGCTGGTCTTGAACTCTTGGGCTGAAGCGATCCACTCATCTTGGTCTCCAAAAGTGTTGATTACAGGCGTGAGCCACCATGTCTGACCCCGAAATTTTTTTTAAGGCGGTGAAGGAGAGTAAAATTCTTGAGATGAGATTTCCTGCCACCCTGTCTGGTAGGCCTCCTGGCTCTGGGGAGCTGGCCCAGCTTTTTTGGCCAGTTTGTGACTGGTTGGCCTCTTGATGGGATGTTTTCCAGTAGCCATAGGTCTCACAAAGGAAGTACATCCTACCCACATCCCAAACCCAACAAGAGTCAACTTTCTTTTTTTTTTTTTGACACAGATTCTCGCCCTGTCACCCAGGCTGGAGTGCAGTGCTGCGATCTTGGCTTACTGCAACCTCTGCCTCCCAGGTTCAAGCGATTCTCCTGCCTCAGCCTCCCGAGTAGCTGGGACTACAGGCACGTGCCACCATGCCTGGCTAATTTTTTGTATTTTTTATTAGAGACGGGGTTTCACCGTGTTAGTTAGGATGGTCTTGATCTCCTGACCTCGTGATCCGCCTGCCTTGGCCTCCCAAAAGTGTTGGGATTACAGGCATGAGCCACCGTGCCTGGCCAGGAGTCATCGTTCAAAGTAATCCCGAGAATGGGCAATCTGTTTTTCTGATTTACTTTCTCTGTAAGTCAGGTGCGGGAGCTGCAGGCAGGCAGAATTTTTCCTTGTCAAAGGGCCCTCATGTGTAGATAATGTTCTAAATTTGAGCTCAGATCTGTCTGCCTCACACCAAGTGTAGTTTGCTGATTGCTGACAGAGCTCCACTTTCCTGTGTTTGAGGCTTCCTTTCTAACTCCTGCTCTTCCAGCTGCCATGCTGTTCTCTTTCTGTGCCTCCCCAATCTCCCTGCCCACTTCCTGCAGTGGGCCTGCTTTCGTACATTTGCTTAGAGTTGCTTGTGCCCAGAACTCCTTGGCTGATTCACA
Source organism: Symphalangus syndactylus (assembly GCF_028878055.3). Lineage (NCBI taxonomy): Eukaryota > Metazoa > Chordata > Mammalia > Primates > Hylobatidae > Symphalangus > Symphalangus syndactylus. The sequence goes on from NC_072438.2 coordinate 25,381,301, forward strand.
TTTGTATCTGTATAGGTGCCCTTTAGAGATAACTCTCTCTGGGTCTTGATTATCCATGTGACACCTATCTTGTCCTCTTAGGCCGTCCAGTCAGTCAGTAATATGTGTTATTAAACACTTCCCTTGTGCCAAGGCAGTGTTCCAGGCACTAGGAGGACAGTGGTGAATAAGACAAAATTCTCACCTACTAAGAGGGGACAGATAATAATGGATGTATAATGGATATGGTGTCAGTTAATTATGTGAAAAAAACAAACTGTGCTTGGGTGTGGATCATGAGCAGGAGGGGCACAGTTTAGAAAGGGTAGACCGGCTGGTCTCTCTGAAGGGGAGAAGATTGGCCTGAGTCCTGAATAGGTGGTGATGTGAGTTGTGCAAGCACCAGCAAGAGGCCACAGTGGGGCTGGAAGAGTGTCTGGGCCTGGTGTGGAATAACATACGGGGAAGGGGCACGTGGTAGGACAGAGACCAGGTGTGCTGCCGGCTCATTTGCCTGGCACTTCCTCCATGGGCCTAATTAATTGGTAAACTCAGTTTACCACGTTTCCATTGGCATGATGTCTTGCCATCTCATGTGCAAACACAAGATGCTGCCACCTCATCAGATGACTTCAGGAGAAGTTATTTCTTCCTCTGGAGTAAGATTTTTGATGTGTGAATCACATTTTTTTCTTTTCCTGTGTTTTGATTACATAGGCTTGCTTTGCGTCTCTGGTGAGTCAGGACTATGTCAATGGCACCGATCAGGAAGAAATTCGAACCGGTAAGCATTCCCTCTGTGTACACAATGTTCTTGGCTTCAGCAATATTTCCTAGTTGCTAATTTTGTACTTCATGTGTTTCAGTCCTGCGTTTATCCTAAGAGAACATTTCAGGGACTAAAATGTGTGCACATAATCTCTGTGAGCTGCTGATTGTTGGTTCAGTTTATTAATTGACGTCTTGTATCACCCATAATGAATCATTTATAATGAACTTTTTGTATTAGTACTAGGTAAAGGAAAAGACCAATAGTGTGTACTGCTTTTTAAAAAAATTTTATTATTTTTGGAATAGGTCTTACAGAGAAAAGTCTCGTGTGCTTCTTTTTATTCCCCAAGTTCTGTCCCTAAAGGTAACCAGAGCTTCTGATTTCTTCGTACCATATTTTACATGATTCTTTTTTTTTTTTTTGAGAGTTTCACTTTTGTCGCCCAGGCTGGAGTGCTCACTGCAATCACCACCTCATGGGTTCAGGCAATTCTCCTATCTCAGCCTCCTGAGTAGCTGGGACTACAGGCATGCACTACCATACTCAGCTAATTTTGTATTTTTAGTAGAGACGGGGTTTCGCCATGTTGACCAGGCTGGTCTCGAACTCCTGACCTCTGGTGATCCACCCGCCTCAGCCTCCCAAAGTGTTGGGATTACAGGCGTGAGCCACCGCGCCCGGCCTTATATGTGCCATTTTAACTGGAAATTATGATGCTCATTGCTGGATCTCTGCATCATCTCTCTTTTTTTTTTGAGACAGAGTTCTTGCTCTCTCACCCTTTTAAGAAAGGAGCGCAGTGGCGTGATCTCTGCTCACTGCAACCTCTGCCTCCTGGACTGAAGCAGTCCTCCCATTTCAGCCCCCCAGTAGCTGGGACCACAGTGTGAGCCACCACATTTGGCTAATTTTTGTTTTTTTATTTTTTTGTGGAGATGGGATCTTGCTGTATTGCCCAGGCTGGTCTTGAACTCCTAGGCTCAAGCAATCTTACTGCCTCAGCCTCCCAAAGTGCTGGGATTACAGGTGTGAGCCACCACGCTTGGCCTCTGCCTTGTCTTTTTTTTTTTTTTTTTGAGACGGAGTCTTGCTTTGTCACCAGTCTGGAGTGCAGTGGCACGATCTCGGCTCACTGCAACCTCCGACTCCCTGGTTCAAGTGATTCTACTGCCTCAGCCTCTTGAGTAGCTGGGATTACAGGCATGTGCCACCATGCCCAGCTAATTTTTGTATTTTTAGTAGAGACGGGGTTTCACCATGTTGGCCAGGATGGTCTCAATCTGCTGACCTCATGATCTGCCTGCCTCGGCCTCCCAGAGTGCTGGGATTACAGGCTTGAGCCACGATGCCCAGCTGCATTGTCTTTTTAAAAAAGATATCATGGCTTTTATGCTGTATTAAGGTCTTTTTTTAACCTGAAAAAAGCACAAATTATCTGCTGTTTAATGTTGGTTAACACACGAGAAGTTGGGGGTTATTATTACTGCTGTGGCCAAGATTAAAATCCCTGAGTTGTCTATGAGAAGGCTGTATTTTTACATTGTGATTATTCATTTATGAGGGAGATAAATGAGTTATTGTTTTTCTTATTTTAATAATTTTGATCCTTTTTTTTTTTAGGTGTTGATCAGTGTATCCAGAAGTTTCTGGATATTGCAAGACAGACAGAATGTTTTTTCTTACAAAAAAGATTGCAGTTATCTGTCCAGAAACCAGAGCAAGTTATCAAAGAGGTATGTATTCAGTTTTCTCCTCAGCTCTATAGGAATAACTAAGTGGTGCCAGGATTCCTTTTATGCTTTAAATGAGATGTACCCGTTTCCTGCGAGTTTCATTCAGGCTTTATAGGTCAGTGTGAAATGTGGCTAGTCATCCATGTTTGGGACAACCTGAACAAGAAGTAAAGCCAAGGAGTGGGGTCCGAAAGCAGAGTGTCAGACAGAACAGCTCTGATGTGACTTGTGTCATACATTGGCCCTCAGGAAAGATTTTTCTTAAAAGATTCGGCCATGTGAAAAAAGGATAAAAAGCCACTAACATATATAGGCTTGTTCTGGACAAAAACTGAGATCTGTGGTACCCAGTGCCTTGCACACAGGAATCCAAGGAATCAAAAAGTAATGTTCGACCCCAGGCTTCTGGAAATTCAGGATTTCGTTGATCTCAGTTGTTCTAAGCTAGGGCATTTGGAAGTGTGTTGGGGTTGCCATGATGACTTGGGAAGCTTTAATGGCATTGAATGGGTTGGGCCAGGACCTGCGCCATGCGATGTGGAAGAGTGAAGAATCGTCCTGCCCAAAAAGCCAGCGATGCCCTCAGTGAGAAACACTGAATTGAGATTATTGGTTGGGGGAATTTTTTGTAGTAACTAGTCCCAATTAATGAAAAAGTCTCTTTTCATTCATGATACCAGCTCTTGGGGATAGCTATTCTTACAGTTTATCATGTCAGATCATTTCCTGATGTGAATACCTGAATAACAGTGCAGGTATGTCCAAGACTGGGTCGTTAGTAAAGGATGTAATGCTTTTGTTCGTAAAAGGCTGTTGAAAATGTAATTTTAACAGTTCATAATTTGAAGTGATACATCAGTGGTGTGGATTTTTTTGTAAACAGTTGTTAACAAATGTTTCAGATTTTCAGTGTTTTGGGATCTCAGCAGTAACCTTTGGAGAGAGGTACTGGGTGGCTGGGGACCAGGATGGGATAGAGTCTGGGTATTAGTCTGTTTTCACACTGCTGATAAAGACATACCTGAGACTGGGCAATTCACAAAAGAAAAAGATTTAATGGACTTACAGTTCCACGTGGCTGGGGAGGCCTCACAATCATGGCAGAAAGTGAAAGACACGTCTCATATGGCGGCAGACAAGAGAAGAGAGCTTGTGCAAGGAAACTCCCATTTTTAAAACCATCAGATCTCGTGAGATTTATTCACTACCAGGAGAACAGCATGGGAAAGACTTGCCCCCATGATTCAATTACCTCCCACCAGGTTCCTCCTGTGACACATGGGAATTGTAGGAGTTACAATACAAGATGAGATTGGGTGGGGACACAGCCAAACCATATCAATTTGATTTCTTTTTGGCTGCCCTTTTGAATTTTGTAACTTGCATATTACTTTCTATAAGAAAAATAAACATAGGCCGGGTGTGGTGGCTCACGCCTGTAATCCCAGCACTTTGGGAGGCTGAGGCAGGTGGATGACTTGAGGTCAAGAGTTCGAGACTAGCCTGGCCAACATGGCAAAACCCCACCTCTAATAAAAATATAAAAATTAGCCAGGTGTGGGGGTATGTGCCTGTGATCCCAGCTACTCAGGAGGTTGAGGCAGGAGAATCACTTGAACCCGGGAGGTGGAGGCTGCAGTGAGCTGAGACCGCACCACTGCACTCTAGCCTGGGTGACAGAGCAAGACTTCGTCTCAAAAAAAAAAAAAAAAACAAAAAAACCCCATAAAACTTAAGTTAGAATCTATCATTTGGGTTAATCAAGTAGTGGAGCCAGGCAGAGTAATGGGCTTAATATGGTTTAATGGATTCTCTTTGTTTTGAATTCTTAGCCTCTTAAGTAACCAGAACCATATGTGTTTTTCCTGCATTTGCTCTGACTTACTCCATTGCTTTCATCTGCAGGATGTGTCAGAACTAAGGAATGAATTACAGCGGAAAGATGCACTAGTCCAGAAGCACTTGACAAAGCTGAGGCATTGGCAGCAGGTGCTGGAGGACATCAACGTGCAGCACAAAAAGCCCGCCGACATCCCTCAGGGCTCCTTGGCCTACCTGGAGCAGGCGTCTGCCAACATCCCTGCACCTCTGAAGCCAACGTGAGCAAAGGGCAGAGGCAGTTGGCCTATAAGTGGGCTGGTGCGTGGGGTTGGCCACACATCCCTTCCTGTGGACTTGACATTTTGGAAGAACTCTTTGTCAGATAATGAGTTCATTTTAGTTTTATGCTTCCATTGAAAAATTTTCCACTGTTTTTATAAGCTGTTCATTTCTTGAGTATTATAACATGTCTGTAGCTTGGATAAACCAAGTAAATATTTTTTTTTTTATCTTTAGCCAAGTTTAGACAGTGAATATGATGACACAGATTCTTTTTTATGGTGGCTTTGCTTGTTTTTAAATTTTTGCATGACTTTTCATCTTTTTATGTGTGTTTCCTGTAGTTTGATCCGAAGGAAAAGAGTATAGTAGCCTGAGAATCAGGAGATGGGAATTTTAGTTGTAGGCCTTATGATAATTACTCCTCAGTGGTGCGTAGAAAAGTATGTAAATTTGCTCTGTTTTAAGACTTTGAACTACCTCAAGAAGAGGAATCTAATACAATATTTGTAATGGTTCCAGAGCTCTCAGAATGAGGATTTTTTTTGTAAATAGGTCGGAAGGGGATGGAACTATCCTGGGTTAGTGTAGTAATCTTACAGTAGGATCCTTAGGTTGATGCTGACTTCTATTTGGGGTATGTTTGTATTTTATGTGGTGTTTGTTTACTTTTTTTTTTTGACAGGAGATACAGTGGGAGCAGTGATACGCTAACATTCATTACATTCTGCAGTATCGAATCTGTTTAATGGGGCAGATGCTGTTTTCAGTAGCATGACAGTGGGGGCATAGGTGATCTGTGAGGGGCTAAATCTTGCTCTGACTGTCTCTTTTTGTTTTGAGTTTTGTTTGCGTGTATCATTTTTGTTTTACATTTTGGGAGGGGAAACATTTTCCATTAAGGAAGGTTGTTGCCAGTGGATTTGACTCCAAGGGACTAGAGTGTTGTGGTGGGGGTGGGGAGGGGCTGCAGGGTGATCATTGGCTACTGAGCCTCCACAAAGAGCATGTGGCGCCCCGCGTTTGCTCTTTGTGGAGCAAAGATATTTTGCTCTGGTTAGTTTTGTAGGCAGCCTCAGATTCCCTGTTGAGTTGCTGTTAAGAAATGGAGACTTCTGGCTCTCATTGGGTAAGGTTTTCTGAGTTTTATGATCTCTTACTAGATCACATCCATTTACCCAGAACAAATGCTTCACTGTCTTCTGACTGGCAGTACCCCTGTGGCTCTGTGCCTTGACTCATTTTGTTTTCTTCAGCCTTGAAGGCCCCTTCCCACATTGACTGACATCCACTCATGTGCCTGGTCCCTGAAGCCTCCCAGCACCCATTCAGTTGGATCCCCAGGGCACAGGACGTTGATCTCTTCTGCTGCCCTTGCTAGGTTCTCCCTGGTGGGTTAATGCTTTGTATGTGTCTCTCTGTCCTTCACTAATTGTACACCCATGAGAATTAGACATTATTCTTCTTAAATATATAAGGACCATATAGTCTGTTTCTTTTTGTTGTGTGTATATATGGTCATTATTCTTCTTAAATATATAAGGACCATATAGTCTGTTTCTTTTTGTTGTGTGTATATATGGTATCTGGCACATGGATCTCTGATTACCAGCCTGACATCAACAGATCCCCTCAGTTATGATGTATAGGTTAAACAAAGCTTTTAAAAGCTCATATGGTATGACCTCAAGATTGCTAACCTGGTCATCTCATGGTAATTAGAAACTCTGATTGGCAGCTTTGTATTTCTTGATTAAAAACCTAAATAAACTGATCAGGTTTTAGGCATTCTTTCAAAGAGGTTCTTGAGAAGATTGAGAACTATCCTATTTGGTGCTTAGTGAAAAGATTTTGAATTACTGTACGTACCAGTTATTGCCATTTCTTTATTAAATTCAGAAGTTTTTTTGCCAGATAACAATTTTTCAATCTTGTCTGTTTGTAAACATTACCCTTTAAGAAACCCTCTGAGCTGCTAACTCTTTCAGGGAGAAAATCACAAGCCATCCTCTGAAGTTCCCCTAGAAACCTGTGGAATGCCCTCGGCTGAGCACTGCCCTGGTACCGGGGAGTGGAGTATTATGTCTTGGAAGAGACTCCTGCTCTGATTGTCGAGGGGTGGGTTCTGGTCTGGCTTGGTGCTTGACCTTAGGTCTGCCCATAGGCTTCAGGCTTTCGACTTTCAAACAAACATCTGTACCACACACATTCCGTAAATGATTCCATTCAGTCTTCTAGAAGCCTTATAACAGAATCAATATTGTTGTTCCCATTTTCACAGATGGATAATCTGTAAAATAGGGATAAGACTAGGACCTATCCCCCAGGATTATTTTTGCAGATTAAAGAGATGTTGAGGCCGGGTGCTCAACACGCCTGTAATCCCAGCACTTTGGGAGGCTGAGGCAGGAGAATCGCTGGAACCCGGGAGACGGAGGTTGTGGTGAGTTGAGATCGTGCCATTGCACTCCAGCCTGGGCTACAAGAATGAAACTCCGTCTCAAAAAAGAAAAAGGAGATGTTGAATGGGAAGTCAGTAGCAAGGGTGCTAGAATGTAGCAAGTAATCTTCAGGTGTTAGTGATTTCTGTTGTTCTGGGAAGAGGAGGGTTATGGAGGAAGATATGGGATTCAGGAGGGTTAAGTGATTTGCCCAAAGTCAAAGAGGTTAGTCTTTAACCTTTGGCAGAAGCAGGATTTGAAATGAGTTTTCACACCCCTCTTCCCTGGTCAGTGTGTTGATAACAGCCCACCCACCTGTGGTTCCAGGGTGTTCTTAAGCAGCCAAGGTTGTCTTGGGTGTGGTAGCTCTTTGAAAGGTAGAAAGTTCCACCAAGAAGGCGTTTTTTCTCAAATACTACTTAGCTTCCTTGTCAGGCTCCAAGATGCAGATTGCCTGTGGGCTGTCACTCTCCACAGATAAACCTACTCACATTTTCAGGACAGCCTTTTTTTTTTTTTTGGGACAGAGTCTTGCTCTGTCGCCTAGGCTGTAGTGCAGTGGCACAACGGGGTCCCACAGGCAGGTGCTGGGGAAAGGCCCACCCAGCCATCAGGTAGCCTGTGTGTTCTACAAACAGCAGCTGGCAGCACTGTCTCCTGCTGGACATTCCTGCCACCCGACATCAAAGCTGGTGGGTGACCTTTTTAGCCATTTGATATTCCTCCCAGAAGAACCTCTGCCTCCCAGAGGTTTAAGCAGTTCTCCTGCCTCAGCCTCCCAAGTAGCTGGGCTAATTTTTTTTTTTTTTTTTTTTTTTTTTTTGAGTTGGAGTCTCTCTGTATCTCCAGGCTAGAGTGCAGTGGTGCGATCTAGACTCACTGCAACCTCTGCCTCCCGGGTTCAAGCAATTTTCCTGGGTCAGCCTCCCGAGTAGCTGTCAGGTGCGCACCACCACACCCAGATAATTTTGTATTTTTAGTAGAGATGGGGTTTCACCATGTTGGCCAGGATGGTCTCGATCTGACCTCGTGATCCGCCTGCCTCTGCCTCCCAAAGGGCTGGGATTACAGGTGTGAGCCACTGCGCCCAGCCTTAAAATTTTTGTATTTTTAATGGAGACGGGGTTTTGCCATGTTGGCCAGGCTGGTCTTGAACTCCTGACTTCAAGTGATCTGCCTGCCTCAGCCTCCCAAAGTGCTGGGATTACAGGCATGAGCCACCGTGCACAGCCCATCTTCTCTTCTTTACTTAAACTTAATTCTTTTTCATGCGTCTTCCCTTCTTTCCTCTTTTCTCCTCTACCCAAGTGTGTTAACTGTTGACATTCCCAAGTGTTTGGTCCTGGGCCTCTAGAGGTTGTGAAGGAGTGCTGCTCAGTCCTCCCTTCAAGAAAGCAGCTTCAAGGAGTTCAATTACAAAAGCTCCTGGCATTGGGGACCTGCCGCCATGTTCCTGCCCAGGACATGCTGGTCCTGGCTGTCACCAAGCACAGTGGAGGTCCAGGTGCTAGGCCATTTCTGCCCGACACAGGACTCCTCTAATGAGCAGTCTGAGGCCGGGCACGGGAGGCTGAGGCAGGAGAATCGCTTGAACCCAGCGGGTGGACGTTGCAGTGAGCCGAGATCAAGCCACTGTACTCCAGCCTGGGTGACAGAGTAAGACTCCGTCTCAAAAAAAAAATAAAAAAAATACTGAGCAGTCTGTTTGGGCGCTTCCATCAGCCTGGCCATGACATCTTTGGAGCTATCCTGCCCTCTTTTGCCCCGGTGTTCCTTGGCCCACCTGTCAGACCTACATCATAGGCTCTTCCTGTCTTCTGTTTCCTCTCCCCTTTCTCTAATACAGGTGTTTCTCCTGAGAAAGAAAAAACCACCTGTCCCTGACATTCAGAAGCTGACAACACTGTTTGGTCATGTCATTCTCCTGTTGGACATAAACCAACCCCAAAGTTGCTGTCAGGCCATGATAAAATAAACCACTTAATAATTTTGTCTAAGCACGGTACAAAGAAAATTCAAGGTCAGTTTACCACTCACAAAATACCAAACATCCTTCTGCTGGTTAAAACGAGTGATAGCTGCTATATATATATATGTGTGTGTGTGTGTGTGTGTGTGTGGTGTGTATATATGTGTATATATGTGTGTGTGTGTGTATATATATGTGTATATATGTGTGTGTGTGTGTGTGTGTGTATATATGCAATTATACCTTTATCCCTACTTAGTCCACCTTCCTATAAATAAGACGTATTGAGATGCTCAATCCTACAGTTGCCCCCACTCTGACAGCATCCAATGGAGTGAATCCTCACTTCCTTGAAATCACCCAACCAGGGCCAAAATCCTAAAAGAGGTTCTTTGTGACACCCTCTGTCTGAGAAGCCCTATGGTTCTCTGTGATGAATAGACCCAACTTGTTCAAATACAGGCATTTCTGGTGGGCTTTGGCTGAAGGCATTCACACCCCCCAGTGAATGTCTTGCATTTCTAATTGTGTCTCGGGGCATGCCTGGTGGAGGACCTGACTGAGACAATTGTGACTGGATGTGGTCTGAGAGCAGGCAGTAGGATGGGACTTGGGGACTGGCTCACTCACTGCCCAACTGGTAGCAAAACCCATCTGGAGCAGCGTGTGAGGTATGGACAGTCACTTGCACGAGGGGGTGGCCCAGTTGCTGAGGATTCCACCAGTGGTACCCTGGGAAGATATCCCTGTGGAGGGGAATGTGAGGAGTCAAACTGTGGGAGATAAGAGGAGTACTGCACACAAGGACAGTAGAGTGTCAGTTCCCTGCAGAGGGATAGTGAGGAACGGATGAGGTGACTGTGAGTGCCCGGGGCCTCTGTCGTTATCTTGGAGGCGCTGGTAGAAATAATCAAAAACAATACTGAGGCCAGACGTGGTGACTCACGCCTGTAATCCCAGCACTTTGGGAGCCTGAGGCAGGCGGATCACTTTGAGGTTAGGAGTTCATGACCAGCCTGGCCAACGTGGCGAAACCCTGTCTCTACTAAAAATACAATAATTAGCGTGGTGGCGGGTGCCTGTAGTCCCAGCTACTCGGGAGGCTGAGGCAGGTGAATTGCTTGAATCCCGGAGGCCGAGGTTGCAGTGAGCTGAGATGGTGCCACTGCACCCCAGCTTGGGTGACAGAGCAAGACTCCGTCTCAAAAGCAAACACACAATACTGCATCCTGGGGGTGGAGGTGAGGTGACGGTAAAGATCAGTGCTGCCCTTGGAAATCTGACAGATGCAGTAAGATGGTCCCTATCATAGTTCCATTTAATTTGCCAGCCTCATCTGCAGAATCCAGATGGATCCTGGAGAAAAATTAACCAAGTAGCCTCAGTCACAAATGTTGGGTTGGATATTACATCAATGTTAGAGCAGTTAAGGGCTCAGGTATGTGGTGTGCAGCCATTGACTGGGTGAATCCATTCTTACCTACCCCAATTACAAAACAGTTTGCTTTCATGTGGAACAGATAGTGTTCCTTTCCGTTTTGCTGCAGGAACATGTTAACTCTTCCACCCCTGTCATAATACAGCCTGAAGAGATTTACCATCAAATACTGTTTTTTTCTCTCTCCTAACTTAATCCCGAATTGGATAATTTCTCTTCATCTCCACCGTCACCTCTACGCCATCACTGTCATCTCTAGACCGCTCTGCTCTTGAGAGATGGAATCATTATGCAAACTAAAATAGAAAGAATGTTTTATCAAATTGTATTTTTTTTGTCAGTAGTGTTAGGGCACAGCAGGTTCATTTACTGCTGGTAAGGGTGTAAATTGTTAGAAACTTTCTGAATGGCAGTTTGGTAATATCAAACAAAAAGCTTAAGTTTGTGTCCTTAAATGCCTTACTTCAATACTCAAGGCGTATGGCCTCAAGAAAAAATTATGGAAGCATGCAAAGATTTTGTTAACAAAGATATCATTGCAGGGTAGAATTTAGAAATTTAAGACTGAAAGATCTTTTCAGTCACCTGCAGCAAGAAAGGAGTCAAAACCGATGTATGATCTCAACCAGTAAAATTCTCTCCTTGCCCAGTAATCATGCTTAGTTTAAGGACAGAAATGCAAAGTGTAGCCTGGGAAAGTGTTTCAACACACAAAAATAGAACCACCTGTATGTAGTCTTTTTGAAAGCACAAAATAAAGAGCAGTCCTACATTGTTCACTGCTATGTCCTGAATGTTGATGTCCCTCCCAAAATTCATGTTAGAACCTAATGTCAATGTAATAGTATTAAGAGGTGGGGCTTTTGGGAAGCAGTGGAGTCATGAGGGCTTCACCCTCGAGTAGGATAAGTACCCTTACAAAAGAGGCTCAGGGAGGCGCTCTTGCCTCTTCCACCAAGTAAGGACACGTAGCAGGCACCCATCTCTGAGGAATGGACCCTCCCCAGACTCCAGATCTGCTGGTGCCTCGATCTTGGACTTAGCCTCTAGGACCGTGAGTGACATATTTCTATTGTTTATAAATTATCCAGTATAAGTAAGATATTTTATTAGAGCAGCCTGTACGAACTAAGACACTCTAAGCGGGAAACTCAAAAAATACTTGGTAATGAGAAACAATATGGTGCGTTAATGTATGGTGACAAGTGTTTGCATTTAAAAATGTATTGGAGACTTGTTTTGATTAGGCAGTAAATTTACCTTTAATACTTATGTAATCAGCTTTTTTTTTTATTGAGGTTAATGTGAACTGAACTTTCTATTTCCAAGCTGTCTTCATCTAATTTTACCTTTCTGTGGAAAATTAATACAAGTCAACCATTTTTATTGCCCAGTTGTTCAAAGTTTTATTCAAAGAGCAAAGATTTGACAATGCATAGAATTAACATTGGTTTGTGGGCCACCTTCTGGGCCAGCACCAAAGACTGAAAAAATATTTTGCCCCCTAAAAGTTGTATTGAGTCTTGTCAAATCACATTGCTCTGTCAGAAGGTAAGACAAATCATTGTGGACTGAGAGCAAGGTAAGCACCGTGAACAGCCATTCCGGTTCCTTTAATCCACTGGGAATTCATGCAGTGAAGAAGCAACACACCATGAGGCAAATGGCTCAAACCCAAAGACCAGAGGTTCAGGAGATTTTTTTTTTTTTTTTAAATCTGTAGAGATGGGATCTCACTATTTTGCCCAGGCTGGTCTCGAACTCTTGGGCTTATGCTATCCTCCTACCTCAGCCTTCAAGTAGCTGGGTTTTATTTGGGCTAATTATTTTTTTGTAGAGATGGAGGTCTTGCCTGTTGCCCAGGCTGGTCTCAAATTCCTGGCCTCAAGTTCTCCTCCCATCTCAGCCTCCCAAAGTTTAGGGATTACAGGCATGAGCCATGTGCCCAGTCTAGAAGATCTTTGACTTCAAAGAACAGATAGTCTAGAGACCTTCACAAATGATCCTGTTGGCACTACGGTCATTACACTGAGACCTATAACTGGGCTAGGATTGGTTATTTACAGAAAAACCTTGTGGTACTTAATTGCAGTTCATGTTAATTTATGTTATCTTGCTTAATCCTTGCAAAGCCCTTTTAGAGGTAGGTGTTATCCCATCTATAATCTGCTGCTTGTCTTAGACCAAGGAAGTGAAAATATTCAGTCCAAGCATGCTACCATCCATTTCTGGTAGGTTTGGTTTGTTTTTAGTTGGCTTTCCTGTTTAACTTTTGTCTTCCTATTGAGGTTAGATGTGCATTTTGGAATTGCATCATTTTACATAGAAACAGCTTTCCAGTGGAGTTGACCAGCATCCTAAGGACAAGTACAACCACTTTTAAAGTAGATCATGGAAATCACAAAGTCTGATATTCCACAAAATGGAGTATGATGTTATGGACACTAGAAATACAAGGTGTAGGTCATTAGTAACGCTAATAACATTTTCCTATAGATGAGTTTTAATAACACTGGTTTAATGTCAAGATATTTGTAATGAACTGTCACCATGGAACAATATATATATATATTTTTTGGAGACAGGGTCTCCCTCTGTCACCCAGGCTGGTTGGAGTGCAGGAGTTCAAACTTGGCTTACTGCAACCTCTGCCTCCCAGGTTCAAGTGATCCTTCCGCCTCAGTCCCCCGAGTACCTGGGACCACAGGCACACGCCACCATGCCTGGCTAATTTTTGTATATTTTGTAGAGATAGGGTTTCTCCATATTGCCCAGGCTAGTCTCAAATTCCTGGACTCGAGCGATCCATCTGCCTCCCAAAGTGCTGGGATTACAGGCGTGAGCCACTGTTCCTGGCAGAACAGTATGAAGTGTTAATGCCAAAATTTGTTTTAGCTATCATATATAAATCTTACAAGCATATTATTTGGTTGGTTGGTGTTAGTTCATTCCTTCAATCAGATGATTTAAAAGAAATGTTTTTCAAGTATCCTCTGTGATGTATCCCAAAGGTTAGCTTAGAAAGAAAAGTACTTGGTGAACCATTCCTGGTGCGGAGAGCCCTGTTTCTGCTGGGCTTCTTTGGCTTGGGCCGTTTCACCATCTGGGGTCCTAAAAACAAAAAAAAAAAGTTTTTTTATATGGTTTTGAAAATTATGCAAGAAACAGCTTAATACCCACCATCTTGTCAGGGAAAGATAACTGCTTGTTTACTCTTCAAAAATACCCGAATGGGACTGGCCAACAGTAGTAGTGGGAAACAGATTGTAAAGGATGGGGCTGGGGAGGGAGTACCTGACCCTCATTTTGAAAACGGAAGTGTCACCACTGTTTGGTTCTCCATTGTTCCTTTGAGACTTAGTGGTTGTAGCTCTGATAATGCAGGATTAACCAAACCTACAGGTTAAGAGACTTTATTTTTTGAGAAAGAGTCTCCCTCTGTCATCCAGGCTGGAGTGCAGTGGCATGATCTCGGCTCACTGCAACCTCCAGCCTCTTGGGTTCAAGCAATCATTGTGCCTCAGCCTCCCGGGGAGCTAGAATTACAAGCGCACACCACCACACCCAGCTAATTTTTGTATTTTTTGTAGAGATGGGTTTCACCATGTTGCCCAGGCTGGTCTCGAACTCCTGACCTTAGGTGATCCACCCACCTCCACCTCCCAAAGTGCTGGGATTACAGGCGTGAGCCACCGAGCCTGGCCTGATTAAGAGACTTTAGAATTCCAAGGTGATACAGTAAATCTTGAGGAATAATGTTAGTAATAATACTGAAACTATATTGAAGATTTTTGTGCCAAGTCCTGTGCTAAGCACATCCTATGGATTAATTCCTTTAGTCTGACATCAGTCTGATAAGCTAGGTGCTGTATTATCTTAATTTTAGAGGCAAGGTATATGGAGACCTGGAGAGGTCAAGTGACCTGTCCAAGGCCACACAGCTAAGAATGAGGAAGACTGTAATTTGAATTCAGACCTCCAGGCTGGATGGAGTCCACCTTTTGTATAACCCATGCTGAAGTTTTCAGGTAAGTGATTCAGTGTCCCTTGTCTAATCATCCATGAAAAAAGGCCTTCTGGAATTTGGTACCAGGAATAGTACCCCTTCCAAAGAATGACATAATTCCCTTCTCTTACACAGTCTTCCCTTTTGGCTAAATTACCATTTTTCCAAGGCAGGGCTTGTTTTGCTACTCTTTATATCGCCCAAATGCCAGGTACTTAGCAGGTGCCAGAAAGAATCCTACTTCCCCTCTTATCTACGGGGAAATAGAATAAGCGCCTCTGTCCCCAACATCCCCCAAACCTTGTGGCAGTTTTTGCATCTGTAGACTGGTTGGGTTTGTAGGTCCGGCCACAGCTGGGGCTCGGGTCCAAGCTGGGTGACTTAGTTATTGGAGGGGCATTAATCCTGGAACTCAGATCGCCACTCAGAAAGTTCTTTGCATAGGAGGCGAGGTTCGGCACGCTGACCACGCGGCTGGGCACGTCCTCCACCTTCTTTTTCTGTTTGTATTAATGGACAGGTTAGTGCAATGCAATGCAAAAAACAAAATAAAGCATTACCGTAAAAGCAAATAATGCTCACCCAATCAAAATTGTATCAGAGAAGAAGCAACAATTTCATTTATACACTTAAACATGCTATTTTTTAAAGCACTTTTCCCTCCAATCTTCATTTTGTATTATAAATAAATATGTATTCTCACAGCCTCTTAACCAAAACTTCTGGAGATGGATGTGTTTTGCAACTCAATTTTGTTTAAGATTTTAGAAGGTCATAGAACACCCCCAGCAGGGGATGGGCCCACCCTAGCCTCAAATGCATTCACATTTCTGGAGTGAAACTTACATTTTGTCACACTGAGGGATACATAAAAACTACACGAGATCACATTACTTAGGTCACAAGTGTATTGTCCCGTGAACTATTTTTAAAAATACTATTTTTGTTTTTAAGATACAGTCTTGCTCTGTTGCCCAAGCTGGAGTGCAGTGGTGCAATCTCAGCTCACTGCAACCTCTGCCTCCTGGGTTCAAGCAATTCTCCTACCTTGGCCTCCTGAGTAGCTGGGATTACAGGCATCTGCCACCATGCCCAGCTAATTTTTGTATTTTTAATAGGGTTTCACCATGTTGGCCAGGCTGGTCTTGAAATCCTGACCTCAAGTGATCCACCCACCTCAGCCTCCCAAAGTGCTGGGATTACAGGTGTGAGCCATTGCACCCAGCCAAAAATACTGTTTTTTAAGAGCCTTTAGGATTTTGTGATAGTAGATAAGATAATTGGATGTGAATATGCTCATTGTGAAAAATTGCAAAAATATGTACAGAAATAGTTAAGAAGTGGAAGATTCTTACTCTTCTTCTCCCTCCCATCACCTAGATAGAGCTATTCTTAATACTGACACACATTTATTCTAGAAAATTTGGAAAATACAAAATCCCATAAAAAATAAAAATCACACAATCCACCCAGCCAGATATAAACACGTGGGTTTTTTTGTTTGTTTGTTTTTTTTTTTAGTGAATATTTTTCTGAGCGTACCAGCCCGTAAATAACCTGTGGTTACCTTTAAGAAAAATGAAACCAATGGAATTGTGTAATGCATTAAAACCAGTAGAACCAATTTACCTTCATGGAAGGGGTCAAATATCCCGGGTGAGGATTGAAAGAGAAAGACCGATTCCGGTGGGACATGGCACTGGGGAATGCTGCGTAGTGAAATCTTCTCTCTTCCTAGAAAACCAATACAACTGAGTCTAAATGAGGCTAACCACACAGCATTGGGTTTGACTTGAAGGAAGATGGCTGTGAGGGCAGAATAGAAAGAGAAGGAAAGTCCAGGGGAGGAAGGGGAAGTCAGTGGGAAGCTACCAGGCACTGAAGCTTTTGAGGAAGCACGTTTGCTCTTTTTATGTCCCCAGCCCCTCTTGAAAAGGGCAAGCTGATGCCTTAGGAAATTGGAAATTCAACTGTTCTTAGCATGTGAGGGTAACCTACTGCAGAAAGTTAGTAATTAAGGCAAAGAAAGAAAACCCCCAGGTATGCAGAGGATTTTGCCTTCTTTCTTCCTCTGTATTTTGTTTGACATTTGTGTTGTCTAACATATACAAACGTAGAGAGGGTAATGAAACCCATCCCCACTTTACCTATAATAACTATATGGCCAATCTTGTTTGTGTGTATCATTTTCCACTTTTTTCTCTCCTGCTGTATTACTAAATTCCAGTTATTACATAATTTTTCTCTGTAAAAACATCAATATGTATTTCTAAGAAATAAGGATTACTTAAAAAAAAAAAAACCCAGGATACCTTTGTTCACATGTAGCAAATGAACAATAATTCCTTATCAACGTCACCTAATTTTCAAAGCACAGGGAGATACAGAAGTGAGGCAGGTGGGCAGGGGCAGAAATGACCAGCAGGCCTTGGTTGGATACTGAATCAGAGGGAGCTGGGTTCTTTTCAAGGGGCCTAGGGAGTGGCTTTGTTAAGTAGAAAACAGGTGGTCATTTTTACAAAAAGATCAACAATAAAAACACTTACTGATTCTACTACAATTCAAACCTAAGCCATTCTAGATTTTCTCAAATTCCCTAAGTTAAAAAACCAGTATTAACATGGGGCAAATGCTGTTGGACTTGGGAGTAAAGTGATTTTTTTTTGCCTTCTATTTTCCTGTATTAACTTTTTAGTGAGTTTGTCTTCTTTAATAATAGAAAAGAAAGGATTTTTTTTTTCTTTGAGACAGTCTTGCTCTGTTGCCCAGACTGGGGTGCAGTGGTGCTGTGTTGGCTCACTGCAACCTCTGTCTCTCGGGTTCAAGTGATTCTCCTGCCTCAGCCTTCCTAGAAGCTGGAATTACAAGTGCCCATAACCACACCCAGCTAATTTTTGTATTTTTAGTAGAGACGGAGTTTCAACATGTTGGCCAGGCTGGTCCCGAACTCCTGACCTCAAGTGATCCACCCGCCTCCGCCTCCCAAAGTGCTGGGATTACAGGCTTGAGCCGCTGCGCCCGGCAAGAATGGATTCTTTATAAGACGTTAGGGCACCTAGAGAAATGCTGGGTGCAAGTGAGCGCCCCTCCCGGGGGAGCCCGCAGTGCCCGGCCAGGTACGTGGGCGAGGTGCCCCCTGACCGCCTCACCGTGAGCTGCTTGATGATGTCCTCTCTCTCCTTCAGGCGGGTCTGCAGGCGGCCTATGAGCTGAAGGTCCTCGGGCCTGGACGCTCCCTTCCCTGGCTTCTCTCCGGAATCTTTCAGTCTGTTCCACGCAGGCATACAGTTAAGTCCCCCTTACAGCAATTACTCAACAAAGAGGGAGAACAAGTGCACACGATGGGAATGCCATCCTGTGTTCAGCCCGGCCAGGGAGGCCCAGATAGCAGCAGAGGCTTGCCCAGGGCCCCCCGGGGAGACGGCTTGCAGAACCCAGGATCCCAGCTCTGTCAGGTCCCCTGAGGCTGCAGGGCCAGGAAGCAAAGGCCCATGTGTGCATATAGATGGTGCACTCAGCGGGCCTTCAAGAGCCAGGGATGCTGCTGGGAGAACAGCCCAGGGCAAGAAAATGCCCCGTAGGTTCTCTTAATGCTCTGGCGCCATCTGCTGGCGGACACAGAGCGCGGCCAGTGGCCAGTACCCATGGCTTTTTTTTTTTTTTTTGGGGAGACGGAGTCTCCCTCTGTCGCCCAGGCTGCAGTGCAACGGCGCGATCTGATCTCGGCTCTCTGCAACCTCTGCCTCCCTGGTTCTAAGCGATTCTTGTGCCTCACAACCTCCTGAGCAGCTGGGACTACAGGCGCATGCCACCGTGCCAGGGAAATTTTTGTATTTTTAGAAGAGACGGGGTTTCACTATGTTGGCCAGGCTTGTCTGGAATTCCTGACCTCGTGATCCGCCCTCCTGGGCCTCCCAAAGTGCTGGGATTACAGGCGTGAGCCACCGCGCCCGGCCTCCACTGCTTTTTCAGCGTGAAGCCAGAGAAGAGTAACTGGGTGGTGAGGAGAGGAGGGCTGGGGATGCAGATAATCTACTGACTGGAGTTGATAAGAGCCCAGGGCTTTGGGTGACATGACCCGGCTCTAATACTGGCTTTTCTTTTTTCTAGATATGTGACCTTGGGCATCATTTCACCTGTGTGTGGGCCTCAGTTCCCTCTCCTTTAAAATGGGCATGAAACTGGGTGGTTGTGAGAATTCAATGTGATAATGGGAGCCTGGCATATAGTAAGTGCCCCTTAGACTGTAGCTGGTAAAACCTTTCCTGCTGGCTTTTGGATGATTTGCTTTGTATTGGAGACAGTGGAGAAGTTTTTAAGAGCTCAGGCTAAAGGTCAGACAGGTGACATTTAAACTGAATTAATGCTGCCTGACCTTGGGCAAGTGGCTTCACCTGTTTGGACCTGGCTTGCTGCCATCACATCCTAAATGGTCTTCTTGCTAGTCACCCTCTCCCCGTTTCTTCTCAGCAGTCAGTAGTGACCCTGTCAAAAGGCAAGTCAGGCCATGTCACTCCTGCCCAATGCCCTGTGATGGCTTCCCAGGGCACTCTGAACACATCCAAACTCCTTCCCATCAGGGCAGGGGTCCCTTCACCCAGCCCCTCTCCTCCCACTCACCCTCCCTCTCACTCTGTTCAGCCACACAAGCCTTTGGGCTGTTTTCAGGAGCATGAAGCAGGCCCAGGGCCCTTGCACCTGCTGTTCCATCTGCTTCAAATGCTCTTCCTCCAGATGCCTCAGGAGTGCCCTCACCTCCTTGTACTTAAACATCACCTCCTCACAGAGGCCTTCTTTTGCCCACCCTTGCCACTCCCAATCCTGTCTTCCAGCACTTCACTGCCTGGTATGATGTTAACTGTTTGCTTTTTTTTTTTCCTTTTGTTTTTGAGACAGAGTCTATTTTGTTTGGTTTTGTTTTGAGACAGAGTCTTTCTCTCTTTGTAGCCCAGGCTGGAGTGCAGGGGTGCAATCACAGATCACTGCAACCTCAACCTCCTGAGCTCAGACGATCCTCCCACCTCAGCCTCCCAAGTAGCTGGGACTATAGGCACACACCACCATGCCCAGCAATTTTTTTTTTTTTCTTGTATTCTTTGTAGAGACGGAGTTTCACAATGTTACCCAGGCTGGTCTCGAACTCCTGGGCTCAAGCCTCAGCCATGCAAAGTGCTAGGATTACAGGCATGAGCCACCAAGCACAGCCTGTTTGCTTATTTCTTATCCGAATTCTCAGCAGAATTTGTGAGCCTGTGAGAGCAGTCTTTGTTTTGTTCCCTGCTATAACTCCAGAGCCTAAAGCAGTGCTGGGCATACAATGAGTCCTTAACAAATATTTGTTGAATGAATAAATGCAATATGTATGCATGAGGGACCAGTGGGAATAACAATTCTAATTGAGCAGCCCTCATCCTTCTGATTTCTTCCAAGTGTGAAGGTTAAACCAATGCTCATCCTCACAGATTCCCACTGCCCTGCAGAAAAGGGGAACATAGCCTCATAAAATGAAGGGAGACTGATGAGCCCCTGGCTAGTTCCCCCCACCACACCCCCGCTCCTGCCCTGAACTTGCCCTGTTGCTGAAGCTGGAGTGCAGGGGCCTGATCTCCGTTCACTGAAAGCTCTGCCTCCTGGGCTCAAGTGATCCTCCTGCCTCAGCCTCCAGGGTAGCTGGGATTACAGGCGTGTGCCACCACACCTGGCTAATTTTGTATTTTCAGTAGAGAGGGGGTTTCGCCATGTTGGCCAGGCTGGTCTCCAACTCCTGAGCTCAAGTGATCCACCTGCCTCAGCCTCCCAAAGTGCTGGGATTCCAGGCGTGAGCCACCGTGCCTGGCCAGAACCCAGGACTTTCAATTTGAAAACCAGGAAATCCCAGGGTCACTGGGGTGAGTTGGCCACCCTACTGAATGGTACATTTGCAAGACCCTCCCTGGGGCCCGAGGCCTCACTTACTCGGCTTCCAGGGCAGCCAGCCGGGCCTGGAGCTGGGCCTGGGCACTACTGAAATCTGCCACCATGGCCTGCATCTCCTTCCGGTGTTCCTGGCGGAGTGTCTCCACCTCCCTGGCCCGCTGGGTTTGCTGAGTCTCCTCCAGCAACCTGTGGTGGATGAAAGCACAGCCAGGCTTGCCCAGCTCCGGGGACAGCACCCCTTGGGCTCTGGGGTTTATTTCCCTCGTTGCTGCCCAGTTTGGGAGATCTGGGTGGGGAGAAATTGTGATCTGAGGACACCTGTGGGAAGAAGAGCTGAAGTCTCTGAGTTGTGGGGTCCAGGACAAACCCCCACTATGGGACCCCTTTTCAGCACCCTCCCATCTCAGAAGGAGAAACCTGAGCATGGGGACAGACTTCAGGTGGAAGCGATGGAGAGCAGCCCTGCAGGGGAGCCCCAGAAAACACACTCTTCACTTGGGGCAGGCGGGGAGGCAGGAGGCTGAGATTCTCTATCAGTATGGCCTGAACGCTGGGACTCAGACCTGGGAGACCAGGTCTTCCCTGAGACAGAGTCTTGCACTTGTTGCTCAGGGTGGAGTGCAATGGCGTGATCTCAGCTCACTGCAACCTTCACCTCCCGGGTTCAAGCAGTTCTGCCTCAGCCTCCCAAGTGGCTGGGATTACAGGCGCCCACCACCAGGCCCAGCCAATTTTTTGTATTTTTAGTAAAGACGGGGGTTTCACCATGTTGGCCAGGCTAGTCTCGAACTCCTGACCTCGGGTGATCCATGTGCCTCAGCCTCCCAGAGTGCTGGGATTACAGGCATGAGCCACCACGCCTGGCCACTCCCTGAATCTTTATCCCTCACCTTTATCAAAAGAAGTGGCTATGAAAATTAAATTGGGCTGGGTGCGGTGGCTCACGCCTGTAATCCCAGCACTTTGGGAGGCCAAGGCGGGAGGATCACGAGGACAGGAGTTCGAGACCAGCCTGACCATGGTGAAACCCCGTCTCTACTAAAAATACAAAAAAAAATTTAGCTGGGCGTGGTGGTGCCCGCTTGTAATCCCAGCTACTTAGGAGGCTGAGGCAGAAGAATCACTTGAACCTGGGAGGTGAAGGTTGCAGTGAGCCGAGATCGCACCACTGCACTGCAGCCTGGGCAAAAGAGCGAGACTCTGTCTCAAAAAAAAGAAAAGAAAAGAAAAAATTAAATGAACAAGCACAGTCAAGGCTCAAAGCAATTTTGGGCCAACACAACAGGGTTCAATGTACACAGTTGACAAATATTAAGAAAAAAGAAATCCTCCAGACATTAAAATGACAAAATTATGAGCAATTTTATGACTGGCATTAAGACATTCAAAAACTTAGATGAAGTAGACGAATTCTTTGAAAGATACAAACTGCTAAAGCTCACTTAAGAAATAGATAATATGAAATATCCTATTTCTTTAAAGAAATTGAATTTGTATTTAAAACTTTCCAACAAGAGGATAAAAGGCTCTGAGTTCAGGATTGATGATAGGTTTTTCACTTCTACAATTAACCAAGCGTTTCACCTGCACACATTCCACTGCACTCTAAAACAGCCCTAACAGGCCAGGTTTTTTGTTTTGTTTGTTTTGTTTTTTGAGACAGATTGTGGCTCTGCCGCCCAGGCTGAAGTGCAGTGGCCTGATCTCAACTCACTGCAACCTCCACCTCCCAGGCTCAAGCAATCCCCCCTCCCCAACCTCCCGAGTAGCCGGGACTACAGGCACACATCACCACGCTTAGCTAATTTTTGTATTTTTAGTAGAGATGGGGTTTCACTATGTTGCCCAGGCTAGTCTTGAACTCCTGACCTCAGGTGATCTGCCTGCCTCGGCCTCCCAAAGTACTGATATTACAGGCGTGAGCTACCACGCCAGCCGAGGCTGGAGTCTTATCCCCATTTTACAGAGGACTCAGTCTGGGAGAGGTCAGCTGACTCACCCAACCTCACACAGCTAATTAAGAGAGCACAGCTAGTTAAGAAGACACCGCATGGTCTGAGCTATTCCACCACACCGTCTCCGTAAGGTTGGATTTGATATTTGATGACACTTTTGGTCCAATTCTCAGTCTCATAAATGCCCTGATTTGCAGGGAAACAAACAGGACTCCCTCTTCTTTTTTTTTTTTTTTTTTTTTTTTTGAGACGGAGTCGTGCATTGTCACCTAGGCTGGAGTGCAATGGCGCGATCTCGGCTCACTGCAACCTCCTCCTCCCGAGTTCACGCGATTTTCCTGTCTCAGCCTCCCAAATAACTGGGATTACAGGCACACACCACCACGCCCGGCTACTTTTTTTTTTTGTATTTTTAGTGGAGACAGGGTTTCACCATGTTGTCCAGGCTGGTCTCGAATTCCTGACCTCGTGATGTGCCCGCCTCTGCCAACCAAAGTGCTGGGATTAACAGGCGTGAGCCACCGCGCCCAGCCAGACTCCCTCTTTTATTTCAAGGCACTTCCTCTGCGGTTTTGAGATACAGAATTTCTGGAGCTCTGGGACTTTTCATGGGTCAGAGGAGTAACATCTGTGAAATGCTGGCGCATTAAGTGTCTAGTGTCTTGTGGGGCAGTATGCCGAGGGAGGGACCCATTTCAGGTCTCAGGCTCAGCAAGCCACAGTAGGGGGAGGGAAGGAAGCTGGGGGCGGGGTGGAGGCGGTGGAGGGCCGGGGTGGGGGTGGGGGGCGCCAGGTCACCCACCTGCGCTGGTCGCGGAGCTGCTGCGCCTCCTGCTGATGCTGCTCCACCTCCGCGCGCAGCCGCCGCACCGCGTCCTGGAGCTGCGCATTCTCCTCCCAGAGCCCACATCCCTCGCCGGAACCCTGCCCAGCAGCGCCCAGTGGGGAGCCGGCCTGGCCCGGGCCGCCCCGCTCCTGAGGAAGGCAACCAGGAGAGGTGTTTTCAGGAGGCGCAGAGGCGGACAAGGCAGAAAGGGCCAGAGATGTGCTGCGGCCAGATGGAGACCCACTGGCGCCCCGCCCAGGCTGGAGCCTGAGGCAGGCTCCTGGGTCCCCTGCAGGGACTCCCATCTAGTCTCTTAAAACCAAACACCGCAGGTGAGAATTGAACAATGAGAACTCATGGACACAGGAAGGGGAACATCACACTCCGGGGACTGTTGTGGGGTTGGGGGAGGGGGGAGGGATAGCATTAGGAGATATACCTAATGCTAAATGACGAGTTAATGGGTGCAGGAAATCAACATGGCACATGGATACCTACGTAACAAACCTGCACATTGTGCACATGTACCCTAAAACCTAAAGTATAATTTAAAAAAAAAAATTAAAAAAAAAAAATTCCTGCTTTGGGAGTTGGCCAAATCTGGCCCTTAGAGTTTAATAAAACTGCTGAGCCAAGAATGGGGCTTGCATCCAAATGAACACCAACCACACTCCACACTCCACCTGGCAGGGTGCCCTCCATGCCTGCCTCAGTGAAGTCTTCCCTCCGTGAAGTTAAGTGTTCAGTGAAGTGACACTGCCTCAGTGAAGTCTTCCCTACCTCTCAGGGGGAACTGATAAGCTTTCTCTAATACCACCAAATCTTGCTAACTCTGGCTCTGTAAGGGTTGACACTGAAGAGAGTATGTGTCCATGCTGGTTTCCTTGGCTAGATTGGGAGCTATTCCTCTCTTCATCTTTCCAACCCTGTAGCACCTAGCCTGGTGTATTCCATAGGTGCCACGTGAATGCTTGCTAAACAAAATTTTGCTAGAATGTCAATAGTTCAGGTAGAAACACAAAGATTGCTGTCCAACAGCAAATGGAGTCAGATTTAATCTGTGATTAGTGAATGTTCCAGTTTTCAAATTCACTCTAACATGCCTGACCACTTGTGCATGTATCAGTTCACTGCACACAGTAATTGCACAGCTGTGCATGGGGAGAATCTGTGGCCCAGGCCCCATGTCTCTGCCTTCCTGCCCTGGGGTTGGCATGGTGTGGGATGCCTGTGGGCACCCACTTGGCACTCTCACATGCATAGCCTGGAAGAGCAAGAGCAGGGGGGTTACTGCTCTGTGGGGACAATTCTTGACCAATGGAGGACAGAAACAGATGGAAAAATGCATTCCCTTCTTGGGTCTCTGGGTGGGAGAGAGATGAGAATTAGATCCCAGTAGGACAGACTCCACTTAGCTCAGCGGTGGCCAGCTTGGGCCTGCAGCCTGGCATTGTGTCCCCTCCCCTTTCTTTTTTGACTCCTGCTGCCTGGGCTGTTCCTCTGCTGACACCCCTGCATCTGCTGTCTGTGTGGGGTATCACCTGAGACCACACTTTCCTTCTAGAGGGTTCAGGGCTTCCCTCCTATGGGGCAAAGGTATCGGCTCATATACTCAGTGCTCCTTGGCTTCTATCCAGAGCCCTCAGGTGAACACTGACTCCTTCCATGGCCCAGTCCCCAGCTGTCTCCATCCCACGTTTCCCGTCCCCTCCCATTGGTACCAGTGGCTCCCACTCATCTAAACACTTAATGGAACACGTTCTGTCTTCCCTCTGCTAGACCTAACCACTGGGCTAACCTGTGATTCATCATTTGTTAATATTTTTCACATAAACACAGAAATCGCCTTCCTATGCTCAGCAACAGCTAAATCTGGCACACATGATTCCCATGTCCTCCAGACCTTCAGCAGGACTGGCCACCAATGAATCCTCACCACCCACAGGCACTGGTGGAGACCCTACTGAGGGCTGGGAGTGGGGGCGGGGAGGCAATGAGGCAGAACAGACGGGTTATCCTCAAAAGACTCCTGATCCAGTCTAGGCAATGAGGACATCTATGAAATGGCATGTCCCCAGCAGGACTGGGTGGTAGATCAGAGAGCCAGCTAAGCTGTCTTGACAGCAAGTGCTCCAGGATCTCAGAGCCAGAGGGGGCCACCATGTGCCAGGGAAGGCCCCCAGCATGAGATATGCTGGGCAGCATCTCAGGCAGGAGGAGTGGCACAGGCGAAGGCCAAAGGGAGGGTGCAGATGCTGGGTTTATGAGCCGCAGGGAATATGGCAGGACATACAGGTCATAGTCAGTGGTGGAAGCTTTTCAATGCAAAGTTGAAGCATTTGGAGTTTTCTCCAGTGGGAACCACCAAAGGTTTTATGAAAAGTGATGCTGGTCATCCTAATACCAAAGCCTGGCAGAGACACAACAAAAAAACAGAATTTTAGACCAATATCCCTGATGAACATCGATGTAAAAATCCTCAATAAAATACTGGCAAACCAAATATAGCAGCACATCAAAAAGCTTATCCACCATGATCAAGTGGGTTTCATCCCTGGGATGCGAGGCTGTTTCGACATACACAAATCAATAAACATAATCCATCATATAAACAGAACCAATGACAAAAACCACATGATTATCTCAATAGATGCAGAAAAGGCCTTTGACAAAATTCAACAGCGCTTCATGCTAAAAACTCTCAATAGGAGTTTATGGGGGGGGTGGTGCCAAGATGGCCGAATAGGAACAGCTCTGGTCTACAGCTCCCAGCGTGAGCGACTCAGAAGACGGGTGATTTCTGCATTTCCATCTGAGACACCGGGTTCATCTCACTAGGGAGTGCCAAACAGTGGGTGCAGGACAGTTGGCTTATCGCACCGTGCGCGAGCCGAGCTGAAGCAGGGTGATGCATTGTCTCACTCGGGAAGCGCAAGGGGTCAGGGAGTTCCCTTTCCTAGTCAAAGAAAGGGGTGACAGACGGCACCTGGAAAGTCGGGTCACTCCCACCCTAATACTGCGCTTTGCCAATGGGCTTGGAAAACGGCACACCAAGAGATTGTGTCCCGCACCTGGCTCGGAGGGTCCTCTGCCCATGGAGTCTCGCTGATTGCTAGCACAGCAGTCTGAGATCAAACTGCAAGGCGGCAGCAAGGCTGAGGGAGGGGTGCCCACCATTGCCCAGGCTTACTTAGGTAAACAAAGCAGCCAGGAAGCTCGAACTGGATGGAGCCCACCATAGCTCAAGGAGGCCTGCCTGCCTCTGTAGGCTTCACCTCTGGGGGCAGGGCAGACAGACAAAAAGTCACCAGTAACCTCTGCAGACTTAAATGTCCCTGTCTGACAGCTTTGAAGACAGTAGTGGTTCTCCCAGCATGCAGGTGGAGATCTGAGAACAGGCAGACTGCCTCCTAAAGCGGGTCCCTGACCCCCGAGCAGCCTAACTGGGAGGCACCCCCCAGTAGGGACAGACTGACACCTCACTTGGCCGGGTAGTCCTCTGAGACAAAACTTCCAGAGGAATGATCAGGCAGCTGAATTTACAGTTCACGAAAATCTGCTGTTCTGGAGCCACCGCTGCTGACACCCAGGCAAACAGGGTCTGGAGTGGACCTCTAGCAAACTCCAACAGACCTGCAGCTGAGGGTCCTGTCTGTCAGAAGGAAAACTAACAAACAGAAAGGACACCCACACCAAAAACCCATCTGTACATCACCATCATCAAAGACCAAAAGTAGAAAAAACTACAAAGATGGGGAGAAAACAGAGCAGAAAAACTGGAAACTCTAAAAAGCAGAGCGCCTCTCCTCCTCCAAAGGAATGCAGTTCCTCACCAGCAATGGAACAAAGCTGGACAGAGAATGACTTTGATGAGTTGAGAGAAGAAGGCTTCAGACGATCAAACTACTCCGAGCTACAGGAGGAAATTCAAACCAATGGCAAAGAAGTTAAAAACTTTGAAAAAAAATTAGACCAATGTATAACTAAAATGACCAATGCAGAGAAGTGCTTAAAGGAGCTGGTGGAGGCCGGGCGCGGTGGCTCACGCTTGTAATCCCAGCACTTTGGGAGGCCGAGGCGGGCGGATCACAAGGTCAGGAGATCGAGACCACGGTGAAACCCCGTCTCTACTAAAAATACAAAAAAATTAGCCGGGCGTGGTGGCGGGCGCCTGTAGTCCCAGCTACTCGGAGAGGCTGAGACAGGAGAATGGCGTGAACCCGGGAGGCGGAGCTTGCAGTGAGCCGAGACTGCGCCACTGCACTCCAGCCTGGGTGACAGAGCGAGACTCCGTCTCCAAAAAAAAAAAAAGGAGCTGGTGGAGCTGAAAGTCACGTTTCGAGAACTACGTGAATAATACAGAAGCCTCAGTAGCCGATGCGATCAACTGGAAGAAAGGGTATCAGTGATGGAAGATGAAATGAATGAAATGAAGCGAGAAGGAAAGTCTAGAGAAAAAAGAATAAAAAGCAATGAACAAAGCCTCCAAGAAATATGGGACTATGTGAAAAGACCAAACCTATGTCTGATTGGTATACCTGAAAGTGACAGGGAGAATGGAACCAAGTTGGAAACCACTCTGCAAGATATTATCCAGGAGAACTTCCCCAATCTAGCAAGGCAGGCCAACATTCAGATTCAGGAAATACAGAGAACGCCACAAAGATAATCCTCGAGAAGAGCAACCCCAAGACACATAATTGTCAGATTCACCAAAGTTGAAATGAAGGAAAAAATGTTAAGGGTGGCCAGAGAGAAAGGTCAGGTTACCCACAAAGGGATGCCCATCAGACTAACAGCTGATCTCTCGGCAGAAACTCTACAAGCCAGAAGAGAGTGGGGGCCAATATTCAACATTCTTAAAGAAAAGAATTTTCAACCCAGAATTTCATATCCAGCCGAACTAAGCTTCATAAGTGAAGGAGAAATAAAATACAGACAAGCAAATGCTGAGAGATTTTGTCACCACCAGGCCTGCCCTAAAAGAGCTCCTGAAGGAAGCACTAAACATGGAAAGGAACAACTGGTACCAGCCACTGCAAAAACATGCCAAATTGTAAAGACCATCAAGGCTAGGAAGAAACTGCATCAACTAACGAGCAAAATAACCAGCTAACATCATAATGACAGGATCAAATTCACACATAACAATATTAACTTTAAATGTAAACGGGCTAAATGCTCCAATTAAAAGACAAAGACTGGCAAATTGGATAAGGAGTCTAGACCCATCAGTGTGCTGTGTTCAGGAAACCCATCTCACATGCAGAGCCACACATAGACTCAAAATAAGGGGATGGAGGAAGATCTACCAAGCAAATGGAAAAGAAAAAAAGGCAGGGGTTGCAATCCTAGTCTCTGATAAAATAGACTTTAAACCAACAAAGATCAAAAGAGACAAAGAAGGCCATTACATAATGGTAAAGGGATCAATTCAACAAGAAGAGCTAACTATCCTAAATATATATGCACCCAATACAGGAGCACCCAGATTCATAAATCAAGTCCTGAGTGACCTACAAAGAGACTTAGACTCCCACACAATAATAATGGGAGATTTTCACAACCCCACTGTCAACATTAGACAGATCAATGAGACAGAAAGTTAACAAGGATACCCAGGAATTGAACTCAGCTGTGCACCAAGCAGACCTAATAGGCATCTACAGAACTCTCCACCCCAAATAAACAGAATATACATTTTTTTTCAGCACCACACCACACCTATTCCAAAATTGACCATAGTTGGAAGTAAAGCTCTCCTCAGCAAATGTAAAAGAACAGAAATTGTAACAAACTGTCTCTCAGACCACAGTGCAATCAAACTGGAACTCAGGATTAAGAAAGTCACTCAAAACCACTCAACTACATGGAAACTGAACAACCTGCTCCTGAATGACTACTGGGTACATAAAGAAATGAAGGCAGAAATAAAGATGTTCTTTGAAACCAATGAGAACAAAGACACAACATACCAGAATCTCTGGGACACATTCAAAGCAGTGTGTAGAGGGAAATTTATAGCACTAAATACCCACAAGAGAAAGCAGGAAAGATCCAAAATTGACACCCTAACATCACAATTAAAAGAACTAGAAAAGCAAGAGCAAACACATTCAAAAGCTAGCAGAAGGCAAGAAATAACTAAAATCAGAGCAGAACTGAAGGAAATAGAGACACAAAGAACCCTTCAAAAAATGAATCCAGGAGCTGATTTTTTGAAAAGATCAACAAAATTGATAGACCACTAGCAAGACTAATAAAGAAGAAAAGAGAGAAGAATCAAATAGATGCAATAAAAAATGATAAAGGGGATATCACCACTGATCCCACAGAAATACAATCTACCATCAGAGAATACTACAAACACCTCTATGCAAATAAACTAGAAAATCTAGAAGAAATGGATAAATTTCTCGATAAATACACCCTCCCAAGACTAAACCAGGAAGAAGTTGAATCTCTGAATAGACCAATAACAGGCTCTGAAATTGTGGCAATAATCAATAGCTTACCAACCAAAAAGAGTCCAGGACCTGATGGATTCACAGCTGAATTCTATCAGAGGTACAAGGAGGAACTGGTATCATTCCTTCTGAAACTATTCCAATCGATAGAAAAAAAGGGAATTCCTCCCTAACACATTTTATGAGGCCAGCATCATCCTGATACCAAAGCCTGGCAGAGACACAACCAAAAAAGAGAATTTCAGACCAATATCCTTGATGAACATTGATGCAAAAATCCTCAATAAAATACTGGCAAACTGAATCCAGCAGCACATCAAAAAGCTTATCCACCATGATCAAGTGGGCTTCATCCCTGGGATGCAAGGCTGGTTCAACATATGCAAATCAATAAATGTAATCCAGCATATAAAAAGAACCAAAGACAAAAACCACATGATTATCTCAACAGATGCAGAAAAGGCCTTTGACAAAATTCAACAACCCTTCATGCTAAAAACTCTCAATAAATTAGGTATTGATGGGACATATCTCAAAATAATAAGAGCTATCTATGACAAACCCACAGCCAATATCATACTGAATGGGCAAAAACTGGAAGCATTCCCTTTGAAAACTGGCACAAGACAGGGATGCCCTCTCTCACCACTCCTATCCAACATAGTGTTGGAAGTTCTGGCCAGGGCAATCAGGCAGGAGAAGGAAATAAAGGGTATTCAATTAGGAAAAGAGGAAGTCAAATTGTCCCTGTTTGCAGATGACATGATTATATATCTAGAAAACCCCATTGTCTCAGCCCAAAATCTCCTTAAGCTGATAAGCAACTTCAGCAAAGTCTCAGGATACAAAATCAATGTACAAAAATCACAAGCATTCTTATACACCAATCACAGACAAACAGAGGGCCAAATCATGAGTGAACTCCCATTCACAATTGCTTCAAAGAGAATAAAATACCTAGGAATCCAACTTACAAGGGACGTGAAGGACCTCTTCAAGGAGAACTACAAACCACTGCTCAATGAAATAAAAGAGGATACAAACAAATGGAAGAACATTCCATGCTCATGGGTTGGAAGAATCAATATCTAGAAAATGGCCACACTGCCCAAGGTAATTTATAGATTCAATGCCACCCCTATCAAGCTACCAATGACTTTCTTCACAGAATTGGAAAAAACTATTTTAAAGTTCATATGGAACCAAAAAAGAGCCTACATTGCCAAGTCAATCCTAAGCCAAAAGAACAAAGCTGGAGGCATCACGCTACCTGACTTCAAACCATACTACAAGGCTACAGCAACCAAAACAGCATGGTACTGGTACCAAAACAGAGACATAGATCAATGGAACAGAACAGAGCCCTCAGAATTAATGCCGTATATCTACAACTATCTGATCTTTGACAAACCTGATAAAAAACAAGCAATGGGATAAGGATTCCCCATTTAATAAATGGTGCTGGGAAAACTGGCTAGCCATATATAGAAAGCTGAAACTGGATCCCTTCCTTACACGTTATACAAAAATTAATTCAAGATGGATTAAAGACTTACATGTTAGACCTAAAACCATAAAAACCCTAGAAGAAAACCTAGGCAATACCATTCAGGACATAGGCATGGGCAAGGACTTCATGTCTAAAGCACCAAAAGCAATGGCAACAAAAGCCAAAATTGACAAATGGGATCTAATTAAACTAAAGAGCTTCTGCACAGCAAAAGAAACTACCATCAGTGTGAACAGGCAACCTACAGAATGGGAGAAAATTTTTGCAACCTACTCATCTGACAAAGGGCTAATATCCAGAATCTACAATGAACTCAAACAAATTTACAAGAAAAATACAAACAACCGCATCAAAAAGTGGGCAAAGGATATGAACAGACACTTCTCAAAAGAAGACATTTATGCAGCCAAAAAACACATGAAAAAAATGCTCATCATCACTGGCCATCAGAGAAATGCAAATCAAAACCACAATGAGATACCATCTCACACCAGTTAGAATGGCCATCATTAAAAAGTCAGGAAACAACAGGTGCTGGAGAGGATGTGGAGAAACAGGAACACTTTTACACTGTTGGTGGGACTGTAAACTAGTTTAACCATTGTGGCAGTCAGTGTGGTGATTCCTCAAGGATCTAGAACTAGAAATACCATTTGACCCAGCCATCCCATTACTAGGTATATACCCAAAGGACTATAAATCATGCTGCTATAAAGACACATGCACACGTGTGTTTACTGGAGCACTATTCACAATAGCAAAGAGTTGGAACCAACCCAAATGTCCAACAACAATAGACTGGATTAAGAAAATGTGGCACATATACAGCATGGAATACTATGCAGCCATAAAAAATGATGAGTTCATGTCCTTTGTAGGGACATGGATGAAACTGGAAACCATCATTCTCAGTAAACTATCTCAAGGACAAAAAACCAAACACCGCATGTTCTCACTAATAGGTGGCAATTGAACAATGAGAACACATGGACACAGGAAGGGGAACATCACACACCGGAGCCTGTTGTGGAGTGGGGGGAGGGGGGAGGGATAGCATTAGGAGATATACCTAATGTAAATGATGAGTTAATGGATGCAGCACACCAACATGGCACATGGATACATATGTAACAAACCTGCACATTGTGCACATGTACCCTAAAACTTAAAGTATAATAAGAATAATAAAAAAGAAAGTTTATGGGCAACATTTCCTTTCCTCCTGTTCTTGACCTTTGACACTGAGTACTATTGAGAGAAATACTAAAAATTATAATGTAAACCAGTGGAATTTTATTTTTCTTTATGTGGTATAGCAACTAACTGTATTTGCTAAATAACCTAAATAAATATGTAAAATAATTGGCATTCAAAAAAATAAATAAAAACTCTCAATAAATTAAGTATTGATGGAACGTATCTCAAAATAATAAGAGCTATTCATGACAAACCCACAGCCAATATCATACTGAATGGGCAAAAACTGGAAGCATTCCCTTTGAAAACTGGCACAAGACAGGGATGCCCTCTCTCACCACTCCTATTCAACATAATGTTGGAAGTTCTGGCCAGGGCAATCAGGCAGGGGAAAGAAATAAAGGGTATTCAATTAGGAAAAGAGGAAGTCAAATTGTCCCTGTTTGCAGATGACATGATTGTATATCTAGAAAACCCCATTGTCTCAGCCCAAAATCTCCTTAAGCTGATTAGCAACTTCAGCAAAGTCTCAGGATACAAAATCAATGTACAAAAATCACAAGCATTCTTGTACACCAATCACAGACAGAGAGCCAAATCATGAGTGAACTCCCATTCACAATTGCTTCAAAGAGAATGAAATACCTAGGAATCCAACTTACAAGGGATGTGTAGGACCTCTTCAAGGAGAACTACAAACCACTGCTCAATGAAATAAAAGAGGATACAAACAAATGGAAGAATATTCCATGCTCATGGATAGGAAGAATCAATATCATGAAAATGGCTATACTGCCCAAGGTAATTTTTTTTTTTTTTTTTTTTTTTTTTTTTTTTTTTTTGAGATGGAGTCTCGCTCTGTCGCCCAGGCTGGAGTGCAGTGGCGCAATCTTGGCTCACTGCAAGCTCTGCCTCCTGGGTTCACGCCATTCTCCTGCCTCAGCCTCTCCGAGTAGCTAGGACTACAGGCGCCTGCCACCACGCCCGACTAATTTTTTTTTTTTTTTGTATTTTTAGTAGAGACGGGGTTTCACCATGGTCTCGATCTCCTGACCTCGTGATCCGCCCGCCTCGGCCTCCCAAAGTGCTGGGATTACAAGCGTGAGCCACCGCGACCAGCCTGCCCAAGGTAATTTATAGATTCAATGCCATCCCCATCAAGCTACCAATGACTTTCTTCACAGAATTGGAAAAAACTACTTTAAAGTTCATATGGAACCAAAAAAGAGCCCACATCGCCAAGTCAATCCTAAGCCAAAAGAACAAAGCCGGAGGCATCACACTACCTGACTTCAAACTATACTACAAGGCCACAGTAACCAAAACAGCATGGTACTGCTACCAAAACAGAGATATAGACCAATGGAACAGAACAGAGCCCTCAGAAATAATACCACACATCTACAACTATCTGATCTTTGACAAACCTGACAAAAACAAGAAATGGGAAAAGGATTCCCTATTTAACAAATGGTGCTGGGAAAACTGGCTAGCCATATATAGAAAGATGAAACTGGATCCCTTCCTTAACACCTTATACAAAAATTAATTCAAGATGGATTAAAGACTTAAATGTTAGACCTAAAACCATAAAACCCTAGAAGAAAACCTAGGCAATACCATTCAGGACATAGGCATGGGCAAGGACTTCATGTCTAAAACACCAAAAGCAATGGCAACAACAACAAAAGCCACAATTGACAAGTGGGATCTAATTAAACTAAAGAGCTTCTGCACAGCAAAAGAAACTACCATCGGAGTGAACAGGCAACCTACAGAATGGGAGAAAATTTTTGCAACCTACTCATCTGACAAAGGGCTAATATCCAGAATCTACAAAGAACTCAAACAAATTTACAAGAAAAAAACAACCCCATCAACAAGTGGTGAAGGATATGAACAGACACTTCTCAAAAGAAGACATTTATGCAGCCAACAGACACATGAAAAAATGCTCATCATCACTGGCCATCAGAGAAATGCAAATCAAAACCACAATGAGATACCATCTCATACCAGTTAGAATGGCGATCATTAAAAAGTCAATAAACAACAGGTGCTGGAGAGGATGTGGAGAAATAGGAACACTTTTACACTGTTGATGGGACTGTAAACTGGTTCAACCAATGTGGAAGACAGTGTGGTGATTCCTCAAGGATCTAGAACTAGAAATACCATTTGACCCAGCCATCCCATTACTGGGTATATACCCAAAGGATTATAAATCATGCTGCTATAAAGACACATGCACACGTATGTTTAGTCCAACACTATTCACAATAGCAAAGACCTGGAACCAACCCAAATGTCCAACAATAATAGACTGGATTAAGAAAATGTGGCACATATACACCATGGAATACTATGCAGCCATAAAAAATGATGAGTTCGGCTGGGCGCGGTGGCTCACGCTTGTAATCCCAGCACTTTGGGAGGCCGAGGCGGGCGGATCACGAGGTCAGGAGATCGAGACCACGGTGAAACCCCGTCTCTACTGAAAAAATGCAATAAATTAGCCGGGCATGGTGGCGGGCGCCTGTAGTCCCAGCTACTCAGAGAGGCTAAGGCAGGAGAATGGCATGAACCCGGGAGGCGGAGCTTGCAGTGAGTCGAGATCGTGCCACTGCACTCCAGCCTGGGTGACAGAGCGAGACTCCATCTCAAAAAAAAAAAAAAAAAAAAAGATGAGTTCATGTCCTTTGTAGGGACATGAATGAAACTGGAAACCATCATTCTCAGCAAAATATCTCAAGGACAAAAAACCAAACACCGCATGTTCTCACTCATAGGTGGGAATTGAACAATGAGAGAACACTTGGACACAGGAAGCGGGACATCACACACCAGGGCCTGTTGTGGGGTGGGGGTAGGGGGGAGGGATAGCATTAGGAGATATACCTAATGTAAATGATGAGTTAATGGGTGCAGCACACCAACATGGCACATGTACACATATGTAACAAAACTGCACGTTGTGCACATGTACCCTAGAACTTAAAATATAATAATAATAAAAAAGAAAAGAAACATGATGCTGGGCTTTGGGGGAATACCTGAAGCTGTACATTATGGACTGGAGGGAGAGAGGGCTGGGCTGTTAGGAGGTGACTGTGCTACCCAGCTATACCAGGAATAATGGATGTGCAGGGAAGGGGCCGATGGGCAAAGTCTGAGCAGGAAGAGGAAAGAGAGTCGGCACTGAGCCTGGGTGACAACAAAGCTGCTCCATGTAGGGGAACAGCAAAGTCTAGATGGAGTCTATCTGGTAAAATGTTCTGAGAAATTCCCCTGCAGATCCAGAGGAGTAGCCCAGACCAGCTGCATCGAGGGCCTATCTAGCACCAACACCCTGAGATACCATTGCGTCTGAATTATAAATAACATGCCGCACTTAAAACCTTTTTTTTTCTCTTTTCAAAGACAAGACCCTGCAAGCCCACCAAGTATCCCACAGGCCTGTGGAGAAGGGTCTTCCCCACTTCAGGCAGGGGGCAGGGGGCAGGGGAATGACCGAGTACCCAGAGCCCATCCTTTTTTTTTTTTTTTTGATACAGGGTCTTGCTATGTTGCCCAGGCTGGAGTATGGTGGCACAATCATAGCTCACTACAGCCTGGAACTCCTGGGCTCAAGTGATCCTCCTGCCTCAGACTCCTGAGCCAGGATTACAGGCATATGCCATCATGCCCAGGTAATTTTCAATTTTTTTAATAGAGATATAGTCTTGCTTTGTTGCCCTGACTGGTCTTGAAATCCTGGCCTCAAGTGGTCCTCTGGCTTTGGCCTCCCAAAGTGCTAGATTCCAAGTGTGAGCCACTGCACTCAGCCTCAGAGCCCATCCTTTATGGGGCTTCTTACTGCGGCCCTGATGCTGCCCTGGGAGGGGTATGGCTGGTGCAAGGGCAGGGGTGCTGACCTCTGTGGCAATTATGTGATCCTTGCTGTCTCCTGGACACTGGCTGCTGGCTTGCTGTCTGCCCAGAGCCCTCAGCTCGGCCTGCAGTGCCTCCAGGTCCTTCTGGTGCCCAGAACAGGCAGCTTGCTGCTCTGACAGCTCCTGTCTGAGAGACTCTGGAAAAGGGAGAGCAGTAGTGAGTTAGGCACTGGGTCTAGGCTGAAGCCTGTGTCGTGGGGACAACAGTCTCTGGGGCGGGGGTGGATGACGTGGGTGGCTGCTGAAGGCTTGTGGTGGGTTCAGTTCCCCAAACCTTTTCCAAGGTAACAGTAACAACAGGGCCATGTGTGAAAACTGTTCTCATTTAAGTCCTACCACCATCTTTTCTGGTATGAATTATCCCCCCCCTCCCCACCCCTGCTCCATTTTAGGATGAGGGACCTGAGCATCAGAGAGGGTGAGCACAATGCCCAAAGCCACACAGCTATTAAATGGTGGAGTTGGGATGCAAAATTTCAAGTGATTCTTCACTCTGAAGCCCCTGCTTGCCCTCTACTGGTTGGTTAGGGTGGGTGGCAGGTGAGGGCAGCATGGCCTGAGCCCAGGGCCAAACCTGTGACAACGCTTGGCCTCGGCGTCAAGTTAGGAGGCCATGAGCCCAGAGCCAAACCTGTGACAACGCTTGGCCTCGGCGTCAAGTTAGGAGGCCAGGCAAAGAACAGGCAATTATCAAACGACTGAAAGGCCTCTTCTGGGGGCGATGGTATCAAGGTGGAAATTTTGAAATTTATGTCAACTCTTTTTCATTTTTTTTTTGAGACGGAGTCTCGGTTTGTTTCCCAGGCTGGAGTACAGTGACATGATCTCGGCTCACTGCAGCCTCCACCTCCCGGGTTCAAGCAATTCTTCTGCCTCAGCCTCTGGAGTAGCCGGGACCAGGCACACACCGCCACACCTGGCTAATTTTTGTATTTTTTTTTTAGTAGAGATGGGGTTTCACCATTTTGGCCAGGATGGTCTCGAACTCCTGACCTCAAGTGATTCGCCCACGTTGGCCTCCCAAAGTGTTGGGGTTACAGGCGTGAGCCACCGTACCCGGCCAATGTCAACTCTTATGGAGATAAAATGTTCACAGTTTCTTCCTTCCACAGGTGTGGGGTCTTGGCTGGATCATGGAGGCAGGAGATGGCATGTCATCCCAGCAGGATAGGGACTAAAATGGAATCATCCAGGAGAAATGTGTACATTCTCTTAAACTCAGGGAAGAGTAAGGCCAGAAACTCGAGCTTCCTCTCTGAGGATGGAGACTGATTTCTAGTACACTAGACACGTGTCAGCATGATCGAAACAATTATTTCAAAATGAATATTTTCTGATAGAGCAGATGCTATTTAGTGGGATATTCCTTTTAAAAAAGATACTCTCTATGTGCTTGTAAATTTGATACTTTACTTTTCTGTAATGAGCTTTTGAGACTCTGTATTTTAGTTATTGAAAATAACCTTTGAAACATTTTTCTGATCATTCCATAAGCACCTAGCACAGGTTTTAGTACAGAGCAAGTGCTCAACATGTATTTGTAAAATAAACAAATGATCTTTAGAGTGATAATGGATGAGGTGATAAAAGTGTGCTAGTTATAAAAGCTTTCCTATAAGCTTACTAACTTTCCCTCAAGGTTAACTATATTAAGCACATGTAAAAGCATAGTGTATTTGGATGATATTAAGATGGAAAATTGGCCAGGCGTGGTGGCTCATGCCTGTAATCCCAGCACTTTGGGAGGCCAACGCGGGTGGATCACGAGGTCAGGAGATCGAGACCATACTGGCTAACATGGTGAAATCCTGTCTCTACTAAAAATACACAAAATTAGCTGGGTGTGGTGGCAGATGCCTATAGTCCCAGCTACACGGGAGGCTGAGGCAGGAGAATGGTGTGAACCCAGGAGGTGGGGCTTGCAGTGAGCTGAGATCACACCCCTGCAGTCCAGCCTGGGTGACAGAGTGAGACTCCATCTCAAAAAAAAAAAAAAAGAAAAGAAAAATTTACTTGGTAATCTTTCCAGCAGAATTTTGATAAAGTGATTTCTATAGCTTATTTTCTTAAAAAAAAATCCAAACAGAACCCCATTTTTTGAAAACTGTTATCGTAAGATACATGCAATAAAACTCTTTACTAAATCATAAGTTATAGGGTATTCATTTTTTACCCTCCTCCTTCTTTCATACCTTCCCACCATTCATCTATCCATCCATCTACCTATCCATCCTTCTATCCACCTGTCCATCCATCCATCCATCATCCATCCATCCACTCATCCATCCATCCACCTGTCTGTCTACCCATCTGTCCATCCATTCATCTACCCACTGATCGACCCATCAGTTGCCCACCCAATCACCCACCCATCCGTGTGTCTACCCATTTGTCCACCCACCCATCTGCCCATCCACACATCTCCATCTGTCTGTCCGTCCATCCATCCATCCTTCCTCCTGTCCATCCATCCACTCATTTTTCTGTCCATCCACCTGTCCACCCAACCAC
The DNA here is from genome assembly GCF_028878055.3 of Symphalangus syndactylus. NCBI lineage: Eukaryota > Metazoa > Chordata > Mammalia > Primates > Hylobatidae > Symphalangus > Symphalangus syndactylus. The sequence continues at coordinate 25,420,053 of NC_072438.2, forward strand.
CCATCCACCCACACCCCCATCCACTTGTCCATCCGTCCGTCCGTCCGTCTGTCCATCCATCCATCCATCCATCCATCCATCCATCCATGATGTCTAGGTTCCAACCCTCTAGTAACACCCACCCTCCCTGCCCTCTCACAGGGACCTATAGTACTGCAGGTCATTTGTGTCTCACACAGATATTAGAAGAAGAATAATCAGCATCAGGAATATCTCATATCAACCTGCCATTACTGTAGGTGCTTGCACCTTCCCTTGAAGCCTATGATTTGTTGTCATCACAGAGTCCACAAAGCCCCTTCTTCTCGGGACTGGTGCTGAGAAGCCCAGCCTTTTCCCAGGGTCTTTCCAGGGATCTCTCCTGATTCTTTTCATCAGGGAAGAATGGGGCTGCTGTGGAGTCAGAAAAGCCAGGGAAAGGGTGGCAGGGACATCTGCACTGGCAGCTGCTGCTGGGTGTTGGAATCACCAGGGTGTCCAGCCTGACTTGTACATGGGGAGCCTTGGACCTGAGCCATGTGGCACAGCCTGGGTTCTGTCTTTACATGCTGCTAACTTCAGCATTTCCCATGTGGGCACCTCCATTCCAGGGTAGCTGCTAACTGGGAAGTCTATGAAACTCTTTCCTTCCTGTTCCTCACACCACTTCCTCAGAAACATGCAGTCAGTGGGACACACTTTCTAATGAGAACTCAACCAGGCAGCAAGGTAGAGCCTCACTTGTGGAGGTGAAGAAAATGCTGTCCTCCAGAATTCTCTTTTTACTTTTTTTCCTGAATTTTTTTTTTAGAGATGGGGTCTTGCTATGTTGTCCAGGCTGGTCTTGAACTACTAACCTCAAGTGATCCTCTCTCACCTTGGCCTCCCAAAGGGCTGAGACTACAGGCATGAGCCACCACACTCAGCACCCAGAAATCTCTTAAGAGCCCTGTCTAGGTTTGGAAGAAATATTTAATAAAGCCAACATGATCTTTAGTGCTCAGCATGAAATGGTGAAAGGTATTTGTCTTGCTCTTAAGAATAAGAAAGATGAGAGTAAAGGAGAAAATGAGGGACAGGGACGATCTACAAAAATGAGAGAGGTCTCCAGAATCAGGCATGCAACACTGAAATATTCAGTCATGGCCAGGCACGGTGGCTCACGCCTGTAATCCCAGCACTTTAGGAGGCTGAGGTGGGCGGATCATGAGGTCAGGATATTGAGACCATCCTGGCTAACACAGTGAAACCCCGTCTCTACTAAAAATACAAAAAAATTAGCCGGGCGTGGTGGCAGATGCCTGTAGTCCTAGCTACTCGGGAGGCTGAGGCAGGACAATGGCGTGAACCTGGGAGGTGGAGCTTGCAGTGAGCCGAGAGCACGCCACAGCACTCCAGCCTGGGTGACAGAGTGAGACTCTGTCTCAAAAATAAAAAAAGAAAAAAAGAAATATTGAGTCATAATTTCACAGGGAACACTTAGGTAGACTTACTGCATGCCAGGCTCTATTCGAAGCACATCTTATGTATTTACTCATGTAATCGTCATTGCAGCCCAGTGAAGTGAATGCTATTATCCTCATTTTATAGATGGGAGACTGAGGTACAGAGCAGTTAAGCAAATTCCTACCCAAAGTCACACAGCTAGTGAATGTTAGAGCTGGGCTTCACACCCAGGCAGTTTGGCTCTAGAGATCTTAACTACCTCTGTTAACTTCCAAGATGCTTTGTGTGAGTGGTTTTATTGATGTGGCAACTGAAAAGGGGCAGAGTTTTGTGCTGGGGATGATGTGGGGGCAGGCAGAGGAAGCAGAGCCTGGAAGCCTAAGATCCTCTAATTTGCCGAAATCTTCAGAACAGAAATGAGAGGTTGAGGCAATGCCATGAAACTCATATGAAGGCTCAGAGATCTGGGTTACATGCAATAACGATGATGATGATGATAATGATAGTATCTACATTCACTGGGCTCATATTATATGCTAGGCACTTTATATTTAATATCTTTTTTTTTTTTTTTTTTTTGAGACGGAGTCTTGCACTGTCGCCCAGGCTGGAGTGCAGTGGTGCTATCTCAGCTCACTACAAGCTCCACCTCCCGGGTTCACGCCATTCTCCTGCCTCAGCCTCCCGAATAGCTGGGACTACAGGTACCTGCTACCACGCCCGGCTAATTGTTTGTATTTTTAGTAGAGACAGGGTTTCACTGTGTTAGCCAGGATGGTCTTGATCTCCTGACCTTGTGATCCACCCGCCTCAGCCTTCCACAGTGCTGGGATTACAGGCGTGAGCCACCGCACCCGGCCTTTATGTTTAATATCTCATTTAATCCACACAGTGAGCCTATGAGGTAGGGACAATTGTAATTCAATTTTATCCAAAAGGAAAATGAGGCTCTCAGTAAGCCATCCCAGGTTTCACAGCTAGTTGGTGGCAGAGCCAGGATTATCCCTGACCTGTGTGCCTGAGATTCCTGGAGCCCTGGCCTGTGAGCCCGAGAGCCCTGGAGCCCTGGCCTGTGGGCCTGAGACTCCTGGAGCCCTGGCCTGTGAGCCCAAGAGCCCTGGAACCCTGGCCCTCAGCTTGTCGCTGGTTTCTATGTGCAGACCCTACAGTTGGCCAAGCCCTCCTCGGTACACCATTGGGTATATACCTAGCAGCAAGGCCTGCTGTGCCTGCATCCTCTCACGCTCCTCCTGCAGCTCTTGCCTGGCCTTTTCCTCCAAGGCCTGGAGCTCCAGCCGGTGTGCCTGGTGTTGGATCTGGAGGCTGTGGCTGGATTCCTTCTTCAAGCGTTCCTCTGTGGCCTGTGGGAAAAAGTGGGGAGAAAAAGGCATGAAAGTGGACACAAGGGTGGGAGACCTGACTCCTTTGCCACACTCTTCTGAGCCAGGATGCTCTGAACATTTGCACTCTTCCACGGAGGGCTTATCAGGCTACAGAGAATGCTGTAGCAATGGCCTGGCCACAGCAGCCATTTTGCACCAGGTGAACCTACCGCCTTCCACAGCTGATTGGGCCAGAGTGGACACCTGTTCTAACCTGGGCCAATCAGAGTTCCTTTAATGTAAGTTTGATATGAAGAGGTGAGAGATAGAGCAAAAGAGACTGACAGACAGATACTGACTCTGTGGCTCCAAATTTACTATACTCAGGAGCACTAAGGTAACTATCTGACATCTGCCCCAGGACCAGTGGGGTGATGGCTGCTGTCTGTGGAGGAAGCCCAGGGCTGCTGTGCAAAGCAGAGCAGAATGACATAGGGAGGGGTGAGGGGTCCCTACAGTTTTTCAGTCTCTGCTCTTGTTTGGTCCTGAGAACTGTCTGTGTCTCTGTCCTTGGGTTCGTATTCATTCACTCTTTTTTTCCCTACTTTTTATTTTTGGTTCATTCATGCTTTCACTCAACAAACATTTATTTACTGAAGTCCCATTGTGTGTCAAACACCCAAAACAAGTTCTGTGAGCAGCTGCGTAAACTTTAATAAGTGTCTCTTCACTGCCTGCCTAACTTCACTCAAGCTGGTTTCTATGAGAGGCACAAAAACAACCCCTAAGATGTCCATGTCTGAAAACGGAATATGTTACCTTACATGGTCCAAGGGACTTTGCACATGGGATTAAGGATCTTAGATGGGAGATTATCCTGAAATATCTGGGTGGGCCTCAATCACAAGGGTCCTTATAAGAGGGCTGTAGGAGGCTCAGTGAGAAAAGAGTTGATGGTGGAAGCAGAGGTCAGAGAAACAGAAAGAGAGAGAGAGAGGGAGAGGGGGAGAGAGCATGAGATTTGAAGCTGCTACACTTCTGCCTTTGATAATGCAGGAAGTGACCAGGAGCCAGGGAACTCAGGCGGCCTCTAGAAACTGGAAAAGGCAAGGACACAGATTCACGTCTGGAGTTTTTAGAAGGAACCAGCCCTGCCAATTCAATTTTTGGATTTCTGACCTCCAGAACTGTCAGATAATAAATCTGTGTTGTTTTAAGCCACCAGGCTTGTGCTAATTTGTTACAGCAACAATAGGAAACTGATATACTTTTTTTTTTTTTTTTCCAGTTAGGAGAGTTCCAGTTAATATATAGCCCCAGGTTTTAGATGAGGAAATGAGAGATGGGCATTGGAGAGATGAATTTGGTTTCCCAGGGTCACACAGAAAAAGATACGGAAATTATTATCTTCCCATCTTTTTTAACTCTTTTTAAAATATATATAGAGGGAGAGTCTCGCTCCCCAACCTGAGCTCTTGCAGACTGTAAGCCAAAGTGAAAAAAGATTTAGAAGAATTAAAGAAATAAGGAAACTGACATCGTTTTTGAACACCTAGTAAGTGCCCAGCAGTCCGTGTGCATTATTTCCTTTCTTTTTTTTTTTGTTTTGTTTTGAGATGGAGTCTCGCCGTGTTGCCCAGGCTGGAGAGCAATGGTGTGATCTCAGCTCACGGCAACCTCTGCCTCCCAGGTTCAAGCAATTCTCCTGCCTCAACCTCCTGAGTAGCTGGGACTACGGGTGCACACCATGACACCTGTCTAATTTTTGTATTTTTAGTAGCCATGGGATTTCACCATGTTGGCCAGGCTGGTCTCGAACGCCTGGCCTCAAGTGGTCTGCTCATCTTGGCCTCCCAAAGTGCTGGGATTACAGGCGTGAGCCACCATGCTCTACTTTCTTCTTTTGTAAAGCTTCTCTTATATTCTTATCAGGGGAATATGTGCAGATAGTGTAAAGAGCCAAATAGTATTAAAAGAAAGGAAAATAAGCAGCCTCCCCGTCCTTTCCTCCTCCCTCTCCATCTCCTGTCCTCTGAGGCAGCCATTGTCAACTCCTTGTTTCTTGTTGTATTTACCAGCACTAAAAAGACAATGTTGCCATTCTACTGTATCTTGATTATTTTTGAGACTATGAATTGTCTTCCTACTATAGTAGATCAGGATTTCAGGTCTCACTCACTCTGTCTTCCATTCCTTTTACACAGTATACAATATATATTTTTAATATATTGAAGTATACTTCATATTTTCCTTATTGAGAATATGTAAATATTATTCACTGTTGAGCTAAATGAATTATGATTGATCTTCTGCCTCATGCAGCTTTTTGTTTTTCCTTGCATTAATAAATGCTGCATTTTTTATTTGTTTAGTTTCCTTTGGTTATCTGGCAAAGTCTTCCTACAACTTCTAAATGCTTTGTAAAACACACAGCGCAATTTTCCACATGGCCAAATCTATCAGAGAATCCATCAATTTTGCTGTCCCCTGGAGACAGCTCTTCCAGAGCCCTCAGTTCCTTGCTGCAGTTTGTCCAGCAGCAAAGCCAGACTCCTCAAACCTTCCTTCTTGCTCCTGCATTGAATCCCTGGTATCCCAGCTCTCTTTTATTCCCTCTCCCTTGGTTTGCTCCCTTGTTTTTGTGGGACACCTCTTCAAGGAACTGCTTATGAGGGCAGGAAGGGAACACCCTCTGAGAAAGCCGTGTTTAAGCCAGGCCACAAGGTCGAAGGCGCCGGATGAAACATGCCTGAATCACCTCACCAGATTATCCGTAGTTAACACACTACAGTTTCCCAAACCCTTGGAAAGGTCTTTGTGGCTGAGCTGTTCTTTTTTTTTTTTTTGAGACAGAGTCTTGCTCTGTCACCCAGGACGGAGTGCAATGGCATAGTCTCGGCTCACTGCAACCCCCACCTTCCAGGTTCAAGCAATTTTCCTGCCTCAGCCTCCCAAGTAGCTGGGATTACAGGCACCTGCCACCACGCCCAGCTAATTTTTGTATTTTTAGTAGAGACAGGGTTTCACCATGTTGGTCAGGGCTGGTCTTGAACTCCTGACCTCAGGTGATCCACCCACCTCTGCCTCCCAAAGTGCTGGGATTACAGGCGTGAGCCACTGCACCCGGCCTGAGCTGTTCTTTCTCAACTCTGTGCTGCTCTTTTCGTTTTTAGCTGCAGGACTGAGGCTGACTTCCTGGCGTGTTCATGCACGCCACTGCTCTAGTCATGAAAGCAAGTCGTTCTTATGCCACCAAGGTCACAAGCAGGTGGGGAAACGTAGCACAAGAAGCCCAGCAGACCTAGCCCGCTTCCTTTGCCACTTACTAGCTGTGTGACCCTGAGCAAGTTACAAAATCTCTCTGAGCCTCTTTCCTCATCTGGAAAAAGGGAATACAATAATAACAATCTGGAAAGATGCTTGGGGGATTGGGCATCATGTAGAAAAGGGACGGCTTTGTGCATGGCAGTTCTTACCTAGCAGGTGCCTGGCACAGAGTAGACGGCACAGTCCTTCCCTCACCTTGAGTTCCTGATGTCTGGCCTTTTCCAGCATGCGCAGGGCTCTCTGGTGGGAAGCCTCGAGCTGGGCTCTCACAGCCTGGTTCTGCTGAGTGTTCTCCTGGAGCTCACGCTGCAGCTTCTCCCTCTCCAGGTCCGAGAGCTGCTTGAGCGCCTGCAGGTCCTCCCTGTAGTTGCTGGTGCACTGCTCCAGAGCCTGCTGCATCTGCGAGACCTGCGCACAAGGCATCCTGCCCTCAGTCTAAGCCCCTTGCCTTTCCTGGGATATTTTCTTCAAATAAAAGCTTTCTAGGCCGGGCGCGGTGGCTCACGCTTGTAATCCCAGCACTTTGGGAGGCCGAGGCGGGCGGATCACGAGGTCAGGAGATCGAGACCACAGTGAAACCCCGTCTCTACTAAAAATACAAAAAATTAGCCGGGCGCTGTGGCGGGCGCCTGTAGTCCCAGGTACTCGGAGAGGCTGAGGCAGGAGAATGGCGTGAACCCGGGAGGCGGAGCTTGCAGTGAGCCGAGATTGCGCCACTGCACTCCAGCCTGGGCGACAGAGCGAGACTCCGTCTCAAAAAAAAAAAAAAAGCTTTCTAAATGTCACCTCCATGCAGCTGAGCCTCCTCTGTCTGCAGGGACTCTGAGGGGATGGAAGCTGCAAGCTTTAAGGACCTGGGGGTGGCCAGTCCTTCCAGGGGCCCCTCAGCTAGAGCCACGAATGCCAGGAAGGAGGAAAAGAGGGGTGGGGACACCAACCTTTCAAGAGAAATCAAGAGGGGACTCGAATGCCTTCCAGGGACCCATGTGGCAGCCCCCCTCCTCCCTCAGGTGCTTGCTTGAATCTGGCTTCCTTACTGAGGCTTCTCCTGACAGCCCCACGTAGTACTACCTCCCCCAACCCCACGTCCCCCATCACAGGACAGCCTCCTAGAAACCTCTGCCCTGCTCTAGTTTTCTTTTTCCTGAGCCATCATTACCTTAGAATGAACTACGTGATTTACTAACTTCTTACGTCAACCATTTATTGTCTGTTCCCACCTCCATTGCTAAAATATACATATCTTTATATATAAAATATCTTTTTTTTTTTGAGACAGGGTCTTGCTTTGTTGCCCAGGCTGGAGTGCAGTGGTGTGATCCCGACTCACGGCAGCCTCGAACTCCTGAGCTCAAGCGACCCTCCCACCTCAGCCTCCTGAGTAGCTGGGAGTACAGGCACAGGTCACCATGCCCCGTAATTTTTTTTTTATTTTTTGTAGAGACAGAGTCTTGCTATGTAGGCCTGGTTGGTCTTGAACTCCTAGGCTCAAGCGTTCCTCCTGCCTCAGCCTCCCAGAGTGCTGGGATTACAGGTGTGAACCACCACACCTGGCCATAAAATGTAAGGTATTTTGTCTTGTTTGTGCATTGATGAATCATCAGTGGCTCATAGTGAGTGCTCATTTGCACAGCAGGTTTTTTATTTTCTTTTTGAGACAGTCTCGCTCTGTCACCCAGGCTGAAGTGCAGTGGCGCCATCTCGACTCACTATAACCTCTGCCTCCCGGGTTCAAGCGATTCTCCTGCCTCAGCCTCCCGAGTAGGTGGGATTACAGGCACCCGCCACATACCCAGCTAACTTTTGTATTTTTAGTAGAGACGGGGTTTCACCATGTTGGCCAGGCTGGTCTTGAACTCCTGACCTCAAGTGATCTGCCCCCCACCCCCACCCCCCCCCCGGCCTCCCAAAGTGCTGGGATTATAGGTGTGAGCCACCGTGCCTGGCTGCAACAGGTTTGGAATGAATGAATAAATAAAACCAAGAATCCAACTTTGCCCTGGTCCTGTAATGCCTTCCCAGCTTGGATGTGAATGAGGCCCTGCATGCATTTCCAAGTTTGTAAAAAGGAGGGGCAGGATCTCAGGAAGGGGGCACATCCCCACCAGGGTTGTCCTACCTGGGCTTGCAGTTTGGCCTTCTGGCTTTGCCAGTCCTCTAGACGCTGGATTTCGGATCTTTTCTCCTTCAACAAAGAGCCCAGTGGAAGTTGTGGGTCACTTCCCTCCTTGAGAAGCACTTTGGTCCTTTGAAGATAAGGATGCCACAATCACAAAAGATCCTAGGGCTAGGAATGACACTGCTACTCCGATAACGTGCCAGCCACTGTGCCGGGGAGGAGGAAGCTCTGATAGCAGTTAGTGGGGATTGAGTTTCAAAAAGCAACCTGCCATATAAAGTGTATTATTGCACTTAGGATACAATCAGGAACCACCTGATACCTGTTTAGCAGGAATCACCTGATATCTGTTTAGCAGGAACCACCTGATATCTGTTTAGCAGGAACCACCTGACATCTGTTTTCGTGGGTTTTAATAAATGATGATCAACCGTCAGAATGACTGAGAGCTTAGAGTTACTGATATGAGGTCTTTGGGGGCTCCAAAAGAGAGATCTCTACGGTCTTAATTTTGCAGCTCTTTCTGCATCTATAAAAACGACAACACTTCACTTTAATACAGTGTTTTGCACTCGTCAAAGCATGCTCACACATTTTACTGGCGTCCCCAAGTACAAATAGGGGGACTGTAAATAGGCCTCCACATATGCAACATGAACAAGGAAATGCTAGTTTAAAGCTGCAAAAGTTTCTGCATTCTAGATAAGATGCTGACAAATGTCTTTAGAAGAGACCAGAGCTCCCTTCCTTAATTCGGAACTTTTGAACCAGCTGAGAATTTCAAGTGTGATTGGTTTAGATTGGGATGTGAAGTATTTATCTTGTTTGACAATGTAAAAGGATGCCACATGGTGGGGTTCTCTGGAGAGATTGCCAGGTGATGAGCAGCATCTGCTTCCCCTGACAAGGCCATCAGGCCAGAGCTCCAGAGGTGGGGTTTAGGGTCTCGGGCTGTGAGAAAAGGCCATGAGAAGGGGCACTCTGCTTGGCAGAGGTAAGAAGGCCCAGGATGGGGGGTTAGGGAAGAGACAGACAATGGGGACCCTGAAAGGAAGGGTCTGATGCTAGAAGCAGCATAGGAAGGTGGCCAAGAGGATGGTGCAAGAGCCAGACTACCTAGCTCCAAATTTTAGCTCTATAACCCACTCAACACGGGAAGAGTTTAAAGATCTTGGTGAGATCTTTAAACTCCCTTGGCCTGAGCTTCCTCCTCTATAACATAAGGTTAATAATGCTACCTTTTCCATAAGGATTAGTAGAGTCAATATCTATACTTAAAACAGTGTCTGGTGCATAGTAAGAATTACATAAAGAACTAACTATGGGCTGGGCGTGGTGGCTCATGCCTGTAATCCCAGCATCTTGGAAGGCAGAGGCGGGTGGATGACCTGAGGTCAGGAGTTCAAGACCAGCCTGGCCAACATGGTGAAACCCCGTCTCTACTAAAAATACAAAAAATTAACTGAGTGTGGTGGCGGGCACCTGTAATCCCAGCTACTCAGGAGGCTGAGGCAGGAGAACCACTTGGACTCAGGAGGCGGAGGTTGCAGTGAGCCAAGATCGCGCCATTCCACCACCCCAGCCTGGGCAATAAGAACGAAACTCCATCTCAAACAAACAAACAAACAAATAAAACTATACATATTAAAAGAGAGAAGTTCTCTTTCTCTGCATCATTTTGATTCTCTTAGGTTATCCTCAAGCCTTTCGAAGGTGTGTAAAACATAGCCACCTTTAAGGAGCAATGAAGCAAGGATACCTGGGTCTAAACTCTGAGTATGAAACCAGCCCAAGGGTTAGGAGGCCAGAGAAACCATAAGAGCAGCCTGGGGCAAGCGTGACAGGTGGCACCACCAGGTAAGCACTCCCAGTGAGTCCCGGGAGAGGGGAGGGGGCTGAACTTTCTCTCAGGATAGGGCTCAGTTATTATTATTCTTTTAAATGTTTTATTCAAGTAAAATTTACATATAGTGAAGTGCACAGATCTTAAGTGTACAATTCAGTGAGTTTTGACAAATATATACAACCATGAAACTAACATCTCAATCAAAATACAGAAGATTTTCATTACCCAAAAACTTCCCTTGCAGCCAAAGCTTTGATTTCCATCACCATGGATCACTTTTGCCTGAGCTTAAGCATCGTACAAACAGAATCATGTGGGATGCATTCTCTTGTTTCCAGGTTATGTTGCTCCCCATCATGACTTTTGGCCTCATCCATGTTGTTGTGTAGTATTCTTTTTGTTGCTGTGTAGTATTCCATTACATGAATACCTTGTAGTTTGTTTATCCATTTTTCTACTGATAGACATTTGGATTGTTTACACTTCTGGGCTATTATAAATAAAGCTGCTAGAAATAAACTTGTCCAAGGATTTTTTGTGGATATGTTTTTCTTTTCTTTCTTTTTTTTTTGAAATGGAGTCTTGTTCCGTCACACAGGCTGGAGTGCAGTGGCACAATCTCGGCTCGCTGCCACCTCCGCCTCCCAGGTTCAAGTGATTGTCCCGCCTCAGCCTCCTGAGTGGCTGGGACTACAGGTGTGTGCCACCACGCCCAGCTAATTTTTGTATTTTTAGTAGAGATGAGGTTTCACCATGTTGGCCAGGCTGGTCTTGAACTCCTGTCCTCAGGTGATCCACCAGCCTCGGCCTCCCAAAGTGCTGGCATGAGCCACTGTGCCTGGCAATGTTTTTCATTTCTTTTGCTTAAATACCTAAAAGTGGAACTGCTGGTAGGTATGTGCTTAATGTTTCAAGAAACAATCAAATAGTTTTCTAAAGTGATTTACCATTTTAGACCCTACCAGCAATGTATGAGAGTTTCAGTTGCCCTGGATTGTTGCTAACATTTTGTGTTGTCAGACTTCTTAATTTTGGCCATTCCAGTGGGTGGGAAATGGTATCTCACTGTGGTAGTGAGTTGCATTTTCCTGATGACTAATGATGTTAATCACATGTTCATGTGCTTACGAGCCGCTCATATATATATATATATATATATATTTTTTTTTTTTTTTTTTTTTTTTCTTTTTTGGGACAGGGTCTTGCTCTGTTGTCCAGGCTGGATTACAGTGGTGTGACCATGGCTTGCTGCAGCCTTAACCTTCCAGGCTCAAGCAATCCTCCAACCTCAGCCTCTTGAGTAGCTGGGACTACAGGCATGTGACACCACGCTCAGCTAATTTTTGTATTTTTTTGTAGAGACGGGGTTTTGCCATGTTGCCTAAGCTGGTCTTGAACTCTTGGGCTCAAGCAGTCCACCTGCCTTGGCCTTCTAAAGTGCTAAGATTACAGACATGAGCCACCATGTCCGGCCTCACATATATCTTTTTTAGGGAAGTGCTTGTTTGAGTATTTTGTCCATTTAAAAAATAGGTTTGTAGCACATGACAAAGATGCCCTCTCTCACTCCTGTTCAACATAGTATTGGAAGTTCTGGCCATGGTAATCAGGCAAGAGAAAGAAATAAAGGAAGAGAGGAAGTCAGACTAGCCCTGTTTGCAGATGACATGATCCTATATCTAGAAAACCCATAGTTTTCTATGCCCAAAAGCTCCTTATGCTGATAAACAACTTCAGCAAAGTCTCAAGATACAAAATTGATGTGCAAAAATCACTAACATTTCTATACATCAACAACATTCAAGCCAAGAGCCAAATCAGGAACACAATCCCATTCACAACTGTCTCTCTCTCTCTCTCACACACACACACACACACTCTAGTTTGTGGCACAGCAATAACACCTGACTCTCACCCAGGAGCCAAGCTCATATAAGTCCCGCTGATATGGTTAGGTTTTGTGTCCCCACCCAAATCTCATCTTGAGTTGTAATCCCCATAATCCCCACGTGTTGAGGGTGGGACTTTGTGGGAGGTGATTGGATCATGGGGGCAGTTTCCCATGAGAACTCACTATCATACTGTTCTCATGATAGTGAGTTTTCATGAGATCTGATGGTTTTATAAGTGTTTGTCATTTCCTCCTACACACACTTTTCTCTCACCTGCCGCCATGTAAGATGTGCCTGCTTCCCCTTCTGGCATGATTGTAAGTTTCCTGAGGCCTCCCCAGCCAAGCAGAATTGTGAGTCAATTAAACCTCCCTCCTTTAGAAATTACCCAGTCTTGGGGGATTCTTTATAGCAGTGTGGAAACGACCTAATATACCCGCAAAGTCTGATAGAGCCAATCATAAGGGTAGCTCATCTATGAGCTAAAAATCTTTGACATTTGGGGCTGTTTGTTAGAGCAGCAATAGCTGACTGACATAGGTGATATAGGTGGGGATTTCCTCGGGATCACAAAGCTTCCTTATATCCCCTAATTAAAGAACACTTGGAAACATAGGGGCAGAGGTTTTGGGCCAGTGCAGGTCTGTATCTTGGACAGGTCTGCTAACTTCTTTGAGCTCCAGGTTCTTAAGCTAAAAAATCGCTTCTCTGGGTTGTTGTAACAATTAAGTAAGACAGTTTATGTGAAGCCCATAGCTGTGCTGAAGACATACAATATATACTTGTTGCCTCCCCAAGCATGCTGCAAGGAGCAGTGATAAATACTTGAGGATAGAATGAATGAATGGATGAATTCTTCCACATCTGAGTCCTCATTCATTGGAGCACTCAGAAGTCTGCATGTCCTCCCGTACCTTTCTTCTTCATCACTGCTGGCTCCTTCTTCAGCTGCTAACTTATCTTGATACTCCTCTCCTCTCGGCGAAGTTTCATCCAGCTTTAAGCATGGATACTAAGGCAAAAAAAAAAAAAGACAAGATGAGCTTAAGTACAGCTTCATGATTCAACCTGTGGCTTATTCAAATCAGAGAGGAGAGGAGAGGGAGCCCCCAGCAACCCACTATTGGTGCCCTGCTTGCAGGGGATGCCAAGACTCGTGATGATGACATGACTAGAACAGTGCCTGGCTTACTATGATCAATGCCAGCCCTGATCCCTGTATCCTGTTTTTCAGTCTATGAAGCATTTCACACTGCTGACAAAACTAAAGCATAAAGAGGGGAAGTAACCTGGCTAGGGTGCCACCATCAGTGAGAAGTGGAAATGAAATATGCAACTGGACAATAGGACCCTGGGGACTGAACTCTTAACCACTTCCTGGTATGGTTCCATGCATAACCCTCAAAGACAGGTCCTTGTTTCCTTGTTAAGCCTGCTGCATGGGGCTGTTGTGAGGACCTGAGAACAATGCTGACTCATGGCTAGTGGTCAGTAAGCGTGAGCGACTGGTGTTACTATTATATCCATTTAACAGTTTGTAGTCTGCTATGTCCCATTAGGTAGAATCAGAAAACATGGAACTTGGTGAATGACCAGAAATGGGGTATGGGAGAAGAATATGAGAATAATGATTAGTTAACAGTGAGGCTTCTGAATATTTTATGAGTTGAGTTTGCTCATGTTATCATTCTCTCCTTCCCACAGAGATACACAGGTGAAAAAGACCTTGTTATTTTGATTTTTCTATTTGTCATAACTACACTGTCCATGAAAACAGTATAAGACAGGGTAGGAACAGATTTGTCTCATGAAATAGTGATAATTGTAACCTGTGCTTTTCACTAACTAGTTGTATGGCCTTGAGCCAGCTTCTTCCCTTTTTTGGACCTGAGTTTCATCAACTGTGAAACAAAGGGGCTGGCCTACATCTGTAGTCAAACTGTGTTCCAGGGATCCTGGGAGGTGTCTCAGGAGTAGGAAGGGCCAGAGCTGAGGCTGGAGGGTAGGGCCTTGGGGTCCCATCCACCCTTGATCTGGAACAAAACTGCTTTGGTTGCCTTTCCACATACTGTATTGTCTATAAAAGGCCATCAATGTCAAGACCAATGAAGACCTCCGCATTGCCAAATCCAGTGGTTGATTCTTGGGTCTGCAGTAACGGGGCCTCCCAGCAGAATTGGAAATATTGATGATACCTTCCTTTATGCAGCCTTCTTTCCTGGGCTTTCTCCTCCCCCCGCCCCGCAATTGCTGCTTCTCAGTCTTCTCTGCTGAAACCTCCTCCTCTTCTGCTTCTCAAACTACCACATGTCCAGAACCAAACTTTTGGTTTTACTCCTCCAAACAACAAGCATGCACCTGGCTCAGGTCTTTGCACTGGCTGTTCCCTCTTCCCTCTGATATTTGCATTCCTTGCTCCCTCACTTCACTCACTGCAACCAGGAGATCGTCCCTGGCTTAAAGCTTAGGCTCTGCTACCAGATGACCCGTGCTTAAATGCCAGATCTTTTACTTATTAATGATTTGACCTTGGGAAAATTACTTAGGTTTTCATGAGGATTAAATGAGCTGATACAATGTAAAGTCCTTAGAACAGTATTAGGTACCTAAGGAACACTCAACACTCAAGTTTATTCCCTGGAATTCTTTTTTTTGAGATGGAATCTCACTCTGTCACCCAGGCTGGTGTGCAGTGGTGCAATTTCAGCTCACTGCAACCTCTGTCTCCCGAGTTCAAGCAATTCTCCTGTCTCAGTCTCCCAAGTAGTTGGGACTGCAGGTGCATGCCACCGTGCCTGGTTAATTTTTTTTTTTTTTTTTTGGTATTTTTAGTACAGACGGGGTTTCACCATGTTGCCCAGGCTGGTCTCGAACTCCTGGGCTCAGGTGATCTGCCCACCTCCGCCTCCCAAAGTGCTGGGATTACAGACGCAAGTCACCATGCCTGGACTCCCAGGGATTTTTGTTCCCTGGACACCTCTATAATCTCACCCCCTCTCACTCGCTTTTCCTCACCTTGCTCTATGTTTTTCTCACAGTACATATCACGGCCTAACGTTGACTTGACCACTTTTTAATTATCTGTTTCCCTCACTGGAAGGTAAGCTCCATGAGGGCAGGGGCTTTGCTCACCTGTTTCCCTGATGCCTAGAACAGTGTGTGGCACATGCGAGTCATTACTAAATGAATAAACACAAATATGTCACGGGCCACTCCAGATAGCAGGGGGACCACTCTCTCCCATACTTGCCCTACACCCACTTTTGTTGTTGTTTTTTTGTTGTTGTTGTTTTGTTTTATGATATAAGATTTCACTGTCACCCAGGGTAGAGTACAGTTGCAAAATCACGGCTCACTGGAGCCTCGATTTCTGAGGCTCAAGCGATCCTCCCGCCTCAGCCTCCCAAATAGCTGGGACTACAGGTATATACCCACCATGCCTGGGTACTTTTTACATTCCCTGTAGACACAGGGTCTTGCTATGTTGCCTAGGCTGGTCTCAAACTCCTGGGCTCAAGTGATCCTCCTGCCTCAGCCTCCCAAAGTTGTCATATTACAGGCATAAGCCACAGCACCCACCCTTCCCCCACTTTACATCCCATGGAGAGAAGGGCCTGGGATTGCTGCATTGTGATGAAAATCCCCTGGACATGTGGCTGGAGGGTGGCATGTGGAGATGGCTGTCACCCAAACCTTGAGTGTTTTCCTGCTCTGTTTTAGAAGAAGCCCTTTCCCTTTGTGCCTTTATGATTCATAAGTTCAAGTTCTGTTTAAATCATTTGCATTGCCTCTAAATGTAGCAGAATACCATGTGATGCCCACTTCCAGAGAATCAGCATGGAGCTGGCACTTGGGAACCCACTGCCCACTGTGCCCAGGGGGACCTGTCCTGGGGCACTCCAAAGTGATGGCCTGAGAGAGAGTAAACATCTGCTCTGCCTCGTGCAGCTTTTCTCCCTAAGCCCTTATCTTCCCCCTGGGGTGGATATGTTCTGAGTTAACTCTGCTAAGCCAGAGCTACACTTCCCGGGACTTTCTTCCCTGCATACTCTGGACCATGTGACTTTGCATACAATGTGGAAGATGGAAGCGAAGCAGCAGTCATTCCTTGTTACGCTTGGATGCTTGAATGCAGGGCACCTGGTGCTGTTGCAGCTCACACATGTCATTGTTGATCTGCTGGCTCACCTTACTGGCCAGGGCAGGTTTTGGGCTATCAGCTCCTTTAGCTCTTGCTGGTTTCTCTTTTAGTTCTTTCTATCCTGGGACTGTGTGTACAGCTCCTGGGGCAGCAGCCAGGCCTGAAGCTCCTCCCACACCTGCCAGATCCTCCTCAGGGTTCTCCCTATCCCCAGGTAGGTGCATGTCTAGCTCCATGATGAAGGATGCCTGATTCTCCTACAGGTCACCTGCATTTGCAAAGGTGGAGCCTTGTTGGCTTTAGATACTGACACGGTTCAAGCCCAGCCTTGTGGGCTGCAGTTCGTTCTTGATCTTCCTCACTTCACTTCTGTCCTTCTTTCCTTCCAGCGGCCTGCCCTGCTGACTTTAGGCCCACTACCAGGTAAAGAAGCAACAGTTGAACATAAAGTGTTTAGTTGGCTCCTTCAATTATGCTAGGTCAGTTCCTAAATTTAATCTCATATCCTATATCATTCTTAGTAGCTTGTTTCTGTGATCAAATCCTAATTGATGCACCCTTTAATCTCCAGATCCTACTTATTCTTCAAGGCCCTATTCAACTGTTACTTCCTCATGAAGGCTTCACAATCTCTTTTGTTGCAATTACACCTTCTCCTCTTGAAGTTCCCATAGCAATTTTTTTGCTACCACAATTTTCTTTCTGTTGTTGTTTTTTGTTTTGTTTTTGAGACGGAGTCTTGCTCTGTCACCCAGGCTGGAGTGCAGTGGTGTGATCTAGGCTCACTGCAATTTCCACCTCCTGTGTTCAAGTGAGTCTCCTGCCTCAGCCTCCCAAGTAGCTGGGACTACAGGCATGTGACAACACGCCTGGCTAATTTTTTTATTTTTTTGAGTAGAGACGGGGTTTTACCGTGTTGGCCAGGCTGGTCTCGAACTCCTGACCTCAAGTGATCCACCTGCCTTGGCCTCCCAAAGTGCTGGGATTACAGGCGTGAGCCACCGCACCGGCCTTGCTACCACAATTTTCTTACAGATACTTATTGATCACTTACTATGTGCCAGGCATTGTTTTAGGAACACATGAATAAACAAAACAACAAAAGTTTTTCTGCCTTGTACTGTTATAGGAGCATTTTCTTTCTCCCTTCCTAAACATAAGTGAATGTAAAAGTAATCCCAGAGATAGTTTTTAAAATGTTATAAGCCCTACAGCTAGGGACTGAGAACCTGCAGCACAGCGATTTTTCATAGGCTGATTCCTCCCTCTTTACTCTATGTAACTAGAAACTAAAGTCAAGCTGTTTGACATGAACTGGTAACAGGGCCCAGTGAGGTTGGTTCATTGTCGTGTATTTTCAAACATGTTGTGACTAAACAGATTATAACCTACATGTGAACCAGAGGCTAAAAGTTCCTCCTATGCCTCCTAGTTTCAGGTATTTTGGGCATAAAAAATATCTCAGAGATCTCTAATTCCCACAAAGCCCGGCAGTAAATATCATAGTCTAGAAGCAAAACAGCTTTGTGAGTTACCTGCCATAAATTCAGGTTCTGTATAAACCTGGGGAAATTGCATGGTGAACATGGAAGAAAAATAGATAATCAGATGAGCATATGTACTATTACAATATAAATACATAAATGATGTATGATTAATTAGGTCCAGGTCTCAAAAGGAAAATTCAAGGTTACAAAGAAATTTTGTTCAATAGAAAGAACAAAATATGTTGGCAAAACGATTCTAATGAGACCAGTAGTCAGGACAAACGTGAACTGGCTAAGTTCTACAGGGAGAGCTCTTCTAATAAAAGGAATTGTTCACTAAAATGCTATCATAATGAAGCTATAGCCCTCTAACGACAGAGCCTGAAAACATAAGGCAAAATGTGTATGTCTGTAGTGAGAAATGGGAAAATTTATAATGCGAGATTTTAATATACATCTCCCAGAAACTGATGCCTTAAGCAGACAAAATGAGCTAGGATGAGGAAGATTCGAACAAGATCAGCAAGCTAAACCTAATAGCTAAAAAAATAAACCAATACCTACTAACATTTATGTGAGGTCATATAGTGAATATATCCCAGAGCCAGGATTCAAATATACATGATTTACTACCATATCAAGAATATATGCTTTTTTCCCTATCTATAGGAACTATTTAAAATTGACCCTGAATTGGTCTACAAAGCAAATCTCAACCCAGTTCAAAGTGCTCACATTTTACAGACTGTGTTATCTGATGACATTGCAAGAACATTAGAAAGCAATCAGAAGGTAAGTTTAAAAGAATCAGATAAACTTTAAAGATCAGACATACACTTAGAGGGAAATTTATAGCTTTAAATGTATTAATTAGTATTTAAATGTATTCATTAGAAAACAGTCAAGAATTTAGAAAATGAACAAATGAATAAATCCAAAGTAAGTAGAAGAAAAGAGAAATAAAAGACAAAACAAATGAAATAGAAAAAACACATCTGACCAACACATCTAAAAGCTGGCTTTTGAAAAGATGCATCAAACTTCTGGCAAGCCTGATCAGGGAAAAGGGGAGAAAAAAATTTAAAGCAACATGAATAATGGACAAGGATCTCATGACAGTTATTAGAGATTAAAAAGAATTCCAAATGTACTCTGAGACAACACAGAGCCTGTGAAAGGGAATCTGCAGGATGTAATTTCTGGGCCACTTTATTGACCATAGCTATATTTAAAGTAGTCCTGGGCAGGAGTCCAGAAAGAGGAGAGGACTGAAAACACTAAAAGGGCTGATGCACCCAGATGACAACACTGGCTCGCTGTCTCCCTCTCCCTCTCCCTCTCTCTCTTTCTCTCTTTCTTTTTTTGAGACGGTCTCCCTCTGTTGCCCAGGCTGCAGTGTAGCGGCATGATCTCAGCTCACTGCAACCTCCCTGCCTCGGGCTCCCGTGATTCTCCTGCCTCAGCCTGCCGAATACCTGGGATTGCAGGCACACACCACCACGCCTGGCTGGTTTTTGTATTTTTGGTGGAGACGGGGTTTCGCCATGTTGGCCAGGCTGGTCTTCAACTCCTGACCTTGAGTGATATGCCCGCCTCGGCCTCCCGAAGTGCTGGGATTACAGACGGAGTCTCGCTCACTCAATGCTCAATGTTGCCCAGGCTGGAGTGCAGTGGCCTGATCTAGGCTCGCTACAACCTCCACCTCCCAGCCGCCTGCCTTGGCCTCCCAAAGTGCTAAGATTACAGCCTCTGCCCGGCCGCCACCCTGTCTTGGAAGTGAGGAGCGTCTCTGCCTGGCCGCCCATCGTCTGGGATGTGAGGAGCGCCTCTGCCCGGCCGCCCCGTCTAGGAAGTGAGGAGCGCCTCTGCCTGGCCGCTGTGCAACCTTCCAAGGGTGAAGTGACAGCCTTTCTACAGGTGTACCCAACAGCTCCGAAGAGACAGCGACCATCGAGAACGGGTCATGATGACGATGGCGGTTTTGTCAAAAAGAAAAGGGGGAAATGTGGGGAAAAGAAAGAAAGATCAGATTGTTACTGTGTCTGTGTAGAAAGAAGTAGACATAGGTGACTCCATTTTGTTCTGTACTAAGAAAAATTCTTCTGCCTTGGGATGCTATTAATCTATAACCTTACCCCCAACCCCGTGCTCTCTGAAACATGTGCTGTGTCAACTCAGGGTTAAATGGATTAAGGGCTGTGCAAGATGTGCTTTGTTAAACAGATGCTTGAAGGCAGCTGCTCATTAAGAGTCATTACCACTCCCTAATCTCAAGTACCCAGGGACACAAACACTGTGGAAGGCCACAGGGACCTCTGCCTAGGAAAGCCAGAGACCTTTGTTCACGTGTTTATCTGCTGACCTTCTCTCCGCTATTATCCTATGACCCTGCCACATGCCCCTCTCTGAGAAACACCCAAGAATGATCAATAAATACTAAGGGAACTCAGAAAAAAAAAAAAGAAATTAACCTAATAGCTTAATTTATGTACAAATGCATTGTTTTTCTGCTTCATTAAGTATACCAAGACTTTACAACATTTCTTTTTACAATAGCATAGCTAGGCAAACAATGAACAATAGTTAATAGAACATGAAAGTTTAAAAATGACCTAACAATCTACACTCCTACCTGTTAAGCACAAGTTGATACAACAAATATTTTAGCATTTATCATTAGTAGCTGTAAATATTTTCTTTTCTTTTTTTTTTTTTTTTTTGAGACGGAGTCTCGCTCTGTCACCCAGGCTGGAGTGCAGTGGCGCAATCTCGGCTCACTGCAAGCTCCGCCTCCCGGGTTCACGCCATTCTCCTGCCTCAGCCTCTCCGAGTAGCTGGGACTACAGGCGCCCACCACCATGCCTGGCTAATTTTTTGTATTTTTAGTAGAGATGGGGTTTCACGGTGGTCTCATCTCCTGACCTCGTGATCCGCCTACCTCGGCCTCCCAAAGTGCTGGGATTACAAGTGTGAGCCACCACGCCCGGCCAGTAGCTGTAAATATTTTCATGGGAAGTGATTGTCATTGCTTATCTGGAGTAATTATCTTGCAATCTTGATAGTATTTAGTGGCAGAAAGGTTTTCTGATGATTCAACATAAAATTCTGTTGCATGTTAAAAAAAAAAAACAACACTGGCTCCCAGCTACACTGCATTTGTCTATTTCTATACATTATCTCATGGATGCATATGGCTCTATGAAGTAGCCAGGAAAGGCACTGCCATCTTTGGTTTACAGATGGGGAATTAAATTGGAGAAGTCCAGCCATTTGCCTCAGGTCTCATGGCCACTGGAGCGTGGCACAAAAACTAGAACCCTGTGTTTTCTGACTCCCATCCACATAATTCCATGTCACTGCACTGACACTCAGCTGTGCTGTGTTGACATGATTGTCACCTACCAGCATCAAAGCCTAACTGGATGTGAGTTCAAACCATGTTGTGCAAATACCAAGTATCTGAAAAACTGCAACTAAAAAATCAACCTGAGAGGAGTAATGTCAGCAACATGGCAGAAGGAAGTCCTGATCCCTTTTTTCCCCAATAAGCATATCAATTCAGCAATAACTCATGTACATATTCCCTTTGTAAAAAATCAGAAACTAATCAAAAAGCTCCTGCACCCCAGGAGAATGCAAAACCAGACTCACCAAAGCTGGTAGGGAGATTCAGAACAC
Source organism: Symphalangus syndactylus (assembly GCF_028878055.3). Taxonomy (NCBI): domain Eukaryota; kingdom Metazoa; phylum Chordata; class Mammalia; order Primates; family Hylobatidae; genus Symphalangus; species Symphalangus syndactylus. The sequence continues at coordinate 25,441,290 of NC_072438.2, forward strand.
ACTCTTGCCAAAGATGCTGCCCCTGGTGAAGTACCATATGATCATGAAGAGACCTCCTACACCAGCTTTAACCAGAGGAGGAAAGGAGTTAATTGGCATGTCTAGCACCCCAACTTTTCTAAGGGGGATGTCCCTAGAGGGCTAGCTTTTGTCTTGCTGCTGTTGGAGCTCTATAGGGTCCATCACAGTCTAGCCACTTGGAGGAGAATGGAGGTGGAAACTTGGGCTGGTAGATACCATAGCTCCTCCTTGGCTCAGTGCAGAGTGAGCAAATGAAAACCACAGCTTCCTGCTTCTTACTAGGAGGAAATGAGTTGGTAGAGACCCCCATTACCTGGCCAGGCTCATTAATGGAGGATTCTCTTGTACAAGATCAGCCTGGGAAGACTGGGAGAGGTGATTGCTTTGTCTAATGCATGGACACCAACACAGAGAGTCAAAGAAACTAAAAATCAGGCAAAGATGTTCCAAACAAAAGAACAAGATAAATCTCCATAAATTCACCCTAATGAAATAGTTATATGATTTACCTGATGGAGAATAAAAATAACTCTGATAGAGTTGCTTACCAAGATAAAGAGAATAATGAATGAACAAAGTGAGAATTTCAACAAAGAGAGGAAATATTTTTAAAGTAACAGAAGAAATCATGGACCTGAAAACAATAACACAATAACTGAAATGAAAATTCACTAGAGGAATTTAATAGAAAACTATGTCAAGCAGAAGAAAGGATTAGTAAACTCAAAGACAGGTCACTGGAAATAATTCAGTCAAAGATGCAAAAAGAAAAAAGAAGAGAGAAAGGACAAGAAGGATTATTTAAAGATAATGACTAAGAAGTTCCCAAATCTGGAAAAGGAAATAAGCATGCAGATCCAAGAAGCCCTAAATACATCAGATAAGATGAACCCAAAGAACCATACTGAGACAGATAATCAAATTGTCAAAGGTCAAAGACATAAAATTTTGAAAGCAGCAAGAGAAAAGCTATTTGTCACATATAAGAGAACCCCCTCATAAGACAATGAACATTTTCCAGCAGAAACATTGCAGGCCAGAAGAGAATGGGATGATATATTCAAAGTGCCAAAAAAAAAATGTCAACTAAGAATACTATACCTGGGAAAACCCTCCTTCAAAAATAAAAGAAAGTTTGACTTTCTCTCGACTGATTTGGATGCCCTTTATTTCTTTCTCTTATCTGATTGCTCTGGTTAGGACTTCTAGTACTACACTGATGAGGAGTGATGATAGTGGGCTTTCTTGTCTTGTTCTAGCTCTCAGAGGGAATACTTTCAACTTTTTCCCATTCTACTGAATTTTTTCCATTCAGTAGAATGTGGGTTTGTCATAGATGGCTTTTATTGCATTGAGATATGTCCTTTGTATGCCAATTTTGCTGAGAGTTTTAATCATAAAGGTATGCTGGATTTTGTCAAATGTTTTTTCTGCATCTATTGAGATGATCATGTGATTTTTGGTTTTAATTCTGTTTATGTGGTGTATCACATTTATTTACTTGCATAGGTTAAACCATCCCTGCATCCCTGGTATGAAATCCACTTGATCATGGCGAATCATCTTTTTGATATGTTGTTGGATTTGGTTAGCTAGTATTTTGTTAAGGATTTTTAGCATCTATGTTCAACAGGGATATTGGTCTGTAGTTTTCTTTTTTTGTTATGTCCTTTCCCAGTTTTGGCATTAGGGTGATACTGGCTTCATAGAATGATTTAGGGAGGGCTCCCTCTTCCTCTATCTTGCAGAATAGTGTCAATAGGATTGGTACCAATAAGGAACAGTCAGCAGAGTAAATAGACAACCCACAGAATGGGAGAAAATCTTCACAATCTATACATCTGACAAAGGACTAATATCCAGAATCTATAATGAACTCAAACAAATTAGCAAGAGAAAAACAAACAATCCCACCAAAAAGTGGGCTAAGGACATGAATAGACAATTCTCAAAAGAAGATATACAAGTGGCCAACAAACCTATGAAAAAATGCTCAAAATCACTAATGATCAGGGAAATGCTAATCAAAACCACAATGTGATACCACCTTATTCCTGCAAGAATGGCCATTAAAAAAAATAGATATTGGTGTAGATGCAATGAACAGGGAACACTTCTACCCTGCTGGTGGGAATGTAAACTAGTACAACCACTATGGAAAACAGTGTGGAGATTCCTCAAGGAACTAAAACTAGGAACTACAGTTTGATCCAGCAATCCCACTACGGGGTATCTACTCCGAGGAAAAGAAGTCATTACATGAAAAAGGTACTTGCACAGGCATGTTTATAGCAGCACAGTTTGCAATTGCAAAAATGTGGAACCAACCCAAATGCTCATCAATCAACGAGCAGATAAAGAAACTCTGGTATATATATACATTGGAATATTACTCAGCCATAGAAAGGATGAATTAATGGCATTTGCAGTGACCTGGATGAGATTGGAGATATTATTCTAAGTGAAATAACTCAGGAATGGAAAACGAAACATCATATGTTCTCACTCATAAGTGGGAGCTAAGCTATGATGATGCAAAGGCATAAGAATGACACAATGGACTTTGGAGACTCAGGAGGAAAGGGTGGGAAGGGGGTAAGGGATAAAAGACTACAAACTGAGTGCAGTGTATATTGCTCAGGTGATCAGTGTACCAAAATCTCATAAATCATTGCTAAAGAACTTACTCATGTAAACAAACACCACCTGTTCACCAATAACCTATGGAAATACAAAAAAATTTAAAACAACAAAAACAAACAAAAATAAATGAAAGATTTTCCCAGACAAACAAAAGTGGAGGGAGTTCTTCATCACTAGACCTGTCTTACAAGAAATGCTAAAAGGATTTATTCAAGTTGAAATGAAAGGATGCTAAACAGCAACAGGGTAGCCTAAAAGTATGAAACTCATTAGAAAAGGTAAATATATAGGCAAATATAGAACTATATTACTGTAATGGTAGTGTGCAAATCACTTTTAATTCTAGCATAAAAGTTAAAAGACAAAAGTATTAATAATTACAAACATACCTCAGAGATATTGTAGGTTCAGTTCCAGACTACCACAATAAAGCAAATACTGCAATAAAGCAAAGACACACAACTTTTTTTGTTTCCCTATACACATAAAAGTTATGTTTACACTATACTATAGTTTATTAAGTGTGCAATAACCTTATGTCTAAAAATACATACCTAAATTTAAAGATACTATTTTGCTAAAAAATGCTAACAATCACCTGAGCCTTCAGTGAGTTGTAATCTTTTTGCTGTAAAGGGTCTTGCTTCAATGTTGATGGCTGCTGACTGATCAGAATGGTCATTGCTGAAGGCTGGGGCAGCTGTGGCAATTTCTTAAAATAAGATAACAATGAAGTTTGCCACATAGCTTGACTCTGTCTTTCACAAAAGATTTCTCTGTAGCATACAATACTGTTTGACACCATTTTGCTCACAGTAGAACTTCTTTAAAAATTGGAGGCAATTCTCTCAAACTGTCACTGATCTATTAAGTAAGTTCATGTAATATTCTAAATCCTTTCTTGTTATTTTAACAATGCTCACAGAAGTCTCATCAGGAGTAAATTTCAACTGAAGAGACCACTTTCTTTGATCATTTCTAAGAAGCAACTCCTCAACCATTGAAGTTCTATCATGAGATTGCAGCAATTCAGTCACATCATCAGGCTTTACATTTCATTCTAGTTCTCTGTCTCTACATAGTTACTTGCTCATCTGAAATCTTGAACCCCTCCAAGTCATCCATGAGGGTTGGAATCAATTTCTTTCAAACTCTTATTGTTGTTTTTTATCTCCTCCCATAAATCATGAATCATGAATATTCTTAATGGTTTCTAGAGTGGTGAATGCTTTCCAGAAGGTTTTCAATGGGCTTTGCCCAGATCCTTCAGGAGAACCACTATCTATGGCAGCTATAACCTTATGAAATGAAATATATTTCTTTTTTTTCACCCTGTCTTATTGTGCTAAGAAATCTACTTCCTAAATAATAAGACTTCAAAGGAGAAATTATTCCTTGATCTATGAGCTACAGAATGAGTATTGTGTCAGCAGGCATGAAAACAACATTACTCTCCTTGTACCTCTTCATCAGTGCTCTTGAGTGACCAGGTGGTCAGTGAGCAGTAATATTTTAAAAGGAATCTTTTTTTTCTGAGCAGTAAGTCTCAACACCGGTCTTGAAAAAACAGATGTGCTATCATACAGGCTTTATTGCTCTACTTATAAAGCACAAGTAGAGTAGACTTCACACAATTCTTAAGGCCTCTAGAATTTTTGAAATGATAAATGGTCATTGGCTTTAACTTAAAGTTACTAGCTTTATTATCTCCTAACAAGAGAGTCAGCCTGTCCTTTGAAGCTTTGGAGCCAGGCATTGACTTTTCCTCTCTAGCTATGAAAGTCTAGATGGCATCTTCTAATATAAGGCTGTTTTGTCTACACTGAAAATCTGTTGTTTAAGTTAGCCATTTTCATCAATGATCTTAGCTAGATCTTCTGGATAACTTGCTGCAGCTTCTCCATCAGCGCTTGCTGCTTGTTATGTTATAGAGATGGCTTGTTTCCTTAAACCTCATGAAACGACCTCTGCTAGCTTCCAACTTTTCTTCTGCAGCCTCCTTGCCTCTCTCTGGCTTCATAGAATTGAAGAGAATTAGGGCCTTGCTCGGGATTAGGCTTTACATTGAGGGAACATTGTGGCTGGTTTGATCTTCTATCTAGACAACTAAAACTTTCTCCTTATCAGCAGTAGGGTTGTTTTGCTTTCTTATTACTCATGTGTTACTGGAGTAGCACTATTCATTTCTTTCAATAACTTTTCCTTTGCATTCACAACTTCGCTAACTATTCAGCACAAGATGCCTAGCTTAGGCCTGTCTCAAAGTTTTTGACATGCCTTCCTTGCTATGCTTAATTATTTCTAGTTTTTGATTTAACATGAGATATGCAACTCTTCCTTTCACATGAACACTTAGAGGCCATTCTAGTATTGTTAATTGGCCTAACTGCAATATTGTGTTTCAGTGAACAGGGAGGTCCAAGGATAGAGAGGGAAAGAGGTGAACAGCTGGTTCTGGAACACAACCAGAACACATACAACATTTATTAAGTTCACCATCTTCTATGGGCATGGTTTGTGGTGCCCCAAAACAATTACAATAGCAACATGAAAGATCACTGATCACAGATCACCTTATCAGATATAATAAGAATAATAAATTTTGAAATATTGTGAGAATTAACAAAATGTGACACAGAGACACAAAGTGTATTTTTTAATTAAGGTACACATATTTTTATAAATAATGCTATTACACACTTAATATACTGTAGTATAGTGTAAACATAACTTTTACATGTATTGGGAAACCAATAAATTTGTGCAACTTGCTTTATTCAATATTTACTTTATTGTGGTGATCTAGAACTGAATTTGCAATATCTCCAAGGTATGCCTTCATAATGGAGCTGAAAAATTCCTATTGCCTAATGATGACATAGCCATTGTAAAGATGTAGTGTTAAATGTTATCTTTTCTATGTTTAGCTACTTTAGGATACATAAATATTTACCCTTGTGTTACAACTGCCCATATATTTTGTACAGTAATATGCTGTACAGGCTTGTAGCCTAACAGCAAAAAGCTACAGCATATAGCCAAGGTGTGTAGTGGGCTATGCAATCTAGGTTCGTGTAAATGCACTCTATAATGTTCTCACAATAACAAAATCGCCTAACAACCCATTTCTCAGAATGTATCATCGTCATTAAGTGACACACAACTGTATTTCACAATTGAACTTGACCATGGAGATCAATAAATAGTTGGCTGAATGAGTGCTTTTTTTTAAGATAAGGTCTGTGGCTCTGTTGCCAGGCTGGAGTACAGTGGCACAATCTCAGCTAACTGCAACCTCTGCCTCCTGGGCTCAAGCTATCTTCCCACCTCAGCCTCCCAAGTAGCTGGGACTACAGGTACACACCACCATGCCCTTCTAATTTTTGTATTTTTTGTAGAGATGGGGTTTTGCCATGTTGCCCAGGCTAGTCTCAAATTCCTGACCTCAAGTGATCTGCCCACACTGACCTCCGAAAGTGTTAGGATTACAGGCATAAGCCACTGCACCCAGCCTGAATGAGCACTTTCAAGTCCAGCAATACTTGTTTCAATTGCTATTATGAACACCTTTACATGCATAAACTAGAAAACCTAGAGGAGATGGATAAATTCCTGGAAATATACAACTCTTCTAGATCAAACCAGGAAGAAATAGAAACTCTGAACAGGCCAATAACAAGCAGCGAGACTGAAATGGTAAAAAAAATTGCCAAAGAAAGTCAAGGACCAGATAGATTCACAGCTGAATTCTATCAGACATTCAAAGAAGAATCATATTAATCCTATTGACAATATTCTACAAGATAGAGAAAGAGGGAACCCTTCCTAAATCATTCTATGAAGCCAATATCACCCTAATACCAAAATCAGGAAAGGACATAACAAAAAAAGGAAACTACAAACCAATATCCCTGATGAACATAGATGCAAAAATCCTTAACAAAATACTAGCTAACAAAATCAAACAGCATATCAAAAAAATAATCCACCATGATCAAGTGGGTTTCATACCAGGGATGAGGGGATGGTTTAACATATGCAAGTCAATAAATGTGATATACCACATAAACAGAATTAAAACAAAAAAATCAGATGATCATCTCAACAGATGCAGAAAAAGCATCTGACAAAATCCAGCATCGCTTTATGGTTAAACCCTCAGCAAAATTGGTATAGAAGGAACCTACCTTAATGTAATAAAAGCCATCTATGGCAAACTTGCAGCCCACATTCTACTGAATGGGGAAAAGGGGAAAGCATTCCCCCTAAGAACTAGAACAAAACAAGGTTGCCCACTCTCACCACTTCTATTCAACATAGTATTGGAAGTCCTAGCCAGAGCAATCAGACAAGAGAAAGAAATAAAGGGCATCCAAATCAGTAAAGAGGAAGTCAAACTATCACTGTTTGCTGATGATATGATCGCATACCTAGAAAACCCTAAAGACTCCTCCAAAAAGCTCCTAGAACTGATACATGAATTCAGCAAAGTTTCAGGATACAAAATTAATGTATACAAATCAGTAGCTCTGCTATACACCAACATCGACTAAGTTGAGAATCAAAGCAAGAACTCAACCCCTTTTACAATAGCTGCAAAACAACCAAACAAAAAAACAAAAAAACCTTAGGAATATACCTAACCAAGGAGGTGAAAGACCACTACAAGGAAAACTACAAAACACTGCTGAAAAAAATCACAGGTGACACAAACAAATGGAAACACATCCCATACTCAGGAATGGGTAGAATCAATATTGTGAAAATGATCATACTGCCAAAAGCAATCTGCAAATTCAATGCAATTCCCATCAAAATATTGCCATCATTCTTCCCAGAACTAGGAAAAAAACAAACCTAAAATTCATATGGAAAAAAAAAGGAACCCACACAGCCAAAGCACGGCTAAGCAAAAAGAACAAATCTGGAGGCATCACATTACCTGCCTTCAAACTATACTATGAGGCAATGGTCACTAAAACAGCATGGTACTGGTATAAAAACAGACACATAGGCCAACGGAACACAATAGAAAATCCAGAATTAAAGCAAAATACAGCCAACTGATCTTTGACAAAGCAAAAACAAAAAACAAAAAAACAAAAAAACAAAAAACATAAAGTGGGGAAAGGACACTCTATTCAACAAATGGTGCTGGGATAATTGGCAAGCCACATGTAGAAGAATGAAACTGGATCCTAATCTCTCACCTTATACAAAAATCAACTCAAGGACGGGCGTGGTGGCTCACACTTGTAATCCCAGCACTTTGGGAGGCCGAGGCGGGCAGATCACAAGGTCAGGAGATCAAGACCACGGTGAAACCCCGTCTCTACTAAAAATACAAAAAAATTAGCTGGGCGCGGTGGCGGGCGCCTGTAGTCCCAGCTACTTGGAGAGGCTGAGGCAGGAGAATGGCGTGAACCCAGGAGGCGGAGCTTGCAGTGAGCCGAGATTGCGCCACTGCACTCCAGCGTGGGTGACAGAGCGAGACTCCGTCTCAAAAAAAAAAAAAAAAAAAAATCAACTCAAGATGGTTCAAAGACTTAAATCTAAGACCCAAAACCATAAAAATTCTAGAAGATAACATTGGGAAAACTCTTCTAGACATTAGCTTAGGCAAAGAGTTCATGACCAAGAAAACAAAAGCAAATGCAACAAAAACAAAGATAAATAGATTGGACTCAACTAAACTAAAAAGCTCTGCACAGCAAAAGAAACAATCAGCAGAGTAAACAGACAACCTACAGAGTGGGAGAAAATATTTGCAATCTATACATCTGACAAAGGACTAATATCCAGAATCTATAAAGAACTCAAATCAGCAAGATAAAACAATCCCATCAAAAAGTGGGCTAAGGACATGAATAGACAATTCTCAAAAGAAGATATACAAATGGCCTACAAACATATGAAAAAATGCTCAACATCACTAATGATCAGGGAAATGCTAATCAAAACCACAATGTGATACCACCTTACTCTGAAAGAATGGCCATGGTCAAAAAAAAAAAAAAAATACATGTTGACATGGATGTCATGAAAAGGGAACGTTTTTACACTGCTGGTGAAAATGTAAACTAGTACAACCACTATGAAAAACAGTATGTAAAGTTCTTTAAGGAATCTCCATATTGTTTTCTCTAGTGGTTGAACTACCAGCAATCCCACTACTGGGTGTCTACCCTGAGGAAAATAAGTCATTATACAAAAAAGATACTTGCACACGCATGTTTATAGCAACAAAATTTGCAACTGCAAAAATATGGAACAAGCCCACATGCCCATCAGTTAATGAGTGGATTAAAAAAATTGTGGTATATACATACCATGGAATACTACTCAGCCATAAAAAGGAAGAAAATAATGGCATTTGCAGCAACCTGGATGGAATTAGAGACCATTATTTTAAGTGAAGTAACTCAGGAATGGAAAACCAAACATGGTATCTTCCCACTCCTAAGTGGGGGCTAAGCTATGAGGATGCAAAAGCATAAGAATGATACAATGGACTTGGGGGACTCGGGGCAAAGGGTGAGAAGGCGGTGAGGGATAAAAGACTGCACATTGGGTACAGTGTACACTGCACAGGTAGGTGATGGGTGCACCAACATCTCAGAAATCAGCACTAAAGAACTTATTCAAGCATATAAGGTAACACATATGTTAATTAGCTATATTGAGCCATTCCACAATGTATAGATATTTCAAAACATGTTACACATGATAAATTATAGTTTTTTATGTCATTAAAATTATATTTAAGTTTTGTTATTTTGAAAGCTTTTTCACAGATCTTTTTCAGTTTTGTTTGTTTTTGAGCCTGTCTTGTACCTGGTTGCACTAAATATATAATAGTTTTCTCTTGTGAAAACCTTAAGCACCTAGATTTGAACACGCGTTCAATGATAATAATGATATAACAGAAAAAAGAACTTATTTCATGTAACCAGACACCACCTGTTTCCCAAAACCCTAATGAAATAAACAAAACAAAAAAATTGTCCACTTCTCTGAACTCTAAATAAAACAGACTCAGAACATGGCTTCTGAGAATATCCCTTAGCCCTTCCTGGTGTATCCTGAGTTGTTCAACCCAATTCTTACTCTTGGGTTTTTCCCATCAGGCGTTTTTCTCAGGTTCAGTCCAGTGCTCTCTCCAGTGCTAAAGTGGCCTGGGTATGAATAGTGTGCACGGAAAAATAAATAGATCTGCTTCTCCTCCAAACCGTCTACTGCAAATGCTTCCTCCCACTTCCTCCCAGGCAAATGGCTGGTTATTTTAAATCTGTGTTCACATTTAGGTCCTCATCTTTCATCTTCCAGTTATTTAACCTTTTCTGGATTATTTCTATTTTAAAGAAACACCCACGCCCAGGAAATCTCCTAGAAGGGAATATTCAAAGTCATTCTTAAGTTCATTTGACAATCTTTCAAAGGTAGCATTATGTACATCTTAAAATAGAACACCGAAGGTAATGGAGTTTTGCTGAAATGATTACAGGGGACTGTAATAGATACTATAAAGTCAACTTACATTGACAGAATCTTTAACAGTTCTGAAAAGTGCCTTCATATGCTTTCTCCTGTTCATTACCGCAAGTCTCTGGGGGTATGAAGGGCAGGGATTATTGCCTCTGTTTTACTAACAAGAGGTAGTGCAGCATTGCAGCTTACAACACAGGCCCTGGTGCCACCCTTTGGGCCTTGGTTTCTCTATAAGAGTCTCATAGGGTGGTTTGTGGACTGTGTGAAGTCCTATGGGTTTGCCATTATGAGTAATGAAGAGACTGATCTCAGGGATGGTTTCTGACCTGTCTGAGGCTCCTAGGCAGGTCTTGGGTAGAGCTGGGTGGAACCCATGTCCTAAGCCTTAGGCAGGTGGCCCTGCCCTATGCTGTCTTCCCAGGCTGTACTGAATCTCAGCCGATGCCCGGAACCTCTCCATGGAGTGAAGGGCAGCCTGCCTTGTTCCATGTCAGGTGGAACCAGATCCCTCAATTCACACCAGCCGAGGGTGCTGGCTCCCAATTGGCCTGAGGGACACTCAGGATGTCACAGTTGTTTAAAAGCCTAGTGGTTATCTGCCTGCCAACAGCCAGGACAGGTGATGCCTCGAATTCCTATGGTCCTCCAAAATATGGCACGGGGTGACTGTTGCCCAGCAAACCCCTCACGGCCTCCAAAGAGCAGGTGACACTTTCAGGCCTGGAGAGCTTTAGAGTGTCCCTGGATCCTTCCCAAACACCTCAGGGAGCTTGCCTTGGGCTGCTTCCCCACGGCATCCCATTTCCTGGTGAAGTCATGTTCAGATTTCAGTGTCAAGCAGATGTCCGCAGACGTCATTCTTCTGGAATAGTTTCCTGGACTCCCCTGGACGGAAAGCTTCCTCTCCCATATGGGCTTGCCATTAATATATCTTCTTGCCATCATCATAGCAGTCATCGTAACAGGTTAATACTTAAGGAAATAGTTATTTCTCCCATTTGAAATATGAGCCCTCCAAGGATCAAGATTGGGCCTCATTCTCCTGGACATGCAGCCCTATGGCTTGTATAGTGACGGTACTCAGACATATTTATAGAGATGAGATGACTTCAATGGCAGTTACCACAAATGACTCCCTTTTCCTTCTGGAGAGGGCGTGGGCAGGGGCATGTATGAAAACTTCCACCCTTCTCCACCGCCCGTTCAGTGTAGCCCAGGCACCAAAGGAGTCTTCCAGAAAAAAATTTTCCCTCAGAATAATTATGACTAAAATGGCTTTCTGGAAACCAATTAGTAAAACTTTGAATCTACGAGAATCAAGGAGACTGGCAGGGAGAGACCAGGATTAAAGGCTTGGTGAGGTCCCAGCTAAGTTTAGTGGGGAGAGAGTCACACCCACGTTTGTGACCCACAGCCCTCTCCCTGCATGTTCTGGGAGTGGAGTGGAAAGCCTACTCTCAGTTGACATTATTATTTTTGTCTCTCTCTCTCTTTTTTAGATTTCTTTTTATTGTTTGTTTATTTATTTATTTATTTATTTTTGAGACAGTCTCACTCTGTTCCCCAGGCTGGAGTACAGTGGCACGATCTTGGCTCACTGCAACCTCCACCTCCCAGGTCCCAGCGGTTCTCATGCCTGAGTCTCCCACGTAGCTGGGACTACAGGCATGTGCCACCATGCCCAGCTAATTTTTGTACTTTTAGTAGAGACGAGGTTTTGCCATGTTGCTCAGGCTGGTCTTGAACTCCTGGCCTCAAGTGATCCGCCCGCCTCTGTCTCCCAAAGTGCTGGGATTATAAGCGTGAGCCACCGCGCCTGGACTGTTTTTATTTCTCTTGACTCACTGAAATGCTTTGGCAGAACAGCTACCGGCCTAAACTGAAACCCCTGAGTCTTGAACAAACTTAAATTTTATAGCCCCAATCCAGCAGGAACATCACTGGGGAAGTTGTCATTTAATATCCTGTTCTGACGCCCCTATTTCCACCAGCAGATCTGCCATCAGATTGTTCAAGCCTCTGCCCAGGCCTCCCTGGCTTTACCTCTGCCCCTTGTACCATCCTGTGTGGTTGCAGGTATGGCAGTACTGAAGTATGCTGCTCACACCTCATCTAGACCTAGGCAGAGCTTTGGCTCACCAGGCTGGCACAGAGCTGGCTTGCCAAAACTATTTGAACTACATTACATTTTTTTTCTAATTGGCAAAGTTCAGAAAGTTTTGTAACTTGCTGTGTTAGCAAGGCACACGTGTTACTGGTGGGGGCACAGAGCAGAACAACCTCAGTGGGTGGCAAGTGGTGCTATCTGTTGAAGTTAAACACATACACACCACTGGACCCAGCAAATTCCATGGGAGCAAGAGTTAGTACCTAGGGAGCATTTGCACACACTAGGTGCTGTTTCCAACACCATACAGATAGGAATTCATTTAGACCTCACAAAGACCCTCTGGAGTAGATACTATCATCATCCTTGGTGTATAAATGAGAAAGGTGAAGAAAAGAGACATTAAATTATTTGTCCAAGATTATCCAGCCAGTAAGAACCCAGGTGTCTGGTTCAGGGGTGAGCTTGCTTAACTACTATACTATATTATATCCCTCTTTGGTGCTATCCATTGAAGTATTATCTATAATAGAGAAATATTAAAACAATCTAAATGTCAATCATAAGGGAATGGTTAAATATAATATGGTTTTTCTGTACAAGGGAGAACTGGTGGTTGGTTTGTTTTTTAAAAAATGAAGCTAAAAGGGAAGTATACTGATACATTAGAATCTCTAAGCTATAAAATTTAAGTTAAGAAAAGCAGAATTGGCCAGACGCAGTGGTTCATGTCTGTAATCCCAGCACTTTGGGAGGTGGAGGTGGGTGGATGGTTTGAGCCCAGGAGTTTGAGACCAGCCTGGACAGCATGATGAAGGCTCGTCTCTACAAAAAATACAAAAATTAGCTGGGCATGGTCATGGGCACCTGTAGTCCCAGCCACTCAGGAGGCTAGGCAGGAGGATTGCTTGAGCCCAGGAAATTGAGGATTGCAGTGAGCCAGGACTGCACTCCACCCTGGGTAGCAGAACAAGACCCAGTCTCAAAAATAATAATAATAATTCATGAGAGTATCCTATCATTCATAGAAAAAAATCCATAATTATGCCTGTATATACACTATACCTCTGAAAGGATACATAAGAAGAGAGAAAATAAAACACAACAAGTAGTTTTCCCTGGGATAGAGAACTCAGCAGGAAGAAGGAAGATGCTTTTCAATGTATACCTTTATATACCATTTGAGTTCTGTACCATATATGTGGATTGCTGATTTGAAAAGAGGTCTTAATTTGAAAGAACAAACAATATCTGCAAAATGCCTAATAGAAAACAGCATCAGCTATTTAAGCTGTTACTAGATGTCCACATCGTTTTCCAGCTATTTGTTTATGCACACTTCTCCCTCTAGCATCCAGCTCAGAGGCTGGCCCATCCCAGGTATTGCACACATGACTGCAGAATGAATGAATAACGTGCATATTGAGTTGAATCAAATGAAACTGATATTTGTCGAAGTTCTTGCTGCAACTCTATAGAGGAGGCATCTGCATTTCCCTCTAGAAACTGAACTCTTTCACTATTCACAACAGCAAAGACATGAAATCAACCCAAATGCCCATCAGTGATAGACTGAAGAAAATGTGGTACATATACACCACCACGGAATACTATGCAGCCGTAAAAAGGAATGAGATATGTCCTTTGCAGGGACATGGATGAAGCTGGACATGGATGAAGCCATTATCCTCAACAAACTAACACAGGAACAGAAAACCAAACACCGTATGTTCTCACTTATAAGTGGAAGCTGAACAATGAGAACACATGGATACAGAGAGGGGGAAAAACACTCACTGGGGCCTGTTGAGGGAGGGTGGTGGGTTGAGGAGACCATTAGGGAAAAGAGCTAATACATGCTGGTGATACTTAGGTGATGGGTTGATAGGTACAGCAAACCACTATGGCACGTTTACCTTTGTAACAAACCTGTGCATCCCGCACGTGTACCCTGGAACTTAAAAAAAAAAAAAAAAAAGAAACCGAGCTCATTGAAAGACAACATTCTAGATTAAGAAGACTGAGGAGGGCTGGGCGGGTTGGCTCACGCCTGTAATCCCAGCACTTTGGGAGGCCGAGGCAGGCAGATCATGAGGTCAGGAGTTCGAGACTAGCCTGACCAATATGGTGAAACCTCATCTCTACTAAAAATACAAAAATTAGCCAGGCGTGGTGGTGTGCACCTGTAGTCCCAGCTACTCGGGAGGCTGAGGCAGAAGAATCGCTTGAACCCGGGAGGCGGAGGTTGCAGTGAGCCAAGATCACGCCATTGCACTCCAGCCTGGGTGACACTAGGTGACAAAGTGAGACTCTGTCACCTGCCCTCACCTTCAGTTTTCTCTTCTATAACATGGGTGCCTTACAGGGTTGTTGGAAAATTCCAATGAAGCTGAGCATGCTGGCTCATGCCTGTAATCCCAGCACTTTGGGAGGCCGAGGTAGGAGCATCACCTGAGGTCAAGAGTTTGAGACTAGCCTGGCTAACATGGTGAAACACTGTTTCTACAAAAAATAGAAAAATTAGCTGGGCCTGGTGGCACACACATGAGGTCCCAGCTACTCGGGAGGCTGAAGTGGGTGGATCACTTAAGGCCAGGAGGCTGAGGCTGCAGTGAGCTGTGACTGCACCACTGCACTGCAGCCTGGGCAACAGAGAAAGACCCTGTCTCAAAAACAAAAAACTCCAATGAAGTCAAAGATGAGAACAGTGCTCTATGACTGACCCGTTCACATACAAATGTTAATTATTATTTAAATCCACAGTCACTAGATTTTGGCTCATTTTTGCCCTGGTGAATATGTGGTTGAGTGGGGGTTATCTCAGAGTTGTATGCCATGGGGGCTGTTGGCAGGACCAGGGCCTGAGCCCTGGAAGATGGGGGTCGTGGGAGAGAAACTGCAGTTCCTGAGGATACTTGTGTACAAAGAAATGGGTAAACAAGAGACTGGTGAGACTGATGTGGTAAGATTCAGACTCACCCATTTAGTGTTTTCCCTCCTGGAGTTTGAAATGGCCTGAAAATTGTAGGCAACAATCAAATAAGTGAAATTGAAGGCCATGGGCTTTTTATGGCTCTCTTGCTGCCGAAACAGGAATTAAGAGGGTTATTCAAGCCAGGGTACTCAAGCACCCACTTCATGGGGATTATTTATATTCCTGACATGGTACAACAAATGTTCACTGAGTGCCTATCTTGTGGGTTAGGCTGTGTCCCTAAGAAGATATGCTGAAGTCTTAAGCCCCGGTACCTATGAATGTGACCTTATTTGGAAATAGGATCTTTGCAGATGCAATTAGTTACGATGAGGTCATGCTGTAGTAGAGTGGGCCCTAAATCCAATGACTGGTGTCTTTATAAGAAGGCTATATGAAGACACAAAGACTCAGATACAAGGGGAAGGAGGCCGTGTGATGACAGAGGCAGAGATCGGAGTGACGCGTCTACAAGGAAGACTTGGCCAAGGAACAAAAGGACTGCCCAGCAAACCACCAGAGGCGAGGGGAGCGGCACAGACCAGGTTCTCCCCTGCAGCCTCCAAAATAAGCCAACACCTTCATTTCAGACCTCTGGCCTCCAGAACTGTGAGAGAGTACATTTCCACGGCTGAAGCCACCAAGTATGTGGTCATTCATTATGGTGATCCCAGAGAACAATACAACCCACCGTGAGCCAGACAGAGAGACAAACAGGAACCAGTTTCTACCCTCAAGCGGTGTCCCTGAAAGGGCAGGTTCACGGACAAGGGCTGTTGTGAGAGTAAATGAGATCATGGCTGTGGAGGGAAACAGCTGGGGCAAGAGAGGGGCTTTTATGCCTACTATTGGGGTTCGTGCTGGGCAGAATCAAAGGCCCTGCTCTAGTTGAGTGCGCCCTTTATCCGCCAGGCAGGCTGCTCTGAGAGAGAGAGCGGAGACTCATCTGACAGGGCTTATTCTTTTTCAAACCGCGCAGATAATTAGTCAGGCTTCTATTTCCTTCGTGGTTTCTGTGAATGGATTTTGTGGTGATTTTTTTTTTCCAGGCATTTTGGCAGTGTGGAGGGGAGATGTAAAAGAGCCCATTAACATTAGCATGTGTCACTGGGGACACTGAAAGGCTGAGACCGAGAAAAGAAATATCTTTAATTAAATCTGACAAAGCTGGTGGTTACCTGGGTCTCCAGAATGCTGCAGTGCTGGCGGCCTAATTCCTGGGGCCTTTCCTCAGCTCTTGTGGGGCGTGTCTTATTTTGTTGGATAAATTCTTCCAGCCTTAAAACCTAAAACAGGAGATAAGAAACCCCGCGCAATGAAACCAAGTTCTACCTCCTCGATACAGTCATTCATCCGGGAATCAATCCTCCTGGGGTCAGTCTGTTCTGGGGAGAGTGCCCCATTAGACAAATTCTACACACACTTCTAGAAATGCCTTTTTTTTTTTTTTAGCCAGGGTCTCACTCTGTCACCCAGGCTGGAGTGCAGTGACGCGATCTTGGCTTACTGCAACCTCCACCTCCTGGGTTCAAGTGATTCTCCTGCCTCAGCCTCCCGAGTAGCTGGGACTACAGGTATGCACCACCACGCCCAGCTAATTTTTTGTATTTTTAGTAGAGACGGGGTTTCACCATGTTGCCCAGCCTGGTCTCGAACTCCTGACCTTAAGTGATCCGCCTGCCTCGGCCTCCAAAAGTGCTGGGATTACAGGCATAAGCCACTGCACCCAGCCTAGAAATGCCATTTCTAATGAGCTAGTTGCTTAGTCTTTCCAGAAGAAAATGTGCCCAGTAGGTTTATAGTATTCCACACTTTCCTTTAAATTATTTACATACATATTTCTATACTAGATCTGTAGGGTGGCTTTAATACCATTCCTGGAAGGCTACTCAATTTCTTTTGAAAACAAAATAAAAAAGTTAATTGGTAAAGAAAACGAACAACATTTAAGAATTATATAGATAAAATGAGAAAAGAGTGGTTGAGGGGTGCCCTAAAAGTGTAAGGCCTTAATTATAACGATGATTAACCAACTAATTGTAATATATGAATTAGACTGCTTTCCCCTAGATTTTGAGGATAATGTGGCCAAAAAACATAAAGGAAACTTAGACTTTCCTGAAAATTTTCTAGAAACCTTAATAGTAGTTAGGCACCATGCTAGGTACAAGGAGGGATGGGGAACGTACAGAGTGAGAGCAAGATAGTAAAATCATAAAGCATGGTCCCCGCCTTTAAGGAGCTGTCATTTTATGAGGGAGATAGATAAATGTTTATAACCCCAATGACACTCAGTAGAGATACGTACAAAATAATAAGAGCACCTCCTTAATGGTCCATTTGCTCTGTGCCACCCAGAAATCTAAGCCTTTTTTTAAAAAATTATTTTCTTTTTTAAAAAATTGAGATGGGATCTGGCTATGTTGCCCAGGCTGGTCTCAAACTCCTAGGCTCAAGAGATCCTCCCACCTCAGCCTCCCAAAGTGCTGAGATTATAGGGATGAACCACTATGCCCAGCCAGGAACCTAAGCCTTTTACAGTATTAACTCTTTTAATCCTCACAACAACCATTATAAGGTAGGTACTACTACCCTAGGTAACAGGGCCAGGTGCGGTGGCTCACGCCTGTAATCCCAGCACTTTGGGAGGCCGAGGCGGATAGATCACCTGAGGTCAGGAGTTTGAGACCAGTCTGGCCAACATGGCCAAACCCCATCTCTACTAAAAATACACAATTAGCCGGGCCCGTTGGCACGTGCCTGTAAATCCCAGCTACTTGGGAGGCTGAGGCAGAAGAATTGCTTGAAACTGGGAGGCGGGGAGGTTACAGCGAACCAAGATTGCACCACTGCACTCCAGCCTGGGTGACAGAGCAAGACCCCATCTCAAAAAAAAAAAAAAAAAAAGAATTTACAGCAATAAACTCTGCCCAGGGGCATTCAAGCAGCTTAAGGGCACTGAAGGATGAACAGGAGTCTGCCATTGGTGAAGGTGGCATAGTGCATTCCAGACAGCAGAAACAGCAGGTGCAATGGTAGAGGGTGGGTGGGGTAGATGTGAGGACAGAAGAAAGATTCCATGTTGGAGCGGCCAGAGCGAAGGACTGGACAGAGGCAGCAGAGCCTTGGAGGATAGTGGTAGCAGGTTAGGTTCAGCCCAAATTGTGAAGAAGATGGGGATTCAAGATTTTAGGAAGGGAGGAGCGGGGCTTTGAGCAGATTTGGATTTTAGAACATGAGTTCTGGGAGTAGCTGGCCTAGAGAGAATGTGGAGGCAGAAAGATCCATGGCAACACACTTGCAAGACTCTAGCAACATTGCAGGGGACCAGCAAGGCTGTCGGAACGTCCTTCCAGACTTTCCATAAGGAATATTAGAGGAAGAGACATTTCAAGATTATAAAACTATGCTTAAACTGCATCTTGCTAAGGTTTATGAAATATTCAGAGGAGCCTGTGCAATTGTTTATGTAACATCTACAAGTGGGGAAAGAGTCCAGGCGAGTCATTCCAAGGATCTTGTTCAAGGCATAGGTGTGGAGAGAAGGGAGGGGATAGAAAGGCTTAAGGCGTAGGACCCACAGGACTTGACAAGGATTGGGTGTGATGATAGGGCAGGATTGTGACTAGGCGTGAGGATGGGAGAGCTGGGAGAAGAGACTATGATCAAGGATGACACTTCCATTTCTAGCTTTGGTAAGGTGGGGACAGATTGCAGCATCATTTAGGGGGTAGGAGGAGTCAAGGATGGAGAGCAAGACTGAGGCCCTTTGTCAGTGGTCAACCTCTTGGTCATGACTTGCAACTGAATGTAAACATTCAGGTTCTGCGTGACCCTTAGTCATCAAAGAGGCAACATACCATACTAGAGGCAGTATTAGCTTAGTGGTTAAGGGTGGGGTCATTAGAGCCACATTACTTGGGTTTGAATCCCAGATCTGCTACTTGTTAGCTTTGCAACTTTGGGAAAGTGATTTACCTTCTCTGTGCCTCAGTTGTCTCGTTTGTAAATACAGATGATAATAGCACCTACATGGTAAAGTGGTTATGAGGATTAAAATAGTAAATGTAAACTTCTTAGATAGTATCTTGACTAGAGCAAGTGCTCCACAAAGCTAGCCATTATTGTTTTTTAAAAAAGAGCTCTGGGCTGGGCACGGTGGCTCACACCTGTAATCCCAGCAGTTTGGGAGGCAGAGGCGAGTGGATCACCTGAGCTCAGGAGTTCGCGACTAGCCTGAGCAACACAGTGAAACCCCATCTTTACTAAAATACAAAAAATTAGCCGGGTGTGGTGGCATGCACCTGTAATTCCAGCTAGTCGGGAGGCTGAGGCAGGAGAATTGCTTGAACCTGGGAGGCGGAGGTTGCAGTGAGCTGAGATCACGCCAATGCACTCCAGCCTGGGCAACAGAGTGAGATTCCATCTCAAAAAAAAAAAAAGAAAGAAAAAAAAGAGCTCTAAGGCACATTCACAGACATAAGTCAGGGCCCAGGCTTCCCTGACCTGTGTTATTCAAAAGAATAACTGGGCCTGTAATCCCAGCACTTTGGGAGGCCAAGGCAGGCAGATCATGAGGTCAAGAGACTGAGACCATCCTGGCCAACATGGTGAAACCCCATCTCTACTAAAAATACAAAAATTAGCCAGGCGTGGTGGCAGGCACCTGTAATCCCAGCTACTCAGGAGGTTGAGACAGGAGAATCGCTTGAACACAGGAGGCGGAGGTTGCAGTGAGCCGAGATTGCGCCACTGCACTCCAGTCGGGCAACAGAGCGAGAAAAAACAACTGGGCTGGTCTCATACATGTATATGAGGCCACCTTAAGCTCTGCAGTGAGGAGTGCTCCAGGTACAACATGAACACTGGCAGCGTATCTTCAACAGGGTGAGAGGAAGAGATGGAGGGAGGGAGAAGTGAAGGAGGAGGGAGTAAGGGAAAGGCGGAAGGAAGGGAGGACAGCAGGGAAGAAAGGAGGAAGGATAGAGAAAGGCTTCTTTGCTGTGCAGCCCCACCTTGGTCTGGGCCGGAACAGAAGCCTCTATCCCAGAACTTTTCACCAAGAC
The DNA here is from genome assembly GCF_028878055.3 of Symphalangus syndactylus. Taxonomy (NCBI): domain Eukaryota; kingdom Metazoa; phylum Chordata; class Mammalia; order Primates; family Hylobatidae; genus Symphalangus; species Symphalangus syndactylus. The sequence continues at coordinate 25,461,589 of NC_072438.2, forward strand.
CCACCTCTAGACCCTGAAATATCAAGTCTAAGGAATGACATGATCATTTTTTACAATAATAATTTTAGAAATAGAAGGAGTTAGAGAAAACATCACACCTGTGTACTTATCACTCAGCTAAAGAAATAACATGTCACAAATATAGCTGCAGCCCCTTACAGTTGCTCCCTTCTAGAGATAACCACTGGTCCAATTTGATTCTATCATCCTCATGCCTTGTTTAGATTGACATCTTGGATATTCCTAAACAATTGATACTATTTTGCACGTGGCCTCTGTGTTCTTAAAAATTCCCCAGAGGTTGTGATGTACAGCCAGGGCTGAGGAACTGGTTTCATGGGTTCCTGAAGCAGGTGGGAGACACAGGTCTCATGTGGAAGGTTTGAGGGAGGACAGGGGAAGGAAGGAAAGTTATTGACATTTTTTTGGTTTAAGCAGGCCCAGAAATGGCTCTTAGGATTCTGTTTCTAGCCTTTTCTACTAGTTCTTTGATACTTTCAGGGGCCCAAGAAAATGTGTTAATTTCTTTTAAAATCAGAAAAAAAGTATAGTCTGGATGATATTCATCTTTCTACCAATGCAGTCATAAAATATAAATTTTTAATATTTTTTAATGAAGGAAGGGCCTAGAAAGGCAAAATTGCTAAGAGCCCACAAAGGGGCGAATGTATCCTTGGGGAAGGAAAGGCAGGGGAACTGCAGGCTATCCACTTGTGCCTTCATAAAGCCACAGAACCAACACCAGCGGCCTCCTGTGTCCTTCTCTTATTTGAGACATTAAAAGCCTCTTTGTTTAAGCATCTCTAATCTGGCTCTCTGTTACTTGCAGCTAAATGCATGCCCCTGAGACAGCCTGCCTGTCTGGTTGAGTGTCCGTTTCTGTCTTCCAAAATTCTTGGCTTCTCAGTTAGGCAGAAGCTCCCAGGGACCAGAAACAGCACCCCAAGGGTTGCATTTGTTCAGGGCTCACCTCGAGCAGAGAATTCTGGAGCTTCACATTGAGGGCTGATTTCTCTTCTTCCAGCTGCTTTATCTCCTTTTCTGATTTCTTCCTCACTTCCTCCAACTGTGCTTCTACTTCCTAAATGATGATTGGAAGAGTTAACCATACAAGGCACGAAAACAGGACATTTAATGTTTTCACACCCTAGCTTATTCCCAGAGATCAAAGAAGCTTATGAGTGTCATACAATACTGCAGATAAACATAAATTAGACATACACGAGAAGGTCAAAAGAAAACACGTGTTAACGTCACACCACAAAGCCTGATATATATATAGGGGTGGGGTGGGGCAAATTGTTGTCTTTAAATTTTCTAGTGTCAAATAAAAAAATGCGCATTACTAACAAAATTCTCAGTGTCACATTCATTACTATCAAACTTGTCCGTGTCACATAAGTAAAAAAGCTAACTACATTTTCGGATGCAGGGAAATAGGAAAAGCAGTACAAAATTTCTTCTCAACAGCATCCATACATGAGTCAAAATGATGTGGTTGGCTGGGTATGGTGGCTCACGCCTGTAATCCCAGCACTTTGGGAGGCCGAGGCAAGTGGATTGCTTGAGCCCAGGAGTTCGAGGCCAGCCCGGGCAACATAGTGAGACGGTGTCTCTATTTTAAAAATAAATACATAAATAAAATAAAATAAACGATGGGATTCCCAGGGCCTATTGCTCCATGGTCCCTCACCACAGCCCATGAGCCTCAGTGCAAAGCAGATCCAGATGAAGGAACATTCTGGGGACCACATGAGTGGTGCAGTTACGTTCCAGCTGTGTCATCTTGACCACATTTCCTACATTTCCTAACCTCTCAGTGACTCACTGTGCTACTCACTTCCTCCCTGCTACTCCAGGTACATAGTAAAGGATCGGTAGATGACAAGCACTAATATTATTCTCATAGAGGGGCCAGGTGCGGTGGCTCACGCCTGTAATCCCAGCACTTTGGGAGGCCGAGGCGGGCAGATCACGAGGTCAGGAGATCGAGGCCATCCTGGCTAACACGGTGAAACCCTGTCTCCATTAAAAATACAAAAAATTAGCCAGGTGTGGTGGCGGGTGCCTGTAATCCCAGCTACTCGGGAGGCTGAGGCAGGAGAATGGCGTGAATCCAGGAGGCGGAGCTTGCAGTGAGCCGAGATGGTGCCACTACACTCCAGCCTGGGTGACAGAGCAAGACTCTGTCTCAAAAAAAAAAAAAAATGGTCATAGAGACCTAGGCTTTCTGTTCTAGCTTAATTTCGATGGAAATTGTGCAAGTATCTAGAGGAGTGAATGAGATAGTCTGTTCCTCTTAGCTGAACTTTAGGTAGACATTGTGTCATTCATTCAACAAATATTTATTGAGATCTACTATGTGCCAGGCACTGTTCTCAGAGCTGGGGAGATAAAAGGGAGAATTCCTACACACCAGGAGCTGACATTTGAGTGAAAAAGACAGGCAGCAATCAAAGTCCATGAGCAAATAAGACGGCAAACACTAGGTTAGATGGAGAAATAATAAAGCCGGGAGGGGGCTCTGCAGTGTTGGGGAGGGGCTGAAATGTTAGATAATTTGGCCAGAGAAGTGCTCCAGAAAGTGACTTTGGAGTAAAATCCTGTAATAAGTGAGGGAGTTCACCAAGGAGATGTCTGGGTGTGAGGTTTCCAGGACCTGCAAAGGCCCTGGCATGTTCTAAGGACAGAGAGGAGCCGCCATGGCTGGACTAGATGAGGTTTGAGGAGCACCATCTGAGGCCTCAAGCATCAAAGTAAGACTTACCAGTGAGGTGAAGGCCACTTAACTCTTGGTCAGAGGAGTGACATGGTTGCAATTATATTTGGATAAGCTGGCTACTGTTTTTCTGGTTTTTTTTTTTTTTGAGACAGGGTCTCACTCTGTCACCCAGACTGGAGTACAATAGCACAATCACAGCTCATTGCAGCCTTGACCACCTGGGCTCAAGCAATCCTCCTACCTCAGCCTCCAAAGTAGCTGAGACTACAGGTGCATGCTACCATGCCAGCTAATTAAAAAAATTTTTTTTTGTAGAGATGTGGTCTTGTTATGTTGCCCAGGCTGGTCTCAAACTCCTAAACTCCAGTGATCCTCCCACTTCCACCTCTCAAAGTGCTAGGATTACATGCATGAGCCACCACACCCAGCTTCACTACTGGTTTCCGTCTTGAGTACAGACTGACGTGGGTGGAGGGGTGGGGTGAGAGCAGTGGCAGGCAGGCCTGGGAGGAGGCTGTGGTGCTGACTGAGGTAAGAGTGATGGTGGCTGGGCCTGTGGTGGCAGTGCAGCTGGGAGGAGGGGCAGAACTTGGGATATATGTGGAATGTTGACTGACAGGACTCACTGAAAGGAGAGGTCAGGATGACACCAGGAGAGAATGGTGCCACCATGAACTGAGGTGGGGAAGACAGGAGAGGATTCAGAGACCATCTAAGGAGCTTGTCTGCACGTGTCAAGTTTGATACATCTGTTAGATGTCTAATTAGACAGATAGAGGGTCTGTAATTCAGGGGAGGGTTCTGGGTTGGAGTATGCATTTGGGAGCCATCAGCATACAGAATGTATAGAGGCATGCATTTGAATGAGAAAAACTAGGGCGAGAACATGAGGAAAATATAAGACATTAAAGAACCAAGCCCTCGGACACTCCAAAATTTCCTGTGAATTAGAGGTTACAATATCCAGCAGGTATTTGTAGAGCAGCTCTCCTAGGCTGTCAGTTGATTATAGACCTGTAGATCTAATGGACATGATAACAGTAGCTGACATTTGCCAAGTACATGCCATTTGCTGGCACTTTACACAGACCATCTCTCTGGTCTTTGTGAAAGCACTATGACTTAGGTACTACCACTAAGGCTTATTGTAAAGATAAAGAAATGAAACTTAAAGAGGTTAAATGTCTTGCCCAGGGTCCAGATTTGAACTCAGGAAAGCCTGACTGGTTGACTGTGCTTCTTCCCCACCTTTTTAAGGAAAATTTAGTTCCTAGTAAAGAAAAACGCTTGAGTGTGTGAGTACAGAGGTTGTCATGTATCAGACAACAGCATCACTAGGCTGAGCAGAGAAGACTTGTAGGAAAACTCATGTTTAAGCTGGACTGGAAGGATCATTAAGAACTGGACAGGACCAGGCAGGTAAATGTGGGAGCAGGGAGAAAGTACTGTTCATCAAGGTAAAGAACCTGGAATGAAAGATGAACTAAAAGGCTGGAACCATTGAGTGTGGCTCACGCCTATAATCCCAACACTTTGGGATAATGAGGCAGGAGAATTGTTTGAAGCCAGGAGTTTGAGACTAGCCTTGGCAACACAGCGAGACGCTATCTCTATGAAATTTTTTAAAAATTAGCTGGGCTTGTTGGCATGTACCTGTTGTTTTAGCTACTCAGGGGGCCGAGGCAAGAGGATCACTTGAGCCCAGGAGTTTGAGGCTACAGTGAGCCATGATCGCATCACTGTATTCCAGCCTGGGTGTCAAAGCAAGACCTTGTCTCTAAATGAATGAATGAATGAATGAACGAATAAATAAATAAATAGTAAAAGGCTGGAGGGCAGAGTTGGACAGGGGAGAGGTGTGGGATGAGGTAGGAGAGAGCAGTCAGGAGTCTACCTCTGTAGGGTCTTAAAAACCATGTTAAGGAATTGGAACTATTTAACACATCATAACGATGATAGGGAGTGATTGGAAAGTTTGAAACCAAGGTTGAATTTCCAGAAGGTTCTACTGCAATGAAGATTAGATTACATGAAGTGGGGAGACTGGAGGCAGGGAAATCATCACACAGTCCATCATGAAATGGAGGTTGACTGGATCAGCATGGTACCACTGAGGAGAGAGGGAAGTGGAGGAATTCCACAGTCATTGAAGGAGCAGAATTAATACATTTGATGGATGATTGAATGTGAGTGGTGAGAAAGGGATCATGTTTGACTCCTGGGTTTCCAAGTTGAACATCTGAAAAGATACTGCTGCTGATCACCTGCATGACATCTTTATACTTTCTGTGGAGCCAAGCCCAGCCTAGGCCAGTGACTCTGGGGAGGCCCTTAGCATTTTTCCTGGGGTCAGTCACTTAGAAGAAAAAAAAACCTGGATATTTAGCATGTGTATAGTCTCTGTTCAGTAAATCTATGATCCCCTTTTGCAGGGCTTGTTGTTTTTGAGAGCTCATTTTCTAAACACAGTATGTAAATTCTCCTTTGGTTTCAAACAAGTTCAGGTAACTTAAGCAATCATCAGCAGCAAGGCCATTCCTTCAACAAAAATTCATTATCTTTACTTCATTAATTAGCTTCTCATCCATAGAAGCTTTTATTGAACAGAAGTTTTGTTTAACATGCTTTAATAAAGAAGACACTCACCAACACTGCCAAGATGTGTTCACTGTAACAGCACAGTGACAATCACCTGTGATAATAATTTTTAGCATAAAGGAATGGCTATTTCTAATTTTACGTAGCTTAACTTCCCAGTCTACAAGTGATTAATCATAGCTTCAGCTGTAACCTTGACAAATGAACCTAATATGAAAAAAAATTCCCCCACAGATGGAAATAATCAATTTCAGCAGTAATTTTTGGCATTAGTAAGCTTCATGTTGGGTGCAAAATAATGTGGTTTACTTTCAGAAAACAAACAGTTCTGGGTCACTGGAGAACACAGATTTGAAAGAAGCATGCCCAGTCCAGCTCAGCCCAAAGTGACCTTGAAGATTTCAACAGGAAAATTCCCTTAACTCAGATAAAGAGGAAAAAAAAAAAAATAACAAAGACAAGGACATTGAGAAAAAAGGAGACTAATGCTCTCAGATATTTAAACTGCTTCATCCCAAACCTGGAAGACTGTTTCATGGGCCATTAATTTATAGAATTCACAGAGCATTTTCACGAACTCTATTCTCACTGAACTTTCAGATACCCAGGAAAACAGGTTTTATGGCACCCATTTTACACAGAGGAAATCCCACTGCTGAGACAAGACGTAGATACAGGACTCACACTCATTTTCTGTTTCTTTGTCCAGATTGTCTACAATTACAGGTAATTAAGGAAAAGAGATGTAAAAGTGCCACTGTAAGGGAACAACAACTGAGCAATCACAGAAAATTACCATGTAGAGATTTCAGTTGGTGTTTTAAGAGAAAACTTGTTAACTTTTTTCAAAAAGAAAAGTTAATTATTTGGTATATATTTAAAGTTCATGATGCAGCTGAAAGAGTCAACCAGTACAAGGCCTTAAATAATCACTCAGAACCAGTCATTAGCAATAATACCAACACTGATGCTAATCAATACATGGGAGACCCCCTGAAGCATCCCAACTCTGTAGTAGGGCTTAACTAGAACTAGAGAAAGTTCTACTCTAGACTCATCCTAACAAAGCTTAAAAATAAATCTGGAGAATTGAAAATGTTAGCCGGGTGCGGTGGCCCACACTTGTAATCCCAGCACTTTGGGAGGCCGAGGCGGGCAGATCACAAGGTCAGGAGATCGAGACCACGGTGAAACCCCGTCTCTACTAAAAATACAAAAAATTAGCCGGGCGTGGTGGCAGGCGCCTGTAGTCCCAGCTACTCGGAGAGGCTGAGGCAGGAGAATGGCATGAACCCGGGAGGCGGAGCTTACAGTGAGCCGAGATTGCACCACTGCACTCCAGCCTGGGCGACAGAGCAAGACTCTGTCTCAAAAAAAAAAAAAAAAAAAAGAAAATGTTATATTATGTATAATTTATCGTAATAAAAATGTCTCACACAATGAAGCTGATTCACAAGTAATTTAACTGCCTGTCAAAACAAAATTCAGCAAAAAGGACAATAAAATCCAGACGTTTAACAACTTAACATTCTCAATGTCCAGCATTCAATAAAAAATTACTAAATAGGCAAAGAAGCAGAAAAATATGTCTCATAAAGAGCAGAACCACCAGTCAATAAAAAAGACCCAAAAGTGACAGAGATGATAATGTTAAAGGAACAATTATAAATATATTCAATAATTTAAAGGAAAACATGAAAATAATGAGGAGGGAGAAGAAAACTGTAAAGAAGAACAGAATGGAATTTCTAAGGCTAAAAATTATAATATCTAAAGTGAGAAATGTACTAAATGGGTTTTTAAAAAGTTTAGATGGTACAGAAAGAAAGATGAGTAAACTTGAAGATACAGCAAGAGAAATTATCCAAACTGAAACAGAGAGACAAAGAATCTGAAAATGAAGAGAACCTCAATGACTTGTGGGACAATATTAGAAGAGAAGCAAGAGCAGGAAAAAAAATGGAAGAAATAATGGCCGTAAAATTTCCAAATTTCATGAAAACTGTAAACCCATAGATTCAATGAGCCTATAACAAAAACATGAAGAAAATCACATCATGGCATATCATAATCAAATTGTCGAAAACTAGTGATAAAGAGAAAATCTTGAAAGCAGTCGATAAGAAGAAATATACTATACACAAGGAAAAGAAGATAAATGTGGCTGTTAACTTTTCATTAGAATAAAATGCAAACCAAAAGATACTGAATGACATCTTTAAAGTGTTGAAAGAAAAAACAACTGTCAACCTAGAATTCTATATCCAGTAAAAATATCTAACAAAAATGAAGGCAAAGTAGAGAAAGAAAATATGTTGTGAGTAGGAGTTGACACACACTACAAAAAATGTTACAGGAAGTTCTTTAGGCTAAAGAAAAATGATACTATACAGGCACTTGAAGCCACCAAAGGAATGAAGACTGCAGACATGGCAAACAAATGGGAAAATGACCCTTTTATCTCATTAAATTTTTTTCTCTAAAATATGGTTGTCTGTTTAAACAAATATAAAAGCAATGTACTGTGGGATTTATAGCATGTGTAGAATAAAATACAATATATAACAACCATTGTATAAAGAACACAAAGGGTGAAATGAAAATGTATTACATGAGGTTTGTATGTGTGAAGTAATGTATTTCAAGACAGACCAATAAATTTAAAGGTGCATATTCCAAATCCTAGAATAACCACTAGCTCTCCACTTTGCCAAAAGAGAGCATACCTAATAAGTCAAAGGTGGAGCTAGAAAATGGAATACCCCCAAAATACTCAATGTATCAAATTAAACGGAAAAACAGGGTGGGGAACAGATGTGACAAGTAGGAAATACAAGATGGTACACTTAATGATAATTATATTAAATGTGAACGGTCTAAATGTCCCCTAAAAGGCGGAGATTGTCAATCTGTATAAAAAAGGATCCAAGTATACCACAAAATCACTTTTAATAGAAAGACACAGGTTAAAGTAAAAGGACAGATTAAAATAGACCTAGATACACTAACTGTAAACATGCTGGAATATACATATATTATCAGACAAAGCAGACTTCAGGACAAATAATATTTCATAAATAATAAGAGTCAATTCATCAAGAAGACACAAGAATCCTAAATGTATATGCACAAACAAAAAGATTTCAATTTACATGAAACAAAAACTGAGAACAAAAAGGAGACATAGACAAAGCTACAATTTTGACTTGAGATTTCAATCTTCCTCTCTCAATGATCAACAGAACAAGTAGAGAAAAATCAGTAAGGACATAATAGACTTGAACAATACTATCAACAAACTTGACCTAATTAGCTTTTATAGAACACTCCACCCAACAGCAGCAGATTCAGATTCTTTTCAAGCACACATGAACCATTCATCTAGACAGACCACGTTTGGGCCAAAAACAAGCTGAACAAATTTCAGAGGAATAAAATGACAGAATCTATTATCTAACCACAGGGGAACCAAATTAGAAATCAATAATGAAATGATATCTAGAAATGTCCCAAATAGTTGGAAATTGAACAATATACTTCTAAATAACCACGGGTATTTTGGGAATCGATAGAAATATGAAAAAAAAAAATCTGAGATTTTGGTGGTAGTAGCAAATAATAAAATTTGAGAAAATGTCATTAATATTTGTTATTTAAAATTAGAAAACAGAGGCCATAATGGTTCGAGGTGACATATTTAAGATTTGACAGTGAGAATGCTCTCCCCAGGCACAGTACTTATTACACACTGACTTGACTCTGGTTGTTTGACTAGATCTTGTCCTCCCTACCAGACTGTTTGTTCCCTGAAGACATGGCCGATTCCTGTATTCCTGCATTGCTCGAAACATAAATATGCATTCAGTCAATGGTAAATAAACAGTAGATGGATAATGGCAGAGCGAGGACCCAAATGTTAGTATCTACGGCCCAGGGCAATGTACATTCTTTTATACACATAGACTGGTACAGAGCAAGAATTACTGGCTATGGAGTCAGGCAAGCCTGATTCATATCCAACTTCAGTTGTGTTCTACTCAAGTTACTTAATTTCCCAAGTTCCTTGTCTATGAAATGGAAAAACAACAACAGAGCTGAGGTCAGGATCTGAATGCTGAGTAGAGAGTTGTCATTCCTTTTGGCTGCCAAAGATCTAGCCTCCCTTCCATTTGGATGTTTGAGAACTCTCCATCTGATGGCCAAAGCCCTCCTCTTATCATAGACCTGGAAAACACCAGACTGCCTGCAACTTGAGCATAGGCACATGACTGAAGCTCCCCAGTCAGGCGCACCTATCCTGGATTTCAAATCACAGGCCATGATGTGGACAGTGGGAGGCACACAGAACTTGGCACCTGCTGCAGAGGCAGCAGGGCCAGCTGTTCTAGAGCTGTACTGACCAACTGAGCTCTCTGTGATGATGGAATGTTCTACAGTGTGACATAGCTAATCTGCAGAAATCCCTCAGACCTGTGCTGGCCAATAGGGTAGCCACTGGCCACATATGACTAGGGAGCACTTGAAATGTGGCTAGTGCCACCGATGAATGGAAATTTAAATTTTATTTGATTGTAATTAATTCAAATTTAAGTAACCACACGTGTCTAGTGGCTCCCATATTAGATAGCTCAGTCAGTTGTCCAGGCAAAGCCCAGGGCCCAGTGTTGGTGGTGTCGGCTGTGTAAGCTGCAGGTCCAGGCTCAGAGGTGGCAGCATAGGTGTTCTAATCCGTTTTGCAATAGATTTGGGACATTATTCCTGGCTGGGTAGCTGCCAAGCCCAGTTACCTGGTCTTCCATTATGCTTTGTTAAATTCCTTTTCTATCTAAACTCCCAGGTGGGTTTGTGATTCTTGTCACCAAGAATCCTAAGTGATACAACTAAGAATTGCAGGAGTGATTAGCACAGCTCAGGAGGTGCTGAATACATCATCTGCATCCCTTCCCTAGGAGTCAGCGTATGCAAATGCTAATTATAGGATGTGTACTGTGCTGTCCGTCAAGATTCGGTGACAGTATCATCTAATCTGGGGTCAAGGAAGGCATCAAGGCCTCCAGGTCAGCTCCAGCCCACCTCCTATAGTGTGTTCTTTAGGTTAGGGTAGCACTCAGGATACAGAATATACCTGCAGACAGGGGCTCAAAGAAATAGTGCACTCCTAACTCTAAAGGGGAAAATGGTATCTATTTTTAGTCCATAAACCCTAGATTGGAGGCCTCTTTAAGCTTTCACCTTTCCCAATCTGCATGGCCTAATTTAAATTCTCAGTTCTTGGAAATGAACAAAATGTAAAACCAAAAAAACAAGTAAGTGCAATTTATTGCAACATGATTCATATCCCAGATGGACTCATGCCCCCTATTAAGGCTGAAGTGAGATTTACACATTCAGAGTCAGGTGTGGCTGACAGGTTACCAGGGCAACCTGTAGCTCTGTAAGAGCCCTTGCGGCCCCTCCTGCCGCTTGTGGCCGGGGATGGAAAGAGTGTCCATCTGTTTGTCTGAGGATTAGATTTGTGCAACCAGTTGCAGCTCATGGGGAGAAAAAATGCTTTCAATACAGCTGCCTACCCAGTGTGAAGGTGGGGAAGCCACGGGCTCTGGAGTCAGGATATCAGATTTGAATTGCAGCTCCACCGCTTAGCTGTGTGTCTTGATATATAATATCTTTGAGCTTCAGTTTCCTCAACTCTAAATGGGGATATGAACATTTTGTAATATTGTTGGAAAGATTAAATGTGTTCTAAAGTATGAGGTACTTTATAAAGTATACTGGTCATGAAATAATATTATCACACATTCTGTTATCCAATGCACATGGAAATTAACAATGAGAGCTGGGCATGGTGGTGCACGCCTATAATCCCAGCACTTTGGGAGGCTAATGTGGGAGGATCCCTTGAGATCCCCATCTCTACAGAAAAATTTAAAAATTAGCCAGGCATGGTAGCATGCACCTGCAACCCCAGTTACTCAGGAGACTGAGGTGGGAGGATCCCTTGAGCCCAGGAGGTTGAGGCTGCAGTGAGCCATGATCACACCAATGCACTCCAGCCTGGGCAAGAGAGAGAGACCCTGTCTCAAAAAAAAAACAAACAAAAAAAAAACAAAAAAAAGAAATTAACAATACCTACCATATCTTGAACTTTCATTACATGCTTTGCACTAAGGGTTTATATATACTATAATACCATAATTAATTTATATAATAAGCCCTTGAAGTATTTAGCCCTATTTTAGAAATCAGGCTTTAGGCCAGGCACAGTGGCTCACGCCTGTAATCCCAGCACTTTGGGAGGCCAAGGAGGGCAGATCACGAGGTCAAGAGATCGAGACCAACCTGGCCAACATGGTGAAACCCCGTCTCTACTAAAAATACAAAAATTAGCTGGGTGTGGTGGCACATGCCTGTGGTCCCAGCTACTTGGGAGGCTGAGGCAGGAGAATTGCTTGAACCTGGCAGGTGGAGGTTGCAGTGAGCTGAGATTGCGCCACTGCACTCCAGCCTGGTGACAGACCAAGACTCCGTCTCAAAAAAAAAAAAAACGAAAAAAGCAAAAAAAGAAATCAGGCTTTAGAGAGCTTGTGTCAGGGTTAAGACTTAGATCCAAGACTAGTCTTGATCTTTCACGAGTTCATTTAACACATAATCGGCCGGGCGCGGTGGCTCAAGCTTGTAATCCAGCACTTTGGGAGGCCGAGGCGGGCGAATCACGAGGTCAGGAGATTGAGACCACGGTGAAACCCCGTCTCTACTAAAAATACAAAAAATTAGCCGGGCGTCGTGGTGGGCGCCTGTAGTCCCAGCTACTCGGAGAGGCTGAGGCAGGAGAATGGCGTGAACCCGCGAGGCAGAGCTTGCAGTGAGCCGAGATTGAGCCACTGCACTCCAGCCTGGGCGACAGAGCGAGACTCCGTCTCAAAAAAAAAAAAAACAAAACAAAACAAAAAAAACACATAATCTTGAGTATTTACTACTCGTAACCCCCACACAACAGTGTATGCCCCAGTGATACAGGATTATCTTTCAGTGGACACTCAAAGCTGGTACTGCAGAATCTCGGGCTATAAAGAGGCCTCCTTGTAATAATTAAACAAAGCATTCCACCTACGTTCACCATGATATTGCTTCATACTTCATTATTTTCTGAAATCTTCACGTTACTTACTTATTCCAGCAAACCCAAGAGATGAGGCTTCGCATGCCTTGCCAGCAGAAAGCCACCCCGTTTGGAGGGAGAGTGGAACAGCGCACAGAGGCAGAATTTCCCCTCACTTTGGCACGCTGCTCATTAATCACCTGCATCGACCTGCTGCCCACGTGTCCTAGGCACTAGGATACGCCTGTGTCTTCACGTGGTTCCTTATTAAATCCTTGCAGCTACTCTACAAGGTGCTATTATTATCATCCTCCATTTTACAAATTAGGATCCTGAGGCATGTGGAATTTCCCTCTGTAGGGGCCCAGGTTAAATCACTTGAAGTGTGGTGATAGAATGGGGAATTGGATCCAGGAAGTCCTCCAGGCCTGCATTTTTGGTTCATGGTATTTCTCTGTATGTTTTTGCAGAGTAAGTAGAGTTGAATTTCCCTAAGTTCACCACTCATGACATGATTCCACCCCATGTCAATGACTCCAGGCCTATAGGGGTGTCCCCTTGTCTCCTCCAAAAGACCCTGAACTCCCTTTGGAGAAGGCATAGGGAGCTTTGCTATCTATCATAACTGTATGTTTCATTTGTGTGTATTCAGAGAATAAGCTTACATCTGTACAGAGCAGGAGCTCAGTAAATGTTTGAGGAAGAAAAGAAGGAACAAAAAAGGAAAGAAAAGTGGTGAGAGAAAGAAAAAAGAACCAGAACAGTCTCTATGGAAGTAGGTCTCACCTTCTGCAGTTTCTTTCTTTCAGCCTCCACGGATGAGCGAACGGATTTGATTTCCACAGTGTGCTTCTTTACCAAGTCTTCCAGTCGCTTCACTAGCTGGTCTTTGAGATGTTTCTTCTCCTCTTCTGTCTGATGTTTGATTTTACGAAGGTCTTCTTCATACTGTTGCTTCATATATTCTGTGTCAGCACTTGCCTCTTTCTTGGTCTATAAAAAGAAAAAGGACCTTGTAAAACCACTGGGGAGGGGTGAGGAGCAGGGAATCACCATTTCCCTTTCATACAACTTTTACAATGTTTATACACTGTTTTTACAGCATGTAGCACAAGGTGCAATCAATTTTACAAGACTATATATTTAATGTTAGTAAAAGTCTCCGCCACTGGAAAAGGGCTTTTTGGAATGGTGTATCTATTATCATGAGATTGGATATTTCAGCCCATACTGTGGTAGATTTTAAATAATGCTTTGCTTGTTTTGACTGGGAACATGCAATGAGATCCTAAGCCAGTTTCCAGTTTCCCAGAAGCCGATGATAGAGCGCTGGGAGGATTCTGCTACATTCTCAGTCTCCTGGTTTCCAGTGGCATGGAGTAGGCAGTAAGTTCGCTGGAATTCTACTCTAGGAACTACAGGGTCTGCTGATTCCAAGTGGATCCACTATGTTTGGGGACTGGCCTCTACCTGATGCTTATAATAGATAGCAAAGCTCTCTGTGCCTTATCCATCCCCAGGGCTGGGTCAGACACTACCTGCGTATCTGTGCCTCCTTTCATGCAAGGGCACTCCTTGAGACAGCTTTGATCCTGCTGAGGATTAAGACTGCCGGCTTCCAAGTCATTCTCTTCCCCCAGGACTTCGTTCTCTGAAACTAGCTCAGTCTTCATGGCATCTGCAAGCATACATTTCAGCATTATTTGGAATGCTCTTGGCCATGGCCTCTTGTTCAAGGCTTTCTGCTGTCAGGCCCCTGTTCCGCTTTTCAACCACTTTGTCCAACATCCCCTGTGTAATTCCTGCCCTGTGGTCTGCTGGCCCTGAAGCATGGTCAAAGTAGCAATTCTCGTCTCTTCTCAAGAAGCCTTGTGAGCTTAAATAACTGCCCTGCTCTCCCTTCCTAAATAATCTCCAAATCTTTTTGACTGCAGTTTCTATAGGTTAAAAAAATTGAACATGTTTCAAATATATGTTCTTTTAATAGGAATTTAAAGGATGAAACAAAAACAAATATTTAATATAAGCAGAATGACTAAGTTTTCCTCCCATATTCTCTGAAGTACTCATGTCCCACTTTTGAGACCTCTGCTCGAAACCCACAACACCTTTCTGGTTCCTGCAGAACCAGTACCTCCCCTTCTCTGCACCTTTCTGCCCCATGGTGGCGTCTTTCCCATGCACATTATTCGTCTGCTGCCTGGGCCATGTCTACGATACCAAAGCATGCTGTGGGCTGTAAGGTACGGGCCCATGAGCTCCCTGAAGGCAGCTCCCAAGTTTTGTGCCTTTGTTATATCTCCCAGTGTCAAGAGCTTTCTGTTGAGGGGCCTAGGGGATTAGAATCATGTATTTTTGGATACAAGCAAGAGCTCTGTCACCAACCAGTTGGCTGACCTTGAGCCAGCCACTTATCCTTTCTTGGTCTCATTTCTTCATCTGTAACATGAAAGATTGGCAATACTTTTTGGGCTGGGCGTGGTGGCTAATGCCTGTAATCCCAGCACTTTGGGAGGCCAAGGTTGGAGGATCACTTGAGCCCCAAATTCAAGACAATACTTTGTATTTAATTAATTTTTTTTTTTTTTGAGAGGGAGTTTTGTTGTTATTGCCCAGGCTGGAGTGCAATGGCCCAGTCTCGGCTCACTTCAACCTCTGCCTCCAGGTCTCAAGCCAGTCCCCTGCGTCAGCCTCCCAAGTAGCTGGGATTACAGGCACCCATCACCGTGCTTGGCTAATTTTCTTGTATTTTTAGTAGAGACAGGTTTTCACCATGTTTGCCAGGCTGGTCTCGAATTCCTGATCTCAGGTTATCTACCTGCCTTGGCCTCCCAAAGTGCTGGGATTATAAGCATGAGCCACCATGCCTGGCCTGTATTTAATTTTTTAATTTTTATTTTTTCATAGAGATGGAGTCTCACTATGTTGCCTAGGCTGGTCTCAAAGTCCTGGGCTGAAGTAGCGCTCCCTCCTCAGCCTCCTAAAGTGTTGGGATTGCAGGCATGAGCCACCATCAATCTGCCCAACCAGATTGACAATACTTACCACACAAAATTTTTGGAAAGACTCAATAGCATAATTGTGTTAAATGATGTTAAAAGCGTAAATCATTGTGTAAGTGGTGGGGGGTGAAGCGAGTCAGTGCTAAGAATTTCAGGCACTGTGGTGAGCCTGGTGGGGAAATATTTGGGGGCAAGGGGTCCTTTCACATCACACCTTTTAGATGTCCAACCTGAGCCAGCTCCAGGTGAGGCAGCTGTAGGTGTCAGCTCACCTGTACCCTGCAGGGATTGGTCTCACCCACCAAGCAGGTCACATCAAGCAGCCCTGCCCCTCCTCTCTGCTCCCTTAGCAGGCTTAAGGCTGCCAGTAGCACCAGACCAACCTGGCAGCTAACCTTGGGTCTTTTAAGGAAGTCATTCCAGGGCCTCTCACCTGTCTGCTGTGTCCCACGACATTCCTGCAGCATCATTCTGTCTTTGGCAACAGCCAGCTTCTCCCCAAGTTTTTTTGCAGTGCCTTTCAACTCTGAATTCTCCTGTCGAGCCTCCTTAAGCTGCACATCCAGGTCCTAAACAGACAGGAAGGGTCCCATTTCTCTGGTTATAGCTCTGTATAGAGACATCCTGTGTACACAGAAGAGCCATCAGACCTGAAAGGTGGGTATGTACACAGCAGAAGCCCTGAGGCAGTGGAATTCAGTGGCCCAGGGCTCATCAAATCCCTCCTCATCCTCTGGCCTTCCTTTAGTGAGGATTAAATGAGATAAAGTGGTAAAAAAAAAAAAAATGCTCAGGGAGTGTTCGAAATGTTAACTGCTGCTACTTGTAGAGATGGGGCTCTGTGCTTTTGTGGGGCTCACATAACTGAATCATCAATGATCCTGCTCTCTATAAACACAAAGTCCTGGGGATTTTAGGTTGCTATGAAACTGACAGGGGCTTTAGAATCAGGCTGACCTGAGTTCAAACACTTATTAGCCATGTGCCAATGTAGGCTAGTCCTTAAGCCTCTCAATTTTGGTCTTAGCTTTTCATCTGTAGACTGTAGGTTTCCAAATTCTCCAACGTTAGGGACCAAGTCTAATTCACCACCTGTCCCTTGCCCATATCTCTGGGCCTGGCAGATAGTCAGTGTTCAATAAATATCTGTGGTTGGGGTGCAGTGGCTCAAGTCTGTAATCCCAGCACTTTGGGAGGCTGAAGCAGGCGGATCACCTGAGGTCAGGAGTTGGAGACCAGCCTGGCCAACATGGCGAGACCCCATCTGTACTAAAAATACAAAAATTAGCTGGGTGTGGTGGTGGGTGCCTGTATTCCCAGCTACTAGGGAAGCTGAGGCAGGAGAATTGCTTGAACCTGGGAGGTAGAGGTTGTAGTGAGTTGAGATCGTGCCACTGCACTCCTGCCTGGGTGACAGAGTGAGGCTCCATCTCAAAAATAAACAAACAAAACAAAACAAATATATATATATATATAGCGTGTGTTTGTGTGTGTGGAATGAATGTAGGTGAATTCAATGGAGATAATAGGGCTCACCTCCCTAGAAGGCAAGTGCTTAGCACAGTGCCTGACCTACAGCAGGTTCACAATAAGCAGCCCTGCTGATTTATCCCTTTGGGGTTGTAAGAAGAGATGCTGCTTTACCTGAATCCTCTCCCTCAGCTTCTGGGCGTACTTCTTTAGGTCACTTATCTTGCGGCCTCTGTGCTCCAGGTCTCCTTCCAGCTTCCGGACCTGAGCCTGCAGGGCCGACTCCTGGACCTGGAAGTTCTTGCGGAGGTCCGACTCCTTCTCCTGCCACTGCCACAGGGCCTGGCTCACCGACTGCTGCATGGCCTGCCGGATGGCCTCGTTTTCCCTCTCGTAGGTGGCCTGCAACTCCTCGGCCTTGCGGGCGTAGTCCTTGCTCAGCTGCTGGTTCTCCACTCGCAGCCGCTGCACCTCTAGCAGGACCTCCTGCATCTCCGGGCCCTGGCCTGGCTCTGACTTGGTTTCAGGGCTCTCCTGGGGCAGCCGGCCCCGCGGGGTGGCCTCGTGGCTCGTCAGGTGCTGGAGCCTCCTCTCGTAGTCAGCCTTGAGCTCCAGCATTTCCCTGGAGAGCGTGAGGACTCGCTCGGCGTGCTCCGCCTCCACCCTCAGCTCTCTCTCCTTCGTCTCCAGCCTGCAGGAGGCCGACTCAGCCAGCGCCTCCTGCGTCAGCCTCTTCTGCAGCTCCAGGGCGCTCTCCAGGGCCTGGATGCGCTGGAGAAGGGCCTCCTCCTCTGAGCAGCCCTGTTCCTGCAGGAGCCTGGCCTTGGTCTCTGCTACCGCACTCTGGAGCTCCTCCTGGTGCGCTTCCCGCAGCGCCTCCATGCTGGCCTCAGCCTCATCCTGGCGGGTGTTCAGGGCATAAATCACCTGCAGGAAAATCAACAGAGCCCAGTTAGGGTGAGGGGGCTGGGGTGTGGGAGGGCTGAGAGGACACAGCAATATTCTCCTGCATGGCGGTTGATCTGCACAAGTGGCACGTGAGAAGAGGATTTGCGTGCAGGGGATTTATTAGAAACTGTTCCCAGGAGAAGCCAGTGAGAGAGCTGGAAAGCGCGACAGGGAAGGACTTGGATTGGGAGCAAAGGGGTGACATTGCCCAAAGGCCCCAGAGAGGGCAGCTTTGGCCCAATTCCGAAGGGGACCTCTGCAGTACGGTGGGAATCCATGGAAGAGTTTTAAAGCAGAGAAATGATGTCATCTCATTTGTTCAGAAGGAACACTTTGGAATGCAAACCCCCGAACAAAACACTTAGAAAACTGGACAGAGGCTGGGCGCGGTGGCTCACGGCTGTAATCCCAGCACTTTGTGAGGCAGAGGCAGGTGAATCACCTGAGGTCAGGAGTTCGAGACCAGCCTAGCCAACATGGCGATCCGGTCTCTACTGAAAGTACAAAAATCAGCTGAGTGTGGTGGCGTGCCCCTGTAATCCCAGCTACTCGGGAGGCTGAGGCAGGAGACTCACTTGAACCCAGGAGGCAGAGGTTGCAGTGAGCTGAGATCACACCATTGCACTCCAGCCTGGGCAAAAAAGAGTGAAACTCCATCACACACACACACACAAAAAAACCTGGACAGAGCAATATATAAAAAGGCCAGTATAACTTGAAAATCAGCTAATGTAATACCCTACATCAACAGAGTAAAGGACAAAAACCACAGGATTGTCTCAATAGACACAGAAAAAAATATTTGACAAAATTAAACGTCTTTGCATGATAAAAAACACTCAACAAGCGAGGCACAGAAGGGACTCTTTTCAGCCTCATAAGGCACATCTAGGAAAAGTCCCCAGTTAACACCATACTCAATGGTGTAAGACTAAATGCTTCCCTCGTAGGATCAGGAACAAGACAAAGATGTCTGTTCTCCCACTTTCAACACAAAAGAAAAAAAAGAATGCTTTCTTTGCTGTGTGAAGAACTGAATGAAGGAAGACAGGAGCACAGTGAAAAGCCGGGGAATGAAGAATGACTCCTAGGATGTTGACCTGAGCCACAGGTCGGTGTTTCCTGAAATGGGAAAAACTGTAGGTAGAACAGGTAAGCAGAAGAAAATCGGGAAGTCTAATTTGGACATAGTAAGTTTGATGTGCCTCCGGACATACTAGTGGAGACGGCACCAAGGCATAAACAGAGATAAATGTCTGGTGCTCAGAGGAGGGAGCCTGAGCTACAGATAACGGGGGTGGAGTCAGGAGATTTTTGTTGCTGTTTGCTTGATGAGAGATTCCAGAACATATTTGTAGGATGATGGGAATGACCCCATGGAGAATCCAGAAGTTGAAGCCAGGCACAGTGGCTCATGCTTGTAATCCCAGCACTTCGGGAGGCTGAGGCAGGAGGATTACTTGAACATAAGATTTCGAGACCAGCCTGGGCAGCGTAAGGAGACCCTGTCCCTACCAAAAAAAAAAAAAAAAAGCCAGGTGCAGTGGCTCATGCCTGTAATCCCAGCACTTTGGAGGCTGAGGCGGGCGGATCACATGGTCGGGAGTTCGAGACCAGCCTGGCCAATATGGTGAAACCCCGCCTCTACTAAAACTACAAAAATTAGCCGGGTGTGGGGTGGGCGCCTGTGCTTCCAGCTACTGGGGGGGCTGAGGGAGGAGAATCGCTTGAACCCAGGAGGTGGAGGTTGCAGTGAGCAGAGATTGCACCACTGCACTCCAGCCTGGGTGATAGAGCAAGACTTGGTCTCAAAAAAAAAAAAAAAAAAAAAAGGCTAGGCGTGGTGGCACATGCCTGTCGTCTCAGTTACTTGGGAGGCTGAGGTGGGAGGATCACTTGGGCCGGGGGGGATTGAAGCTATAGTGAGTCACGATCCTGCCACTGCACTCTGGCCTGGGTGACAGAGTGAGACCCTGTTTCAAAAACAAAACAAACAGAAATTGAAGCCCCAGGAATAACAATAGATAATAAAGGGCCAAAATCCCTGAGAATGGTACCACAGAGATTGGTTTTAAGAGCTGCAAGAACACGTCCTCATGGGGATAGGATGGAAGGAAGAGGTGGAGACAGGTGTGTGGCACTTGGGACAGGTGAATGAGGGAGCTCTCACCTTGTAGACATGAGAAGGTAGCTTCTACATTCTCAATGGAATGAGACAGGGTCACTAACAGTGAGCTGAGGTGGAGGACAGGAAGAAAGCATAGAGGTGTGAGGTGTGAGAAGTTGTGAACTCATTTTTAGGAAGGGGGAAGCCAGTGGTCTACGTTACAGTGTGGCATCAGAGGCTGTGTTGAGTTACAGTTACAGTTCTCTCTGCTTTGCTGTGAGATTTTCCTCAGTCAGGTTCATCTGAATGAGTTCAGAGAAGGACAGGAAGGATGGATGGGTTATCTGGAGTTGGACTTTTATTTGGTGGGTGTGACAGAAACAGAAGACAAGGTATTTTCAAGGGCCAGCAAGCTGGAAAGATGGAGCGGAAGTAGTTTTTTGGTGATGACAAGGTCAAGTGGCAAAGGGAGCATGTGACTGAGGCCAAGTAGAGGAAAAGATCACTGGAGATAAGGGGGTCAAAGACTGAGAAATCCAGGGCAGGGTGAACCCCACATGAGACGTCCTCACTGAGAACAATGCAAGAGAAGCTGAGCTGGTGTAGAGGCCGTGGGGTCAGGTGCCAAACACGACACTGGCTGCCTGGGGCATTTACAATCAGAAAAGTTTTCCTGAAGACTCCCCACCACACCCTTTCACACTGATTTACTTTTAGCCTTTGTGGGTTGCTGGTTTTTCCTTATCCATGAGGCTGACTATTGAACTAGACTCTAACTTCATTGCCAAGTTCCTACTACTGATTCACCCATGGTTTTCAAACTGCACTCCTTGTAGTCTTGAGCTCTCTGATGGAGGTCAGGGCAACATTGGGGATCCTGGGGGAGGCTGAGCAAGTGGGGACCCCCCCATCAACCAGGGAAGAGCTTTCACACTCAGCCTTCCCTAGCATAGAGTTTAGAAAACCAAAAAAAAGCTTTGTGTGGCTTTAAAAAAAAGTCAAAAACTAGAGGCTTTGATAATTATGAAATAGAAAATAGACCAATCGGGAATAGTATATGAGAGGAAGTTTGGGGTATCACTGTGTGCCTGTGTGTCTGTGCATGTGTGCGTTAATTACAAAATCATCATTGAAGGCCAGATGGCACCACTAGAGGTGACATGTGTAACAGATTTAACAACGGTTTACCTGGAGGCTGCAGATGTTGAAGAAAGGGTGAACATATATCCAGGACACAGCCTAAAATCTTATTTTTCATTGTCTCTGTCTGATATAGCTATTAGTTTTTTGTCTGTCTTCCTCAACAGAATGTAAGCTCCAGGAGAGAGAAGGTTGGTCTTCCTTGTTCATTACTCTTCATCCCCATTGCCTGGCTCAAGTGGACACTCTAAAAATTATTATGTGAATGAGTGAATAAAGGAGTCAGAACTCTATCTTGAAGAATGTAACTCAAGGTGTGAGATGAGTTTGACATCTTGTGAAGTCCTGGGAGAATAAGCACTACCTTGAGAACCATGAAGCCAACACTCTGTCACGGACAGGAGAAGGAAGTCCCCTTGTCCTTCCAGGAAGATCCCACAATGAAATGAAGTGCTGTCTCCAAAACTCCTCCCTCTCATCACTTGGTGCACAGGATTTGGCCACTTCTGTTAATTTCTGTGACCTCCTAATGACTTCCATCCAAGAATACATCTGGAAGCTGAAATTGGTTTCCCATTGGCTATAATTTATGTTAATAACAAATATCATTTTAATCAAATTTCCTTTGTGCCTAGCACAGGGATAGGTGCTATATACACATTCACAATCTTAGAGGATCCTCATGGTAACCCTGCAATTTGGTATTTTTCTGAGCAATTGGGGTTCAGAGAAATTCAGTAACTTTTGCGAAGTCCCAAAGATAAGAAGGTTTGAGTAACGCTGAAGCACACGTTCCATACCTGGTGCCACAACGCATCTCACTGTCTCACTCAGTCATTTATTCATTCACGGATTCACTGCACATCTCGGATATGGCAGGCTCTGTGCTGGGCACTGGGGTTACATGCTGGCCAATAAGACAACTGAATTTGCAACCTCAGTTGCAAAGAAATATTATAATTCAGTAGGAGAGTCAGATAAGAAAATGGAAAGTTTCAATGCACTGCGATGAGTGCTATGAGAGGATTCATCACCAGTTACTATGGAAACACAGAGGAAGCGGTATGGGAGGAAAGAAGACTTCCCAGAAAAAGTGGGCCTTGCCTCCTCATCCTCGGGGTGACCAATCCCCTTTTCCATGTCAAGCTGCACATGGACAGGAACAGTATCACTTCTCTGGGCTGCTCGATAGCACTTGTTATAAAGTTGAGTACACAGTAGGTTCATAGTAAGTATCTGCTATGGGGCTACTGTAGGTCATCAAGGATTCACGCTTTCCTTCCACAGTGAAGAGCTGCTGCAGAGCAGCCATTGAGCAGAGGCCCCATTTCCTAGCTTCTTGCATTTAGGTGAGATCCTATGACTGGTGATTGCCAATGGAATTTGGGTAGATGGGGTGATGTGTGTCATCCTGGGGCCAATGTGGGGACATTAAGAAGGGCTCATGTCCTTTCCACAGTTTCTTTTTTCATCTGCCAACTTAATGCAGAGGAGTCAGAGGCCTTAGAGGAAGGCAGAGTTCAAGATTGAAGGCATCCGAGCCCTGAAGGACCAGGGAGAAGGCCACCCACTCCCTCAGGAACACTGTCTGTCATCAATCTTTACATCAATAACTACCGTGTTGAGCCTCTGACATCTTGGCATTTATCTGTAATAGCATCTATTAGTACCTGTTTGGGGTCCCTGAGACTGACTCCAGGTTTAACCATTCATTAGAGGACTCAGTATATAGCCATGCTCGGGGCTAGGATTTATGACAGTAAAAGGTACAAAGCAAAATCAGCTAAAAGGAAACGTGCATGGAATGAAATCTGGAGGAAATCTAGGGGCAAGCTTCCAAGGTGCCCACCCAAAATTAACACAAACTCACATTCAGGGTGGGGGTAGCAGAGAGGGTACCACACGGTGGGCTCACAATGTCTAAGGGCACTTTGGCATGTTCACATGGAGCCACAGTGTCTGGCAACCAAAGTCCCCAAATCCAACAAAATGTGGTATCCCTTGGGGACACGAAGAATCTGCCCGAACTGTTCTGTCAGGCTGAAATCTGGTAAATGGTTCCTCCCCTCCCCTTCTCCTCACCTCCCTGCACAGAAGGTTACTCATATATCCTTTCAGGGATAGTGTGTGCATAAACAAGAATGTTATGTTACATACTCCATATCACATATTTTCACCGTCTTTTATACACATACACATTCATCTGCACCTTGATTTTTTTAAACTTCATAATAGATTTTGGAGACCATGCTATTTCTGTACATAAAGAAATTAATGGGGCCAGGCGCAGTGGCTCATGCCTGTAATCCCAGCACTTTGGGACGCCAAGGTGGGCAGATTGCTTGAGGTCAGGAGTTCGAGACCAGCCTGGCCAACATGGTGAAACCCCGTCTCCATTAAAAATTTAAAAATTAGCTGTGCGTGGTGGTGTGCACCTGTAATCCCAGCTACTTGGAAGGCTGAGGCAGGAGAATCACTTGAAACTGGGAGGTGGAGGTTGCAGTGAGCCGAGACCGTGCCACTGTCACTCCAGCCTGGGTGACAGAGTGATACTCTGTCTCAAAAAATAAAAATAAAAACAAACAAAAAAATGAAATTAATGTGGTCAAAAGACACAAAATTTCAGTTAAAGGAATAAGTTCAAGAGATCTATCGTATAGCACAGTGACTGCAGTTAATAACAACATACTGTATATTTGAAAATTGCTAAGAGAGCAGATTTTAAGTGTTCTCACCACAAAAAATGATAAGCATGTGGGGTAATGCATATGTTAAATAGCCTGATTTAGCCACTCATCACATATGCATACATCAAAACATGCCGGAAACCATAAATATATACAATTTTTACTTGTCAGTTTAAAAAAAAGAGATTTCTCATTTTAATTTTTGGCTGCTTCATGTGCCATTGTGTGAGCTAGAATTTATTTCTCTGCCTCCTTCTGAGAGCCATTAAGTCGTTTCTGTGGGAGATTATCGACATGTTTCTCATTTCACTGTTATTAAGTAAAATTTTCTTTACTCTTTTTTCCATTTCTGCCAGTGAGCCTGAAGTCTGCTTTTTGCTTATAAATGCAACTAATAAAATTCCAATGCCTGGCCTTAAAAAACTCATCTTCATAATTAATACAGGAGCCTCAGGAAGAGATGAAAGAGGAAGGAGGACAACATACCTGCCATCTTGTGTCATAAAACTAGCTCAGAGAATGTTGAGAATGCTTGCAAGCATCCAGTGTGTCTTCCTGTGCAATGTGGAGATGTGTGCAAGTGTTCAACGCTGACCATGCAAGGGCACTTCTGGGACTGCTCCCCGGGACATGTGCTCACTCTTACCACATCCTCCCTTTTCTCCACCCTCTCCACTCCCTTCCCCTCATTCTATACTTGTTCTCTGAGCTTGACCCTTTTTCCTCTCCTAGGTTTTTTTGTTTGTTTGTTTTTTGAGAGACAGGGTCTCTCTCTATGTCCCAGGCTGGAGTGCAGTGGTGTTATTGTGGCTCACTGCAGCCTTGACCTCCTGGGCTCAAGTGATCCTCCCACCTCAGCCTCCTGAGTACCTGAGATTACAGGTGCATACCACCACGCCTGGATGATTATTTCATTTTTATTTTTTAGAGACAGGGTCTCATTATGTTGCCCAGGTTGGTCTCAAACTCCTGGGCTCAAGTGATCTGCCCGCCTCAGCCTCCAAGAGTGCTGGGATTATAGGTGTGAGTCACTGTGCCCAGCCCTCTCCTAGTTTAACAGTCTCTTTTCATCTTAACATCTGTCCTTTTTCAGCCTGTCCCTCATGGTCAATTATTTCAATCACATTCTTGTTGATATCTCCAATCCCCTGCTCAGCTCATCTTTAGCCTTGCATTCTTGGTATTCTCAGTACCAGAGCTTGCCCTATTCTATTCTATTCTATTCTATTCTATTCTATTCTATTCTATTCTATTCTATTCTATTCTATTCTATTCTATTCTAGTCTCCCTCTGTCTTCCAGGCTGAAGTGCAGTGGTGCGATCTCGGCTCACTGCAATCTCTGCCTCCTGAGTCCAAGCGAGTCTCCTGCTTCAGTCTGAGTAGCTGGGACTAAAGGCACATGCCACCACACCTGGCTAGTTTTTTGTATTTTTAGTAAAGACGGGGTTTCACCACGTTGGCCAGGCTGGTCTAGATCTCCTGACCTCAGGTGATCCACCTGCCTCAGCCTCCCAAAGTGCTAGGATTATCAGTGTGAGCCACCACACCCTGCCCAGAACTTATCTTTTAATATATGCTCAAGTTATTTCACCTCTCTGAAGCTCAGTTTTCTTGCCTATAAAATAGAGAGAATCCAGGCCCGGTTTTTGTGAGGATCAAATAGGATAATATATCTTAGGTGTCTGGCACGTAGTAAATACTTATTAAACGTTTCTTCCTTCCCTCCTCTCTCATCCCATCTCCTCCAAAGGAAAGGTCCCATGTTTTAGAGACACAATCTCCTCCAGCTTGTTCTGAATGTCTGAAATCATTGAGCAGATTTTGAGCAGCCCGCTCTTCTCCTGGGCTTCATGCCTCACAGGTCGCTTGGCAACTCTTCTGCCATCTGCTTGCTTGCTTTCACTGACCACCTTCTAGACTGGAACATCAGACTGCTCCAGGCCTCATTTATAAACCCATCTCCTACAGCAGAGGCTGACTTCAGAATCCATCAAGGCACATAAATAATTCAGCAGCCAAGAGAAATTCTGAGCAAGTCAAAACGACTTCCTAAGAGTTTTAGAAATCCACTGCTGATGGGTTGACTTCAGAGGAGATTTCAGCAGAGGCCTGTTAGGGTCGTAGAGATTGAGTGTTGTAGGTTTAACAAGGCTCTAATTAACGGCTTTTAAGCATCAGATCCTGATGAAAGTTTTCATCAAGTTTGGCAGCAGGAATCAGAATTGAAATGAAAAAGAAAAAAAGAGGACATAATATCTGTTGAGGGCCCAGAGTATGACATTCACTGGGCCAGATAATTTACATGTGTCTTTTCAATTAATCTATGTAGGTTGGTGCTAAAGTAATTGTGGTAATCGCAAAAAGTAAAGGCGAAAACCGTGATTACTTTTAAACAAACCTAATAACAATTCTACAAAGTGAATGTTTTTATGCTTAGCCTTATTTTACAGATGGGGCTAACTTCATATGTAGGGGTAATGTAATAGAACTCCACCTTTTTCTAGCTGTGTGACCTTCAGTAAGTTACTGAACCTGAGTCTCAGTTACCTTATCCATGACATGGGGAGAGTTTTGTTTGGAGATTAAATGACATTATGAACCAAAAACCCTTCACAGCACTCTTGAGCACTTAACCCTTCTTAAGCACTTAGGAAATGTCATTGGTTATGATTTTTACTATTATCAGTATTACTGCCAGAAGTCATTGAGCTAAAAAGTGAGAGTGCTGGGTCCAAAGTTAAAAGAGTAGAATCATACCTTGTTTAGAAAAAAAAGGTGGTAATATGCTTTTACTCAATGTTTTTGCAGCATTTCCTATATGCCTGGCATGATACTAGGCACTGGAAAAACAGAACAAATAAGACTATTCTGTTGAGGGGCTTATAGGCTAGTAGTGTGTGGCAGACTACATTATTTGTCCATATAATAATCTTCCCCCTTTCTTTCCCCTTCCTTGCCATGGTCTGTTGATGGCATTTATTTGTCTTCCCTATTGATGTTGAACTTGGCTGTGTGACTTGCTTTGGCCAAGGGAATGTGAGAGGACTTTTTGCAAGCAAAGGCTTTTGATATGTTTATGTGCTTTGGCTTGCCCTCTTGTGCTTCTACCACTTGCTACAAGAAAAGCCTGTGCTGGGTACCCACGGGTCCCAGAATGAGAGACATGGAGCAGTCTGGACCCCACCCCAGAGTGTGGAATGCAACTGGCTCAGCCAAACCTAGCTGAAAGCAGCTGAACAGGAGCGAAGCTGAGCAGGAAATAACTCACTGCTGTAGCCATCGAGATTTAGAGTTGTTTGTTACACAGCATTATCACAGGAACATCTGCCTAATACACAAAGTGAGATAGAAAGGAAAGCCAATTAGTATGTACAGTAGTCGTCCCTTATCTGAGGCGGATACCTTCCAAGATGCCCACTGGATGTCTGAAAGCTTGGCTAGTACAACCCCTATAGACACTATGTTTTTTCCTATATGTATGTACATACCTGTGATAAGGCTTAATTTATAAATTAGGCACAATAAGAGGTTAACAACAATCACTAGTAATAAAATAGAACAATTATAACAATGTACTAGCATCACTGCTCTTGAGCTTTGGGGCCATTATGAGGTAAGAATAAGGCTGTGTACTTGAAAACAAGCACTGTGACAGTTGATCTGATAATCGAGACAGCTACTAGTGACTAATGGGCAGGTAGGGACTACAGCGCCGATACTCTGGACAAGGGGATGATTCACATCCCAGGAGGGACAGAGGAGGATGGCACAAGATTTCATCATGCTACTCACAACGACAAAGAATTTAAAACTTATGAATTGTTTATTTCTGGAATTTTCCATTTAATATTTTCAGGACTTCCTTGGTTCACCTTGGGTAACTAAAACCTTGGAAAGCAAAACCACAGAAAAAAAGGGACTGCTGTCTAGGGGTATTTCAAGTACTTTGCTAGAAGTCTGCAGAAGCGCAGAGAAAGGCACAGGGGAGGAAAGGATCACGTTGCTCCAGTAATCCCCCCTTTTCTCCTTCATTACCATAAGTGAATCACTCCCATCAACACATAAATGTGCTGCAATTTTTATCATGAACAAAAATCTTTATTTTAACCCCACATTCTCCATTTTTCTACACCCCTTTATAGCAAACTCCTCAAATACTCTATAACCATTGTTACTAATTTCTCAACTTCCCTATTCCTCTTGAATTCTCTCCAATCAGGCTTTTACACCAACTAATCCACTAAAAAAGCTCATCAGAGTCACGAGTGATCTCCATGTTACTAAAACAATAGCCAGTTCTCAGTCTTCATCTGTTCAACTTCTCAGCAGCGTTAGAGCTAATGAATCACTCCCTCTTCTTGAAACATTGTCTTATCTTGGCTTCCGCAATAGGACATACTCCTACTGACCGCTGACCACTCCTTCTCATCTCTTTGGCTAGTTACATCCTCAACTCCCATCCTTCACACAGGAATGCCCCGGAGCGTTAGCCTCAGTCTATTTCTATTCTTTTGCAAAAATTCCCTTGGGATCTCACTCAATTCCATGATTTAATGAATTCTCTATTTGCTAATGACTCCCAAATTTACATGACCAGGCTGGACCTGCCACCTGAACGTCATACTCATGTGTTCTGTTGCTTACCAATATCTCTACTTTGATACTGAACCTGCAGCTCAAATTTAATTCTGGATTTTTCCTTTAATACCTGCTCTTCCCACAACATTCCTCATCTCATTTCACAGGAACTCCTTTCTTTCAATTGCTAGTGTCAAAGATTTTAGAATCAACAAATAAGCACAGAAAGGATGCTCAACATCTGTAATCATTAGGGAAATGCAGCTCAAAACCACAATGAGATAGCACTTCATGCTCATTAGGATGGCTATCATCACAAAAAGAGAAATGTTGGTGAGGATGTGGAAAAATTGGAGCCCCTGTACATTGCTGGTGGGAATGTAAAATGGTGTAGCCACTGTGGAAAACAGTATGCTGGTTTCTCAAAAAATTAAACATAGGGCCGGGCGCGGTGGCTCACACCTGTAATCCCAGCACTTTGGGAGGCTGAGGCGGGCAGCTCATGAGGTCAGGAGTTCGAGACCATCCTGGCCAACATGGTGAAACCCCGTCTCTACTAAAAATGCAAAAATTAGCTGGGCTTGCTGGTGCACCTCTGTGTTCCCAGCTGCTTGAGAGGCTGAGGCAGAAGAATCACTTGAACCAGGGAGTTGGAGATTGCAGTGAGCTGAGATCAAGCCACTGCACTCCAGCCTGGTGACAGAGCAAGACTTCATCTAAAAAAAAAAAAAAAAAAAAAAAAAAGAAAAGAAAAAAAGAAAAAGAAATTAAACATAGAATTTCATATGATCCAGTAATTCCATTTGCTTGTCTATCTCTCTAAAATATAAATTACATGCAGGTGAAAAAGTTCGTCTGCAGAGTTCACTACCAGATCCCCTAAGAGTGGCTGGCTCATGGAAAGGACCCTAATATTTGTTGAATGAATAAAAAATCTCGGCCGGGCGCGGTGGCTCATGCCTGTAATCCCAGCACTTTGGGAGGCTGAGGCGGGCGGATCACGAGGTCAGGAGATCGAGACCATCCTGGCTAACACAGTGAAATCCTGTCTCTACTAAAAATACAAAAAATTAGCCAGGCGTAGTGGCGGTCGCCTGTAGTCCCAGCTACTGAGGAGGCTGAGGCAGGAGAATGGCGTGAACCTGGGAGGCGGAGCTTGCAGTGAGCCGAGATTGTGCCGCTGCACTCCAGGCTGGGCGACAGAGAAAGACTCTGTCTCAAAAAAAAAAAAAAAAAAATCTCTTCACCCTAGCAGAAAGGGCATCTGAGTGCAGAGGATACCCAAGTTGGGTTTGGAAAGGTGAGCAAATGTCACCCAGGTGGACAGGAAGGGGAATAAAATACTGATAAGGCAAGTACCATGAGCAGGAAGTAGCGCAAAGGCATGGCACAGAGGCAAGACATGCAAGGGGCGTCCTCCGCGGCAGAACCAGGGTGAAGGGCATTGCCAGGGAAGAGGAGTGCACCATGACCTGACGCTGGACAGGTGGGCAGGGGTCAGACCCTCACAAGTCCAGCATCCATGTTAGCGAGTGCTGACTTTGTCCTGTTTGCTAGCACGTGGTGACCGTGCAGACTTCCAGGCCCTGCCCCAGACAGCCTGATGTGGAGAGTCTGGGGGAGGTCCCGAGATGTGCATTTTTAACATTCCCTTGCAATGGGCCTAAGATCTGAAAGCCAGATGGATGCATACTTTGGAGACCTGTGGTATGTGTTCCATGCGGGAAGTTTCTCTCACAAGATTCGGCCTCTTGGGAGCTAGTGGGGAATAACACTGCATCTCATAACTGCATCTCTGGAATCGTTGCAGAGAGCAGTCTGGATGAGATGTGGGCAGGAAGAAGAGTTAAGGAAGGGGCCAGGGAAGGGAGTTTGCGCTAGAGAGCTGTCCAGGAGGAGGAGTGGCAGGGCCAGTGACTCGCTGGGTGTGGAGAGGGGGAGACGGAAGAGTCCAGAGGATTCTGCAGCTTGTGTGACTGAGGTTATGGCTATCCCACTTCTACTGGGAAGCAGAGCTTCCTGGGATCACGGGACACCAAAAGGCCACAGTCACTGCTCTTGACTCACATCCCTGCACACAGAGCGGAGCTGCAGTGTTCTGGGGACCAAGTCGGAAAAGAGGACTAACTAAACCGCCATAAGGAAGCCCCGGATTCGGGTGCTGAGAGGCCTGGGGAGAGCAGAGGTCGTGTGGTTGCCGTCCCTTCCTTTAAGAAAACAGGCTCAAACAGGTCCCCAACAAAGCTGGGCTCCTTCCAGCAAATGAGCTTGGAATGGATTTCTAGATAGATCCAAAACGCTAATTAAAATCTCATCATTGCTCATCAGAGAGCTGTTGCTAGGCGCCTAGCTGCACATGGCATTGAACTGTGAGACATCAGCTTCTGAGTAATTGAAACCCAACTGTTCTCCAAACCAATTTAGGCTGAGACTTAGCTGAAAGACGAGGGTGGGCTCCCAGGAAGGTTCTTAATGAGAGCCCCACCGTCTACAGGCCCAGTCCAACCCTCACAAGAACACAGGCCTGGACTCTTTCCCAGGGAGTCTCCCCACTGCATAAGATGGGGGTCTGGAAAGGGATCATCTTGTTTATTTCAAATCTCGAATGACTTGCTTAGAGTTTTTTGAAAAGCGCCCTTGGTTGGCCAACCTGGTTAATAAACATGTGTATGTGTGAATGATTTTTTTATGAATAAAAACAATACAAAGACATCTTAACACTTTTCACAGGGAATATTATGAGAGAGAATTAATCCAAGCGGGAGCATCAAACCCTATAACCATGCATACAAATGGAATTGCGAAAATTCAAACGCAGACAGAGCAGCTCTTCAAGTCTACCTGTTCAGATGCCGATTTTACATATTTAAATCCTGAAAGCAGCTTTTGTGTGCAGATCTAAATAGACACGCATATCCATTTTTCCATACGAATGGTATAACAATGTGTGCTACCATTATTTTTACATAGCACTTTCCAGTTCACCAAGCAACTTTACAGGGTAAACCCTGCAGCATAATAAATATATATATTGAATGCTTGTTCTAAATGAATTTTTACTTTTGCCACTATTCTCAGCAGAGAAAAATCTCTTCAAATATTTTCTAGTTCATTTATTGTAGCTTCTGCAAAATCCTCAAATAAACAGTATGCTTCAAGTTATATATTATTGTCCAAACAACACCATCACAAAACCCAAACATCCATTTATGATACTCAGGTCACCTTTGCCAATTGTCTTCCCAGCAATGGTTGAATTTCTGTGCTCTGACTGCATGTGGCCTAGAGTGTAGCAGCAGGTAGTTTTGCTAATGATTCTGTTGAATTCTCAGTTTATGGGTTATGGGTCAGATGCTGCTCACTTAATGTGCACATCAGAAATGGAAGGGCCACACTGGGTCAAGTCCACGGCCAGCCCATCTCTTGTCTCTGACTTATGCTCTTAGTAGCGTCTGTATATAGTCCATGACAGTCTGCCAGGCCAGGTAGAAAAGGGACATACAATAGAGGAGTCCTAGGAAGGGTGGTCTGGAGGAAATGATTCCAGAAATGTCTAGGCAGGACAGGGAGCAAGCTTGCCCTCCACTTTGCACAGCCAATGTTCTTACTGTTGCTGTGATGTTCATTCCCAGCATTCCCAGAAGAACTTTCTGCAAGGTCGAATTCAAGAGCTCATTTCTGAAAGTGTAGAGTGCCTGCCACCACATGACCTCTTTTGTTCGTGCCCTGTGGTTCCCTGTCTGCTGGATGGAAGCTTCGGGTAGCACGTCATCACATCCGGGGCAGCAAGACTCTCTTAAACAAGGTACAGTCTTGTTCCAAGTTTGTTTCAGAATCACACGTGCCACCACTATACAATTTATCCATGTAACCAAAAACCACTTGTACCTCTGAAGCTAATGAAATTTTTTAAAAAGAGGGAGGCAAAAAAACAAACAAAATCACACACACACACACACACACACACACACATTCTTACATACATGTGCATATGTATCGACAAAGGAAAGGGTCAAGAATACACCAAAACATGACCGTGGTTATCTTTAGATGGTAAGATTATGGGTGATCAATTTTTCTTCTTCTTTTTGTTTTTATGCATTCCCTAATTTTTCCGTGATGCACATGCACTTCAATTATCATCGAGTTGTATTTTTAAGGCTAAAGGTATACCATCAAAATACTCTCCATCAGTTAATCCACAAGTACATGAGCCCGGGACACAGCCCTGAGAGGAGAAACAGATCCTGACAAGGAAGGGCCAAGTCCTGAGGCTTCCCTTGGTTGATTTGGCTCTGGCTGTGCTGTGTCCACCTGGCTGGTGAGAAACCAAAATTGGTCTGTTTTAGTCTGAGCAACCCAATTACAGTAAATGTGTTGTCTCTTCCACCAGGAAACTTGGTTCCATGGAGGAAAAGAGTTTAAGAGAGTCTTGCTGCTGCTGATGTAACGAGGTGCTACCATCCAGCAGGCAGAGAACCACACGGCACAAACGACAGAGGCCCTGTAGTTGCAGGCCCTCTGCGCTTGCAGAAACGAGCTCCTGAATTCAACCTTGCATAAAGCTCTTCTGAGAATGAACGTCACAACAACAGTAAGAAGATTTGGCTTTGTAAAGTGGAGGGCAAGCTTGCTCTCTGTCCTGCCTAAATATTTCTGGAATCATTTCCTCCAGACCACCCTTCCTAGGACTCCTGTATTCTATGTCCCTTCTCTCCCTGGCCTGGCTAGAGTGTTCTTTCTAAATTGAAGGGCTAACTACAAGACAGTCTTGCTTAATACTCCGTGGAGGCTCTTCATCCACCCCAGGAGTGGCTCTCAATCTCTATCTGCCCCCACATACCTGAGGGTAGGGCCTGGTCTCTGGGGGACTCACCGCTGCAGAGCCTGCTGGCTTTGTGAGGCAGGGTCATGACTTAGTGACCTTTGTGTCCCAATGGCAAACATAGGGTCAGGCAATATGCAGGCACACAGCAGGTCCTCAGGGACAGGAACTAGCAGGGACTGTTTGTTACTCAGTATTGTATCCTCACCACCAAACAGAACCCTGGTCCAGGGTTCAACAGATGGTAAGTGAATGAGTGAATAAATGGTGAAAAAATGAATTAAGAATCCTGTATGACAGAGAGGGGACACCATTTAGATGTGTTATGTGCAAGTGGATTTACGCAGTGCTGCCTGGGAAAAAGAGGCATGTAATTATTATCCCCACTTAGCCGATTTAAGAAATGCAATTTTTCTCATCCCAGATATCAGCGTCAAAAAGTAATAGAAACTACTCTTTCACAAACATCTAGTAGCACCAAATATGTGTCAAGTCCTGAATCCAGGGCTGTTTTCATTCAGTTCAAATCTGGTAGCTGTCTTTAGGGTCACACACACTCCTATTAGCACACTTGAAGGTGAGGGTCTGGGAAATTGCCAGTGTGGGTTGGATAAGTGTAAAGGCATCTCCATTTTCACTAACGGTGACAGTCTCCATTTCTCTTGGCTGAGTTCCCTCAGCCAGTTGTATAATGCCTGTCAGTACTGGAAGGCAGAAAGTGGCATTTAGTACATATTCCTGAAAGTCTTTCCTTGCCTTTTTAAAAAGAAAGGCCCAGGGGTTGTGGCA
Organism: Symphalangus syndactylus; assembly: GCF_028878055.3. Lineage (NCBI taxonomy): Eukaryota > Metazoa > Chordata > Mammalia > Primates > Hylobatidae > Symphalangus > Symphalangus syndactylus. Next base: position 25,495,555 of record NC_072438.2, read on the forward strand.
TAATGCCCTCTCAGCATGGCTTAGTCAGATCCTTCTTGTCCAGTGAAAATCTGTGAGATTCCTTTTAAAATCATTATGTTTCACCAACCAAATCCCATATATGTACGGATTTACTAATCAAAACTCTTCTTCTTTTTTTTTTGTTTTTTTTTGTTTTTTTTTAGACAGAGTCTTGCTCTGTCGCCCAGGCTGGAGTGCAGTAGCGTGATCTCTGCTCACTGTAAGTTCTGCCTCCCAGATTCACGCCATTCTCCTGCCTCAGCCTCCCGAGTAGCTGGGACTACAGGCACCCGCCACCATGCCCAGCTAATTTTTTTGTATTTTCAGTAGAGATGAGGTTTCACTGTGTTAGCCAGGATGGTCTCGATCTCCTGACCTCGTGATCTGCCCGCCTCGGCCTCCCAAAGTGCTAGGATTATAGGCATGAGCCACTGCGCCCGGCCCAGTAATCAAAACTCTTCTATACACAAAACCAGATTCCCAAATCCACTAGCTTGGGTTAAAGGAAATTTATTGGCTCATATACCTGAAAAGCCCAAAGCCAGGGCTAGCTCCAGACGTGAGCTCTTAAATGATGTCTTTTTGTTTTCTTTTGTTTTGGTTTTTTTGAGACAGAGTTTCTCCCTCGTTGCCCAGGCTGGCGTGCCATGGTGTGATCTCAGCTCACTGCAACCTCTGCTTCCCAGGTTCAAGTGACTCTTGTGCCTCAGCCTCCTGAGTAGCTGGGATTACATGCATGCGCCACCACGCTTGGCTAATTTTTGTATTTTTAGTAGAGACGGGGTTTCACCATGTTGGTCAGGCTGGTCTCGAACTCTTGACCTCAGGTGATCCACTCGCCTTGGCCTCCCAAAATGTTGGGGTTACAGGCGTGAGCCACTGTGCCCGGCCAAATGATGTCATTTTGACTCTACCTTTCCCCATCCCATAGTTTTTGCTTTCCTCTGAGTTGGCTTTATTCCTTGGCAGGCTCTTGACAAAGTAGCCACAGGCAGCTTCAGGATTTTATTTTCCCAGCTTAGCCTGCCCCAGAAAAGAGAGCTCCTCTTTGTCAACAATCCCAACAAAAGCTCCAAAGCTAACTCTATCGATCTGGCTAGTGTCATGGATCTAACGCTGATGGATCCCTGTGGCCAATGGGATAGAATATTCTGATTGGCTAATTTCAGGTTGCATGGGATCCAGGAGAATGGGGTTGACCAGCCTCAATCACATGGAATGAAGACTGAGTCAGGGTACCTGCTCAATATCTCAAAGGAAATTAGAAACCTGGTGCCAGGACACACATAGATTCTGTGTCAGTAAGAACAGATACATGCCACAGCCAACATTCCTGGCCCTTCTAAGTAGATTCAGTATGACTCACTGAACACCAACTTCAGAACTGGAGGAGACAGAACAAAAGATTAGGACTCGGTCCCTACTCTCACACAGGACATGAGAAGGACGTGTACACACACAGGGTCATGTGAAACCTCCAGGCAGAGAGATGGCACAGGATGAAGGCTCTGCAGGACACCAGAGGAGGCACCAGGCCAGCCGACAAGAGACCTGAGTCCCAAGACCCAGCTCTGTCCCTCTCAAGCAGTGTGACCTTAGGCAAGTCCTACAGTCTCTCTGAGAAAACTAAGTTTCCTTTCCTAATGTATTAGTCTGTTCTCACACTGCTATAAAGATACTAGCTGAGACTGGGTAATTTATAAACAAAAGAGGTTTAATTGACTCACAGTTCCACATGGCTGGGGAGGCCTCAGGAAACTTACAATCATGGCAGAAGGTGAAGGGGAAGCAGGCAACTTCTTCATAAGGTGGCAGGGGAGAGAGTGAGTTCAGGGGAAATTGCCACTTTTAAATCATCAGATCTTGGGAGAACTCCTTCATTTTGAGATCAACAGAACTCATGAGAACTCACAGTCATGAGAACAGCATGGGAAAGACCACCCCCAAGATCGAACCACTTCCCACCAAGTCCTTCCCTTGACATATGGGGATTACAATTCGAGATGAGATTTGGGTGGGGACACAGAGCTGAAACATATCGCCTAATAAATGAAATGGTCAAACTAACCTGATATTTCCCAAAGGGAATGAAAGTGACAAAGCGTCAAATAAGCTTGGGGAGTGTTTGGTTAGCTCTGTTATAAAGACATTTGCTTAACTGTCTTTACCCCAGCAGTTGGCCATTGAGTTCTTATTTAAAAAAAAAAATTACAATGAATCCAGGCACGACGGCTCATACTTGTAATCCCAGCACTTTCAAAGGCTGAGGTGGGAGCATCACTTAAATCTAGGGGTTTGAGATCAGCCTGAATAATAAAGTGAGAAGCTGTCTCTACAAAATTAAAAAAAAAATTAGCCAGGAATGATGGTCATACTGACGATGACGATGGCGACGAAGGTGATGACCATGAAGATGAAGATGAGGATAGTGTTGCTGATGGAAGACGATCAGGGCCAACATTGCATATCCATCCACAAGCACACCTGTAGTCCCAGCTACTCAGGAGGCTGAGATGGGAGGATTACTAGAGCCTAGGAGGTTGAGGCTGCAGTGAGCTATGATCATGCCAGGGCACTCCAGCCCAGGTGACAGAGCAAGACCTTGTCTCTTAAAAAAAAATTACAATGAAAATTAACATGCCTCAAAACATATTTTGGATAGTGCTGGACCAGGAGATCTTTACCTTTTGACCGCTGTGAGTTAAAGTAACAACAGCACATGAGAATAAATCCTAGGAGAGCTTAGGGCTTGCAGACTCCGTCTCTCGGGGCAGTCAGTGTAGGTGCTGCAGTGAAAGCAGGTGTCCTGAGGGGTGGAGAGGATGGGAACTAAGGGGCAGTAGGAAGGAAGAGTGCTGTGGAAATTGAGCCCAGGTGTGGAGCAGGGGCAAATGCTGCCCGTGGAGAGTTGAGAGAAATGCTGGTGTCAGAGGTGGTATCTCAGCATGTTAGTAGTAACCTCTGGGTGATGGGATTATGGTGGATTTAAATTTTTTTAAAAAAATTTTCATTTTTTTCATTTTCTTATTTCCTACAATGAATTATTACTGGTTCAATTAAAATGATCAAAGGAAATTTTAAAAATATTTTTTAAACCCAGACATGATAGGAACCAATCTGTAGCTTTTTCTATGTCCAATATTGTATTTTATTAAAAGGGAAAGATTTTTAGTTAATGGTAACTTTCAATGCTTCTTCCCTAGACCCCTGTCATTGGCATTTTTTTCATAGTCAAAAAGCAAATCTAAGGATGACAAATATGAAAAAGAAACCCTTCTCTATCCAACCTTTCATTTTTCCTCATTGCTCCCTATCTCATTTCAGGTGTTCCGGCTCCTGAGAGGATGCTGAATGTGCAAGACCACAAGTGCAAGGAACGCCATGCTCAATCACTCTGCAAATGACATTACAACCGGAATAAATGCAAAGGCAGCAAGTCTCTTTAGGACATATACCTATGCACAGTGCCAAACTCATCCTGTGGCCAACAGATGTACAGAGAATCCCAGAGTGCTTTATTAAGGATGGGTGACTGTTCATAGTTGGTTTCCTAAACCTGGGAAGCTCAGCAAACAAGTTTTACAAAAACATCAATAGATGATGATGGTGGTGATGATCTTGAAAACAGTGTTAATGATTATATCAGAAACTAATACTTCTGAGTGTTTACAAGGTGGCAGGCAGTGAAGGAACATCTTTCTATACCGTCTCTCATGTGATTCTTCCAAGCATCCCATCAGGTAAGTCTCATTATTGCCCCAGTTTTACAGATAGACAAACCAAGGTGTGGTGAAGCTGGGTAATAAGCCTGAGGTTACGGGGCTGGGAAACAACAGAACTAGGATTCTGTTCTGTCTGACTCCACAGCCTGTGTTCTTAACCACTGTGTAAGCCATTTAAAGAAAATAGGAGTGCCACTTAAGTAAAAATGAATCCTAATTCTGTGACTGGTAGGGACTTAATTAAATAATGAATCTTGATCGTAAATCAATCTTAAGTAAAAATGAATTTGAATTATGTGATTTGTAAGGTTCAGGTTAAGCTGTTATTAAAAAAAACTCTCCAAAGTACAGAGGGTTAAATAAGGTGGAAATGTATTCTTCTCTTGGGACAGCAGTCTCAAGGCCAGTGGTGGTCAGAAATGGATGGAAGGCTCTAGTCTGTGACCACTCAGCCTTCATCAGTTCTTAACCTACGACTTCTGTTATCTGGGCCCAAGTCAGCTGTCCTGGTTGTCAAAATTCTCATGTGGTAAGAAGGGGAAATACAGGAGATACAGGGTAAGTAGCTTGTGCTTAGGTTGGGGATGAACTAGAGGGTGCATTCATCCCCTCATCTCACCTCTCTCTTGCCTGCACTTACTCCCATAGCCACACCTGGCCACACGGAGGCTGGGAAATGAAGTCTCTAGCTGGGCTGCCATGTGCCCGGAAAACTCATGGATGGTTCAATTATTGAAAGGAAAAAGGGGAGACCGCGCGCAGTGGCTCATGCCTGTAATCCTAGCACTTGGGAGGCCGAGGTGGGCAGATCGGCTAAGGTCACGACTTCGAGACCAGCCTGGCCAACATGGTGAAACCCCATCTCTACTAAAAATACAAACACTAGCTGGGTGTGGTGGCAGGCACCTGTAATCCCAGCTACTCGGGAAGCTGAGGCAGGAGACTCACTTGAACCCGGGGGCGGAGGTTGCAGTGAGCCGAGATCCTGCCATTGCACTCCAGCCTGGGTGACAAGAGCGAGATTTAGCTGTTTCCTCCATGCCAGTACCTCAGGACATTAAAATTAGAGCTTGCCTTTTACCAAATTTATACCAGCTGTGTTATGTACAAACAAGGAAGATGAGGCTCAGAGAGTTTAAGAGATCTTGTCAATGTCCTTCATCTTGTTAGGCAGAACTGAATCTAGAGCCTGTTCCATGATTTTCAGTACAGTGTTCTTTTTTTTTTTTTCTAAATTGAGTCTTCATATTAAATTGAAAAGGAAAGCATGAAATTTCTAAGTTGTGCCAGATAAACACAATTACCTTTAAAAAATGATACCTGATTTTAACGTTGCTCACATGTTAAAAAGAGGTTCAAAAGGAGCCAATAAATGTCAAAAAGAAAAATAAACATATTCATAGAATTTTAAGATTATAAGCAAGATTATCACCAGCATCACCTTCCTCATTCTGTAATAAGGCAGCTTTGGCTCCAGAAGTTGAGTTGACTGATTTATCTTTCGATTTTCAGTATTCCTCCCCAAAACCTCAAAGTCCCTCATGAGAAGGACAAAGTATCTCCCGACACCCTAACATTGGAGTCCATGAGACTCCCAGGAAACCCCACTCTATCTTCTTGAGCATTATCTCTAAGATCTGTTACTCTCTGATCTGGCTCACATTCAGAAAACAGTGAGTTGCAACCAACCAACTTCCATTTATAGAGGTGCCATGCTAGGTTCTGAGGAACGCAAAGATACAGGGGCCATGGTTCCCGCCTCTGGGAGCTTACGATTTAGCAACAAACAGACAAAAACAACCATGAAATGATACAAAATGACATAACAGCTGGATATAGAGTGTCAGCTATTTTATTTATTTTCCGAGAGAGCCTAATATTCCACATATCATCTGTAATAGACCCTGACCCTTGGTCACAGGGTTGAGCATCTTAGACTGGGCTGATGATAGAACTCCATCCCTCTGACCAAAGTGATTGACATAGGATGGGCATGTGACTCAAGCCAAGCCAAGCAGTCCTTCTTGGGAATTTATGCACTGGGATGGGAGAGAATCTCTCTCTTGCTTGTTAGGTCTGAGGGTTGGACGGGTATGAATTCAGAGTGACCAGTGGCCCTGCTCTCCATCACATGGAAAAAGCTTCCTATTAGTAGGAAAGGGTGACCCTGCCAAGCAGATCAATGCAGAGATACGAGCTGGAGAGAGAGTTAAAGATATCTGCCTGACAGCAACAAATGTCCAGATCCTGTATCATCATCATTATCATCAGAATAAACATTTTGAATGTTTATGCCAGGAATGGTACCTACATACAATGTATGCACTTAATAGCATCTCACTGAAGGATGATAAAAACAGTAATATTCATAAAAGTATAATGTCATTATCCTCCTTTTTTCTTTGGAGAACAAGGAGGACCAATAATTTGCCACACAGCTAATGAGAGAACTGGGCCATGAACCCAAATCTGTCTGACTCTAAAAAAAAATCTTAGTTCTTTCTACTGCAACAGATAGTCCTGTGCTATAGTTTGGATGCTTGTCCCCTCCAAATCTCATTTTGAAATTTGACCCCAATGTTGGAGGTGGGGCCTAATGGGGGGTGTTTGGGTCATAGGGGTGGATCACTCAAGAATGGATTAATACCCCAGGTGGCAGGTGCAGTGAGTGAGTTCTCACTCTATTATAGTTTCTGTGATGGGTCCTTGTTAAAAAGCGTCAGCTGCTCTCTTCTCACTCTAGTTTCCTCTCTCGCCATGTGATCTTTGCACACGCCAGCTCCCCTCAGCCTCCACCATGAGTAGAAGCAGCCTGAGGCCTTTACCAGATGCCCAGTCTTCCATCCAGCAGAATTATGAGCCAAATAAACCTTTTTTCTTTACAAATTACCCAGTCTCAGATATTCCTTTATAGAAGTACAAAATGAATTAACACACCCTGTGCCTGCAAGGCACCATCCTCTGAATGAAGGTAGCAGCTTGACTTTCCTGCATAGAATTAGGATTCAGGTATTCGCCTCACTTGACCCACAAGGTGGATTTGATTCTGGACAGCTTCTTCTCTGTGTTGATGCCTGGCAGGCTCCTTCCCCAGTCTGACCTCCCCTCCTCAACCACCATGGGCGGATCCCTTTCCAGGCAGAGGAATCTCAAGTCTTGTCCCCAGTACAACTGTCCTACAGTGGACATCAGAATCTGCCTCTGCTGTTCCCACCTCTGTCCAGAGTAGAAAACTTCCACTTGTGACACCTACACAACATCTCCACAGGTATTCATTATTCGAGGTTCTTGGGAGAGGCGACGTTAGCCAGGCAGAATCTGGGTGAAGAGTTCTAAGCCAGGGCAGCATGGCAGAGCAGAAAAATAACAAGGGCCTGGCTGGCTCCCTACACCGTATGTCATACCAACTTTTTTTTTTTTTTTTTTTTTTTTTTTAGATGGTTTCACTGTGCCTCCAGGCTGGAGTACAGTGGCGCCATCTTGGCTCACCAGCAACCTTTGCCTCCCAGGTTCAAGTGATTCTCCTGCCTCAGCCTCCTGAGTAGCTGGGGCTACAGGCACCCGCCACGATGTTCAGCTAATTTTTGTATTTTTAGTAGAGATGGGTTTCCGCCATGTTGGCCAGGCTAGTCTCGAACTCCTGACCTTAAGTGATCCACCTGCCTCAGCCTCCCAAAGTGCTGGGATTACAGGCGCAAGCCACCGCACACAGCCTGTCACAACTTTTAACTGTCTACATCTGGACTTCTTTTAGCTAAGAGAGGAATACACTTCTAATTTGTTTAAATTGCTATTATTTTGGATTTTCTGTTAAACCTTAAACCTAACCCTAAGTAATGAAAAGTCCCTCTTCCTTGTTCACTTTTGCATCTTCCGCACCTTGCATAGTGTCTGGCACAAAACAGGCACTCATAAAATATGTCTGGCAGCTGGGTGTCGTGGCTCATGTCTATAATTCTAGCACTTTGGGAGGCCGAAGTGGGCGGATCACATGAGGCCAGGAGTTGGAGACCAGCCTGGCCAATATAGCAAAGCCACGTCTCTACTAAAAATACAAAAATTAGCTGGGTGTGGTAGCGGGTGCCTATAATCCCAGCTACTCGGGAGGCTGAGGCACAAGAATTGCTTGAACTGGGGAGGCAGAGGTTGCAGTGAACTGAGATCACGCCACTGCACTCCAGCCTGGGCGACAGAGTAAGACCCTGTCTCAAAAAAAAAAAAAAAAAAAATTCTGTGGAGTCATAAGCAAATGGGTGTATGTTAAATGGTTCACACCACAACAGTAATGTAAAATAAGTATTTTGCACACATATATCAAACGTATGTTGATATCTGTAATTCAGGAAGTACTTTGGGGAAAGCTAGGGATGTTTCACTATAGCTTTTAAGACCTAGTTGAGCTGCTGTTTACACTCTTCATTTCTTGAAATAAAATACATAATCTTGCCCTTGGAAGAGAGCTGCTGTCAGGTGGGCGTCACCGTTCAGGTCACGACAGACAGAAAAGGAAGAGTGGCAGTTGCCCAGTTGGAAAATGGCTGGGAGAGATGATTGAGTGGTTTTGGGATTATACTTATCTAATATTTATAAACGCTAACCAACATCAGAAGCCAACCTCCAGGCCCCCGGGTGCTTTGTATCATAAAGCCTCATGGGAGACTTATGTTTTATGTCATGTCTTTCTTTTTCCATCACAACAGGTTTCACTGTCAGCTCTGCTTGCAAAGCAAGCTGCACAGCCTTACTGTCTCTTTGTCCCGGACTTTTGTAGCCAAGGGGAATGAATAGCCAACTCATTACTTTTCTTAAAAAATATAGCCACCACCAGTTTCTTAGTAAGGAGAAAGCAGTTACCCTTAGGAAATGGAATATATTTCTGCTTATGCACACATCTCTCTTTTGTTCAATCGTTTAGCAAATATTTATTGAGTGCCTGCCATGTGCCAGGCACTGTTCTCGGTATTAGGAATATAACACGCTTTAAACACACCTGGGTTCTTGTGGGCATCAAGCCAACATTCTAGTGGGAGGATCTGACAAACATATTAAATGAGTAGAATAAACAATTTGTTAGTGATATGTGCTCAAAGAAAAGAATAAAGCAAGGAAGGGATATTTGGGGGATGGAGTTACAATTTTACACAAGGTGGTCAAGAAAGGCTTCACTGAGAAAGTGACATGTGAGTGAAGATTTGACAAAAATGAAAGAGTAAGCAATGAGGTATTACAGGAAAGTGCAGTCCCACCCAGGGTTCAAGAGCAAAGTCCTGGCCAGGCGCGGTGGCTCACGCCTGTAATCCCAGCACTTTGGGAGGCTGAGGCAGGTGGATCACCTGAGGTCAGGAGTTCGAGACCAGCCTGGCCAACATGATGAAACCCCATCTGTACTAAAAATACAGATAATTAGTTGGGCGTGGTGGTGCATGCCTGTAATCCCAGCTACTCGGGAGGCTGAGACACGAGAATCGCTTGAACCCAGGAGGCGGAGGTTGCGGTGAGCCGAGATTGCACCACTGCACTCCAGCCTGGGCAACAGAGCAAGACTCCATCTCAAAAACAAAACAAAACAAGAAAATGCAAAGTCCTAGGCAACATGGACTGGACATGGACATAAACCCGGAGACACTGTCCTGGGTTAAATAGCCCACTCACAGAAAGACAAAGACCACATTATGCCACTTTTATGAAGTATCTAAAATAGTGTGTTCATATGATTAAAGAGTGGAATGGTGGTTATTAGAGGCTGGGGCAAGTGGGAGATGGGGAGTTTCTAATCAATAGGTTTACTCTCAATAGAAGTTACTAACAGTTACAACAAGAGTTACTAATCAATAGAAGTTTCAGCCAACAAACATAGTTAACTTCTAGAGATCTGCTGTACCACATTGTACCTATAGTCAGCAATAATATATTGGACACTTAAAAATTTACCAAGAGGGTCGATCTCATGTTAAGTGTTCTCACTACAATAAAATATACATATATATATGTATATTTTATTGTAGTGAGATAAATTGGTATATATATATATATATATAATTTAAAGAGGCCGGCCAAGGTGGTTCATGTCTGTAATTGCAGCACTTTGGGAGGCCAAGACAGGAGGATCACTTGAAGTCAGGAGTTTGAGACCAGCCTGGGCAACACAGCAAGACCCCCATCTCTACAAAAAATTTTAAAAATCAGCCAAGAGGCTGAGGTGAGAGGATTGCTTCAGCTCAGGAGGTTGAGGCTGCAGGGAGCCACGATCACACCACTGCACTCCAACCTGAGTGGCAGAGCAATAGTAACAGAAGGGCTGGGTTCCCAGCTAAACCCCACCCTTAAGCCTGGAACCACGGCCCTGAGTGAAAACGGCTGACCCCATTTTTCCACGCAAATGTTGCCTTTTTGGCCTGCCTCACTCTGCCCCTATCCTGTGCCTATAACAGATTTCAGCTGGTAGAGCAACACAGGCGGCTGCGCATTGAGGTTACAAGCAGCTGAGCCACGATCAGAGAAGCAACTGAGCATCAAAGACTACGGATAGATGCAGCTAACTTCAGACAGTGCGCCTTCAGGGAAAGATCACCTTCGCATCCCGTTGGCAGGCTCCCTTTCTGCTGAGGGCTACCCATCACTCAATAAAGTCTTCCACATGCATCACCTTTCAAACAGTTCATGTGACCTGATTCTTCCTGGATGCCGGACAAGAACCTGGGTGCCAAGAGGGCAAGAACCTGGGTGCCAAGAGGACAGGGGCTGCCACTCTGACCCACCACTGAGCTGATTGGCACTTGACCATCCCTGGACAGCAGAGCTCAAAAAGCATTGGTTATACATGCTTGGAGCTGCTGTGGAGCCCCACAGAGCTTGCTCCTGCCAGAGAGGAGTGACTGGTCATTCCAGCATCCATTTATTCCAGTTCCCACACTTACTGTCTTGCATGCTTCCTCCTGTGAGGAGTGGCCAGCAGCAGGCTGAGTGAAATGGGCCACTCCAGTTCCTGGCCGCAAAAGAGGTCAAGAGAACTACCCTGTCTCATCGAGAGTCTGTCCACCCCCACCAAAAAAAAAGAGCAAAGTATGAGAGGTGTAAGGATCTATGTGGGTTGATGGATCCACGAGGCCAGAGTGGGCGGGACGGGGGCGGGGAGAGAGCTCGTGGAAAGAGGGATGGCATCAGCGGTGGAGGCCCCCTGTCAGCCACCGAAGAATTTTGGTTCACTCCTAATGAAATGAGAAGACCTGGAGAGTTTTGAGCAGGGTGCCCGAGCTGATTCACCTTTTATAAAGGTCACTCTGGCTGCTGTGTTGAGAGCAGGTGGAAGCAGGGAGACTAGTCAGGGAGACCAGTGAGGAGACATTTATTTTCCAGGTCCCCAGGCACCATCTCTCACCAGCCACTTTCCTCTCTCCCTCTTCACTCCTGCGGTGATCTTCCTCCCCAGCCACTTCAGAACCAAGAATCGTCTTGTGCTCCCTCTGTCCTCATCCAAATGTGTTTTTAAATTCTTTCATCACACTAGTCAACAACAGATACTCTTGTAAGCAGATTCATACCCAATAAAAGCCAAGTGAAGAACAGCAGTTTCTAGAGTCTGCATAGGGCAGTAGAAGAGGACTATTTTCTCCTCACTGGTTTAGTCAACACTTCTCCTGGTCTTACCCATGTGTGCTAGTTTTCTATTGCTGATAAACAACCACTAACTTGACCACTTAAAACACGTTCTGTATGTCAGCAGTCTAGGTACGGCAGGGCTGGGGTCTTCACTCAGGGTCTCAAGGACCAAAGGAAATCGTGGTGTTGGCCCAGCTGAGTTCTCATCTGAAGGCTCTGGGGAAAAGTCCGTTTCCACGCTAATTCAGGTTATGGGTCTAATTCAGTTCCCTGTGGTTATTAGACTGCTGTCAGGGGACTGCTCTCAGCTCCAGAGGCTACCTGCTTTGGCTCCCTCACTAATATTTGGTCACATTTCGCATCTTTCTGATTTTTCTATGCCTGATCTCTAGACTCAGTTTGAAGGCCTTGTGTAATTAAGCCAGATCTGCTTGGCTCATCTCCCTATCTTAAAGTCAATTTATTTGGGGTCTTAATTACAACTGCAAAGTCCCTTCACAGCAATACCTAGATTAGTGCTTGACTGAATAACCGGGAGAAGGTGCAATAGACCAGGGGCTGTGAATTATGAGCCATCCTAGAAATCTGCCTACTACACCAAGAAAAAGGGAGCACATTGACCCATCTGGGGAAGTGCCTGGAGTAGAAGAGCTGAAGGCACCAGGCAGGCCTTGGGGGCTGGGACTAGGATTCAATGTGTCATGAGTCATTCATTCTTTCTCTCTCTCTCTCTCTGTCTCTCTCTCTCTCTCTCTCACACACACACACACACACCACACATGCATGCATGCACACACCACAGACACACACACATACCTTTCTCCATTCACCTCTCATCTCTGCTGGTCTTCATTCTGCAGAGTTGCTCTCCCATGTAACAAGAAAGCCACATGCCTGTAATCCCAGCTACTCAGGAGGCTGAGGGAGGAGAATCGCTTGAATCTGGGAGGTGGAAGTTGCAGTGAGCCAAGATCGTGCCATTGCACCCCAGCCTGGGGGACAGAGTGAGACTCCATCTCAAAAAAAAAAAAAAAAAAAAAAAGCCACCAACTGCCCTAATTCCTGCTATCACAGTTTTGCTTTTCCACTAAAAAGATAATGTCTTCCTCCTAATGCTTGAATATCAACCAAGGGAAAGAGTGCGATAAAGCCAGCTTGGGTCTGGGATGGGAAGTAGAGTGCCGAGATGGAGAGGCAGCTGGAAGAGGCGAAGAGTTGTCTTCTAAAGGAGGCGGTAGGACGCATGTCGGGTAAGCAGATGCACAGAGCCACTGGGACCTCTTCAGCCGGAGCTGCTGCTTTTTCCTCAAAGTCCTTACAGCCCTTCTGCATCACTCTCCTTCCTCTTCTGACCTGCTTAGTGGTCCTGCCTTCTCTAACCCTCAGGGGGCTGGCATCTAGCTCTAGCAGCCACAAGATAAAGTCCAAACCTATAAACTTGGGGCCACGGGATGGGGCCAGGCATTGGAGAGAGAATGCCTTGCAGAATAATCTAGAAAGAATTCTGGAGTAGATTTTAGTCCTTGCTCTGCTACTAACCATGATCATGGAGGTTGGCCGCTCAGACCTCCCTTAGAGAGAACCTGATGTGGGGAGTTGGGTGACAGCTTCTACCTTTCACACCTTTGGATTTGCTGTGATATTCACAACAAAACTTGATTTCCCCCTGCTGCTCACCAAGCTGCTTCTAGCCAACTACGAAGTGCATTGTAGGTACTGAGGCTGGGCTATTTCTGCCCAGCACAAGACTCCTCAAATGTTCAATCTTTGCTCAGGGATGCCTCACTAGCCTGGCCAAGACCCTTTCATGGCTGTATCTCAGTCTGAGGGTTCTCCTGTCCACCCCCTTCCTTCTGTCTCCTTTCACATAGGCAGACCTGCACCTCCATCAATAGATGCATCCCGCCTACTCCTGTTCCCTCCCCATCACCTTTCACAGACATTTCTCCCAATAGATCTCTTGTATATCTAAATTCTTCTTGGTTTCTGATTTTCAGAGGACCCAGACTGACACACAGGTTAATCCTCCTTCTCTCATCTGTAGCATCAATGACGCTCGACTGGATTTCTGGCGTCCCTTCTAGCTCAAAGATCCTACCTGTTTTTGTGATTTTAGAGAGTTATCCCTGTTTGATGAAAAAAGAAAAAGATAATTGCATATTTAGATCTCTGATCCACAACTATTTGGGCCTGTGATCTTTGGTTATGTTTAATTTTTGTCACTACAAAGAACTTTGTTTAAATTTTGAGACAGAGTCTCACTCTGTCGCCCAGACTGGAGTGCACTGGTACAATCTCAGCTCATTGCAATCTCTGCCTTCAAGGTTCAAGCGATTCTCTTGCCTCAGCCTCCTGAGTAGCTGGGATTACAGGTGGCTGCCACCATGCCTGGCTAATTTTTGTATTTTTAGTAGAGATGGGGTTTCACCATGTATGCCAGGCTAGTCTCGAACTCCTGACCCCAGGTGATCCGCCCACCTTGGCCTCCCAAAGTGCTGGGATTACAGTCATGAGCCACTACACCTGACTGCTACAAAAAACTTTCCTGTTGGTAATATCTTATCAGGCAAGGTAAAGGATTCTGGGCAAGATTTCCTTAAGGACTGGCTGAAAACTCTACACATTATGTGAATGAACCATCACTGTTTTAGCCAATGGTTCTTCTACTTCAGCATGCAGAAGAGTCCCCTGGGAATGGCTTAAAAAAGTAGATTCCTCTGACTGAGCGCGGTGGCTCACACCTGTAATCCCAGCACTTTGGGAGGCTGAGGCGGGTGGATCACCTGGGGTCAGGAGGTCGAGACCATCCTGGCTATCATGGTGAAACCCCGTCTCTACTAAAAATACAGAAAATTAGCCGGGCCTGGTGGCGGGCGCCTGTAGTCCCAGCTACTTGAGAGGCTGAGGCAGGAGAGTGGTGTGGACTCGGGAGGCGGAGCTTACAGTGAGCTGAGGTGGCACCACTGCACTCCAGCCTGGGCGACAGAGTGAGACTCCGCCTCAAAAAAAAAAAAAAAAAAAAAAAAAAGAAAAAAAAAAAGTAGATTCCTGACCAGGCACCGTGGCTCACACCTGTAATCCCAGCACTTTGGGAGGCCGAGGTGGGCAGATCACCTGAGGTCAGGAGTTCAAGAACAGCCTAGCCAACATGGCGAAACCCCATCTCTACTAAAAATACAAAAATTAGCTGGGTATGGTGGTGCACACCTGTAATCCCAGCTACTTGGGAAGCTGAGGCAGGAGAATCGCTTGAGCCCAGGAGGCAGAGGTTGCAGTGAGCTGAGATCACTGTACTCCATACTCCAGCCTGAGTGACAGAATGAGACTCCATCTCAAAAAAAAAAAAAAAAAAAAAAAGTAGATTCCTGGATTTGACCCATAGAGAGCTTCTTAAATTTTACAAAAATTATTTCCTGGGTATCTACAATGTGCTGTGGAGCACCATGGGAAGCCATTGATGCTGCATGGTGGGGGGCGGTGTGAGCCAAGGTGATCTCTTTAGGTGGTGACATTTCAGCAGGTAATAAAGAATGAGAAGGAATTTGTCCCCCAGGTGCCAATGTGGTAAAGACATTCCCAGTATGTTGAGACAACAGCTGGGCAGTTGAGGGGGGTGTGGGGTTGGCCAGCGAGGGAAGAGAAGAACATGGGAAATGGTGTGGACCTTTGGTTTAGCTCCGTTTCTGGCACGGATATTATTTTAGAGATCTGTGATATGGGTAGAGATTGGTACTTCCGATGTCTGGGGAAGAGCTCTCTTATCTAAACAAAATACAAAGTAAACAAAAAGATAAGAAAGAGTCGGCGTTGGTGGCTCACACCTGTAATCCTAGCACTTTGGGAGGCCGAGGCAGGTGAGTCACTTGAGGTCAGGAGTTTGAGACCAGCCGGGCCATCATGGTGAAATCCCGCCTCTATTAAAAATACAAAAATTAGCTGGGCATGGTGGCGCATGCCTGTAATCCCAGCTACTCCAGGCTGAGGCGGGAGAATCGCTTAAACCCGGGAGGCAGAGGTTGCAGTGAGCCGAGATCGCGCCACTCCACTCCAGCCTGGGTGACAGAGAAAGACTCCGTCTGAAAAAAAAAAAAAAAAAGAAAGAAACTATCAGAAGTAGCAAATGCCATTTGTTTTTTTCTTCAATGCCCGATACTTAGAATGCTGCTCCATGGGAACCTGTCTGTGACGTGGTGAGGTGTCCACTCTTGCTCTCTGAGGTGCGTGTTATACTCCAGGGCATTTCCCAGTCCCAGGAGGGAGCATCTAACTGACTTTTGGCAACCCCCCACCTGCCTTGAAAAGCTAAACTGGCCGCAAAGATCAAGATATCAGTTGGGGCATCCTCAGCTGATAGGGCTGTCCCTGTCAGAAGTGGGAATCAAGACTCTTTGGTCCACTGACAGACCTCAGAGTTGGTCAATTGTTGTCCTTGGATTTGACATATGACTTTGTCCCTTACTTTAATCCTCCTGTGTATTTTTTTTTTTTTTTTTTTTTTTTTTTAGACAGTGTCTCGCTCTGCTGCCCAGGCTAGAGTGCAATGTTGTGGTGATCTCGGCCCATTGCACCCTTGACCTCTGGGGCTCAAGCGATACTCTGGCCTTAGCCTCCCAAGTAGCTGGGTTCACAGATTCGTACCACCACACCCAGCTAATTCTTTAATTTCTTGTAGAGACAAGGTCTTATTATATTGCCCAGGCTTGTCTTGAATTCCCTGGCCCAAGTGATCCTTCTGCCTTGGCCTCCCAAAGTGCTGGGATTACAGACACGAGCCACTGTGCCTGGCCTTCCTGTATAATTTTTTGTTTTATGTCTTAGAGATGGGGTTTTACTCGTCACCCAGACATGAGTGTATTGGGTGCAATCATAGCTCACTGCAGCCAAACTCCTGGGCTCAAGTGATTTTCCCAGTTTAGCCTCTGGAGTAGCTGAGACTACAGGTGCATGCCACCACACCCAGCTAATTTTTTTTTTTTTTTTTTTTTAAGAGACAGGGGCTCACTATGTTGTCCGGGCTGGTCTCAAACTCCTGGTTTCAAGTGATTCTCCTGCTTCAACCTCCTGAGTAGCTGGGATTACAGGCAGAAACCACTATGCTCAGCTTAAAATATCCTTATTTATTTTTTAAAGAGTATATATGTTTTACAATTTTAAGGCATTAAGGATCCTCTGAAGTGCGTCTATAAGCCTCTTAATGTCTATGGATTCTAGTTCAGGAACCCATGGAATTATAAAAAAGGAGGCCAGAAAAGACCAGAAACAAAAGAACCAGCTGGGCACAGTGGCTCACACCTATAATCCCAGCACTTTGGGAGGCTAGGGCAGGAGAATCACTTGAGGCCAGGAGTTCAAAACCAGCCAGGGCAGCCTAGTGAGATCTCATCTCTATTAAAAAAAGATGCTTCAGGAAAGGATTCCAGGAAAAAGTGAAAGAAAGAAAAGAAAAAACTATCAATGGAAACAGATCTAAAAATTGAATTATTAAAAACTATCAATGGAAACAGATCTAAAAATTGAATTATTAAAAACTATCAATGGAAACAGATCTAAAAATTGAATTATTAGTACCATCTATGTGGCCTGCATTTGTTGCCAGGTTACATAATAATATGGTGGTTGCATTACATTAAAAAACAAGGTTGTATTACCTTAAAAATAAACATGGCTGTATCATCTTGAAAAAATCAAAGCTAGAAGAACAAAATTCACCTCAATCCCCTTCAGTACAAAGGAATAGTCATACTAACACTCTGGTGTTTCTTGCCAGGTTACTTTTGTGCATATATATTTTAAGGTATTTATTTTCATAGTTAAGATCATGGTATGTATTCTATTTTATTTCCTCACTTTTAGTATTTACCATTACAATGTAAGTGTCTTTTTCCTTCATACGAATCATGCTTAACGCCAATATAAAATTCCATCATGTACCCCAATCATATTTTATTGCTGTTTACACGTATGTTGGAAGTTTATTTTCAATGTTGCCTTATAAATAATGGTGTTTAGAATAAAGATCTGCATTAACGCTTTTTTTTGTGTTTTGGATTTTTCCATTAGGACAGATTCTCAGAAGTGGAATTTGAGGATGAAAGGGCATGAACATTTTCAAGAGTCATCATACATATTGTAAAACTGCTTTTGAAAATAGTCATGCGATTTCCTATCACCACCAGCTTAAAATAGTGTCTGCTTCACTGTACTCTCACCATTACTGTGTATTGTTATTCTTTAATCTTTACTGTTGGCAAAAATCATT
This sequence comes from Symphalangus syndactylus, assembly GCF_028878055.3. Classification (NCBI taxonomy): domain Eukaryota; kingdom Metazoa; phylum Chordata; class Mammalia; order Primates; family Hylobatidae; genus Symphalangus; species Symphalangus syndactylus. Next base: position 25,513,135 of record NC_072438.2, read on the forward strand.
AACTTAATTCCCATGATTCTGCTTTAATCCTATGAATTTTAATTCTCAGAGATGCCAGTAAGATATTACAAACCAGTATCACAGATATGCAAATAATGAACTAAAACATTTTACAAACATTCATAAAAGCAGTTTCAGTCTTTTCATTCATCCTGCTTCATATTGTTGTATTTTAATGCAGGGTTTCACTCTCAGTGACATTGGCATTTTGGGCTGGATAATTCTTTGTCATGAGGGGCTGTCCTGGGCATTAAATGGTATTTCACAGCATTCTTGGTGTTGACCCAGTAGATGTCAGAAGCTCACCTAGGTTGTGACAACCAAAAATGTCTCCAGACATTGCCAAATGTCCCCAGGGGGAAAACAGCCCCTGTCTAAGAATTACTGTTCTAATGAAAACCATATAGCTCTATTAGTTCACACTTCATTCCAATGTTAAAATTTTATTCTTTAGTATCTTAGACCTGATACAGCCTACCCAGCACCCTTTCCTTCCTTCTTCCTTGCCAACAAAGCGCCAGTTTTGTTCAGCTGTTCCCCCTGCCCAGACCCAGGGAATGAATTCTGTCTCATTATGCCTGGTCTAAGCTGGCCTGATAGCCTTATTCTCCTTATCAGTGACTGGCTTTGGTTAGGACATGGAACTCAGTCCCGACCCATGGGACCCAAGGAGACATCTGCTGAAGGACTTCTGAGAAAGATTCGCTTTACTGATAAAAAGCAGCACATAGGGCCGGGCGCGGTGGTTCACACCTATAATCCCAGCACTTTGGAAGGCCGAGGCGGGTGGATCACCTGAGGTCAGGAGTTCAAAACCAGCCTGGCCAACATGATGAAACCCTGGCTTTACTGAAAATACAAAATTTAGCCAGGTGTGGTGGCGGGCGCTTGTAATCCCAGCTACTCAGGAGGCTGAGGCAGGAGAATCACTTGAACCCGGGAGGTGGAGGTTGCAGTAAGAGGAAATCCCACCACTGCCTCCAGCCTGGGCAACAGAGCAAGACTCTGTCTCAAAAAAAAAAAAAAAAAAAAGCACATAGGAGAAAGTACCCTTCTTTAGTAGATGCTGTCAGTGTTTCCATGTGTTGCCTGGAAGTGCTGTGGGGAAAAACCACTGACATGCTGAGGAGTAGGAATACAGAAGGCATGTGGCCATGGTAACATCCCTGAGACACTGAAGTACCTCCCCATGGAGAGGCTCTACCTCCAGACTCCTTGCCATGGGAGGTAACACACTTCCAAACTTTCAAACAACCTTTTGTTGTTACTGTTGTGTCTTCCACGATTAGCATCCTAACGGGCTTTCTAGGAGCCCCTAAATAGTGCCAGGGAGAGGTGGTGGAGCCTGGTCCTGTCTGAGCCTGTTTCAACATCCACGTTTGAGCAGTAGGCAGGCCCACAGTCATAAGGACCACCTTCTAAGAAGGGATATTGCTCCAGGGAGGTCCAGCTAGTTGAAGAAGGAGCTCAACCAAGGGGCTGGAGGTCAAAAGGACTGATTCTGGCCCTAAAGAACAAGGCACGCACACACAAACACAAAAGAACCAGGCACACAAGTTCAGACAGGTAGAGGTGTGGTGGGATGCAAACTCTAGTTCAGGAACCCACGGAATAAGAAAAAAGGAGAGCAGGAAAGATCAAGAAAAAAACAAAAAACAAAACAAAACTGGCTGGGCCGCTGAGTGGGCTTCCCTACTGAGTGGCCAGAATCCCAGGGAAGCAGATGAATTCCAAGCCCACCATGGACAGTAACAGGAGCTCTTGGTACAAAATGACTGGCTATGTTTTCACTAGGCTGTACCAAGCTTGGAAGTCTTCAGTACTAGTAGTTTGGGGGAGCTAAAACAGGTAGGAACTGAGGGACTCAGTGCCAACATACCTTGAGGAAAGTACTATCGTACAAGGGAATGAATGAGGGTTTTGGAATGGGAGTTTCAAGAGAGATTTTGATCCTGTGTCTGACATGGGTAGATGGGTGAGTAAATGAGTAGGGAAATGGGTGGATGGGTAGGAGGGCAGATAGGTGGAGGTGAGGCTGGGCAGAAGGCTGGATGGGAGGAGCAGGCAATGAAAAGAATGAATGGTTGGGTGGGTGGATGAGTGGGTGGGATAGCTTACTAGAGGAACAATGGGTAACTATACAGATGAACAAATAAATAATAGCAACTCTTTCAGGTTTTGCTTTGATCACAGAGATCCATGTTCTTAAGGTGGGAAGGAACCTCCGGAGATCTCAGCAGGCCACATTCCCTTCTTGCTGCATTTCATGGTCTGTGAGGGCAGAAGTGCATCCCAAAATCAGACCACAGGAGGATGCCCAGGACATCACAAGAGTCTACTGCACAAAATTTGTATATGTCATATATCTTTTAAAAAGACACAAAGATACTTCCTTCAAGTCAGATATGTAAATGAGAACTGCAAATGAACCATCAAACCGATATATATGACAGCACTCAGAAATCTAATATCATCGCTGAAAAAGCTTTGACCTGTACTGAATCCAGGATAGCTGCATTTGTTAAAATTAGCAGAACACCAGAGATTAAAGCAACGGATGTCTTTTCCGATTGGAACGCAGTTTGACTGACACCCAAGTTTCTCTCTTAACCTCCACTATTTGCCCTTGGAGGTAGCAGCTACTTCTAACCTGTTTGCAGTGTTTTAATTTGCTTGTACTTTCTTCAGTTAGCAATGTTGCAAGGTCTTTTCAATTTGGTACCTGGGCTTTTGATTCCTGTTTGCCTGTTTCCTCTTACATCTATTTGACCCCTGCCCTGATCGTTCGTCATCCTCCATCTGCTCCACTGGGGTTCCCTCCTTTGTGCTCCACTGCACCCCAAATGGACCTCCATTACCTCACACCCATCAGAATCTATTTGTAATTGTTTATTTACATATCTGTCCTCTAATTTATTGTGAGTCTCCTTAGGGCAGGGAGCATGTCTTATTCTTGACCCAGTACCTAACACATGAAGGATCTCAAAAATGTTTTAGGTATAAAGGAATAAGCTTGAACTTATAAGACCAAATTTTACTAAAACAAGGCTTTAGAAACTTCTCTGTATGTATATTTTATTGAACAAAATGTTTTAAATGTGTATAATAGAACCCAGCATTATTTTAAAGATAACCATAAGACAATTTTCTCACACACTTAAATCAGTTCTCCTGCTGTCAATAATTTTCACAATCAAGTAATCTAGGGAAAACACTTACTAAGTACTAGAATAGGGTGCTGTGAGATTGTTGGTGGTCACTTTCCAGAGGGCTTTAAAAATGGACTAGGGTAAAAGTATGTGGTTCAGTAGCTTTCCCAATGTTTGCTAAAAGGGCTGTATATGCAAACACAGAAGGAGCCAAGAAACCAAAGAACAAAGGAGGTGAATCCGGTTTGTCCATAGAGGGTGATTTATTGGGGAACTTAGGGACAGAAGCACAGTCTTAGGTGACCATAAGAGAGGGAGATCTCCGCACTGTGACGTTCCAGGCCTGGGGTTTATATACCATAGGGAAAGAGTATGCAAGCTTTGGAAGAAATATGTAGGACAATTGAAGTTGACCTCTTAGGGAAAGGCAAGAGGACTAGTGTATTATAGCCTAAGGGTAGAATTTATGGTAAGTACAGTTTACATAACATCAAGGTTGTCTTGGCCTAAGAGCAGGATTTACAGTAAGTATGGCTCTTATACAAGATATAAAAAATAAAGTGGAATTCTTAGAGGCGTTACTGGAACTGGGGGTGAACCAGAAGTCAACACAGCAGATTATCATCTAAAATGGTTACTTTAGCCTCCATACCCAATTATGAAAAGTAACCAGCTGAAAACATGTTAAGGAAGTATATATTCTATTTACAATAGCAGCAAACACACACATATGTGTGCATGCATACACACCCATGCACACATTTAGGAAAAAACTTAAGAAGAAGAGAATTTAGGCTGGGCACAGTGACCTGCGCCTGTAATCCCAGCACTTTGGGAGGCTGAGGCAGGTGGATTACCTGAGGTCGGGAGTTTGAGACTAGCCTGACCGACATGGAGAAACCCCATCTCTACTAAAAATACAAAATTAGCCAGGCGTGGTAGTGCATGCTGGTAACCCCAGCTACTCAGGAAGCTGAGGCAAGAGAATTGCTTGAACCAGGGAGGCGGAGTTTGCAGTGAGCCAAGGTCGCGCCATTGCACTCCAGCCTGGGCAACAAGAGTGAAATTCTGTCTCAAAAAAAAAAAAAAAAAAAAGAAAGAAAGGAAGAAAGAAAGAGAAAATTTAGATCTATAGCATAAAATTTTACTGACACATACCCGGTGGAATAGAACCTAAAGATCAAAGAACTACACACATGCACACACCCACAAACACATAAGCCCCTAGATATATGTTAAACCATTTTCAAGAATCACATCATTGTTGATAGTGTTATTATTGTTATTCTGAGACTTTTCCATATATATTATGAAATAAACAAGAAATTAGGGCTTTAGAAACAAAAATGTTTAAAGTGGGAAAAAGGAGATACAGATAGGAAATCAATAAAATAAAATTAAATTAAAACTTTTTTTTTTTTGAGATAGGGTCTGGCTCTGTCACTCAGGCTGCAGTGCAGTGGCACGATCATAGCTCACTGCATCCTCAACCTCCTGGGTTAGCTTCAGCCTCCCTAGTAGCAAGGACTACAGGTGTGAACCACCACACCTGGCTAATTTTTAATTTTTTTGTAAGAATGGGGTCTTGATGTGTTTCCCAGGCTGAGTTCAAACTCTTTTTTTTTTTTTTGAGACAGAGTTTCGCTTTTGTTTCCCAGGCTGGAGTGCAATGGCTCGATTTCGGCTCACCGCAACCTCCGCCTCCTGGGTTCAAGCAAGTCTCCTGCCTCAGCCTCCCGAGTAGCTGGGATTACATGAGTTCAAACTCTTGGCCTCAAGCAATCCTCCTGCCTCAGCCTTTCAAAGTATTGGAATTACAAGTGTAAGCTACCTTGCCCAGCCTAAAATTCTTTTATACCTCAATTTGAATAAAAGTATCAATATGAACTCATGATGTAATTTATCTTTAAAAAACACCTATTTTCTAGGTCTTCATAAAAAAGCCTAGAAACAAAAGAAGACATTCATACAGCCAACAAACATGGAAAAAAAAGCTCATCATCACTGATCATTAGAGAAATGTAAATCAAACCACAATGAGATACCATCTCATGCCAGTCAGAATGGTGACTATTAAAAAGTCAGAAACAACAGATGCTGGTGAGGTTGCGGAGAAAAAGGAACACTTTTACACTGTTGGTGGGACTGTAAATTAGTTCAATCATTGTGGAAGACAGTGTGGCGATTCCTTAAAGATCTAGAAGCAGAAATACCATTTGACCCAGCAATCCCATTAATGGATATATATCTAAAGGAATATAAGTCATTTTATTATAAAAATATGTACATGCGTATGTTCACTGCAGCACTATGCACAATAGCAAAGACATGGAATCAACCCAAATGCTCATCAATGATAGGCTGGATAAAGAAAATGTGGTACATATACACCACGGAATACTATGCAGCCATAAAAGGGAATGAGATCAAGTCCTTTGCAGGGACATGGATGGAGCTGGAAGCCGTTATCCTCAGCAAACTAATGCAGGAACAGAAAACCAAACACCACATGTTCTCACTTATAAATGGGAACCAAATGATGAAAACACATGGACACATGGGGTAAACAACACACACTGGGGCCTGTTGAGGGGAGTGGAGAAGAGGGAGAGCATCAGGAAGAATAGCTAATGAATGCTGGGCTTAATACCTAGGTGATGGGTTGATCTGTGCGACAAATCACCATGGCACATGTTTACCTATGTAACAAACCTGCATATCCTGCACATGTAGCCTGGAACTTAAAAGCCGAAAAAAAGCCTGGAGACAATGAATGACCTAGTAGCAATGAACACCTTCAGTGTATAAATTGGGGCCTCTAAATACCATTTCCTACTAAAAAGAAACAGAGTTACTTGGGGCAATGGCTGAATCCAGATCTAGAGCAGGAAATAAAAAGCAAGGAACCTGTTAAAGATTACTGCGACCATATCAAAAGGACTCAGGAGCCAACACTGAAGGGTTTCTCTAACCAAAAATTAGTCAATTTGAACATCAAAAAGAATAACTGCAATGGATTGAAACATATGAAATATTATGTCATTTATATATAAATAATTATCTAAATTTACAATGATATCCTCCTCTAATAAAAAACCTCATTGGTTATCTTTGGAGGATGTTAGGAAAATAAACCATAATTTTTAAGGCAGGTAATCAACAAAATACAATCAAGTGTTTGTTTTGCTTTTCCAATATGAACCGTACCACCAGCTAACCAAATAGTTGATGAGCAGAAGTTTCTCTTGATAGAAGTGTTTTAGCTATTAAATGAAGATGGGGTTTGGGACAGTGGCTCACACCTGTAATCCCAGCACTTTGGAAGGCTGAGGTGGGCAGATCACCTGAGGTCAGGAGTTTGAGATCAGCCTGGACAACATGGCAAAAACCCATCTCTACTAAAAATACAAAAATTAGCTGGGCATGGTGGTGCACACTTGTAATCTCAGCTATTCGGGAGGCTGAAACAGGAGAATCACTTGAACCTGGGAGGTGGAGGTTGCAGTGAGCCAAGATCACGTCACTGCACTCAGCCTGGGTGATAGAGCGAGACTCCATCTCAAAAAACAAACAAACAAAAAGATGGAATGGAATTACGAAGTCATTATTTTGCAACCTCTAGTGAAATGATGGTCAGCAGTCTTTCCAGTGACTGATAACATCACAAAAAGAGAAAATCAGACAGTATGTTCCTTCTGATAGAAATTCATGACACTTGCTATGAAGTGTTCTTGCCAAAAACATTGAACCTGAATCAAATCAATCTTCTAGACATAACTACAAATTTATAGGAAATATAAGTGACAGAAGAACAGGTTACAGAGCATCATAAGTAATATCAGCACAACCCAAACTGTTGGAAACTCTATAGATCAAATAACCCAGTTTCTTAAATAAGCAAAGAAAAAACAATGCGTGTGTGTGTGTATATGTGTGTATGAAAGCACAGATTAAAAAAATCTAAAAGACATATCAACCTATTGCAACATATAAATCCTTATTTGAATCCTGATTTTTGAAAACTGTAAAAATTTTATGAGACAGAACTACAAAACAATGTAAGTACTAGAAGAAAATTTGGGTTAAATATGAACACTGACCAGATATTTTGTGATATTAGTAGGATTTAGCGTTAATTTTTTTTCACTGTGATAATGGCATTGTGGGAATGTTATAAAAAAGAATGCTTATCTTTCAGAGACATACACTGAAATATTTATGGATGAAATACTTCTGAGACTGATATAAAATGATCCAGGTGTAGGGAATAGATATGGATGTAAATAAAGTGAGATTCACATGTGTTGGTAATTTTTGAGGCTGAGCAACAGAGGTACATTATACCGTATACTTTCTAATGTTATACATACTTGAAATTTTCATAGCAAAATGTTATATAAACAATAACAAATGCCTTCCTTCAGAGTACAGAATTTGTATAACTGGAATCACATCAAGAAATTTAGCTCCCAAGAGTTCTGAGAAATATAGTTTCAAGCTTTCCAGTCTCTGCAGCCGTTTAGAATCAGTCTTGAAATATGTGTGAGTGAGATAATCGATAGTGTCTGCTCCCAAATTTATAACTCAAACCCTGACCTCTCTCTTGAAGGACCATTAAAAATATCCAACTGTCTCCTTGAAATCTTGACTTGGATGTCTCCCAGGGTCCCCAAACTCAACGTGCCAAAAGCAAAACTATTACTATATCCTCACTAAACCTGCTCAGCTACTAACTAGCTGTGTGACCTCAGAGAAGCCTCTAAGGTTCTCTAGTCTCCAGTTTGTGAACTGGGGGAATGACTAAATTATCTCTAGCATATTTCTAGCTCAAGGACTATAAAGGACTCAAACTTACCCCTTTCGTCAGTACTAATTTCATTATATGTTGTTTTTCACAGCAAGCCCCCTTAAAAAGAATTAGCCCGTGATCTTTTTAGAAGAGGCAATGCTTCATGATAAATCTTAGTATCCATTTAGCCATTAGTTATCATTTATTCAATATTGGCAGAAAGTTCAAATAGCCCATAATTGCTTTCAGTGTGGACTCATGCATCCTAGAACCAACCAGCCAAGTAACTAACTGCCTGCCTACCTGTAGCAGCAGCTGTCTGCTGTTCTGAAGATAATTTAGATGGCTGGCTTTTTCAGACACTGACTTTTGTATCTGTTTTAGAAATGTGACAGGTGTGATTTTTTCCCAAGGCAAGAGGAAGAGAAGGTTTGACCTCTAGTGCCCATTGAAACATCTACAGAGGGGTAACTTGTCATTTTTATTGCACAAGTGAGAGTGTTTCTACGGTGAAGAAAAAGAGGTGATAAATAACATTCTTGGAGGCCATTAAATGGCACTTAGCAGGAGAGAGCCTGAATGACAGCTGCTCACTGCTCAGAGATCACAACATGTTCCCCCTTCCCACAGCAGTCTGCAGTTGCAAAGCACCGGCACATCGATCCTGGTGTTGGACTGCATTTTCTTTCTGCTCAGATGGCTTACCCAACTTAGGTGGTAAAAAAAAAACAAGTAAACCTAACACAAATGGGAGTAAAAGATGATTGGGAAAGGTGAGGAAAGGTGGACCAGCCTCTTTGGCCAGTTCAGAACTTAACCCAGGTATAAAGATGATGTCTGTTAAATCCAGTTTATCTTTTCTCAGAGAGACAGCATACGTCTGACGTTGGCTTGGCAATCCTGTCCTTTGAGATTCTAAAGAAGTGGGACTTGAACTTCCATTAAGTGTAGAGTTAGAAGCCCGGTACCATGTATCTTGCCGGTTCTCAGGGAGCTGGCTTCTGTTTCTCCCAGTCTCCTTGATATGGTTTGGATTTGTGTCCCCACCGAAATCGCATGTCGAATTGTAATCTCCAATGTTGGAAGATTGGTTGTTCTCATGATGTGAGTGAGTTCTCATGAGATCTGGATGTTTAAAAGTGTGTAGCACCTCCCACTTTGTTCTCTTCCTCCTGCTCTGGCTATGAAAGACACATTGACTTCCCCTTTGGCTTCTGCCATGATTGAAAGTTTCCTGAGGCCTTGCCAGCCATGCTTCCAGTACAGCCTGCAGAATCAGAACCGTGAGCCAATTAACGCTCTTTTCTTTATACATTACCCAGTTTCAGGTATGTCTTTTTTTCTTTTCTTTTCTTTTTTTTTTTTTGAGACGGAGTTTCGCTCTGTCACCCAGGCTGGAGTGCAGTGGTGCAATCTTGGCTCACTGCAACCTCTTGCCTCCCAGTTTCAAGTGATTCTCTTGTCTCAGCCTCCCGAGTAGCTGAGATTACAGGCATCCACCACCACATCCAGCTAACTTTTTTTGTATTTTTAGTAGAGAGGGTGTTTCACCATGTTGGCCAGGCTGGTCTCGAACTCCTGATCTCAGGTGATCCACCCACCTTGGCCTCCCAAAGTACTGGGATTACAGGTGTGAGCCACCACACCTGGCCTAAGCACCTAAGTTCTTAAAGCTCATTCAAAAAAGTCTTCAGCCATCTTCTGTAGTGTTTTATACATTCGTTTGCTATGTCATTTACTTACCATATCTACAGGCCAAGGTGGGTACTGGTTTCAATAGACATCAGATGAGAAATCTCTTAGGTAACTTTCAGAAGCTGCAAGCAGATTGTGGCAGCCCCGACGTGATTCATGCTTGGCTGACCGCACACCTGGGCTCTTTTCCCTGCATCATGCTGTGTCCCCTAAACGTCTCAGCGTTTCATGACATACAAATCATCACCTGAGCCTACCTAACAGCCCCATGGAGGACATGGGAGACTAACATAATCATTACTAAGTTAATAAATTCATCAGTCTTGTAGATTAAGAACTGAAATCCCTTGGGCACGGTGGCTCACGCCTGTAATCCCAGCACTTTGGGAGGCCGAGGTGGGCGGATCATAAGGTCAGGAGTTCAAGACCAGCCTGGCCAACATGGTGAAAACTCATCTCTACTAAAAATACAAAAATTAGCTGGGCATGGTGGCATGTGCCTGTAGTCCCAGCTACTCAGGTTGCTGAGGCAGGAGAATTGCTTGAACTGGGATCTGGGAGGCGGAGGTTGCAGTGAGCTGAGATCGCACCACTGCACCCCAGCCTGGGCTACAGAGCAAGACTCCACCTCAAAAACAAAAACAAAAACAAAACAAAAATCTGAAATTCTACAGAAGTGAAGGCTCATGATCAACCTGATACTGAATGGCCCTATTCTCTCTCTCACCAAAGAAATAAATAAACAAGCAAAAAGGACACATCTCTAGGACACAGGCTATCCATAAGACATTCTTAGGTATCACTAGCTTTGTGTGAATTGTCCTTTTAATTTTCAGAGCACTTAGAATCCTAAAAGATCTCTGGGAAAATGGGAGTCTGATCCCTAAGTCTTCCTTGGAAACTCTGGCTTACCAGTAAAAGCCCTAGGGTGTTGCATAATTGCATAAGAGCCTGTTGTGTTTCTCAGAAGAAATGCCCTTTCTCCAAGGTACTTTGGGATTTTCAGTTGAGTCGTGCTGTAGAGAACTGAAGACTCTTCAAAGTCAATGTCAAAGGTTGCTTCTACCTTGAATGGACAAGGACCTCACCCTAAGTCAGTAGTTCTCAACAGTTGATTGCATAGTCCCTTCCCCACTAGCCAGGGAGAATTTGGCAGTGTTGGAGACATTTTTAGTTGAGGCCAGGGATACTGCTGAACAACTTACAATGCACAGGACAGCTCATACAGCAAAGAATTATTTGGCCCAAAACGTCAGTAGTGTCCAGGGTGAGAAGCCTGCCCTAAGCCTAAGGTAGTGCCTAGGCTCTGTCCTGGTCCTCAGCTCACTGCCAGCACAAAGAGAGTTCCCTCACATGTCCTTATTAGAAGACGAAGAGACAGCAGGACTCTCTCTCTCTCTCTCCCTGTGTGCACAGAGGAAAGGCCATATGAGGACAAGGCCATAAGCCTACAAGTCAGGAAGAGAGAAGAACCGTCACCAGAAATCAGCCCTGCCAGTGTCTTGAGCTTGGACTTTCAGGCTCCAGAATGGTGAGAAATAAGTATCTGTTGTTTAAGCTATCCACTCTGTGGCATTCTGTTATCACAGCCCAAGCAGATCTATACAGATACCAACACCTGGCTCTCTGCACCAGGCTCTCCAACCCGGCCCATCAGTCTTGGAATACCCAGGCCACCAATGGCCAACTATAATGACATAACATTGCCCAGCCTAAAGCGCAGTGGCATGATCTCGGCTTACTGCAACCTCCACCTCCCAGGTTCAAGTAATTCTCCTGCCTCAGCCTCCCAAGTAGCTGGGATTACAGGCCACCATGCCCAGCTAATTTTTGTATTTTTATTAGAGAAGGGGTTTTGCCATGTTGGTCAGGCTGCTCTCGAACTCCTGACCTCATGTGATCCACCTGCCTCAACCTCCCAAAGTGCTGGGATTACAGGCATGAGTCACCGCAGCTGACTTTTTGTTTTGCTTTGTTTTTCAGGCCTCAACCCACCTTACCTCTCTGTACTGTCTACCACCAGTCAGTACTCTCCCTCTCTTAAAAGGCTCTCCTCCTTTGCTTTCTAAAATACCACCTTCTCCTGCATTTCCTGTTACCTCTCTGAAGGATCTCAGGCGCTCTCTTTCATGGGCTAGCAATCCCCAGGGCTCTTCGTTTTGTTTTGTTTTGTTTAGATATGTCCTTCTCTTCTCCCTCTGCAAATTCTCTCTGGGAAAGCTGCCAAGAGACCTCTTTCCATAAGAATCTTACACAGTGTCCTCCATACCAATGAATGGAAGTATCCAGCACAGAATAAGCTTGTACTAAATATTTACTGAGTGAATGAGTAAATGAACAAATTAACAAAGTATCCCCTATGAGATAATAATTCCTAAACCAGAATCTCTGGTCTAGACATCCTTTTTGAGTTTCAGACTCAGAAAAGATGCTCACAAGAATGCCACGTAACAAACTACTCCTTAAACTCAATGACTTACAATAAGACACATATATTCTCCTTTAGGTTAACAGCGGTCGAGCTGATCTAGGCTGGGCGTGGCTAAGGGCATCTGCCCTAAGCTTCAGATTGTGTGGGCTTGGCTTCAGGCTGTGAGCTGGATTCAGATCTGGCTTCATTAGGGCCAGGCTACAGAGCAGTGGCCACCAACACATGATATTGTCATGGCAATCACTAAACCACACAAGTACACTTAAGGCCTCTGCCTGTGTTTGCATCCTCTAACATTCGATCGACCAAAGCAAGTTGCAAAGAGAAGCCCACTATCAATGGGATAAGGAAGTAATCTCTGCTCATGGAGCTGGAGAGAGGGACAGGAATGGGTGACTATTTGGTGAACAATAATGCAAGCATCCAAACTAGCACAACTATACATCAAAATGCCTATAAGACACCTCTTTTTTGAATATCTCACAAGTTCTCTAAACTCTCCAAGTTGTTTGCTAAAAGCTTGTTACTCTGCAAACTACTTCCTGTAGAGCTGGGTCTTCTCATCCATATCCTACTAGCAGGGGATGCTGTTGAATTTGGACAGAACACCTACTTCCAACTGCCAACTGCCCTGACTTCTGAATCACTGCACCTTCCGGATCTGCTCACTGCCCCTACAGCCTACACAGCTGAACAGCTCTGCTACCACAGACATGTTCCTGACTCACTCCTGTGTTTTCTACGGTTTTTGGACACTGCATCCCTGGCTGCTGTCAATGGGATGTTCATTTCTCAGTTCCCATTTTGTTCAGTGCTAGTTCTTTCTTTGCCTGTCAACCCCAGCCAGCAAGTTCTAATCGTGCCTTGTGCTTCAGCTTGCCTAAGTCACAATGAGGATACTGGTTGCTGGACAGTCCTTTTGAGCACTGGCCTCCAACACTGAAAACGAGATTCTCTAAATTGAGTCTTCCTGGGACAGCACTTCATAGGCTTAGCAATGAGCCACCTCCCATAGAATTGACATTAGAATCCACCAAAGGGGAGAGAGATCAGCAAATGAGCTACTGATTAGGTCTGCTTTCCTGGCTTAGCTTTCAGAAGGCACACACACACATGTGCGCACACACACCCACACACACCCACACACATGCACATGCACCTGTACTCAGTTCTAATCTTCTCCCTCATATTTATTTAGGCTGTTACCAGATAATTTGATAGGCTTCCTTGGGACAAATAGGCCCCGCTCCAGGGGCCAAGGACAGGAATAGCAAGTCTGGACGGACGCACTTTGGCAGCGTGAAGAGAAGAGGCTTTGCAAGATGAATGTCGCCACTGTTGCTGGCTCTTGTCTGCTATATTAATTTCTCCCTTAAAAGAAAGCTGACCCATTTTTTCCAGCTCACAGCCCTAATGGACTCTTATTCAGAGGCCATCCTTCTCCCACATAAAGAGCTGTATTGTATTTAATGATAAGCCTTTTAATGGAATTTGCTATTTCTAGGTCTCTGGGAAAATGCCATTAATGAGCTAGCAAGTGCAAGGAACAGCAGATGTTTGAGGGGCATGCTTTTTCAAGGGCAGACTACCCTGGCAGGGAAGTGAACAAAAACAAGGCACACCTACTTTTTTTTTGTTACCTTTTTGGATCTAGTTGGCCTTACTAAAAATACCATCTAGACAAACGTTGTCTTCAAAATGTGCAGATATCACTCTTCATGCTCTCCACCCGCCCCCAACACCTACCTACATGTTTTTTACTCTGTCATCACCCACAAATATTTCTGTCATCCTAATCATAACAAAATCAGCAGCATGCAAAACTAGACCAAGACCCATGGGTAAACTAAACAGGCTAACATCTGTCACTCGTTTTCAAATCTGTACTGGGTCAATGCCAAGAGACTGAACACACCATGGAAAACGGAAGAGGGGAGAGACTAATCTTCCTTTTACTGCCTGGAACAATTCAGCTCTGGCCCCAAACCTGCATATTTGCTCACTAAAACAGAAGCTTGTGTTTAACCAAAGGTGCTCTCCTTCACAGAGCAGTTTATTGATCACCTCTTTTTACTCCACAAGACCCCTCCAAATTGCACCTCTAACCTGGAAGGGCTTATTGAAGCACATGCATACATCCCTTAAGGGGGTTCTCATATGTTTTGCACCTCTTGGTATTTCCACTGGCACCCAGAGAGGCCTCAGCATGCCTTATTGGTAGGAGTTTTGCTGGCACACCGACCCTTTAATCTGTCTCTTACTAGCACCCATTGTTTCCTGGCATTAATGGAGGTTCTAAAGATGTAAAAAACATAAGACAAGGTTCTTGTCCTCAAAAGTTTAACAGCGAAAAGTCCAACTCATTTTATTGAATATTGTTGAGAGCAGGGCAGTATGCTAGAAGCTGTTGGGAGTTCAAAGATGAGAAAAGCAAAGATCCTTGATCATCCTAAAGATTTGTTGTAGTCTGCAGCATCACCCGGGAGCTTGCATTAAAATGCAAATTCTCAGCCCGGCGTGGTGGCTCACGCCTGTAATCCCAGCAGTTTGGGAGGCCATGGCGGGCGGATCATGAGGTCAGGAGATCGAGACCATCCTGGCTAACACAGTGAAACTCTGTCTCTACTAAAAATACAAAAAATTAGCCAGGTGTGGTGGCAGGCACCTGTAGTCCCAGCTACTCAGGAGGCTGAGGCAGGAGAATGGCGTGAACCCAGGAGGCAGAGCTTACAGTGAGCCGAGATCGTGCCACTGCACTCCAGCCTGGGTGACAGAGCCAGACTCCGTCTCAAAAAACAAAAACAAAAAAACATCCTATGTAATGCTCCTTCTGCTTCAGAAGACTGGGAACAACATTATTCCTGATGATATCAAAGATTCATAAGTAGATCTTTCTGCTTCATCTCCTAAAGGTCCTACAGCTATACCTCCTAAAGTTTCCACAGCTAAGAATAAGCCTTCCTCAGGAGATCAGGGACAATGTCTTGTCCTGTGAGAACTGCTAGTATGCTATTGACTCTACTGGACCGCTGGGCTATGAGAGAGCGCTTGTTTCTCTGATACCCTGAGCAACCTGGGAGCATTTTCCAGATATACCTTCTTTTCCTGGAGGCTCAGCATATAGGGAGTAACTTCAAACAGGTGTGGAGAAAGGATAGGAGGAAGGCTGGGGTGAGGCAGGGGAGTTTTGGGGGCACTGTGGAAAGTGGAGAGACCAGAATGGTTACGCAGAAGTTCAGGGATCTGAGCAGGGTTCAAGGACATTCAACTTAAGGTGCACTTCATAACCGTTTACGGTATGATGCAAAGATTTGTGAGAGCTCTTTACACAATGAATCACATCGTTAAATTAAAAGATTCCAACAGAGAGGGCTTGTTAAAACAGATCTGCCATTTTCAAGTCTAGAGTCCTAAAGCAAACTGGCATGGAACTGCTTAAACATCTGTCCTCAAACAAGCTCCTGCAAGCAAGAGGATATTTTCAGAAAAACGAGAGGAGCCAGTGGGTGCCATAAGATTTCCACACCTTTAAGCCATGAAAACACAGGGCTCAAGTGACAGCCTGTTGCTGAGGACTCTCATGGCAACAGGCATCACTCCTCCTGCCCTGCAACACTGCCCTGGCCTCTCAGCCTGGAGAAGAGCTGGCTTGTTTCCAAGTTCAACAGCTGGGCAGCAGTCCTTGACTCTCTGAAGTTCCTCCAGTTCAGAAAGGGATGGGAAATGAACATCTGTCAAGCTTCAGATGTGCCCCGCATTGGGTTATAAATGACTTTTCACTTACATCCCTTATATTGGTGAAGCCTCACAACATATCACCAAGGTGGAAAATTTTCCCCCAATTAAAGATGAGGACAGTTGGCCCCTTTGCATGGGGAGGTCAGAAAAGGCCACTTTGAAGGGGTGGTAATTTAGCTGATACCAGCTACACAGGGATCCAGAGCAAGAACATTCCAAGTTTAACCCCAAAATTATTCATTTGCTCTCTAGATGTCTTCATTTTTATTCTTATTTAATTCTCATTTATATTCATTAGTATAAATAAGGGTGAAAAGTTGCCCTCTAGAAACAAATCAAATTTAAATTCATTTAACATATAACTTTGAATAGAAATGATAATTATTTTTCCTTATTATTTCTGATTTTAAACTCAGAGACTATTCTCCACTACATCTCCCAATCCTATACCCATCACCTCCCATCCCCCACCCCCAAAACAGACAATATTATTGTCTCTATTAACGTGTCTTAATAGATGGGTAGGGTCCTGGGACATGTGGAGGCACAGTCCTCATGGTCTGGCTGTGCCACTGTGCAGGAAGTGGTGACTTTGACCTCTTGAACTTCCCATTGAAGATGTATCTACAGATAAATACCACACTGCCACTCAAAACTTTCCCACTCTCAGGTTAATATGCTTTCCCAAATAAAGGAATTAGTTTTCACTATAACTCTGTACCAAATTCCTCAAAGCTAGACCCATCCTAAGATCTGTCTGTTGGAACTTTAGGATGGCCCAATAAATAACATTCCTCTTCCCCACTGATCTAATTGAAATGCAAGACCAAGGTGTGAGGCTGCTTTGAGACCAAACTATCACCGTTTTATCAACTAAAGTTAATATGGAGATTGTGGCGTATATCCACTGGCAAGCTGAATTCCTGATGCTTATCCATCCGGTCACAATGCCAGGCCAGGGCAGCTCTGCCTGCCAGGTGCACCTACCCCTGTAAAATTGATGTGTAGAAGACAATGTGTGCTTCTATAGGCAGATCACTCCAGGAGCAAGAAGGGAGGAAGAGGCAAGAGCTCTGTAGGCCCAGTCCCTGCTCCAAACCTCACTAATTAATTATATATTCCGCCTTGCAGTGGAAAAGATAGTAAAAGTAATTGAGAGAGGCTATGGAAACATCAGGATGAACAGGGAAGAAACTTCCCCACCTCCCTGTCTTCAACACACACACATCCAGCGCTGGATTCTGGATGTCCTAGCTCTGTCAGAGCCCTCCTGGGTCTCAGATTCCCCCCCTCTCAATTAGAGATGGTTCTTCCCTCCCAGCCATGCAGAACTGCTGTGCACACAAAGGATGAGTAAGTATGTCAAAGGCTTTGCAAAGTATGCAAAACTAAAGAATCGTAAGGTATTATTAACATGGAGAAATTGCAGCCACTTGACTCAGCATTTGCTCTTGCAGGGTCTTCTGACAAACTGGCAGAGATCCAAAACAAGAATGAGTGAGAGAGTCCCATGAGGCTATTCGACTCCTTACACTTGAGTTTGGCAGCTTCTGGCACTAAGATGCCTGCTCATTTCCTCCTGGGTACATTTCCTCTAGTTGGTCCAGATGAGAGGTAGTGCCCTGGTATCCGCTTCTCCTGTGTGTGGTCTGGGTTCTTGAGAGTCAGTCTTCAGTATTGTTTCTTTTTTTCTTTTTTCTTTTTGAGACGGAGTTTCACTCTTGTTGCCCAGGCTGGAGTGCAGTGGCACAATCTCGGGTCACTGCAATCTCCGCCTCCCGGGTTCAAACAATTCTCCTGCCTCAGCCTCCTGAGTAGCTGGGATTACAGGCATGCGCCACCATGCCTGGTTAATTTTGTATTTTTAGTAGAGATGGGGTTTCTCCATGTTGGTCAGGCTGGTCTTGAACTCCCGACTTCAGGTGATCCGCCTGCCTTGGTCTCCCGAAGTGCTGGGATTACAGGTGTAAGCCACTGCGCCCAGCCCAGCCTTCAGTTTGAGAGATGGTTCTTGTAGAGGAATACGTGCTATCCCACTCATTTTCTTGTTTTAATACAAAAGAGTCTTCATTAACACTTGTATTTGGGGTAAGACATTCTATTATTCCTTGATAATGGGAATTGGAGAATCCCTAGGCAGGAGGGATTCCAACCCTGCTGGGGATGAGGTTGTGGAGAGAGCTGCAAAATGAAAAACCAGCTGAGGCCGAGAGTGGTGGCTCACACCTGCAACCCTAGCACTCTGGAAGGCTGAGGTGGGAGGGTTGCTTGAGCCCAAGGGTATGAGGCCAGCCTGAGCAACATAGTGAGACCTCGTCTCTACCAAAAAAGCCGGACGTGGCAGTGCATGCCTGTAGTCCCAGCTACTCGGGAGGCTGAGGTGCGAAGATGGTTTGAGCCCAGGAGGCAGAGGTTGCAGTGAGCCCAGATCGTACCACTGTACTGCATCCTGGGCGACAGAGCCAGACCTTGTCTCAAAGACCAACAAAAAATCCCAGCTGGAGAGTGCTAGGAGGATACAAAAACAGAGAGAGGAGGACACAGGCCCAGAGGCAGGGCAGGGCTGGGGAAACCTGCCTGATGCTTTCAAGAACAAAAGCTTCCCAAAGGCTTTATTTAATGGGGAATGGATCTGGAACCTCTTCTTCTTCCAGATACCTCCTCTGGGTGCATTTTACTATTCCATCCTTCAATTGCTCCAAACCAGTGGTTCTCAACCCTGTCAGCACATTGGATGCTCTTGAAGGGATTTGAAAAAAATACTAATACCTGTCACCATTCTCTCTTCTCCTTATAAGATGGGCCTGGGCCCTGTATGCTGTTTGGTTTGCTTGTTTTAAACTTTGACTTACAAATAATCTCCGACTTAGGAAATAACTGACAGAAAAAGAACAGTACAAAGAACATCCACATACTCTTTTATTCAGAATCACCTATTTTACCCCATTTTGTCTCATGTATCTTTTATTCTATTTCCATATTCTGTTTTCTATATTATGAAATGAAATGCTTCGAGAGTAAGGCATCATACTTCCTTAAATGTAAGATCAGCTTCGATGTGCATTTCCTAAGAAAAAGATATTTTCTTTTTTTTTTTTTTTGGAGATGGAGTCTTGCTCTGTCACCAGGCTGGAGTGCAGTGGCACGATCTCAGCTCACTGCAACCTCCGTCTCCCGGGTTCAAGCGATTCTCCTGCCTTAGCCTCCAGGGTAGCTGGAACTACAGATGTGCGCCACCATGCCCAGCTAATTTTTGTATTTTAATTTTAATTTAATTTTATTTTAGAAATGGAGTCTTGCTCTGTTGCCCAGACTGGAGTGCAGTGGTGCAGTCTTGGCTCACTGCAACCTCTGCCTCTTGGGTTCAATGGATTCTCCTGCCTCAGCCTCCCGAGTAGCTGGGACTACCAGTGAGTGCCACCACACCCAGCTAATTTTTTGTATTTTTAGTAGAGTTGGGGTTTCACCATGTTAGCCAGGATGGTCTCCATCTCCTGACCTCATAATCTGCCCACTTCGGCTTCCTAAAGTGCTGGGATTACAGGCATGAGCCACCGTGCCCGGCCTTTTTTGTATTTTTAGTAGAGATGGGGTTTCACCATGTTGGCCAGGATGGTCTCGATCTCTTGACCTTGTGATCTGCCTGCCTCGGCCTCCCAAACTGCTGGGATTACAGGCATGAGCCACTGCGCCCAGCTAGAATAAGATATTTTCTTGCATAGCCATAGTACAGTCAACTGCAGTAAACCTAACATCAATACAAACACTTTTATCTTCTTTACCCAACATCTGTATTCCAGTTTTGTCAACTGACCCAGTCATCTCTTGTAGCAATTCTTCTGGTCAGTATAGAATTCAGTCTAGGACAGGCACTGCATTTAGTTGTCAAGTCTTTAACTGGTGTGTTTTTAAAACCTCTCTGAGTGGAGGCTATTATCTTAAGTTAAATAACTCAGGAACAGAAAGTCAAATATCACATGTTCTCACTTGTAAGTGGGAACTAAATAATGTATACACAGGAACACAGAATGTGGAATAATAGACACTGGAGACTCCAAGGGTGGGAGGCTGGAGGGCGGATGAGGGATGATAAATAGCTCCTGGGTACAATGTACCCTATTTGTGTGACGGTTGCACTAAAAGTCCAGACTTCACTACCACGTATTGTATCCATGTAAAAAGCACATTTGTACCCATTAAATATATATAAATTAAAAATAAATAGATATTTTAGAATCTTTTGGATACATTGATACAGTAAAAAAATAAATAAGGGCTCTGTAGGTGATTTTAATGTGCAACTTGGGCCTTGGGTCATTGTGTAAATAAATACTCATTTACTACACTACCACATATTAAGTGCCTACCAGGTGTAGCCTACCAGGTGTAAAGTATTATGAATACAATTAAGGAGCTTATTACTTTAAGGACATACTATCCACAAGTCAACTATAATATCATAGGGATAAGTATCATGAAAGAAATATTAACAAACCTATAGGAGGAAACTATAATTAAATTGAACAAGTTTACTGAGGATCTACTATGTATCACACTTTGTACAAACTGCTGGAGAAATGGATGGATAAGTAAATTCAATTAATACACAGTTAAAAATTAATTAACAATTTTTTTTTGGAATGGAGTTTCATTCTTGTTGCCCAGGCTGGAGTGCAATGGCATGATCTCAGCTAACCGCAACCTCCGCCTCTTGGGTTCAAGCGATTCTCCTGCCTCAGCCTCCCCGGTAGCTGGGATTACAGGCGTGCACCACCATGCCCAGCTAATTCTTTTCGTATTTTTAGTAGAGATGGGGTTTCTCCATGTTGGTCAGGCTGGTCTCGAACTCCCGACCTCAGGTGATCCACCTGACTCGGCCTCCCAAAGTGCTGGGATTACAGGCGTGAGCCACTGCGCCTGGCCAATTAACACAGTCTAAATCACAAAAGTAAGGTTTTTAAAAGGTTTTTTTTAAGAGGAGGTGGGGCTCAAAAGATAAGCAGGATTTTACTTTTAGAGATGAAGACATTTCAGGCGAGGAAACTTCAAGAGGAAAGCTAGGTGAGTGCACAGTGGAGTAAGGAAAGAATCGTACTTCTCTGTGACCTGAGAATTGGGTGCATAGGGATGTATTAGGAGATTGTGCTGAAGAAGTAGGCTGGAGAATGTATGGTGGTACAGTTGCTTTGCAAAACAATTTGGCGGTTTCTTAAAAAAGTAAGAGTTACCATACAACTTAACAAAATTCCGCTCCTAGGTATCTCCAAGAACACATAAAGACTTGCACATGAATGTAATGTTCATAGCAGCATTATTCATAAAAGCCAAAAAGTAGAAACTCAAAATGTCCATCAACTGATGAATGGATAAATAAAACACAACATACCCATACAACAAGATAAATAAGTGAGTAATAAAAAGGAACAAATTAATGATATGTGTTACAATGTGGATGAATCTAAAAGAATTAGATGGAATAAATAGTTTATTATATGGTTTCATTTAGAGATAATTGAAAGAGATAGGAAGTAGATGAATGGTTGCCTGGGGCTGGTGGTGGGAACAGAAACTGACTACAACTGGCCACAAGGGAAGATTTCTTTGGGGTGACGAAAATGTCCCTAAAACTGGATTATGGTTATGGCTTAATGACTAAAATAATGTTGAACTGAACAATTAAAACAGGTGAATTTTATGGTATGTAAATTATACCTCAATAAAGCTGTAAAAATTAAAAAAACTTAATCAAAATTAGGCAGAAAGAAAATAGGAAGCACAATCTTAGAAATAAAAAATATAATTATTGAAATTCAAAAAACTTAATAGATGGGAAAAACTCTGGACTGGACAAATGATTTAGAAGACTGGCAAATTGGAAGGCAAGGAATTCACCAGGATGCAACACAAAGACAAAATCTTTTTTTAAAAAAATAACATCTCAGGATATAGATAGTGAGGCTTCCTCACTTACCTAATGGTAGTGCCAGAAAAGATAATGGAGGTAATGGCTAGGAAGCAGTATCGCAAGAGAAAATCAGTAATAATTTTCCAGAATTAAAAGAAAGCACATGCACCCCTATAATCCCAGCACTTTGGGAAGCCAAGGCGGGAGGACTGCTTGAGCTCAGGAGTTTGAGATCAGCCTGGACAACATAGTGAGACCCTGTCTCTACAAAAAAAAATTTTTAAATTAGCTGGGCATGGTAGTTCATACTTGCAGTCCAGCTTGAGTATGGGAGGTCAGGGTTGCAGTGAGCTTTGATCACACCATTGCACTCCAGCGTGGGTGACAGAGTGAGACACTGTCTCAAAAAAAAAAAAAAAAAAAGCAGCACATGGTAATCCTCAAAAGATAGTACCTCCTACTTTTGCAGAGGATAAAGATAAACTAACACCAAGACAGTTCTAGAAAACCTGCTGAACAGTAAAAATAAGCAAAATAAATCTGAAATGTTATCAAAGAGAAAACGCAGCTTATTTACAACGGAATGAAAATTAGATTGGCAGTAGAATTTTTAACCAGCAACACTTAGTACCAGAAGACAGTGGAGTACTATCATCAGTGTGGTATGGGAAAATAACTGTTCACTAGAATTTTATATCCAAATAAATTATCATACAACAGTGAGGGCAAAATTAAGACATTTCCAATAATGAATTCCCTCGCATACCAAGGCACCTACAGAAAGAACTATTAAAGGGTAGACTTCAGCCAGAAGAAAGTGAACCCAAAGGGAACACTGTAGATTCAAGAAAAAAAAATAGTGAGCAGAAAAATTGATAAAATGTCATAAATTTAACTTTTAACTATAAAAACTATTTTTAAATTTAAGAAGTAAAAACAGATTGAATGTGGTGGCACATGTCTGAGCTTTGGAAGGTCGAGGCAGGAGGATTGCTTAAAGCCAGGAGTTCGAGACCAGCTTGGGCAACATGGTGAGACTCAATTTCTACAAAAAATTTTTGAAAAAGAAAAAATTAGCTGGGGGTGGTGGTGTGGACCCGTTCCTAGCTACTTGGGAATCTGAGGTGGGAGGATCGCTTGAGGCCAGGAGTTTGAGGCTGCAGTCAGCAATGACTGTGCTACTACCCTCCAGCCTGGGTAACAGAGCAAGACCCTGTCTTTTAAACAAACAAACAAAAAAAGTAAAAATAAAACTCTAGGCAGCAATAACAAGATGGGAAGAAAGGGGCTGTTAAATGAGTAATATACAAAGTTCTTTCATGGGAAGAAACAATTACATACTAACTTTGTTAGAAAAAATATCAGAGTTAAGTATGTATGTTGAAAAATAAAAGACGATTCTGAGAAGAATAGAAATAAAACCTAAACCAGCAGTGGAATATGGATCACTTTACTAATCCGATAGAAGGCAAGAATGGAAGAAAAAGAAGCAAGGAGAAAGAATGGTAAATGAAAAACACAAGATCCGATGGAAGAAAAGCCCAAATGTATTAGTAATTGCAATAAATGCCTGGGGATTAAATTCACCTGTCAGAGACACAACCAAAATAAAACTCATAGAAAGATTAAATATGAAGATAGGGAAAACATTTCACATACAAATATTAGCCAAAAGAAGGGTGGCCTGTTAATAACAAAAACTTCTAATTTAAGCAATTAGCATAAAATGGTAAACAGAGGCACTACATAAGGATGAATTGTGATTTCTAATGCAGAATATGCTTTAAGAAACACTGCCTACTGTGTGCCAAGAATCATGTATGCCTCCTATACTGCTGTGTTTTCAGTGCTTGGCACATAATAGGTGTGCCATAAATATTAATGAGTGGAATGATTGCTATTTTATATTGAAATGATCTGTTTATGTGTTTGTCATACCACAAGGGCAAGACCATATCTTACTAATTGTTATGCCATCAACATTCAGCATAGCAGCTCTCACATAGTAGGAATTCCATAAGTCCACACTGAATTCAAGGATCATCTCTTCCATAAAATCTCCCCTCACTGTTCCTCCCACACTGATTTGTCCTTTGTTTTTACTTCTATAGCACTCGTAATTGGAAACACCCAATTGAGCATCCAAGACATAGTCTTCTAGCTTTCACTCAATATTTCAAATCTTGTTTCTCTAAAACTATTTTAGATTCTTTGAAGATAGAGAAGACGACTTGCACTGTGCCAAGTGTCTTTTCGGGTACTTGAATAAATACATGTTTTGGTTGATGTCACTATTTAGATGGATGTAGGTTAGATCAATAGTACCAGTTATACGTGCCAAGGACTCTAAGGGCTATCTCCAATTTCTTTTTTTCATCCCTTGACCAAAGAGAGCCCTGTTTGGAGACAGGCTCATGTGCAAAGAATGTGAAGTTAATGAGACAGGTGGGAGAAGGCGGCTAGTGTTCAATTCCAAGCCTCTGTGCTCTATTCCTCCTGGCAAAATAGTGAGGTTGGCGGGACAGGGGGAGGGGAATGTCTGTGATCCCACTAAAAAATGTGTGGGAAGAGAGAGGGAGATGGTGAGGAAAGAGAGCATGTTCCAGACGCTGCAGGACAGACCTGGACCTGAGCTTTCTCTGGCGGGCAGGGCACCAGGAGTTTATTATGAGACCAAAAGGAAATCATCCCAAGGCAAACAGCTAAATTCATCCACTTGAAACCTTGTATAGGAGACAGTGAGGGATGTTGTTCTCCATCTAGACAAGGCACAGAGGGGAGTCTGTGACAAGGGGCTCCTAATTGGGGAGCTGCAGAGGGTTAACAAAGAGCACTGGTGGCATCTTTTTGCTGGTCTTCTTGAAAAAGACATAGTCTGGGAAGGTTCAATCAGGGCCCTGCACGAGGTAGGGAGGTGGGCTGGCTGACCTCCCAAGGTCCTTCCTAATCCCATAATTATTTGGTGAATCGTGCTTTTCCCCATTTGTGCTCCTACACACGTCTGCACCCAGTTTGATAGTAAGTCCCCTAGGCTCCATTCCAGGTTTAGTACGGTGCCACGCAAGCTGCTGGCACTCAACAAATGACGCAAATTTTTGTTGAATGAAGGAATAAATGGATCAAGTGTTTAAATAGAGCCCACATGACCTCCCCAGCTGTAAAGTATGGCAGTTGAATGAAATCACAACATTCTAGGCACTTGAGCAAAGCTGGCGGGGACACACTCACACACACACACACGATTCACATTCCCACCTTGGAAAAGCACAGACCACCCGCTCAGCAAGCAGGCTGTGGGAGTTTCCTTGGCAAGGATCCTCTTTCTCTGCTGCTTTAGGATGGTGGCTCTAGAAGGTCAAGTCACCCAGATTTAGGACCGCTTCCCTTCCCGGTTGGCCTCCGAGACAAAGTTTCTGTCTGGATTCGGCCCAGGCCTCCCGGGAGGCGCATCCGCACTTACTCCCGGCTCCGGCGCCCCGGGCGTGCAGCTCGCTGGCCCGCTGCGCCCCACCTTACCTTGGTGAGCTGGGCGATCTTCTTGCACATTTTCACGTGCATCTCAGGATCACAGTCCATTCTCCAGCCGGCGCCACCGTCGGCTTTGGAGCCCTGGCAAGTCCCGGGAGGGTTAATTTTGCTGTTGAGAGCAGAAGCCATCGCTAAAACGAGCCCAGCACTTAGACTCTCGCTCGTTTTCTCCCTGCCCACCGTGTGCACGTGCGTGCGCGCGCGGGCGTGCGAGCGTGTGGGTTTCTCGGGAGAGGTGGCACTGCAGTCCCGTCGCCTGCACCGCCGCGTGGCCCCAGCTTCCCGAAGGTCTCCGCCTCCCGGGCCCACCCGCGCGCCCACCCTTTCTCCTCTCCCTCTGGCTCTCTGGCTGGCTGGCTCCGCGGGCACCCGTACCCTGCGGCGAGGCGTCGGCACCCCGCACGTGCCGCTGGCGATCAGTCTGCGGTTCCCCAGCCAGTGCAGGTTTCGTGTGCAAGGGGAGAGCTTCCGCGGCTAGGAGCTGCCGGCCTTGCGGGGTTTGCGCTGGGCGGGCACTGCGCTCTTGGACACGTGGGTGGCGCGCGGCCCTGGACTCGGTGGCGACGGACCCTGCCCGAGGTGGGGATCCAGGCTAAGGAGGAAGAAGAGCCTCCGGAGAGGGACAGGGCACGGTGACTCGCGGCTCCCGAGTCTCCGAGCTGATAGCGGAGATGGCGGTGGGGGACGAGATGCTAAGAGAGGGGCGGGTAGGTGAGGGCGAGCCACCGGGACTCGAGGAGGTGTGGGATCCGGGGCGCACGGTGTGGGCCAGCGCCTGAGTTGCGCGAGTGCACAGCGGGGCTGGGGATGGTAGCCTTCCTTTCTGGATCTTGGAGAGGAGCCAGGACATTGCGGGAGGATTGCCGGAGATGCCCAAAGAGGAGAAGCCAAGGGGATGGCAGGGTGCGGGTGACCGAAATCTGAGATGAGAAAGTGCGAAACGGGTAATGCAGGAAGCGGTAGGAACGCAAAGACAAAGTCATTAGGGAGAAAGAAAGGATGGTGGCAGGTGCGGGAAAGGAAGAAGCAAAGAGGAATGGAGCATTTAGATGGGTAACAGATGGAACTGAAAATATAAGTAAACCGAGTCCATTGAAAGTAAAGTGACTCCTCCAAATCCACACTACTGGCCTTGGGCAGACTGGAGCCAGACTGTCAGGTTTTCGGATTCTGAGCTGGTGTCTGTTTAGTGTTTGATGAGGGGAGAGGTTAGCGGGCCAAATTTCTTTCTGGCATGTTCTCTGGTTTCAGACAGTGGGCTTTAAGGGAAAGTGACAGCACCGTGATCAGCTTTTCCTAAAGCTCGAATAATAGGTCTTCATGATAGTTTGCATGGTGAATGTATATCCTTTATACATTGCCTTTTGTCAGAAATTTTAATAATCTTCATAAACCAAGCAAGCTTCAAAGGGTCTCAGAAACCGCAGTTCCACCCATCCATACTGAAGGTAACAATACCCATTTTTGTTGATGAGGAAAATTGACCCAGAAAATTTGTACCAAGTCAGGCAATTACAAGTAAAACTGTTTCTGAAACAGACATTCCTATTCTAGATTCTGTATCAAATGACCAACCTCGGTTTTTGATTTCTAATTTACCGTCTTAAGTTCTCTTTTTAGCACAACCCCTCCCTCCCCCAGTTCCTTTAGAAAACAGAAACAAAGCCCCTGAGGATGGGGGTCAGGGGGTCAGGAATCCACATTAAACAGTTCTCTGCTTAATTCCAAATTGTGTATTTAGAATATTTTCTGCAGGATCTTAATATACACTAAATTTTACAGGAATTCAACCACTGTGTAAACTAGAGGAAAATTAGCCTTTTTGGTCAAGAACTTTACCAAAAGTTGTTCACCATTTTGGAAAATCACCTCAAGGGCCAGGTGGCTCATGATATTTGGTTGCCAATACAACACACTTCTTTATTTATTTATTTATTTATTTATTTTGAGATAGAATCTTGCCCTGTCACCCAAGCTGGAGTGCAGTGGCATGATCTCGGCTTACTGCAACCTCTACCTCCTGGGTTTAAGCCATTCTTGTGCCTCAGCCTCCGGAGTAGCTGGGATAACAGGCACGCACCACCACGCCCGACTAATTTTTGCATTTTTAGTAGAGATGGGGTTTCTCCATGTTGGCCAAGTTGGTCTCAAATTCCTGGCCTCGAGTGATCCTCCCACCTAGGCCTCCCAAAGTGCTGGAATTACAGGTGTGAACCACCGTGCCTGGCCACAACACACTTCTAACTGCCACATTCATGGTGAGGCTACCTATATATGCAAGCGTCTGATTACTACACTGTGTCCCTCAGTATCAATAGGCGATTGGTTCCAGGACCCCTTCAGATACCAAAATCCATGGATGTTCAAGTCACTTACATAAAATGGTGTAGCATTTGCATATAACCTACTCACATCCTCTCGTATGCATTAAATCATCTCTATATTACTTGTAATATCTAATACAATGTAAATGTTATGTAATTAGTTGTTACACTATATTGTTTAGGGAATAAAAAATAGTCGGTATATGTAAAGTACAGATGCAACCATCAATTTTTTTTCTTCAAATATTTTTGACTTGTGGTTAGTTGACTTTGAGGATGTGGAACACATTGATATGGAGGGCCAACTGTACATATTATTTAATTATAATGAAATATCAAGAATCAAATGTCAAAAAAACAAAGTCAAGAAATTATGCAGATTTAAAAAGGTGTGTATTATCTATGAATTTCAAGATAGTAACATGGATGTTATAAAAAGGGTGATGTTGGGTCTGAAAAGAATTGAAAGCCATTGCTCTAGATGATCTTATACACACTAAAGTTTAGAAAAACTGCAAGTCTAACCCCAAGTTTTAGTTTGTAAATAATGATTTCATTAGGTCTTGGGGCTAAAAAATGTTCCAATAGGAAATATTATACTTTCAACTTTACAGTGGAAGACAATGGGAAAATCAGATTCTTTGATCAGCTTTGTTGGCCCACAGCTGCTGTAATCAAGGCACCATGAGCCGACCTGTTTTGGAGAGTCCTCTGCAGCTCCTAGGACTTCCCAGCATTGGGATTAGTAGGCCCCTTTACACCATCAGGAATGAAACTGAGGGCAGAAGAGAATTCAGTACTATATCAAATGTGGAGGTGGATTTATTAGGCCACCAATGTCATATTGGCACTGTGCTAAGCCCATAGCACATGGCCTGACCTTCTCTGAGGTACTTATTGTCATTCTCATTCTACAGACTAGGAAAGTGAAGCTAAGGCAGGTTGAGTCCCCAGCTGTATACAGCTAGTGAATGGATCTGGGTCCATCTGACCTCAAAGGTGATATTCTTTCCAATTGATTTGTCTTTAGATTATAAATATAAGCTTCCCAGAGCACAATGCTGGCAACATGATATTTTTCTTTTAAAACTTCTTATTTTTTAAAATAGAAACAAGGTCACACTATGATGTCCAGGCTGGTCTTGAACTCCTAGCTTCAAGTCATCTTCCCACCTCAGCCTCCCAAAAGTGCTGGGATTACAGGTGTGAGCCACTGTGCTTGGTCAGAAAAATTTAAAATCATAATTGATTTGTCTTTTCTTTAGATTATAAGCTTCTTGTAGTATCCCCCCCAAACATCCTCACCCATAATTATACAAACAATAACAAAAAGAGAGTAGAAGCAAGCAAAAATAACCCCACATCCCAAACTCAGAGAAAACTGTTGTTAGTATTTTGGAGAAGATACTTCTAGACATTTCTGTGCACACATATAGAAAATGTAACAAACATATATGTATTTCAGAAATGTTTACACACTTCTGTGTAAACTATAAACAAATAGTATAATAATTTTTTTTTTTTTTTGAGACTAAGTCTCTCTCTTTTTGCCCAGGATGGAGTGCAGTGGTGCAATCTTGGCTCACTGCAACTTCCACCTCCCGGGTTCAAGAGATTCTCTTGCTTCATTCAGCCTCCTGAGTAGCTGGGATTTCAGGCATGCACCATCATGCCTGGCTAATTTTTGTATATTTAGTAGAGATGGGGTTTCGCCATGTTGGCCAGGGTGGTCTCGAACTCCTGACCTCAGCTTCAGCCTCCCAAAGTGTTGGGATTACAGGCATGAGCCACTGCAACCGGCCAATAATGTTTTTTTGTTTTGTTTTGTTTTTGATGAATCTTGCTCTATCACCCAGGCTGGAGTGCAGTGGTGCGATCTTGGCTCACTACAACCTCTGCCTACTGGGTTCAAGTGATTCTCCTGCCTCAGCTGAGATTACAGGTGCCTGCCACTATGTGTGGCTAATTTTTCTATTTTTAGTAGAGACAGGGTTTCACCATATTGGCCAGGCTGGTCTTGAACTCCTGACCTCAAGTGATCCGCCCACCTCGGCCTCCCAAAATGCTAGGATTACAGGCGTGAGCCACCATGCCCGGCCTATAATAATGCTTTTGAACCCTACTTGCTGAGTAATATAAAGTGGATATCTTTTTGTCAGTGAAGATCTATCTTCCTATTCCTAACAACCAATCTTCCATTACATACAATACCATTTACTCTATCTTCTACTGGACAATTTTAAAAATATTTTAAGCCAAAATGTTTAATGTGTATTTGTAATGTATGCTTGCTGTATTACGAGAATATTAAATTCCGTCCTAAGGGATAGAGAAAAAAAGAATATATGAAACTCATGCGTTAAGTATAATGGGCAAAGAAGTAGCCTGTGAAATAGGCAGGATTAAGATGTTAAGTATAGATAGTGTAGAGCAAGACATGACAAAGAGAATAAAAGGAATATATGTAAAAAAGATGGAAGAAACAAGAGTGTTCCTAACGGACAGAATAAGGTGGGAAAGGCCAAGTTGCAATGTACAGACGATGCCACCTTCAGGCTGATAGTTCATGCCTAAAATGGCCATTCATTAGTGACACCCGTTCTGGCCCTATTTCTGTTCTGCCACAGAAACACAGATTAAGAACATGGCTTTCAGTCGGGAGCAGTGGCTCATGTCTGCAATCCCAGCACTTTGGGAGGCTAATATGGGAGGATTGCTTGAGCCCGGGAGTTCAAGGCTGCAGTGAGCTATGATCCTGCCACTGCACTCTAACCTGGGTGACAGAGTGAGATCCTGTCTCTAAAAACAAAAACAAACAAACAACAACAAAAAAACAGGGCACTTAGCAGGCCATTAGCTAGGTATCTTTGCCCCTGGGTTTCTGACAGAGCAAGTGTGCATGGGCTGTAAGCACTGCTGCACCCCCATTTTCAGTTATGGCTGTGGTCCTCATGACCTAATTATCAGAGATAAAGGCTGATGTAGCAGACAAGATGCCACAACACTGTGTAGCATGAAATTCAGGTAATTTTTCCTCCCACCTCTCTTGGACCCTATCCTAAATGTGTTAAACTTCACTATATCTTTCCAACTACATTTTGTTTAAAAGCAATAAACTATGTGATTTGAGCTTCTTAATTTGCCGTGTGAGGTTTCCTGTCCATGACACCTGGGACAGCCTGCCTGATCGTCTATTTGAAGGTTACTATTGCATCAAGGGAACTGCCTACATGACATTGTTGTAAGTGGGTTTTTGCATCGATGTGCAAGTGTTCCCACAGAAATATTCCCCCGCACCATTTGTTTGCTGGTAGAACTGAATACCTTCCCACAACTTGATTAGTCATTGTTTTTGCCTGGCTTTCTTGCTGCTTACAAAGAGCTCTTCCTTAATAGGGGCTTTTAGCACTTTGCCTATCATATATATTGCAAACATTTCCTGTAGTTAGCGGATTTTTTTTCTAGCTTTCTCAAGCTCTATAAACATTTTGAATTTTTATGTAGGAAAATCTGTTGATCTTTTCCCTCACATTTTTTGGCTTTTCCCCCATGCTTAGAAAAGCCTTCTCTACCCCAGATTATGAGGAAAAGGGAATCCATAGTTTATCCTAGTACTTTTATGACTTCATTTAAAATATGGTTTATCTACCTGGGATTTATGCTGATATATGGAATGAGGTTAGACTCCAGACTTATGCTTTTCCAGATGGCTAAATGGTTGTCCCAACAGGTATTTAAATAATTCATCTTTACCACGCTGATAATCTAAGTGTTGCCTTAGGTGATTTCTTTGGTAAAAATTTACTTAGGTAGATTTACTTAGGCTAAAGCTTTTAATTAGTATTTTTCTTTCCTAATCAGTTAAGTAGCATGGGTAACTCGATTGTTGTTATTACTCCTAATATACTACTCATCTAAAACCAAGTTCACATTCTTGAGTATTTCACTTAACCCCTTTCCCTAGAAGGCTTTTTCCCCTGCTACGCCTGACTCATTCCTACTCATCTTTCAGATCTCAGCCTGAATATCACTTCCACAGGAAGACTGTCTCTGTAGTTGCAGATCAGTTTGCATGTCCTTAAAATATGTTGTCGTAGCTCTGCATTTCCATATAGCACCTATACCACATTTTATTTTTAAAAGCTGATGTTTCCTGTCAAACATCTTCCCTTTTTTGATTGAATGTAAGAACACACGTGTAAATTAGCATCATGCTTTTTTTTTTTTAAACTGTAATCCTAACACACATTAACTAGTATTCAGGGTTTCATTAAACGCAGCATGGTATCAAATCTTCCATCTCATCTCCCAGGGAGTAAAATGAAAACCTCTTTTACACAATGGCGACATTTGTACTGAGATTTCAGTATATCGACATGACACCACGGAACATGACATTTTGGAATAAAATGTCTTGTAGCAAAGTCATAGATTGTGTTAAATATTAATATGATCATTTGAGCTATGTACTAAGTGGCAACTCAAATTTTTTAATGGACTAAAGTATTGGTAATATGTCTGATCTATGGTTGAATATTGCATTGTAGTTGTTTCTCAATTTCTGTTTTTGGAATTGACTCCGGCTGTTTTTGGTGGTGGTTGTCCTCCACAGTGTCTTTGCAGACAAGTATTATCCAGACTATTTACATGGGGTTAGAAATTCTCAAATATTAGTAAACATAAAATTTGTTTATATTTACTAAACAAGGAGTTTGATAAAAATGAGTATTTCTGCTTCCCCATCTCAGAAATTTTGATTCAGTCGGTCTGGGGTCAGGCATTTAAAACAATCTCTTCAGGGATGCTGTTGTAGATGCTACCAGACACCATGTAGAGAATTGCTTAATGGCCCAACCAACCCTTGCTAGTTCCCTCTAATTGCTTTGTGATGTTCTTCTTGTCCTCTCTGCTATTCACATCCCAAAAGCCTTCAAATCTCGGTTCAAATCACACCCACGAGGTAGCCCTGGACTGGCTACTCCAGTCAGAGGTGCTGTCTTTGAGCTCCCATAGCAGTGAGTTATTTCATGAAATGTTAGAAATATTGTATACTATTATCATATTATGACACAGTATTGTAACATTTAAATAAAGCAACATAATTGAATTTATCATTTTGAGATACTGTGATTCAGAGGTCTAATTTTAAGTTCAGAGGTCTAGTGTTAAGTTCAGTTTACTTCAACACTGACTTTAATAGCTGTTATAACCAAAAACCTATGAAATTTCATTGATTCAAGCGAATAATATCATTACATGTACTTACTAAATTATGTTATAAGTTTTCAATCTCATCCACCAATTTTCAAAAAGCACTTTGGTGAAATTCAGTAGAGTTATATCTTCCCTGACCAATCAATTTCTCACAAGCTAATCATAAAATGATGATTTTTGAACACAATATATTCTTATGGTACAATATTCAAAAGTGAAAAAATGAAAAGGTTCCCTCCCACCTTTGTTCCCGGTCACTGGTTCCACTCCCCCGGGGGCAAACAGTTCTATTAATACAGGAGCATTCTGAGCATGTAGATAATATTTTCTGACCCATTTTGTGCTTACTACCATAATGAATGCAGAAGGACATGGTCCTCCCACACCATACCTCCTCCACATTCCTCAGCCTTATTTGCTTAGAATTTCACTAACCACTTAATATAACTACAGTTGTAGTAACATTATGGTTCATGGTCAAAGAATGATCACAATTACTCCTATTTTCTTATACAACACCTGTCTCCCATATATTTTTTTTTTTTTTTAAGTCATTACTTGATGGGAATGCACTGGAGTCTGCACTGGCCTCAATGTTCAGCAAAAATCTGCTCTTAGGCACTGGCCTTGGCCTTTGGGAGGCTACATAGCTAACTTCCACCTTCAATATTGTCTTTGTTATTCCAGAAATTGTACCTGATCAATAATAATGGTTTGGTTTTCAGACAAACATCATATCTGGTCAGATTAACAGCATCTGCAGTATTAACGAAGCAAGCATATTATTAAGGTGATGCTAATTGCTAAACTATACAAGTAGCTTGACATGGTTTTTTTGGTCACATTAAAGTGACTTGAGTTACTGGTCTTTGGACCTCTTTCCTGTCTAAAGTGAATCAAGGATCAGCTCCTTCTATCTTGTGGGTCCACTATCCCCTAGAGCCTGACAGTCACCTGCATCCAGCCAGCAAAATGCAAAAAAGAACACAGAGAAGGTATATTCACTTCTAAAACACCTTGGCCTTGAAGTAACACACCGATTCTGTTATCACTCCATTGGCAAAAACTGATATGCACTATCTAGATATAAGGGGATCAGGGAAATGTAATTTCTGACTGGCTAGCAATTTTTCATAACTGTACACTATGAAAAGGGAGCACACCTTTTTTTTTTTTTTTTTTTGAGGTGGAATCTCACTCTGTCGCCAAGCTGGAGTGCAGTGGAACGATCTGGGCTCACTGCAGCCTCCGCCTTCCGGGTTCAAGCAATTCCCCTGCTTCAGCCACCTGAGTAGTTGGGACTACAGGTGTGCGCTGCCATGCCTGGCTAATTATTTTGTATTTTTAGTAGAGAAGGGGTTTCACCATGTTGGCCAGGATGGTCTTGATCTCCTGACCTAGGGGAGCACTCATTTATAATGGACATAAAATTATCTAGTGCAAATAATTCAGACTTATTGCAGATTATCTGTTTTGTTTTGTTTTGTTTTTGTTTTTGTTTTTTAACAAGGTCTCTTACTCTGTCACCCAGGCTGGAGTATAGTGGTGTGGACTCAAGTGATCCTTCCATCTCAGCCTCCTGAGTAGCTGGGACCACAGGTGCATGCCACCACCATACCTGGCTAATTTAAAAAAATTTTTGGTAGAGATGAGGTCTCCCTGTGTTGCCCAGGCTGGTCTCACACTTCTGAACTCAAGCGATCCTCTCACCTTGGCCTCCCAAAATGCTGGGATTATAGGCATGAGCCAGCACGCCTGGCCTGAACATTCTTTTTAAAATAAAGGTAAACAAAAACATTCCAGTTATAAACTGAGGTGAAAAAAATCTCACTGCAATGTAAGCTTTATGAAGGCAGGAATTTTTGTCTGTTTTGTTTATTGCTAAATTCTTAGCACTTGGCACTGTGTAGGTGCTCAATAAATATTTGCTGATTGACTAATGAATGTGCTTCTATCAATAAGCAAAAACATTAATGTGTATGTACTACAAAAGTAAAGTGCTACAAATAATTAATAATTGTGAAAAATGTCAATGTTTTGTACAGAAACTGATACTGAGAACTTTCTGGTAGTTGAATAACAGGGAAGTAGAAGGATAATATTTAAAACAGTAAGACTAGATAATGTCTAAAAGAATACCTCAAAAATGTAAAAAAAATTTGAATAATAATATACGGTAGAATAATACAGATTTGGTTATTTTTCATTCATTCTAATGCAGAATTGGTGTCCTAACATTCAAAATTTTAAACAAAATAAGTGTTAAGAACTGTTTGATTTTTAGTTAATTTATGCCACTTAGATAATTAGTTTTTAGGAAGAAGTCCAATTTGGGAATTCTTCAGTCTTTTGGGGATAACTTAAAAACAGAATGTCAACTTTCCTCCCCAAATTTCATGAAAACAAACAAACAAACAAAAACTCCAAAGACATAAATGTCATATATGATAAATCCCCTTGAATTTGGATAAAGAATGTGAAGAAAAGGAGAAAGTATTAGAGAAAAATGAGATACCCACAAATATTCTCTTCTCAGTAATCAAATTTGAAAATGTATCTTAAATGTGAAAGCTAAAACTATAAATCTTCTAAAAAAAAGAAGACTATCTTTGTGATATTCAAGTTAACAAAGATTTGTTAAAGCACTAACCATAATACAAAAGGAAATCTGATAAATTAGATTTCATCAAAGTTGAAAACTTCTACTCATCAAAATATACCATTAAGAAAACAAACAATGGCTGGGTGTGGTGGCTCACGCCTGTAATTCCAGCACTTTGGGAGGCCAAGGCAGGCAGATCACTTGAGGTCAGGAGTTCGAGACCAGCCTGGCCAACATGGAGAAACTCTGTCTCTATTAACAACAACAAGAACAAAAACCTACAAAAATTAGCTGGGTGTGGTGGCACACACCTGTAATCCCAGTTACTTGGGAGGCTGAGACACAAGAATTGCTTGAGCCTGGGAGGCAGATGTTGAAGTAAGCTGAGATCCCGCCAGTGCACTCCTGCCTGGGCATCAGAGTGAGACTCTGTCTTAAGAAAAAGAAAATAGACAAGGCATAGAATGGCAGAAGAAATTCATTATATAAATAAACAACTTGTATACAGTGTATATAAAAACTCCTATAGGCTGGGCATGGTGGCTTATGCCTGTAATTTCCGCTGGGGGATTTTGGGAGGTTGAGAGGGGAAGATTGTCTGAGGTCAGGATTTTGAGACAAGCCTGGGCAACAGTGTGAGCCCATTTCTAAAAAATAAAAAAAAACAGAACTACAAATTAATAAGAACAAGATAATCTATTCTACAAATGGGCAAAAAACTTGGACAAGTACTTGCAAAGAGGTATCTGAATGTCTCATAAGCATATAAAAAGGTGTTTAACAACACTGATCAAAGAAATGTAAATTAAAGTCACACTGGGATACCATTAAACAACCACCAGAATGAGTAAAATTAAAAGGACTGACAATCACAAGTGTTTGTAAAGATATGGAGCAACGGGAACTTCCATACATTGTTGGTGAGAGTGTAAAATGATACAGTAACATTAAAAAGTGTTTGGCATTGACAAATGGGATCAAATTAAACTAAAGAGCTTCTGCACAGCAAAAGAAACTACCATCAGAGTGAACAGGCAACATACAAAATGGGAGAAAATTTTTGCAATCTACTCATCTGACAAAGGGCTAATATCCAGAATCTACAAAGAACTCAAACAAATTTACAAGAAAAAAACAACCCCATCAAAAAGTGGGCGAAGGATATGAACAGACAATTCTCAAAAGAAGACATTTATGCAGCCAAAAGACACATGAAAAAAATGCTCATCACGGGCCATCAGAGAAATGCAAATCAAAACCACAATGAGATACCATCTCACACCAGTTAGAATGGCCATCATTAAAAAGTCACGAAACAACAGGTGCTGGAGAGGATGTGGAGAAACAGGAACACTTTTACTCTGTTGGTGGGACTGTAAACTAGTTCAACCATTGTGGAAGTCAGTGTGGCGATTCCTCAGGGATCTAGAACTAGAAATACCATTTGACCCAGCCATCCCATTACTGGGTATATACCCAAAGGATTATAAATCATGCTGCTATAAAGACACATGCACACGTATGTTTATTGCGGCACTATTCACAATAGGAAAGACTTGGAACCAACCCAAATGTCCACCAATGATAGACTGGATTAAGAAAATGTGGCACATATACACCATGGAATACTATGCAGCCATAAAAAATGATGAGTTCATGTCCTTTGTAGGGACATGGATGAAGGTAGAAACCATCATTCTCAGTAAACTATCACAAGGACAAAAAACCAAACACTGTATGTTCTCACTCATAGGTGGGAATTGAACAATGAGAACACATGGACACAGGAAGGGGAACATCACACACCAGAGCCTGTTGTGGGGTGGGGGGGAGAGGGGAGGCATAGCATTAGGAGATATACCTAATGTTAAATGAGGAGTTAATGGGTGCAGCACACCAACATGGCACATGTATACATATGTAACAAACCTGCACGTTGCGCACATGTACCCTAAAACTTAAATACAAAAAAAAAGTGTTTGGCAGTTTTATTAAAAATAAATACACAACTACTCTGATATAGCAATTTGATGCCTAGGTATATACCCAAAGGAATGAATACACATATCCACAAAAAACCAAAACAAAACAAAACAATACACACAGAATGTTTATTATAGCTTTATTCATAATAACAAAAAATTGGCAATAACTTAAATGTCAACAGGTAAAAGGATAAATGAATTATGATATATTCATATAATCAAATAGTCTATAACAATAAAAAAAGAACAAGCACGTTGCTGAAAGAAGCCAGGCATAAAACAATATATACAGTATGATTCCATTCACATGAAATCTGAGAACAAGCAAAACTAACAGATCTTTAGAAAAGAGGAGTTATTTCTGGGAGATGTATAGACTAGGAAAGGGCACAAGAGAATTTGAAATTTTTAATACTTTAATCTGAGTGTATACATTTTTATATGATCTTGATATGAATGTATACATATGTAAAAAATCAAGTACACTTATGATTAGTGCACTCTATTTACTGTATATATGTGATTTCTTACTTAGAAAAAAGGAGATGGACAAACCTGGCATGGTTTACTCAATAGATTTGATGACAGAGAGAAAAACCTATCAGCATACATATCACTTGCAAGTAAATAAAAACTCATTCTGAGATTATGTAATATTAATATAAACAAAGCATAGAAAAAAACCCTGAATCATAACTCATAAGGAAACATTTCAAATATTATATAGGAATATATTATGGACCAGCCACTGTATGTAACCATATCTTGATAGCAAAAATAGCGTGGAAGATGAAAAACAGTATTGAATTTCAGAATATTATTTTTAAAAAGTAGATACAGGTTGAGTATCCCTTATCTGAAATGTGTGGGAACAGAAGTGCTTCAGATTTAACTTTTTCAGATTTTGGAATATTTATGTATACATAATGAGATATCTTTGGGATGGGATGTCTAAACATGACATTCATTCATTTTTCATATATACATAGCTTGAAAGTAATTTTATACAATAGTTTTAATAAACTGTGTATTGTGTGCCTTTGTTTTGACTGACCTGTCACATGAGGTCAGGTGTGAAATTCTCCATTTGTGCGGTCATGTTGGCACTCAAAAAGTTTTGGATTATGGAGCATTTCAGATTTTAATTTTTGGATTAGGAATGGTCAACCTGTAATTCTTTATGTTTTTGATTCTACAGAGGCTAAAATTTAAACAAAAAGCTTGCTGAAATTACTGCTATAGACTATGCATTATTTCTGTAAATAAATACAAAATTGAGATTTCTCTAAGCAAATCAAATACAAAACAAATTGAAAAACTTTTTATTTTCTAAAAATATCTTCTGCGGCACACATCTTATTGAAGTCAGCATCTACTGCAATTGTGGAGTATTATGCCGTAAGGACCAATCTAATTATAGCTGACAAGACGCCAACTAGCCTATACTTTTAATTTCAAATTTTTAAAAACTGATTACTAAATAACATTACTTTCTAAGAAATAAAATTTCAAATTTCCTGCTCATTTATACACTTTCCATTGTACTCAAATACTTTGTTCCCAGTTTTCCTAGAGACCTACTTCCTGGAACCTCCATCCCACTTACTTGGCACAGTAGTCATCCTGGGACTTTCCTCGTTTTCTTTTGTGACATCTTTTAGTTTCAGGATCCCATGCCTTCTCAGATTACTCCCTCATTTTGGTGAAGCACATCTTCCAGTGGCTTCCTAAGAAAGGGTAGATGGTGAGATAAAATTCTGAGACCATGCAAGTCTTAAAGTATCTTTATTTTAGCCCCACTCTTGATTGGATTATTTGAGTACAAAATTCTAGCTTGGAAATCATTTCTTTTTAAATTTAAAGACCTTGCTTTCATAGTCTTCTGGCATCCAGTGTTGCTACCAAGAAGTCTAAATGCCATTTTTATGTAACTTCCCCCGCTACCTTTTTTGGGAAGCTCTTAGGTCCTTCCATAACTCTAGCATTCTGAAATATCCTAACAATGTGCTTTGTTATTTTTTAATTCATTCCACAGGGCACTTAGTGGACCCTTTTAATTTAGGAGACTAAAGTCTTATATTTTCGGGAAATGTTCTTTATTTTTTTTCTCTCTTCACCTTCTTTCTCTGTTCTCTCATTTTGGAACTCTTATTTATTAGATGTTGCATCTTATTCAGGTTTAAGTTTCTTTTTTGTTCTTGCCTACTTTTCATCTCCTTGTTCTGTTTTTTAAAATGTCTTCAAGTTATTTTCTAATACATCTACTGAATGTTTAATTTTGGTTTCCTGTTTTTCCAATAGCTTTTGTTTTTGGATTGTTCATTTTTAAAAATAGCATCCTGATCCTATTTCATGGAAGCAGTATATTCGTTTCTGAGAATATCACAGCTTCTTTGTGTTCATCTTTCATGTTGAAGGTTTCCTCAAATATCTAGTGATCCTTGGCTATCTGTGTATAGTGATTTCAAGTGACTGAAAGCTGTATATGAATGAGCAGGGCTTGTGGACTCTCAGTTTCACTGTAACAAATAATCGAGTGTCAAGCTGTTTTTTTTTACTGCTCGTCTTTTTGGGTTGGGTGAGCAGGGCTGGGTATAAGCCCCATTGCCAGATTCTGTAGCCAGGTGGAGAAAGTGGACTGGAGGCTCATAATGTTCAGAATATTCACATTCTGTCAATCATTTTGTCTTCCATATAGCACATCACTACCACTACCATCCTCCCCCTGTCCTCAGTTCTAAGTCTATTTGGTTTAATTTCTCCAGACAACAAGTCTTCAGTCATCTGCTAGAGAGATAGCTGCCTGCCTACAAAGGAAGAGCAAAAATTCAACTTTCTTTATTACTCCCACCTTCCAGAGTACCTTGTGCCTTTAAATCCTTGGGTCTTTTGGGGTTTCTGGAAGGCAAAGATAGGTGTTCCAAATTTGTGAACCTTTTCTGTGATGAAGAATGGCTATCATAACTGCTACCTATCAAGTTTTTTTTTTTTTTTTTTTTAAGAGTGATATACTTTCCCTTCATGGTAAAGAAGAGTGAGAAAGTAACTGCTTAAAACACACACAGACGGCCAGGTGCGGTGGCTCACGCCTGTAATCCCAGCACTTTGGGAGGCTGAGGCGGGTGGATCATGAGGTCAGGAGATCGAGACCATCCTGGCCAACATGGTGAAACCATCTCTACTAAAATACAAAAAATTAGCTGGGCGTGGTGGTGCGTGCCTGTAGTCCCAGCTACTCAGGAGGCCAAGACAGGGAAATTGCTTGAACACAGGAGGTGGAGATTGCAGTGAGCCGAGATTGCGCCCGCCACTGCACTCCAGCCTGGCAACAGAGCGAGTCTCCATCTCACAACAACAAACCACAAACCCAAACTACCTGCTGTTAAGACAGCATTTAAAAAATTTGTGTTTGCAAATATTGTAATGGTTATGTGGTTATTTTAGCTAAATACCATGTGTCTCCTATAAAGTCTCATATCTGCAATTGGGCCTCCTCTTCTGACACTCAACAACAGTTCTAAGAAATAAATAAATATATAAGAAATACAACTTGGGTCAACTATGTGTGAGCCTTCCTCATCCCCCGTCTCTTATTATTAAATATTATTATTTTAGAGACGAGCACTTGCTCTGGTGCCCATGTTGGAGTGCAGTGGCATGATCATAACCCACTGCAACCTCAAACTCCTCAGCTCAAGCAATCCTCCCAATTTAGCCTCCTGAGTAGGTAGGACTACGGGTGTGCACCAGCACTGCTCCTGGCTACTAATCAATTACTTAGACATAAGAAAACAACACGTACTGGAAAGAGTCAAGACAGTTCCTGGGAACAACTATATAGACTAAAACCCAAGCTTAATCCATGCCACTAACATATTTATAGGGTTGCAGATAAAATGCAGGAAACTACATTTGAATTTCAGATAAATACCGTAACTTTTTTCCAGTATATGTGCCATATTTCATTATTTATCTGAAATTCAAATGTATTTGGGTGTCCTGTATTTCTGTTTGCTAAATCTGGCAACCCAACCCATTTAAAGAAACATGTCCCAAGTGGGATGTGACAACATAGAAAAACTGCATTCAAAGAAGGAAACTGGGGTCTGGTCCAAAGCTTTCAAGCCATGGGAGTCTACTTAAGTACCAAATAGACAGGGACCAATATCATATAACACGCTTTGCAGTAAGTCTACATGGAATGCATTGTCTGTGGCCAACATTAATGCCAGCCTTCAATTGATTCAGAAATTAGAATTCTTCAGGTTGTGGCTGCACCCTTCTTTCACCAGAGCTCTGCCACTCTATCAGGCCATTCTGGTTACTCAGGGTGCAACCAGAAAGCCCATCTAGGGTCTTTTTTGATGGAAGATGGCCACACCCTTGGGCTTTTCCACTTGTTTGGTACCTCTCAAAGGAAGTTGCCCCTACTGGTCCATTGCTTAATTAATTTATTGTAAACCAAAACCATCAGCTGATGCACTGGAGTGTCAGGTCCCACAGCTGATACCATAGATGGAAGGGTAATATTAGGCATAAGCTGAGCAGTTAACCCAAACTTAACAATTTCGCCCCAGATAAAACTATAGTACCAGCTCCTTATTAACTGCAACACTCATTTCAGGAATTTCATCTGGTTTCTGTTGCTAATTTGATAAACTAGCTTGGTTTATGTGTATACTAGGAAGTCAGTTTTAATCTTGTTAAGCTAACCAGTATCCTGGGTCCCTTCTGAATGATTATTGTTATATAGAGCCTAACTCCCCTAATGATCCCAGGAATTTTCATATCATGTGTCATAATCATCTTCCTAAATAAACTGCCCAAATTCCAGTCAACTTCCTGTTTTATGATTCAACCTAAAACGGTTGCTAATATTTTTAACTGACTCCACGGTTTAGAAGCAATAACCCTATAGCTGTCTTCCTGTTACACTGTTATTTTCCATTTTTTTTTTTTAAACCAGGTACCAGTGTAACACCAGCACTTTGGGAGGCTGACGTGGGAAGATCGCTTGAGCTCAGGAGTTCCTGACCAGCCTGAGTGAAACTGTCTCTATAAAGAAATACAAAAATTGGCCTGTGTGGTGGTGTGCACCTGTAGTCCACAGCTACTGATGAGGCTGAGGTGGGAGGATGGCTTGAACCTGGGAGGTCAAGGCTGCGGTGAGCCAAGATCATGCCCCTGCA
Source organism: Symphalangus syndactylus (assembly GCF_028878055.3). Lineage (NCBI taxonomy): Eukaryota > Metazoa > Chordata > Mammalia > Primates > Hylobatidae > Symphalangus > Symphalangus syndactylus. The sequence continues at coordinate 25,555,684 of NC_072438.2, forward strand.
CTCCAGCCTGGGCAAGAGTGAAACCCTGTGTCAAAAAAAAAAAACCAAAAAACAGGCATTCATTTTCCACAGCTCATTGAGAATAGCTGGTCACAGCTCTCACAGAAGACGGGAAGCCAGCAAGTGTCAGGTCACTGTGGTATATCCTCATCCTTTCCATTTCTTGGTCTCAGTTGCAAACTTTTACAGTAAGTCTCACTGCTGCTGCTAATTGAAAGGAAGAGCTTGGCAAACTGCATGAAATTAGCAGACTCAAATATGTAGTCATAAACTCAACTTTACTTAAAATTATTTGAGACACATCATATTTTTCTTTTAGCAACAGCAAGTTGACATAGAAGTACTTGTGGTTGGTCCAGCTAATGTAACTCCCTCAGTCCAATGGATATCACTGGCGGACAGATATGTTACCAGCTTGTACAGTTATCTCATGAAGTCTGAGAAGTTATCCAGACTTCTCAGGCTGTCCTATATATCCTAGCTACCTAAGCAAAACACTTTTGGCCCTGATCTTTGTGCCACTACCTTGTGATTAGCAGATATAATTTAAATCTGTATACAAAATATCTATATATTTTCTCCATTTCCTTTGCTGCCCTCCTCATGAATCTTCATTACACTTGGATGGCTGCTCCATTCAATTATTTTATATGATTCTCCACTATATGCTATTTTCAATATGTGAAGGGCCAACATATGGATTACGGTTTAGGTTTATTTAATATGACCCTAGATAGCAGAAATGGCTTGGGGTAATATGTAGGTTCGTATATTTTAAAACTAATTTCCTATGTGTAGTAATCTTATTTAGTTTTGCATTCCCAGTGTCTGCACTAGAGTAGGCACTTCTCCATAGCAATATTGGATGAATGGCTAAATTTCTAACAAGAGATATTTAAAACTAACAGGCTGCTCCAAAAGACATGTTCTCTAACACTGGAGGCAAAAGTAGAAAGCCAGATGCAAGCCAACTTACGCATAAGAAAAAACCCAAGTGACTTCTAAAGTCTTTAAATGCTTTAGCTATTTACAGTAATATCAAAACATTTTCATCAGAGACTTTTTAATATGGACAGGTGTGATAGAAGGCCCAGCAGGAAGAGCTTCTATCCCCTAGAGGGGACCTATCATATGCCCTCCTGCCATGCATGTATATGGATTTTTTCCTTTTCTTAGGAAGCAGATGGGATCAAAAGACATGATTATGGTCTTTGAGGCTCAAGGTATCTGGACTGTTTTAATAAAAATGTTGCCTATGGCTGGGCATGGTAGCTCACACCTGTAATCCCAGCACTTTGGGAGGCTGAGGTGGGTGGATCACCTGAAGTCAGGAGTTAAGAGACTAGCCTGACCAATTGAGAAACCCCGTCTCTACTAAAAATACAAAATTAGCCCGGCGTGGTGGCACATGCCTGTAATCTCAGCTACTCGGGAGGCTGAGGCAGAATTGCTTGGACCCGGGAGGTGGAGGTTGCAGTAAGCTGAGATTGCACCATTGCACTCCAGCCTAGGCAACAAGAGCAAAACTCCATCTCAAAAAAAAAAAAAAAAAAAGTTGCCTATCTGCACTGAGAAAGTAAGACAGTTAATGTCTACTGGTTTAGAAATAGTTTCCTTAATCCTTTGATAAATGTTTCTATAAATAGAGAATAAATTCATCTTTTTATCCTAATTATGGTGACTGCATTTAACCAGAAGCCAACATAGGGAGTGCAAAGGTAGTAAATTCATTCCCAAGCCCAGCGTTTATGCCACACAAAAAGTTAACTTAAGGCTTATTTAAGTACCTGTTATTTTGTGCAACCTGGAATTACTTAAAATATATAGACAAATAAGCTGACTTTGCATCTTGACTGAGTATCAGACATTTTCTTCTTCAAGTATGTTTCTTCTCTAGAGACGCCAAGTCATCTCCTGTCAGACATAATATATAGATTCAGGTACTGTATCTATTAACTCTATTCAGTACTTAGTGAATGTAGAATATGCCTTAAGCAAAGTAGTATCTATTTCATTTGTTGAGGACAAATGACCATACTCTGTTCAATATGTACAAAGCTACTGGTTTATTCAGCTGCCAAGCTGGGGAAAGGCTTCCTTTCGAAGTGAATAGCAAAAATGCATTCATGAGCAAGGCACTTTTATACACACACAGAGAGAAAAAGGAACATATTATAAACACATAAACATCAACATATTTTAATATGCAGACCTCTTCCCTACTCCTCCCACCTCCACTTAAACAAACAAAGAAAAAAAGCAAACAGTTTCCTGTAACATTTTAGAAACCAGTTTCACAGAATATCTACATAGGAACAATTTCTGATACATTCAGTTACACTAACAATATGATACGGTTTCAGGTCAGTAAGTTCCACTAACAAATACTTTTATTCTACAATTCCCTCTTTTTTTCCTTTAGACAAGACAACTAAGGCTCAGCAGAAATATTCACTAGGTTATAAGCATTCTTTTCTCTTCTTAAAGTTGCTATATATTTACACAATTTGTGATTTCTAACTGCCTTTTTTTTGAGACGGTGTCTCGCTCTTGCCCAGGCTGGAGTGCAGTGGCGTGATCTCGGCTCACTGCAATCTCCACCTCCCAGGTTCAAGCAATTCTCCTGTCTCAGCCTCCCAAGTAGCTGCAATTACAGGCGCATGCCACCACGCCCGGCTAATTTTTGTATTTTTAGTAGAGACGGGCTTTCACCATGTTGGCCAGGCTGGTCACGAACTCCTGATCTCAAGTGATCCACCTGCCTCAGCCTCCCAAACTCTTGGGATTACAGGCGTGAGCCACCGTGCCTGGCCTGCTTCAATTTTTTGATGCCACTTTGTAAACAGCACTTAATTATGGAAAATAGGAAAAAGCAAAACTAAAATAATGAAGAGGATATATATATATATATACTTTTCACAATCTCTTTTCTGATTCCCTTTAGATGCCCAGTCAACCAGGACCACACACAGATTTAATTTTATTTGTAGAGTATATGAAAAGATTTAATAGTCTCATGCATTTTATTTTACGTATACTGATTTCTATGTTTTGACTCATTTAAATAAACAAGACTCATTTACAAGGGCATATACTCTTCCTTGTTTGGTCAGAAGAAAATTTATAGCTAAATCTACTTAGAAAAACAATGCTGCTAAAACTCTTAACTTCAGATTGTATTAGGCTGAGATTTTCTAATAAGAAGTTTCTTTAAAATTAGAAGGGTTCCTGAAAAGTTTGCAATGGATGTGGAAAGTACTTGAACTTTTACTCCAGGAAATGCTATACAGATTAAAATTTTAATCCATTAGCAGTTAATACTGAAAGCAGAAATGCCCTCTTAATCATTTTTCCATTCTTCTTTTGAAACATGTTTTATTTACTCTTGACAAAAGCCCGAGTACCAAGATTCAGGAAACATTCCCTACAGAACAGGTGTTTGTTTAATCCCAAGGGATGATCTTATAGGCTGATTTAGCCAGAGACAGCCTGGCAGGAGACTTTGATATAGAACGTTCATGCTGTAATTTTAAGTACCATAATAAGTTTGTTGTAGTATAGGCTAGGCTTAAAATTGCACTCCTCCCTGCCCCCACCCCCCCCCAAAAAACAGAAAAAAATAAAAGGAACCCTGAAGAGTGTCATATGCAGGCACATCTATACAAAAGCTGGGAAGGAAATTCATATCCCTGCCATTTTCCTTTGTGTAGTTACTCAATTTAATTCAACCACCTCCATAGAAATGCATGTTAGAGAATAGTATGCTCAGAAAGGTATTATTGTGGGTAGCTAACTTCTCGCTTTCAACAATGGCTGGATCACAAAAGGGGTGGTGGTCTACTTTTCTTCATTAATAACCAGGTATCTCATTAAAGCCATTCAGAAAGGCAGAGTAAATTGGGGTGGGGAGGGTGAGAAGTGAGTGTGAAGAATATTCAACTATCTTTTGTAATATGGTCCCCTTAACTAATTCTCCATTTTTTTTTTTTTAAGACTGAGTCTCGCTCTGTCACCCAGGCTGGAGTACAGTGGCACAATCTTGATTCCCCGCAACCTCTGCCTGCTGGGTTCAAGTGATTCTCCTGTTTCAGCCTCCCGAGTAGCTGGGATTACAGGTGTGCACTGCTGCACCCTGCTAATTTTTTTTATTTTTAGTAGAGACGGGGTTTCACTGTTGGCAAGGCTGGTCTCAAACTTCTGACCTCAGGAGATGCATCTACCTCAGCCTCCCAAAGTGGTGGGATTACAGGGGTGAGCCACCATGCCTGGCCTTGATATTATCATTTTATCCACAGGGTTTGTCAAAGGGTAGCCTCATTGGCTTGCCAGGGCATAAGAGAGTTTGACTGAGAAGGCATTAGTGGGTTGTGTAATGACTAATTTTGTACCCCTTTCTCAATTAGCAACATCAGAGATATCAGAGCAAATGGTAGATCTTTACAGTGATGCAGTTAGGAGTTTGTTAACTGCCTTTTGGAAGTCAGTGTAAGAATAAGTAGTGTTGATGGGTTCAGTACGAGTTGTTTCCTTAACTGTTTTAGTCAGCCAGCCACAGCAACACCCAGAAACACATGAATTAGGGATCTGTTTTAGGTATTCAGGTATGGGAGTGGCTCTACTCAATGTTCGGCTTAGCTGTTTGGTGGCAAATTGCAGTGCTCCATTTAGAGTGGCATGATCTCTAGAGAGCCGGCTGGGACTTGTAAGAGGCTTTTGAAAAGGTGGGACTCCACAAGAGGCCAGAGGGGGCCATTCAGGAATTGGTTCCAGTTTGGGGACACAATGGGAACAATGGGAGAGTCTTAGACCTATCTCTCGAAGTATATGGACTGGTGTGCTTGGATCCAAGAGTTTAGCATGATACAACCAGGAATTAGGATTTAAAGGTTTCCAAGTTGTGGAATATTTCAAAAGGCACTTAACCTGCCAGGCAAGACTCTCAAGAGGCGATAAGTTGGGTACCATAGAGTCCTCTTCTTCAGAGGAATCCCACTCTTCCCCAGAACTCGCATTTAGGTAGCTAATGTTTTCTTCTTCCTCACTTTCTGATTCTGACAAGTGGTCAGGAGAGGGATTTCTAGGACCCATCAGAATAAAACAGAGTAAGGAACCAGAAAAAGGTAATAATCTAAGCCAGCAGAACACTGACTAACACTGGCAAATAGAAATGAGATGAAAAATCCTTTTGCCAAGATTAATTTGTCTTTCAGTCCGTTACACACATAAAGTATGCTTGCGGCCCACACCACTGTGCCGTTCTTCAAGATTATGTTGTATATTCTTCACTTACAAAGAAGACATCTCAGTTTCCAGGACCAGTTCAGTGTGTAAAAGTATTAGTCACTTACCAGTGGCACAGGTCAGAGTATCTCCTTCAAATCCTGGCTACCCAAGAATAGAAGGGGTCCTCATCTAGGCAAGCTGATTTACTTAGCATAGTCCCAATTGGTAGTGCTACTGTGAAGAGACACTTTTTGTGCTGTTTTGCTGGCAGTGATATTATATCTACTTGACAATGAAAAGCAGCTCAGTAGTTGTCTTGGTCGTCCGCTGGTATAGCAACTTTTGTGCAGCGGGGAATGATGGGATGAGCTGTCAAGAACATCTGGTGTGTAAGGATCCGATGCTTTCCATAGGTGATGCAAATGCCCTTGGAAACTGGTGATTTAGCTGTTGGACTATCTGGAAAGGTAGCCTTAACCTGTGAATGAGAAGACTAGAGACATGATATTAAAGCCTGAAAGCACTGGATAACATTATTGCCTACTTAACTTCAGGATATCTAAAATCAGAACAAATGCTGGGCAAGAAGTCTTAAAGACTCTTCCCTCTCTATCTCACAGGCTTAGGCCAATTTACCTGTTGGTAATACCTCTTACAATCACAGTATTGGGAAGGAAAGTCTGGGGCCATTTTATTCTTTGTTGGTACATAACTGGGCCAGTTTGTATGCAGTTTTAGCCCAGAAAATCACTTTTGCAAAAGCTGATCCCTTATGCCCCAAACTCCAAATAGACAGCTATAAAAGGTATTTTTTTTTTTTTTTACCTTCAGAGGTGCTTGCTGGAATTAGTTTTAGGGGGCCTGTCCTGGTGGTAGAGCTGCTAGATGTTAGGACTCTTGCTGGGACCTCAGAAGTTGTGATCCTATAACCACTTCTATATAAGCTGTTCCACAAAAAAGAAAAAAGCATGAAAACTGACCAGCTCCTTTTATAAAGATAATAAAAATAAATTCCAAACTTAGAGATGAACCAAACAAGAAAAGTACAGGCTCACTTCACTTGCAAAATCCTAAATATCACTTAACAGAATCCAATAGTACATTAAAAATAATGTTATCAAATATGGCCTATCCCAGGAAAGTAAGAATAGCTCAAATTAAAAAAAAAAAATGTGTAAGTTGCCAGAACTAAAGGAAAAAAAGATAATTTTATTGAATGTGGATGACCTTTGTTAGTTCCTGACCAACATGTATTTATGCTTTAAAAGACAAAACAAAACATTTTTACCAAACTAGAAAAAGAATGTAACTTTCTCAACTTGGTAAAGGTTATCTACCAAAAGTTTTAAGCAAACATTATCCTGAATAAGATGAGATACATTTCCTTTAAAAGTGAAGTCAGGGGCAGGGCAGTGGCTCATGCTTGTAATCCCAGCATTTTGGGAGGCCAAGGGTGGAGGATCACTTGAGGTCAGGAGTTCAAGACCAGCCTGGGCAATATAGCAAGACCTTGTCTCTACAAAAAATTTTAAAAAATTTAGCCAGGCATGGTGGTGTGTGCCTTTAGTTCTAGCTACTTGGGAGGCAGAGGCAGGAGGATTGCTTGAGCCCAGGAGTTGGAGGCTGCATGGTGAGCTATGATCATACCGCTGTACTCTAGTCTGGGTGACAGAATGAGACTCTTCTCTACAACAACAAAAAACAAAGTGAAATTAGCTAAAGATGGCCATGTTGACTGAGACTGATACTGTCTGACACAGTACTGAAAGTCCTAATCAACGTTTTTCTCTTTTTGAAAAAAGATACGTTAAGAATTGGAAGAGATAAAACTATTAGCTTACAGATGATATCATCCAATTTAAAAAAACCATACAAACTCTTAGAGTTCAACAAGGTTCCTGATCTGACATTAACCTATGAATATTCATTAATTTAATTACTTATATAACACTATTTGCCATGTACTACTCTAGTAACTGCACAAATGTTAACTATTTTAAAATTCTTCTAATAACCCTAAAAGTTGGTACTTTTATTGTCCCCATCTTACCTGTGGATTAAGTTACGTGACCAAAGCCATTCATCTAGTAAGTCACAGGGCCAGTGTTTCAACTCAGGCACTGTTAACTTTTATACCAGCAATACTAACTAGACCATATATAAAGACATTTCACAGAAGGAAAAACAAACAACAAAAACCTAATCCTATAAAGAACCTAAGAACTAATCATTAATATACAAGACCTAATAAACAATATAGATGATAATTTAAAATACAGACATTCCATGCTCTTGGATGGAACAAATATCATAAAGATATCAACTTTCTCCCTATTTATACAATTCCAATCAAATTTTTAAGGAACTCTATAAACAAACCTTAAAGCTTATACAGAAAGAATAAAATTCCACATATAGCCAAATGAACTGTTTAAACAGAAGAGTAAGGGAGTTCCTATTCTTCAAGGTATGTCCTATGACTAAAGTCACAGAAATTAAAATAGGGTAGGATTAGCACTAAGAACAGACAATAGTCCAATAGAGCAGAACAGAGCTTAAAAACAGAGCTATATATAATTTGGGAATGTAATATAAAATAAGGCTGGCACATAAACTAAGGGTGAATGGATATGTTTAGTACTTATTATTGGTACAACTGGCTCATTATATGAAAAAAAGTAAAACCATATAATACATATACATATAATGACATGTATAAGGGAAGATTCATGATGGATTAAAGAGCTAATGGGGATGGTAAAACTATATAGTTAGTTAAATATAATACAGAGTATCTTTGTGAAATGAGGCCAGGGAAAGACTTCTTAAACAAAAAAGCATAAAGCACCAGACCAAAAAATGAATTTAATCACATCACGATTAATCATTTCTGGACTGAACTAAAGATACCATGGACAAAGTTAAATCAAGTTTTAAGAAAGATAGCAACTTCATTAAAGAAATGAGCAAAGGACAAAGATACCCAAATTATAGAAGAGAAAATCCCAAGGCATGAACAATATGATCACATTATGCTATCAGTTTGGCAGAATAAGAAAGCTGGGTAACGCCAAATGTCAGTGAGTTCTTTTTTGGAACTGGCACTGCTGGTGGGATTGCAGAGTGGAGTAACTGTTCCGAAGAACAGTCTGGCAGCACTACTTAGGCAAACTATTTGCACATCTCATGATCTAGCAATCCTACTTTTGGGCATAGATAGCAAAGAAATTCCCGTAAGAACAACATGTATGAAGATATACCCTGAAGCTACATCTGTGATGACAGGAATTAGAAGCATTCTAGGTTCCTATCGCTGGAGAAGCAGACTAGTAAAATGTGGTGGAAATACATTCCAAGTATATACAGCAACATGTGTGGCCTTTAAAGGCGTAGCTTTAAATGAGAAAAGAAACAGTATCAATGTCTGGTTTATGCTACTCTGTAGGGGGGATTTCCAAAATCAAAGTCAGTGAACATTTTCATTATCAAATACACTGAGTTGTACTAATAAGGTCATATGGTATGGCTTCAGGTCAGCAATTTTCCTCTAATGAGTATTTCTCTGGCTTTCACACACTCCTAGCACAGTGTCTGGCATATGAGTGGCTCAGTAAATGTATCTGAAAGAATCAGAGAATGGCAAAGGCCTGCAGTAAGTAACTACCACAAGCATGTTCTATTTTACTCCAGGGAGAGAACAGTTCCAAGTTATATCTTGGTGATTTGGTAATGTTAGACAAAGACAAATGAGATAATTTTTTAAGGCAGGATCAACATATATGACGCTACTACAGCAATATAAAGGAAACTGCTTATAACTTTATCTTTAAGAAGAAACAATGTAATACTTCTAAGTTTAGTTTATAGTACTATTACCTTGTTCAATCTGAAAAAGAGCATTCATTCTTTGTCGTGGACCCATTAAGTCTTTATAAACTGAGACAGGAGAAGCTGTTGGCTTTTAATTGTGCTGTCCTCTAATATTTTTACTATTTTCACTTCAACCAGATTGCACCTGTGAGATTACTAATTGGCTATACTTCAGTTATTATGTTACTCAGAAAATTTTTAAAAAGGCTCTTACTTTCCCATAATTGTTTTTGTTCTGTTTCACAGTACAAAAGTCAGGAAAAATGTAAGCTTTAAGGCAGTATACTATGTTGTTTAAATTTAATCTAGCACCTTTTAAAAATATTTTCAGATTATAATATCAAAAAATACTGAACCCCTACCCCCATAGCTTTAACAATTAAAAAAAAAAAAAAAAACCTAACCAAAATATAGTTAGGCTGACCTCTGGCGGCCAGATGTCTCATTCTTGTGTAACTGACAAAATGGTGTGATGTCTCTGTTGGTGAGACAGCCAAATAGAATACAGTAAAGAAATACTAGCCAGGCGCGGTGGCTCACGCCTGTAATCCCAACACTTTGGGAGGAAAAGGCGGGTGGATCGCCTGAGGTCAGGAGTTCAAGACCAGCCCGGCCAACATGGTGAAACCCCGTCTCTATTAAAAATACAAAAGATTAGCCAGGCGTGGTGGTGCATGCCTGTAACCCAGCTAGCTACTTGGGAGACTGAGGCGGGAGAATCGCTTGAACCCGGGAGGCAGAGGTTGCAGTGAGCCGAGATTGCGCCATTGCACTCCAGCCTGGGCGACAGAGCAAGACTCTGTCTCAAAATAAAAATAAAAACAAATATTAGGAACGTCACAAAGCAAAATTATGGGCAACACAAATGTTACCACATTCTTATCTTAACTAGCAGTTGAATATCTACAAAGTTTGAGGAATTAAGCAGGAGAATGGATAAGGTATGGCATATTAATACAATGGAGTACTATAGCAACCTGTCTGTGCCGTATAAAAGAAGATCAAAGTTATCCTACAGGGTTTGTAAGCAGTAAACGAAGTAAAGTGCTTAGAATGGTGTCTGGCACATAATAAAGGTTAATTAAGTGCAAGTTACTATTATTAACATATCAATATGAACCACAGCAATATTGATTGAAAAAAGCCAGATGCACATGTAATTATTCATTTAATGGTTAAAACATGCAAAATAGTACAATATCCTCATTCAGGGATTTATTCATGTCATTAATATATTAAAATATGTCATTAATATATAAAAATCTGCATGGTAAAAGTTAACAGTAAATTCAGAAAATCCATTGCTTCTTTAGAGGGCAGGTAATTCAAAAGGAGAAACATGTACAGGTGGCTTTAGTAATGTTCTATTTCTTCAGCTGGCAGTAGGTTACTGAGGTGTAGGAGAGGGAAAAACGGCTTCTCTCCATCCTCCTAGGTTCTCTGGCTGGGTTACAAATTAACCTGACACAGACATTAACAAGAAAAAAACCCCGTACTTAATTACGTACGCAGAGGAGTCCCACCATGGTCAGATGATTGAAGATTATACAGCATCATGCCTACGCTACTCAAGAAATGGGGGCTTGCGGCTTTCTGGGGGATGGTGGCCACAAAGTTGTGGAAAGGTGAGGGGAGGAAATATATGGTGAATAAAAGTTGTCTTGGTATGCAGATACGATCTCCCAGGTAACAAAAATCATCGCAGAGCTGCCCTCTTCCTGATACAGATCCTTTACTGATGTATATTTCCTCTGTAGATGTAAATTTCTTTCACAACAGGACAGATTTTCAGAGCGACTCCTGTCTGCATTTTATCAGAATACCAGCTCAAAATATACCCTAGAAGTATATTGTAGGGTGGCATATTTTGGTCTCCTACAGTCCTATTTTTGGATGGTGCATCCTGAGATCCAACAGAAGTTCTGTCTAATTTCATTTAAAATTTAAAAACCTAGTTCCTACTCTTCTTTATTTTAACCACTACCCGAAAGACCTTTCCATTCTTTTGAGTTCTCCCTTAATACACTGTCCTTATGCACACTTGTAAACAGGGCCTCCACAGCTGCACATCTAGAAACGGCAGCAGCTAAGTTAGCCCGCCATCCCCCTTCGCAGCGATCCCCGGGCTGCCTGCACGCCCTGCGGAACCTCGCAGTCGGCTTCACCAGGGCAGGGACTAAGGTCTTCAAAAGACCGCATCCGTCTCCACTAACCTCGGGTCGCCCCGCTCAGCGGACCCAGCAGCGTCTCCCTTCTCAGAGGTGGCCGGGCCTCCGGAACGCGCTACGAACTTTCCTTTGTCGCAGTCTCTCGAAACGGAGCCCTTGTGTGGGGATTCCCCGCCCTTCGGCCACAAGGGAGGTTGTTATCCTCGGCAGATCTCCCGTTCTCACCCTTGGAGGATCGCTTTTTCTTTCTAGCCTCACGCTCAGCCGCACGACTCAGCTAGGCCTAACGCCAGCAACCCTTCCCCTCCGGTGGTAAGGCCACTCCGCTCAGCTCCCGCGCCGACGCTACTTCCGGTCGAGTCAAGGCCCCTCCCCCTTAGAAACGCCACTTCCCTCCGTCAAAACGATTGGTCAAGGTTGAACCTAGACGCATGCGCCCAAAGCGCGGGGTGTGAGGTGGGTGGACCCATCGCTTCCCGCTCTCTCCTCCCAAAGCTCTTGCGGCAGTCTCGCGGGATTTCCCCCTCTCGCGGGAATTATTTGAACGTTCGGGCGGTAAATACTCCCGGGGGCTGTCAGAGGAGACTCCGCGGAGAGCTCTGCCTCTGGGTTGGCGGGCGGGCAGGTTGTAGCCGAGCGCGAGCAGGACTCGTCCCGGCAGGGTTCCAGAGCCATGGGAGCGGAAAGGAGGCTGCTGTCGATTAAGGAGGCCTTTCGGCTGGCGCAGCAGCCGCACCAGAACCAGGCGAAGCTGGTGGTGGCGCTGAGCCGCACCTACCGCACGGTAAGCGCGCCCGGCCCCGGCCGCCGCCTCTCGCCCGCCCCGGCCCACCCTCCCTCAGGGGCCCTCGGGCTCTGCGCACCGTGACTCCAGCCTTGTTCAGCTTCGCGACTCACTTCATAGGGACCTGAGATTCGGAGAAGCCAGGGACTTACCCGATGTCGCCTGGGCCCAGGCCAGAAAGACTCCAAAGCCTGGGCGTCGTTCACACAGGCCCCGCCTTGGCTTTTCTGAGCCGACACCCCCAGCCTCTGGGCGGCGTGGACCGTTATTCCTTAGTCTGATCGTGAACGCGGAGAGAAACATTTACGAACACCGGGGCGATCAGACATCAAATATTGAACCGCAGAGTGGTTCCTGCTTGCGGGGGTTCAGTGGTCGTTGCCTCTGGGGTCATCGCTCCCTGCCGACCGTCAAATGATTCTACCCTCGTCCCACGGTTTGAATCCAATCACCAAATACCAAATTATTCGTTAGGGCCTGGCCATTCTTATTTATGTACATACTATTTGTTTATTTTGAGTGGAACCTTGAGAAGAATAGAACAATTAATTTGGGGAAAATGAGTTATCTTGAGGTCTAAGAAAAATTGTAAGTAAACATCACAGGGCTTTGAGGATATGAGATAGGACGTGCAAGTTATCTCATAAAGAAACTGCTAGTGATAGGAAGGCCTGAATATGAGAAATATAAAAGCCAGTATTGATTTTGGGTTGTTGAAGAAGCGTATTTGTAACGTAGTGGTACTAAAGGCTTATTGAGAATTCAAAGATACTGAAAAAATATATCAGAGGAATCTTTTCACTGTCAAAAGTCAAGCTTGTGTACTCCCATTATAGCCTGGAGAGAAATTCATGCAAGTTGATTGCCCTTTTGCTGGTTTGGATAATTAAGAGTTTACTAAATAAAGATTTTAATTTTGTCTACATTATTATGGCTAGTGCTTTCATCAATCTTAGGGAGATGTTGGGAATAAAGGATTTTTATCGGTGCAGTTTATGAAGGGTTTCTTTTGTCTTTCAGATGGATGATAAAACAGTTTTTCATGAGGAGTTCATTCATTACCTTAAATATGTTATGGTGGTCTATAAACGTGAACCAGCTGTGGAGAGGGTAATAGAATTTGCAGCAAAGTTTGTTACCTCATTTCACCAATCAGATATGGAAGTTGATGAGGAAGAGGAAGATGGTGGCCTTTTAAATTATTTGTTTACTTTTCTCTTAAAGGTACTATGAAAATTATAGCTTTGGGGAGGGATTTTAGAAAATTTTGCTACTTTCAAAAGAGTTGTGGGAGTTTGTGTGTTTTTGACAATGAAATATCTAGTGATTGAAAAAAACTGAATGAGTCTACCTTTTATAGGAAATATTAGAATTACCATTATGATTAAAAAGTGGACTTTAACTCCAGCATTAAATTTTTAATGACCTCTTTAAGCCAGTTCTCCTATGTTTATTTTAAATGAATTCTGTATTTTAGAAGCCTCTACAAAGAGGACTATATAACTTAGCAAAGACTTCTTTCAGACTGTTTATTTTGAGACTGTAAAAATATATATTTGCTATACATATGCACCAAGGTAGCATTGTAGGTTCTCTTCAGGAAATGAATTGTTGTTGTAACTTCTTGCATTCCAAATGTATAGAGTTCAGATAATATTAATTATTTGGGAGTGGTATGTGACTATGAATAAATTTTGATTTGTTTCTGTTCTAGTCTCATGAAGCAAACAGCAATGCAGTGAGATTTAGAGTGTGCCAGCTCATAAACAAGCTTTTGGGAAGTATGCCAGAAAATGCTCAGATTGATGATGATGTGTTTGATAAAATTAATAAAGCCATGCTTATTAGATTGAAAGATAAGATTCCAAATGTGAGAATACAGGCAGTTCTGGCGCTTTCACGACTTCAGGATCCCAAGGATGATGAATGCCCAGTGGTTAATGGTGTGTGTAGTTTCCTAAATCTTTTTTCAGATTTGTTGATTTTGTTAAATTTTCAGTATTTGAAATTTTTTATTATGGTCTATACATTTGAAGAGTATAGGTAATTAATATATGGTTCAGATTAAAAAAAAAAACCTAAGTAGCAAGCACCCAGCTTAAAAAAAAAAAAGTCAGTACTTGCATCCTATCCCAGTTGCATCCCTGTCCCTCAGAAGTAACTATTATCCTCAGTTTTAGGTTAATCAGTCTCTTACTTAAATTAAAAAAAAAATTTTTACATAAATCACATGTCTATCTTAATGTTTTCCTGTCGTTTTGTGTAAATCATACTATGTGTATATATTTAGCAGCCAATTATATTTCTATATAATACCTGTTACTGTGTTTTGCCCATTTTTTCATTGGGTTTTTAATTTAAAACACTATTTTAAAAAATTCATTTGCGTTCTTTATATATTTTGAAAAGAAATCCTTGGGTTATATGAATGGTAGATCTCTTCTTATTGTAGGTGGCTCATTGGGGTATCATTGTTTCACTCCCTTTGGGGTATCTTTTTTTGAACAGAAATTTTTTTGTCAAAAATATAAACCTCTGCCATTATGATTCGTATTTTTTCATCTCTTTTTTAAGGAATTTTTTCTTACCTCTGCGGTCATAAAGATAGTTGTATTTCATTTTTCCATATATGCTTAGGTATGTTTTAGGCACTCTTCTGTCCTCTTTGTCCCTGTTACCAATTTTAAATCACTGGTATATTTATCACTATAGTAGTTGGTATTTTTTCTGGTGTTAAAAGATACCCATAATAATATTGTGTAAAACATAGGTATTTGATAGTCAACCCGTACTTAATAATTGAGGTGGGAAAGATGTGAGAAGTACAGATAAATATATTTAAATATAAGAAATGGGTTTGTTTCAATGAATAAAACCAAAAAATATTTCCTTTTAGGTCTCCTTAAAAAACCAAAATAATGGGCCATTATAAAGCCGTATCAGTTTAAAATAAACTGTCTGCTATATTAAGCTTTCTCTTAAATATTGAGGAGTAGCACAGACATAATCTTAATGATGAATTTCCCATGACTTTTAGGGCTATTTGTTTTCACTTTTGGTCTTAGAGCCAGTCCGTTGACTAATTCCCCCTTGTGTCTTTAGAAGAGAAGTTGGTGGCCTGCGCAGCAGTGACTCAGGCCTGTAATCTCAGCACTTTGGCTCCAACTTGGCAACATAGTGAGACCTTGTCTCCAAAATAAAGAAAAAGAAGGAAGTTGGTGGGAAAAAAAAGTTCAACTAAAATGTGTAAGACTAAAAAATGACATTACTTTCTATTACAGAAGGGTTCTCACTCAGGCTGGATTGCAGAGGTGTGGCCTCAAACTCCTGGGCTTAAGTGATCCTTCCACCTTAGCCTCCTAAGTAACTGGAAGCGCCACTACCATGCCTAGCTAATTTTTTATTTTAAAATTATTTTGTAGAGAGAGGGGTCTTGCTATATTGCTCAGGCTGGTCTTGAACTCTTGGCTTCAAGCTCTCCACCTACGTTGGCCTCCCGAAGTGCTGGTTATAGGCATTAGCCATCGTGCCCAGCCTGTCTTTGTCATATTAAAGGCATTTTAAAATATCAAAATGTGCGTTATTTTATGACTATAGTTAAATAAGTAATTTCTTCAGTACTAAAATGTATTGCTTTATTTTTAGCATATGCTACTTTGATTGAAAATGATTCAAATCCAGAAGTTAGACGGGCAGTGTTATCATGTATTGCACCATCAGCAAAGACTTTGCCAAAAATTGTAGGGCGCACCAAGGATGTGAAAGAGGCTGTCAGAAAGCTGGCTTATCAGGTAAATAAGTTCAATGTCTTGTGCTGGCATATTCTTAAAGGACAAGAAGCCATTTTCTTAAAGTGCCTTTGAAAAATACTTGGCATGTAATAATTTCTTCAATTGAGGTTTTATGGAGAACACAGGTAATTTAGGTAGAATCTTACTGTATTAAGTGTGTTACCAGGTATTAATTTCTTTTGGAGATTCTGGGTAATTTTCTAAGATGGTGATATTCTTATGAAATCTATAAATTGTGTTGAGGTTAATGACCATCTTTATAAATTATTTTTAAGGTTTTAGCTGAAAAGGTTCATATGAGAGCTATGTCCATTGCTCAGAGAGTAATGCTCCTTCAACAAGGTCTTAATGACAGATCAGGTAAGATAAACAACTTTGTATATGCAAAACTTTAGTAGATTTTGACGTCAGACTTAACAAAGTTTAAGAAATGAGTGTCAAATCAGGTCAAGTAAGCCTGTCAGTCCCATGAACCTGGTGAAATTTATCTTGATGTATTATATAGAAAACATAGGGCTAAAGATTTTGATATATATATATTTTTGAGACAGAGTCTCGCTCTATAACCCAGACTGGAGTGCAGTGGTGCAATCTTGGCTCACTGCAACCTCTGCCTTCTAGTTTCAAGCAGTTCTCCTGCCTCAGCCTCCTGAGCAGCTGGGATTACAGGTGAACATCACTATGTCTGGTTAATTTTTATATTTTTGTAGAGATGGGGTTTCACCATGTTGGCCAGACTGGTCTCGAACTCCTGACCTCAAGTGATCCACCTGCTTCGGCCTCCCAAAGTGTTGAGATTACAGGCGTGAGCCACCGCGTCCAGCCAAGATCTTGGTATTTTGAAGGAGCAGAGCTTATTTCTTTCACCCTTTCTGTATTTTACAGATGGAGGAAACAATACTTAAGTCTGTAGAGCTAATTCATGTCAGAAGTAGGAAAAGATCTATTTGCCCTTTCTCTCTTCCTTAAAAAAAAAAATGCTGTTCCTTATGTGTATACCTTGGTATGAATGTTTTCTGTGTATCAGAAACAACAATTAGGAATGGTCAGACCAGTATAATTTTCCTATTTTTTTTTTTTCTGTTAGAGTAGTGTTCCCCAACATTTTTGGCACCAAGGATCGATTTCATGGAAGACAGTTTTTCCACAGAGGGCGGGCTGGATGGTTTCCAGATGAAACTATTCCACCTCAAATCATCAGGCATTACTTAGATTCTCATAAGGAGCGCGCAACCTGGATACCTCATGTGCGCAGTTCACAATAGAGTTCCTGCACCTAAGAGAATCTAATGCATCTGCTGATCTGACAGTAGGAAGAGCTCAGGTGGTAATGCTCGTTAGACCACGGCTTACCTCCTTCTGTGTGGCCCGGTTCCTAACAGGCCACAGACTGGTACCAGTCCGTGGCCCAGGGGTTGGGGAGCCTGAGAGAATCTGCTTATAGGAATGATATTTTTTGAAATTTTTAACTCTCATGAGAAGGCCAAGATGGCTCTATTGTGCTGTAGTTAGAAAACCGACTTGAGTTTGAAAACATTGTCAGAGGACTAATCACTAGGATGACCTTAAAAGCTAAGACTAAGGTTCGTTCAGTGACGTGTGCTTGTATAGTTCACTACTGCAAATAGCAATCCTGTAATAGATGAAATCAGATAACAAGTGAGATAATAGCTATTACATATTCTGGGCTAACACCTGAAGCCCATTGAACCTGGGGAGGAGGAATGTAAAGATATTTTTGTAGGCTATGGTATTTGGTGCTGAGCCTTTTCCATTTTTATTTGTAAGTGACTATCACAGTGACTTTTGCAGTATCACACTACTTCTTTTTTTTCCCTTTAATATGCTTAGTTGGCTGGGCGCTATGGCTCACACCTGTAATCCCAGCACTTTGGGAGGCCGAGGCGGGCGGATCACCAGGTCAAGAGATTGAGACCATCCTGGCCAACATGGTGAAACAAAAATTAGCTGGGCGTGGTGGTGCATGCCTTTAGTCCCAGCTACCCGGGAGGCTGAGGCAGGAGAATCGCTTGAACCCGGTAGGTGGAGGTTGCAGTGAACCAAGATCGTGCCACTGCACTCCAGCCTGGTGACAGAGCGAGACTCTGTCTCAAATATGTATATATTGTAAATACTGACTTTGTTAATTAAAACAGACAAAATACAAGAGATGGAAGCTAGAGGGAGCCTTTGTTCACCTATGTTTCAAATGACTCAATAGATGCTGTGAAACAAGCTATGCAGAAGCATCTTCTTCAAGGCTGGTTACGGTTCTCTGAAGGAAATATCTTAGAGTTGCTTCATCGGTTGGATGTAGAAAATTCTTCTGAAGTGGCAGTCTCTGTTCTCAATGCCTTGTTTTCAATAACTCCTCTCAGTGAACTGGTGGGACTCTGTAAAAACAATGATGGCAGGTACATAAAGGATTCATTCTTTGAAATGTAATACTGATTAACTTATGCAATTAATTTGTTTTTTTCCTCCCCATAGCTTAAGATTATATTAATAGCTTTAATCTTACCTCTCTTTTGTTTTCTTTTAGTCTGATGAATATCTTTTTATCCTTCCTTTTTCCCCTCCTGGTGTAAGAACTCATAACTTTATCGTAGACTATCTACTTTAACTATGCTTTTCCCCCCTTCAGTTTCTTACTTTGATTTTTGAATTAGCCTACCATGAGAAAATCCAGCAACATGCACCCCTAGTATATGTTTGCTTATTTGGTTCTTTTTTGTTCTAAGTTTCTTTATTCCTTTTTATGTGGATACATTAATGACTCTAATTGAAAGGATAGTGTAGTGGTTTTAAAGCAAATCTTATTATTCTCATTTTTGTGCTCTTCAATTTTTAATGATAAAAAGATCATGCTTTCTCTTACACTCTTTTAAATGAAGGAAATTGATTCCAGTGGAAACATTAACTCCTGAAATTGCTTTGTATTGGTGTGCCCTTTGTGAATATTTGAAATCAAAAGGAGATGAAGGTGAAGAATTTTTAGAGCAGATTTTGCCAGAGCCTGTAGTATATGCAGACTATTTACTGAGGTAAATTTTTTTTCTTTTAGTTTGGAGAATGATTGTGTTGCTACATGTGTCACCTCCCAGTCGCCTTCCTCAAAGTCATGTTTGATTGTGAATATGTTAAAAATCCTTTTTTTATACATGCAGGGATAGTTATACACATCGAGTCTTTTTGAATATCTTGTGCTGGTCTGTATACTGAAACAGCAAGTCACTATGTTTAGAATCATTTCTTCAAAACTGTTAAGATATGATTATGGCCATTTCTGCATGAAGTTGATAATGATGATAATTATTTCTGAAATTGGTTGACACATTTTCTGTTAAGTGTCAGATAATAAATATCTTAGGGTCCTGTGGGCCATACCATCTGTCACAATGACTCAACTCTGCCATGGTATTGTAAAAGCAGCCAAAGACAATGTAAGTAACTGTTTTTCAATAAAACTTTTATTGACTTTTATGGCCACTAAATAGTTGAACTTTAATATTTATGTGTTAACAAAATAAGAAATTTAAAACAATGATCAGTTAAAAATTTAAAATATTCTTAGCTTGCAAGCTATATAACAGGTAATAGGCTGGATTTGATGCATGGACCATTGTTTTCCAGTTCACAGTGTAGATCTTTGTGGCCAGTTTTATTTATTAAAAACACTATCTGGCTTCATGTTTTAAAGTTTTTTCAAAATATGCCTTTTTAAAAAACAATTTGGATTACCATAATTATACCTCTTAAGAAATTATTTGGATTACTTTATTTCACTTTAAAATTATACAAGAAAA
Organism: Symphalangus syndactylus; assembly: GCF_028878055.3. Classification (NCBI taxonomy): domain Eukaryota; kingdom Metazoa; phylum Chordata; class Mammalia; order Primates; family Hylobatidae; genus Symphalangus; species Symphalangus syndactylus. Next base: position 25,575,326 of record NC_072438.2, read on the forward strand.
ATATGAATGCATTCTTGTCAAAATTCAAATACAGAGATATAAGGAATAAAAATGTGGAATTCCCTCTTTTATTTCCTACTTCCTCAATCCCATTGATTAGCAACTAAGTGTATATTCTAGCAACCCTTAGAATTAGCAACTAAACAATATAGGGTGTATATTCAAACCTCTTTCTCTGCATTTATATACATTTTTTGAGTACAGGTTTCTTTAAAAATATAACACTGTGTATATACTTTTTTTTTTTCCAAAAAAAGATACCTGAGATCATTATATATTGGTGTATATATAATGTAAAAGATACTGTTACAGTATTAACAGCATATCATTCCATAGTATGGTGGTAACAATTTATTCCTCTGTTGATGGACATTTAGGATGTTTCCATTTTTCACTGATAAAAGCAAAAGTATGTTAAATTTCCTTTACATGTTTGGGTATCTTTGGGATTTTTGGGGGTTAATTCCAAGAAATAAGTTGCTAAGCCAAAGGATAATATATGTATATTTTGATAGATATTGGTATGTAGGTTTTTAACTTTAACTTTATGCTTTTTGTTTTTTGAGACGGAGTCTTGCTCTGTCGCCAGGCTGGAGTACAGTAATGTGATCTTGGCTCACTGCATCCTCCGCCTCCCGGGTTCAAGCAATTCTCTTGCCTCAGCCTCCTGAGTAGCTGGGACTACAGGCATGCGCCACCATGCCCAGCTAATTTTTGTATTTTTAGTAGAGATGGGGTTTCACCATGTTGGCCAGGATGGTCTCAATCTCTTGACCTCGTGATCTGCCTGCCTTGGCCTCCCAAAGTGTTGGGATTACAGGCGTGAGCCACAGCGCCCAGCCTGATGTATTTTTTTTTTTAAAAAGCTTCCATATAATAGGAATTATGGACCTGAATTATCTGTATGAAATAATGGTTCTCTGCTTTTGTTTAAAATGATCTCACATAAAAGTTAGGCAGCAAAGCTGTGCATGCCTCCAAATTTCCCCTGCAAAAATCCTAAATCTAGGATAAGTATCTCAAATGTGAGCCAATAAGGAAACTATAGCTCAAGCCCATATTAACATCATGAAGAACCTGTGTGAATATAATGAGCGATTTAATGTTAATTATTTCAGACTTTGACATTTAATTAGGGAATTCATTATAATGCTGTTTGGGCCATGTTGAAATGTTTCCAAAAGGAATGAGTTTGTGGCAAAGTTTAATAATATATATTAATATAAAAGATGTTTGTAGAAGGTAGTGAAAATACAAGAAAATATGAGGAAATGTTAAATATTTAAATGACATAAAGGGGGAGGAGTTTTCCTCAAGGACAGCATCAGAAGGTGACTTGTAAAAAGCTTGATTCCTCCCTTCTGAAAGGTCAGGGATTAACATTTCCTTTGTTACTCAGTCTTTGAGTTTTGAAATAAGTAACTTTCACCTCATCGGCTTATTTTCTTCACCTTTAAAGAGGAAAATTTTCGGCTGGGCGCAGTGGCTCACGCCTGTAATCCCAGCACTTTGGGAGGCCGAGGCCGGTGGATCACGAGGTCAGGAGATCGAGACCATCCTAGCCAACATAGTGAAACCCCGTTTCTACTAAAAATACAAAAAAATTAGCTGGGTGTGGTGGCAGGCGCCTGTAGTCCCAGCTACTCGGGAAACTGAGGTAGGAGAATAGCGTGAACCTGGGAGGTGGAGCTTGCAGTGAGCCGAGATCATGCCACTGCACTCCAGCCTGGGCGACAGAGCAAGACTCTGTCTCAAAAAAAAACAAAAAAAGAAGAAAACTTTCAGAAATTTATTTTAGTGATTGTTGAAAGAATACCTAAAAGATAGAATGACTGTCTTTTTGGAGCAACATGGCTAGATGGGATTAGTATACTTGAGTACAGAAACAAAATTAAATTGAAAAATTGTTTCCTGATAATCTCAGGAATGTATTTTCAGGCATATTGTATATTTTAGGCAGTAGATTCAATGACTGAGAACTCTGATGTGAAACAATTTTGGTTAACCGAGGTGCTCACTTAAAGAGCAAATGAGGAAATGAGGATTATCAAATTAGAATAAGTAAAAGGGACAACAAAATTTGTTGAAAGCCATCTTAAATGTAAATTCTTGGACTTTAAAATACTTTCTTGAGTGGTCTCTTCATTATAATAAGTGTCTTTACAAATGGTTAGGATTTCATGGTAACTAAAATTGTTGGGTCAGTTTTAAGTTGTATTTATGCAGTTGAGGATTTTTAATCTATTAATTAAACAACTGTTTGAATTTACTTAAAAAAAAAAAAAAAAAACAGTCAAGATGCTATGCATTTTGCTAAAGCTGGGCTGGAGAAGTGGGAAGAGATCCAAAGATGAGTATAAATGAAGGTTTTCTTTTAGCCTGTCAGAAAAGAGTAACTCTACTGATTGGTTGATTTTGATAGTTATCGGTAGTGTAGTTTTCCTTAATTTCCTACTAGAACCCAAGGGGTGGCTGATGTCTTAAAAGTCCTAATCTCGTGGCCAGAAATTTATGAGCTTTTATTTACTCTTGGTCATCACTTTGTAATACATGAGAGTATACTCATTCATTATATATTATACCACAATTTCTGTAATGTGGTTTTTGTTCACTTTTTGTTTTTTTTTTTTTTTTTTTTTTTTTGAGACTTAGTCTTGCTTTGTTGCCCAGGCTGGAGTGCAGTAGCGTGATCTTGGCTTACTGCAGCCTCTGCCTCCTAGGTTCAAGCAATTCTCCTGCCTCAGCCTCCTGAGTAGCTGGGATTATAGGTGCCTGCCACCACATCAGCTGATTTTTATATTTTTAGTAGAGATGGGGTTTCACCATGTTGGTTAGGCTCTTCTTGAACTCCTGATGTCAAGTGATCCTCCCGCCTCGGCCTCCCAAAGTGTTGGGATTACAGGTGTGAGCCACTGTGTCCGGCGACATTTTTTAAATGACATTTTTGATCAGGATTGTTTTTCATGTTACTTCCATCTTAAAGGCACTTCGCTGTCTAAGCTTAAACTCTTAGTTCTGCTTTTAAGTAGCTTTTCTTATTCCACACAAAAAGCAGAGGCTACTGAATATACAGCCTTCTTGGTGAGGATTATGAAGGGCTTTAGTCTGGGTGGTGATGTCTGTAGTAAGAATAAAAAGTTAAAATAAAAGGTAGCTGATAATGGTGGTGTATACAGAGATTAGTAGGGTTCCTAAGAAAGAATAATAAAAATTTGTGAAATTGTTTCTATTTTTCTGATTTTTTTCAAAAAAGATAATTGTGTTCATGGATTACTTGCGTAATTATTGTTACAATTTTTTAAAATAAAAGAATGATAATTAGGCATGATGAAGATTAGATCTTTTCTGTTGTTGTTGTTTTGAGATGGAGGTTTGCTCTGTCACCCAGGCTAGAGTGCAGTGGTGCGATCTCGGCTCACTGCAACCTCCACCTCCTGGATTCAAGCAATTCTCCTGCCTTAGCCTCCTGAGTAGCTGGGATTACAGTAGCCACCATGCCTGGCTAATTTTTTTCTATTTTTAGTAGAGACGGGGTTTCACCATCTTGGCCAGGCTGGTCTTGAACTGCTGACCTTGTGATGCACCTGCCTTGGCCTCCCAAAGTGCTGGGATTACAGGTGTGAGCCACTGTGCCTGGCTGAAGATTAGATCTTTATGACTAATTGGATTTTTGGGCAAGGGATTCAGAACTTGATAGATGCTTCTTGACTTACAGTGGGGCTATGTCATAAGTCAAATGAGTTTAATTCTCAGATAAACTCATCCTACAGTTGAAAAATTTTAAGTTGGACCACCTGTAATTGGGGACCATCTGTAATTGGGGGAATGCTAGTGACATTGAAATAATTAGTTATCAGTTAGACATAAATATGTACCTTTTGAAAATTTCCCATAGAAAATTTGAGTCATTATTGAAAATACATTTTCAAGTTCTTTTGATTCATCAATAAGTTTCTGTGCAAAAGTTAATGACAGTGGCATAGAATTGAGTTTGTAGACCAAATTACATGGCATAGATATGTATTTAGACTAATATGACCTGAAAATGGCCCTTTTCTGACCTAATGGTGGGAATCAACTCTTGTTTGATGTTTCTTAACAGGTTCTACTTTATTAATTCTGCTTGTTTTAGTTACATCCAGAGCATTCCAGTTGTTAATGAAGAACACAGAGGTGATTTTTCCTATATTGGAAATTTGATGACAAAAGAATTCATAGGTCAACAATTGATTCTAATTATTAAGTCTTTGGATACCAGTGAAGAAGGAGGAAGGTATGTCTAAATGTTAACACTCATTGTAATTTGCCCTTCTAATTTCTTATATTGAAATATAGTCCTTTTACAATATAACTAAACATATTTACCCTAGCTCTCTAAAGTGGTATAAAAAGTTTTCTTTTCCCTTCTACACATTTCCATATATACACATACATTTATATTTCTAGTTTGATTTCCTCAGAGTAAATCAATGAAATTGCAGTTTTTGGTTAAAAGTTTCTGTTTAGATTTATTAAGGCTAGTAGCATTTTCTAAAAGGTTTAATCATTTCTGGTATTTTGTCATTTTATCATGTTGATTTATTAAAAATCATAGGGTGTTTTATAAAAATTTTTTTTGTGTGGAATGAGAATATTTGACCTAAAGTCTGTACATACAGATTTTTGTACCTATTATAGTGATAAACCTAAGTGAAAGAACTGAGGCAAATGTAATTAAGTTTGCAGAGTAGGTTAGAGCAGAATGTTAGAGATAAAACATGTTTTGTCATAATGATATTTAAATTAGTTCTTTTTGACTGCAGAAAAAAACTGCTGGCTGTTTTACAGGAGATTCTTATTTTACCCACAATCCCAATATCCCTGGTTTCTTTTCTTGTTGAAAGACTACTCCACATCATTATAGATGATAATAAGAGAACACAAATTGTAAGTAATTTTCCTCATTGTTGATAAAGAGGTTTTGGTCAATAACATTGAATACTGTCTTATTTTCTCTTTAGAACTTTTTGTTTTGTCTTTGTTTTGCTTTAGATTCGTCTCTTTAATGAGTTTTAAAATTTCTTAAAACCATTATCTATCTCTTACATACACAGAATATTTGAAAAATATCACCCTCTTCTCTTAGTGTACGTGTTATTGTTGAATCAGTTTGAAATGGAGCAGGTTTGGTAGGAATTTACAAGTGGGGATATGGTTTTGTCCATGAGACACTGGGTGCTAGTGTTTTTGAGAGCTTACTCAAATTGTACATACTAGGGTTTAGAATCTCATCTGATACCTTCTGGCTTTGTGGCTTTGGACAAGTTATTCTGCCTTTTTACTTCTCTGCAAATAAGAATAGCAATGAAATCTACCTTTCATTGTTCAATGAGGTATTGTTCATAAAGGTATTGTTCTGCATTGCTTGATAAATACAGAAATAATTGCTTACTATAATACTATTTCAGTATTATTTTTTTCTGGCATAGCCAAAAAAGACAGATCTGTATCATTTATTTCATAAAAATCATATAATTTCAGTTGCAGGTTAATTCACAGGTCATCTCTTCCATCCTCTCCTTATATATACACCCCTTCTACAACATACTTAGTTGTTATTCAGCATCTGCTTAAATACCTTCATTTGGGAGGCAGCCTTTTCCTGATCAGCCAATTCCAATATACAAGTGGTTCTGAAAGTCCTTCCTTATGCTATTATTATTTATGCATTGTCTACCCAAAGGAAGAATAAAAGGATATTCTATTTTTCTGTGTTTAACTCCTACAGAGCTGAACAAGAGAAGGGTTGAGGATTTTAGGCAGAGAATTTAATAGTGTCTCATCTTAAGCACCGTAATTCATTTTTCTGTTTTTCAAACATTATATGAGGGATAATTTACTTTCAATGTCTGTGTGCTTATTTCCCTTCCATTCAAATAATTTCATTTTGTAGATGTATTGTTTTGTTTTGTTTTTTTCTAAAATTGTCTAGCAAACAGAATGTGTGCTATTTCTACCTGTATGTTTTTGCTCTATTATTCAATATATGGTGGATACTACTTGGAGTTTTATATAGAATTTTCATACTATTTGCTGATATATCAAACATATATTAAAGCATGTACTCTGAATCTTAACTTACAGGTTACAGAAATTATCTCAGAGATTCGGGCGCCCATTGTTACTGTTGGTGTTAATAATGATCCAGCTGATGTAAGAAAGAAAGAACTCAAGGTAAATCTCTTTTAAATGAAAGAAGTGCTTGAGTGTAACGTAGCTGGGCAAGTCTATTCTTTCCTCTTGCTGTGCAGTTCTGAAATGTTTCTCGCATAATCAAATTATTGTTTAATTGTTAAACTATAAGAATATTTAAAACGTTACCACATATGTCAGTCTTAGAGATATGCAGATCTCTGTGTCAGGAAAACTACAAGTTTGCATATGCCTGACTCATTAAATTCTGGGCAGTTGAGATATTAAATAATACTCCTGAGTTGCTACAGATATTCATATTAACAGTTTTTGTTCAGTGTTGAAACAATTTATATCTTCCCTTAGATGGCTGAAATAAAAGTTAAGCTTATCGAAGCCAAAGAAGCTTTGGAAAATTGCATCACCTTACAGGATTTTAATCGGGCATCAGAATTAAAAGAAGAAATAAAAGCATTAGAAGATGCCAGAATAAACCTTTTGAAAGAGACAGAGCAACTTGAAATTAAAGAAGTCCACGTAGAGAAGGTACAGGTAACTTTTTGCATACTAAATCTCAGGTGTTATTAATAATCTCAACTAAATCTTATTTTCTCTAACTTCTAGAATTGCCAAAATATATTTACTTTGAGTACTTTATAACAGTGACATGAATTAAAATGAAAAAAGTTTTTCCCTGTTTCTATTTTTGGACTTTGAAAGGCCTTAATTAACTTTAATTATTGGAGGTAGGACTTTATTTGCTTCCTTGTCATGCTAATCTCTAGAATCCGAAATCTTTCTTACCAGGGAAGCTAGCTTTCCAGTGGTTCACATCTGAGTTTTCTGTTTTTTTGTCTTGAATGGTTTAAAAAAGGAAAATACATCCATTTTCCTCTTATTTGTGGAAGAGCCATGACCTTTCTTTTTTATTGCTAGCAAAATAATTTCTATAGTAATGTGCATTTTTTAAAGCTAAATTACCTTTGTGTTTTTAGAAAAAGCTAAGCAGCTTTGTTATTTTTAATGAAATACTAAACTTACATGTCTAGTAACATTTAAAGCTTGCTTTTCAGCAGTTCCTTTTTTAAAAAATTAGTTTTTTAAAGTAGTCTGTTAAATGGAGTATGTCTTTCCTCCTGAAAGAAATTTTTTGTTAATGGTATTGATACCATTCTGTCTTACAACAAATGATAAATATGTAAACATAAGATAGGTATCAATTAATATTTGATATTAACTTTAATTTCTTTTGGGATCTTGTCTTTTGTAATGAACATCATTTATTGTTGTACTTTTGGGATGTGCTGATTATTCTCATAAAAAGAATGCTAAATAGGAGACTCTTTTATATAGGAGAGTTTCATGAGTTATGTTTCCGATCTCTTTAGCCATAGACATCCCAACTTCAACACCCACCTTCCCAGAGAGTATGCCTGAATTTTATTTTGATAGCTGGTGGCTTCTTTTATTTGACAAAGTCTGTGGGCCATTATAGGCTTTTAAATTTGGAAAGTGAATTTAAAGCAAAAACTGAAAATATCATCTGAAAAATGACAAACTTTAGGTCAAAATTATAAAATTAGCAAAAGTATTCTATCATGGTTAATATCATCTGTTTAACTTGACTTGCTTTGACCATTTATGTGTCTATTTGTCCTGTTCGAGGGCTACACATCTGTTAAAATGCAGCTACAACAGAGCATTATAAATGCTATGGTCAGGGAAGTATAGAGGTTTTATGGAGAGGTATCTAATGCTGGTAGAGTATTGTTGGCTTCCCCAGACGAAGACATGTTTTATCCTGAGATTAGAATAAAAATAACAATATAATCTAACAGTAGAGGATACTTTTTCTGTGGTAGTCATAGCATTAATTACTTCACAAATGTGAATTCATTCTTTTCTTCCTATAGGCCTATGAGGTTGGTACTATTATTATCTTCATTTTACAAAGGGCAAGTAACTTGCCCAAAATCACACAGATAGTAAATGGTGGAGGCAGGATTTAAACCCAAGAAGTGGCTCTAGACTTGTGCTTTTAACTCACTCTGTGCTGTCTCTCCTCAATGAATTATGGAGGGAATGTTGTAGACAGATGGAGCAACATCTGTGATGGTCCAGAGGTTAAAGAATGCCTGTTATGTTTTAAAACTTCAGGTCCACGTGACTAGAGAATTGATGGGGAGAGGCAGGAGAGAAATCTGGGGAAAAATTAAGGGCTAGGTCATGTAAGACTTTGCGTAAGCAATATTAAAAATTTTGTATTCTAAGGATTGTAGTGAACCACTAGTATTTTAAGTGGTTAGGTAAGTCTATGTATCAGATCACTGTTGTTTAGGAAACGGATTGGAGAGTAGTAAAAGCTTAGACAGGCATAATAGTTGGGAGACTTACAGTAGGGTTGGGAGACTTACAGATGATGGTAGTCTGAACAAGATAATTACAGTGGATTTGGAAGGTAGTGATGAACTTGAGAGGTATTTAGAAATTAGTAACAGGGAGAAAAGGGAGTCAGGAATGTATCTTAGGTCTTTTGGTTTAGACAACTGGGTAGATGGTGATGACAGTATGAAGATAGAGAACAAGGAAGAGGAGAGATTTGTGTAATGATGAGTTCCCTTTTGGACATGTTGAGTTTGAGGAGACTGTGGAACATCCAAGAGGAGATGTCTTTTAGCAGTTGTGTATATGAATCTGAAACTTAGAAAATAGCTGGGCTAGCTCACAGATGATAAATGAGGTTGTCAGTTTTTTTTTTTTTTTGAGGTGATAATTAGGCATGATGAAGATTAGACTTTTTTTTTTTTTTTTTTTTTTGAGACAACGTCTCCCTCTGTCGCCCAGGCTGGAGTGCAGTGGCATGATCTCAGCTCACTGCAACCTCTGCCTCCCGTGTTCAAGCCATTCTCGTACCTCGGCCTCCCAAGTAGCTGAGACCACAGGTGTGCACCACCACACTAATTTTTGTGTTTTTAGTAGAGATGAAGTTTTGCCATGTTGACCAGGCTGGTCCCAAATTCCTGGCCTCAAGTGATCTACCTGCCTTGCCCTCCCAAAGTGCTGGGACTACAGGCGTGAGTCGTTGCGCCTGGCTGAAGTTGTCAATTTTAAAATCCTGCCTCTACCATTTACTATCTATGTGATAGCTTAAGATCACCTACAGAGTCTATATAGAGTGACAATACACCCTACACAAAGCCCTGAGAAAGCAAACATTTAAGGGATGGGGAGAAGATATTACTAATGCTGAATATTTTGTCTTCATTTTAGAATGATGCTGAAACATTGCAGAAATGTCTTATTTTATGCTATGAGCTGTTGAAGCAGATGTCCATTTCAACAGGCTTAAGTGCAACCATGAATGGAATCATCGAATCTTTGGTATGTTGATGGCCTCTTGGGCTTTATTTTAGTCCACTCCTTTCTTATTTTGTAAGTAATATGTTCTTTTTTTTTTTTTTTTTTTTTTTTTTTTTTGAGACGGAGTCTTTCTTTGTCCCCCAGGCTGGAGTGCAGTGGCGCGATCTCGGCTCACTGCAAGCTCCGCCTCCCGGGTTCACGCCATTCTCCCGCCTCAGCCTCCCGAGTAGCTGGGACTACAGGCGCCCGCCAACACGCCCGGCTAATTTTTTGTATTTTTAGTAGAGACGGGGTTTCACCGTGTTAGCCAGGAGGGTCTCGATCTCCTGACCTCGTGATCCGCCCGCCTCGGCCTCCCAAAGTGCTGGGATTACAGGCTTGAGCCACCGCGCCCGGCCTAGTAATATGTTCTTTAGAAATCCAAATAATGAAAAGATTACTGCCTTAAATATCTGATAAGTATAAATGATAAAATGTATATATATAGCAGCTACTTCATATTGTGAGGATTAAATAAGATAATGTCTGTAAAGGACCTGATATATAAGTTACAGTCTTTTAAATATTTGAAAAAATGATTTTATACTGGAAAGAGATACAGAATATCTTCATTTTTTGAATAGTAAGAGAGGAGATACTGAAACATACCAGGAATATTTAAGTACTGGAATCGTGCTATGTAATGAGACTGAGACAATCACATTTTATGCCCTGGAAAAGGAATTTATTTATTATATTTAAAGGGCTTTTAAAATAACTCTTTGTAGGTAATTCCCATAGGGACACAAGTACTGTAAGACTCTAGAACATTACTTTCTGATAAGGAATATAGTGCAAACCATATGTAACTTTACATTTTTTAGTAGCCACATTAAAAAACGTGGCTTTTTTTTTTAAGCCACTTAAAAAAAAAGAGGATAATTTTAGTATATTGAATATATCCAACTATATTATTTGGATATATCCAATATATTCAAAATATTAATCATTTCATTATTTACTCACTATTAAAACTGTTGCAATGTTTTACATTCTGTTTTGCATATTAAGTCTTATAGCACATCTTAAACTGGACTAGTCACATTTCAGGTGTTCAGTAGCCACACGAGGCTAATGGCTACAGTATTAGTGCACTGTTTTGTTGTTGTTGTTGTTGTTTTTGATAGTACTACTCATTCAAAGCGAATTCTGTATGTAGCCAGTACAGAAGTCTCTCAAAATTGTATTTACTTGGTATTAGTGAGAAATAGCCAATGAATGTAATCTGAAGTCTAATTCCTTGGGTTGTCATGAGTTCCTGAATGTAGTAAAGAAAACCAATTTTAATAGTTTAGAGCTTCTGAAGAAATACTGTTTTGTACTCAACCATTAGAATTTAGCTTTATTTTTAGAAAAGCAGTTATCTTTAGTGAAAAGTGATGCTTAATTTGTGCTTGGGTATTTTATGTCTGGTCCTACAAAATTGAAGTAGTAAATACGAAGACTGTGTATATGTGGGAAAGGATATGCAATGTTATGTGAAGAATAAACACAAAGTTGAATGGTCATAATGATTTTAAATGTATAAAAATCTGGTTAAAGATTGAAAGAGATAAGTAGAGGAATATAAAAGATATTTGGATAAAAGTTATATTTTTATGAAGTTACTGTGTTTTAAATAAAAGATTTAATAAATTATTCATTGGGAAAATACAAATTATTCATTGAGCAAATATTTACTGAACATCTATTACATACTAAGTGCTGGGATGGTACATGGTATACAAAATAGATATAGATTGCCCACATTGATCTGGTCAAGTGAGAGGAGCATCAATTAAGTAAAGAAATAAGTGAAACTTTGTGCTATTAGTGCTTGCTATGAAGAAGAGCTATATGGCCATATGTGAACTTACAATAGCAGGATTTGACCTATTCATGGAAGGTGACCCTGGTTTGATATTTGAGTAGACATTAACTATATGAAAAAGGGAGAGAAGATTGTTTAATATGGTAGCTGTCAGCCACACATGGCTTTTAAAAACTAGTCCAAAATGAGATATGCTGTAAGGATTAAAAACATGCTGGGGGGTGGGCATGGTGGCTCACACCTGTAATCCTAGTACATTGGGAAGCCAAGGTGGGATGGCTTGAGCTCAGGAGTTTGAGACCAGCCTGGGCAACATGGTGAAACCCCATCTCTACAAAAAAATAGAAAAATTAGCCAAGGGTGGTGATTCGGGCCTGTGCTGTCAGCTACTTGGGAGGCTGAGGTGGGAGGATCACTTGAACTTAGGAGGCTGAGGTTGCAGTGAGCTGAGATTGCGCCCCTGCACTCCAGCCTGGGTGACAGCGTGAGACTCTGTCTCAAAAAAAAAAGAAAAAACCATGTTGGGTTTCAAAGACTAGTACAAAGAACAGAAGGTAAATTATCTTGTTAATAGTATTTATATTGATTAAATACTACAGATACAATGTTTTGGTTATATTGAGTTAAATATATTAAAACTAGTTTCACTTTTTTTTACTTCAATGTGGCTACTAGAAAATTTAACATGACATATGTGGTTCCCATTTGTGGCTTCTATTATATTTCTGTTGGATAGCATTGAATCCAAACCAGACTAGTTGAACAAACTGAGCAAGAGGTAGCTTGGTATAAGAAGATTGGGAAAGAAACTACACAATAGGGAATAGTATATATCATGTTAAGGAGTTTTATCTTGTTCTGTGAGTATTGGGAAGCCATTGAGTCCCTTTTAGCAGGTGGAGGGGAGGTATCATGATCAGACCCTATTTCAGGAATGTCACTCTGGCTGTATTGTTCTGTTTTAGCAATTTAATACTTACCTTTTCTTTAAAAGTGAAAAATGACATCTTTGAGGTAATAGACAATAGGGAAATGAAGTAGATCTATGAAATCATATGGAAAATTTCTGATTCATTTTAGATTCTTCCTGGAATAATAAGTATTCATCCTGTTTTAAGAAATCTGGCCGTTTTATGCTTGGGATGCTGTGGACTACAGAATCAGGATTTTGCAAGTAAACACTTCGTGTTATTATTGCAGGTAGGATTTATCTTGTGATAAATCTCAACTGTATTTTCTGAAATACTCTGTGGTGATAATGCTAATACTCTGAATTTATCTATTCTGATACTTATTGATTATGATGATTGTTATGGATAATCTTTGGAGACGCAATACTTTTATCTTTTGATTTCTTATTAAAATGTGTTCGTAGAAAAAGATGAAATGCTAATTATGTAAGATATTCTTTTAATTATTCACATAGCAAATACTTATTGAGTGCATATTATGTGCCAGCAACTGTTCTAGACTTAGAAAAAATAAAGTAGGTAGGTAGTGAATAAAACAAGATAAAATGTGTTGTCTTAATGGAGCTTACATTCTAGAAGGGGAAACACACAGTGAAAAATAAGTATACAATGTATCAGATAGAGAAAAATAAAGCAGAGAAGGGGACTAAGCAGTGGGAAGGAGGAGAGGGAACTGTTTGGTTGAGAAAGACCTCACTAATAAGTTGACATTTGAGCAAATACCAGAAGGAAGCATAAGAGTGAACCACGTGGTTATTTGGGTTTCCAAGGAGAGGCAAGAACAAGGGAATAGGCACTGGGGTGTAGGACTTTGGGTGTGTTCAAGGAACAAGAGAACATATGGCTAGGAAAGATTGAGCAAAGGGAAGAACAATAGGAAAAAAGGGTTTGCTGGCAGCAGGATGTCCATGTCTTCTAGGACCTTATAGACTGTAAAGACGTCAGCTTTCACTATAAATGAGATGGAAAAGAATTCGAGGGCTTTGAATAGAAGATTGTTATGATCTGACTGGGCATAAAGTGGTGTAGACCAGGGAGGGGTTGGCAAACCTTTTGTGTACAGGGCCAGAGAGTAAATATTTTTAGATTTTTGTGGGCCATATGATCTGTCTGAACTCCTCAGCTCTGCTTTTGTAGTGTGAAGACAGCTGTAGATAATACATAAATAAATTAGTATGGCTGTAGTCCAGTAAAACTTTATGGACACTGAAATTTGAATTTCATATAATTTTCACATGTAATACATTTTTTTTAACCATTTGAAAATGCAAAACTTCCTAACTTGCAGGCTATGCAAAAACAGGTGGTTGAATGGATTTCAGCTGTTTGCAGATCCCTAGTATTAAGTAGGGGTACAAGTATGGAAGCGGGGATACTAATAAGGAGGGTATTTGATAATCTAGGAAAGCGATGGTGATGGTTTGGACGAGGGTTGTGGTTACTGAGGTTGTGAGCAGGATGGTAATCTAAGTTTGAAAATAAAGTCTAAGATTTGCTAATGAATCTGATGTGGTATGTGAGAGAAAGGTGGAGGATTTAAAGATTTACGCCAGAATAACTAGATGGATGAATTTGCCTTTTCCTATGATGGGGAAAGCAGAGGTGCAGGTTTTATATCAGATAGGATGAAATAAGGAGTTCAATATTGGGCATGATAAGTTTACAGTTTAAGGTACAAGTGGATATATTGAATAGGCATTTATATGTGAGTTTGGAGTATAGGGGAGAGGTCCAAGATGGTGAGATGGAAGTCTTTATTCTTTTGGTAGTATCTGATAGTATGCAATGCCTAGAGATAGGATGTTGCCTGAGGAATGAGTATAGACTGAATGAGTGTAGGGTCAACTTTATAGGACCCTAAGCCTCAGATAAAGGTAGGGGAGATGAAGAGGAACCAGTAGGGGCTAAGGTGAATTGGACAGTAAAAGAGGAATGGTGTGATTTCCTGGAAAGCAAGTGAAGATAATATTTTAAAGATGATAGAATGACCCGACTGTCTCGTGTTGCTTCATAATGGACCATTCTGGATTCACAATGGACCATTTCTGGCAATCAGGAAGTGTTCTTGAAATTTCTTTAAAAGTTTTGAAAAATTGAGCCATTTTTCTCAATTCATTATTTACAGGTGATTTTTATTTGTTCTAAAAGCCAAGTTATAGAGCCAAGTTATTTTACCAATTACCTAAATTTAGTTACATTAAAGAATATAGTAAATTGGCACACACCCGTAATCCCAGCACTTTGGGAGGCCAAGGCAGGTTGATCATGAGGTCAGGAGTTCGAGACCAGCTTGACCAATGTGGTGAAACCCCCATCTCTACTAAAAATACAAAAATTAGCCAGGCGTGGTGGTATGTGCCTGTAATCCCAGCTACTCAGGAGGCTGAGGCAGGAGAATCGCTTGAACCTGGGAGGTGGAGGTTGCAGTGAGCTGAGATTGTGCCATTACACTCCAGCCTGGGCAATAGAGTGAGACTCTGTCTCAAAAAAAAAAAAAAAATATATATATATATATATATTTATATCTTATTTTTCCTACTGGATTTTAAATTTGGATAGACATTTTTTATTTTACTTTTTTAATATCTTAATTAAATCCTAACTTTCACTATCATACCTAATTTCTCACTATATATATATATTTTTGTAATATAAATACTGAGCTCTGTATTTTTTTCATGGCTTTGAAATTTGGTAGGCATTTTTAAACTTAAGATAGACTCATGCAAAGTGCTGTGTTTCATGGTTTACCTCTTTTCATAAAGGAGTCTAGTTGAAAACTGAATTTACTGTTAAGGAATTCTAAATTCATTGAGCTAATGAGAGAAAAATGAAACTTGATAACCTAGAAGAGTACTGTTCTAATGAATGCCTTTCATTGCTTAGAATATAATGTTTTTCTCTTGACAGATGGGCTAGAACACTTTCAACATAATTGAACAGTTTTTCTGGATCTTAAAAAAAAAATCATAGTTGAAAGTATTGTTGATTCTTTTTTAAATGAAAGGAACAAATAATATAATTCAGCCTGACTCCAACTCCAGAAATTTTTATTGACTGTGAAGATTAACTTTTTCTTAAAGTATATAGCTCTATATGTTATGGTTCAAATAAATATAATGTGTTTTTTTAAAATTGAAATTTTAACTGTATTTTTGAAAAGTGATGTTTTCTTTAGACTTGACACTGTCATTGAAATTTGACTAAGAAAAAAACAAGATACATATTAATTTTATGTAAACAGAATTAAAACAGTTTACTGCATTTACTTTTTTTGGTGGGGACTGTCTTGATTTAGGTTTTGCAAATTGATGATGTCACAATAAAAATAAGTGCTTTAAAGGCAATCTTTGACCAACTGATGACGTTTGGGATTGAACCATTTAAAACTAAAAAAATCAAAACACTTCATTGTGAAGGTACAGAAATAAACAGTGATGAGGAAGAATCAAAAGAAATTGAAGAGACTGCTACAGCTAAGAATGTTCTGAAACTCCTTTCTGATTTCTTAGATAGTGAGGTAAGAAATAATCCAGTCCTGTGATTATGAAATGTCATTTTCAGCAGGTATTTGTTTATTATTATTATTTTTTAAATTTATTATACTTTAAGTCCTGTGATACATGTGCAGAACATGCAGGTTTGTTACATAGGTATACATGTGCCATGGTGGTTTGCTGCACCCATCAACCCATCTACATTAGGTATTTCTCCAAATGCTATCTCTCTCCTAGCCCCCTATCCCCTGACAGGTCCCAGTGTGTGATGTTCCTCTCCCCTATGCTCTTTATATCTTATTTTTCCTACTGGATTTTAAATTTGGATAGACATTTTTTAATTTTACTTTTTTAATATCTTAATTAAATCCTAACTTTCACTATCATACCTAATTTCTCACTATCAAATTGTATATGCAAAGAAATGAAGTAGTAAACAAAAATGAAGTGATTATTAAAGAGGGTTGTTATTAATTTTTTATTTCTTTATGTTGTATTTGTGATATAGAGACTTCTAAGATTTATCCCCAAGACTTTTAAGAAATAGTTTAGAATAATTTTATATTGGGTGGGTAGAAGATGTAAGATAGGGTATGGGATTGGATCTCTTTTAAGTACTCTTGAATTACTATTTTTGTAGCACACATGTAAACCAACTGATTAAACATTTTCTATGCTTATCGTAGTTTTTCACTAAGTTGGAAGTGATATAACAAAACTTAATTTTTTTTTTTTGAGATAGGGTCTTGCTCTGTCATCAGGCTGGAGTGCAGTGGCGTGATCATAGTTCATTGACCCCTCACCTGCTGGGTTCAAGCAATCCTCCTGAATAGCTGGAATGACAGGCATGTGCCGCCATGCCCACTGATTTTTAAATTTTTTGTAGAGACAGGGTCTCGCTCTGTTGCCCAGGCTGGTCTTGAACTCCTGGCCTCAAGTGATCCTCCTGCCTCAGCCTCCCAGAGTGCTGGGATTACAAGTGTGAGCCCTCATGCCTGGCCCAAACTAACACTGTTAATGTGAACAATTCATTGGCATTTAGTACATTCAAAATGAAAGGCAACTACCACCTCTATCATCTAATTTAAAACATTGTCATCATCCCAAAAGGAAACTACTCATTAAGCAGTTGCTCCTTATTTCCCCTTCTGCCAGCCCTGACAGCAACCAATCTGCAGTCTGTTTCTATGGATTTAACTATTCTGGATATTTCATATAAACGGAATCATACAGTATGTGACCTCTGTTTAGCTTTTTAAATTTAGCATAACATTTTCGAGATTCATCCACATGGTATCTTGTATCAGTACTTCATTCCTTTTTGTAGCTGAATACTCCATTTTATGTATATATGGTGATTTGTTTATGCATTCATCCATTGAAGGACAGTTGGGCTGTTTCTACCTTTTGGCTATTGTGAATAGTGCTGCTTACTATGAACATGGTGTGTGTATGTATTTGTTTGAGTATCTATTTCAATTCTTTTGGGTATCTGTATACCTAGGAATTGTGTTGCTCAGTCATTTAACTTTTCGAGAACTTGACAAACTGTTTTCCACAGTGATTGAACCATTTTAAATTTCCATCTTCAGTGTAGAAGGTTTTCCATTTCTCCACATCCTTATTGACACTTAGGTTCCATTTTTTAAAACATTATAGCTATCCTAGTATATATGAAGTGCTACTTCATTGTGGTTTTGATTTGCATTTCCTTAATGACTAGTGATGTTGAGTATCTTTTCATCTGCTTCTTGGCCATTTGTATATTTTGTTTGGATAAATGTCTGTTCAAGTCCTTTGCCCATTTTTAAGTTGGACTGGTTGTCTTTATAGAGTTCTTTATGTAGTTTGGGTAGTAGATCCTTATCAGGTATAATTTGTAACTTTTATTTTACAGGTTGTCTTTTTACTTTCTTGTTAATATACTTAGATGTATTAAACATTTTTAATTTTGGAGATACACTCTTTTTCTTTTGTTGCTTCTGCTTTTGGTGTCCTATCTAAGAATCCAGTGCTAAGTCCAAGTCATGAAGATTTATCCCTGTTTTCTTCTGAGAGTTTTCTGGCTTTAGCTTTTATATTTAGGCTGTTGATGCATTTTCAGTTAATATTTGTATATGGCCTAAGGTCCAGCTTCATTGTTTTGCCTGTGTACATTCAGTTGTCTTTTCCTTTGTCTTCTCTAGACTTTTGTTTACTCTTTCTAGGAATGCCTTCTGCTTCAACACCTTCTGTTCACATTCTATCCATTATTCAGACAAATTGCACTCCTACCTATGGAGCTTTTGCTTATAGATAGGCACCTTCCTCTAATATCAGGGGCCAGGGTTTTCTATGTCTTAGAAACGCTAAGCATTTAAATATATGTTTCGCTTTTTATTTTCCAAGTTATAAAAGGCCTTTTGGTTCTTCTAAAAAATTTTAAGATAATTGAATTTTTCATGGCTAGACTAAGCATTTGTCTAGTCTCCTAGTCTTTTAGATTTGTGTAAAATTGTTATTCTAGCTTTGAAGAAACAGTCTTTTATTTGCCTTTAAAGAATTTGTAATAACTCGAATGGTTTTTGGACAGTTTGTGTAAAAATACTGTAGGACAGGCTACATTGAGAGGCTTAAAAAGGAGATACAAATAAATTTCTTCTAATGAATGTCATCTTTGTTAGGTATCTGAACTTAGGACTGGAGCTGCAGAAGGACTAGCCAAGCTGATGTTCTCTGGGCTTTTGGTCAGCAGCAGGATTCTTTCTCGTCTTATTTTGTTATGGTACAATCCTGTGACTGAAGAGGATGTTCGACTTCGACATTGCCTAGGCGTGTTCTTCCCCATGTTTGCTTATGCAAGCAGGTATTGAGTCGTACTGATAAATCAAAAATCTGACTTGGCATCAAATTCAGGTCCCCTATGAATTATATCTATAATGATATTTTGTTGTTGATACTTTTTCTATCTTTAGTAGATAAATGATGAAATGACAAGAACGATACAGATTTTATCTATCTGAATTTTTGGCTCTTTCCTAGATGAAAATGCACTTAATGAGTGAATTTCATACATAGTATTTCATACATAATAGTTTTTAGAGTCATGCTTTTTCTCTCATCAAATAATGTTCTGCCAACATACTTTGAATTTGTTTCTTAATAGGACTAATCAGGAATGCTTTGAAGAAGCTTTTCTTCCAACCCTGCAAACACTGGCCAATGCCCCTGCATCTTCTCCTTTAGCTGAAATTGATATCACAAATGTTGCTGAGTTACTTGTAGATTTGACAAGACCAAGTGGATTAAATCCTCAGGCCAAGACTTCCCAAGATTATCAGGTGAGTGACTGTGGTAACTGCATGCAGATCACTGTTTTGGTAAAATAATCTCTCTCAAAGATCCCTTGAAATACTGAGGAACTGCATTTTGGTCTTTAGACTTCTGTCTCAAGCATATACCACAAAGCACGAGAAAAACAAGACCTTGGGAAATGCGGAGAAATCATATGAAAACAATTAATCAATGCTAACATTTTTGCTACTGAAAAGAAATTACTAAAAATTCACCACCCACACCATGCCCACCTAGTACTGACTGTTAATCTGAAGTAATAACCTACATTATCTCGGACTCACAGTCTTCAAATGTTGGCTTACCTGCTATGCTTCTGGCACAAGGAAGGAGAATTCAAAGACTAGAACTCACCTCAAGCTTTTTTGGCTTTTAATTCAAAGAAGATAAATCAATTGCCCACTGACTCACAGACTGAACTTAAGCTGGGTTGTTTTAATCCTTTAATGGCACTTGGTCAAACTCGTTACCATTTTTGAAATTTAATGTATTAGTGATTTCAGATGCTAACAGATTAAGTTCAAAGTATTATTCTCTTTTATTTGATATTTAGTGATAAGCTACTCTGTTCAATTCATATGTTGTATATTATTGGAAAGATAAGATTACAAAGGATATTAGGCAAAATTAGGTAAGGGTCAGTAATAGAGCTATTAAGCACTTCATGACTTGAGATAAGGGCAAGAGTCATGTGGTAGGAATGATGAGTACAGGATTAGTTTTAAAACTCATTGACCAAAATTCAGTTAGGCCTTGTTGGCATTTGGGGAGTGGTTTGGGTAGAGGAAGGATGTTTTAGTAAAGGTGATATATGTAGATGGTTATGCAAATGTTGGGGAACTGTAGAAAGATGACTTTGGCTAAGGATCCTGAATAGGACTGTTAGGGCCGAACATTGGGGGTATAGATTGCTTTAAAGGGCAATGTGGGGAATTTGGAATTGGCCTTATTTGCAATGGGTAGTTATGCAGGGCTTATGACGAAAGGGTTAATGTCATGAAAACCACTTATTAGAAAGATTAATTAGGTGGTCAGTGATGGTAATATGAGATGAATTGGTGAGCGGAAAGAAAAGAATATTAATAAAGAAAGCAGCTGAAAATCTGTATAATTTGCTTGTAGAAAAAGTACTAGAAAGTAACAGTAGAAAGTAGGAAGAATAGAAATTGACCTAATAAAGAATTATGGGTACAAGAATCTAAAAGAAAGAGCTTGAGAGGCAAGGGAGATGGAGGAGTCCGGGAAAACTCTATGTGTATGTGTAACAGCAGACTTCGAAGGAGCTGTTGACATAGTTTAATTGGGGAGTACTCTCATAATCAGCATCTTGGAGAAGAGTAAGGGAAAAGTAGATTGGGGCATAGCACTAAGTTTAACTACTGCTATGCAAGCAAAGGCCCCAGCCAATCCCGTAGGGAGTTCCAGAACTGGGATGTTCCTTTGAGTTGTCCAGAATGGAGACAAGCTGAGACATTGTACCTGTGCACCGGCCAGTCACTGGATTTGGACAAATCTCTGGGAGAAGAGGTATGATCTTGGACAAAGTCCACCAAAGTCCACCATCGTCAGCCTGGATCAGTACTGCAGCTGGGAACTTTTACCCTCCAAAACATGCAGCAACTGGGGGATGAGTGCTTCTTCCCTAAAGGGAGTGGAACTGGCCCTATATCACAACATCCACTACAAGAAGTCAAGAAGGGGAGCTTATTTTGAGGGTAGGGGGGATGTTAAATTTGGTTTTAGACATTTTATATTTGGGATTATGGCAAGAAAATTAGTTGGAAATATTTGTTAGATGTGTAAGACTATATAATAATCATAATCATTTTCAATTTACAGAGAATTTTCTCTTAATTTTTTAGGCCTTAACAGTACATGACAATTTGGCTATGAAAATTTGCAATGAGATCTTAACAAGTCCGTGCTCGCCAGAGATTCGAGTCTATACGAAAGCCTTGAGTTCTTTAGAACTCAGTAGCCATCTTGCAAAAGACCTTCTGGTTCTATTGAATGAGATTCTGGAGGTAAAGCAGTTTCTCATTACTCTGAATGAGTTTGTGTTTATATTTATACATGTAGAATTTACATGGTTGTATTAGATTATACATATGTTAGCATATTGTGACTTATTTGAAGTATTTTCTTCATAAATTTCATATAATTTAGTGTTTTTAAACAACTTGATATGTATGAGGTACTATTTTCAAAGAAGATTAGGGAATGCGGTGTTTACAAAATGTTAATAATGTTTTCTTTTATAGCAAGTAAAAGATAGGACATGTCTGAGAGCTTTGGAGAAAATCAAGATTCAGTTAGAAAAAGGAAATAAAGAATTTGGTGACCAAGCTGAAGCAGCACAGGATGCCAGCTTGACTACAACTACTTTTCAAAATGAAGATGGTAATGACATACTGACCAGAATATTTATAAGATTCTGTTTTTTTTTTTCATCTTTACTGAGACATATTTTTTTCTACTCTAACATGTTTGGTTGGACATCAGAAATGAATGAAAATTTTTTTCTAATTAATCCTCTTGAGAAAGAGCATTACTGATAAATGTTTATTCTACTTTTCAAGTGTTTTTTGGCATGCATTTCTCAATATATGACCATCTTTTTAAGAGTTTTGCTTCTTTACCAGTATTCAAATTTTCGAAAGGGTGATTTATAACTTTTCACTAGCTGCTAGAAGGACTTTGTCATTTCAGTTTTATAAAAACTGGACTTAAAAAGACAATTTAAAATATTTCATGAGGTTATCTTATTTATATTTTTGTATTATTCCCTTTAATAGAAAAGAATAAAGAAGTATATATGACTCCACTCAGGGGTGTAAAAGCAACCCAAGCATCAAAATCTACTCAGCTAAAGACTAACAGAGGTAGTGTATGGATTGACCCTCTTTATGATAAAAGTTTTAAATTTTATCTTCCAATGAAAAATACTTGTTTTGCAAGTTTTCTTATCTTTGTTTCCTTAGGGATAAAGATTTTTTTTAAATGTCTTTGGTATCCTTTCTTTTTAATTCTTTCAGTGGATGTCAGTTTTTGCCTTGTGTCTATAGATTATAAAATCAGTGTTGCTCTAGGTGCTTTTGATTGAAAGAAGTATGCTGCAAAAGATCATATTACAAAAGACAATTTGGGTTTAATTAAGATTTGGTTAAGTGATGATTTTATATTAGTTATTTGTGTTCTATCCTTCATATAACTAAGCATTTTTTTAAAATCCCTGTAGTATTTTTCTGGGCTTTGTTTTCCTTCTATTCCCATCTTATTTCATATTTTCCCAACTTATTTCCCAAGGGCTATCCAACAATAGGGGATCTGTTGGTAAAGTAAATGCTGACTATTAGGGGATCACTTGGAAAAAAATCTGAAATTCAAGATCTTTTTATTGTTTTATTATTTCCTCATTACAAAAGCAATGCATGCTTATTACAGAAGAATCAGAAAGTACATCCAGGCAAACTACTATAAGGAACACTAATAATCCCACCCATGAGCCAACCATGATTTTAATTTTAGAAATCTATTTTTTAAGGCCCTTTTCGATGCAGATTTAATTTTTTCTAAAATGGAGTCTAGTCATAATATTGTTTTGTAACCAGTAAATTATTTAAATACCAATTGCTGGATATTGTTCCAAATTAGTCCCATATTGTTGGATGTTTTCTTGGGGATAAATGCATTAGTAAAAGCAGGTAAGGAGTAGAAAAGTGTAACATGAATGAAGTAGAGTATATAATTTTCAAACAGACTGTCAACATTGAAGAGTTTGGTTTTGATCAGATTTTTTTTGTGGTATATCACACCATGAGAACACCATCCTTTTTAATAGACCAAACTTCATGTATTCATACTGTTTTATTTCTTATAAATGAGAAGCATCACAAGCCAAACTTTGTCTTACTCCTTAACCTTGTAAATTTCTAGTAAGTAGAATCTTATAATCCCCAGTATATAAAGGTTCTAGTTTTTACATTGAAATATATTTTAGAACACATTTGAATTGGTCACGTATATGTTATTTTACAAGAAGCCATTATTACCTTACTGATTATGTGTTTTATCACCTTCCAAGAAAAAAAAAAGTTGTTTCTTTAGCACCGGTTTATGCACCTAACCTACCTTTCTAACCCTAATTTTCATGAGCCTCTCCACAGACTTTGTGCTATAGCAATAATAGGGGTGCTTCATTATAACACATTTTTCATATACTGTCCTCAAATACATTGAACTAAAATTTGCCTTCTTTTAACTTGCTTGAAATTTCCTTATTTTCCCTTACTCATTATTAGTGCTTACAAAATAAACTAAGTTTTAATCTTGCTTGGGTTCCTTTTTCTGTGGTAGTGACAACTGGTACCAAGATGGCTAGAACAAGTAGGAGATACATGTGTTGAAAGGATTGCTGTGTTGAAAACAAAGGATTTAGTTAGCCTAGAAACTAGATTAAAAACAAAAAGCAACTGATAATAAATTCTGATAATGAATTATACTGTCTTCAAGGACAGAGAAAAGTGACAGTTTCAGCTAGGACGAACAGGAGGCGTCAGACTGCTGAGGCCGACTCTGAAAGGTATGTCATGCGTGTCTAGAATATATAGAGGCCTATCTTCACTTTTTATTTCTAGAAGTAGAAAAAAACTAATTTTCTTGTGAATGAGAGAAAATATGTAACAAGATAGTGAAAACTATAAATAGCTGTCTTGGGTCTATAGTCTAAAATTCCATTATCAAGAGCATTTGACTTCTTGCGGCGTTTGCTTTTGCCTATTGGCATGGTCTTTAGTGCTATCTTTAATATGTTGTTTTAATTTCTAATTACATGATGTGACTCCTTTGATCTTCAGTTAGCAAACTCTTGATTTTGATAATATTTGGGTTCTCTACACTTAGATAATGATAGAATAATTCTGTCTATAATTTGGGTATATTGTGTGGTAGAGTGTTTATTTTTGGCTTCTGTCAATTAAGCCACTGTTAGAGCTGAAAGTTGGTAGCTGTCTTGTATTCATCTGCAAAATTGTATTGTGTGTATTTTCAGTATAGTTTTACACTGTTGATTAAATTTGTCTTTTTTGGGGGGGGACTTGTTTTTTACTGTGTTTTTGGAATTTATTGCTTAAATCAAGAGAACTTAATTTTTTTGTCACTTCTTGAGTTTCAAAGAAATCTCTTTTGGACAGTTATGGTCCTCGTTTAATTACAAGCTTCATTACAAGTTTGTGGCTTTTTTCCTGTATAACACCAGGTTCCGTTATAGCATATAAAATCATTAGCTAGGTTTTCCCTGATTCACTTTGCTGGATAGCCAAGTCAGTGTTTTTTTTGATATTGCTTAAGATTTTAGTTTTGAGCTAAGTCAATGGAATCAGGCTATCAATTAAACAATGATAGAATGTGAGTCAGAAACAAAAAAGTTTTATTTATAAATAAACTGGTTTTAAAGCTTGTATCTAAATTCGTGTATTTTCAACATCTATTTAGTGATCATGAAGTTCCAGAACCAGAATCAGAAATGAAGATGAGACTACCAAGACGAGCCAAAACCGCAGCACTAGAAAAAAGTAAACTTAACCTTGCACAATTTCTCAATGAAGATCTAAGTTAGGAAAGACGATGGAGGTGGAATCCTTTAAGATTATGTCCAGTTATTTGCTTTAATAAAGTTACTCTTGTCAAAATCAGAACAAACCTGATGTCTTTCTGAAGATTTTCTGCTGTGCGCTTCCACGTTACTTTGGCCTGTATTAAAGCATTAGGACAGCATTAGTTATTATAGTCCAGAAAAAATCTACATCAGTCACACAGATGTATCAGAATCTGAGGTGGGCCTAGGAATCTCGTTTTTAAATAGTCTCTCCAAGGATTCTTATGAACTCTTTATGTTTAAAATCATGTCATTATGGAAAACTTACAAGTGTAACTAGTTAGTAGCTTGCATTGGAGAAGCTTATGACTTAGATGGGCAGAATCAACAAAGATGAAACCGCCTGAGGACATATTTAACAAGTAACATTTCAAGGGAAAATGAAGGAAGTACCACAAACTGGCTAGAAAGGAGCTTATCACCAGTGAGGAAGACCAGTATAACGTTCAACAACAACAGTTATTTTGACAAACCTATTTTGTGATTCCTACAGTGAAAACATTTTTGGTGATATTATCTGCCTGGGAAATCTCTCTTCCTAAAGTATTTGCATAATGGGAGTCCTGGTTTGTGAATGTTTCCTGGGTTAGGGAGGTGTCAACATAAATGTATTATTAACCATGAAGCTGCTCTCTATATTTTTGGCAAAACAAAATAATATTTTATTTACTGTGGATAATAATTCTAGTGGGAAAATAATGTGACAGGAACTTCTCTTTATATACGCTACCAATTTATGAGCACTATTCACTGTCAATTTCATTTCTTGTCTTGAAATTGACACTTGGCCTGACTTATGAAACTTGTACTATATAAAATTGGTCCTATTTTCTGCAATACCCAACAAAACACCTTTTCTCTTTATTATTCAGAAATGTCCTAACATGTATCTGTTTTAATAATTGTGCTTTTTTAGGCTTATTTACTAGAGGCCATTTACTTTACTTAAGGTGAAATTTTAAGATGGAGCTAAAGTAAGATCACTGGTTTTTAGAACCAAATTGCTATACATATGTGCCTCATAGAACTTATAAAAGGAGTCAAAGTTACAAAGCAAGATAGTTATTAAGCAAAAGGAAAAATGGTAATGATAGAAAGTCAGTTAAAAATAGACGATTGTTCTTCATTCTGTTTGTTGGCGCTGTGTTCTCCTGTGCTTCAAATTCCTTATGTGTTGTTGTTTTAAGGATAATTTGCAGAGGGTTGGGAGAAGGACTGAAAAGGTACATTAAGTGTGCTGTAAGGAAAAGTCTTAGAAACATAAGAAACTAAAATCCCATTCACACATGGCCAGGCTATCCAAAAAGAAAGGAGCCATGTTCTCATGTGGTTTACCATACCAAAGCTTGCTTTCTCTGGCACGGGAAAAATAAATTTAAGCACCAAACCTTTAGTATTCTGAGTATTCAGTTTTTAAACACAGTCATGTAGCCATTGCTGAAACTGTGCTTTGCACTATTAGAGTTAAAGGTAGGGAATGTCCTGCTTTTAAAAGTCATCCCTTTAACTTTAAAATAAAAGGCTAAGGTACAATGAAACAGATGTAAATCCATTTACCATTTTTCATTCAAAACTGGTAACTTACAGAAACCACACATTATTCTTCTCTACCAAGAGGCACAATTTGCTGAACAGTAAACATGCAATTGTGCCATTGCTCTTAAAGCCCACAGACTTACAGATTTAAAATACAGAGAAAGAACTGATCAGCTCACATTCTCCTGTGAATGGAAACATGCTACTTGACAAAAAGCTATGATCAACTTTTTTCTTCTGTACATATATAACGTTGAAGGAGATTTACTTCTAAGAGATACCTTTGCCTTTTCTTCCACCAATTTGCTTCGAGGTAGTTGGTATCCACCTGTTTTACAACTGCTCATGGGTCAGGTCATCATCACAAATCTTTACAATACTAGCTTTATAAATCACAATGTGTTATATATTAAAACTTTGTGCACAGAAATAAAACTAGGGACAATTACGTATTTAAACTTAGGGCATAAAAAATTCACATAATACCATTAAAAAGAGAAACATCAAAATCCGTTTACAAAATTCCACAATGATCTGATGTAAAACATGTGAAAAACATATAAAGAATATAATCAAAATGATTAATGCTAATGATTTAATATAAAGACAAATCACAGGACTAGAAATACTTCAAGATCAATTGATAAATGCTTATTGTTCAGAAGGAATACTGACATACAAAATAAAGATAGTGCAAGAAGAACTGCAATCTATTTCTCTTCACTTTTGAGATTTTGGTTATGAACTGTACAGCTCGTTAGGGATGCTGTTGTCAAATTCAGATTCCATTCAATGGGACGATTAAGGCACATCTTAATGGGGCTCAAAGGGCAACTTGCTGTATTCTCATCAGACACATTCAGTTTCTCATCAGTTTTCATTTGTAGCATGCTGGAAGAAAAAGTGTAAGGCATTTTAGTTTTACCTTAATTTCAAAGTAATTATCAACCTTGTAAAAGAACATTTAGTTGTACTAGTGTTTGGACCTCTAAACTTTAGCGTACATAAAGCATTTATCCTGAAAATACAACAGTTTTCTCTCCCGCCTACTTATTGAACTAAATACAATGAATAATGCCATGTAACCTGTGTAACTTGAGAAGTCACATATGACTGAAAAAGTAACATTGCATATATGGATTACATCAGTATACATCAGAAATTATTTAACCTTGTGAGCCTGGCAGGATTCAACCCTTTTAACTTAACTTGCTCTTTTGTGGATCAGGATGAGAGCCACTTTGAGGAAAAAAAGGGATCAACATGTGTTGAATGCCTATTATGTTCTAGCCACCTTCACATGTATTGTCTCTGAATTTTGCAAAAGCCAAGTAAGGTTGGTATGCTTATCCTCATAGTAAACAATAAAATCAAGACTCTGAGAGTTAAGTACAAATATGCCTGAGGTCATATAGTCACCTGCCTGGAACTGGAATACAGCCCTTTCTCTTTTCCTTATGCTTGTCTACTAGCTCTCTGATGAGGCTGGAAAATCATCAGGAATTAAACTTATGGCCAGCTCATCAGAGGAGCATGTGGCATCCACAGGATACTTAACTCTGGTTGTTTTTTCTTTTGAAAAAAATTTCAAAGAATTTTTTACATTGATGGGAAAGTTGGCTTATTTGGATTTATATTAGGTTGGTCAGATCTCTTCAACATTATTCTTTAATACACACCCTCTGTTCTGGACTGGTGTCTTATTCCACAAGTTCATGAGCACAGTCCTATCTGTTCCTAAATGTTGTTCCCACATAGGGAACCTTGCTCACCACTCTGCTTAACCAAACCTTTACCCATGCCTAATCCAATCTCACATCTCCACTTGCTCTCAGTAAAACATTGCATTGGATTGTGAACTATTTGGGGTTCTCCACTATTGTTTCATGTCTAATAGTCTGATAACCTCCTCTAGATCAGAAGGAAAGGATGCTAACATTCTTTTCTCTGTGAAGATAAGCACAGTGCTAAATACACAGTAATTACTCAAAAATTCAATAAACATTTATAAAAAGCCTGTTGTGAAACATCTGGAGCAGAGTGCTACTAAGAATCACAGAAATGTGACAGTCAAAAGGGGAGCTAGTCCACTCTGTGTAATGAATATGCCATCCCTAGTTTTAAATATTATAGTCCACATATTCAGATGTGAATCCTTATGTTTATAAACTATTCAACAGCTCTCTAATTCACTTGACATTTAACTATGGTTAGTTCATTTGAACTACATCACTCCTAAGCTTTCTCCAACTGTAGCTCAAAAGTCTTCTTATTAGCAATGAGGTTCAGGGTCTCATATTTAAGTGACTTGGTAGAGCTGGGAAATGGGAGCGTCCAGACTCCAGTAGATCTGTCCTTGCAACCTCAACCAACCAACTCATACGCCATTCAATAAGCCAAATCTGTTATATCCTTTTACCACCACTAACATATCTAACTGCATTCTCCCCAAACAGTCCCAGTCCTACAGAATACCGTTTCAATTTGTATAAATAGATACTAGACAAAATGACAAACTACCAGGTAGCTTAGTACGCATCAAAAGTAGTAAACCACTTTTTTGAAAAGCTAAAACGGATGTAATTAAAAAATAATATATTTAAAGTATATGTGACAAAGAGATCCAAAATACAGTATTTTCATACATATTAGAAATCATAACTGAATTTTGAAAAAATTTACGTTATTATTATTAAAATGTCCTCAGGGACCTCATTTTTGTTTTTCAAGTTAGTAAAACTCAGATAAAGCCATTTCCTTCCTCCAAGGACTGCTAGTCTTCATATTTGTATTGCTTGTATTTTCAAAGCAAAAGTTTGATGTACACCTTTTTGAGAAACTCTAAGGCAAGCTATAAAAACACAATTATATTAATCAAGATAGCTTGGTAGGCAAGTATAGTAAGTATTAAACTCCAAAAAAGAAAATGAAGGCATAGAACAAATAATCATGGTCATAAATAAAAACAAATTTTGTTTTGTTTGCTATTTGACTAAGGTGTTTTCACCAGAGAAGAATACTTTAATAACTACATGATTTTCCTTTTCAAAAACATAAGGCGGTTTTCTTAAGTAACTTTTCTAGAATGGTATACTATAAATTTGGGTACACAGATCCTACAGGTGCACAAAACTATACTTATGTATGGGAAGAAAATGTCAGTTTTGAAAAAAACCTAAATTTACTAATACACAGCTTGACATTTAATTCATATATACTTAAAAAACAGTGGATATGCAAAGTTTGGGCAGTACTGCTCTACAGAATTCTTAGAATACAGCTATCTTAGGAAGTGCTGGAACCAGAGGCATTAGAACATTACAGCTAGAAAGTACCTTTCTAGATGTTTGTTTTTTGAGACAGAGTCTTGCTCTGTGGCCCAGGTTGGAGTGCAGTGGCACCATCATGGCTCACTGCAGCCTCCAACTCCTGTGCTCAAGCAATCCTTCTGCCTCAGCCTTCTGAGTAGCTGAGACTACAAGTGTGTCCACCACACCCAAATAATTTTTAAATTTTTTTGAAGAGACAGGGTCTTGCTGTGTTTCCCAGGCTAGTCTCAAATTCCTGGCCTCAAGCAGTCCTCCTGCCTCAGCCTCCCAAAACACTGGCATTACAGGCGTGAGCTGTAACACTTGGCCAGATTTTATTTTTTTAAGAGAATAGGAAAATAAACTGCCCCTTTTTCAGGTCTTCTAAAACCAGATGTATGTGGACTAACATAAGAACCTGGTTCTCTGATTAGTACTTAATCAAGACTCTTCAATTCCATTTTCAACACCAGAGTCAATGACATTTATTGAATACCCATTAGAAAGTGCTTTTGTGATATAAAGATGAGGAAAACACAGTCAGTGCTTTCAAAGAGTATGCAATATAGAGGATTTTCAAAAAATACTCCTTTATATTTGGAAATTAAAATTTTGACTAGTTAGGTTTAACGTCAGGAATTTGCCGTATAATCATACACATTTGTACGAAGTGAAAAATTAATGTTCTGAACTTTTGATGCCATTTTTACCTAGTTTTTTTGTCTTTTGCATTTTTAAAATAGATAATACATTTGCAAAATTAAAAACATCTATCAGGGTGTAATCTCAGCACTATGGGAAGCTGAGGTGGGTGGATTGGTTGAGCCCAGGAGTTGGAGACCAGCCTGGGCAACATGGCAAAACCCCATCTCTACAAACAATACAAATATTGGTCCCAGCTACTTGGGAGGCTGAGGTGGGAGGATTGCTTGAGCCTGGGAGGTTGAGGCTGCAATGCGCTGAGATTTGCCATTGTACTCCAGCCTGGGCAACAGAGTGAGACCTTGTCTCAAAAAAAAAAAAAAAAATCAGTGAAAAATGTCATATAATGCAAAGAAGTCTATCAGTGCTCCAAGCCCCTCTTCTTGGGCAACTATTGTTACCATTTTATTGTCTATTCTTCAGATAGTCCCCTCACACTGAAATATGTAGGTATCTGTGTTTCAACTCTCTCCTTGTACACAATTCTACAATTCTATATACTGTTCTGTATCTTGCTTTAAAATATATATTTTGGATACTGTTTCATATTTGTACAATGAATACTCAATTCTTTTAACAGCTAAATAGAATTCTACTTTATGGATAAATCATAATTGATTTTATCAGTCCTCAATTGATAATTTTTGGCTGTTTTAATCTATTGCATAAAATAGCAATGATGCATTGAATATTCTTGCATGTGTTCAAGTATATCTATAGAGTTGAGGAGAAAAGCTGGGTCAAAGGGTGCTTTTACATTTTTGATATGATCAAAGTGCCCTTCAGAGACTGTAGCATTTTACACTGTGACCAACAATGTGTGAAAAGGTCTTTCATTCCTCTTACTCTAACCAATAATGTAAAATAAAACTTACAGACCTTTGAAAATCTGATGTTAAAAAGTGGCATACCATTGTTTTAATTTGCATTTCTCTTATGAATAAGGTTAAGCATATTTTAATGTTTTAGAAGCCATTTGTGTTCCCTTTTTATGTGTTCTTTGCCAATTAGTATAATCTTTTTCTTGTAGTTATGAAAATTTATCCTTTGTTCTATAGTGATTTGTGATCCCACTCTCCTCCCACTCTATCCAGTTCATTAGTTTATATTTGCTTATGGTGATTTTCCAGGAATCCATTCTAAATTCTATGTCATCAGATTTATCACTCATGTCATGGCTTCTCTTTCATAAAATGATTAGAAAGCTGAAAGCAGCAGC
The DNA here is from genome assembly GCF_028878055.3 of Symphalangus syndactylus. Taxonomy (NCBI): domain Eukaryota; kingdom Metazoa; phylum Chordata; class Mammalia; order Primates; family Hylobatidae; genus Symphalangus; species Symphalangus syndactylus. Next base: position 25,606,928 of record NC_072438.2, read on the forward strand.
AGTTAAGTCATCTGAGAAAGTGACTTTATATATCTATATCCTGGATTCTAATGAAAGCTCAGCAATAGTATGTATACAGTGGTACTCTTGAGAGTAGAGTTGGGGAAAAAAATGTAAAGACCTGGGCTCAATTTCTGACAATAATCACAATAATAATGACCCTGAGACAAGTAACCTTAACCTCCTGCCTCATTTTCTTCATAAGAAAAAAAAAAGGCACTTTCACTGCTTATCTTATAGAGTTGTGACAATTTAATGAGAGCCAATTAGCATGCTTTAAAAACCATAAGGAGCTCTATACAAATACAAAGGCTTAGTTTTGCCACATGTTTTGGTGAAAAGAGAACGAAGTGGGAGGAGAAGTGTTTATCGTAAGTAAGGCCTCTTCCCTATCAAACTAGGAAACTAATGGAGGTGAGGGTTGAACAAGGGCAAGAGGAATCTGAAATGGTTACGTAGGCATCTAAGCCTATTTTCGATACTTCAGTAATCCTATGGACCCAAAGATAGAGTCCATCTCCACCATCTGAATGGAAATTTATAGAGTATGTGCATTTGCAAAGTGTGAAAGATGGAAATCTTTTGGGAGTCATAGAAATCCAAAGAATTGTGATTTAAATTAATGATTATTGATAAGTCTAATCTTCACAAAAGTAAAATTGTATCTAGCTCTCATAATTTAAACTTGCATTAGTGGAGGTATGCAATGTTCATTTCTGTCATAGGGACAATAAACTTGAATGTTACCTAGCCGACTCTTGCAGGAAACAAATTTTGGTGCAACCAAGACAGGTCTGAAAATATCTCTTACAGAACAGTAGCTACGTACCAGGCAGTGTGCTAAAAGCGTGGTTTTTTGTTTTTGTTTTAAACAATACCACATTCAGTCCTAACATTCACTGAAGCTTACAGAAGTAAAATGACTTACCCAAGCCACATAACTAGTAAATGGAAGTCTCCAGGGTCTATGATCTATTACCTCGTACTGTATACTAACTCTTGGATGGTTCTAATTCTGTCATGATTCTCCATGTTAATACCCATTTTTCTATTCTTCAGAATGCTTAACATGTGAGATTAGTGGACAAGTGTATGGTTTATAGGTTTCAAACAGAAAGATATGCCTAAGGCTATAGTTGTAACCCTATCCAGGAGAGTTAAATATTTAATGCATGAAGTTTCCTCATGGCGTTAACTAAGTAAGTAGCAGCTACTCATATCCTTCAATTCCTGAAAGAGGAGAATAATGTTAGGGCATAGACTGACACGTTTTTGAGAACTAACAGAGTATTCTTTAGGTCAAGAGTTTCAGGGAACACAAGTTCATCTTTTCAAAGGGAGAAGTCAGCTGTATCACAGATAAACTGGGCTCTGGTACAGGATTTGGACTTGGAATAGTTAATGTACTTGACACCATCAAATCTGAACTCATCTATTCAACTCCAAATTCTGGATGACGGCTTACTTTCTTCTGGAATGGTGTCTTCTAAATGTTACTAGAGTAAAAATTTACTGACTAGCTATTATGGCTCAGCTCTGTCCTATAGATTGATGTCTCCACAAATCTATCCAAATATCACGATAGGTTTGTTAAGTGCACGAACCTAGATGAGAGAACCTTCATGAAGGTCACTTATCCTTTCTTCTAACCCTCAAGCAGTACTTACTTAACATATTAGGAGTATTTAAAAAAGTGATGGTATCTTATCTTTAAGGGTTTTGCAGCTTGGTGAGGCAGAGTGAGAAAGTATTCATAAATTACCAGAATAAAACAGCAGCATGCAATAAATATAAAGGAGTAACTAAGGACTAAGGGATTACAGAGATGGGAAAGATTAATCCCAGCAGAGCAGGGAGACAAGGGGAAGAAACATTTGATAACGGTCTTTAGGGATAAAGATGTTGGTAAGCTGTGGCAGAACGCAGATTTGTAGAGCTCGAGTTCTGATCCTGAGTCCAATCACTGGCCAGCTAAATGCACATTTCTTAATCTTTCTAAGCTTCAATGAAGATAATGAAAGTCACTACCTTTTATGGGTAATGGGATTGTTAAATGAATTTATGTAAAGCACTTGGCATAGAGAATAGAATGCACATAAAATGCCTGGCATTTTGACGGGACACATAATAAGGACACAATAAATGTGAGTTAATGTTAGTACTATTAACAAAACATAGGACAATCAAAGATACCCGTGTTTTCACTGAGCATAAAATATGGCAAATATGTGTATGATTTGTTTCTGCACTGTGCCATATTAGGTTATTCCTGTAATTCTCATAAACAGATATAATGATTAAATTTGTGTAGACAGATAATACAATTGTTTAATTTTGAGTCCCTGGGCTTAAGGGAGATCAAAATATCTAGCCAGGTAAACAGTTTGTAAGGGTGACCATGAGGTCTAAAATTTGAATAAATCCTTTCTTTTGGTTGGTAAACACTAAGTTTAGATGGCAATTGCTTTTTTTTAAAAAAAAAAACTTAGTTTTTCTCAAAATTTTCCTTTAGTAGGATACTGATGAATTTAAAGGCTTTGGTAGATTAAGTAGAAGATTTTATAGACTTTTTCTCTACTTGCTTGTGATTACTGTGAGTATTTGGAGTAGAAGAACATGATGGTTAAGAACCAGACTCTGAAGACCAACAGTCTTGGGTTATAATCCTAGATTTGCAATTTGATACAGCCAATTTTAGGAAAATTATTTATATTAACTTTGTTTTGAATATAAAGGTGACACAAAGATTGGCACTCTGGTGCATAGTGTGTGCTTAATAACTAGTGTTATGACCATTAGAGCAAACTATGGCAGTCAAGAATTCAGAAGAAAACATTTAGAATAAAAAAAATAGTTTTCTCCTGAGAAATGGGAGAGCCACCTGAATTTTTAATTGAATGGAAATGAAGGAAATTATAGTCAGATTAAGGGCAGAGAACCAACAGTCTTCAGAAATTAATGAACACTGTTTGCACTGTTACGCAATTTAGAAATGACCCTTGGCCATGTAGGAACAAAAAAAGACTCCCTGAATTTCTATAATAAGGTATTCAAATACCCAATAAGTATATATGATTCAGCTACATTTATAAAAAGAATAAAAATAGGAAACTTTAGTAACGTGAAATTAAAAACAACAAGTTGTTGATCTAAAACACTGCCTACCAACTGTAGAAGACTGCAGAAACTGACATGGTTTATAAAGTTCTGAAACCCTGTTTGCATCTATCTGCCTTCTCAAGAACTTATCAATGATCATAATCCTTTTCTGATATACTATCAATATCAAATTGATGGCATTAATAGTCCCAACTCTTTACTCATCCTTAAATTTACTTTCTTTGCCCTGTAATTTTGCAGTGTCTTCCCATTCTGCCTTACCCACGTGATTTGCTCTGGCCAACAGGATCTTAGCAAATATGATGGAAGCTGAAGCTTGAGAAAAATTGCTTGGGCAAACCTGCTGAGTTAGTGTGAGGGACACATGGAGCAGAGATAGGTGTCCCACCTGACAGTCAGCTAACACCAGGACATATGAGGGAGCCCAGCAAAGATCAGAACATCCTAGCCTATCTGCCAACCACAGACTCATGAATGAAATAAAAAATGCTTATTTATTTAAGCTAATAAATTTTGGGGTAGTTTGTAATATAGCACTATTGTGGCAATAAATAAACCACCTCTTCTCAATTGGATCCTCACCATGATGCTTAAAAAAGTACAAGTTCTCTCATTCTTTAAAAAATAAACAAGACTACTCAATGTTTCATTTTCCTCAAGATAACAGTTTTATAACTAGATTACTTTAAGTAGTTATCCTATACTTGCTATCACGATTTCCTTAGCTCCCCATTCCTTAAGTGATTCCAGTATGGCTTCCAGTGCTTTTACTCCATTAAAATAGCACTTACTAAAGCCATGAATGACACTCACATTGATAATTCCAGTGAATTTTAGTTTTTGCCCCCTTGGCAGCATTCAATATTGTTGACCATTCTTCTGCTATGGACTTGTGTTTCTCTTAAATTCATATGTCGAAGCTCTAACCCTGAAGGTGACTGTATTTGGGGATAGGACCTTTAGGAGGTAATTAAGGTCATAAGAGCGAAGCTCTAATCTGATGACGCTGGTGTTCCTGTAAGAGGAGGAAGGGATACCAGAGGGTCCTCTCTGCCACGTGAGGACACAGCAAGAAGGGGGCTATCTGCAAGCTATCTATCAGCTTGCAAACCAAACCTGCTGGACCTTGATCTTTGACTTTCCAGCCTCCGAAACTTTGAGAAAATAATTTTCTGTGGTTTAAGCCATGCAATCTATGTTATTTTGTTGTGGTAGCCCAAGGAGACTAAAGTACCCTCTTTCATGAAACTAATTTCTTTTGGCATTTAAGACAAAACACTTTCCTTTTGCCTCTTCCATCCCAAGTCATCCTACTTTACGTGGATAATAAAAGTTGGAATTTCTCAGGCCGGGCGCAGTGGCTCACGCCTGTAATCCCAGCACTTTGGGAGGCCGAGGCGGGCGGATTACGAGGTCAGGAGATCGAGACCATCCTGGCTAACACGGTGAAACCCCGTCTCTACTAAAAATACAAAAAATTAGCCGGGCGTGGTGGCAGGCGCCTGTAATCCCATCTACTCAGGAGGCTGAGGCAGGAGAATGGCGTGAACCCAGAGGGCGGAGCTTGCAGTGAGCCGAGATCGCGCCACTGCACTCCAGTGTGGGTGACAGAGCGAGACTCCGTCTCAAAAAAAAAAAAAAAAAAGTTGGAATTTCTCAAGGATGAGTCCTAGTCTTTCTTTTCTCCTTTATTCTACACAGCCTCTTTGGGGGGTCCTCATCCCTATTCACAGTTTCAGTCATCAGTGATACCCTAGATGTCTCAACTCCATTCACAGCTTATGCATTACTTATTCAGAAAGGATTTCCCTGACAACTCAACCTAAAGTAGCTCCCCCTAGAAACTCCTTTCTATCATCCAATTTCGTTAACACAATTTATCACTGCTTTGTTTTCTATGATTGTTTTTCTCTCTTACTAAAATACAGACTGGTGAGAATAGAGATCCTTGTTGGTCTTGTTCAGCATTTTATCTGCAGTACTTGGCACATAGAAACTGGACAGATATTTGCTGAAAGAAAAAATATGATTTCTGCTTCTGGCCATGATGAAGTAACAGGGTAGCAGGGACCAGATACGTGGCTTACTGCCTGGAGAGTTTTCAGGCTGCATGATAGGGAGAGAACCCCAACAGAGCTTGGAAATATTCCTGAGTTGGAGAGACAGTGACTGGAGTTCACGAAGTCCCAGGTGACCAGAATCTGTGGGTTAGAGTATAGGAGAGACATGGGGGTGGGGGGAGAAAGGAGAGAGAAGAAAACAGATCTGCAGAGGATTTTTCTTGGGTTAAAGATAAATAAACACTCATCAGTGGATAAGTATTTCCCAAGTCTGTGAAAAGAATCAATGAAAAGGACCAGGTAATAATTTTCTGGAGGCTATATACAACTGGATATAATTGACCTTCTGACACATGGAGCATTTGGTAAAGTCCTCAGGTGGGTATTGGACTGCCTTTATAGTGAGGTCAACTTAGCCCTACAGCAGGGCTTCTTAACATCAGCTTCACTAACATTTGGGACCAGATAATTCTTTGTTGTGGGGGGCTGTGCTAGACATTGTAGAATTTTTAGTAGCATCCCTAGACTTTATCCACTAGATGCCAATAGCACCTTCTAAATATAACAGTACAAATGTCTCTGTATGACCAAATATCCTCTATGAGGCAAAATCATCCCTGGTTGTAAACTACTCTCTGAGATTAAAGGGTGTTCTGGCTCTGCCCAACAATGCTTAAGACATGAAAGAATCAAAATATTTCTCAGTAAGTTAACAGTGTCCCAGAACAGAGCCCAAGAACATTTAACATTGCAAAAATTCCAGCTCACAATAATATAAAATTCACAATGTCTGGCATCCCACTGAAAATTACCATGCATGCATGCATGCAAAAAAAAATATAATCCATAATGAGGGGAAAAATCATTAAAGAAACAGATAAATAACACAGATTGTGAAATTGGTACATGAGGATGTTAATGGAGATATTTTAAATACACTTCATAAGTTCATGAGGTTGAAGAAAGCACGGGCACGACGTGGACAAATATGGTAGATATAAAGAATACTGAATTTGAACTTCCAGAGTTGACATATCATTTATGAAATAAAAAATATCCTAGATGGTATTAATAGCAGATTAAACAATGCCAAAGAAATGATTAGTGAACTTAAAAACACAGGAATAGTAATATGCAGAATTAAAATAAGGAGAGAAAAAAAAAAAACTAAAGTGAATCGAGTATCAGTGACCTGTGGGATAAATGCATGTGATTTATATTCCAGAAGGAGAGGAGAGTGGAGAGGGACAGAAATATATTTAAAGAAATTGGCCAGGAGCAGTGGCTTACGCCTGTAATCCCAGCACTTTGGGAGGCCGAGGCAGGCAGATCACCTGAGGTCAGGAGTTCAAGACCAGCCTGACGTGGAGAAACCCTGTCTTTACTAGAAAAAAAAAAAAAAAATACAAAATTAGCCAGGCATGGTGGCACATGCCTGTAATCCCAGCTACTTGGGAGGCTGAGGCAGGAGAATTGCTTGAACCAGGGAGGCGGAGGTTGCAGTGAGCCAAGATCGTGCCATTGCCCTCCAGCCTAGGCAACAAGAGCGAAACTCCGTCTCAAAAAAAACTTATAATAATAACGGCTAAAAAATGTCTAAATGTGATTAAAAATATAAACTGACATATTCAAGGAGTTCAACAAACTCCAAGCAGAGAAAACATAAAGGCAACCATGCCAAGCCCTTTCATAATCAAACTGTTGATAACCAGTGTTAAAGAGAAAATCTTAAAAGCATCTCGTGGAAAAAAGAACATACAGAGGAGCAAATATAAGAATGCCATACCCATCTTCTGAAACAATACAAGCAAGAAGCAAGTAGAACAATATCTGTAAAGTACAGTCTCTGGCTTAGGAGAACATACAGAGGAGCAAATATAAGAATGCCATACCCATCTTCTGAAACAATACAAGCAAGAAGCAAGTAGAACAATATCTGTAAAGTACAGTCTCTGGCTTAGGATGATTTAACTTAGAATTTTTCAACTTCATAGTGGTGCAAAAGTGACAGGCATTTAGCAGAAACCATGCTTTGAGTACCCATACAACCATTCTGTTTTTCAGTGTCAGTATTCTGTAAGTTACATGAGATAGTCAACATTTTATTGTAAAATAGGCTTTGTGTTTAATGGTTTTGCCTAGCTGTAGGCTAATGTAAATGTTCTGAGGACACTTAGGGTAGGTGAGGCTAGGCTACAATGTTAGATAGGTTAAGTGTATTAAATGAACTTTTGACTTACAGTATTTTCAACTTACAAGGGTTTATCAGGAAGTAGCCCCATCATAAGTTGAGGAGCATCAGTACTAAGAGAAAAATATGGTCAAATCTGATATCCATATTCAAGAAAAATATATTTTAAAAAATGTGATATACAGACTTTCATAGACATACAAAGGCAGAGTCAATCAACAGCAGACCTGCACTACAAGAAATGCTAAAGGAGTTCATTCAGGTAGAAGGAAAGATATCGGATAGAAATCTGGATCTGTACACAAGAATGAAGAGCACTAGAAATGATAAATTCATGGGGAAAATACTTATTTTCCTATTTTAAAAATCTCTGAATGATAACTGTGTAAAGAAAAAATAGGAACAACGTACTGTGAGGTTTATAACATTTACAGAAGTAAAAGCACAAAGACTTGGAGAAGAAATGCAAATGTATGGTTGTAACAACTTCAGTAAAGTTTCAGGATACAAAATAAATGTACAAAAATCAGTAGCATTTCTATACACCAACAACCGTCCAAGCTGAGAATCAAATCAAGAAAGCAATCCCATTCACAATAGCCACAAAAGAATAAAATTTGTAGGAATTTATTCTTCATTCTTAGGTATGGCTAACCGGAGAGGTGAAAGATCTCTACAAGGAGAATTACAAAACACTGTTCAAAGAAATCAGAGATGACACAAACAAATGGGAAAACGTTCCATGATTATGGGTAAGAAAAATCAATATTAGGATAAGAAAAATCAATATTGGGCCATATTGCCAAAAGAATTTTAGAGATTCAATGCTATTCCTATCAGACTGCCAATGACATTCATATGGAACCAACAAAGAACGTGAATAGCCAAGGCAATCCTAAATACAAAGAACAAAGCTGGAGGCATCACATTACCTGACTTCGAACTATACTAAGAGGCTACTGTATTAGTCCATTTTCACACTGTTGATAGAGACATACCCGAGACTGGGCAATTTACAAAGGAAAGAGGCTTAATGGAGAACCTACAGGTTTCACATGGCTGGGGAAGCCTCATAATCATTGCGAAAGGTGAAAGGCAGGTCTCACATGGTGGCAGACAAGAGAGCTTGTGTCGGAAAACTTCCCCTTATAATAACCATCAGATTTTGTGAGACTTACTGTCACAAGAAGAACATGTGAAAGACCTGCCCCCATGATTCAATTACCTCCCACCAGGTCCTTCCCACAACACATGGGAATTCAAGATAAGATTTGAATGGGGACACAGCTAAACCATATCATTCTGCTCCTGGTCCCTCCCAAATCTTATATCCTCACATTTCAAAACCAATCACGCCTTCCCAACATTCCCCACAGTCTTAACTCATTTCAGCATTAATTCAAAAGTCCACAGTCCAAAGTCTCATCTGAGACAAGGCAAGTCCCTTCCGCCTGTAAGCCTGTAAAATCAAAAGCAAGTTAGTTACTTCCTAGATACAATGAGGGTAGAGGCATTGAGTAAACACAGCCATTCCAAACTGGAGACATTGGCCAAAACACAGGGGCTACAGGCCCCATGCAATTCCAAAATCCAGCAGGGCAATCCAATCTTAAAGCTCTAAAATGATCTCCTTTGACACCATGTCTCACGTCCAGGTCACGCTGATGTTAAGAGGTGGGTTATCATGGTCTTGGGCAGCTCCGCCCCCGTAGCTTTGCAGGGTATAGCCGCCCCCCCCCCACGCTGGCTGCTTTCATGGGATGGCTTTGAGTGTCTGAGGCTTTTCCAGGTGTGTGGTGCAAGCTTTTGGCAGACCTACCATTCTGAGGTCTGGAGGACGATGGCCCTCTTCTCACAGCTCCACTAGGCAGTGCCCCAGTAGGGACTCTGTGTGGGGGCTCTGACTCCACATTTCCTTTCTGCACTGCCCTAGCAGAGGTTCTCCATGAGGGCCCTGCCCCTGCAGCAATCTTTTGCCTGGGCACCCAGGCATTTCCACACATCTTCTGAAATCTAGGCAGAGGTTCCCAATCCTCAATTCTTGACTTCTGTGCACCCGCAGGCTCAACACCATGTGGAAGCCACCAAGGCACTGGGGCTTCCACCCTCTGAAGCAACAGCCTGAGCTGTACCTCAGCCCCTTTTAGTCACAGCTGGAGTGGCGGGGACACAGGGCACCAAGTCCCTAGACTGCAGACAGCATGGGGACGGTGGGCCTGGCTCACGAAATCACTTTCTCCTAGGCCTCTGGGCCTGTCATGGGAGGGCCTGCTGTGAAGACCTCTGCCATGCCTTGGAGACATTTTCCCCATTGGCTTGGAGATTAATGTGTGGCTCCTCATCGGTTATGCAAATTTCTGTAGCCAGCTTGAATTTCTCCTCAGAAAATGGGTCTTTCTTTTCTATCAAATTGTCGGGCTGCAAATTTTCCAAACTTTTATGCTCCGCTTCCTTTATAAAACTGAATGCCTTTAACAGCACCCAAGTTTCCTCTTGAATGCTTTGCTGCTTAGAAATTTCTTCCACCATATACCCTAAATCATCTCTCTCCAAAGTTCCATAAATCTCTAGGGCAGGGGCAAAATGTCGCCAGTCTCTTTGCTAAAACATAACAAGAGTCACCTTTGCTCCCAACAAGTTCCTCATCTCCATCTGAGACCACCTCAGCCTCTACCTTATTGTCCCTATTGCTATCAGACTTTTGGTCAAAGCCATTCAACAAGTCTCTAGGAAGTTCCAGACTTTCCCACATTTTTCTGTCTTCTTCTGAGCACTCCAAACTGTTCCAACCTCTGCCTGTTACCCAGTTCCAAGGTTGCTTCCAGATTTTTGGGTATCTTTACAGCAGCACCCCACTCTTGGTACCAATTTACTGTATTATTCCATTTTCATGCTGCTGGTAAAGACATACCTGAGACTGGGCAATTTACAAAGGAAAGAAGCTTAATGGAGAACCCACAGTTTCACATGGCTGGGGAAGCCTGACAATCATGGCGAAAGGTGAAAGGCACATCTCACGTGGTGGCAGACAAGAGAAGAGAGCTTGTGCAGGAAAACTTCCCCTTATAATAACCATCAGATTTTGTGAGACTTACTCACTATCACAAGAAGAGCATGTGAAAGACCTGCCCCCATGATTCAATTACCTCCCACCACGTCCCTCCTACAACACGTGGAAATTCAAGATGAAATTTGAGTGGGGACAAAGCCAAACCATGTCAGCTACAGTAACCAAAATAGCATGGTACTGGCACAAAAGCAGACACATAGGCCAATGGAACAGAAAAGAAGGCTGAGAAATAAAGCTGCACATCTACAACCATCTGATCCTTGAGAAAGCTGACAAAAACAAGCAATGGAAAAAGAACTCCCTATTCAGTATATGGTGCTGGGATAACTGGCTAGCCATATACAGAAGATTGAAACTGCACCCCTTCCTTACACCATATACAAAAATCAACTCAAGATGGATTAAAGACTTCAATGTAAAACCTCAAACTATAAAAACCCTGGAGGATAACCAACGAAATACCATTCTGGACACAGGCCCTGGCAAAGATGTCATGATGAGGATGCCAAAAGCAATTGCAACAAAACCAAAAATTGACACATAGGACATAATTAAAATAAATTATCAATAGAGTAAACAGACAACTGACAGAATGGGAGAATATTTGTCAACCATGCATCTGGCAAAGGTCTAATATCCAGAGTTTATAAGACGAACTTATAACAATTAACAAGCAAAAACCAACCCCATTAAAAAGTGGGCAAAGGGGCCAGGCATGGTGGCTCACACCTGTAATCCCAGCATTTTGGGAGGCTGAGGTGGGTGGATCACCTGAGGTCAGGAGTTCGAGACCAGCCTGGTCAACATGGCGAAAACCCATCTCTACTAAAGATACAATAATTAGCCGAGCGTGGTTGTGGGTGCCTGTAATCCCAGCTACTTGGGAGACGGAGGCAGGAGGATCACTTGAACATGGGAGGTGGAGGCTGCAGTGAGCTGAGATCGTGCCACTGCACTCCAGCCTGGGCAACAGAGTGAGACTCTGTCTCAAAAAAAAAAAAAAAAATGTGAGCAAAGGACATGAACAGACACTTTTCAAAAGAAGACATTCACGCAGCGTATGAAAAAATGCTCAATATCACTAATCATTAGAGAAATGCAAATCAAAACCACAATGAGATACCATTTCTTATCAGTCAGAATGGCTATTATTAAAAAGTCAAAAAAATAACAGATGCTGGCAAGGTTGTGGAGAAAAGGAAATGCTTATACACTGCTGGTGGGAATGTAAATTAGTTCAGCCATTTTGGAAACCAATGTGGTGATTTCTCAAAGAGCTAAAAATAGAACTACCATTTGACCCATTACTGAGTATATACTCAAAGAAATATAAATCATTCTACCACAAAAGACACATGCACATGTACATTTATCACAGCATTATTCATAATAGCAAAGACATGGAATCAACCTAAATCCCATCAATGGTAGAATAGATAAAGAAAATGTGGTACATATAGACAACGGAATACTATGCAGCCATAAAAAGCAATGCGATCATGTCCTTTGCAGCAACATGGATGGAGCTGAAGCCCGTAATCCTAAGCAAACTAATGCAGGAATGGAAAACAAAACATTTATAAGCATTCTCACTTGTAAGTGGAAGTTAAATACTGAGTACACATCGACCAAAGAAGAGAACAACAGAAAGCCGGGCCTGCTTGGGGGCAGAGAGTGGGAGGAGAGAGAGGATTGAAAAACTACCTATTGGGTAGTATGCTTATTACCTGGGTGATGAAATAATCTACACAACAAATCCCCGTGCCATGCAATTTACCTATGTAACAAACTGCATATGTACCCCTGAACCGAAAATAAAGATAAAAAAAAATTCTTGGCTACCCATGAAGTACTATATTATTATTTGAAGGTAGAACTCTGGTAAGTTAATGATGTATACTCTAAACCCTACAGAAACCACTTTTTTTTTTTTTTTTTTTTAAACAGTGTCTCATTCTGTTGCCCAGCCTGGGGTACCATGGAATGATCTTGGCTCACTGCAACCTCCACCTCCCAGACTCAAGTGATCCTCCTGCCCCAGCCTCCCCAGTAGCTGGGGCCACAGGCACGTGCCACTACACCTGGCTGATTTTTGTAGAGACAGAGTTTCACCATGTTGCCCAGGCTGGTCTTGAACTCCAGGGCTCAAGTGACCTTCCACAGTGGTGGGATTACAGGCATGAGCCACCTCACCTGGCCAGCAACCACTTTTTAAACAGCAAATCAGGAGATTAAAAAAATAGTGAAACACATTGTATTGATCCAAAAGAAGGCTGGAAAAGAGAAAAAAGGGTGGAACAAATAGTAGGTGGGACAAACAGAAAATAGGAAGATGGCTGATTTAAACCCAACCATATTAATGGTGACATTAAATGTAAGTGATCTACTGAAAAGGCAGAGATTGTCACATTGGGTACAAAGGCAAGCCTCAATTCTATGTTGTTTAATAAAAGAGATCATCTTTAAACATAAAGACACAAATAGGTTAAAAATAAAAGTATTGTGAAAAGATACACTATGATAACAGCAGTGAAAAGCAAGCTGGAACAACTCTAGTAGTTATCAGATAAATTAGATTTCAGAGTAAGGAACATTTTCAGGATTAACGAGGAGGTTAATTTCATAATGATAAAAAAGCCAATTAATAAAAAGTACCTAACAATTCTAAATGCATATGCAACTATTTACAGAGCTTCAAAATACACGAAGCAAAACCTAACAGATCTGAAAGGATAAAAAGGAAAATCCACATAGTCACAGATTTTGATATCCCCCTCTCAAAAATAGATAGAACAAGTAGACTGAAATTCACCAAGATGGAAAAATCCTGAACAGCACTAGCAACCATCTTGCTTAACAGACATTTATAGAACATTTCACTCAAAAGCAGTAGAATATACATTATTTTCAAGAACACACAGAACATTTACTTAGATTTGCACAGATTCTCGGCCATATAATACATCGCAAAAAATTCAAAAAGACTGAAATCACAAACAGTATATCAGAATTAAATTAGAAATCAGTACCAGAAATATATCTGAAAAATCCCTAAATATCTGGAAACTAAACAACACATCTCTAGGCAGGGTCTTGCCATGTTGCCCAGGCTGGTCTTGAATTCCTGGGCTCAAGTAATCCTCCCGCCTCAGCCTCCCAAAGTGTTGGAATTACAGGCGTGAGTACTGCGCCCTGCCAACATGTCTCTAAACAATCCATGGGCTAAAGAAAAAATCACAAGAGAAATTAGAAAATATTTTGAATTTAATTAAAATGAAAACACAGCAGAGCAAAATTTGTGATATAGCTGAAGAAGTGTTTAAAGGGAAACTTGAAACATTATGTTCATATTAGTAAATAATCTTCCTTCTACCACTATAACACTTACACTCTATTACCAATGGTTCTCAAAGTGTACTTCCTGGTCCAGAAGCATAAGTATCACTTGGGCCCCACCCCATACTCAATCAAACTCTGTGGGTGGATCTGAACAATCATTTTAACACGACTTGCTGGTGATTCTGATGTACATTAAAGTTTGTGAATCACAATGGTCTAAGTGTGGTTAGGTGTCTTGCCCTACACCCTTCTTCTTCACAATGCAACCAGGGAGATCTTCTAGAAAGCAAAATCTGATTATGTCATATCTTCCCCATCCACTTCCAATTTAAATCTCTGCTCTGAGTGCAATGGGGAGCCACTGAAAGTAGACAAACTTCTTGGCATGGCTCATAAGAACCTGTATAGTCTGTTCCTTTGCTTCCTTCTCAATCCTCCCTGCATCTGACATCATCTCCTTCTTTCTTGACTAAACACACCGGCCATGACTTACACCTCTAACCTGCCAAGAATCCCACACCTCAGCATTTTTTCCACATCCAAATCCTTCTTCCTACCCTACTGGTTCTCTACTACTTGGCCTAGTTAATTCCTCCTCACCCTTCACAGCTTAGCTTAATGGCCATTTGCTCAAGGAACTCTTCCTTCACTTGGTAAAACCTCCCCAAATTAAATTCCCATAGCACCACATACTGAGAATGTAGCAGATTTGTGTATTTACTCAATGTCTGCCTCTCCAAATAAACTTGAACCGTGAGGGTAGGAACCATATCTGGTTTTGCCCCCACTATTTCGCTTGTGTCTTACTGCCTAGCATGCAGAAGACAAACACTTTTGAATACATAAAAAGAGTGTATAGGTACAGGCTTTTAAAATCTAGCTTTCTATGTTTGCATAACACAGAAAAAAAGTAGCAAATAAATGCATTTTCCAGGTTGCCTGGAACTGGGAGAAGGAAAAAGAAGCCAAGGTCCGGTTTAAATAAAACAAACACAAACAAGAAAAAAAAAAGTGGCAAGATGAAATCATTCAGACACCTACCCTTGACTTTTTTGTTTGTAATTAAACTATAGGTGAATTCACTAGGCTTAACGTTATGATAATCACAGAATGCTCAGCTCCATGACAAGAAAACTGTTACTGCCCAGGAAAAATGAGAAGAAAAAATGGTAGTTAGGAGAGCTGAACTAAGAATTTTGAATTCTTAAGAAATAGAGAAGGAAGAAAAAAGGAGAAAGAGAACATTTAGACCTCGAGGCAGGAATTTATCATGGTGTGAAGCATTGAAACCAATCTCCTTCTAGCAGGTGGTAGCAGCTGGTTAAAGAAGAAAAGGGTGACCCTTGAACTTACCTCAGATAGAGAAAGCAGATCGGGAGGCTGCAGGGAGAGAATAAAGATTTACAAAACAGAATACAACTGGTGCTCATGGCTCCCCCAGCACCACTCTGCTGGATAAAGACAGATATTGACCCGTAAAGATCACACAAAACAAAACAGCTAACATGTCAAATACATTGTATTGTGTTGAGGGAGGGAGTGTTGAGGAAGAAGTGGATGGGGTGTTGGGGACGAACAAGATAGGATGACCTTAATATATTTTTTAAAAGCCAACAACTTTTTTATTTTTTTCAAGCCACACCATATCAAAATTGTAGTGATATCAACAGAGTCGGCAAACTTTTTCTGCAAAGGGCCAGGTAGTAAATACTTTAGACTCTGTAGGCTTTATGGTGTCTGTTGCAACTATTCAGCTTCTGCAGCAGAAAAATAGCAATAGACAATATAGGAGTGAATGAACATGGCAGTGTTCCAATAAAAGTTTATTTACAAAATAGGCCATGGGCCAGACTTCCCAATTTAGAGAATTAAATCTATGTCTGAAAATAATTCTGTTCTCTACAACCACCAGTATGTGGAATCAGCCAAATTATGTTTCTTTTACTAATTATGTTGCCAAAGTAAAAACTTGAAATATCTTCTAGATAAATTCCTTGAGTTCCTTTGTGACTTGAACATATAACACAACGCCTGATACATCAAAAGAAAGAGTATCCAATGTGTGTTAAATAAACTGAATGATTTTCTGAGAAAGATATGGGGCAATTAGTAAAACAGAATATCCTAAAAACTCAGTAATAGTTGAGAAAGCAATGGAATATAAAATATTCAAGAAAAATTCTAAGAAAAAACATCAAGACAAAGATTGTTTAGCTGTTTTACATTTTCACAAAATATTATGGCAAAAGTTAGAGACTCTTTAAAACCTAAACTCTTCTCTTACTCAATTCCTAAGAAAATTACAGGGGAAAAACTCAAATATAAACAGAATGTATCTTTATTAAAAATTCCTCAGGGGGGTTGGGTGTAAAAAAATTCCTAATTTCATTAGAATACTTTAACAGAATCAAATCTTAATAGTTTTCCTTAATCATTTACTTTTATCTTGTGTTCAGTGTTCAAAATATGTGTTAAAATGCTCATAAGCAAGATCAGAGGAGTATGTACGGTTAGTCTTGGTTCCTGGTAGTTGAAGGAGTATATTACTTAGTTAAAAATCAGCCATCAGTTATAAATCTGTGTGAAAACCAGAATTCTGAATGGGAAAAATGTAAATTCAGTTATTTTTGATGACAGATGGCAAAATAGAAGAAGCTGATAAACTTTTTTTTTTTCAGTCTGAAATCGAATTTCAGAATTCGATTCAAAGTGTCAACTGAATTCAAAATTCTTATGGGAAAATTCAATGTTTTAGGATGACTACTATTATTACAGGAGCTTCAAGACCACACTAGGTTATTTGATTCTTAAAAGTTTACCCCAGCACTTTGGGAGGCCGAGGCGGGCGGATCACAAGGTCAGGAGATCGAGACCACGGTGAAACCTCGTCTCTACTAAAAATACAAAAAAAAATTAGCCGGGCGTGGTGGCGGGCGCCTGTAGTCCCAGCTACTCGGAGAGGCTGAGGCAGGAGAATGGCGTGAACCCGGGAGGCGGAGCTTGCAGTGAGCCGAGATCGCGCCACTGCACTCCAACCTGGGTGACACAGCGAGACTCTGCCTCAAAAAAAAAAAAAAAAAAAAAAAAAAAAAGTTTACTCAGAGGTGTCCAGAGTCAGCTTATTTATATCGAGATGTTTATCAATTAGTAAAAGATATACACTTGCTTTGGGAACTCAAAAGATACTGATATTAAAAAGGTCTATATTATTTCCAACAGTCACACTCCATTTTTAGGCCATTATCATCTCAAAAATCATCTCCTGCAACTGACCTTTCGCACATCACATTTCCCATCCTCCACCCCCTGGATCTGTATTTGTGCTACTATTAGAAAAGATTCTCTAGAACTCTTTGATCATATAGCTTGTCACTATTCATAGAACAGATATACTCTTGGCTGGATCTCTTTGTCCTGTCATCCCCATGTGGTGAACTTGACTATTATTAAATCTAAGGGCCCACCTTTCTCCAGGCTTACATTCTGGCAGCTGAGATAAAACCAGTTGTTCTATCCTATATTTCTTGAGACAGCTATTTCAAACCTTGTCCATATTCCCCAATTACCCAATCCCACATACTACTCTTGATTACCTCTTGATTTATAGAAAATGGACTCTAATATCTCAGGATTCTGCCCACAAATTACCGATTTGCCTTCCCACATATCGTTCCCACTACTCTTTTTTTTTTTTTTTTTTTTAAGAGAAAAGTGACCCTTTTGGCTAAGACCAATCTCTCTAACCATGTCCTAGATCCTATACCCAGTAATCTACACAGGGGCTTCACTCCATTTCCATTGGTTGCCATCTCATTTCTGTATCTTCGTTTATTCCCTATTGGCTTTTTTCCATTAGCGTGTAAATATATATCTTTTAAACCTGTCTTCAACCCTAGCTTAATCTAGGTAACCTTTGTATATTCTCTCCATTCATGGTCAACTATAGTTTTCTGTGCTAATTTTCTTTCTCTTCCTTCATTTAACTCGTCTGGCCTTGAATATGACTTGTGGCTCTGTTAGTCCACCAAAGCTACTCTTTCCCAACAACTAAGACAAACTCTTGTTGCTATATTCAATGGAATAGGGCTCATCTTAGCTGACTTCTTATCAACAGTTTACATTGCCTTCTCCCTTCTTACATTTCCATTCACCACATTCTCCAGGCTTTCCTCTTACCTCTCAACTACTCTCATCTGTCTCCTTTTGTATACATCTTTCCTTTTTCCTAAATCTTTGGGGCTCTGACTCCCTAGGCTCTTTCAGTCTTACAAGGAGTAATCTCATTGTAATCTCTTCCACTCTCATGGTTTCACTTATTTGTTGATTCACAAATCCTTATCTCAGCTCAGGCCTTTTTCTTGGAAACAGATCCGTATGTTTAGGAAGCATATCCATAACTGCTTCCTAACATCCTTTCTTGGATATCCCACTAAACACCTCAAATTTCTCACATCTAAAGAGCATTCTATCTCAGTACATCTTACTATCCTCTACCCAGATGTTCAAGGCAAAAACCTGGATGTTCTCCCTTTTTTCTTCTAATCTTTAAGACATTGATTTTACTTTATAGATCTCAAATCTATTCTTTTCATTTACTGCTACTATTAGGGCTTAAAACATTTTTTGTTTCATTATTTGATGCTGACCTCACAATATGGGCTATGCTTCCCTTAGTAGCTTCATTGTTTTACCGTTTTCCCACTCCCTCCTGATCCATGATTCCTATTTTATGCCTCAGTTCTGATAAATTACTCAATATTCCACATATGCTTGCTCTTTTTTAAAAAAAATTTTTTGAGACACCTAGGTTGGAGCACAGTGGCACAATCATGGGTCACTGAAGCCTCGACCTCCCAGGTTCAAGAAAGGGGTGGGCTATCACACTTGGCTAATTTTGTTTGTTTGTTTTGCAGAGATGGGGTCCCGCTATGTTGCCCAGGCTGCTTGCTCTCTTTTGTCATCCAAATTTTCCACATCGTTTGCAACTGCCTGAAACACTCCTCTTCCAACTTCTACTACATCGGCCTCCTTCAAGCCTCAGCTTAGATGCAACAATGTAGGAAACCTTGCCTAATTCCCTAAATCTGAGTTCAATTTCTCTTTAATGTGCTCTTACAATCCATCGCGCTCTCTCTGATCACAGCAGTCATCATCCTTCCACTGGAATTGCCTATCCATTTTTCTATCCTTCATGACATGGAGGAACATATAAGAGGAACAACCATAAGAGCAACAACCATGACTTTAACCATTCTATCCCCTTAAGGCATATAATATCCCAGTTAAAAAATGAAATACATTCTATTTACTGAATAAATGATGTAGGTCTTGTTTTCTCCCTTAGATGGAAAGGAACTATTTGAACCTTCCACAGTGCCTGACAGCATATTGTAGGCATTCATTAAATACTTGTTGAAATAAGACTAGAATGGGATTGCATTTTTCTGCCTCCTTTCCATGTGCACAGTTGATATATACAGCAGTACAAATGTGGTGAAGTATAAATTTAAAAACTCATAAATCATATCTGGACAGTTCATCTCAAAATGTACAAAACATTTGTGATAGAAGCAAAACTTTTCATCAATAGAAATATTTCAAAATCTCATATACACTGCCTTAGAAATTTTTCTAGAAAAGTCTGGTTATTAAGTTTCTTAAATCTCCAGTCAGTAATTTATTCTACGAAGAAGAAAAACACATATAAAACTAATAATGAGTTTTAGCATCATTTCCAAAAAGGCAAAAAGAAGTATGAGATACCAAGAATAATGAGAAAAAATAATACTTTAAAAATCAGATAAATGTTAACAAATATTTCTATAAATACAACTTTATAAAAATAATGTCCTTGTTGATTGACTAAAAAAAAGAATGTTAAAAAATAAAGAAGGAAAGTTATCAGTGAAAGATAGATAAAACTTTAAGCAGAACAGGAAATAGTACTAGTAATTTTAAAAATGAGAAAGATCAAAAACAGCTCTTCAAATGATACTAAAAATTTTAAAACTGCCCAAAAGGATTTTGAAATTAATTTGAAAAAGTAGTCATTAGGCATCTTCCATCTTAATTTTTCTAGGATGATTTCATATTTAGTGGGGGTAAATAATCACACTTATTTTAAGCTTGATTATTTATTTCTTAGGAAGATACAACGATTAAGAAGCTAAAAGGACAAAATACGGTTCTGTTGTAAAATGAATTAATGCATTTACTTCTGGTTAACTGTAACAGCATGATATGAGGATGATATAAAGAATTAAAATGAAGCTTTACATTTTATTCTCCATTCATGACAGTCTTTAAGAACTATGTGTGTATATTTTCAGATGAATTATAATAAAAAAAAAACACTATCAGGTTTTTTTGCCTTTTTCCTGACATGGCATTTGATATTTTTAGTTATCCCAAGAACAAGAAACAGAGGTCACTTTTTAAAGTTTTGATTCATGGTTTATAATGGAGTCTACTTTGGCCAACCTTTAAAATTTTAATCATTGCATGTTAGATATTTGAAATTTTAATCATTACTTTCTGAAATAGGTTTTAAAGTTATATAGTTGAATAACTGAATCTTGGGGGCCATAAAATCATTAACTTATTAAAAATCAAGAATTTACTGCTTTTACTATTTTAATATAAGACCTGATACTATCTATTTTAGCTTTTAAACAAGTTTTAAAAAGAGTAATAAAAATAAAGCCAATACTTCCCCAACCCCCCCAAAACACCCCTAAAAATATATAATGATGCAACTATATAATAAAATATCTTTAAATTTCCAAATGTAAAATTTCTTTCATGTTAAGCAAGTAATCAGTAAGTACTTCCATACTCAATATCCCTCGTTGTCCAGTACTTATCAATAAGAAGAGCTGGAAATGGCTACACTGGCAACTATAGTGTTCCTATATTATTTTTTACTAGGTTTTAGCAGGGGTGTCCAATATTTCGGCTTCTCTCGGCCACACTGGAAGAATTATCTTGGGCCACACATAAAATACACTAACACTAACAATAGCTGGTGAGCTACAGAGACAAAAACAAAAACAACAACAAAAACACACAAACAAATCTCATAGCGTTTTAAGAAAGTTTACAAATTTGTGTTGGGTCACACTCAAAGCAGTCCTGGGCTGCATGTGGCCCACGGGCCGTGGGTTGGACAAGCTTGTAGGGTCCCTGAGTCTCCGAGGCAGCAACATCCGGTCAGTATAACTGAGTAAAGGATGTAATTGTTTGCTAAGGTAATTCTGGTTTGCATTTTGAATTTGGCATTACCTTAACGATAACTTGTATATGATTCTTTCTCTTTTGCTAGGTTATGGATTACCTGTGAAAAAGAATGCTCATCTTTGTATCTGTGGAAATGAGCTCAATGTCTGATATCAAAAAACTACTCAACAAGTTTGCTGATTTATTTAAAAAAATATTGTTGCTCTACCACTCTTCAAATCATCAGTCTTAAAGTGAGCTCCAAATGACATAACAACTTGGTGGGTGATGTGAGATTAGGATTATCCTAGGATATGTTACAATCTATCAATTTAATAGATAGTCTTTACTTTTTTTAAAACATGGTCTCATAGTTGTGGTTGATTTCTCAATTGAGTAAATATTTACTAGTTTATAATGTGGTACTTACTTTTTAGTTACTTGGTTATATTTATCTGTCAAACTGCTTACTAATTTTATTAGATCTACCAAATGCAAAAGGAGATAACATCTACATTATTAAAATTATATATTTTAAAGATGATTTCTATGTCTCTACTATATATATTTTTATTTGTGTGAAATCCTGGACATATTAAGAGGTGGGGAAGCGCACTGGTACATTTAGCAGCACCTAATTTCATGAGTTTCATACTAGGTGCCAAGAAATTAGGTTGTCCAAATATTTTGGAAGCTAATTAAAACTGAATCTGCTGTTCCTTTTCTACCTGTTATATTTTACTCAAGGCACCTACAATGAAACTTTAAAATTAAGTAGAGAAGAACTTACCTAGGGATTTGGAAAAATAGTTTGCCATTTGTCCACTGTTGCAAGACTGTCGTTTATGTCTTTTTGTTGACATTTCTGTGGTCTTCCATGGTGGTCTTTTTCTTTTGTTCAAATTGCTAAGAACTTCAAAACTATCAGGATTCTTGTCAAAGTTAACACATTTGCTTAATTTACTATTGCCAAGATGGTCAGCAAATTCATCAGCTGAAGGATTATTTGCTTTAGCATTTTCTATTTCTTTAGACGGCTTTTTAAAAGAATTTTGCCTAGCAGAATGAGATCTTAAAGTAAAGCGCTTTGATTCTTCCACATGAGTCTGATGAGTATTTCCACTGTCAGTAGATTCAGGAGAGTAAATGATTGTATTTAGCTTAAAAGTATTTCTGTGTTCAAGACAGTTGAGCTTCCTCAAAAATATTCTACAGTCTTTTAAGGTTTTTGACCTCCAACTATTAGGACATACATTTTCTAGTCTTGGTCCCTTTTGAAAGTCTTTTTGGCTGCAATTTGTTCCATTCTCTTTTGCTTCTGACTGAAATTTATTCTCGAAACTAGCATGTATTTTGAAGTCAGGCATTACTACCCTCTGCTGCAAGTCACCCCTGATCTCAGGTGGCAAAACACACTGATTATCTACTATGCTTTTTCCTTGGAGTGGGATGTCAGCATTTGTTTCTCCCTCAGTCTTATTTAAAAATTGGTTCTGGCAGAAAAATCTTAAGTTTCTCCTTTTAGAGTTCCAGTCAACTGTTCCATGGTTGTGCAGCTTTCCCTCTCTTTTCCACCTTTCATGATGCAACCTTTTAAACTCAGTCCTTTTTAATCTACCTATTGCTAAATTACTTTTCACATTTAAGAGTGGAGAGTTAGCCACTTTATGCAGTATATGCAATTTCTCTGCTGATTTTGAAGGAGAAGAGAGTGCAAATTTTTTAAAGTGCTTTCTGAAGGGGCTGGCATTAAAGTCAGAATATTTGGTCCCTAATTTGATTCCCCTGGTATTTATTACTTCCAAAGGGTTTCGGGCATTTGCTTTTCTAACCAGTGAAAGAGACTGTGTTTCTGTTGTTTGCATAAACCAAGTACAGAGTTCATTCAAATCATACTTTTTCTGAAAAAGCATTTTTACAGGTGAAACTTCAAGTTTTAAAAGACAAGTTTCCAAAGGGCTTGCTACTTTGAAATGATCATTTTCAATGTGTTCTCTTTTTTTATGAATACAATTTTCAGCTTCATCTCCACTTACTTGCACCCAAGCATTTGTTATTTGCTCAAATCTATTGTTTAATTCCTCTAATAAGGAATCATTTGAAGCAGAAGTAGCCCACCACCTGAGCAAAGGGTTTGATGAAATTATAGGATCCAAGGATACTTCAGAAATAGGTACTAATTTATTATCTTCCAAACACTTTTTTGCATTCCGTGAAAGTCTGTTTCTTGGGGTATCTTTGTAAGCTATTTTCATCTTTGAGTGCCTATGTTTTTCCTTCTGACTTTTATTTTTCTGCAAATGCAATTTACATGATTTATGGAGCAGAGCATTTCTATAAAAAAGTGAGCTAGAAGATGCTAATGAATGTAAGAAATGCAGAGATGGTTTTCTATCCCTAATAGAATGTCTCAAAGGTACAGTAGCAATCATACGTTTTGATCCATTTTTAAATATATCAGCTTCAGTATGCCTTATTTTATCCATTTTAGTGCACTGTGGGTCATACTTTTCTTCAGGCAGTTTTTT
This sequence comes from Symphalangus syndactylus, assembly GCF_028878055.3. Classification (NCBI taxonomy): domain Eukaryota; kingdom Metazoa; phylum Chordata; class Mammalia; order Primates; family Hylobatidae; genus Symphalangus; species Symphalangus syndactylus. Next base: position 25,630,451 of record NC_072438.2, read on the forward strand.
TCCTGACATATTATCCTGTTCTAAAGGAGGCAAGCAGCTGCTAATACTTACTTCTCTTTCCTGAGGTGAAGTTCTATTAATAGTCACAGATATGCCAGAGATTTTCACTTTTGCCGGTCTACCAGGTTTCCTACTTATTGCCAAAGGCTTCTGATTTGGTCGAATAATGTTCTTGGAAGGCTGAGGTATCACAGATTTGTTCTTGATGGGTCTCACATATTCAAAGCCAGACCCCAAGATCTCACTTTCAGTAGTCAAGCTTGCTACAGCACTTATTCTTTCATCCAAGTCAATTTTGTGTTCACTATTTCTGGGACTATTATATTCGGTTGGAAAATCACCAGTATTATTGTTTAAAGACATAAGGTTGCTTATGTTTACCCTTCCTTCAGAAACATGCCTTTTAGTTCTTCTTGACCTTCCGTAAATAACAGTTACTGTAATACTCTTTTTATAAATACCTTCTTTTACTTCTGATATGAGAGATTCTGGGCTTTTCCTTCCAGCACTAAAGGGCTCATTCTGGCAAACAGTGATGTTTGTCTGATCAATTTTAGGCTTTGGTGGTCTTCCAATTGGTCGCTTAATCTGTTTCACAACTTGGGGACCTATTTTTTTTGGTCTACCTGGTTTTCTTTTAAAAGATGGATCAGTAGCACTGCTTGAATTGTCCTTAGGTTCTTCTTGTGGCTTATCACTATTTATATCACCTATAAACATTGTAGAGGATCCTGCAGTTTCTTTTGCATGATTGAATTTGTTTAGTTCTCTTTGAAAAGTATCAGTATCATAATGATTGGAGTGATAATTTTCAGAGTTCACATTTGAGATATCCTCATTTGTTTCTGTTTTTTCTTCAGTTACATGATGGGTTGTAGGTTTTTCAGAAGGGAGAATGACATTTGAATGGGAAGTGCCAACTGAAGTTAAAGTATATTTGACTCCTTCACTACTTTTAACCTCAGATAAAAACATGAGTTTGATAGGACTAGAATAGTTGGAAACAGATGAACTTTCAATACCTTCATATTTTGCTGGTACATTTTCAACACTGGAAATCAAGCGACCCATATCTAAAATAGATGACTTTTTCAGATTTTCAAGTCTTTTGTTATTCAAATCCACTGTAGGCATGCAATGACTTTTGATAATATTGCCGGATGCTACCACAGATTTTGATAAGCTCTGTTCTTTGCATGTCATTCTATTTAGAGTAAGAGTCATATTTCTGTCAGCATGTTGGTCTTTACCATCAATTTCTATCAATTTCTTGGATACTTTATATCCTTCTGATAATGGCTGATTATTCCAGGATTTTTTGGCTATATTTATTGTATCTTCCAAACGCTTCACAACAACTTGTAAATTAGAATTCATTGCAATTTTGTTTAGGTCTATATTGTGTGAGCTTTCAATGTGAATATTTTTCACTGGATTGTTTTTTGTTGTGGATTCAGATACTTTTTTGGCTTTAGGGGATTTTTTAAAAACATAATTATTTGTTACATATATAGAATACCACCCTGGAGGCACAATATTTCGTTTAGTTCTGCTCAAAAGTCCAGAAGCATCATTTCTCAAAAGAGTTTGAGTATTACCTAACTTTGGATTTTTCTTATGATTTTGCAAAAATTGTTTTCCATCTGCAGATTTCTCCTGTGGCTTTCTTATGCCCATTTTCTCAGGGGAATTTGTTTTAAAGCTTTCTGAAAATGCATTAAAAGACAAGTTAGTTTCCAAACTATGAAGAGGTAGTTGCAGTGACTGTAATGCATAATTTGGTGAAAATGATGTTTCAGCATGATTTTTATCTTGAAGTCTTTTAGAATTTTGTAAAGAAGGCCCTTGGTCATGATAGAATTCTCCTTTGTCTGATGAAGATATCTCATTGTTCTGTGTCAATTTCCTTGAACTTTTCTCGGTGTATTTTTTTCTTGTAAAATTTTCATCAAGACTAGCAAGTTCTCTTTTTATCTGTAAAGACTGCCTTCTAAACATGGGTGAATCAGAGGAGTTGCGCATTGCAAATAAAGTTTCTTGACGCTTTCGAAATCTTGTCTGAATAATTTTATTTTCTACCTTTTTATCATGTTGACTCAATAATTCCATAAAACTATAATCACTGGCTTTTGCATTATGCAAGAGAGATGTTATGAAATCTCCCAATTTTAAATCATTATATGTATTATAATCACTGCTAGATAATTTTACAAGGCTTGTCATATCCGTGGTTTCTATTGATTTTAGTTTTTCATTAATGCGATCCATTAAATCTTGAAAAATTACAGCAGTTTCACCTTTTTCATGATTTGTAGTAGAATTATTGCTGTCACTTGAGAGTAAAGAATAAGAGTTACTGGATTTTTTAGTTTTAAGTATTTTATCTTCATGATCACTCTTATTGCTGCTTATTTCTGCTGGTGTGAGAGATGGAGGCTGGTTAATGTTTGCTTCAAGTTTGTTATCTTCTAAGGCTGAAATCTCTGAGATGACGTCTTTCAATTTTTCAAATCCTTCAGTTTCTACAGGTGATAATGGTGGGGGTGAGGGACTTCGAGATCTACAGGCATCTTTAAGAGTGACTGAAAGATCACATACTTCCTTTGACAAAAGAGGACTACGAAAGGCTGATTTTGTAGAGTGAACGTTTGGTAACAGTCCAGAACAGCACCTGTGAGAATTATAACTGTCTGCAATTCCTCTATTCACTACTGGCTTAACGTGTTCAACAGTTACAGTTTGGCAAGATAAACAATGTAAATCTTTAATACAGACTGGCAGAGGTTCTAAACCAGGGCTTTGTTTTTCGTTTTGTAAACAACCTCTTTCTGCCAGCCTATATTCACAACTACAGAACAGACCATATAAATCATCTTCGATTAAGGGCTTTTGAGATTCTGAAGACACAACACATGATGTATTACAACAGCAAAGAGAAGCAGCATTCTGCTCTTGGACTAGAAATTTCAACATAGCCAAAACTTGTTGCTGGTGATGTATGCACAAAGATTCCAAAACTTTGTTTAATGCTGATTTTCTTTTTTCCATTTTAGTAGCTTCCTCTGATTTTGCATCAACAGTTGAACTAAAAATAAAAATCAAACAAAAAATGAATTGCAGCAAAAATACCACTATAAGGAGTTATAATTTTAACAGTGTTTGAAAAAAGATATTTTGGTATTGCTGGACTCCTGACTCCTAGAGAGCTGCAATAATGGCATTGTGATTATTGTTTAGCAAAAATATAATGAAGCACTGATAATTAATTTCCTATGACAAAGTATAAGTCAAAGCAAAGCCCTATTTTTGCAATATAAAAGCTGATTATACATTTGATTACATTTATATATTAATGTCCGTTTTTAATGTATTAAGAATATTTAATGGAAAGTGCTTCAGAAGGAGTTAAATTTTTATAAAGTAGCCATTTTATAAATTATTCTGATTCATATATCAGTCTACATTAGTGCAAATAAGGAAAATAAAATGTAGGAGTACAATCTTTATTTAAAATAGATATTTTTTCCAAGGCAGTGAAAATAATAAAAGCTTTCCATAATCACAAGGAAAATTAAGGGATTTAGATTTTATGTAAATAAGAGAATGTCTTTCCTAAGATTAAGGTGCAGGCGTTAGCTATTTAAAAATAAAATCTATTTTTAATTGATGTTAAATACTAAAGTAATTTCATAAAAGCTAAAGGCATTACTTACCTAATTATTAAGTTTCAAATGCTGGAAAATGGCCCACTACAGAAACTAATATACATCTAACTTTAACTAAGAACCGGGCTTGCTTATCAACCAATATAGAAGTCTACAAATTTTTTTTTTAATCCAATACGAGCAGCAGGAAGAATAAAATATATTTAAAGAGTTCTGTTTCAGAAAAGTATCTATTTTAATTAAACATATCACCAAACTCTGTACATGAAAATTGCCTTTCACTTACAGTTTATTACATTTGTTGTTTTTAATAGTTCCTGATTTCTAGAAATTTTAAGGCTGGAATAATGCTGATTATGAACTACTATTGAAGAATGTATTTTTGTTTAAATATAGAATTATTATGCTCATCTATATTAAAAATTATAAGATTTTTACTTTAAAACAGGAAGTGGAATATTTTTATTTTGCTGCCTAAAACTGATATAGCCTGTTTCAGAGGTAAGTAATATTTCACCTATATTTTATAAAAATTGTTATTTGAGTAGCAAAAATAAGGAAGCAAATTTTAAACATGTGATCAAAACTTTTCTGGAAAAAAAGATAACTTTACTAGATTCATCCAATGTTTCACTAAAACTAGTGATCTGACATAAAGAAGCTATCAAAGTGAGAAGAGATGTGAAATTACAATAAAACTTTTAAAGTCCACTGCCGCCTCTAGACAGATGAAGATAGGACATGACCCCAGTATCCTCTCCTTTTTGAAAATAATTTTTTATAAATTTTGTCATGGTTGGGAGTGTAAAATGATGCAATTGACTCCCAGGATTCAATTACATAGTTTTAAAAAATATATGTAGAGAGCAAGGGCAGGAAGAAATGGTAACTATCAAAGATTACAATATTTTTTTTCCAGCAAATTAAAAATGACTAATTTTCACACAAGCAAAAGAAAACCCAGAATGTTGTGAGAGATGATGCACTTCAGTAGTTTCTAAAGTGATGTTATGGCATAATAAAGAGAGAATTTACATGTTTCTTGGAAAAATGTTGTATTTTAAAGATTAATAACTGTTCATAACTCTTCCTGAAATGCTCAAAGGCTTTTTTCTGTTAATAAAGCCAGGTATGTGGTATAAATAATCAAAACTAATGACTAGTGTTAAGTATTCTGAAACAACGTTATAATATCAACTTGATTACGCTCACAAAATTACAAAAAACACTGCTTTTTATATCCCTTTTCTGACATTCTAAGCAAAGCTTTTAGAGTTTTCTTATTCAGCTTATTAATAATGGAATTTCAAAAATACTATGGTAGCCAGTAATTCCCATCTAATGCTATAAGAACAGCTTAATAAAGGCATAAATTAGATATTCAGATATTAGATTCTATCTTATGTATCAGATATCAGAAAACTAAGATCTCAAATTACAGAACTTCACAATATGCTTATTTGGCTTCAAACATTCTCCCCCATATTTCTTGCATGTTAGGATCTTGAAGAAAAACCTAGTAATGAGTAAATAATAGTTGAACACACATATAAGTATCCAGTCTAGAATTTATTCTCAGGTGATTATATAAGGTTCTAAAATTGTATTTTTTTTGTAGATCCTTTGCTTTTAAAGTTTTCTAACCTTTTCCTGTTTGATTTATAAACCAAATATCCTGCCTATTTTTAGTATGTTACTATCCATTTTGCCCATTAGAAACTTGTTGGAATATTTCTTCAGAAAAAGTAAATTAGAATACTATATTTAATAAAACTGCTTCCTAAAGTAAATCAAAGAAGTCAGTGTAGTCAGTTTTTTTCTTTTCTTTTCTTTTTTTCTTTTACTGAATGAGTAAATCAATCACACACCAACAGTGTTGTAAATTTAAGTGCAAAAGCATTGAAGTGCTTTACTACAAATTACAACCTAGAAACACGTTAACTGAACAATTAAAATTCATACAATCAGATTTAGATATATAACAACACAAAGTAGGAACAGAATTACAGTACATTTACAACACAAGACAGATACATGAATTCATTAGAAAATATTGTAATAAATAATTCATGAATTATAGTGCAATTGATTTATGCATAAATATAACTAATTGCCTAACAATCAGTTTATATTAACAAAATCTGTCAAAATCAAGGCAGCCACAGAGTTTTACTAAATTACTGCGACAATGGAAATACTGCAATTAAAAAACAAATACAAGTATTTGTACTGTAAACAACTAAAAAAATCAGTCTCACTAAAGTTAGTATACAATTTAATATAAAATTGTCATTAGCTACCAGAAATGGTTTAAACAACTTTACTGAGCAGTAGTTTTCTAAAAACAGAGGCACTGTTTTTTCTTTTCCTTCTTTTTTTTTTAATATAAAATACTTGAGGAACATTCAAATAAGTAGAAAGCACATAAGGGTTGCTTTCACCTTCATTAAGTCTGCTGAAATGGGATTTTTCAGAAAATTGTCAATTAATAAATAGTAACTGGTAACTAAATTCATAAAGTACTTTGAAAGTTTAACATAAAGGTCATCTTAATAGAATCACTGGGGAGAAGGGGAATTTCCCTGCCTTTCCTAGTTTGTATAATCAGATGTTAACTCAATAATAGAAATGTTTTGTTTCTTTTAAAAGTTATGGGTTGATTATTACCTATAAACTATCAAAAAATATTTTAATTTACTATTTCTGACCAAAAATAAATAATACAAGTACTAAAATGCTGCAAATTAACTATAATATTACCTATAAAACTACTGATTACTGTGAAGTCAATAGCAAAATGATCCCTGATTTATGAATCCTGTAAAGTTTTTGGTCAGGTCATCTTTTAAATGATACAAAAGTTTTCTGTAAGTTTCCCTTTACTATAAACTTCTCAATCAATTTATTAATGTAAATATAGTGTGAGGAATAAAAAAGCTCAATACAATATAAATATTATGTAATGCATTCAAAGCCCCCAAAGTTTTCCAAGTAAAATTCTGTATAAAGAGGTCAATAAAATTGTTTTGAAATATGTACTTTACCTTTAACTTTGCTTTTCATTGGGGGAAGGGGGAAATATACTAAATAATCCAAGTTCTGGCCCTCACAAAATATGGCTTAATTCTTTAAAAAGAAAGATGACCCTGACATCTGCTGTTCTGTAATCTATTATGTATATTTTCTTGGGGTGAAAAAAAAAAAGAGGATTCATACCCTAGTGTGCAGGTAACATTAATAGCTGAAGAGGGTTAAGTATAGATCTCAGAGACCAAATAACTGCTTGGTTGTGTAGTTTCTCACTCTTCAGTTTCTTTAAACATGTAAGCAGTTTTAAAATTTAATAGCTGAAAATCTCTTTAGTATTACACGTATATATGATTATTAAATACACACAAACACAAGTGTAAAAACACAAGTATTTGACAAGGTGCACTTATTTTTTAAATTCAGCTAAAAGTATTCCTTTTGGACTTAGGAAAACTGGCTTAGAAAAATGATCAGAACCTGAATTTTAACAGAGAAAGGGGGCACTCAGAGAATTTTGAATACATAAAGCAAATCCCTATTCTTTATATGAAGGCATATGCTTTATAACATTTTGCCACTACAGTTGCATACTCCATAAATCCAACAAGGATACTTTGACCCATATTTTAAAACTGCTATGTAAAAATGACCAGTCTCTCTTATGAGTCTAGTAAAAGTTAAAATGCACTGCCCAGCTTCTAACTACCCAATTAGTAGAGAGTTTACATTACTGAAAGTTCAAAACAGCTTCAGTGTTAAATATTTGTAAATCTATTCAAGACCCTGAACAAACTGCAAATTTGGTTATTAGCAAAATGATAATGTATCGCCCACCAAAATGAAATCTGCAATTCATTTTGATAAACTGAAAATGTTTTGAAATGTCACAGCAGCAAATATATTAAAGTTACACTGAGGTTTTTCAATAGTAGGAGTGTGTCACAATCTTTAAAATTTAAAGTAGTCATAACATCAACTAACCAGCACATTTAAACCAAAATTATCATTCTCAAGCTTTTTCTGTGCACATTATAAACATGCTCTAAGTTGCATTCCAACTTTCTTTTCTAACCTTACACATTAGCTTATTTTTCAAATGAAAAACAAAACTAAATTATTTTAATAATTAAATTTAAATTATTTTTTGTTCTTAGTACTCCATCTTATATTAAAGGGTTCTATAGCTGCTGGGGTTAACTATGTGTCAGTTTTTTTTAAGTATACCTTATAAACCCCAACTTCTTGCTAAATCAACTATTAAATGATAAATATTAAATTTCATTATACATATCCTTTAAGGTTTTCTTTTCTATTCCTGGTGGATGCACTTGAGTGCATTTTGTATTTCATAGAATGCACTGTAGTGTACTAATACTGTATATATTAATTTTTCTTAGTATGGAGATAGCTGTCTATTTAAACTTTGATTGGTTGTTTGACATACATACAACAACTGTTAAGTATGTTGTATAGAATGTTTATAAATATGAATATCATATTTCCATTATAAGATGGTTCAACTGAATGGCTGGAATGGTCTTTCACCAATAAAAATGTTTCACTTGACAATTACTCGTTTTCCCACAACGCTTTATGCTATTGACTACTAAAGAAAACCTGAATCTTTTTCACCTATTTATACAAGGATTAAATACAAACTATCAGAATTAAGTAAGCAACTATATAATTCTGTCCACAGTGAAAACCCTGAATAAAACTTTTTTTCAAAAGGCATGTAAGTGGTTTTTGAACTGTAAAATTTCATGTCTCCTGTCAGAGTGAGCATCTGTAATTCCCACATGTGTGTATATAGACACACAAATACACACCTGTGCACATACACACACACGCAAACACACACACACACACACATAAACATTTTCCTAACAAGTAATCTACACAGGCTTGCTGCTGTTTTTGCAGCTGCCAGTCCCTGAATCTGTCATATTATATAACCCAGTGTCTGGTAATCGTAGTTTCTTCTTCGGAGGAGTCTTCAGTGTTCCAGATCTTTCTTTTACCTTGTATTCTAAAGTGCTGTGAGGTACCCCATAAATTCCTTGTGCTTTGGAAACACTCATTTTTCCGCTCATTACCATTGCAATAGCTTCTTCCATTATTTCATGATCATATTGCCGATAGCGGCCACGTTTTTTCCTGGGCTGCTTACTGTCTTTTCGATCTAATCCATCTTCAGTATTTTCAGAGGTTCCATCAACTGTTCCATTTTTAGAATTAAGACACAAAGGAGAGAGGTCCCCATGTAGAAAGTAAGAGTCAACACTTGAGTGAGTTACAGGCCCAGAACATTCTATTTTGTTCTGTTTAGGGAGTATATTTTTCAGTTTTTGGAGAGCTGATCCTTCTAAGACTGAAGAGGTTTTGGAAACTTGATACATAACATCCAGCAGACCAGAACCATCAGGTTGTGATTTTGAGACAGAACTTACTCGTAGCTGAGGAATTTTTAACTGTACAGTAGGATTTGAAGTTTCATATTGGAGGCTTTCATTTTTTTCTTTAAACTGAGTGACCATTTTCTGTAGAGTTAGCTGATGGAGGTAAGTGGAAGCTGTTGGGAATTTTAATTCTGAGGTTTCAAGTAGATTGAGTTTACTTTTTTCTGTGCGCTCTGCTTGAGCTCTTGCCCACAAGGCTACTTTTTGCAGCACTGCACAAGTTTCTTTACTGTCCTTATATGAATAACTATCATGGAAATCTCGAGTTTTGTTTTTAAAAGATGCAGGCTTCCCTGCTGGTAAGGCTTCTAAGTGAAGAAGTAAAGTTTTTTGAGGTATGCCATAAAGTATGCCTGCTTTATTTATGTCCAGTGCTCCAGACTGAATGTCTTTCAAAGCTTTTGAGAGCAAACCATCTGCAAACTCAGCACTTCTTTCCACATAGTCCTCTCTGTTTCTGTGTAGTCTCCTGGATGGATGGAATGAAACGATGGTAAACTGATGCATGAGAGACTCTCACACAGCTATGGAAGGGGAGGGTCCACTCCTTTATTATACTCCTTGCTTAGGTAACATCACTGCTTATGACACTTTTAAGTCTGTGAGATGTAGTAGTTACTCCTTATCAAAGCAAACGCTACAGTCCTGGTAGGACAATGTGTCAATGATACGGTGGCCTCAACGGGCAGACCTTCCAAGAACATAAAATCCTAACTCAGTATTTGTAAAAATATTCTCATGATGTTGCTATTCCTCTGACAGATGCTTGCAGAGCAACACTTATAAATTTTATGTGTACAATTAGAGCTCCATTATAAAAAGTACCCCAATCCTAAAGGAGTTTTTGTTAGTACAAACGTGACGTTACCGCTAAACAAGTAATAAAAGAGTCAACCCCTTTAAAGGAAATTTGTAGCAGCAGGAATATTTCCAAACACAAACATCCCATATTTCCACAAGACTAATTTTTCTCTAGACAAGAGCTTAAAACTTGAAACAAGTAGATAAGTTATATTTGAATAATTTAGATATCATAAATGTCACTTCTATTTCAAATGTATCATTGTAATTTTCAAAGTTTCTCAAACAGAAAGCTTATTATACCTTACAACTCAAATACTACTACAGCCATAGTTGAAACAAATTACAGTCTACCTCTAAGATTTAAATGTGACAAAAAAGCTTCTTGTGCAGTTAGTTAATGGGAAGATGCAAAAAAGTTGTAAAAAAAAATCAAAAAATCCAACAGAACAGCATTTCACTACTAATTATTTATTTAATGATTAATGACACTTTTCAAAACATGAAAGGACTTTTTGTGGTGATTACTAGATACATTTAAGTAGTTTACCACCACATCTAAAGTGCAATAAAAAAATCTAAACACTACAAACTAGCGTTAATAATTAGTAAGTACAGTGCTTTTAGAATTTGTTCATTGTTTTAAAAAATTAATAAATTACATATTTCCCTTAAAATTGCCTCCTGAGTATTTAATATTCTCTTACTCGTCCTGCTTCTTAGTTTGTATTCTATGATTAAGTTGGTAGTTCATTTTAGTAACATGAACTAAAGTTTGGTGATTGTTCTGATAACTTTTCTTTAACAGAAAGAATAAAAAAGAAAGAGAAAGGACAAATGAAAGGTATGAGAGAGAGACATGAGTGACAAAAATTCTGGAGGAAAACTATATACGTCAATACTACTCAGAATAGTATTAAGAGTTCTCTGCAGAGATAATTTTATATTAATACTAAATTATATTTCCTAGATATTGCTTACCCAGCCACTGAATTTTCAGAAGAAGGATCACATATGGATGACTCTTCAGATTTTATGCTGGTTTTCTTTGTAGAGAGATCTAACACTCCATCCCCTATAATTTTTGCAAGAGAAAAAACTTTATATTTGCAACAGATAGGCAATCCTTACATTTTAATATTTCATATTTTGTTGATCTACTAATTCATAACACTAGTATTTGATATGTGGCCCATTACCTACTCATCTTAAATGGGTTTAGGAACAGGATATGACTGGGAAGGCACTATATAGGAAAAAAAGAACAGAGAAGGAGCTGGCATTGCCAGGTGACAGAAAGAAACTAACTAAATATATGATATAAAATTTGTCTAAGATAAACTTTTAGTCACCTCTGCATCATTTTGTAGTGAACAGTCATTGATTGCTCATTCACGACTGTTTTCCATTCAAAGCTGCCCAGATAATGCTTTGGGAAGGTGGGAGTGATGTAAATTGTACAAAACGGAGAGAATAGAAAATGTGATGATGAGTAAGAGAATTGAATAATTAGCATTTACTAGGGCTAGCAAAAGGCAAACTGTGGCTGTATGTATAAACATGTATTTTCTAGAACTCATAGTGTAAAATTTTACTCTTAAATTATTGAACTATACAATAGTTAAATCATTGCCTACATAATATATTGTGCTTATATCTACGACTAAAGACATAACTTACGATAATGCAACTTTAGAAAAATAATGTTATAAAATGTCTATGCATGTTATTAAAATGTAATTATTATATGACATTTACATAAATAAAAACTCAATGATTCAGACTTATTGTTAATCTGGCATGCTTCAGGATCAAAAAGGATAAAAATAAACCATGAATTTAAAACCCAGCAAAGAATTCTGTGAATGTTTTTACTGTTAGCTAAAAAACTGCAAGTTTTAGCTACAAGAAAAATTATTATTAAAAAATACATGTTTAAAAATATACTAATTCAACTGGGCTTAAAAAATTCAACTGGGTTTTACTGTAACCATAATCAATCCATGAAATATGTATGCTCCTGGGCAGATACAAAGATGAAAAATAAAACAAAACATCCTATCTATAGCCTCCTATACAGACTTTGACAATAATTTATTGAGTGCTCACTATGTGCAAAGCACTATTTTAGGCACTAGAAGAGCATCAAAAAAAAGAAAAAAGCCACACAAACTACCTATTGTCATAGTCATTGTCATAGTGCTTAGGATCTAATGAGATAATTCATACACCACCACAACCAGCACCACTACCACCAGCAATTATATGATAGTGCCACCCTAGAAAATAACACAGAGTAAGCTGATAGAGTAATGAGGGTGGGGCTGAGAATGCTGCTGTTTTATACAGTGTAATCAGTGCAGGATTCTTTGATTTGAACAGGGCCCTGAATAAGGTGAGGGTCACCAACTAAGCAGATACATGGGAGAATGTTTCCAAAAGAACAGTCTGTATAGAGGCTGTGATATGGAACCATGTCTGGAATGTCAGAGGAATAGCAAAGGCCAGGGTATCTGAAATGAAGTAAGCCAGGCCAAGAGTGAGCTGAGATCAGAAATGTTGTAGGAAGAGGTTAAACAGGGCCATTGGGCCATGGCAAGAACTTCGCATTTCATTCTGACAGAGACAGGAAGCCACTGGAGGATTCTGGGTGGAAGACTGACATGATTTCAATTCAGGTTTTTAAAAGATCAATCTGCTATGGGAGAATGGACCGCAAGGAGCTAAAGGTGGAGCAGGGAAACCTGCTGCGAAAGTGCTATGCTATTTCTCGTTTCTGGGCTTTCACACTTGGAATTGGTTTCCTCTGCCTAGAAGATTAGTACTCCTCTCCTCCTGACCCCCGCCTCACCCCCGCCAACCCTCCTAATTCTCACCAAATCTAACTCATCAGCCTCACTTAGGACACAATGTACAGTTGGTTGATCAACATAACAGGTTACTATACCAGTAACACTTACTTATAGTATTTGGCGGGTTGTAATGCTAGTTGTTCATATACCTACCAGTGCTAGCTACAGACTATAAGCTATGTGAAGGCAGAGACCATGCATATTTTATTCATCAATATATCCCTGCTGCTTAGAATAGTGCCTGGCATACAATAAGTATTCAATAAATGTTTGCTGAATAGAATTTCAAAGAACTGGAAAAATTCAGTGTGGCTAGAGGTTAGAGTCCACAGATTAGAAGGGTAAAAGGGGGAGACTGAAGAAGCAAAGTACCTGGCACAGAGTATCTTGAAAAATTATTAGTTTATTGCCCCAGCTTACCCATCCAGCTTAATTTTAAGCTTAGTCTCCAACTCATCTCAAACTTCACACGTCTCATGTATCTATGTAACTACCTGAATTCCCTCAAACGTGCTACGCAGTGTTATGCCTCTCAAATTGCAGTACCTTGTTCCCTCTGCCTAGAATGCTCTATCTATTCGACTTGTTAAACTTCTACTCATCAAACTTCTACTTATCCTTAAAGACTCAGATCCCCCGCCCAGGCAGAAGATGCTTATTTTGTCTTCCTGCGTGGACAGCATCCTATAACACTTATGACACTATCATGCAATTATTGATTTATAAATCTTTTTCTTCCATGAGACTGAACCCCTCAAGGTTCAGGATCTTGACTTATTCATTTGTATTACTAAACACTGGTAGAGTGCCAAAAACTACTAAAAGGAGAAAGAAATGTTTTCTCTGTTCTATCATCTCATTTCTCTTTTTTGGCAATTAAAATTTTACTACTTTAAGAACTTATAAGAAAGGATAACTGCCAAACCCATATTCAAGTTTATAACTTTATTCACTAATTTTGATTTTGCTCATTTTATGTACAGTTTATGGCATATAAAACACATTCTCCTAAGTCTGTTACTCTTAGTCTCAGAATGAAGTAATGAAATTTCCCCCATTCTAAGCTCTCTTAGACTTGATATGCTCCATTTAAAATTATCTCATAAAATAGAAATTATGAAAGGAGGTACAAGAAACCCTTCTCTCCTTTACAGATACTATAAAAACTAGGCTGCAGCTCTCTACCTAGGGCAATAAAGGTTTCTTTTCTTTTTATGGACTACTCACACACAAAGCACTAACTAGCACATTTTAATCTGGATGAGCTACATATAAGCTCTATTCCATCTTTCAGAAACCTACGCAAATAGGCTTATACTTATGATTCTTTCTCTTTAGGAAGTCTAAACAATGACCTTATTGAGAAATGCTTTTATCTCTTCTTCATAGCCCTTTCTCCACATCTAGGCTATGTTAAAAGTTTTATTCTAAAAGGATTTGACAAATAAAGTAATACAGTATCTAGTGAAAATGAAAAATGTACTCCATCATATTTCTGTCACATTGCATTAAAATTCTTTCATCAATTAATGTCTACATAGTAAATACAAAATACATAAATATGTAATAGTTCTAGTACCATTAAGAATTTTAGATCAATTTTAGTTATCTACAGAAAATCTCACTTTTTGTTAGCAGTATTAACCATCTATACTATTTTGCTGATAGCATGATTCCCTTTTCTTCATAAAGCCTGTAGTTCAAGGGCTGGAAAAGTCAAAAGAAGTTACTCCTAGGATTGTCTGAATTAGAAAAACAAAAACAATGAGAGAGACAGTTTGGGAAGGATAGAGAAAGCCCAGGAATTGCGGGGGTGGGGGAAGGATATTTTCTTGTTCCTCATAATTTACATCTATCTGAATGGTGATTACGTCACTCCTTCACAATGGAGATATAACTAGATTTTGTGTGTACATCATTCCAAAGTACTAAAATTAACTCAAAATACATGATAAAAATCTGCTTAAAATCAACTCTTGGTCACCTCTCCCACCATCTTGTAGTGAATAATGTAGATAAAACTAAGCACCCAGCATGCTATTACAAGATAATACAAACTAAGTAAGGTGGAGGGGGAGGTAATTAATTCAATTTGACTAGTATATTCTCTGCAGTCTTATTACACTGTAATTTATTCCCCATTTATCTACTGTTGGTATTCAGGTTGTTTTAGTTTTTCATTGTTACAAACAATGCTGAAATGAATATCCTTCTAAATTTTTTTTGTGTTTATGTACAATAATTTCTCTAAGATAAACTATCAGAAGTGCTGAACAACAGATATTACCAAATTTATTTCCCACATCCTTGATAACAGTTGGTGTTGCTGTGATTTTTAATTTTTGGTGAATAAGTAAACTTCAGGATTAAGTGAAAAGTAGTGTATTTATTATGCCATTTATGTGAATATTAAAGCACATAAAACTATTTTGTTTATAGATACATAAATAGGTGGTATCACTGGTTGCTTCCAAAGGTAAACAAAAAGATCTAAAAAGATCTTAACTGTATTTCTAGAAATACTTTAGTTCCTTAAGAGAAGACAAATCAGAGGTAAATATGACCAAATAACACATTTATTAATTCTGGTTAACAAGTACATGATTATTACTTGTATTTTTCTGTATATTCAAAATTTTTACTAACATTTAATAATAAATACAAAATTGTTTTCATTTACTGGTTGGAGATGGGTCATTTAACATTATAATTTAATTATTTCTGATCAAACACTATTGTAAAATGTACAGAATTAAAGATAAGCCAATCCAATATTTGAACAAGGTCAGGTAATTGTCTATATAACACTACCAGAATTAAATTTAAAAATAAACTGACGTTTCAAAAATTGAAGTCATGGCCAAATTGGGCAATTTCTTGAATACTGACACTTTATTGGGTTAATTTTTAGTTAAAATTCAGATTTCAATTTTTCATTTATAAACTGTTTTCTTTCCTGTATTGTCATGCAAATTTCTGATAAAGGATCTATTCAAAAAGGACAACTGGAACCTTCATAATATAGAATTGTTTTCCACCCCTCCAAGGAAATCATTCTGTTTCATCTCTTGTCTGGCCTTTTGCTATTCTCCTCTCCAGGAGATTCTTATGGTTTTGTTAATTATATTCAACTGATTGTTAGAAAACATTAGTAACTTACATTAAACCTAATGTGTTTAAAACTATTTTTCTATAGTGTACTTAAAGTATTCGAAGCATTTGCTACAAACATGACATGTCTTTACTCATCCAGTTCTCACAACAACTGGATGGCATAAATAGGTATATTAATGTGCAAATTTTATGATAAAACTGAAAATGAAAGAGAAATCAACTACTTGAGAGGCTGAGATGGAAGAATTACCTGAGCCCAGAGTTTAAGTCCAGCCTGGGCAACACAGTAAGACTCCTGTCTCTTAAAAAACACAAAAACAAAAAACAATGTAGCCATATGCCATCAAAAATCTTAAAAATGTTTACACTCTTCTAGGTATCTATTTTAAGAAAATAATATTTAACATAAAAAAGGTTTATATACAAAGATATACCGTAGACTATACAATTTTTTAAAAACACTAAATATTTAACAAATGGTTACATAAATTATGGTTCCTTCACTTGCTTGAGAATTAGATTTAACACTGCCATTAAGGCAATTAATAAAGCATGAAAAAACTGCAAATGCTACTGTAACGTTTTTAAAAGGTATGATATAAAAATCTGATATACAGATGATGTAAACATGTAAATGCAAATGCTACTATAACATTTTTAAAAGGTATGATATAAAATTTGATATGCAGATGATGTAAATATGTTTTGGATGTAAAACAAGAACCCCCAAATAAAATAAAATATAGAATAAACTGTGGAAGTAAATTTACAAAAATGGGAACAATGGTGATCTTTGGTTGATAAAGCGTTGAGCAGTTAACATACGTGATTGTGTGCATGCACATACCTAGGTATGTATGCGCCTACATACACATTTACACATACTTTTCTGCCTTTCCCAAGTTTCCATAATAAAAAAAATCTGTAAACTTGATTAGCAAAAAATCAACAAAGTGTAAAAGCATTCCCTGGGTTTATCCAAATTTCGGTTTTAAAAATTTGAAGTCTTATGCTCACTGCAAATAAAATTGTTTTGATTGTTACTGTTTAACTATGCGGTTTCAGTCATGGGAGAAATAACACAAGAGTAGCACATTATTCCAGCCTTAGGATTGGTTTTTCCTTCATTTGCCTACCTCTGCAAGTCAAATAGTATTTTTTTCTTTTTCTTTTCTTTTTTTTTGAGATGGAATCTCACTCTGTTGCCCAGGCTGGAGTGTAGTGGCACAATCTCGGCTCACTGCAACCTCCACCTCCTGGGTTCAAGTGATTCTCCTGCCTCAGCCTCCCAAGTAGCTGGGATTACAGGCACCTGCCACCACGCCCAGCTAATTTTTGTATTTTTAGTAGAGGCAGAGTTTCACCATATCGGCCAGGCTGGTCTTGAACTCCTGAGCGCCAAATGATCTTCCTGCCTTGGCCTCCCAAAGTGCTGGGATTACAGGCACGAGCCACCATGCTCGGGCTCAAATAGTTTTTTAACTGTAAGTTATTTTCTTCCCGATGTGTTTCATTTTGTATATATATTGCTGAAATACTACAGAATTCATTAATCTATTTATTCATTATGATAAGAGATGATATATATCAGAGTAAAGTGCTTATAGTGAATTTAAGATGTAAACATTTATAATAGCAAATTTAGGAAAATGCCACAGATGAAATTAAAATAAGCCTTCCACATTTCCACCAAATGCCATTTTAGACTTTTATTGTAATTCTTTTTTCTTTCTTCAGTTATTCCTGCAAGTACTGAATTAAATCATGGCTTCAAAAGGCTTCAAGTCAGTACCTATGAAAAACATTTTAAAGAACATGTTCTCTTTTATCCTCTATATTACATTACCTTATTCTGTAAAAAGTTTTAGCCAAATATATTATTTAAAACAGTTTGTATACTTATTGCAATGTCATAGTGGAAGATTTTTTAACCATACATTTGAGACTCCTTGTTATGCTCCTCCAAAAATTACTTTTAAAAAACCTTTTATAAATGTTTTACATAAAAGTACAATCTAACTATACAGTTTAATGAATTTTCATGAACTCAACCTTCCTGTATAAAAACTACACCTACTTGCCAGTGTCAACCCTGACGCTCCCCCACCTCAGTATCTTCTTGTGGTCACTACCTTGCCCCTACCCCTACTATCTTGACTTTCAACAGCATTGTGCATTCTTTTAGATCCAGCAATTTCACTTCTAGGAATTTGTCCTGAAGTAAAAATTAAGATTGAGTTTAAAACCTTAGCTCAAGAATGTTTATTTATATATAAAAGACACACAATATGTGACCCTTCCATACTATTGAGCTAAGTAAATGAATTTAAGTATTAAAATGATTCTGCAGAAAAATACTTAGTAACATAAGGATGTCAAAAATATAAATTATGCAAACAGTTTACAGAGGATATATATCTCATGTAGTAGGTCAGTGGGGCTGAGCACTGCGAGTGTGTTTTGTGCACATGTAGATATTCTTCAGAAAATGGTTTGGAAGGACTGAACACAGGAGCACCTGCAGATAGCTCTGGGTGGAAGAATACAGGATAATTGTTATTTTCTTCATTTTCTTATTTGTTTTCTAGTTTTTCTACAGTAGGTAAAGCTAACTTCTAATGCCTAATTTGCATTGAAATTTCTTGAGTCCAAAATGTGTTTTTATAGTTGGTATCTTCAACTAGAATCAAATAATGTCTCTGTGTTACATTTGATTCTTAGTGTGATACATTTGATTCTAAGGTTATTTATTTTTGAGATGGAGTCTTGCTTTGCTGCCCAGGCTGGAGTGCAGTGGCATGATCTTGGCTCACTGTAACCTCTGCCTCCTGGGTTCAAGCGATTCTCCAGCCTTGGCCTCCCGAGTAGCTGAGATCACAGGTGTGCACCACCACGCCTGGCTAAATTTTTGTATTTTTAGTAGAGATGGGCTTTCACCATGCTGGCCAGGCTGGTCTTGAACGCCTCACCTCAAGTGATCCACCTGCCTCAGCATCTCAAAGTGCTGGGATTACAGGCGTGAGCCACCATGCCTGGCCATGGTCTCTAATTAAGGGCAGCACTTTCCCCAATTTATGATAGGGCTCTGTCTTGATAAACCCACTGTAAATAAAACAATATAGTAAGTCAAAAATGCATTTATATCCCAATATACCCATTGTAAAATTGAAAAACTGTAAGTTGAACCATCTTAAGTTGATGACCATCTGCACTGTTTTCCTGTGGTATCATTTACTTTGCTTTAAAAAATTTCTTGTATAATAATTCTGATAAACTCGGAATTGGCAATAAAGCAAGTAACTCAAACTTGGATTTGATAATTCCTTTTCACTCTTAAAAATTATTGCAGACCTTAAAGACCTTCTGTTTATGTGGGCTATATCTACTGATATTTACCGTAACAGAAATTAAATAAAAGGATTTTAAAAGTATTTATAACTGATAACAATAACGCTAAAAATGTTACTGTTCACAAAAACATTTATGAAAAACGTTTTCAAAATGAGTAAAAAGAATTATATTTTAAAAACAGTTTTGCAGACTCTTTAATGTCCAGCTTAATAGAAAACAGCTGAATTCTCACATCTGCTTCTGCACTGATTGTGTTGAGATATCACACATCATGTAGCTTCTGGGCGACTTTACTATACACACTTGTGAGAGGATGAGAGTAAAAAGAACAAATAACATACTATTAATTTTACCCTGGTATAACTCCTGAAAGGGTTTCAGGGATTCTTAGGGCTTCCTGACTATGCTTGAGAACCAGTGGTCTAAGAATTGTTTAGATCCATTTTCAACATTTTTGGTAAGAATACTTCACAGGTGAAGTGACATATCACGAGGTACATAGTCTATTTTCAATGATGCTCAAGTGATCAGTGTGTTCTGATGGTGACAGTTTGACCCCTTTGTTGTAAAGTTCTCAAAATAATCTTTCCTCTAGTACTTTTTATCTTTGTATATATATATATCATATATATATATGTTTTATTGATTTGAATTGACACATAATTGTACCTATTTATGGGGTCCAGCGTGATGTTTCCATACATGTATACATATACACATTGTACAGTAATCAGTGTAATTAGCATATTCACCACCTCAAACACTTGTCTTTGTGGTGACAACATTCAAAATATTCTTTTAGCTGTTTTGAAATGTTACCATTAACTATAGTCACCCTATTGTGCAACAGAACACAAGAAGTATTCCTCCTACCTAACTTTGTACCTGTTGATCAACCTCTCTCCATCCCTCTCCCCACACTGTTTTCCAGCCTCTGGTAATCACTATTCTACTCTTTACTTCTATGAGATCGACTTTATTTAGATTCCACATGAGTGACAAGTACACATATTATATTTGTCCTACTGTGCTGGACTTATTTCATTTTACTTAATGTCCTCTAGTTTCATCCACGTTGTTGAAAATGAGAGGATTTCATTTTTTATTGGCTGAAATAGTATTCCACTTTGTATATATACCACATTAAAAAAATCCATTCATCTGTTGATGGACATTTAGGTTGATCCCGTAATCTTGGCTATTACAATTCAGCAGTTTTCTCTGTATTCAGAGTTGTGCAACCATCACAATTTTAGAACATTTTCTCCACCCTAGAAAGAAATCCTGCACCCTTGGGCGACTGCTCTCCCTTGTCCTATGACTCCTGGCCTTTGGCAACCAGTAATCTACTTTCTATGCCTATGGATTTTCCTATTCTAAACATTTCATACAAATAGAAGCATGTATTTGGTCTTTTGTGACTGGCTGTGTTTACTTAGCACAATGTTTTTAAGGTTCACTCATGTTGTATCATGCATCAGTACTCCTTTTTATTGTTGAATACTATTCCATTGTATGGATATACAATATTTTACTTATCCTTTCTTCAGTTAATGAACATTTGGGTTGTTTGCACTTCTTGGCTATTATGAATAATGCTGTTGTAAACATTTGTGTACAAGTTTTTGCGTGGACATGTTTTCGATTCTCTTGAGTAGGTTCCTCGGAGTAGAACTGTTGGATTATATAACTGGATGTGCAACCTTTTGAGGAACTTCAGACTGTTTCCAAAGGGGTTGCATCATTTTATATTCTTACCAGCAATGTATCAGGGGTCCAAATTTTCTGCATCTTTGCCAGCACTTATTATATCTTTTAGATTCTAGCCATCCCTAGGGGATGTGAAACAATGTCTTTCTTTTTCTTTCTTTTCTCCTCTCCTTTCCTTCCCTTTCTCTCTTTCTTTCAAGAGGGAGTTTCACTCTTGTTGCCCAGGCTGGAGTGAAATGGCACAGTCTCAGCTTGAACCTCCGCCTTCCATGTTCAAGCGATTCTCCTGTTTCAGCCTCCCAAATAGCTTGGATTACAGGCATGTACCATCACGCCCAGCTGATTTTTTTGTATTTAATAGAGATGGGGTTTCACCATGTTACCCAGGCTGGTCATGAACTCCTGACCTGAGGTGATCCACCCACCTTGGCCTTCCAAAGTGATGGGATTACAGGTGTGAGACACCACACCTGGCCTGTTTCTTTTGTAAGTTTTAATTTTGTGGTTACTGAGTATGGGATACATGAGACATTTTGACACAGGTATACAATTGTATAACGATCACATCAGGGTAGACGGGGCATCCATCACTTCAAGAATTTATCCTTTGTGTTGCAAACAATATAATTATATTCAGTTATTTTAAAATGTACAATTAAACTGTTATTGACTACAGTCATCCTGTTGTGCTATCAAATACTAGATCTTATTAATTCTATTTTTTTGTACTCATTAGCTATCCCCACTTCCTCCTTACCCCACCCCCCACTATCCTTCTCAGCCTCTGGTAACCATCCTTCTACTATCTCCATGAGTTCAACTGCTTTAATTTTTAGCTCCCACAAGTAGGTAAGAACATGAAAAGTTTGTCCTTCTGTGCCTGATTTATTTTGCTTAACATAATGACCCCCAGTTCCATCCATCTTGTTGCAAATGAAAGGATCTCATTCTTTTTTATGGCTGAATAGCACTCCATTGTGTATATGTATCACATTTTCTTTATCCATTTGTCTGTTGATGGACACTTAGGTTTCTTCCAAATCGTGGCTATTGTGAATAAAACTGCAATAAATAGGGGAGTTCAGACATCTCTTTGATATACCGATTTCCTTTTTTTTTTTTTTTTTTTTAGGGTATATACCTAGCAATGGGATTGCTGGATCATATGGTGGCCCTATTTTTAGTTTTTTGAGTAACCCCTGAACAGTTCTCCACAGTGGCTGTATTAATTTACATTAGTCTTTATCTTCTGATGCTGTTGTTTGATTCAATTATCTTATTAGGGGTGAAAAAACAGTAATATTTTAAGTCTATCATGCCTTCCATATTTATTAGCCAACATTCTTCAAGAATTTTCTTTAAATGATTTGGTTGTCCTGAAACACAATTTGTATAGAAAAAGCAAGATAAATGCTTAACACTTTCCTTTAATTGCTAATTTTCACAGTAAAGAATTGGTGTGGTGTGTACCTCCAATAGAGACTACTAACTCTGGGGGACACCTTCAGTTTCTGGTTCTCATAAATGAGTACATTTTAAAACATTCAATATTTTTTATTCCACTGAAATTGTTCTTCTACTGATGATCAAATATTTTCGTATTTGACTACCTGGGAACCTTTAACATTGACTCCCGTATTCTTTTAACAAATTTGTCTTTGGGCTTCCTTGCCTGCTAGCACAAGATATTCCAGGCTCATCTTGTACATTTCCTAGTCCAAACCTGAAGTCCAAAGAGGCCTGCTTCCTTTCAAAGGGAAATAATGTTTACAGACCACACTCCAGGTTTAGGTTCAATGCCACTGAGTTTTCATTGCTTATAGGCTATTTCAGTGATTAGACGAGGAAATGTGTATTTTTGAAAATAATTCATGGTTTGCACTGCATTTCCAATCCACATGTAATATAAGGTTTTTTACTTGATGTTGCTTGTTTTTTCTCTTACACTGAAAATACTGGTTTCCTAATGATGTTAATAGGATTACATATTTGATTTGTTCTACAGACTCAAAAAATAATAACATTATTACTAGTATTACTAAAAAAAAGGTTTAAGGGTTCCTTAAAGTATTTTTTTGCCCTTAGAATATATTCTATTGCCCTTGGAATGTATTTCACTAAGAATGTATAGTCAAAATGCTGGGTAAAATCACTTGATATAATTCTTTTTTCAATGTTATGTTACTAACATTATGTTACTAATTTGACCCAGCCAGGTTTACTTGTTATATTCTACTTCAAGTTTTTGGGATTGCTCTACTTTAAAAAAAATGTTTATCCTTTGGAATATACAGAATATTTACATAAAACTCAATAACAAGTTCTGTTGAGAGCACTTTCATTCCTGTCTCATCTGCCTCATTTACTTCATCACCTTCTTGGTAACCACACTCATTGTCATTAGTTTTTGGCTTATCTTCCCTGCTTTTCCACACAAAAGAGAGCATGTAATATATGTATTTCTGCATCTTGCTTTTTATTACCTAACAAGAAAACCTGGAAATTCGCTATCAAGAGATCATTCTCACCTTTTTTTTTGATGTTTGCCTTCCATTGTGTGGATATAAATAATTTAACTAACCAAGACACTACTGATGGATATTTGGATTATTTCCAATGTCCCGCTATTACAAATAATGTCCCAGTGAATCACCCTGAATGCGTATCATTCCATATTTGTGCAGGTGTAATTAAAGGCTTGATTCCCTGAAATGGGATTGCTAGGTCAAAGGACAAACGCTTATAAAATGTAACAGATACTGTCAATTCCTCCATAAGGACTGCACCAGTTTGTATTTCCACAGTAATGCATGAAAATGTCTGTTGCTTAACAGCTTTGACAAACAGGGTATATAGCTAAACTTGAATTCTTATCAGTGTGACAGATGTGAATCACATGAGTATGGTTGAGAGTATTTTCCTACGTTTAAGGGCT
Organism: Symphalangus syndactylus; assembly: GCF_028878055.3. NCBI lineage: Eukaryota > Metazoa > Chordata > Mammalia > Primates > Hylobatidae > Symphalangus > Symphalangus syndactylus. Next base: position 25,654,368 of record NC_072438.2, read on the forward strand.
TTTAAAATTTCTTCTATGAACTGACAGTATAATTATGCTCATTTTTCTATCAGGTTGTTGATATTTTACATTTCAATTTTTTGAAACTCTTAATAGATTAGAATCATTCATTTTTCATTTTATAAGGTGCAAATATTTTTTCACAGACTGCCACTGTCTTTTGATTTTTCTAATACTGCTTTCTTCTGTGTCATGCAGAAGTTTCTTTTGTTTATATATTGGAATTTGGAATTTATCATTTTCTTATTGTTAAGGGGATACTCTAGCTAAGATAGAAATGATGAACACGGGGCAAGCCAAAAAAAACAAGAATATGTGAAGGCAGAGTAACCCAGGCAAAGGGATCAGCAATGATGAAGGCCCTGAAGTAGAGTGGGCTTGGCAAGTGTCAGACATAGACAGTGTGACTTACACCTAGGCCAAGAAGAGAAGGAAATGGAACAAGTCCAGAGAGGTAGGCAGGAACAAAATCTTGGCAGAACCTAGTAAGTCATTAAAAGAAATGTAAATTTTGTTCTTAATGTAACAGAAAACCAAGAGGAAGATTAAATACAAAATATCAGCTTTATTACAACTGGGCATAAGAACCCAATTTTGGCATATTGATAACTTCAAGGTTATAAAGTAGGTATGAAAGTCGTCTCTTTGGGGAGAGAATACTTGGAGAAATTGCAAGAGAAAAGAAAAAACCAAGAATTGACACTTGGAAACCCACAGGGTTGGTGATCAACTTTACATCATATGAGTACTTAACACAAACTGCTTCATGCACAAAATTATTTAAAATATTATATAAAATTACTTTCAGACTGCTTGTATAAGGTGTATATAAAACAAACGAATTTTCCGTTTAGCCTTGGGCCCCATCCACAAGATATCTTATTATGTACATGCACATATATTCCAAAATAAGATAAAAATCCAAAATCTGAAACGCTTCTGGTCCCAAGCATTTCAGATAAGGAATACTTAACCCATATAACAAATTTTTGTAAAAAATTGAATGGCAACAGAGGACACTAATTTTTTTTTTCTTTTTCTTTTTGCTTTATATACCTAATAATTAAGTTAGTCAAGTGACATTTTAGATAGTAGCATTTATGGAACTTCTGAATTTAAAAAGTGCACTTTTTAAAAAAATGACATTCTTTACAAAACGGAAAAAAGAAAAATCCAGCTTATATATACTGTAACAATTTTATTTCTTCACATCTATAATCTCACCTTATTAAAAAAGCTTTGAACAATCTCTTGGTTTTCACCTGACTGAGGCAATTTTCATACAGTTCCTCAAATATATCTGATACATCCCTGCCCTGAGTTTTGATATTTTGTATTTATATTTGATATTTCTTCTGACTTAAATGCCCCGACCTTAGATCTTCATATGGAGGACTTCCTCTCATTATTCAAGTCTCAGCCCAAACTCATTTCTTTATGGAGGTCTTCCTGACCCATCTTATCTAAAATAACCCTCCCAGTCACTTTTGATACCTTGCTTAGTGATTCTTTTGTAAAATTATGAGCATGCTGACAGGCATATTCGGAAAAAATAACAATTAACTTCCGGAAATGAAAAGTATAATGACAAATTAGAAATTCAAGACACAGGTTAAATCGTGATTAAAATAGCTTGAAAGAGAATTAGTAAATTGGGAAATATTTCTGAATAAACTAATCATGATATTACACAGAAACAAAGAGATGGAAAATGTGAAAAGGAAGACGTAGGGAGGATAAAATAAGAAGATCCAAAATATGTCTCAAGGGATTTTGACAGGAAATAAAAGTGAGAATAAAAATATATTTGAACAGATAATGGCTGAAAAATGTCCACAATTGATGAGATTTCTCCTTAGTTTTAGGAAACATATAACTCTTAAGTAGAATAAAGAAAGGAAATCTTCTTCCCCTGTCACCTCATCAAACTGCTTGTTACCCCTGCTGCCTTGTTGGATTGTGACCCGTGCTGCCTTATTGGATTGCTGGAATGTAGACAGAAATGTATTGTTCTTTTTTTTTTTTTTTTTTAAATGTAATTGCTACTTGATAAGGACAGAACATTACTCTAGTTTCATGTTTAACCTGAATTAAATATATTCTGTGGCTTATATGAAGAAAAAAAAAAAGAAATCTGCTTCCAATCACATCCAAGACAACCTGCAGAATACCATAAACAAAACAGGGAGAGAAAGAGCGAGAGACAGCCCAAAAGTAGAGTGTGTAAAGTTACCTATAAGGAAAAGACTATTAGTTGGCACTCACAACAATCATACCAAACAGATAATTACGTACCTAGAGAAAACATCTTTTAAGAACGAAAGTGAAAAAGAAAATGAAATAAAAAAAAAAAAAAAACAAAACCCTGAGAGTTTACTATCAATAAACCCTTATTTAAGGAATGTCTGATCCCAGAAGAACATGTGAAATATAAGAAGAAATGATAAGCAAAAGAGATGATAATCATGCATGTAATTCTCAACAAAAATTGATGATATAATGATGTCACCAGAAGGGAAACACAGCACTAAATATAGCTGTAAGTGTCAGGGCAGGTGACTCTAAATTTCTTATATTAACTATACCTTTAAAACCTTCTAAGGTAACTGCAAACTTAATAGCAGTACAGTATATAACTTCAAAATAAGCAAAGAAAGAAAAGTGAGGAAACCCAATCCAGAAGAAAATAAGGAGGAAAAAAAAGCATAACAAGACAAATAAACAGCAGATAAGATGGTTGAAACAAATAATTACAAGGGTAACAGATGCTACAAAACAATATAGGATATTATATAAAAATACAGTAAGAACCCCAAACTAAATACGAGTAAGAATAAGAATATCAATGTGTGTGTCTGTGTACATCCAATATGGGAGGTGTGGAGGAGGTTTTCCTAAGAAAGCAATGTTTAAAAGGAGACCTAGAAAAAAAATAAGTAATATGTATTTACAAAAAAAACTGGTTGGGGGTAGAAGGTAGCTTTTTTGTCAGTGTTCTGAGGTTCTGAGAGTGTATGACATATTTAAGAAAATGAGAAAAAGCCAATATGAAGACTAAAGAAAGAGAGACACAAGATGTGGCTGGATAGGTGGGCAGGAGCTGGTTCCTGGAGTTTAGGATTTTAGACGTTATCTAAAGGGCAATATGAAGCCATTAAAGGGTTTTCAGCAGGACAGCGTAGGCCTAGATGTGGAGTTTTAAAGTATCACCTGTTTCTTCTACCCCTGCAGTCAAGAGGAGATTAGATTAGAAGGGACACAGAACCATCTAGACATATGTTTTATTTTTCAGGTCGACTAAAATATGGCATCTTCCCAAGCATGGAATATAACATTTTCTTCCACATGTTTTTAGCCACAGAAAACAAAAGCTCGGCATAGAAAAACAAGATAGACAATTTCATTAGTGGACACAGAAATTTTTTTGAACTGAACTTTAAAAACTGTTTAGTGATTTCCAAACAGAATTACAAAACTTAATTTATAAACCACACAATTAAGCATACATAACATCATAAAACTATATGTGACTCTCTTACACATAGTAACACCTACCTTAATCACAGCCAAGAAAGCAGAACAGTGGTGGTGGCAGCAGCAACAAAGGATACTTAATGACTACTAAATATGCGGCTGAAATTCATATATTTTATTCAATATAGTCTCTCAAATAGTCACTTGAAGCCTACTTAGTATTAGTCCTATACTAGAAGTTATGGATTCCAAAGTTTACCCTACTGATAACATTTTGAAGTAATTAAAAAAAAATCTTACTTATCTCTTGCTAATTAAGAGAAAATAATCCTAAAATTTTCAAATCATTACATGGTGGTGCAATAGTTAATGTCCATTATCATGACACAATGTTCCACATGGCATTTTAAAAAGTACTAAAAAGTATATTTCAGAATATTTTCCAACCAAAATGTTTAAAATAGAAAATTTCACTGCAGAAACGCCCTAAATGCAATGGTCAAGTCTCAACTCTCATTTTAGTTATCAGTGGCATTTGAGGATGGTGAAGATTTTTAATTTAATAAATAAATCCAATATACCATGTACCATACCAAGCAGTAGAGACACAAAAGTGAAAAAAAAAACAAGTTTCCTGCTCCCAAAGGCAGATAAACATGCAAACAATTACAATGCACTGAGAGGTTTACTATAATGAAACTTCTACCAGAATACTCGTTGGATCTTATGGTAGAAAACTGCATTAACAAAGTTAATGAAGTATTCCATCTCTGCCCAATCTGATCTTGTTCTGTATAGGATTGCCTATGCTTCATAGTTGTTACAGTAATGACAAAGGTCTCTAAGTTGCAAATTTCTTCTTGTACATTGGAATTTAGGAGTTTTTACTCTGGCCCTAGATTAAAACTGATATTTAAAAAATACATACTTGACACACTAATGTTATTTATATCTGTTTCTTAACTCAATGTACTAGGACAAAAAAGAATACTTACTGGGTATGGGCAATGCATGCCTCACCTTTCTACGAGTTTCTGAGGCTTGGAGTATTTATACAAATCTAAATAATTTAAAATGCACAAAGAAATATCCCCAAATATTTGAAATGCCTGGATAGAAAGTACAATGGAGAGGAAAATAGGCATGTTTTCCTCAGGGTAACCATATTTTAAGTGAGTGTAGAGTTTGTGAAAGAGAAGGCAATGACAACGAGGAAGACGGAAACTGACTTACGAAGAACAATTAAGGAAGTTGAAAAGATTTGTACAGTAAACAGACATTTGAAGAAACCTAATAGTTTCAACAAACATTTACAGCATTACTATGTCAAAGGACTAGAGTTTCTCATACTGTTGCAGAAAGAAAAACAAAACAAGACGGAAGAAAACCCTAAAGGTTATCATGGAAAAGGGAAGTCTTGGAGACACAGTAATTTTTACAAGTATTTACAGTAAAGTAAAACACTGTTGCAGATGAAAAAATATAAAACAATGAGTATATTCTTCATAGATATGAGCTTAACTATTAGAGTTGTCAAAGATTTTCAGTAAATACTTATTCACTCAGAGGCTGAATTACCATCTCTTATAATATAGAATAAAAGAATCCTATATAGGGAAGGAGGCTAGGCAAGATATTCTTATCTTTTTCTTTGCTTATTTGCCTATTCCAATATCTTCTTCTGAGACTTGTCTTTGCCTATTTTTCTTATCAGTTGTCTGTCTCACTGGCTGTAGTTTTGTTAGTTGAATGCTTGCTAGATATATCAGTTACAGATGAGGCTTGACATTTCATTTTCTTCAGTGACTTTATACTTAAGTTTTAGATTTGAGTATAGTCAAATATACAAAATTGTTGTATGGACTGTGATTCTTGCATTTTAAGAACTTCTTCTCTATTTTGAATTAAGATATTATCCTATAATTTCCTCTCTTTTAGTTTTGCTTTTCACATTTAGCTTTTAAAAAAACCCAACTAGAACTACTTTTATGAGTGGTGTAAGGGAGGGATCCGCCCCTTATCCCCCTTTTGGGTAATCAATTGCCCTGGAACTATTTATGAATACGGTATCTTTCCCCGTGATTTATAATGACATTTCTGTCTTGCACTAAGATTCCACTAATGTTTGGGAGCTTCTAGGCTTACTGATCTGTCCTACTTATTTTCACCCTGGCCAATAGCACCCTGGTTTAATTACTGCACTTAATAAGTGCTGCTAATTTAGCAAGACTTTATTTACCACCTTGACTTGGTTATTCTTGGCTCTTTAAGTCTTGCTTGTAAATTTTAGGATCAGCAAGCCACATTTAACAATAAATCCTGTCAGAATTCTGCCTGGAATGACACTGAATCTGTAAGCATCAGTTCTCACATTCATTTAAAGTATAATCATTCATTTTGCTGGTCTTCTTTTACTTCCTTTAACATATTTTTATAATATTCTCCATAAGACCTGATATAGTTTATCCATTTCATTCTTAGGCATTTCACTGTTTTTCCTGTTGTTGCAGCTATTGCAAATGTAACTTTTTTAAAACTAGATTTTCTAATTGGGTGGCTGAGTAAGGAACTCTCATCAAATGTTTAAAACTGACGATAGTGTGCATTTCTTGTATTATCTTTTATTTTAAATCTTTAGGTTATAATGTCTTTGGTAGTGGAAGCGCCCATCTATTATTCTTTGTTTGATAAGCCCTTTTTATCATAAATATGTCAGCTTTTGTAGAATAATTTTTTTATATCTATTAGGATATAATTTTTAATTTAGAAAATGAAGAAAATTTTTCAAATGCTTAGTCATCCATGCCTCCTTAGTCATTATTATGTTCTTATACCTCACTACTGCAGATATTTATTAAGGATTTTTGCATCTAGGTAAGTTGAAATATTTCTTTCTGTTGCTATCTTTGTCTGGTTTTGGTATCAAGATTATAGCAACATTTCTTTTTTTTTTCTACTCTTTGAAACAGAGTAGAAAAAAAGGAAAGCACAAAATAGGAATTATCTGTTGCTTTAAGAGTGTATAAAGTTACCTATAAAACCATTTGGCATGGAGAATTTCATAAACTTATGGTTTATACTATCCATAAATGTATCTACATCATTTATGGATAGATATCTATTGGATTTATGGATTGTCATCTAATTTGAATAAAGTAACTCACCAAATAAAAAACTGGCTTAAATGAGTATTGTTAAAAAATTACACAGTGAGAATAATATGAAAAATGTAAGCACTAGCAAATAGCAACATAAAGGCATAATTGACACTGCTACCACTAGTATGAGCTCTTCATTGACTATACTATGAAGTAAAAACAGCGAAATCAGGCCAAAAACAGGTTAAATTCTTAAGGAAGCTATGTGACATATGGGTTTACACTGTCTATCATTGTTAATGAAACTCTTCTGAAGTATATTATCATTCAATAAGATACTGGCAGTGAAGTCATCATGATTAGCAAGACATTTAAAAATTGTTTATAACATCTTTAATTAAATCTTAAAATATTTATAGAAAGATTAGTACACATATGTGTTAGTGGGTACATATACACACATCCATATGTACACACAAATGCATCAAAGGGTATGTGCTTCATTTTTCCTTGTTTGGTGTGCAAATAGACAAATTTTAAGAAACTGCCAATCCATACCATGGCAGAATGGTTTCATAAAATAAAATCTGATCTTGTTACTCTCAGTCTGGTAGCTTTCTATGACCCCAAGAAAAGTCAAAATTTGGTCCCTACCTACTTCTTTAGCTTCATCTACCATCACTCTTTCCCGTGCCCTCTACACCTCAAACCACATTAAACTAAATAATTTCTATCCTCAAGAAGACTAGAATCACATATGACAAGAAGTCATCCAAAAACTTAAAAATATCAAGAAGACCGGTTATAGATTTATATCCATTATCACTACTCTTTCCAACCTCAGGATTTTCACATATTTTTGCACTCTGTTTAGACTATTACAATAATTTAAATAATTACATGACTTGTGTTCTACATATACATGATCTGTCTTGCCACTTAACTTCATAGAATCAAAGATCTAAGGACTGGAAATTTACTTTTAAAATGCTTTTTTTTTTTTTTTTTGAGACGGAGTCTTGCTCCGTCGCCAGGCTGGAGTGCAGTGTCACACAGGCTGAAGTGCAGTGGCGCGATCTTGGCTCACTGCCACCTCTGCCTCCTGGGTTCAAGCGATTCTCCTGCCTCAGCCTCCCGAATAGCTGGGACTACAGGCATGCGCCACCACACTCAGCTAATTTTTGTATTTTTAGTAGAGATGGGGTTTCACCATGTTGGCCAGGATGTCGATCTCTTGACCTCGTGATCCACCCACCTCGGCCTCCCAAAGTGCTGGGATTACAGGTGTGAGCCACCATGCCCAGCCAAAATGCCATCTATTCTAACCACTCATCTGATGCTTTTCAATACCTCCAATGACGAGGCAATCAGGGAATCATTCCTTCTTTCCTTAACAATTTCCTTATAAATATTCTTTCTTATCTAGACCTGAAATCTGTTTCCCTCTAACCTCTAGCTAGTGATCCTAACTCAACTCATTGGACCATTCATAGAAAACTCAGTCCTATGTTACTGTAACAGCCATACAAGTATTTATAGATCACTATCATGTTACTTCTAAGGCTTCTTCTGTGGTGATAACGAATGGGAGGTAGAGAGTACGGTGAGAATAGTATTTGAGAATCTTTCATGAGTTTGTTACTAAATATTTAATTCTCACATTGTTCCAATGGGTCCATTATTATTATGGCCAAATTACAATTGAAGAAATTAAAAGTCTGACAGGTAACATTACTTATTCAAGTAACTTAAGTAAGTAGCAGAGCTGGGATTTCAACCACTAGTCTGTCACATACCAAAGCCTATGTTCTTGTCTCTTCAGAAATCCCCAAAAGGAGAGGAGATATAAGGGAATATAAGGCATGGAAAAGCAAATAAAAAAATTCTAAAAATCCTCTATTTTCTGAGTTCCAAAATTCTATGTACTGATATTTTTTTCCTTAAGCCTTCACAAGTGTCCAACCCTTTGATTGAGAGGATTTTTTTTTACTTATCTGTGGTGGCAGATATTATAAAAATAACACGAGGAACCCCCGCACTGGCTTTTTAAAGCTCATCAGCTATAATCAGTGTTAGTGTATTTTATGCGTGGCCCAACACAATTCTTCTTCTTCCAATGTAGCCCAGGGAAGCCAAAAGGTTGGACACCCATGCGATATCATACTTATCTTTTGACATTTCTTTCTCTGTCTTATAAGCTATTATCTTAAAATTTGTCAGATATTGTCACATAAATACTTGCAACCTAGTATTAGGGAACAAAAAAGAAAAATTATTCCCATTGTTTCAGCCCCTCTAAATTTTAATCTGATTTACACACTGAAAAGACTATCTTCAAACACTAACTAGTATATTCTTCTTCTTTTTTTTAAGAGATAGAGTTTCACTCTTGTTGCCTAGGCTGGAGTGCAATGGTATGATCTCGGCTCACTGCAACCTCTGCCTCCTGGATTCAAGCAACTCTCCCACCTCAGCCTCTCGAGTAGCTGGTATTACGGGCATGTGCCACAAGGCCCGGCTAATTTTGTATTTTTAGTAGAGACGGGGTTTCTCCATGTTGGTCAGGCTGGTCTTGAACTCCCGACCTCAGGTGATCCACCCGCCTCGGCCTCCCAAAGTGCTGGGATTACAGGTGTGAGCCAGCGTGCCTGGCCTAACTGGTATATTCTTCTTAAGAGCCCCAAACTAACATCACTGCCTTCTAGAATCAAATTTAATGATGACTTTTTTCTTATGGCTTCAAAGACTGACAATACTATTCCTAGTCCATGTTAACAAAAGCTACCTAAATTGTCCTTTGTTCTGATAAACACTTAAGTCCTTTGCACACACTTAAAAGGCTCTTCTTCTTGCCTTTCCTCTGTGAAGTTATGGTTCTCTTTTAATTAAACTCTGTAAGTCCAACATGGTCTTCATCATTCAGGTTCCTTATGACAAATGTTTCTCCATACAGTTAGTTACATGATAACATTATATTTGTCACAGATATTCCATTTCCTCTGTTCCCAGTTACATTATAAACAACTGGAAGATAAATAATCTATTTTTTTCTCACTTAAATACAAAAAAAAACCGAACAAGTGCTTACTGTTTTCAGCTGTCCACTATAAAAATAATTATTTCTTATAAACATCTCTTTATTTATATCCTTTATTTATTTATATGCTTTATTTTTAAGCTGTTTATTAGGATACACTTTACTGCTAAAGGAGTTGAGAGCAACTCAGATTTTCTCTTTTATAAACAAAGATGCAAATACAAAAGCTGTAAATAGGTACTTCTCTCCAGTACATATTACATAAGCAAATTAAAAGTCATATTATATCCAAAATAAATTTCCCTATGAATATAAAAAGTTATAAATATACATTTAACGATATAAAACACCAAATTATACATTACATGCACACAAAAAATCTTACCTTGCTGAGTATTTTGTTCTTGCATTCGATTCACAGTGAGGTCTAAGGGGCCTTCCTGCTCTTCCTGAAGGGAGTTTTCTGCTTGATTCATTTGGATACTTTTACATACTATACTTGGTCCAATTGAACCATTTCTATTCTCTTGAGTTTTACCACTTTTTGAAATGTACTCAATCGCAAATTGACGTATCATCTTTTTCATTAATTCCTGAGCAACTAGGGGAATGTTAGGATCACAGTTCTGAGGAAGATCTAGGGAAGAAATAAATATAATAATCATTTTAAAAAGAGAAATGCAAATCACCAACATTTAAATTTATTTTTATTACAAATTAATGACTTCAGAAGTCTTTTAGCATCAGTCCATAACTGCCAATGTTTTCTGGGAATTAGCAATAAAAGCTTTGTAGATTTAATTAGCTTTATAATAATATATCAACCAAAAATGTGGCATATTTAATTATTTCTTACAATTAAACATTCTCTGGTACCAAACTAAAATACAGATAAAGAATTAGACATAGAAGCAGAACAACTTATTCTCAAGTTTTAATATTCATTCAGATGTATTTTACTAGATATTAAAACACTCAGTATGTGAGCATAAATTGTATAAGTAACCAATTTTTATCCTAATATACAATATACATGCATTAACTAGGAAAACATCTAAATTCTTATAATTCTGTATCCATTAATTCAATTCTATAAAATGTGCATTTCATATATATCCTCAATTTCAACATCAAGGATTTTCTTTCCTCGATTTTTTTATATAGAAAAATTTTGATCATAAATAAAAAATGAAAGAATAGTACAATGACACAGCTTCCACTAATATTCAAGAACTGTTACTAGTCTGCCAAATTAGCTTTCTTTTTACTTTATTTTTATTTGTAGAACCACTGAAACTGCAGAATAATGACAATGTGCTTCTAAATATTTCAGCATGGATACCCTAAGATACTTCTGTAAAATGAGAATATCACTGAGAGTTTTAACCAAAACATTTTGATCAAGTACAACTATAATAAAGTTCAACAGTAATAATACAACTCTGTCTGAAACTTATATAGTTGGTAAAACAACTGAATGATTTTATAGTAAGTGTGGGATAAGAACAGATCAGTTATATACACAGTGTACAATAGTGATAAAGAGATTTAGTAGGGGGGGTGGTGGCTTTTATACACACATTTCTGGTCTGGCTCCATTCCCTTTATTTACTCTGCCCCTTTAGGTGTAAGGTGATTGGTAAATTGGACAGGATGACTAGAGAAACTTGTTTTTTGAGTAGGGATATACTTTTTCCTCTTAGAAATGGGCCTACTTGTAGAGATACTAGTTCTCTACTCCTTAAATGTCTAAACCCTTACTCAGGTAGATCAGTGTTATGTGAATAGGCCTTCTCTGATCCATGGCTGTCAGAGACTGAAGTGGTAAGTCTCTCTAGTTTTGTGTTTCAGTGTTAGTTAAAATACTTGTCAAAAAGACTTAAAGAGAAGTCTTCCAACCAGCATCTATCATTAATTGGTTCATGGCTCTAAAATACAAGAAAGTTTCAAAATATACTACATTTGGAGGTGAGGAGAGGCAACAAACCCACTCTCACCACAACTATTGTCACAATTGGTAGCAAAACATGAATTAAGCTGATATAAGCTGGTCCTGCATAACTGTCAATACATTTGATCACAGGGGGCTATCTCAGACTTGTTGGAGATATTACAAAACATTGTATTACCTGTTTCAAAACAAATAATTTTGAATTCTGAAAAACATCTGAGAGAGGGAAATATGGGCCTATAAGAAAAATACAATTTTAGCCTTCACTTCCATTGTTTGTTTAGAACCTGATAGGAAAGAGGGACACTATTCGTTTTGGGGCAGTGGCGTAAAAGACCTAGCTATAGTTTGGGATCTTAGCCATCTTTATGAACTTAGGCTAGTTACATATTCTCTCCATGCCTCACTTTCCACATTCATTAAGACAGAAATAATAATAGAACCTGGGACATTATTTATGAGGCTTGCTCACTGGATGCTGTAAGGATTATATGAGATTGTAGATAAAATACTTAACTCTGTACTTGGCATATTAATAGTCCAGTAAATGTTAGCTGTTAGTAGAAATAATATGACAAAAAAAAAAGATGCAGGCTGAGCACTTATATTTTATTTAAATCACCAAATGGAAAATAAGCAAAAGTATGAGGGGTCTTCAAAGTTCATGGAAAATGCCTATTATAAAAAAGCCTATGCATAGATTTCAAAAATTTTTTGCACCAAAATAAACTACTAACTTGTTATAACATGTGTAAACGGCATCTAGTTTGAGGCACTAAGAAGGATAAGACATCAGTTTGAAAACATCCAGTATCAGAGCAACACGAGTTCTGCTAAAATTGAAGCAAGAACAAATATTAACTATACGGTAAAGCTTGGGGGGAAGAATGGTAAAATCACTGGTAATTTTGAAAAAGCTTATGAGGATAATGGCCTAAAGAAATCAGCAGTTTAAAAATGGATGACTTGGTCGTTGGCAAAGTCTGAGTCCGGTCCTCTCACTCTCCTCCCTGGACGGCATGAGCTGCACCACTTGCTCCACCTCCTCCACCAGCTACTGGTTCCTGGACTCCGTCCAAGTGCCCAGCTACGGTGTTTGGCTGGTCAGTAGCGTGGCTGGCGTCTATGCAGGTGCCGGGAGCTCTGGTTCCCTGAAATCCGTGTCCTGCTCCACCAGCTTCCAGGGCGGCTTGAGGTCCAGGGACCTGGCCATGGGGATGGCCGGGGGTCTGGCAGGAAAGGGAGGCATCCAGAATGAGGAGGAGACCATGCAAAGTCTGAATGGCCAGATCATGCAAAGCCTGAATGATCACTTGGCCTCCTACCTGGACAGAGTGAGGAGCCTGGAGACCAAGAACTAGAAGCTGGAGACCAAAATCTGGGGGCACCTGGAGAAGAAGGGACCCCAAGTCAGAGACTGGAGCCATTACTTCAAGACCATCAAGGATGTGAGGGCTCAGATTTTCGCAAATACTGTGGACAATGCCCGCATCATTCTGCAGATCGACAATGCCCGTCTTGCTGCTGATGACTTCAGAGTCAAGTATGAGACAAAGCTGGCCGTGCGCCAGTCTGTGGAGAGCAACATTATGGGCTCCTGCAAGGTCACTGATGAAACCAATGTCACTTGGCTGCAGCTGGAGACACAGATCGAGGCTCTCAAAGAGGAGCTTCTCTTCATGAAGAACCATGAAGAGGAAGTAAAAGGCCTACAAGCCCAGATTGCCAGCTCTAGGGTGACTGAGGAGGTAGATGCCACCAAATCTCAGGACCTTGCCAAGATCATGGCAGACATCTGGGCCCAATACGACGAGCTGGCTCAGAAGAATCGACAGGAGCTAGACAGGTTACTGGTCTCAGCAGATTGAGGAGAGCACCACAGTGATCACCACACAGTCTGCTGGAGTTGGAGCTGCTGAGATGGTGCTCATGGAGCTGAGACTTACAGTCCAGTCCTTGGAGATCGACCTGGACTCCATGAGAAATCTGAAGGCCAGCTTGGAGAATGGCCTGAGGGAGGTGGAGGCCTACTACGCCCTGCAGATGGAGTACCTCAATGGCATCTTCCTGCACCTGGAGTTGGAGCTGGCACAGACCCAGGCAGAGGGGCAGCACCAGGCCCAGGAGTATGACGTCCTGCCGAACATCAAGGTCAAGCTGGAGGCTAAGATCGTCATCTATCAATGCCTGCTGGAAGATGGCGAGGACTTCAATCTTGGTGATGTCCTGGACAGCAGCAATTCCATGAAACCATCCAAAAGACCACCAGCCACCGGATAGTGGATGGCAAAGTGGTGCCTGAGACCTATGACACCAAAGTTCTAAAACATTAAGCCAGCAGAAGCAGGGTCCCCTCTGGGGAGGAGGAGGCCAATAAAAAGTTCAGGGGTCAAAAAAATGGACAACTCATTTTAAAGGATGAGATGATGTTAATAAAGCCCACAGTGACAGAACATCCGCATCAATTTGTGAGGACAAAAATCCATTTTGTTTGCATCCCAGTTGAAGAGAACTGGTGATTAACAACAGGAATGATAGTCAACACCATAGACATCTTGACGGACGTTAGCTTACACAATTCTGCCTCAAAAATTAAAGCTGACATTTCCACTCAATGGGTGCCAAGACCATTGTGACCAGATCAGTTGCAGACAACAGCAGAGCTTTCAATGAAAAATTTAAACCAGTGGGTTCAAGATTCAGAGCATATCTTCAAAGAATTGTAAAAGGTGATGAAACATGGCTTTACCAATATAATCCTGAAGATAAAACACAATTAAAGCAATGGCTACCAAGAGGTGGAAGTGGCCCAGTCAAAGCCAAAGCAGACTGGTTAAGAGCAAAGGTTATGGCAACAGTTTTTTGGAATGTTCAAGGCATTTTGCTTGTTGACTTTCTGGCGGCCCAAAGAAATAACACCTGTTTATTAAAAGAGTGTTCTGAGAAAGGCAGCCAAAACTTGAGCAGAAAAATGCCCAGGAAAACTTCACCAGGGAGTCCTCCACAATAATGCTCTTGCTCATTCCCTTCATCAAACAAGGGCAATTTGGCAAGAGTTATGATGAGAAATCATCAGGCATCCACCTTACAGTCCTCATTTGATGCCTTCTAATTTTTTTGTTTCCTAATCTTAAAAAAACTTTAAAGGTCATCCATTTTTCTTCAGTTAATAATGTAAAAAAAAATTGCATTGACATGGTTAAATTCCCAGTTCTTTCCAGTATGGACTAAATGGCTGGTATCCTTGCTTACAAAAGTGTCTTGAATTGGATGGAGCTTATGTTGAGAAATAAACTTTGTATTTTTTATTTCTATCTTTGAATTCCATTTTTCCATGAACTTTTTAAAGTCCCCTCATATTTGTTAACTTCATAACTGGAAAAATATAAAAGACATACTTTATAAACCCATGTGATACTTTTTTGGTCCAAACTAGATTATATTAGCACATGTAACCTAACTAAAGTGCATTATCAAAACAAGAAATACCCATGTTGCACATAGGATTTCAAAGATATACCATTGCTTGATGATTATCTTTAGAAATCTTTGAAGGCTTCTATGAACATTCTTCTTCACCTTTTTTCAAATCTAATCTTGCTTTGTATTATGTATTTAAAGGAGATACCAGCTTTACTTTTAGGTATTTTAGTTAACTGTCCTGAATTGTATTACTAACATCATCACTTTATCAATTCAATATGATTATATCTGCCATAAAGGACAGACATTATTAGACCCATATCACAGACTAGGGCTATACTTTAGGATTGAATTTAGAGCAAAGTTTAAAGCACAATACATAGTGCTACTCTGTTTTACCCACCCACTCACTTTTTGTCCCTTTATACTATATTGTGGAATAAATCCATGTGTGAGACCAAAGGACCTGGCAAAAGAGAGGGAGAAAAACAGACAGACAAAGAGAATGCTTCTCAGCTGCTGACTGGTTAGTCAGCCTCCTAAATCACTTGCACAAGTTGTCATAACTACAAAAAAGCAAATAACTGAAGATCTAGACGTAGGTTAGGA
Source organism: Symphalangus syndactylus (assembly GCF_028878055.3). NCBI lineage: Eukaryota > Metazoa > Chordata > Mammalia > Primates > Hylobatidae > Symphalangus > Symphalangus syndactylus. The sequence continues at coordinate 25,669,960 of NC_072438.2, forward strand.
ATTGTAAACTCAAATTTTTACAAGGATCAGGCTAGTAGTAAATATTTGCCTAGAAGAATGTTGCCACCCGGAAATAGGGTTTACTGCCCCCATCAGACAAGAACAATTATTTTTTGCCTTATTTCTTCACTTTCCAAAGTTAACTAATTTAAAAAGACCTGTGTGGCTGCTGCTTCAAGATGGTTCTCAATAATTCCTGCCTCCTGATATAACACTGCTGGGTAATACCCTCTTAGCCTCCATGTTGTATCATGGGTGGTCTGTATAACCAATAGCGTACTGTCAAAGTATTTGTCACTTTGCAGATTATGTTATAAATGAATGAAGTTTTCATACTGGACACTGATGAACATTGATGCTCTTGGTTGTTTTCTCTTTTGCCCCCCTTCTCCCCTCCTTTTATTTTCTCTTTCTCCCCTTCCCTTTCCCTCCTCCTCTATCTCCTTCTCCCCTTCATTTGTCTATCCCTTCATCTCTCTCTCTCTCTCATCACCCACTCTAGAGAAAGCCATAACTATGAGCAGTCCCATGAGGTGGCTCACACGTGAAGAAAGATGGAAGCCTCCAGCAAGCAGCCAAATGTGTGGACTTGTAAGACATTCTACAGCAATCAAATCTCCTATGACCACAACCCAGCTCACTCCTTGATTGCAGCCTCATGAACAAGTGAGCCAAAACCAACTAGCTGAGCAATTCTCAGGTTCCTGACCCCAGAGAAAATATGAAATAATAAATGTCTGTTGTTTGAAACTGAATTTTGAAAGTAATTTGTTATAGAGTCATAAATAATATAGATTTTGGTGCATATTAGTGGGATGCTGCTGTAATAAAAAACTGAAAAGGTAGATGTCACTTTTGAACCAGGAAGTGGCCTTTGGGAATAGTATTAGTGAAAGGCTGAAGTAACTTCAATAAGCTGTTAATAGTCACAGCCTTTAAGAAGGCTGCAGAGTAAGAACTTCTAGAAAAATGAGGTAAATATTACTGGAATTATGTAATGGGAGAAAGTTTTAAAACACTGTTATCTTCAGTAACTTGGGAAGTAGAAAATGTGCCCAATAAATTGGATGATCTAGGGAAATATCTAAGCAAAGTGTGAAGGGTGGCCCCTGGTTTCTTCTTGCTAATTAAGGTAAAGTGCAAAAAGAAAGAGATAAACTCAAGGAAGAACTGTGATATGGTTTAGATGTTTGTCCCCTCTAAATCTCATGTTAAAATGTGATTCTGAATGTTGAAGTTGGGGTCTGATGGGAGGTGGTCGGATCATGGTGAAACCAACCCAACTGCCCCCACAGACTGTTCTTTTTGATAAACATAGAAATTGCCCCTTCTGGTCTTAAAAAGCTTGAAACTTGTATTTGTTTTATCTGAGTTCCTTCCTCAGAAAAGAACCTTCAGGCCTCTCAAAGACAGTATCAGAGAACTGAAACTCACCAGATGATGGCACCACATCATGGATCCCTCATTCACCATGATTGCGTCCTTGCCTTTTCCCTAATTCTTGTTTTCTTACACACTGTTACATTTCTCCCCTGCTACATAAACTCTTAGTTTTAGTCAGGCAGATGGATTTGAGACTGAGCGCTCATCTCCTGGGTTGCAGCAACTGATTAAAGCCTTCCTTGGCAATAACTGTTGTTTCAGTGATTGGCTTTCTGTGAAGCAAGCATCAAGACCTACATCAAACCACTGGTGTTTTGGTAATAATGGGGCAGATCCCTCATGAATGACTTAGCTCCATCCCCTTGGTGATAAGTGAGTTATCCCTCAGTCCACGTGAGATCCGGTTGTTTAAAAGTCTGGAACCTCCTCTGTCTTTTTCTTTTGCCATGTGATGTGCTGGCTTCTGCTTTGCTTTCTGCCATGATTGTAAGCTTCCTAAGGTCCTTACCAGAGCTGAGCAGATATTGGTGTCTTGCTTGCACAGACTCACAGACTGCAAAAGCATGAGCCAATTAAATGTCTTCTTTTTTTTTTTTTTTTTTTTTTTTTTTGAGAGTATCCCTCTGTCACCCAGGCTGGAGTGCAGTGGTATGATCATGGCTCACTGCAACCTCCACCTCCTGGGCTCAAGCAATTCTCATGTCTCTGCCTCCCGAGTAGCTGGGATTACAGGCATGCGCCACCAAGCTCAGCTAAGTTTTGTATTTTTAGTAGCGGCTGGGTTTTGCCATGTTGGCCAGGCCAGTCTGAAACTCCTGGCCTCAAGTGCTCTGCCTGCCTTGGCCTCACAAAGTACTGGCGTGAGCCACCGTGCCTGGCCAAACCTCTTTTCTTTATAGATTACTCAGCCTCAGGCGTTTCTTTTTTCTTTTCTTTTTTCCAGACAGAGTCTCACTCTGTCACCCAGGCTGGGGTGCAATGACAATCTCGGCTCATTGCAACCTCTGCCTCTTGGGTTCAAACGATTCTCCTGCCTCAGCCTCCTGAGTAGCTGGGATTACAGACATGTGCTACTGCGCCCAGCTAACTTTTGTATTTTTAGCAGAGATGGGGTTTCACCACATTGGCCAGGCTGAGTTTTTTTTTTTTTTTTTTTTGAGAAGGAGTCTCACTCTGTTGCCCAGGCTAGAGTACAATGGCACGATCTTGGCTCACTGCAACCTCTGCCTCCTGGGTTCAAGTGATTGTCCTGCCTCAGCCTCCTGAATAGCTGGGATCACAGGCGCCTGCCACCACCCCCGGCTAAGTTTTGTATTTTTAGGAGAGATGGGGTTTTGCCATGTTGGCCAGGCTGATCTTGAACTCTTGACCTCAGGTGATCTGCCCGCCTTGGCCTCCCAAAGTGCTGGGATTACAGGCATGAGCCACTGCACCGGCTGAGATATTTCTTTATGGCAATGCAAGAGCAGCTTAATACAGACTGTTAAACAAAGAGACAGCAGGTTTTGATTGTTTTGAAAATTCTCAGTCTATACAGAAAGCAAATGATGCCAAAATTAAGAAATTATTATTGAGCAAAGACTAAATCAGGAAAACAGCTAGGAAAATATACTTCAGAAAGGTGACTGGTTGTCTTCCAGTTTTGACACTTAATGTTGTGGGTCTCTTGCGGGTTGTTGTCACTGTTTTGCAGGGTGGGAGGGGGAATGTAACTTCATTAAACAAAAGAACTCTGGGAATTAACCAAAAGCTTATAGCCATCAAGGAATGTCTATTCAAGAAAATCAGCTGAATCTCAAAATCAACTGAATCTCAGTAAGTACAGCAAGCTATCATGACATTTTAAATTGCACTATTCTTCCTTTGCGCTGAAGCTACAAGGTAACAAAAACAAAACAAAACAAAAAATCACTGAAACAAACAATTGCACTATTCTCATCCTTCCTCTTCAAGACACACGGAGCCCCCATGGCAAACACTGAGAGTCTTATGATTGTAGACATATGAGGAAAACTCTGTTCAATCATTAGTTGATCACTAAGCTAACTAGGTGAAGATGTCAGTGGGCACAGAATACAAAGAATACTATCTTCACAGAATTAGTTTAGAAAAGTCACTAAACAAAGAATAACAACGACACAGCAACAACAAACCTTGGGGTGGAGGATAATCTGATTTCCAGTTGTCACACTGTATTATTTTAAATATTTAGTTTTTAAACAAAACATTATGGGACATGCAAAGACATAAAAACGTACCACACATGAGGGAAAAAGTCCACGGAAAATGTCTCTGAGAGAGCCCAGATATTGAACTTACTAGACAAAAAAAACTTTAAATCAGACATTTAAAATATGTTCAAAGAATGAAAGGAAACCATGCACAAACAACTGAAGTATGAGGAGAATATTTCACTAAATAGGCAATTATATAATTATAATGAACTGGACAGAAATTGTGACGTTGAAAAGTATACAAATTAAAATGAAAAATTCACTAGATATACACTGGTAGATCTGACCTGGCAGAAAAAAGAACCAATCAACTTGAACATAGACAGATTGAGATCATTCAGTCTAAGGACAAAGATGGGGAGGGTAGGTAAGCAAGTAGGTGAACAGAGCCTCAGAGACCTGTGGGACACCAATCAAATGTATCAAGATTTGCAAAAGGTATTCCCAAAAAGAAAGGAGAGAAAAGCAGAAAAAACATTTGAAAAAAATGGCAATGCCCCCAATTTGAAGAAAACATTTATTTACACATCTAAGAAACTCAACAAATGCCAAGCAGAATAAACTCAGAGATCACATTTAGATGCATCCTAATCAAACCAAAGACAAAGAATAAATTTTGAAAGCAGCAAGAAAAAAAAGTAAAATAAAATCATCACAAGTAAGGGACTAAACAAACCTTTAGCTAGACAGACCAAGACAATAACTAAAGAAGGCCTGGGTTATTTTCTAAAACCAGAAATGAAAGAAGATATATCACTATTGATCTTAAAAAAAACACAAAAGATTATCAGAAAATACTATAAAAAACAGTACACCAATAAATTAGATAACCTAGATGAAATGGCCAAATTCCTAGAAGGACACAAACTACCAAACTGACTCAAGAAGTAACAGAAAATATGAATAAATCTGTAAAAAGCAAAGGGACTGAATTCATAACCAAAAATTTACCTCAGAGAGGCCCAGGGACAGATGGCTTCAATGGTAAACTCTACCAGATATTTAGAGAGAAATTAATTAATCTCAATCCTTAAAAGCTCTTTAATAAAATGGAGGAAACACTTTCAACTCTATTTAAGGGTCAATATTATCCTGATATCAAAACTAGAGAAAGCATATGAAAACTATCAAATAAAAAAAACCTATCCATTAGTAATACACATATTAAATATTGCAGGTTCAGTTCCAGATGACTGGAAAAAAGTGAGTATTGCAATAAAGATAGTCACAAGAATTTTTTGCTTTCCCAGTGCCTATAAAGAGTTATGTTTACACTATAGTCTATTAAGTGTGTAATAGCACTATGTCTAAAGAAGTACCCATACCTGTGGTATAATGCCACATATTGGTTCCCATCCATGTTTCTTGGCTCATAACTTCCACAGCCCTTGTTACAGTCTTTTATTAGGGTGTTGTGTTGGGTGTGTTAGGTCTCAGGAGCAGGCCCCAGGAAACAGAATCTCTCCTGCCCTCCTTTCACCTGCCCTAAAGTAGGACTCCAATTCCCTGCCTTTCTAACTGTGGGTCTTAAGACCGTCCTTAGAGATGGTCTTGCCCCTTACTCTGGAAGACGGAATGCTGATGTCATGAAGCTTCCATAAAAACCCAAGAGGGCTGGGTTCGGGAGGTTCCAGATAGTTGAACATGTGAAGGGCCCTGGAGGGTGGCATGCCCAGGGAGGGCATGGAAGCTCCACATTCCATTCCCTATGCCTTGCCCTGTGCAACTCTTCATCGGTATCCTCTGTAATATCCTTCAGAATAATCCAGTTAAGTGTTTCCTTGAGTTCTATGAGCCATTCCAGCAAATTAATCGAACCCAAAGGGGGGTCATGGAACCCCAACTTGAAGCCAGTCACCCTGTGAGATGTAACACTATCTCCAGGTAGACAGTATCAGAATTGAATTAGAGGGCACCCAGGTAGTAAGCACTGCTTGGTATGTGGGGAAAACCATCCAGGCCTCTGGTCACAGAAGTCGTCTTCTGCGTTGTGGTGGTATGGAAATAGAGGAAAAAATGCAGATTGACAAGATTTTAACTGACCAAATACCTTAATTTAAGCAGACTTTATTGCTAAAAATTTCTAACAATCATCTCAACCTTTAGCAAGTGGTAATCTTTTTGCTGGTGGAGGGTCTTGCCTCAGTGTTGACACCTGCTGAATGATCAGCGTGATGGCTGCTGAAGGGTGGGGTGGCTGTGGCAATTTCTTACATTAAGACAACAATGAAATTTGCCCACTGATTGATTCTGCTTTCAGGAACATTCCTCTGTAGCATGTGATGCTATTTGATGGCATTTTACCGCAAGTAGAACTTCTTTCAAAATTGGAGTTAATCCTCTCAAACCATGCCACTCCTTTATCAACTAAGTTTATGCAATATTCTAAATCCTTTGGTGTCATTTCAACAATGCTCACAGCATCTTTGCCAGAAGTAAATTCCCTCTCAGGAAAGCACTTTCTCTGCTCATCCATAAAAAGCAACTCTTCCTCTGTTAAACATGAGATTGCAGCAATTCAGTCACATCTTCAGGCTCCACTTCTCTTTCTAGTTCTCTTGCTGTTTCTACCACATCTGCAGTTGCTTCCTCTTGAAGCCCTCAATGTTATCTATGAGGGTTGGAATCAACTTCTTCCAAATCAACTTCTTCTGTTAATTCTGATATTCTGACTTCCTCCCATGAATCAGTAATGTTCTTTTTTTAATTTATTTTTTATTTTTTGAGACAAAGTCTCACTCTGTTGCCAGGCTGGAGTGCAGGGATGCAATCTTGGCTCACTGCAATCTCCACCTCCTGGGTTCAAATGATTCCCCTGCCTCAGCTTCCCGAGTAGCTGGGACTACAGGTGCGCACCACCACACCCGGTTAATTTTTTTTTGTATTTTAGTAGAGACAGGGTTTCACCATGTTGGCCAGGATGGTCTCGAACTCCTGACATTGTGATCTGCCTCTCTTGGCCTCCCAAAGTGCTGAGATTACAGGCGTTGAGCCACCGCACCCAACCGAATCAGTAATGTTCTTAATGGCATTTAGTGAGTCCTTTCTAGAAGCTTTTCAATTTACCTTGTCCAGATCTATCAGAGGAATCACTATCCATGGCAGGTATAGCCTTACAAAATGTATTTCTTTTATAATAAAACTTGAAAGTAGAAATTACTCCTTGATCCATGGGCTACAGAACAGACGTTCTTGTTTTCAGGGCATGAAAACAACATTAGTATCCTTGTATATCTCCATCAGAGCTCTTAGGTAATCAAGTGCATTTTCAGTGAGCTGAAATATTTTGAAAGGAATTCTTTCTTCTGAGTGGTAGGTCTCAACAATGGATGTGATGGTTAATATTTAACTTGACTGGAATGAAGGATGCAAAGTATTGTTCCTGGTTGTATCTGTGAGAGTGTTGTAGAGGAGATTAACATTTGAGTCAGTGGACTAGGAGAGGTAGACCCACCCTCAGTCTGGGTGGGCACCATATAATCAGTTGCCAGTCAGGCTAGGATAAAAGCAGGTAGCGCAATGTGGAAAAATTAGTCTGGCTAAGTCTTCTGGCCTCCATCCTTCTCTCATGCTGGATGCTTCCTGTCCTCAAACATCAAACTCCCAAGTTCTTCAGCTTTTGGACTCTTGGACCTACACCAGTGGTTTGACAGGGGCTCTCAGGCCTCTGACCACAGACTGAAGGCTGCACTGTCGGCTTCCCTACTTTTGAGGTTTTGGGACTCAGGCTGGCTTCCTTACTCCACAGCTTGCAGACAGCCTATTGTGGGACTTCAACTTGTGATTGTTGAGTCAATACTCTTCAATAAACTCCCTTTCATATATACATCTATCCTATTAGTTCTGTCCTGACTAATACAGATTTTGGTACCGGGAGTGGTTCTAGAGGAACAGAACTTTAAAGATGGAATTTTTAAGTTGGTTTTGGGGTTTCTGAAATTGGCTGCTTAATATGATTAGACACAAAAATGTTAAGGACTCTACTTCTAACAGTATGGAGAACACTGATAGTCCTTGGCATGAACTGTTTAAAGAGTAAGGCAAAATAAATGCATTTGATACTCCTGATTCACTGCTTGTGAGAGGCAAGTTTAGTGACTCTATACATAATACATCTGACCATATGTAAAGAACCAAGGAATATAATGAAGTTGGTTAGTTGCTCCTAAGTTCACTAGAGAAAGTGATGAAAGAAAACTACGAACTCAGGGATTCTATCTCCCGGCTCAAGAGGAACATACTGAGTCTCAATCTTCTAAGATTGCCCTGAGTGACAGTTTTATTTCCTGTCAAAAAGAGTTGAAATTGTGGAAAATCAGACACAATCTCATATCATGCGAGTGGCTGACCTGCAATGAAACGTGCACACACAGCCTCGCAAGGTGTCTAGTGTTAAAGTGAGGGCAGTGACTGTAAAAGAATGGGGCCTTGCAAATTGGAATGGGGACTTGTGGGAGAAACCTGATGAGGCTGAGAACACTGAGCAGGTCCTAAATTCTGATGAGCCTTTTTAGTCAGAGGAAACAGCCTCCCCACTCCCACTGGTGGCAACATCCCCAACACATCCCTTCCTCAACCTGGGCAGCCATCAGCCTTTCTACCTTTGTCTGAGGAGATTAATCATGCACTGCCTGAGGCAAAAGTGATGGCCTCCCAAGGCAACTGCCAGGCAAGACAGTGACGATTCTCCTCAGGACCCAACCCCAACACCTCTGTTTGCTTCTAGACCTATAACTAAAGTCCTGGCAGGCCCCTAGAGGTGAAATTCAAAGTGTGATCCATGATGAGGTGCGCTACACTCCAAAGTAACTGCTTGAGTTTTTAACTTATATAAGCAGAAATCTGGAGAACAGGCATGGAAATGAATATTAAGGGTGTGGGATAATGGTGGAAGAAACATAAAGTTGGATCAGGCTGAATTTATGGATTTGGGCTCACTAAGCGGGAATTCTGCATTTAATGTTGCAGCTTAGGGAGTTAAAAAAGGTTCTAATAGTTTATTTACTTGGTTAGCTGAAATATGGATTAAATATGGGCTCAAGGCCAGGTGCAGTGGCTCATGTCTATAATCCCAACACTTTGGGAGGCCAAGGCAGGCGGATAATTTGAGGTCAGGAGTTCGAGACCAGCCTGGCCAACATGGTGAAATCCCATCTCTACTAATGGGTGCAGGAAATCAACATGGCACATGGATACATATATAACAAACCTGCACATTGTGCACATGTACCCTAAAACCCTAAAGTATAATAAAAAATAATAAAAAAAAAAAACACAAAAATTAGCCAGGTGTGGTGGTGGGTGCCTTTAATCCCAGCTACTTGGGAAGCTGAGACACGAGAATCACTTGAACCCGGGAGGCGGAGGTTGCAGTGAGCCGAGATTGTGCTACTGGACTCCAGCCTCAGTGACAGAGTGAGACTCTATCCCCGTGCCCCCCTCCCCCCAAAAAAGATGGCCCTCTGTGAGCGAGCTGGAAATGCCTGATCTTCCTTGGTTTAATGTAGAGGAAGGGATCCAAAGGCTTAGGGAGATTGGGATGTTAGACTAAATTAGTCACTTGAGACCTACTCATCCCAGCTGGGAGGGTCCAGAAGACATACTCTTGACCAATACTTTGCAAAATAGATTTACAAGGGCAGCACCTGCGTCTTTCCCGAATTTCTTTGTCACCAATTTCCCAATCATGATTCTTCCAAGTCCATGCAGTGTGGACTTTCCCTCCCAAGTCTAGGAAGGGAAATCTTCCTAGTGGGCAGAACTTCGAGCAGTGCAACTCATTGTGCACTTTTCTTTGAAGGAGAAATGGCCAGATGTGTGATTACATACCGATTCAAGGGCTGTAGCCAATGGTTTGGCTAGATGGTCATGGACTTGGGAGAATCATGATTGGGAAATTGGTGACAAAGAAATTTGGGAAAGATGTTGTGTGGCTGGACGTGTCTGAGTGCTCAAAAACTGTGAAAATATTTATATCCCATCTGAGTGCTCACCAATGGGTGACCTCAGCAGAGGAGGATTTTAATAATCAAATGGATAGGATGACTTCTTCTGTGGACACCACTCAGCCTCTTTCCTCAGCCACCCCTGTCATCGCCTGCCCATAAACAAAGTGGCCATGGTGGCAGAGATGGAGGTTACACATGGGTTTAGCAACATGGACTTCCAATCACCAAGGCTGACCTGACTACGGCCACTGCTGAGAGCCCAATTTGCCAGAAGCCGGGACCAACACTGAGCCCTCAATATGGCACCATTCCTCGGGGTGATCAGCTGGCTACTTGGTGGAAGGTTGATTATATTGTACCTCTTCCATCATGGAAAGGGCAACAGTTTGTCCTCACTGGAACAGACACTTAATCCAGATACGGGTTTGCCTATCCTGCACGCAATGCTTCTGCCAAGACTACATTCGTGGACTCATTGAATGCCTTATTTACCATCACGGTATTCCACATAGCATTGCCTCTAACCAAGGCACTCACTTTATAGCTAAAGAAGTGAAGCAGTGGGCTCATGCTCATGGAATTCACTGGCCTCACCATATTCCCCATCATCATGAAGTAGCTGGATTGATAGAATGGTGGAATGGCCTTTTGAAGTCACAATTACAACTCCAACTAGATGACAATACTTTGCGGGGCTAGGGCAAAGTTCTCCAGAAGGCTGTGCATGCTCTGAATCAGCATTCAGTATATGGTACTGTTTCTCCCACAGCCAGGATGCACGGGTCCAGGAGTCAAGGGGTGGAAGTTGAAGTGGCACCACTCACCATCACCCCTAGTGATCCACTAGCAAAATTCTTGCTTCCTGTTCCTGTAACATTATGTTCTGCTGGCCTAGAGATGTTAGTTCCAGAAGGAGGAATGCTGCCACCAGGAGACACAATTATTCCATTAAACTGGAAGTTAAGATTGCCACTTGGCTACTTTGGGGTCCCCCTACCTCTCAGCCAACAGGCTAAGAAGGGAGTTACAGTGTTGGCTGGGGTGACTGACCCGGACAAACTATCAAGATGAAATCAGTCTACTACTCCACAGTGGAGGTAAGGAAGAGTATGTGTGAAATACAGGAGATCCCTTAGGACATCTCTTAGTATTACCATGCCCTGTGATTAAGGTCAATGGGAAACTACAGAAGCCCAATCCAGGCAGGATTACAAATGGCCCAGACCCTTCGGGAATGAAGTCTTAGGTCACTCCATCGGGTAAAAACCCACAGCCCACTGAGGTGACTGCTGAAGGGAAAGGGGATACAGAATAGGTAGTAGAAGGTAGTAATCAATACCAGCTATGACCACGTGACCAGTTGCAGAAACGAGGACTTCAATTGTCATAAGCATTTCCTCTTCAATTTGTTAAGAACATGTTGTGGCTGGGTGTGGTTGCTCATGCTTGTAATCCCAGCACTTTGAGAGGCAGAGGTGGGCAGATCATGAGGTCAGGAGATCGAGACCATTCTGGCTAACATGGTGAAACCCTGTCTCTACTAAAAATACAAAAAATTAGCCGGGCGTGGTGGCACGCACCTGTAATCCCAGCTACTCAGGAGGCTGAGGCAGGAGAATCACTTGAACCTGGGAGGTGGAGGTCGCAGTGAGCTGAGATTGCACCAGCCTGGGTGACAGAATGAGATTCCGTCTCAAAAAAAAAAAAAAAAAAAAAAAAGAATATGTTGTGCATGTATACACTTGCACTAAGAAAACATCTTCATTTCCTTTCTTTTCCCTTTATCATGTGTCATAAGATTTACTGACTTTATATCAGCATTTAAGTGCTGTTAACTTTATGTAATAGCATTTGGATTGGGGACTGGTGCACTGTATGAAGGATAGCTGTATTATGTTAGGCATAATTACCTTATTACTGTCTTTATTTGAATATTATGTGTGATTTCAGATGTGTATGGGTTCAAGTTGACAAGGGATGGACTTGTGATGGTTAATATTGAGTGTCAACTTGATGAGATTGAAGGACGCAAAGTATTGTTCTTGAGTGTGTCCGTGAGGGTGTTGCCAAAGGGGATTAACATTTGAGTCAGTGGACCAGGAGAGGTAGATCCACCCTCAATCTGGGTGGGCAGCATATAGTCAGCTGCTAGCTCGGCTAGGATAAAAGCAGGCAGCGGAATGTGGAAAAATTAGTCTGGCTAAGTCTTCTGGCCTTCCTCTTTCTCCTGTGCTGGAAGCTTCCTGCCCTCGAATGTCAAACTCCAAGTTCTTTAGCTTTTCGACTCTTGGACCTACACCAATGGTTTGACAGGGGCTCTCGGGCCTCTGGCTACAGACTGAAGGCAGCACTGGTGGCTTCCCTAACTTTTGAGGTTCTGGGATTCAGACTCCTTTTCCCTACTTTTGAGGTTCTGGGATTCTGGCTTCCTTGCTCCTCAGCTTGCAGGCAGCCTATTACAGGACTTCACCTTGTGATCGTGTGAGTCAATACTCCAACAAACTCCTTTTCATATATACATCTATCATATTAGTCCTGTCCTTTTAGAGAATGCTGACTAATACAGTGGGCTTAAAATATTCAGTAAACCGTTCTGTAAACAGATGTGCTGTCATCTAGGCTTTGTTGTTCTACATATAGAGCACAGGCAGAGGATATTTAGTGTAATCCTTAGAGGCCCTAGAATTTTTGGCATGGTAAATGAGCACTGGCTTCAAGTTTAAAGTCATAGCTGCATTAGGCCATAACCAGAGAGTAAGCCTGTCCTTTGAAGCTTTGAAGCCAGGCATTGACTTTGCTCTAGCTATGAAAGCCCTAGATGGCATCTTCTTTTAACAGAAGACTGTTTCATGTATTAATACATTGAAAATTTGTTGTTTGGTACAGCCACCTTCATCAAAGATCTTAGCTACATCTTCTGGATAGCCTGCTGCAGCTTCCATATCAGCACTTGCTGTTTCACCTTGCAGTTTCATGTAATGGAGACAGGTTTCTTTAAATGAACCAATCTATGCTAGCTTCCAACTTCTCTCCTGAAGCTTCCTCTCAGCTGTCTCGGCCTTCAACGAATTAAAGAGACTTAAGCCCTTGCTCTAGTTTAGGTTTTGTCTTAACGGAATGTCATGGCCGGTTTGGTCTTCTACCCAAACCACTCAAACTTTCTCCCTATCAGCAATAAGCCTGCTTTGCTTAATTATTCATGTATTCACCGGAGTAGCACTTCTAATTTTCTCCAAGAACTTTCCCTTTTCATATACAAGGTGATGCATCATGCAGAAACTGTTCAATGTAATAGGAGTAGCTTTTGGCCTATGCTGGCTTTTGATATGTCTTTCTCACTAAGCTTAGTCATTTATAGCTTTTGATTTAAAACAAGAGGCATATGACTCTTCCTCTCACTTAAATACCCAGAGGCCATTGTAGGGTTATTAACAGGCCTAACTTCAATACTGTTGCATCTCAGGGAAGAAGAGGGTCTGAGATGGGAAAATGACTGGTTGGTGGAACTGTCAGAACACACACATTTCATCTTCTCATATGGGAGTAGTTCGTGGTACCCCAAAATAATTAAAATCATAACATCAAGGATCACCATAATAGATATAATAGTAATACTAAAAAAGTTTAAAATATTGTGAGAATTATTAAAATGTGACACAGAGACAAGAAGTGAGCACGTTATAGGGAAAACGGCGCAAACAGACTTGTTCAATGTAGGGCTGCTACGCACCTTCAATTTGTAAAAAAATGCAAAATCTACAAAGCGCAATAAACCAAAGCATAATAAAATAAGGTTTGCCCCTCTAGACTCAGTACTCAATAAAATGGTATCAAAGAGAATCTAGTAACACATTAAAAAGAATTATACACCATGAACAAGAAGGATTTATGTCAAGAATTCCAGGTTGGTTTAACATATAAAAATCAATCCATTCTGGCTGGGCATAGTAGCTCAAGCCTGTAATCCCAGCACTTTGGGATGGTAAGGTGGGCGGATCACTTGAGCCCAGGAGTTTGAGATCAGCCTGGGCAATATGGTAAAACACCATCTCTATAAAAAATACAAAAATTTAGCCAGGCATTAGTGATGGCTGGCGCCTGTGGTCCTAGCTACTTGAGAAGCTGAGGTGGGAGGACCACTTGAGCCCAGGCAGGCAAGGCTGCAATGAACCATGACTGCACCACTGCCACCCCAGCCTGAGTGACAAAGCAAGAGACTGTCTCAAAAAAAAAAAAAAAATCAATCAATTCATATAATTCAGCATGTTAACAAACATATTAACAGAATACAGAACAAAAGCTACATATCTCCACACATGTAGAGAAAGTCCTTGACAAAATACAATTTCCTTTCATGGCAAAAACAGTGAACAAGCTAGGAATAGAAGAAAATGTCCTTAATCTCATAAAGGGTATCTGTAAAAAATCCACTGGAAACATCGTACTTAATGGTGAAAGGCTAAAAGCTTTCCCCCAGAATGCTTTGTCAGGAACAAAACAAGGATATATGCTCTTATCACTTCAACACTGTACTGGAGTGTTCCAGCCAAGGCAATAAAGCAAGAAAAATAAATAAAAGACATCTGGATTGGCATGGAAGAAGCAAAACTCTCTTTTTATATAAATGATATAATCTTGTGATATATAAATTTAATTTAGATTACCATTGTATAATCTTGTATATTTGCATATAATCTTATATACATAAATTTCTAAGGAATCTGTATACAAACACACATTAAGAACCAATAGTCAAGTTCACAAGGTTACAGGATACCAAATCAATATACAAAAATGAATTTTACTTCTAAGCAATAGCACAAAACAATTCCAAAATGTAATTTTAAAAAAATCACATTTACAATGGCATCACAAATAAAATACTTATAAAAAATAAACTTGAAAAGGCAGAAGAGTTGTACACTGAAAAATGGAAACATAATAAAGACTTAAAATAATAGGAATATGTCCTCTGTTCACAGATTGAAAAACTTAATATTCTTAAGATGGTAATACTCCCCAATTTTTATCAACAGGTTCAACAGAATCCCTATCTAAATCCCAGTTGGTAGTTTTATAGAAACTGGCAAGCTGATCCTAAAATTCACATGAAAATGCAAGGGACCCTAAATAGCCAAAATAATCTCGAAAGAGAACAAAACTGGAGGATTAGCATTTCCTAATTTCAAAGCTTACTATAAATACAATAGTCAAGACTAGGTGTTACTAGATAGACATGTAGAACAATGGAAAAGAATCGAGTCCAAACATAAATGCACTCATATACAGTTTATTTACTTTTGATGAGTACTAAAACAATTCAATGGGTGAAAGAATAATCTTTTCAACAAATTATGCTGTGATGAGTGGATATTTCAATGCAAAATATGAAGCTGGGCCTCTACCCCACACTATATACAAACATTAACCCAAAATGGATCCAAATATAGGAGACAAAATTATAAAACTCTTGTAAGACATATGTGTAAATCTTCATGACCTTGGATTAGGCTATGATTTCTTAGATCTGACACTAAAAGCACAAACAACAAGAACAAAATGGATAAACTGAACTTCATGAAAATTAAAAATTTTAAGCTTCAAAGGACACTACCAAGAAACAAAGACAGTCCACACAATGGGAAAAAAATATTTCTACACCATGTCTTATAAGGGTCCAATATCCACCATACATGAAGAACTTTTACAATTCAACAATAAAGACATGCCAAATTTGAAAAATGGGCAAATGATCTGAATAGACATTTCTGCAAAGATGTTACTAATGGCTTATAAGTACATGACAAGATGCTTAGCATGATTAGTCCCTTAGGAAAATGAAAATCAAAACAATGAGATACTATTTCACACCCAGTAAGACTGTTGTAATAAAAAAATGCAGATAATAACAAGTATTGTGGAGGATGTGGAAAAACTGCAACTCTCATACAATGTTGATGGCAATGCAAAATGCTATAGCCACTTTGGAAAACAGATCAGCTTTTCCTCAAAAATGTAAATATAAGCCAGATGAAGTGGTAGAATGCCTGTAGCCCCGGCTACTCTGGAGGCTGAGACCGGAAGACTGCTTGAGCCCAGGTGTTTGAGTCCAGCCTGGGCAACATAGTGAGAATCCGTTTCCACACACAAACATGAAGTAAAGAGTTTTCTACTGTTTAATTGCACAAGCCCAAAACTTCAATACAGTGTTAAATAGTAGAAGAAACACAGGAGAATAATGTCTTGTTCCAATTTTAGTTGGAATGCCACCCGTGTTTCCACATTAAGTATTATGCTGGATTTAAACCTAGGATATATGTGTTCTACATTTAAGAAATACATCAATTCCTGTTTTACTGAGTATTCATTTTCTGATCCTCTTTAGATTAACAAGTGAATAATATCAAAGGATTTCCTAAAATTGAACCACTTTTGCATTACTGGAATAAATGTCATGACTGTCGTGTATCGTTTTCTTAATGTAGCATAGGATTACATTTGATGCTTTTGTATTGATATACGTGAGATTGTTCTGTAGTTGTATGTACCAGTGTGTGACCATCACATGATTTTTATCTAGATTAATACCATACTCAAAAGTAATTTGAAAATTGTCTTTGTCTATGTTCTGGAAAAATGTATAGAGCATTGAGATGATCTAATCTTAGAAGTTTTGGTAAAACATTGCTTTGAAACCGTCTGAGCTTGGTGCTTTTACTGAACTTTCTTGATACCTTTTGCTATTTCTTCTGAAAAAATTGATCTGCTTAACTTTTCTATTTCTTCTGGGACAATTTTAACAAACTGGATTTTCCAAGGAAATAATCCATTTCACTTAAGTTGTGCAAAATAAAATCTTATCATTTTTAAAATCCTGTTGCAATAGTTGCTATTCTCCCCTTGTCATGTCTTGCATTTTAATACTTTCTCTCTGTTACTCCCTCTCCTCCTCCCACCTCTACCACCACCAATTAGGTTAACTAGTGGTCTATTTTGTTGACTTTTTCAAAGAACCAGTATTTTTTTCTATTTACTTTTTAGTCCTATTGTTTTTGTCTTCAACCTCATTAATTTTTTGCTTTAATCTTTATTATTTCCTTCCTTGTTCTTTATTCTGATTTACTTTGTGATTTTTCTTAGCTTTTTTTGATGAAAATGTAATTTATTTTTCTTTAATTTATGGCTGTAAATACATAAGGCTGTTGAGTCTTTTTCTAATCGCTGTTTTAATTATATCCCCTAGATTCTTATATGTAGTTTTTCTGTCATTATCAGTATTTTGAAGAAATTCTGCAACTTTGCTTTCTTCTTTATACACCTAAAGTTGTTTAAAATAGTATTAACATTGCAGGTAAATAAGACTTTTAAAATATTTTGTTATTCATGCCCATCTTTATTGCATTATAATAAAAAAATACTTTTTGTATTGTTTCTACTTTATGGAACTTAGGATTTCTTTTTGACTTAATATATAAAAATTTTTTGTGAATATGTTCCATATATACTTGGGAAGAAAATATATTTTATGTTATTTGAGAATTGAGTTCAATATATATTCATAAAATATCCCTTGCTGTGCTTTTAGGTCTTTTATATCCTTACTTATTTTAGATTCACTTCACATATCTTGGACTAAAAGTGATGGGTCAATTCTGTGTATTTGTCCTTCTGAATTCTCTGTAGTTTCTGTTTATGAAGATGGTTGCTAATGTTATCTGGTACACAGATACTAGTAAATGTTACATCCACATTATGATGTATGGTCTTTAACACTATGAAGTAGCCCTTTCCCCCTCTAATTTCTACCCTGGCTAACATTAGAATTAATCTTGGCTTTCTTTGTTGTTTTCAATTTGCTGTCCATACTTTTTCTCACTCCTTTTAGTCTTTTAAAATCATTTTATTTTAGGTATGTCTTGTCAATATATACAGCTCAAACCTGAGTCTTGCTTCATGAACCATTCTGGACATCTGTTTAATAGGGGAGTTCAATGTTTTCACATGTCCTACAATGACTCATATATTAGTGTCAGCTTACAGAGTTAAGTTTCATTTTTCTCTCTTCATGTGGTCCATTTTCTTTGCTTTGTAAAATTCTTCAGTATTTAAGAGAGTTTGTCTGTTTATTGATTACCAGTTTTACCTACTACTTCTTATGATGCCATTAGTCCCCCTTTCCCTTAGTTAGGCTGTTTGGTATTCAGGCTTCAAATGGTACCTTTGATTCCTAAATAATACATAAGTGACACTCAATAAATTTTTTCTACTTTATTTCCCACTCTTCCCAACCTTCACTCTGCTTTAGCCTTAGATAAAATATGGCCAATGCTCACAATCACCCCTTTTGCCATTTATTCATTGCATGAAATGTGCCATAGAGTATGAGGGTGAGCAAGCAGGGGGACATACGTGGCCCACCATCACTTTTTGTAGATAAAGTTTTATTGAAACACACCCATACTAATTCGTTAATGTACTGTCTATGGATATTTTTGTTATAATGGCAAATATGGTGAATTGCAACAGAGACCATATTGCCTGCAAAATCTCCAATATTTATTCTCAATAATATCAAAGGATATTCTCCAATATCCTTCACAGAAAATGTTTGCTGAGTACAGCTCCAGCAGATTATTCTAGTAGTGCTTTAAATACAGTATTTCTTGAGTTCTTGCATATTTAATTATGTTTTGACCACCTTCATACATGAAATAGAACTTGACTGAACATAAAAGTTTCGCTTATTATTTTTTTTTAAATATTTTTTATTATTATTATACTTTAAGTATTAGGGTACATGTGCACAATGTGCAGGTTTGTTACATATGTATACATGTGCCATGTTGATTTCCTGCACCCATTAACTCGTCATTTAGCATTAGGTATATCTCCTAATGCTGCCTCTCCCCCCTCCCCCAACCCCACAACAGTCCCCAGAGTGTGATGTTCCCCTTCTTGTGTCCATGAGTTCTCATTGTTCAATTCCCACCTATGAGTGAGAACATGCGGTGTTTGGTTTTTTGTCCTTGTGATAGTTTACTGAGAATGATGATTTCCAGTTTCATCCATGGCCCTACAAAGGACATGAACTCATCATTTTTTATGGCTGCATAGTATTCCATGGTGTATATGTGCCATATTTTCTTAATCTAGTCTATCGTTGTTGGACATATGGGTTGGTTCCAACTCTTTGCTATTGTGAATAGTGCCGCAATAAACATACGTGTGCATGTGTCTTTATAGCAGCATGATTTATAGTCCTTTGGGTATATACCCAGTAATGGGATGGCTGGGTCAAATGGTATTTCTAGTTCTAGATCCCTGAGGAATCGCCACACTGACTTCCACAATGGTTGAACTAGTTTACAGTCCCACCAACAGTGTAAAAGTGTTCCTATTTCTCCACATCCTCTCCAGCACCTGTTGTTTCCTGATTTTTTAATGATGGCCATTCTAACTGGTGTGAGATGGTATCTCACTGTGGTTTTGATTTGCATTTCTTTGATGGCTAGTGATGATGAGCATTTCTTCATGTGTTTTTTGGCTGCATAAATGTCTTCTTTTGAGAAGTGTCTGTTCATGTCCTTTGCCCACTTTTTGATGGGGTTGTTTGTTTTTTTCTTGTACATTTGTTTGAGTTCATTGCACAGCAAAAGAAACTACCATCAGAGTGAACAGGCAACCTACAGAATGGGAGAAAATTTTTGCAAGTTTCACTTATTCTTTAACCTCTTTGAAAATGTTGCTCTGGGGCTTTCTTTAAATGTTCTTGTTGAGAATTTTGATTCATCTGATTTTTATCTTTGTGCTTAGTATTTTTGTCTTGAGGTCCATTGGGTTTTTTCCTTTTTTAAAATTATCATACTTTTACCAGGATGTCTCAAAATTTGTTATTCTGTGTCAATTATCCCAGGTATGTAGTGAGCTATGTAGTTTCAAACATATTTCTGGAAAGTTTTCTCAAATTATAGTTTCAATATGTTCCACTATTTTGCTTTCTTCTTTGGGGCTCCAATTACACCTGTGTTGCACTTTTTGTTGTTGTTCAAGCACTGTTCTAGCAACAAATTTTTTCTCTACCTTTTTACCATTTTATTTCATTTTCATTCTCTTAGCCATTTTCATGGCTTTCTCCAAAGACTCTTTATATTTTCAGTCAAATCTATTCTCCTTTGAAATTAAGTCTTTATTTCTAAGAAGATTTCTTTTTCTAAAATTGTATTCCTAAGTTTAGTCAATTCTCAATTCCCATCTTCCTTTTTATCTATTTCTTTTTGAATGTCTGGATTTTGTGTAAGGTGTTTTATCATATCTGCCAATGCTTCTTTTAACAATATATAATTCACTTTGAAGTGTTATGATGCACCATTTTTCTGTTTGTCTGCTTGTTTTGTTTTTAGAAAGAATTTCATATGTCCTATATTCTATTCATTTTGAATTACTTTATATTCCCAAACCAGCAATTACTGTCATACTTAAAAACTGTTGTATACAGAGATAATCTGGATGAAAAGAACCCTTATGCTGGGATGGTAAAGTTTCTTTAATTAGTGGTGCATTTGAATGGTAGAGTGGAATGAAGAGTTGATATGCTTTCAGTTTTGTGATTCTCTTTTGTTTCTACAGGACCCTTAATTTCTTCCTTCTACTTATTAACAAGATTCTAAGTAATAGTCCTTCTAACTCACCCTTCTCTTCTTCAGAAATGGTACCTTGCCAAGACTGCTACCTCTGGTCCTATGATTTTAAGACTCTTCCTTTTTATTTCCTAGTATCAAGTACTCAGACTTCAGGGATTTTTCACGGATTACAGGGATTTTTAGGGAAGTGATATATTATGCATGATACTGTAATGAAGGATACATGACTGTGTATTTGGCAAATCCACAGAACTGTACAACATACACAAACTGATCCTGATGTAAACTATGAACTTTAGTTAATAATAATGTATCAGTATTTGTTCATCAATTGTAACAAATGAAATACACCAATGAAAGGTGTTACTGGGGAAACTGAGGGGATGAGGGAAAAGTGATTATATGGGAATTCTGTACTTCCTGTTTAGTTCTTCTATAAACCTAGATCTGTTCTATTAATTGAAAATTAAAACAAAACAAAAAATTGAATTAAGTGAAAATCTATTATTTGATTTCATGTTTTTTCCTTTAAAAAGCATTCAGTAGATGGCACCAGAGATCTTTTAGAATAAGGAATCACTAGATACACTGTATAATTCATAAAGCTTAGTTCTGATGTTGATACATGCTTTAGAGATCCTATTTATTCCTTAATGAATAATATAATTGATGCTCTGAGAAAGGTGTGTTGAAGACAAATTTAGCTGCAAGTTTTATCATTCAGTAAGTAAATAATCATGGAAATGTAGGAATGCAGATTTGCAGAATTATGGAGCAACAGTAATTCTACATTATGGGTAAATTTTTAAATTCCAATTCACATTTTGACAACTACATAGCACCTTCATTTGGCACTTCTTTACTACTAGTGAGCAAGTATCTCATTAGTAAAATTGTTTTTCTTCCTAGACTAAAAGCATTCACGAAACATGGTATCAAGATATCTTAAAATATATTTTCTCCTCAGGCTAGAACAAAGTATCAAGTCTTTCTAAAAAACAAAGGGTGAAAACAAATCAGTTACCCACTATGTAACTAACTGCCCACTTACTGGCATTCAAACTGACATATTCAATATGTAGTTTCATAGAGAACAAATGAAGCAGTCCTGACTAAAAAAAAAAAAGTGATATTATACAGATGCCTGGTTATTACATACTTTGCCCATTAATGAAGTCTCAATACTACATATGGCCGCTTTGGTAGGTACAGAAGAAGAAAGAAGGAATCAAAGTAACATCTGGAGAGAAGACTAAAATGTGTTCTTGTTCTTCCAGATTTAGAACCCAATTCTCAGAAAACAAATTATCAATGATAGCAGTGCTGAAATAATACAAATCAAGTATATTAACCATTACTTGCCATTATAGTCTTTTGTAGCTTAGAAAATAATTACTACTTAACATGTATTGCCATGAAAAAAATACTACTCAGAGTTCCAAATGAATTAATCAGTAATATGGCTTAGATGTTCTGTCCCCTCCAAATCTCATGTTGAAATGCGACCTTCAATGTTGGAGATGGGTCCATTGGAAGATGTTTGGGTCATGGGGCCAGATCCCTCAAAGATGGCTTGGTGCTATCCTCACAGTAATGAGTGAATTCTCACTCTCTGGGTTCATGTGAGATTTCGTTGTTTTAAACAGCCTTCAGCTTCTCCTTCCCTCCCTCCCTCTCCCTTTCTCTCTTGTTCCTCCTCTCTCACCATGTGATACACTGGCTCCTCCTCCACCTTCTGCCATTACTATAAGCTCCCCGAGGCCCTCACCAGAAGCAGATGCTGGCAACACACTTCTTGTGCAGCCTGCAGAACCATGAGTCAAAATAAACCTCTTTATAAATCACCCAGTCTTAGTTATTCCTTTATGGCAATGCAAACAGACTGACACAATCAATAAATTTTTAGAACATAATTTAACTACAGTTGAAAAACAACAAAAACATGTAATGAAATTAAGTGTAGGTACACAGTAATTGAAAAGCAATTTTGGAATTAAATCCTCTGAAAGTATATTACACATTACTGGGTAATAAAAAACCATTACCACTGAAAGAACTCTGAATTCTCCAGAAATATTAAATAAGTGTACTAAACTTACAAGAGTAAACTATTCACCTATACCTTTGGAAATACACATTAGAAAACATATAGCTAATGATTTCTAATCTTTTATAATATAATTCCCTACTTTTAATTCAAAGACATTGTCAATAAGACACAAGTAGCTTGGTGTGGCAATTTTTATAAAGAGTAATATCAATTTGATCCAAATATAAAAGAAATTTGTTTGACCTACAGTCTTAGTGTAGATAATTATATGACTTCTTAAGGCTTTTTGAAATGTTAAAAATAGTTCCTAAGCGTTTATCCACTTCTCAGGACCACTAGAATTCTGGACCTACCAGATTTTAGATAAAATCTAATCCAGTCTCATAATGAAAAAAAAAAAGAAAGAAAAAAAAAGAAACGAAATTCCAGAAAGATCAAATCAGTGATAGTGGCATAGTGGCATAGTGGCAGGGCATAGAACACTGGTTTCCTATCTTCTAGATCAGTATTTTTTTCCACCAGATCATGTGGTCTCACCAACAAAAACAATAAAATGTGTATCACTTCTTATTCAAATCTATTTAGTTCTTGAGTTCACGCAGTTTGAAGAGAAAGTTCAGACAGCAATGGATATTGCAGCATCTTAATCTATCTGGTTCTTGAATTTTCAATAGCAAGGAATTTATTTGAAAATTTATCTGAACTTATTTAATTCCTGAGTTTAGATATTTTATGAGAGGTTAATGGAGAACATTTTGATGCATCATTTTCCTTTGCATGTATGTGTTTCTAATTCTATCCTTCCCTACCCTTCCTATTTTTTGTAGTAGGGGTGGCACAGTAACTTAGTTTAATTAGAAAAGATCATTTCAGTTTCCCCCAACTCCAAATGTCTCTTCACACAGAATATTGTAGAAAGTTCCTAATCACCACCAGCAGTAGGATGTACAATAAAGTTGAACAAATATGTAAGTCAATATGCTCAATAGTCATGGGTCATTTTTTATTATCCTGCAATAGTTTCATAATGCATTATATACATTTTATAATCTATGTAATTTACATATAGGGCTAAAAAATTTATAAAATCACATATACGAGATACCCCCATAATCCTTCTGAACAATTCAGAGGTATTCATCCCCAGCTTAGGTGGGTCTTTATTTCTTGTCCCCATTCCTTAATGCCAAAATAACACTGCTCTGGGTTAGCATTTTAGTCTTTTCCAAGTTTTCTGAAAAATTTTGCCAACATTCTATTGCAATTGTTTTTCTAGCACATTGTAATATGCTTCCACTGCTAGATACAACTCAACAAAACAAGCTCTAGCAGCCATACTATATCAGACAACTGGGGGAAAAACAGTAAAAAGGCAGTGTCCATTAATAAAAAGTGTTATCTTCCACAACCATTGTATTATATCATCAAAACCCGGTAATCCCTCAATATAAAGAGTAATATTAATAAATCTAACTTTTTAAAGCATTTGTCACAGTAGAATATAAGAATAGCAATAATCTGAACTTCTCAAAGTTGTAATAAACTGATTTTTCAGTAATAATTTCATTCTTCCCTTACCAAAACCTCCTGTGATGAAGGGAATAAATGAAAAACCTTACAGACTTAGATTTCTTCTCCTTTTTCACATCATTCTCCATAGAAACATATTAACAACTATGCTAGTTAGAACACCAGAAGGGAAACAGCAGCACACACCCTTGCCCCCATAACTAGGAGGTATAGTTAAGCCATATAAAAAGACAAATTTAAATTCATTATATTATTACTTTATCTATGGATAAGCCTAGCTGTATATTTTTCAAATAAAAACAGGAACTAAAGGGCAATACAATAGAACAAAATCTGGTCTACTTTCATATCTAGCATGGAAGCAGTCAGGGGAGTCATTTGACCTGGGCTGCACTTTATAAATTTATAACATATTTAGAATTTTAATATAATTTTCAAATCAGGTTACATATCTACATGTGGCAGGAATAAAAGGAAGCTTTAGCCTTATAAATTTAAACAACTTCTTCTTTTTTTTTTTTTTTGAGACAGAGTTTCGCTCGTTTGCCCAGGCTGGAGTGCAATGGCGCGACCTTGGCTCACCACAACCTCTGCCTCCTGGGTTAAGCGATTCTCCTGCCTCAGCCTCCCGAGTAGCTGGGATTACAGGCATGCACCACCATGCCTGGCTAATTTTTTGTATTTTTATTAGAGACAGGGTTTCTCCATGTTGGTCAGGCTGGTCTCAAACTCCTGACCTCAGGTGATCCTCCTGCCTGGGCCTCCCAAAGTGCTGGGATTACAGGCGTGAGCCACTGTGCCCGGCCCTGTAACTGTTTCTAAAGTTTAATTTATTATACAAAATATTTAGAAGATAAAACAATTTTTATAACCCACTCAAAAAGTAAAGTTGCTAAGCCTCTCTCAATCTGTTTCAGAGTTCCCCTTTCTTATTTTCTTAGTTGTCTTAGTCTTAATTTAGTTTCTTCTATATGTCTAGTTTCTTTGCCTACCCTAGGGAGGGCATCAGAACTAACACATCTTCAACCTCACAAGGTTAATCTACCCAACTAATTAGGGACAAAGTCTATAAAAGCACTTCAACCAGGCTAAAGCATTATTCAACAAACATAAAACATAAAACAAACATAAAACATTAGTAATTATCTGACAAAGGACTTTTATCCAGAATTTATAACGAACACCTACAAATCAACAGAAAGCAAACAACCCAATTAAAAATGAGCAAATGATTTGAACAGGTCCTTTAAAAAGGAAGATATATGAATTGTCTGTAAGAACATGAAAATGTGCTCAACATCATTAGTCATCAAAGATATGCAATTTAAAGCAAAATGAGATACCATTTCACACCCACTAGAATAGCTAGTAAAGGAATGATAACACCAATTGCTCAAAGGCATGTGGAGCAACTGTAATTCTTACATATTGCTAATAAGACTCAAATAATACATTTTCTACAAGTTTGGCAGTTTCTAATATAAATAGCTTTTAAATTAGATAATATAAATAGCTTTTATGTTTTATATTTTAAATATACATTGATCCCATAACCCAGCAATTCTACTCCTATTTTCCCATGAGAAATGGGAACAGATGTCTAAAAAAGAGACTTACACAAGAATGTTCATAGCAGCCTCATTAATAATCTCTAGCTATTTATTATAACTCCTTTCAGAGAAAGTAGTAAGAAGGTACAAAGAATAAAAAATTATTCTTGCAATTTAACTCTGGGTGAGTAGGAAAGCGTCAATGGCACTAATTAAAGGGGAACACAGCAAAGAAAAGAACAAGTTTTAAAAGCAAAGTAAGTTTAGTTTTAGATCCAGTGACTTAAAATTCTTCCCATAATATATATGTGAAGGTGTCCAGAAAAGAATGAAAGAGGTGGTGGTTCATCTAAACAGAGGTGAAGTGTTGAAGCCAGGAGAGGGGATATAATCTGGAAAAAAATAAATCTGGGAAAAAAGAATAGGTACATGTACACACACACATATATGTATATATACATATATATACATATATGTACCTACATATGTATACGTACTCTTCATATACTATATATGCATATATACACTATATGCATGTACTATATATGCATATATGCACTATATGCATGTACTGTATATGCATATATACACTATATGCATGTACTGTATATGCATATATACACTATATGCATGTACTGTATATGCATATATACCATGTATGCATATATACAATATATGAATGTACTATATATGCATATATACCATGTATGCATATATACACTATATGCATGTAGTATATATGCATATATACCATATATGCATACATACACTATATGCATATATATACTATATGCACATATACACTATATGCATATATACACTATGCACATACACTATATGCATATATATACACTATATGCACATATACACACTATATGCATATATATACACTATATGCACATATACACACTATATGCATATATATACACTATATGCACATATACACACTATATGCATATATATACACTATATGCACATATACACCATATGCATATATATATACACCATATGCACATATACACTATACGCATATATACACTATGCGCATATATATACACTATACGCATATATACACTATACGCATATATACGCTATATGCATATATACACTATATGCATATATACTATATATACATATATAGGTAGATATATGTGTGTGTGTGTATATATATATACACACACACACACACACAGACACACAGGTAGATATACGTATATAAAATCTAAGGACACTGTTCTTAAGGTATGACATTCTAGGGACAGTATAAAGATTAAATAGTAAAGAAGGTAAACTTAACTATTTTGTGCAAGGACTCCTCTGTCAGTGTGGTTAAGCCCACAGGCTCCTTCTCTGAATCATGTTTTTAAACGCATGAATATACAGGAAACAAACATATTAAAATAGTTTTATGTTACTATAATATAGTAATATATATGTTACATATTATGTAATATATGTATTATATATGTAATATAGATGTAATATATATGCCTCTTTTTAATGCATTAAAATATAATATCTAGTAGTATGTCCAATGTCTACCATAATTTCAAAGTAGTGAGAATGTAAAAAATAATTAAAGATATGATATAAAAATATTTATGATTTCTATTACTGGAACAGGTACTACTAATACCACTGTTGTTTGTTGTCTATGCTTACAGTTGAAGTAAATGTCACATTTCAACTAAGGGTCAATGAAAATAAAAATGTAATTTTTTCAACCATTCAAGTTCATGGAGCCATGAAATCCTATCTATGAACTTTTGGGCAAACTATGTGGATCCCAGGTTAAGAATCTCTGAGCTAGAAAGTAAAATTAAAGATATATAGAAATCTGATAAATAGTATCATGAAAATTACAGCAGCAAAGTAGTATATGCTGATTTTAAGTTGCAATTATGAAATGTTATATCCACTGCTTCATTTCTTGTAACTGTGAGGTAGAAAAAGAGAGGTCAGAGAACAATCTGCCAAGCAAAATAAAGTAGAAAAGATTCAGAGGTTTCTGAATATTATCAGAAAAAGAAAACAAATGTTTAAAAATGCATCCCCATCAGGGCCGGGCGTGGTGGCTCACGCCTGTAATCCCAGCACTTTGGGAGGCCGAGGCGGGCAGATCACAAGGTCAAGAGATCGAGACCATCCTGGCTAACATGGTGAAACCCCGTTTCTACTAAAAATACAAAAAATTAGCCGGGCATGGTGGCGGGTGCCTATAGTCCCAGCTACTCAGGAGGCTGAGGCACTATATATGCACATATACACTATATGCATATATATGCACATATACACTATATGCATATATACTATATACGACATATACACTATATGCATATATATGCATATATACTATATATGCACAAATACACTATATGCATATATATGCATATATACTATATATGCACTTATACACTATATGCATATATATGCATATATACTATATATGCACTTATACACTATATGCATATATATACTATATATGCACTTATACATTTTTATAAGCTACTTAGGAGGCTGAGGCAGGAGAAAGGTGTGAACCCGGAAGATGAAGCTTGTAGTGAACCGAGATCACACCATTGCATTTCAGCCTGGGCAACAGAGCGAGACTCCATCTCAAAAAAAAAAAAAAAAAAAATCACTGATAACCCCCATAACCATAGACTGCCATAATTATTCTGTATCAATGTTCTCAGACATTCCACTCCCATCCTGCTTCATCCAGCTTCCACTTCTTATATAAGCTAACGATATATTCCACCATGCAAGACAAGTTCAGAAGAGATGAATAATAATGCCACAAGTCTTCCAGCTAGCCTCTTACCCTTGATATACAAAACACTTAACTATTGTAATTGAAAAGGAAGGGTAAACCATTTTCTTCTTATAGGGAAGCAGTCAAGCAATTTACTCTAGATACATTACCCCAATGTTCATATTTCTCCTCACAATAGTCTGAGTTGTAGTGGAAATTTGACCAGAAATTATTTGGAATGCTGAATCATTTCCCATGATAGACTTTTTTTTTTTTTTTTTTTGCCTCCTCAGCAGCAATGACACTTGCTATTGAGTAGTATAAATCTCTGAACCATCACAGTCATTTAGATAATGCCTTATTCCTATCACAGCCACCTTCAACACAGCTTTAAAGTTATTGTCTAGAGGCTATTGTGGAGAATTATAGTTAGGGGTGCCACAAATGTCTGACTTGTTACAACATAACCAATCTAACCAGTATGGTACTCAAGAAATGTCAAAACCTTTATATAAGCTTTTAGATCTGCTATAGCTGAGGGCATTCCTAGGAACAAATGTAAAACAAAGTAAAAGTGTTAAAAAGCAGATTTGTTTCCAAAGAAAAGCTAATATTTTGACAACAGAGTGAAACCCAAATAAGGGTAAAAAGTCAATTCTAAGTCAGTTAAGTTTTGTAAGGACCACTGTGGACGACTATAGGATTTAAATGCATTATTCTCTAGTCATGACAAGACCATGCAAAATATCTAAATGCTACAATAACAAGCAGAAAGGTAAACTGAGGAATCAGGCTTAATAATCAACTACCAAGACTCATACTATTACTCTACCTACTGAATGAGCCATAAAAGACCCTCCCAAACGTTGTTTTTTATCATCTTTAATTTTCAAATAGCGTAAGACTGTAAGCAAAATGCAAACAAATTACTATTTTAAATAATCATTTACCTAGAAAATACTGTAATAGGATAATTACAGAGGCACAGAGCTAGATTTCAACTAGAGATCATCTTTCATTTTTATAAGTTACTAAAAATCAATTATCAAAACTCTAACATAACTATGATACTTGTTCAGGGTAATAAAAGATACTAAGAAAATCTATGTATTTTCTGCTCTCTAGGAGTTAACAACCTAGTACAGAAGAATACAATATAAAGATTATATATTTCTTGGAAGAACATGTAGGGGAGAGGTCTCCGACCCCTAGGCCACAGACTGGTACCAGTCCATGGCCTGTAAGGAACCGGGCTGCATAGCAGGAGGTGAGCAGCCAGCAAGTGAGCATTACCGCCTGAGCTTCGCCTCCTGTCAGATCAGCAGCAGCAATAGATACTCACAGGAGAACCAACTCTATTGTGAACTGTGCATGAGAGGAATCTAGGTTGCATACTCCTTATGAGAATCTAACCAATGCCTGATGATCTGAGGTGTAACAGTTTTATCCCGAAACCATCTCCCTGCAACACCTTGCCTGAGAAAAACTGTCTTCCACGAAACCTGTCCCTAGTGCCAAAAACGTTGGGGACTGCTGATCTGGCAGCTCATTTTGTCTTCAGTTTCAACACCCCTGAGATGACAAGAGAATCAAGAGCTCATATATTATTCTCCCTATTGTATCTCCACTGTATCCTACTATAACAAGCAATGTCCTCCTTGAGACTAAACACTAAACCTTACTCATGTATTTGGTGATCAACCATGGTACCACAACTCAGTAAGGTAACTCAACGAGTATCTCATAAATGAAACTACTCTTCCCTCTTCAAAGGGAATAAGGACTGCATTAATAATTGAGCAATAAACTAATCTTTTAAAATTGGTAGTGCACGGAAAAACAAAAATGAGAAAACATTCCTTTATTCTCTCACACTTTATACCAAAAGTTAATAACACTCGCTGAAAGGAATTACTAGAGAAAAATGATTTTTCTTCTGGAAGGTTTATGAGTTAGCTGGTTCAAAGGCTGGCAAGAATGAAGACTTAACACATTGCTCATGTTGCTTTCACTTTGGCTTACTATTTCACCACCAATATGCACTGCAATGAATAAATACAAAGTCAAGGATAAAGTAAGTGGACATGGGCTTCCTGAAATTTCTTTTTATTCTACAGATTTGATGGTCTTAACAGCCCATGTAGAATGAGGAATATGCCAGGTCACAGGAATAGAAAGAATACAGAATCATAGGACCTTTGCTTTTTATAACATTTTAGGAGTTTTTGGCAGGGGTAGGTTAAGGGGTACAGACACATTATCGTAAGAATCCATACCATTATCACAAAAGAAACCTCTTGCCAGACCCATTATGTACTTCCAAATTTCATTTGTTACTCACACCTTACTTAGGTTTTAGTGAAAGCCATGTCCTACCATAGTTTAATGAAGCTACCCACCCTAGATGGTCTTCCTCAAAAGAGGATATGGGCATGGTATCTTCTTTTAGTCTTAAATCTAGTTTACCCATCCTTATTCATGCCACTGTCCATAGTTTTTTGCCTAATTAAAGCCAGGACCTGACCACTCTATTTGTGAATGTCCTAGACTTGTTAAAACAGAAGTCTGATTCCCTTGTGACTACAGTTTTCCCTATTACATCCTTTAACAGATATATAGTCTTTTTAAGTAGGCTCATTGATTTTAGTTACTTTAAAATGTACAATTAAATTATTATCGACTATAGTCCCCCTGTTGTGCTATCAAATACTAGGTCTTACTCATTCAATCTTCTACCTTTTCTTTGTACCTATTCACTATCCCATTCCACATTTTTTAACTGGAATATTTATTTCTGTAAGAAAGAACTGCCCCTTCCTCCTCATTTATTTGTTCACTTGTATCAGTATTAAAACATGGGTATTTATTTTATTCTACAGGTAATAACCCAAAGTATTGTTATAACTATTGTTGTTTACTTTGTTGCTCAAATTGTTGCAACTCTGGCCATCAGGAGCTCTTTCAGGATGGCTCCTGTGTTCCCATACTTTTTTTTTGAGCACTTCCTTACTTTCTGGCAACACAAAATGCTCCAAGCTCATCTTTATTTTCCTAGCCCCCAGCGATGAAAACCACTACTT
Organism: Symphalangus syndactylus; assembly: GCF_028878055.3. NCBI lineage: Eukaryota > Metazoa > Chordata > Mammalia > Primates > Hylobatidae > Symphalangus > Symphalangus syndactylus. Next base: position 25,701,130 of record NC_072438.2, read on the forward strand.
CTCCAAGGTGCTTTGGTTCCTTTTATTGGAGAATTCTTATTTTATGAAGGATATATGTAAGTCCTGAACTTCAGCGGACATCTTAGATAATAACCCCTGACTATACGCACATACTATTTTACAGAGCACTTGTCTTAGTCCATTTGGGCTGCAATAATAAAATAGTTAAGACTGGATAGTTTATAAACAACAGAAATTTGTTTCTCACAGTTCCATAGGCTGGAAAGTCTATAGATAAACTTTACAAAAACAGTATGAGCAGGCTGTGGATATAATATACAACTAGCCAATAGCAGACAGTAAACTGCAGCAGACAGTTCATAATTATATGTAAAATAAAAATGGTGAAATAATATACAAAACTAATTTATCACACTTCCCAGGTACAGTATTTAATCACACCCTCTGCAAGAATTATAGACTCCTTATATCTTAGTAAATAAGAAACACGGAGAAAGAATAAGACACTGAGGTTCCAAAGTACCTTAAAGATAAGGGTAATTCTTGACAGCAGTTAACTACATCACATTATTAAATGAGGTACATGGGAAAACTCATGTATTATTAGAGTATGTTTTACAGCGTACTATTATTATAAAAATTGCATTTAAAAGATGATAATCTTTACATGAGAATAGAAACAAAAAATATCAGAATCACTCATGACACGACAGAACTTCAACCTTTTATAAAATAGTTGAGATGTTGGATTGATTCAGACACTGGCTTATAACTTGGGTTTTTTTTTACACTAGAATTTATCATCAATACAACTAGAATATATGGAGTATACAGAGAACATTATCTGCAAAAAAATAGCTGACCCAGCAATATACCCCTGCTTTTCTCCCTTTCCAAGTTCAGGAGACTTAGAATATTTCAGTCCTTGGTTAATTTCTACAAGCACTACAAATTTTACTTTTTCCTTAAAAGGCCCTGAACTTGAGATTCTAATACCACCTAACTTAGTAGGTTGGGCTATGTTAAGTTTGTAGGCAGACTACAATCCAATTAAAGTCTTACGGTTAAGATATCAAGAGGAAATAAAGTTTTAAGAATTCTGGATTAGAGTTTTAGATGCATTATATATAATGGCTATGAAAATTTTCTGTATTTATGCTTTGACAACGTCTATCTTTTAAAAAAAAAAACTAGGCAAAATAATTGTCACAGTAGTTTCACTCTAAAGTTACCTAACAGCCTGCTGTTTTTATGACAGACATAACCACTGTTTTAAACACATTTACATACCATGAAGAACTTAAAAACTTAATGAGACAAAATTTAAAGAGAAGTAAGAAATAGAAAAATCAGAGAAAAGCAGACCTCTAAGACATATAGATTTTCTGAGGAGTTTAAAAAAACCAAACTCTTGTTTCCACAGCATCCTCTAACACAAAATTTGTGGCAGGAAAACTGCATATGTAAACATCAGTTCTCATAACAAAACAAAACCATGAAAACCCACCTTAGAAACCATTATTTTATGGAGCAAAACGTTAAGACATCTAAACATATGGCAACTAAGAAGGTGAATGCTGACCAGTAAACTGCTTTCACACCATCTTTTGAGTAGGCTCCTCCTTTATTTCCTTGGCCTTTTAGCAATTTTTCTGAACTGTATTACTGTATATGGTATCCTAAAATTTGTTAGACTGCTTTAGCCATGCCATTTTAAAAACCACACACATTCATGTAATGTGTATAAACATGCAGTTTTTTAAAAAAGATTTCATTTTCCCACCACTTATACCCTAAAATATATAATTTAGTAAATTGAGAAGTATATATCCCATGTTGAAGAGTATGTTATGTTTTTGTTTTATGTCACAGACTTAAGTTCATTCAAAACATAAATGTATTATACAAGGAACTGAAAATATAAATCTTATTTAGGTATTCCTTGCCTTTAAGGAGTTTAAAATTTTACTAAGATCAGTACTTTTAAGAAGATAACGACAAAATAGTATCTAAAATTGACAAAGAAAGGTAAAACTCATGGTAGTCAAAATTATTCTTAAAAATCCCTTAAATAGCCCATAAGTGCAGTCTACATCTTTTAAGGTCTACAATCTCATACATCATTGTGTATTAGGAAACATACATCTTTTAAACATGGGAATTACACTCTATTTGCAGAGATACTTAGAGTATGTGAGGCATACAGAAACTAACAGCTATTAAAAGAAGAAAAAATTGCAGAGAAAAGGGAACCCATGTACACTGTTGGTGGAAATGTGAATTAGTACAGCCATTATGGAAAACTGGATGGAAGTTCCTCAGAAAAACTGAAAACTGAATTACTGTATGATCCAACAATCCCACTTCCGGGTATTCACCCAAAAGATTTGAAATCAGTTTGTTGATGAAATGTCTACACTCCCATGTTCATTGTAGCATTATTCACAACAGCTGAATGATGGAATCAAGCTAAGTGTCCAGCAGCAGATGAATCTGAATAAAGAAAATGTGGTGTGTGTACATATGTGTATGTGTACACACACACCCACACACACACACACACACACAATGGGATACTATTCAGCCTTAAAGAAGGAAATTCTGTCATTTGCAACAACATGGATGGAATTGAAGAACATTATATAAAGTGCAGTAAGCCAGGCACAGAAAGATAAATATTGCATGTCTTCACTTACATGTGAAATCCAGCAGAATCAAATTCAAGAAGCAGAGAGCAGAAGAGTAGAATACAAGAAGTATAGAGTAGAATACAAAGGCTGGGGGTATGGGAAATGGGGAGACAGGGTCAAAGGGTACACAATCTCAAAAGGAATATGGATTTGTTGGTTTTTTTTTCTTAGATTTATCACACAATGTGATGAATAGAGTTAAAAATAGAGTACTATACCTTTCAAAATCACTGAGAGTAAATTTCAAATGTTGTCACCACAAAAAATGTTAGGTATTTGAAGTGATGGATGTATGAACTAGCTTGATTTAATTATTCCAAGTTGTGTCCATACATCACTTTGTATCCCATAAATTTATGCAATTATAAATTGTCAATTTACAATAAGAACATTTTTAAAAAAGACCAGTAAATCCATTAACTCCAGTATCACCATCTGTATAGCGTGTATTCTCACCAATCAGTACAGATACCCACATGATATAGGTTTTAGTTTCTTATTATCCTCTCTTTTTGGCAAAGCACATTTAATTTATGTTCCATTTTGCACATACAATGTGTTACAGGAAATCTAAGGAGAAACTTTTTATTTTTGCCTGGAGGTAGTGAAAAGAAAAACAGGAAAGGAATCAGGGAATATGAAACATTTCTTCCTTGAAAGATGATTTAGAGTTTATCAAGCAAAGAGGAAATGAGAAGCAGCAAAAGCACTGTAAGTACACATAAATATAATTGGATTTTAGTGTTGATACTAAGCAGCAGCAGGTAAGGGAATAATAGCTTTGTTTTAAAAGAAAGTGATAAATATGTGGAGGGTTATGGTAAAGCCAAGAAAATATGAATACCTGCATGGTCAATAAAAAAATATTTTAAGTAGAATCAATGGGATTGAGGGCACCTGGTAGATTCAGTTACTCAACAAGTATTTAGTGTGAAGTTTCTAATCAAGATAACTGGGGGTATGGGTTATTTATATAAGGAACCTGGGCCACAGAGTAGGGTTTTAAACTTCTCATTTTCTGGAGAGCAGAATAGGAAACATTCATTACACATGTATTGAGCATAAATACACGTGCTAAGTACTAGAAAAAAGTGACGAAATAAAAGACAGTGTCTGTCCTCAAAGATTTCATATTTTAACAGAGGAGACAGGAGTAGAAGTCAAAAGGAATGACTAAAATTTTCCAATGTTATACATATTACCTCCTTTGAAATTCCTGTGGGTTGTATCTGGAAGTAGATAACCTAGAAGCAGCCAGGAATATGAACTTGAAAAATCAGGACTAGCAATGCGGATTTTCTGTCACTAGGATGTGAGAGCCTGAAGCTTAGGGTTGTCCAGGGAGAATGCATAAAATTAAAAGGAGGCTGAGAATTGAGCCTTAAGAGAATAACATTTAAGGGATGAAACAAAGAATAAGAAAATCTACCTTGCCTGACTTATACCTTCCTCCTCATATCAAAGGAAAAAAAAAAAGGGAGAAAATGGGAAACAATTTTCAGAGGAGTAAAGAGACAATTTTCAGAGGAGAAAACGGTACAGTGAAAGCCAAAGGAAAGAGAGTTTCCAAGAAAGAGAGGAGTGATGAACAAAGTCAAATACTGTAGGGTCTAAGCAGCCTAAGGGCTGAGAATATGTCCTTGTTTTTGGCAAATTAAGGGGTTTAATGGACATCTGGCTTTGTGTGTGTACTGTCCAGCAACCAAGTCTCCTATTTTTAGTACCCTAACTCCCCCTTTTCCAGGATTTAGCTAGCAGGTAGAGAGTACCATTATAAAAAGCATACACACTTCACCTGACAACTCTAGAATCTTATGCTTTTTATACACTTGGTCTCTTTGGGCATATTCATTTTCCAGAGTGCTATTCTCATCTTTTGACTACATGTACAATCGATGTGGAAGAGGCCAGATCCCTCCTCTCCTTCTCAGCCATAGTGATGCTAAGGGTGGGCAGACAGATGTTTTAGAATGGGCCAATTAAATGAATCCTCTCAGGACTTGGAAAAACGAACACATTATGGAAGCATAAACCTCAGGTCATGCAGACTTGTTTATTATAATGTGCCTTGGCTGTGGTTCCTCTGTATTCTTGGATTTTTTATTTGCCAACCTTGGCCCTCTAGCCTCTAGATAATTGTGAGAGCCCTGAATAGTCTCCCAATAACCCCCTTTTCCTTAACATGGCCAAAGTTAGTAACTTTAAATCAAGAACCCTGATACGAGAGCTATCCATTTTCCTTTGCTTTCTTTTACTGAGGGAATTCTGCTCAACTGTTATCACTATTGTAAAGCCTGTATTGGAAACAATACACTTTCTTCTCCTAGCTCTTACTTCAAGTAGAATTTATACTTCTTGTAATTCCATAAAATCTATTTCTTAAACTCTGTTATAACAAACAATCACACTGTATTTATAGTGTACCTCAGCTGAAGAAGGCAATGATTCAGTGAAAGAGCTGAGTTTTAAAGGATGTACAGAAGGGTTTGAGAAACTTAAGAACTGTACAAACTACATAATTTGAGGATCACAGTTCAGTGAGTAGTTTCTGCTGACAGTGAGGCTGTAGCAGCACTCCTCGTTGAATGTGAAAAACTACAGTATTGACAAATGTGTTTAAACCACTATGCACATTTTCAATCCTGACGAACTAGAGCTTTTATGGGGGAAAAATGCCACCTCAATTTTTTTTAGACAAGAACAGTACTAGAACATCAAGTGGTCAAAGATAGCTCAACATTACTTTTTAAGTGGAAAGTGGAAAGATGATATTAAGCTAAAACCTTTTTGGTATACCACTTGAAAAACTCAAGAGCCCTTAAAGTAACGTTAAAGGAAGGAATGCTTATTTTATGGTGTTCAAATCATAAAACTTGCGTACGAAGGTATTCATGATGTTGTACAGAACCATTCTTTATTATTCATCAAGGAACATATGGAGAAAGAAAATCTTAAACAAGGCACTTCTGATAATAGAACATGCTTATGTATATCTCTTGCTGGTTAACATTATTTCTGAAGACAATATTTAAATGGACTCTTTTGCCTTCCAATTGAATGTCATTAACGCAGCCTATAGACAAAGGACATATCACACACTTCAAGCATATTGATGATGAATATCTGATGTGGGGTGCTAATACATTTAACACTTCTTTAATGTAGGATTTATAAAAGAGTTTTGATAAGATGATACTATTAGCCAATCAGGCTTGGAGGAAAATATCACTGCAAACAATGAATGGAGTATGGAAGAATCTAGTACATATTTTGCTAACTTCCAGGAGTTAATGGAAATGTTGACTGTAAAGCAAAAAGTCTTATATCTTGCTAAAGGAGGCTGAATTTAATGAAATGGACAGTAGAAATGTTGAAGTTTATAAGTGAAAAAATCTTTCCACTTGATGCTCATCATTAGTCAAACAAAGAAAAAGGAGTCACAAATACTTGACACCGAATCTTAAAAAAAAAAAATTCAGACCACACAAATAAAATGTTTGTTGTTACAAGTGAGTTTGATCATGACAGGAGAAGACTCACCACATTAAAAAATTAAACTACAAACAGAGTATTGAGTGACCAGGAGCCGAAAAAGTGCAAGTGAAGTAACTTTAAACAGTTTATTCATTCTGAGTTTTTTCATCCAGTTGCTTTGTCTATGGCTTCAGTTGATGGTTCAGAGCTACTTCCGTGGATTCAGACAAGGATGAACCTCAGGCATCTATTCACTACTTCACCAGTTCAGTCTGGCTTAATTCACTACCAAACAGCAATGGGCGCTAAAGCTCCTATTTCTTTTTTTAACCACTATATTTCACTCAACCAACTCTATAATCCATTAATCAGACATTTAAAAAATTGCCTTATTTATTTTGCAAAGTGCTATTGACAATCATTAATTATCTAACATTATTTCGTTGTTTACACTATAGTACATGTTCATTGGTGAAGTTAACTATTTCTTTGTATATAAAGAAACACAGACAATCTCTAACTCCCCTTCCTGCTTTAAAATGCTACAATTTTAGATTGTTCTTTAGAGAAAAACAAACATTCTATAAAACTAAAGAATGGGAATGGCAATCACCTACCACATGCCAAATCCATAATTTCTCAAAATTGCTATTATTTTAATTCCTGAAATATATTTCTCCTAAGATCTCTATGGTTTGCTACCTCAACTTTTTTTACATCTCTGCTCAAATGTCATCTGATTACCACTTATAAAAATGTAATCACCATCTCCATGCTTTATGTCCCTCTTTTCATTTTGTCTCCACGGCACTTATCTATATTCGCATACAACCAGCCTGTGAGAGGTTTAGGTGTGTGTATATACACATTCAACCACGGGTATAATTTACTTGTTTATTATCTGCCTCCCTTCACTAGAACATAAAGGTCCATGAAGACAGGGATATTTTTTTTGTTCACTAGAGCAGTACCTGGCATGTAATAGGAGCTTAGTAAATCTTTCTTAATGAACTAGTCATGGACCAGAAAAATGTTTTATAAAGACCAACATGCTAGTTGTGCTTGGGAGAAAAGTCAGAATTGGGGAAAAGAAAGAACTAAATTAGTAGCATTCTATACAAGAACACACAGGTAATGATACAGGTGGTGAATTCATGAGTTACTCAAGAAAACTGGGAAAAATATCATTAAAAACCCTTATTTAAGACACTATAATACTAACCAGTCATATAGCACATATTAGTTCTTCTGTTACTTCCACATAAAATTATGCTTCTTCCCATAAAGTATTTTGAACAGCACATACAGATTGCTATATATTAAATATAGGCTAATTTTACTGACTGCCATATTAGAGACAGCACAGGGAAGAAGCATTACCTAAAGACAGATGGTAATTCAAAAAATAGGGCCCCAAATAGAATTACATCTCTTTTGATGATCAGGTCTGCATTCTCACCTACTATACTTTCTCAAACGAATTAGAATACACAAAGAAATTATTTAGAAAAACTGCTAACAAATTATATAAAGATAAATAAAAAACCCATTTCTTTCCCCTCAAAAACAATTTTCTTTTTTTTTTTTTTTTTTTTTGAGATGGGGTCTCGTTCTGTAGCCCAGGCTGGAGTGCAGTGGCGCGATTTCAGCTCACTGCAAGCTCTGCCTCCCGGGTTCACGCCATTCTCCTGCCTCAGCCTCCTGAGTAGCTGGGACTACAGGCGCCCACCACCACACCCAGCTAATTTTTTGTATTTTTAGTAGAGATAGGGTTTCACCGTGTTATCCAGGATGGTCTCCATCTCCTGACCTCGTGATCCGCCCGCCTTGTCCTCCCAAAGTGCTGGGATTACAGGCATAAGCCACTGCGCCCGGCCAAAAAGAATTTTTTAAAACTTTTATTTTACGCAGGGGTACATGTGCATGTCTGTTATTACAGGCAAACTCATGTCATGGGGGTTTGGTGCACAGACCATTTTAACACTCATGTACTAAGCATAATACCCGATAGTTATTTTTCCTGATCCTCTCCCTCCTATCACCTGCCTCCCATCCTCCTCCTTCAAGTAGGCCCCAGTGTCTATGGTTCTCCTCTTTGTGCACATTAGTTCTCATTATTTTAGATCCCACGTATAAGTAAGAACATGTGATACATTTTTTTTTCTGTTCCTGCGTTAGTTTACTAAAGATAATGGCCTCTGGTTCCATCCATGTTGCTGCAAAGGACATGATCTCATTCTTTTTCATGGCTGCATAGTATCCTATGTTATATATGCACCACATTTTCTTTATCCAGTCTACCACCGATGGGCATTTAGGTTGACTCCATGCCTTTGCTATTGTGAATAGTCCTGCAATGAACATATGTATGCATGGGTCTTTATGGCAGAACAGTTTATATTCCTTTGGGCATACACCCAGTAATGGGATTGCTTGGTTGAATGGTAGTTTTGTTTTTAGCTCTTTGAGGAATTGCCACACTGCTTCCCACAATGCCTGAGCTAATTTACACTCCCACCAGCAGTGTATAAGTGTTACTTTTTCTCCACAACTTCGCCTGCATCTGTTACCCTCAAATTTAAACATTTACCCCAAAGGATATTAGGGATGTACAAAATCACTGAAAGAATAATGACTAAACATTTCTGAAAGGAATTTAGAGTCACTTATATTTTCAGTATTTTTGGCCGATCCCTAGAACACCTTAGAATATTAGCACTTACTTGTCATCTGCAAGGACTCCTTCATGATGTTTATCTAAAGGTCTAGATAGCATACTGCAGCTGTGAGTTACATTTCTAAAAAATCGTTGAAAGGCCATCATGATTTTAAAGCACAGCTTTTGATTCTGAAAACATTTCTTTTCTAAAAGATTTAAATGCACTCAATTAACTGATTGAGTGTTAATGGTGCCCGGTGCTATTCTAGGTGCTAGGGATATAACAAAACACAAAATCCCTGCCTAATTTGTTCTTATATTCCAGAAGTGGCAGATAAACAGATTTTAAGAGGAGTAAAGGGAGAGTTTAAAGAAATAATGTGAGGGCCAGGTGCGATGGCTCACACCTGTAATCCCAGCACTTTGGGAGGCCGAAGCGGGCAGATCGCGAGGTCAGGAGATCGAGACCATCCTGGATAACACGGTGAAACCCCGTCTCTACTAAAAATACAAAAACTTAGCCGGGCGTGGTGGCGGGCGCCTGTAATCCCAGCTACTCAGGAGACTGAGGCAGGAGAATGGCATGAACCTGGGAGGCGGAGCTTGCAGTGAGCCGAGATTGCGCCACTGCACTCCAGCCTGGGCAACAGAACGAGACTCCGTCTCAAAAAAAAAAAAAAAAAAAAAAAAAACGTGAAAGAGTGACTGAGATGAATTATTAATAGGGTGGTGGGGCCAGTGCATCGTCAGGAGAGAGGCAATATTTGATGATATGAAGAAGTTAGCAATGTGCACTAGTAGAAACAGGATTCTAGACAGAAGTAACAGCCAAGTCTAAAGATCCTGAGAAGAAAGTAAGGTTAGCACATTTGAGGAAAAGCAAAAAGCCAGTAAGTATTCAAAAGAATGAATAATAAGATGTGGTCAAGGAGGAAGCAGAACCAGATCACATAGAGTCCTTGAGAGATTTTATTCTAAATGACATGTAAAGCCACTAAATGTTTTTGACAGAGGAATAATGATCTGGTTGAGGCTTTAGAAACATGATTTTTCTTTTTGCACAGAAAGCTGAATTGGTAAGATGGGGGACAAGTAGAAACAAAAGGACTAGTTAGAAGGCTCTTTAGTAGTATAACCAGACCAGATGGACCTCAGATTAAGGTGGTAGCAATGGAAATGATGAGACATGGTGAGCTTTAGAACAGATTTGAAGGTACAGACTTGACAATAGGTTGCATGTGGGCTGTAAAAGATATTGAGAAATCAAAGAAGGCTCCTAGCCTTTTGGCTTGACCAACTGAGTCAGGAGTGATACCTTTCACAAAGATGGAAAAAGCTGGGGAAGGGGAATAGATTAAAATCAAATGTTCTGTTTTAGACAGGTCATTGTGGGATGCCTATTAGCCACAGTAGTGAAGAATTATCAACTAGGCAGTTAGATAGAAGAGTTGGTAAAGCAGGAGGAAAGGTCAGGATTAGATTGAATATGTAGTTATTATCAGCACACACATGATAATTAAAGCCATAGGACTGAGTGAGGTTATCAAGTGAGTGAATGTATATCAAGAAGAGAAGACAGCTGAGGACTAACTCTTAACGGCTCTTCAACATTTAAAGGTCAAGAAGAAGAAAACCAGCAAGGATCATGTGAAAGAAGCAATTTGTGAGAAAGGCAAAAAAAATCCAAAGGGTATAATTTTCCAGAAACCAAGAAAGTGATCAGCTCTATCAAACGATGCTGAAAGGCTAACATGAGAAATGACTGGCATTCCTTTGAATAGGACACGATGGAATTACCAGTGAAATTGATAAAACAATTTCAGTGGAGTGGTAGGAAAGAAAGTCTAACTAGGATGGATTGAAAAGAGAAGGGAAGGTGGAAAGTGGAGATGGCAAAAGTATGGACAATAACAAATATTGCTACTAAACACCTGCTGTGTGCTAGTTCTTGAAATATGTTAGTTAACAAAAATTCAGTTCCTCATGGTGCTTACATTCTAGCAGAAGGCAACAGATAACAATAAATAAAATAAGTAGAGTATATAGTATAATAGAAGGTGATTGTTCTACAAAAAGGAAGGAGAATTTTTAGTTGGTGGAGGTTTGAGGAGATAAAATAACTTCCTATAAGAGAGGAAATCGACTAAAAAAAGGAGACTTAGAAAAACAGCATGATTGGATGTTTTCCTCGTCAAATTCAGCTATTCCAGAGTAAGTGTGTAGTAAAAGAGAACTGAATTAAAACACAGGTAAGATTCTGAGTGTTAAATATGACAAAGGCAAAGAGAGGAAAGGGAGTTAAGATTTTACATGAAAAATGATCATGGTTATCAAGCACAATATCTGAACTGAGTACAGAGAGAAGTGAAATCATGAGGAGATACTTAACAGTGAAAGTGGTGTGGTCTATACATTGAAGGCTGCAGTGAGGTGAAAAAAAAATTGGATACCTGCATAAATAATCCCATTAAAAAGTGGGCAAATGACCTGAATAGACATTTCTCAAAAGAAAGCACACAAATGGACAACAGGCATATGAAAAAAATGTTCAACATCACTAATCATCAGGGAAATAAATGCAATTCAAAACCACAATGAGACATCATTTTACCCCATTTAGACTGGGTATTATAAAAAAGACAAATAATAACAAACGCTGGCTTGTGTGAAGAGGAAAGGGAACTCTTTTACAGTTTCTGGGACTGTACATTGTACAGCCACTATAGAAAATAGTACGGAGGTTTCGCAAAAAACTAAAAATAGAACTACCATACAATCTAGCAACCCCACTACTGGGTATCTACCCAAAGGAAAGGAAATCAGTATATCAAAGAGATACCTGCATCCCCATGTTTACTGCAGTACTATTCACAATAGCCAAGTTATGAATTCAACCTAAATGTCTATGAATGGATAACGAAAATGTGGTATATCTACATAATGGAATACTATTCAGCCATAAAAAGAATAAAATCCTGCCATTTGCAGCAAAATGGATGGAACTGGACAGCCATTATGTTAAACGAAATAAGCCAGGTACAAAAAGACATATATCACATGTTCTCATTCATATGTAGGAGCTTAAGAAAACATTGACCTCATAGAGGTAGAGAGTAAAATGATATTTATCACAGGCTGGGAAGGGTGGGAGGGGATGAAGAGGTTGGGTACAAACCTACACAGTTAGCTAGAAGGAATAAGTTTTAGTGTTTGATGGTACAGTAGGGTGACTACAGTTAATAACAATATATTGTATTTTTCAAAATAGAAGCAAAGATGTGAAATGTTCTCAACACAAAAATAACTATTTGAGGTGATGGATATCCTAAATACCACAATTTGTTATTACACATTGTATGCATGTATCAAAATATCACATGTATCCTGTAAATATGTATAAATATTATGTATCAATACAATAAATAAAAAATAAATATTGGAATGAGAGTATTGGGATAAGATGGCAGTCAGAAAAAGGGATAGGTAAAATTAGATTTGGGAGGTGATAAAGGTATAGGAACGTGGGAAAAGGTGGCTAGAGTAGAATAAAGGAAAAGAGCGTTGGAAATGAAGAGATCAAGTAATGGAGAGGCCAGGGTGTTGGATGTATCAGCTACATAGAATTTTAAGTCAATATGAGCTATGATGGGAATAGTATTTGGGAGGAAGGAAGCAAAAAGCGTGGTAGAGACGAAAATGTAGATGGAATACTTTAATGCCATGGCTTCAAAGAAGGTCATGGTTTTGAGCAAGCAGAGTAGATATAAAGATCTTGGAAGTTGCCTGCCAGTTACCTCCTTATGTTACATAAAGTAAGGAATTAAAAACAATAGCAAGTGAGAAGTCTACAAAAGCATCCTTTATGAACACATAGGTTTCAATTAGAGCAATAAAGAAAGAGGAACACTCAGAAAAGAGACTGAGGGATTCTGCTGATGGAAGACCAGAAGCTCCAGAAGACAAAGTAGAAAGAATTTGGGTGATTGTAAAGGGGTAGGAGACTGGGTCAAATTAGGGAATTAAAAAGCCAAAGGAAGATGAGAATCTGGGTGATGATGGACGAACTGGTAGATTTCCTTTAATTCCTTCTATGGATGGACTTGCAAGTAAAAGGGAGATTTTTATCAGAAATGTAAAAAGTCTTCAATCCAGTTCTAATTTTAAGTGTGTTCTTAGAATTTGTTTACTATCTTACAGGTACCTGGTAAGAAAAGAAGAAAAATCTTTTCATGAACACCTCTGAATGCAGCTCATAATGGTATATCAGTTATTTTATGGCACTTACAATTCCCTGAGAGTTCCAAAAGGGCAACCTATATAAGAGAAACTCAAAGTATGACCACAATGACATCACAAAGGAACACTTACTAAGAAATACTTAAGGCCTGAATGAATCATGTTAAATTTACATAGTCAATCAAGGATGTCTGCATTTAGAGAAAAGCAATCTAAAAGATTAACACTACCTGTTTTTAAGAAATCAATTACTTTATCATCAGTCATAACCCAACTGGTTAATGAACCATACTAGTATTTATATCATGCTAGAGTACAAAACAAAACATTAACAGTTTAAAAGGAAAAGGGACTGTGTTCCCAAAAGGCACGGAAAAAAAAAGGTTTTTAATATAAAACCTGGCTATCAATTAACTTAAGGGAAAAGAGTTTGTTAATAGAAGCTTTCAACTAATGGCATCAAATCCATCAAGAAGGTCTTTAGGAAAAAAACACAGAATTGTGGGTATGTGAATGCTAAGCATGTGTGGGTATTAAAAAAAAGCAGGAAAAACATATTACATTTTGATGAAGGATGACTTTGTTATACAGATAGCAGTATGATTCGTTCAGCTACTATGTACATATTATCTGCCCAATTTAGTCAAGTCCAGCAGCCTTCAATTTAAAAATAAAAGATGAGACATCTTCCTGAATCATAAGCCAGTGACTTAAACATTTCAGGTGATTAGAGAATCTGCAGCTAAAGGCCAAAATAACTTAGTTTACATTTCGTGAGGATACCTGTAAACAAGGCATTTTATATCTATATGCCTACGTTTATCAACATTCCAAACAAACTGACTGATAAACTATACACAATACTTTAAGTACAAAGCAGAGAAAGGTAAACTATATGTACGTGCAAAATAATTTACTTCTTCAAAACAGAACAAAGGAAGTACTAATACTACCGAATATTCGGAGAAACTGACAGGTATCTAGGTAGAGTTTATCTTAGTATTCATTTATCACCCAAGAAATACTAACTCAGGACCTAACATGCAGGTACAGTCCTAGTTGCCGAGATTCTGCAATAAACAAAACAAAGTCCCTGTTATTACGGAGATTTTCATTCTACTCTAGCACTCTAGTTAATTTTAGTGTTAACCTCCAGAAGGAATTCAATTTCTAAACATTTCTAAAGTAAAGAATATACAAAATTAGTTAAAGTTCACCTTTGTCCTAGAACATCCTCCTCTTCGCATCTGACTTATTCAACCCTGAGAGTATTTTTGACTAGCTTCTAAATACAATGAATTGCTTGAGCTGTATTTAAGTAATACACTCTTCCAGTCTTGAGAAGGTTTAATGCCAGTGGCATTCCTACAACCTATTTATTATTAAGCACTATAAGGGAATTAATCACTGAAATTGTTCAGAAGCCACATGAAGAAAAAATAGAAACCTATAAGAAATATAGAGCATTCCCCATATTTCCTCTCTAGTCTGCTTAATTCAAATAAAATAGTTCTAATCCTAGTCTGCTAACTAGTGGAGAATGGGAAGTGTTTTCTACTTAGTACTTAAAAGAATCTAGGTGCTTCTCACACAGAACGCTGTTCATTTTTTTTTTTTTTTTTTTTGAGACGGAGTCTCGCTCTGTCGCCCAGGCTGGAGTGCAGTGGCGCAATCTCGGCTCACTGCAAGCTCCGCCTCCCGGGTTCACGCCATTCTCCTGCCTCAGCCTCTCTGAGTAGCTGGGACTACAGGCGCCCGCCACCACGCCCGGCTAATTTTTTGTATTTTTAGTAGAGACGGGGTTTCACCGTGGTCTCGATCTCCTGACCTCGTGATCCACCCGCCTTGGCCTCCCAAAGTGCTGGGATTACAAGCGTGAGCCACCGCGCCTGGCCGCACTGTTCATTTTTTGAACTTCTTCTGGACAGCTCAAATGTTCAGCACACAGAGCTAAAAATCATGGTATTTAACTTCTCTGAGCTTCATTGTTCCTACCTGTTAAACAGTACTTACCCTCTTAATATTGTTTTGGCATTAAATGAGATAGAGCATAAAAAAGGTTTAGTGCTCAATCACAACTGATGATATCAATCATCATCATTATCCCAGGTAGTGATATTCTCAATAGTAATAGCTTATATTTATCATTAGCACCATCTCAAAAAGCATAAGTTGGGAAAGACAATAAATTAGTTACCATAAGGATATTAAAAGATTTCTTTATGTTTTACCAAGATGATCAACATGTATATGTTCCTCAAACTAAGCAAAAGATTTTAAGTACCAGGAATACTAATGCCATCCATATCCAGGATCCCCAAAAATGATTGCATATGGGATATTTTCAGGGAAAAAAAAATCTGCACTAAAAAGATGTTTTAACAACATGTCATAATGCTACTCCAAAGACTCAGAAGTATTTCCTGTCTTTAATATTTCTTGCCTTTTACTTCAAAGTAGAGTTAATAGTAGAACTCAAATGGCAAACTAACAAAGGAGTTAAGACCATTTAAAAGATATTGTTATTATCTTCTAGCCCCATCTTGGTCAGACCATTTGGAAATCTCTAAAATGATTTTATTGAAAGCAAATTTAAAAAGCCCAAGTAAACAAGCAGACAAACTTTTATGTTTAATTAAATCTGGAAAGTGATGAACTACAAATAAAGAAATTAACAAAGGCCTAAAATAAAGCAAAAACACTAAGAAGAATCTTTAATTTAAAAACTCTGCAATCTTTCAAAAGATGTTGAAGAAATCCAGAAATGGAGAGGTCACTAAATATCCAAGAACACTCACCCAACCATTGGTAGGAGACCTCTTGGAGACCCAGATGCTTGAATCAGCTGAAATAGTACCAAGTTTTTACTGATTACTCTTAATAGGGCAATGGAGCATAGGCTAACTCCATACTATCAAAAATTAAAGGCTATTATTATTGATAATTCTAGTTATTACCATTACAAATGACTCAAAGAGACTGAGTAATGAGTTCCAAGGTAAATGAAACTTACTGTGTGCATGTGTGTAAATGTGTATATTTCTTCCAGTTCTCTTAGTGATACAAGTCTGATAACATAATTCTTCCTGTAAGTGAATACTAACAGAATAAAATTTTCTAAATTAATGTCATAAAATCCTTAAAGAAAGCATGTAAAATTATTGTTTTAAAGAGATGGGGTCTTGTTGCCCAGTCTGGCCTTGAACAACTGGGCTGACGCAATTCTCCCACCTCAGCCCACCTATTAGCTGGGACTATAGGTACGTGCCACTGCACCTGGCCATAAAACATTTTTAACACTGTACTAAAAATTTTGAAAAAATTTGATTTTTAAAGATAATGCAGATTTCTCAACAGTAACACAAAGGAGAAGATTTTCAGTCTCTTGCTCTTAAAAATTATAGTTCTTAATTTTAGGCATTTAAATTATATTAATGATTCTTCTAATAAGAGGATTTCCATATTTCAACATATAAAAGAACTTAGAACACTTAAGACTAAACAACAGACTCTTGTATCACAGTCAAGTACTATTTTAAACATTATTGATTTAAACATGAAAGTTATCAATTTAGTAGAAAAATATCTAGTGATATCTCACTCCAAAGAGGAGTAAAACAGGGTCAACAAGTAGATGATGACAATATGGTAATGTTTTCTTAATCTCAAAGTTGAGAGAGAGGATAATCCCCCAAACTAAACATGCACCATAACTTACTCCAAAGGTCCAGGTGGTAAAAATAAGACACTCTATTACTGTGGGAACAGCCAAGAACAAAACATGAAAGGTCCTACATTTCTCTAATTCTCCCAAGTAACTAAAATATAAAAACTACTTCTGCTTGATACACGAGTGTAAAGTAAGGGAACAAGTAAAACAAAAGCTATTTGGTTTGAGTAGTTTAGAGAGACAAGAAATAAAAAAGAACATTGATTTTTTTAATGTCTACTAAGCAAATTCAAGTTACCAAATAAATATTGAAATAGCAAGTCAGCAAATATACTCCAACCAAGCTGATAAGTGATTTCAACTATTACATTATCAGGCATAGCTTTGCAATATAATGTTATATATCTATAACTTATTGAACATCAAACAAATTTTGAAGTGTTCAAGACAGCAATACAATAAGGAAGACCAGAAGCATAAGAAAAATTTTTAAAGGTGCTTATAATAGATGAGGAAAATGTGTGATAAAGTCAGAGAGATACTTGAAAATAGAATGCTGAACAGGAATGCCTAATACAAGACTAGTACTAGAATGATTGAGACTCCTACTGTCCCTAAAAATATAAAGAAAAATTAAGAATAAAGAAATAATAAAGAGAGAAGTAGAGAGACTGACATATAAAAAACTTTTGTGTAAAAAAATTCAAACATTTTACATCTCTATTGCAAATTTTAAATGACAAAGCATACCAATATTACCTTTCTTTCGAAAGAGTGCATTTAGGTAATTTTCTGCTTGGCATTCAATCTTATCAGTGTTGGACTGGCCCTGAGATGATAGCTCCTCTGTTGGTGTTGACTGTGAAGAATCAAGAGATGGTATACAATCCTAAAAGTATAAGAAAACAACAACATAGAGAATCATTTTTTAATTCAAACATGGAATTCCATTAAAAATGACAAAAAATTAATGCTCTAAATGCTCATTTGTTCTACCCTTTAAATTGTATCAAATTAGAGAGAGGGAACATAAAATTCAGAATAAGAGTCAGGAAAAAAGAAATAGCTCTGATAGAGAGTCAAAATAACCTTATTCCTTAGCAAAACTATAGTCAAAAAAAAAAAAGAGCATATGAAACATACTGGTGAATAAATTTACTATGTTGGCATGCCAGTAATGCAATCCTAACACAGAGTTTTAACAACAAAGCAGATGTGTTTACCCACTAATCTGACCAAAATTGGTATAGGTTCTCAAGTTTTCAATTCTTCTCAGCCCTTCTCACAACAGTAGAAATCAAAATTTCCCACCACACAAGAAGATGCTGGTTGCATAGTTTATGCCACGTATACAGTAGACACTTACATATTTCATCATTTACACAGGAGATAATTATGATATCCAACAGACTTCAAGAGTAAGTGAAAGGCTAAAAATAGCACATTATTCCCCTACTATTAATTTCTAAGAAATCAGATTGTAGGGTGGTCTCAGACCAAAGTAGGCCTTCAAGCTCATCCCTCTATACCTAAATACAAAATAGACCTGAACTAAACTTAACGAGTCAGGGTAAGTAAGAATAAGAAAGAAATGTGAAATAAATAAGTAAAAAAAAAGATAAGTTTTCTAGGATTTTCACCTGCAAGTTAAGCTAAATGTTAGATTTCTAATATGACTTTAAAATATTATTTTCATTTACCAAAATCAAATATTTAAACTTCCACTGTGAGTCACAAATTTTCAAAACAAATTAAGATAAAAAAAAAACTGTGTTACGATTGTGCATTAGTTTAAAGATAATTTCATAGCACTAAAACTTACACTGACTGCTTCTCTCTGTAGGTTACAAAATGAACATTTTTCATCCATAGACCAGTCAGTCAGCTCTTCTGGTTCACAGTCTTTAAAAGAGGGAAAAAATTCATTAAATATACTAACTTTATTAAAACAAATAAAATTACCACTCTCCACAGCAATGGCTCACATAATAATAATTTTTAAAAAACTAACAGTAATGGGAGAAGAACTAACTTTAAAATTAAACTCACAACATCTAGAAATAAACAGAGAAGGCTGTAAGGAGAGTAATCTGCACTATTATGGGACAAAATAGAAAAAACAATGAGCTGGTTATAAATTAACAATTTTCCAACAATAGGGTTTTAAATATCATCTGACTTTCTGAAAGATTCAACTTATCATTGTGCTTTAATTTTAGTTTTGCTATGAAAGAAATCAGAACAAAGGGGGAGATATCTGGAGGAAATAAACTTTGCACACCATGAAAGACAACACAAAATAGAGAAATAGAAGAAAGCACCAGAAAAGTCCACAGATTTCAGAAAATAGAATGATGCCCAAGAAAACAAGTAAAAGTCTATAGCTCAAAAGTCAGAACAGATTTTTATTAAATTGTTTAAAGGCTTTGTTGCAAGAATCAAGAACAAAAATCAGGTAAACAAATAAGGTATATTATTTAATATAAAACACGGATTTTTTTTCCAGAAGAATATTCCTTATAATCCAACTGTTGTAATATATTAGAGAATTTCTGGAAAACAAAAATAGTTCCTACTGAATTTTATGAAGGCATAATAATATTGTCATCCTAAATATATCTGGCATAGACAATGATTTTAAAACTTAACCCTTGCAGCAGAAACTCTCCCCAAATTCTATTCCCAAATAAATTCATATGCAGAACCTCAAACATAAAAACCATTATCATCTAAGGCAGCTATACTGTGACTAATTTGAAAAACACTGGTCTATCACCGCAATTTTCATACTTTTGAAATACATAATGAAATTGAATACACATCTCTGCTAAAATGCACAGAAAATACAGTTTTTCTTTTTTGGAATGATAATGAATAAATACTAGTTAGGATCAGTAGCTAGGACTCCCCTAAATCAACTCAGAAACACTGATCAGAAAAGAAGATAATATGTTGGAATATAAAGAACATAGTAACAACTCCCTTTAATTTCTGCAGTAGTACACAAATATATTACTAATATCTACATAAACTTGGACAGAGCAGGGAATGGGAATTAAGATGCAGTGTAGGGTAATGGAAAGATAACTAGATTTGAAGTTTCTGAAAATGTGGGGTGGAATTTCACTTACCAGTTTAAGCTTTTCAAGCCACAAAGTTGTTTTAATTACCTTGTGTGTGAATAAGGATCACATCATCTAACTTATTTATGGATTAAATGAAAAAATGTAAAAATGCTTTATAAACTATGAAGCACCATACAAAAGCCAGTTATAAACAAGACAGAATTACCAGTCATTATTTTTTAATCCTATATGATTGTATGTGTATTTGATAAGGTCAGTTTGCAGAAAGATTTTAATTAAATTTTAATTAAGAAAACTGGTCACTTTCTGTAAAACCTGACAAATCAAAAAGTTTCAACATTCTATATAATTAAAAACCCAGCTCCTATAGAACTGTAGCTATGTAGGCTTACGTAGGTTTCAAACTTTCACCCCCTCACTAGGACAGAATCACCATACAACATAAGAGGAACTTGGGACCTAACGCTCATGTGAAGGTGTTATTCCCCACTCACAGCCTGGAGTCCAGCTGAACCAGATCACCCATAAGCGTGCAAAAGATTCTGGAGTTGTTTTGGAACTGTTGTGCCAAAAACATGATTTATATGCCAAGCATAACATAATTTTGATAGGTCAAGGAAATCTTACTGCCTTTTTAAAAAAAAAAAAATCAGTGTCTCATTAAAGAATTTTTGGAAAATAGCTTGTAGGCTTCGGGAAGGGGTATTTTTAAAAATAGCTGTACGGTTTCATAAAGCTTCAGTGATAAATATCCTCGATCAAGGGCCAACAATTTTAGATTAAGACAATTGCCAGTTGTAAGATAATATCAAGGTATGCTGAGATTGTCACTTATTTTAGATATTTTAGGAGTTCTTCAAGAAAACGTTAATTACAACAAAGGCTTACATAGTCAAATAAATGGCAATGAATAATCAATTGAATATAAAGACCATTAAGTTTTTCTGAATTCAAAATGTATAGCTTTATAGCTTTACTTACAAATATTTAATCACTCTTTCTATATTAACTTTTTATTTTAAACCAAACAAATGATGTTTGGTGGGATAAATTTTTCTATATGGAAAAACAGCTTTTGAAAAATTAACTCTAGGCCAGATTTTCACTCTCCCCAGGTTACCTTTCATGTCATTAAAAACTAAATACATGCTGAAATAAAACATTCATTTTAATCTCTCAAACAACGAATAAGATACTCATCTCTAAAAGATGTTATCTCTCTTTTTGAAACTGTAATGCATAAACTCAAAAAAGGTTAAATTATATATCTTATAGAAATAGCTTCATTAGTAAAAGGTAACATCATAATGAAAACTAATATTTAATGAATGACAAAGATCAACCTTTCCACCATGGATATATACTCTTATAGTTAAAATCTGGCTTGAATCATTTTATCTAATCCAGATTTTGAAATAGGAGAACCCTAGTACTGAACTTTTTGTGGCTTTTCCACATACTCATGTGGCCTCAGTCAGGCAAGTTAACTTGAGTTTCAGATTCTTTGTTTGAAAAAGAGAATAATAATTGCATGTTAAAGCTGTAGTAAAAATTAAAGCATATGTAAAACACCTAAACAGATGTAATTTGTATTTTCTTCTAAATAACCTCATTATTAATAAATAATTTTTGAGTGTTTTAATGCTTTTTGGTCCCTTTATCCATAGGCTGTAAATTTAGCGTTTCCAAAGACGAAGTTCAGTGAAAAATGAAAAAGAATACTGAGCTAGATTTTTCATGAAGATCATGAAATACTGGTTATAACTGTGTTGGTCTGAGGGAAAGATACTAATCAGAAGGGCAATACAACTAAACACTAATTTTTCATTATGAAATTATATATTAACTATATTGAAAAGTACAAAGGAGAAAAGAAAAATTCATAATCCCACCATCCGTAGACAATGATTAACATTTTGCTATAGATCCTTCTAGTTTATATTTTATGCCACTTAAAAAACTAGGATCAGCTGGTTCATTGGGGAAAAACATCAGTAAAATAAACCTCCAGCCAAATCTGGCTAGCCAATCAAGAAAAAAAGAGAAAACACAAATTTTTAATATTAGAAATGAAAGACTGGCCATCACCACAGATCGTATGGGCATTATAAGGATAATAAAGGAATATTATGAACAACATCATGCTCACAAATTTGGTAACTTTAAATAAAATGGACCAATTCCTCAGAAGACACAAACTACACAAGGTAAGATAGATAACCTCAACAGCCCTATATCTATTAAAGAAATTAATAATTAAAAACCTTCTGAAACAGAAAGCACCAACCCAGATGATTTCCACACAATCTGTCTCTAAAAACAGCAGCAGGGGAAATATATCTTCACTTACTCTACGAATCCATCATTGTCCAAATATCAAACTCTGTCTGAATAGATACATCACCCAAGAAGATACATAGTGGCAACTAAGCATATGAAAAGATGCTGAATATCATGTCATTAGGGAACTGCAAATTAAGGCAATGAAATACCACTATATACCTGTTAGAATGGTTAAAATCCAAAACACTCACATCAAATATTGGTGAGGATACACAGCAACAAGAACTTTCATTCATTGCTGGTGGGAATGCAAAATGGTACAGCTACCATTGAAGATACCCTTACAGTTTCTTACAAAACTAAACATAGTCTATCAATGATGCTCCTAAATATTTACCCAAATGAGTTGAAAAAATTTGTCCACAAAAAAATTTGCCTGTGAGTGTTTATAGCAGTCTTATTCTTAATAGCCAAATCTTGAAAGTGAGCAAGATGCGTTTCAATAGGTGAATGAATAAGTAAACTGTGGGTACACCTATACAAGGCAATATTATTCATCAATAAATAGACATGAAAAGTAATAGAGGACCCTTAAATGCACATTTCTAAGTGAAAGAAGCAAATCTTTAGAAGCTACATACTGTATGATTCCAACTATATGACATTCTAAAAAAGACAAAACTTTAGAGACCATAAAAAGATTAGTGTTTGCCACAGGTTTGGGGAAGTGGGAGGTATGACTAGGTAGAGTTTAGGAGACGTTTTTTGGCAGTGATATGCACTGTGTCTGATACTATAATGATGGATTAATGACACTATGCATTTGGCAAAACCCATAAAACTGCACAACACATAGAGTGACCCTAATGTAAACTGTGGAATTTTGTTAATAATAATTTATCAATTGGGTTCAATAAAATATGCTAATATACAGGGAACTGAAGGCAGAGGAAAAGAGAGTACATGGAAACTCTGTACTTTCTACTCAATTTTTTCTGTAAATTTAAAATTGTTCTAAAATATTTTAGTTTAAAAAATTAAAATCATATTACACCTTTATGCTTATTTACCACAAATATTTCCCATACTCAAAGTAATTTTTGGTTAAGTATAGTCCATCAAAAAGATGCCCTACAATTTATTTAGCCAAATCCTATTACTGAATATTTAGCCTGTTTCTCCAGTCTTTGTATTACAAGCATTATGATGAATATACTCAGGTAAGTCTTTACTTCAGATAAGTATGTATCAAATATCAGGCTTGGTGCAAAGGTAATCGCAGTTTCTGCCTTTAGTTTTAATTGCCATTTGCCATTACTTTGTTTTTCTTTTCTTTTTTAGATGGAGTTCCACTCTGTCGCCCAGGCTGGAGTGCAGTGACACAATCTCGGCTCACTGCAACCTCTGCCTCCCAGATTCAAGCGATTCTCCTGCCTCAGCCTCCTGAGCATCTGGGATTACAGGCACCCGCCATTACGCCTGGCTAATTTTTGTATTTTTAGTAGAGATGGGGTTTCACCATGTTGGCCAGGCCGGTCTCAAGCTCCTGACCTCAAGTGATCTGCCTGCCTCGGCCTCCCAAAATGCTGAGATTACAGGCGTGAGCCACTGCACCCGGCCATTTGCCATTACTTTTTATTGACATTACTTTTTAATGTTAAAAGTAATGGCAAAAAGCACGATTACATTTGCACCAACTTATACATATGTGATAAGAGCTAATATAATTTTTAACTAAAAATAACATTAGATTATCTGGTTTTAATTGTATAATATAAATAATCATCAATTCATATTAGAAAACTACCAACTTCTGAGTAAATACTAGGCCATGAGTTCCTAGTAAGAAGAACTCTTATGCACCTTTTATTCCTTATTGCTAATCACAGCATCTAACACAAAATAAGCATTTAAAATATTTCATCAAACAAATGTTATTAAAAAGTAGCTTTGTTGTCTCCATCATAGTGTTAACAGGTAGAAAACATGATATTAAGCCAAATATATTAAATTTCAGTCAGTATTATAAGTCAGGGGTCAGCAAATCTTTTCTATAAACAGCCAAATAGTAAATATTTTAGGTTTTCCAAACCATATAGTCTCTTCACAACTACTTAATTCCACCATTATAGTATAAAAGCAGCCATAGTCAAGGGATGAGTGAAACTACGTCCAATAAAACTTTATTAACTGAAAAATTAAATTTGAACTTCATATAATTTTCATGAAATATTAACTTTTTTAACCATTATAAAATGTAAGAACCATTTTTAGTTCATAAGCCATTCAAAAACAGTCAACAAGCTGGATTTAGCCCACATGCTGTAACTTGCAAATCTCTGATACAAATAATGCCTTTGATATGTTGCCACACCTAGAGAAAAAATAGTACGCATTTACCAGTTTCTACAAGCCTAATGCATTGAGGTTCATGCCACATACAATCTATTCATATTTTTGAAAATATACATAGTCAAGTATATAAAATCAGATGACCCCTTCCTCCAGCCAGATGAAAGAAACTGACCTACCAATAAGACATAAAAGATTAACTAAGGTAGGAAATGAGTAGTTTTTGATTAAAAAGTCCTATGATGCCAGAAGTGCAGTTAGGGTAGATGGAGGAGCAAGACAGGCATAGAGTACTGGGAACTCTTCTAAAAGTACACAAATGTGTGAAGTTCGTGACTTCTTTGGAGACCTCACTCCAAAAAGAAAGAATAGTTATGCTTTCTTCATAAGGACAGTCATAAGACAGACTAAAGAAGATTTTGTTTCTAACAAATTAAAAATAAGCAGCACTCAAAAGTTTCTTTCAAAACCACTCAATCTGGAGGCGGTTGCGAATTAAATTCAAAAATTAAAATGTAAACCTCTCAAAACACTAGCGTGTAAGATAAAAAGTCTTTACCTTTAAAATGCTGTGCCAAAGTTGATTTTTAAGGTAGTAGGATGAACTTTAGAATATATTTTTCAAGAGAAAACAGTAGGTTTGCAAACTAAAAGTATAATTAACTTAAGTGTATATAATATGCATTTAATTTCATAACTAAAAAGAATTCAGGATAACATACAAGAATATACAAGAATTATATTATCCTGAAGGAAGACTGAAGAAACATCAAGCATGGGTTAAATTCTTGATTCTTTAGATTTTTCCTTTGTTCATTCGTAAACTCGGCAGAAAAACTGGTTAAACTAAAATTAGCATTGCTTAAATATTTCAGATAAAAATATTTAATTCAGTGCAAATCTATGTTAAAATAAGAAATGATTAAAATTAAGAGATTTCAGAAAAAAAGCTCTCTTAAGTCATAAGAATAATAAAACACTGGAATGGGTACATTTTGGAGTCTCCACCCTTAAAGTCGTGTTGTGTATGGGTATTGTTCCATCTGACTGGTAATATATTGCTGGGATATCTTTCATATGTACTTTCAGCTTTGTGATTCAAAACTGAATTACCCTGCTCAACATTAACAAAGATGAGCAGAAAACTTCTGACTATCATCACTATCACTTCCTTAACTTAAAACATGTATTTATACCCACCATCACCACTATCACTTCCTTAATTTAAAACATGTATTTATACAAAAGAGAGAAGGATCCTTAGAGATACTTTGTGTCTCAGTAGAATGGAAAGTACCATAGTACCGTGGAAAGTAACAACAGCACATAAAACTGACCTGATACAAGATCCAGAAATAGCTCAATCAAAAACCAAAGTAGAAAATCTAAACCAACACTACTCATTTTGTAAATGAATTGTACTATAACATTTCAGATATATCTACAAAAATGTTCTTTCCTTGTGCTCTGCATTTCCAAGCAAGCTATAAAACAGCTAACCTGTTTATGTGGTATTGCAATTACATCACAGATCAAAAGCTTCCAAGAGTATCTGAGCTACAGCCTTTGGAAGAGGAGGCTATAATAAATAACAAACAGTATAATGTAAAATATAAAACTCTGAATACACAAGGTAGTATTTCTTGGAGTGGCAATCCGAGTTCCAGGCTGCCTGTATCATCAGCAATAGAACGTTAACAGCTGCAAACCTGTAACCTACATTGCCAGACAGCAGCCAGGAGCCCAAGGGCTTCAATGGGCAATAAAGACACTTTTGAGCACTGACTAGTTGCTACGAATACAAGGTTTAACGCCATATCCTTGTCTTCAAGGTTTGAGAACCTCAAAGGCCTTAAAGCTGTTGCAATACATTTAAGATAATCCACAAGTTCTCTAAAAACCTCATGGGAAAGAATGAAAACATGCTATGTTCCTATATTCTTGCAAGATCCCATTCCCATCTCAAGGACAGTTTAAGAAAACACAGGTTACATGTCAAAGAAAGTGTTTATACATATGAGAACCCAAATAAAATCCTATTTCCTTTATGGTTCTGTAATTTATAATATTGGATAAAGTTCATCTGATATTCCACACTAGCATTACACATATAATATGATCAAAATGACTGGAAAAACTAATTGTTGGTAAAAATAGATAATGCTCTTAGCCATATACAAAGTGTGCTATTTAAAAGTTTCATAATTTTCATATTTTAAAAATTATATAACACGTTTGATTTTGGAAAAAGCCACATATATAAAAGGAAACCAAAACTATCCATAATCCATACTTCAAATACAACCACGACAAACATTTTGATGTCTTTTCTTTCTAGTCCAAAACATACATGCTTTTCTTTTTTTGTTTTTGTTTTGTTTACAAAAATAGAATGAGTCAATATACAATATATATACACTGCACTTGCTTTTCTTCAGTCTAACAATTCTTCCACGTCATTAATAAACTCAACAACATAACTGTTAATATCTGCATGTATCCGAATTATAAATACAAAATATTAAATAGCCTCTTTTTAAATACATAATAGCGAAAAAAAAAAAACTAGAAACAGCTTGAATGAACTATAATGAGCAGCCTTACACAGAATATATGTTTTGCATACTTATTTGATTATTTTCTTGTGATACCTAAAAATACAGTGTAGGTATGTGTTTTTTAGGCTTTGAATATTTATTGATAAAACTGCTTCTTTTAGAATGGCTGTACTAGTAATATATAGGAGCTCAAAATGCATTAATACACAACTTTAAAAGCATTAGATTTTATCATTAAAAATAAATTACTTTCAATCTGATAGTAAACTTGTTCTTTGGCCTAAATTGCATAAAATATGATGGTAATTAAACAAAAAATTTATAAGTAGGATGTAACACTTTGGGAACACAATCTAATCCTAAAATAATAAATTGTATTCAATATTTAAAATTTATATTAAGAAACTAAGAAAATCTTGTAAGTTATTACTTAGTAATATCCCTTGGATATGACAGTTGAAAAAAAAATCAAAGCAGGTCACGCCTAATAAGAAATGTATTCACGTTAAGTTAAAAAAAATTTTTTAATTGATCAAATATTAGCATCATTGCTATAGTATCACTACCAAGGACACTTCTCCTTTGAACAATAGCAACAAAGGCTCTACTTATTTTTGAAAACTGTGCTGGTGAAGAGCCAAGTTTATGGGTTAGAAATATGTTGACCTTACAGGTTTAAGTGACTTAAGTGACTGCCAAACTCAGTAAAACTAGAAAAAATTAATCTCCTGACTTCTACTCAATATTTTCTATAAATTCCTCATTTAAAAAATGTTTTACAACTCTAGCTCTTAGATATTAGAGATGTCCTAACAAAAACAAATAAAAGGAAGTCAATATATTAGTTCACTTAGCCATTGTTTCTTCCTTCCCAATATTCACGTGTTCAACTAAGAAAAATATTAAAAGAACAAACAAAAGTAAAAATTTGGGTGATAAACCTTTTTAGAAGGCAATTATTCAATTGAACATTTACTTAAATTGAATTAAATAATTCAATTAAAGTTTAATAATTTGATTAAGCAATTACCTAACTCAATTAATTTAATTAACATTTATTTATTTAAATCTTATTTAATCGTAAGTTAGGGCATGGAATTTATAAAACAACAAAAATTAAATTACACCATTGACCCCCAAACAAGCTTTATTTCCTATTTTGATTTAGTATACAAAATTTTTAAAAAATATGGTATGTAATAAAAATATCTGGATTACTTTATTAATTTTAAAATATTTTCTAATTAAATGGGATTATAAATTCATGTTTAATATAAAGTTAGTATAGAACAACAACTTTTCATTTGTTAAACAGGATGGGAAATGACAACTTTTAAATAAAATTTTAAAAATTACCTTCGAATAAACTGAGGTCTCTTCGTAGCCGTGGTCCATAAAGCCCTTCTAAAATACTCTCAAAACCTGTGTTTTTAAAGAGAGAAAAGTACATTAACTACTAGAAAAGTTACATTTTACAATTTAAAGTCATAAACTCTGTATCAATCAGCAAATTAACATACCATAAGTATTTTTCCTCTAGCTGCATTAAGCTGAAGTAGGCAATATACAATATAATAGTCACACAATGACTACCAGAAATTACGTGACTGTAAAGAAATTAAAATATCAAAATGGAAATATTCACTACTAAAACAACTAAACAACTTTATCATTTATAAGTATTCCTGGGTAAAATATTATGGGCAGATTTTATATGTAAGAATCTTGTAGAGAGGGGAAAAATAATTAGAAGACACATATTATAATTGTTTATGTTTGTTCTAAAAAAGTAAATATAAAAAATAGCATCTTTAACATCAATTACAAGAATGAGTAAATGAGGATCAATAGGGAGAAATCTTTCTGTTAAACATACGATGTATAAAATTTAAACCTACTTGTAAAAATTAAAACACAGGCCGGGCGCGGTGGCTCAAGCCTGTAATCCCAGCACTTTGGGAGGCCGAGGCGGGCGGATCACGAGGTCAGGAGATCGAGACCATCCTGGCTAACACGGTGAAACCCCGTCTCTACTAAAAATACAAAAAATTAGCTGGGCGTGGTGGCGGGCGCCTGTAATCCCAGCTACTCAGGAGGCTGAGGCGGGAGAATGGCATGAACCCGAGAGGTGGAGCTTGCAGTGAGCCGAGATCGTGCCAGTGCACTCCAGCCTGGGGGACAGAGAAAGACTCCGTCTCAAAAAAAAAAAAAAAAAAAAATTAAAACACAAACATTTGGTCATTGCTATAGATTGCCCTAAATTTGAGGTAAAAAAAATTACTGAAAATCTTGTCAAGTTAACAAAACCCTAGTTTATTAATTTCCCAAGTATTCCACTTTCTGGACATACTCGTTTTAAGATTTTACAATTTTCGACTTTGAAGTCTGTAACATATTTAATTTTAAGCACCAATCAACTATAGGCATCCAAAAAAAATATGATCCTGATGGCAAAATAATTGAGAAGCTAAGAAAAGGAAATAATGTAAGCCATGTGTGGATTTGGGAGGAAAAAACTAAATATGGCATGACAGACCCTATAAATCAAAGAAAAAGTAGATTTTCTCGGTGGTATTCCTAAATTGTAAAACATTATTAATACTTCTATAGAAATATTTATTTCATAAGTTATAAGATGCTTTTGAAAAACATTAACATCTCCAAAATCAAGACTCATCATAGAATCTACTGTCATAGTAAAAAACTAGCCACAGTTTTTCATTTAATAAAACATGAACTACTGATGCATCCCACAACTAATAATGTCTTAGATTTCACAAAGTAAGGTAGCTATCATGATACTTGGTAAATATGTAATGAAATAAAATCTTTTGTGAAATGACAGTACTAGTTCCCATGAGTAGAAATTTCCTGGTAAAAAAGTGAATGAACTACCTACTGCTCAAGCAAGCTATCATACTGGGTAGAGACTCAGGCAGATTAAGCCCAAATCCTTCTATAGAAGGGTTCTTCTATTTTAGAGTAGAAGATACTCTATTTTTCTGTCATCAACGTGCTTCAAAAATATTACTGCACTTGCGAGCATCTGTTGCTGATAACATAGTTCCTAAGACTGATCAAAAGTGTATTAGTTGGTCTCATTATAGTCTTCATGCTACTATCTCTCTTCTGCATTTTATGTCTCTTTAGCTTTCTTTACTGCATTTTAGTTAATTTCTTCTACTATCTATTCCACTTCATGAAATTCTTATGGTTCAATCTGCTGACAAATACATCTTTTTGTTTAAAAAAGTCAACTTTATTGAGGTATAATTTTCATATAATACAAGGTATCCATTTTAAAAATAAACTTCAGTAACTTTTGAAAATCCATACTTTCATTTTGCCAAGAACACAACCAAGACAGAAACTATTTCCATCAACTCAAATGGTACCCTTCTGCCCTTCTGAGTAATCACCTGGAACATCCCAAAGCCCATTCCAAAGCATCTTTTCTCCTGTAATGGTTTTATTTGGTTTTGGTAACAGAGTAATGCTGGCCTCATAAAGCAAACTGGGAAATAATCCAAACTTCACCATTTTTTGAGTTTGTGTATTATAATATTTATTAATTATTAATAAGACTTGGAGCTCTCTTTGTGGTAAAACTTTAATCATAAGTCCAGTTTTTAAAAATCAATAAAAAACTAGGCTATCGATTTCTTATTCAGTTTTGGTAATTTGTATAAATTACAGCACTTACTGGCAAAAAGTTGCTCAAAAGATTTTTAATACCCTTTACCATCTGAAGAATCTGTAGTTGTGTCCCTCTTTCATTTCTGATATCAGTTTAGGTATCTTCTCTCCTTTTTCATTGATTACTTGACTAAAAATTGAGTAATTTTATTGATCTTTTTATAAAAGATCAACTTTTGGTTTCAATTATTTTCTTTCTTGATCACTCATTTTCTGTTTTTCATTTCTGCCCTTTCCTCTTTATAGCCTTCTAATTATTTTTTATTTTCACTGAAACTTAGTTTTCTAAGTTTTTAAGGTGGAAGCCTAGATCATTAATTTGAGACCTTTGTTCTTTTCCAATAAAAGCATTTAAAGCTATAAATTCCCCTCTATTCACTAGAATAGCTCTAACCCATAAACTGTGATATACTCTTTATTTTCATTTAGTTCAAATTGTTTGTAATTTCCCTTATGATGTCTTATTTTACCCATAGGATATAAACGTGTTGCTTAATTTCAAATATTTAGGTATTATTCAGAAATCTTTCTCTGCTGAATTCTTTTTGTTTTTTTGGGACAGAATCTTGCTGTGTCACTCAGGCTGGAGTGCAGTGGTGTGATCTCGGCTCACTGCAACCTCCACCTCCTGGGTACACGTGAATTCTCCTGCCTCAGCCTCCCGAGTAGCTAGGACTAAAGGCACATGCCATCATGCTCGGCTATTTTTGTATTTTTAGTAGAGATGAGGTTTCACCATGTTGGTCAGGCTGGTCTCAAACTCCTGACCTCAGGTGATCCATCTGTCTCAGCCTCCCAAAGTGCTGGGATTACAGACTTGAGCCACTGGGCCCAGCCTGTTATTGAAATGTACAAGATTCTTTGTGGTTGTAAAACATGTAAGATTACAGTCATTGTAAATTTCCTGACACTGAATTTATCAATAGCATATGTTCTACACTGGTGAATATTCCATGTAACACGGAAAAGAATGTGTGTCTGTAGTTACTGGGAGGAATGTACTATAAATATTAATTAGGATTTAGCTGATTGATAATGTTCTTTGGGTCTTTTATCTCTCATGATTTTCTGTCCTTTCTCCTTTTTGCCAATTTTGATGCTCTGTTATTGGGTACATTTATATTGCATATTTTTATGTCCTCTTTGTGAATTGATATCATCATTATAAAATGCTCCTCCTTGTCCTTGTTCTGAATTCTATTGCGTCTACTGTTATATCAGCTACACCAACTTTCTTATGATTAGCAGCATTTTCATTATGTATTTTTTCCAATTCTTTAACTTTTAACCTGTCTTTATATTCAAATTGAGTTTCTTGTGGACAACAGAGTTGAATCTTGCATTTTTATCCAGACTGAAAATATCTGTTTTTTGAGGACAGTGTTTAGACCATTAAAATTGAATGTATTTATTAAAATAGTTGGGTTTATATCTACCATCTTATTTGCTATTTATTTCCTCTGTTATACATCCCTCCCCATTCTCCACTCCACAATATTATTTTAAGTTAAATGAGAAGTTTGTAGTATTCCATTTTGTTGCCACCATAAACTTAATAGCCATAAGTCTTCTAGTTTTTTTAGGGCTTGCCCTAAGGTTTACAATATTCATTTTAGCTTTTCACCATCTACTTTAAAACATTATAGTACCACTTAGTATGTAATGTAAGAATCAATACATAGTATGTAACATAAGGATCAAATCTCATTATATATAACTTACTTGAAAACATTTTAAACATATTAAAACATTAGAAAGTCTTTTAAATTTACTCACAATGTCACTTTTTAGTGTTTGTAGACCTATGCTTAAAGATCTTCTACTAGCTACCATTTTTCCTAAAAGACAAAATCATTTGTCTCAATTTTTTAAAAAATGTTGTTTTGAGGATAAAGTTGTAGGTTGACAGTTTTTTTTGGTACACTGAAGATGTGCTTTCACTGTCTAGTGGTTTGCATAGTTGCTGGCAAGTTTACAATCTTTCCTTCCTCTGTTCCTCTGTACATCATAATGTGCCTTTTTCTGACTGCTTTTAAGATTTTCTTTTTATCATTGATTTTCAGCATTATGATGATTATGTGTCTTGGCATGGTTTTCTTGGTTGAGCTCACTAAATCTGCAGAATTATTTTGATTATTGAGCTCACCAAGTCTGCAGAAATATTTTGATTTCTATGGCAGATTAGTTTCTATTTTCTAGACTTTCATGAGAATCGAATCTTACAGAACAGACTCTCTTTTGTGGGGGCTGGTCTTTTTCACTCAATAGAATAATTTTTAGCTTTCTCTGTATCCTTGCTGGTTATCACTAGTTTATTTCTCAGTATATTCCATTATATTAGATATATTACAATTTTTAATCTATTCAGAAGTTGGTGGATATATGTTTTCATTTTTCTTGTGTAAATAATTAACAGTGTAATTGTAGGGTTGTATAGTAGGGTTACATTTAGTTTTTTAAGAAACCAAACTGTTTTCAAAGTTATTGTTATCATTTTACATTCCTGCCATCTGCCATCCATGTATGAAAGTTACCATGGCTGATTCACATCCCAATCACCACTTGGTTAGTTGTGTTTTTCTTTTGCTTTCTTCTAAAACATAAATAAATAAATAAATAAATAAATAAATAAATGGAGTGATTTGTAGAAAACATTCTAATGTCCTCATGTCTCCATGCAGTTTTAATTTGTATTTCCCTATTGATCATCTTTTCACAGGCTTACTTCAGATACCTCTGTTCAAATCATTTGCAAAATTTTTAATTGGGTTGTCAGACATTTTATTATGGCATTATAAGAGCCTTTCCTATTTTGTTTTAAGATATATTCTGGATACAATTCCTTTGTCTAATAATATATGTTGTGAATATTTCTCCTAGTCTATCATTTGCATTTTTGTTTTCTTAATGGTGTTTCCCAAAGAACAATAGTTGTTAATTTTGATGATTAATTTACCCAGTTTTTTTCTTTACAGTGGTTTTTCTGCTCTAACAATCATTTTCTTTACCCCAAGGATGCAAAGGCTTTCTCCTAAAAGTTATAGAGATTTAAATTTTACATTTAGGTCTGTGGCCCATTTTGATTACTTTTTGTCGATGGTGTGAGACGACTGATCTTTTTTTTGTTTCTGTATTGGTATCTATTTGATGCAGCAAACCATTTGTTTCTATCCTAAATCCTCCATTTCCCTCTTATGTTCATGTTATCTTCTTAGTCCTTTAACATAACTTAGCAAACTTAGCAGTTTTAATATATTTCTTTGCATATCATCTATTATTTCTGGTTCTATTTCTACTGATGTTCTCCCAATTATGAATGGTATTTTTCTGCTTTTTTGCATATCTAGTACTTTTGCTTGAATGCGAGACATTGTGAATTTTACACTGTGAGTGCTGGGTTCCCCATTTTTTAAAGGGAGTCAGACCATGTTTATTCAGGAAGTTACTTAAAGTTCATTCTGAGGTTTTTAAGGGGCTGGGCACAGTGGCTCATGCCTATAATACAAAGAACTTGAGAGGGTGAGGTTAAGAAGATTGCTTGAGACCAAGAGTTTGAGACTAGCATGGCCAACAAAGCAAGACCCCTTCTCTACAAAAACATCTAAAAAACTGGCCCAGAGTGGTGGCACACACCTGTGGTCTCAGCTAATTGGGTGGCTGAAGTGGAGGAATGCTTGAGCCAGAAGTTGCAGTCTGAAGTGGGCTATGATCACATCACTGTACACCAGTCTGGGCAATAGAGCAAGACCTTGTCCCAAAAAAAAAAAAAAAAAAGTTTAGTTTTCTTGGCTTCAGTGACTGCTTTCACTTTGGGTGGTGGGAACTTGAATAATAATTGCCATCCCTGTATAAGTTCTGAAAATTGTTTGCATTATAGGTCCCAGAAACTGCTTTCCCAAAGGTGTTATTTGTCAGGTTTTATGGGTGTCACCCTACACACACGAACTGGTTTTCAGCCAGATTCAAGGGCACTGCATGCTGATTTCTTGAGCTCTTTCTCTCTGCAGCTCTCTCCGTTCTGGTACAATGCCCTCATAAATTCCAGTCACTCACAATACACTAAAGGCAGATCTCTGCCTTCTTTTTTTTTTTTTATTATTATACTTTAAGTTTTAGGGTACATGTGCACAACGTGCAGGTTTGTTACATATGTATACATGTGCCATGTTGGCGTGCTGCACCCATTAACTCGACATTTAGCATTAGGTGTATCTCCTAATGCTATCCCTCCCCCCTCCCCCCACCCCACAACAGGCCCCAGTGTGTGATGTTCCCCTTCCTGTGTCCATGTGTTCTCATTGCTCAATTCCCACCTATGAGTGAGAACATGCAGTGTTTGGTTTTTTGCCTTCTTAAGTCAGCAAGCCCACTGGGCTCTTTTTAGGCCAACTCTGCCTGTGCTATAATCTGCAAATTACCTACAGGCAAAAAAGCTGGCATGATCATATGGCCTAAATCATTAGTTTCCTTCTTCTCAGGGACCAGTTTTGTGCTCCCTGTTTTCCACTGTCTGTGCATATATGGTCCAGTTTCCTAGCTGTCTACAGGAGAAGATAAGTCCAAACTCTATTACATCCTCATGCACAGAGATGGACGTTCATCCTCTGACTTGTTAATTTCAGCAATTTATACAAGCTTTATTCTGTTCTTTTTGAAAACTTAAAAACTTTTTAATAGCTCTCCATACTTTGCAGCTATTTAGGTCTATAATTTATTTCTTTAAATAAGAAATATTTTAAAATCAGTGTTAAAAAATTAAATTGGTATCTAATCATTTCAATACTTTTTCTTGAATAAGTCTGTTTCTGCAGTCTGATGCCTCTTGCTCATCTTGCCTTGTTTCTTCATGCAATTAATTCAGTACTTAATGGCTTTTGCCCTCAAAAGATCAAATTCCCTAAGGCCTAGAATGGAAGTGCTCTCCTCCAGAGAGTTCTAATACCCAGTACCCTTGAGCAAACTATGCTACATGGCAAGGGGGAAACAGGATGCAGATGGAATTAAGGTTGTTTATCAGCTGACCTTAAAATAAGATTATACTGGTGGATTCAACATAATCACAAGGGTCCTTAAATTGGGAAGGAGGCAGAGGAATCAGAAAAGAGAGATGAAATTGTGAGAACCAACCAGCCACTGCTGGCTTTGGAAATAAAAGAAGACCTCATGCCATTGAATGCTAGCAGCCTGTAAAAGCTGGGAAATGCAGGAAAATTGATTCTGGCCTAGAGCCTTCATAAAGCAACACGGCCCTGCCTACAGTTTGATATTAGCCCAGTGAGACCCATTTCAGATCTCTCACCTCCAGGACTATAAGATACTAAATTTGTCATGTGCCACTAAACTTGTGGTATTCATTACAAAACTCATACCTGCTTCAAACTAATTTCATGGCTTGAAGTTCCTTGATT
This sequence comes from Symphalangus syndactylus, assembly GCF_028878055.3. Taxonomy (NCBI): domain Eukaryota; kingdom Metazoa; phylum Chordata; class Mammalia; order Primates; family Hylobatidae; genus Symphalangus; species Symphalangus syndactylus. Next base: position 25,737,203 of record NC_072438.2, read on the forward strand.
GACTCAGGGTACAGATCTACTAGAGGGCTGGTCTGTGGCAAGTTCAATATTTGATATTTTTCTACCTTTACTTTTCTTGTCCCGCTCTGATCATCACCAAGGCAAACTTCTGGGACTGGAGAAAGGCAAGATGATTTAGATTGACTTGCTTTTATCCTAAAGCATAACTCTTTGATGTCACAGCTTAATGTAAAGACAATCTCCCATAGAACTATTTGGACAGGCCATTGCCCTAGAATTGTGATCCTTTTGTTTAAACAGCCATGAAAACACAAATATGTGGTACTAACAAAGACTTCAAGCTTAAGCAGCTTTTTACCTCTGATTTTCTACTTAACCTCTAAAATTAGCTTGGGTATTCTCAACTGCCTTTTTAACTCTTAGCCATTTTAAACTTTTTAAAAATCCAGCACTTTTCATTGTTTTTAGAAGAAAGGTTGATTCAGAGCAGGAGTCCCCAACCCCCAGGGCCATGGACCAGTACCAGTCTGTGGCCTGTTAGGAAAGGGACCACACAGCAGGAGGTGAGCAGTGGGCAAGCAAGCATTACCTCCTGAGCTGTGCCTCCTGTTAGATCAGATTCCCACAGAAGTGTGAGCCCTATTGTCAACTGCACTTGTGAGGTATTCTGGGTTGTGTACTCCTTATAAGAATCTAATGCCTAATGATCTGAGGGGGAACAGTTTCATCACAAAACCATGTCCCCTGTCCATGGATGAATTGTCTTTCACAAAACTGGTCCCTGGTGCCAAAAAGGTTAGGGACCACTGACTTAGATAACTTAACCCTTCCAAAGACCAAAATTCTTAGTTCTTTAAGATTGATTACACTATAGAGTTCATTTGTATAAGTACATAGTTACCTATTTCCCTACTGAAAGCTATATAACTTTTTTGTTGTTATTGTTATTACAAACATTGCTGCACCGGAACCTTTCATAAATGGCTTATCCTGTCCCACTGGTAGTTTCTACTGAGTACAAATCTTTAAGTGGGATTACTTAACCTTAGACTATGAATATTTTGAACTTTACTACAATAAATATTGCATTGTATGGCTGAATCATCCTAACAATCTTATCAGCAATGTTTGAGTTCCTATTGTCCCCAAATGGTCACCAAAAGTTATCAGCCTTCATATTTGTCCAACACATGAGTACCAAATTATTTATTGTTTTAATTTGCAGTTCTCTGATTATTATTGAGTTTCAGTATATTTTACATATTCTACCTTCAGATTTCCTTCAGCCAGACACGGTGGCTCATGACTGTAATCCCAGCACTTTGGAAGGCTGAGGTGGGCAGACTGCTTGAGTCTGGGAAACATGGTGAAATCTCATCTCTCTCTATATAAAAAAAATTAGCTGGGTGTGGTGGCATGCACCTGTAGTCCCAGCTACTCAGAAGGCTGAAGTGCGAGGATCACCTGAACCCAGAAGGTTGAGGCTGCAGTGAGCTAAGCCATGATCACGCTCCTGCACTCTAGCCTGGATGACAGGCTAGAGTCATCCAGGCTTTTCTTATTACTTTTATTTTAGATTCAGGGGTACATGTGCAGGTTTGTTACATAGGCAAACTGATGTCACAGGGGTTTGGTGTAGACTATTTCATTGCCTGGGTAATAAGCCTAATACCCAATAGTTATTTTTTCTGATCCTCTTGCTCCTTACACCCTCCATCCTCAAGCAGGTCCCAATGTCTGTTGCTCCCCCCTTTGAATCCATGTGTTCTCATCATTTATATGGTAGAATAGGTGGTATTTGATTTTCTATTCCTGTGTTAGTTTGCTAAGGATGATGGTCTCCAGCTCCATTTATGTCCCTGCAAAGGGCATGAGCTTGTTCTTTTTCATGGCTGCATAGTATTCCGTGTGTGTGTGTGTGTGTGTGTGTGTGTGTGTGTGTGTGTGTGTGTGTGTGTATGTGTGTATGTGTGTATACAAGATATTTTCTTTATCCAATCTATCAATGATGGGCATTTAGGTTGATTCCATGTCTTTACTATTGTGAATAGTGCTGCAATGAACATATGCGTGCACACGTCTTTACAATACAACAATTTATATTCTTTTGGGTATACACCCAGTAATGGGATTGCTGGTTTGAATGGTAGTTCTGCTTTCAGCTCTTTGAGGAACTGCCCACAATGCTGTCCACAACGGTTGAACTAATTTATCCTCCCACCAACAGTGTGTAAGTGTTCCATTTTCTCCGCAACCTTGCCAGCATGTTATTTTACTTTTTAGTAACAGCCATTCTGACTGGTGTGAAATGTTATCTCACTGTGGTTTGATTTGCATTTCTCCATTAATCATGATATTGAGCTTGTTTTCATATACTTGTTGGCTGCATGCACACCTTCTTTTGAAAAGTGTCCGTTCACGTCCTTTGCCCACTTTTTAATGGAAATTTTTTTTCTTGTAAATTTAAGTAAGTTCCCTATGGACGCTGGAAATTAAACCTTTGTCAGATGCATAGTTTGCAAATATTTTCTCCCATTCTGCAGGCTGTCTCTTTACTCTGTTGATAGTTTATTTTGCTGTGCAGAAGTTCTTTAACTAGTTCCCATTTGCCAATTTTTGTTTTCATTGCAATTACTTTTGGCATCTTTGTCATGAAATCTTTGCCCATGCCTATGTCCTAAATGGTACTGCCTAGGTTGTCTTCAAGGGTATTTATAGTTTTGGGTTTTACATTTAAGTCTTTAATCCATCTTGAGTTAATTTTTTATAAGGTATAAGGAAGGGGTCTAGTTTCAATTTTCTGCACACGGCTAGCCAGTTATCCCAGCACCATTTAATGAAAAGGAAGTCCTTTCCCCATTACTTGTTTTTGTTAGCTTTGTTGAAGATTAGATAGTTGTAGGTATATGGCCTTATTTCTGTGCTCTCTGTTCCATCCAATTGGTCTGTATGCCTAGTTCTATATCAGTACCATGTTGTTTTAGTTACTGCAGTCCTGTGGTATAGTTTGAAGTCAGGTAATGTGATGCCTCTAGCTTTGTTCTTTTTGCTTAGGATTGCCTTGGCTATTCAGGCTCTTTTTTGGTTCAATACAAATTTACAAATAGTTGTTTCTAGTTCTGTGAAGAATGTTATTGACAGTTTGATAGAAACAGCAGTGAATCTATAAATTGCTTTGGAGAAAATGGTAATTTTAATGATATTGATTCTTCCTATCCATGAGCAAAGAATGTTTTTCCTTTTGTTTGTGTCATCTCTGACTTATCTGAGCAGTGTTTTGTAATTCTCATTGTAGAGATGTTTCACCTCCCTGGTTAGCTGTATTCCTGGATATTTTATTCTTTTTGTGGCAACTGTGAATGAGACTGAGTTCCTGATTTGGCTCTCGGCTCGCTGTTGTTGGTGTATAGGAATGAGAGTAATATTTGTACATTGCTTTTGTATCCTGAAATTTTGCTGAAGTTGTTTATCTGCTGAAGGAGCTTTTGGGTTAAGACTATGGGGTTTTCTAGATATAGAATCACGTCATTGACAGACAAGTAATAGTTTGACTTCCTCTTTTCATATTTGGATGTGCTTATTTCTTTCTCTTGCCTGACTACTCTGGCCAGCACTTCCAATATTATGTTGAATAGAAGTAGTGAGAGAGGATATCCCTGTCATGTGCCAGTTTTCAAGGGTAATGCTTCCAGCTTTTGCTCATTCAGTATGATGTTGGCTGTGAGTTTGTCATATGTGACTCTTATTATTTTGAGGTGTGTTCCTTTAATACCTAATTTATTGAGAATTTTTAGCATGAAAGGAAACTGAATCAAAACATTGAAAGCCTTTTCTGTATCTGCTGAGATAATCATGTGGTTTTTGTCCTTAGTTCTGTTTATATGATGAATCACATCTATTGACTTGCATATGTTGAACCGATCTTGCATCTCAGGGATAAAGCCTACCTAATAGTGGTGTATTAGCTCTTTGATGTGCTGCTGGATTCAGTCTCCAAGTATTTTGTTGAGGATTTTTGCATCTATGTTCGTCAAGGATATTATCCTGGAGTTGTCTTTTATTGTTGTGTCTCTGCCAAGTTTTGGTATCAGGATGATGCTGGCCTCATACAATGAGTTGGGGAGGAGATCCTCTTCCTATATTTTTTGGAAGAGTTTCAGTACCAATGGTACCAGCTCTTGTTTGTGTATCTGGTAGAATTCGGCTGTGAATCTATCTGGTCCTGAGCTTTTTCAGGTTGGTAGGTAGGGTATTCATTACTGATTCAACTTAGGAGCTCATTATTGGTCTCTTCAGGGAATCAATTTCTTCCTGGTTCAGTTGTGTGTGGGGGGTTATATGTGGCCAGAAATTTGTCCATCTTTTCTAGGTTTTCTAGTTTGTATGAATAGGGATGTTTGTAGTAGTCTCTGATGGTTATTTGTATTTCCATGGAGTCAATGGTTAACATCCCCTTTGTCTTTTCTAATTGTGCTTATTTAGGTCTTTTCTCTTCTGTATTATCTAGCTAGTGATGTATTTTATTTATTTTTTCAAAAAACAACTCCTGAATTCGTTGATCTTCTGAATGGTTTTTCTTGTCTCAATCTCCATCAGTTAAGCTCGGATTTTGGTTACTTCTTGTTTTCTGCTAACTTTGGGGTTAGTTTGCTCTTGCTTCTCTAGTTCTTTTACTTGTGATGTTAGGCTGTTAATCTGAGATCTTTCTAACTTTTTGATGTGGGCATTTAGTGCTATAAATTTCTCTCTTAACACTGCCTTAGTTGTGCCCCAGAGATTCTGGTATGTTGTATTTTTGTTCCATTAGTTTCATAGAACTTGTTGATTTTTGCTTTAATTTCATTATTTATCCAAAAGATAAACAACATGCTATTCAGGAGCACGTTGTTTAATTTTCATATAATTGCATAGTTTTGAGTGATTTTTTAAAAGTTTTAATTTATATTTTTATTGAGCTGTGGTCTGAGAGTTTTTAATATGATTTTGGTTCTTCTGGATTTGCTGAGGATTATGTCCAATTGTGTGGTCAGTTTTAGAGTATGTGATGTGCCATGTGCCATGTGGTGACGAGAAGTACGTATACTCTGTTGTTTTGAGATGGAGAGTCCCGTAGAGGTCTATCAGATCCATTGGGTCCAATGGTGAATTCAGGTCCTGAACATCTTGTTAATTTTCTCCCTTGATATACTACTCTCAGGGGAGTGCTGAAGTCTCCCATTTTTATTGTGTGGGAGTCTATAAGTATCTTTGTAGGTCTCTAAGAACTTGCTTTATGAATCTGGTTGCTCCTCTGCTGGGTGCATATATATCTAGAATAGTTAGGTCTTCTTGTTGAATTGAACCCTTTACCCTTATTTAATGCTCTTCTTTGCCATTTTTGATCTTTGTTGGTTTAAAGTCTGTTTTGTCTGACATTTGGATTGCAACCTGGCTTTTTTCTCATTTCCGTTTGTTTGGTAGATTTTCCTCCATCCTTTTATTTTCAGCCTATGGTTGTCACTGTATGTGAGGTGGGTCTCTTGAAGATGGCATACCATTGGGTCTTGCTTTTTTATCCAGATTGATACTCTCTACTTTTTAAATAGTGCATTTTACCCATTTACATTCAACATTAGTATTGATATGTGTGGATTTGACCCTGTTATTGTGTTGTTAGCTAGTTATTATGCTGGCTTGTTTGTGTGGTTGCTTTACAGTGTCACTTGTCTGTGTACTAAAGTATTCTTGTATTGGCCAGAAATGATCTTTCCTTTCTACATTTAATGCTCCTTTCAAGATCTCTCGTAAGGCAGGTCTGATAGTAAAAAATACCCTCAGTATTTGCTTACCTAAAAAGGATCTTATTTCACCTTTGCTTAGGAAGCTTAGTTTGGCTGGATATAAAAATCTTGGTTGAGAATATTGTTATTTAAGAATGTTGAGTATAAGCCCCAAATCTCTTCTGGCTTGTAGGGTTTCTGCTGAGAGGTCTGCTATTAGCCTGATAGGGTTCCCTTTGTAAATGACCTGCGCTTTCTCCAGCTACCTTTAACATTCTTTCACTACAACCTTGGAAAATGTAATGATTACATGTCATAGGGATGATCTTGCACAGAATCTTCCAGGGGTTCTCTGTATCTTCTGAATTTGACTGTTGGCCTCTCTAGTGAGGTTGGGGAGGTTTTCATGAATGATACCCTGAAATATGTTTTCCAAGTTGTTTTCTATTTCCCTGTCCCTTCCAGGGATGCCAGTGATTTGTAGGTTTGGCCTCTTTACATAATCCCATATTTGTTGGAGGCTTTGTTCTTTCCTTTTCATCCTGTTTTCTTTATTTTGTCTGACTGTCTTATTTCTGAGAGCCAGTCTTCAAGTTCCGAGATTACTTCCTCAGCTTGGTCTACTCTGCTGTTACTACTTATGATTGCATTGTGATATTCTTGTAGTGTGTTTTTCTGCTTTATCAGATCAGTTAGGTGTGTTGTTTGTTTATTTATACTGGCTATTTTGTTTGTCAGCTCCTGTATCATTTTACTGTGATTCTTAGTTTCTGTTGATTGGGTCTTGGTGTTCTCCCGAATCTCAATGATCTTTTTTTTTTTCTATCTATATTCTGAATTCCATTATTGCTATTTCTGCTTTGGCTACTTCTCAACTGAACTGTTGGTCTTTTAAGAATTCAGGCATAGTTGAGAAGAGGAGCCAAGATGGCCGAATAGGAACAGCTCCAGTCTACACTCCCAGCGTGAGCGACACAAAAGACGGATGATTTCTGCATTTCCATCTGAGGTACCGGGTTCATCTCACTAGGGAGTGCCAGACAGTGGGTGCAGGACAGTGGGTGCAGCGCACCATGCGCGAGCCGAAGCAGGGCAAGGCATTGCCTCACTCGGGAAGCGCAAGGGGTCAGGGAGTTCCCTTTCCTAATCAAAGACAGGAGTGACAGACGGCACCTGGAAAATTGAGTCACTCCCACCCAAATACTGCGCTTTTCCAACGGGCTTAAAAAATGGCACACCAGGAGATTATATCCTGCACCTGGCTAGGAGGGTCCTAGGCCCACGGAGTCTTGCTGATTGCTAGCACAGCAGTCTGAGATCAAACTGCAAGGCAGCAGCAAGGCTGGGGGAGGGCCGCCCACCATTGCCCAGGCTTGATTAGGTAAACAAAGCAGCCGGGAAGCTCGAACTGGATGGAGCCCACCACAGCTCAAGGAGGCCTGCCTGCCTCTGTAGGCTCCACCTCTGGGGTCAGGGCACAGACAAACTAAAAGACAGCAGTAACCTCTGCAGACTTAAATGTCCCTGTTTGACAGCTTTGAAGAGAGTAGTGGTTCTCCCAGCACACAGCCGGAGATCTGAGAACGGACAGACTGCCTCCTCAAGTGGGTCCCTGACCCCCGAGCAGCCTAACTGGGAGGCACCCACCCAGTAGGGGCAGACTGACACGGCACACGGCCGGGTACCCCTCTGAGACAAAACTTCCAGAGGAATGATCAGGCAGCAGCATTCGCGGTTCATGAAAATCCGCTGTTCTGCAGCCACCGCTGCTGACACCCAGGCAAACAGAGTCTGGAGTGGACCTCTAGCAAACTCCAACAGATCTGCAGCTGAGGGTCTTGTCTGGTAAAAGGAAAACTAACAACCAGAAAGGACATCCACACCAGAAACTCATCTGTACGTCACCATCATCAAACACTAAAGGTAGATAAAACCACAAAGATGGGAAAAAAACAGAGCAGAAAAACTGGAAACTCTAAATATCAGAGTGCCTCTCCTCCTCCAAAGGAACGCAGCTCCTAATCAGCAAAGGAAAAAAGCTGGACGGAGAATGACTTTGACGAGTTGAGAGAAGAAGGCTTCAGACAATCAAATTACTCCGAGCTACAGGAGGAAATTCGAATCAATGGCAAAGAAGTTAAAAGCTTCAAAAAAAATTAGACGAAGGGATAACTAGAATAACCAATGCAGAGAAGTCCTTAAAGGACCTGACGGAGCTGAAAACCATGGCACGAGAGCTACGTGACGAATGCAGAAGCCTCAGTAGCCGATGCAATCAACTGGAAGAAAGGGTATCAACAATGGAAGACGAAATGAATGAAATGAAGCAAGAAGAGAAGTTTAGAGAAAAAAGAATAAAAAGAAACGAACAAAGCCTCGAAGAAATATGGGACTATGTGAAAAGACCAAAGCTACATCTGATTGGTGTACCTGAAAGTGACAGGGAGAATGGAACCAAGTTGGAAAACACTCTGCAGGATATCATCCAGGAGAACTTCTCCAATATAGCAAGGCAGGCCAACATTCAGATTCAGGAAATACAGAGAACGCCACAAAGATACTCTTCAAGAAGAGCAACTCCAAGACACATAATTGTCAGATTCACCAAAGTTGAAATGAAGGAAAAAACATTAAGAGCAGCTAGAGAGAAAGGTTGGGTTACCCACAAAGGGAAGCCCATCAGACTAACAGCAGATCTCTCGGCAGAAACTCTACAAGCCAGAATTCTTAAAGAAAAGAATTTAACCCAGAATTTCATATCTAGCCAAACTATGCTTCATAAGTGAAGGAGAAATAAAATACTTTACAGACAAGCAAATGCTGAGAGATTTTGTCATCACCAGGCCTGCCCTAAAAGAGCTCCAGAAGGAAGCACTAAACATGGAAAGGAACAACCGGTACCAGCCACTGCAAAATCATGCCAAATTGTAAAGACCACTGAGGCTAGGAAGAAACCGCATCAACTAATGAGCAAAATAACCAGCTAACATCATAATGACAGGATCAAATTCACACATAACAATATTAACTTTAAATGTAAATGGACTAAATTCTCCAATTAAAACACATAGACTGGCAAATTGGATAAAGAGTCAACACCCATCAGTGTGCTGTATTCAGGAGACCCACCTCACATGCAAAGACATACACAGGCTCAAAATAAAAGGATGAAGGAAGATCTACCAAGCAAATGGAAAACAAAAAAAGGCACGGGTTGCAATCCTAGTCTCTGATAAAATAGACTTTAAACCAACAAAGATCAAAAGAGACAAAGATGGCCATTATATAATGGTAAAGGGATCAACTCAACAAGAAGAGCTAACTATCCTAAATATATATGCACCCAATACAGGAGCACCCAGATTCATAAAGCAAGTTCTGAGTGACCTACAAAGAGACTTAGACTCACACAATAATAACGGGAGACTTTAACACCCCACTGTCAACATTAGACAGATCAACGAGACAGAAAGTTAACAAGGATACCCAGGAATTGAACTCAGCTCTACACCAAGCGGACCTAATAGACATCTACAGAACTCTCCACCCCAAATAAACAGAATATACATTTTTCTCAGCACCACACCACACCTATTCCAAAATTGACCATAGCTGGAAGTAAAGTTCTCCTCAGCAAATGTAAAAGAACAGAAATTATAACAAACTGTCTCTCAGACCACAGTGCAATCAAACTAGAACTCAGGATAAGAAACTCACTCAAAACCACTCAACTATATGGAAACTTAACAACCTGCTCCTGAATGACTACTGGATACATAACGAAATGAAGGCAGAAATAAAGATGTTCTTTGAAACCAATGAGAACAAAGACATAACATACCAGAACCTCTGGGACACACCCAAAGCAGTGTGTAGAGGGAAATTTATAGCACTAAATGCCCACAAGAGAAAGCAGGAAAGATCCAAAATTGACACCCTAACATCACAATTAAAAGGAACTAGAAAAGCAAGAGCAAACACATTCAAAAGCTAGCAGAAGGCTAGAAATAACTAAAATCAGAGCAGAACTGAAGGAAATAGAGACACAAAAAACCCTTCAAAAAATTAATGAATCCAGAAGCTGGTTTTTTGAAAAGATCAACAAAATTGATAGACCACTAGCAAGACTAATAAAAAAGAAAAGAGAGAAGAATCAAATAGATGCAATAAAAAATAGTAAAGAGGATATCACCACTGATCCCACAGAAATACAAACTACCATCAGAGAATACTACAAACACCTCTATGCAAATAAACTAGAAAACCTAGAAGAAATGGATAAATTCCTTGACACATACACCCTCCGAAGACTAAACAAGGAAGAAGTTGAATCTCTGAATAGACCAATAACAGGTTCTGAAATTGTGGCAATAATCAATAGCTTACCAACCAAAAAGAGTCCAGGACCAGATGGATTCATGGCCGAATTCTACCAGAGGTACAAGGAGGAACTGGTACCATTCCTTCTGAAACTATTCTAATCAATAGAAAAAGAGGGAATCCTCCCTAACTCATTTTATGAGGCCAGCATCATCCTGATACCAAAGCCGAGCAAAGACACAACCAAAAAAGAGAATTTTAGACCAATATCCCTGATGAACATTGATGCAAAAATCCTCAAAATACTGGCAAACCGAATCCAGCAGCACATCAAAACGCTTATCCACCATGATCAAGTGGGCTTCATCCCTGGGATGCAAGGCTGGTTCAACATATGCAAATCAATAAATGTAATCCAGCATATAAACAGAACCAAAGACAAAAACCACATGATTATCTCAATAGATGCAGAAAAGGCCTTTGACAAAATTCAACAACCTTCACGCTAAAAACTCTCAATAAATTAGGCATTGATGGGACGTATCTCAAAATAATAAGAGCTATCTATGACAAACCCACAGCCAATATCATACTGAATGGGCAAAAACTGGAAGCATTCCCTTTGAAAACTGGCACAAGACAGGGATGCCCTCTCTCACCACTCCTATTCAACACAGTGTTGGAAGTTCTGGCCAGGGCAATTAGGCAGGAGAAGGAAATAAAGGGTATTCAATTAGGAAAAGAGGAAGTCAAATTGTCCCTGTTTGCAGATGACATGATTGTATATCTAGAAAACCCCATTGTCTCAGCCCAAAATCTCCTTAAGCTGATAAGCAACTTCAGCAAAGTCTCAGGATACAAAATCCATGTACAAAAATCACAAGCATTCTTGTACACCAATCAGAGACAAACAGCCAAATCATGAGTGAACTCCCATTCACAATTGCTTCAAAGAGAATAAAATATTTAGGAATCCAACTTACAAGGGATGTGAAGGACCTCTTCAAGGAGAACTACAAACCACTGCTCAATGAAATAAAAGAGGATACAAACAAATGGAAGAACATTCCATGCTCATAGATTGGAAAAATGAATATCATGAAAATGGCCATCTGCCCAAGGTAATTTATAGATTGAATGCCATCCCCATCAAGCTACCAATGACTTTCTTCACAGAATTGGAAAAAACTACTTTAAAGTTCATATGGAACCAAAAAAGAGCCCGCATCACCAAGTCAATCCTAAGCCAAACGAACAAAGCTGGAGGCATCACGCTACCTGACTTCAAACCATACTACAAGGCTACAGTAACCAAAACAGCATGGTACTGGTACCACAACAGAGACATAGATCAATGGAACAGAACAGAGTCCTCAGAAATAACGTTGCATATCTACAACTATCTGATCTTTGACAAACCTGACAAAAACAAGAAACGGGGAAAGGATTCCCTATTTAATAAATGGTGCTGGGAAAACTGGCTAGCCATATGTAGAAAGCTGAAACTGGATCCCTTCCTTACACCTTATACAAAAATTAATTCAAGATGGATTAAAGACTTACATGTTAGACCTAAAACCATAAAAACCCTAGAAGAAAACCTAGGCATTACCATTCAGGACACAGGCATGGGCAAGGACTTCGTCTAAAACACTAAAAGCAATGGCAACAAAAGCCAAAATTGATGAATGGGATCTAATTAAACTAAGGAGCTTCTGCACAGCAAAAGAAACTACCATCAGAGTGAACAGGCAACCTATAGAATGGGAGAAAATTTTCACAACCTACTCATCTGACAAAGGGCTAATATCCAGAACCTACAATGAACTCAAACAAATTTACAAGAAAAAAACAAACAACCCCATCAAAAAGTGGGCGAAGGACATGAACAGACACTTCTCAAAAGAAGACATTTATGCAGCCGAAAAACACATGCAAAAATGCTCATCATCACTGGCCATCAGAGAAATGCAAATCAAAACCACAGTGAGATACCATCTCACACCAGTTAGAATGGCCATTATTAAAAAGTCAGGAAATAACAGGCGCTGGAGAGGATGTGGAGAAAGAGGAACACTTTTACACTGTTGGTGGGACTGTAAAGTAGTTCAACCATTGTGGAAGTCAGTGTGGCGATTCCTCAGGGATCTAGAACTAGAAATACCATTTGACCCAGCCATCCCATTACTGGGTATATACCCAAAGGATTATAAATCATTCTGCTATAAAGACACATGCACACGTATGTTTATTGTGGCACTATTCACAATAGCAAAGACTTGGAACCAACCCAAATGTCCAACAACGATAGACTGGATTAAGAAAATGTGGCACATATAACACCATGGACTACTATGCAGCCATAAAAAATGATGAGTTCGTGTCCTTTGTAGGGACATGGATGAAACTGGAAAACATCATTCTCAGTAAACTATTGTAAGGACAAAAAACCAAACGCCGCATGTTCTCACTCATAGGTGGGAATTGAACAATGAGAACACATGGACACAGGAAGGGGAACATCACACTCCTGGCACTGTTGTGGGGTGGGGGGAGGGCTAGCATGAGGAGATATACCTAATGCTAAATGACGAGTTAATGGGTGTAGCACACCAACATGGCACATGTATACATATGTAACAAACCTGCACATTGTGCACATGTACCCTAAAACTTAAATAAAATAAAAAGAATTCAGGCATAGTTTTATGTATTCTGGGTAATAATTATCAAATTCATAAATTACAAACACTCCCAATTATGACTTCACTTTTCATTTTGTTTTTGAGTGGTTCTTTTGGTTTAATGTACCATAGTTTAACCTTTTTTTTGTATCTTGTTTTATGGTTTGTATTTTTTTTTCTTATATAAGAAACATTTTTGAAAGTCAAAAATCATTTTATGTGTGAATACAAGTGTGCATTTGGTTTTCACATGTGGCTCTTTAATACAGTGGAATTAATTTTCTTATAAACTTATAAACAGCATAAAACAGAAAATCAATTTTATCTGAAGCACCGTTCATTTTCATGCCACTTTTATTACTCATGCAGTCTCAAAATGATGTGGGTCTATATTTCTTGTCCATTCATAGCTTTACTGAGATATAATTTACTACCATAAAATTCATTCACTTTCCATTTCTATACTTTTGCCTTTTCTGATATTACATGTAAAGAGAATATCACACATGCACTTTTGTGTCTGGTTTCTTTCACCAAGCATAATGTGTCTGAGATTCATCATGTTGTAGCATACATCAGTACTCCAATCTTTTTATTGCTGAATAGCATTCCACTGTATGGATATACTACATTTGTTTATTGATTTGCTAGCTAATGAAACTTTGGGTTGTTTCCATTTTTTGCTATTGTGAATAACACTACTATGAAATTTACATGGACTAGATTTTCATTTCTACTAGATAAGTCCATAGGAATATAATTGCTGGGTCATACGGTAAGTCTATATTTAACATTTTAAAAAACTGACAAATTGCTTTCCAAAGTGCCTTCACCATTCCTCTAACAATTTCTCCACATCTTTACCAACACTTTGATTATAGCCATTCTAGTGGATGCAAAGTGCAGTCTCCTTTCCCTAGTGACTAATGATGTTGAAATTTTTTCGTGTTCATTGGCAATTCATGTAAGTTCCTTCGTGAAATGTCTATTCAAATTTTTTGCCCACTTTTCAATTGAGTTATTTGTCTTTTCATTAATGAGTTGTAAGAGTTATTTTGAACTCCCCAACTTTTGGAACACAAGCCCCATCAGTAAAGACTTGAATGTGAACCCTCAGTATCTGCATATATGTCCAAAATAAAAAAGATAAAGTTAAAAATACTACAAAATGTCTTCAGATTGTTCAAGTCATAAAAATCATTAGTAGATCATTCAAGGCATGTGTAGTATTTATCTACTGTGATATAACAAAAGACTACAAACTCTGTGCCTTAAAACAACACAAATTTACTCATCACAGCTCTTTAGGTCAGAAGCCTGGTATGATGTGGCTGGTTGACCAAGCTGAGTTCTCATCTGGAGGTACCGGGGAAAAATCTGCTTCCAAGTTCATTCTTGTTAGCACAATTCAGTTTGGTGTGGTTGCAGGACAGAGGTCCTCATTCTCTTACTGTCAGCCAAGGGCCACCCTCTGGCTCCTAGAGGCCACCTTTATTACTTAATATGTAGCTCCCTCCATCTTCAAGCCAGCAACTGTGCAGAGAATTTGAATCTCCCACTTCGTCTTCTACCATCAGCAGAAAAAAAGAAAACTCTGTTTTTTTTTTTTTTTTTTTTTTTTTTTGAGACAGAGTCTCGCTCTGCCGCCCAGGCTAGAGTGCAGTGGCACAATCTCGGCTTACTGCAAGCTCCGCCTCCCAGGTTCACGCCATTCTCCTGCCTCAGCCTCCCGAGTAGCTGAGACTACAGGTACCCACCACCACGCCCAGCTAATTTTTTGTATTTTTAGTAGAGACAGGGTTTCACTGTGTTCGCCAGGATGGTCTCGATCTCCTGACCTTGTGATCCACCCGCCTCAGCCTCCCAAAGTGCTGGGATTACAGGCGTGAGCCACCATGCCCAGCCAAAAACTCTCTGCTTTAAAAGGGCTCATTTAAGTTTAGGTCAGACCTACTCAGATAATCTCTCTCTTAATGTCAACTGTGCCTTGTAACAAACTAATCATGAGGTGAGGGAGTCGGGTGGGGTGGGAGGGTTGGTCTTGAGGGCTGTCTTAGAATTCTGGCTACTGTATCAGGATATGCACTAAGGGTAAACTTCATTATTAATGACAGTGGCTATAAATTCACATATTAAATTCCCATCTTGATTTTTTTTTTTTTTTGAGAGAATTCTTTTTATTACAAGTGAACAGGTACAGGCAAGCAGGTCTCGGCCTTCTGCTGGTGGTGCAGCATCTCCACACAGGGCCTCAGCCCCGTCCTGGCCCTGACTGAGGACTGCACTGTCAGGGTTTAAAGTAAGGATGGGAGATTAAAAACTAGGTGTCAAAGCCACCAGTGAATGTGGAAAGATATCTGGCTTTTAGCACACTCATGTCATACTAAAAAGTCCACGATCCTCAAAAATAAAAGGCATTTTGTATGGGGGCACAACAACGATTTGAAAGCAAAATCATGTTACAGAGTACACACAGAAAAACTACCTTCAAAAAATAAAAATAAAAAGCTTTTTGAGAGTAAATGTTAAGGATAATGAGATATGGTCACATGAATATAACATTTTATAGAAGAGCCTAGGGAAATTACAGGAAAATTCAAAGAAATAAAATTTTTTAATAAATAAAAGATTAATAAAAGAATTTAAGTTAGTCCTAGTTTACCTAGCATAACCTCTCTCACCACTAGTTAATCCTCCACTCTACTCTGGTGCTCCTCTGTTTCAATTCTTCCCAAATACCCTGCTCATTCATTCTTCTTTGCTTTTAAGGCCTCTACTCCTTGTTCTTCTCCATCCCTTCTTCTGTCTAACTCAAATTCTGTGTCTTTAAGGAAGGCGCCTCTAATTAAACCATTCTTCATTAATATCTGTTCATCTTTAAATGTTTACCATACCTATTTGTGTCACACAATTCAAAGTACCTAAGCTATATCAAAGAAGCTTTTCTAATCCCAAATGTGGCTAGAGTCAACTGAGTTCAGAAAACTGGGGTTCTGATAGTCACACATTCCAAGTTGGAATATTTGAAATCAGGAGTATCTCGGGAAATCTATTATTTCCCTAAGCCATTCTGATACATATTTGGCGCCTAAACTTATTCCATGATAGTCTCATATTGCTGAATGAACAAACCCAAAACCACAATTTTAAAAACCTATGTCTTTTTAGAACACGTATCCAGATCTCTGGTAAATAAAATAGAGTCACCAAATTTATTACAAATAGACAAGAGGAAGAATAAGTCTTTTGCCCCTTTCTTAGGGCACAAGACCAGCCCTGGACAAAAATTTCAAGCCTGCCCTCCTTAAAAAAGAAAAAAATCAAATATTTTCTAATACCCACTGATACCATATCTGAAGCCCTAAACTTTGCTCAATCTAATCTCTCCTCACCCTCACCCTCACAGAGAGGTGCATCTGAAATTAATGATTACAGAAGTGAAGCACACAAAGTGATGGTGAGATGCAGAGTAATGGATAACTAAAGGGGAGCAAAGGTAAAACTTTCTGATGACAAGTAATCATACTATAAACTTCAGAGTACATACCATAACGTTTTCGATGTTCCCTAATCTGCTTATATTAGTTCATTTTTATGCTGCTATGAACAAATACCCACGACTGGGTAATTTATAAAGGAAAGAGGTTTAACTGACTCACAGTTTCACATGGCTAGGGTGGCCTCAAATAACTTACGATCATGGTGGAAAAGGAAGCAAATGTGTCCTTCTTCACATGGCAGCAGGAGAGAGATGTGCTGAGTGAAGTGGGGAAAAGCCCCTTATATAAAACTATCAGATCTCGTGAGAACTCACTACCCCAAGAACAGCATGGAGGAATTGCCCCCATGATCTAATCACCTCCCACAAGGTCCCTCCCCTAACATGTGGGGATTACAATTCAACATGAGATTTGGGTGGGGACACAAAGCCAGACTATATCACTGAGTGTCATGATGCTATTAAAACTGATCTGAAGGCTACAAATTTAATGCTGTGTTTTCATAATGAAAATACGTCTGATTTCATTACATTGTATAATTCTAGAGCAATGCTTTTCTATCTACCTGTAAATTTACCTATTTATCTTTGAACAGATTCTTGAGTTGCTAGATTCAATTCTACATTTTAAAATTTGCTTAAGTATACGCAATTATTATCAGTCAAGGAGCAAATCTGGTAACTTTGACCTCCATAACAAACAAACTGACTCTATCTTTTCCCAAGGTCACACTTAACTAGTGAAGTGCTTCTTTACTCAGTACTCAGACGATAAATCCATTTAAGTGTCACACATGCTGGTAAATCCAAGCACCATACTCATAAATGTAAAACTGTAATTTATAAAAAATGTTTATACTTTGTTAGAATTTTGCTATTAAGCACTGACTCCTGGGTTTAAATGCAAAAAGACATTAAGACAAAAAGTAACAACACGCAGACTTGAGGGTTAGGGGAGACGGAAAGATGTCATTTGATGACATTCGATGATAATGCCCAAGCAGAGTCTTAATGAAAGAGTAAATGTGAGCTAGGCAAAACAAGGAAGGGCACATCACATGTTCAGAAACGGAGAACAGCATGTGTAAAGACACAGGGACAAGAAAACTTGGTATGTCTAAGAAGAGCACTATCCAATAAAATTTTCTGTAATGACAGAAACATTCTGAATCTGTGCTGTTCAATACAGTAGCTGAGAAAATTTTATTTCATTTAAATTTATTTATTTTAGACAGACTCTCGCTCTGTCACCCAGGCTGGAGTGCAGTGGCATTACCTAGGCTCACTGCAACCTCTGTCTCGGGTTCAAGCAATTCTCCTGCCTCAGCCTTCCAAGCAGCTGGGATTACAGGCATGTGCCATCACAACTAGCTTAATTTTTTTGTATTTTTAGTAGAAGCGGGTTTCATCATGTTGGCCAGGCTGGTCTCGAACTCCTGACCTCAAGTGATCTTCCCACCTCGGCCTCCCAAAGTGCTGGGAATACAGGCGCGAGCCACCACACCCGGCCTAATTAATTTAAATTTAAATACCTATGTCTACAAATTGAAAAAAAAAATGGTATGAGTAAAGAATGTGATATGAAAGGAGGACAATATAAAAGGCTGAAGACGTGTGCAACACAGATCCTGAGGAGTCTAGTTATGTTTTGCCAAGGAGTTAATTTTTATCCTGAAAGCCAAATGAACCATGGAAAGTCTTGGAGAAGTCAAGAAACAGGATTAGCTTTACATTCAGAAAGGATTGCTCAAGCAGCAAGTGGCAAATAGGCTGAAAAAAGAAAAGAATAAAGACAGGATGGTTAGAAAGCTTGCAAAAATACATCAGAGCAAAGACAAGAATGTAAACTTAGGCGGTGGAAGTTTACCTGAGAGAAAGAAGATAGCTTTGAGCAATACGATTAAATGGAAATAATTTAGTGATACAGCATCATTATTTTGAGGTGGGAGTGACAGAAGTAAAAAAGTTCTGGCTTGAGAAATAGAGTGATTAAATATTCACTAAGACAAGAAATCCATGAGGTTTGTTTTGCTTTGAGTGGTAGATTCAAATGAAGTTCATTTTTGGTAGGATATGTGGGGCATAAATTAAACAAATATATCAGGAGGTAGAAACAAAGACTTAGAGAACATCAGTATGCAGTGGAAGAAGGGGCCTAATTTCCTAATTAAATTAATTAAGACAAGTTTTCTTCAAGTATCAGAATCAAAATATTTTTAAATTACCATTTAAAAGCTGCTTTTCTATTTTCATTGCTATATTGTCATGATGCTATTTTGTTTTATAATATTCCATATTTCAGTACAAAATAGAAGAAAAATCAATATTCTATCTCATATCATGCTACTCCCTAACCCCCACACCTGCCAACACCCAAACCCTATAAAATGTGGATACTTCAGGTATTCACAGAAGCTGTTTAATCAGACACAATACACTCCAACCCCCATTTCCATTCCCAAAACATGTCTGGATGACTCCTACTCATTCTTAACAATTGTAGTTTAAGAATCACTGCCTCAATTTAAAGTTTCATCTGATCTATTTTGCTTTAGACTAGATTCATTGTTACATGCTTTAAATTACATAACACCTTGTATTATTCCCTTTGGAGCAATGATCACAACTCTACTTCATCATGTGTAATTTTTTAATGTCTCTTTCAACTAATCAATTATTCATTTAACAAATATTTGCCTGTTTACCACGTGCTCTGGGGATACAGTAGTGAGTAAAAAGAGACAAGAGTTGTGCCCTCAACTCAAACTGGGAGAAGGGGAGTAATAAGGAAAAAAAAAAAAAAACATAATTAACATTTATGTGGTATTTTTATTTGATAAATGCCATAAAATACTATAAGCTCCAAAGAAGCAAGGATCCTGTCATTCTGCTGGCTATGCTAGCCCAATGCCTGGTCCATCCATGCTAGGCACTTAAATATTTGTTGTATAAATGTTTGAGGGAAAAATGTCACTCTGAAACCAAAGCTATTCATCCTCAAAACAACTTTTAGAATGCAGCCCAATTTGCAAGTTAAAAACTGCCTATTATTAATAATTATCTTTCCTCACATCAGGTAGCTTTCTGAAATTCACAGCCACAATGCCATATTTACTTACATCCTACTTTCTTCTAAGAAAGACAACCCATTTTTTGTCTGGCTTTGTTTAGTGCTTTTTCAATTTATTTAGTTTCAGGGTAACCACTACCTTTCTTTCAAGCATTTTTTTTTACTATTCTGTTCAGTCATTTCTTTTAGGCATATGTCAGATATATTTTCTGCTATGACTTAAGGACTACAGTGTCTGCATTAATAAAGGTGTTGCTATTACAAGGTCCTGGTCTCCTTAATCCCAAACACAAACATATAAATGGAACTACTGGCATCTTGTGGGAAGAGGCCAACTGTGCTGCTAAATATCCAAAACAATTCAAAATAAAAGAGAATTAACCAGCCAAAAATGTCAACAGCACCAAGGCTGAGAAACTCAGCATTAAAGAAACCAGATCAATGTATCTAAATAGATACTAAAAGAGAAAAATCCAAAGAACACTTTAATTATCCACTGATTTCCCTAATTTATGCTTATGCAACAAGCAGAAACCAAACTAGTCATAAAGAGTTACTGAGGAATAAATACACGTACAAGATACATGGTTCCCCTGTTGAAGGCTTAAACACAACTGATCTGATACTAGAATATTTCGCTCTATTTAAATACTTCTTAGTTACTGTTGGGGAAACTAGTCTTACCCTCTCATTAGCGTCCCCTGAGTTTTATACCTAGTATTATATAAGTTTGTTTTGCTATCTCATGAAATATAGAATGTAATGAATATGGAGTGAAGACTCAGGTTGGAGTCCATGATTTGCCATGGTACTAGCTGTAGTAATTCTGGACAAATGTATCTATCTGAATCACTGAGATAGATACAGCTCTTCTTTAAGACTTGGAATATTATCAACCCTCATATATTGAAGATTTAATTATTTCATGAAAAACATTTAGTAAAACACATATGTTCCAGATACCGAATTAATTTGCATGGAACTTCTTGATAAAATGTAATGCAATAAACAAATACGCTGGATGCTGTCAGAAACTAGAAATATACAATTCAAATGTGTGAACCAGATTTACTCATACCTAAGTTTTTAGGCACAAATTCAGGAGATATATTCTAACCAGGCTATATCCATATTATTTCCCTTTATCTTTTACCAACTCTGTAAATTATTACTTATAAAGTTGTAATACTAGAATTTTTATATTTATAGCACTGATATGTATCATTTTATGCAAATGTAGCTAAATAATCTAGATGTATAGAGAAATGAAAGGACAAAATCTGGGGTTAATAGCATGCTTTCAAAGAAGAAACAATTTAAATAGGAGGTTTTTTTAGTAAACTAATCAGACAGAGAAAAACTCTTATAAACGATACCTAGTAAATAAAGTGTAACTGATTCATTATACTAAAATAACTTATAGAAAACAGACTATGAATACTTCATAGAAGACTGATAGTGAGTGAAAAATATATACCTCCAGGATGGAGGAAAGGGAAATGGACTGGCAAATGACAGATGGGAATTTCAATTTCATCTGTCATATTTTATTCCTTTAAATGCAAGGTAGTTGAACATACACTATACTCCTCTGTAAAATTTCCAGAGGCCTGACATATTTCATAAATTGAAAAGAAAAGTTTTATAATTCCAAACAGTAAGCTTGATATATTAAAGATTCAACTCCGTTGAACATCTTTCTCAGCAGTACAGAAAATTGCAGGTTCACTAAAATATCTCTCTCAAGGCTTTTATAATGGATATTAGAATCATTGTTCTAACCAACTTTACCATTCAGAAAGGAAAAAGTCTATACTAACTCTGGCTCTCTACTGTCTACAAAATGAATTATAAATATTCCAAGATAGCATACGTAGCCTTCCCTGATCTAACTCCTGCCTTTTCTCCAACCATTCCATAAGTAAATTACATGCACTTATAAGAAACAACTAACCCATTACACTGTTTAAACGTTTGAGCTTCTGCACATACTATCTGAAATGTCTTTTTCCCCATCTCTGTTCATCTGTCAAGTGTCCTGTCTTCCAAACTAAACTAAAACATTTTCTTCTAGTTTTATCACAAACTGAACAATTACCTAACCACACTAAACAACAGTTTGTTAATATGTAACATGCGAACAAGTATGTACTGGTCTAAATGATGTCTCAACGCCTTCTCCAATCTTACTTGTTGGAATTCGTTGTTACCAACACCACATTAGCACATTCACATTCTAATTACATTTATGATTTGAGAATTTGGGGAAAGGGTGGGTTGGGGAGGAGGGCTAGAATGTTTAGCTCCTTGACAACAAGAACAATATTACTGCCTTTGTATTACCCTCTGGATCTGTCATAGTGATTCACCTAGTAAAAGTAATTGAATTTTATGGCTGATAAAGGGTTTACTTAACATAATGCTTTTTCAATAAAGAAGCAGAACAGTTTTTAAATAATAAGAAAGATGACTAATATAAAAATGAGCACTTGTGGCAAATAATGCTTTACAGAACACTAAAACAAGTGACAAAAGTCTTCATATATTTTTTAAAGTTTTATTGAGCTCCCAATAAACACCTACCTTAAACTCATAGTTTAGTGGGAAAGAAAGATAAAGATGCATACAACGTCTGAGATCAGCAAGAATAAAGAGCTAAAGCCTAAGAAAAACTGGGAGAAAGAGGATGGTAGAAGGTATGCTACCATTATTGTTTGAGTGTTAGTAATGGACACAATGGTTAAAACAAAGATGAAAATTTTAATTTCAGAGAAGACAAATTCAGGATAAAGAAGGCTAAAAATGAAAAACAAAATACTCTTGCAAATTGAAGAAATAATATTCAAGTATAAATTAAGGGCTCGTGCATTGCTTAATAATGGAAACACATTCTGACAAATGCATCTTTGAGGTGATTTGTTGTTGTGCTAACATCAGAGTGTACTTACACAAACCTAAATAGAGAGCCTACTGTATGTACAGTCTGTACAGAATGTTACTGTACTTAATACTGTAGGCAATTGTATTTGTATACCTAAACATATCTAAACATAGAAAAGAACAATAAAAATATGGTATAAAAGATATAAAATAGTATACCTGTATAGGGCACTTATCGTGAATGCAGCTTGAAGGATGGGAAGTTGCTCTGGGTGAGTGAGTGAATGTGAAAGCCTAGGACATTACTGTACACTACTATGGACTTTATAAACATTGTATGACTACACTAAATTTATTTCCTTTCAAAAATAATCTTAACTTACTATAACTTTTTTACATTATAAACTTTTAATTTTTTTTTTTTTTTTTTTTTTTTTTTTTTTTTTTTTTTGAGACGGAGTCTCGCTCTGTCGTCCAGGCTGGAGTGCAGTGGCGCAGTCTTGGCTCACTGCAAGCTCCGCCTCCTGGGTTCACGCCATTCTCCCGCCTCAGCCTCTCCGAGTAGCTGGGACTACAGGCACCCGCCACCACGCCCGGCTAATTTTTTTGTATTTTTAGTAGAGACGGGGTTTCACCGTGGTCTCGATCTCCTGACCTCGTGATCCGCCCGCCTCGGCCTCCCAAAGTGCTGGGATTACAAGCGTGAGCCACCGCGCCCGGCCTAAACTTTTAATTTTTAAAAGCTCTTTGGTCTTTTGTAATAAGACTTCTTTCTTGATAGTCTTATTCTATAACTTTATTTAAACTTTTTTTTAGAACTCTTTAACCTTTTTTGTTAAAATCTAAGACACAAATACATACATTAGCCTAGGCATACACAGGGTAAGGATCATCAGTATTACTGTCTTTCACCTTAACATCTTGTCCCACTGGAAAATCTTCAGGGGCAATAATAGGCATGGAGCTGTCATCGATGATAACAATGCCTTCTGGAATATCTCCTGTAGGACTTTTTTTTTTCTAAATTAAAATAACCATAAAAACTATAGTACATGTTCGGACATGGTGTTCATGCCTGTAATCCCAGAAGTTTGAGGCTAAGGTGGGTGGATCCCTTGAGCTCACGAGTTCAAGACCAGCCTGGGCAACATAACGAAACCCTGTCTCTGCAAAAACTACAAAAATTAGCCAGGCATGGTGGTGCACATCGGGAAACTTAGCTACTCAGGAGGCTGAAGTGGGAGATCACCTGAGACTGACGAGGTCAAGGCTGCAGTGAGCCATCATCACACCACTGCACTCTAGCCTGGGTGACAGAGTGAGACCCTGTCTCAAAAAAACAAACAAAAATATATATATAGTAAATACATAATCAAGTAACACATTCACTTATTATCAAGTATTATGTACCGTACATAATTGTATATGGTATATTTTTGAAGGGCAGTAGATTTGTTTATACTAGCATTACTACAAACACGTGAGTAATGCATTGCACCACAACCATTAGGATGTCTAAGACATCACTAGGAGATAAGAACTTTTCAACTCCATTATAAACTTATGGGACCACCCTCTTATATGTGGTCTGTTGTTGACCAAAATGTCTTTACGTAGCACATGACTGTACAAATAAGTAACTTGCAAGAGTAATCAATTTTTAAGGCAAAAGAAACTCAAAAGCACAATAAACTATAAACTCTGGTTTATCTCAGTGACTTAATTTAACCTAAATTCAGTGACAATTTGGTAAGAAGAAATTGTTTTAAGGACACTAGTAGGTGGGAAGTAGGGGAAGAAAGTCAATGTTCCTTAAAATCTCAGTTCATTTTTGATATGATTTCTCAGTCTTTTTGGCAGTTTCCAAATGTCTTTTGGCAATTTTCAACACTCAAGACCACCCATGAAGAGCACATACTAAGTCTGCTACAAATAAGGTTGTTAAATGTCCCACAAGTTATAAAAACAATGTCCAGAAATACTTTATACAATAGCTGTGGGGTAGAATGAGTGTACAAAAGGCACAAGATGCCTGGCACATTAAAAAATTTTAGCATAATTTAACAATAACCCATTTTAAGGTAACTGCACATCTAACTGAACAAAACAGTAACAAAGTTTATTACCCAATTTCCATTAGATTTGTGGTTTTTTTTTTTTTTTGCACTGAAAGAGTGAATGTATTAAAAATTCATTCACTCAACAAATATTTATGTATTTGGTAAGTGCCAGAAAGATAGGGAAGGGGAAAATATGGTACATTTCTTTGTGGACACACACACATACACTTTGAACTTGGTGAGAAAAAAGCAAGCAGACAATTAAAAAATAGCATAAATGCTTATGATAAAGAAACAGTGATTATCACTGCACAAAGAAGGGAGCAAATCTCAAACTTGGAGAGGCTAAGAAAGGATTCCTGGAAAAAGTGAAATCTAGACAACTAAAACGAAGTTTAAAAATATTCCAGGAGTTGAATCAAAATTAAGAATGTATAATGTCTAAGAATGTTCATTGCATTGTTTCTAACGTAAAATGAAAACAACCTAAATATCCTTCAAAGATAAATGTTTTGATATAGTTACATATTAGATTATAGGGCATTAAAAGTGAACGAACTATATCTATAGGCAACCACATGAATGAATTACATAAAATACTGAGTTAAAGAAGCTAAACACAAAATATATACTACATAATCCCATTTCAAAGTTTCCCAAAACAGGCACAAATAATGTACTGTGTTAAAAAATCAGAATACTATTCATATTTTACAGGGAGTGGGAGAGATCAGTGACTGGATGGGGATATGAAGAGACTTCTGGGGGTTCCATTTCTTGATCTGGTGGTGGTTATAAGAGCATGTTCACTTTGTTCACTGAGGTGTAAGATCATGATCTGATACATTTTTTCCATGTAGTTCTATTTAGAAACAACAGTTTAAAAAAAGTAGCAATGGAGCAGCAGCTACTGTAATCCAGAAAAAAAACAAATATGCAAAAGCCCACAGGCACAGTGCTTGAGAATCCAAAAAGAGTTCAAGCTGAGTGAGTTGGCTCACACCTATAATCCCAGCACTTTGGGAGACCAAGGTGGGAGGACTGATTGAACCTAGGTGTTCGAAGCTGCAGTGAGCTATGACAGCACCACTGCACTCTAGCCTGGGCAACAGAGTGAGACCCTGTCTCATAAACAAACAAACAAAAACCGAAAAGGATTCAGTGTATGCTAAAGACAATGCCTATACTCAAGATTATTGTGAGGATTAAAGGATATAATACATGTAAAGCATATACCTGGCATAAGTATTAATAAGTTGTCAATAAAAGCTGCTATTATTACCATACTACAATTACTCTGCTACTGATACACTCTTTGATTGCAGTGCTCAAAGTAGAATGAAAAACAGAAAGCCTAAGGCAGTACAGAGCGAGAAGGCTATGCTGAGCTTTCTAAGCCATATTATAAATTTAAGACTTTATCCTAAGGTCAATGGAGGAACCAATGAAGATTTTTATTCAGGGGTAATATGAACACATTTGAATTTAGAAAAGTTATTCAATAAAAGAACTTAAAAAAAGAAGTCAAGAAGAAAGGGGCTATCAACATTCTTGCAGAGAAAGGTTCAGTATAAAGAAAGAAGGAATGAAAGAGAAAGGCACAGATCTGGAAACCAGTATGCAACTATTTTTGAGAACACAGCTCATAAATTTTGCAAGGTTACACAGTTAATAAGTGACATCTATAATGTGAACATAAGGTGTTAACTCCAAGATCACAATTCACTACAAAATCACAATGAAATACATTTTATGGATTTTAATTCTACACAAATAGCAACAGGGCATTCTCCTTAACTGTTCATTAAAATAAAACAAAAAATTAAAAAAAAAAAGTCTCCCAGAATCATTATACTTGTTACTAACTACAAATTATATACATATATGGAAATAGATAGTCCTATACACACATCTATATATCTATATCCATCCACACACATATGTTTGTTTCTCTAAAATTCAGATTTTCCAAGGCATAATTTGGTATGGATCTTTAATAAACACCCAGGACATAAGTACCAAATTATCATGAGTGCTGACAAATACTATAACACTAATATGAAAACATTTTTATTAAGTTATGGTTATTTCAACAACCAAGTAAGATGAATGCTCTGAGGGCTTTCTACCCATTAGTCACATCACTGTTAATTTGGTAGCTCTACAAGACTGAAAAACAATGAACCACTGTTCAGCATATGCTATGGGTCTATAATAAGCAATATCTTCTTTGGTTTGCTTCATGAATGTAAACTGTCAGATACATCCAAGACATAAACAATGCTTTCTTACTGGATTTTAGAGTTACTCAAAACGCATTTCATATATAAGCTGCTCTCATCAGCACCACTCCCGCCTCTCACAAAAGAAAAAAAAAAAACCTTCTGGGTTCTAGAACTTAAATTTTTTGGTTTATAACTAAACCATGTAGTACAAACAAAAATAGTTAATATTAAGCTAAAATCAACAGTAAGACAACATGTCATGATGTTAATACTTTTCACCTTCTGTTGTAAATTTACAACTCCAAGAAAATGTGTAATTTAGGTTTATTCACATGAGAACATGGAATGAATTACAGTACATCAGACGACCAACATATAAAATGTTTTGACTGATAATTTTTATATTAATAATTAAGCCAGAATTTGTTATATTGTTAAAGCTAGGTCACAGAAACATTGAGATTCATTATGCTTTATCCTATTTTTGTACATATTTAAAATTGTCCATGATGATTTTTAAAACTCAGCCCAAGTCTTCATATATTCTCTTGGGAAGGTATTCTCTCAGGAAAGCTTTTGATTTCTCCAAAGAAAGAGTAATCAGAGTTTGCATGGGGTTGGTATAAAACAGAACTGCACCAGTAAGTTCACTAAACAGAATGTGGAAAGTGGCAGCTCTATCAATCCCACTGCTTAAAAACAAACTTAAATATCAGTTTAATCCCAATTAGCAACAGAATAAGAACCAAAGTCCACAGGACAATATATATTTTTTTAAATCACAATCTGACCTCAAGCCAACTTTTGTAAGCCATGGTTTCTGCCACATTGCAAATTTGGGGGGTGCTATAATTTTCCAAGAACAGAATATATCATACCTCCGTGCTTTTGTCCTTGGTGCAGAAGTCATTAAAGGTTGAGAGTAGAGCAAAGTACTAAAACAAATTTTTCTTTGGACCATGGAAGACTAAACTAGAGAGAATAAAAGGAGAAGATAGGAGAAGATAGGAAGCCATATAAGAATTTTTTGCAGCCGTCTAGGTAAGAAATGAGGCTGACTTCAACTGGAGTGGAAATAAAGAGAAATGAATAGGTTTAAGATATACTTGAAAACATAATTAATTGGTGGATTGGCATAGGAGATGAGAAGGAAGATACGTAAATGATGACTTTCAGGTGTTTGACTTGTGAAATTAGGTACGTTGAGATAAAGAATACCAGAGAAACAGACTTTGTATTTGGTAGAGGGACATCAAGAGTTAACTTTTAGGTATGTTACATATTAGGTTGGTGCAAAAGTAACTACAGTTTTTGCCATCGAAAGTACTGGCAAAATATCCTAATATTAGAATACCTGAGAGACATACAAGCGGAGAGAGATCAAGTAAGTTAAATATTGGGATAGGTAACTGGTAGGGAGATAGAGAAATGAAGATCAAGGAAGTGTTTCAGGTTTTAAGATGTAATCACTATATGTCAAAGCTACAGGGGTCTAAGACCTACAATTTTGAACCACGTTACGATCACTCTATCAACTGAAAACTGACTTGAGGTGCAACTTTTCCAAATAACATTTGTTATTAAATTATTCAACATATCACATAAAAATACTACATAAAGTTACTCAGTTTATCTTGGCTAAATTTTCCTGACAGAATAAGTGATCAAACCTGGGGAAGGGGTGCACCACACACCCAACAATAAAGTCCAAAGCCACCTGTGGATCTTCAAATGTTAAGAATGCAAGGATGCAGAGGTGCTACATGCATTCCTGCAGCAGAAACACAAGAGCTTTTGAATCAAAGCACAGAACTTATAAGTAGAGGGGAACTCCATTCTATGACTGCTTTCTCTGGGAAGTATTGCTGTACATATCCTTGCAATGACTGGCTTTAAGACAAACTAGCAAATAGCAATGTGTTGATCCGATTTCAGTCTCTATATACTGACTCTACCTACCACATATACTATATGAAAATACACGTATTATGTGAAAACATATTATTCATATATGGATTTCACATTGTACTAGCCCATTTTCACGCTGCTAATAAATACATATCCAAGACTGGGCAATTTAAAAAAGAAAGCAGTTTATCAGACTTACAGTTCCATGTGGCTGAGGAAGCCTCACAGTCATGGCAGAAGGTGTAAGGCACATCTCAGAAGGTGGCAGACAAGAGAAGAGCGCTTGTGCAGGGCAACGTCCCTTTTTAAAACCGTCAGATCTCATGAAACTCATTCACTATCATGAGAACAGAACAGGAAAGACCCAGCCCCATAATCCAATCACCTCCCACCAGGTTCCCATCATGATACGTGGGAATTGTGGGAATTACAATTCAAGATGAGATTTGGGTGGGGAAACAGCCAAACCATATCATTCCACCCTGGCCCCTCCCAAATCTCATGTTCTCACATTTCAAAACCAATCATGCCCTCCCAGCAGTTCCCCTGCAAAGTCATAACTCATTTCAGCATTAACTCAAAAGTCCACAGTCCCACATCTCATCTAAGGCAAGTCCCTTCTGCCTATGAGCCTGTAAAATCAAAAGCAAGTTGGCAGATACGATGCGGGAAACAGACATTGGGTAAATAGAGCCACCACAAATGGGAGAAATTGGCCAAAACAAAGGGGCTACAGGCCCCATGCAAGTCCGAAATCCAGCAGGGCAGTCAAATCTTTTTTTTTTTTTTTTTTTGATGGAGTTTCACTCTTGTTAGCCAGACTGGGGTGCAATGGCATGATCTTGGCTCACTGCAACCTCCACCTCCTGGGTTCAAGCGATTCTCCTGCCTCAGCCTCCCGAGTAGCTGGGATTACAGGTGCCTGCCACCACACCCAGCTAATTTTTTGTATTTTTAGTAGAGACGGGGTTTCACTATGTTGGCCAGGCTGGTCTTGAACTCCTGACCTCAGGTGATCCACCCGCCTCAGCATCTCAAAGTGCTGGGGTTACAGGCGTGAGCCACCACACCTGGCTAGCAGTCAAATCTTGAAGCTCAAAAATGATCTCCTTTGACGCCATGTCACACATCCAGGTCACACTGGATGGGTTCCCATGGTCTTGGGCAGCTCTGCCCCTGTGGCTCTGCAGGGTACAGCCTCCCTCCCAGCTGCTTTCACAGGCTGATGTTGAGTGTCTGCAGCTTTTCCAGGCACACGATGTAAGCTGTCAGTGGATCTACCATTCTGGGGTCTGGAGGACAACGGCCCTCTTCTCACAGCACCACTAGGCAGTGTCCCAGCAGGGACTCTGGGCTCCGACCCCACATTTCCCTTGCACACTGCCCTAGCAGAGGTTCTCCATGAGTGCCCAGCCCCTGCAGTAAACTTCTGCCTGTGCATCCAGGCATTTCCACACATCTTCTGAAATCTAGGCAGAGGTTCCCTAAACCTAATTCTTGACTTCTGTGCACTCACAGGCTCAACATCACGTGGAAGCTGCGAAGGCTTGGGGCTTGCATCCTCTGAGGCCACGGCCCGAGCTCTATGTTGGCCCCTTTCAGTAACAGCTGGAGCGGCTTGGACGCAGAGTACCAAGTCTCTATGCTGCACAGAGACAGGGACCATGGATCCGGCCCATGAAACCACTTTTTCCTCCTACGCCTCTGGGCCTGTGATGGCAGGGGCTTCCATGAAGACTTCTGACATGCCCTGGAGCCAACTTCCCCACAGTCTTGGGGATTAACATTTGGCTCCTCATTACTCATGCAAATTTCTGCAGTGGGCTTGAATTTCACCTCAGAAAATGGAACTTTCTTTTTTTCACATTGCCAGACTGCAAAATTTCCAAACTTTTATGCTGTTTCCCTTTTCAAACCAAATGCCTTTAACGGCACCTAAGTCACCTCTTGAATGCTTTGCTGCTTAGAAATTTCTTCTGCCAGATACCCTAAATCATCTCTGTCAAGTTCAAAGTTCCACAAATCTGTATAGCAGGGGCAAAATGCTGCCAGTCTGTTTGCTAAAACATAAAGAGTCACCTTTGCTCTAGTTCCCAACAAGTTCTTCATCCCCATCTGAGACCACTTCAGCTTGGATCTTATTGTTCATAACACTATCAGCATTTTTGTCAAAGCCATTCAACAAATCTCTAAGAAGTTCCAAATTTTCCCACATTTTCCTGTCTTCTTCTAAGCCCTCCAAACTATTCAACCTCTGCCTGGTACCCAGTTCCAAAGTCACTTCCACATTTTCAGGTATTTTTTCAGCAGCACCCCACTCTACTGTTACCAATTTACTGTATTAGTCCATTTTCACACTGCTGATAAAGACACACCCAAGACTGGGTAATTTACAAAAGAAAGAGGTTTATAGGATTTACAGTTCCACATGGCTGGGGAAGCCTCAGTCATAGTGGAAGGTGAAAGGCACATCTCAGATGGTGGCAGACAAGAGAAGAGAGCTTGTGCAGGGAAAGTCCCCTTTTTAAAACCATCGGATCTCGTGAGACTCACTCACTATCACAAGAACAGCACAGGAAAGACCCATTCCCCATAATTCAATTACCTCCCACCAGTTTCCTCCCATGATATGTGGGAATTGTAGGAGTTACAATTCAAGATGAGATTTGGGTGGGGACACAGCCAAACCATATCACATATATTATTATTATATATTATATGAAAATACAATGCTCTATATCCTACTCTGGATAGTGGTCCCATAATCCAGTTAGACCTCCTAAGCAGAAGCTTGGAAATGATCCTCTGTTCTTTCTCCTTTTTTCTGTATGGCCATATCTAATCAACAATTAAAATCTGTTTATTGTAACTCCTCTTGTAATAGTCTCCCCCTCTTCTCTGTTTCCACTACTACTCTTATTTCAGACCCTCAAAACTTGCTTGGTCTATCTTGACATCTCCTGATTTGCCTGTTATATTCTCCATACTAGCAGAGTAATCTTATAAAACCACAAATTAAACTATATCACTCCCATGCTTAAAATTCTTCAATGGTTTTTCTCCACCTATAGTGTGAGTTAATTTCCTTCTCTGTAAAGTAGGATAAAAAATATAGTTCCTGTCTTATAAGACAGTTATGGAAACCAAATAAATTCTAAGTATAAGCACTTAATGCCTAATCCACAGTAAAATAATTTAAAATAATTACTACTATATCCTGCTTACATGTTTCTTCATGATTCAATTAAACTATCTTTTCTCATTTCCCACAATCATCTTATGATTGTTCATGGACTCATATAAGGAAATCTCACCATTCCCCTCCTTTATGCTACAAATTTAATACTGTATATGCTTCTATTATTGCATTTATCATATTCTGTAGTCAGAGAGCCTTGTTTTCCCCAGGAGATTGTGCTTCATGAAGACAATCTAATTCACCTGAGTCTCCTAGTACACTGCCCTGTCCATAAATAATTACTGAAAAAAATTATGAGGAAGAAAATCTAAGCAAAAGAATTTTAGCAGATGGCCATGCTTCTTTCAACACTGAAAATACTATTATTCTTTATATAAAATAAAGGGGGCAATTTTAGAATGGGTCTGAGGAATGAGGTCAGCAGAAACTCACTCTGACAGAGGATGAAAGGATCTGTGGGCTCAGACTGTTAAGAGTGAAAAGTTAGACAAGCAAGCTAATATGTACTCATAGGCAAATTCTATTCTATTTATGTGCTATGCCAGAACACAAATACTAAAAGGTTAAGAAAGCAAAGAAGAAAAAAGTAATCATTGGGCTGATGCCAAAAGAGTAGTATGTAAAAAAAACATACAGGATTTTACCAAGAAACTACTTTTCCATACCCTAAATTGGCACAGATAAGTACAAGGAAAGGAAGGTTAAAATGAAACAATTAGCTATATCCTATTAATTCATCTGCCATTCTTGGGGAAAGTTCAAAAGAGATGGAAAGGTATTGCTCATCATTCTTAGAATTAGGATAGAAGGTAACTTTATATCCAAACTAAAACTTAACACTGCAAGTCTGTGCTATGGAAAAGCCTTGCCCACTAACTCCATGTTCTCATCATCATCCATTCCCAGCTGTAAAAGCAAGAAAAAAATTAGTGGATATTTTCTCTGATTAACTCATCACAGGGGAATCCTTATCTCTGACACCATGCATTCAAATACACAAGTCCCTGTTCTCTCTCACTCCAGGACAGGAATAAAAGGCTGAGGAGGCCTAAACCCAGAATACTTTTTCCCACCCCTGAAACTCAAGTTCTAAAATAAAATGAAAACAGCACTACTAAAGTTTTAGATGTAACAATCTGACCAGAAAGGATGAGACTTGCTAATTTTTAAATGAGGTTTGACCTGGTATAGTGGTTAAGACTGGATGTGAATTCTACTTTTGTATTTGCTAGGCAGAAAGACTTGGGCAAGTCACTTAGCCTCTCTAAGCCTGAATTTTCTCATTTGTAAAATGAAGATAAAAATTGTACTATTTCATATGGAAAATTATATGTGATAATACATATAAAAACTTAGAATCTGCCTAACACATGGTAAGCACTCAATAAACATTATCTATCATTATTTCAAGGGGCAATTCTTGGTGCTGGAAAATCTGTAAGACAACATGTATATTACTAACTATGGTAGTTAGGGCTGAAAGTGATTAATTTACAAGAACATACGTAGACTAATGACACTGTTTTTAAATACTTTTATGTTTTAACAATCTTTAACTTAAAAAAAAAGTTTTAAGTATAGTAAGGAAGACTTTTATCTTCCCAACCATTTGAGAGTAAATGTCTACATAATGACCCACCACTCTTGAATTCTTAGTATTTCCCAATTCTCTCACAAAAACAACCATTAAAATCAGGAAATTAACGGTAATACATTATGCTCACTGCTACCGTAGTGCCACTGCTCCTAAGCCCCTTCTCAATGACCAGTATAGGGCACGTGTATGTATACATACACATATATTTCTATATCTATATATGATGAAAACCATGAGTTCGCACAAGTACTTCATTTCCTATCCAACACCACAGACAGCATTCTAGTTTTCCCTACTTTCATATTAGTAACTCCCTTCTCAGACAATGAGAAGCCTGGCTCCCATTATTCTTAATACTGATTTATGTGATCAATCTCCAGGTATGTAACCAATCTTCCACTGTAGCTGTCCCTTTCCCTACACGGACACCCTCCTCACCTCTCTTGGCCCCAAAATCCCTACCCCGTGTATATAATCTCCGCACCCTGTTCAGGTCCCTATTCCTCATGCCTGGCATCCCTCCTACAAGAATATCCTCCCTACCCTGCTCAGGCTATGAAATCCCATATTGTACCGAGCCTCCACTGAGAGGCCTTCCTCCCTTTACCCTCAGGCTCTAACACCTTGGACTCAGATACCTCTATGTATGGACTCCCTCCTCATCTCACTTGAGCCTCAATATACCTCCACCAGGCTGCAATCCTACATGGGTCACTCCCTACCCCCTGCTATCTACTGGGGCCCTGAGAGCTCATGCAGGGTGACATCCCACCCCAAGTGGATGTCCTCCTTGCTGGGACCAGCTGACCTTCCCCCATACCAGGCCACTCTCCTTCACAGATACCGTATCACCCTGCTTGGGCTCCAATACCCTGCCTTAGCATGCCTTCCAATGGAGAGGTGCTACTTACCCTTCATTCCATCAACCCCCATGGACACTCTCCTCACCCCATCAGGTTCCGAGATCCCACTCCTCTTAAATGACGATGTGGCTCTGCCTCCCACGCACCCCACCCAGTGTGGATACCTACCCTTGTTTTCTCCCATTTGATGTTTTAGTACTGAGCTGTTCAGAAAGGGAGGAGGAAGAAGACATTGAAGAACAATTAATTATATTTTAAAAAAAGAGACACCAGTGAATAAACTGTGTAAGCACCTATAATCAAAGCTAATTAAAACAATAATCTATTTGTCAGAGTACCTGCTTTTTTTCCACATAAACAGTGCTCTATTCTTTTATACTAATTCCTTCTAAGTTTAAAAAGTTAATTGAAAATTATAATACAGAAGAGAGCACTGGGTTTCTTTCTAACCAAACATGCATTTTACTTAAGTATCTTACACAGGCCTGTGGAAAATCTAGTTAATTTAAAAAGAAGAAAAAACCCTACTAACTTTATTTTGAGTTTAAAAAATACAGTTGTTCCAAACACTAAAATATACATAAATGTGTGTATGGTTGCATACATATATATGTGTGTGTGTGTCTGTGTGTATATATATGTATGTATATATGTATGTATGTGTGTATATATATATTTCAGATGGAGTCTTGCTCTCTTGCCCAGGCTGGAGTGCAGTGGCACGATCTCGGCTCACTGCAACCTCCACCTTCCAGGTTCAAGCCATTCTCCTGCCTCAGCCTCCCAAGCAGCTGAGATTACAGGCACCTGCCACCACGTCTGGCTAATTTTTGTATTTTTAGTAGAGACAGGGTTTCACCATGTTGGCCAGGCTGGTCTTGAGCTCCTGACCTCATACGACTGCCTGTCTCAGCTTCCCAAAGTGCTGGGATTACAAACGTGAGCCACCGGGCCTGGCCATAACATATTTTTTAAAATATCCAGAACAAGTAAATTTGACTTGTTTTCAGGATATTAACAGTTGTATTGTTTCCAGTACACTTACCCCCAGATACAACCCTGCAAAAATTAACAGCCATGATTGTTATAATACCTTTCCCTTGCTCCTGGTTTCTATGAGGAAGGATGCATCAAAAGCACAACCTGAGCCTCTTTTTACCCTTAGGTAGTAAAGTGAATTATCCGATTTGTGATTCTGGATTTGCGGAAGAGCTCAGTTCTGTTCCTCTTGCCCCTGGGGTTGAGCTTTCAAAGGAGAACAGACCTCCAAAGATTCATATTCGGCTCTGCTTCTCTACTGAGCCTAGGACTGGATGGATAAGTCAGCCTATGCCAGACCACCTGACTCCCCCATCAAGCTATTCCTCTAACCTGGCCTATATCGGTAACAGAAAGATTATTTTGGCTTCCATCTTTCTCCTTGTTTTATTTCTCAAGTTGTTCAGAGCCCAAGCAGAATGTCTTAATACATTGAAGTCAATGAAGACTGCTCATTTTCCCAGTTTTGATTTAAAAGGGCTGCTTTAATTTGAGCTTCTTAAAACTACTGCAAACAAAAAGCCCCGAAACCTGCACCAACAACAGATGTTCCAAATGAAAATAAGCTGACTTATCTGATCATGCTTATTACCCGTTTAAAAAAAAAAAAAAACTTCAAAGGCTTATAATTTCCTCCTTGTAGAAGCCATAATTTATACTTCCAGTCCTACTTTCTGCTGCTACCCTATAAACCAAAGGCACTGTAATGCTAAATATTTTCAGAATATATCATTATTTATACTTAAGTATATTTGTTTATACTATCTCTGCCCATTCCCTCCACTCTACTTTCCTGCTGTATTCTTTATCCCAGAGATCAGCAAACTATGGTTTATAGGCCAAATCCACCTATTTTTATAAATAAATGTTACTGAAACACAGCCATGCTTATTAATTTATGTCTTTCTTTTGCACTACAACAGTGGAGGTGAGTAGCTGCACTAGAGACCAGATGGCCCACAAAGCCTAAAACATTTACTGTCTGGCCCTTTAGAGAAAAAGTTTGCCAATCCTTGCTTTCGCTCAATGTTTTGAAGCCTAGTCATTTTGAATCCTTCAAGTCAAAATTAATTGTTCCCACTTCTGTCTTTTCATTACATTACACCAAGTCTAATATTTAACATCCCTGATCATTGTGAACTCTTTAAAAGCAAGGTAAATCCTATTCCTGTGTAAACAGTAAGCTTTTTGAACCACACCACAGTTCCTGTCTTTTCCATAAAATAGAACTCCCACAAACACTTTTCACATTCTTGGGGGAAGTACTTTGGAAGAAACTTGGCTCTTTTCTCTACTACTTATTCAGTCCTCCCAAAAGAAGGAAGAATAATATTGGCAACATCCTTACAGTTGGTCCCTAGTGGGATGGATTAATGTTTTAAAAGTCATTTTTTATTCACGGCCAGGCCTCCTGGCTCACTCCTACCAACAAGCATGCTAAACTCACTAGGGTACAGCTTCCTTGTATTTTAAGAGGCCTGCAGCTCCAGCTGTACTGTCTTTGATAGGCTGGTAAGTTCAATTCAGGGAGTCAGGGAGTAAGGCAACCTAATGTCTAATTTTGGCCTCAGTTCCAAGCCAAGTTCTTCAATGCAACCTTACAATTTTAAAAAGCTAATATTTTGATTTTTTATTCTGAAGTCTATTTCTAGTTCAGAATCCAGTAAAGAAGAAACATAAAATTATACCCCCAAGCAATGGTCACACGTAGGACTCAAGATAATTGATGACTGACAACAGTAAATTAATTGTAGAAAAGAACATTCTTTTAAAATGTAATGCACCAATGTTACACATACCACATCTCAGTAACTTGATTAGGCAACTTTTTTGAAGGGAAAAAAAATAAATGTAGAATCCATATTAAGAGATTAAAACCAAGTCTATCCCATTTCTTTATCTAATATATTTGCCTCAGTATTTTGTTACTATCAGCTCTCAGCTTAATGACATTAACATATAAAAGAATCATGGTTATCACTGATACAGAAAAGTATTCCCCATCTTACTAAGTATGGCAAATGGTAATGCCTATCTAAAAAACAAACATCCCTAGACCCCAGATGTCTCCAATTACTGCTCTATTTATCAGTTCTTCCTCAAAATATAGCTCTTAAATTAGTAGTTTACTACAAATGTTATCTCCACTTGCACATAACTTAATTACTTTCTAACCTATTATAATATGGCTGCCATCTCCATCACTACTGAAATTTATCTAGTCAAGGTCACCGAGAGCCAAAAACAATGTACACTTCCCTGTTTCATGGTACTTGACATCCCATCAACACGTAACAATCCCTCCTTATTGTAATATTTTTCTCTCTCCTCTTGGATTTGGTAATACCACTCCCTCCTGGTTTTACTATTCAGCCAGTGACCTTACTTTGAGGTTTCTCTTCTTCTGCCCAAGGAAGGCTAAGATTCCTTAAGGTGTGGTACTGAGTCATCTACTAGTTATACTATCTAAACTATCTTTAATATACTCAAGTTATACTCTAGATATACTGTCCCCTATTCCTAAGTAATCTCATATTTCTGTGGATTTAAATATCATCTTTATGCTGGTAATTTTCTAATTTATACCTTCAGCCCAGATACTACTACTACATAAATATTATAGCATCTTTCATAAGAATAAAAATGGCAAACATTTGAGGACAGATATTATCCCAGTTTCATAGATTTCCATCTGTAAAAAGTGGAATGATTTGTGCCTAATGTTACAATGATAGGGGCTAAGAAGAAACTGGGTTATTTCCATTAAGTCCTTTCTACCACTTGTGAGGACTTATTAGTTACTGTCCCTAAACAGTTTATAATTTAAACATGAAGACTACTGGACAAAATTACTTCCTATATGCACACTTTGCACATACTGGTCAGAAAAGAATTGGCCAATTTGAATTAATGGAGAAAGCTCTTAAATTTGCTTTTCAATAAATACTTTAGAAAAGACTCTAGGTTGCAGTTGAATTTTTTTTTTTTTTTCTGAGTCTCGGTCGGTCACCTAGGCTGGAATACAGTGGCATGATCTCATGCACTGCAACCTCCGCCTCCTGGGTTCAAGCGATTCTCGTGCCTCAGCCTCCCGAGTAGCTGGGATTACAGGAATGTGCCACCATGCCCAGCTAATTTTTGTATTTTTAGTAGAGATGGGGTTGTGTCATGTTGGCAAGGCTAGTCTCCAACTCCTGGGCTCAAGTGATCCGCCTGCCTCAGTCTCCCAAACTACTGGGATTACAGGGATGGGCCACCATGCCCGGCCTGCAATTTAATTTAAAAGGCGACTGAGGATGCAGGGTAGAAGATATAACTAAAAAGATACTCAAGAATTTGGGGCAATGTGGATAAAAAAGGACAAAAGCCTATGTAAAAGATTGAGCTGTCTAAAGAGGAAACTAGACAAACTGAAGCAGCAGGCTGGTAAACTATGACCAACTAGACAAACATGGCTGGCAGCTTTTATTTCATGAAAAAAAGACAAATGGGAGATACTACAGCTTTGTAAACTATGAAATCAAAGCAGCTACTTTAAACAATGATTTACTATTGGTTGTAAGTCAGACTGAAAGACAGGCAATGCAGACACTGATATAAACCAGAATCTTATCTGGATCTGTCCTAATGCTTACTGCATAAAAAAAAAAAAATTGAATCCATGAGATACTGTAAAGAAGGTAATAATAGCTTGGCAACAGATTAAGGTAAAAAAAGAAGAAAAGTAAGGCACAAATGTAGCAAGCAGGATAGGGTTGCTGCCAATTATGGGGAAACTATATGAAAGGAAAGGAGATGAGATACAGACAATTCCTCATTTTAAGTTTTGTTTTCTATCAAACACAAAAATTCTCAAAACAAAATTTTTATTTTGCTTTAATTAAGAACAAAGTGGTATTCTTCAAATACAAAGATGGCATTATTTTGTTAATCAGTTTTCTACTGGTAGCAGTAGGCTGGTCTGGGCCCCTCATTCACATTCTCTTATCTAGATTGCATTGTGAATAAAGTCTTGCAAAGATTACTTGATTATAGATTCAGCTCTTAACTATGAACTCTATACAGTTAGGCAGGTCCTTAAAATTTTGGACCTATGTCCTTGGTGCTCTGTTATCTATCAGCCATGAATGCTAGTCATATATACCAAAAGGAAGGAATACTACTAAAAAGAAAAGAAACTTCCCACCAAAAATGTAGATTATTACCATTGAAAGATGAGATTTAACTAATGAGGAATAAAAAGTTACATAACATAACCAAAAATCTATATATCTTTGTTGCTCCTCCCAAGACTGCACTATGGCAGAGGAATTAAAGACCAGGGTTGGAAGTCAGACAAATGAGAGGAATGTAGAGGACATATAAGAGCAATTTATCATGCGCACGGCCAATCAGGAAGCAGCGCACCTATGTAGCCAAACAAGGGATGTAGTATGTGCACAAAGAGGGTATCACACAAAAAAGACTGGTTAAGACCAGTCTGTAGCCCATATCTAACATTTACAAAATACAAAATTACATACTGCTTGGTTCCAAAGATGGCAGAATTTTACTCTTTCAAATATAAAAAGATCCAAGAGTACAGAGAACTTCAAAATTTGCATGCAAAATTCATCAATATGCCTATTTTACAGAAAGACTTGATATATGTCTTAACCATCCAACTGCTCATCAGCATCACAGATTCCATTTGTCCAATGCACACTATTAGATGGTGCCACAATTTACATCTTTTAAAACAGAAAACATTTGACAGTGCTTGAAAAAAACAGCTGTATAAACAAAGTCTTTTGGCTAGCAGACCCATCCATACCAGTCCCATCAATCCAGATTTCTAAGTAAATCTACTCTTATGGGGTTTACATGGCAACAGTGACAAGATGAGGGAGAAGTTAGTGGTAAGATAAAGGAGCAGGAGACAAGAAGCATCCAGAAAGTAGCAACAAGTTGATTAACAGAAAAAGTAAAATAGAGAGTAGACACTGACAAAAAGTAACTTCAAGATGATCTAGTATAAATTTTTTAAATGAGCTAAAAATAATTTATTGTATTCAGTTACCACATAGCCAAAAGATTCCTTTCAGTATCAAAGGCCTTCCTGGTATCATACATAAAAAGCCAGGATTAGACTAAGTGATACCCTGTGATTCTAAAACTATAATTCTGTGGCTCTAGAATAGTCTAGAATACAGACCATTCAAGCCCTTACTCTCTTTTCTTTAACATGTTCCATGATCTTTTCACTGTTCATCAGGATTCCTACTAGAAAGAATCTATTGACAAAAACATTAAGAGTTCAAAGCTGCCAATAACCTGTGTAAACCAATCGTAATACTAGCAAACACTTAGGGAATGCTTTCTATATGACATATCAACATATATTAACACATATCAACATATATTAACACAAAATTAGCAAACAACCTGATTATCTCCAATTTACAGATTAAGAAACTAAAGTATAGACAGGTTAAGCTACTTGTCCACACTGCTAAGTGGTAACAATAGGATTCAAACACAAGTAGTCTAGCTCTAGAATCTTTATGTTTATTTGCTGTTTTATACTACCAAAATAAAAGATTTGAGGAAAAATAAATTAAGCAAAATAAATAGGTTTGGTGATTATTAACAGGCTTTAATTAAGTGGTATCATGGTAATCAAGAGTTGGCTGGAGCAACTACTGTATAGAACTGAACTATGCAAAGTGATAGCCATTTGCTACATGTGACTATTAAGGTACCTAAAATGTGTCTAGTCCAAATTGGGATGTGCTATCAATGTAAAATACCTGATTTTGAAGACTTAATATTTTTGAAAAATATAAACTAACTCAATAATTTCTATATGGATTAGTGTTAAAATGATAATATATTTAACACATTAGGATAAATATGCTTTTAAAATGTGGTTATTAGAAGATTTAAATTTACATGTTTCACTTCCATTATATTTCTACTGGACAACACTGTTATGTAGGAAAGATACTAGAGTTTACAGAATGATTCTAAACCAATCTTTGTCATTCTGTTTTGCTGCTGTGCCCTTAGACAAAATGGTTACAATGATTATCAGCTTCTGTATTATAAAAATCAGGTTTAAAAACAGTCCTAAAACCTACTGCTTAGATTTTGGTATCTAAGTCTATTTTCCACTGAAAAGAATGGAGGTAAATTTGGAAAAGGAGCTCATGCCACAGCTTGGACAGACAAAATACAAAATTAACCTGGAATATCTTGTTTTTGCAGAAATAACACTGGAACCAGCTTGATGAGACACCCATTGGCCAAACCTGGGACAATCTGTGAACCAAAATAATGACAGCAATGGATTTAACCACTGAATAAAATTAAAAATCCATGAGTTCATACAGATAAAAAGAACAGAATAAATAATGGAGATGGGAAAGATTACCTTATGTCAGAATGTCAACTAATAATTATAGAAGGAATGAAGTCAGATAATCATCAATTGATACTAAAACTTGTGGGTGAAATTTTGATTATACTATGTAAATATACTGCTCCCCAAAATTATTTTTCCACAAATTGCATATTAGTTACAATGAGATAAATAATAACTTTCAGGGATACATATGAGGAATACCAGCTTAACAAAATTTTCAAAGCTAACATCACCAACACTGGTACACACCAACATCATGAATCTCAAGATATGATGTACTAAGAAGGGCAGAACATCTCTTAAGTGGTATTCCTGCCAAAATGCATAACCAATGTAATCACGAGAAAGCAACAGATAAATTCAAATTGAGGGACATTCTACAAAATAGCTGCCCTGTACTTTTAAAAATGTCAAGGTCAAGAAATAGTAAGGTTGACAAAGTGTTCCCGATTAAAAGAGACTAAGGAGACATAATTACCAAATGTAATGCATGATCCTGAAGTGGATCTCAGAATAAGAGGAAAAAAAGCTAACAGAAAAAATAGATAAACAGATATAATTTGAATATGGACTATAAATTAGATAACAGTACATCAGCATTAAATCTTCTGGTTTTAATAACCTCACTATAATTAGGTAAGACAGTATCCTTGTTTTTTAAAAATATACACTGAAGAATTTAGGGGTAAAGAGATTGATGTCTCTGAATTACTCTCAAATTGTTCTGAAAAAATATAGAGAGATCAGTATAAAGAGTGATAAACACAGCAAAATGTAAAACAACAAATGTAGGTACACAGGAGTTCTATTCTTCCAACTTTTAAGATTGAAATTACATCAAAATACAAAATTTTTAAATATTGGCCAGTCTCCCACATCAGATATCCTAATGGACTATACAAGTCCTGATGATGTTTAAAAATGTACAGGTGTATTTCTTTTATTCCAGACCTGTTTTAAATTGTATGACTTATCAAATGCTAATTATACATTTCATAAGATCCAGGACTGTATTTGTTATTTCTCAATATCATAGTACTAGGATACTGTTTACCATATCCAATAAGCACTCGAACATTTGTGTCACGAGCTACTGAAAACTATAACACAGTACAGTATACGATAATTATAGAAAAACAGTCAAATCATAAAAAGTACCACAATGTAAATAGAGATATTAATTGGGACAAAAGGTTGTAAGACAACTCTTCAATGAAAAGAAAACTGTGTGGAATGAACCAGAACAGTAGTTAAAAATCTAACATAAAGAGATGAATGCCACAATTAGAGGAAGGTAAACATCTCATTCCATATTAAGAGTTCAACGTTTACCTTTGTGGCTAACTACAAGCAGTCATGACAACTGAAACAACTTTCTTCTCTATAAAATTAGAATATTATATGAGTTATAAAATGAATCAGATTAAAAAGTTAGGCTAAGAACTGAGATTCAAAATCTCACTAGGGACTCAATACTAATTTGCTGTACAACCCTGAGACGCTGCCTACAATTCCATATCTCACTTAAAATTAAGATGTTTGGATCATTTCCTTTCCCAAAAGGCAAAAAAGATATTATTTTATAAAAATGATTGTAAGCAATGAGAGCACCGAATATTTTATATATATACTGAATATACACATATGTGTACACATATATATTCACACATGTATACACATGCAAAGGGAAAAAAATATGGCTTTATTATGTTTATAAAGTAATGAATGTAAGGCACATTAATAGCAAAAGGTAAATATCCAAACTCCATTTCATCCCAATGGGATGAAAGCACTATAAATTAGTGCTTAACACCTAAGATGCTAAAAAAGCCCAATCAACAAGTGTATACTCTGTTTAAATGGATGTTATTGTTTATTTTAAAATAACAATGGGGTTCGAGACCAGCCTGGCCAGCATGGCGAAACCTAGTCTCTACTAAAAATACTAAAATTAGCTGGGCGTGGTGGCGGGCACCTGTAATCCCAACTATTCATTCGGGAGGCTCAGGCAGGAGAAACGCTTGAATCCAGGAGGCGGAGGTTGCAGTGAGCTGAGATCGCACCACTAACACTCCAGCCTGGGCGACAGAGTGAGACTCCATCTCAATAAATAAATAAATAAATAAATAAGTAACAAAAAATATGAGACAGGTTTTAATAGGGCTTAATGAGGATGGGGACTGTGGGAAACAATTCTCAAATATAGTTAGAAGCCAGGGACAAAATTTCTTTTCACATATTGCATTAAAAGTGTAATACAGTATTAACTTTCAACGTCTTCCAATTTTACTTGAATATACAAGTAGGTAAGGCAAAAAGATATTCTAGTTCCCTTTTCCATCAAATCCAATGAACTGTGTTTCATTTA
Source organism: Symphalangus syndactylus (assembly GCF_028878055.3). Lineage (NCBI taxonomy): Eukaryota > Metazoa > Chordata > Mammalia > Primates > Hylobatidae > Symphalangus > Symphalangus syndactylus. The sequence goes on from NC_072438.2 coordinate 25,781,037, forward strand.
AAGTTTGACTATTTTTCAAGCCTATATATTTTTATGATGCAAAGCTATACTTAATGTATCTAAATAAGCAAGAAGATCAGAAAAAAAAAAAAACCAACCAAAATATTCCAAAACATAAAAAGACATCCTCAAATCACTTTGTGCCTTGGCAAAACTTAACAGTAATATCATAAGCCAGTGTTGCAATGCTGTCATCCTACCTAATTCTACCTAAATGAGCTCAGTAATTTCTAAATTGGTTTCCAGAAGAGATCTTTACATAAGCAATTATCAAAAACAGTCCATTTTGTATTCAAGAAGCACAAACAACAATATTTAGTTTTTTAAACAATTTATATAAAGAATACCTAGAGGTTTTTTTTTTTTTTTACACTTCATAAACTAAAATCACCTATGAATACTTGACTAAAGCTATTTCTCATCATCTTTCCTTACAGAAGACCAAAATACATTTTTCGTAAGGGCAAAACAAAAGCAGTAAATTACTTAAACATCACTTAAATGCCCCCTAAAGTAACCTTCCTTTCTCGTACATTTTCCTATATTTAACGCGTTCTGCGGTACACATTTCTGAATTGAAATTGTATTAAGTTTAACCTAATACGATCTCTTTTCTACTAGTGAAAAAAAGATCTTAAGACGTTAACCAAACACATGGGAGGCGGGGTCGGGGGTGCGAGGTGGTGCCAGAGCAGATGGAAACAAGGTAAGAGAGTTGTTTTCTTAAGACACTAGGGTTACTCCCCAACTCCAAATGCCAAGATTCACTCGCCAGTAGAGCAAGCTGCTGCCACTATCCACTGCTTACACAATACAACCTTCCTTTCTACCTCTTCCCCTACACTCCCACCCATAACCCCCTTCCAAAACAAACACCCACAATGCGCCCCATTCCATAATCCGTGTTCGCCCCTCTAAGCCCACTAAACCAACCTGCTGGATAACAGCTCTATGCATTCGTCTCACTTAGGCAAAAAAAGGAAAAAAAAAAAAAAAACGCGACTGCAGCAGGGTAGGGAGTCCCACCATTCCTGTCACCCTAAACAATCCACAGGGTGAGAGCCCCAAGCCCAGAAGTTTGAAGCAAAACGAATCAGATCCAACCAAAAAGAGGGAATTGCAGTTGAATGGGGATGGGAGGTGGGGAGGGCGATGCGTGCGTGTGTGTGTGTGTGTGTGTGTGCGTGTGTGTAAGGAAGAGTCCATCACATGACAGTGAAAGAGGACCAGAGTCTTCGGGGCGTCCGCAAGCAGAAGGGGGGGAGGGTGTCGTTGCCGTGGCAACACCCCCCATCCGTCCAGACTTCCAAAGAGGGAGGAAGAACTTCAAATCCCAACCGTCAGCGCTCAAGCGGCTCCTTCTTAAAGGGGTACACACAGCGCCGCAGCCGAGCGCGAGAGGGCAGAGTTGGGCGCCCCCCGCCCCTCGGGCGACGCCCCCGCCGCCCCTCGCCCCCCGCCGGCCCATCCGCGGCTCCCGCCCTGCGAGCGCCCGTGGGTCTCCAGGTCCAGGTCCCCGGGAACTGGCCGCGTCTGCTCACCCGGCCCCGGGCGGCGAGAAGGGGGTGTGTGTGCGCTCGGCGGGGGCGCGGACCAGCCCGCCTTCCTTCGGCCGCCCTGCCCGCCGGCTCCCCTCCGCCAGGGCGCCGACCCACCGGGCCGCTTCCTCCCTCCTGTCAGGGTGGACGGCGGGCGACGGCGGGCAGCGACGGGCGCCGAGGAGTTTCGGGGAGAGCGCGAGCGGGCGGCTTCCTTGGGGGCTCTGCAAGCGGGTCCCAACTAACAGTTCCCGGGAAGCCCAAGAGCTAGGAAGGCGAAAGAGGGCGGACCGCGCCGGGCCAGCAGCCCGCAAGACAAAAGGCGAGCGCCGGGGCCGCCGCGCCGCTCCCATCTCGCTCCCCCACCGAACTAACCCGAACGGGAGATTCAACTAAACCCCTCAGCCACAAACTCCTCGGGTTGCGACAGCGGTCTCCGCGCGGAGCCCGGGGCCCCGGCCCGCGTCTCTCTTACCTACACAGTGCATGAGGCGGTGGCGCCAAGAGTCGAGTTCCCGCCGGAATCCTCTCCTCTCCGCCGCGCACCGAGGGCTCCGGCACTGAGCGGCGGCGGCGGCGGCGGCAGCAGCGGCGGCAGCAGCGGCCATTCTCTCTCTTCCCTTGTCCATCTGCGTCCCGCGTCACGCGCCCTCATTTACATACGAGCAGCGCAGGCACGAGGCAGGGGCGCGAGCCCTCGGCGCGAGCCCCGGAGCGCGCGCCCCCCGGAGGGGGGTTGATTGACACGTGTCACTACCTTCCCTCTGCCCTGCCCTCCCCCTCCCACCGCTCCCTCAGGGAGAGGCGGGGAGGGAGCCAGAGGAGAAGGAAGCAACCTGCCGCTTCCGCTGACCCCGCCTCTCCACCCACTACCCTCCTCCCCCTCCCGCTGGAGTTTACTCAGGCGAGCCATATCGCTCCCGCCGCCCGCGAAAACCCTGAGCGGGAGCCGAGAGACCCGGAGCCCAGCCAGGAACCGGCGTGCTAGTGGAGCGGACTAGCAACGCCTACTTTCTGCCTTCACTACGGGACTCCGACAGTCCGGAGACTTCACTTCCCAGGCTCCATTTCGCCAGGATCCCGAAGCCGAACTTGGCGCCGTGGCGCGTTGCTTGTCGGTCATTGTAGTCCAGAAGAAAGGATCGGGTGTTTTTGTGTTTTTTTTGTTGTTGTTGTTGTTTTTTTGTTTTGCCCCCCCAGCACTTAGGTTTGCAGGCTGGCCTGCAACTTCTCTGCGCTGCGCCGCGCCGCTGGGGGACTGAGCCTGTCGCTCCCTGCGCCCGAGACCATGCGCTGCCCGGGTGACCGGGTCTGACCCGACTGCTTTAGCTTCCTTAGGCTCCGCGATAGAAGGTTGGTGGAAGCCGCAAGAGTTGTCGGCCCTTGTGGGTTCAGGCTGCGCTTTGTGTTTTAAGTGCTGGAAACTTTCCGGGGTTGCTGTCTTCCTGTCACTCCGCAGGGAAAGGGCAAGCCGGTCATTCGGCTACATCTGGAATAACTGCCAAACGTCCAGAGAGATCCCCGAGTGACTTCGGTATTCAAGGCGAAGAGATCTCGGAAAGCAAGAATATTTGCAAGGACTAGGAAAAAGATGCGGGTTTTTTTTCACTGAAAATTACTTGCAGGGGACTGGGTGTAGCCGGCTGAAAACTGCAGAAGGAAAATTTTCTTTATAAGCTCCTGGAAGGCAGCGACCCACTGAGATCTCTGTACCATGACATCTGTCACTCACTAGACCCTAGTACAGTGCATGACACGGGATTAAGCACTTTCCAAATGTTAATGGAATGAATTCTACGCCGTGCTAGAGAAAATAACTTCTTCAGAGAGAGCGAGAGAAGAATCTTAACGTTTAAATACAGACTCCAGTCACAGTTTTTACTTTTGCACCAGAGGGATTGTGCGTTTGTTTCCGTATACGTGCAGTTTATCAAGCCAAAGCTAAGCCACCCAACGTTTGCTAAGAAGTACTATGTATTTCTGGAAATTTATTCACAAGTCTGTGGGAAACATGTTTAATTCTTTTTGGAAATCTCATAAATTCTGAGTTCAGTACCACCTTCCCTGTTTTGTAGCTTATCCTTATCCACCTTCTTTCTTTTTCTTCCTATGAGAAAGTATTTCTTTGCTCATTATGACTTCAGTAGTGAAGATGTAATTTTACATCTTCGTAAGTTAAAAATAATAAAGTTTGAGCGCATAATCACCTTTTCTAGAACAGTCACAATTGGAGTGCAGGTGAAATCGCTAGTGAAGGTGATTCTGGAATTGTCAGTGGATGGTTTTAGTTAACCACTTCCACTCATAATTGCCACGATGATCAGCCTTTGCAGTTTTCCTGATCACTTTTATAGTAATATACATTAGTTAGGATGGGAAAAATTATGGTGCAGCAATAAATGATCCAAGAATCTTAGTGGCTTAAAACAACAACAAAAAACTATTTCCTGATTATCTACATGTTCATCTCTGGGTGGCAGGAGGAGGGGGCTTCATTCCATGTGGTCTCACTAAGCAACTGGATCCTTAAGGAAGCTGGAATCTCTGCAACGTCCCCCCTTGGGTGATAGGCAAAAGGAAGATGAAGAATGGCAAACTGGTTCTTCCTAAAAGTGATACAAGTCAGTTCTCACATTTCATTGACCAAAGCGAATTATACGGGCATATCTATCTTAAAGGGAGCAGGGAAGTGTGATGCTATTATATGAGCAAAAAGAAGATAACCAGAATTTATTGGTAAATAGTATCAAGGATTACTGTGATCTATCCTTCTAGTCACCATTTTACAGTTCACTTTCTTTACACTACAAAATAGATTTGCTCCTATCACAAAGTGAGACAATCCTAAAGTTCTGTTCAGTAAAGGCATTAATCTCAAAGTCTGGCATCTCTGGGTGATGGTTGGTAGTCTCCATACTAGAACTGGATAAAGCTTCTCTTGTTATAGACAACTAAAAAGATAAGGTATCCTCCCCCGATCTCTCTCACTCGTGATCTCTCTTCTCTCTCTCTCTCTCTCTCTCTCTCTCTCTCTCTCACACACACACACACACACACACAGAGTGATGGAATAGGGACTAAATAGGCATGGTGTCTTAGTCTATTTTGTGCTGCTGTAATGGAATACCACTGACTTGGTAATTTATATGAAGAGCAGACATTTATTGCTCACAGTTCTGGGGCCTAGAAAGTCCAAGATCAAGGTGCTGGCATCTAACAAGGGCCTTCTTGTTACATGGCCCCATAGTGGAAAGGCAAAGAGAAGGCAAGTGAGTAAAAGGGGGCCAAACTCATCCTTTTAGAATGAACTCACTCCTGCTATAAAGAATCCACTCCCTTGATAATGGCATTAATCCATTCACTCTGCCCTCATAGCCTATCACTTCTCATTAGGCCACATTTCCCAACACTGTTGCTTGGAGTTTATGTTTCCAACATGTGCTTTTTTGTGGACAAATTCAAACCACAGCATATGGTAAACATTCCTGTTTAGAAAGGAGAAAAATGGGAGACACACATGAACCGTTTCAGCAAATATTTTACGACAGTTAGCATCTCCAACTTCCCAGCCTCTGACAATTTCCTTGCTACCACCCACTAAGCCTCTAAGTTAAAGCCACATATTTTAGATTTTTCTGTTATAACTGTACCTCCTTCTGGGTGCCAATTTATATATTAGTTAGAATGTGCTATGTTCTGCTCCAGTAACAAACCCAAAATCCAGTAAACTCAAATCCTCAGCGATTTAATACAAAGGTTAATACAAAAGTTTATTTCATAGTATACTGTCTTCCAAAGGTCAGTGTGGAAAAGGGTGGAAAGAACATGAGCCCTATAAGCCTCATGTCCATCCCGGGACTGAGGCTTCCAGGGCTATGCCATTTGGAAGCTCCCCAGTCACCATGACGAGAAAGATGATGCTAAATCACAGTCCAACTCTTAAAGGCTTCTACCAGAAGTGACACATTTCAGTAGATGAAGCAAATTTTATGGTCATGCCTGACTTTTAAGGAGTTACATATTAGATCGCTTTGAGGGCAGGGCAAACCACCCCACAACTTAATACCTTAAAACACCAACTATTCATTTAGCTCATAATTCTGTGGAATGAAACTTTGTGCTAGGCTCAGCTGGACATTTCTGTTGGCCTCTACTGGACTCACTCAGGTGTTTGTGGTCAGCTGTCTGTCAGCAAGGCAGCTCTGTTTCTGAGGATTCACTGACTGTCAGCTGGGAACACAGAGCAATGAGGCCAAGTATCATCAAGAGGCCAGCCCTAGCCCTAGCTTATTCACATAGTGGCAGTCAGAGGGATCCAAAGTGCTGCAAGAGAAGAAGCCCCCATGCACAAACACTTTTCAAATCTCGGTTCGAGTCACATTTGCTGTGGTTTCAATGGCTAAAGCAAGTCACATGGCCAAGCCCGGAGTCAATATGGGGAAATAGATTCTACCTCTAAATAGAAGGATCTGCAAGTCACATTGCAAAGGGATTTGGACAGAGGGAAATAAATAATTTGTGGCCACTTTTGTAGTCTACCACATTTGGGGAAGTGCAAGGTTACTCTATTCTCCAAAAGAAGAACTAAAGATATAAACAGAACTAATGAATATCACATATCTAGAATTTCTGGGAGAAGATAAAGATTAAGACCAGAAATATTGAAATACACAAATGGAGTTAACTGTCGAATTCAGCGTCACTTTGAAGAGCAAAGAAGTTTCCACAGGATGTCTTATAATTACCCAATGAACATAAAAATAAGAGTCTAATTGATTAACCATTACATTCTAAGTATCAAGTGCTGGGCCAGGCACTAACATGGTGTCTAATATTTATTTATTGGTTTGATACATGTTTATCTATAAGTTCAAGTATAAAAAGAGGGTCTTACCAGCCAGGAGCAGTGGCTCACGCCTGTAACCCCAGAACTTTGGGAGGCCGAGGTGGATTGATCACCTGAGGTCAGGAGTTCGAGACCAGCCTGGCCAACATGGTGAAACCCTGTCTCTACTAAAAATACAAAAATTAGCTGGGCCTGGTGGTGGGCACCTGTAATCCCAGCTACTTAGGAGGCTAAGATGAGAGAATCACTTGAACCAGAGAGGTGGAGGTTGCAGTGAGCCAAGACCGTGCCATTGCACTCCAGCCTGGGCAACAAGAGCGAAACCCCGTCTTAAAAAAAAAAAAAAAAAAAAAAAAAAAAAAAGAGGGTAATATCAAAAATTGTCTCCTACACTGAAAATCCAGTTACTCACAAAGGATTTTTGTATAACAACAGGTATATGATATGAAATGTTAATGTTCTTTGGAAAAATAATTTTGTTCTACTATCTACTTCCTATATATGTTGTACCAGTTATTTATTGCTGCGCAGCAAGCCAATCCATAGGGTAGTTGCATAAAGAACAACCACTAGATAATATTCACAAGTCTGCAGGTCAGGTGGTCTGTTCTGCTGATCAGGTGAAGCTCTGCACATCTTACCTGAGATTGCTAGTCCTGGAAGCTGCATGATTTAGAATGGCCTCACTCTGGTGTGTAGTTTGGCTCCCAGTTTGCTGCGATAATGAGAATGACTGAGTCATGTGTCTCTTACCATCTAGAGGCTAGCTAGAGCAAATAATTTATGTAGTGGCAGCATGTGAAGCACAACATAATGATAAGTACTAATGCAGAAGTGCTTTTCAAGTCAGCTTGCATCATGTTCTGCTTGCTACTATCCTGTTGGCCAAAGCAAATCTCATGGCCAAGCCCAAAGTCTGAATATACGAACACTAACAAATGGCATGGATTCAGAAAGGTGTGAACAAATCTGAGTCATCACTTTAATCAAACTACCATAAATAACTATCCAAGTTCACTATTATCCACCTAAAACTGATGAGCACATCTACAGAGTTCTTAGACAGTACCAAGACATATAAATTGCAGGGCCAAATAATAGTTTATTAATTTATTTACCAGTTAGTCAATTGCAAGCTAGGGTGCTTTTTAGGAGGACATGATATAACAAATACTAATACACTGGAGTAGTTTGAAATATATTTCCACGATAGAGAAATACAAAATTACAGAGGGGTATGACTAGAGTCATATTTTTGAGATATTAACCCAAAATGAAAGCTATTCTTATATTTTGTAACAAATATAAACAATCCAATATACTAGTAGGATTGTAAAATACTTAATTCTGTATTATCCGTATGTACCAAAAAACAATATATTTTATAATTTAATAAAATCTAAACAATTTTGTATGCATTAGATATTTACAGTTGTAAAGCATAACTACTAGATACCTTAATTAACTGTACAATGCCTTATAATGCTGAGAAACTATATTTTAAGTTATATCTGTCTTGTAAAGAATCACATTTTACTGTATTTCCTTTGGTTCTGACCTGTAATACAGTTCACTGATCTAAGATTAAAACATCAGAGAAAAATTTGATGAACCAGTTATTTAGGACATAAAACAAATTTCCCTTCCAGAAAATTTCTAATTACCTACATAGTCATATTATACTAAACTTCATGCAAACATCTTAGATTCATCCAGGCTCATGAGTCAAAGATTTCTCACTAGTCTTCTTCCTTATGGAAGTACAGACTCTAAAGACATAATTAGTGAAATACATACATGTTAATGTATTTATTTTCAATACTGCAGTTAAATAGTTAGAGATATCTAAAATATATGATGATTTTGTCTTCTTGATGCATTTCCAAATACTATCAACACCTTTTTCTACATTTTGTAGGAACAAAGATAAAATTTTACAACAGGAATAATGATTGAAGAAACAGAAATATAGTGATAATGTACTTCATTTCTTAGATTAGAATGTCTCCTTTTTTCCTATTCTAAGACTATCCTTAGTATACATAATAATGGGCATGATAGCTGGTCCAATTCTGTCACTCATATCAGGGTGGCATCTCAGATTTTTGTTCTTTACTTTCTTTGTTGAGTTCAATCACTGGATACTTTAAAAATATTACTATTACATCCTGTTACTGTCTTTATAGTAAATATCATATAGTTGGACCTAAGTTTTACTATATTAGGACAACTCAGGCCCTAAACTGTGAGGATAATTAATACCAAAATTAGTGTGAGTATGTTTTCTGATTTTTTTTTTTTTTACATAAAATCATACACCTTTGAGCTTGGCACCTGAATTTAATACCATTTACCATCTACTTTCTCTTGCATCCAGACATGATAATAGGACCTGATCTATCACTACTCTTTCTGTGTCCACTTGAAATCACTTCCCTGGCCTAACGCATTATTGTCACTTTCATTTTCAGCCTTTTAATAAAATTTCAATGTATTAAAGGCTCAATGAAGGCAATTTTATCCAATTTAATCCAATTGCACAGTTCAGTATCAAAGTAAAATAAAAATGTCATCTATAGTACTTAGACTATCAGAGTTTAGAGGGTATATAGATCATCTAGGTCAACCCCCTAATTTTGCCCATAGGGAAACCGGGCCCAGAGAGGATAAGCAATTTATGTAGGTCACACGGCTTATTAGTAGCACACCCAAACTAAAGATCAATTTCTTGATTCCTAATGTTGACTCTTTTTCCTATAATAAGAGCTATCCGTTGTTTGGCATTTATACACATTATTAATTCATTTACCTTTTACCATAATCTTATGCAATTAAGTACTCTCATTATTATTATCCCCATATCAGAGAGAAAGAAATATAAATTGACTTAGAGATGTTAAATAAATTAAATAAGTTAGCATCATCTAGCTAGTTGCTGATGAAACTAGAATTTGAATCTTTGTCTTTCCAAATTTAACTACTGCTTTTCACCAGAGAACAAGAAAGAAGGTGAAAAGCTGCCTATTAAGGAATCAGAAATTGAGGAAGCTGGATTTTTTTCTGATTTTCAGGAGTGGCTACTGATAATGTCACCATCTTCGGGGGAAGATAGATAGTGACATTTTCAGTAGCACACAAAATTATGGTCTCTCAATATTTAAACTATCATTCAGCCAAACTGGGGTTTTTGCTGTCCCCATCTGACATTCCATGCTATTCTACTCCCATAAAGAACACTTCTCAACTGAGTGGTGATTATTACTACTTTCTGTGCTCTTAGAACACTTTATTTTTCTTATGAGTCTTACCGTATTTTTCCATGTATTATAATTATTTGTGACTATTTCTTATTGTTTCTCTCTATAACCTTGTAGACTGTGAAGTCAGAGCCTGGTATTCACCACCTCTGTATACTTGCATTCTACACCTAGTTGGTGTCAAAGAGACTTTTGTTGAATTGAAATGAAAGAGTAATTAATTGAGTTTTTTTTAAGGAAAGAAACATGGAAGATATACGGCTTCCTTCACCAATGCCCTACCCTTATTCTCAAGTTCTACTTGTAAACCCATTTTTCACTCGATGTCAAGACAGTGACAAAAGGTGGTCACACAATTGCATTTTAGAGAGGTTATATTTTAAACCAAGAAATTAAGATCATTTGGCCTTTCTGCATGTTGAAACGCCTGATACAAACTAAGTCATAACATTTATATGAACAAAGCATATCATTTTACTTACTAGCATGCCTTAGGCAGACAGAAATATAAACAATTTATGAACTTGACAATTGTTTCTCAGGCTGTTGACAATAAGATTTGGCTCTCTGTTTCAAAATACAGAAAATTTTTTATATGAAAATAGTACAGAATACCAATATTTCATGGTAAAGAGGCCAAGCAATAAACCTCTGAAGTAAAATCCATTGGGTTAAAGAAGCTCATTTTAACATATCACTATAAGGAAGGCTTGTTTAAACTGTGAAATCTGATAATGGCCCATATTACTATCTACCTGGAGAATACATGTGCATAAAGAGAAAAGAATAAGGCAATTAAATTATGCTGTGATTTTCCCTTATAAAAAAGAGTTGTGAATGAAAATGTGGAGTTGGTAAAACTTTAATACCTTTTAACTTAGCCAAAATTGTATAATATTTGAAGATTTAAGTTATAATAAGATTAAATTACAATTAATGATCACCCTATGCAACAATGGAAAGTAAGAACAACCTAATATTATCCTATTATAGGCTTTCAAATTCAATAGGCAAAACCACCTGATTTTATATACTAAAGTCATTAAGCTCTAAACCTGAAAGTTGAAAGAAAAATAAATCTATCTATAAAACAATATGGTTTGGCTCTGTGTCCCCCACCCAAATCTCATCTCAAATTGTGTTGAGGGAGGGACCTGTAATCCCAACGTGTCTAGGGAAGGAGGTGATTGAATCATGGGGGCAGTTTCCCCCATGCTGTTCTCACTGATAATGAGTGAGTTCTCATGATATCTGATGGTTTTATAACTATTTGAAACTTCCTCCTTTGCTCTTCTCTCTCCTGCTGCCATGTGAAAAATGTTCTTGCTTCCCCTTTGCCTTCCGCCATGATTGTAAGTTTCCTGAGGCCTCCACAGCCATGTGGAACTGTAAGTCCATTAAACCTCTTTCCTTTATTTAAAAAAAACAAACAAAAAATCACCCTCATGATCCAATCTCTTACCTCCCTTGACACATGGGGATTACAACTCAAGATGAGATTTGGGTGGGGACACAAAGCCAAACCACATCAAAACTCTGTAACTATTTTGAATATCAGTGATCTCCCCCAATCTCTTTTTTTCTTCATTGTTCTAAGGAAATAGAACAATTGTAAAGCAGAAAGTAAGGGTAAGATTCAGAGCTGATGGCCTGGGGATTCGTTGAAATGTTATATAAGGAGCTGTGAGAACCACCTGCTCCTCCAGACTTTGTCTCCACCATAATGTAGTCATGCATTTTTATCCAAACCCCTGCAAGAAATTTACTCTGTGGAAAAATTGGACTGAAAAGATTATGGATTCGAGGACACCAAGCATGGTAGAAGGGTAGGGCAAATGTTGTAGAGTGAACACAGATTAAATAGTCAAAGTTTGCTGAATTCCTCCACCTTGTTCTTGGTACACCTATAACCAGATTTATTCCCTTCAGCAAAAAATTGGCAATCCCTCTCAAGAGAAACTCAAAGTCTCAGAAAGCTCACCCACCCCGCAGACCTTTCAATAAACATTTAAGGACCTCACTCATAAATATATATTGACATTTGAGGAAAATATCCAACTTGAAAGAGAGAGAGAGACCAAAACAAACAGATAAAAGAAACTCAGAGAAAAACAGAAACATTTCAAGAAATAGAACAAAACTTCCAATTAATTATAATTAATATTTTCAAAAAGATTAGAAAAGATATTGCATCATTAAAGAAACAATTACTTTGAAACGGGATGCTATAGAAAGAGAGAACAATGAGAAAACAAGAAAGAGCTCTTGGACATTAAAAATATGTCAGATGAAATTAAAACAAAATTTTAAAGAAGTGCTGAGAGATAAAGATGAGAAAATTTCATTGAAGTAGTATTAAAAAATATGAAGGCAGATAACAGGAGATAAGAAAATTTCATAATCAACCTAGGAAACCCAATGTTTCACTGACATGGGTTTCAGAAAGAGAGACGAAAGCAAACTTAGGAAAGAGTATTATCAAAGAAATAATAAAGAAAAGTTCCCAGAATTGAGGGAAACGATCCTCCAGATTAAGTAATTTCACTCCAAGACATATAATCATGGAAGCTCAGGACTCTAGAAATAATGAGAAAATTCTTAAAACTTCCAGGAAGAAAATATAGACCCTGTGCAAGGGATTAAAAATCAGAATAGCATTGGACTTCTCAACAGAAAACAATGGAACAATATCTTCAAAATTATAACTGAAGATGATACCCATCCTAGAGTTCTAAAATCCGTCAAACTATCAGTCAGTTGTGGGAATAGAATGGATTTTCAGGCTTGCAAGTTCTCAAAACATTGACCTCACAAATACTGTATCCCTTTTCAAGATACTACCGGAGGATGTGCTTCCTTATAACAAAGAGGTATAGTGATCTAGGAAGCAGGAATCTAACACAAGAAAAAAGTCAAGGAGTTCCTAAGGGGAGGGAGGGCAGTTACAGATCAGAGACGACAGCAGATCCAGAAATTAACAAGTCCGAAAGCAAGTAAGGTGATGGAGGGATCCAAAATACAATTTCCTGGTACAAAATGGAACAGAGATTATATAACAGATTTGACTTGTGAAAAACTGAACATTGAAACTATATTGGGGAGAGCAAGAATAATTAGCAATAGGCACGTTGTTAATGTAATTCAGAAAAATAAAAGATCCTCAATATCTGTGACTTTAATTCTTGTCTTTTCTTCTCCAGTGCCTAAGATAGTGCCTGGCACAAAAGAATCTCAATGAGTGTTTCCTGAATGTATAAATGAATGAATGAGTGAATAATAATAATAATAAACTTTGCGCCTTCCTCCACCAGCACCCAACGCAGTTACTTGAACATAGACAAATGCTAAGAATGTTTGTTGACTTGTATGAATGCAGTTGTTTATTCAATTATTTGTTATTTATATTGATCAGACTTCTTAGTGAAAGATAGAAATTAAATTTAAATTTGTTTGATCAAAGAAGGGAACTTATTAAACTGGAAAATTCTGGCTGGGTGCTGTGGCTAGCACCTGTAATCTAATCCCAGCATTTTGGGAGGCCAAGGTTGGTGGATTTCTTGAGCCCAGCAGTTCGAGACCAGCCTGGGAAACATGGTGAAATCCTGTCTTTAATAAAAATATAAAAAGTATCTGTAATCCCAGATACTCGGGAGGCTGAGGCATGAGAATCACTTGAACCTGGGAGGTGGAGGTGGCAGTGAGCTGAGATCCCACCGCTGCACTCCAGCCTGGGTCACAGAGCAAGACCCTGTCCCCACCCCCTAAAACAAACAAACAAACAAACTGAAAAATTACAAGTGGCAGCTTTAGTCACGGAATGGATCTAGGCATTCAAACAGAACCTGTTTCTTTTTGTCTCCTCTTATTGGTTTCCATTTTCAGGTCATGTGCTGGAAAAGGTGTGTGTGAGTAGTTGCAGACTTAATCCCCAAGATGAGCGACATCTCTTTTTCTGTAGTTACTCAAAATCACAGAACTGATTCAATTGACCAACTTTTATCAATTTCCTGAGTCAATTATTGTGGCCATGGGAGTGGAATATTCTGATGGTTAGGCCTGAGTCACACATTCAGCTCTAGAATCATGGGTCAGCCTCAGCCAAACCACAGGGTCTCAAAATCAAGGAGGGAGAGAGTTCCTCAGAGAAGACCAGTGCACTGTTAACAGAAAAAGAGAATATATCTACCCAGCAGGCAAAAACAATTGGCAACTTTATTGAAAAACTGCACCTACTTTATCTTGACCTCTACTAGAGAGACAAATATTTCTCTAAAGAAGCCTTTCAAAACAGAAAATAGCACTGAGCATACTGTTAAATATGACTTCAACCTCATTATATCTCATCTCTGAACATTCTAGCGTCTTGGCATGTAAATTGTGTACTAGCACTGCTCAACAGAAACATAACGTAAGACGCAAATGCAAGCCACATGTGGAATTTAAAGTTTTCTAGTAGCCGCCTTTAAAAAGTAAAAGTGAAATTAATTTTAAGAATATATTTTATTTAATACAACATATCTAAAACATCATTTAAAAACATAAATATGAAAGTTATTACTGTGATATTTTACATTTTTTTCTGTATTGCCTTTGAAATTTTATATGTATTGTACAAAACAGTACATTTCAATTCGGATTAACCATATTTCATAATCTCAGTGGCTAGAGGCTATATTTGGCAAAGCAGTTCTGGACTGTGAAAGATCTCATATACTACTAAGTAGAGTTTCCTTTTTCTCCCTCCTTCAACCAATTTCTCCTCTTAAAAACCTTCCCTTTCCCTTCTAGTAATTTTTATGCTTCCAATAAAGTAGTACAATGCATCCAATAGGACAATGTTAATTTATTCACAGTCTTATAATTTGGAAAAGGGAATAAAAAGAAGTGTTCTTTTGCCACTTTTCTACTTTTCAATTTTCTACTTTTCAAGAATAAGAGCTGAAATAAAATGGCAAATCACACTGGTGCTTTCATTCAGCGTAAGTAAAAGCAATATGAAACAGATGATCCTGTCTTGATGACAATTATGGTACTACTTGGCAGGAAGAAGTGAAGAAAGAATTTGGCTTGTTAGCATTAAATGGCTGCCCAGATAGGTTCTACAAAGAATAGAGGGAGTGAGAAGAATCAAGTTACCCACATGCAGCTAATGAAATAGTTGCATCATGCTGTTGGGGGACTCTCAAATGCTAAGATAGAATACTTGTTAGCACACCTTTATTCCTCAAAGAAGTCTGGTTTGCACACACTCACTTTTGAGAATAAATCTTCAGATGTACTTTTTCTTACATTTAAAAAGAAGGATTTTTTTTCTGTTATGAATCCCTTGATCCAAGAGTTTATTTTGGCCTTTGGAGAATTATGTAAAACTTATTGCCAAAGCAGCATTTTCAATTAAAGCATAGGTTTCCAAGCACTCCTTAGGTTAAGAAAGATAAAATAAATAAATAAATAAAAAGCCCTCCAAAATGTCAACTACTTTGGGATAGATTTTTCATGACTTTCTCAGTTCAAACAAAACTACAGTATATATAAAACTGTGACAGAATTTTACTTTGCAAATTTAGTATGATTAGAATTTATACACAACTATAAAAATTCAGTTCATTTTTCAGACATATCTTAAACAATTTGAACTCATTTGAACTGGGTGATTTAATTTTAAAATGTCAATATTTAAGATATACACTTTATCATAAAGTATATCTTTTTGTCAGAAAGGAACACCTTACAAATAAAAATTCAACAAACATTTTCACACCTAATGTTAGTCAAGTGCTATACCAGGTGCTGAGTCTTTGGAGATAAACAGAATCTACTCTTGTGTTCATGGTGTTTGTCTGTAGTATTTGTTGCAGAGCATTTGTAAACCTTCTTTTTGGAAACATTAATTTTATTTTTTCCTGAAGACTATCCCCTCTCCTGTTCTTAATTTATCTGCTTCCTATGGAATTGACCCTGCCCCTGACTGCAAACTAGAGTAGGTGGCTCAGGACTGGCCAATCAGAGCATCGAATCACCCTGGCCGCAGAGATTGGCTCAAGCACAGGTACACTACCTAGTCAGACACAGTGAGATTTGGGAAGAGACCCTTCCTCTTTTCCTTTAACTGTTCTACAACTGTATTAGTCCATTTTCATGCTGCTGATAAAGACATATCTGAGACTGTGTAATTTACAAAGGAAAAAGAGGTTTAATGGATTCACAGTTCCACATGGCTAGGGAGGCCTCACAATCATGGTGGAAGGCAGCAGGCACGTCTTATATGGCAGCATACAAGAGAGAATGAGAACCAAGCAAAAGGGTTTCCCCTTATAAAACCATCAGAACTGGCGAGACTTATTCACTACTATGAGAACAGTATGGGGGAAATTGCCCTCGGGATTCAATTATCTTTCACCAGGTCCCTCCCATAACACATGGGAATTATGGGAGCTACAATTCAAAATGAGATGTGGGTGGGGACACAGCTAAACCATACCAACAACCGTCTTGCCACTACATGTAGTTTGAGAACAAAAACCAACACTAAGTAAAAAAAAGCTTACCAAAGGACAGAGGATAACCAAGTTTGTAATGAGCTTGTCTAAAGCCAATAAACTTGGAATAAAGGAGGAGAAGAAGAAAGTAAGCTGAATGGAGGCAATTAGGTTGAGGAGAAGAGATGTTGGAGTTTAGGAGAAG
This sequence comes from Symphalangus syndactylus, assembly GCF_028878055.3. Taxonomy (NCBI): domain Eukaryota; kingdom Metazoa; phylum Chordata; class Mammalia; order Primates; family Hylobatidae; genus Symphalangus; species Symphalangus syndactylus. The sequence continues at coordinate 25,797,362 of NC_072438.2, forward strand.
AAGAAATAGAATTTCAGCCAGATAAATACAAGACTAAAGGCAGATACAGCATGATGAGTGGGGAAAACCTCAAACAGTTCATTTTGGGGGACATAAAGCAGTAATACTGGAATGATCAGTGAAGAGAGTGGAGAGGTAGGCAAAGGACAGATCTTGGAAAATCTTATTTCCCGGAGTAAGGAACATCACGCAGGGGATGGCAGGATCACTGACATATTTTAAGCAGGAGAGTGACATGGCCATATTTTTGTTTGAAACAAAGTACTCTAGAAGTGTTGTAGAATGGGTCAGAGGAGTCTAGAGACAAGAAAACACTTAGAAGTCTTACTACTGTCTATTCCAATGACTATAATGGGGCAGGGGCAAGGAGAAGGCAAAGGAGAAATGAAACATTTATCTCTTTATTTTATTAAATTGAAGCCTAAAATATTTTTAATCAAAGTAATATGTACACATGATTTAAGAGTAAACTCATACAGAGTGGTTTATAATGAAGAAACAATAGTCTGTTTTTGCTTTTCTCAAGCTCAGTCCTATTCCCCAGAACAAACGACTTTTAACTTTTTAAACTGTTCATGTCTATAGCTATTCTTGGCTGGGCACGGTGGCTCATGCCTGTAGTCCCAGCACTTTGGGGAGGCCGAGGCGGGTGGATCACCTGAGATTAGGAGTTCAAGACCAGCCTGACCAACATGGTGGAACCCCGTCTCTACTAAAAACACAAAAATCAGCTGGGCATGGTGGTGCATGCCTGTAATCCCAGCTACTTGGGAGGCTGAGGCAAAAGAATCACTTGAATTCGGGAGGTGGAGGTTGCAGTGAGCTGAGATAGTGCTATTGCACTCCAGCCTAGGCAACAGAACAAAACTCCGTCTCATAAAAAAGAAAAAAAAAGCTATTCTTGTGGTCAGTCAGGACTGCCATATTCAGTTGTACCCTTACCAATCTGTACAACTCTGTGTGGCATCCCTCAATTAGTGCCATATCTCTAAATTATATTTGCTTACCACCATTTCTTCACTTCAATTTTAGACATTATCAAGCTATCCATTTTCCCCTCCTCCTCTCTTTCAGCAGATTCATATCTTCATACATTAAAAAAAATACATTTGTGATTGCTATAGGCTGAAATGCATCCTCCCCAAAATTCATGTTGAAGTTCTAACCCCTAGTACCTCAGATTGTCACTGTATTTGGAGATAGGCCCTTTAAAGAGGTGCTTAAGTTTAAATGAGGCCATTAGGATGGGCTGTAATCCAATATGACTGGTGTCCTTACAAGAAGAGGAGATTAGGACACAGACACGCATGGGGGGAAGAACAAATGAAGACACATGGAGAGAAGGGACATCTGAAAGCCAAGAAGACAGGCCTCAGGATGAAATGAACTCTTCCAATCTTGAACTTCTAGTCTCCAGGACGGTGAGAAAATAAATTTCTGTTGTTTACGCCACCCAGTTTGTAGTTCTTTGTTATGGCAGCCTTAGTAAGCTCATGCTGTGATTAAAATTTTAGAAGTGTGTAATATACTTTTATTGCCTGTTTCATCAGCCACAGACAATATATTTGATTCTCCATTTCTCAAGATGAGGGTTTTTAGCACTCATTTCTGTTTGCTCTTTCTTACCCTCTCAATTTCTACTTTTCATTTTCTGTACTTTCACGTCAAGTTTGGTAACATTTACAATATATTCTGTAGCCATATTTGAATCTTCTATGCTTTATTTATAGGTTGGTCCTAAAAATCAATAATCAATAAAAGTCATCTACATGTAATGACTATGTTCACTGAGTTGCCAAGTAGTTTGTTTTTTGTTTTCTTTAGGTTTCCAATTGCCTTGTTGTCCTTTTGCACTCTGAAACCTAACAGAACCTTGAGGGCATTTTCAAGGATACTTGCAAACCTCCTGAATTTCCCCTTCCCCCCAGGTACCTCCTCTGGCCGTCCTCTTTTCTCCTATTCCAGTGCGGACTGGCTACTTTTTAGGCAGGTAGGCACAGGCACTTTCTGTCCTTGCTGTGCTTGATAGGAGCCACAGGTGAATGCCTTCTCTTTCTTGGTTTACTCCTTCATGTAGTGGGATTATATCCTCCAGGAATTTCCTGGTAAAGGGTATCTGAGAAGTGCATTTTCTTAGGCTTTATATTTAAAATTGTAAAATTCTGCCTTCATGCCTGATTAATATTTTTTATCCAGAACTTTGAGAAGCATTGTTCCAAGGTCAGCTAGCACCCTGAATTACTAATGAAAAGTTTCGTGGTATTTTGATTTTTATTCGTTTATAGGATTTTCTTAGTCCATTTTGTGTTGCTGTAACAGAATACTACAAACTGGGTTTTATAAAGAACAGAGATTTATTTCTTACAGTTCTGGAGGCTGAGAAGTCCAAGGTCAAGGGGCTTGTATCTTGCCAGGGCCTTCTTGCTGCATCATCCCATGATGAAAGACCTCATGTAGGAAAGAGACTGTGTGTTGTGAGTGAGGGGTGGGTGGTAGCACAAACTGGCCTTTATAACAAACCCACTTTGAGATAAGGATGTTGATCCATTTCTGAGAGCAGGGCCCTCATGACCTGATCACCTTTTAAGGCTCCACCCCTCAATATTGTTGTATTGGGAATTAAGTTTCTGACATGTGACCTTTGGGAGACACATTCGAACCATAGCAAGAACGATTTAAAAAAATATCTTGAAGCCCTTAATGTTTCTTTATCCTTGATGTGCTGAAATTTTATAATGATATGTAGAAAGCTAAGTCATTCTCCATTCATTATGTGTGATATGTAAAAGGATCTTTCATTTTGATGACTCAATATTTCTGCTCTGGGAAATTATCTTTTATTATTTTTTTTTGAAATTTTTATCCCTTCCATTTCCCATTTCTCCCTTTCTTGTACTCCTGTCAATCAGGATTCATTCCCTGTTTCTTACTTTTCTCTGACTTTTCTGTACATTGTGGAAGATTTGTTTACATTTCAAACTATTCTACTGTTTTCTTTGACTTAAACAAGTATTTATTCATATGTATGTTGTAATACAATGACTGTTGTTTTTCATAGCATCTTATTCTTGCTTTATGTTACATTTTTTTAAAAGCATATCTCAGGATAGTAATTCAAATTCATTTTAAGTTAACTTCTCCTTCCTGAATTGTTTATTCTGGTATCCCAATCTCCTTCTCTTTGTTTACCTTATCCCCTATGTTCATGTTTACAGTTTCCTTAAATGATTGGTGACCCTTAGTTATCCTTTTATATTTAACAATGAGATAATATAGAAACCTGTTAGAAACACTGTGTTCACAGACTGATTTTCAAAACTAGCAATCTATGCTTTAAGGTGAGCTGGTGGGCCAGAATGTGGAGGTCTTTGCTCTCAGGCACTATTTGTCAGCTATTGCTGCAATTCTATTGTAGAATACCTAACTCTCAAAACTCTGTGGTTTACAATAACAGCAAACCTCTCTCTCTCTCTCTCTCTCTCTCTTTTACTCTCTCTCTCCCTCTTTCCTCTCTCTCTGCCCCCACTCTGTCTCTCTCAACTTGATGGATCTGTGAAGTTTTTCTAGATTCAGGTAGACGTGGCTACAAGTTGCAGGTCAGGTTTATGTATGCTCCACCTGTTTCACTCTGGGATCCATGACTACTTAGGGCATGCTCTCATCACAAAGATGTCAGAATCGTGTAACAGCAAGAAGGCAACATGAAACATTAAAGCCTCTCCTTATATCACATTGGCTAACATTCCATTGGTCAAATCAAGTCACACGGCTGAGGCCAAAGTCCATGAAGTGGGATTTTTATTCTGCCCATGATGAACCTTGGCAAGCACTGTGGGGACGGAAGGAAGAATTATGAGCAAATCATATAATCTCACACAGTTACCAATGGCTGTGGTAAACTACCATAGTTTTCTCTAGATTATTTGCTTGATCCCTTTGGAGAGTAAATTATATTAAAAATAACTTATTTAGAGTCAGGCACAGTGGCTTATGCCACCCAGCTGCTGGGAGGCTGAGTGGGGAGGATCTCTTGAGCCCAAGAGTTTAAGGCTACAGTGATCTATGATTGTGCCACTGCGCTCCAGCCTGGGCAACAGAGTGAGATCCTGTCTCTGAAATAAATAAATAAATAAATAACTCATTTGATTAAGCTCCTTGGCAAAGAGAAAAAATAAAAAAGCAGTTTGGGCAAGCACGATGAATTCTATTCATGAAATGAGGCCAACTGTGCAATGGCTGCAACAACCCTGATCTGAGTTCTTTCTGAAAGTGCTCTTATTATTAAGTGATGAATTTTGTAATTCAGCAATCTCAGTGATGTTAATGGATGCAAGTTTAAACTGTAGTGATGACATGTCCATTCTAAAGGGCATGGTTTGGTTGTACCATTTTGTTTACTTTGTTGAACTACTTTCCTCTGTCAGTGTGAGACTATTGTTGGAGAGGACCAAAGAGGTCTATATTCACATCTTGGCCTGAATATATCTCATTGTTTCTTTGGCCATTAATATTTTTGTATTTTATAAACAAAATTAGCCAGGGGTGGTAGCCCGTGCCTGTGGTCACAGCTTCTTGCGGGGCTGAGGTTGGAGAATCGCCTGGGCCTGGGAGGTTGAGGCTGCAGTAAGCCATGATCACACCACTGCACTCCAGCCGGGGTGACAGAGTGAGACCTTGCCTAAAAAGAAAAGAAAATTGTGTTTTAACTAGTTATTTTTTTTCCCACCTGTCTATGATACAGACATGGAAAGACCTTATAGACAGGTGAAGAAAGTTTCTGTTGTCATGGAATGTTTCAGATTTATTCCTGTATCAGGAAGATTCTATTTTTGAGAGTTTAGAACCAGAAATAAGTTGCCAAAGCATATTTGTGACAGCCATTAGTAGCTAATCTCTGAATTTATTTTGAAAGAGTAGTTCTATGTAGTAGGCAGCAAGGGAATTTGCATAGTCAAATTTTTGAGCTTAAAAAATGATTCCACAATATGCTTTTTGTGCAAGCTCAGGTGCCAATCAACTATCACTGGTTATGTAGAGCGAACAACCTTAAATTCACTGTAGTTTCTTCCTTGGAGTAGCAGTCTTTTATTCAACTAGAGGAGGAAAAAGGATGAAGCAAAGGAAATGGTAATTGCTAAGTTGGTGGTGGGCAGCGTATTTCATTTTTTTTCTCTCTGTTTTTTCTGCCTCGCCTGATAAAGTAAGATGGTATCAGGCATGTGTATTAGTTTCTAGGGCTGTCATAACAAAGAACCACAAACTGGGTAGTTTAAAATAGTATATTATTCTACAGTTCTACTGGCTGGAAGTCAGAAATCAAGGCACTGATAAGACCATTCTCCCTCTGAAACCTGTAAGATAATCCTTCCTTGCCTCTTCCTAGCTTCTGGTGGTTTGCTGAAAATCTCTGCAGATCCTTGGTTTGCAGTTGCGTAACTCCAATATCTGCTTTCCTTATCACTAGACATTCCTCCTTTGTGTCTCTGTCTTCACATGGTATTCTTCTTGTAAAGACATCAATCATATTAGAGCAGGGGCCCTACTCCAGTATGAGGCCCACCCTACTCCAGCATGGGGGGAACATACAAGATTCAACCCATAACAAAGTGTAAGGGATAAACTCAAGAGTAGAAACAAGTCCAGTCCAGAAAGGGCCTCTGTTCACCTGTATGGAGTCTGTGTAAATTAGGAAATATGCTCCCTTTGGGTGGACACGTGCTAGGGCTCACAGCAAGAGAGCAGAAGATAAGCTGGATTTTCCCTCTCCGCATTCCCTGGGCATAGCGTCTTTATGTTGCACAAATAGCCCAAACAAACAGTGGCTCAGAGACTGGAAGTGGATGATGATGGCAAGGTGTGGGCGGTAAGAGTGTTAGCAAGGTCAAGTTCATGAAAATGGAATTTTTTGGTGGGGATGGAGTAGAGTAGGAAGAAAAGATGATATTTATTCACTCATTCAACCAGTATTTATTGAGTATCTGTTTATACTAGGTGCTCTGATGTATCTCAAGGAACTTGATATACAGCCCAGAATGGATTGGTGTAGGCATGTTTCCACTCCCTGTTTAATTTTTCTACCTTTTGATACGTATGTCATGGGGGTGTGATAGGGGGAGATGGCTGACCAAAAAATGGAGTCCCAGACCTCAATACAGAAACTCAGCACCTACCAATAACTGATATGTGTTAGTTGTCTCAGGTTCTCAATGACAAATTCCAAGTAGAGAGAGCCCAGTAGTACATTTTATCTCAGTGTCAACTCTGGTCTAATTGACTGTGGTTGGGCAACAGAGTTGACCTAATACAAAGGTCAATACTTAGAGTGAAGTAGTATGGGTTTGGGAGAAGTCCTTAGTAAAGGGAGCAGGAACTGGACATATATCCCATAAGTATTTACTATGATTTGCAAGGTGACAACTTTGGGGGAAATAGCCACATATTTAAAGTATAAGTTTTTGAATGTTTGCTTTAAAAAGTTATTTTCATTTATAGTCACCTCTTCTTTACAATTTGTGAAATTTTGACAGAGTAAATGTGCAAACAATTCATAGAAGACTCTAAGTAGGTAGAAAAAATTGTTAAAAGTCTTACAAAATCACTGCAAAAGATACAGATTTATTATTTTGTAATTTTGAAAGTAGGAGACATTTTATTATGGCATTCCAAATAAGAGAGTTTAGAAAGGTAACCAAGAAAAAGTATAGAAATTATTCAGTACATGTTCCTTATTATTTGCAATAATTACCTAGAAAAAGAAAAATGAAATATACAATAATAATACGAATAGACCTAACAGTAATGTTAATAAGAATATGTAATATATAGAAAACTAAAAACTTTGTTGAGACATAATAAACAGAAAACTCAAATAAATAGAGATGTATCATGTTCATGAATGGAATGGCTCCAGTAGATACAAATTTGTTAGGAATGCAGAGGTGAGTGCATAACCAATCTTGGGCCAAATGCAATACTTTACTTCTCCTGCGGGAGTAACTGGACTGAAAGGTGAGTGCTCAGACCAAACTGCAACATTCGGAAACTTTCTCAGGATTAAAAAAAATTGAAGCTAGGAGAGACATTCCGCTAGTTTTCAAGTCTTGGAACTGAAAGAATGTGAATCTTGGAGTCCTGGCAGCTATGTTTTCTACCGTTTTGGAGAAAGTCAATCTGTGGTAGCAGAGAATGAAGCCCAGAGAGATATGCAGTGATAAGACAAAGTCAGCGAAGTTTGGAGGAATCAAGTTCCTGGGGCCAGTCACTGAGCACTCCAGAACTATTGTACTCCTTACTTTGTTAATTTATTTATTTTCCTTCTGTGAACTATTTCAGCATCCTTCCAGTGAATTCTCACATCTTTGTTTTTATTTTTTCCACATTTATTAAATAACTAACACATACAGGATAAGCCTCCTTTTGTTCATAGAGCTTAAGTTCTAATAGGTGGTGACAGGCTATAAACAAATAAATCAAAAACTTGAAAATATTAAGTACAGATAAGGGCTGTGATGAAAATGAAAAGGGAAAATAGAATGAAAATTGATGGGAGAACTACGATTTTCTCTGATGAGAAAATATTTAAGATGAGACCAGAACAATAGCTTACTTATTAATTAAACAGATACTTTGACTATATGCCAGATAATGTTTAATATGATTTACAAAGATTAAGTTAGTTTTCCCTGGATTTCTTTCACCAGCAATGGAAAGAATTCAGATTAATACAAATGTCAATTGTTCTCAAATTTAGTTCCAATCAAATTTTCAATTTTGTCGAATTTCTTGTCAGAAATCTATCAAATACATAATTTCAATAAACATTCCAAAAGATTATTTATTATTATTATTTTTAACCTGAGGGGAACACAAAATATCAAAGCAGCCCAAAATATGGAAAAGGGTAAGGAATGGGGGAAAACTTGTCATATCAGATAATAAAATACATCGTAAATATTATAGTTAAAAATTATTACATGGAAATGCTGTAAAAATTAGATAAGCTGATCAATACAAAATTACTAATGGCCTAGAAACAGGATCTTAGTATATATAAACGTATACAGTGTGATGGCAGTGGCATAAAAAAAGAGGCAATGGGAGAAATTATTAAATAAATTAAGCTTGATCATTAGGTACATGTAGTAGGCAGAATTTACGATGACTCCCAAGATTTGGGGCTTCTGGTATGGACAAACATTCTTCGAATAATTCAGTCAAAGAAGAATCTAGGTGCCGCTGTGAAGGGATTTTGCAGATGTAATTAAGTCCCAAATCAGTTGGCCTTAAAAATAGGGAGATTACTGAGGTGGACCTGACCTAATCAGATAAGCCTTAAAAGGGACTAAGCTCTTTCTAGAAGGAGATTTTAAGTGTGAACAGGATTCCAGAAGAGGGACATTCTCCTTTGAAGCCTCCAGGAGGCAAAAGTAGCCCCCATTTGACAACCTGCCAGTAAATGTGAAGCTCAGTTCTACAACCACATGGGCCTGAATTCTGCAAAAAACCTCAATGAACTTGGAAATGGATTCTTCACCAGAGCCTCCAGAAAGAAAGGCTGCTCAGCTAACACGTTGATTTGAGCTCTGTGAGATCCTTAGCAGAGAACTCAGTCACACTGTGGTTGGGTTTCTGACCTACAAAGTTATGGGCTTATAAACGAATGTTGTTTCAGGCTGTGAAGTTTGTTGCAATTTGTTATGCTGCAATAAAAACCTAATATATTAATTTAAAAAACATAGAGAATCACCTCTCTATAATGCGTGAAAATAAACCCCATAAGTATTGATGCTTTAAATGCAAGGAATGAAGGCGTAAGACCAACCTATTTGATCTTAGAATGTGGAAACATTTTCCTGAATTTTTTATTATGTAACATCAAATACAAAAAAATACATGTAATATATAAGATTTGATGCATAATCATAAAATGAACATCCTTGAGCCCACCATGAAACTTAAACAGAATAAGTATTACCGGTGCCGTAGAAATGATCTGTGTTCCTCAAGGATGCTTTTCTTCATATTCTGGGCCTCCCCTTCTCTATCCCAACCAGGTAAACTGTTCTGAAGTTTATGTTTATCCTTCCCTTGCTTGTGTTTGCATTAACAATAAGTACCATTTTTGTATGTATCTTAGACAACATATTGTTTAATTTTCCTTGTCTATGAGCTTTATAAAATATCGTACTCTATGTAGCCATCTGTGGCCTGCATTTTTCCCACTCAAGGTTATGTTTTTAACATTTTATTCCTATTGTTGCCTATGGCTTTGGTTCATTCCTTTTAAAATCCAATGTGTCAGCATATTACATCTAATCTTCTGTGATTGTACATTTTCGTTATATCCATTATTTTTGCTGTTATAAACTATACCTCTATGAATATTCTGGTCTATGTTTCCTGGTTTTTCTAGAATATATAAATAAGAGTTAAGTTGCTGGGTTGTGTTCAACTTTACAAAATAACATCTTTTTTTTCTAAAGTAATTACACCAGATTATAATCCCACCAACAGCATTCATGTGAATATTTATTATTGTTCTATTTTTTCCCCCTCTGATAATCTACTGGGTATATGACGTGCCTTATTGTAGTTTGCTTGTCTGTTATTAATTGAGTTGAGGACATTTTCATATACTGAACTGATCTCTTTCCGGTGCAATAATTGTCCATATCTTCCACATAATTTTCTTTTTTTTTTTTGAGACAGTCTCACTCTGTTGCCCAGGCTGGAGTGCAGTGGCACACTCTTGGCTCACTGCAACCTCTGCCTTCTAGGTTCAAGTGATTCTCCTGCCTCAGCCTCTTGAGTAGCTGGGACTACAGGCACACACCACCATACCCAGCTAATATTTTTTTATTTTTAGTAGAGACAGGGTTTCACCATGTTGGCCAGGCTGGTCTTGAACTCCTAACCTCAAGTGATCTGCCTGCCTCGGCCTCCCAAAGTGCTGGGATTGCAGGTGTGAGCCACTGCTCCTGGCCATCTTTCACACATTTTTCTACTGAGTTATTTGGCTTTTTCTTATTGATTTAGAGATGTTCTCGATATATTCTGGATACTAATCCTTTGTCAGTTATTTGTGTTGCTGTTCTCCTCAATAGTTTCTGGTTTGTATGTTCATTTTATTTATGGTGTCTGTAATAGATAGAACATTTGTGTCCGCCACCCCCAAATTTAAATGTTGAAGCTCTAACTCCCAGTGTGATGGAATTTGGAGATGGAGCATTTCATAAATAATTAGGTTTGGATAACATAATGATGTTGGGGCCCTCATGATGAGATTCATGACCTTATAAGAAGACATGCCAGAGAGCTTTCTCTCTCTCTCTCTGACATGTGAGAACACAGCAAGAAGACAGCCACCTGCAAGCCAGGAAGACAGTCCTCCTCATCAGAACTCAACCGTGTTGGCATCCTGATCTCGCATTTCCAGCCTCCAGAACTGTGATAAAATGTCTGTTGTTTAAGCCACCCAGTCGATGGTATGTTGTAACGGCAGTCTGAACAGACTAATACAGTGTCTTTTGATGAAAATAAATTCTTAATCTTAATATAGTGGAATTTATACGTTTTTTCCTTAATGACTCTTATCTCATTTAAGAAATTCATTATCCTAAGGTCATACCATATTTTCCAAAATGTTTCTTCTATAAGTTTTAAAGTTTTATCACCACATATATGTTTCAAACACATTAGAATTTGACTTTTATGTATGGCATAAGGTAGGGATTTAATTTTACTTTTATTTTTTCCATGTGGATAGCAAATGGCTGTTTGGCCAGTTGTCTCAGCATCGTTAATTGAAAAGTCTGTTCTTCCAATTATCTGTAGGGTTGTCTCTGCCAGATATCAATATCCATACATGTATGGGTTAGTTTTTTGGCAGTCTATTTTGCTCAACTGAGCAATTTGTTTATATCTATGCTCATAAGTCACTATCTTAATTTCATACTAGGTTTTGATACTTGATAGAGCAATTTCCTGCACTTTATTTTTCTTTTTCCGGGTGGTTTGCTAGTCGTGGCCCTTTATTTAGCCATATGAATTTTAGAATCAGCTTGCTAAATTTCTAGGAAAAAATTCATTGAGACTGAGGAAATCTTTTTGCTATAAAAAATTTCTAACGTACATAAAAATAAAGAGAATAGTATACTGAATATATCAATATATCAATCAACTAAATTTAACAGGTATTAACATCTCCAATATTGCTTCTCTTTTTTTTTTCTTTGCTGAAATATTTTAAAGCAAATTCCAGATGTCCTGATATTTCTCTCCTCTATGTTTCAGGAAGCACCCTTTTAAAAGAGGGGGTATTTTCTTGCATATCCAACAGACCATTTTATGCCTAACAAGAATAACTATAATTCCTTTATAAAATCTAATATAGTTTATATTCAAATTCTCCTAATATCCCCCCTCCTTTTTTTTTTTTACAGATGATCTGGTAACATCTAATACAAATAAGATGTTCACACTACATTTGGTTGTTATGTTTCTTAGGTCTCCTCTAATCTAGACAGTTCCTTCACCTTTTAAAAACGTCACTGGCTTCTTGCAAAAACCTAGTCACTTGTTCTATAGAATGTCTTACATTTTGAATATATGTCTAATTGCTTCTTGGGGTATCCTTTACCTTATTTCTCTATCTCCAAAATTTCAGATTTAAAGTCTTGCTTTAATTCAAGCTCATGATGAATATAATGACTGGTTGTATCACTTTCAGTGTTCCTACCCAAAATCACACAAAGTGAGGAAAAAGCAGTTTCCAAAAGGAAAGGATGCAGAGAAGATGCCACAAATGTGCAAGAAAGTTTGTGTCTGGGCTGATGCCACATAGTGGGATGTGCATGTGCAAAGCACAGAATAATCATGAGAATGTGATCATATAGAGAAATAAGGAAACTCAATGAGCCTAAAGCCTAGTTTTTGCATTTAGAAATGGTTCTAGAAGAGGAGATTGAGGAGAAATAAGGTCAAAGAGGAGCACATGGGCCCCATAACGTAGGGCCATGTATGCCATACTAAGGAGTGTACACTCTCTCTAGAGGCAAAGGAGAGAGACTAAAATTGTTTAGGGTGTAGTGAAGTGATCAGTTTTATATCTTGGAGGGAGTATTTTGGTGGCTGCATCAGGCACAGAGGATTAAAGAGAACAGACTGGAAGTCAAGAGACTTGTTAGGATGTTGCAGTGCTCTGAATGAGAAAAATGTAAAGGGCTCAGTAAGGCTAGGGCAGTGTAGCTTCAGAGAAAAAGATGCATTTGAAGGATACTGAGGAGTTGGAAACCCTAGAACCTGTTGAATTATGTGAATCAAGGATGACTCCCGGGCTTCTGGCCTAAGCTGTCCATTCTCTGCCCGTTTCAACTGGAACATGTCTTCCATTCATGATGACAGGAACTAAATAGAAATCCCACGCATCCACCATTGGTCAATTCAGAACTCCTACAGGGAAGCCTTTTCTCCTGCTGAGTACTGGGGATAGACACTAGCATATCATATCTGAGGTTCAGGAATCTCAGTTTTGGAAGTCATTATCATACAAGTATTAGTTATCACCATAGGAATGGATGACCTAATTCCAGGAAGGGGTGCAGAGTAGATTTTGAAGACAGCCTAACTCAGACCCCAGGAGAACAATAGCATTTGGGCAATGAGTGAAGGAAGGAGAGCTGAGTTACTGTGGCCAGACTAGTAGAAGGAAAATCAAAAGAGAGTAATAGTATGGAAGTTAAAGAATGAGAGACGGGCGGATCACGAGGTCAGGAGATCGAGACCATCCTGGCTAACGCGGTGAAACCCCGTCTCTACTAAAAATACAAAAAATTAGCCAGGCACAGTGGCAGGCGCCTGTAGTCCCAGCTACTCGGGAGGCTGAGGCAGGAGAATGGCGTGAACCCAGGAGGCAGAGCTTGCAGTGAGCTGAGATTGCGCCACTGCACTCCAGCCTGGGCGACAGAGCGAGACTCCCTCTCAAAAAAAAAAAAAAAAGGAAAGGGTACTTGTCCACTCTGGCTACCAAAGGAAAACACCACAGACTGGGTGACTTAAGCAAAATAGACATTTATTTTCTCACAGTCTAGAGGCTGAAAGTCCAAGATTAGGGTGCAAGCATGGTTGGGTTCTGATGAGGGCTCTCTTCCTGGCTTGCAAATGGCTGCCTTCTCTCTGTGTCCTCACGTACAGTCACATTGGGGTTTAGAGTTTTAACATACAAATTTCATGGGGTCTGGAGTGGACACAATTTAGTTCATAACAGAAAAAGTAGCAAATTTTGTCAAATAGAATAAAAAGGTCCAGAAAAATGAAGACCAAATAGTTGTCCATTTGATTTGTCAACAAAGATGATATTTGGGACATCAGAGAAGGTAGTTTCTGTAGAATGATGGCATAGAAGACTTATTGCTGGAGGTTGATGGGCAAATAGAATTTGTGAATGTAGACACGTGAGCATTAATTATTTCCTTAGGAAGCTTGTCTGAGACGGAAAAGAAATATAGAACAAAGATACAGGATATAGGACAACAGTTGAGTCTTGAAGATTGGATAGGATTTAGATTGAAGAAAGTAATGGGGTGAAGATGCCAAGATGGAGGGGCGTGTCATGGTAACAGATGTAGAGGTGAGAAGGTAAATGGTCTTTTATGCTCTAGTGAGTCATTATTGTACTGGAGAAAATTATTTTTGTAAGACAGTGGTCGGGGGCTAGATGTCAAAAGATAGTGTGTTTACTGGCTAGGGCTGCCATAAGAAAGTACCACAAACTGGGTGGCTTACACGACAGAAATTTCCTTTCTCCCAGTTCTGGAGGCTGGACGTCTGAGATCAAGGTGTTGGAAGGATTGATTCCTTCTGCAGGCTGTGAGGGAGATCTGTTTCATGCCTCTCTCCTAGTTTCTGGTGGTTTGCTGGCAATCTTTGGCATTTCCTGTAGATGTCATTCCCTGTGTCTTCCCATGATTTGCCCTCTGTATGTGTCTCTTTTCAAATGGTGATCCTTTTAATAAGGACAGGAGTCATATTGGATTGGGGCCCACCCTATTCCAGTATGAACTCATCTTAAGTAATTATTATCATTATTATTATTTTTTGAGACAAAGTCTCACTCTGTCGCCCACGCTGAAGTGCAGTGTTGTGATCTGGCTCACTGCAACCTCTGCCTCACAGGTGCAAGTGATTCTTCTGTCTCAGCCACCCGAGTAGTTGGGACTACAGATGTGCACCGCCAGACCCATCTCATTTTTGTACTTTTGGTGGAGATGGGCTTTCGTCACGTTGGGCAGGCTGGTCTTGAACTCCTGACCTCAAGTGATACACCCGCCTTGGCCTCCCAAAGTGCTAAGATTACAGGCATGAATCACCATGCCTGGCCATCTTAAATCATTATATCTACAACAAACCTAGTTCCAAATAACGTCACATTCTGAGGTACTGGGGGTTAGAACATCAACATGAATTTTTGGTCGGGGAGAGGGAGGAAACAATTCAACCCATAACAGAGAGTTTGAGACCACAATGTGGAGGGCATTAAAGGACATTTGAAAGACTTTTATTTGTTTTATGGGAAGATTCGGAAAGTTTATGAACAGAAGAGTAATACGATTAAAGAGATATTTCAGGAGAATTAATTTGATACCAGTGCTTTATTAGAGAGTTATAGTTGAAAGCTAACTTAAGCCCAAAATTACTTTTGAGCTTGGGCTTTGAGCTTGGGCACAATAGCTTATGCCTGTAGTCCCAGCACTTTGCGAGGCCAAGGTGGGAGGATTGCTTGAACCCACAGGTTCAAGACCAGCCTGGGCAACATAGTGAGACCCTGTTTCTACAAATAATAATAATAAAAAATTAGCCGGGCAAGGTGATGTGCACCCGCTCTCAGCTACTTAGGAGGCTGAGGTGGATGGATTGCTTAAGCGTGGGTGGTTAAGGCTGCAGTGAGCTGTAATCACGCTACTGCAGTCCAGTTTGGGTGACAGAGTGAGACCATGTCTAAAGAAAAAGTAATTTTGAGGGGAAGAATATGGGGGAACTCACATCAGGGAAGCCTAGAGAATCAGTTTTAGATTCTCACAAGACCAAGTCCACTACAGGGATCTAGGTAGAGAGATTACAGAACTGCCATGATATATCACCTTAAATAAATTAGATACAACCATTTTCAGTTTTTGCATTATGTCTGCTCAATATTTGTATTTCAAGAGGAAATGTGTGATAGTTTATTTTAGTCATGAATGTGCTTTTGGAGGTTGGAGTTCATCTTGATTAATAGTCTCAGATGCAATGAAGGAGAGGTAATTATCTAGAAAAATGGGGATACTATTACTAAATGAGACAATGTCCACAACAAATGTTTAGGAGAGAAGCTAAAGATGGAGCCAGTGAAAAGGTGATTTTAAAAGTGCCATATGGGATGACGAGAAATTGGACTAGAGTGAAGAAAATACCATGAGGAAAGTTTTGATAATACCCCAAAACCAATTGATAATGATGAGAGTATCCACATGAGTGATTTGAGGATAATACAAAAGCAACGTAGTTGGGGGGAAAGCTAGTTTTATAGGAAGGTGCAGAAACATTTGCTGGTTTTGGCTGCCCACGACCCAAATACTCAATTCCTATTGTGTTTATTAATTTTATGTGTCAGCTAGACTGGGTCACAGGGTGCCCAGGTAATTGGCTGGACATTATTTCTGGATGTGTCATCAAGAGTGTTTCTGGATGAGATTAACATTTGAACTGGGGGACTGAGTAAAGCAGATTGCACCCCCCAGCCCGCCCAATGTGTTTGGGCATCGTCCAATTTGTCAAGGGCCTGACTAGAACAAAAAGGTAGAGGAAGGGAGGATTTGCTCTCTGTCTCTGTGCCTGACTGGCTGAGCTGAGACATGAGTCTTTTCCTGTCCTCAGGGTAGGACTTGCACCATCAGTGCTCCTGCTTCTCAGGCCCTTGGACTCAGATTGGAACTACACCACCGGCTTTCCTGGGTCTCCAGCTTGTAGACTGCAGATTACAGGACTTCCTAATTTCCTAATTTCCATATATATATATATATATATATATATCCATCTCCATAGAATATATGTATTATATATATTTTATATTTTGCTTTTTTGGAGAAAACTGACAAATATTCCTACCTCCACCATGGGAGCCAGAAGTATGTGTTCAGGAGCAGATAATCTCTTTCCAAGATTTTGCATACAGTAGCTAGGTACATGACCTAGTAGTAGTAGGTATGTGACCTAAGCTAGGCCCACCTGATACTCCCATCTGGAACTTTGATGCTTGAGGAAGCAATGAAAAGGGTCGGTGGATGGTCAGATATTATTTTTTTCTGTGGCAGAGTTGAGACTCCAACCAACACTTACTTATGATAGTAAGTGTTGGGTGATGGTGGCATGAGGGCAGCATCTTTAGCAGTCTGGGTCTGTGGTGGGGTGTGCCTGTGTCTTGGCTCCCACTGGTTTCTGCCTGTTTTCTGAGTTTCATTCTCCAGCCCTCCTATTGATCCTGGGAGCTACCCACATAGCCTTCCAATCAATTCATTTTCTCCTTCAGCTGAGAGTTTGTTTGGAAAGTTGGATGATGATGTGCAGAGGATACAGTGAGGTTAACAGTGACTGGCATTTTAGTCATGATGAGTGATAGCAAATAGCATGACAATCACACTGAAATGTCCAGAGTCAGCTGGATAAGCACAAGGAGGGCATGAAATGATGCAGGAGTGAATGCAGATTTGGTTGTTATCTACTAGATGTGATTCAGGCAGTAATGACAGTGAATGAGCTTGCTGGGGAGACAGAGTATGATGAGATAGAAGAATGCGAAGGAGTACTCTGTGGGTTAGCACACAGTGGGAGAAAAGAAGAAAGGAATGAATAACAGCATTCACAAAAGTGGGTGGAAGGATGATATAGTTCAAAGACATAGACATTAAGGAAGGAGAGAAGTTCAAGGAGAAGCTAAAGGGTCAAATGTGTTGTGAAATGTTCAAGGAGAATGAGAACTAAGTAAATTTTTTTCAATTTGTCAGTTGAAGCATTTAAAACATTATAAATACTGAAGTAAAATATAACCTATGTAATATGCTGACTAGTTGGCAGGCCCTGTGATAAGCACTTTATGTATTATTGTATGTGCAATAAATAATATTAGTATTACTTAGTGAAATGAAGTAATGTGCCTGTGTTCACATGGCCAGTAAGTTGCAGATCTGGAATGAAAATGTGTTTGTAGGACACCCCATTATAGTTAATGATATGGTTTGACTGTGTCCCCACTCAAAGTCTCACCTTGAATTGTAAACCACATGATGCCCATAAACTGCGTATGTCAAGGGAGAGACCAGATGGAGGTAATTGAATGATGGGGGCGGTTTTTCCCGTACTGTTCTCATGATAGCGAGTTCTCATGAGATCTGATGCTTGTATAAGTGTTTGGTAGATACTCCTGCATTCATTCTCCTTCCTGCTGTTTTGTGAAGAAGGTGCCTTGCTTCCCCCTTGCCTTTTGCCGTGATTGTAAGTTTCCTGAGGCTTCTCCAGCCATGCTGAACTGTGGGTCAATTAAACCTCTTTCCTTTATAAATTACCCCCTCTCAGGCAGTTCTTTACAGCAGTGTGAAAATGAACTAATACAGTTAACAAGCTTGGCAAGATGGCCATATTTTAATAGACAACTTAAAGCAGCCTATTTAAGTTCTGTTAAGCCTTTTGATATAACACCTCTAGATATAATATCTCATTCCCTTTGCTGTTGGGTCATTTGTACCTTGTACTACTTTAGAGTTTCATGCTACTGGAACTTTGCCATTTACAAATGCAGCCAGATATGGCTGAGTTTTAAAAATAGGCTCTGATTGTTTTTTGAATATTTGGATTTGAATAATTCTTAGCATCAGAAAGTTTTTCAAACTTTTGTAAAACATAAAAATCTTTTTCTTATAATTTAGTTGTTCTGACTTTAAAAAGTTTTATACAATACTTTCAACAGTTTTCTTAAAATTTATCAAAAAACTGATAAAAATCATGTACGCAATGATTTGTTTAGATGTACATATACAATATTTACATACATGCAAAATATATATTTGTGACATCTTTAATACAACATTAAAATTTTAAACCTATAAAGAGATAAAACATTCAGAAGTCATCATTTCCCTTGCTTTTTTCCTCTCCCTGCCTTCCATTGTAGCATGATAACTTGTTCTGGCCCTAATGTTAGACTACCTGGGTTTCACTGTTGGCTGTGCCACTTTTTAAGTATTGGTCTATGGGCAAGATACTCAACCACTCTGAACTTCCATTTCTTCACCTGGAAGTGAAGATTATAATCGTAGCTGCTTTACTGGGTTCCTGGGAGGACTGATAGAGAAATATTGGGTACAGCCCAGAATAGTGTTCCACTCACACATAGTAGCTCCTCATTAAATGTTGAGTGTCTTTATTCCAAATTATCTCAAACCCTATACAGCGGGCAGGGAAACTTGTTTGCTGGTCTTGGCATGAAGTTTGTTTAGATCCTTCAAATTTCTGCTATCATCCCTTCCTCCCACTGGCTGCCTTGTCTTCTTCATATTTCCACGTCCCATTTTTTTCATCAAAATATGACTTAAAAGCATTTTTGTGTGCTTTTAAGAATTCTTTTAAGAATTCTTAGTTCTTTCTGTGCTTGTTGAACTAGGTCACTGAGTAACATTCAAGATATTTTTTATTCTTAAGCTTTAAGAAATTATGTTGACATTGGGATAAAGAGTTGTATATATATCTCAAAAATCTGATAAAGATGGTAAATTGATGTTTACACAGTCTGAGGAAAATAGACTATTAGAGAACACGAAGCTAAACTATCTCCTACAATTGAGCTGGTTAATATACCCATAATGTCAGGAAACTGAGCAACTGTAAGAGGTTTTAAGGTCTCTATCTTCCTAACAACCCTTTCTAAAGGGAATTAGATAAGAGTCTAATAACTGGATAAGGGTCTGATTGCTTCCAGGAATACTCAAGATTCCAGGGAATTCAAACAAAATATTCTCTAATCTGTAGAGCAAAGTGGGTTTTCTTTGGCTTGACTTACTGTGCCCATCAACATTTCCTAGAATTTGATCTAGAAAACACTGTTTCTTTGGTATATTTAGAGATGTTCCTTGAAACAAGTGTTCTTGGTTCAGATATATTTGGGTAAATCCGAGTGAAGCAAAACTGAAAAACAAAAAGGTTTTAAATTGTAGTTCTCAGTGTTTAGAATTGAATATGAATTTAATTTTTTGGTTTACAAATATTTGTTAAGTACCTTCCATAAGTCACTAGTAGCCTTTTGGATATAGTAGAAGCATCTTTCCTATTTTTAGGGAAGTAGGGGTGTGTGAAAATCTCTTGTCAATCTGCAAGCAAATGGTAAGGTATGCAGAATTTCTCATACTTTTGTTTGCTTGCATTTTGTTTTTTAGCAAAATGTCATCAGTATTACTTATTTCCAGATTTATTGAGACAAAATTAAAAAATAAAATTGCATAAATTTCAAGTGTGTGACATGTTTTGATTTACATATACACTGTGAACTAATTACCACACTTTTTTTGATCATGAGAATATTTCTCTTTTTTCTCTCCTTCAACCATTTTTCCCTCCTTCCTTCCTTCCTTCCTTCCTTCCTTCCTTCCTTCCTTCCTTCCTTCCTTCCTTCCTTCTTTCCTTCCCTCCTTCCCTCATTCTTTCTTTCTTTTCTTTTTCTTTTTTTGGTGGAGCATCTCCAGGGGCTAGCTTTCTGAGGAATGTGCTTTCGGTAAAGGTAGGACCACACCAATTAATTGATTCTTTGGATATCACCTTTCTGTAGGGAAAACGGTAATTTTTTGTTTTCCCTCTGAAGTCCAGATGTTAGAGAACAAGGCCAGGATGAGCAAGCAATGAAGTAGACCCAACTGACAACTTTACACACCAATGTCTCTAGGATGCACCCAGCCATGGTGAGGTAGCGCTGGGAACACAGGGGCAAGATGGAAAACAGAGTACCTGGAAATAGTGAAGATTCTCAGTGGTTTGATATCAACAGGGATGCTGATGGACAACACTGATATTTAGAAGTTTTCAAAACATCAATTATCCAAACTGAATTTGAATCTGAGGGATTCTGTGGGAACCACATCTTCTTTTCTGTCTGGGGTAGAGGAGATACTAACAGGAGACTACTTTGTGCTTTAGGGTTAAAGGGCTCCAGGTATCTTTTCTTTGTGGAAAAGACCAACCAGGCAAAGGTTTGAGAGATAGGAGCAGTGAGAAGAACATGAACCAGGAACACAAGTTGAAGCCAAGTGTATAGGTTAACTGAAATCTTATATGAGTGGAGGACCTGCTACCAATAGAACCTTACACGCTGCTTTGCAAAACGAGTGACTAGTTTATGGTGCTGGGATGACATCAGGAAAGGGTAAGACTGTAATGTTAGATAGACTTGGATCTGAAGCTAAGCTGCTTCTCTTTCTGTTGGATGCCTGTGGCTTATAACTGTGCTTTCAACTATGTGTGCAGGCTCTGTGAAGGTTGCAAAGATGAAACAAACAGGAACACTGTCTTCAAAGAGCTTATGATTTGAATGCGAGATAAGGCATGCACTTTTTTCCATGATAAGGAAAAAAATAAATATCAAGAGAGTTATGAAGTTCTATTTAACCCAATTTTTCAATTAATAATTTCATTCTTTTTGAAATTAAGAGGGCTTCTCAGTTTAAAGACTGTGTCACAGTGAATTTGATTTATTAAGAAAAAATATTTTGTTACCAAGCACATAAAAATTACACACATCTTCACTTTGAATATATTTCTATTTAATAGCAAGTTTTGATTTATTTGTTAAAATTAGGCATTAATCAATTAATGGTATTTCTAATAATAAACAATGTGAATAATTTTTATAGTACTTTCAAAATTTCATCCAGATTTTGCATCTATTTTCTAATTTGTTCCTCTTAATAATTACATCTGGTAAGGAATGTACTAGCGCTTGTTTTTGACAGATGAGGAAACTGAGGCTCAAGGTCATTGGGCCAAGTTCAGCAAATGAAGCACAGTCAGAAATAAAACCAGAGTTTACTGGTTTCAATACCTGTAATTTTTTTTTCTTGTATACTGTAGTTTCCCACATTTTGGGCTTCTGAGTCTTAAAAAGGCTATGAATTAATTGCAATAGAATAGTAAATCCATATTACTTTATATGAGAAATAAAGAGACTAAAGAAATTCATTCTCACCCATGTATTCACTATTATTCTTCCATGCAGTTAAGATGCTGTTATGACATGTATAGTGCAATCTCATTTAAGAGTGTAATTAATTCACAGGTTTTTTTTGTCATTAAGCATTTTCTTCAACTATTATATGGAGTGTCTTACTGTTATTATTTTTTAAAATGGAGAAAGAATCCTTGCTGCCTCCTCCTCTGGAAGGAAAATCATCAACTGTTTTAAATAAAATGCAAGTCAATCAATTGAAAATAACATTGCAGAGAAAGTTTTTTTTTTTTTAAACAAAACTTCCAGCTAGGTGCAGTGGCTCATGTCTGTAATCCCAGCACTTTAGGAGGCTGAGACGGGTAGATCATTTGAGGCCAGAAGTTCGAGACCATGCCTGGGCAACATGGCAAAACCCTGTCTCTACTAAAAATACAAAAAAAATTAGCTAGGCGTGGTGGCCCACGCCTGTAAACCCAGCGACTCTGGAGGTTGAGGCATGAGAATTGCTTGAACCCAGGAGGCGGATGTTACTGAGATCTCAGTTACTAGTGAGCTGAGATCATGCCGCTGCACTCCAGCCTGGGTGACAGAGCGAGATCTTGTCTCAAAAACAAAACAAACCAAAACCAAAACCAAAACTTCCTGCTAGTTACTATTTTGGAAGCCTGTGGTTTCTTTGTAGTTCAAAGTATTACTTGTAGTTTGCACCCCAAAGCTTGGGATTCTCATATTGACACAGATGACCAGATTTTCCTTTTGACGAAGCTGTTTTTGAGACAGGATACAAAAGTTCCTTTATTTTTGCAACTGCTCTGAAAATCTTACAAAATATTATAATATTTAAGGTTAGGTGATCCAGAAAACAAACAAAAACATCTTATATTCTTCATGAACTAAAAACTAGTTCTGCTACTGTTGTATGAAGTGATAAAATCTTTCCAGTTAACTGCTCAATAAAAAGAAACAGCTTTTGAATTAAGGTTTAAAAAAATCTATATTATCTTGGGCCAGAAGAAAACAATGGCAGACCAGGGAGATGATAACTGCCCAAGAGATGTGTGAAACAGCAAAGAGAATCATATCAGCCCCCTCGGGCTCTTCTTTCCATCCCCCTCCACACAAATACCTCATCACTAGACACTTTTGACTGAAAGAAAATGCTATTAAAATTGTATATTTTAAATTTATATCTGGTACATATTGGTCAGTCTGCCCCTAAAAAACAGGAGTTGTGTTCAGTAAGGTACATTTTAGAACAGTTAAAGAATTTTTAAAATTCCTCTTCCACTCTCACAGTTGAGCTTTGACTACCTGTATTAGCAAAACGGTATGCAAATTTAGTTGCTTTCTTGTTCAAAGACAGCGAGAATAAGAAATGCCTTTCACTATGTGTTAGAGTGATACTTCCATTAACCCTTGTGTTTTAGCTCTTTCAAATGTCTCAGCATTATAGATAAGTGGTTGACAGAAGCAAGTCTTGCCAAATATGCAAATGAGAGAAACAATTACAATAAAAGATTATTTTATATAAAAATGAATGTATTCTATTTCTTAAGGGAAATAAAAAAGGAAATCCAATTTAAAAAGATATGTTTATAAGAATTAATATGAATATATATTTTCAAAGTATTTAACATCTTTCCCCAGTTACTTTTCATGAAGCTCACCATTGCTTGGTACTGTACTTTTTGTTCCATTTATTTAATTTTTTTTCTGTGCTGCTATTTCTTACTGGTTAATAATTGGAAAATTTATAAAAAAATTAAAATGACCTTAAAAAGATAAAAATTTATAAAAGAAGAACATTTATTTTAAAAGACGCAAAGCTGACTATTCTGTAGATTAAAAAACAGAGATTTTTCTCCCTCATGAAATGAAGGATATACTAAGTATATTAGTCAGCATTCTCCAAGCAGACAAAACCAATAGGATATATCTATTAATATATTTGTCTGTCTCTATCTCTCATCCCTCTTTATATCTATCTGTAGATAAATATGTTAGGGAAAATTTGTTAGGGGAATTGGCTCATGTGATTATGGAGGCTGAGAAGTTCCAAGACAGCCCTCTGCAAGTTGGATGCTGGAAGCTCGGCTCAGTCCAAGTTTGAAGGTCTAAGAACCTGTGGGGGCCACTGATATAAGTCCTAAAGTCCAAAGGCTGAAGAGCCTGGGTTTCTAATGTATGAGGGCTGGAGAAGAAGAGTGTATCTTGGCTCAAGAAGAGAGAGGGATCAACTTGCCTTTCTTCTATTTTCATTCTGTCTGGGCTCCCAGTTATTTGGATCGTGTCTGCCTATATTGAGGGTGGATCTTCTCCATGTAGTCCACTCAGACTCACATGCCAATCTCCTCCGGAAGCAACCTCACAGACACACTCCTTAAAATAATACCAGTTATCTAGCTATTTCTCAATTCAGTCAAGTTAATACCTGAAATTAATCATCACACAGATTTCTACAGAAGATTCCAAAAGCACCCAGGAAAATAATTCATTATTTTTAAATTTAAAAAATACACAAAGTGAGATTTAATACCCAGAAAAATGGCTGACACAATAACATAAATACAGATTCCCCTCTTTTTAAGAATTTAAGGATGCTAGAACTGAAGAACTATATTTAGAACATTTTAGATATTGAAAGAATAGGGAAAGCAGCTGGTACAGTTTAAAGAATATAGTTGGAACTACATTTTTCAAGTTTTAGATAGCTCACTTGGTTTTTATTTATGAAAAATTATATATTATTTAAAACTTTCTACTCTACTTGAGGACAAACAAAATAGTCAATTCTTGTTATTCGTGGTAAAGTTCTGTAAACATTGAGTTAGCAAATACAAAACTATTACTCCTGGGAAATACAGGATTAGGTTCCTGAAAGCCTCTGGTCACATTTTCATCAGTTGATCAATACATAACCTTGTTTTATGTTCATTTCTGTTTAAAAACACCCCATTTAACATAGATTGCTAGTTCATTAACATTGAACTCAATGGCTGACACTACTATAACTCATGTCTGAATGAAGCTTCGCTAACATACATGTCTTCTCTGTGAGGCACATCACAGCCTCCTTGCACTTAGAAACGCTAGACAACACTTCAGTACTATGCTTGGGGACCATTTTAAGCAATGAGATTACAAAAAAAAAGCACAAAAATCGGCACTAAATAGACCACTAAAAAGACACATTTATAGTATGACAGCTGAAAAAAAAGACAGAGATTCACCTTGTTCAAGTTCAGCTGGAAATGTGTGACTCAAATTTTCACTGATCTGTGCATTCCTGCAAATGACTATGAAAGTGCTTGGGGATTCCAAATTAATTTTAGGGAGTAGGCTAATTTGAAAATATGAAATCATGAATAAAATGAGATTGACTGTATCTTGTTCACCTTTGTGTCACTACTGTCACTACTGATTGTAATATTTTCTGTCATGCAGTAGTTCAATATATACATATATATATTGACTAAATGGAAATAGTGTTCCTTAATTTTTAAATGAATCTCATTGTATAGTTCTATTTTGTTTTACACTCTTGAGAAGTTTGTGATAGTCTGTAAATATTCAGTTAGTTTTTGAATATAAACATTTTATAATAATATAAATGCTTGTTTTGTTAGGCTTACATTTCCCTTTGGAACTTTGAAGATATTGCTCCCTTACCTTTGGCATTTAAAATTAATAAAAATTCTGATGCCACTATAAATCTCAGTCTTTTGTGGTATTAATGCCCCTCCCTTCCCTACTTTGGAAGCTTTTAGTATATTTTCTTTTGCTTGAAATTCTGAAAATTTATAATATGTATTTATACTTCTTATGTATATTACACTCTGGAATGTTATATTTTATCAGTTTGGGGAAATTTTCTTCTTTCATTTCTTTGGTTGTTTCTTCTCCATTCTTTGTTATTATTTCTGAAAAATCCTATTAAATATGTTCTAAACTTCTGAATCCAGTTGACGTATTTCCTGAAGTTTTGAAAATACATTCCTCTTTGTCCTTTTATACCGTGTTCTGGGAGCATAAGTTGACTTACATTTCCAACTAACATATTTATTTTCAGCCATACTTATTACAGTATTCAGTCCATCATTTAAAAAATTATATGCATATTAATTTTGAATTAAGTTTTATATATGGCATGAAGGGTACACCTTCATTCTTTCGTGTGTGGATATCTAGTTGTCCCAGCACCATTTGTTGAAATGACTATTCTTTTCCCATTCAATAGTCTTGGCACCCTTGTCAAAAATCAGTTGATCATAAATGTAAGGGTTTATTTCTGGACTCTCAATTCTATTTCGTTGATCTATATGTTTTTCCTTACATCAGTACTATACTGTCTTGGTTACCGTAGTTTTGTTTGAAGTTTTCATATCAGGAACATTTCCAACTTAGTTCTGCTTTTTTAAGATTGATTTGACTTTTCTAGTTTCCTTACATGTTCATATAAATTTTAGAATCAGCTTATCAATTTCTGCAAAAAAAAAAGGCATCTGGGACTTTTTTTTGAGATGGAGTCTCACTCATTCTGTCATCCAGGCTGGAGTACAGTGGTGTGATCTTGGCTCCTTGCAATCTTCACCTCCTGGGTTCAAGCAATTCTCCTGCCTCAGCCTCCTGAGTAGGTGGGATTACAGGTGTATGCCACCACACCAAGCTAATTTTTGTATTTTTAGTAGAGACAGGGTTTCACCATGTTGACGAGGCTGATCTCAAGCTTCTGAACTCAAGAGGCCTCAGCCTCCCAAAGTGCTGGGATTACAGGTGTGAGCCACAGCGCCCAGCCCACAGCTGGAATTTTGATAGGAATTACATAGAATCTGTAGATCCATATGTTAAAAACACTAAGCCTTCCAAATCATAAATAAACGGTGAATGTGTGCATCTTTATCTTATTTCTAATTTTAGGGGGAAAACACCCAGTCTTTCACTATTAAGTATAATGTTAACTCTGGATTTTTTTTTTTTTAGAGTATATTTATCAGATTAAGGAAGTTTCTCTCTACTCCTAATTTGTTAAGTGTTTTTTACAATGACTGGATACCAAATCTTATCCAATGTTTTTTCTATACTTATTGAGATGACCAAGTGGTTTTCATCCTTTTTTCTATTAATATGGTGTTTTATATTGATTAATTTTTCTGCATTAAAACAAACATGCATTCCTATGATAAAATCTGCGTGCTCATAATTGTACTCCTGGCCTCCAACATAACATTTTTTTTTTTTTTTTTAAAGATACAGGTTCTCACTCTGTCACCCAGGCTGGAGTGCAGTGGTGCACCTCGAATGCCTGGGCTCCAGTGATCTTGCCACCTCAAACTCCCAAGTAGTTGGGACTACAAGCATGAACCACCATGCCCAGTAAATTCTAATTTTAATTTTTCTTGGTAGAGCCAGGGTCTTGCTATGTTGCCAGGGCTGGTCTTGAAGTCCTTGCCTCTAGCAATCCTCCTGCCTTGGTCTCTCAAAATACTGGGATTGTAGGTGTAAGCCACTGTGCCTGGCCTTTCTTCTTTTTAACATAGCCATTTATAGCCATAAATGTCTCTCTAAGCAGTACTTTAGCTGCTATGTTGCATTTTTATTTTCATTAACCGCAAAGTATTTTCTAATTACATTGTGAGTTCTTTTTTGACCAGTAGATATTTACAGTATGTTAATTTCCATATATTTGTAAAATTTTCAAATTTTCTTCTTTTTGTTTTGATTTCTAATTTCATTCCATTGTGGTCAGAGAATATACTCTGTATGATTTTAATTATTTTAAATTTATTGACACCTGCTTTATGGCCTAACATGATTTATTTTGGAGAATATTCTACATACACTTGAGAATATGTGTTCTGATGTTTTTGGTGGAGTGGTATTTAGATGTCTGTTTGGTCTAGTTGGTTTATAGTATTGTTTAAGTCAAGTTCTGTATTTTATTCTTGATCTTATGCCTAGTTTATCCATTTTTGAAAGTGTAGGATTGAGTTATGCAATCATTTTTGTGAATTATTGATTTCTATCTTCAAAACTGTCAGTTACATGTATTACCAGTGATCTTTTATTCTCATGTGGATTTAAGGTACTCTTTAGTATCCTTTTATTTCAACTTAAATAACTTTTAGTATTTTGTTTAGGGCAGTTCTGCTTATGACAAATTCTCTTGGTTTTTGTTTATCTAGGAATGTCTTTATTTCTCCTTTGTTTTGGAAGGATAGTCTTAATGGATATGGAATTCTTGGCTGATTTTTTCTTTCAGCATTTTGAATACATTATTTCATTGCCTTCTGGCCTCCATGGTTTCTGATGAAAAATCAGCTGTTCATCTCATTTAGGCTGCCTTGTGAGTGATGAATTGCCTCTTTCTTGTTGCTTTCAAGATTCTGCTTTTGGCATTGCCTTTCAACAATTTATTTATGGTGTGTTTAGGTGTAGATCTCTTTACATTTATCCTACCTAGAGTTTATTGAAATTTTTAAATAAGTAGGTTAATGTTTTTTATTAATTTCAGGAAGTTGTTGGTAATTATTTTACCCCCTTATCTCTTTCTTCTCCTTCTGCAACTTTCCTTATGTGTATATTGGTACTCAATGGTGTCCCACTTGATGGTTTTCATTAGGGTTTGTTCCTATTCCTCACACTGAATAATTTCACTTGACCTATTTTCAAGTTCCCTAATTCTTTTCTTCTATCATCTAAAATCTGCTGGTGAGCCTCTATAGAGAATCCTCATTTCAGTTATTGTACTTTGCAACCTCAGAGTTTCTGTGTGGTGCCTTTTGTTGTAATTTTAATCTATTTATATTCTCCATTTGGTGAGACATTGTTCTCATGCTTTCCTTTAAATTTCGTGACATGATTTCCCTTACTTCTTTGAACATATTAATGATAGCTGTGTGCATTACAGAGTTAAGTCAGTGGGCTTGGGATGTTTAAACCCTGCACATTACAAAGAAAAAATTGGCCCTGGGAGATAACCTCTAGTCTCTCAGAATATCCTGCCTAATAAGATTGTCTTTGTATACCTGGGGCCTTGAGCCAGTCCAGATAGATTATGCTAGCAGCATGCTTCATGGTGAACACCTGCTTTTGTTTCCCTGGGGCTGTAGGCTATGCTGTATCAGTTTGACCACTGTGAGGAGGTGCTAGAGACTAAGTAGGTAAGATCAGTCACATGGGTGCCTCGTGTCTACATGATTAACTCCCAGTAAAAACCTGAACTCCAAGGCAGGGGTTTGCTTCTCTGATTGGCAATACTTAAGATACACATTGTCATAGGTCACTGCTGGGAGAACTAAGCTCTGACTGTATGACTCCACTTGGAGTGGACAACTGGAAACTTGGGCCTTGTAGCTCTTGGACTGTGCTGTATGTACTTCTTCCCTTTCCTGACTTTAATTTATATCCTCTCTTTTTAATAAACTATAATCATGAGAAAGACAGCTTTCCTGTGTTCTGTGAGTCCTTCTAGTGAATCACTGAACCTGAGGGTAGTCTTGGGGACCCTCAATCCACTTTACTCCCTAGGTAAAGTGGATTCAACATCTTTACTTAGGAAGCCCAAAGTTTGGGTTTCCTCAGGGACAATTTCTTTCTTTCTTTCTTTTTTTTTTTTTTTGCTATTTACTGAGCCTCTTTATTTTTATTTTATTTTATTATTATTATACTTGAAGTTTTAGGGTACATGTGCACAACGTGCAGGTTTGTTACATATGTATACATGTGCCATGTTGGTGTGCTGCACCCATTAACTCGTCATTTAGTATTAGGTACATCTCCTCATGTTATCCCTACCCCCTCTCCCTACCCCACAACAGTCCCCGGAG
Source organism: Symphalangus syndactylus (assembly GCF_028878055.3). Lineage (NCBI taxonomy): Eukaryota > Metazoa > Chordata > Mammalia > Primates > Hylobatidae > Symphalangus > Symphalangus syndactylus. The sequence goes on from NC_072438.2 coordinate 25,826,429, forward strand.
TGTGACGTTCCCCTTCCTGTGTCCATGTGTTCTCATTGTTCAGTTCCCACCTATGAGTGAGAACATGTAGTGTTTGGTTTTTTGTCCTTGTGATAGTTTACTGAGAATGATGATTTCTAGTTTCATCCATGTCCCTACAAAGGACATGAACTCATCATTTTTTATGGCTGCATAGTATTCCATGGCACCACATTTTCTTAATCCAGTCTGTCGTTGTTGGACATTTGGGTTGGTTCCAAGTCTTTGCTATTGTGAATAGTGCCGCAATAAACATACGTGTGCCTGTGTCTTTATAGCAGCATGATTTATAGTCCTTTGGGTATATACCCAGTAATGGGATGGCTGGGTCAAATGGTATTTCTAGTTCTAGATCCCTCCTCAGGGACAATTTCTATTCATTGCCCATTTCCCCCATGTATGGACCATACTTTCCAGTTTCTTATCATATATCATAATTTTTGGTTGAAAACTGGATATTTTAAACAATCTAATATGGTAATTCTGAAAATCAGATCCTCCCTCCTTCCTTCCCCATGGTATGTTGTTGTTTATGTTTGTTTTTGTTGTTCTTGCTCTGTATTTATTGAGTGATTTTTTTGAACAAATTCTGTAAGGTCAGTATTTTTTGCCATATGTGGCCTATTAAGTCTCTGCTCAGTTAGCTTAGTGGTCAGCTAAGACAGGAATTTTCTTGAACCCCTCAAACCTAGTGGTTCTACCAGCCTTTGCCAAAGGGTTATGCGCATGTTTTGGCACACTTCCAATATTCGGGTAGTTCCATTTTGTTTTTGCCTTCACTTCCTGCTGGCACAGAGCATCAAGTTCCACGAGACATCAGTTCTTTCCTGGGCATTTGCACAGCCCTGTGCATGTACTTTACCTTCTAGATTCACAGGAATATATTGGTGCCTTCTCAAAGCCTCCTGTGGACACTCATGGACTCAGCATTTAAAAATTTTTTTAGAAAAGTTATTTAGTCAGCTTCTTGTTTATTTGCCCCTGCTGTTAATTCTAACTTGGACAATTAAATAATTGTCACTGGTTTTTGTTTCAACAAATGCTCTGGGGAAAAGGCAACAGCTAACAGCTCCAAGTGAGGTCAAACAAAGACAAATTCTATGAGTGGAGGTTTCTAGGGAGCTGCCATAATAATAATGCTCTTCTAATGAAGATTTGCTCTTCTGCTTCATCCACTGGCTGTAGGCTGTTTTTCACAGTTATTATAGTTGCAAGACTGTCGGTTTTCAAAGCCGCTATGGAACTAGGGATAAGGAGATGGGAATAGGGCAAGTGAAAATATCACAAGGTTCACATTCTTACTGAGCTTTGATCATTTTTCCTTAATAAAAACTCCTTGGCTTGTCTTAAGCCTTTGACTAATTTCCAGAGTTCTGAAATGTTGATTTTGATAATTTTTGCCAGTGTTCTCATTGCTTTTATGTAGGCGCTTACCTTCAAAAGTCCTTATTCTGCTATTCCAGAAAGGTTTCTTCTACTCTTCTGTTTTTGTTTTTGCTGTTGTTTATTATAAGTGTTTAGTGACTTAGTATGGAGGAAGGGATGACTTGCATAGCTGCTCTGATTGCTGTTCTCCCATTAGCCACCCTGAGGAGTGCGGGAGGGCTTCGGCTCCTTGTACTAGTTGTATCTGACCCAGAACACTACTAGGACTTCCACAGCACCCCTCCTCAGAGCATATTTTGTGTCGCGGTTCCCTCTGTGAATCTGATCCCTTTTCTTCTTCTTTTTTTTTTTTGAGATGGAGTCTTGCTCTGTCGCCCAGGCTGGAGTGCAGTGGCGCAATCTTGGCTCACTGCAAGCTCTGCCTCTCGGGTTCATACCATTCTCCTGCCTCAGCCTCTCGAATAGCTGGGACTACAGGTGCCCGCCACCACGCCTGGCTAATTTTTTGTACTTTTAGTAGAGATGGGGTTTCACCGTGTTAGCCAGGATGGTCTTGATCTCCTGACCTCGTGATCTGCCCGCCTCAGCCTCCCAAAGTGCTGGGATTACAGGCGTGAGCCACCGCACCTGGCTGATCCCTTTGCTTTTTATATTTCAGTGATTCCTCCAAATTTCTGGTCCACTGATGATATGCTTACTTCTGGCCCTTGACAGCAAAATAATTTATTTATCCTTTTCCATTCCTTCTCTCTTTCGTTGTCTTCTTTTTTTCATCCTCCACCTTCTCTTCCTCTTTCCCTCTTCTTCCTATATATTTCTTCTATGATTTCTATAGATTGGGGTGGATAGGAAGGGGAAGTTGGCCTTGTTCACCACCTTAATCCAAGTCTTTGCCCTGTGTAGAATAGTAAAATGTAAGGAACTTCTAAAATGAGGAATGATTAATTAAATTGAAGCACACCTACATAATGGTACATTGTACAACTGTTAAATAGATATGTTCAAAAAATGCTGAAAACCATGCAAAATTTGGATGATGTAAGAAGTATAAAAAGCAAGATTTAAGAGTGTATTTATAAAATAATCAAAATAATGAACAAAAGAAAGCATGATTAAATTCCTAGGAAGAAGAACTGGATGGAATATGCCACAATATTAATCAAACATCAGGAGTATAATATTAAAATATGTATCCTATCCCTTGAAGATTAGTTAGTGGCTAAGGTTAGTTAGTGGTTAAGCCAAGGCCTGTAACTCCTTACAGGCTCTAGTCCCTAGGCAATTGGTGGCTTCATTTTGGACTTTGTCGCCCTTGCTCTCTCAGTTACAGACACACTGGCTTCATTTCTTGTTCCTTGGATACACTGAACTTGCTTCTATCTCAGGCCTTTCCCTTACTGTTTCCTATGCATGATTCATCATTTCCTCAGGTATCCTTGTGGCTTAGTCCCTTATTTCATCCAGGTTTCTAATCTAATGTTATCTTATCAGACTATCCTATAAAAAATAGCATCTCTGTCTTCACTATCACTCTGTGTCCCCTTACATCGTTTTTTCTTCACAACACATTATTATCTCAATATGTTTACTTTTTCCCTCTTGGTACATATAAATGCCACAGAAACAGCAACTTTGTTTTGTTTTCTACTCTATTTTCAGAACAATGCCTGGCCCATAGTAGACACTTAATAAATGTTTGTGAAATAAATAATTTTATGAATGAATACCTGACATAAAATAGGCAACCTGTTATTTTAGTCTACCATTTTAATTAAAAAATATATCCGGGCCGTAACTTCCTTTTGAAGTTTGGGGAGTTAATATGGTAATAAGTATGGAAACAATAGTGTTTTAAAATGTAGATTTCTAAGCTCCATTTTTACAATGCATATTTTATCTAATAACTGCTAACAATGATTGAAGCTCTCATTCTGTTACAAAGTTGGCTTTTTGATTTGCCAGAACACTTAAATAAGGTAAATGAGTGTGTAATAATTTGTTGAGTGCCTACTCTATCATATTTTTATACATAAACCTAATTAATCTTTGCTACATATATATGAAACAGATATTATTATCCTCACTTTTTAGATGAGACAGCTTAGGCTGAAGAAGATTAATTATATGCCCAATGTTACAAAGAACATAACTCATGAAGCCTGGGTTCAAACCTAGGGTTCTCAAACTCTTAAGTCCTGGGCTTTCTTCCTAGATTGATTCATTAGTTAAAAAAAATTTAATGAGCACTATGTGCCAGGTTCTGTTTTATGCACAAAGAATACAGCAGTGAACAAAACAGAAAAAATACTCATGGCTTGTTACATTCTAGAGGAGGTGGCAGGAGAGACAGAAAAACAAGAAACTAATCAGGAAAAAAATAGAACATGTTAGATAATGATGAGTGCTATGGAGAAAATAAAGCAGGAAGAAGACAGGGTGTTTTGGAAAGGGCATTGGTAGTATTGGTGTAATATTTTAAATAAGGTGGTTAAAGATGACGTCAATGAGAAAGTGACACCTGAGATGAGATAACCTGGGGAATGAGCATCCTTAGCAGAGAGCACAGCAGGTGCAAAGGCCCTGAGGCTCATGGGTGCCTGATGTATTTGAGGACAAGCAAGGAAGCTATTGTGGGTGGAGTGGAATGATCAAGATGGAGAGCGTCAGATCAATTTCAGGCAGGTAAAGGGAAGGAAATAAGACAGAGCTTTGTAGGACATTGTAAGGGCTTTGGCTTTTACTGTGAATGAAATGAGAAGCCATTAGACAGTTTCGAGCAGAGGAGTGAGGAGTGAGGTGTTGTGATTTATGCTTTAAAATGATTCATGTGATTTATGTTTACTGAACAGGCTTGTCTCAAAAGAGCAACTGTTTGTTTATAATTCATCTTACATTTGAGATGTGTGACATCTTGAGGAGAAATACTGAGCAGGCAATAGGATATAGAGTCTGTAATCTAGAGGAGAGGTCTGGGCTGGAGCTATAAATTTGGGAAAGCACATAGATAGTGTTTAATGTAATAAGTTTGGATGAAATCACTCAAGGAATGAGTGAAGATGGGGAAGAGGTCCAAAGATTGAGACCTGGGGCTCCAACCTTAAGAAGAACCAGCAAAGGAGGCAGAGAAGGCTCACTCTGCAAAGCAGGAAGACAACCAGAAGAATGGGATGTCCCAGAAGCCAAGAGAAACAAGTACTGGAAGGATGAGGGAATCGTCAGTTGTGTGAAATAGTGCAGAACTGGCATGTGTGAAAGAGAGAGGAGAGAAGTATTTGGGGGATATATTCCTTTGTTTTAGCTAAGAAGGTTTTCTTTCCTCCCAAAGTCTCTGTAAGTTCAGCCATGTGGTGATGTAAGGTGATGGGCTCGGTTGGGCGCTATGGTTGACTTGTTTTTGGTATGTGTAATCTCCCTGTTCCTACTCTGCCATGATTATTGATGATCCTGGCGAGCAATATTTCCACGGGGATGTGTGCATTTGCTATGTCTGGCTTGTAAACAGTAAATACAAATGCTGCTTTATCAATTTACAGTACAATTGCTCTATGGACAAAAGCAAAGTTGGAAGTCTGCCTCTCACTGCCTTCAGGATAAAGGCCAAACTTGGGAGCATGCCACATCGGCCTTCAGAAGATGGCTTTACATCTTACCACTCTCCCACTTCTCCACCTCCCCTACCTCCCTCCACCTCTCTTCCCAGCCATACGCTCCTACGTTCCTTTCACCCTGGACTCTAGGTACACCGTGCTTGTGCCTCTTCATCTATGCTATTCCTTAGGCTTGCCATGTCCAACTCTGCTTTTGTTCTCAGGAAAGTACCTCTGATGTTCTGAAGTCCAGCTCATGTGAGATTCCACTGTGAAACCTTCCTGACCCCCAGGCTAAAGTACTTATTCTTTTCTCTGCTTCACCTTCTTTTATTGTATTTCCACTATAGTCTCTAATTACTCAACCTAACCTTCATCTGGATGTTGCTGTGAATGTATTTTATAGATGGGATTAACATTTACCATCAGTTGACTCTAACGGGAAACTGTTCCAAATAATTGGGGTGAACCTGATCCAATAAATTAAAAGGCCTTAAAAACAGAACCCAGGTTTCCCTGACAAAGAAGAAACTCCACCCGTGGACTACAGCATCAGCTTCCGCAGGAGAGTTTCCAGCCTGTGCTTCCTGACATCCTGCCCTACAGATTTCAGACTTGCCTAGCCAGGTCATTGTGTGAAATTGTGTTAGCCATTTCCTTGCAATAAATCTCTCTCTGTCTCTAACTTTCTTTCTTCATACAACACACACACACACACACACACACACACACACACACGTGTATACATATACATACACAAACAAATCCTACTAGCTTTATTTCTCTGGTAGAACCCTGATTGATACAGAGAGCAAATCAAAAAAGTGACTATAAAAGGAGACAAAAAGAAAGAAAGTAGCTGAGTAAAGGGAGGGAAGAATATACTATCGTAATAGAAATATGTAGAAGGGCGGAAAAGTGGAAACATCAAAGGAATTGAAGTTAATTGTCATCCTTTAAGACCCTGCTTAGATGCTTCCTCATCTACACAATCTTCCTTTCCCTAGGTATTCTTATTCTCTCTTGCCTCTTGTCACCTATCATAGCACAAGTATAATTTCATGTTGATATGTTTGTGATTCCTGTTTGGTGAGTTTAAGACCTCAGAGGATAAATTCATCTTTCTATCCCTAGCACCTAGCTTAGTGCTTGGCTTATAATAGGGGCAGGATAAACATTGGATAATAAGTGAATGAGAGTTTGCAGCCTTAGGTGCTCACAGATGCCCAGCTCAGGCCAGCCCATGGACCAGAGAAGGTTTTCTGAAGGAAGCGTCCTGAGTATCATCAGAGGGAAACTCCAGTCAGCAGTTCTGGCTCTTTCCCTCCATGCATTCATTGGCACCTTCAGGAGCACACGATTTGCTGGGTCTCCTTCCCAGTATGTTGTGATCCTACCAACATACTTCCAGTGCCCCTAAGAAACGGCACTCAGTGCCTCCTACTTGAGACTGCTTCATGGAAAGATCCACAGGCCACTTAATACACTGTGGCAACTCTCATAAGGGCATCTGAGTTGAAGGGCTTGCGGATATTTCTATCTTCATTAAAGACTTTCCCTGGGCTCTTTTTATCCTTCTTTTTGTTGGCACCAGAGTTTGGACCATCTCTGGAGCACATAGATGTGCTGGATGCTTGTCCTCTCTTTGCAAGATGAGATGCAAGAACCCTTTCCTGCAGGAAGGAGAAAGCAGAGGTTCTTTTGGAGGCAAAGGACTCTCTAGGGATGCTCTGAGACAGTCCATGTAGTGACTTCCTCTTGCAGATGGATTTCCGCTTTGACAGCCTGACAGTGTGTCTTACTTGTGGGGAACAAGCATAGAAAAGGAGATGCAAGACCGCTTCTTTCTCCCATAGGCATCTACAGCTTTTGAGCCTATTTTGTTGTGTCTGCCTCTCATCTCTTCTTCGTTGGAAGTGAAAGGAAAGAGGAACCTCATTACTGTTTATTGAACAGACAATTGTTGAAAGAACTAAAATTGATAGTAAAGATGAAAATACAGTACAATTGGAGAAATGGCTGACACTAGGATTAGGGCAAGGAATAATACGTAATGAGCCTGTGACATTTTACAGTGTCAGGAAGTAAGGAAATTCTGAAAAACAAAACAAAACAAAACACAAACCCGCATTGATGTGCGTGTCAAAGGGGCACAGGAGCCAATTGAGAGAGATGCCAATGGCCAAAGTGGGAAAAATATGAGCAACAAGATAAATAAAATAGTACTGGATTATAGCTCAATGTACAAAACAAATATCCAGAGTCCACACTGAATATATATACATTATTGAATAAATTAAAAAAATGGTAGAGAAGAGACAAATCTCCCATGCAGAAGAATTTCAAATAAATCATGTAGATTCTCCTTCTAAAGGGGAGGAGCATAATCTTTCATTGCATAAGTGTGGGCCAGACATAATGTGTCCCAAAATGTAGAGACAGTATGGAAAGAGGAAGAAAAGAGTAACTTTACAGTGGATAAACCCGACAAGCACTGCTTCAGCTAGGTGATCAAGGTTGACATCAATAGTGATAAGTCATGTTGATAGTATGTGCCTTGGATATAATGTAGTAAAAAATGATCTTTTGCCTCTGTGGTCTTCCTCCAAAAATGCATAACTCCAGCCTAATAATAAGAAAAACATCAGACATGTGTCTTTATAGCAGCATGATTTATAGTCCTTTGGGTATATACCCAGTAATGGGATGGCTGGGTCAAATGGTATTTCTAGTTCTAGATCCCTGAGGAATCGCCACACTGACTTCCACAATGGTTGAACTAGTTTACAGTCCCACCAACAGTGTAAAAGTGTTCCTATTTCTCCACATCCTCTCCAGCACCTGTTGTTTCCTGATTTTTTAATGATGGCCATTCTAACTGGTGTGAGATGGTATCTCACTGTGGTTTTGATTTGCATTTCTCTGATGGCCAGTGATGAGGAGCATTTCTTCATGTGTTTTTTGGCTGCATAAATGTCTTCTTTTGAGAAGTGTCTGTTCATGTCCTCTGCCCACTTTTTGATGGGGTTGTTTGTTTTTTTCTTGTAAATTTGTTTGAGTTCATTGTAGATTCTGGATATTAGCCCTTTGTCAGATGAGTAGGTTGCAAAAATTTTCTCCCATTGTGTAGGTTGCCTGTTCACTCTGATGATAGTTTCTTTTGCTGTGCAGAAGCTCTTTAGTTTAATGAGATCCCATTTGTCGATTTTGGCTTTTGTTGCCATTGCTTTTGGTGTTTTAGACATGAAGTCCTTGCCCACGCCTATGACCTGAATGGTATTGCCTAGGTTTTCTTGTAGGATTTTAATGGTTTTAGGTCTAACATATAAGTCTTTAATCCATCTTGAATTAATTTTTGTATAAGGTGTAAGGAAGGGATCCAGTTGCAGCTTTCTACATATGGCTAGCCAGTTTTCCCAGCACCATTTATTAAATAGAGAATCCTTTCCCCATTTCTTGTTTTTGTCAGGTTTGTCAAAGATCAGATAGTTGCTGCTATAAAGACACATGCACACGTATGTTTATTGCGGCACTATTCACAATAGCAAAGAGTTGGAACCAACCCAAATGTCCAACAACGATAGACTGGATTAAGAAAATGTGGCACATATACACCATGGAATACTATGCAGCCATAAAAAATGATGAGTTCGTGTCCTTTGTAGGGACATGGATGAAACTGGAAAACATCATTCTCAGTAAACTATCGCAAGGACAAAAAACCAAACACCGCATGTTCTCACTCATAGGTGGGAATTGAACAATGAGAACTCATGGACACAGGAAGGGGAACATCACACTCCGGGGACTGTTGTGGGGTGGGGGGAGGGGGGAGGGACAGCATTAGGAGATACACCTAATGCTAAATGACGAGTTAATGGGTGCAGGAAATCAACATGGCACATGGATACATATGTAACAAAACTGCACATTGTGCACATGTACCCTAAAACCCTAAAGTATAATAAAAAAAAAAAAATAATAAAATAAATAAAAAAAAAAATAAAATGAGACCATTAGGATGGGCCATAAAAAAAAAAAAAAAAAAAAAAAAAGAAAAACATCAGACAAATTCCAATACAGGATCACCCTACAATATGCCTGACCAGTACTCCTCAAAATTGTCAAAGTCATCAAAAATAAGCAAAGTCTGAGAAACTGTCACAACCAAGAAGAGCCTAAAGACACTTCATGACTAAATGTGATGTAGTATCTGGATGGAATCCTGGAACAAAAAAAGGACATTGGGTGAAAACTAAGGAAATCTAAATAATCTACGGACATTAGTTAATAATAATGTATCAATATTGGTTCATTAATTGTGCCCTACTAATGAACAATGTTAATAATAGGAAAAACTGTGTGTCAGGGAGGCTATTTGGGAACTGTACTATTTGCTCAATTTCTCTATAAATCTAAAACTGTTCTAAAAAACCTATTTTTAAAATTTTATTTTTAATTTTAATGGGTACATAGTAAGTGTATATATTTATGGTTTACATAAGATATTTTGATACAGGGCATATAATGTGTAATAATCACATTAGGGTAAATGGGGTATTCATTACCTCAAACATTTATCCTTTGTGTTGCAAACAATCCAATTATATTCTTTTAGTATTTCAAAAAATACTATTAAATTATTATTGACTATAGTATTTGTGCTATAAATGCTAGATCTTATTAATTCTTTTAAACTACTTTTTGTACCCATTAACCATCCCTACTTTCTCCCTATGTCCCTCACTACCCTTCCCAGCCTCTGGCAACCATCCTTCTACTCCCTATCTCCATGAGTTCAATTGTTTTAATTTTTAGCTCCCACAAATACATGAGAACATGTGAAGTTTGTTTTTTCTGTGCCTAGCTTATTTCACTTAACATAATAACCTCCAGTTCCATCCATGTTATTGCAAACGACAGGATCTCATTCTTTTTTTATGGCCAAATAGTACTCCATTGTGTATATGTACCACATTAAAAAAAAATCCGTTTGTTGATGTTTCCAAATTTTGGCTATTGTGAATAGTGCTGCAATAAACACGGGAGTGCAGATATCTCTTTGATATCCTGATTTCTTAGCAGTGGGATTGCTAGATCATATGGTAGCTCTCTTTTCAGTTTTTTGAGGAATCTCCAAACTGATCTCCGTGGTGGTTGTACTAAATTACATTCCCACCAACAGTGTATTACGGTTTCCTTTTCTCCACATTCTCACCAGCATTTGTTATTGCCTGTCTTTTGGATAAAAGCCATTTTAACTGTGGTGAGATTTTTAAAAATCTATTTTAATTGACAAGTAAAACCTAATTAAACTAAAGAGCTTCTGAACAGCAAAAGAAATTATCAATAGAGTAAACAGACAATTTATAGAATAAGAGAAAACATTTGCAAACTATGTATCTGACAAAGGTCTAACATCTGGAATCTATAAGGAACTTGAACAATTTAACAAGCAAAACACAAATAACCCCATTATAAGATGGGCAAAAGACATGAACAGACACTTCTCAGAAGAAGACATACAAGTGGCCAACAAACATAGGAAAAAAAATGCTCAACATCACTAATCACCAGAGAAACGTAAACCAAAACCACAGTGAGATAGCATCTCCCACCTATCAGCATGCCTGTTATTAAAAAGGCAGAACACAACAGATGCTAGCAAGGCTGCAGAGAAAATGCAGCACTTACACGCTGTTGGTGGGAATGTAAATCAGTATGGCCACTATGGAAAGCAGTTGGGAGATTTCTCAATGCAGTGAAAACAGAAGTACCATTTGATGAAGGAATCCCATTGTTGGGTGTATATCCACAAGAAAACAAATTGTTCTACCAAAAATACATGTACTCGGATGTTCATTGCAGCACTATTCAGAATAGCAAAAATAGGGAATCAACTTAAATGCCTATTGATGGTGGACGATATAGACAAAATGCGGTACATCTGCACCCTGGAATACTACACAGCCATAAAGAGAATGAAATCATGTCCTTTGCAGCAACATGGTTGCAGCTGGAGGCCATTATCCTAAGTGAATTAACACAGGAATAGAAACAAAATACCACATGTTCTCACTTATAAGTGGTAGCTAAACAATGGACATAAAGATGGCAACAATAGACACTGGGGTATTCTAGAAGGAAAAGGTAGGGAGCAGGGCAAAGCTTAAAAAACTATTGGGTGCTATGCTCCCAAATAGTAGGTGGGTAATAGGACCCATATCCCAAACCTCATCATCACACAATGTATACAGGTAACAAGCCTGTATTTGTATCCTCTGAATTTAAAATAAAAATTGAAACTATATAAATATAAAAGAAAAGGTGAAACTCTATACCCATTAAATATTAATAATAACTCCCCAAGCTTCTCTTCTTTCAGCTCCTAGTAACCATCATTCTTCTGTATGTTTCTATGAATTGGACTACTCCAGTTACCTTGTATCAGTGGAGTCATACAATATTTGTCTTTTTTGTGATTGGCATATTTTACTTAGCATAATGTTTGCAAAGTTCTTCTATGTTGTAACATGTGTCAGACTTTTCTCTCTTTTTAAGGCTGAATAAAACTATGTTTTATGTTTATTTATAAAATTAAAAAATCTTAGTTTTAAAAACCGAGAAGAAAAGAAAAAAGCATAAGAGCTTGCTATGGTTGTATAAGTGTGTAGAATTAGGTGCACACACACACACGGACACAATCAACACCTTATGACAATCTGCTAAAATGAAGGGTAAGATATTGCATGGTAATTATGAGATGTCACCTGCTTCTTACCTCAGATATCTTTCTGGTAAGTCTTTGTCTACTACAGCTTGATCGCTCTTTCTCATCGTCATTATTTCTTGGAGGGAAAAGGACAAGAAGAGAGAGAGGGAGAGGAGAGGAGATGCTGGGTACTATGTTTATGTGAAACACTTTTCCGTCTTCTTCAAATTGACTCATTGGTTAAGATTGTATTTCTTATGGTTAAGATAGTATAAGGTCATGGTGAGGGAAAGAGTAAACAGCTCACAGACAAAACTCTTAGGATCTCCTAACCCTCACTTTTCAAATTCACAATTGCTTTGAATGAAAAGGAGAGTAGATAGTCCATTGAAGAAGATTATTACAGATGAGGTTTAATATGCCCTCTTGACATATCCTATTCAGTAGAGCCCAAGAGTGGTTGCAAATCCCCCAAAATGTTAAATTGAATTACTGAAAAGGATAAAAGTTTGGCAAAACGGTGAAAAAGAAAAACTGCAAGGGGTCTTCCTGGAGCCTTAGGTTTAGAGTCAGTTGTACCTGATTCAAGATTAAGAGGAACTGGAGTTTTTAAAGAATACACCACAAAACAAGTAAGCAGTTTATATTAACACATATTTTCCAAACCAAATTCAGCACACATGAACTAACAAGTATGAAGGCATTTGGGGACAAAGAGGTAGAATACTTTTAACTGAGGCTACCTTGGGAAATCTGGGTCACAGAGTCAACAGAAAGTGAAGGGGTGATAGGCTATTGATCCTGCCTGTCCTGTCTCTTGTGATTGACGTGTTAATTGCCAAACCAATATCCTTACTCTTTTCTTCTTTTTTCTTTTTTTTAAATTGAACTCTTCTTTTATTGGTTGGCAATAGGACCAGCTTAAAAACAAACAAACAAACAAACAAAAAACCCAAAACATTTCCCAGGCTCCCTTTCAGCTTGTGCATCCATGGGATTGAACTGCATGAGACATATTATGTATAACATTTAGCGTGGTTATGTTCAACATTTAGCATGGTTCCTGGCACACTGTAAATTGTGGTAAATGGTGGTTATTATTGCAAATGAATTTTTAAAATTTAAAGTGTTATATAGTATAAAGGATCATTCTTCTGATTATAACTGTGCCAGTTATTAAAGTATTGTCTTTCAGCTCCAAATCCTCTTTTCTAGATTTGTCTCCGCAGTGTTGGGGCTGAGACTTTGCAAAAGGTATTTCGGCTTTGTCAGCGGTTCCTCATCGCTCTTCCATTAGGGGGCACTAGAGGGAGACTGCGCGTGGAGGAGGAAGAGGGTGCGCGCCCCTTCCTGTCTGGTTCTTGTTGGCTTCTGATCAGCTTCCTGTTCATGTGAGCTGCACTCTAGCAGTGCTTTTCCCTCCTGGCACTGGCAGTATTTTTAAGAATTGAATCCAGTTTGCAGTTTCTCTGACACTTTCAAATATTGTGCTCCACTTCAGAGTCACTGGCACTGCCCATGCCTCATTTTTCAGAGGTCTGTGTCTCAGGCCTATGGGGCCTTTTCTCAACTCTTCTCAACAGTATCAGTTGAGCTGCACCCCCTCCTGAGTACTCTCACTTCTGCACAGGGCCACTCTTCCAAACTTCTATGTTTTAATAATTCCAGCCTCTTCCTGTCAGCCCTAGGGGTGTTAGGTGTTGCCTGAAGAATTTTCAGGAATTTTGCAAGTAGCTAAACCATTGGCAGCAGACCCCTATTTGGAGCTCTGGCTGGTGTTCTGAGCCTGCATTGTAGGCTGGTTCTAATGTCCGGAGACACGACATTGTATTGGAGTCCTGAGTCTTTTTCCTCAACCATGGTGGAAGGATTTATATCATAGAAATTGGCAAATGGTACAAATAAGATTTCCCCAACTAACGGGCAAGTTGTTATCACTTGGGAGCCTATCACTACTTTGGAGTTTTATTTTTATCCAATCAGTTACTCAGTTAACACAGTTAATAAATTTATATTCATTTCACATAACTATTGTGGTTGTATGTTCTGGATCGACCTTGAATGATATAAGAACCTTGTAGAGTTGTTAACCATCAACCCTGGTTGTACTCCAGGAAAACTGGTATATGTGTGTAATTTTCTTGACAGATAATTCTTTTTTTTTGAGACAGGATATCCCTTTGTCTTCCAGACTGGAGTGCAGTGGCACGAACACAGCTCACTGTAGCCTTGATCTCCCAGGCTCAAGTAATCTTCCTACTTAGCCTTCCAGGTAGTTGGGACTACAGGTGCACACCACCATGCCCAGCTTATTTTTTTTTTCATATTTTTTGTAGAGACGGGGTTTCTCCATGTTGCCCAGACTGGTCTCAAACTCCTGAGCTCAAGCAATTCATCCACCTCGGGCTCTCAAAGTGCTGGGATTACAGGCATGAGCTACCACTCTGGGCTGACAAATAACTTTTGTAAAGATTGCCTGACACCTAGAATGTTAGAGATATTTGATTAATTGGTTACTAACATTAGTTAACGTCAGTAACATGAGTTGATGCTGGTTGAGTCTCCAGGAGATATATAGAAAGCAATCTTACATGTTTTAGAATATAGTTTATAATTTTGTCTTTTGTGTAGAAGGGAATGAGATGTAGCTACTAATCACATTTTTGCTGAGCAAGGATGACACGTTTCTTGAAAAAAAAAATACATCAAACACTGTTTTAAATATGTTAGGGTACTATGGGTCATAAGGTATCCTATTATAAATCTATTGTAAAGGAAACAACCGTTTCCTATTTTGGCACTGGTGTAGATTTGGTTTCACAAATCAGGTTTCCAAAAAGCAAGGTAGACGTGATATCTCTGATTCCTTAAGATATACAGTCTGGATCTCTGGATAACTATATGCTTTCAGTTAAGGTTTTTGATCTCCATTTTAACTGCATAATTTTGCTTATTAGACTTGGAGAAACCTTTCGTTGGCTCTCCAAAGCTTTGATCTTGCTCAATATGCCTATGTGAGGCTCCACAAGGTTATATTCCGAAAAGAGATGCCAACATTCTAATATAATCGTCAAAATGACTTGTAAGAAAAAGCAAACTTTTCATACCTTCCTTCCAATAACATTCATTAAGGGACCATCTGTTTGCCTTTCATTATCATCTGGACCACTAATAAGCGAGTTTAATTTGAACAATGTTATTTGCACGCTACTTCTAAATTTAGTGCTTTTCAAAGAAGTCAGCAAGGCTGGCCTCCAGGAAATAGTGACTTTGATGTAACATCTGGAATTCAGGGAGTTTCTGTGTAGTGCCCAACTAGTGGGTGGACTAAAGGGCAAAGGGAAGTCAAGCGACTTGCCCAGAGTCGTGTAATTAGTTAATGACTTAACCTGGCATATCTGCGGTTTCTATCTGTGGCTAAAAGTCCTAGACTGTGTATTTCTATTCTGTATGTTGTATAGATAATGTGTATGCAGACATAGCACCCCCTTTCCAGCTAATATTCAGAAACAGATAAACAAATGTATATTGATCGGTAAGCCTAATTATAGACTTATTTATTTGCATCTTTCTCTATGGCGTTCCCTCCCTGTATTTTGGGAAGGAAATAAATTTCCTTGTATTAACCTTCCCTTCATTAAAAAATGGTTTGAATTAACAGGAAATTGTTATTGCCTGCAGCAACTTCTCTGTAAGTGAACTGATCTTTTTCCTTGCAAGAAAAATGGAGGGTTGGCCGGGCACGGTGGCTCACGCTTGTAATCCCAGCACTTTGGGAGGCCGAGGCGGGCGAATCACGAGGTCAGGAGATCGAGACCATGGTGAAACCCCGTCTCTACTAAAAATACAAAAAATTAGCCGGGCGTGGTGGCGGGCACCTGTAGTCCCAGCTACTCGGAGAGGCTGAGGCAGGAGAATGGCGTGAACCCGGGAGGTGGAGCTTGCAGTGAGCCGAGATTGCGCCACTGCACTCCAGCCTGGGTGACAGAGCGAGACTCCGTCTCAAGAAAAAAAAAAAAGGAAAAATGGAAGGTTACATTGAACTAAGAACCCACACGATTTGCGGGAGACTGGAAGGCATCAACATTCAACCTTTTTTCCTTCTTAATTGTTTACCCCATTCTGCTTCCCTGGGCTGGAGATCAGAGATGTCAACACCCAAAATGTAAGATTATAAAGAAAGTTTGAGGTTATGATGCTTTTATTATAAAAAGCAATTCTTTTTTGCTACTTTACTGGGTCAATACATTTTATAATCAGTGTGTCATTTTAATATTCTTGCACCAATTATAGCATAATATATTCCATCTGATTAGTACTTTTAACTTTAGTGATTTCACATCTATGATTTAATTTAATATTCTCAGGTTTTTATTTAAAAATAATTTGCATATTATGCCTATTATATATGCTTATAATTGTTTTTTCATTACCAAAATAACTGTTTCAAATTTTATACAGTCAAGCATATCTTAATATCTTAGAAATTAAGAAAATTAAAATTGTAATCTGAAAAATTGGAGTTTAAGTCTCAGCTCTACCGGCTGTGTGACCTTGAGCAAATTATTAGATCTTTGTAACCTTCAAAGTCCTCAAATGTTAAATATTTCACAGCATTGAGAGAATGAAATGAAATCATATGTAAAGCTGTTAGCACAGTATTCTGATAAACGTTAAAAGGTCGGGAAATGGTTATTTCCCATTCTTTTTTTTTTTTTTTTTCCCTGTACAGTATATTAGTGTTCTGTGCTGGTTCTTGCCTGACCCTTAGAGAGTTTACGAAAATCACACACACATCGTGGAATGAGAGGGCTCTTGAAAACCTTAGAAAGCTTAATTAGAAAGTTAAATGGTGTGGTAGAGACTTGGTATTTAGTTGGACAAGATCCATTCCCTTTGCTTTGGGTGATGCCACCATGATTTACTTTAAGGTCATTCCCTCTGCTTTTTTCTGTGCAGTATTGGGACTACTGTCAGAAAGTGACATGGTTTCCCTTGGCCAAGGGCTGGGCATGGGACCCAAGCTGTTCCAATTGTGGTGCTTCTCCTGGAAATTTGAATCCTCATGAAATAACACAAAAATTGGAAAATGATTGAAGCCAGTGGGGCCCTGAACTGATTATCCATCAGAAGAGCTATGTAGTACACTTGAGTGTCTAAGAGCAGCGACTTAGAGCCAGACAGCCTGAGTTTAACTCCTGGTTATATCACAGTTAAAGCAAGTTACTTATGGTTTAAGTGACCATAGCTAGGGCAAATTACTTACCTTCTTTATGCCTCAGTTTTTTTTTTTATCTCTAAAGTGAAATCATTAATAGTATTGAATTTGCAGGGCTGTTGTGACTATTAAGTAAGTTAATACTATTTAATAGATGTTTAGTGAATATGTAAAGGGCTTAGAATATACCTGGTATATATTAAGTAGAGTATGTGTTATAACTGCAACTGCATGTACTGGTACTATTATTACTACTCTGTTCTTGCCTCAAGATGCCCAAACCTACTCTCATTCCTGTTCTTTCCTAATCTTGGTTCTCTAGCCTTCCCTTTAATTCATTGCTTGAGGGCAATGAACAAGAAGAGCAGTGAGGTCTGAGGGGCCATAAGCAGAAACCATGCAGGGCATGAATTAATAGTAAGGACGCTGGATATTTTTCCAAGTGTAATGAAAGCAGTGATGTCCTGGAACTGGTTTACACCATTAATGAGACCTGATTGTTAGCTCCTCTTCCCAAGCTTGTGTTCAGTGATTTCAAGTTGGTTCTTAAATATTGACCAGCATACCAATAGATAGGAAGCTCTTGGATAAGGGAAGGAGAGTAGCACAATCTCATTTACCTTTTAGGAGGATCACCCTGGCTGCTCTGAGAACAGTTTGCAGAAGGTCAAGAGTGGAAGCAGGGAGACCAGCTAGGAATCTATTGGTATAGCCCTGGGAGTGTTGATGCTGGCTCAGAGGTTGAGAGTGGTGATAGAGTATTAACAAATAGTGAAATGTAGGACATATTTTAGAGTCAGAGTGACAGTATTTGCTGAAGAATTAAATGAAGGGTGTGCATGAAAGAAAGGAATCCAGAATGACTTTATATTTGGGTTCTGAACAACTGGCTTAATGGAGATGCTGATTATTGAGATGGGGAAGACAGAGAAGTAGCATATTGGTGTTGAAACTTGTATTCAAAAATTGTAATTTGGATCCCTGTTTCCAGTGTAGAAAAACTGAGGAACAAAAAACAATAATCATTGGAAAGCATGTTGTAGTCAGCTTGGGCTGCTCTAACAAAATGCCATAGACCATCTGGCTTAAGCAATAGACATTTATTTCTCACAGTCCTGGAGGCTGGGAAGTCCAAGATCAAGGTGCTAGCAGATTCAGTGTCTGGTGAGGTCGCCCACTTCCTGGCTTGCAGACAGCTACCTTTTCCTTGTGTCCTCACTTGACACAGAGAGAGTTCTAGCTCTAATCTCTTCCTTTTCTTATAAGGACATTAATCCCATCATAGGCACACATCCTCATGACCTCATCTAAACCTAATTACCCACCAAAGACCCCCACCTCCAAATACCATCACACTGGGTATGAGAGCTTTAACATTTGAATTTTGGGGAGATACAAACATTCAGTTCATAGTAACAAGTGACTATTGTTAAAAAGCCATACAAAGAGGAGGATGGAACTAGGGATTTGTCAGTTGGTAGAAGCAAATCACTGGTGAGAAGCCAGATTATAGTTGAGAGTGAAGAATCGGAATTAAAATCCTTGAGGTCAAGTATTAGACTATTAGACAGAGAGCTGGCCACTAAGAAGTCTAAATAGGTTTCCACCTAACATTAAAAATGTACCTATTGTAGGCCGGGAGTGGTGGCTCATGCCTGTAATCCCAGCACTTTGGGAGGCTGAGGTGGGTGGATCATGAGGTCAGGAGATTGAGACCATCCTGGCTAATATGAGAAAACCCTGTCTCTACTAAAAAAATACAAAAACATTAGCTGGGTGTAGTGGTGGGTACCTGTAGTCCCAGCTACTTGGGAGGCTAAGGCAGGAGAATGGCATGAACCCGGGAGGCGGAGCTTGCAGTGAGTCAAGATTGTGCCACTCCACTCCAGCCTGGGCGACAGAGTGAGACTCTGTCTCAAAAAAAAAAAAACAAACCAAATTGTACCTATTGCATAAAGAGCTTGAACAAACATATGTACAGAGAATAAAAACAATTAATTATTGCTTTTCTAAACTTACACTAGATTATCTCCAATGACTAAAGAAATTGCTGATTATAAGGTTTCTATTTAACAATTCATGATGACTCTTCAGGCCACGCTATTACAGTGGTAAAAGTATAGAATAATGGCTAAGAGCACAGGTGCTGGTTCAGATCCCAGCTCTGTCCATTTCTAGCTGTGTGACCTTCAGAGAATTGATGGAGCAGTTTCTTATCTGAAACTTGCAGGTCTCATGGCAGAGGGAAAATACCGTTGGCTAACAATGTGTTAATGCTTACAGTTTCTTCTCGAAAGTGACAGATATGACTTTTGCTCATATTTCATTGGCCAAAGACAGTTAAATGGTCAAACCTGATGTCAACAGCATAGGGATATTTGATCACCTCGCAGAGAGGCAGTACAAGTCACAACACCAGGCCTGACTTTGATCTCCTTCAGGAAGTGACAACCAATATTTTGAACAATATATCACAGGCTACCTATATATACATATATATGTGGACCTCATTGTTAGTATTTAGTGACATATGATCTTAAAGCTTTGGCTCCATGTTTATTACTGACAGCATCAAGATTCTCTAAAAAAAATTAAAAATTCTCATTAACACCTAGAAGGAACAGACCAGAGAATTATACTCCTGGCAGCTCATTAGAAGAGAATGGCTGGCTTTCTTATCTTGGGATTTTAGAATGTGTTATAATAGCAAATTTCTTTTGGGGACCTGAGTTTCTGTGGATTTCATGTCTAGGTTTTTGCTAGCAAGTGCTTGGATTTCTTCCCTGGCTGCCCCACAGGCATGGTGCTGCAACTCTGCTGCTTGTCACCCTCCCTGGGTCTCATCATTTTTCTGCAAAACAGGGTAGACCAGTTGTCATCCACTTGACTCACAGTCATGTTGTGAGGATTAATGAGTTAAAGTTTGTAAAATGTCTCCTGCTCCTGAAAGGTGATAAGTAGAAGGCATAATTATTGGTATTTTCCCATCTTTATTTAGACTTGAAAGGCCTTTCTGGTCACCTTTGAGATTTTGACATAAGCAGGCTACAGTGGTGAATTATTTGTTTTACTGCCTTTTGATTTGACATTTCTCTACCCTCACCCCATCACAGTGACTTTGAAGAAGGAATGTCAACCTTAACCTTTCCTGTCTCCATCTGTTGAGATTTTTGGCTTGTCTATTGTTATTTTGTATATTTTATTCAACCATTTATAAGAACATGCTCTCAGACCTATGCTACTAGCTAACTAACATGGAGACATAAAGGGCAAACCATAGTCACATATTTTATTCTACATAGTACCTGGTAAGTTCATAGGTGGTTCAATGATTAACTAATATTGTTCACAAACACGGGCTTCCAGTGAGCTCTCAATCTAAACATCTTGTTACTAATTTAAAATAGAGTTCAAAACAAATATTTACTATTAATATATTCAGTGCATTAACATAAAGACACTTTCCAACCCTGGCTTTGACCAGATAGCATATAGAGAAAGGAGAGATAGAGAAATATTCTATCTAGAAGTCATTTCAGGGATGTCATTTAAGTTAGCATTATTGTATCCATTGTGATTTTGCCTTTGGGGTACAAAAATAAGTTGCAATACTTTTCCAGCCAGGCAAATTTGGTTTCTTTTAAGAACATACAAATAGATTCCATGTTCCTATCTACACTCATTACCACTGCAGATTCACCTTTCTCTTTAATTCTTGCTTCTGCAAAGCTGAATTTGGCTTTCCTTTAGCTCTAATGGAGGCAAGTTGGTAAATCCCTATCTACAATGAAGCTCAAGAAGTTACATGTAAAATTTGAATTAGGAAGTTTGAGGATTTGAGTTTTGGCCATTTCTCTATTCAATCAACAAATATTTCTAATGTATTTGTTA
This sequence comes from Symphalangus syndactylus, assembly GCF_028878055.3. Taxonomy (NCBI): domain Eukaryota; kingdom Metazoa; phylum Chordata; class Mammalia; order Primates; family Hylobatidae; genus Symphalangus; species Symphalangus syndactylus. Next base: position 25,847,241 of record NC_072438.2, read on the forward strand.
GATATGGTACTATCTACCACACCACCCAGTACTATCTATCTAGCCTCTAGTGAGTTCTTGATTCACGGCAGTTTATTCAGTATGTAGTGATTGAGTGCAGGTGTAGGAGAAGCTATGGATTCTTTTTATCAGTCATCTTTCTATGCCATGTACAAATAATAGATAGACTGGTTATGGGTTAGGCTTTCCTGAGATCGAGTGATTTAATGTATGTTAATTTCTGCCTCCTAAGCAGTTTTTGAGAGTTCGAATTTAGATGCACAGTTGTAACTGTTTTCTTAGGCAGACTTCTTATGTTTCTCGGCTGTTTAAAAGCTAAAGAATATTAATGACAATGAACAACATTAATCATTACCCAGCTCTGATTAAACAGGCATTCTAAATTGCTCAATGTATTGGTCTATTGATGCTTCCAAAATCCTCTGTGACTGATCTTGGGCAAGTTATCTACCCTCTCTAAATCGTAGTTTCTTTACCTATGCAGTGCAAATGATCTTGGTTACTTTCCAGGATTGCTACAAGTACTAAATGAAACCATGCAGTCTTTGGAGTATTTATTGAGTGCTTCCTCTGTGTTAGGTGCTGAGCCAGCTCCTAAGGGTATGGCCATGAAACAAATCTGGTATTGTCCCCATTGTGATGGGGATTAAAGTCTAGGGAGGGAAATAGACATTAAATAATACAGATCATAATTACGATTGTGATCAGTGCTACAAGGTGAAAAACAGAGTAATATTGACAAAGATTCTTTGCTTGACCAAACTCCTGAGCTTTCTCCTCAGCTTCTCATAGGGACATCCAAGTACTTCTTTGTAAAATCCAGTTTTAGCAAGAACTCTGCTAAGTCAGTAACCCCCATCCTCCATACCTGATTACTCTTGATAACTAATTGTGTTCTTCATCCTCTGCCATTCCCTAGGTGATGTCTGACCACCCTGACCTGTCTTCAGCAAGAATCCCATTAAGTCTGTTTAGCCAGAATCCCCCTTACAACTGATGTTTCCTGTCAGTAATTTCCTAACCACTGATCCCTACCCTCCTCCTTGGCTATAAATTCCCACTTGCCCATGCTGTATTTGGAATTGAGTCCAGTCCTATACAGAGGCCTCTTTTCTCCTATTGCAATAGTCCAGTTTTTACCACCTTAACTGTGGCCTGGTTCTGTTTTCTTTTTCACTATGAGGGAGTCTTACAGAGAAACTGAACAAGAATTTGCAGGTGGGGAAGGAAGGTGCCCTTGGGAAGGGGCCCTGTAAGCTAATACTTGAGGGAGAAAAGGGGAGAATCAGGGAGGAGCATTTCAGGCAAAGGAAATAAGCTGAGATGAGATGGAGTTTGGTGCCTTCAGGCTATAGTGAGATTTCAGTGAACAAGAGTGAGAGGGATGCAGATGAGCTCAGGCGGCTGTTCAGGATTTGATCATGCAGAGCTTTGTAGGCTGTGGAAAAACTTTCAATCTACTCTAAAGGTTATAGAAACTGCTGAAACATGTTAAGTAGATTTGAATTTCAGTACCTTTTCATCTGACTGACAGCAGTGTGGAGAAAAACTTAGAAGGAGGCCAGAATGGGTGCAGCAAAACCAGCTAGGAGGCTGCTATAATTGTCCAGCTAAGAAATGATGGTGGCTTGGGGCTTGTGACGTCTTCATGGATGCAGAGAAGAGATGCGTTGGATATGGTAGGCAAAGTCGAGGGGGAGGTTAAGAAAGCTGCCCAGGTTTTCTGGGATGAGCTACCAAATGGAACATATTAGTGGTGTCTTTAGTCAGAAATGGGACACTCCAGGGTTAGACAGAGAATACTTTGGGGTAGACAGAGAATGCTGAGTTCATTTTCAGATATTTTTAAGTTTGGGGTGTCTGTGAAACATACAAGTGAAGATAACAAGTACACAGTGAATATATAAAGATCTAGAGCTTAGAAAAGAGGCCTGGATGGAAAATAGATTTTGACATAGAAAGGATGGTTATTAACATCATAGAATGAATGAGGTGGCTTAGGGAAAGGGTACAGAGTAAGAAAAGTGGACCTGGAACCACACTTTAAGGAATATCAGTATTTAAAGGCTAAATAGAGTAGGATTGGCGAAGGAGGTTAGGAAAGAATAGTAAAAAAGATAAGACAGAAATTAAGAGTGTGTAGTCACAGTACCAAACAAAGGGAGTTCTGAAGAAAATAGGCGTGGATAGGCCCAAGGGATATTTTTGAAAGGATGGAAATGTTTTATTATTGACTGTGTTGATGATTAAATGGCTCTGTAAATTTTCTAAAAGGAATTGAATTTTACACTGAAAAAGGATGAATTTTATGGCAAATAAATTATACCTCAATACAATGTAAAGGAAAAAAAAAAGAAAAAAGGCATCGTAATCATGTAGACAGTTGAAGAAGCATTGAGACAAAGACTAAGAAGTATCTCTTCTTTTTCCATCAAAAGAAGGCTTTCACTTATCCACCACGACCAAGTCAGCTTCATCTTAAGGATGCAAGTCTGGTTCAACAGATACAAATCAATAAATGAAATTTATCACATAAACAGAACCAAAGATAAAAACCACATGATTATCTCAATAGATACAGGAAAGACCTTTGATAAAATTCAACATCCCTTCATGTTAAACACTTTCAATAAACTAGATATTGAAGGAACATTGCTCAAAATAATAAAATAATAAAAACCATTTATGAAAAATCCACAGCCAATATCATACTGAATGGGCAAAAGCTGGAAGCATCCCCCTTGAAAACCGGCACAAGACAAGTATGCCCTCTTTCACCACTCCTATTCAACATAGTATTGGAAGTTCTGGCCAAGGCAATTAGGCAAGAGAAAGAAGTAAAGGTATTCAAATAGGAAGAGAAGACGTTAAATTGTCACTGTTTGCAGATGATATAATCCTGTATCTAGAAAATCCCATCGTCTCAGCCCAAAAGCTTCTTAAGCTGACAAAAAACTTCAGCAAAATCTCAGGATATAAAATCAGTGTGCAAAAATCACAAGCTTTCCTATACACCAACAACAGGCAAGCCAAACCATGAAACAAACCATTTGTTTTCTATTGGGTTTATTGTGCTTTTGTGAGCTATATTTTCTAGCTGTAAACAAACAGCTATAAATCCATTAAAACCACATATTGAAATAAACTGAACTCAGTAGCAAACCTTTGAACTACTATGTCATAAAGTGGTAAACCAAGGTTTTTTGAAAAACCAAGTTGTAATCAATGCATTGCTCATATCAAAATTAATATTAATTATTGTAAAAGAGTGAACTCATGAGTAAAAGTCTTAAAATAAATTTATGCTACCCTTACAATACTACTGTTTACTTGTTGGGTCAGTTCAGGGCAAAAACTGTGAAGGTAAGTTTTGATTTTAGTATCCCCTTCCCCACTGGCACTCAGGTTTCATGAGTGCCCTTTCCCTCCCACCTAACCTTCTTTACCCATGCTTCTCCCCATCCACCCCACATAAGCTCCCTCCTGATGGCAGTCCTTCTTATCCCACTGAGTGGCTGTGGACGACAACAGCAATTCTCAGTCACCTCTAAAATATGTCCTTTCCTGTCCTGCCCAGGAGAGTGGAAATTGACAGTACCTAGGGAAATCTTTAAAACTCTGCATAGGAGGCGATTCCAAGATGGCCGAATAGGAACAGCTCCAGTCTACAGCTCCCAGCATGAGCAACGCAGAAGATGGGTGATTTCTGCATTTCCAACTGAGATGCTGGGTTCATCTCACTGGGGCTTGTCAGAAAGTGGGTGCAGGACAGTGGGTAGAGCTCACTGAGCATGAGCCGAAGCAGGGTGAGGCATTGGCTCACCCAGGAAGCACAAGGGGTCAGGGAATTCCCTTTCCTAGCCAAGTGAAGCTGAGACAGACGGCACCTGGAAAACTGGGTCACTCCCACTCTAATACTGCACTTTTCCAATGGTCTTATCAAACGGCACACCAGGAGATTATATCCTGCACCTGGCTCAGAGGGTCCCACGCCTATGAAGCCTCACTCATTGCTAACACAGCAGTCTGAGATCGAACTGCAAGGTGGCAGTGAGGCTGGGGAAGAGGCACCCGCCATTGCTGAGGCTTGAGTAGGTAAACAAAGTGGCTGGGAAGCTCGAACTGGGTGGATCCCACTGCAGCTCAAGGAGGCCTGCCTGCCTCTGTAGACTCCACCTCTGGGGGCAGGGCATAGCTGAACAAAAGGCAGCAGAAACCTCTGCAGACTTAAATGTCCCTGTCTGACAGCTTTGAAGAGAGTAGTGGTTCTCCCAGCACGGAGATGGAGATCTGAGAATGGACAGACTGCCTCCTCAAGTGGGGCCCTGACCCCCGAGTAGCCTAACTGGGAGGCACCCCCCAGTGGGGGCAGAATGACACCTCACACGGCCGGGTACCCCTCTGAGATGAAGTTTCCAGAGGAACGATCAGGCAGCAACATTTGCTGTTCATCAATATTCGCTGTTCTGCAGCCTCCACTGCTGATACCCAGGCAAACAGGGTCTGGAGTGGACCTCCAGCAAACTCCAACAGACCTGCAACTGAGGGTCCTGACTGTTAGAAGGAAAACTAACAAACAGAAAGCACATCCACACCAAAACTCCATCTGTACGTCACCATCATCAAACACCAAAGGTAGATAAAACAACAAAGATGGGGAAAAAACAGAGCAGAAAAGCTGAAAATTCTAAAAATCGGAGCACCGCTCCCCCTCCAAAGGAACGCAGCTCCTTGCCAGCAATGGAGCAAAGCTGGATGGAGAATGACTTTGATGAGTTGAGAGAAGAAGACTTCAGACATTCAAACTTCTCTGAGCTAAAGGAGGAAGTTCGAACCCAGAGCAAAGAAGCTAAAAACTTTGAAAAAAGATTAGATGAATGGCTAACTAGAATAACCAGTGTAGAGAAGTCCTTAAATGATCTGATGGAGCTGAAAACCATGACACAAGAACTAAGTGATGAAGGCACAACCTTCAGTAGGTGATTCAATCAGCTGGAAGAAAGGGTATCAGTGATAGAAGATCAAATGAATGAAATGAAGTGAGAAGAGAAGTTTAGAGAAAAAAGAGTAAAAAGAAATGAACAAAGCCTCCAAGAAATATGGGACTATGTGAAAAGACCAAATCTATGTCTGATTGGTGTACCTGAAGGTGACAGGGAGAATGGAACCAAGTTGGAAAACACTCTGAAGGATATTATCCAGGAGAACTTCCCCAACCTAGCAAGGCAGGCCAACATTCAAATTCAGGAAATACAGAGAATACCACAAAGATACTCCTTGAGAAGAGCAACTCCAAGACACATAATTGTCAGATTCACCAAAGTTGAAGTGAAGGAAAAAATGTTAAGGGCAGCCAGAAAGAAAGGTCGGGTTACCCACAAAGGGAAGCCCATCAGACTAACAGCAGATCTCTTGGCAGAAACTCTACAAGACAGAAGAGAGTGGGGGCCAATAGTCAACATTCTTAAAGAAAAGAATTTTCAACCCAAAATTTCATATCCAGCCAAAATAAGCTTCATAAGTGAAGGAGAAATAAAATCCTTTACAGACAAGCAAATGATGAGAGATTTTATCACCACCAGCCCTGCCCTACAAGAGCTCCTGAAGGAAGCACTAAACATGGAAAGGAACAACTGATACCAGCTACTGCAAAAACATGCCAAATTGTAAAGACCATCGAGGCTAGGAAGCAACTGCATCAACTAACGAGCAAAATAACCAGCTGACATCATAATGACAGGATCAAATTCACACATAATGATATTGACTTTAAATATAAATGGGCTAAATGCTCCAATTAAAAGACACAGACTGGCAAATTGGATAAAGAGTCAAAACCATCAGTGTGCTGTATTCAGGAGACCCATCTCACATGCAGAGACACACATAGGCTCAAAATAAAGGGATGGAGGAAGATCTACCAAGCAAATGGAAAACAAAAAAAGGCAGGGGTTGCAATCCTAGTCTCTGATAAAAACAGACTTTAAACCAACAAAGATCAAAAGAGACAAAGAAGGCCATTACATAATGGTAAAGGGATCAATTCAACATGAAGAGCTAACTATCCTAAATATATATGCATCCAATACAGGAGCACCCAGATTCATAAAGCAAGTCCTTAGAGACATACAAAGAGACTTAGACTCCCACACAATAATAATGGGAGACTTTAACATCCCACTGTCAATATTAGACAGATCAACGAGACAGAAAGTTAAAAAGGATATCCAGGAATTGAACTCAGCTCTGCAGCAAGCAGATCTAATAGACATCTACAGAACTCTCCACCTCAAATCAACAGAATATACATTCTTCTCAGCACCACATCACACTTATTCCAAAATTGACCACATAGTTGGAAGTAAAGCACTCCTCAGCAAATGTAAAAGAACAGAAATTATACCAGACTGTCTCTCAGACCACAGTGCAATCAAACTAGAACTCAAGATTAAGAAACTCACTCAAAACTGCTCAACTACATGGAAACTGAACAATCTGCTCTGGGATGACTACTGGGTACATAACGAAATGAAGGCAGAAATAAAGATGTTCTTTGAAACCAATGAGAACAAAGACACAACATACCAGAATCTCTGGGACACATTTAAAGCAGTGTGTAGAGGGAAATTTATAGCACTAAATGCCCACAAGAGAAAGCAGGAAAGATCCAAAATTGACAACCTAACATCACAATTAAAAGAACTAGAGAAGCAAGAGCAAACACATTCAAAAGCTAGCAGAAGGCTAGAAATAACTAAAATCAGAGCAGAACTGAAGCAGATAGAGACACAAAAAAACCGTTCAAAAAAATCAGTGAATCCAGGAGCTGGTTTTTGAAAAGATCAACAAAATTGATAGACCACTAGCAAGACTAATAAAGAAGAAAAGAGAGAAGAATCAAATAGATGCAAGAAAAAATGACAAAGGGGATATCACCACCAATCCCACAGAAATACAAACTACCAACAGAGAATACTATAAACACCTCTATGCAAATAAACTAGAAAAATCTAGAAGAAATGGATAAATTCCTGGACATATACGCCCTCCCAAGACTAAACCAGGAAGAAGTTGTGTCTCTGAATAGACCAATAAGAGGCTGTGAAATTGAGGCAATAATTAATAGCTTACCAACCAAAAAAATCCAGGACCAGAATCCAGTCAAATTCTGCCAGAGGAACAAGGAGGAACTGGTATCATTCCTTCTGAAACTATTCCAATCAATAGAAAAAGAGGGAATCCTCCCTAACTCATTTTATGAGGCCAGTATCATCCTGATACCAAAGCTTGGCAGAGACACAACAAAAAAAGAGAACTTTAGCCCAATATCCCTGATGAACATCGATGTGAAAATCCTCAATAAAATACTGGCAAACCGAATCAAAAAGCTTATTCACCATGATCAAGTGGGATTCATCCCTGGGATGCAAGGTTGGCTCAACATATGCAAATCAATAAATGTAATCCAGCATATAAACAGAATCAAAGACAAAAACCACATGATTATCTCAATAGATGCAGAAAAGGCCTTTGACAAAATTCAACAGCCCTTCGTGCTAAAAACTCTCAATAAATTAAGTACTGATGGGACGTATCTCAAAATAATAAGAGCTATCTACGACAAACCCACAGCCAATATCATACTGAATGGGCAAAAATTGGAAGCATTCCCTTGAAAACGGGCACAAGACAGGGATGCCCTCTCTCACCGCTCCTATTCAACATAGTGCTGGAAGTTCTGGCCAGGGCAATCAGGCAGGAGAAAGAAATAAAGGGTAGGAAAAGAGGAAGTCAAATTGTCCCTGTTTGCAGATGACATGATTGTATATCTAGAAAACCCCATTGTCTCAGCCCAAAATCTCCTTAAGCTGCTAAGCAACTTCAGCAAAGTCACAGGATACAAAATCAATATGCAAAAATCACAAGCATTCTTGTACACCAATAACAGACAGAGAGCCAAATCATGAGTGAACTCCCATTCACAATTGCTTCAAAGAGAATAAAATACCTAGGAATCCAACTTACAAGGGATGTGAAAGACCTCTTCAAGGAGAATTGCAAACCACTGCTCAATGAAATAAAAGAGGACATGAACAAATGGAAGAAAATTCCATGCTCATGGATAGGAAGAATCAATATCGTGAAAATGGCCATGCTGCCCAAGGTAATTTATAGATTCAATGCCATCCCCATCAAGCTACCAATGACTTTCTTCACAGAATTGGAAAAAACTACTTTAAAGTTCATATGGAACCAAAAAAGAGCCCACATTGCCAAGTCAATCCCAAGCCAAAAGAACAAAGCTGGAGGCATCATGCTACCTGACTTCAAACTATACTACAAGGCTACAGTAACCAAAACAGCATGGTACTGGTACCACAACAGAGATATAGATCAATGGAACAGAACAGAGCCCTCAGAAATAATACCACACATCTACAACCATCTGATCTTTGACAAACCTGACAAAAACAAGCAATGGGGAAAGGATTCCCTATTTAATAAATGGTGCTGGGAAAACTGGCTAGCCATTTGTAGAAAGCTGAAACTGGATCCCTTCCTTACACCTTATACAAAAATTAATTCAAGATGGATTAAAGACTTAAATGTTAGACCTAAAACCATAAAAACCCTAGAAGAAAACCTGGGCAATACCATTCAGGACATAGGCACGGGAAAGGACTTCATGACTAAAACACCAAAAGCAATGGCAATAAAAGCCAAACTGACAAATGGGATCTAATTAAACTAAAGAGCTTCTGCACAGCAAAAGAAACTACCATCAGAGTCAACAGGCAACCTACAGAACGGGAGAAAATTTTTGCAATCTACCCATCTGACAAAGGGCTGATATCCAGAATCTACAATGAACTCAAACAAATTTACAAGAAAAAAACAAACAATCCCATCAAAAAGTGGGCAAAGGATATGAACAGATACTTCTCAAAAGAAGACATTAATGCAACCAACAGACACATGAAAAAATGCTCATCATCACTGGCCATCAGAGAAATGCAAATCAAAACCACAATGACATACCATCTCACATCAGTTAGAATGGCGATCATTAAAAAGTCAGGAAACAACAGGTGCTGGAGAGGATGTGGAGAAGCAGGAACACTTTTACACTGTTGGTGGGACTGTAAACTAGTTCAACCATTGTAGAAGACAGTGTGGCGATTCCTCAGGGATCTAGAACAAGAAATACCATTTGACCCAGCCATCCCATTACTGGGTATATACCCAAAGGATTATAAATCATGCTACTATAAAGACACATGCACACGTATGTTCATTGTGGCACTATTCACAATAGTAAAGACTAGGAACCAACCCAAATTTCCATCAATGATAGACTGGATTAAGAAAATGTGGCACATATCCACTATGGAATACTATGCAGCCATAACAAAGATGAGTTCATGTCCTTTGTAGGGACATGGATGAAGCTGGAAACCATCATTCTCAGCAAACTATCGCAAGGACAAAAAACCGAACACTGAATGTTCTCACTCATAGGTGGGAATTGAACAATGAGAACACCTGGATAAAGGAAGGGGAACATCACACACCGGAGCCTGTTGTGGGGTGGGGGGAGGGGGAGGGAATAGCATTAGGAGATATACCTAATGTAAATGATGAGTTAATGGGTACAGCACACCAACATGGCACATGTATACATATGTAACAAACCTGCAAGTTGTGCACATGTACCCTAGAACTTAAAGTATATATATATAAAAAAAAGAATCCCAAAAGAAAAAATAAAGTAAAATAAAATAAAACTCTGCATAGCCACTGACTCCTGAATCCCACGTTTAGGAATTGATTATAAGGAAATTCCTATAGTAGGCTAGAGGTTTTAACTTTACGGGTATCACCTAATATAGAAAAATTAGAAACTATTTAAATATATATGTATATAATAATATATAGGCTTAAATTATGGTACTTCTATCTAATGGGTATTACCCAGCCATGGGAATCATTCCATAGAAGAACATTTAGTGGTGAAGCTATCTGTGATATACAGCATTTAGGGTAGAAAGCAAGATATAAAAGTATTTACCTTATTCAATTATTAGAGTGAATATGAATGGGATAATGGCTGGAAAGGTATGCATGAGAACACTAAGGATCATGACCCTTTGCTTAGAGTATAATTGACGATTTTTAGTTTCATCTTTGTGCTTATGTCGATTCCTTACATTTTCTAGAAGAAATGTAACATATTGCTTTTGTAATTAGGAAAAATAAGTTATTGAATAAAATGGCCTTATTCCCTGTTCTCCGTCCTCCTTGAAAGAAAGAGAAGTTGAGCTGATTAGGAAAATCAGAGCTTCCAGTGAGGTCATTATTGACTGCAAATGGTCAGGATCTCTGATATTCAGGCCCCTTCACATGTAACCTAGAAACTTTTATTACAGCAGAGGGAAGGGCAGTAAGCACAGACCTTCCAGCAATAGTTACTGAACACAGATCAGGGCCAAGCATCCATCCAGGCTCTTGGAACACAGCAGTCACCAATTTGATGTTTCTGGCCTCAGGAATTTTTACATTCTAGTGAGCAAAGACAGTTATAAATAAACAAATAAATATATAATGTGTAAGGTGTAGTAACATCGATGGATAAAAACATAGCAGGTTAAGAAGGCAGAATAATTGGTGGTGTGGGGTGCATGTATTTGTGGGCCACATTAGACAGGGAGACAACAGAGAAGGGAACTCTGGTAAGCTTGCGTTTGAGCAGACACCTGTAAGAAATGAGGGATGGACCCATGCGGTTTTCTGGCCATCCATATTGAGGAAATGGTCAGTTCTGAGGCAGAAGAGAGCATGTGAGGTTTGAGGAACAGGAGGGAGGTCTGCAGTAGTGGAGAGTGAGCAATCATTGAGAGTGTCAGAGGGCTCCATCAGACAGGCATTCAGGGGTGAGATCATGAAGAGTCTTGGGGTCATGGGAAGGGCTTTGGATTTTATTCTGTCATGAGACACTTGTGGAGGGCTTAGAGCAGGAACATGACATGATATGATTTAAGTTCTAAAATAATTACCCTGATGGCTGTGGGAATAATGGACTGTGGATTTGCAGGGGTGAAACAAGAAGCCCAGTTAGAGTAATAGTGTCATTGTTCAATCAAAACATGACAGTGAATTATCACAGGATCCATCAATTCTACTTCTAGGTATTATATACCCCAAAGAATTGAAAGTAGGGACTCAATTCTTTTATACTTGTACAACAATGGTCATAGCAGCGTTATTCTCAATAGCCAAAAGGTGGAAACAACCCAGGCATCTGCCAACAGGTGAATGGATAAAGAAAATATGGTATAGGCATATAGTAGAATATTCTTGAGCCTTAAAATGGAAGGAAATTCTGGCACATGCTACAACATGGATGGACCTTTAAAACATTACTCTAAGTGAAATAAGCTGATCACAAAGAGACAAAATATTGTATGATTCAACTGATATGAGGCACCTAGAATAGTCAGATTCATAAAGAGAAAGTAGAATAGAGGTTACCAGAAGTTGGAGGACTGGGAGGTGGGAAGGGGTCGGGGTGAGGAGTTAATTTAAATGGGTACAGAGTTTTTGTTTAGGATGATGTATTAGTCCATTCTCATGCTGCTAATGAAGACCTACCCAAGACTGGGTAATGTATAAAGGAAAGAGGTTTAATTGACTCGCAGTTCAGCATGACTGGGGAGGCCTCAGGAAACTTACAATCATGGTGGAAGGGGAAGCAAACATGTTCCTCTTTTCTTGGTGCCAGCAAGGAGAAGTGCCGAGCAAAAGGGGGAAAGCCCCTTATAAAACCATCGGATCTCATGAGAACTCACTCACTGTCATGAGAACAGCAGCATGGGGGTTACTGCCCCCATGATTCAATTACCTCCCACCAGGTCTCTCAAATGACATGGGGGGATTATGGGAACTACAGTTCAAGATGAGGTTTGGGTGGTGACACAGCCAAACCATATCAGATAATGAAAAAGTTCTGGAAATTGATAGCGGTGATGGTTGTAGCACTTTGTGAATGTATTTAATTACACACTTAAGAGTGGTTAAGATGGTAAAATTTATGTATATTTTGCCACAGTTAATGGTTAATTCGCTGGTAAAAAATATAGCAGTGGCTTGAACTAAGAGGCAGAGGAGGAGGTGGTAGGAAGTGTAGAATTTTGGATATATTTTGAAGGTTGAGCCAATGGGATTTTCTGATGGTTTAGATTTTTATGTGGGAAAACAAGAACGGAATCAGTGATAATACCAGGTTGGTGAGCTTGAGCAACTAGAGGCATAGAGTTGCTGTTTTCTGAGATGGAGGAGACTTTGGGAGCAGATGGTAAGGGAATCAAGGAGGTTTAGTTTCAGACTTGCTAAATTTGAGATGCTTATAAGACATCCAGATGAAGATGGTGAGTTATCCATATACTAATCACTGGTCCATCCAGCCAGGCCTTTCCTTGGTGAATTCATTCGGATCTTGCCACAAGAAGTCACGTTACAGGGTTTGTTATTTAAAATACATCAATCGTCTAAATTATATCAGATTTTATTTGAGCATATCATATGAAACACATAAACAATCAGATACATAAATAAAAAGTGAATAAAATAGAGCAAGGCAGCTTTCCAGGACAATCAAGAAGGAGCTGTGGTGTTCTGGTGATTATTCCTAATGTAGAATTTGTGGCTGTGTAATCCAGGGCAAATTGTACTTTTGAAATAAGTACATTTCGTTCATTATCTTTTATCATGAGGTGACCCTAATTCACTTGGTGCTTCAGATAATGTTTAATCAAGGATCTCAGAGTCACCCTGATCTCTCTTACCTGACAAATTATGGTAATATAGAACTCAAATCTAACCCAAGCTCAAAGTTGTTAAATACTTTTAATTTTCATCTGTGTTTTGTGTTGGAAAATAATTTTAATATTAAAGGACAGCTGTAGACTGCTAATGACTTGAATACAGTTTGACTGTTTTCATAAAGTGCTCTGTGGGATGTCAGAATATTTAATTCAGGATGTTAAAAACATCCCAAAATGTCACAATAATTATATCACAGCAGGCAATTAAAACACTGGAAAATGCCAACTGACTAAGAGTGTTCCTTGTTATTTAGGAAACTATTAAGAACCTGACATATAAAGTAAAAACACTGGTTATAATTTTCTCTTTCAATAGACAATTTCTGCATCTTCCATGAAATTGACACTTGATACAGTCAGGGTCATGCTAAAAACGCAGCTTAAGGAGGCACCACGGATGAGGTTTCCACTTGATCTTTAACTTTATAATATCTATATTCACACATTGTAAAAAACATTGTTTGGTTTTACATATCATACCATATGTGCTGTAATACCCTCCACACAATGGCTGTGTTAATTATATCTTATGTTGGCAGCCTTAATTAATCTGATTTTACCATCTTAAATTATGGGCAATGGAATTATTTCCTCATTTTTCAAATTGTACTTTTGTAAATCCTGATGGATTAACGATGTAACGCTGAAGACCAGGGGCAGTGTTTTCATAATCCCTGAGGATTAGAGTGTCATTCTCAGTGGAGACGTTAAGAACTGACTATGATGAGCTGCAAGGGAATATATTCAGGCAGAGTGAGGTGCAGAAAACCAGGGGTACCAAAGTCCCAAGAGTTTAAATGCAATTACAGGCATGTGGTTATCTCGAGTGTAAGTGAACAATTTGCTCATGCAGTTGTAACATTTGGAAGGACCGTGTTTATGGACAAAGAACCTATGAAGCTGCATTTTAAACCTGAAACTGCATTTTGGGGAAGTATGGCCAAGTTTAAAATGGGTCACCTGAGGGTTAAATGCTATTTTTAACTAACACACTTAAGAAGGACTTGTTAGGATATATAATTAGCACCATAGCATTCACAGAGAGCAAGAATGATTACAACCAGTATTTATTTTTGATTTATGGGAAATATCATGGAAAACAATTGCCCTGACTGTAAGAAATACATATAACTAAATAAGTTAATGTCATAGAGCTCCTAACATGATGTCCAGCAAAGAGTAGTTGTTTAGAACATTTTAGTTCCTACTTTCCTTTGTGAAAACACACATCACCATAAGGAACCATGGTGTAGAGGGCTAAGCATCAAAAGATGAATAGACTAGGGAGAAGAGCAAGACAATGTCTTGGAATAATGTCCAAAGACAGCAGCATATTTCTGTATTTATACAATTTGGGGGCCTTCTTTAAGAAAAATAACACAAAATTATCACTTCAAAAATGAGGAACAAAGGTAATTAAGAATGAGAAAACACAACAATTAACAATTAAAAATTCTGACAAATACCACAAGTATCTCCAAATCAAGAAAAATAGTATTTTATTTTTATTATTTATCTATCTGCCACACCACTAGGATACCTTTTTTCTTCCTTTTTAAACTGCATACTTTTTGATTATGTTTTTATATGACAATGGTTTATAACATTTTTCTACAGAAGGTAGGATATAGGTTGATAATTCAATCTTTTCTTTTATGTGGTAATCAAAATATGATTTTTTAACATGATTGACTTTTTAAAGAAAAGTTTCAACTTCACAACTCATTATTTATATGCTGTGTAGTTATTTAAGACTGTTGACAAATTTGGGCTCCATTAAGCTTCTTCCAAATATGAGTTGTAAGATTTCAGGGCATTTCAGAGTTTTTTGTGCAGTGATGAATCTTTAGTGTTGGCAGAATTAATGACATGCATTAAGTAATTCGTCACTGATAACCCCTTTGCAGTGGAATATTAAAAGTTAACTGTCATCTTTGTTGACATGAGAATTTCATGTCAAATCAGCAAGAAATGTAAGCCTTTTCTCAATGTGTTCACATTATTCACTCTTCTTTATTAATTAGATGAAATATCTAAGAGCCTATTCATTACTTCTATTCAAAATTTATTTCTTCTTAATCATTTCGTTTGGTACGATCTGAAAGCTTCTTGTCACAATTTGCTTTCCAATATCAGAATAAGTTGTTGAATTCATTCCCTATCACTATTGCTTTTATTTCATACTTATTTTAATCTGAAATTTATCAGTTATTTAAAAAATAATTTAAAAGTAATAAGAAATGGTAGCCTTCATATGTACCCAAATGAGGAGTAATTCCTCACTTGTTTTAGATAAATATTTTTCTAAGTGGAAATAAAAATTGTGCATTTGAACTTTATCAAACATGTCAGTCTCATCAAAAAAAAAAAAAAAAGAAAAAAGGTCTTTCTTACTTTGAGATGTCTTGCAATAAATTCACATACTAGGAAATTTTGGTAAACACCAAGCCCAAACTAAATATATAGCCAACTTGACTTCCCTTAGCTAGATCCCAAAACATGCCCTAGCCACTCCACCATCAGCTGACACTAGAGGAGGCTTGAAGGAGGGGAAGTCAGAGTGGAATGGACAGCTGTCTTTACCACTTATATTGAAAGTGTTTTCCTTTTCAAAAATTTTAAAAATATGAGATTATGTGAACACCTTGCTAGGGCCCCTCTCAGGGCCTTGGAAGGATTCCATGGAAGTGGGGCCTTGAAACTGAAGCTTCATTAGTTTTAATGTGATTCTGCCCTTGTCTAAACTTCTGAATACAGTTATTATAAATGGTTTCTGCTAACTTCTCTCATCACTTTCTTCCCTTGCTTTCTCTGGCTTCAATTTCCTTCAGTTCCTTGACTCTGCCATGCTCTGTCTTATCCTGGGGCATTCACCAGAGCTATCCCTGTCTGGCTAAATATTCATCCTCCATGTGTCACTTGAGAAGTCCCTTAGCTTTTCATGACCACCCAATTCTATCTCCTTTATTTACTCTTATGGTATAGTATATTAATACTAGTAATAATACTAACCAATAATTGATAGTCCCATGGTATGGTGTCATAAAAATAATAATTATGAATCTGTGTTGTATCCAGTGATTTAGTGTGCATATGCTCGGTCATTTGCATTCATTGCTAGAGGTCACCTTGTGAGAGAAGGGACTTTGTCTTTCTTCACTCTCTTGTAATTTCACCTTCAGGCACAGTTTCTGGAACATTCAATAAATATTTCTAGAAATGTCAAATGAAGGAGGTAGAGTTTTCCAGGCTGAGGGAATAGTAACAAGAAGAGTGGAAGCTTAAAAGGCACTATAGTATTTGGGAGTCTAAGCTCTGGAGTCAGACTTCTGGGGTTTAAATCCCAGCCCATCAGCTGCATGAGCTTGGTCAAATTACTTAACATTTATGTCTCAGTTTCCTTACTTGTGAAATGGGGATAACAGTAGTATCTACCTCAGATGGGCTCTGAAAATTAAATAAGTGAAAATGTGTGAAGTGTTTAGAAAAATGTCTGATACATAGTAAGCACCCAGTGGATGTTAGTTATTAAGAAAATTTATAGCTTCATCCCTGTCAAAAAGTTTACTTGTTTTAAACGAATCACCTTTCAGCTTTCACATCAAGCCATCCTTCACAAGATATGAGGTCAGGTTTGAGCTAAAAAGACTTTAGAGATCATCACTCCAATCTCTTCATTTAACAGAGGAAGAAATTTAGTGGACAGAATATTAAATGGATTTTCCTTTAGTGATCTGGCTTTAGAATTCATTCTAATATGCTCAAGGCTGGATGTTGCTTGGAAGACTATTCCTTGTCTCTTCAAAGTTTTTTTCTGAAGGAAAGTCTGGTCCTGGCACTCCAGATCCTGTCAGATCAAACTGGTGGTGATGGCAAGTTTAGAACCAGAGGCTCGGTGATGCATGGTTGGAAGTGACATGAGCGTTGAGGTGGTTGAGCTGCTCCCCTAGAGATGGTGGTTGTGTTTTGCTGTTGGATGAGTTGTCGCCTGCTTCAGTGACTCTATACTGCCCATTATATTTATCAGTCTGGGTACTAAGGTTCTGGAAGAGCAGAAACAGCTTGACAATAGGCTTGTGTCTTGTGATGCAGCCTATACTGTTTTATTCAGATGCCAGAGGCTGATGCAATGGCTGAAAAACTATCAAGCTGATCCCGGATTTTGGCTCTTAGCCTCTAGGTCAAAAAGCCACATGAATGTTGCTTGTGGTTTACTTTCACATGCTTTTACTATTAACAGTATATTAATAATAGTTATTAAAATAGTTTAATATTTAATAATATTAAAGCCACATGAATGTCACATATGGTTTACTTTCACATGCTGAGACCCTCTAAATCAGAGGTGGTCAGTGTCTCTGTGGAATTTGAAACAGGCAAATGGAATCTGGAACACTGAGTATCTCAGGGTTTAGAGCTCACGTTCTTAGGGGGATAATACACACACAGAGTTAGAAAGAAGCAGTGCTTTCTGAAATGTTTGGCTTGGGTGGCTGGCTTTATAATTCATCCTAATGTACTGTAACTATTTGGCATGTCTTGTAAGATGTTCCTCACCCAAATAGCAGGATCCCAATTCATATATAATTTGGTTAGGAGGACTGCTTATCATTTCTGCTCAAAGTAAGTAACAGGGCCTTAATTAAAAATATGGATTTAGTATATCTCTTAACAATAACTTTAAAGGACTCTATTTAGCTCAGTAATTTGAAACAAAAGATTGGTTGAGAAATACGGAATGGACAACAAGGAGTTAACTCTATTTTACTAAACTCATATTTATATACCCAGAACACGGCAAATACTACAAAGATAAATGATAGATAGATAGATGGATTGATTGATCAATTAATAGAACCAGGATAAGGGTCTGGGTCTGGTTTTAAACTATCTTCAGAGTGCTAGTTGGTAGACCATGACATTATCAGAGAAGCTAATATAGTGCCTGCTATTTTATTTATTTATTTTTAAAATTTATTTATTTTTTATTATACTTGAAGTTCTAGGGCACATGTGCACTGGGATGCAGGGTGGGGAACATCATATAGTGACTGCTATTTTATTTCAACTCTGCTTATTTAAGATAAATATATTAAAATATATTTATTGAACACTTATTATGTGATAGAAACTGCACTGTGTCAATTATTGTGAATGTAAGGTTAACTAAGGTGTGGTTCTTGTCTTCAAGCAGTTTACTTTGGAAAGGAGCTGGTAGAGGTTCTGTGACCTGAGCCAGATAGGGATTATTTGAGGTTTCCTCTTTAAATTGTTCTTTTTACTTTCATGTTGAATCATATCCTTCACTGGACTAGTTGCTTATTGGTGTCAGAATGTTTTTTTTTTTTTTTTTTCTCATTGTAGAGCAAGTTCAGTTGGTTAGAGGTCAACTTTTAACCACCAGTTAGAATTCAATTACTATCTATTTATTGCATTCGCTTATTTCTGCTCCCACTTGCTATTGCACAAATACAAGCCATGCAGGAAATGATAAAGTGAGAAGATGCTCCAAATAATGCCTTTTTCCTGTGATTGCTTGTGAACACTTTGTGCTTTGCTGAGGTGGGAAGGTGTGTTATAGTCCACTCTGGTTTGGAGCAGGAAAAGCCATATGCTCAGGGCTGGGTGTTGCCTGGAAGACTACTCCCTGTCTCTCCAAATTTTTTGTTTAGGAGTGTTTCCTGTCTCCAATAAGCAGTTAAATTCCTTCTGAAATAGATAACATTTAGAAGTTAAGAGCTTTTCCCTGTGAAAAAGTGCTATGCTTATAGGCCTTTCCTGTTTAAAAGTCTTATGTATTTTGTCTGTGGGTTACACCTAAATAAAATAATATTTTTATTTTGGTGTGTGAAGGCTGACTCACAACTACGAAGACTAGGTGAGTAATTTTGTTTGCTTACAGTCACAAGTATTTTTGCAAAATTCCCACACTTATACTACAGGGCTGTGTGTGGTTGTGTATATGTACAATTAAATTTTATGTTTTATTTTATGTACTTTTTTAACCACATAGAAGAGAGCTTTGATTCTTTTTCTTTCTTTTTTTTTTTTTTTTGAAACAGAGTCTTGCTGTGTTGCCCAGGCTGGAGCGCAGTGGCACGATCTCGGCTGGCTGCAACCTCAGTCTCCTGGGTTCAAGCACTTCTCCTGCCTCAGCCTCCTATGTAGCTGGCAATACAGGTGTGTGCCACCACACTTGGTTAATTTTTGTATTTTTAGTAGAGACAGGGTTTCACCATGTTGGCCAGGCTGTTCTCAAACTCCTGACCTCAAGTGATCCACCTGCCTCGGCCTCCTGAAGTGTTGGGATTACAGGTGTGAGCCACTGTCCCTGGGCAGCTTTGATCCTTTTCTGATCTTCAGTTCTGCCTGGTCATGTAGTGAAAGTGTGAGAGATGATTACCCCAATGCAGTGTGTAAGATGACTACCCAAATGCAGGAAATAGCAACTCAAAGAGTTGACTTGCCTGAGGCAGAAGTAATTAAGCAGCAGGCATACGACTAATTAGGTGATTGTCTCACTAGCATCTCTTCCCCCTTCTTTCATCAATAACTCCCTAGTTTCACTTGGGGAACCATGCCTTCCCCATCTTCTGTCTGTGTGGACTGGATGAGATTCCTTTCATAATTTCAGGAGTGTATCTTGTCCTGCAGGTCTAAGACAATCTTATCTGCATTGTCAGGTCCAAGTGATGAGTTCAGAATAGGCAAGTGACTAACAAGGACCCATCCAAAGGGAGGCTAGGCTTTGGGGAAGAGGTGTAGGAAATATATCCTTTTGTTTTTTCTGGGCTTAGTTTTGGGAATTGGCAGGCTAAAGCTGCTTACCGTCACATGGAGTCTTGGACGAAAGCCAGAAGAGCAGAAGGCAGTGCCAGATAAGAAGAAAAAAAGAAACGACCTGCTGGTAACATTTGAGCACCTACCTCCAGCCACACCTCAAATTCAGCCTTACCTTTGGACTTTTTAAGTTCAGTGAAAAGCCGTTTCCTGCTCAAGCCTGTCTGGGTTGGGTTTTCAGTCCTAACTGGTATAATTACACAGGTGAGTAAGTCACAGTTCCAATTTTCAAGGACCTAAATTTCTCAATCTAGAAAAATGAATGTACTTTTATAGTCTGTTATAGCTCTAAAGTCATGATTCCATCTTGATCCTCTAAGGCTCATCTCAACAACATGGTGAGATGAGAACTAATAGGATGGATGTATACATAAAGGGGAGTTTATTAGGAGTACTGACTCACGCAATCACAAGATGAAGTCCCACAATAGGCCATCTACAAGCGGAGGAGCAAGGAAGCCAGTTGGAGTCCCAATACCTCAAAAGTAGGGAAGCCAGCAGTGCAGGCTTCAGTCTGTGGGCAAAGTCCCAAGAGCCCCTGGCAATCCACTGGTGTAAATCCAAGAGTCCAAAAGCTGAAGAACTCGGAATCTGATGTTTGAGGGCAGGAGGCATCCAGCACAGGAGAAAGATAAAGGCCAGAAGACTCAGGAAGTTGGCTCCTTCCACCTTCTTCTGCCTGTTTTGTTCTAGCCGTGCTGGCAGCTGATTAGATGGTGCTCACTCAGATTGAGGGTGGGTCTGCCTCTCCCAGTCCACTGACTCAAATGTTAATCTTTGGCAACACTCTCACAGGCACACCCAAAAACAATACTTTGCATCCTTCAATCCAATCAAGTTAACATTCTGTACTAACCATCACAAGTCTACCCCTTGTCAACTTGAGCCCATACACATCTCCTGATATCATACATAATTTCCAAATAAAGACAATAATAAGGTCATAATTTGCCTAATGTAATAAAGCTATCCCTCAGACAACTGGAAGTGCACTAATCCTTAACCTAAATGTTGTTACATAAAGTTAACAACACTTAAAATGCTGATATGAAGTCAATAAATCTTACGTCACATGATAAAAGAAAAAGAAAGGAAATAAAATGAAGATATTGTCTTAGTACAAGTGTATACGTGCACAAACATATTCTTAACAAAATAAGGAGGAAATATTCATGAGAATTACAGTCTTTATTTCTGCAGCTGGTCACTTGGTTGTAGCTGGTATTGATGACTACCTTTCTACTACCCATTCCATATTCCCTTTGCCGTCTGCAAGCACCTCAGTGGGTTATGGTTTTTTTCCTGGTGGAGTGACCCAAACGTTCATTCCTGAAGGGTCTGGGCCATTTGTAGCCCTGCCTGGATTGGGTTGTTACAGTTTCTCATTGATCTTAATCACAGGGCATGGTAATACCAAGAGACGCCCTAATGGATCTCCTGTATTCCATGCACACTCTTCCTTACCTCCATTGTGGAGTACTAGACTAATTTTGTCTTGATAGTCAATCACCCTAGCCCACACTATAACTCCCTTCTTAGCCTGTTGATTTAGAGATAAGAGGAGCCCAAAGTGGCCAGGTGGCAATCTTAACTTCCAGTTTAATGGAATCATTGTTGTGTCTCTTGGTGGCAGCATTCCTCCCTCTGGAACTAGCATGTCTAGTCCAGCAGAATGTAATGTCATGGGAACAGGAAGCAAGAATTTTGCTAGTGGATCACTAGGGGTGTTGGTGAGTGGTGCCACTTCCACTTCTACCCCTTGATTCCAAGATCCCTGAATACTGGCTATGGGAGAAACAGTACCATATATTGGATGCTGATTCAGGGCATACACAGCCTTCTGGAGAACCTTGCCCCAGCCCTGCAAAGTATTGTCACCTAGTTGGCATTGTAATACTTTAAAAGGCCATTCCACCATTCTATCAATTCAGCTGCTTCAGGATGATGGGGAACATGGTAAAACCAGTGAATTCAATGAGCGTGAGCTCACTGCCACACTTCTTTAGCTGTAAAGTGAGTGCCTTGGTCAGATGCAATGCTATGTGGAATACTATGATGGTGGATTAGGTATTCCATGAGTCCATAGATGGTAGTCTTGGCAGAAGCATTGCATGCAGAATAGGCAAACCCATATCTGGAGTAAGTGTTTATTCTGGTGAGGACAAATCGCTGCCCTTTCCATGATGGAAGAGGTCCAATATAATCAACCTGCCACCAAGTAGCCGGCAGATCACCCCGAGGAATGGTGCCATGTCGAGGGCTCAGTGTTGGTCCCTGCTTCCGGCAAATTGGGCTCTCAGCAGTAGCCGTAGGCAGATCAGCCTTGGGACAAATTAAATGTTTGACAATTTCCAGATAATGATTATTTGTGGTTCCCTAAACATAACAAGATGTTTCATATTTCTATGCCTTCACATACGCTGTTCCCCCACCCTGAAATACCATTCCTTCTCTGGCAAATATAATCTTGCACTTTGTTCTACCTGGGGTCCTACTCTAGGCATTTGATTGCTCTGTTCATGATCACACTATGGGTGCCATTTTTTTTTTTAAACTGTAGAATCAGTCAAAATATATTGCACCATCTTTCTGCTCCCTGGGTCTCTGCCACTGCATTTTGAGGACCTTGGATTCAACAACTTGCTTGACTCTTCAAGTGCCCAATACATGTTTGCTGGATGGATAAATAACTTTTGTGGTCCTCATTTGAGTGAACCTTCTAACATAATTATAATGGCTACCCTTCTTGAATATCTAATAATAACCAGACAATATATATTATAATTAGTTATAATTTAATTTTTAACCCTGCAAAGTTTATATGATCACTACCCCCTATTTTGTAGATAAGAAAACAGGCTCAGAGAGGTATAGAAATTTGCCCAAGATGCCACTAGTAAGTGGTAGTGCAGCGATTAAAAGCCTGTGCTATTTCCTCCACATTATATCGCCAACTTTGCTTGAAATAGTTATTTAAAAAATTTTCTAAAATGCTTCCTTTTGAACATTCCTTGAATATTCTCTTGAGGGTTCTGTTTCCTGCTAGATTTGTGCTACCTGCTTCCATATGCAAAATCAAATAAACCACTTTGTGCAGCTCCTTCCTCAGGAAATCTGGAAAACTGAGCTGTTCTTTCTAGGAACACTAACAATTCATCTCAATTTACTGGCTCAGTTTATAATTTTTAGTTTAACCCACTGTGGCTCATGTTCCCCTGGGCTGGCGTTGTTAGCATGCTAAGTCTAAAAAGTTTCCATTCCCAGCAAATAGAAGCCAGAAACAAAAGCAGAATTCGAGGAAGGCTGGCTGAGAAAGCAGTTATTTCAGTAATTGAAGCCAAACAAACGTTTTTATTAAAACGATCTTACGAATTCCAATTCTTACTTTGCTCTGCCAGTGCAAGTCTGGTCTACACCTGTTACACTCTGCAGTGCACTTTACTCCAGCAATTGCCAAATGCTGGTCTGTGAATCTGTCCCGCTCAAGGCTTTGATGAGGTTTTCACTAGTCTGAAGACAAACTAGAAACAAAGGGACAGTGTTATATGTGCATATGAATATACGTATACATCTGCATAGCACGTGCATGCGCACACACACACACATATTTCCTCTCTTTTACAACCATTGGTTCCCTTTTTGATAAGGATTCTTTTTTTTTATTCTACAATTATGTCTTGCCATCTTTTATTGGCATTAAAATATCCTTTCTTTTTAAAAATTACGGTGTGGGTAGAAGGTAGATAATTTTGTTAATGCTTCCATTTGACAGAATAAAAATGTCTCAGAAAGCCCTATTTCATTCCCTCGATTTTTAATCACATTTTACAGGTCTATGAAATTCCAGAGTCCTGGAACCACGTCTCACTTCCTTTTTTTTTTTCATCTTTTTTTTTTTTTGTCAGCCATAAAATAACAAATTTGCTCTCAAAGAGGGAAGACTAACATTTTCAAAATGAGTCCTTCCTCTGAACTCTAGTCTCACCTGTTGTCTTTACCCTCCATTGGCAGTTAGAATATGACACACTGTATTATTAGCTATAGATTTATGTCCTAGCTAATAAAATCGACTGTAACTGACCCTATCCAAGGCAGGAAGCATTGCTCTCTATGTATTGCCAGAATCTACACATAATCGATGTTCAGCTGTTTCAATATAGATTTATTGTCAGGAACTTGAGGGCAGAAAAGTAATAAAATCATAATGACAATAATTAAAATCAATATTTATTAAGTGCTTTCTACACACTAGCCACTATTTTAAGTATTTCATGTGTGACTCACTTAGTCCTCCTGATGGCCAAAAGTGAGGTTTCGTTGTCACTGCCTTCATTTTACAGGGGAGGAAACTGAGATAATAGAGGGTTAAGTAACTTGTCTAGAGTCACATGACTTTTACTTGGTAGTACTGGGATTTGAACCTAGATAAGCTTGGCTTGCATGCTCGACATTCCTAACCACCACACTATGCTGCCTTCTGCAAGAACAGCTCTGGGAGCTGCATCTGGAGAATGACAGTAACAGCAGTCACAACTGCAACAACTAGAATTAGGATGGCCCCAGGGCTGCATATGTGCTAAGAACCTTATGTGCATTATTTCATGCTCACAACTTTTGCAACCTGGGCTCCTACGATACCTATTTTACAGATGAGGAAGCTGAGCCACAGAGGTCTTAAGTGGATTGCCCAAGACTGGAGAGTGGCAGAATTTGAACTCAAGCACAGTAGTTTTGTCTGACTCCAAATCCTAAGAGCTTATATGATGATGATCTGTTTGTACAAGCCTGGGGTTTGGAGTGAGAAAATTCCTTCTCCAGGCCCTCCAGTAGCTGAGTGGCCATGATCATATTACTGGACTGTCTGAGATTGTTGATCATCTATAAAGAGGAGGACATGTGTGTAAGGTGCTTAATAAACAACAATGTGCTGCTTAAATGTAATTTATTTATGTATGTATCAGAGGCTTGTTCCACCTCCTGATGCTCTGAGCATCTCTGTAGGTCCAGAAGACCTTTGCTTCATCTTTGCCTCCTATACTAGCAGCCACCTCAGAAAGGTTTGGGCTCCTCTTCCTGAGTAGCTCTAGGAAATACATTTTGAGTTGCCGATCACCTATAGCCACAGAAAGAAATCAAAGCCGACAAGCACTGTGCTCATTAGGCAGGTGTTCAGTTTTATCCGGTCATGAAGATATGAAGAAAAGATATTTATAGCTGACCTTTCGAGATTAATGATTTCAGTGAAAGAGAAACTATGGTACTCAACACAATTTTTTTAAATCCTTAATATTGAAGGAAATCATTATTTTACTGCTTGTAGTACAGTTTGTCATTTATTAAAAATTTAATAAAATGTATATGCATTTCCATCAGACTTTAAAGACAGAAACAAATAGTACAAATCAGTTCAGTTTTCTAATTTAAAATTGTATGTGTAACATTCTTATAACTCCTAGTTATTTTAATATTTTTTAAAAATATGTACATTAATCTTGTAATTTGAGAAAGTGAAATTCCATAACAACTAGCTAATAAGTAACTCAAAATTGGATCACTTAGGCATATTAAAATCAAACCCTAAAGCATTAATGATTTTAAACATTAGGAAATAAAACTAGAAAAAACACAAGGAATTAACATATTCCCTTTTCTTAACCTTTGATCTTCTCTTTTTTTTTTCTTCAGACTCCACAATAGATTGGCAAGTAATCTCATGTTTACATAGCTAGCATGTGTCTGGTGAAGATCTTCTTATTGTCTTGAAAAGGCGATAATCAGGAGAATTCATTTTGTCTCCAAATAAATATATTCTCATTGAGGTAGCTTCAGTTGAAACTCCTTATAATGTAAGTAATGAAATAGTCCGTGCTATGAACATAAAGTATGGCATATGCTGAGTGCAAAAACTCACAACCCTTCTGGAGGGGAGTAACTTGAGTCTTTGAGGTGTGGAAAGTGAGGGAGGAGGTACCCAGGACCCAGAGTAACTTAACATTGTGGAAATATTTGCTTAAGTGCTGCATTTTTGCTTAAGTATTACATCTGGTTTATTGTTTTTAGTGGAATACGAATGTTGTTATAAATTTAGCTGAAAAGCAATTTAAAATAATTTTGTAAACATAAAAGAATTTCCTGAATTTAAACCTTATCCCTTTTTATAAAAAATAGTAACATTATAAAACATTTAAAACCATTTTTATTAAAAAATCACCATGAACACACCAGCCATTTGATTATATATATTCCTTTAAAGTCTTTGTTCACATATTATAATCAGAATCATCAATTTTATACTATTTTTAAAATATGCAATGACTTACATTTTCTTTATTATTGCCATTATGAAAGTCTATTTAACACCTTGATTTGGTTAGTCAGTAGTTATTTCACCATTCTTTATTTTTTGATAATTAGATTTTTGTTTATTTATTTTGCCTTTCTGGAAATCACAGCTACACATTCTAGATTTTCTAAATATTTTGCTACCATTTCTTAAATTTTCTTTGTATTTGTGTGTCTTGCTTTTTGCTTAAAAATATGGTCTTGATAATCATAGTTAAAAATGCAACAAGCCTCTGTATGCCTACAGATTTTTTTTTCCTATGGTGAGTTGTTTAAGACAAAATTTCCTCCCTCTCCTTGTTACTTTATTTTTTTGCCACATTCTCATCATGAAGTCCTACTAATTATTTAGTATCCAACTTAAATATCTTTTTGTTGAAGCTTCTATTGATATTCTCTAGCAGTATTTGTCGTTCTGTCTTTTATATTTTACTTGTTTAAGAAGAGAGTACATTGTGGTGTCACTATGTTTAATTTCAAATACTTCTGCCCCTAATACACTATGCATTTGTTAGAACAGGCTCTGAGTATATTTTGTACATCTATTCCAACTTTATAGAACAGTTTTTGACAAATCCACTGATTATTAAAATAATTGAATGAATGAATTAAATAAAAGAGCATACAAGAACCTGGAAGTGTGGAAGAAGAAATAAGATTCTATGTTAGAGTAGTTAAGGGAAAGGCAAGACAATTACAGGCTGGAGGAGAAGAAGAAGGGGAAGGGGAAGGGGAAGGGGAAGGGAAGGAAACCTGTTTGTATTGAGCTTTGTGTGTATCAGGCACTGTGCCAGGTACTTTACATGTCTTATTTAACCCTGAGAACAACTCTGAAGTAGGTTCTGTTGCTCTCATATTGCATATTTCAGATAAAGAAATTAATGTTTAGTAATTACGTAAGGTCATTCTATTAATAAGTGCCAGAGCTGGAAGAATGACAGAAAAAGGGGAGTTTTGCTGACATTCAAAAGAAGGGATGGTTGGGTGGATTCTGCAGAGGCAAATGCCCACACACAGATGGGAGAGATCAGCTAGTGTTTATAGGTTACCGAGGAGGCCAAGCTGGCTGACTTGGAGAGGTTTTATGGGGGTGAGAGATTGGTAATCTGGGTTCATGATGTTACATGCTTTAAGAATCATTAAGTCATTAAGGCCTCTGACAGAGTAGAAAGAGTTAAGCCTCTGCTGAAGGGTGCATCTATATAAATAATGGTTACAACTAGGTTGAGCCTGGGCAACTCCTGATACTCAAGGCAGGTCATATTCTTGCTACTGCACTATTGCCAGATGATTACACTGAGCCCATAGGAATTAATTTACATTGCTGAGAGCCTTTGTGAATGCCCAGTTGAGGGTTTTAATGAAACAAAAGAGATAATTGAACTAAGGAAAATAGTTCAAGATAGAAGGTAGACTCTGCTACTTGAAGGATGACATTAAAAATCAAAGTGCTTTTAAAGGGAAAAGAGGATTAACAAAAGTTGTTCGTTTAATCTCCATTTTTCTTCTCTATAGGAACACTTGTAAAATGAAATGCAGCTTTTAGGCATGGGTGGTTATGGGCGCCTTTTTAAATCAATGGCTTATCATTGTGTTTTTGGGTCCCTACTGCCATGACCACCAAGTCATCATCAGTATCAACAAACATGGACCTGCTGATGTGCAACACTGGGCGTAAGGCCCAGTCTCTGTTTCTGAATGGCCTATGCCTGGGGAAATAAGGTCTTCAAGGAAGGCAATACGGGAACAAACATGTATTGAGCATGTTCTATGTGTGGTCCACTTATGCGAAATACATCACATGAGTAGAGATTGAAAAATATCACTCTCTTGACAGCTGGCACAAGAGTTATTTTAGGAAGGGGAGAGTATTTAGAAAACATTGTTAGGCTAGTTAGTGTTAGAAAGTGAGGCCTGGAGAACTTGTCTGGAAGAAGACTGTGTTACAAAGCAATGGCAAAAGTGAAAATTTAAAATTTGGGAATGAGATAAGCAAACATGGGAGAGGTGGTGTGGAGCTCCACATTTCTCTCTTCTGAAGTGAAATATAGATGTTTGATAGTTAAAATATAGAGATCAAATAGAGAGTGATTGTATTAATTCAGGTCACATGCTTATATGTGCTTACCCTCAAACTGCCTATGCAAGGGAGACTAGAAAAAGGAGTTTTGAATTCCACCTTGGAGAGATGAGAGATATAATTTAGAGCATTCCTGAAACACACAAAAGCTGTTCAGAAGATGCTGGCGGGTGGGGGTGGGGCAGGCAAAATACCATAGTTTCCTTAGAAATAGAAATCCTCTTTTGAATTTATTTCCATCCCTTCATTCTTGATTACAGAGACCCACAAAAAATTGTGCTGAGGGACACTGTGTACAAAGAGGAAACATGACTTCTTGGGGTGTACCACTCAGATAGACTCTGATGTGAATGGCTCTACTAGGGTTGTGCAGCTTGGAAGCCGCTGAGGTTCCCCTTGCATTTATAATATTAGTTAATAAGAAAAAGCATTACTGAGTGCCTACTGTGATTCAGGGACTGTCCTGCATGGATAGGTCCAGTACATGGACTTTGGGGTCTGATAATCCTAGGTTTGAATTTCACGTATGCTTCTTATTAGCCATGAGGCTACGGTCAAGTTAAACTCTCAGAATCCTTCTTACTTTGTCTGTCAAGTGGAGGTCCTCACCATGTTGTTCTGCATACCTGGCCCAGAGTGAGCACATGGGAAATGGTAGCTCTAATTATGATACGCAAGCGTTTTCTCATTTCATTCCCATTACAGTCTTGTAATTCAGTTCTAATTCATGGGTACATTGAAGTTCAGAGAACATGGGACTTGCCCAAGATAAGACAACTGAGTGGCAGAGGATTAATTCGAACTCAGATTTGGGAGCCTGTGCTCATTCTACACTAAGTCGATTTTTACCTATTTCCAAAGATGAATCTCCAATCTAAAGTCCTTTTCCTCCAAGCCCCTCTTACCATGTCCAACATAAATATTAATGCAGCTACCATCTGCCACTACGTAAAAACACTTGGTCAAATCTATTTTAGCAATTGAAGCAAAATTGCTTTTTGTTTGGTTTAGTGTATCTGTGTTATGCTTTCTTTTGACTACCCAGTCCATTTTTGAAGTGGAGTCTTGGTTACCTAGGGAACTAGCGTACAGCATTGGTAATTTTTTTTAATGAGATGTAAGTTCAAAGTTGTTAGAATTGTTGGCTGAATTTCAAGTGGTGACCTCTGTACTCACTGGAAAGTAACATAACTATAACTATATATATATATAAATTAAAAGTGTGAGAAAATTAGGGGAGTTGATGAGAGTTGGTGAAAAATAAGATTTTTAAGTTGCAGATATTCTGCCTGTAGTGGGAAGCTAGATAAATCAATATCTTTATTTCAAGCTATATAATGTGGACATAATTCTTACTGCTTTGAGACATGTTTTATGTGTTTTTAAATGGAAATAAATTTTGTGTGCTATGTTATAGGAAATATATAGCCATGAATGGTTTTGAGTTCCTTTCTGGAATGGCCCTATAAAAAGTCTACAGGATTTTGCCTCTCTCTAGCCTTCGCTTTCTTTTTAAAGAAGCTGGGCTTAGTTCAGTAATTCAAAACTCTCACATTGCACCAGCTATCATAATAAAGATAATTGAAAGAAAAAAATAAAAAAAATTACTCAGAGCCCCTTCCTCTGCCTCAGATAAAGATAAGGTCAAGGTAGAGGGATCCATCCTGAGGGACTTTGGGAACTAAGGGCATGAGTCAAAGCAAGGCTTGTCTGAGAAATCCAAAGTACTTATCCCAAGAAGTATATCATAGGTGCCAGCTTAAAGGGCTAGGGGGTTGGAAATCTAAGGATTCAGAATGAAATATTTGCAGCTAGGTAGACTCAAAGTTGTGAACCTGAATTGCCATTGAACGAGGAGAAAGTCGGCTGGTATTTGTCTTTAATGACGGCAGATGATGGAAACTTAGGTTGATCAACCTATGTTAAAAGGCTAACGTTGACAGAAGGATAAATATTGCATGTTCTCACTGATACGTGGGAACTGAAAATATTTTTTATTTTATTCATTTTTTTAGCTCATGGAAGTAGAGTAGAACTGTGGGTATTAGAGGCTGAGAAGGGTGGGGGCAGGGGAGGAAGGGGAGAGGTTGGTTAACAAATAAAAAATTATAGCTAGATAGGAGGAGTGTATTCTGGTATCCTACTGTAGGGTGAATATAGTTAACAATAACTGTTTGTATATTATCAGTATACATTAGAGAGCTAGAAGATTCTGAGTGTTCACAACACAAAGAAGTGATAAATGTTTGAGGTGATAGATATGCTAGTTAACCCAATTTGATCATTACACATTTTATACACATATCAAAATATCACTCTGTATCCCATAAATATGCACAATTATTATCTGTCAACTAAAAATAAAAATAAAATAAAAAAGATCAGTGTTGGGACAACCATGTCCTCACCAAGCATGTGTTTTAGTTTTTCCATGTTTCCTTCTTATTTACATGAAATAAAATTAAGCTTGACTATGAGGGACTCAGGTTTCCTAAAAGCAGAGCCTGAGGACATAGAGCTTGGGGACGTATGTGAAAAAGTCCAGGGCTGAAGTTGGTATGAACAGCCAAACATAGAACTACTCAGGCATGAATTTAACGAGTCTGGGCAAAGGGACAATCAGTTATGTGGTAGGAATCAGAGATACCAAAACAGAGCTGGCGGAATGGGAATATAAAGCAGGAGGTACCACAAGGTGCTGGGTGTAGCCACAAAGGTGTATTTCCTAAGGAGCCTCTGGCCTGGCTGGTGAGCTACGCAGGAAGTCCTTAAGACTTATTGGACCTTGAAGATAGATAAGGTCTGATGGAGTTATCTAAAGGGGAGGGCGTTTCAGTGGAAACATACCCACGAGGAGCCAATATGGGAGGGGTGGTTTAAATGTTCCGTAGATCTCTTTTAACCGTTCTCCTCAGCTGTGTGACACCAACATAATGCCATGTAAGAGTCACTTTTCTGGCACATCTGAGACCTTTCAGCTGAGCCCTTGCCTTAGCAAATGCTGAGATAATAAAGCCAGCAGTTGGTGACGCCATGGGTTAGGAGGGTAGCCATTAACATTGTTCTGAAACATCTCCTTCCCTCATAATGTTATTCTGATTGGTGGTGAAATACCACAACAAAGTAACCTCTTCCTATTATTTAAAGACATTCAGACTGAATAGACAAAGGATGTTCCAGAGGAAGTTCACTGGAAGGCAGAGTACTTTCAACCTAAAAAGGGCAGTGGCAGTGAAGTGCAATGCCTACTAAATGTAGAAGGGAAATGTGTGCAAGGATCAGCAATTACAGGAGAAGGGGACGGTGAGCTTCTAAGAGCTAGTCCAGGAGGAAGAAAGTCTGAGTAATACTATATAAGGGCTTGCAGTAAATGCAGTGGGAGTGTGTGGGTGCCCTGCAATCCACACAGGAGGAGTCACAAGCAAGAGAACACAGGCTAGAGATAGCAGCAGTCAGACACTGACCGCCATGATGAGAGGGAGCGTGTGGACCAGCTCCTGGTGGAAGAACTGGCGGTCAAAACAGAAGACAGAGGTGCTTCATATGTACACGACAAGTATCTTAAATAATAGTTCAGCAAAAATTATTTAGTATGTATATGTGCTATTCCCATTATGTTTTTTCTAAAAAAATTATTAGCTCCAGTTGAGAATACCAGTAGGTTAGTGAAACACCTCCATCCGGGTGCATTTTTCTAGCCACTCATCCTCTGGATTAATGCTTAGACTGGACAGTCTCCCCTAATTTATATCAACGTATATCCTTGTTTTGCTGATCAGAATGAAGGGGCTTTGGGTATTTACTCATACATTTGAAATAAATGACCTTTGATGTAATGGAGTTGTATATAAATGTAGACAAGCTGCCTACTCTTAAAAATACTTCACTTTTCAAGTGCAGAAAGGTGTAAATTTAATGGCAAACTTACATAAATAAATCACTCCATATGCACTTGGTGATATGTGAATCCACAGTGCTTTCAGAAACAAAAATCGACTAAAATGTTTATATGAACATGTAAGTTCTTCATATTTGAAAAATATGACTAAGGACACGAAAACGCTTGTAGAGGCCCCTTTTTTTTGGCAGAACTGACATAAGACTTCCTTCCCTACAACAGACCGTAGTATATAATTGTTATGAGGAGGACTACAAATATCGACGTCTTTGTCCTCCACAACAGGTGTGAAGGCAAATGCTGTGTTGGAGGACCACACACTTTGAAACCTGTTCTGAGTGAATTGTTGGTACAATATAAATCTCCTTGAAGCACTGAATTATTAGATTTAAAAGAGCAAGCATGTATAGTCGTCAAGTAAATCGTTTATAATCTTGTTATAGTTACATATGGCTCTATTTGATAATCTAAAAAGCATGTCTCGGAGGCATAAAAATGCATCTTTGAATAAGGTGCCAAGGAGAGAAAACCTTCACATTAGTGGCTTTAATATTTCCATTTTCGGATATTTCTGAGTGACCCTAGAAATGCATTAAATGTAGGGCTTTGCCATGGTGCATGTTATATAGAGCTTATTTTGGCCACAGAATCCATGTTAATAACCTTGTAGTTTATTTATTTCTGTCCCTATAAAGTTTTTATACATTGGCTGGAGAGGATGTGGAGAAATAGGAACACTTTTACATTGCTGGTGGGACTGTAAACTAGTTCAACCACTGTTGAAGACAGTGTGGGGATTCCTCAAGGATCTAGAACCAGAAATACCATTTGACCCAGCCATCCCATTACTGGGTATATACCCAAAGGATTATAAATCATGCTGCTATAAAGACACATGCACACGTATGTTTATTGCGGCACTATTCACAATGGCAAAGAGTTGGAACCAACCCAAATGTCCATCAATAATAGACTGGATTAAGAAAATGTGGCACATGTACACCATGGAATACTATGAAGCCATGAAAAAGGATGAGTTCATGTCCTTTGTAGGGACATGGATGAAGCTGGAAACCATCATTCTGAGCAAACTATCCCAAGGACAGAAAACAAAACACCACATGTTCTCACCACAGGTGGGAATTGAACAATGAGAACACTTGGACACAGGGTGGGGAACGTCACACACCAGGGCCTGTTGTGGGGTGGGGGGAGCGGGGAGGGATAATGTTAGGGGATACACCTAACGTAAATGACTAGTTAACGGGTGCAGTACAGCAACATGGCATATGTATATGTAACAAACCTGCACATTGTGCACATGTACCCTAGAACTTAAAGTATAATAATAATAGTAATAATAATAATAAATCTTTATACATTGGAAGGGGGTCGGTGGAAATCTCCTGGTTATACTTGACTCCATTTTTCTGGGAGAAATTATATGTTGCAGTGACATTCTTAAACATTCCTCATGGATGTTAAGGGTCTGTCATGTGAATAAACATACGGAAAACATTTTTCCATTGTAATTGGAATTCCAGAGAGGGAACAGAACCTGATAACTATGGATCATTAGCACATGTGGCAGTGGTCTGTGAGTGGTGATAAAGAAGTTATATGACTTGCTGTCTGTAGCTGTTCTCCGAGGTGGCTTCTGTGTTTAATTCCTAAAGAACAAAAATGATTCCAAGGAGACAGGAAAGCCAAACTTGATCTTTGAAGGTTCAAGTTCAAAGACTAAGGCAGGGACAGAGGGCAGCTGGCTGCCATGGTAATAAGAGCAAGGAGAGCAGGGCATCTGATATCCAGCGTGGGTGCTGAAGAACGTGTTAATTAATTTGATTGTGGTAATCATTACCCAATGTGTATGTCTGTCAAGTCACCATGTGGCACACCTTGAATATAGTCAGTCTTTATTTGGCAATCAAATATTTTGGATAAAAAGCATGGAGGATAGGAATTGAAAAAAGGTCAGGGGTCACAGTAGCAAATACAAGGAATGTAAAAGAAGGAGAAAGCTTGGGGGTTGACCATGCCGCCTGAAAGTAAGATCCTGATCTTTCATTAATAGGTGCTTGTATAATCTCTTTTTGAATACTTCTCATAGAGATGAGACAGTCTATTTTGGTGTAGTTTTCATTTTTTACAGGTTATCTTTTGTATATTGAACACAAAGCTTCATCTTCTTTTTATTTATTAGTACTAGATAATTTCCAGATACCTCACAATTCTTTCTTTTCCTAAATATTTATGAGGACCTGACACCCGCAGGCACCGTTATTGGTGTTGGAAATACACTGTTAACAAGAAAGACAAGGTCTAAAGACATGGAGCTTACCTTTTAGTGAGGGCAGAAAAAAATATGCAAGTAAACAAGTGAACACAAACAAAAACATCCAAGAGTGTGGAGCAGTGTGCAGAGAATTGAATGGGTGACATGATGTGGAGTGACTTGGAGACCATGGGAAGGCTTCCCTGAGAAGTAACTTACAAACTATGGAAAGACTGCACGCTAACTTAAGAGACAGCTATGCTAAGGACCGAAGGTGCTCATAAACTTTATTGTGTTAGAGGAGGTTAAGCAAGATTTTTGTGGTTGGAGTATAGTGTGTGAGGGAGAGAGTAGCCCAAGGTGAGGGTGGAAAGGAAAGGCAAGGGCAGATTGCAGGACTTTGTGAGCTAGGAAAGGGGTACGCTTTTATTTAACTGTGATAGAAAGCCATCAGAAGTTTTAAACAGGGGGATGAGGCCATGCTACATGCCTTACAAAACGATCATCCTGGCTGTCGAGTGGAGAATGGAAGTTAGGGAAGCCAGAGTGCACGGGCAGTGACACCAGGGGACTATATTGGTACTTGTGGTGGGAGATAATGGGGGCTTGGATTAGGAGGGTAGTGATGGAACAGTAGAAAAATGAACATATTAGAGATGCGTTTTGGAGGACTTGATGGATAGATTGGATATTGTATATAAGGAAAGAGAGGAGTCAAGGATAACACCTAGACCCTTTGCTTGCACAATAGGTGGATGATGCTTCTATTCCTGAGAGGGAGAATATATATTGTCATTTCTCCTCTGTACTAAAATATAAATGATATGGTTTATAAATGAATTTGACATATCGGATTAAGAGCAATTAGAAAGGAAGATGCTTACCGTTACAGAGTTTATTCTATTCTTGCTAGAATCCAAATACTCCTATACTAAATTTATTTATCTAAAATTTTACATTCACTTTAGAGTTCTAAAGTTGTTGTTAGAGACAAAATGTTTATAGCACGCATTAATGTTTTCTGATATGTAAAGACCTCATAGTACTTAAGGAAAAAATCACACATTTTGAAAAGTTTTAAAATAAGGTGAAAAAGTATGAAATATCAGGTGATAAAAAATACTCAGAGATTATTTCAATAGATAAGATTGATAAAAGGTTAATGTGTTCAGAAATCCCTGGGACTGGGTCGTTCATAAAGAAAAGAGGTTTAATTGGCTTCTGGTTTTGCTGTCCGGGCATGGGGCTGGCATCTGCTTCGTTTCTGGGGAAGCCTCAGGGAGCTTTTACTCATGGCAGAAGGCAAAGTGGGAGCAGGCACCTCACATGGCGAGAGTAGGAGCAGAAAAGTGGGAAAAGTGAAAGATGCCAAACACTTTTAAACAGCCAGAGCTGTGAGAACTCTATCATGAGGACAGCACCAAGGGGATGGTGCTAACCATTCATCAGAAATTTGCCCCCGTGATCCAATCACCTCCCACTAGTCCCCACCTCCAACACTGGGAATCACATTTCAACATGAGATTTAGGGTGACAAATATCCAAATTATATCAGTTAATATCCTTAATTTATGAGATATTTTTACAAATCAATTTTTAAAAATGACAAGAAAAAAATGAGCAAAGAACACAAAAAGGCAATTTACAAAAGAAAAGGTCAATAGCGTGAGAGAAAGCTAAACCACACCCACAGCAATAATCCAATCATTCACTATGTTAAAATAATGAGAAACAGCACCGATAGTGGGTAAGAATACAAACTGTAGAGCTAGAATTTCTGAGTTTGAAGATCTACCTCTAAAATTTACTAACTGGGTAACTTTGGGCAAATACCTTGATCTTTGTTTCAGTTTCCTCATCTGTGAACCGGAGGTCATAATAGTACCCATGTTATCAGGTTATTTTGTGTGTTAAATGGGTGTTAATACAGGTAGGTTATTTAGAACAGTGCCTAGGGTATAATAATTCTGTGAGTTTTAGAAATTACTGTTATTATTGCTGTTTAGTGTTTATATTATTCTTAAATGTTTATAAAATGACAATACCTAATGTTGGCTAAGTGGGGGAAATGAGTATTTTCATACATTGTAGGTGAAAGTATATATTGGATTATTATTTTGGGAAGAAAGTTTTGCAATATGTCTCAAAAGTATTAAACTAAGTGTAATCTATAATAAATAAAATTCTACTTTTGGGAATTTAACCAATGATCTGTACAATTATTTGCCCCAATGGCTAGTCACAGCAGTGTTACTCACAATGCTAAAAAGTTACGCCTGTAATCCCAGCACTTTGGGAGGTCCAGGCGGGCAGATCACGAGGTCAGGAGATCGAGACCATCCTGGCTAACACAGTGAAACCCCGTCTCTACTAAAAATACAAAAAATTAGCCGGGCGAGGTGGCAGGCCCCTGTAGTCCCAGCTACTCGGGAGGCTGAGGCAGGAGAATGGCGTGAAGCCTGGGGGCGGAGCCTGTAGTGAGCCGAGATCGCGCCACTGCACTCCAGCCTGGGCCACAGCGAGACTCTGTCTCAAAAAAAAAAAAAAAAAAAAGAAAAAGAAAAAGAAAAAAAAAAAGTTAGCAAAAATCTGACCTCCAGGTAAAGAGGTGGTTTGGATTTATTCATTTATTTTCATTTACTCTCTAAACTTCATTAAAACTATAGTAAAAGTATTATTTTTATTGAAATTTATTTTATTTTATTAAAATTTACACACAGAAGAATATATTAAATGGACAATTTTATGAGTTTTGAGAAATGTAGACACCTGTGTTAGCAAGCTCCCAATCAAGAATATCTACATCCTCCTAGAAAGTTTCCTTTTGCCCTATTCCAGTCAATCTTCACCTCCATGGACTACACTGTTCAGATTCCTCTCACTGTAGATTAGTCTTCCTTGTTCTTGGACTTCATATAAATGAAATAATACAGTGTGGGCTCCTTTGTGTCTGGCTTCTTTCATTGAAGATACTATTTCTGAGAACCCATTTATGTCATTGTTATATCAGTAGTTATTCCTCTACTTTTGATTCCCATATCCTCTGTTCCTTTATTGCTGAGTAGTTGCTAATAGAAAACGCATTCAATTTTTGAATATACTATAATTGTTTTTTTCCATTGCTGATACAGTTTTTGTTGTTTTTGACTGTCATGAACAAAGCTGTTATCAACATTCTTATACAAGACATTTTGTGGTCATATTTTTTCACTTCTCTTGGGGGAAGATAAATACTTAGGAGTACAATTGCTAGGTCATGGAGTGAGTATATGTTTAATGTTATAATAAACTGCTAAACAGTTTTACAAAGTGATTGAACCATTTTATACTTTCACCAGTATTGTTTAATATATGTTGCTTCATTTCTCTGTGAACATTTGGTGTTGTCAGGGTTTTTTGTTTTTTTTTAAAGCTATTCTCCTATGTATGAAGTAGTATCTAATTGCAGTTTTAAAGCATTTTTCTGCTGAGCACCTTTACATGTGCTTATTGGCCATTCACACATCTACTTAAAACTTTTGCCAAAGGTTGTAAAGATGTTCTAAATTTTCTTCTGGAAGAGTTTCAGTTTTAACTTACACATTTAGGTTTATCGCATATTGCTAATTAATTTTTGTGTATGATGTGAGGTAGAGATTGAAGCTCATGTTTTCATGGATTTTTTCTGGTTGTTTCAGCTCTATCTATTTTAAACTTTCCTTTCCCCATTGATATTTGGGTATCTTGATTGAAAACCAATTAACACTAAATGTACGGGTTTATTTCTGAACTCTATATTATGTTACATTCATCTATTCATTCTTACACTACACTCTTGATTATTGTAACTTTATAGGAAGTCTTGAAATCAGATAATGTGAATAATCCATTGTTGTTCTTCAAAATTGTTTTGACTGTTCTAGGTCCTTCAAATTTCCATATAAATTCTAGAATCAATGTGTCAGTTGCTTCCTAAAAGCCTAGAGATATACTTGTATACAGTACAAAGACATACATCTAAGCATAGTCATTTTGTTTTAGTTTGATGTAGCAAATGATTGAAAATAATCTAAATGCTGATCAACAAGGAAGTGGTGCAATATAGTATGTAACATTTACACAGTGAAATTTCATGAAACCATTAAAGAATAAAATGGATCTATATGTTCTAATAAAGTAGATCTATATGTGCTAATTCTGAAATATATATTAAATGAGAAAGTCAATAGGCAGAACAGTATACAGAGTATGCTCTCTTGTACATCTTGTTTTAAAAATAAGGGTATAGATGCCTATATATATATGTACATATATATACTTTCTATATATGCATAAAACTAATTGGTTCATTTAACTGAAAAGTTGAGGGTTGAGTTGTCCTTCAGACTATGTCCAGGTGCTCACAGGATGTTACTAGAAACTGCTCCTCACTCTGTAGCTTGACTCTACTTTTCTCTGTGTTGGCTTCATTGTCAGCTTCTTCCATGCCATGGCAGCTCCAGGCTTTCACAGTTACCACAGTTCATGGCAGACACTACTGATATCACTGTTCCTTTATTAAATATAACAGAGGATTTCCAGTCTTGTTTGAGTTATTTGCCCATCCTGTGGATCCCTTACTGTGAATGGAGGGATGAAGAACCTTGATTGGCCAAGTGGATCATGTGCTTACATCTGTAACTAAAGGAGAGAAGGACACCATGGGGGAAGGAGCCATTCAGTGGAAGAGACAATGTGCAGATTAAACCACATACGCCCAGATGCTGACCTTAATAGTGTCTTTTTTGTTCATGTGGAAGTATGGCAATTTTCTATAAAATGTGGCTAAAATTGTACTTCTGTATCTCAAGAAATTCTTTCATGCTTTGCCTTTCACTGTCCAGCTTGAGCATACACATCCTTCTCTTATTTCCCTGATTTCCAGCTGTGGGCTCTTACCTGTTTCTCCCACTTTGCCTAGTCCATTTGCACTGATAACCAGCTTGCTTTTGACCCTCAGATCATACAATTTGGCCTAATGCAGTAAAGCCCCTGGGAAAATACACTTTACCTCTGTGATTAGTCTTACAAACTCTGGGTTGCCCTATGTTTGGGCAGGAGATCAGACAAGATTGTCTGATCTCTTATTCTGGTCACAAGAGGCCTTCTGGTCACATTAATCCTTAATGGATCTGCCGAAGTGGCTGCTTTCATGCCTGTATTTCCCTGCTAGGTCCTCTTGATTCCTATGAAGTTGCATGAGGGGACACAAAACTGGAAATAGCACTTGACCACCTGCTTGTTTCCAGGTAAGAATCAGGTAATATTGCTGTGTGATCATAGATATTAAATTATTCTGTAATATATTCCTATTTTGTTAAAAAATATACTTTATAATAACTGAAAGAGTAGATTTGGAATGTTTACAGCACAAAGAAATGATAAATGTTTGAAGTGATGGATATCCCCATGATCCAGATTTGATCATTACATACTACATGCTTGCATCAAAATGTCATATGTACCCCATCAATATGTACAACTATTACATATATATACAAATTATTTTGAAAAAATAATGGGAAAAAATTGAGTAGCTAGTACTGTTTCTGAATGGGACAATTTATTTGTTGTAGAATAATATATTAATCTGGAATTGGTTGGAATTAAAATTCTTCTAATATGATTATCACTACCTAGAGAGGAGCCAAAGACAGTGAGATAAAAATAAGTCAAGAGATGATATAATAGTAAAATAAAAAGGATAAAATTGAATATTTGGGTGAATTTTAGGATTTTAAAAATATGTGTTAAATGAGCTGAGCTGTTATCCAGATTAAGACAACCAGTAGATACAAGAAGCTCAGACAGCAAAGCTTCTAATTATAGAAATACATCTATTCAAATAATGCATTGCTAATTTTGAAATAAATTGGGGTGCAGAGAAAGGGACTGCCTTGGCTTACAGTTCCCAGATAAACTAGCAAATGTATTAACTAATTTGCTTGATACATTCATTTGCTAATTCTTAACTAACCAGGGAAACATATCCTTTAGTGATATTTAGTTTTTAAATGGAAATGATGATCAACTCATTATAGAACTGAGAACATGTAAGAGTCTGCCCCTGCAAATAATCCCCTACTTCCCTCTTTAGCACTGAGTCACACTACCGTTTTGCTTGGCCTGGCTCTTTAATCTTTGGACTAATGTACTCAGGCCTTCCTTTTAGATATTTTATTTAGATTTCCTAGCATATTGCACTATCCCACTGGAATATTTAAAATTTATATTATGCATCTAATTTTGTTTATTGCAGAAAAATGAGCAATAGGTAGAAGTTTAAAGAATGAAATAAAGACCAATTTTAATTCTAGCTATGCAAAAAACACATCAATGTTAAATAATTAATAACATTTTACTGTACATCATCAAATCTAAGAGACCATTGAATATCATTTACATTGTTTTGCTTACCACTAATAGAGAAGAAATGCTGTAAATTTAACTATGACATATTGCTCTGTTTTTTATTAAAAAAATTATAGTCACTTAAAAAGTTCTCTTTAGGCTGGGCGTGGTAGCTGGTGGTTCATGCCTGTAATTCCAGCACTTTGGGATGCTGAGATGGGTGGATTGCTTGAGCCCAGGAGTTTGAGACCAGCCTGGGCAATGTGACAAAACCCTGTCTCTACAAAAATACGAAACTTAGCTGGACATCACGGCAAATGCCTATAGTGCCAGCTACTCAGGAGGCTGAGGTGGGAGGATTGCTTGAGCCTGGGAGGTTGAGACTGAAGTGAGCCGTGATCATGCCACTGCACTCCAGTCTGGGTGACAGAGTGAGACCCTTTTGATATAGACTTCTATCACATATGACTTTGGAACATGTATAAGAAAGAAAATGTAAGAAAAATAAATTGGGCAAAGTAGTCCTAAAACCTCTTCACATTCAGAGTCTAACTTTATTATGTCACTTTTTGAATTCGAGTTGTCAATATCTGTGTTTTTGCTTACATTTTCATCCTCTGTGCTATCAAGAACATTGACAATGTGGCATTTGTTGAAAGGGTGCTCTACTCTTGTCTCCTAGATTTTCATCCAAGCCCATCCATTCTCTTCTTCTTCCTTTTAGCATCGAAACTTTCCACTTTCCAGTTTAAGGTAAGTATGTAGTAGTCCAGCTGGAGACATTTCTGAGCCTCCCCTGGTAGCTTGGCATGACCAAGGTCTATCAGGTGAGATAGGAGAAGAAGTGGTATGTAAACTTACAGTTCACATCCCTAAAAGGAAGCAGCTTTACTTGCCACTTTCCTTTCATCCTTTCTTTGGGCCGAAATGCAGTTATAGTGATAGTGAGTCAGCCTTAATCATGTAGAAGAACATACCCTGCAAATGGTGGAGCAACTAGATAGAAAGAAACTGGATCTCTTTGGATTACCTGTGGAGCAGAGGTGCCTACCTGCCAAACTGCACAGCTACTCTTACAGAAGGGGAAAAACAAAGCTTCCATCTTGCTAAACTATGGTTATTGTCAAAGCAGCCAAATCAATATTCACATTGTATGTGTTCAAAAATTCTTCTATTTAATATCATATTGAAGAATACTTCTATATGGCATTAACTTTCCATGGGTTTCCATGGGTTTCTACAACTTTAATTCGGACATAGTACTATAGGCAACTACAAAGGGCTAACTTCTGGGCTGCAGCAAAAAATCCTTTTTTTTTTTGAGAGATGAGAAATTACCTTAGCAGTGCTGATCTAGGTTAGGCCTATAATGTTCTTGGCCTAACAGATAGGCCAATCAAGATCAGAAGATAAAAGAGTTATTGGCAACTATCAATCTGTTTTTAATTAGTAAGGATTTGGACTGACTTATGAAGCCTTAAGATGGCCATATTTGTATGATGTTGCTCAACTACAGCAGAGGTTAAAACATAATACAAATTATACCAAATAATGTAGAATAGTTTAATAACTGTTAGATCTGTAAAGCATGAGGTATGCTTGCTAGGGAAATAAAAGCAACTTGTTTTAAATATATTTAATATAAAGATATAAAGAAAAATAGAGAATCACATTTTTAGGAAGTAGCTTATGCAGATAAGTTAAACCAAATTACTTTGGTGATTTCACTCAGATTTTTATGACCTCCAAAAATAGGATCCATCCTCCTGATGTCAAAGCCTGAGATTCTCAAAAAAGA
Source organism: Symphalangus syndactylus (assembly GCF_028878055.3). Lineage (NCBI taxonomy): Eukaryota > Metazoa > Chordata > Mammalia > Primates > Hylobatidae > Symphalangus > Symphalangus syndactylus. Next base: position 25,889,724 of record NC_072438.2, read on the forward strand.
GTAAGTCTCAGCTCCACTGAGTTTTTCAGGGATGATACTATACATAGATGCGATAGAGCTCTAAGGAGAGTAAAATATTCACATTCATTTTGGAGGGTTAATGGCTGAGAAAAGTGACTCGCTAAGCAGCTATAATAATTCCAATAGAGAGCCCCTTTACATTTTCCTAATAATATAATTCATGTAATTCTTTATACTATATAAATCTTTTCCACATACTTCCAGATCTTTGGCTTCAATATGCTCTGTAAAAGCTGTAAGACGAGTTCAAATCTCCCTTTTGTCTGATTTTTTTTTATGAGTTAACTTCTTCCCATGACCTCTAGTAAGACGTCTTGTTGGCTGAACTTAGAACCCTGAGTAATTTTTCCTCCATTCTCCCCACTTTCTTTTCTGACAAATGCTAAGGTTTATTATTTAAATATATTTCTTACATATATTTTATTAAATATTTTGCATTTGGTAGCTCACCACACCTTCATTTCTTGTTTTTTAGTTGGTGACTAAAAGATAATGCAGGGCTTTACTACAAAGGCAAATAATTGCCACAAAAAGAGGATTGTCATATTTTCCCCCAAGGAACTCTATCTTGTTAACGCCTTAAAACTGCTGAGCACGTTTTTCTTAAGGGATTTAGCATTTATTTTTTCAGTACTTTTATGTGGCTAAAAAACAATTTTATGTGATGAATAGAGTTCTAGTAATATCTGTGATGGCAGTCTTGTCAAAACACTCAAAATGTATCTCACTTGTTATGGAAATTTTGAAAACCTCTGTCCCTTCAAAAATGTGTATTTTGCTTTGGAAGCTATACCAAACATCTTAAATTTCAGAATGCCATTGGGAACAATCCTCATAGAACAATCCTCATTAGAAAAAAAAAAAGTTTTCTAATTAGACAGTGCAGGACAATGTTACAGGAACCAGCCTAGACAACATCACTTTATCTAAGACAATTCTAGTAACACCTTCTAATACATCCCATGCAGCAGAGAAATTTCCATTTTCTCGCATTGCCCTAACAATATATTGGCAGCTTAAAGAATTGCAGTGCCTTAAATGCAAGCCATTGAAGATCCAAATGCTGTGAATTGGTCCTTTCTGACAGAGGAGAAAGACCCATAAGCCAGTCCCAAATGGTGTAAACAGGAGCAGTGCATAATTAAAAGCCATCTGCATGTCTTGTGTGCCCCTTTCTGTATGTGAAATAGGGCTAGCACTATGTGAGTACTTAAAAGCTCTTTTCAAAAATTTCAAATCCTTATTGAGACATTACCCTACAGTGCAGAGAACAAGACAAACCAAAGTATTCATGACCAACCCCCTCCCACTTCTTATTTTCGCATAGAATTTTCACATAAGATTTATAATCAAATTAACATAATGCCATACCACCACATTAGATGTGTTTATTGTAGATTTTAAAATATTCTATAGTTCATGAAAAAAAGTTGAGCTGTAGGAGCTAGGAAAATAACTTCGTTGTGTGTAGCCATCAAGATTATACTCAAAAGTTCATTCTGAATTCGAATGGAGGCTGTGCCCTACTCCCACAAACAAATGCTAGTTTCTAAGCCTTCAGATTCAGAAGCTTTACTTTTTAATTTTTTTTTGTCTTGGAAATGTTATTTTTTTAAAAAAGGCTTTATATATTAAGAGAGGTTTTAGGTTTACAGCAAAATTGAGAGGAAGGATCAGAGATATCCCCTTTGCCCTCTGCCACTACATGTATGGTTTCTCCCATGGCAAACCGCCCCCCCAAAAGAGCAGAAGTATTATTTTATCTTCTTTAGGATGAATTTGACTTCTAGGCACATGTTTAACATTTTTTCTTTGCTAGGAAGTAACTGGTAAAGGAGTCTATTCATTAGTTCTTGTAATAAGTTGGAGTTATAACTAGGTGGTGCTCTTATTAATTCCAAAGTGATAGCCTGTCTTGCTTGAGAATAGATGTGTTTAGCAGGCAATTTTAGAAGATGGATTCATTCTACACAGATCATCAGTACTATCCAAGGACACGTTTTGTTGTGTTCTTGTGGTTTGGGATGTTTGGGGGGAATCTGAATTGTTATGAGGGGAAGTTGGCCCTGATATCCTCAGAAGTTCCTTCCAACTCTTAGATGCTATGATTTTATGAAAATTTTATTTTTGAAATGCTGTATTTCCAGTCAGTGAAAGTAGCAGGGTCCTTTTATAATTACATATAAGGATACTCCAAGATCTTGAATGTAAAAATGTTTACACTTAAATTTTTAAAAATTAAAATAATTTTGCTTTCTACTTTTGTACCTGTAGAATCTACATCACGGTTCCACTCTCTCAGCATTTCCCATGACATGGAATTCTTTAATATGAGACTTCAAGCATAACTTTTGAGTTTCCATTTAATTCTTCTTTTCAAGAATAACTGATACTGTGTTCAGGATGGGATACAAATGACTGATATTCTAAAATGCAACTTTTTTTTACACTATCTACCTGGAGATAAAAAATGTAACAATTCTGAATTCGCACAGACCCATAAGTTAGCAGAGCATGCAGTCAGTCTTGCCTTACGGTCTCTCTATTGATTTGCCTCATAATCCCTGGGCTTACTGGTGTCTCATTGGTCATTTCTCGTTGTTTTTGTCATTCATGAATGCAGCCAGAATTCAGCACCTCCCACTCTTTTGAAGTCAGAGGACCTGGTAACCCCAGAACATCATTACTTGTATATGTGGCTCCTGCTGTTACTGCCACAAAACCCAGTCTTCATAGAGCCACTTGGTCTTAGTGTGGTTTTATGTGGCTGAGAGATGTAGTACCCAGTGCATTCCATGCCTCTTTGGAGCTCAGAGTCTTTGTCCAGTTGGTTTTAGCTCTAGGGAGACGAACAAGTCTTGCCTTTTTCCTGTCTTCCGACTCTGTTTTCTGGCTCAGGACTAATCTAGTGGGATGATTGAGAGGAATGATGCATTTCCTGCAGAGAAGTCCTTATCCCCTACCTCGAGAGAGTGGTCTGGCTTCTATGGACCTGAAAAGATGATTAGTAACTAACTTGACATGCATATCAGGGTTGTGTGGCTACTTCTTATGCATAAACAGTCTAATGAAGGGACTTGCTGCATTGATATTTACATAGACCTTATGGGGAAGGAAATGCAGGTGTGTTAAATTCTTTTTTTTCCCTTTATTCAAGACTATACTTTCTAATTTAAAAAAATTGCAGTTTCCCCAAATTTTGTACCTCCATGATAACTCCCAATTCTAGAGTGTTCCTCATTTAACAGTGATTATTGTAAGTTCCACTTAGGAGAGAACAATCACAGGCTCTGTAACTTATTCAGCAATAGTTATGTGGCTCCATTAACTGAAATAATATATAGGTGGTATCAAATTTCATTAATTCTATAAATATATATTTTATTTCTACAAGGTGTCATTGCGTTATGGATCTGTGGAGACTGTGAAGAGTATGAGAAAACCTTGAAGAACATTGTTTACATTGGAAAACCTGGGAGTAAAGTGGTTATAAAATGATTCACATTAGTTCAGAGTCAGAGTCAAGAGCTATATCTGTGATAATAATATGAAACAAATGGTTTATTAAAGAAATTGTTTTCAAAGAAGTATAATAAATGTCTATGGAAATATGGATGAAATTCATAATTATTCTAAAAGCTATGAAAATTAATGTGGCAAAGATCTTGTGCACTGTCACTTACACAAAAGGGGAAAATAAATTTTTCAGATAATTTCTGCTTTCTGCTTTCCCCTGGCTATGTTGCTGCCTTGTCTTATTTTCTCATTTTTTCCCAAGCTGTAGCATGAAAACAAGGCCTATATCAAAAGCACTAGAAATGTTTCATTGCAGTAGTTGAGGCTGAGGAAGCAAGGTCTATGGATTCATTGTCTGAGTAGTGTTTTATGTGATTGGAAGGTATGGCTTCAAGAATGTTGGTAGTGAAAGAAAATGTAATTGCTGATTTCATTTACATCTGTGACTACTAACATTGAGGGGATTAACTCTTTTCTTTCAAAAGTAGATGTTTGCTGCTTTTAAAACTATGTTTTAAAATATGTATTAAATTAAGGATTTTATTAGACTTAATGTTTGCCATCAGAAATGACAGGGAGCTAATATATATATATTTTTAGGTCACATAGTACTTTGTGCCAGTCACTTTCCATGTATTTCTTCATTTAATTTTCATACCTTTAGGGGGAAGCTGCTCTCTAATCATCTACCCATTCATCCATATATCCAATAAATGTTTATAACATGCTTACGATGAACTAAACATAATGATAGCAATAATAATTACAATCGGGATGTGTCTTGTGAGTTAAGAGAAAAGTCTGCTTATGACTGGAGTGATTGGAAAGGGGAGGGCTGGTTCTGCACTCAACACATCATTGATGCTAGCTAGAATTTCTCTTAATCCCACTCCTTGAAGAACTGTTATAGGAGGCAGCAATGAAGACAATTATTGAAAGTTGGGTTGGAATTTCCCAGCATGCATGGGTTTAGTGTCTATACCATATGGATAATCAGCATGAGGGAAGAGGTCCTTTTCATGGGCTGATGACATTCTTTGGCAGTGGGACTATTGCTATGGACAGAGAAAGCAGCACTTTTAATCCAAGGAGTGCCTAGAAGGAGTATGGACTGAGATTCACAGGATGGAATTTGAGATGTACAAATTTGGACATTAAAAGAGTGACATCACTGTGTGCACAGGGTAATAAAGGTGGACATACGGGTTGTATGCATTTGAAGAAAATGAAGCTTTGAGAAGTCATAGGAGATGATAAGCAGAGATACTGGGATTCAAATCCAGGTTTATATTACCTCCTTCGATAGTTTTTAAAACCATTTGCAGACATTGGTCTGAAATACTTTCCTCAAAAACTGCCTTAGCTATTGCAGGAAAAATAATCTGTATGAAGTGGAACACTTTTTGTACAGTAATATCTTTGGTAAACAGTGAGAAAGTCATTCCAAGTTGTACTCTGACTCTCTGTCCTTTGTTCAAATTGTACTATTCACCTATTCAGAGACAGAGTGGCTGTATGACTTAATTATGATGAGTATAATAATTGAGAGTAGGTAGTTATATTATGCCAGAGGAGATAATTAAATGGGGGAATTGCACTATTAGCTGGGCTTTTAGTACCATGCATTATCCTTATGAAAGATGATATTATGATTCCACTATACATTGCTCAGATAAAAAATATTTACTGAGTCAACACTTCAGATCAGAGGTCATTAAGAAATACATTACAAATAGAAGACATCCCAGAGAAATCATTAAAATACTTTGGAAATTTTACAAGCATAAATGCAGGGCATAGATTTACTTTATGACCAGCAGTTTTATTATCAGTAGGATTGGCAATTCTTCCTGCACCCACAATTTTAGCAGAAATAAATTAATCATTCAAGTGAATATTATAAGAGCATAGTGCATAGTGGTAGCTTAGTTCCAAATCTTCCCACTTCTTTTCTTGGAAATCACATACATGAAGAATAGAAAAAATTTTCCTCACATTAGATTCTCATCAATGCTAGGAAACAGAGAGAATCTACAAACTCTAAGTTTTGTATTATTGTAGCCCAAGCAAATTAAATCAGCATTAACTTCATGGAAATGATGGGGCTTTTAGGGGCTGAAGGTGGGATGAAGAATGGAAGGCAGGAAGGGGCCTATCAGTGGCAGAGCTTAGAAATCAGAAAGAAATACTAAAAATATTCACTCCCAGAAGGAGCGGACCCCTCTCTGGATTGTGCTATGAATTGGACTGAGATACAACAGGGTGCAATTGCTAAGGAAGGTGGTTAAAAAGTTGTAGAGAGCAATCAGGGAAAATCAAGAGGTGACCAAGTTGTTTTAGAAAATTCCATGTTCCAGAAAAAGGTGAACACTTTGAAAGGTAGGAGGTATACCCCTTAATAAAGTGACAAGAACAGGACCAAGGGAAATCAGAGCTGGGAGTAGAAGCTCTTCTGAATCAGGTTAGATGCTAAGAGGCAAAGGAGATGTGGGTTGTATTATAAATAAATAGCCTACTACTATTTTAACAATATTGGGGAGAGCTGTTGAACAAAGAATCCTAGAGAATGATCTACTGGCTCTCTTGTTAATAGCTGGCCCAAGAAATTCCAACTCATTTAAACATGAAAAAATGGAGTAAAAATATACACAAAAATAGTTTAAAAGTATGCAAAAGATCACCCAAAATGTAATAAGAAAGCTCATTAAAATGTCACCCTAAAGCAGATAAAAATTTTACAATCCAAAATTTCAATGGGAATTAACAAAATTAACGTGGAAATTGCAGCTGTGAAGGAATACCATGAAGCAGAAATCAAATAAATCAGGGAGTTGAGCAGTCAACAGAAGGTGTGAGACAGACTGCCCAAAAAGTTGAATCAGAGAGTGGTATATTTCAAGAAGGAATGAGAAAAAAAATTATGTAGATGTTAATACTAAGTTACAAGGAGCAGGAGAGAGAAGAGACATCTTACAAAGCACAGTAAAAGACACAGGAAAAATAAGTAAGAAAAACAATAAAGTATAAATAGAAACAATAATTAGAGAGAAAAGAGACAGAATAAAGACAAAGGAGATCCAGCATATGAAGAATTGGAGTTTCTGAAGGAAAACACCCAAAATAATGTAATGTAACAATTATATAAAATATAATTATAAAAAGTCTCCTGAAAAAAAAAAAAGAAAATCTGAAGTTATGTGTTGAAAGAGTGCACTAAATTCCATGGAAAAGTGACCCAGAGTGGTCAGCGCCAAGATACAGCAGAATAGGCTACAAAGATAAAGGATCTATATGAGACAAATGATTATGTCATCTATAAGTGAAAGACAATCAGGCAGTCAGACTTCTCCACTGCAACACTGAATTTCAGATGACAGTGGAGCAACACCTAGAAGTTATTCAAGGAAGTAAGTGTGACTCAAGAATTTTATATTCAGTCTAGCTGTCTGTGATGGTTAATATTAGGGGTCAACTTGACTGGATGGAAGGATGCCTAAATGGCTAGTGAAGTACTGTTTCTGGGTGTGTCTGTGAGGTTGTTGCAGAGGAGATTGACGTTTGAGTCAGTGGACTCAGAGAGGAAGACCCACCTTCCTCTGTGGGTGGGCACCATCCACTCGCCTTCCAGCCAGCATGGCTAGAAAAAGCAGGCGGAAGAAGGCAGGATAACCTTGCGTGCTGAGTCTTCTGGCCCTCTTCTTCCAATGCTGGCTGCTTGCTTCTGCTCCTCCTGCCCTTGGACATCAGACTCTAGGTTCTTTGACCTTTCAACTCTGGGACTCATGCCAGCAGCTTGCTGGGGCTCTTGGACCTTTGGCCACAGACTAAAGGCTGCACTGTTACTTTTGGCTTCCCTGGTTTTGAGGCTTTCGGACTTGGATTTAGCCATTCCTGGCTTCTCCCTTCTCCAGCTTGCAGGCTTATCATGGGACTTTGCCTTGTGATCATGTGAGCGAACTCTCCCTAATAAACTCCCTTTTATATATACATATATCTTATTGGTCTGTCTTTCTGGAGAACCATGACTAATACGTTGTCTTTCAAGTATACAGTTTGAACATGTAAAAACTGAGGGCCGATTGTTCATATAATCCCTTCTTAAAAGAATCTACTGGAGGATAAACTCCGCTGTATTAAGGGATGATAAAGGAAATTCTAGCAAAACAAATAAGCATTAAACACATTTAACTATCGTTCTAAGACAAAATTGTAAGTAAAACAAGGGTGTGAATGTGACACGTTAATAGCACGAGCTCTGACAATGTAAAAATATGGCTACAAAAATGGCTGACAAGAGGTCTGAGACTACTATCCTTTAAAAGTCCTGCTAGAAAGGTTGGTCCTTGGCCTGCATCTGGAAACTTGAATTTGGGAAGTGTTCCCACCGCTCAGAGCTAATAAAAAGGCCTATGGTGTCTAAACTGTTTGTGCAAACATTATGATTTGTACTGAACAACTGCTTTCCTTTCAAAAGTCTGAAGCTTTGGTATGTGCTAGGCCGAAAGTGCCTGTGTGACCTGCCCTTGCAAAAATCTTGGGCTTGGCGGGGCGCGGTGGCTCACGCCTGTAATCCCAGCACTTTGGGAGGCCGAGGTGGGCGGATCACAAGATCAGGAGATTGAGACCATCTTGGCTAACACGGTGAAACCCCGTCTCTACTAAAAATACAAAAAAAATTAGCTGGGCATGGTGGCGGGTGCCTGTAGTCCCAGCTACTCGGGAGGCTGAGGTAGGAAAATGGCGTGAACCCGGGAGGCGGAACTTGCAGCGAGCCGAGATAGCGCCACTGCTCCCCAGCCTGGGTGACAGAGCGAGACTCCGCCTCAAAAAAAAAAAAAAAAAAAAAAAAAAAAATCTTGGGCTCTTGGGCATGGAGGCTTAAGTTTTCCTGGTAGACAACATTTCACATATGCCTTTACAACTTGCTGCTGGAGGAATGAAGTGTGTCCTATTTAACTCCATTGGGAGAAGAATCTCGTATGGCTGTACTTGCTTTTCTCTAGACTTTGCCTCACGTGTCTTTTTTCTTTGCTGATTTTGTACATATCCTTTCACTATAATAAATTCAGCTGTGAGTACAACTATATGCTGTGTCCTTTGAGTTTTTCTCATGTGTCATTGAAACTGGGGGTGGCTGGAAGGCGAGTGGATGGTGCCCACCCACAGAAGAAGGTGGGTCTTCCTCTCCGAGTCCGCCAACTCAAACGTCAATCTCCTCTGCAACAACCTCACAGACACACCCAGAAACAATACTTCACTAGCCATTTAGGCATCCTTCCATCCAGTCAAGTTGACCCCAATATTACCATCACAGACAGCTAGACTCAATATAAAATTCTTGAGTCACACTTACTTCCTTGAATAACTTCTAGGTGTTGCTCCACTGTCATCTGAAATTCAGTGTGGCAGTGATGAAGTCTGACTGTCTGATTGTCTTTCACTTATAGATGACACAATCATTTTTCTCATATTGTCTCATATTGTATTGAAACAAAATACAAACCTTCTGAAATACCAGAAGAATTAGTATAAAAAGAAAGTAAGAGGCCACATAGAGAGTTTGTATCTATCCATCCTTCTACTTGTAACATAATACAACTAAAATAAAAAATCAATTATAGTAAATCAGTAATTGTAAATGTAATTAAAAGAAAAACAGATGTTCATTTTGGATCACTAAACAAAACCCAATTCTTTGCTGAATCTGAAAGACATACTTAAATTAGTTCAGAAATGTTAAAAATAAAAGCATAAGCAAATGTATACAAGCAAGTGAAAACTAAAAAGAGTAGACAGGAATCTGAAATATTTATCAAAAAATTTAGACCCGAAGACGTTAAATGAGAAAATAAAACCAATCATTCAATTTACTATGAAAATATAACAGCTATTGTGATGGTTGATTTTTTATGTCAACTTGACTGGGCCCAGATAGCTGGTAAAAAACTATTTCCAGATGTACCTGGGAGGGGTTTCCAGAAGAGATGAGCATTGGAATCAGTAGACTGAGTCAAGAAGATTGCCCTCGCCATGTGGATTGGCATCATCTAACCCACTGAGGGTCTGAAGAGTGAATTTGCACTCTCTTCTTCAGCTGGGCTGTCCATATTTATCTGCCCTTTGACACTGGTGCTCCTGGTTCTGAAACATTTGGACTAAGACTAGGCCTCATACCACTGGCACCCCTGGTCCTCAGGCCTTTGTGCTTAGATTGCAATGACAACGCCTGGGCTTCCAGCTTGCAGGCAGCAGATTGTGGGACTTCTCCACCTTCATAGTCTTATAAGCCAGTCTCTTGCAATAAATCTCTTTCCCTATATGTATATCTAATTGATGCTATTTCTCTGGAGAACTCTGACTAATACAGTTATGTAACGTTGAAGAATAAAATACAGAATGAAGATGCAATTGAAATCATTTTCTATGTACCAGATAACACAATTTCATGAAGAAGGGAATAGATGCAATTAATAGAAAATAGACAAAACACATTAGTAATAGAAAGCTTTATTTCATTTTTCTATGAAAGATGTGTAAGATCAAGAAGTTAAAACCAAGTATTTAGATAACCCACAAAATGTAATTAATAAAGTGCCTCTGTTGGGGTATGCATCAAACTCTGTACCTTGATAATAGAGAATATCATCCTTTCAAATTTCTTTGAAACCATCATAAAATTGACTATATATTAGGCCACAATTCCAAAAAGAAGAAAAAAATCAGATAACATTAGCACAATACGGTTATATAGTAATTAACAACAAAAGCACAAAATGAAAAAGCTTTTCCACCTTGAAATAATTTTTAAAGCTGTATTAATGGACTCGAGGAAAAATAAAAATTTAGCAGGAAATGCAGAATTTCTTGAAAAAAGTTATCAAAAAACACCGTATATCAGAATCCATGGGATAATCCACGCTCAGAAGAAAATTTATAGCCTTAAATACTTACAGCAAGTAAAAGAAACCATAAAAATATGAAAGGAAAGGTTGTACTCACATCACAGAAATTGATGTCGGTGTTTTCCTTCTTTCTCAGCACTCTAGAATAGATTAAATAGTAATAGAAGCATCTGCATGTTAAAGTTTTTGTAATAGTCCCCTGTAAATCTGTCAAGGCCTGGTGGTTTTTTTGGGAAGTTGAAGTGGGTGGGTAAATCTTTTTCATAATAATTTATGGTGGGCTACAAAAAATAACAAAATAAATTTTAAAAAGTCAAAGGAAAGGATTAGTGAAGATAAAAGCAGAATGGAAGTTAGAGAATATAACTAATAAATAAAAATCTGGTGATTTGAAAAATAATTGATTAAACAAATAAATTACTAGATAATCTAATTAAGAAAAAAGGAAGAAAGTACAAATATACAAGAGAAATGACACAAAAAAAGAAAAGGACCCTAAAACATGAGGTATACTTTGTATAACTCTATGAAAGTAAATTTTAAAACTTGAATAAAATAGTTTCCTAAGAAAATATTGTTTAGACATATGACCTAGGGGAGAAAGAAAACCCCCTTTCTTTCTTTTTTTTTTAAATTTAATTTAATTTTAAGTTCTGGGATACGTTTGCAGGACGTGCAGTTGTGTTACATAGATAAATGTGTGCCATGGTGGTTTGCTGCACCTATCAACACATCATCTAGGTATTAAGCCCCACACGTATTAGCTATTTATCTTGATGCTCTCCCTCCCCTCACAGGCCCTCCACCCCTGCCAACAGGCCTGAAAATCCCCTTTCCACAGGAATAAAATAAAGAAATGGAGAAACTCGGCTTTCCCGTTTACTGTCCCTGAGCTCCAAGTCCAACCTTCTAAATTTTTCTCTGTTGTGCTGGGGCTGGGGCAGGTTCCCAGGTTCAAACTGCAGTTCATAGTTTCCTTTGCCTGCTTTCTTCTGTCAATAGGGAGCACTAAAGGAGGTTGGGAGGCAGGAGCAGAGGGAAGGAACTTTCTTGTGGTTTGTTGCTGTTTATGTCTGTTATCCCTGCAGCTACACTGCCCCAGTAGGGGTGGTTAGTTCTACTCTTCTGCTTCTAATGGAATCCTTGGAAACAGCTTTGTTTTTCCCCTGAGGTATGAGCCTCTACTCTTCTAGGCTCCTCTTCTAAGGTCCTAGGTTCTTATAACTCAACTCCCTTTCTCTTTGTGGCTTCATTTCTAGGGATGGTACCAGCATTCTGCAATTATCTCTTGCTGTGCCTCATTGCTCCCTTCTTGTTCTTTCACCTTTTCAATACCTATGTCATTCATTCGCTATTTTAAATTCCATCTGATGAAATATGCAGTGGTTCTTTTCCCCCGACTTACCCTTTTGTGGTTCAGTTTCCTCAGATGTAAAATGGAGATGATGATGGTGATGACAGTGATGATGACTGACAGTGATGGTGACAATAATCCTTACCACCTTAGCCTGTTGTAAAGATTAAGTGAGTTAATGTTGTGACTTCTGAGAACTATGGCACAGAGTAAGCCCACTATAAATTATTATGAAAAAGATTTACCCACCCACTTCAACTTCCTCAGAAAAGCACCAGGCCTTGACAGATTTACAGGGGACTATTACAAAAACTTTAACAGGTAGATGCTTCTATTACTATTTAATCTATTCTAGAGTGCTCAGAAAGAGGGAAAACTCCCACATCAGTTTTTGTGATATAAGTACAACCTTGATAACAAAGCTTAAGAAAAATTTTATAAAAATGATAATAGTCTCACTTTACAAATAAAGATGAAAAATCTTAAATAAAGCATTCACAAAGAAAACTTCCAGCACATTAAGGAATAATACATCATGACCATGTCAGAAATGAAAAAAGTCTCAATATTAGAAACTCTGTTAACATAATTCATCATATTAATAAGTATCATTAGTGTAATTTACTGTTTGAGGCCTCAGGCCTGGTTTAGTCTGTGATATTCTTCTATCTTCACTCCCTTGGAGATCTCAAGTTCTCTTGACTTCAAATGCTATCCATGTCCTGTTTTTCTATAGACTTCAAGTTAAGAATTGCTTTTACATTTTTTTTTGTAAAAAATAACAACAGAAAAACAATGAAAAAAAGCCCCAATAGAGACCATGTGTGCCTCAAAAAGCCTAAAATGTTTACTATCTAGCTGTTTGCAGAAAAGGTTTGACTGCCTTCTTGGATACAATATAATGGCTTTTGGGGTGGACTTACTTTAACATTTAAAAAAATTTAAACATAGCACACATTCAGAAAAGTGCACATACCCTGTGTGTACTGCTGTATGAATTTCATAAACTGATCACAGCTATGTAACCAGCACTCAGCTCAACAATTACTTGGTCTCCAGAAGCTACCTTGTTCCAGCAGTGGCCTGGCTTTTCTACTGCATTATAATCTTTAGAGCACAGTTTTCAAATGTGTCTCTCATATTCTTGATTAATTCTTTACCAATTCCCTTCCCACCAGAAATAAATATGCCTTAACTTTATCATCTTGCGAAATTCCTTTTAACAACTTGAAAATTTTAACAGAAAAGAAAATTCAAAACTATATCAAGTCGAGCAGCATGAAACTAACACAACAGCATCGTGTAGGATGGCAGTTTATATTTTTTCCTAAATAGACCAGAACATAACGCTGAGAAATAACATAGTACTTCACTTTAAATAGATGAGAGGGAATTATGCTTTGTGTCTTCAAGGTAGCACATACACAGTTTAATGCCAAAGTTGCTATGGAAACTATTGAATGATAGGAAAAATAGTTGCATAAATCTGTATAATTCATGAATTTCTGAGAATTTTCAGCTCTAAGTTTATAATACACAGAACTTCTTACCCAATGAAGCATTCATCTATTTGGTAAACATATTTTTTTTGTCTATATGTGCTGAAATACTTCTATTGATTGAATTAGTCTGAAAAACCTACCTGAATTTTCAAAATTCTGTTTTGAAGGCTTAAAATTCTTAAACATTTTTTATTTTTTTGAGAAGGAGCCTCTCTCTGTTGCCCAGGCTGGAGCGCAGCGGCACGATCTCAGCTCACTGCAACCTCCGCCTGCCAGGTTCAAGTGATTCTTGTGCCTCAGCTTCCTGAGTAGCTGGGACTACGGACACCTGCCACCACGCCCAGCTGATTTTTGTATTTTTAGTAGAGATGGGGTTTCACCACATTGCCCAAGCTGGTCTTGAACTCCTGACCTCAGGTGATCCGCCTGCCTTGGCCTCCCAAAGTGCTGGTATTACAGGAATGAGCCAACTTGCCCAGCCCATGTATATATATATATATATTTTTTTTAAAGAAAAATATACACACATCTTTTACTTATGTAAAGAATCAATAAAGTTCTATCAACAATTTAAATTATTATATTAAAGGTACTGTGTAGCCTTTTAGAAATTTAACAGGGATAAGTGATCTGTGGGAGAATGAGAAGCCTGATCATTTAGAAATCAATATATTACAAATACTAATTTTTGATTCCAAAGTGGATCTGAAATCAGTTTAGAAAAGATAGGGGGAATCTGTGTCCTAGACTACAGAGAGTTTCATTTACCTTTTAATATGAAGATGTTAATTCAATAAGCCTTTACTGAAGCCTTCTCTCTCAGCATTTTTCCAAGCACCGAGGATAGGGCAGAAAACAAGACCTCAGGAGCAGAATTACTGTTCTCACTGATGCTTTCGTTCTGCCAGTGGTAGACAAATGATAAACAAAAATATTAGCTAGTAATAGGTGTTCTAATGAGAAGCAAACAGAAGGGCTATTTATTTTACTAGTGGGTAGTCAGGGAAGTTCTCATCAGGAGATTACATTTGATCTTAATTCTGAATTGCAAAAAGGAGGCAGTTGGGGGAAGATTTGGGGAAATACCACTCAGGTGGAGGAAAAACTGGGACAAAAGGCTCTAGGAAATGGATGAGTATAAGAACTGCAAGCCACTTTTAGTACTTAGTGTCCAAGTCCAAGTAAAATTCAGAGATCATTGTGTTTTTGGACATTTGGGGTATGCCATTAAAAGGAAAGAAAAGTTATGCCTTTTCTGTTGACTACCTTCTCTGCAATCACAGCCTTGATGCTTCAAAGTGATCTCCTGCCCTCAGAGAGGATTCAACCACAGAATTCAACCACAGTATTCTAGCTCAGCATGCACACTTAGACATACACATATCTTTTTCTTTTCCATTGCCTCCTTTTCCTTGCCCACTCTCCTTCCTTCCTTCCTTCCTTCCTTCCTTCCTTCCTTCCTTCCTTCTTTCCTTCCTTCCTTCCTTCGCTCCTTCCCTCCCTCCTTCCTTCCTCTCTTCCTTCCTCCCTCCTTCCCTCCCTTCCTTCCACAAACATCTGTGAAGTGCTCAGAGTGTATGTATGTGACAAAGACACAATAGAGGAGGTTTGGAGCGGGCAGATCCATCAGTTGGAGGTCACCAAGAACAGGTGGTCCTCATCCAGCAAATTCAAATGCACAACTTGCTTCAGCCTTGGCTGATTTTCTGAGGCAGAATTTAAAAGTTCCAGATTCCTAAATTTCAAAACACAATAACCTCTTCTGTTTGTTTCACTTATTATAGCAAATGTCTCTCATTTGTGAGATCAACATTTTTGGTGTGCACATTATGAGGTAGGAGTGTGGGGGAAAGTGTTATGCCAACAGTGAGGGGGAAACCAAACTTCGTTCTCTAGCATGAAAATAATGACTCATTCCTCTACATCAGGGTTGGCCTTTGGGATATTGATTTTAAAAACTTGACTCATTGGTGGCAAAAATATAAAAAATAACATACACACAACAGACATACCCACGAAGCCATTAAAAAGTCCAAAGTGGAAAATATGCTGAAGATGACTATAAAGACATATCATAGCATGTAGCTCATCCAGACAGGAATACATTTTAGAGCATCTTCACAAGCGTCTTGGGAAGGATGACTTATCTGTTTTACCCCCTCTGGGTTACACAATGTTGAATACAACTGTTAAGAGTGTCAACAGCATTTGGATATTATTATTACTATTATTGTTGTTTTAATTAACACTATGAGGAGCTTCTTTAACTGGAAACATTATGAAGATAATTGAAGGCTTAGCTGAGAATAGCTGAATCCACATTAGCAAGTGAAAACTATGTACAGTTTATTCACTACATATATAACTTAATTTGTAGCTCATTATAAATAATAACTAGATATTAACTTTCTATCTCCTTCCACTAAGAGGTAGTGTAACCCTTAGTTTTGCCTTGCAAGGGAAAGGGCAGCTCTGGGCTGATGTGGATTCTCTCTTTCTTCAATGTCTGTTGATCCATGCCTGGCCCCCCACGAGTTGGTCATGGAAAAACTGCTTCAGTGCATTTGGCATATTAGGTCAAGAACTATTTGGACAATTCTCAGTCTCTGCTTCTCCAATTTTGGATGTTCAGTCTGTAACCACAGTTTTTGTTGCTTTTCCTCAACGTCCTTTTAAAAACACTGGCTGCTCAAGGCTGCTGTTGTGTGGCCCAGTGTTCTCAGCAAAATCTCTCTTCTCTCTCATGGGCCCTTCTAGACTTGAGCATGGGGAGGGCTTGATCAATCCCGACTTTTTTTGTGTGCAAAGCAAACACACAAATGATTCCCCTTTTCAGTGACTGTCTGTGGACCCCGCACTTCTCCCTGGTGCCTTGATGAACAACACCTCTAATTGCCTATAACCTCTGATCACTGTCCACCTGCTTCCACCTACCTTCCTACGTACTTCTGCCTTCATTCTTGTTCTCTGTGCTTCAGATACGCAGGACTTTTCCTAGTTCCTGGAAAATGTTCTACCACATTATCTCCTGTCTCAGGGTTGTCTTACATGCTGCTGCCTCTGCCTGAAAAGCTTTTCTGCTGTGATCAACCTTTTCCTCTGCTCCAGCATACCTGCCTGCTTGTGCTAGTTGATTCCTCCCCACTTCTCAGATTGCTGTGAAGTGCCTCTGCCGTAGAGATGCTGTCCTCCACCGTGTAGTCTATACTGGACTTGCTTATAATATGTTCTCTGCATTAGTCAGGGTGGTGCTAACTGTCGCAACAAATACACTTCCAAATTTCAGTAGTTTTACACAAAGTTTATTTCTTCCTCACTGTTTTAGGTTCTTAGGACTAACGTAATAAAGTACCAAAACTGGGTAGCTTAAAATAACACAAACACATATTGTCTCACACTTCTGGGAGCTGGAAGTCTGAAATCAAGGTGACAGAAAGGCCATGTTCTCTCTGATGGCTCTAGGGGAGAATCCTTCCTGGGCTCTTCCAGCTTCTGGTACTTACCTGCAATCCTTGGCTTGTAGCCTCATCACTCCAGTTCCATGGCCCTGTTCTCCCTGTGTCTTCACACTATCTTTCCTCTGTCTGTGTCTGCCCTTGTGTCCAAATTTTTCCTCTTTATAAAGGACATCAATACTGTGGGATTAAGGCCCATTCTAATGACCTCATTTTAAGTTGATTACCTTTCTAAAGACCTCTTTCCAAATAAGGTCACTTTTTAGGTACTAGGAGTTACGACTTCAACATATCCTTTTTGGGGACACACTTCAACCCATAATACCAACAATACTCTCAATGTTTTTGGTCAGTGGGCAGCTTTCCTACCCATGACGAAGGAGAAACCAGACTCCTCCCACTTTATTGCGCTACTGCTCCCTTAGGCTTTGGCATCATCTGTGTCTAGCTGATGAACAAAGAAAATGTGCAAAGGCACATTACCCCACACCCACGCTGGTCCAAGAGGTGGTAACATCCTTCTCACCCACATGCCCTTCTGGAGGACGGGTCTCAGGGCCTCACCTAGATGCAAGGGAAGAATGGAAAATGTAGTCCCTGCTGGGCAGTGCTTCTTAAGCCATCTGTGGTGAAGAGCTGGTATTTCTATTTACAATTCATCACAGGCCAATATTTTATAAAACAGAATTAAAAATGTACTATATTTAAAAAATGAATGAAAAGCATGCAAAATACAAGCTCCATTTTAGAAATTATTAAATTTAACAAACCTAAAGTTACTTCACCAAAATTCTCTAAGTTGCTAAACACTTAAATTCTCAATTTCCACACTTATTCTTGTCATCGACCACTAACAGTTTGCGGATGGGCACTGGTCTGGGCCCACACTTTGAGTAGCACTGCCTTACATTGTGGAAGGAAGTATCATATTTGTCGTGTAGATGGCCATTTCTGCCTCACTCTAATAGCCCCTGGCACTTACCCTAACCCTGTTGTTAGACTTTATTATGCTTATCTGTTTGACAGTTGTATTTCCTGCTCATCTGGACTCCAAACTCTGTGAGGTCAGAGACCACGTTTGTTTTGTTTATGGCTGTGTCCTTAGCACTCAGTTGAGTGACTGGCATAAAGTTAGAGATTAAGAAATACTTGACAAAATTTTGTTTCTGGTATGTACCTGGAACAATCCCTATGAAAAATACGTTTACATAAAATTTGTGACATTAATTTACTTAACAAAAGCTCCATTATTTTCATCTGCTTTTAAATGTTTTCCCTTTGCCTTGTTTATCAAACACTCATGCCCTAAGTCTATCTAGTACAGAAAAGAAGGAGCTCTTTGAAACAATGGGCCAATAAAATGGCAAGAAGGGGGTCAAGCTGGATGGCTGGCCTTTGTTAAAGCAAGAAGAATAGTAATAGTTTTCCAAACTCTTACTGAACTTACGAAGAATAATTTTGTAAGCAAAGTAAGAATATTTTGCTAAAGAAGTAAATACTGAGAAATAAAGAGAGGGCCTGGTTAGTTGCCATAATCAATCAGAATTCTTTTTTTTAAATTTTATTATTATTATACTTTAAGTTTTAGGGTACATGTGCACAACGTGCAGGTTTGTTACATATGTATTCATGTGCCATGTTGGTGTGCTGCACCCATTAACTCGTCATTTAACATTAGGTATATCTCCTAATGCTATCCCTCCCCTCTCCCCCCAACCCCACAACAGGCTCTGGTGTGTGATGTTCCCCTTCCTGTGTCCATGTTTTCTCATTGCTCAGTTCCCACCTGTGAGTGAGAACATGTGGTGTTTGGATTTTTGTCCTTGCAATAGTTTGCTGAGAATGATGGTTTCCAGCTTCATCCATGTCCCTACAAAGGACATGAACTCATCTGTTTTTATGGCTGCATAATATTCCATGGTGTATATGTGCCACATTTTCTTAATCCAGTCTATCATTGTTGGACATTTGGGGTGGTTCCAAGTCTTTGCTATTGTGTATAGTGCCACAATAAACATACGTGTGCATGGGTCTTTATAGCAGCATGATTTATAATCCTTTGGGTATATAACCAGTAATGGGATGGCTGGGTCAAATAGTATTTCTAGTTCTAGATCCCTGAGGAATCGCCACACTGACTTCCACAATGGTTGAACTAGTTTACAGTCCCACCAACAGTGTAAAAGTGTTCCTGTTTCTCTACATCCTCTCCAGCACCTGTTGTTTCCTGACTTTTTAATGATGGCCATTCTAACTGGTGTGAGATGGTATGTCATTGTGGTTTTGATTTGCGTTTCTCTGATGGCTAGTGATGATGAGCATTTTTTCATGTGTTTTTTGGCTGCATAAATGTATTCTTTTGAGAAGTGTCTGTTCATATCTTTTGCCTACTTTTCGATGGGGTTTTTTTTTCTTGTAAATTTGTTTGAGTTCATTGTAGATTCTGGATATTAGCCCTTTGTCAGATGAGTGCAAAAATCACAAGCATTGTTATACACCAATAACAGAGAGCCAAATCATGAGTGAAATCTCATTTACAATTGCTTCAAAGAGAATAAAATACCTAGGAATCCAACTTACAAGGGATGTGAAGGACCTCTTCAAGGAGAACTGCAAACCACTGCTCAATGAAATAAAAGAGGATGCAAATAAATGGAAGAACATTCCATGCTCATGGGTAGGAAGAATCAATATTGTGAAAATGGCCATACTGCCCAAGGTAATTTATAGATTCAATGCCATCCCCATCAAGCTACCAATGACTTTCTTCACAGAATTGGAAAAAACTACTTTAAAGTTCACAGGGAACCAAAAAAGAGCCCGCATCACCAAGTCAATCCTAAGCCAAAAGAACAAAGCTGGAGGCATCATGCTACCTGACTTCAAACTATACTACAAGGCTACAGTAACCAAAACAGCATGGTACTGGTACCAAAACAGAGACATAGACCAATGGAACAGAACAGAGCCCTCAGAAATAATGCCACACATCTACAACCATCTGATCTCTGACAAACCTGACAAAAACAAGAAATGGGGAAGGATTCCCTATTTAATAAATGGTGCTGGGAAAACTGGCTAGCCATATGTAGAAAGCTGCAACTGGATCCCTTCCTTACACCTTATACAAAAATTAATTCAAAATGGATTAAAGACTTACATGTTAGATCTAAAACCATAAAAACCCTAGAAGAAAACCTAGGCAATACCATTCACGACATAGGCATGGGCAAGGACTTCATGTCTAAAACACCAAAAGCAATGGCAACAAAAGCCAAAATTGACAAATGGGATCTAATTAAACTAAAGAGCTTCTGCACAGCAAAAGAAACTACCATCAGAGTGAACAGGCAACCTACAGAATGGGATAATTCTTCCATGAAGACAGAAAAAGAAAATTGTAGATAATAGTGTTTGAAAACATGTACCCATGGAGAATGGAATACTGCTGAGTTCTGTAAGGAAAAATTTAGTGACTATTCTAAATGCAAAATTCAGAAGTGGCCCCATTAGTCAAGCAAGAATTTAATAGATGATTTGAGCAGGATTATTTGTAACATTTTTCTCTAATAACTGGAAACACTATTGTTCCGTAGAAAGAACTTTGGTGGATTTTTTTTCTAATTTTATATCTCATAGTCTTTTTTAAGAGTATAGTTGCTACACACAGAAAGGAACATATAGTTAACTTGTATACATTGTGAAAAATAGCTAACATTTATTCAGAGGTTACTTTTGTCAGGTACTGAACTACATACTTTTCTTTTTGTTTTGGAGACAGACTCTCGCTGTATCACCTAGGCTGGAGTGCAGTGGCACAATCTCGGCTCACTGCAACCTCCACCTCCTGTGCTTAAGCGATTCTCCAGCCTCAATCTCCCAAGTAGTTGGTACTACAGGCACCTGCCACCACTGGTATTTCTAGTAGAGACGGGGTTTCACCATGTTGGCCAGGCTGGTCTCGAACCCCTAACCTCAAAAGATCCACCCGCCTCAGCCTCCCAAAGTGCTGGGATTACAGGTGTGAGCCACCATGCCTGGCCTACATACTTTTTATGCATCGTTCATTTAACCTCAACTACGGGTCTACAAGCTATTATCATCTCCATTCTACAGGTGACAGAACTGAATCTGCAAGAATAAGTAATTTTCCAGAGGCCTCCGAACTAGTTAAGTGAGAAATATTTATCCAGTTATTAATAGCTTCCTATTTGAACAACGAATTCAATCATCCAAAAGTCAGTCCTCCCGCCAGGACAAATCACCACAAATTCCTTTCAGTTTTAGAAACAGTGACATCTGTGAGCATTTATTTTCTTTCTGAAACTCTTTATATGATCTTAGGTTATATTATGTTATGTTGTGTTACACCATATTGTGTTATTTATTTTGGGTGACAAAGATTTTCTTAACTGATAACTGTGATAACTGATGTGGGATCACACAGAATTTTCAGAGTGAATACAACTCAGAGTCACAGGAACAAGATAATTTAGAAGAATTTAAATTAACATCACTCAGGATCTCATAGGCAACAACTGCTTTCATATATTACCCCCAGGAGAAGATCTTGGGGAGAGATAAAAATGTGAAACTCCAGTAACAATAAACCAGCAAAATAATGTGTTAAAAATGTTTACTGAAGACACAATTTGATGAAATAAAAGTTGTTGCCGCAAGAAAGGAGATAATGGTGACTTTCAGTGACTTAATTTCTTTCTGGAAGCTAAATGTGTTTCAAACGCCCAAGCTTCTATTGTGTATTGCTTGAGTTTCCTGTTTAGCAATCTCATTGATTTAGTATGGCATGGCCTTTCTTTGTTCCTTTAAAGAGACAATCAACTCAGGTTTGCGTGTTCCTTCCCTTCTTTTCCTCTGTATCCTCTGGCTTTAGGACAGATGTGTGTCTCATTGGTTTTGCAGGCATTTCCAGGCCACTTGGAAGTGAACTCTGCAGCTGGAAGGCACCTTGCTTGGCCTATTGTCTGGGACACAGTAACCATGATACAGTGTGTTATGTCTCTCAAAGTATTAAGCATAATGGGTGCACAGAAGAGGGAATTAGTTATATTTATATGAATGAGGACACATTTAACAGACAAGAACAATTTGAAGGCCGAGTTTTCAATACCCCAGACAAATAGCTCCATGAAGACAAAGCTATTGCCATCTGTTGATCACTGTATTACAGAGAGCTTATGACAATTCTTGAAACATAACTCATTGAAAAAATATTTGCTGAATTGATCAATAAATGATTTAAAAATCATTGTGGTGTAATGGAGAAATGTAAGGCCAGTAAAGTTAAAAATTGTAGGATTTTTTCCTTCTTGAGGGTGCTCCTCATCGGCTGTGCAGTCTTGGTAATGTCACCTACTTCTGAATGTTAGCTTCCCTCCCTATGAAAAAGGAGAAAGCAAAGTAAATGCTCAAATATTATTGTGAATATTAAATGAAGTAAAATGTGTCAAAACCACACACAAATACACACACACACACACAACATACCAAGATCTCTGGGATGTAGCAAAAGCAGTATTAAGAGGAAAGTTGATAATGTTAAATGCCTACCTCAGAAAGTGAGAAAGAGCTGAAATTAATGATCTAACATCACACCTAGAGGAACTAGGAAAACAAGAACAAACTAACCACAAAGCTGGCAGAAGAAAAGAAGTAAATAAAATCTGAGCAGAATTGAACAAAATTGAGACCTCAAAATCCATACCAACAGATCAACAAAAATAAAAGTTTGTTTTTTGAAAACATAAATAAGACTGATAGACTGCTACCCAGATTAACAAAGGATAAAAGATCCAGATAAACATAATCAGAAATGAAAAAGGTGACGTTACAACTGATCCAATGGAAATACAAAAGATCCCCAGACTAACATTAATACTCTACACAGAGAAACTAGCAAATCTAGAGGAAATGATTAAATTCTTGGAAACACACAATCTGCCAAGATTGAATCAGGAAGTGAAATACTGAAAGATTTTGAGTTGTGAGATTGAATCAGCAATAAAAAACCTACCAACTAAAGAAAAAGCCCAAGACCAGATGGATTCACAGCCAAATTCTATGAGACCTGTAAAGGAGATCTGGTATCAATTCTAGGGAAACTATTCCAAAAAACTGAGGAAGAGGACCTCCTCCCTAACTCATCCTATGAAGCCAGCATCACTCTGATACCAGAACTTGGCAAAGGCATAACAAAAAAAGAAAAGTACAGCCAACGTCCCTGATGAACGTAGATGCAAAAGCCCTCAACAAAAATGCTAGCAAACCAAATTCAACAACATATCAAAAAGTTAATTCACTGTAATCAGGTAGGCTTCATTCCTGGGAAGCAAGGTTGGTTCAACATATGTGAATCTGTAAAATGTAATTCACCACATAAATAGAACTAAAAACAAAAGCCACATGATCATCTCAATAGATGCAGAAAAGGTCTTTGATAAAATCCAACCTCCCTTTATGATAAAAACCCATAATTAATAAGAATTATTCATTATTTTGATGATATATCCACAGTAAGTGCATAGTAAATGGGTGAAAACTGGAAGCATTCTCCTTGAGAACTGGAACAAACAAGGATCCCCACTCTCACTATCCCTATTAAACATAATGTTGGAAGTCCTAGTGAGAGCACTCAGGTAATAGAAAGAAATAAAAAGCATCCAAGTAGAAAGAGAAGTCAAACTGTGTCTCTTCATGGATGATATGATCCCATGCCTAGAAAAACCTGAAGACTCACCCAAAAAGTTTCTGGAATGGATAAATGACTTCAGTAAAATTTCAGGGTACAAAATCAATGTAAAAAAATCAGTAACATTTTTATACACCAACAACATCCAAGGTGAGAGCCAAATCAACAATGCAGTCCCATTTACAATAGACACACACACACACACACACACACACAAGCATCTTTAATCACACCACTTTGTGAGACCAAGGCAAAAAGATTGCTTGAGCCCAGCAGTTCAAGACCAGATGGGGAAACATAGGGAGAATTTCTCTCTACAAAATAAATAAATTAAAGTAATAAATAAATAAATATTCTGGGCATGGTGGTGCACACCTGTGGTCCCAGCTAAACTTAGGAGACTGAGGCAGGAGGAATATCTGGGCCCAGGAGGTCAAGGCTGCCATAAGCCATGATCACACCACTGCACTCTGGCCTGGGCTACAGAGCAAGAGTCTGTCACTAAAAAAATTAATAAATACATCAAAATAAAATATACTATAATTTACAGAATACTGTTCATGTTGTATTAAAACTCTTGACACTTTAATTATGTGCAAAGAAAATAATAAAAACATAAAGCAGTGAAAAAAATAAAAATATGGTATAATCTTATGGGACTGCTGTCTTATATGTGGTCTATCATTGACTAAAACGTCATTATGCAGCACATGACTGTATACAGCCATATACAGATATACAGGAATGAAGAAATATATACACACACACATATATATGGGCATATAAAAATGAAGGAATGCAATTCCTTCAATATAATAAAGTATAAATAAATGTAACCTTAATATAATGAAGGCCACATATGACGGGCCCACAGATCATGATATATTAAATGGTGAAAAGCTGAAAACTTTTCCTCTGAGATCAGGAACAAGCTAGAGATGCTTGCTCTCACCATTTCCATTCAGTATAGTATTAGAAGTCCTAGTCAGAGCAATTTTAGGCAAGAAAAAGAAAAAAAGGCATCCAAATTGGGAAAGAAGAAGTTAAATTGTCTCTGCAGATGACATGATCTTATGAAATCCTAAAGGCTACAAACAATAAAACTATTAGAACCAATAAACAATTCAGTAAAGTTGCAGGATACAGAATGAGCACACAAAATTAATACACAAAATTAATAACATTTTTATACACAAACAATGAACAAGAAAATGATTCCACTTATAATAGCATAAAAATACTTAGGAATAAAGTATTTAACTAAGGAGGTGAAATATTTGTACACTGAATAATATAAAATATTGATGAAAGAAATTTAAGATGGCACAAATAAATGGAAAGATACCCTGTGTTCATGGACTAGAAGAATTAAT
Organism: Symphalangus syndactylus; assembly: GCF_028878055.3. Classification (NCBI taxonomy): domain Eukaryota; kingdom Metazoa; phylum Chordata; class Mammalia; order Primates; family Hylobatidae; genus Symphalangus; species Symphalangus syndactylus. Next base: position 25,914,556 of record NC_072438.2, read on the forward strand.
AATGTAAAAATGCCATGTTACCCAATGTGATCTACTGATTAAATGCAATCCTTATCAAAAGTCCAGTGACGTTTTTTCAGAGAAATAGAAAAAAAAAACCCTAAAATTCATATGGAAGCACAAAGGACCTTAAATAATCAAGGCAATCTGAAACAAAAAGAACAAAACTGAAGACATCACACCATCTGATTTTAAAATATACTATAAAGCTATAGTAGTCAAAACAGTATGATACTAGCATAAAAACAGACATATAGCAGAATGGAAAAGAATGGTAAGTCCAGAATAAATTCATGCATTTATGGTAAATTAGTCTTTGACAAAAGTGCCAAGAACACATAATGGGGAAAGGACAATCTCTCCAGTAAATGCTGTTAGGAAAGCTGGATGTCCACATGCAGAAGAATGAAATTTTACCCTTATTTCACAATATAAACAATAATCAGTTCAAACTGGATTAAAAACTTAAACCTGAAACTGTAAAACTAGTAGAAGAAAACACGAAAAAAATCTTCTTGACACTGGTCTGGGCAATGACTTTTTCAATATGACCCAAAAGGACAGTCAACAGAAGCAAAAATAGACAAATGGGATTACACCAAACTAAAAAACTTCTGTATAGTAATGAAAACAATCAAAAGCATAAAGAGACAACTTATAGAATGGGAGAAAATATTTGGAAAACATACATTTGATAAAAGCTTAGTATGCAAAGTATATAAGGAACCCATACAACTCAATAGCAGGAAAACAGTAACTCAGTTAAGAAATGGGCAAAGGACCTTAACAGACATTTCATAAAAGAAGACATACAAATGGACAATAGATATTAAAAAAAGCTCAACATCATTAATTATCAGGGAAATTCAAATGGAAACATCTTGTTTTAAAACAGACTCTTTCAGACTTTTCTTAGGGTTAGTTTTCAATTACTATTTTAAGAAACCTTTTAAGCAGAAATACACTTAGACATCACCCAGTGTTGTATAGTAAGTGGTGATGTAAAAATAAAATATTTCCTCTCATAAGGGCAGGTATCCTTTCTTCTTGTTGGGACGTGGCTCAACATAGACAATTTGCATAACATATGTAAAAAGTGTGCTGTCATTTTCTAAATACAAATATTGATTTTTTCCCTAGTTGACTGTATTTATTTGAAAGGATATGATTAGGGAGTCTCATATGACAATACTTGCAACTAGACCATTAGAAATGCAAAGAGCTTGTCACAAGCCAATTGGGCCTCTTCCATGGTTTAAGACCTGTGTCTATGAAATCTCTCCCTCTCAAATAAACCCAGAGACCTAGTGTTTGGTTTTCTTATGAAAGACAATTCAACAAAAATATTTAAGTTAAAGAGATTTCCATTATTTGTTGTCACTTGTAAAAATTATTAAAAGGATTCAAACTTACGGGGCAATGAACAGTACAGTATTTTAAGATGACTGCCAAGATTCCCATCCTGGGGGTTGCATATTTTATATACTCTCTGGAGCCTATGACTATGATGTGATATCATTCACATGATTGGGTTACTAATTAACTCTGTGTTACTCAAAAGGGGGGATTATCCTGGATGAATCTGATCTAATCAGGCAAGTCTTTAGAAGAAGTACTAATGTGATGTGATGATGAGACATGAAGCAAAAAATTGAGAGTGCTCTCCAGCCTCTAAGAGCTAGCAAGAAAATGGGGACTTTTCCAGTCCTGCAATCACAAAGGGAATCCAGTCAACAACTGAATTCAGTGAACACCTTGGAAGAACTTGGAAGAGAGCCCAATGCTCCAAACAGGAGCTGTAGCACAAGAGGCACCTTGATTCCAGGCTTGCGAGAGGCTGGACAGAAGATCCAGCTAAGGAGTGCCTGGACTCCTGACCCAAGAAAACTATGAGATAATAAATTTCTGTCGTTTGAAGTCTCTACGTTTGGGGTAATCTGTGATGCAGCAATAGAAAAACAAATAATACAGTTTTTGCAACATTCACTAGAATCCCTTTTCCTGCTCTATACTGTTCTCTCACCTCCACAGGCTCATTCATCTCATTCACTTCTCTAAAAGCTTCCTCCTTCATATCCAGTCTGATTAGCTCTCTTAAGCTTTCTTCCCTCCTAATGCCCACTCAGCATTTTAATGGGAAGATTAACTTAACTTTCCTTCCAGCAGGAATCTTTCCTCCCCTAGAAGAAGTAAGGAGGTAGGTTAGGCAGGCAATTTTAGGAATCTCTTGCACCCAAAAAGGAGCAGATTAGTCTATGTCCAGGCTTTTGTGACAGTTTTTGGACCTATGTGCACACGCTTACACAGACTGCACATGCATGATGATGCTTAACCATTTGCTTTTGACTTCTAAGTGAAAACAAAACATTTTTAGCCCACTCAAGTTTTTCCCCAGACACCTAAGAATGGCTTATCTTCATTTTGGTCTCTTGGTGAAAACGGAATTGTCTTCCAATATCTCTTCGCTTTTTTCCATGTAGTAGAAGTTTTATCATTGAGCACCTGACCAGTCAGTTATATAGATTTTCTCACCTCTCCTATAGCTAGAATATGATGAATAGGATGTATGAGAAGGTGATATTTGCAACTTCTAGGACATGCCCATAAAGGAAAGGAGTTTGCCATTTCACGTTTTCCATTTCCTGTTGGCAGGAATGTGGCAATGATGGCAGGGCACTGTTCAGCCATATTGCATGAAGAGATGGAAGTCACATGAGGACAATGGCAGGGCCACAAGATAGAAGAAACCTGGGTGCGAGGGAATTTAAGGGTAGCTTCTTGTGACATCAGCTACTAATTGTCCCCAATATTTGTTCTCCATTTCCTCTCCTATTTAGCATTGGGTCTCTGCCTCCAGACTTATCTAGACACATAGGAAACCAGCTGGATAACTCATTTCCTAGCCTCCCTTGCAGTATGGTCATGTGACCAAGTCCTCATCAATGAATTTTAAGCAGGAATGGTGAGCTGAAGTTGTGCCTTTTTCTAATTAAAACATGGTCATAACCCTTGTTATCTTTTTGGGATAGAAGTTAGGTCAGTCCCGTCCTGGAGATAGCCAAGGTGGCTTACTGTTCGAAATTTTTGTATCAATTGGACAAACCATCTAGTATCTGTTACCAATATGTAGAATAACAACAGCAAGCAGGCCATTTGGTTTACCTGCTCTTCCTTTAGGCTTCTTTGGTTCCCTGTGAGACCTTTATAAAATACTATACTGACATTGTTTCTTTAGTCGTCTGTTTTGTACACTAGATTGTGGTTCCTGGAAGACTAAAGTTTATCTTCATATTTCTCTGAATTCTCAGTTCCTGGAATAGCACCTGATACACAAAAGGCATCCAGCCGATGTTTGCTGAACAAAGAAATGAAGGTAATGTTTGAAATAAAGGTAATGTATGAAGTTGAGAGGGAATGATGGGAAGGCAGACTAAACACAGAATTGAGAATCAGGAAAACTTGAAGAGATTATTTCCAAAGCTCTTATTGGTTACAGAGTTGGTTGGTGACATATCCAGAATATAATTATGCTGGCTAACTTCTAGTCTATATTTTTACTACACCAATGTAGCTACAGTTACATTCAGATCAGGAGACATTTAGGAAGGACATCTTCTTTCTTTCTTTCTTTTTTGAGACGGAGTCTTGCTCTGTTTCTCAGGCTAGAGTGCAGTGGAACGATCTCAGCTCACTGGAACCTCTGCCTCCTGGGTTCAAGCGATTCTTCTGTCTCAGCCTCCTGAGTAGCTGGGATTACAGGCGCCCACCACCGCACTGAGATAATTTTTGTATTTTTAGTAGAGACGGGGTTTCATCATCTTGGTCAGGCTGGTCTCGAACCCCTGACCTCAGGTGATCCACCTGCTTTGGCCTCCCAAAGTCCTGGGATTACAGGTGTGAGCCACTGCGCCTGGCCAGGAAGGACATCTTAAGAAGAGGTTATTGACAGGAGCAGGAGACAAAAGAGAATAGAAGTGGGTACACATACCAATGAGCATGGGTGTTGATATGGTTTGGCTGTGTCCCCACCCAAATCTCATCTTGAATTCTAATTTCCACAATTCCCACCTGTCATGGGAGGGACCCAGTGGGAGGTAATTGAATCATGGGGGTGGGTCTTTCTCGTGCTGTTCTCATGATAGTGAGTAAGTCTCACGAGATCTGATGTTTTTATAAGGAGTTTCCCCTTTCACTTGGCTCTCATTCTCTTTTGCCTCCTGCCATGTAAGACACGCCTTTTGCTTTCCACTATGATTGTGAGGCCTCCCCAGCCATGTGGAACTGTGAATCAATTAAACCTCTTTTTCTTTGTAGACTGTCCAGTCTCAGGTATGTATTTATCATCAGTGTGAAAACGGACTCATACAGGTGTGTACCTCTAGAGTGGATTTTGGCAGAATGCATTAATGCCTGAATTTTCATTTCTCTATTTATCCATGCCTATTGCCATGTAACTTTTCAGTTTATTCCATTAAAGAGGCAGAGTAAGTTTCTCTGCCCCTTTAGTTTGGGTTCAGTCACATGAGTTGCTTTTGCCAATGGAATTTTGGCAGAAATGACATGACCAAGCTTGCTCTATTTTGTCTCTGATATGGTCAGGTCACAAAACGTGAAAGGCTGCCTGCTGTTACTAGGAGAAGGATGACAAGCAGATGGAATAGAGAAGAGTTTCTACGGTTGAAGCCAGGCCAGGATCTGCTGCATCCCTGACTGCCTTCAGATGTGTGAATGAGACCAGGTGAGAGCAGTTGAGTGGCTCATTTGAGTCCAGGGTAAATCAATCTACACTGTAGCCATGAGATAAATTTTTAAAAACCTCTTTTATTGTATGCTGCTGATATTGCACAGCACAATCATAACCATAATTACCTGATGGGGGTAATGGCTAGAAATAGGTGATATGGATGAAGGGGAATGATGTCAGCAATGCTCTCTTGTAAAGGACTTGTTGGAATTTAGGATTGCATTTCAGTGGTAGGGTGAAGGCTGTGAAATGCCACATTTGCATGTTAGTCTCCTAGTGGTGTCCTCATCACATAAATTTCAGTTCTAGATAACAATATTTCAATCTAGAAGTGATTATTTTCATTTTACAAAGACCAAAGAGTCATGAAATAGCACCTTTCCTGAACTATGCCATAAAGGCTAGATAGGGATAAATGAGAAACAAGATAAATAAGTAACTGACTCTAACTGACTCTCAATTATTGCTACATGGTTGAACAATTAGAGGAAAATGTACTTTATTAAAAGATGGGGAACTCAAAATTATTTGTAATATTTGAACAATAAACAGCCTTTGCTTAATGGATAGAGATACTATTTCACTTCACCAACATGTTTGACCATATGATTGGAGAACTTGGGCACTGCCAAAAAATACATTATTGGCTTTAAATTATCATAGAAAAGTGAAATGCTCCTAGCTGGGTATTTTTCAAATTCCTCTTGATTTACATCCAGGGACTCAATACTGGGAAGACACTCTTTTCTCCCATTTCTCCTTCTTCAGCCAAGTCCTCTGCCTCTATCATCCTTAAATCTCTTCTTTTTCTTTCATTTTGTTTTTGCCTCTAGATGGAATTTCCTCCCATCAAAAAGGCTTTTTTTTTTTTCTTTTTGAGATGAAGTTTTGCTCTGTCACCCAGGCTGGAGTGCAGCAGCAAAATCTCAGCTCACTGCAACTACCACCTCCCAAGTTCATGCAATTCTCCCATCTCAGCCTCCAGAGTAGCTGGATTACAGGTACACCATGCCTGGCTAATTTTTGTATTTTTGGTAGAGACAGGGTTTCACTATGTTGGCTAAGCTGGTCTCGAACTCCTGACCTCAGGTGATCCACCTGCCTCAGCCTCCCAAAGTATTGGAATTACAGGTGTGAGCCACCGTGCCCAGCCCCAAAAGGCTTTTCAACTTTAGTATTTTCACATTCCCATGCCTTTTATTCATAACTCATCCCACATCTGGTTTGTTCCAAGAAAAATACCAAATTCAGTTAGGGTAAGCCTCCCCAACTATCTGAGAAGAGGCCAAGCTACTATAATAAGGAGACTGCTAACTACAGAGGCTCATGGAAGAGAGGTTTATTTCTCTTACTTAATGGTTCAAAGGGAGGCAGTAGTCTAAGACAGGAAGATCACTTTGCCTCACAAGGGTCAGCTGGGAATCCAGGCTGGGTCCTTTGATCATGTTGTCCTTCTATTGACTAGGGTGTTGTCTGCATTTTTGACAGTGGTATTCTATGACCACATTTATGTTCTAGTCTGTAGGAAGAGGAAAGCAGAGAAGTAGAGGAAAAGTGATTCCCATTTAATGAAGTGATATAAAAGCTTCATGCAAAACTGCTGTTTACATTCCACTAGTGAGAACATAGCCACATGGCCATATTTAGCTGCAAGAGAGTCTTGGAAAAAGGATTAGACAATTAGTGGACTACATGTCATGCAAAAATGTGTTGTAGGGATGCAATATTAAAAGAGAGAAGGGAAGACTAGATATTATGGTCACTTAGCAGGCTCCCTTAATTTCCCAGAAGGGCACACATATATATTGCATGAGTGCTTTTCTCTAGTACTAAGACTCCTCAGTGGAGCTAAGGGGGAAACCTTGATACACCAGCTACTCCCATCTTATGAGGGATAAAAAATGCTGTAGAAATCTTCTGGACTGGATTTTAAGATCTGGTGATGCTGAGCCCATGAGCCAGTCAGTGAACTGCCCCCTCCTTCAACTGAACCAGTCAATTAACTACTTAAAATGGGAAAATAAAGACATCACCATACTTATAAAATACATAGGGAAAAATTACATAAAGTATTTTTCTTCCTTTAGAAGTACTTCCCTTGAACAAAAAGTCTGAGGAAAAGTTTAGCAAAACATATTACTATATAATAATTGTTAATCCTGTTTCACCGAATACTAAAGCATCCTGAAGGTGTTTTCTCCTCATATATTGCAGTGATAAGGTCCCTAATAATTTTCTTGTTTATTTGGAGAGGCTTTTTGGGGGGGTCTTTAAATTTTTTTATAGATTCAGGGGGCACATGTGCATGTTCATTATAGGGATATATTGTGTAGTGGTGGGGTTTGTGCTTCCAGTGCACACATCATCCAAACAGTAAATATTGTACCCACTAGGTAGTTTTCAACACTCACCTCCCATTTTGGAGTCCCCAGTGTCTATTATTTCCCTCTGTATGTTCATGTATACCCATTGTTAAGCTCCTACTTACAAGTGAGAACTGCAGTATTTGATTTATTTTAATTAATTAATTAAATTGTAATTAATTAAATTTTGTTAGAGACAGAGTCTTTCTATGTTGTGTAGGCTGGTCTTGAACTTCTGGCCTTAAGTGATCTTTCAACACCTCACCTGGAGCCAGGAGTCACTTAGGATAATGGCCTCCAGCTCCATCCATGTTGCTGCAAAAGACATAATCTTATTCTTTTTTATGACTGCATATTATTCCATGGTATATATGTACCACATTTTCTTTACCCAATCATCCACTGATAGACACTTAGATTGATTTCATGACTTTGCCATTGTGGATAGTGCTGCGATAAGCATATGAGTGCAGGTGTCTCTTTAATATAATGACTTCTTTTCCTTTGGGTAGATACCCAGTGGTGGGGTTGCTACGTCAAATTATAGTTCTATTTTTAGTTCTTTGAGAAATCTGATGTCCACAGTTTGCACTAATTTATATTCTTACCGACAGTTTATAATCTTTCCCTTTTCTCTGAATTCTTGTCTACATCTGTTGTTTGACTTTTTGATAATAGCCTTCTGATTGGTGTGAGAGGCGATCTCATTGTAGTTTTAATTTGTATTTCTCTGATGATTAGTGATGTTGAGCATTTTTTCATATGTTTGTTGGCTGCTTGTGTATCTTCTTTTGAGATATGTCTGTTCACATCCTTTGTCCACTTTTTAATGACATTGTTTTTTCTTGTTGAGTTATTTAAGTTCTTTGCAGAGTCTGGATATTCTTTGTCAGATGCATATTTTGCAAATATTTTTTCTCATTCTGTAGATTATTGGTTTACTCTTTTGATCATTTCTCTTTCTGTACAGAAGCTTTTTAGTTTAATTAAGTCCCATTTATCTATTTTTGTTTTTGTTGCATTTGCTTTTGAGGCCTCTATCATAAATTCTTTTCCTAGGCCTATGTCGTGAAGAATTTTTCTAAGTTTTCTTCTAGGATTTTTTATAGTTTCAGGTATTACATTTAAGTACTTCACCCACCTTGAGCTATTTTTTGTATATGATGACAGATAGGAGTCCAGTTTCATTCTTTGGCATATGGCTATCTAATTTTTTCAGCACCACGTATTGAATAGGCCGTCCTTTGGTGGGGGATCTTTGAAATAAATGCAACTTTTCCATTTTGCTTCATTCTGTTCATTTCCTTTTACTTTCCATTTAATTCCAGGCACATGTTTTTTTCCTTTTTCTTTTTAAATTTGTATAAATTTAAGGGAGTACAAGTGTAATTCTGGCACCTACATATATTGTATAGTGGTGAAGCCCTGGCTTTTGGTATATTCATCACCTGAATAATGCACATTGTATCTATTAAAATTTCTTTTTTTTTTTTTATTATACTTTAGGGTTTTAGGGTACATGTGCACAATGTGCAGGTTTGTTACATATGTATCCATGTGCCATGTTGATTTCCTGCACCCATTAACTCGTCATTTAGCATTAGGTGTATCTCCTAATGCTGTCCCTCCCCCCTCCCCCCACCCCACAACAGTCCCCGGAGCGTGATGTTCCCCTTCCTGTGTCCATGAGTTCTCATTGTTCAATTCCCACCTATGAGTGAGAACATGCGGTGTTTGGTTTTTTGTCCTTGCGATAGTTTACTGAGAATGATGTTTTCCAGTTTCATCCATGTCCCTACAAAGGACACGAACTCATCATTTTTTATGGCTGCATAGTATTCCATGGTGTATATGTGCCACATTTTCTTAATCCAGTCTATCGTTGTTGGACATTTGGGTTGGTTCCAACTCTTTGCTATTGTGAATAGTGCCGCAATAAACATACGTGTGCATGTGTCTTTATAGCAGCATGATTTATAGTCCTTTGGGTATATACCCAGTAATGGGATGGCTGGGTCAAATGGTATTTCTAGTTCTAGATCCCTGAGGAATCGCCACACTGTCTTCTACAATGGTTGAACTAGTTTACAGTCCCACCAACAGTGTAAAAGTGTTCCTATTTCTCCACATCCTCTCCAGCACCTGTTGTTTCCTGACTTTTTAATGATGGCCATTCTAACTGGTGTGAGATGGTATCTCATTGTGGTTTTGATTTGCATTTCTCTGATGGCCAGTGATGAGGAGCATTTCTTCATGTGTTTTTTGGCTGCATAAATGTCTTCTTTTGAGAAGTGTCTGTTCATGTCCTCTGCCCACTTTTTGATGGGGTTGTTTGTTTTTTTCTTGTAAATTTGTTTGAGTTCATTGTAGATTCTGGATATTAGCCCTCTGTCAGATGAGTAGGTTGCAAAAATTTTCTCCCATTGTGTAGGTTGCCTGTTCACTCTGATGATAGTTTCTTTTGCTGTGCAGAAGCTCTTTAGTTTAATGAGATCCCATTTGTCGATTTTGGCTTTTGTTGCCATTGTTTTTGGTGTTTTAGACATGAAGTCCTTGCCCACGCCTATGTCCTGAATGGTATTGCCTAGGTTTTCTTGTAGGATTTTAATGGTTTTAGGTCTAACATATAAGTCTTTAATCCATCTTGAATTAATTTTTGTATAAGGTGTAAGGAAGGGATCCAGTTGCAGCTTTCTACATATGGCTAGCCAGTTTTCCCAGCACCATTTATTAAATAGGGAATCCTTTCCCCATTTCTTGTTTTTGTCAGGTTTGTCAAAGATCAGATAGTTGTAGCTATGCGGCATCATTTCTGAGGGCTCTGTTCTGTTCCATTGATCTATGTCTCTGTTGTGGTACCAGTACCATGCTGTTTTGGTTACTGTAGCCTTGTAGTATAGTTTAAAGTCAGGTAGCGTGATGCCTCCAGCTTTGTTCTTTTGGCTTAGGATTGACTTGGTGATGCGGGCTCTTTTTTGGTTCCATATGAACTTTAAAGTAGTTTTTTCCAATTCTGTGAAGAAAGTCATTGGTAGCTTGATGGGGATGGCATTGAATCTATAAATTACCTTGGGCAGTATGGCCATTTTCACGATATTGATTCTTCCAACCCATGAGCGTGGAATGTTCTTCCATTTGTTTGTATCCTCTTTTATTTCATTGAGCAGTGGTTTGTAGTTCTCCTTGAAGAGGTCCTTCACATCCCTTGTAAGTTGGATTCCTAGGTATTTGATTCTCTTTGAAGCAATTGTGAATGGGAGTTCACTCATGATTTGGCTCTCTGTTTGTCTGTTATTGGTGTACAAGAATGCTTGTGATTTTTGTACATGAATTTTGTATCCTGAGACTTTGCTGAAGTTGCTAATCAGCTTAAGGAGATTTTGGGCTGAGACAATGGGGTTTTCTAGATATACAATCATGTCATCTGCAAACAGGGACAATTTGACTTCCTCTTTTCCTAATTGAATACCCTTTATTTCCTTCTCCTGCCTGATTGCTCTGGCCAGAACTTCCAGCACCATGTTGAATAGGAGCGGTGAGAGAGGGCATCCCTGTCTTGTGCCAGTTTTCAGAGGGAATGCTTCCAGCTTTTGCCCATTCAGTATGATATTGGCTGTGGGTTTGTTGTAGATAGCTCTTATTATTTTGAGATACGTCCCATCAATACCTAATTTATTGAGAGTTTTTAGCATGAAGGGTTGTTGAATTTTGTCAAAGGCCTTTTCTGCATCTATTGAGATAATCATGTGGTTTTTGTCTTTGGTTCTGTTTATATGCTGGATTACATTTATTGATTTGCGTATGTTGAACCAGCCTTGCATCCCAGGGATGAAGCCCACTTGATCATGGTGGATAAGCTTTTTGATGTGCTGCTGGATTCGGTTTGCCAGTATTTTATTGAGGTTTTTTGCATCAATGTTCATCAAGGATATTGGTCTGAAATTCTCTTTTTTGGTTAAGTCTCTGCCAGGTTTTGGTATCAGGACGATGCTGGCTTCGTAAAATGTGTTAGGGAGGATTCCCTCTTTTTCTATCGATTGGAATAGTTTCAGAAGGAATGGTACCAGTTCCTCCTTGTACCTCTGGTAGATGACCCTCCTCTCTTAAACCTCCTTACTCTCTGAGTCTCCAGTGTCTATCATTTCACACTCTATGTCCATGCGTACACGTTATTTGGGTCCTACATATAAGTAAGTATATGTGGTATTTGACTTTGTTTCTGAGTTGTTTCACTTATCATGGCCTCCAGTTTTATCCATGTTGCTGCAAAACACATAATTTTAATCTTTTTTGTGGCTAAATGGTTTTCCATTGTCTATAAACACCACATTTGCTTTATTCAGTCATACTTTGATGGATACTTAGGTTTATTTCATATGGTTGCTGTTTTTTCCCTCCCTCCCTCCCGCCCTCCCCCCCTCCCTCCTTCCTTCCTTCCTTCCTACCTTCCTTCCCTTTGTTTCTGTTGTAACAGTCAAGGTTGAGTCAGGAAACAGACCTCATTCAGTTATTTATTTTATAAACAACCTTACTGAAGTAGAATTGATTTATAGTGAATTGTGCATATTTAGTGTGTAAAATTTGATATTTTGACATATGCATACATGTACAAAATCATTACTGTAATCAAGATCATGACCATCTCTGTTCTCTCCAACAGTTTCTTTTGCCTCTTTGTAATTTCTCTTTTCCTTCTACCCAACCCCTGTCTCATCCTCAGGCAACCACTAATCTACTTTTGTTATTGTAGATCACTGTTTGCATTTCCTAAAACTTATGGAACAATGTGATATAAGTTTATGTTTTTCTGTCTTCCTTCATACATCATAATTATTTTGTGAGTAGTCTATGTTGTAGCATGTATCAATAGTTCATTCCCTTGTATTGCTGAATAGTACTGATCTAATTTGCATTTATTGGTGCATAATATTCACAAAATTCCTTTCTTATTTTTTAATATCTGTAGAATCTGTAGTAATTTCACTTCTCTCATTCTTGATATTGTAAGTTGATATTGGTCAGGCTAGAATTTTATCAATTATTTTAATTTTCTCAAAGAACAAGATTTTGGTGTAATTGTCTCTCTTTTTTTCCTATATCATTGATTTCCACTCCAATTTTTGTTATTCTTCCTTTCTACTTAATTTGAGTTTAATTTTCTCTTCTTTTTCTAACCTCTTAATGAAGAATTAAAGTTTATATATTTGAGAACTTCCTTCTTTTTAACTTAGCATTTAGTGCCATAAGTGTCCCACTAAGTACTGCTTTAATGGCATCCCACAAATTTTTACATGTTGTGTTTTCATTTTCATTTATTTCAATTAAAAACACTTTCTAACTTTTCTTTTGATTTCTTTTTTGACCTATGTGTTATTAGAAATTTGTATTTACAATTCAAATATTTTTATCTTTTCCAGAGATGTTTATACTATTGGGTTCTAATAAAATTCCCTTGTGGCCATATAACTTACCTTTAAATTCATTAAATTTTTTAAATGCCCAGAATATGATAATCCTAGCAAATGTTCTGTATACATTTGAAAAAGAGTTTACTCTGAGGTTGCTGTGTGGACCATACTACAAATGTCAATTAGATCAAGTTGGTTGAAAGTGTTGTTCAAATCTTCTGCATCCTTACTGATTTTCTGCTTATTTGTTCTACCAATTATTGAGAGAGGGGTATTGAAATATCTCATTAAAATTAATTTCTTTTTTTCTACCTTCAGTTCCATCAATTTTTGCATCTTATGTTCTGAAACTCTGTTATTGGTGAATAGACAAACCTAAATATGAAAGCCAAAATGTTAAAACTTCTAGAATAAAACACAGAAGTAAGTCTTTGTGACTTAGAGTAGGCAAAGAGTACTTAGGTCAAGCACAATAATCATGCATCAGAAAAGAAAAATTGATAATTTGGAATTCAACAAAATTAAGACCTTCTGTTCTTGCAAGACACAGGAAATAAAATGGGAAGCTCTGGTGTATTAGTTGGCTTGGGCTGCCATAACAAAATCCCATTGGTGAGGTGGCTTAAGTAACTTATTTCTCACAGTTTTGAGGGTTGGAAGTTTGATCAGAGTTACAGCTTGGTTGGTTTCTGGTTAGAGCTTTCTTTCTGGCTTTCAGATGGCAGCCTTCTTACTATGTCCTCACTTAGCAGAGAGACAGCTCTGGTATCTCTTCCTCTTCTCATAAGGGCACTAATCCCGTCATGAGGGCTTCACCTCCTGAGTGCATCCAAACCTAATTATCTCTCAAAGGCCCTGTTTCCAAATTCTATTACATTGGGGGTTAGGGCTTTAACGTTTGAACTTTGAAGAACACAATTCAGTCTGTTGAGCATGAACTCTGAGAAAATATGACAGTATATAAATCTGATAAAGAAGTTGCTCTTAGAATCTATAAAGAACTCTTGTACATCAATAGCAGAAGACAAATACTTAATAAGTGGACAAACAAAATATTTAAACAGGTACTTTACAAAGAAGATATCTGACTAATAAACATTGAAAAAATGCTAACAATTATTAGTTATTAGAAAATACAATTCAACCACAATGAGATACCCCTACACACCCCTGGAAAGATGAAAATTAAAAGACTGACCACACCAAATGCTGGTGAGCATGTGCAGGAGCACAAAGGTACTTTTTGGGATGATGAAAATGATCTGTATTTTAATTGGAATGATGATTACATTAGTATATGTGAAAACAAAACTTTAAAATGGAACTAGAACTTAAATGCACTGCTGATGAGAATATATTACAATCACTTTCAAAAGCAGTTTGACAGTTAAGCTAGATACACAACCACCGTATTACTCACCAATCTCATTACTAGATATTCACCCAAGAGAAATAAAAATATGTCCATTCAAAGTCTTTTACATGAATGGCATAGTAGTTTCATTCATAATAGCCCCAAACTGGGAAGAGCCATATGTTCAACAACAGGTGACTAGATAAATAAACTATAGTACATCTATGCAAAGAAGTATTATTGGCAACAAGAAAAATATTACTGATTCTTACCACCATGTGGATGAATCTCTAAGACTGAAACCACATTTTCAAAATTATGACTGAGACAGTGAAATAGATCTGACCCAACCAACTCCATCTTGCTTCTAACCTCTAAGCTATTCTTGTTCATCCTTGGGTGTAGGCTAAACTTACTTTGGGAGAAACTTAGTTTATAATTTAAAACAAAGACAATAACAGCCCTTTCCCAAAGCAGACCTCCTTCTTGTCTAGGGACTAGATTGCATTTGCATGACTAATATTAGCTACAAGATTAGAAATTATGGTTTAGGAGTCATGCAGCTGGAGGCTACAAGATTCTGACCCTCCCTAAACTGCTTCTAAGATCAGTGATTGAAATATTTTGCAGACTCTGCACTTAATGGATCAGCTGGCACCACCCAGATTGATTAACTGGCTCATCTGATCTTATGGCCCCCACCCAGGAACTGACTCAGCACAAGAAGACAGCCTCAACTCCCTGTGATTTAATCTCTGACCAATCAGCACTCCTGGGTCACTGGCTCTCTTTCACGCACCAAATTGTCCTTAAAAACTCTGCTCCCCGAATGCTCAGAGACTGATTTGAGTAATAATGAAACTCCAGTCTCCTGCGCAGCCTCCTCTGCGTGAATTATTCTTTCTCTATTGGAATTCCCCTGTCTTGATAAATTGGTTCTGTCTAGGCAGCAGTCAAGGTGAACCCATTGAGCAGTTACAATACATGATGTTGAACAAATGAAGCCAGACACAAACGGATACATACTTCATGATTTCAATATATGAAATTGTAAAAAAAAAAAAAAAGGCAAAATTAGACAATGGTGAAAGAAAATACATCATTTGTTTTCTGAGACCTTCTGTGAAGAGAGGTATTGATTGTAAAGGAGCACAAAAGTACTTTTTGGGTGATAAAAATGACCTGTATTTTTATTGGAATGAAGATTACATTAGTAAAGGTGAAAACAAAACTATTAAAATGGTTACATTTTATTTTATGTAAATTATTACTTAATAAAGTTGATTGGGAAGAATATTATAGGGAATTTTGAAACTGATTGAAACTCAGACTTTAGTGGAGGTGCACTAATTTCCTGGTACTAGTCTCACCAAGGTGGCAGGGTGAGGCTGGTTCTACCTGGGGGAAAAAAACCCAAACTGCATTCAGCTGCTGTTCTAGGAAAGAACTGCTGGGGAAGAAGCTTTTTTAAGGTGCTGTTCACCTAGGAATGGAGAACAGACAGGATGTCAATAGGAAGCAAACAAAAATGAGCAATTCCTTTCCTCCTCTTCAGGCCTTGTATTCTCCCTCTAGTGTGCCCCAGAGCAGAATTGGGTTGCATAGTCTTGATCCTAGCATCATGTAGTGACTATAGCATCACGGGTTTGGAGGTGAGAAACAATGGCTTAATAGCTGGCACCCCTAATATGTGCCAAACAGTGTACTAAGCCTTGCAGGTTGGACAAAGATGAAAAGGCTAGTGTTTGCCTTCAAGGAGCTTACGGCATCACAGGGCAGATAAATCTCTGTGTCAATAGCTATAACCAAAGTTACAATGAGATATTGCTATTCTAGGATTGTAGAAACAAAGTGCTGGGGTGACCAGAAGGATGATGAGTCATTTTCAGATGGGGATTTGGAGAGAGTTCTTTAGGACAAGTGGTGTGTCAACTGGGCTGGGAAAGTTGGATAAAATTATTACTGTTAGAAGTCAGGCGACAGTGGAGTTGATGGTGAGGATGGTAATGGGTTTAGTAGGAAGAGCATTCTACCCTGGCTGGTAAAGTTCATGTTATTTCATTTGAACTTAGGATATTAGAAGAGCAGCCCAGAGGAATCGAGATGAGTTGAGGCCAGATCATGGGGAGTCAGTTATAAACACCATGCTGAGAAATTTAGGCTTTTTTTGTACAGGTAGTGGTGTGAAATCAAAGCCTTCTAACATGAACCATAAAAATTATTGTTTTATCATTTAAACTAGTGATTTTAAAACCTGAGTGTTTATCAAGCTCAGTTGGGGCAACTTCTGGAACTTTCATACACTCAGGTACTATTTGAGACTTTTCTGAATCAGATTGATAATCAGCTCAAACTCCATTTTTCTCATGGAGTACTTTCTTGATCACTGTACTGAAAGTGGCTCCCCAGTTATTCTATATCACATTTTATTATTTTATTTGCATAGCATCCCCTAATCATCATTTGACTAGTTTTGTTTACTTATTTGATGACTTGTTTTTGTTTCTCCCAATTAAAATACACGTTCTGTGTAGGGAGGGACATGGTTAGTCTTCCTCACTGCTGAAACCATGGTGCCTGCAGTGGTGCTGGCCATATGACAGGCCATCAGAATAATATTTTTGGTGAATAGATGAAAAGTCCAGGTTGTATTTTAAGAAAATCTATTTTAAAAATGCTCATCAGTCTATTTCTGCTATATTTTTGAACCACTGATTTAAATAACCCCAAATCTGTTCCAATTTAGATGACAGTAAGATACAGGGGTAGTCACTCTAGGAAATTAACTATACTTTCAGGGTTCCTGGGGCTTTCTAAACCTTAGAATATCAGGCTGGCAGGGGGAAGATAAATGTTAATTGAATTAAATTAAATTATTTTAAGTTGATCCAAGTGAGCATGAAAACTTCTTGAGCAAAGAAGCCATGTTTCTCTGCTTAAATGTCTTTAATTCTCCAGGTGACCTCTTATTCTTCTTTCAAGAGTCCTTGGAAAGGTCTTCTCTTTTGGGAAAGCTTCTCTGACTCTCAAAGCAAATGGATGTTCTTTCCCTTGCATTTCCATAAAAATAATACCTAGCACTTATTAAACATTTATTATGGGCCAGACCTGCACTGTCTAAACTCCAGCGTAGCTATTATTGCTTTTAATCTTTACAGCAATCTTATGAAGTTGTTCCCATTATCCCTGTTGTATCAAGGAGGTAGCTGAATATAAGTAAATTGCTTTATTGATAATAAGGGCACAAGGCATCAGTTCAGTCCCTCTGACTCTGGAATTTTGCACTGACTTATCAAATTTGGCTGATTTTCCACTAAGCTCTATTCATATCTTCATTAGAGAACCTTACTATAATCTTGTTATTTGTATAACAACCTGTCTCTTTTGGGTTTGTTTTATAAAGTATTATTCAATTTTCCAGCCACAGTATCTAGCCCAGTGTTTGGGCATAGTAGTTCTTCCATAAAGGTTTTCTGAATGGATGAATATGGTTGCTTCTATAGTGCTTGGATCGTAGGAAGGAAATTACATAGTGGTTCCAACCTAGTAGACTCAAAGAACAGGGGAGTGTGTATAGCACTCAGTGTTCATCCAGGAAAATGGAAAACATTAAATATTTAAAACAGAGGCAATTTAATGTGGAGGGTTGGTTGTGTGAGTTTTAGAGGAGGAGCTGGGAAGTCAAAGAATGATGTAGCAACCTCCAGATTAGCAATGGCTGGAAGCCCTCACTGCCTTAGGCAGAAGGGACACATGGAGGAGGTGCAGGTGGAAACAGTGCCAGGCCTGTGCTGAGGGGACTTGAGGATCTGAGGAGTTTCACTGGCTACTGCAGATTCAGCCTAAGGCAGAGTGGGAAAGTGAGGCCTATCCTACTTCTCTTTCTTCCTGTCTTATAATCTTTTTCCACTACCTTTCATTGGCTTTCCATGGGCACCTGGGAAACTGAGCCTGCAGGAGCCAAGGCCCTTCTAACACAAAGCAGAGCAGGTAGAAGGTGAGAAAGATCTCAGGGCAAGCAGACCCAGCCCTGGCACAGAGTAGAGGGCTTCGACATCAGCAGAATGTGAGTTGAAATTTGCGGTAGGCTGCAAAAAAAATTTGTGGTAGAGGCGAAATAGCCTCTCATGAGGTAAAGACTCTCTCTACTGTGAGCTTAAATCTGGGCTGGTTTGGAGGCTGTGCTTGGCTAATGGGAGAGTAGCAAATGTCATGCAAGCAGACCATTAAGGGGCTTGGGCTGTAATCCTGAAAGACCTAATCCCAAATGCCATAACATCAAAAATAAAGTTCTGGGAAAAAATTTAGAAATTCTTTAAAAGACATTTATTTTCGTTTATAAAAGGGGACTTACTTGAGAAACATAAGAAAACATGACAAAACACTTCATAGGCCACTTTAAATGATAAAACAGGTAATAATAACCTACACATTTTTGTAAGCATGAAGACTCATGTACACTGACAGTGCCAGGAGTATAACAGTTATGAGTAGATGAACCATAGTCATAAAGGAATAGCTTATATAACTGTGGTCATCTGAAATACCATGATGAACGACCTTTTGTTGAGATCAAAAAGAGCAGAAGAAAAGTCTGTCCCAGTGCTCAGAGGGAGATGGATTTTCTTTCTGTGTGTGTTCTCTCTGGGCCCCTGGTCAATTGGATGTTGCCCATTGATATGGTTTGGCTGTGTCCCCACCCAAATCTCATCTTTAATTGTGGCTCCTATAATTCCCATGTGTTGTGGGAAGGACCCGGCGGGAGATAATTGAATCATGGTGGCGGTTTTCCCCATACTCTTCTCATGGTAGTGAATAAGTCTCATGAGATCTGATGGTTTTATAAGGGGAAACCCCTTTCATTTGGTTCTCCTTCTCTCTTTTTGCCTGTTTCCATGCAAGACATGACTTTGCTCCCCATTTGCTGTCTTGATTGTAAGGCATCCCCAGCCATGTAGAACTGTGAATCAATTAAACATCTTTTTGTTTATAAATTACCCAGTCTTGGGTATGTCTTTATCAGTAGCATGGGAACAGACTAATACACTCACCAATATTGAGGGGAGATTTTCTCCCCTAGTGCACTTAGACTCACACAGTTATCTCTTCTGGAAACACTCTACAGACACACCTCAAATAAGGCTTGACCAGGTTTCTAGGTATTTCTTAATCTAGTCAAGTTGAAAATTAGAATTAAGTTCACAAGTCTACCCCTTATCAACTTGGCACATATATGTATCTCCTTAACCTTACTAAATTCCCAATAAGATAACAACAAGGTAATAGTTCCACCTAACATGATGAAGGTAACATGATGCAAGTATCATGTATACAATAAAAAAATGCATTACTTGTGATTTTCAGAATTTTAAGATGCCAGATATTTCAGATTTTAGGGATTTAAATTTTAGGGACTTTGGTTGGGATTTCAACATTTGGGATTGTGGCATTTGGGATTTTGTCTTTTAAGATTATGATCAGTACTGAGGATCAAAAAGTGTGTGCACATTGGGACTTGCCTTCTCTAGCTGTGAGTGGAACCCTGCAGCTACCATATGAATGAGTCTGAGCTAGGTTTCTGCAAAATGGGAAGCCATGTGGATGAGAATCCAGGTATTCCAACTAGTCAATAGCTGACTGCAGGCACATGGGTGAGGCACAAGTGAGATCAATTGAGTCCAGACCAACTTGCTGACCTAAGGATTTATGAGTTAAATAAATTATTAGTGTCTTAAACCACTATGTTTTGGAGTAGTTTGTTATGCAACGAAGCTAACTGATAGGTAATCCCACTATCTTACTAGCTATATGACTTTGTGCAAACCATATAATCTCTAAAGGTCACTTTCCTTCTTTGTAACATGGGAATAATAGTAATCCTGGCACCACAGGAAGCTTGGGGAGATTCAGTGAAATAATGCATGTGAACTAGAGCCACAGTGCTGGACACATGATGAGGGCTCAATAACTGTAGCCAGGACAATGATGATTTCAGGCTTTTCCAGCCTATCTGCTCTAATTGTTGACCCTCCCTTTGTGTAAAAACAAAAAAAAAACAAAAAAAAACAAAACACCAAAAAAAAAAAACAGTAAGGAGGTTATTACTTAACAGGATAGGAATTGACACAAATGTCTTATTAAGAAGCTGTCTAATTTTCCTACTGGCAGAAGGCAAATGAAGAGGGAAGTTTTTTTTTTATTAGAATTTAAAAAATACACAGTTGTCTCATCAGAATAAGTCTATATGTAACTCTAAAGCTAAATCTCTGAAACAGAGGATATTCACTAAGGTGCGGATTGAATGACAATTGTGATTCACATGGATTGTACATTTGTATTAGAGATGCTGTGGATAAGATTATGTCAAAAAGTGCAGGATACTAAATTGCTGAAACTCATCAGTTCACATAAAACTGACATGCACTGCCATATTCCAGATGCTTGATTGTGGTTCTTTAATATAATGAGTTGCCAATTCCTCTCTCTAGAGAACGATTGACAGATTGTAATGCAATCTGTTGATGTTCTTTGACGGTGATTCTCAGTCATTGCCACCACTACTAAGGAGCTTGGGAGTCTGACCACGGAGCTTTGCTCTGGGAACTGTGTCTCAGTGTTGGGTGTTGCGGCAATTCCAACTGATATTAAAAAAGATAAACTATCAGCTAAAGAGTGGGATTTGAGGAGCTTCAAAAAATAAGCAGAAACTGGCTAAGTATATTACACAAAGAAGCCAACAATTAAATTACTGTGTGTGTTTTACAGAACAAGATGTCTTCACGGAAGACAAAGAAAAGCTGATAAAAATGAATTATAGAATGAAATATAGGAGGATTAAAAGACTGTAAAATCTAGAGCTTGTTGAAGCTTGTATCGTTAAATCTTTGGGCAGGGATGACGCTGGGAAAAGGCTTGGTGTGGCTAAGAAGGTAAGCCTCCCCGTGGGAGGAGTAAGCTCACAGGTCGCAATGCTATTGATCTTTGGTTATTATACTTAATGTTGCTTTCAGTTGATATTTAAATCTTATTTTATTTAATCAAATTATAAAAAAGTACGTGTTCATAGGTGGTAGTATGGTACAGTAGTTAGTTGTAGAATCAGCCTGCCTGTGCTCAAATCCTTCATAGCTATGGGATTTGGGGAAAGGTATTTCACCTCTCTTAGTCTTGTGTATATTGTAGGAAAAATGGTGGGACTTGCCTCATCTGCTCATTTTGAGGATAAAATGAAACAAAGCTTGGAGACTGCTTAGAACAGTGCCTGGAAAATAGAATGCACTCTACAAATATTAGCTATTAGAGAAAACTTGGAAAGAACAGCAAGGATAATAAAAAAATCATCTATCACCCAGAAAGCAATTACCATTAATATTTTGATGTATTTCTTTTTGGAGTTCATGCCTTCTTAAAAGGATGTTGGTGAACTCAGACAAACTCTGAAGAGACTGGCATCTCTATTACTTGGAAGAATTTCTTTAGGGAGAAAATGGAAAATAAAATCAGTTCAAATGAAAACAATTTATATACTATAGCAGGTGGAGATTTAATAGAATGCAAATTCAGAAGATGCATTGGGATTGAAGAATCATTTTTATAAGCTGGTTTTGAACATGTACAACATGCAAATTTGGAAAGTTCTATAATAAACAGCGTGGGTGACGGTATGGGGAAAAGGTTTAATTTTAACACTGTTTTTGGAGTGAAAATTGGTGTAGCCCTTTGAAAGGGCTGTTTGGCAATGCCATTTTTAAATGTAAGATTTTAATGTACATACTATACCCTTAGACTTAGCAATATCATGCTTAAATCTTTTCAAAACAGGGCAAACCCAAGAATTGGCCATTGTTAGCAATACTGAAAGATTAGAAACAACCTAAATGGCTGTTAAAAAAAATGGGGTAGTTATGATGAATGATGGCATTTCCATAATATGGAATACTATGCAGGCATTAGAATTAGTGAAGTAGGTCTACCTAAATGGCTTCATAAGAATACCTGCACCACAACATTTTAAGGGGCAAAGGTCAGTTGCAGAATAATACAGATATTACTGTATTACTCCATTCTCACGCTTCTGTAAGGACCTACCTGAGGCTGGTAATTTATAAAGGAAAGAGGTTTAATTGACTCACAGTTCCACATAGCTAGGGAGGCCTCAGGAAACTTAACAAAATCATGGCAGAAGGGGAAGCAAACATATTCTTCTTTACATGGTGGCAGGAGAGAGAAGTGCCAGCACTGGAAATGGCAGAGGCTTATAAAACCATCAGATCTTGTGAGAACTCACTCACTATCATGAGAACAGCATGGAGAAAACCACCCCTATGATGAAATCACTTCCCACTTGCTCCCTCCCATGACACATGGGGATTATGGGAACTACAATTCAAGATGAGATTTGGGCGGGAACCCAGCTAAACCATACCAACTACAATAGCATTGATGTTAAAAGTAAAAACAAGTCATACATTTCTATGTATACACAAGGTGAAATTGAACAGAAAAAACCCTGAAATGATACGCATCAGACTAAGTGCTTAACTCCAGGTCAGGGAGGGGAAGAGGTGGGGAATTTGGACTCAGAAAGGGCTTCACCTTGTCTATATTGTTTGCATTATTTACAGGGAGAGGGCAGTTATGTATTTTTTGAATCATTATTAACTGAACAGATTAAAAGTTTACAAAAACCTGAGTGTAAATTTATAAAAATATTTTTTATGGAAAATGACACTTTTGATTATGTTAAGATATATTTTCACAGAAGTGTCTAATTTTGCAAAAGGCTGGGGAAAACCATATTTAGTACATTTGGCAAGTCATTTATGAATAAACAGAAAAATACTCAAATATAAGATAGTTTTTATAGTTCCGATTCAGAACTTCTACTCTGTCTCCATTAAGAAGTTTTTAAAAAAAGAATTAGAATTTCTGGCAAGGGGAAGGTTTTCAAGCTTTCATTAAGAGTTATTTGGAGGTGAAGCCTTTTGTGTTATTGTATGAGAAATTAGTGTAAGGATTATGGGTGCTTTGCAACAAGGCTGTTGGCTTCCTCATCTACTTTGCCAGTTTCTTTCAAGAATTCTCAGGAATCCACTAGACTAGTGGTTCTCAAAATATGGTCCCAACGACCAGAATCTACATTACCTGGACCCATGTTAGAAATACAAATTCTCAGCTGCACTTCAGCTCTTTGGGTGAGGTAGTTGCTCAGTAATGTTTGAGAACCATTGTCTTAGACAGTAAATACTTTTAAGTCAGGGGCCATTGTATTGCCAGACACTCACTCAAGCCCTAGGATGCTATATTTATTCAATGAATGAGCAAGTTTTGGAGATACAGAAAGTATGGGTATAGCAAGAGAGGTGTTTGTAGGCTACAGAGGTCAACGTGATGAATTACTAACCTTGGAGGTACTGAGTTAGCACCCATCATACTGGAAAATTAAACAAAAAGTAGGGCAAGATCTCTATTTTCTGAGAATAGAGATCTTGCCCTACTTTTTGTTTAATATTCCAGTAGAACTGTATATTCTTCTTGGAAGGAAAAAACAAATATATGTGGAATATTCAGAGGCAATAGAAGTGCCGATTTTCTCATTTCTTAGGTTGAGTTTAGAAACAGGAGAATTTTCTGATGGGTTGAATCTGAATAGCTCTTTCTTTGACCTATTTAGTAAATTGTAGACTATTATATATTGCTTCTAGGAAGCTAATAATGGTTAAATAAAATAAGCATGCTCTTTTAAAATACCAATCTGATGATGCCATTCTCCTGCTCCAAGTTTTTTTAACTATATGCCCACTTTCACAGTGATTTTGCACATTAGCCTTTAAAAATACAAACCTTCATTCAATTATTCATTTATTCATTCATTTTTCACAAATATATATTGAGCATTTACCGTGTGCCAGGCAAATAATAATTTTTCCAAATGTGAGTAATAGTCCTCAAAGTGCTGAATTTAAAAAATGTGAATGATATGTAATAAAATCCTTCTTTGCCTCAAGTGAAATCACTCACTCATATAATCAGTCCCATTATGTAGTGAAGATTTGGTGATTATTTAATAAATTTCAATCACAAGGTCAAATGGGATAGCTGATGCTGCAGAGTTGGTTCCCTGGATCAAAAGACCTGATTTTGCTATCTGCAAAGATCAAATAAATGGAGAATTTCCAGATACCTACTTTATTTTGTGTTTGGTGGACACAGACAGAGATGAGCAATAAAGCTGAATTTTAAAAGATAAGAAAACCAAACACCGCATGTCCTCACTCATAAGTGAGAGTTGAACAATGAGAACACATGGACACAGGGAAGGGAACATCACACACCAGGGCCTGTCAGGGGCTGGGGGGCTGGGGGGCTGGGGGAGGGATAGCATTAGGAGAAATACCTAATGTAAATGATGAGTTAATGGATGCAGCAAAATCAACACGGCACATATATGCATATGTAACAAACCTGCACGTTGTGCACATGTACCCCCGAACTTAAAGTATAATTAAAAAAATATAATTTCAAAGATGGAATAACATTTAGGGGAAAAAACTTTGTTACATGGAAGAGCATTGATCACACTAGGTCAGAGGGAGCTGGGTTGATAGACAGGAAGACCAGCGATCTAAGACTCTGGAATGATCAAGGGGCGTGCTAGAAGGTGGTACAGAGGACACTTGGGCATTAAAGTCTAACCATTAGGAAAAAGTCCTCCATCATAAAATGTCTTTTGCTTGCTGCTGAAACCTTCAGATTCAGGTATGTTGGGAGGAGTATATCAAAGCAAGTTTTCTGTGATCTCAGATTTGGCACTTTTATTTGTGACCCAGAGTTAGTGGCTGGGAAACCTGGCTTTGGAGTTTACCAGGAATGGAGAATTCAAGATTGTTTTTAGGTGGCAAGATGGGTCAGAAATCATAAATTGTTCACAGTTCTGGTCCTTGATCTCCTCCAGCACAGGGTCTGTGTCCAGCTCACCTTTGTATTCTGGAGGCACCCAGAACCAGCTTAGTGAAGATCACTGAAAGTCATTGGATTGACTGCATCTTTTATTTCTTTATTGCTCTTCAGATAAAGTCCCCTCCTGAGAGAACTCTTCCCAAAGATCAAGAATACCCAAGAAAAAAACACTTGTTTCTGAAGATATATTTTCACCCTGGAATCTCATCTTTACAATTTTAATAGAAAATATCTGACCATCAGTGCAATGAATTTTAAAGACTTTTAAAGAGTTTAAAAAATGTAGCAGCTTCTTGCAAAATACACACTGATTTATTTACTTTAATATTTATTAAAGTCACCAAAAGTAATTTTTTAAAACTTTTTAAAAAATTGGTAAAAAATATTTGACTGGTTCATTTAAACTCCTCCCTTTGCTGTCTTAGCATGTTTGGGTTGCTATAACAAAATACCGTGAACTGGGTAGCTTATGAACAACAGAACTTTATTTCTCACAGTTCTGGAATCCAAAATCAAAGTACCAGCAGATGTGGTGTCTGGTAAGGGCTTGCTTTCTGACTCATAGATGGAGCCCTCTAGCTGTGTCCTCACATGATGAAAGAAACAAGGCAGCTCTGTAGGACAGCTTTTTAAATGGCTCTAAATCTCATTTATGAAGGTTCCACCATCATGGCCTAATCACCTTCCAAAGAATCTACCTCCCAACATCATCACATTGATGACTACAATGACTACAAATTTTGGAAGAACCCAAACATTCTGACCATAGCAACCGCCCACAAACATCCAAATACTACCCTGGGGAGTGAGATGGGAGGAGAAAACCTGAAAAACTGAACATTTTTCAGAATCCTTCAGGAAGACACTAAGATAGCTAAGGAAAATAGTAGCATGGGGGAACCTGGCGTATACTCCTTGGATGAGCTTGAGGCAATTAGGTAAGAAGTTTGTCTTTACTTCTTCCAATCCCAGCTCCTCGTCTTTCTCTCTGTGCCTTTCTCTGCAACAGAAAGATCAGATGAATGAGGCATGTGGCTAAAGAAGGGACTGAAACTTCCTCTAACAGAATATACTTTGTGCCATTGCAGTACAGGTGGACTTTAAGAACTGCCTGCCCCTTTTCCTATCCTCCCCTGCATGTCTTTCTTCAAGACTCAACTTTTATATTGTCTTGAAGACTTCATTCCCTTAGGTAGAATTTCACTTCTGGGCAAACTGTATTGTAATTACATGTCTTCATGTCTATCTTCATGAAGGCAGGAGTCTATAAGATAGCACTTTCTGATTTATTGTTGTATCTTCAGTGACAAGTAAGAGCCTAACCTATAAAAAGCATTCAATAAACTGAATGAATAAATTAGTCATAGCTTGAAGCATCTACATTGGAAACTGACTTTTCAAGCTTAAACATTAAAAGGGGCATTCCAAAGGCGGAATGAAGAACCCATGAAATGTTAAGATCTTGACATCATACCTGGGACGTGTTTTGAGCCCAACAGCTGAGTGGAGGCCACCCTAATTTAAAGAGCTCTATGAAAGGTTTGAACAACTGCTCTACAACTTTATTAAAATTGACTGTGACATATTGTATGCAGAGGAGACATTGCTTCTGGCCATTGCCCAGAACTCTTGGGAAAACTGGATGAGAAAAAAATCAAATGACAGTTTTATACAGTGCTTTACAGTTTATGAATTCTTTCCATAGGTTATTTCATTTGATACTCATAAAATACTGTGAAGTAGGCACAGATTTTTATTCTCATTTTAGAGATACGAAAAGTGAGGGTCAGAGATGTTAAATGACTTGCCTAGGTCTCAGAGCCCTGTGCTTTTGTCATTCCACTTAGGCTCTGAAAAGATGCCATCTCTTCCGTCTCTTTATCTATCTGAGCAGAGCCAACATATAGCTTCTGTGGTCGAATAATAAGAGCTAACATTTATCAAGTGGCCATTTTATGCCAGATGCTGAGTTAAACACTATTTGTGCATTGATTCATTTAATGCTAATAAAATGCATCATTATTGCTATGGTTTGAAAAGATCTGGATAGACATTTCTCGAAAGACATACAAATGGCCAACAGATATATGAAAAAATGCTCAACATCACTAGTCATCTGGGAAATTTAAATCGAAACCACAACGAGATATCATCTCACCCCAGGTAGAATGGCTTTTATAAAAAAGACAGGGAATAAGGATGCTGGTAAGGATGTGCAGAAAAAGCAATCCTCATACACTATCGGTGGGAATGTAAATTAGTACAGACACTATGGAGAACGGCGTGGAGGTTCCTTTAAAAACTAAAAGTAGAACTATCGTATGATCCAGCAATTCCACTGCTGGGCATATATCTAAAAGAAAGGAAATCAATGTATCAAGGGGATATCTGCACTCCCATGTTTACTGTGGCACTATTCACAATAGCCAAAATATGGAGTCAACCTAAGTGCCCATCAATGGCAGACTGGATAAAGAAAATGTAATATACATACAGAATGAAATTTTTTTTAGATATAAAATGATGAAATCCTGTCATTTGCACTAACATGGATGGAATGGAGGTCATTATGTTAAATGAAATAAGCCAAGCACAGAAAGACAAATATCATATGTTCTCACGTGTATGTGGGAGCTGAAAAAGTGAATCTCATAAAGATAAAGAGTAGATTGGTGGTTGCCAGAGCCTGGGAACAGTATGGGGGAGAGAGGGATAAAGAGATATTGATCAATGGGTACAGATATACAGTTATATGGAAGAAATAAGACTTGTTGTTCAATAGATCAGTAGGGTGGCTATACTTATTAATCTATTGCATATTTCAAAATAGCTAGAAGAGAATAGTTCAAGTATTCATAGCATAAAGAAATGATAAATATTTAAGGTGCTGGATAGCCTAATTACCCTGATTTGATTATACAAATATATTAAATTATCACACATACCCAGAAAAATATGTATCTATTATGTATCAAAATAAATAAAAGGTACAAAAGAAAAAAAAAGCACATAAAATACTATATATAGTATGCCACAATTTGTGTGATAGAGGAAAAAAATAATGTGCATACATTTATGTTTATAAATTCACAGAATCTTTCTGGACATGCCTATAATAAACTGGCATTAGAGGTAGTCTTAGGGAGAAAGATTAGGAAGCTGCACACAGCAGAGAAATGAAGACTTACTTTTGACTGCATTCCATTTTGTGGTTTTAAAACTTTTTACCATATATCTATATAACCTCTTCACAATAAACAATACATTAAAACGAATTTAAATATAATAAAATTCCGAGAATGTTTCTCTTTAAAAAGATTAACTTCTGTTCTTTATAAATAACTCATTCTGTGGTTATCTGTTACAGGAGCATAAAACTGACTAAGACAATTATTATCCCCATTTTATAGGTGTGGAAACCAACGCATAAAGAAGTTAATCACCTTGTCCATGATTATGTGGCTGCTAAACAGCAGTGCTAGGTTTAGAATTTAGGCAGTCTGACCTCAGAGAACATACGCTTAATCAGCCTACTACATTGTCATGCAAGAATACAGGTTCTGAAGGTAGACCACCAAGGCTGGAATACTGGCTGTTACTCTTGCTAACTGGGTGGCCTTGGCCAAGAAATGTAATCTCTCTAAGCCTCAGTTTTCTAATTTATAAAATGAGATTAGAAGAATGAAATAAGCCATACCATCTGGCACACAGTAAATGTTCATCAAATATTAGTCATTTATTATTATTTATTCTGCTTTTCAGCCCTAGAACTGTTAATGGCAGACAGTGACAGGAAGTCATTTCTGGAACTCTAAGAGTTTGGTCCATGAAATCAGAACACAGCAGATGAGAAAAGAGCCCTGTAACTCACTCTAAGGAGAGAGAATAACTCTCAGGTTACCAAAACTTGATGATAGTTTAAACAATAGATTGCCAAAAAGTGTGAGGATGAAAGAGCAGTTCTCAGCAAGGAAGTACATAAGTATATACACTGATACATGCATGCATGCATAATTCATTTAGAGTGGCAACACTTGGGTGTGTATGGCCAACACTGTCCGGGGAAGAGGACTTAACTTGGCTATCTCCTTTCTGGTGCTTGGAAGATACATCAATTCAGGATTAAGTATGGCTGCATAAAATACAATGCTGACTCCCATGACTTAACCCAGTGGAGGATCATTTTTCTCACATGGAAGTCTGGTGATAGACCATCTGGGGCTGCTACTACTAGAGATCCAGCCACCTTCCATGTTTCTGCTTTGCTGTCGTTGGTTGTCATCCTCAGTTTGCCTCATGGTAACAAGATGGCTGTTATTCCTCTAGCTTCTGTGTATTCAGGTAGGAAGAAGAATAAATGAAGTACAAGAAAGAAGAAATGGCATTTATATTTGGAAGAGAAAACATTTCCAAAATTTTTTTTTTTTTTTTTTTTTTTTTTTTTTTTTTTTTTTGGAGATGGAGTTTTGCTCTCATTGCCCAGGCTGGAGTGCAATGATGCGATCTCGGCTCAATGCAACCTCCACCTCTCAGCTTCAAATGATTCTCCTGCCTCAGTCTCCTGAGTAGCTGGGATTACAGGCATATGCCACTATGCCTGGCTAATTTTGTATTTTTAGTACAGACAGGGTTTCACCATGTTGGTCAGGCTGGTCTCGAACCCCTGACCTCAGGTGATCCACCTGCCTTGGCCTCCTGAAGTCCTGGGATTACAGGCATGAGTCACTGCTCCCGGCCCATTTCCAAAAATTCTAAGCAGACTTCTTACATGTAGTTGTCCAAAACTGTGTCAGCAGGAGCTATTAAAAAGAAAATAAAAACAACCATGGGAAATAGATAAGCAGTTGTGCAGAAATTTTGTCCCTGTTGATCCATTTTCTAACCTTCTCCATCCTTTCTGCCTGTGGAAGCTGATCTGTATGGATTGCATCATTGTGCTCCCAGACCTTTGGCTTCCAGGCAGGAGACTGGAGGGAATAAAGGGAGAGAGGTCAGGGTATATTTCTTCCTCAGCTCCTTCATTGCAAGGTTACCCAGAGGTAGCTGTGCCCTCAAACAGTGATCATGCATTTTCTCAAGATGGCCCTTTATATAAACCTTTTTCCTGGGTTCCAGCAGTCATTCCTTCCCTTGTCTCTTGAGGCTTATGAGGTGGCGACAGCCTGAGGATTATGCAATTTTCCTACATCTTCCCCACACTTTTGTAAATATTAATATTCTCCTTATTAAATTTCCCTTAACTCATCCTAACTTACATGTATGCTCTGAGTTTCCTGATGGAACTTTGGCTGACATAGTAATTATCAGTGTCTTCCACACAATACATATTCTTATGATGGGAATGGGTGCATTAAATAACTACGGAAAGTGCCATTATTTATTTGGCCAGTATTTATTGAGCATCAATGTACCAGACACAATGCTAGATAAAAGTTCAATTTCTTTCCCTCAAGTAGCTCAGTTATTTGGACATATATGTCACCCAGTTCACTCTTTTTGCTTCCTTTCTAAGCTTCTTGTCAACTCTAAATGACAATTTGGCTTTTCATGTAGCCAAATGGGCTAGCATAAAGAGTGAATTTAGTATTTATAGGAAAATTGAAATTGAAAATTGTATGGCATTAATATTTGGGAGAGAAAACATTTCGAAAAAAACTTCTAAGCAGACTGCTTCTTACATGTCATTATCCAAAACTGTGTCAACAGGAGCTAGTAAAAAGAAAATAAAAACAACCATGGGAAATACATAAGCAATTGTGCAGAAGTTTTCCTATAGGTATAAAATTCACTCTTTATGCTATCCCAAGATCTGGCTGACTAACAATTATATTCTTACTGAAAATGAAGACATCTAATATGGTGTCTGAGGAAGAATTTTGGAGTCAGATCAACATTCAAAATGAACTCACCAGGCAAATTACATAATCTCTGTGAACAAAGCAGCCTTACCTAAGACAGGGGTTCACTTGCATTTACTTCCTCCGGTTGTAGTGAGAACTAAAGAAGTTCATGTAGTTCATGTCTATGAAGCTCTTAGCACAGTGTCTTGTTCAATAAATAAATGGCAGCCATTGCAGGTTATTTATTATTTTCTTGTGAGTTTGTTTGGTCAAAGCTATCCTTAAATGGCTGATCGTCATTTGAGAGACTGACTGTTGAATTTCTTGACCTGCACAACTTAGGAACAGATCCCGGTCTCTGATGACCTCACCCAGGAAATGCTACCAAGGAAGACTTTATCTCTGGGCAGCCAGCAAGTTAGTCTCAGTCCTTTGCTTTGCTTGAGGATCCAATTCACCTTAACAATAAAGTCCCAGCCATTGGAAGTTTGGAGTTTGGAGACTAGATGAGGCATGATAGTTCCGCAGGTAGGAAGCAGAATATTCAGGGTGAGCACAGGTTAACAGGACTAGATAGAGGCATTAGGGCCAGGCAGGCTACAGGCAGGGGGCTATTTGAGTTCAGGTAAGTCAGAAAATGAGGGAGGGAAGCATCAAATAGTTTAGATGAGCTCAATCCAGGGTACAGGAAATCAAAAGGCTAGGAAAAATGCCTCTCAGGCAGGGGACACCAAAGATGAATCTTGACTACTTGCTTTCTTCAATCTTTTATGTTTTCTGCTCTGGCATAGGCAGGCAAGTTCAAAGATATGTGATTTTAGCCAGAGGAGGAAAGAGAATTGAGAAGGTACAGTTAGAATCGGATGAAAGCAAGAAGAAAGGGTTAGGAGTTCCAGAATTTCTTCCAGTAAGACCTTGGACAGTTAACAGCCTGTTTTGAAAGAATTTCTTCCTGGTTGGCTATTTAATTCACATAACCAATAGGCTGGAAGTAATTCCAAGAGTCTCTCATCATTAAGAATCCACAGAAAAGCAGCATTGTACTCTTACTCTTCTATGTGGTTATGATTGTACATTGTTTTTAACTTAATAATACCTAATGACTCCATAGCACATTATAGTTTTCAAAATGTTTTTACTTGGATGATCTAATTTAATCCTTACAGCAACACTGTGTGTGTGTGAGGTAGTTATTATTATCAGTCTATTGTAGACTCTGATCAGCTCAATTCCACTGAACATTTATTTATTGAGCACCTACTCTGTGCCTGGCATTCTGTTAGCTGCCGCAGCTTAACTTCCTTCATGCATAAACAAAAGCCACCCCAACGAGACTAAACAAAGATTATTTATCCAGAGCTTGCTATAGCAAGGGAGTCAGCTACCATTGCTCGTGTTTGGCAGATCTCAAAGGCAGGCAGAGGAATGAGAAAGCTTTAATGTGAATAAAGAGGAAGGTTTCAGCTATGTCCTGATCGGAGGTCATCACAGGGACTCTGGATGGGCTATCTAGAAGAGGGGCTCCTCTAATATTGGTTAAGAGAACAATATTGGCTTTCTTTGGTGGGTCCTGAACTGTAAGTGGGGACAAAAATTAGGAAAGCCATTAATTATTTATCAAATCCTGGATAGTATGGGCAAATTGCTACAGAGATTGTGGTTCATCTCTTGGACTGGTGGCTGCTGAGATTGTGGGTCAGGGCTCTATATCTATAGATGGTCTGGCTATTGTCTGTTTATATATTCAGTTGATATATTCAGTCTCTCAATGGTGTGGGTGACAAACATGTAATGACACTAATCGGCCAAGGAGCAGTGAGCGTCTGCCTGAGAGGATGAAGACATTGATGCAGGGGTGGAAGGCCGCTGATTTGCCCAGAGTCGTGAAGCAAATGGAGTGAAGAGCTGGGTTTTGAATCTGGGTTTTCCAACTCTCTGTTTGATATGCTTCCTGATCATGGCTTCAGGAGTGTCTAATTAAGTTTGCAGAAGAGGCGAGCACAGAGCTTTCTTTTAATTTAATAGCAGGGCACTTCTGAGCATGAGTAAAATGTTCCTTTTGTATCTTCTATCTGTGTGGCTGTAGATGGATGATCAATGAGACAGCTTCCTATGTCTACTGAAAATTTGGCAAGAGAAATCTGGTACAATTAGCAAAGATGTTGCAGAGACTAGCACCAGGTCCCTAACCTCCCAAACCCATGTCTCCTTTTGGGGGCTGCTTGACTGTTTTCCATTCTCCTGGAGATTATC
Source organism: Symphalangus syndactylus (assembly GCF_028878055.3). Lineage (NCBI taxonomy): Eukaryota > Metazoa > Chordata > Mammalia > Primates > Hylobatidae > Symphalangus > Symphalangus syndactylus. The sequence goes on from NC_072438.2 coordinate 25,947,477, forward strand.
ACCATTATTTGCTAACCTCCCGAACAGACTCTCATTTCTTTTTTGGTTTTAACGTCTTTCCATCTTACCCTACACTCCATCTCCGCCTACCATCCTCAGAAAGTGTGACAACTGTGCTGACCACTCTTCCGTTATTATGGCTTCACACATCCTATCTTGTTTTTTTCACTAGACAAAAATTTAGCAGGCGATGACTAGGTGTCATGGACTATTCTATTGTGAGGAATACAGAGGCGAAAGATAGTAAAAGTCCTTGCCCTAGTGATGCTTACACTCTAGTGGGGGAAGCAGACAAGACACAGATAAGAAAATGGATAAATATGTTATGCCAGGTAGTGATAAGTGCTATGAAAAATACTAGCACAGGTCAGAGTAGTACGGTCTGGTGTGCGTGTGTGTGCAGGTATGTGGGTACAGTTGCTTTGGGTAGCATGGTCAAGGAGGTGACTTTTAAGCAGAGGCTTGAATGAAGAGGAGTGAGCCAAGAGATGTTCTAGAGGGACATAATTCCAGTTAGCAAGAACAGCAATTGCAATGACCTGGGAAAAAGTTTGGCGTATTTGAGGACTAACAAAGATGTTTATTGGCCTACAGTGGGTTAGTGAGGGAACTTGTGCTATCAGTTTAATAAGTAAATTTTGAATCTGAGAAAGAAGTGTCAATAAAAGCAGGAGATCATTTGTTTGCTAATCCCACTGGTTAAAGGAGACACACATAACTGATGTCCATTATGTTTTTAGTATCAAGGATGCATGTGTCTCTCCAGTTCCTTGCTCCTTTCTATTAGGAATATTATCATGTATTAATTTAAAAAAACAACTGTGAGAAGCATCTTTTTAAAATTTTATTGTGTTTTGTTATTATGCCCACATTTTTTGACCTTGACCTGAAGTTGTATATTGTTCATGAACTTGAGAATATATAGTCAATAAAGAAATATATATTCAAGAAATACAGAAAAAAATGAGAGGCATGAAAGGAACCTGGCATATAGTAGACGCTGTTGGGTTGCCTACCTGGCACTTCCTCCTTCTTACAGCACTGCCTTGCCCTTTCATCTGAGAAATGTGCTTAACTCCACACCAACTGTATAGTTTTAATAAAGCTGCCATCTTCTTCTTATGAAAGTCCCTCACCCCCTCACTTCTAAACTCTAGGTTCTTCAGCACAGTTGATGATCCCAGATGGACAGTTGAACTAAGCTAGCTAAATAGAGAATTTTCATAGATGTTTTCTGGGCTGGAGCTTGAGAAAAACTTTCGAATCCACTTGGATGACAAAACCCGCAGATGAGTGGAGGGTTGAGATTTATTCATAGCCATGTACTTGGCTTTGAGGAGGTACCTTCCCAGAGAAAATGAAGCAGACAAGCTGAAAATAACAAGGATGAGAGGCTGGTGGCATTTTATCTGGTTCTATTAATCTAAGAAGCCTGTGCTCTTATTCTTTCCTTGGTAACCTGAGCCTTCACATTCATGTCTCTTTTTAGTTTAAGCAGGTTGGAGTTGTCACTTTCAATCTGAAGATTCCTAAGAAATGCAAAGTACATTGTAAAATATATAATAATGAGTTTGGGTACATGGTTTTTTCCTTCAAACTTGTGGTTGTAAGTACAGTCATTCCTCAGTATCTGAGGGGGATTGGTTCTAGGACCCCTGCAGATATCGAAATCCGTGGATGCTCAAGTGCCTCATATAAAATGGTATAGTATTTGCCTATAACCTACGAACATCATCCCATATACTTTAAATTATCTCTAGATTACTTACAATACCTAATACAATGCCATCACATCACTACATGGCAAATTCGTTTTGATTTGGAATTTTGTGGAATTTTTTCCATTTGCGGTTGGTTAAATCTATGGATGTGGAACCCAAGATATGAAGGGCTGACTGTAATCCTGTAAATACCTGAAGCAATCCTTAGAGTCAAGTACAACAGACCTTCTCAAATTATAACGTGCATGCAAATCACCAGGAAATCTTGTGCAAATGCAGATTTTGATTTAGTTGATCAGGGTGTGTCCGGAGAGTTTGCATTTCCAGCAAGCTCCCAGGGGCTGCTGATGGCACAGGTTTGCAGACCACAATTTAATAAGAGAGGAATCAGAGTGCAGCAGTAAAGCACCTAGCATAGAGGGCTGGTGGTCACAAATCTCCTCTGTTACATACACACCTGTTGAGCTAAGAGAAAACTTTCAGATCCCCAGCCATCTGTTGAGGTTGGATAATTACATGATGCCGTCAACTAGAAAAACAGTTTAATACTAGTAGTCATTATGAAGTTTACACACCAGAAAAACACATTTTTTGTAAAAAGATTTGAAAATGTAAATAACAAATTAAAAAAAAAATCCTCTCACAAGCTGAGACAGAGTCTTTTATAAGGACTGCACTGTGCAGTGGAAAGAACAATCATTCCCGAGCCACACAGCCTGGGGTTGGAAATGTGCTCCGTTACTTTCCAACTGTGAGTACCAAAAAAGCCCTAGTTCTCTCATCTGTGTATTATGGGTAATTTTATGGTCAAAAGTGCAAATAAGAAATTTTCTTTGTTTCTCTACAACTGAACTGAGCATAATTTTAAAACCTCCCTGTTTTCCTAAGAGCAGAAATTGCAATCTTACCAAACCTACGTAAATTCAGGCACATTTCTCTTAGTCCCTTTTGGATAAAATTCACTCAATTAAAGTTTCCTTCACCCCACGTCTGGTCCTATTCTCTCAGAAGAGGTCTCAGTTCCGGAGGGCTCAGGTATGGTCAGGCATTGTTGGAATGCACCTCTACTTCTCACACTCAGTCTTTCTCATTTCTGTGATGGTGTCTGATGCTACTGTCTTGTACATTCCTTATCAATCTCTTTCCAGGAAGTATCTGTGGCTAAAGTAGCTACAGTGTCCTGTGCTTCTGACTCCTAGTTCCTAGTTCCTTGCAGGCCATTTTGCATCCTTTTTGCCTACTGGACGACCTTTGTAGGTCAACTGACACATTCTTGAGAACTCTCAAATTTCTCAAGGATGTATTTTATCCATCTTTTATGTATTGTTCAATAAATATCAAATGTCTAATATATAAAAGACCTGTGTTAGGCACTAGGATCCATATTCTTTTTTTTTTTTTTTTTTTTTCTTTTTTTGAGACGGAGTCTCGCTGTCGCCCAGGCTGGAGTGCAGTGGCGCGATCTCGGTTCACTGCAGGCTCCGCCCCTCGGGGTTCACGCCAATATTCTTAACATAGTGCTTAGCTTACAATAGATGTTTACTGAAAGGTTATTGGACAAACAGGTATTTATTAACATAGAAAACTTCTAAGAAGAAGTGGAGATATTTGTACAGATAAATATTACCCAATATAACAACTGGTCATCTATGAAGATAAGTTGAAATGTTTCAGAATATTTTATTTAATACAATACGATCTTTCCAATGGCAGAGTGAAAATGTCCTGTGATATTTTAACAGGGCACTGAAGATGCACATTTGGATTATATTTGAGGCTTTAACGATGTCAGACTTTAGACATGGGTAAAAAGTTCAACTGTGGTATTATTATTATTAATATTTTTTGAGATGGAGACTTGCTCTGTCACCCAGGCTGGAGTGGAATGGCACGATCTCTGCTCACTGCAACCTCCACCTCCTGGATTTAAGCAATTCTCCTGCCTCGGCCTCCTGAGTAGCTGGGATTACAGGCGCACGCCACCACGTCCAGTTAATTTTTGTATTTTCAGTAGAGACGGGGTTTCACCATGTTGGCCAGGCTGGTCTTGAACTCCTGACCTCAGGTGATCCACACGTAGTATTATTGACCGACTTAATTGAATCCTTGATTTACTTAAACCTTAACTTGCTTTTAAAAATGTCACTAATTTCAATACTTGATCATTCAAGCCTGTGATAGTCTCTGCTTCCTGCCCCTTCTGCTTTACCTGGGCTGTGTCCATTCCTCCGTGTGCATTTTGTCATTTATCAGCAACATTCATGCGAGTGCATGGGGAGGGACACATCACCAGACACACTTATCAACATGGAACATGTCTGATTGTGTTCTTGCGACATCTCTGTCCCATGCTATTCTTGAGTCTTGAGGGCTTGGAGGGAGAATTGGAGCTGCTCAAGCTTTCTTTGCCTAAACATGGCTCTTCAACTGTCTATGGCTACTTGATGTTGGAGCATGCGAGGGATCAGGAAGGGGGCTTCATCTGGAAGGAACTTACAGATTGCCTCTCCTCAGGAAACACCTAGCCTATGTGGAGGTTTTATTAGTCTTTCTTGAGCTGGCTGGATATGGGCAGAAGGGTCCTTTACACAGCCATTACCTAAAATTAAGTCTTATTCCTTTGACTTCTTTCCTTTACTAGCTTTTTGAAATTTAATAGCTTTTTGTTGAGAAAAAAAAGAAAGAATTGTGAAATACACTTTATTCTATACTCTATTTCATAGTTGATGTTATAAATTTTCTTCTCCGAGTCTCCCAAGCCATTAGCTTTTTAGGGTTCAAACTCCATTTTCTCTCTCTAAAAGTCTGACTTTAACATAGGAAACTTCAGCTTTCAAAACGATTTCCCCAGCTCTGAATTTTAAAAACTCCATTCAGAGAGTCATTCCTGGCTCTTAGCTCTTATTGCTAGGAGGGCTCTTATTTGCCCTCTTAGCAAAGCTTTTGAATCTACAGGGCAACCTGAAGATTAAGGGGAAGATAAACCTCATTCATTCTCCCAGAATTTTATCTCTTCACATGTAAAAGGGGCACAGGGTCATGAAATAGCCTGACATGGGGCAGGGATGGCTTTCTCCAACAGGGACATTAGTACCTCTTGGGCTCCCAGAAATGCACTACAAAGCATGCAGAGGAAAGAATAAAGGCAACAAAAGATACGAACAATCAATTTTTATCACCTGGTAATAATCTAAACCTTTCAAGAACGTACTTTATAGGTATGTATATGTATAGCAAAAAGTTTTCTTCAAATTTCAAGGTGGCATCCATGATTAAAATATTAAGCTTGAGGTGGACTATTTAAGCCTCTCCCTCCAGCCCCTGAGGGTACCTGCTGGTGCTTTTCTGCTATTAGGTGTACATAGTGGATGTCTTGCAAAAAAACTGGATAAGGAAATTGTTCTAAATTGCTTGGCTGTGTATTAAGACTTAATTCTCTGCTCCCTCTTGAAATAAATCCTCTATTTTATCAAATGGCTAAAGCCCAATCTGTCTAAAAGAGGGAGCTGGCTGTGCTACAAGAATTCATGTTTCCATCCTCCCAAGTCCCATCTGTGCCCCGGATGTCACCTGGAGAGACGGTGTTTGGAAGAGCAAGGCAGGGACAGGCCAAGGACAAAACGTGGATGAGTCAGGCAGGAGCCATCAGCAGGGGGCAAGGCCTCTTCCTTGTCTTCTAACATTGTTCCAGAAAATGGGGGGGTGTTGATTTTAACTTTCCTTTTTTTCTGCTTTTGGAGAGTGCTTTGTGAGATTGCAAAAGCTGTCTGAGACCTTTGGAAACTGCAGGTTTACCTATCTCTGAGCTCTTTTGAGGTGGAACCCAGAGACATTTGATACCCTCCCCAGGATTATATTTATAATTTTAAGGTTGTTTCTAATGGGCCATGATTCCGAAGAAACAGAAAAAAATAATTTTTCATGGAGTTCCCTTCCCCCTACCCAACATACACACACATGCACAAACACTGCAAAAGGGAAAAATGTTCGAAATAGCGGCAGACTCTAATTACCCAGGTTGGAACAGGGCCAGGATATTGGTCATTGGATTCTCTCTCTTCTCCCCCTCGCCCCCTCCCCCAGTTTCTTTTCTTCTCCCTTCTGTCATCTTTCTCCAACCATCAGGTGGGTGGGTGGGTTGCTGGCTGGCTGCTGCTTGGCAAACAGAAATAGTTTAGGAGCAAGTGTTCTTGGGGTATGTTCACTGAAGGATGAACCAGAGCAACAAAGAATGATTTTTCTCTCGACATTCAGCCAATTTACATCCAAGGAGAGCAGGTGGGGAGATGTGATGCATAAAGGACGCAGAAATTTAAATCTGAGTGAGTGATAGTAAGACTTTCCAAAGTGAAGAGTTGGAATGTAGAAATTAAATAATCTTGGAGAAATATAAGCAGGATGGGAAGTGTTTGACCCAAAGAGCAATAGAAGATGCACGTATCCATCTCTGCAGACAATAAATCACTCCATTCTGATGGATGCAGGAATGAATGTGGATGCTTTGAAAGAAAATGAATTTTACTGTGAGATGGGCAAGAGGGTAGTTAAAATCCAAGAAGTTGAAGACACCAGAAGTTGAGCAACTAAAGTGGACCAGGTGTGTTTAATTAACTGGTTATTTCTTGTTTGGTGATAAGTCCTTATGTTAGCAACATCACATTGTTTGTACAAAAAAAATTCTGTTCGCAGATTAATTCAGTCATCAAAGATACTCCCAGTGAGTGTTACGATTTGTAATCTGGATTTCAAAGCTGCAGTCTGTTGATGTTCAGACAGTTTAAGAGGATTTGCTCAATAAGCAGAGATTTGTCTTGCAACAAGACTGTCTGGGCCACCTACAGAAGAAAGCAAGTTACACTCCTCAGATTTGCCTTTGAAGAATTCTAGCAACTGGCTGTCTCACACTTACCCTTGCACATGCGTTGCTGGTTTCGTTCAGCTACACGATCCCTTTGCTGTAACTAGGATGGTCTCCTCACCACCACCGGCACCAGTCTGCCTGATTCTGGTCAGTGTATCTTGGCTGATGGTTTTTCTCTTTTTCTTCAATCTTGGCCAATGTGTGCACATAATTTTTCTCTGGGCTTCTCTTTTGGAGAAGCCTATAAAACATTTCCATTCTGGGATGACAGAAGCTCCTGCTTGGGAGGGAGAGATCTCAAAGATTATCTACTGGAATGCACTATTCATTACACAGTGCAGTGAAAGGGCACAGCCTTCGGAGCATGAGCTCCACTCAGTAACATTAGCTATATAGTTTAGGCATTTCGTTGAGTCATGAATAGTCATTATCTCATTTATTCCTCACTAGCAATCCAATAGGAGAAAAGTAAAGCACAGAAAGACTAAATAACTTGCTGGGGTTCTGTAAAGTAAGTAATTGATCTAGAATTATAACCAAAATCTATCTGACTCCCACACCCAATGCCTACTGCTACTCTTGTCTTTTTGGCTTTGGGCAAGTTATTTTCATTCTCATTGTCTTCTGGGCCACATTCATCAAATGTGGATAAGGATTAGAGACGATGCACATTAAACACCTAGTACAATGCCTAACAGTATGAGGTATTTCCTAAATGCTAATTAGATTGTTATTAGTTTTCATGTGTCTAGTTCACTTTTTCCTTGCTACTCAGAGTTTGGTGTGTGGGCTGGCAGCATCGGCTTCCCTTGAAACCTTGTTAGAAACACAGGAACTTTGGCTGGCCCCAGACCTACAGAATCAGAATCTGCATTTTAACCAGATGCTCAGGTGAGAACTGTAGGCACTTTAAAGTTTGAGAAACACTGGGCTGGCCTATGTGGCTGTATCCACTAAAAATGAAATTTACTACCTTTTTTTTTCTTTACTGTTTATTTAAAAATAATCTCACACTTACTGAAATATGTCAGTAGTACAAAGAACCCTGGTTTCTTTAGTGGAGAATGGTATTTATAATTTAAAAGACATGTGCCAGGTGTGCCCAAAACCACAGGATTCATTCCAGCTTCCCCTCTTTCTGTAACTCCCTTCTCTGATGGTGAAAAACTGTCTCCATTACCCTCATAATGCATAGGCATTTGTTCACTCCCTTCACGGGGTACCAATTTTCTGATCTGCTTATCTTCCCATTTGACCACCTGCCTTGTGAGGGTCCCTCCCTCGCCTGCCAGCTCACCATTCTCTACCTGGCAGCCTGTTTGTTTCTTCTTAAAGCAGCTCCTTCTAGCCCAGAACAGCACGTACCAAGAAAAGATTCTTTCTTACATTGAACTAAAGCCATCCTCCTGTAGCTTCCTCTCCCTGCTCCTCCTCCATGGGAGTCTGAAGTGTAAGTGTGCTTAGATGTAGTGTGATGTGGTTGCAGAGAGTATGGCCTGGGGCGTGGAGACATTGCTCTATACTTGGTCCCTGCGAGAATTGCTCAAGTTATTTAATCTCCTCTTGCCTTCGTTTCCTGCAAAACTAGAGATAACATGTCTACAGATGGCCCCCAACTTAGGGTTTGTCGTGAGATTTTTCCACTTTACTATGGTGCGAAATTGAGATGAATTCAGTAGAAACTATACTTTGAATTTTGAATCTTGACCTTTTGCTCTGTTAGCAATATGCGGTATAATATCCTCTCATGACACAGGGCAGTGGGAACTCCCAGTCAGCTAGGTGATCACGAGCGTAAATAACTAACACTCTACCATGTCTGCGATACCAGTGTTTTTTTGTGATATTGTCTTTTGTGTTTTTGAATCCCTTCATGTCTACATAACACCCATTTTCCACTTAAAATATTTTTGAGTTAACAGTGAGTTTATGGGGATGTAACCACATCACAAGTCAAGAAGCATCTGTATTTGCAGGTAATTGGGGACAAAATGAGAAAAGAATATAAATGGCATGGCAGAATGCCTGGCCCATATTAAGGGCAAAATAAATGAGCTCATTTTTCTTTGCCTTCTCCATTGCTTCTTTCCTTCCCTCCCGTCTTCTTTTTGCCTTCCTCCTTTCCTTCCTTCCTTTAATAAAATATGTGCTAAGTGCCTAATGTGTGTTGCATAGCAGTAAGCTAGACAGTCATGGTTCCTTCTCTCACATATCTTATAGGGTAGAGGATAAATAGGTATTTTTTTTAAAAAATTACATAAACATGCAATTTGAAATTTTGGAAAGTATATGTTCTAGGTCCTGGGATACAGAAGCAAGCTGAGAGAGGAGCTCTGGTTTCATGGAGCTAATACTTTATGGGATGAGAAAGATAATAAACAAGAAACAAACAAAGGCATTAGATGATATCAGATGATAACCAGTGCCGTGAAGAAATGCAAGCAAAGACTGGAGCTCAGTGGGTGAGGAATGAATGGTGTGAGATGGGGCTGGAGAGACAGCTCCAGCTGGGTCATGGACAGCCTGGGAGGCAGAGTGGGCTGTATTGTGCCATGTCACCATAGACAAGAAGTGCAGTCTTTTCAGTGCTCTGTTTCCCTGCCTATAAAAGGGAGATAGGAATATTTGCCAAACTGACTTTGTAAAATTTGTTGTGAATATCAGCAAAAATGAAATACGAGAATTTTGTAAAGCACAACATGATTTTTGTTGTCATATCTAGTAGGCATTTGATAAAACTCTTGGTGGGTAAAGAGAGATGAACAAAAGAATAAGATAACAAAGGTGCAAAAGACGGCCAACTGTGCAGTCTTTCTTTGTCATTCCTAGAGGGAAAGAATGAGAGGCTCTTGGAAAAGGGCTACACATTTGAGATCACAAGAGAAAAAGTTTTTTTTTTTTTTTTTTTTCAAACAGAGACATAATGAATTTTTAGAGTACATTTTCAAGGAGGCAGGTAGACAGCATTTAAATGGCTTGACAAAAACACTTTCTTCAAAACGCAGAAGTAAAAAGGTTAACAATTTGAATCTATCTTGACATTTCCGAGTGTCAGCCCCAGGGCTATTTTCTTTCTTGCTTAGAATCATCATCTTTCACGTTTGTTTGAGATTGGTATTTCCTGGGCTGGACCATCCGCCCTGGAGTGGAGGCTAAGCATTCATGGAAGTGGGAACCGTGATTGGGCAGCATCCACACCCTCATGTGCTTTTCTCTCCTCTTCCTTTCACTTTCTCATCCTGTGTGATTGTGACCTGGTGGCCACATGGACCATTGTGGTCTTGGACTGGAGCCTATCCTTACGTGTGCTACAAACATGCCTGCTACATGGAGCAGGTCCTGTGTGCCATTGACACCTAGATGGCCCTCCAGGGAGCTTGGAAACCAGCATAATATATCTGGTAACCTTCAGGAAATGGGTTTGTCTTAGGGAAAACCAGGAAGAAAGCAAAGGTTGTTTTTCCCAATTTTGTCTTTAAAAAAACAAAACCAAAAACCCAGGGCAATGCTGTATATCTTCCATTGGCTTCTCCTGACCCCCTCTCCATTCTCTTTTCCCAGTTCTGTGCCCCCGGAGGCTGACTTCTATGGACTACAACAGAGCTGCCCTGACTCCTGGCTTCTAGTTGGTCTGCCTAATGTGTCCCTGACGGGAGACACAAGGGAGAGAGGAGAGTAAGGTTAGAATACTTCAGCCTTGTGCCTTGGGCTGAAGGTCACTACTTCTCAGGAGGGGGTGATCTCCTTCTTCTGAAGATTTGGGTGACCACCCCCTCCCTTGATCTCTTTTGGCCTAGGGATGATAAATAATTGTTGCTGCAGTTAGTTTCATGTTGTTGCACTATCCCTATAGTTCCTATACACCCACACTTTTACGAACTGTCCCTTTGGTAAATAAACAGTTTTCAAATCCTCCCTCCTAATTAAGTGTCCTGTCTGTGTGGGACCCCAATGAATACAGATGCCAGAGTTTCTGGCTGACAAAGCCTGTAAGCACAGCCTGTCCTTGGAGGAACCCCAGCTTTGAGCTCACATGAAGTGTTTGAGTTCAGTTTTGTGACATCCAAGTTTGTAACTGGGCAAACTGTGTAATGTTTCTGGTCCCCAATTATAAAAATAGGATATCTCTTTATAGAGATACAGTTGTTTTAATGATTATGTAAAATGCTCACACGTAGAAGAGCCTCAAACAGTGCTGGTTTCCCCTATTTTATCAATGCTCTTTTAACCAAGACAAAAGGCCAAATGGGATTAGGAAAGAGACAGACAAGCAAGCTGATGAAAAGTTGAGTTAGGCCAATGCCTAAAAATCTCTCAGGCCAGCTGCAGCAGCCTTTGTTTCTGTCTTTCCAGCAGGCCCCTTTGCAGGTGAGGGACTGAGGATAGGTGTGTTTCTCGTCAGGGTGGGGACACATTGGGACACATTATGTCTGATTGGAGAAGTCCTTCTCAAACAGCCAATCAGAGCCCAGCTCAGCCACCACCGTTGTCACCCAGGCAGGGAAACGCTAGTCTCCTGGTGCTCAGCATGTGGCAGCCATGATTGGCTGCTATAACGAAAATACCACAGACGAGTGACTTAACCAACAAACCTGAATTGGTCACCATTCTCAAGGCTGCATTGTCCTAGATCAAGGCATGGGCAAATTTGATGTCTGGCCAGGGCCTGCTTCTTTGTTCCTAGAAGGTCGTTTTCTCACTGCTTCCTCACATTGAGGGCAGGGGCCAGGCAGCTCCTTCAGGCCTCCTTTATAATGGCACCCATCCCATTCATGAGGGCTCTGCCCACATGACCTAATCACCTCCAAAGGCCCCAACTCCTAGCACCATCACTTTGGGGTGGAGGATTTCAGCATACGAATTTTGAGGATACACAAACATTCAGTCTATCACAGTGGGTGACGGGTTTAGCCAATGGTGATACCGGAGAGTGACTGGGTTCGAAAATGCCCCTTAGGCTTGGAATTGTGTTGAACTTCTCTCAGATGCCACATGTCTGTGGCCATGCTTTGCCTCACAGAAGATTTGCTTTCCATATAATCGAAAGTCTGCTTTTGAAGAACCAAGGGATACTTGGGGTAGGGAGGGCAGCTGTAAGCCGCTTCCCCATAACCTGTATCTGCAACCCCATTCCAAATCAACACATGATTTAACAAAAACACTGAACTTTTACACAAATTCGAGCCATATTTTTGTAGTCTCACCTAAGTATGCTGCCCCTGAGTCCTTCCCTCTGGGAAATTTTGGAGGCCTCCATGGCTTCTCTCCACTTTTCCTGAACCCTCCCTGAATTCTCATGTCTTATACCAGTGCCCACCTTGGAAGTTCTCTGAGCTCTCCAATTTAAACATGACAACCTTCTGAAATAACTTATTACTGGATGTCTGATACAGAGCAGATATTTTATTTTTTTCTTTCCTGTAAGCTTCCAGAAAGCTACATACAACCTGATTCATTTGGAAAGCTGGGGGCCATCTAACCATCTTCTCCTTCCCTCTTTTCTGAATAAGGCTGCTGATGCTACCTCAAAAGAATTTGGAGACACTCCAAAAAATAGTTGTTTTCAATTTTTTCCCCTCCCTAACAAGCATACATTTTTGTCTTGTATAATGATTAGTGTTCACATATATCAAACACTACTGAGGGAATACATAGATTTATCATTTACATTGAATAAATGCATTCTGAGCATCTATGTGCTAGGTTCTGTTTTAGGCACCGGGGGATATGGCAGGCAACAAAGCAGATAAGGGCCTTGACCTTTAGAAGCTTCTATTCCAGAGATTAACGATCTCTTCCCCTAGTCAGCAACAAAACAAAGCAAAGCAAAACAAAAACACACAGAAGTACAGCGCAGGGTACCTCAGCCTTTTCTCGATGATTGGAGAAGGGAATTCAGTCATGGCAGTTGGTGACAGGACACGCAATTGGAACTTTGCATGTCCTGCCACCTCCCAAGGTATTTGTCTTTGGTGGTCGAGTGAGCAGAATCTGTTATACAGAAAAATGAGGATGCCCCACTGATTTATGTTACAGCCTTATGGCATTTTTTTCTATTCCCTATTTACTTCTTAATACAGCATAATTTATGCACTTTTTTGATCGTGGCCATGCATTCAGCAAATGTCTTTATCGGGTGGTCCATAACAATGCTTGGATCTGTTTCTTGTGAGGTGGCTATAAATTTAGATTTATTGGTATGAGAGCATTCTGGTCTTCTCTCCAAAGTTCTTCTATTGAAATCTGAATGTGAAAGATTAACACATTTAATTAATAGACAAGACTCATTTGTTCCTAAGGCTGACTATTCAAATGAGAGATACTCATTTTACAAGATATAATTCTAATTTTGGGCTAGGAATTTTACTGATATTTCTTTATAATGTATAAAAGCATGGTATGGCAATTTGAGATGTTATTATTCCTCAAAAGCAGTTACATATGGAGGTATTTTGAATGAATCAAATAGTCTCTGACTTTCTCTGCTTTTTGTTTTACACACATTTAACACATGTACATGCCTTAAATTATGACACATGTGTACACACACTCATACCCACACATGCACTCACACAATGCTATTGACCCAAATTCAATAGAGTAGGTGATTTTTCCTATCCCTGCTAATAGATTTTTACTGATTTATCCATATCATTTTTTCTGGTAGCTGTAATCATCTCTTTTTGGAATATCTTTCCATCCTCTATCTCCTTAGAGATTCTTTCCCTCCTTTAAAGCTTAGATTAAATCCCACTAGTAAACCCTGCTTTGATTGACCCATTCTATTTTCTCCTTTGTTTTTGTTCACATGAGATTCACAGTCAATAACATACCACTTGAGATAGCAGTTACTATCTAACTGCTTCAGGTGAATTATGTTGCCCCAAAAAGATTAGGAATCCATGAAGAACTCTGATGAGATGGATCTGATAGTGCCTGGAATAGAGTAGGTGTCCAAAAATTTTAGTTGCTTCCAATATGAAATAGTAACTGTATTATTTCATTTTCCCACTGCTATGAAGAACTACCTGAGACTGGGTAATTTCTAAAGAAAAGAGGTTTAATTGATTCATAATTTTGCATAGCTGGGGAGGCCTCAGGAAATTATAATTGTGATAGAAGGTGAAAGGGAGGCAAGGTACGTTTTACATGATGGCAGGAGAGAGAGAGATGGAGAAAGTGCCACACATTTAAACTATCAGATCTCATGAGAACTCACTCACTATCACGAGAACAGCAGGGGGGAAACCGCCCCCATGATCCAATGACCTCCCACCAGGTCCCTCCCTCAACATGTGGGGATTAAAATTCAAGATGAGATTTGGGTGGGGACACAGAGCCAAATCATATCAGTAACACTTTTTGTCATTTTTATAAGCCTTGACTACAATTCTGGGGCTATAACTGATGTCAATAAATATTTTTGTGGGTGATTCATTGCTAATTAAGTAAAGACAATAGCCTGTGATAAAATACTAGACTAAGAAAAATTGGAACATGTTTAGCACAAGGTAATTTTTTCCTAGAACAGGAAGTTTTTCACCAACATAGTTTTTATGAAACTACATGTGCAGGAGTAGCCTTTGGGGGTGTTTAGAAAAGATTTGTCTCTGAAGACCTCTTAAAAAGCTGGCTTACAGTCAACATTGCCTCTGGGTTGTCCTCTGCAGGGAGAAGCTGATGAATGTGCAAAGGGCTGGAGGAAGCAAGGGCTGGAAGGAAGTGAAAGGGGAAAGGATTCCTCTGTCCTGGTGCAACAAGCCCATTTTCCTCAGTACCTAGAGTGGCGCCTGGCCCTAGTAGGGATGCAATAAATATTTATTAAATTAATATAGATATACTTTACCAATGCTGATGTCAAGCAAGTTTTTGTGATTTCTTAGACTATTGATCATAAATATTTATGCCATGCAGTACTTCTGGAGGAAATTACATCTACAGAATGTAAAGTCCCAAGACAATCTTTGGATAACCAGTTGGCTGTGTTTTGGTGTTAAGTACTGACATGCTCTATAGATTACTTTACATGGTAAAATTACAATTTCAATACCAGTTAAGAACTTGAATAAAATGTGCCAGCATCAGGACCTGTATATTTCTATCAGCTGGTGGATTCCTGTTTATTACTTACACAATTTACCGTTTTGTCTAGAGAAAAGGCTTACAATGCAGAGAAGCTTGTAACAGGTGTAGTGTACGTTCTTGTTTTTCCTAGTAGCAGATGGTGCTGAAAGAAGATCATCTCTGTGGGGCCATTACAGGATAATGCACAGAAATAAATAAGCACAATGATAGGTCTCAGCAAATGCGGCCAGGTCTCAGGGTCGGTCTAGCATTTGGAAGTGATACATATACACAGAGTGGGTTTATCTATCTGCTCAGCAAGGCCTATTTAAAACTCGATTTCTTTCCTTGTAATTTTCCTCCATATAAAATCCCCTCCCCCCCGATAAATCAACCAATCTTCTCACTTGAATTATAGGTAGTATATTAAAAAGGATCTAAATAAAGGGAAGTTCTTTCTGACAGTGCTTTGTACTAAAAGGGAGGAGGTAATTTTCCTTGGAGTTTTTCCCCAGCCCCCAGCAATTTCTGTTTTTATATTAATGGATTTTATGGGACCTTGTCTTTGATCTTGCCCTCTTAAAAACCAAAGGAGGAATGGAAGGTTAATTCCAGCAATTCTACCCTAGTGTACCTCTGCTATTTTGCATGAAGAACACGAAATGAATAAAATTGAGCCTAGAATTGTACTGAGGATATGATTATTTTCTTCTGTGCTAGGATAATTTTCATCTTTCCTGAAAAAAAGACCCCCCATGGTTCTCAGTATATATATATATATATATATATAAAATATGAAAATATTGACTAAATAGTATATATACTGATATATATTATATATATAAATTCAGTAGAAGTACTCGTATATTTCTCATATTTAAATATATGCTTAAAAACTTGACAATGCCAGGGCAGTATTTTGCAGGACCTAGGCTCAGCTTCTCTCTCCCCTTGTATAAATTTTATTTCTTATTATCCTAGCCTCAGCAGTATTTGAGGAATATTGTTCCCTTGGCTTAATGCAATTTTTTCCACATGATGTATTCTTGGTCTGTCCCTTATCTCCCCTTCACTTGCTGACACCAGGGTTTAGTCCATTTGGAACTAAAATGCATTGAAAGCAGATCCATACTATTTTAACATTTTGCCTGATTTTTTAACGTAGCTGTGTTCATTAGCAACAAATTCTGTCTAGAAAGTTGGTTAAATGGCCTTCATCCCTTTTAAGAAAAAAAGGCAAGAATTTTGTCAAAGATATCTTTGCCAAATATGGAGCCTAGATACAAGCTTCTCAAAAATATTAACATTTTCCAAAGCATCTGAGTGTGCATGTGTGTGCATGCACATGTGGCTTTATGCATATAATAATTATTCACAACTAGATTTATTTTTCTTATTTCTCAACATCCTAATTATTGACATTTCCTGAAATTTCATTGTGTATCTGAATCTAATATGTATGAAAATTTTTCATTTCCTATATTTAAAAAAATTATTGTACTTAATACAAGCATTTAAAATGTAGCTTTTGTGTGGCCAAACTTTACATCAATATAGGTGTTTGCCCCATGGTTACCCGCTGCAGTGCAAACTTCTGTGGGCCCCAGTGGGTTAATTTTTTGATTGCCTGCTCTACCTGCATCCTCAGAACTGAAAGAAGCGTGCATGAGAAAGAACAAAAACAGACTGTCTTTGTGATGTCACGTGCATCTGCCTCTAAATTTCAGTATGGAACATAAATGGCAACAAGAATTGAAAGAGAAAACAGAAGAGAGCTCTCTTAAACTGGGATTATTCCAATTTAAATCTCAAAATTAATTATCTCTTTAGGTTTTGCAATTTCTCAAACACTGGGTGCATGGCATGTATGGGTGGTGATGGGGTGTGTGGGGCACAGAAGATTCATAAGAATTGGCTAAATCTGAAAAAATCCTGTGCCATCTTCCTTCCCCTGACTCCCTCCAATTTGGCTAAACTGCTAAACAATAATCACTGGAGTATAAACAAAGTTAAGATAATAATTTTTTTCAAGGACTTATGTCAAACAGTAAGGAACACACAGAGAAGCAAAATTATTGTAATGCTGATCATATAGACTAAGTTTATTAAATAAAAACAATACATTCTATAACAGAATCACATAGAAGAAAATCAGTGCTTTAGTTGGACAACTTAATATGAATTCCTTTTATTGTTTGCCATGTCTAATTAGTCTTAGCTCCATTTTATAGGCAATATTTAATTCTTGGTATTTTTAATTTATCTTTTTGTTAATATTATCATCTTACCTTGAGTACAATTATCTATTCCTGTCTAGTAGGAATAAATTTGCTCAGGGGTAACAGCAAGATAAGCATTGCTTAGAAACCATAATTTTTCTATTGTATTTGTCTAGTTAATAAAGAGATGCATTTTATTTTTCCCTGGTGACCACTTGTACTTTGTTCAGTAATTAAGGAAGTAAGTCAGTGCTCCTAGATTTTCACCTATTCCATAACCTCTGCAGATTTGTCCAGGATGCCAGAGGCAATTGTGTTATGTTGTTGGGTAGTTATTAAAAAGCCTGGGATGAAACCAGGGAGGATTCTAACAGTAACACCTTAAACTAGTATCAGTAATTTTCTCAATATCAAATATATCAAATATATTCTGCCTGAGAGTAATCTGCAGGTTTCTTTTCAGCACTTATGTTTTAGATTTTTCAGAAACATCTCTTCAGCCTCAACGAAATAAGTTAAAAAACGCATGTCATCCCTGTATATTTTCACGTATACATTTGCTTATAGGGGAAGCTGCACCTTTGCTGTTAAATGATGGTTTGAATCCTAGCTCTACTACTAATTAGCTGCATGACCTTAAGCAAGTTACTTAACCTTCTTAAGCCCTTGTTTTCTCTTCTATAAATTGATACTAATGACATTACTTACCTCATGGTATTGGGGTGAGGGTTAAATGAGGCAATGCACATAAGATACTTTCTATGGTGCTTAACACACAGTAAGGGTTTAATAAGCATTTTAATTATTATCATTGTTAAAGTGTATTTATATATAGACATGTAGACTCTGCATTGCACTGTGAATTCATGATGCTGATTTTTGCACAAAGTTCATAAATTCATTCTACTTACATTCTTCTCACTCTATCAAAACAAAACAGTTACTAGCAATCCTCGCGAAGTGTGCTTTTTTGCCTTGTTTTTGCCTATGTTTGAAGTCTCCACGCTGGTGTCCTCCCTTCCTGGGAGCTTCTCCTTACTCCACTCTCTCCAGCTGGTACCCTTTATTCTGCACAGCACAGAACTCTGAACCCACCTTGGTGAAGGCTCTGTCATTATAAGGACATCGCTGGTTTCCCTGTCTTTCTCTCCAGAAGGTGAACATCATGTCTCGTTAATCTCAGCATTCCTGCTGCTTTGTGCAAATGTGGTTATAGTAAGAGACCAATAAAGGTTTCTTGAACAAATGAGTGTAAAATACCACTATTTATGTTACGCAAAGACTGATCTTCTTTCAGTGTTGTTGTCCTCTTTTATATTACTTTTAGCTGTAGTTTTGTTTTTTATTCAAATAATCTTCAGAACTTGTGGCACATCCTTTAAAAATTTTATGTCAAAGTGAAAGACTTTTACACTGAAAACGACAAAATGTTGCTGAAATTTGAAATGAAAGAAGACACAATTAAATTGGAAGACCTCTTGTGTTCATGGACTGGGAGACTTGATACTGTTAAGATGTTCATACTACCCAAAGCAATCTACAGATTCAAAGCAATCCCGGTCAATACCGCAATGACATTTTTGCAGAAATAGTAAAAGTCATCGTAAAATTTCTATGGAATTTCAACGTACACTGAATAGCCAAAACAATCTTGAAAAAAAAAGATGAAATTGAAGGTCTCACACTTTGTGAATTCCAAACACTGCAAAGCCACAATAATAAAGAAAGTGTGGTAGTGGCATAAAGACAAATAATCCAATGGAACAGAGTAGAGAGCCGGGAAATAACCCTCACGTACACCCTAACATCACAATTAAAAGAACTAGAAAAGCAAGAGCAAACACATTCAAAAGCTAGCAGAAGGCTAGAAATAACTAAAATCAGAGCAGAACTGAAGGAAATAGAGACACAAAAAACCCTTCAAAAAATTAATGAATCCAGGAGCTGGTTTTTTGAAAAGATCAACAAAATTGATGGACCGCTAGCAAGACTAATAAAGAAGAAAAGAGAGAAGAATCAAATAGATGCAATAAAAAACGAAAAAGGGGATATCACCACCGATCCCACAGAAATACAATCTACCATCAGAGAATACTACAAACACCTCTATGCAAATAAACTAGAAAACCTAGAAGAAATGGATAAATTCCTCGACAAATACACCCTCCCAAGACTAAACCAGGAAGAAGTTGAATCTCTGAATAGACCAATAACAGGTTCTGAAATTGTGGCAATAATCAATAGCTCACCAACCAAAAAGAGTCCAGGACCTGATGGATTCACAGCTGAATTCTACCAGAGGTACAAGGAGGAACTGGTACCATTCCTTCTGAAACTATTCCAATAGATAGAAAAAGAGGGAATCCTCCCTAACACATTTTACGAAGCCAACATCGTCCTGATACCAAAACCTGGCAGAGACATAACCAAAAAAGAGAATTTCAGACCAATATCCTTGATGAACATTGATGCAAAAATCCTCAATAAAATACTGGCAAACCGAATCCAGCAGCACATCAAAAAGCTTATCCACCATGATCAAGTGGGCTTCATCCCTGGGATGCAAGGCTGGTTCAACATACGCAAATCAATAAATGTAATCCAGCATATAAACAGAACCAAAGACAAAAACCACATGATTATCTCAATAGATGCAGAAAAGGCCTTTGACAAAATTCAACAACCCTTCATGCTAAAAACTCTCAATAAATTAGGTATTGATGGGACGTATCTCAAAATAATAAGAGCTATCTACAACAAACCCACAGCCAATATCATACTGAATGGGCAAAAACTGGAAGCATTCCCTCTGAAAACTGGCACAAGACAGGGATGCCCTCTCTCACCGCTCCTATTCAACATAGTGCTGGAAGTTCTGGCCAGAGCAATCAGGCAGGAGAAGGAAATAAAGGGTATTCAATTAGGAAAAGAGGAAGTCAAATTGTCCCTGTTTGCAGATGACATGATTGTATATCTAGAAAACCCCATTGTCTCAGCCCAAAATCTCCTTAAGCTGATTAGCAACTTCAGCAAAGTCTCAGGATACAAAATTCATGTACAAAAATCACAAGCATTCTTGTACACCAATAACAGACAAACAGAGAGCCAAATCATGAGTGAACTCCCATTCACAATTGCTTCAAAGAGAATCAAATACCTAGGAATCCAACTTACAAGGGATGTGAAGGACCTCTTCAAGGAGAACTACAAACCACTGCTCAATGAAATAAAAGAGGATACAAACAAATGGAAGAACATTCCATGCTCATGGGTTGGAAGAATCAATATCGTGAAAATGGCCATACTGCCCAAGGTAATTTATAGATTCAATGCCATCCCCATCAAGCTACCAATGACTTTCTTCACAGAATTGGAAAAAACTACTTTAAAGTTCATATGGAACCAAAAAAGAGCCCGCATCACCAAGTCAATCCTAAGTCAAAAGAACAAAGCTGGAGGCATCACGCTACCTGACTTTAAACTATACTACAAGGCTACAGTAACCAAAACAGCATGGTACTGGTACCACAACAGAGACATAGATCAATGGAACAGAACAGAGCCCTCAGAAATGATGCCGCATAGCTACAACTATCTGATCTTTGACAAACCTGACAAAAACAAGAAATGGGGAAAGGATTCCCTATTTAATAAATGGTGCTGGGAAAACTGGGTAGCCATATGTAGAAAGCTGAAACTGGATCCCTTCCTTACACCTTATACAAAAATTAATTCAAGATGGATTAAAGACTTATATGTTAGACGTAAAACCATTAAAATCCTACAAGAAAACCTAGGCAATACCATTCAGGACATAGGCGTGGGCAAGGACTTCATGTCTAAAACACCAAAAGCAATGGCAACAAAAGCCAAAATCGACAAATGGGATCTCATTAAACTAAAGAGCTTCTGCACAGCAAAAGAAACTATCATCAGAGTGAACAGGCAACCTACACAATGGGAGAAAATTTTTGCAACCTACTCATCTGACAGAGGGCTAATATCCAGAATCTACAATGAACTCAAACAAATTTGCAAGAAAAAAACAAACAACCCCATCAAAAAGTGGGCAGAGGACATGAACAGACACTTCTCAAAAGAAGACATTTATGCAGCCAAAAAACACATGAAGAAATGCTCATCATCACTGGCCATCAGAGAAATGCAAATCAAAACCACAGTCAGATACCATCTCACACCAGTTAGAATGGCCATCATTAAAAAATCAGGAAACAACAGGTGCTGGAGAGGATGTGGAGAAATAGGAACACTTTTACACTGTTGGTGGGACTGTAAACTAGTTCAACCATTGTGGAAGTCAGTGTGGCGATTCCTCAGGGATCTAGAACTAGAAATACCATTTGACCCAGCCATCCCATTACTGGGTATACACCCAAAGGACTATAAATCATGCTGCTATAAAGACACATGCACACGTATGTTTATTGCGGCACTATTCACAATAGCAAAGAGTTGGAACCAACCCAAATGTCCAACAACAATAGACTGGATTAAGAAAATGTGGCACATATACACCATGGAATACTATGCAGCCATAAAAAATGATGAGTTCGTGTCCTTTGTAGGGACATGGATGAAACTGGAAACCATCATTCTCAGTAAACTATCACAAGGACAAAAAACCAAACACCGCATGTTCTCACTCATAGGTGGGAATTGAACAATGAGAACTCATGGACACAGGAAGGGGAACATCACGCTCCGGGGACTGTTGTGGGGTGGGGGGAGGGGGGAGGGACAGCATTAGGAGATACACCTAATGCTAAATGACAAGTTAATGGGTACAGGAAATCAACATGGCACATGGATACATATGTAACAAACCTGCACATTGTGCACATGTACCCTAAAACCCTAAAGTATAAAAAAAAAAAAAAAAAAGATTAAATAATCTTCAATGAAGGTGCTGAGAGCACTCTGTGAGGAAAGCACATTCTCTTCAACAAGTGATGTTGGAAAAACTGGATAACTACATGCCATACATGCGAAAGAATGATGTTGAATCCTTATCTTATGCCATTTACAAAAATTCAATAAAAAATGGAGTAAAAACCCAAATGTAAGCTCTAAAACTATGAAACTCCTAGAAGAAAATGTAGCAGTAATTGCACAATATTGGACTTGGCAATAATTTCTTGACTATGACAACGAAAGCACAGGAAACAAAAGCAAAAATAAACAAATGGAATTACATTGAACTTAAAACTTTTGTGCATCAAAGGATACGATAACAGAGTAAAGAGGCAACCTACAAAATGGGGGAAATATTTGCAAATCATATATGTAATAAGAGGCTAATGTCCGGCACATATAAGAACTTCTACAACTCAATAACAACAACAACAAAACATACAGTCTGATTTAAAATTGAACAAAGGACTTGAGTGGACATTTCTCCAAAGATAATATACAAATGGCCAATAAGCACATGAAAAGATGCTCGACATCACTAATCATCAGAGAAATGCAAATCAAAGCTAGGCAACATAGTGAGACCCTGTCTCTACAAAAAAATTAAAGAAATTAGCCAGGTGTGGTGGTGCATGCCTGTGGTTCCAGCTACTTGGATGGCTGAGATAGGAGGATGACTTGATCCCAGGAGGTCAAGGCTGCGGTGAGCCGTGATCACACCACTGCCCTCCACCCTGGGTGACAGAGCAAGACCTGTCTGTAAAACACACACACACACACACACACACACATCACAAAAAACAAACCATACCCCGGTAAGATATCACCTCACATCCACTAATTGACTACTGTAAAAAAACAGAAAATATAAAGTGTTAATGAAGATGTGGAGACATTGGAACCATTGTAGACTGTTGGTGGGATTGCAAAATGGTGCAAACATTAGGGAAAATAGTATGAAGTTTCCTCAAAAAACTAAATTACCATATGATCCAGCAATCCCACTTCTGTGTATCTCTCTAAAGGATATACAATCAGTATATTAAGAGATATCTGCATTCCCATGTTCATTGTAGCATTATTTAAAATACCCAAGAAGTGGAAGCAACTCTTTTTTTTCAGTTCTGTCATATATATGTATTTTTTCTTTCCAATTTTTGTTTCAGGTTCAAGGGGTACATATGCAGGTTTGTTATGAGTAAATTGCGTGTCACAGGGGTTTGGGGTACAGATTATTTTGTCACTCAGGTAATAAGCATAGTACCTGATAGGTACAATCCTCACTCTCCTCCTACTCTCCACCATCAAGTAGGCTCCAGTGTCTATTGTTCCCTTCTTTGTGTCCGTGTTTAGCTCCCACTTATAAGTGAGAACATGCATTATTCGGTTTTTTGTTCGTGTGTTAATTCACTCAGGATAATGGCCTCCAGCTGCATCCATGTTGCTGCAAAGGACAAAATTTTGTGCTTTTTAATGGCTGTTTAGTATTTCATGGTGTATATGTACCACATTTTCTATATCTAGTCCATTGTTGATGGGCATTTAGGTTGGTTCCATATTTTTGCTATTATGCTGCAATGAACATACAAGTGGGTATGTCTTTATGGCAGAAAGATTTACATTCCTTTGGGTATGTACCCAGTAATAAGATTGCTGGGTAAATGGCAGTTTGTTTTAAGTTCTTCGAGAAATTTACAAACTGCTTTCCACAGCGACTGAACTAATTTACATTCCAACCAACAGTGTATAAGCATTCCCTTTTATCTGCATTCTCACTAGCATCTATTATTTTTGACTTTTTAATAGTAACCATTCTGACTTGTGTGATTTGCATTTTTCTAATGACTAGTGATGTTGAGCATTTTTTCATATGCTTGCTGGCTGCATGTATGTCTTTTTTTGAGAAGTGTCTGCTTGTGTTCTTTGCCCACTTTTAAATGAAGTTGTTTCTTGCTTATTAATTTATTTAAGTTTCTTAAAGTTTCTGGATATTGGACCATTGTCAGATGCATGGTTTGCAAAAATTTTCTCCCATTCTGTAGGTTGTTTATTCTGTTGATAATTTCTTTTGCTGTGCAGGAGCTCTTCGATTTAATTAGATCCCATTTGTCAATGTTTGTTTTTGTTGTGATTGCTTTTGGAGTCGTCATGAAATTTTTGCTAAGACCTATGTCCAAAATGATATTTCCTAGCTTTTTCTAGGTTTTTTTTTTTATAGTTTTAGGTTTTACATTGAAGAGTTTAATGCATCTTGAATTGATTTTTGTATATGGTGTAATGAAGGGGTCCAGTTTCAATCTTTTTCATGTGACTAGCCAGTAATCCCATCATCATTTATTAAATAGGGAGTTCTTTCCCCGTTGCTTCTTTTTGTTAGCTTTGATGAAGATCAAATGGTTGTAAATATTCAGACTTATTTCTGGGTTCTCTATTCTGTTCCATTGATCTATGTGTCTGTTTTTGTACCAGTATCATGTTGTTTTGGTACCAGTATCATGCTGCTTTGGTTACTGTAGCCTTTTAGTATACTTTGAAGTAGGGTAGTGTGTTGCCTCTGGCTTTGTTTTTTTTGCTTAGGATTGTTTTGGCTACTCAGGTTCTTTCTTGGTTTTGGTTCCATATGAATTTTAGAATTGTGTTTTTCTAATTCTGTGAAAAAGTCATTGGGAGTTTGATAGGAATAGCACTGAATCTGTAAATTGCTTTGGGCAGTATAGCCATTTTAACAATATTGATTCTTCCTATCCATGAGAGTGGACTGTTTTTTATTTGTTTGTGTCATTTCTCATTTTCTTCAGCAGTGTTTTGTAATTCTTGTTGTAGAGATCTTTCACCTCCCTGGTTAGCTGTATTCCTAGGTATTTTTTGTGTGGCTATGATGAATGGGATGGTGTTCTTGATTTGGCTCTAAGCTAGGATGTTGTTGGTGTATAGAATTGCTACTAATTTTTGTACATTGATTTTGTATCCTCAAACCTTGCTTAAGTTGTTTATCAGATCCAGGAGCTTTTTGGCAGAGACTATGGGGTTATCTAGGTATAATATCATATTGTCTACAAAGCAAGGTAGTTTGACTTCCTCTTTCTTTTAGATGTCTTTTATGTCTTTCTTTTGCCTGATTGCTCTTACTAGGACTTTCAGTACTATTTTGAATAGAAGTGGTGAAAGTGGGCATGCTTGTCTTGTTCCAGTTCTCAAGGGGGATTTCTAGCTTTTGCCCATTCAGTATGATGTTGGCTGTGAGTTTGTTATAGATGGCTCTTATTATTTTGAGGTATGTTCCTTCAATGTTTAGTTTGTTGAAGTTTTTAACATGAAAGGATGTTGAATTTTATTGAAAGCGTTTTCTGCATTTATTGAGATGATCATGTGGTTTTTGTTTTTAGTTCTTTTTGTGTGATGAATCACATTTATTGATTCGTGTATGTTGAACCAACCTTGCAACCCAGAAATAAAGTGTACTTGATCTTGGTGGATTAACTTTTTGTTGTGCTGCTGGATTTGGTTTGCTAGTATTCCGTTGAAGATTTTTGCATTTATGTTCATCAGGCATATTGGCCTGACGTATCCTATTTTTTGTCTTTGCCAAGTTTCAGTATCAGAATGATGCTGGCTTTCAAGGATGAGTTAGAGAGATATCTCTCTCCTCAGTTTTTTGGAATAGTTTCAGTAGGCTTGGTACCTGCTCCTCTTTATACAACTGGTAGAATTTGGCTATGAATCCATGTGGTCCAGTGCTTTTTCTGATTGGTAGGTTTTCTTTGTTATTACTGATTCAATATTGACACTTATTATTGGTTTGTTCAGGTTTCAATTTCTTCCCAATTTAATATTGGGAGGTTGTGTGTTTCTAGGAATTTATCCATTTCTTCTAGGTTTTCTAGTTTGTGTAAATGGAAGTGTTCATAATGGTCTCTGAGGCTTTTCGTTTCTCTGTGGGGTCATTATTAATTTTCACTTTGTCATTTCTGATTGTGTTTATCTTTCTTTTTTTCTTTATTAGTCTAGCTAGTGGTCTATGGATCTTATATATTCTTTCAATGAACCAACTTTTGGTTTTATTGATCTTTTGTATGGTATTTCACATCTCAATTTCATTCAGTTCAGGTCTCATTTTGGTTATTATCTTTTCTTCTGCTAGCTTTGGGGTTGGTTTGCTCTTGTTTTTCAAGTTCCTCTAGATGTGATATTAAGTTGTTAATCTGAGATCTTTCTAACTTTGATGTGGGCTTTTAGCACTATAAACTTTCCTCTCAACACTGCTTTAGCTGTGTTGTAGAATTCTGGTATGTGTTATCTTTGCTTTCACTAGTTTCAAATAATTTCTTGATTTCTGTCATAATTTCATTGTTTACCAAGTCATTCAGGAGCAGTTTGTTTAATTTCCATGTAATTGTATAGTTTTGAGAAATTTTCTTAGTATTGATTTTTATTTTTATTGTGCTGTGGTCTGAGAGTGTGATTGGTATGATTTGGCTTTTTTTTTTTGAATTTGTTGAGAATTGTTTTATGGCTGAGGGTGTGGTCCATTTTAGAGTATGTGTCATGTGCAGATGAGAAGGATGTCTATTATGTTGCTGTTGAGTGGAGTGTTCTGTAGATGTCTGTTAGTTCCTTTTGGTAAGTGTCAAGTTTAGGTCCTGAATACCTTTGTTGGTTTTCTGCCTTGATCTGTCTAATACTATCAGTAGAGTGTTGAAGTCTCCCACTATTATTATGTGGTTATCTAAGTTTCTTCATAGGTCTCTAAGAACTTGTTTTATGAATCTGGATGCTCTTGTGTTGGGTGTATATATATTCAGGATGGCCAAGTCTTCTTGTTGAATTGAACCCTTTATCATTATGTACTCCTCTTTTTGTCTTTTTCAATCAGTTTGTTTAAAGTCTGTTTTGTCTGAAATTAGAATAGCAATTCCTGTTTTTTTGTGTTTTCCATTTGCTGGTAGGTTTTTCTTCATCCCTTTACTCTGAGCCTATGAATGTCATTGCTTGTGAGATGGGTCTCTTAAAGACAGCATACAGTAGAGCCTTGCTTCTTTATCCAACTTTCTACCCCATGCTTTTTAATGGGGTCTTTAGCCCATTTGTATTCAAGGTCAATATTGATATTTGTGGATTTGATCCTGTCATCATGTTGTTAGCAGATTGTTATGCAGACTTGATTGTATTCTTGTTTCATAGTGTCAATTATCTATGTGCTGAAGTGTGTTTTTGCCATGGCCAATAATGGTCTTTCCTTTCCATATTTAGCACTCTGTGAAGGACCTTTTGTAACGCAGACCTGGTGTTAATGAATTCACTTGGCATTTGCTTGTCTGAAAAAAATTTTATTTCTCCATTGTTCATGAAGCTTAGTTTGGCTGTACATGAAATACTTGGTTGGAATTTTTCTTTAAGAATGCCAAATATAGGCCCCCAACCTCTCTTCTGGCTCATAGGGTTTCTGCTGAAAGGTCTTCTGTTAGCTTGATGAGGTTCCCTTTGTAGATGACCTGCCCCTTCTATCTAGCTGCCTTAAATTTTTTTCTTTCACATTGACCTTGGAGAATCTGATGACTGTGCGTCTTGGGAATGGTCATCTTGTACAGTATCTCACAGGGGTTCTATCAATTTCCTGAATTTGAATGTCAATCTCTCTAGCAAGGTTGGGAAAATTTCCATGGACAATATCCTCAAATATATTTTCCAAGTTGCTTGGTCTCTCACTCTCTTTCAGGTAAACCAATGACTGGTAGATTTGATCTCTTATACATAATCCCATATTTCTTGAAGGTTTTGTTCATTCTTTGTTCTTTTTCTTATTTTTGTCTGACAGAGTTGACTTGAGAAACCAATCTTCGAGCTCTGAGATTCTTTCCTCAGCTTGATCTACTCCGCTGTTAATGCTTCAGATTTTATTATGAAATCCTTGTAGTGAGTTTTACAGCCCTATCATATCAGTTTGGTTCTTTCTTAAAATGACTCTTTCACCTTTAACCTTTTGAATTATTTTATTGGATTTCTTAGATTCCTTGGATTGGGTTTTAACTTTCTTCCAAATCTTGAAGATCTTAATTGCTTTCCAGATTCTCAATTCTATGTATATTATTTCAGCCTGGTTAAAAGCCATTGTTGGGGGGCTAGGGTAGTCATCTGGAAGTAAGGAAACACTCTGGCTTTTTGAGTTGCCAGAGTTCTTGTGTTAGCTCTTTCTCATCTGTGTGGGCCCAGATCTTAGAGTTGCTCTCCTTTGGATGTGTTTTTTTCTTCTTTTATATCCTTTGGTGACCTTGAAGTTTGATTGTCATATAAGCTAGGTTTAGTCTACTGGCTTCATTTCTGGATGATTTCTAGGGGCCAAGGCTTAGCTCTGCACTCCTGGGCTGCATGCCCTTGGAGGGCTGTTATTAGGACCACAAGTTTGTTCTCTGACCCCTTGAGGTTATGCACCTGCTGTGCTGGAGGAGCCAAGGTGTTCCTGGTTGGCTGGCAATAACACTCAAATGGGGGTTGCTGGCAAAAGTGCTTTGTTGGTGCATGTGCCACACATGTGGCAGTGAGTTCCACATGTGTGTGCATGCTCCAGTGGCAGAGGTGTGGTAGAGTCTGCACATATGTATGAGTGCCAGGGTTGGTGGGGCTGCAGGGTCTGTGTGCATGTGCTGGCAATGATGATGTGCTGGTGTCTGCATGTGTACATGTGCTGGCAATGACAGTGATTCAGTGGAGTGTGTGCATGCTGGCAGTGGCACAATAGTGGGTGTGCATGCTGTTAGGGAGAAATGGTGGCATTCACGCTTGAGCTGGTGGCAGCAATATGGTTGTGTCCATGCATGTGTATGCTCCAGCAGCAGTGGTGGCACAGCAAGGTGTGAGTGTGTATGTTGGTGGTGGGGTTGGTGATGGTGAGGTTCGTGCCTGTGTGCACTGGTGGCAATAGGGTGGTGAGGTGGTGCACACACACTAGTAAAGCAGTGGGAGGAGGCTGTGAGTGGTTGCATGTCAGTGGGGGCCCGTCTGCTTAAGTTCCTCGATGGTCAGGCAGGGTCTGCCAGCAAAGGAGTTATGGTAGTGGCCATCAGGAAGCAGCCCAATTGGACATCTCAGGATGCATTGCAAATGGGAGTGGACAGGCAGGGACCTTGGAAGAGGCCAGCAGATAGCAGGTGCTCAGAACAGACTGGCCCCATCACATGGGCAAGACTTCCCTTCTCTATTCAGGTCCAACAGTTAACAAAGGCCAAAGTCACCTAGAGGAGTGTGTTGAGACTTGGGGGATGGGTATCCCTGGCTGTGCTCCAGTGCAGCTGTTGCTGTGTCAAACCCTGTGGACCATGCTCAGGTTGGAGTATTATCCAAGGAGCAACTCTTGATGTATAAACAGATAAACAGAATGTGGTGTATACATGCATAGAATATTATGCAGCCTTGAAATGAAGAAAATCCAATCACAGAGTAAAACTTGAGGGACATTGTGCTAAGTGAAACAAGCTAGTCACGAAAGACAAACACTGTATGATTCTACTTATATGAGATATCTAAAGTAGTTGAATTTTTAGAAACAGAAAGTAGAATGGTGGTTTCCAGGGGCAGAAGGGAGGGGAGAAAGGAAATTATTGTTTAGTGGATATAGAGTTTCAGATTCACAAAATGAAAAAGTTCTAGAGATCTGTTTCACAACAGTGTAAATACACTTAACACTACTGAACTGTACATTAAAAAATGGTAAAGATGGCAAATTTTATGTTATGGTTTTTATTACCACAATAGAAAATGTATATCATATACAATTTAGGAGAATTACATGTCATTTCATTTTCTCCCTTAAGATCCCATGAAGTAGATATTTATCTGGGTGGGGAAGCAAACATTTCTGAAATCGTCACATATCCAACTGTTTTAGTTAGTAAGTTGACATGCCAATTGTTAAGACTAAGATGAGCAGAGACTAGAGGAAGTGGAGTAAATGCGAAATTGTCATTCAGGGATGGCATTGTTTACAGAATTTGACTTGCTACTTACCAATAGCACAGATGCCAGATCTCCAAATAGGACCCATGAACAGATTTTTTTATCCCAAGGCGAGAAACTGGCTACATGCCTTCCTCAGGCAAGGTTTCATTAGTTTACACATGAACATCTAAGGCTCAGAAGGATCATGTACTTGCGGAGGGTTGCACAAACAGCACAGAATGTGTGGTGATTCAAGCCAAGGGTTATCTGGCTCTAGTCAGGCTCCAAGCTTTCTCTGTATAACAGCTTCAGGGTTGAAGTGAAGTCATCATTTCATTTGCCAGTGGGGTCAGTGGTGCCACTCCCCCAAGGTGCCTGCTTGGCCACTGTCTGAAGAGCCCCATGTATTGCTGCAGCATCAGCAAACCTGAGCTGAAGAACACAGCCCTGGAGAGCATCTTCTGTCTCAGGCTGGGAGATAAGCAGGAGGGGAGGAGCAAGGCTGGGTGGAGGAGCAGCTAGTGGGGAGTTTCCAGGGTTGCTGATCAAAAAAGAGGCAAATATATCTGAAATAAACAGCAAAATATAGTATTTTCTCTCTTGCCAAAATAGACCGTACACCTGGTCTCCCAGTGTGTACATATGTGTGTATTTGTGTATGTGTGTGTGTGTGTGTTCGTACTGTGATCTGTCTTCTTGGATGCATGTACAATAGCAGTGATTTAAAGTCTACAGACCCAGCAAAAATTCTGTAACTGAAATGCAAGAGTCTGTGTTATATGTTATTACCAAAATTTCAAGCCCTTAAATATGTGTCCTTAGACTTTTAAAAATATTCCCCCTCCAAACAACTTATAAAAGAAAACTGGAGAGAGAACAAGTATTACACAAAAGTGGGGAAATGTTTTATCTCTGCTCCCTCTCCCCAGTGTTTTTTTTCTGGCTATAACTGAATTTGGCTGTGTCAATAAATTAGTTAGTAAATCGATTTCTTTTTATAATTTTATTATGTTATGTAAATATAATTATATTTTAATATAATTTTATTAATTTTTTTCCTGTTTCTCCCAAATAACTGTTGGATGAATATTGAAAGAATATTGTTTTTGAGGGGTCCCAAATGATTAGCTAGCTCTGGGAACCAAATTGTGTGACTGCTGGGGTATTGTCACAGCCAGGAAGGGAGCTTTGCCCCTGCTGTGGTTTTGGGCATTTGGGTTCTTTAAAAGTTTCTTTCCTTCTTCTTAAAGAACTCCTCTACCCAGCACAGTGGCCCCGGCCCCAGACTTGAACATAAACTTTGATTGTTTCCTCTCTGCTCACCAGCTATACCAGGTAATCCATCAACAAATCCTTTCAGATGTACATCTACTTTTAAGTACATCTACTTTTAACTACTTGTCTGAGTTTTATCCATATCCCTTTTCTGTTTTCCCGCTTCCATCTTTTTGCTACCTACTAGGCATGACGTACTAATTCTTTTTCTAAGTATTTACTCAACAAGAAATGAAAATACATGTATATAAAAAAGGCTTGTATAAGAATGTTTACAGCAGTTTCATTCATGATAGTTCAAAACCTGAAACAATCCAAGTGTATATCAATAGGTGAATAAACAAATTATCATATTACTATAATGAGAAACTTTAGGGTAAGTAAAAGAAAACAATTATTGATACAGCCACATTGATTAATCTCAAAAATATGCTGAGTGGATGATGCCAACCACAAAAGAGTATTTTCTATATAGCTCAATTTGTTTGAAGTTATAGACCAGGCAAAACTAAGCTATAGTGTTAGAAATGAGAGTGGCAGTGTAGGAGGGGTTGTATGAATTAGAAAGGGGCATGAGGGAAATTTTTGAAAGTGATGGGAATGTTCTATATCTTAATTAGAGTGGTGATTACATATATGTACATTTGTTAAAACTCACAAAAATTTATGCATGTTACTGTATTGAAATTATATGTCAATTAAAAAACTAGATACACGCAAGAGCTGCTAATGAACTAAGCATACCTTCTCTGGGTCATGGAAATTGTCACAAACTGTAGTCTTTGTACAATTTTGTTCCAAATAGAAGTATGACCAGAGAAGGTAATATTTCAGTATACTATTTCAAATGTTGGCATAATATTTGTAAAATGTAATTGATCCTATTACTACCACTTGTTTCTGCCTTCCCAGCATCCAGACCCTCTAAATATAGCTTGCAATATCCCACTTTTCTTTTCTTTTTTTTTTTTCTCAGAGATGGGGTTTCTCTCTATTGTCCAGGCTGGAGTGCAGTGATGTGAACATTGCAGCCTCTAACTCTTGAGCTCAAGCAATCCTCCGGCCTCAGCTTCCTGAGTATCTGAGACTATAGGTACGTGCCACCACATCCAGCTCCACTTTTTGTTTTGGAAGATTCTCCTCAGCATTGTAAGTGATCTTCTTCATTAAGTTGTCCTGATCACTTCCAATAAAATATTGGGCAGATGACCCAAAGAAATCGGTCAATGAGTTATTCTCTCCTGGAAACCAGAGTCCCTGAGAAGAGTGACACACAGTTGGAGCCCAGTTATTCTGTTGGCAGTGCCCTAAAATATTTCTCTCTGAAATCCTCAGGACTCCCTGGCTCCTGCCTTTCCTGAGGCTTGGAGTATTAATGTGTCCTTTGTGTCTATGAATTTCCTTGCGTTTTTCCAAAAAATTGTTTGACTTTCTGGTTTATATAGGTGGAGTTACTTTCTGTTGTTTGTAGCCAAAACCCTAAACACTTGTCAGTGGCTTCCCACTGTCCTCACAATAAAGCCCACATCCTTTCACATAGCATTTCAGGTTGGGTTCCCTGAGAAGGAGAACCTGGGGATTAAGTGTGAGTAGTTCTTTTGGGAAGTGATCTCAGGAAGAACTGGCAGAGGAGTGGGGACGTAAGATGGGGAAGGGAAAGAAACTAATAAAGGGCTCGGAATCACTTCTGTTGACCTGTGGGTGACTGAGATTCAGTTTGGCAGGGAGTTCTGGGAGGTAGTGTAAGAGACAATAAGAGCTATTTCACCTGCGAGGCAGGAAAGCTGGAGGTATTTGTTTATCCTCCCACTCCCATTCATCATTAGTCAAGGACTGCTCCTGCTGCCTGAACTCCCTAGAGCTCTGAGCCTGCTTCTCTTAGGACTGAGAGAAAACTCTCAGGTGCAGAGCCACAGATGTGGGTATTAGAATGTGATCAGCATGGACTGGAACAGTGGTGCCAAGATGATCTGGTTGGGCAATGAGGACATCTGCCCGAACAACTTATGGGGCTCCTGACCCGTGTAACCTTGACTCCTCCCCTTGTAGCCTATGCTCTCACTGTACAGAATTTACTTTTGTTGCATGAGTGCACCACACTCTCTCAGCTCTCTAATCCTCATGCCTTTGAACAGGTAGAACGTCCTTCAGTCTGGGACACTATGCCTTTTAATTATAAATCTCTATACAATGAAAATTATAAATATAATTTATAAATCTCTGTGCAATGGTTAGTTATTATGGAAGAGGACATACTGACATTGTCCAATCCAAGGACTGCAAATAAAAAATCATTGCATAACACCAACTAAAAACTGGGGATATTTATTTATTCTGGAGCAAATAGTTCCCTGTATCTTAGTCTGTTCTCCTCATTCTTTTATCTTCTAATGGGGTGGGAGACACCTCTTTGAGCCTCAATTTTCTTACCTGTAGTAGGCAGAGGGACATGGTAACCACCAATTCCACCATTAGGATAAGTGATAAGATTCAGAGAAGAAGGAGAAACATGCTTGGTGGTAAGGGACAGTTTCCCTGAGGATGTGACATTTAGCTAAGTTGTAAAGGAAGAAAAAGATATTAACTGGCTCTGGGGGTGGGACATGGGAGAGCAGGAAGCATCCTAGTGTCCCGCCAGTCTGAGAGAACCCACGTGTGCCTGCAGAGACAAGGCTATGGAGAGAAAGGAGATGAGAAAGGTTGCAGGGGCTTGTAGACCATGTCAAGGATTTGGGATTTTATCCCAAATCTGTGGGAGGTCCTGCACACACTGCCAGAGGAGCCTTCCTGAAACACAGCGAATCCTGCCATTTCTCTGCATAGGCACCTCTAGCGATTATACCCCTCAGACCAAAGTTTCAATTTCTTAAATATGTTATTGTCTTTCTTCATGATTGGGAACTAACCTAGGTGTTTGGATGTTTCTCCCATTTCTCCCCTATGTAGCTCTTACTCCCACCAACTCGCGTATTTCCTATGCCTCAACACTACCCCAAAAATGTCCTTTTTCACAGCTTTGGTTACATGATTTCCTCTTCCTGAAATGTCTTCCCATTTCTTTCTGTCCTTCTACCCCTGGTAAAGTCCTACTCATATATATATATATATTTAATGTGAATTTTATTATTATTATACTTTAAGTTCTGGGGTAAATGTGCACAACGTGCAGGTTTGTTACATAGGTTTACATGTGCCATGTTGGTTTGTTGCACCCATCAACTTGTAATTTACATTAGGTATTTCTCTTAATGCTATCCCCCCCCAGCCCCCACCCCTGACAGACTCTGGTGTGTGATGTTCTCCTCCCTGTGTCCATGTGTTTTTATTGTTCCACTCCCACTTATGAGTGAAGACATGAGGTGTTTGGTTTTCTGTCCTTGTGATAGTTTGTTGAGATTGATGGTTTCCAGCTTCATCCATGTCCCTGCAAACGACATGAACTCATCCCTTATTATGGCTGCATAGTATTCCATGATGCATATGTGCTACATTTTCTTTATCCAGTCTATTATTGATGGAATTTGGGTTGGTTCCAAGTCTTTGCTATTGTGAATAGTGCCACAATAAACATACATGTACATGTGTCTTTATAGCAGCATGATTTATAATCCTTTGGGCATATACCCAGTAATGGGATTGCTGGGTCAAATGGTATTTCTAGTTCTAGATCCTTGAGGAATCACCACACTGTCTTCCACAATGGCTGAACTAATTTCCACTCCCACCAACAGTGTAAAAACATTCCTATTTCTCCACATCTTCTCCAGCACCTGTTGTTTCTTGACTTTTTAATGATTGCCATTCTAACTGGCATGAGATGATATCTCATTGTGGTTTTGATTTGCATTTCTTTAAGGACCAGTGATGATGAGCATGTTTTCGTATGTCTGTTGGCTGCATAAATGTCTTCTTTTGAGAAGTGTCTGTTCATATCCTTTGCCCACTTTTTGATGGGTTTTTTTTTTTTGTAAATTTGTTTAAGTTCTTTGTAGATTCTGGATATTAGCCCTTTGTCAGATGGATAGACTACAAAAATTTTTTCCCACTCTGTATGTTGCCTGTTCACTCTGATGGTAGTTTCTTTTGCTGTGCAGATGCTCTTCAGTTTAATTAGATCCCATTTGTCTGTTTTGGCTTTTGTTGCCATTGCTTTTGGTGTTTTAGTCATGAAGTCCTTGCCCATGCCTATGTCCTGAATGGTATTACCTAGGTTTTCTTCTAGGGTTTTTATGGTTTTAGGTCTTACATTTAGGTCTTTAAACCATCTTAATTTTTGTATGAAGCAGAAGGAAGGGATCCAGTTTCAGCTTTCTACATATGGCTAGCCAGTTTTCCCAGCACCATTTATTAAACAGGGAATCCCTTCCCCATTGCTTGTTTTTGTCAGGTTTGTCAAAGATCATATGGTTGTAGATGTGTGATGTTATTTCTGAGGCCTCTGTTCCATTCCATTGGTCTATATATCTGTTTTGTTACCAGTACCATGCTGTTTTGGTTACTGTAGCCTTGTAGTATAGTTTGAAGTCAGGTAGCAGGATACCTCCAGCTTTTTTCTTTTTGCTTAGGATTGTCTTGGCTGTGTGGGCTCTTTTTTGGTTCTGTATGAAATTTAAAGTAGTTTTTTCCAATTCTGTGAAGAAAGTCAGGGTAGCTTGATGGGGATAGCATTGAATTTATAAATTACTTTGGGCAGTATGGCCATTTTCATGATATTGATTCTTCCTATCCATGAGCATGGAATGTTCTTCCAATTGTTTGTGTCCTCTTTTATTTCATTGAGCAGTGTAGTTCTTCTTGAAGAGGTCCTTCACATCCCTTGTAAGTTGTATTCCTAGGTACTTTCTTCTCTTTGTAGAAATTGTGAATGGGAGTTCACTCATGATTTGGCTGTCTGTTATTGGTGTATATGAATGCTTGTGATGTTTGCACATTGATTTTGTATCCTGAGACATTGGTGAAGTTGCTTATCAGCTTAAGGAGATTTTGGGCTGAGACAATGGGGGTTTTTTAAATATACAATCACGTCATCTGCAAACAGAGACAATTTGACTTCCTCTTTTCCTAATTGAATACCCTTCATTTCTTTCTCTTGCCTGATTGCACTGGCCAGAACTTCCAATATTATGTTGAATAAGAGTGGTGAGAGAGGGCATCCTTGTCTTATGCTGGTTTTCAAAGGGAATGCTTCCAGTTTTTGCCCCTTCGGTATGATATTGGCTGTGGGTTTGTCATAAATAGCTTTTATTATTTTGAGATATGTTCCATCAGTACCTAGTGTATTGAGAGTTTTTAGCATGAAGGGCTGTTGAATTTTGTTGAAGGCCTTTTCTGCATCTATTGAGATAGTCATGTGGTTTTTGTTGTTGGTTCTGTTTATGTGATGAATTACGTTTATTGGTTTGCATATGTTGAACCAGCCTTGCATCCCAGGGATGAAGCTGACTTGATTGTGGTGGATAAGCTTTTTGATGTGCTGCTGGATTTGGTTTGCCAGTATTTTATTGAGGATTTTCATATCGATGTTTATCAGGGATATTGGGCTAAAATTCTCTTTTTTTGTGTGTGTCTCTACCAGACTTTGGTATCAGGATGATGCTGGCCTCATTAAGTGAGTTAGGGAGGATTCCTTCTTTTTCTATTAATTGGAATAGTTTCAGAAGGAATGGTACTAGCTCCTCTCTGTGCCTCTGGTAGAATTCAGCTCTGAATCCATCTGGTCCAGGACTTTTTTTGGTTGGTAGGCTCTTAATTAATGCTTCAATTTCAGAACTAGTTATTGGCCTATTCAGAGACTCAACTTCTTCCTGGCTTAGTCTTGGGAGGGTGTATGTGTCCAGGAATTTATCCATTTTTTTCTAGATATTCTAGTTTATTTGTGTACAGATGTTTATAGTATCCTCTGATGGTAGTTTGTATTTCTGTGGGATCGGTGGTGGTATCCCCTTTACCATTTTTTATTGCATCTATTTGATTCTTCTCTCTTTTCTTGTTTATTAATCTTGCTAGCCGTCTATCTATTTTGTTAATCTTTTCAAAAAACCAGCTCCTGGATTCGTTGATTTTTTGAAGGGTTTTTTGTGTCTCTATCTCCTTCAGTTCTGCTCTGATCTTAGTTATTTCTTGTCTTCTGCTGGCTTTTGAATTTGTTTGCTCTTGCTTCTCTTGTTCTTTTAATTGTGATGGTAGGGTGTCAATTTTAGATCTTCTGTGCTTTCTCTTTTGGGCATTTAGTGCATAAATTTCCCTCTACACACTACTTTAAATGTGTCCCAGAAATTCTGGTATGTTGTGTCTTTGTTTCCATTGGTTTCAAAGAACATCTTTATTTCTGCCTTCATTTCGTTATTTACCCAGTAGTCATTCAAGAACAGGTTGTTCAGTTTCCATGTAGTTGTGTGGTTTTGAGTGAGTTTCTGAATCCTGAGTTCTAATTTGATTGCACTGTGGTCTGAGAGACAGTTTGTTGTGATTTCTGTTCTTTTACATTTGCTGAGGAGTGCTTTACTTCCAATTATGTGGTCAATCTTAGAATAAGTGTGATGTGCTGCTGAGAAGAATGTGTATTCTGTTGATTTGGGGTGGAGAGTCTGTAGATGTCTATTAGGTCCGCTTGGTCCAGAGCTGAGTTCAAGTCCCGGATATCCTTGTTAATTTTCTGTCTTGATCTGTCTACTATTGACAAGGGGATGTTAAAGTCTCCAATTATTATTGTATGGGAGTCTAAGTCTCTTTGTAGGTCTCTAAGAACTTGCTTTATGAAACTGGGTGCTCCTGTATTGGGTGCATATATAGTTAGGATAGTTAGCTCTTCTTGTTGAATTGATCCCTTTACCATTATGTAATGCCCTTCTTTGTCTCTTTTGATCTTTCTCGGTTTAAAGTCTATTTTATTAGAGACTAGGATTGCAACCTCTGCTTTTTTTTTTTTTGCTTTCCATTTGCTTGGTAGATCTCCCTCCATCCCTTTATTTTGAGCCTATGTGTGTCTTTGCATGTGAGATGGGTCTCTGAATACAGCACACCGATGGGTCTTGACTCTTTATCCAATTTGCCGGTCTGCGTCTTTTAATTGGGGCATTTAGCCTATTTACATTTAAGGTTAATATCGTTATGTGTGAATTTTATCCTGTCATTATGATGCTAGCTGGTTATTTTGCCTGTTAGTTGATGCAGTTTCTTCATAACGTCGATTGTCTTTACAATTTGGCAGGCTTTTGCAGTGGCTGGTACTTGTTGCTCCTTTCCAAGTTTAGTGCTTCCTTCAGGAGCTCTTGTAAGGTAGGCCTGGTGGTGACAAAATCTCTCAGCATTTGCTTGTCTGTAAAGGATTTTATTCCTTCTTCACTTATGAAGCTGAGTTTGGCTGGATATGAAATTCTAGGCTGAAAATTCTTTAAGAACATTGAATATTGGCCCCCACTCTCTTCTGGCTTGTACGGTTTCTGCAGAGAGATCCGCTGTTAGTCTGATGGGCTTCCGTTTTTGGGTAACCTGGCCTTTCTGGTTGCCCTTAACATTTTTTCATTCATTTCAACCTTGGTGAGTCTGATGATTATGTGTCTTGGGGTTGCTCTTCTCGAGGAATATCTTTGTGGTGTTCTCTGTTATTTCCCAAATTTGAATGTTGGCTTGCCTTGCTAGGTTGGGGAAGTTCTCCTGGATAATATCCTGAAGAGTGTTTTCTAACTTGGTTCCATTCTCCCTGTCACTTTCAGGTACACCAATCACGTAGATTTGGTCTTTTCACATAGTCCCATATTTCTTGGAGGCTTTGTTCATTTCTTTTCACACTTTTTTCTCTACTCTTGTCACTTTATTTCATTAATTTGATCTTCAATCACTGATATCCTTTCTTCTGCTTGATCGAATTGGCTATTGAAGCTAGTGTATGCTTCACAAAGTTCTCGTGCTGTTTTTCAGCTCCATCCAGTCATTTATATTCTTCTCTACACTTGTTATTCTAGGTAGCCATTCGTCTAACCTTTTTTCAAGGTTTTTAGCTTCCTTGCGATGGGTTAGAACATGCTTCTTTAGCTCAGAAGAGAGCAGTTTGTTATTACTCACCTTCTGAAGCCTACTTCTGTCAACTCATCAAACTCATTCTCCATCCAGTTTTGTTCCCTTGCTGGCGAGGAGTTGTGATCCTTTGGAGGAGAAGAGGTGTTCTGGTTTTTGGAATTTTCAGCCTTTCTACTCTGGTTTCTCCCTGTCTTTGTGGTTTTATCTACCTTTGGTCTTTAATATTGGTGACCTACCAATGGGGTTTTGATGTAGATGTCCTGTTTGTTGATATTGATGCTATTCCTTTCTGTTTGTTAGTTTTCCTTCTAACACTCAGGCCCCTCAGCTGCAGGTCTGTTGGACTTTGCTGAAGGTCCACTCTAGGCCCTGTTTGCCTGGGTATCACCATCGGAG
The DNA here is from genome assembly GCF_028878055.3 of Symphalangus syndactylus. Taxonomy (NCBI): domain Eukaryota; kingdom Metazoa; phylum Chordata; class Mammalia; order Primates; family Hylobatidae; genus Symphalangus; species Symphalangus syndactylus. The sequence goes on from NC_072438.2 coordinate 25,986,896, forward strand.
TCTGCACAACAGCAAGTATTGCTGCCTGATCATTCCTCTGGAAGCTTCATTCCAGAGGAGCACCTGCCAGATGCCACCCAGAGCTCTCCTGTATGAGGTGTCTTTCTCCCATGCTGGGAGAACAACTGCTGTCTTCAGAGCTGTGAGGCAGGGATGTTTATGTCTGGAGAAGTTGTGCCCAGAGCTGCCCCTTCCCCCAAGTGCTCTGTCCCAGGGAGACGAGGGTTTTGTCTGTAAGTCCTTGACTTGGGCTGCTGCCTTTTTTTCAGATATGCCCTGCCCACAGATGCGAAATCTAGAGAGGCAGTTGGCCTTGCTGAGCTGTGGTGGGCTCCACCCATTTCAAGCTTCCCAGCAGCTTTGTTTACACTGTGAGCATAAAACCACCTACTCAAGCCTCAGTAATGGTGGACACCCCTCCCCACTCCAAGCTCCAGTGTCCCAGGTCAATCTCAGACTGCTGCGCTAGCAGCAAGAATTTCAAGCCAATGGATCTTGGCTTGCTCGGCTCTGTGGGTGTGGGACGCACTGAGCCAGGCACAGGAGAGAATCTCCTGGTCTGCAGATTGTAAAGACTGTGGGAAAAATGCAGTATTGGGGCAGGAGTGTATCCTTCTTCCTGGTACAGTCTCTCATGGCTTCCCTTGGCTAGGAAAGGGAAATCCCCCAGCCCCTTGTGCTTCCCAGGTGAGGCGATGCCCCACCCTGCTTCGGCTTGCCCTCCATGGGCCTCAGTAACTGTCCAACCAGTCCCAGTGAGATGAACCAAGTACCTCAGTTGGAAATGCAGAAATCACCCATCTTCTGTGTCAATCTCGCTGGGAGCTGCAGACTGGAGCTGTTCCTATTCAGCGATCTTGGAAGAGTCCTCCCAAGTCCTACTCATATTTTGTGACCTAGTTTCAAGGCCATCATCTCCAAGAAGACTTCCCATATGCTCACAAACATAGAGGGTCTCTCAGGGCTCTGAACTTGCTTACAACTTGATGCCTTTCCTAATGTGGCTGATCGTGTTCTGTCTGGTTATTTCTCTTCTCTCCTATACTTGATTTGAAAGCTCTTTTCTTTGCCTCAGTTGTCTTTGTGTTTCAAAGACAAAGACAAACAAAGGCCCCAAAAATTAACCTCATCATTAGCCTTTGTTTATTCAAAGATAAACAAAGGCCAAATAAATTAAACTCATTGCTCAGCCCAAAGTATTGCATTTTTAGTTCTTTTGTGTGTTTTGTTTTGTTTTGTTTGAGACAGAGTCTTGCTCTGTCACCCAGGCTGGAGTGCAGTGGCACAATCTCAGCTCACTGCAACCTCTGCCTCCTTGGTTCAAGCGATTCTTGTGCCTCAGCCTCCTGAATAGCTGGGATTACAGGCATATGCCAGCATACACAGCTAATTTTTGTATTTTTAGTAGAGATGGGATTTTACCATGTTGCCCAGGTTGATCTCGAACTCCTGGCCTCAAACAATCTGCCCACCTCAGCCTCCCAAAGTGCTGAGATTAACCACGCCTGGCTGCATTTTTAGTTGTTAATATGATAGTCACTGACGTTATCCTATAAAAGTAAAATAGCATCTGAGAGATTATCATTTTTATTTGAAGTTAATTTATAAAATATCATTTACATAATAAAATTTTCACATATTTTTGCTGTCACACAAAATGTCACCTACAATATGTTAGAGAGCTGGCAACTCCTTCTACAAACTAAGAAATATATTTTCTCTATGAGAAAGAGAGGGTGTTTTCAACAGTTCTTGGTGAGTTATTTAAAGAAAGCTAAAATACAAATAATCAAAGCTACATAAATTAAATAAAATCTACCGTTAAGCATTTGTTTTTCTCCCTGCAGTTTATATAGTATCTAATCAGTTTCTATTAGTTGGTTTTGAACTTTCATACAGGCTAATCTTTCAAATCTACTGTGCATATTCATTAGAGACTCACCTATGGTTAAAAAAATAATAATTCCCTTTTCTTGGTTTCATACATTTTTAGGAAGAGAGAGACATCAAGTAATTGCCTAGTTTAGACCACATTCTATAAGCAAGACTCTAGGTTTTCCCAGAGACTTGAGCATCCATGACATGCTGAAATATATACTGGGAAAAAGACCCTGCAGCCCCTTCATGAAGGTAAAACATTCCACGTCCAATAACATTTAAGCAGCATTTAAGATTTTATTTTTAAAATTTAAAAAACTAGCTTTAAAATTCAGGCCAGAAAAATATATATTTTTAATATTAAGTAGAGAAGTATGTGCAGAATTTGGTAAAATACAATACGAAAAAGTCCAAGTTTATAAAGAGACATTATCCTGAGATAGGGTATTCCAGTGTCTTTGAAGTGAGAAACAACTGTGCCCTCAATGGACAATAGTAGAGTTGCTCATAAGAAATTAAGGATCAAGAAAGAGGGCAGTGTATAGTAGAGCATGGGGAAGTGATAGAGTGGGCAGAAAAAAAACAGTGTGCCCATAGTATTGGCAGCAAAGTTGTCAACCTGATCCTGAAGGCTTAAGTCTCACCCATCCATCCACAATTGATACTGCCAACAGCAAACACGTGCCAGGGAGCCAGGCACAGTGCACCATTATGTTAATCCTCTTATGTTCACCAACGTGGACCCTCTTATTTCATTCCTACTCTGTCCTTGCCCTGTGATCATGTATCTGTTTCTTCCACACACTGATTCATTTGGACATTAAGTGCTTAACTGCCAGACTCTGTTCTTGAATGTGGGAACACCTGGTCAATATGATGAGGTTTTGACCCTCATAGCACTAAGAATATAATAAGAAATGCAGAGAAACAAACATTTATTATGGAAGCATTCAGTCCTGGGATACATAAAAATGGGTTACAATGGAAGCCAAGATAAGGAGGACCTACTCCTGTTCTATGGTTGGTTCAGGAAAGGGTCACTGGAGCAAGAGGTCTCTAAGCTGATAGCTAAGGTAAGAGTTAGTCAGGAAAGGACAGAAGGAAAAGAACAAACTGAGACTTTAGTTTGTTCCTTTTGACATTGAGTCCTGGTCTTTTGATTGAGTTGTTTCTCCTCTTAAGTAGAATATCATGAAAAGAAATTAATACAAGTGCAAAAAATGCTATGTAGTATGTAGCACAAATATTCAATATTCAATTAACATATGGAGAAATGGTAGAAGAACAGATAGCCTGACTAAAAGAATGAAATGAAGTCAGATTAGGACATTGATGCACTTCCAACTTCTTAGAGAGCAAGATTTCTTAAAGTCAATTAGAAAAATTGGCTAGGAAAAAAGTATTTAAATCCTGCCTAAATGACCTCAATTTCTATTCCAATAAATTACTGGTCTTTTTTGCAATTAGTCATCCAGCTTGTCAGCCATATGAACAGAGGATTTATTTTCTGTTTCAGGCATTGAGCAGATGGGCAGCCTGCCACACTAGAACCTGGCTGTGCTTCCAGGTAATATGGGGGAGGGGGCATGGGGGAAAGGAGGTAGGAACTGGGATTATCACCTCGAGAAATTTCCTTGTTGTTCAGTCAGCTCTGAGTTGATATTCCAGCTTTGTTCTGAAATTCAGTTTTAGATCTGTTGTTTGAAAGTTGAGAGATTTTTTCATATTGTTATGTCTGGCTAGAGGCCAGTGGGCATAGGGAAAACCAGAATGTGTGCAGTCTTAGTCCTAGAAAGTGGTGAGGGAGGAACATTTAGCTCATCACCTGAAAGGCAGGGTCTTGAGAGGCAGCCGGGTTTAAAGACTTGGAGGTCACTGGAAGATGCTGTGGTCTGAAGCAGGAGAGGAGCTAGGTATCAGAGATTGGGAAAAACAGAGGAACAGGAGACTGAAATGTGGCCAGAAGTGGTCACAGAGCTGTGACTGATCCTGCCAGAGGATGTTGCTCTTGCCCAGGGTGATGCTCACTGGGTTGTTACATGGATGGCCATTCTTGCCCATTAAGTCCTCATGGTGCTTTCAGTCCAGATAGTTTCTAAGTTGCCACAAACACCTCAGGTCAAGTTCCCCACCCCAAGTCCTATGAAGGCACTGTGCTTAGAGTTCCACCAAACCAGACATCATGTGCAGTAAAGTTTCTATGGGCAATTTTATTAGTCCATTCTCATGCTGCTATAAAGAACTGCTTGAGGCTGGGTAATTTATAAAGAAAAAGAAGTTTAATTGACTCACAGTTCTGCACGGTTGGGGAGGCCTCACGAAAATGACAATCATGGCAAAAGGGGAAGCAAACATGTCCTTCCTCACATGGCAGCAGGAGAGAAAAGTGCAGAGTGAAGGGGGAAAAGCTCCTTTTAAAATCATCAGATCTCATGAGAACTCACCCACTATCACAAGAACAGCATGGGGGAATCACCCCCATAATCTAATCACCTCCCATGAGGTTTCTCCCACAACATGTGGGGATTATGGGAACAATTCAAGATAAGATTTGGGTAGGGGCACAGCCAAACCATATCACTCCACTCTTGGCCCCTCCCAAATCTCTCGTCCTTATATTTCAAAACATAATCAGCCCCCTAAAGTCTTAACTCATTCCAGCAAAAGTCCAAGTCCAAAGTCCCATCTGAGATAAGGCAAGTCCCTTCGGCCTGTGAGCCTGTAAAATCAAAAGCAAGTTAGTTACTTCCTAGATACACTGGGGGTACAGGCATAGGGTAGATACACTCATTCTAAATGGAATAAATTGGCCAAAACAAAAGGGCTACAGGCCCCCATGCAAGTCAAAAATCCATAAGGCAGTCATTAAACTTTAAAGTCCCAAAAGTTCCATTAAACTTTAAAGTTCCAAAAATAGATCTCCTTTGGCGCTATGTCTCACATCCAGGTCACACTGATGCAAGAGGTGAACTCTTATGTCTTTAAAGAGCTCCACCCCTGTGGCTTTGCAGATTATAGTCCCACTGCTGGCTGTTTTCACAGGTTGGCATTGAGTGTGTGTGGCTTTTCCAGGCACATGGCGCAGGCTGTTTGTGGATCTACCATTCTGGGTTCTGGAAGATGGTGGCCCTTTTCTCACAGATCCACTAGGCATTGCCCCAGTGGGGACTCTGCGTGGGGGGTCCAACCCCACATTTCCCCTTCACTGCTGCTGTAGCAGAGGTTCTCCATAAGGGCTCCACCCCTGCAGCAAACTTCTGCCTGGACATCTAGGCGTTTCCATAGATCCTCTGAAATCTAGAAGGAGGTTCCCCAACCTCTTTCTTGACTTCCGTTTACCCACAGGCCCAACACCACATGGAAGCTGCCATATTCTTTACTTAATACATTTATTTATTGTCTGCTTCTCTCTAAAGTTCCACTGGGGCAGGGATTTTTGTTTGCTTTTTATTTTAATTTTTAAAATGTATTTTCAGTGCCTGGTACTATGCCAGGCATTGGAAGGCATGCAATACATATTTTGATAAATACATAATCTTACCTTGGGCAAGGTTCTCTGGTTTTTTTTTTTTTTTTTTTTTTTGACAGAGTTTTGCTCTTGTCCATTGTACCATGTGCCTGGAAAAGCCACAGACACTCAATGCCAACCTGTGAAAGCAGCCAGGAGTGGGACTATAATGTGCAAAGCTACAGGGGTGGAGCTGTTTAAAGACATGAGAGTCCACCTCTTGCATCAGTGTGACCTGGATGTGAGACATAGAGCTAAAGGAGATCATGCAATGGCACGATCTTGGCTCACTGCAACCTCTGCCTCCTGGGTTCAAGTGATTCTCCTGCCTCAGACACCCAAGTAGTTGGGATTACCAGTGCCCACCACCACCTCTGGCTAATTTTTATATTTTTAGTAGAGACGGGGTTTCACCATGTTGGCCAGGCTGCTCTCGAACTCCTGACCTCAGGTGATCCACCTGCCTTAGCCTCCCAAAGTGCTGGGATTACAGGTGTGAGCCACTGCGCCTGGCCTGCTCTTTTTGTTTATTCATTCATCTCTCCATCCATTCATCCATCCATTTAAATCAACAATTCATGACCTAGTCTCTCATGACTTCCTCTCATACTGCTTTCCTTCTTTATTATTCTCCAACTTTATTGGCTTCCTTTTTGTTTCCTTATAAATCCAAATTGGTTCCCTCCTGAAAGTCTTTGCGCATGTTTTCCCATTGCCTGGGGGGCTCTTTCTCTAGGTCATCTCATGGTGAGTCCATCACACCACTCAGGTCTCAGTTCAAATGTTCTTTTTAGAGAGGTCTTCCCTGACCACCCTACATAAATTCTCCTCTGGCCCCTACCTCAATCACTCCAGTCACCCTCACATTTTCCTGTTTTAGTATCATTATTTTGATAACATATTATGATCTGAAATGATCACGCTCATTTATTTGTTTGCTTGTTTAATGCCTCTGTCTATCTCCTCCTGTCTTGCCCCCGGTAGAATATAAGTTTCAGTAAAACAGAGAGACCCCAGTGATTTTGTTTCCCATTGTATACCCAATCTCTAGACCAAAACTTGGAGCATGTTTGATGCTTAATAAATATTTGTAATTGTAATATTTGTAGTTAATAACAAATATATGATCAGGATTATGCTTCTTACACTGCCTATATTGAAACCCAGTTCTGCCATTGACTATCCCTGTCACTTGAGAACAATGCTTGACTTCTCTATGCCCAAGTTACTTACTAATATATGAGAACGATAATAGTAAATGTGCCCTGTGATTGTTGTGGGGGATTAGTGATAGCAATAATAACAATAGTAATAACTACCACTGAGCAGTTTCAATATGCCAAGAACTGTTTTATTTTAATCCCTTTACCTGCATTTAATTGTTTAATTCTCATCACAAACCTATGAAATGGGTGTTATTATAATTCCCATTTTTTGGTGACTCAATTAAGATTTGGAAAAGCAAATAACATATAGTTACTAAGAGGTGGAAAAGGGATCAAAACCCAGGCAGTTTGGCTCCAGAGCCTGTACTTTTACATGTGCTAGGAACATAGTAATCACTCAATAAATGTCAGCCATTATTATTATTAGCTATGCAACATTACAAGTGAATATACTATAAATCTTTTTTTTCTCAAAAATGTCAACTGTGAAACAGGCAGCTTAATATTAGAGTCTATAAAAAGCAAGAGGAAATTCACACTGATGTAAAAAAATAATTTGAAAATACAATCTTTTCATTACAAGGGGAGCTATTAAAATACATATAAATAATAAATTTCATATAAAATAAATATATTTTATTGAACATTAAATCTTATTGAAGATACGGCATGTGCTGCATTATACTGGCAACTGACATCTGTTAAAAACAAGCTTCCAGAATGCCAGTTTGGCTTAGGTAATTCTGTGAAAGAGGTTCTGGATTATTCCCCAACAAAAATATCTTGGCAAATTATGACATACAAGCTTTCAGACTTGCTAGTGAATAGTTAAAACTGAACTGCAAATCCTTAAATGTCAAGGGAATACTATGTTTTTTTCCTTGTACTTTGAAACTTGTATTATGGACATTTTTATACTTATCAATATTTACTATATTGCACTATTTTTTAAAAGCAGGTAATAAATATTTTCTTCATTATTTTTCTCATTATATTTATATGAGTCTTGCATTTAGTAGGGAGTATATATATATATATTTTGCCACTCATTGTTAAATTGTGCATACTTGGGTTTTCTTTGTTATATTCAGGAAAATTGTTTTTCCTAAAATTAAATCATGACATTGAGTGATTACATGTATACATGTGTCAACTATGACTTAGAGCAAGTAACCCAACTCTGTTAAAAAAGATTTGTGTTTAGATTCTCTATTCAGGCAGTGGGTTTACTGAATGAAGGAATTTAGGAAATGACAGGATTTTAGAGTTGGAAAGGACATTGGGCCACTATAATCTGGTTTCTCTCTTTTATAGGTGAGTAAATGGAAAATCAGAGAATTTAAGTGACTTGTCTAAAATCTCACAGCTAGTTAGTACCAGAACTGGGACTGGGAGCCAGGTCTCCTGGCTCCTGTTCTGATGCTTTGTTGGAAGGCAGAGATTATATGCTCCAAGAATTTTGCTTTTCTGTTACAGACAGTAGAACTTAGAAAATCTAGATGAATGGATAATGTGCCCATTAAACCATCTGTTTCAAAGAATAAATGTGTTAAGCAAAATTCTCATGAGTCTTTTGATTGAATTTGCTATTAAAAATCTGTGAGGAGAGATATATGTTATAATTTTACTAGAAATAATAAATTTTCCCAATTAAAGCTTATTCACATTCATTATAGAAATTAGTAGCATAGAAAAAACCATGAAGGTAAAATAACAGGACCCATCATTTCAGCACTCTTAGACAACCATTGTTAACTTATGGCTATTTGGTTTCTATATTTCATGTTATATTTGTGTGTATAAATATGTGTATAAAATAATTATAAGTAGTATGGATTATATTTAAACATATTATATATTAGTATCTATCAATACTAGGTTATATTAGTATATGCAATACATATTACGAAATGATATATAATTAACATTTGTTTAATTGGGATCATATAATATAATACATTATTTAAAAATTTACGAATGTGTTTGGGAATATTCTTTTTTTCTTATCCTTTGAGTTTATTTAACTTTGGAATTATTTCACAGGTTGGTAGAACATAATTTGGGCGTAATGATTTTTGAGGGGTAGATGTTTTAAATATGCACTCACTCACTCTTTTAAAAGTAGGGATTTATTCTATATTTCTACTTTTTCCTAAGTCACTTTTGCTATGTAATAATTTTCAATATATTGGCATAAATTTGTTCATAATATTCTACTTTTGAAATTTTTTCACTTAGTTTTGTCCTATTTTTTTTCTGATATTTTTGACCTTTTTTGTTTTGGTCTCATTTATCTTGTTTACTTTTGGGTCAGACATGTCAGACGAGAGTCAGTTTTATTACATGTTTCAAAGAACCAACTCTGCTGGACGTAGACTTGCACTGCCCAGAGTTTTCTTTCAGGAAGACATTGTTGCCCCAGCTACTGAATGTACCACCTTTGGCATCTTCAGCTGTCAACCTGTTTAGGTCCCACCTCAGCTACAGAGAACCACCTTGGCCAAGGCCACACCCTTTCTTAGGGCATATCCAATGACTGATTGAGGTGAAAGTATATAGGCCAGCTATTTTGGTTTAATGTGGGAAAATGTTGATGGATCAGTTCCTTTTCAGAGCTCCCCATAGGGTCAGCTGAAGTTATTTGGCTTATATGGCAAATCAGTTTCTCTCTTTGCACAGTTCTTCTTCCCCTTTGTCCCTTCCACAGGTGTTAATCACAATAGTACTTTCTAACAAATATCCTAAACATTAAACTCTGTCTCAGAATCAGCTTCTTGAATAACTCAAACTTTGACAGGTCAAGAAAGCTGGTATTAAGATGGGATTTTGGAGTTGTATTATTTACAGCCCAGATGGCAATGAGGATCCCATCACAGGTGGTAGGAAGAGCACAGATAGCCCCTGGATAAAGGTGCTGGTCCGGTTGTCAAAATATCCATTGGTGATGATTTGGGATATTTTGTTAGAAAAGAATGCACTAGCTGGTGTGAAGTATTAGACATTTGTAAAACATGTTGGAAATAGTAAGTAAAAGACAATGGGATTGGATAGCTATTTCTATGCTCTACTGAAGCTCTAAAAACAGATACTGAGAGACTAAGAATGAATAAAAGGCTATTTTGAAAGCCAAATGTGAAAGCCAGAGGCCTCTTTTGTAGCCCGTAAAAAGGATCACATCTCTTGCAATGAGAGAGGAGAGAAAACTGAGCAATATGCCTATGACTTAATCAGAGTAGTTGAGGTCCAAAGAGTAAACTTACAACCAAAGCAAGTCTACGATACCAATGGCAGGCCCTCAGGTGGGAATGAGCGAGACCCTGACACTTGAAATGGGAACCTCTAGATTCATCCTCCCTTTCCCAAACCTTCATCTAGGAATCATCTGAGTGTGCCTAAGGAGGCTATTGTATGAATTAAGAGCCAGCACCTTATCCCCTTGCCTGAGGCCAAAGCAGTAGACCCCTTTCCCAGGATAACATGTGTCTCTTCAGAATCTTCCCTCACTTCTCCTTGTCACTAGGCTTGTAACTAGGTTAACTTGCTGAATAACGCAACTGGGAATATACTAGGCCTGATAAGGGAAGAAAAAGACCATACCCTTAAGCAGCCACAAGACCTAGCCAATATGTACTAGCAGAAGCCAGGAAGGAATATATGAGACTGTGTTCTGAGGGTGCATGATGGAGGTCAGAACATAAAATTGAATAAGGAAGAGTTTATTGATTTTAGAACACTCTCCTGAAATGCACAATTTAGGACCTTGGCAAGGACTCCTGGAGATAGTGTGAACTTGCTACTAGAATGGCTTCTGTGCAGGCTCAGTGACTCAGAGTATTAGAAATCCATGTTAGACAGCAGAAAAAGGTATTAAAAGACTCAGGGAAAGAATTAGATTGGAAAACTATGTTAAGACTGGATAACTTGCAAGATGATTATGTTCCACGGGAAAGCATGACATATGGTCCCTTTACCAAGACCATCATGTATGCATTGGTGAAACGGACACCAGTAGCATTACAAATTTCACTGGTACTCTGCTCTATAGGCCAGGGGTGTTGGATGAGAGGCTACTACAGAACAAGACTCACTGGTAGCAGTAAGAATATAGACCCCAAAACAATAGAAGTTAAGATGACACTACCTTACCATCAGAAGCCAAGTGGATACAACTATTGTAATCAGTGACTAAGTCAGAGTGGCAGCCAAGGGGAACTGAGTTGCAGAGAGTTACAGAGATGGTTAATAGCATTGATGTCCCTAGATGGGTAGCCAATAGGGTTCTGAACCATCAGAAGAAATCAATAATAGATGGTCAGGAAGCTGAGGGCAACCACCACAATGAAATTGCTATCCTTTGCCCAGTTTTCAGATCTGAGCCAAATTTCCAGAGCTGGAATCGGTTGACTGAAGGAGAGGCTGGTGATGAAAAATATAATTACTCAGATGACTGAGAAACAAATAGAAAACACGAATAGTTCTATAAGTATTAAAAATTGAGTTGGTAGTTAAAAATCTTCCAACGAATAAAATAATCTTAGAAAAATCTATAGGTGAGCACTATGAAACAATCAAGAAACAGAATCCCCTGGGAAAGGCAAGGAAGCAGATTTTCCCCTAGAGCCTCCAGAAAGAACATAGCCTTACTGATTCTCTGATTTTAGGACATCTGACCTCTAGAACTGTAAGAAGGTAAGTTTGTGTTGGTTTAAGCCACTAAGTTTGTGGTAATTTGTTACAGTAACAATAGAAAACTAATACATAAGCTATTTCCAAATACATATAACAAAGGTGTCTGAAAACTTTATGAAGGGAATTAGTAAAAATGATTAAAGAACTTAAATGGAGATATATAAGTGGAAAGCTATACCGTGTTCGTAGATAGAAATACTCAGTATCATAAAAATGTAAAATTAGAGGCAGTTTTACGAATTGAATTATATTCCCTCAAAAGGACATGTTGAAGTTTTAACCCCCAGTACGTCAGAATGTGACCTTATTAAGAAAAAAATAGGGTCTTTACAAAGGTAATCAAATTAAAAATGAGGTTTCTTGGGATGAAACATAATTCAGTATGACCGATAAACTTATAAAAAGGGATTATTTGGGCACAGAAATGAGTATGCATAGAGGGAAAATAAGGTAAAGATGGAGGCAGAGATTGGAATTATGTTGCTATAGCCAATGAGTGTCTGGGACTACCAGAAGCTGGAAGAGGCAGGGAAGGATTGCAATCATACAGGTTTCAGGGGGAACATGGATAAATTTGCCACCATGATACAGGCTTCTAGCCTACAGAATTGTGAGGAAATAAATTTCTGTTGTTCTGAGTGGTATTTTGCTACAGAGGTCCTAGAAAGCAGACACAGAGGCAGTATCAACAAAAGGTTATGAATAGAGTTACTGGAGTGAGACCACCTGTATTTAAATTTTGGCCCTATTACTTATTGGCTTATGTAATCTCAGTATTATTTCATATATAATCTGTGTAACCTCTCTCTGGGCCATGGTTTAATTATGTAAAATTGTACATAAATATACTTAAAAGAGGGCCTGACACATAGTAAATACTATGTAAGGGCTTGCTTTTAATGTTATTCTTTCCATATTAAAATTCAATGGAATATCAATAAAAATTCCCAGGAAAGTCTTTTACTGACATAAAATCGACAAGCTTCTAGTAACATTTTTAGAAATAGCTAGGGCAATCCTGAAGAAGAACAATGGTTTCAGAGATGCAGTGGGTGCTTGCCCTACTTGGTCTGAAGAATTATTGCAAAGCTTAAATATATAAGATGGTAGTATACTGGTATAAATTTAGAGCAATAGCACAGTGAAAGATAAGAACATGTTTTGAAATAGACCCATACATATGGGGCACTTGATATATGGCAGAGGTAGCATTGAAATCTGCTGGGGAAAGATAGATTACTCCATCAATACTCGTGGGACAAATGATTCTTTAGGGGAAAAACCTGATGTCTTCTTTACATCATAAAAGTCAGTTCCGGCTGGTGCGGTGGCTCACGTCTGTAATCCCAGCATTTTGGGAGGCCGAGGTAGGTGGATCACAAGGTCAGGAGTTCAAGACCAGCCTGGCCAACATACAAAAATCAGCGGGGTGTGGTGGTGTGCATCTGTAATCTCAGCTACTCAGGAGACTGAGGCAGGAAAATCGCTTGAACCCGGGAGGCAGAGGTTGCAGTGAGCTGAGATCGCGCCACTGCACTCCAGCCTGGGCGACAGAGCAAGACTCCGTCTCAAAATAGAAACCAAAACCAAAATAAAAAAGTCATTTCCAAGTGGATTCAAGATTTACATTTATAGAAAAAACAATTAGAACTTTTTAGAAGCTATAGGATAATCTCTTAATAGCTCTAGCATAAGTAAAGTTATCCTACACAACACACAAAACACAAAAAACATTTAGTAAAAGACTGATAAGTTCAAATATAAAAATTAAAATTTAAAGAATCTTATGAAAACAAAGAGGTGAAACTAGAAGCTACAAATTGAGATATGAAATTTCAACACATAAAATAGGATATTAGAATCTACATTAACAACAACAACAACAAAACCTTCCTAAAAATCAATAAGTAAACACAAATAATACAATAGAAAAAAGAGCAAGAGACCTGAAGTGTAATTTCATGAGTAGGAAACAAGAATAACTCTTAAACCTGTGGAAAAACATTAAACCTCACTAGTATTCAGAAAAATATTAGTGAAAACTACAACTAGAAGACACACTTGATGTCTGTAAGTTAGCAATAAACAAAATATGTTGCAATAAAAATCGCCAATGAGGCTTTTAGTTACTGCGGGTGGAATATAAATTGAAAAAACTACTTTGCAAAACCCTTTGAGATGATATTGCATGGTTTAAGCTGAAAGTGGTAGGTAGACTCTAAGGCAGCTTCCAATGCATCCCTCCTTTTCGTATTTATGCCCTTGTGTAAGTTTCCTTCCCTGGGGTGTGGATAGGACCTGTGGCATGCTTCTAACCAATAGAATATGGCAAACGTGATGGGTCGTCACTTCTGTGAATAGATTACATAAAATCTGCCTTCCAAGTTGTTCACAGGTGCTCTTTCTTGCTGGCTTTGATGATGCAAGCTGCCATGCTCACGCTGTGAGTTGCCCTATGCTAAAGACCATATGAGAAGGAACTCAGAACAGTCAACAAGAAAGTGAGGCCTTCAGTCCAACAACCCACAAGAAATTGAATCCCATCAAAAACCACATGAGTTTGGAAGCAGATTCTTCCTCAGTGGAACAGTCCAGTGAGACTCCCACTCTGGCCAATGCCTTGTCTGCTGCCTTATGAAAGACCCTGAAGGTGAGAATCCCACTGGTATACAGATTCCTGACCCAAGAAACAGTGAGATAATAAATGTGTGTTGTTTCATGTTGCTAAGTTGATGGTAACATTGTTACATAGAAACGGATAACCAATACAACAAATTTCCTATAATTCAGCAATTCAATTCAACTAGAAACCCTCAAAAATGTCTTATACTTCTCCAGGAGACATGTACAAAAATATACATTGCAGTATTATTTGTAAAAGTACAGCTATAAACACTTGTCTAAAAATAGGATAATGGATACATAAATTTTGATATATACATATTATCAAATACTAAAGTGTCAAAATAAATGAACTACAGTCACACACATGAACCTGGATGAAGTTCACAAACTGAAGAATACAAACAGAATGATTTCATATGGAGTTCAAACAGTGCAAAACTAAACAATATGTTGTTTGGGGATGCACACTTTTGTGAAAGGCAATTGTAAACATAGAATTGAAATAACTGTTATTTTGGGGTGGGTTATTATAGGAATTAGTATTTCTGTAGAAATTAGATTGAAGGGGGCACATAGTAGCCTTAAGAACTATAGATAGCATTCTATTTCTTAAACAAGATTAGTGGGTACTCTGATTTTTAAGAAAACTATTCTTTATGTGTTAACATATATTTTATATATGTTCTTTTATCTGTATAAAATATTGCACAATACAAATTGATTCAAGACTGTTCCTATTGTTAAAAAATTTATAGAGAACTATATTGAGAGGGGCCTTTTCTTTGACTTAACTACAACGTAGCTCTAAATACTCAAAAAATTTATAGATTCTTGGCTGTCCTATCAGGTACTTATGGATAGTGAATACCTTTATCTTCTAGTCTAGAGACAGGGCTTAGGAACTTAGTATCTGCTAGACTTTTAGGGGCTTTTCCAGGTTACTTTTAGTTGTTTTTTTTTTCCTGAAACAATTACTAAAAAGGAGAAATGAGAGCATACAATATATATCTAATAGGAACTTGAGGTAGAGACAACCGGAAAGAGGTCATACAGGACAGATATAGACTTGAATGGCATGAACACTAAGCTTCAGGAAATTAAAAAAAACTTAATCAGGTTAAATAAGACCCAATAATTTATAATACAATTGTAGAACACCAGAGGAAAAAGAGATCTGAAAAGTAACCAGAGAGAAAAATCAGATTACTTACAAATGACTCTTGTTAGAATGAGAGCTGTTTCTTGGTAGCAACAATAGAAGTTAGAAGGCAACAGAATACCTTCTCAAAGAATAGTCTCCAGATTCCTGGAGAATGAAACACTACATATTATTATGTTTAATTATAAGCCCAAGTCAAGAAGCTTCTGGTAGAAAACGCTGGAGAGAGTAGGATTCAGAGAGCACTTGATTGACATTTATGACCCACTATTTAAGATCATAAAAGCAGCATGTTTGTTTCTTATTGCTATTAAACAATTATCACAAATTTAGTGACTTAAAACAACAAAAATGTATTATCTAACAGCTTTGGAGGTCAGAAATCTAAAATAGGCTTTACTGGGCTAAATTCAAAGTATTGGCCCATATTCCTTCTGGAAGCTCTACGAGACAATCTGTTTGCTTGCCCTTTTGTGCTTCTAGGGGTTGCCTGTATTCCATGAGTCACAGCCTCTTCCTCTATCTTCAAAGCCAGCAATGCCTGGTTGAAATTTCCTGGTGCCCTATCATTCTGATACTCCTCCAATGTAATAAAATCTCACGCTGCCTCCCTCTTATAAGAACATTTGTGATTATACTGGGCCTACCTGGATAATCCAGGATAATCTCCCATCTCAAAATCCTTAAATTAATCCCATCTGCAAAGTCCCTTTTACTATGTAAGACAACATGTTCACAGATTCTAGGCATTCAGACATTGAAATCTTTGGGGGCCATGATTCAGTCTAACACAAGCAGACGGAAACCTTTAAGATCAGTATGTCTAACCCAGCTATATTACAATGTGAGGAATGATAGATTGTCAGGGAATCAGGGTGCATTAGTTTCTTCCCTGTGACTAAAAACTATAGAACTATAGTGACCTTGGGGAGGTCGCTTCACTTCTCTGAACCTCTGATCTTTCCTTCTTTCCTTCCTGTATTAATTCAGTAAATATTTCTTGAGTCATTCCTCTATGCTAGATGCTATTGTAGGCTTTGTTAAATGGTACTTTTTCTTATTCTAAATGAATGAGAAATAATATATATGCTTAAAACATTCAGTAAGGTGTCTGGCATATAGTGAAAACTTAATAAATGAAAACTGTAATTATGATTCTGAATTGAAATAGAGAATTAAGATATTTAAATTGCAACTATGTCTTTAGAAGTTGAGTCCAAGAGGGTAAACATTTGCATGGCATGCATTTTTGCATTGCACCTAGTGTGTGCATTGTGCTAGGCACTGGCAATACAAAGATGAGAAAGCCCTGGTCCCTGCTCTTAAAGAGGATGCATGCACACAAGTAACTCTATACAAGGTAGAGTGTCATAATTTTCTGGTAGAAGTACAGAGGAACTGTTACAGGAGCACAGAGATGAAATTGCATAAACAGAACCCCAGACTGAGCCTGATCTGACTCCAAAGGGTAGAATTCTTCATTTTATTTTTTATTTTATTATAATTTCAACTTTTATTTTAGATTCGGGGTACATATGCAAGGTTGTTCCATGGGTATATTGCATGATGCTGAGATTTGCAGTACAAATGATCCTGTCACCCAAGTAGGGATCATAGTACCCAATAGGTAGTTTTTCAACCCTTGCCAGCTTTCTTCTCTCTCCCCTCTAGTAGGCCCTAGTGTCTATTGTTCCCATCTTTATGCCTATGTGAACCCAATATTTAGCTCCCACTTACAAGTGAGAACATGTGGTATTTGGCTTTCTGTTCCTGCATTAATTTATTTAGGATAGTGACCTCAAGCCACATCCATATTGCTGCAAAGGACATGATTTCATTTTTCTTATGGTTGTGTAGTATTTCATGGTGTAGACATACCATATTTTCTTTATCCAGTTCACCACTGATGGGCACTTAGGTTGATCCCATTCTTTGCTATTGTGAATAGTGCTGCGATTAACATACAAATGTATGAGTGTTTTTGGTAGAACCGTTTATCTTCCTTTGAGTATATACTCAGTAATGGGATTGCTGGGTCAAACAATAGATCTGTTTCAAATTCTTTGAGAAATCTCCAGACTGCCTCCCACAGTGACTAACCTAACTTACATTCCACAAAATGTGAAAATTTTCTCCTTATAAATGAATCCCAGTTACAGGAAAGGCCAGTCAAGCTGAGGACTCTAATGCCCTTTGTCTTTTATGCTCTTGCCACTCCCAAGCCTCACTGGGGTTGGCTTCCCCATTACCACAATGTTCACACGTGTGGAATTACCCTCGTTTTGTGCTTTGCTTGTGCTATTCCTCTTTCTGTATATTTTTAGATCCTTACATCAGGGGAGTTCCCTCTGCCCTTTGAAATTTAGATCCAGGTGACTGAAGTCCTATTTTTATATTCACTGGGAAGTTCAGTTCTCTTCCACAGGTCTTTACTCTATGGTGACTTCTGGCTCTGAACTCCTTCCTCAGCTGAACTCCATATGTATATTTTTTTGTTTTGAGACAGGGTCTTGCCATGTTGGCCAGGGTGGTCTTGAACTCCTGGGCTCAAGCAATCCTTTTGCATCAGTCTCTTGAGTAGCTGGGATTACAGGCTTAAGCCACCATGGCCAGATTCTATATTATTTTTGTCTCACTTTCCATGGTAGTTTCTCTCTCTTTTCCATGACACACCACATATGGAATTGTTTTTGTTCTTTTTCCATGGATTTTTCTCTAAACTACTAGGCGTTCGTGCTTGAAATAGATGATTATTTGCTTTCATTCACTTTTTTTTTCCCCCACTTAACTTGTGAGTAACTCTGGGGAGGGACTAAATTTTACTTTGTATAAAACCAATGTGTTATTTATGCCTGGTCCAAAGTGACTATGAATTGACAATTGTTGAATGAATGCATTCTTGCAGTATCAATGCAGAACCTTAAAACAATTAGAAGGCATGCAGAATTGAATGGACTTCTTTTCTCAAAACTCAGGGTTTCTCACATTTAAGCCTGGCCCAAGAAGGAAGTCTTGCCTGTTTTCTTTGTCTTTTAGGCCAATTTGTATTTATTTAATAAAATATTTGTCAGGAACTTTATATGTGTTATCTCCCACCATCCTTAAAACAACCTGATTATGTGAATACTAGTATCTCCATTTCAAAGATGTCAAAACTGAGGCTAAATAACTTGTTCAAAATCATATAGTTGGAGAATGGTAGAACAAGGATTCAAACCCAGACCTGTCTGACTTTAAAGACCAGCCTATTCCATTGCATTCCATTCTTCACTTGCCTGAGTTGTGCAGCCCAGATGTGATCACTTGGCTTTCTTTGGGGAGTAGCCTGGGGGATAAGGAGGGTCAGTTATGACACCACCAGAGGGCTGGTGCCATCACGTTCAAGAGTTCATGATGACTGCTGCTGTCAAGATGATCTGTGACCACTTTGAGCAGAGGCCTGGCTGCTTGGCTGCCTCTTAAGTTAGCAGAATGTATTTTTTTTCCTAAAATAATCCAGCAAGCCTGGTTGCTTGAAGCAGTGCTTTGGTCTGTCTTTATAGCCTTCCTTCTGTCTGCCTTGCTTACAGCTGCCTACTCTCACTTGCCATTCAGTGATATTTTAGACATCCCACAGTGACTACCTGGAGGATATTGACAGCCTTTTCACTGGCAAATGCTCCTGACATATTGACTGTTCTGGAGGCGATCTTAACTAATGTTTCATGATACTAATGAAATTGTTCCTGCTTGAATGATTGGAATTGCATTATTGGAAGATTAATCTGGCAGCCTTGGGAAGGATAGATGGGAGTGGGGAGAGATAGCAAGTAGACAAACCAATTAGGAAAGCATTGCAACTGTCTGGGAGAGAATAGATCACAGCCTGAACTAGAGTAGCAGCAGAGACAAAATAAAAGACAAATGCAAAAGACTCTGGGGACATAACTGAGGTGATAGTTGGAACTGTTCCATATCTCTCAAGCGTACAGAAGTCAGGGTATTGCTACTGCCTTATCTCTTTACTTTGGTGTTGAATTCGATGAGGCATAAATTCAACTTAATTTAACAACTATTTGTCGAGCACATGCTATGTGCCAGGCAGGCTGTTAGAGGCTGTGAGACCTTCTCTCAAACATCTTAGAATGTAGTAAGTGATAAAAATAAGATGGTAAAAGATACTTCACCTGAACTGGGACAACTGAGGGAAAGCCTTATGAAGTTGTTGGTAATAGAGATGGGTTTGACAGGTGGAAACGACTTTTAACAGGCAATAATAAAGAGGAGAGAGAAGGTATTGGGGTGGAAACAGACTGTGTGAGGGCAAAAATGGTGTTAAATTTGCAGTACAGGTATCCACAGGAGATAAAACTGGAATCCAGGCTTTAGCCATATTTTTAAGGTGAGGAATTTTATTTCACTTAAGAGGGAGTCATTGAAGAGTTTTATGCTAAGGGACAATAATACGTGCTGTATTTTAGGAAGATTAGAGTCTGGCAAGCATGAGACAGCATGCTGTTAGGAAAAAACTACCAGATGGGAAGCTGTGTACTTGGGTCCTTGGTCCAGCTATTTTATTCATTAGTTGAGCAACCTTAGATAAATTATTTAGTATCTCTGAATTAGGATTTCCTCATGAACAAGAACAGATAATAATTTCTGAGTTCCACAAAGATTAGTATGAACTGATATCAAATAAGATGTGGGTGAAAGATTTAATAAGCAAGTAAGATAAATAAAATTATTTTTAAAGATGAGAGTAAACCTAGAAAAAAATGGGAGACCAGCTTAGAGCATATGGTTGCTGTTTGAGGTAATAAAGAAATGGATAGGATCAACTAGATTGGCAATGAAGGAAATAGACAGAAATAATTTAAACTAATAGTAGTTAATACTTTCATACTACTTAACGAAAGATGTTCTTTTTTTTTGTTTTGTTTTTGAGATGGAGTCTCGCTCTGTCGCCCAGGCTGGAATGCAGTGGCGCAATCTCGGCTCACTGCAAGCTCCGCCTCCCGGGTTCACGCCATTCTCCTGCCTCAGCCTCTCCGAGTAGCTGGGACTACAGGCGCCCGCCACCACGCCCGGCTAATTTTTTGTATTTTTAGTAGAGACGGGGTTTCACTGTGGTCTCGATCTCCTGACCTCGTGATCCGCCCGCCTCGGCCTCCCAAAGTGCTAGGATTACAAGCGTGAGCCACCGCGCCCTGCCAACGAAAGATGTTCTTTCAAGCACTTTGCCTATATTAATTTAACAACCCTATGAGGTAGGAACTTTACTATCTCTACACTTTACAGGAAGTTTAAAAGTCTTTCCCAAGCTCATTCCACTGGAAAGGCTGTGATTTGAACCCAGGTAGGTGGCTCCAGATCTTCTACTTTTACTACTATGGTACTGACTTTCAATGTTGGATGATTTGATTAGCATGGAGCATTTGTCTTCAGTTTTGCTCTTAACACTTGTGTAGAAAAGAAAATATTGTATAATGGTTAGTCTCATGAATCTGGAATCAAGCAGTTTGGATTTATATTCAAGCTCAGCTAGTTTTCTCAGGTCTCTGACCTTTGTTTTTTTTTTTTATTATTTTTTATTTTTTATTTGTTTTTATTTTTTAGTATACTTTAGGGTTTTAGGGTACATGTGCACAATGTGCAGGTTTGTTACATATGTATCCACGTGCCAAGTTGATTTCCTGTACCCATTAACTCGTCATTTAGCATTAGGTGTATCTCCTAATGCTGTCCCTCCGCCCTCCCCCCACCCCACAACAGTCCCCGGAGTGTGATGTTCCCCTTCCTGTGTCCATGAGTTCTCATTGTTCAATTCCCACCTATGAGTGAGAACATGCGGTGTTTGGTTTTTTGTCCTTGCGATAGTTTACTGAGAATGATGTTTTCCAGTTTCATCCATGTCCCTACAAAGGACACGAACTCATCATTTTTTATGGCTGCATAGTATTCCATGGTGTATATGTGCCACATTTTCTTAATCCAGTCTATCGTTGTTGGACATTTGGGTTGGTTCCAACTCTTTGCTATTGTGAATAGTGCCGCAATAAACATACGTGTGCATGTGTCTTTATAGCAGCATGATTTATAGTCCTTTGGGTATATACCCAGTAATGGGATGGCTGGGTCAAATGGTATTTCTAGTTCTAGATCCCTGAGGAATCGCCACACTGACTTCCACAATGGTTGAACTAGTTTACAGTCCCACCAACAGTGTAAAAGTGTTCCTATTTCTCCACATCCTCTCCAGCACCTGTTGTTTCCTGATTTTTTAATGATGGCCATTCTAACTGGTGTGAGATGGTATCTCACTGTGGTTTTGATTTGCATTTCTCTGATGGCCAGTGATGAGGAGCATTTCTTCATGTGTTTTTTGGCTGCATAGATGTCTTCTTTTGAGAAGTGTCCGTTCATGTCCTCTGCCCACTTTTTGATGGGGTTGTTTGTTTTTTTCTTGTAAATTTGTTTGAGTTCATTGTAGATTCTGGATGTTAGCCCTTTGTCAGATGAGTAGGTTGCAAAAATTTTCTCCCATTGTGTAGGTTGCCTGTTCACTCTGATGATAGTTTCTTTTGCTGTGCAGAAGCTCTTTAGTTTAATGAGATCCCATTTGTCGATTTTGGCTTTTGTTGCCATTGCTTTTGGTGTTTTAGACATGAAGTCCTTGCCCATGCCTATGTCCTGAATGGTATTGCCTAGGTTTTCTTGTAGGATTTTAATGGTTTTAGGTCTAACATATAAGTCTTTAATCCATCTTGAATTAATTTTTGTATAAGGTGTAAGGAAGGGATCCAGATGCAGCTTTCTACATATGGCTAGACAGTTTTCCCAGCACCATTTATTAAATAGGGAATCCTTTCCCCATTTCTTGTTTTTGTCAGGTTTGTAAAGATCAGATAGTTGTAGCTATGTGGCATCATTTCTGAGGGCTCTGTTCTGTTCCATTGATCTATGTCTCTGTTGTGGTACCAGTACCATGCTGTTTTGGTTACTGTAGCCTTGTAGTAGAGTTTAAAGTCAGGTAGCGTGATGCCTCCAGCTTTGTTCTTTTGGCTTAGGATTGACTTGGCGATGCGGGCTCTTTTTTGGTTCCATATGAACTTTAAAGTAGTTTTTTCCAATTCTGTGAAGAAAGTCATTGGTAGCTTGATGGGGATGGCATTGAATCTATAAATTACCTTGGGCAGTATGGCCATTTTCACGATATTGATTCTTCCAACCCATGAGCATGGAATGTTCTTCCATTTGTTTGTATCCTCTTTTATTTCATTGAGCAGTGGTTTGTAGTTCTCCTTGAAGAGGTCTTTCACATCCCTTGTAAGTTGGATTCCTAGGTATTTTATTCTCTTTGAAGCAATTGTGAATGGGAGTTCACTCATGATTTGGCTCTCTGTTTGTCTGTTATTGGTGTACAAGAATACTTGTGATTTTTGTACATTAATTTTGTATCCTGAGACTTTGCTGAAGTTGCTAATCAGCTTAAGGAGATTTTGGGCTGAGACAATGGGGTTTTCTAGATATACAATCATGTCATCTGCAAACAGGGACAATTTGACTTCCTCTTTTCCTAATTGAATACCCTTTATTTCCTTCTCCTGCCTGATTGCTCTGGCCAGAACTTCCAGCACTATGTTGAATAGGAGCAGTGAGAGAGGGAATCCCTGTCTTGTGCCAGTTTTCAGAGGGAATGCTTCCAGTTTTTGCCCATTCAGTATGATATTGGCTTTGGGTTTGTCATAGATAGCTGTTATTATTTTGAGATATGTCCCATCAATACCTAATTTATTGAGAGTTTTTAGCATGAAGGGTTGTTGAATTTTGTCAAAGGCCTTTTCTGCATCTATTGAGATAATCATGTGGTTTTTGTCTTTGGTTCTGTTTATATGCTGGATTACATTTATTGATTTGCGTATGTTGAACCAGCCTTGCATCCCAGGGATGAAGCCCACTTGATCATGGTGGATAAGCTTTTTGATGTGCTGCTGGATTTGGTTTGCCAGTATTTTATTGAGGATTTTTGCATCAATGTTCATCAAGGATATTGGTCTGAAATTCTCTTTTTTGGTTAAGTCTCTGCCAGGTTTTGGTATCAGGACGATGCTGGCTTCGTAAAATGTGTTAGGGAGGATTCCCTCTTTTTCTATCGATTGGAATAGTTTCAGAAGGAATGGTACCAGTTCCTCCTTGTACCTCTGGTAGAATTCAGCTGTGAATCCATCAGGTCCTGGACTCTTTTTGGTTGGTAAGCTATTGATTATTGCCACAATTTCAGAACCTGTTATTGGTCTATTCAGAGATTCAACTTCTTCCTGGTTTAGTCTTGGGATGGTGTATTTGTCGAGGAATTTATCCATTTCTTCTAGATTTTCTAGTTTATTTGCATAGAGGTGTTTGTAGTATTCTCTGATGGTATATTGTATTTCTGTGGGATCGGTGGTGATATCCCCTTTTTCATTTTTTATTGCATCTATTTGATTCTTCTCTCTTTCCTTCTTTATTAGTCTTGCTAGCGGTCCATCAATTTTGTTGATCTTTTCAAAAAACCAGCTCCTGGATTCATTAATTTTTTGAAGGGTTTTTTGTGTCTCTATTTCCTTCAGTTCTGCTCTGATTTTAGTTATTTCTAGCCTTCTGCTAGCTTTTGAATGTGTTTGCTCTTGCTTTTCTAGTTCTTTTAATTGTGATGTTAGGGTGTCAATTTTGGATCTTTCCTGCTTTCTCTTGTGGGCATTTAGTGCTATAAATTTCCCTCTACACACTGCTTTGAACGTGTCCCAGAGATTCTGGTATGTTGTGTCTTTGTTCTCGTTGGTTTCAAAGAACATCTTTATTTCTGCCTTCATTTCATTATGTACCCAATAGTCATTCAGGAGCAGGTTGTTCAGTTTTCATGTAGATGAGCGGTTTTGAGTGAGTTTCTTAATCCTGAGTTCTAGTTTGATTGCACTGTGGTCTGAGAGACAGTTTGTTATAATTTCTGTTCTTTTACATTTGCTGAGGAGAGCTTTACTTCCAACTATGTGGTCAATTTTGGAATAGGTGTGGTGTGGTGCTGAAAAAAATGTATATTCTGTTGACTTGGGGTGGAGAGTTCTGTAGATGTCTATTAGGTCCACTTTATGTAGAGCTGAGTTCAATTCCTGGATATCCTTGTTAACTTTCTGTCTCGTTGATCTGTCTAATGTTGACAGTGGGGTGTTAAAATCTCCCATTATTATTGTGTGGGAGTTTAAGTCCCTTTGTAGGTCACTGAGGACTTGCTTTATGAATCTGGGTGCTCCTGTGTTGGGTGCATATATATTTAGGATAGTTAGCTCTTCTTGTTGAATTGATCCCTTTACCATTATGTAATGGCCTTCTTTGTCTCTTTTGATCTTTGTTGGTTTAAAGTCTATTTTATCAGAGACTAGGATTGCAACCCCTGCCTTTTTTTGATTTCCAGTTGCTTGATAGATCTTCCTCCATCCCTTTATTTTGAGTCTGTGTGTGTCTCTGCACGTGAGATGGGTTTCCTGAATACAGCACACTGATGGGTCCTGACTCCTTATCCAGTTTGCCAGTCTGTGTCTTTTGATTGGAGCATTTAGCCCATTTACATTTAACGTGAATATTGTTATGTGTGAATCTGATCCTGTCATTATGATGTTAGTTGGTTATTTTGCTCGTTAGTTGCTATAGTTTCTTCCTAGCCTCGATGGTCTTTACAATTTGGCATGTTTTTGCAATGGCTGGTACCGGTTGTTCCTTTCCATGTTTAGTGCTTCCTTCAGGAGCTCTTTTAGGGCAGGCCTGGTGGTAACAAAATCACTCAGCGTTTGCTTGTCTGTAAAGTATTTTATTTCTCCTTCACTTATGAAGCTTAGTTTGGTGGGATAGGAGATTCTGGGTTGAAAATTCTTTTCTTTAAGAATGGTGAATATCGGCTCCAACTCTCTTCTGGCTTGTAGAGTTTCTGCTGAGAGATCAGCTGTTAGTCTGATGGGCTTCCCTTTGTGGGTAATCCGACCTTTCTCTCTGGCTGCCCTTAACATTTTTTCCTTCATTTCAACTTTGGTGAATCTGACAATTATGTGTCTTGGAGTTGCCCTTCTCGAGGAGTATCTTTGTGGCGTTCTCTGTATTTCCTGAATCTGAATGCTGGCCTGCCTTGCTAGATTGGGGAAGTTCTCCTGGATAATATCTTGCAGAGTGTTTTCCAACTTGGTTCCATTCTCCCCATCATTTTCAGGTACACCAATCAGACGTAGGTTTGGTCTTTTCACATAGTCCCAAATTTCTTGGAGGCTTTGTTCATTTCTTTTTATTCTTTTTTCTCTAAACTTCCCTTCTCTCTTCATTTCATTCATTTCATCTTCCATCAGCGATACCCTTTCTTCCAGTTGATCGCATCTGCTACTGAGGCTTCTGCAATCTTCGCGTAGTTCTCGAAACTTGGCTCTCAGCTCCATCAGCTCCTTGAAGCCCTTCTCTCCATTGGTTATTCTAGTTATCCATTCTTCTAATTTTTTTTCAAAGTTTTTAACTTCTTTGCTATTGTTTTGAATTTCCTCTCGTAGCTCAGAGTAGTTTGATCGTCTGAAGCCTTCTTCTCTCAACTCATCAAAGTCATCCTCCATCCAGCTTTGTTCCGTTGCTGGTGAGGAACTGCGTTCTTTTGGAGGATGAGAGGTGCTCTGTTTTTTAGAGTTTCCAGTTTTTGTGCTCTGTTTTTTCCCCATCTTTGTGGTTTTATCTACTTTTTGTCTTTGATGATGGTGATGTACAGATGGGTTTTTGGTGTGGATGTCCTTTCTGTTTGTTAGTTTTCCTTCTACCAGACAGGACCCTCAGCTGCAGGTCTGTTGGAGTTTAATAGAGGTCCACTCCAGACCCTGTTTGGCCGGGTGTCAGCAGCGGTGGCTGCAGAGCAGCGGATTTTCGTGAGACCACAAATTCAGCTGTCTGATAGTTCCTCTGAAAGTTTTGTCTCAGAGGAGTACCCGGTTGAATGAGGTGTCAGTGTGTCCCTACTGGGGGGGTGCCTCCCAGTTAGGCTGCTCAGGGGTGAGGGACCCACTTTAGGAGGCAGTCTGTCTGTTCTCAGATCTCCAGCTGCATGCTGGGGGAACCACTACTCTCTTCAAAGCTGTCAGTCAGACAGGGACATTTAAGTCTGTGGAGGTTCTTGCTGAGTTTTTGTTTGTCTGTGCCCTGCCCCCAGAGGTGGAGCCTACAGAGGCAGGCAGGCCTCCTTGAGCTGTGGTGGGCTCCACCCAGTTCGAGCTTCCTGGCTGCTTTGTTTACCTAAGCAAGCCTGGGCAATGGCGGGCGCCCCTCCCCCAGCCTCGCTGCCGCCTTGCAGCGTGATCTCAGACTGCTGTGCTAGCAATCAGTGAGACTCCGTGGGCATAGGACCCTCCGAGCCAGGTGCGGGACACAATCTCCTAGTGTGCCGTTTTCCAGGCCCGTTGGAAAAGCGCAGTATTAGGATGGGACTGGCCCGATATTCCAGGTGCTGTCTGTTTCCCCTTTCTTTGACTAGGAAAGGGAACTCCCTGACTCCTTGCGCTTCCCGAGTGAGGCAATGCCTCGCCCTCCTTCGGCTCGCGCACAGTGCGCTTCACCGACTGTCCTGCACCCACTGTTAGGCACTCCCTAGTGAGATGAAACCGGTACCTCAAGTAGAATTGCAGAAATCACCCGTCTTCTGTGTCGCTGGGGCTGGGAGCTGGAGACGGGAGCTGTTCCTATTCGGCCATCTTGGCTCCACCCTCTCTGACCTTTGTTTTTATCTACCTGTAAAATGGGGATTTATTTAGTACATGACTCCTAAGTTTGTTGCAGAGATGATTTAAGGTTATCTGGTTAAGTACTTGGTACAAAGTTGCCCAGTCAATTTTAGCCACGCTTATTTTTGTTTTCTGAACTTATTTTTCAAAGCGTCACTCCATTTCAGGTTATACTCCTCTGGCTGATTTTTTTCTGTTGCCTTTGTGTGTGCCAATTCTTCAATATCCTTTGCAGTTGGATTTCAATAAGAGCTGCATTGCTCAATACAAGCACTCCACTACTTGTGAAGCACTGTTGTCTTTCAGTGTGTGACTTCCGGTAGTGCACTTAACCTTTATGGGTTTCAGGTAGCTCCTTTAGGAAATGTTGCATACTGCTCTGCAAAATACTCAGTTTACTGGTATGGAGTCAGGGTGGCTTAATCCTGGATGAGAAAGTTTCAGAAGGGTTATGAAAGTGGTCAGAGACTTTGATTCCAAGAAAGAGGAAGTGACAGATGGATTGGTTTCTCTCATTTATGGTTTTAGGCCTACAGAAAAAAAGATATTGGTCTGAAGGAAATGCCAGCTCTGGATAGTGGCAAAAGACTGGAATCACGTAAACCTGAGTTTCAATCCTGTCTTTTCACTTATTGTTTGACCTTGTGACTTGACATCTCTGATTGTCAGTTCTCCCGCTTTAAAATAATAAGAATAATGATAACCTCATGAGGTTACCATGAGGATTAAATGAGCTAAAATTTAATGGATCTGAAACAGAGTAGATACTAATACTGTGATCAATTACCATATTTAGGCTACTGAGTGAGAAAGGAAAGTATGTGATGATCATTGCATTTTCTCATATTTTTTGGAATGACTCTAAATGCCACAATATTGCCCACTTAAATGAGAAACAATTTGAAAAATTTTAGAGAACCACTTCTTTTCAAATTTATTTGGGATTACTGAGGCCATTGATCTTAACTTCAATTAAAATAAAGTTACCTTGCAGAGATATAGCATACCAAGTGACCAAACTTAGCACCACTAATAGTGGGGCACTCTGACATGATGGGTCACCTTGTGTCTGGAGTTGGTTCCTGCTGGTGGGTTCATGGTCTCTCTGACTTCAAGAATGGAGCCGCGGACCTCCGCGGTGACTATTACAGCTCTTAAAGATGGCACAGACCCAGGTAGCAAGGGGTTTTGTGAAGAGCAAAAGGACAAAGCTTCCACAGCAAGGAAGGGGACCCAAGTGGGTTGCCGTTGCTGGCTGAGGTGGCCAGCGTTTATTCCCTTATTGTCCCCTCCCATGTTCTGTTTTTGTCCTATCAGAGTGCCCTTCTTTCAATCCACCCCACGATTGGCTACTTTTAGAATCCTGCTGATTGGTGCCTTTTACAGAGCACTGATCTGTGCATTTTACAATCATCTTGTAAGACAGGAAAGTTCCCCAAGTCCTCACTCGACCCAGGAAGTCTAGCTGGCCTCACCTCTCAACCTGATGCCATAGGAGTTCTTAGCATCACCTAGAAAGCATTCTTAATAAAAATATTTAACTTGAATTTGATCAAGCTTCTATAACTCACCTCTAGTTTACAAGAAACACAAAGGGCAGAGAATTGAGAAAAATGACATCATTAGGAAACAATGTAGAATATAGAATATTCTTTAAAACAGCTGGTATGGACTCTTTAAAAAGTCAATTTCATGAGAAAAGAAAAGGCAGAGAAATTGTTCTAGATGTAGAGAAATCACAGAGACATGACGATTAAATGTAAGGTGGGATTTTCAATTGGAAAATCAAACAAAAGAGGTATAAAATACATTTTGAAACTTGTATTAGTCCATTTTCATGCTGCTGTTAAAGACATACCCAAGACTGGGCAATTTACAGAAAGAAAGAGGTTTATTAGACTTACAGTTCCACGTGGCTGGGGAGGCCTCACAATCATGGCAGAAGGTGAAAGGCAAGTCTCACATGGCAGTGGCAAGAGACAGAATGAGAGCCAAGTGAAAGGGGTTTTCCCTTATCAAACTATCAGATCTCGTGAGACTTATTCACTACCACGAGAACAGTATGGGGGCAACTGGCCCCATGATTCAATTACCTCCCACTGGGTCCCTCCTATAACACATGGGAATTATGGGAGTGCAATTCAAGATGAGATTTGGGTGGGGACACAGAGCCAAACCATATCAAAGCTATTGATGAAATTTGAATATTTAAACATTAGATGTTGGAAAAAAATAATTGACATCCCACCTCCCATCCCATCCTCCCACCAACCTCTACCTCTACCCGTATATTTTGATTAGTTATTCAATTACTCTGTGATGGGGCCAGGGCATCAGTAGCTAGTAAAGATTCCACAGGTGATTTTAATGAGCACAACAGCCCTAAAAATAACTCTTGCACCTGTGCACCAGGAACCACCTAAGAAATAGCTCATAGCAGCACTGCTTGTAATATCACAAAATGGAAACCACCCACATGTTCATCAACAGTAGAATGGATCAAGTGCTATTTTTATAAAGAAGGAAAGTGATTGCTTTAATGCCTAGGAATACTTGACGGTTAACTTTTTGTCTCCTCCGACTTGAATTCCCAGTTTTCATTTGATCTGGACCTCAGCATTAATTGTATACAATAGTAAGGACATTTCTAGACATTTCTTTTGGAGATGGCCTTTACCCTTAATTTCTGCAGATTTCACCCACTGATTATCAACTGCTTTAGAGTGAATTTTGCCCTTCTGCTCAAATAGATAATTCCTATCTTCCAGTTTGTGGTTTTTGGAGAACGGGAATCGGCTTGCTTCTTTAAAAGCCATTTGCAGTAGTCTGCCTGGAATTTAAAATTTTATGGCTTATTCCATCAGTCCATGTGATATTACCCCATCTGAATTTAGCTAACTGAGCTAATGTATAATTAGCATTTCTCTCCACTCATCCCTTTGCTCCCTAATGAGTTGGGAATTATGTTTTCACAGTGTGTACTGGGAAGGCAGACATGTCTGGGCTGACATTCTGAGCTGCTATTTCCCCTCTCTACCCTGTAAACTCCCACTTTGCTATTTTGATTATCATTTTTTAAAAGTTTTATTATAGCTGATGGAAATATTATTGTTTAATAGACTTCTCAGGTTTGTGGTTCCTCATAAGCCCAGGTTCCAGCATTCTGACCCTCACTACCAACTTAATTAACTGTGTCTCTCCTAGTGAAAGCAACAGTGTTGTTTTATTTCTTACTGTTGAGATGTGTTAATGACTCATCAGCAGGGTATTAATGTTCATTTTCATCCAACAAGGACCAAAGATACACCTTTCACAGTTTATTAATTTTAAGGTTCCCTGGATCAGAATCATCTATGAGGGTTAGAAGCCACTTAAAAATTGTAATGCACTTACCTGGTTCATGATAATTGGAGCCCATGTTTGTTTTGACAAAGGGAAGTATATTAGTCCATGAGGAGATGATAGTGTGTGATAAAGGTAAACACCTTTGTGAGCTTTCAAGATAATTCCCGGTGTCACTAATTAAAAATCTACGATTCAGGTGCATTTACCTCTATTAGAGAGGGATCTGTGCTAACATTTGGATTTCATTTTTAAAACATTATAGGAGATAATATTGTGGCCCAAAAAAGCATTATCTATAAAAGCCAAAAGGTCTTTATTTTCCTTAAGCTTTTTTCAGAGCACAGGGCTAAAACTCTTCTGTTATGAGTAGTAAGTGTATCAGTTAGCTTTCGCTTCTAATAATAAACCACCCTAAGGTTTAGTAGTTAAAATGAAAATTCTTTTTTTAGTTCACAATTCTGCGGGCTGGCAACTTGGGCCAGGCTCAGCTGGATAATTCCTTTTCTGGTCTGAGCTGGAGCTTACTCATGTGTCTCTGGTCAGTTAGCAGGTTGGCTGGAGGCTGGTTGGTCTAGAAGAAACCTATGATGGGATGGCTGGTCTTTGCCCCATGTGCTTTCACATGGAACAAGCACATGAAGAGGTGCTTCTTTCACAGGAAGAAGTCCAGCTTTGGCTTCGTCACGTGCAGATGATAACAGGAGCCCCAAGAACATAAGACAGGGCAAGCCTTTTCAAGTCTTTGCTTGCATTGTGTTTAGCGTTGTCCTATTGGGCAATGCAAGTCCCATGGCAAAGTTCAGACTTGGTGTGTTTGGGGTGGGGTCGGAGGATGAGGTAGAGGGAGGGTTGGCTACCAAGAGCAGGGATACAGTGAAGCATGAACAAATTGGGGCAACTATTGCAAATAATCTACCAAAGTGAAATAGGGGAAATATTATTTGTCTAAACCGGTATAGACCAATATTTTACCAAGTGGATTCTAAGGAATTCTGGTTCAGGGAATATATCTATATGTTACCAAAAAGGGAGTTCTAGAGTTAAATAATTTTGAGCAATGCTAGATTTAGCAAAGCGAAAGAGATTTATTTATTGCAGGACATCTCATAGCCATTAATATGCTCAGAGTCATGATCAATCTTCAAAAGTAGATGCATAATTTCCCAAACTTAGACTACAGAATTCTCTGTTCCCCACCTCCACTTTCCACGGGTAATCTTTAGAGATAGATGCACTTTAAAACATATTTAAAATGCTGCTGTAGAACAAACAATGAGCTCCTTGACTAGCCTTTTATTTCTCAATCTTTGCTTTGACAAAGGACAAAGATTGAAAAATAACTATATGACGTTCATGTAATCACCACAATTTTTGTGCCTATTTCTCCAGGATTAAAATAGGAGACAATAAATTTTACTATCAGTTTTCTTAGGAAAAAAAACAAAACAAAACAATGTGGGCCTCCAAAGAACAGCGTGCTTTTGTGGCTGGGCTGGTCGCATTCTCTATCATTGTCTCAGGAACCCATTTGCATGCAATTTTACTATGATTAGATTTTGAATATGGAGACTTTTCTATAATTTGAGTCTTTATTAGAATACTTTTCTCCTGATAGCAACTGCAATAAGCCAAGATTCAGGAGTAAGCGATCTCTATATTTAGCCTCTGGGAAGAATTTGCAGTATGTTTTCCATCATTTGATTTGGCATGTAGATAGTTTATTCCAGTAGAGATGAAGCAGGATGAAAGATATGAACTTTGGGGTCTCCAAGTAAATCTTCAGCTAGTCACTCTTTAGCCCTATGACTTTGAACACATTTCTCAACTGCTCTAAGGTAGATACAACAGTATCTATCTTTCAGAGTTCTGAGATTCAATGACATAATGTGAGTACATTTTTTAAAATCCTGGTTCTTAGAATATGGAGGATGCTTAATAAAGGGTAGCCATTGCTCTTGAGGGAAGAATCCTGCTTTTGAAGGTGTGATGGCAAAAATTGGGGGCCTTATGATGGATTGGAGTTCAGCCTAAAGCTCTGATTTTGCAGGGTTACAGCAGAGAGATCCTCTTTCCAGCTCTCACACATGCTAAAGCTTGCATTGACCCCAGGGCCTTTGCACTTTTAGCTTTCTGTCTGAAATGATGTTCTTCCCAAGGTTTGTGCATGGCTTCATGTCATTTAGGTCTCACTTCAAAATTGGATCCTAGACACCCTCTAGCCACATTCACTGATGTAGCCATTCCTTTTACTAATTGCTTCTCCCCAATCTGTATCCCATTACCCAACTGCTTTACTATCCTTATAACAGCATTTTATGATATGACCTTATACATTTATTTGTTATGTGTTTGTTTGCTCCTGTCCAACTAGAAATTAACCTCTGAGAAACTTTATGAGCCCCAGGCCTAGAATGTGGTCTGCCCCATAGTAGCAGCTCAGTAAATATCTGTGGTTGGGTGTAGAATAAGAAATGACTGAACAGAAAGCTCATCTTGTGGATTTGGCAGTGAAGGTGTCTCAAGAAGCAGTCCCTGAGCCCCACCCTCCTTCCTGTGGCTATGGATTTTAGTGCTAGGAGCATGCACATTTCTCTGTCAGCTTAGAACCTGGAGCAGTCAGAGACCTCCCTGTAGAGGGGCCATAAGTGGACATATCTGTGAAGATCCAGGGACAGCAGAGATGAGGAGGTAAAGTGTGGCCTGATGCAGAATATCTTACACTTCCCCAAACAAGTCAAAATGTTCCATGGCTCACTGCTTTTGCTCAGGAAGCAAACCTCCTTGTCTGTGGAGCAAACACCTACTTACTTTTCACATAATTAATTCACAGTATCCTGGCCCCATGTAAGCATCTGAAAGTATTTTATTTTTTTCTTGCTTCTTTAAAATGACCATTAGCTTGTTTTACTGTCATTTGATTCTTTCTCTTTGTGCTGAGGTGCAAGGGAAACAAATTCTCTTTAATTGAGGGTTGCTGTTATGAGGATTTGCATTATTGCTTAGTTTTAACAAACAGAATATTACAGCAACTGGTGATTAATGTGATGGGAAAGAGCGAACATGCTACATGAGTCATTACATTAGGCTCAACATGTTTAATCGTCTGTTATGCTGAGCAGGGAGCAGCAAAGAGCCTGCTGGGGAAAAGAAAAGGCAGAAAGCTCAGACACTGTTTTTTCAAGCTGTCTATCTTACAGAGAGCTGTCACCATTCTCCTAACTGCAAATTAGGCAACAAATCTGAGAAACTATTTTTCTTCCTTTGACCAGTGAATATAGAATGTAAGTTGACCCATGCTGTACAGAAATATTCTAAAGTGATACAAGGATGGTCATGATGGTCAACTCTTGTGATGAGATAAACTCATTAATTCATTAACTTCTGCTTTCCTGCCTGGAAAATGGAAAAGTAGTAGAGAACCAGTTTATAAATTCATCAAACTTGCATAATGAAAACTGGGTTTGCTAAAAGGTTCATTTTTAGGAGAAAGGCAATGTAAATCAAAGTACAAAAGTATTGAAGTCTTGGTCTAGTTTTGGCTCAGCTTCTGTTTGCATGAACCACTTTTGGTAAGATAGTTAACATTTTGATCTGTAGTCATCTCACTCGCCTGAGAGGGTTTGTACTCTATCACAGAGTGGCATGAGTATTGAGAAAGAATTTGTGAAATGTAAGCAATAAAATATGTAAAGAAATTTGATTATAATGTAATAGTATTATTGATAATACTGCAGTTCACACGAGATGTCTAGAATTATGAAAGTATGTTCTCTGACATTTTCCAGAAATGTAAATGAAATTTCCCTCCACTCCCACCCTTGGCATCTCCAGTCCATTCTTTACACTGAAGCCAGAGTGATCTTCTAAAAATATATAAATCTGATTATAACACTCCCAATGCATGATGGACTCCAATGGCTTCTCATTGCTGTTATGTTTGGAACCAAGGTTCTCAACATGGAAACAAGCCTGTATACCATCTGGCACATTTTTATCTCTCTCTTCTCATCTCATAACTTTTTTTTTTCTGTCTGGGTTCTACCCACATTGTCTTCTTTCAGGATCTGAGTGCACTGTGCTTCTTATCTCAGACTTTGCATGCGCTGTTCTTTCAGCCTAGAATGCTCTACCCACTCTGCTTCCCAACCTTCACCTTGAGTAGACTGAATAATGATCCTCTGTCCCCAAAGAAGCCCATGTCCTAAGCTCCAGAAGCTGTGGCTATGTGATATTACATGGTAAAAGGGGCTTTACAGAAGTGATTAAGGATCTTGACATGGAGAGGTTATCTGGATTATCCAGGAGAGCCCCACTGTAATCACAGGCATCCTTATAAGAGTAAAGAAGAAGAATCAGAATTAGTAGTAGATGTGATGATGGAAGCAAGGCAATGGCGTGAATGTAGGAAAGCAGTTACCATAACATGTGGCAGGCCTGCTGGTGGAGCACGGGGGGAAGGGCTCCTAAACCATTTTTGAGAGTGCAGTGAATGGAGGCTTCTTACAGAAAAAGACACAAGCAGAGCTCTGATGTTTGAGCAGGAGGAGGGGGCTGCTTGAAGAGGTGACGACAGAGAATGTTCAAAGTAATATAGACAGCATGGGCATATATTCTTGAGGCAGGAAAACTGGAAAGAGTGGAGAATACTGGTGTGCACAAATGGTGATGGTTGAGGTTGGAGAAGAAATCGAAGGCCAGATTATTAAGAGCCTTATGAGCCAGATTAAGGACTTAGGTAAATACAGGCCAGAGGAAGGGTTTTAAGCAGAGGGGATAAATGATAAAATTTGAGTTGCAGGGATCAAAGTGGAGAAGGGGATATAAAGTGGCTGTTTTAGTATTTGGCAAAGATATGGCTTTGGTCTGAAAAAGTTAGGGGAGATGTGGATGAAGTCAAATGGACTGATCCTAGAGATATTTAGGAGGAAGGTTCAATAGGACTTAGGCTGATAGAATGCAGGAGTGATGAGAAAGGAGGAGCCAAAGATTCCTCCCAGATTAATAATTTGGAAAACTGAATAAATAGGTGGTGATTCCATTCGTTGAGATAAGGGAAAGAGGAATATACTAAAGAGAAAAGTCATGTACTGAAAATGTCTGCAGCAAACAATTACTTGTTAAAAGACTATGAATTCAATATTGATGTAGACAACGTGGATGACAGTTGGTAGAAGGGATTATTGCTTGTGGGTATGGCCTGGAGAGGATAGATTTGAAGGATGGGACACATCTAGAAGATAATTGGGTCATACATTTAAGTTCCATAATTTATCTTCACAGTTTAGGATCAAGGAGATATAATTTCCTAGCACATACAAAATGTTTTGTGTTTTAAATTAGTTTTTATTTTATTTTTTATTTTTCCATTAGTTATTGGGGGTACAGGTGGTATTTGGTTACATGAGTAAGTTCTTTAGTGGTGATTTGTGAGATTCTGGTGCACCCATCACCCGAGCAGTATACATTGCACCATATTTGTAGTCTTTTATCCCTCACCCCCTCCCATTCTTCCCCCTAAGTCCTCAAAGTCCATTGTATCATTCCTATGCCTTTGCACCCTCACAGCTTAGCTCCCACATAACAGTGAGAACATATGATGTTTGGTTTTCCATTCCTGAGTTACTTCACTTAGAATAATAGTCTCCAATCTCATCCACATCACTGCAAATGCTGTTAATTCATTCCTTTTTATGGCCGAGTAGTATTCCATGGTATATGTGTATATATATATATATATATATGTGTGTGTGTGTGTGTGTATGTGTGTATGTATGTATATGTGTGTGTGTATATACATATATATATATGTATATATATATATATATATATACCACAGTTTTTAACCACTCGTTGATTGATGGACATTTGGGTTGGTTCCACGATTTTGCAATTGTGAATTGTGCTGCTATAAACATACGTGTGCAAGTATCTTTTTTGAATAATGACTTCTTTTCCTTTGGGTAGATACCCAGTAG
This sequence comes from Symphalangus syndactylus, assembly GCF_028878055.3. NCBI lineage: Eukaryota > Metazoa > Chordata > Mammalia > Primates > Hylobatidae > Symphalangus > Symphalangus syndactylus. The sequence goes on from NC_072438.2 coordinate 26,022,997, forward strand.
CGGGATTGCTGGATCAAATGGTAGTTCTACTTTTAGTTCTTTAAGGAATCTCCACACTGTTTTCCATAGTGGCTCTACTAGTTTACATTCCCAGCAGCAGCGCAGTTTTCCCTGTTCACCACATTCATGCCAACATGTACTGTTTTTTGATTTTTTGATTATGGCCATTCTTGCAGGAGTAAGGTGGTATTGCATTGTGGTTTTGATTTGCATTTCCCTGATCATTAGTGATGTTGAGCATTTTTTCATGTGTTTGTTGGTCATTTGTATATCTTCTTTTGAGAATTGTCTATTCATGTCCTTAGCCCACTTTTTAATGAGATTTTTTTTTCTTACTGATTTGTTTGAGTTCATTGTAGATTCTGGATACTAGTTCTTTGTCAGATATATATATGGTGAAGATTTTTGCCCACTCTGTGTGTTGTCTGTTTACTCTGCTGACTGTTCCTTTTGCTATGCAAAAAGCTCTTTAGTTTAATTAAGTTCCAGCTATTTATCTTTGTCTTTATTGCATTTGCTTTTGGGTTCTTGGTCATGAAATCCTTGCCTAAGCCAATGTCTAGAAGGGTTTTTCCAATGTTATTTTCTAGAATTTTTATAGTTTCAGGTCTTAGATTTAAGTCCTTAATCCATCTTGAATTGGTTTTTGTATCAGGTGAGAGATGAGGATCCAGTTTCATTCTCCTACATGTGGCTAGCCAATTACCCCAGCACCATTTGTTGAAAAGGGTGTCCTTTCCCCACTTAATGTTTTTGTTTGCTTTGTCAAAGATCAGTTGGCTGTAAGTATTTGGGTTTATTTCTGGGTTCTCTATTCTGCTCCATTGGTCTATGTGCCTATTTTTATATCAGTACTAGGCTGTTTTGGTCACTATGGCCTTATAGTATAGTTTGAAATCAGGTAGTGTGATGCCTCCAGATTCGTTCTTTTGGCTTAGTCTTGCTTTGGCTATGCAGGCTCTTTTTTGGTTCCAAATGAATTTTAGAATTGTTTTGTCTAACTCTGTGAAGAATGGTGATGGTATTTTGATGGGGATTGCATTGAATTTGTAGACTGCTTTTGGCAGTATGATCATTTTCACAATACTGATTCTATCCATCCACGAGCATGGGATGTGTTTCTATTTGTGTTATCTATGATTTCTTTCACCAGTGTTTTGTAGTTTTCCTTGTCGAGGTCTTTCGACTCCTTTGTTATGTATATTCGTATGTATTTTATTTTATTTTATTTTTGCAGCTATTGTGAAAGGGATTGAGCTCTTGATTTGATTCTCTGCTTGGTCACTGTCGGTGTATAGAAGAGCTACTAATCTGTGTACATTAATCTTGTATCTGGAAACTTCGCTGAATTATTTTACCAGTTCTAGGAGCTTTCTGGAGGAGTCCTTAGGGTTTTCAAGGCAAATGATCATATTTTCAGCAAACAGGGACATTTTGCTTTACCAATTTGGAGGCCCTTTATTTCTTTCTCTTATCTGATTGCTGTGGCTAGGACTTCTAATACTATGTTGAAGAGGAGTGGAGAGATTCTTGTCTTGTTCCTGTTCTCAGCGGGAATGCTTTCAACTTTTCCACATTCAGTATTATGTTGGCTGTGGGTTTGTCATAGGTGGCTTTTATTATGTTAAGGTATGTCCCTTGTATGATGATTTTGCTGAGGGCTTTAATCATAAAGTGATGCTGGATTTTGTCGAATGTTTTTTCTGCAGCTATTGAGATAATCATGTGATTTTTATTTTTAATTTTTTTATGTGGTGTATCACATTTATTGACTTGTGTATGTTAAACCATCCCTGAATCCCTGGTATGAAATCCATCTGATCACGGTGGATTATCTTTTTGACATGTTGTTGGATTTGGTTAGCTAATATTTTGTTAAGAATTTAAGCATCTATACTCCTCAAGGGTATCAGTCTGTAGTTTTCTTTTTTGGTTGTGTCCTTTCCTGGTTTTGGTGTTAGGGTGATGCTGGCTTCATAGAATGAATCAGGGAGAGTTCCTTCTTTCCCTATCTTGTGGATTAGTGTTAAAGGATTGGTACCAATTCTTCTTTGAATGTCTAGTAGAATTCTGCTGTGAATACATCTGGTCCTGGAATTTTTGTTGGTAATTTTTAAATTACCATTTCAATCTCACTGCTTGTTATTGCTCTGTTCATGGTATCTAATTCTTCCTGACTTAAGCTAGGAGGGTTGTATTTTTCCAGGAATTTATCCATCTCTTCTAGGTTTTCTAGCTTATGTGCATAAAGGTGTTCATAGTAGCCTTGAATGATCTTTTGCTTTCAGTGGTGTCAGTTGTAATATCTCCTGTTTTGTTTCTTAGTGAGGTTATTTGGATCTTTCTTTTCTTCTTGGTTAATCTTGCTAATGGTCTATTAACTTTATTTATCTTTTTAAAGAACCAGCTTTTTGTTTCATTTGCTTTTTTTTCAATTTCATTTAGTTCTTCTCTTATATTGGTTATTTCCTTTCTTCAGCTGGGTTTGGGTTTGGTTTGTTCTTGTTTCTCTAGTTCCTTGAGGACCTTAGATTGTCTGTTTGTGCTCTTTCAGACTTTTCGATGTAGTCATTTAGGGCTATGAACTTTCCTTTTAGCACTGCCTTAGCTGTATCCCAGAGGTTTTGATAGGTTGTGTCATTATTGTCATTCACTTAGAAGAATTTTTAAATTTCCCTCTTGATTTTATTTTTGATCCAATGCTCACTCAAGATCAGGTTATTTAATTTCCATGTATTTGCATGTTTTGAAGGTTCCTTTTGGAGTTGATTTCCAGTTTTATTACACTGTGGTCTGAGAGAGTGCTTGATATAATTTCAATTTTCTTAAATTTATTGAGGCTCGTTTTATGGCCTATCATATGGTCTATCTCAGAGAAAGTTCCATGCCCTGTTGAATAGAATGTGTATTATGTGGCTGTTGGATGAAATGTTCTGTATATATCTGTTAAGTCCATTTGCTCCAAGATATAGTTTAAATCCATTGTTTTTTTCTGTTGTTGTTGTTGACTTTCTGTCTTGATGACCTGTCTAGTGCTGTCAGTGGAGTATTGAAGTCCCCTACTATTATTGTGTTGCTGTCTATCTAATTTCTTAGGTCTAGTGGTAATTGTTTTATAAATTTGGGATCTCCAGTGTTAGGTGCATGTGTGTTTATGATTGTGATATTCTCCTGTTGGACAAGGCCTTTTACCATTATAAATGTCCCTCTTTGTCTCTTTTAACCACTGTGGCTTTAAGGTTGGTTTTGTCTGATATAAGAATAGCTACCTCTGCTTGCTTTTGGTGTCCATTTGCATGAAATGCCTTTTTCCACCCCTTTACTTTAAGTTTATGTGAGTCCTTCTGTGTTAGGTGAGTCTCCTGAAGGCAGCAGATAGTTGGTTGATGAGTTCTTACCCATTCTATGGTTCTGTATCTTTTAAGTGGAGCGTTTTGGCCATTTGCATTCAATGTTAGTATTAAAATGTGAAACACTCTTGCATTCATCATGCTCTTTGTTGCCTGTGTACCCTTTTTTTTGTTTTTGTTTTTGCTTTTTAACTTGTATTTTTGTTTTATAGGTCCTGTGTGATTTATGCTTTAAAGAAGTTCTGTTTTGATGTGTTTCCAGGATTTGTTTCATGATTTAGAGCTCACTTTAGCAGTTCTTGTAGTGGTGGCTTGGTAATGGCAAATTTTCTCAACATTTGTTTGTCTGAAAATGACTCTATCTTTCCTTCATATATGATGCTTAGTTTAACTGGATACAAAATTCTTGGCTGATTATTGTTTTGTTTGAGGAGGCTGAAGATAGGGCCCCAATCTCTTCTAGCTTGCAGGGCTTCTGCTGAGAAATCTGCTGTTAATCTGATAGGTTTTCCTTTATAGGTTACCTGGTGCTTCTGTCTCATAGCTCTTTAGATTCTTTCCTTTGTCTTAACTTTGGATAACCTGATGACAATGTGCCTAGGCAAAGATCATTTTTTGTGCTTCTTGTATTTGCACATCTAGGTCTCTAGCAAGGCCAAGTAAGTTTTCCTCAATTATTCTCCCAAGTATGTTTTCCAGGCTTTTAGAATTGTCTTCTTCCTCAGGAACACCAATTATTCTTAGGTTTGGTCATTTAGCATAATCCCAGACTTCTTGGAGGCTTTGTTCATATTTTCTTATTCTTTTTTCTTTGTCTTTGTTGGATTGGGTTAATTCGAAGACCTTGTCTTCAAGTTCTGAAAGCTTCTTTCTTCTACTTGTTCAAATCTATTGCTGAGACTTTCTAGAGCATTTCACATTTCTAAAAATGTGTCCTGAGTTTTCTGAATTTTTGATTTTTTTAATTTAAGATATCTATCTTCTTGAATAATTCTCCTTTCACTTCCTGTATCATATTTTGGATTTCCTTGCATTGGGCTTCACTTTTTCTGGTCCCTCCCTGATTAGCTTAATAACTAACCTCCTGAATTGTTTTTCTTCTTGGTTTGGATCCATTGCTGGTGAACTAGTGTGATCTTTTGGGGGTGTTGAAGAACCTTGCTTTGTCATATTACCAGGGTTCGTTTTCTAGTTCCTTCTTATTTGGGTAGCCTCTGTCAGAGGGAAGGTCTAGGGCTGACGGCTGTTGTTCAGAATTTTTTGTCTCATGGGGTGTTCCCTTGATGTAGTACTCTCTCCCTTTTCCTATGGATGTGGCTTCCTGTGAGCTGAACTGCAGTGATTGTAGTCTCTCTTCTGGGTCTAGCCACCCAGTGAGTCTACCTGGCTCTGGGCTGATACTGGGGCTTGTCTGCACAGAATCCTATGATGTGAACCATCTATGAGTCTCTCAGCTATGGATACCAGTGCCTGTTCTAGTGGAGGTGGCAGAGGGTGCAATGGACTCCATGAGGGTCCTTAGCTTTGGTGGTTTAATGCTCTATTTTTGTGCTGGTTGGCCTCCTGCCAGGAGGTGGCACTTTCCAGAAAGCATCAGCTGTAGTAGTGTGGAGAGGGACTGGTGGTGGGTGCGACCCTAGAACTCCCAGATTAAATGTCCTTTATCTTCTGCTACCAGGGTGGATAGGGAAGGACTATCAGGTGGGGGGCGGGGCTAGGCATGTCTGAGCCGAGGCTCTCCTTGGGCAGGTCTTGCTACAGCTGCTGTGGGGGATGGGTATGAGATTCCCAGCTCACTGGAGTTGTGTACCTGGGAAGGTTATGGCTGCCTCTGCTGAGTCATGCAGGTTGTCCAGGAAGTGGGGGAAAGCCGGCAATCACAGGCCTCACCCAGCTCCCACAGAAACTGGAGGGCCAGCCTCACTCTCACTGCCCTCGTCCAACATCCCCAAGTCTGTTTTCAGGAGGAGGGTGAGATGGGCTTGAAAACTTGCCCAAGGCTTTCTGCCTCCCAACTGCAAGAGAAAAGGGCTTCAGTTCTTCCCCTGCCTGTGATGTCTGCATGCCAGATTTGCGAGCTCCCCCGAGTTCTGGCCTGGAGGCTTCTTGCCCCGTTCAAATTGTTACAAAGTTCAGCTAGAAACCTTCTTCTCCTTGTGGAGTTTTAACCCTAGCTCCTCTGGCCACACTCCCAGCAGATCCCTGTGGTGTCAGGCAGGAATGGGCTGCTTGGTGACCCAGTGAGCTCTCAGGGCCTTTCTGCTGCTTTCTCTACCACTGTATTTCACTCGGCTCAGCTCTCTAACGTGACTCAGTTCCAGGTAAAGTCAGAAACTTCTCCTGCAAACGGACCTTCAGCTTCTCCAGTGGGGGTCTGTGTTTCAGAGAGAAGGGTCTCCCTTTCCCAGTTTCACAGTTGGGGCACTCACAGTATTTGGGGTGTCTCCTGGGTCCTGTAGGAGCAGTCTGCTTCCTTCAGAAGTCTATGGGTCCTCTCAGGATTGCTGGTTTGTTCTTGCAGTTGATCTAGAGCTAAAATTTTCAATGCCAGCCTCTGCATGCTGTTCTGTCTGGAGCCATAATCTAGTCCTGCATGTATTTTATTTTATTGTTATTATTTTTTTGAGACAGAGTCTTTCTCTATCACCCAGGCTGGAGGGCAATGGGCCATCTTGGCTCAGTGCAACTTCTGCCTCCTGGGTTCAAGTGATTCTCCTGCCTCAGCCTATGGAATAGCTGGGATTACAGGCACATGCCACCACGCCCAGCTAATTTTTGTATTTTTAGTAGAGATGGGGTTTCACCATGTTGGCCAGGCTGGTCTCGAGCTCCTGACCTCAAGTGATCCGCCCACCTCAGCCTGCAAAAGTGCTGGGATAACAGGCAACAGCCACTGTGTCCAGCCAGTTTTTTAACTGACAAATAAAAAATTGTATGTATTTATTGTTATACAATATATTGTTTTGAAACATGTACACATTGTGGAATGGCTAAAATGAGCTAATTAACATATGCCTCACCTCACATACTTATCATTTTTTTTTTTGTGGTGACAACACTTAAAATCTACTCTGTTAGCAATTTTCAAGAATACAAGACACCATTATTCTCACAAACTCTATAATATTATGTAGTTTCCACAAAGCAAACATTATCTTTGGTAGTCATTTTGGAAGCATAAAATTTAAAATAAACAAGGAGATGTTTCTATTCTACCCTGGGCTGCTTAGTCCATTTCTGGTGTATTATATTCAGTTTTGAATACCATAGATTAATAATAACATGGAACATCTTGAGAATATTTACAGGAGAGTATCAAGGACAGTGAAGCAATTTGAAGCCATTGATACAGAGGAATTTTTCAGGAAATTGACAGTGTTTGCTAAGAAGATAGACTTTGTGTATATTTGTGGGGTATTGGGAAAGATGTGTAATATACAAAAGCTGTAATGTGAAACAATGATTAATCTTATTCTGTACTATTTCAAGGGATATAAATGGAATCAATGGAAGTAGTTAAGGAGGTCAAGAGATTGACAAGCTTCATGTGCAATAGATGGGGAACAGTTTTGCAGTAAGTATTGAATAGAGTTACAGAGTTCCATTCTATGGAAAGGGAGACCATTGAAATAATTGTTTTTTCCAAAGGTGGAATTAGCTGCCTCAATTTAATAGTTATGGAGGTTCATAAGGGGAGCTTCATGTTCAGTTCCCAAAGGATCATTGGGATAAATGACTTGCTGTCCCTTTTGTCCCTGAAGACCACTAGTTGTGTTGAGGATGAGGATCTGAGTAAGCAATATGCTCAGCTAGGGGTTCTAAGGACGAGGGGCAGGGAAGAGGAAATAGTCATGGCTCCCAACTCCAAGCATTCATAACTGTTGTATTGGCTTATCTTTACTAGAAGCCAAAAGAGTTTGGGGGTTGAGGACTGCACTGTCCTTGAGTGTCTCTGTTTACCATCTGTAGTTTGGCTGAGTGAGCCATGATTATGCACTGAATAGGTTTGGGAAGAAGGAAAATAGAGGCTCTGTGACCTGCACTAGACTGGTCCCAGGGCCAGTCTTGATTGATCTCTTTCATCATTTTTTAAAATGCAATATCCTGGAATCTCAATGATTCAAAGGACTATAGAGTTCAGCTTCCCAGGCAAGTTCTGATTCAGAATCTGCTCAGAAAGACAGTGGCTTCTTAGAGACTGGAGTTCCTGAAATAACTCAGGATGACTGAAGAGTCTTGGGTGAAAAAAAAATAATATTAAGTTTTGGATAAAATGGAAACATGTATATGAGCATTTTAAAGTCAGTTAGAAATTGCCCTACTACTCCTTTATGGAATATATAACACATGTATAGATACAGTCCCTATCTGCCTACTAATATAAAACATTTGCATTTTAAATGCATTTGGTTGATCTGTATGAATTTTCTTTAGTTTCTGACAGCCCCCCAAGTAAAATTTTACCAGGAGAAGCTAGGGAGGGGATGTAGGAGATTTTTCTCCTCTTCGGGCCCTGGAAACCACACATTATTGCACAAAAGACAGAATTGAGTTCATTGTCTGCTGCTGAAGGGATCAGCTATTTCCCTGTAAGAGCTGTCATGGAGACATATTTCCCCTCATTTATACTGGAAAGTAGGGCATTTGCTTGTAAGACAGGTTGAAAACAATTTATTTGGCATTTCGATGAAGGTGGAAAATGAACCAACATTTCTCCTTCTCTCCCTCCCTCCCTTTCCTTCCTTTTTTTGACAGTTTGCATGTAGGTAAAGAATATTATAGCTGTAGAAAGGCTAATTAAAACCAATTATAGCTTCACTGACCTGTCACCACAATCAAATTACCAAAAGAACAACATAGCATATTTGGAAAACAGTTTCTTCTAGAGCACATATGCCTGGTTTGGTCACATTTTATTTTAGGGATCTCAGTACAATGATTACTTGGCCACAAACACCATTTTTCCATGATCTCTTATGCATTTATTTTTCTACAGTAGGTCCTACTTTTAGAAAATCTAAAAGAAAGTGAGGAAGGCATGAGGAACAAATGGGAAAGTAAGATAAGGAAGTCAAGGTTGCTTTAGATTAATTGGGATAGAAGAGATACTTTTTAGACTTTACCTTTAATTTAATTATTTTTTTTCCTGTGGTTTGTAGTCTTCAAACTCATTAGTGTGCCATAGGGAGCCCTCGTGGTCTGACTGGAACATTTTTCTCCAGCCTCATGTCTTTCTCTAGATCACAATTCATGCCAGACACACCAACATGATCTCAACACTATTTCATAAAAATCTCCAGATCAACTAAAATAGCTCTATTTCCTTCCTCTTGATTGTTACATAATATTCCATAATGAGAATGTACCATAATTTATTCAACCATTCCCTTGTCAATGGATGTTTACATTGCTTTCAGTTTTTACCACTACAAACAAAATTGCAGGAAGCAACCTTTTACACATATCATCACACATCTGTGGCTCTAAGACAATTCCAGGAGTGGGGTTTCTGGGCAAAAATATGTAGCTTACTAATTTTAGTACATGTTATTCAGCTTACTTTCAAAAGAACTGTGACATTTCATATTTACACCAGCAATTTAGCAAAGTATAATTTCCCCATATTATCATAAAATAGGTGTATTAGTCCATTTTCACACTGCTATAAAGATCTACCTGAGAATGAGTAATTTATAAAGGAAAGAGGTTTAATTGACTCATAGTTCCATAGGGCTGAGGAGGCCTCAGGAAACTTACAATCATAGTGGAAGGCAAAGGAGAAGCAAGCACTTTCTTCACAAGGTGGCTGGCGACACAGAGAGTGAAGGGGGAAGTGCCACTTTTAAACCATCAAATCTCATATAAACCCACTCATCATCATGAGAACAACATGGGGGGAACTGCCTCCATGATCCAATCACCTCCCACTAGATCCCTCCCTTGAGACATGGAGATTACAATTCAAGATGAGATTTGTTTGGGGACACAGAGCCAAACCATATCATTCTGCCCCTGGCCCTCCCAAATCTCATGTCCTTTTCATGTTTCAAAACCAATCATGACTTCCTAACAGTCCCCCCAGGTTTTAACTATTCCAGCATTAACTGAAAAGTCCAAGTCCAAAGTCTCATCTAAGACAAGGCAAGTCCCTTCTGCTTTTGAGCCTGTAAAATCAAAAGCAAATTAGTTACCTCCAAGATATAATGGGGGTACAGGCATTGGGTAAATGTTCCTGTTCCAAGTGGGAGAAATTGTCCAAAACAAAGGGGCAACAGGCCCCATTCAAGGTTTCATTTAATGAGTGCAGGGCCCTCATTAAATCTTAAAACTCCAAAATGATCTTCTTTGACTCCATGTCTCACATCCAGAGCCTGCTGATGCAAGGGGTGGGCTCCTATGACCTTAGGCAGGTCCACTCCTGTGATTCTGCAGGGTACAGCCCCTGTGACTGCTTTCATAGACTGTTGAGTGCCTGTGGCTTTTCCAGGTGAATGGTGCAAGCTGTCAGTGGCTCTACTGTTCTAAGATCTGGAGGGTGGTGGGTCTCTTCTCACAGCTCCATTAGATAGTGTCACAGTAGGGACTTTGTGTGGGTGCTCCAACTCCACATTTCCCCTCTGCATTGCCCTAGTAGAGGTTCTCTGTGAGGGTTTCACCCTTGCAGTAGACTTCTGCCTGGACATCCATGTATACCATACATCCTCTGAAACCTAGATAGAAGTTCCAAAAATCTCAACTCTTGTCTCCTGTGCACCTGTAGGCCCAAGACCAGGTGGAAACTGCCAAAAGTTGGGGCTTACACCCTCTTAAGCCATGGCCCAAACTGTACCCTGGGCGCCTTTAGCCATGGCTGGAGCTGGAGTGGATGAGATGCAGAGCACCAACTACTGAGGCTGCACACAGTAGCAGAGCCTTGGGCCTGGCCCATGAAACCATTTTCCTCTCCTAGGCCTTCAGGCCTGTGATGGGAGGGGCTGCCTTGAAGATCTCTAAAATGCTCTGGAGACATTTCCCCACTGTCTTGGTGATTAACATTTGGCTCCTCATTACTTATGCAAATTTCTGCAGCTGGCTTGAATTCCTCCCCAAAAAATGGGTTTTTATTTTCTACCTCATGATCTGGCTGCAAATTTTCCAAACTTTTATTCAGTGCTTCCTTTTTAAACATAAGTTCCAATTTCTAATCATCTCTTTATGAATGCATATGACTGTATGCTTTCAGAAATATCCAGGCATGCATGTAATCTCAGCACTTTGAAAGGCAGAGGCGGGCAGATCACTTGAGGTCAGGAGTTTGAGACCAGCCTGGCCAACATGGTGAAACTGTGTCTCTACTAAAAATACAAAAATTATCTGGGCGTGGTGGCAGATGTCTATAATCCCACTTACTCAGGAGAATGAGGCAGGAGAGTCACTTGAACTTAGGAGGTGGAGGTTGCAGTGAGCTAAGACTGTACCAATGCACTCCAGCCTAGTCAACAGAGCGAGACTCCATCTTAAAAAAAGAAAAAGAAAAAGAAAAAAAATCCAGGTCACACCTTGAATATTTTATTGGCTAGAAATTTCTTCTTCCAGATACCCTAAATCACCTCTCTCAAGTTCAAAGTTCTACAGAGCTCTAGGACGGGGGCAAAATGCCACCAGTCTCTTTGCTAAAGCATAGCAGGAGTGACCTTTGCTCCAATTCCCAATAAGTCCTTCTCTCTATCTGCCATCACTTCAGCCTAGACTTCTTTGCCAATATCACTATCAGCATTTTGGTCAAAACAATTATCAAGTCTCTAGGAAGTTCCAAACTCTCCCACATCTTCTTCTGAGCCCTCCAAACTGTTCCAGCCTCTGCCCATTACTCAATTTCAAAGTTCCTTTCACATTTCCAAGTATCTTTATAGCAGTGCCTCAAACTCCTGGTTCCAATTTTCCGTATTAGTCCATTTTCACACTGCTATAAAGAGCTACGCAAAATTGCGTAGCTTATAAAGGAAAGAATTTTAGTTGACTCACAGTTCCACATCACTTAGGGGGCCTCAGGAAACTTACAATAATGGTGGAAGGAAAGGAAAAGCAAACACCTTCAGATGGTGGCAGGAAAGAGAGAGAGCGAAGGGAGAAGTGCCAGTTTTAAACCATCATATCTCGTGAGAACTCACTCACTATTACAAGAACAACATGGGGAAAACCACCCCCGTGATCCAGTCACCTCCCACCAGTTCCCTCCATCAACATGTGGGGATTAAAATTTGAGATGAGATTTGGGTGGAGACACAGAGCCAAACCATATCAATAGATATTATAGCTCTTTTCAATTTTTGTCCATTTGATGAATGTATAAGGTGAATTTAATCTCCGTTTTCCTGGCTACTAGCAAATTTGAGTGTTTAAAAAAATTTGGGGGAGACATTTAAATTTGCTTTTAAGGTAAAATATCTGTTCAGGTCCTTCGCCTGTTTTTATGCTAAATTTTCTTTGCCAGTTTATAAGAGCTCTTTGTGTATAATAGACATTATATCTGAATTACAAACTTTTTCAAACAATCATCTGTCAACTGGCTGTGATTTTATCTTTTGTCACATTTGAATTTAAAACATCTTTATATAGACAAATGTTGTCTTTTTTTACTTCTTAAATATCTTCTGGCTCTCCAATCTTGGTTAAAGCCTTCCCTTGCTCCTAATTTGATTATGTAGTTTCCTGAATATATATTCTTGCACTATTTTTGTCTATCTTCTTAGCCAGCTTTGCTAGTTTAATTTATTAAACAGGATATATTATTTCCTGAATGAAACTACTGTGTTTGTCATATATTAAATGTTCTTATATCCTGGGATTATTCTCTATTGCTATGCCAATGTCATCCTCATTTTATTAAAGTGGCTTTATGATATGTTCTGATATCTGGTTGGGTCAATCTTCTCTCAAGGTTGATTGCATTATATTTATCTATTAATTTTAAGATACTTGTGGTTTTAGATTAACTATTTTCACACAGGAGAGATGGTGTGTCTTTAAATATATTCAGATCTTGTTTTAAGTACTTCAATAATATTTTATTATTTTATTTATATGGATCCTGTGTCTTTCTTGTTAAATATGTTCCTATGAGTTTTACAGTAAATGGAATATATTTAGTTTCTATTGTCAGTTATTGGTGCTTACTGCTTAAATAAAACTGTTAAATATATTGTTTAAAAAAGACTATTAAATATACATATATCCACTTGTAACATTTCAAAAAATTAATTATAGCAGTTTCTTTAAAAAAACTACAGTCTCTTAATTTTGCTCTTACCCTTGACTGATAGTTTGACCTCTTATAGAATTCTAGACTGAAATTATATTCCTTCATAACCTTGAAGGCATTAGTTCTTTTGTCTTCTGTGTTGCTGATAAACTTGATACTGGTTGGATTCTCATTTCTTCATAGGTAAGTTTTATTTTTTCTCGGAGAAAACTTATAGGGTATTTCTTTTTATCTGCAGTGTTCTGAAATTTTACATTTCTGATTTGAAGTATTTCATTTTGCCATTTACTCTGCTGGAAACTCAGTGGAACATTTCGATTTAGAAATTTTGCTTTTTTCAGCTCTATATATTTTCTTCTTTAAAAATGTATTTTGTCATTTCCTCACATTTTTTTTTTTCACGAAAGTTCTTACTTTCTCAAATTCTTTTTAGTCTAACATTGAGTGTCCTGAATTCATTTCTTTTGTCCCTATTTTTTTTTTATCTTCTACTTTCTAGAAACAGGAATCTGGGCTTAGCTTCCCTGAGCCAAACCCTTCATGACCACCTGCATCCCTCATGTAACATACGTAAGAATATGTTTGTTGTAACCCACTGAGACTTCGAGTTGTTTGTTACAGAGCAAAAAATGACTAAGACTATGTGTCTATTTCTTTGTCTTTTTGCAATATATACGGGTAGGTTGCCTTTTAAATTATTTGATATATATCTTTCTATTTTTCTAATTGCCCCTTTTTCGTAATGATTTGTATTTTTATTTCTTTGCGTTTGTATTTCTTTAATTTCTCTGAGGATACTATTTTTTAAGTGTATCATCTGTTTTTTTTTGAACTGTATCTCTTTGTGATCATCAATTTATATATAAACTCAAGTAGAGTTTAAAGTAAAAGGATTGAAAAATATAGATCATGAACCACTGTAAGTGTAAGAAAGTGAGTATAGCAATATCAATAGAAGACTAAGCAGATTTCAACACAGAGCATTGCCAGAGATAAAGGGGACATTTCATCGTGATAAGAGACTGCTTGAAGCTATGATAGAGAAAGACAGATTTTTTTTCACTGTTGTGGGAATAGATGAATATTGTATTTTTTAAATCTGGACTTTCACTGAGGATAGAGCCCCATTACAGGTCCTGCTTCATGCAAAGGCCTAGGGTTTATTTTCAAGGGGTCATAGTCTCTTCTCTGTGTGACCACCTGTTGTGGTTTTCCTAGGTTCTGTCATTATCACTCATCAGCAGAGAAGTCTTAGCATCTGCATTTACTTACCACTTACTTACAGCATAGGGCTATTTTTTGGTTCTGGTGGATTTATCTTGCTTTCTCTTGTACTCAGAAATGCCCTCTAAGCCATATTTATCATAACTCATCTAGTATCTACATAATTTTCAGTGGCAGGGCCTTTTAGAATATCTAGTCCAGGCTACTGCTCAAAGAGGAAGCCCTATCTTGCCTTTCAAACTCTAGCTGCATCATTTACAAGTGACCTTGGGCAAATTAATCTCTATGATGTCCAACTTCTTCACCTATAAAAAAAGACAGTAATATCTACTTCATAATTTTGTGTTATATGCTACTATAGTATAACTTGTAGCTGCTTATTTTTTCTGTGGTTTACATTATTAGTAAAAATTAGGGGTTAAATATGTGTATCTTGAATAAAGTAGAATCATGAAACATTCTGCTTCAGGGGTTGGCAAATGACTGCATGTAGGCTGGTCACCTGTGTTTAGAAATATTGGAACACAGTCATGCTTGTTTGTATTTATATTGTCTATGACTGTGGCTTTACAATGGCAGAGTTGAACAGTTACAACAGAGACTGACACAAGTTTAAAATGCGTAATATATGACCTTTGAGGAAAAAGATTGCCTATCCCTGTTGTGGTATATAGAAGCAATGAATTTTCAAGGCTGAGCTCAATGCGACACCACCTGAAGACTTGTAAATATTTACATTAGAACTTCTATTATACTGTGTGGCATTTAGCTTTTTGAGTAATCTGCTTAGTTACTTCCCCTTCATTCCTTCATCAGCCATCAAGCTTTCCACTGTCCTAAACTCAATTTGTCCCATCAACTCCTCAAATAGAAAACTTCCCAAGCATCCTTTTTATCTTTTCCTCAGATTAAGCTCATCTTAGCTCATTTTCTGTTGCTATAATAGAATACCACAGACTGGATAGTTTATGAAGAAAAGAGATTTGACTCATGGTTCTAGAGACTGCACAGTCCAAGAGCATGGGATTGGCATCTGGTGAGGGTTATCTCATGGTGGAAGTGGAAAGTGGAAGTGTGCATGGAGACAGAGAATGGAGGCTATATTTATCCTTTTATCAGGAGCCTACTCCTACAATAACTAACCCACTGCTAAAATAACTCACAATAACGGTATTAACTCATTCATGAGGGTAGAGCCTTCATGATGTAACCACCTCCTAAAGGTCCTACCTCTTAATACTGTAACAAAGGCAATTAAATTTCAACATAAGTTTGGGAGGAAACATTCAAACCATAACAAGCCCCTCTTACTATATCCCTTATTTTTGATGTTCTCATGATTTTCAAATATTTTATTTCTTTTTCTTTATTTTACATTTTGTTTCAAACAAAAACAAAAGCACCAAAGTAAAATAGCACACTTGTGTCCAATCAGTTTCCCAGTTGTGACAATTCTTTTCTCAGCCCGCTGTCATTCTCGAATCTGTTGACTTTCTTTTCATTTTAACTGCTACTGCTCTAGTTTGCACCTTGTTTCCTCATGTCTGGATGTTTTCCCTGTTCTGAGCTTATCTTCCATTCCATCGTCTTATCCCACTGTAATCTTATACACCTTAAACTCTATCTTCTTGGGGCTATTCACTGTTCTTCAAACACCTCCTTTCCTTCCACACCTTCTTGCCTTTGTTTCTGTGATTATATCAGGAGGGTTATCAGCCTCTTCATTTCTCCACCCATCAGTATTTTCCTGCTCATCATTCAAGGCTTAACTCAAACTCTCTCTCTTTCTAGAATTCTTTCACTGTCTCCCCTGGAAGAATTTCCTTCCTTCTTTCAATAGCTAGTGCTCCCCCAGTACATTAGAGTGCTGAGTCTATTCTTAGTGAATTGTATTAGTATTATTTGTTTAAATCTCTCTCTCTGCCACTAGATTATAATTCACCTTAGGGTAAGTGTGCGGTCTCATTCATCTTTATGCTTATTGTGGTGCCTGGTACAGGAGCCTGTTTGATAAAGGTTTGCTGAATAAAAAGGCAAGTTTAAATAGGCTCTAAAGAATTTTAATCAAATTGTGAATAATTGCTCATAAATACTCTTTTGGGGTTGATGACACAGAAAGACAACCACAGCTTCCCACACAAACACTCAGGACTCTTGGACAAAGCTATTACCAACCCTGGATGGCAAATTTTTACATCCATAAATAATCCTGAGCAAGCTGCTCTGTGAAAATTCCCTTTTCCTTTCGGGAGTGAGTAAGCCAAAGATGTTAATTGTGAAAATTCAGAGAAAAGTTGTAATCCGTAGGATGATGGTTTGAACATCTCAAACTTTAGCTAAAAATTAGTAGTTTATTCAGACAGTTTTCCTCTACTCATCTTGAACAGTATAAAAGCCTCATGATAAAAGATTCAGCTAATAATTTCCCCTGAAGTGTAAATAGCATTTGGATATATACTACTTATCATTTTTATAAGAAAAGTGTCTATAAATACCATTTTACAGAAGGATAATCCAATGCCCATAAACATTGAAAAAAGTAGATCTTTTAGAAAGTCTGTAGGAATTGAGGTTAGACAAAACTTATTTTCTGCATTATTTATTCTGGCTATAAAAATAACCTCATGGGCTCTTGCAGGAGGGCTGGAAAACAAATGATGGAGGCTATGGAAGTAGAAGGTCTGAGAAAACAATAATAGAATATTTATATTCTTGGCTACCAGACTCCTAGGAGCCTCAGCCATGACTCCATGCCTAGAGTAGGTTGTAGTTTTGAGTAAGCTTCCTGGGGAAGGTGAGCCTAGTCTAGGGTGGATGGTAGAGCCCACCATTGAGCCTTGGGGTCTCAAAACCCAAGGATAACCTGCTGGCTGCTAGTTTGGTTTGAGCCCAGTGGAACTGATCTGAATAAAGAGTGGCCTGCACCTACTAATAACTACAATAAAGTATGATTAAGTATAAAAGTAGAGACATTTATACAATGCAACAAGAAATGCAACTCCATTTTTCTCAGATGAGGAAATCAAAGCTGAGTATCTTTTCAAGGTCACCCAGTCAACAAATGGCAGAGCCAGAATTTGAACACTGTTCTGTTTTACTTATAGGTCTGTGTTTTAAGTTAGTATGTGAATCCACATTTCTGATAATATATGTATATGTATACATCTTTACACAGACACACACACACACACACATTATTTGCAGTATGTAGTAAAAATTTTTTTTTTTTTTTTTTGAGACGGAGTCTCGCTCTGTCGCCCAGGCTGGAGTGCAGTGGCGCAATCTCGGCTCACTGCAAGCTCCGCCTCCCGGGTTCACGCCATTCTCCTGCCTCAGCCTCTCTGAGTAGCCGGGACTACAGGCGCCCGCCACCACGCCCGGCTAATTTTTTGTATTTTTTAGTAGAGACGGGGTTTCACCATGGTCTCGATCTCCTGACCTCGTGATTCGCCCGCCTCGGCCTCCCAAAGTGCTGGGATTACAAGCGTGAGCCACCGCGCCCAGCTGTAGTAAAAATTTAAGTGGCTCACCACACCTGGGGGACTCTGGAATCTTTAATCTCCCTCTGTGTTTAAGGAGTCTGTACTATTTGGCTATTGCTATGTAACAAATTATTCTAAAACTTTGTAATAGCAATTATTGGTTGTGCTACATTTTCTATGGGTCAGGAACCTGGGAATGACTTATCCGGTTGCTTCTGGCTCAAGATTTCTCATGGGCCGTAATCAAGCCATCCACCAGGATTGTGGTCTCAGAAGGAGTATAGATTGAGAGGGGGTTCTACTTCCAACCCATTCATGTGTTTATTGGCAAGCCTCAATATTTCACC
This sequence comes from Symphalangus syndactylus, assembly GCF_028878055.3. Classification (NCBI taxonomy): domain Eukaryota; kingdom Metazoa; phylum Chordata; class Mammalia; order Primates; family Hylobatidae; genus Symphalangus; species Symphalangus syndactylus. The sequence continues at coordinate 26,040,641 of NC_072438.2, forward strand.
ACATGGCCCTCTTCACAGAGTTGCTCCGTAACATGGCAATGAGCTTCCCATAGGGTAAGCAATACAAGAGCAAGCAAGAACACTCCAAGATAGAAGCCAGTCTTTCATAATCTAATCTCTGAAAGTGACATATCGTTGCTTCTGCCATATTCTCTTCATTAGAAGTGAGTCACTAAGTCCAGCCCTCACTCATTTGGGGAGAATTACTTGAGGGCACGAATACCAGAAAGTGTGCACCACTGGGGCCATCTTGGCAGTCTACCACAGGAGATGTTTCTAGTCTTTTTATCATCAGCCTTTTCTAAGACCAGTTTCCTGGGCTCATCAGTACTTGTATTTAGAGTATTGTAGAATCACTATTGCAAGCTTCAGACAGAAGTCAGTGCAATGTGGCATCACATCTTATCCTGGGCAATCCTCACAGCTAGTGTTCCTTTCTGGTGACAGATCTGTAGGTAGTAGAGCATTCTGCTAGGATCAAGAAATCAGGTCATTGTTATTATTAATACAATTGTCTTTGAGAAAAGCAGAGGCATAATAATATTTATCTGTTTTCACACTAAATGAGATGTTAAAAATTTTGTATCCATGTGTTCCATTGTATTTCTAAGAGCAAAATTTACATGAATAAAATTGGTGCTGTGGCATGGCATAGGAGACTTGGGTCTCAGTCCGGATCCTAGCTGTGTGAACATAATACTTAATCTCTCTGGTTCTCAGTTTCCTTATCTGTAAAATGAGGTGGTTAAACAAGAGCAGCGTTCAACCAAAAGCCTACAGGGAGCTTTAGGAAGCAAAGAGAGGGTAAAGAGATCAGCTGTAGCACAAAAGGGAGTAACGGAACTGTGAGAATTGGAGCATGCACACACTATCTCAAGAAGACTACTAAAAGTACAAAAATTAGCTGGGTGTGGTGGTGTGCACCTGTAGTCCCAGCTACTAGGGAGGCTGGGGTAGGAGAATCACTTGAACCCAGGAGGTGGAGATTGCAGTGAGCCGAGATCACATCACTGCACTCCAGCCTGGGCCACAGGGCGAGACTCCATCTCAAAAAAAAAAAAAAAAAAAAAATGACATCAGCCCATTATTGTCACAGGGAGACATGGGCACAGTGTTGCTGGTTCTTTTGACTTTTCAAAAGAAGTTGAAAATTCAGGTCTTTTGTAACTTTTTTTATTTTAAGCTTTGTATAGGCCAAACAATATTCAGCTTGTGAATGGTCAGTTTGAAATCCCTAGAACATATTTTTAATTTAAAGATATAAACTTAGGAATGAATACTATAATATGTAACACATTCATTGCATACATTGGGAAAACATCTTTTTAAGGTGAGACTATCATAGTTACACGTAATATTCTTTGTCCTCCTTTAGGTGGTTTGTTTTTCCAACATTCCAATTGGTTTAGAAAAATCTACATTTCTGCTCCAAGGAAATCAATAAAGAACCATTAATGTGAAAGACACTTCTCATTTCATTTATATTTGACCCTTAGTGCTGCTAGAAAAATAGAATAGGAACCACAAAATGAGAAATTTAAATGAATCTTGATGCTACCAGATAGGAATCTTTACCACTTAGGGTCATGGGCTTAGTGAGAACATCTATCTAATACTTGTTAAAATTAAGTCATAAATTATGTTCATAAAAATTTTTATAAATAACCTCACACAGGGTCAATGTCAACAGAAGAAATTAGAAAAGCAATTCAGGAGTCCTGATGAATGAGCTCGTGGGCCCTGGAACTGACGGCGTGATTGTCAGGACCCAATTTTTATCTAACAAACACGCAAATGCCATCGTTAATATTGATACAGGGAAGTTAAATGGAGACACTCTCTATGATAAAATGTCATTTTGGAATAATTAATATGAATATCATGAGTTTAAATACACAGAAGAGACATAAAATGGAAAATTCAGGGCCCTGTGAGCTGTGAAAGTGATAATTGGGAGGTAGCTATTTCTACAAGGTTCTATGCATTTTCTTTCTTTCTTTTCTTCTTTTAAGTTGGTTAGATGGAAAGGATTGCTATTGCACTAATTTTAGGGAAATTATTGTCTTCATCGCCAGTTTCAGGTTTCAGAGCAGGCACATCTAACTCCAAAGAAATACATTGCCATTTCTGCCTTTATATCAGCTGCAGGCCCCCTACTTCTGTGTCGCGGTTTGCCACAGTTACTACTTGAGGCCGTCACTACAACAGTCACTACTGTTACTACTTAAAACCATCAATATGAGACTGAATGAAGGGGGATGAATGTAGATGTGAAAACTTAAGACAAAAGAAACTATTTTAAAGGAAGGGAACCAGGGAAGAAGAGGAGAACTCCCTGCTTCTAGTGAGCAAAGGCGGCCCCTGAGCTCCCACAGCCTTCTTATTTATTGGGTAGCAAGAGCAGGGAGGAGGAGGTAATGATTTGTCAGCTGCTTAATTGATCACAGGTTCTCATTATTACGAACAGGCTTCACTTATTATGCCTAATCATAAGAAACACTTGCAACTGGGTCGTGACTGCCCTCAGCAGTCCTTCCGGGCGGCAGACGCAGTTTGTCCGTTTGCCAACGTTCTGCACCCGGAAGAAACAGTTTGCTGCCCACTCATACAGCCTCCAGTGGTATACAGAGTTGGTCACGACCCTCAGTCCTTCGGCCTCCAACACTTCTAGTCCTGTAGGGACGGCAGTACACAATATAGATCCAGTGACTTACGTTTCAGGCCCAACGTTGCCGGGAATCCTGTCCAGATCACCTACTTATTGGCTCCGTGGCCTTGGGTAAGTCACTTAACATCTTTCTGCCTTTGTTTCCTCATCTGTCAGGGATAATCTTCGTACATGAGATTGAAGATTAAATTAGTTGATGTATATAAAGTATATAAAGTGCTCGTAAGACACAGCATAGCTAACAAACGGTAAGTGTTCAATTAACTTTAGCTATTACCATTATTATTGCTTTTTCCTAATGCATTTGCTTACCTCAGAAGACTTCCCTTTCTTGCTGCATTTGCTGTATCTACCATGGTGCTTCCTTTTGGCTGGCTCGTGTTTTCTGGCTAGTTCTCTTTCATTACTGTGTTCTTTTTTGTGGTGCGTGTGTGTGTGTGTGTGTGTTTAGAATTGAATCTGCAGCAAGCAATTCCTGGTGCCAAACTTACTTGAAAGGGGGTTTCAGTGGTGAAAATTTCTTAGAGATAACAGGTACCTGTCATACTTAATAGATAGAAGGGCTCCTGGATGTGTTTCCAGGGAGCTGGCTTACCGCAGAGCTCTGTATGTAGGCCTCAAGATGCAGCCATAAAAAATGATGAGTTCATGTCCTTTGTAGGGACATGGATGAAGCTGGAAACCATCATTCTCAGTAAACTATCGCAAGGACAAAAAACCAAACACCGCATGTTCTCACTCATAGGTGGGAACTGAACAATGAGAACTCATGGACACAGGAAGGGGAACATCACACTCTGGGGACTGTTGTGGGGTGGGGGGAGGGGGGAGGGACAGCATTAGGAGATACACCTAATGCTAAATGACGAGTTAATGGGTGCAGCAAAACAACATGGCACATGGATACATATGTAACAAACCTGCACATTGTGCACATGTACCCTAAAACTTAAAGTATAATAATAATAAAAAAAAAGATTGTGATAGGAGGCCACCACCACTGATTTGGATCTTAATATTAAAAAATTTCCAGCTTTCTCTCTGCAAGAAGGGAGCTACACTCACTTCTTTTTCTAGATTTTGCTCATGTTTTACTGTCTTTAAAAAATGTTTCCAGAGTCGTCATCTTCCAAGTAGAATTGACCACTTTCTCTTTGGTGCTGTCACTTCATCCTACACCAACTTTAGGGACTAAAATGACATGGGACTCATGCCATTTTAGTGTAAGGTTTTGTGCCCATGTGTGATCTCCTCTACATATAATTCCCTGGAAGGCAGATATCTCCAGTGCTAAAATCAGGCCTGGCATGGAATGGGCCCTTGGAAAACACTTCTTGAGTGAGGATGAGGAGCAGGTAGGCTGCCAGGAAAATGGCTCTGTTGGTGAGGAAACTTGATGGAGGAGCATTCATTTGTTCATTCGAACTGGATCAGATTCTGTTCAGACATCATTTTTTAAGGAAGATTTCTGTGTGACTACCAAGGAAGTAATTCCCAGGAAGGATACTGTCACCTGGACTTGGCACGGCTACCTTTAACAACACTTGAGTAGGGTTATCTATCTCAAGCATAAAATCACACATGCACACACACAATAATGCACAGATATATAGAAGAGTATTGGGATCTGGTTTTAAATACCAAACTCATACCGACATATTCCATGGTATGCTGGACTCCTTGGCCAGGAGGTTAGTATTTCTTCTGGCCTCACTGAGGTTCTTCTTGTCTTTAGATCCCTGGGTTTTGAGTCTTAACCCATTTGGTCCCCTCTGAGTCGCATGCTGGTCGTCTGGTCTGGAAGTCTCATTATGTCTGAACTAATATTTTCCGTGTAGAAAGGTCTCATCCACTTGGTCTGTAGGCAATGATGTAAATTCTTCTAGGTTTTCTAATTTGATTATGCTGAGTATGGCAACTGCATTTCAATGGTCATTGCTATTTTTATAACCAATTGTTATTACACAGTTAAGTTTTAAAAGTTAAGAGATGACCTAGAATGCCTTCTCATACCTTCCTCATGCCTTCTGAAGTGGCTGTGATTTCAGTTTAGTATAAAGAACACCTTTCAGGTTGACTGATGGCTGCAAGATTGTTTGCTATTCAGATGTCCTCTTTCCTCTCTATTTTCTGTCTATCACCACAAATGTCTCCGGATAGCACTAGCTGAGGTCAAATCTGTCTGCTCAGGAGTCTGTTACAATATCTCAGTGAATATAACATATTTGGGCCCTTGTGAATTAACTGTTTCATTCCAGTCATATATGGTAACATAGTTTTGGTACAGACTTGATATCTAACCACGCAACTGTCCAGTGAAGCCTTTTACTATTTGGATAGAGGGAGAAGATTAAGAGAAGAAAGTGAAAAGGCAGTGTGATACAATAGAAAGAGTGTGAATTAGGGTTATACGGACCTGACTTTGAATTCTAGGCCCATTTCCAAGCCATGTGATATCAGGAAAGTTATTTAACCTCTGTGAACCTTAGGTTTCTCATCAGAGATGTGGGAATAATAAATAGTGCCTATTTCATATGAGTATTGTGAGTATTAAATGAGATTATACAAATTCTATGGAAGTAAATGTTAGCCTAAAAAATAAAACCCATCAATCATTGAGGCATTTGTCTGAATTAGATGATCAGATTCTTTCTGCTCTGAGAGCAAGCTTGAATTTAAATAAGGAGCAAGTGCAGGTGAGAGAGAAGTCTAGAGACTGCAGTAAGATTGAAGAGCAGATGGGACTTTAGGACAGGGAGTACCATAAAGGAAAGAAAAAATAATGGAGCATTGCCACTTTGTCATAGACCTGGAGCTAGGCTGTTTAACTCGCATTATCTCATTCCATTTTTGAAACCTTTTGAGTTACACATTTAGACAATTGTACAAATGAGAAAATTAGAGGGTCCCACAGAGAGGGGGAAGGATTTGGGCATTATGTCAAAGGGAAATGATAAATCTTAAATGACTGAATAGAGATTGACTCTGAAGTTCACAGGCTGAGTTGTAAACCTTTCCCGGAGAGGAAGCTGAGGGGAGTGCTGTGGTGGGGTTAAGGGGTCGACCAAAACTAGCTTAATTCTCACTGTTTCAGAGACAGCAGTTCATATGGAATGACATGATAGCATTTCTTCCCCCGAAAAAGAGTCCATAGAAAAATTTCCATGTTTCCAAGCGTTTTAAGAGACAGATGATTTCTTGGATGATTTAAGAGACAAGGTTTTGTTGGTTTTTAGTTTTGTACTTTCCTTTTCAAACTTGACCAAAAGGAAAATGTAAGGCCAAGATGTACTCAGGCACTTGGTCCTTTTAAAATATTGCTTGATGCTAGCTAGCTCCACCACCCAACAAAATGCCATTGGAATTAATGAGTCCATACCGCATGCCAGGCACTGTGCTAGGCCCTGGAAACACACAGTTGAGCAAGGCAGCATTGCCTTAGCCCCACGGAACTTTCACTCAAGATGAGAAGACAGGCCCTGAATAATTATGCAGGTAACTCTAATTACAATAATGAGAAGAGCTATGGAAGAAGAGTGAAGATTATTAAGATAGTAATATCAGGAAGAATAACCTACATGGCAGTGGGGAGGGATTGTCAAAAAAGCTGCTACAAGGCTGTGACATTTTAGTGGAGCCCTGAAAGGGGAGTAGAATTTATGCAGCAGAAAGGAAGAAGCTTTCCAGGCAGGACACATACTTGTCTGGCATCTGGCATATTGATTTCTAATCTTTTTAATTTTTTTTTTTTTAATACTTGCTCATGCTTTGATTTTGGTACCAATCTCACTTTACTCTGAGCATCTTCCATTTCAGATAGAAGGTAATTGTTTCAGGCTTCAATCGGTGGCTATCCTTGGCCTCTCTCCCTGGCTTTGGAACTAATTCACAACTCCTTTTATATTGCCTTCTATTTGCCTCCTGATTTTTCCTTTCCTCTCTGCCTTGTGTTTGCACATTAAAATGAAAAGAGATTTTAGAAAAATACATTTTTCATTTTAGAAAATGCTAGTTGTATTGGAGAGTGGTTCTCTGAGATGCAGATCAAATTTAAATTGCATCTCCTATTTGATGCAACTGCTTGTGAACATAAGAAAATAGCATCCATTTATTAAGGAAGCCATGTGCAAATGCAGAGCATGTTTGCAAAGGCTTATTATAGCACAACAGGCAATTGCTGCCTTGTTTATTTGGTTTGTGGCTAAGTCATTACAATGCTCCCCTTCCAGAAAATAAATATACGTAGACTGAGATGTCTTTGGCAGAATAACTACTTCCATTTTATTTAAAGATAATCCAAATTTTAAAAACCGTTGCTGCAGTAGGCATTGCTTATTCTGAGCTGTCCTGCATCCATGTTACCTACTCTTAGAAACATCACCCCAACATTATTTGTATGATTATATTAAAGTAATGCTGACTGCTACAATGAACAAATGGTCAAACTAAGCCTAATAAAAAGTATTTCTTATATGATAGTCTAATATGCATGATCCCAGCAGGGTGGATTCTACTTACTCATTCAGAAAGCCCTGCTCCTTCCATCTTTCTTGGCTCTGCCCTCGTCCAGATTTTCAGAGTCCTTTAATTTTAGCTGGCAGATGGAAAAAATACAGAAAGGATTCCATGTGGGGGGGTTGTCATAGGCAAGGCTTTCATGCCATTGGCCGGAACTCAGTCACATTACAACACTTAGCTGCAAGAGAAGCCTGGAAATGCATTCTAATTATCTGTATGTGAGAAAAAGGAACTACTAGTCTGTGCTTTAGGTATCTAACTCTTCCCTGTGTTTCAGAAGATACTAACTCCATCCAAAATATATGAAGCATGTGACTCAATCCTTACCTAATCTGGTCAGAGATTGGCATGTGACCTAAACTAGTCCAATCAAAGTAGAACTCCGGACTTTTGTTTGGCAGTTGGGTGGCATGCTCATTCCTGTTGGAGATAAACAAGAAAACACACAGTTCTATGGCAGCCATCTTGATATGCGAGACGGATGACAGTAGGTGCCTCAGAGATTGAAGCCAACACCTACAAGTGGTTGGGTCCCAAAATGGAAACAGAGAAACCAAGTTCTGATTGTTTAGCTGTTTGGTCACGCATTTCCTAAAGCCATATCTAGTGTTCCAGTCACATGAACCAATTAATTCCTGTTTTTTTCTCATTTAATTCAGTTTGAATTAAATTTCCTCTTCTTGAAAACCTGTAGTCTTGCAGATGGTGTCATAAGTGTACAATTTCCCAAAGACATTGGAAATTTGTTCTATTTATGTGACTTTATTTGGGACACGGTTTAGTTGGAGAAATGGGCTGTTTCTTAATTTAAGGCATCATAGTTATATCTGATTATGCACTCACTAGTTCAACAAAGACTTTATATGGTATGTCTATTGTGCCTTTTTAACCCCATCTGGGGCAGTTTATATTATAAACACTGAGTTCCTCACTGTCCACTTCCTTGAATTCCTCCTTATTTGCAATATTGGTCATTTCACTCTTTAAACTCATATCTCTAAATACATTGTGTTTTAAATAAAAGCTAGGTTGGAGCAAGAATCAAACTTCTCTCATGGTTGCACACATGTGGGTAAGAGCATTGAGTGTTTTTACTCAGCACTTCCCAAGGGCTACAAGTTAGTGTGATTGTACATTCAAATCTGTTTATAAATGCCCTGGTAAAACACAAGAGTTTCCTTCAGTCCCTAGGAAATTCTGAAAGTCTTCTTTGTTACCATGACATCATACATTTCAAACTTTTTTGTTTGAAGCGCGAGCAACTAGCCAGAGGAGGCATCACTTATTTATTAAGTAGGATATATATGTTTTAACAAAACAGATTTTATTATTATTATTATTATTTGTAGAGATAAAGTTTCTCCATGTTGCCCAGGCTGGTCTCAAACACCTGGCCTCAAGAGATCCACCTGCCTTGGTCTCCCATAGTGCTGGGATTGCAGGTGTAGCCACTGTGCCTGGCAATAAAATAGATTTTAGTTTAAGCAAAGGAGAAGTTTATTTCTCATTCACAGAGATATTTGAGCTGGTATTGTGGCTCTGAAAATTCTTCAGGGAACCAAGCTCCTTCTATTTTATTGCCCTTGTATCAATCAGGATGTCACTCTTGTTCACAGGACCCAAGACAGCTCACCATCAAGTCTGAATTCCAGCTGGGTGATGATGAAGATAAGAGGAGGGAGTATTAGTTGGAATAGGTTAGATCATGCTACAGTACTGATCAGCTTCAAAATACTGGTGACATGTTTTGCTCATGTTCCATGTTTGTTATGAGTCACTGGGGGTTGCGCTTCATGTTACTCTCACTAAGAGACACCAGCTGACGAACCTTCACCATCTGGAGCCTTTCTGGGACCTGTAGTGGGAGAGGGAAAGCTGGGCAGTGTTGCCTTAGTGGTGAAATGACTTTGCCTTCTATATTTTGTCCAGAATGGATCATATGGCCACATGTAACTTCAAAAACTCAGGAAGTACAGTCCTACAGCGGAATGCACATGAGCAGCTCTAATGACTACAACTGAGGGTGTGTCCCTTCAAAGCACGACTGGAAATTGAACACGTAAATTATCCTCACATGCTATGGTCAGAACCCAGGTACATGGTTATACTTAGCCAAAAAGGAAGCTGGTAAATGTAGTCTTCATTAGTGTTATGGTGATCATGGTTTCCAGCATTTCCTTTGAATTATTTCTTAGAGGTTCCCTTCCTCGGAGCACATTACCCACCTGTTCTTGCATTTTGTCTACTTTTTCCTTTATGGCTCTTAGCATATTCATCGTAGTTATTTTAAGTGTTCTGATAATTCCAGAATCTCTCCCCTGTCTGGGTCTGGTTGTGTTCCTTGCTTTGTATCTTTATACTGCATTTTGTTCTTACCTTTTAGTATGGCTTATATTTATTTTGGTTGAAAACCAGACATGATGTATTGGGTAATAGGAACCGAGGTAAATCGGATTTTAGAGTGGGGGTTTTATGTTTATCTGGCTGATAATTTTGCTCTGTTTATTGTTTGCTCTAGCTGTAGGTGCTTGAGGCTTCAATTTCCTTTTTGTCTCCCTGGTTGTCTTTGGGTTTCCCTAGGTACACCTTCTTAAATAGTGTGTTAGCCTCACAATTCTAGTTGTAATCTTCTGTTACTATACTGGGAACTCGCTGATGCAGTGCTGAAGCATGAGAAGAGGAAAGTGTTCTGTACTTCTATGATTTGCCCTCAGTCTTTTAGTGGCATGTGCCCTTGGCTGTGACCTTTTGGAGTGCTTTTTTTTTGTTTTTTGGTTTTCTTATGTAGGTGAGATCGAAAGGTTAGAGAGGGGCTGGAGCTGGATATTTTTCTTCTCCCACATAAGTTAGGCTCTGATAAAGTAGTTTTCCTTAATGGCAGGTAAAGAAGAGAAAACTCTGGGTGTATTTCAAAATAGTTACTTTTCCCTTGGGCATATTTTGACATAGTTACGTTCCCCTTCCACCTGCTAGAAAGCTCAAAAACAATTTGCTCTGATCTTCACCATGAGAACTTGGTGAGGTTCCTGTAGATGCAACTCATAAGATCCTTCCTAAGGTCAGGACCCCAGGAGATGTTAACTCTCAGGTTAGTCCACACTTGGCTTCCAGCAGTTTGTCAATTGCAGTTTAAATTTTCTTACCCATTTCTGGCTCCATTAGCTTTTTCTCCTGGTAAGCTGTGATTCTCTGTATTTGTGTGTCTCTCCAGTTTTTGAGTCATTGGTTTGCTTGTCACCCCAATTCTCTGATTGATCTAAGAGAAGTTGTTGATTTCAGTTCAACTTTGTGTGTATGTGTGTGTGTGTGAGGACAGGAATGATGACTTCTGAGTTATTTACATGTCAAAGTGGAAATCCACTGTTAATGGTGTGTTTATCACTAAAGTAATGTCAACTGGTAAATATGGTCTCATTCCTGGAAAAACAATATTTTAGCTAACAATCTGAGTACCATTACTATATAATGAGATGGGAAGAATGGATACTAGGGGACATGGCACTCTCTGACATACCCACACTAATGGACCCACAGTGAGAATACTGCAGGGCTTCGGTTTCTGTGAAGGACCCACGAAACACCCATGAGAGGACAAATCAGCATTTGGAATCTACTACACACAGAGAGTCCCAATGCTGGTTTACAGCTGTGCCAGCAAAGTTAGAACTTTCTTTCTCTTCCTCCTACAGCTGCAACTCTGGATAGCCATTGATAGTCTGAGTGGACAAGAGGAGCAGAGATGAGGCAATACAAGAGCTAACTTTGTCCTATTCTCCAGTGGGCATGTGAGAGAGGCTTTAACTCAATGAGATTTGTAGTTTTAATGTTATAATAGACAAAGCCTTTTATTACTGGCCTGTGACCAGAGGACAATTGAGCTACTAGAAGAGCCATGGAAGCTGTGGCAAAGATTGCCAGGTGCATATTGATTCTCCCTTTCCTACTTTGTGACAGACTTGGATTTTCAACTAAGCACATTGTAACCTACCTAAAAAACAAAAACAAAACAAAAAACCCCCCAAAACTCAAAACCTTATTCTGTCTTCTTTGAAGCTAGATGTGGCTGAGCCTCACATAGCTAAATTTCTGGACAATAAAGCTATAGGCAGATATGTTGCGTTGTACTTCTGGTAAGTCTCTTTAAATATTCCTTTCCTTTCTTTTCTCTCCATCCTACTCCTTGAATGTGGATGTTGTAAGCTGGATCTCCGGCAGCCATTTTGGGGCATGAGGAGGTCACACTTTAGGTAGGGGAAGCAGTGGGCAGTCCGTTAGGAACATAACGTTGCAATACCAGCCTTGGATATTTCACCCAAAGGGTGGTTTTATATAAGATAGAAATAAGCTTTCATCTCATTTAAGCCACTCAATTTTAGGGTTTTTGTTTCTCCTAATAAAAAAATTCTAACTTATATAAAACCCATTCAAGATTATATGCAGGGGAGAGAAAAATAGTTCAATGGGGGTACCATGGGGAGAGAAAAATGGTTCCATGGGGGAAGGTTTGCAGGTCTGCAGTGTTAGAGAAAGAATAAACTTGATTTTTTTAGAGTTTAGCTCATTCTGTGAACCAGTTACAAAATAGGAAACTCATCCCTGAACAAGGTCTCTTACACAAATCAGGAAAGAGGAGGTAAGCTGTGTTAGCTCAGGCCCTTTGAGAAACAGATACCAACACAGGATATTATATGCAAAGATTTTATTAGGAGAAACACCTGTGTGAGGGAAAATAATGTGGGAGCCGAATAAGGCTGGGAGAATAATCAGACTGCTATGCAAGTATGACTTCATGTAGAGAGAAGGGGAGAATGTTGGATGGAAGCATCCCAGATTGTCTTGAGTTGAAGAAAGCCTGGGCAAAGCCACCAAGGGATCCTGGAGCCAAAGCCGACCCTTGGAGGAATCTTGTGTCTCCTAGAAACAAGTCTGTCTTAATATCCCAGCCACACTCAGCTACTGACTGGGGGCAGCCTGTGGATGGCATACCTAGGCACAAATTCTGCTGAGACTTTAAGAGCTCAGCAGCTAGAATCCTTGTCAATTATACTCCTTAAACTGGGTGATCTGTGAGGTGCATTCTCATGGCCACCACAGAAAATAAGAGTAGGCATCTCCAATGGTAGGTGCCTAGATGTACACAGTGGGCCACTATGCAAGGGGAACAGACTCATGGTGGGGTGGCTGGACCAGCCTACATGTAACAGGATCAAGTTCAGCCACCAAGGTTTCCTGCAGAAGCGTGAAGAAGCATCTGAGTAATGTCAACTCAGGGGCCACTTCGAGCAGATGCAAAAAGATCTTAATGTGGATGGAAACACAGACCGCAAGGACCTATGCAGAAATCAGATGCACTCAACATCAGCTGCAGTAAAATAAGGCTGGCTGCATTTTCTATGTCACATAAGCCACTCAAACCATCACTGGATTTACCAAGATTTTAAATTTACAGTCAAGTATTCTATAATGGTAAAGGTAAGATGATGTACAAAAGTCATCGTAGAGATTTCTCAAAGAGTTGTATGTATAACAGTGATAACATATGATATTAGGGGATTCAGAGATAAAATTATTTTAATAGTTATAAATTTATTTTTAGGATTTCATGGTTAGTTATATATTTTGTTACATGGTGATTTAAAGTTTTTAAATTTAAAATTGTGTTAAAATTTCAATTAAATGTTAAAATTGTGTTAACATTTCAATTAAATTTTAAATGTAGACTTTATTTAGGATTGCACAATAATTTAGAACTTTAACCTCTTACAGAGTATATGCTACCTGATGGGTCTTGTTCTGTTAAGGAATCTAGAGAATGTGGTGTTTGTGGCTTGCGTGATGTTCTTACACTTTGGTTTTGTTGGGTCAAAAGGTTTGATATTCAGATTTGTTTTTAGACAGGCTATTGTGCAGATGATCTACAGATAGCACTGATTCTCAGATTCCGTCCTTCCCTCACCCCCCATGCCCACTCCCATATCTCTTTCAATCAGGAAATGTGTATCTTCTCCAAGAATTCTGGTAGCTATGTTATTTCAACTCTGTAATTGAAAAAATGGTCAATAGTACCATAAAACACTGATTCCTCTCTATTATAGCTACAAAAGATATTTGGCTTATTGTAGATATTTATAAGTGTCTGTTAATTAAATGAATAACTGTATGTTTCTTACTCCAATTGATATAGATTGACTTTTATGTATATTTTCAACAGTGATTGTTATTTAATATCCCCCTATGGTTCGTCAGTTTCTCTGAAGTCAAGTGTGTTAGTCTGTTCTTGTGTTATTATAAAGGAATACCTGGCCAGGCGCAGTTGCTTATGCTTGTAATCCCAGCAATTTGGGAGGCCGAGGTGGGCAGATCGCCTGAGGTCAGGAGTTCGAGACTAGCCTGACTAATATGGTGAAACCCCGTCTCTTCTAAAAATACAAAAATTAGCCGGGTGTGGTGGTGGACACCTGTAATCTCCACTACTCAGGAGGATGAGGCAGGAGAATCACTTGAACTCAGGAGGCGGACGTTACAGTGAGCCGAGGTCTTGCCACTGTACTCCAGCCTGGGTGACAGAATGAGACTCTGTGTCAAAAAAAAAAAAAAAAAAAAAAGAAAAAGAAATACCCGAGTGCATAATTTATAGGAAAAGAGGTTTAATTGACTCATGGTTCTGCAGTCTGTACAGGAAAGAGTAATGACATCTGCTTCTGGGGAGGCCTCAGGAAGCTTTTACTCATGGCAGAAAGTGAAGCAGAAGAAGGCACTTCACAAGGCAAAAGCAGGAGTGAGAGAGTGGGAGGAGAGGTGCCACACACTTAAATGATTAGAACGATTGTGACAATTCACTTACTATTGGGAACACAGCATCAAGCCATAAGGGATACACCCCCATGAGCCAACTACCTCCCACTGGGTTCTACCTCCAACACTGGGGATTACAATTCAACATGAGATTTGGTCAGGACATGCTAATTATGTCAGCAAGGGCAAGATACAGTGTAATAAGCTCAAAGAAGTAATGCACTGCAAGGGTTAAGGAAAACACTAGACAAAACATCATAAATCTTGAGTTCTTCTGTTGGCTCTATCAAGAATATTTATTCTAATTAACATTTGTTGCATGCTTACAATATGCTAGGCACATTACATGCAGTATCTTATTTAGCTCTTACAGTAAAGCTATGTAGAAGGTACAACAGAAATGCCTAATAATGCTTAATATTCCACCAGGATTTAGTGTGATGTTTTCTCTTTCTTTGGCACACTGCTAGACACCATCTCTCAGCCCCCTTGTTTGAGGGAGTGGGTGTACAACTATTCCCCTTCACGGATGAGGAACACAAGTAATGTGAGTCACCTCCAGTCAACGTGAATAAGTACTCTTGAGCCTTCTCTGTGTCCTGGCTGAAAGCAGAGATGGGGCCCTACAAAATGATGATAAAGGCTAGGTGCGGTGGCTCACGCCTGTAATCCCAGAACTTTGGGAGGCCGAGGTGGGCGGATCATGAGGTCAGGAGTTGGAGACCAGCTTGGCCAACATGGTGAAACCCCGTCTCTACTAAAATACAAAAAAATTTAGCTGGGCATGGTGTTGCGTGCCTGTAATCTCAGCTACCCAGGAAGCTGAGGCAGGAGAATCGCTTGAACCTGGGAGGCAGAGGTTGCAGTGAGCTGAGATTGCACCATTGCACTCCAGCCTGGACAATACTGTGAAACTCTGCCTCAAAAAAAAAAAGAAAAAAGAAAACTGATGAAAGTTATCATTATTAGCTCCATTTTATGGATGAGGAAAGCTTAGACTAGAAAGATCAAGTAATTTTTATAGAACAAGCAAGTGTCAAAGCCAGGATTTCATTATGCAGTTTAACTCAGCACATCTTCATAACCACTAAGTGTACAGGCCAGCCGTGCAAACTTGAGTCATTGTGGCTTTCTAAGTCTCAATCTTTTCAGCCAAAAATGGAGATATTAAGACGGTCTTATAGGTATGTGTGGGGATTAATGAGTTAACACATAAAAAAAATCCAGAAAGAATACAGCGCAAAATAACGCAAAATAATAAAGATGTGTTTGTGTGCATATGCACACACACCTGTATGCACAAGTGAGCTAGCGTGCGTTTGGAACTTTGTCACATCAAGGCTGATTTTAATAAATGGACCATGGTTGAGGCCTAAGAATCTCTTCATCACTCAGGGATTTCTGTTCAGTGACATTTGTTGGATAGGATTTGACCTGTTGTATGAATTATGCCTTCCATCTAAGGAGACTGTTTGGATACTAATTTGCTCGCTTGCTTCTCGGCAACCATGAACAGGGAAAGAGTCAGATAACTCCTCAAGCAGTTTTATGGCAGCATTTGTTCCTGTGTCCTAGAGGGAGCTGTGTTCAGTACTTCTGAGAAGAAGGAAAAGCAGCCAGGCTTAGAATGGCAGAGTGGGAGTGGGGGAGCAAATGCACAGCAGGGCAGGACCCTGCTGAGCTTCAGGACAATGTCCTCAAGATAAGCATCCGAAGCAAAATTGATTCAGATTTCTATATGGAATAAAAACATTTCAAGGTAACATGGTATAGAGGACCAAGGGTCAGAATTGTGGGGTTTAAGACTTCAATTGAACTAATCTATGGACTCTGGTGTACTTAATTTCTCTAAGCCTCAGTTTTCTTATCTATAAAATGGAGATAACACTGACTCCAACTATCTACCTGAATTGTTTTGAGGATAGAATGTGGCTATGCCTATGAAGACAATCTGTAAGTGCCAAAGAATTTTATGAGTGTGAGTCCTTGTTGCAGCTGTGACATCTTCATGACACCTAAGCGGATATGAATACAGTAATGTGGTAGGTGCTATGATAGAATTAAATTCAGGGTACTCTGGAGGAAAAGAGGAGGGGTATTTAATATATCGTGAGGGTTGGATGTGAAGGTCAGGGAAGACTTCCTGCAAGGGGTAACTTCTTGAGTTCTGAAGGGTGAGTAGGTGATACTCAGGTAAAATGACCTGGGGAAGATGGGGAAAGAAAGGCATTCTGGGTAGAGGAGCTACTATGATCAAAGTTGAGATAAGAAATAGCACCATGTAGCGTGAAACCATAAGCAGTTTGGTATTCTTGGGGTATGACAATGTGTGTGTGTGTGTGTGTGTGTGTGTAGGGATGGGTGGAAAGATAAGGAGAACATGTTAAGAAAATTTGATCCTGAATGGAAATAGAAATATTGAAGGTTATTTTTTGTTTGTTTTTGTTTTTTTGTTGTTTTTTTTGACAGAGTCTCACTCTGTTGCCCACACTGGAGTGCAGTGGTGCAATTTTGGATTACTGCAACCTCCGCCTCCCAAGCAAATCTCATGCCTCAGCCTCCCGAGCAGCTGGGATTACAGACATGCACCATCACGCCTGCTTAATTTTTGTTGTATTTTTAGCAGAGATGTTTTGCATTTTAGCAACATGTTTCACCATGTTGGCCAGGCTGGTTGCAAACTCCTGGACTCAAGTTGATCTTCCCTCCCCATCCCAAAGTGCTGGGATTATAGGTTTGAGCCATGAAGGGTTTTAAGTGTATGGGGGTTGGGTATGTTGTTGGGATTGTTGGAAGCTATGTTAGGAGAAATACTACTGTAGTAACTTTTGTGAGAGATGCTGAGAATCTGAACTGTGGCTGTGGTAGTTGGGATTAATTTTGTTTTTTTAAGAAAATCAAAAGGTATCTTGAATGGAAAATCAGTGTTCCTGGAAGAGGGAAGAGTTATTATTGGATTCTAATTTCCAGTTTGGACAATGGGGCTGATGGTTTTGTTATCAAATGAGAGGGAAAACTCAGGAAGCAATTCACATTTACAGGAAGACAGTACATTCAGTATTGTGTTTATTGAGTGTGAAATCAGATTGTGTGTCACTGGGGTGGGATGGCAGCAGGCATTTGGAAACCAGTTGGAAGGAACTTGTGGCTCTGTCCCATGCACCGCCAGATCTTCCTGGGCATGTGTGAGTGGACTGGATCCAGTCAGGGACAGGTTAGTAACTAAGTGAGAAATTTTCATTCTTTAGAGCAGACACTTCTTGCTCTCTGTGGCAGCTGTAATCTAGATATGGTATTCTCTCAAACTTTCCACCCTTAATTCCAGATAGCATCCTTGTGAATAAAAAGTAAAAAAATGAAATGTGAGGTTCTATATCCCATAGCAGCAAAGAACTCTGGGCAGGGAGTTGGGAGTCTTGGGTTTAAGTTCCTACTGTATTTCTGATTAAGTCAGTCAGTTCACCAGTTGGGTCTCTTCTTCTCTGTCTTTTCAAGGATGAATTTGGAATTACTAACTTCACGTTTTCTTTTCTTTTCTTTTTTTTTTTTGAGATGGACTCTCGCTCTTTTGCCCAGGCCGGACTGCGGTGGCGCTATCTCGGCTCACTGCAAGCTCCGCCTCCCGGGTGCCTGCCATTTTCCTGCCTCAGCCTCCCAGTAGCTGGGACTACAGGTGCATGCCACCACGCCCGGCTAATTTTTTGTATTTTTAGTGGAGACGGGGTTTCACCATGTTAGTCAGGATGGTCTCCATCTCCTGACCTCGTGATATGCCAGCCTCAGCCTCCCAAAGTGCTGGGATTACAGGCGTGAGCCACTGTGCCCGGCCACGTTTTCTTGAATACTTGACGAGAGCTTCAGGTTCTCTTCAATAATTTCAAGTCTTGAGGTTTTGTGAAAGATCTACACTGTGTTTCTCTTTCATGTACTGACTTTTAACTCTCTGAAATTAGTAAAATATTAAGCAATAATATGTCTTAAATAACAAAAAAGCAAAGGTGCAAAATCTTCTAAATTACTGTGTTCCTGGAAACTTGTCATAAATCTCTACACAGCACCCCTCTGCTACCCCGATTTCCATTAACCCAGAGCTCTCTTAACCAGCCCTGCACACACCGCATAACCTTAGAGTTGGGATCTAAGTTTGTGCCCTCGGTATGTTGATTGATATTCAGCAAGGTTGCCTTGAGGCAATGTGAAAATCCAAAGTCATCAAAGACGAAGGAAATTATGTCCAGCCTAGTTTCAAAGGTGAACGGTATTGCTTTCACATGATGTGAAAATCATTAATCTATGTGTGGTGTATACCAGGGCTCCCTGACCTTTTAGTGAAAAGAATTTTTTAATTTCCGTGAGACAGACTTTTTGATTAACCAGAACTTCCTTTTCACCCCATCCAAATATATTAGATAACAGGGTTTCATATTTACTTATGAGATCCATGGCTATCTTCAGCTTAATTTTATGCCCATCTGATGTTAAATATAAGGGAAGATGAATCTGATCTTTGAGGAACAGTGGGAAGGCCTCTGGATGAAAAGTCTGTAGACCCGAGGTTAAGTCATAGCTCTGTCACTAATGAGCTGTGTGGCCTTGGACACACACCACTTTACTTTCTGGGCTTTAGTTTCACTATCCGCAAAATTAGATGGTTGTGATAGATAATCTTAAGGTTCTTGCAGTTCTAAATTGGCATAAGTATCTGTTTTTCTAATGCTTCGGTTAAATGTAATTGTATTACACTATTTTGCATACAGGCTTGTATCTAATCAGCATAATATTAGCTCCATTTTATAACAAAGAAAACTGAGACCTGGAAAGAATAAACACCTTGTTAATGGCAGAGCCAGAGTCTGAATTCCAGTGTTTGGTTTTTCAAGTCCTTCTGTTCTTTCCTACACACGTTCTGTGGCTCCCATGAGCACACAGCTGGGTGGCAGACCGGGGCTTTGAGAACAAGAGGATTTGGCTGCCACTGTCTCTTGAGAGGGTGATCTATATTTCAGTGTCTTTCTCAGTTTAGGAAATGCTCTGCACTGCTTTGTTGTGGCTTTTGATTGTTGCTTTCAATCTTTCTTGGATCAAATCATGTCTCCTGGCAGTTGCGATGCTGTAATATGAAGATTAGATCTGCCTGCCTGTCTCAATAGCTGGCAATTTATCTCGGTATTTTTAGGCGCCTCAGATAAAGGTAATATAAATATAATGAAAGAATGAATTTCTTTCTGACACTTTGTGCCATTTGTATGAAAGAATGAAAATCTCCTTTAAAAATACTCTTTTTAAAGCAGCATTTCTCCAAATGTGTCCTCTGGATGTAACTCGATGTTACAAAACTATAAAAGCATTGTAGTGACCAATGAATTTAGGAAATCTTAATGTTAATTCTCAGAAACTTTAAAACAGTAATGTTCAATTTGAATTTAAAGGAGGAGAAAGCATATGTTTTTTCCCCAACCATAGTTAACTATAGAATCTTCCCCCAGGCTGTCTTCCTCTCCCAACACAGGAGTACTATAGGGCTCCTTTTCTAATGAACTGACTATAATGTAAATAGTGCTTGAAAGTACTGTGTGCCAAAAGGCAGGGTAACTACCATTTATCAGCCACCAACTCGGTACCAAGTACTTTTACAAATGTTATTTCATGTATCTTTTTCATATTTGTGAGGTGGTCTTTTGATCTATACTTGTATGTTGAAGAACTCGAGGTTCAGGTAGTTTAAGAAACAGTTTGTAGGGACATAGCCTGGAGTCAAACCTGCATCTGTCAAATCCTAGTTGTTCCCTTCACTACACAGTGATGTAGCAATAGTCTAAGGACTTGAGCTAAGGGGACAATATTCTCTGGATCACTCCAACCACACTGAGACCTGTACACAGCCAGCTCAAGACAACATGGTGGCTCATCACTAGTGATCTTTCCTACCCATTGCTCTTTTTTCCCCCCATTTCTTGGGATTTCTGTAATGGTGTCCTTGATCTTCTGGGAAAGTACTTCTTTCTGAGTCTGTGCCTCGATTCGTAACAGTGCATCTTCCAACACTTGGTTCCTTTGGAATGGAAAATTTCCCAACAAACGGGAGAAAACCTAAGTGTATGGCAAAGTGTAATAAGTTGCTATTGATGTCCACATCTTGGATGCATTTCCACGACATCTGAATTATGTGGAGTGTTTTGTTTATGCTGTTCATTTTGTGACAGTCAGTGGGGGTTGTCTGGAAAGAATGAGGGCATTGGAGTCCAGCAGTATACCATGTGAATTCTAGCTCCAGCACTTATTTACTTTGAGGTCTTGGACGTGTTATTTATGTCCCTGACTCTCAGTTTTCTCACCTTCCTTGCAAGGTGGCTGGAGAATTAGATTAGATGATACATGTGTGATCACTGGCACATGGTAGGAGTTCAATAAATGGTAATAATTATTGCTATTACTATTGGGTCTATATATACCTGCGCCCTTCCTTTATATATCAGAATAGCTGTTCTTTGCTGCCCTTGGTGAAATTGAAATCAAAGGAATCTTCTTGATTATTCATGGTGGGGAGAGTCAGCTGGTGGTCTGTAATCTTCTCAGGATCTTCTCTTTTGACAATGAAAAGCCAAGGTCTTAACCAGGTGATATAGAGCAGGAGGCACTCCTGACGCTTTTCTTCCATGGGCTGAGCGTAATTGAAGTCTTGCGTAGGTTAAAGCTAAAGCTCTTTTTCTACTAAAAGATGCAAATGGGTAACTTACAAGCAATTTCAAAGCCCAGGACTATGACGTTACCTAGCAAATCTCTTTCCTGTACCTTAGACATGATTTAGGATATCCCATGGAGATGTATTACATCCGTTTAACTATTCATCTTCCCACTGCCCCCTTCTCTGTCTTCAAAGTAATGTTTTTCTCATTCCTGCTGTCTCCAACACTGGCCTTGGAATCTTCCACTTTTCAGTATAAATAGATTATCAGCTCTGTCTATTTTTGTGTGTTTTGTAAATGCTTCCTCTGTAGGTTGCAGCTAATTATTAAAGGGATTTTCCTTTGTTCAGTCATAAGTGCAGTATAAGTGCTAAACAAGTCTTAAAAGAGAAGGTACATACTGATTTAAAAGTCAAAAAATGATCTAGAACTAAGAGCGATAAATTATCTCAGCAAAGCTAAGATTCTGGGGTGGAGAAAGAGGGAGAAATATTCTCATCTTATTAGGGTGGAGCAAGGAGAAGGAATAGAATGTTGTGAAGGAAACTCTATCGTGTTTTCTCATAAGAATAGAGAATTTTTGTGACTATGAGAACAGGAAAAGAGAAGGTGGTCACTATGAAATGCAATATAATAGAACTTCCAACTAAATAAGGGGAAATAAAATTAATGGCAGTTTGATCAAATCAGCAAACAAAAAAAGAAAATGCAGAAAAACAATGTAAAATATCAGTCTAAATCTGGAGAACATGGGCAACTTCCTATGGGAAAAAATACTGCAGAGGAAACTTATTTTCACCATTCCCATGTTGCTAAAGAAACTTTAGTGAGGAATAATACACGTGAAAAAATTGCATCCATTTTAAGTGCACAGATTGGTGAGTTTTGACAAATGTGTACATCTGTGTAACATATAATCAAGACATAGAATATTTTCATCACCCCAGGTATTTCCGTGTTCCTTTCCAGCCAATGTCTACTTCACAAAAAGAATAAATGATTATGAAAAGAATAAATCAAATCATCCCACAAAATATAAGCAGAGAAGTTTGAGTCTTTCCTTCCAAAAGACAAAGGGTTTTCAAATTGAGTTAATACATAAAGACGAGCTGTATGCCTATATATGTTTTAAAAGGGAGAAAGTAGCATAGAAAATTAAGGTGTGTCAAAGAGATACAAAAGCGAAAGGGAAAATGCAAACAGAAAGCAGGAGAGACAGCGTCTGACATGGGGGAATCCAAGGTTACACACATTGAATAAAATAACAAGACATTATGTAAACACAACAATTTATGAGGGTTATATATATATAATATATAAATGAATTTGTTCAGCAAGCATTTATAAAACTTAATCATTTACTTGACCATAAATTAAATCTTAAAGTATTAAAAAAGCAGTGCTTTTATGAGGCATATTCTCTGATGAGAATTCAATAAAATTGGAAGTAAATAATAAAAAGGTGACAAATAATCTTTTCTTTCTGGGAAATCTGAAATATTCTAATGGATAGAACCATGGAACAAAAAGGAATTTTAAGAGAGAAATTATAAGCTACAAAAACAATGGAATAAAAAACACTGAGTACCAAATTCCGTGAGACATAGAGACATAAACAGAGAAAATTTTAGAGTCTTAAATACCTCCCTTATGTCTTCATCATTAATGAAGAAAAATTATTACTCATTTTCAGAAATCAATAAAATGACAAATCAAACAAAAAGAAACCGAGGAGAAGAAATCAATCAAGGCAAAACTCACTTACAAAAATAAAACAAATAGTAAAACAATTCAAGAGTTGATTGCTTAGAAGTCTGCTAAAAATAGATAAACCTACTGTGAGAGTGATTAAGGAAAAAGAGAGATCAACTATTAGTAAAGAGAAAGATAAAGATGAAAGAGAGATGAAAGAACTTTAGGAGACTATGACACACACCTCTAGTGGGAGCCATGTTGTGCTACCCAGACCCCCTTCAGGACTGGGACACTTGTTTCCTCTTTGTGGGAAGTGTTGGTGGCTGATGGCTTACAACTGTGTCTCTCTCCAGGAATTGCTTTTGGTCAAGGGGATTGTCTTGTCTAAGCTACCATCCAATGTATAATATATTGTCCAATGTGTACTGGGGACAACTCACATCTCAAAATGGGTTGATAGAGAAATATAAAATTCTTATCCTCTTGTCTCATTTTGGGATGGCTCAGAAGGACCACAGCTTCCAGTGGAATAGCCAAGGCCTCAGCTGCTTCACAGTTCAGTTGCTTCCTCTGCTCAATCACACCTGCCATACTTTCTTACAGACACTATTCCTGCAAGTACTCCCCAGTAGACCTCCTTCATACCAGTCTCCACCTCTGAATCTGTCCCGGGGAACCTGATGGAAGACATAGCCCTATGACAAGCACACGAAAGTCTAGAGAACATGGACAACTTCCTAGGGGAAAAGAAATACTGGAAAGGAATGCTTATTTTCACCTTTCTCATGTTTCTAAAGAAACTTTATTGAGGAACAATACACATGAAAAAATTGCACCCATTTTAGTGCACAGATTGATGCGTTTTGACAAACATGTATATCTGTGTAACATACAATCAAGATATAGAATATTTCTATCACCCCCAAATATTTCCGTGTTCCTTTCCCACCAACCCCTACTTTCTCACCTCTGGCCTCAAGTAACCACTGATCTGCTGTTCATTTTGTGACAGTCAGTGGGGGCTGTCTGGAAAGAATGAGGGCATTGGAGTCCAGCAGTGTACCATGTGAATTCCAGCTTCAGCACTTATTTATTGTGAGACCTCAGACATGTTATTTATGTCCCTGACTCTCAGTTTTCTCACCTTCCTTGCAAGGTAGCTGGAGGATTAGATTAGATGATACATGTGTATCATCCAGATTCAGTTCTGGAGTATGTGCCAGCCACATGTGCTCTGTAGTGTCAGACTTGACTCACATAGCTCAATGCTTTTGAGATTTGTCTCAATTAATCAGAGGGCTTTCTTTATCTATTTCACTTCTCTCAAGGATCTTCATCCTGCAGTGCTTGTTGTCTATTTACTAGATGCAGTTGTTTCAGGTATTTTGTCTAATTTTATACCTCTTAAAAGCATGATGGTGAATCTGGTATCTTTTACTATTTATTTTTATGGCTGGAAGTGAGAGCCCTCATCATCCTTATTGAATATTTTCTTAAAAGTTGTAGAGAATATTCTATAAAAATAAAATGAATAGTTACTGGTAATTAAATATAGGTAAAAAGAAGACAACGCTTCCCTGTTGATGTTTAGTTTGTTTATTAAAAAAAAAATCTAGGCCTAGTGGTTCACACCTGTAACCCCAGCACTTTGGGAGGTCAACATGGGAGGATCACTTGAGGCCAGGAGTTCTAGACCCAGCCTGAGCAACATAGTGAGACCCCTATCGGGTGTGATGGCACATGCTGATATTTCAGTTACTCAGGAGGATGAGGTCGGAGGATTGCTTGAGCCCAGGAGTTTAAGGCTGTAGTGAGCTATGATCATGCCACTACACTTCAGCCAAGGTGGCAGAGTGAGACCTTGTCTCAAAACAAAAACAAAAGCAATCCCTGCTCAACTAAAAAAAAAAAAAACCCATCTAGGGAACCTCTAGGAAGCCTCCTAACAATATTTGACATTGTAAGATAATTTAGTAATTTGCGTGAATGTAAGATAAAAGTATAACATTAATTGGTTTTCATTGGTCCAGTAATAAACAACTAGACATGGATATGGGAAGATAGGAAGATATACTGCTTTTAGTGGCACCAAAATCTATAAAATATTTAAGAATAAATTTGATAAGTAAGGCCAGGACTTACAGGAAGAAAACTGAAAATCTTTTTGGTAGACTAAAAAAAAGCTAAGCACTTACTTTGTTTTAGTCACTATTCTATGAGATTTACATGTATTAACTCATTTAGTCTTCCTAGAAACCCTGAAAGGATATTATTATTATTTCCATTTCATAGATGAGATAATTGAGATATAGAGAGATTAAGTAGCATGCAGTCCATCCAGTGTGCAAGCCACAGAGCCAGTATTTGAAATCAGGGCTGAACAAATGGAAAGATATCCTGTTCTTCAGTGAGGTTTCCTAATGGAAAAATATTTTCTAAAATGCAAATATGATCATGTCACTTTCATACTTTAATCTCTTTGTTCGTGGTCTGCTGCTCTTAGGATAAAGTCAGACCCTTAAGGGTGTCTAAAACTCCAAAATATTTCTCAAATGCATCCCTTCTGTATCACTAGCTCAGGTTCTCATCACCTGCTCATCTATCCATTTATTCATTAAACAAATAGATCATCTTGGTAATATTGTAGTGGGCGTGTTTGAGGGGGCTAGGAGAGACAGGAGTGAGCTCAGTTGAGAGGCTGTCGTAGAAGAAGCTGAACATGAGAGAGTCGTAGGAATAGACGGGAGGAGTCATATTTGAAATATATTTAGGAGCTGTATTTGAAATATAGTTGAAATATGTGGCAGCACTTAAAGTCTAATTGGGTGTGAATGTCGAGGGACTTGTTTCACTCCCATATGACTCCCACTAACTTAGGTGACTGGTAAATACCTTCAAGTCCTCACCTTGTTGGAGAGGATAGGTTCAATGATTGAGGCCTACTCTAGAGTTCTTTACCCAGACTAATATTAATCTATTGATAAATATTCTTTGTTTTGACATCAAAATTGCTTTTATTCCATCAAAAAGTATATTGCTCCTTTATCAGATTCAGTTCTGATACCTTCAAGATCTAAGCATTAGAGGAGTAGAACAGTTGAGAAATTTACAGGTACAAGAAATTCATTTGATACAATGGTTAGAACCGGAAATATAATTGCCTGGGGCTTAGTTCGTATCCCAGCTTACCACTTACCAACTCTAGTTAGCCTCTCTGTAACTTAGCCTCCCCATCAGTAAAGAGGGGATAAAGTGGATAAAGCTATGGGGCTTTGTAAAGACTTTAAAGAGGTGATTTATGTAAAATACTTAGCAAAACACCTGGCACCTGGTTTAAAACTCCCCAAATGCTATCTATTATTTATAACTGATAAAAGTCTGTATTTTTTTACATTTTCCAAAATAAAGCAATAAAGCCAGGCCGCAATATAAACAGACTGTCAGTGCAATTGTGTATATGTTGTTAAACATAGTGTGCAATGGATTACTATTAGTTATTTCTTACCTGTCAGAGAATTTTTATGTGTGATAAAATACACATAATATAAAACACATTATTTTACCATTTTAAGTGTACAATTTAGTGGCATTAAATGTATTTACATTGTTATGCAGTCATCACCACTCTTCACCTCTGGAAGTTTTTCATCATCCCCAACTGTCAAAGAATTTTAACCATTATCCTTTTCCAGAGATACTTATAAATGCATTTTGTCTTTTTGGAGATACTCTAAATATTAAAAGTTAACATGCTCTAATTTTGATCTGCCACCCAAATGTGTTTGATGCCTTTCTTATTTTAGGATTCAAAGATATTGGCTTCTACTTCCCTGTTCCCTCCGTGGTCCCGGAGGCATAAAGTAATTGTGGATGTTTGATATGCTTTGGTTTGAGATTTGATCTGTAAATCAAACCTTATTTGATTGACATATTATTTCTCAGAAATATCTGGGAAGGTATTCTCTCACCTCTTCCCCAATACCTAGGTCATTTATTTAGCCCTCAGTCTATCCATGAACACATTTTCCCAAAGCAAATGCAGTCAGCCCACCAGAAAAGAGAAGGAGCTCCAAATCCCAGGATTGTTTCCCTTTAGTTCTTTTGGAAAGATTTATTGTAAAATTTCTATGCTATTCTGTAATTTTCTATGCTATTCTGTAATTTTCTATGCTATTTCTGTAATTTTCACTGTCTACTCTTTACATTCCCTACCTCAAATCTTCTTTTTCTAATGATCTCCAACATAATATTATTTCTCAAATAGTGCTTGTATTCTTCCATCACATCTACTCTTCCTCCAGTGTTTCCATGTACCCATAAATGGTAAAATCATTTATCTACTCCCCTGCATGTGCCAGATGCCTGAATTTAATGGCCAAATGTTAATTCCAGCTTTCTTGGCAATGATTGGTCTAGAAATTAGCAAATGACCCAATCTGGCTAACATGAAGTAGAGACCTAATCGGGCTTTTAGGGAAGTTGTTACTTCTACAAACCCTTTTGAAAGTAATCCCTTTCTTCTCCTGAGTATTGTTGCACGTAAAAGCCCAGAATTCCTGTAACCATCTTGTCCTCAGCCTGAAGGTTAGGCCGACCCATGGATTTAGGGTCCTCTTCAGCCAACTTTCAATCAAGCCAATGCATTTCCTTCGTGTCCAAGCTGGTCTGAGTTGTTTTCTTTGATTGGCTGTGGATGTCGTTCTAACTGATACTTCACAACACGGGTTACATTTCTAAAAGCTCTGTCAATCAATGGAGTAAATTTTAAGTATCTTGGAAATTCACTTGTGCCAATCTACATGCTATTTTTCTATGATCTTTTTTTCTCACAGGAGTTTGAGTTACCCTAAATCAAGATGGATGCTATGGTGACAGTCCTGTCTGCATTAATTTGAGGAAACTATGTTTCCCATTTGATTCAGTTCTTGGAGAGTTATTCTCATGGGTACAAAAGAATGCGTTATTTAACCTCTTGTCTAGAGCATTCCCATATGAGCTATTGCTTGTGCTCCTCCCTTGGCACTAGAGGACAGATTTTCTGAGTCTTGATGCCTGCTTTCCAGGGGAATTTAATTATGCTGCATATGGCTTAGCCTTGTGAATTTTCTTCCCATATTTTTCTTCAATAATGATGTCTCTGTCCTTTCCACATTCTAACTGCCCATCAACCTAGGGAAAACAAGATGCTGGGATCATGTTTTCTGCTTCTGGACTATTTCTTAATAGATAAAGTGGACTTGAACCTTAGAGACCAGATCAGAAAAATTCTGAGTCATTATCTCTTCAAATATCTTTTTTACTCCCATTCTTTCCATCCTGTTCTTCTGGAACTCCAATTAGGTATTTTTCAACTTTGTCACTTTATTCTCAATATCTTTCTATTTGTCTTCAGATTTTCAGCTCCTTTCTCTATGCTACATTCTGGTAAATCCTTCTGATCTTTCAGTTCACTATTTCTGTCTTCTGTTGTGTCTAAACTGCAGTTTAACATGCCCACTGAATTTCTATTTAAAATGACCATATTTTTCAATTCTGGCAGTTCTACTTTTCTGTCTTCTTCAAATCAGCCTGATCTCTTTAAATAATCTTTTGATCTTTTTTCATACTTTTGATAGCCTATTTTATTACTTAAAACACTTATTTCATATTCTGGTTCCATAATTCAAGTGTCTTTGTTTTTGCAGGTCTGATTCTGCCATCTGTTGCTTCTGCTGATTGTTCACACTCACAATGACTGTTTCCTCATGGTTTTCTGGTTCTAATGTCAGTTCATATTCGTTGGAACTTTGTCAATAGAAATCATCTGAATCTAGGGTTTAAGGTGTGTTTGCCAGAGAAGATTTGGGTCTGTTTCTGCCTGACTTTTAGTGAGACAAAAATCCAGGTAGAATATTTTGGTTAGGAATTTTTTTTCAAGCCACACAGGAGTGCGAGTTCTGGCCCTAAACGCCTATAAGTTTGTGGTTAGGAGTTTTCCTTTATTTCCTTTCTACCTGAAGCTGAGGTTGTTCTAGGTGGTATCCTCACTCTCTGTTTATACACACACAAAAAAACTGAATTTGAGTTTTCTGTTTCAGGGTCCAAGCCTTATGTGGATGTCTCTCTTCCAACTGCTCATGTTCTGGGTCTTCTATACCTTTTCCCTGTATCTCTCATATGGTTGTTGAATGCTCAGATTGGAGGACATCAAATGTTCCCTATGGAAAAGTACTTCCTATCTCAATGATTTTGCATTTTCTTGATCTTTATAGCCTTAGGAATTTTTTTGTTTTGTTTTATGATGGTTCAGCTATGCATTATCAAAAGACATTTTCCATATTTATCCAGGGTTTTTGAGTCTCCGGTCTTGGGAGGCATTTTCTGGACATCTAGTCCTCTGTGTTTCCTAACCTAGCAGTGCTCATTTTCATATGGCTTAATCTTCCTCCAGATTAATCCCATTTAAAATGTCTGTCTAGCTAGAGTTTCCTGGGGCTTCTATTCAGGAGTAATCCGTAGCAAGGGCCTCAGGTTCATACTGGCCAAATTGCTTAATCACTGCATTACTGCCTGTGTGACCAGTGATCTCTCAGAGATTACTGCTGTGCTTGGTGACCATTCCTGGGACAAAACACTGCTCTTCCCTTAGCTACTCTTTCTAGGGCATGGCACAGATCTTACCCATTTCTCCACTTCTGACTGAAGGCTTGGAGATCTGGAAATAGAATACAAGTTATGTTGCCACTAGAGGTAGCACCCACAAGCCTAAACCTAACCTTAGAATTCTTTACCAGGTGGGCGCTCTACCTGGACGTAGTCACATGCTAGAGGCCGTTCTACCTCATCTGGTGTAGTCACGTGCTGGAGGCCCTTTCATCCTCTATCACTGAGTGTACGCACCATCTTCATTCTCCAGAATTCAATCTAAAGGGAGTGACAGCAGCACCCCCTTTACAATCCCTTACTCCCACATTTCACATCTACATATTGCCCCGTTACCTGTTCCAGGATTTCTCCCTTCAAAGGATAATTGATATGGAAATAGCTATTCTGATCAGGTGACTCCCCTTCTCCTAAGAATGTAATCTGGCCACATGGGCCCCCAAGACAATAAATGAGTCACTGCATTTTCTAAAGTCAGGTTTTGCATGTTAAAATCTCCCCCAACTCCTCTTGTGTAAGGCACAAAAGAGTATGGTCCAGGCTATACTGGGCCAAGCAGAGCCCGGCTCCTTTCTTCAGGCTCTCTGATATGGCTTGGCTGTGTCCCCACTCAAATGTCATCTTGAATTGTAGTTCTCATAATCCCCACTTGTCATGGAAGAGACCCGGTGGGAGGTCATTGAATCATGAGGGTAGTTAACCCTTTGTTGTTCTCGTGATAGTAAGTTCTCACAAGATCTGATGATATACCATTTACCACATCATATATCATTTATATCAGTATAAATGATATAATTATATCATTATAAGTGATACCACATATCATTTATATATGATGGTATATCATTTATAAATAGATGATATTTATAAGGGGCTTTTCCCTCACTTTGCTCTGCACTTCTCTTTGCTGCTGCCATGTGAAGAAGGACATATTTGCATCCCCTTCTGCCGTGATTGTAAGTTTCCTGAGACCTCCCCAGCCATGCTGAACTGTGAGTCAATTAAACCTCTTTCCTTATAGATTACCCAGTCTCAGGTATGTCTTTATTAGCAGCATGAGAACAGACTAATACATACTCCTTCAGCACAAGGTAAGAAAAGGCTGGCCCTTTATGTCCATCTGCCAGGGCCTCACTTTTGTCTCTTAGATATGGACAAGGACATGTGCATTTTCCTAAGAACAATTAGTATAATTCTGAGAGCTAGGACTGTCTGCATCTGTGTTTAGAAGAAAAAAAAAAGCATTCTCTTACTATACAGGGTACCAGTGTTTAAAGTAACTGTTATGCATTTGTTATGGTTAGTTTTTTGTGTCCACTGGCTGGGCCATGGTGCATGGATATGCAGTCAAACATTATGCTGGATATTTCTGTGAGACTGTTTTTGGATTTATATTTATATTTAATATTTATATTTTGATTTAAATTTATATTTAAATTGGTGGACTTTGAGTAAAGCAGATTGTCTTCCATGAGGTGGGTGGGTTTCATCCAATCAGCTGAAGGCCTGAATAGAACAAAAGACTGAGCTCCCCTGTGTAAGAGAGAATTCTGCGGCAGATGGTCTTCAGAATGAACTGCAGCATTGGCTCTTCCTGGGTTTTCAGTCTGCTGGTCCACCCTGCAGATTTTGGCCTTGCCAGTCTCTGTAAGTGCATGAGCCAGTTCTTTAAAATATATCTCTTTCTCCTTATATATACACATCCTGTTGGTTCTGGTTCTCTGGATAACCCTAATATAGCACTTGGAAATGGAAGATTTCATTTAAGGCTGGGAGCATCTGCATTCTCTCTCTCTGGGATTCCACAATTCTCCTTCTTGGCTTTTCTTTCTACCACACTAGCCCTCTCTGCTGTCCCCATTTCCTCTATCTGCTCTCTTGATGTTGCGTCTCTTTGAAAGGAACTGTCCTGTTCTGGTTGTCTCCATCTACTCTCTCTCTCCTAGGAGATTTCAGTTAGCCTATGGCTCTATGTTTAAGATGCTTCAATCTATATTTCAAACTTTAATCCATTCTCTGAGTTCCAGATGTATGTAGCTAACTCCTTACTAGACAACTCCATCTGGATATCTCACAGACTTCTTAAACTTAGCTTTGTCACAACAGAATTTCCCTGCTCCCAGACCAATTAAGTGGTGGTTCATTAACAATACTTGGGCAAGTTATGTAGCCTTTCTGACCCTCAGGGTCCTGGTCCATAAAATGAGGATAATAGTAGTGTGAGGATTAAAATAGCAAATACATGTAAAAACACTTAACACAGTGCTTAGTATGTATCATATGCTACATGCTATTGCTCTGTTGTATTTTATATTTTCCTTCAATATCCTACAGCTAGATTATAAACTCCATGAGGTCAAGGATCTTTTCTGCAGAGTCCAGAACAGTACCTTGCATATGAAAGGTGCTCATTAAATATTGGCTAAATGAATATAAAAGGGAAAATATACCCAGGTACTAAAACCTAGGATTTAGCTTTGATTATTTTCCCTTTTTTTTCATGCCCTACTGAACCAATTTATCAGTGAGAACTGTTAACTCTACTTCCAGAATACATCTTAAATCTGTTTCACAAGTACTCCCTAGTCCAGAAAACATCATCACTTTGTTAGACTACTATGATAGTCTAACTTTTTTGTTTTGTTGTTTCCTGTTTATTATACAATCTGTAATTTGAAATATATTAGGGAAAATGGCATGGGAGAATATAGGTAGGAGGTTGAAACTGAACACTTCTTCTCACCTAAAAGGAGAAAATGATGCCCAGAGGAGTCCACATCTGGGTATTTCTCAGTCTAGGCTCTAGCTGGTATCCTGCTGGCTGGGACTAGGTCACGGCCAGCACCTCTATGACATGTTCAGAGCTGAAGTTATGCTTGGTTGTGTTTCCGAGAAAAGATCTGTCTAGGGAGTGGCTTAGCTGCTCCAGGTGCTGCATCATGATTTGCTTCTGGTCCTTACCAAGTCCTGCCCAGGTAAGCCCTGGTTGTCTGCCCAGTGGGGCCAGAGCTGAGAGTACACTCTTCTGTATGGTGAGTGGGATTGTGAAGAAATCCCCCAGTGCAGGACAGCCAGCAGAGCATGTCCTGGAGGCCACAGGCAGCCAAGAAGTCTGGGGTCTGGTGCTGGGGTGGGTGCTGAGAGCTGCCTTAGGTGTTCTGTGGTTTTCTATCTTCACCTCTGGGCCTTTCCCTTTCATCTGTCTAGAGTCAGAAGCATCTGTCAAACAGAAGATGCCACCAGCTCTGTAGAACATGTTCCTACAGTTTACCTCCTCGTATGCAGCTTTAGGATGGGGAGAGAGAATATGAGAGAAGAGATGCTTTTGGATGGTCTTTCTATTCCTTCTGAAAACTTTATCCCCTTATCTTGAAACACCTGCTGAGGAGAAAAGGGAGAGGAGAAAGTCTGCACTAAATAACTTGTTGGATTGAATTGGAATAAGGATAATGGTGTACGTTCTTCTTGGGAGAATATGACTTTAAACATTCTGCTTTAATGTCTGATATCATGAAATTGTTTAGCCAGCTTGCAAATGAATGCTTTACCCAAGAGTGTGTGTGGGCAACAGTGAGTCTCAAGGGACGATGGGTTCCATCTGACAATTAGGTGTCTTTGCCACTGTGGAAGGTTGTGGAATCAGCTGCACTTGAATCAAATAAAATTAGTATTTGCTTCAAACCCATTATATGCTCACTGTGGTAACAAATATCAAGAGGATGTAAGGATGCATTTTCCATTGTTACTAGAGAGACAAGAGGTATAGGCTGGGAACAACCTGAATTATGCAAAAATAATATGGTTGCATAGTCTATTAAGGTATCAAACTGTGTCTTTCTCTCTCGTATCCTAAATCCGTCAGAGTTGTTTTTTTTTTTGTTTCGTACCCTAAAGTCTTCATCCTTATATGAGTCACGAGGAGCAAAATTTGAGATAACTCTACAATTAGGTAGCTTGGTTAGGTGACCTACTGTTATAAGAAAATTTCAATGTATGTTTCAGGAGCCAGGTTTTCCTCTCTGAGAGCTAGATTAACTGTGTCAGAGGCTGGGAAAGAGATGACTGAAAGGTATCGTAAAGGTTTGAGAGCTACAAGAGAAAAGCTGTGAAGCCACCAGAGTTAGGGTGCTGCATGGAAGCTGAACCAGGCAAAAGTTGTTCTCTGGATGCTGCCTGGTGAGGACCAGCTATCAACCATAGGGCTCAGCCTATTGTTAAAGAGTCATCTGTATCCCAAGTTTCTGTCTTAGTCTTGTCCAATCCATTGAGTGGGTATGCCTTCTCTTAGATTTAGATTCTTGGTAATCCCTCCTGGATGGGCAGGTGAGATGCTGGGACTCCTACAAGCTACTAGTAGTCTGAAGGTATAACTTTGCCCCTAGTCAAGGGGGGACTTACAGAACTTTTAAAATATCTCCCCCTGAGCCAGGAAAGTGGTAGAACACAACACAAGTGTACCTAAGTTCTCAAGGGGTGAATATCAGTAGATGGATGTAAGATATAATATCCAACTTGGGTCTGTAATGGTGACGTTGACTATCCCTTGTGCAGATGCAGCCTGAGTCCCCACAGGTTGGGTAAAACAGATCTGAACAGCCGTCCAAGAGTCAGAAGAGAGGTTTGAGCCAGGGGTCTGACAATTATAAGGTCTCTGGCAATTCACTTAAATTTCTGGAATTAATTTCCTTCTATATTAAATGTGGATAACAATTTTAAAATTAACTTATATATGGAATCTAAAACAGTTGAATTTGCAGAAGTACAGAGTAGAATGATGCTTACTGGGGGTTGTGGGTGTGAGTGAGTGGGAGGGAATAAGGAGTTGGTAGGAGGGTACAGTTTCAGAAAGAAAAGAGGGACAGGCTTTGAGATCTGTCACACAGCAATGTGACTATCGTTAATATTTCAAAATAAGAGTAAATTTCAAATTTCATCGCAAAAATAAGCAAGGTGATAGATGTGTTAATTAGCTTGATTTAATCAGTCTACATAGTTTACATATATGGAAACATCACATTATACCCCATAAATGTATACAATTATGATTTATTAGCTAAAAATATAAATAAACAATTTAAAAATTAAATTGTATTTGTGAAATCCCTTTGGGAACTGTACGGCACCTATAAACATAAGTTTTAGTAACCATTTCTTCATGTATAAAATGAGGATCTGAATAATATCTAAACTTAAGGAGTGTAGCAAAAGTTAAATAAGGCAACAAAAATATTTTTGAAAGTGCTTTGTACCTGGAAGAGCTTTTGTTATTTTTTTTAGTGCATTTGTGGATTTAGTTGATTTGTTGCTTTAGAGAACAAGGTAGTTTTGGCCTAACTTCCCCTTTCCTACTTTCTTATCACTCCACTACCTTCATATTTCCCATACCAAAATATAATAATATTTTTCCTGCTGCATACAGATAATAAGAGAGAGTCTGTTTTGCTTGTAAATATAGTTAAAGGAGCTAAATCCTATCTCCTGGTGACTGAGTCTTACCTAAGCAGGAATGAGCACATCTGCATGGACATTTCCCCTTCTGCCATTATGATATCTATAAACAAAAGCTGTCCCCTGAGTGGTGATTTGTTTAACCATCATCACCATAACCCATTTATTTCAATGAAATGCACAGTGAATGCTTCTAATGCAACTTTCTACTCAAATTGTGGCAAAATTGTATCAAGCATCTCTGTAGATCAAAATGTCCCACTACTTCATTTATTTTAAGTGGCAGAGGCTCCTGGCATTTGCCTTAGCCCTTTTCATGGAGATACTCCTTGGGGGAAATAGTCACACCCACTAAAACACAATGAATAAATAATGATCAAATCACTGAGGCAAATCTTTTTTTTTTTTTTTTTTTTTGAGGCAAATCTTAAGGAGTCTCTATTTTTAGTATGTTATAAGCATTTTGTTAAAACAAATGTAAAGTTGGGCGAGGTGGCTCATGCCTGTAATCCCAGCAGTTTGGGAGGCTGAGGTAGGTGGATCAGTTGAGATGAGGAGTTTGAGACCAGCTTGACCAACATGGTGAAACCTTGTCTCTACTAAAAATACAAAAATTAGCTGGGCATGGTGGTGTGCACCTGGAATTCCAGCTACTCGGGAGGCTGAGGCAGGAGAATTGCTTGAATTCAGGAGGCAGAGGCTTGAATCCAGGAGCCAGGATCATGCCACTGCACTCCAGCCTGGGTGACAGACAGCCTCTGTCAAAAAAAAAAAAAAAAAGAAAAAAAAAAACTACAATGTATAGCACAAAGTGTTACATTTTACTTTTTAAAAAAGTCTCATATATAGTTGTATTAGTCTATTTTCATTCCTGAGACTGGGTAATTTATAAAGAAAAAGAGGTTTAATGAACTCACAGTTCCACATGGTTGGGGAGGCCTCACAATCATGGTGGAAAATGAACGAGGAGAAAAGGCATGTCTTACCTGCTGGCAGGCAAGAGAGTGTGTGCAGGGGAACTGGCCTTTATAAAACCATCGGATCTCATGAGACTTATTCACTAGCACAAGAATAGCATGGGAAATCCCATCCCTATGATTCAATTATCTCCCACTGGGTCCGTGCCAGGACACATGGGGATTATGGGAGCTGCAATTCAAGATAAGATTTGGGTTGGGACACAGCCAAACCATATCTTTCCCCCATGGCCCCTCCAAAATCGTATGTCCTCACATTTCAAAACACAATCATGCCTTTACAACAGTTCCCCAAAGTCTTAACTCAGTTCAGCATTAACTCAAAAGTCCATATGGTTCAAAGTGTCATCTGAGACAAGGCAAGTCCCTTCCACTTATGAACCTATAAAATCAAAACCAAGTTAGTTGCTTTCTAGATACAATGGGGGTACAGTCATTGGGTAAATACACCGATTCCAAATGGGAGATATTGGTCAAAACAAAGGGGCTACGGGCCCCGTGCAAGTCCAAAATCCAGCGAGGCAGTTAAATCTTAAAGCTCCAAAATGATCTCCTTTGACTCCATGTCTCACTTTCAGCCACACTGATGCAAGAGTTGGGTTCCCATGGTCTTAGGCAGCTCTGCCCCTATGGCTTTGCAAGGTACAGAACCCCTCCTGGCTGCTTTCATGGGTTGGCATTGAGTGTCTGTGGCTTTTCCAGGTGCACAGTGCCAACTGTCAATGGATCTACTATTCTGGGGTCTGGAGGACGATGGCCCTCTTCTCACAGCTCCACTAGGCAGTGTACCAGTAGGGACTCTGTGTGAGGGTTTCCGCCCCACATTTCCCTTCTGCACTGCCCTAGCAGAGGTTCTCCATAAAGGCTCTGCCCCTGCAGCACACCTCTGCCTGCACATCCAGGCATTTCCATACATCGTCTGAAATCTAGGCAGAGGTTCTCAAACCTTAATTCTTGACTTCTGTGCATCTTCAGGCCTAACACCTTGTGGAAACCACCAAGGCTTGGGGCTTGCATCCTCTGAAGCAACAGCCTGAGCTGTACATTGGCCCCTCTTAGCCAAGGCTGAGATGCAGAGCACCAAGTCCTGGTATTGATTTACTGTATTAGTGTTAGTCCATTTCCATACTGCTATAAAGAAATACCCAAGACTGGGTAA
Source organism: Symphalangus syndactylus (assembly GCF_028878055.3). Taxonomy (NCBI): domain Eukaryota; kingdom Metazoa; phylum Chordata; class Mammalia; order Primates; family Hylobatidae; genus Symphalangus; species Symphalangus syndactylus. The sequence goes on from NC_072438.2 coordinate 26,077,229, forward strand.
TTTATAAAGAAAAAGTTTAATGGACTCACAGTTCCACATGGCTGGGGAGGCTGCACAATCATGGCAGAAGGCAAAGGAGGAGCAAAGACACATCTTACATGGCAGCAGTCAAGAAAGCTTGTGCAGGGGACCTGCCCTTTATAAAACCATCAGATCTTAAGGGATTTATTTACTAACACGAGAACAGCATGGGAAAACCTGCCCTCATGATTCAATTACCTCCCACCGGGTAATTTGCATGTCCCTCCCAGGACACATGGGGATTATGGGAGCTACAATTCAAGATGAGATTTGGGTGGGAACACAGCCAAACCATATCAATAGTTAAAATCTTAAGATGTAGACTTCATATTTTTATAGACAAAAAATATAAAATAAAAAAGTAGTTAAATATTTTTCTAGGACCTCTATCAATGCATTTTACTTTTACATAGTGATTGTCAATGTACACAATCCTTAAAGCTCTATTTTCATTCAGGTGTATATTTTCATAAAGCAAGGCTTACCTTTTTGTTCGATGTTTTATTTCATAATTTGCATGATCGCTGTCTCCATTGAAACAGTTCATCTGGCTGTAAAAAAGTCCTTTTCTCCTTATTCATTGCTAATCTCCCCATATCCAAATTGCTTAAATAACTGGTTCTCCCCATTACATGAACATCTGAATCACCCTTGGAGATTACGAAAACAAAGAGGTTATTTTGTCTTATACCAGACTTCTGAATCAGATTCCATGGAGGGTCCCTGCTTGTGATTTTGAAAAAGCTCTTCAGGAGATTTTGATGATAAAAAGTCTACCTTGATTATATTGATCAAATGATATATACTGTGCAGATACAGCTAAGATCAGCTTCAGAGCAAACCATTATCTTCTTTAGCTAATGTTTAAGTGCACACACACACACACACACACACACAGAGTTTGTCATGTAATTCTAACTGTGATACACATAGTCAGCTCTAGCATACCATGTCCTGTTTTGCATATTCTCTGCTAGCCTTACAGGTTTATGCACCTCATATCTGCTGAACTAGATCATAAACTAAACAATTGGAAACTACCTTTTTGTTTCCTGTATATCGCCAGAGTACTCAAGTACTCAGTACAGGGCTAAGCACACAGTGGGGTCTACATTCATTATTTTTCTTTTTCTTTTTTTTTTCTGTGAGACAGTCTCATTCTGTCACCAGGCTGGTGCAGTGGTGCTATCATGGCTCACTGCAGCCTCAACCTCCAGGGCTCAAGCGATTCTCCCACCTCAGCCTCCTGAGTAGCTGGAATCATAGGCATGCACCACTGTGCCTGGCTAATTTTTGTACATTTTGCAGAGAGGGGTTTTCACCATAGTGCACAGGGTGGTCCTCAACTCCTGGGCTTAAGCATCTCTCCCCAGCTTGGCCTCCCAAATTGCTGGGATTACAGACAGGAGCCACCGTGCCCCACCCATGTTTGTGTTTTCTTGCTCTTCAACCACCTTTTTCATGGAACCACTCTGTTGTCTTCTCCACTCCTGGCCCTCTAAATGGAGCCAACCTACCCATTCCTACTGGGAAGCAGGTGGTGAAATGGCTGCAGTCTCAGGTGTTTACTCAGGCTCAACTTAGCTTGCCCATGCAACCCTTCCTCTTTGGAGCTCATCTCCCATGATTCCTTCTCTTGGTTTCACAGTTCTTAGAGATTCATTCATTTATTCACTCATTCAGACCTTTAGACACAATTCCTTACATGTCTATGCCAGACACTGAAGATAGAATGGATAATACCCTATCCTATCCGCCAGTGAGGATCTTGCTATCTGGTGACCGTTCTGGGTAAGAGTTCTTTCTTCAGAGAAAGAAGGCAGGCAGCCAGTCCTGGATGCTGCGTTAGGGTAGAAGTATCTAGTGTTCAAGTTACAAAGCCCTAGCTCACATTTTGTTTCTAAAATACTTGAAATTTTTGCCATAAAATGTAACTATATTTTTGTGCAACATGCATTGATTTATGCATTAATCTTGTTTCCCCAGCTAGGCTGTAAACTCCTTGATGGGTCAAAAACAATGTTATTTGTATTCTCTGTGACAAACAAAATAACATATAATGTATGGATTTATTGATTTCTGTAAATAAGAGATGAAGTGGCTCTGAGACTTGGCTCATGTTCCTAAAAGATTCGACTTGCCTTGTACTGCTCTACATATCCCACCTCCCTCTCTACTTCACTACATTCCAGGAGTCATCAATTTGATCCCTGTCTGTTAGCACCTGCTACTCTTTTGACTCCTTGACTTGCTCTGCAGGCATTCAACAAATCATCAGCTTTTTCTGCTCTTACATTCTGGCAGCAGAGCCCTTTGGAGAAAAGCCACATCATGATACAGATGGGGACTCCAACACACTCCTGGTCTCCATCTTCAGCCGGGAACTCAGCTCTGCTTGGCACACCTGCTTTTTTTTTTTTTTTTAATCTCTCATCAGTGTTTGCTCCTGTTCCCAGGGCAGCTCTTTCAGCTTGAAACTTCTTTCCTGAGGTCCTCCTCTTACCCACCCTCTCCCTCTCTCTCTGATAATAAATATCACAGAGAGAATGGAGCTTTATGAATGTACACTTCATCTTCCTAGAAAACCTCATCCTCAATCTCTCCCTTTTTTGTGAGGAAGGAAGTCATGTCTCACCTCTTCCATTTTCTCCTGCTGAAGGCCAATCCCTTTACCTGTACCCTTGGTCTTCTCCTCTCTTGCCTTTTACAGGCTCATGCTCCATCCATTAATAAACTTCTGGCCTGACTCATTAACCCCTCCTTTCTATTGGCTATTTCCGTTTAGCATAAATAAGATGCACTATTTTCCACCCTCAAAAATCAACATTGGTCCTCAGTATCACTTCTATATTCCTCTGTCTGTAGGATTATAGATTAGAAGTTTTAACTGAGGCAAGCAGACAGATTTGAAATGCCAGCATGAACTGTGAGACAGACCTAGAATGAGTTATGTGACTGCAACCAAGCTACAAAGATGGTACCACTGGAAATGGGGAGGACTTCCACCAGAATTCTTCACAAATTCAATATGTACTTTCTGTAGTTGACCTGGTGTGGGGTGGTGGTGGGGTCAATTTTAAGCATCAAAAAGAATGTAAAATATCTCATATTAATTTTTGTATTGGTTACATATTTAAATGATAAATTTTAGATATCTTGGGTTAAAAATGCATCATTAAAATTAATTTTACTTGTTTGCTTTTTGCTTTTTTAATATGGGTACTAGAAAATGTAAAACTAACCACATAGCTCACATTTGGGGCTTGCATTTGTTGCTTGTATTTGTGGCTTGCGTTCTGTTTCTATTGAACATTACGGATCTAGAGGGTAAGAAAGGCTGAGAGAAGGGGATCTCTTGTTGTACTTGTATCAGTTTATAGTTCCAGAGTTTTTAAGCATACCTATACATAAGTGTTTCAGACATGAGCCATACAGGAGAATGATCCTGGAGCTCCTTTGACCGCTACCTAAGAGGACCACCTGGCCAGACCAAGATAGGATTCCGAAAGGCAGAGTCAGAGTGGAGTGGACTCCTGAAAACCAGGGGTCTGTGGGGCAGCAGCCACAGGAGGAAGGAAGGAATTACCTACTTCATAGGAATGTCCATAAGGCGGGCCCAGCAGAGGAACCACAACACTCCAAGAGGAAGATTCCACTTTAAAAATCTCCCAGACCCTATAAGTTTGAAGCTTGGTTACTGAAGTATCAGTCAAGAACTTTCTGGCCCCCTGAATAGCATCTAGTGAGTGGCCAAGGAGATCACTGTGAGCTGATTGAGCATATTTCGATCTTCGCAGTTTGATTAAGGATTGTGAGGTTAAGGAAGTAGATTTGATCTTAGAGCAGTGGCTGTCTATGGTTTTGCTGGCCGTGATCCCTGGTCAATTTAGCTTTGTTATGTAACAAACCACACCCCAAACACAGTAGCTTCAACTTCTGAATACCTCCACAAGACTGATTTGCTTTTCCAGCTTCCATAAACATTTAGTGAATAAGGTTGTTCCTATATTATTAGATATGTAAAGCTCTTGGCACTCTCTCTTTATTATTATTGAGTTATTATCTAGCAACTATGTGCTCTTCAATTCCCCTCTCTAAGGTACAGCAGCAGTTCTCAAATATTTTGGCCTCAGGATGTCTTTTACTCTTTAAAAAATTATATATATATTATATATATGTGTGTGTATTAATGTATTATATACAAATCTAAATTTAATAAAAATTAAAACGGAAAAAATTTAAATGTATGCATTCACTGAGATTCATTGAGAAATAATAATTACATGTTAACATAAATATTTTTTAGAAAAATAAAAATATTTTTCAAAATAAAAAATAATGAGAAGAATAACAGTTTTATATTTTCAAATCTCCTTAGTGTTTAGCTTAACAGAAATCAACTGAATTCTAAGATCTCCCTCTACATTGAGTCTGTTGTGATATATTACTTTCTGCTTAAGTTTATGAAGAAAACCTGATCTCACACTGATAAGTAGTTGGAAAAAAAAAGACAGTATTTTAAATCCTTCTTTGATACTACGCCAGAATGCCACTGTATACTCATGGGAGACTGAGGGTAAGAAAATACACACTTTAATACAATTATGAGAAAAATTTTGGCCACAGGGCCGACACTTTGGAAACCATGGGAGTAGAGGATACTTTCTTGTCTCACTGATTTGCTCAGCCAATAGAATGTGTGTGAAAACAGGCCTTAAATGTATCTGCTCAATTTGGCTTCGCTCTTACACTCTTGTGAGCTCCCATGAGCCAAGAAGGTGTTGGGCATTGGCTTGATGTGAGGAGAATGTGGAAATGTGGAGAAAATCTGAATCCAACCCTCAGACTGAAGCCTGGGTCCCAGGTTTCAGCTGAGCCCAGCTGTGTTGCAGTGGACTGAAGACCTGTGAGCAAGAAATAAAGGTTAATAATTTGGAGGTGATTTGTCATGCAGCATTAGTGAAGCAATACAATCTGGCACTTAAAAAATAAAACAAATGAACAAACATAAAAATCACAGGGTGGAGAATAGATATGCTTCTCTCCATGCCCAGAAGCTCATATATTTGTAAACTTTCTGGTTGCAAAGGGAAGAAATTAATCTACCACAATAATGATTGTCTTAATTCATCAAAGTCCTTTCCTTCTAGTTTGTTTTGACTTCCTTCTTCGTTTCTCCCCTTCTTATTATCCTTCCTTTTTTCATTCTTTATGTCTTTTATCTTCTTTGACTATTGAACCTTTCAAATTTGTTGGGCACCAGGAATACAAAACAAATAGGATCAGCCTTCTGATTTGGAGGGGGAAATAGACTATAGACAAATAATGGAGCCCCATGTAAGGGGTCCTGCAGTAAGTTGCTTGTAGAAGGTAGTTGTATACAGAAGGTAGAAAAAAGGGAAAGGTCACCTCTGGCTATTCCTCCTCAGAGTCACCGAACACTTGTGTCAGGCCCTATGCTAGGAGCTGAGGTGAACAAGGAGAGTTCCAGCCCTTGCTCTCTTCCTTCCAACTTTTTGGAGCATGGTAGTTCCCTTCTGTGAGTCCACCACACTCTTATTTTATTTTTTGGAGACAGAGTCTTGCTCTGTTGCCCAGGCTGGAGTGCAGTGGCAGGGTCATAGCTCACTGCAGCCTTGAAGTCCTGGGCTAAAGTGATCCTCCCACCCCAGCCTCCTGAGTAGCTGGGACTACAGGTAGTACCACCACTCCCGACTAATTTTAAAAATATTTTTGTAGAGATGGGGTCTTGCTATGTTGCCCAGGGTAGTCTCTAACTCCTGGTTTTAAACAGTTTTCCCACCTCGGCCTCCCAAATGTTGGGATGACAGGCGTGATCCACTGTGCCAGGCCCATCACACTCTTATCTCAGGGTTCTTCACACACTTTATTCCCGCTTCTGGAAATCTCTCTCTTCCTCTTCACATAGCCACCAACTTTGGATCCCTTCCCTAGGAAGGACTTCTCTACATCTAGGAGTAAGTTAAATTCCTCTTCTAGTTTTTCCCTGCTGGACAACTAGTCCAAACCAGCTTTCTCTGGGTTAATGCCCTGTCCCCAGCAACTAGGAACTAGCTCAGCACAGAACACATAGAAGAGACTGTCAGTAAATAGTAAGTGAATTGAACTGAAGCGGCTCAGGCCTGTCATGTGTATGAGATAATAGGCATGTAGGGAGGAGGCAGGGAAGAGAATGTACAGAAATTACATCAACAATCGGTTCACTTCCTAAGTCCTTGAAGAAAATGCCTAAATTACTACCCAAGTTGATCCCTAAAGTTGGGGGAAAAAAAGAGAAATCCAATTTGGGTCTCCAAAGAGCTGAGCAGCACTGGGCACTGCCGAGAACTCCAACAGCTGGAAAATTCCACTCCGGAGCAGCTGGCCTCACGGATGGCTCATGACGCAGGCAGTGTTTGGCGATAACATTTCCTGGAATTGATGCGTTATCTGCAGCGTGTGCGGCTCAGCAAGCTTGCCTTATTCACAGGAATACAAAAGCCTGTGCAGCGCAGCGCTGCTTTTGTCTGGAGCTCATCCTGGAAGGCGAGGCGGGAGGCTGCGCCCAGGGAGTTCTGCGCGCTCCGTTGGCGGCTCACGCAGGTGCTGGGGGAGCGGGAGCGGGGCCCTGCCTGCCCCAGCACTTTGTCCCTATTGTTATCGCGAGGGGTCGCTGCTCTTGCCCTGTCCCCGCTATGCTGAAATCCTTCAATTCCTTCTCTTATTTGTTGGACTCAAACAATAAAAATACTAAAAACTTTACGTCCTGGCAACCACTAGCCTTCCTGCAGCATCTGTCCGACAAATTGAAAAGAATGTTCAGAATGAAAAGGAGTGTTTTGCACATGCAACGAATCTTCCTATTTTCAATGAGTTTCCAGTCATCATGGCCACGTGGCCTTGTAGACTTCTATAGAATGTGGCATCACGCGATTGAATAGCTGTAGCCTTGCTAAGACAACAGGGCGGACAAACCTCTGTCTGTTTTTGTGTGGCAAGAACAGTTATTACACTTAAATGGCTAAAGAAAAATATCAAAAGAAAAATGGTATTTCTTCATGAGTGAAAGTTAGTTGAAATCAAATTTCAATGCCTATTTATGAAGTTTTGTGGGAACACAATCATGCCCATTTGTTGGGGGTGTTGCTTATGGTCGCTTTCTTGCAGGGTTGAATATTTGGAACAGAGACAGTATGGCTGGCAAATCCTATACTATTGATTGTCTTGCCCTTTACGGAAAAAAGTTTGCTGACCTCTGCACTAGAGGGATATGGATTTTTTTTTTTTTTTTTTTTTTTTATACTTTAGGGTTTTAGGGTACATGTGCACAATGTGCAGGTTTGTTACATATGTATCCATGTGCCATGTTGATTTCCTGCACCCATTAACTCGTCATTTAGCATTAGATGTATCTCCTAATGCTGTCCCTCCCCCCTCCCCCCACCCCACAACAGTCCCCGGAGCGTGATGTTCCCCTTCCTGTGTCCATGAGTTCTCATTGTTCAATTCCCACCTATGAGTGAGAACATGCGGTGTTTGGTTTTTTGTCCTTGCAATAGTTTACTGAGAATGATGTTTTCCAGTTTCATCCATGTCCCTACAAAGGACACGAACTCATCATTTTTTATGGCTGCATAGTATTCCATGGTGTATATGTGCCACATTTTCTTAATCCAGTCTATCGTTGTTGGACATTTGGGTTGGTTCCAACTCTTTGCTATTGTGAATAGTGCCACAGTGAGATACCATCTCACACCAGTTAGAATGGCCATCATTAAAAAATCAGGAAACAACAGGTGCTGGAGAGGATGTGGAGAAATAGGAACACTTTTACACTGTTGGTGGGACTGTAAACTAGTTCAACCATTGTGGAAGTCAGTGTGGCGATTCCTCAGGGATCTAGAACTAGAAATACCATTTGACCCAGCCATCCCATTACTGGGTATATACCCAAAGGACTATAAATCATGCTGCTATAAAGACACATGCACACGTATGTTTATTGCGGGATATGGATTTTTTTAACTGGCTCAGCCTAAATTTACCAGAGACTTGTTCAAGGGCCCATCTTGTGTTTCCAGTAGATTGAATTTGTATTCACCCTCTGAGGAAAGATGTGTGGCTGTAGACGTCTCTGCTTGCTCCTGGGCTTTCCTTCTCCACCCTACTTTATACTATGGGGTGTGTGTGTGATAATCACAGCCCAAAGGAAATGACTGACTGGCTGGGACCACATCACGATCCAGCAGAGAAGGTAGGGCCATGTGCAAATCTGCTGCCTACGAGTCTAGTGGGGCCGTCTTTAATGGGGACCCTTAGATATTCAAGAAAACTCAAGTTCTTTTCTCCTTCCTTAAAGGGACTCTGCTTCCTTAAAGGGACTCACACCTCTCAGAAGAATAATTAAGCAAAGACCTTTGTCTACATTATCTGAGTGCACCTTCAATAGGTTTTGTTGTTGTACACTGTTCTCTATCAGCCTGTCCTTCCCTTTGCCATTGCACACCCACACACAGAATTATGGCTCTTTACTTCTCTATATCTTCTAGACAGTGAGTTCCTTGAGGGCAGGTTTTTTATGTCTCTGTATTATCAGTACCTGGCAAAGGCAAGGCGCATGGTAGACGCACATAAAATGTCCAAAGAACCAACAAAGTCTACCATGCTTGTCACACAGAGTTACAAATTTTGGGGGGTCCAGGGTGATGTGTGATAAGAAGAACCTACATTAATTCACAGATTAAGCATGATGTGGCTTTCTGGGTATTGATTGTACAGGTTGAGCATCCCAAATCCAAGATGTTCCAAAACTTGGAATATTTTGAGTGCCAACATGGCGATCAAGGGAAATGCTCTTTGGGGCATTTCGGACTTGGGATATTCAGATTTGGGGTGCTTAACTGGGTAAGTATAAATTGAAAATTCTGAAATCTGGGGAAAAAATTGAAATCTGAAACATTTCTAGTTATAAGCATTTCGGATAAAGGATACTCAAGCTATGCTTGAAGACCTATAATAAAAATCATAATTTCTATATTTGAACAGCATGACTGGATCATAGAGTAAAACCTCAGAATGCTTAAAAATGTAGCACAGACTTCAAAGAATTTGACGTGCTTCAAAGATCATGACCATTTTGAGCTCTGTCTCAGATCCCTGGAGTGGAGAGAAGGGGGTAGGTTCAAATTCATTCTCTCCTGCAGTTGGAGGTCTTCAGGTGAAATTGTTGGAGAAGGACTAAAGTACTACATTTCTGCAAGTCCTGAACATAGCACTATTACCAGTGGGGTTTTGGCCGTTAGGTCAAGCCTCTTGGTCTTTGCAGGAAGCAAGAAAGTGGAAGAGAAAGATCCTTGAAAGGACAAGGCCAACTCTAGTCTATACTCACAGATGCACCATATGCTTTGTCAGAGAGCCTCCAAGGAGTCCTTTGAGAATCTGCTAAAAGTTGTAGACTCTTCAAGAAGTTGCACTGTCTACCATGGTGTAGGAGGATGCAACTTTAACTTAATGTTTGTTATAATCTTCTTAACTGCTGAGTGGGGGAACTTAATTTCAACCAGTTTTAGGTTATTCCCTGACAGTGTGACTAAAGCCTTAGTAACATGGGAAAAGGTGAAGAGTGAGTTCATGTTTAATGAGGCATATGGTCTGAGTTGTTATCTTTGTTGGCATTGTCTTTCACTCCATGTGGTTGTCAGTGGTTTTTCTTGGCAAGTCACTCCTAAGCAGTCCCTTACTCCTGTCTATTCTTCTCTCTTTCTGCTAATATCCTTGTTCCTTTTTAGTTGTTTTTGTTCCTCATCTTATGCACTGGGCTACTAGAATCTGGATGGAGCAAGTTATAGTTGTTCCCCACTTCTCTGTTAGTCTTGGGGCCACTGGGGGTCATGCAACATACGTCAAACTTTTGCATACGGTTCTCCTGTGCCCATGGAATTCTCAGGTTATTAACCTCTGTCCAAGTCAAAATCTAAAAAGGTGGGTCTACTATTTTCAGAGTGAGTGGAGGTGAGGAGAGAGGATAAAATGAACTGGGAGATTTTCTCTTGTTTGAGCTGCCAGTGAAGGGGAGGGGAGAGGAGCAAGTGCATGCCAGGGTATAGAACATCAGTAGCAGCAGGCAACAGCCATCACCCAATCACAGCCACGTGCCTACTGCACTGTGTAATTTTATAGCTCTTTTGGCTGTGCTTACAGACACGCTCTCTCTGAGTGCTATTGATTTCTTGGGGAAAGGAGATCAAAAACAAGCGTTATACTTGGTGTCGTGTGTTTTCTAGGGGAAGTAAATAGATTAGCCAAATTGGACAGACAACATCAAGGCAAAAAGAGAGGAGGCTCCCTGGAAGTGCCTGCCCTGAAATGGGATCTCTTGAAATGATCCACAGGGGAAAAAAGATGATTAGGCAGGGCAAGAATTTGTCTTGTACCCAGATCGAATGTCACACTTCATTCCGTCTCAGCTTTGTGTCCTGGGACTCAACTCTCTCTCTACTGGGTTTCTGTTTGACAGTAGTAGCTCTGCTTTCCTGAATCTCAACCATTCTCAGCAACCAAGCTGCCGGGACCAATCGTCACTTTGTGCTTCTGCGTGTTGCTCTATGGTAGCACTGTTCAATAAAACTTTTTGTGATGATGAAAATGTGTTATGTCTCTGTTGTTGAATACAGTAGCCACTGGCCTCCTGTGGCTTTTGAGCTTATGAATTGGAGCTGGTATAACTGAGGAACTGGATTTTTCATTTTATTCAATTTTAGCGAATTTAAATTTAAACACTATCATTCTGGACAGTGCAGTTTTAGACTCTTGCAATACAAAAGTGTGAATCAGTAGCATCTGTACCACCTGGGTTTGGGAAGTTGTTAAAAATATAGTGTCTTGTGTCTCACCCCATACCTTCTTAACTAGAATCTACATTTTAACAAGAACTCTAAGTATAAGGGCGTGCATTAAAGTTTGAGCAACAGCGCTTGAAATGACGAGGTCTCAGGAGAACACATGACATCTGTTGGGGTTACCTAGGTTATACCATGGTAACAGACAAGTCCCAAATCCTGGTGACTTAAAATAAACAAGTTTTATTTTTCACAAATGCTTCTTGTCTATCATGGCTCAGAAGGAGATCTATTCTACATCATTCTCACTCTGGGTCCCAGACTAATGGACCAATACTCTCTAGATCATTCTTTGTTGCCATGGCAGAAGGGGAAATAGGCAGTGTGGTGAAATCTGTCATTCCTACTGACATTTCATTAGTCAAATGAAGTAACATGACCACACCTAAATCTAAGGAGGCAAGGAGGTGCAGTCCTACCCTATGCCCAGGAGAGGAAGAAACAGAATATTTGGAGAATTTATTTGGTGAACAGCACTAATGACTGCCACACACAACAAGCCTAACTAGAACATTTTTTAAAAAAAATAGTTAATTCTCAGAGCATCATCACCTCAAGTTTGAATGTACAATAGTCTTCTGATTGGTGCCTCTGCCATCCTTTATTCCTTCACATTGCTACCATATTAATCCTCCTAAGGCATAGCTCAGAGGATGCCATTTTTCTGCTCAAACCCTCCCATGATACCTCACTGCCCACCAAATTAAGTAACCTCCTTTTAGCATGATGTAGTGGGAAGAATGCTACTAATTTATCTGTGCAACCTTGGACTATGTTGCTTAAATTATCTGAATCTCAGTTTTCTCATTATTTAAGTTGGAGATAAAAATATCTTCCTTCAAGGGCTGGTCTGAGTCTTAAATGAAATAATGTCCATTAGAGTGCCTAGGGTAGCAGACATTTAGTAACTGAGAGCATTACCATTCTCTTGAGCTCCTAGAGCATACTGTGCATATCAATACCATAATATTTACCAAAGTCATATTGAAATGACATATCACATATCTGTTTGTCCTAGTAGACTTGAATTCCTTAAGGGTAGAGTTTATGCCTTTGACTTTGTCACTACTGTATCTAGCACAAGGCCCTGCAACATTCAACTTATTAAATATTTTAAACTTTACATCATTAGTCAAGCATGTAGAGCTCTCCCTAGCAAGATGGCCTTAAGTATGTATACTGCATGACAACCAAGCTGGACCATTTGCTGCCCCTTGAATGAACAACACATTTCTCACATCTCTGCCTTTGCTCATGATGTGTCTTTTACACTTTTTTCCTTCCTCTGCCTAAGACTTTCAAATGGTTACTTATCACTTAAGCTCATCTAAAATGGCACCTCTGCAACTAACGTTTTCTGATTTCTGCACCTGAAAGCAACATCTCCATTATGTGAACATCCATAGTGTTCAGAAGAGATTTCACACTGAAGATGATGACTTGGGATTTCTCTGGGAAAGTGATGATCAGGGATTTCTACTGGGAAGACAAGGTTGAAGACAAAAGACAGGGAGGACGTTTCAGAGTGACCATGGTGGGCTTATACATCTACAGAGAGCTAAAGTGTGGGGGATGTGGGGAAAGAAGGCAGGAATGAGAGGGACGAGCAGGGCCTTAAGGAGACTGGCCTTATAGGCCATGGTGAGGACCTTGATCTTTAATCTGAGCAGTGGAGTTGGTAGTAAGCAGGGAAATAACATGATCACTTTTGTGACTTAGAAGAGCCAGTTTATTGAGAATGAGGGTCTGATACGAAAAGACATACTTAATCATTGAGCTCTAATTGTCTGTGTTGAGCCAATTAGTGTTCTCTCTGTTTTCTGATCATGTTTTGGCCTGCCCAATTCCTCTTCTTTATTTACGTCACTTATGTGTTCTAATTATCTACCTATCATTTGAAGACATTTGCATTTTCAACTCCTTTCCTAGGCCTGCATTCCAAGCAAATATTATCTCCTGATAGCTCAAATGTCTGTCAATTAAGAATTGCATTTTGCTGTTTACTACAAAGACATTTCTCTGAATAGTGACTTCAGTAAAATAGAAGCTTATTTATCTCCAATATGTGCCTGGAGGTAGATTTAATGATTTTACTATTTTATCAGGGACTAAGGTTTCTATTTGTTTCCTGTGCCATCTTTGGCCTACAGCATTTATTCTCGAGATTATCTGGTACAAAATGGCTCCTAGGCTTCCTACCATCACATCTTCATTCCGAGCTGTAGGATGGAGGAAGAAGAAAATAATGCATGCTTTCTATGAGTTCTAGATAATGCATTTACTTATAATCATTGGCAAACACTCAGTTACAGTGCTGCAATGGAAGTGGAAAATATAGATTTTTATTCTAAGTAACAGTGTGCCTAGCTAAAATTTAAGATTTCGATTTGTTTTATTTTGTTTTAAATAGCAAGAAAGATTAAGAAACTGGCAGCCTCTACTATGAGACTTACGAGAGTAGAAAACTGACAGCCTCTGCTATAGTGTATGACTCCAGACTTCATTTTGATGCTTTTTTAAAGAAACTTTTATGATTTTAAAGAAACTTTATGATTCCATTAGTGCATTTTGTCAAGAGTTCCATCCTACCAAGTCCTATCACTATGTAGTTTACTTCTTGTGTTTAATGTGAATTTCAATTTATGTATTATTTACATTATGTGCCTTGATAGATGCTCATCTGATTGTCCAAATTTGACAATTCTTGGTCAGATTCCATCCTTCTTAATCTTTTAGTACACCAGCTCAATGAGAGGGAGAAGAACCAGAAACTACTGGGCAAGCTGAATGCAGAACCTCAAACATACTTGAACAGGCATGCTTTAGTTGATGCCCATCTAGGTGAGGAAAACATTCTTTTCTTTGCACAAATTTACTTGTCTCCTAAGTGCCCTTGTTTGGGTTGTTTGTCATCAACCTGGTACCCCTACACCCTATTCCTAGGGTTTTCTCTGCATTGTGGAAGAAGGATCAAATACGGGATTTATCCATGTCCTCTTTCCTATACTGCTCCAGTTGCAAAAGAAATAATGCTTGTAAATGTGAAGGGCTACCCCAGTCAACAGTCATACTCTCAAATACCTGCAGGGGCTAACCCAGTGACATAAATAAATGAAATAGACCAGGATGAATGGGAATCGTGTATCCAATGTAAATGGGAATCCTCAACTTACTGTATTTGTTAATGTTTGGGAGTGAAATCAGATGTCTCTATTTTTGAAGAATACTTAGAAAATTGATTTTTGGGGGATGGGAGGAAATGTCAGGATTTTAAAGTGATGACAGAACTAGTTTAACTCTTAAAAGACCAAGCAAAACACATTTGCTCCTCTGTGGGTCTCCTTGAATGACCTTTGAGTTACACAGATACCAATTCTCATTATTTGTAATGAACGTTGAAAGCTATTGTTTTTAGCTTTCCTGTGAGATTGCTATCTCCTTGCTTCTGCTAACATGCCTTTCCCCTTGATCAGTGTCTGGCCTGTCATAGTTCCCTATCTAATGGTAAATATTTGACTTCTGTAGAGCTCATCATGTTCTTTCTAGGAATCTGTATGTGGACCATGGGGAAAGTAGGCTATCCTTACTCACTTGTATTGCTCAGCGGGTCTGCTGTAGGCCTGAAGATGACAATATGGTGGAACTGCATCTGTAATGGCAGAGAATGAGGCCAAAAAGCAAAGGCAAGCAGAGGTAAAGGAGATTGGGAGAGTCCTGGCAGCACTCAGCCTACCCACAGTCTTAAAGCACTTCTTCGAATCCTGTGAGTTAATAAAATATTCTCCTGAGCCCTAGGAGCCAGTCAATTCCCTTTTAGTTTGCTCATGCTAATTTGAGCTGGCTTTATTTCAATAGCACCCAACCAAAAAGACTACAACTATAAGTAGTAATAACAGTATTAGTAGAAGTAAAACTTGATTATCCATCAATTCCTTTAGAAAGAAGGCAAAAGGGCTGGGTGCGGTGGCTCATGCCTGTAATCTCAGAATTTTGGGGGCCCAACGTGGGCGGATCATGAGGTCAGGAGTTCGAGACCAGACTGACCAACATGGTGAAACCCCGTCTCTACTAAAAATACTATATATATATTAGCCGTGCATGGTGGTGCTTGCCCATAATCCCAGCAACTCAGGAGGCTGAAGCAGGAGAAATGCTTGAACCCGAAAGGTGGAGGTTGCAGTGAGCTGAGATTGCACCACTGCACTCCAGCCTGGGCAACAGAATGAGACTGTCTCAAAAAAAAAAAAAAAAAAAAAAGGAAACGAGGCAAAAGATATAAATTTTTGGATTCTAAAGAATGTTCCTTGGACTACAGTTATTTTCAAAGGGTTTAAGAATTGTAGTAAGAGAGTAAGAGAGTTGGTATTTGGGATAGTGGAATGATAAGTATACAATGAGACTTTTTATCTTAATAGGCACTGGCCCTTCATGTGTTCTCTCCAGTGCATCATCTCTTCATAGACTCTTCTTAGAAAATTTTCCGTTGTGTGAACCGTTCCATAGATTTTTATTCTCCCATAAGAGAAACCACGAGAACAGGTCTGGAAGAAAAGATTCAGTAGGTGCTGCATTATGTGTCTGGGATAAGTACCAATTTGATGAGAAAATGAAAAATAATTTCTCAAACAGCACTTTCTGAGATGTCGTGTGTGATGTATACAACTAAATAGGAATATTTGTCTTTTGCTAAATATAACTTAATAGCTCTTAAAACTAAGCTATGAAGGGAGAATGAGAAGATGTAGAATAATATGTGGGATTCATATGTGAGAGAATATAAAGGCAAAACATAATAAAAAGTGGAAATGCCTCTCACTTAGTATAATAGGAGATTATCTAGGCCTGGGAGGTTTAGAGAGATGATACAGTGGTAGGAAAAATTATACATTAACTTCATGACACTTCATAAGGAAGTAGTGATTTCTGAACATGTGCAGTTACTTTTACTATAAATACCATCAGAGTGATCAGAGATTTGATAGAGGAAAACATCTTCCCCAGACATAGGCAAGCATCTCCCTGGGAGCACAGTTTCCAAATGGTCTTCAATGATGGCTGCACTCTCCTTAGGCATTCTTTATGATGCCTCAAGTGCCTTCGCCATTCAAGCCCATGACTTCTTGCAGTGTTTAGACTTCACTGGATTTGGAAACTTGGGTGTCAAAACAGAGCTGAACCAGTACATTCTGTGGGCGCTTGGGTTAAAACTAAACCTCTCAAGATACAGCACCCTAATTGGGATTGTTTTTGTGAAATTGGTCACATTAATCTCTGTCTCAGTTAATTATGCAATAACATTTACATGCCTGGAGGCCAATTTAAAATTCTTGCTCAGACTTCCCTGAAAATGTGTCACTATGCTCTGAAAACAGTGCCAAGACATTAATTGTAAATCAATTATTTTTGAAGGTGGGGGGTGCTGTTATAATTCCTAGTCTGGTTTTCCTACACATTAGAATATAAGAAGTAGTCCCTGCCATTCTACCCATCCTATGACACTAAAATTTCAAATTTTACCTGACTTCCCTCCTGAAAAAGTTCCTATATCTTCTCTTCAGTCTTGAGATTATGGAAGTCTACTGGCAATGTGTTGGATTAGATATAATCTTGAGACATATTCTAAACTCTTCCCCTGGTCCAAGAATAACTATGCTTAAATAATCCCAAAAGGTTGTTGGTTATGTTATTAATTTTTTCTAAAAGGAAAAGTTCCACAAGTTTTATGATAATATATTTTAATTTATCATTACCTTGAGAATCAGAGGATCACTGAGTCTTGGAGGAGAAGAATTTTTAGCTCATTTATTCCAGTCTTCAACCTAAGGCAGGAATCTCTTCTGCCATGTCTTTTATGCTTTCATCTAGTTGGGAAATACTTATTAAGTGTTTACAATGAGTGGGGGATTGTGCTAAGTTTTGCCAGAGACCCAGAGGTAAGAGAAGCTCTGATAATTAGGGATTATAGTCTCATAGCAATTATGCTTCACATTTGTAAGTATACTAGCAGATGGGTAGCATAGTAGAACTAGAAATAGATGGAATGCTAAGGGCGTTTCAGGGTGGGACAGAATAATTTTGGCTGATAAAATTAAAAAGTGTAGAGGAAGTGGCTTTTCAGCTGAGGCTCAAAGAAGTGGAGTAAGGTTTGAATTTACAGGGATGAGAGAGAAGAAAATTCCACATGGAAGGATCATGTGTGAAAATAAAGAAGCTAGGTGTGGCTGCATCATCAAACATGATTAGAAGGGTAACTTGTTGGAATCATGGTTAGAAGGTTACATATAGAGAGGTGGTTTTCTACCAGATCATTCAGTCATTTGAAAGGCAGCCAAAATATACTGTATGCTAGTCTGCAGGAGCAGAGGAGCCACTGCCTATTTTCAAGCAAGGAAATGGCATGATCAAACTGTACTAGAGGAAGATGGCTGGGGTCCGGGGAGGTTACTGAATGTCAGGTGGCTTGGTGAGCAAGGAGATTAGAGTCAGGGAACAAGCTAGAGTCTATTACATGGTTCAGGTAAGGGGTAATTAGAGATGAAACGAGAAAAGTAGCTAGAGTAACCATAAGAAGGGGATAGGTGTTCAACGTGTGGGATTTAATGACTGAGTAATTGTGGAGGGCAAGGGAAAGCAAGAGATAGAAGTTACCTTAGCAGTTTTTATCCAAGTACATGAGAAAGTGGTTATGCTGAGGAGGAAGAAAAAGTTTGGTGGAGGTAATGGTGGAAGTTGATATAGTACACATGAGAATCTGGAAGCATATCAAGGTGAAGACGTCCAGGAAACAATGGAAGATATGAGAATGAAATTAGGTAAAAGTATCAGCAGTATAAGCAAAGACTTCGAAATCAGTCATGTAGAAATGGGATTCAAAGCCATAAAAGGACAAGAGGTCACCCAAGAAGTGTACAGTATAGAAAGGAAGAAAAGAGGGACAAAGCCAGATTTAGTTGAAGGAACTCATACATTTAGGAGGAAGTGGGAGCTCCAAGAAGAGTGACTATGAAATAGACAAGGAACAGTTACAGAGGAAGGAAGATAATCAGGAATATAATATATAGGGTAATGAAACATAAGTGAGGTGAGAGCTTCATTAACCAGGGCTTGTGCTCAGTCTGAATTGTCCCAGGAAGATCAACAAAGCTAAAGTTGGAGAGAAATCCAGTAACTGTTAGATAAAGTAGCTATATGGTCACTTGAGAGAACCTTTTTTGGAAAGTGTTATTGCTATAAATCTGATTGTAAGGTCTTAAGGAAATAGTCGAGATATCTGTTCAAGATGGGGCAATGAGCTCATGCTTTTTTTCCCCAGGGATATAATAATAGATTTCTAAAAAGTAAGAAAAGACTTAGTGAGAGGCTCTAAACACAAGGCCAGTAAAAACACACAATGTTGATGACAGTTGTAGCTCAAGCTTCTGGACTTTTTAGTCTAAAGCAGGAGGTGGATCTGGGACCTTGGTTTCTGAAAATATGCTTCTTGTGTGGGAGAGAGCAGTGCTGTGGCCACCGATGAAGGTTTCACAGTCACCACCACTTGCCAAAGGAGACAGGAATAAAAAAATGTCTCATAGTGTAGGATTGGCAATTGGCTTAAAAAATCTGTGGGCTGTGAGGTAGGGAAGAGTTTAGGAAGTGGAGGTGGGAGCAGAGGTTCAGGATGGACAGACACAGAAAACCTTATGACTAAGAACTGGGTTCCAACTGCCACGTGGGTTTGTACTGCAATGACAAACATAGACAAGAAGTATATGAGTGTAAGCAGCTACAAAACCACATACACACATAGCATTAAAACAAACACATTTTAAAACATGTATTCACTCCAAATAAGTGTGTAAACAGAATTTTAAAACTGATGGAAAAAATGCTGAAAAGGGCAATGAACAAAATTTTAAAATCAGAACACAAATTTACTCCCAATGAAATTATTTTGTAAACTAGTCTGACAAAGACTTTTGGATAGTGTATTTAAGACATTCCAAGTAAAAAAAAGAAACAGAATATACACCATCTATTAAAAATGAACAAATGAGCTAAAGAAATACATGCAAAAAAACCTACCATATGATTGATTTTATAAAGTTTAAAATCAAGCAACTCTCATGTGGTTTTAGAAGTCAAAATAAGGATAGTGGATATTTTATAGAATGAGAAAGAGCATGAGTGTGAGTTGGCATGAGGAGGCGTTTGAGGCAATTTTGGGATGGTAATGATATTTTATTTGTGGATTAGGTTGTTATAATTTATTGAGTTATATATACTTATGATTTATGCTCTTTTCTGAATGTATGTTATAATACAAAAAATATTTAAAAATGGGAAAAGAGCCAGGTGCGGTTGCACATCCCTGTAATCCCAGCACTGTGGGAGGCCGAGACAGGTGGATTGCTTGAATCCAGTAGTTTGAGACCAGCCTGGGAAACATAGTGAGTCCCCATCTATAAAAAATTGTTATTGATTAAAAATTTTTTAAAAAAGAAAAGAAATGGTGTAAGAACTAATGAAAAGAAATAATGAAAAAACCAGGCAGAAACTAGAAAGAACAAGTGGCTTTATAAGCAAATCTTAGGAATTAAAAGTATAGTCGTTAAACTGACTAAAAAATAGAAAATTATGTGGGGTTTTATGAGTTCCATAAATAACACCCCTCTGTACACCACTGTGTTTGAAACACATTTTGAGATGGATTCAGAAGCCAAATAGACTGAGATTAAGAGTGAATTTCATTAGGTGGAAGAAGGCCACAAATTATATTATTCCCTTTGTATGAAACGACCAGAATGGACAAATCCACAGAGACAGAAATAGTTTAGTGGTTTCCAAGGGGCTGGGGGTGAGGTATGATTGCTAATGGATAGGAGGTTTGATTTGGGGGTACTGAAAATGTTCTAGAAGTAGATAGTGAAGATGGTTGCACTATTTTTTGGATATGCCACAATGAACAAATTAATTGTGTACTTTAAAGGGGTGAATATTGTGGTTTATGAGTTATATCTCAATTTTAAAAAGAGTAAAAAAGGAGTTTTGTCACTAATACAAAAACCATCGGAGGACAAGGCCAAACTCACGACAGAAGAGTTTGCTGATGTTCCCTGTCTGCCCTATCTCTAGCTTATCTTTACCCAGGAAAAAATTTGGGGTGATAGACACATTTAGAATAGCTGCCTCACACCAGTTCAGAATGTGGATAGAGAAAGAGATTGAATCCCTAGCACTTACAGTCTTTTTAATGGATTAGCCCCATCCAAAGAATGTAATATAAAGTTCAGGTCATCATCCACCTATCAGGTCGGAGGAGTAAGTAAGGGGTGGAGCAAAAAGAAAGTATGTCTTTATCCACTGATCTGTTGATGAACACTTAGGTTGATTCCATATCTTTGCTATTGTGAATAGTGCTGCAATAAACATGGCGGTGCGGGTTTCCCTTTGATATACTAATTTCCTTTCCTTTGGATAAATACTCAGTGTGTTACATACACAGAATGGAATACTATCCATCAATAATAAAGAATGAAATTGTGTCATTTGTAACACGTATAGAATTGGAAGTCATTATGTTAAGTGAAATAAGCCAGGCACAGAAAGACAACTATTGCATGTTCTCAGTCATATGTGGGAGCTAAAAAAATTTGATCTCATGAAGAAAGTAGAATAATAGTTACCAGTGGATGGAAAGGTTGTTTATGTGTAGGGATGGTGTATTAGGCTGTTCTTGTGTTGCTATAATGGAATATATGAAACAGGGTTATTTATGAAGAAAAGAAATTTAATTGGCTCACAGTTGTGTAGGCTGTACAAATGTGGCACTGACATCTGCTCAGCTTCTAGGGAGGCATCAAGGAACTTTTTTTTTTACTCATGGCAGAAGGTGAAGGAGTAGGCACATCACATGGTAAGAGCAGGAGCCAGAGAGATAAGGGGAGGTGCCCCACACCTTAAAACAATCAGGTCTCAGAAGATCTCACTATTATGAGGACAGCACCAAGCCATGAGGGTTCTGCTGCCATAACCCAAACCTCTCCCACTAGGCCCCACCTCCAACTTTGGAGAGTACATTTTAACATGCGATTCGGGTGGGACAAATATCCAAACTGTATCATCCCACTCCCGGTCCCTCAAATCTCATGTCCTTCTCACATTCCAAAATACAATAATCTATTCTCAATAGTCCTCCAAAAGTCTTAACTCATTTCAGCATCACTCAAAAGTCCAAAGTCCAAAGTCTCATCTGGAAATGAATTTCTTCCACCTATGAGCCTATAAAATCAAAACAACTTATTTACTTCCAAGATACAATGGGGTACAGGCTTTGGGTGAACATTCCCATTCCAAAAGGGAGAAATTGGCCAAAAGAAAGGGGCTACAGTTCCCATGCAAGTCAGGAACCCAGCAGAGCAGTCATTACATCTTAAAACACCAAAATCATCTTTGACTCCATGTCCCACATCCAGGGCACAGTGCTGAGAGGCAAGAACTCCCACGGCCTTTGGCAGCTCCACCTCTGTGTCTTTTCAGGGTGCAGCCCCCATAGCTGCTCTCATGAACTGGAGTTGAATGTCTGCAACTTTTCCAGATGCAGGGTGCAAACTGCCAGTGAAGCTACCATTCTGAGGTCTGGAGGCTGGTGGCTTTCTTCGCACAGTTCCACTAGGCAGTACCCCAGTGGGAACTCTGTGTGGCCTGCAAACCATATTTTCCTTTCACACTGCCATAATAGAAGTTCTTGTGAGGGCTCTGCCCCTGCAGCATGCTTCTTCCTGGACACCCAGGATTTCTCATATAGCCTCTGAAATCTTGGCAAAGACTGCCAAGTCTCTATCACTCTTGCACTCTATGCACCCACAGGCTTAATATCACACGAAAGCCACCAATGCCTGCACCCTCCAGAGCAGTGGCTTGAGCTATACTTGGGCCCCTTTTAACTGAGGCAGGAGCTGGAGTAACAGGGATGCTGAGTGATATGGTTTTTGTCCTGTGCCCCAACCCAAGTGTCATGTTGAATTGTGATTCCCAATACTGGAGGCAGGGCCTTGTGGGAGGTGATTGGATCATGGAGGTGGTTTCTAATGGTTTAGCACCATCCCCCTAGTGCTGTCTCATGATAGAGTTCTCATGATATCTGGTTGTTTGAAAGTGTGTAGCACTCCTCAACCCTTGCTTTGCACTCTCTCTCTCTCTCTCTCTCTCTTTCTCTTTCTCTCTCTCCTTCTGGTCATGGGAAGACATGTTTGCTTCTCCTTCGCCTACTGCCAAGACTGTAAGTTTCCTGAGGCCTCCCCAGCCATGCCTTCAGTACAGCCTACAAAATTGTAAGTCAATTAAGACTCTTTTATTCATAAATACCCAATCTCAGGTAGTTCTTTATAGCAGGATGAAAATGGATTAAAACAGAAAATTGGTACTAGGAGTGGGGCATTGCTATAAAGATACCTGAAAATGTAGAAGCAACTTTGGAACTGGGAAATGGGCAGAGATTGGAAGAGTTTGGAGAGCTCAGAAGAAGACAGAAAGATGAAAGAAAGTTTAATTGTTGTGTCCAAAATGCTGATAGTAATATGGACTGTGAAGTCCAGGCTGAGAAGGTCTCAGAGGGAGATGAGAAACTTATTGGGAACTGGAGTAAAGGTCACTCTTGTTATGCTTTAGCAAAAAGACTAGTGGCATTGTGCTTCTGCTCTAGAAATCTGTGAATCTTTGAATTTGAAGGAGATGATTTAGGGTATCTGGCAGAAGACATCCTAAGCAGCAAATCATTCAAGTTGTAGCCTGGCTTCTTCTAAAAGCCTATGCTCATCTGCATATACAAAAAAATTATCTGAAACTGGAACTTATATTTAAAAGTGAAACAGAGCATAGAAGTTTGGAAAATTTGCATACTCAGCCATTTGGTAGAAAAGAAAAACCCATTTTCTGGGAAGGAACTAAAGCTGGCTGCAGAGATTTGCATAGGTAAAGAGGGGCTGAATGTTAATAGCCAAGACAATGAGGAAAATGCCTCCAAGGCATTTCAGAGAACTTCATGGCAGCTCATCCCATCACAGGCCTGGAGGCCTAGGATGGAAAAATGGTATCGTGCACCAGGCTCATGACATACTGGGGATTACATTTAAGCATGAGATTTTGGCAGGATAAATATCCAAATTATATCTGTTGGGATGAATAAAGGCTGATTAGTGGGTACAAATATACAGTTAGGTAGAAGAGATAAGTTCTAGTGTTTGACAGCATATTACAGTGACTATAGTTAACAATAATATATATTTCAAAATAGCTAGAATATTTCAAATGTTTCTAACACAAACAAATGCTTGAGGTTATGGATATCCTAAATACTCTGTTTTGATCATTACACACTGTATGCATGTATCACAGTACACATGTACCCCATAAATATGTACAAATATTATGTGACAATAAAAGAACAACAACAAAAAAAAAGAAAGGATGTTATTTTTTAGCAGACATCCTTTCATGTAGATATCTGAGGAGTTGGGGACAAATGTCACTTCCTAACAAAGTTATCTCTAGACAGGGTACCATGTGAAAATTAATGAATTAAAGATAGTATTGAGAAATTCACTTTGTGTGCAATATGGTTTTATTATTGTGAGGAAATTGCAAACTATCACAAAGAAAGGAAAATATTAAAGCTATCACAAAGAAAATACAGACTACCTATAAGAAAACAGCAATTGGACTCACAATAGACTTTTCAATTAGCAAAAGCAGAAACCAGAAAACTATTAAGTACAGTTGAAAAATGCCAGTCAAGATTAATCACACAGCCAAATTATTATCCAGTAATGAGGGCAAATAAATATGCTTTTGGAGATATAAAGGTACAAGAGTTTACTACACAGAGATTGTTAATATAAGAATTTTTTAAATATAGAAAGTAGAAAAATAAGTACAGTTGGAAGCTCTGGGATGCAAGGTAAAATGGAAGACATTGAAAGTAATAAATTGTTGACAATTTTCATTGAATTGATGTAAAATAAATAAAGAACACAATATTGTTGATAGCATACAATGGAAGGCACCAAAATTAATAAACTGTGTTGAAAAATTTCACTGAGTTGACATAAAATAAACAAAATAAAAGACTCAATATTGTTGTATTTTTCTTACAGGTAAAACTAAGCAGGAAAGGTACTTGATAACGTGCTAAAATCCTTGTGTCTGGGAAAGACAGATAAAATATCATGATCTTTAGAGCATTCAAAAATGTATAGTTAATTCCATATACTAAAAAGTTAACTAAAAGTATAGAAATAAAATCCACGGTTAGAACACAAGGGTCACACAAAAATGTTTATCCACCTAATAGAGGCAAGGTAAGAAAAGGAAAAAATATATATAAAGAAGTGAAGAAAACGGTTGGTAAACTCCAAATACAAATAAGATGCTGAAATAATTCCAAATATATCAGGTATTATGGTATGTGTAAGTAGACTAAGCCTTCAAAATACAGAGATTACTAGATGGATACAAAACGTAAATCCAGCCATATGCTGCTGATGAAGGACATCACAAAACAAATCACACAGAGAGTTTAAAAACAAAAAAGAATGGAAAATATGCTAAGTAATTTAGCAATATTAGTATCATACAAAATAGATTTAAAGTATTAATAGAAAAAGAAAAGAACTGTGCAAAAAACAATCCTCTAAGAAGTAAGAATCACAATCCAGTTGTATATAATAGCATATCCCTGAAAAATGCAAAGTAAAAATAAACAAAATTTTAAGGAGAGGTGGGAAAATCAACAATTTTAACTGGAGATTTAACACATAGCTATCAGATATTTACAGAATAAGCTGAAGAGGTGTTTGTAATAATAGAGAAGATTTAAGAGATGTTTGTAATAACAGAGAAGATTTAAGCAACACAATGTAAAAAGCTAACTCTAATGGAAAGCACAGAACTCAGTCAAACAAATAGAGAATATTAAATGCCATTCAAGTACACGTGGATTATTTACACAATGATCACATTGGGAGAGAAGGGAAGTCACAATAAATTTTAAAGGTCAGTATAATAAATTCTATGTTCTTTAACCAAAAGACAACTAAACTAGAAATCAATAATAGGATATTTAATAAACAGTCCCCATAGTTTTAGAAAAATAAAATTATACCTTAAATACTTAATGAACTGAAGACTAAACGCCACTAAGAATTACAAAATATTGGAAAGATGTCCAAACAATAGTTCTCTCAGTTCATTTTATTTTTAAAGTAATTAAAATAATTTTTTAAAATTTATTCTTAAAACATCCCAGGATACATGTGTAGAATATGGAGCTTTGTTACACAGGTATACATGTACCATGGTGGTTTGCTGCACCTATTGACCCATCCTCTAAGATCCCTCCCCTCACCCCCCACTTCCCAACAGGCCCTGGTGTGTGTTGTTCTCCTCTCTATGTCTGTGTTCTCATTGTTCAACTCCCACTTATGAGTGAGAACATGCAGTATTTCGTTTTCTGTTCCTGTGTTAGTTTGCTGAGGATGATGGCTTCCAGCTTCATCCTTGTTCCTGCAAAGGACATGATCTGATTCCTTTTTATGGTTGCATAGTATTCCATGGTATATATGTACCACATTTTCTTTATCCAGTCTATCATTAATGGGCATTTGGGTTGGTTCCATGCTTTTGCTATTGTAAATAGTGATGCAGTAAACATACATGTGCATGTGTCTTTAATGATTCTATAATCTTTCGGGTATATACCCAGTAACGGGATTGCTGGGTCAAATGGTATTTCTGGTTCTAGATCCTTCAGGAGTTGCCGTACTGTCTTCCACAATGGTTGAACTAATTTACACTACCACCAACAGTGTAAAAGCATTCCTATTTCTCCACAGCCTTGCCAGCTTCTATTGTTTTCTGACTTTTTAATAATCATCGTTCTGGCTGGCCTGAGATGATATTTCATTGTGGCTTTGATTAGCATTTCTCTGACGACCAGTGCTGTTGAGCTTTTTTTCATACGTTTGTTGACTGCATAAATGTCTTCTTTTGAGAAGTGTCTGTTCATATCCTTTGCCCCTTTTTGATGGAGGTTTTTTTTCTTGTAAATTAGTTTAAGTTCCTTTTAAATTCTGGATATTAGACCTTGGTCAGATGGGTAGATTGCAAAAATTTTCTCCCATTCTGTAGGTTGCCTATGCATTCTGATGATAGTTTCTTTTGCTGTGCAGAAGTTTTTTAGTTTAATTAGATCCCATTTGTCAATTTTGGCTTTTGTTGCTTTTGGCGTTTTTGTCATAAACTCTTTTCCCATGCCTATGTCCTGAATGGTATTGCCTAGGTTTTCTAATAGGGTTTTTATGGTTTTGAATTTTACATTTATGTCTTTGATCCATCTAAAGTTAATTTTTGTACAAGGTGTGAGGAAGGGGTCCAGTTTCAGTTTTCTGCATATGGCTAGTCAGTTTTCCCAACACCATTTACTGAATAGGAGATCCTTTCCCCATTGCTTGTTTTTGTCAGGTTTGTCAAAGATCAGATGGTTGTAGATGTGTGGTGTTATTTCTGAGGCCTCCGTTCTGTTCCATTTGTCTATATATATCTGTTTTGGTACCAGTACCATGCTGTTTTGGTTACTGTAGCCTTGTAGTATAGTTTGAAGTCAGGTGGTGTGATGCCTCCGGCTTTGTTCTTTTTGCTTAGGATTGTCTTGGCTATATGGGTTCTTCTTTGATTCCATGTGAAATTTAGAATAGTTTTTTCTAATTCTGTGAAGAATGTCAATAGTAGTTTGATGGGAATAGCATTGAATTTATAAATTACTTTGGGGGTTATGGCCATTTTCATGATATTGATTCTTCCTGTCCATGAGGCTGGAATGTTTTTCCATTTGTTTCTTCCCTTATTTCCTTGAGCAGTGGTTTGTAGTTCTCCTTGAAGAGATCCTTCACATCCCTTGTAAGTCGTGTTTCTAGGTATTCTATTCTATTTGTAGCAACTGTGAATGGGAGTTCATTCACGATTTGGCTCTCTGCCTGTCTATTGTTGGTGTAAAGGAATGCTTGTCATTTTCGCACATTGATTTTGTATCCCAAGACTTTGCTGAAGTTGCTTATCAGTTTAAAGAGTTTTTGGGCTAAGATGATGGGGTTTTCTAAATATAAAATCATGTCATCTGCAAACAGAGACAGTTTGACTTCCTCTCTTCCTATTTGAATACACTTTATTTCTTTCTCTTGCCTTATTGCCCTGGCCAGAACCTCCAATTCTATGTTGAATAGGAGTGGTGAGAGAGGGCATCCTTGTCTTGTGCTGGTTTTCAAAGGGAATGCTTTCAGCTTTTGTTCATTCAATATGATATTGGCTGTGGGTTTATCATAAATAACTCTTATTATTTTGAGATATGTTCCATCAATGCCTATTTTATTGAGAGTTTTTAACATGAAGGGATGTTGAGTTTTATCAAAGCCCTTTGATGCATCTATTGAGATAATCATGTGGTTTTTGTCATAGGTTCTGTTTATGTGACTGATTACGTTTATTGATTTTCATATGTTGAACCATGTTTGCATCCCGGGTATGAAGCCAACTTGATCATGTTGGATAAATATTTTGATGTGCTGTTGGATTTGTTTCGCCAGTATTTTATTGAGGACTTTTGCATCCTTGTTCATCAGGGATATTGGTCTGAAGTTATCTTTTTTTATTGTTTCTCTTCTCTGTTTTGGTATCGGGATGATGCTGACTTCATAAATGAGATAGGGAGGAGTCCCTCCTTTTCCATTGTTTGGGATAGTTTCAGAAGGAATGGTACCAGCTCCTCTTTGTATTTCTAACAGAATTCAGCTGTGAATCTGTCTGGTCCTGGGCTTTTTCTGGTTGGTGGGCTATTAATTACTGCCTCAATTTTAGAAGTTAAAATTGGTTTATTGAGGGATTTGACATCATCCTGGTTTAGTCTTGGGAGGGTATGTGTGTCCAAAAATTTATCCATTTCTTCTAGATTTTCTAGTTTATTTGCGTAGAGGTGTTTATAGTATTCTCTGATAGTAGTTTGTATTTCTGTGGGGGTCAGTGGTGATATCTCCTTTATCATTTTTTATTGTGTCTATGTGATTCTTCTGTCTTCTCTTCTTTATTAGTCGAGCTAGCGACCTATTTTGTTATTTTATTTTATTTTATTTTTTTTCAAAAAACCAGCTCCTGGATTCATTGATTTTCTGGAGGGTTTTTTGTGTCTCTATCTCCTTCAGCTCTTCTCTGATCTTAGTTATTTCTTGTCTTCTGATAGCTTTTGGATTGGTGTGTTCTTGCCTCTCTAACACTTCTAATGGTGATGTTGAGGTGTCAATTTGAGATGTTTCAAGTTTTCTCATGTGGGCATTTAGTGCTATAAGTTTCCCTGTTAACACTGTTTTAGCTGTGTCCCAGAGATTCTGGTATATTTTCTCTTTGTTCTCATTGATTTCAAATAACTTATTTGTTTCTGCCTTAATTTTGTTATTTACCCAATAGTCATTCAGGAGTAGGTTGTTCAATTTCCATGTAATTTTGTGATTTTGAGAGAGTTTCTTAATCCTGAGTTCTAATTTGATTGCAGTGTGGTCTGAGAGAATGTGATGATTTCAGTTCTTTTGCATTTGCTGAGGAGTGTTTTACTTCCAATTACGTGGTCGATTTTAGAATAAGTGCCATGTGGTACTGAGAATAATGTATATTCTGTTAATTTGGGGTAGAGTGTTCTGTAGACATCTACTACGTCCACTTGATCCAGAGCTGACTTCAAGTCCTGAAAATCCTTTTAATTTTCTGTCTCATAGATCTGTCTTATTCTGAAAGTGGGATGTTAAAGTTGCCCACTATTATTGTGTGGGAGTCTAAGTCTCTTTGTATGTCTCTAAGAACTTGTTTTATGAATCTGGGTGCTCCTGTATGTGGTGCATACATATTTAGAATAGTTAGCTCTTCTTGTTGAATTGTTCCCTTTATGATTATGTAATGCCCTTCTTTGTTTTTTTTTTTAATATTTATTGGTTTAAATCCTGTTTTGTCAGAGACTAAGATTGCAAATCCTGCTTTTTTTTTTCATTTGTTTGGTAAATTTTCTTCCATCCCTTTGTTTTGAGCCTATGAATGTCTTTGCACATGAGATGGGTCTTCTGAATACAACACACCAGTGGGTCTTCACTCTATCCAATTTGACTGTCTGTGTCTTTCAATTGGGGCATTTAGCCCATTTACATTTAAAGGTAGTATTGGCCGGGCGCGGTGGCTCACGCTTGTAATCCCAGCACTTTGGGAGGCCGAGGCGGGCGGATCACAAGGTCAGGAGATCGAGACCACGGTGAAACCCCGTCTCTACTAAAAATACAAAAAAATTAGCCAGGTGTGGTGGCGGGCGCCTGTAGTCCCAGCTACTTGGAGAGGCTGAGACAGGAGAATGGCGTGAACCCAGGAGGCGGAGCTTGCAGTGAGCCGAGACTGCGCCACTGCACTCCAGCCTGGGTGACAGAGCGAGACTCCATCTCCAAAAAAAAAAAAAAAAGGTAGTATTGCTATGTGTGGATTTGATCCTGTCATCATGCTGCTATTTGGTTATTTTGCACACTAGTTGATACGGTTTCTTCATAGTGTCATTGGTCTTTATATTTTGGTGAATTTTTTAGTGGCTGGTACAAGCTTTTCCTTTCTATAATTAGTGCTTCTTTCAGGAACTCTTGCAGGGCAGGCCTGGGGGTAACCAAATCCCTCATCATTTGCTTGTCTGGAAAGAATTTTATTTCTCCTTGACTTATGAAGCCTAGTTTGGATGGATATGAAATTCTGGGTTGAAAATTCTTTTCTTTAAGAATGTTGAATATTGGCCCCCAATCTCTTCTGGCTTGTAGTGTCTGCTGAGAGATCCACTGTTAGTCTGATGGGCTTCCCTTTGTAGGTGACCTGCCCTTTCTCTCTGGCTGCCCTTAGCAGTTTTTCCTTCATTTCGACCTTGGAGAATCTGATGATTATATGTCTTGGGGTTGATCTTCTCATGGAGTATCTTAATGGTGTTCTCTGTATTTTCGGAATTTGCATGTTGGCCTGTCTTCGTACATTGGGAAAGTTCTCCTGGATGACATCCTGAAGTGTGTTTCCATTCTCCCCATCTTTTTCTGGTATTCCAATAAATTGTAAGTTCAGTCTTTTAATGAAGTCCCATATGTCTTGGAGGCTTTGTTCATTCCTTTTAATTCTTTTTTCTCTACTCTTGTCTGCATGCCGTATCTCAGCAAGGTGGTCTTCAAACTCTGATATCTTTTCTTCTGCTTGGTCGATTCAGCTATTGATACTTGTGCATGCTTCATGAAGTCCCCATGCTGTGTTTTTCAGCTCCATCAGGTCTTTTATGTTCCTGTCTAAACTGGCTATTCTAGTTAGCAATTCCTTTAACCTTTTATCAAGGTTCTTAGCTTCTTTGTATTGGGTTAGGACATGATCCTTTAGCTCAGCATAGTTTTTCATTGCCCATCTTCTGAAGCCTACTTCTGACATTGCGATCATTTGGAGGAGAAGAGGCACTCGGGTCTTTCGGGTTTTCAGCATTTTTTCATTGATTCTTTCTTATCTTTGTGCATTTGTCTAGTTTCAGTCTTCGAGGCTGCTGACCCTTGGATGGGGTTTTTCTGGGGGCTTTTTGTTGTTGATGATGCTGTTGTTGTTGCTTTCTGCTTGTTTGTTTTTCTTTCAAAGGTCAGGTCCCTCTTGTGTAGGGCTGCTGAAGTTTTCTAGGGGTTCACTTCAGGCCCTATTCATCTGATTCACTCCCATGCCTGGAGACATCACTCAAGAAGTCCAGATAACAGCACAGATGGGTACCCGCTCCTTCTGTGATCTCTGACCTCGAGGGGCACGAACCTGATGCCAATAGGATTGCTCCTGTATAGGATGTCTGGCAACCCCTGTTGGAGGGTCTCACCCAGTTGGCTGGCACAGGGAACAGGACCCATTTAACAAAGCACTTAGTCCGTTGGTGGAGGGGGTGTGCCTTGATGGGGGGAAACCCAGTCATCTAGGCTGCCTGGATTCCTCAGAACTACCAGGAGGCAAGTCTAAGTCTGCTGGTCGGCAAAGACTGTGGCGACCCCCTCCCCTAGGGGCTCAGGCCTGGGGAGATCCAGGTCTGTCTCTGAGCCTCTGGCTGGAGTTACTGGAGTTCCTGCAGGGAAGCCCCAACCAATGAGGAAGGATGGGTCAGGGTCAGGCCTGAAGAGGCCCTCTGGCCGCAGACTGCTACAGCCGGTGTGTCGGGCTGTGGGGACAAGTCTTGAGACCAAACCGTCCAGCTCCCTGGCTCCAGCAGAGGAAAAGCACAGCCTGGAGCCATAGATATGGATACCGCCCTTCCCCTGCCCAGGGAGCTTAGCGTGTTAGGCACTTGCGAGTCCCAGTACTGGCTGCTGCCCCCTCCGCCAAGGAGCTTAAATGGCTTAGATAGCAGGCAGCTGCAGTGGAGGTGCTGGTTGTCCCTCCCCATGGGAGTTTGCCAGGCTTAAACAGATTCCAGCAGAGAGACTAAGAGTCTGCGCATTCCCCTGTCGGGACGCTAGGCCCCAGTGGCATGGGTTTGCGAGTGGGATCTTCCGATCCATGGATTGCACAGTTCCGTGGAAAAAACAACGGTTTCCCTGGCTGGGTAGCACACTCACTCACCACCACTCACTCTCAGGTGGGCCGCCACACCACACTGTTCTTCCTTCTCTCCATAGGTCACCCCAGTCTCCTAGTCAGTTCTGATGAGAACCTGGATACCTTGGTTGCCTGTAAAGGATTCACATGCTTATTATGGTTTTCTTCAATGGGAGCCTCTGAATGCTGCTGTTTCTAGTTGGCCATCTTGTCCCCGCTCCCCACATTTTTTATT
This sequence comes from Symphalangus syndactylus, assembly GCF_028878055.3. Taxonomy (NCBI): domain Eukaryota; kingdom Metazoa; phylum Chordata; class Mammalia; order Primates; family Hylobatidae; genus Symphalangus; species Symphalangus syndactylus. Next base: position 26,109,023 of record NC_072438.2, read on the forward strand.
TATTTTTATTTTTTGAAACAGAGTTTTACTCTGTTGTTCAGTCTAGGGTTCAGTGGCATGATCTCAGCTCACTGAAACATCTGCTTCCTGGGCTCAAGCGATTCTCCTGCCTCAATCTCTCAAGTAGCTAGGACCATGGCCGTGCACCACCACACCCAGCTAATTTTTGTATATTTTATAGAGATGGTGTTTCACCGTGTTGCCCAGGCTGGTCTTGAATACTTGGGCTCAAGCAATCCACCCATCTTGGCCTCCCAGAGTGCTGGGATTACAGACTTGAGCCACTGCATCAAGCCTAAATTCATTTCTTAGTAAATAAGTGATTAAACATAAATGAATTATTTGAACCAAAAGCTAAAAAAAAAAAAAAAAGTAAACTTAATGTAGGTACAAGAAAATAATGCAATAAAAAACAAACAAAAAATTTAAACATAAAATAAAGGAACTATAGAAAAACCCAGGAAAATCCAAATACCATTCTTTGACAAAAACTAATAAAATAGATAAACCCCTAGCAAGACTGAAGAAGAACAAAAAGGTGTAAAAGAATAAACAAAGGTATGTAATTATGTATAAAAGAGGAATTTAAAAACAACAGAAATCATATAAACATATTTTTGCTACAAAAGTAAATTTCAACACTTAAACAATTTTCTAGAAAAATATATTTAAAACACCAATCTGAGTCAAGAAGATGTGGAAAACTTAAATCAAAAGATAGTTATCCAAAACTGAGACCAATAATTAAAATTCTTCCCCTCTTCCCCTATTAACCCAAGTTCCCATTACCCCCACCACACAAGGATCACAGACACCTGTCTTTTGGCCCAGATTGTTTTAACAAGGACGTTTTACCAGTCATTTGAAGAACAGACTATCTCCATCTTAAAAAAAAACATTTCAAAGAATTAAGGTTGAGAGCTCTTCAACTCATTTTGTGACAATATTGTAATTCTGATATTCAAACTAGACCAAGAAAGTAAAATAAAATAAAATTATAGATCAGTTTCACTTAAGAGTACAAATGCACAGAATCTAGATAAATTATAAACAAATGGAAAGGGCCATATATATACTCTTGTGTATATAAACGTCAAGTAGTGATTATTCCAGTAATGTATCTATATGAGAAAATTAAATAATGTAATTCATCATATTAACAGATTAAAAGGAAATACCATATGATCATCTCAACTGATGGAGGTAAAAATTGATAAAATTCAACACACAGTCACAGTTATATATTAAATTATACTATTTATTTAAATATTATATTTAATATTATTTAAAATATTACAAATCAAATCATAACTATTACAATATTATCATAATACATTAAAGACAGCAACTGAAAATCAATGGAATGTCCCTAAATTGTTTATTTCCATTAAAAGTGTACAACAAATATTATGCTTAATGGTAACACTTTACAATCATTCTTACTAATGTCAGAAAAAAATAAGGCAAATTTTAGTTGTTTCTGTTATCATTATATTAGAAGTTATATCTGATGCAATAAGCCAAAAATAAGAGAGATCAGAGTTTGAAGGGAGCAGAACAAATATTCTTAATCACAGAAAACATGATTGTCTCTAAAGTAAATCCCAAAGAATCTATAAACTATTAGAGATACTAGAATTTAACAAAGTTGTCAGATAGATAGGGGAGCAATGTGCAAACATTAACACCATCCTAAACACCAGAAAACACAAAGTAAAATATGTAATAATATGTAATATGTAACATATAGTAATGTACCAAGGGGTACATTTATCTTTTTTTTTTTTTTTAATTTTTTTATTATACTTTAGGGTTTTAGGGTACATGTGCACAATGTGCAGGTTTGTTACATATGTATCTATGTGCCATGTTGATTTCCTGCACCCATCAACTCGTCATTTAGCATTAGGTGTATCTCCTAATGCTGTCCCTCCCCCCTCCCCCACCCCACAACAGTCCCCGGAGTGTGATGTTCCCCTTCCTGTGTCCATGAGTTCTCATTGTTCAATTCCCACCTATGAGTGAGAACATGCGGTGTTTGGTTTTTTGTCCTTGCGATAGTTTACTGAGAATGATGGTTTCCAGTTTCATCCATGTCCCTACAAAGGACACGAACTCATCATTTTTTATGGCTGCATAGTATCCCATGGTGTATATGTTGCACATTTTCTTAATCCAGTCTATCGTTGTTGGACATTTGGGTTGGATCCAACTCTTTGCTATTGTGAATAGTGCCGCAATAAACATACGTGTGCATGTGTCTTTATAGCAGCATGATTTATAGTCCTTTGGGTATATACCCAGTAATGGGATGGCTGGGTCAAATGGTATTTCTAGTTCTAGATCCCTGAGGAATCGCCACACTGACTTCCACAATGGTTGAACTAGTTGACAGTCCCACCAACAGTGTAAAAGTGTTCCTATTTCTCCACATCCTCTCCAGCACCTGTTGTTTCCTGATTTTTTAATGATGGCCATTCTAACTGGTGTGAGATGGTATCTCACTGTGGTTTTGATTTGCATTTCTCTGATGGCCAGTGATGATGAGCATTTCTTCATGTGTTTTTTGGCTGCATAAATGTCTTCTTTTGAGAAGTGTCTGTTCATGTCCTCTGCCCACTTTTTGATGGGGTTGTTTGTTTTTTTCTTGTAAATTTGTTTGAGTTCATTGTAGATTCTGGATATTAGCCTTTTGTCAGATAAGTAGGTTGCAAAAATTTTCTCCCATTCTGTAGGTTGCCTGTTGACTCTGATGGTAGTTTCTTTTGCTGTGCAGAAGCTCTTTAGTTTAATGAGATCCCATTTGTCGATTTTGGCTTTTGTTGCCATTGCTTTTGGTGTTTTAGACATGAAGTCCTTGCCCACGCCTATGTCCTGAATGGTATTGCCTAGGTTTTCTTGTAGGATTTTAATGGTTTTAGGTCTAACATTTAAGTCTTTAATCCATCTTGAATTAATTTTTGTATAAGATGTAAGGAAGGGATCCAGTTTCAGCTTTCTACATATGGCTAGCCAGTTTTCCCAGCACCATTTATTAAATAGGGAATCCTTTCCCCATTTCTTGTTTTTGTCAGGTTTGTCAAAGATCAGATAGTTGTAGCTATGTGGCATCATTTCTGAGGGCTCTGTTCTGTTCCATTGATCTATGTCTCTGTTGTGGTACCAGTAGCATGCTGTTTTGGTTACTGTAGCCTTGTAGTATAGTTTAAAGTCAGGTAGCATGATGCCTCCAGCTTTGTTCTTTTGGCTTAGGATTGACTTGGCGATGCGGGCTCTTTTTTGGTTCCATATGAACTTTAAAGTAGTTTTTTCCAATTCTGTGAAGAAAGTCATTGGTAGCTTGATGGGGATGGCATTGAATCTATAAATTACCTTGGGCAGTATGGCCATTTTCACGATATTGATTCTTCCAACCCATGAGCATGGAATGTTCTTCCATTTGTTTGTATCCTCTTTTATTTCATTGAGCAGTGGTTTGTAGTTCTCCTTGAAGAGGTTCTTCACATCCCTTGTAAGTTGGATTCCTAGGTATTTTATTCTCTTTGAAGCAATTGTGAATGGGAGTTCACTCATGATTTGGCTCTCTGTTTGTCTGTTATTGGTGTACAAGAATGCTTGTGATTTTTGTACATTAATTTTGTATCCTGAGACTTTGCTGAAGTTGCTAATCAGCTTAAGGAGATTTTGGACTGAGACAATGGGGTTTTCTAGATATACAATCATGTCATCTGCAAACAGGGACAATTTGACTTCCTCTTTTCCTAATTGAATACCCTTTATTTCCTTCTCCTGCCTGATTGCTCTGGCCAGAACTTCCAGCACTATGTTGAATAGGAGTGGTGAGAGAGGGAATCCCTGTCTTGTGCCAGTTTTCAGAGGGAATGCTTCCAGTTTTTGCCCATTCAGTATGATATTGGCTGTGGGTTTGTCGTAGATAGCTCTTATTATTTTGAGATAAGTCCCATCAATACCTAATTTATTGAGAGTTTTTAGCATGAAGCGTTGTTGAATTTTGTCCAAGGCCTTTTCTGCATCTGTTGAGATAATCATGTGGTTTTTGTCTTTGGTTCTGTTTATATGCTGGATTACATTAATTGATTTGCATATGTTGAACCAGCCTTGCATCCCAGGGATGAAGCCCACTTGATCATGATGGATAAGCTTTTTGATGTGCTGCTGGATTTGGTTTGCCAGTATTTTATTGAGGATTTTTGCATCAATGTTCATCAAGGATATTGGTCTGAAATTCTCTTTTTTGGTTAAGTCTCTGCCAGGTTTTGGTATCAGGACGATGCTGGCTTCGTTAAATGTGTTAGGGAGGATTCCCTCTTTTTCTATCGATTGGAATAGTTTCAGAAGGAATGGTACCAGTTCCTCCTTGTACCTCTGATAGAATTCAGCTGTGAATCCATCAGGTCCTGGACTCTTTTTGGTTGGTAAGCTATTGATTATTGCCACAATTTCCGAACCTGTTATTGGTCTATTCAGAGATTCAACTTCTTCCTGGTTTAGTCTTGGGAGGGTGTATTTGTCGAGGAATTTATCCATTTCTTCAGATTTTCTAGTTTATTTGCATAGAGGTGTTTGTAGTATTCTCTGATGGTAGATTGTATTTCTGTGGGATCGGTGGTGATATCCCCTTTTTCGTTTTTTATTGCATCTATTTGATTCTTCTCTCTTTTCTTCTTTATTAGTCTTGCTAGCGGTCCATCAATTTTGTTGATCTTTTCAAAAAACCAGCTCCTGGATTCATTAATTTTTTGAAGGGTTTTTTGTGTCTCTATTTCCTTCAGTTCTGCTCTGATTTTAGTTATTTCTAGCCTTCTGCTAGCTTTTGAATGTGTTTGCTCTTGCTTTTCTGGTTCTTTTAATTGTGATGTTAGGGTGTCAGTTTTGGATCTTTCCTGCTTTCTCTTGTGGGCATTTAGTGCTATAAATTTCCCTCTACACACTGCTTTGAACGTGTCCCAGAGATTCTGGTATGTTGTGTCTTTGTTCTGGTTGGTTTCAAAGAACGTCTTTATTTCTGCCTTCATTTCATTATGTACCCAATAGTCATTCAGGAGCAGGTTGTTCAGTTTCCATGTAGTTGAGCGGTTTTGAGTGAGTTTCTTAATCCTGAGTTCTAGTTTGATTGCACTGTAGTCTGAGAGACAGTTTGTTATAATTTCTGTTCTTTTACATTTGCTGAGGAGAGCTTTACTTCCAACTATGTGGTCAATTTTGGAATAGGTGTGGTGCGGTGCTGAAAAAAATGTATATTCTGTTGACTTGGGGTGGAGAGTTCTGTAGATGTCTATTAGGTCCACTTTATGTAGAGCTGAGTTCAATTCCTGGATATCCTTGTTAACTTTCTGTCTCGTTGATCTGTCTAATGTTGACAGTGGGGTGTTAAAATCTCCCATTATTATTGTGTGAGAGTTTAAGTCCCTTTGTAGGTCACTGAGGACTTGCTTTATGAATCTGGGTGCTCCTGTGTTGGGTGCATATATATTTAGGATAGTTAGCTCTTCTTGTTGAATTGATCCCTTTACCATTATGTAATGGCCTTCTTTGTCTCTTTCGATCTTTGTTGGTTTAAAGTCTATTTTATCAGAGACTAGGATTGCAACCCCTGCCTTTTTTTGTTTTACAGTTGCTTGATAGATCTTCCTCCATCCCTTTATTTTGAGTCTGTGTGTGTCTCTGCACGTGAGATGGGTTTCCTGAATACAGCATACTGATGGGTCCTGACTCCTTATCCAGTTTGCCAGTCTGTGTCTTTTAATTGGAGCATTTAGCCCATTTACATTTAACGTTAATATTGTTATGTGTGAATCTGATCATGTCATTATGATGTTAGTTGGTTATTTTGCTCGTTAGTTGCTATAGTTTCTTCCTAGCCTCGATGGTCTTTACAATTTGGCATGTTTTTGCAGTGGCTGGTACCGGTTGTTCCTTTCCATGTTTAGTGCTTCCTTCAGGAGCTCTTTTAGGGCAAGCCTGGTGGTGACAAAATCACTCAGCGTTTGCTTGTCTGTAAAGTATTTTATTTCTCCTTCACTTATGAAGCTTAGTTTGGCGGGATAGGAAATTCTGGGTTGAAAATTCTTATCTTTAAGAATGTTGAATATCGGCCCCCACTCTCTTCTGGCTTGTAGAGTTTCTGCTGAGAGATCAGCTGTTAGTCTGATGGGCTTCCCTTTGTGGGTAACCTGACCTTTCTCTCTGGCTGCCCTTAACATTTTTTCCTTCATTTCACCTTTGGTGAATCTGACAATTATGTGTCTTGGAGTTGCTCTTCTTGAGGAGTATCTTTGTGGCGTTCTCTGTATTTCCTGAATCTGAATGCTGGCCTGCCTTGCTAGATTGGGGAAGTTCTCCTGGATAATATCTTGCAGAGTGTTTTCCAACTTGGTTCCATTCTCCCCGTCATTTTCAGGTACACCAGTCAGATGTAGGTTTGGTCTTTTCACATAGTCCCAAATTTCTTGGAGGCTTTGTTCATTTCTTTTTATTTTTTTTTCTCTAAACTTCCCTTCTCTCTTCATTTCATTCATTTCATCTTCCATCAGCGATACCCTTTCTTCCAGTTGATCGCATCTGCTACTGAGGCTTCTGCAATCTTCGCGTAGTTCTCGAAACTTGGCTTTCAGCTCCATCAGCTCCTTTAAGCCCTTCTCTCCATTGGTTATTCTAGTTATCCATTCTTCTAATTTTTTTTTCAAAGTTTTTAACTTCTTTGCTATTGTTTTGAATTTCCTCACGTAGCTCAGAGTAGTTTGATCGTCTGAAGCCTTCTTCTCTCAACTCATCAAAGTCATCCTCCATCCAGCTTTGTTCCCTTGCTGGTGAGGAACTGTGTTCCTTTGGAGGAGGAGAGGTGCTCTGTTTTTTAGAGTTTCCAGTTTTTTTGCTCTGTTTTTTTCCCCATCTTTGTGGTTTTATCTACTTTTTGTCTTTGATGATGGTGATGTACAGATGGGTTTTTGGTGTGGGTGTCCTTTCTGTTTGTTAGTTTTCCTTCTACCAGACAGGACCCTCAGCTGCAGGTCTGTTGGAGTTTACTAGAGGTCCACTCCAGACCCTGTTTGGCTGGCTGTCAGCAGCGGAGGCTGCAGAACAGCGGATTTTCGTGAGACCACAAATTCAGCTGTCTGATAGTTCCTCTGAAAGTTTTGTCTCAGAAGAGTACCCGGTTGAATGAGGTGTCAGTCTGCCCCTACTGGGGGGGTGCCTCCCAGTTAGGCTGCTCAGGGGTGAGGGACCCACTTTAGGAGGCAGACTGTCCATTCTCAGATCTCCAGCTGCGTGCTGGGAGAACCACTACTCTCTTCAAAGCTGTCAGTCAGACAGGGACACTTAAGTCTGTGGAGGTTCTTGCTGAGTTTTTGTTTGTCTGTGCCCTGTCCCCAGAGGTGGAGCCTACAGAGGCAGGCAGGCCTCCTTGAGCTGTGGTGGGCTCCACCCATTTCGAGCTTCCTGGCTGCTTTGTTTACCTAAGCAAGCCTGGGCAATGACGGGCGCCCCTCCCCCAGCCTCACTGCCACCTTGCAGCTTGATCTCAGACTGCTGTGCTAGCAATCAGCGAGACTCCGTGGGCATAGGACCCTCCGAGCCAGATGCGGGACACAATCTCCTAGTGTGCCGTTTTCCAGGCCCGTTGGAAAAGCGCAGTATTAGGATGGGACTGACCCGATATTCCAGGTGCCGTCTGTTTCCCCTTTCTTTGACTAGGAAAGGGAACTCCCTGACCCCTTGCACTTCCCGAGTGAGGCAATGCCTCGCCCTGCTTCGGCTCACGCACAGTGTGCTTCACCGACTGTCCTGCACCCACTGTTAGGCACTCCCTAGTGAGATGAAACCGGTACCTCAAGCAGAAATGCAGAAATCAGCCGTCTTCTGTGTCGCTGGGGCTGGGAGCTGGAGACCAGAGCTGTTCCTATTCGGCCATCTTGGCTCCTGGGGTACATTTAACAAAAGATATTTAATATCTTTATGGAGAAGATTGCAAATATTTTTGAAGGTCACAAAATGAACAGGAAGAAATTGAGAGATACACAGTCACTCCCTGATACCTGCAGGGGAATGGTTCCTGGACCTTCCTTGAATACCAAAATCAACAGTCCCTCTAGTAAAATTGTGTAGTATTTGCAAATAATCTATACACATTCTCCTGTCAAATGATCTTTAGATTACTTATAATTTAATACAATATAAATGCAATGTAAATAGTTATTATACTGTACTTTTTAAAATTTTCTTTTTTTATTGTTATGTTGTTCTATTTTTCCAAATATTTCCAATCTGCATTTGGTTGAATCTGCAGATGGGGTACCCATGGATAGGAAGGGCCAACTATATTATGTTCATGGCTAGAAAAATTACATCATCAAGTTATCAGTGCTCCGTAAGTTATTCTAAACATTCAATGAAATTCTACTTAAAATTATAATTCTTCATGGAATTTGATAAGCTTCTCCTAAAACCCATATGGAAAAAGAAAGGGACAAGCATTGTTAAAACAAAATTTTAGAAAAAGATGACAGTTTTTTTTTTTTTTTTTTTTTTGAGACGGAGTCTTGCTGTCTCCCAGGCTGGAGTGCAGTGGCACAATCTCGGCTCACTGCAAGCTCTGCCTCCCAGTTTCAAGCCATTCTCCTGCCTCAGCCTCCCAAGTAGCTGGGACTACAGGCACCCGCCACCATGCCTGGCTAATTTTTTGTATTTTTAGTAGAAACCATAATAAATAAGAAATAAAGCATTGATTAAGAGATAGACAATGAACTAATAGAACAAAAGAGGTCTACGCATTTGTGGAAAGTTGATATGTGGCACAAGTGGCATTAAAAAATGGTGGCGAAAATCTATTTAAAAAAAAACTATCGGAAAAAATAATCACAGTCAAATCCCTACTACACACAATACATAAGATGATTAAAGAAAAAATGTGATAAGCAAAATGTTTAAATGTTTAGAAGAAAATATAAATCATTCTATTACAAAGATACATGCACACGTATGTTCATTGCAGCACTATTCACAATAGCAAAGAAATGGAACCAACCCAAATGCACATCAATGATAAACTGGATAAAGAAAATGTGGTATATATACTCCATGGAATACTCTGCAGCCATAAAAAGGAATGAGATCATGTGCTTTGCAGGTACATGGATGGAGCTGGAAGACATCATCCTCAGAAAACTAATGCAGGAACAGAAAACTGAACACTTCATATTCTCACTTACATGTGAGAACTAAACAATGAGAACACATGGACACAGGGAGGGGAACAACACACACTGAGGCCTGTTGGAGGTGAATGGGGCGAGGGGGAGCATTAGGATAAATAGCTAGTGCATGCTGAGCTTAATACCTGGGCGATGGGTTTATAGGTGCAGCAAACCATAATGGAACACATTTACCTATGTAACAAACCTGCACATCCTACACATGTACCCCAGAACTTAAAAAAAAAAAAAAAATTTTTAAAAGAAGAAAATTTAGGAGCAAATCTTTATAACTTTGGGTTAGGAGAATATTTCATAGAAAAACAAAAAAACGGCCAGGCGTGGTGGCTTATGCCTGTAATCCTAGCAGTTTGAGAGGCCGAGGTGGGTGGATCACCTGAGGTCAGGAGTTCGAGACCAGCCTGGCCAATACAGTGAAACCCTGTCTCTACTAAAAAAATACAAAAATTAGCTGAGCTTGCTGGCGGGCACCTGAAATCTCAGCTACTCAGGTGGCTGAGGCAGGAGAATTGCTTGAAGCTGGGAGGCAGAGGTTGCGGTGAGCTAAGATCGCTCCACTGCACTCCAGCCTGGGCAACAAGAGCAAAACTCCATCTCAAAAATAAATAAATAAATAAATAATAAATAATAAATAAAGAAAGGAAACAAAAAAGCACAAAGTATAAAGGAAAAGGTGAGTAAATTTGAGTACATTAAAGTGAAAAAATTTTAAGCTAGCATAAATTTAAAAGACAAGCCACAGACTAGGTGAAGATATTTAAGACATATATGTTACAAAGGTTTAACATCCAGAATTTATAAAGAACCCCTACATACCTGTAAGAAAAGACAAACACTTCAATAGAATAATGGATAAAGAAAATAAATAGTCGTCCACAGAACAGGAAATGTGGCCAACAGACTTAAGAAAAAGAGGTCAAGCTCATTAGCAATCAGGGAAATGCAAAATAAAACAGTAATGAAATACTCTTTCAGAGTTGTCAGATTTGGAGGAAAAAAAAAACACATAACTCCAAAATGCAGGAGTTGTTGTGGAGGCTTGGTTTAACTCCCATAATGTTGTTAAGGATGGAAGTGGGAGGAATAGCCACCAGTTCAATTTATTTGGAGAGCTATGTAGCAGCGTTTGGTGTGTTTGAAATATGCCTTATCTTTGTCCAGGTTCCCTAGAAACTGATTCTGAAATGAGAATCTGTGCTTTATTAAGTGATCTCAGGGGAGGCTAGTAAAAGTGCAAGAAAGCAGGACAGGGAAGGGGACTAAGACAACTAACAGTGAAATCTCAGGCAAAGTCCTGCAGAGTTGTCTTCACCCTGATCCCAGATGGGAGCTCTGCAGTGAAAGTTACTCCTCAAAATTGTTCAGAATAGAAGCATGGGAGTTGATCTTTCTTTCCTTCCACCTGCCCCTCAGTTACCGGTCAAGAGCAGATGAGATGGATGAGCAAATGCTTCATATTTCAGTGTCTGCCTACAGGCAGAGAAAAGATTCAGATGCTCTGTATTAGATTTCATTTCTAACATCTGGGATTGAGGGATAACATAATAAATGGTGAAAAAGACTTGGGTAAAACATTAACAGTGTTAACAGTGTAATACATGTCTACACCACAGTCCAGCAATTCAACTTTCAGGTATATACCCAATAAATCCTTGCTCACTGTACACCATACAGTTTTCTATAATGGCTGTACCAATTTACATTTTCATCAACAGTGTGCAAAGATTCCCTTTTCTCCTAAACCTTGGAATGCTTGTTATTTCTTGTCCTTCCAATAGTAGCCATTCTAACAGGTGTGAGGTGATATCTTGTAATGGTTTTGATTTGCATTTCTCTGATGATTAGTGTTGTTGAGCACTGTTTTATATATATGTTGGCCATTTGTATGTCTTCTTTGGAACAATGTCTATTCAGGTTCTTTGCACACTTTTAATTGCTATTGATTGATTGCTATTTAGTTGTGTGAGTTTCTTATATATTTTGGATATTAACCCCTTATAAAGTATATGGCTTGCAAATATTTTCACCTATTCTATGGGTTGCCTTTTCATTTTGTTGATTGTTTCCTTTGCTGTGCAGAAGCTTTTTAGTTTGTTGTGCAGAAGCTTTTTAGTTTGTTGTAATCCCATTTGTCTATTTTTGCTTTTATTGCCTGTGCTTTTGGGTTCATATCCAAAAAGTCATTGCCAAAATTAAATGTTAATTTTTTTTCCCTATGTTTTCTCCCATGAGTTTTATGGTTTCAGATCTTACATTTAAGTCTTTAATCCATTTTAATTATTTTTTGTATGTGATATAAGAAAAACATCCAACTTCACTCCTTTGTACATGGATATTCAATTTTCCTTACTAACTTCTTTATTGTAACTCTTATTTCCCCATTGTGTATTCTTGATGTCTTTGTCAAAGATTGGTTGATCAGATATGCATGGGTTTATTTCTGAGCTCTCTATTCTGTACCATTGGTTTATGTGTCTGTTTTTATGTCAGTACTCTATTGCTTAGATTACTATAATTGTAATATAGTTTGAAATCAGGGTATGTGATGTCTCTAACATTGTTTTAGTTCTCAAAATTGCTTGGACTATCTTAGTTCTTTTTTGGTTTCATATGAATTTTAGGATTGCTTTTTCTATTTCTGTGTAAAATGCCATTGGAATTTTGATAGTGATTTCATTGAATCTGTGGATTGTTTTGAGTAGTATGGATATTTTAACAATATTAATTCCCATCCATGAACATGGGCATTTATTCTTCCAATTCATAAACATGGGATAGCTTTCCAGTTATTTGCATCATCAATTTCTTTCATGAGTGTTTTGTAATTTTCAATGTACAGATCTTTTACCTCCTTGGTATTTTATTCTTTTTGATGCTATTGTAAATGGGATTATTTTTAAAATTTCTTTTATGGATAGTTCACTGTTAGTATATTGAAATGCAACTGATTTTTGTATGTTTATTTTGTATTCTGTATCTTTTCTGAATTTGTTTATTAGAGTTTTTTCCCTCTATTCAGTCAATGTGGATGTTTATTAGTTTTAATAGATTTTTTGGCAGAGTCTTTAGGGTTTTCTATACGTAAAATCATGTGATCTACAGAGATAATTTACTTCTTCCTTTCTAATTTGGATGCCTTTTATTTCTTTCTCTTGCTTAATTGCTCTGGCTAGGAATTTCAGTACTATGTTGAATAGAAGTGGCGAGAGTGGGTAGCATCTGTCTTTTTCCTAATCTTAAAGGAAAGCTTTCATCTTTTCACCACTGAGTATGGTATTCCTTGTGGGCTTGTCATATGTGGCCTTTATTATGTTGAGATACATTTTTTGTATACCTAATTTGTTGAGGTTTTATCATGAAAGGATTTTGAATTTTGTCACTATACCTGCATCAGTTGAGATGATCATATGATTTTTGTTCTTCGTTGGGTTAATATGGTATATCACATTAATTGATTTGATTTGTGTATGTTGAAACATCCTTGTATCCCAGGCAAAAGTCTCAATTAATAATGGTGTATTATTCTTTTCATGTGATTTTTAAATTTCATTAGCTTGCAGTTTTTTTGAGGATTTTTGCATCTATGTCCATTAGGAATACTTGCCTGTGATTTTCTGTTCTTATCCTTATCTGGCTTTGATATAATCATTCTGGCCTCATAAAATGTGTTTAGAAGTGTTCTCTTCACTTTGATTTCTTTGGAAGAGGTTGAAAAAGATTGGCATTAATTCTTCTTCAAATGTTTGGGAGAATTTATCCATGAAACCATCTGATTCCACCTTTGTTTACAGTTGGGAGGTTTTTGATTACTGATATAATATTTTTGTTATCGACCTGTTCAGATTTGCTATTTCTTTATGACTTATTCTTGGTAAATTATGTGTCTAGGGATTTATCAATTTCTTCGAGGTTATCTAATTTGTTAGTATATAATTTTTTATAGTTGTCTCTTATGATCCTTTATATTTCTGTGGTATCAGCTGTAATGCCTCCTTTTTCATTTATAATTGCATTTATTTTTTATTTTTAAATTTTGTGGGTACATAGTAGGTGTATATATTTATGGGGTAAATGAGATGTTTTGATATAGACATGCAATGTAAAATAAGCACATCAGACTTCTGAGAAATGTCTATTCAAATCTTTTGTTCTTTTTCTATTGGATTATTGTATTTTTTCCTATAGAATTGTTTGAGCTCCTTATATATTCTGGTTATTAATCCTTTGTCAGATTGGTAGTTTGCAAATATTTTCTCCCATTATATGGGTTTTCTCCTCATTTTGTTGATTGTATCCTTTGTTATGTAGTAGCTTTTTAACTTGATGTGATTTGTCCGTGGTTGCTTTAGTTGCTTGTGCATGTGGGGTATTGCTCAAGAAACTTATAGCCAGATCGATGTCCTGGAGATTTTCCCCAATGTTTTTTTCATAGCAGCTTTTGAGGTCTTAGATCTAAGCCCTTTAATCAATTTTGATTTGATTTTTGTATATGGCAAGAGATGGTGGCCTAGTTTCATTTTTCTGCATATGGATACCTAGTTTTCTGGGCACCATTTATGGAGAAGACTGTCTTTTCCCAGGGTATGTTCTCGGTACCTTCAACAAAAGTGATTTTTTCTACAGGTGTGTGGATTTGTTTCTGAGTTTTTTTATTCTCTTCTATTGGTCTATGTGTCTGTTTTCGTGCCAGCAACATGCTGTTTGGGTTACTATAGCTCTGTAGTATAATTTGAAGTCAAGTGATATTATTCTTCCAGTTTTGTACTTTCTGCTTAAAATAGCTCTAGGTATTCTGTGCCTTTTGTGGTTCCATATAAATTTTAGGATTTTTTTTCTAACTTTGTGAATAATGCAGTTGGTATTTTGATAGGAATTGCATTGAATCTGTGGATTGCTATGGGTAGTATGAACATTTTAACAATATTGATTCTTACAATCTGTGAACGTGGAATATTTTTCCATTTTTTGTTGTCCTCTTCAATTTCTTTCATCGGTGTTTTATAGTTGTCATTATAGAGATCTTTCACTTCCTTGATTAAGTTAATTCCTAGGTATTTAATTTTATATGTAGATACTGTAAATAGGATTCGTTTTCTATTTCTTTTTCATGTTTTTCACTGTTGGCATATAGAAATGCAATTGGTTTTTGTATGTTAATTTTGGTATCCTACAACTTTACAGAATTTGTCAATTCTAATAGTTTTCTTGTGGAGTCTAGGTTTTTCCAAATATAAGATCATGTCATCTGAAAAAAAGGATAATTTGACTTCTTTCTTTCTAATTTGGATGCCGTTTATATCTTTCTCTTGTCAGATTGCTCTAGCTAGGACTTTCAGTACTATGTTGAATAACAGTGGTGACAGTGGGCATCCCTGTCATCTTCCAGATCTTAGAAAAAAGGATTTCAGTTTTTCCTCCTTTAGTACGATACCAGCTATGTGTTTGTTGTATACGGCTTGTATTATGTTGAGATATGTTCCTTCTATGTCCAGTTTTTTGAGGGTTTTTAATCATGAAGTGATGTTGAATTTTATTAAATACTTTTTCAGCGTCAATTGAAATAATCATATAGTTTTGTTTTTCATTCTCTTGACATGCTATATCACATTGATTGATGTGCATACATTGAACAATCCTTGCATCCCAGGGATAAATCCCACTTGATCATGATGAACGATTTTTCTAATGTATTGTTGAATTTGGTTTGCTAGTATTTTGTTGAAGATTTTTGCATCCATATTCATCAGAGATATTGGCCTGTAGTTTTATTTTTTTTGATGTGTGTTTGGTTTTGGTATCAGGCTGATACTGGCCTCAGAGAATGAGTTTGAAAGTATTCCCTCCTCCTCTATTTTTCAGATTAGTTTGATTAAGATTGGTATTTCTTCTTTAAATGCTTTGGTAGAATGCAGCAGCGAAGCCATCAGGTCCCAGACTACTGTTTACTGGTAGACTTTTTATTATGGCTTCAATCCTGTTACTTGTTATTAGTCTAATCGGGTTTTGGATTTCTTCCTAGTTCAATCTTGGTAGGTTGTATGTGTCTAGGAATTTGTCCACTTCTAGATTTTTCCAATTCATTGGCATATAGTTTTTCACAGTAGCTACTAATGATCTTTTGAATTTCTGTAGTCTCAGTTGTAATGTGTCTTTTTTTATTTCTGATTTTATTTATTTGTATCTTCTCTCTTCTTTTTTTAGCCTGGAATTTTTGAGCTCCAGGATTTTCACTTGATTCTTTTTAATAATTTTAATCTCTTTGTTAAATTTATCTAACATAATTCTGGATTCCTTCTCTGTGTTACTTGAATTTCTTTGAGTTTCTTCAACATGGCTATTTTGAATTCTCTGTCTGAAAGGTTACATTTCTCCAAGATTGGTCCCTGGTACCTTATTTATGTCATTTAGTAAGGTCATGTTTTCTTGGATGGTGTTGACACTAGTAGATGTTCTTCAGTGTCTAGGCATTGAAGTGTTCAGTATTTATTGTTTATGATTTAGGGAGCACCCTGAGACCAGTAACACTGTGGTGCTTGCAGACTTGTGGAGGTACCACAAGTCTCCTGGTCTTGGACATGATCCAGGAGAATTCTCTGGAGTACCAGGCAGAGACTCTTGTTCTCTTCCCTTGCTTTCTCTCAAACAAATAGTCCCTCTATGCTCTGAGACACCTAAAGCTGGGGGTTAAGTGACACAACAACCCCTGTGGCTGCCACCACTATGAATGTGTTGGATCAGACCTGAAGCTAGTATGGCACTGGGTTTCACCCAAGGCCTACTGTAGCCACTCTCTGGCTACTGCCTATGTATACTCAAGACTCCAGGGCTCCACAATCAGCAGTTGGAAAATCTAGCCATGCTTGTGTCCTTTCCTTCAGGGCAGCAAGGTCCCAGGGGCCACAGGTGGGTCCAGAGTGCCATCTGAGAGTTAGGGACTAGAGTCAAAACCCTTAGAAATCTACCTGGTGTTCTATTGTATTGCAGCTGAGCTGGCACTCAAACCACAAGGATCAGTCTCTCCCACTCTTCCCTCTCCTTTCCAAAACCAAAGAAGCTTCACTCCATAACTACCACCACCTCAGGCCATGAAGAGTACTACCAGACTACCACTGATGTTCTCTTAAGGTCCAAGGGCTCTGAAATCAGCTTGTGGTGAATGTTGCTTGGTCTGGAACTCAATCTTCAGGGAAATGGGCTCCCCTCCAGCCCAGGGCAGATCCAGAAATGCCATCCAAGAGTCAAATCCTGGAATCAGGGGGTCCCAAGAGCCCTCTTGTTACTCTTCCCACCTGTTGCTGTGCTGATACCTAAGGTGCAAGACAAAAGTATGCACCCTTTACTTTTCCTTCTCCTTTTCTCAAGCAGAAGGAGTTTTGCCCCGTTGACACCACAGCTGATAAAGTGCTGAGTCTCACCTGAAACCAGCAAGTCTCAGAAGCTCACTCAAAGCCCCCTACATAGTACCTGGGTATCACTGAAAGGGCTCCTCAAATTAACAGGTAATGAATGCTGCCAGGACTGGATTCTTTCCTTCAAGGCAGCAGGTTCCCTTCTGGCCCAGAGTATGTCTGGAAATACTGTTTGTGAGCTAGAGCCTGGGACTGGGGCCTAATAACTCTGGTGACCTACTGTGCTGTGACTGAGCTGGTATCCCAGATGCAAGACAAAGTCCTCCCCACTTTTCCCTCTCCTCTCCTTAAGTGGAGGGAAGGGGTCTCTTTTGGAGCCACGAGCTTAGCTGTGCATCCTGGGGTTAGGGGAGATGTGATGGCCAGTACTCCCTTGGCTTCCCCAGCTGGTGTCTCAGTATGTCATGTGCCCCTCCTCCAGTCCACTGTCTCTGGGCCTAGTTCAGCACTAGGACTAGCCTAAGACTTGAAGTCCTTATGGCCTAGACTGCCTTTCAAGTTTAGTTAGCAACTGAACACACTTTGGCCCTTCGCGGCAAGGTTTGCAGAAACTCAAGTTTGGACAACTGGCATAAGTAAATCACCTCTGGTTAGGACTGGTTTAAGTGCTCCCTCCATGAGTTGAGTTTGGTCTGGTTTTCCTTTCTGCTCTAACGAACAGCACTGAGTTAAATGCCTCACAATTGCTGTGTCCTCCTTCCCCCAATGCCTAGAGAGGCTCTTTGCACCATGCCACCACTGCTGGAGTGTGAGAGAGGGGTGGTGTTGGCGATTCAAGACTGTTTTTTCTATCTCTTTATTGCTTCTTTCAGTGATATGCAGTTAAAACCAGGTACTCTAAGTGCTCATTTGATTTTTGGTTTTTATGAAGGTGTTCTTTCTGTGTAGATAGTTGTTAAGTTGGTGCTCTTAAAAGGGGGACAATCAGTGGAGCCTTCTATTCCACCATCTTGCTCCACCTCCTAATTCTATAGTTGCATTTATTTAAGTCCACTCTTATTTTCTTCGTTGTCTAGCTGTTTCTCAATTTTGTTTATCTATTTAAAAGACCAGCTCTCATTTTTATTGATATTTTCTATCATATTTCTAGTCTCTGTTTCATTTATTTCTTTTCAGTTTTTTTATTGTTTTCTTGTTTCCACTACCTTTGGACTTAGTTTGTTCTTCTTTTTCTAGTTCTTTAAGATGTGAAGTTATATTGTTTATTTTGGATTTTTCTTTTACTCTTAATGTAGGCATTTATTGCCATAAACTTCCTTCTTAGTGCTGCTTTTGCTGCATCCTGTAAGTTTTGATATGTTGTGTTGCTAATTTCATTTGTCTCAAGATACTTTCTTCTCTTTTGATTTCTTCTTTTCTCCGTTGGTGTTCAGGAGTGGGTTTTTAAATTTTCACGTATTTGTGAATTTTCCAAGATTTATCCTGTTATCAATTTCAAGTTTTATACCATTGAGATCAGAAAAATTAACTGAGATGATTTCAATCTTAAATTTGTTAAGACTTGTTTTGTGTCCAAACATATGACCTATCCTGGAGAATGTTACATGTGCCCTTGAGAAGAAGAATATGTATTCCACTGCTGTGGACAAAATGTTCTATGTATGCTTGTCAGGTACATTTGGTCTATATGATTATTTATGTCAGCTGTTTCTTCATTAATTTTCTGTTTAGATGATCTGTTGAGAGTGGGTTATTGAAGTTCTCTACTATTATTGTTTTGCTGTCTATTCCCTTCAGTTCTGTTAATATAGTTGTCCCTTGATATCTATGGGGGATTGGGTTCTAGACCCCTTGCAGACACCAAAATTTATGATACTAAAAATTTATGATATATAATTACTTTATATAAAATAGTGCAATATTTGCATACAATCTGTGCACATCCACCTGTATACTTTAAATAATTTCTAGATTACTTATACTACTTCGTACAATGCAAGTGCTATGTAAATTGTTCTTAGACTGTCTTGTTTAGAAAATCTTTAAAGGAAAATATATAAAAAATCTTTTATACTTGTGGGTTCAACATCCATGGATTCAACCAATCATGGGTTGTTGATCCGCAGTTTGTTGAATTCACAGATGTGGAACCCATGGATATAGGTGGTTAATTGTATCTGCTTTACATATTTAGATTTTCTGATGTTGGGTGCATATATATTTATAATTGTTTTATCTTCTTGATGAATTGACCCCTTTATCATCATTTAAAGACTTTCTTTACCTTGTCTCTTATGACTGATTTTGTTTGAAAGACTATATATAGCCACCTCTGTTCTCTTTTGTTACTATTTGCCTGGAATATCTTTTCCCATCTCTTCACTTTCAGCCTATGTGTATAACTAATGTGAAGTTATTCTCCTATATACAGCATATTGTTGGATATTGTCTTTTCCTTTTACCCATTCAGCTTCTCTGAGGCTTTTGATTGGAGCAATAAATGCATTTACATTTATTTTAATTATTGGTAGGTAGAGACTTACTTTTGCCATGTTGTTAGTTGCCTTTTGACTATTTTGTAGTTTTTTTTTGTTTTTTTCTTCTCTCTTGTTGCCTTTCTTTGTAATTTGATTTTTTTTGTGTAATGGTATGTTTTGATTTTTCTTTTTTTATTTTGCATCTACTAGAGTTTTTTTGTGATTGCCATGGGGCTTAAATAAAATGTGTTATAATTTTCTATTTTAAGCTGATATCTCAATCATATGCAAAAATCTTATGCTTTTGTTCCCCACCCCTATATTTTTTGCTATTGATGTTATACTCTATATTTTTAGATTGTCTATGCATTAACAAATTATTGTAGCTATAGTTATCTTTTAATATGTTTGTCATTGACTTTTATACTTGAGCTGAAATGATTTACCATCACCATTATAGTATGATAACATTCTGAATTTGACTGTGTATTGTCTTTGAGCATTATGAATACAACATTCTCCTCTCTCTTGGCTTGTGAGGTTTCTGTTAACAGTCTTCTGGTGATAGCTACCTTATAGATATTTCCTAAGATATGAGAGAAGTTTCTTTTCTCTTGTTCCTTTCAGTGTCCTCTTTCTTTGGCGTTGACAATTTGATCTCAGTGTGTCTGAGTATTCTTTTTTCATGGGTTCTGCTTTGAATCTTTCGAACTTATAAATCTAGGTGCCCCTATTCCTTCAAGATTGGGGTTTTCAGCCAGTATTTCTTTAAATAAATTTTTTCTTCATTCTTGCTCTTATTCTGAGACTTCTATAATTAATCTGCTCATGTGCTTGATGGTTTCCTTTATGCTTTATTCAGTTTTTAAAAATTCCTTCTTAGTTTTGTTCCTACAATTGGCTAACTTCAAATAATCTGCTTTCAAGTTTGCCAATTCCATTTTCTGCATGATTAAGTGTGCTGTTAAATCTATTGAATTTTTCTGTTCTGTCATAGTATTCTTTAGCTCCTGGATTTCTAATTGGGTTTTTAAAAATTATTTCTAGTTCTTTATTAAGTTTTGATTTTTTTCATGCATTGTTTTCCTATTTTTGTTTAGTTGCATTTTTCTCACATCTCATTTAACTCTTTTAAAATGATTGTTTTGAATTCTTTTTCAGGCATTTTATCAATCTCCCTTTCCTTTGGTGTCCATTATTGGAATTTTATTAGTTTCTTTTGGTGGTGTCATGTTTGTCTGGTTCTTTTTCACTCATGTAGCCTTGAGTTGGTGTCTGTGTACTTGAAGGAGCAAACATCTCTTCCAGTCTTTAAAGACTGCTGTTGACAGGTAAAGGCCTTCCCGTCTTGAATCCCCAGGAACATGAGATTGCCTCTGGGATTGCAGTCAAGTGGGGTTGGAGCTGGGCCACATGACTGCTGCTGGGTTCACAAGTGGCAGGCTTGTTGCCACAAGTGGGCACAGAACCTGCCTGGTCCCTGTACAGACTGGGTTGACTCCAGGACCTTGGTCATTAGGGCTGGTGCTAACATAATGTTCTACTTCAGGATTTCCAGATGGTGGGTCTACTATCAGGTATGTGGTCTATTGTGGTTTCCTCTGGGTTCCTAAGAGCTCTGTTTGTGTCACTGGGTGTGTCCTTGGGCAGGCAGTACTGAACCTAGACTGTGGCTAAGAGGGATTGGAACTGAGTCACAGAGCTGCTTCAGGGTCCACAGCTGAAATTAAGGTCTACAGGTCTGCTTCTGGGGGCGTGGACTTTCATATATCCCTCAGGATCCCTCAGTGAGCAGAATTGTTCTCAGACTGCAGTGGAGAAGGCCTGGAGCCAAGTTTCAGGGCTGTTTTGTCCTCCATATCTGAGACAGATTGGCAAACCTGTTACTAAAGGCACGAGTGGGCATGACTTCTCCTAGGTCCTTTGGCAGACCGTTCTAAAAGCAGGATCAAGGCCAAATGGGGCTGTGGCTTAGTCCACAGGAGGATGGGGTCATTTCTGTATCTAGAGCTGGGACCACAATTAATGAGCCTTCCATCTGAGTTCTGCCTTCTCAGAACAGCCCTATTAGTTCTTAGGCTCCACTGGGTTTTCACAGTCTCCAACATGAATCCCAAAGCTCGCACAAAGGCACTTTGTCCCTTGGTAGCTGCCAAATTATTGTTGCTGTGTGGGAATATAAATGGAGGCCTCCTATTTCACCATTTTTCTCACAGGATATATTTAAATAATGCACTCAATTCTGGTTAGACCTCAACTAGTTAGTATTTGGCTTGGAGTGACCCAAAATAGACACACAAAGCTGTTATTCCCTGAAATGGCCTTTGTTTCCAATGCTTCTCATTTTGTGGTCATCGGTTGTACTTAGTGCAATTCTAATGTTTAAAGCTAAATAGGTGCTGTTTCAACAGAGCCCTCAAATGCAAGCCAACTACTTCGTCTTGTCTTCAAGTGAACAAAAGCCATCTTTTTCAACACTGGAGAGTAATCTGCCTCTGCTGGACTTAATTAAATATATAAACCAAAATAGCAGTTTTTAAGAGAATTTTTAAAAGATTGACATGACTTTTGTCTTATAGTCTGAATAAAGTCTAACCATTCAGTGTGCCCCACTAGTATTATTTTCCCTATTCCTAAAATGCTGAAACCAACATCCATAAAGGATAATCCACTTCCTCAAGGTCACACAGGAGATAAGGGCTGAGTTGGGTTGAGCTGGAAATTAAATTCGCATCCCTCTCTTCAAAACTCTGCTCTTATGTGCTTCCTCTTGGTGATTTTAGAACAAAGGTTGGCAGGTGTCTTATGAGTGCCAGAGAGAAGAGAAACAATGCATAGGTTTTCTTGGAGTCTAATTGCAGCAAGTTGATGAAATGACTTAACAATCTTAGATTCAAAGCCAATGCCGGATTCATTGCATGTAAACTCTAAACTTTAATTTCTGCAAAATGATCACTTTCCTCAGATATTACTATTTTGTTGATAAAATGGCTTCCTAAGGCATGTTATTTTTTTTTCCTTTAGGGAAGATCGTGAATTTCCTAGAAATAAAATAGTCCTACCACTTGAAATGGCCCAGTGACTTAGAATAGCAGTGCTTATTTCTGCAATTTGTCTTTCTCTTGTGTTCACTATGGTCATCTGGGTTTAATATCCTGGGTGGTGGGAAATGAAAGGCAGCATGTATTTTTCCTTGAGATTTTCAAATTTGAATTTCCTGCTGTGAGCTCTCTTGCTGCTTAGTTGAAATTAGAGCAGGATGAACTCCTTGAACTGTCACCAACTTGGCCACAGGCTGACTCCAAGACCTCCTGCAGGGAAAGTTCCCTGAGGGGACATCATGAAATGTCTCTGCAGGAGAGATTAAATGGTTTAATAATGTTCTATTAAACCCACAGCTTTCAAACAAAACACAGCCTTTCAATAACACTTGTCACCCCAAAGCTCCTATTTAAGTGATTTTTATCTCAGATAAGGATTTTACCATCAGGAAAGAAGGTACACGCTACGTTATCAATTTTTAGCCTTTTTGGGGTGAGGTATGTTAAGCTTTTGCCAAATTCTCATAAAACGTGTTAGAATGGTAGCTTATGTAGACAAGAGGAGAAATGAGTGTTTTATGAATAAACAGGAGTAAAGATAATGAAATACAATAGAAGGACAAATCGAGCACCAGTGATAGCAATATATCATAAACTGAGAAGTTTGCTTCAATTCTCTGCGTACAAATTTTTAAAAGAAACAAACAAGCAGAACAAAACAAGGAAACAAGCTAGATCCCACCAGAACAGTACATATCCATGTTGTTTTCAATCCCATTAAACGGAGTTTCAAAGATAAGTTTGTAGCTCCATCAGGGGAATCAGCAGAGAGACCCCAAGTCCAGTGTGTTTTCTTGTTTCAAAGCCTTTTGGATGATCTTTGCTCCTACTTTCTTAGAACTATTGGATTTCAGTTTTCTTTAAAATATTTTTCATGCTCTTATTGTAATTAGATAATTTTTCAAAAATAAATATTTAATTTTAAAACAGCTTTAGATTTACGGGATAATTGTAAACATACTACATTTCCATATACCCTACCCAGGATCCTCTATTATTAGAAGCTTACATTGGTATGGTATATTTGTTACAATTAATAAACCAATACTGATGCATTATTCTTAACTAAAGACTAGAATTTATTCAGATTTCCTTAGGATTTGCCTAATGTCTTTTCTATTTTAGGATTCCATCTAAGATGTCACATTGCATGTACCTGTCATGTGTGATTAGGCTCCTCTTGGCTTTGAGGATTTCTCAGCCTTTTCTTGTTTTTGATGACTGTGATAGTTTTGAAGGGTGCTGGTTAGGTATTTTGTTGAATGTCCCTCAATTTGAACTTGCCTGATGTTTTTCTCATTGTTAGACCGGGGTTGTGTGTTTTGAGGAAGAATACCACAGAGGTAAAGGGACATTTTTATCATATCATATCAAGAGTACTTACTATCAATGTGACTATTTTTGATGTTAACTTTTATCACCTGGCTGAGTATTTTTCGTTAGGTTTCTTCATTGTAAAATAACTTTTCTTCCTTCTGTTTTTTGTATTGTGTTCTTTGAAAATATAGCAACACGTGGAGCCTACACTGAAGGAATGGGGAATTGTTTTGTTTCCTGAAGGAGGGAGTATCTACATAAATTATTCAGAATTCCACACGGGAGATTGTCTTCTCCAAATTTATTTATTCATTCAAAAATTTATTTGTATTTGTATTGACTCATCAATAATTAATTAATTAATTAACTACTTTTTTTGAGATGTAGTCTCACTCTTTCACCCAGGCTGGAGTGCAATGGCATGATCTTGGCTCACTGCAACCTCTATCTCCTGGGTTCAAGCGATTCTCCTGCCTCAGCCTCCTGAGTAGCTGGGATTACAGGTGCGCACCACCACATCCAGCTAATTTTTGTATTTTTAGTAGAGACAGGGTTTCACCCTGTTGGTCAGGCTGGTCTTGAACTCCTGACCTCGTGATCTGCCCACTTCGGCCTTCCAAAGTGGTGGGATTACAGGCGTGAGCCACTGCGTCTGGCCTATCAATATTTAGTTTATACTTTGAGCTATGTCTTAGTTTGCTTTGCACTGCTATTATAGAATTCCCAAGACTGGGTAATTTATGATTAACAGAAATTTATTAACTCACAGTTCTGGAGGCTGGGAAGTCCAATATCAAGGTGCTAGCATCTGGTGAGGGCCTTCTCACTGTGTCATCACATGGTAGAACAGCAAGAGAGGGCAAGAGAGAAGGGGAAAAAGGGATGCAAACACCCTTTCGTGATAACATCAATCCTATCCATGAGGGTAGTGCCCTCATTGGTTAATCACCTTTTAAAGATCCCACTTTTTAATACTGTTACAAAGGCAATAAAATTTCATCATGACTTTTGGAAATGACAAACATTGAAGCCATAGCAGGTTTCATCTATTACTTAATTTATTTTGTTATACAAACTTTTCCAGTTTTGGCCATTAGAAACTCTTTCAAGTACTTTTGTGCCCTTTTGACATATTCTCATTATTAACTAATTAAAATTTGAGCATTTCCTTACTTTCTGGCACTACAGGATGCTCCAGTCTCATTTTCTGTATTTCCTTTCCCAGTTCTAGAATCAGGCATTTCTACAAAAAGAAGTGCTGAAGAATGATACTAACCCCAAGATCTAGGTACTAAGCTTGTTCATTGCTACTGGGGTGTTGTCACTTTAGGCCCTATCAGCTGACAGACTAAGGATATATTCATACATAAGAACCAGTCTATACACTTATAACTATAAATATTTCTATGTGGGACTATTTGTGTTAAGCTAAACAGAGTTGTTAGTGATGTCTCCAGCCCTAAAATATAAGCACACAGATTACTCTAGACTCTCTCTTGCTAATTTGTAACCTCTAACTCCAACAGTATGAAGTGGCTCCCACTATCTTCCATCCATCTACCTAATTGTTTAATTTCTGTTTACATTTGTAATTGTATAAGAATTGTAAGTCAATACCTCTGTGGTAAACAACTTTATTCATTATACTACAATACCTAGATATAATTTCTTTTGCCTTTGCTCTTACAGACTTCACACATTTCTAAAGTTATTTAGATTACCACCTTTATTCTTTCATGTCCTTCAGTGAAGCTGTTTTGTACACTTGTAGTACTGTCATAATGTTTTCCCAAATTCCAGGTTCCATTCTTGGATTCCAAAATATTTAGTTAAAAATTACAATTATTGATGTTCACTGTGTTTTGAAATTCAATGGATTTTTGACACAAGAATATAATGTATCCATCATCACAGTGTCATTCAGAATAGTTCCACTGCCCTAAAAAAGATCCCATCCTTCATGCTTCACCTACACAATCCTTACCTTCCCCATCTTCTCTCTGAAATCTGACGTTTTTACCACGTTTATAGCTTTGCTTTTTCCATCATGTCATAGAATTGGAATCATACAGTATGTAGTCTTTCTCCATTGGATTTTTTTTACTTAGCATTATACATATAAGGTTCATCCTTGTCTTCTTGTGACTTGAAAGCTCATTTCTTTCTATCACTGAATAATATTCCATTGTATGGGTCTACCATAGTTTGTTTATTCATTCACCTTTAAAAGACATCTTGTGGAAATTTTTATGCAGACATAGTCTTCAACTCATTTGGGTAAATATTTAGAAGCATGATTGCTGGATGGATGGTGATATGGTTTGGCTGTGTCCCCACCCAAATCTCATCTTGAATTGTGGCTCCTACAATTCCCATGTGTCAGGGGAGGGACCCAGTGGGAGGTAATTGAATCATGGTGGCAGGTCTTTCCTGTGCTGTTCTCATGATAGTGAATAAGTCTCATGAATCTGCTGGTTTTATAAAGGGGAGTTTCCCAGCACAAGTTCTCTTCTCTTGTCTGCCACCATATGAGATGTGCCCTTCACATGATTGTGAGGTCTCCCCAGCCATGTGGAACTGTGAATCCATTAAACCTCTTTTGTAAATTGCCCAGTCTCGAGTATATCTTTACCAGCAATGTGAAACGGTCTAATACAGATGATAAGACTTTGTAGATAACTCAGTTTTGCAAGAAACTGCTAAACTGTCTTCCAAAGTGGCTGTACTATTTTTCATTCCCATCAACAATGAATGAAAGTTCCTGTTGTTCTACACCCTAATCAGTAATTAGCATTGTCAGTTCTATGAACTTTTGCCATTCTAATATGCATGTAATGGTATCTCATTATTGTTTAATTAACAATTCTTGATGACATATAATTTGGGGCATCTTTTCATAAGCTTATTTGCCATTTGTATATCTTTCATGAGATGTTTGTTAAGGTCTGTGACTCATTATTTAATCAGGTTGTTTACTTAATGTTGAGTTTTAAGTGTGCTTTGTATATTTTGGATAAATGTCCTTTATCAGATATATGTTTTCCAATTTTTTCCCCCAATCTCTTGCTTATCTTTTTATTCTCTTACAGTATATTTTGCATATCACAAATGTTAAATTTTAATTAAGTCCAATTTTTTTTCTTTCATAAATTGTGATTTTGATGTTGTGTCTATAACATCATCACTAAACCTAAGTTCACCTAGATTTTCCTCTGGAAATTTTATAATTCTAATTTTACATTTAGGTTTATAATCTATTTTGAGTTAATTTTTCTGAAACATGTAAGGTCTGTGTCTAGTACTTTCTTTTTGCATATGAATGTCCAACTTTTCAAGCACTGTTTGTTGAAAAGACTATCCTATACTTTTTTATTTTTTTGTTTTTATTTTTTTACCAAATTGCCTGTGTTCCTTTGTTAAAGATCAGTTGATTATATTTGTTTATGTTCTTTCCCAGGTTCTTTTCCAATGATATATGTATCTATTATTTTCCAATGGTATATGTATTTATCCTTTTGCTCATGTCACATTGTCTTGATTATTGTAGTCTTATATTGAGTCTCGAGGTAGAGTAATGGGAATCCTCCATCTTTGTTCTTCTTTAGTATTGTGTTGGCTATTCCAGATTTTTTTCCCTTTCTCTATAAACTTTAGAATAATCTTGCCAATATTTTTAAGAAGAGCTTTTTGGATTTTTGATGGGATTATTATGAATCAATAAATCAAATTGGGAAGAATTAACATTTCAAATGCATTTATTCTTCCAATGCACCAGCATGGATTATCTCTCCATTTATTTAGATATTCTCAGATTTCTTTCATCATTGTTTTATAGATATCTGCATAAAATTTCTGTCCATATTTGGTTAGATTTGCATGTAAGTATTTCAATTTTTGTACCATTATAAATGATATTGTTATTTTAATTTCAAATTTTTATTGTTTATTACTGACATATAGAAAAGCAAACAATTTTTAAAATATTAGCTTTGCTTGCTGTGACATTGTTTCACTTGCATATTTTAGGTAATTTTTTGTCAATTCTTTGGAAATTTCTACATAAACAATTATATTATTTGTGAATAATATGATTTCTGTTTTTCTTTACAATACACATACCTTTTATTTCTTGTCGTTATTTTAGTGCAGTTACTAGGATTTTCAGTGTGATGTTAAACAGATGTGGTAAGAGAGAACACATTTTGCCTTATTCCTGACTTTAACAGAAGTATCTAGTTTCTTATCATCAAATATGACATGAACTGTTGATTTATTGTAGATGTTCTTTATTAAGTTTAGGAAGTTCCCTCTGTTCTATCTTTCTGAGAATATTTATTATTAATGTATATTGGATTTGTCAAATGCTTTTCGTGGATCAATTGATATGGTCATATGATTTTTCTACTTTATCTTGTTGACATTGAACCACCCTTGCATACATGGATAAATTCACTTGGTCGTGGTATGTAACTCTTCTTATATTGTTGGATTCTATTTTCTAACATTTTGATTGAAACTTTTGCATAAATGTTTATTGTGACATATTGGTCTATAGTTTTCTTTCTTGAAATGTCTTTAGTTTTAATGTGAGAGTAATGTTGGCCTCATAGGATGAGTAAATAAGTGTTCCTTCTGCTTCTATTTTCTGGAAGAGATTATGGAGAATTTGTATCATTTCTTCTTCAAATGTTTGTTATCCTTCACCAGTGAAACCACGTGGTGTTTGCATTTTATTTTTTGGAAGGTTACTAATTATTGATTCAATTTCTTTAATAAATATAGGCTTATTCCGATTATCTATTTCTATTTGTACAAGTTTTATAGTTTGTATCTTTGAAGAAATTGGTCCATTTCTTCTATGTTATCAAATTTGTGGGCATAGAATTATTTATAGTATTTCCTTATTATCTATTTAATGTTCATGGGCTCAGCAGTGATGATCTTTCATTTCTGATATTGGTAACTTTTTTCTTCTTTTTTTCTTGTTTACCTTGACCAGATGCTTATCAATTTTATTGAATTTTTCAAAAAACCAGCTTTTAGTTTCATTGATTTTCTCTTCTGTGTTCCTAGTATTAATTTACTTAACTTATGCTTTAATTTTTGTTATTTATTTTCTTCTTTTTTCTCTAGGCTTTAATTGCTCTTTTTTATCTAGTTTCCTAAGGTAGAAATGTATGGCATTGATTTTAAATCATTCTTCTTTTCTAATATATTTAATGCTATAAAGATT
Source organism: Symphalangus syndactylus (assembly GCF_028878055.3). Taxonomy (NCBI): domain Eukaryota; kingdom Metazoa; phylum Chordata; class Mammalia; order Primates; family Hylobatidae; genus Symphalangus; species Symphalangus syndactylus. Next base: position 26,137,733 of record NC_072438.2, read on the forward strand.
CCTTCCAGTACTGTTCTAGTTGTTTCTGATAAATTTCGATTTGTTATATTTTTATTTTTATTCAATTGAAAATGTTTTCTGATTTCACTGTGATTTATTCTTTGACCTTTGGGTTATTTAGAAGCATGTTGTTTAATTTCTAAATATTTGGGGATTTTTCAGCAATCTTTCTATTGTAGGTTTCAAGTTTAATTTTTCTGTCGTCTAAAAACATTTTTTTTGTATGACTTCCATTTTTTTTATATGACTTCCATTTTTTTTTAAGATGTTAAGGTGAAGTTTTGGACTAGGCTGTGGTCTTCTGGCGAATATTATACATGGGAACAATATCTATTTTGTTGTTGTTGGATGAAACATTCTATAAATGTAAATGCCAATTAGATCAAGTTGATTGATAGTGCCATTCTAACAAATTTCTTGCTGACTTTCTGCCTGATTGATCTATCAACTAGTACAAGAGAGATGCTAAAATTTCTAACCATAATATTAGATTTGTCTCTTTCTCTTTTCAGTTCTATCAATTTTTACCTCTTTTGTTTTGACACTTTGCTGTTAGGTGCAAACACTTTCAGAAATGTAATGTGGTTTTCAGATAATTGATTTCTTTATCATTATGTAAGGCCTCTCTTTATCTCTGATAGTATTCCTTGTTTTGATGTCTACTTTGTCTGAAGTTAATAGAGCTACTCTAGCTTTCTTCTGATTTGTGTTAGCATAGTATGACTTTCTTTTTTAAATCTATGAGTCTTTTTATTTAAAATGGTTTTCTTGTACATCTCTTAGAGTGGATATTGTTTTTTAAAATGCATTTTGGCAATCTGTCTTTTAATTAATATATTTAAACCCTTTTATTTAAAAGGTTGATGGATTAGGTGGATTTTTATATTCCATGTTTGGTTGTTCTTGTTTCTAAGTGTTCCTTGAACACCATTTCTATTTTCCCCACCATTTCTATTTCATCTTGTTTTAATTGAGTATTTTATATAATTTGATTGTGTCTTCTTTCTCAGCAATTGATTATGCTTCTTTAAGAAATTATTGTAATGGTTACCCTAGAGTTTGCAATTTACATTTTAAGATAATCTAGAGGGTTTTTTCCCCAAGGTGGTGAATTAGAGGCTTTTCAGCATGCCTCAGCCACTTGGAAATAGCAAGATAGTGCATAAAGATAAACTCTATGAGCTTTAATTCAAGAAAGAAAACAGGAATCCACTGGAGTCAAGAAGGGCACCCTAGATTCCAGGGAGAAGAATGTGGGCAAACAGGCACCATGATGGTGTCTTGCTGGTAAAAAGATGCTGATACAGGGACGCCCTGTCTCCCTCATGCCCGGGTAGACCTCCAGGCATTCAGATCATGCACACTTCTGTTTCAGCAGCCGGAGCCATCCCACCATTCCTGGACATAGCTCATGGTGCAGCGAGACCCTCTCTGTCCCTAGGCAGATTTCCAGGCATTTGGAGCACCAGCTCACCTAGATCAGCAGACTGAGCTGCCCTATCCTTCCTGTGCAGAGATCCTGATGCAGGAGGGCCCATTCTACTCTATGCCCAGGCATCTGGAGGACCCACTTTCTTGAATTAGGAGTTTAGGTCACCCCCATCCCCACGTAGAGAACTTGGGACCAAGGAGGTTTCCTAGTCTCGTGCCAGATAAAGAAATAAAATGAAAAAATTCTACCTGCATGAAACAATTACAAGACTTAGAAGTGCCAAAATCTTCAGATGAGAATAAAACAGCACAACAATTCTGGCACAAAGTTGGTTTTCCAGCTCCATGTTTAGGCACACCTCTGGATGCTTGGTGGCCATCCACTGGATTCTCCTTCAGCACTAGTGCTTGTGTCTGCCATCAGGGAACTGGTACGCAGACCTGCCTGATCCTGTCTTGCTCATTGTGGCTCCCACCCACATATATATATGTATATATACACACACACACACACACACACATATATATACATATATATGCACACACATATATACATACATATATACACACACATATATATACATATATACACACACACACACACATATATACATATATACACACATATATGTGTGTATATATGTATATATATACGTGTGTGTGTGTGTGTGTATATATATATATATATGCGTGGGAGCCACAATGTATATATACACATATATACACATATATACACGTATATATGTATATATACATATATATGTGTATATGTATACATACATATATATGTGTATATGTATACACACATATATGTGTGTGTATGTATATATACATATATACACGTATATACACATATATGTATACACATATATACACATATATGTATACACATATATACACATATATGTATACACATATATACACATATATGTATATACATATATACAGATATATACACATATATGTATATACATATATACACATATATGTATATACATATATACACATATATACACACATATGTATATACATATATACACATATATACACACATGTATATACATATATACACATATATACACACATATGTATTTACATATATACACATATATACATATACACACATGTATATACATATATACACACATATGTATATACATATACACACATATGTATATACATATATACACATATATGTATATACATATATACACATATATACACATATACGTATATACATATACACATATATACACATATACGTATATATACACATATATGTATATACACATATATACACATATATGTATATACACATATATACACATATATGTATATACACATATATACACATATATGTATATACACATATATACACATATATGTATATACACATATATACACATATATGTATATACACATATATACATATATGTATATACACATATATACACATATATGTATATACACATATATACATATATGTATATATACACACACATATATACATATATGTATACACACACACATATATACATATATGTATACACACACGTACATATATGTATATACACACATGTACATATATGTGTATATACACACATGTACATATATGTGTATATACACACATGTACATATATGTATATATACACACATATATGTGTGTGTGTGTGTATATATATATATATGGCTGCAGCCTGCTCTTACCCATAAGTGCCATCTACTGGCTTGTAGGTTAAACTGCACAGCCCAATATATAATAAAACCGTCCGACAGAAGTGCATAGGGCTAGAGAAGCAAAGCCAAAATGGCATACCTAGCATTCTCTACAGTCACACTCCCTAGAGAGGTGAGAAAAGGTAAAAAGAAAGAATAACAAAAAAAATATTATGGGGAAAGAAACAAAAATTCTACCTGCATGAAAACAATATAAAAATTAGATGTGCCAGTGTCTCCACACGAGAAGGAACCAGCACAAGAGTTCTGGCACCATGAAAAATCTGAATGTAGTTACAGCAACAAAGGATCACATTAGCTCTCCAGCAATGGTCCCCAAACATAATGGAAACCCAGAAGTGACAGATAAATAAAGCAAAGAATGGATTTCAAGGAAGCTCAATGAGATCCAAGACAAGGTTGAAAATCAAGAAAAGGAAACCTTTAAAGCAATCCAGGAAATGAAGGAAGTGATGAACATCTTAGAAAGAAATCAATCATAGTTTCTAAAACTGAAAAACTCACTTCAGGAATTTCAAAATACATTTGAAAGCTTTATCCATAGACCGGACCAAGCAGAAGAAAGAATTTCAGAGCTTGAAGACCAGTCTTTTGAACTTACCGAGTCAGACAAAAATAGAGAAAAAAGAATTTGAGAAAAAAAATAAAATCTTCAAGAAATATGGGATTATGTAAAGTGACCAAACCTACAGGATATTGGCATTCCTGAGAGATAAAAAGTAAACAATATGAAAAACATATTTGAGGAACTAATAAAAAACAATCATTAATCTTCTAGAGAGGTAGATATCCAGATACAAGAAATCCAGACAACACCAGTGAGACACGTACAGAACAAACACCACCAGAACAGACTCTCCAAGGTCATTGCTAAAGAAACATATCTTAAAGGCAGCTAGAGAAAAAGGTCAGATCACATAGCAATGGAAAGTACATCAGGCTAACAGAAGAATTCTCAGCAGAAACCTTACAAGCCAGGAAAGGCTAGGGGCCTATTTTCAGCATTCATAAAGAAAAGAAATTCTAAGAATTTCATATCCCACCAAACTAAGCTTCATAAATGGAGGAGAAAGAAAATATTTTCCAGGAAAGCAAGCACTAAGGAAATTCTTTACCACTGGACCAGCCTTACAAGAGATCCTTGAAGGAGTTCCAAACATGGAAATGAAAGAACTATGCCTGCTACCACAAAAACATACTTAAGCACTACATAGCCCACAGACCTTATAAAGCAACCACATAATAGAAACTGCAAAGCAAACAGCTATCAACTTCATGATATGATTAAAACCTCACATATCAATATTAATCTTGAATGTAAATGGTCTAAACACCTCACTTAAAAGATACGGAGTTGCAAGTTGGATAAAAAACAAGTTATCCATCTGCTGTCTTTAAGAGACCCATCTCACATGTATAAGCCTGTAACCACATCCATAGGCTCAAAGCAAAGGATCAGAGAAAGATCTAACAAGCAAATAGAAAAGAATAAAGAGCCAGGGTCACTATCCTCATGTCAGATAAAGCAGATCTTAAACAAACAACATAAAAAAAGGGCAAAGAAGGGCACTGCATAATGATAAAAGGTTCAATTCAACAGGAAGACTTAACTATCCTACATATATATGTGTGAATATATATATGTAGGATAGTTATGTCCTACATACATATATATACATGTATATATACACACACACACATATATATACATATATATAAGTATACGCACACCCAATGTTGGAGCAACCAGATTTGTAAAACAAGTAGTTATCTATCTACAAAAGACTTAGACAACCACAGAATAACAGTCGGGGACTACAGCACACCACTGACACATTAGATCATTCAGGCAGAAAACTAGCAAGTACATTCTGGACTTAAATTTGACACTTGACTAGTTGGATCTCACAGGCATCTACAGAACCCTCCACTCATCAACCACAGATCATACTTTCTTTGCATCTGCATATGGAACATACTTCAAGATCATCACATGCTTTGCCAGAAAGCAAGTTTCAATAAATTTAAAAAAATTTGAAATCATACCAACCATACTCTTAAACCACAGTGAAATAAAAACAGAAATTAATACCAAGAAGATTTTTCAAAACCACACAGTTACATGGAAATTCAACAACTTGCTTCTCAATGACTTTGGATAAACAATGAAATTAAAGAAGGCATCAACAAATTCTTTGAAATAAAAGGCGACAGCGAGAAAACATACCAAAGTCTCTTAGCTGCAGCAAAAGCAGTATTAAGAGGAAAGTTTATATCAGTAAATGCCTACCTAAAAAACTTAGAAAGATCTGAATTAATGATCTAACGTCATACCTAGAGAAACTAAAAAATAATGAGCCAACCCCAAAGCTGGTAGAAGAAAAGAAATTGCTAAAATTAGAGCAAAGCTGAACAAAACTGAGACCCCCAAATTGAATACAAAGGATCAAAGAAACCAAAACCTGTTTTTTTGAAAGGATAAACAAGATCAATAGACTGCTAGCTAGAGTAACAATGAAAAAAAGAGAGAAGATCCAATTAGAAATTACAAACATGACATTACAACTGATCCCACAGAAATATAAAAATAATCCTAGAGACTATTATGAACATCTCTGTGCACACAAACTAGAAAATCTGAAAGAAATAGATAAATTCCTAGAAACACATAATCTCTCAAGATTGAATTAGAAAGAAATCAAAACCTACAAGAGACCACTATTGAGTTCTGAAATGGAAACAGTAATGAAAAACCTAACAACCAAAAAAAAAAAAAAAAAAAAAGCCACAGACCTGACGGATTCACAGCTGGATTCCACCAAACATACAAAGAAGAGCTGGTACCAATTCTACTGAAACTATTCTAAAAAATTGCGGAGGAGGGCATCCTACCTAACTCATTCTATGATGCTGGTTTCTGCATATGCTCTGTGTTCTGTTCATTTCTCTTCTGTGGATTCTAGGAGAGTATCATTGTTGTCCCCTGCCTGCTATTTGGGCTGAAGTCTAGCTCCTGACGTATGTTAAGTATGTACGTTAAGAAGCTGCAGTCTCATAGTCCTAGAAGGCATAGTAGTCTTGGACACTGCTAGTAGTTCCAGGGCTCCCTGTCTATGAATCAGAATATGAGAATGTCCATAAAGTTCTTGTGCAATTTGAATTTGTAATAAATTTTCTTCCACATATGATATACACAAACTGCAAAATGTGACAGAGGATTTACTCAGATTTGAAATACTGAAATGTTAACATTCAATAAGTCTACCATAATCTTAGATACCTTTAGATATAGCTGTTATCATCCTGATACCAAAACTTGTCAAAGACACAGTTAAAATAGAAAACTACAGGCCAATATCCCTGAGGAACATAGATGCGAAAAATCCTCAACAAAGTAGTAGCAAACTGCATCCGACAGCACATGAAAAAGTTAACTCACCCAGAGTAAAGTAGGCTTGATTTCTTGGATGGAAGTTTGGTTCAACATATGCAAATCAATAAATGTGATTCACTATGTAAAGAGAATTAAAAACAAAAACCACAAGACTATCTCAACAGATGTGGAAAAAGCTTTCAATAAAATCCAACATCGCTTCAAGGTAAAAGCCTCAAGAAACTAGGCATTGAAGGAACATACCTCAAAATGGTAAGAGCCATCTATGGCACACCCACAGCTAACATCATGCTGTATGGGCAAAACCGGAAGCCTTTCCCTTGAGAACTGGAATAAAACAGGGATGCCCACTTTCACCAATCCTACTCAACATAGCGCTGGAAAGACTAGCCAGAGAAATCAGGCAAGAGGAAGAAATAAAAGGCATCCAAATAGAAAAATAATTCAAACTACCTCTGTTTGTGGACAATAAGGTTCTGTACCTAGAAAACCTTAAAGATTATGCCAAAATGCTCCTTGAACTGATAAATGACTGCAGTAATGTTTCAGGATGCAAAATCAATGTACAAAATTCAGCAACATTTCTATACATGAATAATGTTCAAGAGTAGAGCCAAATAAAAAATGCAATGCCATTTACAATAGCCATATCCCACTAAAAATACCTAGGAATACATCTAACAAAGGAGGTAAAAACTTTATACAAGGAGTGCTATAAAACACTGTGAAGGAAATCATAGGTGAGAAAAACAAATGGATAAAACATTCCATGCCCATGGATTGGAAAAATCAGTATCATTAAAATTGCCATGCTGCCCAGAGCAATAATAGTCATAGTCTCTAGGATTATTTTTATATTTCTGTGGGATATAGCATAATAGTCTCTAGGATTATTTTTATATTTCTGTGGGATCAGTTGTAATGTCATGTTTGTAATTTCTAATTGGATCTTCTCTCTTTTTTTCATTGTTACTCTAGCTAGCAGTCTATTGATCTTGTTTATCCTTTCAAAAAAACAGGTTTTGGTTTCTTTGATCCTTTGTATTCAATTTGGGGGTCTCAGTTTTGTTCAGCTTTGCTCTAATTTTAGCAATTTCTTTTCTTCTACCAGCTTTGGGGTTGGCTCATTATTTTTTAGTTTCTCTAGGTATGACGTTAGATCATTAATTCCAGATCTTTCTAAGTTTTTTAGGTAGGCATTTACTGATATAAACTTTCCTCTTAACACTGCTTTTGCTGCAGCTAAGAGACTTTGGTATGTTTTGTCGCTGTCGCTTTTTATTTCAAAGAATTTGTTGATGCCTTCTTTAATTTCATTGTTTATCCAAAGTCATTGAGAAAGCAAGTTGTTGAATTTCCATGTAATTGTGTGGTTTTGAGAAATCTTCTTGGTATTAATTTCTGTTTTTATTTCACTGTGGTTTAAGAATATGGTTGGTATGGTTTCAAACAGATTCAACACTGTTCCTATCAAACTACCAACATCATTTCTCTCACAGAACTAGAAAAAAAATTCTAAAATTCATATGGAACCCCAAAAGAGCCTGAATAGTCAAAGCAATCCTAGGCAAAAAGAGCATAGCTGAAGGCATCACGTTACCCATCTTCAAACCGTATAATCAAGCTAGAGTAACCAAAACAGCATGATACTGGTACAAAAACAGACATATAAACCAATAGAACAGAACAAAGAACCCAGAAATAAAGGTACAAACTTACAGCCATCTGATCTTCAACAAAGTCAACAAAAATAAGCAATGGAAAAAGGATTCATTATTCAATAAATAGGGCTGAGATAACTAGCTAGCCATATGCAGAAGAATGAAACTGGACCACTACATTTCACCATATACAAAAATTAAACTATAAGAATTCTGGAAGAAAACCTAGGAAATACTTATATGAATATCGGCATTGGGAAAGAATTTATGACTAAGTCCTCAAAAGCAATTGCAAAACTAAAAAACAAAAAAAAAATTGAAAAGGGGGACCTAACGAAACTAGAGTTTCTACACAGAAAAAGAGACTATAAACAGAGTAAAAAGACAATCTACAGAATGAGAGAAAATATTTGTAAACTATGCATCCAAGAAAGGTCTAATATTCGGAATTCATAAGGAACTTAATTCAACAAGCAAAAAGCAAATACCCCCTTTAAAAAATGGGCAAAAGATATGAACAGACACTCCTTAAAAGTAGACATATGAGCAGTCAATAAACATGAAAATCATCGTCACCAATCATCAGAGAAATGCAAATCAAAACCACAAAAAGATAGCATCTAACACCAGTCAGAATGGCTATTATTAAAAAGTCAGAAAACAATAGACACTTGTAAGGTTGCAGAGAAAAGGAAATGCTTACACACTATTGGTGGGAAAGTAAATTAGTTCAGCCACTGTGAGAAGAAGTTTAGACATTTCTCAATGAATTTAAAACAGAACTACCATTTAACTCAGCAATCCCATTACTGGGCATATATCCAAAAGAAAATAAATTATTCTACCAAAAGACTCATACACTCATGCTCCTTGTAGCACTATTCACAATACAAAATGACATGGAACCAACCTAGTTGCTCATCAGTGGTGAACAGGATAAAAAAATGTGGTACATATGCACCATGAAATACCACACAGCTATCTAAAAGAGCAAAATCATGTCCATTGCAGTAACATGGATGGAGCTGGAGGCTACTATTCTAAGCAAATTAGCATAGGAGCAGAAAACAAAATACTGTGTGTTCTCATTTGTGAGAGCTAAACATTGGATACTCACGGACATAAAGAAGATAGCAATAGACACTGTGGACTACCTGAAGGGCGAGAGTGGGAGCAGTATGTATATATCCTGCTTGTTCTCTGAGCTCCTGGATCTGATTTGATATGTCATTAATTTGGGAAGTTTTTGGCCATTATTACATTAAATATTTTTTCTACTCCATTCTCTCTTCTGGTATTTCAGTTTTGGATATATCTTTTGAAACTTTCCCACAGTTCTTAGATGTTCCTTTTTTTTTTTTTAATTTTTTGTTCTCTATGTATTGTAGCATAAGAAGTTTCTGTTGATGTGTCTTCAAGTTCACTTATTTGTTTCCTTGGCTGTGTCCTGTCCATTATTGAGCTCATCAAAGACATTCTTCATTTCTGTTATAGTTTTTGATTTTTTCCACTCTAATAACTTCAACCTTTCTAAGCATTTCTGTGTTTTTAGCAACAACTTTTTTTGAAATAATCATAATTTTAAACATAAGGAATCTGAGAAATCCTCATGTACAAAGGCTTCTCTTCAGTGATGAGGCAAGTGAGTTGCTCAAGGTCATAGAGAAAAGCAAAGACAAGACAAGGACCCAGCCTCCCATTCCTCTCTTCATGAACTTTCCCCCATGTCACAATCATAGAAATATGGTACTTTACATTACATAGCTCAGTTATTAATTTTTGGTATACATTTGTTTCTAACTTTTAGAAACTGTTTTGGACTCAATTGTCCATATATTTGGACACATTTATATGTTGAATTTAAATTTATATATTGAAGTCTTACTTCCAAATGTGACTATATTTAGAGAAAGGGCCTTAAAGGAAGTAACCAAGGTTAAATGAGGTCACAAGAAGGGTCCCTAATTTAATATGACTGATTCCTTTATAAGAATAAGATGAAACATCAGGGATGTATGTGCACAGATCAAGGCCATGTGAGGACACAGAGAGAAGATGGTCATCTGCAAGCCAAGGAGAGAGACCTCAGGAGAAACCAAATCTACAGACACACCTGACCTTGGACTTACAGCTTTCAGAACTGTGAGAAATAAATTTCTGTTGTATAAACCACCCAGTCTGTGGTATTTCTTCGTCTCAACTACTATGCCTTGAATATGTCCCCCAAAAGGCATGTGTTGGAAGCTTGGTCTCCAGTGCAGGACTGTTGAGAGGTAGGACCTTTGAGAAGTGATTGGATCATGAGGGTTCTGTCCTCATGAGAAGATCAATCCATTGATTGACTAATGGATTAATGGGCTATTGAGGGAATGTGTTTGTTATCATGAAAGTGGGTCTGTTGTAAAAACCAATTGGCTAGCCTTTTGTGAGCCCCCTTGGCATGTGATGCCCTGTGCCATCTCAGGACCCTGCAGAGTCCCTACCAGCAAGAATGCCCTCACCATATGAGACTGCCAGACCTTTGACTTTCCAGCCTTCAGAACTGAATGAAATACATTTCTTTTCTTTATAAATTACCCAGTCTCAGATATTCAGTTATAGAAACGGAAAATAGACTAAGACAACAACTCTAGCAAACTAATATAAAAAACATTTTCTTAATCACATTTTTAAAAATGAAAATTTGATTAAAGAAAAAACATTACCATAAAGCCATCACTATAGAATAATATTTTTCTTTCTGCAATTCCCTTCTAGTACTATCTATGTAAACACGTTTTATGCTGGTCACTCACTTGCTTCTAAAACAACTGATTTGTGCTGGACTCTAATATTTTTAAGCACCGCCTTAAAATATTTTTGTGCCTCTGGCTATTCTATTTTGTTAGTTTCTGTTTATGCTCTGTGATCTATTCATTTCTCTTCTGTGGATTCTAGGAGAGTATCATTGTTGTCCCCTGCCCGCTATTTGGGCTGAAGTCCAGCTCCTAATGTATGTTAAGTATGTACGTTAAGGAGCTGCAGTCTCATAGTCCTAGAAGGCATAGTAGTCTTGGACACTGCTAGTAGTTCCAGGACTCCCTGTCTATGAATCAGAATATGAGAATGTCCATAAAGTTCTTGTGGAATTTGAATTTGTAATAAATTTTTTTCCACATATGATATACACAAACTACAAAATGTGACAGAGGATTTACTCAGATTTGAAATACTGAAATGTTAACATTCAACAAGTCTACCATAATCTTAGAAACCTTTGGATATAGCTGTTATTATGAACAGGGTGTATTCCCTGGAAAATAGAATAAAGATATTAAAACAAACCATTAATATTAATAGTTTATTTAAATCTTGAATAATTACCTTTTTGTTGTATTTTGCAAATTGCTTTATATGTTACACAGACATGATTTATTTATGATTCAAACTGAACAAAAACTTTCTCTATGCCTCATATTTCTAGGATGTGCATGCACACACACAGACACCTGCAGACAACAGTAATTCTCAAACTTGGGTATGCATCAAAATTACCTACATAGTTTGTTAGAGCACAGATGGCTGGGTCCTACCCAAGAGTTTCTGATTTAATTGACCTGGGTGGGACCCAAGAATTTGCCTTTCTAACAAGCTCCCAGATAATGCTTATGTTGCTCGTAGGGAGAACCACTGATTTATAAAAATCCATTGAAAAAAATGCACTGGGTGATGGGAAAAATCAAGAATTTTTTCTCCCTCCTTCTCTTCTTCCTTTCCCATACCAACTCTTCATTCGTCTCCTGTTTCTTTGGTTTTCTTCTCTCCCTCTCTCTCCCCTATGGTTTTTTTTTGTTTTGTTTTCTTTTTTTTTTTTACTTTAAGTTCTGGGATACATGTGCAGAACATCATGTGCAGAACATGCACATTTATTACATAGGTTTACACATGCCATGGTGGTTTGCTGCACCCTTCAACTCATCACCTACATTAGGTATTCCTCCTAATGCTATCCCTCCCCTATCCCCCACCCCCTGATAGGCCCCGGTGTGTAATGTTTCCCTCCCTGTGTCCATATGTTCTCATTGTTCAACTCCCACTTATGAGTGAGAACACGCGGTGTTTGGTTTTCTGTTCTTGTATTAGTTTGCTGAGAATGATGATTTCCAGCTTCATCCATGTCCCTGCAAATGAAATGAGCTCATTCTTTTTATGGCTGCATAGTATTCCATGGTGTATATGTGCCACATTTCTTCATCCAGCCTATCATTGATGGGCATTTGGGTTGGCTCCAAATCTTTGCTATTGTGAATAGTGCTGCAATAAACATACATGTGCATGTGTCTTTATAGTAGAATGATTTATAATCCTTTGGGTATATACCCAGTAATGGGATTGCTGGGTCAAATGGGATCTCTGGTTTCAGATCCTTGAGGAATCGCCATACTGTCTTCCACAATGTTTGAACTAATTTACAATTGCTACCTTCACCAGGTGGAAATAATTTGGCATGGCGATTATTGCCAATTTTTGGTGGTTCTTGCTAACAAGAAAGAACAATATGCTTGATTATCATCCCTCAACCTGCCTTTTGCTAGTGTCTCTGCCTGTTTCTTTGTCTTCAGTCTGTTTCTCTGATCCTTTCCCTACACAGCTTCCAGTTGCTGTCTGGAAACAGGTCATTTCTCAAAACTTCTAGCAACTTCCACTGGTACTCACAGTGGAGCAGGAATTCAGACTCAGCTTTGGCTAGCTTTGAAGCAAGCTTCCCTTTTAACTACTACAGTATCCCGTCTTCCTCACATGTGTGAACAGAATGGTAACTAAAACATAAACTCCCTCTTCTTAGGAAATAATTTCAACCTTATTCCTCATCTTGCTCTTAAATTCTGACCGGTAAAGATATTGTTTGGTTGAAGTCCATAAATATTTAATACACCTCTGTGATGGACCCAGCACTGTGTGGGTTGAGTTTTCTTTTCTACTGCCTGAACGTGCCTTTGGGTTTGAATAATGGCGTGATCAAACTATCAAAAATCCAAAACCAAACAAACAAAAGCCCCCAAAGCAAAAAGCAAAGCACAAGAGCCAAAGAGCTAAGTTGAATAAATGGACAAATATGGGACAGTCATTCACAGATGGGACAATCATTCATAGATGGGACAATCATTCATAGGTGGGGGCTTTTTGCCCCCAAAGCAAAAAGCAAAGCACAAGAGGGCAAAGGGCTAAGTAGAAGAAATGGACAAAGATGGGACAATTATTCATAGATGGGATAATCATTCCCTGAGATTACAAGGAGTAAAAATGCTTTATTTCTTTAATGATTTCATTCATCATGTATCTGAAAACCCAGATGCACCTACCCAAGGAGAAACTTACAAAAACTAGAAATCATATCATCATAGAAGTAACCCAAGTTCTAGGACCAGCTCTTCCAAAAATTGTCTGTGTGTCTTTGACCAATTCAGTTTATTTCTCTGAGCCTCCATTTCCATAAAACGAACGACTACGGCCAGGTGATTTCCAGAGTTTCTTCCAGTGCCAGTATCCCAGGGTTGCAACATTCTGTGGACAAACATACAGAGCAGTCTTTAATTATAAGTTTGCAAAGTCATCTAGGCGGTCAGTTCCATATGCTCCTGAAGTCTTAAATCTTTATTAATTATTTGTTTCCCAAGGCCAGTTCTGTTAGTGGAAGGGGGAAGAGAAGCAGAGAAACCCCTTGGACCATAAGCCTTCCACTTCTGGTTTCTTACCACAAAATATTCCCCAGGACTTGGGAGCCAGATGGCAACACTTTTGAAGATGCACTAAGGATTTGAATTCTGGTTCATATTAAATATCACATGTAAATTATTAATCTGTAGCAGATGTGAATGTATATTATTACACTGTGTTAAATATTAATGTTGCAAAGACCATTCTGTGGACCACATGGAGATGTAGGGAAACCGCCACTGGTCCTCCATTTTTAAATGCCAGATTTAGAATCCAGGTAGCTTAGTCGAAGTCTTTAAACGGAATATTTCTTACTAGCATTATATACAACAACATAAGCCTTGTTCCAAAATAAATGATAATAACAGCATTTAGTACATTTTATGGTGGGCCAAGTACTCTTCTAAGTGGTTTACACATACTGATAAATTTAATCTTCCTAACAACTCTATGAGGAAAGCATTACTACTTATAATTGTTAGGAAACAAACAACCTTCTTTAAGCACCAACTATGTACCAGAGATTGTTCTAGGCAGTGGGGATAAGGAAACAGGATAAAACATGGTCGTGATTTTTATGGAACCTACTTTCTGTTGAAATGTAACAGACAATATGTTTTAGACAATATGCCCTGAACAAATGAATTCACAAAATAATTTGAGAGAGAGACAAGGGCCGTAAAGTAGATTCAACAATTATGTGAATGAGGGACTGGAAAGGAGTTGCTACAGAGTGGCCAAGCTGGGGAATCTTCTTGGAGGAAGAGTCACTGGGCTAAGTGTTCTAGGTCAATTCATGTAACAGCAATTTCCTAAAAACAACTTGACAAATACCAATTGTTTAAATGACCAGAGTATTGACACATCAAGTTGTCAAAAACTTGTTTTAATCAACTATCTATAGTTTTATAGTATTTCATGTTTCTCCAAGATCACCTAATGTGGAATACGTTTTTAGAATGACAGTTTTCTGAATATTGTGACTCTTAGCTGTTATGCATGCCACCAATGTCATGAATATTATAAATAGTTGGGTGGGTTTCTGGTTTCCAAAGCATTTTCTATCCAGTCTACAGCTTCCTCCCTCTTCTTTCAGTTTACATCTTTGTTTGCATTATTCCATTTTTCTATTTTGCTTCAGCTTATCTATGGATGGTTTGAAATAATTTGTGGAGAGGCAAGCTAGGCAGCTCCAGTGTAAAATGAATATAAATTAAACAGAATAGATACACTGCCTGGAAGTAGCTGCTGTCACTCCATCTTTTCTTCAAGTCAGTTCAACCACTCTTCTCCCAGGCAGGCTGAAACCAACAGAATGACCTTGTTAGTTTCTCTTGAATAGCACCATCTTTAATCTCTCTCTCTCTCTCCTCTTTTTGGGGACCTTTTCCTTGCATCCACTTCCACCTATCTTAGAAACCAGTCAAGCCCCTATTCCAGGTATCCTAAATTTTTATCTCTCTTTATTTGATAACTACTGAAGATCGTGGGCTGTGTGTTTGCTGCTTCAACACTCACTCCAATCCACGTGGAAGTTGCTTTCCTTTATTATAGAAACTGGAAAGCTAAAACTGACATTGCTCTAACTACTTTGTAGCTAGGGTACAGATACATGATCTAGGATCTGCCAATTAGAAGACTTTGGAGGTGAAGATAAACAAAGGAGTAGTATGCCATGGAGAGACTGACATTTCTTTTTTTTTTTTAAGTTAATTATATGGTATGTTGGATGGTAATAGGTATTTATTTATTTATTTATTTATTTTTTATTATACTTTAGGTTTTAGTGTACATGTGCACAATGTGCAGGTTTGTTACATATGTATCCATGTGCCATGTTGTTTTGCTGCACCCATTAACTCGTCATTTAGCATTAGGTATATCTCCTAATGCTGTCCCTCCCCCCTCCCCCCACCCCACAACAGTCTCCGAAGTGTGATGTTCCCCTTCCTGTGTCCATGAGTTCTCATTGTTCAATTCCCACCTATGAGTGAGAACATGCGGTGTTTGGTTTTTTGTCCTTGTGATAGTTTACTGAGAATGATGTTTTCCAGTTTCACCCATGTCCCTACAAAGGACATGAACTCATCATTTTTTACGGCTGCACAGTATTCCATGGTGTATATGTGCCACATTTTCTTAATCCAGTCTATCCTTGTTGGACATTTGGGTTGGATCCAACTCTTTGCTATTGTGAATAGTGCCGCAATAAACATACGTGTGCATGTGTCTTTATAGCAGCATGATTTATAGTCCTTTGGGTATATACCCAGTAATGGGATGGCTGGGTCAAATGGTATTTCTAGTTCTAGATCCCTGAGGAATCGCCACACTGACATCCACAATGGTTGAACTAGTTTACAGTCCCACCAACAGTGTAAAAGTGTTCCTATTTCTCCACATCCTCTCCAGCACCTGTTGTTTCCTGATTTTTTAATGATGGCCATTCTAACTGGTGTGAGATGGTATCTGACTGTGGTTTTGATTTGCATTTCTCTGATGGCCAGTGATGATGAGCATTTTTTCATGTGTTTTATGGCTGCATAAATGTCTTCTTTTGAGAAGTGTCTGTTCATGTCCTTTGCCCACTTTTTGATGGGGTTGTTTGTTTTTTTCTTGTAAATTTGTTTGAGTTCATTGTAGATTCTGGATATTAGCCCTTTGCCAGAGTAGGTTGCAAAAATTTTCTCCCATTCTGTAGGTTGCCTGTTGACTCTGATGGTAGTTTCTTTTGCTGTGCAGAAGCTCTTTAGTTTAATTAGATCCCATTTGTCAATTTTGGCTTTTGTTGCCATTGCTTTTGGTGTTTCAGATATGAAGTCCTTGCCCATGCCTATGTCCTGAATGGTATCGCCTAGGTTTTCTTGTAGGATTTTAATGGCTTTAGGTCTAACATTTAAGTCTTTAATCCCTCTTGAATTAATTTTTGTATAAGGTGTAAGGAAGGGATCCAGTTTCAGCTTTCTACATATGGCTAGCCAGTTTTCCTAGCACCATTTATTAAATAGGGAATCCTTTCCCCATTTCTTGTTTTTGTCAGGTTTGTCAAAGATCAGATAGTTGTAGATATGCGGCATCATTTCTGAGGACTCTGTTCTGTTCCATTGATCTATGTCTCTGTTTTGGTACCAGTACCATGCTGTTTTGGTTACTGTAGCCTTGTAACCAAGGCTTGAAGTCCGGTAGCGTGATGCCTCCAGCTTTGTTCTTTTGGCTTAGGATTGACTTGGCGATGTGGGCTCTTTTTTGGTTCCATATGAACTTTAAAGTAGTTTTTTCCAATTCTGTGAAGAAAGTCATCAGTAGCTTGATGGGGATGGCATTGAATCTATAAATTACCTTGGGCAGTATGGCCATTTTCATGATACTGATTCTGCCAACCCATGAGCATGGAATGTTCTTCCATTTGTTTGTATCCTCTTTTATTTCACTGAGCAGTGGTTTGTAGTTCTCCTTGAAGAGGTCCTTCACATCCCTTGTAAGTTGGATTCCTAGGTATTTGATTCTCTTTGAAGCAATTGTGAATGGGAGTTCACTCATGATTTGGTTCTCTGTTTGTCTGTGATTGGTGTAGAAGAATGCTTGTGATTTCTGTACATTGATTTTGTATCCTGAGACTTTGCTGAAGTTGCTAATCAGCTTAAGGAGATTTTGGGCTGAGACAATGGGGTTTTCTAGATATACAATCATGTCATCTGCAAACAGGGACAATTTGACTTCCTCTTTTCCTAATTGAATACCCTTTATTTCCTTCTCCTGCCTGATTGCTCTGGCCAGAACTTCCAGCACTATGTTGAATAGGAGTGGTGAGAGAGGGC
The DNA here is from genome assembly GCF_028878055.3 of Symphalangus syndactylus. Lineage (NCBI taxonomy): Eukaryota > Metazoa > Chordata > Mammalia > Primates > Hylobatidae > Symphalangus > Symphalangus syndactylus. Next base: position 26,155,471 of record NC_072438.2, read on the forward strand.
ATCCCTCTCTTGTGCCAGTTTTCAAAGGCAATGCTTCCAGTTTTTGCCCATTCAGTATGATATTGGCTGTGGGTTTGTCATAGACAGCTCTTATTATTTTGAGATACGTCCCATCCATACCTAATTTATTGAGAGTTTTTAGCATGAAGCGTTGTTGAATTTTGTCAAGGCCTTTTCTGCATCTATTGAGATAATCATGTGGTTTTTGTCTTTGGTTATGTTTATATGCTGGATTACATTTATTGATTTGTGTATGTTGAACCAGCCTTGCATCCCAGGGATGAAGCCCACTTGATCATGGTGTATAAGCTTTTTGATGTGCTGCTGGATTCAGTTTGCCAGTATTTTATTGAGGATTTTTGCATCAATGTTCATCAAGGATATTGGTCTGAAATTCTCTTTTTTGGTTATGTCTCTGCCAGGCTTTGGTATCAGGACGATGCTGGCTTCATAAAATGTGTTAGGAAGGATTCCCTCTTTTTCTATCGATTGGAATAGTTTCAGAAGGAATGGTACCAGTTCCTCCTTGTACCTCTGGTAGAATTCGGCTGTGAATCCATCAGGTCCTGGATTCTTTTTGGTTGGTAAGCTATTGATTATTGCCACAATTTCAGAACCTGTTATTGGTCCATTCAGAGATTCAACTTCTTCCTGGTTTAGTCTTGGGAGGGTGTATTTGTCGAGGAATTTATCCATTTCTTCTAGATTTTCTAGTTTATTTGCATAGAGGTGTTTGTAGTATTCTCTGATGGTAGATTGTATTTCTGTGGGATCGGTGGTGATATCCCCTTTTTCATTTTTTATTGCATCTATTTCATTCTTCTCTCTTTTCTTCTTTATTAGTCTTGCTAGTGGTCTATCAATTTTGTTGATCTTTTCAAAAAACCAGCTCCTGGATTCATTAATTTTTTGAAGGGTTTTTTGTGACTCTATTTCCTTCAGTTCTGCTCTGATTTTAGTTATTTCTAGCCTTCTGCTAGCTTTTGAATGTGTTTGCTCTTGCTTTTCTAGTTCTTTTAATTGTGATGTTAGGGTGTCAGTTTTGGATCTTTCCTGCTTTCTCTTGTGGGCATTTAGTGCTATAAATTTCCCTCTACACACTGCTTTGAATGTGTCCCAGAGATTCTGGTATGTTGTGTCTTTGTTCTGGTTGGTTTCAAAGAACATCTTTATTTCTGCCTTCATTTCATTATGTACCCAATAGTCATTCAGGAGCAGGTTGTTCAGTTTCCATGTAGTTGAGCGGTTTTGAGTGAGTTTCTTAATCCTGAGTTCTAGTTTGATTGCACTGTGGTCTGAGAGACAGTTTGGTATAATTTCTGTTCTTTTACATTTGCTGAAGAGAGCTTTACTTCCAAATATGTGGTCAATTTTGGAATAGGTGTGGTGTGGTGCTGAAAAAAATGTATATTCTGTTGATTTGGGGTGGAGAGTTCTGTAGATGTCTATTAAGTCCACTTTGTGCAGAGCTGAGTTCAATTCCTGGATATCCTTGTTAACTTTCTGTCTCATTGATCTGTCTAATGTTGACAGTGGGGTGTTAAAATCTCCCATTATTATTGTGTGGGAGTTTAAGTCCCTTTGTAGGTCACTGAGGACTTGCTTTATGAATCTGGGTGCTCCTGTATTGGGTGCATATATATTTAGGATAGTTAGCTCTTCTTGTTGAATTGATCCCTTTACCATTATGTAATGGCCTTCTTTGTCTCTTTTGCTCTTTGTTGGTTTAAAGTCTGTTTCATCAGAGCCTAGGATTGCAATCCCTGCCTTTTTTTGTTTTCCATTTGCTTGATAGATCTTCCTCCATCCCTTTATTTAGAGTCTATGTGTGTCTCTGCACGTGAGATGGGTTTCCTGAATACAGCACACTGATGGGTCCTGACTCCTTATCCAGTTTGCCAGTCTGTGTCTTTTAATTGGAGCATTTAGCCCATTTACATTTAAAGTTAATATTATTATGTGTGAATCTGATCCTGTCATTATGATGTTAGTTGGTTATTTTGATCATTAGTTGATGCGGTTTCTTCCTAGCTTCGATGGTCTTTACAATTTGGCATGTTTTTGCAGGGGCTGGTACTGGTTGTTCCTTTCCATGTTTAGTGCTTCCTTCAGGAGCTCTTTTAGGGCAGGCTTGGTGGTGAAAAAATCACTCAGCGTTTGCTTGTCTGTAAAGTATTTTATTTCTCCTTCACTTATGAAGCTTAGTTTGGCGGGATAGGAAATTCTGGGTTGAAAATTCTTATCTTTAAGAATGTTGAATATCGGCCCCCACTCTCTTCTGGCTTGTAGAGTTTCTGCCGAGAGATCAGCTGTTAGTCTGATGGGCTTCCCTTTGTGGGTAACCCGACCTTTCTCTCTGGCTGCCCTTAACATTTTTTCCTTCATTTCAACTTTGGTGAATCTGACAATTATGTGTCTTGGAGTTGCTCTTCTCAAGGAGTATCTTTGTGGCGTTCTCTGTATTTCCTGAATCTGAATGTTGGCCTGCCTTGCTAGATTGGGGAAGTTCTCCTGGATATTATCTTGCAGAGTGTTTTCCAACTTGGTTCCATTCTCCCTGTCATTTTCAGGTACACCAATCAGACATAGGTTTGGTCTTTTCACATAGTCCCAAATTTCTTGGAGGCTTTGTTCATTTCTTTTTATTCTTTTTTCTCTAAACTTCCCTTCTTGCTTCATTTCATTCATTTCACCTTCCGTCAGCAATACCCTTTCTTCCAGTTGATCGCATCTGCTACCGAGGCTTGTGCAATCTTCGTGTAGTTCTCGATACTTGGCTTTCAGCTCCAGCAGCTCCTTTAAGCCCTTCTCTCCATTGGTTATTCTAGTTATCCATTCGTCTAACTTTTTTTCAAACTTTTTAACTTCTTTGCTATTGTTTTGAATTTCCTCCCGTAGCTCGGAGTAGTTTGATCGTCTGAAGCCTTCTTCTCTCAACTTGTCAAAGTCATCCTCCGTCCAGCTTTGTTCCGTTGCTGGTGAGGAACTGCGTTCCTTTGGAGGAGGAGAGGCGTTCTGCTTTTTAGAGTTTCCAGTTTTTCTGCTCTGTTTTTTCCCCATCTTTGTGGTTTTATCTACTTTTGGTCTTTGATGATGGTGATGTACAGATGGGTTTTTGCTGTGGATGTCCTTTCTGTTTGTTAGTTTTCCTTCTACCAGACAGGACCCTCAGCTGCAGGTCTGTTGGAGTTTACTAGAGGTCCACTCCAGACCCTGTTTGGCTGGGTATCAGCAGCGGTGGCTGCAGAACAGCGGATTTTCATGAGACCACAAATTCAGCTGTCTGATAGTTCCTCTGGAAGTTTTGTCTCAGAGGAGTACCCGGCCGAGTGAGGTGTCAGTCTGTCCCTGCTGGGGGGTGCCTCCCAGTTAGGCTGCTCAGGGGTGAGGAACCCACTTTAGGAGGCTGTCTGTCCATTCTCAGATCTCCAGCTGTGTGCTGGGAGAACCACTACTCTCTTCAAAGCTGTCAGTCAGACAGGGACATTTAAGTCTGCAGAGGTTCCTGCTGAATTTTTGTTTGTCTGTGCCCTGCCCCCAGAGGTGAAGCCTACAGAGGCAGGCAGGCCTCCATGAGCTGTGGTGGGCTCCACCCAGTTCGAGCTTCCTGGCTGCTTTGTTTACCTAAGTAAGCCTGGGCAATGGCGGGCGCCCCTCCCCCAGCCTCGCTGCCGCCTTGGAGTTTGATCTCAGACTGCTGTGCTAGCAATCAGCGAGACTCCGTGGGCATAGGACCCTCCAAGCCAGGTGCAGGACACAATCTTCTAGTGTGCCGTTTCCCAAGCCCATTGGAAAAGTGCAGTATTAGGGTGGGACTGACCCGATTTTCCAGGTGCTGTCTGTTACTCCGTTCTTTGACTAGGAAAGGGAACTCCCTGACCCCTTGCACTTCCCGAGTGAGGCAATGCCTCGCCCTGCTTCGGCTCGTGCACAGTGCGCTTCACTGATTGTCCTGCACCCACTGTTTGGCACTCCCTAGTGAGATGAGACCGGTACCTCAAACAGAAATGCAGAAATCACCCATCTTCTGTGTCGCTCAGGCTGGGAGCTGTAGACCGGAGCTGTTCCTATTCGGCCATCTTGGCTCCACCGGTCGAGACTGACATTTCTAACGAGTAGTGGGGGTGGTGTCTAAGGCAGCCATGGTGGTATTGCTAGCATCTGGTACAGGGTGTTACACATGCAGTACTAGCAATGATGGTTCCTCTAGGATGGTTCCATGGTAGACTTGAATGTATCTTCTGGGTGCATTTTTTACCTAGCTCAATCTATCCTGGATTGTGTACCATAAATCTGGTAATTTGGGCTTCACAGAGATTCTATGAGTCATACATATATTTTACTAAATTAATTTATGCTTAGGCTAACTGGAAGACCCAGCTATTTGGGAGGCCAAGGTGGGAGGATTGCTTGAGCCTGGGAGATCAAGGCTGCAGTGAGCCATGTTTGTGCCCCTGCACTCCAGCCTGGGATACAGAGTGAGACCCTGTCTCCAAACAAACAAACAAATAAATAAATAAATATTGTCTAACATTTTTATTAGTCTCATGAGGGAGGAATTTTGTCTAGGACAGCACTGGAGAAGTTGATACCTTCAGTCTAGGAAAAAGGAACAGGGATAGGAAATGACATCTCCTAGAATCAGGTGTGTAAAAGAGCACAACGTGTTTAGGGAGACAAAAGGGGTTCTGTGTGTCTGGATTTCAGTTAGGTAGAGTGGAGACTGCTGAAGGGGTACAGCTAGAATAAGTGTGGGACTGGAGACTAAGGTGGGGGCTGGGTCACAAAAAAATTATAAGCCTCCTTTATAATAAGGCAGCCTTGGTCTCAGCTCCCTCATCCCAGCTGAGGTAAAATGACTTGCCTTCCTCCTTCTCCAACTTACTTAGTCACCTTCAATTTTCTGTCACGTGCATAATACCATTAGGTACTTGGGGGTAGGATACTGATCTAGTGATTTAATTCTTTTCTCCAAAACACTGATGAGATTGTGCTAAATGTGTGCTAAGCTTATGACAGAGACAGAATTATTTTAAAAACTCTTTGGAAAATGAAATTCTGGTTCACTTGACCCAGGGGATTGGGTCACTTGAATTCCGTATGTATATATTCTCAGTAAAACATGTCAATATACTTTGTTCAAAAACAAAACTGAATCTTGCTCATGCTAGAGCCCGAAGAACCAATATTCTACTCAATAATGCACTGATTTTTGATGTAATAGTTCTAAAATTTCTTCTCTGCTTCCACTTCCCTTTCCTTTGTTTTTTTTCTGTCTTTCTTCTTCCGTTTTTGTCTTTTCATTAACTCTACATTGTCTAATGAGGTTTGGAATTGAAATATCGATGTTTAACCCAGAATTACCCCCGTTGGTTTCTGGAAATAGTCTTTATTTCAGCTGATTTACAAGGAACTGTTGACTTCATGGGTTTGTTCAAAACTGACACTTGCCTTGCCTGCCAACTCCTTGCAACTGCTCAAGCACTGTTAGCATAAAGAATGATTATTTTATGTAAAATAATCAGAATATCTTTAACAGTCATAGGTCAATGATAGGAAAAACGGTAATTTTTGGGAATGGGGCTGGGGCAATCCAGCAATGATTTTTATTTTATTTTGTTTTTAAAAAAGTGTTAAAACTGAAAACATATTTTGCCAACCACCTCCTCCCTTGCCTTTTTGAAAGTCCATATGTTCTTTAGGGGAAAATTGAATTCAGCTTCATTTGAGTCTTTGCAAAATTTTATAAGTGTTATTTGATGTGCAAGATTTCTAGGTCTTCACAAATCAGACCTAAAGTCAATTGTTTGGATGAAGTTCAAACCGCATTTTCTCAACACTTTGAAAAAAAATATTTGAGTAAGATTCAAAAGTTCAATCTTTTTCTACTGCTAGCTGGCAGCAGATTCACACACTGGGAGAGTGTATTTACACATTGCTTATTTTCTGGTAGATGTTAGGAGGTCATAAATTTTGTTCACAACCATTTTTATTCAGTATTTAATAAATAAGTTTTGCTTTGAACCAGCAATGGCATGTTGTAGCTTTTGTGATTCCTCTTTCTCATGGGTGGAGTGGGTTCATTTTCTTAGTAGGAAAATACATTGCTCTATGTATGTTAAGCAACTTTGAGAGAAAATAGCCAATTGAAGGTTGTCAAGAGGAAATGAGCCTCGGAAAATCTATTTATACTTGTTTTGAATTCGGCAAGAACCTGATTATCTCAGTGGTTGAGTCCAAATTAGGATTCAGTTCAACAGGATAAGGCAAGTTTGCTGAACAGGAGGATGAGGGACGTTGGAATCTAATCCTTTCCCTTTTCACTATCTTACTGTGTGACCCTCTCGACGGCATTTCTTTTTTCCTCTTTGGGCCAGAGTTCTCTCATTTGAAACAGAAGAAAATAGACCATAGCAGCGTCTTCAAGCTGAGTTCTTCAGAGCCCTGTGGTTCCAAAAATTGCTGTCTCCAGAGTTCCCCGGCTTTTATAGGTTTTATATATAAAAGGTTTGCAAAAAAAAAAAAAAAAAAAAAAAAAAAAAAAAAAAACAGGTTAAAATGATTCTGTGGCTGCAAAAAAGAACAACTTTGAATCAACTGTACTGCTTTAGATTAAAAAAAATTTTTTAAGCTTATTTCATAATTACTAATTCTCATCATGGGTTTTAAATGACCTAAAGGAAGTAATACCTGGACTTGAGCTTTGGAAATAGAAGTTTGATTTTACTTGTTGACACTGATCTGTTACATCCCAGGGATACTGACCTTAAGTTGCTCCTCTGCTGTTTTAAACATACTGCTGGGTTTTAAAAGTGGCCTATATAGTAAGCATCTTGGTAAAATCAGGTGGCAATATCTCCTACAGCTGAAAATGTGAATAACTTAGGACTAGCAATTCCACACTTAGATAAATGCCTGACAGAAATGCATATATGTGTACATCAAAAGATATACACAAGAATGTTCATAGCAGCATTATTTGTAATAACTCTCAATTGGATAATACCTACATTGCCACCAAGAGTAGAATGAATAAATAAATTTGTGTTGCATTCTCACAGTGGAAAATTATTCAGCAATAAGGATGTTGGATCTGCAACTACCCACAGCAAAGAGAAAAGAATACATCCTTATGAATAATTTAGAAAATGCAAAATCAGGCAAACCTAATCTATATTATTGGAAGTCCCAATTATGGATACTGCTGTGGGAGGAGATGAAAAAGTGGGAAAGGTTAATGAGTGGGGGCTTCTGGGATTCACATAATGTACTGTTTCTCAACCTGGTGCTGGCAACATGTGTGGTCAGTTTTTGGAAATATATTAAGCTGTACAAATGTGATGTGCACCTTTCTGTATGCAGATTATATTTATTAAAATTTAAACAATTCCTCTAGATTGCCTACTAAATCTGCTTCCCAAAATTAGTTAATTCAAAAAAAAATATTGTTATCAGTCTTGGTAGTACTTTATTTTTATATCATGGGCAAAAGGGCATGAGTTAAATATTAAGGTATTAAATTGAAATAATATTGGGGTAAAGGGGTTTACTTAATCATGTAAATGATTACCTGCCACCTTTGGTCACAGTGTTTCAGCCAGTTGTAAGCTTGGAAGGTGCTGGTTGATACTCTTACATCACTTGATATATTTTCCTTTCTTCTTATTGACTGTTTAGAACTCAACTCCTAGAGTTTTCTGTTTCTCCTCATGAAGGATAAACTGCTACAGAAATTTCCCTCATGCCATAACCAGATATAACTGAGAAAAGGATATGAACTAATAATTGCCAGGCATTGGACAATAGGCAATACAAGACTCTGATGCATAGGAGAAGGGAAATAGACATGGTAAGCCCTATGATTGTCTCAGTTTACTCTTCAAAAGGAAAAATTGAAACAGGATCAGTGGCCTTACTGAGTTGAGGAGACAAAAGTTGTTTTTCAGAGTTAATGAGGTAGCTAGAATTTGAGGGTCAGGGTACTGGAGAGGAGGGAGGGAGGGTAGGGCATAGAGAGAAAGAGAGAGAGAAACTGAGACCTACAAAGTGGCTCCTCTAGTTTGACTGAGTACTAATACGTGCATGCATGGGAGGAAAATGCCTGAGACAAAAAAAAAAAAAATGAACCACTGGAAACTGATTGGCTGAAAAATTTCTGAAGGTCATACGGGGTTGAGAGTAATTTGTATTTCCACAAGTCATAACTTATTATTCTGGGGCATGTGGTAGAGTCTTCAGAAAGGTCATACCTTAATAGTGTAGTTAAGTTAGCCCCAGAATAAAGGCTGGTCTGGACCTGACATAACAAAACTTAAAGGCAAGCATTGTGTGATTAAATTTCCTCTTCAAGTTACTTAGGTTGGGTGCTGTGGTAGGTTGAATAAAGGCTCCCAAATGTATCCATGTCCTGATCTTTGGAAACTGAAAGTTTTTATGTTAAAAAAAGAGACTTTGAAGATGTGATTATATAAAGGAATGTGAGATAGGAAAATTATTCTGGATTATTTGAGTGATGCCTAAGAGGAATATTTTACTATAGAAGAGGAGAAGGCAACATACTGATGAAGTAGAGATTGTACTGATGTGGCCACAAGCCAAGGAATTCTGGCAGCCATCAGAGGCTAGAAGAGGTAAGGAATGGACTCTCATCTGGTTTCTCCAGAAGGAACCAGGCTTGCTGACATCTTGACTTTAGCCTTGTAAGACTTATTTTGTACTTTGACCTTCAGGACCATAAAAGAATAACACTTTATTGTTTTAGCCATAAAATTTGTGGTGATTTGATACAGCACCAATAGAGTGCTATATCAGAGACCAAAAGAATACAGAGACCAAAAGAAAATTCAGCAGTGTTTAAAGGAATAATAATTTTAAAAAACCCCAGAACTCGACAATGTAAGTCACAATGTCTAGCAAGCAATTAAAAATTACTAGATATAAAGAAACATAAATATATGACCAATAGCCAGGAAAAAGTAAATCAATCAATAGAACATATCCCCCAAATCAGGGGATGATGAAATTAGTAGACAACAGCCATTATAAATCTTCTAAATATGTTCAATAATATAAAATTTTTGAAAGCTTGAATATGGTGAGGAGTAAAAGAGAGAAAACAGACACAAATGGAACTTTTAGAGATCAAAAATATATCTATAATGAAATACTCACTAGATGGGACAAACAGCAGATTAAATATTACAGAAGAAAATATCAGTGAATTTGAAGACATGAAAATGGAAACTACCTAAATTGAAACAGAATGAGAAAAATGGGGAAAAAAGCTGTCCCGCAGTGAGTTGTGGAAAAATATCAGGTGAATTAACGTACACGTAATTGAAGTCTCAGAAGAAAAGGAGGTCAGAAAAAATATTTGCAGAAACAGCAAAACGTTTTCCAAATTTGATTAAAACTATAAACCCATAGATCCAAGAAGCTCAAAAAACCCCAAGCAGAAAAAATATACTAAGAATCACACCAAGTTATATCAAAATGAAACTGCAGAAAATCATCAAGAAAGAGAAGAATCTTAAAGGCAGATAAGAAAAGATGACATATTACACCCAGAAGGACAAAGATAGGAATGACAGAACACTTCTTGTCAGAAATCATGCAGTGCTGAAAGAAAAAACTGTCAACTAGAATTCTATGCTTAGGGATAGCATCTTGAAAAATGAAGGCAAAATAATGACTATTTTCTGAACCTCAAAACCTGAGAAATAATTTATCACCAGCAGATCTGCACTATAAGAAATGTTAAAGAAATTCCTCAGGCAGAAGAAAAATGAATACAAATTGAAGTTTGTATCTACAGGAAGGAGTAAAGAGTGCCAGAAATGGCAAATATGTGGGTAAATAGAAAATATCTTTTTTTGTTCTAGAATCTTTTAAAAAGATAATTAGCTATTTAAGAGAAACAAATAAACAACCAACCAACTTCCAACTTGAGCCACTTGGACATACATTATGAACACATTTCTGCAAAAGAAGGTGTTCTGGCTACCTTGGTTGAGAAGATGGATCCAGCTTGGTAAGTACTGTATAGAGCTGCTGTGTGAATGGCATATGAGGAAAATTAGCTCCTGTGCTTCCCAGATCCTCTGGCTATTGGTGCCACACAATGGAGCCATCAGTGCCCAGAATATCTGGGCCAGGCTTCTCATTAAAAAGCTACTATCTATTACTGTTCAGTCTTGTTTCTGGACAACCAGTGTCCGGGGGCATGGCTGGGACCCTATCTGTGGCAGGCATGGAGATGGTCATCAGGTTGAGAGAGAATAATGAGAAGTGATGCCCCAGTGGAGATCAGGCCTTTGTAGCTTGTCTAAAATGAAGTCACCAAAAACAATACATGGCCAAGGCAGAGAGGAGCTGATAAGAGAAAAGGTTGAAAATACTTGTTAAATATTGATAGGGCTTGGAATTACTTCTGTTTGGAAAAGTAGGTAGCTATGGTGACTTTTTATTTGGTTTCTGTGGTTGCAACTTGGTGTCAGGAGAATTTGAAAGTATACCTTCTATTCTACAAAATGTAAATTAATTTATGGTGATGGAAAGAAAATCAGTGGTTGCCTGGGGATGGTAGTAGGTGGGCAGGGAGGGATCAGAGAAAGTCACTTCAAAGAGGTATGAGAAAACTAATTTTGGGGGAATGGACATGTTCATTATTATCCTGATTGTGGTGATCATTTCACAGATGTATACTGATATCAATACTTACCAAGTTGTGTTCTTTAAACATATGCAGTTTGTTGTTGTTAATTATATCCCAATAAAGCTGTTTGCTTTCTTATTCAATTTCTTAAGTAATTAATATTCTATCCCAGAGTTGGCTATTTATGCTTTCATTTCATCTTTATGCAGGGTCCACTGTTCTGGAATTACGCTTGGTATCATACTGAAAGTTGCAAGCATTCCAGATGGTGTAACTGACATGAGAGACAAATCAGTCATTCAATTTAGGAATGCCAGTGAGTTCCAAAAAGTGAGGGGAAGTTTGCTTTTCAATGCTTGCATGCGGAAAGGCAGCATCTCATGTCCAATTTTCTGGTCAGGTCTCTATCCAGAACTCTTTGGGTACTCACATCCTCATGTTCTCAGCATCCAGCTGGCTGGATCTCACCTCCCAGTCTCTACTCTTTATTGACCTAGAATGAATATATGCAAATCACATGCAAATGAAGAACATTTACACATTTAATTATTTTCCAGTTTAAGATGGAGCTGTTTAATTTTTGTTTGTTTGTTTGTTTTTTGTTTGAGGCCGGATCGGTCTCTGTTGCGCAGGCTGGAGTGTAGTGGTGCAATCTTCGCTAACTATAACCTCTGCCTCCCAAGCTCAAGCTATCCTCCCACTTCAGCCTCCCTAGTACCTGGGACTACAGGCATGCGCCAGCATGCCAGGCTAATATATATTTGTATATATATTTTTGTATTTTTTTGTGGAGACGGGGTTTTGCCATGTTTCGCAGGCTGATTTCGAACTCCTGAGCTCAATCAGTCCACCCACCTCTGCTTCCCAAAGTGCTGGGATTACAGGCATAAGCCACTATGCCTAGTCCTGTTTACTTTGTGACAAGATATTGCAATAATAAAAAATTTCAGAGTTGAACTTAAAATTCATTTGCCAGAATAATATTATTAAAGCATTCATTCTAACAAGGATAGGGTTTTTTTTTTCTTTTTAATCCATATTGCTTAGTCCCTGCAGAATGTGAAACATTGAAAAAAGGTGGGGGCTTTTAAATCAGGTAGGCTAAATTCAAATCTTTCACTGGCAAAATCTGTAATGGGGCATAAACTATTGAAATTTTCTTCCCTGTAGTTTCCTTAAGTGTGAAATGAGATAATGATAGCTTTCTTGTAGGTGTTTTTGTTTGTTTTTGGTGAAGATTAGAGATAATATGTGTAAAGTGTCCAGCACAACGCCTGAATGGACACCATAAACAATAGTGGACTGTTTGTAAACACAAGCAGATTCATGGCTTTTTGAAAATCAATTTTTAAAGGTAAAATTAGACTAGGAAATTTGATTCCTGTTTTTCCTCCTTCCTTCCACTCATTCCTAAATTCATACCTATTACAATGTCCTTAATTCTTGTCGCTTGATGAGTGAAACATTAATTTTAGCTTTCCTGAAGTTAGATTTTTCAGTGGGCGAATTCTTCCTCTGTTTTCCTCCTCCGCTCCAAAGGTCTCATTTCTTTTCCTTTGTTTCCAAGCTAAGACAAAAATCTTGGCTATGGGAAGTATTTATTGGGTGCCATTTAGACAAATATAAGAATGCGACTGAATACTCTCCATGACTGTCGGTTGAAACTAAACACGGAGTTGCCATGGATACTGGTTGCTTGGCCTCTGCTCCAACACATTAGAGCCTTTTTAGTTCAACAATGTGCAAACCACAGATGTTGCCATGCATTGTATTCATAATCAGCTTGGATCTCTTAGCAGAAGAATATCTTGGGTTTGTTTTAGCAGAGAGGATCCACATTCTCAGATGGAAAACAAAATGCCCTGTGACCTGCATGGTGTCTCCAGGTATAGGTGGCAAATTCTACAGGCACAGTTTTCATCTCTCCCTCTTCTTCATTTAACCTAGATATTCTTGTTTTGATATTTATTTGGAAGAAGAATCTCTACTGCATATTTTATAAAACACTACAAGGGCATCTGCTAGAAAAATTATACATAGCTTTGGGTACAGAATTTAAAACAAGGCATGATCAAAGAAGAAAGACTGCAAGAAAATCCCAGGTTCCATTTGAGAGCTGGAGGGGAGTCACAGCAGAGAGATCCCAGGTTGACACAGAAAGTTCTGGCTTTGCCACTCATTAGCTGTGTGTCCTTGGGCAAATCAAACACCGTAAGCCATAGTTTCCTCATTCTACTGGCTCTTCTACTGGTAAGGACCCTTGCAATTACATCGAGCCCACCTGGATACTACAAGGTAACCTCTCTAAGGCCAGTTGATTAGCAAGTTTAATTCTATCTACAATGGTAATTCCTCTTTGCCATGTAACATACTCACATCTTCTGGGGATCTAAAGATGTATATGGACATCTTTGGGAGGGAAGAATTATTCTACAGTGCAATGATGCAAAAGAAGTTTTGCTTTTTCTTGCTGCCCACAAATGCCTATATCTTGTTCATTAATTCCTTTCCAACTATTAGGAAAAGGGGCAATTCTAATGACCTATTTTAGATTTTCTTAGTCTCTTTATCAAAAGAGACTATGTTGAATGTTCAGTTGAATCCCACCCAGGGCTTTTTTTCTTCCTTCAGAGATTGATTCCTTTCTTTTCTTACTCTTGTTTGGTATCTGAGCATTTAAAAGCTTGAGTGACTTCATGATGGCATCGGCATGAGAACGGTTGTATGCCTCTCAGGGAGACAGTGCTGAAGGATATTGGGGAGCCCTTTCTTCCACCCTTTCTCTGTGCAAACACTCAACCCTGCTATATTTATTCTGCCCAGGCTGCCTAGCCTTACCACAACTGTGAAGCGTTCTCCTCTCTTCTAATGCATACGATGTGTTAAAATAAATTCATACTATTGAGCATCAACCTGTAAAAAATGCTTCCAGAAATAATATGGTTTTATCAGGAAGACATTGAACCTAGAAATATTTTTTGCAAGAAATGTTTTCCTTGCTCACTGCCATCCAGTTAGAGCTTGATGCCTAGAGTCCACAATTATAATCTTTTTTCCTTAAGCCTTCTCTAAAACACTAGATATTTCATGGGTAAAACAATGACAAGATTTTTTGCCTTGTTGCTGCAATAGAAAATTATGGAAAACTGGGCAGTATTTACAGGAAAAATTGCTTATTCTCCTAAATAAATATTTGTGGTTATTATAAAGAGAAGGGATATCTAATTCTTTCATTGAACTTAAGTGATCACAAACCTACTGGAAACAATATAACCCAAACATCTCTTTCCACACATTTTTGGTTGTCAAGAACAATCATAAGTAAAGGAGTTGCCTCAGTAGTATTGTGGAGCAATCTTATTTGATTTTTATTCCCTGTTTAGCTGCTTCGCTGTGAACAAGGCATCATTTATTGTTAGCTATAGGCTTAACTCACTGCTGGAGGAAAGGCGAACACGAATATATTTGTAAGCCAGCTCTGGGTAAAATATTTGGTGAGCAAAGTCTTCTGATTAGTGGCTCAGGTTCTTCTCCTCTGGTCCCCACCTAGTGATGAGACAATGGTAAAATTTGAAGAAGAAAATGTTATTGTTGATTTCAGCACTGGGACAAAGAGGCAGTGATGGTAGTGGAGGTAGAGAGGGGAGAATGAAAACTAACCTTTCCTGAAGCATAATAGTATGATGTGTTAGACTCTCTCACAAGTAGGCTTAGTTTATCCTCCCTGCAACTCAGTGACGGTAGTAGTGCTATTATGGACATGGTGATAGTGACTGGCTCTTTCTCTTTTTTATACTCCCAACATTCAATCCCTTGCAAGTTCTTATGATTTCTGTGCATTTCTTTTTTTTTTTTTTTTTTTTTTTCCTGAGACGGAGTCTCGCTCTGTCGCCCAGGCTGGAGTGCAGTGGCGCAATCTCGGCTCACTGCAAGCTCCGCCTCCCGGGTTCACGCCATTCTCCTGCCTCAGCCTCTCCGAGTAGCTGGGACTACAGACGCCCGCCACCGCGCCCGGCTAATTTTTTGTATTTTTAGTAGAGACGGGGTTTCACCGTGGTCTCGATCTCTTGACCTCGTGATCCGCCCGCCTCGGCCTCCCAAAGTGCTGGGATTACAAGCGTGAGCCACCGCGCCCGGCCGATTTCTGTGCATTTCTAAATACACCTCTGTAGTCAAAGTCACTATCAACTCTTACCTGGACCCCTGTAACAACTCTTCTAACAGCTCTCTCTGTCCCTCTGCTTCTATTCTTTACTCTTTCAATTTATTTACACATATTTAGAGACATTAGTTATATCATATCATGCCTTTAATTAAATTCCCCCAATGCCTTTTTAGAGAACTAAGAATAAATTATAACTCATCAGTCAGGAGAAGTTAAGTTATTTAAAAACGTTTATCTTTCTCTCATGCTGCACATCAACTGTGGGTCTACTTGGGGGCTCTGGTCATCATTGACACTCAGGGACCTCGACTGATGGAGGCTCCATTTTGACCTGGACTGCTGTGATCACTGAGGCAAAGCAAATAGATGAGGTGAATTCCGTGCTGGCTATTTAAAAGCTTCTGCCTGGAAGTGACTCATTTCTTTGGCATCTCAACTTTGATAGGTCGAAGCAAGTAACATGACCTCACTTGCATTCAGCTGGGTACAGACAGCTATCATGTCACATTTCACTGAAAGAGAGAACTAAAAAATTGTGAACAGTCTCAATGACCACCACAGACATCCATTATCATAACTGACAGGGTTTTGTTTTGCTTTGGTGCTCTCTATTTTTTGGATTTCAGCTCCTTTCATCATCCTTGCAATTATGGGTTGAGGTATTTTCACTAGCTGTTCCCTCTGCCTGGAATGCTCTTTCCTGCAGTTCTTGGCTTGACTAGCCAGACACAAAAGGCTATGTATTGTAGGAGTCCACCCATGTGAAATGTCCTGAAAAGGCAAATTTGTAGAAACAGAAAATATATGAATAGTTGCCAGGAATTGAGTTTAGGAGAGAATATGGAATGACTGCTAATGGGCACAAGGTTTCGTTTTGGTATAATGACAAGGTTTTGGGATTAGACAGTGGTGATGGTTGCACAATTCATGAAAATACTAAAAACCACGGAATTGTACATTTTTTAAAGGTGAGTTTTTTTTAAGGTCCAGTGAATACTTTTATTGTATGCTTGGGAATTACAATGATCAAATCAAACTGTGAAATTGTGTGCTCCTTTTGGTCTTTTCATTAAAAGGACTTGAAAAAATAATGATGCATCAGCATTTGTGTTATATATAATACAAATATTAAAAGTCCATTCAATGAGTTTGTAAATTAAAGCCAGAAGATGCTTACTTTACATTTTTTAATAACCCCCACGCATTTAATACCTCAAACCAAAACTAATTTGCAACAATGAAAATGGAATGTTTTCCTATCTAAACATGAAGAGTAATATCATGCTATATTGGCATCCAGGTGAGATCTTTCCCTTATAAGGTGTTTGAAATAAGTACTTTTTAAATTTTTTTTTATTTTTATTTTTTTTTGAGACAGAGGTTTGCTCTTGTTGCCCATGCTGGAGTGTAGTGTCGCAATCTCGGCTCACTGCAACCTCCACCCCCTGGGTTCAAGTGATTCTCCTGCCTCAGCCTCCTGAGTAGCTGGGATTCCAGGCGCCTGCCACCATGCCCAGCTAATTTTTTGTATTTTCAGTAGACATGGGGTTTTTCCATGTTGGGCAGGCTGGTCTCAAACTCCTGACCTCAGGTGATCCACCTGCCTTGGCCTCCCAACATGCTGGGATTACAGGGGTGAACCACCACGCCCAGCCATAAGTACTTTTTATTATGAAACTGTTGGCAGTGTTTGAATGAGTCTGGTGGGTTTCTATGTTCATGATTTTTACTTTTCCAAATTGTCATGAGGTCCCCTTCTGCTTGTCTCTAACCTCAGCCCCTACCAAGTATCCCTTCCTGCTCTGTGCTCCTGCGACCCTAGACTGTCAGTCCCTCTGACCTCCTAGCAGGTCCCTTGGGCAAGGCTTTTCAGAAGACTTTGCCTCCAGGCCCCTCATGACATGCAACTTCTTGTCTTTCAAAATCCAGTCCCCATGTCACCTCCTCAGTGAGGTCTTCGAAACTATACACAGTAATTGTTGTCCTCCCTATCTCTGCCTCCTTGTCTCATTTTTTTTCTTTCTTTCTTTATACCACGTGTCACCATCTGCAGTGATCTTGCTCATCAGTTCATGGACTGATTTTCCGTCTGCTCTCAACAGAATGTTTGAGAAGGCCAGAAGTTTTGCCTTTCTTACTCTTGTATCTCTGGAAGCTTGAACTCCACCCAGCACTTCAGAGGTCTCAATAGATGTTTGTGGATAAAGTTATTGAATAAGTACACTTAACAGCATATACTTTGTAAAATAGTTAGATAGACATGGGTTCAATCTCCAACTCTACCACTTATTGAGATGAGACCCTCACCTTCAGCCAATAACTTTACTTCCCTGTGACGCTTCCCTATATTTAAAAATGGCATGAGAACTGTGCTGTTGTGCAATTTAAAAGCAACAGTGACTATAAAGTAGTTGGTAGTGCACCTATCAAATAGTGAGACTTCAATAAATGTTATCTATATGGCAAATCATATTATTAGTTTTACATCATTTCCTTATAACTCTTAGCTCTGACTAATGGGACAACTTGCTCAGCTTTGTAAATAGCCCTGGATCGTACATAATGTATAATTTTGCCACATGTCTATTTGAGGCTTAGAAATGTAATTAGAAAGTTACCTTTTATAATATTCCCTTAAGCTAGAAACAGTTTTGCTTCAGTTCAAGTAGAGTTATTCAATTTGATTTCTATTTTGATTAAATCAAAAACATATTAAGAATGCTAGATATACATGCTTACTAATTGGCTCCATCAAAGTTTTTTTTTAACACTTAAAATTTTTCAGCTTGAAATAACTCTAAGTTCAGACCCATGCCAAGATAGTGATAAATACCTTTTAACATATGGATGTCTAGTTGTACATATTTTTAATACTCAAAATATTCCTTGGAAGGTATTATGAGATGTGAAATATTTTGAAGGAAATAGAAATTAACATTAGCACTTGTATTAATCATTTACCTCTAAATAAATAATAGAGAGGTGGTAATATATGCCCAAAGAAGAGCCAAGTCATTGTGAATCAATGGAAGAAAATGGAAGAGAGGAAAAGTGACACCTGAGTACTCAGGAGATATGTCTGGATAGAAACATTCAAGCATTACAAAGACCTAGAAGATGCTCAAAGAAGAATAGACAGGGAATCAGAGGACTTGAATCTAGCTCAACTTGGCCACTAGCTGGCTTGTGACCTTGAGCAGCTCTAAATAACCTTGCTGCCATAGTTTTTCTATATATTAAGTAGGTTTAATTCCATCTACTTTGTCTTCTTCACAGGGTTGTGATGATAAGTAAAATAACAATCGAAGAATTTGGGAAAAGGAAGTCCACTCTATAGACACAAAATGCATCTACTACAAGTTGTAATATGTATTTGGAATAAAAGTAACATTTATTGATTCAGTGTTGATTTATGCTAATTGAATCTCTATACAATCCTGAGAGAGGTATTCCCTTTTATAGATGGCAAAACTGAGGCTGAGGAAGGAAAAGCAATTGTAGCAGCTACTAAAAGGCTGAGTCAGGATTCAAGCCTTTAGGCCTGATATGGTTTGGCTTTGTCCCCACCCAAATCTCATCTTGAATTGTAGCTCTCATAATCCCGACATGTCATGGGAAGGAACCTGTGGGAGGTCATTGAATCATGGTGATGAGTTTTCCCATGCTGTTCTCGTGATAGTGAATAAGTCTCATAAGATCTGATGGTTTTATAAAGGGCAGTTCCCCTGCACATGCTCTCTTGCCTGCCACCATGTAAAATGTGCCTTTGCTCCTCCCTTGCCTTCTGCCATGATTGTGAGCCCTCCCTAGCCATGTGGAACTGTGAGTCTGTTAAACCTCTTTTTATTTATAATTTACCTCTATTTATTTATAATTTACCCAGTCTCTGATATTTCTTCACAGCAGTATGAAAATGGACTAATACAAGCTCTGCCTGGTTTTAAGGTCCATGCAACTTTCCAAGACATCAGTTTCATAAAATAAAACAATGATGGAGTGCCAGAGTGGCATCAGAGTGCCAATCCTTCCTGGGTGGGCACTACTGCTGTATTCTGAGGGAGCATTTTAAAGAAAATGTACATCTCATTATGAATTTATTTTTCACACATATTAAACAATTAGAATCAATAATTTAAAACTTTTTTTTTTTTTTTTGAGACGGAGTCTCGCTCTGTCGCCCAGGCTGGAGTGCAGTGGCGCAATCTCGGCTCACTGCAAGCTCCGCCTCCCGGGTTCACGCCATTCTCCTGCCTCAGCCTCTCCGAGTAGCTGGGACTACAGGCGCCTGCCACCACGCCCAGCTAATTTATTTTTTTGTATTTTTAGTAGAGACGGGGTTTCACCGTGGTCTCGATCTCTTGACCTTGTGATCCGCCCGCCTCGGCCTCCCAAAGTGCTGGGATTACAAGCGTGAGCCACCGCACCCAGCCAGCTTTTTTTTTTTTTTTACAATTTGATAAAATCACCTCCTAGTTTTCTTAGGGCTCATACTGAGAATGACTGCATTCTGGTGTGGCGTACCAAGGGCTGATATTATTTCACTCCATTTATTTCTAAACCCTTTCTAATGCTGCCTAGAATTTGCCAATCTTTTGGGGCTTTGTTGGTTATTGGATTTTTTTGTTTTTACATGAAGAAGTATATATCCTCGATTTCTCGTGTGTTGTTTTTGTGTCTGTACCTTGATCTTCCTTCCCTAAGTTACTTCATGAATCTGAGTTTTGGTTCTGCTTTGTACTTGGGTAAAGAATGCAGTAGTGAGTGACGGTACCCCTCAGGCAGGGAAGTCCTACTTCACCTTGCAGTGAATGAATGTTAAGAATTCATTTACAAGGTCACACAAAAATGTGAATTTGGGAAATTCTAGAAAGCAGACATGGAGAAACATATGCTTAGCAGAACACTAAGGGAAAGGAGAGTGCTGGAGATGTACCCAGCCAAAGGGGGCTCACAACGGGAGATAACACTTAACATTCAGAGATTACAAACCTATTGAGCCAAGAATAGAATTTATTACCTCTTTCCTAATCATAATGAATGCAAAAATAAATGTGAATCAGCAAGGTAGTATGTGTATAAAGGCCAGTGAGAAGTTGGGCTAGGAAGTATAAGGTATAGAGATATAATAGAAAGCATCCTGTATTTGGAATCAAAAGGCTGGGTTTAAGTCTTTGTTGCTGCCTGTGATCCTGCCTGTGATTTTGGAGAAACTTAATTTCTCCAAGTTCTGCTTTGTAAAATGGGGATAATAATAACTCTCCTTTATTTATCTACTTACCAAATACCAGGTACTGTGCAAAGTTCTCACAATAACCCTATGAATTCAGTATTATTATCTCCATTTTACAGATGGAGAAACTGAGGCTCAGAGAGGTGAAATAACTTACTTCAAGGTAATCAGTTAATAGCTAGCTGAGCAAAGATCCTAGTCCAGCTTTTATTTTGAAACTTTATACTTTACTGTTCTATCCTGCCCAGAGAGTTGAAGGAAAACAATATTTATAATTGTGTATGAAAAGTTTTCAGACATGAAATTTGAACTATTATTATTCACTCCATTGTCCAGTCTCATATGAATAAAAATGGTTAAAATATTAGGAAATAAAACACACAGCCAGTAATTTCCATTGCTGTTTTTAATGTCATCAGTTTACCAGGGAAGAAAAAATCTCTAGGGAGGGGATGGAGCATTTTCTGATCGACATCATCTTTGGGTTAAGCCATTGGTGCTTGGAAAAATAGAAATCATAAATATTAATGGCTCAGGGAGCATCAGAACTTCCAGGGCAGCCAAGTTCATACAGCACAGCGATAACTTACTGATGGAAGGATGGGATCCAACTTCTGCTCCAGTGAGTGGTGAAGCCACTAGAGTGTGCAGGGCATGGTGAGCAGCATTGTTACCCACACTTTCCTGTGTGAGGTGTAGACCAGCAGAGGAGACACCAGGCCTTGTATTCACAAAGGAAAAGGGAGCTGATTTTATTTCTCATCACTCTCTTCTCCTGTCATGTTGATTCATAAGTTTCTTTTCTGATTTGCTATTCCTTTCAGCCCTGAGTCCAAAGCTTAAAGCAATTTACATGCAAGTAAGCCAACTGGATAGGACAGACCTGGCATCACGTACTAGATGCACAATTCTTGAAAATGCACGAATGTTACCTGAGCCCTGGTTTTCTTATCTGCATTATGGGCATGATAACATCTTCCCAGGTGCTTGGGAGGATTTGGTGAAACAAAATGTGAAAAGGATCTGGCATGTAGGCTACACCCAATAGTCAGTCACCAGCAACAGCTGCCATTTTTGGCTGCTTGGCATCTATCTTTCTATTTTGGGAAACATCCTACCTGCCCTATCTCCATTCTTAAAAACTAGAGTAAAAACCATACATCCTTCCACTACCCGTTAGCAAGAGTTTGCACAGATAACCTAGGCTGAGCCAATCCGATGCTTCCATTCAGGGCTTCGAATTGGAAACAAGTTCCGCAAAGACCAGGAGAGTTTGGGGGACATCCAAAGTGGGATGGTGGTGTCTGTAATGGGTGAGTAGACAATTGCTAACAAAATGGTCATCGTCATTTGTGTTCTTGGCCCAGTGCAGGCCCCTCCTTTCCTGCCACTTTTGAAGTCTGTTTTTTTTTTTTCCTTTTTTATAAAAAAGCCTGTTAAGGATTCTGTGTTCCCTTGCTAAACTTCTAATACCTATTTTTCCTTTGAAGATAGCCAGTTGTTTTCTGTTACTTGCAGCCAAGAATACTGATAAACACACTCTACTCTCAGTAGTGTTATATACATACCAACTGCACCTCAACTAATTAGTAGATTTAATGAATCAAAATTGCCTTTTCTCCACCCTGTAGTCTGTTTTATTTTGGAAAAATATTGACCAACGATGAAAAGATTTTATTTCATTGTTTTATTTAATTATAACTATCCTTTTTTTTTGAGACGGAGTCTCGCTCTGTCACCAGGCTGGAGTGCAGTGGTGCGATCTCTGCTCACTGCAACCTCCACCTCCCAGTTTGAAGCGATTCTCCTGCCTCAGCCTCCCAAGGAGCTGGGACTACAGGCAAGTGCCACCATGCCCAGCTAACTTTAAATGAGTTACCAACAGGAAAATCTTGATTTGAGTATCGATTCGGCTGAATTTCTCTTCTCTTGACAGTAATAACTGTGGGCATTTGCATTTTGCTTGGTATTTTCCAGCGTGTTTGGAAATACACTGTTAAGGCTGGTACTTAACTTAATTCTGTGAGATGAGTATTCTCCTGATTATCCCACGTTTAGAGATGGGGTTCCTGAGCTCTGGTGACTGGCACAGAGTCATGCAGTTTGTGGTGGAGCCGGGACTCAAGCCCAGGTTTCTTGATGACAAGCCCCAACTCTTCTAGTAATATTCTATTTTTGATGACAGCTATGAGACTTTGCAAAACTAAGACCATAGCCTGAAATTTAATTTAATCAGGGGTGCCCGTTCTGCTCAGCAAGCTGGTTCGTATTCAAGGAAAACCATGTAGAGTGTGCGTCTAAGGCATTGTGGAGATTGTGTTCAGACAACCTAAGATTGGAGTGTGGATACCATCCTTGTCCTACACTGCATGCCTCTTGTCAGCGTAGACAAAGTGAATCGGACTGGTGAAATGCTTGCTAAAACTAATAGTTGACTGATGGCTGCCTCTCCCCTCCGCTAACCATTAACCCTGCCTAAGGGAATTTGCTCATGGAGCTACAAATGAGTGAGTGGCAGGCTGGGGAATAAAATGGAGACATCCACAGAAGTAGGCATCACTAGGTAATTTTTCTCATCATGACATGACTTGTGACAGGTGCAGGGTGGATGTGTTTTTATCTCAATAATTTCCTGGTGACATTCTGCTCTGCAGAGAGAAAATGCCTGATGTACCCACTGCTGTGGCATGCATACAGGGTTGCTGAACCAGGTTAACTGTTTCCTAAGATTTCTGTATCAGGGTAACTGCCGTTTGAGTTGATCTGGGAAGAAATCCCTAGCGATGCTCTCGTTAATTCCAGCTAATCATTCTTCAGCAGGAGCACCGAAGGCAGGCTTGTTCCCTTGGTGGGACTTAGATCTTTAAATGCTTGTGACTTCAAGTACTAATGAGCTAAAGGAAAGCTGCCCTACACAGTTTAACCTACTGCTTCTTAAATGACAATCCTCGGGGTCTTTCCTTCACATTCAATCTCTGATAAGCTATTTTATAATTTCCCGATGACAGTTAAATTGAGTCTCCTCATTGGCACAGTTACCCAATTTGCTTCTGACAATTCTGCCTTAAGAAACTTTTGATGAGGACATTGCAAGGTGGCACCTCCAGCAATCCCCATGGCGGGACATCATGAAAATGAAATAGCTGGTTTTTAAAACAAAAAGGAAAGAAATAGGGGAAATCATTTTTTTTTTAAAGCATGTCTCTAAATGCAGGGATGGTTTCCCAGAATTCTATATGGTTAATGAAAAGTCAGACAGCAGATGACATTTACCCTGCTAAATGTTGATGATTAAGAAGGAAAAGGTTATATCCTGCTTTTTTTTTTTTTTTTACTTCTGGAGCTTCTGCACAAGGGGGTCAACTGGAATGTCTGCATAAAAGGAATTGCCTGTTTGCGAACAACCGGAGACCAACTCCGGTATTGTTACAATTGCTCTTGATGATGGTAATTACTTTGTGTCCCCCCCCCACCCGGGGATTCAGCCTCCCAGTCCCCGATAGCCAGCTCCCTCCTGGACACATGCCAGCAGCCCGTAATTAAAGTGTTTTCTGAAGGGAGCATCTCTGTGTACTACCCATTGTGAATAATGTCCTTGGAGTCTGGCTGTAGTAATTGAAAAGAAATGAGACCTTTCCAGTTTGTCCCTCTTTCTGCAGCCCCTGCCCCGCCCCTTTCCCAAGACAAAAACATTGTGAAATGCCACACAAGAAGGAAGGATTCATTTTTGTGAATTTGAAAGCTGAAGCACAATACGCTCCCATCCCCCACCTCCAAGAGCTGATGTTTCAAGTGTAACCTTCCTATTACAATTATTCTTGCATGATTAAATAGAGACTGTCCTCCTATTATGCTCTTTGTTGATAGATTAAATGTTCCAATGAGACATTAGACTGTATTATAATGAACCATTTCTGGAGAGTCAAATTGTAAATTAGGTACGTCTTTGAGGATTACCTTCAATGAAATTTGATTATGTGACTGTTAATTCTAAATAAACATTATCAACATTTTCATATAATCTCATTCGATCTTGATAATAATTTTATAGGGTAGTTAGCACTGGAATTGTAAATCCAGTGCTTTAATGTTGAGAAAACTTCAACTCAGAGAAGCTAAATAGCTTTCTCTAAATCCTCCAGTTAGTAAATGCAAGTGAACCATGAATCCAGATTTCTTGATTTCCGAAGTGGGGTTCTTTTCATGGCATCATAAGATTATTTATAAAGACAATGTGCAGAATGTATATTTTGATTTTCACAAAATTCTGCAAATGTATCTCCAAATGCTAAGGCAATAATATTGAAAAATTATAATGATTTTCAGAAGAGAGAGGTTTGATTGAGTTGTACTGTCTTCTACCAATTGGCCCAAATGCACAGAGGGAGAACAATTATATTACCAAACTCCATTCTCAACAAGGTAATACATATACAAAACTTGGAAGGAAATTAAAGAGGCTTGTTGGCTTCTGTTCCACAACAAACATGGGAAAAGAGATCCGTGTTTGCTTAATGGAAACCTTAATTCAAATTTCTAATTGGGTATAATGAACAAAGGAGAATGTCCCAAATGCTTGAAAACTGTAAACAGTACAGTGTTCTCTTAATGATCAAATACTGATTATCTTAGTGAATCTAAATGACATGGGTCTGAGTGCTGCTGGGGAATGCATAATTCCTTTTTTTGTGTTTCCAGTAAACTCTGAGCTGTCTTGGTCAGGGAGCCTAGGGGTGGGGCACGGCCGGGTGGGTTCTTGCTAGCAGGCTGATAGAGTTGCTTGCCATAAGGACAACCACTTTTCAAAGATTTATAATAAAGAAAAACTTGGAATACGACTTTGATTTAAGGATGTTGACTGTTAAAACTTATATAGAGAAAAAAACTATAGTTCACGTTTAATGGTCTTCGGAGACTAAGCCACGAATTTTACAGATGCTGAAGATTATTTTTGGAACCTATATGAGGGGTTGACCTTAGAGTTTATATTGATTTCTTTTAACTTCTTCAGCAGTTGCAAATGTTTGTCCAGCTTGATTTTGGGAAAAAAATTAATGCTGTTTGAAATCATATCAGGTTTGGTGAATTAAATAAGGGAGTGATTGAGGGGGGCAAGCCCACTTGGGATCAAGATGAAGCATAACAATGTATGAAGAAGCATTTTCTTGTGTGCTTTGTTTACTACTCCTGAGGGAAATTCTAGAGGAGACATTGGAAGTACTTTTGGTGGTGGAAGCATCATTGAAATAATGCCATTCAGCAGATTTTTTTAAAAATAGTTTTTTTTGGCTGGATGCGGTGGCTCACACCTGCAATCCCAGCACTTTGGGAGGCTGAGGCAGGCGGATCACCTGTGGTCAGGAGTTCGAGACTAGCCTCACCAACATGGTGAAACCCTGTCTCTACTTAAAATACAAAAAATTAGCTGGGTGTGGTGGTATGCACCTGTAATCCTAGCTACTCAGGAGGCTGAGGCAGGATAATCGCTTGAACCCAGGACGTAGAGGTTGCAGTGAGTTGAGATCGCGCCATTGCACTCCTGACTGGGGGACAAAAGCGAGACTTTGCCTCAAAAAAATTGTTTTTTTCTCACTATAGAATTTATATATATACTTATACATATATATGCATATATATATATGCATATGTTCATTTTTGGGTAGAAAATTTAGAAAGTGTAGGTATGTGGAAAGAAGAAAACAATCACCAGGATTATCAAGTAGCCACTACTCACCTAGTCTGTTCTCATTATTTTCACAGATATACATATACATGTTAGAGAGGAAGTAGAATATCATGTTTGTGAGTTTAGGTGGGAGAGTCAGGGGACTTAGGTTCAAATCCCAGCTTTACAACTTCCTAACTTTGTGATTCTAGCCAAATTACTTAAACTCTCTAAACTTCCCTTTTCTCATCTATAAAATGGAGTTAAGAGTTGTACTAAACTTGCTGGGTTGTTGGTCATTAATTTTTTTATGTATTTATTCATGCATTCAACAAATGTTTATCAAGCACCCACTCTGTACCTGGCTCTGTTTTAATCCTGGGACCAAAACAGGAATAGAAACAGTAGAAGTCCTGAACTCACTGGATGTACTAGAAAGGGGATGTGGACAAAAACCTTATAAATAAATTGAAACATGTTATTACAGTGCTTGCACCAATCCTTGATTACCACTGGCAATGCCAGTAAGGCTGGAAAGTGCCTGCACGTGCAGTGGCTTGCATTACAGGAGAAGAATCATGAGTTTAGGGAATTCTAATCTTTCATAATGGACAGGAAGCCCGCCTGACCTTTGTTCTAGACAGAGACATTATTATCTTTATTATATAGGACAGCAAATACACCTACCTTTTATTATCTTCTGAGTAGTAAATATATCCTTGTATTTAAGTCTAAATACATCCTTGAAAAGTAGGCCACAAAAAAAGGAAGATAGTGCCTCTGCTTGCAAGATGTGCAGAAATACAAAAGACTCATAGGAAATTATTCCAAAACACGTGTGTGAAACGAAAAGTTTTTGGCCCCATCTAGACCTATGGGGACTGAAACTCTGTAGGTGTGAAACTGAGCAATTTGTGTTTTATCAGGCATTTAAGTGATTTTAATGCAGCTAAAGCTGGAGATCCACTGCCTGGGGAATGGACTAAGGTCTCACTAAGGAAGTTGTGTAGAAGTGGAGGTCAGCTCAGTAGGGCTGTCTCCCGGGGCAGTGTCAGCAGTAGACAGACCAGCATGTGCCTGGGCTCCTCGTCACGGTAATATCACAAGGCACAGAGGGTGTGGGTAGGACTTAGAGAGACAATATCAATTTATAAACATCAACTAACCTAGAAATCAAGATACCAGGTTTTAGCCATTACCTTGGCCTTGTGAACTTGAACAAATAATTCCATTTTAAAGACCTACAATTTTTTTAAAAAGTTTGAACAGTCATCTAGTCCTGGGATTCCAAATACGGATTTTTCTCTTTGACAACTCTAATCCCCTGATAGGCAGGCTTTTGAGGGATTTGCAGGTGTCTGCCATGGATGAGGGATGGATGTGACGATACTCTTACAGTTGACATATTTAATCCATCCAAATGCCTTATTTTTCTTTAGGACAAGAAAGGACAAGCTGTCTATCATTTGTTAGTTGTTAGTTTTCTGTTCTCCATCTTTTTAGCAGGGACCACTTCAGGACCAACTTTCTTTCATAAGTCTAATTTCTGTTATAACTTTGAACTGTTTGGGTGAGCCATCATTAAGGCTACTAAAAAAGTATAGGACATTTGGATTTTTAGGCTATGATTTTGTATTATAATTCAGTCCAGATCAACAAATTTTGAGGCAAAAGTCTTTGTCAGGTTACTTTCTCTGAAGTCTTGCTTGTTCCCAAACCAAATGGATTTCTTAGTGCATTTGCAATCAGCAATAACTAGAGAGAGGAAAAAAATGCATTTTGAATAGTTTCCTGAATATCAGTTCAAAGGTTTGAGCAAGTTGGATATATTATTAATTGTCATGTAAAGTCTTAAAACAGCTTTGGAACTCTTAGAATCTTATCTATTTTTACATTTTTAAATTAACCATTTTTAGTCAGCCAAGCACATCGGCCAAAGTACAATTTTGATTCAAATTGCAGAAATTTCTTTAAGGTGAATCTTTAATTTTAAGTGGGGCTAACACTTCAAGTGAAGTTAAACATTACTAGATAATGATTTTGATCTGTTTCCAAGAAAAAATAATTTATGGCAACAGATTTGTTATGGTACTAATTAGTTATTGCACCAGTAATTGCAATATTCAGAAAGATGAGAAAAAAATACCAAATAGTAGTACAAGTAGTACAGAGAACAAGACAGAGGAGTAGATAGGAGAGAGGAAGAAGTAGGGAGAGAAAAACAAAAGAGAGAGAGTATTTGAAAAGCAGTTGTCAGCCTCTTCTGCCTTGACCCCACCCTTGCTAAAACTGTGTAATTTCCAAGGGGCGAGAAGCTACTTTTCAGTTTTAAGCTAATGCTTTCCCAGAAATTGTTTTCTTTGTTCCCTAAATTATTGATTGGGCTATTAAGGGTCTAAACTGAAACTTTAACTCATTGTTTTAGTCTTCCCAGAGTGACCTCCTAGAACATACTGACTGAGTTGCTACACTGCCTAATTGAGAAGAGCCTGAGAGCAGAAAGTAAACGCCCATAGACAGCAGTGGCCTGGCCGCTCAGCACCTCCGTTTGCACACCTCGCCTCATGGGGGTAGGGAGGTTGGGAGTTATTCTGTAGTATCTTTTCTGGTAAGGGGTACAGAGTCCTTGCCATTACAACTTTGGCAGGGTTGGAAATTGTCACTGGCCTCTGCTTAGGGGTCGAGAGCGCCTACTTCAACTCATCATCACATCTACTCACTAAGAAACTGGTGTCCTAGAGGCAGAGGGTACTGAGTTACGGACTTATCAACCATGGAAAAGTTCTGAAAGTATGGGAGGTGGGTGAATTCTGTAGCTGTAAAAAAGATAGTCTTTGATATTGGACTCTAAAATTCCAGATTTAAATCCTTTATCTCCCTCTTAATGGCAGTAGTCTTGGAAAAGGTAATTAATGTCTCTGCTTCTCAGTGTTACTGTTTGTAAAATGGAGACGATGATAAAACAGCAGAGCCAGTATGTGGGGGAGATCTAATATAAATAAAGTGCTTAGTCACTTGCCTGGTAAGCACTTCAACTGACTTAACTGTCATTATTTAAAAAATCATTTACATTATCATCATTGTCAGGGACAAGACTGTAAGATCCAGCTATTAGTTCACCATATCAGGAGCAAGTCAAAGGATCTGGGAACAAGGATGTGTAGAAGGGGATAAATTAACCAAGTCTTGGGGAAAAGATAGGCAGAGTATAGAGACCAGAACATTAAGCCGACATTTAATTATCACCAATACCAGTACATATCATTTATTGCTAATTTGTCAGGTACTCCTCTCTTCTATTTTGCTATTGTTTCCAATCCTCATGTCCACTGTATAAAAAAGAAATATCATTTTCCTGTTTTAACTGGTAAGATAAAAGTGCTCAGAACATTTATACATCATTTGAGGACCCAAATTCTCATTCTAAGGACTGTGACTTTCCAGTGTACCCACACTTCAGGTGAATGCTGTCTGGGTCACTAGAAATATCTGTGGGTTTGGGTGTCTTTTCTACTGTTTTCCTTCTGTATTTGTAATTATTAGGATTTTTAGCCTCAGAGAAAAATTCAGGGGCGTGCTCCTCACCCATGATCTTCTTATATTTTTCCTCTCATTTCCCTTTCATTTCCTGGCTCTGGTTTTATTTTGCAGTGTTGGTGGATCTTATGGTACCTCTGATTTTATTGTGAAGAAAAAATATTGAAGTGTGTTAGTTAGATATTGAGTGTAGCAAGTCAACCTCAAACAATCATTTCCTGTTGTTCATAGTCTGTGGGTTGGCTGGGGATTGGTTCGTCTAGGCTAGGCTTGGCTGCCGGTGGCTCTGCTCCATGTCTCTTATGCTAGAACCATCAGGCCAGCCTAGACATGGTGCAAGAGGGCAAGGGAAAGCACACAGGACTGCTTTAGACCTAAATTCAGCACAGGCACACCTCACTTTCATCTCATTCTGTTGGTTAAAGCAAATCACATGGCTGGGTCAAAAGTAAATGAGCAAAGAGTGCCCTCACTTGTACTGAAGGGCACTACAAAAGTACAGTACGTGGCAATGGACATGAAAATAGGGAGGGGTGGGGAATTAGAGCCATAGATGCAATTTATCACAAAGATATGTCAACCAAGACATCATTTTGAGACTTAGGGTTGCCTGGTGGTTTCTCTTTCTCTATGTGACACTGACTTGTGGGTTAGCTCTCTTTTGAGTCCTGACAATCATGGGAAGCAGATGTCTCCCTTGGGCATGGTTGACACTGAGTGTTGCTTTTTCAAGTATCTCGCTCTGCACTGTCTCCTGGTGAAACTACAAGCGTTAGGGAAGAAACAGTATCTTCAAACTCTTATAAAGTAGGACATATTTGTGAAGTAACTGTGATTTTTTTCTTTAACTCTCCAAACAATTCCCTTGAAGCACTCTATTTCCTGAAGTAAGTTTAGGGAGAATAAGTTTATCAGTGGGCACTTCATACCATAACCTGGTATTCTTATATTTTAACTGGTATTATAACTCTGTAATCCTTTCCTTGGTATTATTGTTCTTACTGAAACTTGGCAAGACACAATGTCTTTTGTTAATGGAGGAATCTTAGGCAAGGAATATTCTGAATGGGTAATAGCAGGGCTCTGAAATTGAAATTTGGTAATAGCGGGGCTCTGAAATTGAAATTACCTCCTGTCCTTGAGCATGAGTCTTGATCATTACATACAGCGGGTGCTCATACGTGATGACATTGGTTGACTTAATGAATAAAAGTCACTCTTATTTTTGCTTTGCAAGATTCTATCTTTCCAAGGCAGGAATCTGAAACAACTTTGTGTTGGGTATAACCATAGGCAATTTCTCTCAAGTTGCTTGCAATCAAATATTGACAGGTTTATGTGAATTGAGATTCTAAGATCAAGTTTCCAAGGCCAACAAATCACAGACATTGAAGGTAGAGGGAGGAGAATGGACTTTTACAGAATACCCACTATGTGCTACGTACAATGTGCTGGGCTCTCTAGGAATACTTTCTTATAAATTTACATTACATCAAAAGAGATGGATAGCATCATTTTAATTTTAAGAGAAAGAAATTGAGGCTAAGTAACTGTGCATGGGCACATAGCTCATGAGTTTAAGGTTTAGGGTCAGGTCTTTCAGATTCCAAAGCCTGTATTTTTTCCTAGGCCAAGCTGCCTACAAAAATGAGATGGTGATATTGTCCAAAGTTGGCTAAATTGAGTAGATCTTTGACTCTTTTCATTGTCTTTATGGCTTATAGCACCACCTTTATAATCTCTCTTATAAATCACCTCTTGTGAAACCTGCTTTTCACAGTCAATAAATAACTGGGTGGTTTTAGACTTGGGTTCTTTGTTAATTATTATGGTTATGTTTAAATCCAAATAAAGCTTCATGATAAGATAAAGAGGCCAACTGAATGTGGGTTGTCCATTAGGAAGCATTGATTTCTGACATAATTATGGGGGAAATAAATTCTTATCAGAAACTGAGTTAGCAATTGACAGTGTTGTCCCTGTACTAACCCTGTAGCCTTTCTTCTCAAGGAAGCTGACCCTCTGGGAGCATGTTAGACCCATTCACAGAGATTTCATTTCAGAGTTGATCATTGTCTTTTCCATTTCAGAGGCTCATCCACAGTTTACTAAATGGTATCCCCACCACGGCCTCAAAGAGCTCTGTCTCCTTCTGTGAGCCTTCTTCTCTTTCCCAGGAAATTGCTTCAGTCCTGGTGGAATACTGCAAACTGTAAAAGCTCCTCGACTTCTTGTGTTCTAAAAGGTATTCACTAACAATCCAAAATTAAGGGGCGGCACAGTGGAATGGTAGAAAAACACGGAGTCAGGCAGACCTGGGTTTGAATTTTGGGTCCTCTGCTTAGTACCTATGCGGCCATGGGTTAGTTAACCTCTCTGGTAGTCAGTTTCCAGATTTAGATAGCTCTCTAGAAAACAGGGTGACAAAATCTACCTCAGAGGTTTGTTGCGGATATTGAATGAGGTAAAGTATGTAGAAAATCTTCAGTGCAATAATGCAATTATAGTCTATTCATGTAGGCCTGCCATGAACGACTACAGGCTGCACACTGCTTGACTCTAGGGGGTGACATTCACACTGTGCTCAGTGCTAAGCCATGAATAATCTTTATAACCATATTCATCCTACTGACAAATTTACCGTACTGTCCAGTGCAAGGAAAGCATATCTATAAAAAAGCAGTCATTATCATTATTATTATTATCCCTCCAGTTAGGTTTTCATACTGGTTACTCACTCTTGTTTTTTCTTTTTAAATTATTTACTTTGTTAGGCAATCTACCTAACTAGAATTCATTTTCATCCAAACTGAACAGTTTCTGCAATAGCCTATGACCATTTTGGACACAGCAACCTATAGGCAAGTTCTCATCTGGACTCCTGGATATTTTCCCCAATCCTGGATGTAGAGATTAGCCTTTTCATTTGCCTAGGAAATGGAATCAAAGGTCATGGATGAAATGCATGAACAGGGTTTAGGAGACGGGGAACCTGCTTTTGGGAGTGACGATGAAAGCTGCAGACTATCAAACTTGAACTTGAAAATTGTGGTGATCTTCTTGAACATCTGTTTCCTAATCACAGAAACACAAAAACGTATTTAAAAGTGATGGCAAAAAGACTTCAAGGATCAATAGAACTTCTTACTAGAGAATTTGGCACTTCTTTGGAGAATATCTGTGATAGCTACAATCTATAATTTAATTGTCAAGCATTAATATTAATTTATGAATGCTGAACTTCAGGTGCAACCAAATCCCATCTTTAACTGCAAGAGAATCATTTTGTGGAACTTAAATTGCATTGATTTTAAATAACTTGGAACCACACCTACATTTTTAATGTGCTGTTTTGCTCTCACTTTATAAGGCGATTCTTACCCAAACTGGTAGATGCGCTGTTTGCTCCATCCCTTTAGAAGTACATCAGGGGAAAGAAAAGGGAAGAGAAAACTGGGAAATTACACCCATTCAGAAATCATGAAGAGGCTGGGCTTTTGTCCTTCATATGTGATTTTTTTTGAAACATGATTTTTGAAATGATTTAAAACATAAGTTGTTGTAGGTTTGAATTATACAGCTCAAGTGAAGGGGTGTAGGATGTATATGGAGGGTAAGGGATGAAGGTTGGAAAAATTACTGTCTGTGAGGTCCAAGCTGTTCATGTATTTGTTTAATTCTCATAACACTTCTGTAAAACTAGGGTTATTGTTTCCATTTAACAAGGAGAAAAGCCAGGCTCTAAGAAAATTAATCTGCCAAAAGTCATCGCTTTGTTCTCTTCAGAATAAAACCTTCACTTAAAAGGTAAAGCTATAATGTTATTTCCTTTACTGAAGATATCATGAATGGTACATTTCTAATGTACCATATCTACTGACCCCAAGCAAATCCTCTTTCCTTTGAACCAAAGCCAGCTGACATTTTTGGGAAATAGTAAATATTTTAGGCTTCATGAGCCATATGGTGTCTGTAGCAACTACTCAACCTGCTGAGGTAGCAAAACCAGCCATTGTCCACATGTAAATAAATGAGCATGGCTGCGTTTCAACAAAACTTTACTTATAAAAGCAAATGGAATATAAAAGCAGGGAGTCGGTGAAATTTGGTCTGCAAGACTGGTTTGCCAACCCCTGCTTGAGTCCATACATCCTCAGAACAAAAACACACAAAAAATCCAAAAAAGTGCTAAATGAAGATGGAGTTTGGCGGTGAAAACATTTTCTGTAAAGGGCATCATAAGCTTTATGTTGTTTTCCTCATATATTGAGGGGAAAATCCATTACTGTATATATACTATATGACTGTATCAGTTGTATGACTGTGTAGGTGCTTGGAATAAAACAACACTCTTCTTTAAATATATGCATGCCCAGTGTTTCAAGTATTACACATAGTTAACCATAGAAGACTGAGTGAGAGCATACTCTGATTCATGCAAAAACTGTTACGGTTCCGCTGTAGTTGAGTGGCTGATTCTTTTTCTTCTTATCATCAACTCAATTTTAATGCAATCTTTAAATTCCCTGACACCAACAGATTATCATGTTGTTGGAACAATTTCAATATCCTAGAGCTGGATAGATAACATTTATTTAAAAGGTAAAACAATAATGTTATTTTCTTTACTGAAGGTATCATAAATAGTACATTTCTAAAAGGACAATTTCTTTGCCATTTGTTTATTTATTTATTTTTACATGCTATACAGAGGCAGAGAGACTGGGAGACCTCAAATAAGATGCTAACTAAAAAAAGTAAAATAATTTTTTTTTTTTACAAAAATCAATGTAAGTATTTGGAAAATGTGGAAAACACTACACAGCTTCTAAACTCTCATTAAACGCCATAGAAAATCACCAACTAGCTCTTCTATGTAAGGCATGAGACATCTGATAGTTGGAAATTGCCTAGTGCAATAGCTAAACCAAATAGTGTAACTGAGGAATACTAAAGGCCAGAAGCCAATTTACAGTGGAGTTCACGTCCAACACCTTAATATTCTGGTTGAGAAATCCTATTGCAGTGGTTCAGGCTAGAGATAATCAAAGTTCAAATTGAAGCAGTAACTGTTAACAGTGTCAAGAAAGGGATGAATATGAGAGATTTTGGGATATAGAATTGGCAAAAAGTGGTATACTAGTTAAAGGTCATTGTAGATGACGATAATAATGACTTTTTGTGTGTGTGGAAGATAAGAGAAACTGACTGGTGGAATTAAGAAGGAAAGATTTATCAAAAGGATTCTAGGGTAGCTCATCTAATTAAAGAAAGGACTGAATATTCAAATCTTGGAAATGCAGAAATCAGGGGCTCTCTAGGGAACTCAGCAGTGAGCCTCCACATATCTTTTTTCTAGAGTACTGCCATTAGGGTTATTGACTTCGAATCTATGATTAGTTACTTTTATTAATGGTCTCAATTAAAGACTTCATTGTATCTATGCCCTTTGCTCTGTAACTCTGTAGCCCCCTCTCGTGCTGAATCTGAAATTGGCCATGGAACAGTAGTGAATATAGTGTCAGCAAAAACTTGAATAACACTTGCAAAAATAGTTTGGCTCTGTGTCCCCACTCAAATCTCATCTCGAATTGTAATCACATGTGAGAGAGGGATCTGGTGGAAGGTGACCGGATCATGGGGGTGGTTTTCCCCCGTGCTGTTCTCATGGTAGTGTGTGAGTTCTCATGAGATCTGATGGTTTAAAAGCATTTGGCAGTTCTCCTCGTTCTATCTCTCCTGCTGCCATATAAGATGTACCTTGCTTCCTATTCACCTTCTGCCATGATTGTGAGGTTCTTGAAGCCTCCCCAGCCATGCAGAACTGTAGATCAACTAAACCTCTTTCCTTTTTAAGTTACCCAGTCTTAGGTAGTTCTTTATAACAATGTGAGAATGGACTAATACACTTTCAGGTTTCCACTTTCTTGGTTGCTCCCTGTCTTTGCCATGAGATTATGCCTGGGCTAGCCGAATGGATGATGTGGCAAGCAAGATGTTGGCTCAAGATGGATGATGTGGCACAAGATGTGGAGCTATGACATCCCAGATTTCTGAGCTGAACCCCCAGCTATGAGAGAAAACCCATCTGAAAACTGCATATCCCACCCCGCAGCTGACTGCAGGCACATGAGTGAGCCCCATCAGACCTAGTTCAGATCAGCAGAACTGTCCAGCTACCCACAGGCTCATGAGAAAAAACAAATTGTTGCTTTAAGTAAATTTTGTGGGTCTTCTGTGTCTCTGAATTCAAATCTCAATTTCTTGAATAACAGAAGTTGTTTGATTCAGCTTGGTTCTTGTGTCATAACTCTGGATAATTTAGCTGTGACCAGAGGGCAGTTGGCATGGCTAAAAGGAGAAAAATTTGTGACCTGGGAAAACATCCCACCTAGTAATTTATTACATATGAGAAGGGTTGAGATAAAATGGGGAGTCAAAAACTCCTGGAATATTTGTAATTACTCCCAAAGATTCACCAAACTCATGAGAAGAAAGGGAAATTGAGAATCAGCATTGGGTAAGTTGCTTGTTCACAAGGAGCCAAAAATGACTGGTCCAGACCCATGAAGAATTTGATTGAATGGAGATCATAGAAAGGACACTTTTTTTTTTTTTTTTTTACTTCTGCATCTTCAGTGCCTAGCAAAGTATGGTACACACTCTCCTTCCTAAAGAAGGAGAAGGGCATCAAAAGAATTGTTCAAAATAAAGTATCAGCTGTTGCTATTGAAACGAGAGGGGCCAAATGTAGCTGGTTATGAATATATCAATACATGGTAATGAGATGCCTACATTGTATTAAACGTTATTAAAAGTAAGAATCTGTGCCAGAAACAAAAACATTTATATTATCATATAATACACTAACATTTTTTTTAGGTAACCAGCCGATGAACCACCTCCATGTGGTGTTTATCTCACTGTGCTTACATCTTGCTTGCCATATCATAGAATTTTAGACCTGGAGGGCACATAAACCCTCTGGCTAGAGAGGTTATGGCACAATCCCAGATATACTCAATCAGCACCTAATTACTGAGCTCAAGCCATGTACCTTGCACACACAGAAGGTGCAAGCAAGCAGTTCCAGGAATCAGGTACTTATTATGACTGGTTAGTTAGTGATTAATGTGATCTTAATCACATTAGTCAACTTCTTCATTTTCATTTCTCATATTTCACCACGCTCTTCTTGCACATCTGGGCTCAGTCTCTGTACTCTCATTGCAAGCCTGAGAGGAATGCATTGAGAGGATGGAATGAGGAAGCACTTTTTCCTACGTGAGGTCTTGAGGTTAGTTGCACTTAAACTCTCATTCTCCCTTCTTTCCCTCCCCTATTACTTCTCTGTCTGTCTCTTTTCCCTCCCTATCTCCCTCCTTCCTTCTCTCCTCTCATCTCTTCTTTCTTTTCTTCCTTTCCTTTCCTCCCTCCCTTCCATTCTTTGCTCTTTTCTCTTTCTTTCTTTTCTTTCTTTCTTTCTTTCTTTCTTTCTTTCTTTCTTTCTTTCTCTTTTCTTTCTTTTTTTCCTTCCTTCCTTCCTTCCCTCCCTCCTTCCTTCCTTCTTTTCCTCCCTCCCTCCCTTTCTTTTTCTTTCTCTTTCTTTTTTCTTTTCTCCTTTTTCTCTATTCTTTCTTTTTCTTCTCTTTCTCTATATGCTTTCTTTCTTTCTTCCTTTCTTCTCTTTCTTTCTTTCTTTTTCTTTCTTTCTTTCCTTTCTTTCTTTTCCTTCCTTCCTTCCTTCCTTCCTTCCTTCCTTCCTTCCTTCCTTCCTTCCTTTCCTTTCCTTTCCTTTCCTTTCCTTTCCTTTCCTTTCCTTCTTTCTTCACTGATTAAACCCTGGGTTCGAAACGTGATATGTATCACATGTTCTCACTTAAAAGTGGTAGCTAAACATTGGGTACACATGGATAAAACCATGGAAATAACAGACACTGGGGACTCCAAAAAGGGGGCTGGTGGGAAGGGAATGAGGGTTGAAGAATTACCTATTGGGTACAATGTTCACTATTTAGGTGATGGGTATCCTAGAAGCCCAAACCTCAGCATTATGCAGTTTAATCCATGTAACAAACTTGCACATGTACCCTGAATTTAAAATAAAATAAAATGAAAGTTATGTAGTACTAAAGATACCTTTCCAGACCCTGACCCCCGACGTTGGCCAAAATCTAGCATATATGGTTAAAAAAAAAAGATATTTTACTCAGATCTGAGACAGAAACAATCATTGAAAATTGCGGTTCCTATATTGTTCTAGTTGTTGACATAAAATGTCTCATTTAATCCATACAGCAACTTTACAAAATAGATATTATTATCCTGATTAGTAGATAACCGAAATAAGGCTCAGACAAGTAGGTAATTTCCTCAAGGTCACATAGCTGAGATGTGGCACAACTGGGATTTGAGTGCTTGTTCTGTGAGTTATGAATACAAAACCTGTGCTCATTTTTCTGCACATGGCAACAGATCCATCACCCCTTAGCCAAATTCCCACTCATGAAATAAGACATAGTTTCTGTGTTATTTAGCTGTTGCTATAATAGAGCTGCATAATAAGCAACCCCAAAACTCATTGGCTCATAGCAGTAAACATTTATTTTCCTCACACGTGGATCTGTAAGTTGGATGGTATTTGGCTTATTTCAGCTGGACCTGGATGGATTCAAGTAGGTTTGGCTCTGCCATGCAGGTTGGATGCAGGTCTATTCCAAATGCCTTCTCAATTTCCTTCTACCAGAATCCTAGGCATCTTCTCATAGTGAATGATAGGAGTGCAAGAGAGCCAGCCAAGCCATGGGAACCCTCTAAAGCCACTGCCCACAGTAAAATGTTCATTAACATTTTATTGGCCAAAGCAAGTCACATGACCAGCTGAACTCACAGAGGCAGGGAAGTGTAGTCCACCCATATGGGGAAGAACTATAAACTATAAAGTTATATGGCAACATGTTCAGATGTATACTTCTATAACAGAGAGGGAGTGAAAAGTTGGGAGCAGTAATTCAGTCTATCATAGTACCAGACCCTCAAGATGGCCAAGTAAGCGTGTGAGTTGG
Source organism: Symphalangus syndactylus (assembly GCF_028878055.3). Classification (NCBI taxonomy): domain Eukaryota; kingdom Metazoa; phylum Chordata; class Mammalia; order Primates; family Hylobatidae; genus Symphalangus; species Symphalangus syndactylus. The sequence goes on from NC_072438.2 coordinate 26,193,787, forward strand.
GGATCTACTGGCTTTGTCACTTCCTGTCCATGAAGCATTTTACCTAACATGCATCTTTTCTGAGCCTTCATCTGTGCTGGAATGGTCACCATAATCCCTATTCAGTATTCCTCACAAACTTATTGTATGGGGCTGGGTGCGGTGGCTCACACCTGTAATCCCAGCACTTTGGGAGGCCGAGGTGGGCGGATCACGAGGTCAGGAGATCGAGACCATCCTGGCCAACATGGTGAAACCTCGTCTCTACTGAAAAAAAAAAAAAAAAAATTAGCCAGGCATGGTGGTGTGCGCCTGTAGTCTCAGCTATTCAGGAGGCTGATGCAGAAGAATTGCTTAAACCTGGGAGGCAGAGGCTGCAGTGAGCCGAGATCGCGCCACTGCACTCCAGCCTGGGAGACAGAGTCAGACTCAGTCTCAAGAAAACAAAACAAAAGCAAACAAACAAAAACCAAACTTACGTATTGCTCTGAGAGATCAAATTGAACTTCTTCATAAACTTTACTTCAGACTCAAAGTTATATTTCCATGTATTATTTTTATCAATATTATTACCATTATTATTATTAAGGGTAAAAATACCATTAATTAGGATATTTTTGAAGTTTTGTTGGGTGCCACCTGGTAGTCTACAGTTGCAGAACCCAGTGGTCTTGTGGCATTAATGCTTTCAGATTGTGTGATAGCATCGATGGTTTGGTTTTGGGTATTATTAAGTTATTTGTTTATGATATTTAATAAAAGCAGGGACTGTCTTGTCTGCAGCTCATCAGAGGCAGTACCAGCTTCCCATTTCTTAGGGTGTGGTTTTCATTTGGGGCAGACCCAAGTGGGAATGAGGGCGGTTGTTGGTTCGTGGGCTTCGTCTATTTCACCTAAGTGGTCCGCAGTCTGCCGGAGCTTGAGAGCCCTACTTCCCATGAGTGCACTGACTCCCAGGCTGAAAGCATTCACACAATTTCTATTGCTTCATAATGGGCTGAATTCTCTCTCCATCAGACAAACACAAATAGTACTTGAGGTGAGCCAGAAAGCACAATAGGTAACCTCTGCCAGAGCCAACTAGCTGCAAGTGTGGATGAAAAAATATCTCCCCGAAGAAAGAAACCACAACAATGAAAGGGGGAAGAGGGAGGCAGGAATTGCCATTATAAACTGAAAATAAAATTCATAAGATAAACCTAAACATATTTTTACAAGGTTTGCATATTTTTTCAGTTCACCTCAAATCTATGAAATTCAATTCTCTGCAACTCAATCCAGTCAATATTTGTTGAGACTAGTATCAGAAACACAGGGATGAGTTTTAACTCCAAAATGAATAATATATGAACTCTGTCCTTAAGAAACTCTAGGCCGGGTGTGGTAGCTCATGCCTGTAATCCCAGCACTTTGGGAGGCCGAGGCGGGTGGATCATGAGGTCAGGAGTTCGAGAATAGCCTGGCCAACATAGTGAAACCCTGTCTCTACTAAAAGTACAAAAATTATCTGGACATGGTGGCAGGTGCCTGTAATCCCAGCTACTCAGGAGGCTGAGGCAGGAGAATTGCTTGAACCCAGGAGGCGGAAGTTGCAGTGAGCCGAGATCTAGCCACTGCACTCCAACCTGGGCGACAGAGCTAGACTACGTCTCAAAAAAAAACAAAAAACAAAACTCCAGCCAGTGGTGAGCACCACCCACCCCCCACATCCCAGACAAATATACATGAAAAGTCAGCAGGTAGGAGTGAGGCAGACTGTTGTTGAGTTCCTGGAACAAAGTCTTGACCTCACTGAATCCGTTTCCCCATCTGTAAAACGGGGACAATATTGTGCATCTCACAGACTTCATCTGATGTCATTAATTTATTTTAAAAATATTAACTAAGCCCCTGTTTTGAGTCAGGAGATGTGGCAGCCTTTCAGGATCCCACAGACTTACACAGGAGGCATATATTAAACAAATAAGCACAAAGCAATGATTCATAATTTTAAAAGTTTGGCCATGACTATATTCAAGATATGTGGGATAGAAGGGTATGGGGTACAGGGTGTTTAAAGGACTTATTGTAGGCTAGACAGACATACATTGCTTCCCTTTTAACAGACATAGGAAGCATGCTTGTAACTTTGCAAGGCATACACACAGTGTGGGTGTTGGTTGGGTTGAGGATGTGGGAATGGTTCAGGGAGAAGGAATAACAAGCCAAGAGGCTCTGGTGAGAGGCAGGATTGCACCCCAGGAAGTAAGAGAAGGCCAGCATGGCAGGAATGTAGCAAGAGGGCTGAAGGGATAGGCACGGGCTACAAATCATAATAAGGGTTTGCATTTTGCCCTAAGACCACTGTGAAGCTATCATAGGGATTTAAATGGGGTGGTGAGGCTAGGATTTGATGGGCTACAGTATGGGCAGTGATTGGGAAGAAGGCAAAGCAGCTGTGGGGAGGCCAGTAGTAAGTCTACTGCGATCTTCTGGGAGACAGGTGTTACTGGCCCCCTATGTAGTAGGAGTAGGGGTCGAGAAAAAGACAGTCTAGAAACAATCTTACGAGGTCACCAATGTCAAGGCCACTACTGATCTACAAGTTGTTGCCAAATTCACTGGTCAATTCCTTGTCCTCCTGTTGCTCTACATTCGACACAAGCTGATTATATTGATTATGTCCTTCTTGAAGCATTTATTTCCCTGTGTTTCTGGGATACCACCATTACTTGGAGTCCCCCTAACGCACTGGCCACTTCTTTGTCTGCTTTGCTGCATCTCTCTAATATTCAAGACTTACAAATTATTTACTTTTCTTTGAGTCACTCCCTACCAAATTATTATTTCCATTCTAACTTCCTCCTGACTTGTATACCCAGTTGCGAACTCCACTCAGATATTTAAATCCAGAATGAAGCTGTTAATTCTACTCCTTGTCTTCTAGGTCCTAATGCTCCATTCCTCCAGTTGCTTAGAGCAAAAACTCTTGGAATCAACTTCGACCCCTTTTTTCCCTCCTAATTCACATTCAGTCCCTCACACACCTTGGAAGCTTATTTTAGGCTGATTGCCTTCATGACTTCAAGTAATGATGTCCCTGTGTCCACATTCTTTGCAATGTGGCTTTTCAGTTCCTTCCATTAACTGTGGAGTCTATTTCCCCACCTTTGAATAGGGGTTAATTTTGTGACTCACTCTGCCAAAAGAGTGAAAGTCTTCATATTTAAATGAACAATATCCAGATTGTATATAAAAATAGGCCCACAACCAGCAGCACCCAGCCCAGAAAAAGAAACAATAACTTTCATAACCATTGGCCACAAATGGTCAGGACTTGATTAATAACTGACAACTTTCCTAATTTTTGCTCCTGCTTCCAAATTAGAACCAACTGGATAAAACTAAATATGCACCCCCAACCAATCACATAAGATGCCCTGCTCCCAGTTAGCTCACCTACAGTTGCTCCGTGCAACAACCTACAATTGCAGCTCACCTGAGGCCTTCTCTTTTTTTCCACTAGAAAGCTTCCCACACCTCTGCCTGTCTTTGAATCTCTGTCATATGCAAGTGACAGTGGCTGACTTCCTTGCTCTATCAAGCTCTGAATAAAAAGCCTTTGCTTGTTCTCATTTGGGTGGTCTTCCTTTATTCCCAGAAGACTACAGTAGTAACAATGTGCCCATTCTATGTTTGTGTCTCAAGAAGCCTCTTTGACAGTTAGCAATTCTGTTCTTCTCTCTTGCTTTTCTGCTATCACCATGAGAACAAGCCAGGCCAATATCCTGGGAGTTCAAGGGCCTGCTGGAGTTCAAAAGACTATATGGAACAGGGTCAGATGTACTTTTGTAACAGAGTACACTTTGCAATAGGGCCGCCCGAAAGTAAGAAGCCAAAATAAGGAAGCAGAGAAACTTAGGTTAATTCTGGGTTATTTGGGTGATAGGAAGATATGCAAAGTATTTAGCTTTCCAGTTAACAACTGAGTTGGCTGGGGTTAGCGATAACTTGGGTTTCTGTTTTGGTGACTACAAGAAGTAGAGGAGGCAGGCTCACTTCAGGAGTCTAGGCTGTGAGGCTGCTTGCAGGAGCTACTGCTAAAGCCCCAAGCCAATCAGCTTCTATTTCATGTTGATCTTTCCAGGGTGCAAAGCTATTGGAGAAGAGCATGAGCAAAGCCATTGTATTTGCTGGGGCATTTTAAATGTAGCTGAGATAGGAAATACTGTGTTTTACAGAGCCGTGAATGAATTCTTTGTGTGTTTATAAATGCTTAACAAGCACAGTCATGCATGGATTAACAACGGGGATACAATGAGAAATAGATCCTTAGATAATTTTGTTGATGTGTGAATATCATAGAGTGTACTTACACAAACCTAGGAAGTATAGCCTACTACACACCTAGGCTACATGGTGTGGCCTATTGCATCTGTGTCCGGAATTGGTGGGTTCTTGGTCTCACTGACTTCAAGAATGAAGCCGTGGATCCTTGTGGTGAGTGATACAGTTCTTAAAGGTGGCGTGTCCGGTGTTTGTTCCTTCCGATGTTTGGATGTGTTGGGAGTTTCTTCCTTCTGGTGGGGTTCGTGGTCTCCCCGGCTCAGGAGTGAAGCTGCGGACCTTTGCGGCAAGTGTTACAGCTCTTAAGGTGGTGCGTCTGGAGTTGTTCGTTTCTCCCGGTGGGTTCGTGGTCTCGCTGGCTTTAGGAGTGCAGCTGCAGACCCTTGCGGTGAGTGTTACAGCTCATAAAGGCAGTATGGACCCAAAGAGTGAGCAGCAGCAAGATTTATTGCAAAGAGCAAAAGAACAAAGCCTCCACAGTGTGGAAGGATACCCGAGCGGGTTGCCACTGCTGGTTAGGGCAGCCTGCTTTTATTCTCTTATCTGGCCCCATCCACATCCTGCTGATTGGTAGAGCCGAGTGGTCTGTTTTGACATGGCGCTGATTGGTGCATTTACAATCCCTGAGCTAGACACAAAGGTTCTCCACGTCCCCACTAGGTTAGCTAGACACAGAGTGTGGACAAAGGTTCTCCAAGGCCCCATCAGAGTAGCTAGATACAGAGTGTCATTGGTGCATTCACAAACCCTGAGCTAGACACAGGGTGCTGATTGGTGTGTTTCAAACCTTGAGCTAGATACAAAGTGCTGATTGGTGTATTTACAATCCCTGAGCTAGACATAAAGATTCTCCACGTCCCCACCAGACTCAGGAGCCCAGCTGGCTTCACCCAGTGGATCCCGCACCTGGGCCGCAGGTGGAGCTGCCTGCCAGTCCCCGCGCCGTGCGCACGCACTCCTCAGCTCTTGGGTTGTCGTTGGGCCTGGGCGCCGCGGAGCAGGGGGCGCCGTGGAGCAGGGGGCGGCGCTCATCGGGGAGGCTTGGGCCGCACAGGAGCCCACGGAGGGGGTGGGAGGCTCAGGCATGGTGGGCTGCAGGTCCCAAGCCCTGCCCGGCGGGAAGGCAGCTAAGGCCCGGCAAGAAATCCAGCGCAGCGCCGGTGGGCTGGCACTGCTGGGGGACCCAGTACACCCTCCGCAGCCGCTGGCCCGGGTGCTAAGTCCCTCATTGCCGGTTGCTCCGGCGGCTGCTTCCAGTGCGGGGCCCGCCAAGGCCACGCCCACCCGGAACTCCAGCTGGCCCGCAAGCGCCGCGCGCAGCCTGGGTTCCGGGTTCCGGGTTCCGGGTTCCAAGTTCCGGCTCGCGCCTCTCCCTCCACCCTCCCTGCAAGCTGAGGGAGCTGACTCCGGCCATGGCCAGCCTAGAAAGGGGCTCCCACAGTGCGGTGGTGGGCTGAAGGGCTCCTCAAGTGCAGCCAAAGTGGGAGCCCAGGCAGAGGAGGTGCCGAGAGCGAGTGAGGGCTGAGAGGACTGCCAGCATGCCTGCACCTCTCACTTCTAGGCTACAAACATGGACAGCATGTACTGAGGACTGGAGGCAACTGTAATGCAATGGTAAGAGTTTTGTAGCTAAACCTATCTAAACATAGAAAAGATACAGTAAAAATATGGTATAAAAGATTTAAAAATGGTATACCTGCATAGGGGACATATAAGTAGACTAAAAGTTGCCCTGGGTGAGTGAGTGCGTGAACGGTGAGCGAATGTGAAGTCCGAGGACATTACTGTACACTATGATAGATTTTATAAATTGTAAACTTAGACGACACGAAATTTATAAAGAAATTTTCTTTCTTCAATAATAATGAACCTTAGCTTATCATAACTTTCTTACTTTATAAATCTTTTAATTTTTAGAACATTTTGACTCTGGTAATAACACAAATGCATTGTATAGCTGTAAAAATATTTTCTTTCTTTATATTCTTATTCTATAAACTTTTCTATCTAAAATTTTATTTATTTATTTTACTTTTTAAACTTTTTGTTAAAGGCTAAAACACAAATACATTAGTGTAGGCCTGCACAGGGTCAGGATCACCAATATCACTGTCTTCTACCTCCACATCTTGTCCAAATGGAAGGTCTTCAGGGACAATAGCATCACGGAGCTGTCATCTCCTATGATCACAGTGCCTTCTTCTGGAAGACCTCCTGAAGGACCTACTTGAGGCTGTTTTACAGTTAACATTTTTGTTGTTATAAACAGAGAATTACACTATAAAATAATGAACAAAAGTCACTGCAGTAGGTTTGTTTATACCAGCCTTCCTACAAACATGTGAATTATGCACTGTGTTGTGACTTGTAACAGCTATGCTGTCACTAGGTGATAGAAACGTTTCAGCTTCATTATAATCTTATGGGACCACTGTCAAATATGCAGTTGGCAGAAACACCCTTATGTGGAACATGACTGTTCTGAAAAGGACTGTTATGAAAAGGAAAAACAAATGTACTTTTAGCCTGGGAAGCCTACTAGGTATGATGAGCATAACAACATCCCTGAGTTGAGATTTCTGTTGTAGAGAGAGAGCTGCTTCAAATAAGCCTTCATGAGAACTCAAAGGTTTGCGACTATGACTAGCAAAAAGCCACAATTTGCATTGCCCAGACCACAGCTCATATCTTACTGAAAACATAAACATGAAACTAAATATGAACCATGTGGCCTAGATTTTTAGCTATCAACATTTTTCTTTCTTTTTCCCCCACTTTGTACAAAGAATACTTTGATTTCTTCCATCACATTTCTTTTTCTTTGCAACTTGCATCAAACACAGGCACCATGCACATGTACATTGTTTGGGATACAGTGTTCCTCTCTTTACAAGTCAGTCCCTGAGGATAGATAGGGAGCAGCCAGTTGCTGAGCGCAGGAGCTTTCTTTTTCCCTATGAAGTTCACTAAGAAGTACCCAAGGGGCTGTGTGCAGTTCATTATTACCTGATAGGGCCTGAGTGGTGACCTTTCACTTCTGACCTGTGGATCTAACTCTAGCATTGTTTTTAGTGAGCATGCTCACTAAAAACTTGGGGATCATCTGTATCAATGGATATCCTCAGAAGTTTTTATTTTCTCTTTCTGTCAAACAAGCAAGTGATAATCTTGACGTCTTGTGAAAGTCTTTGTACCAGTGTTTATCATTAAAATAGCTGTGTCTAAAATCCTGTGGGCTTACATGGAAAATAACTAAGTGTAGCCAAACACATATCAGGCATTCCAGGTTCAAATCCTAGCTAGGTGAGTTGGGGCAAGTTGTTCACTGGGCTACAGTTTTTTTGGCTACAAAGAGACGTGGTTGCCAAAGTCTGTCCATCTCTAACGTTGGATAACATCAACTATGTGCAAATTGTAAATTTAGAATTCTGCAGAAATCCTAAATTCCATATTTTGAGTGCTTATTATATGGTTAAGGGATTTTAAGACAGTCATTTAACAAACACCAATTGCCCTCATCCCATGCACTGGGCACGCTTCTAGGTGCTAGAATAGGACACGGAGCAAGACAGACATGATTCCTACAATCCCAGGACAAATGTGCTGGTGGTAAAACTGGCCTAAGGTCCCACCATGATTAAGTAATAAAGCCAGTTTTGAACTCAGGTCTGTAGGATTACAACATGCTTGTTCTTATTCCCTAAGCTTTATTGTCTCCTGACATTGAAAGACCAAGACTTTAGGTCCCTAGCTTTGTCTTACAGGGACACAAATGTGGTGGTGATGGCTAGGAGGGCCTTTTCATTCTTGAAGTTTAGCCCAATAGGAATTCAATATATTCATTGAAAAAGCATCTATTGACTGTCACCATAATTCTGGGAATAGGGGAAATTGTAGCATGGCACTGTATTTCTATTTATACCTTCCTCATATCAGTGCAGAGTTAATATTGAGCCCTATTTTCCCAACATTTATGCCACTTCCCCTGTACTTTACCTCTGTAATAGGTCTGCTTTCAAGATAAGTGAGGACATTACGAATTCTCCTGAAAGAATGGACTCTATAAAATTAAATATTTCTTCTACTTAGTGTCAGATCAGTGTGTTCTTCAGCAAAGACGTCACACTCAGAATAAAAACCAGCAACAAAAACAAGTGAGCAGAACTCAGCATTATAATTTACTAGCCTTTTGGATTTGGCTCACACAACTTATCCGATTCCCTATCACAGAATTTTGTCTGTATGTACCTAAAATAAGACATAATCTGTTAAGTGCCTAGCACAGTGTCTGAAGCTTTAAAGGTATTCAGTAAATACGTTCCCTTCTTTCTCTAGAAGGGAAGGGCGTGCTGTATTGGCAGCCTGCCCTCAGCCACCTGGAGGCTTACCACAAAAAGAGCTGAGCTGAGGCCTTCAGCCTTAGGCAACAGCTAGGTAAGTTAAAGATAGTTTCACTTCAGGATGTGATTTCTATACATTTATTCACATCTTTGTACCATACCCATTTTATAGATGGAGAAAACTAAGGAACAAAGAAATTTAGTTTATGCAGCATCATCCTGGTTAGGGCTAGAAATATTAAGCCCTACAGTAATGAATTGGATGAAAGGTGTTTGTAGCCATCCCTGCTATTCTCTTCATCATAGGCAGATATGTACCAAAGGGAAAATGTGTTTATCGTGAGCTTTCCATCCGTTTCTCTGATGTCACTGTAGAATATAGCCAGCAGGATGTGGATAGTTCCTCAGAATGTGGTACTAACAGGGCAGGGACAACTATCTCTTTCTTTGATCAGAGGTCAAAGGGCTGGTGTGCTATCTATGATCTGGATACCAAAGAAAGGACCAAGGTAAATGCACTATGTAGAGGCTAGGGAACTTTTGATTCCTCTCCACACTATTGGCAAGAATGGCTTACATTGTGAAAATAGGACATTTGCTGAAAAGCGGCTTGATACATCCCGAATTAAGACACAGTAGAGCTGGAGTGAGAACATTTGTTTCTCCATTAATGATCCTAGATTATCTTAAAACCAAAATATTATATGTTTAACAAATTTCAGTGTACCAGACACTTGCCTTTAAATTACTTCCTTTATTCATCTGAACAGTCTTGTCAAGTAAGACAGGCGTTAGCACATTTTAGTGATGAGAAAACAGAGTCTTTGAAGCTCAGTTAACTTGCCCCAAGTTGCTCAGTTCGTTAAGAAGTGAGCTAAGTATTATGAACCTTCTCTTAGCCATGAGTTACCTAATTTCAGATAACTTAAGCAACATGTCCGTGATGCTTGTCCTTAGGATCACAAGTCCAGTGCCTTTGCAGCAGTGGACGAGGGTTAAACTCTCAAGGGTTTCCAAAATTAACCTGTGGCCACATGTTGAAGTCTGGTGGGATGAGCTGAGACAGTGCTCCATTGGCTTTACTCTGCGCCCCTTGTTCCTTAAGGCCAAGAGAGGATGTCCCCTCCAGTCTGTGCCTTTCAGTGTCTGAGTCTGGTGGCTTCCCTGCAGTTGCCATGACAACTGTGGTTACAGGATCACTCCCTTCACCCTCAGGCACCCGTTAACTTCTGACCTTCCCTGAGGATTTGCTCCATGGATAACCTGCTGTCCAGACAGCCTGTTTATGGGAGGACAACCCCACATTGTTTGTGTCATGAACTGCCAGCCATTTTCCATCTTCCCCCACTTCTTATCTGTCATTTTGGCTTGCGTCAAAAGCAGGATCAATTAACTTCCTACAGAGATTTTAACATGGCAGACACAAATTGATTTACTTGCTTTAGCCTGGCCAGTTTTTGCCATGAGTATCCCAGGTAGAAGGGATAGTCGCGACTGGAGACTAGATGTCGATTGATTGCTCTTTTATTTTGGAAGAAATAACGACGTAAATAGTAGATGTGAGCAGATGGAAATTTGTCTGATAGATTGATGCCATCCAAAGCCTGAAGGGATTGCTTCCTCCTTATGGTATTTCTACTTTACAGCATCAACCTCCACTTCTCCATGCCATCATATTTTTTGTCAGACAGCACCTGCTCTATCTTGGTTACCGTTATCCTTGCTATTTATCTAATGGCTCCATCCAGAAACAAATTGTCATCCTTATCAACCTTCTTTAATAAACTATCCTTTTATCAACCTCCTCACAATCTAAATGGCCATTACATAATGTTGATTCTACCCCTGAAATAGTCTCTCTTCTATACCTTCTGCTACCTCCTTTTCCACTTAGCCACTCTTCAGGCTACCATCTCCTCTCCAGTGATCATTGCCATCACCTTCTACCAGGCCCTGAAGTCTGAACTTCTCCAACCAATTCTCCAGCCTAGTTTTGATTGAAGGGCAGGGTTAATCATATTACTTCTCTGCTTAAAAGCCTCAATGAATCTGTTGCCTACAGAATGAAGTCCCAAGCAGGCCAGATGTGATGGCTCATGCCCGTAATCCAAGCGCTTTGGGAGGCAAAGCTGAGTGGATGACTTGAGCCCAGGAGTTCAAGACTGGCCTGGACAACAAAGTGATATCCTGTCTGTATAAAAAAACAAACAAACAGCATGAAGTCCCAACATTTATGCATTTCTTATAAGGCTCTTTATTTTGGGGAAAGGACTCCCTATTCAGCAAATAGTGTTGGGATAACTGGCTAGCCATTTGCAGAAGAACAAAACTGGGCTCCTACTTTCACCACATACAAAAATTAACTCAAGGTGGATTAAAGATTTAAATGCAAGACTTCAAACTATAAGAATCCTAGAAGAAAACATACGAAACACTATTCTGCACCTTGGCTTTGGGAAAGAATTTACGATTTAGTCCTTAAAACCAATTACAACAAAAACAGAATATGACAAATAGGGCCTAATTAAACTAAAGAGCTTTGCACAGAGAGAAAATAAACTATCAACAGAGTAAACAGACAACCTACAGAATGAATGCAAATGTTTGTAAACTAGGCATTGGAAAAGGGTGTTCAGAATCTATAAGGAGCTTAAATAACTGAACAAGCAAAAAATAAATAAGCCCATTAAAAAATGAACAAAAGACATGAACAGACACTTCTCAAAAGAGAACATACGTGCGGCCAATGAGCATATGAAAAATTGTTCCACATCACTAATCATCAGAGAAATGCAAATCAAAACCACAATGCGATACCATCTCACATCAGTCAGAGTGGCTATCATTAAAAAGTCAAAAAACAACAGATGCTGGTGAGGCTGTGGAGAAAAAGAATCACTTATATACTGTTTGTAGGAATGTAAATTAGTTCAGCCACTGTGGGAAGCAGTTTGGAGATGTCTCAGAGAACTTAATGCAAACTACCATTTGACACAGCAAACCCATTACTGAATATATACCCATAAGAAAATAACTAGTTCTACCAAAAAGACACATGCACTAGTATATTCATTGCAGCACTATTCATAATAGTAAGGACACGGATTTAACCTACATACTCATCAATGGTGGATTGGATAAAGAAAATGTGGTACACATACACCATGGAATACTGCTCAGTTACAAAAAAAAAATGAAATCATGTCCTTTGTAGCAACATGGATGCAGCTGGAGGCCATTATCTGAAGCAATTTAATGCAGGAACAGAAAACCAAATACCGCATGTTCTGTTTTAACTGGAAGCTAACCAATGAGCACTAATGGACATGAAGATGGCAACAATGGACACTGGGGACTACTTAGGGCAGCGGGGGCAAGGGTTGAAATAATAACTTTTGGACACTATGCTCAGTATTTGGGTGATGAGATCAATTGTACCCTAAACCTTAGCATCATGCAATATACTCAAGTAACAAACCTGCCCATATACTCCCCTGAATCTAAAATGAAAGTTGAAATTATTAAAGAAAAATAAAGCTGTCCATTATACAAGCTCTGTGTACCTATGCAATCTTTTTCATAGTCATTCTGTTCTTTGAAGCAATGCCAAAGTCTTGCTTTTCCAGAAATATGCTATAATATTTTATATAATTATATCGTTGCACATGTTCCCTTTGTCTGAAATAATGTTTTCTTTTTTTGTCCCTTGGAAAACTCTTATTCGTCCTTCAAGATCCAATTCAAATATCACACCTTTAGACCAGCCTTTTATCCCTAATTTGAATTTAATAGCATCATTTTCCTTATACTCTGCCTCTATTATAGCAAGTGTCCCACTGAATTACATTTAGTTACTTAACTGATAATTCTGCTACTAGCTTTGAATCTTCAGGAAGAGGAATCATGTCTTATATATTATTATATACCTATCACTTTGCAAGGTGGTGATGCATAATAAATTCTCAGTAAATGTTTTAGAATTATATGAAGTGATTACCTCCCAAATCTCATTGCCAACAGAGAGTTAGTGAGAGCTTTTTTAAATGCAAAGAAATTACTCACTCCTCCTATGATGCTTTATATCTTTGATTCTTTGCACACGTTTCCTCTGCTTGTGACCATGCCACTTGTCCCTTAAAGAAGTCTTATGTACTCTTCCTAGCTCAAATGTCATTGCCACCTTGAAGCCTTTCTTTACTTTCCTAGGTAAAATTAATCATTCTTTCCTTGGATTTCTCCCTGTACAATCTGTATACTTATTTCATTCTTTTATTGTAGTTAGCTCAATGTTTTTCTAAACAATCCTTTAAAAATCATGAAGCGTAAATTAGTTCAATCATTGTGGAAGACAGTGTGGTGATTCCTCAGGGATCTAGAACCAGAAATACCATTAGGATTATAAATCATTCTACTATAAAGATACATGCACACGTATGTTTATTGCAGCACTGTTCACAATAGCAAAGACTTGGAACCAACCCAAATGCCCAACAATGATAGATTGGATAAAGAAAATGTGGCACTTATACATCATAGAATACTATGCAGCCATAAAAAGGATGAGTTCATCTTCTTTGCAGGGACATGGATGAAGCTGGAAACCATCATTCTCAGCAAACTAACACAGGAACAGAAAACCAAACACTGCATGTTCTCACTCATAAGTGGGAGTTGAACAATGAGAACACATGGACACAAGGAGGGGGAGCATCACACACTGGAGCCTGTCAGTGAGTGGGAGGCTAGGGGAGGGATAGCATTAGGAATAGCATCTACCTAATGTACATGATGCGTTGATGGGTGCCGCAGACCACCATGGCACTTGTATACTTATGAAACAAACCTGCATGTTCTGCACATGTATCCCAGAGCTTAAAGTATAATAATAAAAATAAATAAAATAAAATAAAAATCATTATTAAGCAAATAAATGCCCATTTCCTTCATTCTACCAGAATTAGTTGTAGCTTCTTTTGTAGGTTCATAGCATGTATTTCTAATCCTTCCATATAACTTGTCTTAGAGTATAATAGTTATTTTCTTATGTATCTATAAGATGTTAAGCTCCTTGAGGGAAGATTTGTGCTTTATTCATCTTACTTTTCTTATTGCCTACCAGGACACCTGGCACATAGGTGCTAAGCAATTATATGTTAAATTGAATTGAAATGAAAAAATGAACAAAATGGACAAATGAACAAAACTGTAAGATGTTTGAGAATAGTGATTTTACCTTACTCCTTGATTTTACCAAAGTAGCCATAGGAGGAAGATTAAAAGAAAAAAAAAAGAATAGCTTTTGGTTGTGCCTATTTGACAACTGGAAACATTTCTGAAATAAAACAAGAGCCTGTATTATTGTTGACTTGTCACTAGAATGTCCCTAAAGTTTAAAAATAAAGTTCCCTCTATTATGGCTCCTGTGCTGGAGCTACATGTACTCTGCAGTGGGAACTTATAGACAGACCTTGTTTATGTGTTTCTAGTAAAGTGAGTTAATGGCTATGAAAAAACAATGTTGAGTTCAAATATTCCAAACTTCTGCTCCAGATCAAATACTCCAGAGATGATCTTAGGATGTAAAATGAGTCTTCTATTAAAATGTTCAGTGGTCTCTTAAGATGGCTCAATTAGAATTAACCTATGTTTCTTTTTACTGCAGGTAGCCCATCTACCTGCAGTAGTTGGTTCTTTTTTTTTGAGACAGAGCCTTGCTCTGTCACCCAGGCTGGAGTGCAGTGGTGCGATCTCAGCTCACTGCAACCTCCCTCTCAGGTTCAAGTGATTCTCCTGCCTCAGCCTCCCGAGTAGCTGGGACTACAGGCACACACCACTATGCCCAGCTAATTTTTGCATTTTTAGTAAAGTTGGGGTTTTACCATTTTGGCCAGGCTGGTCTTGAACCCACCATCAAGAACCAACATAATTTAAGGTCAAGATGTAACATATAATTGCCACAGAGGCAGCAAAGCATAGTATTTAAGAAGATGGGCCCTGGAAGTGGAGGTTCTATGTTCAAATCTCAGGGATGTTGCTTTTCAACAGAATATGCATTCCAAGTCTCTTAACTACTTTTCCTCATCTGCAAAAATGGGCCTACCTTAGTGGGTTGTCCATAAAATATACATGAGTTACTGTTTGATAATTTCTTAGAACAGTGCCTTGTATGTAGTAAGAAATGCTATGTAACTATTTATGAAATCAGTACCTTCCCTTGAGTCTTTTGGGGCATAGTTTTCTGCCTGAAATGTTCTTATTGATGCTTTTTTTCTACTTAAGCGTTTATTTTTAGTTGCATTCTATTTCAACCTTGAAGACTTTGATGATCAATCCTGCCTCAGTCAGATTTCCTAAATTTGAATTACAGCCCAAACACATGGTAAATTCCTTGACACTCTTTACTCCATTACTGTCTATTGGGTGTCAAACAGTGACTCAAGGGACAACTATTGGGGGCTTAGCCCTGTGTCAAGCCAAACCCATGGAATTTTCTAATTAAAAATATTGTGTGCAGAGATGTTCTGCAGGCAGATGGTCTAAGAACAAGGAAGAACTTAAAAAATTCCTCAAGAGAGGCACAAATCAATTACTGTGTATGTAGATGTGTGCTTAATCCCCCTAGGTAGTGGGAACTCTCTAAGACCACAGGGAATCCTCATTACTTTGGACAAAATAAAATTCAAAACGTTTTAAAATTTAAATCTTTAAAAATTTTACTAGTAAAATTAAAAATTTAAAGATTAAAAAAAGTTAAAATATTTGTTCAGTAGTCCTATATGGACTTTGTCTAAGGAAGTGAAGAGCTAAAGTAATCCTGACTCTCAGAGGATTGTGAGAAGGTCCCAGTGACCTAGAGTGGAAAGTAGAGGCATTGTTTGAATGTAGGAGAGAGATTTGATTAGATTGCGGGTATGTGTTGTCTACTTGGACTGTTTGAGTCGACCTGCACAGGGTGGATGAAATTCCCTGTTAGTTTTATGTTTACAGTTTATATTCCTTCAATTTGCAACGTCCAATAGAGTAGACTAGTCACATGTGATTTCTGAGCACTTGAAATGTGGTCATTCTGAGTTGAGATGTGTTGTAAGTATAAAAGACACATTGGATTTCAAAACTTAGTGTGAAAGAAGATAGAATATCTCATTAATGTTTTTATGTTGATTACATGTTAAAATGATAATATTGCAGGTGCATTAAGTTAAATAAAATATATTTTGAAAATTAATTTTACTTGTTTCTTTTTATCTTTTCTAAAGTGGCTACTAAAACGTTTAAAATTATACATGTGGCCCACATTATATTTCCCTTGGACAACTTTCCCTTAAAGTATGATTTCGAAAGGCTGTAAAAACTTATTGAGTACATATAATGTGCTAGGCCTTGTGCAAGTTGTTTGCAATTAAGAGATAAATAAGATGAATCTCACAGTTTGAGACAGAAACAGATGTATAAGCACCTATCTATGATGCAGGGTAATGAGTGTGCACTTGGGTGGCAGTATTGTGTGGAAAAAAGGTATGAGGTTGGGTCATATGGGGCTGAATTTGAATTCTAATTCTTCTACCTGCTGGTGATATAAAGGGGACATTCATTTGCCTCTCTGATTTTCAGTCTTTTTATCTGTATAATGGTAATGATTATGTCAGCTTCTTTTATTTGTGGTTAGTATTTGCATAGCTCTTAACAGGTGTTCAATAAATGAATTAGTGTCATTTGATTATATGATCAAAATTCTTTGGTGCTATGGGAGAAGAGGAAATGAAGTGCCTAATGACTAATGTTGAGAAAGTTGAATAGGTGAGGCCTACAGAAAAATGTCATTCAACTGGAGTGTTAAATGATCATTAGGAATTTAGAGAACAGATGGCAAAATCAAGGACAATAATAAAAAGGAAACTTACATGCTCATATATTTCTCACTGTTCTAAGTATTGTACCTGTGATAGCTCATTTGAACCTTTCAGAAGTGCTACGTGGTAGGCACTTTAATTATGTTCCTAGTTTGCAGGTGAGAAGAATGGGCACAAAGGAGTAACTTCTCCAAGGTCACACAGCTAAGAAGAAACACAACGGAGGTTGGATCTAGGTGCTTAGGCTCCAGAGTCCATGCTCCTAGGCACTCTACTCTGCTACCTGAAGAGGACCATCCAGAGCAGAGCAGTGGAAGAACCTAGCAGACTGTCCATCATGGTTGAAATACATGAGGAGGGTACCATGGTGGCATATATGAGGGAAGGAGCTTGATGAGGGAGGATGGCGATTGCCTAGAGGTGAGACTGAAGAGGGTAGTGAAGGTTTACTAGTGAGGGGCTTTGGTTGCCGTACTAAGGAATATGGACTTTATTCTATAAACTGTGAAGAGCCATGGAGGATTTCCAAATCGGGTAGTGGTATGAACAGGGTTTTATTTTAGAAAGAGAATTCTAGTAGCAGGGTGGAGATTAGAAAGGAGCAGATAGAGGACAGAAGCAAGAGACTGCTTAGAAGAATACTAGAGTATTGAACTAGTCCAGATGAGACATATTGATGGCTTGAGTTAGGGCAGCAGCAACAGGCATGGATCCAAGAGGTACAGTCCATAGGACTTGCTTGTGGGAATCTATAAGGAAAGATGATGATGCTTGTTATTATTTGGTTTTTCTCCATTGTCTGTGCTTCTTTTTGTTGGCATATGTTCCCTAGTTAGTCCAGATTGAGTTTTTCTTTTCTTTTTTTTCTGTTTTTCTCTCAAATTGTCTTTACACTGTTATTTATATTCTGGACATTATAGCACATGATAATTGTTACGCTTCAGGTTACAGCTCCATGAAAAATACAGTGGGATTATTGTTCATCTGTGTTTTTTTCTTAATGCTTGATGGTATATTTTTACTGGGCGCAAATAATCGCCTAATTGCTATGTGGTTATTGAAGTCACATACAATGCTCTGTTAAAGATTACCCTAATTATGAGGAAGGTTATTAGATTCTTTGTTTGTCTAGTTTAGGCCTGTAGAATTTTCAAAAAGCAAAAGGTTGAATAGGCATTGAAATCTTAATACTATCCCATTCAGCACCCCTCTCATTTGGCTGTTGGGGCAACCTATGTACACAAATGGGTTGACTCCAGTCACACTCCCTGCTTTGATGAGACCAGGCAGCATGAGCCCTGAGCACGCTGGGGAAACCATTGTTGTCTAAAATGAGGACTGTCTGATAGGATATAATACTCTTGTGCTTTTGTTTCTAGTTAGATTTTCTAACCATGAATATATTTTTCCTCTTGGATTAGCTGTTTCTATGTTCTTGTTCAAATGTATACCTTATAGATATCTTATTGTTTAAAAATAATTTTATTTAATTGGATTTTTGATAATGTTTCTGGCATCCAAAATGATAGGGCCAGTTGGATCTTCCATTTATTTAGTAAAAATTTGAGTGTAATTGTATTAGTGGAAAATATAACTGTCCAGAAGAATGAATTTGAAAATAGGCAAAGAATTACAACACACTTCTTTTTTTTTTTTTTTTTTTTTTTGAGATGGAGTTTCGTTCTTGCTGCCAAGGCTGGAGTGCAATGTCATGGTCTTGGCTCACTGCAACCTCTGCCTCCTGGGTTCAAGTGATTCCCACCTCAGCCTCCCAAGTAGCTGGGATTACAGGTGCCCACCACCGCATCCGGCTAGTATTTTTTGTATTTTTAGTAGAGACGAGGTTTCACTACATTGGCCAAGCTGGTCTCGAACTCCTGACTTCAGGTAATCTGTCCACCTCAGCCCCCAAAGTGCTGGGATTACAGGCCTGAGCCACTGGGCCCAGCCACAACACGCTTTCTATGGATGGAATAAGCTATATCCTGAACTAGTGTTAAATTCTGCTTGTTACCCATGCCCATTCACTCACAAGGTCATTATCACACAGAAGGCATCCATTGTAAAGTTGCAGATCACACACTGCTGGAAGGAGAAGGAAATAGTTGGACTATCAGATTAAGAATCCCAAAAGACCTTGACAAGCTGAGGCAATGGATTCAAGCTAAAATATCATCTTAAGATGCTTTTATTTGGTTCCAAGAAATCAATCACACAAGTATACATTTGGAGATAAGAGCCTGGGATGCCATATATAAAGGAAAGATACAAATCCAAACCATAGAGTTATAGAGGAGGTGGCTACTTTAGTATTTTAGGAAAGTGGTGGGTAAGGGAAGAGAAAAACAGGGATGGTAGTTCAAGAGATGCATATTCTTTCACTTTCCATGAAAGCATAGAGCTATAGCTATATGCTGAGAAGAGGGAGAGGTTAAATAGTGTGGGATTGCAGATGCCAGAACAAGGAGATCTGTTTATCTTGAGGGTGGGGAGTGAGGCCCAGTGGGGAAGAATGAAGGTGGTATTAAGGGCATAGTTGGAAAGATTAGTCTGGGAAGAAATGAAGGTGGTATGTCTTCCTAGACAAGAGGGGTGGAGGTAAGCCTACGGAAAAACAAGGCCACTTTAAAGTTACAAGCATTGTGATGAGAAGGAGAGAAGAGATGGAAATAATGAAACTGGGAAGCTTCACCCTTCTCAGAAATGGTAGATGAAGTCACCTGCTAGGTGTGAAAAGGTGACATCCTCAGAGATGGAGAACTGTGAGACAAGGAACTGCAGATGTGGTCAATGCCAATGCAGAATGGGTCGCTCAGAGCTTAAAGAAGTGAGGGCTTGGTGTGATATCATACCCTTGGTGTGATATATTGTGTCATATCTTGTCACTCTCTTGATTTAAATGCTATGATGGCCACTCACTGCTTTCGGGGATAAAGATCAAAATTCTTAGCTGTTTTGCAGTCCCTCCATAATCTGGCCTGTCCTCCGTAGTGGGCTCGCTTTGTTCTGGTCGTCAGTCACTGTGTTAAATATCCTTTGTTAGTGCTGCTAGCCCACCCTGTGCTTTAAGCTCGAGGGCTCAGCCTGCAATACAGTCTCCCAACTCGGCCTAGTTAGCACCTACTTCTTCTTCAGAATGCAGAGGAAATATGACTTTCTCAAGAATGCTTCCCTAATCTATCTGACTAGTTTTGTTCCCTACCCCTTGCATAGCACCCCTGTATTCCTTTATATTTTATCCCAAATGTAATTAAGTAAATCATTGTAAAGATAAATCAAGAGAAGGTAGGAAGAGAAATAAGAGTAAGTCTATGTGAGTTCAGGATTGGTAGTATAATTTATAGGTCCCAGTGCAAAATAAAAATGTGAGTGTCTTGCTCAAAAATTATTAAGAAATTCAAGACAATGACAACAGAGCATGAAACCAAGCACAGGGACATCTGAGCATGAAGCTTTGTGTGGCTGCCTGGGTCATCTACCCACGAAGCAGCCCTGTGTGAGCTTCTCCTGCGGCAGACAGGGACTATGAATTCTCTGGATTTAACCCATGAATTGGCTGATTGACTCAATGGGAGTTTAAGAGTTAAGGCACTCTGCAATGCTAGTGAGGACAGTGTTGAAATGATGAACCACTGTGCTTAGAACAGAATGGGTTACAACAAGAGAGCAGAATGAGGCTGAGACTGGCTGAGTAGGAAACCGCAGAAGGTCAAAGCAGTAGAATTTTGGAGTGAAGGACACAATAGAATAGAATGTCCATGCATTATTTATTAGTGCATCAAATTGGCATTTAATTTGTTAGTTCCTACTTTGTTTTGGGAGGAGAAGTCATTGACGTTTTCAAAGTATGACGTAAAGGAAGACCTTGAGAAATTATAGAGAGAGTCAGGTATGGAGTTTGAAGCTCAGTGATATGGTTTGGCTGTGTCCCCACTCAAATCTTATCTTGAATTGTAACTCCCATATGGGAGGAACCTGGTGGGAGGTGATTGAATTATGGGGGATGGGTCTTTACTGTGTTGTTCTTGCGATAGTGAGTGAGTCCATGAGATGTGATGGTTTCAAAAGGAGGAGTTTCCTTGCACAAGCTCTCTTCTCTTGTCTGCCGCCATCTGGCGATCTGAGACGTGGCTTTCACCTTCTGCCATGATTGTGCGGCCTCCCCAGCCACATGGAACTGTAAGTCCAATAAATCTCTTTTTTTTTTTTTTTGTAAACTGCCCAGTCTCAGGTGTGTCTTTATCAGCAGTGTAAGAAGGGACTAATATACTCGGGTTTACTATTTATCAGCTCTGTGACTTTGATAAGTTATTAACTTCTCTGTGTTTTAGATTTTTTTTTGTGGGGATGTAAAATTGGGATGATGTTAACATGTCCTATGGTTGTTTTAAAGACCAAATGAGTGAACTGGGTTTATAGTAAATTCATATAATTTTGCACTTGTACACAATTAATTTTCTCTTCAATGCCATTTTCTTTAAGTAAGTTAGTTGAATTCAGTCACAGTATTACCATATATTATAAATAGCTAAAATTCATGATTAGACTTAGGTGGATGCAAAGAATGTATTCGTGTGCTTTGTGAAACTTGTAATGGCAACTTTTGAGCAAAAGGAGCAAAATGTATAAGCAAACTCATCTTCATTATGGGAAGTGCCAAACACATCTGGAACACATCAGCAAATTAGTGTTTAACATATTTCAGTGAACTCCAGCATTTTATATCTGTATTTCTACAGTCAGAGGGCTTTCTCTTGGGTACCTGGAGGTAATTACCAAGTGCTAGAAATTGTAGGAAACAAAGGTTAATGATCTATGGTTCTGTCTTCAGTTTTAGTAATTCATACGAGTAAGTATCTTTTATTTATTGAGCATAAAGTATGTAGGTTTTTTTATTTTACAATTAGGATGCCATTTATTTTAGGTTGTTCTGCCCTGGAGAATATTCTGATAAATTTCATAATCACTATGCCTAGCATTTTCATTGTACAAAGGGTCATCAACAAAGTCATCCATCTATGAGTGAACTATATCATTACTAATGGCTTCCAATTTATATCACTAGCTTGCCTGAGTTCCAGGTATGTATCTATGATTGTCCACTAAACATCTTTACCTGCATATCCCTCAACACTTCAAACTCTACTTGTCCCAAGTAAAATTCTCTCTCTTTTCTACAAACCCAGCTGCTTCTCTTAAACAACTCGTTTTTTGGCTCATTCCTATAGAACGATTGCCTGGTGTTGTAGAATCCACCTTCTTTATAATTCTTGAATCCATACCCATCTTTTTATTGCTTTTGCTATTGATCTAGTTCAGATTCTCATCATCTTTGACCCTAGCATATCAACCACCTCTCACTTTTTAGTCTCCCTTTCTTTGAATCCACTCTACTCACAGATTAATCAGAACATTTTTTTTCTGAACTACAAATCTGATCATGCTTTCGGTTATATTCTTGTTGTTCCGTAGATAAATTCCAAATGTTCTAGCATGAAATGTAAAAATTTGCACAATCTATTCCTAACACTTTTCCCCACCCATATCTTCTGACAATTCACTGCTCTTAGAGACACAAAAGGCACCCTACCCCAGTGGAGAGAGCCAGGAAAGTGTTCTTGGAGGAGATGACATTTGTGTCATGTCCAAGAAAGGATTCAAAGAAAAATTCTAGGCAAAATGGGAGGACCTCTGTTATGAGATGTATATAACAAATTATAATTGCGTATTTACACGGGCAAATAACATTAATACTAGGAAGCCTCGTTTTTCTAATAGGTCCTAACTTTCACAAATATTCATTTTTGTTGCTTTTTCTTTCTGTCAACCTGTCTACATTTGATTTCCCTTGGAGATTCTCTCTAGTTTAATGGAATACTCCTTATGGGACACAGGTCTTTGGTGGAAAAGCCTACACTAAGTTACCTATTAATTCAACACATAGTTGCTGAGTATTTAAAAATGCCAAACACTGTGCTACTTATTGAGAATATAACGGAGAACAAAACTGACCACTTTCCCTGCCATCATGGAACTTACATTCTATTTGGGGAGGCTATCAGTGAAAAGGTAAACTGAAAAAAATTATAATAAAGTACAAAGGAATAATCCAGGGCCCAAGAAGATGGATAGGATATAATAAAGTTTACTTAACGTGGTAGACACTGGAGGCTTCTCTGAAGGTGACATTGAGCCTGAGTTCTGAAGAATGAGCATAGTATGTGGGGAAGAGCATTCTAACTGGAAGGGTTAATGCATATAAAAATCTGGGGAAGGGATGGCATGATGATGAAGGTGGGATGGAAGAGGGAGATGCAGTGGGGAAGTGCTGGTGGCATAGTCTTACATTTTAGAAGCTCTCTCTGGCTGCTGCATTCAGCACAGCTGAGTGGAGGGCAAGCACAGCCACAGGGAAGTCTGTTATTATCTGGTTGTAATTGTCAAGACCAGAATTGATAGCAGACTGGACTAGTCAGCCATTAATAAAACACTCAGCACCCACTGTGCATAGATCTTTTGCTAGGATTGAAATATGATAAGACATCATCACAACACATAAAGAACAAATCCTTTAGTGGAAGAGAAATATTCAAAAACATCTCTTAAAGGATTGACACACAGTATACTAGCAGCATGAAAAATGAGCCAAGGCAACTCAGGGAAGGGAGTGATCATCCCTGGTGTAGCTGTAGCCAGGAGGCTTCACAGAGGAGACAGTAATTAGCTGGATCATGGTCTCCAAAGTTGAGAAAAGTGGACAGGTGGCCAAGAGTATAAGGAATATTCCCTGCTGTTGTTCTTTGTGGTGGGTGGCTGGGATTGAGGGGTAAGTTCTCAGATCTTGGGTTTGGGCTGAAGAACTAGAAACAGAGCAAAAGTGTGCAAAATGCAGCCAGTTGTGTGTCTTTCACAGTGTAGTTCTTAGCAGCTTCAAAAGTAACCTTTTTTTGGCCTGCCTTCTGATCTTCTTTTCCATTTGCCTTATTTGGTATAGTCATTGGCAAAGAGACTATTCCTAATGAAGTCGAGCTGACTTCATAACCCCTGATGATCTGCGTGCTGTTCTACGGCTGATATTTCCACTTTGGATGGATGAGACACAAAACAAAGAGTTGACTACTTCTGGTGATTAAAAGCTCCCTTGATGATTTTTAAAGGGATTGTTCAAAGCTTTTAGTGTGTCTGAGTACCGAATTACACTTTACTTCCCTAAAACTACTCCAGCAGTTGTGCATGGACGTAGCAGACTTTCTTTTCTGCTGCACAACACTACAGAGAGTAGTTTTTTTAAGAGTAGCAGCCTTTCAGTAGGAGATTAAGTGATCTGTGCATATATAATTTATAAAGCACTTGAAGCTTTTTGTATAAGAGCACGTTGGAAAGGTAAAATTATTATTATTTATGTTGTTGTTAGCTTATTTTATCCTGTTCTCATATGAGATATTAGTTTTTGAACTAATAATTCAAAGCAGAACTGTTGATCACAAAGAGAAAAAGAAATAGATTGGACAAACATAAAACTTAGGGCTGATCAGTCAAAATAGATAAGATTGAGTAGTGCGTGACATTTGTTTTTCTTTATAATATTATATTCCTTATATATGTTGTAAGGAATATAATACATGATTATATTCCTTATATTATGTGTGTGTATATATATATAATTTGTTTTTCCTTGAATTTATACACACACACACACACACACACACACACACACACAGAGAGAGAGAGAGAGAAAGAGAGAAAGAGAGAAGGTCTCATTCTGTTATCCAGGCTGGAGTGCAGTGATGTGATCATAGCTCACTGCAACCTTGAACTCCTGGGCTCATGGGATCCTCCTGCCTCAGCCCCCCAAGTAGCTGGGACTATAGGCATGTGTCACCATGCCTGGCTATTTAAAAAAAATTTTTTTTTAGAGTTGGGGTTTCATTGTGTTCCTCAGGCTGGTCTCAAACTCCTAGCCTCCAGTGATCCTCCTGCCTTGGCCTCCCAAAGTGTTGGGGTTTCAAATGTGAGCCACCATATCTGGGCAGAAATGATTTCTTGATTTTTGTTGTGCAGACATGTTTTTCTTAGGTTCCTTAATAAATCAGATCCTGAGAGCAGTGATTTACTGATGTGTGAGTGTGCGCAAACACACATACACACACAAATTACTTAAAACTACAAATTATTTGAAACATCTATTTTACTTTGGCCTCCATGCAGCTGATAAACAAAGAACCAAATGACATAATTATGATTGTAATGTCTTTAATTTAAGGTGCAGAAAAAAATGAGCTTTTACTTGTCTGCCTTCCATCAAAGAGCTTGCCCTGGATACTGGTACCTTGTGGGTTTTCGACATTTGTTATGCCCAAGGGTTAGGAATGGGAATGGAGGCATGATATAAAGTTTGATTAATCCTTTGATCCCTTTAGGCTAAAAAAAAAAATCACAGGTTAAATTAATCTTTTTTCTGTTATTCAGGTACATTAATTAAATTATTCTAAGATCCTTTAGATTATATACTTTGACTATATTTATACTAGTTAGGATTAAATTTGACTGCATACAACAGAAAAACACCAAAAACCAGGAGCTTAGATAAAAATTCTTTCTCAATTTAAAAGAATTGGATGTAGGTAGGGCTAGGTTAGGGGCTCCCCAGTTATTAGGGACTCAGGCTCCTTCTTCTTTTTTTTTTTTTTTTTTTTTTTGAGATGGACTTTTGCACTTGTTGCCCAGGTTGGAGTGCAATGGCGTGGTCTTGGCTCACTGCAACCTCCATCTCCCAGGTTCAAGCAATTCTCCTGCCTCAGCCTTCTAAGTAGATGGGATTACAGGTGCCTGTCACCATCCCTGGCTAATTTTTTGTATTTTTAGTAAAGACAGGGTTTCACCATGTTGGCCAGGCTGGTCTCGAACTCCTGTCCTTAGGCAATCTGCCCGCCTTGGCCTCCCAAAGTGCTAAGATTACAGGCATGAGCCACCATGCCTAGCCCCAGGCTCCTTCTGTCTTGTTACTCTGCTATCTGGAGCAGGTTGCCTCTTGGTCCAAAATGGCTGCTAGGGTTCCAGTCAACATATTAACACTCCTGTGCAGGAAGGAGCAAGGGAAGAAGAAAGGTATATATTCCACTTTTGAGGAGACTTCTTAGAAATCTCACTAACCCCTTCTGTTTATGTTTCATTGACAGAGATTAGTCATACAACATGTAGCCAGCTGAAAGGGAGACTGGGAAAAATAATTTTTGTGACAATGCATCTAGCTAAAAAAATGTACCTTTCTGTGACTGAGGAAGATAGGGAGAATGAGTACCAGAAGTCATTTGCAACTTCTGCCGTAGTATTTACTTCAGGTTGACTTGAAATACTTCTTTCAGAAGGTGGAGAAGTTAATTTGCTTTAAATTCAGTTGGTTTTACTGAGTGTAATGGTGTGGCATGGTATGGTCGAATGAGTTCTGGGGTACTGGATTCTAATTCCAACTTAACGTGATGCTCGGCTTTGGTGTCCTCATCTCTAAATAAGGAGTTTGCATTATCGGTCCTCTAGGATTCCTTTCAATTCTATTTCCTAATCTGGTTTCTGAGGTTTTACAGCAAAGCTGCCCATATACACTCATATATAATTATATGGTATATCATTAAAACACTTGTTTCTATAGAAATAAAAGGTATACATAACAGCCATATTAGTGGAGAGCTACTTGTTTAATATTTTTCCATTTTCACCCTCCTTGCTCTAAATGAAAAGAATGGTATCTTGCATGCGAATTAAATGCTGAGAGACTGAATATGGGGCGTAATTGTCCTCGTTCAAATTAGAAGTAAACTTTTCATCCTAAAGAATAGGTCCCTCTCCCATTTTTCTTGGTCGCATTACTGTTGTGTTTTGCTCATCCGCTTCTGTAGGAACCCGTGACCTGGAGGAATTGGAATTTGTGTTCTTAAGTATGTGATGTAACAGAGTTCATTGCACTTTGGAATGCCTGGACATATTAATGCTGGTGTTCCTGAGAAATAGTGATATGGGTATTGCATTTTCTCTGTCTCCTATTTCCCATGGTTTCAACTGGCTGTAGTTCTTTGCCTTGGGACAGCTGTTATAGAGCACTTGGTAAACTCTTCCTAGGACTTGCTTTGTGCTACTTGTTGACTGCTCCACAGGCCACACAAGATGCCATCTTTCAGGGCACTGGGTAGTGAGCCCTTTATAAACCATCCTAGTATGTTTTATCAGATGGAATGATTCTGAAGACACTTGCATGAAAATTACTAGAAAAAGGCAAAACAAAGCAATAACAACAAAAGAATATTGGTTGCTTTTCCTTCCTAACTGTTGTAATTTTTAATCCTAAGGGGAAGAAAGGCAATTATAAAATGGCATTATCCCTCTTAAGTCCTACATGGAATACAGCAAAGTTACAAACAAACAAATAAACTGAATAAATACTGCCTTTTTATGTTGTTGAAGCTAAAAGGTTATTGACAGGTTAGGTGTTTTCGGTTGAACCATATGAAATTGCTGCTTTTCAGGTCAAAAAAGGTCAAATATAGATAATTTTTAATGGTTCAACCTAACATAGAAATTTTTAGTCTGGTTACAAAATAGAAATCTTTGGTTTTAAAGCTTATATCATTTGGAGTTTCTCCTCAGCCATATGTTTTCCTTGGAAAAACATTTGACTATTAGACGATATTTTAAAATTCAAGCAAATATATATATATATGTGTATATATACACACACATATACGTATATACGTATACACATATATACATATATATATATAAAAGCAATGTAATTTTAAATCACTTCTTCCAAGGTGAAAAATTAAAAAGTTTAAGTTATATTTTTTTAAAAAAAGACTACATAGATTTAAAATAAGTATGCCAATAAGGCTTTCCTGGTCCTTGACTTTTGAATCCATAAGTAAACACAGTGAAATGGAGTGGAAACAAAGCCTTTGCAAAATGAAATCTATGAGGAACTTTACTGTGAAAAATGACACCCTCTAATAGCCCCCAGAGCTCTCCAAAGGCAAAAATATACTCCACAAATTATTTTAATGAGCTGAGGGACATACGTTTCCATCAAGAATGATTTAGCATCCACATAGGCAATTTAAGAGGAAACCAGATTCCTTCCCCTGTCCTGGCTTGGAGCTGACTCCCTCCAGCGCCACTATCCGTGGTCTAAAAGTCCCCAGGCAATTCTTCAGCGTGGGTCTGTTCTCTCCAGGGTCAAGAAGAATGAGTCTCTGTACAAAAAAAAAAAAAAAAAAAAAAAAAAAAAAAAAAGGCAGGGTGGGGATAGAATTCATTGTGGAGCTCACTGTGACGTGTTATTTTTGGACACTCTGGGGAATATGGCTGTGTCTGTTTTGGATGGCCCTGATTTCTTTTGGCTGTGGAAATACTGAAACCACCAGCTAGCTACCTGCTGTCTCCAGAAGGCTGAAACCTTGAAAGATAAATGCTAAGTTCCCCAGGTAGCCAAAGCATGACCTGTCTGGTTACTAAGGAACAATTTGCTCAGCTGGTTACTAAGTAAGACAGGGAGGAGGAAAGACAGGAAGAAAAATCAGTACAAGATATAGAATCCCCATCCCACCTTCAACCTGGATTCATTGTGCTTTCAAACTTTAGACTCCGATTATCAACCTGAGAAGAGAAGCAATCCTCTAAAATCTAGGAATCTTGTGGATGTAAATACAAAGTCCTGAATGGCATTTTAGTTTCTTTCTCTGAATTGATATGCAAATTCCTAATTTACTTAAAGCACACTGTCGTGCATTATAATAAAGCCTAATACATGCTTCTATGTAATTATGTGTAATAACCAGTGATCAGAGGGAGGAGGGAAGGCGAGAAGGGAATTGTGTTTCCAGCTGGCCCTCTACACCTGCAAATAACAGACAGCTCCTTTCAGTGTAGAGGAAACAAGATAATGACAGTATGATATTAAATACAAACATTAATTCTTGGGAACAAAACATAAAGAAGAGGTCTATCAATTAAGATGTGTGATAGTGAGCAACTTAAATTACATTCCACATCATCTTAAGGAGAAATAAGACCAAGCAGAATGAAAACCTTAATTTGCTATTTACTGCTATACTCTGATGATATTAATCTTATTATTTATTTAAAGAAATATTTGTCTGGACCACTTAAACCCTGTGGTAGGATCCACTTTTCATGCTCATTTGGTTTGGTTTAAGAACTAAATTGCAATAACATGGTCTCTCACTCTGAAAGGACAAATCAGACCCTAGAGGGAAAATCTCAGGATCTCAGGGGTGCCTCAATTTTGAGGAAACAAAAACAATATAAGGAAATGCTTTGTGAGCAGGAAAGTGTAATCCTAATATAGGAACTGTGGTCTGCTACTGTCATTGCAAGTTTTGTTATGAGAGGTGTCTTCCTGAAAAGTCATCTGCAGAAAGAATTTCTTGACATTTAAACTTACATCTCTGTGTGCAAGGTAGTTTAATATAGTCATTAGAACTTTTGAAGTTTTTCTGACCTAATTTTGCTTCCTAGTTTCATAAATTATTAGCTGTGTGATCTTGGACAAGTTACTTAAGCTTCTTGAAGCCTCAGTTTCTTCATCTATAAAATGGGAATAAAAATAATACAATAACTGCAGCCACCTGAAAGCATATTTGTGAGAATGAAATAGAATAACATGCCTATTGTATACCAGGCCTAGGGTATCTTAGGGTCTGTAGAAGGTGCTTGTACACAAAAAATGATCTTACAGTGGTAGGTAATCAATTATATCAGAATAAAACTTCTCTGCAATAGTTTATATGCATTAAAAGAAATTATAGACTACAAATGAATCCATGGATGCAAAAAGTTCTAATGAATGTTTTACATTTATTATAGTGCAGAGTAGTCCAGAGTGGGTGCCCATGGAGGGCAGGAGGAGAGCCAGACAATCAAGGGTTGAATTCCGGCTTTTCCAGTTTTAATTCTATGACCTTGGCCAACTTGATTAACTTCTCCGGGTTACTGTCCCTTTGGAATATGTATCTGATATATATACCAGATAAATAATATCTACAAAAGACCTTTTACTTATGTCAAATTATGTGAAAATGAAAACATAGCCCCTTCCAGTTACTGACATAATAGGCAGATATATTTTTTTTTCCAGATTCCAGTCCCTTTTCAGCTTTATAGAGCATGAGGATGTTTTCTATACAAGCTCCTTTAGGGGAGAAAAATGAGCCTTTTGGTATTATAGGGTCTATAAGACAGAGGGAAGTCATGAAAGGATAGGAATGTAAAGGGAAGTGTGGAGATTTAGAAACTTGAACTCCATAAAGCCAAGTCCCCTAAGGTGCTGATGCCAGTGACCAAGAATAGTGATGCTGTGAGAATTTCCAGGAGGAGCGGCTGGATTTCTGAATGCATCCCAGCACTGTAGCCCAGAGAATAAGTTAGGGCAAGCTGCTTTACTTCAGGGGCAGAATAGTTGCTTTCTTTGCTTTAAGGACTTTATTATTCATGCCTAAAGCTCTGTAAAAATTTAAGTTTTTTTTGTGGTTGGGCTTCAAGACCTATTCTGAGCCTTTGATGAGGAAATGAGGAAATATCTGAGAACACTGGGCAGCTCCTGGATATTTGAATATCAAAAGAGATGGGGAAGATTAACTGCAGCTTATCAGTGCACTCCACCAAGGGAGTGGACACCTTGTTGTAATAATAAAGTGATGGACTCTTGGTGTGGGTTGGAGTACATTTCTTTTTTTTTTTTTTTTTTTGAGACGGAGTCTCGCTGTGTCACCCGGACTGGAGTGCAGTGGCACCATCTCAGCTCACTGCAATCTCTGCCTCCCAGGTTCACGCCATTCTCCCGCCTCAGCCTCCCGAGTAGCTGGGACTACAGGCGCGTGCCACCGTGCCTGGCTAACTTTTTGTATTTATAGTAGAGACGGGGTTTCACCGTGTTAGCCAGGATGGTCTTGATCTCCTGACCTTGTGATCCACCCACCTTGGCCTCCCAAACTGGGATTACAGGTGTGAGCCACTGCGCCCGGCCCACTACATTTCTTAAAGCTTATTTTCAAGAAGACTTTTCGGTACAGGCCACAAAATTTCTGTTGGGTGCCCATTATGTTCCTAATATGATTATGTGACCATCCTTACCAAAAGGATCTCAACATTTCAAGAAGAAGATTGGGATGTAAATAGACCCTTTTAATTTAATGTGGTGAGTGTTAGGACAGTAGCAGGTATTGATGGGAGCCGTCAGTTCATCTTAGAAGACCAGAGAAGGCTGGTAGAGAGAGATGCATAGAGAGACATGAAGAAGGAGCAAAGTGGGCTAGGTAAATAATTGGGAAGAGTTTTCCATACTTGGAGAAATACATAAACTAAAGTATGGATATCAAACATTGAAGTAATCACAGCCTCCTGGCTGTTCATAGAGGTGGTTGGAAAATTAGGTGAAGATGTTGCCTTAGTCCACACTAGGGATGGCCAACTTTGTTTTTTTTTTTTTTTTTTTTTTTGCAAATGGTCAAGTAGTAAGTGTGTTTAGTACTGAAAGGCATATACTCTCTATCTGACCTACTCGGCTCTGATGTTGTAGTGTGAAACCTGTCATATGTAAATATGCCATATGATAGATGATATGTAAACAAATGACAAGTGCTCACTTTCTAGTGGCGTTAATTATTAGCTGTGTGGTCTTGAGCAAGTTACCTAAGCTTCTGAAAGCCTCAGTTTCTTCATCTATAAAGTGGGAATAAAAATAACTACAACTATTACCAACTGAGAGCATATTCATGAAAACGAAAGAAAATAACATGCCTACTCTATACCAGGCCTACTTCCCGGGGTCTGTAGAAGGTTTTGGCCTGGATTTGGCCTGTGGGCCATAGTTTGTCAATTGCTGCCTACCTTATGTCATCAGCATGATAAATCCACCAAATTCATTAAATTACTGTACATAAACTATAAAATGTCCTTTGATCTCCTCTTAAAATTTATCTTATGGATTTTATTTTCCATGCTAGACACTTATACACATTATCTTCTTTCTTAAGGTCTGGGACATAAATTACTACCAGTATGTTTTTTTTTCTTTTTTTTGTAATTATACTTTCCTTAATCCAGTCTATGATTGTTGGACATTTGGCTTGGTTCGAAGTCTTTGCTATTGTGAATAGTGCTGCAATAAACATACGTGTGCATGTGTCTTTATAGCAGCATGATTTATAATCCTTTGCATATATACCCATTCCTGCATCTAAATGTAACATAGAATGAAGAATAAGATAGATGGAGCCCCCTTGGGCCTTCATTGCATTTATACTTATAGCTATGAATGGGATTGTCTACTTGACTTGTGGAAAAACAGATGACTATTTATATCACTAAATCTGTAGTCAGTACTTGGCCCTTAGACAGAGATGAATGGTATTAAACTAACATTTGTTGAATGAAGACTTTATGGTAGGTATATGCTAGACACTTTTATACACATTATCTTATTTCTTAAGGTCTGGGACATAAATTACTACCAGTATGTTTTTTTTTCTTTTTTTTGTAATTATACTTTAAGTTTTAGGGTACATGTGCACAACTTGCAGGTGAGTTACATATGTATACATGTGCCATGTTGGTGTGCTGCACTGATTAACTCGTCATTTAACATTAGGTATATCTCCTAATGCTATCCCTCCCCGCTCCGCCACCCCACAACAGGCCCCGGTGTGTGATGTTCACCTTCCTGTGTCCATGTGTTCTCATTGTTCAATTCCCACCTATGAGTGAGAACATGCAGTGTTTGGTTTTTTGTCCTTTCCATAGTTTGCTGAGAATGATGGTTTCCAGCTTCATCCATGTCCCTACAAAGGACATGAACTCATCATTTTTTATGGCTGCATAGTATTCTGTGGCATAAATGTGCCACATTTTCTTAATCCAGTCTATGATTGTTGGACATTTGGCTTGGTTTGAAGTCTTTGCTATTGTGAATAGTGCCGCAATAAACATACGTGTGCATGTGTCTTTATAGCAGCATGATTTATAATCCTTTGCATATATACCCAGTAATGGGATTGCTGGGTCAAATGGTATTTCTAGTTCTAGATCCCTGAGGAATCTCCACACTGACTTCCACAATGGATAAACACAGGTACATGCAAGAATTCCCATCAAATGAAATACTACCCAGCAATAAAATGAGGGAGCTGCACACAATGACATGGATAAATCTCAAATGTATTATGCTCAGTGAAAGAAGTCAAGCTCAACAGGCTACATGTTGTACGATTCCATTGATGTTTTTAAAAAAGCAAAAACATAGGGACAGAAAACATCAGTCTTTGCCAGGAAAGGTGGTTGCAGGGATTGATTGCAAAGGGAATGATTGCAAATGGGGAAATTTTTTTGGCGTGATGAACCTGTTCTATATCTTGCTTGTGCTGGTGGCTACATGGTTGTATAGGTTGGCCAAAACTTGCAGAAGTATAATACAGAAAGCATCAGTTTTGCTGTGTATAAATTGCACCTTAATTTTTTTAAGTTGAAAAATTACTCAGCTCCAAAATGGGGGGTGTACAAATTATTACGACAGTTTCTTGTTTATTAAGAGAGGGAAACAAAGACTGTAATTAAAATAAATGTATTTAACAAGTGGAGCTATGATGATGACACAGAAAATGGGTATCCAACCCTCCTGAGAAAAGTATGAGTGGGTATCCTGAAGGGATTCCTGGAGAAAAAGAAGGTAACTAGCAAGACTTGCATTATTAGAAATCTGTCCATATCTTCCAGTTCTTCAAAATGCTATGACTTATTTTTTACCATTAGCCTAAGAGGAAATAAACCTTACCCTACTATTTTGCATGCAAAGGAAATGGACTTCCTCTCTGTCCTTTTCTGAAGGTTTCTGTTTCTCTTCCATCCAGTCTGTTTCAGTATTTTCATAAAGGAAGCTGCCAGAGACAGCCAAAGGGTCTGAAGGATCATAAAACAGTATGTTGAAATTGGTAAAGACTGATCTTGACATATTCCTCTGACAACCTTTTGATTAATTTTCTGCTTCATTAAAACCCTTAATTAAATTAACATGGAGTGTAGCCATATCCTTGACATATTTTGTGTATTAGCAAACAAATCCTCAGATTTCAAAGCCTGTGGCAGTGAAAAGAAGAAAAGGGCTCCTGAAGCCGGGTCAGTAGTTCGTGGGAGATGGTGGTAATGAAGAGGAAGAGGATGAGGTTGGAGCTTGTTCAAATGCCTTGTGGGATTTGACCAGTGATGCTCAATGAGACCACAGAGGAGGAGGCCTTGTGTGGATTGGCTTCACCTTGGTCAGACTCCAGCCTCCCACTATCGCCTGTCCTCCTCTCCCTATCCCTTCCCCTAATCTGTTCCACCTCAGACAAGACATCACAACTCAAAATGGTTAAACTCCTGAACAGATCATTCACCCCACCACGATCAATACTTGATTTGTCCCTTTAACACTTACAGATATAGCTTTGTAGGCGTGCTTTTCATGAGTGATGAAAAATGAGGTGTCAGTACTCATATCTTGAAAAATTCTAAAAACGATAAATTGATCATTTTTAAAGTTCCTCTTTCACCTCTCCCCATATGTTGGATTTAGCAGCACATATGCTACTGTTGGCATGATGTCTATGCCTGCATTGTGCAGAACTTAAAACATGGGGAAGGGGAGGTAAAAAAAATCAAAGGTCTATAATAGTATAAAAATTATTAACACATATAATTCATAAATGTATTCCTTCAAGTCAAATTATTTAAAGTGAAGTTACTGTCATTCCTATTTCATAGAAAAAATTAATTTCCACCAGGTTCTTTTCTAATATAACAGATTGACAAAGACAGGTTGCAGGTTGCTCATGCATCTCGTGTATTAGTGTATGAATGGGACTTACACCCTTTCTATAATTACAATCACTGACTTGTACCAGATGCAGGCTTATAGATGTTTTAATAAACAACACAAGTTTACCACTTTTCTTCATTTGTTAGCATAAAAATACAAACTTATGCTTATTTCTTGGAGGAGGCTCTTATGGGTTAGTTTACAAATTTCTGTGTAAACTTGTCTGTTACAAATGAGTTTGGTTGATATTCGTTCATTCAGCACAGAAGAATTTAGTCCCTACTAATGTGTCAAGCCATACCTGGAAATATAGCGATGAAAACCACAGTTTCTGTTCTCAAAGATGCCATAGGTCAATGTACCAGGAATAGTGACCGAGATTAGTACAGTGGATATAGGAGTGTATAGAAAAGCAAATTCAGTAAGATTAGGCAGGTGGTCAGCAAAGTCTTCTAGGAGTCACCATTGCTGATGTTAAGGTTTGGTAGATGAAAAAATGTTGTTTAATGGCCCTGGTGAAGGGTTGGGAAAGCACCAGGGGAGAAAAGCCTCACTAAAAGACATAGCTGTATGTGCCAATCACAAACATGCAAAGCAGTAAGTACGGTGGGGGTGGGAAGGCAGTACACCTAACAAAACAGTGTGGTCGAAGGCCTGGAGATCAGGAGAATGGTTCAAAATGAGGCTTGAGAGGAAAGCACGAAACAGTTCATGAAAGGAAACAGAAATATAAGCGTATCCTGGGAACTGTGAGGAGCTACTGGAATATTTTAAGGATGGATAGGATCTGGTTGGATTTCTCCTGCCATAGAGGTATCACTGGCAGCAATGTAGAAAGGTGAGATGGATTTTGGAATGAGGATTTAGTGGCAGGAGGCAGTGGAACAAGGTAGGAGGAGGTGAAAAAAAATCCAAGTTGGAAACAATTAGAACTTGAACTTGGAGGAAAAGAGAAGAAGGCAGTGCATGATAAACACTGCTGCATTTCATTGAATGAACAAAAGGAGAGCTACCGTTGGCACTAGTCAAGGATACAGACCTCATGGGAAGGCTTTTAAAAAACTATATCTCCTAAAGATAAAATATAATACTATCTCCATGGTTACAGCATATAGCCTTGTATTGGGTGATCCATATTGCTGCACACATTGTTTTACCTGGAATACTTCATTTTTACACAGACTAGAGTTGTTTAATAGGAGAGATAGCAGCAGCAGCTCCAGAGGGATGTAAAGAAAGAAAGTTTGGCTCCTGTGGGCGGTGGGGGGATGTTAGGTGTCATACTAAGTTTAGGGCACTCTGCATTAACTCTTTTAATCCTGACAACAATCCCTTGAAATAGTGCTCTGGTAAATACCACATAATATTGAGAAGACTTGGAGACAGAGAGATTAAGTGACTGCACTGAGATCACACAACTGGTGAGGGGAAGGATCAGAATTCCATCTCAAATCCTCATCTCCTCTTCTTTACATCCTTATGAAACTTCACTGTCTTTTTCTAATGTTCTTCTATTGGTCTCCTTATTTCACCATTCTGTATTTACAGCCTGAATAATAAGAGGTATACAATCTTCAAGAAGATCTTTTGAGAATCAGCATGGCAGGATGCTAATGAGCAAGGGCCCTGGAGTGCAAATGCTTGAGTTCATATTCTGCCTCCATCATTTACTAGCTGTGTATCTTCAGGCTCTATGCTTTGGTTGACCTATATCTAAAACAGAAATAAGATAATCTCCAATTTAGGGTTTTAGGAGGATTAAGTGAGTTTATAGACGTGAAACACATATAAAAATGCCTGATGCATAGTAGGCACTTACTAAATATTAGCTATTGTTTATAGCACCTAATCAAATAAATGGTTTCTGTGTTGATATCAAGAAAGACAACTACATCTTAACAAAGGTGCCTCAAAGGTGATGAAGCCCCGCATCATGCCGTAAGAAGACCAGAACGTCGGAGTCAATGTTGCACGGCTATTCCATCCAGAAACTGTGCTGCTGTGCACACACAAAAAACTATGTCTCTTTAAACCTAGATTGCCTTATCCTTAAAATGACATCTCAGTATATCTTCAGCAGAAAATGTAAAGTTTAAAAAATAAATAATATAGTCATAGACATTCCAGAGCCACAAGAGATTCCAGATATGCCCAGATGCAATGATGTTTTCTTTTCTTTTCTTTTTTTTTTTTTTGAGACAGAGTTTTGCTCTTGTTGCCCAGGCTGGAGTGCAGTGTCATGATCGTGGCTCACTGCAACCTCCACCTCCCAGGTTCAAGCAATTCTTTTGCCTCAGCCTCCCAAGTAGCTGGGATTACTGGCGCCCACCACCACGTCCAGATAATTTTTGTATTTTCAGTAGAGATGGGGTTTCACCATGTTGACCAGGCTGGTCTCGAACTCCTGACCTCAGGTGATCCACCCGCCTCAGCCTCCCAGAGTGCTGGGATTACAGGCATGAGCCACCGTGCCCGGCCTTGCAATGATGTTTTCGTTAGGGTTCAGGGAAGAAATTTTTTAAATGATTGGAGAGGTTTTATAAAGCTGTGAGATTTTTTTTTCCTCCTTCTCTTTGGGTTTCCTTTACCTTCCCAAAAGGATTGCTCTCATAATGTGGTAAGATTGCTCTTCATTTCTGATAAGGGTATGTTGTGGATCACAGGTATGCAAGATTGGAATAGAGGTTTAAAAAAACACCCTTTTAGCCCCATATCTTCATTTTGCGGATGAGAAAAAAGACCTAGCAAATTTAAATATACTGCACAAGGTCACACAGCAGATAAGCGACAGAATTGGGGCTGGTTCTTTTAAACCTGCCTAGTGGTTTACTGCATCATTTTGCTTCTCTTTTAAGGATCAATCCTTCTAAAATTTTAAAGTGTTTTAAAGAGGTAAGGTCTTTACCTGATGCGGGGCTTCATTGCCTTTGAGGCACCTTTGTTAGGATATAGTAGTCTTTCTTGATATCAACACAGAAACCATTTATTTCATTAGGTGCAATAAACAATAGCTAATATTTAGTAAGTGTCTACTATGCATCAGGCATTGTTATATGTGCTTCACATCAATAAACTTTAAATAGGTGTAGATACATCATTCTTTAACTGAGACATTTAGCTGGGGACAAAAGATTACAGCCAAATTAAAACCCTTAGAAGATCCAAACTCTACACAGATTGTACTGCCACCTCTTCCTCATACATAATTCACAAAAATATCAATATCAAACCATAAGGTAAATGTAAAGAAGTCCAACAAAGTTATGATTTCCAGTTATGATGTCCTCACTGCCTTATTTGAAATATCCATTTCGAATCTTCACAGAATTCTTTTAAAATATCAGGATGCCCCACATAGGCTGTTGCTCCAAGTATGTTCATGTTTTGAGATCAGGTTTGTCTTTGAGGCAAAGATGGCCAATGCGTATTGGCCCCCAGGTTGTCCATTTCTTCACTGCAGGCTGAAACCTGTTAGCTCAAAAGCCACTGGCTCCAAACTCAAACTTTTATACATCTGATTGTTTAGAAATATAGCCCAAACAAGCACATATTTAACCACGTAGAACCTGCCTGTTTTATATACCCTATGAAACCTCACCTGGTGGGTGTTTCTATTGATACTATAAAGCTTCGCGGTTATACGGTCCCAAGCCACTGCTGCCCTTCAGAGCACTCTGACCTAGGAATTCCCTGCTGTGCTGCTGAGCCATGCTTGTTAAGGCCCCCAGTATGATTGATCCTCTTCTCCCTTGGGAGTTCCCTTGCCTTCCTTCTGAATGATGGCCATCTGCCCTTAAGCCTCTGAGCAGTCTCCTGTTGTGAGAGGCCTCCCCTCTCATGCAACCCTGTCCAATTACTGTCTTAAAGGAGAAAGACACACTCTTACCTGAACCCTGGACACAGCCGGATGTCGTATATGAATTAATCCTGCCTATATTAACTTGTTTCAATATCTTTTCCTAAGATATTGGATACAGTACACCAAAAAAATGTTCAGCTCAAAGAAATTCTGACCCATAAATTAAACTTCACTACATATTACTTCAAGAGACTTCTTCCTTAGCCAAATTTCTGGGTAACTCATAAAGAGTCCCATTCATAGGTTCATTCTCAGGGTGGCAATGGCATCAAAAAACTATGATTCAGCAACAAAGGAAGACATTTCAAAGAAACCATTTCCTAATTGCACATTGCAATCCCTATAAAGAGGCTAGGAGTATCTCCCTATTGTTTTATTTTTCTTTCCTCTATGTCTTCTCAAAGATACCCCACTGCCCTTGCCCCTCCTGATCTCCTAGGCTTCCCTGAGAACTCCTGCCCAGCCTTAGCTTATATGCTCAACCCTTGCCCTGCACATGTCCATTCCCACCTGATCATGGAAGTATATGGTTATTCTCTGCAAGAATGATTTTCCTCAGAAAGTGGAGATAGGAAGAACTACAGCAGAGAGAGACAGAAGCCCCTTAAATTGTCTTGGGAGGGAAACCTTGGCCACGCTCACCTGTTAATGATGTTCGTTCCATTCCACAGTAGCCTTCTTTCTCCTTAGATTCACAGCAAGATGTGTCCAATGATAGGTGTTGTTTTTAATCTCAATCTTCTTTGTGTTGCTCCTTCAGTGCCTGATAGCAGGTTCAGTTTCTGGGGAGTTTTCAATAGTTGTTCTTAACCACTTGAGAGAAAAAAAAGCTCTTGAAGAGATCCATAGATTCTATAACTGTTTGCTCCTGGTTTTGAAAATGATATTTTCCAATTAGTCTTTGCCAAGCTTGTTCCCCTTATCCTGAGGGGAAAGTCAGCAGGGAGCAAAACGTAGACCATGAGAAGTGACACACTTGACCTTGCAAACAGTGTGAAGGTCTAGCTTTATTAGTCTGCAGCATTGCAAGAGATATTGGCTTCCAGTCTTTGGTAAAGCTTTTAATAGGAAGAAACTTCTTATAATTGAAAATCAGTTTCCTTGACTAAAAATAGTCTGATAGAAATTATTCTCATTGACAATCAGGTTACATTGCTCAAGGTCAGCCATCCAGAGAACTGAATAGAGAAGCAGAAAGTTCAGGGAAACTTCTACTTCAAGTTCTGCATTTGAGAAAATCCATTTATCACTCTGAAAAAAGTATATGTTTCCAACTTTGGGATACATTTAAATATAGTTTCATGCTGGATTTATGACCTGATCTCTCTAAGTTTACCTGTCTTTGCAAAGTAGATTTGTTTTTGAAAGTTTGCATCTAACACAAATTTGTATAAAACAGACTCATTATTAAGCAATTGTTATTAAATTCTTTAAAATGGAAACACACAGATTGTTACATAATACAGAGATTATGTGTAGAGGTTGGAATAATTTATCATTTAAAGCAATATTGTGATCAAGTCATTGATAATGTGACATAACCTTCTCTATTATAAATATTTACTCTCTGCTTAGGAAAACACAACTCAACTAAATGCTGAGTCTGGAGATTCCTGCCCCCAAGCAGCCAGGTCATCTTGGTGAGGTTATGACTATTTATTCTAATAATATTTGCAGGGCGGGTCCTATAATAAACCATTCCCTTGCAACTCTCTAAAACTTTGATCAGAATAAAC
The DNA here is from genome assembly GCF_028878055.3 of Symphalangus syndactylus. NCBI lineage: Eukaryota > Metazoa > Chordata > Mammalia > Primates > Hylobatidae > Symphalangus > Symphalangus syndactylus. The sequence continues at coordinate 26,233,737 of NC_072438.2, forward strand.
TACAGCAGGTTCTCAAATAACAATTTCATTCAGCATCTTTCCAACAATGCTGATGAGAAAAAAAAAAAAAAAAAGATTCCCAGCTAGGACCATTCTCTGTGTGGAGTTTGTACATTTTCCCCATGTCTGTGTGGGTTTTCTCTGGATACCCTTGTTCTTCCCACATCCCAAAGCTGTGCGCATTAGGTTCACTGGTATGTCTAAATGTGTTCCTGGTCTGAGTGAGTGTGTGTGTGTGTGTGTGTGTGTGTGAGTGCACCCTGAGATGGGATGGTGTCCTACCCAGGACTGCTTCCTGCCTTGCACCTTGAGCTGTTGGACCAGACTCTGGCCCCCTGTGACCCTGAACTGGAAGAATTGGGTAAATTATCTAAGTCATTTTTATTAATCTTTCTTATATGCATATGCACCTCACATTTATTTCAATGTTTAATATTAGAAGTGTTTGGGTTTTTCTTTAGAAGTTTGGTGACGTGTTTGTGACAAGAAATGTGAGGTAGGAAATTAACGTTTGTTTATACCAATTAGCCTATGGTAAAATTAATTTTGAGATAACATTGTTTCATTTAGTCACAGTTTCCAAGAACCTATCTACAAAGTGAAGACTTACTATATAAGGAGTATTCTTCAATAAAATCATTGAAAAGGGTCATTGGGATAGGAGGATGATAGAAAAATGGAAAGAATCAGGCAGATGTATTTTTAAAGTTCATGCCGTATACTAGGCTATATGGATTCAGACTTGGTTAATTTATTTAATATCCAGACCTCAGTTTCATTATCTCCAAAGTGGAGTTAAGGATGCTTTTCCTGATAGGATTATTGTGAGCTTTAAATGAGATAAGATATGCAAAATGTCTGGCACGGGGCTAGACATTGCTTCTCCTTTCCTTGCCACTGTATGAAATCTCACTTACAAGAGAGTTGCCTCCTTTCCTATTTTTCACCAAGACGTGATTCTACCTTCTTCATTTCTACCTTTCTTTCATAGTTCTTCCCAGCTAGAGTACTCTTTCACTTCTACACTGTTTCAAATATTTGAGGTTCAGCTTATACTCTATCTTCTCACTAAATGCAACTCTTTGCTGTTTATCACAACACATATGGTTCTCTCTCTTAAAACAATAACAGATAAACAAACCCAAGTGCTGTTCTTTGAGTGCCTACCATGTTGAAGATGCCCCACATATATTATCTCCAAAGAAATTCTGTCAAATCTGTATTATTTGTACATAGACATATTTTAAAACATGAAGCTCAGAGAGGCCACCCATTTGCCCTAGGTCACACTAGGGATTTAAATCCAAGCCTGCTTGACTTCAAAGATCGAGATCTCTCTTGACCACAAAATTGGCAAATTGAATAAAAGCAACTTGCATTTTTAAACATTTTCAAGATGGAAGAGAAACCTAACACTTGTGGGGGCCATTGTATAAAAGATATGGGAATAGTAATGCAAGTCACTGAATCACCTGGTTGGAGCTCAGGGCAGTTATAAATCAATGCCTATGGGACTCATTCAGTGTTTTGTAAATGCAGAGATTCTTTGTCTTGTGGAGAAGGATGTTTTGTTTGTTTTAAGGAGGTGGTAACCTTTTAAGAACAGTTTAAAGAGACAAGCCACCAAACAGACTCCAATATCCTTAACAATTTTTTTTCTAATTTGTTCGATGAATAAGTTCTTTTGGTCCTGCTGTACCTGAACAGGATTCCGAGACTTTAAATCATGATTTTATCAGACACAGTATCCTAGAACTTTGGACTGAGAAGGGATCTGATAAATCATCTGATTCAATATTTTCATTTTGTCCTTTAAGATATTGAGATTCAGCGAGATTAAGGGACTCACCCTCACTTATACGTGCAGTTAATGATATGTATTTTGGCTCAAGTGGCCAATTATTTATTTTCTCTAGTACTTCCTCCACTTGATGGGCTGATAGAATACTTGAGGATGGAGATGGCACTACAGGCTTTGTTTTATCTCACATTCTGGACTCACGGTAGTTATGTAATATGGAGTAGTAGAACAGAATTCAAGAAAGGTGATAGTGAGTGCTTCAGGTCTTCTTTTTTGATAAAAAGCAAGACAAGAAAAATAAATTGCTGAACACAAAAGTTTGCTGACTCTGCAAAAGCATGTCAGATATGATTACGTTCTGGCCTAGTGATTAACTAAATAGAGAATGTGCCATGGTGTTATCGTAAGAGACCAACAGCTGTTATTAAAGGAAGCTATCTTGACTAGATCATGTTCTCACCTTAGTAAATGTCTTGTATCTTTCGGTCTGTTTTTTGACATCAGAATGATTCCAGAGCTTCCACCATCTCTGTTGTTCATACAGTGAGAATTTTGTGGCCTCTCATCTGATACCTAAAAATTCCTCACTCTTTGTTCCTAGCCCACATTCTCCCCAGCTGCTGATGCCTCACTCTGCCCTATGGCATCTCCTGTTGCTCTGTTTCTGACTTGACTTTGATAACTGGCTACAGTCCTGCTTCAGAGGCCAGCCAACAGGGGATGCCCAGGGTCCCAGGCTGAGCAGGTGAGAGGGTGGAAATTAGAAGGGAAATATCTCTTCTATTAAATCATAGATGTAAATCACAAATAAATCCCCAGAGATTTTAGCTAGGAAGAGCCCAGAAAGCAGACTTAGCAGAAATAAATTATTGATACCTGCAAGTATTGTTGGTGACATGTTTGTAGGATTGATAAGACAGTCCCAGCCCACAAGGACCTGAGCATAGAGTGAATGAAACCCTTAGTGTGCAGAGGCTGGCTAGAGGCTCAATAATACCACTTCTGTTCCATGGACACTCAGCAAAACTACACTTTTCAGCTCTCTTTACATTGTTAGGTTGTGGCCATGTGGCTCAATATGGCCCATCAAATGTTGGCAGAAGGGATTTCTAGAACTGGCCTGAAAACATAGCTCTCTCTTTCCAGTTCATGTGGCTAATCATGTAATGATGTGATCATATAATCACGTTATGATGAACTCATGTGATAAGAGGTATCTGGATCATTGAGCTATTGCATGGAAGTGAGCTGCTGAGGATAGCCTCCCAATGTTTATTGGATTGTGACTTGAGTGAAAAGCAAAACTTTGTTGTCTTGAGCCATTTAAATTTGGGTATATTTGTACGGTAGCATAAGATACTTTATACTACACATGACTACAAGACAAGAGAATTGTTTCCCAGTGAAATTTTTTTCAAATATTTCTGTCCTTGGGGACAGCAACTCTGTTATCCTGGGGAATTATGGGGTGCTTCCTATAAAAAGAGATGTGTAAGGTAAGTCTTAAGATAATTCATCTTTTTCTATTTTCACCTTTCTCTTTCTGGATTTTTTCTTTATACATCAAAGCTCCTTTAATTGAAATAGAAAGTGGAATGCTAAAACTAGGAAACAATTCCAGGTGAATTCATGTCTTTGGCCGTCTTTCAGCAATGAGTTAGGGAAGTTTAAAAGTTCACTTGCATATAGAAGAAAATTAGGTGATAATTATTGCATGGAAACACAAGTTGTAAAGAAAGGGCATCAGATAAAGCATCTGTATTATACCTACTCTTTGGAGTTGGAGTAAAGTTAGGATGGGCTCAGAAACCTGCACTTTAGAGACTTTTAAATTTGCTGAGTCTTATGTATTTTCCTTAAGGATGTTTACGCACAAGAGAAGCCTTAAATGCACTGTCAGTTGGCGCCATTTGGTAGGAGTAGACCTGTTGTTACAGCTGTTGGATGGTGTAAGATGAGTCTAGTTTGAATTATTTTTTTAAATATAATGAACACTAATAATCCAAGAACTGTCCAAAGTACTTCATAAATATAAACCTCCTTAATATTCATCAATACCTTATGAGATACTTAACTAATATTATCTTCATTTTAAAGATGAGAAAACTGAAGCATAGAGAGTTTAAGATTATACATTTCCCAAGATTGCACATCTAGAAAGTGTTGGAACCAGGTTTTGAACCCAGGACGTCTGGCTCCAGATCCCAAGCATGTCACTGCTTTGCCATGCTGTGATGCTTTTGCTAATTAATAAAGACAAAATCCAACAACTATGATTTATTGTTTACTATGTGTCAGGCATTGTTCTAAATTTACATGTACTGTCTTTTCAATGCTCAAACCCACCTTATGAGTAGGTACTATTATTGCTCTTATTGTAAAGATGAGACAGGGAATAAGAGAGAAATAACCAGGAGGCATTCGGCAACAAGAAGAGACAGAAGCTGTGCCAAAACTCAGGCAGACTTGGGTGCAGAGCCTTGTAGTTTACTATTGAAGCAGATATCCTGTTAGTAGTTGAGATGCAGGATTTTTCCAGTCATAGATAGAAGAAAATTCCCTTGAAACCAAGAACCATGAGTACTGTGCCCTTGCCTGTTTCTCCTTCCAGGTCAGTTAGGAATGAGGACAAGTCTTGGCTATTTTCTTGGCCTGGAATATTTTTCTCTCCTTCTTCATTTATTGACACACTTGATAATTCCTAAACTATAATTAAAAGTCCAGCTCAAAAGCTGCCTTTTTTCAGAAAAAAAAATCTTCATTCTCCTAAATTATAAAAGAATGAATTTCCTTTTTGTCACGTTTCATTGGAAATCTAACAATGAAAAATTACCAGTAATTTATTCCAATGGATGCTTCATTAAAACAAACTTTTACATATTAATATATCTACCATATCTTTGGCTTTTTTTGTCTTATTTTCTGAGTTTTAGCTTTAGCTGGAAGAGATACTTTTACATAGTTGCATTGGTGGTAAAACTCTAATAATATCTATAAAAGAGAGAACTCTGGGTCTCTCATGATGATTTTTAACCTAGAGATAGGAGGAAAATATTAGAAGTATTATGCATTTAAAGTTGTTTAATATTAGGTTATTTCAGATGCCACATTTGCTATGTTGCAGTACTGTGAATAGTTTTTCTTTAAAAGTTAGCTAACTGTGTGTATCAATATTTATAATTTTAATACATTTTCTTAGAATTTAAAAAGGATTTTTGAAAAATACATATCTTTATCACATATAATAATTGACAAAAATAAATTAAAAGCCAACAACAGAACAACACACACAATAAAAGCAATTTAGAGCATAGCTTACTTTTGAAGACAACTTGTAGAAACATTGATGGACCCATTTATTCTTATTATGACACTGGATAATTCATTCCACGTTTTGTCTTCTGTAAAATAGAGGAAATAATATCTGTTCTGCAAAAATGAGATGAAATTATTTATATGAAATTATTAAGGACAGAGGATGACATAGAGTAGAAGCTTTATTCAACTTCCTTTCCCCCTTCTTCCCTTGCTTCCATTCTCCATTTTTCTTCTTTTACTCCTCCCTGTGTCCACTTCTTTAGGTCACACTGCAGAGCAGAGAGAAGGAAAATGGAGGAGGAGAAAGTGAAATGAGTCTTGTTTTGATAAGACTGGAATTACTTTGGGAAATGGACTTCTTAGATGGTGCCACCCCTTAGCTACTTCAGAACTGAAAGAAGGGATGACTAGTCTTATAGAGAATGTATTACAGTGCTCAGGATCCTGTGCACTGGTGGAACTAGTCTCAGCTTGAACTCCCAATAAGAAGTAACTTTCCCTAGCAGAGAAGGTTTAAAGCCTCTTTACTCTAATCATGGCAGGCATACTATTACTGGTAATGCCAGAAAGGACACAGATCAAAACACTACAGGAGGCTAAGGTAGAGTACTGTTTCCTAAAGCCATTTTTGATAATACATAATGCTGGTAATCATATGAAGGAGTACATGTTAGAGGAAAACCTTCCATGGAAATAATGAAATACAGACTCAGAACCCAAAGATTACTTTGAGCAACAGCATGACCAAAATCACAGACTTCTGCAACCAGTAATAAGTAAAGGAAAGTGTAGGCATGCCAGCAAATGGCAGTGTGGAGAAGATCTAGCCTGGACTAGAATTACTCCCATAACCACAATATTATGTTTTCTATTGCTGTGTAACAAGTTACCACAAATTCAGTGACTTAAAACAACACACATTTATTGTCTTGAAGTTTCCATGGCGTGAGAAGTCTTGGCATAGCTTAGCTGAGTCTTCTGCTCAGGGTCCTATGAGGCTGCAATCAAGGTGTCGCTCAGGCTGCATTATCATCTGAAGGCTCGCATGGGGAAAAATCTACTTCCTATCTCATTCAGATTGCTGGTAAAATTCATTTTTCTTGTCAGTTATGAATGAAGGTCCAGTTTTTGCTGGTTGTAGGTTGAAGGCCTCCCTCAGGTCCTGGAAGACACCCACAGGTCCTAGCCTAGTTAGGCTTCCTCAGCATAGCTGCTTACTTCGCTAAGCTAGCAAGGAGAATCTATCACCTGAAGGAAGACCCAGTCCCTTTTCTAAGGGCTCCCACCTGTTTTAAGTCAGACCTACTCAGGATAGTTACCCTTTTGATTAATTCAAAATAAACTTGAATTAGATCTGCTAATTTCCCCACATTTGCCATGTAAGATAACCTAATCAAAGGAGTGACATCCTTTGCCATATTCCCTTGGTTAGATGCAAATTACAGCTCCCACCCATACTCAAGGGGAAGCGATTTTACAGGGTATAAATATTAGCAGAGCAGGAAACATGGGGGTTTCCATAGGATCTGTTAATAACAGCCAAATTGGTTGAGGTTTATTGCTGGTTAAGAGATAGGTGTAAGAATTCCTGTATACTCTTCACATTTGAATAATTTTATTCAATTAACTGCATAACATATGCAATTTCATTCAAGAAACTGTGTCTGATAAACATGTAGCATATTAATTGGTAATTGTTCATTACCAATTTACCAATTGCTCATTACCAATCAACTTTTTCTCACCTTTCTGTAGAGATAAGTTAATGAAGTCCATGAAGGATCTGTATGTATTCATTTATTCATTCATTCGACAAATATTTACTGACCACCAACTATAAGCCAGACACTGTTTAGGTGATAGAAGTATGGTAGAAAACAAAAAGAATTGAAAATAATCCCTGCCCTCATCACTGTTACATGCTAGAGGAGCAGAGAGACAATAAATAAAATGAATTAGTAAATATATTTGGTAGTGGTACGTGCTAAGGAAAGGAAAGGAAGGCATGGGTTGTGATTATAGAGAGTTTGGGCAGGGATGGTGTTTTTAAGAAGATCACACGTAAGTAAAGACCTGAAGAAGTGAGAGAATAAATCTCATGGGCATTTGGGGAATGAGCACTCCAGGCACAGAGAAGAGCAGGCGCAAGGCCCTGACATTGAAATGCGCCTGACGGGTCCGAGGGATTATAAGGAGGTCGGAGTTTCTGCAGCTGAGTGAGCCAGAGGACCATATAGGAGATGGAGTGAGAGAGGAAATGGGAGCTGGGTGCAGCAGGTCTCTGTAGGTCTTTGAAAGAATTTGGTGTTTACTTTGAGATGGGAGCCATTGGAGCATTTTGGGCAGAGGAGTGACATGATCTGATGTGTTCTAACAGGGTCACTCTGGCTGCTGTGTTGAGAACAGGCATTCAAGGGTGAGACAGGGAGACCAGTAAGTGAATAATTATGATAATTTAGGTGAGAGATGATGGTGGCTTCAACCAGTAAGGGAGGTGGTAAAAATAGATTTATTTGTAGGTAGAACTGAAAGAATTTGCTGACACTTCAGATATAGGCTGTGAGCAAAGGGGAGGAGTCAAGGATGACTGTGTCTATAACCACATCTCTATGTGTATTTGTAGCTTACCCCTTAACCATCTAAATACTACATGTCCTACATAAATAAATGTGTACACCTCTGAGTATACCGTGGGGTTACCTTGAACTTACTCAAATTATGTTTGGTCAAGTGAAGAAATCCTGTAAAATAATACATTTAGTACATATCATATTCCTTATATATATTCTTTAAAAATATTCCTATATATATTCCTTCTAATGTATATACATTATTAAATACATAGAATTTAGCATATACACATTATTTTATTGTGTTAAATACATAAAACAATACATACTGTGCTTTACAGTCAATTTAAGAAATTATTTAGGCATAATTTTTAATTAAATTAACTTTAGAACTCTATTTCTGAGAAAGAAATGACTTTGCTTTAAATCTGAACTGAGTGGCCCTTCACTGATTTTAGCATCCACAATTCTGTTGCCCAGGATATGCCAAGCAAGTGAGCAACATTTTTGTGAGAATTCAGTTTTCTTGGGGTCCACTTAGGCCCTCTGTGTATGCCACAGAACAGAATCTGGTTGGAAGGAAGGCTGATTCCCAGGTCTGTCCTTTCTGAGCACCAAGTTCTGTGCTGCTCATGTTGGTAGGATACACTCCATTCTAGTGAATAGTAGAAATTTTAAACTCAGGCCTTTACAAAGACAATTAAATGCACTAGTTCAACCTAACTGGTCATACTTCAGATTGGGTGATATATAATTTTATATTGGGCTATTTCTAATTTTATAGATTACTGTATTAATATTCAACTACATACATAAATATACATTAATACATACAAAATGTTGGTGTGTATTCACCCTTAAGTAACATACACTGTATTAGCAGTATGGTCTTTCTGCAAATGCCCATCTCTCCTCACCAGGGAATCACTCAATCTTCTATCATGTCTCCAGTAAGTTGTGGCCTTTTGGGTGCACTAGAGTAGTCTACCAGGTGGCAATATTTCAGTTGCAAATAGGAGAACATTTCACCCAAATGCCTCAAATAAGAAAGGAAACTTCATTGGCTGATATAGTTTGAATTTCAAGATATATCATTGTGTATATATATTACCCTCCAAATCTCTCTTTGTGTATATACACATAGGTGTATATATATATATATATGGGTAATTGGTACAGAAAAGAGGTTTATTTGGCTCATGGTTCTGCCAAAATGTCTAAATTCCAGTACAGATGCAACTTGACTTATGACAAACCCATAGTAAAGTAAAAAATACTGTAAGTTGAAAATGTACTTAATACATCTAACCTATGAAACCTTATAGCTTAGCCTAGTTTAACTTAAATGTGCACAGACCACTTGCATTAGTTTACAGTTGGGCAAATCGTCTAGCACAAAGCCTATTTTATAATAAAGATTTTATAAATAATTTTAAATCAAAGTTCAAAGTAAGAATTCCACTGAATGTGCATTGCCTTCACACCATGGTAAATTTGAAAAGTTAAGTTGAACCATTGTTGGTTGAGGTTCATCTGTACTTCCAGAATAAACCTTGGGGCTCATGACCTGGTCTAGGTTTATTGTCAGATGAATGCAATGCACCGATTAGCTTAGGCCTGGGGTTCTTGCCCATCCATGAAACAATAACTAGGGCCAAGGGGTCAGGATAGGTCATTGAACTTTAGCCAGTTCAGGCCCAACCTGGAGCTGTGGGATATGGGGACAGTTTCCTACACAATACATGGTAGGATAAGAATGAGTAGTCTGGTACCTGGCTGTAAATCAAGTGGAAGTTGCTGTTCATTGTACGTCTACGTCATGCAGAAATTCAAATATTGGATATCTTGGCTTGGCCAAGAGAGAGGCTATGTAATGAGTGGTACATGGGCTTGAGTATCTAACATGTTCCTTTTTTCCAAGGTGTCATTCTTCCCCAGTTCTATCCCTGTGTCTATGACATCATCTACATCCTAAAACATACATTCACAGTAAATTCCTTTTCTGCATAATAAAATGCCTGATAATATTCCTGGAGGGGTAGGCTTGCCCTTGAGAACAGGAATCTGGGCATATGCTCCTAGGTTATTGCTAGGATCTTAGCCCAGAGCTCTGGGTCATTTTTACCAATTGAGTGTTTGTAATAAAATTTGAGAGTTTCATTGTTTTGGCACTTAGTTGTCTTTTTAAATCCTCTGTATCTTTTTCTGGTTCTCGATTGCTGCCATAACAACTTACCACAAACTTAGTGGTTAAAAAACACAAATTAATTATTTTTTGTAGGTCAGAAGTTCAACATGGGTCTCACTGGGCTGTCAATCTATAATAAAAACAGAGAGATGGCTCTCAAAATAAATGAGTTTATTGGGGAATTAGCAGAATGTTGCAATCTGGAATATGCATGTTATGACCAATGCTGGGCATATTCAAGGAGATTGAGGTAAGAGGAAGCTTTTAAAAGCAAAAGGAGAAGTGTGCATAAGTTGTTTTGAATGAAAGAGAACATTGGTTACAGGGGCTTTATTGCAGGAGTTGACGTCAGTTCATTAGTGGAGACGGTGTGTCAGGCAAGTGTTCTTGTACAAACGGTTAGCTGTCCTTGTGTGACTCGTGGAGCAAGCTGTGGTTTGGAAAAAAATCTTGTAATAGTTTCTCTTATCAGGTAAATTTTAAATGAGAGCCCTGCCTTCATAACCTCCCAGCCCCATTTAGTTTGGTTTTGACATAAGTGACTCCATTTTGGTACTGACAGTTTTCACAAGGCTAAAATGCACTTCTTTCTGAATCCTCTAGCTGAGAATTGGTCTTTTGTCTTATTCAGGTTCTTAACAGAATCTCATTCTTTGCAGTAGTGATAGTAAGGTCTTTTCTTCTGGCTGGCTCTCAGTTCAGGGTAGTTCCCTGCTTTCAGAGGCCATTGTATTCCTTGGGTTGTGACCCCTTCTTCCATTTTTAAACCAGAAATGGCAGGTTGAGTTCTTCTCATATCACATCTATCTGACCCCCTGTGAACTGTTCTCCACTTTTAAGGACTCGTTATTAGATTGGATCCACCCAAATAATTCAGGATAATCTTGCCTTTTAATTTTTAGATGGTTAGCAACATTCATTCTCTCTGAAACTGAAAAGAAAGAATTATGTGAAAAAATTGCTATGTGACATACAAATTCACAGATTTGAGGAGTGAAATATGAATATCTTAAGGGACCATTTTTCTTCCTTACACCACATGCACACACATGTACACACACACACACACACACACACACACACACTACTGGCTCACGTTCATTTTTTGCCCTTTCCACTTAATTATTCAAATTATCAAAAAGGAAAATAAAACCCTGTTGGTCTCTTCTGCTCTCACACACAACACTTCTGACACCAAATGTTTGGGATTTTTTTTTTCCACACCAAGCAATTTTTCAATTCTTTGCAGATTCCAACTAGGTGTCCTACAATTCAATTCAGTTCTGAAACTGTCTTCCTAGAGCTAGCCTCAGATCCCCCAAGTTAAGGGCTTGGTCTAGGAAGACTGCCCCAATTTTAGATGCCAGTTGCCAGTCTGAGCTCCACTTCTCACCGACCAGCTATAAATTGGGGGTTCCCAAGACCCCCTCCTTGAGTTTAATCATTTTCTATAGTGGATCATGAATTTCAGGGAAACATCTACTTACGTTTAGCAGTTTGTTATAAAGGATACAACTCAGGAACAGTAAGATGGAAGAGACATGAAGGACAATGTGTGGGGGCAGTGATGCAGAGCTGCCATGCTCTCTCTGGGCACACCACTCTTCCAACACCTTGATGTGCTCAACTCAGAAGTTCTCTGAACTTTTGGGTTTTTATAGAGGCTTCATTACGTAGACATGAATGATTAAATCATTGGCCTTATGGTGATTAAGCCAAACTATATAGTCCCTCTCCCTTCCCAGGAGGTCGTCTCCCCTGAACGGTGTGCTGAATGTCCCATCCTATTCTACCTTTTTAAGGTTATTTTGAACTGACCACTAATTATATAAGGAATTACATCCACTTGTAAAAAAAAATCTGGTCTATCTTTTCTCTATAGTACCGTAGTTTTGAGGTTGTAAGAATAAATTACACGTTTAATGCTACTTCAAAGAGGATTTAAAAAATAAACATTCCTATGCAGCCATAAAAAATAATGAGTTCCTGTCCTTTGTAGGGACATGGATGAAACTGGAAATCATCATTCTCAGTAAACTATCGCAAGGACAAAAAACCAAACACCACATGTTCTCACTCATAGGTGGGAATTGAACAACGAGAACACATGGACACAGGAAGGGGAACATCACACTCCGGGGACTGTTGTGGTGTGGGGGTAGGGGGGAGGGATAGCATTAGGAGATATACCTAATGTTAAATGACGAGTTAATGGGTGCAGCACACCAACATGGCACATGTATACATATGTAACAAACCTGCACATTGTGCACATGTACCCTAAAACTTAAAGTATAATAATAATAAAATTAAAAAAAAAAAACATTCCAAATGTGCTTCTAGGCTCATGCTATCAACTGTTTTTCCAAGATTATAGTAGTTGAGATTTTGGTTTTCAGACTGTTTTATACCTATCGGTGTGTTTACTTTGACCATGTCGTTTATCTGCTCAGAACTCTAAATCAACTTTGAATTTCATGCTATCTACTGGCTCTGAGTTGAAATGCTTATTCAGTTGCTTAAAGGAAAGAAAACATTTCTTTGAGCTGCTTCAACCCGTAACAGTCTTTAGACAATAGCCATTGTATAAAAAAATCTGTATATCCCGCTTGATATTCATGATTACTCAATATAATAATCAGCAATGTCTTGGGGATGGTAACAATGTGCTATGTGTTTTATACAAACTTTTTCCTTGAATTCTTACAACATACCTATGGGGGTATGTGCTGCTGTCAATTATGTTATATACATCAAAAAATAAAAACACAGGGGGCCGAAGTCATTTGTTCAGTCATACAGCTGTGAAGTGTCAGCAAAGAAACTTTTGCTCACTGACAAGAATGCCTCTGCCCTGAGCCATTTGGCCATAAATGCCTCATGAAATTTATTCCTTTTTAAAATGGCTATTTTACTATTAATATGGGGGCATATGTGGATCAAATATTACTATTGCTTTATTGACAGGAAATTGAGTACCATAGTTGCCCTAGTCAGATATCTAATATTCATAATTGTATAACTATCCTTTCATTTCCTTGTTCTATGAAAGCTGTATTATGGCAGGTAACCAATTTCCATAAATTGTTATAGTCTATACATTTTGTTTCAGCTAGTAGAGGTTTTTTTTTTAACCCATTGGACAAATCTTTAGATTGTCTCCTATTGCTGATTAGAAAAAAAGGGTTTTCTGTTTTTTCCTCAAAATTAGGGATAACTCTGGGGAATATTTAGGAAAATATGTAAGTAAATTTCATATCTAAGACAGACCTCTGTAGAAGCAAATCAATCATCTTCGCCACATTCCGTGTGTTCTGTTAGCATTCATAGAACACATTCATGTGAATCCAATCGCAAAGCTGAAGGTATCAAAGAAAGTGATAAGAATAAGAAACAAGTTCATTTAATTTACCAAGATTCTTCAGGTAGACCCTTCTAATTTTCATTTATTTTGCAGGTCTTTTCAGCTCCCCAAAAAGCTACATTAATCACCTAGGATATTTATATACCAATCCCCAATTTCCAGAAATAGGTGCCAAGATTGCATCATATGTGCAAAAGAAGAGTATTTGGGAGGCTCTTAGGTAATTGATCTGTTCGAGAGTCTCTACCCTGAGTTTCAGTCTAGTGTCTAGGATCTCACCTCCACTCCCAGGGAGACACTACTTACTTACTGGCAAAGACATGCCTTAGTCCAGAGGAATAAGAAAAAAAGGTATCACAGAAAAATCATGAGACATCTAAAGAGAACAAGCTGTAGGAATAAAAGGCACAAGTAGAACACATATAAGAGGATGCAAAATTGATGGAACACATACAGCAAGGCTTTAAAGTAAACATTCTATGTTATCACAGAGATAAGATAGACAATTGGAAACAGTAGATCAGATAGTTATAAATAAACAACTGGAGGTATTAGAATGAAATAATAATGTTGAACTAAATTACTGCATGGATATGCTGACTCACAGGATTGATAAAGCTGAAGAACGAACAAGTGAGCTGGAAGATCACATTGAGGAACTCTCCTGAAAGACATCAGAAAATGACAAACAACTGGAAAGAATAAAAGATTGAGAGGTAGAGAGGATAGAAGCGCCAACAGCTAAATAAAAAGGAATTTCAGAAGAGAACGAAGAGTAAATAGAGGAGAGAAAGTAGTAGAAGTAATGAACAAGACACACAGCCTTAGGCAGAAAAGAATCATAGAGCCCTGGTAGAACTGATAAGAAGAAAACTACATTTAGACCCATGACAATGATATTTGAGGACATGAAAAACCACAAATGTTTCTAAATGCTCCAGGGAGGAAAAACCAAACCCTTACTAAGTAAGTGATGTTAATCTTTTCAACAGTAACACTTGCTGCAAGAAGACAGTAAAAATATATTTTCAAATTGTTGATGGAAAATGACTTTGAACTATATTCATTAAAACTATTATTTAAAATTACCAACTGGGCATGCCTTTAACAGCAGCACGTTGTCTGAGACCAGCAATTTAAGACCCACCTGGGCAACACAGTAAGACCCTATCGCTACAAAAAGAAATTTAAAAAATTAGCCAGGTAGAGTGGCATGTGCCCATAGTCTTTACTGCTTGGGAGGCTGAGATGGGAAGACTGCTTGAGCTCAGGGGGCTGAGGTTACAGTGAACTATGATTGTATCACTTCACCTAGCCTGGGCAACACAGTGAGACCCTGTCTCTAAGAAATAAAATAAAATAAAAAAATAAGGCCCGGCGCGGTGGCTCAAGCCTGTAATCCCAGCACTTTGGGAGGCCGAGGCAGGCGGATCACGAGGTCAGGAGATCGAGACCATCCTGGCTAACACGGTGAAACCCCGTCTCTACTAAAAAAAAATACAAAAAATTAGCTGGGCATGTTGGCGGGCGCCTGTAGTCCCAGCTACTCGGGAGGTTGAGGCAGGAGAATGGCGTGAACCCGGGAGGCGGAGCTTGCAGTGAGCCAAGATCAGGCCACTGCACTCCAGCCTGGGGGACAGAGCAAGACTCCGTCTCAAAAAATAAATAAATAAATAAAAAATAAAAATAAAATTGTTATTGAGTATAGAAGGTCTTATAAAGTAGACTAAATAAAAGTCTTAATAAATTCCCCAAATAGGCCGGGCGCGGTGGCTCACGCTTGTAATCCCAGCACTTTGGGAGGCCGAGGTGGGCGGATCACGAGGTCAGGAGATCGAGACCACGGTGAAACCTCGTCTCTACTAAAAATACAAAAAATTAGCCGGGCGTGGTGGCGGGCGCCTGTAGTCCCAGCTACTCGGAGAGGCTGAGGCAGGAGAATGGGGTGAACCCGGGAGGCGGAGCTTGCAGTGAGCCGAGATCGCGCCACTGCACTCCAGCCTGGGTGACAGAGCAAGACTCCGTCTCAAAAAAAAAAAAAAATAAAATAAAATAAAATAAAATAAAAATAAATAAATAAATAAATTCCCCAAATTAATATCATTCATGACATAAAATATGTCTATAATTTAAGAAAAATGGAAATTAATAATAAAACTTAAACACTAACATAGTTAAATAACTAAAAATATACTAAATAAACAATAAAAAGGGAAAATAATAAGGGAAACTAAAATAGGCTAAATAGCAATGAAAGCACTACATGTCAACACCTGGGGAGGCAGATTAGGAAGAAATTAATGGACTTAGAGCATTTAGCAAATGATAAGAACTACTGAAATAAATTAGCTAAGTGTTCAACTTAAGAAATAAAGAACAACAGAATAAATCCTAAGAAACAAGAGGGAAATTAATACAAGTAAAGGCAGAATTGAATAAAATGAGATTATATAAAGAAAATTAGAAAGGGTAACAATTTCAAAAAACCCCTGTTCTTTCAAAAGACAAACCACTGGTGGGATTTAATAAGAAAAAATTGACAAGATATTTAAATAAAATACGGAGTGAAAAATTGAAAATAAATACACATAGAATACAGATTTAAGAATCATTAAAATATTATGAAAATAGTACTTAAATAATTTTGAAAACATTGATGTAGAAGACAAATTTCCCCTCAAATAACAAAATGAACAAAAGCAGATGGAAATTAAAATAGATTAATAACCACTAAAGTGATTAAAATGGATTCTCAAAATGTCCCTTGGCCTCCAATACCGAATAGTTTTACAGATGGATTCAATCAAATTGTCAAGAATCAGGTAATTTTTCTTATGTACATTATTATATTAAAATATAAAAAAGGGATATGTGAGAAATTAGGTTTATGGGCCAATTCCATTTAAGAACATAGATGCAAATATAAAAAATTAAGTAAATACAGCAATGCATTAGAATTGCATTATGATATAATAGCATTGATTATAGAAATGCCAGGATGATTCAACACTGAACAAAATCATCTTGATAGGTGTAGAAAAAAAATTGAATAAATGTCAACAAAATGGTAGACAATCTCACACCTGTAATCTCAGCACTTGGGAGGCCAAGGCAGGTGGGTCATCTGAGGTCGGGAGTTTGAGACCAGCTTGGCCAACATGGTGAAACCCCGTCTCTATAAAAGGACAAAAATTAGCCGGGCATGATGGTGGGTGCCTGTAATCCCACTACTTGGGAGGCTAAAGTGCGAGAATTGCCTGAATCCAGGAGGCGGAGGTTGCAGTGAGCCAAGATCGTGCCATTGTACTCCAACCTCCATCACAAAAAACAAACAAACAAACAAAAAACAAAAAAAAACCTCATATGAAAAACGCTTTTAGTGAAAATGTTTTAGCCACATTACATTTAATGTAAGAAAAGAAAACAATAATTTTCAGTCTTCCTGTTACTAGTCAACTGATTTTTAGAGTTTGGGTAATCAACTCAGGTTTGCTAGAGACTTTTCTGAGTTTAGCTCTGAAAATCTTGTTTCTGGGGAAACTTCTCAGTCCCAGGCAAATTGGATGATTAGAATGGCACAGTTAGAGTTTTAAAGCTAACGTCCCATGTCCCAGAACGCTTTTCAGCCTCAGGCAAACTAGATAGCAACTACAGATCCTGACTAGAGCTATATAGAAGAAAAAGACACATAAAGTCTAAAAATGGGAAAAAAGAGGTAAATGTTTTAAATTATTTATTGAGAGATAACAAACTTACAAAATGTAAGAAAGTCATTAAACTGCTAAGATCAATAATATAATGGCAACAAAAATACTGGATCCAAAATCAGCAAAACAGATTAATAGGATTTCTTAATAACCAACTAGGAAATGTAGACTGAATATCATTTATAAAAGCAATAAAAATTGTGGGGTATCTAGGGGTTGTCTAACAAAGTCTACTAAAAACTTTATGGAGACAATGTTAAAGTTACTTTAAAGAATCTAAAAGAAAAATCTAAAGGTGAAATATACCTTATTCCTGAGAAAATAATTTTGCATTGTGAACATAAATTTTCTCCATATTAATAAATCCAGAGCAATTCTAACCAAAATTCCAGCATAATCTGGGGGGGAGGAGTGACTCGGAAAATTACTTTAAAACTGTATATGGAAGGATCAACTTCCTCAAATGGGTAAAACAATTTTGAAAAATTGGAATAAAATAGAGGGAGCCAGTCTCACATACTAATAAGTAATCCAAAATATATGGTAACAAAACAATGAAGTATTGCTGCAGCAACAGGCAAATAGACAAAAGAAACAGAATAGACAGCTCAGAAACAAACTCATATTTAAACAAATTGGTAATTAATAAAAATGCAAATATGTGAAGATAGTTGGCTACTCTACTTTAAAAACATTAAGTTGGATACTTATCCTCTATTATATTAAAATTATTTACAATTACTAAATATGAAAAACAAAAGAAATATGATATAAAATAAAAGAAAATACCTAATAATTTAAGAAAATTTTAGACAGTGTGACCTCAGGATAGGGAAGGATATTTAAAACAAGATCCTCAACTTCAAACATAAAGACAAAAAAATGACAAATGTGATTACATCTACTTTTCAATTTTTTTCTTCAGTAAATTATACATAGACAAAATTTACTGGAGATAGGAGACTAGCAGAAGATATTTGCAATGTCTATAAAATTTTAAAGACATCAATATTAAGTATATACATGAATTGCCTGGAAATCAGCAAGATAAATGCAAGACATTCAACAGAAGAGTAAACGATAGGATTAAACTATTTGCAGAATGGTGGATGCTGATTTAATAAGCATGTGAAGAGATCTTGACAGGTATTTAGAGAATGCAAGTTAAAATCAAGAAACACTCTCCTGCACCCAAAGATTTATTAAACATTAGAAAGTCAGGTAGTAGCAGCTCTAGCAAAATGTGGGAGAAATGGGTATCCTCACGTTGGTGGGAGTGCAAATTGATGTAGTCATTCGAAAGCACCAGCCAGTAGTGCTCAGTGGAACTAAGTATGCAGATAATGTACAATTGAGAAATCTCTTTATCTGTATACACAAAACCTCTCACACAGGTCTGTAAAGATAAATGTGCCAAAATGATTATTGCAGTAGTCACTTTTGGTAGCAGAGTTGGAGGTAATCCTTCAATTGGTCATCCTAGCAAAATGGATATATAACATGTGGCATATGGATACAATAGAAAACTAGGCAGCTTCAAAAATAATTACATATGTACATGTACAGTTGTTCTTCACTATTTATGGATTTCATATTTGTAAATTTGTCTACTTGCTAAAATTTATTTGTATTCCCCAAATCAATACTCTTGGCACTTTCATAGTCATTGTGGACATGACATTTGCTGAGAAGGGAAAGCTCTGAATTGTTCAATGTGGATATTCCCAGCTGAGGTCGAACACGACCACATTCTTCGTGTTTTGTTTCTCATAAGATAAACAAGTGTCCTTTTTGTGGCCGATTCAGTGCCACATTTATTGCATTTCTGTTCTTTATGTTGATTTTGCTGTTTTTTAAATTTTTTTAAATTATACTTTAAGTTTTAGGGTATATGTGCACAACGTGCAGGTGTCTTACATATGTATACATGTGCCATGTTGGTGTGCTGCATCCATTAACTCGTCATTTAGCATTAGGTATATCTCCTAATGCTATCCCTCCCCACTCCCCTCACCCCACAACAGGCCCCGGTGTGTGATGTTCCCCTTCCTGTGTCCATGTGTTCTCATTGTTCAATTCCTACCTATGAGTGAGAACATGCGGTGTTTGGTTTTTTGTCCTTGAGATAGTTTACTGAGAATGATGGTTTCCGGCTTCATCCATGTCCCTACAAAGGACATTAACTCATCGTTTTCTATGGCTGCATAATATTCCATGGTGTATATGTGCCACATTTTCTTAATCTAATCTATCATTGTTGGACATTTGGCTTGGTTCCAAGTCTTTGCTATTGTGAATAGTGCTGCAATAAACATACGTGTGCATGTGTCTTTATAGCAGCATGATTTATAATCCTTTGGGATTGCTGGGTCAAATGGTATTTCTAGTTCTAGATCCCTGAGGAATCACCACACTGACTTCCACAATGGTTGAACTAGTTTACAGTCCCACCAACAGTGTAAAAGTGTTCCTATTTTTCCACATCCTCTCCAGCACCTGTTGTTTCCTGACTTTTTAATGATCGTCATTCTAACTGGTGTGAGATGGTATCTCATTGTGGTTTTGATTTGCATTTCTGTTTGCTGTTTAAAGCGGCCCTGAAGCATAGTGCTGTCTGGCATTCTTAAGTAGAAGAAGGCTGTGATGTGCCTTATAGAAAAAAATACGAGTGTTAGATATGTGTGGTTCAGACTTGCCGTTGACTGTGAGTTCAATGTTGATGAATCAACAATATATATTAAAATGTCTTTAAACAGAAATACACATAATACAAGGTTATATATTGATCAATTGAGAAAAATGTTGTGACCAGAGACTCACAGGAACCTAACCCTGTACTTCCTCTAAGAGTAATGACTAAGTATTTACTAATTCAGTATCCACAGTGGCTTTTTAGAACATAAAGACTGCAAATAAGGATTGACTATATATGTATGTATATATATATGTGTGTGCATATGCATATGTATGTGTATATATACATGCCTCTAAATATGTTTGAAAAAATGTACGTATGTGTATGTATATCTATTATGCTGGAATTTCCTCTTTGTAGATTTACATAGAGAATGATCTAAAATAACATAGTGTTTAGGAAGATTGTTGAAATAATATAATTTACAGTCAGTATGATGTACCATTTGAGTAAAATTATAACAACCCCCAACAAAAATAATGTGTTACAAGCATATGCACATATCTAAATAAGTTTATAAAGTTGGATAGGAATATATTATGTATTATAATGAGAGCTGGAGAATGGAAGAAATGGGAATCGGGATGGAGAAAGAAAAAAAATTATAAATAATTTTTCTCTTTCCCTTGCAAAGCAAAATAAATGACAATGTGCTATAAACCGAGGTGTGTTATTAGCCTAATTGTGAGTTTAAAATAAAAATCTACTGGCTTATAAGCACAGTCCATAATGTTTTATTTTACTTTTTTTTTTTGAAAGAGAGTCTCACTCCGTCATCCAGGCTGGTGTGCAGTGGCTCAATCTTGATTCACTGCAACTTCTGCCTCCCAGCTTCAAGCGATTCTCATGCCTCAGCCTCCCAAGTAACTGGAATTACAGGTGCAGGCCACCATGCCTGGCTAAATTTTTTATTTTTAGTAGAGACAGGGTTTCACCATGTTGGCCAGGCTGGTCTCCAACTCCTGACCTCAAGTGATCCTCCCAACTCGGCTTCCCAAAGTGCTGGGATTACAGACGTGAGCCACCGTGCCCAGTCTATTTTTATTTTTTAAATAAGAATTAAAAAACTGACTTTTTGCCTTTCTCTCCATTCCTGTGAATTTAGGGGCCAATACAGGTTGCCATAAAAAATTAGGAAAAAAACCTGCCTTTTTTCAATACTTGATGGCGTGTAAACCAAAGTTAATAATAATGTATTAATATTGGTTCATTAATTATGACATGTAATGTAGTAATATAAAATATTTATAATGTGAGATCTGGTTGTGTGGGTATATGGGAACTCTGCACTCTTTTCACAATTCAGTACATCTAAAACAAAACATTTATTAAAAGGTAAAGTTGTATGGCTGGGCGTGGTGGCTCACGCCTGTAATCCCAGCACTTTGGGAGGCCGAGGCGGGAGGATCACGAGGTCAGGAGATCGAGACCATCCGGGCTAACACGGTGAAACCCCGTCTCTACTAAAAATACAAAAAACTTAGCCGGGCGAGGTGGTGGGCGCCTGTAGTCCCAGCTACGCGGGAGGCTGAGGCAGGAGAATGGCATGAACCCCGGGGGACGGAGCCTGCAGTGAGCCGAGATCATGCCACTGCACTCCAGCCTGGGTGAAAGAGCGAGACTCCTTCTCAAAAAAAAAAAAAAAAAAAAAAAAAAAAAAAAAAAAAGGTAAAGTTAAATACTGGTTTCTCACCACCATCCTGAGATTTTTTATTTGCCAGCTTGTGTTCACTGAGTATGAATCCTGATGTCTTTATCCAGAAGCTACTTTTAAAAAGCCTTTCCCTTTTTAGTAGGCTGATGGGTGTTTAAATTAACCTTAGAATATCAGGAGCTTAATAGCTTCCTTGAAACTTTTGATAAACTATTTGTGGAAGAGAGGTCAGAATTAGGGTCTATGGATAAGAGTTAAAGGAAGGCCGACTTCGAGTTCTGGAGGAAAAGATATATACTAGTGATTTAAATGGGATGCAGATGAAATGGCTTGCCTGAAGTTGGCTTCTCATATCTGGAACATTTTAAACAGAGACCTCTTTTTAGGTCTATTATACATGGAAGAATAGGTAAAATGCTAAATAAGAAGGTTAGAATAGTCTTTATTGATAGCCCCTTCTTACTGTCACCTTCTGGGTCTTTACTGAGTTGACAGTCTGATTCTGCAACCCAGGTTCTCTTGATTTGCTTATTTATGCATCCAATAAATATTTGTGAATCACCTACCATATGGCTAACATTTTACCAAGCCCTGGGTATATGACGTTTAACACAAAGAAATGATGTTCTTTCCAAGTCCACTGACCAAGGTTTCCTTCTGTGGAACAGGTCAGAAATGGTTCATTAAATCCTTTGTCAGTCAGTTCAAAGGCCACTATTATTCTCTTTAGAGAGGAATCACCCAAAAGGAATGAAATCCTGTTGAGGATTTACTGACAATAAAGGCTATCAAGACACTTTAAAGACATACTTTTTTTTTTTCAGGGAGCAGGTAGAATGTGGTTATTTGGCAGTATCTTCCTTCCCCTGACCTATGTCATCATTCTCCCCAAGATAGACATAAGAAACCAAAAACTGCTGTGCTGAAGACAAAAATATGTGTAATTTAAAGAGAAGTGGGCCATTTAAAATTAATATCTTCCTTATGCCTATCAAGTATCATGTAATTTAGGAAAAATCATTTCTTTTAGTTCTGTTTTGGGGCTAATAATTCTCCTTTGCAAATAACCACAGATGTTCTCAAATGAAACTGTTATGTGCATTCCAAATGAATTTACGAATTTAAAGAGTTTTGCTGAGATATTCATTCTGTTGTATTTAGGGGTCAAAAAGAAGTCAACCTGTCTCAGGAAAGAAGCCAACATTTTATCTAATGCATACCACGTAAACTTTATATTTATTATTTCATTCATTACCTGTAAATCCTTGGAGGCTCAGAGAGTTTAAATAATTTACTCATTTACTTTAACTGAATTATTAAATGTGGGAGCCAGGTAACCAAACTCAGTTGAAAATCCCGGAGTTCTTTCCTCACAATTGGACTTCTGACTCTTTTTACAAGGTCCTCCTTGGCCATCTGAGATTGATTCATTTATTTTGTCTAAAGATATTTCTTGGCACATACACTATGTTCCTAGCATAATGGCAGATGATGGGAACACATTCCTGAAAAAAAAATAGACATGGTTCTTGTAGATGTGAGACTTAGAGCCTGGTGAGAAAGTCAAACAGTAATCAAGTAAATACACATTTAATAAAACCAAATAATAATGAATCAAGAGATAAATCCTGTAATCTTAGCACTTTGGGAGGCTGAGGTGGGAGAATTGCTTAAGGCCAGAAGTTCAAGATCAGATTGGGCAGCATCATGACACCCCATATCTACAAAAAATTAAAAAATTAGTCAGCCATGGTGGTGCATGCATGTAATCCTAGCTACTCAAGAAGCTGAGGTGAGAGGATCACTTAAGCTTGGGAGTTCAGGTCTGCAGTGAGCCATGATTGCACCATTGCACTCTAGCCTGAGTGACAGTGTAAGACTGTGTCAGAGAGAGAGAGAGAGAAAAGGTATAGGAAAAATCAACAGATGCCATGACAGAAATCAATGAGGGTAGAGAGAAGGTTTCATTTCAACAAATTAATTAATGAAAGCCCCTTTGTAGCAATGGTATTTGAAGATAAGCAAATGTCAGTTGGCAAAGGTTGGGGAGTAGAGTATTATAAAAATGTTCGAAGGTACAAGTGTGTTTCCATTTAATTCTGTAATCCATTTTGAGTTAAATTTTGTGTAAGATGTAAGGCTTAGGTTGGAGTTCATTGTTTTGGCCTATGCATGTCCAGTTGCTTCAGTGTCATTTGTTGAAAAGGCTGTGTTTCCTCCCCTGAATTGCTTTTGTAACATTATAAAGTCAACTGCACTTATTTCTGGATTCTGTATTCTGTTGCATTGATCTGTGTGTCTGTTCCTCCATCAATATCACACAACCTAGATTAGTGTGGCTAACTAATGTCTTGATACTGAGCAGACTAATTTTTCCTACTTTATTCTTTTTCAAAATTATTTTAGATATTCTAGTTCTAGTTCTGGTAATGACAGATGCTTATAAAACCATCAAATCTCATCAGACTCAGTCATTATCATGAGAACAACGTGGGGGAAACCACTCCCATGATCCAATTACCTCTACCTTGTCCTGCCCTTGACTCGTGGGGATTATGGGGATTACAAGTCAAGGTGAGATTTGGGTGGGGACACAGCCAAACCATATCATTCTGCCCCTCTCAAATCTCATGTCTTCACATTTCAAAACACAATCATGCCCTTCCAACAGTCCCCAAAGTCTTAACTTGTTCTAGCATTAACCCAAAAGTCCAAGTCCAAAGTCTCATCTGAGACAAGGCAAGTCCCACCTGTGAGCCGGCAAAGTCAAAACCAAGTTAGTTACTTCCTAGATACAATGGGAGTACAGGCATTGGGTAAATATACCCATTCCAAATGGGAGAAATTGACCAAAGCAAAGGGGTTACAGGCCCCATGCAAGTCTGAAATCCAAAAGCATAGTCATTATCCCTTAAAGTTCCAAAATGATCTCCTTTGATTCCATGTCTCACATCCAGGTCATACTGATGCAAGAGGCAGGCTCTCACAGCCTTTGGCAGCTCCACCCCTTTGGCTTTGCAGGGTACAGCCCCTATCCCAGCTGCTTTCATGGGCTGGTTTTGAGTGTCTGTGGCTTTTCCAGCTGCATGATGCAAGCTGTTGGTGGATCTACCATTCTGGGGTCTGGAGGATGGTGGCCCTCTTCTCACAGCTCCACTAGCAGTGCCCCAGTGGGGACTCTGTGTGGGGGCTCCAACCCCACATTTCCCTTCTGAACTGCCCTAACAGATGTTCTCCGTGAGGGCTCCACCCCTACAACAAACTCCTGAACATCCAGGTGTTTCCATACATCCTCTGAAATCTAGGCAGAGGTTCCCAAACCTCAGTTCTTGACTCCTGTGCACCCATGGGCTTAACACCATATGGAAGCCACCTAGGCTTGGGGCTTGCTCCCTCTGAAGCAATGACCCGAGCTGTACCTTGGCCCCTTTTGGCCACTTTTAGCCACAGTGGGAGCTGAAGCAGCTGGGGCAAAGGGCATCATGTCTCCAGGCTTCACAGAGCAAGATGCCCTTGGCCCAGCCCACAGAACCATTTTTCCCTCCTAGGCCTCCAAGCCTGTGATGGGAGGGGCTGCTGTGAAGGTCTCTGACATGCCCTGGGGACATTTTCCCCATTGTCTTGGTGATTAATATTTGGCTCCTAGTTGCTTATGCAAATTTCTGCAGCAGGCTTGAATTTTTTCCTAGAAAATGGGCTTTTATTTTCTGTTGCATCATCAGGCTGACAATTTTCCAAACTTTTATGTTCCGCTTCCTTTTGAACGCTTTGCCACTTAGATATTTTTTCTGCCAGATACCCTAAATCATTTTTCTGAAGTTCAAAGTTCCACAGATCTCTATGGCAGGGGCAGACATCAATTCTCCCCAAAGTGATCTATAAATATAATGCAATCCCAACAGGATTTATTTTTTTGTAGAAATCAACAAGCTGATTCTAAGATTCATGTGTAAATGCAACAAATCTAGAATGGCCACAACAGCTTTGAAAAGGGAAAATGAGGTTGGAAGTTTAACAGCACCCAATTTTAAGACTTATTATGAAGTTACAATAAAAAATTATTGGCATCAAAATAGATGATCAGATAATTGAATAGAGGACAGAATCTAAAATTTACCCATATGCATATATAGACTACAATTTTTTGACATATTTTCAAAGGCAGTTCAGTGCTGGAAAAATAGTCATTTCAACAAATGGTGCTGGAAAAATTGGATATTCATATGCAAACAAACAAAACCCAAAACTTTGATTCACACATCACAACATATCCTAAAATTAACTCAAAATGCATCAAATACCTAAATGTGAAAACTAGAACTACAAAGTTTCTAGAGGAAAACTGATAATTTCCCTATAGTACTTATCACTATCAAAAATTACCTTATGATTTGTTTACTAAGCTTTATTTTAGATTTTTACTTCTTATTGACTGACTCCTCCCTAGTACAATGTATGCTCCAGGTACACAGATACAATAAAACATATCAAATAGAAAATATTTAATAAATATTTTTGACTAGTGAATAGAACAAGGACCAAAAGGAGCTGTTTCCTCAGAAGCAGTGGAGTGGTCAGCTGTAGCAAACTGAAAAACTACTGATGGGTGCTAAAAAAATAAAAATAAAAATAAGTCATTTTAGGCAACATATGCATTTAAAATTACTTGATTAAAACTTAATGGCTTAAAAAAATTACTTTTACACCGTATCTCCAATCTCTATACCTCTACTTAAATATACAGGGCAACTAAGGTATAGGGGTAAAGAATGAGTTATTCAAGGTCACAGAAATATGCCAGTCATTTATTTGTTTAACAAGCATTTAATGCAAACACTATTTACAAAGGACAGCACTAATCACTGAAATGTATGTAGGCAAAGATAAGCAAAATATAGTGTTGTTCTTCTGTCTAAATTCTGATTTATAATTTTATTGGAGGAGGTGAATGCATACAAAATCAGGGTGGGGGGAAAATGAATGAAGTGGGAGGAGTGGAGGAATTCCGTGTGTGGGTTAAATATGGCAATAACCCAACTTTTGGAATGAGTAAAGCAGGCCATTGTATATTCCATGATTTAATTCCAATCACAATGGTGTCACTGTGGCAGTCACCCCAGGTTGAGGTCAGCTAAGCCTACAGTCTGCTCTTATAACTGTTCTTAGTAGTCCAGTTGGCTGTAAAAGCAAAATACTATGGGGCAATTAATTTCAAGACTAGCACCCAATCCCAGGTTTCTGACAATCCTACACCTTTAAAAGTATGCGTTCTTGTTGCAATGAACAATACCCAAGTCATTAGTTAGCAGGCAACTCTAATTTTGATAAGAACATGAGAAACCCTTGAAAATATCCTCGAGCATTTCAAACAAAATCTTCAAAATGTTGATCAGTTAAAGTCATAGGAAAATACCTTTGTGCGTAGCAAAATAATAAAGAGAAACTTCCTCTGGAGGGATATTAATAACCAGGTTCTAACTATATTGATGATATATTTATAGATTCATCTCTGCTAAAGAGTTGCTGAGCTAAACTCTTTTATTGCTCAGATTACAAGCTGTTTCATTCTAGATTGGAATAAAAAAAGTTTTAAGCAACATTGCAAAAGAGAGTCAAGATATAGTTTTAGAGAGTTTGTTCAATAGGAGCTTAATTTGGTCGACCAAACCCATTTTCTCAACCTTCAAATATTTTGCTGTCTGTTTATTCCTTTATATAGCTATACTTGGTTATGAGTACTAAAACAGTTCAATTTTTAATTATTGTAAGAGCCAGTTTTTCTGAGTCCAAATCCCATGCTCTGCCTACTTTGTAACATTGTCTCATCCCATTAGTGAGTAGGAGTTCTGCCCACTTTTCACATTCCATCTTTTTGGAGCTACAGAAGGCAAAAAGAATTTTGTCAGAGTACAACTCCTCCCCAGATCAGCTTATTTGTGGGGTTACGTGTTGTGGCCAGAAGGCTGCTTTCCTACAACAATCAATGAGAAGGTGTTAAAAAGTCAACCTTATGAGTAATTGCATTTTGTGTGTGTGCCAGTGGGGCTTGTGGCATTTCTGTGCAGTGTCTGTTAGTGACCTTACTTCCATTTCCTGAAAATTTATCTTGTCTACAGTATTTTAATCTTTTTAGTGTGAATAGAAAAAAAATCTTTATAGCAAAACATACTTTTACACTAGGGACTGATTTGATTTCATGTTTCTGTGAAGGTTTTTTTTTTTTTTAACCTCTATTGAAGGGAGACTTTGTGAACTTCCTCTTCCTAGTTGGCATTTTCAGGCTATTTTACAATCCATGGTTAGCATGTAGAGTGGGTGATCTAGAGAATATATTTTTTAAAATATTTTTTGAAGTTAATGCTTCTGTAAGTTTATAAGATTTATAAACAGAAAACATATTTATAGAGAATTAAGAGGTAACACTGAAAGCTTTAAGGAAAATGAAAACAAGATATGTGTACTCATTTCCACACAATGAGTGATTTGAAATCTGCCTGGTTAACATCTGTTGAATCTGAATCCCAGCTCTAACATTTACCAGTCATGTGACCTTGAGCAAATCACTTCTCCCCTCTGAGCCTAGAGAAGAAATGAGATAGAAGTACTTGCCTTACCAAACTCAGAAGTTAGCCAAGAGATTCAGATGAGATAATAAATGTGAAAGTGCTAAATTAACTATGCATTGCTTTGAAAATACAAAAGGGTAAGATTAATCAAAATTTAAATATAAATATATCAGATGTATCAAGATTGGATCTAAATAGAATAATTAAGTGTACTAATAATAATGATAACTCCATCAGCATAATAATATTGGGGCTGGATGTTATGGAAGTGATGATAAAATTTCTCCCTTTTCTCTTGCTATCGTTTCTTGTCAAATGAACACTTTAAAAAGTGATATTTTCTTTTGTATATAGATAGCTTTGTTCATCTCCGGACCCAAAACTTTGCTCCTAAAGATATGGCAGGGTGAGGACAAGCACAATTCTGAAACTCAAGCAGAAGTAGGAAGAGCCAGGAGCAGGTGACAGGAGAAGGGATAATGGACCTGGGCTCCAGTGTTTTCATTATAACCAAACAAACATAAATGATGTATTCCAAATGATTTTAAACATTAACAGAACAGACAGGTGTTTCAATTAAATAAGCAACAGAACAAGTAAGTTAATTATTAGCTTGGGAAAGACTTTTAATATTTTGAGCCATACCAACCTCCAACGGTTGATTTATAAGCAACTTGACTGCCCCTGAAAAAATTACAAGAATAATTTTTATAAAATGACCATTATGGTTTTCAAAGCAGTTTCACATGTTTATTTACTTACTTTTCACAACAATGCTGTAAGGTGGGCAAGAGGAATAGCAAGTGGACATAGACTTGCCTGACATTAGATAGAAGACAGATATGCTATGATCTTTCCATGGAAAGAACACATATAGGATTCTTGATGCAAGAAAGACATAAGGACAGCATATAGCTGAACATATTTTCTTGCTCTGCTTTTATTTTCAAAGAAATGGAAGTTCTACGTTATAAAAATAACAACAGGAACAATAATGAGATTCCACAAATACCATAAATTAACAACTCAGAGAGAAAGATTTATTACCAAATCTGTTGACATAGTCTCAATTATAAATAGATTTGCTAAAGTTTCAGTGGCAGATATTTGCTTCCTACAAGCAAATCCCCCAACTATCTTTCCTACTTATTCTGAATCCAGCCTAATCCAATGATTTAAAAATACTTATTGAGCATCTACTCTATGTGAGGGATTATGCTAACTTTTATGAATTCTACATCAGTGCTATCCAATAGAACTTTGCTTTTTTAACTTTTATTTTAGGTTTGGGGTTACATATCAAGGTTTGTTATATAGGTAAAGAGGTGTCACAGGGGTTTGTTGTACATTTTATTTCATCACACAGGTATTAAGCCCAGTACCCAATAGTTACCTTTTCTGCTTCTCCCTCTCCTCCCACCCTCCCCCATCAAGTTGACCCCAGTGTCTATTATTTCCTTCTTTGTGTTGATAAGTTCTTATCATTTAGCTCCCACTTATAAGTGAGAACATGCAGTATTTGCTTTTCTGTTCTGGCATTAATTTGCTAAGGATCATAGCCTCCAGCTCCATTCATGTTCCTGCAACAGACATGATCTCATTATTTTTATGGCTGCATAGTATTCCATGCTGGATTTGTACCACATTTTCTTTATCCAGTTGGTCATTGATGGGCATTTAGGTTGATTCCATGTTTTAGCTATTGTGAATAGTGCTGCAATATATTAGTCTGTTCTCATGCTACTAAAAAAGACATACCCAAGACTGGGTAATGTATAAAGAAAAAGAGGTTTAATTAACTCACATTTCCATATGGCTGGGGAGGCCGCACAATCATGGCAGAAGGCAAAGGAGGGGCAAAATCGTGTCTTACATGCGACAGGTAGAGAGATTGTGCAGGGGAACTCCCTTTTATAAAACCAGCAGTTCTCGTGAGACCTATTCACTATCACGAGAACAGTACAGGAAAACCCACCCCAATAATACAATTACTTTTCACTGGATCCCTCCCATGACATGTGGAGATTATGGGAGCTGGAATTCAAGATGAGATTTGGGTGAGGACACAGCCAAACCATATCATGCAATGAACATATGTGTGTATGTGTCTTTATGGTAGAATTTTATATATTCCTCTGTGTATATACCCAGTAATGGAATTGCTGGATCAAGTGGTTGTTCTGCTTTTAGCTCTTTGAAGAATCACCATACTGCTTTCCACAATAGTTGAACAAATTTACACTCCCATCAACAGTGTATAAGCATTCCCTTTTTTCTGCAACCTTGCTAGCATCTGTTCTTTTTTGAAATTTTAATAAAAGCCATTCTTACTGGTATGAGATGATATTTCATTGTGGTTTTGATTTGCATTTCTCTAATGATCAGAGATATTGAGCTTTTTTTTCATATGCTTGTTGGCTGCATGTATGTCTTCTTTTAAGAAGTATCCATTCATGTCCTTTGCCCACTTTTTAATGGGGTTGTTTTTCTCTTGTAAATTTGCTTAAGTTCATTGTAGACTCTGGATATCAGACCTTTGTTGGATGCGTATTTTATAAAAATTTTCTCCCATTCTGTAGGTTGTCTGCTCACTCTGTTGATAGTTATTTTTTTGAGGTGCCACTTGTAAATTTTTGCTTTTGTTGTAATTGCTTTTGGTGTCTTTGTCATGATATCTTTGCCCATTCCTATGTCCAGGATGGTATTGCTTAGGTTGTCTTCTAGGGTTTTTACAGTTGTGGATTTGCATTTAAGTCTTTAATTCATCTTGAGCTGATCTTTGTATATGGTGTAAAGAAGAGGTCGAGCTTCAATCTTCTGCATATGTCTAGCCAGTTATCCCGGCACCATTTGTTCAATAGGGAGTCTTTTCCTCATTGCTTGTTTTTGTCAGCTTTGTCAAAGATCAGATGGTCATAGGTATGCAATCTTATTTCTGGGATCCTTCTGTTTCATTGGTCTATGTGCCTGTTTTTATACCAGTACCATGCTGTTCTGGTTACTGTAGCCTTGTAGTGTAGTTTGAAGTCAGGTATCATGATGTCTCTGCTTTGTTCTTTTTGCTTAGGGATGCCTTGGCTATTTGGGCCCTTTTGTGATTCTATATAAATTTTAAAATAGATTTTTCTAGTTCTGTGATGAATGTCCTTGATAGTTTGATAGGAATAACATTGAAACTGTAAATTCCTTTGGGCAGTATGGCCATTTTAATGATATTGATTCTTTCAATCCACTAGCATGGGATATTTTTCCATTGGTTTGTGTCTTCTCTGATTTCTTTAAGCAGTGTAATTCTCATTGTAGAGATCTTTCATCCCCTCTGGTTAGTTTTATACCTAGGGATTTTATTCTTTTTGTGGTAATTTTGAATGGGATTGCTTTTCTGATTTAGCTCTCAGTTTGGTTTTGTTTGTGTATAGAAATGCTAGTGATTTTTGTACATTTATTTTGTATCCTGAAACTTTGCTGAAGTTGTTTATCAGCTGGAGGAGCTAGTGGACCAAGACAATGGGATTTTCTAGATACAGAATTATGTCATCTGCAAACAGAGATAGTTTGACTTCCTCTCTTCCTATTTGGATGCCCTTTATTTCTTGACTCAAGGAGAGAGACCAGTTCATCTCCCATAGATCCCATACATGCCACACCCACCTCCACACGCACACACACAAACTGCTCATCACTAGACAGGAAACCCTTGGCTTGAGTCCACAGCACAGACCCTCCATCCTGGGCTGATTGCACTGAGCAATTTCTTACCTGCATCTCTCTGGAGTGGAGCCCCCAGGGGACAAGCAAATGACCCTCAGCAACAAACACTACCAAGATCTCTTCTTCTCCTGCCTCTAAGTTGGGGAAGCAGCATAAACACTGAGATCACTCCAGAGATGCAGTGGGCAGCCCAAGAGTGCCATCTCACAATTTACAGCCAGCACTTAAGGGGAAGAGGAACCCACACTTTCAGAGCATTGAGAGGGAAAATGACTGTAAATGTGGGGAAACATAGGGCAGCCACACAACCAAGCAAGAGTCTACCAACTGGACTCCTGCTGGATCACACCCCAAAGGTTCAACACCAAAAATAACTCACTAACATATCCCCCTCTGAAGCCAGAGACAAGAAGTCAGCTTCAAATAAAGACCCTACACAAAGCCTCGGCCCAGTGAAAACATCCAGAAAAATAGTCTGCTGACTTTATTAAATCTACACCACAGTTAAAGGAACACCCACACAGAGAGATGAGAGGGAACCAATGGAAGAACTCCAGTAACTCAAATGATCAGTGTCGTACATCCTCCAAATGACCACAACAGCTCTCCAACAAGAGTTCTTAACCAGACCAAACTGGCTGGAATGACAGAAATAGAATTCAGAATACGGATAGGAACAAACACCATTGAGATTTGAGAAGATGGCAAAACCCAATCCAAGGAAAATAAGAATTACAATAAAGTGATACAGGAGCTGAAGGATGAAATAGTCCATATAAAAAAAGAAACATAATGGGTCTGATAGAGCGGAATAATCCAGTACAAGAATTTCACAATGCAATCACAAGTATTAACAGCAGAATAAACCAAGCTGAGGAAAGAATGTCAGAACCTGAAGACTGGTTCTCTGAAATAAAAGAAACAGAAATAAAGAAAAAATAAGAATAAGGATTGAACAAAACCTCTGAGAAATATGGGACTATGTGAAGAGGACAAATCTACAAGTCATTGGCATCCATTAAAGGGACGGGGAGAAAGCAAACGACTTGGAAAATATATTTCAGGATACCATCAGGCCAACGGTCAAATTTAGGCAATGCAAAGGACTCCCGAAAGATGGTACACAAGAAGATCATCCCCAAGCACATAATCATCAGATTTTCAAAGATCACAATGAAAGAAAGAATGTTAAAGGCAGGTAGAGAAAAAGTGTAGGTCACCTTCAAAGTGAACACCTTCAGGCTAACAGCAGACATCTCAGCTGAAACCCTAGAAGCCAGAAGAGATTGGGGGCCTATCAGAGAGATGCAAATCAAAACCACAATGAGATACCATCTCACACCAGTTAGAATGGTGATCATTAAAATGTCAGGAAAAACAGGTGCTGAAGACGATGTGGAGAAATAGGAACACTTTTACACTTTGGTGGGACTGTAAACTAGTTCAACCATTGTGGAAGTCAGTGTGGTGATTCCTCAGGGATCTAGAACTAGAAATACCATTGGACCCAGCCATCCCATTACTGGGTATATACCCAAAGGATTATAAATCATGCTGCTATAAAGACACATGCACACGTATGTTTATTGCGGCACTATTCACAATAGCAAAGACTTGGAACCAAGCCAAATGTCCAACAATGATAGAATGGATTAAGAAAATGTGGCACATATACACCATGGAATACTATGCAGCCATAGAAAATGATGAGTTTATGTCCTTTGTAGGGACATGGATGAAGCTGGAAACCATCGTTCTCAGCAAACTATCGCAAGGACAAAAAACCAAACACCACATGTTCTCACTCATAGGTGGGAATTGAACAATGAGAACACATGGACACAGCAAGGGGAACGTCACACACCGGGGCGTGTTGTGAGGTGGGGGGAGGGGGGAGGGATCGCATTAGGAGACATACCTAATGTTAAATGACGAGTTAATGGGTGCAGCACACCAACATGGCACATGGATACATATGTAACAAACCTGCACGTTGTGCACATGTACCCTAAAACTTAAAGTATAATAAAAAAAAGAGATTGGGGACCTAAATTCAACATTCTTAAAGAAAAAAGTCTTCAGCCAAGAATTTTTCATCTGACCAAACTAAGCTTCCTAAGTGAAGGAGAAATAAGACCCTTTAGAAGCAACTGTTGAGGGAATTCATTACCACAAATGAATTCATTGCCAGCCTACCTTACAAGAGATCTTGAAAGGAGCATTAAATATAGAAAGGAATGACCACTACTAGCCAATACAAAAACACACTTAAACACACACTCAAGTGTCATGGTAAAGCAACCACATGAAGAAGCCAAACTAATAACCAGCTAATAGCACAATGACAGCATCAAGTCCACAAATATCATTACTAACCAAGAGAACTTTCTACAGTGATGGAAATATGTGTATCTATAGATTTGTGCTGTCTAATAGTAGTCACTAAACATGAATGGCTATTGAGCACTTGAAAACTGATAGTTTGAATGAGGAAGTGAATTTTACATTTTATTTAATTTTAGATAAAGTAGCCACATGCGACTAGTGGTACTATATTTGACATTGTGGCTCCAGATCTAACTCATAAAGGTCGTCCTGATGCTATTTTTGATGGGAAGCCTTGGAGAAGTTACATTTTGACATGTTTTATATAGAAATGAGGGAATCAAAAAACGCTTTTTCTCCCAACCACTTTCTTAAACACACATCTCCCTATTTTTACTGTGTTACTGCATTGCCTTTCTAATATTTCTTTAACCTGCTTTGAATGTCTGCTGATCTGATTTGGCACGGCAATCACAGTTCTCTATTCTGATGTAATGCTCTGCCCTCTACTGTTAATTACCTGTGTTCAGATATTCCTATGGGTGAATTTCTTTCACTGCATAGGACCTCAAAGAAGAAAAGTTTCATGGAAGAATATATTGAAATCTATCTATCTTTTAATACAATTTTATTATTTTTTGATATTTTTTCTTTTTCTTCTGGAATGTATTAAAAATTTGATTTTATCAACCTTTTTCTGATTGCTCTTTGAGGATGCTATGTCTTACCAACACGTGGACACATGGTTGTTATGGTAATAAGATCCATAACCTTATCATGGCCCCCTATGGACACGCGTAGTCTGGGGTGTGACTACCTCTCTAACTTCATTTCAGACCCCTTTCCCTTCACTCACTGTGCTTCAGCTTTATTGTTTTATCACAATTCCTACAAGACACAAACATCCTACCAGTCTTTGCCCTTGCCTTGCCTTATACTCAAGTTTAATTATCATCTCATTAGAAGGGCCATTTTTGCTCACTTTACCTAAATCAGCTGCTATCTTCCTCCTATTTTATTTTTTGTCACAAGCTGCATTTATTTTTATTTATTTATTTATTATTGCTTAATCCTGTCTCTAGAATGAAAGCTCAGTGAGGGCAGGAATGTTGCCTTTCTCTGAATTTCCAAGTGTATATCCATTGTCTCATACAGAGATTGAAAAAATGGTAGTTGCTCAATAAATTTTTGTTGAACCAATGAATAAGTCACAATTTGTCTAAGGATTCATAAACTGAATTCATAACAGGCTATAAGTGTGGTTGTATTAATAGCTATTCCTAAATCCTGTGGATTTATATTCTTACCTTCTCCATAGATACATTGTTGGATAGATTAACAATTCAAATATTTTTGGGTGTATTACATGCTAGGGTATTTGTAAATAGGAGTAATACAATATTGTTCTTACACATAAGAAGTACAGTTTATTGGGAGTGCCAGATGGGTAAACAATTAATTACAATATTGTGTGATAAGTTCAATAACAGGGGAACATGCTGCCTGAGTCTTCCTGAGGACAGAAGGCTGCAAAATGACAGCATGACATCTGTGACGTCAAATGCACTGTGATTTGGCAGTTAAACAAAATTTAACCTGGGCTAGGAGAAAAATCATGAATTCTGAAGTCTAAGGAATTTGTCTTTTAGACCTTGTTCTGCTATTTCTTTCTTGTCCTTGGCCCAATGCATAAATTTGTTGGGCCTTAAGTTTGTTTCTCTGAAATGGGACAGGCAAACAATACCTCCTTTGTAGAATTATTGTGGTTATTAAGGGCCACACCCAACTTGCAGAACCTTCAATAAATGTTTCCTCCTATCTGTCTTTTCTCTGTTTAACATACCCCCTAAACTAGAAAGAGAATTTTTTGAGATGATTTAGTGGGGCTCCAAATACTCACAATTTTACAGAATTTTTTTTTCCCCCAGAGTAAATCGAGGACTTTCACTTTTCCACACAGAGGCATTTATCTTTGAAATGGAAGATTGTATTTTGGCTGGCCTGTATTGACTCCTAGAAAATGAAAGTAGTTACTCACCAAGGATATGAGCCTTCCCAGAGCTTACTGATGCTTCAACCCTAGAAGTTGTCAATGTTTAGTGAGGTTAAAGCAGCAAGAGTGTGGATATCTCTGTCTTATACCTTAGCTTCCAGGGAATTGAACTAAACATTGTATCTGTCTCAGTAATTCTTATACAGATTTTTCATGCCAAACGATGTGGGATCTGGAAAGATGGGTGAATAGGAACAGGTGTGGTCTGCAGCTCCCAGCGAAACCAACACAGAAGGTGGGTGATTTCTGCATTTCCAACCAAGGTAGGCAGTTCCTCTCATTGGGACTGGTTAGGCAGTTCATCTCATGGGGTGCAGCCCATGGAGGGCAAGCAGAAGCAGGGTGGGGCATTGCCTCACCTGGGAAGTCAAGGAGCCGGGGCACCTCCCTCCCCCAGCCAAGGGAAGCCATGAGGGACTGCGCTATCTGGCCCGGATACTATGCTTTTTCCACAGTTTTTTGCAATTGGCAGATCTGGAGATTCCCTCATGTGATGACATCACCAGAGCCCTGGGTTTCAAGCACAAACTGTGCGGCTGTTTAGGCAGACATCAAGCTAGCTGCATGTGTTTTTCTCGTACATACCCTAGTGGCTCCTGGAACCCCAGTGAGATGGAACCATTCACTCCCCTGGAAAGGGGGCTGAAGCCAGGGAGCCAAGTGGTCTCGCTCAGTGGGTCCCACTCCCACGGAGTCCAGAAACCTAAGAACCACTGGCTTGAAAGTCTCACTGCCAGCACAGCAGTCTGAAGTTGACCTGAAATGATAGAGCTTGGTGGGTAGAGAGTCGCCCTGCATTACCGAGGGTTGAGTAGGCGGTTTTCCCCTGATAGTGCTAAGGAGGGTGGGAGGTTTAGACTGGGTGGAATTCACCACACCAAAGCAAAGCAGCAGTGGCCAGACCGCCTGACTAGAGTCTTCCTCACAGGGCAGGGCATCTCTGAAAGAAAGGAAGCAGCCCCAGACAGGAGCTTGCAGATAAAACTCCCATTTCCCTAGGACAGAGCACCTCGGGGAAGGGGCGGCTGTGGATGCAGCTTCAGCAGACTTAAACATTCCTTCCTGCTGGTTCTGAAGAGAGCAGCTGATCCTGACAAGGAGGAT
This sequence comes from Symphalangus syndactylus, assembly GCF_028878055.3. Taxonomy (NCBI): domain Eukaryota; kingdom Metazoa; phylum Chordata; class Mammalia; order Primates; family Hylobatidae; genus Symphalangus; species Symphalangus syndactylus. The sequence continues at coordinate 26,270,793 of NC_072438.2, forward strand.
TCTCCCAGCAAAGCACTCGAGCTCTGCTAAAGGACACACTGTCTCCTCAATTAGGTCCCTGATCCCTGTGCCTCCTCAGTGGGAGAGACCTCCCAACATGGGTTGACAGACACTCCTTTGCTGGGTTGTGGTGAATTCCACCCAGTCCAAACCTGCCAGCCTCTTTAGCACTATCGGGGGAAAACCGCCTACTCAAGCCTCGGTAATGTCGGGTGACCCTTCCCCCACCAAGCTCAATCATTTCAGGTCAACTTCAGACTGCTGTGCTGGCAGGAGAGCTCTGGATGGCATCAGGCTGGTGCCCCTCTGAGACGAAGTTTCCAGAGGAAGGAGCAGGCAGCAATCTTTGCTGTTTTGTAGCCTCCACTGGTGATAACCAGGTGAACGAGGTCAGGGGAGTGGAACTCCAGCAAACTGCAGCAGAACTGCAGAAGAGGGGCCTGACTGTTAGAAGAAAATCTAACAAACAGAAAGCAACAACATCAACATCAACAAAAAGGACTCCCACACAAACCTCCATCCAATCATCAACAGCCTCAAAGATTAAAGGTAGATAAATCCACGAAGATGAGGAAAAACCAGAGCAAAAATGCTGAAAATTTTAAAAACCAGAATGCATCTTCTCCTCTAAATGATAGCAACTATTCTCCAGCAAGGTCTCAAAACTGGGCAGAGAATGAGATTGATGAATTGATAGAAGTAGGCTTCAGAAGGGGGTTAATAACAAATGCCTCTGAGCTAAAGGAGCATTTTCTAACCCAATGCAAGGAAGCTAAGAACCTTGATAAAAGGTTACAAGAACTGCTAGCTAGAATTACCAGTTTAGAGAGAACATAAATGACCTGATGGAGCGGAAAAACACAGTATGAGAACTTCGTAAAGCCTACATAAGTATCAATAGCTGAATCAATCAAGCAAAAGAAAGGATATCAGAGATTGAAGATCATCTTACCTAAATATAGTGTGAAGACAAGATTAGAGAAAAAATGATGCAAAGGAATGAACAAAGCCTCCAAGAAGTATGGGACTATGTGAAGAGACCAAACCTATGATTGATTGGTGTACCTGAAAGTGACAGGGAGAATGGAACCAAGTTGGAAAACACACTTCAGGATATTATTCAGGAGGACATCCCCAAGCTAGCAAGACAGGCCAACATTCAAATTCAGGAAATACAGAGAACAGCACTAAGATACTCCTTGAGAAGAGCAACCTGAAGACACATAATCATCAGATTCTCCAAGGCTGAAAAGAAGGAAAAAATGTTAAAGTCAGCCAGAGAGAAAGATCAGGTTACCTACAAAGGAAAGCCCATCAGAATAACAGCAGATCTTTCTGAAGAAACCCTACACCAAGAAGAGAGTGGGAGCCAATAGTCAACATTCTTAAAGAAAAGAATTTTCAACCTAGAATTTCATCTCCAGCCAAACAAAGCTTCAGAAGTGAAAGAGAAATAAAATCCTTTACAGACAAGCAAATGCTGAGGGATTTCGTGACCACCAGGTCTGCCTTACAAGAGCTCCTGAAGGAAGCACTAAATATGGAAAGGAAAAACTGGTACCACCCAGTGAAAAAACACACCAGAATATAAAGACCAATGACACAGTGAAGACACTGCTTCAACTAATGTGCAAAATAACCAGCTAGCATCATGGTGACAGGATCAAATTCACACATAACAACATTAGCCTTAAATGTAAGCAGGATAAATGCCCCAATTAAAGGACACAGACTGGCACATTAAATAAAGAATCAAGACCTATTGATGTGCTGTATTCAGAAGACCCATCTCATGTGCAAAGACACACATAGGCTCAAAATAAAGGGATAGAGGAATGGAAGTGGAAGGCAAAAAAAAAAAAAAAAAAAAAAAGGGGTTGCAATCCTACTCTCTGATACAACACACTTTAAACCAACAAAGATCAAAAAAGACAAACAAGAACATTATATGATGGTAAAGGGATCAATGCTACAAAAAGAGCTAGCTATCCTAAATATATATGCACCAATACAGGAGAACCCAGATTCATAAAACAAGCTCTTAGAGACCTAAAAAGAGACTTAGACTCCCACACAATAATAGTGGGAGACTTTAATACCCCATTGTCAATAGTATCAACAGATTGACAAGACGGAATTCAACAAGGATATTCAGGACTTGAACTCAGCTCTCGACCAAGCAGACCTAATAGACATCTACAGAACTCTCCACCCAAAATCAACAGAATATACATTCTTCTCAGGACCTCATTGCACTTATTCTAAAATTGACCACTCCTCAGCAAATGCAAAAGAACTGAAATCATAAGGAACAGTCTCTCAGTGCTATCACGTTAGAACTCAGGATTAAGAAACTCACCCAAAACTACATGGAAACTAAACAACCTGCTCCTGAATGACTACTGGGTAAATCACAAAATTAAGGCAGAAATAAAGAAGTTATTTGAAACCAATGAGAACAAATAGACAATGTACCAGAATCTCTGGGACACAGTTAAGCAGTGTTTAGAGGAAAATTTATAGCACTAAATGCCCACAAGAGAAAGCAGGAGAGATCTAAACAACACCCTGACATCACAATGAAAAGAACTAGAGAAGCAAGGGCAAATAAATCCAAAAGCTAGCAGAAGACAAGAAAGAACTAAGATCAGAGCAGAAGTGAAGGAGATAGAGATACGGATAACCCTTTAAAAAATCAATGAATCCAGGAGCTGTTTTTTTTTAAAGATTAACACAATAGATAGACTGCTAGCCAGACTAATAAGAAAAGAGAGAAGAATCAAATAGACACACAAAAAAATGATAAAGGGGATATTGCCACTGATCCCACAGAAATACAAACTACCATCAGAAATTACTAAAAACACCTTTATGCAAATAAACTAGAAAGTCTAGAATAAATGGATAAATTCCTGGACACATACACCCTCCCAAGACTAAACCACGAAGAAGTCAAATCCCTGAATAGACCAATAACAAGTTCTGAAATTGAGGCAGTAATTAATAGCCTACCAACCAAAAAAGCCCAGTACCAGATGAATTCACAGCCAAGTTATACCAGAAGTGCAAAGAGGAGTTGGTACCATTCCGTCTGAAACTATTTCAAATAATAGAAAAAGAGGGACTCCTCTCTAACTCATTTTATGAGGCCAGCATCATCTTGATACTAAAACCTGGCAGAGACACACACACAAACAAAATTTCAGGCCAATATCCCTGATGAACATTGATCCAAAAATCCTCAATAAAATACTGGCAAACCAAAGCTAGCCAGCAGCACATCAAAAATCTTATCCACCACGATCAAGTAGGCGTCATATCTGGGATGCAAAATTGGTTCAACATATGCAAATCAATAAATGCAATCCATCACATAAACAGAACCAATGACATAACCACATGATTATCTCAATAGATGCATAAAATGCCTTCGATAAAATTCAACATCCCTTCATGCTGAAAACCCTCAATAAACTAGGTATTGATGAAACATATCTCAAAATAATAAGAGCTATTTATGACAAACTGACAGTCAATATCATACTGAATGGGCAAAAGCTGGAAGCATTCCCTTTGAAAACCGGCACAAGACGAAGATGCCCTCTCTCACCACTCCTATTTAACTTAGTATTGGAAGTTCTGGCCAGGGCAATCAGGCAAAAGAAAGAAATAAAGCGAGTTCAAATAGAAAGAGAGGAAGTCAAATTGTCTCTGTTCACAGATGACGTAATTGTACATTTAGAAAACCCTATCGTCTCGGCCCCAAAACTCCTTAAGCTGATAAGCAACCTCAGCAAAGTCTCAGGATACAAAATCAATGTGCAAAAATCACAAGCATTCCTATACACCAATAATAGACAGACAAACAGAGAGCCAAATCGTGAGTGAACTCCCATTCACAATTGCTCCAAAGAGAATTAAATACCTAGGAATACAACTTAAAGGGATGTGAAGGACCTCTTCAAGGAGAACTACAAACCACTGCTCAAAGAAATCAGGGAGAAGGCAAACAAATGAAAAAACATTCCCTGCTCATGGATAGGAGGAATCAATATCATGAAAATGGTTATACTGCCCAAAGTAATTTATAGATTCAATGCTATTCCCATCAAGCTACCACTGACTTTCTTCACAGAACTAGAAAAAAACCACTTTAAATTTCATATGGAACCAAAAAAGGGCCTGTATATCCAAGACGATCCTAAGCAAAAAGAACAAAGCTGGAGGCATCATGCTATCTGACTCCAAACTATACTACAAGGCTACAGTAACCAAAACAGCATGGTATTGGTACCAAAACAGATATATAGACAAATGAAACAGAACAGAAGCCTCAGAAATAATACCACACATCTACAACCATCTGATCTTTGACAAACCTGACAAAAACAAACAATGGGGAAAGGATTCCCTATTTAATAAATGTTGCTGGGAAAACTAGCTAACCATATGCAGAAAACAGAAACTGGACCCCTTCCCTACACCTTATACAAAAATCAACTCAAGATGGATTAAAGACTTAAATGTAAAACCTCAAACAATAACAATCCTAGAAGAAAACCTAGGCAATGCCATTCAGGACATAGGCATGGGCAAAGACTTCATGACTGAAACACCAAAAGTAATTGCAACAAAAGCCAAAATTGACAAATGGGATCTCATTAAATGGAAGAGCTTCCATATAGCAAAAGAAACTATCATCAGAGTGAACAGTTACCCTAAAGAATGGGAGAAAATTTTTGCAATCTATCCATCTGACAAAGGTCTACGTAGGTCCAGAATCTACAAAGAACTTAAACAAATTTACAAGAAAGAAAAAAACCCATCAAAAAGTGGGCAAAGGATATGAACAGACACTTCTCAAAAGAACACATTTATTGGCCAAGAAACATGAAAAAAAGCTCACTATCACTGGTCATTAGAGAAACGCAAATCAAAACCACAATGTGATACCATCTCACACCAGTTAGAATGGGGATCATTAAAAAATCAGAAAACAACAGATGCTGGAGAGGATGTGGAGAGATAGGAAGGCTTTTTCACTGTTGGTGGGAGCGTAAATTAGTTAAATCATTATGCAAGACAGCGTGGGGATTCCTCAAGGATCTAGGACCAGAAATACCATTTGACCCAGCAGTCCCATTACTGGGTATATGCCCAGAGGATTATAAATCATTCTACTATAAAGGTACATGCACGTGTATGTTATTGCAGCACTATTTACAATAGCAAAGACTTGGAACCAACCCAAATGCCCTTCAATGATAGATTGGATAAAAGAAACGTGGCAGGCCGGGTGCGGTGGCTCATGCTTGTAATCCCAGCACTTTGGGAGGCCGAGGCAGGCGGATCACGAGGTCAGGAGATTGAGACCACGGTGAAACCCCGTCTCTACTAAAAATACAAAAAATTAGCCGGGCGTGGTGGCAGGCGCCTGTAGTCCCAGCTACTCGGAGAGGCTGAGGCAGGAGAATGGCGTGAACCCGGGAGGCGGAGCTTGCAGTGAGCCGAGATCGCGCCACTGCACTCCAGCCTGGGCGACAGAGCAAGATTCCGTCTCAAAAAAAAAAAAAAAAAAGGAAAAAAAAAAAGAAAAAGAAACGTGGCTCATATACACCATGGAATACTATGCAGCCAAAAAAGAATGAGTTCATGTGCTTTGCAGGGACATGGATGAAGCTGGAAACCATCATTTGCAGCAAACTAACACGGGAACAGAAAACCAGACACTGCATATTGTCACTTATAAGTGGGAGTTGAACAATGAGAACACATGGACACAGGGAGGGGAACATCACACACTGGGGCCTGTGGGAGTTGGGGGGCAAGGGGAGGGAGAACATTAGGACAAATGCCGAATGCATGTGGGGCTTAAAACCTAGATGACGGGTTGACAGGTGCAGCAAACCACCATGGCACATATATATCTATGTAACAAACCTGCACGTTCTGCACAGCTATCCTGGAATGTAAAGGAAAAAAACAGATGTTATTTATCTGAATACATTGAATACATTCTTTCCCCTACTTAGAGATGTGGGCGTATAATGCTCAAATCTCCATCAAATGAGGAAGAATGAGTTTTACACAATAAATGTAGAGAGAATGTAATAATTTGGTTTTGGTGGAAAAAGCTGTATCGAAATATGGAGTCATGTAAGACTGGGTTTCTGTCATGCAACTAGCTGCACAACTGGGGCATTATGGGTTATTGAACCACTTTGAGATACTGGTTTATGACTTTGCCGATATATTTAGGTTTAAATGTTACTTCAGGTTACTTCTATATATATTTGCGTAACAGTTTTCAGTTTTGGAGGTGATTTTCCATATATGTTTTCTCTGCTTGGAATGCTCTTCCTTTAGGTACTCACCTGTAGATATTAACTTTTTCACCTCTTTCGAGACTGTGTTAATGTTACGTTAGTGACGCCTCTTTGGGACCTTCTTTGAATATTCCAACTCCATCTTTCTCATCACTTATCACTTCTTTTCCCCTTCTTCATTTCTCCATAACACTTACTACCTTATGATGTACTTTGTAATTTACCTACTTATTATGTTTGTGGCCTGTCTCCCCAGTTTGGAGTGTTAGCTTCAAGTTGGCAGACATTTTTGCACTTTGGTTTAGATCTATAATAAGACAAGATAAATAGCATGGATTTAGTATTTGTCAGGTGAATGAATGAATGAATGAATGAATTCTCTCCTTGGATTCTCAGACAATTCTGTGATGTAGTTTGAATACTCATTCATAGTTTAGAAATGAGGTATAGTAGGAAAATCAAAAGATAACTTAATGTTCTATGCCTGATTCCACTCTCAATGCCAAGGACTTGCTTAACTTTCTAAGCACAAGAAAGCCCCAGAAGATTTCACTGAAAACCTCCTGTGTAGAGCTGGAAGCTCAAACTACAAATTCTCCACTCGCTATGACCTTCTAAGGAAATTTATGACATAAGGTTGTCCTTGTGCTTCTTGATTTGCTAACTTCTCTTAGTTTAACTGAAAATATTCTACTAACTTGCTAATACATTTAAGTACAATTTTAAATTTCTTTTAAAGACAGTTGAAAATACTGTTTAATTATTTTAAAGATCATATATATGTGTAGCTATGTGTATATATGTGCATACACAGTCAGTTTGGAAAACGCAGATGAGAACAACAATACAAGAAAATTATGACAAAATTGCACTGCCAAGTGGTAATCATAATGAACATTTTGATCATTCTCTCTTGCTCTCCATTTATATATACATCCACCAGCTATTTATTCAACAACTAGTGATCATTATGTGCCAGATTTTGTTCTAGCTAATACAGTGACTATAGGTAGGTTTATATATATTTGATAATATAGGAATATATCATCCGTATTATTTTTAAACCACTTTTAAAAAATACAGTGAACATCTCATATCATTAATGGTTTTCCTATTTCGATTAAAATAATGCATCATTTAACTGAGAGTGTGAGAATCCACTTTAGAGATTTACCAGAAATCAGTCAATTTCTTCTTTTTAGGGGAGTTGAATCTTTTCCAAATATTTAAGTTTCCTTAATCCTTAAAGGTGTATTTTAACTCTGCGAAATCCTCAAGGGCAATGATCTTGTCCTGTTTATTCATTTTATCAAGTGTGGTAGCTATTATATCATTAATTTGACAGATGAGAAAACTGAGGCTTAGAGAAGTTAAGTAATTTACTAACAGCCATAGAGTCAGGAAATGGCTGAAATGACCACCAAAGCCAAATATGACTGCAAATTCCATGTTATTTCAGCCACATCTGCATCACATGGGTAATTCTCTCTCACTCCCTCTAATAATTGTCAATATTATTCCAATACCAAGGCTACCTGGCCTGGGCCCACCTTTCAGGGCCAAGCTTGTTTTCCCAGCTTTGTTGCCTGTAAGTTTTTCTGAGATCCCAATGTCTGCAGTTTTTCATGACACCTAAACTTCTATATTCTAGTATAATCTACTTCTTAGGAAATATCTTCAAAGTCATTCATGGTATGGTATATAAAACATACAAAAATGGAAAGATTGCCACTCCCAGCAGGATTTACATTTTTAGAATGGTCAGGAAGTCTTAAGATACAAATAGAGCACACTAATGATGAAATTTTAGATATTGGTAGTATATGAGATGGTTTAGCTAAGTAGAGGTTTTCATGCAGAGAAGTTGGCTAGTAGGGGGGAAGTGTGTTTTAGGTATATGAAGTGCTCTCAGCAAAGGCAGGGGTGTAAAGGAGTGTGTTGGATTCAGGGGACAGTGAGCTTCACATTGTGTGTGGTGTATAGCTGAGAGCAGAGAGATCAACCAGTAGCCATTGCTTGGGACGTGAAGTCTCTGGAAGTTTATGCTTACATGTGTGTAAGCTGACCTCTCGGGTGAGGGGCAGGTGCAGTCCATTAACTTACATGTGGAGTTCTAATTGGAAACCCAATCAGACAGGGTGCCTAATTGTTGTGCTTCAAGACACCCAAATCATCTGAGTATTGAACATGTTATTTCACTTTCATAACTATGTACACAAACTCTGTGGCCTTGAACATGAATGGCTTTGTTATTTAAGTAAGTAGCCCTTCTTACATTTCAAGGCCACCATTCGTGTATGTTGCATTTGATTGCCTTTTTAATTAACTTTTGCTTTACTGAAAATAAATTAGAAAGATCAATTTGATTATTCTTATAAGTAGTATCTTAATGGAAGACTCTCAGCATTTTAGACAAGTAGACCTAGTCAAGTTGCTTTGTGCCTTTGAGTTCCAGACTGCTTCTGTGGAAAGTGGAGATAATATACCTAACATTTGCTGTGATGAGTAAATGAAGAAATGAGTGCACATGAATGACTAAGAAAAGGCACTCAATAAGTGGTATCATTGTTGGTATTATTTCAATAATATTGTATCATATGCCACAATATCAGAACTAGAAGGAGATGATTTATTGGTTAATCAGCGTCTTCATTCATTCATCCATTTAACATATATTTATTGAATATTTTCTGTGTATCAAGGATTATGCTAAGTTTTAGTAGTAAAGCCTGAAATGTAACACTGATATTGCCTTCGTGGAGCTCATTCTTGTGAAGGCACATATGTTAGTTTTTGTGGCTGCTGGAACAAATGCCTACCACCTTAGTGGCTTAAAGTAATGCCAGTTTATTATCTTACAGTTCTATAAGTCAAAAGTCCAACATGGATCTCACTGGGCTAAAATCAGCAGGCTTGTCTTTTCTAGAAGCTCTAGGGGAGAGTCTGTTTCCTTGCCTTTTCCATTTTTTAGAGGCTGCTCCTATTCCTTGGCTCATGGTCCCTTCTTCTATCACCAAAGTCAGCAACTTGGCGTCTCCTTGACCATTCTTCTGTTGCCACATTTCTTTCTGACTCTGATCTCAATCAGAAAAGATTCCTTGAAGGACATATGATTAAGTTAGGTCCACCATGATACTCTAGGATAATTTCCCCATCTAAGGGTCCTTAAGCATAGTCACAAATGCCAAGCCCCTTTTTCCATGTGAGGTAACATATTCCCATGTTCCAGAGGTTAGGATGTGGAACCCTTTAGGGGAACATTATTCTGCCTACCACGGGAAATATACTATAAACAACAAAATATGAGCAAATAAATATGAATAGGTGGTGTGAGTTATTGATAAGAGTTAGGGACTAAGTAAAGCAAGCTAAAAGGAATATGGAGCTCCAGGGAGGAAAAGGGATTACTATTTGTCTGGGCAGTCCAGTAAGTTCTCACTGATAAGGTGACATTTGAGTGAACACTTGAATTAGGTTTAAGCAGAAATTATTTAACAAACCTACACTGCTAAGACTAAATGCTTTTGCCACCTCCACAAATTCATCCTAACCCTCAAGTTGATGACATTAGGAGGTGAAGCCTTTGGTAGGTGATTAGGCCATGAGGGCAGATCTCTCATGAATGGGATTAGTGCTCTTATGAAAGAGACCCCAGAGAGATCCCTTACTAGGTGAGGACACAACGAGAAGACAGCGATCTATGAATGAGAGACTTCTTATCTGCTGGCTCCTTGATCCCGCATTGTTTATTTTTTATAAACTACCCTACCTATGGTATTCTGTTTTGTTTTTTATAAACTACCCTACCTATGGTATTCTGTTATAGGAGTTCAAGTGCGCTAAGACCTAAACTTTAAACATTTTTCTTGAATATAAAATGCATGAAGTATATTTATTCACTAAACCTTGATAAACAGCCAAGCCATTTCTGAATACATGAGCCTTCAGATAGGATACTGATCATACGTTGAGATTTTTTCTTTTCTTTTCCTTAAAGCAGACCAAGAACCTCAGATGTTGACGAAAGCAATTTGAATTCTTAATCTTCAGGATTTTGACAATTTTCTCCCAATTTTTTATAGTTGTTTCTATAGCAAACTTTTTATTATCTTTCCTCTTTTTGTACTCGCTTTATTGGTTTATATAAAACCAACTTGACTAAATTAAATAATTTACAACAACAATTACAACTATAATGGGAACAAGTTGAACAGACTTCTGATAAATGTACCATTCAAATAATGGGAGAAGTATATGGGTATATTAGACAGTAGACTATTGACTCTGGGTGAGGGTGCCACAGGCAATAATAGCTCTGTAGTTAATGGAGGAAATGAGAAGTATCATTGCTTTATCTGATGTGTTAATTAAATGGTGGTCTCTTACAAAAGCTCTTACAGCATTACTAACCTGAATTCAATCAGCCTTTATACCAAAGTTTCATCATTTTAAAAATTTGATGAAAAGGCTTAATGGGTATGAGATAGAAATATGAGTTGTTGTAGTGTAAAGATAGTTGAAGTTACAGAATTAGACGCATTCAATATTTATTCCAAAGACTTTCTATTGAAATGTTTCAGATGATGCCCCTAAATAACTTGAAAAAAAAAATTTTCTGCTTTTATTTTAGATATAGGGGGTACCTGGGTAGGTTTGTTACATGGGTATATTGTACTCAAGTTGTAAGCATACTGCTCAAGAGTTAATTTTTCAACCCATGCTCTTCTGCCTCTCTTGCCCCTTTAGCAGTACACAGTGTCTATTATTCCCATGTTTATGTCCATGTGTGTTCAATGGTTAGTTCCTGCTTATCAATGAGAACATGAAATATTTGGTTTTCTGTTCCTACATTATTTCACTCAGGGTTACAGCCTCCAGCTCCATTCATGTTGCTGCAAAGAGCATGAATTTATTCCTTTTTATGGCTGAGCAATAGTCCATGGTGTATATGTACTACATTTTCTTCAGTCCACCATTGATGGGCACCTAGGTTGATTCCATGTCTTTGCCATTGTGAATAGCATGACCATGAACATAAAAGTACATGTGTCTTTTTCCTATAATGATCTATTTTCTTTTATGTATATACCCAGTAATGGGATTGCTGGGCTGAATGCTAGCTCTGTTTCAAATTCTTTGAGAAATCTCCAAACTGCTTTCCACAGTGGTTGAACTAATTTACATTCCCAGCAACAGTGTATAAGCATTCCCTTTTCTCTGCAGCCTCACTAGTATCTGTTATTTTTTGACTTTTTGATAATAGCCGATTCTGACTGGTGTGAGATGGTATCTCATTGTGGTTTGGATTTGCATTTCTCTAATGATTAGTGATGTTGAGCACTTTTTCATATTTTTTGGCTACTTACATCCTATTTCTTCTCTCCCACTGAATCACTCAGCTTTGTGCAAGTTACCCTCTCTGTTCCCCAGTTTTTTAAATTTGAAAATTGGGAATGATAATAGAACCTATTTCATAGGGTTGTTATGAATTTCAAGTGGGTTAAATCTAGTAAAGAGCTCAGGAAAGTGCATGGTATATAGTAATCCAGCAGGAAGTGTGAGCTACACGTCTGTAGCTGTGAAAAATGCTGTGTATATGAGACCAAATAAAAGGTTCATCTTCTTAGTTTACTTATAGTCCAATGCTGTGCTGGTAGTGCAGATCTCGTGGATATCATAGAGCATAAGAGTTATTTCAGAAGTTCATGAAAAATATGTATGTTATCCTTTTGAAAACACTTGCTCATGACTGGGTGCAGTGGCTCACGTCTGTAATCCCAGCATTTTGGGAGGCTGAGGAGGGTGGATCACCTGAGGTCAGGAGTTTGAGAACAGCCTGGCCAAATGGTGAAACCCTGTCCCTACTAATAATACAAAAAAGTAGCTGGGCATTGTGGTGGGCGCCTGTAATCCCAGCTACTCGGGAGGTGGGAGGCAGGAGAATCGCTTGAACCCGGGAGGCGGAGGTTGCAGTGAGCTGATATTGTGCCATTGCACTCCAGCCTGGGCAACAAGGGTGAAACTCCATCAAAAAAAAAAAAAAAAAAAGAAGAAGTAGAAGAAAAGAAAAAGAAAACTCTTGCTTAATACGATTGGAAGGGGGCATAGGAAACATTATTGTTAACAAGCACTCCAGATGGTCAGAGGGCCACTGTGGAGAAGCCGTCATCTAGTCACCTATGGATTAAAGTTCAACTCTTTAACACTGGGTGCTCACTTTTTGTATGTGTATATTTCCATTTCTGTGTACAACATGGTTAGTAGTGGCAGCTTAAGGCCCCAATATATCAACTCGAAAAAGTCCAAAATAATTTTAATTTAAAAAACTTTAAAAACATCAAGAGCAGAGAAAGAATCAAGGAATAAATGAGCCACAGTTCCAGAGAGAGATAATTATTTCAATGTGAGATGACACGTGTTTCCCTTGGAGCGTTTTCTGATTCTGGATGTGTGAGGAGGACCAGGCTTGGCCAGACAGAGAGGCTTTGTTAGGGGAAAGAGAAGCTAGTTGAGCTTTAGTGTCAGGTAGGGACCTGGGACATCCACTGAATTGTGGGGCTGTGTGGACAGCTAGGGGAATGGAAGATGAAGGCAAGGCCAAAATCATGTAAAGGCAGAATAAATATTTTTATGATATTGCTGTATTTAGGAGGGATCTTACTCCAATTACAAATTATATAATTGGTCTCCCCCTTAGGTAGCTTGATGAGAAAGGTTAAAGTCTCTAAAGAGCAGAATTATTTCTTCCACACAGATTTTTAGGGCTAGGAAGAAAGATGGAGCTAGAGCAAGAAAGAGAATTATCCAAAATATTAAAAATACACTTCATATAGACACAGAAATATTAAAACTAAAATGATAAAAATAAGATGGAGCATGCAAACACTAGCTGAAGAAAGCTAGTATAGCTATAAAAATTTTAAGGTAAACTACAGGTAAGAATCACTATTAGAGATAAAAATATTTCCAAATGAAAGAGAAGTCAATTCCATAGTATATTGGCCTCAAATATCTGTGTTCATCAATAATATAGTTTTAAAATATATGAAGCAAAAATTAATAGAACTAAAAGAAAAACTGGAGAAGTACACAGTCATACCTGAGATTTTAACACATTTTTCTCAAGAGTTGATTTTTTTTAAATAATAAAAAATCCACATCCTACTTTGCATCCAGTTTTTAGCATAGAATTATGTGCTACAAAGTTATTTGGCTCCTTCTTAAATACTTTTTATGACAAGACACTCACTACTTTTTTGAGGTAACCAAATCCATTTCAAGAGCACTCTAATCTAACTAGTGACTCAGATTTTATTAGGTAGTGATTCCTAGAAATAAAAGTACAATAATAATATATGTCCTCTCTAAGAACATTCAGCAAGTTAGTTTTTGATCTGGGTCATGAATCCTGGTCTCAAGACTCATAATTCAATTAAATATTCTCTAAATGAATTTTAAATCTTATCTGACTGGATTAAATACTCCCTGAGGGTAGGAACTGTCTTTTGCCCTTTTTGCAATACATATCTTTAGAGCCCTCATATATTACTGAACACTTCAGTGGGGTTGGAGAGTGGTTTTGGTGGGGAAAGATGAAACAGATAAGAAAAATCACTGCTTTTATATCCAGTTGGGGTCAAAGTACTCCTGACTGTGTGCCCCCTAGAAACCCACCCAAACTTTGAGAGCCTCACTTTTCTCAATTTTTGTGTAAAGTTGTAAAGCTATGCTATTCGAAGAGCTTGTATGGCACAGGGGCATAATATGTATTAAATACATAGTTCCTGATAAATATTTACTGTTTAATTGAGAGGCATAAGAAAAGTTACCAATAATTATGAAATAAAAAGACTGTAAAACCTTTTAATGAGGAAGATTGTACAAGCATATATATCAGTCCAAAGTAGACAAATGGTAAATTCAACACGTTATTTGTTAAAAAAAACAGCACCAGTTTTACTTAGCAGTCCATTATAAAACACGGTGCACTTTTTATCTAAATAGGTTTTAGGCAGATTTTATTTTTTTTAATGCCGTAAAATTCTTCTCTTATTCAAAGTTTAAAATGGCTCCCTATGAGACCATTAATAAATATTTCTCTCTGTTAGAGTGATTTTTTAAGCTCTTGTCCAGAAAGCAGAGACCAACATGATAATAAGTGAGAGCACAAGCATATTTTCTCTTTAAGATATCTCTGGTCATAGGACAGGCTCATTAATGTTGTCATAGCAACCATTCCCTCACAGGTTACATGCTTGTGAGCTTCTACTAAGATGCAAATTCTCGATTAAACAAAGCAAGCTTACTCTGAAATGGCATGTCAACTTTCAAGGGGGAGTAGAGTGCTCTGACGATTTTATTTTTTCCATATGCAGTATACTATTTAAAGAGCTTATTTCTTTGTTTTCCGTTATATGTTAACTCTTATTTTGTCCAAAATGCATTTTGCCCAAAAACAGGAAGAAGAGAAATTAAAATGGGATCTCAATAGCAGCTCTCCTTTCACATTTATTTGCCTCCTGATACCACCTGTCACACCATCCCTTGATAAGCCATTGCAGATAAAGATGTTCATAAGTCAGTCTAAAACATATTTAACATAAACTCGCCCTTGAAGCCTTCTTTTCATCTTGGATCTACCCTTCTTTGTTTGTTCAACCTGTGTGTAGACAGATTGATACACCCATTACAATGCCATTATGAGAATTATAGTCCAGAAATCAAGGAAGTTTCAGTGAGAAAGCCAGGCTCAACTCAGTACCTTGGAGTTGGATGTGGAGGTTGATCCTCTCCCTTCCAATCTACACACTTTGGCCTTGACCCATAGAGGATGCTGCTGTCGTTTCCCTTCCCCATAGAACTAATGAGGTCAAAGGATGGAAACTAGGGCATTTGATGAATAATTTGTGTGATTGTCGAAGTTTCAAAAGCTGCAGATAGAAGTGGGGACAGGTATTAAGATAATAAAGCAGATGCTAAGGTCAACAATAAATTAAGGAGAATGGCTAGGGTATTGAAAGAGCACAGAGAAGGGTAATACGTGTAAAAATAGGAACATACGCTTCAAAGGAGTTGGGCTTTTGGAGAAGGAAGGTAGGAGAGACAGTTATAATAGGGCAATGAGAAGTAACACAAATATTTCCCCCATACATAGCCCACCTTTAAAATGGCTGCTAACAGAGCATCATGATAGTAAGTGATGATGGATGATCAAGGGTGCTTTGTCCTCTGATGGAGAGTGAGGTGACAGGTATGTATGTTGGGTTGCTTGGAGATCTCAAGTGAAACTCACCTGAGGCTAAATGTGTTTTGGTAGCCTGGAACACGCAGTCATTGAACTTCTGAGGGTGCATGTTCTTGCCTGAAGGTGGGGTACACATGCTATTATGAGAAACCCTATATTTTGGAGGTTTATAAAGTTTTTCTCCTCGTATGTACTATCTATTACTGGAATCCTGAAGTGAATGAGTGATGAATGGTAAGACTTGGCATTCATCACTCATTCAAATTATTCTTAGTAATGTGACCATAGGTCATTTAATTGTTAGGATCTTTAGGGAATATGCCATTATAATCTAGAGGGAAAAATAAAACTACAGTTGACTGCCGTGCACATATTTGCAATCACCAAATATTGTCTCATTTGATGAAAAAACTAAAGAGAATTAAACGCCCCAGGACTCTCACTCCTGTATGAGTATCCTTCCTCTTTTCAATAGAGTTTCAGCCAACAGAGGACTAGACTGGAAATTGAGAGATCTAGACTTAAGACTTGTAGGAACCCCTAATTAACTAAATGAGTGACCTTTGGTGGGGGGAGGGGGGAACCTCTCTGTGCCTTAGTTTCTCCATGTTTCTCCATCTATACTACAGAGATAATGTATACTGATCCTTTTTCCTATAAATGTGGAGAGTCAAGTATTGATGCAGATGAGAGTGCTTTGGAAATAAATTACTTTTTATAAATGTTATATCTATTTTCTGTCTTGGAGGTAGGACGAGCAGTGCAAGTAAGATCAAGTTTGGTCTATGCACTTCGTAAACAAATTCCGTCAGCATCATATTTAGAATAGCGTCCTGACATAATGATGGGTTGTAAGGTATTGTTTTGGAGGCGTTTGTCTGGTGGCTAACATTTCTAAGAGATGGCTATATTTTAAGTCAGAAGATGAGCCTGTAGAACAACTCTGCCATTTCCAAGTTTGGGTTAATCATTTAATTTCTCTGGACCTCTAGACCTTCATTTGTATGTAAAGTAGAGATTTTGATAGGTGCTCTGCCTCTTTTGTGGGAATACTGTGAAAATCAAATATAATGTACATTAAAGTCTTTTGTTGACAATGGAAAGAAACCATTTCTAGTGGAATTTGATGAGGTCCATAAGTAGAACGCATGATTAATTGTTTTTATAACCTTAGTGACTAGTAGCATGTTACACAGCAGGAATTCAAGAAAAGCTTGTAAAAATAAACTGTGATTCTGACTTTGCATTTGAGTCCCTCTTCTTTCTCTGTTTCCATATGAGCTTAGCTCCAAGACCAGTCATGAAATCTGTAGTGTGGGTTCCATTTTGTTCCTGGGCCCTATGATTCCCAGAGCTATGCTTCACTTCTCTTCCCTCTCGTTCCTCACCCCACCCTGCCACCCACCTAATTCAGGGTGAAGTCTGAAGTCTTTATCCCAGTGTTATTTTTTAAATATCCCAAATGGTTACTGCATCACTGAAAAGATCTGCTGTGACCCACCTATCACATTACAAATGCGTAATACTGAAAAGGCTGGCAAGAGATGGAACTAATGTGAGGGCTTAGATTCTGTTCTTTTAAATCGGTTTTAAAACATACTTTTTGTTAAATATTATTCCAAAAGTGGTTTGTTTTAGATGAGATAATGATGTGGAGATATATTTTTTGAAGTTTTACTGTCTTTAATATTTATATGTTTTTAATCAATAGACTTTTTTCTTACAAAAATCAATAACAAATACAATACCAACAAGCAGATTTTGTTTACAAGTGGTTTGAAGGACAGTGCTATTTTGAGCTCACTTGGGCAAAGAAGGGGCAGAGGGGTGAACATCAGCAGGTGAATAATGGGCAGAAAATGATTTTTTTTCACATGACAAGACTTAAATCTTTACGGGAGCAAATGTCAGTTACCTGGAGAATGGAGGCCATAGTTACATATGGGAACATGGGAAAAGCAACATCTGTGGGGCAGGGCAGAGATGAGAGATGCAGCCAATGACCTGGAAATAAGGTTTGGCTACAGTTCAGTCATCCATGGGTTTAAATAGTGTTCTTAGGCATCTGTGCTTGTCTACAAAGAAACCTCTTAGAAGGTCTTGCTTTTGCTTCATTTGGTGTGCTTTGCATAGCTGACTTAGAGGCAGTGCTCTTGGTTTGACCCTTACCCAACATAAAGCCATAATTCATTTTGGGTGGAAGGCTCCTCTTTCCTTTGATAAGTGATTGAAATAAGACAGTCATGGGAGTTTATATTTATGTTATATTGGCACATTCTTTGTTAGCATTCTTCTTCCATCTCTCTTTTCATCCCTTCTTTTTTAGCTTTCACTACTTCTTCCTCCTGTACCTTCTCTTCCTTTTCCTTCTTTTCCTCCTCCCCTCTTGCCTCTTCTCTTCTTCTCCCTCCTCTTTTTCCTTTTAGTCATCGTCCTCTTCCTCTTTTCAGAGTAAAGAGGCAACAGAAAAGTTCAAAGGAGTGACAGGCAATAGAAAAACCTCTTATCGTAATTTTCCAGGTAAATATATGACATGGCTCTGATATGGAAAAACACTGGCAAGTGAACAAAGTAATGTAAAAGGCCATGACAGGAAATTGTGTGGAAGCCCTAGGGAATGAAAATGAAAGCAGAATTAGGCACAAAAATTTAATGAAAGATTATGTAGAAGGTTAGAGCTCTCAATCTTCCAAAGATCATTAAGATTTTGTAAAGAAAAAAGTAACAACAATCTGTATTCTAGTTAAGATATTTTTAGCTAAAAAGATATTACTCAATTGGCTTAAATAAAGGAACCCATTACTTTACACAAAAGGAAGTCCCAACATAAAATAGTATCAAATCAAAGTTGCACTAGCCAGAGTTAAACAGGCAAGGAAGAATTTTTTCAAGACTATTGCAATAGGAAAGAGAGAAAGAACTCAACTCCACTGAAACAAAGGGCTGGAGGGCTTTTAAACTCTGGGTTGAGCTCATGGAAAAGTACTGAAATACATTGGAGGGGAAGTTGGTCAACGTGATTAGGCTATCTGAGTTCACTAATTGTCCCTTATCATAGTTAGGCTCCTACTCTCCCACAGAAACTGGGAGATAGGGGTATTACATTTTTTATTATTATATTTCAAAGGGATGGTGCCTAGGTCCTTGAAAAAAAAAATCCTGTATTACAAAACTATCATGAGGCTGGGAGAAAATTTACATCACAAAGGGCAGAGAAGTAATTTACAATTGCAAGCTTTCTAAAGTAAATCTAAGGAAAGAGCTCAGGGACCTACAGTCAAGAAGAAACAAACTTAAAGTTTAGTAAAACTCCAGGGAATGCTCAGGCTGTCTTGGTCAATAGTTTTGGGGCTGATTTAATTCAGAGTGGTAACCTTAAAGAAGCAGGGTGATTTTATCTTTGCTCAAATTCACTTGAGAAAATAAAGAGAAGAGTCATTCAATGCTCATATAACTGAAAGTCAAGGGTAATTGGCTTTGGGCATTGTTGGACCTAGCTGTTTTGAGTTTCATCAGAAATCTGTTTCTGTATCTTTTGCTTATCTTTTTATTCACTTTTTTTTTTTAGTTCATTCTCAGACAGGCTTTTCTTTCCTTATGTCAAGGTTCTCATTATTAATTCTAGAATTACATCCTTTCCATCTTGCATAACTTCAGAAAGAGTGTCTCATTCTCAATAATTTTAACAAAAATCTCATATGATTTGCACTGTTCAGCTTGGACTATGTGTCCTGCTCTCATTTCATCTCTTAGCCAGGGGAACAGAACATATTCATTTTCTCAGGCTGGGCATTATATGTGCCTTAAGCTGGAAGATGAGTTCTTTCTCAACCAGAGTGCGTAATTTTCAAAGGGAAAAATCATCATGCTGTACCAGGAAAGGGCGAAATGCATGCTGGGGAGGCTAAAACAATAGATTATCGAGTCAGAGTTTCTTTCATTCCTCTTCCTACTTCTCTTCAGGGAATAAGCAGAATAGGGCTCTGCTGAAGGTAGGAAATGAAATTGCAGAACCTAGAGCCATATAACCAGCATGGTTCCATTATTATTGACAGATAATGTTCCTGAAAGATAAATTACCGGGATTGCATAATCAGATGTATATTGCAGTTCCTTCTATACTAGAATGGCATCATCAAACTAACTTGATGAGTCTAGCATAATTAGTCTCCTTCCCTTACTTTTGTTAAGGTTTCATACTCTTCAGGTATTTCTGTGCTGATATACTTGGTTCCATGTTGACTTTTCTGGAAGAGACGGATTGTGACCTATCCTTTGCTGTCCCTTCTCAGAGATTCCTACCTGGCTCTTGCCCACCAGTTTAGCTGCATGCATTTAGTATTGAGAGTAACTCTAGTTAGGGCTCTCTACCTTGCTTTGAAAATTCTCTCCTCATGACCCTTTGACTTTTCATGTTTGGCTTTTTACCTGTAGTCCTTCTTTTTGCATTACCCCAGATTGACAATTTTCTATTGGACGGACTATTCACGTCTAATCTTGTACAGTCCAAGACACTGCTTCTCAACTCTTACCTTGGTCCTTTGTACTGCAATTTACAGGCAAATCTACAGTACATCGTAATCAGCCCATTAGATCATTACTTCTCAACTGGGTCTCAGTGTCCCTAGATTTTTATTTTCTGAGAATTAAGATGAGACAGAATGCAGTAGGGAGTTGAAATTAGTTTCCTAATTGTATGATAATATATTTCTCATTTTTAAGCCATAAGTTGGATTTCCACTTCATGTATCACTTTTTTCTGTTGAGTTTGGTTGGTATAATCACTCTCGGTTCATTGACAGAGAGAAGTGTCTTGACAAAGGCAGTATCACTTTTGAGCTGAACCCATTTTAATTCCAGTGCAGTCTCCCCAAACTGCATGGCCGTGGGAAAATTACTCACCATCTCTGGACTTTGGTTTTCTCACCTAACAGCAAATGATGAGGGCTACTTCTCTATGTTGTGGGGATTACTGAGGCAATTCAATGCATAGCATACTCAATAAATACTCTTCTTATGGTTGTATATTGTATTTTAAGAGAGCCTAAGAAAAGTTTAGGCTCAGATTCTGAAGTATGGTGATAGCACCAAGATAATTTCACTGTGTAAGATTCTGCTTGAGTAGGCTTCTTCTCTTTCAAAACTTCCCAGGCATATTGGTATGCTACAAAAGGATGACAGATGTTCTTTCAATTCTCACTTGCCTCCAGGCAGTTGAGCAGAATCTCAGGGTTGTTGAAGTTCCCTAGGTGGTTCCCTGGCATCATTCAAAAACAGCCTTACCCGTTTATTCTATTGTACCATACAAATATTTTTATGTATTATATGTGTCATGATGTGAAATAGTTTGGAAAGCAATACTGTATGTTATTTCTCTTTAGATGCAACAATCCTATATATGAAATGTATGGCACATAAAGTAAATATGGGAAAATGAATGCTGAAGTCCAGAAGGCTTAGTAAATTGGTGAAAATTGATCTGATTCTTGAAGAACAAGCAATATTCAACATACTGTGAAAGAGCAGAAGCAGAAAATTTTAAAGTGAAGTTGAGGAACAGATATATTTATTGGCTGTGCTTGTTGTGGTACTTAACACTAGCTGACATGGTGGCTTGATTGTGTGTGTGTGTGTGTTTGTGTGTTTCCATTCATACTACATATAATATAAGGTAGACCCTGGAAGTGGTGGCTCACACCTGTAATCTCAGCACTTTGGGAGGCTAAGACAGGTGGATCACTTGAGGTCAGGAGTTTAAGACCAGCCTGGCCAACATGGTGAAACCCCATATCTACTAAAAATACAAAAATTAGCCTAGTGTTATGGCTTTTGTGCCTGTAATTCTAGCTACTCTGAGGCTGAGGTGGGAGAATTGCTTGCAGGTGGAGGCTGCAGTGAGCTGAGATGGTGCCACTGCACTCCAGCCTGGGTGACAGAGTGAGACTCTGTCAAAAAAAAAACCAGTAAGGTAGAGAACCGCCCTCCATCTTGTTGCAGATTTGCCATTTGGAAATACATGGTTTCCAAGTTTGCATAGGCAGTGCAGAGAAGGTGAGAGGATTTAAGTGAAATTGTAAAGAGCCAGGCCTGTCTTATGTCATATCTCCCATACCCCATTGGCCAGAATCCACTTCTACCACCTCAATCTAATTGCAGAGGAGATTTGGGAAATGTAGACTTCCTATGTGACTAGGAATATAAAATGTTGTGTTAAACACATAATATAGTCTGTGCCATAAGAATTTTCAGAATCATCTATATGGAAATCCTAATTATTAGCAAGGGTTGATTAAGAAGCAAGGTATCATGAGACAGAGAATGCGCTGGGGACTCTTAATGCCCGAGCCATAAATCAATACAGCCTAAGGTGTCCTTTATCACTAAAGATTATAAAAGATGAGAATCCACATGTCAGCTTGTCAAGGCGAAGATGGAGACACTTGACAGTATTGATTGGCTCCCCCTACTTGTTCTGCCTCTGTTGGTCAGCTGTCACCTCTATTTAGCCCCATCATATTTATGCATTCAGTAAATGTAGTAGGGGCTGGTATCGTAGAAATGTTGGAGGCTTCCTCAGGAAAGTATCAGGGGTTCTTGGACAAACTTTATGGAGAGTGCTTATAACAGTCAAAGGAGAGAAGGCTGCAAGAGTTGCTACTATCTTGATTGTAAAAGGACAAACTATATGTTAGGCTAAAGAGGACCATCTTCATTCTTAGATTGTGAATATTCACTGAAAAAAAAATTGAGCAGTGTTGTCATCTTGTTTATCAAACTATGCCTTTGGTAGATGAATCTGGCTTTTCCTGATACCACTGCAAGCTGTGCTTGTTGCAGCCCAAGTTGGCCACTGCAAACAAGCTTAAGATGTCTCTTTTCTATGACTCCATTGTACTGAAAATTTTTTGGTGCTAATATCTGTTTTGTGTTTTCCTCATCTACCCTAATGAGCTTATCCTGGACTCGGACTAGACTGATTTGTTTTTCTATCACCAGTGTTTTGCATATTGTCTCATGGCAGCACATTTAGGGAGCACAAGTTTTCAAAAGCTATTTATTTATAAAGCCACCTTTCCCATTCTCCTCAACAAACCAGTCTGGATAATTGTCAGTTCAACTCTTCTGTGAAATGGATATTCCTGAACCTGAGCCCTAAAAGAAGCTAAGTAACCTCTGAATCATCAAAGAGATTCAATTATACTCAATCAATATTTTAATGGCTTATATGTGGATTATATACAATTATTTGAAAATTGTTCCTCTGTATATGAGGATATTCTACTAAGTAGGGCATCCTGTTTTTAAACTATCATTATCTCTTCATGTTGATTTAAATAATCTGTTTGAGTAGGTGAGAAAGCCACAGGGAAACCAAATAATTCTCAATAGTTTTATGCATATTTACAAACAGAAATGAAGTATGGAGACTGACCATACAGTCTTTTTTTCTGAGAGTAAGCTAAGCCTTAGAGGATTTCAGTGAGATACGGAAAGGAAGTAAAATGTTTTGAGCACCTGCAATACTCTGGGAAATATGCTAGGCATTTTACATCTATTTTCCCTTTTAATTCTTCTAACAACCTGCAGAACTGATATCAGTATCCCTATTTTACAGATGAAGAAATTAAAGCTCAGAGAAACTAGGTCTATTGTCCAAGGCAAACATCCGGGAAATGATCTGTAGGACTCTGAAGTTTGCAAACCAACATTTTCTGTAGCAAAAGCAGATCTGAGTCTTGAGTATGGTTAAGACAATACCTTTTGTAAATATCTGAAACTAACTTATCCATAATTCAGTAGCCGTTTTTCTACCCTCCCTTCTTCCTTTCCTTCTGATTTTTCTGCACCGTTCTAATTAATTGGCATTGCCCGAGTTTGCCCCTTGGAGATTTGCTTCACCTTGAATGGCCTGTATGCAAAGCACCTCTCAGCAGGAAAAGATCAACTTATAAACGTTTCTGTGGCAACCATTGACTCCCAAAGACTGCTCCTCCTTTGACCATAAATCTGAAAGCCAGAAAATGGATTACTTTTTAAAGTTTCATTTTACAGCAAAGTCTGCTTACCAATGATGAACAGCTAATATTTTCAAAAATATAGTCAGTTATGTAACCTCTGCTGATTGTTGCCAGTGGAAATCAAGGAGCTTAGAGCTATCCTCTTCCCTCAACCCTTAGCTCCTCTGCCAATAGAATTTTTTTTTCAAACGCCAATAGAATTGGAGTTTGGGGAGGCTTAGGTGAATTGAATTTGCAGGGCAGAATCCTGGAGAAAAGTGAACTTAGTGAAGAGAGTTCCAAAAATCTGCACAGAAGTCTTCTTTAGTCTTTAAGTGACAGTTTGTGCATGTATTAGATACAATTTCACAAATATGCACATAAAACAATTTCTGGGGAAAGAAAAATTACCTAAGAGCTGTAAATTCAATAACTCCCAGGTTTACACAGGAATGGGATCATGTGACTTTTTACATCCAGGAGGAAGAGAACTTGTAAAATATAGGGACAATTATTAGTAATACTAAAACAGTAAGGTCTTAGTATTTGTACTGAATTCCACCTATAGGAAAATCTGCCACAGACTAGACCTAAGATAACTTGAAAACAATGCTTAACAGGAACAAACTATTGAGCAAATAAATGAATTGCTTGCTATAACAAAGTCTAAAAGTCTCTCTAATACTACATCAAAATAGAGCACTCCATTATGTAAAAGTCACAGTATCTGACATCCAATCAGAAACTGCTCAACATAGTGAAGGAGCAAGAAATTGTGACCCACAATCAGGAAGAAGAAGACTGTAAAGAAAGGTTCATAAATAACAGAGATGGAACTATTAAAAAACAAAGATCTTAAAATAATGTTTATAGGAATTTTAAAGGAACGTGAACCTAAAGAGGAAAGACATGGAAGAAGAAATATTTTTAAAATGAATGAAGTTTCGACAGATGAAAAATAACCTTTGAAGTAAAATTTTCGATGAATGCATTAAAATAGATTGGACATTTCAGAAGAAAAGATCAGTGGACTTGAAAGAAAGCAACAAACACTATCCAAAATGAAGAACATAGAGAAAAATTAAAAAAAAAGCTTATGATCTGCAAACAAAATTAGTTCTCTAACACACGTCCTCTGTAGCTAGAGCCCCAGAATCTAAATTTTTGTCACTCTAAAACTGTCCTGAAAAATAAAAAGTCTACTTAAAAATAATAAAATGATACAATAAAATATTTTGTGATAACATTTATCAGAAAGTTGGAATGGCAACATTAATATCAGACACAGTAGACTTCTGGGTACCGACTATTGCCAGAGATAAAGAATGACATTTTATAATAATAAAAAAGATGAATTCGTTATGATGACATAATCAACCTAAATTTGCATGAACTTTATAACAGATATTCAAAATACAATGGAGCAAAATTTTGACATACCTGAAAGGAGAAATAGAAAATTTGAGAAATATAGTTAAAAATTTCAACACTCCTTTTTCACCAACTGATATAATAATAGTCAGAAAATCAATAGAAATATAGAAGAAATTATAAACCAACTTGATCTAACTGATATTTATAGACCTTTCCACCCATCAACTGAAGAATACAAATTATTTTATTTACCAAGATAGACCATATTTTGTGTCATAAAACAAGTATCATTACCTTTGAAAGGATTGAAATCATACCAACTATGTACTCTGACACACCAGGAATTGACTCAGAAATCAGCAACAGAAAAATATCTGGAAACCCTCCCCCCACCCAACATAGCTGGAAATTTAAACAATACATATTTCTAAATAACCCATCTGTCAAAGAAAAAATCACAAGATAAATAAAAAACTATTTTAATGGAAATAAAATACAGACACTAAATTGTGGGATGCAGCATCTTAGTGTGCTTGGGCTGCCATGACAAAATACCATGGACTGCGTGTCTTAAACAACAGAGGTTAATTTCTCACAGCTCTAGAGGCTGGGAAGCCCCAGATGAAGACCAAAGTGCTGGCTGGTGTGGATCTGACTGAGGGCTTTCTTCCTGGTTTGTGGAGGCAAGTAAGGGAGAAAGAGAGGAGGGGCAATCTCTCTTCCTCTTCTTATAAGGCCACTAATTCCATCTTAAGGACTGCACCTTCATGACCTTATCTAACTCTAATATTTCTCAAAACACGTCTCCAAATACCATCACGTTGTGAATTGAGACTGGAATATATGAATTTTGGGTGTACACACTTATTTCTTAACATGCAGCTAAAACATTGCTTAGTTCTCCCCTCTCAAAAAAAAAAGTTATTGAGAAATTTTTCATCATCCCATAATAAAACTCTGTTCCCACTAAATAAAAATTCCCCATTTCCTTTCTTTGTAGACCCTGATAACTGCTGCTCTGCTTTCTGACTCTAAGAATTTGAGGATTCTAGGTGCCTCATATAAGTAGAATCATATAATATTTGTCCTGTTGCATCTGGCTTATTTTATTTAGCATAATGTCTTCAAAGTTCATCTATATTATATCAGAGTTTTATTCCTTTTTAAGGCTGAATAATATCCCATTGTATTCACATGCCAAATTTTGTTTATCTGCTTATCCATTGGTGGAAATTTAGGTTGTGTCCATTTTTTGGCTATTGCGAATAATCTTGCAATGAACATTAATGTGTAAATGTCTGTTTGAGACCCTGATTGCAGTTTTTGAGGTATATACTCCAAAATGAAACTGATGGATCATAGGGCAATTCTATACTTAATTTTTTTAGGAACTGCCATACTTTTTTACACAGCAGCTGTACCATTTTACATTCCCACCAGCAATGCACAATGGTTCTGATTTCTCTATGTCTTGTGAGTACGTATTATTATCTGTTCTTTTGATAATAGCCATTCTAATGGGTATAAAGTTGTACCTCATTGTGGCTTTGATTTGAGTTTTTCTAATGGTTTTTGATGTTGAGCATCTTTTCATGTGCTTCTTGGCCATTTGCATATCTTCTTTGGAGAAGTATCTATTCAAGTATTTTGTCCATTTAAAGTTTTTTTAATGCTTAGATTAGATACAAAGAAAGGTTTATAATTAGTACTCTTAGGTGGCATTAAGAAGCTAGAAAAGACAGCAAAGTATACTCAAAATAAGTATAGGGAGATAAATAATCAAAATAAAGGTATAAATCAATGAATTAAAAAACCAGAAAAATAGAGAAAATTGATTAAACCTCCAATGAATTAGTAAGTCTTATTGTTCCCTATCTCCCAAATACATCTTAAGCCTATCAGCCTTCCAAATTTGTTCATCTTGGTAACTCCAGTGGCTGGCATAGTACCTTGTTAATAATGTATGTTCAATAATTACTTGACCAATTAATTCACGTATTTTTTTTCACAAATTAAAAATGGTAAGATAGGACAAGACAAACGCATAGAAACAACACAGAAAAATGCAAAGAAGTACAGTGGAAAAGGAACAACATATAGAATCAGAAAATCCACTGTGTAATTATGTTGCTCCACACAAGTCCATGTGGCTTTCTGATCCGCATCTGTAAAATAAATATGATTCAAATAACAAATATTGTTTGGGATCTCCATTCAATAAAAATTAAAAATGGTTTCATTAATCCAGATTTTGGGTTGAAACTTGGTTCGGCTCAGAACAGTCCTTCTCTATTCTCTCTCAGAATTGTGCAATGTCTGCATGGTTACCTCTTCATGTGCTGTCTAAAAATTCACTTTCTCTTGTGTTATCTTCTTTGAACTGTCATTCCAGCTTAAGTCACTAGACACAAGCTCTTTGAGGTCAAGTACAAAAACTTTTTCTCTGTCTTCCTTGAAACTGACAAGTTCCTGGCATAATACATCATTGTTGAATTAGAAGGATTAGAAGAGTGTGAAAACTATCAGAGCCTAGAGAAAATTATAATTGCTAATGCTTTATTTCTGAAGAAAAAGTAATGTAGGATCAGCTGCTCAATAGCTCTGTTTCTTCATGTAAAACTTGTTACTTGAAATACCAAGGATGAAGTTAAGTACTTGGTTCTATGCAGCCTTTTCCCATGATCTCCTTAATACGAGACTCCAAATTGTTTTCAAACTATTTGCCAAATCTCCGTTCTTTCCTACAAGCATTAAAGAGGTTTTCTCTCTGGCACATACTTACCATGTAGTGCTTTCTTCACCAAGCAAGACTTGTGGAATTTGTCCATGCTTTCAAAGCAAATACAGTGAGCAGAAAAAGGAAAACTAGACTTGACTGAAAACCAGCACGAGTTAGAAAACTATGAAACTGGGAGTTTCTTAAAGTTATTTTCCAGTCAAGTCAGAAGACTTCATCTATTACAGTAGATTTCTCCCTCCTCTTTGCTGTCCAAATCACGTCCATCCTCTTTGGCCCCACTCTAATCACACTTCCCTGTGTAATCAGACTATTACCTACTGCCCTCTACTTTATCTGAATTTCTGCAGCATTTATAAATGATATCACAAATCTAGTACCTGCTTAAAATCTGTTCTGCAAAAATAATTATATCTGAACTGCATTACACTTTTGAAATGCTTTTACTTTTTACTGGGGGAGGGGTATTTATTTATTTATTTATTTACTTAATAGATGTCTGAGCATCTAGGTATCTCAGGAGCCAAGACCATATAAAAGAAGGGATCAAAAACTTACAATGTAATGGTGCAGTTATTATTTCCAAAATTCTAAAAAGTAAAATATAAACCTCTATGAGTTAAAAATTAGCCTAGACTCTATATCTTTCAAACAAAATATAATGCAAAGCATTGAAAATTGTATTTCCACCTTTTTTTAAAATTGTAGCAATTTGAAAACATATTTTTTTTTTTATTATTGTACTTTAAGTTTTAGGGTACATTTGCACAATGTGCAGGTTTGTTACATATGTATCCATGTGCCATGTTGGTGTGCTGCACCCATTAACTCGTCATTTAGCATTAGGTGTATCTCCTAATGCTATCCCTCTCCCCTCCCCCCACCCCACAACAGCCCCCAGAGTATGATGTTCCCTTTCCTGTGTCCATGTGTTCTCATTGTTCAATTCCCACCTATGAGTGAGAACATATGGTGTTTGGTTTTTTGACCTTGAGATAGTTTACTGAGAATGATGATTTCCAGTTTCATCCATGTCCCTACAAAGGACATGAACTCATCATTTTTTATGGCTGCATAGTATTCCATGGTGTATATGTGCCACATTTTCTTAATCCAGTCTATATTTGTTTGGCATTTGGGTTGGTTCCAAGTCTTTGCTATTGTGAATAGTGCCGCAATAAACATACATGTGCACGTGTCTTTATAGCAGCATGATTTATAGTTCTTTGGGTATATACCCAGTAATGGGATTGCTGGGTCAAATGGTATTTCTAGTTCTAGATCCCTGAGGAATCCCCACACTGACTTCCGCAATGGTTGAACTAGTTTACAGTCCCACCAACAGTGTAAAAGTGTTCCTATTTCTCCACATCCTCTCCAGCACCTGTTGTTTCCTGACTTTTTAATGATGGCCATTCTAACTGGTGTGAGATGGTATCTCATTGTGGTTTTGATTTGCATTTCTCTGATGGCCAGTGATGATGAGCATTTTTTCATGTGTTTTATGGCTGCATAAATGTCTTCTTTTGAGAAGTGTCTGTTCATGTCCTTTGCCCACTTTTTGATGGGGTTGTTTGTTTTTTTCTTGTAAATTTGTTTGAGTTCATTGTAGATTCTGGATATTAGCCCTTTGTCAGATGAGTAGGTTGCGAAAATTTTCTCCCATTTTGTAGGTTGCCTGTTGACTCTGATGGTAGTTTCTTTTGCTGTGCAGAAGCTCTTTAGTTTAATTAGATCCCATTTGTCAATTTGGCTTTTGTTGCCATTGCTTTTGGTGTTTTAGACATGAAGTCCTTGCCCATGCCTATGTCCTGAGTGGTAATGCCTAGGTTTTCTTCTAGGGTTTTTATGGTTTTAGGTCTAACATGTAAGTCTTTAATCCATCTTGAATTAATTTTTGTATAAAGTGTAAGGAAGGGACCCAGTTTCAGCTTTCTACATATGGCTAGCCAGTTTTTCCAGCACCATTTATTAAATAGGGAATCCTTTCCCCATTTCTTGTTTTTGTCAGGTTTGTCAAAGATGAGATAGTTGTAGATATGTGGCATTATTTCTGAGGGCTCTGTTCTGTTCCATTGATCTATATGTCTGTTTTGATACCAGTACCATGCTGTTTTGGTTACTGTAGCCTTGTAACCAAGGCTTGAAGTCAGGTAGCGTGATGCCTCCAGCTTTGTTCTTTTGGGTTAGGACTGACTTGGCGATGTAGGCTCTTCTTTGGTTCCATATGAACTTTAAAGTAGTTTTTTCCAATTCTGTGAAGAAAGTCATTGGTAGCTTGATGGGGATGGCATTGAATCTATAAATTACCTTGGGCAGTGTGGCCGTTTTCACGATATTGATTCTGCCAACCCATGAGCATGGAATGTTCTTCCATTTGTTTGTATCCTCTTTTCTTTCATTGAACAGTGGTTTGTAGTTCTCCTTGAAGAGGTCGTTCACATCCCTTGTAAGTTGGATTCCTAGGTATTTTATTCTCTTTGAAGCAATTGTGAATGGTAGTTCACTCATGATTTGGCTCTCTGTTTGTTATTGGTGTATAAGAATGCTTGTGATTTTTGTACATTGATTTTGTATCCTGAGACTTTGCTGAAGTTGCTTATCAGCTTAAGGAGATTTTGGGCTGAGACAGTGGGGTTTTCTAGGTATACAATCATGTCATCTGCAAGCAGGGACAATTTGACTTCCTCTTTTCCTAATTGAATACCCTTTATTTCCTTCTCCTGCCTAATTGCCCTGGCCAGAACTTCCAACACTGTGTTCAATAGGAGTGGTGAGAGAGGGCATCCCTGTCTTGTGCCAGTTTTCAAAGGGAATGCTTCCAGTTTTTGCCCATTCAGGAGGATATTGGCTGTGGGTTTGTCATAGATAGCTCTTATTATTTTGAGATACTTCTCATGAATACCTAATTTATTGAGAGTTTTTAGCATGAAGGGTTGTTGAATTTTGTCAAAGGCCTTTTCTGCATCTATTGAGATAATCATGTGGTTTTTGTCTTTGGTTCTGTTTATATGCTGGATTACATTTATTGATTTGCATATGTTGAACCAGCCTTGCATCCCAGGGATGAAGCCCACTTGATTATGGTGGATAAGCTTTTTGATGTGCTGCTGGATTCGGTTTGCCAGTATTTTATTGAGGATTTTTGCATCAATGTTCATCAAGGATATTGGTCTAAAATTCTCTTTTTTGGTTGTGTCTCTGCTCAGCTTTGGTATCAGGATGATGCTGGCCTCATAAAATGAGTTAGGGAGGATTCCCTCTTTTTCTATTGATTGGAATAGTTTCAGAAGGAATGGTACCAGTTCCTGCTTGTATCTCTGGTAGAATTCGGCTGTGAATCCATCTGGTCCTGGACTCTTTTTGGTTGGTAAGCTATTGATTATTGCCACAATTTCAGAGCCTGTTATTGGTCTATTCAGAGATTTAACTTCTTCCTGGTTTGGTCTTTGGAGGGTGTATGTGTCGAGGAATTTATCCATTTCTTCTAGATTTTCTAGTTTATTTGCGTAGAGGTGTTTGTAGTATTCTCTGATGGTAGTTTGTATTTCTGTGGGATTGGTGGTGATATCCCCTTTATCATTTTTTATTACATCTATTTGATTCTTCTCTCTTTTCTTTTTTATTAGTCTTGCTAGTGGTCTATCAATTTTGTTGATCTTTTCAAAAAACCAGCTCCTGGATTCATTAATTTCTTGAATGGTTTTTTGTGTCTCTGTTTCCTTCAGTTCTGCTCTGATTTTAGTTATTTCTTGCCTTCTGCTAGCTTTTGAATGTGTTTGCTCTTGCTTCTCTAGTTCTTTTCATTGTGATGTTAGGGTGTCAATTTTGGATCTTTCCTGCTTTCTCTTGTGGGCATTTAGTGCTATAAATTTCCCTCCGCACACTGCTTTGAATGTGTCCCAGAGATTCTGGTATGTTGTGTCTTTGTTACTTTTAATTTCTTTGGTTTTTGCAATTATTTGGAGAGTCAAGTATTGGTGTTTATGCAACCATTTTAAAGATCAGAGGCAGAGAGAGCCTTGGGGACTTACATGAGGCTATGTATCATGATGTTATGATTCCAAGCCTATCCAGTGACCTTACCCAATGGTCCTGCATTGTTTCCATGTGCTTGTCTTGGCTTCCCCATCTCCAGCCTTAGCACGTCATGTCTTCCCAGCAAAGCGTAGTAGAGCACTAGGCACAAAGCCTTGTGCTTACTTATCCTTTGTCCACCGCAGGGTACATGTTCATGTAAAATTTCTATTTGTTGTAAAACATCATATTTTTGCTCTTTTGTTATGTTAAATGTTCATTGCTTCAGATTTTAACTAGCTTCTCAGGTACTTGTTTGTAATGGGATCTAGAATAACAGAATACAGAAAAAATAAGCTATGAAGAAACTTGAGATCATATAAGCTACCACCTTCTTTTCCAGTACAACATGAATTCCTCTTGGTAATAACAGACCTACCAATCTAGCTGAGAAATGAATTCCATATGGTTCTGATGGTCGTAGGCCCTTCTTCCTTTCTCTTCACCACACATAGAGCTGGAGACATGACTCAGGAATGGAACAACACCCAAAGCCCCATTCAAACTATTGGTCTAGCAATGGGCACGTGCTTGAAAAAAAGGCAGAATTCTCCCTGGGATGTACATATACATATGTATGTATTTTGCCAAACCTTTGGAAGAGGATACGTTTCCCCTGGCAGAGTATCAGTTCTGATTATGTATTTCCATTACATTCGTTACTTGGAGAGAGTGTACTTGAGAGAAATGGAACTCCAACTACATTGTTTGAGTCTTTTATCCTAGCCATACCTAACCTTAGCAATAAATTTGATCTTTTCTGTTGAGTAATAGTTCTTTAATGTTGAAACTAGTTCAAGTCATATTTTTGTTACTTGACAATTGGGAGTAGAGAGTAATACACTTGTCACTACAGAAGAGAAAACTCATGTCTGGAAATAACTTATTGAAAGTCATAAATCCAGTTAGTGACAGGATCTGAAAAGAAATAACCCAGATCACTTTAATTTTAGTAAAATATTTTTTCTAGCTTACCAAATTTCAGTACATGAGCTTTTCATTTTCTGGGTTTATAATCTACAACATCACTGCCTCTTTATTACAAGAGTGCAGAAATATACTTATTGCAACATTTTTTAATTTCAATAAATTTTACCACCTAGGATGAAGCCCCTTCTTATTCAAATGTTCTATAATTGATCTCTGCCCTTCATGAGTTATGACATAGTGTATATATGGTATATGTATGCCATATATTTAAAAGAAACTTTAGAGCTGTACTAATGATGATGGCAATTCTTATGTGCCAGCTACTCTATTTTGTACTTTCTATGTTTTCTAAATATACTTAATGATGATGTAAGGTATCAGTTTTCAGAGTAAAAAGTTGGGGGCGAGACAAATTATATAAATTGTTCAATGTCACTCAGAGTTAGATTCAAATTCAGTATTTGACCCCAAACTGTGCTCTTTTCTCTGTACCAGACACTTTCAAGTTTCTCTGCTTTTATCTGAGTTTTCATTTTGCTGATGAAAAATCTAAACCACAGAATGTTTTGCCACTTGTTCAAGGTCATCCATTCAGTTAGTGGCAGAGCTGAAATCTATTCACTCAATACCAAAAACCTAGACAACACTAAGAACATAATCACTCACAGGTACTACATGACTTTGGGGTAGCTTTCAACGGAATTATTCACTTCTCATTATACTTATGTTGGTATTGCTAACCATCGAAATTCCCTGGCTTCTCGACTGTAGAGCTATGAAATTAATGCCTTTTAAATACACAAATGTCTCATCCTCTGATAAGGGAAGTAAGGCCTGCCAAGCAAGTGTGTTTTTCCACGTGGATCTATGCCAGGCAGATGGCGTGAGCCCAGGTGGCCACCAAGGGAACACAGCGGAGAGGCTTCAGAAGGCAAGCATGAAACCATGCCAAGAGAGTTCTGGTGGTCACAACTGAAGAAGCCACATCTGTTTTCATGTCCCTAAAACAAATATGAAGCTAAGAATGAAAAAAAAAAAAAACCCAAGGGATGAAGTCTAAGTAGCACAGGAGTATAGTGGATGCTAAGGAACAAAAGAATGAAGTAAGATGGTTTAGGACTTTCATGTTAAGTGGCACTGGGATGCTGATGTTATTGGCCTATACCACATGACACTTTGGTAGACACAGACTGAATTATAGGAAAACGTTGGTATGGGAAAATTTTAGGAGTTTGTAGGAATTCTACTTCAAAACATATATGGTGCGGAAGCTGCCTAGCTGTGGAAGAAGAGCAGTAGATGTTTTTGCTATTTGGATTCATTGCAAAACTGCTCTTTTCTCCAATTTACATAAACTCCACATTGAAGTACTTACAGATTAAAAGCATTTCCTGAAAGCTCTTGGAACACTTCACAGTTTTCATTCTTTAATTCTTATATATAGGTACTCTTAAAAATATTATGAAAAACTATTCTACCACACAGAACTGAAGAAAGCCTGAGAATGGCAGATAAGTTTTCTGTGTTGATTTTAAGACCAATTACAATTACTTGGAGAATTTAGACTTGAAGCTTTCTCATTTGAGATAAGGCAAATGGCCATTTGATCATTCTGTTCTATAAAACAGAAAAAGCACATCTGACCAGAAAACTGGTTGCATTTGGAAGAGACGCTGGCTTCTCTTCTGAGAGCTCAGGTAGTACTACTCACTCTTGGACTGCAAGTAATGAAGTTGGCAACTCCTCAAAGGGAGTGAGCTTCTTGTCGTTTTGTGAATTTTATTTTTCTTCTTTTCAACCTCAATTGGCTTGTGTTTTAAGATTTTCTTTGATTTTATTCAAATGAAGTGCAACTACTTTTGAATTGGATTGACATATACACTTAACTCCAAAATTATGTAGTATTTATTGCTCTTATTTTGTTTAAAGTAGTATTATGAGTTTATTTTAGAAAATTTGAATTGTACAGTAAAGCACACCAAAAATGCCAGCTGTAATTTCACCACCAGAGAGAACTGTTTTTTTTATTTTAATATCTGGGGTTTTTTTGTCAGTTATTTTTGATGCTTAATGATATTTTATCAGAAATATTCATGCTTCACATACTAAATTGTAATCTATCTTTTATCATTTTACACCAGAAAATGCACTCTCCTAAAAGAATGTATTAATACCGTCATTGATTTAACCAATCCTATTAAATGTTTAGATTATTGCTACTTCTTTCTTACTCTCTTACCACGCACGATGCTGGAATAAACATCTCTTTAGATATCCATGTGCATATCCATGATGCTTGCCTTACAATCAATACAATTCTAGAAGTGAAATGTATGCTTGAGTTCTAGAGTAACACTTTGACATGTTACCTCTTTATTACCAGGTTGTAAAATAAATATTGGCCCAATTCAAACTAGTATTTAGGGGGTGAGGGGTAAACCTGGAAGGTTGATAGACAAGTCAATGTTGGTCAATGTTGAGGCTGAATTTTGAAATCTGTAGCTTGATTAGATGGAGATAGTAATTTGAGAAAACTGAGATAAAGGGAATCTAAAGACCCAGTTGGTTAAGTGGAGATAAAATTATAGTTTAGGAGTGCCCATGTGATTGAACATTTTGCTTTGTGCTAGATATACAATGCCTCTAATCTTCAAAGATCTCTAAGGCAGGTATTACCCCTATTATTTTAGAAATACAGCAACTATGGCTCAGAAGGTTGAGCTAAGAATCTTTTAAAAGGGCATCCCTCCAGGTCAGGGTTTCTCATACCTGGCACTATTAACATTTTGGGCTAGATAATTGTTGTGAGAGGCTGTCCTGTGCATTGTAGTATGCTTAGCAGCATCCCTGTCTAGATACCACTAAGCACCAGTAAAGCTCCAATCCCATCACTGACAACCAAAAATGTGTCCACATTGGCACGTCTCTTGGGGATGCGATGGGAGAAGTGGTCCCTGGCTGAGAACCACCACTGTTGTAGGAAGAGCTAAAGACAAAATTCAAAATGTCAACTGTGTGATTTCAAAGCATGTGTTCTTTTCTCTACAGTTTATTACCTCTCTCCAGAATAGGAATTCTGATGTGCTCTGGAGTCCTGGCTGGTATCCGATCTGATTTCTCACAGAAGCTGCTGATGGCTTTTTCATTCTCTAGAAATTTTATGATCCATTTCTTAGCAGACTATTTCACCATATTTCACTGAAAACAGGACACTCATTTAATATTTCCTCATCTTGCCTTTTTGTTCCCCACTCTTCTCATCTCCTCCAGAGTAAACTTGGTATCTTCACTCAATTACTTCTCTCTCCAACTGTCTGAAGGAACAGAGTAATTTTCTGGACAGGTGTGGTGGATAAAGCTAGGCTTTGGAATACAAGATCTCTGGGTTTGAATCTAGACTTTTATACTTACTGGCTCTGTGACCTTCGGTGAGTTACCTAACCATTCTGAGTCTACTGTTCTTTATACGTAAAATGGGGATTAAAAATAACACCTTATTCGCTTGCTAGGGGTGCTATAACAAATACCACAGACTGGATGGCTTAAACAACAGAAATTAATTATCTCACACCACTAGAACTTCAAAGTAAGGTGTTGGCAGGTGTGGCTTCTCCTGAGGTCTCTCCATGGCTTGCAAAGGGCCATCTTCTTTCTGTGTCACATGGGCTTTTCTCTGTGCTTGAGCATCCCTGGTGTCTCTCTGTATGTCTGAATTTTCTCTTATTACAAGGACATCAGTCAGAGTGGCTTAGGACCTTAAGGGCCTCATTTTAACTTAATTACCCCCTTAAAGGCCCTATCTTCAAATACAGTCACATTCTGAAGTACTGGAGGTTAGAGCTTCAACATGGACATTTTGGAGGGAACATGATTCAGTTCATACCATGTATTTACTGTAATATTTTAGGAATAAATTTATTAATAAATTTACTTTTTAACTTCTAAGTTCAGGGGTACATGTGCAGGATATGCAGGTTTGTTACAAAGATAAATGTGTCTCATAGGGGTTTGTTGTACAGATGATTTCATCACCCAGGTGTTAAGCCTAATATTCATTAGTTATTTTTTCCAGTCCTCTCCCTCTCCCACCCTGTACCCTCTGATAGGCCCCAGTGTGTGTTGTTCCTCTCTATGTGTCCATGTGTTCTCATCATTTAGCTCCTACTTATAAGTGAGAATATGTGAATCAAAACCAAAATGAGATACCATCTCACACCAGTCAGAATGGCTATTATTAAAAAGTCAAAAAATAACAGATGCAGGAGTGGTTGTGGAGAAAAAGGAATGCTTTTACACTGTTGGTGGGAGTGTAAATTAGCTCAACCATTGTGGAAGACAGTGTGGCAATTCCTCATTAATTTATTTGAAAGTACATCACAGAATGAGGGCATGAAGGAGACCATCTATCTGAGTTAAAACATCTGAACCTCATTGAAAAATAATTTCAAATTTTATTTTAGTTTCGGGGGTACATGTGCAGGTTTGTTCCGTGGGTATATTGCATGATTCCAAGGTTCATGGTTTGATTGTTCCCATGTCCCAGGTAGTGAGCATAGTACCCAATAAGCTAGTTTTTCAACCCTTGTCCCCCTCCCTCTGTTCCTCCACTAGTAGTCCCCAGTGTCTGTTGTCGTTCATGTTCATGAGTATCCAATGTTTAGCTTCCACTTATACATGAGAACATACTGTATTTGCTGAACCTCATTTCTTCCCTCAGGGTATACCTTGACTCATCCATTTCCTTCTTTTCCAGAAGCTTTCTTCACTTATACAATTTCTCTTTTATTGTTTCTCTCAAAACAATATAATTCAGAGCAGAATTAGGTATAGCATAAAAAGAGAACAAATCAATTAGAATTGTGCATCTTTTGAAAGATGTACATACTATATGATATACTAAAATCTTTTATTTTTCACCATATATAGGTATTTTTAACTTACCTATATATGTAGTCAAATATATAAATACCTATATATAGTCAAATATAGGTATTTTTTAAACATACCTATATAATATATGGTCAAAACTAGAAGACTTTAATTGTGATCATATATATAGATATTTTTAAACATACCTATATGTGGGATCAAATATATAAATACCTATATATATGGTCAAATATAGGTATATCCTTTTAGATAACTTATAAATGTACTTTATGATATACTAAAATCTTTAGTTTTCACCATATACATAGGTATTTTTACCTTGCTCCAACCTTGTATATACATAATTTTGTATCCTGACCTCTTCAGTTAATATCACACCTGTGCAACATAGACACACTATTATGTAGCATTCTTTTTATGTTAAAAATAACTAAAGTAACAGTCTCATCATTTATTTAACTATTCACATACTTTCCAATATTTAGATTGCTTTGATGATCTGGGGCTGTTATCAACAATACTGTCATGTACATTTTCAGCATATAACTTTTATTTCTTTTGGCTTGTTTCTCAGAATAAATTTCCACACTAAATCAAAGAGAATGCACATTCTTATGGCACTTTTAGATTAGAAAGCTGTTTTTCAAAAAGGTAGCACTAATCTGTACCAACACTAGCAGTGAACTTGTGCAAAGCTTTGACCATGAGATTATTGAGGATTTGATCTCCCTTTGCTCTACTGTACACAGTCATCGATTTTCCAGGTGTTGTTGACTTAATAGATGAAGTGACATCATTATTTATTTAGGGGCCTATTTTCCTTTTGATGAAGTCATACTACTTTTGTGTATCTTTATTGATTACATTTTTGTACTGTTCTCTATTTTCTGATCTCTAACCTTTTTATAATATTAGCCTACAGATGGAAACCAAGTCTTACTTTCCTCAGATGAAACTTCTCTTGATTTTTCTTTTTAAATGTTAAGATGATTTCTTTCCTTTTAATAATGTCTTAAATTTTAAGAACATTTTTTGGTAACAAAACAATAATATTTTGAAAGTAGTAATAGTTAAAAGTTTAGAAAATATAAGAACACTTGAAAATAAAAAATTCTTAGTCTGAGCATGGTGGCTCATACCTGTAATCCCAGTACTTTGGAAGGCCGATGCAGAAGGATCACTTGTGCCCAAGTGTTGGAGACCAGCCTGGGCAACGTAGGAAGACCCCAGCTCTAAAAATAATTTTAAAAAATTAGTCAGCTGTGGTGGTGTGCACCATGGTCCGAGCTACTTGAGAGGTTGGGGTCGGAGGATTTCCCGAGCCTGAGAGGTGAGGCTGCAGTGAACCATGAACCATGATCCAGCCACTATACTCCAGCCTGGGTGACAGAGCAAAGCCCTGTCTCAAAAAGAAAAAAAAAAATTATGATTTAACCACCTTGAGATAACTCACTTAAAAATACATTATCATAAAGTTTTATTGCATAAATATATTTAAAATTAGGATGATATTGATGGTGGTTTAGTATCCTAATTTTTTCACTCAATATTATGTCATTAGTATTTTCTGATATCCTTTGACTTTAAGAACATTAATTTAAACGGTCAAACTATATAGCATAAAAGAACTATACTGCTTTGCATTTAACTATTGCTCTACTAAACACTTAGGTTAGAATAATTTTCTTCCTGCCATTATAATTAATTACATTGAGCAACCTTGTACACAAATCTATCTACTCATGTATTCAGGATATATTTGTAGAAGCTACTGATTCCACAGATATAAACTTTCTAAAGACTCAATTCACATTGCCAAATTGCATTTCAGTCAGGTTGTGCCAGTTTTCCCTCCCTTATCATAACGGGTGAGTGCCTGCCTAATGCATCCTTGCCAACACTAGGATAATCTTTGAAAAATCTTTGCTACTTTAATACTTGAAAAATATTAACTCATTACATTTGCATTTGTTTAGGGAGTCTGATCATTTTTGCATATGTCCACATTTGTTGTTTTACTTACGTGAGTTATTTAGTAATGTCCCTTTCCTATTTTTAAGATATGAGTGATTTTTAATTAATTTATAAACATACTTTATGATTAAAGATATTATTCTGTTGTCAGCATATTACTTATAAATAGTGCCAGTGGCACTACCGGTTTGCTTTAAAATGATTATTGTGGCTATTTTGTAGAAAAGAGGTTATAAGGTAATGAACAAGATGGGACAGATCAATAAGAGGCTATAGCTGTCACATTTGGAAGATACAATACTATTAATTTTTGAAAATGTATTTGTATTTAACTACTTTATTTAAATTATCTTTATTATGATTCTAGAAGTCTTTCAGTTGGTTTATTAGGATTTATAGATATATAATGATTATTTTTAATTAATAATATTTTTTATCATGTACAATATTCATACCTATTGTAAGAGGTATTCCATTTTCTTAATTTTAATGATAATGTCATGGTTGAGACATGATTGGATATGATAATGCACACTGTTTATCATCCTGTGTTTTTAACACGCTTTTATCAGTCGTTTATATTCAATTGCATCAATGACATATTGGCATCTATATGATAATCACATAGTGCTTCTCTTTTGATTATTATGTAGTCTTATCTCTTCTCATGGTTACAACTCTCAGTCCTGTGACATTAACCCCATCTTAGAAATCTAGCTGGAGAGAGTCTGTGGCAGGTGACACTATTATCTAAAATAAGGAACTCCAGGGGTGGGAAATTAAATGATTTGTCATAGTCACACAGAATTATCCAATTCTAAGACTTTCACGTCTTTGGAAGTGCAGGTTTAAATATAACACCCCCTTCGGCTCATTTGCTAGTTTTTATTTGGTGTAAAGCCTCAGATCTGCATGCAGAAAGAGCCAGAAAGAATAAAGAGGAAAGAAGGACCAGGGAGGCAATACGATTGCCATCAACGGTGCAAAGATTTGGGGAGTCCTTTATTGCATGGTTCGAATACCACCTTGGCTGTTACTGGCTGTGTAGCTCTGGGCAGGATACCAGATTCTCTGGGATACAAGTCTCAGCTTTGAAGGAGGACTGTGAGGATTGGATGATAAAATTTAAGTAAAGGATTTAACACACCGGTTGGCAAAGAGTAATTCTTACAGAGATTTCATAGTGAGCCTAGCATTGCACTTAGAACTGTTTTGTGCTAAAATGTTAACTCATTCAATTCTCCCAACAACCCTATGAAATAGGTATTATCATTATCATTTCTGTTTTGCAAAGAGGGTAAATGAGACACTGAAAGTGTAAGTAATTAACCTAAGGTCCCACTGAAAGTAAGTGGTACTGCTGGGAGGTGATATTGGGTGGTGTGGCTCCAAAGAGCCTGCTCTTGACCACTGCTGAGACACGACATCTTACTGTAGATAGTGTGCATCTTTCTCTACTCACTAAGCCTTTAAGTTCTTAGAAATCACAAAGTACAGCTACTCCATTTAACAACTGAGGAAATTGAGGCCGAAAGAGGTAAATGACTCTCCCAAATCACAAAACAAATGAATCCCAGAACTAGGACTAGAATTCTGGTCTCCTCACTCCATTTTCTACTTCTGCAAGTAGAAAGCGCTTCCAGTACCACTGGTTTGGAACATTCCGGGCCTACCTTCAAGCTCTTAGATAAGCTTCAAGCCTTGGAAAGTGAAAAGAGGCATTTATCTACATTGTGTAATTATTTTCAACCAGTTTTTAAAAACTTTTCCTTTAGGTCAGACATAATTACTTCAAGAATGTAAGTTATAAGTCTTTGTGGATCTTTATGATGCTACAAGTGGTTATATTTATCACATTTTTTTCTCTTTTTTTTTTCTTTTTTTTTTTTTTGAGATGGAGTCTTGCTCTGTCACCCACGCTGGAGTGCAGTGGTGCGATCTCTGCTCACTGCAACCTCCACCTCCTGGGTTCAAACAATTCTCCTACCTCAGCCTCCCAAGTAGCTGGGACTACAGGCGCGTGCCCCCATGCCCAGCTAATTTTTGTATTTTTTTTTTTTTTTTTTAAGTAGAGACGGGGTTTTACCACATTGGCCAGGCTGGTCTCAAAATCTTGACCTTGTGATCCACCCGCCTTGGCCTCCCAAAGTGCTGGGATTACAGGCATGAGCCACTGCACCCAGCCTACTTATTACATTTTTAAATTGCAGAAGAAAGTATAAACAAAAGGAAAAAAACTGAACAAACAAAAAGTTTAAAAAAATCTACATGTATAAGTCTTGCAGATTTACTTAAGACTTAATTTACCTGGCCTAACTTGAATTTCTAGCTCAGTTTCAATAAGAGGAAACAGTGCCATGCTTCCAGTACCAAAATGGATTCATTTCTGAATAACATAGATAGAGCAATGCCTAAAATGCAAATCCCAGTTTTCTCATTACCAATGTGATAAAATGAGATTTGTTTCTATGGAGGAAACCTTCCTTAGTGGACTTTGCTAATAATATCTGATGAGGAATGAGTTGAGGTATTGGGAGCTCAGATTCTAGAGATAAGTTATCTACCAGAAGTTTGCTGTTAGACGTCTTCACCATATTTCCTATCTTTGTTTTTTCTAAGGTTTCAACGTTGCATTCACAGAGCTCCAGTAGTTATTTTCTTGCCATTCTTTCAGCTGCTGCTGAACTGAACCTGACCAAATAACATCAATTATCAGGTTAGTGTGGTCATGCCACAAGAATTTCCTGCATGGCTCTGATCACATTTTGGAATGGATCTAAAACGTACAATTTGAAAAGGACAACACAATATCTCACATTAATAGCACTTATTTTCTACTTCATTACCTCCATAGAAAGGGAACTCATCACATATTTACCACCATTATCATCACCCAACACTACAATTTACTCAGAACTTACTGTGGGCTGAATGCTGTCTGTGTCTACCCTTTTTAGTCCCTTCAAAACTTTATAAGGTAGGTATTATCTTCCAAATTCTATGGAAGGGGAAATGAAAGATCAAATAAATAAGAAAAAAAAAGAAAAACTGACTTACAGTTTCACAAGAGTGAAGGTAAAATTGAGCCAAATTCTTTATGGGTTCTGAGATTAAGTCCTTCCTGATAACTGAGAAGCCACAATTACAAGGCTGCATCATTTCCACCAAGGGGACAAAAAGGAACCTTTGTTTCTTCCTGTGTATCTTGACCCCTTGATTGCTGATTTAACCCTATTCTCTTTCATTCTGTGTTGGGAACATGACTTCTCTGGGTCCTGAAAATTTTACAATTATAATTAGTGAGTCAGATTACATTGCTAGTTTTCATTCTATTTTG
Source organism: Symphalangus syndactylus (assembly GCF_028878055.3). Classification (NCBI taxonomy): domain Eukaryota; kingdom Metazoa; phylum Chordata; class Mammalia; order Primates; family Hylobatidae; genus Symphalangus; species Symphalangus syndactylus. The sequence goes on from NC_072438.2 coordinate 26,313,679, forward strand.
GAGACACCGACAGTGGAGTGCACTGGATAGGAACATAGACTGTGATGCCATGCTGCTTGGGTTCAAAGCTAAGTTCCTGTGATGGTTAATTTTATGTGATAACTTGACTGGGCTAAGGTATACCCAGATAGCTGGTAAAATATTATTTCTAAATGTGGCTGTGAGAGTGTTTCTGGAAAAGAACGGCACTTAAATTGGTAGACTGAGTGAAGACTGCTCTCACCAGTGTGGGTGCGCATCATCCAATTTGTTGAAGACCAGCTTAGAACAGAAAGGCCCAAAAAAGGGCAAATTCACTCCATCTTCTTGGGCTGGGGTATCTTTCTCTTCCTTCCTTAGAGATTAGTGCTCCTGGTTTTCAGGCCTTGGGACATGGACTGAGACTTACATCATTGGTCCTCCTGGTTCTCAAGCTTCTGCTGTTGGACTGAAACTACACCATCAGTTTTCCTGGCCTCCAGCTTGCAGACAACAGACTGTGGGGTTTCTCGGCCTCCATAATGGTGTGAGCCAGTGTTTCATAATTAACCTATTTATGTTGCTCTCTCTCTCTCTCTCTCTATATATATATATATATGTATATCTATATCTATATATCCTGTTGGTTCTCTTTCTCTGAACAACCCTGACTAATACAGTTTCCCCAACAAAATTAGCTGTATGACCTTCAACAAATTACTTAACTTCTCTATTCCTTCATCTTTAAAATGGGAAAGTTGTGAGGATTTAAAGAGTTAATAGCATAAGACACTTAGAGCATTACCTGGCATTTGGTAAATGCCATATGAAAGGATTTGCTATTGTCACTACACATCAGCCCAACCTGATTCCCAGCTTCCTTATTCCCGCTTCTTGGAGAACTGGGGCTGATGTGTGAAGACAGGGTGCCTGTCCTGAGGTAGAGTGTGTTTCAGGAGCTCTTCTTTCACATTCTGTGGCTCAGTCTCCAGTCTTATCCAGATCCTGTCTCTCCTTCCCATCACTCACTCCATTTTCCACAGTACTCCGGGCTTTTGTTGTGTCACCTGCTTCTGACCCAGGATGGCTCTTCAGAATGTCCACTGTGGGATTTCTGCTTTACTGGGGAACTCGCTCTACCTGCTGTCCTCCTCATCTGCCAGTTTTCCCAGCTGCGTCCTATGCTCCCATGTCTTGAAATAGTTTTCCCTCCCTGAGCACTCCTTCCAGGAGTTTTTATCATTTCATTCCTTCCTTCTAGAAAGCTCTTTTTCTTATCATCATGGCAAAATCTCAGATATCGTCATGCCAGACCCAGTCAAATATGTTATAACCTTTGAGAAATATCCATAGACGTCTATCAGTTTTCCTTCTCTGGATCACCAAGACTTTATTTGTTCAATCTCTTGTAATAGCCTGTGTGATGTTAATGTGTTGCATTAGTTGTTTATGAGTGTCTTCACTGTCAGTAAAGATGATGTGGAGTACCACTCTGGCATGGTGTACTCATGGTGTACAGAGAGGTGTAGAGTACCACTCTGGCATGGTGGTGTAGTGGATTGGGACGTGACTCCGACAGCCACGTTATTTTAATTTAAATTCTCATTTTTCAACTCCCTGTGTAACCAAGAGCAGATCGCAGTGTTCATCTCCTTGCCTTGACTTCCTCATGGGGAAATTGGAGGTAGTAATAGTAATTTCCTCATAAAACTGTTGTAAGAATGAAATAAATGTATAGATGCTAAGAATATGGAAACATAACTTGGTATATCAAAAGCATTCAAGAACCATTGGTTACTAGTAGTATATTGTTATTATTAAGTCCTCATTGCTTCTCATAGTAAATGACATGGCCCATGGATATACTCAATCACTATTTGGTAATTAGATGAATTCCCAATTGTAGAAAATATCAGCTCTGTACAAATATCTATTGTATATCATATCCTTTCTCTTTTTCTTTTCCTCCCTTCCTCTGTTCCTCCCTCCATCCCTCCCCCCCTTCCTTCCTTCCTTCCCTCCCTCCCTCCTTCCCTTCCTTCCTTCCTTCCTTCCTTCCTTCCTTCCTTCCTTCCTTCCTTCTTTCCTTCCTTCCTTCCTTCCCTCTTCCTTCTTTCCTTCTCCTTCCTTCCTTCCTTCCTTCCTTCCTTCCTTCCTTCCTTCCTTCTTTCCTTCCTTCCACTTTCTTTCTTCCTAAACTGTTTTCAATGTGCTCAGTATGCCAGGGTCCTCTAAATCTGGAACCTTCTTTCTACCTTGCTTTACCCAATCCAGCAACTGGAGTCTGGCCCTCACACTTAGTCTTGGACCTGAGTCTCTATCAGCTGACAATCCTAGCTCTTTGCAGAGGATCCTGAGCAGCCCCTGCCTATGTTTCCTGTCTGGCTTTGCCCTCATCCTTATCTTGGATGCCTGTCTTTCAAGCCACTGCATATTTATTTTCTGGTCTGTGCCCCATTGTTACCCATCTGTTTGGGAACCTGTTATCTCCCTGGACAGATCTGTCTCTTAGCACCTGCAGGGAGCCCTGTCTCACTAACTCTTGCCACATCCCTTGTAGCTGAGTTAGTTCTAATTCCCAGCTCCACCCCATCTGCTCTGTCCTGCAGATTCATTGCACTATATTCAAATATATCTGCAACCAAAACATCAAAGCTGGGGAAGGGCCAATTTGGCTTGTAATTTAGATATCATTGGCTTTTTTTGCATTATTAAGAGATATAATGCTGAGTGAACCTATTTTCCTTTGAGGATGTCCTTGTGGTGAACTCAGCAATGAATGAAAAGGGTAAAGCAGGGAGTAATACTTAAAATATTTCACAGCGTAGTATGAGCACCTCCAAATTAGAGTAGGTGCTGGATGTAAAAGATCAGTTTGGCTGTTCCCAAGGGTTCCCACTGGAGAAGAACTCAATCCTGGAAGCTAATATTGCAGTGATATTTTAGGCCCTTATTAGGGAGCAAAATGTCTTTTTTTCAATCTCCTTTTCTGTTTACATGTCTTTAACTGTTAATGTTGTCAGACTAAATACTGTACACATGGTAAAATTTGAATGTATTCAGACAAACAATGAATGACCTTTTAGATTAAATATTCCTCAGAGATTACATGGGACATACTTATAGTAACAGTAATACATTATTTATCTGAAATCTAATGTTAGCTGGACATCTTGTATTTTTGTTTGCTAAATATAGCAACTCAATTTACTGTTCCTCATCCCATTCTGGCCTAAATGTTGTGCCCAGTTTTATCCCCACACAGTTGAAATTATCTATATTCCCATTTTAGTGACTGATTGGCACATAGTAAGTGCTTCAGAAATGTTTGTGGAATTGTCTTTTAGTGAAGGAAATTGATAGAAATCTCAAAATGAAAATCAAATACAGTGCAAGGAAGAGAAAAGAAAGAATTTCTGAGAACTTCATTTTCTTTAGACAATAATGTTGGTCTCATAATGGAGTGGATACCTGTGTGTATCTGTTGCTCCCCAGAGATGACCCATGTAGCTTTGATTTATTTTTTATTCTGAAAATCTAGAGAAATGGAAATGCACCATCACACACAACCTCTCAAAAGGCAAATGGCAGGTGCTCTGCTGCTGTAATTCAAGGAAGCATATTTTTTTACTGTTTGACAGGTCTTATGCCACTCCTTAATAAGCATTTTCAGTAGGCACAGTCCAAGCTTGCACTTTCCCACAGTGTTCAAGTTTCTCTAGTGATGGAGAAACTTCTGAACCAGGCTATTGGCACATAGTGGGACACAGTATCACTCAATAAATTGCAATGATCCACTTGGAATGCCCCCACAATGGCTGAAGGTTAAACCTTCATAGCCTTACCTGGAATGCCATGATATCTTGTTCTCTCATCCTTCCACACCTTTGTTTCTGTCATTGTTTCTGCCTGACATTTTTTTTTTTCTTACGTTGCTCCTAGACAAGTTCTAAGTATCTTCATAAGTTACATTTTTTAAGTTTCCTGTGCTCGGTGAGGCCTTACATAGTCTCTTATTTGACAAAATTGCGTATATTTATGGTGTACAAATGATGTTTTGAAATATATATATCATGGGATAACTAAATCAAGATTATTAATATATTTATTAGCTCAGGCACTTATTTTTTTGTGGTGATAACTCTTAAAATATATTCTGGCAGCAATTTTCAAGTGTACAATACATTGTTATATTTACTATAGTTACCACATTGTACAATAGATCTCTTGAACACATCCCTCTTGTCTAACTGAAATTGCGTTATACTTTGACCAACATTTCCATACCCTCCCTCTCTCATCCCCTCCCATCATTGTACTCTCTGCTTCCATGAGTTCAGCTCTTTTACATTTCTCATATACGTGGATCATGTGGTATTTGTACTTCTTTGCTTGGTTTATTTTACTTAGTATAATGCCCTCCAGCCTCACCTCTGTCGTTGCAAATGACAAGATTTCACTTTTAGTTAAGGTTAAATAGTACTCCAGTGTATATATGCCACATTGTCTTAATCAACTCATTCATTGTTGGACACTTAGCTTGTTTCCATGTCTTGGCCATTGTGAATAACGCAATAAACATGGGAGTGCAGACGTATTTTTGATATAATGGTTTCATTCATTTCCTTTAGATATATTCCCAGTAGTGGAATTTCTGAATTATGTTGTAGACCTATTTGATGAACTTCCATCCTCTTTCTCAGCTTCTTGTCATGTTTTCATCCTAGCATCTTTCTTCTGCATTTTCTTCTGCCCAGAAATGGAGGAGGGAAGATACCCTCTTTTAGGGTCCATATTAATTAGCGATCCATATGAGTTAGAAATTGTATTCAGCTATGAATAACAAAAACCCTCCAAAAATGACTCAAATCAATTAGTAGTTTTATTTTTCTACTATTTTATTTTCTAGTTTTATTTTTCTATGTGTTGTCTGGAGGTTTACATTCTAGGGCTGGTATGGTGGCTCTGCCACAGAGCAGGGTCTTTCTGTTTTTCTGGTGAGCTATCCTTAACATTGTATCCTGGTCTAGGGAATGTTTATTTCTAGATCTTTGAGGGCAGGGGCTATATTATTACTTCAATCAGATTTTTAAAATTGTTCATATCCCTCAGGGCATATAGAATAATGCTTAAAACATAGTGACTATACAGTAAATGCTCATTGAATGAATAATAAACAATGAGATAATTTCTCACTTGGGGAAAAATGAAAAAGGTGTGTTTGATCATTGTTAAACACAACCTCAAAGCCATCACCTACACAACTTAAGAAAAATATTCAGTGCTTCCTTTTATTTGCCTCAGATATCACACTTTGGTTTACCTATTAGTGCCTCGATCTGAAAAGTCAACTTAAAATATAGGAAGCCTCCAAATTAGAGTGTGATATATTCCTAAAAACCCATACTATAGAGTGTGATTCTTATGGAAATAATATTATAATTGACACATATTTTCAACCAAGGATTTGTCAACAAATAAATCACAGAAATGATGATTAGTGTGTCATAATAACAGAAAGCTACAATGATTTAAAAGTGTAAAATTATGCCTTATGTCCTAGAAAGTGAACATATACTTACAGTAAATATTTATGAAACAGGGAGTCCGAGTGTACTATAAATTGTATATATTACACATAAAACACAACTCTATTCTGCCATAAATATGACTTAAAACTAACATGCTAGTGATAATAATTCTTGAAAGCTTTGGACTAGATCCCATTGATCTTGTTCAGGGCTTACTGCAGTCCTTTTCACATAGAAGATGCCCAAGAAATACTTCTGAATTGAATTAAACTGAATGTATGCGAATTTCATAAAGCACTTTCACATCCATTATGTCATTTTGTTCTCTTAATAATCCCTCTGTATGCTTAGTAGAGAGTATCCCAATTTACAGACAAAATGAAGATCATCACAACTTAGTCACATTTTTTAAGGTCAGAAAGTTATTGAGTCGTGATGCAAAAGTTCTTACCTACTTTTTTTGGCTCTAAGTTTAGAGTGTTTCCATGTTGACTCACACAAATATTGATGATTCAGATGACCCAGGTCTGCACAAAAAGGTTTGCATAGCCAAGTGCTTTTTCTCTTAACTTTTTCTGGAGCAGAGACATTCAAAATCATTTGATTTATCTTAGTTCTGCCTCAATATAAAATAATATTTGAGTAGGAGTAAATTTCCTATTGATGAGTGATATAGTTTGGATTTATACCCCACCCAATCTCATGTGGAATTGTGATCCCCAGTGTTGGGGGAGGGGCCTGGTGGGAGGTGATTGGATCGTGGAGGGCTAACCTCCCCCTTGCTGTTCTCCTGATAATGATTTCTCATGAGATCTGGTTGTTCAAAAGTGTGTAGCACCTTCCCTGTCTCTCTCTTCCTTCTGCTCCAGCCATGGAGGACAGATCTGCTTCCCCTTCACATTCCATCATGATTTTAAGTTTCCTGAGGCCTCCCCAGCCATGCTTCCTGTGCAGCCTGTGGAACTATGAGCCAATTAATTATCTTTTCTTTATAAATTATGCTGTGTCAGGTAGCTCTTTATAGGAAAGCGAGAACGGCCTAATACATTGAGTAAGATAAGTTGGGTGTTTTTCTCACCCAACGATAGTTTCAACAGGAAAGTCTGGCCTAAAGTTTATCCCTGCTTCTTCTCCTATGCCAATTATTTTTATAAAGAACTACAGTTTGCTATCAGGACAAAGAAAGGCCACTTTAATACATTAAGCAATGACTTCGCTCCATTTGGTCTTTGTGTATGAACTCAAGGTACTTCCCATTTTATGGAAAACTTGACACAACAATTACCACCCAAATAACCTATAATTTTATAAGGTAATCCAATGCATCTACCAAAAATTGTTAAAACAGGAAAAGAATAGTATGTCAAGAGAGCATCCTTTGTTAGAAAGTGAGTGTGCTGCAGTGTTCAAAACCATGGCTTCCGATGTCAGATTCTCTGTGTTCCAGCCTCTTCTCTGCTTCTTACTAGAAGAGTGAGCTTAGCAAGTTACTGAACCCTCTCAGTGTCATAGTTTTGTCATCTGAAAATGGATATAAGAATGATACCAACCTCATATGATTGCTGTGAAGATTAAATGTGTTAAAATTCATAAAACTGATAATCATTCTTAACAAGAAGCAAGAATTTAATGAACTGTAGCAAGTACTGTTATTGGCTATACGTTTTTGAACAATAGTGGGAACTTCTAATTGTCTCCCTAAAATGTGCTAAGGATTAGAAAACTAGACAATTATGCTTAACATAGATTTCAGTAAAATCTGAGCTAATAGTATTTACATGTAGATTGAATGACTCATACAAGGTGGTATGAGTGGTAGTTGTTCTGTTTACTAGAATTCTGAAATTCACTTTTGGAGTCACAGTTATGTTTAACTACTAGATTAGGAGAGAACTTCTTTGCTTTTATCACTCTGTTTCTCCAACAATTGGCACATTGTTGGTGCTCAGTAAATTCTTCTGTAATGAATGAGTAAATAAATGAACAAATTACCAGGATTTCCAGAAGTTTGACTTGTGATTAGGTTACCATATAACTACCAAACCTATTAAGTTGGCCATCTTGATTTTACTACTGAATGCATTAGCTTGACATGTAGATACACTCTTGTGAAATATAGCTTTTGAAGTTTAGAAGTAGCTGCATTATAAATTTTTTCAGTGCTAATTGTTAGTTTTTTGATTACTGCAATCCCAGTATTTTCACATTACCTATGCTCTTTTACTTACGTGAAACGTAGCAGAAAAAGAGACCATAATCTAGTACATTTAAATTTGCCACAATGGAAAAGGACATACATGGCTGTTAAGTAGAAGCTAAATGTTAAAAACTATATTTAAATATGATCTTTGCAAAGGTTAATGACTTTTCTGAATACAGAGACTTTGTATTTTATGTTTTATCTTTGTCTTGAAGATTTTGGTGCAGACCAACCATTAATAATTCAAAAGTAGTTTCATAAAAAATAGTATGTGGGTGTCATTTTGTGCTGTGACCCTCTGTCTGGTTTACTGACTTAAGGAAAGATGAAAGACCTGAAAGAAGAGTTTATTCCCTTCCTGAGGGCTCAGAAAGACTTGGGAACTACTTTCATAACCTAGAGATTTTGAAACTTCCATTATAATATGGATAAAAAAGAAGTGAACCACAATATTAGTTTTAATGGCATGTTGAAATGTATAATTCTGTTTGTTTTGTCATATTCTGTGAACATGAGATACTCCCTGGCCTTCAAATTTTATTTGCTTATTGGCTGTTTGGAACTTGATACTTTGCTACATGAACAATGTTAGCAACTGAGATAGAGAAAGAACTACCTCCCTCCCCTCCGCTCTCCTCTACACTGCAATAATCATTTCTATAGAAAATATCATTCCAAATTCTAGCTTTTATTTCTGCCTAATTCTATGCTTATTATAGGAAGTAGACGCTCCTTAAATTTTGCATGACAAAGTGATTTCAATAACATTTCTCTGGAGCAGCCCCAGAATTGGAGCTGCCATCTGCATGTGACCCTTTCCTTAGGGCCTCAATGCCCAAGGAATGGGAAAGATTTTGTCCTAAGGGCCTGTGGGTTTAATGTGGGAATAAAATATTGATATTCCAGATAACAGAAGTTGCTTTTTATGGGATATTCATTATGTGCCAGGTACTGTGCAAAGCACCTTACATGCATTATTTCATTTAATTCTAGGAATGCTCACTTTAAGAGTGAGGAGACTAAGGCTGAGAATAAGCAACTTGTCTAAGATCATAGATCTACAAGTGTCTAAACCAGAATGTTCTGGCTCCTGTTTATATCTCTCTCTCTTCCTGCCCAGGCCCCAAAGTTATTTTGCTTTGGTGGCTTCTCTGTCCCTGCAGAAGTGGCCAGACACAGTCCTGAGACTTGGTAAATTCAGCTGGGAAAAGAGATAGGAAGCTTGTTGTCCATGGGTTCAAGTCACATGAATCTCACCACCTTTCTCAGCAAAAGCAAGTGTATTTTTCTCTACCTGACTCCCATGTCTATTCTTAATTGCTTCTAATTTTTAGGAGGAAAGATTATGATTGACTACCAACCTTCAGACACCAGGTTGGGGTACTGTCTCTGTGTAGCACTGTGTTGTGTTACTGTTTAATGTTTGTTGGTTGGTGCTTTAGAGATCTTCTTTGGGGACTACAAATCCCTTTGCAAATAGCATTATAGGTGCAAGATCAATGGAAATAATAATAATAAAAAAAAAAACAGAACTAAACAGAACACAAAAACCATATTGGGTGAACGGAAACTCATACCTACATTAAACCACCTTTGCAGTGTGCTGATGGAAGAAAGTGACATTTACACAGAAATGCCCTGAAGGAGAAAGAAACAAGAGTTGAAACGAAAGCACCACAAACAATGTGGCACATAAACTTGAAAACAGGAAGAGTGACCTTTCCAAAGGTTAGAAATGTACTATTCAGCCTCTAAAATTCATATCATTTTTGGTGTCAAAATTTCCTCGAGCTCCAAGTTGGTGTTTTCATCAACATGGTTGAGTTGAAAACTGTCGTAGCTTAAACTTCAGGTCTTCAAGTGAAACCAGCATAAAGTCTGGGCCAGGGAAATGTTTCCCTGGGGGTAACATAGAATAGCCAGTGGGCCTCTTAAAAATCAATTGCCCCCATCTTTTCTTTCTGTAGTTGACGGATGAGAATTGCAGAAAGTAACATCCAACCCTTTGAACTTTTGTTCTCTGAAGGTTTCATCTGACTGTCATTCTATGGCCAGGTAAACCTTCCTAAAGTACCACTTTCTTCAACAGACTATAAACCAGCAACAGTGAGTATTACTCAGGTCTCATAGGGTTTGGGTACAAACTTAGTGTGTCCAGAGAACCAGAGAAGTTTTTTGGAAAGAATATAACCCTTGGAGAAGAAGTGAGGGTGGTCTACAATGGCATGAAGGACTCTTACAAAGAAGAGGGGTGTCTATATCATAGACCCTTGGTCTCTATTCTGATATGCTCAGATCCCCGTTGCCATTGCTGTGAAACATTATTATTTACCATTTCTGGGAAATGCAATTCTGTTTATTCTGGAAAACAAGATTAGGATGAGTAGATAACAGAGAGAAGCAGATTTTGAATCAATATAAGAAATAACTTTTTACAAATTGAATTTCTCAAACATGATTTGTGAGAAACTACCTAGAAATATTTAGATAGAAGCTGGATGAGTAATATTGGTACTGTGCTTGGGCAGCATTCATGCATGAGGTGTGGCATTGCTTTTAGGGTTTTGTACCAATTCCTTACTCTCAGATTGTCATGGTACATGAATGAGCCTCAAACATTCACAGGTGAGTTGCCAAATTTGAGCAGTATTTAACATGGATATTTTACAGTGCTTGTGTATTTAAGTTGTTATAGAACTCTCTGTCTATGTCAAGTGTGGAGTGTAGCTGGGTGGGCTGCCCAGTTCAGGAGAAACAACTGCTGCATGTGTGAGGCATAATATCAAATTGGCTCCAAGCTAAAAATTTGTGTAAGAACTTTACCTTACAAGTATATATAACAGTGACTGAAGCAGAACATGGTCAGAAAGAAAAAAAAAAGTGGAGAACTAAATGCTGACTGAGTAAATCGTATGCAACCGAGACTGATACTCAATGATTGGGTACCGCAAGAGACTGACAGACTGAGACAAGGATTGAACTAAATTTTTGCTTACTTAGTTAGTGGTACTTTACATTTTTTAATTTTTCTATATGGACTACCAAATTCTAGTATTTGAAATCCTACACACACACACAAAGATTAATAATTGGATTTCAACACCCTCCTCCTCAACCTTCAATGCCTCCCCTATATCTGGAGGATAAAAACTCCAGTTGTGGTTGAGTATGCACAAACTCTCACACAGCCCCAGGAGCAGGTTTTATGGTAGCAGAGTCAGAGTTTTTTTTTTTTTTTTTTGAATCTAGAGAAAAAGAAAGAAGAGATGTAGTGTCAGGCATAATTCAAATATGACAAAGAAGTATTGCGTTGGGAGAGGGTGGAAGACAGGTTAGAGATGGCAACAAGAAAGACAAAAGCAAAAAATCATAAGAATTCAAGGTAAAACATAAACAAAGCTAAATAACTGGAAGTGAATACTATGATTGCCCTGAGGGGAACTAATAGATGTGGGCATGAAATCCTTCACAAGGCAGAGTTGAGGTAACTTCTGCCAAATGACACCTTCCCAGAAGTACTGAATGGTTGGAAACTTGGACACCTTAATCTTCCTGGCCTTAATCTTACTACATAAAATCTAGATTTTGAATCAACTTTGCACTTCTCCATCCTGCTTCAATTTTTCTGGTTTACTCCTAGTAGTTTGTTCGTTGATTTTATTCGTATAAATATCCTCATCTCAGGCAAGCTAAATCCTACCCATCCCTAATGGCCTAGCTTTGGACTCTTCTCCACTGTGAAGTATTACACAGTCCTTCCAGCCCACAGAACTTATTTTTATGTTGAAACCAAAGGATATTGCTTGTGCCATTTATTTGACCCTTGTCACATAGTATCTTCTGAGATTTTCTCTTGCATTTATATATTGAGCCTTGTATATTGGGTACTTGTAGATTTGCCTTCTCAGTAATATATTAAATTGCTTGTTCCTTGACTTCCCAAGTAGATCTCAGTCCAGAGAATCATCCACTATAAATGCAAATTATATCTATTTGGGTTGTCAGATTGCACATGTCAAAATTTATACTAGGTAACATAACTGCTGAGAGTTAGGAGAGATTGCTGAGGACTGATGTGCTAGTTGGAAAATCACGATGGAGGTGAGGGGAATGAAGGCAGCTGAAGGACGTAACATTAAGAGTCAAAACCTTTCAGCAGTGGTGTGCAGATGCTGTAGAAGAATAACATGTAGTAACAGAAACAATTGATAGTATTTATTGAGCAATGTGCTAAATGCTTTACTTATATTCTCTCATTTAATCTTTCAACAAATTTAATTTCTTCCAGAAGGTATAATGACAAATAAAAACTGGTATATATAAGATAGACAATGCAATATTTTGATAGCCATATACATTATGAAGTGATTAGCACAATAAGGCTAATTAACATATCTGTCACCTCACATACGGTTTTGTGTGTGCATGTGGTAAGATCTACTCTCCTAGCAATACTTAGTTATTAGCTGTAGTAACCATGTTGTACATTAGGCCTTCAAAATTTACTCATCTTACAAGTGAAAGTTGATACCCCCGATGAGCAAAATTTCCCCCCACCCATCCCTTGGTAACTACCATTCTACTCTCTGCTTCTCTGAGTTCTACTTTTTTTGATTCTACATTTAAGTGAGATTATGTAGTGTTTGTGTTTCTATGTCTGCCTGATTTCAGTTAGCATAATGTTCTCCAGGTTCATCCATGTTGTTGCAAATGGCAGGGTATTCTTCTTTATAGAGGTTTAATAGTATTCTGGTGTGTGTGTGTGTGTGTGTGTGTGTGTGTGTGTATCATATTGTCTTTATTCATCTATGGACCAAACTTAGCTTGTTTCCGTATCTTGGATACTGTGAATAATGCTTCAGTGAATATGGGAGTGCAGATAACCTCTTCAACATACTGATTTAATATCTTTTTGATATATGCCTAGTAGTGGGATTGCTGGATTACATGGTAGTTCTATTTTTTATTTTTTGAGAAGCCTCCATGCTATTTTCCATAATGGTTGTACCAATTTATATTTCTACCAGAAGTGTATAAAGATTCCCGTTTCTCTACATCCTTGCCAATGCATGTTATCTTTTGAGTTTTTGATAATGTCATTCTAACAATTGTGAGGTGGTATCTCATTGTGGTTTTGATTTGCATTTTTGTAATGATTAGTGATGTTGAACATCTTTACATATACCTGTTGGCTGTTTTTTGGGTTCTTTGGAAAAATGTCTTTTAAGGTTTTTTGACCATTTTAAAATTAGGTTATTTGATTTTTGCTCTTAGAGTTCTATGAGTTCCTTATATATTTTAGATATTAACTTCTTATTGAATATATGGTTTGCAAATATTTTCTACCATTCCACAGGTTGCCGTTTCATTTTGATTATCTCTTTTGCCGTGCAGAAACTTTTTAGTCGATGTGGTTCCACTTTTTTATTTTTGATTTTATTGCTGATGCTTTTGGTGTCATGTCCAAAAAAAATCATTGACAAGATGGATGTCATAAAGATTTCCCCCTATGTTTTCTTCTAGGAGTTTTACCTCTTTAGATCTTATGTCTAAATCTTTCATCCATTTTAAGTTGATGTTTGTGTGTAGTGTAAGATAAGGATTATTTTATTTTTTTCACATGTGGATATCCAGTTTCCCAGCACCATCTGTTGAAAAGACTATCCTTCTTTACCCTATCCCATTGTGCATTCTTGGCATCTTTGTAGAAGATGAGTTGACAGCATCTGTATGGGTTTATTTATGGGCTTTCTATTCTGTTCTATTTCTTTATACATACTGTTTTGATTAGTTTAGCTTTGTAATATAATTTGAAATCAAGAAGGGTGAGGCCTTCAGCTTTGTTCTTCTTGCTCAAGATTGCTTTAGCAATTTGAAGTGTTTCATGGCTTTAAATAAATGTTAGGATTGCTTTTACTATTTTTTGTGAAAAATGCCCTTGGAATTTTTCATGTGATTTCATTGACTCTGTAGAGTGTTTTGGGTTGTTTGAATATTTTGACAATATTGACTTCTGATGCATGAACGTGGGATATATTTCCATTTATTTGTGTCTTCTTAAATTTCTTTCATCAATGTTTGATAGTTTTCAGTGTACAAGTCTTTCACCATCTTGGTTAAATTTATTCCTAAGCATTTTTACTTGATTATAAAGGCGATTGTATTCTTAATTTGTATTTCAGATAGTTCATTGTTAGTGTATAGAAGTGGACTAACTTCTGTATGTTGATTTTGCATTCTGCAATGTTACTGAATTTATTAGCTCTAGCATTTTTATGGTAGAGTCTTTAGGGTTTTCTCTATATAAGAGTATGCCATTTGCAAAAAGAAACAATTTTATTTTTTTCTTTTCAATTTGGATGCCTTTTTCTTTCTTTCTTTTTTTCCTTTTAATATTTTTGTTTTTATTGGTTAGTTGCTCTGGCTAGGACTTACAGTAGTATGTTAAATAGAAATGATGAATGTGCCATTTCTATTTAGCTTGTCTTCTCCCTGATAGGCCATATATGACCTTTATTGTGTTGAGGTACATTCCTTATATGCCTAATTTGTTGAGAGTTTTTATTGTACAGGGAGGTTGAATTTTGTCAAGTGGGTTTTTTTCATCTATTGAGGTGATCATATAATTTTTATCCTATTAATGTGGATTATCTTATTTATTGATTTTCATATATTGAACTGTCTTTTTATCCCAGGGATAAATCCCACTTGATCACTGTCCTATCCCTTTATTGTGCTGTTGAATTTGGTTTGCTAGTATTTTGTTGAAGATTTTGGCATCTATGTTCATCAGGGATATTGACCTGTAATTTTCTTTTCTTGTGGTGTTCTTGTCTGGCTGTGCTATTAGAGTAATGCTTTCCTTGTTACATGAGTTTGAAAGTATGTCCTCATCTTCAATGTTTTGAAAGAGTTTGAGAAGCATTGGTATTAATTCTTTAAATACTTGCTAGAATTCAGCAGTGAAACCATCAGGTACTGGGTTTTTCTTTGATGGGAGAGTTTTGATTACTGATTCAATTTCCTTACCTTTATGGATCTTTTCAAATTTTCTATTTTTCAGGATTCAGTCTTGGCATGTTGGTTATTTCTAGGAATTAATCAACTTATTTTAGGTTATTTAACTTGTAAGCATATAATTGGTCATAGTATTATCTTATGATCCTGTGAATTTCTGTGTTTCTGTGGTATCATTTTTAATGCCTTCTCTTTCATTTCTGGTTTTATTTGTCTTCTCTCTTTTATTCTTAATCTAGATGAAGGTTTATTGGTTTTATCTTTTCAAAAAACAACTCTTAGTTTTGTTGATCTTTTCTATTGTTTTTCTAGTTTCTATTCTACTTATTTCTGCTCTGATCTTTGTTATTCCCTTCTATCTGCTGACTGTGGGCTTGGTATGTTTTTCTTTTTCTATTTACTTGAGATCTAAAGTTAGGTTGTTTTGTTTGTTTGTTTGTTTTTTGAGATCTTTCTGTTTTCTTAATGTAGGTTTATCACAATAAACTTCCCTCTTAGAACTTCTTTTGCTGCATCCTATAAGTTTTTATTCCTTTATCTTTTGTTTTTACCGTAGGTTTTTGCCTTGTGGTTACAATGAGGCTTGCATAAAGTATCTTAGAGTTATGAAAGTCTATTTAAAAAGTAATAACTAAACTTCAATCACATACGATAACTCTACACTCACTCCACCATTTTATGTTTTTGATGTCACAATTTACTTCTTTTTACATGAGGTAGCCATTAACAAATTACCATAGCTTTAGTTATCTTAATACTTTT
The DNA here is from genome assembly GCF_028878055.3 of Symphalangus syndactylus. NCBI lineage: Eukaryota > Metazoa > Chordata > Mammalia > Primates > Hylobatidae > Symphalangus > Symphalangus syndactylus. Next base: position 26,329,147 of record NC_072438.2, read on the forward strand.
GTATTTTAACTTTTACAGTAGAGTTTTAAATGATACACAAAACACCATTGTCATATTATTATAAATTTGACTATATATTTACCTTTAACAGTGAATTTTATACTTTCATGTTTTTATGTTAGGAATTAGCATTCTTTCATTTCCACTTAATGGCTCACATTAACATTACCTATAAGGTAGGTGTAGTGAGCTCCAGTGATCTGCCCTCCTTGCCCTCCCAAAGTGCTGAGATTACAGGCATGAGCTACCGTGCCCGGCCTCAGTCATTATTTCTTTAAATAAACTTTCCTTTTCTTTCTCTTACTGTCCTCCTTCTAGACTCCATAATACAAACTTAACTCTCTCGATACTGTCTCATAAATCCAGCAGGCTTTCTTAATTTCTTTTCTTTTTTCCCCCCCCTTCCGACTGGATTTGTTTTCATGGCTTTTAGTTCACAGATTTATTTTTCTGCCTGATCAACCTGCTGTGGATGCTCTCTATTGTATTTAAAATTTTATTCATTGTATTCCTCAGCTTCAGAATTTCTATTTGGTTTGTTTCAATGATTTCTATCTCTTTGTTTAACTTCTCATTTTGTTTATGTATTGTTTTTCTGATATCATTGAGTTGTCTGTGTTCTCTTGTAGTTCACTGAGCTTCCTTAAAACAATTGTTTTGAATTATTTTTGCCACAATTTATAGATCTCCATTTCTTTGGGGTCAGTTGCTGTCATATTATTGTGTTCTGTTGATGTCATATTTTCTTGATTTTTCATGTTCCTGAAGTCTTGCATTGTTGTCTTCACATTTTAAGAAGCAGTCATCTCCTTCAGTCATCTTTACTGAATGGCTTCGGGAGAGAAACACTTTCACCAAACAGCCAAGCTAGCATTAAAATGAACTAAATATGGCCTGGGAAGGACTCCGTACTATTATATTTGAGTCCTTGTAGACGAACTGTAACCTAGCTTAGATAGGTAGACAAGATTGAAAACCTAACTTAGGAGTATATGCTTGTAACATTTGCTGAGTCTTGGCCAATCCCAGTGGCCATACTTCAACCAGTCATACACTGCTGAGTGTCCAAACTGTGTTCAAGTAAGGGAAATGCCAACCTGTAACCAATCCAGCCATTCTGTACCTCATTTCCAATTTCTGTATGTCATTTCCCTTTTGTTGTCTATAAATCTTCTTCCATCATGTGGCTTCACTGGAGTCTCTGTGAATCTGCTGTGATTCTGGGGGCTGCTCAATTTGGAAATACCTCATTGCCCAATTAAACTCTTTTAAATTTAATTTGGCTGAAGTTTTTCTTTTATCACTAGTAATTTTGAGACTCTCTCAGACCTTTCCTATGAATTTACTTGATCCACATCTCTTGTTGTTTCTTAGGGTGGATTCCTTACATTGTATACCCTCTCAAGATCTTGCTAAACCAAGCTAGTGCTGATATCCCTCCTTTTTATTTTTTTCTTCTGTCGTGATTCCCTGAAATAATCAAGTTCGTCTGCCTCCTGTCAATCCCACAGAGTTAAGCTCGTTGTTTACATGAGACACTTGCACTTGCTGTCTATGAGGACAAGCTCAAGAAATCTGCCTGGGAGTTGTGGTGAGGTGTGTGGAATATTTGGGATGCCCATCAACAAGTTGGGGGTTCCACAGAAGAGGGGTTGAGTTCTTAGAGTGATTATTAGGGTTCACTGCCTTTCTTCCCTGCTCCAAGCCTCTCTCAACTATTCAGCCTTGCTGATCACCTCAGTATTCTGGGTGGAGTGGATAAGAAGTGGGCCTACTGGGCTGGGATATTTGGATTCTCACTCATTATACTTTCAGTATTCCCTGTGGGAGAAATTCTGGGCCAAGGGGATCTCTCTTGGCAGTGGGCTGTGCCACTTTGGGGGAAGGGTGACATAGGTGAAATAAAACTATTCTTACTCTCTCCAATACATCTATTCTTGGAATTTTGTTCCAGCAATGTGCTAGAATTTCTCTGATGGACTCCTGGACCACCACAAATGTACTCTCATCTGTGGGTTGTTCTCAAAATTGATGCTTCTGTGGGGGCATGTTGGTATAATTGAGAAAATTGTTTTTTTTTTTTTAGCTTTATCTGCTTACAATGATCTTGGAGCTTCAAGATCCTGATGGGACAGAGACCACAATTTACGATATACTGCTCAATTTTATTTTTGATTTTTAATGTTGTTCAGGCACTTTGCATTCCCTCAGAACATCTACTGTAGGATTTTTTTTTTAGAACACCACTTACCACTTTCCCGAGGGCTTCTCTGATTATGAGGGGGTGATCTGGAAGTTAAAAATCTAGTCCTGCTCTACCGCCTATAATCATAGCCACTGAGATTGGAGGTCAAAGAAAACTCTGCTTCCTCTGAGCTGTGTAATTATATAGAAATCATAGAACAATCTTCCAAAAGATACATTGATGATAATTATGTCTGAAAAGTTTAAGAAACATAATTGTTTATTATATTATTTCCCATATGTTTCTACATTTCATAAGATGATACGTTTTTAATTATAGGATTTGTTATAGAGTTGCTATTTTTTTCTTCTGCCAAGTAAACAAAAATAAAACAAAACTATAATACTGTTTGCTCCTACCATCATAGAATAAAAGAGAATATTATTACACTAGTAAAGTACTGAGGACGTGATTTTAGAATTAAAAGGAGTCATTTAGTCTCTGAAAATCTTACTTTACCATCTTTATTTTCTGGGACATTTTCTTGGGGTGATAAAAACTTTTTAATAGTCTATACTCATTCACTCGTTGGCATTTGGGACCCATTGAAGTGGATAACACTAAACTCAATTATACCCTTCTCTTGTGTCTGTGCAACATTTGGGCTTTTTGCATATAGACAAAGGAAAGAGAATAATTTCAGGAATTTGAATGCTTCAAGGAAACTATTAGCTATACATGTGGCCCAAATTCTGTTTTGCATTCACATGGAATTTTTTGTTCTTTGACCCATACCAAGAATTTTCCTTCACTTCTCCACATCCTCTTAAGTTTGTTGCTTCAGTCACATATGAAAAAGTCTATCTATAGATGTGACCAACACAATGATATCATATAGAAATATGTATTGAATCCATACACTCCATGTACTAGGAAATTGTTGTAGGAAGAATAATGCCAAGATTAGGTGTGTTGACGTCTCTCACACATGAAGTGTTTAGCTCACTAACTTTCTGCAAAATTGCATCTCCCCACTGTAATCCGATCTTTCTAATTGTTTGCAAAAGCAAACCATGTTTGGGGCAGCAAGTTTTGCCCATTGGGGATTCTCTTTTATAAGCTTTCTCCCTTGCCTTCCATCACAGCTTGGGCTCATCCATTATTAGGAGGCATGGCATGAAGCAATGGTTCCCTGTGGTTCATTAGGAAAGTGGGGCTTCATAATGGGAGAATAAGGCAAGAACTCTGCTGGTGACTCTGAAATCTGTGGAGATTCACTGTTGTGAGTTAGTGGTGTCAAATTTGGTTCTGTTGTCATAGTGTTTGGCCACTTGGATTATCTGTTTTATCTTTTGTTCATGTGCCCATATGTGGGGTGTGTATTTAGTCAATGGAAAGGAGGCTGAAGAAGCAAGGTGAAAGAGGAAATAATTACTTCGGCTTGGAAATATGTCAGAATCCCAAGATATTATTTGTGACTTGGGTTCATATGAATGCGCTCCTTAGCTTCCTTTTTAGAAGTGAATCTTTGCTGTCATTTCATGGTGATCAATATTTGCAGCCCCGCTCTCTGCAATCAAACATGGAAACTCAGATTAATATTCAAACTAACAATATTTAAACAGGAAATTTGAACTTGAGCCGTGGATTACAGTCTTTACCGTTCAAACAAGACAAAGTTTACATAATCAGCTTTTGTAATATTTTTTGCCAGTGTCTGACATTTTCCCCTGGTTTTGGCCTTTTCAGATTCAATGTGATGTGCTGAGCAAAAGCTATTACCATGTAAACAACTTCCCCCCTGCCCGCATTTCTTCATCTAAAACTTGTGCATGATGATTTGCTCCTCAGTTCTCTAACCAGGAACTCAATGGCTGTGTCTACCTTGATACAATGAAATGAATGGAGCCTCCCTGCAGTTCTGTGAGCCTGGGCTCCTTATGGCCTGAAATCCCATGTCAGAGGTCAGAATTCTGACCTCAGTTTTCCCAAAGAGCAAATTGCAATAAACCAAGTGGACCAAATTCAGTTGCTTGGTTATCCAGTGTAGATCTTCACTGATTTATTCTTTCATATATACACTCATTCTTTTATTCCTGCTTTCATACATTTTATAATGCATTCATATGTTTGTTCACCAGATATTCGTTATACATGTGACAGAAATTGAATGGCACTTTACCAAGGAGCTGGCCAAGAGAGTAAAGTGGGAGAATCAGAGATAAATGAGACAAGATGTTTACCTTGAAGGAGCACATAATTTAACTGGAGAAAAGACATAAACCCAACTGGTAATAGTGTCATGTTTGACATGCTCTAATAGTGCTAGCAGTGGTGTTACAGCTGTGAAAAAAAAAAAGTAGTTTATTTTAGCTTAAGTGTTGGTAAAGATAGCTGGAAAAGGCTTCATGGAGGGGATGGACCTTCAGCTTGGACTTAAAGATGATTTAGGTTTGTCCAACAGACAAATGAGTGGTGAGGAATTTCAGTCAGAAGGGACAACTGGGCAAAGATTATGTTTTATAATAAAACATTCATTTATGGGTTTATAATTTTACAAGTTAAGATAACTCATGTTCTTATTAGTTTTTATTTAAATGATGCCTAGTAAATGGCTAGACTGATTATTTCAATAATCAACTGGTTGTCTAGGTACGTTGTAAACAGAGCCACAATGGAACCAAATGGTCTACTTCTGTCTACTTTTTAGATCTTGGATTCCCAGTGTAACTAAAAGTACAACCTAAGTTTTATGACTTGTGGACTTCTTATGCTACTTAGCATTCTCATTTTTCTAAGTTAATAATAGACTCTGCAAGTTTGGGTTTGCAATAGATTGGGATCCGTGTCAAAAATTAGCTTTAACATAATATGTTGCTTTACGAGTTTAACATTTGCATTGCTTCACAAATCAATGAAATATTGATGACTCCTAACACCATGCTTCAGGTGCTCTTCTGAATCCTTCCTGCACATCTTGAACTGCTTTCTAGACATCTCCCCAGAAATATGCCAGAGAAGTCACAAATGTCCAAAGCTAAACAATGCGTCTTCTCTTTGAATCTGGTCTTTCTCTTTTCTATCTTAAAGTAACCACCAGTAATACATAACAGATGCATCAGTTGGTATGATGTTCATTTCTTTTCACTTTGATCACATTAATGCTATAGCTTTTGGTTTGGTCTGTCTACTTCTAGTCTGAATTCACTTTAAAAACCTGCAATGGATCACAATTATGAATAGTAGTAGGTGTTAATGGGTACCCAGGAAAGATAATTACAGGAAAGAAGGGAGAAAGAAGAAAGGAATGTGTGTGTATATAGGAAGAGAGGGCAGGTTTTTTCCATGATACAGCGAATTAGAAAATGTTAGGTGGAATCATGTTATGTAGATTTCTTTCGTCCAAGACTTGTCTGAGTTTTTAACATCTAGGGAGCATTTTGGATTTCCAGGGTAGTGGATTTAGTATTCACCATTTCCCAAACTTATTTGATTACAAAATGTATGCTTCTGAGGCAAGTTGATTAATATTTTGTGGGACACTGGTGTTTAAGAAAAGCTGTCACACCATACTGATTTCTTATCAAAGCATTTAGAACTCTTTTCATATTGTTCCAATCTCTGACTCCTTGGATATTGACATTCTGAACTGCCAGTCAATTTGTGGTTCCATAAATACATTATCCCTTTTTTTTCTTGTCTCTTTAATTCTCTTTCCTTTAGCCTAGGAAGTAGACTTCCACTGTGATTCCTGCTAATATATCCTCAAAAATATTTTTCTCAACTACTTGTTTGTGTCACGTGTTGTCCACATTACTACGAAAAAACATAAAATGGCAACTAATTTTTTTTCTAGAGTAATTATTTATTGTTCATCTTGTGTCTCCTCAAATGGTTAATGCAATACTTGTAATATTTTAGTGTAAATGATTGTAAAATCTACGGCAATTTTTCTCTGGATATAGCACATTACCTTGAGTGCAAGAAAGTGCCACTGTATTCCTCAGGTATAGGAAACTTTTATTTGAACAATTCATAAACTAGAGCATCTTCTAAATTAGCTTATCCTGCCCTGTGCATTTGAAGTCAGGGTAGAAGTTCCTTTAGGAGGGGGAAAAGAAACTCCCACTAACATTCCCTAAGACCAACTTCAGAAAAGGTAGATTTCTGTGTGGCTGGGAAACATCTGTGACTTCTTGACTTTCATTTTGCATTACCTGTTCCAAAAAATCAGAGCCAACCCAATTTTAATTTCTATTGCTGAGATCCTGGAGATAATTGATTTAAAAAATTTTTTAAATCAAATAACCTCAGAAGTATTGAATATTATTAATTTTGACTTTGAAAGTTACCACATCTGAAATTTTTTATCCCAAAGTTAAAAATAGGCAGGTGGCTGGCAAGACAGCCGAATAAGAACAGCTCCAGTCTGCTGCTCCCAGCGAGATCAATGGAGAAGGTGGGTAATTTCTGCATTTCCACCTGAGGTACCTGGCTTATCTTATTGGGACTGGTTAGACAGTGAGTGCAGCCCACAGAAGGCAAGCCGAAGCAGGGTGGGGCATCACCTCACCTGGGAAGCGCGAGGGGTCTGGGAACTCCTTCCCCTAGCCAAGGGAAGCCATGAGGAACTGTACCATTAGGAATGATGCATTCCAGCCCAGATACTACACTTGTCTCGTGGTCTTCACACCCCACAGACCAGGAGATTCCCTCGGATGCCTACACCACCAGGGCCCTGGGTTTCAAGCACAGAACTGGGGGGCCATTTGGGCAGGCACTGAGCTAGCCGCGGGAGTTTTTTTTAATACCCCAGTGGCACCTGGAATGCCAGTGAGACAGAATCATTCACTACCCTGGAAAGGGGGCTGAAACCAGAGAGTCAAGTGGCCTAGCTCAGCAGGTCCAACACTCATGGAGCCCAGCAAGCTAAGATCCACTGGCTTGAAATTCTCGCTGCCAGCACAGCAGTAAGAAGTTGACCTGAAATGCTCGAGCTTGGTGGGAGGAGGGGTGTCCGCCATCACTGAGGTTTGAGTAGGCGGTTTTCCCCTCAGAGTGTAAACAAAGCCTCCGGGAATTTTGAACTGGGCGGAGCCCACCACAGCTCAGAAAAGCTGCTGTAGCCAGACTGCCTCTCTAGATTCCTCCTCTCTGGGCAGGGCATCTCTGAAAGAAAGGCAGCAGCTCCAGTCAGGGGCTTATAGATAAAACACCCATCTCCCTGGGACAGAGCACCTGGGGGAAGGGGTGGCTGTGGGCACAGCTTCAGCTGACTTAAAGGTTCCTGCCTGCCGGCTCTGAAGACAGTAGTGGATCTCCCAGCACAGTGCTCAAGCTCTGTTAAGGGACAGACTGTCTCCTCAAGTAGGTCTCTGACCCCCATGCCTACTGGGAGACACCTCCAAGCAGGGATCAACAGACATCTCATACAGGAGAGCTCCAGCTGGCATCTGGTGGGTGCCGCTCTGGGACGAAGCTTCCAGAGGAAGGAACAGGCAGCAATCTTTGCTGTTCTGCAGGCTTCACTGGATATGCCTATGATACCCAGGCAAACAGGGTCTGGAGTGGACCTCCCGCAAACTCCAACAGACCTACAGCAGAGGGGCCTGACTGTTAGAAGGAAAACTAACAAACAGAAAGGAATAGCATCAACATCAACAAAAAGGATGTCCACACAAAAATCCCATCCAAAGGTCACCAACATCAAAGACCAAAGGCAGATAAATCCATGAAGATGAGGAAAAACCAGTGCAAAAAGACTGAACATTCCAAAAACCAGAACACCTCTTCTCCACCAAAGGATCACAACTCCTCACCAGCAAGGGAACACAGCTGAACAGAGAATGAATTTGATGAATTGACAGAAGTAGGCTACAGAAGGTGGGTAATAACAAACTCCTCTGAGCTGAAGGATCATGTTCTAACCCAATGCAAGGAAGTTAAGAACCTTGAAAAAAGGTTAGAGGAATTGCTAACTAGAATAACCAGTTTAGAGAAGAACATAAATGACCTGATGTAGCTAAAAAACACAGCGTGAGAACTTTGTGAAGCATACACAAGTATCAACAGTCAAATGGATCAGGCAGAAGGAAGGATATCAGAGATTGAAGATCAACTTAATGAAATGAAACGTGAAGACAAGATTAGAGAAAGAAGAATGAAAAGGAATGAACAAAGCCTACCAGAAATATGGGACTATGTGAAAAGACCAAACCTACATTTGATTGGTGTGCCTGAAAATGATGGGGAGAATGGAAACAAGTTGGGAAACACTCTTCAGGATATTATCCAGGAGAACTTCCCCAACCTAGCAAGACAGGCCATCATTCAAATTCAGGAAATACAGAGAACGCCACAAAGATGCTCCTTGAGAAGAGCAACCCCAAGAGATGTAATTGTCATATTCACCAAGGCCAAAGGGAAGCCCATCAGACTAACAGCAGATCTCTCTGCAGAAACCCTACAAGCAAGAATAGAGTGGAGGCCAATATTCAACATTCTTAAAGAAAAGAATTTTCAACCCAGAATTTCATATCCAGGCAAACTAAGCTTCATAAGTGAAGGAGAAATAAAATCCTTTACAGACAAGCAAATGCTGAGAAATTTTGTCACCAACAGGCCAGCCTTAAAAGAGCTCCTGAAAGAAGCACTAAATATGGAAAAGAAAAACCAGTACCAGCCAATGCAAAAACAGACTGTATTGTAAAGAGCATCGACAATATGAAGAAATTGCATCAACTAATGGGCATAATAACCAGCTAGCATCATAAAGACAGGATCAAACTCACACGTAGCAATATTAACCTTAAATGTAAATGGGCTAAATGCCCCAATTAAAAGACACAGACTGGCAAATTGGATAAAGAGTCAAGATACATCGGTGTGCTGTATGTAGGAGACCCATCTCACATGCAAAGACACACATAGACTCAAAATAAAAGGATAGAGGAATATTTACCAAGGAAATGGAAAGCAAAAAGAAGCAGGGGTTGCAATCCTAGTCTCTGATAAAACAGACTTTAAACCAACAAAGATCAAAAAAGACAAAGAAGGGCATTACATAATGGTAAAGGGATCAACGCAACAAGAAGGGCTAACTATCCTAAATATATATGCAACCAATACAGGAGCACCCAGATTCATAAAGCAAGTCTTTAGAGACCTACAAAGAGACTTATAATCCCATACAATAATAGTGGGAGACTTAACACCCCACTGTCAGTATTTGACAGATCAACAACGCAGAAAATTAACAAAGATATTCAGGACTTGAACTGAGCTCTGGACCAAGTGGACCTAATAGACATCTACAGAAGTCTCTACCCCAAATCAACAGAATATACATTCTTCTCAGCAACACATCACGCTTATTCTAAAATTGACCACCTTATTGGAAGTAAAGCACTCCTAAGCAAATGCAAAAGAATGGAAATCATAATAAACAGTCTCTCAGGCCACAGTGCTATCACGTTAGAACTCAGGATTAAGAAACTCGCTCAAAATCGCACAACAATATGGAAACTGAACAACTGGCTCCTGAATGACTACTGAGTAAATAATGAAATTAAGGCAGAAATAAAGAAGTTTTTTGAAACCAATGAGAACAAAGAGACAATGTACCAGAATCTCTGGGACACAGCTAAAGCAGTGTTTAGAGGGAAATGTATAGCACTAAGTGCCCATGGGAGAAAGTGAGAAAGATCTAAATTCATCACCCTAACATCACAATTAAAAGAACTAGAGAAGCAAGGGCAAATAAACTCAAAAGCTGGCAGAAGACAAGAAAAAACTAAGATCAGAGCAGAACTGAATGAGACAGAGACACAGAAAACCCTTCAAAAAATCAATGAATACAGGAGCTAGCTTTTTTTAAAAAAAAAAAGAAAAACAAAATAGATAGACCGCAAGTGAGACTAATAAAGAAGAGAGAACAATCAAATACACACAATAAAAAATGATAAAGGGGATATCGCCACTGATCCCACAGAAATACAAACTACCATCAGAGAATACTAAAAACATCTCCATGCAAATCTGGAATAAATGGATAAATTCCTGGACACATACACCCTCCCAAGTGTAAGCCAGGAAGAAGCCGAATCCCTGAATAGTCCAATAACAGCTTCTGAAATTGAGGCAGTAATTAATAGCCTACCAACCAAAAAAGGCCCAGGACCAGACGCATTCACAGCCGAATTCTACCAGACGTACAAAGAGGAGCTGGTACCATTCCTTCTGAAACTATTCCAAACAATAGAAAAGGAGGGAGTCCACCCTAACTCATTTTATGAGGCCAGCATCTTCCTGATACCAAAACCTGGGAGAGACACAACAAAAAAAGAAAATTTCAGGCCAATAGCCCTAATGAACATAGATGCAAAAATCCTCAATAAAATACTGCCAAACCGAATCCAACAGCACATCAAAAAGCTTATCCACCAAGATCAAGTTGGCTTCATCCCTGGGATGCAAGGCTGGTTCATCATATGCAAATCAATAAAAGTAATCCATCACATAAACAGAACCAATGACAAAAACCACATGATTATCTCAATAGATGCAGAAAAGACCTTCTATAAAATTCAGCACCCCTTCATGCTACAAACTCTCAATAAGCTAGGTATTGATGGAACATATCTCAAAGTAATAAGAGCTATTAATGACAAACCCACAGCCAATATCATATTGAATGGGCAAAAGTTGGAACCATTCCCTTTGAAAACTGGCACAAGACAAGGATGCCCTCTCTCACTACTCCTGTTCAACATAGTATTGGAAATTCAGGCCAGAGCAAACAAGCAAGAGAAAGAAATAAAGTGTATTCAAATAGGAAGTCAAATTATTTCTGTTTGCAGACGACATGATTGTATATTTAGAAAACCCCATCATGTCAGCCCAAAATCTCCTTATGCTGTTAAGCAACTTCAGCAAAGCCTCAGGATACAAAATCAATGTGCAAAAATCACAAGTATTCCTATACACCAATAATAGACAAATCACGAGTGAACTCCCATTCACAATTTCAAAAAGAGAATAAAATACCTAGGAATACAATTTACAAGGATTGTGAAGGACCTCTTCAAGTAGAACTACAAACCACTGCTCATGTAAGTGAGGACACAAACAAATGGAAAAACATTCCATGTTCATGGATAGCAAGGATCAATATCATGAAAATGCCCATACTGTCTAAAGTAATTTATAGATTCAATGCTGTACCCATCAAGCTACCATTGACTTTCTTCAGAGAATTAGAAAAAACTGCTTTAAATTTCATATGGAACTAAAAAAGAGCCCATAGAGCCAAGACAGTCCTAAGCAAAAAGAACAAAGCTGGAGGAATCATGCTACCTCACTTCAAACTACACTACAAGGCTACAGAAACCAAACTAGCATGGCACTGGTAAAAAAAAAAAATAATAATAAAAAATAAAAATAAAACAGATATATAGAGCAAGGGAACACAACAGAGGCCTCAGAAATAATGCCACACATCTACAACCATCTGATCTTTGACAAACCTGACAAAAACAAGCAATGGGGAAAGGATACCCTATTGAATAAATGGTGTTGGGAAAACTGGCTAGCCATATGCAGAAAACTGAAACTGGACCCCTTCCTTACACCTTATACAAAAATTAACTCAAGATTGATTAAAGACTTGAACTAAGACCTAAAACCATAAAAACTCTAGAAGAAAACCTAGGCAATACCATTCAGGACATAGGCATGGGGAAGGAATTCATGACTAAAACACCAAAAACAATGGTAACAAAAGCCAAAATTGACAAATGGGATCTAATTAAACTAAAGAGCTTCTGCACAGCAAAAGAAACTATCATCAGAGTGAACAGTCAACCTACAGAATGGGAGAAAAATTTTGCAATCTGTCCATCTGACAAAGGGCTGATATCCAGAATCTACAAGGAACTTAAACAAATTTACAAGAAAAAAAAACAACCCCATCAAAAAGTGGGCAAAAGATATGAACAGATACTTCTCAAAAGAAGACATTTATGTGGCCAACAAACATATGAAAAAAAGGTCATCATCACTGGTCATTAGAGAAATGCAAATCAAAACCACAATGAGATACCATCTCACACAAGTTAGAATGGTGATCATTAAAAAGTCAGGAAAGAACAGATGCTGGAGAAAATGTGGAGAAATACGAACGCTTTTACACTGTTGGTGGGAGTGTAAATTAGTTCAACCATTGTGGAAGACAGTGTGATGATTCCTCAAGGATCTAGAACAAGAAATAATATTTGACCCAGCAATCCCATTACTGGGCATATGCCTAAAGGATTATAAATCATTCTAATATAAAGACATGTGCACATGTATATTTATTGCAGCACTATTCACAATAGCAAAGACTTGGAACCAACCCAAATGCCCATCAATGATAGACTAGATAAAGAAAATGTGGCACATATACACCATGGAATACTATGCAGCCATTAAAAAGGATGAGTTCATATCCTTTGCAGGGACATGTATGAAGCTGGAAACCGTCATTCCTGGCAAACTAACACAGGAACAGAAAATCAAACACCTCATGTTCTCACTCATAAGTGGGAGTTGAACAATGAGAACACATGAACACAGGGAGGGGAACATCACACACTGAGGCCTGTCAGTAGGTTGGGGGCTAGGGGAGGGATAGCATTAGGAGAAATACTTAATGTAGATGATGGGTTGATGGGTGCAGCAAACCACCACGGCATGTGTATACCTATGTAACAAACCTGCACATTCTGCACACGTTTCCCAGAAGTTAATGTACAATAATTTTAAAAAAAGATAAAATGACAAGTTATATGTGGACAATAATATTTTAAAACCACATAGATATTCTGCAAAGGACTCATATCTAGAATAAAGAACATTTTTCAAAAAGTTAAAAATAACCCTTAGCATTAAATCATTAAAAAAATTAAACAACAATCTTCTAAGTCAACTTGTGCTTCTTAATTACTTCTGACTTTTTGAGACCCTTATCATTGACCCTATACTTTCCTGACTTTATTGCAGTCCAGTCTTAAATCTCATCTCAAGAGGAATCAAGGAAAATTCCTCCTCCAGTCTGATTTGGCAAAGTTTCACTAAATGCATTTTCTCTTTTGTCAAAGGATCATTATCAATAAGCTATAAAGAAGTTCCTAGAAGAAAAACTGTTATTAATTTAATGTACTCTCAGTCACTTAGATGATGGGAATGTGTAGATGCAGATTCAGTTATCAGGTCTCTCACATTTTCAACAGTATCAGAATCAAGAAGAATGGCCCATTAATTACCTATATTGTCAGGGGAGTCACTTGGGAGACTTTGGAACAAAAGGAGTATTCATTAGTGGAAAAGAAAATGGATGGAGCTTGAGTGCATCAGTTCCCTCTTTCATGCCAACTTTGAAAATGGCCTAGCTTCAGCTCATATCCATGCATTCCTATAATTGCAGAGGATTCAATAATGTGTTTGGAACACCAGTATGTGTCTTGCATTATTATGCACCAATTCAGTGTCTGTCTGCTTCAGGGCAACTGTTCTTGTGCTAGGAAAGATTGTACAACCTGAAGTTACTTTCTGATCCAATTTCTTTATAATTGGACCCAAACCCAAGGTCAATAGGGAGACAGAAAAAGTTGCCTCTTTTTGGCCTCTCCTACAGAGCTGTCACCCTTGGGTATACAGAGGCTTCTATGCAGCCATGGGTGCTTGCCTTGGCTTTCAGTAAGTTTCCCGTATTGATTAAGGATAATCCTTCCAATGTATGGTTGTCTCTGGAATGGTTTCTGGAATACTGTGAGGTTCTTGAATTCATAGAGCTCATTCCCTGAGCTTTGATTCATGAAAATTATTTAACGAGATCAAGATTTCTTATTCAACCAATCCTGCACTCATTTATGAATTTTTTTATTGAGCATTTCCAGTAAGTCAGCCACTGGGGCACAGCAAGTGCTCAGATATGCCACTAACTTCAGAACACTTAAAATACAGGAGGCAAATGCATGTCCATAACACTAGTGCAAAAACCTCAGTTTTCTTTGATACTGGCTAGTTGTGTTACTTAGTTTACAGATCAGACAATTGAGGAACAGGCAACACAGCTAGCCAAGTACGAGGAAGTACTAAGATTTAAAATATGGTGACCTAATTTAAGAATGCAGGAACTTACCATGTCACAAACCTATTCTAGTTATTATATTCACAGGACTGTATTGCAGAGTAAATAAAATACCCATGTGAAGTCACATAGCACTTGCCATAAAAATGTTCACTAAATGTTATCTGACATGATTGTTATTTTCATTATTATTGTCCTATTGTTGTGGCTTCTCCACTCTCATACTTTGGTGAGCAGGAGAGAGTGTTACAGCTCCTTTACTCCCACCACCCACAGCTCAGCAAGCATTACAGCTCTTTCACTCCCGCAGTTTGGCAAGTTCTAGGTTCTTGTCCCATGACCGAGAGTACTAAGATATGTGGACACTGGAGAGGGGGTAAGACGGAGTACAATTTATTGAGCCAAAGAAAAGCCCTTGACAGCGAGAAGGGATCCAAAAGTGGATAGCCATCTATGAGGCTGAGTCTGGGATTTTTATGGGCTTAGAATGGGGAAATCGTGCTGATTTATGGGTAGGCTTGGAAAAGGCATCATTTGATTGGTTAAAAGACATCATTCAGAAAGAACCAATCAAACTGGAGTGGGCAAAACAGGGATGAATGTTCTCACTGTGGTTCGTAGATTCTATCTGTAACTGGTAGCTCTGTTTTCAAGCTTTAGACTATCCTTGGCCTGAAGGTCAAGTTTCACTAGGGATCCATCCCTATCTGCCTAGGAATCTGTCTGTCTACTGTTGCTATCACTATTACCCCATGTTGGAAAAATGTAGTAGATAAACATGCTCTGTGCCTTACTGGCTGCAATCCAATCCTGGCTTGGACCCTGAAAGTGTGTATGTGACCTTTAGTAGTATACGTAACTCCTTCATACCTCAGTTTTGTGTAAAATACAAATTATAGTGGCTCTCAGTAGACAGTGGCAAGGGAGTAACGACATTTTCTGTCTTGCTCTTTGCCATAACCTCAGCTCATAGACTACCTGCACAGAGCAGGGACTCAGTAAGTATGTATTGAATGAGTACATAAATATCTGCTAGAATTATCCTAACGACTAAATGAGTTAACAAATATATAAATGAGTTATGAATGTATAAAGTGTTTGGGAAAATTCCTGGTATAATTAGATCTATTCATGTTAACTTGGCTTTATTTCCATTTTATCATTACTGTTGTTATTATCAAATGCCAATTCCCCCATGAAGCCTTCACTGATTACCTGAGCAGGACATGGTCTCTTTTTCCTCTGGACATGCAAAGGTATTTGACAGCTTCTTTCTTGAGCTATACTTTTTTCACATTGTTTATCTTCTCCCAAAAATTTTGTGATAACAGGCATTGCCATTCATCTTTTGGCAATGATGACAAGTTAGCAGGCTGCTACTCTGCCAACTCAGTTTTCAGGTGTTGCTTAATTATGTTCCTATGCTTTTGTACTAGTATTTTTGTTGTTATCATTGTTTGCTTTCTTAAGTCAGCCGTACAAAATCAGTAGAAAGGAAAATATCAAGTCAGATCTATGGTGTCATGGGGTTTTCAGGGAAGACATTAAACACTGGCCCCAAACATTCTCCCTTCTTCTCAGACAGTGCTTTCCTCCTTCAGGTAATGACTTAGTGGTGTCTGATGAAGGAATAGGGGATGGATGGAAAATAGAATATGTTGACTTTCCTTGACTATAATGACACAGCATGGATGTTGTAGTCTTTCCTGAAAGCAGAGACTGGATAGAGGGAGGATGAAAAAGTGGCTTCTTAAGTAACAGCTTTCTGTAAATAGAGTGTTAGAGCCACATTTTCAGATGGTCTATGGATGGGTAGAGGATGCAAAAAGACTCAAGACAGGTAAAGTCTCGGTGAGAGTTGTTCATATATGGGAGAGAGCTCATTGCCTTAGGATCAGATTGGGGTAAGGCATTCAGAATGTACTTTTTAATACATGCCACTTGAAAATGAATATCCTAGTAAGCAATTCCTAAAGGAATGGTTCCACCAAGTGGTAGGTTGTTGTGGTGGAAAATGAAAGCCTGTGTTTTGAAACCAGACAGACTGCAGTTCTAATCCACGCTCTGCTGAATCACCTTGGAAAGGTTACCTGTACTTTCTAAGACTCTGCAGCATCTTTTGTAGGAAGAAAATGGTGGATGTGGTTGTAGACGTTATTAGTTTGCCATGTTCTTTTGAGCACAGAAGACCAGACTTCTCAGCCCCTCTAGAGTTTGTCCAGGCCATTTTAATGATTTCAGACAAAGGGCTATGAGCAGAAGTGACACAGATCATTTCCAGCAGTAAAAAGCCATTGCCAAATTCTTCAATCTCTCTTCCCTATTGGCAGCCTGAAGGAGGGCTTGTTTGGAGATGGTGAAGTCACAAGATGAAAGTATCCTGAGCACTAAATACTGCATGGAGGATAGTTGCCTCTGAAAGTTACCTGATTATAACAAATATAGATAAACCACATGGTTTAGTGTATGGCATATTGTAGGCACTAAGAGTTAGCTCTCCTCCTTTGGGAGTTTCAGGCACAGAGAGTAATGATAGTGAGATGGTTTGGAGTAAGAGAAACGTAGCATTTGAGTCCCTTTGAGTGCATGTAGGTGTCTAGTTATGCCATCTGTATGAAAACCCACCCATATCTGGCACTGTTTGTTTTATTCGGCATCATGACTCCTATCTGCCTGAAAGTATGTGATAAAAAATGGTACTCAGTAAAGCTCTGCTGAATAAAAGTGGGATGAGAATCTGAAGTTAATTACAGAGTATTCCATATAAAATGCTGGTATTAGGTGGGATTAGTTAGTTGAATTCACCAGACTAGCTAATATAATAATTTCTTATATTTGCATAGTGCTTTAAAGCTAGTGGCTTGATTTCAGAGATGTCATTTACATTCTCTTATTTAATGAGAGATATTACATTGACTGTGATCCCTATCAAAGCCTTTACTCTTCTGAAACAGGTCAGGTTGGACTTCACATTCAAATTATCATTATTTAACACAGAATTGTGCATTGGCAGGAAATGAGGCAATAGTGAACACAGAGCTTCTCTTCTCAGCTTTATAGTGTGTGCACTGCTCAGTGATGGTAGTCTCTGTGAGTCAACCCATGTGCTCTGACTTGGGGATGCATTCTCCAAGGACCGGTGCCTTTTATCTTGACATAGGCATATCTGGGCTGCATCTGGTTGTTAAAAGGAGAATACTTTTTCTAATTTGTTTGCCCCAAATGGGTTAGTGTCAGCTTTGGGTTCACATATATAGAAGCATTGTTGTGGTAGCCAGAATTCTAACATGGCTCCAGATGATGCCCACTTCCTTCCCAACATGCTTTTGTATAACCCCGTCCCCTTGAGCATGGGCTGGACCTAGAAATGTAAAGAATGTATTGCTTTAAATGTATAGAGTATGCCAAAAGTGATGGCCTATAACTTCCTTGATTCATTGTGAAAGACTGTGGCTTCCATCTTGCTGTCATGCTCCGTTTCGCTGTAACTACCTCTCTTGACCCCTTACTTGCCCACTCTGGGGAAGCCAGCTTCCCTGTGGACAGTCGAAAGTGACAAGGAACTGAAAATTGCCTTTGGCCAACAGCCAGTGGGAAGTTGAGTCCCTTAGTTTAATGGCTCCTGAGAACAAAATTCTAACAATAACTACTGAGGGACCTTGGAAGCATATATTCCTTCAGTTGAACTTTGATTTGACTGGGTCCTTTATTGACACAACATTGCAACCTTTTGAAAGACTCTAAGCCAGTTGACCCTGCTGAGCCATTCTTGGAATCTCTGACATACAGGAACTATGAAATTTGTGTTTTAGGCTGTAAATGTTTTGTGGGTAACGTGTTTTGCAGCAAAGGACAAGTAATTCACATTGTAAAATGCCTTTGACTCCTCACCTATCCCTTCTTCTTCAAATTTTACTTAGGCTGCATGCTCGCCACTATTTTTTCAGCCATATGTCCAGATTTTAGGGTACTCTGACTAGCAGTGGGTGTTACATACACCCCTTTGTCAATAACAAGGGGGGACAATATGACTTAGAGAACTAAGATAATTACATAGAATTGGAGAAAAATATTTCCCAAAGCGACAGGCAGGCAGACAGATAGTTAACGGATGACCAGTACAAAAGGTGAGATGGGCAAGTGGCATACTCCTGGAGCTTCATACAAAGATTGTCATGCTTGAGTTGCGCACTGCCCACAGAATCCCCAAGCAACTATTTAGAAGACCCACTGATACAGGGTCTCCTCTTAGGGCTGAGAGAATTCAGATGCCTCTCTGTTCAAAGCAAGCAAATAATAATACAAAATCCATCATCAATCCAAGGGCAAATGTAGATTCTGGGTCCAACTGAGAATTGCAGGAAGCATACATGGATATGGATATGTTTTGATGATTAAATACCTTAAACAGCAGCTTAGAGATTGAGATACTAATCAGAGCCTCCCTTTGCAAACTAGCATTGAGAAGCACAGTCAGTTCTTCTATGCTTCCTTGTCAGGACAAGTCCTTTAGTGCCACTATTGTCAGACAGACCTTGGCCTCCATACAGTGACTCATTGCAACAATCTCTGTATCAAAGTCAACATTTTTACACTATCAGATACCAAATGACTTTACTGTAAGGACCACACACATAGAAACTAGACTGATTAAAATCTGGACTCTGATCCGTATAGACCTGGTCAGATGGCAGTCCTTGGTGGTATTTGTGTGAGCTCAGCTAGGAAATGGTTCAAGCCAGTAAAAACATTGAATTAAACTGAATTGAACACTCAATTGATTAAGAGCTTACCACATGGAGAGAAAAGACCACAGGATTCAGGTCAGCAGTTCTGGCTTTGCGAGCACTGTGTAATTAAATGGTTGCGGGTGGGCAGTACAATCTGATGTGGTTGGCCAGTCACTCAGTAAAATGATACTTGCAGCACTTAAAAAAATCAGTCCTGAAGAAAAACAGTGTGATTTTTTTTACAACAATAAAGAAGAGATTAATGATTTCTAGAGGTGATTTTGTGCAATAGCATTCTTAGAAAGGAAACATACATAGTATTTAGAAGCAGAAATCCTAGGAACAAAATACCTTAGTCAAATTTGGCTTAATTTCTTCTTAATGGTGTGGCATTTGACAAGGTAATCTAAACTATGTGACTCAGTTTCCTCATTTGTCAAATAAAGATATCTATTAACAACACCTACACTCATCAGTTTGCAGTAACAGCACCAAGGCTATGTATGGAGAAGCAGATTAGTTAAGTGGTTGTGCACATGGACTCTGGAGCTAGACTGCCAGGGCCTCAGGTGCAATGCTACTACTTCCTAGATGTTTGCTAGCAAGTCAACCTTGGAACATTGTTAAATCTCTCTGTGCCTCAGTTTCTCACCTGTAAAACAGGGTGATACTAATGGAATAATAATAATAATGATAAATAAGGTAAAGAGTTTATGAGAATTAACTCATTTTAAAAAAAATACTGATGGAATGAGCTTCTGTTATAATCCAGCCACCACTGTAGGTGTTATCAGTAAAACAAAAATTTTAAAAATTTCCGCCTTGGTCCTTATTTTCTGGTAGAGTAAAACAGAAATAAACAAAGAGAGAGAAAAAAAGGGAAGAACATGCCATTGAGGACTTCAAACCAGGGAGGAGAATAGGGGTTGGGGATGGTAATGCCAAACAAGGGAGAGGGATTGGGAGTTCCAGAAAGAGGGATAGGTACGTTGCAGCAGCAGAAGATAGGGTGTTTAGAGTTGGCCTCATTAACATGGCAATATATGAGCAAAGAGCTGAAAAAAAAAGAGGAGGCCATTCATGCAGATATCAGGGAGAAGCCTCACAGGCAGAAGGTCCATAGTCTAAAGCCTGAGCTGAAAGCATGCCTAGAATATCTGAGGAAAAGCAATAATCCAGCATGGCTGGAGCAGAGTGGAAGCTGGGAAGAGAAGTACAGGATGGAATAAAAGGGACAATAAGGGTTTCTGATACTGCAGGGCTTTGTAAGCAATTGCTAGAAACTGGCTTCTAATCTGAGTAAGGTGGGCTAACTTGCAGATTTTTTTTTCTTTTGAGACGGAGTCTCGCTCTGTTGGCCAGGCTGGAGTGCAGTGGTGCGATCTCGGCTCACTGCAAGCTACGCCTCCCGGGTTCACGCCATTCTCCTGCCTCAGCCTCCCGAGTAGCTGGGAGTACAGGTGCCCGCCACCACTCCCGGCTAATTTTTTTGTATTTTTAGTAGAGACGGGGTTTCACCGTGTTAGCCAGGATGGTCTCTTATTTCCTGACCTCGTGATCCACCCACCTCAGCCTCCCAAAGTGCTGGGATTTCAGGCATGAGCCACTGTAACCTGCAGAATTTTAGGCAGAGGAGTGACGTGATCTAACTTACATGTTAAGAAAATAACTTTGGTGGCTGTGTTGAGAACAGAGGTAGAGTGGCAAGCATAGAAGCATAGAGCTCTTTGGCAGATGTGCTGTACTATGTGTTTCTCTGCATTTCTAAGGATCCCTTTCAGCTGACTTGACCATAGGACTGAATTCTGGCCAATGCAATGTGGGCACAGGTGATGATGTCTGCCCTGTGAAAGGGCGGTATATGCAAAGCAGCTCTCAAATGCTGAGGGAGCTGAGAAACCAAAGAACAAGGTAGACAAATCCAGTTTGTCAATATTGGCTGATTTATCTGGGGAAAATAAAACAAAATAAAAACAAAAGCGTGGTCTTGGTTGGCCGTGAGACAGGTAGATCTCTGCACCTGTTACTCCCAGAACTAGGGGCTTATATACCATAGAGAAAGGGCACGTGTGCTCTGGCAAGACAATTAAGGGCAACGCTGCAGAACAGGCAAGGATGCTAAATGCAACATAACCTGTAATTTGTGCCATAACATCAAAGCTGACATTTTCTCACACTAAGAATAATAAATAAAGTAGCAATCAGGAGGCAATCACAGCACTGGGGCTAATCAACATAGAAGTCAAATCAACATAGTGTCTGAGCATCCAAGATGGAGTCACTTTTATCTCTACAATGTCACTTCCTGTAGAGACCCTGAGGCCCTAGGAATTGTAGGGCCATCAGATGGATGAGGTCTGGCCTCCTACAATACAGCTGAGAGGAGAGTATCCCAAAGGAACCACCAGACCAGGAACATCAGCTTAGAACCCTGTATGAGTTAAACTTTTACTGTGTAAAGTCACTCATATTTGGGGATTATTTCTTATATCAGTTAACCTCCTTGATCAATACAACCTGTTGAAGGCTATTGTCAGTAACTCAGAAAGAAATAATGATGTCTCATATCAGTGTCTTAGCAATGCAGGTGGTGAGAAGGTAGAGCTTTCTGGTTTGGGTTTGGGATATCCAAGAAAGAAAAACATGAAGGATGACTTCATGTATTGCTACTTGAAAAATTGCATGAATGGAGTTGCCAGCTGAAATGGGAGAATTCCATGTGCAGCAGTTTGTGGGGAAGGTCAGGGATTTATTTACTTATATTTAACGTGTTGAAGTAAGAAATATATTGGACATTGGAGCAAAGTTGTTGAAAAGGCAGTTGGATATACGTGTTAATTGTGAGAGAAAGATCTGAACTGGAGACTTAAACTCGAGAGTCGTAGGTGTATAGATGGTATTTAAAGTTATGGGATTGGATATGATCTCTAAGAGTTTAAATATAAACAGAAAATTGGAATAAGTATTGTGTTCTGGACTACTTAAAAATTAAGACGTCAGGTAGAAGAGTAGAAACTCAGGAGGCTGAGAAGAAATAATCAGTGAGGGAGGGAGGAAAACAAAGGGAGTGTGCTGACTTGGGAGCCAAGAAAGTTTTTCAAGAAAAAGGAAGTGATCAGTTATATTAAAAATGCAGCTGAAATGTAAAACAAAACTCTCCATGGAAATAATCAATCCGAGGTCATTGTTGACCTCTGCGGACCTTTTCAGTGCAGCAAAGAATTGATCAGCATGGCCTTAAGAAAGAATGGAGAAATAGAAATCAGAGATGGTGATTTTAGGCAACTCTTTTTCGGGGAGTTTTGCTGCAAGTGAAGGTGAAGAAATGTAGTGGTAGTAAAAAGGATGAGCAGGTTAAAAAAATTTTTTTAGGATAAGAGAAATAACACATTTATGTGAAACTGTGAATTATTCACTAAAGAAGATAATTTTGATTATGCAGTGGGGGAGATAATTGCTTTCATTAGGAAAGCAATTCATTAGGACTTTAAGGAATTTTTTTCCCTATCCCATTGATCTATTTGTTACATACGCTCTATTACCCTTCTTTATTTATAGAGATGGGGTCTTGCTATGTTGCCCAGGCTGGAGTGCAGTGGCTATTCACAGGCACGATCCCACTACTGTATCTATATAGTAAGTGTTGCAATCTGCTAAGTCTAATCTTACTAACCTGTACCCCTTTTCTACTCATCTTTGTACTGTCCCCATTCTCCAATGTTACCACAGCTAGTCTGGGATCTATATTCTTTTATATAAATTCTATAATCCACTATCAAGGCGCTCACACACAAACACACACACACACTCACACACTACAGGTGACGAGACTTTGAATGCAATTGCATAGAATATGTAGATTTATAACATGTATGAGGTTGGATATGGTGTATATTTTCATGAATATGGTACATGTTTTCATTAATGTTTTTCAATAAAGTCTGATATTTTTTGGACAATTTTAAACATCTCCAAAAATATATTCTAGGTACTTATATGTTTCTTTTCCTGTTTTCATATTGAAGTATTATTTAAATAAAATAAAATGTCATGGATCTTAAGGATTTTGTTTGATAATTGGGACAGTTTGATCGTTGTGATAATTGCATAGACTTTTATGTACCCAAAACGAGATACAGATCATTTCCACTACCACACAGAGGTTTTTTAGATATATTTCTTATAAATGGACTTATACACAATGTGCTTTTTTGTGTCTGGCTTCTGTATAATGTTTTGGGGGTTATTTCATGTTGTTGCATGAGCAGCATTTTATGTGACTTTATTGTTATGTAAAATTCTACTATACGATTATAACAATGAATTTATACATTTTCCTATTAGTACACATTTAGGTTGTTTCCAGATTTGCTTATTATTAATAAATCCCCTAAAAGAATTGTGCAATTCTCTTTGTGGGTATAGACTTTTCTTTCTCTGGGATAAATACCTGGAGTGGAATTGATAAATAATAAGATAGATGTGTGTAACTTTATAAGAAAATGCCAAACAGCTCTCCAAAATGAAGGAGCCACTGTACACTCCCATTCGCTTTACAGTTTTCTTCCTTTGTAAACATTGCTGTTTCAAAGATTTGCATGTTTCATTTGTTTACTGCTGGTATACTAGCAATAAGGTTTATTTAAAAATATTATTCTTATATCAAGCAAATTTGCTGAAGTATTTTATTAATAATAAAATTTGTACACCAAACTTACTGGATTTTATATGGAGATAATAATATAATTTAATATAAAGACACATGCACACGTATGTTTATTGCGGCACTGTTCACAGCTGCAAAGACTTGGAACCAACCCAAATATCCAACAACGATAGACTGGATTAAGAAAATGTGGCACATATACACCATGGAATACTATGCAGCCATCAAAAATGATGAGTTCATGTCTTTCATAGGGACATGGATGAAACTGGAAGTCATCATTCTCAGTAAACTATCACAAGGACAAAAAACCAAACACCGCATGTTCTCACTCATAGGTGGGAATTGAACAATGAGAACACGTGGACACAGGAAGGGGAACATCACACTCCAGGGACTGTTGTGGGGTGGGGGGAGGGGGGAGGGATAGCATTAGGAGATACACCTAATGCTAAATGACGAGTTAATGGGTGCAGCACACCAACATGTCACATGGATACATATGTAACAAACCTGCACATTGTGCACATGTACCCTGAAACTTAAAGTACAATAAAAAAAAAACCTACATCAAAAAAAAAATAAACATTTCTTTCTTCTTTTCAATTCTTCTCATTTTTATTTATTGTTTTTGTCTTAATATACTGGTTAGAAACTCAGTGTTATATTGAATAAACTTATCGGCAGGTATCTTTCTCTTCTATCTGACTTCAAGGAACATTATTCCTAATATTTCCTAATTAAATATATTATGTCTGTTGGTATATAATAGATACACTTCTAAGATTACAGTTAATTCTTTTATTCCTGTTTTGCTAAGGGTTCTTATCATGAAAGATTATTGAAGTTTATGAGAAGTATTTTCTGTACATATTGGGGATCTAATACAATTTTTTTCTTAATATGGTAATGCAAATTAATAGATTTTTTTCGTGTTGAAACATCTTTGAATTCCTTTCATAAATTATTATTCCTGACAAATTATTTTAAAGACATAGTTTAATTCTTCTTCCTAATATTTCAGATTTTGCATCTATATTCATATGTAAGATTGGCCTATAACTTAATGGTCTTTTCAGGTTTGGTTTTTGGGTTTCATTATAACAGCCTCATAACATACTTTGGGAAATTTACCTTCTTTTTCTTCTCTCTAGTACATTTTATGGATCACAAAATTTATCTGTTTTCTTTTTTTTTATTATTGTACTTTAAGTTTTAGGGTACATGTGCACAATGTGCAGGTTTGTTACATATGTATCCATGTGCCATGTTGGTGTGCGGCACCCATTAACTCGTCATTTAGCATTAGGTGTATCTCCTAATGCTATCCCTCCCCACTGCCCCCACCCCACAACAGTCCCCAGAGTGTGAAGTTCCCTTTCCTGTCTCCATGTATTCTCATTGTTCAATTCCCACCTATGAGTGAGAACACGCGGTGTTTGGTTTTTTGTCCTTGTGATAGTTTACTGAGAATGATGTTCTCCAGTTTCATCCATGTCCCTAGAAAGGACATGAACTCATCATTTTTGATGGCTGCATAGTATTCCATGGTGTATATGTGCCACATTTTCTTAATCCAGTCTATCGTTGTTGGACATTTGGGTTGGTTCCAAGTCTTTGCTATTGTGAATAGTACCGCAATAAACATACGTGTGCATGTGTCTTTATAGCAGCATGATTTATAGTCCTTTGGGTATATACCGAGTAATGGGATTGCTGGGTCAAATGGTATTTCTAGTTCTAGATCCCTGAGGAATCGCCACACTGACTTCCACAATGGTTAAACTAGTTTACAGTCCCACCAACAGTGTAAAAGTGTTCCTATTTCTCCACATCCTCTCCAGCACCTGTTGTTTCCTGACCTTTTAATGATGGCCATTCTAACTGGTGTGAGATGGTATCTCATTGTGGTTTTGATTTGCATTTCTCTGATGGCCAGTGATGATGAGCATTTTTTCATGTGTTTTTTGGCTGCATAAATGTCTTCTTTTGAGAAGTGTCTGTTCATGTCCTTTGCCCACTTTTTGATGGGGTTGTTTGTTTTTTTCTTGTAAATTTGTTTGAGTTCATTGTCGATTCTGGATGTTAGCCCTTTGTCAGATGAGTAGGTTGTGAAAATTTTCTCCCATTCTGTAGGTTGCCTGTTCACTCTGGTGGTAGTTTCTTTTGCTGTGCAGAAGCTCTTTAGTTTAATGAGATCCCATTTGTCAATTTTGGCTTTTGTTGCCATTGCTTTTGGTGTTTTAGACATGAAGTCCTTGCCCATGCCTATGTCCTGAATGGTAATGCCTAGGTTTTCTTCTAGGGTTTTTATGGTTTTAGGTCTAACATGTAAGTCTTTAATCCATCTTGAATTAATTTTTGTATAAGGTGTAAGGAAGGGATCCAGTTTCAGCTTTCATATGGCTAGCCAGTTTTCCCAGTACCATTTATTAAACAGGGAATCCTTTCCCCATTTCTTGTTTTTGCCAGGTTTGTCAAAGATCAGATAGTTGTAGATATGCGGCGTTATTTCTGAGGGCTCTGTTCTGTTCCATTGATCTGTATCTCTGTTTTGGTACCAGTACCATGCTGTTTTGGTTACTGTAGCCTTGTAGTATAGTTTGAAGTCAGGTAGCGTGATGCCTCCAGCTTTGTTCTTTTGGCTTAGGATTGACTTGGCAATGCGGGCTCTTTTTTGGTTCCATATGAACTTTAAAGTAGATTTTCCCATTCTGTGAAGAAAGTCATTGGTAGCTCGTTGGAGATGGCATTGAATCTAAATTACCTTGGGCAGTATGGCCATTTTCACAATATTAATTCTTCCAACCCATGAGCATGGAATGTTCTTCCATTTTTTTGTATCCTCTTTTATTTCATTGAGCGGTGGTTTGTAGTTCTCCTTGAAGAGGTCCTTCACGTCCCTTGTAAGTTGGATTCCTAGGTATTTTATTCTCTTTGAAGCAATTGTGAATGGGAGTTCACTCATGATTTGGCTCTCTGTTTGTCTGTTATTGGTGTATAAGAATGCTTGTGATTTTTGTACATTGATTTTGTATCCTGAGACTTTGCTGAAGTTGCTTATCAGCTTAAGGAGATTTTGGGCTGAGACAATGGGGTTTTCTAGATATACAATCATGTCATCTGCAAGCAGGGACAATTTGACTTCCTCTTTTCCTAATTGAATACCGTTTATTTCCTTCTCCTGCCTAATTGCCCTGGCCAGAACTTCCAACACTATGTTGAATAGGAGTGGTGAGAGAGGGCATCCCTGTCTTGTGCCAGTTTTCAAAGGGAATGCTTCCAGTTTTTGCCCATTCAGTATGATATTGGCTGTGGGTTTGTCATAGATAGCTCTTATTATTTTGAGATATGTCCCATCAATACCTAATTTATTGAGAGTTTTTAGCATGAAGGGTTGTTGAATTTTGTCAAAGGCCTTTTCTGCATCTATTGAGATAATCATGTGGTTTTTGTCTTTGGTTCTGTTTATATGCTGGATTACATTTATTAATTTGCGTATGTTGAACCAGCCTTGCATCCCAGGGATGAAGCCCACTTGATCATGGTAGATAAGCTTTTTGATTTGCTGTTGGATTTGGTTTGCCAGTATTTTATTGAGGATTTTTGCATCAATGTTCATCAAGGATATTGGTCTAAAATTCTCTTTTTTGGTTATGTCTCTGTCTGGCTTTGGTATCAGGATGATGCTGGCCTCATAAAATGAGTTAGGGAAGATTCCCTCTTTTTCTATTGATTGGAATAGTTTCAGAAGGAATGGTACCAGCTCCTCCTTGTACCTCTGGTAGAATTCGGCTGTGAATCCATCTGGTCCTGGACTCTTTTTGGTTGGTGAGCTATTGATTATTGCCACAATTTCAGAACCTGTTATTGGTCTATTCAGAGATTCAACTTCTTCCTGGTTTAGTCTTGGGAGGGTGTATGTGTTGATGAATTTATCCATTTCTTCTAGATTTTCTAGTTTATTTGCATAGAGGTGTTTGTAGTATTCTCTGATGGTAGTTTGTATTTCTATGGGATTGGTGGTGATATCCCCTTTATCATTTTTTATTGCATCTATTTGATTCTTCTCTCTTCTTTATTAGTCTTGCTAGTCGTCTATCAATTTTGTTGATCTTTTCAAAAAACCAGCTCCTGGATTCATTAATTTTTTGAAGGGTTTTTGGTGTCTCTATTTCCTTCAGTTCTGCTCTGATTTTAGTTATTTCTTGCCTTCTGCTAGCTTTTGAATGTGTTTGCTCTTGCTTTTCTAGTTCTTTTAATTGTGATGTTAGGGTGTCAATTTTGGATCTTTCCTGCTTTCTCTTGTGGGCATTTAGTGCTATAAATTTCCCTCTACACACTGCTTTGAATGTGTCCCAGAGATTGTGGTATGTTGTGTCTTTGTTCTCGTTAGTTTCAAAGAATATCTTTATTTCCACTTTCATTTCATTATGTACCCAGTGGCCATTCAGGAGCAGGTTGTTCAGTTTCCATGTAGTTGAGTGGTTTTGAGTGAGTTTCTTAATCCTGAGTTCTAGTTTGATTGCACTGTGGTCTGAGAGACAGTTTGTTATAATTTCT
Source organism: Symphalangus syndactylus (assembly GCF_028878055.3). Lineage (NCBI taxonomy): Eukaryota > Metazoa > Chordata > Mammalia > Primates > Hylobatidae > Symphalangus > Symphalangus syndactylus. The sequence goes on from NC_072438.2 coordinate 26,357,421, forward strand.
GTTCTTTTACATTTGCTGAGGAGAGCTTTACTTCCAACTATGTGGTCAATTTTGGAATAGGTGTGGTGTGGTGCTGAAAAAATGTATATTCTGTTGATTTGGGGTGGAGAGTTCTGTAGATGTCTATTAGGTCCACGTGGTGCAGAGCTGAGTTCAATTCCTGGGTATCTTTGTTAACTTTCTGTCTCATTGATCTGTCTAATGTTGACAGTGGGGTGTTAAAGTCTCCCATTATTATTGTGTGGGAGTCTAAATCTCTTTGTAGGTCACTCAGGACTTGCTTTATGAATCTGGGTGCTCCTGTATTGGGTGCATATATATTTAGGATAGTTAGCTCTTCTTGTTGAATTGATCCCTTTACCATTATGTAATGGCCTTCTTTGTCTCTTTTGATCTTTGTTGGTTTAAAGTCTATTTTATCAGAGACTAGGATTGCAACCCCTGCCTTTTTTTGTTTTCCATTTGCTTGATAGATCTTCCTCCATCCCTTTATTTTGAGTCTATGTGTGTCTCTGCACGTGAGATGGGTTTCCTGAATACAGCACACTGATGGGTCTTGACTCTTTATCTAATTTGCCAGTCTGTGTCTTTTAATTGGAGCATTTAGTCCATTTATATTTGAAGTTAATATTGTTATATGTGAATCTGATCCTGTCATTATGATGTTAGCTGGTTATTTTGCTGGTTAGTTGATGCAGTTTCTTCCTAGCCTTGATGGTCTTTACAATTTGGCATGATTTTGCAGTGGCTGGTACCGGTTGTTCCTTTCCATGTTTAGTGCTTCCTCCAGGAGCTCTTTTAGGGCAGGCCTGGTGGTGACAAACTCTCTCAGCATTTGCTTGTCTGTAAAGTATTTTATTTCTCCTTCACTTATGAAGCTTAGTTTGGCTGGATATGACATTCTAGGTTGAAAATTCTTTTCTTTAAGAATGTTGAATATTGGCCCCCACTCTCTTCTGACTTGTAGAGTTTCTGCCAAGAGATCCGCTGTTAGTCTGATGGGCTTCCCTTTGTGGGTAATCCGACCTTTCTCTCTGGCTGCTCTTAACATTTTTTCTTTCATTTCAACTTTGGTGAATCTGACAATTATGTGTCTTGGAGTCGCTCTTCTCGAGGAGTATGTTTGTGGCATTCTCTGTATTTCCTGAATCGGAATGTTGGCCTGCCTTGCTAGATTGGGGAAGTTCTCCTGGATAATATCCTGCAGAGTATTTTCCAACTTGGTTCCATTCTCCCCGTCACTTTCAGGTACACCAATCAGACATAGATTTGGTCTTTTCACATAGTCCCATATTTCTTGGAGGCTTTGTTCATTTCTTTTTATTCTTTTTTCACTAGACTTCCCTTCTCACTTATTTCATTCATTTCATCTTCCATCGCTGATACCCTTTCTTCCAGTTGATCGCATCAGCTCCTGAGGCTTCTGCATTCTTCACGTAGTTCTCAAGCCTTGGCTTTCAGCTCTTTCAGCTCCTTTAAGCACTTCTCTGTATTGGTTATTCTAGTTATACATTCGTCTAATTCTTTTTCAAACTTTTTAACTTCTTTGCCTTTGGCTTGAATTTCCTCCTGTAGCTCGGAGTAGTTTGATCATCTGAAGCCTTCTTCTCTCAACTCGTCAAAGACATTCTCCGTCCAGCTTTGTTCTGTTGCTGCTGAGGAACTGCGTTCCTTTGGAGGAGGAGAGGCGCTCTGCTTTTTAGAGTATCCAGTTTTTCTGCTCTGTTTTTTCCCCATCTTTGTGGTTTTATCTACTTTTGGTCTTTGATGATGGTGATGTACAGATGGGTTTTTGGTGTGGGTGTCCTTTCTGTTTGTTAGTTTTCTTTCTAACAGACAGGACCCTCAGCTGCAGGTCTGTTGGAGTTTGCTAGAGGTCCACTCCAGACCCTGTTTGCCTGGGTATCAGCAGCAGTAGCTGCAGAACAGCGGATTTTCGTGAACCACGAATGCTGCTGCCTGATCATTCCTCTGGAAGTTTTGTCTCAGAGGAGTACCCGGCTGTGTGAGGTGTCAGTCTGCCCCTACTGGGGGGTGCCTCCCAGTTAGGCTGCTCGGGGGTCAGAGACCCACTTGAGGAAGCAGTCTGCCCGTTCTCAGATCTCCAGCTGCGTGCTGGGAGAACCACTACTCTAAAATTTATCTGTTTTCTGAATATTTGGGAGAACTCATCTGTGAAACTGAGTTGTGCGCGTATGTGTGCGTGTGTGTGTGCATGTGGTTCAATTTTAACCATTGACAATTCATTTAAAAGTTAAATTTTATATTCAGTTTTGAACAAGTTTGTTTTCTAAACAGATCTTTCTAGATTTTTGTCCTTTTCATCTAAGTTTTTGGTGTGTGTGTGTGTAAAGGGGGTGTGTATGTGTGTGTGAATTTGGCTGTTACTCTAATCATAATTTTGTGTAGGTAATCTGGTCTTTTCTCTCATGTTTGTTTAATTATCATCAGTTTTATTTTTTATATTTAATACTTTTCTTGACATTGTATTTGGATGTTGATTTATTTATTCTGCTTAGGATTTGTGTTTTCTGAATCTGAGGATTGTTGGCTTTCCTTAACTCTTCTTAAACTGCCAACACTTCTTCCCTTCCCTTCCCTCCCACCTTTAGCCAATAACCATTCTTATTTATCTGAGAAAATAGAAGCAATGAGAAGATAATTTCTTCATCCTCCCACCATCTAACTTCCTTGTACTCACATACTCTTTACCCATACACTTTACCTTTTCTCCTTTTACCATGTAAGAACTATTTTAGCTCTGTCTGGGGCCAATCTCTTCACTTGTTTCCTTGAACCCATTCCCTCTTGCCTATATTCAAAGACATTCCTCATGGTATTGCTCTCTCTCTCTTTCCTCTACCATCAATTTGTGTATCTATTGGTCAATTCCTATCAGGTAAAAACATGTTGTCATGCTATAAATAATTTCATATAATCAGTCCCTGTTCTCAAAGAGTTTATAATTTAATTTTGTATGTAGGTAATTATGGCAGAATGTACTACTTCTCACTAAATACCCAGAAGTTTCTCCACATTTCCCATTCTCAATCTGAGTGATGTCAATATTATGGATTCTTGCCAGTTTTTAACTTTTCCGAGAAAGTTAAGAGCAGAGGTAGCTCCTCTCCTCCTCTCCTCTCCTCTCCTCCCCTACCCCCTCCCCTTCATTCCCTTCTTGTTTTTTCTCTTCTCTCTCCACTTCTGTACACTTAGGTGCAAACAGAGGATCCTGAATAGAAAAAAGAGTTGAATCTAGAAGCAGCCTGGATTCTTTAATTATTTCTTAAATAAGAGCATTTCAATAGGGCCATCCAGTTCACAACGGTTGGTGATTTAAGTGAGCAATACAGCTTTGTTAAGGTACTGAAATTTGGGGGTTTATTTACTCTGGAAGTTTAGCTTAGCCTATCCTTACTACTACAAAGGGTAAGGAATTATTACAAAACAATTAGACACTGCCTTAAGATTAAATGCAGGGTGCCAGGAAAACACAGAGGAGGACACCTGACCCAGTTTTAGAAGTTAGAGAACACTTCCTAGAGGAATTAATGTCTAAAGTGAGATTGCAGAAACTAACAGGCATTGTTGTGTGCTAGCACAGTGCCTCGTGCACATGGTCACCAAAATACTTTCTGAGTGAATTAATGAAACTATCAACTATCAGAAGAGAGGTATGTTACTGAGCACATCTGCAAATGGTTTCTGTCTGACTAATCTGGCCTTTGACAATGTAACATTCTGTTTGATCTGGCCTTGGGAGCTAGAACTTTTTGGAAAACAACTCTGTGTATTCCAACTGTGGACTGATCATCAGAAAAAAAAATTGTTGTCTCGCCTGCTTTACATGATATTTTTGAAGCAATGCAAGCCCATCAGCTTTTCCTTGATTTTTATGTTTCTGTAGCCTGACAGTATTTATAATTCATAGGCAATTCCACCAGGCTTCTCAAAAACAGAGGATGCCAGAGCCCAGAAAAGGTAATTCAAAGCAAAATGAGGAAAGAGAGCAAAGGTATTTGCTTGACTCTGGAAGACTCACAGGCCACAGTCTGCGTGTGGCGATCTGCAGGGAGAGAGAGTGAGATTGAAAGCAAACTGGTAAGTGGGTTCAGGGACCCTTAAATTCAGGTAACCTGGGAGTAAATGCTTGAGAGGAAAAAACTGCTGGGGAAGGACATTTTTCATTTTGGATGAAAAACACGGGAAATAAATCATAACAAACATACACAGCATCTTACATTTTAGCACAATGGTAGAACCTGGTCATCACATGAAGACATTAAAGGTCATGTATGCAAACTTCTGAATTTGTCCACACAAGAGATGAGGATTTTGTTAGAAAGGAGCCTCCGAACTTTGTTTTAAATCTTGAGGGGACAAAGTGCGTGCTCTTTTAATTGTTTTTATGTTTTCTCTGATGGCTGTTAAGTACTCATATAATCAAGCCAAATGCATCTTTTCATCTTTTCCTGGTGAGAAGTGCTCTCTATCCAAACAGTGACAGATAGTATCAGGTGCAACATGTTCTGCAAGGGTTGCCATGGTAAGAGTTCGTCTGCTCCCCCACCGCGCCCCCATCTTTCCACAAATAACAGTGGAAGAGTGCATAAAGCCTATATAGAAAAGATGTCTGGGGCCAGAGTAATTACTTAGTGCTCTGCCATGCAGAAGAGTCACTATGTTTTATGTTAAATATATTGGATATTAAAAGTGTGCACTCACATGCTGTCTCTCTCTCACACACACACATGCACACACACACACACACTCTTTCTGTTATGGGTAGGTGGCCTGATTTTCAACATTAGACAGTTCCAAGCATCACCACCAAACACTGGCAGATTTAATTGATTTAATGAAGCAGCAGTGTAGTGTGTGAGTATGCACGTGTGTGTGTGCGTGTGTGTGTGTGTGTGTGTGCACTGAGATGCAGTTGAATTTCAGTAGCAGCTCACTTCGTTGTAAATGCCAACTCTGTCTTTATTATAACAGACTTAGTAGTCATTTGATCTTTACAGTGGCGTTTTAAACATAGCGTTATATTTCCTTTCTAGAAAGGAAAACTCGGTTATCTCTTGTACACTTACTGAAAATTTCTAATATATTTTCCTGGAATTCTTAAGAAACTCTATCTTGGAGTGAATTACTTATTGGTGACTTGAAAACATTTGTTTCCTGTGAACAGAGCAAGCTTTTGTTTCAGTTTAGCAAATGCTCCTTTAGTGCCTACTCTGTGTTCTGTTTAGAATGTTCTGAGGAATCAGAGACCATTCAGATATGATCTTTGTCCTCCAGGAGTTCATATTCTTTTGACTTGTTTTCAGAACATTGGTCTTGGGTTTAGAAGGTTTTCTTTGCAGACTGGAGAGAAAGTGTTTTGGGGGCAGACACCTAAATGTTCTGCTTGCAAGCTATGTTGGCTGAGTCCACAGGTACGAGAAACGTGGAAGGGCGTGAGCATACTGGCCTAGTGGTCCAAGGCAGAAGGGATAGTAGGAAGAGCCACTTTTCTTGCTTAGTCAGTCCTGGGCAATTTCCAGTGGCGACAGCAACCACTGGGCTGAGGTTGGAGTGATCAGGAGCAAGAGGCTGTGGCCAGTTATTCTGTCTTTTGCCAGGAAGTGTCCACTGCCATTTAAACCAGAGTGGCTCTGAGGTTTCTGCTTAGTTCCACCCTTTCTCACTGGACCCTCTGGATTGAAAGGACAAATTTTGGATGGGGATGATGCATTGCATCTACATGGCTGTCCTGACACAAACATTTGCTTTGGCTATTCAGGCTGAAGAAGTGGTCACATTTCTGTCCAAGCACAGGGAACTGATTAGAGCACCACTGTATCTCAAAATATGGTGCACAAAATTATTCTACAGTAAACTTTTTTTTTTAATTTACTTTAAGTTCCAGAATACATGTGCAGAATGTGCAGGTTTGTTACATAGGTATACGTGTGCTATGGTGGTTTGCTTCACCTATCAACCGTCACCTAGGTTTTAAGCCCCGTATGCATTAGCTATTTGTCTTAATGCTCTCCCTCTCCTTGCCCCCACCCTTCGACAGACCCCGGAGTGCATTGTTCCCCTCCCTGTGTCCATGTGTTCTCGTTATTTGACTCCCATTTATGAGTGAGACTACGCTGTGTTTGGTTTTCTGTTCCTGTGTTAGTTTGCTGAGGACAATGGCTTCCAGCTTTATTCATTTCCCTGCAAAGGACAGGATTTCATTCCTTTTTATGGCTGCATAGTATTCCATGGTGTATATGTACTACATTTTCTTTATCCAGTCTATCATTGATGGGCATTTGGGTTGGTTCCATGACTTTGCTACTGTAAATAGTGCTGCAGTAAACATATGTGTGCATGTGTCTTTATAGTAGAATGATTTATATTCCTTTCCCAGCAATGGGATTGCCGGGTCAAATAAACTTTTAAAAGTGGTTTTGGTTTTATTTCTTGTAATAGAAAATAAAAAGTAGTCAACACATGAAATCTACGTAAGTTAAAGTAAATAATGCCATAATAAATAAATTTAAGGAAAATGCAAATTTATTTAAATAAAATTACTTAGTAAAAATGGTTGAAGGTGTATTTGTCAGGGAAGACTGACTACATGATGAATAACCCCCGATTTTCAGATGCTTAATTTAGAAAAGGTTTTCAATGCATGTCACAATTCATTCTGAGTTGGTAAAGAGTCCTATGGTCATTAAAGCCTCAGGCTCTTTCTAACTAGGTGCTCCAGTATCCACTGAGCCTCAGGGGCCTCCGTTAGATCATTTGAATATGACTAGGAGATGCAATAGTAGAGCTTGGAGGATTGCACAGGATGTTTCATGGGCCAGGTTTGGGGTGGCAGTGATCACACATACCACATTCCTTTGGCCAGATTTTAGTCAAGTGGCCACAAAACTTCAAGAGAGGCTGGGAACTGTGATCTGGCTACCTGCTCAGATATTCTCCTGCTTGCATCCATATAACAAAGTTACTAAAGTTAAACATGAATGGTTGACTTATAAGAACATGGATGGATTAGGAAAAGCATAGAGTATGAAGGTTTTTGCTTTTGTTTGTTATTTTAATCACAACGCTGATGAAAAAATATCTCAACACTGCCTTTTATTTCTGAGGAGATCATAGGCACTTTATTCAGTTCCTCAAAGGCCCTTTCTGTAGAGTAGGAGAATCTATTTTAAGGGTTTTACAGGGAACTAGAGGAGCTCACATGTGTTTAGCGTCATGCACAATACTTGGCAATAACCTTGGGTACCAAAGGTTAATGCCCTTTCCCTAGCATCCCTTTCTTCTGAGGCTTTCTCTTTAAAAATCTGGGGAGACACCTTTGTCACAGAAGCAAACTTGTCAGCTCAGCAATTAAAGTAATAAAATAATCCTTCTACCCCCCCAGTGAGAAGGATGCCTTCTCCTTTCCTGAATTGGCAAGCTTTCAATTTCAGTATTATATTTTAAATTGTGCACACATTTTCAGAAGGTAAAAAAATCACCAGGTGTGTTCATTTTTTAAAAAAATTAAGAAATAATCACATTTGGTATAGCTAGATTAAACAAACAAACAAAAAAAAGGTATCATAATGAAACCTTGTCTACAGAAGCCCCAAATGGCCTTTTTAGTGGGTCAGAAAATCTTGATTTTAGCCTTGTTTATTTGGTTGGAGCTTTCCACACAGATCTGTCCTTTGACATTTAGTTAGGACAATGATGAGACACAAAGTCACAAAAAGGAGGCAATTCTTCTTCAATTTTTTCTTCAACCTGAGGCAAGAACTTCTGGAGTCCTTTTAGGTTTACAGGGCTATATTTTATATTCATTTGTACATTTTATTATTCAGCCATAATAATCACATCTCCTTAACCTATGAAGTTCCTACTGTAACTTATAAGGATATCAGCCTAAATTAGATTCTAAAACTAATGAAACTTAGTAATTCTCTGACAGTACCTGAATAATAATCTCCGCTCAATGAACACAGAAAAGTTCCATTTTACCATGAATGAAGAAAGCCTATGAATAATGGGTGAAAAATGAATCATAACACGAGCACTAGCAACTCAAGCCTTACATTTCCCCCACTGAGGTACCTGCTGGGGATTGTTTTCCTCCCTTAAGAGAGAAATCTCGTATTTTACAGTGGGAGTTCATCACATAATGTTCCCTTGAGATTTCTGAGTCAGTTTAAAATTTCTGGTGAACTGAGAAATCACCAAAACATATATTAATGGTAATAATAGAAACTGTCATCTAATTGGCACTTACTTGGTGCTAGAGGCTGAGGTGGTGCATCACAGCTGGTGGAGGTGAGGTTTCAACTCCAACTGGGTGACTCCAAAAATTCCTACTCCTACACTACCTGCCTCAGGGGACAGAGGAAGACAAAGGAACACTGGGGCCGGATTCCACAATTGTTCCACTCACTTCCTCCGGGACTGAAGGAATCAATTTATCTCTACAAGCCTTCTGCTTCTCACTTCTAAAATGAAGATAAATAAAAATACTCTGAAAAATATAGTTCTCCTGCTTATGTGGGTTATTATGTAAAGTCTTGATTCATTTGAGGCTCTAGATAAATCAGATTTGGAATTCATTGCATTTCATTCTATGAGTTATGGCTTAATTGGATCTGACATTTACTGAGCACTTACCATGGGCCAAAACTCACTTCGATGTTTCATAGGAACCACAATATAAATAAACTGTGTCTTGGTCAGCAGGAGACTCTTGATTGCAGGTGATAAGAACTAAACAACAACAATGACAATAATAAACAATAGAAATGGATTGGCTTCCCTAATTGAAAGTTGAGGAATGTCATCCACACAGTCCATAAAGCCAGCAGGACTTGGTCTCTCCATCTGTCGGCTCTGTTTTCCTAGAGTTGTGTGTTTTTACAGGTGAGATGGTGATGTGCTGTTCTCTGCTCATATCCTTCTAGCTTAATAGCTAGCTGAGCAAGTCACGCATGAAAGAATACAACTTGGTTTTGTTTTTTTTTTTTTTTTTTTTTTACCAACTCTGCACTAATTCCGATGTCTTTCTCATTGGCCTGGATTGGGTCGCATGCCTGCCCCTGAACTAATCCCTAAAGTGAGGGGAATGCCACACTCTTTTTAACCAGAACTAGGTAAACCTGTACCTGTTTCGTGGCCAAGGAGTGTCGTCTGCAGCTACACCAGGACTGTTCCTCAAAGGGGCATGAAAGGGAGCAGAAGACTTGTTGTCCACAAAGGAGATCATTTTGGTCCGGCCATGAAGGAAGTGCAGGGTTTGGGCAGAGAAAGAGGGAGATGAGGTGTATTTCAGGTGGAGAATTCACCAAAAGCAATGACATAGATACAGGAAATAAATTTAGCTGATTGGAAACATCAACTGCATGTGGGTGATAAAGTGGTCATATACCGGAGTGTTCTGAATGCCAAACAAATAAGTTCGCTTTATTTTCTGGGCAATCAGAAGCCTCTGATCCCAACTGCAAATGAACACACGAAGTTAAATATTCCCCACTCGTGGTGAGTCTTGGGAGAGCCAAAAGGTATCCTTTTTTCCCACTTTGACTCCCAGCACAAGATAGAATGCTTAGTATCTAGCCAGGTCTCATTAAATGCTTTTGAAGAAACATCCATGTTATCACCAAATACCTAATGATGCTTGACACCTGTTGGGTGCTTCTATGCAGCAGACATGATGAAAAATGCTTTCCAGGTATCTCATGGGTCATCACAGAAAACATGAGGAGAATGTTGTGTGTATTACATTATTCATAGATGAAGACTGTGACACTTATCATTGTCAGGTAGTAGGTAGAAGGAGGACTTCAACTAATGCATTCAAATCACACATTCATAGTATCACACCAGAGGACTCCAGGTAATGTTTGTGCAACACCTGAAAGAAGATAAAGGGCTTCCATATACACACTGTCTTCCTCAGGCTTCACTGTGTTCCCATGAGGTAGGTGCTATTATCATTTCCATTTATGGCTGATGAAATTCAGAGGAAAGGAGTAATGCAACCAGAATTACAGAACTACTAAGTAGAGGTGCTTTACTTGTGTTTGGCAATTCTGTGTTTAAATCCATGCACTTCCCCCCTACACTCATGGTTTTCCCGCAGCTGCGAAGATATAAAGTGAGCATAGTGGGGAAGATAATCTGTTGGATTTTTTTTAAATTTTATTTTTTGCTAACTCTAACAGTCAGATTCCAATGTTCCAACAAAAAAATTATAAGCACATGGCACTTGTCTCAAATCTTTCAAATATAAAATGCGAGCCATGCAGGCTAAAATAAAAAGTCATTAGAATAGGCTCAGGATTTTAATTGAAGTGCTGCTGATTGAATCACATGAAAAGGGTGTAGGTTAGCTTTCTCTGTATTGTCTTTTAAATTTTTTAAAATTTTTTTTATTTCCATAGGTTTTTGGGGAACAGGTGGTATTTGGTTACATGACTAAGTTCTTTAGTGGTGATTTGTGAGATTTTGTTGCACCCCTCACCCTAGCAGTATACACTGAACCCAATTTGTAGTCTTTTATCCCTCACCCCCTTCCCAGCCTTTCGCCCTGAGTCCTCAAATTCCTGTATTGTCTTTTCTTGCTCATACAAATATCCACAAATTCTTTGCTCCTGAGATCCTTTACATTCATTCCATGAGGCATTGAATGGGAACCCTTCTATGAGGAGCCATGGTTTGGCTCTGTGTCCCTACCCAAATCTCATCTTGAATTGTAATCCCCACGTGTTGAGGAAGGGAGGTGATTGGATCATGGAGATGGTTTCCCCCATGCTGTTCTCATGATAGTGAGTGAGTTCTCACGAGATCTGATGGTTTTATAAGGGGCTCTTCACCCTTTGCCTCCTTCGCAGGCTCTTTCACCTGCTGCAATGTATGACATGCCTGCTTCCCCTTCTGCCATGATTGTAAGTTTCCTGATGTCTTTCCAGCCCTGTGGAACTATGAGTCGAATAAACCTCCTTTGTTTATAAATTACCCAGTCTCAGGTAGTATCTTAATGGCAGTGTGAAAACAGACTAATACAAGGAGCACTTCGCAAGGTGAACTGGCTTGTAAAGCACTTTTGAACTTGTAACTTGAACTTTGATGCAGCATATTACACATTGAATGCATCAGCTAGAATAAAACCTAGGATTCACAAATTAGGGATGGACCTGAAGAACTACTTTTGTTTCATTTGAATCTGAAGGTAGCAAGAAAGTAAGGATGTTTTTACACTTGGTGTATGCATGTGCTGGTATGGTGGCATGCAGTTGGGTGATAACAAATGACCACTACAATGATTAAAAAATTAACATCACTTGAAGACTTACTGTGTCCCAGGCACTGTCCCAAACAGTGTATGTGGAAATATGCCTTTAGCGTGGAGACTTCACTTGCTTTGTGTTTAAGTTAGAGTTCTCTTTGTTTCTGAGAGTAAGGACTTTGGTGAGTCTTTCAGTTTTATTGATGTAAGACAAATCCATATCCATTGTTCTTGGCAAAGACCAATCAACAGTGGAATTTTCCAACTGCAGATGCTGTCAATGGCAGTATTAAGTCATTGGTTTAGAAATTTACATTGGACATATATGTTGTGTCCCTGAAAATAGTGCAAGGTAGTTTTTTTCTAAATTTGCATTTAAATTTCTGTATGTCTAAACATTATTTTTTTTGTTTTAGGGATTTATTTGCATGTATTCTTGTTAAGCATTTACTCCCAGAAGATGGAGAGTGGAGGGCAGACAACATACAAGGGATGTGTTGGTTGGATCTCTTCCTCACCTGGCATTGGAGGAAAGATTAGGAAAAAGAGTTGGGATCAGCTTGGGACAGCACAGTACAATCCAAGCAGGACTACTGACATCTCACATATAGAGTTGACTGACTAAAAAGCAACAATTTTAGAAATGGACTGTCAGATGAGGGGGCTGCCAGGACTGTAAGATTAAAATACATCTTATATTGGGGATAGGATTTCCAGTGATGAGAAACAATGTTGTGCCTGCCAGTAGTTGTGGGAAAAGATCCTGGGCCAGGATATGAGGTGGGACTTAAATGAATGGTAGAGAGGTAGAGATTAACACATTCTCCTTTCTACTCTTTCTCTCTGGAATGGCTAGGGCAAGAGCGTTTCCCAATCAGGTGGGCCTAGAGTTGAATTTATGGAAATGGACGTTGATTCTAGTTGGGGTGTATAAGTGTGGAAATAGGCAGAAAGTCAAGGAAAGATTCTAGTTTGAGCAGCCACTTATACTAAATGAGTAACTGCTTATTCTAAGCAGCCATGAATAGAATAATTTAGGACAGATAAGTGGCTCCTCTGGAGGCCAGGATGGGCCACATCTTTGATATAAGACAGCTGTCTCTGGAAGAGAGAAAATTTGACCAGTCAATTGGTGGTAGAAGTCACAGCCTGCTAGCAAGGAGAGGATGGAGAAGAAAGATAATAACAAGGATAAAAACAAACATTTGTTGAACCTTCATTGAATACATACCATGTGCCATTCATTGCATTAAACTGTAGCTTCAAGCACAAATGCCTTCTAGCTTGGGAGATGATTACTCTGAGAGGCAGGGGAAACTGGAACTAAATATGGGAATAGCAGCTTCACACCTCCCTTCTCACCGAGGCAAGCAACCAATTATTGAAAGTGGAATTTCACACACTGTTGAACTGTTATTTCTTCCCTTTCTTTCTTTTTATCTCTATCTCTGGACAAGAGCTTACAGTTGAATTCACATAAATTTGATGTGGGTGTTGGGTACTGTACTTGCATGATCTCATGTAATCTTTATAACAATCCAACAAGGCACATAGGTAACAGCTATTATTTTTTCTTATGTTATATCTAGAGAAACTGAGGGTGGGGAGGTTGAGTGATTTTTCCAAAGCCATATGGAGCTAAGTGAGGTATCTGGCACTCAGGGCCAGGGAAGAGGGAGTTAAATTTAACAGCAATGAAGGAACACAAGCTCTCATGTCCGTTTGCTCATCACCAGGGTCCTAATCCACTTTTAGAGTTTCATGACCTCCTGATGGGACTGTTGTAAAATTCAGCAACTTATTTCACAGTCTAAACGCTCTCACCCATTCTTTCCCATCTTGTCCGTTCCTATCCTGTTCATCTTCCGGATGAATCTGAGTTCACACTGAATTTCTTGCGATCTAAAGCATGATAGTCCTTTCACTTCTTGCCTTTGCATTTCCTATCTTCTTTGTCTAGGGTACATGTTCTCTTTCTGTCATTGACAAGAAAGCACCTCATCTGTTAAAAATGGGCCAGTGTCAAGTCCTTCAGGAAAAAGCATAGCATAATACTTAGAAGCAGTGACCCTGGCTCTGCCACCTAACATCTGTGGGAATTCTCTAAGCTTTTGTTAGTGTTCTCATCTCTAAAATGGAGCCAGCACTACCTATATGATGGGATTATTAAAATAATTAAAGATAAAGGGCTTTGCATAGATCCTGACACACAGTGAAAGCAGAATGAATGTTATTATTTTATGTAACTGCATGTATTATTTTCAGTTCTCCGTGAAAACATCCGTCATTCTTCAAGTATTATTAACCACCTTCTCAGTTGGGTTGTAGAGTAGGTACTATTCATACATACATAAACACACACACACACACACACACACACACTAGAATTTATTGTTTTCTTTAATTATCTGCTTAAATATCTCTTCTTTTACCATCTTATCCTCTGTCCCCATATATATTTCCTGTAAATAATAGCACAGAAGTCTTCTGCCTCCAATACTGTGGAAATCTAGGCTATGGAAGTTGGGTCCAGGAAAATCCCTAGAAAGCAGACCCCAAGGATCTGTTTTGGGGATGAACTGCTTATGGTCTGTATGCAATATGGGACCCGTGGTGGTTGTAAACAATGGGATAATAACCCCTGGCATGTAGTGGCATTATAATGAATGGTGTTTTTACCTCTGATTAATTTGGATAACGTGAAAGAAATAGGTGGGGCGTTATTTTGTGCAAAGGCTCTGCTGAATAAATAGTGTGGGGAAAATGATAATTGGGAGGATATTGGAGTGGGTTAACTGCATTGTAATACTTAGGAAAAGAAAATGATAGCATCAGAGCAGTAAACTGTGAACTCAAAGCATGCCATGAAGGTCAGGGGGGCTTTATGGCTGCTTTGGAGAGCAATGATTCCTTTTATGGTTAGGGTGCAGGTTATGTAGAAAATCCAAGTGGCAGAGCCACAGAGGAGACTGAATGCACAGCCACACTACTTAGGACCTTAACAGAAAAAGAGCGGGAGCCTGAGAAATGGCTAGGGTATATTTGGATGGATGAGCCTAGGGTATATTTGGATGGATGAGAATCTTAAATCTGCAAATTTCCTTGAATTTCCACTACCAGAAGACCCAGTCACCTTCCTCTTGCTGGAGGATAGCCACCTCTTCTTACCTGGAGACCGTGTGAGGATCTACACTGAGACAGGGCCTCATAATGCTATTCTGTTCTCAAGATCTGCCTCCACCACCCCTCAGTCCCTGCAGGCCAATATCTAGGGTCAGGACTTAGCGATGTCTGAATGGAGAAGTACTATCTCGGCTCCAAGATAAAAGGGCTTACATCTCAAAGGATTGCAGAACTAGACTAATAGGCACTGGTGAGGACTGGGGGATCACTGTGGGAGTGAAATGTGAGGCTGTGGGGCACCAGACAAAGTAGACTACACTGTTAAATGGGGAAGGTTTTTTTAATTGTTGTTTTTTGTTTTGGTTTTTTATTTTGTTTTTTCTTTTTGAGACGAGGTTTCACTCTCGTTGCTCAGGCTGGAGTGCAATGGTATGATCATAGCTCACTGCAACCTCTGCCTCCTGGGTTCAAGCAATTCTCCTGCCTCAGCCTCCCGAGTAGCTGGGATTGCAGGCATGTGCCACCACGCCCTGCTAATTTTGTATTTTTAGTAGAGATGGGGTTTCTCCATGTTGGTCAGGCTGGTCTTGCACTCCCAAGCTCAGGTGATCCACCCGCCTTGGCCTCCCAAAGTGCTTGGATTACAGGCATGAGCCACTGCACCTGGCCATTGGGGGAGATATTTGATGTTGAGGCACTCATCCATGATGCTAGATTCAAGTTCTGGAAAATATACCTGGAGTTTTCTGGACTGGCACCTGAAGCTTGAATATAAAGATGGACCAGAATGAATGCGGTGGAGATGCGAAAACCTCCTTGGAAGCGCATTGTGGAATGGGTCAGAACTCCTGGGTAGGTGAACTTCAAATGACTTTGCTCTGTAAGACTTTGCAAGTCTACCAGCTGTGGTACTGATATGCTAGGGGTCTTCCATTTGGAGTTGGAGCCAGTGGAGACAGGGCAATAAATGGAATTTGATCCTAAGTCTTTCTTATAGTTATTATTCAGGATGCAAGTGGGTTAGAAATCCTTAGCTTCGGGTAGAAAGTTCACATTGGTTCTCTGAACTGTGGTATAAAGACCACTGTGGTACAAAAGACTGAGCAGAAACTCATGAAACTGCCTTGTGCCATGCTGGTTGAGGTGGCCAATCAGACACAACACTGCCACTCTCAAAGATTTAAAGGATTCAGAGGTGAGGGGCTCCATCATTGCTGCTTTGACCAGTATGCACCCTGCAACACCAGAGGGTTTGTAGAGGGTGACGATGGATACCATAAGCTAACAAGGTACTGCTCTAGTAGCAGCTGCTGGGCTTGGTGTGGTGTGTTACTGCAGCAGGACTAAACAGTTTCTGGTGCTTCGAATGCATATTTTAAGTTGAAAAATGCATTATTTTTCACCTCATAAGTGAAGAGGAGGATCCAAATCATTTCACCTTTGTAAAGCAGAAAAACAGTAACCATACACTCCCGTGTCTAAGGGCTGTGTTAATTCTCCTGCACTCTGTTTTAACATTGCTTGTAGAGATCACAACCATCTTGCCATTATCAGACCTTCATGCTGTCCACTGTATTGATGATATCTCACTGATAAATTGTGTATTGTAAGCTGAGTGTATGCTGGAAATGGTGTATTAGGAATTGAGGTCAAGAAGATCCAGAGATGACACCAGCAAACAGGTAGCCTAGACTCACTCCCATGTTATTCTGACACCTCTGTCAACACACACCTGCGGCTTGCTGGGATATTTCCTGTGACTAGTTGACAACTGAGGAAAGGACCCAGGCCTGGTTCACAATGGATTGGCATGACATGTTGGTGCTAGCCGAAAATGCACTACTGTTGTACTATAGCACCATTAAAGGACAATGATGAAATAGAATACTTTGGCTGGGCAGAGTTTTACACACCTGGTCATGAGCTTGGTGTGGTGGGATATGTTGCCTGCCTGAGATGCAGGCATATGCACACATACACACACCCATGCACACACTTCTGGGCAGTGGCAAATGGTTTGGGTGGAAGAATGAAAGGATCACGAATGGAAAATCAGGGACAAATTGCTAGTGGAAACAAGTGTGTAGATGAACCTATGACCGTGAGGCTGGAGCATGTGGATCATTTATCTTAGGTAAATGCCTACCAGAGATCACCTCCTCTGAAGGAGGATTTGAACACCGAGGGGAAAGATGATTTCCCTTCTAACATCAGCTGGGCTCTGTCCCAGGCCACCCAAGTGCTGCTTGCTGCAGCCTTAAGGTGATTGGCAGTGCAGTTCTGTGATACTTTCAAAACCATAAAAACAGTATTTCTCTTTATTGTATTAGTTTCTTTCTGGTCCAACCACTCTTTAACCATATTTAGTCTGTTGGTGGTGAGGCTATGATGTCATTTTTAAATTAAAAGAAAACTAACCATACATGTTTATTAGTTAAGATCATAGGGAGAGGAAATAAACTGTTAGGATCTGTCAAATTAATTACAATACACCCTTGCTATGGAATCTATGTTTAAAAAAAAAGAGAGAGAAGAAAAAAAGGGCTGGGTGCAGTGGTTCACGCCTGTAATCCCAGCACTTTCGGAGGCCAAGGTGGGTGGATTGCCGAGCTCAGGAGTTCGAGACTAGCCTGGGCAACATCGTGAAGCCGTGTGTCTACTAAAAATACAAAAAATTAGCTGGGTATGGTGGCACACACTTGAAATCCCAGCTATCTGGGAGTCTGAGGCATGAGAATTTGCTTAAGCCTCTTGAGCCTGGAAGGCAGAGGTTGCAGTGAGCTGCGATCATGCCACTGCACTCCACCCTGGGCGATTGAATGAGACTCTGTCAAAAAAAAAAAAAAAAAAGTTTGCATGATTTTTTGTTTCTTTCTTGATACTTCTCTACTTAAAAATTTAAAAATAAATTTGAATAATAACAAAATAAATTAATTTTTAAAGGGAGAGAAATTATTTTGAATGTAAAATGAGTGTGATGGGGAGGAAAATTGTGGGTTTGTGCATTATATTGATCAGATTCTGTGTGTTTACTGTCTTTGGGAACTGAAGTTAGTTTAATTTTTTTAACTTTAGTTGCTTCCTGTGTAAAATGAAAATAATGACACCTATTATACACAATTACTTTTAAGATTAAATGAGATAATCCCTTTGGTGCACCTGATATGTATAATCAAGATGAAATATTTTGAATACATAGATTGGCAAGCAGGCTGCACTGTGGATTTATTGCTAGACAAATACAACTTGTGTCAATTTGAAGAAGTCACCAATAAAAATGAACAATGCCAAACCAAGTATTTCTTTGCTCCTTGTTGGAAAGTCACATACAGAGACAAGATAATAAAACTTAAACTCGGGGACACGTTTTAAGTCCATGATTTGCCTGAAATTGTAGTTGTTAGTTGTGTTTTGCTTTCCTTCTTGTATGAAAGCACCTTTCTCTAAGTCCCTAGTGATATTTGTGCCAAACAAAATAATTGGCTCATTAGGCTGCTGTAGTATTGCCTCTCACTCGGCACCCATATCCTTCTAGTTAGCTGGAAAGAAGAAACAAAGCTCTCTATTCAGAGACCACACAGCTTGCTATCTTTTTTTGCACATCTCGAAGTCAAAGAGGACACAAAAGGATGTTTTTCTGAGCCAACTGGCAGCGCACTCTTATTCTGAACTGCTGGGGCTGGAAGTCTTTCAATGCATGGTAATACTGCCACCATGTGGTCAAACTGAGAAAACCTCACCCAAATCCTTCAGTCGAAGAGGATTTCCTTAACATTAATGGGACAGAGGCATTGGGCTTCTTCGACTGGGATTGTTTCACAGGACAAACTGTCGTGATTGTTTAGGTAAACGGTTGTGTCATATAAAGAGGCTGAGTGTACTTGATTGGGTGCTAACTGCTAATCCTCCCGTTAGCGTGACTGTAACTTTAAATCATTGGTACTTTGAAGTTTCTGTTCTAGGAAGTAAGGGTGAGAATCTCCATGCTTCCCTATTTCATAAGGTAAGGGAGATACAGTAATGTATGCATCGCAGCTCTACATGTAATGGTGTCATAAAATTTCGGGGAGCAAAGTGGGATTTGCTAACCAAAGTGCTGCTATTTGAATGCTGCCACTTTTTAGGGGTATGATCTGAAACAAGATTTTTCATTCCCTTGGTCCATAGTTTCTTGTTCTGAAGAAGTGCTGTGAATATTACCCTTTTTTTTTTTCTTTTGAGAGGGAGTCTCGCTATGTCGCCAAGCAGGAGTGCAGTGGTGCGATCTCGGCTCCCTGCAACCTCCTCCTCCCGGGTTCAGGCTATTCTGCTGCCTCAGCCTCCTGAGCAGCTGGGACTACAGGCATGCGCCACCACTTCCAGCTAATTTTTGTATTTTTAGTAGAGACAGGGTTTCACCATGGTGGCCAGGATGGTCTCGATCTCTTGACCTTGTGATCCGCCTACCTCAGCCTCCCAGCCACTTTTAACTAAGATATTATGTTGATTGTTTGCTGTAAAATTGCTTTCTTAAAATGTAAAATGCTACACCAATATTAGTTTGCATGATTATTATTTGAATATAGACTTCAGAACCTTTATGGTGAAAATTACGCTTGGCTGAATTAGAAGATCTGTGTCCTGGTTCCCACTTGCTCACTAGTATTTTAGGTAAAATTGGACCAGTCAGGTCTGAAGACATCCATTATTCCCTCTCTCATATATGGATAATAAGCTCATATTTTGTGTATCTTGTGGTGAATGTTATTGACATGAGCCTTTTGGGGAGACATTTTGAAGACTCTATGCACGTCAAGCATGTTACGTGTTTAGATCTTACTCTTATTTCATTCCGATAGCAAGTAATTCTTTCCTCCTATTAACTGGTAATAGGGTCACTCATGAGTCACAGATTCGCTTCAAAGTAAATAAATAATCCCTATAAATTCATGCCTCATTTACTATAAATTATAATGCAACCAGGAGCTGGAATCACCCATACCCCTAAAGCAAACACAATTGAATATCTTCAGCTGGAGGATACAGTGTTTGTGTGGCAGGTGGCAATTTAAATAGATGCTCTACCTGCTGATCCTGTTGATTTTATGTGCCCTATTAAAATGCATTTTCTGAATGACTTAGTTTAACATAGTGAATAATTTACAAGAAAAATTTTCAATTTCTCTCTCCAATGTTTAAATAAGAGCATGTTCTGCTTTTAGCCCATTCCTCCACTAAAAGAATGTTCCACATCAGAAATATAATTCCTTTCACACTGGCATTTACAGAGGTCACATTACACTGAACAGAACATTCTTGAGTATGGCTTGATGAACAGCTGATCCACCTCCATACACCTCACACACAGATCATGCCAGATGGAGAAGCAGCACAGGAAAGGGAGAACCTGTGTCCTCCTGGGTACCTGAGGACAGCTTGGCTTTAAGCATATGGAAAAATGGAGAAATACTCTCTCTCTCTCTCTCTCTCTCTCTCTGTCACACACACACACACACACACACACACACACACACACACACAGTATTTCTGGGAGAATACACAAAGACAAGAGAAATTAGTTATGAAGAATGAAGATAGGAATGAATAGTTTGGGGAGGATTGGGGAAACTTTGATTTACATTTTTCAGTGTTAATGGTGTTTTTCTTACTATAAATGCATGAATACATATCAATTCTATGCAAAAAATGATACTCTTTAGGTATTTAAAAGAATGATGTCTGCATAGGCCATGTAAGCATTCCAAGATATTTTCAATAAAAAAGGAAGTTACAGAATATGTATAGTCATATATATGTATACGTATACACATATATAATGTATGCCTATGTATACATATATCACTATACATAATCTGTAACTTCCTTTCTATTATATATAATGTATGTATATATTTAGAAGCTTTTTGTTGTTGTTGTTGAGATGGAGTCTCACTCTGTCACCAGGCTGGAATGCAGTGGCATGATCTTGGCTTGCTGCAACCTCCACTTCTCCGGTTCAAGCGATTCTCCTGTCTCAGCCTCCCAAATAGCTGGGACTACTGGTGCACGCCACCACACCCAGCTAATTTTTGTATTTTTAGTAGAGATGGGGTTTCACCATGTTGGCCAGGGTGGTCTGGATCTTCTGACATCGTGATCCGCCTGCCTCAGCCTCCCAAAGTGCTGGGGTTACAGGCGTGAGCCACCGCACCTGGCCAAGTTTTTTTATTATTTATACAGACAATGTATGTGTGTGTGTGTGTGTGTGTGTATATATATATATAGAGAGAGAGAGAGGGAGAGAGAGAGAGAGAGAGACAATATGTGTGTGTGTGTATATATATATATATATATATACTTAGAAAATTATGAACTTCTACATAGCCATATAGTTAAAAATTATTATCTTTGAAAAGATTGAAAGGGCTCTGGTGAAGAAAACATATACTTTAAAATTGTTCTTGCATATTCTGAGTTTTTGATTGAATTTGTATACTAAAAATGCATTTGTCTATTATGTTATTTAAAAAGTATATATTTGTACAGATCAGTCAGATTAGGTGGCTGTTTTGTGGCGGATGAAATATACCCACTTGCCCTGGGCTGTTTCCTGCAGTCTCTGCCCAGGATTTCTAATCTCTATGCTGAGCCTGTCTGTAAGGTGTTTTCTACCCAGCCCGGGCTGGATGAGGGTCCTTCGCTCTAGTCCCATAATATTCCACTCCCACTTCTACCTGAGGATTAACTACACTGCATTTTAACTGCTTCTTAATTATCCGACCCAGATAGAATGCAACTTACGGCCACATTTCTACGTAGTTTCTGACATATAATAGGCTCTAAAATCAATGTTTATAAAATGGATGGATAATTGGAAATAGGGAAGAAAAAAGCAGGAAAGGAAGGAAGGAAAGGAGGAGAGGAGAGAGGAAAGAAGGGAGAAATGTACATAAGAGAAGTGGTCAAATTGGATCTTCATCAAGAACAAAAATATCTGAGTTTTTATTCAGCTGTGTCTGAAGAAACAATGAAGGAGAAATGAGAATTCCAGTCATTATAGAAATATACATCATTTGGGGACAAGTATTTTTCAACAGGCTTTGCCAAATTGTTTTTACAAATTCTTTCACACATACAGGAAAATCAATTAGAACATATAAGTAGGTAAAACAATTAGAGACGTCATTCATGCCAGTAATTTTTTTAATGTACGAGACTAAACACAAGAATTGTGTAGGATCTATTGAAGAAAACCACAATGATTTACTGAAGAACATGGAGAAGGGCTAGAATAAAGAAAGAGATACTTCACTTTAGTAGGTGGGCGCACACAAAATTAAAATGATGTTAATTATCCACAAATTACTTTATGTACTTGATGCAGTTAAGTCAAACTCCCCATAAAATGGCTTTATTTTCTTTTCTATCTTTCCTTTTTTCATTCTTTTTTCCTCCCCTTGGGTTAGTCACACTGGTATTCTTTCTGCTCCTTGAGCTCCAAGCTCTCCCCAGGCTCGGGAATTTTGCATCTGTTGTTTTATTTTATTTTTCTTATGCTGGAATTCTCTTCTGGATCTGTGTGTGGCTACTTCTTCCTATCATGCACGTCTTAGCCCAGTGTCACCCTGTAAGAAATTACTGAACTGCCCGACTTAGAGTAACTTATAAGAAATTTTCTATTGCGTTGCCCTGTTTTCTCTTCCTCTTTGCACTTGCCAAAATCTGAAAATACATTGTTTATATATTTACATGGTGTTACCTATTACCCCACCGCTAGAACATAAAGAGCCATGATAGCAGTGGCATGCTCCCATTTATTTCCACTGAATTTCTGGCCCCTAAAGCAATACGAGACACAAGGAAGACATTTCATTGATTGCTTTTGTTTTTAATGAATGATCATTTTTGCAGTCTGATCTGATAATTTTGCAGAGAAATCATTCTGCTTACAGACCCATCAGACTTAACTCTGTTATTTTAAGACATAACCAAGCATTTATTAGACTAGTTTTAAGTATTTACTTTGTATTCAAACCATTTCCTAATTTTCCCTGAGTGTGATTCTTATCATTTCCACTGTTTCTTTTTTTAAGTATTTCTCTTTCTCTTTTTAGGCATCATTTTTTAAGGAACAGTTTACGATCACAGCAAAATTGAGAGGAAGATGCAGAGATTTCCCATATACCTCCTGTCCCCACACATTCCCCATCAGAATGGTGCATTTGCTACAACTGAGGAACCTATGCTGACAGATTATTATCACCCAAAGTCTGTAGTTTACATTAGAATTTACCTTTGGTGTACATTTGATGGGTTTGGACAGATACATAGTGACATGTATCTACCATTATAATATCATACTGAGTTTTATCACTGCCCTTCTCCCAGTTTTTAGCTTATGACTTTAGGCAAGTTGCTTAACTTTTCACAGCCTCACTTTCCTCCTATATAAAATGGGGATAATGAGAGTACCAACCTTATAGGTTTCTTGTGAATGATAAATGAATTAATAGAGATAACTCAAAACATTGTCTGGCATAGAGTAAACATTCAATAAGTGTTAGTTATTATTTTACTAATTATATAACATTTATTTCTATATCTAAAACTCTGTCAGAGAGGCTTTTTTACTTTATAAATGGCCACTTTCTGAAAGACTCTTCATCAGTCAGTTGTTCATAAGTAAAAAGTGACACCCTATGATTAATTGGTATAAATATACTGTTTGACAGACAAAATAAAACCTAGTATTTTATAAATCAGTAGGATGACTCTTGTTTATAGTAGTCTATTGTACATTTCAAGATAGCTAGAAGAGAATAATTCAAATGTTTTTAGCATAAAGATAATTATTTAAGGTGATGGATATCCCAAGTATACTTATTTGATATTTACAAATTATATGAATGTATTAAATTTTCACATGTACCCCAAAACTATGTGCATCTATTATACATTAATGAAAAATTGTTAAACAACACCAACAAAATGGCACTCTACAAGGGCTAATGTGAATGCATTGCTGTTAAGTTTGGATTCACAAGAGAACTGTGCAGATTTACGGTTTTGGTTCCAGTGACTGCATTTGCCCAGGTAATATTCACAATTTTCTCTCTTACTTTGCTATCAAAATTTCCGGACTTGTCCTTGAAGTACTTTCACTGCATTTGTAAAACAAACATGTCTACAAATACATGACTGCTGACGGCATCTGTGGTGGTGAACAGGTTGCTTTTGCTCTGGCAAATAACCGTTTATATCTTTTCATTTAGCCAGTATTTACTGAGTGCTCCCCATAGACCAGGCACTGTTACAGTCTCATGAGGATGACGTGGTATACACAGCCGATGAGATTCCTGCTCTTTGGTAAGTGTGTAAACGGAGAACACACTTACAGAAGAGTGGATGTGGAAAAACCTAAGTAGAAGATGTTGTGTGTTTTCAGTGGGGTTTGGTCCTTTAAAGACTCTGCAGCTCACTGTACGCTAGGATTGTTTCCTCTTGAGCAGAACCTTGGCTATTTCACCCTTGATGTCAGCATTAGAGATGGATAAGCCATACTATGTGTTTTGACATTTCAGTTTGATTTAAACCAATTGACATTGACAGCTTCATGCTAAAGCGTGTTAATTGTTCATCAGAAATAATATCCCCATGGACCAATGAATGTGTTTAGCATTAATGGGCAGTGGCTGCCTGAAAGCCTTCTGTGGGCAACAATGGACAGAAAACAAGGCTCAAGCAGTTTCAAGGGGGGGGAAAGATACTTCTGAAACAGCCACGTCAAAGAGGGTTTATCATTCCTTTGTGGTAACTATATTCTATTCACTGAACGTCCATGTCTTTATTCAAATAGCATTTAAAAACACCCACTATGCATAACAGGTGCTTTGGGGATACAAAGATATTGCACATTTAAGGAACTCATAGTTTGATGGTGGAATCATACATGGAAACAAATGATTAGAATCAGTTTGATTAGTTTCTTACAGCTTAGCTAATTCTGCAGGAGGTAGTTAAATGTTTGCACAGGAAGCAAAAATGGATGTTTCTGTATATAAGGGAAATCTATTTTTCTCATTCAGAATTTCAATTCCTTGCAAGTATTCTCCCTATCAACATATATTCAAAAGTCCTCTCCCATTGCCACAAGGCACAGAAAACATGGATTCATGAGCGACTGCAGCTGCCCCATGTGCGCGGTGGAGACCCGGTGTGTTTAGGGAGGATTGCTAATGGATGTCATGCTTCTCCCAGTTTCTCAAGCTGAAAACTTGGGTGCCATCCATGACTTCTCTGTCATTCTCCACATTCAATCAGTCACCAAGTTTTGTCAGTCTTCTCTCTTCTATGTATCTTTCTGGTGTAGATATATCTTTTTGGCCTGCTTTTAATTGGTCTGTGGTGCAGCTTTGATGTCAGCGACTTTAAAATGCCCTCAAGTGATTATAACACGTGGCAACATTTGAGAACCACTGGTTTGCAAATAAATCAGAATTTGGAGTGAGACTCTGAAAGATAAATAAAGCTGGATGCTAGTTCAAGTGGTGAAAACAGATTTTAATCAATAATAACTATCGCAGTAGGACAAAGAGTCCAGCGTGAACTGAACCCGACTTCAATTTTTAAAGAGGTGACTTGGAATTTTAAAGGAAAATGAGGGAATAGGGAGGGGAGCACTGGGAGGTCAGTAGAGTCGGGAGTGAAAAATTACTAAAAGTGGAAAGGGAGGGTTGGTCCATCTAAACTCTTCTGGGTTTGTTAATTGGCGCTGATCAAAGTTAGACTCCTACGCTCCCACAGAAACTGGGAGGCAGGGGCCCTGTCTTCAGGTGTTGGCTTGAACAAATAGGAAGTTTTTTTGGCAGTCTTGTCTTTTTCTCAGGCAGGCACTTTAAGGGGCAATAGGGTCATTCCAACAGCTTTGAGCTGTTAGAAATTGTGTTAGTGTTTTTTTCAAGTCTTGACTAAGCCAAGGCCGAGGCTTAGTCAAGAAAAAGGTTAGAGAAGCCTGGCTAAAATGTGGTGAAGGAGGAAATGTAGACACTGTTATTTTGCTAAAGCTTCTTAAGTGACACATACTGATGTCCTGCCACGTTTGAAACCACATGTGTAGCACAGCACATATCAAACTTCTATGTATGTACACATCCCATGGGGAATATGTGGAAATATGGATTCTGATTCAGTAAGTCTGAAGTCTGAGATTCCGCATCTTGATAAAGTATCCAGCTGATGTCGCTGCTGATTCAAGGACCATACTGTCAGCAGCAAGGGACTAGAGTCCTGCAAGAGCCTTGTGAATGGCCCTTGTGCGTTCAATCCACTTCCCCTCTGATTCCAGTGGAAGGCTGCAACTGTTGTGACCTTTCTAAAGCACATCTAATTATGTTACTTATCTTCTTAAAACACCTTATCAAGTATTAGCGCAGTCCAGGATGAAGTTCCAAATTTCGTATGATAGTTTACAAGTCCCCCTAAGCTCGTGCCCCTGTCTAACTCATGGGTTTTGATTCCAGCCACTCCCTCCACTGACCAGTTTAGCCATTCCTGGATGCTTGCAGCTTTATAATATCATGTTCTGTCTGGCCCTTGGAGCTTTTCTGTGCTGTTTCCTCAGCTGGAACATTCTTTCTTGTATACTGAAAGAATTTTACTTATTTCAGCTTAAATATTACCACTTCTGACATCTCCGTCCTCCCTCTTCTCCAGCCTGGGTCAAGGACACCTTCAATATGCTTCTGTAATTTTTCATAATTACCCAGCTATTGTAATTTTCAATTATGTGTCTCATTCATAAATTATAAGATGCATCTCTGTTACTCACTCTAATTTCCTCGTACAGTATTTAATGCATGATAGATGTCCAATAAATATTAATTATATAGATGAGCAGGTACCATAAATACTAACTAAATGAATAAACCAATACCATCAAAATTTGGTGGGGAGCTACAACTTTGGTAGAAATCAATTAGAAAATATTTTGAGCAAATGCCTAAGATGAATTAAGACTTTAAACATTTATGCAGAAACGCATCACCTGACCAAGTCAAAGTCAACATGAGATTCTCATAAGGACACTTGGTCTTTATGAAAAATGGAAACACTCTTTCTTTCACCACCAATCCTCCCAAGTTAAGGATTATCTCCAGTTTCCATGTGTGAAGGAACTGGAAACTGACAACCCTTGGTTGTCCTTCATAATTGCTTGTATATATTACATAATGCAAACTCCTTCTGTATATATTTTTTGTCCATGACTTGGCTTTAGGCATTGCTAAGACATCTTGTGGTCAGCTTTATAACATTTTGCGTTATGAATTATGAATCTCATTCAAGGATACATACACATACAAATAAAATGCACATATCTGAATTTGATAGGTTCTTCATTAGATGGATGTCTAAAGTCGGTAAAATCAGTTTATCAGCTTCTACCCTTTGCCATTGAGAACATCTTCTCCAAGCTCTTGCTGACCTCTGAGCTTTGTAGATACTGTTCCCTTAGCTGGAATATCTTGGGGTAAAATATTTTACACTGCAATGGTGGTTTTCACCCAATATTATGGGAAATTAGGCTAAATGGGCTCCCTTTCTTTTTCCTTTCCTTCCCTCCTTCTTTCCTCCCACCCTCCCTCCTTTATTCTTTCTCATCCAACTGATAAGGTTTTCATAAAGATATAATGAAATAATTTATGCCAAGAGATTAGCATTGTGCCTTATGTTTATTGGGCACCCAGTAAATAATGGCTGCTATCACTATTCTTGTCTTTACAATGATCCAGTTTCTGGCCTTCCTCCTTGATTCGCTTAGTTCAACCACTCATAGGAAAAAATGTTGACTTCAGTGAGGGTGATTTGAAAAGTCAACTTTGAAAGGATATGAAGCGGCATGAGAATTTCATTATATAATTTCAAAATCCACATCAAAGCTGAAAAGTATAACTGCATTGGAGACAATGTTTGCTTCATTCAGAGCATGAGCCAGGATTCAAATCTGAGTCCAAAGTTCGGAGATCTGAGACCCTGAGAAAAAACATCTTTAAGAAAAACCAGTTCTGTCTTTCAGCTTTGATATAGTTAGGAACTACCAGGAGAATTGTCAGTCTTGCAAGTTTTTGCCCTTAGGCATCTTGTACAGGAAGGAACATTCAGTTGCTATAGCAGCAACTACATTAAATTATCTTTTATGCAGGTGGATATCTTTGTAAAAAAATGGTAGCAGGTGGCTACAAGGGAAATATCACTTGTATACTTTAATTTGTAGCTCATTTAGAGGCTCAAAAAGAATTTAGGTGTTTTTTATTAGTGTTCAAGAAACTCATTTGTACATATTAGAAAAGATTTATTGACATAAAAATAATCTTTTCCTCCATTTAAAAATCTGATTACAACCACTGTTTAACACAGTGTAAACACTGTTAAACACAGTTTAACACAGTGTTGAGATACTCAACACTTTATTAGAAAATAGGTTTTGTGTTAGATGATTTTGCCCAAATATATGTGTTCCAAGCATGGTTAAGATAGACTGGGCAAAACTATGCTGTTCAATAGGTTAAGTATATTAAACGCATTTTCAACTTATGATATTTTCAACTTATGATGGGTTTATTGAGACATAAGGACAGCATAGGTCAAGAAGCATGTGTATTACATACAGAAAATAAACAGAGAAAGGTGAAGGCACGCAAGAAGCAGTGGACCTACACTAGCAGAGAATTGGTGAATTCTCTACAGTGGGCCTGGAGAGCAAACGGTGTGCATTGAAGAATAACAATAGAGAGGGAATTTTCTAGAGGAAGAAAAAAAACCAGTAGAATAAGCCTAGATGGTGAGATTAAAAGACTGATGAAAAAAAAGTGAGACAAATAACATTTAATTAATAGTATCAAGGCAAATAATACAAGAATAAAAGAAAGGTGACTAGAATTTTAAAAAATGAACTTAAAAGAGAAAGTAAAATAACACACGTGCTGATTTTCAGCAGTCGACCGAATACAGGAAAGCAGGCTGCATTGACTGCAATGCTAGCAGTAGTCGCAGAGTGGGAAGCAGTAGCAGCGGTGAAGGAATTTTCATATCCACAGACTATTCTTGCTTCTCTTCCTTCCCGCTTCCCTCCTTCTCTACATACTGACTTTTTCTAATTTGTTTCAAGTATTTATCCAAGTCATATATACATGTAGTGACACATCAAATAATATGGAAGAGTCTCCCTCAGTAATAGCTCCAGGAATCCAATATAGAACGTATAGAAAAGCAAACATGACCTTAACAAGCCATAATTATCAAATGCTGTTTATTGCTTTGCACCTTTTACTGTTATTTACTTATTTATTTTTTATTATCTTTTTTTTTTTTTTTTTTTTTGAGACAGAACTTCACTCTTGTTGCCCAGGTTGGAGTGCCATGGCCTGATCTTGGCTCACTGCAACCTCTGCCTCTCAGGTTCAAATAATTCTCCTGTCTCAGCCTACCGAGTAGCTGAAATTACAGGTGCCCGCGACTGTGCCTGGCTAATTTTTGTATTTTTAGTAGAGACAGAGTTTCACCATGTTGGTCAGGCTGGCTTCGAACTCCTGACCTCAGGCGATCCACCCGCCTTGGCCTCCCAAAGTGCTGGGATTACATCGTGAGGCACCATGCTCAGCCCCTTTTAGGGTTATTTTACAAACAACACTTAGAATTCATGAACGCAGTGGCAGAACAAAATGTAGCTGTGTAAGTGAATGTGCAACTAAAAAAATAAAGGAAGAATGGAAGCAGAGGAGCTTATGAGTCTTTTGTTTTAAATAAAGAAAGTGCTGCTAAAAATCTTCATTTCATATTGTGGAAAACCAAGAGATACAGTCGAAAGTGAGTGAAACAGAAACGGAGGCATAGGTCTATTACTTAGTACTACAAAGGGGGCCATTTGAAGAATGGGAAAAGTATATGAATGTTAACCTTGAGAAGGAAGAGAAGGGAGAAAGCAGAAGTTTAAAAGAGCTAAGTCATCATATTGTGGAGTCATTATTTGTGGTCTAAAAATGATAAATCAAGAAATAGAGTTATTAGCATGTCACTTAATGTCAGGAGGAAAATTATCACAAGAGCCAAAAACAATGCTAAGAATGAATGCCACTGTGTAACCAGACTTGGTAGTGTTTAGTGGGGTGTGCAAAAGAGTTTTGCTTCCTTATTAAAATTAGTTTATGTTGTTTTGTTGCTGTTGTTTGATTTGTTAAGTGCATATATTACTTAAAAACAGTCTTAAAAATAAGTTACAAAAATATGTAAGGATTTTAGAAGGAAGCCAGGGAGGAAGGAAATGAGGGAGGGAGGGTTGGATGGAGGAGGGAGGAAGGAAAGAAGGAAAGAAGCAAGGAGGGAAGGAAGGAAGGGAGGGAGGAAGGAAGGTGAAAGGGAGGGAGGAAGGAAAGAAGGAAGGGAGGGAGGGAGGGAGGAAGGAAGTGGGGAGGACGGAAGGAAGGAGAAAGGCAGGGAGGAAGGAAGGAAAGGGGGAAGGAGAAAGGCAGGGAGGAAGGAAGGAAGGGAGGGAGGGAGGAAGAAAGGGAGGGAGGGAGGGAGGAAGGAAGAAAGGGAGGAAGGAAGTCTGTGGAACACTACCATTGCTATCATCACCTCCATGACCACTGTCACCACCCCTGCTGCTGTTTCTACTTCTACTTCTGCTCTGCTACTGCCCGGGATTTATGAAGTGCTCTCTGTGTACCTAACACCATGCTAAATGTTTTGCATGTATCATCTAATGTAGCAGTCCCCAAACTTTCTGGCACCGGGGACCAGTTTTGTGGAAGACAATTTTTCCACTGATGAGGGCTGGGGGAAGGGATGGTTTCACGTTGAAACTGTTCCGCCTCAGAAAATCAGGCATCAGTTAGATTCTCATAAGGAGCATGCAACCTAGATCCCTCACAAGGGCAGTTCATAATAGAATTTGTGCTCCTATGAGAATCTAATGCCACTGCTGATCTGACAGGAGGAAGAGCTCAGGTAGTAATGCTGGCTTGTCCACCACTCTTTTCCTGCCATGCGGCCCGGTTCCTCACAGACCAGGGACCAGTACTGGTCCATGGCCCAGGGGCTGGGGACCCCTGGTCCAAGGTAATGCCTTTTATTTTTAGTATCCTAGAAACAAGGAGTCATAAATTCTTACTAATAACTGTCCCGATGCTAATCTCTTTCTTGCCTTTTATATCTTGTTTGAGACATATTGGTCAACTGCACATTCTTCATCAGATATTTAACTATACTTGGATGCAGGGTATTTAGAAAGAAAATGTTTAGTAGCAACACAATATTCATCTTCAATATTTGAAGAGCTGACATGTGAAAAATAATTGATTTTTTCTCGAATGTTAGGGAGCATGCTGTTCTTGTAAACTGTGATCTGTAGGTCTGACATGGAGAGGGTCCTCTTAGTACGCACCTCAGTTGATTCTGAACCAAATGGTGCATGGAGAAACGTTAGTGGCAGAGGTAGTATTTGCTAATCTCTAGGGTCCCTTCTACCAGCAAGAGCTTCTGACCTTCACAGATTGATGCTTTTCTCAGGCAATAACTTGGAAATGCTAGATAGATAATACTTTCTTGTAATGTGAATAGAAATCATTCTTATAATCAATAAAATAAATTCAATCCAAGTTATTTTACTTTGTTTCCATCTCTTAGGTATTATTTGTAGCAGCTTCTTATGCACACAAACACAAATCCCAAGTTAAAAAAGGCAATCGACATACAAATACAAATATAAAATGCATTACGCTGGTTTGTTTAAAAAACAAAGCAAGCAAACAAATGAAACCTGTTTCTCTCTGAAAGATTGATTTTCCAATAAGAAGTAAAATAAATTATCCCATCAAATGCTCCTTTCTACTCTTAGAAACGCATATTCCCAGAATCCCCAAAGATACAAGTACACAGAACAATGTTTCTATTTGCTGAGTTAACGTACTTCCTTTTTTTTTTTTTTTATTGCAGTCTGACAAAACTAAACAACAAAAAAGTGTTATTCTATTTTTGGGAGCTTCATAAAATACCACCTGCTTCATAAGACGTAAACTTCCAAAATTTGAAGTAAAACTAATGAAACAAACACTACAGGAAAAACAAACTCTATTTCTGCTTATTTTGTGTCCTAACAACTCTGATTCTGTAATTTCTCCTTTATTTATTAAGCAGCTTCTTATCTAGATTTGTGTGGAAGAAAAGAATCTGCAACTAACACTAAATAGAATTGAATAAGTTTCCAAAAGAATGTTTGGTATTTATTATTAATAACATCCATGTTCGTTAACCTTGGAGTAACAAAAATGTAGTTACCTGCCTTATTTGGCAAACTGCCATGTCCATGAAGACAACAGTTTGTTCATAATTTTAGTTTCACCTTTAGAAACTCATGGTGACTCAAATCACTAATAATCCAAGGATTGGTCAACCAAGTGGTGTTTCGCCCTCATGGATCTAGTTGAAGGAAACCAAGAAGGTGGAAAATAATATATTTTTAAACATTTATTGAAGTATTAGCATGTTTTCAGTTGCATGAATGAATTTTTTAAACTTTATTTTGAAGACTATAACAATGACTAGAAACGAGTTAGATAATAATTTTAAAAATATTGTTATTTTCTTATTATCATGTATTTGAACCTCATACTATCAATACTGAAAACAGTTTTCGGGGAAATCATACTTAGATTAAATCTCTGCCAAAATACATCTCCTAGAATTCCTTTTATTTCCTTCCTTCCTTTCCTCCCTCCCTCCCTCCTTAAATTATAAAAATTCAAGCCTGCTTGATGAGGATATCGTAGTGAATTTAAATGTTCGTTGTTAGGGGCATTTTGATACACATTAAATTTCTCCTCCTTTTAAATCACCCAGTGTTATTTTCTTCTTTCTTGTGGTCATAGGCTTTCACTTACCTCCTGAGATACTCACTTTCTTTCTTTTTTTTTCAATATTCTCATATAGAATTATCTAGACAATCTGGCTAGATCCTTTTCCAGCAAAAAAAAAAAAAAAAGTTTGCAAAATTAAAAAAAATAGAAATATCCAATGCTTGTATTGACTTTGGCGTTTCAACTTTGTCATTTTCACAACTTAAGAATAATATAACTGATGAAAAGATGTCAACAGACAAAATCCAAGACTAAAGTGTTTTTAAATGGCAAAAGATACTGATTTTCATGCTCCCAGAGGGAGGTACACACTCCCCTACTCCTCAAATCTCTCAAATTTCCCTACACAGACATATAGTGGCTGATGAAAATACCAAATCAAAACGTAAATTCAACTGGGTATGAGACATTTGTTTTTGTCATTCCCATGACCTCGTATTAGGCACCATATCTATTCACCCTTCTCTAAATGTTCCACATATTCTGAATACATTGCTATCTTATCATTGGAAGTAAATGACTGGTCTACAGTAACTCAGCACATTTCTGGGGTTTCCATGTAAAATAGTTTCTCAGAAATAGTGTTCTTAACAGGTCCAAGTTTCAGATCGCTATAACACTTACTCACACACATATTCATTTTACATTATTTGCATTATCTATATATACATAGATATGTACACAGAGGGAGAGAAAGGAAGGGAGGGAGAGAGAGAGAGAAATCTCTTTATGTAGGCTTATAATTTAGTTATCTACCTAGGTGTAGATATTAATTTGTAAATCAAGTACATGTACTACTATCATTGGCAAATATACGTGCAGGGCGAGGATCATTTTTAATGACCACAGATATCAAAGTATTCTTAATAACGTAAGTAATTGGATATCTGGCTTTACATTTGATTTTGTGAGCTTATTGTTTATTTTACTAATAAATAACTCATAGTAGGAATAGGAGGAAGAAAATCAACTTTGACTTTTTTCTTATTCGTGTTCACATTTTGTGCTTGCATTTGCAGTATTTTCTTCAATGATGTCTTTGAAGGAAATTTTTTTCAATTTATTTGTTCACTTGGTGAAGATTAGAGTTGCAGACATCATTGTTCTTTTCTGATATCTGGTTCCCCTCTACTTCTAGGTATGTTTGAGGATTTCTGTGTTACTTTGGGGTTAGGTGTTGTTATATGAATATTTCCAGCTTATGATATTGGGCAAATGTGACATGTTGCCTCTGGGCCAGAGCATTTAAATGTTGGTGTTAAACCTCTTCTCTTTTTTCTGTTGTTGTGAGCGTGACTTTCCAAAGTGGAAAGCATAACTAGAAGCTGCAATAATTTCTTTCTATTATCCAAAAGCTGATCTTTCCAGGGTCTTAGAACCACCATGTAATCTTCACAGAACAGATCTTATAAGTAGTATAGGGTTATGAATATGACTGGATTTCCTATGTAAAACAGTAGAAGCAACCACATTCTGTGATCTGCTTCACATGGGCCAAATCCCATAGATGAGTGGTCACAATCACCAAAGTTAAAGATATTTAAATTTACTTATTGATTGGTTTATTTATTCCTACTTTATAGTAAGCTAAATCAAAGAATCAGGACCTCTACGGTGATTCTGCAGTTTAATAAACAAGCTAAGCTATTCTACAGTTAGAAAGATCATAAAATCTTTGCACTTTAATAAGTTCATAAACCATAACATTAAAAGGGGCCAGGCATGATGGCTCACGCCTGTAATCTCAGCACTTTGCGAGGCAGAGGCTGGCGGATCACCTGAGGTCAGGAGTTCAAGACCAGCATGGCCAACATGGCGAAACCCCGTCTCTACTAACAACAAAAATTAGCGGGGCGTGGCGGCACGTGCTTGTAATCCCAGCTACTTGCTGAAGCAGGAGAATCACCTGAAGCCGGGAAGCAGAGGTTGCAGTGAGCTGAAATCATGCCACTGCACTCCAGCCTGGGCAACAAGAACAAAACTCTGTTTCAAAAAACAAAACAAAACAAAGAAATAAAATTAAAAAGATATAAATTATTCCAGAGAATATTCACAAATCAGTGTTAAAACATAGATGTGGCCTCTTCCAATTTTGGAAGAGAAAATTTGTCTTGGGAAGCATATGCCAAATGAAAGGGCTTGTTTCAGTGAATTTAAAGAAACCTTTGAGTTTCAGTTTAAGTGTGTTGACCTTTAGCTTAAGACAATTTATTGTAGGAAATTGATTTTCACAGGCCCCTCAACAGGCCCCAAATGGCAGACTTCAGTGCCTTGATTTTGAGACAAGAATAGCATCATATACTGGTAATGTGGCCACTGTCTAAGAAGTGATTTTAAAAACTGTGTTAAAAGGCAATTTTCTAACAGAGTCAATATAACATTTTACAGATAAATATAAAAAATAGCTTGTTATAATCATCCATCTATCATTTACATACAGTGCATTAAATGAGAATGTATTTTGTCTACTAAATGTTAGGAGCTGGTTTGCAAAGACAAACAGGACATTGTTCTGGAAGAGCTCATAAACTGGTGGAGGAGAACAGAAAATCTATCCATTATAGAAGTCGGAAGAATGAAATAGGCAACAGAAATAGCTTTGGGAGGTGGGGAGGGATATGGAGAAGCCTTTCTAGAGGTGACAACTGCGGCTCTGGGAATGGTTGGCCAGAAACATCAAAGGGGAGTGCACACCTGAGAGAACATGGGTCATCCAGACTACAGAAGCTTTGCTTCATTTACTACATATTCATTGTATTCATTAATTCAACACATATGTGTGGATACTATATGTCAGGTGCTATGTTACAAATTTAGATTATAACTCTGAATGAGAGAGACATAGTCCCTACCCCAAAAGAGTTAACAATCTAGTAGAAGGGATTTATTTTTTGAAAAAAAATAAAAAAGTCCCCAAGTCTGATAAAGTGCTAGAAAGATTAGGTAGACACCGCTCTAGTGATATGAAAAGAGGGGAACTTAACCTGGATTAGTGGGGTCTGGGAAAGAAGTGATTTCTAAGCTGATATCTGAGGATGAAGATAATTTATTAAAGACCAGGAAGTAGAAGAACATTTGAGGTAGAGGGAATACCATACAAAAAAGATCTTCAAGTCAGCAGGAAAGTGTGTTATCTTGAGAACCAGGGTTATTTCAGTATGACTGGAAGTAAGGGTTTGAAGCGGAGATAACAAGCACTGAGTTGGAAGGACAAGACTGCTACTGGGACATATGTGCCTCCACATTTCCTGCCTGTAGCTCTGAGGTGAGAGACAGTGAAGCTAAAATACACAAAGATGTAGAAGAAAAAATAATGAGAGAGTCACGGCAGTATTTATGTTCCCCATTCTAGCCATACATGAAG
The DNA here is from genome assembly GCF_028878055.3 of Symphalangus syndactylus. Lineage (NCBI taxonomy): Eukaryota > Metazoa > Chordata > Mammalia > Primates > Hylobatidae > Symphalangus > Symphalangus syndactylus. Next base: position 26,393,068 of record NC_072438.2, read on the forward strand.
TCCATAGGCCACCCTGTTCTATTACATTGGTTACTTAAATATTCCCTGAATTTCACCAGTCTTTTTGGCCTAACTAGATAGAGTTGACTTAATCTCAGTAGCAGGCAAGAATACTAAGAAATGCTCTCATTAATAGAGCTCGTTGTTCCCTTTCTCTAGTCTAACATTGTGTTGTGATTACTTGTGATATTCTTTCTTCCCAACTAAAGTATGAACAGCGGGGACCATGTGTCACCATCCTTGTTTCCCGAATACATGGAAGACACAGTGAGAAGACTAAATAAGGCACATCACCCTGCCAATCTGTGAGTCAGGAGGCCCTATTTCTAGACTGACTGGCTATTACTAGCTGTTTGGCCCCTGTCACGCTTCTGTAGGAATCCGTGCTTTGGTTTCATGTCTATGATAAACTTAGTAGATTAGATACTGAGATCCTTGAGTTCTAAGTTTGAAAAAGCCTGTGAGTCCCCCTAATTAGGCTATACAACTTCAGTAAGGTTCAGAATGAATATTGCTTTTATATCCTGTCAAGGCACTTAGCTTAGAGGTTTTTAATATTGGAATCCTAGCTCTGCTCAATATCCATCAATTTTTATTTACTTATTTCTTATTTTTCGAGACGGAGTCTTGCTCTGTTGCCCAGGCTGGAGTGCAGTGGTGCGATCTCAGCTCATTGCAACCTCCACCTCCTGGGTTCAAGTAATTCTCGTGCCTCAGCTTCAGGAGTAGCTGGGATTACAGGCACCTGCCACCACGCCCAGCTAATTTTTTTGTATTTTTAGTAGAGAGGAGGTTTCACTAAGTTAGACGGTCTGGTCTTGAACTTCTGTCCTCAAGTGATCCATCCCCCTCAACCTCCCAAAGTGCTTGGATTACAGGCATGAGCCTGGCCAATCTCCATCAATCTTAGCTTTCTCTTCAGTTATATGACAAATACTAATTTTCATTTTGTAGAGTTATTTTGAAGATTAAATGGCATACAAAAAATGTCAAATACATTGCCTAGCATTTAGGTGCTAGAAATGTGAGCTCTCCTCCCTAGCCCATAGAAACATCAATCAATATTTGTTGTTTGTTTTGCCTTAGGTATTAGTATAAAGCAGAAAGAGATGATAAAGTTAGGCAGAAATTCTAACTTCACTTCCCTGAGAGGCGAAAACAGGAAGGGTTCAGATTTTTGTATTCATGAGCCTCTTCCTAGTTTGAAGCTTTTATTATCGATTTAACAAAACAAATGTACTGATTCTCTATTCTGAGTCACTGCATTAGATTTTCTAGTCTTAAAGTTTAAGTCAGCCCAACACACCGAAAATGGAAATGAACCCAGTTTCAGACCAAATTACCTGGAACTCAAACCAGGAAATGTAACCTGACAAATACCTACGTGATTTTGGGGGTGTCGAGATAGACTGTTTGAAACTGATTGTCTTGATTGTCATAGAAATGAGAACAGTGTGTATAAGAAGAACATTTTCTTCCCAGGTTCCTGTCACATCCACTTCACCAACCAATTCTTTCTCGTTGGTCAAATGTAAGCGCTTTTCCACATTCATTTCCTCTATCCACTGGGACATGAATTGTCAGTCACATGTAAATACCTTCTATATCAAAGCTAAAGTGATACATGCCTGAGAAGAGGTGATAGACATATCCCCACAGGAATTCAGAGATGAAGATGGTATCTGCAGCTGGAACTTCTCTTTTCTCTCTATACTATTCCCCAAACCCTAGCTGCTTAGGGTTTGGCAACATACACTTTCTCAAGAGTTGGAGTGTAAGTTTCAGCAAGGTGAGTGAAAAATCAGTAAATAACACTGTAGATCTTAAGTGACGTTGCCTTTATAATTTGTCACATTTTACAAGTGTTTGATTTAAGAACAATTGTAGTTAAAGAAATTGGAAGTGCAAATGCCTTTCTCCATTGTTTTCTGGTAAGGAGAAGTATTTCTTTAAGGCAAACATTTTCTGAATTGGATAGCTGCACACAGGCCACAGCATCTCTCATTTTCAGTGAATCAAATTTTTAAATGAACCTGCTTTTTCAGCTGCTCTGTATTGGATGCTCAAAGGATTTTTTTTTTTAAATAGGTTAAATTGAGGTAGTTTTTGCCAGGCCTGTAACATGCACAGTAAATGCATGGCTTTAGGATTTTGTGAGTCAAAGACCAAATGGAGTAATTATTTGATGTCTGTTATTGACTGAATTATGTTTCTACAATATTCATATGTTGAAGCCTTAACCCCCAGTGCAGTGGTATTTGGAGATGGGGTCACTGGGAGATAATTAGGTTTAGATGAGGTTATAAGGGTAGGACCTTCATGGCAGGATTAATGCCCTTATTAGAAGAGACAGCAAAGAGTTGGGACTCCCTTTTTCTGCTATGTGAGGACACAGAGAGAAGATGCCCATTTACAAGACACAAAGCGTGCCCCTTCCAGACCCCAACTATGCTGGCACCCTGATCTTAGACTCCTAGTCTCCAGAACAGTGAGAAAATAAATTTCTGTTGTTTAAGCACTTCAGTGTGCAGTATTTTGTTATAGTGGCCCAACCAGACAAATGTAGTCCCAACTTTTCTTCATGTATATATGTTAAGTTTCATGTATGGGAAACAAGCATGGAACTCTGTGGCTGAGTTACTTTCTAGGAAGATTCATGGCAAATAGTATCATTTTCATCTGAACAAATGGTGGCTCTGTGTGTCATGGAGGAAATGGATGGGAAAAGTGCATGCTTTCCCCATGGTGGGAGTAAGATGGTTTTACTAAGGAGTGGCCTTGAGCCAGTCCTGGGAAACTGTGGCCCAGGATGCAGCAGGACTCCACCGAAAGATGATGCTTGTTACTCATAGCTCATGGACAGATCTAGGAGTTTGTCTCTGTCCTACCACCACCAAATTCAGCCTGTAAACTAAAACAAATGAGAGAGAAAGAAGCAAATAAATGCTGACTGAGGTCTATTCAGTGACTGTGTTTTTCCAGGTATCCTGATGTAGGATTTCTGCAGATTATCTTAAATAATTATAATACTCTCTTTCTCAACCTAAACACATTTCCCCCTCTGCCAGTTTAGAGCTGGTTAAAGTGAAGCTTACAGAGAGAGGTTGATTGAATATCTCAGTATCACGTGGTGGGTAAAGATGGGGCTGAGACTTCAATCCATGGGCATCTCATGTTTGTGTCATGTCTGACTGCTCTCAGTTGCAAAGACAGTCTCACAATCATTTTCCCTAAAGAAGTAAGAAGAGACTTTCATCCACTGAAAGGACCTACACTAGCCACAGCACTGAAGGAAGACTCTCCACTTGCGAGTGGAGCAAAAATTCCAACTCTCAGCTTCAGCTGTTGTCTCTGCCTGGTCCATGATGAAAAGGAAAGGAACTCCATCAATATCAACCACCTAGAGGCAGGGCAGTCAGGGTTTTCTGCTTAATGGAATATCCTCCCTCTTCTCCTGTATCCTTGGAAATGACTCCAAGCACAAAGTTATAATAAGTTTAATTAACAAAAAATATTTTATGTGCTCAATTCAAATAGTGAGTGGGCAGATAATATGCTGATTCTGAGATGCATAAAGCAAAAAATGACAGTATTACAGGGAGAAATTGTACAATTTCTCATTAGAGTGAGTGATTTTTAACATATCTCTGTCTCGGTCATTGATGAGTATAGATGACTCAAACAACACAGTTAATGAGTCTTATTTAAAGGTATACATAGGGTCCTGAGTTAAGGAATCAGAGAATACATATTCTTCACACAGAGTATTTACAATAATGAACCATGTACTGTCTACTGCAAAGCAAATCTTAATAAATTTCAGAAGCTTGAAAATATTCAGACCAGGTTGCACTGACTACAAAGCAATTGACTTAGAAATCAGTTATCTAATTCATTTAGAAAATTTTTGAACAGCTTCTATATAATTAGTACAAAAAATCTTTTAGATATTTGATATTCTTTCTTTATTTTATTTTATTAATTTCATTGAGACAGAGTCTCGCTCTGTCACCCAGGCTGGAGTGCAGCGGTGCAACCTCAGCTCACTGCAACCTCTGCCTCCTGGGTGCAAATGATTCTCCTGCCTCAGCCTCCCGAGTAGCTAGGATTACAGGCACGTGTCACCACACCCGGATGATTTTTGTATTTTTGGCTGGTAGAGACGGGGTTTCACCATGTTGGCCAGGCTGGTCTCGAACTCCTGACCTCAGGTGATCCACCATCCTCGGTCTCCCAAAGTGCTGGGATTATAGGCGTGAGCCACCAGGCCTGGCCTTGATATTCTTTGAAACTAAAAAATAAAGAAAATACTGTACATTCATACTTGTAGGTATTTTGAGAATTACATACATAGAAATATATAGCATGAAAAGAAAAAAACCTGAAAATTAATGAGCTAAATGTTCAACTAAAGAAGTTAGGAAAATACATACAGAATAAAACCAAAGAAAATAGAAAGAAGAAATTAATATAAATAGGAGAAGGTAATGAAACAGGAATAATATACAATAGTAAGAAATAAAGTCAAAAGTTCTTTCTTTGAAGTAACAAATAAAAGAATAAAACCTTCGCAGTAAGCAATCTAGAAAAAAAGGAGGAACAAAGAAATATATCGAAGATAAATAAAGGGGCTTGATTAGAAGTAGATTCAAGATTTAAATAATACAAATATACCTAATTATTTTGCATTATGGGTTCTTTTTTATTTTCTTTATTTTCTTATTAAAGTGCAAAAATCTATCAAATAGCTAAGTGAAATAAGCACTGTTTGTTATCACATGCCTTAGGCAGAGTCAAGAAACACTACTTGAGAATAAGACCTTTAAGATTTGTACTGAAACTAGGGGTAATTCCACAGGAGAATGCTTAGGAAGCTGGCAAAAGAAGGGGAGAAAGTGTGTGTGTGTGTGTGTTTTTCCAGAGTATACATTTTTACTAAACCTCTGTGTTTCTAATCTTCTTGGTCTAGATTTTGCCCATTACCACCCCTTCCTGCCAATGCTTTGATCAAAGTCACCATTGTCTTTCTAATTGTCCATTTAATGTCCTATCTTCTGTTTTTGATTTTCTGATTTTTGTGTAGCATTTGCCACTTTTGACTTCCCCCTCTTCCACTACTTCCTTCTTCAGGAATCCCTATTTATTTTCTTCAAGTTCAAAACATCACCATTTACTCAGACTTAACATGTCCTAGCACTCTCCTTTTAACTGTCCTTTCTCTGATGCATTTACACACCTTTGATGAGGCAGTGACATTCTCTGAATCTTCTGCTACAAACTTCCAGTGTCCTACAACAGATCTTTCTTTATTACTCAACATGTCCTTTTAGTTTAAAAGTAATTCCCATATTTGTCTCCTCTTCTCTATTACCATTGCTTTTACCTTTGTTCCAGCTTCACTGACTCATACTTTTAAACCACCCCTTTGAGTATTTTCAGTATGTTTATGCTCCTTAAGGGGAGAAATCCCCCAAGTTCCCAATAGTTTATTTTTATTCTGAAGATTGCTTCAGGATCCTCTCTCAGCTGTCCACTTTCCTTTCCCCAGGCTGCCATTTTGAGTGACTTTAAGCCTTGCCTTATTCTCATTTCTCTTCTCTTCATGGGGAGTTGTATGTTCTGCCTCCATTGCGTTTGACTGAATAAAGCAACTTCCAACCCAAGCACTGACGGGAAGAAGGCTTCTCGCAGAAACCATGGGATACGTCCATTCTCCATTGGATTTTCTTGTTTGCCAGTTCTTTGGAGTGGTGGTTTTCTTTCCTCTGGAACTTCCTTGAAATTTCATGTTAATAACTCTTTCTTTCACTCTTGGGAAGTAAAGGTCAAAGTCTTTCCAGTGAACTACAGGGTTTCACCTGGTCTAGCCCCATTTAGCTCCTTAAGCCCGCTTAACATTCTGTTCTTCTGCTTACTCAACCTGTCATACTGTCCTCCTTACTATTCTTCAGACTCAGCAGGCATAAACCACCAGGGGTGTTTGAATGAGCTGGTCCTTCTCCCTGGATGTTCTTCCCCCAGTTGTCCACAGGAATCCTTACTTCTCTCTAAAGTCTTTGAGCAGATGTTCCTTTCACAAGGCATCCTACCTGATGATCCAACTCACTACTCCATGCCTATTGTTTTAAAATACAGTATATTAAGAGGCCGGGCTCGGTGGCTCACGCCTGTAATCCCAGCACTTTGGGAGGCCGAGGCGGGCAGAACACAAGGTCAGGAGATCAACACCATCCTGGCTAACACAGTGAAACCCCGTCTCTACTAAAAATACAAAAAATTAGCTGGGCATGGTGGCAGGCGCCTGTAGTCCCGGCTACTCGGGAGGCTGAGGCAGGAGAATGGCGTGAACCCGGGAGGCGGAGCTTGCAGTGAGCCCAGGCCGCGCCACTGCACTCCAGCCTGGGCGACAGAGTGAGACTCCGTCTCAAAATAAATAAATAAATAAATAAAATACAGTGTATTAAATATAGCATAGAGTATATTAATATGCTTCCTGCCTGTTATACTAAAATATAAGGAAAATTTGACAGAAAGGCCAACAGAGTAGAAATTGATTGCCATTTTCCACTGAAAATATGGTTTGTTACTCACAGTTCCCAGAGCATCCACCATAGGGAAGCACTACGGCCAGTCACAAGGTAGAAGGAGTGAGGGGAACTAAGGACAAGAGCCTTTATTGTGGGTTCTGCAGGAAGGAATGGACAAAGCAGGGCAAACAGACTTCAGATTGGCAATTTGAAGAACTTCAGCAGGTTCTGGGACATAGGAGTTGTCTCTAGTGATCTGGCACCTGGCCCTGGGGTGATTAAGGCAGATATGTAGTACCCCCAGAGAAGGAGAGCCCAACAATGAAGGCGGTTAGGGGTGTGGACTCTCAGTTGGGTGGTTTATGTTTGAAAAGCACACCCTCAGGAGTAGAGTTGGGGGACCATCAGGGAGGCGGGAGGCAGGAGTCAGGCTAGGCAATTCAAGCATATCATTGGGTTGACCAGAACAAGGTGTGTCCAGCATATGCATGTAGGGCAGATGGTAAAGCACCAAGTTTACAGAAGCTAGTAACATGGTTAATACATTCGTATTTTTAATTCTCTTTTCTTTTTTCCATAGTATTTTTTTATTTTTGAGACAGGTTCTTGCTCTGTTGCCCAGGCTGGATTGCAATGGATGATCTCATCTCACTGCAACCTCTGCGTCCCAGGCTCAAGCAATTATCCCATCTCAGCCTTCCTAGTAGCTGGAACTACAGGCACATGCCACCACACCCAGCTAAGTTTCGTATTTTCAGTAGAGATGGGGTTTTGCCACATTGCCCAAGCTGGTCTCGAAGTCCTGAGCTCAGGTGTTCCACCTGCCTTAGTGTCCCAAAGTGCTAGGATTACAGGTGTGAGCCACCGCACCCAGCCGCCACAACATTTTATCACCTTCTAACTTATCATACCATTTACCCATTATGTTTATTGTTTATTACCTGACTCCTCTCTTTAGAGTATAAGCTTCAAGGATAAGGAATTTAATTTCTATTTTATTAACTGCTATCCCAGAACCTAGAAAAATAGGTAGCATGTATGTTTAGTCACTGTTTATGGAATAAACACCTTTAGCTCTACAAGCTGTAAACTGTTGGCATTATATCCCATGTCCCATGCAAGATTCTGAGATGCTAACCTGGCTGAAGATCTGGTCCCTGATTGTTTATGGAGTTGGACAGGACAGTCTGGACTCTGGAAACAGAATCTAACTCCTTAAGAGGTCTTATTCTTAGTTCATTTAATTTCCATTTTGTTTTTATGTTGAAGACTATCTGGATGGAGTAATACAGCTTCTAGAACTCAAGGTCTCTCAAGCCGGCTTCTTTGTTAATAAATAACAAGATTCTTCACCTGTGATCTTTATTGTGAATTGAAATCCAGAGGTGGATACACACACATAATGTATGTGGATGTGTGTATCACAGGTGAAAAGGGAAGAGGAGGAAAGTGTGTGTATACTTCTGCACACAGGCTGGAGAATAGAAAACTCAGGATGATATTCATGGAAGGTTTCTAGGCCTTCTTTTCTAGTAAATCTCAATGTCTCTTTACATATTTTACAGAGTTATTACCATGGTAACTATTTTAAAAAGTCAAAAACCTTGTAGCTTTATATTCTCCACTTAGAGCTTCTAAAAAGGGGGTGTCCCAGATACTTAACTTCCAAATCTTTTCTTTCCAATTACACACCACATTGACCTTTTATACAATAAAAAATAGACATTTGTTTTGTCAATGAATAGTTGTGTACAGTCCGTGTCAACTTGGCCTTATCACTCACACAGTGTTGTGGTTGAATTGCAAAGGAAATATACCAAATTTGATATCTCAATAAAGTGATTATCTCCTGAATAAATTTTCTGAATTTAACCATATTTCTTATTTTATGCTTAAAAAATTCTTTCACATCTATGATGGAATGAGAATAATATTTTAAATATCTCATGTGATAGGAATTATACTTCTGACAAATGTTGTCAAAACACTGTGGAGATGAAGTCTATGCTGGAGTTTTTTTCTACCACCTACTTTCTTTAAAAAAATTGAGAACTACACACTGAGACAAAAATTATGAAAACATACTTGGTATGCTTGGAACTAGAAGCTCTATCTTTTGTTGTTAAAATATACTACAAAGATCGAGTATCTGGAGAACTGAAATCCATTTTGGGTTTTCACTGCCATGCATAATATGTTGAGATACAACAATTGCCAGTTGGATCTCTTCCTATGCTGTCTACATTCACGCAATATGTCTTCTGCTAGGCGTGATAATGAATGACAAAAAAAATTATACCAGTTGGTGGCAATGTTGTTTTCATAGCAATGGTCACTTAGTTAAAACCTCAGGACTTTGCTGATTTTTCCCTTTTAAACTCTGTTATTTTGACTTTTTAGCTTGTGCTACAAGTTATTTCTGGCTTAAAAATGAGGCCAGGTTTTCTATAACTTCCAAGTATTCATCTTGTTATCTTTAAGCCTTTTTCATTTCTGAGGGCAAACCAAATGTGAAATAATAAATAGGGTTGTGTGACCTGAAAAAGCAAATTCTGAAGACTGCAGGAAACTCTGTAACACATTGCCTTGCCTCATCAAGAAATTACACATACATGTGGTAGAAAGCAATTTTGAATCCTGATTCCTGAATGCCTTTCATCTGGTATCTGTTTCAGAACTTATTATTTAATAGGCAGAATATGTGATATTTAGTGAAAACTTCCCTGAACATCAATTTTCATCCAACTAAAATCAAAAAGCTTTCCAAGATAAGCAATTGATAAAGTTTAACTGTCTAAAATTATTTCATGTGTAGAATGGACATATGGGATACAAGAGTACATCTGGTGGTTGGAAATTGAGCATGTACATGCATTGGCCTAAAGTTGTGCTAGAATTCTTCACCCTCTTGCTCAGATTCCAACTCCTACAAGAAACCTTTCCAAATCACACACAGCTTTAAATTAATATTTCTATATCAACTCTTATCAACTTCTAAAACACTTTATTCATATCTTTAGTGTTGTACTTATCACAACTTGCTTTGCATTGATTATTTGTGCACATATTACACTCAATAGGTATCAATTTAATTCAACAAGTTAACTGGACATCAGTCATGTGCAAGTCCCACTGCTGGACGTCAGTAAGTAAATGAACTTTGCAAAGTCCATGGCTTAGTCTTACTGAATTATGTATTCCTCTTTCTTCCTAGAATTGTATGTTTGTTGACTTTGATGAAATCTGAGCCTTCATCTTTAAAGAATGATACTGTTCTACCTGTTTCTTGAATAAATGCAAGCAGCAAACCTAATGTCAAGAACCAAATACATGAATTGATGAATAGATAGTGGGCCGAGACTCGGAGACTCAAATACCGGGGATAAAGCAAGTGAGGGGACAGAACGATGAAGCAAGTGGGTTTAGATGTGGAGCTAGGAGGAAGTTGAGAAAACAATATAGTCATCATAACAGAAACTACAATCACCACATTTGTCGAGCTAAGGACTGTGCTATGTGCTTCTTATAAATTAACTCACTTATTCCTCCCAACAGTTTCCAAGGTGGGCATTATTTCCCTTTCATAAATGAGGAATCTTATAGGTGCTAATATCAGCTGCCTGTCTCAGTTCTGTTTCCTAATTTTTTCTTTCTCTCAGAACACTGATTTGGTTCAGATAGTCACCTCTTCTGAACACAGACCAAACACCTACAGAACAGGAAACTGAAGATTTTACCTGTAGAAGAGGTCCTAATTGGTTTAATAGTAACTCCATACCTTGCCAATGATTTGTTCAGGAACTCAGGCCTAAAATGTTCAGCTCATGGTACTGCCTGGTTCTAAGAATTTGTTGAGAAATAGGCATGTGATCCAATTCAGGATGAAGGCTTGCTTGAGGGCTCCCAGGAAAGAGGATTTTCCTTTCCTTGGAAGCAAATCTTTCATTTCTTCTCAATTTAATAGTGATCAGATATGAAGGCAGAAATTGCTACAGACATTTTGCCTTGATGACACAACTAGGAAGGATTACCAGTTAGATGAGCCAATGTCAATCTGAATCAGATTTTTTTTGTTTTTATTAGTTAGTCAATCTGAATGAGATTTTTTTGTTTTGATTTGTTAGTTACTGCTGAAAGCATCCTGAATGACACAAACTTGAAGCATGCAAGAGGACTAAATAACTTCCAAAGTCACACATACTGCAAGTCAAGAGCCAGCTTCAAACTCAAGTCCCTGTGACCAGAGGTCGATGCTCTAAACACATTTCTGCGTGACCTGCTTGTGGCAGCCTGGAGAAGATTCTACATAATTCTTCTGAGGGTGAGTCTGTACTTTTGTTGTGCTAGTTTGGGCTTCCTAAATAGGCTTCTGTTTCTGTCACTCTTACTGACAATTTCTTCCCAATGTTGAGGTTCTTTTATCAGGGCCCTGCCCCAGTATTTTCATAGCCAAGTTCCACCTCTCTCCCACAGTGACTGGAGACACTTTCTTAAACTCTTGGCTAGTGGCTGCAAGGCAGCTCCAACTCAGATAAGTCTCTCAGGAATCACAATTCACCCAACTGTGAAGCCATCTCTCTTTAGACCATGTCTGGAATTGGTGGGTTCTTGGTCTCGCTGACTTCACGAATGAAGCCATGGACCCTCACGGTGAGTGTTACAGATCTTAAAGATGGTGTGTCCGGAATTCGTTCCTTCAGATGTTCAGATGTGTCCGGAGTTTCTTCCCTCTGGAGGGTTCATGGTCTTGCTAGCTTCAGCAGTGAAGCTGCAGACCTTCGCAGTGAGTGTTACAGCTCGTTAGGCGGTGCGTCTGGAGTTGTTCATCCCTCCTGGTGGTTCGTTTTCTCGCTGGCTTCAGAAGTGAAGCTGTAGACCTTCTCGGTGAGTGTTACAGCTCATAAAGGTGGCACACACCCAAAGAGTGCGCAGCAGGAAGATTTATTGCAAAGAGGGAAAGAACAAAGCTTGCACACCTGAAGGGGATCCAAAGGGGGTTGCCGCTGCTGGCTTGGGCAACCTGCTTTTATTCCCTTATCTGACCCCACCCACATCCTGCTGATTTGTGCATTTTACAGAGAGCTGATTGGCCCATTTTACAGAGAGCTGATTGGTCCGTTTTGACAGGGTGCTGATTAGTGTGTCTACGAACCTTGAGCTAGACACAGAGTGCTGATTGGTGCATTTACAATCCTTTAGCTATACACAAAATTCTCCACGTCCCCACTAGATTAGCTAGACACAGAGCACTGATTGGTGAGTTTACAAACCTTGAGCTAGACACAGAGTACTGATTGGTGCATTTACAATTCTTTAGCTACACACAAAATTCTCCAAGTCCCCACTAGATTAGCTAGACACAGAGCACTGATTGGTGCATTTACAAACCTTGAGCTAGACACAGAGTGCTGATTGTGTGTTTACAATCCTTTAGCTAGACACAAAGTGCTGATTGGTGCATTTACAATCCTTTAGCTAGACACAAAATTCTCCAAGTCCCCACCAGATTAGCTAGACACAGAGAGCTGATTGGTGCATTTACAAACCTTTAGCTAGACACAGAGTGCTGACTGGTGTGTTTACAAACCTCTAGCCAGACACAGAGTGCTGATTGGTGGGTTTACAATCCTTTAGCTAGACAGAAAAGTTCTCCAAGTCCCCACTAGATTAGCTAGACACACAGCACTGATTGGTGCATTTACAAACCTTTAGCTAGACATAAAAGTTCCTCAAGTCCCCACCTGACTCAGGAGCCCAGCTGGCTTCCCCTAGTGGATCCAGTGCCAGGGACACAGGCGGAGCTGCCCACCAGTCCCGCACCGTGCTATGCCATGTGCCCGCACTTCTCAGCCCTTGGGTGGTCGATGGGACCCGGCACCACTGAGCAGGGGGTGGCGCCCGTTGGGGAGGCTCTGGCTGCATGGGAGCCCACCAGGAGGGGGGCTCGGGCATGGAGGGCTGTAGGCCCCTAGCCCTGCCCCGCAGGGAGGCAGCCAAGGCCCGGCCAGAATTCGAGCGCAGTGTGGGTGGGCAGACAGTGCTTGGGGACCCGGCGCCCCCTCCGCAGCTCCTGGCCCAGGTGCCAAGCCCCTCACTGCCCAGGGCCTGTGGCGCCGGCTGGCCACTCCGAGTGCAGGGCCCTCCAAGCCTGCGCCCACCCAGAACTCATGCTGGCCTGTGAGCACAGGGTGCAGTCCGGGTTCCTGCCCACGCCTCTCCCTCCACACCTCTCTGCAAGCAGAGGGAGCCGGCTCCAGCCTCGGCCAGCCCAGATTGGGGCTCCCACAGTGCAGCAGGGGGCTGAAGGGCTCCTCAAGCATGGCCAGAGTGGCTGAGGAGGTGCTGAGAGTGAGCGAGGGCTGCTAGCACGTTGTCACCTCTCAAGACCACCCCTCTATCCATGTGGACTCAGCAGCTCAGTCTCCTAAGAAATTCTGTAGCAATCCTGACTTGATTAAGAGTTCATTTTGTCTCACAATACTGATTTGGGCTGCTACTCTCATTTCTCTTAGTCCTAAATGTATTAGATTCCAGGATATTTCTCTCTTGCCAACCCTGCCTTTCAGAATGTATGCTTTGCAATTGAAGTGGGACTTGGCTGTGACAGTATGTTGGTTATGTTCAAAGATGGGCCATGTATATACCACTATCCTACAAGGCATGATAAGAATTATAATCGACATCTAAAAAGTGCAATTGGTGTAAAAGGGAGATTAATCCAAACTTTATCTACAGAAAGATGAAAAGACAAAAAGAACGAGAGAGAAGTTTATACAATGGATGAGAATATCATGTCTTATTTTTAACAAGCATCTGAGAACCCACAATAGTCAATGTTTTTCCTCTGCCCTGCCTTCTAACTCTGCCCCGCCTTCTAACTCTGCCCCTTAAAGGTTTGTGCTGGCCTCTTTTAAGATTTGGAGTTCTTGCTTGGTGAATTTGAAAAATGGAGACACAAATTGCTGGCGTATTGAATTGCTCCAAGGACATAATGAAGTTATCTTGGCAGATGAATCAAATGATAGTTGTTAAGCAAAAAATCAGGAAAATAATTTAATGTTTATACAGTGTTGCCAAGAGTCACATCTTTTTAGATTTCAAAGGAGCAACTAGCTGCCCAGAAATCTTGATAAATGTATGTTGACATCCTAGAAAAGAGTGGCCATTCAATTACTTCCATACTATATCAGCTGAACAAGGAGATGAAAAGCATATGGTTGTAAAATGCCCCCAAGTTCATGAGGCCTTTGACTGTTTCTAAAATATTTGATATTAATATCATTTTCAAGCTGGTCTCAGAGAATTTCCTTTCAACCAAGAAAACTAAAGGGGAAAGATTAGCCCAAGTTAGATGTCAATTCAGATCAGATACATAAATTTATATGTATTCATCTATTCACTTATTCAGCCAGTTACTCATAAACCCTGAAAATATTTATTAGGCACCTACTTTGTGATAGACTCTGTGTGAGGCTCCAAGCTTATCAAAACTAATGTGAAAACAAACTATTTTAAGAAACTCACAATAGGCTGGGCATGATGGCTCATGCCTGTAATCCCAGCACTTTGCGAGGCCAAGGTGGGAGGATCACCTGAGCCCAGGAGTTTGAGACTAACCCTGGCAACATAGCAAGATCCTGTATGTATAAAAAATAAAAAAAATATATAGATGCTGGCAGGATTGCAGAGAAAAGGGAACATTTAGACACTGTTGGTGGTAGTGTAAATTGTTTCAACCATTGTGGAAAACAGTGTGGCAATTTCTCAAAGAGCTAAAAACAAAACTACCATTCAACTCAGCATTCCCATTACTGGGTATGTACACAAAGGAATGTAAATTATTCTGCCATAAAGACACAGACATGCATATGTTTATTGCAGCAATATTCACAATAACAAAGACATGGAATCAACCTAAATGACCATCAATGGCAGATTGGATAAAGAAAATGTGGTATATACACACCATGGAATGCTGCATAAAAAAGAACAAAATCATGTCCTTTGCAGGGACATGGATGGAGCTGGAAGCCATTATCCTTAGCAAACTAATCCATGTTTGTTGCATGTTTTTACTTATAAGTGGGAACTAAAGGATGGGAATACATGAACACAAAGAGGGAAACAACGGACACTGGGACCTACTTGAGGGAGGAGGGTGGGAGAACAGAGGGGGCAGAAAAAATATCTATTGGGTACTAGGCTTAGTATTTGTACAACAAACCCCCATGATACGAGTTAACCTATCTAACAAACCTGCACATGTACCCCTGAATCTAAAATAAAAGTTAAAACAGGCCTGGCGTGGTGACTCACGCCTGTAATCCCAGCACTTTTGGAGGCTGAGGTGGGTGGATCACGAGGTCAAGAGATTGAGATCATCCTGGCCAATATGGTGAAATCCCATCTTTACTAAAAATACAAAAATTAGCCGAGTGTGGTGGCACGCACCTGTAGTCCCAGCTACTCAGGAGTCTGAGGCAGGAGAATCACTTGAAACGGGGAGGCAGAGGTTGCAGTGAGCCAAGATTGTGCCATTGCACTCCAGCCTGGCGACAGAGCAAGACTCCATCTCAAAAACAAAACAAAACAAAACAAAACAAAAAAGTTAAAACAAATGAAATAAAAAGGATAATATTTTTAAAGTAAAAATAAAAACAAAATAAATAATAAATAATAAATAAATAATTAACCGGGCACGGTGGCTCATGCCTGTAGTCCCAGCTACTCAGGAGGCTAAGGTAGGAGGATCACTTGAGTTCAGGAGTTTCAGGTACACCACAGTTGCACCAAAGCACTCCAGCCTGGATGATAGATAGAGATCCTGTCTCAGAAACAAACAAACCAAAAAAAAAAAAAAAAAATCATTACACGGTGTAGTAGGATGTGGGAAAAGGGATTAGGATCCTGTAAATACTACTCATTGCAATGCAATATGGTTGATACATGCTCAATCGGAGGCTTAAAAGATGATGTGGGGGCAAAGATGAGCTAAACCCTCCAGGGAAGAAGACATCACTGAACCAACATGTAGACAGAGACAAAAAGGAAGAGTCTGTGTCCACCACACTGGTAAAAGGAGAGAGAATAATAAGAAAGAAGATATGGAGGCATGATGCAGCTTGTAGGATGTTGGTGATATGGGTTCAGCAGGACTTAGAGGGAGAGAGAGCCTGTGAGGCTGGAAAGATCTATGGGGCTGGAACAGAAGGGGCTGTGGGCTAAGACATTTTGATTTTATACGACAAGAATGCTAGTCCTGAAGTCTTTGTTTTAAAGATGCTTTAGGAAATTTACTTGGCAGTAGACGACAGGATGGGGAGGAGAAGAACAATATGTATTCGTAACAACCAGGGTAAGCGTGTGATGCTTTCCGACCAGATATCTTCTTCAGGTCACTTTTTCCTTCTGAAGAGATACCCAGCCCTGGCGAACACTACACAGCCAGAGACCCAAATAGTCTGGGTGAACTGTAGCAAGTCATTTAATTACTGAGTCTGTTTCTTTCACTGAGAACAGTCAATGGACTTTTCCATTTCTTACAATTTATTTAGAAAGTAAAGTGTTTATTATACGAGGGAATTAAATTCAATTAATATCTATGGCAGACCCACTATGTACTTATTGTTCTGCTGTTTTTTGTTTGTTTGTTTGTTTTTTGAGACAGAGTCTTGCGCTGTTGCCCAGGCTGGGGTGTAGTGGCGCAATCTCGGCTCACTGCAAGCTCCGCCTCCCGGGTTAACGCCATTCTCTTGCCTCAGCCTCCCAAGTAGCTGGGACTACAGGTGCCCGTGACCACACCTGGCTAATTTTTTGTATTTTTAGTAGAGATGGGGTTTCACCATGTTAGCCAGGATGATCTCGATCTCCTGACCTCGTGATCGGCCCGCCTCAGCCTCCCAAAGTGCTGGGATTACAGGCGTGAGCCACCGCGCCCGGCCTTGTTTTGCTGTTTTAACAGAAGAATTTAGCCTTTGTATTCTTCATAAGAAGCAAATGAGATGATATATATGGAATGGTTTTATGCACGGGTATGCAGGGATATTTATATAGGCATATGCTGGTTATTTTTTTTTCTGGGTAGAATTATAGTATCAAGTGAAGAAAAGTGAGTAAAAATGGTGGATAGAGATTATCTGGATCGACCTCAACTTTTTAGTTAGTGTATTCATTATACCTTAACCCATTCCAAAATAAGCCACATCACATACACATAAAGAAACTAAGTCCTGAGAGAAGATGGTCTCAGGGAAACATGGTTTTCTGGTCAGAGAGGAATATTAGAACTGCTTCCCCTTAGCCCGCCCACTGCACTTTCTCCTTTACTTTTCTCTTTTAGATGATATTTATATGGTAATGTATTTCAAGAAAATAATTGGAATCTACTGTTACAAACCAAGCAGTTCTTGTTTTTATTATTTTCTGATTGAGAACATTTGGTGTGTATGTGTGTCTGGGTGTGTCTCCTCCACACAAAGACACACACACACACACACACACTATAGTATTCTTTTTTTTTTTTTTTTTTTTGAGATAGAGTCTCGCTCTGTCTCCCAGGCTGGAGTGCAGTGGCGCAATCTCGGCTCACTGCAAGCTCCGCCTCCCGGGTTCACGCCATTCTCCTGCCTCAGCCTCTCCAAGTAGCTGGGACTACAGGCGCCCGCCACCACACCCGGCTAATTTTTTGTATTTTCTTTTTTAGTAGAGACGGGGTTTCACTGTGGTCTCGATCTCCTGACCTTGTGATCCGCCCGCCTCAGCCTCCCAAAGTGCTGGGATTACAAGCGTGAGCCACCGTGCCCAGCCCACACTATAGTATTCTAATGTCTGATGTTCCAGCTGACTCTGGTACCTTCAACATTGTAGGTAAATTCAACTACCCCTGGTTAAAAACACTGTTGGTGTATGGAACAATAAGAGTAAGAATTAATATTCATTGAGCAATTGCAATGAGTCACACATTTAATACCTATGAATTAAAGACTAATCATTCCCATTCTACAGATGAAAACACTGAGGGACAGAGAGAGTCACATACTGGTTTAAGTTTACATAGCTGTTTAGTAATAAAGCTCAGGTTTAAATCAAGTAGTCTGACTCTAGACCCCTTCTTGAGTTCTAATCTAAGGAAAACAAATCTGATCTAAAGAAAACACCATCAACCCATGAAACTCAGCCAGGATGTTGATAATTCTAGAGATAAATTCCATAGTCTCGCCCAGAGCTTTCCCTGGTGACCCTTACAATGTTGAGATCCTACAGGGGACTGTACATGAATGTACCAGAAAGAGATGGGCAAGGTGAATTGCCCTGCCTCTCTTATTAAGTTCATAGGAGACCTTCAGGCTGGAGCAGGCATGGCTGAAGAGTGATGCAAAGAGTAAAGCGCACCTCCTCATTTTTTTTCCCTTGGCTATTTTGCTTTCTCCCCACTCAAGCCTTTTCTGCCCAGAGATTGGGTCTCTCAGACACACTGTCAGACAGAAAAAGAGAAACTGCTTGGAGTATGGTAGGGAAAAGAAAAATAAAAAAGCGTTGGAAATGTTTAGCTAAAGTAAGAATCATGCTTGACTGGAATGAGGGAATCTTGCAGGAGATAAAAGCACAGATGGGGATGTAAGATGCTGTGGTAAGCACAGATCCTCTTTCTTTTGTATGTTGGAGGGGAAGGAGCAGACAGCTAAATTTCCTTTCTATGTGTTATACACCCATATTTATTCGTTCCATTTAAAGGGAACATGTTGATCATACGTAACAGAGAACCAAAGGCTCAAGATGTCTTTTCTAAATGGAGGCTAGGCAGAACTCTGGCCATTCCAGATCCCTTGATTTGATAAGAAATCATCTCTAGAGTAGTTCTGTAATAAGTGCATAGAGAAGGATTTTATATTTGATAGAAAACTGTATTAGACCAATTTAATTTAAAGCTAAAGAATCACATGTGTCCCTGTAATGTAATGGAAATACAGCCTCTAACTGTGTAGGATGCCACACTCAACATTTTCATAACAACAGCAAAAATGCGTATTGAAATAACTTTTATAGTTCCTTGAAAAATAACGAATGTTCTTCTTTGTGCCTCCACCGGCTGTTTTGTCTAATCAGCTTTCTCGGACAAGTGGACAGAAAACATTTGTTGAATAACTCGTGATAAAAGCTGTCAGGAGTGGTTGAGAATGCTTTTCTTTCTTATTTTATGCAACCGTGGAAGAAATTAGATATGCATGTCATGCTGAGGGCATCTCATTTTGAGACTAAGCCAGTGCTTTTGAAACAATACTAATTTTCCAATTAGAGTGTGCGTAGCCCATGGAGCTCCTTATGAATGAAAATCAAGCATGGATTGCATTTAGACGAATTCCGTGAAGCAGGATTAACAATACACAGGCTGGAGGAAATTGCCGCCGGCTGTAGTCTTTTATAAATAGTTAGAGCCAGAATTAACAATCATCTAACCAAATTTCTCACTTTATAAAGAGAGGTGTTGCGACAGAGAGAAGAAAATGTTTTTCCTGTTGTTGGCAGAGGCTCCCAACACAGTGCCCATGCCCATTCCCAGGGAGATCTGTGTTTGGATTTTTATATATTCTTCCACTTTACAGTTGATGTCAATGTTTCATTTAATATCCAATATTTATTGATTTACAATGATGGCACCACTTTTGTTTGATGTTTTGTCTTTGCAGTCACAATGGGGATGTTTATTAGCTTGTCATTTTTGTTTCAAATTTATTTTCTTGCCACTTTACAAAATGGATTCATCACAAAATTGGAGAACTGGAGGATGCAGAAGTTTACTTTTATAGTGTTTATGTTTTCCTGATTGAGCCAGAGACTGGAACATTGCACTGAAATTTTAACACTTTTCTCTACCAGAATATGTCGAAATGGCCATGTTTTGTATGTACCTCTAAATAATTCTGGAAACAAAAGGTCACTTTAGAATTCTCTGAGCACCCACTCACAGCATTTTACATTTAAGAAATTTAGACAGATTATTTAAATGAGGTGTCACAAACTCAAATATTTACAGGATACAGGCAGGAATCCTGGCATGACAATAGGACTAAGCTACTTACATTTCATGAAACAGAATATTTCACATTCCATTTCAAAAATTGAGTAGTCCGAGTACAGCATTGGAAGGCAATATCCACAAAAGTCTTCCCAGTTTTGATCTGGATTTAAATTCAGTGTCTGATACCTAAACCTCTCTATTTGGAAATGAGAATTAGGACCCTGCTCTTATGAATCTCCGTGCCAGGATTTTTCCACTCCACTGTATGGCTTTTCCTGTCTTCTAACTTATACGGCTACTCCTTTATTTGAATCCATCATATGTGCTGGTGAGGACAAATTCCAATGAAGAGTTTTCATTGGCAGCACCAGTCAGGCAATAATAAAAAGTATTGAAGGAATTTTCTTGATTTTTCATCTGATTGTGTGTGTGTGTGTGTGTGTGTGTGCATGTGTGTGTATGTGCCTATGTGTGTATGTGCATTTGTGTGTGTCTGTATGTGAGAGTATGTTATGTGGATGAATATAAATGTGTGTACATGTATCTTGGTGTGCATGTGTATCTGCATGTGCATGCATGTATGTATGTGTGTGTCTCTGGGTATGGGTTGGAAGCTTGGCACATGACCTGGATTTTTCCCTGTGTTACCCTGCTCAATTGTGTGGGCACACATGTATTTACTACCGTATTTTCAATGTCCATGAGCTTTGGAATGGTGTGTTCTCTAATCCATTATGGCGTGTTTTCCTTATTTATCATGACCTGCCTAAATCAAGAGTTAAATGCATGCCCTTACAGGCTTTCTTCAACACCATGGATTGGCCAAGGGATATTTGCAGAAGAGGCAGACTCTAGAAATTAATCAAAGCATCTGCCATTTTCCCCCTTGACTTCTTACTGATGCCTACTTTTAAATTTCCGCACCTTTCTTTAGTAGACACCAATGATTTTTGGACTGCTTATATTGTGCTGTTTTTGCCAAATAGGAAAGGGTTACAATTGATGTAATTTGATGTCTTTCACCCTAATTGTAGCAAAAGCTACTCTAATTGTAGAGAAGCAGGAAGTACTAAAGACACATATACTTTTTTTTTTCTTGGCTGGAAAAGCTTTTCTAGCAGTTACTTGTCCCAGAAGCCAGTCTCTAATCTTCAAGTGTTTCTGGAGAAAGCATCAAAACCAAGGAGAAAAGTGTTTGTACACTGGGCACTTGCAGATGGAATTTGTGAGACCTTGAAACACAAAGGGAGACAAAAACAGCTTCATCTCTGCAGAAACTCACCATATTCTTGTGAGGATCCATAGGTCCATTAGTGGTTGAAGTGAAACCTGTATGTGTATGTTGTAATATTTAATTGAACTACTTAGGAAAATCATGTGATAGTTTTTTTAATGGCTTTAAACAAATAATTTTTATTCAAAGCCCAGTCAGGAAAAGTCCGAGTTACAGAAACTACCAGGCTATATAGGCTGCATCAAAAATACCTCAAGTGACCAAGAGATTTATTGGTGCCTAGACCAAAATGGACAATCCTTGGGTGTGGACATCTACCTACATCAGGCCTCACCTCTTTGGTAGGAAAGAAAGGAAGGGGAAGATGTTTTGTGAATGCACTATCTTACACTCATATAATACATTTCCCACAGTAAAGTTACATTTTCAGACACTCAGTTGTTATTGCCTTTACTGTATACTGAGGATCAACAATAACTTGTATTTCTATAGCGTTTTGCCCATTACAGAGCTCCTGCATATACTTTATAATGACCTTTCCTACTAATCATCATGCAGGTGCAGTCATCCCCACCTTACAAATGAAAAGAAAAAGGAGCTAAGAATTCATGAAAATGGAAGTTGAAAACAAAGATTTATCCATGGTAGCTGAGGATCCTGAGGTCAAGAGTATGCAACAGTCATCACAATTTACTGAAAAATCAAAGCTCGTAGCGGCAGAGCTAGAACAATATCACTGGTATTGTGATTCCAAAACCAGTGTCTATTCTGTGACTCATTCAATAAATCTTCATTGAATACTTGTCACATGACAGTCAGTATCCCTGTTGCTGAGGCTACGACGGCAAATAAGACATGATTCTTGTTTTCAAGGATCTCAAATTCAGGTCAAGGAGACAGTGAAATATGCAATCAATTACAATATACAGTGTGGTGAGTGCTGAGAGAAATCCAAGTATAAGAAGCCACTGAAAATGGGCACAGATCTGGGCAGTAGTGACCATTTTTGTAAGGAATCACTTTTGTCCAAGTTCTGATGGACTTATTGGTATTTTATAAATAAAGCAAGATTCTTAAAGGCGTTTGGAACAGTAAGGAGTGAATGTGCTAGGACCCAGAGGTAGGAGAGAAGGCAAATGAGAAACAAAAAAACTGAACATGTCAACCTTGGCGACCTGGATGAAATTCAATCTTACTAGAGTGTAGTGGCAGGAGACCAGGCTGGAGATATTAGCAGGGAGCCTTGTTAGCTGGATCTCCTCTCTCTCCAGCACATTTGGCTACATCCCTGAGCACACAAGTCAGACTGCGCCCTGTTTCTAATCAGAAAAACCCTGCTGTTCTTGGTGTCCGAAGGCAGTCAGACCTGGCAATGGGCCTTGCTTTGACCTTTGGTCTTTGAGGAAGAGAGTTAGGATCTTGAAGACTGTCCAGGGAGTCATTGACTTTCACTTACAGAGAATCAAGTTTGCAATTAGTGAGGCCTGGGCACTTGGTATTGAGTTTGGCAAAGGAAAAATCCCTCTGCTGATAGGGGAATAGCTCTTCAGAAGGTGTTAGACCATCAGTTGCTTGCCAAGATTCTTTAAGCACCAGATACTGGAAGGTTAAACAGACCATCAGAGTACCTGGTAATTCAATATTTGGTACAGACATGCTAGTCTACTTGTAGGCTTGTTTTACTGAGACAAGCTTGTTTTATGAGAGCGATACACTTTCTAATATTTCTGTGATTTGACTTAAAACTCATGTTTGTTCATCTCAGCTAGACTCAATCAAACAGAACAAGTAATCTGGCTCATAAAATACAAACTCAAGCAGTATATATTACTTTAAATTGGCTATCTCTGGGTTCCCAAGAATTCCACATATAGCTGCAGAAACTACCTTTGGTGATTACAGAGTTCCTACTAAAGTGAAACCATAACTGTGTTAGAATATTTGAGACATATTTGTTGATACAATTCTGTAGGGTAGTTCCCTGATTCACCATGGAAGATGAATGGCACAAGACAATTTGATGGCATAAATTATTTATTTCAGGGAACATTTTTACCAAAGATCAGGGAAGACTTCCTTCTTGTCGGGCCATAAATAGTTAATTGTTTCCTTACAAACTGTAGTGAGTAAACATTGTAATTCTTTATGTCAGGTGTCAGATAAAAGTATATCTTAAATACATTTCATTTGTCCTCAATTTAAGAAAATGATAAGTAAAAATAGAAATTTTGCCTGCATTGTTTTCTCAGTCCTTTCTGGTGAGATTTTCTTTTAGAATTGCTTAAATGGTGTTATGGGTTTAACCGTGACCTCCAAAAAGATATGTTGAAATCTTAACCTCTGTATCCTCAGAATGTGACCTTATTTGGAAACAAGGTTGTTACAGATGTAATTAGTTAAGATTAAGTCATGCTGGAGTAGAATGAGCCCCTAATACAATATTACTGGCGTCTTTTTCAAGAAGAGGGGAGGGAGATACACAAGAAGGTCACATAAAGACAGACGTAGAGATCAGAGTGGCGCATCTACAAGTCAAAGAATGCCAGTGGTTGCTGACTGTCTCCAGAAGCCAGGAGAGGAGCAGGAAACAGATTCACTCAGAGCCCATAGAGGGAACCAACCATGCTGGTACCTTGTCTTTGGATTTACAGCCTCCAGAATTGTTGGACTATGTTGTGTAAGGCTTGTGCTAATTTTTAATGGCAGTCCTAGGAAACTAAAACAAGTGATGTATGCAGAAATGGAAACTCCTCCCTTCCTCACTTTCCAGCTTAGGATGTAAGAGAGAGAATGTGATCATGAGCTCCATTCTTATAACCTGGTTCCTGTTTGTTTTAAAATGAATTGCCTCCTTGCTTGACAGGAAGGACATCCAATTAAGAATTATCCTTTCCCATTGGAGCATTTCTATTCTTTTACAGAAATGTTGCAAAATAAAAAACACTCAAATATTATCATTATTCTTAGTACTAAGTGGCTGTAGCACATCTTTTATTGTCCTTCTTGATTATAATGTTTATGCATTAGCTATTGGGACACTGACACTCTAGGTCTTCTCTACCATGCTATCCTCATGAAAGTTTAGCTACCATGCTATCCTCATGACAATTTAGCAACATTGTATGTTCACAGATGAGGAAAAAAATAATCTCAGGACAAGCAGCCAGGACTGCAGCCTCCTGGGGTGGGGTTGTCCAAGGGTTCATGGCACATTCTATTCCTGAGTCTTCCCAATGACTGAGAACAGATGGGCACTAAACTCTAGGAGGCCTGGACAAAAATCCTTGTATTTGACCATTTTCCAAGGCAAAATGTGAGAAGGTAGTCAGTGTTGGTTTGATTTGGCAATAGCACCAGACTAATAAAACAGTGACAGCCAGTATGATCCTTTTAAGGTTCAAGGATACCCGTCTTTGGTACTATTATCCCAGAAGCTCAGAGCCCACCAGTTTCATGTATTAATTTGGATTCTAATATGTGTCAAGTTTCCCTTGGTTGTCGGGTTAACTTAATTTACAGATATGTAGCTGCTCCTTGGATTAACTTGTTACACGATGCCAGGTAAAATTTTTCCATTTCAGTTTAATTTAGATTATGAAAATCTAAAATTGAGATAAACCTTCATTCACCACAGCTTGGTAATGCTTGTTTATTGTGAAACAACAAATATCATACAATTCTCCCTAGGCATAACCTTGTCCTTCAGCCATTGAGGTGGTTTGAGTACGTGGCTTCTCCAAAACCATGGAGAACATAGCCCTCACGTCGCACTCTACATAACATTCGTTGGTTCAATTAATTTGTGACACCAAATGTATTGACCTGAGGTTGGATTGGTCCAGCCTTTCCATGCTGTCAAAGGAGTGTTTTAACATGGCACCCACACTCCTTTAGAGCAAAACCAGCTGCCAGAAGAGCCCTAAATGAGCTGTAAATAGGGAACTAAAACAGACACTAAAACAGGATTATTCAGACCTTTTGGGTAATTAAGACTTTGGCAGGTAGACAGTTTATCCACAAAACAAGAGAAATCAAAGCAGAATGAGTTCCTTTTGGTATCGTGAACCCAGGCAAGATGACCATGGGGTAGTCTGAAGTATTGACAATGAGATGTAGTTTTCATAAGTTTGGAAAAATTTGAGAACTATAATCAAAGGATATATTTTTCAACAGAGTCTGAGGCTATTTTTCAATTTAGTTGGAATGTAAAGCTGCTTGCATTAATGAATTTATAATTTTAGAGTTTTTGATTTTTGAACGTTATAGATGATGTATTCTCTCTCCTTATTAACTAATCTTTGTGTTTGTTACATCTAGCTTGGAATACGGAGGTTAAGGAAAGAGTATCATTGAGTAGTTGTGGTGCTGCCTTCATGTGTCATATGAGAGGAAATTTGGAAATCAAAAACATCAGGTCAGGCATGGTGGCTGACGCCTGTGATCCCAGAACTTTGGAAGGCTGAGGCAGGTGGATCACCTGAAGTCAGGAGTTTGAGACTAGCCTGGCCAACATAGTGAACCCATGTCTCTACTAAAAATACAAAAATTAGCCGGGCATACTGGTGGGCACCTGTAATCCCAGCTACTGGGGAGGCTGAGGCAGGAGAATCACTTGAACTCGGGAGACGGAAGTTGCAGTGAGCTGAGATCGCGCCACTGCACTCCAACCTGGGTGACAGAATGAGACTCCATCTCAAATAAAACAAAATGTGTCAATTTAAATCCGACTATGCTATTTACTAACGATGTGACCTTGAGAGAGACACCTAACCTCCGTGTGTGTGTGTGTGTGTGTGTGTGTGTGTGTGTGTGTTTTCTTTATGGCAAGAAGTTTGCTAGAATAGAGCTGGAATCCAAGTTCTTAGTGCTGGATGTAATTTATCAGTTGTGCTTGGAGCAAGCAGTAATAAACAGAAACAGGAGTATAAAGCACTGAACTTCATTACAGGTGAGAATCATGAAACCTATCTTCCATTGCAAAGAAGGGCAGACTCCAGAAAGGGTCCATATAGGGACCTAATAACAGTAAAATATTGTTGGGCATAGAAAACAACTTCCTTTAAGACATAACATTTGTTCTCTAAAAAAGCAAGGGGCTATGATGATATAGAAAGGAGAATATGTTTTCACATATTTTCAGTAGACCAGAGGCTATGTATGATTCTCACTATTTTCTATACATAGTGTTTCCCTGTCTTGTACACTACTGCATTTTCATGAGGTCAGTCATGCCCCGTGAGTATCTGCTGCTTTTCATTGTTTTCCCAAGTTTACTTTACTTTAACTGGCCAGTATGTGTTAAAGTTCCTTAGGACTGGGCCTGATCCTTATTCTCACCCTGTAGGAAACCTCACACACAACCACAGTTTTAATCATCACCAGATGTCAAGAACTCCCAAATAAAAATCTCCAAGCCTAACCTTTCCTTAGAGTTTCAGATCTGTGAAACCAAGTTGTCTGCTTCACATTTCCACTTGGATATAAAAGAGTCACCTCAAATTCAACACATCCAAAAACACATTCCTGGTTGCCATCTGCAAACCTGGATTTTTTCCAGGTGTTCTAGTTTAATCAGTGATACTGCTTTTCATCAAACTGGGTAAATAAAACATTGGAGTCCACCCTCAAAGCCTTTTTCCCCATCTTGAATTCACCAACTTCTCTATATTTCCACCATTATTTTCCTATCCAAGCTAGTGTCATGTCTTCCTTGAACTACAAGTCTCCATCCATTCTTGTCCCTTCCGAACCAGTTTATATTTTGCAGCCAAACTGGTCATTTTAATGTGTGAATCGGAATAGTAACTTACCTTTTTACTTCTGTAGATGTGGGTGCCTATGCGCACACAAACATGTGAGCTTGTACGCATGCATTTAAGAAGTCTTATTCCACTGTTGTTAGGATGAAATACCAATTTTGAATATATGGTCTATAAAGCTGTAACAGTCAAAGGCTTGGCAGACAACAGATGACACACTCAAGTGAATAATTAAGAAGGATTTAATAAAAAGACTATTTTTAAAAATGTGGCCTGGGTTAAGGGAAAGCAGCAAAGGATGTAAAGCACCGTGTGATTAGCAACAGTAGGGAGCTATCACCTCTCAGAAGTAAAGAGGCAAAGGAAGGAAGGAAGGGAACATTACTGGAAAGGAAAGAGGGGAGGAGAGAGAGAGAGAAAGAGAGAGAGAGAAGAGGGCCATCATGCATGATCTGTGTTAAGTAGAGAGGCACAGCCACTGCTAACACAGGGCACAGCAAAGAAAGAGGCAGAGGAATACATTATTTGCTCACTCTCATTTCAATATCCAGTTTCCTGACAGTGCCTCCCATTGGCTAAGGCACAACACCTGGAAGCTGGAGGGCAGGGAAGCTATTGATAGAGTTCTTAAAGGTTGCCCTTGTTGAAGAAGAAAGTAGGGCCAATCTAGAGGACCACATCCAGCATAGAGATTTTCAGCCCCATGATCTACTAGTCAGTCGTGTTATGCCATACCTTTCCCTAATACTCCTGTTCCATCCACATAGGTCTTCTTCTTCCAGTTGCTCAGATTTTGCATATGCTGCTGTCTCCACCTAGAAATGCCCACATGTCCAACATTTTTCTTGGAAACTTTTATCACTTTCTTACACATTAGTTTCATTATCATTCCCAAATGGAAGCATTTCCCATACTCCCAGGCCCCTGTTATATACTCCATCATTACCATTCAACTTTCTTACTAGTAGTGTTACAGGAAAGGGGTCCCATCCAGACCCCAAGAGAGGGTTCTTGGATCTTGTGCAAGAAAGAATTCAGGGTGAGTCCACAGTGCAGAGCAAAAGCAAGTTTATTAAAAAAGTAAGGTAATGAAAGTCCAGCTACTCCATAGATAGAATAGGGCATTCCCGAAAGTAGGAGAAGGAATGTGTCCACCCTAGGTACAATGATTTTTTATATATAGAATTGAAAAAGATCATGGGGACATGTGCTCTGTTACAGGGTTTGTGAGAAAGGATTAATTTTCTTAATTACTCTATTTTGCAAGAATCGATATTATTATCTTTAAAGCAAAATTTGGAATGCTTCTGTTCTCAGGATATAGGGATATCAGGATTCTCCCAAGTCTGAGTGTGTTTAGTAAATGTTATCAATCTGTTCCTTTAACTGTAAACATCTAGAGGCTAGGAATGCCTTAACTTTCTGGGAATGCAGCCCAGCAAGTCCTAACATCATTTTTCTAGCCTTCACTCAAGATGGAGTCACTCTGGTTCAAATGCCTTTGGCAATACTTGTTAGAGATTTAAATTTATGTGTATTTCCCTGATTTTTTATTAATGCAAACAACCCCTGTGATACTCCCCGGTGATGTAGCTTCTTTGCATCTAACACAATGCTCTGGCACGTGATAGCTGTGTGTACAATATTTGTCAAATGAATGAATGCATTTATTGTTCTACTATAGTCTGTAAATGAAAAGGGAAAAAAAAAGTTTTGAGTGGATGACTCCCACACCTTTATTTTAGGTATCTAACGTTGGGAGGAAAGGGCATACTCTTTAAATAGTACATATCAATTCAGAAGTTGAATGTTACAACTTAATGAATGCAATATATAGACATGCAAATAAGAAGAACTTAATTTTCAGAGGAAGAGTTAGATAGAATTAAGTAAAGACTTGTCTTATTGCAAAAGCTGTTTCAGGACACTTAAAAATCAGAGCTCTGTCTCTTGGTTTAGATTTTCTGATAGGAAATCAGCCAAATAATTGCAGCTTTCTAGAGATTTTTTCCCCACAAGTACTTTCTTTGATTTTTATTGTCAAAATATGCATACTTCTGTTACCAAAGGAAATCCTCAAAGGCAAAAGTAGTGACTTTCAGTCTGGGTCTGAAGTGGGGATATTTGTCTGAAGCAGTTTTAGACACCAAATGGAAGAATGTTTTCAGTGAAGGTTCATGAGAAATTCATCTTCCTCTGAGTCTCAGAGGGAATCTGAGATCTGGCATGATTTTTTTTTTCATTGTATTTCTTGATAGAATGGAGAAAGCTGAGATCCAAGCAAAAGAGCACTCCAAGTGTTCAGGTATCAGGCACTTAAGTTATAAGGATTATTTTTGAGAATATTGAGTTGTGCAGAGGATTATATTAATGAAATATGAATCTATCACCTGCCACTTGTGGTTCAGATTCCACTTCGTGGGAAATATATACAATATGTTTCACTAGCTGTTTTATTTTAAAGGGTGTATGTAAAACATATTGGGGGTCTGCACCCAAATCCCTGAAACTACGTACCACCCTACTAATGGGTATTGTTGTCTAAAATATCAGTATGAATTTATATTATCCCATAATGTGTTCATACTATTTTTTTAGCCCAATAGGTTAGTGAGCAGCATAATAATTAGGAGTCCTTGGACAGACATTGACTCTGACCAGACAAGACTAAGAATCTCAAGTTGTCATCTTTCAATTTTTATTTAGTATTTTGTTTCATAAACTTACGTTATTATTTGGCTTTCAGAACAAATCATGTAAAATAAAAGGAGTCTTTCCTGTGTTTTTTGTGTGCAAATCAAAATGCCAAATGACATATTATTATATTATTAAAGAACCAATATTTATCAAATAACGATTATGTGTCAGCTACAGTTTTGGACACTGTATTATTTAGCTCATGATGCAATATAGCTGTATAACAAATTATCCCAACAAGAAGTGGCTTGAAATAGTCATTTATTCTCATGGATCTGCTGGTTAGTTATGGTGGTTCTGCTGATCTAGGCTGGGCTATACTGGGCAGCTGTACTTTAAGCTGCAGATCAGTGAGGTGGCAAGTGCACCTTACCTCCTTTTATGTCTCTCCTCTTCCTTTACCTCCTTACCTTCCTCCTCTTTACCTCAACTAGTAGGCTAGTTGAGGTAAGCTCTTCTCATGACAATGGCAGGAGTGCAAGGAAACAAAGATAAATTCATAAGATCTCTGAGGATCTAGGTTCAGAACTGGCATATCTATCATGTTTACCCAAATGTCACTTGACCAAAACCAACTGCAGACAAGCTCAAAGTCCACCTACAGGGAAATACTCTCTACCGATAATGAAGACATGGCAAATTGTAGATAGGAGAAGGGGATGAGAGACTGGTGCCAATTACTCCATCTACCACAGGGTACTTTAAATTCTTTACCTTACTTAAATATCACAGTAACGCTGTGACATAGGTATTATTATACTACTTGGCTTGAATATGTCCTGCCAAAATTCATGTTAAAACTTAATCTGTAATGCAACAATATTAAGAAGTTGGGCCCTTAGGAGGCGATTTTTTTTTTTTTTTTTGCTTTTCTGTCCCTTTCTCCATGTAAAGACTCAGCATTTGTTCCCTCCAGAAGATGCAGCAAGTAAATGCCATTTTGGAAGCAAAGAGCAGCCTTCATCAGACACCACATCTGTCAGTTACTTGGACTTCCCAGCCTCTAGAACTGTGAGAAATAGAGTTCATTTCTTTATAAAAAATTACCCAGTCTCAAGTATTGTACTATAGCAGCATAAATGGACTAAAACATGCATCATTTAGAGATAAGAAAACCAAGGCTCACAAGTTTGAATATCTGTCTTTGGATCACAAATCAAGTAAACAGTAAACCTGAGATTCAACATCAGGTCTCTGAGTTCACGGCCCATACTTTCTTTACTGGAGCATCTTTTAAAATTTTACCATGTTTCTAATAAAGTTTAAGCATAAATCTCTAAGTAGAAAAAAGGGAAAAATATATTTTGTTGATATTATCTCCTCTTTTAACTTTTTTCCTGAAAATAATATACTAAGTAAAAAAATAATTGAATCTATGTCAGCAGATTTTTGTTTTTCCTTATATCTTCATCATTGCTAGATGTTAGAAAAGAAGAAAAAAAGCAACACAGTAAAAATAAGGATCTTACTATTTTTCCAGAAAAAATAAAATTACATTTAAAATCAAAACATAAATTTCATTTTGATTCAGTTTTACCCTAGAATGCCTTGGGATTATGATCTTATGAATTTATCTTATTTTTTCTTTTTTTAAGAAAATCTGAATACTTGGAGCTGTAGACCAACCAAAGACTTCACCACAGGGCATGAAATGAGTTTTGTGTGAGTCCACCAGTTGGAGGGTCAACCTATAAGAACAGTCTAGTCACACAAAATTTTCCCAATGCCTGGAGGAGACGATGAGTAGAGTTTTTCTGCAGTGGGGACA
Source organism: Symphalangus syndactylus (assembly GCF_028878055.3). Lineage (NCBI taxonomy): Eukaryota > Metazoa > Chordata > Mammalia > Primates > Hylobatidae > Symphalangus > Symphalangus syndactylus. The sequence goes on from NC_072438.2 coordinate 26,424,071, forward strand.
GTTGAGCATTTTGCCCAACCAGGTAAATCATATAAACAAATGAGGTTGGTCAGTAGCAAAGACCAACATGAAGAAACTGCAACCTTGCCACGAGAGGTATTTTCTCCCTTTCTTCTCTGTCAAAACATCATAGGACTGTAGAGAAAGGAGGACACGTGGGACAGTAGACAATATCTCTTTCTTTTCTAATTCTCTAGAAAAAAGATTTTCAGCTGGGGCATTACCAGTCCCTGGGGGCAATTTGAAAATTCAGGAGGTGTATTACTATTGTCACAATAATATGAAAGTTGCTATGGAAATTTATTAGGCTGGAGCCAGGGATGCAATACATCTTGCAATATGTGGAACAATCCAATACCATAAATAATTTTCCTTCATTCCATATAACTGTCAAGTGTAAGCACTTTCATGTAGGTGAAAAATCTGTTATGAGAACCTGTAGCATTACTCTAGTTCTTACATAAAAATTCAGCATTTCTTGGATGTTTTAGTTTATGCAAATTTTTTCCAGGAATGTAATTACTGTGTATACATAATTACTTTGTAATGTGTACAAAGATTATACCCTGTTTTATGTGGAATTTATTTATTAAAAGCTGTTCACCTTTTTGGAAGATCACTTCACTGATGGCAGTGTTGCTTGTTAGCATTTATAGTTGGCGCTCTTGAGGTAGTTCTACATAATGTGGCAAGTATCTGACTACTGCATCATATCTTCTAGTGTGGTCATATCTGACTGCTTATACATTTTAATTTGCTATATAATTTCATTATCGGCTGGGTGCAGTGGCTCATGCTTGTAATCTCAGCACTTTGGGAGGCCAAGGTGGTTGGATCACCTGAGGTCAGAAGTTTGAGACCCTCCTGACCAAAATGGTGAAACCCTGTCTCTACAAAAAATACAAAAAAATTAGCAGGGAGTGGTGGCAGGAGCATGTAATCCTAGCTACTCAGGAGGCTGAGGCAGGAGAATCCCTTGAACCCGGGAGGTGGACGTTGCAGTGAGCTGAGGTTGGGCCATTGCACTTCAGCCTGGGAAACGAGCAAAACTGCGTCTTAAAAAAATAATTATCGATTTTCATTTTATATTACAGTTATATAGTAATAATTGTATTGAATTTAAAATATATGTATACATGAAATCGGTTGTATTATAGATTAATTTTATTTCAGAATAGCATGTTATAACATATTTGTTACAAAAGCAGTGCTAAGGTCTGAGTGTGTCTCCCAAAATTCATGTGTTAGAAACTTAATTCTCAGTGCAACAAAGTGGCTTGGGTTCCAGCTCAGTTATGGTAGAATAGAGCACAAACGAGATTCCTAAGTTTTCCATTTTCAGGCCCTGGCTCCCAGACAGCAGCTTTGGATCTGGGGAACTTACTACCCTGAAAGGCAGGACACAAGCCTGGTTGGCTTTGCTGTCTGTTGGTTGTAGAGCCCTAGGGCTTTGAATGAACATAGGTGGTAGTCAGGCAGTGGTTACTGTGGGCCTTGGGTGAGACCCAGTACTATGCTGGTGTCAGATTTGACCCAGCACAGTCCCAGTGGTGATGGCCACAGGGATGCTTATATCAACCCTTCCCCAGCTCCAGGCATCTCAGCGCAGAGAGAGACTCCATTTGTTTGGGAAAAAGTAAGGGAAGAGAACGAGAGTCTCTGCCTGGTAATGTAGAGAATTTTTCTGGATCTTATCCAAGACCACCAAGGTGGTATGTTTACAAGTCTGCAAGAGCTATGGTGTTACTGGGTTTGGGGTACTCTCTGATGCAGATATGACTGCAGTGACCAAAAACTTAGATTACAGCACCCAAGTCCCTTCACATACCTGGAAAGCCTTCACAAGAAGGATAGATAAAATAAGCCCAGACTGCAAAGACTATTAAACGTACTTAACTCTTCAGTGCCCAAACACTGGTAAACATACACAAACATCAAGACCATCCGGAAAACATGACCTTACCAATTGACATACTAAAGAGTGCATCTGAGTCTCTTAATAGCAGAATTTATCAAGTAGAATTAGTGAGCTTAAAGGCAGGCTGTATTTGCAAATAAAGCCAGAAGATACAAAAGAAAAAAGAATAAAGCATGCCTGCAAGATGTAGAAAATAGTCTCAGAAGGGCAAATCCGTTATTGGCCTTAAAGAGGAGGTTAAGAGAAAGGAGTAAGAAGTTTACTCAAAGGGATAATAGAATACCCCAAACCAAGGAAAAATATGTATGTCCAAGTACAAGAAGGATATAGAATACCAAGCAGAATTAACCCAAAGAAGACTACCTCAAGGCATTTAATAATCAACCTCCAAAAGGTCAATGGTAACAAAAGGATTCTAAAAACAGCCAGAGTAAAGAGGCAAATAATATATAATGAAGCTCCAATGCATCTGGTAGCAGACTTTTTCATGAAAACATTACAGGCCAGGATAGAGTGGCATGACATATTAAAAAAGTGCTGAAGGAAAAATAAACTTTTATTCTAGAATAGTACATCCACTGAAAATATTCATCAAACATGAAGGAGAAATAAAGACATTACCAGACAAACAAAAGCTGAGGGACTTCATCAACACCAGACCTCTCCTACAAGAAATGGTAAGGGGATTCTTCTATATAAAAGAAAAGAACGTTAATGAGCAATAAGAAATCATCTGAAGATACAAAACTCGTTGGTATTAGTAAGTGCAAAGAGAAAACACAGCATATTATAACATTGTAATTCTGGTGTGTGAACTACTTATACCTTTGTGATTAAAGAGCAACCTATCAAAAATAACTACAACTTCTCAGACATAGAGAGTACAAGAAGATATAAATAGAAACAAAATGTGGGAGGATGAAATTGAAGTGTAAAGTTTTTATTATATTTCTCTTTGTTTGTTTATGCAATAAGTATTAAGTTGTAATCAGTTTAAAATAATGTATTGTAAGATATCCGTAAGTTTCTTGGCAACCTCAACAAAAGATACAAAAAAAAATTGAAAGCAAGGAACTAAAACATACCACAAGAGAAAATTACCTTCACTTACAAAGAAAGGAAGGAAAGAAGGAAGAGAAGACCACAAAACTGCAAGAAAACAAATGACAAAATGGCTTAATAATGAATCCTTATCAATTATTATCAATAATCTATTATTAAATGGACTTAAATTGATTATTAGATAATGATAGATAATATCTAATGATAATTATATTAAGCATAGATAATTATCTAATGATCATTATCTAATAATTTAAGTTTCTTTAAATGGATTACACTCTCCTACGAAAAAATACAGAGTGGTTAAATTGATAATAAAAGAAGATCCAATGATATGTTGCCCATAAGGAACACACTTCACCTGTAAAGACATACATAGATAGAAAATAAAGTGATGGATAAAGATATTTCATGCAATGAAAACCACAAAAAGAGCAGGAGTAGCTAGCTATATGTATATTAGACAAAATTGATTTCAAGACAAAAATTATAAAAAGACATGACTGTCGTTATATAATGATGAAGGGGTCAATTTTGCAAAAGGATATAACAATATATATAAATGTAGTTGTTATATAGCTACATATATCAATATAATTGTCAACATATATGTAGTTAACACTGGAGCACCCAGATATATAAAGCGAATAATTTTAGAGCTAAAAGGATAGACCCAAAACAATAATAGCTGGAGACTTCAATACCTCACTTTCAGCATTGGGCAGATCTTTCAGATGGAAAATCAACAAAGAATCATCGGACTTAATCTACATTGTAGACAAAATGGACCTAACAGATACTTACAGAACATTTCATGCAATAGCTGTAGAGCACACATTCTTTTCATCATCGCATGGATCATTCTCAAGGATAGACTATATATTAGGTCACAAAACAAGCCTGAAAACATCCAAAAATTTAAAATTATATCAAGTATTTTTCTCTGACCACAATGGAATAAAACTAGAAATCAATAACCAGGGGAATTTTGGAAACTATATAAACACACAAATATTAAACAATATGATCCTAAATGACCAGTGGGTCAATGAAGAAAGTTAGAAAGAAATTTAAAAATTTCTTGAAACAAATGATAATGGAAAGACAACATACCAAAACCCATAGGACACAGTGAAAACAGTACTAAGAGGAAAATTTATAGCCATGAGCATCTACATCAAAAATGTAGAAAAATTTCATTAAGCCATCTCATGATATGTATTAAAGAATGAGAAAAGCAAGAACAACCCAAGCCCCAAATTAGTAGAAGAAAAAAAAGATTAGAGAAGAAATAAATGCAATTGAAATGATGAAAACAATGCCAAAGATCAATAAAATGAAGAGTCTGCTTTTTGACAAATTAAACAAAATTAAAAACCTTTAGCCAGACTAAGAAAAAAAAAGAGACGACCCAGAGATGAAAAAGGAAACAACCAATGCCACAGAAATTCAAAGGATTAGTAGAGGCAACTATAAGCAACTATATTCCAAAAATTAGACAACATAGAAGAAGTGGATAAATTTCTAGACACGTGCAATCTACCAAGATTGAACCATGAAGAAATCCAAAACATAAACAGATCAGTAACAAATAATGAGATTGAAAAGTCTCCCACTAAAGAAAATCCCAGGACCCAATGGCTTCACTGCTTAATTTTACCAAATATTTAAAGAAGAACTAATATCAACCCTCTTTGAACTATCTGAAAAATAGAGAAGGAAATACTTCATACTCATTCTACAAGACCATCATTAACCTGATGCCAAAACCAGACCAAAACACGTGAAAAATAGAACAGAAAAGTAGAATGTCCCTTCTGAACATTGATATAAAAATCCTCAAAAAAATACTACAAAGCAAATTCAACAACACATTAAAAAGATCATTCATCACGACCAAGTGGGATTTATCCCAGGGAGGGAAGGATGGTTCAACGTAAGCAAATCAATCAATATAATACATTATGTCAACAGAATGAAGGACAAAATCCATATGGTTACTTCAATTGATGCTGAAAAATCATTTGACAAAATGTAACATCCCTCCATGATAAAAACCCTTAAAAAAAACTAGGTGTAGAAGAAACATACCTTAACATAATAAAAGCCATAAATGACATACTCATACCTGGTATCACATTGAATGGGGAAAAAATTGAAAGCCTTTCCTGTAAGATATGGAACACAACAAGGATGCCCATTGTCACTACTCTTATTCAACATACCAGTGTAAGTCCTAGCTAGAGCAATCAGGCAAAAGAAAGAAATAAAGGGCAACCAAATTGAAAAGGAATAAATCAAATTATCTTTATTTGCAGATGATAAGGTATTTGGGAGAATCTGAAGACTTCACCATACAACTATTGGAACTGATAAATAAATTCAGTAAATTTGTATGATACAAAATCAACATACAAAAATCCATAGCATTTCTATATGCCAACAGTGAACTATCTGAAAAAACAAGTCAAGAAAGTAGCCCCATTTACAACAGCTACAAATAAAACAAAATATCTAGGAATTAACTAACCAAAGAAGTGAGAACCATCTCTACAATGCAAATTATAAAATATCTATGCAAGAAATTGAAGAGAACATACAAAAAATCCAAAGATATTTTATGTTTATGGATTGAAACTATTGAAACTATCAATATTGTTAAAATGTCCATACTACCTAAAGCAAGCTTGTTCAACCTGTGGCCCATGGGCTGCATACAGTCCAGGATGGCTTTGAATGTGGCCTGACACAATTTTGTAAACTTTCTTAAAATATTATGAGATTTTTTGTGACTTTTTTAAAGCTCATCACCTATTGTTAGTGCTAGTGTATTTTATGTGTGGCCCAAGACAATTATTCTTCTTCCAATGTAGCCCAGGGAAGCCAAAAGATTAAACAGCTCTGGCCTAAAACAATCAATAGATTCAATGCAACTTCTATCAAAATACCAATAACATTCTTCACAGACAGTAAAAACAATTCTAAAATTTATATGAAACCACAGAAGAGCCAGAATGGCCAAAGCGATCCTGAGCAAAAAGAACAAAGCTGGAGGAATCACATTATCTGACTTCAAATTATATCATAGAGCTACAGTAACCAAAACAGTATGGTGCTGGCGTAAAATCAGACATACAGACGATGGACAGAATAGAGAACCGAGAAACAAATTCATACACCTACAGTGAATTCATTTTTCACAAAGGTGCTAAGAATATTCACTAAGGAAAAGACAGTCCCTTAGAAAATGGTGCTAGAAAAACTGCATATCCATATGCAGAAGAATGAAACTTATCTCTTGCCATATACAAAAATCATATCAAAGTGGATTAAATGCCTAAATCTGGGACCTCAAACTATGAAACTACTATTTAAAAACATTGGAGAAACTCTCCAGGACATCTGGATTGGGCAAAGATTTCCTGAGTAATACTCCACAAACACAGTGAACTAAAGGAAAAATTGACAAACGGAATCACATCAAGTTAAAAAGCATCTGTGCAGAAAGAAAACAATCAACAAAGTGAAGAGACAACCCACAGAATGCAAGAAGATATCTGCAAGCTATTCATCTGACAAGGGATTAACAAGGCACTTGAACAACTCTATAGGGAAAAAAATCTAATAATCTGACTTAAAAAAAAGGATAAGTGATCTGAAGACAAGTTTCTAAAGAAGACATACAAATGGCAAACAGGTATATAAAAAGGTATTCAACATCATGTATCATTAGAGAAATGCAAATCAAAACTACAGTGAACTGTCATCTCCCTCCAATAAAGATGGCTTTTATGCAGAAGACCAGCAATGACAAATGCTGGTAAAGATGTGGAGAAAAAGGAACCCTTGCTGGTAAAGATGTGGAGAAAGAGGAACCCTTGTACATTGTTGATGGAAATGTAAATTAGCACAACCACTATGGAGACCAGTTTGGAGGTTTCTCAAAATATGATCAGCAATCCCACTGCTAAGTATATGCCCCAAAGAAAAACAAATCAATGTATCAAAGCAATATCTGTACTCTCAATGTTTATTGTAGCACTATTAGCAATAGCCAAAATTTGAAGCAACTTAATTATCCACAAATAGACTAATAGATAAAACGTGGCACATATACACAGTGGAATACTATTCAGCCATAAAAAAGAATGAGATCTTGTTATTTGCAAGAACATGAGTGGAACTGGAAGTTATTAGGTTTAATGAAATAAGCCAGGAACAGAAAGGGAAACTTTGCATTTTTCACTTATTTTAATGAACTAAAAACTAAAACAATTGAACTCATGGAGACAGGGAGTAGAATGTTTATGAGAGGCTGGAAAGGGTAGTTGGTGATGGGAAATGAGGGGATAGTTGACAGGTACGAAAGTATAGTTAGATAGAATTAATAAGATCGAGTATTTGCTAGCACAACAGGATGACTATAGCCAACAATAATTTATTGTACATTTAAAAATAACTAAAAGATTATAATTGGATTGTTCACAACACAAACAAAGGACAGTTGCTTAAGGTGATGGATACCTTATTTACCCTGGTGTGATTACATACCTTGTATACCTGTGTCACAATATCTCATGTACCCCATAAATATATATACCTATGTACCCACAATTAAATATTTTAAAAATATGAAAATAAATTTTAAAAATAAAACACCAATCTTAAAGATCCTCAAATATCAAAATAAAGACATGGTATAAGTCAATAAAATGACATATGAACAAAATGAAAATATCAATAAGAAGATTTTTTAAAAAATGAAAAAGAAGACAAAAAGTAATTCTGGAGCTGAAAAGTGCAATAATTGAAATAAAAATTTCATTAAAGGGATTCAAGGGCAGATTTGAGTAGGCCAAAGAAAGGATTAACAAACTTGAAGATAGAACAGTAGAAAGTATTCAGTGGGAGGAACAGAAATAAAAAAATATTTAAGATGAGTGAGCAGAGCTTAAGGGATCTGTGGAGCATCATCACACAAGTCAACATATGCATTTTAGGAATCCAAAAGGAGTCCCAAATATATGCATTTTTCTCAGAGGAGAAAAGGAGATAGAAATAATATTTTTAAAAATAATGGTGAAACTTTCCACATTCAATAAAATACATGAACATAAACATCCAAGAAGCTCAAAAAACTCCAACTAAGATGAACTAAAAGAGGTCCACAATGAAATATTTTTCAATCAAACTATTGAAAGACAAAGAGACAATTTGGAAAGCAGCAAGAGAGAAGTGACTCATTTCATGCAAAAGATCCTAAGAAAATGAGTAGATGTCTCATCCAAAAGTTTGAAAGTCAGAAGTCAGTGGCCCAATATATTCAAAATGCTAAGAGAAAAAGAAAAGCCTGCCAAACACAAATTCTATGTTCAGCAAAACTGTCCTTCAAAAGTAAGGGAGAAATTAAGACACTCACAGAAAGACAAAAGCTGAGCAAGTTCTTTAACACTCGATGTCCCTAATAGAATTTCTAAAAAGAATCTTGCAGGTTGAAATGAAAGGACACCAGACAGCATCTCAAAGCTGTATGAAGAAATAATTATCTCAGTAAAGGTAAATATATGGGCAATTACAAAATTAAGTATCTTTGTAACAATGATATATATGTCTACTTTTTGTGTTCCACATGATTTAAGAGACTAATATATTAAAATATATTAATTTCAAAGCTAGTATTATTATAACTTTGGTTTACAGCTCTGTATTTTGTTTCTACATAATTTAAGAGATTAATGCATTAAAAGCATTAGTTTATGTTTTTGGATACACAATTCATAGTGATGCGATTTTGTGACATCCACAGCTGAAAGGAGTGAGGGCAAAGCTGTGAAAGAAGCAAAGATTTTATGTGTTATTGAAGTTAACCTGGCATAAATTCTGATTACTGTTATAACTTACGATGCTAAATATAATCTCCATAGTAACCATAAATAAAATAGCTAAAGAATAAACACAAAGGAAATGATAAAGACATTTAAATGTCTCACCTCAAAAAACTCACTCAAGATAAGATAGTGATGGAGGAAATTAGGAATAACAAAGCTATAAAGCATGTAGAAAATAATAGCAAAATGTCAGAAGTCCTTTCTGATTAGTAATTACTTCACATGTAAATGAATTAAATTATCTAATCAAAAGTCAGAGATTGGCAGAATAGGTTAAAAATAAGCAAAGAAGCAATGCCCCCCTCCACCCTGGAAACCATTATCCAACTATGTGTTGTCTATAAGTAACTCATTTTAGGTCTAATGACACAAATAGGTTCAAAGTGAAAAGATGGGAAAGAATATTCTATGTAAGTAGTAATTAAAAGAGAGCAGGAGTATCTATACTAATATCAGACTAAATGAACTTTAAATCAATGCCTATTAGAGACAGAATGACATAGTGGAAATTGCTCTAGGACCAGATCTCAGCTGTACAACCTACAAAGCTAAATTTAATATAATGCATAATCCTAGATTGAATCTTTGGCCAAAATACTGTTATTTTAAAGGACATGAATGGGGATGTTGGCACAACCTAAATATGTGTTGTATGTTAGAGGGTTTTTAATATTAGATTTTTAAAATTTGGTAATTGTACTATAGTTAGGTCAAGAGAATATCCTTATTCTTAGAAGATATATACTGAGTATTTAGAGGGCTAAGAGTCATTATACCTGTAACTTACTCTCAATAGTTCAGAAGAAGAGGAACTAAAATAATGATAATATATGTGTGTGTAGAGAGAGAAACCAAATGCATAAAAATATTAAAAAGTGGTGAATCCACATGAAGTATATATAGTGTGTTTATCCTACTATTTTTCCAATTTTCTTTTGGTGTGAAATTCTTCAAAATAAAAAAGTTGAAAAAATAAAAATGAAAAAGAATTGAGGCAAAAAATGTGATTTATTATAATATGGAATATATATACACAATGTCTGTAATGGAAATGTGTTATTGAGTGAATGCTTACAATTTCTTGTGAAATATATATTTTACATTATCTACCAGAACACCTAGACATATTCTTTTTTTTTTTTGTCAAAACTCTTATTTCTTTTCTTTCTTTTTTTTTTTTAATTATTATACTTTAGGTTTTAGGGTACATGTGCACAATGTGCAGGTTTGTTGCATATGTATCCATGTGCCATGTTGTTTTGCTACACCCATTAACTCGTCATTTAGCATTAGGTATATCTCCTAATGCTGTCCCTCCCCCTTCCCCCCATCCCACAACAGTCCCCAGAGTGTGATATTCCCCTTCCTGTGTCCATGAGTTCTCATTGTTCAATTCCCACCTATGAGTGAGAACATGCGGTGTTTGGTTTTTTGTCCTTGTGATAGTTTACTGAGAATGATGTTTTCCAGTTTCATCCATGTCCCTACAAAGGACATGAACTCATCATTTTTTATGGCTGCATAGTATTCCATGGTGTGTATGTGCCACATTTTCTTAATCCAGTCTATCGTTGTTGGACATATGGGTTGGTTCCAACTCTTTGCTACTGTGAATAGTGCCGCAATGAACATACGTGTGCATGTGTCTTTATAGCAGCATGGTTTATAATCCTTTGGGTATATACCCAGTAATGGGATGGCTGGGTCAAATGGTATTTCTAGTTCTAGATCCCTGAGGAATCGCCACACTGACTTCCACAATGGTTGAACTAGTTGACAGTCCCACCAACAGTGTAAAAGTGTTCCTATTTCTCCACATCCTCTCCAGAACCTGTTGTTTCCTGACTTTTTAATGATGGCCATTCTAACTGGTGTGAGATGGTATTTCATTGTGGTTTTGATTTGCATTTCTCTAATGGCCAGTGATGATGAGCATTTTTTCATGTGTTTTTTGGCTGCATAAATGTCTTCTTTTGAGAAGTGTCTGTTCATGTCCTTTGCCCACTTTTTGATGGGGTTGTTTGTTTTTTTCTTGCAAATTTGTTTGAGTTCATTGTAGATTCTGGATGTTAGCCCTTTGTCAGATGAGTAGGTTGTGAAAATTTTCTCCCATTCTGTAGGTTGTCTGTTGACTCTGATGGTAGTTTCTTTTGCTGTGCAGAAGCTCTTTAGTTTAATTAGATCCCATTTGTCAATTTTGGCTTTTGTTGCCATTGCTTTTGGTGTTTTAGACATGAAGTCCTTGCCCACGCCTATGTCCTGAATGGTATTGCCTAGGTTTTCTTGTAGGATTTTAATGGTTTTAGGTCTAACATATAAGTCTTTAATCCATCTTGAATTAATTTTTGTATAAGGTGTAACGAAGGGATCCAATTTCAGCTTTCTACATATGGCTAGCCAGTTTTCCCAGCACCATTTATTAAGTAGGGAATCCTTTCCCCATTTCTTGTTTTTGTCAGGTTTGTCAAAGATCAGATAGTTGTAGATATGCGGCATTATTTCTGAGGGCTCTGTTCTGTTCCATTGATCTATGTCTCTGTTGTGGTACCAGTACCATGCTGTTTTTAGTTACTGTAGCCTTGTAGTATAGTTTGAAGTCAGGTAGCGTGATGCCTCCAGCTTTGTTCTTTTGGCTTAGGATTGACTTGGCGATGCGGGCTCTTTTTTGGTCCTATATGAACTTTAAAGTAGTTTTTTCCAATTCTGTGAAGAAAGTCATTGGTAGCTTGATGGGGATGGCATTGAATCTATAAATTACCTTGGGCAGTATGGCCATTTTCACAATATTGATTCTTCCAACCCATGAGCATGGAATGTTCTTCCATTTGTTTGTATCCTCTTTTATTTCATTGAGCAGTGGTTTGTAGTTCTAGGAGAAGAGGTCCTTCACATCTCTTGTAAGTTGGATTCCTAGGTATTTTATTCTCTTTGAAGCAATTGTGAATGGGAGTTCCCTCATGATTTGTCTCTCTGTTTGTCTGTGATTGGTGTACAAGAATGCTTGTGATTTTTGTACATTGATTTTGTATCCTGAGACTTTGCTGAAATTGCTTATCAGCTTAAGGAGATTTTGGGCTGAGACGATGGGGTTTTCTAGATATACAGTCATGTCATCTGCAAACAGGGACAATTTGACTTCCTCTTTTCCTAATTGAATACCCTTTATTTCCTTCTCCTGCCTGATTGCCCTGTCCAGAACTTCCAGCACTATGTTGAATAGGAGTGGTGAGAGAGGGCATCCCTGTCTTGTGCCAGTTTTCAAAGGGAATGTTTCCAGTTTTTGCCCATTCAGGATGATATTGGCTGTGGGTTTGTCATAGATAGCTCTTATTATTTTGAGATACATCCCATCCATACCTAATTTATTGAGAGTTTTTAGCATGAAGGATTGTTGAATTTTGTCAAAGGCCTTTTCTGCATCTGTTGAGATAATCATGTGGTTTTTGTCTTTGGTTCTCTTTATATGCTGGATTACATTTATTGATTTTTGCGTATGTTGAACCAGCCTTGCATCCCAGGGATGAAGCCCACTTGATCATGGTGTATAAGCTTTTTGATGTGCTGCTGGAACACCTAGACATATTCATGCATATGTGCATATGAAATGGAAACAAGTTGCAAAAAACAATACTTATTCCCATTTGTTCTAACTTGTCTACTGTATTGTATTGTATTGTATTGTATTGTATTGTATTGTATTGTATTGTACTACATTGCGTTCTATTAGGTTTCCTTTTTTAAAATCTTTTCTATGCCATCCACTTAATTGGTTCTATAATCCACTCATAGATCACAAACCACGGCTTGAAAATCATGATTTTGTGTATCACATGAAAATCCATGTGATACACTGTGAATATCTGGCAAGACATTAAGTATGAGAAGAATTTAGAGGCAGATGGAATTACACAGACTGTGGTAATCTGATATATGTTCACCAATGAGAGGGAATTAAGGTTGTTTTATCAAGTAAGATACAGTTTGTAACAAGTGTACTCATATACAAGTTGAATAGTATATTGGTCCTCTTGAATTTGATGCTTTTTTTTTTTTTTAGTAATCAGTATAGTTACACTATAGTGAATAGGAAGTAATAGTTTGGTAGAAAATTGCATAAAAGTTTCATATATTGATTCCTAAATTAATAGATATGATTTAATTCTAATTTCATGGATTTCAGTTAATATAAGTTTTGCTGCATTAAGCATTTGTTTGGGTATCATGGCATACTGATAGAGATCAAATTATAGACACAGTTCCCAAGAACTCACCATTCTTCTTTATATAAGTCTAAAAACTATATCCCTCATAATAAATATCGTGAATATGTTCTAAACTTACCATGGGCTAGCCTGTGTTTCAAGTGATGTATGAGCATCACTTCATTTAAATCCACAAATGACTCTGTGGTGATTTCTATTATTAAATTTAATTTACAGTCAGGAAACTGAAGCTCACAGAGGTGCAGCTCCTGCATAACTCTATGCAGCTAGTACATGATGAAGTCAGGATTGGAACCCAAGTCTTTTTCAATCCAATGTCTAACTGCAAAAATCTTAAACAGTATAAAATAAGATGGAAGATGCATGAATGGATTCCCCCCAAGCTTCTATAGGAAGTGTGATCCTGCCAATACCTTGATTTCGGACTTCTAGGACCAGATCTATGAAAACATAAATCACCATTGTTTCAAGCTACCCAGTGTGTGATCATTTGTTATGGCAGCCCTAGGAAACCAATATAAGCAGTGTGACAAAAATAGGGGCATTAATTCAATAATCAAGATTTTCTTACAAACTGAGTGAGGGGAAGTTTGAGTATTTAGGGAGAAAATGTGAGGTTGAGGAAGCACAACTTCCAAAAAAATTACTCATACCTATATTACTGAATGGCTAGGTGCAAACTGAATATTCACTGTCCAATCCAATAAAATTTTGTACAGAATACTGATAAAAATATATGTCTCTTTGTTGAGCTAGTGCTTCGTGTCACATATAATTCAATAACAGCGTGGCTATTGATTCTTGTATAAGTTCTATAGCAGAGATTAATCGTGGCTTTGTTTCATGTGCACTTGGTGACCAAGGAAAAATAATTACAGCAGGCCAAGTCATCAGAGACATTACTGTCAGGGTGCCAGCCCCGAGGCAGGGGGCAAGCTGACATTGAGCCATGAGCAGCGTAAGTAAGATGGAAAGCCTTGACTCTCCCCCTAGCTGCATTCAGCGGTCCAAATCCAATAACACAAGCACACCCAGCAAGGGGCATCACAATTCCAAAGCACTCACTGGGTCAAATCAAAAGAATGAGTTGGGATAGATGCTTATAATTCTGGGATCCCACACAAGAATGGAGTCTTGGAGTCAACGGATCTAATTTTTTACACACAAAAAAAATTGCTTGTTAAATATTCACAAATAATTCAATGAAATAACATGTGCAGGTTGTACAGAGAACATCCGCAGGCTATATACAGCTCTGTGGAGCACAGAGAGTTTTCTTATTAAACATATTTCTCTTTCCAGTTGGGTCTGAGGGCAGCAGGACTCAGGGAATGAATATAGAAGGCAAAGCTTAAGTTAAAGAATCTTAACCTTTGTCATCTGCAGGTGGCATTCTGTTCTACAGAGCTGAGCTCCACTAGGATACATTGGCATAGTTAGCAGGTTAAAGAAACCAAACCAAAAACCAAATATTCTTGGTATCAAAGAGAAGACAGGCAGGGAGGGACTAGCCTAACTGATTAGCCATCTACAGTCCATAAGATTAAGGGAGACTGAGAAAATTTCTTTTTCTCTTTCCTTAAAGTACGAGAATTTGCATGTTTAAAGTCTAGACTACTTTTTAATTCATTTATTATTATGGCTGGAAATTTTAATATTCTGCCAGAATTGTTTCTCACTTTTCTAGGGTTGAATGAAGCTGAATCTTACTTAGGTGGCTACTCTCATTGCTTATAATAGGAAAAGGGCTGAAATAAGTAGGGACTGGTAATTTGTGATGAATTAAATGAAAATGTAGCCCTTGAATTGTGTTGTCTAGTACAGGAACCACTGGCTATCTTTGTTAATGCTTGTGATGAAGCCAGGATTTAAAGTACTTGTGAGTCATATGGAACTACTAAGCTGTTGGATGTAGCTGGTCCAAATTGAGATGTGCTGTTAATAAATACATGCTGGATTTCAAAGACTTATTACAAAAGAAAAAAAGAAAATGAAAAATGTCAAATATCTTATGTTGAGATACAAGTATTTTTGCACGCATTGGGTTAAACAGAATATGTTATTAAAATTACTTTCACCTGTTTCCTTTTACTATTTGTAATGTCACTACAAAATGTACAATTACATGCGTGACCTGTATCTGGGGCTCACATTTATTTCTGTTGGAAAAGACTACTTTAGAGGATCATGAGTTAGTTACCATTTGGTATGGAAACTTAATTTGCTTGTTAACGAGCAAATGTTTCTCTTGGTAGCTGGATAAAATAATGTGATGCAGAACAAAGTACAGTTTAGTTTGCTGGAATTAGGCAAACAATATGACCTCATGAACATGCCTTTTACAGGGTAGGTATTTCTTATAAATATTTGTTCCAAATACTGTGAGTCAAATGCCAGAACAGGAGGTAGCTGATGAATGCCTGTCAAAGCAATCTTCACTTAGATGAGAGAGCATAATTCTAAATCATAGCACAAATTATAGTTGCATGCTGCATTAGCCATCCTAATCTGCATAGTATATTTTCTATAATGAATTTCCATGTGATAACACCAAGTCCAGATGTAGCATTAGGATGATCAGTAAGCTTTTTAGATCAATTTATTATGAATGAAAGAGGCATTTGTCTATTCCTCACACAATTTTATTTGCATTCTCTTTCTAGAAATCTTAAAAACCCAAGAAAAGGAACTGTAATAGACATTAAACCGATTCAAAGATGTAAGCCCTTAGTTTCCTCATGTAACATGGCTGTGTTTTGAATAGAAATGGAGGAATTAATTTGGAAAGAAAGTATAAATTTTGCCTGGTGATGAAGGAAATATTGGAGTTTATGCTCTTTGGGCAAATGGAGAATCACTTTTCAGATAATTATTGTTTCTAATCAGAAATCCAAATATTGTCAATTTGAATTTAAATTATAGAAAGGATTGCTATATCCTTCTAGGAAGACAGGAATTTAAATAAGTGTCATTACTAAGACATGCATAATGTTCTTAGCCTTATCCTATAAATAGTGCTATTGGGGTGTGTGTGTGTAATTTTCATGATCCAATGGCATTTGTTAAATGTCCTTTATGTGCACACGAGATTAGTTTGTGTTAAAATGATAGAATAACACACAGTTTTTTGAATTATAAACTTTTAAGATTGTAAGGAAAAGGGACTATAGTCCAGTCCTCTGCCCAGAAGGGTATAGTGCACCGACACCATCCCCATAGTTTTATTATCAGGTGCCTCTGCCTCAAACCTCTAGCCTTAAGTAATTCAGAATCTCATATAGAACATTCACATTTTACAACCTCTTGAAATTTTCAGACATTTCCAGTTGTCAGCCATGGTCATCTTTATACAATTCCAAATTCTACTTCCGTAAAATATAGATGTGTAGGGAAGTATCTCGTGCTGTCAGACATGCTTCATTCCTGGTAGTTCAGAGCAACACTCAATACTTACTTTTGAATGAGTAGTATGAAAATTATAAAAAATCATCCTCTTACCTATCATCTTACCTAATCAGGTGATGCAATATTCTACTCTGAAGTCTCAAGGCTAATAGCTTGAGAAGGTTTTACAGTATGAGGTTGTGTAGTAGGTAAGAATTTGGACTGTGGTGTAGAGCGTCTTAGATGAACATTTCTTAGCATTTTTACTGGTTCTTTGACCTGAGACAATTTATTTGACTTCCATTAGAGAAACTCTGCTTTTATATGTTCCATGCACTGGCATATGGAATCAGATTTCATTTGCTAAGTGAGTTATTCTTTTTTTAAAAAATTCAAAGTGTACTAAGCAAACTCCTTACTTCACCGAAATGATCAGCTCTACAGAATCTGTAAAAGATAAACAGAGGAAAAGGAAAACTCTGCTTATTCTTAGGGATATTGTCATTAAGTTGAGAAAATAAAATATATTCACATGGAAGGATAGCTGGTTGATGTGTACCAGAGGAATGATATTAAAGAGCTGGGGAGTGTGATGGTTAAGAGCATGGGCCCTGGAGCCAGGCTGACTGGTTCATGTGCCCACTTTATAACTTATAGCTGTAGGTCTTGGGCAAGCTACTTAATCTTCCTGAGCCTCATCTATAAACCAGGGATAATAACAATACTATACAGTATTATGAGAATTAAATGACATAATATGTGTGAAGTTTTTGAACAGTGCTGGTTGTATAGTAGGCATTAATTAATTATACTTTCATACATATATTAATGCAGAAACGAAAGAATATTTTTATGCAGTGAAGAGCATGGATAAAGGAGGTCCAAGTGTAGTCAGTAATTGTCCAGATCCACGTGGGTAGCCTGTGTGCTTATGCCAATCTTGAAGCACCACTCTAGTCTTTGACACAGCTCAGAGCCACTTGCTCCCCCACAAGACATCACAAAAAATTGATATTTTCCTAAAACAATGTGAGGAGATTCAAAAGAAGGTTCAGGACACTTTACATAACCCAACATCATGGATTGCTCTTCGATCCACTCTGTTTTCTTCAAATCTCTTTCTGATGTTAATCGCCTTATCCATGGCTTCTCTGGAAGCATTGGTTCTACCATCCTTCTCCTGGTAGACCCCAACATACTGCCTCAACTCAGAGTCTCAAGATGCTTCTAGTTCACAGCCTCACATTCACAATTCTGCTCAGCAACAAAGGAATCTACTTCAGAAATTCTACTCGGTAGATGGAGAAGAGGCTGCTAGAACGTATTTCCCCTCTGAAAAATCAAAAAGAAGCCAATGGAGGAAAGTGTGATCTCACTACCAAGCAATGTCAGAGGACTAACTTTGGATAAGAATGCCTGATAAAAACTGTTGGACTTTTTTTCAGTAGGTGCAAGAAACCATTACAAACCTTTTGGGTAAGGGAAGTAAAGAATAAACACAATCTTTCTGAAGAGAACCTACTTGTGTTGGTCAAAAAAAAAAAAAATCACAACTGGAATCAGAACATCTAAGTTTCTGTGATTTGACCTTTAGAAAATCACTTTGTCTTTGAGATTTATTTCTCCATCTTCACACAATGTGGAGAAAGGCTTGAGTTAAAAGACAATTTATTTTTCTTTTTGAATCAGAAATCCCAAGTCCTAAAGTAGTTCACCAGATGTCACACCATCCATTAGAGTCAGAGCTGAGATTTTAAAAAGACCTGAGTTCTGGAGGCTGCAGACTCTACAGTGCTTAAGAGTGAAAGTGTTTCATTTCTGAATTGACATTTTCATGACTAGCTAGAGTGATTAAATCCCCTTTATAGATTTTCTTTCATAATATGCCAATCAAAGTTGAATTCATCGTGTTACTCTTTTGTGCAAACTTTCATGGGATCTTCCCCTTCTTTTGGGGTCCGACCTTTGTCCCTGCTGTCTTCTCTGCAAGCCATCTTGTCTTTCTAGGTAAAGGTTTAAGAATAAAGAAACGTGTGGATGAGCACCTTGTCTGTGCTTAGCTAGGTCCACACAGAGATAACCACATCTGAAAGTGAAAGGAACTGAGTTTTACAGATTTCTGAATTAGAATTTGAAGAAATGAAATGACTTATTGAATTACTGGAGAAATGGCTTAATCAAAGTCTGGGGATACTCATTTGGATGATTTAACTATTTTTTAAAATACAGAAAAGTGATCACTATAAAATTTAGGATAACGGTTACTTAGGGGAGGATGAGAGATGAAAAGGATATGATAGGAATGTAGCTCTTGAAAGTGGCTTTTCTAATAATCAGCAAAAGGCTGTTTCTTGCCTTGGTTAGTTTCTATTAATAGTAATTAATTAAGCTATACATTTGCCTTTTGTGGTTATCCGCATTTATGTTTTAGTTTACAGTAGAAAGAGTGTGACAATTATCCAAAACTCATCAGGATTTTTGGTGTTCGTGGTACAGGTAGAATTTGAAACCAATGATGAGTCTACAAAGACTCAGAAGCATTCTGCCACTCCAGGCAGTAAAAAGGTGCAGCTAAAAGTATTAAAAACCTTGGTCACCAAAACTTTAAAAAGCCCCACAGATGTTCTCTATCATCATTCTTCAATTTCTAATTTGATTTCATGGAGGCAATATAAAAAATAATCTTACTTTTAAAGATACAATTAAATAATGAGTAGTAATTCCACTAAATTAGTCACTGCTTACTATTAAAAAAAATAAAATGTCATTTGCCAGAAACTGCTTTTTGAGTAAAATAACTCAAATGATATTCATTCACATTGCCATACCAGATACCCATTGGTCCACTATGTTAAACTTTTTATTTGTGTTCTCCTGGGTATTCAGTAACTACGTGATAAAGGGGTCTAAGTGGCTTAGGCAGCTTTGTTCTGAGCTGTCAGCTCTTTCACAGTAAACTTGTGCAAAGACCTTTATTTCATTTCTACACCCTGTAGTGCTTGAGAGAGACCTAAAAGTGAAGAATAGATTTTACATTCTCTTGAAGTTCATGATTACCCTGCTGTTTAAAAAACATTTTTAATATAGGAGACCATTAATTACTAGGATTCTGATTGTAATTGCCTGGTCTCAGAATTGATGAACAAAGCCGTTTTAGAAAGCAATCAATTGAAATCTAATTTGTTGGCGAAATGAACCATATAAACAAAATGCCATTCGCAGTTTGTCTAAAATGAGATGTGCTTAACGAGCCCATCATCTTCTGCGATCCTCATCACTATGGGTCACAGCTACCTCAAATGTCATCAGTCGGATCCAGCCCACAGAAAGATGGAACAGAACACTGCACTATAAGCAGACTGAAATGGGAAACAGATGGCTTTGCAATCCCTGCAGGGTGACTTTTGAGGGCAGCTTTGGGGTGAAAGCAGAGTGGCTGCTAAGATCAACAAAGTGCTGTAACACACTCATCTGCCCTGTGTCATCCACCAGAAGTAGCTGGGATGGTTTAAGGTAACTCATTCCATTCACATGTGTTCAGAATACAAAAGATAAAAATGCAAATAATTATATTTAGAAAAGAGGATCTGAGTTCTTATGAAATACACACACACACGCATATATGTGTAAAACATACATATATAAAATGTATGTTTATGTGTGTGTAAATATATACGTTTATATGTATGTAGAGAGAGAAAGAGAGAGAAAGAAATACATCAAGAGGCAACTGATAGGCTCTATTGTAGAAACTGCGCTTTGCACAAAGTTTGGTATAGCACTCCCTTCTTTTTCATTGTTTAAAGAAAAAAATGCATATAAAAGTCTTACTGGGTCGTCTTTGATGGAATTACTTCATGGTCCTAAGACATTGTAAATTATTAAATGGATCATAAGAGAACTATCAGTGTGTATGAGTTAAAGTCTTAGAGTTAAACTTGTTTTCTTTTTTTTTATTTTTTTTGAGACGGAGTCTGGCTCTGTCACCCAGGCTGGAGTGCAGTGGCGCTATCTCTGCTCACTTCAAGCTCCGCCTCCCGGGTTCACGCCATTCTCCTGCCTCAGCCTCCCGAGTAGCTGGGACCACAGGCGCCCACCACCACGCCTGGCTAATTTTTTTTTGTTTTTAGTAGAGATGGGGTTTCACCTTGTTAGCTAGGATGGTCTCGATCTCCTAACTTCGTGATCTGCCCGCCTTGGCCTCTCAAAGTGCTGGGATTACAGGCGTGAACTTTTTTTCAAATTATTTTAAATTTGATAGGCCATGTGTATCTTGAAGCTTATTTTTAAAATTTTACTCAATTGGCATACAGAAACTAGCAATTACTTGAAAATAGAGTGATCTCGGAACTTTGTAAAATTAAAATGATAAAAACTGAAATAAACATGAAAATGAATAGTTTTATCATTAGATTGTGGGAAGTATTATACTTGAGAACTGGAGGAAGGTGGGCTACTTAATTCTACAGCAAAAATCCCTTCTGATTCAAACGCTCTACATTTATCTAACATCAAGCAGGGGCTTTACAGAGACCTTTTGGCTGTTGGCAAATTTATTTTCCAGTGGATCTCTATTGAGAATATTGTATCCTATAAAAATTACTATGAGTCTGCCGGGCGCGGTGGCTCACACCTGTAATCCCAGCACTTTGGGAGGCCGAGGTGTGCCGATCACGAGGTCAGGAGCTCGAGACCATCCTGGCTAACATGGAGAAACCCCGTCTCTACTAAAAATACAAAAAATTAGCCGGGCGTGGTGGCGGGCGCCTGTAGTCCCAGCTACTGGGGAGGCTGAAGAGGGAGAATGGTGTGAACCTGGGAGGTGGAACTTGTAGTGAGCAGAGATGGCACCACTGCACTCCAGCCTGGGTGACAGAGAGAGACTCCCTCTCAAAAAATAAATAAATAAATAAATAAATTACTGAGTCAATACAGCTTTGTTGCTCAAAGTAATGGACTGGTGGTATGTAAAGAGAGTTCATAGTAAATGCAACATCTCTGGGGAAATAAACAGCATTTTAGGAACACTGGAGAAGCCCTTATTTATGGAACTCTTTAAAATTATTCTTTCAGAGAGCTGCCAATCCTCTTTGGTAACATGTAACTCTATGTTAACCAGAATCCTTCATTATTCAAAGGATTAATTTCCCATCACTTTTTAAGATAACACTGGAAATTTATTTATTTTCCTAAAATAGCATCTAATTTCTGAGAATTAATGCTAATTGGATGGCAAATGGATGCCAGAAAGAACAAATGTGTATGTTCTTTGGTTAAATATAGACATGTGCATTGTAACCTGAGAAAAATACTGTCTAGTGAAAAATGAAAAGTGAGTATGAAATAAATAAGTGACAATAATAATGTCAGTGCTGAATACTCACACACGCAAGCCACATACATACCTACATGCCCACACACAAACATATGTGCGTACACACACATCACATCCAGATCTAGATCCAGGAGTATATTTTATAAGGGTAATATGAATTCTCCTTCTTGTTTTCTATAATGTTATGTGGGCTTTATTTTTTTACATTTTAAACATCAACAGAGTAAAGAGACCACTCCAAAATGAGAAAAAAGTATTTGCAAAATATTTGCAAATTATTCATCTGACAAGGTAATAGTATCGAGAATATACAAGGAAATCAAACAACAGGACAAGAACAAATAATCTGATTTAAAATGGGCAAGTGATCTAAATGGACATTTTTCAAAAGAAGACATACAAATAACCAACAAAGTATATGAAAAAAATGCTCAACAACACTAATCATAGGGAAATGAAAATCAAAACCATAGTGAGATAGCGTTTCACCCCAGTTAGACTGGTTATTATAAGGAAAAGTAAAAGGGAATAATAACAAACACTGGTGAGGGTGTGGAGAAAAGGGAACTTTTATACACTATTGATGGGAGCCAGGGGATGAATGGTCCAGGACATGCCATCTGATGATCAGGACATGCAGACTCAGAAAAGCTGTCACTACTTCTCTCTTCCTTATCAGAGTAGCACCTCTGCCCATGGCATGCTGTTCCTTGCATGGCTGGTTCTTCCTTTCATTCTTTGCCTACTTAATGCCATCCTGTTCTCAGATCTAGGCTCAGACATCACTTTCCAGGGAAGTTTCCCATGACACCCTGGGAAGATCAGAGTCCTTGTAATACACTTCTAAGACTATGCACCTCTCATTCACAGAACCTAACAGAATTGTAATTTTAGGTATGTTTCTATCATTAACCTTGTCTTCTGTTCTAGAGTGTGTAATCTAAGGGGAGAGAGATAATGTCTGATTTTTGCTTACCATTGAATCTCTAGCGCCTGTATTGCACTTGGAAAATATTTGATTCTCAATATGTATTTTTGAATGATTTAATGAGTCATTCCAATTTTCTATCAGTTACTGGTCATATCAGCCTTTTCCATGTGGCTCTATCTAGTTAAATACTTAACATATTGACTAGCAAACAGATAGCCTATTGTAATGACAGAAGACAGCCTCACTGGCCCCATTTCTGGCAGCTGCAGCGTCTGAATAACCAAAATTCAGGCAACTTCGGTGGCTCCAGGATTTATGATGCTGGAATAGTGAAGAGCTTTGTGCCCTCCCTAGGCTGCATTAATCCATGGTTCTTACCTCTACCTTGGTTAAACTCAGAGACTAAAAAAAGCCACAGATGATAATAGAAGAAATTTTAGAATAAAATAGTTGAAATAGAATAAAACAACCACAACAACAAATCATTAACCTGTTTTGGACTATTTAAGAACTTCTTGGAAATCTCAGAAAATAGTTCCTGGATTCTACCACAAGGGCATTATATCAGGTTTTATCATATTAACACATTCATCAGCTGCAGATACAAATAGAATACTTTTGTGACAAAATGGAAAGTCAAAATAAACTAAAATAGATCAAAATTTAGACATGATGAATAAAACTACAGAAGTAGGTTGTGAAATGGAAGAAATTACAAGGAGTGGGTTAACTTTTATAGTTTCTCAGTTCAGTTATATAGAAGGAGAAAAATGGGCCAGGCGAGGTGGCTCCTGCCTGTAATCCCAGCACTTTGGGAGGCCAAGGTGGGTGGATCACAAGGTCAGGAGTTCGAGACCAGCCTGACCAAAATGGTGAAACCCCGTCTCTACTAAAAATACAAAAATTAGCTAGGCATGGTGGTGCACACCTATCATTCCAGCTACTCAGGAGGCTGAGGCAGGAGAATCACTTGAACCTGGGAGGTGGAGGCCGCAGTGAGCCAAGATTGTGCCATTGCACTCCAGCTTGGGTGACAGAGTGAGACTCTGTCTCAAAAAAAAAACATGAAAAAAAAAAAGAAGAAGAAGAAGGAGAAAAACGTAATGGGGGAAAGACGAAATAGGTTTTCCTAGGCTTGTGAGGCACCTTGTTGGGTCATGAGAATCTTCGAGGCTTGCCAGGGCATGATCTGGCCATTAAGAGGATAGCATTAGAAGTCTCCATTTCCTGTAGGAAGAGACAGTGGAACCACCAGGGAGCTATAGCCGTTGAAGTGATGTGTTAAAAATGGCAGCCAGGAGAGCAATTCTGCAAGTATTAGACTGAGCTTTTGTCTCCAGAATAAGGGTCTTCCTGATTCTCCTGGATCATCCACAAAGCCGTCTATTGACTTCCGACTGCAGCCGAGGCCACTGAAGACAGTGTCTGGGGAGGGAGTCTGAATACGAGGCAGTTATGACAAACACAGAGCTCTCCCTCCTGATGGGGCTGACTGTGCCAGGCTCTCAGAGGACATAACGCGCTTGTTAACGTTTGGTTGAATAGCACCAGTCTCCACAGAGGATGACTTGGGTTCCCATAGAGAAGTCATCAACACAGGGGAAGAATTCAGCCAATTACGCCTCACCTCATCGATCCTATTTAGACGGTAACCCCATGGGGCATGGACCATGTCTTTCTCTGTGTATTATACAGTGTTGAGGAAACACTTGGCACTCAATAAATACT
Source organism: Symphalangus syndactylus (assembly GCF_028878055.3). NCBI lineage: Eukaryota > Metazoa > Chordata > Mammalia > Primates > Hylobatidae > Symphalangus > Symphalangus syndactylus. Next base: position 26,448,540 of record NC_072438.2, read on the forward strand.
AATCAAGAGCTTGTTTCTTGTCCCTCTCAGCCTCCCACTGAGCTGATCTGAGGAAGGAATTCCCTTTGAAGTTCCTTGTCCCCATGCTTTTTGATAAACAATATGGAGGCTTGGAGAGAGATGGGAAATATATACAGTCCCAGAGCTGTTTCTGGTGTCCGTAGATGACAAATGCTATCTCTGTAGTGATATACTTGGGGGTTAAGGGGCGTACTTAGTGGGAACAAGCAGTGGGAAAGGCCCCTCTTTCCTCTTCCATAAACATTGTCTTACTTTTTGTTTCTCACAGATTGATGATTTGTGCTTTCAAACATTCATTAATGCTACTACCAAGTGGCCTGGATGAGCTGAGAAGTACAGTCTTCATACGTTTTAGTTCACTTTAGTTGTTCATGCACTTTACCATGTACATAGAGAAAAGTAAAGTATAGCTGGGTAACAAATTAGAGGAGAGAATATAAAAATAAAAATTACAAAAATTAAAGCATATTTAAAAGATACCCTGTGATAATTTTAATAGGGCCTTGTTAGGGAGTCTCATACAGCTCTGAAATGTCTCTATCCAAAAATGACTTTGTTTATTACATTGTAAAAATTATAATTTTGCATCAGGAAAAAAATACAATTTTTATAGGCATTAAGATTTAGGAAAAATGCAGAAAATAATATCAGTGAAATAAGGTATTTTGTGCATAAAATATGCATTATATATGCATATTATGTATGCATACTATCAAAGGAATATACAATTTGCTTTACCTACTAGAGAAAGTCTCAAAGTTTTGTCTCTGACTAATGAGACCAAGACATCTAACATCTTTAGACAGGTACTAACGAGATTAAATAATCTTTAGAAGATGTTACCATAACTTGAAATGATGGCAGTTCTAACATTTTTATATACTCAGTTCCACCTTCCTCTCTCTCTCTCTTTCCCTCTTTCTCCCTTTCTTTAATCTCCATTTCAATATTTTATTTATAAAAACTATTCCATCTGACAACTTACAGAGATGAAGGTTTACCTAAGACTTTGATTCCATATGCCACTGGCATCTCTTACTTTGCATAATGTACAGAAAGAGAATGCGGCATGATGCAGCAGGACTTTAAAGAGAAGTGTAGGCTGGGCGCGGTGGCTCACGCCTGTAATCCCAGCACTTTGGAAGGCCGAGGTGGGTGGATCCCCTGAGGTCAGGAGTTCGAGACCAGCCTGGCCAACATGGTGAAACCCCATCTCTACCAAAAATACAAAAATCAGCCAGATGAGGTGGCACATCCGTAATCCCAGCTACTTGGGAGTCTGAGGTAGGAGAATCATTTGAACCCAGGAGGTGGAGGTTGCAGTGAGCTGAGATCATGCCACTGCACTCCAGCCTGGTTGACAGAGCAAGAAGCTGTCTCAGAAAAAAAAAAAAAAAGAAAGAGAGAGAGAGAAAGAGAGAAGTGTAATGCCTACTCAGATTTCTTTTAAGTATAAAGTCAAATAGCTAAATTTTTCCCTGACAGGTGTTGCAGTTCTAAAAAGGAAAGTAGGAAGTAGAAATATCTTTGCCTAAAGGTAATATGGACTGGAAAATTTTGTTTTTGCAAATTTCCCATTTTGGTGTTGTTTTCTTAAAATTAATCTGTCCCTAAATTAAGGCCAAAGAATATGATGTTAAAACTATAATAACTAAAATATGTGGGAGTTTACTCAATGCACTGGTGTTTTGTCACCTTTGGTCATAATGAGTCCTCAGGTAGAATTCATAGAGTTATAGAATATCAAATGAAGGCAAAGTTAGCTCTGTTCTGTGTAGGAGAATCACATCTTGTTTAGTGTTATGTTCAGTTTTGGAGACTAACATATTGGAAAGAATTGAAACCCAATATATTAATGAAAGTTTTAGGAAGTGGAGAAGTATTTCGCTCAGAACAAAGAAGGATAAGAGGGTAGGTGAGTTGGAAAAGTTACATTGATACCAGTTTTATCTTTGATTTCAAGCCAAATTTTAAAAACAATGGTGTGGGCCTGGGAGATAGTTAAGTCAGCCATTTGGGTGATGATCTTTTCTGTCTTAGTTGCTGAGACTGGGTAATTTTTAAGGAACATAAATTCATTTCTCACAATTCTAGTCACCGGAAGTCCAACATCAAGGTACCAGGAGTTTCGATGTCTGTGGAAGTCCTGGTCTTTGCTTCCAGTATGGTGCCTTGTTGCCATGTCCTCTGGAGGGGATTAATGCTGTGTCCTCACATGGTGAAGGGGCAGAAGGAAAGAAGGTCCTAAGCCAGTTCCCTCTGGTCCTTTTATTAAGGTTGGTGCAAAAGTAATTGCGGCCTTTGGCATTAAAAGTACTAGCAAAAACTGCAATTACTTTTGCACCAACCTAATATAAGTTACTAAACCATTCATGAAGGCGAAGCCCTCATGACTTAATGACTTCCCTAAAGGACCCCCTCTTAGTGCCACCACAATGGGGTTAAAGTTTCAACACACAAATTTTGGAGGACATTCAGGTCATAGCAGTAAGGCATAAGTGATGGTGATGACCAGGGTGTTCAAATGTGAACAGTAATGTTTAGCTCAAGATCAAATAGCAATTAATGCCCACAATCAGATCTATTCATTCAGATAATCTTTCAGTGAATAATGATAGAGCTCATACACTGTAAGTAATGGCTTCTAGCCAATGTGTGGTGGAATGAGAATGCTATACTATCTGAACCCATGGGTTTTAGTTTTTAGAAAGACAGGCTTTATTTAATCAAGGAACTATAAATTTGGTCTTTAATTATATTTGCTAAGTACTAATGTATAAAGTGCTGAGAGGATATGCCAGAGGGAATCTGATCTTTCCTGACGTGGGCTGGGTTGGTCATGAACAACTTCACAGAAGAAGTGATATTATTCTGAGATGTAGATATCAAGAGAGCACCAAAGAGAACTGTTAAAAGAAAAGCTTTAGCTGAATTAAATTTAAAATAGTTTAACTGAGCAAAGAACGGTTTGTGAATCAGGCAGCCTCCTGAGCCAGAACAGGCTCAAACACTTCAGCTCAGCCACATGATGGAAGATTTATGGACGGAAAAAGGAAAGTGACATACAGAAAATGGAAGTGAGGTACAGAAACAGCTGGGTTGGTTACAGCTTGGTGTTTGCCTTATTTGAATACAGTTTGAAGAGTTGGCCACCTTTGACTGGCCAAAACTCAGTGATTGACACAAGAGTAGACTGCAATCTGTATACAACTCCATTTAGGTTACAGTTCACGATGTACAGAGAAACCTTTAGGTCAAACTTAAAAATATGTAAGGAGGCAGCTTTAGGCTAAATTTGATTTAACAGAATGGACCAGGTAGAGTGAAGAGCAAGTGTGAATAAAAATGTGGGAATAACGTTCTAGGGAAGAAACAGCATGGTGCATTTCAAGGAGTGATAAGACACCCTGCATGATTAGGACATGGAAAATGAGAGGGAAAGTGCTGTGTGATGAGAAAGGGGAGGACTTGGCAGGCTTTGATACAGATTTTGGATTTTATTCTAAGAACAAGGAGAAGCTCTAAGTGGGGTATTGGTGTCATGAGATTCACCTTTTGGCAAGATCACATTGACGGTAGTGTAGAGAATGGTGTGGAAGCTGTTGTGGTCATCGGTGGAGAGATGTTTTCAAAAGCTGTTGAATAGTTTTCCATCCACAATAGCCAGAGTCACCTTTTCAAGGTCCCTAAGGAAGGTGTAAGTACAGAAGATAAAATCAGACAGGTAGTTACTTATACTCCCTACAGGGTTTCTTTTTCACACTCCGGTCTATTCTGTGATCCTGAAATAGATGGACACCATGGAAACCACAAGAATTCCCTCTTTTTCACCTTTCAAGGCAGAGCCAGGTTGAAGTGAGTAGTTCCAGACTCTCAACCTTAAACCCTGTCTCGAGTGTTAGGTAGCCCCCTGCCACCCTTTCCCCCCGGCATGCATTTTTATTAGAGGCTAATAAAGAACAGAGAGACAATCTATTCAAGGGGGAAAATCCAAAGGAAGCTGCTACTGGCAGCAAGAGCTTTTATTCCTTTCTTACTTACCAGGGTGAAATAACCAGGTTCCTCCTGCATAACTCAGGGTCTCCAAATACAGCTTTGTTCCCTGTGGTGGAGCTCCTCTTCCCTGAAGTGGAATGAAAGGACAACCCTGCCTGAATGAAACTTACAGATGGGCATATGCCTCTCACGAAACATTGCATATACATAGTGAGTCATGATTATCTTCCCAAATTCTATAGGGAAACATTCCACAATTGGCCCAGATTTTAAAAAAATGGAATTTTCAATTTTCTCCTTGGGAATACATTGGTGTCTTCTGATCTTAAGTAGAATGCTGTTTAGAATTCCTTGTTCTATTTATTCACTTGTTCTGCAACTATTAGCATTTTCTATACACCAGGTGTAGGAGCATGTGTGGTGGAGGCAGTGAAGGAAGTCAACATCATGTCTGTCTGCATGGAGTGTACAGGCACTAAAAAAAGCACACTTAATATTCAAGATATTTGTTGACTACACACTATGCACAAACATTGCATTAAGGACTTTGTATATAGAGCTAAACTGAGAAGATATTATCTCTTCACTTAATCGAACTTATACGGACCAGTGGTGGAGAGAGATAAATAGCAAAGCAAATAAAAATACAATTACAAGTTCAGTTAATGCTTAAAGGGAATGTCAGGGGACCATGAGAGAGAATGATGGTGAATTGAAGAAGCCAGTCTGAGAAATCATGCTCAGCTGACAGTTGAATAATAATAAGGATTAGCCAGGTTGAGATTAACTGGGAACATTATTCTTGCAGAGGTAATAACATTCATGTAAAGGCTTACCTAGGGCCTTGTAGAATGTGGATATTTAAAGATGAGGAAGGTGGCGCGTGTAAACAGATGTGTCTCTCAGTAGGCCTTTTGAGGAAGAGCAGGGCCGGCCCATGAAAAACCTGTAAGGCCAGACTCAATATTTTGTATTTTATGAAAAATGGAAAGCCACTGAAATATTTTAAATCGGGGGGTGTATAAACTCTGTTACATGTTACATAATCACTCCAGATGTGGGTGGGGAGCCGACTGATGGGGAATACTGAGAACACCACTGTATGAGGAGGCAATTCTAGAGGAACTGGGGCTGCTTGAGTCAGAAAGTGGCAGTGGAGCTGAAGAGATGTGAAAGGTTTGCTATGGGTTTGGATACAGAATTGCGAGATGAGTAACTATTTCTTAGCAGAAGTGACACTGTATTCTTCTAAGACATTCCATAAAATATCTAGTGTAAAGGGCTTCCTGCTGGAGAACACAGGATACTTGGAATTTCATGTACGTAAAATATTCAAGAATTTTCTCAGACTATACTTACGTCAATAATTTTAAAACTTTAGATTTATATAATTTGTATCATTTTAGTTGATGGTGAAAACTGTAAACTTACAGTCACCAACATGTTTCTTCCATATTTTGTCATTCATGGAATTTATATGTATTAAGTACTAAGTGTCAGGTGGTTTACATACATTATTTTAGCACATACAGACATTCCCCCATAGTATATAGAATAGGGGACACCAAAAGATGTCCATATCTTAATCTCAAAAACCTGTGAGTAGTTACTTTACATGACAAAAGGGACTTTGCATGTGTGATTCCATTAAGGATCTTAAGTTGAGAGGATTATCCTGGATTAGCCAGTTTGGCTCAGTATATTCACAAGGGTTTTTATAAATGAGAGGCCAGAGAGCCAAAGTCAGCAAAAAGGAGTGTGATAGTGGAAGCAGAGTTTAGAGGGACATGGTGTGAGGAGAGAGGAAGGGGCCATGAGCCGAGGAATGCAGGTCCCCACTCCCAACTGGAGAAGACAAGAAAATGAGATCTCCCCGGGGCCTCCGGAAGGAGCACAGCCCTGATCACACCTTGATATTTATCCTTGTAAGACTCACTTTGCACTTCCTAGCTACAGAACTATAAGATAATCAATTTGTGCTATTTTAAGACACTAAGTTTGCAGTAATTTGTGTGTGTGTGTGTGTGTGTTTTTAATTCTTTTTTTCATTGGCTTTTTTTTTTTTTTTTTTTTTTAGCTTTTATTAAAAAGTTCAGGAATGTATGTGTAGCTTTGTTACATCGGTAAACTTGTCATGGGGGTTTGTTGTTCAGATTATTTTGTCACGTAAGTATTAATCCTAGTACCCACTAGTGATTTTTCCTGATCTTCTCCCTCGTCCCACTTTCCACCCTCTGATAGGCCCCAGTGTATGTTGTTCCGCTCTATGTGTCCACGTGTTCTCATCATTTAGCTCTCACTTATAAGTGAGAACATGTGGTATTTGGTTTTTCTGTTTCTGCCTTAGTTTGCTAAGGATAATGGCCTCCAGCTCCATGCATGTCCCTGCAAAGGACATGATCTCATTCTTTCTATGGCTGCATAGTCATAGTATTCCATGGTGTATATGTACCACATTTTCTTTATCCAATCTATCATTGATGTGCATTTAGGTTGATTCCATGTGTTTGCTATGGTGAATAATGACATAGTAAACATACACATGCATGTGTCTTTAGAACAGAATGATTTATATTCCTTTGTGTATATACCCAGTAATGGTATTACTGGGTCAAATGGTGTTTCTGTCTTTAGGTCTTTGAGGTATCGCTATATCGCTACGCTATTTTCCACAATGGTTGAACTAATTTACACTCCAACCAAGAGTGTATAAACATTCCTTTTCCCCACAATCTCATAAGCATCTGTTATTTTTTAATAATAGCCATTCTGACTGGTGTGAGATGGTATCTCATTGTGGTTTTGATTTGCATTTCTCTAATGATCAGTGATGTTAAGCTTTTTTCATATGATTGTTGGCCACATGTATGTCTTCTCTCGAAATGTGTCTGTTCATGTTTTTTTTTTTTTTTTTTGTGGGGAGCAGGGGGTTTGTTTTTTTCTTGTAAATTTGTTTAAGTTCCTTATAGATGCTGGACATAAGACTTGTCAGATGCATAATTTGCAAAACTTTTCTCCCACTCTGTAGGTTGTCTGTTTACTTTGTTGATAGTTTCTTTTGCTGTGCAGAAACTCTTTAGTATAATTAGATTTCATTTATCAATTTTAGTATTTGTTGCAATTGCTTTTGGTGTCTTCGTCATGAAATCTTTGCCCATGCCTGTGTTCTGAACAGTATGTCCTGGGTTGTCTTCCAGTGCTTTTATAGTTTTGGGTTTTACCTTTAAGTCTTTAATCCATCTTGAGTTAATTTTTGTATATGGTGTAAGGAACAGGTGTGGTAATTTGTTACAATGGCAATAGGAAACAGATCCTTCAGTAGGTTTGGTGCTGAAAGATAGGAATGGGATGGTAAATTGAGGTAGCAAATTTAAAAGGCAGTGCTTTTTAGGATATTATGTGAAAAATTATAACATTTTATAGAATGAAGGTAAGGATTCAGTGGACAGGAAGAGATAAATCATGAAAGGTAGAGAAGAGAAAACTGATGAAAATACAAAGAAGATGGAAGTGGCAGTGGAAGAAGAGGAACTGGTGATCTAGAGGAAGAAGTAGACTCTTTTTAGTTTCTGAGACCATACAGAAGATACAACAAAATCTTGAAAGACATAATAGGGAAGTTGAAGAGATTTGTTATGGTGATGACACTGATGTTGGAAATGTAGAAAGAAACGTCATCTTCTATTTTTTTTTTTTTTTTTTTTGAGATATCACCCAGGCTGGAGTGCAGTGGTGCGATCTTGGCTCACTGCAACCTCTGCCTTCTGAGTTCAAGCGATTCTCCTGCCTCAGCCTCCCGAGTAGTTGGGATTACAGGCACCCACCACCATACCCGGGATAATTTTTGTGTTTTTAGTAGAGATGGGGTTTCACCATATTGGCCAAGATGGTTTCGAACTCATGTCCTTGTGATCCGCCCTCCTCGGCCTTCCGAAGTGCTGGATTACAGGCGGGAGCTACCGCGCACGGCCTGAAACATCATTTTCAATACTGTGGGGCTTAATGGTTGACGAAGTAAAAAAAAGTGGTTTCAATTAATCAAATTGAATGGTTTTCAGATTTAACCAAACCAGGCCAGACTTGAGTCAAAGCAAGCGATAACAACAATAACAACAAAATAGCTTGTGTGAGTTGTAATACAAGGGCATTCCGGAAAGACTTGCAAAAGTACTTTCTAGAGGAGTTAGACACTTACCAACGTCATGGCCAAAATAAAAATACAAAAGAGGGCCTGTCCAGCCACACAAAGGAATGAACCACCTTAGAAAACACATCCAAAACTCTTGTTCCCAGTCTCAGTCCATATTGGTAACCTTGGATGGTTTGAGGCAGTCATTTGTCTCACTAGATTAGGAAGAAAACTTACTAGGAATAAACACAAATCTGAGTTAAAATTGGAATACTAAAAAAAAGAAAATTAAAACCCATTGCTATAGCATAAATATGCTGATTAGTTTATATTTACTCTATATTTTTCTGTTTGCTTTTTAAGGTTTTTAAAGTATTTATGAGAATTTCAGTGTTGATTTGAGAAATGTATAATTTGAAAATTTGGGGATATTTAATTTGTTAAATCCTCACATTTTTGGGTTATGAGTTAAGTGAGTAATGTGTGAATATTTAGAGAATATTTACTATCTAATTTTCTAAACTGAACTTAGAAGAGAATAGGATCTAGGTAGTTCTCTTAACACTCCAAAGTCCCTGGTAAACTATAATGAGTCATCCCCAAAGAGTTAAGCCAGAGAGACATCTTCCTTCTGGGAGTTTGTATTCTCCTTTGCATGCCTGAATTTAATAATATATACTATACTGCTTTGGATAGCTGTTCCATTCAGTATATCTATCCATTAATTTATCAACTGCCTTTTATGCATTTGTCTATTCATACAACTCATTCATATGTTCATTAAACATTCATCAAGTGCATACTTTTGGTGAAGAACAATGGTGGCACTGGGTATAGAAGATCAAATAAGATGGAGGCCTTGCTGTCAAGGAGCATTCAGACCAAAGGAACATGGACATAATGTTATCACAGAAAATGAAGCAATTTCTGTAACAGAGCTAACTGGAGGGTATGGGAGCAAAGGGAGAGGAATCTTAACCAGCCAAGAGGAACAGCAAAGGTCTTTAGGAGGAAAGTGTCCTTGGATTGAGCCTGTCCTTAAGAAAAACATTGCTGGAAGAGGCAAAAGCATAGCCAACGACTCTGAGACAGCACCAGCACGGGCCATTCATGAAACAATAAATAGGTTAGTTTGTTGGAGCAAGGGGTTTATTTATTCAAAGTCATCAGCACCAATTGTTGCAACATCCTCTGGTAGGCCTTGAAGGATACAGTGGTGCATAAGAAAGATGTTGACCTAGTCTTTTTGGAGTGCATATATTATGGAATGACAAAATAACTAGAAAATTAGGCAGAAATAAAATTACAAAAGGCCTTATGTATGAAGCTAAATTATTTACATTTTATCCTGTACAAGCAAGGGAATTACAATCTCAATTAAGCTTCATTTAAGAAAGATCAACTTGGTTGCAGTGTAGAGAATGGATTGGAGAGGTGGAGGTATTTGAGAGTAGACATAAAAAGACTACTTAGGAGGCTATTCTGGGAATTAAGGCAAGATGGAATTCTGAACCAAGGCAGGAGGATGTTGTAGATGAAATTTATTTAGAGCTATTAAGGAGGTAGAATCTGTAGATGTTTGGGACTAGCAGCTAGCCATGGGGGAATGAAAGACAAAGGAGTCAATGGTGACTCCTGGTATTCTGAGTTGGGTTGCTGTGTGAATGTGTTGCAACTTCTTAGGACTGGGAATGCCAGACGCACAGGTGTTTGAATAAATCCATAAGCTTATACATTTATGCATTCTGTTCTCATGAAATTATGAGCTCCCTGCAAACAGGAAGCATTTCTTAAACCTTCCTTATAACTTTACACTTCTCTAAGCTGTCATCCCCATCTATATTAGAAACTCAATAAGTAACCATTGAATCATTTGAGGATTAGATTTGTCTTCTCCTATAGAGATTACTGAAGAGGAATTTCAGCATTTCCTTATACATTATGTGTGAAACGGGGTGACAATTTTTCCCAGTTGGAAGCTTTCCCGTTGTTACTGAGAAAAGACGATCTAGCATATTAGCTAGAAGCAGATAAAGTTCTCTATCTCTGAATTACATATCATAGAAAAATATAAAAAATCTTTGATGTCTCTAAAGAAACACTGATTTATTCTTTTCTGAAATACAAGTCTCAAATACAAAAGGTTCCTGATAACTTAAATAAAAATGTAACACTATTCTAAATCACAAAGCATAATCTATCCCTATATTTTGGAGATCTGTGGACTAAAGAGATAATTTCTCACAGCCTCACAGCCTTCCCTCTCAGAAAACTAAGTCTTAATGGAAGAAGCAAAGGTGTGCTAGTGTCAGGGCCATGCAATATACACATAATTCACAGGGGATGCTACTGGAAGGGTTGCACAAGGAAGGGGCAGGGGAATATTGCAGCAGCTTCCCAGTGGAAAGTCAATGTGAGCGATGAATGTTTCACTGATTCCCAGTGTCCTTAATGGATTGCTTATGCTGATTCTCCCCACTTCCTCAACACACACCTCCACTTTAGTTGAATCTCTTCATATCCATCCTGTCTCTTTTCTCTATTTAGGCCAGTGGAGGACGTTCACACTCACATCGGGAAGATCCTGAGGATAAAGGGGAGCACATGTGTTTTGCAAATTAGTAAATCAATCAACTAGTATTTATGGACTATTAAATTTGAGTGGAGCTATACATGTGCAAAGACAAAGGAAACCGGTATGATATAGAGGGGTTACCTTCAAGTCACTTACATTTTACATGCTGAGCCCTAACCAAAGAAAAGATAGCTAGTAAACATATCTTTGGAATGGTTCTTACGAAACTATGATATGGTAATCTTCTCTTCCATAGAGCTTAGTTGCCTGTCCCAATGAAGATTATTATTTTTATTTCTTTTTTTTATTTTTGTAAGTGCTGGGGAGGGACAAGTCTAAACATAATATCATCTCTAAATTATACTGAAGACACTGAATGTTGAAATAGAGTTTCTTGTATCCTTCATGTAACATGACATGATAATGGTATAGCTTATTTGATATCACAGGGGAATTAAGTTTGCTCTTTTTAATCATCTGGAAGCGAGCAATTTGGCATATGTTGCAATTACAAGGATGCCTTTCTCTGAGACTACTTACAGAGATAGCCACAGCTTAAGACAGAAGAGCATTGTTTGATTTGAGAGCTGTAAGGAAGGGGATGACATCAAAGGCTCCTGAATGTAGCTGGACACTTCCACTTCTCTGTACAGAAAGTTGATTATGGTCTGCAAAAGTGCACCAAGGGCATTACTACACACAAGTTCAGTCTTTCCTCATTGAAGGTTTATGGGGCTTGTAATGTCAAGATCCATGAATTTCAGGGACTGTTCTTGTCCTTGGATCAGATTTGGAAGCAGCTTTTGATCAGTGAAGTGAAACAATTAATTATAATAAATAATGCCACTAGAAGTCCTCACACAGTCAGTTAAAGGAGGAGGGGAGCCAAAGAAATAAAGCTTGTCTCTGGCAGAACCTCATCATCTGGTCTGCCTGGACCCTATCCTGTTTGGCTACAGCAACCACCGCTCACTAAAGCCTCTGGTGAAAGACACAGTTGCGCCATATTCTCAGCCAGTGGTGGTATTAGGTTTTGGAAAGGTGGAGGGGGTGATAAAAGAAGCTCAAAAGGATCAGAGAGGAATGCAAGATTGTTTTCCATTCATCTGTATTTGATTGCTTTGTGCCCTGAAGCACATGATTTAATTATTTTCATCATTGCCTCAGCTTCCTCAGCTACCAATCTCATTGATGGCAATAAAATTATTCAGCCTTTACAAAAAATGCAGCCATAATAATTCTTGACTCAATGAATACTTAAGGCTATAAAATCAGCTCCTTGAATGACCGCATCCAATTGAAAATACCAACCCAGGGCTTTCTCAACAATTAAAGTGAAATATAAACTTACATGAGATAGAAATGTCCTGCTTCTATGTTCAAAATAGCTACCTGTTATTCATTGCCTACAACTTATATTCGCTATCTCTAGACCACACAAGAGCCCTCTGTGAAGACATTTTTTTTTTCCCCAAGGGAGCTCAAAAAAGCCCTGAGTCAGTGTTTTGAGTTGATTTTTGTAAGGTGTGTGGGAAGGGGCAGGAGTGGAGCTGGAGAATGGCCAGAAATGAATGCTTGAAGTACAGACAAAAGCAAATCAAAAGATAAATGTGTAGCAGAAAATGCTGCAAATGGAGAGAAATAGGAAGTTTCAAGCCCAGTCCAAAAATCATGTCGGAAACCTGGGGGAGATGTCAGAAATGAACTACATGGCCCAGGACTTTCTCTAAAAGTGTAATTTTCTTGAAAGGCCCCAGCAAGAGGTAGTGGCTCTGTCTGGTACTCTCACAGCCTTCCCTTGTCGTGTGTATGTGCTTTTTAAATGTGTGTGTGCACACAAGCATGTGTGTGCCTATGTGTGTGTATTTTAATTTAATCTCCTTTATTTTTGTAATCTCTTTATTAAAAGTGCTTATAGAATCCAAATCTTGGCTCATTGTAAACTTAGATGAGTTAATCCTAAAGCTTGCTTTTTTCATCTGAAATTGGGGACAATAAAAATGCTATTTCACAAAGTTGTATGGCATAAATTGATGTGTAGCACTTAGCATAATGAGTGTTTAAAATAAGTATACAATGATTGTCAATAATTACTTATTTTCTAATTTATTTACCTCTCCTCTTTCTTTCTTATATACTTGCTCACTTATTCACTTTCTTAAACTCACCATGCTGCAAGGTTTCAGGTGATGTGTTATTTGGCGCTGCATAAGTCCCCTCAGGTAGAAAGGATTGTGTTGGAGGGGCAAAGCTAGGAGTGTATGTGTGTTTGTATGTGTGTGCTAGCGGGCTGGGGGACGTCATCTTGAGGATATGCCTAGTTAAAATGTGGTGTCTATTCAATGATATTTTCCAACTCATATAAAGGTGTATAAGGTGGGCATGTAGTGCTCGGGTAGTAATTAGCAGAGACCTGGAAAGTATTGGTGTCCTTGCCCTGTGGCTGGTTGGTTTTGTTCAAAGTCATGGATAGAGTGGCTTTTCCATTAAACATCTGGCCAGAGAGACATGGTTGACCACTTATTTCTAATCAACTGGTAGCTGAGAGATTTTAAGCTCTTTTATAACTTTCATGTTATTAGTACTTCCTAAGTGCATATTTAACTTTGTAAAAAATATATTTACTGACACCCACTAGGAAAACTGTGAACTATAGTCACGCCTATGATTCTACTATTTCTCAGAGTTTACCAGGGGCATTACTGGGCTGTCCATAAATACCTCAGGGTAATAGGCTGCTGATGGGGATTGTGACGAAGAGGACAGGTGGGTTTTAGTGTTGGGCAGTGTGGCTCTCAATCTTAATTTCACCACTTATCAGTTATGTGACCTTGGGCAAACGACTTTATCTTACTGATCCTGAGTTTCCTTATTGTCTGTAATTAATTCCTATTTCCCAGAGGTGCTGTGAAGATTAAATGGGGTGAAGCATATCAAACGTCTATCACAGTATCTGGACCAGACTAAGTGTGCCATTAATGTGAACCCAATTGCTACTGCCAAAAAATACTAAGGACAAATCCAATCCTTGGTTAGGGGGTTAGATGAAATGATCTTTGACAGTCTGTCCAAGCCTAAGATGCTATGACACTGAGGTTACAAACCAGGCAGGTATACTGAGAAGTGATGCCTTAAATTGCAGGTATTGCTAACTGTCCCTGCCTTCTTTTGTAAATTACTGCATGGCTGGGTGCACACATCATCTGACCTCTTAGGGCTTGACATTTTCCAAGTATTAATGGGATGTTCCCATTTATATGATAACGATGGGAAATGATTGCTGATATTTTAAAATAAAGGGTATTATATGTTCCTAAGCAATTAATCAGTGTGTTTTTGCCACATGAGAATGAATTTAAGCTATAGAGGGAAAATAGAATTTAGAGTTTAGAGTCCAAGACAGCTGTATTCAAGTTCTAATTCCTCCACTTAGGCAAGTGGAGGTTAACCCTTTGACTTCTGCTTCCGTTGTTGATGAAATGAGAATACTCACTACCCGTTGGATCACATGAGGATTAAATGAAATGAAGCACATAAAGTAACCACACTTCATTTCTACCAATGAAAACAATTATGATGCTCAAAGAATGGATTAATAGAATAATCACAGGCAATAAAAATATCCAAATTAGATGCTAGAATTTCAAATTTTAAAAAGTTTCCTAATATTACAAGGGATGAGAAGTACTTATCAGAGTTTCAATTTCTTTCCTTTCTTTCCATTACAATAGGTCTCTATAGACTTTGTCTAGAAAGCACCAAATAGTAAATACTTTAGGTTTTACTAGCCATATGGATTCTGTTGCAACTATGAAATTCTGCTGTTTTGTGATAACAGCAATAGACAATAGGTAAGTAAGTGAGAGTGGCTGGGCTCTGATAAAACCACTCACAAAAGCAGGCATCAAGCTGGATTTGGCTTGTAGGGGCATAGATTATCAACCCTGGCTTTAGAACACTGATTTATCCAACAATATTCACTAAACATCTACAATGTTGAAAATACTATCTTTGAATGTTCAAGATGCAAAGATGCATCAATGTCTAGTGTAGAGAAATAAAACAAACACTTAAAACCAAAACAAAAAAAATTCTAATACTAGAAAGTGATTGGCCAGAGTAGGCAAAAAAAAAAAAAAAAATAGTTGATAAGGTAATGACTAAAAGCCCATATCCTGGGTTAAATCTTGCTTTTTCGTCAATTTATCATTATGTGACTTTGAGCAAGTTACTCAAGGATTCTATACATCAATTTGCTCTAGATGTATTACATAGTGATAATAGCTTCTAACTCACAGAGTTTTGAGGAGAATTGAACAAGATAATACACACCAAGTACATAATAAGCGGTGAATACAGTTAGTTATTATCATTCAGAAGGTTGAAGGAACACAGCTGGTCACTGTTACTGTGCAATCCCTACTCAAGCCACAGTGGACTAAACCATTGTCTATGTTGCTCCCTCTTCCTGGTTTAACTTTTAAAATCCTACTCATCTTCAATGACAGTGAGAAGATATCTTTTCCTCTGGAAGATTTCCCCACACTAACAGAGTTGATACACTATGGAGTCAGTACCTGCATTTATAACTCAATTTTTAGAAGTCTTGATCAGGAGCCTCCCTTCACAGAATTCATCCCTGCCTCCTGTCATTCTCTTAGCAAGTTTTGTTCACAGCTATAGTATAGCACATGGTTCTCGGCAGACTAATACTATGTTGAGCCGTGATGATATAAGAGGTGTTGCACACCAAGAGTTCCCATTTTGTCATTATAATCACCTGCCTACCAACTTTTGTACATTCTCTGTTGCTACTGCCCTGTCAGGGATAGTCAAATACACTGTATGAATTTTAAATATTTTCTCTCTATATCTTTATCAATTTAGGACTAAAAGGGTTTACACCCTACAATAAAGTTCTGCAAGGGGCGTTTTCCTTATTTCACTCAGTCATTCATTACTGCTGCCCAAAATAAACACTGCCTTATTTTCTCAGGCTCACTGATAGTGGGAAAAGAAGGGCACTGCTTTATCGTTATTAGATTGAAGCATAAAAATGGTGATGTTTTTGTAGGTCGGTGGTTGAATATTAGCAATTTCACATGGATCAACCAAATGATATTGTTATCATTATTATTGTGGTAGTGATTTGTGCTTTTTGATTAAAGTTTGAGCTGAAAATGCATTTCCACAAATGGGCAGAAATATGGACGTCATGATTCTTATTTATGTATGCAATTAAATATCTATGTCTTTCAGTCCTAGCTGCAACAACTTAATCAATGTTTAATCATTTCACCAACAAATATATATAAATATATGCTTTATATATTGCCATTAGTTTATTAATTCAGCAGGTGCTTTATAATGTTTCCAATACACATTCATGCATTTTTTCAAACTAAATAAAGAAGAATTGTATGTCCTTGGAAACCCTCCAGTTTGGGATGGGAAAAAGAATTGGAGGAGAAGAGAGCAAGCTACCAGTCATGGAGGGACTACTGCATGCCGAGCACTCTGTTGAGTGTTTTCTACAACCAGTATTCTTTACGGTCCTTCAATCGCTTTGGGGGATATTGTGCTAACTTGTGGAAAAGGAAACAGAAGTGGAGAGACTGTATGTTCTAGTTTGTCAGGACAGTCTTGACTTACACCTATTGTCTGGGCAGAAAAGCCTGCCCTTTTTAGAGCTAAATTTTTTTTTTCCTTGGCAGAGGTGGATGGAATCTCACTCTGTTACCCAGGCTATACTGCAGTGGTGCGATCTTGGCTTACTGCAAACTCCACCTCCTGGGCTCAAGCGATTCTCCTGCCTCAACTACCCTAGTAGCTGGGATTACAGGCATGCACCACCACGTCCGGCTAATTTTTGTATTTTTAGTAGAGACGGGGTTTCACCATGTTGGCCAGGCTGGTCTCAAACTCCTGACCTCAAGTGATCCACTTGCCTTGCCCTCCCAAAGTGCTGGGATTACAGGCATGAGCCACGGCATACTTGAGCTTTGAACCCCCCAAGTTACATTAATATATATATGACTCTGCCTCTCACACTGTCTGGTGCATACAGTTGTGTTAAATATTTGTTTAGTATTTTGTTTATATCATGATTTGAGGAATGAACTTTTTATCCTGTGGGATATATCTCGGGCATCATCATTTGATTTGGGGGAAAACTTGTTCCAACTGATAGAAAATGAAATGACCATAATAACACATCTTTGATACCAATTTAGATTCACCTCCACTGACAAAAAAGAAGAAACTTTTCACAAAGCTAGTATGTGGGTCACAAAAATTGTTTACAGATATGTGTGTGGCACAGATGAAGGGGCAGAAAGGGCAACCATTTTCACTCAGCTCCTAATCACAGTTTGACTTAAGTCAGTAGATTTGGCCTTGGCTTTGTGCTTGAAAAGGAATCATACCTGTCTCTGCCTGCCAACTACCATGATTACTGAGTATATTTCCTTTCTCTAAGCCAATCAAAGCACAATTCTAACTAAAAATTCAGAGAGGTGATGTGGTTCCTGATGCAGGTATTGAAAATAGATCCCATTCGCCACATGGCCCTCCAGGGTACATACTTCTCAGCAAACTTGATATTAATTGCTTTGTTTTAGGGTAGGTCAAGTGTACTGTCACTTCTCTCTGATTATATTTTTCCTGGAGCTTTTTAGTATCCAAACTTGTCTTGCTCTATCACACACAATTGATGTTCTACATGATCAGCAAATTAACACACAGCCCAAACAATTTCCTGTGGTTATTAGGCAGTCTGATCAGAACTGCCCTAAGCTTCACCACAAATGAGCAAGTCTAATTCGAAAAATATTAAAAGAAATAGATGAAGCAAGACATTTAACTCTACAGGGTGGATGAGAATGCTCCCTTATAGTGAAGACTTGCTGGACATGGCATAGGTGTGTTTACACAAAGGATTATCATTCGGGGAGCTGTGACCCTATGCCACATTGTTTAGAAGGACTTCTTGATTGGGGTTTACAAATATTCACTAAGTACCTGCTGTGCTGTCCCTGTGCAGGTACAATAGTCAGACGTAATTCTTGCCTGTGTGCTAGTGAAACCACCACCAACATAAACCAAACTGAGTCTAAATCCTACATCCTAAAATTATTACTTGTGATTTAATGATTGATTTTCAAATAACAAATTTTTGTTTTCTGTTTTTATGATTATAAAAGGAAGGCAGTTATAAATTAGAAAATTTTGTAAAATTCATAAAAGTATTGAAAAAAATCACTATACAGACTTGGCATATGTTAAAAGATTAGTTATTTTCTTCAAATCTTTTTCTCTTTGTTTATACATATATGTATGATTATATCATACTTGGGTTTATGTTAGCTCTATATAATTTATACCTTGTTTTTTTCCTACCATATAACATTAACAAAATATGTACTTTCCTAACCATTTAATGTGCTATAGAAATATTTTACTGGCTTCATGTTTTTCAAAGTTATGGATATGCCATCATTTTCTTAATCTTTCCCTTATTTATGAATATTAGATTAATTATAATCTTTCCACATTATTACTGACTGTATTAGGAGCATCTTTATGCATTTATATTTTTCTCTGTCTTGGATTGTTTCTTTAGTCTAGGTTGTAGAATTGCCATTTCTGGATTCAAAGGTATGATATTAAATAATTACTTTTATATTTACATAGTGATACTTGTTTATAATTTTAAAAGCTTAATAATCCTAATGAGTTTATGAGTAACTGGCGCTAGAAGTAAATCAAAAGTACCCTAGTTTTCTCCTGCACAGAGGCAATAATCTTCAGAAGTTTCTGTTTTTTCTTTTTATGGTATTTATCACCCTATTACTTAACATGTTTAATTGCTAGATCCTAGCAATTAAATTATCCTAAAATTAGATAATATTATTACATTTCTGCCATGGATGACAAATATTCAGATCTTATGCAACTTTTCTCTTTCTCCTCATCATTTCCCCAAGTATTTCTCTTCTCTCATTACTATTTAAAAGTATAGGTTGCATCAATATTCAGTATTTATTATATTATGCAAGTAAACTATGAACTATATATAAACACCATAAAATTTATTATGTAAATATTATTTACAGGTGGGCCAACGTGTATATGTTAGAGCTCATTTCTTATAAAACTTCACTTTCCTCAGAATTTGTAATTGCCTTTATTTTTAACTGATGTATATCCTATCTAAATGTGACTAATTCATCTCCATATTCTCCAGCAAATCTATAAAGCAAGCATATAATTAAACATATAAGATAATCTGTAGCTTTTTTATATCAATATCCTTCCTGGATTCTTCTGACCACCTATTTTAAATAGAACAGATTGTTTCATTGCAACCTCAGTCCCTGAAGCCACTAATCCATAATTATGTGATTTTAAGTATGCTATATAAATGTAATCAGAGAGTATATCACCTTCGGAGATTACCTTTTTTCACTTAGCGTAATTCCATTGAGATCCATCTATGTTGTGTGAAACAATGGTTGGTTGCTTGTTATTGCTGAGTAGTATATATGGTATTGATATACCATAATCGCTTAACCATTTATCCACTGAAGAACATCTGGTTGCTTCCAGTTTTTGGCTCTCTGAGCACTTATGTTCCAGAAAAGTTGTCCCAATTTTAATTTCCAAAAGCAGTATCACAGGAAAATATGTCCGCTCCCTCACTTGAGAACAGAAGGGTTTTACAACTTAACAATGTGTGTCCCCAGAACTTAGCATTGTTCGACCATGTCATAAATAGAATAAATTTGATTTCTGAATGTCTGAGATGTTCCAAGGCAGAAGAGTAAGTAACTACTGTAGAACATCAGAGATCGCAGTGTTTGAGGATTCAATAGAAGAGGCTTGTTTTGTCCTTTGAAGAGTGGATATGATGTGATCGGGCAGCAGGCTACGAGGGACATGGTCGCATTGTTAACAAAAGACATTGTCCCTTGGTTAAAGGGATCGAGCAACTAAAGTATGTTAAAAATGATTGAGTAGATCAAGTTGGATAAAGAGTAAAATTTGTGTAGATGAGTCAAGAAAAACAGTATGAAAGGATAGATTTGAGAGCAGATTGTGTGGATGGCCTGGAAAGTACAGCTGAAAACTGACGTTTTTCTGATAGGCTTTTGAAAGCCATGCCAGGTTTGTGTTTGGAGAAGGACTGATGAAAGGTGCATCATAATAATTAATTTGGTGGCCTTTGTTGCAATACTGCAGTTGTTTGGTGGCCTTTGTTGCAATACTGCAGTTGTTTGGTGGCCTTTGTTGCAATACTACAGTTGCTTATATCAAATAATATGTACATCTTTGCCTGTGGTCAACCAAATCTCAAGCGCGCTATCATTTTCAGATAAGCAATCATCACATCAGAAGTCAGAGTCTATGAAGAGTTTCTGTTACCAACTAGAGGAGGGGGTTGCAAAGTGAGAAGGAGCTCTGAAGACAGCCACCGGAATCCTTATCAGGCAGAGAAGGATGAGGACTGGGATATTTCAGTTCCTTCAATCTAGAGCCATTTTTTGCCTTGCTTTCTGTCCTGACTATCAAAGCCTCCTTATGACAGTAAAATAGTGCCAATAGTGCCAGCCCTCACGACTTCTGTACCTTCCATGTATTTTACAGGCAATGTATCATTTACCCCTTACTCCAAGCTTGCATGGAAGTTATTTTTACTCTCATTCTAGAGATTCAGTGCCTTGGGCCTATGGACACATCCTGAGAGGGCACAGATAGGGTAAGAAAATGCTACTTGTCACAAAAAAAGCAGAGTCCACACAGAGAGAGAGAGATCGGAGGATCTTCAAGAGTCAAATCAGAGAAATTCTGCTACCATCACTAACTCAAAAGTGCTGCAAAAGGGCAATAACGAGGCCGCACGTGGAAGGAAGTAAAGTTTGAAGAGCAGTAAGGAAACTGGAGTGAAATAGGAGTGGGTGACCCAAAGGGAGTCCTGGGGAGGGGCCTCTGCAAACATTGCAGTGGTGATGGTTACTTGCCTTTTGGTCCCTGGAATATGAGTAGATTCACTCAACTTAAAGGAATGGAATAGTTTCAGACAGGGTCTTAAAGTGTAAGAGAGATTTTCCCATGGGAGAAGAGGCCTGAAGACCAGAAGCTGCCCAAGGGCACTATGGCAGATGGCAACAGGAGGAACAGCTACTAACACTGAGCTTAATATAGTGACACGTTTCTTTCTTGCAAGTAATGCAAGTAGCATTACTAATGCTACTAATACAGAGGGCATCCCTCTGTATCAGTCAGGGTTCTCCAGAGAAACTGAATCAACAGGATGTGTATGCATATACGGAGATTTATTTTAAGGAATTGGCTCATATGATTGCGGGGGCTGGCAAGTCTGAAATCTGCAGGCCAGGCTGGGAGTCTGGAGACCCAGGGAACAGTTAAGGTTGCAGTCCGGGTCTAAAGGCAGTCTGGACACAGAATTTCTTCTTTCCTGGGGACCTCAGTCTTTCCTCTTAAGGCCTTCCACTGATTGGATGAGGTCTACCATATAAAGAAACGTCATCTGCTTCTCTCAAATTGCACTGATTTAAATCCTCATCCCATCTAAAGAATATATTCCAATTAAGAATTATATTGGTGTTTGACCAAATGTCTGGACATCATAGCTCAGAGAAGTGAACACACATGAGATCAACCATCACGGCCTTGAGCTTCTGGGTCATTTCAGGTTCCTGTCCAAGGTGAGAGTGAAATCATCCCTACTACACGGCGGCCAGTTCTCCTCCTACTGCACACCAGCTGTTACCATACTGTTGGAGCTTTCCTCATGTGGGGCTCAGAAAATGAAGAGAAAAGTTTCTTCCTCCTCAGAGCTGTGCATAGTGAATCTGAGCAATAAGCTGCAGACAGCCAGTTCTCTGCACTCTTAACAACAAACCTGAAAGTGGGTTTATGGAATAAACTCTCTAAACCTACCCCCTCCCTGGAGGATCACAGCTCTATTCGGGATTGGCAGCACATTCTCCTGCTCAGAACAGAGGAGGGCTCTTGGAAGGATAAGTTGAAAAGCTAGGTGCAGAGGGCTGACCCTGGCAGGGGCCCAACCAGACCTCATCAGTCACACGAGACTTCCTCATGAGATCACCATGGGACTGAGCTACAGGCTTAACCTGGACGTGCAGAAACCCAAGAAGATGCTCTATGTGCTTCAAAAATGAACCCAAAAAGTCATCAATAAATGACTTTTCTGGAGATCGGAAACATTAGCTCCCTTCCTGTGCTAGGGAGAAGAGAGTGATTCTATTTTCAATGCTTGGTTGATTTAGAAATCATGCCAGGTTCAGATGTGGTCAGCAAACTGTGGACTAGATATTGCTTGAGGCCTGATTTTGTGTGACTAAAGAGCCAAGAGTGGTGTTTACATTGTTGGAGGTATGATGAAGAAGAAAGAGGAGGGGGAGAAGGAGAGAAGGAGGAGGAGGAAGAAGGAAGAGGAGAAACAGAGATCAGATATGGCCTGCAAAACTTTACATACTTATTATTTGGCTCTTTACAAATTTGCCAACTCCAGGACTAAAAGAAATAATACATGCACTAAAATCAAACTCTTTAACAACATTGGTGCTGCTTACCGTCTGTACAACTCAGGGATGATTACTTTGACTTTGAACCTAGGTGTCGTCACCTGGGGAGCACTGCACACTCAGCTTCTCCTCCAAAGAGAATTCTTGCAGGAAAGAAATGTGTGTAACTATATTAAGTTCAGCATTTAAAAAGGGCATCAACATAATAGTGAACATATTTTAAAGATTCTATTAATAGAAACTTTAAAAATAAGCAAAACTCTGGTAGGTGTGTGGAGTATAGCTACTGTTTTGTTGATGAGTGCTGGTTACATGGGTAACCCTGCTTATGAAAATTCATCAAAATTTGTGTTCCCTTAGGAACATTTTTTGAAATGTGAATTACACTATATTAAAATATATTTTAAATGACATCTAACCGAGAAAACTTTTGAAACTTCAAGAAAAACCTTTTGTTTTTCTTGAAGTCTACCAATAAAATATCTGAGGGGAAGTTTGTGTTCAACAAAAAAAGGGAACAGGATGAGATGCGCTAGTTTGGCTTGATCAAACCAAACCGTTCTTTACATTGACTTGCAGCCCAGTGTTTTTTCCACTTCACCAGGATATTTCACCTCTTCTGCGCCTGGAGAGGTAAACACCTGTGGGATGGTGGTGACCAACAAGGCATTTAACTGAAGCTTTGTCTATCTGATGTCCCAGTAAGGACTGGCTCCTAACAATCTGCCCCTCCCTCCTTATGTCTGGTTCTGTCCACATGTAAACACGTACTCTGGTCACATTAAGCTATTTCTTTTCCTGATCATATCACAGTTCTGACCTTCAGACATTCCATTCCTGCTTCTCAAAATACCATCAGCTTTTTAAAAAAACTGCTTAATTTACTTTATCATAACTAGTAATATAGAAGAATTTTATACATAGTTTATTAAAAATAACTTTGGGAAGCTGTACTTTTGACTGATCAGCAATAAAACTGTTGAAAAGATAAGATTATCAAGTAATTACCCCATGTTAATTCTGAAAATAATTGTTATAAGCCAATCTTGTAAATTCAAGACCAGGTGCACCATAAATAATCACAGATATTAGAAACATACTCAAAATATCCATATGTTTAGTATACATAGAAAATTCACTGACTGAAATAAGTCATGAAACATGGACTGGAATTTTGTGGGCTCTTAAGCTTCATTTTGTCCCTACTTTTTAAAAATTTCAATGGTTTGGCCCATTTCTGCATTTGTTAAAACTGTAACCTTAAAATATTTTTTTTAAATAACTTTACAAACACATAAATATGCTTAATCACTAACTTGAGAAGCTTCTGTTGCTCCAAATCAAGTATTTCTCTTTGTCTATGAAACTTTCTCTAGCCAGCATCATGACTGCTGACCAATTCCACTGTGTATGTTATGCGTGTTTCTATGAGGGAGTCCATGACACATACATGATTATTTATTTGTATTGTAGCAGGACAAGCTGCAGACAAAACCCCTGAGACACCGAGTTAAAGAAGGAAGGGTTTTATTCGGCCGGGAGCTTCGGCAAGACTCATGTCTCCAACAACCGAGCTCCCTGAGTGAGCAATTCCTGTCCCTTTTAAGGGCTTACAACTCTAAGGGGGTCCGCATGAGAGGGTCATGATCTATTGAGCAAGCAGGGGGTACGTGACTGGGGGCTGCAGGCACCAGTAATCAGAACGGAATAGAACAGGACCGGGATTTTCACAATGCTTTTCCATACAATGTCTGGAATCTGTAGATAACATAACCGGTTAGGTCAGGGGTCGATCTTTAACCAGGCCCAGGGTGTGGCGCTGGGCTGTCTGCCTGTGGAATTCATTTCTGTCTTTCAGTTTTTACTTCTTCTTTCTTTGGAGGCAGAAATTGGGCATAAGACAATATGAGGGGTGGTCTCCTCCCTTAGTATGTTTGCCTATCCTAGTACCTCAGACCTCTTGAAGAGAAGAAATGCCCTGTCTCCCAGTGACTGATATCTAGTAGAGACTCAACATGCATTTGTTAAATAAATGACTTGAGAATCCTTATGACTTGAAGATAATGTTTTAAAATGACAGAAAATTATTTTTTCCCTTTGTATGATTCTTCCTAGTGAAGTAATACTTCTTCACAAATTGGTTAAAGCTTTCTTTTTAAAACATGTATTTATGTCAATGAATTTTAACACACACAGTGATATGATTTTCAAAACCAGTCAGTTTTATTTAAGAAACTCAATAGAAAAGTTAAAGACTCGATGAATTATACAAATATTTCAGATTATTATTATCTGACTATGCATTATTTCTTACATGAAAGAAAGCCAAAAGCAAAAATGAAGCCAAAAGCAAATCATTTTTTAATGAGCCATTGAAATTTAACCCCTGGAATAATTAACTAAAAAAAATATAGAATTTGTTTCATAGACTAATTGTGAATAGTTAAGAAAGTCTTCACTGAACAACCAGTGGTTTATATAGCAAAAATGTTGTTAGGTAAAAGGAAAGAATTAATCTTGTGCCTATTGAATAATACATTTTTGTGTTTGAGAACCCCGTTGTTTTGATATTATTTAAAACAATGCCATTAGACTAATGTGAGCCTTTTGGAAAAAAATCTTTCAACCCTCTTCCTTCAATTTCTCCATCTATAAATAGTTATAATACACTGCAACTCTAAAATAACTCAAGATTTAATTTAACCTATTTGTGTTGAAGAATGATCTGAGATGCGATACCCAAAATGCTCACTAGATGGCAGGATTCCCATTTCAAAGGGAGCGCCACCTTGTTACAAAACAGTAAAGGCTTCCAACAAACAGAATTCGAAATATGTTTATTTGCGTGGCTATAAATATAGCACATCTGATCCAATTTTCCACTGGGTTCCATGCTGTTCAGTGATTTTTCAGCCAGTTTTTTAAAAAGTCAGATTAAAGACGTTATTTGATATGCAGCCACATTCTTTCCAAATAATCAGAATTAATCCCTATTCCTTATTTTTAATCAGACATTGCATATCCATCCACGGTGTCATTAGCTGAAAGAAATAATGAACCCATTTATTAAGTGGTGTGTGATTTTTGAACACAGTTTCGCCAAGCCCTCAGCATGTGTAAGTATGAATATCTCTGGAATTTATTTACAGTTCCAGAAAACCAAAGCAACACCTGCTAAACTTTGTTATATTCCTGACGGGGTGCTCACTGCTGTTTAAAAGCCGTTCCTACTGTGGCCAGTTGTGACTGCCTGAGACCAAATATTCTCAAGGTAAATTGAACTGAGTTTTCAGACAAGTGAAGGCGCTTTGATCAACTAAGTAAATGTATGTGGTTAATCTTTGAAAAACAAATGGCATGCATACAGGCAAAGCTATTATTATTACCAGTTATCATGATTATTATTGTTGCTGACTATTTAATTTCTAAAACTTTCAGAGGAGTACTTTCCAAGAAATTTAAGATCAAGGAAAAGAAATGTATTTCTTCTAAATCTAACATAGCAGATTTGGTGTTTCAACCAAAAGAAATTTTTCCACTTGCATGGTTCATACTGAGTAACCTTTTACTAATATGAAAAAGGAATCTTCCAGACTTCCCTGAAAATTCCAAATTTGCTTATTCTCAATATTTGTCATAAATTGCTAAACTTTCTGGCCTAAATTTAAATTATTTAAAGGCAGAGTCATTGGGCGTAGCCGTGCCTTTCCATTTGCAAAGCAACACAACACTCTAAGAAGAATCCCTCTTAACATAAAACAAGGTGATATATCATGTGGTCTTCAGGGTAAAATGTGAAACAAATATACCAAAATCTATCTTCCTTCCATTACAACAACAACAACAACAGCAAAACTAGGTCACAATTGAAATCCCCCCGCCCTTGTCATGAACAGTAGGGTTTTTTAAATCCCTCTTCAGTCTCTGGGCAGTGTTTAGACACAAAGTATTTTAATATGTCATGAGGTCCCTGTCTTTCTGCCTAATCCTACTCTATCATAATGCAGCTAGCACAATGGAGATGCATGCATGCTTAATTTCCATAAATTACACAGCCCGGCATTTTGATAAAGACAAATTCCAATTGTAAACTATTAAACCTAAGTCAACGTCCTTTGATGTCTCTGAGAAAGATTGTGGGGGAAGTTTAAGCATTCCCACATGGGGATGTGTTCCCTGGAGTAGGTGAGGAGGGAGGTAATATTTTTTTTGCCCCTCATATCTCTTTATTAACTCGGATGTGTTCTTCTAAGACTGAAGTGAGTTCCTTTACAGAAACTTAAAAAACAAAAACAACAAAACAAAACAAAAACACTGGGGGAAAACCAGCACCACACATCACTTCTCCCAAAAGCTAAACTCTTAATCAGAATCAAAAGAAACTCTGTTTCTCTGAAGCCATGGCTTGGTTTCAGCCTCTAAGGTGGGAACCAAATCTAGCTGCCCCTGACCAATAGCCTTACTCTTTGTATAATCGAATGTTATTTTTTTCTTTGTTTCGAAACTCTGTCCTTCAAGCTCCCTTATAACTACGTAGTTAGATCAAAGGGAATACCATCCAGACCTCTCCATTCAGGTACCATGGAGCTTTCATTATTTAGTTGTGGAATTTCCTCAACAGATCCTGTTCTCAGCATCCTGTTGACATAATTTAACATACAGGTTATAAAGACTTCTGTGAGCCTTCTCCCTTCCTGTTTACTTTCACTCCTTGGTGGAACCCAGGGCTCAGAAGCCGGATCACCTCCCCCTGAAGCAGGAAAGGTGTGAAAAGTAAGCAAGGGAAAGCAAGAAAGCAAATACAGTGGCTTTTTAACAGCGCTGCAGACCTGGCTCGGTCTGAGAGGTGATTCAGGGAGTGAGAATTCTGAGCAGGGGGCAGGATGGGGACCATGGATACATTTCTAGGTCCTGCTGAGTTGGTCCTTCACAGGGTGGCTTTGTTGTGAGATGTGACATGTTATGAATTCCTGGAACCCCACACACATTCGCATGCAAATGTAAGTTGATTTAAACACAAGAGGGGGCTCTCAGATTGAAGGCCACTAACCAGGACTAGTGAGATGGAAGATTTCTTAGTTCTGTAATTACTCCTGATGCACACCTCTGGGAAGAGAATGTCTTCCTAACTATGTTTGCAAATGTTGGCTGGAAACCATGGGGGCCTGGCCAGAAATCGCCACGTGAGCCATCTCAGGTCCAGACAAGTCAAAATGTCATAACAGAGGAATAGTGCCAAAGGGTATTTTAGCAGCAATTTGAACTTTGTAAGCACAATACAGTGCAGCTGTTGAAGGTTCAGGGCTTGTGGCATGCAGTGGGGGTGAGCGCGAGGTGTTGGTGCAGGGGCAGTGTCAATGTGTCCACTGCCAAGTGATTTTGAAGCAGACAGAGAGACCACAGATGATGGGCAGAGCAGATGAGGAAACCCTTTATTTGCATGAAACTGCTGAAGGATGCAAATTTCAGAGCAGGTAGCACAAACTTTTCAGTTCCAGGTGCCCCAGGAAAAAGATTTTCTTAAATCCATTTTGGCAAGCCAGCCACAAAAGGCCAGGCATGTGGACCCAGAAAGTACAGGGGTGAATCAGTGGTCAGTGTGGATTCTGGGTATCTGAATACCAGCTTAAGCAAACTACAGCCCCATCAATTCAATGCACACCTTTCTTTGTAAATTTACCTTGGGTATTTAGTTATAGTTTATGTGACATTTTTTGAAATCATCATCATTAAGACTCTTCCCGAATACAATGGAAACTAACATGGTTTTATTTTGCTACTTTCAAACCAAATCTCAACTTTTGTTGATAAAATCTGAAATTTAAAACCCAGATTAATAGTAAATGTGTACTTTATATTATGATTATAATGTTACTATTATAAATATATGAATATATATATTATGTTTTAGTTATAATTCTTTGCAAAAAGTATTGTCTCATGTGCTTTGAAGTGTATAAACTTTAATAATTCCTCAAACTCATAGTATATTTAGTTTTATTTCTCATTACTATATGTTTTTAATACCATAATGTCTCCATAGTTGATGTCTATATTTTGGTACCAATTAGAAGTGAGCTCTTTGAAAAATTTGTTTCATTTTCTAAAAAATTTCACTTAAGGGCATTATTTTGGCTGGAGTGATCCCAATTTCCATTTCATCAATTATATAAGGAGTTACATGTAGAAACTTGAGGTAATTAGTATAGTATTTTCAATTTATTCCAGTGATATTTTAGTAGCCTTAAAAGATGGATGCTTACAACATTATCTTTTAAATTTCCTGTGTGTGTGTGTGTGCATGTGTGTGTGTGTGTGTGTGTGTGTGTGTGTGTGTGGTTAGGTACCATTGTAAAAGCACTTGAAGGCTATACTTTTATTCATTTCTCAGCTGACCGTGATGCAAATGCACTATTCTTTTTTTTTCTTTTTTCTTTTTTTTTTTTTTTTTACAAAGGGTATGGAAGGAAAGTGTACTTTGTAAATCTCCTATAAAGTTATGTTTCCTTTGTCCTGATACCAGGACAGCAACATAGCTTGTTGTAGAAGTTTTGTGTCAAATGTTTGTTTACACACAACACTAAAATCTCATTTATTTGACATATTTGCTGAATACCCACTATCTGCCGGGCACCCTCCTAGGTTTTGCAGACCAGCGAACAAGACTGCAGTTTCCTTATGTAGTTGAACTTGCATTATTGTAATTTAAAAGACACCTTTTACTTTCTTCCCCCTCCCTTCTTTCTCTTCCTTTTTATTTTGAGTGGGTGCATATAGAGATATTTTTCTCCTTTAGTTTTTTTTTTTAATTATACTTTAAGTTTTAGGGTACATGTGCACAACGTGCAGGTTAGTTACATATGTATACATGTGCCATGTTGGTGTGCTGCACCCATTAACTCACTTAGTTTTGAATGTGAAAAATACTATTGAGTATATATGTGAGGATACTTTATTTTTTACCAACTGTTCTTGTTTGAGGAGGACCTTTCAAGATGGGAGGTGTTATATTAAATACATGTTACACACACCTCTTCATGTTTTATTTTAATCTTTTCTCTCATATATCATCCTTTATCCTTTCATTCTGACGTATACAATAATTTATTAGGCTACT
Source organism: Symphalangus syndactylus (assembly GCF_028878055.3). Classification (NCBI taxonomy): domain Eukaryota; kingdom Metazoa; phylum Chordata; class Mammalia; order Primates; family Hylobatidae; genus Symphalangus; species Symphalangus syndactylus. The sequence goes on from NC_072438.2 coordinate 26,477,948, forward strand.
CTCTCCTTTACTATTTTTTCTTCCATTCTATTCAATTACTATCTACATTGCAGTTTTTAGTTTATCAATGATATGCTTAATTGCTAGGTATTCTTTCCTGATCTTACATAGTTATCTCTTCATGATTGCCTATTCCAGTCATTCTGTGCTGTGTGTCTTCTCTAATTTGTTAGAAATAAAATTTAGATATTTTTCAAAAATATGATTTCTTGCAGCAGCACTGAGAAACACGTGCACATTCCTCTGATTGCTTTCTTTCATTTAGAGAACATTTTTTTTTTTTTGAGGCAGAGTCTTGCTCTGTAGCCCAGGCTGGAGTGCAGTGGCACGATCTCGGCTCGCTACAACCTCCGCCTCCCAGGTTCAAGCGATTCTCCTGCCTTAGCCTCCCAAGTAGCTGGGACTACAGGCATGCGCCTCCACACCCGGCTATTTTTTTTTTTATTTTTAGTAGAGACAGGGTTTCACCATGTTAGCCAGGATGGTCTCGATCTCCTGACCTCATGATCCGCCCGCCTTGGCCTCCCAAAGTGCTGGGATTACAGGCCTGAGCCACTGCACCCGGCAGAGAACAGCATCTTTTACATGTCTGAAAATTTCTCTCATTTTGCTTATGTTTACAAAGAGAGATTTCGGCTGGTTTTATGTTGATTGTGTCAGTTAAAATGAATCCTGTCAGTGAGGCTTCCTGTCTGATTTTTACAGATCCAAATGAAGGGATAAAGAAAAAGTTTTAATTTACTCTAGATCCACTTAACTATTTCTGAGATTCAGCAAGTATATGGTGGGGACTAAAAAGTGAGCTAATCCTATGATTTCCTCTAGGCCAAGTCATTTCTTTGCCATTTTGTTGAGCCTCTCAGGGGTCCTGCTACATAATTCTCTATTCCTGACTATTGTTGTAGAGTTTTTATCTTTGTGGACTCTGGGACCAGAAGTGCCAACACATCCACAGGGGTCCTTGACAGTGACACAGTCCCTCTCAACTTCTCTACTTGACTTTCTGACTTTGTAGGAGAGGTTTTGTTAAGTTCTTCGCATTTGTCCCGGAGCACAATGCTATCCCTTCATATAAGAGGAGTTTCTACCCACTTTTCCGTTTAAGTGAGTTTATGCAAACTCTACTATGGCATAGACCATTAGTTCTTCCCTCAGTAATGTTCTCTTTTTCTTCTATACAATTAGAAGCTTCAAATGCCATATAGATAACCAGCTAAAGACCTCATTCACCAGATTCCCTTCCAGTAAATTTTCATCATGTAATTGGATTTAGGCAAATGGTAGGAGAAAAAATGTGGTATATGCAATATCGTGCCTTTAAAAGAAAAGAGATGTGTGTGTGTGTGTTCACACACACGTAGAGAAAAGAACATTCTTTCTCTCTCTGTATATATATAGTATATATACACACAAGAGAAAAGATATATATATGTGTATATATGTGTGTGTGTGTGTATATATATATATATATATATATATATACATATATAGTCGTATAGGATTAGGTGGCTTAACTTCTGTGAACCCACAGAACTTATTTAGAAACTGTGGCTGATCACAGTAACACACACCTCTACAGTTTATGGGTTTTTGTAAGAACTAATTGGGTAAATATATTCGATTTTATTTGATAAACTGTACAATCTTATAAAAAGCCATTTGTTACAATTGGCTCTCACTATGTAACAGACTACCCATATTATTAATTATTATTAAGTAAATTTATAACTTATGAAATGAAATTTTAAATTGTGCTTTTGCTTTTGTGTGTAATCCTGCCTTTATATTTTTGGATATATATATATATATTTTTGGGGGGTATATATATATCCAATATATTTTTGGATATATATATATATATATCCAATATATTTTTGGATATATATATATATATATCCAATATATATATCCAATATATTTTTGGATATATATATATATATATCCAATATATTTTTGGATATATATATATATATATCCAATATATTTTTGGATATATATATATATATATATCCAATATATTTTTGGATATATATATATATATATCCAATATATTTTTGGATATATATATATATATATATCCAATATATTTTTGGATATATATATATATATCCAATATATTTTTGGATATATATATATATATCCAATATATTTTTGGATATATATATATATCCAATATATTTTTGGATATATATATATCCATTTTGGATATATATATATATTTATATATAACATATATTATATATTATATATAATATGTATTATATATTATGTATAATACATATATATAATATATATTATATATATTATATATGTATTTGGATATATATATTTTTGGATATATATATATCTCCATTTTGGAGATATATATATATATATATAAATAACTTTTGGGATACAAGTGGTTTTTGGTTTTATAAATGACTTGTGTAATGGGTACATGGATGAATTGCATGTGTGTGCATATATATATACATGAAACAAGAAAAGTTCCCTTGTCCCTCTCACAGGGTGTGTGATGGGGTGTTGCTGGCTTCTTTGGTGCCCTCCTGCTCAAACCTCTAGGGGAGCATGCACGTGGGCAGGTTGTGGGGCTCCAACCCCATGGCAGCATCTAGGGTTGAGTGTTTAGAGCTTCTGAAGCCCCAGTGGGCGTGTGTTATGGTGCGCTCTTTCGGTTTAGCCATCCGTAGGCAGCTTGTGTTGATCAGCTCAATTAGACTCCCTGACTTATTGCAAGGACAGAGAGCTTTCTGAATCCTGGGGTTTCTTCCTTTGGTTTATTGGAAGGGATCAGAGGGCACGTGGGCTTAGAGAATGAGTGCAAGGTTTTACTGAGTGGAGGAGCCAGAAGGGAGATGGAGTGGGAAGGTAGTTTTCCCCTGGAGTCAGGCTGCTCAGCGGCTGGGCTCTCCTCCAACCGCCCCAGCCAAATGCCACATTGTTCTGCCGGTCGATGGCCTTCCAGTGCCTCTCTCTCCATGTCCAGCCGCTTGTCTTCTTCCGCTGGTGTGTTCCTCTTGACGTCCAGCTGCTTGTGTGTGTGCCTGCCAGTGTCTCCGCGTTTTTTATTGGCACAGGATGGGGGTGTGGCGGGCCAGGGTGGTCTTGGGAAATGCAACATTTGGGCAGGAAAAGAGAAATGCCTGTCGGCACCTAGGTCCACCGGCACAGACCCTGGCTGGAGCCCTAGCCAGGAACCACACCCTCCTCTACCCAACACTTCCTGAATCCTTTCCATATCATATGTATATGTGTGTGTGTGTGTGTGTGTGTGTGTCTATATGTGTGTATATATATATATATATGGAGAAAAAGAATATATATTCATATTCCTTTTCTCTCCTTTTTCTGTTCAGTGGAATTTGCTTGTGGTGGAAGGAACTATAATAGCGTCAGAGCCAAGAGAAAAGTTCCCCTTTGCCTGCTGAAGGTTCACTGAAAAATCAAGTCACAGAATGACATACAAGTTTATTTAACATGTACACACAGGAGTCTTTAGAAGGAAAAGCCAACGGTACAGGGGAAATCGTCTATTTTATGCTTAGATTCAACAAACTATGGACAACTGTGCAGACATATCATTGGACAAAAAGGGGATGGACCAATCCTGATAGACTGAGTTGGGAAGCCTGGCGAGGTCTGTCTGTCCAGATTCTTCTTGGCCCCTCTGAGCACGCATTTCTTTCTTCTGGGTGTGGGCCAGGACCCTCTCTAGAATGGGGGTCTTATGACTTACAGTCAAATAAGGTGAGTTAGGTCATTTCTTTGTGGACAGTTTTTACACAGAAAGGTATAGAAGAACTTAGACCAGTATTATTCGGTTTTATGGCTGGTTTGGGGGGGAAAAGCGGTTCTGATTTCAGTGATCTGCTTTGGGGAAGAAGGATTCTAGGTTTTATGGGTAGCCTTGTGGGAGAATGGGACTGAGAGACAGGAGGGCAGGAGAATGTCAGAGAAAAACTTTGGCTTTTGAGGCTGCTTCTGAGGGCTTCGTTTTAGGGTATTGTTTTGGGGTATTTTTGGGGTATTGTTTTCTGAGTCCCATCGTTAGTCATTTTAAACCACCAGATGGGGAGCTGCATATTAAAGAAGACAGAACAATAAGACAGAATAAGCCCGGGTTCCACAGGGGAGAAAAGATTCTTTTTCTTACCCATCACAAGTTTCATAGCTGAGATCCCCCATAACCAAAGGCAGATAGACAAGAGTAAAATATTCAGATTTACTTGATGTAACTTTTATGTGACATGGGAGGCTTCAGTATAAAGGTCTATGGAAAAGGGGAAAACTATGTTTATGAACACACGTGCAGAAGTCAGAGTGGAGGGCTTGAAAAGGGGTATAGTCTAATGGTAATACACGTCGGGGGTGGGCGAGGAACTTAGCAATGTCTGTTTGTTCAGATTCTTCTTGGTGTCTCTGTGTGGCATTCTTTCCCTCTGGGTACAGGGCAGGACACTTGTCATGTGAGGGTCTTCAGGGAAGAAGAGAGAGAGAGGCCAGAGAGGGACCTTCATACGTTTTATAACCTGCTTCAGGAGAGAATGGTGAGAGAAGGTTGGAGAGACCTTTCTGCTTCTGTTTTTTTTTAAAATGCCAAGGTAGAATATTTTGGGTAGCATGCCCTGAACAATTTCAAAAGTGTGCAACTGTATATCACAACTGTGTAGGGCCCCACAACATTTTCCTCCCCTATCTGAGTGAAGATTCTATAATCGAGTCTGCTGAAATGAACTGACAATAGACAAAGCTAGGGGAAAGGCATACAAATGTATTGTGTGCATAAACATGAGAGTCACACAAAATACGAGGTTCAAAGTGGGGGCCAGGTGGCAGAAACTTAAGTAGAAGGAAACGGGGCCTCTGAGGGGGAGGGGAGGTTGTGGCAGGGACCATGGAAAGATAAGGAGAGAAAGAATGGTGAGCAAAGCTGTCTTATTATGCAGATCAAGTTTCTCAGGTAACAGCCCTTAGAAAAGTAGCTGAAAGAAGAAGTGAAAAGTCTGTCCTGGCATGTTGTCCTGGGCCTGGCGACTTTTAATTTCCTTTCCTGCAATACAAATTAATCTTCCCTGGTCAATAAGATTTCAGACAGGAGATTGAAGGCAATTGTGTTTCTTTTGGAAGAATTTCCCTCAGTCAGATAAGGAAATTTCAGGCACAGATCCTCCCTGCACTTGGTAGGAGAAACTAGGGAGGGTCAGAGTCCTTGATTCCAAAGCAGCTTCGAAAGCTCTCGTTTCCTTTAGTTCTTCGTGCTCAGTGTGCCAAAGCACCAAACGTTGGGGTATCATTTTCTGAGCCCAACACCTGGCCTGCTTACCTCTGGACTGCTGTGTGAGAAACAAACCTTCCCATTGTGTATGTGCTGTTATACTGGTCTTTATCACCTTGACTAGAAATCTCTTTGCATGGCACCCTGCCCTGGTTTCTGGTAGTGAGGTAGGTAATTATGTCTGTCATTTCTCGTGGAATCTGGACAACATCACCACCTCCTCTCGCTCCTGAAATGATTTCAAAGCTAAGACAATGTCGCTTTACCAGCGATTGGTTTCTCCTCTCCCTTCCTGATTTTTGCATACTACTATAGTACGATCAAGAGGTAGTGCTTTTATTCATTGATGAAACACACATTATTTAGAATTTGCTACTATCCAGGCTTCACTAAGCACCAAGTTACTTCAGGATTCCTCAAATAATTTATCATTTAACAGAGGGAGATGGAAGTATTTAAAAAGTAAGCACACTAAAACGAAAGAGAGGCATGTCCAGGTGACAGTGAGAGCATAGAGGAAGGGTGTTGACTCAACATAGCTCATACTGCTCTTACATACTTTTAAAGGAATTCATATCATTTTAATATCCTATTTCTATGATGCTTCCATCACATAAGCTGATTTTTGCCCTCTCTTTTTTGTGAGGAATGGATAAAGGGCAATTGGTTAATAAGTTTGAGATCATCGTTCATTAAGTGGTAAGCACTGGTCATATTGAGAAGTGACTTTAACAAGTTCTACAACTCAGCTTAAATGCTTAAGTACTAACATGCAGAATTATTTCCTGTCTGAACTCCTACAACAGATGCTTTTCTTGCTACAGAGTTTGCTATAAATTATATGCTAAGATAGGGCACAGACCCCCCTGCCCATTGCAGTGCAAAGTGCTGGACAAGCAATACGATCAATAATCACTTGTTGAGTTTGGCAGGGAGGGAATGAAGAAGGGAAGGAAAGATGATAGGAAGGAAAGAAGGTTATAGGAAGGAAGGAAGGAAAGAAGAAAGGAAGGAAAGGAGGAAGGAAGGGAGGGAGGGAAGGAGGGAGGGAGGAAGGAAGGAAGGAAGGAAGGAAGGAAGGAAGGAAGGAAGGAAGGAAGGAATCATGGTATAGCCTATGTTACTTTCTAGATCACAAGAAACCAAAAACAAATTGATTCTTAGTATGTCTGATGCATTGTTACAATCGTTATTATTGAAGCAAAAATAGAAGAACAGGTAGCTGTATCATTCAAGTTACTGTTAGGAGACCTAAGTTAGACTCCTAGCTTGGCGATTTGCTAGCTAGGTGGTCCTTGGCATAATAATTAACCTCAGTGAATCTCAAATTCCACATCTGTTGTTCAGGCATCATACCTGTCATGCAATGTTTTTGTGAAAATGAAATGGAATATCTATGGAACTTCTTAGCAAAGATCCAAGTTCATAGTAAATACTCAATAAATGTTAATGGCATACGCTTTTTAATAATAAACTTTTAATTTGCAATATATTAACTATGTTGAAAAGTACATATTTCAAATAATAAATATCCATTTACCAATCTCTCAGATTTATTGGATGTTAAAGATATACACAAACTCCTTTATAGGAGGTAGGCATTCTGCATCATTTTTTACTCTTTGAAATCATTTTTCCATTACAGTTTCCCCATATGTTATCGCAATATATTTTTGCTCTTCAAAAATTCTTTATTGATTCACCAATGTATATAATAAAATAATTTATTTTGAAATTTGAAATGAAAATAATTTGACATTAAAATTATTATTTATTTATTGTGGCCATAAAGGTCTATGTGTAGTTTTTCCTGGATTAGATTCTGAAGTCAAAAGTTAATATATAATTGATAAGAGCTTAAACATATTAAAATATTGTTAATAGCTATTAAATGCAAAATGTAAAATTTTGCTGGAAATCTATGTATTGTTGAGATAGGCAGGGCTGGATTATCTAGTTATGTAGGAGCCTTTGCAGATATTTCTATTTTGAACTGTCCCTTTGTTAAATACACCAGAAGTTTTTCCTCTTTAAAGCAACTCATCATAGTTGTATTAGGGATGAGGGCATCTTCTTTTATTATTATTATTATTATTATTATACTTTAAGTTCTAGGGTATATGTGCACAACGTGCAGTTTTGTTACATATGTATACATGTGCCATGTTGGTCTCCTAATGCTATCCCTCCCCCCTTCCCCTACCCTACGACAGGCCCTGGTGTGTGATGTTCCCCATCCTGGCATCTTCTTCTTTTGAGAAATAAAGGATTAGTAATTGTGAAACAGGATGTGAAGAAGGAGATCCTATCGTCACTTTCTCAGTTTAACTTTAGGATATATGGCATATATTGAAGACATGAAAATGGCTTCTCTTAAATTATCTGTGCATATTTAGCTTTGTGGTGAAGGGATGTTGTGAAGAGGAAGCAAAGATAATACAAATAGGAGTTAAAACATAGCACATTGCCTTTGTGTATTTTTTAAAGCATTTTTATTCCTTTTTCTAAGTGTAAAATACACACATTAGTAGTAAAAATTTCTACCAATTGAGGGCAAGCATATACATATAAACCCAAGATTCTATGATAAATACTATGAACGCTTTGTATATTATACTTTCTGATTTTTTTCCTTTCATTATTATACATGTGGAATACATGTGCAGAACATGCAGGTTTGTTACATAGGTTTACACGTGCCATGGTGGTTTGCTGCACCCATCAAACCAGGCGTGTGATGGTGTGTGATGTTCCCCTCCCTGTGTCCATGTGTTCTCATTGTTCAACTCCCACTTATGAGTGAGAACATGCAATGTTTGGTTTTCTGTTCCTGTGTTTCCTGAGAATGATGGTTTCCAGCTTCTTCCGTGTCCCTGCAAAGGACATGAACTCATCCTTTTTTATGGCTGCATAGTATTCTATGGCATATATGTGCCACATTTTCTTTATCCAATCTATAATTCATGGGCATTTGGATTGGTTCCAAGTCTTTGGTATTGTGAACAGTGCTGCAATAAACATACGTGTTCTTGCATTAACATACGTGTTCATGCAATAAACATACATGTTCTTGCATTCTTTAGAGTAGAATGACTTGTAATCCTTGGGCATATACTCAGTTTTGGTCAAATGGTATTCCTGATTCTAGATACTTGAGAAATTGTCATGCTGTCTTCCACAGTGGTTGAACTAATTTACACTCCCACCAACAGTGTAAAAGCATTCCTATTTCTCCACATCCTATCCAGCATCTGTTGTTTCGTGACTGTTTAATGATTGCCATTCTAACTGGCGTGAGATGGTATCTCATTGTGGTTTTGATTTGCATTTCTCTAATGACCAGTGATGATGAGCTTTTTTTCATATGTTTATTGGCCACATAAATGTCTTCTTTTGAGAAGTGTCTGTTCATATCCTTCGCCCACTTTTTGATGGAGTTGTCTTTTTCTTGTAAATTTGTTTAAGTTCTTTGTAGATTCTGGATATTAGCTCTTTGTCAGATGGGTAGATTGCAAAAATTTTCTCCCATTCTGTAGGTTGCCTGTTCACTCTGATGATAGTTTCTTTTGCTGCGCAGAAAAGCTCCTTAGTTTAATTAGATCCCATTTGTCAATTTTGGTTTTTGTTGCCATTGCTTTTGGTGTTTTAGTCAGGAAGTCTTTGCCCATGCCTATGTCTTGAATGGTATTGCCTAGGTTTTCTTCTAGGGTTTTTATGCTTTTATGTCTTACATTTAAGTCTTTAATCTATCTTGAGTTAATTTTTGTATAAGATATAAACAAGGGGTCCAGTTTCAGTTTTCTGCATTTGGCTAGCCAGTTTTCCCAACACCATTTATTAAATAGGGAATCCTTTCCCCATTTCTTGTTTTTGTCAGGTTGTCAAAGATCAGATGGTTGTAGATGTACAACCATCTGATGTTTTTTTCCTAAGAATCTATTTACATTTTAAACTTTTAAAATTATATGTGATATTTCCTTAGATTTTTTCTGCATAAATGTATTTAAATAAATATATATATTTCCATCAGAATACAACATTTTATATTTTTTATTCATTATAATTCGGTTCAAAATATTTTTTAATTTTTCATGTGATTTCTTCTTTAACTCATGACATTTTTATAAATGTGTTATTTAATTTCCAAATAATTTGAGTTGGTTTTTAGGCAGCCATTTGTATCCTTTGGTCTTTTTTTAAGCAGCAGCCAGAGATTCCATTCATTTGTAAGTTGGCTTACTACAATTCTTCAAAATAAGACAACAAAGATTTTATAATACGCTATTATTTTATATATGACAAAGAGAAAAAAGTTACCAATCATACCATGTATTACACCATTGGATATAAGACATAGCTCTATTTTAGTGCTGTTAATATGTGAAAACCAAAACAAAATCTATGCCTTTGAATTGACAGACTGTATTATTGACTTCTCAGCTCAGAACTCATGACCTTGAATCTCTTAGGAAAATCTATAGTTATTACAATAACCTCCAAAGTCCTTATGTAGTCTACCAGTTTCTCTCCCTGACTTCTAATCTCTCCTTGTACCCTGCTACACTCACCCTTACCATACTCACCATTCTGAACTTAGTGAGCTCAAGGACTCCAGATGTACTTCTACCTCAGAACCTTCATTACAACTTTCTCTCCTCCCAGTTGCCCACAGCTTACTCTCTCACTTCTCTCAAGTCATTGCTCAACTTTCTTCTTTATAGCGAGACCCTTCCCAGCAACCCAATTCAAACATGAAATATTTGCTTTCTTTATTACCTTCCTGATCGATATTCCTTCCCCATTTTCTTTCTCTTCATTGCCCTTATCTGAATTTGACCTACTACAGAACATTCTATGGAATTACTCCCACTTTATATTTTCCCAGTTGCATAGTACTATGTTATTAATATCCGTTGAATTTATATTTGAATGCAACATCTTTTGGGCACGTTTATACAGGAAAAAAAATTATTATGCCCACAAGTCTAAAAGCAATATTTTTAAATGAAACAATATTCATGAACAGTCTTTAGTTATATTGCAAACATCATTGATAGAACATACAAATCTCAGGAAGTGAGAGTAGAATGTCAACTAAGGTGATGCACAACATGCTACTATGTTGATGTTAACTATTAACATCAGTTGTTGGGTAAGCAAAATCAGTGTTTTATGTATTTTACTTCCCAATATAACCATTTGTTATTAATATTTATATATTTGATATTTTTATTATATTGTAGGATATTGGTTGGGTTGGAGGTTAATGTGTCATATATTATTTTCCTGATCAAGAACAATGGGGAATATATTTCTGTAATATGTTTTACATTTTTCATAGAAGTTACAATTTTTGTGCAAAAACATTTTGCTTTCAAGAATGGATGAGAGAATTAGTGATGGGAGAATTAATGATGGGAGATGCCTATGTGTATCTTACTTGTTGCTTTATTATTATTCTTGCTATTAATAGTGCCTTTCTCCCAAAGAAAAATTCAGTGAAGGAAAGCCTTTATGTCTGTTTTGTTCACTAGAGCTAGGATGGAGCCTAACACATTGTAAGTGACTAATAAATATTTGCAAAATGAATGAGCATTGCTGGCCTCTTTGATATTTTTTAAATATCACTGTAGCCAATTAACTGAATTAATTTTTCTATTGCTTCTAATAGTTTTTCAGTTGATTTTTGTATGTTTTCTCAGTAGAATATAGAATTATTTGTGAATGGTAATTTTGTCTTTCCTTTTTCAAAAATGTTTCATGTCTTACTGCATTAAAACTTTGAGAAGACATTCAGTTTTGTTTTTTGTAGCAGGCTGTCTTAGTCCATTTGGGTTGCTATAAAAAAATACCTTAGACTGGGTAATTTATGCACAACATAAATTTTTGCTCACAGTTCTGGAGGCTGGGAAGTCCAAGATCAAGGCACTGGCAGATTCAGTATCTGGTGGGGGCCTTTTCCTCATAGAAAGTATCTTCTTGCTGTGTCCCAACAGGGCAGAAAGTGTTAACTAACTCCTTCAGGCCTCTTTTAATAGGGGACTAATCCTATTCATGAGAGCAGATCCATCATGACCTAATCACTTCCAAAAGCCTTAGCTCTTATTAGTATCACAATAGGGATTAGTTTTTCCTCCCTCCCTCCCTCCCTCCCTCCCTCTTTCTTTCTTTCTTTCTTTCTTTCTTTCTTTCTTTCTTTCTTTCTTTCTCTCTCTCTCTCTCTTTCTTTTCTTTCTTTCTTTCGTTTATTTCTCTTTCTTGCTTTCTTCCTTCTTTTTTTTTTTCTTTTTTAGATGATGTCTTACTCTGTGATCCAGGCTGAAGTGCAATGGCATGATCACAGCTCACTGTAGCCTCGATCTCCTAGACTCAGTTGATCCTCCTACCTTGGCCTCCTGAGTAGCTGGAACTACAGTCATGCCACTACACCTAGCTCATTTTTCTTTTGTAGAGATTGGGTTTCACCATTTTGCCCAGGCTGGTCTCAAACTTCTGGGTTCAAGCTATCCTCCTGCCTCTGCCTCCCAAAGTGCTGGGATTACGAATGTGAGGCACCACACCCAGCTGGATTAGTTTTCAACATACGAATTTTGGGATAACACAGATATTCAAACCATAGCATAAGTATAACTACCTTAGTCCTAATTTTAATGGTTTATGTTTTAATATCTCTTTGTTCAACAATAGATATGATGTCAATTGGTGTTGATTAATATTTATTATATAAAGAAAAAACTCTTACTATATAGAATGTTTTCATTTTTAAGTGGAGTGATTAATTTTTATCAGAATTTTTACAAAGTTCTTCTTTAGTGATGTGAAGCTGGTACATTTCATAATCTTGATCTACCCTTTCTTTCCCTGTATAAACCCTAACTGGCTCTTACGTATTACATTTTTAGTGTTCTGTTGAAATTGATTGGTATGTCTGTCTGGATAGCCTAGATGATGTCATGGTTAAAGGCAATATCAGTGACTTAAAATAACAAAGACTATTTCTTGCCCCCATACAGCCGGCTTGGGCCGGGGTAAATCTCTGGAGCAACTGTTTTCCATGTGCTAGATCATTACTAAACCTGTATATGGACACAGCTGCCACAGTCGCCAGAGAAGGCGAAGAAAGTGGTGAAGAACCAAGTGCTGGTAATTAGTTCATACTGCTCAGGAATCATGGCAGTTCTGGCTCACCTTTTATTGGCTATGGAAAAATCACATGGCCATGGTTAAATTCAAGAAGACATGGAAATCAATCCTTCCATATGCTGTGAAAGAGATGGAAGATGAATACTGTTGAATACTAAAAAGGCTGCCAGACTAGGCTAGTATTTTATTGAGGATGTTTACACATTGATTTTTAAGTAAATTTTGTATGTAACTTTTTTCTTGTTCTATTTTTGTCAAATTTAATTACTAGGGTTATAAAATGTATGTGACAATATAATTGGATTTCTATTTTTTCTTTAAAGTTTGATATGTTTGCTAAAAAGGCTTTCTTATACACCCAGGCTTTTTTGGGAATTACAGTTTGGCATTTTGAAAAAGACATATATAATCAGATCTTTAATGTCCTTTTGATCTGATTATTTCATTTGTATTTTTATAGAAAACTGTATATTTCATTGAGATTTTCAAAAACTTTACAAAGAACCTTAAATGTTTATTTTTTATTATTATACTTTTAGTCACTTCTGTTTTGATAGCATAATTTTAATTTTTAATTTTGTGTATTTGTGTTTTTCTCCATTTCTCATGTTAAACAATCTGGAGACTTATCTATTGCATTTTTTCCTTAAAAAATTATTTCTGAATCTTCTATATGTATTCTGTTGTATCATCTCATTTGTTGTGGTTTCTATTTTTCTCTTATTGCTAATTTTCTTGAATAGGCCATACAAACACAAAGATATGCAAGGAAAAATAAAACTTTCTCTAACCTCTGTCCCTCAGCCACACATTTTTCTTATTCAGAGGCCAAATCAACTTCTTTTGAATTCATTCAGATATACTCTAAATTATATACATGTATTTATAGTAATATATACATATTTTCTACTAATCTTCTGTTTCACAGATGAGATTGTACTCTACACTGCATTTTGGAATTATCTTTTTGAATATAAAATATATCTTCAAATTATTACATGCCTGTACCTATGGAGTTATTTTATTCATTTCTATTGCTACACAGTGCTGGTTTATATTATGGAACCATTATTGGTTTATCCAGTCTTCTATTGTTAGACCTTTGAGCATTCTCTGCCCCTCATACCTTGATGCTACAAAATGTAGTAATGAATATCCTTGTACTTCTGTCATTTTATACACATGCCAGTATACATGTAGAAGAGATACATGGACCTATATATAACCTGGACCAAAGGGGAGATGCAATTTTAACTCTGATAGAAACAAATTGCTCTCCATGGAAGTTTCAATTTACTCTCCCAGGAGTTGTGTATGAGAATACATATTTCCTGAGATAATACACTGCTATTAAATTATTTGATCTTTCCTAACCTGGCCAGTTAAAAAATATCAGATCTTATTGTAAATGTAATTTGCATTTTCTTTTATTATGAATGAGGTCTATATATATTTGTTTAAGAGCCATTTGAAATTCCTTTTCAGTGAATGGAGTGAGCTTGTAGCCTCTGGCCATATTTTCTATTAGAATGTCATTCCTTTTTTGTCTTAATTGAAAAGCACATTAGCACTTCACCTGCGACATGAGTTGCAAATATTAATTCACACTTTTATCACTTTTCTTTTAATACTACATATAGTAGCTTTTTTCCAAGCAGATTATTTTTATGCCTTCAAAGTTACTAGATTTTTATGGCTTCTGTATTTTGGACACTCCTAAAAAGGTCTTTGCTACACTGAAAATTTTTAAAAGCTCTATCACAGTTTGTTCTATGTCTTTTATGTTTCTTTTTTATGTGTTAAAATCTTTGATTCATGAGGTATTTATTTTGATGTGAAGTGTGAGGTAAGCATTTTACTTTATTTTCTTACGTATGGCTATTTAATTTGTTGAACAAAATATATTAAATAAGGCATATTTTCCCTCAGACTTGAAATGCCAATTTCATCATATATTAAAATTCCATATATATTTGCTTCTATATGTAGACATATTTTCTGATACATGGATATGTCTGCATATTAATACACCAATACTAAGGTATTCTGACTTTTACTTTTTAGCATACCTTATTATCTATTATGACTAATTTCTCTTTATTCTGCTTCTTCAGAAATTTACAAGTTATTTCAAATTTATTTTTTCACTTAAACTGTAGAATCTTCTTTCATAGTTCCAGAAAAAGAAATCTATTTGTATTTTTACTGAGATCATAATAAATTTATAGATTAACCTACAGCCTGGTATAGCTTCCTATTTTGTAAGGTCAACTTCTGTTTATTCTTAACTTGTATGCTCAGACCACTTCATCTCACCTTTATATATATATAGGCCTTTTTGAATTGGGGGACGAACTAGTCTGCTCAGGCTGTCAAAACAAAATATCACAGGCTTAAACATTAAAAATTTCAATTTAAATTAGAAATGTATTTACCTTAGCTGGGAAGTCCAAGATTAAGGTGCCAGCCCTGCTGATTTCTAAATCACTTTTAGGGTCATTCTTCCCTTATCCTGAAGGATAATGCATGTTTGCAGTTGAATAGCTCTACAGTCCCATTCTACAGGATCGCAGAAGTCCAGCTTCCTCCATTCCATCTAGTTTTTTATGTCCTTCAGTCCCAGCTGGCAGTATTTCTGCTGGTGTAGACCCATATCTGTTCCTGGCTCTTACTGATATATCAGATTAGATCTGTTATTCACACCCATACCAATCTTCCCATCAAATGGTTGTCCAGCCACATCCCTAGCACTCTCTTCAGAATAGACTTCCTCATATTTTTTAAATATGAACAGGCAGGTAACGTTTCAAATCTTTAAGTTCCTGTTACTTTTTGATTAACAATTCTTTTGTCAATTCAACTCTCACCTCTTGCATTTTATTATAAGTAGTCAGGAGGATCCAGGCTATACCTTGAACATTTTACTTGGAAATCTCCTCACATAAATATGCAATTCTACCTTTCACAAGTGCTATCTCCCCTAAAGCACTAGATCACAATTTAGGCAAGTCCTCTAGCACTTTATAACAGTGATCACCTTTTCTCCATTGTCCAATAACAACTTCCTCATTTCTGTCTGATACCACACCAGAATGACTTTAACATTCATATTTTTACGAACATTCTATTCAGGATTATTCTCTACATATTCTCTAAGAACATGGAGGCTTTTTCTTTAGCTCTCTTCTTTTCTTCAAAGCCCTCAACAGAATTGCCTTTAATATTTATATTTCTTCATGACAATCTTAATTTTATTTTTAGTAAGCACCACAAAACTCATCTAGCCTCTACCCATCACCCATTCCAAAGCCAGCTCCACATTTTTAGGTATTTGTTACAGCAGCACCTTACTTTTGATACCCAAAACTTTATCAATCTGCTCAGCTACCATAACAAAATGCCACATGCTGTGTTGCTCAAACTATAGAAATTTATTTTTCACTGCTCTGGAAACTGAGAAGTCCAAGATCAAGATGGTAGCAAGGTAGGTTTCATTTTGAGTTCTCTTCTCTTGGCTTTGGGCAGCCACCATCTTGCTGTGTTCACATGACTTCTCTCTCCATGTACATGCACCAAGGAAAGGCCATAGGAGGACACAGTGAGAACGTGGCCATCTACAAGCCAGGAAAAATACATGACTGGAGAGTCATGGAGGCATATATGGAGGCTACCTATGGGCCCAACAGCATGGACAATCCATTACTAAGGCTGATCCTGCTGTTGCTTCCTCTGAGTGTCCAACTTCTCAGTGAGAGAAATGAACACTGAGCTCCCTCCTCCCTGAACTCCTTTATGGCACTATACCTCAGGGAGACCACCTGGCCACATGGTGGCAATTTGACAGCAGGTCCCTTCCATCCACAAAGGGCCAGTCATTCCTCTATTTCAGGTATAGATTTGTTCTTCTTGCTAGTAGAGTCTTAGCCACTACTACTATCCAGGTGCTTAAAGAATGCCTGGTACATGGGCCTGGAATCCCACGCAACATAACATCCAACCAGGGGACCTACCTTATAGTGAAGGGGATGCAGAAGTAGGCCATGGTCCCTGGGCCCACTGGTCATGTCACGTACTTTATCATCCAAAGGCCACTGGCCATGATCATAGAATACTTGTAGCTGTACAACTGAAGTACTAATTTAGAGAAAACACTCTAAAATATGAAGTACCATCCTGTAGAAGGCAGTATGTCTATTAAATGAGATATTTTGATATGGCTCTGTGTTTGCACAAAGATAGATGAATGGTTCCAAGATCCAAGGCATGGAAGCAAGAGTGGCCTCATTTACCATTCCTCTTGAAGATCTCCAGGGGATTTTCTCCATCCTGTCTCCTCAACTCTGGGCTTTCCTGGGTTGGGGTTCTTGGTCTCAAAAGGTACCAATAAACACAGCAAAGTTCTTGTTGAATTATAATTTATAGCTACCACCTGGGCACTTTGGAGTCTCTGAGCCCAGAAACCATCAGACAATAAGAGGACTTGCTATATTGGGAGGGGGAATTGACCTTAATCAACAGGAACAGATAGGGCTGCTTATACCAATGGTGGTAGAGAATAATACATGGCGAACCCAGGTGATCTACTTGGGTGCCTCTGGTACTCTCTTGTCCCATTGTAACTGCTAATGGGTATGTGGACAAACCCTGCACTGAGGAGGGTATGGCTATCAAGTGTTCAGACCCTTCAGGTATGAAGATTTAGGTCACACTGTCAAAGTAATCCACCAAACTTTGCCAAGATGACAGCTGAGGGTGAGCGGAATTTAGAACAGGCTAGTGGGCGTAGGAGATGAGCACCCATCTCTCATGATCTGAGACCATGAGTAGTTGGTCTCAAGTCAACTGCATCCATAGGAGCTACACATCATCCTATTAATCTTTTTCTGAGCTTTCCCTCATGCCAGCAACCCCCATAGGCCATGATAAGAGCTGTGTATCAGTGTAGGATACAGTCTGTTTTAATTTGAGCTGATGAAGAAGCCTGAAGGAGGCTTCTTCCAAAAGTCAACATTTTGCAGGAAAGAATAACTAATCATTACTACCCAGTCTGATAGAAGCTGTGAATAGCATTTTAATAGTTAAAATAATGTAACCATATTTAACCATGTGGTAAGGTGGGGAGAATAAAAATATATGAGTACATTTGAGCATGTGTGTTGGAGGCTGACACTGGAAATAGAAGCAAATATTTGTCTTTCGTGGAAAAAGTCAATAGATAAAGCTAAAATTGAAAAAGAAAGCAATAGAGTGTTAGTAGACAAAAGGAAAGATAAATAAGAATATTCAACTCAAAGAATTGAGAGTGATTGCTTCTGGGAAAAGAGAAATAAGGTAGAGATTACTCCGTTTTAAAGGGAAAAGTAGTCTCCTTCTTGAATATGTGCATGCCTATCTATGATTGAAACGTAAAAAGAACACAGGCAAATAATACGATCTACTGAGTAATAAGAATAGTTTAGGAGGATTTTCTCTTTTCTTAGTTCTTTCTCCATCATCTCTTTATAATGATATAGTTTAGAATTTTCAATTCATTGTTGTTAGTATTAAATTATTAATGTTAATATAAGGCTGGCCGCAGTGGCTCACACCTGTAATCCCAGCACTTTGGGAGGCCTAGGTGGGCAGATCACCTGAGGTCAGGAGTTCGAGACCAGCCTGACCAACATAGTGAAACCCTGTCCCTACTAAAAATGCAAAAATTAGCCGGGCGTGGTGTTGGGCGCCTTTATCTTCTGTTTCATGTTTAATTTTATATTTTTAACAATTTTACAATCATATTAAATAGCATTCTAGATGTAGCCACATTTAACTAGTTTTCCTTTCTTCCTCTCTCCTTTTCTTCTTTCCTGTCCTTTCTCCCTTCTTTTCCCCTTCCTTTATTTTGTTTTGTTTTGTTTTTTTGAGACAAAGTTTTGCTCTGTCACCCAGGCTGCAGTGCAATGGTGCAATCTCGGCTTACTGCAACCTCTGCCTCCTGGGTTCAAGCGATTCTCCTGCCGCAGCCTCCAGAGTAGCTGAGATTACAGACGCCTGCCACTAAGTCGACTAACTTTTGTATGTTTAATAGAGACAGGGTTTCACCATGTCAGGAGTCTTGAACCCCTGACCTTCAGTGATCTGCCTGCCTTGGCCTCCCAAAATGCTGGGATTACAGCTGTGAGCCGCCACTCTTGGCCTCATTTTCTCTTTTCTTCCTCCTTCTTTCCTGATCTCTTTTACCTTTATCCTTCCCTTCCTTCCTCTCTTTCTTCCTGTCTTTTCTTTCTTCCTTTTTTCTCGTCCTTCCTTTTTCCCTCCCTCTCTTGATTTCTCTCTCCCTCCTTCTCTTCCCTCTCTTTCTCTTCCTTCTTTCCTTCCTTCCTTCCTCCCTCCCTTCCTTTCTTTCTTTCTTTCTTTCTTTCTTTCTTTCTTTCTTTCTTTCTTTCTTTCTTTCTTTCTTTCTCCCTTCCTGTTTTTTTTTAATTTTCCCTTCTTTCTTTCTTTGTTTCATTTCTAAACTGAATTTTGTCATTCTCAAATTTCTTACTTTGATTTATTTCTGCACAGCTGGACTAAACCTTGAATATTTTTAATAGCACAGTCAGAAAAAGCAAATGGGCACTTGTACCCAGTGAAAAAATTCCAGACAGCATTATACAAGGAGTCAAACAGTGTTATAGCATAAAAAGTGCCATATTTCAAGAAAGTGACAATACTGTGCTCTGGAAATTGGTTTTGGATGACTTGAATCTTGTCTTCAGTGATGACAAAGGCAATGATGTTGACTACAAATTTGAACAATTGCAATAAAATAGGTTCACAAAATATGAGTTGAAATAACAATTTTTAAAATTCAAATACTACTTTACATAAAACATTATCTTACACAAGTGTTCATATCATATTATTACGAGAATACATTTGCATATTTTAAACATACCTATTAAAATAGAAAATATCAAATTTGCCAAAAATTTATTTTTGTATATTCTTGTTGAAGAAAATGGTATCAGTCTTTATTCAGGGAAATAAGATATTGCCTATTCAATTTCAATGACCCAGTGAGTTACAGTCTTACCTATACAGATGAAAAAACTAAAGCTCAGAAAGTTTAAGCTCAGTGTCACACAGCTAGGACAGAGGGAAGGAGGGATTTGAATCCATTTTTAACTTATGCCCAAGGCACTCTTAAGACACCTTAGACTTAGCTATACCAATGCCTCCCTTTAGGGAACTAGTGTTAAAATCTGAGCTAAGGATGGGAATGGCCAGGTAAACAGGAGTTCATGTTTACCGGACAGTAATGTACAACCTAATAGTACATTCTTAGGTTGAAGGTTATTGTAGAGATTCTGGGAAACAAGGGAAATACTCTAAAGCACTAAAGTAAGAGAGAAAATGTTGCAGTGAACCGAATGCTTATTCCCCCCTCCGCCAGTATCAGCTATAGCAATTCTAACCCCCAATGTGATGGTATTTGGCAGCAGGGCCTTTAGGAGGTAACAGGTCATGAGGGTAGAGCCCTCATGGATGGAATTAGAGGGAATGGGAAGTCGGCACTCTACACCAAAGAAGGTGGTTCTCACCAAAAGCTGACCATGCTGGTACTCTGATCTCAGGCTTTCAGGCTCCAAAACTGTGAGAATAAATTTCTGTTGTTTATAAGCCACCAGTCTATGGCACTTTGTTATAGCATCCTGGACTGAATAAGACAATGATGAAATACAACAAGTCTGTGGACAGATGGTACCTACCTTAAAATTTTGTTGTAAAGTATTCCTTGCCAAGGCTGCCATCTATGTAAAAGACCATCTCTCCTGAAATTGCTTATAAATCTCCTGCTCCTCCATTGAGGCTCTCTAACGTTTCTATCCTCTGGAATACCTTCCCTGACCTACCCATTCCTTCCTCTGAGCTCCCTTGCACACAAGTCTATCCTCCTGCTCCTTTTCCACCTCCACCTCCTCCTCCTCTTCATTCAGTAATTTAAATGACAATTCTTTATTTGAATGTCTGGGTCCACATTGTACTGCTAAATCCTTGAGGGCAGTGTTTATGTTTTTTAAAGGTATTTTTCTGCACAGCCTGGTGAAGTATCTGGAACATAACATGTAACCAATAGTGGAGCTGTGATTTGAACCTAGCTCTGATTATTACATGAATGATTAATGAATGAAGGACAGACTCTTTTGCAAGTCTACATGGGCAGTGGGGTTTGGGAGTACCTTTGACATGAGTTTTTCTGTTTTTATTTTTTATCCTGGAGAAAATGTTGTAATATTACACAAAACAGTAGATTATGTTTTAAAACTCAAAACATAATTTAATAAGTGATTATCTATCACTTTCTGATTAGTTTTCCAGAGAGAGTTGTTTCTTATCATCTCAGATATTTGAACCTTGCATTGAGAACATGAGATGTTGAGATACACTATTAGGTTGTGTCATAAAGGATGAGAAGTGTATGGTTATGTGAGGGGGGTGATGGGAGCACACCCTTCTGTTACTCATCCCATGATACACTTCCAAAAATTTCTACTGCATTTAATTTGAAAGTTTTTAAAATTATAGAACCAACTTTGCTATTAGACATCTTGACATGTTTGAATAAAAAAAGTAATTGTGTCAAAATAATTTTAGAAAATGAGTCCCAGTCTTTGACTCTATGGGGGTGGATATTCTGAATTGTCAGGGCATTGTAAGTGCTATAAGTTGTACTTTGATCAATCATTCTGAAGGAGAAGAGACAGGGTTTACTTTGGAGACTGCGTTTTAGAAGAGCTGCCTGCTTAGGTATTTGCTAACCAATGGAGGAGTAACCTGATATTCCCCTCAGAACTGCTGTTCTTCTCATGAGTAGTCATTTCTCTTCATGTTACAGAAACAGAACCACAGACTCTCAAGAGTTTGTTCTAGGAAGTTATTCAGCTCTGCAGCAAACCAATATTTCTCTGCTCTCCTGTGGAGACATTTCAAATATGCTTTTCATCCCTCACACCTAATTTATGCAAAGAATCTCTTGCCCTGGGGGCTGTTCTGCTTTTTAATGAATTCACTTTGATGACAACTAAATGTGGCAGGTGTTTCAGGAAGCAGTTCAACCAGGGATAGTTTAACTTTAAAATTCTGTCACGTGTGTAATATCTCTGAACCTAATATTTTGGTTGAGATGTGTAGATTCGGTTTGCCTTTTCATTTCTTTCCTTATGAAGCATTGTGTCTGAACTTATTATGGATTTCATTGTTGGGCTGGGAGTGAAGAAATCTTTAGGTTGACTATGCTAAAAATAGCCATTTGCCCTAGCATATGTCACTGAGTAAACTTTTCTAAGCAACAGATTTCAAATCTGTAAAATGAGTTGGTGGCAGTGAGGAGAGTTGGATGAGATCATCTCTCCATGGCTTCATATACCTCCTCCCTCCTCAGTGCTAAGGATTCACATACACGGATCCTCAGTGCAGATTGTGAAACATAGACGGACATCTTCATTCGAAGATTCCTCAGATATCTCAAGGCCAACATGCAAATGTGAGCCAGGCAGGCATCTTAACAGTTTGCCTGTGTTCTCTGTGGCTGTGAATAATGTCATCATCTCAATCAATGAGAAAGATACCTAGACATTACCCCTGGTGTGATAACTATGTTACCTACCAGGTAGAAGTCTGTGTAGGCATTTGCCCTGAAGTTCTCATTGAAGGCTCATGTGTTTGATTTGCCCTCATGAATTTAAAACTGGATCATTGTTTAATAAAGACAATATATTTATATTTGTTGCTATATTTTACCTTGGCTAAATATTAATAGCTAAACTTTTTGCTGTTAAGAGATTGTGAGATTGAAGTAAGATATGAAAAGGACATAATATAAAGAAACAAGAGAGGCAAAAAGGAAGTAGAAAGCTCTCTTCTGAGTTAGATGGCATACAGGGAAAGAGGAATTGAAAGACAAGGGGTTGGATGCCTACGTACTTCTCCCCACTTCTCTCGTTTCAGAGAAGGCTCATTATCCACTCATTGTGGCATAGTCTGGGGACATTCTATCCCTGCATTTACTAAAACGACAACGTATTCCTATGATGCATGGGATGTAGCTTACCCCCAGCTGAAGAAAGTATCTAGATGGGTTTAATGGCCTCCCAGAACTTTCAAACCCAAAGTGATATAGAGAAGCACAGAAATGCTGAAGGAACTGGTATACAAATAGAGAGCTGGGGTTGGGATAAGGAGCTCACAGGGGCAGGGACTTTGGGGATCTAGGACTAGAAGCTACAGCAGAGACGTTAACAGTAAGTGGAATGTGAACACAATCAAGCAGGGATTTTTTTTTTCTTTTTGGCTGGTTACTGTATATTTCCAGAACCTAGAACACTGTCTAGTATATACTTGGTACCCAATAAATATTTATTGAATAAATAGGTGGGCAAGGTACCTAAGAAAATCAGAGTTGATCAATCATACTTCAGTAGACATTATCACAGGATGTCCAGAAAAAAGGCAGGGTGAGGGACATCTCCAGAAGATAAGAGAAGTTTCTGATAACACAAGAGCCCAAAAGCTGATGCCAGTTTGGTATGTAAATTCTCTCCCTCCATCTTAAAAGTAGTTCTTAAGTTAAGGCAAGAGAAGGGAAAACGAATCTGGAATTATTTGTGCTTGAACTGATAGAAGAGCTTTAAAAAAATAGAAGGGCACAAGTTATCCTTTATTATTTTAATTATTTTTTCTCCTATCTGTTTTTTCTTCTATCTCCATTTTTTCTCAATGTAGACTTGGGAGAATGTGAAATCAGTTACAGAAAATGAAGTTGTAATGTCAACTTTGACCTCACTACAATTGCTGTCATCGTCTGCCTTTTCTTTGCTTCCAGTTTTACTCGTTTGTAAAATTCCTTAGTGGATTCATGTTACATGCCAGAAAGTTTAGCATCCAAACCCCACATGGCTTTACCTGTCTTCAATTTTATCTCTTGTCTCCTCTGTATCTCTTTTGCATTCTGCATTTTGAGGTCACCACGTTAGGCACATGACCTAGGGGAGAGTGACTGCCAATATCTGGTCCAGTTAGGGGTACCCTATTCAGATTTACACCAGAGTGTTCTATGGGCTTGTGATGGTAAGCTCCCCATTGCCAGCACCTGCAGATCAGCACACACATGCACACACGCACACACACACACACACACACACACACACACTCTCTCTTTCTCTCGAATTCATGTACACACTCAATGTCAAGTCATGTGTTACTATTTGTAGTTACCCCAAAACCTCCAAGCCTTTGGTTATAACAGTTCTTTCTTCATTTCCCACCTCTTTATCCAACCCCTCCACTTTGGTGAACACCAATCGTTAAAAAAAATTTCCAACTAAAGTGTCACCTTTTCTGTGAATCTTTCCTTTTCATATGCCCAGTGACAAAATTAAGTATTCTCGTCTTTAAAGTGTCACCTCCTCTGTGAATCCTTTCTTTTCATGTGCCCAGTGGCAAAATTAAGCATTCTCTTCTTTGCTCCCACTTCTGTCTTGCACATACTTCTAGCCCAGCAGCTATAATACTTTTTCTCTTCTTGTGTGCAAATAATTTGCATTATAGTCATTACTTCATCTATTTAGAGTCATGGATTATGTCTTACTCATCTTTGTATCTCTGGAAACTCGTATGTTCTCTGGATGCTAAGAGGACAAAATCATGTTTGTTCAATGAATATTGTCTATAGTTCTTCCTGTTCTAATGAGCTGAGATTAAAAGAATAAATGGATCCTAAAATTAGAAACACAATTAGATTGAGTTCCAGATTGCCTCTAGGACATCATGGCTACCTGATACTGATGAAACTTCTCAATATTTTCTAGACCTGAGATAAGTTGAATTAAGTTCCAATGTAAAGAGGAGATACAGTAGATGGGCCATGACTACATTTTGGTTCCAAACCTTATTTCAGCCGCACACTAGCTATGCAAACTTGGGAAAGTCACTAGATACAGTTGACTTCAATTTCCTCTTTTATTTAAAGGAAAATAGTGCCTACCTTTAATCTTTAAATAGTGGTTACAAGTTAAAAAAGTGTTGGCCGGGCACGGTGGCTCACGCCTGTAATCCCAGCACTTTGAGAGGCCGTGGCGGGCAGATCACAAGATCAAGAGATTGAGAGTATCCTGATTAACATAAGGAAACCCTGTCTCTACTAAAAATTATCTGGGCATGGTGGCACGTGCCTGTAGTCCCAGCTAATCTGGAGGCAGAGGCAGGAGACTCGCTTTAACCCAGGAGGCGGAGGTTGCAGTGAGCCGAGATCGCGCCACTGCACTGCAGCCTAGTGACAGAGACTCCATGTCAAAAAAACAAAAACAAAAACAAAAAACAAAAAACAACAACAGCAAAACAACAACAAAAAACCAAACAACAAAAGAGTGCTAATATATGTGGTTCTTTTTTGGAGATGGTAAAGCAATATTGTTTCTTGGGATAATGTCTTCTGGGAAATTCCTTGGCCCTCTCATTCCTCTTTCAATTCAGAAGCAGAAAAAGAAATCCTAGTATAAAATATGGAGGATATCGATTGGGAGAATAAAATGAGAAATATTTCTATAATAACTAGTGTCATAATCATTGCTAAGATTGGCTCTCATTTTGTAATGAAACATAATTCTGTGAAGTCGTAGTTAACTAAATGTCAAATGAAAGTTCTTTCATTAAAATGCTGTTTTAGTCCCATCAAGCAAAGACACACTCATACCTCTATTACTATTACCGAGTACAGCCGTTAGTGTTTTTTGTATTTATGCAATTTTCTTTTGCTGGAGGAGTTTCTGCTATTCTTTATTCAGCCTTCCTACATTAGAAGAATTTGGCCGGCATTCTTTGTGCTAATGAAAAATTACACATTTCATATATAATGTATATTACAAATAATTCTGCAGTGTAATATGTGCATTTGTATGTGCATGGTTATAATCTGTTTTTACAAATAGGATAATGTGTTAAAGGAATAAAAAAAAAAGCATATGTGATGCTTTGTCTTGATGCTGAATTTGGTGAAACACATAATGCTCTACAGCAAGAAGAACAGACTTTTGAACCAGGGCTGAATATATGTCTTAGGCATTACAACATCAAGTGAGTCTGGGCAAATAACTTAAACTTTCTGGCGCTCAGTTTGCCTATCTATGATATTAATGTTAAAATGCCTCCACTTTCTTGTCTCTTACTTATAGCAATGTTAAAAATAATCAGATATGTAAAAATAAAGCACTTTAATACTGGAATGTACAGTAACAGATTAAACAAAGATTGTTATGGAGCCCAGAACTTTGGGGCAGGCTACTGGGCTCATATTTTGTGTCTAATTACTAACTGGATAGCTTTAGGCTGCTTAGTTAGAGCACTCAAACTTCTTTCTTTTTTCTTTCTTTTTTTAAAAATCATGCTTGCAATATATTTTATTGAAGTAAAATTCATGTAACATAAAATTAACCATTTTAAAGTACATAGTTCTATAGCCTCATTTGTATAAGGGGGGAAAAGAATGTGCCTTACAAAGTTGTTTTGAAGAATCCTCGGGGAGGGGATTTCTAATACTCATATGCCTGACACTCAAATACTAGCAATCCCAGGGCTCTCCCCTCTAACCATGCCTCTAAATCCAAACAAATCAAGTATGTTTTTTGGAAAAATTAGTTGAATATATTCTCACTTGTAATTACCATAACTTGCTTTCTATCATAGTTTTTTTTTTTATTTATTTTTATTTTTTATTTTTTATTATTATACTTTAGGTTTTAGGGTACATGTGCACAATGTGCAGGTTTGTTACATATATATCCATGTGCCATGTTGTTTTGCTGCACCCATTAACTCGTCATTTAGCATTAGGTATCTCTCCTAATGCTGTCCCTCCCCCCTACCCCCACCCCACAACAGTCCCCAGAGTGTGATGTTCCCCTTCCTGTGTCCATGAGTTCTCATTGGTCAATTCCCACCTATGAGTGAGAACATGCAGTGTTTGGTTTTTTGTCCTTGTGATAGTTTACTGAGAATGATGTTTTCCAGTTTCATCCATGTCCCTACAAAGGACATGAACTCATCATTTTTTATGGCTGCATAGTATTCCATGGTGTGTATGTGCCACATTTTCTTAATCCAGTCCATCGTTGTTGGACATTTGGGTTGGTTCCAAGTCTTTGCTATTGTGAATAGTGCCGCAATAAACATACGTGTGCATGTGTCTTTATAGCAGCATGATTTATAATCCTCTGGGTATATACCCAGTAATGGGATGGCCGGGTCAAATGGTATTTCTAGTTCTAGATCCCTGAGGAATTGCCACACTGACTTCCACAATGGTTGAACTAGTTGACAGTCCCACCAACAGTGTAAAAGTGTTCCTATTTCTCCACATCCTCTCCAGAACCTGTTGTTTCCTGACTTTTTAATGATGGCCATTCTAACTGGTGTGAGATGGTATCTCATTGCGGTTTTGATTTGCATTTCTCTGATGGCCAGTGATGATGAGCATTTTTTCATGTGTTTTTTGGCTGCATAAATGTCTTCTTTTGAGAAGTGTCTGTTCATGTCCTTTGCCCACTTTTTGATGGGGTTGTTTGTTTTTTCTTGTAAATTTGTTTGAGTTCATTGTAGATTCTGGATATTAGCCCTTTGTCAGATGAGTAGGTTGTGAAAATTTTCTCCCATTCTGTAGGTTGCCTGTTGACTCTGATGGTAGTTTCTTTTGCTGTGCAGAAGCTCTTTAGTTTAATTAGATCCCATTTGTCAATTTTGGCTTTTGTTGCCATTGTTTTTGGTGTTTTAGACATGAAGTCCTTGCCCACGCCTATGTCCTGAATGGTATTGCCTAGGTTTTCTTGTAGGATTTTAATGGTTTTAGGTCTAACATGTAAGTCTTTAATCCATCTTGAATTAATTTTTGTATAAGGTGTAAGGAAGGGATCCAGTTTCAGCTTTCTACATATGGCTAGCCAGTTTTCCCAGCACCATTTATTAAGTAGGGAATCCTTTCCCCATTTCTTGTTTTTGTCAGGTTTGTCAAAGATCAGATAGTTGTAGCTATGCGGCATCATTTCTGAGGACTCTGTTCTGTTCCATTGATCTATGTCTCTGTTGTGGTACCAGTACCATGCTGTTTTGGTTACTGTAGCCTTGTAGTATAGTTTGAAGTCAAGTAGCGTGATGCCTCCAGCTTTGTTCTTTTGGCTTAGGATTGACTTGGCGATGCGGGCTCCTTTTTGGTTCCTTATGAACTTTAAAGTAGTTTTTTCCAATTCTGTGAAGAAAGTCAGTGGTAGCTTGATGGGGGTGGCATTGAATCTGTAAATTACCTTGGGCAGTATGGCCATTTTCACAATATTGATTCTTCCAACCCATGAGCATGGAATGTTCTTCCATTTGTTTGTATGCTCTTTTATTTCATTGAGCAGTGGTTTGTAGTTCTCCTTGAAGAGGTCCTTCACATCCCTTGTAAGTTGGATTCCTAGGTATTTTATTCTCTTTGAAGCAATCATGAATGGGAGTTCACTCATGATTTGGCTCTCTGTTTGTCTGTGATTGGTGTACAAGAATGCTTGTGATTTTTGTACATTGATTTTGTATCCTGAGACTTTGCTGAAGTTGCTAATCAGCTTAAGGAGATATTGGGCTGAGACGATGGGGTTTTCTAGATATACAGTCATGTCATCTGCAAACAGGGACAATTTGACTTCCTCTTTTCCTAATTGAATACCCTTTATTTCCTTCTCCTGCCTGATTGCCCTGGCCAGAACTTCCAGCACTATATTGAATAGGAGTGGTGAGAGAGGGCATCCCTGTCTTGTGTCAGTTTTCAAAGGGAATGCTTCCAGTTTTTTCCATTCAGTATGATATTGGCTGTGGGTTTGTCATAGATAGCTCTTAGTACTTTGAGATACGTCCCGTCCATACCTAATTTATTGAGAGTTTTTAGCATGAAGGGTTGTTGAATTTTGTCAAAGGCCTTTTCTGCATCTGTTGAGATAATCATGTGGTTTTTGTCTTTGGTTCTGTTTATATGCTGGATTACATTTATTGATTTGCATATGTTGAACCAGCCTTGCATCCCAGGGATGAAGCCCACTTGATCATGGTGGATAAGCTTTTTGATGTGCTGCTGGATTCGGTTTGCCAGTATTTTATTGAGGATTTTTGCATCAATGTTCATCAAGGATATTGGTCTGAAATTCTCTTTTTTGGTTATGTCTCTGCCAGGCTTTGGTATCAGGACGATGCTGGATTCATAAAATGTGTTAGGGAGGATTCCCTCTTTTTCTATCGATTGGAATAGTTTCAGAAGGAATGGTACCAGTTCCTCCTTGTACCTCTGGTAGAATTAGGCTGTGAATCCATCAGGTCCTGGACTCTGTTTGGTTGGTAAGCTATTGATTATTGCCACAATTTCAGAACCTGTTATTGGTCTATTCAGAGATTCAACTTCTTTCTGGTTTAGTCTTTGGAGGGTGTATTTGTCGAGGAATTTATCCATTTCTTCTAGATTTTCTAGTTTATTTGCATAGAGGTGTTTGTAGTAGTCTCTGATGGTAGATTGTATTTCTGTGGGATCGGTGGTGATATCCCCTTTTTCATTTTTTATTGCATCTATTTGATTCTTCTCTCTTTTCTTCTTTATTAGTCTTGCTAGCGGTCTATCAATTTTGTTGATCTTTTCAAAAAACCGGCTCCTGGATTCATTAATTTTTTGAAGGGTTTTTTGTGTCTCTATTTCCTTCAGTTCTGCTCTGATTTTAGTTATTTCTAGCCTTCTGCTAGCTTTTGAATGTGTTTGCTCTTGCTTTTCTAGTTCTTTTAATTGTGATGTTAGGGTGTCAAATTTGGATCTTTCCTGCTTTCTCTTGTGGGCATTTAGTGCTATAAATTTCCCTCTACACACTGCTTTGAATGTGTCCCAGAGATTCTGGTATGTTGTGTCTTTGTTCTCGTTGGTTTCAAAGAACATCTTTATTTCTGCCTTCATTTCATTATGTACCCAATAGTCATTCAGGAGCAGGTTGTTCAGTTTCCATGTAGTTGAGCGGTTTTGATTGAGTTTCTTAATCCTGAGTTCTAGTTTGATTGCACTGTGGTCTTAGAGACAGTTTGTTATAATTTCTGTTCTTTTACGTTTGCTGAGGAGAGCTTTACTTCCAACTATATGGTCAATTTTGGAATAGGTGTGGTATGGTGCTGAAAAAAATGTATATTCTGTTGATCTGGGGTGGAGAGTTCTGTAGATGTCTATTAGGTCCACTTTGTGCTGAGCTGAGTTCAATTCCTGGATATCCTTGTTAACTTTCTGTCTCGTTGATCTGTCTAATGTTGACAGTGGGGTGTTAAAATCTCCCATTATTATTGTGTGGGAGTTTAAGTCCCTTTGTAGGTCACTCAGGACTTGCTTTATGAATCTGGGTCCTCCTGTGTTGGGTGCATATATATTTAGGATAGTTAGCTCTTCTTGTTGAATTGATCCCTTTACCATTATGTAATGGCCTTCTTTGTCTCTTTTGATCTTTGTTGGTTTAAAGTCTATTTTATCAGAGACTAGGATTGCAACCCCTGCCTTTTTTTGTTTTCCATTTGCTTGATAGATCTTCCTCCATCCCTTTATTTTGAGTCTATGTGTGTCTCTGCACATGAGATGGGTTTCCTGAATACAGCACACTGATGGGTCCTGACTCCTTATCCAGTTTGCTAGTCTGTGTCTTTTAATTGGAGCATTTAGCCCATGTACATTTAAAGTTAATATTGTTGTGTGTCAATCTGATCCTGTCATTATGATGTTAGTTGGTTATTTTTCTCGTTAGTTGATGCGGTTTCTTCCTAGCGTCGATGGTCTTTACAATTTGGCATGTTTTTGCAGTGGCTGGTACTGGTTGTTCCTTTCCATGTTTAGTGCTTCCTTCAGGAGCTCTTTTAGGGCAGGCCTGGTGGTGACAAAATCTCTCAGCATTTGCTTGTCTGTAAAGTATTTTATTTCTCCTTTACTTATGAAGCTTAGTTTGGCTGGATAGGAAATTCTGGGTTAAAAATTCTTTTCTTTAAGAATGTTGAATATCGGCCCCCACTCTCTTCTGGCTTGTAGAGTTTCTGCCGAGAGATCAGCTGTTAGTCTGATGGGCTTCCCTTTGTGGGTAACCCGACCTTTCTCTCTGGCTGCCCTTAACATTTTTTCCTTCATTTCAACTTTGGTGAATCTGACAATTATGTGTCTTGGAGTTGCTCTTCTCGAGGAGTATCTTTGTGGCGTTCTCTGTATTTCCTGAATCTGAATGTTGGCCTGCCTTGCTAGATTGGGGAAGTTCTCCTGGATATTATCTTGCAGAGTGTTTTCCAACTTGATTCCATTCTCCCCGTCGTTTTCAGGTACACCAATCAGACATAGGTTTGGTCTTTTAACATAGTCCCAAATTTCTTGGAGGCTTTGTTCATTTCTTTTTATTCTCTTTTCTCTAAACTTCCCTTCTCACTTCATTTCATTCATTTCATCTTCCATCAGCGATACCCTTTGTTCCAGTTGATTGCATCGGCTACTGAGGCTTCTGCAATCTTCGCGTAGTTCTCGATACTTGGCTTTCAGCTCCATCATCTCCTTTAAGCCCTTCTCTCCATTGGTTATTCTAGTTATCCATTCGTCTAATTTTTTTTCAAAGTTTTTAACTTCTTTGCTATGGTTTTGAATTTCCTCCCATAGCTTGGAGTAGTTTGATCGTCCGAAGCCTCCTTCTCTCAACTCGTCAAAGTCATCCTCCGTCCAGCTTTGTTCCATTGCTGGTGTGGAACTGCATTCCGTTGGAGGAGGAGAGGTGCTCTGCTTTTTAGAGTTTCCAGTTTTTCTGCTCTGTTTTTTCCCCATCTTTGTGGTTTTATCTACTTTTGGTCTTTGATGATGGTGATGTACAGATGGATTTTTGGTGTGGATGTCCTTTCTGTTTGTTACTTTTCCTTCTACCAGACAGGACCCTCAGCTGCAGGTCTGTTGGAGTTTACTAGAGGTCCACTCCAGACCCTGTTTGGCTGGGTGTCAGCAGTGTTGGCTGCAGAACAGTGGATTTTCATGAGACCACAAATTCAGCTGTCTGATAGTTCCTCTGGAAGTTTTGTCTCAGAGGAGTACCCGGCTGAGTGACGTGTCAGTCTGTCCCTACTGGGAAGTGCCTCCCAGTTAGGCTGCTTAGGGGTGAGGGACCCACTTTAAGAGGCAGTCTGTCCGTTCTCAGATCTCCAGCTGCGTGCTGGGAGAACCACTACTCTCTTCAAAGCTGTCAGTCAGACAGGGACATTTAAGTCTGCAGAGGTTCCTGCTGAATTTTTGTTTGTCTGTGCCCTGCCCCCAGAGGTGGAGCCTACAGAGGCAGGCAGGCCTCCTTGAGCTGTGGTGGGCTCCACCCAGTTCGAGCTTCCTGGCTGCTTTGTTTACCTAAGCAAGCCTGGGCAATGGCGGGCGCCCCTCCCCCAGCCGGGCTACCGCCTTCCAGTTTGATCTCAGACTGCTGTGCTGGCAATCAGCGAGACTCCATGGGCACAGGACCCTCCGAGCCAGGTGTGGGACACAATCTCCTAGTGTGCCGTTTTCCAGGCCCGTTGGAAAAGCGCAGTATTAGGGTGGGACTGATCTGATTTTCCAGGTGCCGTCTGTTACCCCTTTCTTTGACTAGGAAAGGGAACTCCCTGACCCCTTGCGCTTCCTGAGTGAGGCAAAGCCTCGCCCTGCTTTGGCTCGCGCACAGTGCACTTCACCGACTGTCCTGCACCCACTGTTTGGCACTCCCTAGTGAGATGAAATCGGTACCTCAAACAGAAATGCAGAAATCACCCGTCTTCTGTGTCACTCAGGCTGGGAGCTGTAGACCGGAGCTGTTCCTATTCGGCCATCTTGGCTCCACCCCCCCGTCTATCATAGTTTTAATATTTATTTTTTGTTTGGTTTTTAAGAAATGAGGAACCTGTGCTTGAATTTTGATAACTTGTGGACCACCTCTCACACTCATCTTTCTTCCTCTTTTCACATTTCCTTGGCAAATGAGTAAGTGGAGATGAGTCAAAGGCTCTCTACAAGTCACATAATATATACTTTCCCAGGACATGCCTTTACTAAAAATGCAGCAAAATTATTTACCTTTATTTGTATTAGTTTATTTTGGTTTATTGAGTCAGAATTTAGGGGCTAGAAAAAATCTGATGAAATAATGGACATGATAGAAAGCACATTTATTGCTAATCCATCACAATTTTTCTCTGTACTCCTTGCTGAGAAGTACAGAGTGATAGCTTCACCTGCAAAGTAGTGATAAGTATCTTCAAAAGAGTCCACTTCTCTGTTTTTAAAGCATATAAATCGAAAACCTGTTTTATTGCAGATGAATGGAGTTAGCACCATTTCTACCTCATCTCTTTGTCTTCTTTCTCATTCTTTATGCTTCTTTAAAGTTTCAACTTTTTTATATATCATGTATGTACACATATACAAATATTTATGTGTATGCATATGTATAAATATGTGTGTATATACATATATACATATTTACAGATACATGTTGATATATGTGTGTGTACCTTATGCACACATAGATACATATCTGTATCTCCATCTCTGTCTCTAATCTCTCTACCAATCTATGTATCTGTCTATCTGTCTATCATCTCTCTCTCTCTCTCTATCATCTATCTATTATCTATCCATTCTGAGAAATGCTGCTCAATGTAATTCATGATCTCAACACACAATTCTAGAGTTTTAGACTTGGGAGGGACTATTGGTAGCTAGCATTTTTCTTTTCATGAATCTCCTTTTCAGAATTTTCCTCTGAATATGGCCTGAGAAGGACTCTGTACTTCTATATTTGAGTCCTTGTGGACAAACTGCAACCTAACTTAATAGGTAGACAAGACTGAAAGGCTAATCTAGGAGTATGTGCCTGTAACAATAGCTGAGTCTTGGCCAATCCCAGCAGCCATACTTCAACCAGTCATACACTGCTGAGTGTTCAAATAAGGCAAACGCGGAGCTGTAACCGATCCAGTTGTTTCTGTACCTCGCCTCCGATTTCTGTATGTCACTTCCCTTTTTTTTTGTCTATAAATTTGTTCTGACCACGAAACATTTCTGGAGTCTCTCTGAATTTGCTGTGATTTGGGGGGCTACCAAATTTGAGAATTGCTCATTGCTCAATTAAACTCCTTTAAATTTAATTCAGCTGAAGTTTTTCTTATAACACCTCTAAAACAGCTCCCTGGTTGGCACAAGCCCTGCTTTATTCCCAGACACCTTTTCAAATGACTGTGAATTGTGTGCTATGAAATTTCCTTCCCAATTTTTCCTTGTTTGAAGATTTACAACATCTTGAGTCCAAACTATCCATGGAAAGAGGCAAGATAGACCGAGAAATTTCCAGAGCCAGAGGGATACATAGAGGCTCACTATTTAAGTTCTCTTCAGAGTTCAGAGGAACTAGAGGCATAGGTCCTAGGGACACTGGAGATGTTCAGGGCTGTGGCCAGTGTACAATATGCAGAATCCTAGAGTTTCAATCCAGTATGAACAGCAACAATTACTTTTTTTAAAGGCTTTTTCATTTTCTGTAATGTTGCTGATAATACAAATTAAGAATACTTTCTAAAATGAAAATATTTGCAGAAGTTGACCACTGCCAATATGGATATTTAATCAAGTATTGTCCCAAATGTCATTCAATGTATTTCTTAGTAGGACGATTCACTTATTATGTGACCCAATGATCATCGGTTCATCCAGCCTGCCACCCATCCAGTAACACTTATTGAACAGGAACTTATTTACCAGGAGTACAATTCTGTGCTAGACTTGAGAATGAATATAATGATAAAGACCTAGTCCTTGCCCTTGAGATCTTTACAGCATACTGGAGCCTAAAATATAGTCATAGAATGGGCTATATTTCAAGGTAAAATGCAGTAACTATCTTGAGAGAGTCATGAGAAGGGCACAACTAATTATCATTGAGGTATGGAGAAAGGAAAATTACTTCTAACTGAGACTCAAGCTGAGGAAAGAAGAAGGCTAATGGAGAAGACAGTTAATTCTGAGAAATAAACTGGATAAACATTCAGAGATAGGACAAATAATGAAGATTGAGGAATTAATTTTATTGAAGGATTTCGTGCATGAAGAACATAATGAGAGGTAAAGGTAGCCAAGTAGCATGGGAACTGATCTTGAAGAGCATTGAATAATAAATACAGAGTTTGGTTATGAAGTAGTGGGGAGTCATTGACTATTCCATGCATAAAATCTTGGGGAGGAAAATGAGTCAATGAAAACTACTTTCTGAGCTGGGAGTGTTATATGAGCTGAGCATGGAAGTTGAAACAAATGTTGGGAAATGAAGAGTTTGATAAGGTTGGTGTAATGATGCATATGTAAACTCATACACAAACATTGGAGTGACTAGAATGGGTTGTTTGAGATACAGTTAATTAGAATCATCATGGTGGAAGCCAGGTTAAAGTAAGATGTAAAACAGTGACTAAATGGGCTGGTAATAGTAAATGAAAAGAAACTTGATAAGTGTTTTAATAAATGTACTAGTATTTCCCTGTTAGCATCTGCCATGGTAACTACCCCGTAGTGAGGATTCAATTAGTATTTGTGGAATGAATAAGATAAAGATAGATAAACTTGATAAGCTACATGTTTTCTCATTGTGGAATTAACTATAGCTACACTTAACCACATACATAAAACCAGCCATCTGGTTCACTAAGGAAGAAAAAAAAACCAAATCTACATGCTTGACAATTTCAAAATGTATATCTAAATTTGGAAATATTTATAGAAATTATGGAAAATTAATATATTGAAGACAAAAAATAAGATTACCTGAGTTTTAATATTTGCTCTTCCTTAGGCGGGTTCTCTAATCTCTCTGTGCCTCAGTTTCCTCCATTCTGTAGAATGGAGATAATAAACTAGGTAGCTTATAGTGATCAACGAGAATTAGGAATTAATACATGAAAAGTACTTGGAATAGGCTTTGACACATGGTTCACACTATATTAATGTTTGGTCATTATTATTTTCATTACTCAAGAACCTGTTTTGTAGGACTGTGTAATCTGTTTAAATTTGCATTTCATCTTAAAATTTACAAACCATGTTGACACATAATATCTTGATTTATTCCTACATCTCTCCTATTCCTTCCATGTTGTCAGTAAGGATGATAAAACTGAATATCAAACTCAGATCTTGTGGCAAATAGCCACTTATTTCCAAATGGTCACAGTGTAGCAAACATTGTTTAAGAACTTTGTAAAAATAATCTCATTTAATTGCTATTAAGCAAGAGTAGGAAACAGAGGATCAGAGAGGTTAAATGTCTTACCCAAAGCCACCCAGCTAGCAAGTCATTGGAGAAAGAATTTGAAGTCAGATATTATGTCTTCAAAGCCTATGCACTTAGTCATCAGACAGAAGTGTCCTAATGCGAAGTGGGAGGAAGAGAGCAGTCACTTGGTAAAGTGAGAAGAAAAGCATCTGTAAGTGTGCTCAGTGAACCAGTGAACCAAGCCTTTTCAACCTCCCCAGCATCTCAATTAGGAATCCCTGCTGTGGGCTGATGCCTTTCCAAGTTCTAACATGTGAGAGCTAAATTCTTCCCCCTGTCTTAATTTCTGAAGCCCATCTCTTTGACTCCACAGGCCCTGCTCTGCCTTGGGTCTGAGTAAACAACCTTAGCCATAAACCTTTTGTGAAGGTGTAGAGAAGAGCTGCTTTTCATCAGATAACTGTAGGCAGCCTGGGCTGCCAACTTCCCATCAAAGCCTCATAAACCCTTTTATGAGGCCCATAAAATGCTGCCTACTCCAGTTAAAGAAGAGGACAGCCATCAGACCCAACTCATGCTGGCTTCAATTGCTTCATTTCCACACACGAGAGTTTTTGGAAAACCAAAAGCAAGACATAGCTTAATGATAAATTGGTCTTGGTGTTTCTCTAGTGTTCCTTTACTAGGTCTTCCACACCCCATACCCCATGCTAGACAGTAGTGTTTGATGACTCTGGAAAACAATTCTGGGTGGCAGAGTCAGCAGCAAGAACTCCTGGGAACTATGGCTTCCATTCAGAGGTGGAAGAATTTTGGCTACAAAGTGGATTCTCTTTTTTCCTTATGCACACTGAAAAAGAAGGGAAGTTCCTTACAAGTTCTCACAGCTTCTTCACTGTAGCTAGACATAGAATCTCTCCTATTTGCATCCATGTTCCTGATATGGATTGTGGTTGCCAAAAAGAACGATAATCCCCTTGTCGATTAGTTTCATGGAACATTCCAGTCTCCAAGGTTCTCTCATCAAACTGACTCACGTATTCATTAATTTTCTCTACTTTGTTGTAACGAACCAGACAATTTTAGAGTTCAAGGGATGGGAATAAAATTGGAAGACAATTTGCAGGTAATTTAATTCTCCAGTTAGTATTTTTTATTTCACTATGGCATAAACTGCTTTAGGGACAGCATTACTTCTATTTCTTTATCTGCAAGTATTTTCTGTTAAGCCCATTATATATAGAAAGTACAAAACTGTTCAATAAAGAAATAATTACGATTACATGCATCAGTCACTATATGCTAAGTTATGTTCTGGTAACAAACAGTACTGGAGGATTACTTCTCATTCTTGCTGCAAGTGGATCTCAGATTGGTTGTTCCATAACATATTTACTCAGAGACCAAGAGGTATAAAGCACTCTTTCTGTAACATCCCCAGTCTCTTGGCAGAAGGGAAGGAGGACAGTGATGTAAACTGCGTGCTGGTTTGAAAGTTTTTGCTTGAAAGTGAGATACCTCATATACACTCTCATTTCATTTGCCAATTAACATGAAGGCTAGGTCTGACTTCAAGGGGATGAGGAATTATAATTCCCTCCCACAATACCACTTTATTAATATCTTTTATGTTTTGTTAGAATTTAATATTTATTTGAACTAGATATCCCAAGGATGGAATTTAGTGAACACAATTTCATTGTAATTTCAGACAGGTATAATTAATCTGAAACAGGTATATTTTGGGGATCTGAAGTGAAGCCAGTAACAAGACAACAACCCATATTTATAATTTGGAATAAAAAAGCTTCAATGAGGTTATGTTTTGTGTTTAACATCTCAATACAAGACATCTACAGTCTTGTATGAGAAGATTCAACTCTCAAAACAGTGGTGCCTATAATACTGGAAAAATCTGTAATCATTAAAATCAGACTCTTATTGTCAACAGCTTGTAGTTACTAAGACAATGCAAAGACTTGATATATTTTAGAAATATTTTCAACAAAAAGTAATTGAAACAAAGTTAACTAAAATTACAAAAACTTGTTGATGGATATACAATATAAAAGATGTAGATTGTGACATCAGCAACATAAAGTGTGGGAGAGGAGAGGTAAAATGTAGGGATTTGTGTTTAACTGAAGTTAAATTATTATCAACTTAAAAAATATGCATAAGGTGTTTTATGTAAGCCCCATGATAACCACGAAGAAAAAGCCTCTAGTAGATACACAAAAGATAAAGAGAAAGAAATCAAAGCATATTGAGAAGTGAAGCCAGCTGGACTTCCTGGGTCAAGTGGGGACTTGGAGAACTTTTCTGTCCAGCTAAAGGATTGTAAATGCACTACTCAGCACTCTGTAAAAACACACCAATCAGTGCACTTGCTGCTGCTCACTCTTTGGGTCTGCACCACCTTTAAGAGCTGTAACACTCGCTGCCAAGTTCCGTGGCTTCATTCTTGAAGTCAGTGAGACCACAAACTCACCGGAAGGAAGAAACTCTAGAAACATCTGAAGGAACAAATTCTGGACACACCATCTTTAAGAGCTGTTAACACTCACCACTAAGGTCTGCGGCTTCATTCTTGAAGTCAGCGAGACCAAGAACCCACTGGAAAGAACAAATTCTGGACACATTTTGGCGACCCAGATGGGACACAATATCACTAAACAAATTTAACAACTTACAAAGGAAGACAACAAGATTGGAAAAAAGGAACAAGGGAACAACTAAACAGTCAGTAAGCAATTAATAAAATATCAATAGTAAGCCCTCTTTATTAATAATTACTTTAAATGTAAATGGAATAAATTCTCAACTCAGAAAAAGCAGAATGACTGAATGGATTTTAAAAAATAGATCCAGCAATATGCTGCTGCTGTGGTTTGAATAATGGTATCCCCTCCAAAATTTATGTTGAAACTTAATCCCCATGTAACAGTTTTAAAAGATGTGGCCTTTGGGAGATGATTAAGTCATGAGGACTCTACTCACATGAATGGAGTTATCACCCTTATGAAAGGGCTCGAGATTGAAAGTTGAAGGAGGCTCTCTCTTGTTTTCTACCTCTTTCTACCAAGTGAGGACACTGCATTCTTCCTCTCCAGAAAATGCACCAATAAGTTGCCATCTTGGAAGTAAAGAGCCATGCTCATCAGGCACCAATCCTACCTACACCTTGATCTTGAATTTTTCCGGATTCCAGAAATATCAGAAATAATTTTCTATTGTTTTGAATAAATTACCCATTATCTGGTATTTTGTTATAGTGGCACAAATGGACTCAATGCCTACTCATTGTAGCCTTAAGGACACACATAGACTGAAAATAAAGGGATGAAAAAAATATTTCATGCAAATGGTAACTAAAACAGACTAGGAATGGTTATACTTATATTAGAGAAAATAGACATTAAGTCAAAATCTGTCACAAGAGTAAAAGGAAGTCACTGTATCATGCTATATGGATCAATCAATCAAGGGGATATAATAATTGAAAATCTATATGTATCCAACATTGGATAACCAAAATATATAAAGCAAACATTAATAGAACTAAAGGGAGAAATAGCAACACAAAAATAGTAGGAAACTTCAACACCACATGTTCAACAATGTACAAGTTATCTAGACAAAAAAATCAAAATGAAAATATTTGACTTAAACTACACTTTAGACCAAAAGACCTGACAAACATATACAGAACATTCCATTTAACATTAGCAGAATAACATTCTTCCCAATTGTGCAGGGAGCATTATCCATAATAGAGTATGTGTTGGATCAAACAAGTCTTAATAAATTTAAAAACATTGAAATCTTTTCTGACAGCAATTGTATAGAAATCAATAATGTACAGAATTTTTAAATGTATATGAATGTGCAGAAATCAAACAGCACATTCCTGAACAGCTAATGGGTCAAAGAAGAAATCAAAAGAGAAAACAAAAAGTATACTGAGAGAAACAAAATGGAAATTCAACATACCCAAACTTATGAAATGCTGCAAAAGCAGTGCTAAGAAGAAAGTTTTTAACTATAAATGCCTACATTAAGAGCACAGAAACATCCCGAATAAATAATCTAATGTTATACCTTTAAAAAACTAGAGGCCAGTCATTGTGGCTCACACGTGTAATCCCAGCACTTTGGTAGGCTGAGGCAGGTGGATCACCTGAGGTCAGGAGTTCGAGACCAGCCTGGCCAACCAACATGGTGAAACCCCGTCTCTACTAAAAATACAAAAAGTTAGCCGGGTGTCGTGGCACACATCTATAATCCCAGCTACTCTGGAGGCTGGGGCAGGAGAATCGCTTGAACCTAGGAGGGAGAGGTTGCAGTGAGCCGAGATCACGCCACTGTACTCCAGCCTGGGTGACAGAGTGAGACTCCATCTTGAAACAAACAAACAAACAAAAAACTAGAAAAAGAGTAGCTAAGCCCAAAGTCAGCAGATGGAAGGAAATAATAATGATCAGAATAAAAATAGATGAAATACAAACTAGTAAGACAATAGAAAAACCAACAAAGCTAAGAGTTTTTTTTTTTTTTAAAGATCAGTAAAATTGACAAACCTTTAGCTAGACTAAGCAAGAAAAAAGAGAGGACTCAAATAAAATTACAAGTGAAAGGAGAGACATTTCAACTGATACTACAGAAATACAAAGAATCATGAACAATATGCCAAGCAATTGGATAACTTACAAGAAATAAATTTCTAGAAACATACAGTCTACCCAAACTGAATCATAAAAATTAGAAAATCTCCTGACCAACATGGAGGAACCCCATCTCTACTAAAAATACCAAATTAGCCGGTTGTGGTGGCGCATGCCTGTAATCCCAGCTACTCGGGAGGCTGAGGTAGGATAATAGCTTGAAGCTGGGAGGCGGAGGTTGCGGTGAGCCAAGATTGTGCCATTGCACTCCAGCCTGGGCAACAAGAGCAAAACTCTGTCTCAAAAAAAAAAAAAAAGTAGAAACTCTAAACAGCCCAACAATGAACGAGAAGATTGAATGAGTAATCAGGCACCTCTGTATGACAACAACCAAAACCCAGGACCAAGTGGCTTCATGAGTGATTTCTATTTAACATCTAAAGAATTAATAATGTCAGTTTTTCTCAAACTCTTTCAAAAAATTGAAGATGATAGAACACTTCCAAATTCATTTTCTGAGGCCAGAATTACCCTCATACCAAAGCCAGATAACAATGCCACAAGAAAAGAAAATGGAGTCCAATAACTCTGGTGAGCATAAATGCAAAAATATCATCAACAAAATACTAGTAAAACTGAATTCAACCGCACATCAAAAAGATAATATAGCATGACAAAGTGGGATTCAAAGAACCTTTTAGAAGTATTCTTCCACAAATTATATTTTTAGGAATTTTTTTTTCCATCCAGAAGACATTATTCAGAAATAATAAATAACTTTATTTTTAATCAATGAAAGCCTCTGGTCAACATGATAATCTGGATGACTGTGGTCTGTGGACTAAGTCAGTAAACCTGCTTTACTGAGTGAGAGGAAGACCTTTTGGAAGCACAGTAATATCGCTAAGTTATTTTTCCTTCATGATATTTATTGAGCAGTCATTATGTGTTTTTTTGTAGACAGGATTTTAAGCCTTCCCCTCACTCTACTTTCGCTGCTGCCAAAGATGGCCTGCCCTAGTTCCTGGAACCTGTAAATACACTGAGATGTGACTCCTGTGATAATATTATGCTTTAGGGCACAAATGACTTTAAAGTAGGGAGTTTATTCCGACTTATCCATGTGGGTTCAGTGTTTTTACATGAGCTCTTGATGTTTTTACAGAGCTTTCTCTGGCTAGTGGTAAGTGAAGAACTCAGAGAGATACAAAATGTGAGGGGGATGTAACGTTTCATTGCTGGGTCAAAAACAAAATCTCCCCTCCATAGGAGCTGAGATAGGACTCAGCTATAAGCCTACAAGAAAGAAATCTCAGTCCTTCAACTGTAAGGAAATGAAATCTGCTGATAGTAAGGTTGAGAGTATAATCTCAGAAGTGAATTCTTTCCCCCAGTCCCCAGAGAAGAGCCTCGTACAGCCAATACCTTGATGTCAGACTTGTGATACCCTCAGCATAGATTTGGGTGTCTTATGATTTAGGGAACTAAGAGCTAGTAAATTGGTATTGTCATAAGCCAGAAATTTGTGCCTATTTGTTATTCAGCAATAGAAAACTATGGGAACCCAATTTCTACATTTATGGAGTTTATATGATAAAGAAGGATACTCAGTAAGTAGTAGTTGCTTCATGAATATTTTTAAGTGAATGAATAAATTATGAATGAATAAATTATTTGTTTACTTCACTATTACTAACAATGGCTAACTCATAATTTTTTCTGTGTGCAGGCATTGTTATAAGTGCTTTATATGCATTTTACCATTTAATCATCAAAACCCCATGTAGTAGGTAACTATTATTATTTCTGTTTTGAAGACAAAAACACAGGCATAGAGAGGTTGACAACTTGTTAAACGTTGCAAAGGTAATTAATTCAGAGCTGAGATTTAAGCCTAGATGTCTGGCTTTAGATTCTGAAATATTACCAACTGCTCTAAGTTGCTTATGAACTATAATAAGTGATAAAAAAGAGAAATAGTGGGTGTCACGTGAGAAGAGATGACCCATGGGCACAGGAAAGGCTTCTGTAAAGATATGAAATTTAGGCAAAGTTTTAAGGGGTGGATTAACTAGAAAAAAAAGGCTGCAAAAATATTTCAATAAGAAAAACATGGGGAAATTCTAGTGAAAAGTATGGAAGACTGACATTTCTGTTAGTCAGTGCATGCTAGATAAATATATTGTCTTCATCAAACTTTAATATTGAGAAAAGTTTAAGAAAATTCAAAGATCTGGTTATCCCAGATTAGCAACTGCTGAATTATGACAATAGACACTCTACTGGTTTCTTAACCACATGGAAAAGGAAAAAACAAAATAAAACAATTCAAAACACCTTTTTATTCTCTTAGAACTGGATTTGGAAAAACTACAGCCAATGGGCTAAAACTGGCTGACTCAATTTTTTTGTAAACGAAGTTTTACTGGAACACAGCAACACTCATTTATTTACCTATAGTCTGTGGCTGCTTACACACTACAAAAGCAGAGTTAAGTAGTTATGGCAGAGAGCATATGACCTGCAAAGCCTAAATATTTACTA
This sequence comes from Symphalangus syndactylus, assembly GCF_028878055.3. NCBI lineage: Eukaryota > Metazoa > Chordata > Mammalia > Primates > Hylobatidae > Symphalangus > Symphalangus syndactylus. The sequence goes on from NC_072438.2 coordinate 26,520,877, forward strand.
TCTGGATATTTTCAGAAAGCATATGCCAAACTCTGTATTAGTTCATTCTCACACTGCTAATAAATACATACCCGAGACTGGGTAATTTATAAAGAAAAGAAGTTTAATTGACTCACAGTTCCTCATGGCTGGGGAGGCCTCAGGAAACTTACAATCATGGCAGAAGGGAAAGCAAACGCATCTTTCTTCACATGGTGGCAACAATAAGAAGTGCTGAGCAAAAGGGGGAAACTCCTTTGTAAAACCATCAGATGTTGTGAGAACTAATTCACTATCACAAGAAAAGCATGAAGATAACCACCCCCATGATTCAATTACCTCCCACCAAGTCTTTCCCACAACACGTGGGGATTATGGGAACTACAATTCAAGATGAGATTTGGGTGGGGACACAGTCAAACTGTGTCTGGAATTGGTTCCTTCCGGTGGGTTCTTGGTCTCGCTGACTTCAAGAATGAAGCCACAGACCCTCGCGTTGAGTGTTACAGTTCTTAAAGATGGTGTGTCCGGAGTTATTTGTTCAGATGTTCAGACATGTCTGGAGTTTCTTCCTTCTGGTGGGTTCATGGTCTCACTGGCCTCAGGAGTGAAGCTGCAGACCTTCACAGTGAGTGTTACAGCTCTTAAAGGTGGTGTGTCCGGACTTGTTCATTTCTCCCCGTGGGTTCATGGTCTCGCTGGCTTCAAGAGTGAAGCTGCAGACCTTCGCGGTGTGTGTTACAGCTCATAAAGGTAGTGCGGACCGAAAGAGTGAGAAGCAGCAAGATTGATTGTGAAGAGTGAAAAAACAAAGCTTCCACAGTGTGGAAGGGAACCCAAGTGGGTTGCCACTGCTGGCATGGGTGGCCAGCTTTTATTCCCTTATTTGTCCCTGCCCACATCCTGCTGATTGGTCCATTTTACAGAGTGCTGATTGGTGCATTTACAAACCTTTAGCTAGACGTAGAGAGCTGATTGGTGCATTTTTACAGAGTGCTGATTGGTGCGTTTACAATCCTTTAGCTAGACAGAAAAGTTCTCCAAGTCCCCACTGGACCCAAAGGCCCAGCTAGCTTCACCTCTCAAAACCATATCACTCTCATACAGCAAAGGTGCTAATATTTAAAAAATATTATTTTTTGGTTAATTGCATGCCACAATATTAATTTTTAGTTCGGGGAGTAACATCCATACCTATTTTGTTGACTTTGGAAAATCTGAAGGAGCTGGCAGTTAAATTCTTGTTTGCATAGAGATTGTCTGGATGAGTGTGGTCTGTGGTCTGGCAAGTCAGTGCACCTGCTTTACTGACTAAGAGGAAGCCCCTTTGGAAGCACAGTATTATGGCTAATGTATTTTTATTCAAAAATGAAAATGCTTAAAAATTGTAGGAGGTTCAATTTCTGCTGGACAGAAATTCCTGTGACAAATAATTTGCGACAAACTATATTCCTGTGACAAATAAACTAACATATTTATAAAACAGCATGAAAACAAACCTAAACTATATATATCATTAATTTTTACAGCACTGTATATGGGTTTCAGCATAAATTAGAAGATATACATCAAGGCAACCAGAGTTCATTGCTAATATTTATCTCTAAAACACTTGTTTTTATTCATAAGTGTTTAGATAATTTTAAAAACATTTCACATTGTTTAGATCCTTTTAAGGAATCAAGGACTCAGAACTTTGAATTCTTTAAAATATAAATATCATAACTTTGCCACATGGTTTTTTCTGTAGCGTTGAAAACAGAAAACTAATAAATGTAGAGTCCTTTTTAGAAACTTTGTATCAAAGTAAGACCTATGCACAGAAAGATGCACATGTCATGTACTCAACTCAATGTATTCTCACAGACTAAATACGTATGTCAAAAAACAGCAACTCACCACCCTCTTAGAAGGCCCCAGATTCTCCTTTTGAGTAAAAGCTCATCCACAAGGCTGACCCCATCCTCATTTCAAACCCCACACATTAGCTTTGCCTGAGTGTAATATTTACTCTTTTGTGTCTTTTGGTCAACTTGATGCTTGTGAAATTCATTCATGCTGTTATGTATAGTGGTGTTTTGTTATTCTCTATGGGTATAAAGCATTTCGTTGTGTAAACATATAATTTTTGCTTATTCTACTGTTGAGGGGTCTTGGATGGTTTCCAGATAGAGGCTACTATGAATAGCATGATAATGAATATTTGATTATATGGCTGTTGCTGAATATACAGTTATATAGATATATGTATATATAGATATATGCATACATATGTGTGTATGTGTGTGTATATGCATACATAGATATAAATGTGTATATAGATCATAGATATATATGAATGCATATGTATATACACACATACACATATATATGTATGTATATTCAACTATATATATTCAACAATACACATACGTATTTCTCTAAATTTTAAACGTAATATTTTATAAATATAATCTCTATTTGTTGAACCTCTGTAAAATGACTTATCTGCCCTTAATGTATTATTTCTTGCCCATAATATAAGAAACTAATTTATTTGAAATTATTCTCAATAATAAATCTAAAAAATTCATTGTCACGTCATCACTAAATATTATATTTGGGAGAATTTTAGAGCTTACCTCCGGGAATAATTTGATGTATGTGTCACTTCTCTAATATTATCAACAAAGTAATAAACCAGCTTCAGTTTAATTATCTAAAGGAAATGTATTTCCTGAAAAGAAGGCTACTTTGATTTTTACAAAGTCGTAATTTTAAAAAATGCTATCATTCATATATGAAGCTGAAATATAGCTACCACAGCTTTACCTCTTTGATACTAGTTTTCTTTCAAAAAAGATATGGATTTGAACTTAATTCTTCTTCTGCATGGTGATCTTTTAGGTACTGCAAAAAAAAAAGAAGAAGTCATTGTGCCTCTAATAAAAGCCACTTTTCCCATTTTTAGTATTAGTAATTGTTTCTCAATTCTTTACCATCATGTAAACATTATATTAATAGTCTCATCTGTCACCATTCCTTTGAAATGTTGATGCTTATTAAATTTTAGAAGAAGACTGGAAAATAGACACAAAAATAAGCAACAAATGTTATTTCTGGATACCAGGGAATTCAATATTTGAAATAATTAAAAAATTTTTTTAGGATTTCTTAAAGAAACTTAGCACTGTTTGTAAAAACAAACAAAAAAAGTCATTAAAAAGCATGGTGTCCAAAACTGAGGAAAACCCCTTGGAGAATCGCTAATTCAGTGCAGAATGGAGCACAACTATTTCCTCATATACTGAACATAATTTTTCTATGAATAGTATTTAATTATTTTAGTTATGTTTTGTAACCACATTTGATTACCATTTCATACATGTGATATGGTCAATCAAAATCTTACAGTAACTTTCACTTATTCATTCAAACAATTATTTAGTAAACATCTATTGTCCAATACATATAAGTGCTTTAGTCCCTGCTATCAATGAGCATTCAGCTGGTGAAGGAGAAAGATTTGTAAACTCCAATTAAAAAATGTATGATAACAGCTGCAATACAGGTAACCAAAGCACGGCACTTAAAACAAGCATCTTAACCTATTTTGGAGACTTGTTTCTTGGGATACCAAGCCCCAGAATGAAGATGGACAAGACTTCTAAAGAAGGGAACCACAACAGGGAAGAGTGTGCATGTAATGTGGTTCTAGAACATAGTTAGTGACATGGAGATGAGTAGAGAGAGAAGTCTGAATAGTAGACCAAAGGCCAGGTTCTTAAAGGCTGACTTAAAACTGTCCTGCATTCAACAGCGTATTGGTACGACATTTAGGTAGGAGAGTAACACGATCAGATTGGGTGTATCTAAAACCTCATTATAGATGCATGTTGCTCCGTCATTCAGTCATTTTCACGGGACTGTATATTTATCCTTAAGAGTTTCAATTTAAATGCAAGTTTCATCACTGAATAAATAGCACCTCTGTAGTCAACATATAGTTTATCTTTAATGGTCAGGGATGAAATTACTAAAAAGATACTTCTTAAACCAAAATTTTGAAATTTTCATTTTTCCTGGCTCCTTTATAGATGTTAACTTCAGACTTCAAATATTTACTTAATTTTACTGGTGTTGGTGGATTTACTATCTTTGAAAACCAAGTGTGACATAATATTTCATATTAGTAATGCTGTCTGAGCTTGGTTTCCCTGACTTTCAGATACTTGTTGGAATATAAAGACTATCTTCTGGAAGTGAGACAAGACCTTCACAGCTGTGCTTGCGTTAAGTGGCTTCAGTCCAAAAATAATCATGCTCTTGTATTACCATGGAATACAAGGAAAGGGCATTGGGCTTTCCTTTGTGTTCAACATCGATTTTGGGATCTATAAAATTTAGTATGCCAAGTTTGTCATCAAATCCTTGAAACTCAGGAGAATGCAGTTTGAGGTTATTTTCACAGAAATATGACTTTTTATTAATGTTGGAAAATAGCCACATTAGTTCAAGAAAGAGTGGGAAGGCAGCACGTGTCTCTTTCAGTTTGAAACAACATGCAGTCTCTTCCTAAGTGCTTTATTTCAAAGAGCTAAAACTGTACAGTGTTAAGCAGCCTGAAAAAAATCAGCTTTGGAGTGAGGACAAATAATTGAATGATGTCTTTCCTTTAAAAGACATCAGGCTTTTTGCCTGTTGCTCTTTGACATTTATCAAATCCTGCTCTTTAATGTCAGTCAAATTGTCCAGGTGATAAGCACAGAACTTGTTCTGGCCAATGGCCCTGTGCCTGCATTTTCAAATTTGGCGTGGTTGGCTTGGGTTTCCTAGTTCAGCTCAGCAGGCTGCCACTGGAGTGAGTAAAGAGAGACTGTGCCCTCACAGAACCTTGCATTAAAAATTACCTTCAGCTTTCAAACCAGATCAGCTAACCTGTACATGAGGCTGTTGGTGCATGAAATAAGAGAACCTTGAATTACCAAGCCCATCCAAAAATCTTGTCTGGTTGACATCTGTCTTTTATTGCTGCAGTTACTGTGTGTTAAGAGTTGAATTGTGTGCCTCCCTAATCCCCACTTCCTGGATGTTGAAGTCTGAAATTTCACTATCTCAGAATAACACCTTATGTGGAAATAGGTTTGTTACAGATGTAATTAGTTAAGATGAAGACATACTGGAGTAGGATGAACTCTTTATCCCAGTATAACTGTGTCCTTATAAAATGGAGAAATGTCAACACTGAGACATGCACACAGGAAGAGAACTCCATGAAGAATCTTCTTTAATGCTATCAGAGGGAGTTCAGTCCTGCTAATACCTTGATCTTGGACTTCTAGCCTCCAGAACTGTGAGAAAATACATTTCTGTAATTGAAGCCACCCACTCTGTTGTACTTTGTAGTCCTAAACTAACGTACTCTGCTTACTGTACTATCTCCTGGGTTTAAAAAAAAAAAAATGGTTTTAGCTTTGTTTCATGAGCATGCCCATTGAAATAAAGGTAAACTTGACATCTTGGTACTTTGGCCTGAAAAGCAGTCTGGATTTCCTCTCCAGGTGGTTCTCCCTTGAGCTGTTCTACTATTATTATTATTATTATTATTATTATTATTATTATTATTATTGATTTTTTTTTTTGAAGTGGAGTCTTGCTCTGTCATCCAGGCTGGGCTGCAGTGGTGCAATCTCAGCTCACTGCAACCTCCGCCTCCTGGGTTCAAGCGATTCTCCTGCCTCAGCCTCCCAAGTAGCTGGGATAACAGCCATGCTCAACCACGCCCAGCTAATTTTTATATTTTTAGTAGAGATGGGGTTTTGCCATAGAGCTCTTCTATTATAATTGGTATTATAATTGCCAAAGAGCTGTTCTTTGTAATAGAGCTGTTCTATTATAATTGCTTCTTTTAATATAATCCAGGACTAGCACCCAGAGTCCGTATCAACCAGCTTAGTGGCACACTTGCCATTTGTTCTAGAAGTTCTGTGAAAGTGATTTTATACTCTCCAAAGTCCAGCAGTATGCCAGAACAGCAGACCTTTCCTCATGCCAGGCTAGAAAGGCCGTGTTAAAAAGTACTTTTGGCATAGCCCTGAAGTTACTTATAGCTGCCAAACTAGTGTCATAATTCATTTTTAGTACATTGGCTCATATACTATCTTTAACTCTGAAAATAAAATTTACCAAGTGAAATGTTAGAAGTATGTTCGAAGTCGCATTAGAACCATCAAGGTAATTTAAGATGAGCTTAGCCTTATCTTAATTTGAAGGAAATCAGGTTACCAGCTTATAATCTTTCAAAACTCTTTATGTTGTACATTCAACAGACATGTTGAACATTAACCATGTGCAGCACGCTCTGTAGAATATATAAAAGTGAATTTTTAAACAGTGAGCCTCTCTCAATGTCCAACTTAATAAATATTTATTAAGTGAGAATAAGTTAGGAATATTAACTCATTCAATAATTGATTATTTGAAACTCACTATGTGCCTGGCCCTATGCTATGTCTTATAGATACAGTCATTCTGCTATCAAAAGCATTTCATTGTGGGGAAAGACCTTTTTTAGGTTCTCAAGGAACATGTACTCTAAAAGGGAGATAAGATAAATGGAAAAATAACTATATTAAAATCAAATGTGAATAAAAAGGCTTGAATGCTAGAGAATTAGTCAAGATTCACAAATAAGATATATATACACATAGAGAATATACATAGGATATATCTATATATAATACAAGGGGTATATGTAATATATATAGAATACACACACATATACATACATACATACACATAGAGCAAGAGAGAGAAAGAGAGTTTGATACACAAAGCAAGAGAGAGAGAGATTGATTTATCCTGAGGAACTGGCTAATGTAATTACAGAGGCTGAGAAGTCCCAGGATCTGTAGCCCAAAGGCCCAAGAACCAAGAGAGATAATGGTGTGGGTTTCAGTCTAGGTCCAAAAACAGAAAAAGGCTGATATCTCAGCTCAAGACCATTAGGCAGAGAAAGTGAATTATCTCTTACTTAGCTTTTTACTCTACTCAGGCCTCCAACAGATTGGATCAGGCCCACAAACATTGGGGAGTGCCAACTCCTCTACTAAGTCTATCTATGCAAATGTTAATCTCATCTAGAACCATCCATACAGGCACACCAAAAATAATGTTATTCTAAATATCTGGGCACCTCATGACCCAGTTAAGTTGACACATAAAGTAAACAATCATAACTTCACCCCTTGTCAAATTTGCATTCATCTACTTCTTCTTCATTTATTCATATACATCTATATTTCTATTTATTCATTCATATGCATCTATACTTTATTCATATACATCTATACTTGATCTACAAATAAAGGTAATTACAAAATCATAATTTCATTTAACATGATGTGACTATCCTAGTACAACCAAAAATGCACTAACTCCTTCTAGAAGAAAAAAAGAAATAAAACCTTTGAGTAGTATTTACTCTTCCACTTAGTATTCTGTAACTAAATACTATTATGTATAACAATACTTAAGCCATGATGTGATGTTAATATTGTATGTTATATGAGAAATGAATAACTGGGAAGAAAACACATATTTGCTGTATATATATATATAATGTGTATATATATATATATATATACATATAATGATATAAGGAAAAACACTCATGACAATTACAGTTCTTAATTATGTAACTGTTCATGTGGTCATAGCTGGTAATTATAATTGCCTTTTTCTACCACCCACCCTGAATTTCCTTTGCCTTTAGCAAGCACCTTAGCTGGTTGGTCTTTAACCTGTTGAAAATTCATTAGCAGGATGATTACTCCTCATTAATCCTGGCTAAATTGGGTTGTTGTAGCTTTTTATTGACCTTCATCTCAGAACATGATAATACTAAGAAATCTCCTATATTCTAGAGATACTCTTCCTTACCTCCATTATGAAGTGGCATTCCAATTTCCCTTTGATAGTCAGTCAGTCACCCCAGCCAGCACAATAACTCTCTTTTTTGCTGTTGATTCAGATGTATAATGAGCCTGAAGGCTGGGTGGCAATCTTAATTTCTAGTTCAGTGAAATCATTGTGTGTCTCCTGATGGAAGCATTCGTCCTTCTAGAACTAAGACTTCTAGGCCAGACCGCATTACATATAGTTGTGGGAAGAGTAAACAAAAATTTTGCTAGTGGGTCACTAGAAATAGCAAGTGGTGTCAGTCCCATTTCCATCCCTTGATTCCTAGACCCATGAATCCTAGCTATTGGAGAAACAGTACCAGGTATTGGATACTGATTCAGAGCACATACAGCCTTCTGGATAACTGTCTTAGTTCATTTTTATTGTTATAACAGAATATCTAAGACTAAGTAGTTTATAAAGAACCAAATTTATTTCTTACAGTTCTGGAGGCTGGGAGGTCTGAGATCAAGGAGCTGACGCCTGGTGAGGGCCTTTTTGCTGCATCATTTCACATAGAGACAAAAAGTTAAGAGAAAGAGAGCGTGAAAGAGGGAGTGAACTCATTCCCATGAAAACAGAATTAGTTCATTTATGAGGCTACAAACCTTCAGACCTAAACACCTCTTAAATGTCCCACCTCCCAATAGCATCGCAATGGCAATGAAATTTCCACATGAGTTTTGGAGGAGACAAACTTTCAAACCAGGGTATTCTAAAACTTTGGTCCCTCAAAAGTCATGTCCTTCTTATATACAATGTTTATTCTATCCCAAAGCCTCAAAAATCTTATCACATTCTAACATTGACTCAAAATTCCAAAATCCAAAGTCTCATCTAAATCAGACATGGATAAAATTCAAGGTACAATTCATCCTGAAGCAAATTTCTCTGCAGCTCTGAGCCTGTGAAATCGAAACATGTTATCTATTTCCAAAATGCAAAGGTGAAATAGGCATAGAATAAACATTCCAATTTAAAAGGCAGAAATAGCAGGCAAGAAGAAAGGGATAACTGGGTCCAAGTAAGTCCAAACTCTAAAAGAACAAACAACATTAAATCATTAAGACTCTAAAATAATCTTTCTTGGTTCCGTGTCTACCCTCCTGGACATACTGGGGTAGGATTGGATCCCTAAGGCCCCAAGGCAGCCCAGCTCCTGTGACTTTAATGGGAACAGCCTACACAGCAGCTTTTGTGGTAGAAAGCTGTGTGTCTCATACCTGCAGCTCTCCTAGGCTAGAGTTACATGTTGGTGTATCTCTATTTCTAGATCATGTCATGGATTGTCAGGACTTTCTTTACTACTAATAGTAGAGTCATTAGTATCTTTAAATCTAGTCAGATTAGAGACCCAATTTCAGAAAATCTGGGACCAATTTAGGAAACTTATTCCTAATATTCTGTTCCACTAGAACCACTCCTGGTACAAAGAGGATATATATATATATCCTATTTGTTTATTGAGGAATAAAGCATTGCAGTAGGAATACTCATATCATAGTAAACTATGTGCATATTCAGGAATGTAAAGGGAGACAAAGATTTTTAAAGTAAAAACAAAGAGGTTTATATAATTGTCTTGAAATGATTTTCCTTGGCTACAAATATCAATAACAAGGATATATTTATCCTATTGGTTCTAGAGAATCATGAATAACACAGGTTTTGGTACCAAGAGTGGTTCTAGAGGAACAGAATATTTAAAATAACATTATATATTATATTAATATAGTATATATAATAGTAATATACTATAAATAATATTAATATATAATATTAATGAAATATATTAGTATATTAAGGATACACACACACACACACACGAATTTATATTATGAGGAATTAGCTCACATGCTAATGGAGGCTGAGAAGTCACATGTTCTGCCATCTGCAAGCTGGAGACCTAGGAAAGCCAATGTTGTAATTCTGGTCCTTGTCAGAAAGCATGAGGATCAGGGAAGATAACAGTGTAAATACCAGTCCAAGGGCAAGAGAACTGATGTCTCAGCTCAAGTAGGCATACTGGAAGAAAAAGGGGCAGATTTCTGCTCTTCAACTTTTTTGTTCTATTCAGGCCCACGGTGGACCAATGATGCCTACCTACATAGCAGAGGACAATCTACTTTAATGAATCCATTGATTCAAATGCTAATCTCGTGAACATGCGGAGAAATTGTATTTAATCTGGGTACCCCATGGTACAGTCAAGTTGAAATATAAAATTAACCATCACAATGTATATATGACAATTTCTTATAATCGTGTGTCTACATATATATATACACTCTCTGTGTAAATGTATGTCCTGCATACATATATATATTCTCTCTGTATATATATATCTATATGTGTATACAGAATATATACACATATATATACACATATTCTGAGAATATATATGTATATAGAGAATATATATAGATATTGTATAGATATATATACAGAGAGAATATATAGGTATATAGAATATGTAGGTATATATATGGACATTGTGTGTATATATATATATATACACATATGCTTATATAATATATAGTCATGAGTCACTTAATGTTCCAATAAATGTGTCATTAGGCAATGTAGTCATTGTGTGAACATCATAGAGTGTTCTTCCACAAACTTATGAATATGGTATAGCCTATTGCTCCTAGGCTACAAATTTCTACAGCACATTACTATATTAAATACTTAGGCAATTGTAAGATAATAGTGAGTATCTGCATATGTAAACATTGAAAGGGTACAATAAATATAAAAGAAAAAAATGGTGCATCTGTATTGGGCACATGCTATGAATGGAGTTTGCCGAACTAGAAGTCATTCTGATGAGTCAATGTGTGAGTGCTAAGTGAATGAAGGCCTAGGACATTGCTATGCACTTGCAGCTACACTTAGGCTACATTAGATTCAAAATAATTTTCTTTATCCAATAATAAATTTGCCTTAGCTTATTTAACTTTTTTACCTTATAAGCTTTTTACCTATTTTAACATTTAACTGTTTTAACACTTTAACTCTTTCATAATAACATTTAACTATTTTTAACTATGTTCACATTTTAACTCTTGTAATAACAGGTTAAATGCAAATACATTATACAGCTTTAGAAAATATTTTCTTTCTTTATATCCTTATTCTATGAGCTTTTTTTCTATTTTTCTATTTTCTCTATTTTTTACTTTTTAAACTTTTTTATTAAAAAAAAAGACAAAAACACACACATTATCCTAGGCCTACAGAGGGTCAGGATCACTGAGATGTCACTAGGTGACTGACTGAGGTTTTTCAGCTCCGTTATAATCTTGTGGGAACACTGTCACATATCTGGTCCATTGTTGACCAAAATATCAATATAGTGTATGACTATGTGCACACACACACACATACACACACAAAGTATATAATTATATATATGGGTATGCGTATAAACACACACAGATAATATATGTATATATAGAGAGCACATAAGCGTATACACACAGAGTATATAGCATATATATACACATACACATATATACATACACTATGTATACGTACAGACACACACACACACACACACACAGACTGATTTGTTATGGGGAATTGGTCTATCCTCACTAGGGAGAACAATCTGCTTTACTTAGTCTACTAAGTCAAATGTTAATATTATCCAGAAACATCCTCACAGACACATCCAGAATAATGTTTAACCAAATGTCTGGGCACCTTATGGTCCAGGCAAGCTGACACATAAAATTAACCATCACATAGAGTTAGTCTGGAAAAATATCTAAAATGAAAAATACCTATTTTTTTTCAAGATTCACATTTCTCTTTATGTTGAGGAAGATAATTGCCAGTAATGATTTATCTAACAAGCAATAGCATACAAAGGTAGGAACTGAATCGGCAGCATGAAGTCCTGAGTTCTAGTTTTTGCTGTGCTGCCAACATTCTGTGTATTTATGGATAAACATGCTCTCCGTCTCTCTCAGCATTATTTTTATCGTCTTTGGGATCTGGTTAATTGGCCTGGATGATCATTAACTTTCCTATTATTTTTGAGATGATATCTTACAAAATTAGCTCAATTGGAGCAAGAGGCCAATGATGTACACATTTCAGATTTTCTCCGGCTGGATGCTGGCCTGCTACCATTGTCTGTGCAAGGCTCAAACATCTCCAATAACATGAGCTATTGATGAAATAGCTAGTAATAATAGAGAACTTTCGTATCAGATGCAATGTTGTGAATCTTACTATTTCTATCATGTGATTTTTCACTACAAATTCAGGGCATAGGTGCTTACGCTAGCCCCTACATTTTACAGATGAGAAAAAGGGCTCTGGGTTATCAGTTGGTAACTGAACATAAGATTTTCACCCAAGGGTACCTGACTCCAGCGCCTGAGATCTTGAACTCTAGGTTTCTCTGGTGGGTTGAACGATGGTCCCCCAAAAATATGTTCTAACCTTTCCAATGTGTGAACGTGAACTTATTTGAAAAATGTTGTTCATGGACATAACTATGTTAAGGATCTCAAGAAGAAATCGCACTAGGTTAGGAACAGTTGCTAAGTCTAGTATCAGCTGCTTTTATAACAGACAATGAGGAGGACACACAAGAAAGAAAACCAGGTAAAGACAGAAGCAGAGACTGGACTCATACAGTCTCAAGGCAAGAAACATCTGGAGACACTAGAAGATTGAAGCGGCAATAAAGGATTCTCACCTATTGCCTTTGGAGACGCTGTGGCCCTGAGGACATCTTAATTTTAGGTTTCTGTTCCGTAGAATTGTGAGAGAATAAATTTCTGTTGTTTTAAGCCAGCAGGTTTGAGTTAAATTTTTATATGAACCTGGAATACTGACACAGCTTGAATCTGGTGGTTCTTCAAAATCATATGAAGCTGTTCTTCAGTAATGACAGGAGGGCTTGAATTCACAAAAATTGAGTAATGATGATATTTGTACTCCAGGTCATTTAGTTACCACCAGCCAATAGAAAACTGTACTTGGCAATGACCAACCCACCCTACACCTCCATAGCCCTCAGCTGTGTTAGGGTGACTGCAATCACCCACATGCATGGCAACTGCCTCCGCAAGAGATCCACCATTCTGTACTGTGAGCTCACTGAACCGTCCTTATGCTTATCATGGCTCAGAAATTACTGACAAAATATTGCATTGGGTCTGAGTTTTTAATTCGAACTGTAAAATACAATGTTAACAAAATCCAAAAAGTTTAAAAATTAAAGAGTTAGTCATCGTGTTCGTGAAGTATTTCCCTTCTCTGATCATCTGAAAAATAGATTATAATTATTCAGTGGAATAGTAGAAAAGTTAAGGCTACAATGCATGTCAACTCTCTAATCTAAAATCTCAGAGTTTTGATGTGTTATTTGGTTTTATCACAGATGTTTGGTTCAGTGGGAAATAATCCTTCCTAGAAATTTATTCTTGGCTAAAAAGTTGCTTTGCTCCCTCTTTGTAATATTAGAAGTCACCAGATTTTGTCAAGTCCCTAGGTGAAGAGGGCTTTAATTCTGAGAAATCCCATAAAAGCTTAGTATAAGTACAGTGAGAACATAAATCTACATAAATCTTAGTAAATAAAATAATCTCAAAGGTGCAATTTTCTAGTCTGTAAAAAGAGTATGGAAACGACAGCTACCTTGTAGGAATCTTTGCAAGATAACTTTGAAAATCAGGTGATACCTAATACAGTTCTTGGAACAGAGACGTATAGCGCATATTGCTTTTATTTTTGCTAGTGGCTTTAAATAAACTTGAAATAGATTTTCTTTTTCAATCTCATCTGTTTTACATGCTTTCTTAAGTGCATGTTTCTTATAAATAGTTTTTTAGAAAAACATTATTCTAGGGTATTCTATATGTATTAAACACTTATAAGAATTTTTGTTAGGTGTTTATTTAGAAAAGATGTGCAATTGTTTAATAAGCTGATCATAAAGTCAATACTCTCAATAAGGAAAGATAATGTACTATGGTTAAGTAATAATTTTAACTCCATGCATGCTTGGTTAAATCAAGGATATTTTTATTTGGCTCTATACAGGAAACAAATGGACCTTGTTCCTTTTAAATCCCGACGAGTACGTGCAATTGAAGATTATCCGTGATTTTCTCATTTTGCTGAGCTTTTCAGCAGAGTCTATTTTATTCAGGTTTGGGAAAAGGATTGTTCACAAAGAAAGAAGGATCTCTTTGATTTACTATTTTGCTTTGATTTCATGATGAAAATAGCATATTTAGTTAATTAAGTTTTTGAAAGATCGGCTTTTCCCCTTCTTTCTTTAGCTTCTTTTTCTAAGTACCCACTGAGGACCCTTTTGATAATTCTGTAGAGTCTTTACATCACATTTACCTAGCAAACTTTTTTTTTGTAAACTATAAAATTTTCTCTTTTCATTAGTAAACAATGAGTAAGAATGAGTAATTAATAAATTATATCAGTAAAGTGTCATGGGAAAGCTGTCTTAGCTCTATAACCATAGGCTTTCTGTTGGTGCAAACTGGTTTAACGAGTAACTGGAATCCCTTTTATAATCTTTATAATAAGAATAATTAACATTTACTAAATGCATTCTGTTGTCTGAGAATTTTAATAAAACTTTCTATATATTAACTCATGTAATTCTCATCCTACAGCCATTTAAAAAATGAGGAAACTGGAGCTCAGAGGATTTATATAATTTGTCTAAGGTCACACAGTTTGTACCAGTTAATGAAGAAAAGTCAGTTGTTATTACAGCTATTAACAAAAATACAGTGATGATATCTAACTTATTAGTAGAGGATGATGTCTATTAAGCAAAATGACTCAGACAATGCATTTTTTATATTGTCACTGTGCTTAATCAAGTAATATTTCTCACTAAATTTCATGGCAGTTTCCAAATGCACGTGTTGGTTCAGCTTAATGTTTTGGTTAAGCTTCACTGACACAGAGCAACATCAATATAATCAACAAGAGCACAACATTTAGAATTAAGTTGAGAAATGGCAGAGGAAGCTGGCAACCCCTGGTTATCTATTTCTGCATAAAAATTACAACAAAGTTGGAACTTAAATAATATTCATTTATTTACTCACAGTATTTGTAGGTCGGGAGTCTGTGCACAACTCTCCTGGGTCCTCTGCATCAGAGTCTCTCATGGGGCACCATTCAAAATGTCAGCAAGGGCTAGGGTTTCATTTGCAGGCTCAAATGGAGAGTTGGCTTCCGAACTCACTCACACACTTGGCATGGTTGTATGCAAAATTACATCTCACTGGGGCTGTTGGACTGAGAGCCAGAGTTTCTAGCTGACTGTTGGCAGGAGGTCATCCTCAGTTTCTTGCTCCATGGGTTTTCTCAACGTGTCAACTTGCTTCATTAAATACTCAAGGAAGAGAGTCAGCTACCAAGGTGGAAATGAGACTCTTTTCTAGTGTAATCATGGAAGTGACATCTCCTAACTTTGAAGAGAAAGAATTATGAAAGGTTGTAGATATGAGGTTACAATAATTATTGACGGCTATCTTAGAAGCAATTTGTTACAATCCCTTTCCTCTTCTTTTGCCATTTTGCTGTGCTCCAGGAATAATGTGCAGTATTCCTGATGCCTTGCTGGGAATAAAGAGGGGACAACGTTCTTCAGTTGGGTTTCCTGTCACTGGAATCTCCTTTCTGGTGCCTGTGATATATTTTTTCTGGCTCTCTATCCTATCCTTTTGGATTGTGCAACTTTATAGGGATTCACTAGCTATCAGCTGCACATTGTGTTGTCACACTGAGATGAGTCTATTTAAAAAAAAAAAGACTAGTTTTTGGAGCAGTTTTATGTTCACAACAAAGTTGAGCAGAAAATATGAAGACTTCATGTGCCCTCTAACCCCACACACGTACAGTCTCTCCCACTATCAGTATGCCCCAGCAGAATCGTACATTTGTTACAATTAATGAATATAAGTGATATCATCACCCAAAGTCCATAATTTACATTAAGGTTCATTCATGGTATTGTACATTCTATGGGTTTTGACAAATGTATAATGACATGTATCCGAATTATATTATCATACAGAATGAATTCACTACCCTAAGAATTATCCATATTCTTCCTATTCATCCCATCTTCCCTCTCAGCCCCTGGCAACCACTGATCTTTTTACCATCTCCATAGTTTATTTTCCTAGAATGTCACATGGTTGGAATAATACAGTATGTAGACTGTTCAGATTGGCTTGTTTCACTTGTTAATATGCAGTTAAGCTTCTTCCATGTCTTTTCATAGCTTGAGAGCTCATTTATTTTTAGTGTGGAATAATATTTTATTGTTTGAATATGCCCATTCACCGACTGAAGGACATATTGGTGGCTTCTAAGTTCTGGGTAATAATGAATAAAGCTGCTTTAATCATCTGTGTGTAGAATTTTATACAGACATATTTTTCAACCAGTTTGGGTAAACACCAAGAAGTATGATTAATGGATTGTAAGATAAAGGTATGTTTAGTTATGCAAGAAACTGCCCAACTGCCATTCAAAGTGGTGGTACCATTTTGCATTCTCATCAGCAATGAATGAGAGTTGTTGCATATCCTCACCAGCATTTGGTGTTGTCGGTGTTTAGGTTTTATGCCATCCTATTAGTTGTGTGGTGATTTAATTGTTTTAATTTTTAATTTCCTAATAATATATGATGTGGAACATCTTTTCATATGCTTATTTGCCATCTCTATATTTTTTGATGAGGTGCCTGTTCAAATCCTTGTTCCATCTTTAAATCAGTTTGTACATTTTCTTACTGTTGAGTTTTAAAGCTCTTTGTTTATTTTGGGTAACTTTTTTGATATCGGTTTTTAGATATCATGTGGTATCATTTTTTGGATAACAGTTTTTTGGTGTCGTCTGCAAATATTTTTTCCAAGTCTGTGGCTTGTCTTCTCACTCTCTCGACAATGTCTTTCTTTTGAGGAGCAGAATTTTTTTTTTTTTTTTTTCTTGAGACAGGGTCTCACTCCATTTGATCTAGGCTCACTGCAACCTCTGCCTCCCAGGTTCAAGTGATTCTCGTACCTCAGCCTCCCAAGTAGCTGGGATCACAGGCGCACGCCACCAAGCTCAGCCAATTTTTTTTTTTTTTTTTTTTGTATTTTTTGGTAGAGACAGTGTTTCACCATGTTGGCCAGGCTGGTCTCGAACTCTTAACATCAAATGATCCACCCACCACTGCCTCCCAAAGTGCTGGGAGTACAGGTATAAGCCACCACGCCCAGCCAGAAGTTTTTAATTTTAATGAAGCCAGCTTAAAAATTATGTTTTTCATGTATCATGACTGGTTTTGTAACTAAAGTTGCCACCATACCCAAAGACATTTATATTTTCTGCTATGTTATCTTCAAGTAGCTTTATAGTTTTTCATTTTATATTTAAGCCAATGATCCATTTGAGTTAATTTTTTTGTGAAGAGTGTAAAGTCTGTGCCTCGATTATCATTTTTTGCATGTAACTGTCCAGTTTCTTCAGCACCATTTCTTAAAAAAATATTTGTTCTTTATTATATTGCCTTTTCTCTTCTATCAAATATCAGTTGACTATATTTATATGGGTCTACTTATTGGCTATCTATTCTTTTCCATTAATCAATTTGTACATTTTTTTCACTAATACACTGCTTTGATGACTATAGCGTTATAGTACGTCTTGAAGTCAGGTAGTGTCAGTCCTCTGACTTTGTTCTTCAAAACTGTGTTTGTTATTCTCATCATTTTTCTCTCTGTTATAAACTTTGGATCAGTTTGCTGATATCCACAAAATAACTTTTGGGATTTTGGTTGAAATTATGTTAAATCTATAGATCGAGTTAGAATTTTGAGTCTTTTTTCTATAAATATAAAGTATCTCTCCATTTTTTAGTTTTGATTTGATTTGATTACTTTTTTGTTACTAATATGATTGATATAATTATAATTAAAATTGTCTGGAAGCTGGTAACATAGGCCCACATCTAGTACTTTCCCAAACAAAAGACGGGGACACAGATGTGAGCATTTGAAGTTTCTATCCCAAATTTTGAAAAGTGTTTAAGAACTTACTAGTGGGATAAAGTAGACATGAATAAGAAGCACAAATTTTAAAAGATGTAAGAGGTTTTTGAAAAACTGTGAGAAGTGCAGGTGACAGATGTGTTGGATACAGCCTGAAAATAGTCTGTAAAGAGTCTTATAAATCATGTTAGAAATTTTGTACTTTCTATCATAAATGACTCTACGTCAAAGGATGTTTCAACATGAGTGCATGAGCATATCTATTTCACATAAACAACTCTAATAAGACTTTGCAAGATAGACTGGAGAGAGGAAAGCCTTGTGGCAAGAGAATATAATGTATAGGAAGCTGTTGCACTTCCCTAGAGGAAGGCCTTTAGATTAATTAAGGGAATTGCACTGAAGATGAAGAACACAAGATAAATTATGCAGATAACTTCTTGGAAAACTCAGTGAGATCTGATAGGAGTTGGTTGTGTAAAATGTGAAGAGAGAAATGATTTTAAAACTTCTAGGTTTTGAACTAGAGAGGATGGTGACATCATTTATCAAATATTCTTTTGGAAGTAGAGTGGATTGGGGGTAGAATAATTAGTTTGTATTTTTTCACATTGAGTTTAATATGATTGTTGGAGGTATGTGGCCAGAGTTTTAAAGAGAATGAACTACTCCCTAGAAGGAACATAATACATGTACTTAATTCGAAACCTTGGTGATAGATACAGTCACTCATGGATAACTAAAGTAATTAGACAAAAATATAGAAGGAAACAGGACCAAGGGAAAAATGCTGGGGAATGCTGAGAGTTCAGTGATAGGTAAAGAAATAAAACACTGTGATGTTGCTTTAGTGATTATAATTTCAAGTTTCACAGAGTAGTGTGTTGTCCAGGAGGAAAAAATCCCTTTCATCAGAAATGGTGTCTAAGAATTTCCCTTCCTTGAGTAGCACAGACATTTTTTTATCAACATCAAATAGAAAAATAAAATCTATCACTATTAAGAGTAAAAGAGTAAATCTCTGTGACTATTCCTTCAAACACATTTCAGAACTTGTTTCTTTGCTAATAGAAAGCATTTATATTGAAAACATGGTTGCTGATACCACTTTTCTACATAGTAACAACATTTTGTAAACATCCCCTTTTATTGCAAAAATAAGGGAAAGCATTCTCAGTACTGGCAATACATGTTATGGCACAATTGATAGCATGGTATGCCTGAGTGCTCGAGCTCTGACCGCTGATGCTGGCATGCTGACTCTGTGGGAAGATGGAAATGATTGTCACATTGTTATTTACTTAGAAGAAGAAATATGAAATGAGTTCCATGACAAATACATATCCAAGAGACATTTCTGTGTAAGAGAAAAGAAACAGCTGCCAAGGGGATCCTGATTTGTGGCATAATCGAAACTTGACAATTTCCATATTTATTTATTTGTGAACATTTCCTTCATTAACTTTTAAATGGACATTTATAAAAAGTTTAGTATTTGGGGTAGGAAAAAGCAGAAAGTACATGTTACCAGTTTGGAATGTGAATAAGGAAACAAAAAACACATTAAACTATCTATTTCTTACTTTGTTTAAAGAAAGAGAAGGACATTGAGCATTAGCTATATTATTGAATTATGGCTCCCTTTGGATCTGTGCATTATCCAACCAGACATATGTGCTCTGCCTACCTCTTTGCTCTAAACATGACTGTTTTTCTTTTGCTGTCTCCATTGCTTCTGGACAAAGTGAATCACTTGTGTTCCAAAAAGATTTACAATGGTATGGAATAAGGGAAAAGTACGGAGGAAATGTTATCTCTGCTTTCTGTACAACACAGCTAAACTTATTAAAAATGAGCTATAGTCACAGATCATTTCACTGCTCTCTGGCATAGACACTTCCCTACCTCTGCTTTCCACTGAAACAGCTCTAGCAAGGCTTCTAGTCGTCTCTCCAAGCAGTGGACTTGGTACAAGATGTTTCATGCATTCATCAGTTGACATCTTTCTTGTCTTGCCCCTTTGGCTTCTATGAAACCATTTATTCCTAGTTCCTTCCTTACTCCATGACCACTCCCAATCTCTCTGTTCCAGCTCCTATCAGGACAATTGTATTAGTTCGTTCTCATGCTGCTTTAATAAAGACATACCTGAGACTGGGTAATTTATAAAGGAAAGAGGTTTGATTCTCAGTGCTACAAGGCTGGGGAGGCCTCACAATCATGGCAGAAGGCGAAGGAGGAGCATATCTTACATGGTGGCAGGCAAAAGGGTATGTGCAGGGGAACTCTCCTTTATAAAACCGTCAGATCTCCTGGGACTTATTCACTGTCGCAGGAACGGCATGGGAAAAACCTGCATCCGTGATTCAATTACCTTCCAATTGGTCCCTCTCACAACATGTGGGGATTATTACAATTCAAGGGTAGGGACATAGAGCCAAACCATATCAACATTCAAATGTGATTTGCCTTCAGACTCCCATCTATAAGGCGTTTCCCTCCTGACTCTGCACCACATATTCCTAATGTTCTATGTCCAGGTTCATGACACATATATAAAATTAGAAATTTGGGGATGAACACCATATTCAAGGGAATTAAAAGACTAAAATAAAATTTAAAAATCATTAACAGTTTTGACAGAGTTAGAATAATGGTATTTCATGATGTAGAAAAATCCATAGTCATTGCCCTACTTGAATGAGCACCCTCAATGCAGTTTAGGTAAGAATGTTGTTTCAATTGTACACTCTAATTGATTACCAGATAAATTTCTAACACATTTTCAGTAATCCCCCCAGTCATTCTTTGGCACTAGACTGACATTATAATAGACCTGTACTTCTTACGGTAAAAATCATCCTGCAAAAAAAAAAAAATCACCATCCTAAAAAAATTACATAGTACTCCTAGGTCAGTGTTCTGCCTCTTAGAATATTCTGCAGCCAAATAGGTTTTAAACAGATATGCAAGTGCAGCAAACCTGTGAAAGTGGTTTTGTGGTTCATATATCTACTGGGACCGCCCGCTACTTTTCCATGCTTCTGCTAGTCACATTCTCAGCAGTCTTCAAGGGCTTATACCTCGTCCTAAGTGCCAGTGACTCCCAAAGAGTATTTCCATTTGCCTAGTTAGCATCTCTAAATAGCAGTTTTGCATTCACATCAGGCAAATTTTAGGTCTGTACTACTTATGACTTGCTCATCATACACACCCACGTGTATCCCTGGGGTCAGTTTGTAGAACCATCATTCAACTAAGTGTACGTTGAGAAACCGGGTCATCATTTTAATCTCTTTTATCCTTTAATATCCTGTTATGCTTTTTACTTCCCTCTCCTTATCCTAGTCACCTTCTGCCTAATCACATACCAGTTAATATATCTTATCAATTATACCCATAAATAGTTCTTAAGTTGGAGCTCTGGTTTCTATTTTCATCGTATATCTTATAGTTAATGGGCAAAATTGATAACATTTTATGACATAGATTAAAAAACTTATATCTTGGAGCTTCTTTATATTTCCCAGACTCACTTGTGGTTAGTGCAGAGGTACTGAACAATACTAGCCAATGGACTTTTAATAGAATTAGTGTGTGTCTCTCCTAGCCTGAGAAATTTAAAAGTAGAAGTGCTTCCTCCACAATTATTTTCTTCCTGCCCCATCAGTCTTTCAGGTTAAATGTGTTTCAGATGCTACAGCTTCAAAACGGGAGAGGAAATGTCTTCTATGAGTCAGAGTTGATGGGAACAGCTTCTGAAATGTCAGGGTTTATTTGTCACCACAGCATAGCCTAGCCTATTCTGACTAATACACTTTGTAACTATGATTCTGGTTGTCATATTTTTTCTTTCTAATATACTCTCTGCACCATTACCAGCTATCTGTTTAAATGTGCCTCACTGCACTCTTTTTCTTATATGCCTTGATGGTCCATCATATCTATAAAATGAAGAAGAAATATATAAGAGTGCAGTGGGGCAGGACAGCAGGCGAGAAATCTAGAGAAAATCTTCCCCTAAAAGTTGATATTTGTGCTGCATCTTAAAATACAAATGTGTATTCCACAGAATAAGGACAGGAGCTCTGATAGCACCACTTGTATGCTGTTCCATGGTGAGCGGGTCTATGCAAACCTACATTTAAAAGTCCAGGGAAGCTGAGAGGCCAAAGGAAGAGGTTGGCATATCCAGTTTCTCAAGAAGAAACATTTAATAGGAACTAGTAACAGAGCCCATGTCTGTGTCTCAGGCAAGCAACAAAACAAGATGGTGGATCCTCATGCCATTACCCTACAGAATCATGGTATATACACCATAGGTAAAGGATGATTCTGCAGGGGTGAGCAGAACAATTGAAGCACAATAACATCAATGTTGTTTTGGCATGTGCTACAAGAAACAATCAATAAAATAGAAATCTTAGAGGTTTTTCCAGAATTGGAGTTAATCAGAAGTCATCATGGTGGATTAGTATCCAAGATGGAGTTGCTTTGGTCTTAACAAGGCCCTTCAGGATCTGGCCCATTATTACGTGACTCTTGTCTCCTGTAAGCTCTTTGTGTGCTTCTCTAGTCACATTAAACAAAACATTGGAGTTTATGCAATTTTTTGAGCATATTCTATTTTCTTTATTTTTATACATGTAATAGATAAATACATTCTCATTTTAACAAGTAAACAATATAGAGGTACACAGAGAAAAATGTAAATGTTCCCCATTTCTATCCTTTTTAATCATACACTTTCCATCCCCAGAATTAGAAACTGGTCTATCAACATTTTGTGGTACATTCTTTCGGTTTGCTTTTCATGCACTTACTTCTGTGAATGTACATATTCACATGTATCCTTTTCTAAAATTAAATGTTATTATATTTATACATAATTATGCACTTACATACCTTTTGTGCTGGTTCTATTTTATATTATATTCCCTCTACTTAGAAGCTCCTTTCCTTATTCTGTGGAATACACATTTGTATTTTAAGATGCAGCCCAAATATCAACTTTTAGGGGAAGGTTTTCTCTAGATTTCTCACCTGCAGTCCTGCCCCACTGCACTCTTATATATTTCTTCTTCAGAGATTTTATTTAACTTAATATAATTATGGCTGTTTAAACCCCTCAGTAGACTGTGACTTCATTAACTCATTTAGTAGTTTTTCGTGCACATAGTGGACACTTATCAGTTACATGAATTAAATCCATCATATGTTCAACATACTTCCAAAATCTTTTCCTTTACTTATCACTTTGCCTAGTGTTAGAAAGAATATGAGTTCTCTGGCAAGAGGAATTTATTAATAAAATCAAAGTTAAAATAAACACATTTGTGCTATTTAAATTGGGGGGTTGGGGGACTGAATTCAGTAGCTGGTAAAACTGTTTTCTTCTTCTTCTTTTTTTTTTTTTTTTTTTTGCTTTTTCTTTTTATCCTATTCAGTCTATTTTCCAGCTGCAGCTATAACAATTTCATTTCTCCCAAAGTCGAAATTAATCATATATATATATATCTCCTGCTTATTATTCTTCATTGAATCCTATGCTTTCAAGTAGACTTCAAATTTCTTTATATGGGCTATGAGGTCTTTTATGATCTAAACTACTTCTGCATTTATCTCTTGCTGCATCTCTTACACAGTCTATAATACCTTATCAATGAACATATTGACTGAAGATATCTATTTACTTGACAGTGTCATGCACTAGAATATGAATACCACAAAAAACAGGACAATCTTTTATTCATTATTATAGACCCAGGGCATAGTAAGTACATTATAAATGTATACAAATAGCTATTTTCATGAATTAATATGTATTTCTATTATACACTGTTAAGTAGTTACCATTTCTTGAGTATTCGTTTTGTGCCATATAAAGAACTAAGTGGGAGTGACATTAGCTGAGTGACTGAGTAGGAAGTCCCAGCCCTCATTAACACAAGAAAACAAATTTAATAATATATGCAGTAAAATACCTGCATGAGATTTTTCAAAAGTCAGTTAAGAAGTTGCAATACTCCAGATGCGCACAGAACTGAGAATAGCTGCATTGAAAAGGCTAATAAGAGAAATTTTACTTTACCCGCATTCACCCCTTGCCCAAGCTGGCACATCTAGTGCCAAGAGAGATCATTTCAGCCTGTAATTTCTCCCTTGAGGAAAAGAAGGAATGGAGCAAGCATCCAATATTGCAAGGCTTTCAATGCACTGCTCTAGGGATCAGTTTCAGTCTCACCTGGCACAGGGCTGGAATGCCTTGAGGCATTTAAGAACAAAGAAAAGGAATGCATGTTTTATTGCTGCTGGCATGTCTCTGAGGGATTGGGAAATGCAACATAGCCCTAAAACTTTTCCATCAAGGGGTAGGAAGACAGTGGAATGTGTATCTAACATCTCAGCCTTTCCGAATATTGCCATAGGGAAAAAGGGGCAGGCAGTTTAGAGAAACCAGCAAGACTGTAAGAATGAGAGGTCCCACAACCTTGAGACTTGTTCCCCAGGATGGAGGGAGATCATTGGAGCATACATACCCACAGAAAAGTTTTGGAAGGCTCCCAGATTATTTAGCTGGGCTGATTTGGCAAAGGGCTTTCCTGTCAAAATCAGTCAGTAAAGTTCAGGGAATGCAGCTGTTTCTCGAAATTATACAGACACCAGTGCAAATCTAGAAGGAACAAACGTTGGGGAAATATGACAAACCAAAGGAAAAAGAAAACTCTTGTAACTGACCCTAAAGAAATGGAGACCTATGAATTGCCAGACAAATAATTCAAAATAATTACCTTAAAGGAGATAGGTGATTTACAAGAGAATATGGATAAACAACTACACAAAATCAGAAAAATGATATATGAATAGAGAATATCAACAGACAGAAATCATAAAAAATTACCAAACATATATGTTGGAGCTGAAAAATGCAATAGCTGAAGTGAAAATTAAATAGACAGCTTAACAGCACACTTGATCAAGCAGAAGAAACAACTGGCAAATGCATAAACATGTCACTTAAAATTATTCAGTCAGAGGAATAAAAAGAAAAAATAATTAAAAAGCGTAAAGAAAACCTATGGGAATTGTGGGGCACCAACAAGCGCGCCAACATACACATTACAGATATTTCAGAGGAAAAGACAGAGAGAAAGAAACATAAAGCTTATTTTAAAATATAATGGCCAATGTATTGATTATACCTCAATAAGATGTTTTAAAAAAAAGCATAAGATTTATTTACTAAAATGAGACAAACACAATTCCATTCAATTTTCTTACCAATCCTGTAATAAAGACGCTATGCCCATTTATAGATGGGGAAATTGAGGCTTAGTGATGTTAAATAAGCTGGTCAACATCACTAGCTGATAAGTAGCAAAGCCAGGCTCACCTGAACTCCAACTGGAATTTTACTACCCCTGCATGCTATTCGATGGTTGCAGATAATTTGTTTCACTCTCTTTTCTACTTTGAGAAGTTCTTTTAAAATGTATCATCATAGTTTTAGTGCTCTGTAGGAGCTTCAAAATTTTCTTCATTTCTTTCCCCAATTTCTCCATGCTTCTCTTTCTTCTATCTTCCTTTCATTCTTTCATCCATCTGATCTTTCTCATTCACTGAAACTTTAAGGACAACAATAGGGAATGTGCATAACAGTGACTCCAAATAGATCTCAAACTTTATTCAAAAGATCTAAAATTTTAGTGGGAGATAATCCATGATCATTTTAGGGTTTTCCTCCAAGGTCCCTGAGAAGTTACCAAAAGTGAGCATCTCCATATATCTTACTTTATTCTGTACGAAGCATCCCAGAATCTCCCTGTGTTTTCTTCTCTCTTGGACTCTGCCACCACTCACTGTATTCTTTAGGTTTCTTCTTCCCCAACTCTTCGTGTGTAGAGAAGATATGTTTCTCTAAATGCTGCTCTGTCTTGCCATCTTTGAAGACAAACTACATAATACCATTCTCTAAAATCCCTTTTAGATTTCAAACACTTTTTTTTCCAGCTTTCCTGAAATTAGTCCAAGAATTCAGGGTTTTTTTAGTGCCCCAATATTTGCATTTCTGTATTGAGAAGTAAGGATAGAAAAGACCGTTAAGTGACTGGAGGAAACCTAGAATCAGTGTTGCTGGTGCTGCTGTTCTAGAACTCTTCACCTGAGACTGTGATCTCCAGGCCTACAAGTAAGTAAAAGCTATGAGATTCCTATACATGTATACACAACACCTTGCTTCCAAGTTGGTAGCAGAAATCTAAGTGCAGCGTACCATAAGATACCCACTCAACTGGGAGACAGAATGCGGGAATGTTCATGTGGTAGGCAGTAAATGCTGTTGATTACCTACTTCTGGGAGCAAGTTGGGAAATATTATTCTTCATTCTTCATACCAACTATTCATTTATTTCTTCATTCATAAATTATTTACTCAGCATATAGCATAGTAGAAGAAATGGCACATACAACAGGCTCACTATTTATAGAATACTTCCCCTAGTCCCAGATTGCACCTTTTATCCCAATTGGTAATTACCAATAGTCACTCATGGACAAACTATTCTGAACTGATCAACTGGTGATACCAATTCACAACACAACCATTTCTGATGTTGAGTGGAGCTAACTTAAGAGCTCATCAGCTGTTAGAGGTACAGCAGTGTTTTTTTGGTAATGGTGTCACTCCTTGCTTAGAGAACATCAAAGAACATAAGAATCCAGTTTATCTTCAGGATCCACCGTGAGCTCTGTCATAGTACAAGAGACACCATAATAACCAAGCTCTGACTTATCTATACTCATGTGTCACCACTCCTTCGTTTGTGCTTTGCCCATTAATAGAATCTGAGTGCTGGAATTTCCTCACATATTAACGGGTTTTTCATTTTCTTGCCTTTCTCTGCCTGCAATCCTTCCCTGCTTCCGTGAGATACTCCCACTCGCATATCTCTTTGGTGCAGCACCTTGTACCTACTAATTCCTAATTATCGTTAAAGATTCAAATTTGTCATGAACACTATAGAAAACTGTCCCTGACACCAAGAATGTTAGATTTACTCCTCTTCTGTGCTTCCTAAGTGTCTTCTGATTATTGCCATTATTATACTCAACTGCCATTCTGCAAGTGTAACAGCCCATTTCTGTGGCTGACTTCTCACTACACTGTGATCTTAAAGGCAAGAACTCTGCTTTACCTATATTTACCTACACAGGTTCTTGCAAAGTATTTGACACGTTAAGAATGAATAAAGAAGAAATAAATACAAGAAGGATAAAATTTAACTTTGTATCAGTTTGGAACTGCAATTGGCATTGGATAACAGATCCTGTTACCTAGAAAATAGTGGTTCTCACATAACATGACGTAATAAGTGGTCCCACACTGGTACACATGCTCCATGTGTGTCTTCAATGACTCAAGCTCCTCTTTATTTTAGTTCTTCTTCCTTAAAAAGTGACATCCTGGCCAGGCGCGGTGGCTCATGGCTGTAATCCCAGCACTTTGGGAGGCCAAGGTGGGCCAATCATCTGAGGTCAGGAGTTCGAGACCAGCCTAACCAAAATGGTGAAACCCCGTCTCTATTAAAAAGACAAAAAAATTAGCCGGGTGTAATGGTGCATGCCCATATTCCCAGTTTCTCGGATGGCTGAGACGGAAGAATCCCCTGAATCTAGGAGGCAGAGGTTGCAGTGAGCCAAGATCGTGCCATTGCACTCCAGCCTGGGCAACAAGAGTGAAACTCTATCTCAAAAAAAAAAAAAAAAAAAAGTGACATCTTCATATGCTCTTATGGTCACAAAGTGACTGCATAGTTCCAGCCATCATTTTGGCATCATAGATAGGAAGAGGTAGGAAGGGGGGTGAATATGGTTATACAGCAATTAAGTGAAATAATTTTCTTGTACTTTCCTTAAAGATTTACCAACAACTTCTGCTTACATTTTATTAGCCAAAATTTAATCATATGGCCACTTCCAACTGCAAAGGAACTTGGAAAATGTTGATTTTTCAATTTTTATTATTTTTATTTTTTAGTCAATACATTCACATTCAACAAATCAAGGTTCTGTTAGGATGGCAAAAGAGGAGACAGACGTCTGTCTGAACATTCAGACTTCTGTCTGAAAAGAACATATGTGTATCTAATGAGATAAGTTGATTTAAATGAAGCCTATGATTCCAATTTGGATTAAGATTTTCTAAATTATTTGTGCAGCTACTATGAATTAAGATCTCCTAAAGCTCAAACAGATACTATGACTCAATCTGACAGAATTAATACAGTGGCTTCAGAAAAGATAAAAGGCTAAATAGGGGACTAAGAGGTAACCCAAGACTTATTAATAGTGGTGAGTACAACCACCCTTCAGTTTTAGTATTAGTGAAACGTCAGAAGATGCATTACCAAAGTAAGGAGCCAAAAGTTCAATTGGAAGCTTGGACATCAAGACTGGGTGGGAGTTTCCTGGAAGAGCGTAGTACCATAGAGGAGATGTAGCTGCAACCAGACACAAGAGAGACAGTGAAAAATAGTCTAGACTCTCCTTCTCTCCTGCCTTCAGTATCCCATCAATGCCTCCCACATCCTGCACATAGTCAAAAGCCTGCCGTCCAGGCAGTTTGGGGAAAATATGTAGGATCAGCCCACTGAGATCAGATAATGGATCTGAGAGAAAATGAGCAAATGTCCAGCACAAGCACCACGGTAGTGGGGCAAAGGAGAACAAACTCTAAATGTAACTTTTCATATATCAATTGAAAAAGTACAGTGTAGTGGGATATGCACTACATTTTATTCAGAAGTGGATTTATGAATTAACTCCTCCAGTTACCAGATGTAAGACTTTTAGCAAGCTACATAAACTTCCTGTGCATGTTTCTTAGTTAACAAAACAAAGATGTTAAAATCTCATTTACTTTTCTCAAAGGGTGTCTGTGAATAATGAAGTAAATTATGTACAGAAAAATATCTGTGTGCATACATTGTAAAGGGTCTGTTTGAGGATGACTTATTAGGCACCTACCACGCACCAGGAACTCTCTGTGTGCTTTACTTACATCGCCTCATTTAACCTTCTCAAAAATATTTATAGGTAGGGATACCTAGAAACATTTATCCTTGTATTTTAGATATAGAGGGTACATGTACAGCTTTGTTACATGGGAATATTGTGTGATGCTAAGATCTGAAGTATGAATCCCATCAGCCTGGTAGTGAGCATAGACTCAACAGGTAGTTTTTTTAATGAATTTTTTTAAATTTTGTTTTTCCATAAGTTATTGGGGTACAGGTGATATTTGGTTACATGAGTAAGTTCTTTAGTGGAGATTTGTGAGAACCTGGTGTACCCATCACCCGAGCAATATACATTGCACCATATTTGTTGTCTTTTATCCCTCACCCCCTTCCCACTCTTCCCTCCCACCCAAGTCCCCAAAGTCCATTGTATCATTCTTATGCCTTTGCATCCTCACAGCTTGGCTCCCACGTATCATTGTGAACATACGATGTTTGGTTTTCCATTCCTGAGTTACTTCACTTAGAATAATAGTCTCTAACCTCATCCAGGTCATTGAAAATGCTTCTAATTCATTCCTTTTTTATGGCTGAGTAGTATTCCATCATATATATATGTTCCATCATATATATATATATGTATATCTCCCATCATATATGTATATTCCATCATATATATATTCCATCATATATATATATTCCATCATATATATATATTCCAAAATATATTTATTCCATCATATATATGGATGATTTTCTTTATTCACTTATTGATTGATTGGCATTTGGGTTGGTTCCAGGATTTTACTATTGTGAATTGTGCTTCTATAAGCATGTGTGTGCAAGTGTCTACACTGCTGGTGGGAATGTAAACTAGTACAGCCACTACGAAAAACAGTGTGAAGATTCCTTAAAGAACTAAAAGTAGAACTACCATTTGATCCAGCGATCCCAATAGGTAGTTTTCTAACCCACCCCCTCTTCCTCCACCCTCTGGTAGTCCACAGTGTCTATTTTTACTACATTTATGTCCATGTGTGCTCAATGCTTAGCTTTCACTTATAAGTGAGAATATGTCATATTTCTTTTCTGCTCCTGCATTAATTTGCTTAGGATAATGGCCTCCTGCTCTATTCGTGTTGCTGCAAAGGATATAATTTCTTTTTTTTTCTTTTTTTTTTTTTTTTTGAGACGGAGTCTCGCTCTGTTGCCCAGGCTGGAGTGCAGTGGCGCGATCTCGGCTCACTTCAATCTCCGGCTCCCGGGTTCACGCCATTCTCCTGCCTCAGCCTCCTGAGTAGCTGGGACTACAGGCGCCTGCCAACACGCCCGGCTAATTTTTTTTTTGTATTTTTAGTAGAGACGGGGTTTCACCGTGTTAGCCAGGATGGTCTCGATCTCCTGACCTCGTGATCCGCCCGCCTCGGCCTCCCAAAGTGCTGGGATTACAGGCTTGAGCCACCGCGCCCGGCCTTTCTTTTTTTTTTCTTTTCTTTTTTTTTTTTTTTTGAGACAGTCTTTCTCTGTCGCCCAGGCTGGAGTGCAGGGGGGCTATCTCGGCTCACTGCAAGCTCAGCCTCCCAGGTTCACGCCATTCTCCTGCCTCAGCCTCTCGAGTAGCTGGGACTACAGGCACCCATCACCACGCCCGGCTAATTTTTTGTATTTTTAGTAGAGACGGGGTTTTACTGTGTTAGCCAGGATGGTCTCGATCTCCTGACCTCGTGATCCACCCGCCTCGGCCTCCCAAAGTGCTGGGATTACAGGCGTGAGCCACCGCGCCCGGACTGATTTCATTTTTTTAAATGACTGCATAGTATTCCATGGGGTATATGTACCACATTTTCATTATCCAATCTACCCTGATGGGCACCTGGGTTAATTCCATGTCTTTGCTATTGTGACTAGTGCTGCAATAATATACAAGTGTATGTGTCTTTTTGGCAGAATAATTTATTTTCTTTTGGGTGTATACACAATGATGGGATTGCTGGGTTAAATGGTAGCTCTGTTTTAAGTTATTTTAGGAATGCCCTGTATCTAAAGTAAAACTTCAAATAAAAACCTGCCTTTTAGTAATGCAACCAATTATATTTATATAGTTTCATAAAATTTATGTTGAGGTTACAGTTTACAAATAACTATCAAATATAGTATCAATCCATGTATAGGTAGTGCATTTTACAACTGAGAAAATTGAGATTTAGAAAAATTCAATCTTTTTAAAGTTATATGCCAATAGATCTGGGCTGGGAAATCTGAATTTAACAACTTTTCTTTGTAACATATAATTTTTATATAGTTTGAAAATTTTCCTATTTACCTTTATTCATTAACAATTTTCCACATAAATTTAGAATTTGTTTGATCCTCCATGTAAAATATTTGTTTTGTAAATATTTTTTATTAAAAATGTGTTCAGAAATGAAAACATTTATACTTGAATTTGAAGAATGTGGTAAGAATTAAAGCTGGAGAGGTCGATAGTTACTAAATTTTGAAAAGCCTGTAGATATTGTTAAAGATAATTTTTCTTTAATCTCGTGAGGAGTTTTTGAAGTCTTTTAAATAAGACATAATGACATCTAAGTTTTAGAAAGATCAACCTGGGTGGCAGGATGGAAAGTTGATTAGGAGTTAAAGAAAGTGGTAGAATGAAGACAACAGGATCAGCAATACAAGATTTGCTTAATTGCTTTTAGCATGCACTTTAATCCTGCACTTCAAATTATTTATTTTTTATCATAAGAGAAAAAAACATGCCGTATACAGCTTTTGAAACAGATGTTTCATTGAGAAGATTTGTCGAACCTTGATCAGGATTAAGGTCAGAATTTCCTGAGAATTTCTATTGATTAGTTTTTGCAGGTTAAACTGTAATACCTTCATGCCACTGAGGGTATGAATTTGGCTTAGTGTTATGTCCATTCTGATCAGCACACAGCTTGTCCATGATAAGAACCAGTGTAGGGCATGATTTATGTCTGCCTGTTTCTGAGATTAGAGGCCTGGGCTTGTGTAGTTCACATGTTTTTGTGCATTGTTCCCCGCACCTGTTTCAGGCTGTCTGGTATTTTTGCATTCCCAGAAAGAGTTGCAGAGGGGAAGAGAAAAAACTCCCGTCTCTGGAAAACCCCAAATCTTTAGACATGTCAAACATTTATCTTTTCAGAATCATTCGAGCAAACAGAGCTAAATATTTTTATTTTTTTTTTGGAAATGTTTATTGATTGAAGCTACTGCGCAGCCTGTCACATTGGGAATAAATCATGTGCTGAATTCTGTGATGATCCTCGGCACTAAGTTCTGTGCTGTGTGCTCTTCTTGTGTCTATGTGCTCTTACTGAGTTTCACTAGCTGCCAGACGTTCATGAAAAAAATGTCCCAGCTTTTCTTACTACATGTTTGTTGTTTGCTTGCTTGAAAATTGGATGGTAGAAAGGAGCAGATGCCATGATACTTTTGTGAGTGGCAGGTAGCACCTGGATTCAGCATTATCATTGGCTTCTAAGAACATTTTGGAAGTCACCTGCCTCAATTCTGCAGTCAGCAGTGACTATTTGTCAGTGGTTTTATGGAGTTTCTGATCAGGTGGAAATTTCCCGAATATCTGCGGGCTGGTGAGATGAATCTGAGAGCTAGTGTCGGCCTTTCCTGATCTTGGTTCCCTCAGCCCTTCCAACAGTTATGTAGGGACCAAATTCTGGGTACTAAATTCATTCCTGCTTGAAATACCAAGAGCAATTTTTTTTTTAATTTCCCAAACCTGACTAATAGATCACATGGGTCCTAGTACCTACCATATTACTTAGAAATATAAGGAAAAATGTGGTTTTTAAAAATTGTTTATTGCTCATATCAGGACTCATGGAAGACTGATAGATAATCTTGGTCACAGTGAGATGAACACACTTAGATATTTCTCCCACCCAACGTGGCTTCACATTCTTTGAACCAAACCTTTGAAAATATATGATCTCTTGAGTTTCATTTTCCATACTCTAAAGGCTTTCTCTGTTCCTTATAGAAAACCACTTTTTGCAGGCCTTGCCTGTGCTCTCTCCAGACCAACTCGTGTTCCAAGGTGAACACGTTAAGATATCACCTGAGAATGCTGTTATCCATGTGTGAACAGTATATTAAGTAAGCTCAACTCACGGTTGAAACAAAACAGACTTGTATTTTTGTCTTCCTCCATGTTTTTGCTCAGTCTTAGGTAACACACAGTCTGATAGCCATTTTAAGAAACACACACTACCTCAGAAATTTGAATGTCCAGTGTAAATTAATATACAAAACTTTGACCATGGTTTAATGTCACTCTTCTCTCCTCAACTTCTAACCTGCATTAGAGTGTAAACCTGCAACTGGTTGGTTTCTATGCTATTTCTCTGTTTCTGCTCCTCCTCATTCCCATTTGCTTGCTTTCCAGGTTCTAAGAACTTCAAGTTTAGAGGAAGGGAGGAGGGCATGGTGATATATGAAAAGAGATTTTCTTCATTTGATTCCCACATAACTGACTTTATGCTTTCTGGTCCTGCCTTATGATAAACTTAGATCTCTTTCTTTGAAATCACAGGGTCACTTTTGTGGCTTTTCTGGAAGGTTCCTGCTGAGCTCCTCCAACTGCAGTTTCCTTGACCTGTGTGCAGCTGCATCCCTATTCCAGTTTCTTGATTCAGACACTTCCTGAAGTTCCTAACAAACTGGCTTTCAAATAACATCCAGTTTCTTGATGCTGCATTTTCTGTCCCCAAAGGCTTATCTATTACAAAAATACCATGATGATTACAAGTCAGCTCTATGTTTCCTGATTAGCCCACATCAGATCCATGGGAAATAATCATGAATCTTTTCCACTAGCAAACTCAGGGAATGCACCTGCCCCTCCTCCCTCCAGTATCTCCTGACATGTGTGGTCTTCCCTACCCTGTAGCTCTTTTTCCATGAACATCTGTGGTGGTCTTTTTCTTGTTCCTTGATTTGAGCCTCATTATTTTGGTGCTTTTATAAAAAATTATATTCAATCAAGTATCATTTTCTACTCTCATGGAGGTATTCTCTCTCTTTTCTTTTTTAAACATCTTGTAACTTTGTTCTATTTATTTTTAGAACCTCTTCTCTATAATCTCCCATAATGGAATTGTTAGGTTTTGATTTTTGAAGCCAATTTACCTCTTTGAAATTACTGAGTTTCACTAGCTGCATAACTTTGGGCTACTTTAACTTCCTTGTGCCTTATTTTCCTCATCTGTAAAATAGGAATGAGTACAGTATCCAAGACATAAATTTACTATAAAAAATAAATTATATGATCCACATGAAGCCCTTAGTACACTGCTTTGTGTTCAATAATTGCTGGGTATTTTGCTATTATTATCTGTATCGAAT
Source organism: Symphalangus syndactylus (assembly GCF_028878055.3). Taxonomy (NCBI): domain Eukaryota; kingdom Metazoa; phylum Chordata; class Mammalia; order Primates; family Hylobatidae; genus Symphalangus; species Symphalangus syndactylus. Next base: position 26,555,246 of record NC_072438.2, read on the forward strand.
TATATTTTCACTTTCCAGGATTATATCTATGAAGAATTACCTCTCCAAGATAAAAATTGGAGTGATTCAAGGGAAGGAACCTAAACGCTTTCTAATATTAGGGAAATAAAGAACATGCTAACATCACTTGCATGGAGGAAGAATGTGAATACATCTTTAATATATCAATAGGAAAAGGAACACACAAGACCAAAAGCAAGCCTTGAATACAGTAAAGGAGAAGGAATGATCAGAACAAACAAATAAGCAAACAGTCATTAAAGCCAGTAAGAAATAGGAATACCTAGTATGCAAATTATGAATTGAGAGGTGTGTCCAAAAGAAGGAAGGTCAGCATTATCCACTACAGTAGACAGGTTAAGAAAATCAACTTCTACTTCAATAAGAACTTCAACTACTTTTCAGTGGTGAAGTGCCCGCTATGCACCAAGCAGTACTCCAGGCAATGGCTCCAGGGTAAACCTAGCAGACCCAAACTGTGTATTCAGATCTTTGATTCAGAAAATTATACTTGACTGTATAATAAAGAAAACCAGGCCGGGCACTGTGATACATGCCTGTGATCCCAGCACTTTGGGAGGCCAAGGCGGGAGGATCACGAGGTCAGGAGATCGAGACCATCCTGGCTAACACGGTGAAACCCCGTCTCTACTAAAAATACAAAAAATTAGCTGTGCATGGTGGTGGGTGCCTGTAGTCCCAGCTACTCGGGAGGCTGAGGCAGGAGAATGGGGTGAGCCCAGGAGGCGGAGTTTGCAGTGAGCAGAGATCGGCCCACCGCACTCCAGCCTGGGTGACAGAGCGAGACTCCGTCTCAAAAAAAAAAAAAGAAAACCTTTTGTGTTTTGCTTGAGCAATAGTTTATGTGTTTTGCTTGAGCAATAGTTTATAACCTGGGGATCTAAAACAAAAAAATCTATGCCTCGATTTTACCACTCAAAAATTCTGATTTAATTTGTCTGAATGAATAGGCATTTTTTAAAAATCCCAAGTTGATTCTAACATTCAGTCAAGATTGAGAATGATGTACTAGAGAGAGATTCTCAAAGTATGGCCGGGACCATTGGAATCAGCATCACCTTTTACATTTATCAGAAATCTGAATTCTTGGGCCACTTCCCACACATACTGAGTCAGAAACTAGCATGGTTGGACGTAGCCTTTCATCAAGCTTTCCAGATGATTCAAATTCACACTAAAATTTATTATTAGTGGTGTAGTGGGGGAAAAAAGCTAGATTGTAAACCTGTGTATAGAAGATAATATGATAAGAAAATGAAGATGGGGATGCATATCTTAATAGTCTGGCAACAGAGGTTGATAGAGCTGCTTCTCTTGTTACTGCGTCTGTTTTATCTTTGTATCTTTTGGTTTATGTGGTTTGTTGTATTTATTCAAGTATTAGCATTGTATTTCTTTGTATTATTCATTGTATTACTGTAATAATTATAATAATTCATTGTATTATTTTAATAACACTCTCTTATTCAAGTATTAACATTGTATAAAACATTAGGTAAGCTGAGATGCCATACTCACCTTGTTCCTGGTTGGAAAATGCTGTGAAATTTGACATAGAGGCTAGGTGAATTGAAAAGGGAGGATGAGCACATCAGGACTCAGCGAGGTTAAATAATTTGCCCACTGCTTCTCAGCTGGTAGATAGCAAACCTGGAATTAGAATCCAGGACTGTTTCTCTTTGATTTTATGCTTCTAGTCTTTGATTCAAAACTCCAGTTTGCTTCAAATATATTGTTAAACCAAAGTTGGAGAGAAAATTAATTACCAATGACTTTCTGTAAGCAGCAAAATAGATCTCTCAGCACTTCGTGTATTCTTCAACAGCAGTACTTCATGAGGTTGGCATCATTAGAAAGAAAATTCAGATTATCTGTCTTCCTATGTATTTTTAAATGCACTTTAACTAAATAGAGTCTGATGCTGCAACTGGTTCTGATTATGCACTAATTACTTGCTAAATTTGATTCTAAAGAACAAAGAAGTCTTGAGTTATTCAAGGACAAAAAAGTCTCCAATCTTCAAAAATATACATTTTTTACATTCCTACTACTCAAAAATAGCTAGCACATATTTCTTCCTATTTGAGGGGAAAATATCCCCGGCTAAGGAATTTGTTCCAAGTTGTGGCAAGGAAAGAATGTATGCTTTAATATGGTGTCTTAAAATAGAAGAAGGTTGGACTACGGCTAGCTCCTTCTCCTTAGTTCTAAAATGCCTTTACTGAATGGTATTTTTTTATAGCATAATTTTTTTAAAAAAGTATTCCATTTTTATTTTAGATCCGGGGGTTTGGGCACAGGTGTGCACAAGTGTATTGAGTGGTTCTGAGGTTTGGGCTTCTCTTGATCTCATCACTCAGATAGTGAACCTAGTACCCAATAAGAAGTGTTTCAGCCCTTGCCCCTACCTCTCCCTCCCTCCTTTTGGAGTTCCCACTGTCTATTGTTCCCAGCTTTATGTTCATTCATACCCAGTGTTAACCTCCCCCTCATAAGTGAGAACATATGGTATTTGGTTTCTATTTCTGCATTAGTTTGCTCAGGATAATGGCCTCCAACTGCATCCATGTTGCTTCAGAGAACATGACTTCACTCTTTTTTATGACTGTGTAGTATTCCATGTCAGTACAGCACATTTTCTTAATCCGGTCTACCATTGATGGGCACCTAGGTTGATTTCATGTCTGCTATTGTGAGTAGTGCTGCAATGAACATATAAGTATATGTGTCTTTTTGGTAGAACAATTTATTTTCCTTTGGATATATATCCCAAAGGAAATATATACCAATTTATTTTCCTTCGGGTATCTATAAAGTAATGGGATTGCCGGATCAAGTGGTAATTCTATTTTCAGTTCTTCGAGAAATCTCCAAACTGCTTTCCATAGTGGCTGAACTGATTTGCATTCTCACTTAACAGTGTACATGTTCCCTTCTCTCCACAGCCTTGCCAATATCATTTTGACTTTTTGATAATAGCCATTCTGACTCATGTGAGATGGTATCTCATTGTGGTTTTGACTTGCATTTCTCTAATGATTAGCAATGTCAAACATTTTTCATATGTTTGTTAGCTGCTTGTATGTCTTCTTTTGAGAAGGGTCTTTTCATGTCCTTTGCCCACTTTTTAATGGGTTTTTTTTTCTCGTTGATTTATTTAGGTTCCTTATAGATTCTGCATACCAGTCCTTTGTCACATGCATAGATTGTAAATATTTTCTCTCATTCTTGTAGGTTATCTGTTTGCAATGTTGTTGGTTTCTTTTGCTGTACAGAAGCTCTTTACTTTAAACCACATTTGTCTTTTATTTTGTTAAACTCGCCTTTGGGGATTTCAGCATACATTCTTTGCCTAGGCCAATGCCTAGAAAAGTATTTCCTAGTTGTTTTTCTAGGGTTTTTAGAGATTTAGGCCTCAAATTTAAGTTGTTACTGAATCTTAGGTTGATTTCTTTTTGTGTGGTTAAAGAAAGTGTTCTAGTTTCAATCTTCTGCATATGAGTAGCCAGTTACCCCAACACCATTTATTGAATAGATTTTTTCCCCATTGATTATTATTGTTGACTTTGTTGAAGAGTAGGTGGTTGCAGGTGTGTGGCTTTATTTCTGAAATTTTCAACTTGTTTTATTGGTCTTTGTGTCTGTTTTTGTATCAGTACCATTCTATTTTGGTTACTGTAGCCTTGTGGTATACTTTGAAGTTAGGCAGGGTGATACCTCTGGCTTTGTTCTTTTTGCTTAGGACTGCTTTGGCTATTTGGGCTCGTTTTTTGCTCCATGTGATTTTAGAATGGCTTTTTCTAATTCCGAGAAAAATGATATTGGTAGTTTGATGGGAATAGCATTGAATCTGTAGATTGCTTTGGGCAGTAATAACCATTTTAATGATATTGATTCTTCTTATCCATGAGCATGGAATGCTTTTTGATTTGTTTGTGTCATCTACCATTTCTTTCAGCAGTGTTTTGTAGTTCACCTCACAGAGATCTTCGTCTTGTTGATTAGGTGTATTTCTAGGTATTTTATGTATTTATTATTTATTTATTTATTTACTTATTGTGACTATTGTAAGTGGGATTGCATTCTTGATTTGGTTCTCAGCTTGAACATTATTGGTGTACAGAAATGCTACTCATTTTTGTACACTGATTTTTTTTTAAGCCAGAGACTTTGCTGAAGTCTTTTATCAGCTGTAGATTCAGCAGAGTCTTTAGGGCTTTCTTGGTATAGAATCATCTCATTTGATAAGAGAGATAAGTTGATTTCCTCTTTTCATATCTGGATGACTTGTATTTATTTCTCTTGCCTGATTTTTCTGGATAGGACTTCCAGTGCTATGTTGATTTGGAGTGGTGAGAGTGGGCATCTTAGTCTTGGTCCATTTTTTAGGGGGAATGCTTCCAGCTTTTGCCCATGCATTGCGATGTTGGCTGTGGGTTTGTCATAGATCGCTCTTATTATTTTGAGGTCTGTTTTTCCAATTTAGCATGACTTTGACTTTCCAAAGTATGTGACCCATGATAATGTATAAATATTGATTTTTTTAAGCAAATACTTCTGAAAAATTTTGCATGCTATGCACCTTTTTTGAGATTTGGCATATTAGCAATATATTAAAAGCTCTGGCAAGCCTTCCTATGCAGGCAGACTTCTTATTCTTTGAGTGTTTCATAAGCAACTTTCTTCATAAATTTGTTTAGCCACCTCTGTTTTTGTATATTTTTCCCAGAAATTCCTTCTGTAAAAACACACTGCTTATTTCTTTGCCAGCTTTACCCATTTCTCTCAAAGTGGCCCTGGAACCCTTTCTTTCACCAATCCCATCTACGTGAGCTTCATGACCTCATATATCCCAAGGGTCTCACTTCTTTTTTTTTTTATTATTATTATACTTTAGGTTTTAGGGTACATGTGCACAATGTGCAGGTTTGTTACATATGTATCCATGTGCCATGTTGTTTTGCTTCACCCATTAACTCGTCATTTAGCATTAGGTATATCTCCTAATGCTATCCCTCCCCCCTCCCCCCACCCCACAACAGTCCCCGGAGTGTGATGTTCCCCTTCCTGTGTCCAAGAGTTCTCATTGTTCAGTTCCCACCTATGAGTGAGAACATGCGGTGTTTGGTTTTTTGTCCTTGCGATAGTTTACTGAGAATGATGATTTCCAGTTTCATCCATGTTCCTACAAAGGACATGAACTCATCATTTTTTATGGCTGCATAGTATTCCATGGTGTATATGTGCCACATTTTCTTAATCCAGTCTATTGTTGTTGGACATTTGGGTTGGTTCCAAGTCTTTGCTATTGTGAATAGTGCCGCAATAAACATACGTGTGCATGTGTCTTTATAGCAGCATGATTTATAGTCCTTTGGGTATATACCCAGTAATGGGATGGCTGGGTCAAATGGTATTTCTAGTTCTAGATTCAGGGTCTCACTTCTTAATACTGTCACACTGGAGTTAGAATTTTAACATATAAATTTTAGGTGGACAAAAATATTCAGCCCATAATAGTAAGGTAATAAGAAATTATTTTTATCAATAAAAAATCAGTTAATTAATTTATATACAACCTTTATAAACCTGCTTTACTAAAAGTAAATTGGTATCAGCACACTCATCTGGCTATAACACCAATGTGATTCTAACACATTTGAATTCCTGTGATTTATATTGTTTACTATTCCCATCATTACCTAGCACAATGCTATGCTAGACATTGAATACATATTTCTTTTAAACTTGACTAAAGAAGAAAACAAAGGGAACAGAACATGTAAAAATTCTGCCTTGCTTGTTTACATATAGTATGTGATGTCTCTCAAGTTGCTTTGTATGTTTCTGTTGATGTTTGACCTGTATAAATAAGGCTATGATAGACACACTCTGAGGCCACAACATAAAATTGGGAAAAACATATTTATTGACAATGATGCAGTCTTCAAGCTCTGAGGGACCTCGTTCTGAAGGAGAAATGCTTTTATAAGTTAACTCCACTCTAGTTACATATCTGTGTACCTTCTCTGCTGGACTGTAAATTCTTAAGGGCAACACCTTTGTCTGTCCCTTTTATACTTTATCCTCACTGTCTAGCGCAGTGACTGGCAAAGTCACTCAGTGGACATTTACTTAATACAGGACTGAACTTGCTTATTTTCATAGGGAAAGCTCTATTTCTAGTTCTAATTCATCTAATTAATGCACATACATAGTTAAGTTCTATGTTTTAGAAACTATGAAGCCATGTCGTAACCTCAGCTAATAATCCAGCAGGGAATTTTTCATACTTACAATTTGCATCATCAATATAATTTGAAATAAAATATTTCAGTATACATCAATGTCCTATATCAAAGAACAATTAATTTCCCAGTGTCTGTTGCTTGCCCTGTCTGCTAAAAGTTTCAAAATTTTATTTAAGATTGAAGTATTAACATATTTTAACCACCTGTAGCTTCTGTCATTTATCTTACCCACAAATGATTGTACATTTTTTTTGTCTTCCAAAACCAACTGTAGAAATCAATACATTTGTGTACAAGAGGCAGGAATCAACTCATGTAGGTTTGTTGCAGCCTTATTGAGGAAGACACTGCCCATATTTTGAAGCTGTTGGTTTTCTTGAAAATGTGTGACTTCTTTATAAATGGGAGCCAAACTCATCAACTAGAGTAATCTTCAGATCAACTAAAGACATATACAGAAGACAACAGAAATTTATTTCTCTCAGTTCTTAAGCATGGGAGTCTGAGATCAGGGTCCCAGCATAGACAGAGACTAGTGAGGCACCTCTTCAGGGTTGTAGGCTGCCAACTATTAAATGTATCCTCAGATAATGGAAAACTGAGATAAAGAGTTTTCTGGGATCTCTTTTGTAAGGGCACTGGATTAGTCAGAATTCTCCAGACAAACAGAACCAATATGAAATATATATGAAATACATATGTTTGTGTACATACATATATATATATATAATTCATATATATGTATAAAATGGGAATTAGCTCATATATAACGGAGGCCTAGATGTCTCACCATCTGGAGTCTATAAGCTGGAGAAAAACTGATGATGTAATTCGGTTAGAGTTCCGGTGGGGGTCTGAAGGCCTGAAAATGAGGATGGGGTCCTGGAGTCCAAGAATCAGGAGCTGTGATATCTGAGGGCAAGAGAAGATGAATGTCCCAGCTCAAGAAAAGATAATTCATCTCCCTTTTGTTCTTTCTCTGCGTTTTTGTTCTCTTTGGATCCTCAGTGGAATGGATGATATCTACCTGCATTGGCAAGAGGACTTTTCATTACTCAGTCTACTAATTTAAATGCTAATATCTTCCGGAATCTCCCCATAAACACACTCAGAAATAATGTTTTGGCAGCTATTGTCCACCTCCTAGCTCAGTCAAGGTGACACATAAAATTAACCATCACAAGCACTAATTCCATTTGTGAGGGTTTCATAATCTAATTACACCCCCAAAGACCCCACTTTCTAATACTATTACATTGGGAGTTAGAATTTCAACATATGAATTTTGGGTAGACAAAAATATTGAGTCCATAACAGTAAGATAATAAGAAATATTTTTACTATAACTGACAGCAATATTGTTAATCCAAAATTGATTATATATAGCCTTTATAAACCTGTTTTACTAAAACTAAGTTGGTATGGAAATACCAACTGGCTAATGATTAATGACTAAACTCATACTCAGTTAACATCTTTTGAACTTGTCTTTAGTGGGGTAAACTGATTCTGTGTTTAAAAATATAAACTGAACAGAAGCCAAGATGGCCAACTAGATGCAGCTAGGAAGAACTTGTTTCACTGAGAGAGACCAGAACATGAAGTAGACCAGGACACTTCAAGCAGATCTTTGGAAGGAAGGCATTGAGAATGGACAAAGGGAAGACAAGACACAGTCCCTGGGACTAAAAGCTGGGAACCGTGGATGGGGCGTAGAGCACCAACACTTGTTCCTAGCCCTGAGAGGGTTCTATGGAAGGGATAGGTAAAATAGGTGTGGAGCAGCCCACTCTCACCATGGACCTCTGGGATTCTAGTTGTAGGAGTCCTGATGACCTCCATGGGGGGTCATGACATTTGGGTTGACTCCCTGAAGAGTTGGCAGAGACAGAACTCCAGTCTATGTGGAGCCCAGAAGGTTTGGCACAGGAACAGCTGCAGTGGAGCATGGTCATAAGTGTCCATCCCGTAAGATCCACCATACTCCTCTAGGTGGCTTTAGCATTTATTAGCGGCCAGAAGTGGAGAGAACAGGGCTGTCTTTTCTGTCAGATGGGATGAGTCTGATCTGAATACTCTCCTGTATACAGTCCCTCTTACTGTCCCTGCCTGGCCACATCTGCTTGCAGCAGAGCCTTAGTTGTCCTGCTGAAATACTTGCCAGAGAGCACCACTACAGATTTTGCACCAGAAGCCCTCACCTTCCCATTTGAACTCTTTTCATATGGCACCTCGCTGGCACACACCTGCCCTCAGCCTTCCCCGACCAGTGTGCATTCTCCTGCAGCTTCTACCTGCCACCTTGCCAGTGCACACGTGTGCACATGTGCCTATATCATTCCACAGCCCTGTTGGTGTGCACTCACCTGCAGCCCTCTCCCACTGCCCTACCATGCACATTTTCCTGTGACCCCCTCACTGTAGCACACTCTCTTGTGGCCCACCCCGTGCCATGCCATAGCACTTTTACCAACAGCTCCCATCACAGCACCTGCAGACTGGGAACACTTCAACCCCTCCAGTGCAGCAGGTGCTTGACCTCGTGTGACCAGAAGACAAAGCTGTGGAACTTGGTCCAGCCCCTCAAGGTTAGTGCATGACACTCAGGAGACCTAAGACTTGGCCCCCTGAAGGCACCCAGAAATGAAGCCAATTGATTAAATCCAACTTATACCAGAGTGAAACCCTCAAGGACATCAAACAAAAGGAAAGCAAAAGTCCCCATCCAAAGAACGGCAATTTCAAAGATTAAAGGAACTTTAGCTTATACCGATGAGAAAGAATCAGTGCAAGAATTCTAACAACTCTAAAATCCAGAGTGTCTTCCTACCTCTAAAAAAAACCACAGTGGCTTACCAGCAATGATTCTTAGCCAGATTGAAATGACTGAAATGACAATTATAGAATTCAGAATTTGGCTAGCAAGGGAGCTCAACAAGATACAGGAGAAGGCTGAAACCCAATTCAAGGAAAACAGTAACATGATCCAAGAGTTGAAAGATGACATAGCCATTTAAAGAGAGAACCAAACTGAAATTCTGGGAATAAAAAAAATTGACTACAAAAATGTCATAATATAACTGGAAGCATTAACAACAGAATAGACCAACCTGATGAAAGAATAACAGAGCTTGAAGACTACTCTTTTGAATCAATGCAGGCAGACAAACATAAAAAAGAAGAGAAAAAATGAACAAAACCTCTGAGAAATATGAGCTTATGTAAATAGATCAAACCTATGACTCATTGGGAGTCTTAAAGGAGATGAGAAAGCAAGAAACTTGGAAAAATTATTGAGGACGTTGTCAATGAAAATTTCCCCAACGTATCTAGAGAGATCAACATACACATTTAGGAAATTCAGAGACCCCCTGTGAGATAATATACAAGATGGCCATCCCAAGACACATACTCATTACATTTTTCAAGGTCAATACAAAATTTAAAAAATCTTAAAGTCAGCTAGAGAAAAGGAGCAGGTCACATAATCAGTCTACCAGTAGACCTTTCAGTAGAAATCTTACAAGCCAGAAGAGATTGGAGGCCTATATTCACTTTCATTAAAGGAAAGAAATTTCAACTAAGAATTTCATATTCAGTCATATTAAGCTTTATAAGAAAAGGAGAAATAAAACCCTTTTTAGATAAGAAAATGCTAAGCGAAGTTTTTACTACAAGACCTGCCTTAGAAGAGGTCCTTAAGGGAATGTTAAACATGGAAATGAAAGATCAATGCTTGCCACCACAAAAACATACTTTAGCACACAACTCCCTGACACTATAAAGCAACCATACAATCAAGTCTGCATAACAATCAGCTAATATTATGATGACAAGACCAAATTCTCACATATCAATATTAACCTTGAACAAAAATGAGCTAAATGCCCCATGTAAGAGGTGTAGAGTAGCAAGTTGGATAAAGAGGCAAGACTCAACTGGATGCTGTCAAAAGATTCATCTCACTGCAAAAATACCCATAGGTGCAAAGTAAATAAATGGAGAAAAATCTATTGAGCAAATTGAAAACAAAAAAGAGCAAGGGTTGCTGTGCTTATTTCAGAAAAAAATACATATATTAGACCAACAATGATCAAAAAATACAAAGAAGGGCATTATATAATAATAAAGGATTCAATTAAACAAGATTTAACAATTCTAAATCTATATGCACCCAACATTAGAGCACCCAGATTTATAAAATAAGTTCTTAGGGACCTACAGAAAGACTTAGATAACAACACAATAACAGTGGGAAGCTTCAACACTCCACTGACAGTGTTAGACAAATCAACAAGACAGAAAACTAACAAAGATATTCGAGACCTAAACTAGACACTTGACCAAATGGACCCAACGGACATCTACAGAACACTCTACTTAAAGTATATTTTTCTCATCTGCACATGGCACATACTCTAAAATTAACCACATGTTCAGTCACAAAGAAGTTCTCAACAAATTTTTAAAAAATGAATTGATACCAACCACACTCTGAGATCACAGTACCATAAACATAAAAACAAATACCAAGAAGATCTCTCAAAACTATGTAGAAATAAAACAACCTGCTACTGAAAGACTATTGGGTAAAATTAAGGCAGAAATTAAAAAAATAAAACTAATGAAAACAAAGATAGACCATACCAGAATCTCTGGAACACAGTTCAAGCAGCAAGAGGAAAGTTTATAGCACTATATGCCTATATCAAGAAGGTAGAAAGATCTCAGATTAAAAAACTAACATCACACCTAGATGTACTAGAAAAAACAGAAGCAAATCAACCCCAATGCTAGCAAAAGAAAAGATATAACTAAAATCAGAGCAGCGATGAACAAAATTGAGACATGAAAACCCATATAAAAGATAAAGGAAGCCAAAAATTGTTTTCTTAAAAGAATAACGAATATTAATAGACTGCTAGCTAGAATAATAAAGAGAAAAAAAAGAGAGGTGATCCAAGTAAACACAGTCAGAAATGACAAAGGTAACACTACCACAGACCCCACAGAAATACAAGAGACTATTATGAACATGTGTATGTGCAGAAACTAGAAAACCTAGAAAAAATGGATAAATTCCTGGAAATATACAACTTTTGAAGATTGAACCAAGAAAAAACTGAAATCATAAAGAGACTAATAACAAATTTTGAAACTGAATCAGTATTATGTACCCTACCACCCAAAAAAAGCCCTGGACCAGATGGGTTCACAGCTGAATTCTACCAGACATACAAAGAAGAGCTGGTACTAATCTACTGAAATTACTCCAAAAAGTTGAGTGGGAGAGACTCCTTCCCAACACATTCTTGAGCCCAGAATTATTATGATACTAAATCTTGGCAAAGGCAAAACTATAAAAGAAAACTTCAGGCCAATACCCCTGATGGACATAGACACAAAAATCTTCAGCAAAATACTAGCAAACTGAATTCAGCAGCACATAAAAAAGTGAATCCATCATAATTAAGTAGGCTTTATTCCTTGGATGAAAGGTTGGTTCAACATACACATTTCAATAAATGCATTTCATCACAAAACAGCTAAAAGCAAAAATCATATTATCATCTCACTAGATGCAGAAAAGGCTTTTGATGAAATTCAACATCTCTTCATGTTAAAAACCTTAAACAAACTAGACATTGAAGGGGGACACTTCAAAATAATGAGCCATGTGTGACAAACTCACAGCAAATGTCGTGCTGAATGGGCAAAAGCTGGAAGCATTATCCTGAGTACCAGAATGAGACAAGGATGCCCTCTCTCACCATTCCTGTTCCACATAGCACTAGAAGTCCCAGCCAAAGCAATCAGGCAAAAGAAAGAAATAAAAGGTATCCAAATAGGAAAAAACTATCTCTCTTTGCTGATGATATGATTCTGTACCTAGAAAACCCCACAGTATCTGTACATGGTCTCCTAGAAATGATAAAAAAGAAAAAAACCTTCATTGAAGTTTTAGAATACAAATTAATGTACAAAAATTAGTAGCATTTCTATATATCAATAATGTCAAAACTGAGAGAAAAATTAATAGCTCAGTCCCATTCACAATAGCCACACACTCAAAAACAATACCTAGGAATGCAGCTAATGAAGAAAGTGAAAGTTCTCTACATGGAGAATTACAAAGTACTGTTGAAAGAAAGGGTAGGTAATGCGAACAAATTGAAAATCATTCCATGCTCATGGGTATGAGGAAACAATATTGTTAAAATGGCCATATTGCCAAAAGCAATCTGCAGATTCAGTGCTGTTTCCATCAAACTACCATTGTCATTTTCCCCAGAGTTAGAAAAAACTATTATAAAATTCATATGGGTCAAAAAAGAGCCAAAATAGCCAAAGCAATCTTAAGGAAAAAGAACAAAGCCAGAGGTATCACAGTGCTCGATTTCAGACTATACTACAAGGCTACAGGATCCAAAACAGAATGGTACTGATACCAAAACAGACACAGAGATGAATGGAACAGTTTAGATAATTCAGAAATAAAGCTGCACACCTACAACCACCTGCTCTTCAACAAAGGCAACCATAACAAGCAATGGGGAAAGGGCTCCCTGTTCAGTAAATGGTGCTTGGATAACTGGCTAGCCATATGAGAAGATTGAAACTGGAATATTTCCTTTCACCATATACAAAAATCAATTCCAGATGCATTAACAACTTACATTTAAGTCCTAAAACTCTACAAACACAAGAAGAATAACTTAAGAAGTAGCATTCTGGATATAGCTTTGGCAAAGATTTCATGAGCGTCTCTAAAAGAGAATGCAACAAAAACAAAAGTAGACAAGTGAGAGGTAATTAATCTGAAGAGCTTCTACACAGAAAAAGAATCTATCAACATAGTAAACAGGCAACCTACAGGAATGGGAGGAAATAGTTGCAAACTATACATCTAACAAAGGTCTAATATACAAAATCTGTAAAGAACTTAAATGAAACAACAAGAGAAAACCTAGCAACCCCATTAAAAAAATGGGCAAAGGACATGAACAGACACTTCTCAAAGGAAGACATAGAAGCAGCCAACAAACATATGAACAAATGTTCCAGATCACTAATCATCAGTGAAATGCAAATCAAAACCACAATGAGACAGCGTTTCATAGCAGTCAGAATAGCTATTATCAAAAGGTCAAAAAATAACAGATATTGGCAACGTTGTGGAGAAGGGAATGCTTATTCACTGCTGGTGGGAATGTAAATTAGTTTAGCTGCTGTATAAAGCAGTTTGGACATTTCTCAAAAAACTTAGAACTACCATTAGACCAGCATTCTCATTATTGGATATATACACAAAATGACACATAAATTGTTCTACCAAAAGGACACATGCACTTGTACATTCATTGCAGCACTAGTCACAATAGAAAAGACATGGAATCAACCTAGACGCCCATCAGTGGTGGACTGATGAAAGATAATGCAGTGCATATACACCATAGAATACTACACAGTCATAAAAGAAAACAAAATCATATCCTTTGCAGCAATATGGATGCAGCTGAAGTCCATTATCCTAAGCAAATGAATGCAAGAACAGAAAACCAAATACCACATGTTCTCACTTATAAGTGGAGCTAAACATTGAGTACACTTGTATGCAAAGATCAGAACAATAGACGCTGGGGCCTACTTGATGCGGGAGGATGGGAGAAGGGTGAGAGTACTATGCACACTACCTGGGCGATGAAATCACTTGTACACCAAACCCCGGTGACATGCAGTTTACCCATGTAACAAACCTGCACATGTATCTCCTGAACCTAAAATAAAAGTTGAAAAAAATTAATAACACATAAACTGTAAAATAGTTAAATATAATTTTAAATTTTAATTTTATTTAAATTTTATAAATTCCAATTAAATTTTAATTTTATTTAATTTTTATAAATTACAAATTTTACAAACTATATTTATAAAATAAAATCACTTGATCACACTAAATACACCTTGATAGGCATTGGTTAGCCCCAGAATTTCTGCTAAAGTCAACAACTCATGAAGGTAATAATCATGACAATAATAAACTTTTAGATGAGTCTGTACATTATAGAAAATTACTATTTGAAGATATTGTAAGAATGGTTATAACTTTTGCTAATTCATCTTTTTTAAATGCATAAATATCTCATCTAGCATGGTTGAGCTTAATTTTACATTTTGTGTTTATAAAGCCATGACCCTCAAAATGATGTCACTTTTCAAGTACCTTGGCCCAATCACAGATTAATGTTGAGTGACAGAAGTCAAATAATTAAGGCATTCATGAACTTTGTCTAAGGTTAAGTCTTTGAAAGTCTCCTGTATCTTCTATACTCCTTATTCTGCAGAGTCCTAGGACTTGTTTCCTTTCGTCCTTCTTCCACAGCATATTTTTATGAGCATCACCCTCACAACCCTATGGCCTGAAAATACTGGAGCCCATTTCAGGGATCAAGGAGGGAAAATAAGTTATAAGGACAGAGCAAGGGCTGTGGCCCTTTGTGAATCATATCAATTTCTCCAATGTTTTGGCTAATATTTTATTCTGACTACCTGCAACATTACTTATGAACTTGTAAGTTCCTGGAATACCCACTTCTGATGACGAAACCCATCAAGAAATGAAATTTTAGTACAGCATCATTGAATATTTAGGCTTTCCTGGTCTCTGAGACCACATATGAAACGCGCCTCTCACAGTAATGCCCAAACTGGTCCTACCAGTGAGTACAAAGGATATAGCGAGAGAAATGAGATGAGGTGATGTAAAAATATTTGCTTCTTTGACCTGCATTAGTCGGAAAAGCATTAACTTTGAAGACGGGCAACTGGTTGGAAAAAAAAATGCCCCATCTCTTTCCTTATGTTTAAAACTGGGATAATAATATCTATTCTTTAGGGTTATAAAAAAAAAAAAAAAGCCTAAGATGGTGCCTCACACTCCTAAGGCATGCTATCTGTGTGTTGGGCAACATAGCCTGTATTTCCCCTATTAAGGTAGCCATTTAATGTGTCCCATTCAAAATCCCATAGAATGTATAATCTTCAATTTCTGCCTGGAAGTATTTTTTCCGCTCTATACTCTAACTGGAATTATAAATTAATTTCTATGTCCAGGACAATTCCAAGGCTAAGACATAAGAACTAAATAAAACAACAACTTCACAAAAAAAAAATTATTGGTAAATTTCTTGAGGGATAAAGCTGTCTGCTTATGTTCTGATTTTGTGATCTTGGTGAAAATTGGAGCAATGTGCTAAGTGATTTTGTAATTATGAGGACTGTTCTGTATCCTTAGTGAACAGGAATATAGACTCTCTTAGGGGGAAAGGGTTATTACCAAAGCACACACATATCTGTCTTTAACATGTGAAGATGGCAACTGATGGAATTTATCATCTATATATAATAGTTCATGCATCTTAGAACATTATATAAGGTTTTCTTTTCTTTATCATTTGTAAAATGGAGATAATACTGACATTGGAGGTTAAGAGCACAGGCTTTGGGTACTATAATTTGCTTTCATTATCTGAGGATTAAGAAATGCTTAATAACCTAGTAGTGAAGACACTCTTTAAAATTGCAACTCATCCAAATGAAAGTCACTTTTGGGGTAATATACTGTTGTTCCTCGGTATTTTGCAGATTGGTTCCAGGATGCTTGAGAATACCTAAATACTTGGCTATTCAAGTCTTTTATATAAAATAGCATAGTAATTGCACGTAACTTAAAACATGTCTTCCGATATACTTTAAAACATCTCTAGATTACTTATAATACCTAATACAATGTAAATTCCATTTAAATATTTGTTATATTGTATTTTTTTTAATTATACTTTAGGTTTTAGGGTACATGTGCACAATGTGCAGGTTTGTTACATATGTATCCATGTGCCATGTTGATTTCCTGCACCCATTAACTCGTCATTTAGCATTAGGTGTATCTCCTAATGCTGTCCCTCCCCCCTCCCCCCACCCCACAACAGTCCCCGGAGTGTGATGTTCCCCTTCCTGTGTCCATGAGTTCTCATTGTTCAATTCCCACCTATGAGTGAGAACATGCGATGTTTGGTTTTTTGTCCTTGCGATAGTTTACTGAGAATGATGTTTTCCAGTTTCATCCATGTCCCTACAAAGGACATGAACTCATCATTTGTTATGGCTGCATAGTATTCCATGGTGTATATGTGCCACATTTTCTTAATCCAGTCTATCGTTGTTGGACATTTGGGTTGGTTCCAACTCTTTGCTATTGTGAATAGCGCCGCAATAAACATACGTGTGCATGTGTCTTTATAGCAGCATGATTTATAGTCCTTTGGGTATATACCCAGTAATGGGATGGCTGGGTCAAATGGAATTTCTAGTTCTAGATCCCTGAGGAATCGCCACACTGACTTCCACAATGGTTGAACTAGTTTACGGTCCCACCAACAGTGTAAAAGTGTTCCTATTTCTCCAGCTTTGTTCTTTTGGCTTAGGATTGACTTGGCGATGTGGGCTCTTTTTTGGTTCCATATGAACTTTAAAGTAGTTTTTTTCCAATTCTGTGAAGAAAGTCATTGGTAGCTTGATGGGGATGGCATTGAATCTATAAATTACCTTGGGCAGTATGGCCATTTTCACGATATTGATTCTTCCAACCCATGAGCTTCAAAGAGAATAACATTCCTAGGAATCCAACTTACGAGGGATGTGAAGGACCTCTTCAAGGAGAACTACAAACCACTGCTCAGTGAAATAAAAGAGGATACAAACAAATGGAAGAACATTTCATGCCCATGGGTTGGAAGAATCAATATTGTATTGTTTTTATTGGTATCATTTTTACTGTTATATTGTTATTTTTCTTTTTCTTCCTCACATATTTTCCATCAGGAGTTGGTTGAATCTGTGATGTGGAAACCATGGATAAGGAAGGTTGACTGTATAAAAGTCAATATCTGTGTGTGTGTGTGTGTGTGTGTGTGTGTGTGTGTGTGTCTCACTCTTGGCTGGCTTCAGGTCTTAGGTTAAACTTCCCAAATACTAAAGTAATACTATTAAAAATTGAGCCCAAACCATATACCTACCTTTGTACATGTAATATTGTATATGTTATAATGAAGATACAGTATAACTATGAAGAAATAAAAGATTATATAATAATATTGGCACAATCAGCGAGTCTTTTAAACAATGGCCAATTTATTTCCTCACCTATAGGGAATAGTTATCATTTTTGGCAACTCAACATCTTTTAAATACTCATGTTAAGTTTTTGAGAATTTCCCACATTATAAATTCTACCTCTCAAAGTCAGCATTTGGAACTGTCTCCCAGCCTCCTTTGAAGGTAAATTGAAGCACGTGACCTGAGCTTCAAAAATTACACCTACTAGCTCAAGACTCAGGTCCTAAGTTAATAAGTGAATAACTGAGCACTTCTTGGACTTGATTTTTTCACTGTGAATGATGGCAGGAACATTTGATGTTTTCTGTGTTTCTCATCAGTATCCCTGACTGTTATTTCACCCTTTACACAAAAAGACATTTCAGATGAATTAAAGAATTACATTTTAAAATTTAGATTTTTAAAGCATATAGAAAAAATAAAAGTGATTTGTGATCAAATCTAGGGAGGAAAAGGCATTTTAATGTTAAAAGAAATGAAAGAAATCACAAAAGAAAAAAGTGCAATAAAATTAAATTCTTTTCTGTGTTTTCTATAAATAACCAACAAATATACAATAAATTAATTGGTTTATTATATAATAAGCTCATGAAGACCTAAGACACACAAAGATTGAATTAGTGTGGCACTTGAGCTAAATTGCAAAGGGATGAGATAAAATGATTTACAAATATAAATACAAGTGAATAATAACTACTTGAATAAAATAGTAAATAAAAATAACTACTTGAGTAACTCTTTGGATATAGAAATTAAATTACAGCCATGGTGTAATATAATTTCTTCTCTGTCAAATCAGTAACATTATTCTTTTAGTCACACCTGATACAGTAATAGAAGACTGGTATACTTATATGCTGCTGGAAGGAGTACAAACTAATACAACGATTTTGGGAAATATTTTGGAAATACATATAAAAATATTAATATTCTATGACCTTGCAGTTCTCCTTCTAGGAATATTTTGTTAAGGAAATAATCTGAAATATCCACAAAGATTTATACATAGGATGCTGATTGGAGCACTGAAACCACTTAAATATTCAACTACAAAAAAAGATTAAGTACATTATAGATGATTCATATAAGTAAATATTATAGAATTGTTAAAACTATACCTCTGAAGAGTTTTCAATAACATGAAAAATACATAAATTGAAATGAGAGTTAAGGTAACAAAATTAACTCTATAACCTGAGTTCAACTGCTTAAAATACAGAGAAAAAAAAGGTGGGAAGAATGATAGGAATAAAATTTTCAGGGGATAATTTATTTTTTTTCTGATTTTTAAGAAATATATTAACACTTTCAAATTAATTTTTTTGTAATTAGAAGAAAAAATTCTCTAAAATTAATTATCCCCTCAAGAACAACTGGTTGGACAAAATTTGGTTTAAAAATAAAGTATTAAATTAAATAGTCCTTGTCGGGAACAATTTGTTCAACCAAAAAATTTTTCACTTTTCCACTGCCAAGATCACTTACTTTAAACAATGCTTTTATCTTGCTCCCTGTTTAAAAAATCTCATTGGTTCACTGTTTCTTATGTCATTAAGTGTAAATCCTTTTTGACTGCTTTTCAAGGTTTTTCTAGTCTTGTTCCATTCAAAATTATTCACCATTACTTTGCTTTCTGCTTGTCTGGATTCCAATGTGTATTGTAACCACCCTTGAAACTTCACACTTGCTCATAAAACACACACACACACACACACACACACACACACCCTTGGACTGCCTGCTCACTGGTCTGACAGAAATCATATTTTTCATTCATTCATTCATTCAACAGATATTTAAATGTCTACTATAGATCAAGTGCTACTCTGCCTGTGGGTAGATGTACAGGATCAAAAAGATTAAGGAGCATGTTCCGATAGAACTGTTTTTCTAGAGAAAAAGTAATTTAGCGATAATCCTCCAAAGGCTATGAGGTGGATGGACTACCCCATGTAGTTTAAGGTCTTGCCTTGGAACTTAACTTCAGCCCAAACCTGCCTGTTGGGCCAAGTTGATACAGTAGCTTTGGGAAAGAAAAACTTCATTGAGTTCTAGAGTTCTGTCTTTCCTTAATTCCCTGCTAAATAGTTAGAAGAAACAACTACCTAAAATGTACCATTGTATCTGCTGTGAACAAAATGCTGTTGAGCGCATTATTCCTTTATGTTATTCTGTTCCACCTTATAATGTCGGTGTGGAAGCTTTATTTTATAATTTATTACCTGTATTAGTTCGTTCTTGCCTTGCTCTAAAGAAATACCTGAGAGTGGGTGATTTATAAAGAAAAGAGGTTATAATTGTCTTATGGTTGTGCAGGCTATATAGGAAGCATAATTCTGGCCATCTGCTCAGTTTCTGAGGCAGCCCTAGGAAACTTACAACCATGGCAGAAGGTGAAGGGGGAAGCAGCCATGTCTTACATGGCCAGAACAGGAGAAAGAGAGATAGCAGGGAGGTGTTACACACTTTTAAACAACCAGATCTCATGAGAACTCTGCCACTGTACAGTACCAAACGGGAATGGTGCTAAACCACTCATGAGAAACTACTTCTATGATTCAATCACCTCTCACAGTGGGGATTACAAATCTACATGAGATTTGGGCAGGGACACAGATTCAAACCATATCATTCAGTCCATGGTCCCTCCCAAATCTCATGTTCCTCTCACATGGCAAAATATAATTATGTCTTCCCAACAGTCCCTCAATGTCTTACCTCATTCCAGCATTAACTCAAAAGTCCAAACTCTCATCTGAGACAAGGCTAGTCCCTTCCTTCTATGAGCCTGTAAAATAAAAAAACAAGTTAGTTACTCCAAAGATACAATGGGGCTACAAGAACTGGGAAGGTACTCCCATTCCAAAAGGGAGAGAAATTGGCCAAAAGAAAGGGGCAGCCGCAAACAAGTCCAAAACGCAGCAAGGCAATCATTACATCTTAAAGCTCCAAAATAATCTTCTTTTACTCTGTGTCCCACATATAGGGCATGCCGGTGCAGGGGGAGGGGCTCCTAACGTCCTGAGCAGCTCTGCTCCTGTGACTTTGCAGGGTTCAGGCCTCACGGTTGCTGTTAAGGGCTGGTGTTGAGTGCCTGCAGCTCTCTAGGTGCACTCATTTTATGGCTAAAGAAGCATAGCAGTGGGCTTATGCTCATGGAATTCGCTGGTCTTTCCATGTTCCCCATCATCCTGAAGCAGCTGGATTGATAGGATGGTGGAATGGCCTTTTGAAGTCACAACTACCCAAGTAGGTGACAATACTTTGCAGGCCTGGGCAAAGTCCTCCTGAAGGCCTTGTATGCTATGAGTCAGTGTCCAATATATGGTACTGTTTCTCCCATAGCCAGGATTTACAGGTCAAGAATCAAGGGGTGGAAGTGGAAGTGGCATCACTCACCATCACCCCTAGTGATCCACTAGCAAAATTTTTGCTTCCTGTTCTTGCAACATTACCTTCTGCTGGCCTAGAGGCCTTAATTCTGGAGGGAGGAACACTGCCACCAGGAGACACAACAATGATTCCATTAAACTGGAAGTTAAGATTGCCACCTGGCCACTTTGGGCTTCTCCTAACTTTAAGTCAACAGGCTAAGAAGGGAGTCACAGTGTTGGCTGGGGTGATTGACCCAGACTATCATGATGAAATCAGTGTACTACTCCATAATACAGGTAAGGAAGAATATGTACAGAATACAGGAGATCCCTTGGGGTGTCTCTTAGAATTACAATGCTCTGTGATTAAGGTCAATGGGAAACTATACCAGCTCAATCCAGGCAGGAGTACAAATGGCCCAGACCCTTCAGGAATGAAGGTTTGGGTTAGTCCACCAGGGAAAACAAACAAACAAACAAACAAAAAACATGACATGCTGAGGTGCTTGCTGAAGACAAAGGGAATACAGAACATGTAGTAGAAGAAGTTAGTCACAATACTAGCTACGACCACGTGACCAGTGCAGAAATGAGGACTGTAATTGTCAAGAGTATTTCCTCCTTTTGTTAAAACATGTTTGTGCATGTGTACACTTGTACTTAGAAAATATCTTCATTTTATTTCCTTTTTACTTATCATGTGACGTAAGATTTATTGACTTCATGTCGGCTTTTAAGTATTGTTAACTTTATTTAATAGCATTTAGATTGGGGATTGGTGCATTTCTGGTTGTACAAAGGATGATCGTATTATGTTACGTGCAATTATGCCCCTATTATTGTCTGTATTTGAAGATTATGTATGATCTCAGGAGATGTTTATAGGTTCAAGTTGACAAGGGATGGACCTGTGATGGTTAATACAGAATGTCAGCTTGATTGGATTGAAGGATGCAAAGTATTGATCCTGGATGTGTCCCTAAGGGTATTGCCAAAGGAGATTAACATTTGAGTCAGTGGGCTGGGAAAGGAAGACCCACCCTTAATCTGGGTGGGCACCATGTAATCAGCTGCCAGTGTGGCCAGAATAAAAAGGAGGCAGAAGAACGTGGAAAGAACGTAGACTGGCTTACCCTCCCAGCCTACATCTTTCTCCTGTGCTGGATTTTTCTGGCCCTCGAACGTCAGGTGCCAAGTTTCTCAGCTTTGAGACTGAGACTGGCTTCCTTGCTCCTCAGCTTACAGATGGCCTATTGTGGAACTTTGTGATCGTGTGAGTCAATACTTAATAAACTCATATATATATCCTATTAGATCTGTCCTCCTAGAGAACCCTGACTAATACACCTTTCCATAGCTTCTGATGATAGCTGGCAAATTCCAGCATTACTTGGCTTATGGCTGCATCGCTCCAATATCTGATTTCTCTGCTTATTAGGAGAGGGACACTAGGAAACAGAGACTCACAGGGAGAAAGCCACGTGATGATGGAGGCAGATATCCAGTAATACTGGATCAGAAGCCACTCTAACTCAGTATGACCTCATATTAACTCGATTATATCTTTAATGTCGCCATTTCCAAATAAGAATTTATTCATGGATACTGAGAATCAGGACTTAAACATATCTTTTTGAGGAATGCTATTCAACCCACCACAAAGGTATTCCTTGCTCTGTTTAGTCCCCTGGTCCAATAAAACCAATATCACAGATGCTATCATAATACTAATGAGTTGAGAAAAAATTACTTTTAGTTATTGACTGAAATGTGACCCCCCACACCTAGGAAAGGTTACAACACATTGCATTAAGTACCAAAAAGCCACTGCTTTGGCATTGAGTGTGCCTTCCTCACTTGTTTGATGCTCTTCTAGTCCCTTTTTTTGACTCACCTTTGCCTAAAGTATGTAGGGTGCAACATTTTGGACAGAATTATGTAATCTCCTCTGACTAATTATGCCACCTGTTTCTTTTCTTTTCTTTCTTTCCTTTTTTCTTTCTTTTTTTTTTGATGGAGTCTCGCTCTGTTGCCCAGGCTGGAGTGCAGTGGCATTATCTCGGGTCAGTGCAACCTCAGCCTCCTGGGTTCAAGCAATTCTCTTGCCTCAGCCTCCCGAGTAGCTGGGATTACAAGCATGCACTACCATGCCTGGCTAATTTTTGTATTTTTAGTAGAGACGGGGTTTCACCATGTTGGCCAGGCTGGTCTCAAACTCCTGACCTCAGGTGATCTGCCCACCTTGGCCTCCCAAAAGTGCTGGGATTACAGGCCTGAGCCACCGCACCATATGCCACCTGTTTCAAACCTCTTCTTCTATGTCTTTCCTTGTATCCAACTTCCATGCCTGTGTATCAATCTTCAGGATTATGTAAAATGTGAGAGTCATTCTGATAGTTCATCATATTTTAAATTTTCTAAATAACTTTAAAAAATAAATTAATCTATGAAGTATTAGTTCAGGGAAGTGTTAATTTTAATAATATTTCTTACGGTATGAAAAACGAGTGCTACATGAGCAATAAATTCAGTAAACGTGGGTGCTAAAGCTCCTCTTTCAGATTCTCAAGGTTTTTAGACTACTTAGGTTTATGAGAATTCTCACAAACAAAAGCAAATGAATGAAACATGTTTAGCTTGGTTTAAGTCAGCATTTCTCAAAAGTATTTAATCATAAGACACATTGAGAGGAGTCACATTGTGGAGCTTTTTTATAGCCTCTGTTTAGAAAATAAAATAAAATTGTCAGCATTTTGATTTGTCTCCACACAGAAGGATTTTCTAAATTAGTTCTATAATCCAAACAAATTAGAGCCAATAATGATAACCTCAGACAATGGCACTGGTTTCAATGGGAAATATCACTTTTTAGGATGTATTTTACTATATATGGTAAAAATTTGGGTTCCAGTGACACATTTATTATTGATTGATACTACAATTTCAGGTTTAGTATATATTAACTGCAAAATTATAAGAAAAAGTAATGGAAATTTGTGCAGAACATTTAAAAAAGTAATATTTATTATAAAAAAGAGAAATTAGAAACATATAATCCATTTTAACATTAACTAAAATATAAGCCAAAATTTAGAAATATATGCAACATAATGGCCTCCAGGTCCATTTACGTCATTGCAAAGGACACAATCTCATTCTTTTTTATGGTTGCATAGTATTCCATGGTGTATATGTTCCACATTTTCTTTATCCAGTCAATAATTGATGGACATTTAGGTTGATTCCATGTCTTGGCTATTGTAAATAGTGCTGCAATGAACATGTGCATGCATGTGTCTTTATAACCTTAGCAAATTAACACAGGAACAGAAAACCAAATACCACATGCTCTCACTTACAAGTGGGAGGTAAAGGATGAGATCACATGGGCATATAGAGGAGAACCTTTTGGAGGGTGGAGAGTGGGACGAGGGAGGGGATCAGGAAAAATAACTAATGGGTACAAGGCTCAATACATGGGCGATGAAATAATCTGTATAATAAACCCCCATGACACAAGTTTATCTTTGTAACAAACCTGCATGTGTACCCCTGAACTTAAAATAGAAGTTAAGACATATATATATAGGTAACATTATTAAAGAAGAAAACCTGAGAGAAAAAAAAGAGTAATAAATCCAATCTATCAGTGCCAACCTGTTTTTGCTTCTAAGAGAAAATCAAAGATTATCTATTTTGATATGTCATAAAAAAAGAATACAAGGCGGTGAATTAAAGCATTTCTAAATTACTCAAGACCAGCATGCATTCCTTTCCTTTCAATGGTCTTTTCTAATACTATGCTCCTTTTAAGTTTCTTCTCTTTCTTTAAAAAAGCAAAATAATTTTTCCCCTTGCAATGAATTTTAAGTTCATTCATGTAGATACAAATCACAGTAGAAAATTATGAAATTTGGCAACTGTAAAATGTACTGTATTTATATGTAACTCTTATTCTAAATGACGCCACAAAGGCTAAATTAGAAGTTTCAAGGGTGCATGAAATTTCCTATATTTTTAATGTATATGATGAATTTAATTCTTTTTGAATACTGAAGTCTGACAATTGCTATGAAAAAAAATATGGGTTCCAGAATCACACCGCCTGAGTTTGAATTACTTCTGCAGAATTACAAGTTATGTCTGTTTGGCCAAATCACTTATCTCTCTGACTCAGTTTCCTCATTTATAAAATGATTATAATAACAATAATACCTCCTTATGACATCATTAAAGAGATGGGTTAATCTATGTAAAATGCCTAGTAGAGTGTTCAGCACACCAGCACACACTTCAGTCTAAACCTGCAGACTCTTTTTCTCAGTCTTTCTCATTACACACACACACACACACACACACACCATTATTATGTTTAAAATCATATTGAATGGTGGATATCTCCATCACTGTTCCATCTTGGAGTTGGAGCTTTTTCTTTGGTTTTGAAAAGTACACTATGTTGGGAGTTAGGCTATTGGAGCTCTGGATCCAATTCTGGGACTACTCCTCTGGGGAGCCTAGTGCAAATCAATTCTCTTTTCAGGCTTCTATTTGCTTTACCTGTAAAATGCACACAAGATATAAAAGGTCTCTGCCAGTCCCCAAATTTAAAAATCTACTTAAAAAATTCAACTAGTTTCATTATAATTGGTATCTTGTCATGAATACACACTTTTTATTTTCACACACTGCATACAACTTCTCCACATTGCAGTAGTTTTTGCTTTCTGTTAGTTGTTGCCACAGCAGTCCACGACATGAGTCGCATTAAGATGATCTTATAGGATGCCTAAAAGACTTCAAGGAAAGCATTGAAATGTTTAAAATACATTTACTACACATTCTATACTCATTTCACTGGGGACTTAGAGATCAGGCAGCCTAATATAGGGTAAGAAATGGACCTGGACTCCTCAGACCCAAATAGAGATCTTGGTTCTACCACTTTTCATTTGCTCAAGTTCTTTCAGCCTCAGGTTTTTATCTGTATGATGGAGTTCCTACCTTCATAGAATTATTATAATATGTATAACGAATTTATAAAACAATGTCTCTTCTATAGTAGATGCCAAACACATGTGTGTTGTTATTATTGCCAGGTAATCCAATGTTTTTGCAGATGAGAAAACGGAGATCACAGAAATAATTAATGATAGAGCTGTGGATGAATTGAGGTTTTGAGCTGGATTATTCTTCCATCTTTGTAACAATTGTATTCCAGAAAGGATGCCTGTAAAATCAATCTTAGTGGCTTTAGTCATCCAGTTTGATTAATTCCTCAAAAGCCCTAAATCACTTGGGCTTAGTTTTCAAAGTGAATTAATATTTTGAAGCCAAATCTTCAGATTCAGTGATTTTTCTAGTAGGTAAGACATTAGAGAAGGTTTCTATGAAGATGAAATACTAAAAACAATTTAAATTAGTTTAATTCCAAAGATATTTATTAATTATGTATAATATAAATGATAAAAATGTAGAAATATTTATTTTAGAACTTGTTAGGGGAAACTGTCATCTACTCAACTTTATTTTTCTATGAGGAGATTCTTTGCTGGATCTCAGCATAGGTGCATTTATTCATAAAATAATATTTACTTACAACCTACTATATTTCAGGCACTACTCTAGATGAAGAGAAGAGATTGGTGAAATCGATTTTCATGGATTTGCTATGGAGGACACCAAACTATGGCCTCAGTCCAAATCTGGTCTTATATCTGTTTTTGAAAATAATGGTTTTTGTTTGTTTGTTTCGTTTTGAAACCGAGTTTTGCTCTTGTTGCACAAGCTGGAGTGCAATGGCATGATCTCGGCTCACTGCAACCTCTGCCTCCTGGGTTCAAGTGATTCTCTTGCCTCAGTCTCCCGAGTACCTGGGATTATAGGCATGCACCACCACGCCTAGCTAATTTTGTATTTTTAGTAGAGACGGGGTTTCTCCATGTTGATCAGGCTGGTCTTGAACTCCCAACCTCAGGTGATCTGCCTGCCTCGGCCTCCCCATGTGCTGGAAGTACAGGCATGAGCCACTGTGGCCAGCCTAAAAATAAAGTTTTATCTGAATACAGTCATGCTAATTCACCTCTGATTTTCCTATGGCTACTTTTACACTATCATGGTGGAGTTGAGAAGTTGGAGCAGAGACCCTATGGACCTCAAAGCCTAAAATAGTTACTATTTATCCCTTTATTGAAAATATTCATCAATTCATGATTTAGTAGGATGAGTCATCCCATAAACAAGTAAACAAACAAATAAGCAGATAATTTCAGATACTATAAATAGATCAGGATTATATAATAGTGACCAGGGAACTACTTTGTGTTTGCAATATTATACAGAGTAACAAGAGGACTACTTCATATTTGTATTGTTACTGAATGTCTTTCTGAGGTGGTGACCTTTGAACTGAAACTAGAATGATAAGAACCTGAGAATCATGATAAAATCCGGTAGCAAATTGTTTCAGGACCAAGTACAAAGGACTGATCAAGAACTACAGTGGCTAGAATTTTGTGAGTGAGGTGAAGAGTGGTGAGAGAGAAGACTGGAGATCAGGCTGGGGCTGAGTGACATGGGCTCCTATTTGAAGAAGTGTGGCATTTGACCTGGAACAGTGGAGAAAACTTGACATGTCACATCATTTCTTATTGGTTCAAAACAAAATTTAGTGTTCATGTGTGACCTCTTCTCTATTTTTATTTCCTCTCTTTATACCTAACATAAGGGTGTAGAGCAAGGTCACCTTTTTCTTTATGGATAGAAGTTTACATATTTTTGCTCTTCTTCTAATTCTCCTTTGTCACCGGGTAGACCATTCTGGGTGCTTCTGGGCCACAATCTTAGGTTCTCAGAGAGACAGAGAAGGCCCTGCCCCATTCTCCAGATATTTTATCAGTAATAAAGTTTATCGGTAAGAAATCACTGTTCCATTGCTGATTTGGCTTATTGTATGCTCCTCCTTGACTATAACCAAGAGAGAGAAGGAAAGAGGATAAATTGGTAGCCTCGTAGCCAGATTTCTTTCAGTTAAGTGCAATGGTTTTGATATCACAACATAGAGTCCACAGAAAACTTAAATGAACAAAACACAATTTACACACAGAATAAATAAACCAGCTAAGCAGTATAGAATCTAATCAGATTCTAAAATGCAAATGAAATCTTGCTGTTTTCTGCATTTTACACTGTAATTGGCTGTGTATACCAGGGGTAAATGAGCAAAGAATTATTAAAATGAAAAGCACTGTGTAGGTAACCACAACTGTTCTAACTAAAAGGATTTCTGTTAAGAGAACACTAAAGGTCATACATATGAGGTTGGCAAAGTTGCAAGAATCCTCTAAGTATTTCTCCCAATAACCCTTAGAGAATGCTTCATTGACAGTATCCTTGTATTAATTTTGCTTTCTTTAAAAGCACTCTTACGTTTCTTTACTCATATAATCATCATGAAATCTCTATTGTTATTCATTGTTATCATTGGTAGTATTAATATTGATGAATAAATGTTATTATTATTAATTTATACAATTGAATTTAGTGGCAGAGCTGGGATGTTAATCAAGCCATTCGAATCTAGTGTCCTTGCATTTAAGATGTGGTACTCACAGCACTACTGGAGGTTGTTATGGAGTGGGCTTTGCAGTCATATGGAACTAGATTCAAATCTGAGATCTGTTTCTCACAGGCTGCATGATATGAAATATCTCATTTACTTAGCTATGAAATCTTGTTTCCATATATTTAAGTTGTGGATCCAATACATAATTCATCATTTGCAGTATTCAATGAGTTAAAATTAGGAGAATGTCTAATACAGCATCTCTCCCCAGCATAGATACTCTATCAGGAACAATCATTTTGATAATTGCTGCATTTAAATAGCAATAGAGTAAATTCCGGCATTTCTGCATGACACTTCACCGTAAAAAAGTAATATGCTAACAATTGCTTGGCTAAATTTGGCTTGGATATCTAAAATGTAACTGACACGTTGTAAAATAAAAATGGAAATTCTATTAATTACAGACACAGGAATTGAGAACCCACGCAAATTAGTTTATCATAGGTCTAATATTTACATGGATTGGTAGCAGGAGCTTTTCATTGTTGTTAGGAGTCACACACGTGCTTCTGTGAATGACACACAACCACACATCAAAAGACGTTTAGAGCCCAGACCCAAAGCACAGAGTTATTATACAACCAGGCTGTAAGCAGATTATTTTATCCTGTGGATTCACCTTTTTTATAGTAAATACTTTTGCAGGTTTTATGTAAATCCAAGTTAAAGAAATCCAAACAGCTATATTTAAGAAACTCATACTTGTTGAGCTCATGTAGTATTTGTAGTCACTATTCTGTGTCTGGAGTAAGTAGGTCAAATGAACAGCATCCCTTATAAACCCAGGCCAAGGCAGGGCCTGTTTTTGTTTGAATATTTCACATTTCTTTTAAATTGGAGTACTAGGTAAAATAAGAATAAAAGTTCAGTCTCCCATGATAATTTTTTTATTATAAGAAAGTTTTACACTGGCTATTATTTATTTAGCTAGATAATTCCATGGTTTAAATGCCAGATAATTTCCTAGTCATTTTATATTTGTTTTCAATCCTTTCCAAAAGCCTATAGAATATTATTAGGGAACATGATTCAGCAGGACATTAAATAACTTGCAAGGATTATGCATCTGGAACTGAAGCAGCCCAGTTTGGAGTTTAGGATCTTTGGTTCCAAAGGCTTACCCTTTTCTCTATGCCATTCTTCCTCATGCTTGCAGCTGATGAATAAAAAAGCTTTCAATCTCCTAGCATAAACATAGTTATCTAGAAGATGTTATTTGAGTCCACTATGGTCTAATCAAAGTTTCTGTTCTTTTTTTATACCACATTTTGGGGTTGAATAAAAGGAATTGAATTGGAACATATGCTTCTAATTCTCCATCCCCCACTTCCCCCAAAAAGCTCTCTTATCCCACACAATTTGAGGAGCTAGCACTAGATAGTTTAATACTTTATATAGTTGTGTCTTTTTAAGATCAACATGTCTTGTTCCTTCAATCACAATTTCTGTCAGTTCAATAAAAAAAATTATCTAAGACCACTATTTGTCAGTATTCAACTATTTTCTCAACCACATAATTTCAAAACTTTTCACTTCATGTCTAAATAGGTTATTACTTTTAGTTCTCCAAGTCAGGGCGAAGACTTTGACTTGAAAGAAAGATTATAGCAATATAAGACCAAAACTTATTTTATTACCAAAGTTAATTCTTTTGTCTGATTTTCTGAAGTGGAGAAAAATCTTTGGAGTGCTCACTAGTGAAATGTATTTAACATGATTCTTCATTTGTGATTTGGCATCTCTGGTGTATATATGGAGACTTTTTTAAAATTTCCATAAAGGGGAAAAAACGTGAATAATTTGGAAAAGGGGGTAACAGAAAAACCACCTGTACTATTTAAATTAAAAATGCTAAATTCTATGTCTATTTTTAAAACTATGCAAATGGAAAAACACATGGTCTAATTTTACTCATTCAATATGGAAATTTTAATGAATTGAGATTCTGGGCATAAAAACACACAATGCAGTTCACCTGGACTAAGTTGTTGTTTGTGCTTGTAAAGAGGATACACCACAGCACCCACCTTGGGACCATTCAGAGAGTCTGGCTCATGTACAGAGTTGCAATCCACACCCGTGAAGCTTCAGCCTCTAAATCAACACTGTGACGGAGAGAGGAATGCTTTGAAAGTGGTTGTGAAAAGTCTAGTGAACATCTGGGGATTTTTGACTGGCCAAATTTTAATTTCGTTCCTCTGATTTTTCCACTGAAGAACTCACCTTTCCATTCTACAAAGTCTTGGTGGAACTGTCAATCAAGATGCCACTTTTTCCCTGGCAAATGGATTACATGAGTTCAACTTCTGGTTAGTTACTATAGCTCCCAGAAAGTGCCTTTTGAGTCATGTGACTAAAAAATGCATGCCACAGGCAGCTCCCTTAAGAAAATTCATTATTTCCTACTATGCCCACCTAAGGACTCCTCTAATAAATGTTTTTCCACCTTTCCTTTGATTCTGTGAGATGCCTCAAATTCTCAATGAACAATATGCAGTCTCGCGATTTTTCTTTCTCTCTTTCACTTTGATTAGTCAGATTTATTTTGTTGCTTGCAACCAAAAAACATTAATAAGTGCATGGATTTTTAGAAATTTCACTTAAAAAAGTACATTAAATAAAAACTACAGCACTACCATTTTATAGATTTGAAATAGTAATAGCATAGTGGTCGTATTGATTTCCCTTTTTCATTCCTCACTCCTTAGACAAATTTCAACATATTTTTTTCTCTAACAATTTCATTAAGATAGGCTTGGATGATAGCCATGAACAATGCTGAGTTTTCAGGTTTTGGGAGAGGGGATGATAAAATACAGGCTGAAGGGTAGTAGATGAGAACATATCTGGCTGCTTTTAAAGTGTAGATTAAGGAAGATAGTTGCATATAAATTTATTTTGCTTTGTTGTAGCTGATATGCACAAACATCTTTGTCCTTTATACCTGGCCTTCTATTTTGTTAATATGTAAAATGTTTAATTTTATAATTAAGTAAGTTACCACCCTGGTCTGTGATTATTCTCACAGTTGTAGAAAAGACATAGAAAAATACAAATTCCCGCATGGAAGAATTTCATTCAAGTGGAATTTGAGAAGATGTTTATCTATATATTTCTGGTCTCAAATGCATTTCTTAACCAATTAAATAAAATTCCAAAGCCATATTTATTGACCTTCTTATTGTATATCTTGCTGATAGAGATGGGTTCTAGGTAGATTGTGAGGGGAACTTCTATTCCCTTCATTTCACATCTGGGGTACTTTTGTCCATTTCTCACTATAAGCAATCAGAGTTCACATGGAGCATGGATTTCCTCTTATCAAGGGGAAAAGGATGTAACAGCCAAAGATAACTGAAGATTGATCCCTCTTCACACACACACACACACACACACACGAATCCATGATGATATAATGTTAGGCCTTATTACACCTGTGGGGGCTTTGTGTTTTAGCATACAGAGAGAAGTTTATTTGGGTAGCAAATTCCTAACTTTTGATATTTATAGGACATTTATTTTTGCCAAGCTTCTAATTTTACTCTCACAACAATCTTGTGAATCAGATTCCTATTTAATTTTATTTTAGAAGTAAAGAAACCAAGGCTAATAATTTAAGTGAGATGCACTAAGTTCCCCCAGATAGGAAATGTAGGAACTCAAATGAAAATCTTGGCTGTGTAGCACTAGAACCCACATTCTTTACACTACGCCACACTGTCTTTCCAAATTCCTCTCAGACCAGCTGGCTCAGACAACCTCTCAGCAGCACAGATGCCCAGATCTCCTTCTATTCATCCGTGTCAGGTATCCACTTCATTAGTTTCAATTTACTGTACAGGTGAAAATAAAGCAGACTTTTGTTTTGGAGATTTTTGGCTAAAATTGCTCCACTCCTTTTAAGAATTTAATTTGTTTTAGATGAGAGGATACAAATACACATATACCACACCCCCAGTCTTCAAACTAACAGAAACCAATGTATTAGTTCGTTTTTACACTACTGATAAAGACGTACACATGACTGGGAAGAAAAGGAAGTTTAATTTGACTTACAGTTCCACATGGCTGGGGAGGTCCCATAATCATTGCGGAGGGAAAAAGACACTTCTTACATGGTGGCAGCAAGACAGAATGAGGAAGAAGCAAAAGCAGAAACACCTGATAAACTCATCAGATCTCCTGAGACTTATTCACTATCATGAGAATAGTATGGGAAAGACCAGCACCATGATTCAATTACCTCCCCCTGGGTCCTTGCCACAACATGTGGGCATTCTGGGAAATACAATTTAAGTTGAGATTTGGGTGGAGACACAGTCAAACCATATCAGCCATATAGAAGGTGAGAAATTAAAATATCAAATTAAAAATTCAATGAATGATAGATCTCAAGATTGGAAAGAGTCTTAAAAGGCATCAGGCTCAATTCTAGTATTTCTGAAGTTAGGCTGTGTAATGAGCTGTTGGCACAAGACCAATGTCATTTCATTAAATCATATGCCACATAATCACCACAAAGATTTATACAGTGTTTCTCATTTGTGCCAGACACCATTCTAAGTGAATTGCTGGTATAGTAATATTATATAGGTATTTTAGTTGATTTTCTGTTGCTATAACTAAACACCTGAGGCTGAGTATTTCATAAAGAAAATAAATTTACTTCTTAAAATTCTTGAGGGTGAGATTTCCAAGAGCTTAGAGCTATCATCTGGTGAGGGCCTTCTTGCTGTGTCACAACATGGTAGAGGGCAACACATGGTGAGAGGTCAAGAGCACACATCCCAGCTCTGGTCTCTCTTCTTCTCCTTATAAAACCACCAGTCCCATCATGGGAGCCTCAACCTGATGACCTTGTCTAATCCTAATTAACTCCCAAAGGCCCCTCTGCAATCAACATATGATTTGGGGGATTAAGTTTTCAGCACTTGAAATTTGGGAGACACATTAAAACAGTAACAATAGTCATAGCCCATAATATTATACCATTATAGAGTCATAACCTATATTTATCCATATAAAGCACATATAGTTCTCATAAGATTCTATTACAAAAACTATTTCATTTTAGAAATGAGAAATCTTAGGCATAGGCTTATTTATGTTACAGTTGTACAGCTAGTAAGTGGCAGTTGGAATCTGAACTCAAGAAACGTGTCTCTGGGACTGTTAAATAACATTTCCTCAAGGGATTGGGGAATAGGTCACCCAGCCTCTGCAAGGATCATAATGCTACTCAGGCACCTTAAAGATGACGACATTGTGAGTGATGTTCTTTTTATTATCTCTTCTAACTCATTTTTCTATTATATAGGAAGGCTATGGATTTTTATATATTTTGCTATTGGGTAACTTACTGACCTCCATTATTAATTATAATAGCTTTTCAATGATACCTTCTGTGTTTTCTGGAAGCATGATAATCATGTCTACACACTTTTTTTTCACTTTTTTTTTCAGTTTAATTGTTATACCCTGTATCAGCTTCCTGCTTTATCAGATTGGGTATAATGTAGGTCTCCTTAAAAATTAATTGGAATGATGAAAATATTGTGGAATTTTGGATATGTTATAAGCAGGTAAGAAGTTTTTGGGTATAATGTAATAATGGTTTGGGTTAAGATGATGGCATGAGAAATTCAGTATCTATTAGACAGAGATTTTATATTAAAAATTGACTGAACTTGGAGATACAGGATGAGAAAAAGTAAAAGGTTTTGAATCTGAAGTATGCAAGTTCAATTGATAATGATCAGAAAATCGACTGTGTTTTAACAGCTGTTGAATTCCACTGATCTATTCATCTGAAACAAAATGACTGAAAGGAAATAAGTTTTCAGCTTATAAACAGGTTTGGGAATGCTCCTTCTTTAAAGGAAATTAAAATACATTTTTATTTTTATAGCCTCTCCATAGTCTGATATTTAATATAACTACTTATAAAATACAAATTATAAAGTTAATGTAATATTTATCTAATATAAAGTAACCTGAAAAGCATTATATGGACGAATATAACCTTTTAAAACTCTGAGATGGGTAACAACCTGTTTTTCAAATTTAGTTTACTTCAAAATCATTGGAGTAGCTCTTAAAGCCCCAATCTTAGAGAGTCTTGATTTCATTAGTCTGGAGGGGAGCTTGGGAATCTACATTTTCAGCTATTAGTCCAGGTAATTTTGAAAAACTGGTCCACAGACTATGCTTTTAGAAACCCTTCTCTAGGTCTTTACAGTCTGCACCAGCACGTTGCATTTGTGTGCTGTATTTGGTACACTTATCCTTGTCATTCACACACTGAATTTCAATACTTTACCATCTAATGTTTCTTTGAGCGTTACATGTTGTTAAATTTTTCCATATCCCTGTCCATGTGGTTCTGACTTCTTAGAATGTCCTGATTTGCCTACCAGATTAACAAGCAGGCTAGCCTTCTAAACTCTATCCAGATTCAGGACACCCTTGGTCTCCATCCCCAGACGGAGGCTCTGCATGCCACTCCAACATGCAGGGTGCAGCACAGTCCCCTCTCAGCTCTGCTGGAATGAAACAGAACGACCATGGGTGAGGTAGCTTTCTTGTACACATATGGAAACCTCCAGGACAGTCCCCAACCCGTGGAAATATACTATTCTTTGCAGAGCTTGCCGTCACAACCAAAGGAAGATTCAACAAAAGTAAAAACCAAATGGAAGAAAAGGAAGTACTTCTGTTACTCCTATTTATTTTGCTCAGACCAAGGAGGAGATAGAACAATATTTAGTATGGCCTACTTCCTAAAAATAAAAAAAGGATATTGTATATATCTTAGCATAAGGAAAGACAAATCTGCATGTACAAAGCTTGTATATACTTCAAATAATTACTGATAAAGAGTAAGGGAAAATGATTAAAAATACACTACCACTAAAATTGAGGAATGATGACCAACCTGCCTCTGGATTCTAGGGTCTATTTAACTAACTGCAAGAGCACTAGAAATAGATTAAAAAACAAGTATATAAAATTACAACTAGATATTAGGTTGGTGCAAAAGTAATTGTGGCTTTTGTCTCTATTTATAATGGCAAAAACAGCATTTACTTTTGCACCAACATAATAGAATTAATTATTGTGTCTTATGGCACTGTAAGATGAGTGTAGTTAAGAATGTATTATATAGTTTCAAATAGCTAGAAAGAGCATATTATATGTTTGAAAGACAAAGAAATAATAAATATTTGAGATGATGGATGTGCTAACTACTTTAATCTGATTGTGTGTATCACAACATCACTATGTATCCCATAAATATGAATAATTATTAAATGTCAATTAAAAATTTAAAGTTATATTTTTAATGATAAAAATATGGTATAGCAACAACCAAAAAAAGGCACACACAATACTGAACCAGAAATACCATGCTACCACACACCTTGGGCCTATTTACTTGACAGTACATAGACATATTCTACTCACTTCATATCCCTTCCAGCTTGCATATGACTTGGAAGACTGATTAGGCAGCTCTCTCAGAGACACTTGGAAAGCCAGGGAAAACTGGTGTTGAGTCATGGGAGCTACACATCCCACAAATAAACTCTCGAGTTGGGAGTGAAACACAAGGTGCCCTAGTAGCAGCAGTTGTTGATGAAGTCAGCCTTGACCTTCTCTCTCTGATTCTGTGAGTATCAGAGAGTCGTGTACTGGCTCTAAGAGTGCCTCCTTCTGGGCCATATGCTAAGAATTTAACCTTGGGCTCTGCATACCACATCATGGTAACAGCCAGTTTTAAGAATAAACAAAATAAATGCACCCTATCCATTCAAACAAACCAAAACACTGCAGAGCAAGAGAAAAATAAATGTGATCCTTAAGACCATCCTCAAAGAAAATATTCGAAGCCATGTCAATCACTGGCAGTATCTATGGGGTAAAGTGATACTTACAGGACCTGATTAGAAGGAGGCAGCACTAATTTGATGGAGAGTTTTCAAAAATCTATGCTTAGAAGCAGTCTCAGCATAAAGCCATTTATATAATTTGGAAGAAATTTCTGCAATGTGTCTTTATGTGTTTTTCTGGTGAAAGAAATAGGGAGCCTCATTTCTTACCTCTCCTGGGTGGTCTAGTTCTTTCTTCGTAGTAGCAGAAAGGGCACAATATTTTTTTTCAAAGATGCTAAGTGGAGGTTATTGCTCTGTCTTTTTGTCTGTTGCATTCTTAGCACTGCCTCACTCCTACTTGTTTATGTAAGAGCCCAATAGGGGACTTCCATTATCTTTTTTTTTTCTAAGTGTCACCTTCCTTGCTTTTTTCCTTGTTTCCTTTCTTCTTGCAGGCATCTTCATTTTCATTTTGCTTCTTTGAAGGGAAAAGTAGTATACTCCTTTAAAAGTATATCTCATTCAAAACATAAGAGAATAATAAATTGAAAGGGAGGACATGAATTGAGAAAATTACAACGCCAAAAACTACAACTGTAGGAGAAAAAAGACAAAAAGAACAGTAGATAGTGTGAAACAATCTAGGGTGGAACACTACAAAACTCTATTCAGAAATGCAACAAATTGGATATTCCCTTTAGTCTGTCAATCTTCTAGTTTCAATTCTTATATATCATCTTTCTTTTTTTCCTGATGTTCAGTCTGAAGTATTTTCTCTCATGAAAAGAATGGAGTTTTTCAAATGCAAGAGCCTAATTAGGAAGAAGGTTTTCTATCCTTTCACTATTGCATTGTAAGTTTAAATTCTCTCTTTCTGCACTATTTACAATGGAGGCATTTGTAATAAAGGGTATCACAGTGGGACACTGCTGTCATTGGTAGTATCAAGATGAGAACTGTAGAGAGAAAATAGACATAAGTTCAAGTACTGTGGTGTCCATTCTTTGTAAGTGTTTTTGTCTAATGCAATAACAAGCAGGCTCATACCATATTGGAACTACACTAAGTGGGCTGTGAAACATCTCGACAATTTAATGAGCCACAAATTTAGTTTTGGAAAAAAAATGCTCACTTCCAAATTTTGACACTACTCTTACAGGGTACTTTTGTTTAGCTTTCAGGCAGGAGCAAAGTAGAAATCGAGATGTTGGGGAGAAAAGGAAGCATTTTCATGGGAGGGATGTATAGAATATTAGTTTTAATCACATACAACAATGCTTCTCATGCACTTCTTTGACTCTTTAGTATGCATAGGAATCGCAGGGAGAGCAATATTCCCGAACTTTGCTACCAGCAGTTCTGTAAAAGAACCCAATAATTTTCACTTCCAATACACTTCCTGGTGATGCCCATATTTCCAGTACATACATGGGCCTCACTTTGAGTAGCAAGGACAGAAGGGACAATATTTCTGAAGAGAAAGAATCAAAATAAGAGATGCCTGAAATTATGATGTCATCCTTGACTCCTTCTTTCCCTTGAATCCTAACCCTCTATGCTCTCTCACCTTCTGCCACAATATCTAATCACTGAGTTTTGCAGAAATATCTCTCTAGTTCACCGCCTTCTTTTCACTCCCACTTTAGTTCAAACCCTAATTATTTCTTGCCTCGATCTTCAGTAGTATCTTGAGTGATTCTCCAGTCTCTGGTTTTGTCTTAATATAATCTAGACTCCATGAAACATTCTAAAATCAAATCTAATCAAACTGTTCTTCTGATTAAAATCCAACAAAGGCCTCCAATTCTCTACAGAATAAAGCCCACACTTCTTAGCATTGAATGTTAGGCCTTCTTGATCTCCCCCGATCCATCTGTCCAGTCTTCCTTGTAGTAATAGCTCACTCTACTCACTGAAAGCAATGCTTTATCTGACAGCCAAGTTGAGCTGCTTGTGGATTCCCAAACAGGCAAAGCCCAAGTCTCTCCCTTACAATATCTTTACCTTTCAATCAGAAAACATTTTCATTCGTTCTTCAAAAATATGACTTGAACATAAATCATCTGTGAAAATTTCCATGATTCTCAGATGCATAGAACCCTCCCTCTTCTGTGGCCATTTTGTCAACATATAGTAATTATTTGCTTACTTTCTTTCCTTCTAATACAGTGTGATTTCCTCAAAAGCAGAATTAAAAATGCAACTCATGCAGGATCTAGCACAAAAAGGTTTACTCAATTAAATTGATTTTAAGAGAGATTAAACACTATTTAGGATTTTCATTTTTCAGATGCAGAGAGAAGGGAGGAAAGATAAAGGAATTGTGCCAAAGCCTCTAAAATAAGGACTGCATAGTGATGTGATGTCTTTGCTAAAATGAGGTAGTTCAGTCAAACAGGATTTCTGTCTTGTTAGAAGGCTTATGTGGATCACTGTAAGGACCAAAAAACACTTGGGAACCAATGAGTGTGTCTGTATATCTTTGTGTTTCAATCCGTTTGCCTTAAGTGAATTGTTTAAATACTCCGTACAAATATCACCAATTGTATATAGAGCATGCAAATTGCTAACACTTAGGCTATTTTATTCCAGCTGTGCTGTGCTTAGAAAAACTATTGAATATCCCTTACCTCATTAAACATGAAGCTTACAGCAAGTCTGAAGATTTACAAAGCACCTATTTTCCTATTAGCCAAGAGGAAAAAAGAAACTTCATAAAGTTTCTTTATAAATAACATAACAAAACACTTGCTCCCTTCCTCCTCTACCATTTCTGTTTGTGTATGCCAAGCAGTGCCAAGGAAACATGGGTCACCATAAAATTACAGCACATTCTTAGATATCTCTAGTAGAGCTGGGGGAAACCCTTAAAGATTTCAACTTTAAGAGGGAATACAAGTTTAAAAAACAAACAAACCTGTGCCCAAACAGGACATGAATAGGAAAGACACTCATTAGATTGCGTAACATAAACTTATGCTGGTAGAAGTAGGAAAGCAGTAGACTCAGACAGAGCCACAAGGCAGGTGGTGATCTGATAAATGCAAGTTTTTTAATTGTGTGACTAT
Source organism: Symphalangus syndactylus (assembly GCF_028878055.3). NCBI lineage: Eukaryota > Metazoa > Chordata > Mammalia > Primates > Hylobatidae > Symphalangus > Symphalangus syndactylus. The sequence continues at coordinate 26,594,633 of NC_072438.2, forward strand.
GAGTTTTGGTTCTCCATATGGCTTCAAGGCAATCTAAGGGATTCTCCTAGAACATATGCCATCTTGCGTGTTTTTCATAGCCCACATTCTCACAGAAGTGTGACCCGTTTAACTTTTCTTGCTGTTTTCAGTCTATTAAAGCACTTTGCTTTCAACATGGGCTCTAGTCTGGAAAGAATGGAATAGAAGAGGGGGTTATTGAGATGATTTGGGGCTCTGATTTGATAATGAAGTTCACACATACGCCATTCATGATGCCACTCACAGAGCAGTGGGGCGAGCATCCCATTTCCTTTGGTTCACTTGACCCTAGAGCCTCCTCTTAAGCCTCCCTCTCCTACCTCTTACTATCATACAGGTCAAAAACAAATTCACACCTCTTTCAAGGGCATTTTTGACCCATAAGAGCCCTTAAAGTAGCTCTACCCTTCCCATTGGAGAATACAATTTTTCCCTCTAGGAGCATACTGAGCTCACTGTTGCCAAGGAAATTGAGAGAACAGAGCACAATCATTTCCATTTTATTGTCTATTGTCCAGATGAATAAGATAAAATATAGCTTATGGATCATTTGTGTGCTAGTGTTATTCTCTTTTTTCAGATTCTCACCTGTAAGCTTGAATTATGTCTACATCATTCTTGGGAAATGTCCATATATTCTAAGCTTGAAACTGCAGTGATGAGGACGTCACCACTTCCAGAGAGAACACTTTACTACCAGGTAAGTCTCTGACTTTTAACTCTTAAAAAAATACATACCACTTTCATACTAAAAATTATTCAGTATTGAGGAACATCACTAATTCCTTCCTAGTTCCTTTTTGATATATAAATTGTTGTGCTCTGAATGGAGGAAAGATGGGTTTTAAGAGTCACATAGCAAGATTGTCACTTCTAACATTTTCACTTTTTGTACTTCCATTAATGCCGTATAAGACTACCAGAATGTTAAGTTGAAGTTTATAACGTATCATTACATATTAGGTTTGCCATGAAAAGAATATCCCAAAGTTTTTTTTCTTTAAAAAAAATACATACCTTAAACTCATACTGTGTGTTTTTGACCCTGATAAATGAACTTACAAGAACTCTACCCATTGCTTTAGTATCATTTTGAGTTTGTCTACTTATTATTAACATACTTATTATTAACACCTTGCCTTCTATTGCTTTGTTTCACTGATTTAAATATTGAACAGAATATTCTGCCCTATGGTAAATCTTTCCAGGTTGAGAATTTGATTTTCACAAATCAAATATATTTAATTTGTAAAAAATATAGATTTAATATCTCATGACCAAGTACAACTAATCCTGGAAATGTGATTTTTTTCAGCATATGGCATTTACTCAGGATAATTTATTACACCAACAATTTAGAGAAAAATCACTTGATCCTCTCAGAATATACAAAAGAAAATGAAATTAACAAAATTCAACATCCATTCATGATAAAAATTCTCAGCAAAGAGGAACAGAAGAGAACTTTCTTAACCTGATAAAGAACATCTGCACAAAAATATAGCTAACTTATTAATGATAGAAAACTGAACACTTGCCAAAAAGATAGAAAACAAGACAATTATGTACACTCTTACCACTCCTATAAATGTCACACTCGATGTTTTGGACAGTTTACTGAGGCAAGAAAAAAAAGAAAATCTATACCAACAGGAATAAAAGATCTAAAACTGTCTCTATTATTAGGCAATATAATTATCTATTTAGAAAATACCAAATAATCTACAAAAAAATATTAGTACTAATAAATAAGTTTAGAAAGTTTGCAGGGTGCAAAGTCAATATACAAAAAATCATTATATTTCTCTATAATGAAAATTAACTATATTGGAAGATGGCAAAATAAGAATTCTCTGGGTCCAGTCCTCTTCACAAAAATCCAGCTAGTAGAGCTATGATTGTTCTTGTACCTGGTGCCTGTTGTATATGTGCAAGAGTTTCTCTTGATGTATACCTAACAGTAGAATTGTTGGCTCATAGGGTATATGAATATTCAATTTGGAGTGATAATGACACAATTTGCCAATTTGCATTTTCTGTTTTTGTTGTTGTTTAGTACCCATTATGCCCCAGAACTAACTTTCATTTTCTTTTTTTTTTTTTGGAGACAGTAAAAAGATCAATGGTTGCCACGGACTGTGGAGCCAGGGTAGGGGGAGGTGGGAAGGTGAGGAAGAAATGAATAGGTGGAGCATAGGAGATTTTTAGGGCTGTGAAACTATTCTGGATGATACTATGTCATTATACATTTGTCAAAACCCACAAAACGTATAATAAAAAGAGTGAACCCTCGTGTAAAAACTATGAACTTTAATTAACAAAACTATAGCTTGGGCCAGGCATGGTGGCTCCATCTGTAATCCCAGCACTTTGGGAGGCTGAGGTAGGAGGATTGCTTGAGCTCAGGAGTTAGAGACCAGCCTGGTAAACAGAGCAAGACCCCAGGGTCTCTTAAAAAATACACTCCGGGGACTGTTGTGGGGTGGGGGGAGGGGGGAGGGATAGCATTAGGAGATATACCTAAAGCTAAATGACGAGTTAATGGGTGCAGCACACCAACATGGCACATGTATACATATGTAACAAACTTGCACATTGTGCACATGTACCCTAAAACTTAAAGTATAATAATAATAAAATAAAATAAAATAAAATGTTTGGGAAAAATAAATAAATAAATAAATTTATACCATTTTCCATTGTAAAAAAAAAATACTATGGTAATATTGGCTCAGCAGTTAGAACAAATATACCACATGAATCCAGCATGTCAACAAAAGGGGGAACTGGAGGGAGGGACAGAGAGGGAAGTAGGGTTATACGAGAACTCTGTGTACTTTCCACTGTGTCAACCTAAAAGTGCTTTTAAAAATTTCATTAATCTTAAATTTTTTAAATGCATTTTAAAAGAGTATATAAATACAATAAAACTATATAAAAACAAAGCTAAGAAATGATTAGCAATAATATAGCTACTTATCAGAATTCTTAACAAATAAATGACTTATTTTAACAAACAAACAAAAAAATCCAGCTAGTAACTATCCACATGCAAGAATACCCCTGTGAATATTCTAGAATGTGAAAGTGGGGCTGAGAGAACTTCTTGGATTGCAGAACTGAGAACAGCTGTACACAAAGAGTAAGAGGAGTTGTTTCACTTTGATTATGTTATTTCTCTCCCAACTGGCCCAATGCTACACATAGAGGATTCCTAGGAATCATTTTTACAGAGGGAAAAGAGAATTGGAGGCAAACATTCATCATCCCCATCACTCTAAGACTTCTTGCAGGAGACACTCTCTTGTGTAGCACCATAAGTAATATTGGAGTTATTGGTAGGGCTAGACCACCGGGTTTCAGTTAGAAACAGAAAGCAAGAATGGCTTTCACAGAGGCCACTGTAGGGATGGTTGGTTGGTTTACATTTTTTCTGCAAATAGCACTGCTCTGAAGAAAACGTGGTTAATTGGTCTCCCAGGCTTGAATTCCTGGCTGGTTTTCACCTCCAGCCTCAGTGCTATCCTTGAAACTTCTCAAGGCCAAGAGATTGGGTCAGGCGGATAACTATCTGAAAAGGGAGAATCTGACCTCGCATGGCCCTAGCTGTTAACTTTCAAACCAGTCAAGCTCTGGTGCACTCTTTAACCCTTCTCTGGGCAAAAAGGCAAGGGCTGGAGGGTGATTATCCACAAAGGGAGCATCAGTTCCCCCAGGTGCTAACTGGCTAATGTACCAAGCCTTGGTGCTTTACTTAAGACTACCATAGGATGGGAAGCAAACGTGTTTGAGTAGTGATTCCAGAGACCCCATGGATGGGTAGAATCGATATTGTAAAAATTACCATATTGCCAAAAGCAATCTATAAATTTAATGCAATTCCTATCAAAATATTATCATCACTCTTCACAAAAGTAGGAAAAACCATACTAAAAATCATGTGAAACCAAAAAAGAGCCTGCATAGCCAATGCAAGACTAAGCAAAAAGAACAAATCTGGAGGCATCGTATTACCTGATTTCAAACTATACTACGAGGTTATAGTTACAAAACAGAGTGGTACTTGTATAAAAATAGGCACATAGACCAATACAATAGACTAGAGAACCCAGAAATAAAACCAAATACTTATAGCCAACTGATCTTTGACAAAGCAAACAAAACTAAAGTGGGGAAGGAACACCCTATTCAACAAATGGTACTGGGATAATTTTCAAACCACATGCAGAAGTATGAAACTGCATCCTCATCTCTCACCTTATAAAGAAAATCAACTCAAGATGGATAAAATACTTGAATCTAAGACCTGAAATCATAAAACTTCTAGAAGATAACATTGGAAAAGCTTTTAGACATTGGCTTAGGCAAAGAGTTCATGACCAAGAACCCAAAAACAAAAATAAATAGATAGGACCTAATTAAACTGAAATGCTTTTGCACAGCCAAAGAAATAATCAGCAGAGTAAACAGACAATCTACAGAGTGGGAGATAAATCTTTGCAAACTATGCATCTGACAAAGGACTAATATCCAGAATCTACAAGAAACTTAAATCAGCAAGAAAAAAACTGATATTCCCATCAAAAAGTAGGCAAAGGACATGAATAGACAATTCTCAAAAGAAGATATACAAACGGCCTACAAACATAAAGAAATGCTCAACATAACTAATTATCAGGGAAATGTAAATTAAAACCACAATGAGATACCACCTAATTTCTGCAAGAATGGCCATAATTTAAATTAAAAAAAAATACATGTTGGTGTGGATGTTGTGAAAGGTATCACTTTTACACTTCTGGTTGGAATGTAAACTAGTACAACCACTGTGGAAAACAATATGGAGATTTCTTAAATGACTAAAAGTAGAATTATCATTTGAACCAAAAATCTCACTACTGGGTATCTACCCAAAGGGAAAGAAGTCATTATATGAAAAAGACACTTACACATGCATGTTTATAGCAGCACAATTTGCAACTGCGAAAATATGGAACCAGCCTAAATGCCCATCAACCAATGAGTGGATAAAGAAAGTGTGGTGTATATACACCATGGAATACTACTCAGCTATAAAAAGGAATGAAATAATGGAATTTGCAGCAACCTGGATGGAGCTGGAGACCATTATTATTCTAAGTGAAGTAACTCAGGTATTAAAAACCAAATATTGTATGTTTTTACTTATAAGTAGGAGCTAAGCAATGAGGACACAAATGCATAAGGATTATATAATAAACTTTGGGAACTTTGCGGGGAGGGAGAGAGAGGGATGAGGGATAAAAGTCTACACATTGGGTTCATTCAGTCTACACTGCTCGGGTGATGGGTGCATCCAAATCTCAGAGATCACCACTAAAGAACTTATCCATGTAACCAAAAATCACATGTTCCCCCAAAACTATTTAAATAAAAATTTTAAAAATCCCATTTACAATAGCCTAAAAAGAAACACTTAGTTGTAAATTTAATTAAGAGAGTGAAAGACTTATATATTTTAAAAAATTATAAAACATTGATAAAAAGAAATTGAAGAAAACAAAGTAAATGGAAAGATACCTCATGTTCATGAATTGCAAAAATTAATAATCTTAAAATTTTATATTTTCCAAAGCAATGTACAGATCACTTTCTATCAAATTCCAATGTTATTTTTTCACACAAATAGAAAAATATTTCCTATATTTTTATGAAGCAACAAACAACTAGAAACAGCCAAACAATCTTGAACTAAAAGAGCAAAACTATAGACATCACACTACCTGACTTCAAAGTATATTACAAAGCAATTATGATCAAAATAGCATGTTACTGGCATAAAAACAGATTTTTCAAGGAACGGAACAAGATGAAGAGCCCAGATAAATCCACTATTTATTTTCAGTGTTGATTTTTGACAAAGGTGCCAAGAACACAATGGGAAAAGGATAGTCTCTTCAATGAATGGTGCACTGAAAACTGGTTAGCCACATGCAGAAGAAGGAAATTAGACCTTTATCTTAATTCAAGCACAAAAATCAACTTCAAATGCATTAAACATATATCATAACACCTGAAACTATAAAACTAGTAGAATAAAACATAGGAAAAAAATACATGACATTGGTCTGGGCAAAGATTTTTTGGATATGACCCTGACAGTCTAGGAAAAAAGCAAAAATAGACATCTGTGATTGCATCAAACTGAAAAGCTTCTGCACGGCAATAGAAACAATTAATGAAGTGAAAAGACAACCCAGAAAGTGGGAAAAAATACATGCACAACATTCATCTGGTAAGGGCTTAATATCCAAACTATATAAGAAACTCATACATCTCAATAGCAAGAAAACAAATAACCAGATTTTTAAATTGAGCAGAAAAAATCTAAATAGGCACTTCTCAAAAGAAGATAAGCAAATGGCAAAGCAGTTCATTTTAAAATGCCCAGCATCCTTAATCATTAGGAAAATGCAAATTAAAACCACAATGAGATCTCACCTCACTCTGGTTAGAGTGGATTTTATCAGAAAGATGAAAGATAACAACTGTTGGTGAGGATGTAGAGAATAGGGAACGCTTGCATACTGTTGGTGATGATGCAAAGTTTTACAGCCATTGTGAAAATAGTGTGGAGTTTCCTCAAAAAAAGTAAATAAATAAAAATAGAACTACCATATTGTATTAGTCAGGGTTCTGTAAAGGGACAGAACTAATAGGCTATACGTATGTATATATACACATAAAGGGGACTTTATTAAGGAGAATTGACACACAATTAGAAGGTGAAATCCCAAGATAGGCCTTCTACAAGCTGAGAAGTAAGGAAGCCAGTCCGAGCTCCCAAATGTCAAAGGTGGGGAAGCCAGCAATGCAGCCTTCAGTCTGAGGCCAAAATATAATTAGAAGTGGTCAATTAAAAATAATATACATTTTTAAAATTAACTGTTTTGAAATGAATCATCATTTACAATAGCATCAAAAACATAATGAATTATGTGTAAATTCTGCACATATTTAAATGAATGGAGATATATCATTTTCATGAATTGGAAGGCTTTTCATGAATTGGAAAAATGTTTATAAGATGCCAATTATTTTCAAACTAACCTTTAGCCTCAACTCAATTTAAATTAAAATTCTAGCAGCAAATCTTTATAAAAAATCATCAATTTGATTTTAAAGTTTATATGGAATGGCAACAGAATTAGAATACCTTAAACATTTTGAAAAACATGGCATACTGCCACTATCTAAGATTTATTTTATAGCTACGCTATTCAAAGCAAGTTGGTACTGTCAGAATTACAGATACATAAACTAAAGGAACAGAATAGAGTCCAGAAGTAGACACATAGGTATACGATCAATAAAGTTTTAACAAAGAGTAAAGGTAACTCCTTTGAGTAAAGGTAAAACTAAAGGAGTAAAGGTAATTCCCAGTGTGGAAATTATCATCTTTTCAACAAATAATGCCAGAACAATTGGATATCCATATAAACAAACAAACTAACAGACAAACAGAACCTTGATTCTTGACCTCAAAACAGACCTTGTACCTAAAAATAAAACCCAAAGGTATAAAATCTTTAAAAGATAATAAAAAATCTTTGTGATCTTGAGATAGGAAAATATTTCTTTGGCTAGACTTCAGAAACACGATCAATAATAGAAATCATGATATATTGGATTTCATCAACATTAGGAATTTTAGAACTTCTGCCTTCTGAAATATACTTTTAAAAAAGGAAAAACACAAGCAAGCAATGGACTGAAAGAAAACATTTTATATCACATATCTATGCAGGGCATTGTATCCAGAATAAATAAAGAACACCCAAATCTCAATGGTAAGAAAATAAATAATCCAATAAATAATTGAAAAAAAAATTCAAACTGAAAATTTGCCCAAGAAGGTGTATGGATGGAAAATAAGCACTTACAGGGATGCTAAACCTCATTAGTCATTAAGGAAATACAAATTAAAGTTAGGATGAAATACTACTATTGGCATCACAAAAATTTTAATAACTAACAATACAGTGTGTGTATTTGTTTGTTTTCACACTGCTGTAAATGACTATGTGAGACTGGGTAATTTATGAGAAAAAGAGTTTTAATTGACTCAGTTCTGCAGGCTCTACAGGAGGCATGGCTAGGGAGGCCTTAGAAAACTTACAATCATGGCAGAAGGGCAAAGAGGAAGTAAACACATATTCACAAGGCAGCAGGAGAGAAAAAGAAGGGGGAAGTGCTACACAGTTTTAAACAACCAGGGCTCCTGAGAACTCACTCACTATAATGTGAACAGCAAGGGAGAAATCTGCCCCCATGATCCAATCACCTCCCACCTGATCCCTCTGCCAACATTGTGAATTACAATTCAACATGAGATTTGGGTGGGGACATAGAGCCAAACAATATCAGTGTATTTGTGAGGAGGCGGAGCAACTGGCAGTCTTAAACATTTTCTATTGAGAATACAAAATGTACATTAACTCTGGAAAACAGGTTGGTAATTTCTTAGGAAGTTACTCACTTAAGAGCATTTCCATTCCCAGGGATTTATCTAGGAAAAATGAATATGTTGTTTAATGAAAAAAAAACATAGCTAAATATTTATAGCAAATATTTATTTATAGTAGACATAAGCTGAAAATAACTGAACTGTCCATTAACAGGTGAATGGCTAAATAAACTGTGTCATATCAACTATGGTATACTACCTAACAATAGAAAGAAACAAACTGCTAGCAGACACAACAAAGTGGACAAGTTTGAAATACATTATGATATGTGAATGAAGCCAGTTCCCAAAAACTATTAACTGTGATTCTATGAAAATAGCATTCTGTACCCATTAACTCGTCATTTAGCACAGGAAATCAACATGGCACATGGATACATATGTAACAAACCTGCACATTGTGCACATGTACCCTAAAACCCTAAAGTATAATTAAAAAAAAAAAAAAAAAAAGAGCATTCTGGAAAATACCCAACTATAGACACAGAGATGGATCAATTTTTCTCAGAAATTGGGGTATGTGGGAAGAATTATTACAAAGGAAAATGGGGAAATCTGAGGGGTTAACAAAGCTTTTTTATTTTGGTGTTTGTTACATGACTGCATGCATTTGCAAAACTCAGCAAATTTTACTAGAAAAAGCATGAATTTTACTCTATAATGTATACCTTAGTAAAAATAATTGATATAAAAAGATGAAAAAAGAAAGAGTTCAAGTCACATAAGATTAAGTTTCCAGCCCAGATCATGTACATTAGAAATACAGGATTTTAGAAAGGATGCAAATCATCATAAACAAGGTCAGAAAGTGCTGACAGAGGAAGATACAGCATTTTTTTTTCAGATATGAAAAAAAGAGCATTGGTGAAGGACAGAGAATCTTAGTTCTTTTCTATTGCATTAGGTGATGAAAGGGCTGAGCATGCTGTCTCAGGCCTCTTTCTCTTTGTATAAAGCCATCTGTTCCACTCCCCTGATAACCCATTAATTAATTAACACATTGATCCATCAATCCATGAATAGATTAATTCTGTCATGAGGGCTCTACTCGCTGAGGGGTAGAGCCCTCATGACCCAATCACTTCTTAAAGGTCCCACCTCTCATTACTGCTACATGGGGGATTAAGTTTCAGCATGAGTTTTTAAGAGGACAACATTCAACCCATAGCAGAGAGGAAAAAGGCGAGTTCAGAAACTTGGTTAGTAAAACTGTTTGGTCAAAGTTGTGGTCACTATGTGTCATAATGATTTATTTTTCATTTGGTCTAAAGACCTAAAGAAAGCAACCAAGTAAATTTTAAAAAGTAATTTTACATCTTTCCTTCATCAACCACCTATCCAATATTGGAGAAGTTACTCAAAATATTGAATATTTCAACATCCTTATCAGATAAATAACAATTTCTGTCTTGAGATTCAATATTAACCAACTTTAATTTAGACCCTAAATAATTTCAGACTTCTCTCTGAAAATTTCCAGCTGAGGGACCAGTTGTAAGTTACTTAACCTAGCCGAACCTCTTTTCTATAAATAGGATGGGGCTGTTGAGAGGATGGAATAAGACTGGGGGCACCCAGCTTGTTTGTATTTATTTTAGATCAAATTTAAAATTAAGTGTCACAGTACTGGCAGAGAGAATGCATTAGTCAAAGCCAAGAAAGGAACAGAAAATCTGGTGCATTGAGGAAACAGAAAATAGTTACGTATGGTTGATACTTAAGGTTAAAGGGGAAAGAGTGGTGAGAGAAGAGATAGGTAGGAGCTAAATCATGAAAAACTATATGTGCTTTGGCCAGAACTCTTTATTTTACTCCTAACTGTAAAAATACCAATGAGAAAGTGTTGGCTGATTTGAGCAATATTTGGCTGGCAGAATTTACAGAGTTCAGTGACAAATTAGATGGGGAATGATGGAAAAGAAGGAATCTGTGACCACGGTGTTCATAATGTCAGTTTTTACATAGGAAATGAAGGACTAAAAAGAGGTGAGAAGAGAGCCAAAGACATAACTCCAGGAAATAAAAATAATTATTTCATCTGGCATAAAGGGTTACATTCAAGATAGAGACAGGAGGAAAGACTAGATGATCCTGACAATAAAAATGATAAAGGAGAGTTAGCATTTGTTAAGTGCTTATGACATAATAGACACTGTGCATATATATGTATTATCTCACCTTACAAGAGGAAAACAAGACTTAGGGAGAATAAACGATATTCCCAAGGCACACTGCTCTATGCAATTGGTTTCAAACTCAGAAAGTCACACTGCAGAACTTGAATTTTTAGAAGGTAAGTCCACCTTGAAGACTTGTCACAAAAAATGTGAAGAAAGATGTACACAAGAAGGGAGAGTTTAAGTGTGTTAAAGCTTGGACATTTTCCATTGGATTTAACAATTAGTAAGTGAAGCCATGAGTGATCTTGAAGAGAAAAATTCTATGCATATGGCAGGAGGCAAAGGCAGATTTTAAAAAAATTTAACCACTAGAGCAAGGATGACAGCAAATACGATCTTGATGATGTTGAGCCCACTTTTTCAGTAGCCATAGTCCTTTGGGTAGGCGGAATAACTTTAAGAAGACAAAGACCTGACTGGTTTGTACAAATTATAGATTTGTTAACAATCATGTATTTGCCACATGAAAGCTGATAAGGAAAACAAAACTATTACGTTAAATAAGTAAGGCATCAATAACAACAACAAAAACAATAACATGTATTCCCCACACCCTGCTTTTCATTCAAACTCAATATATACAACTGGTTCTCCCTATCAACCTGAATAAAAAAATTAAGTCAAGGCTCATGAATCTTCTGCTCACTCTTACATAATGTGGAGTTCTTGGTAACTTCTGTCCACAAAATAGTCTCAATTCAATCATTAGTATGTCCACTATAGTATAATAATGAAAATCTTAAAACTTAGTTTGAAGGTAAGCTTTCCCATTCCACTTGTAGCCAGAGCCTAATTCAAGCTGATTTCTTGCAGGGTTAGGAATGAGGTTTAAGAGATTGCATCTCTTTCCACTGCAATCACATTTGTACTTTCTCCCTCACCTTGCTAACAGATTTCTGACCAATGGAGCTTGGTAAGTTTTTAGCACTGAAGAAAAGAGTGGTACAAGGTCAGGAAAATTCTTTTATTCCAAAAAATGTGGTGAAGGAGTTGGTTTGGGTGCTCTCTGGGTCCAGAAGATGTCTAAAGTTGATGAATAAACTCATTGAGAAGTTTCTGGGTTTCTATGAGAACTTTTCCCATCAATGTGATCTAATTCTTTAAATGGACGAGTGTGTCAACCTTACTGCCTTATCAATTACAACTTCTACCCAAGCTTGTAAGTAAAAGAAAATACAATCCGTATTTTCTTTTCTGAGATTCCTTGCTTGTCCACACATGACAGAATCTCTCTTATTACAGTTTACTCTCTCATACATACTCTACAATCAGTTCATAGGAATCGGTCACTTTGGGCCTATCTTATAGACTAGGCAATTACTTCCCAAACAGCTGTTGCTGTGGTGCATTTCAAAAGGCCTCTTTAGTCAGCCTCACTCTCACCCTTTAGATTTTCCAGGCAGGAGGCAGAATGAGTCTACTTTGCTTCACAAGTTTCCAGAACAAATAACTCCTAAGTTTCCATCTAAAGCCTAGATTTGAACTCCCATCTATTTCCTCCCAGGGACAGTGTGACTTCTACCACCTACTGGATCTCTCTAAACTTTCTCCTATATCTCTAACTCCTAAACATCTTATACTTTCTATGTAGGAGAATGTTTAAAAACTGTGAATTGGTTTTGTGATAAAAGCCTGGGTAGTCTTGAACTGCAATCTGGAATGCAACTAGGTTTTTTAGGTCTTTGCCTAAATTGAATGCAAAACAATCCATTTAAATAACTTGAAATAGAGAAGACTTTTGTTCTGATTTGCAGGAAAATTCTGTCTAAAAAGCACACCAAAGAAAGAAGTTCAGCGTGCTGACCCATGCCTGGAATCTGGTGTATCTTTGAATGAATAAATTCAGATAAATATTAACTAAAATAGCAACACAATGAATTAGCACAACTTCCTTGTGTGACGTAATGATCAATAAAGGAAAGACACAGGTGCCTTAAAGAAAATTTAATCTAAGTACAAATCTTTTATTCATAAGTTTCAAATTAAGTCTGGTTGACTTTTAAAAGCTTCATTCAAACATTAATAAATGTTTATATATCAAAGGGGGGAAATGTCACACTTCTTTTGTAAACTAAAATGCATGTGATTTTACATGTTCCCAAATGAAAAGTATGAGCCAAGCAACAGAAATAAATGAGGACAAATTAAAATTAGTTTATCATAAGCAGGAGTTCCAGAGTAAGTTATGTCCACAATTACGTCCTGTGCTTATGAGTAGTACAATCATCAAGCATTCAAACATGGAGTTTTGTCAAACTTAAAGAGTATTCTCGACTGAAGAATTATGTTTACGATAGAATGATAAATTTAATGCAGGTGTTTATCGCAACTGCTGAACAGGTATGTGTAAGACTTTTGCCACTAAGTCAAGGCTAACATGAGGAAAAGAAAAAAGAACGTTCAGTCACTCTTGTTATGAACAGTAGATGTTCATAGAACTGACTTCAGTTGGTCTAAGGCTTAAGTCTTTCTAAAACATAATTGATAATGAAAAGCAAAGAGAAAATATGCACTTTGCTAAGTACTGTTTAGACTGTTTTTAATTGTGATAAACTTCATATAATGAGAAATTTGCTACAATAAGCATTTTTAAGTGTACAGTTAATTAATGTTAAGCATATTCACATTGTTGTACAACCCATCTACAGAACCTTTTACATCTTGCAAAACAAATCCAATACGAACTAAACAGCAACTGTCAATTTTCCCCTCCCTGTAGCCTCTGGTAACCAGCATTCTACTCTCTGTGTTTATGAGATTGAATATTTTATATATGATTCTTCATATAAGTAGGATCATGCACTATTTGTCCTCCTCTGATTGGTTTATTTCACTTAGCAAAATGTCCTGTGGGTTCATCGATCTTGTCACGTATGGTGGAATTTCCTTCTTTTTTAAGGTTGAATTCTATTCCACTGTATGCAAATATCACATTTTCTTTATCCATTCTTCCAGTCAACTAAAAACTTCTACACAGCAAGGAAACAATCAACAGAATGAAAAGGCAATATATAGAAAAGAAGAAAGCATATGTAAACCATATATCTGATAAAGATTTACTAGCCAAAAATATAAGGAACTCTTACAACCCAATTGCAAAAAGCCCAAATAACCCAAGAGAAAAAATGGGTCAAGGCCTTGAATAGACATTTCTTCAAAGAAGATATACATATAATCAAGAGGTATATCATTGATGACGTAGTTTAAATATTTGTCGCTTCAAAATCTCATGTTGAAAGTGGATCCTCAATGTTGGAGGTGGGGCCTGGTGGGAGGTATTTGGATCACAGAGGTGGATCCTTCATGAAAGAGACTGGCACCCCTCTTTCATCTCTCTCACTTGTTATATGATCTCTACACAGCAGCTTCCCTTCATGCTTTGCCATGAAAACTGAAAACTTCCTGAAGCCCTCACATCAGAAGCAGATGCTAATACCATGCTTTTTGTACAACCTGCAGAGCTATGACCAAAAAAAATATTTTTTCTTTATAAATTATCCAGCCTCAGTTATTCCTTTAGTGACACAAATGGATTAAGAAATAAAATCAGTCCCGAAGAGGGGATGTAGCTATAAAGATACCTGAAACTGTGGCAGCAGATTTGGAACTGGGTAATGGGCAGAGGTTGGAAAATTTGGAAGGCTCAGAAGAAGACAGAAAGGTGAGGGAATGTTTGGATTTTATTAAAGGCCAGGCAAGTGGCTGTTACCAAAATGCTGATTGTGATATGGATAGTAAAGACCATGCTGAGGAGGTCACAGATAGAAATGAGAAATTTATTGGGAGCATAGGTCACCCTTGTCATGATGTAGCAAAGGACTTGACTGCATTGCATCCATGTCCTAGGACTTTGTGGAAGGCTGAACTTAAGAGTGATGATTCAGTGTATCTGGCTGAAAAAATTTCTAAGCAGCAAAGCATTCAAGATGTGATGTGGTGGTTTCTAATAACCTATAATTAGATATGGGAGCAAAGAAATGACCTAAAGTTGGAACTTAGAATTAAAAGAGAAAGAGAACATTAAAACTTGGAAAATTTGCCACCTGGTCATGTGATTAAGAAGAAAAGATAATTTTCAGATGAGGAATACAAGGGAGCTGCAGAGCAACCACTTGTTAGAGAGATTGGCATGACTAAAAGGCATCCAGGTGCTATTAGTAGCAATAATAGAGAAAAGGCCCTTGAAGGCATTTCAGAAATCTCTGAGGCTGTCCTTCTATCACAGTCCTGGAGGTCTAGGAGGACAGAATGGTTTTGGGAACTAGGCCCAGCACACTGCCCTGTGCTGCCTTGGGATGCTGCTCCCAAATCTCCACAGGTTCAGTTTTAGCCACAGCTTAAAAGGCCTTAGATATTGCTTGGACTTCTGCTCTTGGACTGAAGGTGAAGGCAAATGAGCCTTGTTAGATTTCAAGTGGTGCTAAGCCCATAGGCACACAGAATGCAAGAGCCATGGAGGCTTGGAAACTTCCATCTAGATTGCAGAGGATGTGCCTGAAAGCTTGGGTGCCCAAGGAGAAGCTTGCCACAGGGTGGAGCCCCAGCAAAGAGACTGTTATAAATCAGTGCCAAGGAAAAAGTCAGTGACCCAGTATGGCTGGACTCCCCACTGGGGCACTGCCTATTGGAGCAGTGGGAATGAGGCCACTGCCCTGTAGGTCCCAGCATGGTAGAGCCAGTGGCAACTTGAACCCTCAATCTGGAAAAGCTACAGGCATTTGACTGTAGCTTGTAAAAGCAGCTGTGTGGGATGTAACCAGAAAAGCCATTGAAAGGACTGCCTACCTGAGGTTTTAGGGGCCCAGTGCTAGCACCAGTGCACCCAGAATGCAGAACATGGACTCATGGGAGGCAATTTTGGACCTTTAAGTTTTAATGTCTGCCCTGCTAAATTCCACACATATGTAGAGCCTGTTACCCCTTTCGTTTGGCCAATTTCTCTCTTTTGGAATAGGATTGTTTACCCAATGCCTGTACCACCATTGCATTGTGAAAGTAAATAACTTGGTTTGATTTTACAGATGCATAGCTAGAAGGAACTTGCTTTGAGTTTCAGATAAGACTCTAGACTTTGGACTTTCAATTTAGTGCTAGAACAAGTTAAGATTTGGGGCGAATGTTGAGGAGAAGTGATTGTATTTTGTAGTGCAAGAAGGACATGAATGAGATTTTGGGGGTAAGGAAAAGAATGATACACTTTGTGTTTGTCACTTCTACATCTCTGTTGAAATTTGATCTCCAGTGTTGGAGGTGGGGCCTGGTGGGAGGTATTTGAGTGATAGGAAGGATCCTTCATGAATGTCTTCTCACTCTATTAGTTCCCACAATAACTGATTGTTAAAAAGAGGATGGCTGTTGGGCGTGGTGGCTCATGCCTGTAGTCCCAGCACTTTGGGAGGCCAAGGCAGGCAGATAACCTGAGATCGGGAGTTTGAGACCAGCCTGAACAACATGGAGAAACCCCATCTCTACTAAAAATACAAAATTAGCTGGGCGTGGTGGCGCATGCCTGTAATCCAGCTACTCGGGAGTCTGAGGCAGTAGGACCACTTGAACCTGGGCAGCAGAGGTTGCAGTGAGCCAAGATCACACCATTGCACTCCAGCCTGGGCAACAGAGTGAGATTCCTTCTTAAAAAAAAAAAAAAAAAAAAAAAAAAAAGAGGATAGCACCTTCCTCTCCTCTCTCTCACTTCTCCCTGTGTGATCACTACATGCCAGCTCCCCTTTGCTTTCTGTCATGAAGAGAAGTTTCCTGAAGCCCTCGACAAAAGCAGATGCTGATGCAGTGCTTCTTGTATAACCTGAAGAATCATGAGCCAAATAAAGTTTTCTCTTTATAAATTACCCAGCCTCAGGTATCTTTTTATGACAACACAAATAAACTCAGAAAATCAGAAAAATGGAAATCAAAACCACAATAAGATATCATTTCATACCTGTTAGGATGTGTGTTACAGACACACACACACACAGACTCAAACACAAGTAAGTGTTGGCAAGATATGGAGAAATAGGAACCCTTGTATATTGTTGGTGGTAATGTAAAATTGTGCAGTCTCCATGAAAAACAGTACGTAAGTTCCTCAAAAAATTAAAAATAGAACTACCAGATGATATAACAATCCCATTTCTGGATATATTTCAAAAAGAATTGAAATCAGGATCTCAGAGAGATATCTGCATTCCCATGTTCATGGGAGCATTATTCACAATAGCCAAAATGTGGAAACAACCTAAATGTCTATGATGATTTCAAGATAAAATGGCCTTTCCTACTTCTGTACTCAAATTTTTTAAAAAATGTTGATAGCATATCCTAAATACTTTTCAACATATTATATGTCTATCTCTAGTATATTGAAAGTGTTGTGCTTAGGTGTGCAAGCGGAAAGCAATTTGCTTCTTTCTTTCTTTCCTTCATCATGCCTCCCCTTTCCAGTGTAATACTTGAACTAGATCCTATAGCTTATCTGGTCACTTAGATATGTAAGCAGACTCTTATTTCCAGGAATTTTCTGAAGTACAGTAAAGCTTAACACTAAGACTTCAATTTTTTATTTATTCAATCCCCTTAGCTATTTATCTTCCTACCGAGGCCCCAAAACTGGAAGACAGGACTTTTTGGTTATATTATTTTAAGAAAACTCTAGCTCAGCTTTCTTTACGTTTTGATAAAACTTGAGTTTTTGCTTATTTAGTCCAGGCTGTCTTAGCTCTCTTTGCAGTGTAGTTCCAAGCATTTCAGCCAGAATTTAAAGTTCGTGTCCAAAGGGAGGTTCAGACATCAATTTTCTTATATAACCAAAACTAGTAGGCAAATTTTGCAAAGAAAATATTCAACATGCTCTCATCTAGTAGCAGAACAAGGTTGACCTTTAAAATTGTATAACTCAGTAAATAAAACTTGATGTCCGTGTCCCTTCTGATAAGCACACCAATCTCTCTAAGAGGCACCCTGTTGTTATCTTCATTTTAGTTTGGACCGGGGGTAACTGAAGAAATGGTGTTAGAAAAAAAGAGACAACAGGGGAGTACCTTCTACTAGCATGATGAAACCTCCCCAGATAGCTCCAAGATAGTCTTATGCTTCTTTATTCATAAACTGTAGATGGATAATGAGTGGTGATATAGAGAGATAGATAGATAGATAGATAGATAGATAGATAGACAGATACATAGATAGATACATAGATACATAGAGTGACCATATATTCACATTTCCTTGAGATGATATGTACTTACATTTGTATTGCCAGCCTCTTCTGTTGGGGATTTATTCAAACTTTTTCCTTTTAATTTATATTGGTATAAATAGTTGCACTTAAATCATCTGGGCTGAGAGAAAAAGAATTTCTTCCTTTGTACTTTCATCTTTTGCCATAATAATGCATGTGCAATAAACAGAATTTTATCTTCAATATGTAGTTAAATCTTCTTTTTTCCTGGCACTATCTAAATCCAAGGCAGAGCACTGGTTGATAAAACTAGGTGTGCTCTGATGCCTGAGGCTAGGGAGAGCTAACTCCCATTTGTCATTATGGTGATAATAACCAATTCTGTCATGGCTTATACTGTGGTCTGTGAGACAGAAAGCTGCCAGGCCACCAGTCAGTGAGTTATAAGAAACATGGGTAATTTGGGATTAGATGTGCATAAAATATGTGCAGGAAATAACAGCTGAGCAGAATTGCCGTAGATCATATTTAAAGTAGTCTGAACAATCAGCTCCTGTGGTTTTGTCATTTATTGTACATATATTTATTTTATTATTTTGTCATGTTTTTTTTCATTTAGCAATGAGCTCTTTTGGAAACAATGAGCACTAGGAAGCAAAAGCACGTATTTAATGAAAATTTAAATACTGTATTTCTGTTACTTAAGAAAGATGTTAGAAAACAGTTAATTTTCACAAATTCTTTTTTGACATTTATCATTAACCATGAAACCATACTGATATGACTGGGTACATAAAAAAACAGATGACACAAAGCTGCTAAAACATCAGCAACTACTTCAAAAGTTAGTATTTATTTTAGTGAAACTGCTCCTGAAAGTGACAAGTTACCACCTGCAGTAGCACAAGTTGTATTTGCATATCATCTTGGGAACATGACTTTTTATTAGCTCAAATTATTGTTGTTTTTATTTAACTTTGCTTATTTCAATTATGAGGTTCCTCTTGAGGGTAGAAAAAGTAAAATGTGGCTATTGATATGTTTTCCTAAATTAACAGAAAGGGCACTTACAAATAGATGATTTATGCTAGCTTTGTATCAGTGGCATGTAACATTTCAAGTAGAAAATGAGTTAGAGTGGTTTAAATAATGGTCTGATTTAAAAAATTAAATTTGAAATTGAACATCAATATTTAGTCAAAAAGTCTAAAATTATCTTGAGTGAGATTTCAAATTTAAAAATTCGTAATTGAATATAAAATAGTTTTTTGCAGTGATTATACAAATAATTTTGGCAGAGCTCAGTCCTGTGTTAAAATAAAGCTCTTGCAAAATTAATAAATGTATGAAACACAAATATACTTGGGTTTGATTGTGGTACACACATAATTAATAATTCCATTCAAATAAACCATAGCATTCTACCAATTGAAATAGAAACTGTAAGTGTCTTAAATATGCTCACTAAGTTCAAGGAGAGAATGTACAAACAACTAAACAAAATCAGAAAAATAATATATGAACAAAATGAGAATATGCAGAACACTTTTCCAACCAGCGACAGAACATGCATCTTCCTCAAGTGCTCATGGAACAATCTTCAAGATAGAACATACAGTAGGCCACAACAAAAGTCTTAATTACTTTTAAAGTATTGCAATCACACAAAGAAGCATCTCTGATTACAATGAAATGAAACTAAAAATCAATAGCAGAAGTAAAACTAGAAAATTGCAAATACGTGGAAATTAAATAACTCACTACTATTAAACAACTAGTGAATCAAAGCAGAAATCATAAAAGAAGTTAGAAAATATCTTGAGACAAACAAAAATGAAAACACAATTTACCAGAACTTATTGAATGCTGTGAAAGCAGGACTAACTAACAGGAGAATTTAGAGCCATAAGCACTTACTTTAAACAAAAAGAAATATCTCAAATCAGCCTGTGTTAGACCATTCTTGCACTGGTATGAAGAAATACCTGAGATGGGGTAATTTATAAGAAAAGAGAATTAATTGGCTTATGATTCTGCAGGAAGCATGATGGGATCTGCGCAGTTCCTGGGGAGGCCTCAGGAAACTTACAATTATGGTTGAAGGCTAAGGGGGAGCAGGCACGTTACATGGCCAGAGCAAGAGCAAGAGCAAGAGAGTGAGGGGGGAGGTGCTACACACTTTTAAATGACCAGATCTCATGAGCACTCACTCACTATCATGAGAACAGTACAAAGGGGAAGGGTGCTAAGGCCTTTATGAGAAATCTGCCCCCATGATCCAATCATCTTGCACCACGCCCCATCTCCTACACTGAGGATTACATTTCCATGAGATTTGGGCAGGAACACACATCCAAACTATATCACAATCTAACTTTACACTTTAAGGAGCTAGAGAAAGATGGACAAACTAAACCCAAAGCAAGCAGAAGGAAATAAATAATAAAAATAACAGCAGAAATAAACAAAATACAGAATAGTAAAACAATAGATAAAATCAATGACACTAAAGATAAACAATTTTTTTTGTAAAAAGATCAGTAAAATGGATAAACCTTTAGCTAGAGTGACTAAAAAAAAAGCAAGACTCAAATAACTAAAATAAAAATGAAAGAGGAACATTATACCCAATTTCACAGAAATAAAAAAGGATTATAACAGAATACTATGACCAATTCTATGCCAACAACTGGGTAACCACAATAAAATGAACAGACATTAACAAGGAGATTCAATCAGTAATCAGAAACTTCCCCAAAAGAAAAGCCCGGGACCATATGGCATTCCTGATGAATTCTACTAAATATTAAAGTAAGCATTGAAAAAAATCTTCTTCAAACTCTTACAAAAATTGGAAGAGAACATTTCCAAGCTCATTCTGTATGGCCAGCATTATTCAGATAAGAAAACCAAATAAAGACTGTCCCCTCCAAAAAATACAGACGAATTTATCAGATGAACATTGTCATATCTTGGATGTTTGTTCCCTCCAAATCTCCTGTTGATATGTGATTCCCCAGTTTTGAAGGTGGGGCCTAGTAAGAGGTGTTTAGATCATTGGGAAAGATCCCTCATGAATGGCTTGGTGCTGTTCTGACTCTATTAGTTCATTCAGGAGCTTGTTGTTTCAAAGGAGCCTGTAACCTCCTATTTTCTTTTTTGATTCCTGTATCTCCGTGTAATGCGTCTGCTCACACAGCACCTTCAATCATGATTGGGAGTTTTTTGAGGTCCTCACTAGGAGCAGATATTGGTACCACACTTTCTGTTCGTCCTGCAGAACCATGAGCCAAAATAAACCTCTTTTATTTATAAATTACCCAGCCTCATCAGATGTTCCTTTATGGCAATGCAAATGGAATAACACAAAATTGATATGGAGGGGTAGGGTATTACTATAAAGATACTTGAAAATGTGGCAGTGGCTTTGAACTGAGTAATGGGAAGAGTTTGGAAGAGTTTGGAGGGCTCAGAAGAAGACAGAAAGACAAAGGGTGGTTTGAAACTTCTTAGAGGCTTCTTAAGTGGTTGTGACCAAAATACTGATAGAAACCTGGACAGTGAAGGCCAGGCTGATGAGGTCTCAAATGGAAATGAGAAACTTACTGGGAATGGGAGCAAAGATCACCCTCGTTATACTCTAGCAAAAACCTTTGCTGCACTGTTTTGTGTCCTAATAATCTGTGGAAATCTGAACTTAAGAATGATGACTTAGGGCCTGGCGCAGTGGCTGACACCTGTAATCCCAGCACTTTGGGGGGCTGAGGTGGGCAGATCACCTGAGATTGAGAGTTCAAGACCAGCCTGACCAACATGGAGAAACCCTGTCTCTATGAAAAATACAAAATTAGTCGGGCGTGGTGGCACATGCTTGTAATCCCAGCTACTTGGGAGGCTGAGGCAGAAGAATCGCTTGAACCCAGGAGGCAGAGGTTGCAGTGAGCCAAGATCATGCCATTGCACTCCAGCCTGGGCAATAAGAGCAAAACTCTATCCCACACATGCCCGCGCATGCACACACACACGCATGCACACACACACACACACGATGCCTTAGGACATTTGGTGGAAGAAATTTTGAAGCAGCAAAGCATTCAAGAGGTGCAATCGCTGCTTCTAACAGTCTATAATTAGATATGGGAGCAAATAAATGGCTTAAAGTTGGAACTTATATTTAAAAGGGAAGCAGAGTATAAAAATTTGGAAACTTGGCAGCTTGGTCATGTGCTAGAGAATGAAATATCATTTTCAGAGGAAGAATCTAAGCGGCTATGGAGCAACCACTTGTTAGATTTGCGTGACTGAAAGGGAGACTGCTTCCTACACTGCACTGGTCCAGCTCCAAAAACAGCACAAAACACCCCAGGTAGAGCTCAGGTGCCACTTTGAGAGTGCAAGATATAAGCTTTCGTGGTTTCTATGAGGTATTAAGTCTGCAGGAGTGAAAGAGGCCTGGCAGCTTCCACCTTGATTTCATAAGGATACATTGGAAACCCCGGATTCTCAAAAAGAAGCCTGCTGCAGGGGCAGAATCCACACAGAGATACTCTACCAGGACAGTTCCAAGGGAAAACATGGGCTTGGAGCCCCCACTCAGAATCCCCACCAGGGAACTGCCTGGTGGAGCTATGGAAATGGGGCAACTGCCATCCAGACCCCCAAATGGTAGAGCCACCAGCAGCTTGCACCCTTAGCATGGAAAAGCCACAGGGGCAGAGCTGCCTAAGGCCTTGGGAGGCCACCCCCTGCACCAATGTGCTCTGAATGCCAGGCATGGAGTCAAAATTATTTTTCCATTTTAAAGTTTAATGCCTGCCCTGTTGAATTTTAGACTTTTGGGGCCTGTTATCCCTTTCTTTTGGCCAATGTCTCCCTTTTTGGAATGGGAATAGTTAACCAATTCCTGTACCACCATTGTGTGGTGAAAGTAAATAACTTGATTTTGATTTTACAGGTTCATGGGGGGAAGGAATTTTCCTTCAGTCTTAGGTGAGACGTTGGACTTTGGACTTTGGATTGAGTTGATGCTAGAAAGAGTTAAGACTTTGGAGACTTTTGGGAAAGGATGATTATATTTTGCAATGTGGGAAGAACAAAAGATCTGGGGGACCCAGGACAAAATAATATTGTTTGGATTTTTGTCCCCTCTAAGTCTTACGTTGATATGGATTCCCCAATTTTGAAAGTGGGGTCTAGTGAGAGGTGTTTGGATCATGGGTGTAGATCCCTCATGAATGACTTGGTGCTGTTCTCACTCTATTCATATGAAAGCTGATTGTTTAAAAGGACCCTGGCACTTGCTCCTCTCTCTCTCTCTTGCTTCTTCTCTCGCCATATGACACACCTGCTTTTCCTTCACCTTATGCCATGATTAGAAGCTTCCTGAGGCCCTCACCAGGAGAAGATTCCAGTGTCAAACTTCCTGTACAGCTTTCAGAACTGTGAGCCAAGTAAACCTCTTATCTTTAAAAATTACCCAGCCTTTATAGCAATGCAAACAAACTAATACAAATATCAATGCAAAAGCATCAACAAAATGCTAGAAAATTGAATTCAACAACAAATTAAAATAATTATATGGTATGGCCAAGTAGGCTTTATTCCCGGAGTGCAAGAATGATTCAACATATGAGAATCAAGGAAGATATTGTACCGCATTATCAGAATAAAACAAAACAAAACAAAACACGTTTATCTCAAGTGAAGTGAAAAACTATTTAACAAAATCAAATATGCTTTTAGTAGAAAAACACTAAATAAACTGGGAATAGAAGAAAATTACACCAACATAGTAGAGATAATCTATGCCAAGCCCATAGCTAATATTATACTTAGAAGTAAAAACTAAAATATTTTTTTCTAAGATGAGGGGAAGACAAAGATGCCCATTTTAGCCACTTTTCCTAAACATAGTACTGGAATTCCCAAGCAGAACAATTGGACAAAACAAAAAATACAAATAAATTGAAATGAAAAAGAAGGAAACAAAGTTATTTTCATTCATAGATGATATGTTCATACATGTAGAAAACTGTAATGATTTCATATACACACATGGAAACACACACAAATTGTTAGAATGAATAAATTTATTTGTCAAAGTTGCAGAATAGGAAATCAACATGCAAAAATTAGTTGTATTTCTATACTATAGATGTACTAACAATTAACAATTCAAAGAAATAAATTAAGAAAATAGTTCTAACTATGCTAACAGCAAAAATAAATAAAATGCCAAAAAAAGTTAAGAGACAAAGTTATATACACTGAAAACTATAAAATGCTGCTAAAAAAATTGAAGAAGAGACAAATAAATAGAAAGATATTCCATGTTTATAGATTGGAAGAGTTAATATTGTTAAGATTGTCCATACATCTCAAAGTGATCTACAGATTTAATGCAATACCCATGAAAATGTTATTGATTTTTTTGGCAAATATTATTAAAGCATATCCTAAAATTAATATGGATTCTCAAGGGTCCATATGAATCTTGAAAGGGTATATGAATTTGGACAAAATAAATTGAATTACAATTAAATGACAATTTTTTTGTCCTGAATGGACAAAATAATCTTGAAAAAAAAGTTGGGTGTCTCATACTACCCAGTTTAAAATCTTACCACCCAGCTATAGTAATCAAAACAGTGTGGTACTGGTATAAAACCAAATATGTAGAGCAATGATATAAAGTAGAGAACCCAAAATAAAACTGTTAATTATATCATAGTTATCTTTGATAAGGATGGCAAAATCCCTTAGTGAAGGTAGGGCAGTCTTTTCAAGAAATGCTGCTCAGACAACTGTATATCCATATTTCATCCTTACATGACACAATTTAGGACAATTGTGTAAAAAATGGATCAAATATTCAAATATAAGACCTAAAACTATAAGACTCTTAGGAGAAAATATGCAGGAAAGCTTCACATCATTGAATTTGGCAATGCTTTTTTGGGATATAACACTAAAAGCATAAGCAATAAAAGTAAAAAATAGATACATTGAGCTACACCAATATTAAAAACTCTGTACAAAAAAAGACAGACTTAAAAGAGTGAAAAGGCAACCTATGGAATGAGATACAATATTTACCAATCATATATCTGATATGGAGAGTTAATATCTAAAATATATCAACAACTCTTGTAACTCAGTAACAAAAAGCAAACAGCCCAATTAAAAATGAGCAAAGGACTTGAATGGATATTTTTCCAAAGAAGACATAGAAATGGCCATCATATACATGAAAAGATGCTCAGCACTACCAATTATTAGGGAAATGCAAATCAAAACAATAATAAATAAGATACTGCTTTTGACCCATTAGGATGAGTTCATATCCTTTGCAGAGACATGGATGATACTGAAAACCATCATTCTCAGCAAACTAACACAGGAACAGAAAACCAAACACCACATGTTCTCACTCATAAGCAGGAGTAGAACAATGAGAATGCATGGACACAGGGAGGGGAACATCACAGACAGGGGTCATTCGCGGGGGTTGGGGGCTAGGGGACAGATAACATTAGAAGAAATACCTAATGTAGATGAGGAGTGATGGGTGCAGCAAACCACCATGGCACGTGTATACCTATGTAGCAAACCTGCACATTCTGCACATATATCCCAGAAATTAAAGTATAATTAAAAAAAACTAAAACTAAAATAAAATAAAGGATGACTACTCTAAAAAAAATCACAGGAAATATTTTATGATGTGCTTATTTCACATCGCATCCCTGTATCAAAACATCTCATGTATCCCATAAATATATATAACTATTATGTACCCAAAAACTTAAAAATAAGAAAAAACTTTAAAAAAATCCCATGAAATAAGAAGTGTTGGTGAGGATGTGGAGAAATTGGAACACTTGTGCACTGTTGGTAATGTGTAATAATGAAACCACTATGGAAAACAATATGACAGCATATTAGTCCATTTTCACGCTGCTGATAAAAACATACCCCAGACTGGGCAATTTGCAAAAGGAAGAGGTTTATTGGACTGGCAGTTCCACATGGCTGGGGAGGCCTCACAGTCATGGCAGAAGGCAAGGCAGTGCAAGTCACATCTTACCTGAATGTCAGCAGGCAGGAAGAGAGCTTGTGCAGAGAAACTCCCATTTTTAAAACCATCAGATCTCCTGAGACCCATTCACTATCACAAGAACAGCACGGGATATACCTTGAAGACTTTATGTTAGTGAAATAAACTGGTCACAGAGAGATAAATGTTGTATGATTCTACTAAGATGAGGTACCTAGATTAATCAAATTCATACAGATAAAAAGTAGAATGATGGTTGCCAAAGTCTGGGAGGAGGAGGAAATGGGAAGCTTTTATTTAATGGCTATAGATTTTCAGTTTTGCAAGATAAACAAAATTGTAGATTGGTTTCAAAACGATGTGAATATACTTAATAGTACTGGAAGCTGTGCACTCAAAAATGGTTAAGATGGTAAATTTTACATTATATGTACTTTATCGCAATTAAAGTAAATCTAAGAAGTTATTCATCAATGTGCAGGTTTTCTCATTGCTGTCCATCATCAATTAGATTTTAGAAAAATTTGAGTCTTATAACAACTACTTACAAATCCACCAGATGTGAACTACATTGGAATTTATCATATTAATATTTATGTGCTGTAACTGAACCCTCTAAATTCTGCTTAATTCTTGTTTTAAAAATCAAAATCTGTTGGAATACATTAATCAAATATTTAAAAAATAAAATTCTACCAAACTTTAGATTTTGGCAGTTTAATTGAACTGAGAACAAAGCTTGCATATGGGAAGTAATTTACATTAATTACACAAAATGAGAGTAAGAATTTAACAAATTAAAAAATGAGTGTTCAAATAATGTGTAAGATATAATTTTAAAATTTGTTAATTGTGCTTTGAAACATCCTGACTTGATTAAAAAATTCATTGAAGCTGTTACTGTGACTTAGTTAAATTCATATTTAATAACAGCAAAATGAAATTGGTGAGGCCTGAGCTTGTAGCATCTAATTTTGAAACATAAAAATATGAATATGGAAATTATTTGATGAGTCTTGTATCAAAATATTTGAAGAAATGTACCCTAAATGGAGGAAAAGAAGCAGTACCTCTGAGAATAGTAAAGTTTTAATTTTCACAATTTAATATAGAAAAAAATAGAATTGAGAATAATCTTTATTTGGAAGACCTTTCTCTGAGTTTACATTATTTTAGCACCGGTAGAAAGAACAGTCTCTGAAATATAACTATTATAGTCTCTATAGAAGAATCAAGGATTTAAGCAATTTCAAATTTTTGAACCCCAAAATGTACCTTTGAAACAAATTTCAGACACATTCCTACCAATAGTATTATTAACTTTAATTGTTAACATTCTTAGTGTGCTAAATTCTATCTCCATGGTAAGAAAAATGTACATTCTCACAGATTTAATCTATTTTTAAGTAAGTCATATCACTTTTAAATTTAAATTTTCAGATTTTTTACTGGTGGCAAATACATACAGACACATATAATGTGCGTTTGTATATATGTAATGAGCTGAAGATTCTTGAATTGCAGTTCTTTTTCCACAATAAAATGTATATTTATTTCATACTTTTTAGTTGTGAAATTATATTTTAGGAGTCACAATTGAGCAAGAAACTACCAAAATATGCCTTAGGGGATCACCTGGGTGCCACACATATTCCTCTTTGCCCCCATTTTATAACCGCAGCCCAACATGTCCATGCTAAGAAGACTCAATGACCCCTCCCAAGATGGTCATTCTTTTCCATCCATTCTGTTCCCTGGACCCAAGGGTACTGGCATGCCCAGGCAACTGTCATAGCTGTTGGTTCCATGAGTCCTTTACAGTGTCTTCTGGTAACATGTGCCCACTTTGGGTAACAGTGGCTGACAATGACCCACCTATCAGCAGGAGGTTGTCCTTGTTGCCAGCTGAACACAAGTGATCTATCTCCAATACCTCACCTACTTTCTGAGAACACTGTCAGCATCAGATGTGGTAGCATCTTTCCATGAAGATGCTGAGATGGAGTTTGACCTGCAGGAACTTTTTGGTTTTTTGTTTGTTTGTTTTTTGAGAACGAACTCCTTTGGAAAAGAGAGAAAGTAAGTAAGGTTGGATACACGAAGACACTGACTCATGTCAAAGGCCTGGCAGAAACTCTGCCAACCCTCTCTGGAGCTCTGGAAATACACACAGCCCATCAGAGTTGTCCAGAGTCGGACCAAAATATTTGGGCCTTTATATCCCAATGTACATTGGTCATTAGATGTGGACCACTCTGAGGAAGGGGTGTCGTAGGTCACTGCTGCTGCAGCAGACCCTGAAGGGACTTATAGCTGGAACAATCAAAGGAAATCTAAGTGGTCCTACTGTGTGTCTACCACGGACAGCAGGGATCTGGACTCCAAATGTCTCATTTTTTTCTCCAGTGTTTCAGGTTTTTATATTTTGTTCTGTCCTTTTGGATATTTTTCTCACTTGTTCTTCTTGGTCAATAATAAAGCTTTTAATAGTAGTCTACTGATTGCTTAATGGAAAAATCATGATTATTTTTAAACTCCAAAGTACATGTTGGAAGATACTTTTCTCCTAAGTGCTCTGATCATATTTTTACTCAAGTTTTCATTTAAAGCCTCAGCTGTTCTCTTTCACTGAGTCGATGTTGTGATCACTCTGCTTGATTTTCTACTTCCTGAGTGCTTGACCTCCCTGGATAGTTTGTCTTTTTGCTTTGTTAGCATATGGGGGCCCTCAGACTGCCTTCTGTCATATTCTAAATGGGAAGGGGAAGAAGCCTTCTTCCTCTGCATGGGGCAGTGTAGAAAGAGGGATGTTGCCTCCCTGCCCCCATTCCCCCTTCCAAGGAACTATAAAGATGCTTTTTCCTTGTCTCAGGTTCCTTAGACTCTCCTAATCAGAATCTGTCCATTCATTTATATTGCAGTTTTCATCTTGCCCATTTTCTAAAACTGATGAATATTACCTTTTTTGATGTAAAAAAGTACAAAGTATTGTTACACTTTTTTCCATCTATAGGCAGTTGGACACTATGTCAATTCATGGGAAAGCTACAAGAATTCTTCTGAAATTTCCTTTCACATCTCTAAGGCTCAGTTTCCTCTTCTGAGACTTTACTCCTTGAGGAAATTATTCCCTATACTGGTTATTGCTAAAACTACCTTCAAATAACTGCCTACACGAGAAAAAGAGACAGGTTTGATAGAAAACTACAATACAACATTTTTAGAAGAGGAAAAGTTCGGGATCAACTTGAGTTTGAATCGCAGCTGTTTATTTACTATGTTTAAATGTTAAGTAAATAATTTAATTAAAATGGAATGCTATTCATTCTCTTTAAAAATGTTTAAAAATCATCTTGAAAGTAATTTTGTTGCTTAGGAAAGATTTTTATATATACTAGTTAGCTGGTGGGGCTTGAATATGAATTCAGAACTGTCTGATTCCAGAATTTTTTTTTAAATTACATATGAAAAATTATTTATAATGATGTCATTTGCAGCTTTATGTAGCAGCAGCATTTCTCTGTTTCTTGTTTTTAATCAGCATTTGTCTTCCTTCCATTCCTCCTTTCCTCTGTGTCCGTCTTTTTCTTCCTTGCTCCTTGTTTCAATGCATATTACAATTACCAACTCTATGTCAGCTACTGTGCTAACTGCTTGGTATATAAGGTTGAGCAGAATCAACTAATTTTATCCTTAAAATATTTTACAATCTACTAAGGAAAATCAAAAGTAAACAAGTAGAAAATTCAAAAATAAATAATTGCCGATTGTGATAGTACTATAAAAATAATGAACAGAAAAATAACAGGAGGGGATTTACTTTTGGGATATCAGACTCAGATCATGCCCTGCCCCAGATTCGCTCGAATCCACCTGCCTCCTGAGACCAGTTCTCTCCCTCCATAGAAAGCCCTGGTAGTTGCTGGAGTTACACTATCTGCTAGTTGTGCAGGCTGCCTGGGCTTCCACTGGGGTGAGATGTAGGCAGCAGCATGGCTTTCCCTCTCTGTCTCTGGTGTGGGGAGTCCACAATAGCTCTGGCATCTAAAGCCCAGCCAGGCCAGGTCCATTCAGGCTCTTGCTTCTTCTACCTCTTCCAGATTCAAATAAAGCACTGGGCCACAGAGTATGGAATGTGGCTTCCTAGTACCTGCCTGAGAGGCAATAACACAACCCAGAAATATGGGAGTCGTTGCCCAGTGGGGTGATTCTTGACTAATGAAAGACAGGAGACAAGAAGCAGTCAACAGATTCCTTCCTTTCCTCCTCCAAAGACCTTCTTTGGAAGCACAAGGGTTCCAAGCTGTCTGCCTGAAGTATTTTGTGACAACATGCCTGATTGTGTTTGATTATGAGGCCAATTGATAACATGGGTTTGCTCTTTCTCTATCTTAGCCTGGGTTTTGAAAATAATAGAACTTGAGGCGATGTTGATATGCTCATGCTTTATTAAGGACGTAACCTCTGGTTAGCAAGAGTGAGAAAAAAAGGTAAGTATAGCAAGAAAAGGAGAAAGCAAACCAAGTTGGCACTTTACCAAACGGCCACGGCCTCCCTGCAAACATAGCACCAGAATCTTACGGAATGGATCATGTGGATTAGAGAAGCCACATGGAAACATTCTGTTTTGAAACAGTCTTAGGAAAAGCAAGGGAGAGATTTGTTAGATGCTTTTCACCTCTTGTTTTTCATTGGTCTACTTTTGCCCAAGGGACAGTAACTTCTCCATATTATGGGTGGTATTACTCAGTGCCTCCTTTATCTGGGAAAGCCAGAGTCTTCATAAATTCAATAAGGTTAAACCTTTTCACTGGAGGTCCTGGCTCATGATAAAAAGGGGAAGACACAGGCCATACCAGTGCCTGGCACTTATTCCAGATGAGAATGGGACTGAAAGCAGTGTGAAGAGATATAGTATCAGGAACTAGTGGCCAGATCTCTGCATTAAGAAAGTGGTAAAGTCAATTGCTATGGCCATATACTTGGTCTGGTCTACCCTTCTTTCCTGCCTTACTTTACTTTCACTCTTTCTTGATGTCCTGGAATGAAAACCCCAATGATGTGTTAGTGTATAAGCTTTGGTGTTCCTGTGTTTTTCTAGGCAACTTGAGTACAATAGGCAGCCACAAATATCATCCTTGCTAGCCAGGAATGACAAGAAGGAGCAAGCCACATGAGGAGTCAGAAAAGATTATTCCAGGCAGATAAGTGATCCCCCAATACTCTTACACACAATAAATATACTTCCTCTATTTCAGTCATGCCTGAACTTGTTTTAATCCCTTGCATGCTCTAAAAGTTAACTCATTATCAACCTTTATGATTTAGTATTTTTATTTTATACTTCGAGATCTTTCCATATTAACACTGGATCACTCATTGCCTCAACAAAGCATTGGCCTGACTGCAGTCATTACTCTTACATTATTAAGATGGTTAATAATGAAAGAGTGAGAATAAATACACTGATGAGGAACTAGCTCAAAATTGGGCCAATCATTGGGTAAAGGCATGATTGGACATTGTGGTTTTTAGAATGAATATCTGACAGCCTCATTTCTAATTCTGTCAATACTCTAAGGAACCCATAGATCTTGAGCATGGAACTCAACATCCTAAGCATGGAAGGCAAGACAATGTGGCTCTCAGATCTGCAACTGCAGGAAGCCCGATTGACAGATGCACCCCTCTCCCAAGCTCTGAAGTCTACTCCCATGTTCATACTGAGGCCGCATCTCCAGGCTGATCATAGCCAAAAACTGAATGTGGAAGGGATGCAAGGACAGACATGCTCCTGGGAACTGAATGCTTACTTTGAGGCACAACTTTGACTCATGATCTCCTTATAGGTTCTACTAAAACTTACTAAGAATTGCACAGTCTATGACTTTTCTTACCCAGTCTCTTGCCCTTCTCTCCCATCCACAGGGCTGAGATCTGCATTATGGTCTGGAGGCTGCCCCAGTCTCTCCTTTACCTCCTTATTTTTCTCATAGGTAATTTCTTATCTTGCATACATAATTCTGTCTTACATCTATTGCTTATAGGACCAGAATTAACATATTTGGGCTTGATCCCTCATCTGTGAAATGTGATTAGAATTGTAACAGCTAAGTTCTCAAGATTAACCTCTTAGCTTTCAGGACTGCTTATGTAGTTATTTTGAGAATATTATGTATAATATTTATAACAGGAAAGAAAAGTCAGTAAACAAGTTTGTGCTAAAACTCTACATCAATTCAATAGCTTTGTGAATAGAGTGATTAAAAAACACAATTAGACCACTGAAAGTTGAGAAAAATTATCTAAAATTCTGGTACCTAAACCATACTAGGAAGGAAGCATCATTATCTACAAGTTAGTAATTCTGGGTAAATCACTCAGAAAAGTGTCTAGCATAAAAACAACTTAATAAATGTTCACTATTATTATTTTGTTTCACTTGTTACCACTTCTCTAAGCTGACTTTCAAATGGGTAAAGTTAGCAGCCATGACATGAACAATATCTAAACAAGTTGGCACGGGCTATATTCCAAAAAAAGTCTTATTTATGGTCACAGAAATTTTAATTTTATATAATTTTCACACATCACGAAGTATTCCTGTTTTTGTAATTTTTTCTTATTATTTAAAAATGTTAGCAAATGCGGGTCAACAAAAGATATTGCTAAACCATACTATGTTATAACTGGATTGAAACTCAGGAATGGGTGTAGGTAAAAAAAAAAAGAAAAGAGATAATAAATGTGGGGTAGGGGAAAAGGAAAAGAACAGAGTGAGAGAGAGAGAGAGAGACAGAGCTATAAAGACTCATCTTTGGCTTCACACCCTGTGGAATAGTGGTCTTCGTCCATTTGTGTTGCTACAAAGGAATACCTGAGAACTGATAAATTTGTAAAGGAAAAGTTGTATTTGTCTCATGATTCTGCTGGCTGAAAATCTGGCATCTGGTGAAAACCTGAGGCTGCTTTCACTCATGTAAGAAGGTGAAAGTGAAGGGGAGCCAGTGCAGGGAGAGATCACTTGGTGAGAAAGAAAACAAGAGAGGGAAGGAGGCACCAGGCTCTTTTTAACAACCAGCTCTTGTGGGAACTAATAAGAGTGAGAACTCACTCATCCTCCCTCAGGAGGGCATTAATCTATTCATGTGGGGTCCACATCATGATCCCATTAGGCCATGTCTTCAACACTGGAGATCAAATTTCAACGTGAGATTTGAAGGGACCAGATATCCATACTGTAGCATGGTCCAAGCCAAATAGATCTAAAGACAAGGTAAGGTAACATAACTCTAGCTAATATTTTGGACATATAGACACACAAGAAGAATTGATCCTTTAATTCTGTTACTAACTTGAGGTAGTCTAGATCAAGGATCAGCAAACTACAGACAATGGACGAAATCCAGCCTACCACCTGCTTTTGTATGTTCTGCAAGCTAAGAATGTTTTTATATCTTAAAATTGTTGAATAATATTTTGTGACATGTGAAAATTAAATGAAATTCAAATTTCCATGATTATACATAAAGTTTTACTGGAACACAGCCACGCCAATTTGCAGACATGTTGCTTTTGGCTGCTTTCTGGCTACAAGACAGTCAAGTAGTTGTAACAGAGACCACATTGCCAAAAAAAACCTAAAATATTTACAATCGGGCCCTCTACAGGAAGTGTTTCGCATCTCCTGGTTAATATCCATACTCCAATATCACATTTTGGGGGATCCACATTCTGGTTTGTAATTTTCAAAAACTTTGGACACAAGTGACCCATTTCTAATGTTCAAGGAGAGGCTTTGATGGGAAGTGCCGACCCTCCTTTCTGAAGAGTGATATTAATAAAATTGTTTCAGTCAGCTGGTCTAGGAACAGGCAGGCAGTCTCCTGCCTGCCACATGTGCCAAGTTAAAAAGCCTCCAAGAAGGTTACATTGTAGGTCCTGCTTTGTGCCTGGAACATCTTGGTAATTATCAAACAGCTTTATTAAACACACTGGTTCCCTATCCTGTACTTCTGGCTTCGTTTTAGTTATATTTTTCCATTCTCTAAACAGATCTGTGTATTCATTGCTTTGTCTTATTATGTTGAATGTCACACTGAACTGTACCTAGACACTAACAGTTGAACAGCAGAATGGGACAAGCAGATTTAAAAAAATATTATCTAACAAATTTTTTTCTAAGGTACCATGAAATCTGCTTTCAACCCATTGATACATCCTGAAGTAGGCTTTCTATTTTCTTATTTCTAAGAATGTGTTGTCTTTCCGGATTTCAGCATTCAATTGTTTTCTCTTTTTTTTCTTTTTGACCTTTTTGGTGATTTTTGGGGTAAGTCTCTTTCTTGTTCTTTATAAAAGAAAAAAAATAGAACATTGAAGAAAAAGAACAGAATTTTAACTAACATTTCTTATGCTTAAACTAAGTAAGGTGAAAGAAAGGAAGCTGGGAATAATCCAATTTTCTATTATAACTGGTATGGGCACTCACCCTTACAGTTATTTGAGCTTAAATGCAAGTGTTTATATTTTTGCTTGTTTTAGTTTACATCTTCTCATCTACAGGAGGCTGTGTAATGCACCCTAAGTAAAGACATCATTTACATAGCTCACAGTCAAATGGAGACTCAGTGAATATTATGAAATATCAAATTAGAGAAATCATGTAAAAATAACTTCCCTCTGACTCAATCTCAGCTGCATTTCATCTTGCCCTACATTTCTGTGGACCTGTATATGCAGATAAATGTATGACTTCACAAGTTTGCTTGAAGTGTATGAGAAAGACAAGGCTTTACACTTATGGAGCTAACAAGATCCTGAAACACTTTGACATCAGTTGCTTTGGCAACTTTAGGCTGAATTAATTCATTGCACCCTGATATTTGTTGACATCCTGTGTGGATATTTTATGGGAGGGAGATGGTCTACAAGCCGACATAGTCCTGACCCAGAAAATTCTCTGGGAACAAGAATTCCACTTGGATCGATCCATTGCTATTTTTCTCAGCCTCAGGAGTGAATGTGTTGACATGTAAATACTCGTTCACCCTGCCAGCATTTACTAAGCACCAGCTATAAGTTAAGATCTCAGACATAAAGATGAATTAAGACATCTTTAATGTTCCCATGGTGTTTCATGTCTAGTACAGAGATTACTTGTAAGTCCTGCTACAAGGGGATGTTACACAGGCTCTGAAAGATCTGCATGCAAGTTTTGTCCACATACGTGTGAAGAAAGAAAGCCTTCTTAAAGAACAGAATACTCATGCTTAGAACCTAGAGATGTGTGGGAGTAACCAGGAGAACAAAGATGCATCATTCCAGAGAGATGGGGATGGATGGTAGCTGGTCGCTGAAGATTTTTCCCCTGCCTTCCCCACATTCATAGTCATACCTCACAGTATCCCTGTCCTTGTGTGATCCCCAACCATTGAGTCTGGACTAGCCCTTGGATTTACTCTTGGTCAATAGAATGTGGCAGAATTGTTGCTATGTGACTTCTGAGGCTTGATGCTAAGAAATTCTATGGCTTTCATCTGGGCCTCTTTGAACTCTTGCTTTTAGATGTTCCCTCTTGAAAGCCACCTCAGAATTGCACCTACTTGAGCCCCTCATGTTGTGAGAATCCTGAGCCATTGGGAAGACTCTGGAGAATGAGACATCACACTGAGTAGGAGAGGCCAAGAGCCTCACTGTGAGGCCCCAGGTGTGCATGAAGAAGCTGTCTTGAAAGTTTGTCTTCCAGCTCCTTCCACCTTAGCTGAAGCATGGAATTGGGCCCTTCCTAAATTAATAATCCTCAAAAATATGAGGAAAATGAATGATTATTAAAAGCTCCAATGTTTCGGGAGTGGTTTCACATAGCAATGAACAACCAAAATAGAGGGTACATGTGAAAAAATGTTGAGTATGCAGGGTGTATGTTTAAAAAAAATGGATGACCTGGAAGTAGCAGGTAGTTCAATAGATTTTCATGGCTGGAGAAAGAATGTTAGTCGGAATATACTGGTATTGGAACATTTACAGCTACAAGTGTGGAAACACTAGCTCAGTCTGAGCTCAGAGGTGAAGCTGACTTCAATCATGAATGAGACAAATTATTCAAATGAGGTCATGAAGTCTTTTTCTGAATCCTTTTCTACCTCCTCCTCCTGCTCCTCCTCTTCCTCCGCTGCTTCTGCTGCCGCTTCTTCTTCCTCCTCCTCCTCCTCTTCTTCTTCTTCTTCTTCTTCTTCTTCTTCTTCTTCTTCTTCTTCTTCTTCTTCTTCTTCTTCTTCTTCTTCTTCTTCTTCTTCTTCTTCTTCTTCCTCTTCTTCTTCTTCTTCCTCTTCCTTTTCTCTCTCTCTGTCTCTCTGTCTCTCTCTCTCTGTCTCTCTCTCTTTCCTTTTCTCCTGATCATTCTTTTCTACATACTGGAGAAGATGACAATAAGTAGCTTCAAAATTACACTATTTTAGCTTTATAATCTTTTTAATTCTAGTTCCAAACTGAGTAACCCAACAGTAGGACTCGCTGGCTGGATATGGTTCGTGTGCCCAGCCCTGGATCAAACACTCTGGTTAGTAAAATGGGCTGTTGCAATTCACTAGGTTAAAGTCAACTTTTCTCCCCAGAAGTGGTGGATGCTGTGGGTAGCATTTCCACACAAATCAAATTAATAAAGCAAGGAAGAAGCCATTTCCCCAGGGAACAGAGGATGTTAGACAATAGTTGTTCACTGCAGGGAAAGTAGCAGGAAGTAAATATATTTTAGTAGATGTTTTTTGTGGACAGTATTATATTTGAGGTGCAGATAAAGCCAGAATTTTTCCAAAGACTGAGGTATATTGTTGTATAGCCACTTTAGTATGTCATTGATTAGATGTTCTTTCTTGGTTATATAGCCTGCCAAAGCCATGTGCATTATTTTATTTAATTATTTGGCCTTACTTTGTTATACTAAAAAAAAAGTTACAATGTTTTTCTCTTAGGAGGAAAATATTGATACATTATAAACATTGCATTTGCTTCCAATCGTACAGATGATTTTGCATCAATAAAACCATATTCTCTCATTTGGCCTATTTGCTACTCATCAGTGACACATTGTTTCAAGATGCTGAGTAAAGGATGTTCATCTATAGCTATAGTATCTTCCTGCCTTCATTAACTCATTCACTAAATATTTAATGAAATCTTTTTTTCCTGGACTAGATATATGAAATAAAGAAAGAAAAAGAAAGTAAACAAGGAAAGAGATAATTGGCTTTGAGTTTTCCAGTAGCCATAAAAAAGGAAGATGAATGCAGAAAGATGATCAATTATATCTGCTTTGATTTTCCACAAAAGAAAACATAAAATTGAAGCTTCTTTAGCAATTAACTAAAAGAAAGACTTTTCTCATACAAAGGTTCATATAGAAGACACACTTAAAAGTGAGGTTCATAATTATGTTTTTAATTACACCTTTCCTATAGAAAAAAATCTAGAAATGTTCTGAAACAAATAGGAAACAACTGCATGAAGAATGGTGATGTTTTGGATGTGGTTGTTCTGTAGTGGATATACCCAGGGTGTTATCAAAACAAAGTGGGTGTTTTGCTAACAAATCTGGGTCTCAATGGCTTTATTCTCCTCAGGGGCCTACACACGTTATGGAAATTTGGCCACTCTGTTGTCAGATACACTGGAAGCAACTTGAGAGCAGATATGGACTGGGAAGTCCATCAAGGCTGTTAGACATCCATTCATTGACTGTAGATAGAGCAGCAAGGGCAACAGAAAGTCTTGTGGGAACAGAAGATGTGGGTGCCTAAGTTAGGATGCCTTCTTAAAGGCTGACTTCTTCCCAGCTGCCTTGGCCTGGCTTTTAACATACAAAGTAAGGGAAGTGAGATAAAATGTTATTTCAAGGATTTCCTCCAGTCAAGAGGAAATTGACATTTTCTTCCATGTTAATTGGATAGTCTCATTGACAGCTATCAGAAATATTATTCAGTGTCACTACATTGTATCTAGTAGGGTTAGGAAAAAAAAAACAAAAGGAATATGAATCATTCTTGACAGTGATAAAGAGCTAATTAAGATGTGAGGCCAGGTGCGGTGGCTTAGGCCTGTAATCTCAGCACTTTGGGAGGCCGAGCCAGGCGGATCACCTGAGGTCAGGAGTTCGAGACCAGCGTGGCCAACATGGTGAAACCCCATCTCTACTAAAAATGTGAAAATTAGCCGGGCGTGGTGGCAGGCACCTGTAATCCCAGCTACTCGGGAGGCTGAGGCAGGAGAATCGCTGGAACTGGGGAGGCAGAGGATGCAGAGAGCTGAGATCGTGCCATTGCACTCCAGCCTGGGTGACAGAGTGAGACTCCATCTCAAAAAAAAAAAGAAAAAAACAGAAAATGTGCACATGCACAAGGAGAAGTATCAAGTATCAGGTAGTAGTTAGGAGAACAGACCCTGAGGACAGACAAACTGTATGGGTGTGAATCCTGACACCACTATTTACTAATTCTTTCATCTTGAATAAGTTACGGAATCTCTCTGTGCCTCTGTGTCCTCATTTGTAAAATACAGATAATTTTACTTACTTCATGAAAATGTTGAAAAGATTTAAAGGATTCACGTAAGGTATGCGGAACAGCAACAGGCACGCAGGTCAAAAAATACATATGTTAATTTCCATTTTTTTTTGGTTTATGTAGCTTATTAACAACAGCAGTATTTTAGGTAACTTCTCTTCGATACCTATTATCTCTATTTTCTGACTATCACTATTCTGCCTCTCTCTTCCTCTATCTAAACTACAAATCTGCTTATCTTTACACATCAATATATAAGCTCCCCAACCTCGTAGATTTGAAAACTTAGGCACAAAGAACTTTCAGCATCTCTGCCAGCAATTATTTCAAATCATTCAGAATAATATCAATTAAACTTATGATGTGGTTAATTTCACTAACTGAGACTAAAGACACAGGCTAAATGTGTCATGAGATATATTTTTCTTTAAAATCAATGTTTCAAAGGTCATCAGGAGCCCCCTTGCTCACTAAGCTTTTTTTTTTTTTAAAGATGTATACTTATTATTTTGAAGGAGTTGGTCTTACAGCATTCACAAATACTGTATGCCATTGTATCACGTCAAGCAGTGCTTCTTCATAAGGTAAGGAAATGAAAAAATTAAAACCTCATTTAGAACATTTTTGGTCTACACAAATCAAGCACCTGAAACCTTCACATTATGAAACATACTATTATGGGACATTGTTTAAGAGCATAGGCTTTGTAGCCAGTATGCACAGGAATGAATCTGGCTTGGAAACTTATTAGCAGTGTGATCTATAGCAAGTTAACAACACTCTCTTTGCCTAGTTTCCTTGTCTGCAAAATGAGGTACTAACAGTTCCCATCTCATAAGATGGTTGTGAGGATTAAATTAGTTAATAAATGAAAGGCACTTAGAAAAAGCATTTGACAGGCCGGGCGCGGTGGCTCACACTTGTTATCCCAGCACTTTGGGAGGCCGAGGCAGGTGGATCAAGAGGTCAGGAGATCGAGACCATCCTGGCTAACATGGTGAAACCACGTCTTTACTGAAAATACAAAAAATTACCCGGGTGTGGTGGCGGGCGCCTGTAGTCCCAGCTACTAGGGAGGCTGAGGCAGGAGAATGGTGTGAACCTGGGAGGTGGAGCTTGCAGTGAGCCGAGATCGTGCCACTGCACTCCAGCCTGGGCAACAGAGCAAGACTCCATCTCAAAAAAAAAAAGAAAAAGCATTTGACATCTACAAAGAAATTCATCTTTGCAATAATTTTTCAGCTGAAAAATCCCTATCAGTGAAGTTAAGTACAATCATTTATTTAGCCGTGCACTATAGGACTACAGCTCCCACCAGGCTTCTTTTGTGCCTCTCTCTAGCCTACTTTTTTATTCAAGCCAGCTGAATCCTTTTAAGGTCCTCCAGTATGGTGACATCCTTCTACTCTTGTGGTTTTAGTGTTGGCGGGGTTTGTTGCCTGAAAACCTCCCTCTGGTTACTTTTTCCTTCCAGGCTGAGATCTCAGCTGAATGTCAGCAACTCAAAGCAGAGGCTCCTAACCCCACGTGTTCCCGTACCACAATGCCATGATGCCTCACTCGAAGGCCTTGCTTCCTTCACAGCATGTATCCTAGTGCACAGTTATTTTATTATTTATTTTATTTCTTCTGCTTCCCTAGTTATAAGCCCCATGAAGTTAGAAAACTTTTCTGCCCTTTACACCACTTTTCAAAAACGAAAAGATACAGGTCAAGTATAAGTTATGAGATTAAATAGAACCTGACTATATTATTTTTTCCTTAGTTAAAAATCAAACTTTTCTAGACTCCGACATTACATCATTTTTTAATCCACTGCCCTGAAATTTTTACATAAGAGTGGCATAACCCACTTCAGGGTCTCTGAGCACGTCAATTTAGTTGTGTAATACATAGATTCCTAAAATCTTAGAGTCTAAAAGGATCTAAGAAGTCGCATAGATCAATGTGCCCATATTACTGGCGAGAAAGCAGAGTCTTGCAGAGGAAGCATGGCTTGTCTCATACCTTACAGTTTTTTAGGGACAACATTAGGAAAAAAGTTAGGTCTTCTTTCTCCTTGTCCAGTGTTTTTTCCAAAGCATTAGAGTGTTTTAAAATCTCTTTTTCACAGTTCACTTTCTTTTAATATTTTAAGTCAGAATCACTGCATTAACTGCCTACTCTGTCTACCTAACCATTTCATTTCAGAGATATGTGAGAGAGGTTCCTACTCTTGAAAAACATGCATCTGATAGAAACAAAATTTTCTGTGATAATCACAGTTTCTCATTATAGGGACAACTATGCAAAGTCAAAGCAATATCTCTCTGTTGAGTGTTTACTATGAACCCAGTCTTGCTCTCAGTGTGTTATATGAGTTAACTCATGGAATTGTCACAACTCTATGCAATAGGTACTATCACTAGGTCCATTTCACAAATGCAGAAACTGAGGCACTGCTTGAGCAACATTGCCAAGGTTCTCCAGTAGAACAGGGATTTAAACTTTGATCTCTCCAGAGAACACCCTCTTAACTGCAGTGTTGTCATACCCTACACAATTCAGAGGAGAATGGGGTTTGGTAAAGAGGGGAGACTTCTTAAAGAATATTGATTTGGACTGGGCTTTGAGGGACCTGATAGATCCTTAGAATTTAGCCAATCTTACCCCTACAGTGATATCTCACAGTAACACATTGTGACAGAGAGTTTCTTTTTTATGTTTCCTTTATGTGTTTGTGCTCATGTTTAGCAATGAACATGTACAGGAAACATAAAAAAGAAACTCTAAGAATAAAAAGTGGCCTCTTTATTCTTATTCATCCATCTACTTCTGTTGTCAGATGAGATTTTATGGTGGTAGCCCAAAACATTTCTTTCGCAGGATATTAAAGATTGGCACCAGAGTATGCCTGTGACTTGTTCTGATTTCTTTTGTGAAGCCATATTTATCCACTACACCAGACAACTAGCTCATGGCCATTGTTTTCTTTAGTCCTCAGTTTTCATGGTGGCCCTCAGTGATGGTTGGAGAGCCAAAGTAAATCTCATGCCCATGTTTCCTACTGCGTGCAGGTCACACATCATTCAGTGCACATGAACTCATTTGTTATGGCTAATTTTATGCATCAACTTGACTGGGACGCAAAATGTGCCCTTTTTTATCTGGCCTGACTGATTGAGCCAAACATCTCATCTCATCCTCTCTTGTCCTTACGCCACAGGATTCTTTAGGTGCCACTTCACCAGCTAGAAACCTCTATGGCCAGTGGTGCCTCTGCTGGAGTTTCACTGGTGCCTGCTGGGCTTGCTTCACCTACTCGGCCCAGGAGACTGCACTCAGCTTGCACTACCGGCCTGGATCCCACACGCATCAATGGCAAGCTAGGTACAGTGGGCGTAGAGTGTGTGATGAGCAAGTGTGGGGTTCGGCCACAGTGCACAGCCCTGCACTCCAGCTGCTGTGGTGGGGTGGGCAACTCCAGGCAGTGGTGCATACACAAGCTCCATGCGAGGCTCTTGCTGGATCAAGCACACTTCAAGCGTCTTCTGCTGTGGGTGCCAATGTCTGGACAAGGGGAAGGTGGTGGTGCCCAAAAACTCAAAAGATGCTAGCAACCTTGAAGCCCCAAGGGAGTTTTACAGCATGTCACAGCTCTGGCTCAGGGAGTCTGGAGGTCTGGGCCCCCAGAAGAATGGCAGCTCTTCCCCCATAGTCCAGCTAACAGGAACATGTCACTGCCTGCATTTCAGCAGGCCAGCCAGGAACGTGTTTCATCTTGATCATGTTATAGCTCATTCAGTCCCACCACCACACTCCAGCCCATGACTCCTGTGCTGGTCCAGCATCCTAGCCACTCCCTGTCATGTGGGGCAGCTGCTGGAGGGCAGGAAGACTACAGTGTTACAGTTCCTATGGCACCTGCCATTCGTGGATCTTGGGTTCTTGTCCCATGTACAAGAAGAATGAAGTTACACGGACAACCAAAGAGTGAGCAAGGCAGAGAAGAGTTTTATTGAGCAACAGAACAGGTGTCAGTAGAGAGGGGATCCAAAGTGGGTAGCCCCTACCTGGAGACTGGTAGTTCCAATGTATGACTGAGTCTGGAGTTTTTATGGGCTCAGATGGGAGAGTGCATGCTGATTGGTCCATAGGCAGGCCTGGAAAAAGCATCTTTTGATTGGTTAAAAGGCATGGAGGAAGTTCTCACTCCAGGTTGTGGACTCTACTCAGAGCTGGCAGCCCAGTTTTCAGGATTCAGGCTGTCTTTTCCCCTGAAGGTTGGGTTTCAGTGGAAACTTGTCCCTTTCTGCCTAAAAATTTGTCTGCATTCTGCTGCTGTCACCTGGGCAAAGATTTATACCATCATCTAACCTGGTTTTCAGGACTTCAGACTTGGATTGAATTATACCACCAGCTTTCCTGTATCTCCAGCTTACAAACAGCAGACAGACACCTGGACTTGTGAAGCTCCATAATCATATGAGTCAATTCCTCATTTAAAAAAAAATAAATCTATCTATCTATCTATCTATCTATCATCTATCTAATCTCCAATTTCTCTGGAGAACCCTGAATATGTCCTGGAACCTTCTCCCTGTTTCAGAAGCCAAACAAAACCTAAGCATAAGCTCTTGTTCACCTCCAACACTTCCATTCCTTTTACAGTTCATTGAGATGCAGATCATCACAAATTCATTTTCTTGTAATAACTTATGTAGGTTTGTAATAGAGGAGAGGTATTAAGTCAGATTTCTCATGAA
Source organism: Symphalangus syndactylus (assembly GCF_028878055.3). NCBI lineage: Eukaryota > Metazoa > Chordata > Mammalia > Primates > Hylobatidae > Symphalangus > Symphalangus syndactylus. The sequence continues at coordinate 26,637,878 of NC_072438.2, forward strand.
AAACATTCTTCCATCTTGGCTAAAATTTACATAATTTTGATTTATAGAGTACAATGACTTTTTTCCACAGGCTTGGCCTCAGTTAATTATAAGGACCTGGTAGATTAGATATTACTATTTTAAACTTACAAATGAAGAAAGTGACTCAGAGATTTTATGATTAAGCTTATAGAGAGGTAGGGCTGGGGCTTGAATATGTCTCCTCTTCCAATTAAGCTTAAGTTAGAGTGGCCAGGAACAAGGAGTAGGAAGTAAGATAATGGGGAATTGCATTCAGACTTCACTGCTTATTATTGTGAGACCATGGTCATTCCCACTCAGCACTTCAGTTTGGTCATCTGCAAAATGGAGTAGTTACATTTACAACAAACCATTGCTTATGTGACACATTTACACAACACTGGGCCATTTGCAAATGTTAGTCAAATGGTCATCATTATTAGTTTTTGTAGCTAGTTATCACTCCACTGCCTATAGTTGGGATAAATTTTCAATTCAGCCTGTAATTAAAGTATATTAACAATCTGAAATGACTTGTGAAATGCCCTTTAAACTAATATCTACTTTCTGTCCATATTCCAGAATTGAGTAAATTCTCCATTGCCTTTCATTGGCTGAGAAATAGTCAAATTGGTTCAGGAAACTGGCAAGTGCAGAATTATGTCATGATTGGATTTGGGGTCATAGAGATTATTTTATTGTCAAGGGTGACATTATTCCCTCCCCTGGTTTGCCATAAGATTTTGTGAAAACTTATCATATTTTATATTACTAATAAGTCTTCAATTTACCATGTGGGCAAAGATTCAGTGGTGCATGTTATCCTGTAAGCTCCTCTTGTTTCTCAGCTAACAGTGCCAAACAAGCCTAGTATATATTTTTGGTGGTCATTAATGGTACTCACTTTTGTGTTTTTGAAGGACTGCCTGTAAACAGTGTTTTTAAATTTTAACATGTATGGGAATCACTGGAAGCTCGTGTTAAAATGCACGCTCTGATTCATAGGTTTGGAATGAGGTTCTACATTTCTAATAAGAGCCCAAATGATGCCAGTGCTGCTGGCCTATAGATCAAACTTTGAGTAACAAGACTCTAATGATTCCTTAAGCTGACTAAGAGCTTTAAAAATATAGACATTCTTGAGCCCTACTTTTAGAGATTATGATTCACTCAGACTGGGACCAGATGTCTATAATTTAAAAATATCTGCACAGGTAATTCTAATAATATGTCTTGTTTTGGAACTGGCAAAATATATTCCAATTATAAATGTTTTGATTAATCCGAGTCCAGTCTACCTTTGCAGCCTACCCTCTACACCTTGTTCTTAGTCTATGCTGCAAGGATATCAAATTACTTATAATTCTTTGAATATACCATGGGCGATTTCCTTTGATTAACAATATTACATAACAATAATATATTCCTTTGATTAACAATATTATATTAACAATATTATATTGTATTATAATCAATATATTATATATTGATTAACAATTGTATATATTATAACTTTGATTAAATATTATATTTCCTTTGATTAACAATATTATATTATATAATATATAAATAACTGCTTATTCTTAAATAGCCAGCTTCACTATCACCTCCTCCAGGGAATCTTCCCTGACGTTCTAGCCTGGTGTTCTCAAATAGAAGCAATTTTGTCTTTCTCCCACCTTAGGAACATTTAATAACTTCTGGAGACATTTTTGGTTGTCACAACTTGGGGGAGGGAGGTTGCTGGCATCTGGTAGGTAGAAAACGTTAAATATTCTACAATATATAGAACAGCCCCCCCACAACCAAGAATTATCTAGCCACAAACATCAATATTACTAAGGTTCAGAAACCCTGCTCTAGGCTGAGTTAGACTCCCCTCTTTTAAGTTCTGCCTGATTGCTTCTATTCTGTTACTTATCACACTTAGTTTTTTGTTGTCTGTTTTTATTTTTGCCCAATAGCATGTTAAGTCCTAGGATGAGGGAGAAATTGTTCCTTTGATCTCTATTTTCTCACAGTGGATATTGTGTGTGTGTGTGTGTGTGTTTGTGTGTGTGTATGTGTGTGTATATGTATGTATGTGTATATATGTGTGTGCATGTGTGTGTACGATTTATATATATATAAATATATATTATTGTGTATAACTATTTTTTAAATAAATGGGTAAACAGATCCTTGAATTTACAAATAAACTCATATGCAGTGTTTTGTGGTGAGTAGATGGGCTAACCCAAGCATTTAGACAGATTCATGGACTCTGGCTGGGGTGAGATGTTACTCTGGCTTGAAAGGCATAATATCAAGTCATCAATCACCAAGCATAGAGTTAACCTCCCGAGAAAAAAAAAAACTTTATTGTTTGCCAATTGGGAAGAATACAATTGACTTGAACCAGCTGGCTTTGGCCTCTCTGAAAGGCTGTGACCCATTTAATCAGTTTGGAATGCATCCCTAACTTTGAAGGTAGATCAGGAAGGATGGCAAGCATCGACTAAGTCAGCTAGGCCCACAGTCTCCCATTTAAAGTATTTAATGCAAGAGACACAATGATTAAAAAAGTAAAAGCTATGCGACTGGGGTCAAGGGTAAGAGTAGAAAGATGGGTTATTCCTTCTGATTTCAAAAACTGACAAACAGTGTTTAGTTTGGAAAGACCTGAAAACCCTCACATAACTCAGCCTGTGCTCCATTTCATCGGAAGTGTAGGGAAATAATGAAGTCTGCAGTTCCTGCTTTCTGTCTGTCATCTAAGCCATTCCAGGGATAATAATCCTGGGTAGTGTCTTTCAGCTGGAGCCATTTCCCTGGAGAGATGGAGTTATTGCAAGCTTATATACTTTCTCCTACCTGGTTTTGATTTTCCCTCTTCCTAATGCAATTTCACTGATCTCTTGGAAATGAGACAAACTAGCGAAGCTCTTTGCTGCTCACGCTTTCTAAACTTGCTCCATAAATTGTCTTGCTATACCCTGTGTAAAACTCAGATGTAGGAGATTGGAAATGGCCTCTTACATTTGTTGGAGATATTCCTTCTGAAGTGCACATATGACTTGCTTTATTTTATCCTTGCTTTAGCATAGCGATTCACTTATCTTTCCATTGCTCCAAATGCCAACCCCTCCATAATCTTAATTTCAAGTATCCTTTCTCTCTTCTTGCCTTTAGTGCTCAGTCTCTTTGATGACCCCCTTCAGTATTTCCTGAAGCTCACTAAAACTTAGAATTCATTGACACTCCCTTTTACTCTCACCCTTCTCCTCTTGACCTCACTTAAGCAGCATTCCAAGGTCTGTTTCTTATTCCCCTTTGATACCCTTCCGTCCCTCCACAGTTCTCTCTTTATTGTATTAGCTTGTATAAACACCAACCCTGCTTAATTCTAACACTCTTCCCTTTCTAGATATGTACCTGAACAGCTGAAATAACCTTCCTTCTCCTCCACCTAGCCACACACACACACACACACACACACACACACAGGCACATTAATGTTTACTAGTTTTCCTTCAAATTTATGATCACCTTGTACCTCTAAACACTGCTTCAAAAATCCAACTCAACTCTCTAACCCAGGGGTTGCCAAATGTTTTCTATGAAGGTCCAGATACTATGAATTTTAAGCCTTGGGGGTCACACAGTCCTGTTACAATTTGGCACTCATAGCAGGAAAGCAGCCATTGACTGTACACAAACAAATGGGCGTGGCTGCCTTCCAAGGAAGGCAATTTGTTTAGAAAAACAAGCTGTGGCTGGGTTTGGCCCACAACCTGTAGTCTGATGACCCGGCTCCAGACCATTCAGTATTCCATTATTCTAAATGACTATTTCATATCTTCTCTCTTTTCTTAAACCTTTTATACTTCGGTTAAAAGAAAAACTTAGACAAATTTAATTCATTCGAGTTTAATTGAGCAAAGAACGATTCATGAATCAGTCAGCCTCCAGTGCCAGAGTAGGCTCAGAGAGACTCCAGAGCAGCCACGTGGCCAAATAAGATTTATGGACAGAAAGAGGAAAGTGAGGTACAGAAAACAGAAGTGAGGAACAGAAATAGCCGGATTGGTTACAGCTCTCTGTTTGCCTTATTTGAACACAGTTTGAACAGCTGGCCCCCTATGATTGGCCAAAACTCGGTGATTGGCACCAAGAGTAGGTTATAGTCTGTTTATGACTCCATTTAGGTTATAATTCAACATGTACAGAAAAACCTTTAGGCTGAACTTAAAATATGTAAGGAGATAGCTTTAGGTTAAGTTTGATTTAATGCTTACTTCCCACACCACGCCAAGTCTTTGCTATTAACTTTGTTCTCTGTTTTATTAAAATATTAAAAGCAATCGAAGAAGAAAAATTGCATCTTTCATCCTCCCTAGATAGTGTCCACTTTACTTTGCATTCCTTCCATTACTGTGGATAAAATACTGTGTTTTTTTCTGAGGCCAACCCCATCTCTTGTGCACTGGATCTTGTCTCCTCTCCTTTACTGAAGGCAGTGGTCCAGCAATCCACTCCTCTCTTTCCTGCACTAGTAATTTTTTCTTCTTTGCTTGGTTGGTTATTTATATAAGCATATTAATATGCTGCACTCACTGCCATCTTTAAAAAAAAAAAAGAAAAAGAAAAAGAAAAAGGAAAAAACCCATCCCTTGACCTCACATTCCTTTTTAGTTACTGCCCCATTTCTCTGCTCCGTTTACAGTGAATCAGTGAGTCATTTATTCTCATTATCTCCTTCCTTTTCCTCCTGTTCTTTCTGGAACCCACTCCCCTCAGATTTCCATCCCCACTATTCCACTAACGTGACTCATTATAATTGACCTATCCCACTTACCTTCTCATTGTCAACATCAATATTCACTATTTCAATCCTTATTTTTGTGCATGTCTGAGTCATACATAAGGTAATTGATAATGGTCTCCTCTTTGCCACATTGCCTTCATGTGGTTCCTGGAATCTGTTTCCTTTTTTGCTTCTTTCATCTCTGCCTGTTTCCTCTCTGGTTCATGATTTAATGACCTGCAGCTCAAATGTTGTCTCCTCAGAGACCTTTCCAAATCACTCTACATAAAACAGCAACTGCACCACTGTGCTCCTATCTCCCTCATCTGCTGCATTTTACTCATAGTATTAATACTCAGCACCATAAAACTCATATGTCTGTGCTTATTGTCGTTGCTTCCCTCCACTAGAATCAGCTCCATGAGTGCAAGGGTAATGCTCTGTTCACTGTTGTGTTCCTAACACCTAGAACAGTTTCTGGCATGTATCAGACACTTAATAAATAGTTGTCAAATGAATAAACAAATGAATCTTGTATTGTATTTATTTTTTTGAGATGGAGTCTCGCTCTGTCGCCAGGCTGCAGTGCAGTGGCGTGATCTCGGCTCACTGCGATCTCCGCCTTCCAGGTTTAAGCCTCAGCCTCCCAATTAGCTGGGGCTACAGGCACACACCACCATGCCCAGCTAATTTTTTGTAATTTTAGTAGAGACGGGATTTCACCATGTTGGCCAGGATGGTCTCGATCTCTTGACCTCATGATCCACCCACCTCGGCCTCCCAAAGTGCTGTGATTACAGGCACGAGCCACTGCACCCAGCCACAAAGGAATCTTTTAAAGTTCTACGCACAACCACACGAGATGCTCATAGTCACCTCTTGAGCACATTATCCACTGCAGAGAAGTCTACAGCTCAAAGGATTTAGGTGATATGTGCAAAATCACATCACAGATGAGAAAAAAATCCATTTTTTTGAGATATGGCCATCCATTCTATGTTTAATACCCCAAAATGAGACTCCTGCAAAACCCTATCCTATTCCACCCTTGAAGGGCTCCATCTATTAGAAATTTCCAAACTAATGTTATTTCCCTATCCCCTACTCAGTCTGACCAAAATTCTATATTTTACCACAGTTATCCACATCCATCTTTAAACAATTTATGTGTATGGTACCCAAATTTTCACGAGCTGTATCTGCTGCATTTATTTCCTGATATGGTTTGGCTATATCCCTACCCAAATCTCATTTTGAATTGTAGCTCCCACAATTACCACATGTCCTGGGAGGGACCCAGTGGGAGGTAACTGAATAATGGGGGTGGGTCTTTCTCATGCTATTCTCATGATAGTGAACAAGTCTCTTGAGATCTGATGGTTTTATAAAAAGGAGTTCCCCTGCACAAGCTTGCTCTTGCCTGTTGCCATGTAAGATGTCCCTTGCTCTTCTGCCATGATTGTGAACCCCCCTAAGCCATGTAGAACTGTGCGTCAATTAAACCTCTTTCCTTTATAAATTACCCAATCTCAGGTGTGTCTTTATTAGCAGTAGGAGACTAATTCATTTCTTTTGTCTACTATTTAAACTATTTTTTATTTACCTAAAAGATGTTACCACCTTGGTAGTACAATCACCAGTGTCTGATAATTGCTAGTTTCTGTTTCGTGTTCCCACAGTGCTGTACAATCCTCACCATAGTGTTTGCTACTGCAATTTATATCTGCCTAATTATTTATCTCATCTTCTCCTAGGCCTAAAACAAATGCTAATAAAAGTTAATTTTTATAGTGTCAGTCACAATAACTTGGTGCACTGCCTGTATTGATTTCATTTAATTTTCACCATACTATGAGGTAAATACAAGGACATGCCTATTTTATAAGTCAAGAGAGAAAGGATAAGAGAATGCAACTCTCCATGGCAACTGCAGCTATTAAACATCAGAGCTTGGACCTATTTACACCCATGTCTTTTTTACTCTAATGACCAAGCTCTTCGCTAGTATCTCCTGCTCACAGTAATTTTGAAAGAAGGAAGGAAAGAGTAAGAAAACAGCATAATGAATGAAGCATCACATCTATGATCTATCATTTGATCCAGCCTGGCCTTCTAGATAGAGAATAATTACATCCATTCCCTAAATAATGACCTTGTCAATCTTTGAAGAGGACAACTCTGATCCCACCAAGGATCTTTGGCAAGATTGTCTCACTGTCTTGGTCACTACTGAGCTCCGTGACCTTCAGCTGGCTAGTATTGGCAGGCCTAGGAGTGTGATATCTGACTACCGTGAGTTCGAGGCAGTAGAGTATAGGAATACTGGTTAAGGTCATGGGTAGTTTTGAGTGATATCTGGATCCAGCACCCACTGGCTGTCTGCTTTTCATCCAGTCACTTGATCTCTATGTGAATTTGTTTTGTCATCTGCAAAATGGGGTTAATAATGTGCCTTATATTTCTTAAGAGAATTAAACTAGTCAATGTTTGTGAAGTGCTTAGGAAAGTGCCTGGTACACAGTAAACTCTTTTTAATTATTTGCCAAGTAAATTGATTTATCTGTGCCTCTCTTGCATCTTATTTTAGCAATATAATAAAAGGTACCTGGACTTTGTGGTGGGTGATTTGGAAAAAGCGCAGAGGAGACAACAATTTTGACTTTGTCTGCCTGAGGCTGATAATTTCTTTTGACTGATTTGACCTGTCAACTCAAAGAAGAAAAAGAAAAAGTTACCAAATACCTAGTCAGTTCAGTTAAACATCAATTTGGCTGATTATTTTACATTAAGCTGACTGGTACATTGCCTGAAGAGATCAAAATTGATTTTTTTTTTTTTTTTGGCATCATCTGGACACAGGCTGAGAGCTGACAAATGAATTTTGAATTTAGGGGACTGGTGTCTGTGATGATTATGCCCAAGGCCGTGACTCTAGAGCATGAAGAGGAAAATCATCAGGCTAATTAGGCTCCCATTAGTGGCCAAACATCATGACTCATGGATTTGGAGTCCTGAATTGGTTTTGCTTTCTCTTTTTGGTAAAGTGAGCCAGATCTAGGTTTTCCTGGCTGCTGCAGGCTGTGTAGACCTAGGAAGGGATTGCTATTTTCCATCAGTGTGAAGAACAGAGCTTTTTATCTGAGCTTTGCTGCCTCCACTTCCATCTTTTTTGATGCATATGGTAAGAACTTAATAAATGTGCTTTTGGTGAATTCTGCACAGGGCTGTGCAATCAATGTGCACTAAGCTAGACTGAAATTCAGAGGTTAGATAAGACCAAATAGAGAGGCATGGATCATCCAAAAGTAGAATCACTTTTAGGGGGAACAATGGGGTTAAAGAACGTCAGAGCTGCTATGTGAGAACTATTCTTAGAACCCAATGCCGTTTTGAACAGCTTGGGCCCCTTTATGAGAAAAGTTGTCAATATCCAACTGAGCTATGCTTGACAGGCCAATTTAGGCCTCTCTTGAAAAGACAGACTGCAGTGTGTTCATGTGGATGTTTAATGGTTTCGGGCCTCCAATCACTACAATCAGCTACTATTAGGTATAAATGCGGACCAGCCAATTACTCTGTTTTTTGTTTGTTTGTTTTGTTTTGTTTGTTTTTTTGAGACAAGGTCTCACTCTGTCACCCAGGCTGGAGTTTGGTGGCGTGATCTTGGCTCACTCCAACCTTCAGCTCCCAGGTTCAGGTGATTCCGAAATAAGTAGCTAGGACTACAGGCATGCGCCACCACGTCCGGCTAATTTTTTGCATTTTTAGTAGAGACGGGGTTTCACCACCTTGGCCAAGCTGGTCTCAAACTTCTGACTTCAGTTGATCCTCCCACTTCGGCCTCCCAAAGTGCTGGGATCACAGGGGTGAACCACTGTGCCCAGTCCAATTTCTTTGTTGATGAAACACTCCAGACCTGAGAGAGCTTCATTTTCCTCACAACTCCAACCAACACTACCTGCCACCTTTGAGGTATTTAAGGCACAATTGCATCCTGTGATGCGGGGTTGAACCTTCAGCAGCAGAAGTGTACAGGTGCCTATATGGAAGTATTCATCCATCAGCTCTCTCTTTTCTCATTGAATGCCTTTTCTTGTGCAACTCTTTATGGTTTCTTCATATTTAGGTGGTAATATCTACACCCTTGCTACTCAAAGTACGGTCCCCTCAACAATGGCACCTTGGAGCCTGTTAAAAAATGTAGAATCCTGCGGTTTGTTCCAAACCTATAGAATAAAAATCCTCATTCTCACAAGATCTTTAGAGGATTTTAATGCACTTTAAAGTTTGAGAAGCACTGTACTGAAACACTGTTTCCTACAGAATTGTTGACAGGGGTCTAGGACTTTATTTTTAGGTAGTAAATTAGATAATTTTAGGTTTCCCAGGAATTGGGCTATCCATAATCTTGAATGGCATAGCAATGAGAATTCCCTTTTGAATGCTCCTTTGGTCCTCTTGTTCAGAGAGAGTTTGAGTTCTAAGCTAGGTGTTTTAACATTTCTTTAATACTTGTGCTTCTCCCTTTTCACAGTGGAAATACAGGCATAGCAACCTTTGGCAGTCAACAATATCTAGCTATAATTTAGTAATATTTTTTACTTTTCAATGTATTTTTATTTTTATTCTCTACTTGAAGCAAATTGAGATGCTTTTCCTTAAATGGAATTGGTATAGTCTAATCTAAAAACAATTTAATTTTTAAGGTATGAGTTGGGTTCATATAGAAATTTTAAGTAAATAATAGTAACCGTGGTGCATAAATAAGGCAAAACTCATGCAGGTACTGTTTAAATCATTGTAGTTAAGCAAGCATTGAGGTCTGAAATAAGAGTATAGCCATAGTGCTTCTCAAACTTGAGTGTAACCAACTGGGGATCTAGTTAGCAGAAACGTTATGATTCAATAGGCCTGAAATGGACTGTAGGATCTGAGATTCTGAACTTCCAATAAGTACCAAGATGGCATTGGATGCACTCTCACTATTTCTACGGATGCTTTGTATGGCAAGTTTCTAAGAAAAAGGTCCCCACAAGACCTTCAACTACTGCGTACAGAAACTCCTTTTATAGCTCTTCCTGATCCAACCAAGGTCACCAGGAAATTACATGTGGCATGAGTTCAACACTTAATACTAGTAGTTAAGATATTGCCTGTCCATTTTCTCTACCTCAATGGTTCTTAAAATTTAGTGTTTTTCAGAATCACCTGAAGTATTTGTTAAGCCACAGGTTGCTGAACTCACTCACACAGTTTCTATTTGAGTAGGTCTCAAGAATGCCTGAGAATTTTCATTTCTAACAAGTTTTAGAATGTGACGTTGCTTGCCCAGGAAATGGGCTTCGAGAACTATTGCTCTCCCCCAGTATATATCCTTCTTAAAACCCACGGTGATGATAGGGAACAGGCAGAGGATCAAGTTGCCCAGCGAAATATCACGTTGACTTGAGTAAAATCTTGCCAAATCCAGTACACTACGGATACTTCTGGGGCCAAAACCCAAACAAATAGTGGAATTAGTGCGATTATACGATCCTAGGAAAATGTGGGTAAACTGTAACATGCTGGCCCAGATGCCTACAGTCAAAGCCTGTACACAGACACAGCATATTCAGTTTAGGAGATGAGACAGCAACACTGGACATCTGAGGAGGCAGCTTGTACTGAAGAGTGGGGAATCACATCTTAGGAATGTCAAATGAACAGAATGTAGGTGAAGTTTCCCTGCATACACTTTCATGCTGATTATCTCCAAGTCTTGGCAAATACTATCCTCTCAACCCGGAGTAACAGAGCAGCTCCTCTTCATTTCCCTCCAGTTCAAGTAACATGTTTTCTTTTTTTTTTTTTTTTTTGAGACGGAGTCTCGCTCTGTTGCCCAGGCTGGAGTGCAGTGGCGCAATCTCGGCTCACTGCAAGCTCCGGCTCCCGGGTTCACGCCATTCTCCTGCCTCAGCCTCCCGAGTAGCTGGGACTACAGGCGCCCGCCAACACGCCCGGCTAATTTTTTGTATTTTTAGTAGAGACGGGGTTTCACCGTATTAGCCAGGATGGTCTCGATCTCCTGACCTCGTGATCCGCCCGCCTCGGCCTCCCAAAGTGCTGGGATTACAGGCTTGAGCCACCGCGCCCGGCATCAAGTAACATGTTTTCTAGAAAGTCCTCTGTGAACTCCAGCCTGGCTCAGTTAGGTGCTCTTTTTTTCTTGAGGCTCCAAAAATACCCTGTCAATAATATTATTATTGCATTTCTACATTGTTTTATAATTGTCTGCATATATACATTTTTGTTTTTCCAGTGTCTAACAAGATACCCTTGACACATAGTAAACATGAGTTAAATGTTGAAAGAATTCACAATTAAGACAGATGGCTCAATCTCTAATTTTAAAATCAGGGTGGTTCTCATATTTTATGAGATTAACTGAAGATTTAGGGGGATAGTAGGAAGTAGCTCTCAGTTGTATTTTGAATAAGACTAGGCATATAAATTTAGAACTATTTAAAAGAAAAGTTTTCCTAACGACCAAAGTGAGATATGTTCTCTTGAAGGAGTCATAGAAAAGAACAAAGAATAAAGTAATAATTAATATGCTACTTCCCAGAGTTACCTATTGTTGCTATTTGGGTATAACTGTATTATGTCTTCTCTTTCTATAAAAGACTTACATGGATGTGTATTTTTATTGAAATCATAAATTATATACAATTTTGTTTCTCCTTTTTTCTACCTATCATTATATATCTCCAGAATTTGTACCCATGAATGGGGACAATTTTGACAACTTTTGACCACTTGCACTAAAAAAACAAACAAACAAAAAAAAAAAACCAACAACTCTTATCACGTCAACTTTACAAAAGAAAACAGCATTGTGATTACTCCCAGGGACTGTATTTTATCTTCAGTGGCTGCCTGATTTTACCCCACAATTAAAGTTGAAGGAATCCTGAAAAAAAACACAAACAAACAAACAAAAAACATGTATTGAGATATTCATTTCAAAGGCATTTTAGTTAACAGAGTAAAATTCCATCATGAAAAGCAAGATTTGCAAACATCAGCACTATTGATATTTTGGACTGGGTAATTTATTGTTGTAGGGGACTATACTCTTGTGCATTGTGGAATGTTTACCAGCATCCCTCCACTCAACCACTAGATCTCCCTGCTCCCTAGATGTAATAACTAAAAACATCTCCAGACATTGCCAGATGTCCTCATGGGTACAAAATTCTCCAGTTGAGAACCACTAATGAGGAATAATCATAATTATATTCATTCTTCTGTTGATGGACATTTCAGTTATTTGCGTATTTTGGTAGAATATATTCAGCTTCAAAGAATGAATGAATGTTCCCTCCCCTCCTCCAGCTCTCTCTTCCTCTCTCTCCCTCTCTAATTTGCCTTAATTTCTTTCAAGTTTCTTCAGCCTGATAATTTCTAATTAACCAAATAAAAGATGCTAGAGTTAAGAAGAATAACTGTGATGGAGCCAGTGTAGGCGGGAAGACTGACCACTTGTGATAAAATGGCTATGCTGTGTGCTGAAAACATCTATTTGAGAGTGCCTGGTTCAGAAGAAACAGTGCCAGGACCACTCTGCACCAACCTGTGCTATAATTCTTTTCCTTCTCATATTTCTGTCATCTTGATCTAGCTCATAACAGCATCCGTTTTCTAAGCCTCGATTTTATTTTTTCATCTTTAAAAATAGCACAATAGGCTGGGCGTGGAGGCTCATGCCTGTAATCTCAGCACTTTGCAAGGTGGGTCCATCACCTGAGGGCAGAAGTTCAACACCAGCCTGGCCAATATGGTGAAAACCCGTCTCTACAAAAAAAAAAAAAAAAAAAATTAGCTAGGTGTCATGGCAGGCACCTGTAATCCCAATTACTTGGGAGGTTGAGGCAGGAGATTGGGAGGCAGAGGTTTTGCTTGAGGATTTGCTGAGAGATTGCTGAGACAGAAGAGAAAAAAGAGAGCTTATGAGAAGGTAAAATAAACTGTTTGGTTTTCTATATTTCTGTCTTGAATCTTGAGCCAAGATCACACCATTGTACTCCAGCTTGGTGACAAAAAGCAAAACTCCATCTCAAAAAATAAAAATGAAAATATCACAATAATAGTATCTTATTTAAAAAGCTGTTAGGAAGATAAATAGAAAAATACTCATAGTGTGTGTTATGACAATGCCTGGACCGATAAACAGTAACAGCCAAATAAATAAACTCTATTTAAGCACAGGGAAAGGCTGGTGTGGCTAAAGACTCTTGGATGAGGGGGAGGCAGATAGGAGGTGCAGTAGTAGATGAAGAAGTAAGGGAACAGATCGTACAGTCTTGTAGGACAGGGTCATTTGGATTTTGAGTGCAATGAAAAGTAGCTGGAGGGTTTGAGGAATAAATGCAGCATGATCTGACTTATTCTTACGAAAGATCTGTCTGCTTTGCAACAGAGGATACAGTACAAGTGACAGTAGTACAAGTGTTAACTGCTGTAGTCCAGGTGTTAGGTGATGAGTCTTGGACTAGGGCTTTAACAGTGATGACAGTGAGAAGTATTCAGATCCAGGCCATGTCCTGGAGATGGCGTTGATAGGATTTGCTGAGAGATTGCTGAGGATTGGGAAAGAAAGAAAGGACTCAAAGGGGATCCTCAGACCTAAGCTAATGAGTGAGGATGGCTGTCCCCTTTACTGACATGAGGAAACTAAAGCTGTAGGTTGCAGGAAGCTCAGTAGTCTTTTTGTTAAGGCGTAGACTGTAGAATATTTATTAGATACATGAAAAGAGATAGTCAGAAAGTATAGAGTTTTCAATTCAGGGAGTAGCTCAAAGCCTGTGATTCACATTTTGGAATGATGAGCATTCGGATGCTACTTAAAGCCCCGCAACTGGAGGAGATCTCTTAAGATGAGAGTGTAAACAGGAAAGAGATTGCCTCTCAGTGAGTCCCTACCCACTGGGGATGGAGAGTGAATGCTGTAGGTATAACCAAAGAGGAAGACTTACTGCCTACAAGTGCCAGATGCCTACCTTACACCTTGGCATTGAATATGTCCCTGTTGCTGGCACAGCCTCAATGGATAGAAAATGACTTTCAAGTGCTCTTGGCACTTCAAAAATATGCCAATAATAGCTGAAATTCTCATGAGCCAGACAAGGAATGGGGTAATTAACCAAAACTAAGTTAATCTAAAGAATATAATGAAATTAGAATTTGTTTCATGTGGCCTGAGACTTGTGCCCATGTTGTCCTAATTCTACCACTGATGGTATAAATACACTTCCCTGGCTAATAGAGAGAGGGTACTTTGCTCATCATTTTCAAATTACCAGTGAATGCTTACATTGCCTAGTGTACTAGTTTTGAAGTGTGATCTTTAAAAAAATACTCATTTTCTGCATAGTGTTGAGTTAAGAATGCATTTCTCTGTGCCTGGAGTCATGAACCTGACACAGTTAACACAGTGAAATCTACCATACATTTCATCAGAGGTACTTAATTTGATTTTCTAAAATTAAGCAGAGAATCAGTTTGTCATTAGGTCTGAGAATTACTGCATTTCTGAAGTTACTCTGCATACCCCAAAAGGGCTTTATTGGATATGAATAATAACAACCTACAAATATGTTGATGATAATGAGCATCTAAATGTTCTGCAAAGAAAAAAAGACAAAGAAAATCCCTGACAAGCATGAATGGTGACGCATGATGGCAAGAATTTTTAAAATTTATGAATATTACAACATGAAAAAATAATTATGAATAATAAAAATCTGTTACAATAATTAGCTGTAATGAATGCTCATGGTGAGTTAAATGAACTGGAACAATTTAAGGCAATAGCACATAATTTGCATTTTGTGTTATGTCAGATCATTTTATCATTAGTGAGAGAAAGAAGAAGAGGAGAAATAGAGAGAGATGGAAGAGACAAAAGAGAGCTGAGGAGAAAGCAAAATAAACTGTTTGACTTTCTTTATTTCCGTCTTTAAAAAAAGTGAAAAATGCTGCATATTGCAGTCTTCAGTTTTTGCATCCATTTCAGTTTCTATTTTGAGAGTGTCAATAATGTGAGAAAGTGAAAGATGATAAGTATAGCTAACATTGAAATCAGAAAAACTTGAATGAACCTCTACCTGCCTTTTTTAATACATTATTTAACCTAGGCAACCTCCTTAACTGACCTAAGTCTCAGTTACATCTGTAAAAGGGGGTAATGATAGATGTAGCCTAAAGCTATCATGAGGCGTAAACATGTATTTTACAGCTAACAATTAGTCCATGCTCACTATACACCTGGCATTCTGAGATCCGTCACAAAAACTAAGTCATTTGGTCCTCCTGACATCCCTAATCAGTAATTGCTGTAATTATCTCTTTTACAGATGAGAAAATGGAGACACAAAGTGATAGAATACCAATAGTAATTACATAACAGAGTGGGGTTCGGTACCCAGGCAGTCTGGCTCCTGAAAACTCTCCCTTTTGCCACTGCACTAGGCAGCTTCATTAGCCAGCATCATCACAATGCCTGGGACACAGCTAAGAGTTCAATACAGGTCAGGTGTGACTATTTTTTCATATTACCTTTATGGTGTGAGAGAGTGCATTTGCGTATTTGAACAGGCCTTGCTGTAATTAGATCAACCCTGGCCTGCAGGGTAGCGTTTGGGGATGGCTTTCAAATTTCCCCAATATAATCTAACCGGCCCTATCCAGCAGGGGTTCCTGTACTGTAAGGCAACAAGGTTTCCCCAAAGTGATTTCCTCAGTTAGTGAGTGATAAGCTGCTCCCAGGCAGATTGTCATTGCCAGCTCTGAGAGGCTAGTTCTTCATGACATTAAGCAGGATTGAAGGCCATCACTCATCAACTCATCATCCTGGAAGGCTGGGATGACCCCCAACCTACTGACTCCCACAGGGGCATCTCTTTGATGCAGCTGGTTGAGACTTAGCTGGTACCTGGCTTGGAGTTCAGCCAGGCAGTGAGGAGTGATGAGAGGTTAGTTTTGTGCTCCCAGAGCAGGAGGACAAAAGCTCCAATTTGCCCAAGTGTCATTTTTCTCTGCTTGACCATTATCTGCAAATGAAGTTCCAGGAATACTTGAAATCTGTACCCACACAGATAATACCAAAGAGTTGCTCATTCTAGCTCTTCAATTTTTTTAAAAAAAGTGAGCATTGAAAGGGAGTACTATTTTTATAACCCAGTTTTTTTTTTACTTCTGCATTTAATAGTATATCAGGAGATTTGTAAAGTGAAATATCTTAAAGTTTTCACATCTGGCAAGAAACCTGGCATGGTTTACAGAGTTATAATAGATAAGAGTTATCAAAATGCAGACTTGCTGACCCTCTTCATTGTATTGGGCCAAAAAATAAATGTAAAACCAGAACACAGTAAGCATTAACTGGTATTTCTCAGCCTGTGCATTGCACTTTTTCCTGGATGTATCTTTTCTTTTCTTTTTTTTTTTAGAGAAATGCAAAAACTGGGAACCAAGCTCCAGCCTTTTCCTCTTCCTGTCCCACAGCTCAGTTCCTTCTTTTCTTTCACCCAGATCCCCCTCACTCACTAGCTCCCATGCTTCTGTTTGCTGTCTGTGGTGGTCCTCCTGCTTGAGGTTATCAAGTGACTGTGCACACAGCTGGAAACCTCTTTCCCCGCCTCCGAACACCCAGACTCCCCAGATCAGAGTTCCCAGATCACCTCTGGGAATCCCCAGGGCAAGGAGGATGGTTTTCTTTCCCTCTTTTTTCCTTTTGAGGATATGCCTCTACTTATAAGAAAAATGCTTCTGGCCAAACAGAGGCCTGCAGGAATTTGCTTTTAAAGAAAAGAGAAAACAGTAAGACAAGAGGGAAGTTCTTTACTGGCAGCATTTCTCCTCTGGGCAAACAGCTCCAGTTTGAAGTTCCCAGGACAGAGCCACAGGGCTGAGTTTAAGGCACCATTACATATTCAACTATGGACAGCAAATCAGATAGAAAATTTGCTGGGATTTGGGATGGTCTCATTCACTGAAATTTTTTTTTTCAGTGTTTTTACCCAGTGTTTGCTAATTTTTACCTAGTGTTTGCTAAAATCTCACATACGAAAAATTGTTTTTGTTTGATGATAATCAGAAAGGATTGGGTTTCTTTTGCATGCACAGAGGCCCTTATTCCCAGTTGGAGTTAGCTTCAGGCAAAACAGAAAAAGGAGAAAAAAACCCCAGCCATGAATAGCCAATTATCTCAGGTCTCTAACAAGAATTGTTTTACTGTCATTTCCTTGTCAATTGCTTTGTTAAAAAAAAAAAAAAAGGGGGGGGCGGGTAGGGGGGTGGTGTTGGATTCATTTAATTACTTAAACTTTATAGTGAAGAGATGAAGACATTTTCTATCTTTGCTGAATCAATGGATTCTAGTGGTCTTCCAGGGACTGAAAAAATACTCAAAGTCCAATTTTCGTCTTGCCATTTTTTCAGGGGAACTTTTGAAACAATTTTATTCCCAGTTTACAAATTGGGGATTCTTAAGAAATCGGTATATGGTCAGGTTGTTTGAACTGACTTTAATCAAAGAGTTCTAAGTCCCCTATTCCAAGGCCTAGATTTGTTGTTTTTACATTAATTGTGTGTGTTTGTCATTTCTGGGTCAAAGTAAATTTTTCTCTAAACCAAATACTTTCATGTAAGACAAGGACAGTCGGACATCAAAATATGTATTCCCCCAGGAACTTCTATCAAACTATTTCTTTTGATAACATTCTGCCTGACATGTTCAGTGCACCCATTACATCAAAGCTGATTCTGTCTTTAAAAAAAAAAAAAAAAGGAAAAAGCTCTTTAATTTTGTTTTTCTTAGAAAATGCATGTTTCAGTTTTCTCTCCATGTATATCTTTAAAACCGTTGATGTACTTTCAAAAGAGGATTTTCAATAACCTTGAGTAAAGATGTAGAATGCACACTTCTTATTTTGAACAACATAGAAACTGGCAGATTTAGGAAAAATTGTTAGATGAGGTCACTTTGGGGCAGTTCTATAAAATGCTTAAGGCTGACCTCAGTGGTCATGAGCAGAATGAAGGCCTTCAAATTATGTTCTCTTCTTGGATGGTAATAGGTTGACACAGTGCTTAGTTTACACCATCTTTTCTATTATCATTTCCAAACTGCTGGGTTCTGACTTTCTGATGGACCTGAGCCATCATAGGGTGTCTCCTGTTGCTCAGGAGATGGACAGCTGAGATTAGGAGCAAATGACTGTCTTGGAAGCATCAATAAACTAATTAAAAATGTTATCATTGATGGATACACATTATAGAAGAAAAATATAAGGGATGGATACAGATTTATGGCCTTTCCCCTTCATTCGTTGTCCAAAATCCCTTTGGGTAGAAGATTTTGAAATGAGATTTTAAGAGCTGCCCAAATATTTGTGCTCTGATAGAACTAGTGATAATAGCTATGGTAAAATAAATAATACATATCTAACATTTTTTTGCACATATTTATTTTCTAACAGTTCTTGAGCATCCAGTAAATGCCAGATGAAGCATGGGGACACTGAGATAACTATACTGCTATAGCTTCTGTTCTTAGGGTAGAAAGAATCTTCAAAGACAGCCACATAGGAAATCCTCAACTATTCTAATAAAAATACATGTTTAAAAACAAGAATTGAAGCAAGAGAAGAATGATCAGTAAGGGCTTCATGAAAGAAGAAACCATTGAGTTTACTTTTACAATGAAATATCTTTGGGGAGAAAATGCTGGAAACTTGACGTTGATGTTGAACAACATGTTAAAAATTGGCCAACATCAACCAGTTTGTTTAACGAGTTTGTTTAACTTCCTTTTAGCTCGGTCTACATTGAGTTTAACATGAAATTGTGGAAAGAGGCCTAACTTTTTATGGTGACCACTATTTGGACCTGGGTGGGCATACGATCCAAGACCTCTTATTGTTCAAAAGTTTCTCAGCTTGATCCTAATCTCTTTTACTTAAAGTTTACTAATTGTAGATATTAATCATATCTGAAAAATACCTTTACAGTTCACTTGTTTTATCAAACAACTGTTTATGGCTGTATCTTCTGCATTTAGCACATGGCTAGGTTCTTGGTGGATGCTCAATAAATACTTGATCTAGAAAGGAGTAGTAAATGAATAATTAAATAGTTTATTGGGTGACTTTTCCTTAAAAGTCATTGAGTTCTTTGTGAGTAGACACACTCTCTTGTTTTGCTATTTTAGTATCAGTATCTAGCATATTACTGGGAATGTTAAAAATTTCCCCTTGAAAAATTTAGCTTAAAGATAGAGATAATAATCATTAAATGGCTGGCCCTGTGCCCAAGGGTTCAAGAAATAAAGCTGTGGTTGGCAGTCATGGTCTATCTCTAGTAAGGCGATAAACAGGGGACCCTGTTGGGCAGTGAGTGAGTGGACTGGCTAATATGAAAGATACCTGAACATGTAAAGAGAGTAGCCTCGGTTGTTAAATTTCTGCTTTTCTTTGTTTTACTTGCCTTCTGAACATACCTTGATTCTAGTCTTTGGATTCTGAGACATTTCAGTATCTCTATAAGAAATCTCAATCCCACTTTTACCTTTTAATATTTAAGTTATTTATATAAGCTTTTACTCCTTGTAGTCAAAAGAACTCTGAATGATCACTCAGCCACTAGGGTACACTCTGGCTGACAAGATTACTCACTACCCTGCTCTACTTGACTTTCTCCTCCTGCCATTTCTCTGCCTTCCCTGTTGTCTTACTATCTCAAGAGCATGAAAAAAAAAAAAAAAGAAAGAAAGAAAGAAAAAAAAAGAAAGAAAAAACCAGCAAAGTGCAATTTTTCCTTGCCTATTCTGATAGTGAGAAATGGGGATTTGACTATATTTAAGTGAACATGCATTGAGCTTAAAATCTGGAAAATAATAAATATATCCACAGTAACAGCTAATACTATTTTTCATTTACATCCCTACATTGTGCACCACACTTTAGTGGCGTTTTCTGAAAACTTCCCTGACTGTTGGCGCTCCTTCTACCCCTAGTTGGATTAAGGACCCTTCTCAGTCTGAGTTTGTATAAAATGTCTTATTAGTATACTTACCACATTGGTTTGTGATGATTCTGATCAGTCTTTCTCACCATGTGGTGAACTCCTTCAAATGTGAAGATCACAACACAATAATCTCTACATCAAAGGTGCTGAAATAGTGCCTTCTGTATGAATAAATAAGTAGATTAAATACATTATTTTAAGTAATTTCAACATAGCAACATATATATAGTTCTTATGATCTGCCAATTGCTTTTTAAACCAATTCTTTTGAACTCATTTATACACTCTGTTTTTAAAATTGCATACTAGGGGTTTCTGGATTCCTAGAACTGCAGTTTTCCACCAACTTTTGTCTCCTCAGATAAATTGGTTTCACATTATGACTCTGCACTTTATTTGGTTTGATATTGGACAAGTCCCTTAATCTCATGAGGATCAGTTTTCTCTCATATAAAGTGAGGATAGTGTCACCCATCTCTCAGTATGCTGGGAAGACAGAATTGTCTTTTCTTAGCTCTCTATGCCTACGGAGTGTGTTATAAATTCGTAGCATTTTCCACTCTCATTTTTCAGAACAATGCAATAGTACAGTAAAGAAAGAGGAGGCAAGGGAGTTCAGGGTATAGAGAAGATAATGACTATACCTGTTGGGCACTTCAAGGTGAAAAAAGAGGGAGAGTAAATCAAATGGATTTTTGGGCATGCTGGAGATGAAATGCTAGTGAGTAAGCTGGAAAAAAGGAGATGCTAGTCAAAGAGGGGTATTCATGGAATGATGACCATGGAAAGATCACCATAGCTGGAAATGGTAATGTTGAGGTATAGCTATGGGAATTAGTGACTATGCTAGAAGAGTTGGCAGCAACACTACAGGAGAGGTATACAAGGAAATGAGAGGCCAAGAGGTATAAGAATAATCTGCACAAGTATATTGTAATTATCTAGAACATAAGGCAAGTATAAAATGTCAGAGAGACTATAAGTGAACTAGGAGTTAAAATGGTCAAAAAATGTCCTACATATTCCCACTGAAATATTACATTACATAGTCAGAAGATATTAAACCTTACGTTCTATGCTACCAGTTACTACTTATGTAACATTGTGGAAACTCTTTTTCTGATTGTTGGGTTTCTCATTTTAAAAATGAGTATAAGAGGCTGGGCACGGTGGCTCACACCTGTAATCCCAGCAGTTTGGGAGTCCCAGGTAGGAGGATCACCTGAGGTCAGGAGTTCGAGACTAGCCTGGCCAACATGGAGAAATCCCATCAATACAAAAATTAACCGGGTGTGGTGGTGTGCACCTGTAGTCCCAGCCACTCAGGTGGCTAAGGCAGGAGAATCGCTTGAACTCGGGAGGCGAAGGTTGCAGTGAGCTGAGATTGTGTCACTGCATCCCAGCTTCAGCGACAGAATGAGACTCGTCTTGAAAAATAAAACAAAAGAAAAAAGAATATAAGAATATCATCTCTGCATTCTTGAAGTATTTGGGGGGAAGAACATAATAAATAATATACATAAGAATTATCTGGCCAGGCGTGGTGGCTCACGCTTGTAATCCCAGCACTTTGGGAGGCCAAGGCGGGCAGATCATGAGGTCAGGAGATCGAGACCATGGTGAAACCCCGTCTCTACTAAAAATACAAAAAATTAGCAGGGCGTGGTGGCGGGCGCCTGTAGTCCCAGCTACTCGGAGAGGCTGAGGCAGGAGAATGGCGTGAACCCGGGAGGTGGAGCTTGCAGTGAGCCGAGATTGCGCCACTGCACTCCAGCCTGGGCGACAGAGCGAGACTCCGTCTCAAAAAAAAAAAAAAAAAGAATTATGTAATGTTACACTTGGGGACTATGAGATGGTTCCAGTATCATCTTGATCTTTACATCTGAACTTTAGATTTTTCAGATCAGGGTAAGAGTTTCATCCGACAGATGGGGCACTCAATCTGTGGTACCGGAAAGTGAGGAGTCACCCGTCTTTTCTTTAGTCTCTTTTAGATGAAAGGGTGGATGACATTTGGGGCTGCTTTTCATCTACTCTCCTATACTCACTGTTTACAAACACCTCACTCTAATCAATAAACATGGTTGGTGATTTTATTCAATAAAGATTTATAGAGCATCTGTTTGGTGCCAAACACATATTCACCATATGAGATATTTTACATTTCCATGTTTTTTGGTCCAATACGTCTCAGTTTACTTTTTAGTGAGTTCTTCAGTTTTCATATATTTTCACTTAGGTTCAGGAAAATACCCAGACTTCCTTGCCACCTAGATCATTCTGCACTGTAGAAAAATCCTACAGTGTTCCACGTTCAACTCCACAGTCTCTTATTCAACCACAAAGCAGTCTGGTAGAATCAATAAACTAAAATGGAAAAAGCAAATAAGTAAAGAAAGAAACACAACAAAAATTACTAAACAGAATATCTGAAGCTGCATAATTACTTTATATTACGTTAGAATTATATACTTTGAGTAAAAGATCAATTGTCAACCTTGCTTTTTAAACAATAAATAGTAATAAGTTTGAACACTTTAGTGATAGAACAAAATATACAATGATTGTTCTAATAATTATTACAGTCTCTAATTTGTCTGTATTCGCCAATAGATTTTAAATTCTTAGAAAACAAGGGGCATGCCATTTCTGTACTTTTATCCCTAGGGACTTACACACACACACACACACACACACACACACACACACACACACACACACACTGGGTTATCAGTAAATGTTAATTGCTTTTAATTAAGATAAAGATAGATGGAATTTATATAAAACAAAATTGTTTTAAAGATGAACAATAAACCTCGAACCAAGATAAGTTAATATTTTCAAGTGTGAAAATAGGTATTATTTCTAAATTAATTCTTAAAAGTTGTAAATCAAAACTGTTGTGTCAAATGCTTTTATCTCTGATTTTAAGAAAGCAACTGTAATGCAAAATGTATAATATAAGTAATTTATCGTGTCTGACATTGAACAGTAGTTTAAATGACCTCTCTGCTCTCCAAACATCTGGTATGTCTCCAATAAATAGGGCAGTATAAAAGGTAATGTAGAAGAAAAACTTGTTCGGGGGTTTAGGAATATACGTTTGCTAGGCTGGAGGATTATGGATGTATATGCTTTTAATCATGGAAGATTATAAAAATACAATCAAAATTTTTATTAAAAAATATAAATACCTTCTGAACAACCACTGGAATTTGAAATTGAAGCAGTGAGCTCCAAGGGCAATGTAATTTTCTTAACAATAATAGCTTCTATTTGATGAGAATTTTTATTTTGCCAGACACAATGATAAGCAAATTTAATTCGTTACTTTTCATTCTTACAACAATCTTAAGAGACAGGTATAATCTCCAATTTGATGATGAAGAAACTAAAGTGCAAAGAATTTAACAAACTAGCCATGAGTCACAAAATATAACGTAGTGAAACAAGGTTTGACCTCAGGCCTCACAAATGCTAAGACACATGCCTTTTTTGTTAACTACCTCTTAGAGCCTGTGTGAGACTAAAATAATCATGATGATAATAGCTATGATAGATGCTTTTCCATGTGCAGACTCTGTTTCAAACCCTTCGCATATAATGACATATTTAATCTTTATAGCACCCTCATGAAGAAACTGAGAAACAGAAGTTATATGACTGGGCCAAAGGCACACAGCTAATGTAAGACCAGACGCTTAAGTGCATAACTGCACTGTTTTTTAAATAAGAGAAATTACAAACAGTTTCTAGCTGAAAGCACGGCACATACTAGGCACCAAGTAAATGTAAGCTCCTTTCTTCCTACGTATTCCCAAATTAACATTTTATTGAATGATTCATGAAAATGATAACACATTATCATGTGAGATGTATAAGAAATACTAGATGGGTAAAGGATACCTTCTCCATCTATGGTTTTGTTTGATATTTCAACCCTCTCATTTAAAAGAGAGTTATGATTTTCTGTATTTAGGTTAATAGTAATACCTGGCACAGTCATCACATTTAGGTTATGCCTGTTTCATAAACTCTTGTAGTCTGGGCATTTTGTGATCGTGCTTTGTTGTATGACCTTTCAGTTAGTATGCAATCTATCTGACAGTGCTCATCTGACACCTGCAGCAATTTTACCTAGTATGAAAGCAAGTTTTCCTGAGACACTAACTTGGGCTGAATAAATCAAATATAATCCAATACTTCTGAAATGCTTCCATTGTCGATATATCTCTGAATGGTATGACAAGAAGAGTCATGCTTTCTGGCATGAGTTGTTTCTTTGAAATTCTTTTTTTAAATTATTATTATTTTTTGAGACAGAGTCTCGCTCTGTCACCCAGGCTGGAGTGCAGTGGCATGATCTCGGTTCACTGCAACCTCGGCCTCCTAGGTTCAAGTGATTCTTCTGCCTCAGCCACTGGAGTAGCTGGGAATACAGGCACACACCACCATGCCAGGCTAATTTTTGTATTTTTTTTAGCAGAGACAGGGTTTCACCGTATTGGCCAGGCTGGTCTCGAACTCCTGATCTTGTGATCCACCGGCCTCGGCCTCCCAAAGTGCTGGGATTACAGGCGTGAGCCACCGTGCCTGGCTGTTTCTTTGAAATTCTATGCAAATTCCAGCTCATAGTCTATTGCTTTTAAAAATAATAATAATAATAACTGGTTATTTTCAAGAGTTGACAGCTCATCATTTTAGTGAAGCTAGAAATAAATGCTTTTAGAGAAAGGAGTTTTTGTGTCACCATCATATGGCAAATCATTGAACCTCACCATTTCCCTTTATGAATATAAACAAGTTAGTAGACTGTTTTGAGGATATTTAATATTTAATCATTTCCTATTTCTCCCCCAATTGAGTGTTTATGTATGTATTCTTCTTTTCCCTTTAAATAGTAAGGACCAGAAATAATGATTTGTATTACATTCTGTGCCTAGCACAGTAAAAGGCACATAGTAGTTACTCAAAAATTTACTTTGTTTTACCTTCTCAGCCAACTGAGGAAGGGCATAAAGTTATTGTTGGGTGTCCATGAGCAGATATCATATAAACCTCAGTTCTAATCTTCTTTTAATACCTACTGGCTGTGTAATCTTGGGCAAGTTATTTAAACTCCAGCTTTTCATCTGCATTGGGGCCATGTGAGATCGAATGAGATAATTAGCACAGTGGTTGACACATCATAAGAACTGAAAATATTACTGGCATTAATTATTTAGTTAAAAACATTTATTGGGCACCTACTGAAAGCCAATTAGGAACTGAGCTAAGGGTTAGAGAAATCAACATATCTCTTTCCTTTAGGGAGAGAGATATGTAATATTATGCAATCAGTATTACAATCCGTTATGTGAAAAAATGGCACAGCAAGTGTCTAAATGCCTTAGGGAATCAGTAAGAGTTTAGAGAGGACCAGTGTTTGAACTAATATCTAAAGATGAACCTGACCAAAAGGGTAGAGAAGAAACATTATAGACATTTAAATATATGATCAAATAGCTTGTCTATCTGAGAAGCATTTTCATGAAACTTGGTTGTTTATAGCCAACAAGTTCATTGAGTATTTTTTATTGTTTACTTTCAATGGGGAGACCCTCCTTTATCTCTGCTTAATATTCCTCCCTAATTACCATCTCAATAATAGATACTTAAAACATTTTCTGTTGGAGGGGTATATTTGTGTGTGTGTGTATTTAATTTGACAGTTTCTTCATAGTGATAATCAAAAAGTTACCTAACCTCTTTTGAGTTCTTTTTTTTTTTTTTTTTTTTTTTTTTTTGAGACAGAGTCTCGCTCTGTCACCCAGGCTGGAGTGCAGTGGCACAATCTCGGCTCACTGCAAGCTCCGCCTCCTGGGTTCACGCTATTCTCCTGCCTCAGCCTCTCCGAGTAGCTGGGACTACAGGCGCCCGCCACCACGCCTGGCTAATTTTTTTTGTATTTTTAGTAGAGACGGGGTTTCACTGTGGTCTCGATCTCCTGACCTCGTGATCCGCCTGCCTTGGCCTCCCAAAGTGCTGGGATTACAAGCGTGAGCCACCGCGCCCGGCCACCTAACCTCTTTTGAGTTCTATATTTCTCATCTACAAAATGGGACAGCTCTTCTGAACTCATGTACAATAAATGTATAGATCCCTGGTGATGTTTCGGTTTGGATTCTTACCTTGTACTACTGTGTGACTCTTATTTGCAAAGAATGTCTGGGTTTGGAAGAATATCATGGAACCAGGGTTTGAGAGCCTTCTGTGCAGGCTCAGAACCACTGCTCTAAACAAGGTAGACAGAAATAATAGACTAATGTGTTATGTTCTACCTATGATATCTGTACTACTTGCTTTATACACTGATAAACTTAGGATTTTGGTTTGACTCTTTAAGATAGAAGGGTCTGTTTTTTTCTTATGTGAAATTTCACTATAAAAGGTAGTTTAGGGTCTCAACTCCATGAGATTTTATAGGCACTCAGATTCCTTCTCTCTTGTTTCTCCGTCATCTTTCATGATATTCCCTTATTTGCTTGCAAAGTTGTTTCACCAACATCATGTAAACTTCCCAGCCTATGTGAAAAGGAAAGAGGACAGACCGAACAAGAAACTTCCTTTTAAGAACACCACCCAGGAATTGAACATCACTCATATTACAGATCACTGGCTGGAACTTAGTCACAGGGGCTTAGCTAATTGCAAGGGAGTCTGGAAAATACAGTCTTTATCTGGGACACTGTGTGCTCAGCTGAAACCCAGAAGCTTAATTATTAAAAAGAAGAATAGATAATGGGGAATAATTATCAATTTGTGTTTCATGCATGTTATTGCAACAATTCTCTAAGTGTGATCTTATTGTCCACATTCAATGGATAAGATAGTTGAAATTCAGAGAGAAGAGGTTACTTGTCTAGAGACATTTAAATGTGTAGGTCATGGGAGGATGATTACAGTCAAGGCAGCACAACCTTAGGTTCTTAGCATAAAAGAGAAGGGGGTAAAAAAGCTGCTTAATATTGCTTTACAACCCATCAGAAAACAGGCAGCTGCAATGTTCATGTGCTTTCGGCAAGCCTGTGTTTTGCAGGCAATCTGTGAGAGGTGACATAACAGGATGAAGATTAAATCACTGAAAATAGTAGCTAGAGTTGAGCCCTTGGAGAAAAAAAAAATAACGCAATTTGTTTTCAATTACTTGATTACACAAGCTTCAAAGATTCTCCTGTATGCCTTGCCGTCTTTTAAACCATCAGCTTTAGTTGAAATATTAGTTTGAGAGAACAATCCTAGGAACACAAGCAATATAAATTTACAGGCAAAACAAATTCAACCCTGAAAATATGGGCAAGACAAGATAATAAAAAATGTAGGAGCAAGAAATTGGACATAGCCCTGCAATTTGCGGAAATTTTGAGGTCAGATGTCCATGAGCTATGGAATTGTTTAAAATTTGCTCTGGTAGATAAATACATGTTTGGCAGAATTGCTTACACAATGACTTTTGAAGTTTCTCTATAGGAAAATGATAAAAAAAAAAAAAAAGTTAGATGAGAGGGAAAGTTCCTTAGGGCCAGTGACAACATGAACACTATGGAATATATCCCTACATAAAGATCATTTATTTGACACTACATAATCACTTCCTTTACTCCCCCTATTCATGGGGAAAAATTCTAATCAGCCATTTTTAAGAAATCCTAAGTACTTCTTTCAAGAATTAAAATTTTTCAGTCACTATGCAGCCATAAAAAATGATGAGTTCATGTCCTTTGTAGGGACATGGCTGAAACTGGAAACCATCATTCTCAGTAAACTATCGCAAGGACAAAAAACCAAACACCGCATGTTCTCACTCATAGGTGGGAATTGAACAATGAGAACTCATGGACACAGGAAGGGGAACATCACACTCTGGGGACTCTTGTGGGGTGGGGGCTGGGGGGAGGGACAGCATCAGGAGATATACCTAATGCTAAATGATGAGTTAATGGGTGCAGCACACCAACATGGCACAGGGATACATATGTAACAAACCTGCACATTGTGCACATGTACCCTAAAACTTAAAGTATAATAATAATAATAAAAAAATTTTTTCAGTCATCTAATTTTATTTAACGTTTTTTAATTTGAAAATTCTGGCCGGGCGTGGTGGCTCATGCCTGTAATCTCAGCACTTTGGGAGGCCAAGGTGGGCAGATCACTTGAAGCCAGGAGTTCCAGACCAGCCTGGTGAGGACTAAACTCTTATTTTTTTATCTTGTCCAAATTCCTATCTAAAGGGTCTGAGAAGCCATGCCCTACAAACCATAAATTCTCATCAGATGGGTTTATTTAATCCTATATATTGTGACTTACTTTCCAAACTGACTCTGGCATAACATTACGAGACAAGGAAGAAAATCACAATATTTTATCCCAAAACGTATTTCTTTGCCATATCTTGCAATGTCCCTGCAAAGCTGTCCTTTGTGGGGGAAAATTTGCATTTGTAAAGAATCCCTATTAACATAGCAAGATCTTTTCCTTCCAGGCCCTCCCAATCCTAAAGAGATTAACTGAAAGTCTAATACCTTTAAAAAATCTGAATAGTAAACATTTGTCATTTATTGTCTCTAAGGACAGCCACTCTAAAACTTCAAAAGAACTGTGGTCTCCGCAATCTTTTAATTTAACCTGAACGTTCCCCTTCTATGGTTCCCAGGTATTTAGACAAACTCAACCAATTGTCAACCAAAAAATGTTTAAATTTACCTGTAGCCTAGAAGCCTCCATGCTTTGAGTTGTTCTGCCTTTCTGGACCAAACCAATGGACTTCTTAAATGTATTTGATTGATGTCTCATGCCTCTCTAAAATGTATAAAACCAAGCTGTGCCCCAACCACCTTGGACTCATGCTCTCAGGACCTCCTGAGGGCTACGTCACAGGCCATGGTCACTCATATTTGGCTCAGAATAAATCTCTTCAAATATTTTACAGAGTTTGACTCTTTTTGTTTACACTGGCCTTCATGGCAAAACCCTGTCTCTACTAAAAATACAAAAATTAGTTGGGCATAGTGGTGCACACCTGTAATCCCAGCTACTCAGGAGGCTGAGGCAAGGAGAATTACTTGAACCTGGGAGGTGGAGGTTGCAGTGAGCTGAAATCAAGACACTGCACTCTAGCCTGGGCAACAGAGTAAGAGAGACTCCATCTCCAAAAACAAAACAAAACAAAATACAACGACAAAAAAAAAAGTTCTTTGACTTTTGCTCATTATATAAGACTCAATTAGTTTCTACTGGTTGTGACATTTGTCTTTCACCCTATCAATCCTACTTAAACAAGGGTTGCCTGTAAGCTTTGATGGCAAGTAACTTTGTAGGGAAGTGGGGAGGCTGTGGCAAAAAATATTCCATGCAGCAAACTGAGAATCTGAGAATAGAAAATGTTTCCATGTATTAAGCATTGTGATTTTAAAGAGAATCTCATTTGTGCAATAGATATCTTGAACTTTATTTTCCTATGTAATTGAAATTTTATACCCTTTGACCACTATCTCTTCAACCTCTCACCTCCCTCAGCCCCTGGTAACTACCACTGTACTCTCTTCTTCTATGAATTCAACATTTTTAGATTTCACATATAAGTGAGGTCATACAGTATTTGTCCTTCTGTGCCTGGCCCACCTCAAAACATTGTGACTATAGTGCATAGCAATTTTTTATGGTTTGAAAATCACAAGGAAAGTAGATTTTAAGTATTGTCACCACAAAAAAAAATAAGTATTTATGGTAATGCTTGCATTTATTGGCTTGATCAACTCATTTGACAATGTATACATATTTTAAAACATCATGTGGTATGCAATAAACATAAACAATTTTTTGTCAATTAAAAAACAGAAATGTCCGTTGGTTTTGTTACAGGAAAGGCGTCCTGATCCAGACCCCAAGAGAGGGTTCTTGGATCTTGAGCAAGAAAGAATTCAGGGCGAGTCCATAGAGTAAAGTGAAAGCAAGTTTATTAAGAAAGTAGAGAAATAAAAGAATGGCTATTCTGTAGGCAGAGCAGCTCCCGAGGGCTGCTGGTTGCCCATTTTTATGGTTATTTCTTGATGATATGCTAAACAAGGGGTGATTATTCATGCCTCCCCTTTTTCAAACATATAGGGTAACTTCCTGATGTTGTCATGGCATTTGTAAACTGTCATGGCGCTGATGGGAGTGTAGCAATCAGGAAGACCAGAGGTCAGTCTTGTGGCCATCTTGGTTTGTGTAGGTTTTAGCCTGCTTCTTTATTGCAATCTATTTTTATCAGTAAAGTCTTTATGACCTGTATCTTGTGCTGATCTCCTGTCTCATCCTGTGACTTAGAATGCCTTAACCATCTGGGAATGCAGCCCAGTAGGTCTCAGCCTCATTTTACCCAGCTTCTATTCAAGATGGAGTTGTTCTGGTTCACCTGCCTCTGACAGTTTCTTCTGTGAAATTAATTGATTAACAGCAACAGAAGAGGAATGATAAGACTCACATTACAGTCGTCTCCTCTATAGATTTCTTCTCTTCCTATTAATGACTTCAACCACTAAAAATTAACAAATTAGAATCCTAGTGTAAGTTGGCTTTGGAAATATTTCTCTCCTTGGTCTATAGTCAATAATTGAGTAATAAACATTCAGTGATCCCAGTGGTATATTAATATTCTAGTGTTCAGAATTAAACAAAACATTTAACTATGATGGTGGAAAAATTGAGTTACACTTTATGTAGATTAATTTAAGTGGCTTATCAAATCTATATTTTGTATGGTCTATTTATCTCATCCTGGAGGATGACTAAAGTTCCCACCATTTTATCCAGTCTTTAGGTACAGCTGTCTATTAGTATCCCCTGGTTGCCATAACAGGAAACCACAGACTGGATACTTGAATAATATAAATTCATTTTTTTTCACAGTTCTAGAGACTTTAAGACCAAGATCAAGGTGCTGGCAAGGTTGGTTTCTGGTGAGAAATTTCTTCCCGGCTTTCTT
Organism: Symphalangus syndactylus; assembly: GCF_028878055.3. Classification (NCBI taxonomy): domain Eukaryota; kingdom Metazoa; phylum Chordata; class Mammalia; order Primates; family Hylobatidae; genus Symphalangus; species Symphalangus syndactylus. The sequence goes on from NC_072438.2 coordinate 26,668,738, forward strand.
TTTTTTTTTTTTTGACAGAGTCTTGCTCTGTCGCCCAGGCTGGAGTGCAATGGCACAATCTCGGCTCACTGCTACCTCCACCTCCTGGGTTCAAGTGATTCTCCTGTCTCAGCCTTCCTAGTAGCTAGGATTACAAGCGTGTTCTAACACACCCAGCTAATTTTTGTACTTTCTGTGCGATAGGGTTTCACCAAATTGGCCAGGCTGATCTTGAACATCTGACCTCAAGTGATCTGCCTGTCTTGGCTTCCCAAAGTGCTGGGATTACAGGCGTGAGCCACCGTGCCCAGCCCAGCTGGCTGCTTTCTTACTGTGTCCTCACATGATCTTTCCTCTGTGTGAGTGTAGAGAGAGAGATTTCTGGTGTCTCTTCCTCCTCTTATAAGGACATCGGTCCTACTGGATTGGGGAGCCATCCTTAACCTTCATTGCCTCCTTAAAGGCACTAGCTCTATAAATACAGTACAATAGGAATTAGGGCTTCAACATATAAATTTTGAAGTAACACAATTCAGTTCATAACATGCTGTTCCCCTCTTCCTCAAAAGAAAAACATGAGGAGAAAACAAATCTGTATCCTTCATGAATAAGAAGGTCAGAGACTTTCAAAATATATCTGTAATATGGGCAGCATTATCATGTTCATTAATTGTCATGTCAGAAATCACAAAGCAGGATTTTAGTAATGTGGAACATGGGACAAAGCATTTTGATGGAAATAGTCCAATGGCCAGGAAAAGACAGTACACCATTTGCAGGTATGAAAGGTCTCATGGGGAACAAGTAGATGAAAGACAAAATGAGGGACAGAGATACAAAAATGGGCTTTACAAACTGTATTTGTCCCATTCCTGCTCTTTTGACATAAGCCACCTGCCTTTCTACTCTTTGGCTAACATGCAGGAAGCAAATTCCTAGGAGTACCCTTCTATGATTTAGTGTCACTGTCTTGATCCCTTTTCTGTGTCTCATTGTTCCTTCTCAGTCTCGGTCTCTGACATTTGGTCCTAATAATTATTCCTCTAATTCCTTAGACATGTTGATGTTGATGGAAACGTCCATTAAACATAACATTAAAAATAATAATATGCTTATCTAAGTATAAATATTGATACAATTATTTCAAGTACTTATCTAGAAAAACATCAACTGACAGTTCCTGAGAACTTACAGTGTGTTAAGTGCTTTATACTTTGTTGTATTACTCTGTTCTCACACTGCTAATAAAGACATACCCCAGACTGGGTAATTTATAAAGAAAAGAGGTTTAACTGACTCACAGTTCACATGGCTGGGAAGGCCTCACAGTCATGGCAGAACGGCAGAACGCAAAGGGGAAGCAAAGGGACGTCTTACATGGTGTCAGGCAAGAGTGCTTGTGCAGGAGAACTCCCATTTATAAAACCATCAGATCTCATGATGCTTATTTACTCCCATGAGAACAGCATGAGAGGAACCGCCCCCATGATTCAATTATCTCCACCTGGCCCCGCCCTTGATACATGGGGATTATTACAATTCAAGGCGAGATTTGGGTGGGGACACAGCCAGACCATATTACTCATCTTTTCATTGTATTCTTATAACAGCTTTCCAAAATATATTATTTATTACATCTACACTTTCCCAGTATTGAACCTAGAACCTTTTCATTTAGCCAACATCTCTTCCTAGCTTGTCACCTATGCTTTAGAATATAACTCAGGATATAAAACTATATTCGAATATAATAACCTAGGATACAATATTACAGGGACACAGAATGGAGGATTGCATTAAGTTGAGCCCCCATGACATAATAGCACCACAGCAAGTGGCTAGTTCTGTGGTAAGCATCCATCAGACCTGCTTGTTTGGTGCTGGGGTGGATTTTTTACTTAATAATGAGGTTATTATTTCATAGAGTATAGCAAAAAATACATGAGTGCTTCTTTGGATCTGTCATCTTCCCAAAGGGCCCCTGTAACCTGTATAGTGTGGTTTGCTTCTTTTTCCCAAGTACCCAGGAATTTCACTGATAAACATAACTGTTTAGAATGAAAGAACATAGAAGTAATTGTGCTTTCAACTTCTCAATTTTTTGAATATATGTAATTACTCCTTTAATGTAGCTTGAATAAGACTATCTCTTTTTTTTTTTTTTTTTTTGAGACGGAGTCTCGCGCTGTCACCCAGGCTGGAGTGCAGTGGCGCAATCTCGGCTCACTGCAAGCTCCGCCTCCCGGGTTCACGCCATTCTCCTGCCTCAGCCTCTCCGAGTAGCTGGGACTACAGGCACCCGCCACCATGCCCGGCTAATTTTTTGTATTTTTAGTAGAGACGGGGTTTCACCATGGTCTCGATCTCCTGACCTTGTGATCTGCCCGCCTCGGCCTCCCAAAGTGCTGGAATTACAAGCGTGAGACTATCTTAAAGTTGATCTAATTAAATATAATCTACAAATCCTTTCAAGCAACGATTATATTAAATTATATTTATGTATCATAAGTATTTTGCATGAATGTCTCATATGTACCTGGCATCATACTAAAATGAGTATACTAACAACAATTAATATTCGCTACCTCCATTTAAAGGTGCAGAAACTAAGGTACAGAGAGGTTAAATATCTGTTGCAGGACTATGGACCTTATAATTGGCAGACAGAGCTAGGGTTTGAAGCCATGGTTGGCTGAGACTACAATTCTGATGTGTTTTGCCATTAGTCTGTGATTTCTCAAATGATTTTGACTTTTCTAAGTTATTAAATATGACCACAGGTGACCACAGCCACTACAGTTAGTTTCTATTCTAGTCTATATAAAGATTTATTTGCTCTTCTTACCATTTCCTTCATTTTCCAATAACATGTCTCAATTTCTTTATATGTTTATGATTTAAGTAAAAATCATGCCTTCTTTGAATATATATTTTTTTTTATCTTGAGTTAAAGAAACTCCAGAGAAACAGTCAGATTAAAATTTTCTTGAGACATTTTAAAGAAAAAATGAAAGATACGGATTTCCGCTTGTGTTTTTTTAAGTTTGAAGACACTTTCTGCTTTTGCAGGTTAGGGATTTGGTTTAAACCTTTGGCCCTGCTATTCATCCCTGGCTTGTGTATGACCTAAGAATCACTATGCAAATATCACAAATAGGCATGTTTGGGTGTTTTTTGAGAGTATGTTTTCTGGTCTGTGGACTTCATGTCTGTTTCCAAATGAATGCATTTTTATATGAGGATTTGCAAGTCTTTCCCCCCTCTGCCCCAGAGATGATTTCATTTCCAATGGGATCTGTAACGGCATAAGGAAGGCTCCTGATTTTTAAGAGACTTAAAATCCTGCTTCAAGAGAATTTAACCTTAACCCTTCTATTTTTGCAATATTCGATTATCCCCAAGTCCCTCTGCCCACTTATTTTCTGACTTAAACCATAAGTGCTCTCAGAGCCAATTTTCAAAACATTTTACTTTGAAATTTTTATTTGATCAGCAGCCTCAAGATCTGAAGGGGATTACATTTTTCCCCCTTTCTTGTTTCTCGAACTAGCATAAATAATCCTCTTTGTGATAATACCCTGTGTCCCAGAGCGCTTGTTTATCATAAGAGGACTCTTGTTTCCATGGACTAATGAACTCAGAAGCTTGGCTGACTTTCTGATGCAAATGTCAGACAGGAACCATGTCTTTGCTTTTCCAGCCAAATTGCTTCGGTTTTACAACACGATGCTTGATTTATAGGAGTTTTTGAAATATTGAAATTGCCCCCTGTACTAAAAGAAATGCAACATGTAGGCATTTTATTATAGAAACATTAATAAGAATAATTTATAGGGGAAATGGGTTGCAGGGTTTTGGAAAATACTCAACTCTTTGAGCAAAATATGGCAGTGTCAATGAACAACACTGACATTCTAGAGGGAGGTATATGTATTGAGGAACAACCAGACCCAACCTCAAGAGAATGTCATAATTTCTCAGTTTGGATTTAAATAACCCTTATAGAAACAGCAAAAAGCGGAACATAAGACATCCATTTTTGTTTCTTGTAGTATGCTTCTTTATTTTTTATTGATAAATGATCTAAAGTGACCATCAACCATGTGCTCACTCAAAAATAGGTTTTCTATTTTAGTCAGGCATTTAACTAGGAAACATAGATGTTCCTATATAAGCACTGGGGAGGATGGTGAGAGAGACTAATTTATTGTACTTATTCAACATGCCAAAAACAGGGACAGACAGCTTACATGTCTTTTTAAATCTCATTCCTTTTGTATAACATGAAAACTGGGTGTTAGTGTCTGCATGTCATTGCTTTGGACACCAGAAGTGAGAGAGAGAAAGGACATGCCTAACATCTCACAGTCAGTAACCTTTGGGTGAAATATGCAATTCAGAGACCATGTTGATAAGGACAGAGCAGAGTAAAACAATAGGCTGGTTTGAAAACATTCATTTTATTGTGTTAAAATATAAGAAAATGCTGACTAAATCCAATTAGTAAAAAAAAAATATACGTGTGTGTGTGAGTATATGTATGTGTGTGTGTGTGTGTGTGTGTATTTTCCCCCAAATGCATGGCATCATTTGTGCCACAATTGGTATGTTGCTGTTGTGGGGATGGAAAGTGGGTTCTGGCAAGATGATCTGGATGCCTCTTCAGACTAGTTTTTATAATGTTTTTATGTAAGAATTCAATGATTTTATGACCACTTAGAGGTCAGAGAGAGCCTTTCGAGATGCATTAAACAGGCACCGTGTTTAACAACAGACACATGACATAAAACTTAAAATAGGAGATGGAGAGTAGAGAAAAAAGTAGAGACACAACAGAACACAGAAAACTGGCCAACTGAGGCACTGGAGAAGAAAATGTTGATTAAATCCAATGCCCTGGAGATATAGACTGCTTCTGGATGGTGTTATTCATTTGTGTTTGATTATTTTGGGGGATCATTAGTTTTTGAACACCTGGCAGATACCAGCCTTTGTTCTGGACAGTGAAGAGACAGAATTCCATGGCACAAGTTGCTTACAGCCTAGGAGGCACAACAACCAAAGAAACACGTGCTGGTGCCAAGATGGGGATAATCTGGAGTCACCCTGGGAGAACAGAGGGCCCCTAGCCCACACATAAAATGTCAGGAAAAGCTTTCCCAGGGAATGACAGTTAAACTAGGCTGAGATTAGAGGTGTAAGGAAGAGTTAGGTAAAAGAAGGGAGATTTGGTGGGGACAGAAAGTATTTCAAACACATTCTTTGATGCACAGCATCCCATAAGTGAGAGTGAAATGGAACAGTTTAGGAGATGTAAGCAGTTTGGAATTCCTGGAATGTAGAGTGAGAAGGCACAGCAAACAGGGTCAGACTAAGAAGGCCAGCAGAAGCTATCCATACTTTCATTAAAAAAAAATCACTGTCACCATTATTATGTTATTCGCCTATTTACTGTTCACAAACATTTATTATATGGCAGGTACTCTGCCATTTAATGTGAGTTTTTTACAATGGAAAATACTATTTTATATATAAGAGCAATGTTTTATTTATCTTTATATTCTTCATGATACCCTGAAAATTGCACAGTGCATAGAAGTTGTTATTATATACTTATATGTGTGTGTGTATATATATATATATATACACAATACTTGTTATATTATCTGGATGTGATAATGAAGTGTAAATATCAGCTAAGAATCAGAAAAGAGTTTTTAAATCTATGAAGAAATTTAGAAAATAATTTACTACAGCGTCAAAAAGAATAAATTAGGAATAATTTTAACAAACAAGTATATTGAAAAATGTAAAATGTCATTGAAAGAAATTTAAAATGGCTTAAATAAATGGAAAGACAGTTTGTATTTATGGAGTAGAGGATTTAATATTGTTAAAATGGCAGTACGCCTTAAATTAATCTACAGATCCAAAGCAATCCCTACCAAAATCCTAACTGCCTTTTCTTGTAAAAAGTGACCAACAGCTCCTAAAGTTCATATGGAAATGCAAAGTACTCAGAATAGCTAAAACAATTGCATAAAAGTAAAAACAAGTTGGATGACTAACACTTGTCAATTTCAAAATTGTCTACAAAGCTACAGTAAGCAATACGGTGAGGTCCTGGCATAAGAAAAGCCATATAGAACAGTGGAAAAGACTTGAGAGTCCGGATATAAACCCTGACATTCATGGTCAGTTGATTTTTGATATGAGAATCAACACAATTCAATGGGGAAAGGAATAGTCTTTTCAAGAAAGTTCTGGAACAAGTGGCTATCTCTACATAAAATAATGAAATTGGACTTCCTCCTCACACCATATAAAAAAATTAATGCACAGTGGATCAAAGGCCTAAATGTAAGAGCTAAAATAATAAAACTCCTAGAAGAAAATAGAGGAGTAAACCTTTGTAACCTTGATTTAGGCAATAGACTCTTAAAAATTATACCCAAAACAAAAATAGATAAATTAGACTACATTAAATTTTTTAAAACTTTTGAACATCAAAGGATACAGCAAAGAAAGTTAAAAGACAACCTACATATGGGTAAAAATATTTGAAAAAAGTTTTATAGTCAGGTAATAAAATGTGTTGGTGAGGATACTGGGAAATCAGAACCCATATACACTGTACACTGTAAAATAGTGTGCAGTTTTACAGTGCACACTATTTGAACAGTTTGGCAATTCCTCAGACAGTTAAACACATTGTTACTATATGTCTCAGCTATTCCATGCCAAGTATGTGTGTGTACATATATAGGTACACACACACGCACACATACAAAGTTTTACATAAACATTTATAGAAGTATTATTCATATTAGGGAAAACATGCAAACAGTCTAAATGTTCATCAACTGTTGAATAGAGAAATAAAATGCAGCATATACATATCATGATATAGTATTTGGCCATAAAAAGGAATAAAGTACTGACACATGCTACCACATGAATACACCTTGAAATTGTTGTACTAAATAAGCCAATATAAAAGACTACACATTGCATGATTCCATTTATAAGAAATGTCAGAATAGGCAAATCTATACAGATGGAAAATAAATTAGTAAAAACAAACCAAAAAAATGAGGATAATTTGGAAGTCTCTTATTTCTGTCTTCTGCAAGTAAGGGCTGACTTATTCCAAAGAGGCATTATGCAGTCCATGGGAGTCCTGATATATATACTTTTTTACCATAGTTTCACTGAGTAATATAATTTTAATTTTTATCTTTATACAAATGTAGTAATAGAATATATTTTTAATAGAGGAAGGGTTCAACAAAGGAATGTGGCTAGGACCCAGCAAAATCATAATGAGACTCTGCTTGCTGCATTTGAAGACAACCTCATCCCATCCCGTCTCAAGGTAGAAATCCCTAGGATGAAACAGAAACTATTCTTTTTTGTAAATTGCATAAATGGCCATCAGACTTTGCAATACTTTCCACCAAACAGTGGGTTTAATTTTCTCATGTCTTGTATCTGTGCTCACCTTTGATTCGTAGAATGTGGTAAATATGATGTTATGACTGTTCTGAGCCTATGCCACAAGAGGTATTGCAATTTCCAATGCCATGCCCTTGGAACTGGAAAAACTCCATGTGAACAATCCTGGACTAGCCTGCTGGAGCAGGAGGGAACAGGTGGACAGAGGATCTAGTCGTAACATCCATGCCAGAGAAGCTATCCTGACCCAGTAAGCCCAAGGGACCCCACATCTTCTAGCAAGCACCTGAGCAGAGATCAGCTGAACCTGTTCCTTATTTTGCTACAATACAGCCCAAGATAGTCAGATTTTTAAATATCTGACCCAAATTGACCTACTGTGTTACAAAAAATTTTTTAGAAATCTCAGTTTTGAAGTATCTATTCTTGAGTTTGATTGTGTACATTTGACCTAGCTGAAATTTTATTATCTGTTTTCTTCAGTGCAAACTAGAAGATTCCACTCTTACCTTGATTTCAGAACAATGATCAGTCAATGCTATCTGTCTTGAGAGGTAAAGTGGTCTCTAGAATAAAATATGTGGCCATGGCAGGACAGTATGCTGCTCCAACTCTTAGATATAACTAACTGTCAGTTTTTTCTTATGAAACAACATGATAATTTATTTATTCAATTATTTAAAAGTGCTAACAAGAATGTGTAAGCAGTAACAGCATACAAAACAATGGGTTTTTGAATGCATTGCCTCAGGGTCCAATCACTGGTGATTTTCATAACATAAAATTTAAACACCCCCCCACCCCAACACATACACACAGCCAAACACAGTGGTTCACAACTGGAATCTCAGTATTTTAGGAAGCTGAGGTGGGAAAATCACTTGGGCCCTGAGGTTTGAGACCAGCCTGGGCAACATGGTGAGACATTGTCTCATTAATAATAATAATAATATTGAAATAAAATAAAAACCACAATTTTAAAAAATGAAACATACTCTTCACTTGCATTGTGAAATTAGGTGGTTAAACAAATAAAAGCTCTGCCTCTTAGCTTGGCCTTAAAACAAACTAGTTATTGTTTTCTGTCCATCAAAAAGCTTTGAGTCACAGCACATCTCAAAACAAACTATAAGCTTTAGTCACAGCACACCTCAAAACAAACCCCAGATAGTTACACAATTTAATAAAAGGAGATGAAAAACATAAATATATTTTTATCTGTAACAACATAAAAGAGGAAGATATTCTTACAATGAAAGCAAAGGGAAAAATCACAAAAGTATGTATCAGATTTGGTGTTCTTAACACTTGTTTGTAAAAACATCATAACATTAAAATACAAGTAGAAACCTAGAAAAATATTAACCACAACCTATATAACACAATAAAAGCTAATGTCATTTATACATAAGGTGTTCATACAAATTGAAAAAGAAAAATTCCTGTAATTTATCAGTTTCCTAAATTAAAACTACTTATAATCAAAGAAATACAAACAATATTTTTTACACATCAATTTAACAAATGAACTTAAGACCTTTTTTCACTGGGTACTATTGCTAGGGGTTAGTTTTACAAAACTAAAAAAAATGTATATTTTTCCTTGGAAAGTTTTCAGTTTTGAGTGAGAAAATTAGATCAATAGGTCCACTAGGTATAGTTGTGTAGATTGTGCATAATATACAGGACTCAGTTTAAGATGCAAGTGGATTCTACCCATCAAGCCATAAGCCCTGGTATGAGCTTCATTTGCTAAAATTAGATATTAAAAATATTTTATATAGGCTAGGAGCATGTACGCAGACACAAACATTAAAAACATAGGTATAATATAATAACTACTAAGGGGAATTTTCAGAGTTCTATGTGAGTACAGCTTGGTGTTCAAGAAAAGGATTCTGTGTGAAGGGGTCAGGAGCAGAGTCCTGAAAACTAAACCAGAATTGGTCCCATTAATAAATATGCATAGATAAAAGTGCTTTAGACAGGAAAGATTACATGGCACATTTAGCATGTCATGCAGTGTGTGCAGAGTGTCATCACGCTTGAGACTGGCAAAACAAAAATGAAAAATATAGGAAAGACTTCGTATAACCTACTAGGAGTCTGGCTGAGAGTAATGGAGAGCTATGGAAAGCTTTCTAGGCAGGAAAGTAATAAACAGATCTCAGTTTTGGGGAGATTAATCTGACACACCAAGGAGAATAGATAGATTGATGATGGTTTTGGAAAGAAATTAAAATTCTGGCAAGATCTGCTGTTCCTCTATGTATCTCCTAACCAAGTTTTTCCAGTGCCTTGCTGTAGTACAGATCTGAGTTCTCTGTGACATCTGTCCACCCAATTAGATATTCTTTCCCCATCTCACTTATTGTGCAATCTGATAATTTCTGTCAATGATTTTTATGTCATAGCTCCAGGAACATATGGAGTCTGACTCAAATTGCCATTAGTCTTAACTCCAAATTCCTGGGAGAGGGAATATGGTTGGTTTAGACAGTGCAGGGTAGTTTGATCCAAATAGCCATGGTTGGGGTGGCTCAAAGCTGGCTGCCACCCCTCCATATTCAGGGAATAAAGATGGAGCAATTCCTGCAAAAAGAGAGAGGTTTTGAGTTAATTTTGACACAGCCACACACCTAAAATATACTGTACTAAACCAGGGGAAGTCTGGTGCTATGGTCTGAATGTTTGTGCTCCCCTCAAATTCATGTGTTGAAACCTAATCACCAGTGTGAAGGTATTGGGAGGTGGGGCCTTTGGGAGGTGATTAAGTCATGAGGGTGGAGCCTTGGTGAATGAGATTAGTGCCCTTATAAAGGAGGCTACACAGAGCTGTGTTGCCTCTTCCATCACATAAGGACATAGTGAGAAGATGCCATCTATGAATATGAAATCAGTCCTCACCAGACAGTAAATCTTCTAGCCCCTAGATCTTGGAATTCCCACCCTCTAGAACTGTGAGAAATAAATTTCTATTGTTTATAAGTGACCTAGTTTATGGTATTTTGTTATAGCAGCCTGAATGGACTCAGACAGCTGGTATTTTAAGGACAGGCAGGGGAAAGTAGGCCGTAAAAGAGAGAGATGGGAAGGAATAGGAGAAACATCAGGAGAATGGCTGAATTTGTTATGAAATAATACATGCACGAAACCAATCTGAAATATATCAAGAATTTTTATATTGCTCACATTTGACCCAGCAATTTCCCTTCTAGTATTTCACATACTCCAGATACATCAGAGGTCTCACGGGAGTCTTGCTCCCTTCTCTGTCTTTCTTCTAGACTCATCTCCCAGCACTTTTGGATCTACTCTCTATGCCCCAGCACCATTTATATGCGTGAAAGTTCTCTACTTCTTGCTTGCGCTTTTTCACTTCTGAGTTATTTATATGCTTTTGTCATTGCCTAAAATATCTCCTCCTGAACTCTTTTCTATATGTGTACAGGACTTTTCTTCATCATGTGAAGAAGCCAACACAGACATCAACTCTTGTAGAAATATTTACATTCCAGGATGGGTGGAATATTCATCCTCTGAGACACTCTCCTTACTGCTTATTTCACTTACTTCTGGCAACAGTAAATATTATTATTTTTTGTTTTTTTAATATAACTGTCTCATAATATTGTTCATTCTTAAAGGATAACAACCATATCTTGTCCATCTTCATAACCTTGAAGAATGTTATAGTACTTTGTTAATAGATAATATTCAATAAATATTTATGGAAGAAATTTAATGATTGGATAATTATAGTCAAATATATTGAGAAGAAACAGGGTAAAGATATTGATTAACTGCTGTCATTGTTAAAAAAAATTGTCATGTTAAGATGTGGGGACAAAGAGATTAGCTCCTCTATAGCTCTGGGAACAGTTATGTGCGTTGCTGTGAATATTTGTATTCAAGAGAAATGTCTAATTTTGTTTGACTGAAAAAATGAGCTTTTATCTTATAATCTTAAAAGTGAATGTGATACCAAGCCTAGCTTCAAGATTAACAGGCTAAATTATTAGCAAGTTTTTACTGAGTTAAAAGGCAAACATTAGGCAGTTAAAATTATAATATAGTAGATTCTCATGTAAGGTCATCAACAAATTATTGGAAACTGTGACTTTAAGCGAAATGACTTACTATAGGCTACTTGATATAAGGAAAAGTTCCTACTACGTATTTCTGGTCACAGAAACGTTATCAAATTTCTAAATAAAGCCCCCAAATGCTTCTAATATTAAACATCAAAATAACTCTGAGCTATCCACACATTTAAGAAACATTAATTAAAACAAACAAGTAAGAAGTTATTTACCCACTTATTCTCTATTCAGGTTCACAGATGATGTCTTGAGCCTCTCACTGTAGCTCAGGGCACCAGGCAGGGACCCACATTGAACAGGAAGCCATTTCATCGCAGGGCACACTCACACACACTCCTACCCCCGCTCAAACTGGGACACACAAATTCACCTAATGTGCACATCTTTGAGATGTGGGCAGAAATGAGAGTACCTGGAGAAAACACACACAAACATTGGAAGAATATGGAAACTCCATAGAGGAAGTGGCGCCAGCCATTTTTCTGATCATTATAATAAAACAATTTTGAATGAAATGACATCATTTGAGGGCCTGCTGTAGTCCTATTCTGAATTTCTAATGGTGTTTTAAAGTGATTATTGATTGATTTGATTCTTATCTCACCTTATTAGGGACCTCAAGAATTGGCATATTGGCTGGGGGCAGTGGCTCACACCTGTAATCCCAGCGCTTTGGGAGGCTGAGGTGGGCAGATCACCTGAGGTCAGGAGTTCGAGACCAGCCTGGCCAACATGGTGAAACCCCATCTCCACCAAAAATACAAAAACTAGTCAGGCATGGTGGCGTGTGCCTGTAATCCCAGCTACTCGGGAGGCTGAGGCACAAGAAGCCCTTGAGCCTGGGAGGCAGGGGTTGCAATGAACCGAGATCGTGCCACTGCGCTCTAGCCTGGGTGACAGGGAGAGACTCTATCTCAAAAAAAAAAAAAAAAAGAATTGGCATGTTTATTCCCTTGGGTGTTTATTCTAGAGAAAATTGTTGAGTAGGCAATACCAACATTTGATGTCATCAATTACAGCGTCTCATGAAAGTCTTTCATGTACCCAATAGTCTCAAGCTCATTTCATATATTTTTAAAAGCTATTTTAAGGAAAAAAAAATATACAATCACTTATAATCATCTCATGTAATTTTAAATCAATTTTTAGTGAGCATTAATCCTTCTTTCTGATTGTGGAATATATTCCTCCTTTTCCCCCCTCCTTTCTTCCTACTATCCTTCGTTCCTTATTTCCTGCCTTTTAATTCTCTACTCTTACCTCCTGTCTTTCCCTCCTTCCTTTAAATTAGATGGATGAATATATTAGAGAGATAGTACAATGGAAAAAGAGCCCTCTGGAACCTGTGAAAACACATCTAAACCTGATATTAAAATGTATACTTCCCATCAAATACTTATTTAGTCACCTTAATATCAGTCTTCCTTATATGCATACAGCCATGTGTCACTTAAAGATAGGAATACATTCTGAAAAATGCATTGTTAAGCAATTTCTTTGTTTGCCAACTTCACAGAGTGCACTTACGCAAACCTAGATGGTATAGCCTACTACACACTTTGACTACGTGGTATAAGACTGTTGCTTCTAGGCTACAAACCAGTGCAACACGTACTGTACTGCAGGCAGCTGGAACACAAGGGTAGGTATTTGTCCATCTGAACATATCTAAACATAGAATAGATACAGTAGAGATATGGCATTGTAATTTTATGGAACCACTGTAATACATGTGATTTGTCATTGACTGAAACATTGTTATATGGTGCATGGCTATTTCTTTAGGAGAGATCCCAATACTGACAGTTTAAAAGGCCAAAACTTGTTTTGAGAAAACCTATATATTTTTGGTTGTGGTGGCCTAGAAAATGTCTTGAAACTAAATAACATTTTAATTATCCCACGCCTTCAAGTAACATAAGGTTGAGTCAAAGTTAATTAATAGATTGAAGATTGTTTGCCTCAGGATAGCATTTAGAAGACACATGTTAATTCCTTAGTTGAATTTCTGATTTGAAACACAAAATAAATAATAAGCATTATTTCAAGAAAGGATGCTTTTCTATCTTCCACTAAGCTTTGCAAAAAGGTAAACTTATAAATAAGAATAAATAAGAAATAAGAACCTACAGAGTTTATTATTTCCAAGAGACATTTGCAGGTGGCTGACTTTTGTTTAAATTTAGGTGGTTTCAAAGAACAAACATAATGAAAGTGCTTAATGATTAGAACTTAAATACATTAGGACCCTCATTAAAATCTAGAATATCTGCTTGAAATTACCATTCAATGTAGATGCGTCTCAATTAAACAGATTACGTGTATATTTCTTCACAATTTATACTCTTCTGAGAAAAAAAACTACATATATGGCTTCAGAAGTATATCAAAAGGGCTTTGGACAAAATGATCTTCAGTTTCCATGAGTTTTGTTAATTGAAAATACGGTGTATCTCAAAGGGGAGCAGGCTTATATATTAGGACTGAAAAGCAACATTTATTTTGACATTGAGGCTATTCCCTTCCCCTAAGAAAAACATTTGCAGAAGGCTCTTAAAATTGGATTGCTTTAAATGATAAGTAAAATTTATATATGTCTATATTTTGTATATATGCTTGTATATTTGCATATGTACATATATACATACAGAATAGTAAAGTTTCTTATAATAAATTATATGCTTGAAACTTTGAAATAAAGATGAATGAATCCAGTACCAGACTTTTTAATATATTGTTAGTTGAGAAAGAAGTGAATTTTCCTCGCTGCATCAGTTTGTCACTTTTGTTGACAGGGTAGGTATAGTAAATTTCCATCCAGAGAGAATCAGTCAAATTTATACATAGTCTTTGTCATGACTCAAATAAGAGGTTTTGGTGATATCTACATCTTCAACTAGAGCTGTGTTTTTGTTGACTTTAGAGTTGCAGTAATTAATTAATAAGGTAGGATAAGGATTAGAATAGATAGTGAAAATGCTCCAGATGTAGTTAAGCTTAAAGGGAGATAGAAGGAAGGTAGGGCAAGATATCCACCATGGTAATAAAAACTAGAGAAATGGCAGACCTTTGTATCTAGAAACCACATTGATAATAAACCTGATAATAATCGTCAAGATAAATCACTTGTAAAGAGCAGTTGTGGAAACTGTCACCTGGACTTGCGTTTATTGGCTTTTATCAGTGGTGCTGGGGTATGGGTAATAAATCTGGTTAATAGAAATTCATAATAATGCATGTGAAGATTCTAATAAAATAACTATGTTTTCACTTGAGTGTTCAATTTACATTTTTTGAGTGTAAGGCTTATGAACTAAGAATATAAGGCCTAACTACCATGTGCTCCACTCCTTTCTATCCATTGCCAAATGATAAAACTCTCTCAGAAATTATGGATTTGACATGAGATGAGGTGTTAATTGGAGTTTGGGAACAAATTGAAAACCCCGACCCTAATTTTTGAAAGTTTACAATAATCATACTCTCTTACAAAAATCATCCTTTAACTGCTTTTCATGAAAATCTTGATCAGGACAGGATGTTCATGAGACCATCACATTAAACAAAATAAGCACATTTCCAGTTGGATTTGATCACCAGATTCCACCTGCTGAAATCACACTGAGTCAAATAAGCATGTTAACCTGTATCTACATTTTGTTCATTTATAAAGTGTTGGATTAAGTCATAAAATTGAATTCTATTTTACTTAAAGGCAGCTGGGTACAGTGGATAGAACAGATTTTATAGGTCTCATTTAAAATCGAATTGTGCCTATTTGGTGTGTGACTCTGGGCAGAGTTGCTTTACTTCCCTGATCCACAGTTTACTGTTTCTTGCATTTAGGATGAATGCATTTGCTGGTCTTCTTGCATTTGTGATAACATTTAATGTATGTTGTCACAGTTGCATTTATCCATGGCATTATTTCCATATCATGGGTGGATGTGTGTATGTATTTGTGTGTCTCTGTATAAAATGCCAACTAATAATTTTTATTATCATTTTATGAGGTAATTAATTTAAACGTTTATTCAGCATAGTAATTTGGGCAAACCAAAAGGGAAAACACCCTTTTGGCAGTCTATTCAATATAACATCTTTCTTTTGACCTTTGATTCTCAAGTTCACCTGGAAAATTTACTCTAATAGCCTTGAGATAGCACTCTCCTGGAAATCAGAACTTTTTCAGCCTAAACACAATATTCAAGTTTGCTTTCAAGTTTAATGTGTTTTTAAAAATATGAGTGACTGACTACAAAAAATTAGCTGGGCGTGGTGGCGGGTGCCTGTAGTCCCAGCTACTCGGAGAGGCTGAGGCAGGAGAATGGCGTGAACCCGGGAGGCAGAGCTTGCAGTGAGCCGAGATTGCGCCACTGCACTCCAGCCTGGGCAACAGAGCGAGACTCCGTCTCAAAAAAAAAAAAAAAAAAATATGAGTGACTGGCCAGGCACTGTGGTGTGGGCCTCTAGTCCCAGCTATCTAGGAGGCTGAGGCAGGAGGATAATTTGAGGCCAAAAGTTTGAGGGTACCATCCACTATGATTGCACCCATGAATAGCCACTGCACTCAAGCTTGGACAACATAGCAAGATAACATCTCTATTTTTAAAAAAAATGGGTGACAGATAACAGTCATTTGAACTTGCATACATCTGTCAGTAGCTTCCCAGATCATCTAAAGCATTAATTCTTCAAAGGCAAACTTAACAGAAACATCCTCAAATAGTGATAAAATATCTAGATTTTCATTGTGGAATTAATATAACTTATTTTAGCAGCTACAATTAGATATCATTTATAAATAGCCTAGCCTTCAGATAAAATTTTCTTTCTTAAACAAACAAAAAAGAAAAAATAAATTTTTGAAGTGGTAACTATGTGAATTCTATTGACATGTTTATATTTCAGGTGTGAATATTTAATTTTTACTATGGATCTATTATTTGCATTCTTAAATTTTTGTTTTGTTTTGTATTTTTTTCAGAGTCAGGGTCTCAGTCTGTCATCCAGGCTGGAGAGCAGTGACGCAATCCTAGTTCACTGTAACATTGAGCTCCTGAACTCAACCAATCCTCCCGCCTCATCCTCCCCAGTAACTAGGACCACAGGTATGCACCACCTTGCCTAGCTAATTTTTCTGTTTTTTTGTAGAGACAAGGGTCTTGCTATGTTGCCCAGGCTTGTTTCAAATTACTGGGCTCAAGCAGTCTTCCTACTTTGGCCTCCCCAAATGCTGGAATTACAAGCGTGGGCCACTCCCTCTGGCCTTAAAATTTTTTAATAGAATGATTTTTTTTTGGTATTCACTTTGCTTATTGCTTAATAGTTTTGATTAGCAGTAGCTGAAAATAGTGCCACAATTTTCATATTACTACATAAATAGGTCTGCTAATCTGACAAATGTATAATTTTTGAACATTTTTGGAAGGACTCATGGAATCTAAACACTGATTTCTATTTTGTAGTTGGCTGAATAATGGCCCTGCCAAGATGCCTGCATCTCGATTCCCTGAACATGTACCTTATGGCAAAAGGGACCTCGCAGCTGTAATTAGGTTAGGAATTTTGAGACATGGAGATTGTCCTGGATTATCTGAATGGCCCAATAAAATCACAAGTGTCCTTTATAAAACAAGGCAGGGGGAGATTGAACCATAGAAGAAGATGAGAGGATGATGGAAACTGAGGTTGCAATAATGCACTTTAAGATGGAGAAAGGGGCACCAAGACAAGAAGTAGAGGCCTAAAAGCTGGAAATGCAAGTCTAGAGGCTGCGAAAATCAAGACACAGATTTTTCCCCTGGAGAATCCAGAAAGAACACAGCCCAGCCAACACCTTCACTTTATGCTTCTGACATCCAGAACTGTAAGATAAACTTGTGCTTCTTTATTTAAGTCAATAAATATGGGGTAATTTGTTAAAGCTTCAATAGGAAACTCACACACTACTGCTTTAAAAGAAGGGCTGAAATTATATATTTTGATGCTTTTCTCTTCCTCTCCTAAATTAAATAATTAGTTGAACAAATTATAGACCTATAGTCTGACAATTTTCAGAGAGGGCAAGTTAGGGATTTTAACCTTATAATGTTTGTGGAGTCTGATCTGCAAGAATGTGATGAAAAAGGGGGAGGGGATGGGGTGAGAACATCCCACTTAACCTGTAGTTACTTAAAGTGGAATTGCCTTAACAAATGAGATCGTCATTACCCTTCCCTTTACAAAAGTGACTGATGTCTTCAGCTGCTATTAATAAATGGTGCTGGCAATTCTACTGGGTTATTTGTTTCATGTCCTTCCCAATATTCACATTCTCTACATCTTAAAACTTTTCACTCATTCATGAACACTGCCTAATGTACCAGAACATTGCATTAAGTTGCTATCTGGCTCTCTAGATAAACATTAAAATAAAAGAGTCATTAGGAATGGGTGAAAAAGATTACAGTAGAAAGAAAGGCCTTTTGTAAATTGCTTTCCAAGAGCTAGGCACCGTTCCAGGAAAATGAAGGGCACTTTTCAATGAACTTTAACCTTCTCCTTTTGGTGGCATAAAGTCCTTCTTTAGGGCATCAACTATGCAAGCCAATGGTGAATATTTTGCCAGAATTTTTGCATTAAAATTGTAATCACTTAATATTTTGAGGTTATCCAAAGATATTTGATTATATAGTGATATTAAAATTTGCATTTTATGTTTATTATAATTAACAGAACAAGTCTGTCGAATATTTCTTCAGGAACTCATACGACTACATTTTTCCATATATTTGTGTCAATATAAAAAGAATTCCCATTTAGGAAAATAAGTTGTTCTTTTATGAGTAAAACCTATGTTTTCAATACTATGATTCCTTGGAAAGTAAATATTCCTTACAAGATAAGAGTGATAGAAATTTGGACATGAGAAACCAAACATTCCTTATACATTACCTACAATCAATGAAATAAAGAAAATAAGACATGGAAGAAATATTTTTAAATGTGAGGTAAAGTGAAATATAAAGAAAGATATATAATATGTATGATTATATCACGCTCATTAATGAATTATTAGAGCAGGGCCAAATTAGTTAAGTGTATGTGTAGGTTAAACTCTTCTTTCTCTGATACATTAATCTATATGCAATCAAGTTTAGAAGAGCTTGCATATTTATTATATGCTACACAGGTGTGTGTACTACCCAACTCCTTTTTTCCATTTGACACCATTGGTATGACACCATTTCATAAACTACAAGGAAATGGAATCCCTAAGGAGTACCTTGTTTAGAATTTCACAACTAGCACATGACAGAGATGAAATTAGCATCTGTCTTTTGATGCAAAAAGTATGCTCTTTTCTCAAGTAAGAGGTAGTCTAAAAAGCCAGTGTCAAAAGGGGAAAGGGAATATTCCATTGAAATTCTTCGTTATGAAGTTAATGTAGAAGGGATAATATTTTTAGATTTGTCAGATTACTGTATGAGTCTTGGTTCCATGTATGTGTGTATCACAACTGGTGGGTCACCTGAGTTTGTCAATGAAAAAATCCATCCACCAAAAATTCCTTATCACAATCCCCTTTAAAAAAGGAGAAGTAATTACAATGGATCTATCAATCCAATGAAAATGAATCTATTACCATACGAAAAATCTGAAATTTACAAAAAACGTAGAACTGATATGTAAATTACATGTGCATTTTTTTTTTTTTTTTTTGCTATTTGGTATATGATATTTTCTGGGAGAAAATTCATGTAATTGTTATTTTGCAATAGCCAGAAAGATTATCACTGGCCTATGGAGACACTATATTGTACTAAACATATAATGTTAAGAAACATTTAAGTATGCTAGTTGCCAGATAGAATTCTCAGATTTTGTATTTGTTCTTTTTGTATAATGCATGCCAACACAGTCCTCACAGTTATTTATGCTGTTGGGTCTGTTATAATCCCTATTTCACAGATTGAGAAACTGAGCACACAGAGGTACAGTAACTTATACAAAGTCACCCACATAGTGGCTGTACCTGGGATTCAAATCCAGGTGTCTTGACTCCAGAGATCTTTGTGTTAATATATGCTCAAATATATAATAATTTCTAATACAAGTTGAGTAGATTTTCTTAAGATATTAACAATTGTTTAAAAATGGAGAAATAGAAAAATGAAACTTCCTAAAGCTAAATTATGATGTAATTTTTCAGCATAAAAGAGTCTGCCAAGGACTGAGTAGGTTAAATAAAAAAATGTGCATTTAGACACCTTCCTCATAACATTTCAGAAAATTGAAAAATATGTAAAAGATTCCAAAAAGATATGAACACAAACAATAAGCTGGTTACTTATAAAGAAATAAGAATTAGAGGCCAGGTGCGTTGGCTCACACCTGTGATCCAGTACTTCAGGAGGCCGAGATGGGCGGATCAACTGAGGTCAGGAGTTTGAGACCATCATGGCCAACATGGTGAAACCCCGTCTCTCCTAAAAATACAAAGGTTAATTGGGCAATTGGGCATGGTGGCGCATACCTGTAATCCCAGCTACTCAGGAGACTAAGGCAGGAGAATCACTGGAACCCCGGAGGCGGAGGTTGCAATGAGCTGAGATCATGCCTCTGCACTCCAGCCTGGGTGACAGAGCAAGACTCTGTCTCAAAAAAAAAGAAAGAAGAAAGAAATAAGAATTAGAGTGATATTTGACTTATCATCAGCAAATCCAAATGTGACAGTGGAAAAAAACAGTTATTTTAAGTTCTAAAGGAAAATACCACTCCTTGCCAAAATATCAAGGACAAGTGCAGGACAGACACATATTTGGATATGCACGGACTCTTTAAGTCTACCACTCACCTCCTAAAGTGATTTTGTAGAATGAACTCCAGCAAACTTAAGATGAAATACAAGAAAGAGGAAGACATGATATTCAAAATATCACACAAAACGTGAGTGAAATTTAAAAGCTTGATGTTAACTGTGAAATTGTCTTAGAAAATAAAGTAGAAAAGAAAGTCAAAACATTTTAAAAGGAACACATTAAAGGACATAATTGATTCACTGAAACATAGAAAATAATATAGAAATTACATGATTTTGGTCCAGGGTTTCTCAATCTGGGCACTATTGACATTTTGCATCTGATAATTCTTTTGTGTGAGAGGGTGTCTAGTGTCTTGTGAATTACAGAATGTTTAACAGCAACTGGAAAAATGATGAAATGCTTTACTTTTCTGACACAAATGTGCTCTATAAATATTTGTTAACTGAAGTAAGTTTACAGAATAAAATGGGATGAATGTCAAAAACATTTATGTGAAAAGTAATGGTGAATAAAATATGAGCGGACATCAGGCATTACATTGCTTAGCTTACATCATAAAAATCAAGAGATAATGACAAGTTGATGTGTTATGACCTAATATTAAAGTGAGTATGCAAATCTATACCGATAATAAAGAGGGAAGCTAAAAATAAATTTGGTATACTTTGGGAGGAATGAGGAATAAGAAAAGCACAAAGGAAGGTATACTTTATGTATGTGTATGAAAAATAACTTCCCATATTAATAAAAAACAGGAAGCAAACAAAACAAAACAGAAATACAAATAAACAAAACCCAACATATTAGCGGGACAAGTCAATGGTTGTGAAAGTCATACCATTATCATCTTTTACTCTTATATCGTTCAATTTATTTACTTTATTTAAAACAAAATTTATAGATTTTATGGAAGAAAATGTGAAAATAACAAAATGGTTGTGCTATGTAATTAATTGGTTGTTTCATGGGAAACCTAACATCCTCTTCGGGAACACTGAATGCTGAATGAGAAATTGATAGATGAGTTTTTAGGAGCTGCTCCCTTAGAAAAGTCTAAGTTATGGCATGGTGCAATAAGACTTACATTTTGGAAATACCATTTTCAGGGCTGAATAAATGATAGATCAAAGAGGTACTATATTAGAGATACAAATTCAATTAGTAGGTTATTTTGACCAATCAGGTGAGAATAGCTGTGGATTTGAAGGGAAGGATAAACAGACTGATGAGAAACTTGGGAAACAGGAGGGCCAGGATGTGGGGACAAATTCTATATGAGAAGTAGAAAAAGAGAACGTCTAGCATGACCAACTGCGAGAGGTAATGTAGGAAAAGAAAAAGTTTTATTTTAGGAGAAAGAAAAAATTAGTTTTTGAAAATGTTGACTATGAGGGCATGTTTTAGTTCATCTGCACTGCTATAACAAAACACCATCAGCTAGGTGGCTTATAAACAAAAGAAAAATATTTCTTCCCATTTTGGAGGCTAGAAACTGTAAGACCAAGGCACTGGCAGATTTGATATCTGGTGAGGCCCACTTATTGGTTCATAGAAATAGTGCCTTCTCACATGGTGAAAGGGAGAACTTTGGTCTCTTTGGCCCCCTATAAGGGCACTAATCCCATTTACAAGGGCTGCATTCTCAAGACCTCATCATCTCCCAAAAGGCCCCACTCCTAATATCACCTTGGGGGTAAGGATGTCAACTTATGAATTTTGGGGGCGAACCTAAACATTCAGACCATAGCAGGATCTGCTGTTGGTTCACACAGATGTTGAAAGATTCAAAGAGTGATATAGAGATATAAATTTGTTGAAAATATTCAGTTTAGTGCTATTATTTTCAAGATAATATTATGAATGTGGTATGTGGTATGTTATTCAGGGCTCTAAGCACTTAGCTGTGTCAACTTGAAATATTATTTCTTTTCCACACCAATAAAATGAAACAAAGTTAGGATAAGATGACATTAAAGATATCTTGAGGTTCTGGGAATTTGTCAAAACTTTTTTTTGTTGTTTTTTCTTTTCGAGACAGAGTCTTGCCCTGTCACCCAGGCTGGAATGCAATGGCACGATCTCAGCTCACTGCAACCTCTGCCTCCCAGGTTCAAACAATTCTCCTGCCTCAATCTCCCAAGTAACTGGATTACAGGCATCCACCACCACGCTCAGCTAATTTTTGTGTTTTTAGTAGAGACAGCATTTCACCATGTTGGCCAGGCTGGTCTCGAACTCCTGACCTCATGATCCACTCGCCTTGGCCTCCCAAAGTGCTGAGATTACAGGTGTGAGCCACGGCGCCTGGCCCTAAAACTTCTTACTAAAATTAGTCTAGTATCAACAGTAACTAGATACATAGAGACTGAGTTGTAGTCTATATGTCAGAGTTATGTGTATTCCAATCAGCTCTCTCTATAATTGATACTTCATAATGCAAATGCTAAACTGAGTCTGGAGTTTTCAGAGTTGTATAGTCTCTGACAAAATGCCCCTCATTTATTTTTATTATTGTGTTCATGGACTATATATTATGTACTAATGCCCAATGTGTTCCTGATGTTAAGCAAAGCAATTTATCTTATTTATTTTCAATCCATTTATAACATATTGTTAATTTAAAAATATCTTCAGGACAACTGGTTGAGTTAGGAGGAAATGTGCTCTGGGACTCGAGGGGATGTTTCTGGATAGAGAAGTAGAATTTTGGCCTGAGCAGATTTTTGTGGCTTAGATTGATACTGTCTTCTTCAGTGTTTATTTCCTCAATTAATCCTGATTGCTCAAAACAGAGTTAATTTTCTTGTTGCTTTTTGTCTGCCTGTCGGGTCTAGACTGGAAATATGTCTTCTCTAAACATTTGGTAAATAGCCCAACCTGAAACTCCTTTGTCAAATCTATGCACACAGCATTTCCACAGGGAAAATGCTAAAATTGACCACTATACCCAAAAGGAAAATCTTAGCAAACTTTCCAAATTTAAACATTATGATTTTTCCAAGGATATTTGGAAGCAAAGATGTATGGAGTTTGCATATTTGGTTTACAGAAACTCAAACTGAAATTTGATTCACCTTACTTTTCATTAAGTACAAGGAAGAGAATAATCCAGGCTTTTCATAGAATTAAATATAATCTCTTTCCAACTGTATTCTGTGAATTTAAAAGCACTTCAAGTGATTAAAAATAACTTTGTATCTATAACTCAGTCACAGTGCATATGATCACAGCACAGCTGACTTTTATCACATATGATATCTTACAAATAAATGGCCTTCTTTATGAGAGAGAGGAATTTTAGATTTATAAAACTGAAGATTAAAACTAAGCAAATTCCAGGTTCTATTTTGAAGTCTGTGCTTTAGCAAAATAATTTCCAAGTAATGCTTATTAGAGAGCAATGCATATTCAACTAGTTTAAGATATTTTTTATTTGCATTGATGGTTTTGCTCATTTAAAAACACAGTTTAGTACTTTAGTCCAGGTTATAATCTATATTATTAGAGCTATAGATTACTTGAAAATTAAATATTACTTTTATCACTCATTATCATTGTTAAACTTGAAAACTTTACACAGTATAAGAATTGGTTCATTAGGGAGAGGGATGGATTATTTTGTGGTCTCTCATGCAAATTATGTGTGTTTGCATCTTTCTAAATGTACCAGGGAGGCTATTTTAATAATGTTTGGAAATGAAGATTTTGGAAAAAGGGAAAGGAGCTAATAACTATTCAGTCTTGTGTTAAATTAACATTAGAAAAAGCTCCTGGAATTTGAGTGGATTTATGAACTATAAAAATATTCAATTTTTAAGATGGATTGACCTATACCTCACAATTTTAGGAGTTTGATTTGAACACCTTAGTAAAATTAACCTTCTCTTGATCACAGCATTGTGTATTACTAAAAGATGTACAAATACAGTAATGTTTGGAATTGTTGCTCTATATATTAAATAGCATTTGAAAAATATTTTTCAAATGGACATATTTTACTTGACTTTTAATTAAATTTTGTATGTGGTAGTAGTCATGAATATAAATAGTTTGCCTGCATGACAGTTGTTGGCATGCTTCTGTGAATAGCTCAGAATCCCCATACAAAATAGATATAGTCACCAAGATAAACATAACAGAAAGACTACAGGCATCATCTTCAATACAATTATATAATAAACTATGCTGATGTAAGTGGGGTCAAACAAAAAACAGTAATAAAAGGCATGATTTCAACAAATCTATAACAGAAAGCAGATACAGGAAATAATCTTCAAATGGGCGCGAGAGCAGAAGAACCCAAAAATCACCCTCATTTGTTATGAAAAGCTTCGCGGGCAAATCCAGAAGAGTACATCTTAAAAGACATCTACAAAGGCTACCTTTCCAAGGAAGTGAATGGTGACCATGACAATTTTAGGCAATGTTAGGATGGTATGGTTCTTCTGCAGTTTTTTAGTTAATTAACTCATTTTAAGGATAAAGCTGCAGACATGGGTGTAATTGCTGTCAATAGACTTTGCACTGAGCAGAAAATAGATACTGGGCACAAATGATAAACATAGTCCATAAAAAAGTCAGCAAAACAAACAAACAAACAAACAAAAAAACAGAGCTAGCCTGTTTCAGAAAATGCAAGGCTGTGTTTTAAAATTTTATAATAATAGAAGATATTTTTCTAGAGTCAAATGTGACTAAATGACATTTTTACCCTACCCTTCCCTTCTAAGAGTCTGGGAAAACTTATTTTACTCGGAAATGAACAATTAAAATATATATAAATGGAACCTATACTAAATTCCTATAAGGTAAAAAAGAAAATGAGCAAAATAAAACACCTATAGACATTTAAGTCATTTCAAAAAACCAAGCACAAAATAAGATTTATAAGCTAATATTTTAAGCAGTTAAAAAGTTATTAATAACAATGGAAATCAGAATTAGAAAAGATTGTTAATAAAAAATAATATGAATGAAAGAAAAACAGAATTCAGAAAATAATGGGAAATGAAAACAAAAGGTCAATTTCACAAGTAAATTTAAACCAGAATGAAAACAACAGTTATGTCATAAGGGACATAGGGAGATATATATATGTGTGTGTGTATGTGGCTTATGATATAGCTTTCATATATATACAGCACATGACTATATAATAGTAGTAACTGCAGAAAAAGAATAGCAAACAACAGTGAAGCAAATATTAAAGAAAATAAGAAAATTTCCTTGGAATAAAAGACTCAAAATCAGATTTTGAAAGAATACAATACACATCTTTAATAATGAACCCATAAATACTGATTGTTACGATAATTATGGCCTTTAAAGAAATAAAAATCCTTCCGGCATTCTCACAAAAAGATGAAGTCATTAATATGAAAAAAAAATCAGACTGTTAAAGAAATTAATGAAAGCAATATTTTAAGCCAGGAAACAATGTGATATTATATTTAAGAAAATTTAGAAAAGAAAATGTAAGCCAACAGTTACAAATCTACTCAAATTGATATTTAAATATAAAGCTTTTTTCAAAATACAAACATACTGTTATTCACACAGAATATCAGTTAATATTTTTTATGTGAGTCCTTCATAAAAAATATATTAAAGATGTGTAGTACTATGTAAATGATTAAAAAGACACTGTCATAACTATTCACAGTGAGTATTGGATAAAATTTTAGCAACAGAACTAAAATCTGTTTTGAGAGAATATAGACAGTAAAAGGAAAACAGAATGAGTTCATATACTTTCCTATAGATATTAAATGAGAGTAAAGTATCATATATCATGATGAATTATGTGCAGGGAGAGAGGAGAGGTTTTACCTAACAAACTTGCTTCTAGTAGGAGACAAATGGACATATCCAAAAAGAAAAAAGTAAAATAAAAGCATGAATTGCATATTCTGAAAAGCAATTACTACAAAGGTAACTATCATAAAAAATACGAACTTGCCTAAATAGCAAATACATGCACTGAGAACAAGAGTTAAGAACAAGGATGAAAGAGAGATAAAAGAGACAAACACTACAGTAAAATGACATTTAAAGGCAAATAGAGTTTGAGTATTTCCTACTTGAAGTTCTTGTGGTGACTAGACGTGTTTTGGATTTCAGATTTTTTCAAATTTTGGAAAATTTGCATATACATAATGAGATACCTTGGGAATGGAACCCAAGTCTGAAAACAAAATTAATTTATGCTTGATATGCAGCTTTTAAACATAGACTGAACATAATTTTATAAAATATTTTTAATAACTTGGTGCATGAAGCCAAGTTTGTGTTAAGTATTTATCTGTGGGATTTTACATTGTGGTGTCGTGTTGGTGATCAAAAGTTTTGTATCCTAGAGATTTGGGATTTCAGATTTTCATATTAGGGATGTTCAGCATGTATAGCTATTGCAGAGGAGTGACATCAGAATGGTGGTAGAGTAGAAGGTGCCATCCTTCTTCTCCCTCACCCCCCACCTAACACACACACAAATACAACAGCTATCGCTAAACAAAAATAGCCCTGGGAGTGTTCAAGAGTTCATTTAAAAACCTGCAGCCACAGAGTGATGCGAAAGTAGAAAACAATTGCACAGAAAGGACTGCTGAGGTAATTGGCATACCTGAGTCATTGGGAAATGGCTAGGAACAAAGATGAAGAGGAGAACTATCAGTATAAGCTGACCCAGAAAGACTGATTGTTAAGATACAATGGGTGATACGCAGTGGGTGCTACCATGAGTCCCAGTTGCTTGCTCTATGGAGAACCCAAGCAGCCTTTACCATCGAGGACCTCAACAGCACATATGACACTCGGGGGCTTCATGGAGCTTTCACAGCAGGGGTCCCATTAGTGTTCATTGGTGTGGACCCTAGTAGCCTATTTTACAGAGAACACTGGCAGCTTTTGCCACTGAGGTACCCAGATATGGCTACCATGGGCCCTCTGGAGAGAGAAGCTGCTGTACCTCGAAGAAGAAGCTGCTGCTGTGTCTTCTCAAATAGGGGCCACCAACTCCCCAGACCCATGCAGACTCCAGACCCAAGAGTCACAGCCACCTTGCATGTGCCCATGCTCTAGATCCTGGATCTGTTGATATTTCACATGCATTCATGCCTTGCACACAATACTAACACTGCAGTGGAAGTCCCTGCTCTCTTGGAACTGGTGCCAACATCTTTTTAGACACAAGAACTGAAGTACATCCATATTCACTCACACTCCAGCCTCTGGTTCCATGGCTGCTCTACAGGAACCATTCATCAAAACCAATATCATCACCACAGTGAGCACACTGACAAGCTGGACCCAGCTATTCTGCAGCCTTCACTGGTGATATCCACGTGAACAGGGTCTGGAGTGGACCTCCAGCAAACTGCAGCAGACCTGCAGAAGAGGGGCCTGCTTGTTAGAAGAAAAACTAATGAACAGAAAGCAACAACATCAACATCAACAAAAAAGACCCCTACACAAAAACCCCATCGACAAGTCATCAGCCTCAAAGATTAAAGGTGGATAAAGCCACAAAGATGAGGAAAAAACAGTGCAAAAATGTTGAAAATTTCAAAACCATAATGACTCTTCTCCTCTAAATGATCGCAAGTCCTCTCCAGGAAGGGCACAAAACTGCACAGAGAATGAGTTTGATGAGTTGACAGAAGTAGGCTTCAGAAGGTGAGTAATAACAAATCCCTCTGAACTAAAGGAGTGTTTTCTAACCCAATGCAAGGAAGCCAAGAATCTTCATAAAAGGTTACAGGAATTGCTAACTAGAATAACCAATTAGAGAGCAACGTAAATGACCTGATGGAGCTGAAAAATACAGCACGAGAACTTTGTGAAGCATACACAAATATCAATAGCTGAATCAATCAAGCAGAAAAAATATCAGTGGTTGAAGATCAACTTACTGAAATAAGGTGTGAAGACAGGATTAGAGAAAAAAGAATGAAAACGAAGGAACAAAGTCTCCAAGAAATATGGGACTATGTGAAAAGACCAAACCTATGATTGACTGGTGTACCTGAAAGTGATGGGGAGAATGGAACCAAGTTGGAAAACGTACTTCAGAATATTATCCAGGAGAATTTCCCCAACCTAGCAAGACAGGCCAACATTCAAGTTCAGGAAATACAGAAAACAATGTTAAGATGTTCCTTGAGAAGAGCAACCCCAAGACACATAATCATCAGATTCTCCAATGTTGAAATGAAGGAAAAAATGTTAAGGGCAGCTAGAGAGAAAGGTCAGGTTACCTACAAAGGGAAGCCCATCAGAATAACAGTGGATCTCTCTGCAGAAACCCCACAAGCCAGAGTGGGGGCCAATATTCAACATTCTTAAAGAAAAGAATTTTCGACCCAGAATTTCATATCCAGCCAAGCTAAGCTTCATAAACGAAGGAGAAGTAAAATCCTTTCCTGACAAGCAAATGCTGAGGGATTTTGTCACCACCAGGACTACTTTACAAGAGCTCCTGAAGGAAGCACTAAATATGGGAAGGAAAAACTGGTACCAGCCACTGCAAAAGCACACCAAAATATAAAGACGAATGACACTGTGAAGAAACTGCATCAACTAATGTGCAAAATAACCAGCTAGCATCATGATGACAGGATCAAATTCACACATAAAAATATTAACCTTAAATATAAATGGGCTAAATGCCCCCAATTAAAAGACACAGATTGGCAAATTGGGTAAAGAGTCAAGACCCATTGGTATTCTGTATTCAGGAGACCCAGCTCATGTGCAAAGACACACACAGGCTCAAAAGAAAGGGATGGAGGAATATTTACCAAGAAAATGGAAAGCAAAAAAAAAAAAAAGCAGGGGTTGCAATCTTAATCTAATTTAAATAGACTTTAAACTAACAGAGATCAAAAGAGAAAAAGAAGGGCATTACATAATGGTAAAGGAATCAATGCAACAAGAGAGCTAACTATCCTAATATATTAATTAAATTAGTTTTTCTAATTCTGTGAAGAATGTCATTCGTAGTTTGATAGGAATAGCATTAAATCTGTAAATTTCTTTGGGCATCTTGGCTATTTTGACAATATGAATTCTTCCTATCCATGAACATAGAATGTTTTTCCATTTGTTTATGTCATCTGTGATTTCATTCAGCAGTGTTTTCTAATTCTCATTGTAGGTATCTTTCAGCTCCCTGGTTAGCTTTATTCCAAGGTATTTTATTCTTTGTGTGGCCTTTGTTAAAAGAAATTTAGAGACCAACATTACAGTATTATAGTATTCTGAATTTCATTATATACTTACTTTTACCTGTGATTTCTATATTTTCAAAATTTTCATTAATTAATTACAGCTTGATGGACTCTCTTTAACCTTTCTTATGAGGTAGTACTAGTGGTGATCAACTCCCTCAGCTTTTGTACAAATAAGAAAGTCTTTCTCTTTGTTTTATTTCCGAAGGCCAGCTTTGTCAGGTATAATATTCTTTATTGGCTTTTTTTTTGTTGTTGTTCATTCAGCACTTTGAATATATCATTACATTCTTTCCTGGCCTATATGTTTTCTGCTGGGACATTCATTGATAGTCTTATAGAAATTCCCTTGCATATGACAAAATTTCTTCTACTGTCTTCAGTTTTTTCTTTCTCTTTGATTTTTGATAATTTTATTGTACATAAATTGATAAGACCTCTTTGAATTTAATTTGTTTGGGAATATTTCAGCTTTAAGTATGTGGCTGTTCATATCTTTCGTAAGACTTGGGAAGTTTTTAGCCATTAATTCTTTAAATAAGCTTTTTGGGGCAGGATGGCCAAATAGGAACAGCTCCAATCTGGAGCTTCCAGCAAGACCATTGCAGAAGGTGAGTGATTTCTGCATTTCCAACTAAGGTACCCAGTTCATCTCATTGGGACTGGTTAGGCAGTGGGTGCAGCCCACAGAGGGCTAGCAGAAGCAGGGTGGGGCATTGCCTCACCCAGGAAGCGCAAGGAGCTGGGGGACCTCCCTCCTTAGCCAAGGGAAGCTGTGAGGGACTGTGCTTTGTGGCATGGATACTATGCATTTCTTGCAGTTTTTGCAGTCTGCAGATCAGGAGATTCCCTTGTCTGCCTACACCACCAGGGCCCTGGGTTTCAAGCACAAAATGGGTGGCTGTTTGGACAGACACTGAGCTAACTGCAGGAGTTTTTTTTCGTACTCCAGTGGCACTTGGAATCCCAGTGAGACAGAACCATTCACTCCCTTGGAAAGGGGGCTGAAACCAGAGAGCGAAGTGGTCTCACTCAGCGGGTCCCACTTCCATGGAGCCCAGCAAGCTATGAACCACTGGCTTGAAATTCTCACTGCCAGCACAGAAGTCTGAAGTTGACATGGGAAAATCGAGCTTGATGCGGGGATGGGCATGGGCCATTACTGAGGCTTTAGCATGCGGTTTTCCCCTGATAGTGCTGAGGAGCCTGGGAGGATTGGACTGGGTGGAATTCACCACAGTGTGGCAAATGGCCGTGGCCAGATGGCTTCTCTAGATTCCTCCTCACTGGGCAGGGAATTTCTAAAAGACAGGCAGCAGCCCCAATCAGGGGCTTACAGATAAAACTCCTATATCCCTGGGACAGAGCACCTGGGGAAAGGGGTGGCTGTGGGCGCAGATTCAGTGCTCTTAAACTTTCCTTCCTGCTGGCTCTGAAGAGAGCGACTGATCCTGACAAGGAGGATTCTCCACCACAGTGTTCGAGTTCTGCTAAGACTGCCTCCTCAAGTGGGTCCCTGACCCCCATGCCTCCTGACTGGGAGAGACCTCCCAACAGGGGCCAACAGACACCTCATATAGGAGAGCTCTGGCTGGCATCAGGCCAGTGCCCCTCTGGGACGAAAATTCCTGAGGAAGGAGCATGTGACACACCTGCTCCTTCTTTGCTTTCTGTCATGATTAGAAGTTTCCTGAGGCCTCCCCAGAAGCAGATGCCATTATGCTTCCTGTACAGCCTCCTGAACCATGAGCCAACTCTTTTCTTATAAACTACTCAGTCTCACATATTTCTTTATATCAATGTGAGGATGAATACACCATGTGTTCTCATTTATAAGTAGGAATGAGGCACTGAGGACACATGTACATAGAGAAGGAAACAACACACACCGGTGCCCACTGGAGAGTTGGAGGAGGACAACTACCTATGAGTTACTATGTTTATTACCTGGGTAGTGCAATAATTTGTACACCAAACCCCTGTAACACACAATTTACCTATATAACAAACCTGTACATGTACCTATGAACATAGAGTAAAGGTTAAAATTAAAAATTCATATAATGACTGAATAGATTAAAAAACAAGACCCATCTATATGCTACCTAGAAGAGACAGATCTCAGTTTAAGCATCCACATAGGTTGAATGTAAAGAAATAGAAAAATGTAATTCATAAAAATGGAAAACAAAAAAGAGAATGGATATCTATACTTAGATCAGTCAAAATAGACTTTCAGTTAAGAAACTATAATAAGACACAAATCAGGTCATTATCTAATAATAAAGGAGTCAATTCAACAAGAGGATAAAACAATTATAAATATATATTCACCCAGCATTGAAGCACCAAATTAATTTAGAAAATTAACAGATATGAAGTGAGAAATAGTAATACAATAACTATAGAGAACTTCAATATCCAAATTTTAATAACAGGTAGATCGTCTAGACAAAAATCAATGAGAAAATATTAGACTTGTACTATGCTTTAGAATAAATGGATCTAACATATGTACATAACATTCCATCTGACAGCATAAGAATATACATTCTTGTCAAGTGCACATGGAAGATTCTCCAGAGTAGATCACATATTAGACCACCAAACAAGTCTCACCATATTTTAGAATATTCAAGTTATATCAAAATGATATCTAACTACAATGGTATGAAACTAGAATCTAGTAACAGGAGAAAAACTGAGAAATTTACAAATATGTGGAAATTAAATGACATACACCTGTTAACCAATGGGCAAAGAAGTAATCAAAGGAGGAAATTTTTTAAACATTTTGAAACCAATGTGAGTGAAAACACAACCTAACAAAAAACCATGAAATGCAGCTAAAATACTGCTGAGAGTAAAATTTATAGTGATAAAAACATACATGAAAAAAAATTTAACTTTAAGCCTCAAAGAAATGAAAACAAAACAAAAACTCAGCTTAAAGTTAGCGAAGGAAAGAAATAAAAAGATTATAGCAGAAATAAATGGAGTAGAAAACAAGATAAAAGATTAATAAAACTAAGATTTTTAAGATAAAAGTTAACAAACCTTTAGCTAGACTAATGAAAGAGAAAGAGAGAGAAGAGAAAGGACTCAAATAAAATCAGAAATGAAAAATGAAACGTTGCAACTTATGCCACAGAAATAAGAAAAATCATAAAGGACTATGCACAATTATATGCCAAAAAATTAATGTGCAAAAAGAAACAGATAAATTTCTAGAAACATTCAAGCTACAAAGACTGAATCATGGAGAAACAATAAAATCTGAACAGACACATAATGAACAAGGAGATTGAATCAACAACTGAAAATCTCTCACCAAAAAAGGTTCAGCATCACAAGACTTTACTGGTGAATTTTGTCAGACATTTAAAAAGAATTAATATCAATCCTTTACAAACTCTTTGAATACATCAAAGAGAAGGGAACATTTTCAATCTCATTTCATTAGGTTATCATTACCCTGATGCCAAAGTCAAATAGGAAAAATACAAGAAAAGAAAATTATATATTAATATCCCTGGTGAAAATAGATGCAAAAATCCTCAACAAAATACTAGCAAACTAAATTCAACAGTACATTAAAAGTACATCATGATCAAGTAGGATTTATCCCTGGGATGTAAGTATAGTTCAAACTACATAAATCAGTAAGTGTCAGACCACTATAAAAATGAAGAATAAAAATCATACAATAACCTGTACATGCAGATGAAAAAGGACTTGATAGAGTTCAACATCTTTTTTTGATAAAAACTTTCATCAAATAAGATATAGAGGGAAGGTACCTTAACATACTAAAGACCATGTAAGACAAGCTTAAAGCACATCATAATGAATGGTGAAAATATGAAAATTCTTCCTCTAAGATTAGGATTAGAAACAAGTAAAAGATGGCCACCCTTGCTACTTCTAGTAAACATTGTACTGAAAGTCCTAGCCAGAGCAAACAGGCAAGAAAAAATAGGCATCCAAATAGGAAAGGAAGAAGTAAAATTATCTCCGTTGGAGATAGCATGATATTGTGTAGAAAACCGTAAAGACTCCACCCCAACCCCCCAAAAATGTTTAAATAAATAAATTCAGGCGAGGCATGGAGGTTCACACTTATAATCTCAGTGTTTTGGGAGGCTGAAGTGGAAGAATTTCATGAGTTTGAGACCAGACCCAGGAGTTTGAGACCAGCCTGGGCAACAGAATGAGACCCTACCTATATAAAAAATTTAAAAATTAGCAGGGCATGGTGACACATACCTGTAGTCCTCACTACTAAGGATGCTGAGGTGGGAGGATCTTTAAGCCTAGAAGTTCTAGGCTCCCATAAGCTCTGATTACGCTACTGTACTCCAGCCTGGGCAACAGAGTGAGACCTTTTCTCTAAAACAAACAAATAAAAAAATAGATTCAGCAAAGCTGCAGGACATAAAAATCAACGTACAACAACCAGTTGTGCTTCTATATAATGATAACTATGTGAAAAAGAAATTAAGAAAATAATACCATTAAAATAACATCAAAAAATGAACTACTTAGGTTTAAATTTAATCAGGAAAGTGAAAGATCTGTACATTCAAAACATTAAGAAATCGAAGAAGACACCAATAAATGGAAAGATATCTTGTGTTTATGGTTTGGAAGTGTTAATATTGTTAAAAAGTCCATACCACCCAAAGAAATCTAAAAATCCATGGAATCCCTACCAATAGGGATTTTCCAAAAAAATTTTTAAAAATTATAAAATTTGTATGAAACTATGAAAGATACTCAATAGCTTAATTTGGAACAGAAAGTACAAAACTGGAAGAAATAAAAATCGTATTTCAAAGCTATACTAATTAGAAAAAGTATAATTCTGGCATAAAAACAGACACATAGACTAATGAGAAAAAAATAGAGCTCAGAAATAAACCCATGTGTACATGGTCAACAAATTTCTAGGAAAGGCACAAATAATACATAATAGGGAAAGTGTGGTCTTGTCACTAACTGATATTTGAAAAACTGTATATCCACATGTAAAAGAATGAAATTGGACACTTATCATACTAACTCAAAATACATTAAAGAGTTAACATCAGATCTGAAATTCTAAAACCGCTTGAAAGAAACAGAGGAAAGCTCCTTGACATTGGTCTTGGCAATGACTGTTTGGATTTGACAACAGAAGTACAGAGAAGAAAGGCAAAAATAATCAAGTAGAACACATGAAACTACAACGTTCTGCACAGCAAAAGAAACCATCAAAAAAATGAGAGGAAACTTATGGTATAGGAGAAAATGCCCGTGATATGGTTAGGCCTTGTTTCCCCACCCAAATGTCATCTTGAATTATAATTCCCGTAATCCTCACAAGTCAAGGGAGAGACCAGGTGGAGGTAACTGGATCACAGAAGTGGTTTCCTGCATGCTGTTCTCATGATAGAGAGTGACCTCTCATGAGATCTGATGGTTTTATAAGTGTTTGGTAGTTTCTTCTGCATTCATTCTCCTTCCTGTTGCCTTGGGAAGGAGGTGCCTTGCTTCCCCTTTGCCTTCCATCATTGTAAGTTTTCTGAGGCTCCCCCAGCCATGCTGAACTGTGAGTCCATTAAACTGCTCCCTTTATAAATTACCCAGTCTCCGTTATTTCTTCATAGCAGCATGAGAATGGACTAACACAGTGAATTGATACCAGGAGAGGGGTACTGCTATAAAGATAACTGAAAATATGGAAGCAACATTGGAACTGGGTAGCAGGCAGAATTTGGAACAGTTTGGAGGGCTCAGAAGAAGACAGGAAGATGTGGGAAGGTTTGGAACTTCCTAGAAACTTGTTGAATGGCTTTGACCAACATGCTGATAGTGATATTGACAATGAAGTCCAGGCTGAGGTGTTCTCAGATTGAGATGAGGAACTTATTTGAAACTGGAGCAAAGGTCATTCTTGCTGTGTTTTAGCAAAGTGACTGGTGGAATTTTGCCTTGCTCTAGAGATTTGTGGAACTTTGAATCTGAAAGAGATAATTTAGGGTATCTGGTGGAAGAAATTTCTAAGTAGCAAAGCATTCAAGAGGTGGCTTGGATGCTTTTAAAAGCATTCAGTTTTATTTATTCACAAAGATATGGTTTGGGATTGGAACTTTTAAAAGGGAAGCAGAGCATAAAACTTCAGAAAATGTGTACCCTGATGATGCAATAGAAAAGAAAATCCCATTTTCCGAGGAGAGATTCAAG
This sequence comes from Symphalangus syndactylus, assembly GCF_028878055.3. Classification (NCBI taxonomy): domain Eukaryota; kingdom Metazoa; phylum Chordata; class Mammalia; order Primates; family Hylobatidae; genus Symphalangus; species Symphalangus syndactylus. The sequence continues at coordinate 26,704,534 of NC_072438.2, forward strand.
TCAGCTGCAGAAATTTGCGTAAGTAATGAAGAACCAATTGTAAATCACCAAGACAATGGGGAAAATATCTCCACGGCATGTCAGAGCTCTTCACAACAGCCACTACCCATCACAGACCTGAAGGCCTAGGAGGAAAAAAGGTTTCATGGGCTGGGCCCAGGGTTTGCTGCTGTATGCAGTCTCAGGACTTGGTGCCCTGTGGGCCAGCTATGGATAAAAGGGGCCAACTTACAGCTTAGGACATAGCTTCAGAGGGTGCAGGCCCCAAACCTCAGTGACTTACACATGGTGTTGGGTATGCAGATGCACATAAGTCAAGAATTGAGGTTTGGGAGCCTCTAGTTAGATTTCAGAGGATATATGGAAATGCCTGGATGTCCAGGCAGAGATGTGTTGCAGGGGTGGAGCCCTCATGGAGAACTTCTGCTAGGGCAGTGCAGAAGAAAAATGTAGGGTTGGAGCTCCCACTCAGACTCCCCACTGGGGCACTGCCCAGTGAAGCTTTGAGAAGAGTGTCACTGTTCTCCAGACCCCAGAATGGTAAATCTACTGACAGCTTGTACTGTGCACCTGGAAAAGCCACAGGCACTCAATGCCAGCTCATGAAAGCAGGCAAGCGGAGGGCTGTACTTGAAATCTGCTAAGAGAGTAAGTCTCAATTGTTTTCAGCACACCTACATACACCTGTGCATCCAGTCACACACACACACATACAAGGTAACTAGGTGGGATAATGGGTGTGTTAGCTTGATTGTAGTAATAATTTCACAATGTATAAGTATATCAAAACTTCAGATAATATGCCTGAAATAGATAGAATTTTAATTGTCAAATATACCTCACTAAAACTCAGTAAAAAGAGTTCATTATTATAGTTCAAAACTTTTGGAATTAGAATAATTTGATCCTTAAAAATTAATTTTATGGAATCATTATAAACAAAATAAAGGTAAACATAAAATATGAAAAATACCACAAAACTCCAATGTCTGAATTAGTTAGTGTGTCAGTCAAGCTTGAGTCAGGAAGACAGAAGGCATCCTGTGTATTCAGGTAGAGTCATTTTATGCACAATAATGGACTTAAATATCTGTTGGAAGAGCTGTTATGGCAGAGACAGGGAAGCTACTATTGAAAATCAGAACATCTCCTGCAAGTCAGAGGAGTCAACACTAACAGTCTCAACCTGAAGCACCAAAGTGAATAATTCTTAAACTGGAAGCTGCTGCAATTCTTAAGAAAATTAGAGTTCCCCACCAAATACCTCAGCTCATTGTGGAGAAGCAAGTAATTCCTAAGAATTGTCAGGAATTTTTCATGTTCCTACATGTCAGGCCACAACCGCATCAAGAGAATAATCCATATTTTATTTCCTCAGATAATTCTTTTCTTTCTGATGTCTCCTTTTTCATCCCATTTTGTGTGATATTTACACTGATATATAAAGTACATCTGCAAAACCAGCAATGGGCAGATCCTATTTGTCTTATAGGAGACAAACGTTTCTTATAATCCATGATAATTTTACTGTACTATATCAATAATTTTTATATTTACAAGTGGAAGCAGATTGAGCTAGTTGTTCTAGAGAAAATTTTTCTAAGGAAAGAATTGCTCTTCATTTAAGAATAACTCAATTAACTCAATGAAGTGTTTGTTTTATTATGTAAGGTATTCTTCTTTCGTAGAGGCTTAGACAAAACTCTACTAATTAGAGCTTACAATATAATAAAGTTTCAATAATTCTGACATTAGCCTCTTGTAGGTCTTGAAGAATATTGACACCCAAGAAGAAGAGAGATATGAAATTAATGTAGAAGATAAAGTATGGTGAGGGATAGGGTTGAGAAGAAACATGGCTAGTGGAATGAGGGGCACATTTCTAGGAATAGTGCATCCTGACTTGTGGTTTTCGGTAGCATTTCTCCTAGTGTCATAATCAATTTACAAAACTGTCTTGCCTCATTTCCATTTACCCAAGTAACCAGTAAAATGTTTTATACTTAAAGTCCTTGTGGTAGGTGTGCTTTTAGTGAGTGAAAAGAGAAAGAGATGTTTTATAAATTGGGGATAAGTGAGTTGAGAGATCAGGAGCTGCAAAAGGCAATACCAATAGCAGGTGTGGAAAATTCATTGTGAATTCAAATTGAGAATGAAAACAGCCTTGACAATGTAAATTGCCCCTGAAGTTTCCTTGGAGGATGCTATAATTTCTGCTTTTGAATGGCATGTTAGCTTGAGTGATTTGATTTTTTTTTTTTTAAGAAAAGGCTACACCAGAAAATGGAGGACAGATTACACATATTTGGACATTCAACCACACTTACTAGGCCTGCTGAATTATTTGTAGTTAAATCACACGACATAACATAAGAAATGCCAACATTTTGCAATCTCCAAATAGCTGCATACATCCTACTATTGGGTTGCAAGTATATTAGAAGTAGGTAAAACAAGTGTGGAAGATTTTTAAAATTGAAAAATGGGAAATGAGAACTGTCACTGGGAAGGACTGCCTGGCATTATAGCAAGGGGTATGAAACCAAAGAAATATGGGCAGGAGGATGATAGTCATAAACTAAAGCCCTTGCTAACTATTTTTAAGAATATTTTTAGTTACTTCAATTTTCACTTTTAATTCTGTCTCCTACAACTGAGGTTGCCTTTGCCTTAAAATAGCAAACAAGTTCTAAACTGTAAACCAAGAGATAATATTTGCAGATCTAAACAAGGTGTAGTAACCTTGTCTTTCTACAGCTTAAAGGCAACTATTTTAAGTTGTCCTATGAGTCTCCCTGCAAAACAACCTTCAAGCTAGATAATCAAAGACACTCATAATTCAACTACTCCATAGAATTTAAGATAATTCCAGAGTTTTACATTATCTTAGTAAAGAAGAGACTAAAGGAGAAAATTCTCATATTTTGATTCGTGACTCAAGGAAAGATTGTATATACTGGTTTAAAATATTCCATTTATTTTTACCTTGCTATATTCATTACCTAAAACTATTCAAATATTTAAGATCTGTATTTGGAATTAGACATCAGGCACTTATGCCAGCAACTTTAATATTAATATTTACCTTTGTATAAGACTATATTTATATATAACAACAGTTATAGAGGTTAAAGAGACTTTTCTTGTCCTTGATGACTTATGTAACCAAGCCCGGAGAACATTAAACAGATCTTTAAGTGTCAAAGAGATCTACTGTTATATGTTAAATGATTCTGTTATCTATTGTAATGGGCCCCCAATACAGTATTACTTTAAGTCCAGAAAATAAGGTAGATAAAAATAAATGGTCTGACAGATAGATACATGGAATGGAATAGAAGACCCCCAAAATAGACTCACATCAATATGATCAATTGATTTTGACAATGATGTAAAAATTATTGACATAATTTGTATATTTGTCCCCACCCAAATCTCATGTTGAATTGTAATCCCCGAGGCTGGAGGTGGGGCCTGGTGGGAGGTGTTTGGATCCAAGGGGTAGATCCCTCGTGGCTTGGTGCTATCTTTGTGATAGTGAGTTCTCATGAGCTCTGGTTGATTAAAAGTGTGTGACACCTTCCCCACCCCAACCCCCTTCTCTCTCTCACTTGCTCCTGCTTTTGACATGTGATATGCCTGCTCCCTTTCACCTCCACCATGATTGTAAGCTTTCTGAGGCCTCCCTAGAAGTCGAGCAGATGCCCACAACATGATTTCTGTAAAGCCTGCAGAACTGTGAGCCAATTAACCTCTTTTTATTTTTAATATTACTCAATCTCAGGTATTTCTTTATAGAAATGCAAGAATGGCCTAATACAATTATTGAATGGTGAAGGAAAGGAAGAGAGGAAGAAAAGAGAGAAAGAAAAAGAGACAGAAAAGAAACTAAGCCTATACCTCTCTACATGAACTCAAGATGGGTCACAATGTAAATGTAAAATATACAATTATAAGACCCTTGGAAGAAAACATGAGAATAATTTTTGACCTTGAGTTAGACAGAGTTCTGAGATATGACACCAACAGCACTCTATTAAAAAAGAAAGGTTTTTGTGCTTTATCAAAATTCCAATCTTTTTGCTCCACTGAAGATATTTCTAAGAAAATAAAAAGACAAGCTACAAACTAGGAGAAAATATTGCAATCATGTATCTAAAAAAAGACTTGTATACAGAATATTTTTAAAAAACTTTCGGCTGGGCGCGGTGGCTCACGCTTGTAATCCCAGCACTTTGGGAGGCCGAGGCGGGCGGATCACGAGGTCAGGAGATCGAGACCATCCTGCCTAACACGGTGAAACCCCGTCTCTACTAAAAATACAAAAAATTAGCCGGGCGTGGTGGCAGGCGCCTGTAGTCCCAGCTACTCGGGAGGCTGAGGCAGGAGAATGGCGTGAACCCGGGAGGCGGAGCTTGCAGTGAGCCGAGATCGTGCCACTGCACTCCAGCCTGGGTGACAGAGCGAGACTCTATCTCAAAAAAAAAAAAAAAAAAAAAAAAAAATTTCAAATTTCAAAAATAAGTAAACTAATCACCCAATGAAAATTTGAAGAAACTGTTTGAATAAACCCCTCACTAAAGAAAATATTGGTATGACTAATAAGCACATGTAAAGATATTCAACATCAAATTAAAATAAAAATTAAAACAACATTGAGATACCCCTATACAACTACTGGAATGGCTAATTTTATGGAAAAACACACACATACAAACAACAGCCTTTACTAGAACAGCAAAAATCCTCAGCCATTCTGCAAACAGATGGATATGTCCTATAAAGTTAAATAATATACACTTACTAGATAGCCTGGCATATAGTATTTACCCTAGAAAAAAGCAAACTATTTTTGCCCAAAAACCTGTATACAATTGTTTATAACTACTTTATTCTTAACCCTCCAATCCACATATTCTTCAACCAGTAAAAAGAAATACAAACAGTGGTGTATCCATACAATGATACACCATTACTTAATAAAAAAGGAGCAAGCACTTGATGCTTACAGTGCATGGGTGAATCTCAAAGGCATGTTGTCAAATAAAAGAAGCCAGTAAAAAAGTTACATACTTTGTGATTTCACTTATAAGGCATTCTCTTAAAAGCAAATATATGAGGATAGAAGGAAATCAGTAGTTGTCAGGGGTTAGAGGTTAGGTTTGTGGTTCATGACAAAGGAACAGCAGAAGAGAATTTTGGGGGTGAAAATTATTTTTTGTCTTGATTGTGGCAGTGGTTACGTAAACCTATATGGATGTTAGAATAATTGGAATAGTATACCTAAAATTTAAAAAGTTAACTTTATTGTATGCTAGCTTAAAATTATATTTTAAAAAGATAAAAATTCTATTGCAACTGTAAAACTAATTTTCTAAAATGATTGGAGAAACCCTTGTGTAAATTTATAGCTGTTGAACACATTCAGCTCCTAAATCAAGGTTAAATGTCTCTCCTTAGAGCTACATTACCTGTGTTCTTTCTCTCTCTCCCTCTCTCCCCCTCCCCCACCACCCTGTGTTTGTGTGTGTGTATGTGTCTTTCTGTCTGTCTGTGTGTGTTGTGTTGCAGTCATTAGGAATATTTGCCTGGACCTGAGGAGCTTTGAAATTATGGTTGCTTTCCAGTAGCTTCTAGTTCAAGAGAGCTTCCAGAATCTTCATTACAACCCTTGATATACATTAACATCCACCCCTTCTGAAGCTAAGTGTATGGATTTAAGAGTGAGAGGGTCTCAGAATCTGAAAGCCATACTTTGTTTTTTAGAAGAATTGGAAATATGAGGCTACATATTCTGTTATACTCGCTCTAGTTCCTGGTCTTTATTTAATCTGCCCTTCCCAGCTATTTCTGCTTCTCAAAATCCTTCCCATTCATCAGAGACAATCTCAAATTCTACATTGCCCAGTAATAATCCATCTCCCCCAACTCTAAGATATATATATCTAATTTATCTCTCCTGTGTATACTTTAAATGTTTGCATGCAACTCCCCAGTGACTATATCTATTTGTTTTCAATACCAGATTGCAGTTTCCGTGATATTACTATGAACTAGGTATGTATAAATTTCACATTGCATGGCATGCATAAAACCTTCATTAATTTACTAACCTTATTTTCCCTTTGTGCCAATGCACTAAGAACTAGAGTTACAAAGAAGAATATTGCAAAGCATATGTGTGAAATTTCAACAAGGGCTTATTTAAGAATATGTGAGCCTGTTTGAATTTGAGCACACCCAATGCCACTACCTATTCTTTACTTGTGTCTAGAATAGAATCAAAGACTGCCAGACACTAAGGAAGAATAAATATCTAACTTGCTGCCTAGAGCTAAGAAGTAAGCTATATAAAAATGGATAATTTGTCAAGCACACTCCCACCTTTCTGGGAAAGAGCATTCCAAGCCGAATGAACAGAAAGTGCATAAGCTGAGTTAGGATGGTAGCTGGCACATTCTAGAAGAAGGAAGAGGCCGATGTAACTGAAGCAGATGGAACACATGGGGGGAGTTGTAAGACATGGTGTAACAGAGCTAATAGGGACCAGAACATGCAATGCCTCCTACGCTACTGTAAATATGCTTGCTTTTATTATGAGTGAGATGGAGAGTCACTAGAGGATTTGAGAAGAAGAGTTACAGAATTACTCTACGTTTGGGTAAAAAACGACCATAGTTGGGCAAGGATATAGCAGAGAAACAAATTAGAAGACTATGGACAGAATCCAGGTGAGGTTACACAGTGTCTTGAACAAGAATGTAATGGCATTGGTTTTGAAAAGTGGCTTTATAGCTTGCATATTTTAAGAAAGTATTAGCTTTGGTAAAGTGTATAGGACAGAGAAAGCATATAGGAATGATTTGGCCTTAGCAACTGAAAAATTTGCGTTGCCATTATATGAGATAAAGAAGACTTTGGGGAATCAGTTCTAGTGGGTAATAGGGGGAAATCAGGTTATAATTTTTGGAAACACTGGGTTTGAGATACATATTAATCATCCATGTGAAGGTGTCTAGTAGGTAATTGTGTTTATAAGTCTGAGGTTCCAGAGAAAGGCTTGAACTGAGGATATAACTTTGGAAGTTGTCAGACGGAAGATAATATTAATAATCTTGGGTTTGGAAGAGATCACTGAGTGTGTTAGTGTAGATAGACCAGATGTCTGAGATTTGTCACCCAAAGCTTTTTATTGCTTTGAGATCACAATAGGTAAAGAAATTAACAAAGGAGAATAAAAAGAAGCTGCAAGTGACATTGAAAGAAAATAAAGTAAGAGAACTGTCCTAGAAACTAAGTAAGTGGATGAGTTTCAAGAAGAGTTGATTCACTCTATCAGATATAGCTGATGGGTATAGTAAGACACAGGCTTATAATTGAAACCAGTAGTTTTAGTGGAACTATGGGTTGAAAGCTTGATAATATAGGGTTTAAGACAGACCGAGAGAAGATGATTTGGATATCTAATATTCAAATAGCTTTTCTGAAAGATTTTCTATAAAAGAGAATGAAGCTGGAAGGGGCTATAGGATCAAGGATAATTTTTGGTTGGTTTGAAACTGAGAATTATTATAGCATGTTCACAAGTTAATAATCATGATCCAATAAAGAGTATAAGGTAACAATTTAACAATGCTGGAACAACCATCTCCTTGAGCAGGTAAGAGAAGACAAGTTCTAATGCATCCCGATGGGATTGGCCTTAGACAGACGCCTGAGCAGTATGTTCATCTTAACTGGAATTAAGAAAAAATCTGCAAATGCAAAAGTAGTTTTCTTGTAGGTATTTTGGTCAGAGCATATGGATTTACCTTCTGATTCTCTCCGTTTTGTTGATAAAATAGGATCCTAGGCCATCACCTGAGAATGAAGGTGAAAGAGGAAGTGTTGGAAGTTCAAGGAGACAGAAGTTGTGAAATAGTTATCTGGGGGAAGAAGAAGGAAAATAAATTTGTACTAGAATTTATGGGCGTCCAATAGGATATATGAAGTTAGAATTCAAGCATTTAAAGGCAGACTTCTTTGCAGAGTTTTATGCTTTCTTCTACCCAAATTTAGTTGCTCTGGTTCAGGTGTGGCAGAGGCAAAGAGTTGAGTTTTACCAGATAAGTACAACACAGTGAGATGAGGGCAAGGGAATTGATGGGATATACAACTGTCATTAAAATCATGCATCTTACTTGAGGGAAAGTCAGTAGACCTTCTACTGCATTTCCTTCTAATTTGGTGTTGATCTGTAGTACAAACCTTCCAAGAGAAAAGGAACTGGCAGTGCTAGTATTACGGATGAATGTGCATCAAAATTTACCTATATCTATAGCTGATAGCCTAACTGGAGGAATAATTACATTGATGCCCGTGGTTTTCATCTCTCAAAGTGTATCATTAAATGATACCCTATGAAGATTAGACAGGTTCCAAACAGATGAGGGATTTGAAGTCAGAGAAGAGAAGTGTCTTTCTTTCCTAAGGCCCCAGACAGTGGCTGAGCTGAAGGCAGACCAACTGCATCCTTTTACATGAGCCTTGCTCTGTCTACTACAGTGTATCAGCCTTGGGCCATAATTTAATTACATGTGTTAGTGTTAGTTCTGGTTTGGAACAACTGTTATCTGACTTGCAATTTCCTTTGCATCCATTAGTGAAAAGGTCAAAAGTTTTAACTATAACCAAAACTCATTTCTAATAAATGGCAGGCCTTCCTTTTTGACTTTCTTCAGTCTCAAGGCTGTAGGATACAAAACTGCAAAAGCCTCTGTTTATGCAACACAGATTACATATGGCATTAGAGGACTGAGAAGGTTTTGGAAACTAAATCTAAAAGGCAAATATAGGGTAATTAAATAAATTATTTTAGGGTCAGTGTTTATTTTGTCATAAAATGTGGATCACTCAAGGAAATAAAAATTAAGAAAATATCTTTTGTCAAAACACCAAGTGGAAATTTAATTTTAGAAGGAAAAAATGTCTCTGTTTTTAACCATGGGGCCTAAGCTCTGGGGAATTACCCTGCTGTCTATGTGATGTGTTTCCTATACATGCACTACCTAATTTTGCAAGAACACAAAGGAAAGCATTTTTCTGTGGTTTCCTTATATTAAACCACTTAGAAATAAGTTACTTTTATTGGGAACTTAATGTAGCTCAGTTATTAAAATGTAGAGAATATGCTATTTAGTAATTTGTTGACATTTGTTTGCTATACTGGTGTCTGAACTTTTTCATTCATCTTCACATGACATTTTCAGAGAAAGCTGCAAAGGATGGTGTTTTAAATATGTTGCCTTCCAACTCTATACCAGCAATACAATTGTATGAACCATAAGCATCTGAAATGCAGTGCATTAAAATACAGATCTGACTTGTTCTCCTATGAAACAGTAACCTCTGTGGATATTCTTGTCGTGTACTAAGGGACCCAAGCAAGAAGCATGGAATTTATCCTAGGCCCCATAGCTCAATGAGTAAGAATTTAGGCTCTAGAGCCAGACAGATACATATTCAAATCTTGATTCTGAATCTTATTATGACTTCTCTAACGTGTCCTTTAGCTTCTCCAAACACCATTTTCTGTCATCTTTAAAAGTGAGAAAATAATAGTGTCTAATCCATAGGGTTATTTTGAGGATTTAAGTAAGATAATTCGGTTAATAAGTATTTACTGAGCTTCTACTCTCCAGCATTGTGTGGACATACCCATGAGGAAGATATACAAAGTTTGTCCTTTAATAGACTAAACATTCTAGTTGGGGACACAGACATTAAATCAACAAACTAAAAAGCAAGCATGATTGTATCAAGTAATACATGTAATGATAAAAATAAAAGCCATTGATGTGGCAGAGATCAGGGAATTAGATGGACAAGAGTGGAAAGATTTCTGAGGGAGGTTAAAGTCAAAACTCAGTAACGTAGAGATCTAGAGGAGGAGGATTTCAGGTGAAGGAAGGCAGCAACTAATGCAAAAGCACCAAAGTGTAAGTGATGTTCTTGAGATATGCTGAACAAGAGAAAATAGGCCAGTATAGTAGGAAGGGAATGACAAGGAAGGATGCAGCTGATGTCAGGGGTGGCAGGGACTAGATAGCATTCTTAAAAGACATAGTCAAGTATGTCTAATTTTACTTTTCATAAAATAGATAATGAGATAGATAAAGATTTGAATAGAGAAGTGGCATGATGCATTTTATTTTTGGAAAAATATGACTTGGTCAATCTTTATGCTGTAGTCTCACCATTTGTGCTGTAAACATGTCCTCTGATTTATCTTTCACTATAGTTCATATAATTGCTTGCCATATTTGACATATGTTTATTTGCTTACTGTGTACCTCAATCCAATAAAATATAAAATGCATAAGAGAAAACCAGAACCTTGTCTGATCTGCTCCATGTAGTGTCTTAGCTGCCTAGAGGGTTCTCAGCAAAGACCAGATGATGTAAGTTGAGTGAATTTAAGCAAGAATACATGAATTAATTAGGAAGAGTGAAATCAGTATGATCTACTGATGAACGGATTAAGGAACCAACTGAATAATGGTGACATTTACTGTGAGATTCAGCAGGCTGTCAAGCAATATTGGGGTTGGAGGATGGTAGGAAATTAAGGTTTGGGAATAAAATTTTGGTAACCAAATATTAAGATGGTTATTAGACCTTCAATGGAGGTACAATGTAGGTAGTTGGATATAGAATAATAGAATTCAGGGAGGTGATCAGGGGTAGAGATCAAATCTCTATAGAAATGGAGTACATTTGCTCAGAGCATCATAAGTTGCAATAAAGGTTTTGGTCAGAACTGGGATTTCATCAGAGACTCTACTGAGGAAGTATTTACTTTAACACTCCCTTGGGCTGTTGCCAAAATTCACTTCCTTATAGATCTGGATTCATGGCAGCTTGCTTCCAAAGCCAGCAACAGAGAGAGACTCCATCAAGATGGGAATTAAAACTTTATACAATCACATAATTATAATCATGCATGTTTTATATCCTTTGCCATTATTCCACTTGTTAGAAGCAATCACAGGTCCTGCTCACATTTAAAGGGAGGAGACTATGTGAAGGCATGAATGGCAGGAGGTGGGGATCACAGGGGTCATCTGTTTCTGTCTATCACAAGGGCAGAGGAAGAATAAAAATAGCTGCAGAGTGCTAAAAGGAAAACTAGAATGTCACACCAGGACATTTTATGTAGTGGTAACATCACTTAGAAATGAAGATACCATGCAGACCTCTCAGATGAAAGAAAGCCAAGAGAATTCATTGCCAGGAGACCCGCTTTAAAGAAAATCTGAAGGAAGTTTTCAGGCTGAAGGGAAATTACGTGAATGGGAAAGTTTGATCTTCAGGAATAAAGAAACAAATACAAACTGTAAACAGCTGGATAAATATAAAATATATATTTTCCCCTGCTCTAAGCTCTTTAAAATACATATGATGATTTAAGGCAAATATTCTAACATTGCCTGGTGCTTTCAATGTATACAGATGTAATACATGTGACAACCATAACATAAAAGGCAGGAGAGAATAAGAAAGGGCCCACAGAATGGTAATATTTTCTAGATTTCACAGGAAATAGTAAAAATATCAACTTTTCAGACGGTTAAAGGTTAAATATGTATATTGCAATTCCTAGAGCAACCATAAAAAAGGTAATGTAATGTGTCAATAAAGCCAATAGACAAACTAAAAGAGAATTCAAATAATCCAAAATAAGACAGGACCATGAACACAGTGGAAAACAACAAAAATAAGAGGAGAGAGAACAGTAATGAAATAGTACACTTAAATTTAATTAAATCAATGATTACACTAAATATTAATCATGTAAACAATGTAATTAAAATTTAGTGAATAACACAGTGGAGAAAATAGTAAGCTCTCCTATGTGTTGCCTATGAGAGAAACACTTTAAAAATGAAGACACAGGTGAAAATAAATGGATGAAAAAAAAAAAAAAGACATACCATGCACGAAGTATAGAGAAGTTTGGAGTTGCTATGTTAATATCACATAAAATAGACTTGAATTCAAAGAGTATTAGCAGAGATAAGGAGAAAATTCTATAACAAAACAAGGGAATACTTCACCAGATATAAATAATAATTATCAGTGTGTATGTGTGTAGTAACAGAGCCTCAAAACATACCAGGCAAAAATAGATGCAATTAGCTGAATAAGCAGATGATTCCACAGCTAAGAGAGCTTTAATACCCCATCTCTACAACTGATAAACTAAGCAAAAAGTTACTAAAAGCATAGAAGATCCGGCAACACTAGCAACCGCTTGATCTATATGACATTTATGGCACAATACACTCAGCAAATGCAGAATACAACTTCATTTAAAATGCACACAGAACATTCACCAATACAGTACATATGTTGGGCCATAAAATAATCTCTATAAATTTAAAATGTTCAGAATCATACAGATGGCATTCTCTTACAAAACAAATTAAAATTCAACGCTGCTGCTACTGGTACTCATATATTTTTTTGAAGAATCCAACTAGCTGCAAAATAAACAATACATTTCTATATAATACCTGGAACAAAGACAAAATCTTGGAGAAAAACATAAGACATTTTAAGTCAGTGACAATAAAAAATATATCAAAATGTATATGTTGAAAGTAAAGCAGCGCTTAGGGGGAAATTTATATTTTTAAATGCTTATGTTAGAAAAAAGAAAATATGTCAAATGAATCACATTTTTTAAACCTAAGTAGCTATAAACATAAAAGCAAAGTTATCCACATGAATAAAAGAGAAAAAATAACAAAAAGTAGAAATTTCAAAAAATACAAAGCAGGCAATGGAGAAAATGTAGAAAGCCAATAGCTAATTATTTTAAAGTATCAACCAAGTTGATTAACCTCTAGTTCAACTGATCAAGGGGAGAGAGAGATAAAGAGAAAGGGAAGTCATAAACAAAGAGTGAAAAAGAAGTTATCAGATTCTAGACACTAAGGAGAATGCTATGAACAAATTTATGTGAACAAATTGACAACTTGGATGATTGGATAATATATAAACATTTCTTTAAAAACAAAACATAGCAAGATAGCTATATTTCCCTATTCAGAAAAGCTGAGTATATCTATACTTATTTAAAAATCAAATCTATTATTTAAAATCTTTTCACAAATAAATCTCCAGTCCCAGATGTTTCACTGATGAAATTTATCAAACATGAAATAAAGAAATAATATCAGATTTAGACAAACATCCTCAGAACATCAAGGAGAAAGGTCAATACTGAAATCATCTTATGAGGCCAATATAACCCTAATACCTGAAAAAATATGTAAAAAGAAAAGACCAATATTCTTCATGAACATAGATGCAAAAGTCTTAAAAATATATTAAGTAATCAAACATGACAAAGGGAAATATGTTATGAGCAAACACAGTTTATTCCAGATAAGTGAGACTTAAAAATTAATCAATGTAATTCACCATATTAACAGAAAATTGATAAAAGTATATTATTTCAACTGTTTCAGAAAAATTGTTTGACAAAATTGAACATACATTTAAGATAAAAACTATCAGCAAATCAGTAATAGTATAGGACTTTCTCAATGACAAAGGGCTAGAATTCATACATCACTGATGATTCAACCCCGGATGACCTGGGGTTGGGTGGAGAGCAGGGCAGCCGAAGGCAGCCAGACATGGCACATGAGAACAAGAAGGATGTGACTCTGTCGGGTTCAGCTCATAAATGACCTTATGCTGCACATACTGATTTTCTTCCATAGTTACCTAAGGAGGGGGGAATTCTCTTTTTATCAATCTAATCAGCAGGTGGTTTGGTTCGGGAAGTGAATAACTTCGAAGCATGAAAGCATATCATGAGAAAAGAATGCTTCTCAGATTCTACCCTTTGTACCACTTTACATGAGAAAGCTATTATCCTCATAGTTTTAAATGTGAGTTCGTATTTTATAATTACTTATTAGATTCACAGTTGAAAAAAGAACCCACTAAAATGCTCATGATTCAAACTCGTGATTAGCAAATTTGGGTTTCTCCATGATTACTGCCATTCAAATGAAAAATGAAAAATCCTGAGAAACACTGTGCATTTTGGCTAAATCAGTAGAAATACTGTCTTCAAATACAATTTTAGTTGGAACTATAGTATGTAAAAATAAAAGCAAAACTGTTCTGCTTCGTGAGCCAAAGGGAAAATAGGTCCTCTGGCTACGCCTATCTACCTTGTCCATCATGGTGGCCCAGAGGCTACTTTACCTTAACTTAAGGCTCCATATATTTCAACATATAGATATTTACAAGCATCTGTCTTTTTCCCTGAGATTTTTCTTTTTATGCTGTACTTTGCACGCTGTGTAGCCTCAGCTCTGTTATCTTAAAATATTATCATTATGTATTACATACATATCAAAAATATGATAGATTTTACAATGCTGCCACTGCGACTTTCCATTGCTTATCTTTTGAGAGTGTAGTGACACTATTCAGAAGAGAAGGAAGGTAAAAACCCCTCTGTTGCCTCTTCTACTATTCATTTGCCCGAAGATTTTCAGGTCATAGGCTCTGAAAAAATTCTTTAGAGCTCCTTGGTAAGAACATGCTCATTCATTTCAATAATATATTGCTTAGTTTATTAGCATGTACTCTACCATAACGTAGATTTTTCTCAATTTCAATACTTTCAAGTTTTGAACAATCACGTCTTTTATATATTAGAGATTGACACCTGTAAATTCACCTTCATAACTAAATTATGACCTTGCTAATAACAGATCACAAGTGAAAATTTCAAAATATTCTGTGGTGACATTAGCTATTAGTCAATAGTTCTACTCTGACAACTTCACAAAGATATATTTAATGATGTAAATTTAATACTGATTTATTGTATTTTGCTTTATTGTTATATAAAAATGATTAGGGAGAAAAACAAAGCATGAATATTGTGTTAAAATTAAGTACAGTTATAAATCATTTGTAGGCATGTCAAAGTCACAGCACTTATTGTTCTGGATTGTCTGGGTACCAATTAAAGATAAGCCTTTCAACTCTAGGGGGGTTATGATAAAAAAGCACAAAGAACATTCTTATGAAATAATCAAATTAAATTATATCATTAAAGATATTTAATCAGAAACACAAAACTTTTCATTTCGCCCTACCCCATAGCATATAATCTATTACTCAATTTTGACAAGGTCTGCTTTTTGATAAGCTTTAGAGATAGCAATGTGAGGAAGGTTCCTGTGCAACTTCTTGCTTCCAGCAGTCTGTATACAACAATGGCCCTGCTTGCTGACAGTGCTATAAGCACGGTAACTCTGAGCAAATCACTTAAACCTTCTGAACCCATTTCCTCATTCATGAAATGGCAAGGGTTTCAGGACTAGTTGATCTCTAAAGTCCCTTCCAGAGCCATTGTTATAAGACTTAATATTTACTGGATTGAGGCAGGATACAGTCTTGGCTGTCTCTCAGTCATTACACAAATCTAGAATTAACCCACACCTCCCACCAGCCATCTGTGACATCTCATACAACATATTTTATCGTATTGATTGGGTGATAACCTTTTCAAAACAAGACATGTAGTGGGATGCTCTTTTATATCACAAATTGCCTTTATTTTGATGCTTTCAAAGGCATGCCTTCTCTTTAGATAAAATATAAACTTATTTTATTATATCTGAGAAATTCTGACATGAAAGTAAAAGGATTCCAGAGTAAAATCAATAGACATCAACTTTCCTTCAACATGTTGCTGTAAATTTAAATGCCAGCTGGTAATTTAGTCCCAGATATGTTCATGACTTTATTGTAATTGAAAGTAGCTTCAGATAATTTTTTTCTAGCTAGAAAATTGATTTCATACATTACATCTAAACAGTTTAAATCCATGCACTATTAGTAAACTGGCAAAGGGGGTCTCCAGTCTGTGTAGTATTAATTCAGATAGCTTGAGATTTGTTAGCATAATAATGAGGTAATAGTTTGTCTAATTTAATCTTGACACAGTGATATGTGACACTTCAATAATAGCTGATGTGACCTTAAAGGTTAATGATGGCATTGCTCATCCGAAGTGACAGACTACTTCAGGTTCTCTTGCCGTCGATCTTAATTCTTTCTTTGCTTTTTTTTTTTCCCATTAGGTTACTAGTGCAGTAATGAACTTTTTTTTTTTTTTTAATTAGGTTACTCATGCAGTGAACTGTTATCTGGAATTGCAAACTCAGGCAAATTACTTCCAGAGGTCATATGATGAGACATTCCATTCTAAAAGTACATGGCACTACTGTTACGATAGTGGACAGGAGGAGGTAGAAATGTTTTTATGTAGATAATAAAATGCAGGAACTCTTCAGAGATGCTTCAGCATATTTATGGAACTTTTTCAACTACCAAGGTAAAGTTTTCTCAGGCTAGTGTAATTATATTGTAAAGCCCCACAACTTTGTGCAACAATCATATATGTCGCTGCTATCCTGTATAAAACATGGTGCTTGGCTATGTGAAAAAAACTGAGACAAATCAAAATATAATCCAAATTATAAAGAGTTTATAATCTACTAAAGGAAAGGCAACACGAAGGCAAATCACTGTAATAGAAGATAATGAGCACAATTGCCTTTGAGGAAAAAAAAATGCTTTTGGATTCACAGGGCAGGACAGATTTCTCTCAATGAGAGGGAGAAAGCCAATGAAGCCTAAGGAAGGGCATTTACTGGGCCTCTCTCAAAAGCGGGAGAATTCAGAAATGTTCTGATTAAAATACACCTTACTCTTTCTTCAGTCTCCCTCATGCATTACATCTTGTGTTGCTCTGCTGTGTTTGATGAGAGAGGAAAGAGGCGAGAGAATGATGGATGTAAATATAAGTGTATTGGATGAGGTGGGGAAAGATTGTTTTTGACCATCAAGATATAGAAGGACTAGCTTCAAAATATTGCTGATGAGCAATATTGTTCAAAATATTGCTATTTAAGGCAACTTGAAAAAGAGAACTTAACAGAATTACCTTGAATATGGAGGGATGTGAGTTGCTTTCTTTGATCTATATACGGAAATGTGAAGATGAGACGGAAGATTTAGAAGCTCTTCCACTTGGGAAGTTTAGAAACTCATGAAAAGTCAGATTAATTTTATGCTATGAATTATCTCTGAAGGGATCTTCTTTTTGACCTTTCTTAGTTTAGTTTGTGATAGTTTGAGCTTGTTTCTTCAATATTAAGAAAGTCAGAGAAGAATTTGTTTTGGTTCAGGAAATAATATACGGTAAATATCCCACTCTGTTTTACATCAGGCTTGGGAAATCCCTGCCCTGAAGGATGAAGACTTGGACTTGGTGATTTTTGAATTTCCCTCACACACACACAGACCCTGCCTTGTGTATGGTTCCTGAATAACTGAAAACATTCACTAAAGTGCTCATTAAAAAGAAATGAATTAATTGGAATGAACTATTTCACATGGCTGGCATGTGACCTTCAAGCCACTGCTGAATTTTCGTAGGAAACTCATTTATATATTGTATCAGCTCCCCCTTGTGTCTACCCAGCAGTCGATTTCACAAACAGGAAATAAAGGTATCTCCTCTTTATCTACTTCCTTCTCCTTAGTAGAGTGTTTAGGACAGAGTTGCTGATCAGAGATAATTACACTCTCAAGTGAAGAAAAACCCAAGTTACTGAAATTAGTGAAACTAAGACCCTTTGTGCTCTAACTCCAATGACGTACTCTCACTCACATGATTCATTCTGTAAAGACCCTGTATAACTGTCCATAGAGTGAATGCCTCACCAACCTGCAGACATGAATATGATGTAGAACAGATTATGACAGGTGACATCAAATGAATAAGAAGTCAAGAATGCTATGGTACACCATTAATTTTCCAGTGCTATTTATTATTTTCCATAGCCCATTAAGACCACCTGAAGGCATTTCCTCTAAACACCAAAAATAAAGTTAAATAATAGACAACTTTGTCCAGTCATCAACTCTTATCCTGTTTGCTTATCACCTGGATATGTATTTTAAATCATCTATTTTATCTCAATGGAATTTTGTCCACTCTATTTTGTTAAATAACGACAGCTGACTTTTCTCTTTGGGGATTGTTTTCTTATGCCTGTCTCAATCCATTCTTACTGTGGTTAGCCTGGAGACTAATGCTAAATGCTGTTGTCATTCACCTTTAGCACAGGCGGGAGTTGTGGAGGTGGGAATCTCAGTCCAGTTCATTCTCAACCAGTAAATGGTGGAAATGAACTGGATTCCCAGCCATGAACCCTTGTTTTCTGACTCTAGGACTGGCTTCTGTTGTTTACAACAAGTGTTTTTCAAAGAATTTAAAGGGATACCTGCTACCAAGGTCAGCTGGGCTCTTGTAAACTGCAGAATCAGGTGCTCCCACCAACCTTATCGAATCAGAAACTTGGCTTCTCATATCGTCTCTTCCTGTTTGCTTTCTATATATATTTCTTTATTAAAAAATCACTGCTTTTTTAATCTCTGCCATCTTGTTTTTAAAAATAATCCTTAAACTAAGTTTACAATTATTATTAAATATTCATCCATATTGCCACTTAATAAGTATTTGCCAAACTCTTACTATGTGCCACATGCAGATGCCTATGATGCAGAGACTCACAAGAATGATGTCTTATAAATAAGACGTAAATACAACAGGGCAGAGTTGACATCCTAGCTTGCTTTGTGTCCATGGGAAACCAGTCATCAGCTGGTTAGTCCTACCATTGGATTCAGACTTGCAGGGGCATTCAGATTGAGATCAATGATTAAATTCTCTTCAAAATGGACAGTCTCTTAAAAGGGAGTAAAAGGAACAAAGGAAACAACTTGTCAGAAGTTCAAGAAAGAAGACCTCAGGTAGTCCTGATATAACAGCTAGGGAGGTGTAAGCTAAAAGACGACAGGCCAAAAATCCAGCTAAACCCATCTCATCGTGTATCCAACTACCCAGCCCACTTCCTGCAGCCCTCACTGGTTCCCTTTGAAAGGAACTCACCGTGTAAGCAGGTGAGGGAATTTGTAACAGGGCATGATCAAAAGTGAACTGGGTAAGCGAGGGAAAGCAATTACACAGGGAGATCATTAATTGGAAGGCTTATCTCTTCAGTGAGTTTGGAATGTGTAAGCTGTAGTGTTGTGAATTGAATTTCATGCACTCCTATTGTGTGTGAAGAGCTGGCTGTGTGTGGGAGGTGCAGAATGATTTGCCAAAAGTGTTGTAAGAACACCAGCAATCAAAAAGCCACTGGGCTCTGAAAAGCTGGGAATTGAGTGACAGTGCAGAAGCATGAAGGCTGAAGCGAATAGAGACTTTGCACTGAAATGGAGCTTGAAGCGGAGGGAGTGCAATCAGTCATGAAAGGCTGTGAAGAGAAAGGCAGGGTGGAGGGGACTGGCCAAGGTCTTGCTAAGATCTCATTTCATCAATCAATCCCCTGCTGAGACAAGGTCTACCTGGGCCTGGGGTAAAAGCCTCCTTGAAGTTCATAAAACTTATAAACAAGGGCCTGTTAGGAATCATCGACCTCTATTGAGAGGAAATAAAAAGTCATTTTAAACCATTCATATATTTAGACAGGACACAAAGAAACATGAGGAAGAGGAAGACCCAGTTTATTCCCATTTTTTAAATTTATTTATTTATTTTTTATTTTACTTTAAGTTCTGGGATATATGTGCCAAACATGCAGGTTTGTTACATAGGTATACATGTGCCATGGTGGTTTGCTGCACCTATCAACCCATCATCCAGGTTTTAAGCCCCCCGGTACCAGACACTACAAAAACACACCAAAATATAAAGGCCAATGACACTAAGAAGAAACTGCCTTAACTAATATGAAAAATAACCAGCTAGCATCACGATAATGGGATCAAATTCACACACGACAATATTAACCTTAACCTTGAATGTAAGTGGGCTAAATGCCCCAATTAAAAGACACAGACTGGCAAATTGAATAAAGAGTCAAGACCCATCAGTGTGCTGTATTCAGGAGACCTATCTCATGTGCAAAGACACACATAGGCTCAAAATAAAGGGATGAAGGAATATTTACCAAGAAAATGGAAAGCAAAAAAAAAAAAAAAAAGGCAGGGTTTGCAATCCTAGTCTCTTCCCTTTCTTATATCCCATTCCTCTAACCCATGCACTTACCCACTCAGACTTTCAAACTCTTTGCCATTCTCCCAACAAGCCATGCTACCTCTAACCCTGATTCCTTTGCCTGGAATATCTCTTGCATTTTTTTTTCTGCCTCATTGCTCCAACTCAACTTTTAAGTCCTAGTTCTAATTCCTCTTTGAAATGAGTCCAAGTTAAGAATATTTGTTCTATTTGTTCTATAACCACAGAGTAGCTTTTATCATAACACTTCACATCTGACCCCTGCCTAATCTCAGTAGCTAAACATGCTTTTCTACCTTTCCTTCAATTTCCTCAGCCTATGCACCTGCACACATATTAGGATGTCTTTTTCAAAGCTTCTGAATTTCTCTTCATCCTTTAGAACTTCCTTCAAATGTCATCTTCTCAGTGTAGCCTTTTGGGATCCTCAAGTCAAATAGTCTAACAGCAGTCTGCACCTCAACTTTGGAACACTGATTATTTGACTTCTGTCTTCCTCACTAAACTGTAAGCTCACTGAGGTCAGGAATCTATCTGTGTTGGTCTCCATAGTATTCCTGCTTTCTAGTACACTGCCTGGCATTCCTGATGCCCCGACAATTATGTATTGTCTTTATTCTGTCTTCTGAGTGGGTTGTGAGATCCTTGAGGTTAATGGTTCTGTCTTAGATTTGTTTCCTTATATTGTAACAAAATATTTGGTGCATAACTGGTCTTAAATAAATGCCTATTAAATGAATAAGTGCTAGAAGAAAATACCTAGAGCAGGGCTTCTCCTCCTAGGCAATACTGATTGACATTTTGGGCTGGACAATATTTGTTGTGTGGGTCTGCCTGGTGCACTGTAGGATGTTTAGCAGTGCCCCTGGCCTCCACCCATCAGATGCCAGTAGCATCCCACAATTGAGAAATGTCTCCAAACATTGCCCAATATTCCCAGTGGGAGTGGGAGACTGGGCTGAGAATCAGCCAAAATCACCCCAGGCTGAGAATCGCAGATATAAGGGAAATACTTTTAAATCACCCGAACAGATAAATACACATTTCTAGTTTTTATAGAAAAATTGACCTACAAATAATGGATAAAAATTATAATAATATATTTATTCAGGATTATTTAAAGATTCATTTCATTGATAAAGGCTACATTCCAACATTCTTCAAGAAGTTCATTTTTATGAGGCAGATAGAGAAGTTAATAAATTTTCTGAGAGCATTCTACTAAGGGTTATATTAGATAACATAGCTACACTCATTCTAGCTCAGTGCCCAGCTCATAGTCACATTTCAGTTAATGCTATTTCTCTTTTCCTGATCTAATCAAAGCATTTGATGTCAAACGGTCACAGCTAACAATGAAAAACTGGGAAGAGTTTAGTCATATGAACACACACACACACATACACACAGAGTCTATTTAGTTAATTTTTTTAAAGGCAAAATTTTGATTGACCGAGTTCTTTGTTAGGGGGTTGCTATGTTGACACAGAGGGCTGGTTAAATTTCTTTCCTGCTGGGGAACACTAAATTACATCCCACCAACTTAAGCTCCCCTGGAGTGAATCACAGAGTGGTTGACTTCAGAGTTCATTGAAGGTGAGAGTTTGAGTTCTATGAGGTCAGATTTTCTCCATGAAGCAGAACAAACAAAAATGTATAATACTGGGCTTCTTGGTATAATTTTTAAAAGTAGAGGGCCCCCCTGGTTTCCTTCCACCCCCACCTTCCACCACCAACTCTTTCCTTGAAAGAAAATGTAAGAATTATCTCCCGAGGCTACTGGCAGATGGAGAGTTTCTGGGTAAGTAGGTTTTTTTTCTTCCACACCCAGGGGGATTCATGGCTGACTGAGTAGTAAATTCACTCTCAGTGTTTCAGCTCACAAATATAGAAGTAATAAGAGAAGCTCTGCATGTGTATTGGGCCCAAATGGAAAAGGGACAATACACAACAGGGGTTTGTAAGAAAACACATCCTGCCAGAAAAATATGATTGCTATTTTAGAAAGAATTGCCAAATTGGAAAGTACAGGAAAGTGTAGAGGTCATGCACCTTAAATTGAGGCAAATCTTAGATATACAATTTATGAAATAAGATTTGCAAGCATAAACTGTCCATTTAGATTGCAATGTGGTTACAAGCCTGGGAGGGAGTGCATGAGGAGATTGGTACTAGGGAAGACAGCTTTGTAGGAATGTCTGCAGAACACCTAGGATTATTACTGCTGCAATTCAGTGGGCTCTATTTTCACATTTGGGATTAGACTAAAACTGTTTGGCTATAGGTTCCCAAATATTTTGTGGGATATATAGAAAACTCTCAATATGTTTCTCTTTTCTGTGAATCATCCACAAAATTTTCTTCATAATTTCTGAATTAAAAACTAAGCAAAGTTCTGTATTTCCTTCCTTTCTTCAACTTAAGATTTCTTTCCTGTAAGATACTTGCACATAAATTTAACGTCTTTAAGTAGCTATGTGATTCTGCAAGAGTCACATAACCTTTCTGGCCTCAGTTTCTACATTTGAAGAAGGAAAGATTTGGCAGCTTCAATAAAGTATTAATTCTTCTATCTGACTCTTTTCTGCTTGGATTCTATTTTATTTTTCCTGATTAGTTTAAGATGAACTCAGGCTGAATAACTAGGGATTGAGCTTCCCTGGAATAACCTTTATTTGGTTATAACGTGAAATCTACTGCAAAGAGATTCATTATATTCATAGATTCTTCTACAGGTAGTGAGAAATATTAGAGAACAATGTTAACCCACAGCTGGAGTTTATGAACCAACATCAGGGATACACAGAAAGGATCCAACAGGCTAGGAAATGAACGGAAACAAGTTAAGGGGTATTTACTACCTATTGGATCCATAACCTTGGATGGCTTGCTCCCCCTCTTCAACTTCTTCATCTGTATAATAGAGTTAGCCACTCTTTCTGTGAACGTTTTCTAGGATGACTTAAGAACCTGAGTTAGAGAGGAGAAGCAGTGTTCACAGTGGCCTCAGTTCAAGAAAAAGGGCAGGAGACCAGGAGAGGACTCATAATGGAATGTTAGGTTGCTCAGAATTGTATCTCTCCTGTATCTTGGAACCTCTTGTGGATTTATTCCGTTGCAGTCCGTCTGGTCCATTGCCCAGGTGTTTAATTTGTGGGTGCACCAATATTATCATGGGGTATTTCAGTAGCCTCTTTGTGACTTGACTTTTGAATCACACACAAACCAATCACCACCAGCGTCTTCATCTATTAATCTATTAGGTTGGCGCAAAAGTAATTGCAGTTTTCGCCATTACTTTTCATGGTTAAAAAAAAAACAAAAAACGCTACTACTTTTGCACTGACCTAATACTTGGGCTGCTGTGACAAACTACTAGACTGGGTGCCTTAAACAACAGAAACTTATTTTGTCAGAGTTCTGGAGGCTGGAAGTTCAAGATCAGGGTGCTGGCAGGATTGGTACTTGTAGAGGCCTCTTTTTTGGGGTTGCACGTTGCCACCTTTTAATTGTTTCCTCACATAGTCTTTCCTCTCATTAGTGTCTTTTCTTTCTTTTTTTAATAAGGAAATCAATTCTATTGGATTGCAGCCTTACCCTATGACCTCATTTAACTATAATTCCCTCCATAAAGGCTCTACCTCCAAATACGGTCACATTTGGTTTTAGGATTTCAATATGCAAATCTGGGTGATGGAGGACACAGTTTAGTTAGTAATACTGATCATCTATTTAGTTTCCTTGTTTCCTGTGGGTTTCATGGGAAAAGTGCTGAGGAAAGGCAGAATAGCAGGCACGAATTGAGTAAGTTATTGATAGATCCCAAGACAGTTTGGATCTATGGTTTGGAACTGTCATTTTCTGATTCCTACATATAATTTTATCTACCCAGAGGGCTGCATTGGAAATTCACAATCAATTATATGGAAGTAACACTGGACTTTGTGTTACACAATGTAAATTTGTTCTGTAGTCACCCTGTGGCCTTGAAAAAACATCACTTCTGACCTATCTGAGCCTTAATTTTCCCATATATAAATAAGAATAATAAGATACCATCCCTCTTTGAATGTAGACAAATTGCTAAATTAACTATTTACTATTTTTAGCTATGACCTCTGTCTTCCTGTTACTCTTTTACTGTTTCTAGTATTCCTTCTCCTATTTCAAAATGGACCCATGTTCCACCTCTTTCTGAAGTTTTCCATGGTATCCATGAATATCCCCTCATGTCAGTAATTGTGATGGTTAATACTGAGTGTCAACTTGATTGGATAGAAGGATGCAAAGTATTGTTCTTGGGTATGTCTCTGAGGGTGTTGCCAAAAACTATTAACATTTGAGTCAGTGGACTGGCAGAGGCAGATCCACCCTCAATCTGGGTGGGCCCATTTAATCAGCTGCCAGCATGGCTAGAATAAAAGCAGGAAGAAGTTGGAAGGACTTTAATTGCTGAGTCTTCTAGCCTTCATCTTTCCCCCATGCTGGATGCTTCCTGCCCTCAACCATAGGACTCCAAGTTCTTCAGCTTTTGGACTCTTGGACCTACAACAGTGGGTTGCCAGGGGCTCTTGGGCCTTCGGCCACAGACTGAGGGCTGCACTGTCAGCTTCCCTGCTTTTGAGGTATGGGGACTCGAACTGGCTTCCTTGCTCCTCAGCCTGCAGATGGCCTATTGTGGGACTTCACTTTGTGATCGTGTGAGTCAATACTCCTTAATCAATTCTCTTTTATGTATACATCTATCCTATTAGTTCTGCCCCTCTAGAGAACCCTTACTAAGACAGTATTCCAATACAATTTTCAAGATGTTTTAAATTAATGTCTTGTTCTAGGATTCTTTTTTTTTTTTTTTTTTTGAGAAGGAGTCTCGCTCTTTCGCCCAGGCCGGAGTGCAGTGGCGCTATCTTGGCTCACTGCACGCTCCACCTCCTGGGTTCACGCCATTCTCCTGCCTCAGCCTCCCGAGTAGCTGGGACTACAGGTGCCTACAACCAGGCCCGGCTAATTTTTTGTATTTTTAGTAGAGATGGGGTTTCACCGTGTTAGCCAGGATGGTCTCGATCTCCTGACCTCGTGATCCGCCAGCCTCAGCCTCCCAAAGTGCTGGGATTACAGGCGTGAGCCACCGCGCCCGGCCCTAGGATTCTTTATAGATGTCTTCAAAATGTTTTAAGGGTGAAGTTTCTGTATTTTAAATTGTATTCCCATTATTTTCTCCAGCAGTCATCTGCATGCTGTACAGATGCAGCCATTGTTTCTTGAGCTATCTCTAGTTTTAAAAAATAAATAATAATTATAGAAAAACATAAAAACCACACTAAGAAAGCTTTCACAGATACCCTTGTGTGACTTTTATGTTTGTCACTTTGTCATAAAACCTAAAACAAACTTCTCTATCTGTTCATTTACTTATTCTGCTCCCCACTATATTCTGAGATCATATAAAGCAGGCACACTGTATAATTCTTCTCTCTGTCCCTAGGACCATTATGCTGCCTGTTAGATAATAGGTTTTTAATATACTGGATGAAAGAAGTATATAACTGAAAGGCAGTGGTTTAACTCAACTTTTATATTTTTCCACCAGTTAAATATTTATTCTTCTAGTATCTTACACCAGGGGCTAGTGTCCCTTTACCCGTTAAATAAGCATTATGGAATACCTACAGTATGTTAGGATCTGTAATAGGCAACATGAATTTACAGAGATGAAAGTCCCAGCCCCTGACATCAGCCCTAGAGAAGAGGCACATCAGCAAACAGACAATTATATGATGGTCTAAGACACAATGAAAGAGAAAGAAGCCCAGAGGATTCAGTCCCCAGAGGAAGCCCAACAAATTCAGCCCTAACTGTTCCCATGCACTTTGTTAGGCAACAGGGGTACCTTAATGGCGCCGGTTCCGGGTTCTTCTCCCCTCCTTGACTGGGCACTGTCTGAACCCGCCAAAGGAGGGCCGATCAGAAAGAAGCATCTCCTGCCTTCCCTTGGTCCCGCCCCACGTAGGCCCAAGGGATATAAAACCCAGCACACCAGCAGCTCTCTCTCTCTCTTCTCTTCTCTCTCTCCCCCGCGCGACCTGACCTCTACCTCTCCAATAAAGATCTCTTGGCTGCCACTGGTGTCGTCTCTGACTAGCCTGTCGCCCTTCATTTTGGTGCCGTGACTCAGATCAGGATTCCCCACCTTTAGGTGGGACCCCAATCCCCTTCCCAGGCTCAGTCTAGACCTCCGGCCAGCCTTCACCCATTTTCCTGTTCGCCGAGCTCTTCGCCTACCACCGGCCTCATCTCGGTAAGCTTTCCCCTCCCGGGCCTACCTCTCGGGCGAATCGCCAGACCCTAGCTGCTCCCGTGACAGACACATTTTGCCCGACGCCCCTACGGCAGTGGTAGGCCCCTATCATTCACTTCCGCCTCGGCCTGCAGGGAACGGAGTTTTCTCCCTCTCCTCCTCGCGTCTCCGGCCTGGGTCCCTTCCCTTTCTCGCTCGGAAAATCCTGGTACCAGGTGGCCCACGGTCCTCGGCCATAGTCGGCCCCTCAGTCCTTCCGCTTTGGTGACGACCGAACCGGAAGCTCTGAGTCACGTCGCAGTGTTCAGCTATTAGGGGACGCCCTACTTAGCCCTCGCTGCATATCCTCTCGTAGCCCCACAATAGGAGGCTCCGCATCCCTGCCGGCCGACTCTCCCCTACAGTGCCTCTTAAATAATCTGTCAGCCCTAGGCCTAGCAATCGACCTCAAACCAAAACGCCTACATACCCCTTAAATAACCAAAATAAATGGCCCACTTATAGGCCTCTGGATATTGTGAGCGAACAGGAAAATGGGAAGAGATCCCCTATGTCCACGGCCCCCCGTGTAAACCTCAACATCTTATCGCTGCCCTCAAACTGCTAACCTCTCCCTCTGATCCTGACTCCATATCACCACCCTCAGCCCCACCCTCCGGCTGCCACCCGGCCAGCGGTGGCCCCGCCCCTTACCACTTCCCCCCAACCTCTCTCTTCCTTCCCCTTCCTCCACAACCTCTCCAGCTCCCTCCCCTCTGCCACTCAGCCCTCCCACCACTCGTTCCAGATCACACCTTCCCATCCTTGCCCCTCTTAGAGAAGTTGCAGGGGCAGAAGGCATTGTTCGTGTCCATGTTCCCTTCTCTATGGCTAACTTACCCCAAATTAAGAAATGCTTAGGCTCTTACACTTCTAACTCCGCCTCTTATATCAAAAAATTTCAATATCTCCTCCAAGCCTATAGCCTCACTTTCCATAATATCTATATAATTCTCTCTAACACCCTCCTTCCCGAGGAGTGCAGGCGAGTCTGGGAGCAAGCCCGCACTTATGCAGATGAAGTCCACGAAATGGTACAAAACAAACATGAAAACCCGTCTGCCTTTCTCGACTGCTTTACAAAGGCTCTCCAACAATATACCAACATAGACCCAGAAGCCCCCGATGGCAGGCAGCTTCTCATGTCCCATTTTTTTGCGCAAAGCTTCCCAGACATTAGAGCCAAATTAAAGAAGCTAGACAGAGGCCCCATTGCCCCGCAGACTGAGATTTTGGCTACCGCGTTCAAGGTGTACCATAACCGTGATAAGCAGGCAAGGAGGGAAAAGTGTCAAATGCTGGCTCAAGCTCTCCAAGCCCCTACTCAGCCAGCTATAGACACTGGTGACCGTAAGCCACTATTTGCCCACTGTCAGCCCCCTGGGCCCTGCTTCAAGTGCGGCAAAGAAGGGCAATGGGTTCATGAGTGCCCTGATTCCAGGCCTCCACATAAGCCATGTCCAAAATGCCACCAGCTCGGTCACTGGGCCGTCCACTGCCCCAACTCCTGGAGGGGAGTTGGGCCAGACCCCAGCCCTGCCCCTGATCTCTTAGGACTGGCCATTGACGATTGACAGGGCCCTGGGACTCTTCCCCTGACGCACACTATCACCGCACAGGAGCCCAGGGTGCCTCTCACGGTAGATGGGCACCTCGTAACTTTCCTTCTTGACACCAGAGCTACCTTCTCAGTTTTGCAGGAATTTTGGGGCACTGTCTCCACCTCTGGCCCTCCCATAGTCGGGGTAGGAGGCCAGACCATACGTCCAATGACTACCCCACTTTTATCATGTTCTTTCTCAGGCCACCTCTTTTCCCATAAGTTATTCACCACACCCGAGTTAAACTTTGGACATCCCCTGAGGAACCTGCAGGATCATCAGCTTAGGAATCCCAAGACACCTGCGAACCATTGGAGGACTTGCACCTTCTATTTCGGAAAGAAACATCCCAGACTAAAAAGGCTCCTACCACTGATCCTGAGGAATGACCGCTTCCTCCTTAAAAATGATAAGTGAAAGAACTCAGACTAGATAAAATGATCTTGTTTTCCAGAGCACCCTCTTTACCTTCCTATTTGCTCTTTGCCTATGTATCCCTCCTACTTCCTTGGATACCTCGTACAACCACCCCTCCCCTTTCACTAGCTCCTAATTACCTCTACAAGACTCTCAACTTCCTACCAAAATAGGAATAGTCCACTGCAAGTCCCACCAAGCCGACTCGTCCCCAATAACGCAAGGCAATAATAAAGCTGACCAAGAGGCAAAACAGGCAGCGCCCCACACAATCATGATAACAACAAACAGACTTCCAAACCCTTCACAGTACACACAAGACCCTCCACAACACTCACAGCCACCTAACCTCCCAAAGCACACCCTCTTTTCATACCTCCACTCTATCTTCCATACAAGCCCCCAATCATTAAAAACATTTCTAAGCTCCTTCTTCACCCTCGATTCTTCAGATCTACAGTTCCTCCAACAGCTCACATCTACCTGCTCCATTTGTCAATGTACAAACCCACAAACCCCACTAAGGCCAGGACCTTTCCCAACTCACCAATCCAGAGGACATATTCCGGGAAGTGATTGGCAACTAGATTTCACTCATATGCCCCTCCCCGTAAAAAAAACTTAGCTATCTCTTAGTCCTCGTAGATACCTTTTCCGGGTGGGTTGAAGCATTCCTGACCACAAACAAAAGAGCCAGCACAGTTGCCTCTATCCTTTTATCAGAAATTATCCCAAGATTCGGAATCCCAACCTCTCTCCAAACTGACAGCGGCCCTGAATTCACTTCCCACGTTTCACAAGACATAACAACTGCACTTAATATCCCCTGGCACTCCCATATCCCATATCACCCCCAGTCCTCAGGGAAAGTTGAATGAACCAATCGCACACTCAAAGAGACCCTTACCAAACTCTCCTTAGAATTACATCTAGACTGGGTTAAGCTATTGCCTACAGCTTTGTTCTGACTCCGAGTTCTGCCAAAAAAGCCTTTCCTTATGTCCCCTTTTGAAATCATGTACGGTCGCCTGGCACTCCCACCTGGCATTGAGCCCACTTCAAAAATAGTCCCAGCAGGCATCAGCTGTCCCCTCCTGTCCTTCATCCATTGTGAGCTATGGAAAAGGCAAGACTGCCTCCTTCCTGATGCCACCAACCCACAACCTCCATTTCCCCTCAAGCCAGGAGAATGGGTTTTCTACTCTCTACCAAGCCACACACAAGTAGCCCCACTAACCCCAAAGTGGAAAGGGCCCCTCCAAATTGTGCTTTGCACCCCTACTGCCGCTAAGCTCCAAGAATCACCAGGGCGTCTAACTCCTTGGCTTCACATTTCCAGGTTAAAACCAGCCACGAACCCGGATCAAACAAGAAGTCTAGCCGCCTCCTCACATTCCACAAAATACACTTGCACACCCATACCTCACAGCCCTCTCAAACTCCGCATTTCCAAAGTGCCATGCCTTCCGCCCATTCCAGAAGCCTAAAGTCCCACCACCATGCATGTTCCTCCCTCTGGGACACTCTTAAACCCCCTCTCATGGCTTGGCTTCTTTCCTTCCTAGGCCCATTACTGGGGG
Organism: Symphalangus syndactylus; assembly: GCF_028878055.3. Taxonomy (NCBI): domain Eukaryota; kingdom Metazoa; phylum Chordata; class Mammalia; order Primates; family Hylobatidae; genus Symphalangus; species Symphalangus syndactylus. The sequence goes on from NC_072438.2 coordinate 26,734,639, forward strand.
CCCTAGCATTCTGTGCTCTACTCCCTTGCCTTACTAGGTTCAATATTTAACCAAACGTTTAACCAGCTTCTCCTTAGAAACTACCAACTTCTAGCAACGTGTGAAGACACAACTGGCTCTAGAGAAAACCTCACAGAGTGCTGACACTCCGTCCATCAACAGCTCGCCTTCACAAGTTGCCTCTACAAGGGTATGTCTGCTTAAAGCCTCCTACAACCCACACCCTAAATTAAACTGTCATTTTATTTTCCTACAGCTCTATAGCCCACCCCCAGGCTATTAAAGATGGACACTAACTGGTTCCATCAGTTCCTAACCAATCTCCACACCGACAGCTGGCTCATCGATGATCCAACCTTACCTCTAGGGTGGCTCACCGCACTCAGCGACCTCTACCTACAAGGCGGAATCATACTCCTACTATACCCCAACCCTCCCAAGCCAAACTCCCTTCCATTTACCCCCTCACAACGCCCCTTCTCAGCAGGAAGCAGCCAGATAGATGATGATGCCCACTTTCCATTTTAAACCAATAAAAAGGGAGGAATGTTAGGCAACAGGGGTACCTTAATGGCGCCGGTTCCGGGTTCTTCTCCCCTCCTTGACCGGGCACTGTCTGAACCCGCCAAAGGAGGGCCAATCAGAAAGAAGCATCTCCCGCCTTCCCTTGGGCCCACCCCACGTAGGCCCAAGGGATATAAAACCCAGCACACCAGCAGCTCTCTCTCTCTCTTCTCTTCTCTCTCTCCCCCGCGCGACCTGACCTCTACCTCTCCAATAAAGATCTCTTGGCTGCCACCGGTGTCGTCTCTGACTAGCCTGTCGCCCTTCACACTTGGGTCTGTCCTCTCCCATCGGTACCAGGCTTTTTCGCACCTGGCAGCCTCCACACCTTTTCTTTCCTATGCCTTGAACATGCTTTTCCCACATGTGCACATGATAGACTCCCATTAGTTGCTCATGTTCCAGCTTCAATGTCACCTCAAAAGACTTTCCTGATATTCTGATATTAAGGCCAACCGCTAATATTCTTTCTTGCATTACCTCTTTGTTTTTGGGATATGGTCTCACTTTGTTGCCCAGGCTGGAGTGCAGTGACATGACCACAGCTCACTGCAGCATTGTTTGTTTATTTTTATAAAAAGTGTGAAATTCCACATTGGAATTATGTAATTTGATTTTTTACTCATTGAATGTTTTTCTTCCCCATTAGACCATGAGTGAAGGGAGAAACTGTGTCTCTTAATTAAACACTCTATTTGAAGTGCAGAGAACTGTCTCTAGAATAATGTAAGAGCTCAATAAATATCATCACATAAATGCAAGACTGAATGAGCAGAGAGTAGCCCCAAAGAAACCAATGAGATGAAGGCACAAGAATAGCTAACAAGTAGTATTTGTTTAGGATTACTTTATGATTCAAAGTGCTTTGTTATTCTTCTCTGCCCATTTGTTATAAGCAACAATTTGTAGATGAGAAAACACAAAACACAAAGCTAAGTCTCCCTCCCAGAGATAAAGTAATACATTGTGGAATTAGAACTCATAGTCAGTTTTTTTGTTTGTTTGTTTGTTTTTTCACTAAATCCTCTACTTTTCCTTGAATTATAACAGTACCTCAAGCAGCTTCTAGAATTGCTGAATGCGCTATCCATCTTATTCTGGGGAAGCAAATATTTTACTACTCCAATCTATCTTACAAACACAAATATTCAGGATTCTTTTGCTTCCTTAAAAGTCCTCAGACTTTTCCATTTCTGCCTCTGAAATCTTTCCTTTTATTATAATGTTCATGATACTTTGTTTTATGTTACCCTGGCCCTGTTGTTACTCTGATAAGAAATATTAAATTTATGATAATATCTTGCATCTCCATGTACTTTGCATATTCTGCAGCAATTGCTCTGTTCACTGTTAATTCTTTGCCTCACCAAAATTAATTCTTTTATTAACAATCACACGTTTTCAGTGCTGTGTCTAGCCAATATCTTCTAATTTCTTTTTTGCATTCCCTTTATGTATTATTGAATTCTCTAAGTGAATTACTTAACTCTGCACAGCATTTTGGGATGTGATTTGCATGAAACACCTTGTACAAACTGAAAGCGTATCATATTAAAATGTCTGTAATTGCTTGAAGGAAATACCCTCAAGAGTGTTTTAGGCTATGTATAATGGCTGTGGAGAAGTTTTGAGTTCCAATGTGACAGTAACATGAAACAAACAAAAATTACTTTCACAGATTTGACTTACACTTAAGTAGATAAATTATGTTTATGTGCCACTTGTTTTTTTTGTTGTTTTAAACGTTCTTTTTCCTTTTGACTTCAAAGGTAATGGAAAAAGAAGAAAGAGAATTTCTCCCTCATATTACAGTTAAGTCAAAAATGTATCTGTAACAGTAAGTCAAAGAGGTTAGTTGCCTTATACATCTTTCTGATTCCAAAGTCTCTTGCCTTTTTCTAGATGCTACTTGCTGACAGAGTATGTGATAGAATAGTGTGACTAAATAGATTGTGCTCTGATCCCCATGCTTTTGTCACAGAACTGAGCAAAGGTAGGCTAGCGGCTTTTGAGGGAGCAACTTGTTGGTAAGTCTTCCAGAACTTGAACCTGGAAGTTATGACCTCCTAACTAATACCATTGCTCTTAAAGTGGTACCAGCTCTGGCTGTTGCCCCCATGCTTATATTCAGACTCTTGCTTAACTACAAAAGCCCTTGGTTATCTAGACTTATCTATGGCTTCAACCTAACTCATTGTTTTCTCATTTTTCTCCAGTAAGATGATATATTGCTATGTTTGCAATGCTTTCCTTTCAGCTCTACAAACATGTGTTTCTGAATGGTGGAGTGAATTAGCAAGTAATTTCACATTCCATTTTCTCAGAAGGAGATGGAGCTAGGAAAAATAACAAAACATCATCTAACAAAGATGATGCTACTCTTCCAGAGGGGCAAAAAGGCAACGTGGATGGCAAATGTAGGTTGTTTTTTATTGCCTCTCAGCTACATTATAAATCTCAGCTAACACAATAAGTGCCCTTTCATCAATATGGGGTTGGACTGTGGCTCAGAGAAAAATGCATGTTTATATTAACAAAGTTTGCTCATTTTATGGCAGACATGGTCAATAGGTGTTGAGGGGCTCATGTTCAGATAACTTCATATTATTAAAACATGCTCCTTCTGTATAAGCAGACCTTTATAAAGACTTATGTGAGGCGGACCCTAATTCCAACAAACACGGGCACTCACACACTGATACTGTTTATCTGAGATTTGTTTGGTCCTCTGGGAATCTATATGATAAAGAATTTGTACACATGCATCTTAAATTAGAGTATTTGATCTGATGGAAACAGTTGGCAGAAGTAAAACTTTTTCGATCTAGGTGGCTCATAGAAGACTCCCATTATCTATAAAGGGCAAAATTGACATTTTAATCACTCTTCATAGTTTCATAATGTATATCAGAGACCAAAATGGAGAGGATTATATTACCTTTAAAAATATCCCATGTAAGCTATGTTAACTTTTAAAGCCTGTGTTAGTGTCAATTCTTCTTGAAGTGGTCCTAAGTATCTCTAGCTAGGAATGAGTTTACCCTTAAGAGCATTTTGATGTTTTTGAACTTTACCATTGATTCACAACAAAGCTTACTGAAGATGTAGTGTGTGCCAGGAAATGTGTGCAGCTTTAAAGATGCTGAAACTAGCAAGTTGACATAAGTGTATACATCAAGTTTCCCCATAGGAGCATGAATTGCCTAAGCTTGAAAGTAAAAGGCCTCACTTTTGAATAGGCACCAGTAAATTTCCCAATTCTAGCTTCTTGAAACTTGACACACCAAATAAGCTGAGTTTGCTAAATGCAATGTATAATGTTCTCTTTCTTCAAAAATTACACTATACTCAAAGAATAAATTTGCAAAATTGAATTTGCCCAACCCAGGGAGCTACTACTAGGTATTACTAGGAATTAAATCAGTTTTGCATATCTTGGCCTTCTGATCCTTATTATGATAGTCATGGGTGTTAATGTTCAAATACTAATATAAAAATGACACTTAGGTACCAGTTCTGTTCTTAACAAACTTCGTATTATAAAAATTGCATTATAAAAGCAATATGTTTTTCAATGTGGGAGTATGGTTTGAGGAGTTTAGATTCCTATTTAAAATTACAAACTTTCTGCAGAGGTTTAAATGGCAAAATGTTTAAACAAACAGAACATAAATGCTTAGGTATACAGTTTTGAAATCACAAAGAAAATCCAAAATTTGGTTATATCTTGTTCTTGACCAATAATAACATGTGACTAATAATCTCACAATATTTATAATCACTAGCACCATTATTTGCATATTACTGCTATCCATTCATATACTTCTATCATCTTTACCTTCCTTTGTTACAATAAAAAAGGCACAAAGTCAATGAATTACAGCAACAATGCTCATGAGGAATAATTTCCCGATCATGTCACTAGTCTGTGACCTCAGCACAATGCCACACATGTTCTCAAAAACAGCAACTATTTGTTAAATTCCTACTATTTTCTACATATAAGCACTTCTGTGTACAATATTTAATTTACCCTCACTTCAGCTCTTGTGAGATTCCTACTGACTGTAGTTCCACACTAGCAGGAATAAAGTGGCTTCTAAGCTAGTAAATAGCCACACTGGGATTTGAATCCCAGTAATGGTGTCTCCACAGACCATCATCTTATACAGCCCACCGTGATGGTTCCTCTCATTAATTAGCTGTCATTATGAAAATGAGAGCTGTAGAAATACCTTGCTTTATCAACACAAGTCAGGCTGTAAGAAGAATTAGTACATTTTGCTGTATAAAAAATTTGAACATAATACACAAGAAAGGAACATATGTTAATGGGGTCCGTTATAAACTTTTAGTTATTCCTTACTCAAGTAGTAACAACCATTCTGATCCACTGTGTTTAAAAGGTACATCTTTTTTGTGCTTTAAATTATGTTTCTTTTCTTCACTGATTCTGCTGATTTTCTCTACTTTGTTTTATGATTTTCATGCTGCATTTTCTCTCCTTTTTTTGGTACTCCTTTTATCAGCAATAGAAAAAATGCATTTCGTTTATGTGCTAGGCAAAATTGTAGTCTTTAAGCAGCATTTCTTTACTAATTGATAGTTGTTTTCAAGAATAACTTCGCTTCCTAAGAATGGGTCATGCCATCTATTGTTTAGTATGTGCAATGGATAAAAATAAACCTCTGAAATCACACTGTTTTAATACAGCTGTATTCCTGTAAATAAGTTACTTAACTTTATATTTTTGTTTTGTTTTTCTTTTTCTTTCCTTCCTTCCTTCCTTCCTACCTTCCTTCCTTCCTTCCTTCCTTCCTTCCTTCCTTCCTTCCTTCCTTCCTTCTTTCTTTCTTTCTTTCTTTCTTTCTCTCTCTCTCTTTCTTTCTTTCTTTCTTTCTTTCTTCTTTTTTTTGAGATGGAGTATCGCTCTGTGGCCCAGGCTGGAGTGCAGTGGCGCAATCTCGGCTCACTGCAAGCTCTGTCTCCCGGGTTCACGCCATTCTCCTGCCTCAGCCTCCCGAGTAGCTGGGACTACAGGTGCATGTGAAAACGCCCGGCTAAGTTTTTATATTTTTAGTAGAGATGGGGTTTCACCGTGTTAGCCAGGATGATCTCGATCTCCTGACCTTGTGATCAACCTGCCTCAGCCTCCCAAAGTGCTGGGATTAAAGATGTGAGCCACGGTGCCTGGCCATGTTTTGTTTTTCTTAAATTTTAGTTTCAGGGATCCATGGTTTGTTACATGGATATATTGTGTGATGCTGAGGTTTGGGCATCTAATGATCCTGTCACCCAAAGAGTGAAGATAATACCCAACAAGTAGTTTTTCAACCCTTCCTCTCTCTCTCTCCTTCCCTGTTTTGGAATCTCCAGTGTTTATTGATCTCATCTTTTTGTTCATGTGTACCCAATGTTTAACTGCCACTTATAAGTGAGAACATGCAGTCTTTGTTTTTCTGTTTATGCATTAATTCACTTAGGATAGTGGCCTCCAGCTCCATTTCTGTTGCTGCAAAGGGCATGATTTCATTCTTTTTTACGGCTGCATAGTATTCCATGGTATGTGTATCACATTTTCTTTATCCAGTCTACTACTGATGGGCACCTGGGTTGATTCTATGCCTTTGCTATTGTGAATAACGCTGCAATAACATGTGAGTGCAGGTGTCTTTTTGGTCAAATGATTTACTTTTATTTGGGTATGTATGCAGTAATGGTGCTGAGTCAAATGGTAATTCTAGTTTTAGTTCTTTGAAAAATCTCCACACTGCTTTCTGCAGGGGCTGAGCTCATTTTCATTCCCACCAACAGTGTATAAGCATTCCCTTTTCTCTGTAACCTTGCTAATATCAGTTATTTTCTGATTTTTAAATAACAGCCATCCTGACTGGTGTCAGATGGTAGGTATCTCACTGTGTTTTTGATTTGCGTCTCTGATTATTAGTGATGTTGAGCATTTTTTCATGTTTCTTTGCCACTCGTCTGTCTTCTTTCGAGAAATTTCTGTTCATATCCTTTGCCCACTTTTTAATGGGGTTATTTGTGTTTAACCTCTTTAAATCTTAGTTTAGTAACCTGTAAGATGTAACTAATAGTTAACTTACAGTGAAGTATTTGCAACAGTGTAAAAGCCCTATAAATGTTAGATGTTTCTTACCAGGTTAAGGATGTTTCCTTGTCTTTTTGATTTATTGAATCTTTTCATCATGAATGGATGATGAATTTGTCATATGCATTTTCTATATCAATTGACATAATCATATGACTTATCTTCTTTAGATTGTTAGTATGTTGCACTACCTGATGTCCTATATTATCTATTTTCCAGCTAGCTCTCTGATATTATTCTTTTTCTCTCTCTCTACTTCAGGTATATCACCTCCTTTCTGTTTCTTAGTAACTCCATATTCCCTCTAGATTTCCCCCAAGATATCACCGTGGCTAGTATCTTTACTTTCCTCAAGTCTTTGCTCATATTTTATCTTCTTTTTGAGTCATACCTTAACTATTCATTCAATAATGTAATCTGAACCTAGTACTTCTGGCTCTCCTTAATTAGACCCAATTTTTAGTAGTATTTATTTCCTTCCAATCTACTATATAACTTACTTTTCATTGTATTTACTGAATATTTTTTCTGTTTCTCTATCCCAATTCCTCCTCTCTCCCTTTAGCCCTATTCCCACAAAAATATAAGCTCAATGAAGGCAAGGGTTTTTATTTCTTTTGTTTTTTGATGTATCCTAAGTACCTAGAATTGGCTCATGGTAGATGCTACATCCATATTAGTAGAATGAAATTTCTGCTTTTCTTTTGTTGGCCTCATTCTTACCATTACAGGTGAATTTCCACAAGAAGTAGTGGGGCATGGAAACAGGGAGCATCATATTATTTTTGAGACTACAGAGGAAAGAGAAATATGCCATATTAAGAAATACACTTGCCTTGATAAAGCAAGGTATGCCATAATATACCAAAAGAAACAGAAATATACTATATGATTCATTAAGAAATATACCATAGACACACACACACACACAGGGAGAAACAGGAAGAATCTATGATTGGTCAAATTTTGGTAGTATTTCTAAAGCTGTTGTCAGGGATAGTACGAAGAAAGGGGTCTTTCTCAAGAATCAGACCATGTGGATCTTGGGTTAGGGTAAACTAAGGCCATTTACCCAAATAAAGTATTGTGTCTTACTAGAAGAAAAACGTGAGGAGATGTTGGACAAACAAAATCTGTAGATGCTTACCACTGTCTATGTTAATGTGACACCTCTAAGACACATCTTTATTTGAGTAAAGAGCCAAAATGATCAGATATGTCAGTCCACTTTAAATCTCCTCAAAACAGGAGTTATTCAAAAAGCTGGCACAGCTAGCTCTTATAAGTTCCTTTTTTAAGCATGGAAAAACTCAGGAAATTTAGTTGATATTGTTTTTTGCTCCCAGACCTTTTCAACTAATCACACTGTTAGCTCCTTTTAAATGTACATTAAGAGGGTTCTTGGGCAGCTAGAAAGTTTATTTTTATTTTAAACATAAAAATGTTTATGTTTGGTCAGCGAAGAGAATTTTTTCATTTTGGCAAAACTGTCCCCAACTTATAGCAATTATGGAAACATACAGAATTGAGACATGATAGCACAAATGAAAACAAACAAGATTTTACAATGAATGCAAATAGCAATGTCAAAAACACAGTTTAAAAAGGGAAATTATTCAAAATACCAAGTTCTCTCTAGCATCAATATTTGCCTGTGTCTGAAATAAAATTATAGAGACTGAAAAAATATCAATTACATTTACATTATATTATTTAATAGTGTATTTCATTTATTAATTTGTAGATCACATTTAAATATTATTTCCTATTTAACAGATTATTTGATAATCTTACGAAAATTAAGGGATAGAAATTGTTATCCCATCTTACATATGAGGACACTAAATTCTTAATAGTTTCATTTTCTCAATATCATTCAGCTGGTACATGGTCAGGTGGGGAATCACACTAACTTAGGATTCTCTGATTCTAAATGTGATTTTCCTACATTAGACAACAATAATTTTATCCTAAGAGACTTGAGACTATTTTCTTCTAAATCACAATATCATAAAAATCACCAAACTGTTATAAGTAAGGCTGACTGCACGGCAGCCAGACTGATCCAGGTTCCTTAGGTTCAAAAGCTCTTCCTGTTATCTTTGTATGAATCCAAGATCTAAACCATTGAAATGAAGGCTCATACATTGATTCTTTTACTTATTATTAATACAAGACCAGGGTTAAAAATAAAAATAAATTAGTGAAATGCAGAAATGAAAATGCATATTTAAACCAATCTTTATTATTGGAAAGTTGATCCTTAGAGTAAGAATGATTAACTCTACCCAAGAAAGCATTCCGGATGAAAAGCATGTTATTGGCTATACTGTAACTATAACATCATATAATGAAACATCATGCAATGAATTTGCGAACTTCTATTATATCATTATCTGTAGCAAAGATTTCAAGTAATTTAAAACTGAGTTCATTCTTATAACCGTAAAATGTTTCAGAAAAGTGTTATTATTTTCATTAACTTGAGCTAAAAACAACACCAGAATCCATGAGACTGAATAAAGTAAAGGGAAACAAGCAGGCTACTGTTTTAAAGAATGGAAATATTGTTAACCAAACAGAACAATGCTATTCTATCTGTCTGTATTGTGATATCAATTAACTTTCATTTGTGGTAGTAAACAGCATTGGAATTCCAGTTAGACTATTGATGACCGGTTCTATTAGCTGATAATTCTATTACCTTGTTGGGTAAAGTTGAGCAAGTCACTTAATTCTCTGGGTCACTCTGTATTCATCCATTAAATATGGATACTCTTGCCAGTTTATAAATATTTTATTAAGGTACAGTAAGAACACATATGCACAAATATACAGTAAACCATAAAGTCCTCAACATATGTAAGATGTTCCTCTTAAATGCATTATTATTTCATTCTTATTTTTATTTTTTTTGAGACAGAGTCTAGCTCTGTCACCCAGGCTGGAGTGCAGTGGCGTGATCTTGGCTCACTGCAACCTCTGCCTCCCAGGTTTAAGTGATTCTCCTGCCTCAGCCTCCCAAGTAGCTAGGATTACAGGTGCTCACCACCACACCCAGCTAATTTTTGTATTTTTAGTAGAGACGGGGTTTCACTGTGTTGGCCAGGCTGGTTGCGAACCTTAAATGCATTATTAGTCACTCTAAAAATATCCTTTCAATGGTTTGTCACTGCTGTCATTAGCCAAAGTCTCTTCTAACCAAAACTTGTTTTACTAAACAGAGAAGTAATGGGAGTGGGCGGGGGGTTATTGGTATTATGAGAGCTTTTGCTACTCATAAACCTGAACACTTAACTTTATAGATGTAGCCATTAATGGGAATATTCTATGTCTCTCTGTGTGTTGTGAGTGTGAGTGTACTTTAAGGAAAAGGTTTGTAATGCTAAGAAATGTGTAGCTATAGCATTGAGAATTTTACTACAAAATTACTGACCAGAAAACATGCAACAGTAATGTATTCTCTAAGTAACCCTTGAATAGTATATTCAAAATTTAAACAGCAATTTCAGTATTGTTTCTCAGGCTGAAAAATATGCATGTGTAGAAAGATCACTTGGGGTTAATAGCATAAAAGCATGTCCATGGAGGCATTATAACATTTATTCCAATGGGGATTCTTTTTCAGGGAGGAAAATGAGTTAAAAGAATTTAAAATAAAACGTATATAACTTGTATTTGTATAACTACACAATAATTACATTTATGGAAATAAAGATTAGAAAATGTTGTAAAAACATCCAATTTCATGTCCCTTGATGCACTACCTGCATTTACCTTTACTCTTATGATTGATTCCCTGATAGGCATTTTGGCCTCTAACTTGCCACATTACTAGTATTCCTCAGAATGTGCTTCCTACACAAGCAAAGTTCTTTCATGGCTTTTTGTTTTATAGGATGACTCCACTTGACTTCTATGCCCTTTTCACATCTCACAACATCTCTTCTTGGTGACTCTGCTCCATTCTTAAAGATTTAACTGAAAATATTCATACTTCGAACTTTCCTTTATTACCTAGTGCTATTAGGAGCTTCTCTGTGCCTGATACAATTATTTTGGCTACTTTCGTAATAATGCAATGTAACAATAGCTTACAAGTCAGACTCACCAACGTAACATGAGATCCTTAAGAGAAAGGTTCACAAACCAAAGTATTACTAGATTCAGATCTATTTATTTATTCATTCTCCATCTCAACAAGCATTTAAGGAAGACTTACCATAGGTTAAACCACCATCAATAAAATTTACACAATCTCAACTCCTAGTAAGGAGGTAAATATGTATTGAAGAATCTTAGATGCAATTTTTAAAGTGATAATCATGATCAATTCTGTGAAGGTGAGGGAAATAGTACTAGAGTTCCTGTGATAAGGGAATCTGGCTTAATGCAGCAGATCAGAAAAGGTCAGCTTGTGACAGGTTTTGGAACCCAAATAAAGCTGATATGGCCGGAGCAGAACCTTGCGGGAAATGAGCCGAAATAAAGATGAGGATCAGACCTGTTTGGAGTTCTGCCTCTGTACTAAGAAAAATGGAAAGTTGCTAGAAGCTGTAATGGAAGATGACAACATCAAAAAAGAACAAGATCATACTGTCTTCAGTATGTGTGAATCAAATGTCAAACGTCTCACGATGTCCAGCTAAGAGATGATGGCAATTTGAATCAGATGGAGAGTACCAGTCAGATTTGAGATATCGTTAGCAGTTGACATTAATAAATTTTTGGTGGATGGAGGAGTTGGCAGATGAGAGTTCACCAAGTCCCAAGGATGCTGTCCAGGTTTCTGGCTTGAGCTAGGCAAGCTGACAATTAGACCAGGAGCTCCTAGAGGAAGAAAGTGGCTCTGGTTCAGCCTATGGCTTCTTCAAAGTCCTTGTTCTTTCTCAGTGCATTGGACAGCATATGAAGTGAGTGTTTGCTAAATAAGGTTATTAATTTTTCGTATTTAAAAACAACTATTATATTCATGGCACTGTATTTAGTAGTTATTTCATTTTTTCTTTCTTCTAAAGTTAAATGTAAGGCAAAATTCCTTCCCTTAAGATGCTTATTATGGTTCAATTAGAGACACAACTACATATTCTCTTATTTTGTCATGATGTAGTGTTCTAGGTATTTTAGAATCTACAATTTTAAAAGGTGTGTTTTAGAATCTACGATTTTAAAAGGTGTGTTTTAGAATCTACGATTTTAAAAGGTGTGTTTTAGAATCTACGATTTTAAAAGGTGTGTTTTAGAATCTACGATTTTAAAAGGTGTGTTTTAGAATCTACGATTTTAAAAGGTGTGTTTTAGAATCTACGATTTTAAAAGGTGTGTTTTAGAATCTACGATTTTAAAAGGTGTGTTTTAGAATCTACGATTTTAAAAGGTGTGTTTTAGAATCTACGATTTTAAAAGGTCTATTAGGATCACAAGGACATAAGAAACTTACTAGAGTTAAAAAGATGTGAGATAAAAATACAATGCAAGTAATGAAATTTAAATATGGCCTTAAGAGATGGGCATAATTTTGAAAGGCAACTATTGGTATTTTGGCAGAGTAAATTAATTAATTAATTAATTTATTTATTTATTTATTTTAGAGAAAGGGTCTCACTGTTCTGCTTAGCTCCTGGGCTCAAGTGATGTTCCTGCTGCAGCTTCTTCAGTAGTTGTGACTACAGGTGCATACCACCACCCATCTCAAATAATGGCATGGACATAAGAATATGGCAGGGGGAGTGGAGGAGAGCTAGGATACTGGAAGATGCTAGATAAGTATAAAAGGTTGATAAAATAGACACAAAAAAATTATATCTTTCCAAAATGTGGAGAAGATAGGCATAACAAGGGGGCAACATTCACATTTTAAAACCTAGATATAAACTGTTTAGGCCATACAGGTAAAGATATTTGAAATAAAAATAAATAGAAAGCATTCATGATCAGCTCAATTTCATATTTATGCATAATACATAAAAAGCAAATCTTATTTTAGACTTTTTTTGTTTAATCACACTTGGGTCTCCTGTTATTTTTATTAATGTAGAAAGTACAGAAAATCCAGAATTCTGTGATTTTTAATACATATGTGACCTAGAGATACTACATTTTGATTTAAGCTTGAATAAGCATATTTTATGCTGTTTCAGTAAGTTAGTAAACACTGCTTTTCATTTAGAAGATAAGTACGTTGTTGTAAAACTACTGAATCCAGTTCAACAAAAATGTTTCAGTACTTACTAGGGGAATGAGTTTGCTGCTGAGTAAATATGAACATGAAAGTTAATGATTAATCTTTCTCCTCAAGGAATTCAGCTAAGCTTTAAGAACTTGTAAAGATTTGGAGATTTAATTAAATACTAAGTTATTTGAGGACAGGAAAATGCCTTTTGGATTTATGCCAGAGCTTTGTAAATGTATATAGTTAAAATATTGTCTGTGTTGACAGATGTTTTCTATTAATTATATTATTAATGGCAGGGGTATTTTAATGAACCCTTACTATGTAAATATGTTGTTAAGCACTTACACATTTTTGTTTACTTAATTTCACTGAACTCTTATTTTTCCAGAGGGAAAATTAGCATTTCACAACCTAGCTGAAAAATACCTGCCATTATTTATTCATTTATTTGATGAAATTTATTAATAATCTACTACATTTAGGTCTGATAAAGATATAACCTAGACAGGGGAGGCCAGAAGGGAATTCTCAGTTAATGTTGAAGGTAAATTGAAAGTGTGATTAAGTCCCATTCATACAAGAGGATAGGCAAGCATTCTAGAATCAGAAGGCATAAGAATATCACAGAGGTGAGAAGTAGCATGGAGTTAAAGGGAATACAAACAAGTTTGTAACAACAGGTGGTAGAAGGGATAAGATATGTAAATGAATGCAAATATATTATTTTTTTTTCTTTTGAGATAGGGTCTCACTCTGTCACCCAGGCTGGAGTGCAGTGGTGTGATTATAGTTCATTGCAGTCTCGAACTCCTGGGCTCAAGTGATCCTCCTGCCTTGGCCTCCCAAAGTGCTGGGATTACAGGTGTGAGCCACTGTGCCCAGCCTAGGAATGTAATTTTTGAGGGTCATATTTAGAAACTCAAATTTCAAAGCGAAAAATGGAGAGCCATCAGTGACTAGTTTGGATTCATGTTTCAGACTAACCACATTGGTCTCTGAAGGGAGAATGGACCTGGAGAACAAGACAGGAAGACTATATCAGGTAGGAGGCTCTTGGATCAGTTAAGACAACTGGCCATGAAGACCTCAATGAAGGGGGTAGTGGGAAGGAATTGTATTTAAGGAACATTTACTTGATGTACAGTCTGCATAACTTTCGTTTGACTAAATTTGAAGCATGAGAGTAAAAGAGGAAGAAACGTGGATATATTTGTAAAAATGATACTGGATTGTATAATAAATTATAAATTTCCATGGCTTGATAAAATAGAGCTTTATTTCTCGGAGACTTTCCAAAGCAGATGTTCCTGACAGATGACGTTCTTCCATGTGGTGACGTAGGGAACCCAAATGTATCACCTTGTGGCTCTGTCATGCCCTAATGCCTTGGAATTCTTTTCATACAACTAGTAGAGAGGGAAATAGAGCACCAGGAAGAATAGATACTTCCTCAAAGCTCCAGACTGGCAATTACATATACAATTTCCCCTTACATTGCACTGTCTATTAGTCACATGGCTAGGTCTGAATATAGTAGTCCCCACCTATCTATGAGGGGCATGTTCCAAGACCCCCAGTGAATGCCTGAAACCTCAATAGCACCAAACCCTGCATATACTATGTTTTTTCAATCTGATAATTGAGATATCTACTAAGTGACTATTTGGTAGGTAGTACATACAGTATGGAAATGCTGAACAGATGGATGTTTCACATACTGGGTGGGTCAGATCAAAAGGTGTGAGGTTTCATTATATTATTCAAAACAGCACACAATTTAAAACTTATGAATCCAATATTTTTGGTTTAATATTTTGAAATCACATTTAACCACGGGTAACTGAAACCATGGAAAGCGGAACCACAGATCAGGGAATACTACTGTACAAAGAAGGCAGGGCAACACAGTTTAGCCGTGTACCTAGGCAAACAAGAGGGCAACAGATTCTAGGAGACAACTGTATCTGTTGCCTACAGATAGCTTCAAGGAGGCCAGCATGTGACCATGTATGAGTGCTGGTGTCACTTGTTAATATGAACAATAAACAACAAAGAGAATGATGCTAGGATATTCTGAACATGTTTACTGTGTTTTATGGACCATCTTATTGTAGATACCCAGGAGAAATTTGGTTTGTAGGTTTGAAACTTGGAGAAAATATTTGTGTCAGCGTATCTGTGATTCTTTCTGGAGGCTACTGGGGACCCTATAAATACAAGAGGCTACATTTTCCTGCCTTTCCATCTCTAGGAGCTAGTTACTTCCAGAGGCTATTCCTTGATTCATGGCCTCTTTCTTCCTTCTTTAAAAGCCACCAACTGCATCAATCTAACCTTGCTTCCATCTTTATGCGTCTTTCTCTGAGTCTCTCTTGTGATTACATCATGCTTACCCAGATAATCTGGGATAATCTCCCTATTTTGGAGTCAGGTGATTGGAAGCACTAATATTACGTGCATCCCTAACTTCCCTTTAACCTATTTATTAATTCCATGGAATAACATGTGTATATCTTTGGGATTATTACTGGGATTATTATTCTGTCTACCACACCATGTTTTCCTCTCTCTTCATTACTGTTCATCTTTTCCCTCTTTCTTCCCTTACCCAACTTCATAAGGTTCTCTTAACACTGTACCCTTTTGACACCTTATCCATCCTCTATATTCAAAGTCCATCTCATATACAGCTTCCTCTTCAGATTCTGCTCACAGGGAGAAAACATGTCCTTTCCCTGCATTTTGTTACTTTTTATACACATTGCCTGGTTTACTTAGAATTTTAACTAAAAAAACATGAATTGCTTACTAAGTTATATTTGTGGCTCCATTGCAAGCTTCTTGGAGGGAAGGCACTGTACTTTTTATTCACTTTTTATAGCCTTTGTGGCCTCTAAGAATGTCCTTTTACATCTTAAGCACAAGTATAATTTTTGTTACATTTAATAGAATGCACTAATTTACCACTGGCAACCAAGGGGCACAGTAGCATAAATAATCCTTTAAGAGCAGATGACCGAAAACTAACTTGCATGTGTTTTATGAATACTTCTTATGTGGCTTTTGCAAGAGATGTCTGGTTACATTTTCCTTCTCATACTGATTTTATTTCATATGGCTTCTCTCCTGTACAGTCTCATGAGTAAGCGTGACGATATCATCTTTGACAGCATGCTTACCCACACTGATCACATTTATTGGCTTTATCCCCAAAATGGATTCCCCCGAGAAATGGGATTTAGACATTCGTCTGAAGGTTTTCTCAGAACAGAAACTCTTACACATAGTTCCTCCCTGTGTGAGTTCTCTGGTGAATGACAATGTTGATTTCCAAACTAATTTTTTTCTCTAAGTACCCGAAGTATAAATTTTCTTCCCATGACGACCCTTTGGTTGATCTTTTGGCGAAGTAGTTTTCTCAACCTTTCACCCTGATCTGGATATTGTCTTACACTTTGATCAAATGTTGATCTTGGAGCTTACTTAAATCTCCTTTTTGATAGTCTTTAATTATTTTCCTTTGCTTTTGGCTTTTCTGTAAATACTGCGTTATCTGTGTCTTTCAGCTTTTGAGATTATGTGTCATTCACTTCTGTTGCTGAAGTTTTCCTGAAACTCTTCTTAAACTTTGGTTTTTTAAAAAATCTCACATTGACATATAATCTCTTTATAGCATGTATTTTGTGAACCCAGGTGCTTCCTCTTGTTTCACTGGGATGCAACCATGGAATGCATAGTTCTAGGCAATGTGAGTCAGGCTATGTAATTGGTTTGTAAACATGAGCATGCATTATGTGCATTAGAATCACCTGGACAACTTGTTAAAATAAACTTTGTAGCTTCCTCCCAGAGTTCCTGCTGAGAATCTGCATTTCTATCAAGCTCTCAGGTGAGGTTGATGCTGCCGGCTGGGGAATAACTGCTTCTTAAATTGTGGTAATACTCAACAGAAGCATAGATAATACTCCCTAGAAAAAGGCAACCTAAATGAGAGTAAGAAAATGTATTCATTTGGTCACTAACTTATTCATTTATTTCTTTAATAAATATTTATTGTGCACCTGTATCAGGTTCCTAAGTTTATTATTTTCTTTTTATATTTTCCAATTACTCAGAAGGAAATATGAAAGTGGCTCAAATTTTACATAAATTAACATTTAACATAATTTCTGAAAATGCATCCATATATTAACATCTAGTTTATGATAGTGAGAGGTTACAGCGTGCTGGCAGTCCTCACAGCCCTCACTTGCTCTCGGCGCCTCCTCTGCCTGGGCTCCCACTTTGGTGGCACTTGAGGAGCCCTTCAGCCTACTGCTGCACTGTGGGAGCCCCTTTCTGGGCTGGCCAAGGTGGGAGCCAGCTCCCTCAGCTTGCAGGGAGGTGTGGAGGGAGAGGCGCGAGCGGGAACTGGGGCTGTGCGCAGCACCTGCGGGCCAGCTGGACTTCCGGGTGGGCGTGGGCTTGGCGGGCCCCTCACTCAGAGCAGCCGGCCGGCCCTGCTGGCCCCGGGCAATGAGGAGCTTAGCACCCAGGCCAGCAGCTGCGGAAGGTGTACTGGGTCCCCCAGCAGTGCCAGCCCACCGGCGCTGCACTCGATTTCTCACCGGACCTTAGCTGCCTTCCCACGGGGCAGGGCTTGGGACCTGCAGCCCGCCATGCCTGAGCCTCCCACCCCCTCCATGGGCTCCTGTGCAGCCCAAGCCTCCCCTACGAGTGCCACCCCCTGCTCCACGGCGCCCAGTCCCATTGACCACCCAAGGGCTGAGGAGTGTGAGCACACGGCGCAGGACTGGCAGGCAACTCCACCTGCAGCCCCAGTGCGGGATCCACTGGGTGAAGCCAGCTGGGCTCCTGAGTCTGGTGGAGATGTGGAGAACCTTTATGTCTAGCTCAGGGATTGCAAATACACCAATCAGCACCCTGTGTCTAGCTCAGGGTCTGCGAATGCACCAATCGACACTCTGTATCTAGCTGCTCTGGTGGGGCCTTAGAGAACCTTTATGTCTAGCTCAAGGATTGTAAGTATACCAATCGGCACTCTGTATCTAGCTCAAGGTTTGCAAACACACCAATCAGCACCCTGTGTCTAGCTCAGGGTTTGTGAGTGCACCAATTGACACTCTGTATCTAGCTGCTCTGGTGGGGCCTTGGAGAACCTTTGTGTCCATACTCTGTATCTAACTGATCTGATGGGGACATGGAGAACCTTTATGTCTAGCTCAGGGATTGTAAATGCACCCATCAGCACCCTGTCAAAACAGACCACTCAGCTCTACCAATCAGCAGGATGTGGGTGGGGCCAGATAAGAGAATAAAAGCAGGCTGCCCGAGCCAGCAGTGGCAACCCACTCAGGTCCCCTTCCACACTGTGTAAGCTTTGTTCTTTCGCTTTTTGCAATAAATCTTGCTACTGTTCACTCTTTGGGTCCATGCTGCTTTTATGAGCTGTAACACTCACCGCGAAGGTCTGCAGCTTCACTCCTGAAGCCAGCGAGACCACGAGCCCACCAGGAGGAACGAACAACTCCAGACGCACTGCCTTAAGAGCTGTAACACTCACCGCGAAGGTATGCAGTTTCACTCCTGAGCCAGCGAGACCACAAACCCACCAGAAGGAAGAAACTCCGAACATATCCGAACATCAGAAGGAAAGAACAACTCCAGACGTGCCACCTTAAGAGCTGTAACACTCATCGCGAGGGTCCGCGGCTTCATTCTTGAAGTCAGTGAGACCAAGAACCCACTAATTCCGCACACAATAGGTTTCTTACAAATCACAACTCAATTGAATAATTATTTATTGAATGCCTACATTATACAACGTATTGTACTAGCAAAAGAGAACAAAACAAGAATAAGATTTTTTCTCAGAAAAAATGAAATATATGAAAGCATATCTCCATTCTTCATGCTCCCATGCATGGTGTGTGGATTTGTAAATTTTACATCTGATGTTATTACAATAAAATCTGATAATTAGTTTAAATTCGTTTGCTGTTGTCATGCATTATGCTAGCCAAGTTTAAATTTGTTTTTCTTTTCATTTTAGCTTTTGTTGTTGGGTTGTTATTTGAGCTAAATTGGAGAGAAATATTGTTCAAAAATATAAAGTGTATAAAAATTCTTTCTATATTAAACCTAAATTTATTTGTATTTATTTTGATTGCATTTATTTCCACAGGTTTTTATTATTTTAAAAAATATAAGTGTGTTAATATTGATTTTTTATGTTTAATTTATTTGTATTAAGGTACCTACGTTTACCATTTTTAAGTATACAGTTCAGTGATAATAAAACTATATTTACATTCTTCTATTTTCCTTTTCTCCGACTATCCTTCCTAGCCTTCAGTAACTTCCAGTCTATTCTCTGTCTTCACAAAATGGATCTTTTTAGCTCCCACATAAGGGTGAGAGCATGTTAGATTTGTCTTCCTGTGCTTGGCTTATTTCATTCAACAAAATGGCCTCTAGTTCCATCCATGTTGCTGCAAATGACAGGATTTCATCTTTTTTATGGCTTAATAATGTTCCATTGTGTATATATACCATATTTTCTTTATCCATTTATCCATTGATGGGCACTTAGGTTGACTCTATAGTTTTGTAGTTTCGTTATTGTAAATAGTCCTGAAATACACGTGAGAGTGGAGATATCTCTTCAAGGTATTGATTTCCTTTCTTTTGGATATATACCTAATAGCAGAATTATGGGAGCATACGATAATTCTATCTTTACTTTTTAGAGGAAGCTTCAAACTGTTCTCCGCAGTGGTTGTACTAATTTACATTCCCACTAACAGTATATGAAGGTTCCTCATTCTCCACATCTTCACCAGTATCTATTATTACATATCTCAAAAGCATAGGCAACCAAAGCAAAAATAGACCATTGGGATTACGTCAAGCTAAAAAGCTTCTGCACAGCAAAAGAAACAATCAACAAAGTAAAGAGACAACCCATAGAATGGGAGAAAATATTTCCAAACTATCAGAATATATAAGGAGAGCAAATAAACTCAATAGCAAAAAAAAACAAATAACCTCATTAAAAACTGGCTAAACATCTGAATAGACACTTCCCAAAAGAAGATGCACAAATGATCAACTGGTATGTGAAAAAAATGCTCAACATCACTAATCATCAGAGAAACACGAGAAAAAAGCACAACGCAGTAATATCTTACTCCAGTTAAAATGGCTTATATCAAAAAGGCTTTTACTTATTATTCAAAGATTACAGTCAGATATAAAGAAAGAATCTTTGAAAAGAAGATAGATGACTCATAATCTAAAATCCCAAGCTCATTAGCAGCTGTGTGAGTGTGCATGAGTGTGCATGTGTGCTTGTGCATGTATGTGTTTGTGCCTGTTTTTGTGTGTGCACACATGAATGTTAATTGCTGACTCTTGTTTTTATGCATATTTTTTCTTATAATCTTGAAGTATTCATGTTTGAATTTTGCTAACTTACTGTATTATAAACTATTTCCTTTCTCTATAGTCTTCATAATTATTTAAATGGCTCCAAAATTTTTATTTAGACAAAATACACTGAAATTCCCTTTATTTTTATCATATCAATACTTCTGTTTCTCTAATTTAGAAATTTTATTGAATAATATTCTTATGAGATATTCCTAGTAGAGATGTTCTATGGTCAAAGCTATGATTTTTTTATGAATTTGTATGAATCTTATTAATTTATAATGTAAACAACAGTGTATAAAGATAATTATATTAAAAGTTTATCAATACTAGAAATGACTTTTAGTCACCTGATAGATATTAAAAGGTTTTTAATTTTAATTCACATGCATTTCATTACCAAGCAATTTAGTCACTTTGTTACATTGATTTACACTTTTTATTTTTATAATTGGATACAGGTCATTTGAGTGAATAAAATATGCTTTAGTTTTCTTTTTTAGTGGAAAAGGCCAATTTTATAACTGTGGGCACTGAGCACAAAATATACTCTTATTGCAAGTTTATACAAACAGTAAATAGAAAGTGGACATTTAACTATATAAATAAATAAATTGAAACTATGTTTTTGAATGAAAATGAACATTTTCAAATTAATTTTTGAATTAAAAAAACAGCAACAATAGCCATAATTTTAACACTACAAAAAGATTTCACTTTATCAGCAATATAAGAATTTTATAAAGTAAAACTGCATGTAAAATAGCATTACCACAAAATATTTTATTGTCTTTTAGAAAACTTGATAAACCTACAGAAAAAATTCTCGGAAAATAAATTTTTTTCATCAAATTAATGCTGTGGACTGAACTGTGTCCCCACCAAATTCATATGTTGAAGCCTTACCCTCCAATGTGACTATATTTGCAGATAGGGTTGCTAGGAGCTAATGAAGGATAATTGAGGTCGTAAGGGTGGGATCCTAATCTCACAGGATTGGTGGCCTTATAAGAAGAAGAAGAGAGAGAATGATATCTCTCTTTCTCCAGGTACACACATGCAAGAAAGACCATGTGAACACATAGCGATAAGGCAGTTGCTTACAAGCTTGGAAGAGATCCCTCACCAGAACCCAACCATAATGGTGCCCTGATCTTGGATTTCTAGGCTTCTGAACTGTGAGAAAATTAGTTCCTATGGTTTAAGTCAACTTGACTGTGGTATTTTGTTTTGGCAACCCAAGCAGGCTAAGAAAATTAATAATTATGCATGTATTTATGAACACATCTTTTCTTTTCCCTTAAAGAAAATATATTTATTTGAGACTAATGCAGAACTTTGTGTTGGAACAGCCAGGAAATAGGATTTCTAAGTCTGCCAGGATTTTCCCAATTGCATAATAGAAATGATAATATCTGTCCTATTTTTTTCTCCTTTTCTCACAAAAAGTCATTGTATTATTATATATGAAAGTGGTTTGTAAACAGAAACATATTGTAGAAATAAAAGAGAATACCGCATGATAAAGTTTGTGGGTGTTTACTGACCATCTACTATACTGCCTGAACTATATTCTTTCGGTCACAGTCAACATCATCAGAATCATTGGCTCCAATACAAGTTACAAGACAATTAGAAAAATAAACTAAATGGATTTTGGATACATCCATGAGCAGAAACATTACTGTCAGAAGTTCTGATCTGGCTCTTAAATTAATGAATCTGGTATTTTTAACATGACTTTCCTTCATAGTATACTTGTACATGCTCCATTACCCTCACTCCTCAGTGTAGGGGGAATATTTTCAAGAAGCACATTTTTGAAAATAATGACTCGTTTGTAACTTGTTTTACTTATAGGAAGAACGAGGGAGGTGGATAGTTAATCTGAATCGTCACTTTGCTTTATGCCTGACGTGGAACCATTAGAACCTTGAAACGTACATGAATTTTTCGCCTTTCCAAACTGCTCAGTCTCTCAGTACATGCTGTCAATTTTGTTATATAAAAAAACTTAGCAATGTATATAATTACTGAGCAAAGTTATTATTTAATATGAAGAAAAAATTGTCAGCTAACCTAAGGACAAAAAATATATAACTTCCAATCCCAGATTTATTACCTAGAATCACCATCAAAATTTATTTCACTGCATTAGCAAGACTTTGTACTCCTGGAAGTAAAAGGCTACAGTGAATATTTCTTCTGGCCAAGAGTCTTGTTCCCATTTTTTACTCCTGCTGGTTTTGTTCCTCTTATGTAACTGGGGAAGTTGGCTATGATAAACAGAGCCAGGTCACAATATCAGCATATGGTGGGCTTTTAAGATATATTTGTTAGACTGAATGTGTTTACTTGTTACCAAAGCCAGATGAAATCCTGGATTTAGTTATTAGCTAACACTGTAGCCTCATGTCAATTGCTTTCATTCTCTGAATCAGAGTTTTATCACCAAGCATAATAATAGCTACCCAGGTTTGATGTGAATATTGTGTAAATATAAAGTAATATTTCTGAAGCATATTAATTATTCCCTCGATGTTACATATCCTATCCTACCCCCTCCTATTTTAAAAAGAGAATTAAATAATGTTCTATTGCACTTCAGGTAAATAATCTCATTTAAGAAGCTCTCAAGAGCCAAAGATAAATTTCCACAAAATTAAAAATGGGAGAGGTTTGTGATGTCTGCTAGGACTAAATATTTGTGCTATGGTTTAAATATTTATCCCCTCCAAAACTCATATTGAAATGTAATTGCTATTGTGACAGTATTAATGGTAAGACCTTTGAGAGGTGTTAGGCCATGAGGGCTAAGCCCTCATGGGTGGGATGAATGCCATTATAAAATGGTGAGTTTGGCCCCCTTTTTCCTCTTTGCCCTTCCACCACATGATGATGAAGCAGCAAGGCCTTTGCTAGTTGCTGGCACCTTGATCTTGAACTTCCTTGCCTCCACAATTGAGAGAAAATAAGTTTATGTTCATTATTAATTACATGGTGTCAGGTATATTATTAAAACAGCAAAACTGGAGTAAGAAAATCTGTGTCCCCCAAAATTCATAGGTTGAAATCCTAACCCATAATGTAATGGAATTAGGGGATGGGTGCTTTGAGGGGCTTAGGTCATGAGAAAAGAACCCTCATAAATGGGATTAGTGCCTTTAGAAAAGATACCCTAGAGAGCTCCCATGCCACTGTCCACGTGAGTACACATCAAAAAGACAGTCATCTAGGAACCAGGAAATGGGCTGTCACTAGACATCAAATCTGCCAGCATCTTGATCTTGGACTTTGCAGCCTCCAGAACTTCAAGAAATAAATTTCTGCTGTTTATAAGCCACTCAGTCTATGGCATTTGTTATAGCACTCCAAATAGACTAAGACAATGTCTAACATCTATGAATAATTCAGAAAAGACAGAATTATTTTTATCTTTCTCTTACCTGGGTAATTGCTTTCTTTAAACCTTTTTACTTTCAGAAGTTTTCATGCTTTTCAAAGACATTTTTTTTCCCCATAGAATATCTCACTTGTTCCTCATGGCAAAACCTGAAGGACAGAGCAGTTATCAGTCCTGTTTTACAAATTTTAAAATACAATCAAGATAACACTTGCCTGTATTTAAACAGCTTTTGTCTCATTCCCCAAAACCTGTTCCTTCACGGTGTTTACCACCTTAATTAACTATAATTATCTAATTAATCAACATTACAGCCAAAAAGGTATCTTTTCCATCACACTCAATACTTTGGCCAGTGCCATTGCCTCTACTTTTAAGATATATTCTGAATCCATCAGCATTTCACCATTGATTAGGGGGTTTCAGCCCCCTAATCATTGCTATGATTGCATATGCTGTCTAGTATAGTTGTGAAGATAACATGAAAATGAAAAAAAAATTAACTAAAAAGTTAAGAATGAACATAAATTATTCTTTATTATTGGAATTCTAGGAGCCCAATAAAAAGTACCCCTTTTCTCTACTTGAATCCTTAATCACTAGAAGGAGATAGACATTGAATTAGGCAGATAGAGATAAAATGTCACCTTTATCACTTCCCTGCATGCAGTTCAACATTTGCATTTGCTTGTTAATAAAACTTATGACCCTTTTATGTATCAATTAATGATTTGATTTTGTGAAATCTCTTATTTTATCCATATAGCTGGATCTTCCCGATCTTCCTATTAGATTATTCCTTAAGTCATGCACAACGAGTTAGAGTTATGATGCTTTATGTTAGTTGCAGGGTTGGCTGCCAAACCAAGGTGATGCCTACCAGGTACAGGCTTCCTTTTGAGGCTTTGCCTTTTCCTAGACATGATCACGCAGCATAGCATCTTCTCCCTGCCAAAGAAGGCTGCCTCTTTTTCCTGACTGCTGTGTAGATGACTTAACATCAGGCCTGTTAGAGAGTTGTTCAGTTTTACACTCTTTGTAACCTCTTACACATAATGTCTAATCTCTGCCTCATTGGCTTCTGCAAAGTGAGGCTACAGTTTTCTACTTCAAGGTAGCTTTAGACAGTCCAAGACCAATATGGACTGCTCAATAAGGCAGAGCTGTCCACATTTGCCAAGGTCTTTGCAAGCCTTGTTTGCTAAGGATCAAGGGGTCTGCATTTTCTATGAGCTAAGCTGGCTAAAAATAGCCCTACCTATATCAATAAAGCCACTTGCCTGTGAACAAAGCTGCCATAAACCATAATGATCCACCAAGGACAAAATTTCACTTAGGCCACACTCATTAAACCCTTAGGAATAAAGCTGCCAGCCAATTTCTTTCTGTCTCTTTGGTAACCTATGTTTCTTGAATTTTCTTAAGGTTCACAGCCAATGTACCCAAATATTAGAGTTTGGGAGAGCTTAATCACAACATATTGGCCTTAGTTTAGAACAAAATGAAATCCAGAAAACAAAGAAATGTATAGCAAGAGTATTTGCTTTATTGATAAGGTAAATTAAGAACCTGGTTATAAATCTTTAGGCAAGTCAGCTAGCTTGTTAATACTTTACTCCTGAATTGAGCAGATATATCCACTTTGTCACAGAGGAGTACAAAATTTCTGCTTTCCTACCAACAAATAATACTATGATGATTCCGAACTTACGAAAAACCAAGTCCTGAGCACTTAAATGATCTGAGAAACTAATGTGCATTAATTGCATATTAATATCAAAGAGCAAAAAAGATGCTTTGATAAATATGTAGCTGGTATAATTTTTTCAATCCACTTATTTTGATGATGATGATGATAATTAGACTATGCTGGTTGCTTAAGAGAATACGTGGAATTATCAGGGGAACCAGTCCCCAACGTTTCAACATAGGTTCTTTCTATTTTCCCTAAGTGTCGGCCAGTCTGAGAAATAAAGAGAAAGAGTACAAAGAGAGAAATTTTACAGCTGGGCCTCCAGGACTGTCGTCACCTATTGGTAGGACCGTGATGGCGACCCCGAGCTGCAAAACCAGCAAGTTTTTATTAGGGATTTTAAAACGGGCGGGGGTGTGTGAACAGGGAGTAGGTCACAAGGATCACATGCTTCAAAGGGCAATAAAGATCACAAGGCGAAGGCAAAATTAGAATTACTGATGAGGGTCTATGTCCTGCTGTGCATGCATTGTCTTGATAAACATCTTAACAGGAATCAGGGTTCGACAGCAGACAACAGGTCTGACTAGAATTTACCAGGTTGGAATTTCCCAATTCTAGTAAGCCTGAGGGTACTGCAGGAAACTAGGTGTATTTCAGTCCTTATCTCAATCGCATAAGACAGACACTCCCAGAGCGGCCATCTATAGACTTACCCCCAGGAATGCATTACTTCCCCAGGGTTTTTCTTAATTTTCACATTTCTGGGAAAGTTTCCATTTTATTATTTTTATACTCTATTATAACACACACCCTTATCTGCATTTTTTTCTAGTATTAGAAACATTTCTGGCATTTAAACTTGCCCTCTTCTGTCTCAGTCCATATAGCTTGAGTGGGATTGACCTGTCCCCAAGGCATGAGTGAGCTTGTGACTCAGGACTGTGCAATCAATCACTGTAGTTTTGGTTCAAGGACAGGCATATCAAGCGTATTGGGCCAGTTAAGCTCACTGTAGTATTTTCTGGGGGAAAGTGGAGAAACAGAATACATTAGATGACTATTGTCTTGAGGTCATAATAATATCATAAGCACTTGGATATAGGTAGGCCTGCAGATTGCTCTCTTGACTTCCATCCTTTTAAAAGTTATTTTGACTTAGGCCTCTGTTGTTTTCAACAGTAAGAGCCCTTTTTAATGCATATAGTTCATTTAATGTACTATAAGACAAATATTGGACCTTTTTAAATGACTTGTACTGTAGATGGTGGGTAGATGAATCATGCAAGGCAGGCCACCTTGTTAATCAACATTCCTCTGATGTCCATTGTAGATGCTGGAGTTAGGGTCCACTCTAGGGACATGGATTTTCTACTTGTTGCCACTAGCAGTGGTCATTAGTGCTCTCATAAAAAGCATCTGGTGTCCCTAAAAACCTACCTAGCAGTAGTTGGCAAAACTGGCTGCTTCTCAGATTCATCTGGGAATCTTGTTAAACATTTAGACCCTGGAACCACAAGAGAGCTCTTGGGGTAGAAGCTAGGAAGCCGTGTCTGTAACAGCCTCTCATCTGGTGATTCCTAGCACAGTAAGTCTGGCATTTGTCCATGAACAATGCTAGAAAACCCCTTCCCTTAGTGATCTTTGGCTCCTCCCTGGCTTTGAGTGCTCTGTTGCTGAATCAGTTTTTCTCCAATGTAGCCACACATAGAGCCCTCCACCTACAGAGGAACAAATCTTCCAGAGACAATGAACAGCAAGACTTTATATTAAATCCCCCTGGGTATTTGTTTTTGTTTTTGTTTTTTTGTTTGTTTGTTTTGTTTTGTTTTGTTTTAATGTTTCAGAGGGATCAGCTACATTTACAATCTCAATATGTTTTGTCAGAATGTCAAACGTTTAAGTACATCTTTATGCATTATCTCATCAATCCTCATGTAGAGTTGCCCAATATTATATGTAATGTTCAGTTAAATTTGGATTTCAGATAAACTGTGCATTTGCTTTAGTATGTGTCCCAAATATTCCATGGGACATCCTCATATTATAAATGTGTTTGTCTCTTTTTATCTGAAAATCAAATTTAACCAGATTTAACACATTTGTATTTGTTAAATCTGGGAAACCTAATACCTCTTAACAACCTACGAGGAAGATAGAGCAGGTGTTAGACTTTTCTAATTATATAGACAAGAAAACTGAAATTCTAAAAGTCCGTAGGTATTCGTGAGCTGTGGAGCAGAAACCAGAGCTCGATTTTCTCACCTCTGATCCAGGATTCTTATGTTTCACCCATCTGGCTTGAGCAATAGTTTAAAAGGACGACTGTGTGCTTCTAAGTACTTCACTTAGCTACACTATTTTAGCATATATTAGGGGCATTGGGGTTATAAGGATGATTTAGTCTGTGTTCTGCCTTTGAGTTGATGATTAGATTATGACAAGTACTTTGAAAGAGGAAAACTATATTTCTAATATATACACATATATATATATTCTAATATATGCATAATATCAAAGCTAAATTTCAGTCCGGGCACAGTGGCTCATGCCTGTAATCACAGCACTTTGGGAGGCTGAGGCAGGTGGGTCACCTGAGGTCAAGAGTTTGAGATTAGCCTGGCCAACATGGTGAAACCCTGTCTCTACTAAAAATACAAAAATTAGCCAGGTGTGGTGGCACATGCCTGTAATCCCAGCTACTCAGGAGGCTGAGGCAGGAGAATTGCTTGAATCTGGAAGGCGGAGGCAGTGGACTAAGATTGCACCACTGCACTCCAGCTTGGGTGACAGAGAGAGATTCTGTCTCAAAATAAATAAATAAACCAATAAAACCTGTATTTCTATAAACCAGTAGATTCCCAGAAAATTGGTGGAAAGTATATTTATTTAAATATTGGCTAAGTAGAAACCTTTATTGATTGGAAAACAGTCCAGTGAGCATAGCATAATCTATAAAATGAATAAGAGCTACATATAAATCTTTAGTTGATTAGGAACTAGGAGGCTGTCTTCCTTGATTGAGTTGTAGAGCTAAGAATTAATATCATGACTAGGGGTTCAAACCTTGCACATGAAAGTTAAATTACTTGGGCTCAAACCTGGTTCTATCTATCCTAATTCTGTTACCTTAGACAAATTGCTTAACTTCTGCTACTCAGTTTCTCACCTGTAAAATGGGACTAATTAGCATAACCATTTCATAGGGTTGTTAGGAAGACTAATTTAATGCATATAGAGTGTTTTACAATGGTGTTTGGTAAGTGATAAACAATAAGCTTCTACTATTATTATTTTGTTCCTATAGCTGCTGCTTTACACATGTACTGCAATTATTCCAGATGTTCCTTTGCTCCAAATTGCCTCTCTTACTGATTCCATTAACTGCTACAATGAGTCACGTAACTTCAAACAGACATTTGCATCGAATTTTCCATTTAAGAATAGACTGCAGAGGCTATACATGGTGGAGGCCTAGACTGGTGCATAAGATGTCAAATTCTACCCCAAATACTAAGAAGCATCATAAGTACTCTGCTTATGCTTACCGGCAATATGGTTTCCTATGCCCATCTAGTCTTTCAAGCTAGAGATAGTTCAGGCAAGGAATTGCTTTGAAAGCATAAATTCGTCATACATTCAAGCTTCGTGTCTTACCTTCATTTAGTTCGTCAGTGGAAGAATCCTGAAAATTTGAAACAGTAAGATATACAGCCAACTTGGAGTGAGTCTGAGCATTTCAGACTAAGGTTTCGGTCCTTTGAACACGTACTCCAAAAACAAGTCTGGCTATGATAGCCAGCTTCTGCAATGTAGTGTATTCCCCACACCTGCCAAGAGTTTGAGCATGCGAAGGGTTCTGTGCCCTTTTTTCAGCTGATTGCTCTACCCAATTATTGCTGA
This sequence comes from Symphalangus syndactylus, assembly GCF_028878055.3. NCBI lineage: Eukaryota > Metazoa > Chordata > Mammalia > Primates > Hylobatidae > Symphalangus > Symphalangus syndactylus. Next base: position 26,763,920 of record NC_072438.2, read on the forward strand.
CTTTAAAATATTCAAACTACTAATGTAATATGTAGCACCTGCAAATGCTGTAAAATATTAGCAGGATGGTAATGAAAATTGACTGCAAATGTAATGACAACAGGTGAAATTATTCATAGCCTGCTCATGGAGCAAACCTAAGATATAAACTCAATGGGCATAAATGGAATAAGTTCATGACAAATAGGAAAGTATCCCAAACTGCTAAAGTAATAAAAGCAAATATAATAAATCTTTGCTACAAATACAATAAGGTCCCTAACTGTAAATGTAATAAAATCTATCAACAGCTGCAATAGGTTTGGAACATATTATATAGCTTTACAAAGAATTATACCCCCTGCTGGTATAGCCTCAACAATGTCATGCTTTGTCTTTTTCCAGTGAGTCCAAATCTAGCACACTGCATGTTGCCCTGTGTATATTAAGTATGACAGAGCGTTACTATAACCAGGTTTGAATTGAAAATGAAATGCTCAATCCAGATGTGCTCTTTGGCCATTCTGCAAGCAGAGCCAAAGGCTGCGGATCTCCCACCAGGGGCTGAAATGCTGCCAGGAAAGCTAAGCATGGGAGGTGAGGAATTGATGAATTGCTGGATAACTTTGTGTAGCTTGGATATGATGTCTGCATCAGGAAAGTGAGCAGTACATATGACTAAGGGAATGGGGACAGAGGGATTGGAGTGGGAAAGGTGTGGGGTGAGGACCTTCTGTAAAGATCATGTGCCAGGCACAGTGCCACGTATTTTGTACCTTTCCATCCTTCCTCCCTTTTTTCCTTCTTTCTGCAATTCAGCAAATATCTGTTGAATGCTTGCCAGTTTATAGCTACTAATTATATTCTAGGAATAAAGGAAAAAATAATAAAGTAATCATTACGGGACCCATGAGACCCTTAAACCCTGTAGGAGAATCAGAAAGTAAGCAGGAAATTCAAATACAATGCAATCAAAGCCATTACTCGGCAAGAGCTGAGAGTCTGGGACAGAAATCTGAGGAATATCAACATTTAAGAGATGGGCAGAGTTATATCAAATTTCTCTCTTCACATCTTCTCTCATATTCAGCCAGTTCCGTTTTTTATGTTATGTATTAAATATAATACTAAGAACTGAGCAGAAATAGGTTACCAGGAATAGCAACGGGACATCATGGCTATAAACCCTGAATCTTGCTAATTTACAAACCGTACAGCTTCTTCTAAACTAAATGTACATTTTCTTCTAAGGTATTTTATTACAGGTTTCTCAAATATATATATAAAACAACATGTGAGTTTATGACAATCATTGACACAATTCAACCACTCACACCCACCCTTTGCAGCATGCCATAAAATAACCAACATTAACACCTGGTTTGTATGGTACCAGGTCTTATTTCTTCATAGAAGCTTAAATATACGCACATAAAGTTTTTGCAGTTTTTCATATACATATTACTTTGCATCTTGCTTTACTCAGTAATATGGATTAGCTATTAGATCAATAAATACACAGCTAACACATTAATTTAGCTGCATACCAAAGGCTAAAATAAACATTAAAGGCTGCATACTATTACATGCACTGATTTTTCTCAATTAACCAACATTTGGGTTCCTTAGGTTTTTTTTTTCTTTATTCTTTATTGTTTGTTTACTTTTTTTGCAGGACCAAAAAAGCAAAAGACAAGAAACAAAAACATACAAACCAAACAACTAAAACAATAATAACAAAAACATCTGCAATAGGTATTTTTGTACATATTGCTTTAAAAACATGAGATTCAGGCCAGGCGTGGTGGCTTACGCCTGTAATCCCAGCACTTAAGGCTGGAGGTGGGCGGATCACGAGGTCAGGAGTTTGAAACCAGCCTGACCAACATGGTGAAACCCCGTCTCTACTAAAAATACAAAAATTATCCTGGCATGGCGGGGCAATAGTGAAAAGTGAAAGTGAAAATTTAAAGACTATGGAACTTTTATTTTGCAATAAGTAGTGGCAGATTACTTTTCAAAATTCAGGAGCAATTCACATTCTTATCAGAGATCATTATCTAGATACTAGCTCCAGGCTATATTTTACTTTACATCTTTTGTAAAGAGAGATAAAACATGTTTTATCATTGTCTTCCAACTTCCACCTGTAACTGAGTTTGCCATCTTTGTCTTTATTGGTTATTTGAATTTTTCATTCTACAAATTATCTGTTCATACAATTTTCTTAATTTATATATATATATTTTTCATCATGGAACAGTCTTATGTATATTTGAAATAGTAATTATCTTACTATATGGGTTGCAAATATTTTATTTTGTTCTTTGACTTTGTTAGTGGAATTCTTTTTATGTCTATTTTCATTTGTGACACCAGGGTTTCCTCTCACTTTGGTGGGCCTACTGTTTCCCAAAAGAGCTACACCAGAGCTCCTAAATTTCTCTAATGTATATATTTTTTAAAATTATTTTAAATGTATGTGCAAAGTTATAAAATACACTTGCATATTACTATTATTGGCATACTATTTTATATATATTTGTACAAATTATAATTATTTATATATGAGATAGTTAACTTATACATTAAAATTTTCTGTAAGAATTTTTTTTTTATGTTTCTTTACCATTTCTTTTTATTTTATTTTATTTTATTATTAAACTTTAGGTTTTAGGGTACATGTGCACAATGTGCAGGTTTGTTACATATGTATCCATGTGCCATGTTGTTTTGCTGCACCCATTAACTCGTCATTTAGCATTAGGTATATCTCCTAATGCTGTCCCTCCCCCTCCCCCCACCCCACAACAGTCCCCGGAGTGTGATGTTCCCCTTCCTGTGTCCATGATTTCTCATTGTTCAGTTCCCACCTATGAGTGAGAACATGTGGTGTTTGGTTTTTTCGTCCTTGTGATAGTTTACTGAGAATGATGTTTTCCAGTTTCATCCATGTCCCTACAAAGGACATGAACTCATCATTTTTTATGGCTGCCTAGTATTCCATGGTGTGTATGTGCCACATTTTCTTAATCCAGTCTATCGTTGTTGGACATTTGGGTTGGTTCCAACTCTTTGCTATTGTGAATAGTGCCGCAATAAACATACGTGTGCATGTGTCTTTATAGCAGCATGATTTGTAAATTATAATCTTACTAAAACACATGGTTGCTCCTCTATTTGTTCAGATTTTAGATTATATATTTCCATCAATGTTTGTTGTTTTCTTCATCAGATTTTTCTCCATTTTTTAACTGGACAACAGTGGAAATACTATTATACAGAAGTCTTTATCAGTCTCTAATTTTAATGGTCCATCTTTTCTTTGTGTGCATGTGTTTTTCTGTATGTATTGTTTTAATTAAATTATTTTGATGATTCTAGTTATAAAAATATGTTAAGAGAATATATGTTAAGAGAAAAATATATGTTAAGAGAAAAATTTCTTGTCCAATGATCATGTAGATTTATATACATATTTCATTCTTGACTTATTGTATTAACCAGCATTTTCAAATCATATAAAATTATGTTTTGCTCCTAATTTTAATGGAAATATTACATTTAACTCTTCAGAATGATTTTTCCTGTTTGTTTGAATAGTATTTTGTCCACTATATTCCTTAGAATTTTTTAATAAAAAATGCCTGAAGTGTACCAAATGTACTTTTAATACATTGCTATATTAATTTGTATTTTTCTTTTAAATATATTGATTTGATATGTCATATGCAGTTATTATTTCAGTATTTGAATAATGTGGCTAGATTTCATTTATACTATACAGTCATTTTGTAATATGGGATTTAAATTCTAATTTTAAATTTAAAATTGTACATTATCATTACAATGTGATCACTGCAGCTTTTTAAATCTTTTTTATCTTGATAAATTTAGATATTAAAGTTTCACTTGTTTCTAAAAATAAAATGAGGGCTTTCACTCTTTTGTGATCTATAAAATTATTTCACAGCACTAGATTACCTGTGATTTAAAGATGATATAAAAATTATCTATAAAGATATCTAAGGTAATTTATTTTTAAATGGCAAAATATTTCATTCATACCACTATTTTTTTTGTAGTTTATGTCTATTTAACTTCTCTACTTTTTTTAGGATCAATTTTGATAATTTATACATTGGTAAGTAATCATTCCTTTTCTTTTTCCAAATTTTCCAATTTGTTACACTAGTTTTCACACAATATTTGCACATAAGTATTTTAAACCTAAAAATATAATGATATGTCTCCTTTCTGATTTGTCATAATATGTAGTTTTGTTTTCTCTTTTGTTTCCTTAATTAAAATTTCATCAGTTTTGTGAGGCTTTTTAAAAAATCAAACAACAGGGTTTTAAAAAATCATATCTATAAATTATTTTTGTTTTCCATATTTTAATAACTCATGTTTTTGTAAGTTGCTCTCCTTTGATTTTCAAGAACTGTAGACAATAGCTAAATTTTGCAAGGACTGTAAATTAGTAATGACCAAAATTTATTCACAAATATTGTAGCTTCTCCTAATTCAAATATATATTCTGGTAAATTTTAGTCTACTTGCTATGATTATGTATCCATTATTTTATATTTATTGTGCCTTTATTGTTACTTTTAGTTATTTTTCAATTACACATGAGTGTGAACCTCTTTGTTTTCATATATGAACAGTAATATACAAATTGGGTTGATTTTCCAGAGTCTAGACATTTATATCCTCCCCCTCTTCTTGGACTTACTTATTTGTGAATTAAAACTGCTCTCAATTAGCAGGAATAATATATAGTACATAAATAAACAATATTGTCTAAATCTTTCTTCTCTGTTTTGATTTATTTCCTTGAACTATATCACGGATGTGGTTGCAGCAGACAAATAGATCTTCAGGTGTTCCCCATAAACTCCACTTTCTATTTTTCACAGCCTTGTTCAGTTTCCTCCCTTTACATGTAGTGGTGAAACTAGCCCAGTTGTACCATAGAAGTGATGTCTACTGTTTTTCGGATAAACATAGAAACTGACTTTCCTGGTCTTAAAGCTTGAAACTTAAATTTGTCTCATCTGAATTTCTTTCTCAGGAAACCGGCCTTCAGCCCTCCCAGGTGGTATCAGGGAACTGAAACTCACCAGATCGCTCCATCCAGACAATGAGATGCCAGGCCCCTCACTCATCATGACTACCTAACCAACCACTGGCTTCCTGTTGACCAGCTCCTCTTCCTTACCCCTTCCTGATTCCTGTTTTCCCACACATAGTTAATTTTTCTCCTGCTATAGGAACCCCTAAATTTAGCCAGTTGACGAGACAGATCTGAGACTGATCTGTTCTCCTTAACCAAAGCACCTGAAGAAAGCTTTCTTCTCCAGCAATACTCATTGCCTCACTGATTGGCTTTCTGTGCAGTGTGCAGCAGGACCTAAACTGAAACCCTGGCATTTACGCAACAATGGTGGCCTGTGACTTTAAACAGCAGAATATGGCAAAAGTGATGGAATGTATGTGATTATGTGTAAATGATTATGTTTACATAAGATTGTAGTGCCTGTCTTACCAGAGTCTCTGTCTGCTGACTTTGAGGGAGCAAGTGGCTATGTTGGGAAGCCTTGTGTGGCAAGGGATAGTGGATGGTATCTGGGAAGTGAGGGTAGTCTCCAGCCGACAACCAACAAGAAACAAATGCCCCCAGTGTTACTACTGCAAAAAACTAAAAAACTGGTCTACAAACAACTCAAATGAAGGTGGAAGTGAATCATTTCCATTCAAACCTGTGATATGACTTCATTCCTGGCTGACACCTTGATTGCAGCCTGTGCATCCCTTAGAGAATCTAGCTAAGTCATGCCCAGACTCCTGACCTACAAAACGTGATACAAGAAATATGTGTCGTTATAAGCTGCTAAGTATTTAGAAGTACTGTCATGTATCAATAAAAATACAGGAGTATTATCAGGTCATATGGTAGCATCTCTCCAATATAGTAAGACATTTTAAAACTTATCTCCAGAAAGATTGTCTGCATTAGGTAAAATAAACATGTTGGAAATATCAAACTGTATCTATTTCAATCATGCTTTTTCATGTTAAGTAATCATTTGAAATTTTAATTTTTAAAATGCATTTTTAAAATAAAATTTTATTTTAAAATTTAATCTGCATATATGTACATACATATATATTTGCATATATATATATATATATATATATATATATATATATATATATGCAGTCTTTCCTTAGTATCTGTGGGGAATTGGTTCTAGAATTCCCTGCAGATACAAAAACATCCATGAATGTTTAAGTCCATTATATTAAATGGTGTAGTATTGACATATAACCTATGTACCTCCTCCTGTATACTTTAAATCATCTCCAGATTACTTATAATGCCTAATACAACGTAAATGCTGTGTAAATCATTGTTATATTGTATTAAGGAAAAATAACAAGTAAAAAGTCCATACATGATTAGTTCAGACATATCTATCCATTTAAAAAATTTTTTTGATATGCAATTGTTTGAATTCACCCCTGCAGAAACCATGGATACAGAGGGTACATGTATATTCAAACACATAGTTGCTTATTAATGAGGCTAAAAAATTTTCAAGGTTTTATTTGCTATTTGTTTTATCACTGGTGTGAACTGTCAGCTCCCTTCCTTTGCTTCCTGGCTAAGTTTGAGAATTAAATTAATAGAATTTTTAAAAGTAGTTCTGAAATATTTTGGAGTGCAAATGTTTGTCACAGTAGTCAAAAATGTTTCCTTCACTTTATTTAGGCAATTTACATATTATGAAAATATCTTCTTTGCTTTCAATTGCCTCTTTGGATATCCCCACCAAATATGGAAATCAAATATTTAATGTAAAATGGCATTTTTTGAGCACCCATTATATGCCAGACAGTTTCTGCATGACACATGGTCCTTGTGTGGTGACATGTTCATGAATCTCCAGCACTGTACACACGGACTAGGATATACTATTGTGTCCAGAATTTATTCCTTTTGGTGGGTTCTTGGTCTCGCTGACTACAAGAATGAAGCCGCGGACCCTTGCGGTGAGTGTTACAGTTCTTAAAGATGGCGTGTCCGGAGTTTGTTCCTTCAGATATTCAGATGTGTCTGGACTTTCTTCCTTCCAGTGGGTTCGTGGTCTTGCTGACTTCAGGAGTGAAGCCACAGACCTCTGCAGTGAGTGTTACAGGCTCACAGAGGTAGTGTGGACCCAAAGAGTGAGCAACAGCAAGATTTATTGTGAAGAGCAAAAGAACAAAGTTTCCACAGCATGGAAAGGGACCCCAGAAGGTTGCTGCTGCTGGCTGGGGTGGCCAGCTTTTATTATCTCATTTGGGAACAATTTATTCCCACCCACGTCCTGCTGATTGGTCCATTTTACAGAGTGCTGATTGGTCCATTTTACAGAGTGCTGATTGGTGCATTTATAATCCTTTAGCTAGACAAAGAGTGCTGATTAGTGCATTTTTACAGAGTGCTGATTGGCACATTTACAATCCTTCAGCTAGACACAGAGCACTGATTGGTGCATTTTTACAGAGTGCTGATTGGTGCATTTACAATCCTTTAGTGAGACAGAAAAGTTCTCCAAGACCCCACTCAATCCAGGAAGTCCAGCTGGCTTCACCTCTCACTATTTGCTCAATAAATCATTATTAAATGCAAAAAGCAATATCATCAATATCTCTAATCATTATTAGATACAAAAAACAACATTAGATACCAAAATCATATCTAATTGAGTGATTAATAAGTGTAGAAGAGAAGAACCAACTTGAAAGTGAATGAAGAGAACTCATGTAGACACTGCTAAGTTCATGGTCTACCAACGTGTTCTTTGCTTAGAAGGCTTGCCTTACACCACATCTCCGTGTATTGTTTTATATTAAAGTCTTAAAAGCACTTTCATTTGATCCTTTTCAAATCTCAGTGAACTTGGTATACAGGTATATTTATCTTGGTATACAGGTATAAACTCAAAAGTCAGAGAGTTAAAATAACTTGTTCTATGACATAGATGTATCATACGTCAGAATAGGAACAAGAACCCAGACTTCTTGCTATGAATCCATTGCTCTTCCCATTATTCACAAGCTATCTGAAACTGCTTATTTTAATGTGTTTTCCTGTGGAATGAAGTCTCTTGTACTGGTGTGTTACTGGTTATCTATATTCCAAGTATTACGTTCTGTCTCCCTAGCATGATCATGAGTTTTATTAGGGTAGGCACTTGGTCTTATATCTTTGTTCTAGGTAACATGGAATTTTGTAGATCCTCAATAAATAGCTATTGAAGATTAGATTAAATGGCATTACATCTGTGATTCATTTGTCCACACGCTCTCATCTTTGAACATCTCAACTCCCTCATCCACCTTCAGGCATAGGCATTACACAGCTAAATCTGGTGTTAGGCTATGCTAATGATGTGGAACATGAAAAGCACACTCTTTGCAGTCTCCAAATGACAGAACAGAAATGAATGGGTTATGGTTTGATTTATACAGTGCCCTTGGCTAGACCACACATGCTATCTTTCTAAGTACCTAGATTATAAAGCACAGGCATGGAAAATTCAGAGACAGCCATACATCAGTGGGGATGACTATACTCTCTCCTACCAGACCAGTTGATGGAAAATATATCTGTCTATTATATTACCTTATAGAGTAACCATGATAACTTTGTGGAAAGTTACATTTCTTATATGATCTTTGGTTAAGTATCACATTTCAATGTCTTCATAGTCATTCTTACAATGTCGTAAAAATGAATCTTCATTTTTTTTTGGACAATACATCTTTGTGAAATGAACTAGCATAGGGTTTTGGAGCCTTCTGAGTGCTGGAGAATAAATAAATATACTCCAGGGATCAAGGAAGATACCTTTACCTTTCATCATTTTCTACCCCAACTGTGTTTCAGCAACATTATACATTACAGTCTTTTAAACCTTATAACCAGCCTTTGCTAATTCTGCCTCTTTTCTTTGGAATATTTTCTCTAGGGTATTTCCTTCTTATACTTAAATTCTCACCATAGGATTTTAATCCCCTTGTAAGGCTTTCCAGGCCTCCTCTCTCCTCCTAGTATATTTTCTGTGTATATCTTTAGCATGTCTTGTGTTAAAATTATCTCTTCATGTCTCTGTTTTTTCCACTAGATACGATCTTTTTGGAGGCTGTGGTAGTACCATGTTCATCATTATATCCAAAGCAGTTAGTACATAACTTACCACAACTGCCAACAATTCCTGAATTTAAAGGGGATAATTATTTAATAAAAGCTTGCCATAGCAGTTGTGAAGACTAAATGGGAAAAGGCAGATAAATCAATAAATGTTACTGGTGATAAAGCTAAATGTACAACTAGCAGATGGATTAGAGAACATTTGGTGATTCCTTTAATATTGTAAAGAAGAGGGAGGAGTCAAGTTTAACTTCATACTTTCTGATCTGGATAAATAGCGATGTGTGATTCCACTGCCAAAGATGAGGCGCCTAGATGGAGCTGTGCATGTGCCATGCTGCTGATGAGTGATGCCTGTGTGACATCTGAGAAAGTACCGGATATAGATGGAAATGTGTCATTATCAGAGTTCAGTAATGTGATTTGCATTCACTTCTCATCTGCCTGAAAAGTCTTTCCTCCTATTCTTCATTTTGGTAATTGCTGCCTGTTTTCAAAATTCGACCTGAGTCCCCATCCTCTGGGGAGCCTTGCCTAACTTGCGAATTAGATGCAAGCTCTCTCCTGCGAACACATCTTACCTCTCTCTGGCGTAGGACTCATCATATCACACTGTCTCAGAGGAGATTTTCAACACTTATTCATTTATTTTTCAATAAAGACGTATGAAATCCATAAAACCGATCTCTATAAAAAGAAAATAAATTGTTTAGTTCCACCACACCAAAAATTAGCCTTCACTGTAAAAATAGACAGGAAACAATATACGCCAACAACCCAGAAAGTGCGATCTTTATTAAGGCCAGATGAATATTTTTTTTCTTTCTTAAATCAAGGCCTGCTACAGCAAACATTAGAGAAGATATCATTTTACTTTTAATTTGTATTCCCAATTTCAGAATTACAAGAGTTAAATCTTCTTCAGATGATGATAAACTGAATTTGCTCTGCATTGATTTTTTTTTAAATAAGGATTCCTGCTTGGGGATTTCATTCTGTTGATTGGAAGGAAATCCAGGACTCCAAAATCATGTAAAGCTTCTAACATTAAGAAAAACATTGGCCCTCACTTGAGGAAGCAACTCTTGTAGAAAGAAAATGTCAGAAATAAATCTCTTTAAAGTGGCACCCAGTAGAAGGTATTGCCCAGTCTGGACATGAAAATTTCACTGTCACTTTCTCAGGTCTATCTGTCTGGTTTCAACATCTTTCAATAAGAGGCTAGGAGACTTTAGGAAGGAAAATAAACTACTTATGAGAATTGGACAGTCATTTAAACCATATGCATTTTACCATCCAGCTACATAAAGGTTTTTAGATGTACTAAGTGTAAGTAACACATTATAGGGATTTAAGGTAAACGCCCTTCTTTTTTTAAAAAAAAAAGTTCAGTAAATATTTCTGGGTAGTTGACTGCTCTGTAATGCTTTAGATTTATTTTCTTTTATTTTAGTTTTATGTTTCCTACTGAGGGTGATTCTGACATTTACACTCCATACTTATGTAGCAGTGATAAGAATCCTATAATACATATCATATAATTCAAATATATCACATATTGCAGAGCCTAGCCCAAAGTAGATATTCAACAAATATTCTTTTCCTACACATTTCTAAGGCCCCTTTGATACAGAAGTGACTACTCTGTGAATGCAATAAAGTACTAATTTAGCTTTATTAAGCATGTTTTCACACAGTATTTTTTCTTCCATTGTAGTATCACTATAGAGTGTAATTGAGAACATTTAAGCTGTGGCCATCCTGGAGATCTATATATCGCCAGTTATTGATCCAGCCTTACAAAAAGGCGCAGAAGGAGAGCCTAAATTGTGCTGAGCAAGTGAATTTTTTTTAAACACAATTGCATTTCTTTGACTAGGGCCTCTGGTACAGTAATTACTTTTCTTCAAAGGAACTTCTTAGCCCATCACAATGGCAACAGACCTAATAACGCCAAATGCATCCCCGAAGTTATTAGAGCTGATCTTCTAGGCGATAGAAGCTATTTCCTTTAGTGTGAAAAGGAACACATCTCTGGCCTTTATTTCCTTTTTATAAGATTCAAATGAAGTTGCATTTTGCTACCAAACCCTGCATGCTCTGTCTCCTCTGCATATTTTTAAGTGTACTTACAAGTTTTTCAATTTTCAAGCAAACTACCCATTGGATTTTAATTTGTCATTATTGTCATTTAGGGGACTAAAAATGTCTTAGACTACCTCATCAATTGGATAAGATTGCAAACAAGAGGTATGGGAATCCTTCCACCACATTCCTAGCAGAGGCAGTGTTGCAACTAGGAACTCCAAAATGCCCATATCTCTGTGTAGGGCCGTGGGCTCCACTTGCAATGGAGGCTAATGCTAGGAAAGGAACTTGGACTACTTGAGGTAGAAGTCTGAAGTGTTTTTTCAAGCTTATCAAGGCCAAAACTAGAGTGAAGTCAAGTGAAGCAACTAAGTTTCAGTATTTAAAATGGCTTTCCTCCCCAGGTCATAAAAGTGCCTCACTTAGCTTACCATTGTCCTCACCAACTTGTCAAGCTTCTTCGTGTGTGATTAAGGCAATCAACAATTGGTCATTTCAAACCAAAGGTTATCTCATAATGATATGGACAGGAGACAGAGAAACACTGGGTAGAAGAGGGCAGTTCCCCAGCAACAGTCCCATCCTCAAGCCTGAAGACCCATGGACCCAAGTGGGAATAGGCATTTCTGTTTTTGCACCCAAAAAGTTGCCTTTTGACTGGCCATGCCCCCTTATCCTGTATCCATATAAACCCCGAACCCGAGGCTTCAGGAGCAGATGAGCAGACAAGGAGACAAAGAGACAAGCAGATGAAGGTCAGAATGGTGGTGCAGAGAAAGAGAAGAAGAGGCACATCTGAACACAGAGAGGAGTCTGGCTAGGGGTGGGTGGAGAGTAATTTGGCCCGGGGAAGATAATCTTGCCACTCCATCCCCTTCCAGCTCCCCATTCATCCTACTAAGAGCCACCTCCACTGCTCAATAAAACCCCATATTCATCCTCTAAGTCTATGTGTGATCCAATTCTTCCAGGACACTGGACAAGAACTTGGGAAACAGAAAGCTCTCACACTGCCCCTCTGCCCTTGCAGAAAGGCAGAGAGTCCACTGAGGTGGTTAACACTGAAGCCATTCATGGATGGCAAGACTAAAATGGCACACTGTGACACATGCCCACTTGGGCTCCTGTACCTGTCTGTCTGTGTGCTCCCCCCTCACAAGGGGTTGGAGCAGTGGCAGTGACCGAACACACAAGCCACACCCCTGTTGCACATCCTGTGACGGGGGTCAGGGAACTTTCCCATTTCAATAATGAGTGTTAACATTCATTTAAGTGTTCACTATAAATCAATCTTTGTCATAAGAGTTTTACTTTTATGAGCTCATTTTAGCCTCCCTATAACACTATGACATGGGTACTAATAGTGTCTCCATTTTAAAGATGAGGAAACTGAGGCACAGAGAAACAAAGTAACTTGTCAAAGATCTCACAAAGTTTAAGAAAGAGCTTAAATTGAAGAGCTGGGATTCAAAGCCATGTTGAACGACTCATTGCCATTTTAGAAGAAACTCCAAAGCATCTTTCCAGGCAAGCTGGAGGCACAGAGTGTCAGCCTGAGACCTGGGTTTGGTGCAATATCATCTCAGGGCTTGTCTTTAGCTCAGGATGTAACTAAAAGAAATTGGAAAGACTATTCTGAAGAAGGTAGAATTGGGACTTGATTAGATTATTAGGGCTTTTATAACAAAATACCACAGGTTTGGGGCTTACACAGCATAACTTTAATGTCTTACAGTTCTGTAGGCTAGAAGTTCAAGAGCATGGTCTCGTTAGGTTTGGTTTCACCTGAGGCCTCTCCCTTTAACTCATGGACAAGCACTTCTCATTGAAACCTTACAGAGTCTTTCCTCTGTGTGTGTGCACCTCTGGTGTCTCTTCTTCTTATAAAGACACCAGTGGTATTGATTAAGAGCTCCACCCTTATTACTTTGCTTCACTCTAATTACCTCTTTAAGGCCCTATCTCCAAATACTGTCACATAGGAAATTAAGGCATCAACCTATGAATTTGAAGAAAGATACAATTCAATCCACACCAGGTACATAGAGGCAAGATGATTTATAGTATCCAAAGGAGAAATGTCAGTCAGAATAGGCAAGGATCAGATGCAGTAACAAACAATCTTCAAATCTTAATGAGTTAATACAATAACCGTTTATTTCTTGTTCATATCATAGGCAAAGTCTGGCTTAGCAGTGACTCTGTTCATGGATTCTGGGAACCAGGATGTCAGAGACATATATATCTTGACACATGCTTCCATCAGTGTACAGAAGGGTAAAAGGAAAATTGGACAATTGTACACTGGCTTAAAGCTTTCAGCTTCCTTTAATATTTCAATGGCCAAAACAAAAAGCATAGCTACGTTTAAACTGAAAAGAGGTAAAAGTACAATCCTACTACTGTATGCCTTGAGGGATCACACAAATACTTTCTAGGCAGAGAAGCCAGTATCAGATCATCAGCAAAATATCTGTTATTGCTTTGGTGGACTGGGAGTGAAGGGACAGCTTTAGGGATGTAGGCTGTTTTAAATAGTTTTAATTTTTTTCCTTTGGTTTAATTTTGGTTTTGGTTTAGAGGAGCAGCTTAATTATTTTCTTTGCATACAAGATATTTCGCATTTCTGGCCATGCCCAGTAAAAGACATTAGCTTCTCCGTACCTCCTAATTATAACTAAAAACACCCACACCACCACCAAATTATCAAAAACCACTGAGGGAGTTGTGAGTTGGATGAACCTACAACTGGGATACAGTGTTGTAATTTAGTTATGTTCACTAAATGTTCACTAAAGAGACTTACTTCTCAATTCCAGACCCCACATCTGTTTGTTGGTCAAAGCAGCACAAAATTAACTTACAAAGCTTGCTCATTTTTTCATCATGAGAAACAGGGATGGGGTGATGGAACTGTCATACTGTCCACCAAGAGTCAAACACTAGAGTATAAATACTTCTGTAAGAAACATAAAATCAGGGAAACCAATGGGAAGAAGAGAGAGAACACAGATCAAAGGAAAAAAGTAGGGTCTGGTATTGCCCTGATATCTGCAGAATTTGCAGAAAGAATTTTGCTAAAATGCCTGTAGCATTTGAACTTAAGAAGTAAACCTAAATATTAATTGCAACAAATCATAAATACCACAATTTGCAGAAACCATGTGGAAATACTCAGCTGAGTGTGTTACGATTTGCAAACATAAAGATAAAAACATATTGGTCTTGCTGACTAAGGCCAACACCACAACTATTGAAATACACTGATTTTAATACCTCATTTCACTGTAATTTTGCAGCAGTAAAATACATTTGTAATTACGTAGCTTCAAGCATTTCTTATGGAAAATTACTTTTCCTTAACATAATGACCTTTTAAGTTGTGGTATTGCTTCATTGTAATTCCAAAACTATTTATACCACTTACAGTTAGTGCCATATGATTTAGAGCTCCTATTTTATGGCCTTCTTCTTCATTACTATTTTGTTGTATAAATATTTCTTTTTTAATATTATTTTTAAAATGCTAGTATAAGTATGGCAAAGAAGAAGGCAAAATTAATATCTTTTTTGTTTCTACATATTTTAAAAGGCAAAAAGAACAGAAATTCAGAAAATAAAGAATTTTAAATAAAGAATATTTAGGCAGTTTAAAAATTAATATGTTAAACACCAACACCAACATCTTTTCTGTATAAAAACAATAATCGAATAAGAATTTTAATGAAAGAAAAAGTCTCATATATGATAGCAACAAAAAAGATGAACTCTCTAGAATAGATTTAGCAGGAAATATGCATGATTTATACGAAAATACATTTTTCTAAAATTCTATTGAGAGACATAAACGAAGTTTTAAGTAATTTAATACTCTTGTATTAGAACTCAATACTGTGTAAGTTTTAATTCTCATAAAATTCATCTATAAATTCCGTGCAATACCAATTAAAACAATAGATTTCATTGAAGATAAATAGGGAATGATATCCAAAAAATTATGAAAATAAAATTTTAAAAATAAGAACAATGTATCAGACTAGCTATGGAAGTTTGTCATGAAAATATAATAATATGGTTTTCTACTGGATGAGTGTATCAATCAGGATGGATTAGGATATGCTGCAGTAACAAAGAGCCTCAACACCTTTGAAGCTACAACAAAGGTTTAGTTTCTTGCTCATTCTACGGTCTATTGAAGGTCACCTCTGAGCTCTGTCCATAAGTCCTGAGTCTAAGGTTCAGGCTGATGAAACAATATCATCATGAGCACTGCAGATTACCATGGCAGATGAAAGAGTGTGAAAGCATTTTGTATTAATAATGAAGTGTTCCACTACTTATCACTTCTGTTCACAACTCATTGGTCAGAAATGCTCCCATATAATTACAAGGGGGTCTGGGAAATGGAATCTCACCAGGTGCCTGGAAGACAGAGAGCCAGAAATATTTGGAAGTCAACAGTAATGAATAACACGATCTGATATAAGCAGATCAAGAAAGCAGGCAGTAGTATCCAAAGATAGGAAATATGAGAATGAAGATTCTTATAATGTTTGAAATACAATATTGAAATTTTGTGTTTGTGTGTGGAGGAGGGGGTTGTGAATGTTTTACAAAAAGCTAATTATTTATTCAAGAAAGATTTACCTTTTTACCTTGCACCCACAATATGATTGGTGCTGTTATAGGTCCCAAGAATATGGCAGAGAACAAAACAAACAAAAATTCCTGTTCTTACTTGGCTTATTAAAGACACAAATCTGAAGAATACATGATCCTTGCCCTGTGGCCTATAAGCTGTCCACAAAACTGTGGATGTTAGTGAGAACATATATAATCTTATTATATACATTTTTAAATCACACGTGCATTACCCTTGCAAGTAGACTGGGTACTTTTTTTAGTTATTCATTTCCCTTTAGGCCTTCATATTGTTGGGGCTTGGAATACATATGATACCCCAAAATATGACATTTGGCCATTGAGGAAGCCACAGAAGCAAGATGCTCACTCTGACCTTTTCACACCTTTCTGCATGAAGTAGGGTCATAAAGAAATTCTCTGACCTACCTTGTCTGAAAGTACGTCACAGGATCCTCATTCCAGAGTGGTCCTGCCCCATGTTTTGGGAGGAAAAACATGCCACACAGAGAGGCCAAGAAGAATCTGAACAGATCTTTCTGAGTTTTCTCTGATTTATTACCATTAACTCAAACCCTTGTTGTCCAATCATATTTCTCCACAACTATCCTCTTCTTTCGTCAGACTTAGCATAAAAATACACAATTTTCCCTGGGTCATCATTTCTGAAGATCTAATGCCATGCAAAATTTTGATTAAATAAATTTGCTAAGTTTTGCTACTGTTAATCTGTGTTTTGTTACATGGATGTCAGCCTTGGTCTTTGTGATAAGTGAAGAAAAGTCAGCTCTTTTCTCCCTATAATGTCCAATTTTAGTTTATTCTCATTGAACTATTTCAAAACACTGAAATTTGTGCCTTTTTTGCTGGTTGACTTTTGCTTTTGAGACCACAGTCTGTATATTTTAATTTCAAAAAATGTTTTTTATCTTACATAAAATTACGCATATTAACTGAACAAACGCTAAAGTCAACCAGAAGGAATAACGTAATTCCTTGTAATCTACCACCTGTAGATATCAATCTTCAATATTTTGATGTTTTTATTCATGTTATTATATAATAATTAGATATTGAGATGGCCAAGTGTAAAGGGGTTTCTGGAAAATCTCCAACCAGCCTATGCACTGGGAGGAGTGCATACGGGGTTGGAGCCATGGGAAGTTCATGCCCTTTACCACAGGGAGGAGCCTGGCCTCTCTCTCCTGTCCTGGGATGGTACCTGGGATTTAATCTGTGAGGTGGGAAGTGCACTAGCAAGACTCTGGCTTTGCAGAGGGTCCTTGTTTCCCCCGTTTTTAAAAAAATTTTTTTTAACCTTTTTTGCCCAATAAATTCCATTTTTTCTCACAGATTAGCCTGTGAGTCTAATCTCTCATGGCCGTGTGACAAGAACCCAGCTTTTAGCTGAACTAAGGAAAACGTCCTACAACATTACTTTTTTTTTAAGTTTGAAATAACCAAATAAATAAACCTATGACTGCCTTTGACCTTAACATTAAGTAATTTTTATAACCCGTTTGCATTTTTCCTATGTATTTTTCCATTAAGTTCTTTTATTGAATAGATTGGTGGGGTTTTTTAAGCAGTTTTAGATTCCAAGTTAAATTGAGCAGAAAATATGAAGATTTTCTTATACCTGAAACCCCAACATGCACAATTTGCCCTACTATCGACATCTCCCACCAGAGTGGTACCTTTGTTACAACTGATGAACCTACACTGACCCATCATTACCACTTAAAAACCATAGTTTTCATTAGACTTTGCTCTTAGTACTATATATATGATGGTTTTTGACAAACGTATAATAACATGCATCAATCATTATAATATCATGCAGCATAGCTTTTCTTCCCCCCAAAGCCTTTGTGCTCCATTTGTTCATCTCTCCACCTACCAGCACCCCAGGCCTTGGCAGCCACTGAATTTTTTACTGTTTCCATAGTTTTGCAGATTTAATTTGGTGCCTACTCTATTTATAAGAGTCTGTTGTGATATAGAGCAATCCTTCTCTTCCTGGTATAGAGAAGGAAACACATTTACAAATGGAGACTTCATTATAAATATAAATTGCCCTTACAAAATTAACTTACACTCTGTTTACAGAGCCTCTCCTGTGTATGGTATTTCACAAAATTATCAGCTCAAATTAATCCTTCTGCCAGAGAGGCATATTTTGGGATGACATATTCTAGTCTCCCACAGTATATTTGTCTGGTCTCCTATAATATATTTATGTATATTTCTGGACTTTCTGTTCTGTTACATTGGTCTGTTTTTCAATTCTTTCACCAATACCATGCTCTCTTCATTACCATAGTTTTATAGTAAGTCTAGAAAGCAATTAACTTGTGTATTTTAATCTCATGTTATGTGTCCCTCAAAAGTTCCTGTATTAGAAACTTCATTGCCATTGTAATAGTACTAAGAGGTGTGGGATTTATGAAGTAATTAGGCCATGGGGGTCCACCCCTTAAAAATGGAATAATGCCTCTATTGCAGGAGTTGATTAGTTATCTTAGGAGTGCCTTCCTGATGAAAACATGAGTTTGGCTCTATCTTCTTTTTCTGTCTCTCATGAGCTCACTTCTGCCTTTCATCTTCTGCCATAGAATGACCTTTGACAGATGCCAGAACTGTGGTGTTGAACTTCCCATTCTCAAAAATCATGAGCCAAATAAACCTCTATTATTTGAGAATTACTCAGTTTTTGGTATTCAGTTGCAGCAACAGTAAATGGATGAAAACAGAAAAATGGTATCAAGTGGTGAGGTTGTTGCTGTAACAGATACCTGAAAACATGGAAATGGCTTTGGAATTGGGTAAGAGGTAGAGGCTGGAAGAATTGGAAGGAGCAGGCTAGAAAAAGCCTGTATTGTCATAAATGACACATTAAGGGAAAATCTGGTGAGTACTCTGAAGACAGGAAATTTTTTTTTTTTTATTATACTTTAGGTTTTAGGGTACATGTGCACAATGTGCAGGTTTGTTACATATGTATCCATGTGCCACGTTGATTTCTCTTAAAAGTTACTTAAATAGTCATGACCAGAATGCTACTAAAAGTATAGAGAGTAAAGGCCATTCTGATGAAGGCTCAAATGAAACAGGAACAAGAAATTAGAACTGGATTAAAGTCTATTCTTGTTATGAAGTAGCACAAAATAGCTCAATTTTTTTCATACCGAAGAACTTTCTGGAATGCAAAACTTAAGAGGGATGAACAAGGATACTTGGAAGAAATATCTAAGCAGCAAAGCATTCAGGCTGCCATATGCTTACTTTTAACTATATACAATAAGATGCAAGAGGAAAGGATTGACTTAAAGATAGAATTTATAATTAAAAGGAAAGCAGAGTGGAAAGATAATGAAAATTTGAAGTCTGGTCATGTAAAAAGTGCAAAAGTGTGTTCAAGAGACAATACTAAGTGTGTGGCTAAGCAACCAATTGCTAAAGATAATGTCATGGATAGAAATAAGCCAGGTGCTATTTTTCAAGACAATGAAACAAAGACCCTGAAGGCATTTCAGAGATATTCTAGTCTTCCCTTCTCATTAGAGACAAGAGCTCTAGGAGTACAGAATGTTCTGGGAGGAAAAGCCTAAAGTGCCCCTCATGTACTCACTACCCAGGGCTGTCTACAGACTCTGCTCCACACTTCCTGATACAGCACTGCGTGGCCACTCCAGCCATGGCTTAAGCAGACCCAGGTGTACTCAACCCACCACTCTGGGAGGTACAAGCTATAAATTTTGGCAGCATCAACTTGATGCTAACTCTGCAGACTCACACAATGCAACTGTGGGGCCATAGCTTGCTCCACCTAGATTTCAAAGGATGATGTGGACAGCCTGGGGGTCCAGGCAGACTCTTGCCATGGGGAGAAGCAACCATAGAAAGCTCCACCTAGGGCAATGATAAACAGAAATGTGAAGTTGGAGCTTCCACAGGGTTCCCAACAGGGCAATGCCTGGTGGAGCCATGGGAGAGGGACTGTCACTGAGACCACTACCAGGATGCAATGCCATCATGGGAGACTTGAAGCATGAGCTGAGTTCAGCAAAGCCATGGGAGACGTGCTCTTTCCTAGGGCTTTGGGAGCCCAAACATTGTCCCAAATTATCCAGGAAGTGGGACATAGAGTCAAGGAAGATTATTAGAGCATTAAAAATTTAATATTTGCCCTCTTAAGTTTTGGATTTACTTAGGACTAGTTACCTGCCCTTTTTTTTTCTTATCTATTCCCTCTTTTGGAATAGGAATGTCTGTCCTGTCTGTTCACCACTGTATTTTAAAATAGATAATTTGTTTTGATTTCGCAGGCTCCCAGCTTGAGGGAATTTGCCACAGGATGAATCATGCCTTGAATCTCACCCATAACTCATTCAGTTGAGGCCCTGGGTTTTGAACTTTTGAATTGATGCTGAATGAGTTGTGACTTTTGGGGCTATTGAAATGGAATAAATGTATTTTGTATTTAAAAAGGACATGAGTATTGGGGGTCAGGGGTGGAATACTATGGTTTGAATGTGTACTCTAAAAGTTCATATGTTGGAAACTTAATTACTATTGTAAAAGCAGTAAGAGATGGGGCATTTAAGAGGTGATTAGGCCATGATGTCCCTGCCCTTGTGAAAGGATTAACTACTATACATTAATGCAGAAGAGGGCTCCTGGTAAAAGAATGAGTTTGTTCCCATTTTCTGTCTCTATCTCATGTGCTCACTTTTACCTTCTCCTCTTCTGCCACAGGATAATGCAAAACAAAACAAAAAAGGCCCTGGAAAGATGCTGCCACCTTGATATTGGACTTCTCAGCCTCCAGAACTGTGAGAAATTATTTCTTTATTCATAGATTACCCAGTCTGTGGTATTGTATTAGTCTGTTCTCACACTGCTAATAAAGATATACCCAAGACTAGGTAATTTATAAAGGAAAGGGGTTTAACTGACTCACAGTTCCACATGGCTGGGGAGGCCTCACAATCAAGGTAGAAGGCAAATGAGGAGCAAAGTCATGTCTTACATGGCAGCAGACAGGGGAACTTGTGCAGGGGAATTCCCATTTATAAAACCATCAGATCTCATGAGACTCATTCACTACCATGAGAACAGTATGAGGAAAACTGCTCCCATGATTCAATTATCTTCACCTGGCCCCACCTTTGATACGTGGCGATTATTACAATTCAAGTTGAGATTTGGGTGGGGACATAGCCAAACCATATTATTCACCTCAGCCCCTCCCAAATCTCATGTCCTCACATTTTAAAACACAATCATGCCCTTCCAGCAGTTCCTCCAAGTCTCAATTTATTCTAGCATTCACTCAAAAGTTCAAGTCCAAAGTCTTATCTGAAACAAGGCAATTCTCTTCTGTCTATGAGCCTGTAAAATCAAAAGCAAGTTGGTTACCTCCTAGATACAATGGGGGTACAGGCTTTGAGTAAATACACTCATTCCAAATGGGAGAAATTGGCCAAAATGAAAGGGCTACAGGCCACATGAAAGGCTGAAATCTGGCAGGGCAGGCAAATCTTAAAAGCTCCAAAATGATCTCCTTTGACTCCATGTCTCACATCCAGGTCACATTGATGCAAGAGGTGGACTCCCATTGCCTTAGGCAGCTCTGCCCCTATGGCTTTGCAGGGTACAGCTCCCTTATGGCTGCTTTCATGGGCTGGCATTGAGTGTCTGAGGCTTTTTTAGGTGCACAGTGCAAGCTGTTGGTGGATCTACCATTCTGGGGTCTGGAGGACCATGGCCCTCTTCTCACAGATCCATTAGGCAGCACCCCAGTGAGGACTCTCAGTGGAGGCTCCCACCCCACATTTTCCTTCCACACTGCCCTAGCAGAGGTTCTCCATGAGGGCTCTGCCACTGCAGCTCAGCTCTGCCTGGACATCCAGGCTTATCTATATATCCACTGAAATGTAGCAGAGATTCCCAAACCTCTGTTCTGGACTTCTGTGCACCTGCAGACCCAACACACATGGAAGCTGCCAAAGTGTGGGGCTTGCACTCACCCTCTGAAGCCATGGCCTGAAAAATAAAAATATTATTACAAAAATATTGGTCCCTTTTAATCATGGCTGGTGTGGCTGGCACACAGGGCACCAAATCCTTAGGCTGCACACAGCGGGGTGGGGTGGGGGGTGGGGTTGTGGGGCTGGGACCAGCACACAAAACCATTTTTTCCTCCTACGTCTCCAGCCATGTGATGAAAGGGACTGCTGCGAAGACCTCTGACACACCCTGGAGACACATTTTCTCATTGTCTTGGTGATTAACATTTAGCTCCTTGTTACTTATGCAAATTTCTGCAGCTGGCTTTAATTTATCCTCAGAAAATGGGTTTTTCTTTTCTATCACATTACCAGGCTGCAAATTTTATAAACTTTTATCCTCTGCTTCCCTTTTAAACATAAGTTCCAATTCCAAATCATATCTTTGTGAATATATAAAACCAAATGCTTTTAATAGCACTCAAGTCACCTCTTGAATGCTTTACTGCTTAACATTTTTTTTTCTGCCAGATGCCCTAAATCATCTCTCTTAAGTTCAAAGTTTCACAAATTTCTAGGGAAGGGAACAAATAATACCAGTCTCTTTGCTAAGAGTCACCTTTATTCCAGTTCCCAAAGTTTCTCATCTCCATCTGAGAAAATGTCAGCCTGGACTTCATTGTCCATATTACTATCAGCATTTTAGTAAAAGCCACTCAACAAGTTTCTAGGAAGTTCCAAACTTTTCCACATCTTCCTATCCTATTCTGAGCCCTCCAAACTGTTAACCTTTGCCTGTAACTCAGTTCCAAAGTTGCTTCCACATTTTCAGGTATCTTTACAGCAGTAACCCATTTACTATATTAGTCTGTTCTCACACTGCTTATAAAGACATACCAAAAACTGGGCAATTTTTAAAGGAAAGGGGTTTAATTGCTTCACAGTTTTAGATAGCTGGGGAGGCCTCACAATCATAGTGGAAGATGAATGAGGAGCAAAGTCATGTCTTACATGATGGCAGGCAAGAGAGCTTGTGCAGCGGAATGCTCATTTATAAAACCATCAGATCTCATGAGACTTATTCATTACCATGAGAATGATATGGGGAAAAGTATCCCCATGATTCAGTCACCTCCACCTGGTCCCACCATTGACATGTGGTGATTATTACAATTCAAGTTGAGATTTGGGTGGGGACACAGCCAAACCATATTGGGTATTTTGTTACAGCAGCAGAAAATGGACTAAGACACTTTGCATCCTGCACCCTTGCTATAATCATTTATTAATTTCAGATGTCATAGCTGTTTTTTTATTTGTGTTTTATTTTCTTGGTTTTATCAAAATTACTAGATCTGATTATGGCTTTCATTGAAAATTTGATACTAGGGATGTTTTAAAAATCATATCAGATATTCTAATTTACTAAGTTCTGTTTTGGTCTTTAAAAACACATTTTTCTTCCATTCTGCTTCCTTATGTTTGTTTTGTTACTTTTACCTAAACTTTGCCTTGAATAACTACTTCATATATTTCCATTTTTCTTTCTTTAATCACAAAAGCCTTTGTGTTACTAAATTTGACACTGAGAACATCTTTATGCTCTAGCCTAAAAATAAAATTCTAAGCTCCCCCAACTGTCTGAATGGACTGTCTCTTGGAGAAGGGGACCCCAAAGTAACCTTGAAAATGGAGTACTCAGCCCTGACCCTGATGGGATAAGAGGTTAAAAATATCCCCTCCCTTGCTAACCACAATTCGGCTTTCTTCCCTAAGGGCTAAACAGAAACCAGTATGATCAAAAGTCTTCGCCACTAATATCAGCAACCACCTGACATTACCTCTTCTTTTTTGCCTGGTCACCTACCAGGTGACCATAGAGTGGTCCTGGCCAGTCTAAGGAGAATGTGCAGTAAGAGTTTTTTGTCCTCCACTTCACTTTTTGATACCAGAGGGCCTAAAGCTTTACTGTCACTTTATGCTAACACTGCCATTTTTTTTTGTACATTGGTTTTTTTTTTCTTTTTATTTTTGAGATGGAGTCTTGCTCTGTCGCCCAGGCTGGAGTGCAGTGGTGCGATCTCGGCTCACTGCAAACTCTGCCTTCTGGGTTCATGCCATTCTCCTGCCTCAGCCTCCCGAGTAGCTGGGACTACAGGCACTCGCCACCATGCCCAGCTAGTTTTTTGTAGTTTTAGTAGAGACGGGGTTTCACCGTTTTAGCCAGGATGATCTCGATCTCCTGACCTCGTGATCCACCCTCCTCGGCCTCCCAAAGTGCTGGGATTACAGGCGTGAGCCTTTGCGCCTGGCCTGTACATTGATTTTATCAAGGGTCATGAAGCTCCATTGTGCATGTGCATGTTCGTCCTTTCATAAATATTCATGACTCCTCTTATAGCTTATTGAATATGTATATTTGGTGGCCCTGCATAAATTCTTGTTTCCTTTGCCCCTCCCTTGCTGGAAACTATACTTCTCAGCCTGTCAGAATAACCACCCTGCAGGCTGCAACACTTTATGCGAAATAAAACCCTCATTTCCAAATTTATGAACCTCATCATTCGTCAGTTGACAATATGTATCTTACGCCTAGAGTATAATAGGTTATAGGCTATTAAGTCATATGGCTGAAGAATTTACTTGCTCTGAAACACTGGGCATGTAAAATGAGAACAATGATAGTATCTTCCATGCAAGATAGTTGTAATGATTAAATGAACTAATCAATGAAAAATAATTCATAAGTATTTATTTTCCATAATTTTTATTTAATTTTTAAATTATTTAATATTTTTGTTTTTATAATTTTAATAAAACAAAAAAGTATTTTATTTTTACTAATGTTTATATATATTTGGAGATATATTTTTGAATATGTATTTATTTAGGTTCAAAATGTAAGAGGCCGCTGTTAAAACGTATTTATAAATTATTTTATTGAAATTATCTGTCTTTATTTTTCTTTTCTTTCTTTCTTTTTTTTGAGACGGAGTCTTTTTTTTTTTGGCTCTGTCACCAGGCTGGAGCACAGTGGCTCCATCTCGGCCACTGCAATCTCCACCTCCTGTGTTCAAGCAATTCTTCTACCTCAAGCTCCCAAGTAGCTGGGACTACAGGTGTGCACCACCACGCCCAGCTAATTTTTGTATTTTTAGTAGAGATGGGGTTTCACCATACTGGTAAGAATGGTCTCGATCTCTTGACCTTGTGATCCACCCACCTCGGCCTCCACTTTTGGATTACACTTTGAGATTACAGGCATGAGCCACTGTGCCCGGCCTATTTTTATTTTCTAATCTGACAGTAAGTGAGAGATTATACAGATAGCTTATATAAACTAAACTATCTTATAAGATATGAATTTCTTCCAGTTCAATCCTGGTATTTTCAACATATTTTTTTTTCACATTTATATGCTATGGAATTTATAAGGCATATTTATGACTTACAGTTTCATTATGGAGTAGGGAACTCATTATTGTATGAAGCATAGCCAGGTCCATTTGTTTACATATTAACTATGTCTGCTTTCACATTACAATGCCAAAGTTTGGTAGTTGAAAAAGACAACTGTCCACAAAACCTAAAATATTTACTTTCTTTGCCTTCACAGGACATATGTTTGCGTATCCTGTATTTAAGCTTTTGGAGACATTAAATATTTAGCATTTTCTGTGTGATATATTGCATTTTTTATCTTTCTTAACTAGGATAGCGTGCTTTATTTCTGGGGTAAAATGTGTAGGCTTAGATGAGGCCAGGAATGATAAGAGACAAAGTAGAGGTTCACAGAAAGGCAGTTAGAATAAAAAGGCCACCATGTTCATAACCATTTCTTACAAAGCTCCAGGTAGCAATGGCCCCACTTACGCAATATGTGGGACTAATATATGTATCAGGAAAGGGGTAGCTGGTCTTTTTCATTCAGATAATCTTCTCAGGAATATAAGGCCTCTCAACATATTTTAGAAAGAGGTACTTATCCTGTTAGAGGGATTTCATAGTGTTGTTTCTAAAGACAAGTTGAGAGAAGGGGAACCACTGATAGAATTTTTAAAATTAATTTTAAGTTTCATAGAAATTTAAGGATAATTTTAAGCTATAAGCTACAATGCTCTAAAAAAATGACAAAAAATGATGAACAGGCCAATCAAACTACTGTTTTGGGCTCCCCCACAAAAAAATTGAAGTTTTTCTGAGATAGGTTCCCATTTTGGTGATATTTTTCTCTTTCTACCAAAATGCTGATTTTGAAATATCACCAGTGTTGTATCTCCATTTATTTAAAGAGGCTTTGAAAGATTTTTTTAAATGTCAAGAAAGAGTTGATTAGAAATGGCTTTAATTTACAAAATAAATATATAGAGCATAGCAATTTCAAGATACTCTGGGACATGACATTCAATTAAAGAAACATAAATAATCAAATAACCACAGAGTCAAGTAACATGAACTTAAAGAACGAAACATAATATTTACTAGAGGAAAAAAATGCTTCTTGTAACCTAGTTGTTTAAAATCTGTAGGCAAACTCCAAGCACTTATTATCTCAGATCATTTGGGCACCTAATCACATACTATCCGGGGAACCAGCCCCCGATATTTCAACATAGGTCCTTTCTATTTTCCCTAAGTGTCGGCCAGTCTGAGAAATAAAGAGAAAGTGTACAAAGAGAGAAATTTTACAGCTGGGCCTCTGGGGGTGACATCACATATTGGCAGGTTCAATGATGCCCCTTGAGCCACAAAACCAGCAAGTTTTTATTAGGGATTTCAAAAGGGGAGGGAAGTACGAACAGGAAGTAAGTCACAAAGATCACATGCACAAAGGGCAATAAAAGATCACAAGGGCAG
Organism: Symphalangus syndactylus; assembly: GCF_028878055.3. Classification (NCBI taxonomy): domain Eukaryota; kingdom Metazoa; phylum Chordata; class Mammalia; order Primates; family Hylobatidae; genus Symphalangus; species Symphalangus syndactylus. The sequence continues at coordinate 26,790,701 of NC_072438.2, forward strand.
AAGGGCAGAGCAAGATCACAAGGTCAGGGTGAAATTAGAATTACTGATGAGGTTCCATGTCCCACTGGGCATGCATTGTCATTGATAAACATCTTAACAGGAAACAGCCTTCGAGAGCAGATAACCACTCTGACTAGAATTCACCAGGCTGGAATTTCCTTATCCTAGCAAGCCTCAGGGCACTGCAGGAGACCAGGGCTTATTTCATCCCTTATCTTCAACCGCATAAGGCAGACACTCCCAGAGCAGCCGTCCATAGGCCTACCCCTGGGAATGCATTCCTTTCCCAGGGTTATTCCTTGCTGGGAAAAGAATTCAGCGATATTTCTCCTATTTGCTTTCTGCAATAAGAAAAATATGACTCTGTTCTGCCCGGCCCCGCAGGCAGTCAGACCTTATGGTTATCTCCCTTGTTCCCTGAAAACCGCTATTATCCTGTCCCTTTTCAGGGTGCCCAGATTTCATATTGTTCAAACACACGTTTTACAAATAATTTGTGCAGATAATGCAATCATCACAGGGTCCTGAGGCGACATACATCCTCAGTTTACGAAGATGATGGGATTAAGAGATTAAGGTAAAGACAGGCATAGGAAATTATAAGAGTATTGATTGAGGAAGTGGTAAATGGCCATGAAATCTTCACAATTTATGTTCAGAGACTGCAGTAAAGACAGGTATAAGAAATTATAAAAGTATTAATTTGGGGAACAAATAAATGTCCATGAAATCTTCACAATTTAAGTTCTTCCACCGCGGCTTCAGCCGGTCCCTCCTTTCAGGGTCCCTGCCTTCCCACAACAATATCCAATCTTATTGCATTATTGATCTGCCATGGTTCATGCAGTCTAACTCCTGGATCATTAATTATTGATGAGTGAATATCTTGCTTTAAGAGCTAGATTCAAATTCCTTAAGACAAGAGATCAAGATTTTTATATGCACAAATTCTCTACTCATGAAATGTAATTGAACATGAAATAGAAACTAGGAGACCTGATATTTTTCTGGATACTCCTTATAGTCCTTTGTACTTGTTTAAGTCATATAACCTGTCTGTGCTGGTTTCCTTGTGCAAGAGAGATATGGCAATGAGAAAGCAAGATTCCTTCCTTCATGGAGTTTACATTCTAGTGGAGAAGTTAGACAATATATGATGACACAAATAGACAACACTTTCAAAGTAAGGGTAAAGAGCTATGGAAAACAAACAAAAACAATAGAAACAGAAGCAATAGTGTGATAACTGTAGTGACAATGGGTTAGAGAGGGCAACTCCAGAATGAGTGTTCAAAGGTTGATATCCAGTTAATGAAAAGACCCCAGCCTCAAGGAAAGGAGAGAAAAGCATATTTGAGACTCAATAAGAAATAAGTACGAAGGTCCTGATGCAGAAACCAGCTCTACCTGCTCCAGTACAGGCCCATATTTGTCTGTGGCCTGAGCTCAGTTAGAAAGGTCAGAGAGCAACTGTTGGACACGAAGATGCAGAGGCGCTCAGGAGGGCACTGGAAGGTTTTAAACCAGAAAGTAAAGTGGTCCTCCAGTTAGGAAGCCATTGTTAAGAGTCTTGGTTAGAAATAAAGGTGGCTTGAAAGTCAGAGATTTTAGCAGGTTTTGGGCAACGTATGTGGACATAGGATATGTTTTAGAAAAAGAGCTTTGTAAATCTTACCATAGTGTGAAAATTTAATGTATTATGATTACAGTTACTCATTAAATATTTTAAATAAATTCATCTTAGAAATTACTTCCAACTTTTTACTCTCTTTTTAATAGTAACTCACCTCCAAACACATTTCTATACTACTGTAGCTGTCTTTGTTTCCTTTGTCCTTTTTCAATACAACAAACTAGATTCTGATAAAATAATACCCGTGTGCATAGTTGCTACTTGCTAAATATTTGCTATATTAATGACTGCATAAATAAAATATGGCAGGCTTGTTACAGGGCTGTTGGGTCAAGAAAATATTTGAATGAATAAAACATAGATTGAAAGGGTTTATTGCTACCAGTTAAAGTCAGTCAACAGTCTCTTCATTTCAGGATGAGAATTTTATAATGTCACTGACCCTGGGATAGGTGTTTACATGAAACTTCTTGGCAGCATTAGTTTAGTCTGGTAGCATAAAATAACGTATATAAATGGGCCTTGGAATGAACAAAGCTTTGTGTCAATAATTGTAAGGATTGCTCCCATTTATTTTTCTGACCCCTTTGTGTGTCAGATCTCATGCCAGGCATTTTTATACATATTGTCTTAATTCTCACAAAAATCATGAAGGATAAATATTATCATTTTGTTTTAAAATTGAGGGAATTATTAGTCAGAAATGTTATTTAACATCTGGATGAAGATGTATCTTTCAAACCCCAGTCTCAATTATTCTATTGCATCAAGGATTTAGAATTAATTTAGAAATAAATATTAACTCACAAATATCTAGCAAATTATTAATTTCTTTGAAGAGTATCCTAGAAATTATGCTACATATGTTCCTAAAATAATCATAGAATTATAGATTGTAGAGATTTAGAGCTAGATCTGTAAGGAACCAGATGCTTCTTCATATGCAATTTCTTGCCTGACTTTCACATGCTCAAGGTCACAGAAAAGCAAAGCTGGGATTCAAATCCAATTTGGTGCTCTTCAGACCATAGCATACTGGCTCAGAATTTGACATTTTGTTCATCTCTATGTTTATAAGAAGGCAAGATAAAAGACCCAGAGAAATCTATGAAAGGACTCATTTTGCCATTGGTGAAAAAAGAAATTGTGATTTACTCAAAACAAAAAGATGACATAATAAAAGTAACAAATAGCTTTAGCTTTAAAATATAGTATGCCCTAAAAAATGCCTGAAAATAATGAAACAAGAGTGCTTAACACCATCATAAGAGTGTACTGCTCCAATGTAGAGAAATATAGAGGTGAAATGGAAGCTGTGAAATGTCAAAGGTAAACTTGGCCGATGTCAGCAGTGTGCGTTGCAGAAACCTCTGGAATGCATGACAGAGAAAGCAGGAGGATGTAGTAAACAACAAAAAGATCACTGCTTGAGCATTCCACAGATTTCTCAGCTGAAGAGGAATTTTCATCTCTCTGATGCTTTCAGCTCAACATGGGCCCCAAATGACAAATATGCAGTATGATTCTCCTACCACCCCACCCCCACACTGTGACCTCTGAGTGGAAAGAGACACCTACAGACATAAGCCTGGGAAAAGCAGGTCTTTACGCTCAGGGACAATCTCTCTTGCATACACACTGGAAATGCTTTCTCTGATCCCACTCATAACAACAAACTCAGAATGCCCTCCACCCACACCAAATTCTTCAAAAATGACTAATTTCTATGCCATGTAATTAAGACAACCGATTTCTCAGAAAAAAAAAAAAATGTGGTTGCATTGAGCATCAATGAGTTTTCTTTAAATGAGGGTTTTTTCTTATCTCTGTTGGATTTGCAGAATCCTAGTTTTGTAAAGGGTTTCTTTCTTCCTTTCTTTTTTTTTTTTTGAGATGGAGTCTCGCTCTCTCACCCAGGCTGGAGTGCAGTGGCGTGATCTTGGCTCACTGCAAGTTCTGCCTCCCAGGTTCACGCCATTCTCCTGCCTCAGCCTCCTGAGTAGCTGGGACTACAGGTGCTTGCCACCGTGCTCGGCTAATTTTTTGTATTTTTAGTAGAGATGGGGTTTCACCGTGTTAGCCAGGATGGTCTGGATCTCCTGACCTGATGATCTGCCCCCCTCGGCCTCCCAAAGTACGGGGATTACAGGTGTGAGCCACTGCGCCTGGCCTGTAAAGGGTTTCAAGTGAATTCAGAGTAGACGTCTGGATATTAATCATACCCATGATGATATACAAATATGAGAAACAAGGTCATTTAGATAGGCTATAATTTATTATGGTCCACAATGTTATGAGTAAGTTAGAACACTATGTTGAAATATGTTTTGGGGGTTTCCCATGCAATCTGTCACATTGATAGTTAAAAGTGAACTGCAGTGCCTCGGCTGAAAGTGCGATAGGGTGTTATTGGGAGTTGTACCTACTAATGTTTGAGAGATTTGATTTAAATATTCACATCAGTTTACATGTTTATACCAACTTAGTTGCTTCCCCATTAGAGGACTTGGAGAGCCTTTAATTTCCTGTGGGGAAAAAAGATGTAAAGGTGTTTTTAAATAAGTTAATGTAGCAGACAAAAAAAATTATAGAAATAAGAGCCAAAAGAAAATAAGAAAGATCCAACATTGTTGTTTTTAAAGGAAGAGATATCTGAATCACATTGAGGAGCTGCCTCCAAACTGTTCTATGCTTCCAGTCTATGGCAGATCAAATCGTATTATTTTCCTATGTAGCAGCCATCACATGGTAATTCAGAAATTTTTTATTTAATCTATTTCCTTGATATTATACTTTACAGAATATGCTTTGTCTGTGTTGTTTTCTATCTGAATCCATCACCTAGTAAAGCCCTTAGCAAATGGAAGTTATTTAGCTCATATCTGTTGAATGAATGAACGCATATCCCTGTACTTCACTCTCCAAATAGTATATCCTAATATTGAGTTTGGATGGATAAACTCATATGTGCTTTCAATGATCAGGGCATTTTATGCAAGGTCCTCTAATCTGTGGAGAAGACAGATCAACAAATAATCTGTATGTTTTGGTGTGAATATCCCTCAATATCCACATGGTATTAACAGGTGGATTTTGAGAAATGATTAGGTCATAGGGACTCTGCCCTCATGAACAGATTAGTGCTTTATAAAAGGGCTGGAGGAAACTAGTCTAGGCCTCTTTTCAGTCTTATGCTATTTTACCTTGTGGGGACCCACTGTCCTTTCTATCCAGAGGATGCAGCAACAAGGCTACATCTTGAGGACAGAGAGCAACTCTCATCAGACATCAAATATGCTGGCAACTTGATCTTTGGCTTTCCAACCTTAAGAAATATAAAAAATAATTTTTTATTATTCAGAAATTACTCAGTCTGTGGTATTTTATTGTAGCAGCACAAATGGAGGAAGACACTGTGGTTAACCCTATAGCCACTAGAGAAAGACACAGAGACTTCTGGGAACAGAGAAGAGCGCCTGGTTCAGCTCTGCAGATTGGCCTCTTTTGAGATTTCTTCTACCTTTCCTCCCATCTCCCATTATATTTCTTTGTTAATGTTTGGTATAAGTCTACATCAAATGCATTATTTCCTGGCCCACCCATGAGTCTTAAGTGTCTGTGCCCCTCCTCCACCTTTCTAGAAACCCAAGTCTCAGGAACAAACACTATTAGCTCTCCTTTTTGATAGGATTTCTGTTCATTCTGTCCCATATCAAAGGCTGGTCTCCCCTAGACCTCATTAGTGACTCAACCTAAACTCTACCTACTTGGCTAGTGCTTCAATGCATAATGCTCCACTCAATAAGTGCTTAGTGAAAATATATTGTTCAGAACACTGACTTCTGAGCCTATAGCTGCTTAGATTTCTGGTTGATTGGAACATTCCTAAAAGCCAAATTCCCACATTCTAACTTTTGGAATTTTAAGCTCAACTCTATCAAAAAGTGACCATAGGCCTAACAATTTTGGGTCATAAAGATTTTTATATGATTTTACATTAATCTTTACATAAATTTGATTGAATCCTTTGAATAACACTAGTATTTCTCTCAAAAGAGACGATTTGGAAAAACAAAATCTAAGTAAAGTTTGCCACATAAATCTCTTTAGCCCTGCAAAAGCAAAGCAAGTGCTTTGTCAGTATTTCCATAGAACTTGCAAATAGAACACCCTTCACTAAGTAACAAAGAAAAGCAGATAACTTGCATGAAATGAGCCTTCTGGTACTTTTTTTGTCACAAAAATCTCTCGAACTCCTTTCATCTCACCTGTAAATTGGCTGTTATGATTATCCCAGTTTTACAGATGAGTAAACTAAGTTTAACAGAATTTTTACAGTTTTCCCATGGTGACATCTGCTGCTAAGCAGCAAAGCAGGAAATGTGACCGCAGTTCTGATTCTCCCCAAAGCTTCTCTCAGAGAAATAGAATCAAGTGGTAAAGAACATTTGGGATTTAAATCTAGACTTGCAACCACCCAATGGATTTATTTTGCCTGCTGCCCACATAGAAGCAATTTATCAGGAGAGGGTAATTGCAACAGAGATAGAGTTTAATTTTTTCAGAGCCAATTGAATGGATGATCAGAGTTTTATTATTACTCAAATCAGTCTCCCCTAAAATTCAGAGGCTAGGTTTATTCAAGGATAGTTTGGTGGGCCAGGGAATGGTGCTACTGATTTGTGGGGCATACAATGATAGAGATATGGAAAGTAGCTTTTGGGTGGGGCCACAGAACCAGTTGGCATGTCTGGGTGGAGCCCTCCTCATCAGAAATGTGAAAATCTGAAAAGACATTTCAAAAGGCCAATCCTAGGTCTTACAATAGTGCTGTTTTCTTCAGGGGGTTAAAGGCAAGACAGGGGTTGTTTAGATCAGATCACTTTCACTGTCATAATTTTCTCACTGTTAAAATTTTTGCAAAGGCGGTTTCAGTCTGGCTAGAGTTCCAGTCCAGTCTCTTCTGTATGACCCTGAGCATATTATGAAACTTCCCTGAGCACAGTTTCATTATAAATCAAGTGAGAATAAAAATAATTAAAATAGTTGTTGAATATGTTTAATGGGCTTAATGGGAGAACCAATGGGTTCTCCTTGCCCACTACCTAGCAGAGCCAATTATCAAGATGGGAATTGCAATAGAGGAAGAGTTTAATTCACACAGAGCTGGCTTTATGGGAGACTAGAGTTTTATTATTGCTGAAATCAGTCTCCGTGAAAAACTTGGGGACCAGAGTTTTCAAGGATAATTTGGTGGGTAGGGGTTGAAAAGTGGGGAGTACTGATTGGTCGTGTCTGAGATTAAATCATAGGGAGCCGAAGTTATCTTTTTGCAGAGTCAGTTCCTGGGTGGAGGCCACAAAACCAGATGAGCCAGTTTATATATCTGGGTGGTGCCAACTAATCCATCAAGCGCAGGGTCTGCAAAATATCTCAAGCGCTTAGGTTTTACAATAGTGATGTTATCCCTAGGAGCAATTTAGGGAGGGTGAGAATCTTGCAGCCTCCAGCTGCATGACTCCTAAACCATAATTTCTAAACTTGTGGCTAATTTTGTAGTCCTACAAAGGCAATCTAGTCCCCAGGAAGGAAGGGAGTTTGGGGAAAGGACTGTTATCATCTTTGTTTCAAAGTTAAACTATAAAATAAGTTCCTCCCAAAGTTTATTTGGTTTATGCCCAGGAATGAACAAGGACAGCCTGGAGATTAGAAAAAAGATGGAGTCAGTTAGGTCAGATCTCTTTCAGTGTTATAATTTCCTCAGTTATAATTTTTGCAAAGGCAGTTTTAGAGATACGGGCATTCACAATTTTTTTAACTAATTTGATGGAATTGTTTTCAAAAAGTTTTCTATAGTGTGCAAAAGTAATAAGAATAGTGCTTTGTCTCAGCAACTGCCTTGCATCATAATGTTAAACTCCCAGAACACAATCCATACTTCCTATATCTATGTTGAAGAAAGATATATTTTAAATTATCTAGGTTTCTCATACACCTTGGTTTATGTATTTTAAAATCCATTGGTGAGTTCTGATTGCAAGTAGGTTATTTTGAGTGTCCTATGGAACCATCACTGTGGAGCTGCCATGTCTGACAGGGACGACCTGATGACCCGTTCGATGGTGGGATTCTAAGGAGTGACAGCTTGAGATATAGCATATGTGCTTGGAGAGCTTTCCAGGGACAGCAGACTGCATTATTGGCCTTACTATTTCACAATGCCAAGGCATTATGGGGACATGACTGTTAACAACAGAGTGTGCCATTGTTTTGCTGGCATTTTTTCTCAAGCTTTCTGAGTGACAGTCCCTGGGGAGAGTGAATTATCATCCTTAACTTGTAACTTAACTGCTCCTGTTGTCATTCTGCATAATTGCTGTCACCCAGGTAAAACTAAGTTGTTTTTCTCCCTGGTAAATTCTCCCACACCCAGCGTAGAGCCCTTCAGGCAAGGCAGGCAGTAGGAACCTGGGCAGGTAATGTGGCTATTTAAAGGCATCCTGGAAAGGGGGAATCTTTAAAAGGCTTTTTCTCTAAAGACTAATGCCATGTACAGTGAAGATACTAGTTTAAATAACTGAAGTTGCAATTCACTTCACAATTACAAGCATAGGGATTATAATAGTATGAACCATATTGCAGTTGTGACAATTAAATTAGTTGATACATGAAAAGTGCTTAGTTCAGTGTGTGGCACAAAAGATCTCAGCAAGGGTTGGCTTTTCTTACTTTGTAATATTATGTGCTTATTCATTACAACCATCTTTCAAGGTAGTGATTATGATTCTCATTTTTTAGATGAGAAAACTGAACTATTTTGGAGCTGGAATTTAGAAGTAAGTAGGTTTGAGTCTAATGCAGATGGGCTTAACTTCCAAAAAAGCTCTCTAGATTCAGCAAGTGACTGGATTCACCAAGGGAAAGCTCTGTAGATTTTCTTTTTTCTTTTTCTTTTTTTTTTTTGCCAAGTAAAATGTGAGAAGAGCTTGTCACTCAGGGGAAATTATTATAGAATATAGGGTTTATCAAATAGCCCCTTTATTTGAACAAATTATTTTATTTTTTCAAAAACCATATTTTCATAAAACTAATATAACTAGCTAAATACAATAATCAATTCTGAAAAACAACTGCTTCAATAAATTATTTGCTTTCATGAAGAGCCTGAGGCTAATAATAGATATTGATAATAATGCTTACCACAAGAGTAATAGTAAATACAATTACAATGATGATGGTGATGTTGATAATAATAAAATAATAATGTATACCATTTATTGACCCTTTACTATAAGCCAAGCATTGTTCTAAGAACTTGCCATCAATATCCCATTTAATTCTCATTAGGCAAGTGCTATTATTATCTTTTATTTATATATTATAAAATTGAAACTCAGCAAGATGAAGTAAAATACTGGAAGTCACAGTTGCTACATGGATGAGACAGGATTTGATTTCAGGCTATCAGGCATCAGAATTGTGTTTTTCATACAGCTAGTAAATGACACATTAGGACTCGAACCCAACACTCCCCTTCTTCCATGTTCATTCTCTTTCCTTTTTGTTCAAATGGGTGCTGAGCATGGATGCCCTTTGACCAACATTTAGTTAGATTTTCTATAAAACTAGGTAGCACACACTCACAAGATTTGAGAAAGCAAAATTTACTTAGACTATAGTATGGTGCATACTGGCAATGCCCAAATAAATAAATTGACAATGCCAAAATAAATAAATCAAGAGTAAATATAATACAAAAATTGAGTTCACTGACTGCATAGATGATTCCTAATAAGGTCTGGAAGAGTGGGAGAGGTGACACAGGAATATGGGTAGGGATGGAGGATATAGCCTGGGAAGCAAAGGAAGGATCTTGGGAGATGTACGTTAAATGAGCACTTTCATAGGACTATGGTTGTCATTATATACAAACTACAGAAAGTAAAACTCAGCAAAATCTTTGCTAGTGCCTATAGGTCATGGGTTAAAAAGAGAGGATGAACCACTTATTAAAGATGTATCTACTTTTTATCAACACATACTTTAGGTTCAGACTGACCTATGCTTAAACACTGATTACACTTTTGAGTAAGTGAAATCAGCTGAGTTTCAGTTTGATCATCTTTAAAAGAGAAATTTTGATAGTTTTCTTGCAGACATTGTTCCTAGCACATGGTAAAAACTCTATAACCAAAACCTATTATTACTATTATTATCTATTTTAATAAAAATTTAAAGTATTATTCGTTTAATGACAAAAGGACCAGTAGATTTGATAAATGCATATTCCCATTAATTTTATTATTGATACTTCATAATCTATTCAATATCTCTTTCTCTAAGTACTAATAATTGTACTCACTTAAAGTTACCCACTTTTACCTCTATTTTCTTTATTTTTTTGTCTCTCTTTTCTCTATTTTTTTTCCCAGGATCTCTCTGCTTCCCTTTTTCAAACCAGGTTATCTCTTCAGTTAACACTTCATGACTTTTCCTCTTTAAGGTACTCAAAACAAGAAATTCCAATTTTCACAGCAGATGTAAGTATTTAGTTTCAAAAATAAGCAAACAAACACACACAATTTTAACTCCTTATTATGCTCACTGGGAGAAACCAGGTATTGTAATCTGGACATTTCTTGATGGAATTCCTCACAAGCAATCTTAAAACGTACAAAGGTTTGGCTTCATATTGATGGGCTTTCAAAAATAATGTGTAGACCAGCCTGACCCTCCAGAGGTGCAGAGTTGCAAATTCCAGCTACATTATTTGAAGGGTTAAAGTCATTGTGAAGAGACTCAGAACAATACACTCCAGTGATCAGTTGGTGGTGACACTGCGGCTTTCTCATGGTCTGGACCTTAGGCACCAGGGTCAGACATTTTGCAATTGCCTTGACAGTTGTAGGGAGGAGTTATGATATTTAACCTAGGACACCAGCCAACAATTATTTATCTGTCAAAACTTTTCAAATATAATTCAGTGTTACTGGGTCCTGCTGAGCCTGAGACTGCCAACCTGTCTGAGTTCCGTAAGAAAGATCTTCAGATAATTTCTGTAAAGGCAGACAAGGGCAGCCCCATCACCAAAACTCAGAGGTAAGAAGGGAATAAAGACAATTTTTAACCACTCTTCTCTTCCATTAAAAACAATCAAAATGTCTTCGACTTTTGAATGAATTTTAAGTCAGGAAAAGCTACGCCTCCCCTCTTAGAGCCTCTGGATTATAAAAGCTGGCTCTGCAGCACCTGGTTTTCCAGGAGTTAGAGAAGTGTCAAACTGGCTTAACTCAAACCTGCTCGTGCACTGCCTTTCGAATTTGGGCACACTAGCCTCTTAGAGGCCACCTTCAGAGTTCATTTTCATGCTCTGATTCCCAAATCTGCTGGTTCTTTCTCAGTCTCTGTACTCTTCAGTTAAAATGGCACAGTGGGATGATATTTGATTTGCAGAAGATAGAAGCATAATCACTGCCTTTGATTCAGTCCTATTAAAAATTTCCCTGAGAACAAGTTTACTTGGGAAAGGAGAAAGAAAAAGGACATCTGTGTGTGTGTGTGTGTGTGTGTGTGTGTTTGTGTGCATGCGCATGTGTGGTGTGGAAGGTGGGGATATCCCTAGAGCTCTGCTGATAAAATCAGCAGAGATTTGAGAGTGCATTACACTTTTATTTTTTGTCCAAACTGTAGTACTGGGGTATTTGACTGCTGGGAGAAAAGAGGACATATTTGTCAGATTTTAACTTCAATATATGCTTGCAGAGTTGGTAAATAAAATACTTGAGTAGATATTAATTGCTCTGTTGTCCTGTGGCTTTAGGGCTAAGGGTTTACCTTATAGTTTTGCAAGTCTTCCTTTGGCTTATAACAGCTTTGTATTGAGTGAAGATATTTGAGAGTCCTTACCCTATAGAAAAGCAGCTGAAAAACCAATGTGCCTACTGAAAAGTGAACTCACAGGTTCAGAAGAAAAATGCTTTAAATATCAATAAATGTGTTTCAGAAAAATGTGGTGTTTCTGCCTACCGTGTGACTTGCGTGTAAATTCTAGGACATAGCATGTGCTTGATAAATGACTATTGGATGAATGCATGTGCTATTTATATAGCACATATTTCATAACAGCTAACTAGCTAACTGTTCTGCTCTCATTGTAGGTAATGGGTCAGTAATAGGTCCATGTGATGTTGAAAAGAAAATAAATTAGAAAGGAGGCTAGTTCAACTTAGGTGCTCAATACATGACAGTTGGATACATTAAAAATTCACTACTGAAAAGATGGTCAGTCAAGTCATTTTATGCTGCTGGTGTTTTGTTCCAAGGTTATGAGACTCTAGGCATAAGCAGAACATAACTAAACATAAATTAGAAAAAAAATCTTGAAATAGATTGCTATTTTTTTTTCTTTAAAAGGAATGGCAATTTTTTTAAATTATACTTTAAGTTCTAGGGTACATGTGCACAACATGCAGGTTTGTTACATATGTATACATGTGCCATGTTGGTGTGCTGCACCCATTAACTCGTCATTTACATTAGGTATTTCTCCTAATGCTATCCCTCCCCACACCCCACGACAGGCCCCAGTGTGTGATGTTCCCCATCCTATGTCCATGTGTTCTCATTGTTCAATTCCCACCTTTGAGTGAGAACATGCAGTGTGACTCCACCTCTGGGCAATTGTTTATATGCCATTATGTTAAACAATTATACACATAATTGTTTAACATTATGGAAATATTTATTATATAAGATTATATAAACAATTGCCATTCCTTTTAAAGAAAAAAATTTCCCATAGCAATCTCTTTCAGGATTTTTTGAAAAAAGTTGTTTAAATCATAATTAAAACATTTTCCCTGATTTAGAAGGAGAGAGGAATTGATCCCATAGCTGCCCAGAGAGAAAGAACTCTTCATAGAGAAGGAGGTGACATTCTTTCTGTCCATAAATTACTAGTTTAATTCTTAGTAACCAACTAATCATTACTTCAGGCTTTCCAGCTGAGTTAAATCAATATGATGATGTGAGGACCATTAAGAGGTGGGCAGATCACAAGGTCAGGAGTTCAAGACCAGCCTGGCCAATATGGTGAAACCCCATCTCTACTAAAAAATACAAAAGTTAGCTGGATGTGGTGACGAGCACCTGTAGTCCCAGCTACTCGGGAGGCTGAGGCAGGAGAATCGCTGGAACCGAGGAGGTAGAGGCTGCAGTGAGCCAAGATGGCTCCACTGCACTCCAGCCTGGGCGACAGACCGAGACTCCATCTCAAAAAAATAAAAATTAAAAAAAAAAAAAAACAGAAAATGTCTTGTTGGTCATATATGTATGTATATATTTTTAAACCGCTTTATTAAGGCACAATTGGCATGTAAAAAGTTTTGCTTATTTGATGCATGCAACTCAATGAGTTTAGGAATAAGTGATGAAACCATCACTACAAACAAAGCCATAGACATATCCCTCACCTCCCAAATTTTCTTCTGCCTTCTTTGTTATTGCCATCATCATCGGTGTGTGTATGTGTGTGTGTGTTTGATAACAACATATAAGATATGCTCTCAGAAAATTTTAAGAATACAATACACTATGTTAGCTCTTGGTACTATTCTGTATGGTAGATCTCCAGAGCTTACTTATCTTACAAAACTGAAATTTTGTACCCTTTGTAAGTCAAATATATTGTTAATGTCAGGCCTCTGACATCCAGATGGCCTGAGGTAACTGAAGACTGACAAAAGTGAAAATGGCCTGTTCCTGCCTTAACTGATGACATTACATTATGAAATTCTTTCTCCTGGCTCATCCTTGCTCAAAAGCTCCCCCACTGAGCACCTTGTGACCCCCACCCCTGACAGCCAGAGAACAACCCCCTTTGACTGTAATTTTCCACTACCTACTCAAATCCTATAAAACGGCCCCACCCCTATCTCCCTTCACTGACTCTCTTTTCGGACTCAGCCCGCCTGCACCCAGGTGATTAAAAAGCTTTATTGCTCACACAAAGCCTCTTTGGTGGCCTCTTCACACGGACGCACGTGAAATTTGGTGCCATGACTCGGATCGGGGGACCTCCCTTGGAGATCAATCCCCTGTCCTCCTGATCTTTGCTCCATGAGAAAGATCCACATATGACCTTGGGTCCTCAGACCAACCAGTCCAAGGAACATCTCACCAATTTTAAATTGGGTAAGCGGCCTCTTTTTACTCTCTTCTCCAACCTCTCTCACTATCCCTCAACCCCTTTCCCCTTTCAATCTTGGCTCCATCCTTCAATGTCTCCCTTCTCTTAATTTCAATTCCTTTCCTTTTCTGGTAGAGACAGAGGAGATGCGTTTTATCCGTGAACCCGCTGATGTATTTAATGATATTTTTCTTACTTTTACACAAAGGAAGCATAGGGTCAAATTTCCTACTCTGCTACAGACTAGGTAAGGATAATAATATTTATCTTATAGTGTGATGAAGAACAAATGAATTAGTAATGCAAAGTATTTATTGTAAAGTACAAACTTTGCCATTGAGTTTGAGCCCCTTGATACCACAGGAAGTGATGTAAACACTTGCAGGTTTTCAAGGCCTCTGGCCACACCTAGCATCCAAGAAGTGTTCATCTCAGTGGGATGAGATGGCCATGGGATCTTCTAGGCCTTGTATGGCCTTGTGATGTCTTCTCAAACACCTATTTACCTCCACCTTTGTAAATCCTACCTCTTGCCAACTCAAATGGAGCTGATTTCTTTTTCTTTTCTTTTTTTTTTTTTTGAGACGGAGTCTCGCTCTGTCGCCCAGGCTAGAGTGCAGTGGTGCAATCTCGGCTCACTGCAAGCTCCGCCTCCCGGGTTCACGCCATTCTCCTGCCTCAGCCTCTCCCAGTAGCTGGGACTACAGGCGCCCGCCACCACGCCCAGCTAATTTTTTTGTATTTTTAGTAGAGACGGGGTTTCATCGTGGTCTCGATCTCCTGACCTCGTGATCCGCCCGCCTCGGCCTCCCAAAGTGCTGGGATTACAAGCGTGAGCCACTGCGCCCGGCCGGAACTGATTTCTTGATTCATGGTGTCACCCTGATATTCTGTATATACCAATATTTCTCAGCCTTGGCACTTACTGACAGATGGGACTGGATAATTCTTAGTTGTGGGTGGCTATCCTCTTTACTGTAAGATATTTATCAGCACCTCTACCCCTATTCACTAGATGCCAGTAACTCCCTCCCAACTGTGGCAACCAAAAATGTCTCCAGATATTGCCAAATATCTCTTAGTGGACAAAATTGTCCCAGTTGAGAAACACTGGTTGTATCATTTATAACGTTTTATTGTACCTATTTAATAAACATCCATATAGCACATATGTCAGACATTTTTCTAAAAGCGTTGCACATGTTAATAGTAATCCTGTGAGTTAGGTGCTGGTATCACATCCAGTTTACAGTCGAGGAAACTGAAGAACTGAAAGTTTAGAGCTGAGAAAATTTAGGCACAAAGAAGCTAAATGACATCTCCAGGCTAATATATGGAGAGGGGATTTCTACTCTGGTGGTTTGTTTCCACAGCCCATGCTGCCAAGCACTATGCTATGCTTAATCTCCAGTAAATGAATTTGTTTCCACTCTAATGTGCAAAACCCAGGGCATGGGGGGAGTGGGGATGGGACTCAGAGTCTATAATTACCTGAAATAATCTAAAATTATTAATAAATTTAAATAATGTTACAACAAAGCAGGGGCCATGAGCGAATGATATCATCAAAATAAATCTCACATGCAAGTAGATGGTAATTCCAGAGCATCAAGCACAGTGTAGAATTCCAGCTACATGAAGAAGTGCCTTTCTACATTCCTACCTCTTTAGCAAGATGTGTTTTACATCACATAGGGAAGAGCAGGTTTCAAGTCTTATGTATTAACTAATTTCTAGATGAGGAAACAGATTTAGGGAGATTAGATCACTTCCCAAGATCATAAGGCCAGGGAACAGCAGAAGCAGGTACAGATTCAGTCTTTTAACATGCTTTCCAGTACTCTTTACTGATTCCTATTTTTTTTTCATTCTCTGGCAACTCTAATCTCACTATCAAAATAATCATTCTCATCATCTTCATGATCCATAATTATTCTTTTCTATAACTATTTTGGTTATTTATTAAAAGCCCACAGCGTATGGCTTACTTTACCTTTTTTCATCCATCACAGAGAAATTAAAAGCTCAAAATGTTAAACACATCTACAAATGATTCTGTTATCATCTATGCCATTATTCAAATTATTCTAAGCTCTTACCAGATCACTAGGTTTTGTTTCTTTCACAGTCAAACTTCTTGATGTTCTGCATAAATGATGTTTGATTTACTGACATGAGGAATAATCTATTCCTAACGATTACAATGTCAGATGCAGTGGCGGAACTATTATAGAATTATTAGAACATTCCAAATGTTCAAATTACACTCCCACGGTCCTTTATAGAATCGTTCTTTGGTCTTCCAATGGTCACTATGACAGATGATAATTGTACAACTGCTGTTCTGACTCATGATTAGAGCAACCAGAAAGAATTTTAAATTATTAACAAATTTAAATATGTATAATGTTACTAATAAAACAGGATTAAAGCTGAATATCATCAAAATAAATCTTACATGCAAGTAGATATTTTTCACTTAAGTTTTATATGATTTGTGGAACATCTAGAAGGTCCTTTGCTTCCTTTAAATGTCTACTTACTCAAGGGTTATAATGTCTTAAGTCCTAGTATTAGTGAATGAAGCCTTTTACTTACTATGTTCTTTTAAAAGTCAATAGCCCTGGGAAGGAAGTGCTAATTAAAATTAATTCACACCCGGGTATTAACAGCAGGGCATAGTAATTTCTAGACACAGCTAAAAGACTTACTAACTTACCTTGCTACTTTGAACACATCACTTAACCTCTCTCAGCTTGTGTTTTTTCATCTGGAAAACAGAAATGACGAAATTGACCTGCAGATTCCTGTTGTGAGCATTAAATAATTAACACAAATAAAAACACTTTATAAAGAGTAATATTGCTAATTTTTTTGCCCAGATTTTGTGTCATTCTTCTAACTAAAAGCACAAGACCTAAGACTGATAAACGCCCAGGATGAAGGCATTTAAAATAGAATACCTGAACTTCAAATTTTTAGCCACCATAATCCCTGCATGAATTTTTTTTTTTAATGATGAGTGTTCAGGATTTGTGGAGTATTTGAGAGAAAATTGAAGGCCAAACTGACTATAATGTTACTGCCAACAGATAACTCAAATGCTCAGCTGCCTTCCTGCAACTCTATACCAATTACCCATGATCCTTTCGCACTTCTGGCTCTCCCTTTTGCAAATGAGAAGATATTTTTCTTCTCTTGATTTGAATGTTTCAATCCAAAATGAAAGTTATATGATTATATAGATTCAGGGAAATGCCATTGAAGACCATCTACTACACGAGTAAAACCAATGCTTATTATTAACTGGCCTAAGCAAAGATTGGGGTCTATGCATTTGGAAACCAATATATGAATGTTCTGGTATCTGCCAATCTAAGTGCTAACAGTAGAAACAAAAAAGGCTTATTGTATT
This sequence comes from Symphalangus syndactylus, assembly GCF_028878055.3. Classification (NCBI taxonomy): domain Eukaryota; kingdom Metazoa; phylum Chordata; class Mammalia; order Primates; family Hylobatidae; genus Symphalangus; species Symphalangus syndactylus. The sequence continues at coordinate 26,807,936 of NC_072438.2, forward strand.
CAGGATGGTCGCCTGAATGAACACTGTGGTTGTCAAGAGCTTGAGAAGTTTCTACCTGCTCTCTAGCTCTCTAAAATTCCATTATTAGGGAGTTCTTAGACTGACCATGTGTTCATAAAGTACAAATATTATCTTGTGGAGAGGATAGACCCAATAAAGTACTGCCCACCCAGACTAAGAACAGAAACAGTCAACTATTCATCACTTTCCTCTATCTAGATTCAGTCATTTCCCACTATTGGCCATTCGCTCTGCCAGGCACTTTCACAAACTTTGTCTATTAAATTTCCCAGCAAATCAGTGACAAAGTTAGGTATTCTCATTCTCTTTGTGTTACTGATAAAATTACTTAATCTATAGAAGCTAAGTGTGTGGGGGTCAGGTGTGGAGCTGAGACTCAAACTTTAGTGTCCTTGCTTTAAGTACTTTATCCCTTGCACACACAACTATGGAATGAATGAAGCTTAACATATCACATGGGAAAGTCCTAACAATATTTTAAAAGCACAGTCCTCTGAACTGCTATTTTTTTTTACTTAAATCTCTTACTGCTTATACTATCTTTTTTTTAAATATCCGAACTATTGATGAGTATCTGCCCTACTAGAATACTGTGTTGTGGCATTTCCCATAATTCCAAGCATTTTACCTTTTCATTATGTTCATTCATTCATTCATTCATTCATTCCTCTCTTATTTTGGGGTCCATGAATACAGAAATAAATGCAATGAACTTAGCCTAGTGATTCTCACTTCAACTCTTGTCAAATGAATGAAATGCAGCCTTCATTGACTATGTTAGTTACTTCCCTAAATCCCTGGAGATATAAAGTATCCTTTCATAGCTCTTCACTCACACGTGTTTTTTATTTTAGGATTTCTTTTCCACATCAAGTATGTATTTCCAACAAGTGATACCCAAGGTCTGGGAAATAACTTCTCACTTGGTAGAACCTTTTGTCACCTATTTCAAAGACAAATCCATGTTGCACTTCCATCTCACTTTTGCTTTTACAGCCATAAACTTGTCTTTACTCATTATAGTTGTGATTGCTGACATGGATAATCGGCCCAATACGTAAAGAGGATTTTCAGAATTTTCACAAGGCTAGAGGAGTTCCCTGGGTGAAATTTGCCCAAGTTCACATAAAATTCCTGTGCTTCCATGTAATTAGTTTCAAGCTTTTACTTTCTAAGTTATTGACTCCTGGGAGCAGCACACCCACACCTTGCCTTTTTGCTTGTTGTGTTTATTTTTAATATTCTCTGGCATTGCTTTTTACAAAATAATTTTCGCCTTTATAATACTTTTTGATTTACAGGAAAGTTGCAAAGATAATACAGAATGTTTCCATATATACGTCACCAATTTTTTCCATTGTCAACATCTTGCATTTTCATGGCACATTTGCCAAAACTAAAAAACTAAAAAACTGGACATTGGTACATTAGTACTGCCAAAAATTCAGACACCATTTTTTTTATCCCAGTATCCAATCCAGGCTACCACACTGCATTTAGTTGTCATATCTCTATAGTTCTGTGACAGTCTTGTTTTTTTATGACTTTGACACTCTTAAAGATTATTGGCCAGCTATCTTGTATAATTGCCCTCAGTCTGTGTTTTTCTAATGTTTTCTTCACAATTAGACTGGGGATAATGAGTTTGGGCAGAATATCACAGAAGTAAAAGTTGCTTCTTCTCATATTATCTTATCAGAAGTACATGACATCCACATGACATGCTGGTGATGGCATCCATTATTCGTTGATTGACACAGTGTTTTTCAGGTTTCTCCATTGTACAGTTATTATTTTTTCTCTTTCCTTGTGCTATTCTTAGGAAACAATTACCAACTCTAGCATATTCTCAAGGGAGATGCAGGAAATCTAAACTCTTCCTTTCTGAGAATTGGAATTAAATTTATTCTGCAAGAATTGTTGAAGGTTGCTTCATCACATTTATTCATTTATTCAACACTTTATATCATTATGGAGTCATGAATTTATTTTATACTTTAGGACCTGATGCAACACTATGTTATTTATTGTGTTTAAATTGTTCCAGCTCTGACCATCAGGAGCTACTTTTGGTTCTACCACTGCTTTTTATTTTATGTGCTGACAGAAATAAATTTGCTAACCAATGTCTACTTTGAGAATTAATACAGTTCAACACTTGATTAAGCAGTTGTGAGACAACATGAAAAAGTATAAAAATTAAAAATCACAAAATTAAAAGGAAAAAGCACCATGAGGTCAAGGACTTTGGTTTAATGATGGGTCTCCGGTACTTACTGCGATTATAATTGTGGTCACTGACAGGGATAATAGGACTTTGTCTGGTTTACTGTTGGGTCTCTGGTACTTACAGCAGCGTCTAACACACGGTAAAGGCTCCATAACTATTTGTAAATTTATTGTTTAGGAAAATTATATCCTGTAAATTGCTTGATAAATTATTTCTTACAACTATATTATCTTTAACTGTTCTTTCTCAGCTGACTGCACTTTGGGAGACCGAGGCGGGCAGATCATGAGGTCAGGAGATCGAGACTATCCTGACGAACATAGTGAAACTTTGTCTCTACTAAAAATACAAAAATTAGCTGGGCATGGTGGTACATGCCTGTAATCCCAGCTACACCAGAGGCTGAGACAGGAGAATGGCCTGAACCAGGAATTCGAAGTTTGCAGTGAGCAGAGATTGCGCCACAGCACTCCAGCCTGGCGACAGAGCCAGGAAAAAAAAAAATGTCTGGAAAAAAAATACTGTGTAATTAGATGTAGGTTAGACAATGACAAGACAGAGAAAACAATCATAAAACTGTAGAGTGAATATAACTAATATGTCTCATAAGTCTAATTTTTTTCTTTATTTTAAAGAAATTAAAATGAGAAATTGTATAGGATGAATTACAGGTTAAATTTATGAGAAAGATGGATAAATCATGTTATTTTATATTTTTAAGTTATAAACATTATGTTTCCCTGCTACTTTCAACCTTTTCGATGATTTGATTAACTGCCCATCCTGATGAGGTTTAATAAAAGACAATCTACAATAGTGATAAAGTTTCAATATCTAATACAGGCAACTAGAAAGGGGCATCATTAGTCAGTATTGTGTATACAGAAAATATGCAAAGATATTTCCTAAGCTAATTATAGAATGATAAGCACCTACAGTAATGTAGAGTCACATTGCTGGAGGCAGTTTGAAGTAGGTAACTCTTCATCCAGGTTGTTGGAGCTGTTACTTCTGCTTTTGTTTGGAGATCAAACTTGTAATCTGAAGTCCTTGTGCTTTCATAAAATTTTGTTTGTCTGAAATTCTAAATTCGATGATTCTATCTTCTAAGTGTAAGACACCAGAATGTTGTAGGCACAGTGTTAAAAATTTTACTTTTCTTTGCATAGATTTTTCTGGGTTAACATAAAAGTAGGGGTTGTGTGATTTCTCACACAACCTGTGGGTTCTTGAGGGAACCCAGAAGTAGATTGGAGAAAGGGTCTTTTTTTGCCTCTCTAGTTCCAGGAGGTAAACCACACACAAACTGCCTAATTTAGACCACTGCTGAGATAATACTGATTGTGGCCACAAATCATCCTTGTCAAGTTAAATATGGCACCCACAGAAATTCTCACACATTCTTGCCATTTGTTCTCTTGGTGCTGTGATGGGCTGATAAATAGCTCTGCTCTTTCAAAAAGACCATCATTCATGAGTTCTGTCTCTCTCACCACTCCCAGTATGATTCATGTTGCTGTATAGGTATGGACTTTTTCACTGCCAAAATAAAAAAAAAAGTTACGTTTTCCATGATGTAAATTGAACAGCCATACCTAAGATAGTTCAGCATGGTTACAGCTTGTAATGAAATAAATTATAGGTGCAAGAAACAAAAAAATGTATGGAAATGCAATTTAGATCTTGGAAAATGAAGAGAGAGAATAACGGATTTGTAAGCCCTTTCTGATTAGCTTGTAACTTGCTGGTGTCTTTAGTAGTAGTTCATTGGAGCCATGTGAGCTCCTGAATCACTGATCAAAGTCAAATCTAAACTCTCCTCTTCCACTCTCATAAAAATAATGGTTAACATATATTAAGACCATATTGTATACCAGAGGCAATCCTACAGATTTCATGTTTCATGTTTTATTGAATTTTTTGAATGAAAACTTTTTGAACATTAATGTGCATAACAATCTCCTAAAGAACTGTTAAAATACAGATTCCTCACTAACATCCTTCCTCCCTAATTTCAGTTCTGATTCTGAGTTCTGGGACAAGGCTCAATAATTTGCATTTCTAGCTAGCTCCTAGATGACATGGTGCTGTTGCTGCCAGTCCAGTAGCTACCCATTGAGTAGTTTTGCCGATGACTCTCTGAGTCAGCTACTACCATTATTAACCCCATTTTATTCATGAGAAAACCAATCCTCATGAAGAGATGATATGAACTTTTGCAGGATCAAGACATTGGAAAAGGTAGAGACAGGACTTGGATTTGATAACAAAATCCACTATCTTAACTACTGCATATATTAAACATTAATCTTGGATTCTACTTTCTCTTCAATGTGATTTGTGAATTAAGTCCTTAATGTGCCTGGGTGAGCTTAACCTACAAACCAAGAAACTTCTATGGCTAGTAGAACTGGGGGAAATACTCTTACTGGTTTTTATTTCACCAAGAGGAGTACAGTGGCTGTAAAAATCGGAAGAGCGAAAGAAACCCTGGTAACGTCTTCTGGTGATTTTGAAGTGGAGAATTTCAGGCTCAGGCTGCCAGCATTTCTGAATAGCAGTTGAGCAACTGGCAACATCCCAGGACCTCAGCAGGACTGGGAATTCTGAATGGAAAATATTTCTTTGTTGAATTCCTCCAACTAAGATTAATCATGACTGGGCATTGTTTAGACATTGTCAGGGTGTGTGCTTTCTAGTAATTGATTTATTTCCACATGGACACCTTGTTTTTAATGCAAATGGTTTTTCTTGATGGGTGGATTTTATTACTCTGTGTGTGCCAGGGGGCAGTGTGGTTTAATCATAGTAATTATGTTTCTTGAGGCCATGTTACATTATTTTTACTTTCTGAAATCTGTGCTTGTAGCCTACAGGAGGAGGAGATATGGGGTGTTCTGTGATTCTTAGTTAAGCTGAGCTTCTAAATCCAGCTCATTTTGTTCTTGTTTTTGCTTTCCAAATATTGTATTTCTTCAGAGCAGGAACTCTGAGAACACCTGACTTTTGGAAGGCAGCTTTATTAATAAGAAGGTAACCTCATGGAATGGAGGTGAAATTACATAAAGTTAGCAACGAATGCCTATTTAAACATTAGAATCAAAGGGAGGCAAAGCAAAGCGAAATCCAGCATTAATATAAATGTGTTCCATTATCAGGGTGCTGAGCCAAGAAATGCCATACGGTGGGTTAAGAGGGAACTTGGTGACCTTTCAGGACTTTGAAACAGTCACTCAGGAAAGTAGGTCTTGCCTATTTTAGACACTCTGAAAATCTAATCCTTGGAATGCAGGGACATTATGGGAATGAAGGCATTTGTCGTATATTCTGAGTTCCACATCCAGCTGATATGTTTATCATAATTGTAGTCGTGTTTCTATGAGTGCTCTCAGGTTCATACACAAGGTGGTCCTTTTGTTATTGATATTTGACCACTGAAAGCTCCACAACTTATGGGCTGAAATTTATGTGGGCACAAATGACTTCTTTTACATTCAGTAACACAAGAGTGACACTTGAATGTACAGACTTCTAGAGTCAGAATACCTGAGTTTGAACATCTTTGCCTCTTACTAGTTATGTGACCTTAGGTAAGTAAGTTAACCTCTCTGGCTTTGGTACAGAGGGTTGATGAGAGGATTAAATGGATTAATGTATGTATGTAAAACATTTAGAAAGTGCCTGGCACCTAGCAAATACTGTGTTAAATATAAGTATTTACTATTGTAATTGGTGGTCATAAAGTCAACCTGAAGAGCAGGTTTAATGAGCCATCATGGTCTCTTTTCCTAGATATTTACCCTAATATTGACTCTTGTAATCTTCTAATTCTGAGGTAAGAACCAAAATGAAAGGATCCTAAGGAAAGGCTGCATCCCTTCTAAGTACTCTATTCCAGGTCTCTTTTGCTCTGGACTCCATACTGGCTTCTTTTTGGAAAGGGGTCCATTTGACAGGGAAATCAGTTCCTTGCCTGTCTTGCTAAAGCAACTCTAAAAAGAGGCATTGCAAAGAGAAAAGGATTCAGAAGAATATATTCAGTGAACAAAACATTTAAAAACTGCTTTATTGAACACATGGGAACAATAGACACTGGGACTACTAGGTGAGGGAGGAAGGGGATATGGGTTGAAAAACTACTGGATACTTTCATGCGCGTCTGTGTGAAGAGACCACCAAACAGGCTTTGTGTGAGCAACATGGCTGTGTATTTTACCTGGGTGCAGGCGGGCTGAGTCCGAAAAGAGAGTCAGCAAAGGGTAGTGGATTATCATTAGTTCTTATAGGTTTTGGGATAGGCGGTGAAGTTAAGAGCAATGTTTTGTGGGCAGGGGTGGATCTCACAAAGTACATTCTCAAGGGTGGGGAGAATTACAAAGTACCTTCTTAAGGGTCGGGGAGATTACAAAGTACATTGATCAGTTAGGGTGGGGCAGAAACAAATCACAATGGTGGAATGTCATCAGTTAAGGCTATTTTTACTTCTTTTGTGGATCTTCAGTTACTTCAGGCCATCTGGATGTATATGTGCAAGTCACAGGTGATGTGATGGCTTGGCTTGGGCTCAGAGGCCTGACAGATACTATGCTGACTACCTGGGTGATGGGATCTGTACCCAAAGCCTCAGCATCACACAATTTACCCATGTAACAAACCTGTACATGTACCTCCGTTATCTAAAATAAAGCCAAAATTTAAAAAACAAAAAAAAACTTATTCTTCTTTCTAAAGGTTTTCTCTCCTAGTGTCTAGCCCAATTTTTTCTTATAGGAATGAGTTTGTCTGTAGTTGATACCACTTCTTCATCTCCTTCTTGAATGATGGTGGGTAAGACATAGGGGAAATTCCATTTGAAGTCACCCTGATGTTAAAGTATGGTAGCCAGAGCATGGCCCAGAGAATGTTATAACCTGCACTAAATGGCTATATTGTCATGGCAGCTTCACTCTCATCTCTATGGCCACTCTGCTTTGGATTAAGCAGGGTAAATACCCCTTTGCCAGCCACATTCAGGTTCCAGGAATCTGCTTTTTCTTCAGTGTTGAGAGAAGCTTGACTAAATTAGAGGTTTAGGAGAATGAAAAAGGTATAGGACTCTGCTTGTCCTACACTTTTATACACATAACAGGAATAATGCAAGGGTAGCATTAGGAAAGCAGTTGATTAACACTTCCTGTGTGTGATATGCAAGATTAGCCATTTGGACACCCCCTAGAGTACTTGAATATAACCAAACCAAGGACAAGATGCCATGGTTTCAAGACTATCCTAAAGGAAACAGTATCTATGGCTAATTGATCAGTGCTACTGCACATGGTCATCCTACTCTCATTATATTCAGGTGATTCAAGCTAACCATGTTTACCCAATCCCAGTGAACAAATTTCTGCTGTAACCAGCCAGGGCACTCCCTTTAATTCAGTCAGAACACTTATTTTTTATGTAATCAAAAGATCTGCAAATATATTAGGTTGAAAATATTTTGGAAAGGTAAAAAATGTTTCTCAAATGCAACTTATTTATTAAATATATTCTCATCCATCAGAAGTCCTTCACAATCACAGTGTCCCTATTTTCCCCTGAAATTGTTAATGAAGGGGTGTGTGTGCCTGTATGTACATAAAATCAGACCAAGGAAGAAGGATGGCATGGTGTTTTATTTAACGGTCAGTTTTAACAAACTCAAAGCACATTTCCATCCAACATGGGGTAGGGCGTGTCCTCTTTGTGACTGGGCTGCTTGGTTTTGGACTAGACTCCCATAGGCTTTAGGTACAACTACATCAAGAAGCCAAAAATAGAAATGATAGCATGCAGGGGATTAAAAAATGGTTTAAAGTAATTTTTCAAAGGCCCTACTAAACATATTTAATATTTTATCATGCTTACTTCTTCCTCTTTCACTAGTTCATAAATCTGTGGCTCAGAAGTTTGCACAGATTCTCAGAAATGATTTTTCTAAATACCATAGTATTTGTTCACAGTGACTGTCAAGTCAATGTCCGACTAAACACATTATCTCCCACTACATAGAAAATTAGATACTAATAATTTTCTGCCAAATAGGTTTTCTAACTGGAGCCACTGTATTTTCCAATGAAATGAATACCCTTAAATGTCAATATGAATAAATTACTAATAATGAACTCTTCATTTATCTTTAATGCTTTGCCAAACTCCAGCTTGATTGAAAAGCTGATATTTAGTAGAAAGAAGAAAGGGTGTATCTTGAGGAAGAATCAAACTAACAAGGGTAATAGAGTAGAGCATTTCTGTGTCAAATTCCATCTGAACAATCCTGTTTTTTTAAAGGTCGGAAGCCCACACATACTTGGAATTTTTGCTCTCTCTGCCTTTGATTTAAAGCACAAAATCAAAAGCCTGTTCTATGAAAAGAAGTGCACTTGAGCAACTCAGGAATGTGTTGAAGCCTTTCTACAAATTAATCTCTTCTTTAGTGAAGTGAAACATCGGGACCATTCAGGGACAGTGGGAGGGTCTCAGGGGCTTGAATTTGAGCCAAGCTTAATGAGAAGGAGTTGGAGGCAAAATGGAATTGAACTGTACCTTGTTAACTGTTGAAAGCTGTGAATGAGGTGGACTTACTGGCCAAGAATTCTTTTCCTTTGTTGCAATTAACTACAGTATAGGGGATACTTGTGAGGTAGTTTTCACGATCTTTAAAGATCATTTTTTAAAAAAATTATACACTTTTACAAATGATTTATAAATTTGCTACAGCTTTGAAGACATATAAATTCATGTTTCAGTGAAGTAAATATTTATTCATTTCACCATTTTTACTGGGAATCTCTATTGCTAGCCACTGTCTCAGGTGCCAGGAGAACAGTAGTGATAAACATAGTCCCTGGCTCCAGTGACTCAACTTCCATCTGGAATCTCTCAGCCCTAGAAGGAAAGGACAAAACCAAGAGGCCATGTATGCATCAGACCTCTCTCTCTGCAGTTCTCTGAGCAAACTATTCCTCTTAGGGGACCATGGCATATTTTCTCCAGGGAGACCTTTCTGTGCTGCAGATCCTGGTTTCTTCCATCAATTTCTTCTATAGAAAACTGCTAACTAAACCTGCTAAGCTGGAAGCCTGGTAACCTTCAGAATGAATGTTCAACTATGACCCGGGGAACATGGATTTATGACAGATAAAAACCAACTGGAAGAAGTTACTAAAACATTCTATGGCTCAGTTTCCTATTTTGTAAAATGGAGATGGGATCTGCTCTGCAGGGTTGCTGTGAAGTGTGTGCTGACCACAACTGACCACAATTTGCAACATCTCAACATATTTCTCAAATGTGACATACCTGATTAGCACCTTTTGATCATTCAAAAATACACCATTTTTGTTATACATATTGTCTCTTAAAAAACGAGTTGCTAAATTGTTCAATGGGTAGAACAATTCTATGCCTAGAATGGCCATTGAATCAGGTGTGGAACCACAGGTGTCTTGTAAGTGGCTCTCCAGAGTGAAAGGTTCCAAAGCTAAGAGTAAAGTGGGTAAGGTGTGCCCTGAAGTGTGGGAAGAAAAATTGAACTCTTTATAGGTTTTATCTCATCTGTTACTAGTATCTGTTTTCACATATTTCTTAATGTGCATATTAGAATAGTAGATGTATTCATATACACAAATATGTAATTTATTAATAAGTACACGTATTTTGGGAGCGCATGCTTAATTTTTAATTGACAGACCTTATAGCCAAAAGAGTTAAGAGACCACTATTTTAGAGGAAGAACAATTAAACTAGTCATTCAAGATTCTTCTACAACATGGGAAAAAGTTACAAAAATGAAACAAAAATGACTTTGTAGGCTATTTGCAAGTTCAGGTTACTTTTCCCCTTTCTATCTTACTGTGACCTCTGAGGAAGCTGGCCTTGGGGGCTGCATTATCTAAACTTCAATGGACTCAGAGGTCTGTTTGCATTTGGCCAATGAGAAGCCCTGGCTGAGAATGGAGAGTGGAAGAAGGGAGTGTAGAGCATTGATCACCTCAGTTCCTGCTGGGCCAAAGTGGCAATTTGGAGATGGCTGGAGGGCCACAGACCCTGTCCAGCAAACTTTTCCAAAAGGCATTGCTCTGTCTGAGCTCCTGATGCTCATCCACTCCCTTTGATTCTTCAGGTTGAGATGGGTTAAGAGCAATCTGGCTCTTGCTGTATTATTTCTTGTTGGTTGCCTAACAACTGCCCATGAGTTGTAAATAGACCTATTATTAAACTCTTCCTCATTGTCCCTTTTGGTTTACATCCATTTCCTGTTAGTATCGTGGCAGCATATCCAATTCAATTCAATCTGCATATGAAAATATATACGTGGATAGTATGTAGACTCCAATCTGGCTATTTCCAAAGTTCATCTGTTCTTATATTCAACAAGGATTTTGTTTTGTATATAAAAGAAAGTCGATTAGGGAGACTTGATTCACACAATCACAAGGTGAAGTCCCACAATAGGCCATCTGCAAGCTGGGAAGAAAGAAGCCAGCAGTGACTCAGTCCAAGTCCAAAAGCCTTGGAGAGAGATTTGACGCTCTTCTTGTTTAAAGTAGTTTTTTTTTTTTTTTTAACAATATATGTAAAAGTACTATTTTAATAGAAATATCATGACTTTAATTTTTCTTACATGATGCAAACATATCCCTAGAAAAGGAGGCAGGTATCTCCTCAGAAATTGGCCTTTTAGAACACCTACCAAGCAAGTATAATACCATATCAACAGAAATACAAAATATAGTGATAATGTGCTTAATAGATAATGTGCTTAATGAAGTTTAATTGGAAACCAAGTGCCAGACTGTCCTGGAGGAATAAGTTAACCTTCTAGAGAATGCAAATATTTCACTACTGTATGACTAAGATATACAGAGATACAAACGTAAGAGGAAAATAAGTTTAAATTTTTGAAAGAACCCAATAGGGCTACCATTACTAACAATAATATCTAACATTTATTGAGTGCTTAAACTTTGTGCTTTACATGTGTTACCATGTTTAATTCTCATAATAACCCATAAAGCAGGTACTATCCCCATTTTGTTGATATAGAAACTGAAGAAAAGGAAAAGAAATTTATCCAAGATAGGAGTCTATAGAATCTGGCTCTCTCTATGTATGATGATGATTTTACAAGGTCAGTAAAAGAAATCTAATGTTCACTTAAGAAAAAATAGTTTATGCATTAATATTTTTTTCTTTATTTCTAAGGAGTTCATCTCAGCAATTACAATAGAATTATTCCAGAAAGGGAGAAAAAAGAGCTCTAGGAGTCCTGTAAGACATATTAAAGGGATACATCAGAAAGAGAAAGGTGGGGGGGTGGCTTTTCAATAGTTAGAATATTTGTATGAAAGTCATTTTTGAAGCAAATAAAGGAATCTTTTAAAGTAGAGACCCAGTTGTCCAAGGTCTTTCCCAAGCTGGTCCGTATCAACCAATAGTCTGGAATAGTTAATGGGCAGAGACAAATATTTCAACCTAAGTTTACAATTAGAAGTAAACTTGAAAATCTACTCCCTTTTAGAAATGGTGAAATCTCCTGGATGTTTAAAACATGTCACATTGGCTCTTATTTATCACATTCAACTGTCAGTTTTGCCTAGGAGAAAACAAATATAGTTGGCAAACTGTGGCCCTAACTGTTGTTGGGGTATGTGATTTATCCTGCATGGAACAAAGGCAAAGGGCCAGAGTGCTGAGTTCTGGTCTATTCTGATGCTGAGCAGTCCCCAGCCTTGCTCTCAAAATCTGGATGTCTTTTGGCCAGGCTATATTGTAGATCAAATACATTCCAGCAGAAGATCTCTTACTAACCTCCTAGGATTACCCTGCATTTCTGAGACTGAAGTTCAGGCTCTAGAGAATTAGCATTTCCCATAGAATGACGAGTGTAAGATGTATCAAAAGAGGAAAAAAAAAAAAAAAAAGCAACATAAGAATGCATGTCATGTGAGATCATTATTAAGAACCAGAAGGATTTCTGATGGAAAATTCCAAATTCTCTTTGAACAACTGCCTTGGGGAATGTCCTTTAGGAAACACTGGACTTACATATAATATGTCATTAACTGTGCTTATGATTTCCTTTCAGTGTTTATAGGTAGGAGTTAAGGTGTGGAATGTACAAATATAACACAAAAATTACAGTACAGTGATTGCTTCCTTTGCCAATTCACTCTCCAGAAAGTCATGAAATTCATTGCAGCGGCATCTCTGGTATGAACAGCATACCAGAAACTTAAGCTTTTACCTTTCTTTAACCCCACAAGCTAGGTCTGACCCAGAGTCTGTATTGTACACATATTGTGACAAGCACTTTGAGTGAATTTGGAAATGTGGGGCACTCCTACTGTAGACAAGTTTAAAATCTCTCTGTACCAGAGACATCTTCCTCAGCCTTACTTATGTATGATAGGAAGGAGGAGACATTGTCTCTGGAAGAAAATAATAATGTGGAGTTGGATCCCTGGGCTGTTCTCCACATTAGCCATTGCTGATTTGTTGCGTTTGGGGACTTTGGCTGTGGAGAAGTTATGGGTTGAATTGGTGAAAGTCCAGCGCTAATGGGGTCAAAGTTCACTGGCCTGGTTTGTCTCTTGGTGGCTGTCATAACTGTGACCCCATCTGGCACAGTTATGCCCTTTGCTGCCTGGGTGATTTGGTTCTCAGCGCACACATGGGGCTGAGAGGGGCGAGCTTACTGTTCTAATCTGATGACGGAACTCTGGTGTCAGCCTAGCTGCCTTTACTCTGAGACCTTGAACAACATGTTTAGGTTCTGTCTAGGCTTCAGATTCCTTTCCCAAAAGGCTTTGGAAAGCATTTGTCATGATTTCACTAACTAAATGCTTAGACCACTGATGGTAGGAAACACAGTTTACATTTCTTCTCTTTCCCATGCAGTGCCTTACTTACTGCCAAATATAAAGATAGAAGTAGAAAATTCTAAGGAAATTGATTCATACTGGGTCACCAGAATAGACTCAATGGTAAACAATTTCCTTTATAATATATAGTAGTAATCATAATAGTAGTAATGTAATCATAGCAGTAGTAGTTGTAATAATAGTAATAGAGCAACTAACATTTGTCAATTGCATGACATCTTGTGAAAGGTTAGTATCTAATTTAATATTCATAACAATACTCTGAATCAGGTACTATTACTGTATCCAATTTATGGCTGAGGAAACTAAGAGAAAGAATGCTCAGGTTGACTGAGATCAATAACAAGTAAATGACAAAACCAGGAATTGCTGAAAGTTGGTTCCAAAGTTAATGTTACTTAGCCACTTCATAAACTGAATACTTTTGGACACTGTATGTCTTATAAATACAAGCATCTCTTCAATCTATTTGGCTTCTGTAGAGTATTTGACATACAGAAATTTCTCATGTGTCAAAATGTTTGAAAAATCAGGGATTAACTAATGGAAAAATAGAGAAAGGAGAAATACAGTATGATTCTACCTGACTACTTTTCTTATCATCGGACTCCTACCATGAGAGAGTTTCAGAATTTAGAAAACATAAAACTTTCCAGAACCTATTTCTTTGGTCTTCTTTATAATCAGAGTAAATTAGATTGCCCTGTGTTTATTTATTCTCACTGGGAAAACATCTCATTTGCTCCCATTCAGACTTTCAGGTTAAAACTGGTTTTCCTCTAAAGGCAGATTGGTAAATTAACAAAGGAACTGCAAGCAATCCTCAGACTAACTGCACAGTTGAGAAAAAGCATGAATACTTCTAGCTCCTTTCATTCCATGAGGATCAATTTCACCTGTGGTTCTTCACGCCTTAAGGGCATTATTGATCCAGCTTCCTGTTTCACCAGGTCTTCACTCAAAGCTGCCTAAAAAAAAATACACGAACAACAACAACAGCAACAAAACCCTTTTCCATCCATCTCTATAACTGGAAGACCAGGAGGCAATCCACTGAAAAATTTAGTAATGTTTGGACATGTTTTAAATCAGCAATACTGGTGCTATGAATTGCCACTCCCCCACCCCCAATTCATGTGTTGGAGCCCTAACCCCTAAAGTGCTTGTATTTGGAGACTGAGTTTTTAGAAAGTAAAGTTAATTGTAGTCATAAGGGTAAGGTCCTAATCCGATGGGATTGGTAGCCTCATAAGAAGAGGACAATAGATCTTTTTCTCTCCCTAGGAACATGCACCATGAAAGGCCATGTGAGCACACAGCAAGATGAAATCTTCCATCTGCAAGCCAGGAAGAAAGCCTTCACTAGAACCTAACCATTATGGAACCCTAACCTTTGACTTCCAGCCTCCAGATTGCCAGAAAATGTCTGTTGTTTAATCTACACTGTTTATGGTATTTTATTACAGCGGCCCAAGTAGACTGAGACAACTGGAGAGCTACTTTGTTTCCTGTGTGTATGTGTTTTCAATTCAGCTTTTATTTGCTTTTCTTTCTCTTTCCCCTCTCCTTGCTCCCTTTCTCTTCCCACTTTCCTTTTTTTTTTTTTTTTTTTTTTGATTCTTAAAATTACACCCAAAAACCTGTCCTTGAGACAGCCAAGTTGGCCTTTAAGGGCAGTGTTTACATGACTTCCAGTCTTTTCTTAATTGACTATCTCTGAAAAATGTAGTAGGCCACTTTTATTTTCATATTTTCAGTCTTTCTTCCCACATACTGCAGCATCACACCTTCTATTCCTCAATGCGTCTTGTCCTCCCTGCCCAACATGTTCAGAATCCGTGCTAAAGAAAGGGCTGTTCCTATGTGAGTGCATGCTATGTGTATAAGAGAATGGTACTTTCTCATTGCAGAGAAAAATAGTTAAATAAATAAAACCTTTTTCCTCTCTCGTGGACTGACATGTATTCTCCCAAAATTTACATATTGAAGCCCTGATCCCTAGTACCTCAGAATGTTACTGCATTTGTAGGTAGGACATTACAGAAGGTAATAAAGTTAAAATTAGGCCATAGTGTGAGTCTTAATGGTATCTCACTAGTGTCCTTAGAAGAGAAGATTAGGGTTTACAGAGAAACACTAAGGTTTCACAGGCACACACTAAGAAAAAAAGACCATATTAAGGGACAGTGAGAAGATGGTCATTTTCAAGTGAAGGAGAGAGGCCTGAAGAGAAACCAAACCAGCTGATACCTTGATCTTGGACTTCCAGCCTCCAAAATAAATTTGTACAGTTTAAGCCCATCTTGTCTGTGCTATATTGTTACAGCAGCATGAGCAAACTAGTACCTCCTTTTAAAGGCATTTGGAACATTCATGAGAGAGGGGTGTGATTTTTGAGGGCAGAAAATCTCAGCACGTTTGATATTACATCAGTAAACAATAATCTACTCTACGTTGGCTTTGATGAGCAAGTAGGATTTTTATTCTAGTTTGGCTTACAATCATAAAATCATAATAACCTTAGATACTACCTGTTTCAATCTCCTCATTTTATATGTAATGATACAGAGGTGCATATGGAAGAACTGACTTGTCCAAAGCCCCACATTAGTTTTTGACCAAGTCAGGACTACAGTTCAAATACTTCAACTTCCAGTGCTCTTTTTGGCTACTGTATAAAATGTCATATCTCATTTTTATGTTTTTCCATCAATTCTGTTGTATTTATTAACCATCATAGTCTAAGCATTTACCTTTTCAAAATATTTTTGTTTTCTCTTGAGTATTTATTTTGGAATACATATTTTTTCTACCTGAGTTTACTATCTTGTAGACTGAAAGATTTTCAGGGAATACACCAACAAGTTTTTCCACTTCTTGGATTCTTTTCCTCAGTTTTTAAATTATGATGGTTTTCACCTACGCTTCCCCGCTCCATTAAAAAGTTGGTTTTGCTGAAATAAACCTGCATAGTTTTGTTTACTAAATGTACTGAATTTGTAATTGTGGACCTTAATTTGATTATAACCACTGTCCTTGAATTTTCTTCACTCGTGTATTACTAGATTTCCTCACCACTACCACCACCAAAAACACCACCACACACATAAAAGAAAGTCCCTGGCTGTTTCCATTTTTAATTCTGCTTTCCTGAGCTACAAAAGAGCCTTTGTTATATCCTCACAGGGAATGTTGATGCCTTATGAAGTCTAAAGATGGCTTTGTCAGATAGAGCCTTGGCACAGCCTCAAATAAGTACTCAATCTTCATATGTCGATGCTATGTATAGACATGTGTGGTACTTTGTAGGCATTTTGAAGACCATCTCTGATCTTTTTTCAAATAAGATAGTTCAATTTTAACATCAGATTGAAGCTGTACAGAATCTCATTTTCAATGGTTGAAAGTGGATTTTAATCAAAGGGTTATCATGATGATGAAAGGAAATGTTTCTAGGAGACATAAAAGTTTACAAAGCAATTTTATATACAGGATTCCATATGCTTTTCACATTAAGCACATGGAAGTTTACTGTATGAATGTTATATTCATTTTTCAGGTGAGCAAATGGATAATAAGAAATCTTTAACAACTGACTCAAAGACAAACCACTATATTGAAACCCGTAATCTTTGTCTCCAGTCCTTTCCATTTTACCCTCTTCTGTTTTTTTTTTTTTCACATTGCATTTCCATATCAGTTAGTGTATTATTTTATTTGTGAAACATTTTACTGAATTTTTCTAGGACACAAGGATAGAAAAATAGGCTGGAACTAAATGAAATTAATGGTTAGTTCCAGTTAATACTCAGATACTTAAAAAAAATCACCAGTTAATTAATTTAGCTCTGTCTTCAAACTAATTTATATTTTTGAATATAGTTTCAGTTAGTTATGACCCAGAGTTTTTAATGCCTAATTCTGACCTACAGTGCTCTACTGAGTAAGAAATACGGCACCCACACCATATCTGAACCTTCCTTAGTGGTCATGAGGGTCCATGTGACAATATGATCCAGCTTAGAAGCTTGGAAAAGGCCTGATATTACAGAGGTTAGTAGCTTCTCAGACCAGGCTTTGGAGCTTGTCTTTCACCAATAAGGCAACAATACCTAACCTCTAAGGCTCATTAAAAAAAAAAAAATTCTAAAAAAGGAAATGACTAGAGTATCTCTATCATGTGTTTGTTAGAAACATCTAATAAAATAATACATGAACGTTGCTCAGCACTGTGTGATACCTTGCTCCTAGATGCTTACCTTTCTAAATCAAAACTAACAAAAATCAAAGTTTCAAATGCTTTGTGCCTCCATTATGAAAACCAAATTCTGTGTGCGTGGCTTCATACTCAAAATCATTCACAATTTCAATTTGTCTTAGCATTTCAATTTCACCTCCCACCCTGACTGACAAGTTTCTTCCCAACCACTCTAAAGTAACCACCATCCTTTGTTACCTAATCTGCTCTACAATTCCTGTTTCACTAAGCATTTGCATTTTCTTTATCCTGCTGCCATTTTTTGGAAGATCCTCTCTTCCTGCAAAAGTCCCTCTATTCTTAAATTGAAGTACAATGAGAATTTATTGCTTTGCTCTTCATTCCCAAGCTGCTTCACCCCAATCCCATATCCATAGTAATTTTTGTACTTTATTATACTGTATTGCTCACACATCTGACTCTTACACTGGACTTCAAGGTCCTCAGAGTAGGTATTCCACTTGATTTATTTTTGCATTCCCAGTGTCAGGTACAATACTATTCGTAGAGTAGATATTCAATAACTGTTAGATTGAATTGAATCAATCAATTAGCTCATTGGTTAACACAGAATGCCTACTATATTATGTTCTGGGACATGCACTGGACAGCAAAGCTTTGCCTGTGAAATGTTTAAAGTTTATTGAGTACAAACTTGAAAGGTAAAGCACTTATTGAGCTTTTGCCTAATGAACTGAGATGATCACTATGAAGTACTCTGTACAGTGCCTGGAATAGCACAGGTATTAAAAACTTTAATCCTTTCACCCCACAGAAGGAAATGTGTTCAAATCTGAACTGACCAAAGGAGTGCTTTTGTTTTGTGAGAATTGCCCTAAAACTGTTGAAAAACTGTTTGCGTAAACCATTTAAATCATATTTGGATAAACAGATTGTTCAACCAGTTTAACTGTGATGATTTTTATGTCCTCTGTAAATGTATGAAAATGGACCTTGAGTTAGAAAATTTTATGAGAATCTAGGCAATCCATATTCCAACTGGTCTTTAGTCAACTGATAATAATAAAATCCATTTTTATTTTGTTTTCAATTTGAGCTATTCCAACAAACTAATAAATACAGGAAGAGCAATTGATACAGAATAAACTCAAAATATGTTTATGTAGGTGAAACTAACTTTTTATTTGCATATTTTTTCTTTTCACTATTTGGGGAATACAATTTGAATCTTACTAAACAAAATGTATAAAATGAAATAGTTCCTTGGAGCCTATTTGTTCATCACTCTTGAGTAACCAAAGATGCAATGAACTAGTTATGTATCTTTGTTATTCAGGGTTCCCCGAAGAAACAGAACAAACAAGAGATGTATTCGTTTATTTATTATAAGAAATTGGCTCATGCTGTTATGGAGGCTAACACAATCTCAAGATCTGCAATGACATCTTGAGTAGGCAAGCTGCAGACCCAGGAGAGCTGATGGTATGAGTTCTTGTCAAGTCCAAAGGCCTGAGAACCAGAGCCAATGATGTTAAATTTCAGTCTGAAAGCAGGCAGGCTTGAGATTGATCCAGGAAGAGTTGATGCTTTATTTTGAGTCCAAAGGCAGGGAAAAAGCTGATGTCTCAATTTGAAAGCAGGTAGGCAGGATGAATTCTCTCTTACATGGGAACAGTATGCCTTTTTGTTATATTCAGGCCTTCAGCTGATTGGGAGGGCATTAGAGGGCAGATCACCTTAAGGAGGGCAAACTCCTTTACTCAATCTACCAATGTAAGTGTTAATGTCATCTCAAAACACCCTTGCAGGAAGACTCTGAATGTTTTACCAAATACCTGGGCATCCCATGGCCCAGTCAAGTTGACAAAATAAAATTAACCATCACAGACTCCTTTATTGATCTTGCTCGGATAACTTCACCCAAATTGTTTTTATCCCTGTGTTCTTTGACCTGCGACTGAGAATAACAAATCCAACCCCTGCTTTAATGTTAGTGTGCAAGACGACATCATTTTAGGGAATTCGTCATTTTAGGGAATTAGTAAGATTGTTCAATAGGAAAGTAGTACTTTTTTCAATATCAGCTTACAAAGATGAAAATTAAAAAATAAAATAAATTTTATCTCAATGACCCTGAAGCCAAGATGAACTTTTGTCTTTTATATGAATGAATAAAAATAATTTCCAGGCCAAGAGTAGTGCCTCACGCCTGTAATCCCCACACTTTGGGAGGCTAAGGCAGGTGGATCACCTGAGGTCGAGAGTTTCAGACCAGCCTGGCCAACGTAGCAAAAACCCAGCTCTACTAAAAATACAAAAAGTTAGCCAGGTGTGTTGGCAAACACCTGAAATCCCAGATACTTAGGTGGCTGAGGCAAAAGAATAACTTGAACCCAGGAGGCAGAGGTTGCAGTAAGCCGAGATCGTGCCACTGCACTCCAGCCTGGATGACAGAGAGAGACTCTTTCTCAAAAATAAATAAATAAATAAATAAATTCCACATATATGTTATATTTCTAAAATGAAAATATTAAGGGAAAGTGAAAGAGATAAATGTCTGAGATCAGGATTTCTTAATCCTTTAATGTTTTCTGTTGTAGACATATCCACCAGAGCTATCTTTTGCCACTCTCCATTGCTGCTAGATGCTCCTAAGAGAGAGACAATCGCAGAAGACTAGATAAAGCAATATTTTAGTATTTGGTCTCTCCAAGCTTCAGTTTACATACTAAAAATGGAATAATATTAATCATTACCTTTCACCTGTTGTGAAAATTAAATCATATCATCAACATAACTAAATAAATACTTGGTAAGGATTAGATTTTAATATTAAAGCTAGTCTTTTAATGACAAACTTTGAATAAATCTCTTGTTAGTATTTAATCTTTGGTTTTATTGATACTAGTGACAATCCTATATTGCTTTCATGAAATACATATGACTTGAATCTGTGATAAGGCATTTACAAAGAAGACTGGCAGAGAAATGGCCTTTGGATAGAATCTAGAGGTCTATGCACTTATTCATGCATCCACTTGTCCATCCTTCAGTTCATCCCAGATTTTCATTTATTTGCTCAATACATATTTGACTTGTAAGTTTATCATGCGAAAATGCTATGTTGGTTTTGGAAATGTGACAACCTGCCTGAGTTAAACTTTACTTTCCAGAATTTTCGTTCCTGTATGTTTTCTATCACACAGGATGGGAAACATCATATTCTGGCGTGAGCCTCAAGACAGATTCTTGCATGACATCTGGGGAGTGCAAGTGAAAAAGCAGCCATGAAGTATCTCACATGCATTGTCTTTCATCTGCTGGTGCATCACATTGGCATAAGGCAACGCAGGGCCAGGCTTGCAACTACACCACCACTTTAGCCTAGATCCACGTTAGCCACTCTGCCTCCTAGACCAGGTGTATGTGTTTCTCTGTGTGATAAGGGCCTTGCTTCTGGAGGGCATCCATACAATAAAGGTAGGAGTCAAAAAGAACTGGTATAGGTTTTAGTCTGTCCTCATAGGTTCCAGCTGTTGCTTGTGGTTTTTAGCTTAATCTTGTCCTTCCCAGCTTTATAACCATCTTCCTTTCCCAATTACATTCCCTGTAGACTTCAAGCTCTAGCGTCATCAGACATGCAAGCAATACCCTTACAGATACTGCTTAACTTGCCTCCACAAGTGAATATAGTCAAATCTGTGTCATAACTTCTTTCATACAAATATAAATTCTAGAGTTCCTGCTTCTGATTAAACCCTGACTGATGTGCAAACCTAGTCCTGGGTCTGTTATCAATACTGTTAAAGGTGGAATCATCTTTTGTAGGTAAAAAGAACATTAGAATTAATTTTATTTTATTATGTTATTTAATTATTTAGTTTTGAGACAGAGTCTCACTCTGTTGCTCAGACTGGAGTGCAGTGGCATGATTTCTGCTCACTGCAACCTCCACCTCCTGGGTTCAAGTAATTCTTGTGCCTCTGCCACCTGAGTAGCTGGGATTACAGGTGTGTGCCAATAGGCCCAACTAATTTTTGTATTTTTAGTAGAGATAGGGTTTCATCATGTTGGCCAGGCTGTTCTCAAACTCCTGGTCTCAAATGATCCACCCGCCTCGGCCTCCCAAAGTGCTGGGATTACAGGCATGAGTGACCGCACCTGACCTAGAATTTATTTTAGATAAACTCACTTGAACATGACACTGTCATAATCAAAATGTATTTGTTGTATGAATCAGAAATACTTTAATTGACCTAAGTAGTTTTTTAAAAATTTTTGAATTCCCTAGATACTTCAATTCTTAAAACTAATAATTTTTTGAACTAGATTTAAAACATGTATTTCCAAATAGTTCTTCACTTTTTGACCAGCTTTAAACATTGTGAATATTCACATTCGAACATTGTGAATGTTTGCTTGAGTGGTTGCTGTTGCTACTGCTTCTTTTTCTTCTTCTTTTGTCTTTACCAACACTTAAATTATATCTTCCCTGTTTCTCTTCTGCTTCAAAGTATACTTCATCCTCTTATTGTACTTATATCTGTTTGCTACATAACTGGTTTTGAGGTGTTAAAGCAAACTAAATATATGGCCTGACAAGGACTCTTTACTTCTACACTTGAGTCCTTGTGGACGAACCATAACCTAGCTTAACAGTCAGACAAGACAGAAAACCTAACTTAGGAGTATGTGCTTGTAACAACAGCTGAGTCTTAGCCCATCCCAGAGGCCATACTTCAACCACTCATAGACTGCTAAGTGTTCAAACTGTGTTCAAATAAGGCAAACGCCAACCTGTAATCAATGCAGCTGTTTCTATACCTCACTGCTGATTTCTTTACATCCCTTCCCCTTTCGTGTCTATACATTTGTTCTGACCACGAGGTATCTCTGAAGTCTCTCTGAATCTGCTGATTCTGGGGGCTGCCTGATTTGCAAATCATTGATTACCCAGTTAAACTCCTTTAAATTTAACTTGGCTGAAATTTTTCTTTTAACGGGGGAAATGGGATGAAAATGATAAATGGGAATGGATGTTAAATATCTTCTTCAGTTCACCACTTGCTTTAATAAGGAAATTTATATAAATATAAATTTTAATTTAGCTATCAAGGAGAAGGTAGAAGTTTTCCAATTTCTTACAAATGTGGCATTACAAAAAATCAGGGGAAGAACCCAAACTAACAAAGTAAGCTAATATTATACTCAAGAATGTATAAATGTTTAACTAAACATGTGTAAGTTTCAACTATTTCCGTCTTTCTTTCATTCTTTTCCTTAATCTATCATTCACTTCTTAATTCACTTATTTAACTAATAGAACTAGATATCCAATACTAGGTAAGAACAATATTAGGTGTTGGAAATAAAATCTTTCTGCACATAGCTAATGAGGAAAACAAGTAACAACAACAAAAATACATTATTACACCATATGTTAAGCATTATGCTAGAGAGAAGTACAGAGAACACACACTGAGAGCAAGGTCGTCTTCACCCAGAATGGGGCAACCTCAACTAACAGGGCTGTAAGGAGATGTTTGTGAAGGATAAAACCAGCACTGAGTTTCGAAGCAAAAGAATGAATGAGTGAATACAAATAGAAAGATATTGCAGCGAGGCATACAGTGGCCTGTAGCCTTTTGAGAACTGCAAACAGGTATCAGCATGGATGAATGTTGAAATATGTAGGTGGGGTAAAGACAAGGTTTTGTGAGCATGGCATGGGTTCTGTCAACATGTTTGGACTTTATCTCAAGGGCAAGTAGAGTCTAGAAAGATTTTTAAGTGCAAGAATAATAACATCACATTTAAGCTTGACATCTAAACATATATAACTAATAATCATCTCAAGTTCAACATAGGTCAAAAGATATCCATCATCTTCTCCTGAACTTCACTGCTCCCCCAGGCTTCTTCATTTCAATAAATAGCAGCGCCATTATCTATTGGAACCTCAAGCCAAAAACTTAGGCATCATTCCTACTTTTCTCTTTTACTCAAGCTTCAAATTCAATTCATTAACCAATTCACAGACACTAATTCTTAAACATATTCTGAATCCGTTCACTACTCTCCATGCCCACCCCTACAAGCTTAAACTTACATTTGTTTCATTGCCTCTGCAATAGCCTTCTACATAATTTGGAGTATCTATCTAGTCTTTTTTTTTTTTCACCACGTGTATTTTAATTCTCTGCATAAGATCTATAACTCTCTGACACGGTATTTTTTCTGCTTATTTGCTTGTTTTTATACATCTCTTTCTAGAATGTAAATTCCCTGACATGAAACACTGGTCTTGTTCACCAACATATAGAACACTGTCTAGCAATTAGAATGTACTTACAAAATGTGTGCTATATTAGGGCACATTTAAAATGTAAGAATTATAAGAATATAAAAAATTAAATATAAAAATAATAAGAATTATTATTCTGGAGACCATGTAAAATATACTTTAGAGAGGGGCAAGCCTAGAGACAAGAGTGGTTAAAAGGTTTTGTTGTTCTTTTAATAAAAGTTCTTCTTTTGGCCGGGCGTGGTGGCTCACACCTGTAATCCCAGCACTTTGGGAGGCTGAGGTGGGCGGATCATGAGGTCAGCAGATCGAGACCATCCTGGCTAACACAGTGAAACCCCGTCTTTACTAAAAATACAAAAAATTAGCCGGGCGTGGTTGTGGGCACCTGCAGTCCCAGCTACTCACTACTCGGGAGGCTGAGGCAGGAGAATGGTGTGAACCCAGAAGACGGAGCTTGCAGTGAGCCCAGATCGCACCACTGCACAGCCTGGGCGACAGAGTGAGACTCTGTCTCAAAAAAAAAAAAAAAAAAAGACAAAAGTTCTTCTTTTGCCCACTGCATTTGTTTCAACTACAGCTTTGATGGGCAGTTCCTGTACCCTTGGCAGCAGGCTACTTCAAGTGCTTCACTTAATTTAGTTTTTCTGCCTCCAGGGATATGTGTAGATTAGCCCAGAAGTTAAGTAGAGTTAATGCACCTGGGACCAGCCTTTCAGCTGATGATGGAAAGGAACAGGAGATAAAAACCTGCTCCCCATCCTTCAGAGGGACACCTTTGAGACACACTCTATGTAGTTCTGCAGAACTTCCCCAGCACCATGAGCTGCATTGCTCACAGTGGTAGTCAGCATAATAACTATCTGTGATTGACTTTTCTTCCTTCCTTGTCTCACTCTTCCATCTACCTTAGTCCTGCTCTCCAATCAACTGAGGTCACTTCACCAATCACAGGAAACTCAAACTAATACAAGCCTTTCAGACGCTTTATCTCTCTGTACAGAGAGATAAAGATTTTCAAGCTCTTTGGGTGGTGAAATTGACAGGAATGTGAGATTGCTGCAATGGTAAGATGGGAAGAAACTATATGAGGGAAGAGTCAAGAATGATTCTCACGTGTATGTTAATACAATCCATATTAGCATGAAAGAGGAAAGGGGATACAATCAATAGCTCAATAGCTCAGTTTTCTTTTTTTAAAAAACTTTTAAGTTCAGGAGTCCAAGTACAGGTTTGTTTCATAGGTAAACTTGTGTCATGGGAGTTTGTTGTACAGATTATTTCATCACTCAGGTATTAAGCCTAGAACCCATTAGTTATTTTTCCTGATCCTCTCCCTCCTCCCACTCTCCACCCTCTGAAAGGCCCCAGTGTGTGTTGTTTCCCTCTATGTGTCCATGTGTTCTCATCATTTAGCTCCCACTAATAAGTGAGACAAGCACGTGCACAAGTCCAGAAAGTAGCCAAATGTGAAAGTATGGAGCTCAGAAAAAATTCTGGAATGCAACTACAGATTCTTGGAGTCAGCATCAGCTTGGTGTGGAAAATAGTTGAAACAAAGGAGAAAAGAAGGTACTAAAAGAGAAATCGGTAGAATGAGAAAACAAGAAGAAAAAAAACAGACCCTTGTGCTAATTACACTTTGGAGTCCTGAAATGAAGACAACAAATGGCCACACCTGAATGGTTTCAGATATTCAGTGGTACAGTGGTTTTACTACTTACTAACTGATGTTTTGCACTTTTAGTAATCTATGGTCAAATACTTTGACAGCTTGTTTAAGCACACATAAGCATAGTTCCCATTGTAAAAGAGTTTTGAAACTTTAAGATACTAACATGCTTTGAGAATGTTCAGAAAAGGGAAATATAATATGTGGTATTTTCCAATATTTATTTGATGTGTTTTTTTTTCTCAAAGAACCACAGGAAATATTTTTTGGCATGTATTTACTTAGATGGACTTGAAGGTTCTTTCTAGTTAGGGTATCCAATAATTATATTATCTAAAGGTTGAACTTGTCTCTAGGAATAGTTTTTTTCTGACCCTAAAGACAATGAACTCTTCACATCTCAAGGGTCCTATAAACTGCAATAAATGTAGAAGCAGAAATTAATTTGCCAGAGCAAATCATGGTATTAAAACATTCTTAGTGAAGCTTAAAGCATGATAGGGAACATGAAAAAATATTCAGAAGTTCACAAATTTAAGAAATAAAATGTTAAAACAAACTATCAAAAAAATTAGCCGGGCGTGATGGCAGGCACCTGTAGTCCCAGCTACTCGGGAGGCTGAGGCAGAAGAATGGCGTGAACCCGGGAGGTGGAACTTGCAGTGAGCTGAGATCGCGACACTGCACTCCAGTCTGGGCGACAGAGTGAGACTCCATCTCAAAATAAATAAATAAATAAATAAATAAGTAAAATAAAATAAACTATCACGTCTTGGATATTTCTGCCAGAAAACACGACGAATGCATGACTCTGGTCTTATCTGGGCTCTCACAGGCTAAGCGCACCCATCCTTGCCTTCCCTAACCACAGAGAGATTCAGCTACTGCAGGTTTCCAGGCCTGCAGACTCAGGCAAGTTTATTGCCTCAACCTGTCTCATTCAACAAGGTCTGAGGGTGAAGATCTTAGTCCTGCAGGAAATTTTCAACCCCCCTAGACGATATAATTGACCAAGCTGTGGCCTGAGTCTCTTTCCCCTGGCTCTGATTGCTCCCTCTGATTGTCCCATTCTCTGATTGACACTTCCATTTTTATCCAGATAAGAAGGCTTGCCTTGGATTCTAGTTTTTTGCTTGTGGCTCTGACAGCCTGAAAAGCTCTTTGCTGGGGTCAGAGATGGAGTGTATGTAATCTGTGAAAGCTGTCCTTATACTGTAGCTTCTGATTTGTTTTAAACCAGATGGATTCTACTATAACCAAACTCTAGCATTCCACTGAGTATAAATATACCACTACCTCGAGGAGCCTACTGCTATGCTCATCTATTTTAATGGCTACCCTAATGGAAGCATAAAATAAGACTGATTGCCAATGCTGTCAAGGACACTGTGATGTGAAGGCTATTAGTAAGCAAGCAAAATAGCTCTATATACAGATAAACATGCATACCATTATAGTGCATCCCCTTCATAGATGAATCACTTATCCAGATTTTCCTAACAGAAACAGAGAGAAAAGACAGAGGGTGAGAGAAAAAAAAAAAAAAAAAACCTTAAGGACATATTGCCCAAAATCTAAGAGTGAGAGAGGGCAATGACACATGATTCCTTTCTGATTCATTCCACAGACTTTCACTGAGAACTATACATCAGACACTTCTTTTTTTTTTTTTTTTTTGAGACGGAGTCTTGCTCTGTCTCCCAGGCGGGAGTGCAATGGCGCGATCTCGGCTCACTGCAAGCTCCGCCTCCCGGGTTCATGCCATTCTCCTGCCTCAGCCTCCCGAGTAGCTGGGACTACAGGCGCCTGCCAACACGTCCGGCTAATTTTTTGTATTTTTAGTAGAGATGGGGTTTCACTGTGTTAGCCAGGATGGTCTCGATATCCTGACCTCGTGATCCGCCCGCCTCGGCCTCCCAAAGTGCTGGGATTACAGGCTTGAGCCACCGCGCCCGGCCCAGACACTTCTATAGGCAGGAAACAAAATTACAAAAAGAGAAATAAAAATGCTCTCCCTTTATGCGCTATTCAGCAAGTATATTCACACCACATCTGCTCTTAAAGTACATTCAGCTTCTTATCTGGATAGACCCAATTAAGCACAGTCCATTTGTTTAAGTATCAGATTTGAAACTTGCTTTTCTATAGTAAATAAAAAGACTAAAACCAAGAACAATTTTTGTTAGACAAAGAATATGGCCATATAAATGTTTTATTTACGTCTGTTACATTCACTAAGAATTGAATAGAGTTTTAAGATTTTAAAACTGGAGATTTTAGAGACGAATGAAAATAAAAGGTTAATTTTTTTTTTTTTTTGAGAAATGGGGTCTCACTATGTTGCCCAGGCTTGTTTTGAACTCCTGGGATTAAGAAATCCTTCCACCTTGGCTTTCCAAAGTGCTGGGATTACCCCTGTGAGCCACTGTGCCCAGCCAAGAATTTTTTTTTTTGAATGCTATGCTTTCTAAAGAATTAATTTGTTCACAAGCATGATTAATTATAATATAAATAACCAACAATAACTTTTATTTAATCATCAATTTCAGTTCATGAGAAATTGAAAAAACAAGAAAATAGACAACTCAGGTGGGTGCCGTAAAAATTCTAATCAAAACCTGAGGAATCATATGTACTTTCCTCTCCTTGAACTCCTCTTTAGTATCTGGAAGGCTGTTTCTTTCTTTGAAAGTTTGTGATCTGTGAAGACTCTTAGCTGCTCTTGGAAGAAACATAACTTCTTGCTCGGGGGGAATATTCCCTCATAACTTGATCCTGCTAATGGTTATCTAACCTATTTGATATCTCTTTGGTATTTGTTAGTTTATGTCATCTTCTTTTATAAAAATCTCATCTTATTTTGCTTTAACATCACCATTATTTCCCATTCTCCTTTATCTTCTTTTATAAAAATCTCAGCTTATTTTGCTTTAACATCACCATTATTTCCCATTCTCCTTTTACTCATATTCTTTCTCGATCTATTTTTAATGTAACCATATCTTGAATATTTATATTACCCACACTCTTTAATTCAGTCCCTTTGTTATTCATTAATGAAACCTGGTTTCAAGATGCTTAGCTGATATAAAAAATATATATATAGATAGATAGTTTGTAGCTATGGAGTCCACTCCATCATTAATTAATTAATTTCTTAATCCAATTAAATTTTTAATGAAGTGGCCCTTTCCTATATGTGATCATCCCTGGTCCAACATGTGGCCTCATTATTCCACCATTTTGTCTGGAAAGATAATTAAGGTTAAAAGTATCTCAGCAGAACCATAAATGTACTAGAAGTGAATGGATGACAGATAATAAAAACTTTTCTACTGAGCTTAAGAAAACAAAGGAAAAAAATAGATTAATTGGGGCAATACTGTGGTGGCAGTTCAGAGATTCCAAGCATAGGAAGGTAGTTGCAGCTTGGGAACAAATTAGAACCAGATATTTAAATGTCAGTTTCTGTCCCTTTGTATCAATCCAATCCTCAGTGGCAATGAGTGCCACAATAATGTTGCAGAAAAATATTTTTTTGAAGAGTGCATATGACAATAATTTATTTTTCTTGGTCATAGGTCTGCAGGTTAGCTCGGGAAGCTTGCTCCAGGCTGTAGCCTGGCTGGGCTTGGTTGGGCTTCCCTGGACTTCTCTCTAGGCTGAGAATTGAATTTAGGTTCTTTCCCATTCTGCTTGGACCAAAGGATACCTGGAGCATGTACTTCTCATGATGAATCCCTAAATTACATGAGGCTGAGCAGAAATAAGGGGTATCTATTACAGCCTAAGCCTGCAAGTGCCATTCTGACCCTCCAATCTATATTCCATAGACCAAAGCAAGGCACATGGCCCAGCGTCTTGGGGGACAAGAAAATATAATCTCAAGTAGGAAGCACTACAATCTTATGTGGCAAAGGATTAGTCATAAATAATTAGTGAATAATGATCCAATTCACCATACCCCTCATTCTGCCTTTTCATCCTGAATCACATAGAATAATTAAGGGCATCACAAGCCACACAGTCTCTCAGGCTAAAAGACCCAGAAATGCCTTTGACATATCCACACCCACAATTCCCTGTATCTAGTCAGTTACAGTTTTCTAAATTCTTTTCTCTTACTTCCATCCCTTCCTTTGTTTTTATTATCATTGCTTGACTGTAGGTTTTATTTCCTTTATATTATTATATAAGTTTATGTTATACTAATACAAATATGATTTATAAACATATATATAATTTAAATGTAAATGTTATTTATAAATAATTTCTATGTGCTCTAAACTGGTTTCTCTGCCCCCAACTTCTCCCCACTCTTACCCACTGTTCACATTTTACTTTCGGAGGTACAATTATGGTATTTTATACTCTTCTGAAAGATCTCTAATTATTTATCATTTGCAGAGATTAAAATTCCTTTGCATGGAGTACAAGTCCTTTCATAATCTTCTCCCAACCTATTTTTTAAGTTTAATTTTCTTCAATCACTCAGCATGAGCTCATACTCCAAATATAAACAACTACTTGTCATTCCTGTATAATATATGTATCTGTATATAGATTTTACCTTAGGACTTTCTCATAACTACCTCTTGAATTTCTGTCTGATTTCTTTTGACTCCACTTCACATTTCACGTTTCTGGGAAGTCTTAACTGAGCTAGTCATTCCTTCCCCTGTCCCACCACAGTATTTTATGTATCTCATGTATTGTTTGCAATATTATGTGAATGCCTAGTATTAAGCATTATATATACCATATTTTTATCCCTGCTTTGAAATATGTGAGCTGGGCATTATTATCTCTATTTTACTGATTAAGAAATCAGGGTTAATAAAACTTAGGTAACTTAGTCAAGGCCTATGTACTTTGTAAGAGAAAAGGACAGTGTTCAAAGACAGGTGCTTTTGAACCCATGGAATGAGTTTTCAAATCTATGTTATAATGCTTCACAATGTATAATTACAGATTTTTATGTCTATCTACTTTTCTACTTGTGTGAATTAATCAAAACAGATACCTAGTTTTATTCATTTTTGCAATGTTACCAATCAGTATTCTTTTTTTTTTTGAGATGAAGTCTCGCTCTGTCGCCCAGGCTGGAGTGCAGTGGCGCAATCTTGGCTCACTGCAAGCTCTGTCTCCCAGGTTCACGCCATTCTCCTGCCTCAGCCTCCCGAGTAGCTGGAACTATAGGCGCCCGCCAACACGCCCGGCTAATTTTTTTTTGTATTTTTAGTAGAGACCGGGTTTCACCGTGGTCTCGATCTCCTGACCTCGTGATCTGCCCGCCTCGGCCTCCCAAAGTGCTGGGATTACAAGCGTGAGCCACAGCACCCGGCCTACCAATCAGTATTCTTGTCTCCAGATATCTGTTAGATAAATTATAGAATGAATAAATAAAAAGTAAAGCGAAGTATGGAACAACTGATTGTCCACTGAAAGGTACCTAGGGGCACAGAAAAAGGAAAACAACAACAACAAAAGTGAAATATAAAGAAAAGACCTGGAATTGTGGAATTAGAAAGATCAGAATTGAGAGACAACTTAGATGGGGAGAAATTAGAGGTCTTTTCCTACAGGATACCAAGAGATATTGCCTTATTGATCCAAACATGTGCCCTCCAGAATTTCCAACAGGCTAATGAAGACAATCTCAATGTATTATAGTGCATGCTTTGTTTCATTTTCTTCCTGCTATAAAAATGACTCTGTTCTGGTTTGAGAGAGAAAGTGTTTACTTTTGCTTTTTGAATAATTTTCTGGGGAAAACTTCTATGTTTATGGTGGGGGAGGTGATGGAAAACTTTAAAATTGGCCTTATGATGCAGAACATTTTTAAAGTGCTGTAAATAAATTATGAAGTGCTTTTCTCTTTCAGAGGTCTGATTCCTACTTCTCAGACTGTAATTGTTAACATAAACCCTTTAAGGCAGTTTGCCGTCATCTCCACCTGAATGTTCTATCTTGTTTTATCTGTGATTTTTCTCTTGCTTTATTACCTTAAAGAGCCCTTGGCTACTCTGTAATGAGAGAAAATCAGGTTTCTGTAGCCTAGGTCACCCTCTATTGCTTGAAGGTAGGAAGAAGAAAGTTCATTGGAAGGTAAAAAACAACAACAACAAAATCTACCAGACCAAATCTCCTTAACATCCTATTGTAATTACCAAGAATTGCCTGTCTGATACTAAATTTTATTTTTGCTTGACAAAATAAAAAAAAGAAGAAGAAGAAATAACAACAGTATAATATTTCCCCTTGGGGAATTAGCCTTATCTTGGTATTCTCTATCTCTCCTGTGATCTCTAAATGCTGACAAATCTGCTAAACAATAAGCCCTGGTGTTTCCTTCTGAACCCCCAAGTTCTTTCCTTACAGCAGTTGGCCTGGGGCAAGGTTTTTCAATCAGTGTCAGCTTCAAGCCAGCAGCTTGCATCCTACTGCAAAATTTATGGAGCACGCTGATGAGAACAATGTGACTCCCCGGGAAGATGACTGGGAATTGGCAGAGGAGTTTTGTAGGTCTGAGCTCTGCAGCTGGGCCATTGATTGTTCCTTCATCTGGTTGGACTTCAAAAGGTTGCATGCCTCGTTATCTGTTTTGCACTCCTAACCAAAAGCTACTTTGGGAGCACAAGATTCCGCTTAAAATACGTTAGTGTTTTCCACAACCCATCTCCGCTTTACAGAGACCACTCCTTTTCCAAGCTTCAAGTTACTAGCGTGATAGGGGAGAGAAGAGAGTGAAGTATTTGACTGGTTAGGTACCTGATCTGTCTTGATGCAAATGACCAGAAGGTAAAAGAATGGGGTGTACTGAATGGTAGCAAAGCATCCGGCACACTGCCTACCATATAGTATACGCCAAATGAGTACTTGGAGAGGAAATTAAGTGTAGACTCTGAAGTGTAGGCTCTGTATTTAAATTCTGGCACTATTCCTTTTCAGCTGTGTGGACGTTAGCAGGTACTTAACCTGCTAGTGTCTCTGTTTTCTTGGTTAAAACAATATTAATGCTTCCTAGGAATGGTTTAAACACTGTGTGAGAAAATGTATGCACATTCTTATAAGTATACATAGCTAGTGCTAAATTCATGTATTTGCTGAAGAACAACAACAAATAGAAAAAATTGATTCTAGCCACGTTGAAGGTCCATTTTCCCTCATTCTTCAAATAATATTTGAGATATGGCTAGAAATACCCACACTTTTTTATAGCCATTGCATCCCTGAAAGAAGTTACCTAAGAGAAGAAAGATCTTTCTTATATACACACGTATATATACGTATATACGTATATATATATATGGTGTTTCTGTGTGTCTTTTATATATATATATCTCTCACATGTGTCATATACATCTATCTCACATATATATTATATTGTATATTTATTATATGCTATGTTTCTATATATAAACATTTATTTCTTATATGTAATACATATAAATCTGATTTTTTATGTATAGATACATTACATTATATAATATTTTATGATATCTTATTTTTAAGCCCACTTTTGATACTTCTGCTAAGTGAAATTGGTATGTTTGTAGAAAGGAGAATAACTAATTTAAAATCTGAGTGTCTAGATTGTGGTTATATTTGTGTTAGCTGCCTGAGAACTGATGTTTTGATATAACCTGGTTTTGACAGTGTTTCTTTAATTGGCTTTTCAGGAGACTATTTCATTTTGTTCAAAATATTATTTTCTGAGAAATATATTCTGGCTTTCTGATTCAGCGTGAAGGTGGAAACCATTAGAGTTTAAACATAAGATAGGTGGGGATGATGTTGAAAGATTTTACTTTATAATTTGCTTGGTTCATATTATCAGTGTGAGTTTGCAATTCAGTTTTTGGTTAGTTGATTTAAATTCAGGTCTTCTCAGAAATAAACTGATGAAAAACCATGAGAGTTATTCATCATCTTCAGTGAAATATACAACAAAGCAGTCCAAGGAATCTTTAGATGTGTCCAGATGCAGTCAGTTCTGATTAAGTACCTGCTTTGTCCAAGTTATAAATAAAAAATGTCATCTGCATGTAGTAGAAATGGGAGAGGGGTTGGAATCAGATAGAGCTAGACTTGTTCTTGCTAAAAACTGAGTCACCCTCTGGCCCCAATTCATATGTTGAAATCCTAACCCCTGATGTGATGGTATTAGGAGGTGAAGCATTTGGGAGGTGATTGTTCACAAGTGCTCATATATGGGATTGGCGCCCTTGTAAAAGAGACCCCCAGAGCACTTCCTTGCCCTTTCTACCATGTGAGAACACAGCAGCAAAACATGACCTATGAACTAGGAAGGAAACCCTCAGCAAATATCAAATCTGCAGGCTTTTTGATCTTGGACTTTCCAGCCTCTAGAACAGTAAGAAATAAATTTCTGTTGTTTAGAAGCTACCCAGTCTGTGGTATTTTTGTTGTAGTGGCCAGAATGAACTATGACAATTCTTAACTTCACCATCTGCTGGCTGATGACTCCAAAGTTTTAGATTTTTGAGTTTCCTTGTTTATACTTAGTGACCTTAGTATTATCTCTCTAAACCTCACTTTCTATATAGAGATAATTATACCTCCTTGCTGTTGAGTATTCAATGAAATACTGCTTGAGAAATCAGCCAAATAGTCAACTTAAAATTTTTTATAGTGATCTCATATTTTCAGTGATATAGATTCTATCACTAATAAAGTATCAATTAAAATTATCAAAACATAACCCAAGTTTGGATGAGGTAAAAATAGCATAGGTTTTGGAGGTAAGATTAAGTGAGCCTGAATTTAGGCTTTATTTATTAGTCTGATAATCCACAGCAAGTTAATAGATATTAGATTCTTAGTTTTCTTATTGGTAAAATAGAATATACTGAGCCCCGAAGATTTACTAAGCTATCTAGATAGTGTTCAATATATATTGCTTTTCTCATTTTTTATTAAATATAAGTTTGCTGTTTTTATTAAAATATGTTTGCTCTTTTACTTTTTTGCTAAAAACAAAATAAATGGAGCCCTAAGTAACTGATTTATGTGGTGACACAGCTTGGTCTTTTTTGTGTCTTTTTCTTCTGCCTAGAATATTTTTCTTCTCTTTCTTCTGTATCTAGTAAACCTTTAGTTTTTATTGAAAGCCCTTCTCCTTCTGAAATATTACCCCTCTCTCTTAATATAAGATAATGAAGAACTAAGATTTTTAAGAATATATTTTCTCGGACATTATTTTACCTATACGCATGAGTTTTTGTGTTTAATCTTCATAGCACACTGTATTTTGAGTATCTCCATGAGATTGAAGAAGTAAATTGATGGATTTAAGATCACACCACTCATACATGATGAAGAAGTAGTGGATCTGGAATTCTAACCCACATTTATATATCCCTAAAGTCCCAGTCAAATTTGATTTTTTTCTCCTGTCTTCCTCTGCTCCCAGAGGACTAGTACTCATATTTCTTTTAACATTTATGCAATTTGGTGGGATCATTTCACATACTGTCTTTTCTATTAAACAATGAATATCTCAGTGTCAGCAGCCATAGTTTGTTCATCATTGCACTCAGTCCTGCAGCACTCCCTGGCAGATATTAGATATTCAGTTAGTGTTTGGGTTAACATGTGCACCAAACATTGACATCCAGTTTCTAAATAATCAACTTATCATACAATAGTTATTAACAAAGTGACGCTTACTAGGGTACAATCTTTCCTCTGTTATTCAGAAGATTCTATAGGGCAAAGAAAGTGCTTTAGGAGAAACACATAATTATGAATATTAATTATTAGCAAGCAGTAAGCATAAAAACATGTTTTGTTTCAAGTAATACCTTTACTGTTATTGTCTGTAAATTTCTAAGTCATCCTGTGATAGTTGTATTTCTTGACAGCTGTCAGTATCTACAATCTTATTCTGGACTATGCAGACTTGTACACATTATATATGTGTTTCCCTGGCACAGTATTTGTAGTGAGATTAACAAAAAGATCATTTGTAGGATTTACATTAGATAACCTGAAGTTAAAAAGATTCTACATATTCTAGTATCCTGGTATTCACAGAAAATTAATTAAGTCAAATTAATAAGGGAGCCAGATATTTCTCATTAGAGTCAGCAATTCAAAACTTTAAAAATAACATCGTTTTCAACCATATATAGGAGAAACAAATTTACTGACCTCATTTGATTGGTTATCTATTTTTGTAAGTCCCTGAAGTAGCAAACAATTACTCTTGTCAGTTTTTGTTACAGTCTTGGAAAGATCTAGGGCAACCCTTTTTCATTTTTTTTTTCTTACTTCAACACGTTTAAATGCAGACAACAAGGACACTTCACAGGCTTATGCCAAAGACATCAATCGTTTTTTAATGAGGCCATAACCCTGAGTAGGTCATGGAATATTAAAAAAAAAATGAACATATTGCTGTCATTGGGGATTGTCACCGGGGCTGAAGGGTATCGATGAGGAAACACAATACCAGGACACAATACACTGAACTGCCTACTTTTCAAAAGGCAGTTAATTAGAAAATGCTATATGAACGACCCTTGCCCATGTCCTTGGTGCACTCAAGTTATGTCTGTGTGAGTTAGAGAACCATGCTCTGCTTTTCTCAATAGAGGACTAGTTGGCTGAGACACATGACCAGGCATTATCTACATAGTCAGTTGGGAGAATTAAAAGGTCATTCATTCAATAGGAAAGATTTCCCTTTTAGTGGCCCTGTCTAGCAGGGAGATTATCATCATGAATGAGCAAGAAGGAGAACAATAGTTTGTGAGAATCTAGATCCAATCAATGAGAATACTGAGGAAAAGAAATTGAAAGATAAGGTGTTACTATAATGACATTTAAGCTCTTCATCTTCAGCTTCTCATTTGCTCCTCTAGTCCCATCTTTCACTGCTCATCATTACACAGTGCAGAAGCAAGATAGAACTTGCTTATTTTCCTGTTTACACCTGCTCTATTTCATCTGCAGGCCATTGCGCATGTTGTTTACTTAAGCTGGGACATCCTCTTGCTTATCCTCCTGGAAAATGCCTATTTATTATTCAAGTCTGTTCATGTGCTACCACTTCTGTAAAGCTGTTCTGACTCTTTCAGCCAAGCAGTGCTGGCCCATTGTGGACATCTGTGGCAAAAATGATTATGACTGTCTACCAAATTTCCATAGCAAGGTGTTTTCTCTGGGAAGAAACTTCTTAAGGAGGAACTGCAATTTTCACATTCCCTGTAATCTAAGTGGAATCCTTTGATTAGCCTTTGCCATAGCCTGTGAGCATAAATCATATGCATTACTTTTTGCTTAAGATGTTTAGGAAGTGGTTGTAACCTTTTCCCACATCTTCCATCTGAATACAGAGACTGAAAGAGTATAGGAGATGCCTGAAGAAGAAGATGAGTGAATAATACATAGAGGAAAACCACTTTTCTGCTATCTGGGAACACCTGCATCCAAGCTATTAAGATATAGAATTCATTAGTTTTACCATCTAGGATTTCCCTTAATAACATGATATACAAGACTTAGGTTAATACACAGATGCCATAGAACCGGCATTTTAAAACTAATTAGTTACTTCTTTGCACACCTTCTTTCTTAGTAGACTTAGGAAACATGTCTTGTTACTTTTGTAGCTCAACTGCCTAGCAAACTAGTCACACTGTATAGGGATATAATAACACAGGATGAATTAATGATGATCTCATAACTACTCTTTAATGAGAACTTTTACTGCACAGTAGCATATGACATTTATCTCCTTTAAATCTGCAACATCTGTGCAGTGAGCACTAAAATCTATGTTTCCCAGAAGGTCATAATCGTTTATTCATCTGAGTATACACTGATTCCTGATGCTGTACCATACAATTTCCAAGGACCAAAGACAAAGCCATGAAAAGAGGTGTTTTTTGTTGTTTCAAAGTCTATAGTTAATAGAGTTCATTCATTTTCAAATTTTGTCTTCAGTGTTGCTGGGGACGCTTTTTAAATCACAGATCTCCACTGCTCTGTAAGTTCAGGGTCACATAGTCATACAACATATTGTCCAAAGCCAGTGCTGTTTCTGAAGTAAAGAATTATCAGGTTTTCTTATGTTCTGTGAAAAACGTTGATAGTGAGGTCAGTCGATGGGGCTTTTTAGTTGTCATAATTTGTTTTCAAAACTATTTTTTGTTCCAAAAATGTATGAAGTCATTGCTATATATTGATATAGTGAGAAGAGTTCCCAGTGTATTAGTCTTGGTGTTGAAAGAAACAGTTTATGATGTAAATTTTAATTGCATTCTTTTCTTGTAAATAAATATTTATAGGTGACCTTCATGTCTACAAAACTAACAAATGGTATAGTACCTAATTTCTTCCTTGCCCAGGTCTATGCAAGCTCATAATGCTATTCCTGCACCCATGTAATAAACTTCTTTTTGCTTGGAGTCTGAAAGTCAATTGCTTAACAGTTAATAGTCACAGCACAAGGTCAATCATTATGGATGATACTAGTTTGAAGCTAAGCTTTATTCTTGTCTTTGTTTGGTATCAACTGAATTTCTCTGTGACTGTAAATCTTATCAATACCCATCCAAAGAAACTAGCTTGAAGAATAATTGAGAGTGCATTTGGGCAATGACCACACAGAGCTTTTTGTACTTTGAGTAAATTTCAAAGAGTGAATAGCAAATATCTCATTTCAATAGGTAAGTACAAGCATTTATATAGTAGGGTAGACTGCATATACAGGCTCTTTCATCAAAAGCCAGGGAAGGTGGTTCCAGTAGCTGCAACTCCCCAGGAAAAGAAATAAAACATAGTCGTTATGAGTACAGGTAGCTCAGTGGCTTCTGTCATTTGCAACTGATGAAATTCAAATTATAAAAATCGTCATTACAAGACTTAAACATGATAATGGATGTGTAGTTCTTACCTACAGTGACTGGTGCGTATTGAGTTCTCAGTAAATGTTAACTTTAAATATCATCCTATAATACATTGTAAAAATGTAACTTTCTAACATATTAGAAATATATCAGATGAGATTGAGCAATATTTCAGGACTCTTGCTATTGAATACAAACATTCAAAATTTCCCAACTCCTACAGATGGAGTGTCCCTCATCTGAAATGCTTGGGACCAGATGTGTTTTCAGATTTCAGATGTTTTCAGATGTTGGAATATTTACATAGACATAATAAGATGTCTTAGGAATGAGCCCCAAGTATAAACACGAAATTCATTTATGTTTCATATATACCTCATCCACATAGCATAAAGGTAATTTCATACAATATTTTTAATAACATTGTGCATGAAACAAAGTTTTGACTGCATTTTCACAGTGACCCATTATATGAGGTCAGGTGTGAAATTTTCCATTTATGGGTTCATGTTTGTGTTAAAAAAGTTTCAAATTTCAGATCATTACAGATTTCAAATTTTTGAATTTGGGATGCTCAATTTATATTATCAGGGTTCCTGGGTCTTACTTGATTCATATGCTACTACCATGAACAGAAGTTTCTCTGAAAACTCTCTGGAAACAAGAGGCTACAATCTAAAAAAAAAAATTTGATATAGGTAGAAAATGTTCAACTAAATTGAATTCTATGATAATTAATGAACCCTGTATATATTCAATATCCTATGAAATATAAACAAAAATGTAAAATTTCTCAAAGAAAATAGAGTGGATTTTGAGTCACATTTAGGTTCAAATCCTAGCACCTACTTATATGACTTTCCCTTAGGAAAGTGACTTTAACTGATTCTTTTTCCATCTAATGGGAGTAAATTTGCCTATTTTATAGATTCATTTTAGAGAAAAACCAAACAGTACATAACAAAAACTGAGCAGAAGGCCACACACACAGCAGATTTGCCAGATATTTTAGTTTTTTTTTTCTGCCCACCTTCAAGAAACTTGACTTTTCATTGGTACGATGTGGCATGAACATATTATTTCCTTAACCATCTATCAGGCTGCCTGGGATTATGGAGCAATGTAAGCTACTCAGATAGGAAGTTACTCAGAGAACTCATGAGAAGGATAATGTTGGGGCCTTATGCAAAAGCAGGGATTGGGTTGGTTGCTAAAAGGAAAAGTGGGAAAGGCTTTGCTAAAAGAGACATTGGTGTTTTCAGGAGTGGCAATGGAATTGGAGGTGACTGAGGAAAGAGGAAGAAGGAGCTAACATTTCTTAATTGCTATAGTTGAAGAGTTTCATACACAGCTTCTTTGGCAGGATGCTTGACTCAGCTGGTGAAAAGAAGAATGTCCTCCCATAGAATACAGTAAAATCCCCATACAGGAACCAAGGAGAGGAGAAGGATTCTGTGGACTTTTGTTCCTGGAGGAGCCTGCCTTTTTGAGGCCAGATCATCACACCCTATAGTTGGGAGAATCTGGACATAGGACAAAGGGAGCTACATCTATATTCCTTTGAAGACAATGGTCAGGATTTATAACCATTTATTGTTTCTATTTTTTAGTCATGATGCCGAGCACCTCATAGTATTTACCATTAATCCTCACCACATGCTACAGGGTAGGTATTTTTAATTAATTGGTAATTAAATATAGAAAATTGAGGATATAAAAGTTTAATAACTGAATAACTTGATCAAGTTTCCAAAGTTGTAATTGGCAAAGTCAATGACTTGAGATTTCCCCAACCCAGGATTATTAAGATTTCATTTTCTTGGGTGGATGGCAAGATGGCCGAATCAGAACAGCTCCAGTCTATAGCTCCCAGCAAGATCAATGCAGAAGGCAGTTGAGTTCTGCATTTCCAACTGAGGTACCTGGCTCATCTCACTGGGGCTGGTTAGACAATGGGTACAGCCCATGGAGGGTGAGCCAAAGCAGGGTGAGCCATTGCCAAACCCAGGAGGCACAAGGGGTCAGGGAACTCCCTCCTCTAGCCAAGGGAAGCTATGAGGGGCTGTGCGGTGAGGAATGATGCATTCTGCCCCAAATACTATGCTTTTCCCAAGGTCTTCACAACCCGCTGACCAGGAGATTCCCTTGGGTGCCTACCACGACTAGGGCCCTGAGTTTCAAGCACAAAACTGGATAGCCACTTGGGCAGACACTGAGCTAGCTGCAGGAGTTTAATTTCATGCCCCAGTGGTGCCTGGAATGCCAGCGAGACAGAATTTCTCACTCCCCTGGAAAGGGGGCTGAGGCCAGGGAACCAAGTGTTTTTCCTCAGCGGATCCCAGCCCCAGCAAGCTAAGATCCACTGGCTTGAAATTCTCACTGCCAGCACAGCAGTCTGAAGTTGACCTGGGATGCTTGAGCTTGGTGGGGAGAGGCACGTCTGCCATTACTGAGGCTTAAGTAGGCAATTTTCCCCTCACAATGTAAGCAAAGTCTCCAGGAAGTTTGAACTGGGTGGAGCCCACTGCATCTCGGAAAAGCCGCTGAAGCCAGACTACTTCTCTAGACTCCTCCTCTCTGGGCAGGGCATCTCTGAAAGAAAGGCAGAAGCCCCAGTCAGGGACTGATAGATAAAACTCCCATCTCCCTGGAACAGAGCACCTTGGGGAAGGAGTGGCTGTGGGTGCAGCTTCAGCAGACTTAAAAGTTCCTGCCTGCCAGCTCTGAAGAGAGCAGTGGATCTCCCAGCACAGTGCTCAAGCTCTGCTAAGGGACAGACTGCCTCCTCAAGTGGGTCCCTGACCCCTGGCCTCCTGACTGGGAGGCACCTTCCAGCAGGGGTTGACAGATATCTCATACAGGAGGGCTCTGGCTGGCCTCTGGCAGGTGCCCCTCTGGGAAGAAGCTTCCAGAGGAAAGGAACAGGCAGCAATCTTTGCTGTTCTGCAGCCTTTGCTGGTGATACCTAGGCAAATGGTCTAGAGTGGACCTCCAGCAAACTCCAGCAGACCTGCAGCAGAGGGGCCTGAATGTTAGAAGGAAAACTAACGAACAAAAAGGAGTAGTATCAACATCAACAAAAAGGATGTCCACTCAGAAACCCTATCAGAAGGTCACCAACATCAAAGATCAAAGGTAGATAAATCCATGAAGATGAGGAAAAACCAGTGCAAAAAGGCTGAAAATTCCAAGAGCCAGAACTCCTCTTCTCCTCCAAAGGATCACAACTCGTCAGCAGCAAGGGAATAAAACTGGATGGAGAATGAGTTTGATGAATTCACAGAAGTAGGCTTCAGAAGTTGGGTAATAACAAACTCTTTCGAGCTAAAGGATCATGTTCTAACCCAAAGCAAAGAAGCTAAGAACCTTAAAAAAAGTTAGAGGAATTGCTAACTGCAATAACCAGTTTAGAGAAGAATATAAATGACCTAATGGAGCTTAAAAACACAGCACAAGAATTTCATGAAGAATACACAAGTATCAATAGCTGAATCGATCAAGTGGAAGAAAGGATATCAGAGACTGAAGATTAACTTAAAGGAATAAAGCGTGAAGACAAGATGAGAGAAAAAAGAATGAAAATGAATGAACAAACCTCCAAGAAATATGGGATTATGTGAAAAGATCAAACCTATGTTTGATTGCTGTATCTGAAAGTGATGGGGAGAATGGAACCAAGTTGGAAAACACTCTTTAGGATATTATCCAGGAGAACTTCCAACTTCCCCAGCCTAGCAAGAGAGGCCAACATTCAAATTCAGAAAATACAGAGAACACCACTAAGATACTCTTTCAGAACAGCAACCCCAAGACACATAATCATCAGATTCACCAAGTTTGAAATGGAGGAAAAATGTTAAGGGCAGCCAGATAGAAAGGTCAAGTTACCCACAAAGGGAAGCCCATCAGAATAACAGTGGATCTCTCTGCAGAAACCGTACAAGCCAGAAGAGAGTGGAGGCCATTATTCAACATTCTTTTTTTTTTTTTTTTTTTTTTTTGAGATGGAGTCTCACTCTGTCGCCCAGGCTGGAGTGCAGTGCCTGGCCTTTTTAAATTTTTTTTTATTATTATACTTTAGGTTTTAGGGTACATGTGCACATTGTGCAGGTTTGTTACATATGTATCCATGTGCCATGCTGGTTTGTTGCACCCATTAACTTGTCATTTAGCATTAGGTATATCTCCTAATGCTGTCCCTCCCCACTCTCCCCAACCCACAACAGTCCCTGGAGTGTGATGTTCCCCTTCCTGTGTCCATGAGTTCTCATTGTTCAATTACCACCTATGAGTGAGAACATGCGGTGTTTGGTTTTTTGTCCTTGCGATAGTTTACTGAGAATGATGTTTTCCAGTTTCATCCATGTCCCTAAAAAGGACATGAACTCATCATTTTTTATGGCTGCATAGTATTCCATGGTGTATATGTGCCACATTTTCTTAATCCAGTCTATCGTTGTTGGATATTTGGGTTGGTTCCAAGTCTTTGCTATTGTGAATAGTGCCACAATAAACATATGTGTGCATGTGTCAACATTCTT
The DNA here is from genome assembly GCF_028878055.3 of Symphalangus syndactylus. Classification (NCBI taxonomy): domain Eukaryota; kingdom Metazoa; phylum Chordata; class Mammalia; order Primates; family Hylobatidae; genus Symphalangus; species Symphalangus syndactylus. The sequence continues at coordinate 26,850,708 of NC_072438.2, forward strand.
AAAGAAAAGAATTTTCAATCCAGAATTTCATATCCAGCCAAGTAAGCTTCATAAGTGAAGGAGAAATAAGATCCTTTACAGACAAGCAAATGCTGAGAGATTTTGTCACCACCAGGTCTACTTTACAAGAGTTGCTGAAGGAAGCACTAAACATGGAAAGGAAAAACTGGTACCAGCCACTGCAAAAACATACCATATTGTAAAGACCATCGATGCTATGAAGAAACTACATCAACTAACAGGCAAAATAACCAGCTAGCTTCATAATGACAGGATCAGATTAACGCATAACAATATTAACCTTAAATGTAAATGGGCTAAATGCCCCAATTAAAAGACAGACTGGCAAATTGGATAAAGAGTCAAGACCCGTTGGTGTGCTGTATTCAGAAGGCTGAACTCACGTCCAAAGACACAGGCTCAAAATAGAGGGATGGAGGAATATTTGCCAAGCAGATGCAAAGCAAAAAAAAAAAAAAAAAAAAAAGCAGGGGTTGCAATCCTAGTCTCTGATAAAACAGACTTTAAACCAACAAAGATCAAAAAAGACAAAGAAGGGCATTACCTAATCATAATGCAACAAGAAAAACTATTCTAAATATATAAGCACCCAATACAAGAGCACCCAGATTCATAAAGCAAGTTCTTAGAGACCTACAAAGAGACTTAGACTCCTACACAATAATAGTGAGAGACTTTAACACCCCACTGTCAATATTAGACAGATCAATGGGTCAGAAAATTAACAAGGATATTCAGGACTTGCACTCAGCTCTGTACCAGGTGGACCCTATAGACATCTACAGGACTCTCCACCCCAAATCAACAGAATATATATTCTTCTCAGCACCACATCACACTTATTCTAAAACTGACCACATTATTGGAAGTGAAACACTCCTCAGCAAATGCGAAAGAAAGGAAATCATAACAAACAGTCTCTCTGACCACAGTGGAATGAAATTAGAACTCAGGATTAAGAAAATCACTCAAAACCACACAACTACATGGAAACTGAACACCTGCTCCTGAATGATTACTGGATAAATAATGAAATTAAGATGGAAATAAAGAAGTTCTTTGAAACCAATGAGAATAAAGAGACAATGTATCAGAATCTCTGTGACACAGCTGAAGCAGTGTTTAGAGGGAAATTTATAGCACTAAATGCCCAAAGGAGAAAGGGGGAAAGATCTAAAATCAGCACCCTAACATCACAGTTAAAAGAACTAGAGAAGCAAGAGAAAACAAATTCAAAAGCTAGCAGAAGACAAGAAATAACTAAGATCAGAGCAGAACTAAAGGAGATAGAGACATGAAAAACCCTTAAAAAAATCAATGAATCCAGGAGCTGGTTTTTGAAAATATTAACAAAACAGATAGACTGCTAGCCAGACTAACAGAGAAGAAAAGACAGAAGAATCAAATAGACACAATAAAAAATGATAAAGGAGATATCACCACTGATCCACAGAAATACAAACTACCATAAGAAAATACTATAAACACCTCTACACAAATAAACTAGAAAATCTAGAAGAAATGAATTCCTGCACACATGCACCCTCTCAAGACTAAGGAAGGAAGAAGTCAAATTTTTGAATAGACCAATAATGTGTTCAGAAATTGAGGCAGTAATTAATAGTCAACAAAAAAAAGCCCAGGACCGGACAGATTCACAGCCAAATTTTACCAGAGGTACAAAGAGGAGCTGGCACCATTCCTTCTGAAACTATCCAAACAATAGAAAAAGAGGGATGCCTCCCTTGCCAGGTCTGTCTCACAGACCCTGGTGGAGCAATGGATAAAAGGAGTACTCAGACACAGGTATGCTGTGAAAGAGCAGCTAGGGGACTGCTGGCACTAGGGGCTGAAGAGAGTTAGCAGTCCCGATAAGCTGGAGCCCCTTGTTGTATTCAGTACTGCTATAATGTCAAAGGCCTGTAGCCAACACAATATGTGGGTAATTAACATGGTCATCCTCTCTTGCAGGAAGCAGTCTTGCATGTGGATGATCAAAGGTCAGTCTCCAGATAACATAAGTAAATAAACGTATCTAGATAGATTTCTTTACACTCCCTTGTTACCTACTCCTCGCCCTTGGCCTCAGGGTAAGAGAATTAGCTGCTTTCAGCTTTAGTCCCTCCCAAAGCTTTTGCAAGACTTTCTGACCTTTCAAAAAGGTTTGTGTCTTTCCTTATAGCTTCTCTCACCACCCTGACTGACCTCCTACACCCCGAAACTGATTTTATGAGGCCAGCATCATCCTTATTCCAAAATCTGGCAGAGACACAACAAAAGAAGAAAATTTCAGGCCAAGATCCCTGATGAACATCAATGTGAAAATATTCAATAAAATACTGGCAGGCAAAATCCAGCAGCACATCAAAAAGCTTATCCAACACAATCAAGTTGGCTTCATTTCTGGGATGCAAAGCTGGTTCAACATACGCAAATCAATAAACGTAATCCATCACATAAACAGAACCAATGACAAAACCACATGATAATCTCAATAGATGCAGAAAAGGCCTTGGATAAAATTCAACACCCCTTCATGCTAAAAACTCTCAATAAACTAGGTATTGATGGAACATATCTCAAGATAATAAGAGCTATTCATGACAAACCCCCAGCCGATATCATACTGAATGGGCAAAAGCTGGAAGCATTCCCTTTGAAAACCGGCACAAGACAAGGATGCCCTCTCTCACCACTCCTAATCAACATAGTGTTGGAAGTTCTGGTCAGGACAATCAGGCAAGAGAAAGAAATAAGGGGTATTCAAATAGGAAGAGAGGAAGTCAAATTGTCTCTGTTTGCAGATGACATGATTGTGTATCTAGAAAACCCCATCATCTCAGCTCAAATTCTCCTTAAGCTGATAAGTGACTTCAGCAAAGTCTCAGGATACAAAATCAATATGCAAAAATCACAAGCATTCCTATATACCAATAATAGACAAACACAGAGGCAAATTATGAGTGAACTCCCATTCACAATTGCTTCAAAGAGAATAAAATACTTAGGAATACAACTTACAAAGGATGTGAAGAACCTCTTCAAGGAGAACTACAAACCACTGCTCAAGGCAATAAGAGAGAAGACAAACAAATGGCAAAATATTCCATGCTCATGGATAGGAAGAATCAATATCATGAAAATGGCCATACTGCCCAAGGTAATTTATAGATTCAATGCCATCCCCATCAAGCTACCAATGACTTTCTTCACAGAATTGGAAAAAACTACTTTTAAGTTCATATGGAACCAAAAAAAGCCCACATTGCCAAGACAATCCTCAGCAAAAAGAACAAAGCTGGAGGCATCACACTACCTGACTTCAAACTATACTACAAGGCTACAGTAACCAAAACAACATGATACTGGTACCAAAACAGATATATAGACCAATGGAACAGAACAGAAGCCTCAGAAATAATGCCACACATCTTCAACCATCTGATCTTTGACAAACCTGACAAAAAGAAGCAATGGGGAAAGGATTCCCTATTTAATAAATGGTGCTGGGAAAACTGGCTAGCCATACACAGAAAACTGAAACTGGACCCCTTCCTTACACCTTATACAAAAATTAACTCACGATGGATTAAAGACTTAAATGTAAGACCTAAAACCATAAATACTCTAGAAGAAAACCTAGGCAATACCATTCAAGACATAGGCATCAACAAAGACCTCAGGACTAAAACAGCAAAATCAATAGCAACAAAAGCCAAAATTGACAAATGGGATCTAATTAAACTAAAGAGCTTCTGCACAGCAAAAGAAACTATCATTAGAATGAACAGGCAAGCTACAGAATGGGAGAAAATTTTTGCAATCTATCCATCTGACAAAGGGCTAATAATATCCAGAATCTACAAGGAACATAAACAAATTTACAAGAAAATCACACAACAACATCAAATATTGGGTGAAGGATATGAACAGACACTTCTCAAAAGAAGATATTTATGTGGCCAACCAACATATGAAAAAAAGCTCATCATCGTTGTTCATTAGAGAAATACAAACCAAAACCACAATGAGATACCATCTCACACCAGTTAGAATGGCGATCATTAAAAAGTCAGGAAACAACTAATGCTGGAGAGGATGTTGAGAAATAGGAACCCTTTTACACTGCTGGTGGGAGTGTAAATTAGTTCAACCATTGTGGAAGACAGTGTGGTGATTCCTCAGGGACCCAGAGCCAGAAATACCATTTGACCAAGCAATCCAATTACTGGGTATATACTCAAAGATTATAAATCATTCTACTCTAAAGATACATGCACACGTATGTTTATTGCAGCACTGTTCAAAATAGCAAATACTTGGAACCAACCCTAATGCCCATCGATGATAGATTGGATAAAGAAAATGTGGCACATATACACCATGGAATACTATGCAGCCATAAAAAAGGGTGAGTTCATGTCCTTTGCAGGGATATGGATGAAGCTGGAAACCATCATTCTCAACAATCTAAAATAGGAACAGAAAACCAAACACTGCATGTTCTCACTCATAAGTGGGAGTTGAACAATGAGAACACATGAACACAGGGAAGGGAAGGAACATCACACACCAAGGTCTGTCAGAGGGTGGGTGGCTAGGGGAGGAATAGCATTAGGAGAAATACTTAATGTAGATGACGCGTTGATGGGTGCAGCAAACCGCATGTCATGTGTATACCTATGTAACAAACCTGCATGTTCTGCACGTGTATCCCAGAACTTAAAGTATAATAAAAATTATTTTTAATTGTCATACAGTAAAATGAGTCTTTTTTATTTTGATAAATTAACTATAAATTTTAAAACATGTATAGATTTGTGTAACAGCTCTATAGTTAGTATTCAGAACAGTTCTATCACCTCCAAAAATTCACTTGTGCTATTCATTATGATCATCTTCTAAGCTGTGGTACAAAATTACACAAATATACAACTGTTTGAGATTGACTAGCTTCTTTCATTAAGCATAATGCCTTTGAAGCTCATCCAAGTTATTTTATATATCAACAGTTTGTCCCTTTTTATTGGTGAATAATATTCTATGGCATCAAAATGCCCCCACATATTATTTATCTATTCACACACTGAAGGCTGTGAATCTAGATTCATTTAATATTTCCTATCACCAAGACAAGGAGAGTTTTCCATAGCCTTTAAGAAATTTGTGTATCTCACCAATAATTTAGAATGTTGATTTTTTTCTTTGTCCTACATTTTTCTTTTCTAATATGCTATCTCTTCTTTATCTTCTTATGCAAATAAATAAGTAATGTGATATATTGGTTAGGAGTACAGCTTCAGGAGCCAGATTTCATAGGTTGAATTTCCACTCTACAACTTGCTCATTGTACAACATTTGCATGTTACTTAATTTTTATGGACTTCAGCTTTTCCATCTATAAAATAAAGATAATAATTTCTACCTGTTAATTTTCTTAAGATTAAAAGAGGGAGTACACACAAAGTTTTTGAAAACTGCTAGACACATAATTTTACTTAAAAATATTAAGTATCCCCCTACTTCTATAATTGGACATAATTAAAATAATATATCAACAAATTTCAAACCATAATTTTAGATGTGTATACGTATAGGTACTTAATAGGTTTTAGTTGAGTTTCCAATATTAAATACTAACCATAAGGCCTGAAATTAGGTACGTGACAGGTATAATGCTTGCAGTGTAGACAGATCATAGGAAAATTCATCAACACCACCTGGAAAACTGCTGTGAGAACTAATGATAAGGAATTTTAAATGTTATATTGGAATTATGTTAACTAACTACAGTTGAATTTTCGGCAGCAAAATATATGCACCGATTTTGTTGCAGTTTGACAAAAAGGACCCAACTGCAATTCCAGTTTACATATTCCCATGACCCTTCCTTTTTCAGAGGAGAAAAGAAGGAATATGTGATTATAAAAGCAAAGAACCCTCCATTTTTCCTGCTCATTGTTAAAAAATACTGTTTTTATTTGTTTTTTGGACATTGATCTTTTAGAAATATTCATATTTGCTTTTTCTCTTTATTCAGAAGGGCAAGGGTAGGCTCAGAGTTTTGCGCAGAGATAATATTAAGTGTTTGATATTTAACCAAAGCTTATACAAATCTATTTGGATCACTAACGTGTTGTGATTATAGTGAAAATCTGTTAAGATACAGATTTTCCTTGAATGTCCAAGTGCCTCTGGCTTATAAATAAAGCCACAACATTTAATCTGAGCACTTTTGGAACATGATGGAAAATGACAAATTTACCCTCTTCCTGAAAACAAACAAAATTAAAACTCTCTTCTCTCATCTCCTCAAAGAAAGAAAACAAATACAGACAGAAATAAAATACACTGACACACATATGTAACACAAAAGTCATAATCTGTGGTGACTCTTCTTCACAAAGACAAAAGTACATATATTCCCTTATCCCGGTCCTCTTTTTTTCTGGCACAATTTACTTAGGATTTGTCATATACTTTCATAAATTTTTCAGTTCCAATGGAATGCCATTTATCTAACTTGGACTATAGAACCCTTGACATAGTCTATATGCCTCTCTGTGTAAGCTATCACCATATTCTCCAATTTATATGACTCTTTATGACACTTGACATTGTCATTTATCTCCGCTGACATTTTCTTTGACTTATACATTTTCTTTCTATTTTTTTCTGCCATTTCTTCTGCAACCACTGTTAAGAATACCAGATAAACATTACAATTAGATTTGAATGTCTTCCACTGATATTTGTTTTTAATTTCTCCCTTTTCCCTATCATATTCATTTGTACCAAATATATTTCTAAGTCACTTCTTTCTCACATCTCTGCTCAAAAGTCTATTCCTTCCCCATATCTGTTTGTATTAGTCTGTTCTCATGCTGCTGATAAAGACAAACTGGAGACTGGGTAATTTATAAAGAAAAAGAGGTTTAATGGAATCACAGTTCCATGGCTAGGGAGGCCTCACAATCATGGTGGAAAGCGAAAGCCACATCTTACATGGCAGCAGACAAGAGAGAGAATGAGAACCAAGTGAAAGGGGTTTCTCCTTATAAAACCCCATCAGATCTCATGGAACTTATTCACTACAAGGAGAACAGTATGGGGGAAACCGCCTTCTTGATTCAACACTCTGTCACCAGGTCCCTCCCACAACACATGGGAATTATGGGAGCTACAATTCAAGATGAGATTTGGGTGGGGACACAGCCAAACCATATCACTGTTCCATGTATAGTCTGCCAACAACTTATTTGATAGCAAGTCCTATCTCTTTATTGTTTCAGTAAAACATTTGTAGTTATCCTTAATTCTTGCATAGTCTTTATATCTACTTGCACACCAATCAATCAATAACAATTTTTCCTCTTAATTGGTCATACTGAGAATGCAAACTATTCTGACTTCTCAACTCCTACCTCCTAGCGGATTAACCACAACACTTCATTTACGTATAACTGCATAGATTGTTCCAAATTATCCTAAAACTGTGTGATTTAAAGCAATATTTTATTTTTCTGCATTATTCTTTGGGTTGAGGTGGCTAGCTGAATGGTTCTCACTAAGGCCTTTCAGGCAGTCAGTTGGTGCATGAGTTCAAATGTCCGAGATGGCTTACTCCCTTGGCTGGCAGTTGGTGCTGGCTATTGAAAGAAGCTCAGCTGGGCCTGTCCACTGGACAGTCTACATATGGACTTTTCATGAAGCTTGGTTTTCTAACAACCTGGGGGCTAGTTTCTAAGCTGGAGATTCCCAAGAATGAGTTTCAAGAGCCTTAGTTCAAAGCTGCAGGACTTCTTGTGAAGTCCTTCTTCAACTTCCATTTCATCATATAGTCAACCCCAGATTTAAAGGTAGAGGAATGAGACTCCACCTCTTAATAGTGAAGATCAGCATGTGCATGACACAGGGTAGGAAATAATTGGTGATCACTTTGAGGACTCTTGGCCATAGCCTCTCACTTTTCTCTTTGTTTCTATCTTTGCCCTCTTTCACTCTATTATTGCTAAGTCCTCAAGAGTAGTCCTTTCTATACACCCCAGATTATGTTAGTCCTTCTTTCAAAACCCTGCAGTGGCTCCTCATTTCATCTAAAGGCCAAAGTCCTTATAATGACCTAGGACACCACTCACACTTTGGCTCCCTGTTACTTCTCTCAACTTATTTTCTATGACCATTCTGCTTTAGCCATACTGGCTTCTTTATAAGTTTTTCTTAAACAATTCAGACATTCTTCTGAACAAGGACATTTTCATTGACTATTTCCATTGTCTGAAATGTTCTTCATTCAGCTAACTACATGATTACATCCCTCATCTGTTGCAAACCTTTGTTTAAATGTCACGTTCTCAAGGAGGTCTAACTTGAATATCCAATTTGGAATTGCAACTCCATCCTAGGACAGGGGTTCCCAGTTTAAGGTAGGATGCTTCCTTAATTTCTGTTTTTTTTTTTTTTTTTTCTTGTTTTCACACAGAGTTTCACTGTCGCCCAGGCTGGAGTGCAGTGGCACAATCTCGGCTCACTGCAACCTCCCCATCCTGGGTTCAAGTAATTCTCATGCTTTAATAGGGACCTTGATCTGTTTCATGGTCTGGTGCATTCTTGCTCCTCTATAAGCCATTAGAGGTGAGTTTTGGAGAACAATAATTTTGAATAACATTGAAAAGCCAAGAATAATTTTGGCTTGGTTTTGAAGGACATCTCATTATTTGGGCAGTGTATGTACCTGGGCTGTATTCTGAGTCACTTGTACCTGTACTAGGCTGCTCTCTCACTGAAGAGCTCTGTCAGCATTACGACATCTGAAGAGATTTAGCTCCCTTAACCTGTTCTACATTAGTCAAGCACCTTATTTCCTCCATTCCTTGCCCCACTGTAGGAAATGTCCTCTGCTCTTTTCAGCATTTCATTTGTTTTCAAATGTCTTCTCAGCTTGTATCCTTGTTTCTGTCTGTGCTCCACGTATCCATGTTCCAATTTCCCATTGTTAACATAGTCAGTTTCATGGGAATATCTTTTAATACAATGGTCTGAGGTCCTTTGGATCAAAACAGTTTTCAAAATAGTACCAAAATCTTATTTGTATTTCATACTCTTGTTCTACAAAAGGGCAGCGTTAAATTCAGATCTGTTGATAAATTAGGTTCTGCAATGCATCACAGGATATCATATCCTGTGGTTTCCAAATAGAGTAAAAAAAATCACACTCATGTTTCCCAAATAGTGTGGACAAAATAAGAAAAATAAATACATTGCAAACTTGGGTTAAAAAGTATAATTGCAAAGCCAGGTAAAAAAGATCTAGTGTGAAACTCTGAGAAACAGACTACTAAAATGTTTTCTTCAGTCAAAGAAATTCCAGCCCTAATTATTAGCACCTAATCATGATACTTCAGTTGACGGGTGTGATTCCTGATTGGACCATTGTCAATGATATATGAGGTGTTAGACTGAGAACAAGGTTAAGACAAGGTGTCAACTGCCACATTTGGAATAGATTGAACTCTCCTTCCCAGACCTATTGTTAACAGCCCCTTAACACCTTCTTTTATACTGCCTAGGCCTGGGAGGAGTAATTTGGAGGGCAGGTAAGACAGTACAGCTGGAAGTATTTGTCCACTGTACACATAACCTTCTTCATACAAAGAGTTATGCTGTACTCTAAAGAGACTTGAATTCTGCTAGATGAACCATTTTATCCACTTAACTACAGCCCCCCTCTCCTTTTGCAAACTACCTGCCTACACAATAATTCAAGGAAATAATTGAATCAAATACATTGATTAAATACCCCTTTTATAGACATACTGAGAGATCCTATATCAACAAATTACTGAGATATCAAACACAAACAGGACCTAGGCTTTAAATGGCTTTACCAGAAAAGATAATGGAATTATACTAAATAAACCAATTTTAATTTAAAGCCCTTCTTGTAAAATCAACTATTCGTATTTGCAAGGTGACTTAAGTGGTACATGAGAGAGGCTGTAATCTAAAAAGAAGAAAAAAAATCTACTTCTTACACAAAGGGTGTATGTAACACCCCAGCTGCCTTGGTTCAAGGCTATGAAAGATGGAAAACATTACGGGACTATGGAAAGAGCCTTGCTTCTGGAGGTGCTGAGAGCCAGCAGACGGGAGTTCAGTACTAGCCCTGACACCAGCCAAAAGTGCTCCTTCACTTCTGTAGGCGCCATTTTCTTTGACTATGAGATTAGGAAGAATCGAGTCTCCAATGCAGATCTGAAAATCCTATGGCTTTAAGTAAATATGTACTTTTAAGCCCATAGATGTGGTGGAAATGCCAGCTGCAGGCACGTGTCCTCTGAAGCATATCAGTCTGCGATGAGGGACTCTCTTTTGAACTAAGTTGTCACTCTGATTTCTGACTGTCTCCCAGGCCTTGTCCCTGCAATCATTCAAAGAATAGACTCCCTCAACTGTGCAATACAAACAAAAGAGAAGTGACAGGCATTCAGAGGTCTTGGCCACCAACATATGTTCTTGTGGGACAGTGCCACAAATCTTCAACCCTTACAGCCACAAGGTCAACAAATCAAGTAAAAAGAGGTGGATGCATCTACGTAATCAAAGATATGACTGGCTAACACTTTTATAAGGGACCATAAAGGGAAAGGAGAAATTTGGTGATCTAAAATTATCACAGAATTGGCCGAGCGTGGTGGCTCACATTTGTAATTCCAGCACTTTGGGAGGCTGAGGTGGGTGGATCACTTGAGGTCAGGAATTCAAGACTAGCCTGGCCAATATGGTGAAACTCTGTCTCTACTAAAAAATACAAAAATTAGCCAGGCATGGTGGTGCATGCCTGTAGTCCCAGCTACTCAGGAGGCTGAGGCAGGAGAATTGCTTGAACCCGGGAGGCAGAGGTTGCAGTGAGCTGAGATGGTGCCACTGCACTCCAGCCTGGGGGATAGAGTGATACTCTATCTCACACACACAAAAAAATAATAAAAAAAATAGAGGAATGTATGTTCTAGGGATACTTTTGGGTTCCATGATAGGACATTATCATTACAAGGTAAATAAAAAATAATTGATATTTTTCCTTTGTAGTTCAATGTATTCATGTTAATCACACGAATTCTTTAGAATGCATTTTGACATAACCTGACCCCATAGAAACCTTATTGTATGTTAGTCTTAGTTTAAATGTTTTCATGCAGTATGTGACAGATATTTTTAATCAGAACCACATTCATTTGTATACCCTAAATCCCCTAAAGCCCTCATTAAAAATGAAAAGTCTTCTGTCTAATAACTCCTGAGGTTGTTGAATTTCACAAGCTCACCATTACCTCTTCCTGAATTTTATTTTCCTGCTTGGTCAACAGGAACTGTTTGCTGCATTTGGATTTTTCAGGTCCCCAAATATGTCTAAGGTAAAAGTTGGCACTGAATTCTAAGCTAGATTTGCCACTTGAGATCCTGGGTGAGATGAAATAATCTGCTAAGATAATAATACTCTCATAATCTCCACTTATTAAACTGTCAAGTGTGGTAACAGTCTTTGTTAGCATTTGCTCTTTTTACTTCTTTTCTAATAGTCAGCAATGAAAGTTCCCTCCTACCCCCAACATATACACATAAGTTTATCATTACTTCTATTTCTTATGGGAGGGATTTTTAAATTTTTTTGCTGAGATACATTGACAGTTTTTAAGCACAATACGTATATAAATACATGAGGCATTTGAAGTGTTTTTCTTTCTGTGTGCTGGTGTAAATTAGATGACTCCTTTTAATCTTCTGTATTTACCAAACAATTTTATGTTAATATACATTATTTACAAAGTTTTCTCTATTTTACCCAGAAGTCTTAAACATGTATTCATATTTATTGCTGAAAAAGTATCCAAATAGCCATCAATGATGCAGATAGTTTTGGTAGTTGGCATAAGTCTTCACACAAAGTTGAAAGTTAGTGACAGAGCTTGCAATTCAGAGGTGAAAGAACTGGCAACTAAAAGCAAAAATGAGGATGTTTTTAGATAGGCATGATCAGAAACATTCTTCCTTCTTCCTTTGCCTTCCAATTCATCTCAGGTTAATGACATAATTCTACAGGAAAGCATGTGTCTGCCATCTCAATAGTTAAAAGAATTAGCTTGACTTCCAAGGGTAGCTGCACAGGAGTACCAAGCAATAAAGAGCCTGGGAGCTGGGAATGAGAAACAATTAGAGAACACTTCATTAATGCTTAATGATGCAGAGCGGGCACACAGCAAAGCTGATTGTGTGCTCTGTCTTAGCCAATGATGCTCACACAATGCCAGGGTGGTGTTATAAATGCCTCTGCTCTATAGGCTATGGATCAAAGAAGGCAGAAGATGAAATTATCTGGGGAAACTTAGTATGACAGTTTGGAGAGAAACCAGAAAATGACCACTGTGGATCCTACTGCCAATCTCAGTGCAGGGTTAGGACATTTTATATACTTTTCATATTTGGTTCTCTAAGCCTAATTCCTAATAGGCATGGCTAAATCCCACTGAGGATTTCTGTTCCTAATAATGCATTAAGCATCTCAGTTGGAAGGTCCCATAAAGCATTTCCCCCTGCTTTTTTCTCTATCACACTGCGGCGAAAAAGGATTAAAAAAACACTGCACAGGTGCAACTTGCAGCTGTTGAGGGTAAACTCTGTTCTAGTATATTAATTTATATCCCACCAGGGGAATTGAGGAATAGTTTAGTTCCCATAAAAAGAAAAAAAAATTGTCTTCATCAAAGAAGAAAGAAATTTCCCATCCAGATTACAAAATTATTCCTGGTCAAAGGGGCCTTTATAAATGCAATTTCCTAACCCAATCAAAAGACCACAAAAATAAACAGGGAATTTCTCTGCTTTGGTTTAAAATTGTTTGTTTAAAATTACGTGTGTGTGTGTAGGTATATACACATATATACATATATTATAGACACTAGTGTATGGATACATATAAAACCCCAAGAAGCCCCATTTAATAAAAGTTTAAGTCTTTAAGGATAATCAAGCCAGACCTATGCCATCATAGTCTTTCACTCTTCTTAATTCCTGCAGCAAAATAAAAATTAATGACAACATATACATTTACATTACACAGTGATTTTTCAAAAAGTAAATCACATATTGTGTATCCCTACTATAAAAAAATGAGGCTTTATCTTCTTTACTTCCTATAACTTCATCTAAAGCTGTGTATGTTTACCACTAGTGTTCAAAACTGTGACCCCTGAGGTATAAATTTTAAACTACTAAATGAAGACTCACATAAGCTCTGTCTGGTATAGTGGAAATAGCAATAGACAAAAAAGAAAAAAAAAGAAAAGGAAGAAAGAGGGAAGGAAAGGGAAGGGGAAGGAAGGGAAAGAAGGAAGGAAGGAAAGGAGGGAGGAGGGAAAAAGAAGGGGAATGGGCAGAGAAAGAGGAAGAGGAGAGAGAGATGGGAAGAGAGCAGGGGAGGCAGAGGCCTGTTATATTGACCCTCCCACACTTACTGGCTCTAGGATGATTTTTAACTACTGGAAGTCTCATTTCCTTCCAAATGGACAATAGTTTCTAACTTGCTTACCTTCCAGAATCATCATAGAAATTCACTAAAATAATCATCAAAACCCTATTGTAATCTGTAAAGAATTATATGAGCCTATTGTGCTCTTTGTAACCCAGATCATCCTGTCCTTTGATATTTTCATAAAATTATTTTGGTTCCTCTGTCATGCCTCGTGAAAATCTGTTGCTTCTACAAAATTTGTGTAGCTGCTACATATTTATGGTCACTTACATCTCTGTGTTCTTGTGGTTTACACTAAACTCTCTACCTAATTGATGTCAATGATTCTTGTGGCCATTCTCTTCTCTTTGACCTGACTCAGAGTGTAGATGAAATTCCTTACTATTCACGAAGTATTAGCCATGCAGGGCATGTTGCCATAGAAGCTGGCATTCAGCACCTGTAATGCTTTGGCCTTTCCCGGTGGGGCGAATTCTCACGCCTCCTATTTCTTTATCCAGCTTCCACTAAGTTATCTCCCTGCCTGTATTTTCATTTTCTCTCTTCCTGTCTCTCAGCCGCCCCCAATTTAAAGTTTATTTTTTATAGAGCCACATACCTGCTACTGCTTTATATTCTCTTCTAAACAAGGACGTGTGAGAAGCTGAAGGGCATCTCAATTTTAGCGCCCAAAATGGAAAATAGAAACAAACAACAACAACAAAAAAAACAAAAAAAATGCTTTCTAGAAAAAGATGGTGGTCCTCCATTTTGGATAGAAAAACTGATTTAAAATGTTTCATACAATGTTTTAGTTGCTCATTCATAAATCTAGAAATCACAAGTATATGGTGTTTATGTCCTCATATCCTCTTATAAGCATGATCCTTTGTCCTGTGGAACTCAGAAACACCACCTAGGTTCTGGTTGATACACTGCTACTTTCCAACCCTGGAAGATTGGGATTGGCACAGCAGATAATACCTCTTTGCTATCTACATCTTGTCTTAGAATGTAGGGACTAAGGCAAGAATGAGAAACATTGCATTCATTCTTTCGCTAAGTATATACCAGTGCGTTGGGCACTTTAATGACTGCTCAGAATATACACATGATGGCTTTTGTAAAGATGACACTCTAGTGAAAGAGGCACAGGTCAATAAATAAGTGAAGGAAAGTTTAACCTCTTATTTGGTTGAAGTATAGCTGAGGCTTTGTGAGGACACACAAGGTCTCAGTGTACAGCTGAGTTTATGAAAGACTTCACAAGGAGGGAGTACTTTAGATCTGCCTTGAGAATAAACAATTTAAAAGGTGGATAAGTAAAAGGCCGGAAAAGTCATTCTAGGAAGGAAGAACTATAGATAGGCATCTATTATCATATTATATCCATAGATATAATAACATATAACATTATATTATTATATAACATTATAATATAATGTATATTATAATTATATATAATATACAATATATAATTATAATATATACTAATATAATATTATCTATCTATAATATTACCTATCATGTCTTATCTATATATTACAAATATAATTGTAATATACAGATAGATATTTACATATCATATATAATATATCTATCTATATATAGAGATAAATACCTAATTAGATATTTAGATAATTAGATATTTAGATAATATCTGTATATGGAATATTATAATTATATTTAATGTATAATCGTAAGAGATAATTTTAGAAATAAATGCTATTACAACTAAAGTAAAAATTGTAATTTTCTATTAATATTTTACATTAAATTACATGATTATGTAATTCCATATACTTCTCTAGTATAGAGAGTTTCAAAGTATTGTTTACTAGTGTATCTTTAATGTCAATTGCAGTGTTTGTCACGTAGAAGATACTAAATATCTGATTAATTGAATTAAGGGGTAAGTGAAAAATCTCCTTCCTTCCTGGGCCCCATTCACCCACTCTAATAGGACACTATTATTTTGGGTTCTATGTACATTCTCACAGAGCTGTTATGCAGTAAAAAGCAATGCATAATGCTTGTTTGTTCAATTTTTGACAACTTTGTTAAGGTATGATTGGCATACAATATATGAAAAATATTTAACATGTATAATTTCATAATTTCTGACATAAATACGTCCTTGAAACCCTCCCACAATCAAGAGAGCAAACATATCCATCAATCTCAAAAGCTTCCTTGCACCCCTTTGTCATCTCTCTCTCCTGCCCTCCCATGTCACTCCCACCTTCATCCCCAAGCAACCACTGATTTGCTTTATGTCACTATAGATTAGTTTATATTTTCCAGAGTTTTGTATAAATGGAATAATATAATACACTGGTCTATTTTACTCAGCATAATTATTATGACCTTCATTCTTGGCGTTGCATGTCCATTCCTTTTAATTGCTGAGTATGTTCTATATTAATGGAGATCCATTTGAGGGTTTTACGCAATTGGATGAAATTGTCATTTTACATGTGTTAGGTCCTAAATGAGCTGAATCTGATTCTATCTTTAGGCTAATCTCCTACTACTCTTTGATCTTCTTTATAGAAATATTAGAATATTTTTTGTTCCACAAACTGACTATGTTGGTTAAAGGGCTCTTATCTTTCCATATGCCAATCACTATGCTTAGAAAAAAACCTCCCTGTTTATGTGATACATGCCTATTTATCTTTGTGAGCTCAGCATTTGGGTACCTTTTAAAATGCCTTCTCTATCTATGATTGAGATACTCTCTTCTTTTCTATGTTGCCTCAGGATGGTACTGTCATCTCCTTTAATTGATTACACTCTATACTCATTATTTGTTGGCCCCATGTGCTTATTTCCTACTGGAATATGAGTTTTTTGAGACTCATACCATGCCATGGTTATTATTTTCTATAAACATTTAGCACAGTGCAATAATTATAATTGATATAAATATAATTTTGTTGAACTTGCATTGAGATTATAATTTGGTTGGAATGAATGAAATAGAAATCTTGGAATTGCTTCTCTTCAAGCCCTGGAATTAAATAGAGGTGACAACAAAGATGACTTTTAGTGAATCATATCAGTGTAATTACCGAACAGATGGAGACTCTCTTTGGTTATTCTCAGTTTAGGAGAGTGAAGGCAGAGGCTGGCCATGCACACATGGCAGACCCAAAATCCTCCACAGTTGTGAGAATCAATACTGGTGGATTAATGATACTCAGTTACTTATTTTTAATCATACATGAATAGTTTATTTTCTTTAGATGTTGTTAGCTTAAACAAGATTATTTGAGTGACTCTCATGAAATAAGTACAGTCATGCACCTCAAGACAACATTTTGGTCAAGAATGGACCACATATATGAAGGTGGTCCCATAAGAGTACAATAGCATGTTTTTATTGTATTTTTTCTATGTTTAGATACACAAATACTTACCATAGTCTTACAGTTGTGTACAGTATTCAATACAGTAACATGCTGTGCAAGTTCACAGCCTAGAAGCAATAGGCTATACCCTATAGCTTTGGTGTATAATAGGTGGGATATACTATCTATATTTGTGTAAATATACTGTACGATATTCACACAAAGACAAAATTGCCTAGCGATGCATTTTGTGGAACATAACTTCTTCATTAAGTGATGCATGACTATACCACAGTTTTTTAAACAGGTATTTTATCACGTACTTATCAATTAACAGCACACAGATACAACAAATTAGTAATTTTTAAGTGTGGTGGTTCTGCCCTAATAAGAAGCATTTGATAGCCAGGGGTATTTATTTATTCATCTGTTTAGGCTTGGTGATGACAACATTTACTTATTGTGGATAATGAATAGAGACAGTAAACATTCTACTTTCTTGGGCCAGTCTTCTGTGAGGAAAAGTGTTCCTGCTCCCAAACTTAATAATTGTGAAACACTGATATCAAATAATAAGGGAATAATTATGTGTTTAGAAAAATATCTTGGTACTGATTCTTTTTCATTGCCAGGTTCTGCTTCCAATGTGTGTCTTCTTCTGGGCTCCGTGTAAATGCCCAATCCAAAGGCTAATGTCCTGGGCACTTTCTTGTACCAATAATGTTACTTGAAATGCAGAAAGTCTTCGAGGTCTCCATATGCAAATTCTTAAACCTCAGTTTTGATGGCATAATTTTCCTCAATAATAATACTTCCCTTCTTAAGCTATTACTGCCTTTATTTGTAATTTCAAAAACATGTGAAGATGACAGAATTACCAAAGTCCTCTAATTCTGGAAAGATGATGCCTGGGAATTTCTGTGCATTTCTTGCTTACAGGCTGCTGCAATAGATAGGGTTTCATGGTGCTCCAGAGATTTTTTTCTCAGGAAAGACAACTGCATTTTCTCAATTTAAAGATACTTTATACGCACACCACACAGACACACACACACATACACACATTATTTATTTCAGGGTTTTGTATTTACCTTTATGGGCTAGTAATTCTTCATCTGTGAATAGTAATAATGATAAACCTATCATTAAATTTACATTTGTCCTAAAATGAATTACATTTGAGAATTAGAGAAATGCATTACATCGGGAATGAGTGTTGTCTATAGGAACATTGTATTTGACCTCTATTTGACCTCATGACTTTGGACTTGAATGTCTGAGAACAGATGTCTAGAGCAATGTCTGAGAACAGATGTCTAGAGCAATATCTGTGTTCATCTGTCTGTCTGTCTGTCTGTATGTATGTATGTACAGGGGTTAGCTCAGTACCTGGTATGTATTAATACTAGACACTTCATAATCGATAACTACTATTATTAATTTCACCAAATTCTGGCCTCCACCTTCCAGCTTGTACATAAGCTGAGCACACTTACGTACATAAGCATAGAGCTTGGACTGATTGGCACTCTGGCAAACTCCCTCAGTGCTGTGTTTTTTTGCCCTCTCCCAGTTTTGTCTCTGCCTGCTCTCTTAGATTGTTAATATGCACAGGGAACTCAGATGCCTGTGTCTAGTGCATGCAATAGAGGCAGTCTCCACAGAAGCATTAGGACACAGAGCTGAAAAGGCCTCCCTTCCCCTTGACATCTTTTTCCTTCCCTCTCTTCAAGCCAACACACTGGTTGTACAAGTATAGATACATTTACATACTGACAGTTTTGGCAGTGGCACTCGAAAAACAAAAGCAAACAAATAACAGTGAGAGATTTGTGTGTACAATGCAGAAGGAAGTCAAGGAAGCCTTCAGCATAGACATGGGTCCTCCTACTGTGATTTGTCCCCCCAGTGTTGCCTTGGATAAACTGGCTTCTTTACTACTGGTGTCACAAACGATTTATTTGCAGTCCAAATCCAGTCTGAAAAGTTAAGAGCCTGAACAATAATTAAGTTGTGAATAATGAATTTTTTTTCCAATTTAAAGGACTAAATTTCAGTTTGTGTTTAAATATTAGGAGATCTGGCACTGATAATCTTATTTTGTCTTGGCAATGATCACTTTAACTTACTAGCAACTGCCCTATTTTAACTACCCACAATTCCCATCAATGCCCATTGTTATATATCAGGGCTGCTTCACTTATTTACATTATCAGCTGTCTGCTCATGTAGATAGAAGGTGGCAGTAAATAGTCCAGATTAAAACATGCATTTGTAAAGGAAGTGTTTCTTAATTAGCAAGGTAACTCAGCTTTCTCTAGATTCAGTCCTCCCATTATTAATTCTAAACAGCAGTGTTTCTTACGGTGTACCTCCAGGATACACTTGGTCAGAAGTTCCTGGGGTGCTTATTAAAATGATATGTCCTGGGTCTCAACCAGGACTACTAAATCAAAGTATCTGAGAGTAAGGCCTAGGAATCTGAATGTTAAATAAACTCCTAAGATAATTGCACACTCAGCTTTAAAGGCTGCTATCATCTAAAATCCTTTTAAAATTGACTCTCTTCCATTGCTCTATGGGTTCACCTTGCCCGCTGCCTAGAGAGAACCTATTTACCAAGACAGGAGAATTGCAATAGAGAAAGAGTAATTCACACAGAGCTGGCTGTATGAGAGACCAGAGTTTTATTATTAATCAAATCAGTCTCCCTGAATCAAGCATTCCGGGATCAGAGTTTTTAAAGATAATTTGGTGGGTATGGGCTTGAGATGTGGGGAGGGTTCATTGGTCAGGTTGGAGATGGAATCATAAGGGGTCAAAGTTAAGTTTTCTTAATGTCTTCTGTTTCTGGGTGCAATGGCAGAACTGATTGGGCCAGATTACTGGTCTGGGTGGTGTCAGCTGATCTATTGAGTGCAGGGTCTGCAACATATCTCAAGCACTAACCTTAGGTTTTACAATAGTGATGTTACCCCCAGGAGCATTTTGGGGAAGTTCAGATTCTTGGAGTCAGAGGCTGTACATCCCCTAAACTGTAATTTCTAATCTTGTAGCTAATTTATTAGTCCTGCAAAGGTAGACTGGTCACCAGGCAAGAAGTGGGTCTTTTTGAGAAAAGGCTGTTATCAATTTTGTTTCAAAGTCTAACCATGAATTGAATTCCTTCCCAGAGTTAGTTCTCACCATATCCAGCACCATGGTATTCCAAACAGCATTGCCTCAGACCAAGGCACTCACTTTATGGCTAAAGAAGTTCAGCAGTGGGCCCGTGCTTATGGTATTCACTGTGGTATTACCATGCTCCCCATCATCCTGAAGCAACTGGAATGACAGAATGGTGGAATGGTCTTTTGAAGTCACAATTACAATGCCAACTAGGTGACAATACTTTGCAGGGCTGGGGGCAAAGTTCTCCAGAAGGCTGTGTATGTTCTGAATCAGCATTCAAAATATGGTACTGTTTCTTCCATAGCCAGGATTCATGGGTCCAGGAGTCAAGGGGTGGATGTGGAAGTGGCATCACTCACCGTCACCCCTAGTGACCCACTAGCAAGATTTTTGCTTCCTGTTCCCATGGCATTATGTTCTGCTGGCCCAGAGGTCTTAGTTCCAAAGGAAGGAATACTACCACCAGAACACACAACAATGATTCCATTCAACTGGAGGTTATGATTGCCACCTGGACACTTTGGGCTCCTCTTGCCTCTAAGGCTAAGAAGAGAATTACAGTGTTGACTGGAGTGATTAACCCAGACTATCAAGATGAAATTAGACTATTACTTACAATGGAGGTAAGGATGAATACGTCTGGAATACAGGAGATCCCTTAGGACATCTCTCAGTATTACCATGCCCTGTGATTAAGGTCAATGGGCAGCTGCAACAGCCCAATCCAGGCAGGACTACAAATGGCCCAGGGCCTTCAAGAATAAAGGTTTGTGTCACTCCACCAGTTAAAAAGCCATAACCAGCCCAGGTGCTTGCTGAAGGCAAAGGGATTACAGAATGGGTAGTACAAGAAGGTAGTTATCAACACCAGACACGACCATGTGACCAGTTGCAAAAATGAGAACTGTAATTGTCATTAGTATTTCCTCCTTATCTTGTTAAGAATATGTTTGTGCATGTATACACTTGTAATAAGAAAATATCTTCATTTTATTTCTTTTCTTTTTTCTTTATCATGAGATATAAGATTTATTGACTTCATATCAGCATTTAAGTCTTGTTAACTTTATGTAATATCATTTAGGTTAAGAATTAGTGCAATTCTGGTTGTACAAAGGATAGCTATATTATGTTAGGCATAATTATGACCTTATTATTACCTTTTTTGGAGATTAAGTAGGATTTCAGGAATTGTGTATAAATGCCAAGTTGACAAGGGGCGGACTTGTGACTGTTAATATTAGATGTCAACTTAATTGGATTGAAGGATGCCTAGATAGCTGGTATTGTTTCTGGATGAATCTGTGAGGGTGTTGGCAGAGGAGACTGACATTTGAGTCAGTGGACCAGGAAAGGAAGACCTAACCTCAATGTAGGTGGGTACCATCCATTCTACTGCCAGCAAGGCTAGAACAAAGCAGTCAGAAGAAGGTCAGATAATCTGGCTTGCTGAGTCTTCTGGCTTTCATCTTTCTCCTGTGCTGGATGCTTCTGTCTGTTCCTCCTGCTCTTGGACATCAGACTCCAGATTCTTCAGCTTTGGGACTCTTGGACTTACACCCATGGTTTTTCAGGGGCTCTTGGGCCTTTGGCTGCAGACTGACAGCTGCACTGTTGGCTTCCCTGCTTTTGAGGCTTTTGGACTTGGACTGAGCCGCTACTGGTTTCTTTCTCAGTTTGCAGATGGCCTATGGTGGAACTTTGCCTGTGATCATGTGAGCCTAATAATCTTCCTTTCATATATACATATATTCCATTAGTTCTGTCCCTTCAAAGAACTTTGACTAACACAGCATCCAAAAAAGGTCTAATATCCAGGATCTATAACTTAAACAAATTTACAAGCAAAAAGCAAATAACCTCCTTAAAAAGTGGGCAAAAGACATAAGCAAACACTTTTCAAAAGAAGACACACGTGTGGCAAGCTTATGAAAAAAATGTTCATTATCACTCATCATTAGAGAAATGAAAATCAAAACCCCAGTGAGATACCATCTCACACCAGTAAGAATGGCTATTATTTATTTTGGCTATTAAAAGTCAAAAAATAACAGATGCTGGTGATAGATGCAGGAGGCAGATAAAGGAGGATCCCGGAGAATCTCTGACCCACCCCACGAGAGTTTACATCAGATGCTTTTGTGCAGATGAGGAAACCTGCCCAAGGCCTTGTCTGGGCATCCACAATGGAATGGGGCCCCCCAGTCAAATCACCGGGAATTCACGCCTTATGCAGCAGGGATGAGCCTGGCCTCTTTGGCTTGTGTGTAGTTGTCTGGAATTCAATCTGTGAGGCGGGAGACTGTTGGCAGGACCTTGTTTTTTCACCGAGAGCTTTCTTTTAATAAATTCCACTCTCCTTACCTTTTGATATGTCTGCGTGCCTCATTTTTCCTGGTCATGTGACAAGAATCTGGATTTTCGCTGAACTAAGGAGCAAAAAATCCTGTATCACTTACAAGGTTGTGGAGAATATGGAATGCTGATGCACCGCTGGTGGTAGTGTAAGTTAAGTCAGCCGTTGTGGAAAGCAGTGTGGCAATTCCTCAAATAACTTAAAACAGAATTACCATTCAACCCAGCAATCCATTTTTGGTTATATCCCCAAAGGAATAAAAATTGCTCTATCCTAAAGATACAAGCACATTTATCTTTATTGCAGCACTACTCAAAATAGCAAAGACACGGAATTAACCTAAATGTCCATCAACAGTAGACTGGATAAAATTTGGTGCATATACACCAAGGAATACTATGCAGCCATAAAAAAGAATAAGATCATGTCCTTTGCAGGAACATGGATGGAGCTGGAGACAATAATCCTAAGGAAACTAACACAAGAACAGAAAAACAAATACCACATGTTCTCACTTATAAGTGGAATCTAAACAACAAGAACACATGAAAACCAGGAGGGGAAAACAGACACTGAGGCCTGCTTGAGAATGGAGAGTGCAAGGAGGGAGAGCATCAGAAAAAATACCTGTAGGGTACTATGCTTATTACCAGGGTTATAAAATTATCTGTACACCAAACCTCTGAGACATGCAGTTTACCTATACAACAAACCTACATATGTACCCCTGAACCTAAAATAAAAGTTAACAAAAATCGATTCTCCTTGGCTGACACTGACTTTAATGAATGTTCTTTTTGTTATCTTGTAAAGGTTCTGAAATTAACTTTTAAAATTTCTGGATTATCTCTGGGGAAGGGACACCTCAAGGCCTTTCAGTTAAATTATTACAAGTAATTTCTCTTCTTTGTGACATAATCATCATTGTCAGTTTCATCATCATCTTTGCTCTAGTACATACCCATTTCTTTAGAAGAATTTCTTATCCAGCCTCAACCTTGATATAGTGCTGCTACCACTAAGGATATATATATAAAGACAATCCCAGCAGTGCAGTGACAGCCAGATTGTACATCTTAGTTCGAAAATACTTTAGTAGAGAGTTGTTCTCAACTGGGGCAAATTTTGTTCTCTAAAGAATATTTGGCAATGTCTGGAGATATTTTTGATTGTCTTACGATGGGGGGCGGGGGGTGGGTGCTACTGACATCTGGTGGGTAGAAACACCAAGGATGCCATTATAACCATCCCACAATGCACAGAAAAGCCCCCAAACTGAAGAATTATCCAGCTCAAAATGTCAAAATTGGTGAGATAGGGAAACCCTGCTTTAGAATTTTCTTTCAAGATTGAAATGCTCTAGAAGCCAGAAACATCTACTTTTGCCCATAGTTCCACTTGTAAGTGACAGCAGCTGAAAACTATCCTGGATCTTGGGGTACAGGGACATGGGAACTTGAGATTTTGGACTGGACAGCAATCCCTTCAGTGGTCCTCTGTCACATAGAGTTTATAAGTCAAAGTCCTTACCTTGTGGTTCTCAAGCATTAGCATACATCAGAATCAACTAGAGTGTTTGCTAAAACAAAGATTTCTGGACCTTATCTGTGGGGTTTCTATTTTGGAGGGACTGAGAGGTTGCCAAAAGTTTGCATTTCTTAAAAATTATTTGGAGGTGCTGATGCTTCTGGCCTAGGGACCACAGTTGAAACACCACTGCCTTAGCCTGTTCCTCTGAGCCTGGTCTCAGTCTGTCCATGGAACCTTTTTAACTGTCATCAAGTATCTGCAGCAAAGTCAGATGAAATTCCTCCTTGATTTCTGTTTATATCTGCCATGATTTGTTTATTTGTTTGCTTATTTTTACATTGGATCCATAATTCTTTTCCTTTTGTTCAGAATGGCTTCTATTGTCAGTTTTCCACAATAACTCCTTCAAAGAAAATAGTGCCAGAAGAAACAAAATATGCAAACGAATAAGCAAGGAACAAAAAGTCTCTAGTCTTTTCATTTAACTGTCTTATTACTGTTGATATAGTAACTGGTAGAATTTTTGTCTTCATTTGGTTAGAGGCAAATTGACATCTAACTATACCATGAATTCTGATTTGTTGATTTTATGTATGCCTTTCTTGCTTTATTTATTTATTTTTGCTCATTAATATTTTTTAAATCCTTGTTTCTGCACCTTGTTATTTTTTAATTTTGTTGCATAAAATTTTTTATAAACAATTTTAAATCTTTTGAAAAACAAGGCAAGATATAAATAATGAATTACACATCCTTCAGGGCCTGTTAAAAATGCTACCACACATACAAGAAATTTCCTGCTCTCACAATCTTAAAATAATATCGTAATGATGCTCTGTTATGAATTCCCTTAGAATATTATTCATGCCCCTCATGTCATGACTTTTTATGTTTTGATGTTTTAAATAATGCAGTATTTGATAGCTTAGTAGAAAATACGCAATATAAATAGAAGTCAAGACACACAGCATAGAACAGAAGTCCCTGAGTCCACCTTCTAACTTAAGTAATTTACTGTTACAAACACTGCTGAAGCCATCCTTGACATGTGTCCTTGTCTCATAAGCAGGAATTTCTGTAGGGCTGATTTAAAACTGCATAGTTGAATGGAATTTCCACATTGTAAGGTATGTGTACAATCATTTTTACATGATACTCTGAATTGTTTTCCAAAGTGAATGCACCACCTATACTTCTCTTAGCTTCAGGAGATAGTTATTCTTTCTTTCAAGTTTTACCAACACTTTGATAGACTCATATTTTTTAAATTTTGCCAATACATCCAAAGGTGCAAAACAGTACTTCATCATGATCTATCTTTCTTTGACTGAGTCTTTTTCTTTTCTTTTTTTTTTTTTACCTATCATGTTTCTGCCTGTGAAATACTTATTCTTGCCTTACAAACTTTTCAGCTGGGTCGTATGGCTTTTCCCCATTGAATTTTGTATGCATGTTTGTTTATTTGTTTGTTATGATAAACTCTGGAGAGAAATATGTAGTTATATAAACTGCAAATTTCTTCATGTCATCTTGATGAACAGAAGTTCTTAATTTTAATATAATTGAACTTACCAATCTTTACTTTTATGCTGAATGGGTTTTGCTTGTTTTAGAAAATACCTGGTTATACAGATCGTCGATATTTTTGTGTAGATCTACAGATTTAGCAAGTCTTTGCAGGCATTAGAATCTATCACGGAGATTCTAACATGCATTAGAGTAATGAAAGTCTGCGATGAAGCAAATAATGAAATCTCTACAATAAATATGGGTAAAGGAAATGGCTCTTATCAGTAAAGTATGTTGAGGATTTCCCCCCTACAAGAATGAGAGATAATAAATTGGAATTTGTTTTTCTATATAGTTTATCAGGCAATCATAAAACATAAGATATGAGTACATGAGAAATGAGAAGGATTAGTGGTTGGGATTATAAGAGTGCTGTGTTTGGAATGTTGCTTATAAAAATGAGCCTTGTAGAGAAAAGTTCAGTCAAGCAGGTATTGAAATGAAATATTAGGGGGAATTTAGTTTAAGTGGAAACCGAACTGAACAGAGATTTCGTTTCTTTAGCTCAAGACCTATTCAAATCCCTCTAAATTTCAGAGAATGAGTAAAACCCACACAACCTCTCCAAAGGATTAGGGTGTTCAGAAATTCGTATAATGATAGAGACAAGTAAAGGGGCTGAAATTTGTCTTGCTTCCAAGAAAGGATAAAACTTTGACTCCTACACAAGGGGCATTATCCTCTGCCACTTACATGAGTGAGTAGATGTCAGATGCTAAAGGGTAAACTATTAAAGAAAAGAAAAATACCATACTCGTTTAAGGATGAGAAACCTCAAGTTCAAAATGTGGTACCAAGGACCCAACTACAGTGTCTTCAATTACTTTTTGAATTTCTTGTCCTCTCTGGGACTCAGTTACACTGTCTGTAAAATAGGATGAACTGGGAGTGTGTGGTTCCTTCTGGCTGTAACATGAAACTACTCTTAATAAAAATGCATCTCCCAGCCTGTAATGATCATTGTTTTGCTTTTGACTTGACTAGCATCTACACTCTTTTCTTAAAATAATGATTTAGATTTAATTTGGGAATTGACTGCCCCATTCTGTGTTCATCATAACAGAAATAAATGTAGACAGTGATGCGTACACTGTACCCCAACATGTGGTATATGTCTGGCACATGACAGGTGCATAATACAAATTTGCTAAATATTTGTCGAACAGTGTATTTCAGGTGGGGCTCCATTTTCCACTTCTGAGGTGAAGGCTGACCCAAGTCTACCTGATAAAAAAAAGTTTTATGTTTTTGTTTTGTTTTGTTTCCATATTTAAAGGGATGGGTATGTAAGCTAAGTAGGCCTGATGTGGTTCAAATGTAGGATTCTATTAGCACTATTAAGATAGAATACTCTATTTCTCCTAAATTTGAAGATAATTTCAAAGATTCACTATAAGAAACCTGAGAACTTTAGCCAACCCACAGGAAGACAGAACTGAGAAGAGGAGAGAGAAGGAAGAAAGAAGGGAGGGAGGCAGAGGAGAAAAAGAGAGAAGAAAGAGAAGGAAGAGGGAATTGATGATATAGAGTAATGCATGATGTTATAATCTGAACACCTAGATACCTATTCCCAAAGCAAGAGATATCTCACGGACTTTTCAGTTACAAGTGGCACTAAATTCTCTAGTCTGTTTAAACCTTTTTGATTTTCCATAATTTGGATTTTTTAAAAAAATCTCAATTTCTTAGAGAACAGTTGGGAACCAAGATGAAAGTAAAATGCATTCATTTGAGAAAGGAAAATATTGCAAAGTTTAATAGATAATAACTGGCATGAAGAAACTTTTTAATCAATGTTTCATTATAAAAACAATTAGACTTTGGATTTGGGGGTTAAATAAAACTGCATGCAAATCCCAATTCCATTACATACAGGCAGTGTAGCCCAGTGCAGTGCCTAGCTGCACATAGAAGGTGCTTAATTAATTATGCAGAATGAATAAACCAATCAACAAATAAACTTGGCAAGGATACGTAACTCTCCTGTAGAACGGGTTATAAAAATGATAATAGTGCATTATAACCTGAATGTTAAGCACCATGCAATTCCTGGGCACATATACAACAATAGCTTCCCTTCCCTATTTTATAGAGATGAAATTGAGTGAAAATTAACATATCTAGAGCAAGCTCAAAATAAGAGAGAGAGAAAAAGAAAGAAAACAAAGGAAGAGAAAGAAGAAAGGAAGGGAGGGAAGGAGGGAGGAGGAAGGAAGGAAGGAAGGAAGGAAGGAAGGAAGGAAGGAAGGAAGGAAGGAAGGGGGGGGAGGGAGGGAGGGAAGGAGGGAAGGAAGGAAGGAAGGAACTAAGAAAGCAAGCAAGCCCATTGCCTCTGAACATACTCGTAGCAATATAACTAAGCTCAATGTTTGTGGAAAGGAGTTTGCATATAATCCTAATACTATGTTCAACAGTCTTCTAGAAATGCCATCTACCCTTCCCAGCAGTTCAGCCTGAGTCAGCATCAGTTTCTTTATGTAGGACTCAGAGCAAAAACAACATTATCATATAGAAGTAGGATTCAGATTATCTGCCATGGGAGAAGTTGGTTTGATATTTCATCTACAGACATCATCTGTATGCACTTCATCATCCTTTATAGGTGAACAGTGAGGCAGCATTTGCTGTGCTGCATAGAAAATTAAATAGTCAACAGACTGGTAAGATCAAAAGCAAGGAGCTAAAGTGCAAATAGTTACTAGAGGTGTCAAATAAAGTGTCATGCTAATTAATATATACACATATTTGGGATACATTTATAGAAGAGTATTGCGTGTAGGGTGTTTCTTTGTGTGTAGATTTTGGCAATAAGTTTGTTTTATAATTTTCTGCTTGTAACCCAAGTTTCTGAATTATTTTTAACAAAGCAGTTGTAAAATTGCAAAGTGTAGATGTGTCAATGTGCTTTAAAAATAGCCTGTCTTGGAACTGAAAATATATGATTAAGAAAATAAAACTAGACTTTTAATAGAATGAAGTTGATTTAGAAGATTTTAGCAAGTAGACTGGGATAGACAAGCATCCTCCATGTTTCATTCTATAAATGACACAGAGAAGGAATGAGAAAATTCTTTCCTGAAGTGGCAGGCCAAGTCTTCATTCATGCCTGTACCATCGGGAAGCTTATCTAGGTACATAAATGCCTTGTGGGGAATTAGGAGTAGGCCAGGAGGCAATGCCAGACCTCAGCTTTAGTGCTTCTATCTATATAATTCTTCTTACAATACCAATAAGTGTCACCAAAACCCATCACAATTACCTTGCATTCTTTAAAATGACAAGTCTATGTTTTAGAGAAGTATTTCTTCAAATATGGTTGAGGGACAGCCTCCCTCACAATCATTTAGAGTGCTACTTTAAATTGCAGTTTCTGAGTTCCACGCCAAGCCTGTGTCACCTCTGGTACTGCCCTGAGGACAGCTGCAGTGGAAAATCTGTAACTTTTTTTTTTTTTTTTTTTTTTTTTTGAGATGGAGTCTTGCTCTGTCATCCAGGCTGCATGCAGTGCAGTGGTGCGATCTTGGCTCACTGCAAGCTCCACCTACCAGATTCACGCCATTCTCCTGCCTCAACCTCCCGAGTAGTTGGGACTACAGGCGCCCACCACCATACCTGGCTAATTTTTTGTATTTTTAGTAGAGACGGGGTTTCACTGTGTTCACCAGGATGGTCTCGATCTCCTGACCTCGTGATCCGCCTGCCTCGGCCTCCCAGAGTGCTGGGATTACAGGCGTGAGCCACCACGCCCGGCGAAAATTTGTAACTTTAAAACCATTATCAGAGGAAATATGATGCAGTGCTGTGTAGTGATTAAGGAAAAATATTAAAACCAACTTTCCGGGGGTTTGAAGTCAGGTTAACGCTGTGAAACATCCAGCAAGTTACTTAACTCCATTACGCCTCAGCTCCTGGTCTTTAAAATAGGCACAAGTACAGATTATATAGTAATACCGACATTACACATATATTATGAAAATTAAGTAAGTCAATAGTGTAAGCAGCTTAGAGAAGTGCTAAGAACTAAACACATGTATTAAAATTAATTTGGAATTTGCCACATAAGAGAATTCTATTAATCCAGTTTTCCCAGTCTCTCCCATTGCCTCATAGTATTTTCTTCATTTTGATTATAAGCTTTCTGAGTTAAAGGACTGTTGATTTGTTCACTCCCTTACACAGTTCCTGAGATATTATACCGTGAGCAATTTTTAAAGTTTGATTCATTTTAATACTGTCCTTTTCCCTTGTCAGAACCAAAGGCAAAGGAACAATGTTTAAAAGCTTTCCATCTCATAAAAAGTTAACCTTAGCATCTTAGACCAAAAAAAGGGTTGTGAACTCTTCAAACACAGAAAGGTTTTAGATTATATTAGAACTATTCTTATGCAACATAGGCTTGTGTTTCTTTATGTCATTGTTGCTTTTCTTTTTTAATTTTTTAAAATAAAAATAGAAGGTCCCTCATAGTCTCATCTCTGCTTGCCTTCCCTCATCAGTTGCTATGGCCCTCCATTCTTGGGCTAAGCTCCAGGCACGTTGAAGTACTTCTATTTTCTACCGAGTGCCATGAGCTCTCTTAGCTGAGAGTCACTACACATGCTCCAATTTCTACCTGAAAAACCTTCCCCAGAATCTTCCCCGTCTCTGTTCTAAATGGTTTCTCAGTGGGTCTGGGTTTCTGTCAACTCCATGGAGCATCTTGCTGACAGGAGCCTTGTCTCATTCATCCCTAAGTCACCAGTGCCTGGTAGAGGGAATCTTGCATATTTCTGTTGAAGAAAGGAAGGAACAAGGGAAACTGCAGCCTATGATTCTTCCAATTTGCTTGCGTTCTCCAGTGGAGCATCTGCATGAATATTAATCCAGATTGTTACCCACCAGACACATGACTCTGGATGTGCTACAGGCCAGACTGGACAGATAGAAAGTGAGCAGGCTGAAGAACATTCAACCAGGGAGAGTGTTCCAAGAAAGCCCTACAGAAGCTTCAAGGCTTCACCTAAGCTAGCCTCTATAGCCACTCAACCACACTTCTATTGCACTGTCTCTGTTGCAGGCTAAGGTCAGGGCCAGCCCAGATTCAAGGGAAGGGGACTACAAAGAGCATGCATGAATACAGGATTCTTGATTCATCAGTGAGGAGGGGGAAGACCTTTTGGAGGCAACACATCAGACTCTTGCTCATCTTTTTCTGCCCCTTCAGATATATCAAAGAGAAGAGGAAGTGTGTCATGTGAAGACTAAAGAAACTTTTAGATCTGCTACATCTGGGTTCACAGCCTGACTCCATCAATGACCAGCCACATTATATATTTTTTTTACCTGATACTATCTCTATAAGGGAACTGACAATACCTACTGATATTGTAGGGTTATTGTGAGAATTAAAAATAAAATGGGAACAACTTTTGCTATAAAGTAGACTGTGGGCAAATGGTGGTTATTGTTCACATTATTTTCAAAATCTAAGAAATAAAAACTTATTTAACATGAGAAAGAGATGAATCACAAGATCTCACCTATTTCCCCCTCTAAAAAAATCTCTAAATCAGCTCCACTCTGAATGTCATTAAACAGCATAAGAATATATATTTTCACCTCAGTTTCAATTTATTTTATATACAGGTAGCCCTTAAGTCTAAGATAAAATCAATAAAGTTTAAATGCTTTATTGATTTCAATCTACCAACAATAGTGAGTAGCCAGAAACTTGCAAATATTCTTTATCCAGATGAATTGTTAATAATACAGATTACCAAAAATATTTGGTCTTTAAATCATAAAATTACATGCCTTTTGCTAACTCATGAAAATGGCTTGCCTATCTAGAACTTCTGCACCCATCAGCATTTACAAATTTTTTATGAGAAAATATTGGTAATTCTTCTCCCTTTATTTTTTCAGGAAATTTAGATCTGAGATTTAGTGACTTGCCCAAGTTCATTCCACAAGTTAATGGTAAGGAGAGGATTAGACTATGTCACTAATAGAGTTTGTGGCATTGTTGCTAGAGTACAGACTGCTACACTAGCTCCTTCCAGATGTTTCCAAATGTAAACAAACAGTGCTTTGAAAGGCACCATTCTACCGTAGCCATCAGGTATTATATTTTGATTAGATAAGCAAGTAAAAGTCTTGGGAAAACAAAAGGCAAGAGCACATTCTGATAGCATTTCTGAGTTAAATCAGAATCACCGACCCCTGAAGAAAGTTTGTTTTGAGCCTTATGGCAAGATGAATTTCTGATAATTCAGTGTTCCTCAAAGCTAGCAAAAATGTTCATATGTCAACTAACGTAAATCTTCTGTTCTGGAGCAAAATCCACATCCACTTCAATACAACAACAACAGAATGTTCTCTTTTTAAAACAGCTAGCAAAAAGTTTCTCTTGGTTCTGTTTACAACGTAGATAATGACACATATAGTCTTCTGTCTAGAAAACACTTTCTTTGCCATCTTTCCCAGTTTTCTTCTTCTAAATATGGAGAAACAGAAATTCAAAGTCCTTGTCCAGTTCTGTCTCCCAGCGTTAACTTTACCTCCAGTCACTACTTGATATGGTTTTGCTGTGTCCCTACCGAAATCTCATCTTGAGTTGTAGCTCCCATAATTCCCACATGTTGTGGGAGGGACCTGGTGGGAGATAACTGAATCATGGGGGCAGGTTCCCCCATACTGCTCTCATGATAGGAAGTCTCATGAGATCTGATGGTTTTATAAGGAGAAACCCTTTGCACTTGGCTCTCATTCTCTCGTCTGCTGCCACGTAAGACGTGCCTTTTGCCTTCTGCCATGATCGTGAGGCCTCCCCAGTCATGTTGAACTTTAAATCCATTAAACCCCTTTTTCTTCATAAATTACCCAGTCTTGGGTATGTCTTTATCAGCAGTATGAAAACGGACTAATAGACTACCATATATTTCCTGGCTGCACTATAGACTCTATCAGGCATTCCCTAAAATGTTTTCAATTTATATTAATAATATCCATCTAAATGTTATAGTATCAATATTAAATATCAACAATGTCTGAGAGTTTTATAAAGACAGGAGCCATCTTTTCATCTTTAATTCCCAGTTCCTCTCATGTTGTTTGCTAGATAGAAGACATTCAGAACATGCATGCTAATTGAAAGAATGGAGAATGCCTGAAGTTGTACCTTAACCTTACTACCAGTAGAAAAGACAAATAATTCTATCAGTACAGCTGAAATTTTTACATACGAAGGCATATCGTGAGGAACTGACTTCTCAGGCAAAATAAACCCTCTGACCAAATAGGTCATTATTATTAAGAAATCCCTCCTTTTGGGAGCACAGCTTTTAAAAGCAGCAGAGTGGTGGGGTTTCTTCCGCATCCTGCTTATGTGGTCAGAGATCTGTAAGAGGGCTAGACTGCCTTCTATGTGGAAGGAAGTGCTGCATCTTCTCCCTGCCTTTTTCCTGAGTCATGCTCAGGGTTTAGTGGTCTTCTGAGAGCATGCTCTCCCTTGGCTGGCTCCATTTTACTCCATTCTCTCTAGGACCGGTGAGTAAGATCTTATCACATGACAATGGCAAGTAAGATTACAACTGGAGGTCAGAGAGGGGAACGAAAATAAAATGTAAGATCAGAAAGGAAAGAAAACATCTTTAGTCATTATTACCTGAACCACTGAAAAAGTGAAAAACAGCTCTGTTAACCAGAGTGAAGTGTTCCCAGGAGAACATAAATAATGCTCACACAAAGCAAAGCCTATGACCACACTGACCATATTTGGATGAGATATAGACAAGGCTCCTCATGACCACAAAATCGACAACGATTAATGTGAAATTCTGCAACTAAGCATCCTCATCTCCTGATGTATGCTATCTTTTTCGAGTGATGGTTGCCCCTGTATGTATGGCAATTCAAACCCCACTTTATTTCTCCTGCCTCTTAGATAAAATTTGCTACGATTTCCAGTCATTAAATTCTCACTTTTTGATTAGCTCTTAACACAAACTGGTTCCACTTTCCTCAATCCTGCTTAGAAACCTCTAACCCAAGTCCAAATCCTGTAAGAAGCTTCTCCCAATCCTCCCTTTCTACCTAGGTTCCCCTTGGGTGCATTCTTCCTTTCTGCAGCAGGCTGAATAACTTAAACCTACTTAAACAGCAGTTCCAGTGACATTTAGAGGTGGGTTTTCACACTGTGTTCTCTATGTCACACCTCATTCTCCAATGGTGATAGCAGTTCCACATCATGGGGTTCTGGGTCCTTGCCTAGCTATAAATCAAAATTATACATGCTTTTCTACAAGATTTTTGTGCTTCACAATATATCTCCTATCTTACTTGGCTCAGGCTGCTATAAAAAAAGAACATGGTAACCATCATTGTACTCTTTATCTACATAAATTCAATTGTTTTAATTTTTAACTTCCACAGATAAATGAGAATATGTGAAGTTTTTTTTGTGTGCCTGGCTTATTTCACATATCATAATGTCCTATAGTTTTGTTCATGTGGCTTGGAAGGGTAGTTAGGGGTGGGGGGAAATAGAGATGGTTAATAGACACAAAAATATAGTTAGAACGAATAAGATATAGTATTTGATAACATAACACTGTGACTATAGTCAACAATAATTTGTTGTACATTTTAAAATAACTAAGAGTATAATTGAATTGTTTGTGATGCAAAGAAAGGATAAATGCTTGAAGTGATGGATACCCCATTTACCTTGATGAGATTATTATGCTTTGCATGTCTGTATCAAAATATCTGATTTGCCCCATAAATATATATACCTTATGTATCTACAAAAACTTAAAAAAGTGCCATAGATTGGGTGGCTTATAAATAACAGAAATGTATTTCTCCCAGTTCTGGAGGCTGGAAGTTTGAGAACAGGATGCCAGCATGGTTGAGTTCTGGTGAGGACACTCCTCTGAGCATCAAACTGCCAACTTCTCTTTGGATCTTGACATGGTAGAAGGAGAGCTGGCTAGCTTTCTAGTCACTTCTTAGAAGGACACTAATCTCATTCATGAGGGCTCCACCCTCATGAAATAATTATCTCGCTAAAGTGCAACCTCCGAATACTATCCCTTTGGGATTAAGGCTTCAACATATGAATTTTGGGAGACACAAACTTTCAGTCCATTGCAGTCCCATTAGTTGAAAATTTGATGGGAAAAAAGACGAAATCAGTGATATTCAGAATAAAACAGCATCCTGAACTGTAAGTATCAGTAGTTTCTTTCCATTTGTCCTGCTTTTCATTCTTCTGTCTTCGGTTGGGAGGACCAGATTAAGAACTTTAGAGGTGGAATACCCTAAACATATTGCTGTTTCCTTTTATTTGTTGCTGCTCAGCTCTCTCCACGAGCACTTGCTTAGTCTGAGTATCCCACGCTGCTGTATAAATTGAGAGGAATTTTGCTAATACTGCTGTGGTAAGGTCATATCCTCCAGACTGGGGGATAAAATAGGACAGAGCAAAAGGCTCCACTTGACCTTGGGCCTAAGTTACTGCACCTTTTTAACTGTGAAGCACTGTGTGGACCTGAGGCATGTGTTTTTGTATGTGTGGAGGGAGAAGAGAGATTATTTGATACTTGATTAGCCACTAACAAAATGATTTGACTGTAAATAGAAGGGAAAGGGAGTGAATGTGAGATTCTGAATCTGTGATTCTGCAGCTACATGTTGGAAAATACACTTCAAAAGGCATTTTGTGTATCAGCAAAGGCAGACATTAACCAAATATTCAGAATAATATGTGATTAGTGCTTATGGGCACATAACAGAAACTAGAGCAAAGGGATTTAATTTAGGGCCTCCCAGAGACATGTCAGGTGAGATACAGAAGATAGGTAGAAGAACAGGTAGAAGCTCTACCTATTTACTTCTTAAAAAAACTTTTGCCTCAGAAAAAGGCTGAGGGTGCACACAGCCTATGTGGTAGTCAACAAGCAAGGGAGGGCTTTGCGGTGAGGAACAGAGAGTAGCTTGCTCTGGTTAGAATGTTATGTTCCCACAAAATTCATATGTTGAAATTCTCACTCCCAAGGTGATAGTATTAGGAGGTGGGGCCTTTGGGAGAGGATTATGTTGCTGGGGGGCACCTCATGAATGGAATTAGTGCCTTTATTAAAGAGGTACAAGAGACATCTCATACCTTCGGCAACCTGAGGACAGTGCAAGTGCAAATCTGCCTTGATCTTGGACTTTTCAGCTTCCAGAACTATGAGAATAACCTACCCAGTGTATGATATTTAGTTATAGCAGCCTGCACACACGAAGGCAAAGCTCCATCACATAAACAACGAGGCATACTTCCTTAGGATAATGCTGAGCCGTGGTAAGGAACATAGACCCCCTCGGTGCAGTCCAAATAGGAAAACCTTTTGGGCAAGGGAAGAAGGCCTCTTACTCATCCTCATTTTACACTCTATCAAAAAACAAAAAAAAGATTTTGCACTGAGTCGCGCTCTCTCTCGCTCCCTCTCTCCCCCTATGCTCATCAGCTGTCACATGTCTACTCTTCTTACCTACAGTATTCTTTTTCTCTCTTCATCCCTGGGTTGGTTTCTGACTGCTTGACGCTGGTGTGCCCCCTGTAGAGTAGGTTTGGAATCTCACCTGGTATTTCTCTCTGGTCTCACCTTGCTTGGCCATTCTGGAGCCCTACAAATGAGATTAGTGTCCTAAGCATCATAGTCATGCTCACTGATGCTCAGGATATGTGAGCAAGGCAGCATTCCACATGTGACTTGGGAGTTGGGAGAAATTACTCAAGTGCTCTGCACCCCTGTAAAATAGCTACAAAAATCATCCTTTCACGTAATGTTATTGTAAGGATGAACTGAATTGTTTTTTTGTAAAACAATTACAATAATAGCTAGCACATAGTAAGCACTCAATAAGTATTATCTCGAGTCATCTGTGAAACAAATCTATTGTTTTGTGCCTGCTCAACATCCATTACCACTTTGGAGAATATTTTTCTCCACTTTAAATCCTTGGCCTGGTCCTACATCATGATTGCAGGTGAAGAAACTTTCCCTAGATCTGGCCAGTTCAAATCGTAATGATTCACTAATGAACGGACTTGACCAATTTGAAGTTAATGAAACTCTAATCTTGGCTTTTTGCCAAAACTGCTAAGAAAAAGAATTCCCTTTGGGAGGCTGAGGTGGGCAGATCACCTGAGGTCAGGAGTTTGAGACCAGCCTGCCCAACATGGCGAAACACCATCTCTACTAAAAACACAAAAAATTAACAGTGTGGTGGTGTATGCCTGTAGTCCCAGTTACTTGGGAGGCTGAAGCAGGAGAATCGCTTGAACCCCTGAGGCATAGGTTGCAGTGAGCTGAGATTGCACCACTGCACTCCAGCCTGGGCAATAAGTGTGAAATTCCATCTCAACGAAAATTAAAAAAAGAAAAAGAAAAAGAATTCCCTGTTTACACTGGCATTGCTAGGTGGAGTGGAATATAAATTCACCAAGACAAGATTCCCTTCCTGAGAATGAAACTATACAACAAAGCAGACCTGAAGGATGGAGACCAACAGATTCTGACTACCTGTGAGCACTTGCAAACACCTAAGCAGACATGTCATTTACATTATTTGTTAAGTTAGTGAAATCCCGTGTCTGAGTTTGTTGTCAGTTTAAGTGAGATGTCTTATGTCCAAAAGAGCTCTAGCCGTCTGACTTCAACCAAAAGCTTTTTGATTTGTGGGATGCTCAAGGAGAGATGGGTGTATGTACTGTGTTCCATAAATTGACCCGGGGGAACACTGCTGAGCGTAGTTATTATTGATGCATACATTTTATATTCCTTCACAAAGGAAATATCTTTCTGTTCTCACATCAGCTTTGGTCTGTGGCCCTAACAACTCACATTTCCAACTTACCAGAAACCACTGCTTCTGTTATTCCTTATGTCCTGGGCCCTTTTGTTCTCTTCAGTTATGCTAACTTCTCTAAGTTAGTTTTTATGTTTCCATTTCAGGTAAAGAAATCCTCACCATTTGCACCCATTTCCAGTTATATTTCTTTCTTGTTCCTTGCACTCTCCTGCACTAATTTAATCTTTCTCAGATCAAAGGAGAAAGATGTTTTATTCAAATTTCAACTAAGACAACAGAAGGATAGTTTGGCCACCAGAGAGGCTGAAATGGACTGAAAAGGAAAACAGGAGCATTAAGCAATACTAAAAATACAACCAGAATCAGTAAGAAGAAACCACTGATATAAGTGAAATGAAGAACAGGATGTGCAAGGGATGCCAGTGCATTATGGAAAATTAAATAAGGCATCCACCTTAGATTTCTGCTATAGTGAAAATAGAAGAAAATGCATTCATCAAAAAGGTAGACATACTTGAAGGTGGGCAAATGAATCCAGAAACTTGTAGCACTGAAATCAGAATCAGTCAAATTAGCAGTTGTATTTTTGTCCTCTCTGTTCAGAGACTAGTGAGAAGAAAAGTCTTGCTTTATCTACATAACTTCTAAAAGGATACACAAGGGCTGAGTCTTCCTTCATTAAGAGCTCTGGAGTCATTCTGACCTTGATTTGATTCCCTGCTCTTTCGCCTACTAACTGCATGACTTTGGAGAATGTACTAGACCTCCTTGGCAATCTACATGTATAATAGAAAAATGATTGTCATCGTTGCCTGACTCAGATGTTATCAGAACTAAACATGACAATGAATATGAATATATTTTCTAAATAATGAAGTACCACAAAAATAGTAATTATGGATTTTAGTATTATTATCATTACTGCTATTATTGGGTGGTACAACAATCAAAGCACAGAATCAAAAGATTTCAATGAATCTCTATCAGGCAGATTGTTTCATATCTCTCTATATTAGTGGGCACATTCTTTTCAAAATGACAAAAACAATGCATCGGAAATTTGAATCATTTTTTTTCCCAAGGGGAAGGTACTGAGTTTATGATGATTGACTGTGACCTTGAAAACATAATTATTTCAATGGTGCTGAAAATGCAATTTATTATTTTCTGTATTTAGGACAGGTGGAGGAGTTTCACACTGACGTGCAGAAATAGTGAGAAGGCGCCTGCAATTCAAAATAAATGTGAGACCATTGTAGATCCATAGAGCTAATTCTCTAACTGTGCCTTGCAAATAGGTTCAAGTGTGCATCTTTAAAATATCCACATTTTTGATCATATATGTTATTTATTATTGAATTTTGTCAACCAGTAAAGTAAGAGAAAAATCAAAGGGATCCCTACGCCTAAGTATTTCCACCTCAGTTTGATGTGACCCCACCAGAGATCTTCCACGTTACAGACTCCAAAACACTGAGAGAAAAGTAAAAATTTTCAATCCTTACTATATAGTATAAGTATATGATTTCAGACATTTCAGGGTAGAAAGTGTAAGTCCAATATTTACTGGATTTCCCTTCTCAAAGTTAACAGCAACTGTTTTGGATCTGAGGTTTGTATTTATAAATTTGAAACACTAATACATTCTTTGCAGACTGACATTTGTAATGAGCTCTATACATATTAGATGTTCAGTATGTGGTAATTATTATTAGTAGTACTTCCAAAACTGAGAACCAAAAAGACATTGTCTAACATTGTGTACCTCTGACCTTTACCTAAACTAGAATGTGATTTACTTTTGTAATCTTGCAATAAAGAGTAGTACTGCTTCTTGTTGTCTTAAGGTGCTATACAATCTGACTCTACTTAACATATCCAACTTCAGAGTCTCTGTGCATTTTCATCTAGTCCATTCACTTTGAAGCATGGGACTTCCTTTAACACAGACCACTGAGCTCCTATCCATTCCACGCCCTGCACATTCCTGACTCAATGACCCTTTTTGTAATTTCTCCAAATATTTTCCCTATTCAAATACTCTTCTCCATTATTTCCATCCATCCATATTTTACGTATCTTTTGAACCACAGACTCAAATTTTCTGGCTTTAGCAAACCCCACCCCCCTGCCTTTTTCTTTTTTTTTTTTTTTTTTTTTTTTTTTTGAGATGGATTCTCACTCTGTCACCCAGGCTGGAGTGCAGTGACATGATCTCGGCTCACTGCAGCCTCCACCTCCTGGGTTCAAGCGATTGTCCTGCCTCAGTCTCCCATGTAGCTGGGATGACAGGTGCCCACCACCACGCCCGGCTAATTTTTTGTATTTTTAGTAGAAAGAGGATTTCACCATGTTGGCCAGGCTGGTCTTGAACTCCTGACCTCAGGTAATCCACCACCTTGGCCTCCCAAAGTGCTAGGATTACAAGCGTAAACCACTGTGCCCGGCCATCTTTATGTCTCCTTTAGGAACAGAAAATGATGAAATGAAAACAATCAACTTTTTAGAATGTAGAATAGGGGTCAGTGTGATAGATAGAATAATGACCTTGCAAAGATATTCATATCCTAATTCAAGGACCCTGTGAATCTTTATATTACATGGTGAAGGGGAATTAAGGTTTCAAATAAAATAAAGTCATTAATAAACTGATTTTGGGATGGGAAATTATCCAGTCAGGCCCAATATAATATCACAAGAGTTATTAAATAGAAGAGGGCAAGAGATACTCTCAAAAGGATGATCATGAGGGCCCTTAGAAATGGAAGAGGATGCCAGAAGAATCAGTGTCAGGGTGATGCATCATGAGAAATGATTGACCATTGCTGGTTTCAAAGATGGAAAGGGCCCATGAACCTAGGAATACACGTGACTTTTAGAAGCTGGAAAAGACAAGGAAATGGATTCTCTTCTAAACTCTCCAGTAAGGGATGCAGCCCTTATATCACCTTGACTTTAGCCAAGTAAGTTGTTTGTGACTTCTGACCTCAAGAGCTGTAAGACCTAAATCTGTGTTGTTTTAAGCCATCAAGACTGTGGTAATTTGTTATAGATGCAACAGCCGACTTACACAGCAATTTTTTTCTGTAAAGGGCAGTTAAAAATATTTGACACTTTGCAGGCCACCCTGTCTTTTGTCACAACTACTCAGCACTTCTATTGTGGTGTGAAAGCAGTCACAGACAATACACAAATAAATGGATATGGTTGTCTTCCAGTAAAACATTATTTGTGGCTGGCTGGCTTTTGCTTGTGGGCCATAGTTTTCAGAGTGCCACTGAGGTTTTACCATGACCTAAATTCCAGAACCTTGAATCTATGAACTAGTTATTTAATGTTTTTGAGTCTTAGTTTCCTTATATGAACAATGGAATCGCTTATTTGTGTCAGAGATAGTTAGCTATGTCCAAAAATTCATGCTCCCCTTTCCATAATGAAAGTTGTGCCTGAGAAGTGGCTACCCTGCCAAAACTATCTTTCCTGCATTTTTCATAGTTTATTACAAGTACAACTTTCTAGCCATGGGGATGTGAGCCCAGGTAATGGGCATCCTTCCCATGCTTGTCCATATCAACTCTCCTCCAGGAGTTTTTCTCCGCTGGTTGTAATAGAGGTTACCTAAAAAATGACCTTGAATGTTACATTTTAAAGACAGAATGCCTATGTTCTTTGGTCCCTCAGTGACTGCATGGAAGACAGGTGCCCTGCCTTACTATTTACTTATCCAATAACACAATGTGAGCAAGACATAAACTTTCAATCCTTTCGAATCATTACATCCTCTCAAGTCTATTTGATGATTAATGCACTCTAAATAATACTCTATGTTTAGAGTTGTAGTAAAGATTAGATAAAACATCATGTAAAATGCCATACATGACACATGGGATAGTACTAAAAAATATTAATTATACAGTTCCTTATTTTTTGTCATCCAACACTCTATTCTGCACCTTACAATATTAGTTTACTCTGGGATGCTAATCTTATATCCATAATTTGACAAGGAACATTGTCCTCAATTTTTAAGTCAGCATGATATAACATTTAAAAAAGAAAGGCTTTGAAATTTGTTACATTGAGTTTTACTCCTGCATCTCCCCATCCCCCCAAATCCTTACACTTCAATTTAATTTCTATTAACCTCTATCTTATCATGTGTAAAATGATATTCAATAAATGACAGATGGTTATTATGTTTAGCTCTTCTATGGGCATTAACATCTGTCAAGGTTTTAGTAGAAGCCAGTAAATACTTATTGAGTCATTCATTTATTTATCAATAATTCAACATCATGAAAGTTTTATACAGTATCTGAAAAACACTATCATATTTGTTTAATTCTTTTGTGATATATTGTGGCAGTGCAACAGAAATGTCAGTTTTAAAAACAGCCAAGCATGAAATCAATGGAGAAAAATGATAACTTTGAGGTAGACAACTTAGGTAGAGAGCTTCATGGTCTTATACATACTAGCCATAAGACCACATTTTTGATAGTTATTCTTATATAGTCTCCTAACTTCAATTTTCACATTCTTAATGTAGAGAAATCTGATAGTTGTAGAGAAAATTAAAGCAAATGTACAAAAAATTCTAACATAGAATCTGGTGCATGGTAGGTGTTCAATAAATGATTTTTACTATTATTGTTATTATTAAGGTTGAGTTACATATGCTTGAAAATAATCATTTTTAAGATTGGTCCTCATTATCACTATTCACAAAATTATATTGTGTGGCTGATATTTTCTAAATGCTGAATTCAAAATCCTTGTTCCTGGAGTTGAAGTAATCCCATTGCAACATGCTAAACTTTGCAAGAGAGTAACAGGCTTGTCTTGTACGTACTGGCTAAGTCCTTAAGGTGGTAAATGATTTTCATTAAAATTCACCCCACTGTATGTAGACCCAAATACTGTACACAGTTAAATATTCTGATAAGTCAAAAGAGTCTATGTGAAAGCTGAATACAAAACAGAGGTCACTGGAAAAGTGAGACTGGTTAATCAATTCATTTGCACATATATTTAAACATTCTGTTTAGTTATCCATCAAGCAATCAAGGAAATACAAATCATTGTTTCATGTTAGTTTTACATTATCAGACACTACACAGCCCTGGCACTATGAAAGCCATAGATCATTACCAACAATATTTATCGAACCATCACAGTCTGCATAGGAAAATAAAGAACCCGCCGTGCCAATAATGTCAAGTGTCTCAAGAAAGTTCTTTCCTTCTTTCTGGATAGATCAAGGCCACATTTTTAACCCCCTCTCCTGCAGAGACACCAGACAAATCCTTAGTCCTAGTTTTTCATTCTTTTCACACTACAGGTCTCAGTGTCCATTTGCTTTTATGATACCTGTATCTAGAGTACCTAGCATCATTCTGACCTGTGTTTTATTTCTAGGGCTGTTATTCCTCCATTTTCTAAGCTCCAATTTTATCTTTTTCTTCATAACAATTGGCCATCACCTTAGCAGTTCCTGTCTTCCAAACATCAGTCACACTGCTTCTTTATTGCTTCTGTCAACTTTCTTGGAAGGTCTTTAATACTTTAAAAATGGTATTTTTTAAAGTATTTGAAATACTTTCAAAATGGTCATTGCTAATCTTTACCTATGACATCCTATTTTCAGGAAATGTGTACATGAGTAGCAAATTCAAAAGCCTCTAGGACCAGACTGAAGCCAGTTATGGATCTTCTATTAACTCCCCTAAATCCTCTATTAGCTCTCCTAAAATCATTTCGTATATGAATATATTCTTATTATATCTACATATTTGATTGTTAGTTTCACTAGTTAAACATTCATAGGTTGGAAATTATTTCCTCTCAGAATTTTTGAAGCACTGCATTTTGCATATTATACTTAGGAATACTATCCATTTGCACAAATATATATAGTCTGTTCTATTTTTCTAGAAAACATATTTTTCTAATCTTTATCCCTTGCCAATTAAATTATCTGTTTTTATTAACTTACATTTACATGTCTCAGGATGTCAATTATTACAAAAAAAATTGTCATAAAGAAAAATAGTGGTTCTCTGTCCCAAATTTTTCACTCCTAATTCTTTTTCCCCCAAATAAAATACTTTTAGTAAATTTACCTGTTCCTTTTGAGATTTACATGTGTATTTATTAAGAAGATTCTTATATTACCATTTTAATTATTCTGTTTTCCATTACTATTCTATTCTGAAAGTGGAGTGTTCAGCTTTTCTACTCTTTCCCAAGATCTACAGTCACATCTTCCATATGTGTATTAGGTTT
The DNA here is from genome assembly GCF_028878055.3 of Symphalangus syndactylus. Classification (NCBI taxonomy): domain Eukaryota; kingdom Metazoa; phylum Chordata; class Mammalia; order Primates; family Hylobatidae; genus Symphalangus; species Symphalangus syndactylus. Next base: position 26,894,344 of record NC_072438.2, read on the forward strand.
TCAAATAGCTTGTGTTAGAATCAGCTGGAAGGCCTAATGAAACATAGATCGTGGGCCTCATTCTTGGAGTTTCTGATTCAGTCCTTCTGCAGTGGGTCCCAGTGGTTTGATTTCAAATCAAAGCAATGTTGTGATTACAACTTCTCACGTGGTCCCAACACTAATATTCTGGGACACATTACGAACCACTGAATTTTTGTAGAATCATTATTTATAAATGATGCTATTTGCTGTTGTTATTTTAATGACCCAAATATTATTCAGACTTGTGCCACATAGTGTACTGTAATTATATTTCTATTATTCTGCAATATTTTCTTATTCTTGTAGTTCATATTTTTTCTACATTTTTATTTCCAAACTCTCCAATAGAACTAACATTAATCAGTATTCAAAGATATTCAATAATATAGCAATTTATTAAATATATTTATATTTGCCTTATTCCAGCTGCTGGCTCTTTAGACCTTTATCACAACTTTTTGTTCAAAACACCCAGAAATTTTCCATGCCTCTCTCATGGATCAGTTCTTCTGTTTCCTGGGTTGTATTATTTGCTGTTTCAGTTTTTGCTTTCATTTTGCCACAGAAAATCCTTTATTAGCTCCCCTAAAATTAGTTCATATTTGAATATATTATTATTATTTCTATATAAAAGATTGCTAGTTTCACTAGTTATAAATTCGTAGGTTGGAAATTATTTCCTCTCAGAATTTTTGAAGCACTACTTCATTTTCTTCAGCAACAGTGTTGCTGTTGAGAAATCTGATACCATTTTTATTATGGAAACTTTGTATATGGTGTGGTGGGGTGTGTGTGTGTGTGTGTGTGTAAAGTGAGGGTATTATATCACTGAAAAGTTCTGGCATTGTAAACCCAGGAAAAGTATGGCAGAGACTTACAGAGTTGTCAGATAAAAATAACATAAAATAGCAGAACTTCTAAGTTGCATAAAAAGAAAATATATTTCCTGAGAGATATACCATTTCTCTAGCAGAAGAGTATTGCTGGCTCTGCTTGTGTGTGTGTGTGCGTATGTCTGTGCATGTATGTGTGTGTGTGCTGGATGCCTTCCAATTCTCCAGATTCATGTCCCTTCAAGAAGTATGTCCCTGATCCCCTGTAACCCCAGTGAAGCTGTTCATGACAAAATCCTGCTATTAATTCTAGAATGGGTTAATGATTCATGCTGGCTGATGAAGCAGTGTTCCTACATACCAAATTTAGGATGTGTACATGACCCCACATGACCAATTTGTTGGTATGTAGAGATTAGAAGAAAGTCTTCTTTCTAATGGGTTTGAAAGAAAGAGAGATTATGAAGTTCCTGCTGCTGTTGGTCTACACGCTTACTATGGAGTCTTTCTGAGAAGAAAGCAAAATAGAGACAACCAAAGACAAAAATTCAGTTCTGATAACATATTTGAGTCACAGAATCCATTCCTGCCCCTTCCTGATATATGACAACAAATTTCCTTTTTACTTAAATATGCAGATCATTTTCTGACAAGTTGGAAAAGATAAAGCCTGGAAGAATGTGCTTTGCATCCACTCCGTGGGTGAGTCATTTACTCCATAAAACAGAATAGTAGATATACTTGAATTCTATACTTGCAAACAGCAAAATTTTAAAAGGATGAAAGTGTCTCTTAGTAGCATGTTCCAAATGTTTATTTATAATTCACAAAACCTTTCTAATACCAGTATAAAGTCAAAGCTGAACTGACAAGTGATATGGTGTATGTGTGTGGTAAACTACAAAGGCTTTTAACAATTATTATTACTCTTGTAGTTGTTACTATAGTTTTTATTAATATTACGATAATTGTAATGCCACTGATTTATTAGTCTTCATGCATTCCATTGGTTAGAGCTTATGCTTATGAGATATTGATCAGTGTATCTACTGTCACAGTGCTTTATTGTACCATTATTTATTACTATGAATAATACCATCATATAAAGCAAATTGTATAACAGACCATTATATTTCTGGAAAGTTTTATCATAACTATTCGCAATGCCACATGCACCCTATCATTGCTATTATTCTGTTGAACATTTAATGCCTCTACTTTGTATGCCTTGCCTCTTATCCCCTTCAATCATAATCTCACTTTAATTGCCTCTTCTCTAGCAAATACAAACATTATCTTCCTTACTCCCGGAATTAATAACTTCTCTGATGGCTTATCATCTTTTTTGTTCTCCAGTGCACCTTTTCCAATTAAAATGGAAATTAAATGGAACTGAATACGACAACCAAAATCATACATGTAGCATATGGTGAATCTGGATTTCATTGAATGCTAAATAGAATTATTTGTATGTGAAGCTTTTTCTTACTTATTGTTTCCCACAAATATAGAATTGTGGGAAATATATATATTATATATGCTATATTTATAAATGTATATGTGTGTGTGTATAATGCCCACGAATATAGTATTGTGGAATATATATATGTACATATATATGTAAATATTTATATGGGAAAAAATAACTAATATTGATAGATAGATAGATAGTATCTATCTACCTGCCTACCTATGTGGGCATATAAGTAGGTAGGTAGATAGAGAGATACTGGAAGGCTTATTATTTACTAGTGTTTTTTTTTCTCAATCCTAAATTTTCTATTCCATTTTAGCTGGCAATTTTATTTTTCTCTTTTTTACTTATATTTGTTTTTATGTGACTCAGTCTTTCTTGTTTCAATAGAATTCTTAGTTCTACCACTTTTATGTTTATTTAGCTTCACTTATGACAACTCAAAGGCTGCTGAAGTATGCTTCATTTGATCTGCCAATGTCCTTCTCACTGCCCCAACCATTCTCTTCCTATGCACAGGATCTTATTGCCTAATGTTTTGATATTCCCGTCTGCAGGATCAGTGAGGCTTTGACGCCTGAGCCAATCTTGACCAAGGAAAGATGAAGATAAACTACTTTAATATAGGTTTATATACTTCCAGGCTGAATAAGGTCCTAATAGTAGGTCATGCTACTGTATCTGGGAGGTCACTGACATCCCCTGAATATCCTCCCCATTTCCGCTACTTTCACCTTGGTTACAGGGCATATGACCCCAGAGTTGACTTTGGGACATTACATTGCCTCCAGTGGCCAATTTTGTAGACTAGAACTTTAACATTTTCTTTTTTACATTTCAAAATAACTTTTGCTCTAACCCATTCACCTCTATATATCTAGTATTACTTTTTATTTATTTTTATTTGAAAAAGTAATTTATGGGCATTATTAATAAAATGAAAATATAGATATGGAAAAAGAATACATTAAAATCACCAGTAGTTCCAGTATATGAGAGAAACACTATTTAACATTTTGGGGTAAATTCTCTCTCTTTTAAAAAAACTTTATGTCCCTAAAATTTGTGGCATACAATTTAAAAAGAATAATAATTTAAAAATTCAGTTTATGTAGCATATAATTTTTAGTTAATGGCTTTTGTCTTTTTATTTTATATATATATATATATATATTTTTTTTTTTTTTTTTTTTTGAGACGGAGTCTCACTCTGTCGCCCAGGCTGGAGTGCAGCAGCGCAATCTTGGCTCACTGCAAGCTCCGCCTCCCGGGTTCACGCCATTCTCCTGCCTCAGCCTCTCCGAGTAGCTGGGACTACAGGCGCCCGCCACCACGCCCGGCTAATTTTTTGTATTTTTAGTAGAGATGGGGTTTCACCGTGGTCTCGATCTCCTGACCTCGTGATCCGCCCGCCTCGGCCTCCCAAAGTGCTGGGATTACAAGCGTGAGCCACCGTGCCCAGCCCTTTTTATAATATATTATGAATATTATCTTGAATCAAAGAATAATCCCTGTATTAGTCATCTTAGGTTGCCATAACAAACTACTGCAGACTGAGTGGCTTAACCAACAGAAATTTATTTTCTCACAGTTCTGAGTAATATCAGGGTTGGTTTCTAGTGAGACCTCTCTTCCTGGTCTGCTCATGGCATCCTTCTCACTATCCTCCTATGGCCTTTCTCTGTTGTTATGGGGAGAGAGGGAGAGATCTGGTGATGCTCTCTCTTATTACAGGGATACTACCAATGCTACTGAATTAGGGCCTCTGCCTTATGATCTCACTTAACTTAATTACCTTCCTAAAGATTCTATCTTGGGTGGACGTGGTGGCTCACGCCTGTAATCCCAGCACTTTGGGAGGCCAAGACGGGTGGATCACCTGAGGTCAGGAGTTCGAGACCAGCCTGGCCAACATGGTGAAACCCCCGTCTCTACTAAAAATACAAAAATTAGCTAGGTGTGGTGGTGGGTGCCTGTAGTCCCAGCTACTTGGGATGCTGAGGCGGAAGGATTGCTTGAACCTGGAAGGCAGAGGTTGTGGTGAGCTGAGATCACACCATTGCACTCCAGCCTGGGTGACAGAGCGAGACTCCGTCTCTAAAAATAAAGGATTCTATCTCAACATTTACTTACATTGCAGGCTAGGGTTTCAACATAAGAATTTTACAAAGGACACCATTTAGTTTATAACTATTACTTTAAAGTAATTTTTAATAGTTGCAAAATTTTAAATTTTATGGATGTAGCATAATATTCTTGATAGATTACATTTTTTATACTTGGGCCAAGTCAAATTCTTTTTTTTAAATATAAATAATGCTGTAATTAACATTCTTTCTCTTATATAACATTTTATATTGTTTCTCGTTTATTTCTTTTGGATAAAATATTTCTAGAAATGAAATTACTTGGTCAAATTAGTTTAAAGATTACTTAAAAAATTCCTAGAAATAAAATTACTTGGTCAAATTAGTTTTAAGATTCATACTATCAAACACTTTTCAAACAGATCATACCAATTTATTCTCATAATAGTCATGGTCAGCATGTCTTTCTCTTCTACTTATATTTTTTAACATTCTCTTTAAATAGCTTTTATGTTGATGCAAGAAAAACATTTTCTTATATCAAACTTTTATTTTTAATTATTTTATTTGCTTAATAATGAAGCTCATCATATTTCAACTTTTCTCCCTCTCTCAAGAGACTGAAGTTATCTCCCTAAAATCTGCTCTTACGGGAAAGGATTGGTTACTCATAACTGTACCTCCCTTATAACAATCATTTACCTTGCTGGCCCACTCAGAATCTCTAATCCCGTGCTTCATCGCCTGGGTAATCTTCGCTACTTTGTTCCTGTCAGTCTCTGTTGGATCACTTGGTTCTTCTCTTTATGTCTTTGCTTAAGCCATTCTCTCGGTCAGTTACGGCCACCTCAAATTTATTCACCTAATTAGTAATGCTACCAATCTTGGAAAAACTAAGCTCAACATCGCCTACTATGGAACCTTCCTTGACTTTCTTATTCTTATTAAGTAGTCAATTTCCCCAGTTCCCAATGCATATATCTACACAAAGAGGATGCTCAATACATAGTAAATTATATTATCATTATTGCTATCATACTCATTTGGCATGCATTGTAGAACTTCTCTCACTGTAATTTAATCATTATTTTTTCTCCTGTGTCTCATCCATTATTAGACTGACTAGCTGGCCCTTGAAGACAAGGCTCATATTTTGTTTAGCATTCATATTAGAGGGCATAACAATAAATTTGTTAAATCAGTTAAACATGAACAATGTATTAATTTGTTAAATCAGTTAATACATGAACAGTGTATTAATTGATTTGTTAAGTCAATTAATACATGAGCAGAAGATTATCTTGATTTAAAGTCATACTATTAAGATTAACTGTACCCGTCTCTATTTTACCATATCTGACCAAATTTGAGGACAAATTTGACACTGAATCCACTTGCTTAGAAAGTGGATTTATGTTAGATTTTTATGTTAGATTTATGTTAGATCTTTTTCCTGTAAGCCAGGGACCAATTTATATTTCCATAATTTAAAAATAAAATTTAAATAGACTTTTCAAAAAAATTAGAATCATTTTGGATTTATAGGAAAGTTGCAAAATACAGAAAGGTTTTATATATCATCGCCAAATTTCCTCTACGTTTAGTATTCTATATAATGATAGTACATTTGTCACAATTAAAGAACCAACATTGGTACATTTCTATTAACTACACATTTTTAGGATTTCACTATTTTTTTCTTAATGCCTTTTGTTTTTTTAAGAATCTCTTCCAGGATGCCACATTACATTTAGTTGTCATGTTTCCTTCTCTTATCTGAGATTTCTGAGACTTCATTTAATTTTGATGATGTTGACAGTTTTAAGGAGTACTGATTGGGTATTCCATAGAATGTCCTTAATTTGGATTTGTGTGATACTTTTCTTATGCTTAGAATGGGTGTCTTAGTCCATTAGTGTTGTTATAGCAAAATATCCTAAACTGGGTAGCTTATAAACACAGAAACTCATTTTTCACAGTTCTGGAGGCCACAGAGATTAAGGCTTTGGAAGTTTTGGGGTCTGGTTCACAGGCAGCTATGTTTTTGTTGTGTCCTCACATAGCAGAAGGGACAAGGAGTCTTTCCCTGCTCTAGCACTGGAATCAATAATTTCTCCAAGAATTCCTGGTTTATTTTCTCGAAGAATGACATAAGGAACCAAGATTTGGGTGCTAGGTTTTCTCTCACATTAAACTGGTTTCCTAGGTTGGATAGCCAGCCACGTCATTACCACAGCAAAGGTCTTTACACCGCACACATTTCTTACTCCTGCCTATAATCACCTCTGTGCTGTGGCCTTCAGATGGAATTTAATGGTACTTGTGCAGCCAAAATCACAATGAGCTATAACCTCTGGGCCCTATGTCTTGGTCTATACTACTGCCCATGCTGAGCCATGCCTACAAAGCTAGGCTGACTTCCACTTCCTGTCCAGATTTTGGTGAGTTTCATTTAGTTTATTCTCACTGTGTTTCTCTTCCCTATCAGCTCAAATTGTGATAAGAGTCCCAACAGCTTCATCTCAGAGGCCTCTTCTATAGTGAACGGGTAGTAATGTCATTCTTTTGGGGCCTGACTACAAGGTGGAGATTTTTGGAAGCTATATATAAATGTTCCCTCTCCAATTACCATTGCTAAGAGCATTCCCACTAATTAATTAAATCAAATTTATACGAATTATATCTACAAAATATCTGTATATAATAATGTTTTCTAAAAGCAGGTATAAAATATTTGAAGCAATAAACTGAAATGATAGGTCAATTGGTAGTGCTCTTAAAATTTTTGAATTACTTTTTTGTTATAATTTCACATGTGCTATGGACAATAGATAAAACAAAATTAAATAGCATCTAATACAAATGATAGTGTCCAATAGAAATTTAAGATTTAGGCAAGCTTTCAATCATTCCCAACATGTATTTCAGAATTTCTGCGAAGTATGAGTTAAAGGTCATGTCCCAGTACTTTTGTGGATGGCTATCAGAACTAGAAAACCAGAGCCCAGTTGCCCATCTTAGTTCAAATAATGAGAAAGTCAATTATATCCAATCCTTTACCAATCAACTATTTGCCTGGAATTCTCCATACCTCCAGGAGGGATCTACATTTATGGCTGCATTGAAATAATTTCAAATCCTCCAAAATTCCTGACTTCCTCCTTCAAAATGTTATAGACTACAATTTTATTTCAAAATTTTATATTTTATTATCTAAGAGAGGCATATTGATTTTGCCTAAATCAGTCAAGTTCAGTAAAAAGAATGGTGACTATACACATGTAACATATATGGCAGTTGCTCACCAAAGACTACGCTCGAGTTAAGTGCTCACTGCTGAAATTGAATTAAAAGATTCAAAACTGCATGATGTACATCTAGTTCCTTATTGAAAAGAATGAATTTATTTCAAATAATTGTCATAATTAGATTCGAAGAGAGATGATTTGTACTTATCAGGGTGGGTATCAATAGTTTCCTTTTCCTCCTAAGCAATTGCAGTGATGAATGTTTGTTACATTTCAAAAGACATTTTTCACATAGTGGAATGCCCCGTAGGAAGAATATGCAGAAGGAACAGAAAATATGACTATGAAATGGAGGTTTCTACTCTTATTATATAAGGTTTGTACTCTTATTATATATATGTATATATATGTGTATATATGTATATGTATATATATGTGTATATATGTATATGTATATATATGTGTATACATGTATATGTGTGTATATATATGTGTACTTGTATATGTGTGTATATATATGTGTACATGTATATATACACACACACACACCCTATTAGTTCTGCTGTCTAGAGAACCCTGACTAATACAAGGGGTTAGTCCCATGAGTTCAGGAGCCAGACTAAAATCCGTGATTCCAATCCAGGTCCCTCCACCTACCAGCTCTATGACCTTGAGCAAGTTACTTAACCCTTCATCTGGCAAATACAGCCAATGAAAATGCTAGTAGCTTTCTGGAATGGTGGTGGCCTTCACAGGAGCTTACGAGTAAACCACTTAGCATAGTGCCTGATATATGGGAAGTGTTTTAGAATTATTAGATGCTAGTATTTCCTCTTAAGTGAGTTTAGATGAGAACTGTAATAAATTTACGCATCAACTTGACTATGGTCCAGGGTGCCCAGATATTTGCTTGAACATTGTTTTGCATGTTTCTACAAAGCTATTTTTGTATGACATTAACATTTGAATTGGTAGACTAAGTAAAACAGATTGCTGACCCTGGTGTAAGTGGGCTTTGTCTAATCCATTGGAGACCTACATAGAACAAAATGTTGACACTCCTGCCAGAACGAGACGGTTTTTCCTGTCTCACTGCCTTTGAATTAAGAGGTTGGCTTTTTTTCTGCCTTTGCCTTCAACTGAAACATTGGCTTTCCTGGTTCTCGAGCCTACTGACTCAACCTGCTGAGATCTGGAGACTTGTCAATCTTCATAAGGACATGAGCTCATTCTCTCTCTCTCTCTCTCTCTCTGTGTGTGTACACACACACATACAGGCATATGTGCATGTGTATATACATATGAATAGACAGATACACACATACAGATAGATGGATACTGGCTCTGATTAATATAAAGGTAAAATTGAGAAAAAACAAGGTAAGATCTTAAAAAGCCCGTGTGCTAACTTCTAATTTATATGATGCTCTCTTCAGTTGTCATTCTTGCACCCTATGTTGACCTATCAGTGTCACACAGTCATTAAAGTGCAGCAGTCTTGGTATAAATTTATAATTGGCGTAATCCTTATTGCTGACATGTCAATATTTAACTTGCATTAACCTTTCCTTTGAGGCTGACAAATTGTGCATCTGTGGCTTGTTCAGTCTAATTTTTCATGTCATTGCCTTGCAAAGCATACAGATTTATAATGTCACCATGTGATGGATGCAGGTCCCTCCTTTGCCTTGGAGAAGGGTTTCATCCCACTTAGATTATGCATTGGTTTATTTATTTATTTCCAGTTCCACTTACCACCTATTTCTAAAGGCCTCCAGTGAATTTATCTCCCAGAGGCTCATGTTTTGAGGATGAATGGAAGGGTAACCCTGTCAGGAACCATTAACACGCGGCTGCTGAGGAGCCTCCACATTGTTCTGGCCTGTCTCACACAGAACAGCCATTGTCTGTTGTCACAAAGAATTTGTGGACAGAAAATGAAGACTGGTGAAGGAAAATTAGGTCAGAATAGTGTGTGGGAAGCAAAGTGACATTCTTGTCAATTTTGCCTAATCTCTAAGAACAGAGCTTACAGTTATAATTTCCTTCGACATGGACAGCTGAGACTTGAACTCCATTATTTTGTTGTTTTTGTTGTTTTAATTTATAATTGCTCCCTTCCCCTCTTCCCCACAAACTTTGGATACCAAAAGTGAGCAAGTGTCCAAAAGTTCTCAGCTGAAACTTAGACCAGAACGCTAGGGATTTGGGGAGAAAGTAGGCTTAGCAGGGCTGAGTGTCCCATAGGTGTTCACAGTTGGTTTCCAAAATGGGTTTATGTAAAGAATCAAGGGTGACCTGCTGGCAATTACCTCCAAGTTTCACAACACTGTACAAATCCTCATGTCAAGCCACTTTCATCACACTTCAAAAACTGCTTTAGTATAGTGAAGTTATCCAAACTCCCTGCAGCAAATCCTATCAATTTATTTAAAGTTATCTAAGATAAAGAATGAGGACCACCCAGTCCACATATTCAGGGGAGGGATGGGTATTTTAACTTACATTTATAGAAGGTTTAGGGAAAATCCAGAGGCACTGAGACTGAAATTTTCATCTCACTTTGGCAGAGTATTATTTCCACATGTGCTGTTAAAATGTAGCAATCATTGGTTTATTTCATGGATCCTAGATTAAACTCTAGCATATTTAAAAGTCTTAAATGATTTAAGGGAATTAAAAATGGTTAATGTGTGTGATTCAAGAACACTGTATCTCATTCATCACTTATATTTGGTTGTCCTGGTCATAAGAACACCAAAGCAAAACTGATGTTATATTTCAATTACTGCTTAAAATGTTTTTTTCTGCTCCTCAATTTTCAACTAATATATACTATATAAACGAAGCTAACAAATTCCAAGACACAAAATAAAAAGTAGTCTCATCAATTCATGCCAATGATAGATTATATTGACAATCATATTTACAGTCAGGTTTTAGCTTATCATTATGAATTTTGATACATTTTTTGACCAGAGATAAAATTAGGACCAGATTGTAAGTTTTTCCCCAATCATAAAATCTGTTCTTTAAACACTAACCCTAGTTTCCATAGTAGCTCAATATATACAATAAGTAGAAACAAACATTTTAGCTGAAGCAGAGACTGTGTTTTAAAGCCTAGATCACAAATAACCCCTTATCTAGCCAATTTCCTCCAGAGAGCCTCTGCATTGTGCAGTTTGAAAACTCGAGATTCCATTCAACTTTTGGTTTACAAGTGAGAAAACTACAGCGGGAGAGTATCAGGAAAATGACCCAATATCATACTTTAACCAGCAGGGCTAGAACTTGCCATCAAATCTCCTAATTCTTAAGTCCAATATCCTTTTCATTAGAAGCGGTCAGGAGACCTCCTCTATGCTGTCACAAGTTCATTTATATTCAGTCCAATATTTAGTGTGTATCTATCATATGCCAGACACTGTTCTATGGGCTGGGGATGCAAACGTTTTTCAATAAAAATAATTCCTAGCTTTAAAAAGGTAGAGACAGTCAACAAACAATAAACATATTATTCTACAACAATGTCAGTTCTGTTGAAAAAAAAAAAAGTGAAGTAAGTATAAAGGGTAACAGGGCATACAATTTTCAATAAGGTTACCAGGGAAGGACCTTCAGAAACAGTAGTATTTGAACATGATATCAGAAGAGGATAAGGAAATGAATTGTGGGGAGATTATTTAAGACATAATGAACAGCAGATACAAGTGCCCTGCATTAGATGTGTGCTTGGCACACTTAAGAGTAGCCAGAAGGCCAGAGGTTCTGGAACACAGTGAGTTGGGGATAGGGAAGAGACCAGGCTGGAGAGGTAGCTCTGGAGGCCAAGGAGATTGTTTCTAACATATTTGAGTCTGTTGGGAAGCAATTTCATGGTTTGAAGTGAGTGACTGATACCCTGGCATTCATTTTGAAAATTATTTTTCCTACACTATGCAGGATGAACTAGACAAAGGCAATACCAGAAGCATGCATATGTACTAACAAAGAATAATGCCAATCCTTTAGGTCAGCTTAATGTCTCCTCTCTAAAGTCCTCTGCACTGTTAATTTAGTTTCTACAGTTTTTCTGAGATATAGGTAAGCCACAGGGCATTAATTTCATTTAACAGATTGGGAGCTAAGTTTGTAAAGCAGAAGATCAAGCACATACTCACATTTCAAGGCCAGTACTTTACTACACAATAATGATTATTTTTCACCGATGGATTGGTGGGGCGGGAGTAGGCAGGGGAGAGGGATAGGAGTCTACTTAGAGGGGAAGGGGAAGAACAGAAACTTTTTTTAATTTAAACAACGCTTATTCATTATGTGTTCTATGCATGGTACCCCATTATGCTCAGGAAATAAAAAGGTGAAAAAGTCCATTTCTATACTGAAAAAGTCTATTCTAGAATGTAACAATAACTATCAGGTTTTTAGTCCTTAATGTATGCCAAGCAATTTGGGAGTGCTATATGCTTTAATTCTCCTACTAATTATATGTTTTGGGTGCAATTATAGTCATTGCAATTGGAGAATTGGTTCCAGGAACCCTCATGGATACCAAAATCTGCAGATGCTCAAGTCCCTTATATAAAATGATGTAGTATTTGCATATAACCTATGCACAGCTTCCACATACTTTAAATCATGCCTAAAATACTAATAATACCCAATACAATGTAAATGTTATGCAATAGTTGTTATGCTCTAGTATTTAGTGAATAATGGCCAGAAAAAATACTGTACATGTTCAGTACAGACACAATTTCTAACCTGATATATTTTCTTAATTTAAAAACCAATTTTAAATTTGAAATTAAGAGGGTACATGCGCTTGTTAGTTACATGGGTATTATACGTGTAATAGTGGGGATTGGGCATCTAGTTTACACATCACCAAAATATTGAACATTATATACAATAGGTAATTTTTATCCAACACTCCTCTCCCACCCTCCTTCCTTTTGAAGTCCCCCCAAAAATTTGATCTGTGTTTGATTAAACCCACAGATGGGGAACCCACAAACATGAGGGTCAACTGTATAATTAATGTTTCACAGATGATGAAATTAAAGAACAGAAATATTAAACAATTCATGCACGGTCACTCAGTGTGTAAATTGTGAGTGTTAGGATTCAAGCTCAAGTTCAACCGCAGAGTCTGTTCTCTTAACTCAATACTATTTTGACTCTTTTAATATTCTACATGTTTTAATGTCTCTTGCATTTCTACCTCATTCTTTGTACCTCTTTTCTCGTTTTTTGCTCAACTTGGCCTGTGAACTTCTTGCTTGGGGGTGGGAATTTCAATGGGCTTGAGCTGATTTAGGCATATATGGTATAGGGCACTGCTCTGTATTGAATCATCATCAAAAACAACATATTGTTTTTCACATACACTCTCACACACAGAGCCAATTACACTGACCCTATCCAGCACATCAGCTATTCTTCCATTTAATGGGAAGTCCCTTTCTTACAATTTTCTGTTTTAGTTTTTCCAAAACTCTTAGAAAACCTGAAAGCAATGTCACCTTCTCAGTTCTCTAGTTTTCCCATGTGCATACAGAATCAATTATGCATTAGCAGGACAAAATGCATTTTCAAATTTAGTCAATGGCCCCGTGACTCTAAGTATGTCTCTTCCCTGCTAACATGGATATAAGGACTGCATCCTTCAGAATTTTATATAGCTTATTTTGGAACAAATGTTTCAGAGTATGGACCCTGAACCTGAGTTTAAATACCAGCTACACTGCTGACTAGTTGTGTCTATTGTGAGTAAATTATGTCACATTTTTTGGGCTTCACTTTTCTCATTGGTAAATAGGGATAATAATAGTGCCTACCTCACAAAGTCATCTTGAGAAATTAATGAAGAAATAAAGTAAACGAATGTGTTGTATAAGTGATTCCAGTATTTGAACTCAGACATCAAAAGTCCTTTTGAAAAATCAAGAGGTGTTTTGGTCATGAAAGATATTTTACTACTGAAAGTAATGATTTTTGTGTACTTCACAGGTCATAAAAACCCTTTTCTGTAAAGGGCCAGAGATTAAATATGCCTTTCAGGGCATATTTAATCCTACCGTTGTAGCATGAACACAGCCACAGGTAATAAGTAAATAATATGGCTGTGTTCTAATAAAACTTTATTTACAAAAACAAGTGGGTCATGGTTTGCCAACCATCGTAATTAAATCCAGTAGCTGTTCTGCCAGGGGCAAGCATCATGTATTTCACTTCATTTAACTTTTAAAACAATGTGATGAAGAAGGTGTTCTTATCATCTTCATATTTACATTTAAGAAAAAAAACTCACCTTCAGAAAAACAAAGTGATTTTAGTTGAAGTTTTAGTAAGTTACTACAAAGCCCAAGCTGAAATTATTCAGTTATCTCTTCAGATGGTAAAATATTGTAACTTGGTAACTCATATCGAGTTAACTGATAACTTTAGACCTAAGGAAACAGAGTTAGCCAAAGGAAGGGGGCAATGAAGTGGAGCATTTATGTGGAGAATGTCCTGTATGCTGGAATTCCATGTGGTTAGTGTTATTATTGCCATTATTATTTGTGCAGTTGTCTATATATTTTACTAAAATGAATTGATTAGCCTTACAATCAGTAAGCATAAAATCTTGATTAAAAATGAGCCTTTTCCAAATTTTTCTCCATCTATAAAATGGGCCAATATAAAGTAGATAAGTAGACTTCTTTGTGTCATACGTAGGTCTAAGAGCTGAGAATAAAGTAGATTCTGAATAAGGTAGAATAGATTGCTGTCTAAAAATGTTTCTATTCTAATGAAAAGAAAAGGGCAATAAAATTTACACAAAATAATGTATACATTGTCTTGTGGTGTTACATCCTATGAAGGAAAATAAGGCAGAGTCAGAGTGATGAGAGGAAGGGGAAATGACTGCTATTTTACATAGAATCATAAGGAATTCCTATCTAAAATGTGACACTATGGGGAAATCTGGAAGAAATGAGGTAGGAAAATCATACCAATATCTTTGTTAAAGGTATTCTAGGCAGAAGGAACAGCGAGCAAAGGCATTCTGCATTGGAGGTGTGGTCGGAGAGTTCTGAGAACAGCAAGGCAGCCAAATAATTCAAAACAGTGAACTGAGAAAGGATTCTAAGACAGTCAAAGACATAGCAGAATCAGGGCAGGGCATTTCAGTAAGTGATATGTTCCGATTTATGTTAAAGAGAAGGAAAGAAAGCATAGTATCTGTAATATGTTCTTTAAAAGATACTTCCCTGAAAGAGAGAAAGAAAGAAAGAAAAGAAAAAGAGAAAGAAAGACAAGAAAAGAAAGGGAGAAAGAGGGAGAGAGGAAAGTGGGAAAAAAAAAGGAAGGAAAGAAGGAAGGAAGGAAGGCAGGAAGGAAGGCAGGAAAGAAGGCCGGCCAAGGAAAAAAGGGAGAGAATACATAAAAGAAACACAACGTTGTGTAGAGAATAGATACGGTAGTGGGGAAAAAGTAGAAGCAGGATAAAGAGAAATAATTAGAAAAAATGTAGGTTCTGTGTTTGGAAGGATCAGTGAAGAAGTGAGCATGAGTAGGGGCATTTTAATTTTGAGATACATGTTAAATATCCAAGTAGGCATATAGAATATGCAGTTGGCCATGAATCTGGAACTGAGGATTTGGGGAGATGTGAGTATCTTTGCCATTTATAGTCATTAAATATGATGACATTATCAAAATGTTTAAATGTTAATGCAACAAGAAGTCCAAAGATTAAGCCTGGGGTGGAGTGTTGCTCATATTTGGTGATCAGTCTCCAGTTCCTTGGAGAAGAAACCAGCTGAGGAGCCCTGAGAAATGTAGAATTCAAATTGTGACAGTGTAATTCCCTAAAAACCAAAGATACAAAAAATTTCAAAGAGGATAGCATATTTAAATATTCACAGTATCACCAAGCCAAGTGAAATTGAAACCAAGAAATGACTATTAATTTGAGAAAATGGAAGTCAGTGATAATTGGCAAAAGCAATTATTGTGGATATGGCAGGGGGAAAGCCTCCCTGGGTTTAAGAAAACATGAAAGAAGAAGCCAAGGCAGGAAATAAAAACTACAGTTTTTCTGTGAGGCATGCAAATATGAACATAAGGTAGTTACTTTAAGGAGACTGGGAGTCAGGGAAGTATTTTTAAAAAGGAGATATTACAGATGCTATATGTAGACATGAGGGAGCAGGTAGATAGGGAGATGGCATGATGCAGGAAAGGGAGGGGTCCCTTCAGGAGTGGTTCCTTGAGTAGAGAAACTGGGAAGAAATGCAATGCAAGGATGAGTAGTTGTCCTTAGAAGCACAGTGACTTGGTCCATTGTAATAAGAAGGAAGTCAGGAATGGGCCGGGCTTGTAGGTGTAATCATGGAAGTCTGTGCAAGTTCTCTTTACATTCCTTCTGTGTTCTCTTTTTTTTTTTGAGACGGAGTCTCGCTGTCACCCAGGCTGGAGTGCAGTGGCGCAATCTCGGCTCACTGCAAGCTCCGCCTCCCGGGTTCACGCCATTCTCCCGCCTCAGCCTCTCCGAGTAGCTGGGACTACAGGCGCCCGCCACCACGCCCGGCTAATTTTTTTGTATTTTTAGTAGAGACGGGGTTTCACCATGGTCTCGATCTCCTGACCTCGTGATCCGCCCGCCTCGGCCTCCCAAAGTGCTGGAATTACAAGCGTGAGCCACCGCGACCAGCCCGTGTTCTCTATACATTTAGTAGGATCAGCAATCGAAACTCAGGAGAGAGCATGCTTTGGAGGGTTAAGGAGATTGAAGATTTCAAATAAGCTTGATACATAAGAAAATGAAAGACATGGAAATTAATTCATACTAAAGGGTGATGTTCCTCATGTAATTATGGTATAGAATTAGATATATTAGTATATATATATGTATATATATTTTCCAATCACATGCAGCTGCTCCTATGAAGGTATTGACTGGGAAGGGAAGTTGAATTTTACCTAGAGTTAGGGACTCACTAGGCTGGTGAAGGAAAGAGGAGAAATGTGGTTAAAGATTTATTCAAGTGATTGCTTTTAATGTTGAATTATGAGGCCAGATAAGGTAGCAGTAAAGGAGTTACAGGATATAAAAGATCATGAGAATATAGTTTGAGAATCTCGAATGGGTGTATAAATTTGTGGGAAAAAATGAGGTAGAGGGAGAAAAATGACAATATGAGAGGCAGTGGTTAAAGAATGGAATCATTATAAAATCAAGGATGGGGAAGGGGAAATTATTGGTAATAATCTAGATGATGACTGTGATAATGGGTAGCCATTACCTTTATACATCTGAATTCATTTTAAATTTCACAATCTCAATAGAATTTCAGACCTTACAAAACTGGTTGGGCAGCCTTTTCTTTTGACAGAGTACTTTCTAAGAATTCTTCAAATTTCAGCATAAAAGTGATTACTTTTCCTGTTAATCAAGAGCTTCACAGTTCAATAGGGCAGCCACTGGCAACAAGTGGCTGTCTAGATTTAAATTTTAATTAATTCAAATGAAATAAAATTTAAAATTCACTTTCTCAGTCTCACTAATCACATTTGAAGTGCTTCAGAGCCACATGTGGCTGGTCACTGCTTGTACTAGACAGTGCAAATCCAAAACTTTTCCATCATCATCAAATGTTCTGTGGAATAATGCCATTCTGGATGTTTTGCTTCTAACTATTTGACTGTCCAACATTTCTGGCACAGAATGGAAATTAAATTTTGTTTTGTAACCACCTGGTCAGTTTTGCTAGAGATAGGAATCATCTGACAACTACTATGGCACCACAACCGCCCAAATACCATATGTTTTATGGCATCTAGGAAATAGATCATTGCCATGGTTACTGTATCACATAATATGAGCTAATGAGAAGCAATTCACGAGTAAAAGCCTACACAAAAGACGTGTTTGATTAAAGCAGCCATTTCCTATATGTTATTGTTTGTCAAATATTCTAGTTATTTTGGGGTGTGGAAAGAGTTTGTGATGCAAGCCGTTAACCTTTATGATGGTAGTGTACCTTTAGCCCTCAAATGAAGACCATGATGTGGCTCAATATGGGGAGTAATATGCAGATAGGGAAAACCAGTGATTCTTTTGAAACCATGAAGCTAGCAATTTACTTCCAGGCTTACTCTTTTTTTTTTTTTTTGAAAGAAAACAGATGAACAAATAAGTAATCAGTTCTCATAAGTGAAGGTGAGGTCAGCTAAACATCTGCTGTATTCTAGCCACATGGCATAATTTTCAGAGGAAATTGCTATGCTTATAACTAGAATGCTTGAAAGGCTTATTTTCCAGTTAAATGGATGTTGTGTTCATTTGATGGAATTTTGTTTCCTATGGCATATAAGTATACATACAAACATACACTACTCCACAAGGAAAGTGAAGGGCAGATCAAGGGAGAAAAATAATATTTTGAACCTTAATCTGGGCCAGATCTGTGTGAGACAGTTAAATTATATCAGGTCACTGAATGGTCATGTTAATTCTTTGGTGTCTATTTTTTTTTTCATCTCAGTTTTGTAGATGAATGTACTTAGAAATATTAACATCAAGTAACCTGTCTCAGAATTGATAATAGTTGGAGGTTGATGTCTTCCTGACTCCAAGAAACTGTGATTATCTGTAACAGAAATGCATATTGCTCGTTGCATTTCCTTAATAAGTCAGTGAACACTGTGCAGGTTGCTTCACTCAGCCAGTTAAGATAGAGAATCAACCATGTTAAATGTAATAGGGATGGACATATAGAGACAATTTCCAGTCAGGGAAGAAGCAAAGGATCCTTGAGTAGCTACTCTGAGTCATATATCAAATTATATACTTACAAAATTTTTTGAGCTCCCATTGAATTTGGTGAGGTTGATATTTTCAGCCAATATTTTGATAAATAAGATATTCACCTGTCAGACAAGTTCAGGTAAAATACACACAGTTACCTCAAGTGAATACCTGCTACTTTATATAAAATGACTCTAGAAGATACATCACCTCTATCAATGTCAACTTTTATAACTGCTAAAAATTCTTTATGATAATTGTTACGTGTTTTTTGGAAGAGATTTTTTTCCTTTAATCAGCTAAAAGTTTGCTGACTTTGTTTTTCATTTTGAATAAATAATTTTTAGATTTATTGATTGTGTCTATTTTTCTTTTCTCTATTTTATCCATTTTTAGTCTAAACTTCATTATTTTCTTTCTTCTAGTTACTTTGTATTTAATTTGCACTCACATTCTAGTGTCTTGAGGTAGAAGTTTAGGTTATTGATTTGAGATCTCTCTTCTTTATTTTAATGTAGGCCTTTACAGCTATACATTTCCCTCTAGGAACTATTTTAGTTGCACTCTACACATTTTGGTATATAGTGTTTTCTTTTTCTTCATTAGTTTCTCATTGCCTTTGTGATTCTTTTTTTTTGATCATTGATTACTCAGGAGTATGTCATTTAATTATCATATATTTGTGAATTTACACATTTTCTTTCTGTCATTAATTTCTAACTTTATTCCATTGTGATCAGAACAGATATAAACTATTCCAAAAAGCAGATGAGGCTTAAATATGCTCCAACTCATTTTATAAAGCCAGCCTGACAATAATACAAAAAATATACAAAGGTACATATTACAAGAAAATAAATCTACAACCAATATTTTAAAGAATACAGATGCAAATATCCTTCACAAAATACTAGCACACCAAATACAGCAACATATAAAAAGCATAATATACTATGACAAAATAAGAATTGTAGTAAGCATTCAAAGTTGAACGTAAAAAAGCATAATATACTATGAGAAAGTAAGAATTACAGCAAGAATTTAAAGTTGAAAAGTCAAGCAGTGTAATACATTAACAGAAAAAAAGACAAAGACAAAACAATTATCTAAATAGATGCAGAAACATCATTTTGCAAAATCTAAAATATTCTCAAAATAAAAACACTCAACAAATTATGGATACAAAGGAAGGTCCTTGACCTGATGAACGTTGTCTGTAAAAATTTCACAGCTAACATTGTACTTAGTGATGGAAGTCTACGTGCTTTATTCTAAGATCAGGAACAAGACAAAGATGTCTGCTGAGGCCACTTTAATTCAAAAATGTACTGGGGTTGCTAGCCAGGGCACTTAGCCAAGAAACGGAAATAAAAGATTTCAGATTAAAAAGGAAAAAAGTAAAACTGTCTATTTGTATATGAAATGAGCTTGTATGTAGGAAATCCTAAGACATCATCCTCTCCATATCCACACCTAAAACGCTATTAGAACTAATAAACAAGTTCAGCAAGTTTGTAGGATGCAAGTTCAATATAAAACATCATGTGTTTCTGACACTAAAAATGAATAATTAGAATATGAAATAAAGAAATGAGTTTAGTTTACAATAACATAAAACAATAAAATATTTAGGAATATTTACAAACCATGTAAGACTCATAAACTAAAACTTGCAAAATATTAAAAAATACTGGTGAAAAAAATTAAAGAAGACCCACATACATGAAAATACATTTCATGTTCACGGATTAGAAGACATAATATTATTAATATGGCAGTACTCCACTAATTCAGATATCTCTAAAGTAAAAGCAATCCGAATCAAAATCTCAGCTGCTTCTTTGCAGAAATTGACAGGCTGAACCCCAAATTCATACAGAAATGCAAGGAACCCAGAATAGCCAAAACAATGTGAAAAAAAGAACTAAGAAGCATAATAATCCCCAATTTCAAATCTTCCTAAAAGCTATAGAAATAAAAACCACGTGGCACCGGCATAGGCTAGATATAAATCTATAAAACAGAATTGAGAGCCCCTTATAATTATGGTCAATTGATTTCTGGCTAAGGTGCAAAGACCATTTAATGGAGAAAGAATAGTGTTTTTTCTTTATTTTGATTTCTTTTTTCCATCAAATAGTGCTGGGACTCCTGGCTGAAAAGAAAAAGAGAGAGAGAAAGAAAAGGAAAAAAGAAAAAAAGAAAGACGTGAAATGTCTACATCATACTAATTGCAAAATAAACTTGAAATGGATTATTAAACTAAATATAAAGCTAAAACTATAAAACTCTTAAAAGAAAACATAGGAGCAAATATTTTGACATTAAATTTGGCAATGTTTTCTTAGATAGGACACCAAAAGCACAAGAAAAAAAGAAAATTAAGTAAAATGGACTTCATCAAAACTAAGAATTTTAGGGTTCAAAGGACATTTCCAAAAAGTTAAAATACAATCCACAGAATAGTAGAAAGTACTTGCAAATCATTAATCTGATAATTGTCTGGTATCCCGAATATATAAAGAACTGCTACAACTTCCAAATGAAAAATAAACCCATTAAAAATGGGCAAAGCATTTGAAGATACACTTATCCAAAAAAGATGTAAATATGAGCACATTAAAAGTCCTTCAATATCATTAGTCATTAGGAATATTCAAATTGAAACCACAGGGAGGTATCACTTCCCACTCACAGCATACCTGTTAGAAACCTCATACATTCCTGGTGGGGATGTAAAATGATGTAAGTTGCTTTGATAAAAAGTTTTGCATTTCTTCTAAAAGTTACAATTAGAGTTACAAGGAGATTCAGATATTTCAGTACTAGCTATATAGTGAAGAAAACTGAAGACATATGTCCACCAAATAACTTGTACATGAATGTTCACAGCAACATTATTCACAATGGCCAAAAAGTGAAAAAAATAAAACCTCAAATGCCAATCAACTGATTAATAAATAAGCAAAATGTTGCTTATCCATGCAATGGATTATTATTTGGCCATAAAAAGCAATGAAGTACTAACACATGCTACAACAGGTATAAACACTGAAATATTACAGTAAGTGAAAGAAGTCAGATAGAAAAGACCACTTTACTGTATGAACCCAATTATATTCAATATCCAGAGTAGATAAATTTAAAATACCTCTACTTAGAATAGTTGTTACCAAACGCTGTGGCAAAGGAGGAACGAGAACTGACTACTAAAAGATAAAGGGTTTCTTTTCGGAATGATGAAAATATTCCAAAATTAGATTGTGAAGAAAGTTATACAACTCTCTCATATATTAATTACTACTGAACTAATATATAAAAAATGTAAACATTATTTTATGTGAACTATATTTTAACGCATCTACTTGATTCAGCCCATACTTTTTAGTTAAGGGAGAATTTCTAGGCAGATCTCCTCTAGACCCTTCTGTAAGAATCGTTCAGAATACTCAATTGTGTAACCTTCGTTTAACACTCAGCAGTGATATTTTCATGTTTGTAAGACCTCCATTTAGATTTTTATTGCACTTATCAAAGTGTAAATCCATTAATTGTTCATATGTTCTTTGACCTTCCCACAAACCAGGGATATCATATCTCATATATTGTTTCTACTCCAGGATCCAGATTTTGTGTGTTGAATAAATGAATGAAGCTAAGAACTATAGGAAGGCACAGGTGAAACCCAAGAACTACTTAACAGGACAAATAATGAGAAACTTCTAATACTTATAATATATGTAGACATAAAGGGAAATATGATAAATCCTAGTGAGGTTGACTATTGAATGTTCCGATGAAGAGTAATAAATAAAATCCAAATGTAAAAGAACTCCAGGGAAAAAATCTGAGGAAAAGATAAGAAAATCACAGAAAAGGAAATATTTGGGGCTTTTACATCTGAAAAACTGCAGCTTCACTAGGGCATAGTAATGCCCCATCAGGACAATTTATTCTATTACCAGAAGAGCTTGGTATCTTCTGCTCAGTGTGACCTATTGAAATTGCAGGATTTCAGTAGCTGCTCATTGAGAGCGATCCATCATTTTCAACCCAGCTGCTCCACCCTTACTAGCAAAGTGAGTAACAAACTGTAAAAGAAACAAATGGCTCACTTACGCAATGAGATACTTTTTCCCAAATATTCTGAGACTACATTTATTTTTCTTTTTTTTTTTTTTTTTTTTTTTTTTTTTTGGTGAATCAACCTGGCCCTTGTATCACTCATTGGAAGTGAGATGTAAATATGTCAACAAGTATTTTCAGGATTTCTGGAAGTAGTCAACATGATGCAGGAGAAGTGGCTTGCTTCTTTAGTTCCAAAGTCATGCAAAAGAGCTGATAAGCTTAATTTCATAAAAACAAAAAGAAGGAAAGATAATTGTCCAAAACTCATTTTTTGTTATAATAGTTAAGGGAAGTCAACGTGTATAAATAGTTCCACCATTAAGCTCTATTCCATAGCATGTTGCAGATTATACAGTCCTAGCAATAGCTGGTGAGACGAAATTGAGAAATCATGTATGCCATCAGACTTTATTTTAAATCCAAATAACATGTTTCTAAACATTTAAAACTCACAGGATGGTAGAGTACCTGAAGAAAACTTTGCTAAGTCTTAGAAAGTCATTGTCCAAAATGTCCTTTAAGACATAGGGTGGGGCTTTGGATCCTGAAGGTGGAAAACATTCCAGCACTTTCATGGTCTCATAGTAACCTGGCTTCGAGCTGGAAAAGCCTAAGATTTCATCAGATGCTTTGCATGAAGAATAATAGGAAACCGCCAGCCTCTCACCTGCCCTTTATCATGCTCAAAGATGACTATATCCCCTCATGCCCTAAGCTACTTTACCAAAGCCCCTCTTTTACTATTTCAAGGGATGCTAAGGAGTCATCTAACCTAGATATACGCAATAAGGTGATGCATTTTCTGTAGATAAATACAAATAACAATTAAACTAAAAATTAATCTGCCTTATATTATTGCTCTGAGCCAGCAATTCTAAACAATACCAGTAATGAAATATTATTTCCTGCTAGGACAGACCTCTCCCACTCGCTACCCCCCACCACATACCACTATTGAAGAGTGCATAGAACTTTCTCAGAAAAAAATACATGATTCCATCAAGGGAGGGATTGTATCTAATTTGCTCAAAGACAGCTGTTTGCTTCCCAGGATGTTGCACAATAGCTCCCACATAGTAGGTGTCCAAAAATATTTATTAAATTAAATGTTTACCTTACATGTGAGCACATTGTAAATACAGGGAACATAATATACAAAAGAATTAAGGTTAAATGGCATAACATTTTCAGAGAAATATACAAATTTATAATTCCTGACGCATATAATACAAAGAGGAGCCAAGGCATGAGATGATTATGAATGATGAGCAGTATGAATTGGGCTTGCCAAAACAGTAACATAAAAAGGCAGCAAAGAGTGAAAAAAATAGAGTCTCCACTTGAGAGGAGACATATTTATTCAATTATGCAAACATAATTTGAGCACTTTCTTTGCAATAGACATTTTTTTCTAGGCCCAGGAGAAGTAAGATTTATAGGATATTGTTTCCATGTAATTCACAATCTAGAAGGATAAGTAGAAGGCATTAATAGCAAAAATACGAAGAGTGTCTTTTGAGTGCCTTTTATATACCTGATTTCCAAATGTTAGAAAGTATCCCAATAAGGCAAGTGTTATCGTTGTTAGCCTTTTATAAATGAGATCAGAGAGACTCAAGTTCACACAGTTTTAGATGGAACAGCTGGGTTGTCAGGTCGTTCCTCTCTGTGTTCACTGGCAAATGGAAAAATAACCAAAAGTAGGTCTATCTCACCATTGCACTCCAGCCAGGTGACAAAGTGAGGCCCTATATCTCTAAAAAAATTAGATAAATAAATAAAATGTATTCCCAGAGATACAAGTAGATTCACTCCTTTATCAAACAAATTGCCTTTTAAAAACAAACAAAAAATTATGCCTTAAAAGCAATTAATTTATCCAAGTCTCCAGTACTTAATATATAAACTACACATATATGCATATGTACAGTATATGCATATAAATGAGTATATATTATATGCATATATGCAAGTTTATATAATACATATATAATACACATTCACATACACACATGTAGATGACAGCCTGTTTAGTTTCTGCAATTTCCCAATGAAATATAAACTGAACAGAATAACAAGACAAAAGGTTATATATATTAGCTTATGTCAACTATTCAAAAATGCCATATATTTAAGAGGGTTTCTTAGTATTTACATGCAACTCAAAGTTAGTGTAAATGCTCAGAGAAACTTAAGCACTCATTCATCTTTTCAAGAAGGTTGTATAGAACACATTAGTGAATTATGTTCAAATATTCAAAATTCTGTAGTATTTAAGTCACAGTGAGGAGCATTTGAGGATATTTGAGTATACTCCCAAGGTACTTTCTTTGTTCTCACTGGTATTTGATGTTTTGTTCTCAGGGGTGTCACAGAAAGAAAGAGCTGTCTTAAAAGGCCCAACAGAAGCAGGCCTGTTTTACGTTAAAGGGCCAAGTCAGCTTTGCACTTGAATTGCTGTCTGTGTTCTATCCTGGGCCCTTGGGGAAGAGATGTATTTCAGGGCACTCTTATGTTCTCTGTGCAGGGGTCACAGGCAACTTTCAAATCAGAAATGCAGGGCTTCGGCTATCTCAAAGTAACTTTGACCAATCTTTACATATTAGTAGATAAAATAGATTATACTTTTAATAGATTATTAAAGGGTTATTATATCATTTAGTAAATTTGAACCCAGTAATTTTGGAAACTTACTCAATTCTCCCTCCTACTCTATTGGAGCTCAGACATCACTAAGAAAAACTGGATACCAAAAATAATTATTTATTTTCTACTGATGTGTTCTTCTGCTCTATAAGCCCAGTTTTAAACGGACTATATGCTCCCTGATTTAAATAATGTTCATGAGTATATGTCCATTCACGATAAAGAACATATTAGCAAAACTTTAACTATTAGATAAGTCATATTTATTATTTTAGAGAATGTCAACAAAACATAAAGACACATATTTTCATCTTGAACAGTAAGACACTGCAACTTGGACAATGTCTAGTTTCTCAGGGTTATAAGTGAGTGCCGCATATTTCTTAAGCATGATCAGACTTTGGGATCCTCAGTGCTTATCCATAAAAGCCCCTTTTGAGATAACAGTAACAAAACCATCATCTATGTATAATATGTATCACACTCATACATACATTCTCACATATCTTAATTATGCCCCTGTTGTTGCTGCTGTTGTTTTGATAAAAGTTGAGTCTAAACTGGTTTGGATAACCACATACACACACACACACACATACACACACACACACACACACACAGTCACTTAAAAATTACAAAATTAAAAATAAGAAAAAGAACGTTGAAATTATTAGCTCAATAAGCCAACTCTGAGGAAGCTGGAAGTTTCATTCATGGATAGAGTTTTATGGTGTCTTTCTCATTCTGTTCACTCAGATTTTTATCCTGTAAGATGGGCTTCACCGTGGACATGCATATTCCTGATCAAGGACATCTTCTGGCATCATATATCCTCAGCTGTGTCACACAAAAGAAAAGAACTTTCTGTTTAACATTTCTACTTTGAAAAATTGCAGAGTAGGTTTTTGATTGGTTCATCATGAGTCATGTGCCCTTCCCTTGACCAATCACTGAGACTAGGTTGGTAAGAACTTACAACAGGATGCCAAGTTTTAGTAAAGGAGGGGAGGGTGAGTTTTCCAAAAGAAGAGAGGTAAGTGAAGACATGACCAATGGCATAAAAGTTCGTCACCAGTAACTATCTTAGTCTGGGCATTCTAGTCCAGAAAATGAGTTTCACAGAATAGCTGTTTTGGCCTGTTTGTTTCCTCCAGGAATAATTAAAAAATTGAATCCACTGGTCTTGCAATTTCCTTTCTTCTTTAAATGTGACGCAGGTGGCAGGTACTTTCAAGGACGGAAGATTGTACATCTCTTATTCACAACTGCATGGGGGATCAGGTTCAAAAGCCTTAAGTGGGGCCTAGAACTGAAACTACTTTTAGGCATAAAAGCCACATTTCTGCTCAGAAGTGCCATTCTTATAAAGTGGTAATGACTCATAAAACAAAGCAAAACAAACACAAGTACTGGTACCTGTGAAGCCATCAGATCAAGTAAGTCTGATGATTATCCAAAGCAAACCAAACTAAATAGATCTGGTTCAAAGATTTTCAGCATAAGACCTGATGAAGGAAAATTAGTGGGAATAAGGCCACTGAGTAATTCCAGGGACAGCAACAAGTCAGTTGCTTCTAATTCATAATTTATAGCCAATCTCATTGATAGTGTGGATGCCTGAGGGTAAAAAGGCAATTTGTGTTCTAAGTGGCTAAAGTAATGGTATAACCCACAGAGAATAGGATGATGAGTACTGAGTTATCAGAATACATATATAATCAATATTTGCAAACTTGAAAAATACATAGGTCAGTTGAGGGAAGAGAGATTTTTTGTGGAAGTTCAGATTCTCCGTAACTCAACCCCAGGCTGTAGACGCTCAACTCATTTTCTCTAGTTCCTCAATTGTTTCCTCTCTGTGTCCTGAGACGCATATTTGTCACCTTGGGTCACTCTAAAATGTTCCACTTGTTTCTATAACTTTCCAGTGACACAAGAAGAGAAAAGCTCTTTCCTCTGAGTAACCTCAGCTTTAGTTTTGTCTACTTGTTACAGTGTTTCATAATATTCCCTACTTTAACAATTTGTCCTTGAGTGGTCAATAACTTAGCACCCAGTCCTTACAGGGACTATTTTTCTCATAAAATACCTGAGACCTCCTTTTCTACGTCAAGTGCCAGTCCTGGCACCTGTAAGCACAGGTTAAAATCTTCTGTGACCTGGTGGGGCTTTGCTTGCTTTTATTATTCCTGAGGTAGCAGAGACTAACTGGTTGTATTGTAAACTCTTTACCTTTTGTTCCTGGGCACACAGTCTGCTTCTTCCAGTCAAGTTTAGGCACTGGGCAAGTTCTGGCCCATAAAATGTGGTTGGAATATTGTGACCCAATTCCAGAACTGTCCTTTTAAAACCTCCCATAAACCTATGCAAGAGCCTGTCCTTCCTAAGCCAATAACTGAATGGAAAGTCCACTGAGGGAAGTAAAGCCGCATCTGGAATAAGTACTGGTCTTAAAGTGACCAAAAAGATGTCTACCTGGCTAGAAGCATCCACCTGATACTGTGAAGAGAGAACAAAATAATCTTATTTTATTTTTTTAAGTTACAAAGGTTTGGAATTTTATCTGTTACAGAAGCAACTGTTTTCTTCACTAGCAAATTTTTCTTCTGCCTTTAGTCAACATCACCTAGAAAGGGTTCTTCTTTCTCTCCAGTGCTTGATAAATTATCGATTACCTCTTCAGCTCTTCAAATTATCATTAATCCAATGTCAGGACTTACACTGGTCAGCACATGGTACCTTCTGAAGGATAGAGACCTTCATTCTTTAATACGTGTCATGGAACTTATAAAGCAAAGCACACAGCATACAATATAAATGTGTTTATTGATCCAGAAATCCACAAGA
This sequence comes from Symphalangus syndactylus, assembly GCF_028878055.3. Classification (NCBI taxonomy): domain Eukaryota; kingdom Metazoa; phylum Chordata; class Mammalia; order Primates; family Hylobatidae; genus Symphalangus; species Symphalangus syndactylus. Next base: position 26,922,432 of record NC_072438.2, read on the forward strand.
GAAGTGGAGGGGACTTTCTTCTCCAGCCAAGAGAGATCCATGGATGAAGTAAATAAAAACAGATGTGACACATCTGCATGTTATCTGAATACCATTCAAGAATCATATTAGTATTTGTAGGTTTGTTTTAGATACCATAATTAATTAGAACCAGAAGGAAACCCATTTTAAAATGTCACTTCATCTTGTTTCATTTAATTTCACTATATTTTATTTTATTACATATATGCATCAATAGTTCATTGATAAGTAAAGTTTTATAATATGGATGTGCTAGTTCATTTGATTATTCACCCGGTGTAGGACATTTGGATAGTTGCAAAATGTTTACTGTTACAAGTTAAGCTTCTACGAACAGACATATAAACATTTTACATGGAGATACGTTATTATTTATCTTGGTAACTGTCAATGAGTACAATTGCTGGGTCATATGAGTTGCCATCACCAAAACCAAAGTAATGAATATATTCATAACCTCCAAAAGTTTCCCTGTGTCCCTTTGTTTGTGTATGTGTGTGTTTACAGTAAGAACAAATCACATGAAATCTACCCACTTTACACATTTTTAGATGTACAATACTGTATTGTTAACAATATGCACTACGTGGTATTGTAGATCCCTGAAACTTACTCATTTTGTATAACTGTAACTTTTTACCCATTGAAGGACAACATTCCATATCCCTCTCCCTTCAACCCCTGGTAACCACCATTCTATTTACTTTTATACATTTCACTATTTAGATACCTTATATGAGAGAAATCAGACAGTATTTATCCTTCTGTGACAGAAGTATTTAATTTAGCATAATGTATTACAAGACCATCCATGTTGTTTTTAAGGCTAAGTGATATCTCATTGTGTGTATATACCATTTTTTCTTTATCCTTTCATCTGTTGATTGACACTTGGACTGTTTTTGTCAATTAGTTATTGTGAGTAATGCTGCAATGACATGAAAATGTAGAGGTCTTCAAGGTTCTGATTTTAATTATTTTTCATATATACCCCAAAGTGGAATGTCTGGATCTGACAGTAGTTCTATTTTTAATATGTTGAGGAACATCTATAATGTTTTCCATGGCAGCTGCACCATTTTATATTTCCACTAATGGTTGCAAGTGTTCCAATTTCTGCACAATCTGTCAACACTTGTTATCATTGTTTTTGTTTTGATAGCAGCCATTCTAACAGGTATATATTGATATCACATTGTGGTTTTGAGTTGCATTTCTTTAACGATTAGCAGTTTTGAACATATTTTATGACACAGCTCTTGGCTGTTTTATGTATTTTTTAGGAAACATCTATTGAAGTTCTTTGTCTTTTTAAAAATCAGATTATTTGGGTTTTTTTGATATTGAGTGGTAAAATAAGGAATTCTAACCAAAGAAATTAGGCAGGAAAAAATAAACACAAGGCATCCAAATTAGAGAGAAAGAAGAAAAATTATCTGTTTGCAGATGATATGATCTTATATACAGAAAACCCTTAAAATTCTACCAAAAATGTGTTAGAGCTAATACACACTTTCAGTAAAATTGTAGAATACAAAAGCAACACACAAAAAATCAGTTGCATTTATATACACCAACAATAATCTATATGAAAAGGAAATTAAGAAACAATCCATTCATAATAGCATCAGAAAGAATAAAATACTTAGAAATAAATCTAACCAAGGAGATGAAAGATATACACTGAAAATTATAAAAGACTGATTAAAAAATAAGGCAGACACAAATTAATGGAAAGACATCATGTGTTTGTTTACAGGAATAATTAATATTGTTAAAATGTTCATACTACCCAAAGTCATATACAGAGTCAATGCAATCACTGTCAAAATCTCAAAGGTATGTTTCATAGGAATAGAAAAAAAATTCTAAAATCTATATGGAACCACAAATGACCTCAGATAGCCCAAGCAATTTTGAGCAGGAAGAAAAAAGCTGGAAACATCATACTTCCTGATTTTAAAATATAAGTCTATAATCATTAAAAACAATATGGTATTGGCATAAAAGAGGCATATGAACACATGGTCCAGATTAGAAAGCCCATAAATAAACCCATACATATACGGTCAAGTGATTTTAAACAAGACTGCCAAGAATACACAATAGAGAAAATATAGTCCCTTCAACAAATGGTGTTGGAGAAGCTGGATACCCACATCCGAAAGAATGAAATTGAACCCTCTTCTTACAGTACACCATGCACAAAAATCGGCTGAAAATTGGTTACACTTAAATATAAGATACGAAGCTGTAAGTCTCTGAGAAGGCAAAGTGGGGAAAGTTTTTAGCTTTTTTTTTTTTTTGGCAATGACCCCTTGAATTTTACATCAAAAGCACATGCAACAAAAGGAAAAATAGAGAACCGAGATTACATAAAACCAGCAACCTTCTGCGCCACAAAATAAACAATCAACAGAGTGAAAAGACAACCTATGGAATGGGAGAAATATTTGTACGTCATTGTATTAGTTATTTTCCACATTAATATAAAGAAATTCCTGAGACTGGGTAATTCGTGAAGAAAAGAGGCTTAATTGGCTCAGGGTTGTGCAGGTTGTACAGGAAGCATGATGCTGGCATCTGCTCAGCTTCTGAGGAGGCCTTAGGAAACTTATAACCATGGTGGAAGGCAGAGGGGAAGCGGGCACCCCGCCTGGCAAAAAGAGGAGCAAGAGAGTGAAGGGGGAGGCGCTACACACTTTAAAATGACTACATATCAGGAGAAGTCACTCACTATCGCAAGGACAGTATCAAGAGGGATGGCGCCAAATCATTCATGAGAAAGCACCTCATGATCCAATCACCTCCCACCAGGCCCCGCCTCCAACACTGGAGATTACATTTCAAAATAAGATTTGGGTGGGGACACAGATCCAAATTATATTAGTCATACATATTATGAGGAGTTGCTTCCAAAATAAACAAGGGAGCTAGTTTTACTGATTAGATGAACAACACTCTTAGACCTGCCTCCTCTTTTTCTTTAATAGACTATATTTTAGAGCAGTTTTGGGTTCACAGTAAAATTGAGCAGAAGACACAGATTTCTCCTATTTCTGGCTCCCACATATGCACAACATCCTCCAATATCCCTCACCAGTATGCAACATGTAATATAGTGGATCAACCTATTTTTACAAATTATTTAAAAATAATATTTTTAAAGCCCAAAGTTTACATTAAGCTTCACTCTTGGTATTGTACATTCTGTGGATTTTTACAAATGTATAATTTGGACACATCTACCATTACCACGTAATACAGAATAGTTTCACTGCTTTAAAAATCCTCTGTGCTATACCAGTTCAACCCTCCTTCCCTCCTAACCTCTGTCAACTACTGATTAATCCCTTCTTCTCTCCTAACCTCTGCATAGTTTTGCCTTTCCCAGAATATCATAGCATTGGAATCATACAGAATGCAGCCTTTCAGTTTGGCTTTTTTTCACTTAGTAAAGATATTTAAGTTTCCTCTATTTCTTTTTATAGCATAATAGCTCATTTCTTTTTAGTCCTGAATAATATTTCACTGTCTGTATGTACCACAGTTTATCCATTTAGCAACTGCAGGACATCTTGGTTGCTTCCACATTTTGGCAATTATGAATAAGGCTGATATATACTTTCATTTTCAGGGTTTTATGTATTCAACTCATTTGGATAAATACCAAGGAGCACAGCCTCTTCATTTTTATTACTGAGCAATCTCAAATACATTTCTGTTTTTAGTGGTGATTGTAGCTGGGCAGGTGTTTTTGTTTTTATTTTCTTTTAACCAGCTGACAATGAGAAAGTGAGGCTTCAAAGAATTTCCAGTTAGCACTTTCCTTCTACTTCAAGAGCAGCATCTCCCAAAGGAGGGTCATGAGGGGATTAAAGAAGTCAGATATGCTGCCTCAAGTCTGGCACACTTGTTCCTACACATAGGCTCATAAAAGCAAAACGTTTTGGCCAGGATTTTGCGTAACCTCATAAAGATATTCCTTCAGCAGAGTCTGACTTCTAACCACCTCTTAAATTCTCCATTTTCCTTGATCTCTTCTTCTCCTTGTTCCCTGAGCTGAATTAGTCCCTGAGATGAGGCTCCGGATTTTTGTTGTTGTTGTTGTTTGATTAGTTGATTTGGTTTGGTTTGGTTCTAAAATTTTCATCCTGTAGTATAAATCAGATATTGACTCACTTAACAGTTCTGTTACTGAGGAATGTATATAGTAGGAGATTTGGTTCAGGATTATGGAAGATTAAAAGAGGCCAAGAGCTGGTCTCAGTCACGGGTTACATCTTATTCTTTTTTTTCTTGTTAATACAGATATCTTAACAACAGCAACATGAACAGATAACTTGAAGAGGAGGGTTACTATTTCCCCAATGATTGCTAATGCTTTACCATAATATTGAGAGTAGAGTGGTCTCCTTTCCAAGCATGAATTGCATTATGAAGGTAGTTTCAAACCTCTTCTTTACTATCTGAATGATTTTTTCCTTTTCTTCACTGCAGCATGTGATAGGAAAGTCTATCCCATCACAATTTATACAAAAATGCTTAGAATGCGCTGCTGTTTTACATCTTACATCACAATTGGTATTGAAATTTGTGATGGTTAATACCGAGTGTCAACTTGACTGGATTGAAGGATGCAAAGTATTGATCCTGATGTGTCTGTGAGGGTGTTGCCAAAGGAGATTAACATTTGAGTCATGGGCTGGGAAAGGCAGACCCATCCTAAGTCTGGGTGGGCACCATCTAATCAGCTGCCAGCATGGCTAGAATATAAAGCAGGAAGAAAATTGTGGAAAGACTAGACCGGCCTAGCCCCCCAGTGTACATCTTTCTTCCTTGCTGGATGCTTCCTGCCCTCAAACATCAGACTCCCAGTTCTTCATTTCTGGGACTCAGTCTGGCTCTCCTTGCTCCTCAGCTTGCAGACAGCCTATTGTGGGACATTGTAATTGTGTGAGTTAATACTTAACAAACTCCCCTATATATATATATATATATACACATACACACACACACATATACACACACACACATATGTGTGTGTATATATATATATACATATATACATAAATATATAAATACATATATAATATATTTATATATACACATACATATATATGCACATATATATAAATATATATACACACACATACATATGTATATGTATGCACCTTTAGCTCCAGTGTGTATATATATATACACACATATATATGTATGTGTGTGTGCATATATATATACCTGTGTGTGTGTGTGTATATATGTATATATAATTAGTTGTATCCCTCTAAAGAACCCTGACTGATACCAATTTCATTTAGTCTAAAAGTGTTGCTCTCATATAACATAAGGCAATTCAGCTACTTCAGGTATTAAAACAGTCAGTTCTTATTTATGAAAAACAGCATCCTGAAAAGAAATTATGAAGAAAGAGGGATGACAAGTTCCACGTTCCCATCCTTTCCTTTACTGGGACCTTCATCAAATATGTCCCCTTTGACAATGAGCGGCTTCAGTGCTGTGCTCTTTTGTATTCATCTGCCTTTGCTGGAGTTGCTTTCTCTACCAGGAAAACCACCTCCAGTCCTCCCATTCTCTGCCTAACTGTTAATACCTTGTCATTGCTTATGGATCAGCATTTGAAAAATGTCCCTTGAGTAGAATTTCCTGGTGATCTCCATGTTACCCTTACCTTCCTGGAATTCACTTCTGTTCCCCAGGCCACAACTCCAGGGATCAACAGTCACATAAAATCCTCCAACTGGAGCCTCTGGGAGATGGCCTGCTCTCTACTTTGTATGTCTTAAGAGCCTTTGTATCTCTCTTCACACCTATTTCACTGTGAAGATCTGAAGGCCACGGTCTATAACAAGAAACGAAGTGTTCAGCAGTTTGTGGTAAAACAAACAAAAAAATGTGAAAAACTGATTTTAAAAATAAACTCCTACATAGGAAAGGGAAAAGATGTAATGACAAAGATGCCAAAAATGATTGCAACAAAAGCAAAAATTAACAAATGGGATCTAATTAATCTTAAGAGCTTCTGCACAGCAAAATAAACTATCAACAGCGTAAACAGACAACCTACAAAATGAGAGAAAATTTTTACAAACTATGCATCTAGCAAAGGTCTAATATCCACATCTGTAAGGAACTTAAACAGATTTACCAGAAAAAATAACAACCCCATTAAAAAGTGGGCAAAGGATGTGAACAGACAGTTTTCAAATGAAGACATACATGCGGCCAACAAGCATATGAAAAAAAGCTCAATATCACTGATCATTAGAGAAATGCAAATCAAAACCACAATAAAATATTATCTCACACCAGTCAGAATAGTTATTACTAAAAATTCAAAAAATAACATGATGGCGAAGTTGCAGAGAGAAGGGAATGCTTATACACTGTTAGTAAGAGTGTAAATTAGTTCAATCATTGTGGAAAGCAGTGTGCCAATTCCTCAAAAACCTCCAAACAGAAGTACCATTTGACCCAGCAATCCCATTACTTGATATATACCCAAAGGAATATAAATCATTCTACCATAAAGACACATGCACATGAGCATTCACTGCAGCTCAATTCACAATAGCAAAGACATGGAATCAACCTAAATGTCCATCAATGACATATTGGATAAACAGAATATGGTACATATACACCACAGATATTATTCAGCCATAAAGAAGAATGAGACCACGTCTTTTTGGGAACACAGATGGAGCTAAAGGCCATTATCTTTAGTAAACTAATGCAGGTACAGAAAACCAAATACTGTACGTTCTCACTTATAAGTGGCAGCTAAATGATGAGAACACATGGACACAAACATGGGAATAAGAGGTACTGGGGCCTACTTTTGGTTGGGGGTTAAGAGGAGAGAGAGGATCAGAAAAAATACCTATTGAATACTGGGCTTAGTACCTGGATGATGAAATAATATGCACAACAAATCCCCGTGACATTAGTTTACCTATACAACAAACCTGCACATGTACCCCTGCTAAAAACAAGAACAAAAGGTAACACTAATGACAAAATAAATACTCAAAATATGAAATTAAGATTTAAAAAGAGCAGGCTACAAAGCTATAGCTATGGGGTGATACAAATTATGTATCTGTGTAGGTATATAGAGGTAAGTATAGGTACTAATGTATGTACTAATACACACACACACACACACACATTCATTCACATTTTCCCACACTGTGACTAAAAGCACATATTTGAGAACATCCTTTGTCAATAATCATAATACATCTATTTTTCATCTTTGTCAACTAGATAGGCAAAATATGTTATTTTAATGTAGATTTTAGCTATTAAATATTATTTTGCAAAAATAAAATAAGATAAATACATCAAAACTAGTTCAACCATTGTGGAAGTCAGTGTGGTGATTCCTCAGGGATCTAGAACTAGAAATACCATTTGACCCAGCCATCCCATTACTGGGTATATACCCAAAGGACTATAAATCATGCTGCTATAAAGACACATGCACACGTATGTTTATTGCGGCACTATTCACAATAGCAAAGAGTTGGAACCAACCCAAATGTCCAACAACGATAGACTGGATTAAGAAAATGTGGCACATATACACCATGGAATACTATGCAGCCATAAAAAATGATGAGTTCATGTCCTTTGTAGGGACATGGATGAAACTGGAAAACATCATTCTCAGTAAACTATCGCAAGGACAAAAAACCAAACACCGCATGTTCTCACTCATAGGTGGGAATTGAACAATGAGAACTCGTGGACACAGGAAGGGGAACATCACGCTCTGGGGACTGTTGTGGGGTGGGGGGAGGGGGGAGGGACAGCATTAGGAGATACACCTAATGCTAAATGACGAGTTAATGGGTGCAGGAAATCAACATGGCACATGGATACATATGTAACAAACCTGCACATTGTGCACATGTACCCTAAAACCCTAAAGTATAATAAAAAAAAAAAGAAAAAAAAAAAGAAAATAAAACCTCTGAAAACAGTCCAAAAAAAAAAAAGAATCTGACTTTATTCTGAAAGTATGTTTTATATATTCAGTGTTAATTTTTTCCATAGTTTATAAAAATGCATTTGTAATTAATTATCTTAATGTCTGGCAAAATCAAAAGCTGGCAACCAAATTTGAGTTTTCAAGTAAAATAAATATACTGCTCTATAAAATCCACAAATCTGCTATAGCACCTGTCCACGTTTATTACAAATGCTTCTTTATATCCGTGGGTACTTCTGTAGATGCTAGATTTGGGAACAGCAGAGATGGTGCCTTATTCATCTGGAAACCAGGACCTGATACAGCAGATGCTTAATGAATATTCTCTGCAGAATGGTTGGAGTTTGGAAAGATAACAAAAAGGTAAGTAAAGTGGTGAAATGTTTATTTTAGTCTTCTTCTGGGCACAATTTAAAGAAATATAAAAAGGTCCTCTTTTCAAACAATATGGTACTTGAACAACTCAGTATTTGTAAGAAGTAGTTTCAGTCTCTCTGTTATGCCTGTTTCTATCTATCCGTATAAGTATAGGTATATGAAAAAGACAGAGTCTATTCTATAAACTAAACCTGATTATGATTATACATGTGATCATGAAAGAGTATCCTGTGTGCCTAGAAATATACAAATAATGTAATAATAATGCTAGCATTCATTCAAATGATACTTGTGAAATTCCCTAAGTGTTTCACAGCCTCATTTGATTTTCAGAAAACTCAGTGAATTGTGAAATTTGCTTCCAGGTGGAAGAATCAGAGAGCTTCATTTACTAAGTAAGGGAGTGAAAACTTAGAGCAATACTTCCTATCCTCGAACCTGGTGAAATGTTTTTTTTTGTTTGTTGTTTTGGTTTGCTTTGGCTTTTTATCCCTGGTAGCAGTTGTGTACCAAGCAGAGATGGAATGAGAGAAAAGCAGTCTTCCTGCCTCCTATCCTCCTATCCTCATCTACCCACAGCTTCATTCCACTGTATGGAAAGGAAGATTTTATCACTGATATGATTTACATTTGTCAATGTAGGTGATAATAAAAAGAAAATTGACATTAGTGAGTTTTGTTACATTGTTGTTGCTTTAAAATTCTCTGTGTATAAAGCATCATCCCTCCTTTTCCTGTGCTCTGGGGGGGCTCTCCTTGCCTCATCATTGGTGCACCCATTTGTGTCAGGCAAAGCCAACAGTTAAGGCAAGCAACTCCCAAATTGCAAATGATTTCTTGCACAATAACTGTTTTTGGTGACATTATAGTGTCATATAGGTCGTCAAGGCCTCTGTTTCATGTAGTATTTCAGGAACCCAAGTCATTTTATTCTGTGGCTCTGCACCTTTAGTTCCTATTCTCTCTATTCAGACTATGGATAATGAAAGAGAGGGCATGAAGGATTGTTCAGAAGACCTTGAGGGTCAGGACTGTGACTGGCTTCTATCATTTCTGTGCAGGAAAGTGGGCATACATCACTGCAAAGGAGGCTTGGAAATAAGGAAATTATCTGTATACTGGGGGTGTGGGGAGGATTTTGGTGAGCACATTTCAATGTTGTATTCCATCCTGTTTCCATACTTTGTTCACTCTTGGATGAGGCTGATGAATAGACAGTTAACTGGTCATGGTGGATGCCTGTTAATCGTGCATTTGGTGTAAAAATTTGGAAGTCATTATTGAAATAGAAGCACCACTTTTTTGGCAATCAAACTTTTCCAGTGCTAACTCACTTGAATTCTCATAATCATAAAAATTTATTTTTTGAGCATTTTAAGTGTGCAAATAATTTTTACACCAATTTTCTTATTCTAGCTTAGCCATTACTTTGTGGATTGTCAAGATCTATGTCTCTCCTCCATTTTATACATAAGCATAACACTCAGGGAGGTTAATGGTGTATATTCCTCATCTAGTAAGTAAAAAGTGCCCTGTAAACAGTGTTGTCTAAGAAAAAGTGTGTTAGGCACTCTCAGTTGCACAACCAGTAATCATTCACCAAGTTTCTTTATGGAAATTGTTCTCATTTCATTCAGGTTTGCAGCAGATGGTAGTTATATGACACAACTCTGGGCAGGGATGCCTAAAGTAGAAGTCTCTTCTAAAAAAGGACAGGTGGAGCTGATTCTGCTTTCTTTTCTTCCTCTATTGAAGAAAAACTGCCCAGGTCTGCAGATCTGTTTTATTGAAGTGATCATGCATGCATATATATATATACACACACACACACACCTATATATGTGTCTGTGTGTATGAATATATATATATGTGTGTGTGTGTGCCTGTAAACACTGCGATATATGTGTGTGTGTATGTATACACAAACACACTGCTATAACAAATTGTGACAAATTCAGAGGCTTAAAACAAAACACCTTTACCACCTTATAGTTCTGGAGGTCAGAAGTCTAAAATTGGGTGTCTTTAGTGCTGTGTCCTTTCTGAAAGTTTCAGGAAATAATCCATTTCCTTGCCTTTTTCAGCTTCCAGAGGGTGCTGCATTCCTTGGCCCAATGCTCCCTTCTTTCATTACTCCAAACTGTTTCCATCATATCTCCTCCTACTAACCACATTCTTCTTATAAGTTCCCTTTGATTATATTGGGACAATCCATAGAATCAAGAGTGATTCCCCGATCTCAGTATATCTAACTTAATCATAGCTGCAAAGTCACTGTAAGGTAACATATTCACAGGTTTTGGGGGTCAGGATATGGACATATTTGAGGAGCCATTATTTAATCTACTACAGCTACTCCCTCCTCCAAAAAAAAAAAAAAAAAAGGCACATTTTAAGGTCAATTAGATTAAGCATTGGAGTTAACCCAGAGATGGCTTATTGGAATATGAGGCCAATGACCCATACTCTATGGGCTGGAGCTCATACCGATAGACACTGGAAGAAAGACCACCTGTACTGCTCTCAAAGAAGCCAGAGCTGTGGACCACCTGTTTACTGTCCTCTGGTATCTTGCCCCTCCTGCTCTCAGAGTGATGGATTTTAATTTGTTATTTTCTCCCTTAAGAGGAGCTTGAAGCACTCCACACACATTTGGCTTATTAATCTTCATAACATCTCTAAATACCCCTGTGAAGTTATCAAAGGGCAAAGGAAAGGGTAGTAATAATTATCCTCATTTAATAGATGGGGAGACTGTGACAGAGAAGTGGTTCAATTACAGTCTCTAATGAGTTGTAGGGAAAGGCAGGAAAAGGAGAGAGATTGCTGCCAAACCCATCCCTTCAACCACTATTTTGCTTTTACAACTTCCTTACTAAAAGTTTCTGAAAAACATGGTCTGGGCTTTCTGAAGAGTGGGCTGGCAGCAACAGAGGTGTAGGTTACATTTATATATGCATGTCTGCTTGTATCACTGCCTATGATGGACAGCTTGCAAACTATCATCCTTAGGTGAGGCCAAAATAAGCCAATCTCAGAGAAAGCTTAAACTGAAATGTAAGGAGAGTTGTTAGGACTTAATTTCCTCACATGGAAATTATTTGCTAATGACATATTTTTTCAATGGGTAGGATGTATCTCTTTGCAATCTGAAATTTAATATGGGCTGAGTCCAAGGAAGTCTACTGTATTCAACCAGATCTTTTGTACTTTCTAGAAAATATACCTTGAGCTATTTTGGCCCCTAAATTAGTCATAAAACCATTTACTGAAGTAAATCCATGGAGATTATTTTCTCTGTGTTGGAAAAAGCAAGAGGACTAAGGTTAAAGATGTTTGCCCACCCATATTTCTAAAACAGACAATGAATGATATTGGTCAAAGACACTATCTCACTCTCTTTCTTCCTTTCCAACCCTTCCATTGTTCTATAAGATAATACCAATTTTTAAATTTGAGTCAGACAGAGAAGTTCACTACACTGAGAGCAAACCCCTGAGAGATTATGCAGTGTGATGCAGTAGTGAGCTGGAGCCAGGTAGGCATCTGTCTTTGTTGAATTCTGTCTTGAATTCCCTTGGTGACTACAGGTGAACCTTTTGAAATCTGGCCTCTGCCATCTCTCGCAGTCTCATGTCTCTAGCAAAACTATAGCACATGTGATTTTCCAAGCATAACATGCATTTTCTCATTTTATCTCTTCTCTTTGAGATTCACTTTTCCCTGTATACATTTCCTTTTTACACTTAATTATTCTCCTGACTCCTATTGATTCTTCAGGTCCCAGTGAGGTAAGAGATCAACAGGACTTTTTTTCTGAGCACAAGTTACAACTCTGCTGATCAAAAGGGGATGTAGTAAAGAAACCAGCTAAAACCAGCCAGGATGAGAAATTAGATTGTGTTTGCATAAGACACTCCTACCAGCACCATGACATTTTACAAATGCCATGGCAATGTCCCAGAACCTTACAGGGTACTGGGAACTCCCCCATTTTTTTCCAGAAAGTTCACGAATAACCTGCCCCTTACATAGCATATAATTAAGAGTGGGTATAAATACAGCTAGCCAGCAATCCTTGAGTGCTACCTTGTGCTACTCTGCCTATGGGATAGCCATGCTATTGCATAGACATATGGAGCAACCATTTTGCTGTACACTATTGCTTTAATAAAGTTCCTTTCTTTCACTATTGGCTCACTCTCGAGCTATTTCCTGAGCAAAGCCAAGAACCCTCTTGGGCTGAACCCCAGTTTGGGGTTTGCCTACATCATCTGTTTACATATCATTCCTTTCTAGAAGTCTCCTCTTTCTCCCTATGGCTAGATTAGATATCCCCACAATATGCTCCATCATACCCAACAGGTGTTCCCAAAATATTTATTAAATGAATACTAAGTTCAATGTTCCAATATTTTCTAAAGTTAATGTCTGAGAAGTATTTTTTAAGAGAATCGTTAAATCAAGGAAAAGCTCAAAAGCAAAGGCAATCCTTACACAATTACCAGACATTCATAATCTTTTATCCTGGAATATCATTTATAGAAAATGTTCTTACAGAAATAATAGAAATCTAGAAAACAAAGCATTGGCAAGAAGATATTTATGGCAGCATTACTTGTACCATAAAACATTGGAAACAATACCGATTTTCTTTCTTGTTTTCTTTCTCTCTCTCTCTTTTTTTTTTTTTTTTTTTTTTTTTGAGATGGAGTCTTGCTCTATCGCCCAGGCTGGAGTGCAGTGGCACGATCTTGGCCCACAGCAACCTCTGCCTCCCAGGTTCAAGCAATTCTCCTGCCTCAACCTCCCAAGTAGCTGGGGTTACAGATACCCACCACCACACCCAGCTAATTTTTTTGTATTTTTAGTAGAGACGGGGTTTCACCATGTTGGCCAGGCTGGTCTCAAACTCTTGGCCTCAAGTGATCCACCCGCCTCCACCTTCCAAAGTTCTGGGATTACAGGCATGAGCCACCATGCCTGGCTCAAATTTTCAAATATAGAATTTAAGGTATGTTGTGGTTAGATTTTATTCATCCATTAATTTTTTTTTCCATGAAGAGTCTATGATAACAAGCAGATAATCGTAGAACAATGTTAAACATAGGATGCAGGTTAAAAGTGACATGCAACACCTAATAAATATTTAAATTTATATTAATAAAAAATAACCATAAACTTGGAATAAAAAGAAATGGGGAGGAAAAAATAGAGACATCAAAGTGTTTTGGGCAGCAGAGCTATGAATTATTAGATTTCATTCTATATTCCATATTATGTACTCTGAAATCATGATAGGCCTACCTTAAAAATTAACTTTATTAAAATCTTACTACTTTATAAAGACAACACCCATATTCTCAAGTTCCACAAAATATGTAGAAAATAAAGTGAAAAATATACATACCCACAACAAATGAACAGTAACACCAAACTGTATTTTAAAAGGCATAAATGAATTCATATCTAATGAAAATTAATGACTTCTTTTTCTGGCAGGCCTTATCTATATCTTATGCTGTTCAACTGGCAGTAGATACAGAAGTAACATGCTTGAGGAAAATTTCTTCATCTGTTGTTTTCTTCCTGCCCAGCATTGCTTCCGTGTTTTTTGGAGATCACATCCTGATTTTTCTTTGGAGACCACCCATGCTGTATTTGCAGTCTCTGGGCTTTAAGTGGGGTGGGCACAGGATTCAGGTGGGCCAGTCATTTCATTCCATTCTGATCAAAAGGAATTGATCCAAAGATGGCATAGGAGCGAAGCTAGGTCAAGGTCACTAATTCTTATGGTTTTGCTAAAAATATAGAAAGGGATTCAGATTTTCCTAGGGACCACCAGTAAGACCGGTGAGTTCCTGAATTCATTATATCTGAAATAACTTGAGACATTACATTTTCTGGTTTTGTTTAAGCTATTTTGAGTTAAAATTGGAAAGAAAACCTTCTCTGTTTCTACTTTGTAACTACTTTGAATACTTCAAGGCTGACATCAGATTGCAGGTGTTTTCCCCAAACCAATCAATTCTCAGCAGACACCCATTAGGTGTCCTACAACTTAACTCAGTACTGACCTAACTACTTGGAGTTAATGCAGAACCCACAGGTTAAGGGCTCAGTCCCACAAGACTGCCTGCCCTTTTCTGATGCCATTCACTAGTAGTGGGTCTTCAGGTTACCTACAACTCCTATCTGACGTGGCCAGAAATGGCAGGTTTCCACAAACCTCTGCTCAGTTTCTGTAATGTGGTAAAACAACACACAAAACTCAGGGAAAAACGTGGTTCTTATTATTACCAGTGTATTGCAAAGGATATATTAAATAATACAAATGAATGGCCAGATGAAGAGGCCAGATGGAGAGATATATAGGGCAAGGTCTGGAAGGATCCCAAGTACAGGAGCTTCTGTTCTCATGGAGTTTTGCTGTGTATCACCTTTCTGGCATGTGGATGCATTGTTGTTCATGAACCCCAAAACTTCTGGAACCTCCTTTTGGGTTTTATGAAACTTTCTCACCCTCTAATCACATAATTGTTTTTTTTCTGGCAAGCATCCCCTGTAATATGGTTATCTAGGGGCTTTCCAAAAGTCACCTCATGAACATAAACTCAGGTGTGGTTAAAATGGGTTTTTTTAAACTTTCATTTTAAGTTCAGGGGTACATGCATAGGTTTGTTACATAGGTAAACTTGTGTCATGAGAGCTGGTTGTACAGATTATTTCAACACCTAGGTATTAAGCCTAGGACCCAGTAGTTAGTTTTCCTAATCCTCTCCCTCTTCTCACCCTTCATCCTCTGATAGGCCCCAGTGTGTGTTGTTCCCCTCTTTGTGTCCATGTGTTCTCATTATTTAGCTCTCATTTATAGTGAAAATATGCAGTATTCGGTTTTCTGTTCCTGTGTTAGTTTGCTAAGGATACTGGCCTCCAGCTGGAACATGACTTCATTCCTTTTAATGGCTGCATAGTATTCTGTAGTGTATATGCACCATATTTGCTTTATCCAGCCTATCATTGATGGGCATTTAGGTTGATTCCATGACTTTACTATTGTAAATAGTGCTGCAATGATCATTTGCATTCATATGTCTTTATAATAGAACAATTTATATTCCTTTGAGTATATACCCAGTAGTGGGATTGCTGGGTCAAATTGTATTTCCATCTTGAGGAACTGCCACATTGTCTTCCACAATGGTTGAACTAATTTACACTCCCATCAACAATGTATAAGCATTCTTTTTTCTCCACAACCTCACCAGCATCTGTTGTTTTTTGACTTTTTAATAATAGCCATTCTTGACCAGTGTGACATGGTATCTCCTTATGGTTTTGATTTGCATTTCTCTAATGACTAGAGATGTTGAACATTTTTCCGTATGCTTATTGGCCATATGTATGTCTTCTTTTGCTTCTCTGTCAGGTTGATATCAGGATGATGCTGGCTTCACAGAATGAGTTAGGGAAGAGTTCTTCTTTCTCAATTTTTTTTCATTGTTTCAGCAGGAATGGTACCAGCTCTTCCTGTACATCTGGTAGAATTCTGCTATGAATGGATCTGGTCCTGGGCTTTTTTGGTTTCTAGGCTATTTATTAATATTACTGACTCAATTTCAGAGCTCTTCATTGTTTTTTTCAGGGCTTCAGTTTCTTCCTGGTTCAGTATTGGGAGGGAGTATGCATCCAGGAATTTATCTACTCCTTCTAGATTTTCTAGTTTATGTGTATAAGATATATATATTCATAATATTCAATATATGCATATTCATAATATTCATAATATTCTCTGAGGGTTTGTTGTATTTCTGTGTGGTTCAGTGGTAATATTTCCCTTGTCATTTTTGATTATGTTTATCTGAATCTCTTCTCTTTTCTTCTGTATTAGTCTAGCTACTGGTCTATATGTTTTATTATTTTTTTCCATAATCCAGCTCTTGGATGCATTGAATTTTTTTTTTTTTTTTTTTTTTGAGACAGAGTCTCACTCTGTCACCCAGGCTGGAATGCAATGGCATGATCTTGGTTCACTTCAACCTCCGCCTCCCAGGTTCAAGCAATTCTCCTGCCTGAGCCTCCTGAGTAACTGGGATTATAGGAACTTGCCACCATGCCCAGCTAATTTTTGTATTTTTAGTAGAGATGGGGTTTCACCATGTTTGTCAGGCTGGTCTCGAAATCCTGACCTCATGATCCGCCCACCTCAGCCTCCCAAAGTGCTGGGATTACAGGTGTGAGCCACCGTGCCTGGCCCACATTGATCTTTTGAATAGTTTTTTTTTTGTGTCTCAATCTCTTTCAGTTCAGCTATGATTTTGGTTATTTCTTGTCTCCTGCCAGCTTTGGGATCTGTTTGCTCTTGGGTCTCTAGTTCTTTTAGTTGTAATATTAGGTTGTTAACTTGATACCTTTTTGACATGGGCATTTAGTGCTATAAATTTCTCTCTTAACCCTGCCTTATGCTGTATCCCAGAGATGCTAGTATCTCTGGTTGCGTCTTTATTCTCATTAGTTTCAAAGAAGTTCTTGATTTCTGCCCTAATTTCATTATTTACCAAAAGTCATTCAAGAGCAGGCTATTCAATGTCCATGTAGATTGGTGAAAAGTAATTGCGGTTTTTGCCATTAAAATAAATGGTAAATGGCCGGGCATGGTGGCTTACACCTGTAATCCCAGCACTTTGGGAGGCCGAGGCAGGTGGATCACCTGAGGTCAGGAGTTCAAGACCAGCTTGGCCAATATGGTGAAACCCCATCTCAACCAAAAATACAAAAAATTTGTCAGGCATGGTGGTGGGTGCCTGTAATTCCAACTGCTCAGTAGGCTGAGGCAGGAAAATCACTTGAACTGGGAAGGCAGAGGTTGCAGTGAGCCAAGATCATGCCATTGCACTTCAGCCTGGGCAACAAGAGCAAAACTCAGTCAAAAAAAAAAAAAAAAAAGGTAAAAACGTCAATTACATTTGCGCCAAGTATGTTTTTTAGTGAATTTTTTAGTCTTGATTTCTAATTTCTATTTTTAGTCTGACTGAGATTGAGTCCAAGAGATTGTTTGTTATGATTTCAGCTCTTCTGCATTTGCTGAGGAGTGTATTTTCTTCTGATTATGTAATTGATTTTAGAATACGTGCCATGTGGGGATGAGAAGAATGTATATACTGTTGTTTTTGGGTGGACAATTCTGTAGATATCTATCAGGTCCATTTGATCTAATGCTGATTTCAGGTCCTGAATATCTTTATTTATTTTCTACCTTAATAATCTGTCTAATATTGTTAGTGGGGTTAAAGTTTCCCACTATTATTGTGTGGGAGTGTAAGTCTCTTTGAAGTTATCTAAAAACTTATTTTATGCATCTGGGTGATTCTGTGTTGGGAGCATATATATATGTGACAGATCTTCTCGTTAAATTGAACTCTTTAGCATTATGTAATTCTCTTCTTTGTCTTTCTTTTATCTTCGTTGGTTTAGTCTGTTCTCTCAGAAAGTAGGTTTGCAATTCCTGCTTTTTTGTTTGTTTTGTTTTTTGCTTTGTGGATTTTTCTCCATCCCTTTATTTTGAGCCTATAGGTGTCACTGCATTTGAGATGGATCTCTTGAAGACAGCATACAAATGGATCTTGGATCCTTATCCAGCTTGCCACTCTGTTTTTTAATTGTGACATTTAGCCCATTTATAATTAAGTTTAGTATTGATATGTGTGAATTTAATCCTGTAATCATGGTGTTACCTGGTTATTTTGCAAATTTGTTTATGTGGTTGCTTTACAGCATCATTGGTCTGTGTACTTCGGTGTGTTTTTGTAGTGGTAAGTAACAGCCTTTCCTTTCCATATTAGAGCTTCCTTCAAGAGCTCTTGTAAGGCAGGTCTGGTTGTGGCAAATCCCCTCAGCATTTGCTTGTCTGAAAAGAATCTTATTTTTCCTTCACTTATGAAGCTTAGTTTGGCCAGACATAAAATTTTGAGTTGACATTTATTTTCTTTAAGAATGTTAAATATTGGTCTCCAATTTCTTTTGACTTGCAGTGTTTCAATTGAGAGGTCAGCTGTTAGTCTGATGGGCTTTCCTTTGTAGGTGACCTGACCTTTCTGTCTAGCTGCCTTTAATATCTTTTCTTTGATTTTGACCTTGGAGAATCTGATCATTATGTGTCTTGGGGATGATCTTTTGCAAAATACCTTACTGGGGTTCTCTGCATTTCTTGAATTTGAATGTTGGCCACTCTAGCTAGGTTGGGGAAGTTCTCATGCATAATATCCTGAAATATGTTTTCCAAGTTGGCTCTATTCTCCCCATCCCTTTCAGGGACACCAATGAGTCATAGATTTGTTCACTTTACATAATTCCATATTTCTTTGAGGTTTTGTTCTTCCTTTTCATTATTTTTTCTCTATTTTTATCTGGCTTTCTTATGCAGAAAGCCAATCTTCAAGCTCTGAGATTACTTTTTTTACTTGGTCTATTCCATTATTAATACTTGTGATTGCATTATGAAATTCTTGTAGTGTGTCTTTCAGCTCTATCAGGTTGCTTACATTCTTTTGTATACTCACTATTTTTTCTGTCAGCTTCTGCATTTTTTTAATCATGATTTTTACTTCCTTGCATTGAGTTTTAATGTACTACTGTAGCTCAGTTATCTTTGCCCCTATCCATATTCTGAATTTCTATTCCTGTCATTTCAGCCATGTCAGCCCAGTTCAGAATCCTTGCTGGAGAGGTGATGCAGACATTTGATGAAAAGAAGGCACTCTGGCTTTTTAAGTTTTCAGCATTCTTGTGCTCAGGCTTTCTCATCTGTGGCTTATCTACCTTCAATCCGGGCTTATCTGCCTTCAATCTTTAAGGTTGCTGACCTTTGGTTGTTTTTGGTTTTTTTTTGTTTTGTTTTTAGTTTTATCCTATTTGATGACATTGAGGGTTTGATTGTGGTATAAGGTACATTCAGCTGACAGGCTTTGTTTCTGGGAGATTTTAGGAGGCCAACACTCAGCTCCCAACTCCTGGACTCTGTTCTGTAACTCTGGAGGATTTGTACTGGGCCCTGACTTTGTTCTCTGGCTCCTCGAGATTTGGAATCCACTTCACTGGGGGTGCCAAAGTGTGGCAGCTGTGACAGAGTGCTAACAGGTGCTGGTAGGCACCTTGCTGCAGGCATTCACTAAAGTGGCAGTGGCCATGCAGCTGGAGAGGGGCAGGGCACTCCTGCTGGAGACTGTGTGCATGGCCCTGTTGGTATGGGGTTGGATGATGATACGCACATGTCTGGGTTTCTTCTCTCTGCCCCTGGAGGCTTGTTATAAATAACAAAATGTGCTCCTATTGCCTCTATCTCCTTGAAGCTATTTCAGGAGCCACAAACAAAAACCAAGAGTTACAACAAGAGATTTTCCTATTGCTTTTATCACTTAGGAAGTTACAAGTTACAAGTGTTTTAGGAGCTGTGTGCCAAGAACAGTAGACAAAGATCAAAATATATAGTTCTCATTCTATTACAATAAGTTTTTATCGTGTGCAAGATTAAAAATCTTAATTCTTTACTATTATTCAAGTGCTTCACAGATTTGTTCCTTTTTTTCTGCACATAAACATAACCATCTATAGAAAGTGTCCAAGAAAAATTAAAGTATATATGTTTCAATTGAACAAACATCTAAAGATCTAGCCCACTCTGTTAAGGTCACCTGTCCTGTGTTGCCACATCAATAAGGTCCCTAACCATATTCAACTTTTCCACCGTCACTTGCAGCTCACAGGTTAAATACACAAAAACACCTTAGATTTTGACTCTGTTTAAGTATGATATTTGATTACGTCTATGTAAAATATTTTTCTTTTTTCATCATTTATATTTTATTCTATTAGTAGTTTTCTAAGCATTTTCCTAAAAGAGTGTTGGTTTCTTATACTTAATTACCACATTATATGCATGTATTTTATTAAATTTGTATTGAAATATTTATTTTAAATGGATTCTTTCTTTGGCATATTTTAGCACCCTCCCAATGAGTCATTGCTCTATTCTGTATTGTCTTAAAATATTTTAACTGACCAATAATTTTTATTGCCTTAAATGAAGACTACATGAACAAAATTCTTTATGAAATAAATATTTTTCTGCATTTACTTATAGAATTATACAGACACTATCAGAGCTGAAGTTATGAAAATCTTTTTTTTTTTTTTTTTTTTTTTTTTTTTTTTTTTTTTTTTTTTTTTTTTTTTTTTTTGAGACGGAGTCTCGCTCTGTCGCCCAGGCTGGAGTGCAGTGGCGCAATCTCGGCTCACTGCAAGCTCCGCCTCCCGGGTTCACGCCATTCTCCTGCCTCAGCCTCTCCGAGTAGCTGGGACTACAGGCGCCCGCCACCACGCCCGGCTAATTTTTTATATTTTTAGTAGAGACGGGGTTTCACCGTGGTCTCGATCTCCTGACCTCGTGATCCGCCTGCCTCGGCCCCCCAAAGTGCTGGGATTACAAGCGTGAGCCACCACGCCTGGCCTGAAGATATGAAAATCTTTATGCATAAGTTAAAGTATTTGATTCTAGGTTTATAGATGATGAAAAGAGAATAAACACACACATTCTTTCAGCCAGAAGTAAGAAGCTGCTAACAATTTAATCTGCATCTTTCCTCTATGTTCTTTCCTTGAGACTATTCGATTAGTTCCTTCAGTAATAAATTACCACTCAGTGAAACACCAAATGTCAGCTATTTTTTTCCTAAAGAATTATAAAAACAAAGCAAAACAAAAAAACCTCTTTTCCCCTAGGATACTGGTTGGAAGGTACTATGGATGCAGCATCTGGGGTGAACAAGGGTAATGGAGTTTATAATAATTAATTTGCAGCAGCTATTCTCTAGTGATCAAAGATTGAATCATATGCAAGTGTGGTTTTAATTTCCTCTTTTAAATGAAGAACAAGAAAAACTATAAATCACATATCCAATTCTGCCATAAATCTCATTTGTTTCATTGCTTGCTGACAGTCTAAAAGACATATTTTATTCCTCTCATTCCTTGTCCATATCAGGTTCATTACATTTTATTTTTTCCAGTAATAAGTGAGTGCGGGACATGCAAACTCTGAAGTCATTAGCAGTGATTTCTCTGCTGCCCCCTTCCCCCACAAGATTGACAGCAACAGGCAATCAGACACGCTACTAATACTGGCTTGTCTACACGTTGCTTTTCAGTTTACATTCTGGAGGATACAAGATACATGTACCACCAAATGTGAGAGGAACCTCAAAGTGATTTGTGGGTTCAGTAGAATAAAATAGTCTCCAACAACCTCTCCTCTTAGCAGATAGATTTTCTTCAATTTTAAAACCCCACAACTATCCATATAAATTCTTTTCACCAATGTTTGGGAATGCCTTATATTCATCTATATAATTTACTGACAAACAGCTAAAAATACATGGAGATATCCTAAACCTTTAGTTTACTTTTTTTCTAGAAGCCAAGATTTTCTATTAGGTTTCAGGTGCTTCAGATACCAAAGGAAAGTATTTTGAGCCAAATTTGTGAGATATTTTTTTTTGCTCTCTCAATCCTGCACTTCCTTTTTAAATTTTGCAGACTTACATATAATTTTTCTTCTTGATTTATACTTTCAAACGTTTGATATATTTTTGTGGATACATAGCTTTTGCTATGGAAATGGCTTTGCTTGATGTAATAATATAATAGTAGATAAGGCAGTTAATTTTTTTCTTCCTTTCCAAAATAATGATTTTGCCCCACTTACATATTGATATGCTGAATTAGAAGTACAATCTTCCAAAAATAAGGAAAATGTTATGTAAGATGTCTTTAGTCTTTTTTAGACTATTTTACCAGAGAAAAGTATGAGAATTTTGATAGTAATGTGGTACAAATTTGTATTTGTTGACTACAAGTCTGAAACTAAGGTTATGAGTCATCTTGAACCTGTGAGGATATATATTTTTGTATTATATCCCCAAAAGTCATAGCTCATCAATTTGTAGGCAGGAAAACAACTTTCAAAGAGGAGTCATGGATTAAAATCTAATCTCAGTATCTTTGCTATGTTTTATTGCATAAATCATCTGGTTTATTAGCTTCTTTGGTTTTCCCTCAGATAAAATGGTCCTTTCTCCCCAATTACTCTCAAGGGAAGTATTGAAGATCACTGGCATTTGGTAAGATAACAGTTTATTGGGAACACCAAACCAAGAGTAGAATTGCCTTGGCTAAATATTTAAATGTATTCCCTTATTAGGAATTAGTACCTTAATAACGGTCATATTTCTGGGCCTCTATTTTTTACATTATACAATGAAGGATATAAAGTAGAACTCTAAGTTTCTTCGAAATTATAATAAACTATGATAAGCGCTTTTTTTTCCTCTCTAATTCTATGAGTAGCTAGCTGAGGAAATTTTGAATGTGTGTATAAGGTACAACATAAAGTTTATAATATTCTGTAACAAAATACATGCCAGACAATGTTCTTGGCAACACACACATACTTAAATAGCTCATGTAACTTTATATTTCCCTTCCTTGTTAGGTAACATTATGTTCTGCATTTTACAGATGAGGAAACTTGAATCACAGAGAATCACACAAAAGAACTTGGCCAAAGTCTCACAGCCAATTAGTGTCAGTGTAAAACTTAAAGCAAACAGGCAGATTGGCTCCATAGCTTTTGCTCTTAAACTCTGAGCTATAATGTTAGTTTTTCCCGTTAGAATGGATAGTCCAAGATCTTTATAAAGGTGGTAAGTTATTGCATTGTTCGGAGACATCTAATTGACTACCTCTGGCTATAAACACGACTTCTATAATGATATCTTGCCTTCAAAGAGTACTTCCAGAAGTCCCTTCTGATCATCGTATCTTCTTCATGGATAAATGACTTGTTTGTAATGACAGATCTACAGGCTAGTAGGCAGTTATATGTGAGTTTAGGTTTGTTGTAGATAATTCATTTTAGTCATGAGAAATGGTCTGTAATATTTCCTGTACTCTAATTTCCTGAACAATATGTGCTTTCTTTTCAATGTGTCTCCTTTAGAAGGCCTTCCTGGGGTCCCCTTTGATATTTTAATTCTTGTGAATTTTGCAATGATTTTGTGATATAAGAGACTTGAGACAGAGAAGAGAATCTGAGTTAGTGTCTTATTTACCTCAAAGGAGGAAACAATGACTTGGACAATAATAATAATGAGAATGAAAAAGAATAAGAAGGATTTTTCTCTCCATAGAACAATATGGAGTTAAAGTATTTATTTTAATCTTGGAAAGTCTGTTCTAGCAGCAGTATAGTGCATTGCAGAGCAAGAATACTGGAGTCAGGAGGAACAAGTCAGAGAATGTGGCAGTAACCCATGTGACATAAAATAGTGGGCTGTATTAATGCAACTGCTACGGAAATGAAAAATCGGTGAACTTGAGACATATTAAAGATGAACTTGTGGCCAGGTGCGGTGGCTCATGCCTGTAATCCCAGCACTCTGGGAGGTCGAGGAGGGCGGATCACAAGGTCAGGAGTTCAAGAATAGCCTGGCCAAGATGGTGAAACCCCGTTTCTAGTAAAAATACAAAAATTAGCCGGGTGTGGTGGTGCACGCCTGTAATCCCAGCTACTCGGCAATCCCAGCTACTGGGCAGGCTGAGGCAGAAGAATCGCTTGAACCAGGGAGGTGGAGGTTGTAGTGTGCCGAGATCACGCCACTGCACTCCAGCCTGGGTGACAGAGCAGTATTCCATAAAAAAAATAAAATAAAATAAAATAAAAGAAATGAACTTGCTAGAACTTTGAAATTGGCTTTGTTTTGGGGGATGAGGGGAAGAACACTGCCTACATTTCTAACTTCAGGATTAGGTGGATGGTGGGCAAATTACTTAACTTTTGTGAGCCTCAGTGTCTTCAGATATGAAGTGGAGATGCACCCTTTGTGAGCATACTGGACATTGCAGTGAAATAATATAGAGTACCCACCATAGAGGCAGAAGTACGTGAACACTATTTGAAAAGAAATATTTATTATATAGGAGACACTGAGAATTAATTATTATTTTAGCCTAGATTAGTAAAAACTGTGAGAAGACTTCACAAAGTAGGTGACAAATGGCCCCATATGAACAAAAGCACAAGGGCATGAACGTGCTTGACAAAATCCTATTTTCTGGAATCTAAAAAGCCAGAATATTGATAGTCAGCAGTAATTTTAATTTATGGCTCTTTCCTGAGAGAAATAGACAAATGATAATTCAACATATTTCTCATAATAAATATAAATTTGGGAAACTTTACAAAATACCCCCAATGGCCCATCTGCTTAGTAGAATGATTTATTCTGTATCTTCCCTTCCTATTACCACTGAAAAGATGTCATGATCGCAGAATCTTCCTTCAAAAGTACAGTCAAAACAGGGAATCAGCATTTGGTGACTTGATGGAGAAGTGACATATACATTTTGACCCATTTGATTCTAACTGAATTTAACAACATAGTACTCAGTGAGCGCAGCAAAATCAAGTTTAGCGTTTTGTAATTTTGCAGAGAATTGTTTCCCCAATGATTTTCGATCTATAGTTGGTTGAATCCATGGATGCAGAATTCACAGATATGGAGGGCCCACTATATTTGTCAAATAAGTGAATGAAAAAATGATCAGTGAATGGTCAGTTTAGGGATATGTGAAATTTGCATTCCCAATGTTTATAAAGCTGGAATTTGGAGAGGAGGGAAAGTCTGTAATTAGATGCATCCTATGTAAGCTTAATTGATGTCAAAAGTGGGATTGGAGATAGTCACCAGACATGTAGGGTTATACTCATCTGTTGAGAAAAAAAAAGGGATCCAGGATAACAGAGTCTCGCTGTCCCTCTTCTTCTGAAGATAAACTGTCACATAACTCTTTGAAAATGGTATCTTTTTTCATAGTTAATGATCAAATGTCATACTACTTCAAGAATTCTGGAGACCAAATGATCAGTATGTGTGTGTGTGCATGAAATTAATTAAAAATTAAAAAAAAAACTTCTCTTAAATTTCTGTTGTTTTTTGTAAACATATAATGGAGGTACCAGATATACATACATACATATATATATATATATATAGAGAGAGAGAGAGAGAATATATATACTTTATATATATGTGTGTGTATATATAGAGAGATAGTCCACTATGTGTGTGTGTATATATATATATATATAGTGCCTATATATATATATATAGTGCCTCTCTGATAACCAATTACCAGGGATGTATTAATAGTATAATTATATGAAATACATTAATTGTATTATATGTTTTCATTATAATCCTGGAAATTTCTAAACTATACACCATCCGCTTAATTAATCACTATATATCTAGCACATATTTAGGACCTGGCACATAGCAGGGATGCAATAAGTAATTTTTTTAAAAAATGTAACTTTTATTTTAAGTTCAGGGGTACAACTGCAGGTTTCTTACATAAGTTAACTTGTGTCATGGGGGTTTGTTGTACAGATTATTTCGCTACTCAGGTATTAAGCCTAATATCCATTAGTTATTTTTCCTGATCTTCCTCCTCCTCCCACTGTTCCCCCTCTGATAAGCCCCAGTGTCTGTTGTTCCCCTCTGTGTGTGCCTGTATTATCATCATTTAGCTTCCACTTATAAGAGAACATGCAGTATTTGGTTTTCCACAACATATAAATCAAAAAAAAAGACAAAATGGGGTGTTTGAACTTGATGATAAGTCCTGGGTTATTGGATCTATATTTATAGAGAAATGTAGAGACATTTCATAAATTTCTTTATTTTTAAAATTTATATTTTTCATAAATATTAATGTACTATTTGTGAATTGTATTAATCAATATGATTTTTTAAAATTTTTGTGGGCATATAGTAAGCATATACATGTATGGGGAACATGAGATGTTTTGACACAGGCATGCAATGTGAAATAAGGACGTGTCAGAGAATGGAATATCCATCGCCTCAAGCATTTATCCTTGAGTTACAAACAATCCAATTATACTCTTTAAGTTATTTTAAGATACACAATTAAGTTATTATTGACTATAGTTCCCCTGTCGTGCTACCAAATAGTAGGTCCTATTCATTTTTTGTAACTATTTTTTTTGTGTACCCATTAATCACCCCCATCTCTTCCCACCCTCCCATTACCCTTCCCAGTCTCTGGTAACCAACCTTCTATTTTCTATGTCCATAAGTTCAATTGTTTTAATTTTTAGATCCCACAAATAAGTGAGAACATGTGATGTTTGTATTTCTGTGCCTGGCTTATTTCACTTAACATAATAATTTCCAGTGCCACCCATGTTATTGCAATTGACAGGATTTCATTCTTTTTTATGGCTGAATAGTACTCCATTGTATACATGTACCACATTTTCTTTATCCATTCATCTGTTGATGAACACTTAGCATAGTTTACAAAGGATTCTCCCAAATACATACATAGACTTTTCATTCCGTGGCTTCCAAATTTGACTAAAAGGGTGAAGTGACCATAAGTTTATAAGACTTCCAGAAAATCTAACATGAATATTCAAGTCAATGGAAATGCTTGGATGGTTCACATCATCAGGGTCTTAGAGAAAACCTATGTGTCAGCATAGTTTCCAGACCACTATTTATGGAATTATTTCCTCATTCAATTACTTAATAAATATTTATTCAGCACCAACTAAATGTCATGCATTATTCCAAGAACTGAGGATTTAACAATTAATCAATATTATAAAATAAAATAAACTGAAGTCTCAAATCTCATGGACTTATGTTTTAGTGGGGATGAGGAGTACTGACAATAAATGAATTAACTTGTTACCTTGTTGATATGTTTTGACTGTGTCCCCACCCAAAATCTCATCTTGAATTGTAATCCCTAAAATCCCCATAATCCCCCTGTGTGAAGGGCGGAATCAGGTGGAGGTAATTGGATCACGGGAGCAGTTTTCCCTACGCTGTTCTCATGATACGGGGTGAGTTCTCAAGAAATCTCATGGCTTTGTAAGCTGCTGGCATTTCCCCTACTTGCACTTTCTCTTACTGCCGCCTTGTGAAGAAGGTGTTTTCTTCCACTTCCCCTTCTACCATAATTGTAAGTTTCCTGAGGCCTCCCCAGCATGCTAAACTGTTAGTCTATTAAACCTCTTTCCTTTGCAAATTACCTTGTCTCGGGCAGTTCTTTATAGCAGTATGAAAACAGAATAATACACTTGTAATATAACGTTGGGTAGTATTAAGTGCTAAGAAGGAAACTAGGCAGAGCAAGAGAACGAGGGTGATGTTTCCTGATCAAAGAACTTTTCCTGTTTGGGGTAGAAACCTGAAGATAGTGTTGTATCATCACTAAATATTTCTGTCATTTCAAAACCACGAGATTTGCATCTCCTCATCATTGACATGTTTGCCCTAACAACACAATGAAATCTTCATTGTCCTTTTGGCTCTGACCCTTCACATTTCAGCACTCTATAACTTCCCACAATTTAATGTTATTGATAAAAATATCCCTTTCTATTGTCTCTTAAGATTTGATTATTTTATTTTTCTTTCATAGTATATGGTGTTTTCAGTCTAGGGTGAGTTCTGCTAACTATGGCCAAACTGCCTTTAAAAAAAAAAAAAGAGTCTTAGTGGGACACAACCGTAGCCATTTCTTTAAGTATAATCATCAGTGGCTATTTTGCACTCCAATGGCAGAGTTGGGTTGCTCCAGTAGAAACCACATAGTACTCAAAGCCTGAAATAGATATCATCTAGCCCTTCACGCGTGCACCCACACACACACACACACACACACACAAACATACAATGCTAACTTATGGTTGAAGTTACCATCTTTTGGAATTAAAAAAATCACAAAAGTGGAAAATAAATTACCCAAGTTTTCATACGGTCTTTTCTACTACTCTCTCTGCGCTTTTCTGATGCCATAATCTTTGGTTAAACTTTTATCCTCTCTACTTCTTCAACCTTCTAAAACAAGAAATGCTATTAGATTTGCAACAGATTTTTTTTTAGCTGCTTATTGATATACCATCCATTCCCTTGTAACCAGTATCCTAGTTGTATCTGGGGGTATCCAGATACCAGCTAAACAATTGCTATTGCAACCTGTCTTCTAGTTAAAAGTGGTCCTGTAACTCAATTTTGGCTGTGGTATGAAGGGGCATCTCACTGAAGTTTTTGAGAGACGATTTTGCTTCCCTGACATAAAGGAAGATGCAGTAGCTGTCACATCTTTCCAATTTCTTCCTGTTTTGGGTGAGAACATGATGCGTGGAGCTGAGCGCCATCTGAGGCCTGAAGACAAAAGCAAGCCAACAAAGTCGTAGGAAAGACAAAAGTATCGGAAAGCAGACAAATTAGAAAGAGTCTGGGACCTTAATTTCACTGAATACCTGAAGCAATGCCAGAAATCATCTATTTCCAGACGCCTTGCTACTTGAGAAGAATATAACCCCATTTGTTTAAGCTACTATTACTGAGACTTTTCTATTACTAAAAGCCAAGGAAATTCCCAGAAGATACAGGAAAAGGAAAGATAGCTGAAAAAATTCAGTCTCAAATGTCGAATTCTGTATGACAAATCTTGGTCATGTCAAGCACAATGTAGCTCATTTTGTGTGACCTAAGCTAACAGCAAGTCTGTTAAAACAGGAAGAACAATTACAAGAGCATTGTTATTTTCCAAGAAAGGTAACTGTTTAATCAAAATGCCTACGAAATATACAAACACACATATGACAATCTTAAAATACTTAAAATTATAAATTAATAAAACCTAAAAGCTAGGATTCTATGCGAGTTTGTTCAGGATAAGATGTTTCACCATTGCTTTGGTTGTATTAGAAATTTTGATTACATAGTCTTTCTCTTTTATAATAACTGAGATGTTGGCCAAATAAAATAACGTGTGCTTAGCCTATCTAATGTAAACATTATATGTAACTTTGTTCTTTAGACAGAAATCAGATAGTTTAAAACGTGACAACAATTTAAATGTTCATAAGTGTACATTCAGGAAGTTTCTTGTCAAAACAAGTTTCCAGTATCAGCTTATTGATGACATTAGCCTCTTTCTCTTGGAGAAAACCAATAAAAAAAAACAAAAACAAACAAAAAAAAAAACAAATAAAACTAAATCTAACAACAAAAACATAGATAGTTGATATTTTTTCATTTCGATTCAGCTAAGTGAAAAAAGGATTATATTTTTTATTGTCAGGCAAGTGAAAGTGGAAAGATCATGTAGCATAATCTATAAATGTTTCAACATATCTTGGAAAAATGTTATATGTCTTCTCTATGGTAGGAGTGATGACCTGGCCAGGCGTGGTGGCTCATGCCTGTAATTCCAGCACTTTGGGAGTCTGAGGTGGGCGGATCAACTGAGGTCAGGAGTTTGAGACCAGCCTGGCCAACATGGCAAAATCCCGTCTCTACTAAAAATACAAAAGTTAGCCGGGCATGATATTGGGTGCCTCTAATCCCAGCTACTTGGGAGGCTAAGGCTGGAGAATCGCTCGAACCCAGGAGGCAGAGGTTGCAGTGAGCTGAGATCGTGCCATTGCACTCCTGCCTGGGCAACAAGCATGAAACTCCATCTCAAAAAAAGAAAAACAAAAAAGTGATGACTTACAGCTAACAAGAAACATTTATCAGCAGGATCGCATGTGTGAATCAATGTATGGTTTTTGGTAATACTTTTATTGAGGGCAAAGTTAATTTTATTATAGAAATCCTTTATTAATTATTTCACCTACTTGTTATCATTTTGTTTATTGAATTAATCAACACAATGAAACACGCAATATATGAAATATCTATCTAAATAACAACCTTACTCTGAGAAGAGAGTTTAAGATTGTGGGAAGTGTGTTGATTTGAAGGCAGACATTCCTAAGTCTGAAGCCCAGCTTGCCTCTTCATTTTATGTATGACCTCAGGAAACAACCTAGCCTTTGTCACTTCACTTCTCATCTTGTCCCTTGGCCCCATGTTGTAAATTTGTTGTAAGGATAAGGTGAGATAGTATATGCATAATGCCTAGCATTGTTCCTAGGCCAGAGAGGCCTCCATGGAGCTGTGTTGTATTCTTCTTAAAGACTTAACAGCTCATTACCTGGGTCAAAAGAGAAGCCACCATTCACAAAGTACAGATTGAACATTGTGAGTGGGTGGAGAACACAGCTTGGGGGGCAGAGAAAGGAGAAATGAAAAACGTTATATGTGAGCTTAGTGTTGAAGAAATAATTTCATCTGAAAATGGAGAGAGGGTTGGCTGTGTCTTCTATTTTCTCTTTAGGAAGCAATTTCCTTCTGCTTCTCATACAGCAGAGATGTATGTCTTTTCCAGTATCAAGTTCACATAAGCTTTGTTAATGTACTGCATGATTTCAGGTCTTCACTATTATCCCTTATTATTTGCTGTCTTGCTCAATTTAACCTCATCCATCTGAAAGCTGGGAAATTGTGTTTAGATTCTTTTTCATTGTTGTTTGGGTTAATTAGGCTTGAAAGCAGGGAATCCTTAATGACCCATCTTCATTATGTGAGGAAATTATATAATATAGTATACCAGCTTTGCATTTAACCTTAAATTTTTACTCCATTATTTAGTGATTAACCTTATGTTTTATATGACCACAATTCTTAGGATGATCAGTAAAGGCTCGCTTCTGTATTATTGTGGGGTAAATTGAATTAAATTCAACAAAATTTCCCAAGTCCCAAGCCTTCATATCTTTATCTTTCCCCAATTCCTACCATGGTATCTGGCCCAAATTAGGAGCTCAATAAATATTTTTAAATGAATAAATGTTAGGTGATATGAAGGATGTCAACATGAATAAGATTTTGTCTTGACACTCAACAATTTTGAAAAATGATTATGAGGGCTAATTAAAACATATCAGAATAATTCCAATGTCTGATTATATATTAAAAGTAACAAAGTAGTATGTGAGTTATGTGATTAGAAGGGTACATGACAACTGGTTAGGAAAGAAGAATTGGAAGACTTAAATCAGAAGGCAACAATCGAAAAGAATATCAACATGTGATTGAGAAAGGGATACTCTGATGTCTGCACATATAATTCAGATACACTGCAATGTTTTCCTTCAAGGAGGGGACCATGTCTGTTATATCTGCATGCTTGCCACATTATACAGATATTGAATAATCCCAGAGGCATGCAGTAAATAGTAAATAGATTGTGTTGTTTTGTACGTAACATAGACTGGCTTGACTGATAAAATTGATCAGCTACTATGAAAAAGTTGGGACTACCTAATTAAGCTAATTTGTTGTTGTTTGCTGTAGTTTTGATAGAAGAAATCTGCACAGAGGATAATTTTGCCAAGTATTACTTAATATTCTAATATAAATTATCGAACAATTTTACAAAATTTCAAAGAATCTTCACAACCAGCATAAAGTAAGGTGTTTGAGTTAGACAATATGGTTTCAAATTCAGACACATTAGTTTATAGCCACGTAAGTTGATGTAGGTTATTTGACCTCTTTTAGCATCCATTTCAGCATTATTAAAGTAGTAATAATAACCTCTACTTCAATACTTGTATGAAAATTAAATAAGATTAAAATTCATAAACTACTTAGCAAATTTCGGAGCCTTAGTATTTAACAAAAATAAGCTTCTGTTATATCAGCTAAAATGATTTGGTTTCCAACAACAGACATTTTAATCCAAATTAACTTAAAGAATAAAAAAAAATTTATCACATGTAACAAAAAGCCAAAGGAACACATTTTACCTTGAGTCCCTCAGGGGCTTAATAATGCTATTAGGGAACCAGATTCCTTCTTTCTTTCTGCACTGACAATTCTTAGTGAATTGGTCCTGTGTGCTGGCATGTTAGTGCTGCTTACCCTCATGGCCCAATTTGGCTGTATCAGTTCCAGACATCACATCTAACACAGTAACCTCCAAAAACAGAAGGTGACTGTTTTTCCTTGTCTCTCATAATTTTGATAAGCAAACATTTTAAAATAAGCATAAAAGTTGTGTTTTATGTTTCTTTAGCCAAAAGAAGACATATACATGTCTTTAAGTCAGTAGCAAGAGCATGGGAGTATTTTTATTAGGATGGACAAGCCATCTGGGGTGCAGCGCATTTTGAAGAGTCAAAAAACATAATTACTGTAAAGTATAAATTTCTAGTTTGAATTTTTTGTTTTATTTTAAATACCTCTTGGTATCCTCTCTTGAATAAATAAAAATAAGTAAATAAAAAGAGGGAATTTTCCTAATGAAATTATTCTTTTTCGGGGGGAGGGGAGGGGTGGACAGAGTCTCTCTGTGTCACCAGGCTGGAGTGCAGTGGCACTATCTCGTCTCACTGCAACCTCTGCCTCTCAGGTTCAAGCAATTCTCCTGCTTCAGCCTCCCGAGTAGCTGGGACTACAGGCGCCTGCCACCACGCCAGGCTAATTTTTGTATTTTTAGTCGAGACGGGGTTTCACCATATTGGCCAGGCTGGTCTCGAACTCCTGACCTTGCTGGGACTACAGGCGCCTGCCACCACGCCAGGCTAATTTTTGTATTTTTAGTAGAGACGGGGTTTCACCATATTGGCCAGGCTGGTCTCGAACTCCTGACCTTGTGATACGCCTGCCTCAGCCTCCCAAAGTGCTGGGATTACAGGTGTGAGCCAAATTATTCTTGAACACATAGGAAGCCTAATTAAGTATCTGTTTGTTTCTATCCAATGAAAGTACGATCAGTCAAGTCGACTTACTCAATGGAGAAAATGAATAGTTCCCTTATCTTTGTAATCTTTAGGTAAGGAGTAAAAGATAAAAATATCAAACTGAATCTTACAAGCAAGTATCAACAAATGATAGTTGATGAACTATCTCTTTTATTTCAAATCTATTTTCCAAAAACCCATTGTCTTCTCTATAGCATATGAATTTTCTATAGGTTCTCCAACATATATGTATTTGACGTTTATGAAGTAGTATTCAGTTCCGTGAAACTGTATTTAACTGCAGATGAAATATGCATTTTTGAATTGAACCCCAAAGAGACGTGACATAACTAGTCAGTTCTAACAGTGACTTAGAAGCAGAGACTTATGTGCCAAACATTTATTCACATTGTATGTGCCCTTTCAGTCTTCTATTAATCTGTAACATTATAAGAAAACTTTACCACAAGAAAATACAAGGAAAACCATAATTTTTTAGCAGTATTATTATCTTAAACTACAATTTACAATAAATATATGAAGAATTTGACATGAGGAAAAAGCAGTATACAATAAGCAGGAATGCTTCTACTTAAATCTGAACACATTGGCCTATTTTTGCCAGATGTTTTTATTTTAGCATTTTTTGTTCCATATAAATGACAATATTTTTTCCAACTGTAAAAAGAATGAATAATTTATGAAAAAATAGCTTGTGAAACATTACATTTGGCATTTCTGTTTAGTGCCAAGGTTTAGCAGTGCAGTGGGAAAGTTACAAATTATTAATGTGTTCATTGCATTAAATGACCATAGAGTTTTCCTTTCCTTTTATAGGTAAAATTTCCCCATTCCCAATTTTATCTTTACTTTTTTTCCATGCATTGTGTCTCTATAAACTACAAAATCCACCCAAAACAGCTACTGATATAATATCCCTCAAATGTTTAAAATATTGTAGGAAAAAGTTAAGTAGCAAAACTAAACAATTAAATTACTAGAATTGTGAACATGACACTTACTGGTAGGCTTTTGTATTTTCTGGTTAGTAGCATATGTTTGGGGGTTGTAAATTAATATTATAACTCTTTCTAGCACAGGATGTGCTATGACATTTTGAGATCACAGAAGAAATGCTGGTTTAGAGATATCTGAATGGAATTGCAGTTAAAATAATCAGGTGATGTTGTAAGAAAAAATAAATCTCAAGATGATGTTATTATGGGCCTATGCCATAGTGCACATGAGGATTATTAACCATCCATCAAACTTTCATGTTACTACATCAAGAGAATCAAGAGAATAATAATTATCTAGGATTTTATATTTGATTAGAAATATTTTTGACATTTAAGAATTAATATTAAGGCACATTTTCAATACTGTGTTTAGTCAACTCAGTCTAGGGTTATAAAGATTATTCATAATTTGCTTATTGTAGGTAAGTAGGAGATGACTACGATTTTGTAGGGAGACAGAAGATGGCAGTAAGATGTAACAATTGAAGGCTAACTAATTTAAAAAAGAAATCTCATAGGATGGTATTATCATGGTGCCTTCAAACATTCTTGTCCATGTTGCATTGTTCACAAAATTGGGTTGGCTGACTCATAATAATTAAACACCTAAGAGAAAGAACCATATAAAGCAAACCCCTAGTAAATTCATTTCAAAGGTGACATTCCTTCTAATTGACCAAAATCATTCTATCTTTCATCCAAGGAATCCTCATCCAAGCTTGTAGCTCAGGGAAATCTGGATTACTAACTGGAATGTTGCCTGGAAAGCGCAGAAACAAAGCAAAGACAAGTGGTGAGTTTGGCCAAGATGAGAAGGCACCACTCTAAGACAACTGAAAGTTGTGTTTTTTCTCTGGACACTTTGCATGCACTTGTTCACTGTGTGGTTCCATACTTTTTCATTCACAGTCTTTCTCCATCATAAATCATCAGTTTGCCACTTCCAAATTTAAGTCACAGTTTAGTATACCACTCTTAAATTAACTTTCATTTTGCCTTCAGTGGTGTGTTTGGATGTTCCCAACAGTTTTCAGTCACACATTTACAGTCTCAGGTTACTATTGGATTTGTCCGATCATATTTAAAATCTCAAAAAATCACAATTATTTATTTTTATTTATTTATTTATACATCATTCTTGCCAGTAAGATCATCTTTTTTTTCTTGGAAACCACTGATCTACTCCTTTTCCTTACTGTGTGTCTCAGTTTTCTATATCTAGTTTCTAATAATCATGCTATTGATGTCATTTAAGATCTACTGTCTAATTACTAGTAACTTAAATATCACAACATCTCTGGTACTGATAGACCTAGGATCTGAAATTATGTTTATATGATCCAAAGTTTATGACTTATGAAAAAGGAAGTAGAAAATATTGTTAAAATTACAATTATACTAAAAAATATGGAGTAGTACATATACCAAGGGTCAAATTAATCTTTCCTTCATAAAATAAAACAACCAAATAATGGTTATTTTATTTTATGAAGGAAAGATTCATTAACCTTGCTGGTGGAGGCTTGGGGGGAGGAAGAGCATCAGGAAAAATATCTAACAGATGATGGGCTTAATACCTAGGTGATGGGATGATCTGTGCAGCAAACCACCATCTCACTTGTTTACCAATATAAAAACCTGCACATCCTGCACATGTACCCCAAAACTTAAATGTTGAGGGGGGAAAAAGAAATATCAAATAATAAAATAAAATGACCAAATAATTAATTCACAATGAAAGGGTCACTGGTTGATTTGTTCAGCTTTCAGCTGAAATCCCCAAATGCAAAGTAACTTTAAAGAACAGTGTACCCTACTGGGAATTCCCAGAAAGCAACAACACTATCATCACAACAACACTGTCATCACAACAACAAATATAAATTGAGACGCTTCTCAAAAGAAGACATTTATGCAGCCAAAAAACACATGAAGAAATGCTCATCATCAATGGCCATCAGAGAAATGCAAATCAAAACCACAGTGAGATACCATCTCACACCAGTTAGAATGGCGATCATTAAAAAAATCAGGAAACAACAGGTGCTGGAGAGGATGTGGAGAAATAGGAACACTTTTACACTGTTGGTGGGACTGTCAACTAGTTCAACCATTGTGGAAGTCAGTGTGGCGATTCCTCAGGGATCTCGAACTAGAAATACCATTTGACCCAGCCATCCCATTACTGGGTATATACCCAAAGGACTATAAATCATGCTGCTATAAAGACACATGCACACGTATGTTTATTGCGGCACTATTCACAATAGCAAAGAGTTGGAACCAACCCAAATGTCCAACAACGATAGACTGGATTAAGAAAATGTGGCACATATACACCATGGAATACTATGCAGCCATAAAAAATGATGAGTTCGTGTCCTTTGTAGGGACATGGATGAAACTGGAAAACATCATTCTCAGTAAACTATCGCAAGGACAAAAAACCAAACACCGCATGTTCTCACTCATAGGTGGGAATTGAACAATAAGAACTCATGGACACAGGAAGGGGAACATCACACTCCGGGGACTGTTGTGGGGTGGGGGGAGGGGGGAGGGACAGCATTAGGAGATATACCTAATGCTAAATGACAAGTTAATGGGTACAGGAAATCAACATGGCACATGGATACATATGTAACAAACCTGCACATTGTGCACATGTACCCTAAAACCTAAATTATAATAAAAAAAAAAAGAAAAAAAAAGAGAACACGTGGACACATAGTAGGGAACAACACACACTGGGGCCTATCAGGGAGGAGGGAGAGTATCAGGAAAAATAACTAATAGGTATTAGGCTTAATACATAGGTGATGAAATAATCTGTACGACAAACCCCCACGACAAAAGTTTACTTAGATAACAAACCTGCATTTGTACCCCTGAACTTAAAAGTTTAAAACAATCAAAAAATTAAAATTAAAAAATGTAAAACACAGCAAATTTGAAAAGTATACTAAAATGGGAAGCAATAAATAAGTAAATAAATAAATAAAAACAAGGAAACCTCCACCTCGCAATGATAGATTTATTCAGATTTGTTATGAATTGTTTGTCCACTTCTCTCCTTTGTCATCATTACTTATGTGGAGTAGATTTTTTTTCAAATCTCTGACTTTAGGCTTTATATGGACTTCTTTTGGCCAAAGAAATATGATTGGTTTGAGTGTGATGCTCAAGCCTATGCTTTTAGGAGCAGTGCAAGTTTTTGTTTTGTGAATCTTCTTGCATTGTTGGAATGCATGTTGGAATGAATCATTGGAAACACGTTGCCTTCTTGTGTTCTTGTCCTCCACCAAAGGTAACTCAAGAAGAAAGTGTTCATTCAAAGGACATCTAAACTCAATCTGCACACTCAAGCCAAGCTCACAGAAGACCAGCCAAGACCAGTGAAATCATGGAGGATTTGGAATGCTTTGAGGTACAAAACTCAAGCTTTACTTAATGTGAGTGAATATTTGTTGTAAGCTAATGAAATTTTGCATTTGTTTTCATGCACATAATCTAGTAAATGCTGACAAACATGCAACATCCCAATATCTCTTTACCCCTTCACTGAGTGAGATGGGTGGAAAAGAGTTGTCAAATATTTTGATGTATTTTTATAAAGCAATGTTATGTTCATTTTTCAGTAATTTAGTGTTTTTTAATTTAAATTGTCTTTAACCCATTTCTTGTTGACATGCCTCACTCCTTTCCTTACAATGATTCCTAATCTAAGTCTTTAACATTAACATTCAGTGCGTGTTAAATAGAATTTGTCATAAATTTTAAAAATCTTCATATTACATCCTTAAGGACTCCATGAATCATGATGCAGTTTATGATTGTAAGGATCGGTGGGATGTCAATTTGTTCATAAAAATGACTTTTTTTTAGACCAATGGTTGGTGAATATTTTCTGTAAAGAGCCAAAAAGTAAATATTTTAGGTTTATTGAGTAAATGAAAAGGTAAATATTTTAGAGTATTTGCAAATTATCTTGCAAATATTCTACTATGTGAAAGTAGCTGCAGGCAATATGTAAATGTGTTTGTGGATATTTTTCAATAAAATACTTTTAATCGACTGAAATTTGAAATTTGATTTTCACATCATGTTCTTGGGTCAAAAACATTATTCTTATTTTGATTTATTTCAGATATTTAGAGAAAGTAAAATTTATTCTTAGCCCTCATGCCATACAAAAATCAGACTGTAGGCTGGATTTGCCCAGTAAGCTATAATTTGCAAACTATGCTTTAAATATATAGTACCCACCAGCCACATGTGGTTACTGATCACATAGAATGTAGCTGGTATGACTGAATAACATATTTATTTATTTAACTTTAAATGTCAAGAAAGATGGTTTAGTTATTGTAAAATGTTAAGTATGCTTGGAAGAAGTTGAGTATGTAAATCTACGTTCTAACTACAAATTTTATGAAATATAAACAGCAATTAAGTATTTCTAATTATAGTTTAACATTAAAATTGAAATATACTTAAAGTATATAAAATATATACCAGGTTTTGAAGACTTGGTATAAAAAATGTAAAATATGTTATCAATAATCTTTTATAATGAATACATGTTGAAATGATTAAAAAACCAAATATATTGGTCTAAATAAGATATATCATTAAAGGTAATTGTATCTGTTCATTTTCTCATTATAATGTGGCTACTAGAAAATGTACAATTGCATGTGTGGTTCACCTTTATTTTTCTATTGACAGTGCTACCCTAGACACACAGCTCAGCTACATTTCCAGGCCTCTCACAATTTGGCAAGACCACATGACTGAATTCAGGTCAAAGGAATGCTGGCAGTAGTGAAATAGGGCACTTCTAAGTAAGGCCCATCAATGTTACCAGATTTTTTCTTTTCGCCCGCATGCCAACTAAATGCAGATCACTCAGAAGAAAACTAGGAGACCCTAGAACATGCTGACATAGAAAGATGGAAGGACCCCACATCCTGAGAGACTGCTCAGGGTCCAAATGGCCTAGAGAACCACCCAACCCCATAAACCTATTTTCAACTATAAGGTAAACAGGAAATAAACTTTTATGATGTAAGCCACTGAAATCTGCATATTGTTTTTATATTAGATATTCCATCCTAATTCAATGAGCTTAAAGATATAATCCATGTAACCAGGATTGAGTACAGGGAGTAAATTTATGCTTTGAACAACTGGATATTTGGACAAAATATCTAAAACAACCGTTTTCAGATTTGGAAAATTGGAAGCATAGGACTGTGATCTCAGAGAGGGGAAACAGCAAATTAAACCCTGTGTTTCTATATTTGCAAGAGCTTCCTCCCTGGACGAAGTTTTCAGACTTCAAAATAGACAGAGAGAGGGAGAGAGACAAACAGAGCCAGGTGGTGTTTCTGAGTAAAGGAAACAGAAATCAGAATTTGGGAAGCCAAGGAAACCGGAATTTGTAGGACAGAGTACTGAAGAAGAGAGTGATAGGAAAAGATGGATAGATAGAGAGAGAGAGAGATCTCCAAAGAGTTATGAAAGGCCCTCCTCAACAATTTGACCAATATTGACCAGTGCATGTATGAAAGGAAACTATCTGAGACAAGGGAGAGTACCACTTAAAAAGAGCAAACAGAATGAATTCTGGTATTCACAATGAGAGTCAGGAAGAGCTGTCTCCATCAGCTGGCATAGAAAGATGTAGTAATAAATAAGATATTAGGTAGGGTATTGCCTTAGTCAGGCAAAACTAACTTAACTCTTGAATAAATGTCCAGGACCCAGTCTGAAATCTTGGAAAAAAATTAAACTACTTATAAGAAACTGAACTGCACACTAAAACAAAATAAAACACTGCTTAAAGGGAATGCAGAAATGTCTCACAACCAACAACATAAAAGTTTGTATTACAGTATCGAATAAAAATTGTTAGACATGTAAAGAAGCAGAAAAAGATTACCTAGAAGCAGAAAAGAAATAATCAATAGAAGTTTAGAACAAAGAATGTTTCCAACGTTAAAGAGGAAGACTCATAGTGATAAATGGGTCACTTCATTAAGAGGAGCTAACAATTCTAAATGTGCTTGCTTCAAACAAGATAGAGCTTGAAGGAAAAAAAGGGGAAATATATAGAATCTACAAGTATAATAATTGACAGAACAATTAGATAGAAAATCCACGAAGACATCAAAGACTTGAACAAAACTATTTAATAATTAGATCTAATTAACATTTAAAATACACTCCATTCAATGACAACCGAATATGTATTCTTCTGAAGTGAACATAAAACATTCAATGAGATAGATCAAATTAAGGCCATAAAAAAAGTTTGAATATATTTAAAGGAATTAATCATGTAAGCTATGTTCCTGATGAAAATGGAATCATTAGAAATCAACACAAGAAAGATATCTGGAATATTATCCAATATTTGTACTTGAACAAAACAACATATTGCTAGCATGTGAGTTAAAGAAAAAGTCCCAAAGTTAATTAGAAAAAAAGTAAAATTTGAGCTAAATGGAATTTAAAACATACATATGTGTGTGTTTGTCTAATAACATTAAAATAGTACATAAAGGGACATTTCCTTCATTAAAAGTTATTCCAAAAAAAATAAAAAATCTCAAATTTGTAATCTAAGTTTTTATACTAAGAAAGTAAAGAAATAAGAATAAATCAAAACAAGTAAGTAAGGAAGGAAACAAGTAATTAAAGAAGGAAACAAGTAAGGAAGGAAAAAATAAAGATAAGAATACAAATAAAAATATACAAAATAGAAAAACAATACA
Source organism: Symphalangus syndactylus (assembly GCF_028878055.3). Classification (NCBI taxonomy): domain Eukaryota; kingdom Metazoa; phylum Chordata; class Mammalia; order Primates; family Hylobatidae; genus Symphalangus; species Symphalangus syndactylus. The sequence goes on from NC_072438.2 coordinate 26,963,379, forward strand.
GAAAATCAGTGATCACAAGTAATGGTCCTTTGTAAGGGCTAATACTATAAACCTTCTAAGGTTTTCTAAGCAATTTTCTAAGAAGAAAATATTTGTGAACTTGAGTTGGGTAAAATTTCTTAAATAAGTCACAAGAGCACTGAAAACTTTTAAAAATATTTGTTACATTGGACTTCATCAAAATTAATAACATGTTGCTCCTTGAAAGACATTGATTTAAAAAATGGGAAGAGAAAGTATTTTTAAAGTATACGTCTGATTAAACACGTATTTCTATAATAAATGAAGAACTCTTACGACTTAATAAAAATGACAACCGAACAAAAAATGACCAAAGGTTTTGAATATATGCTGCAGCAAATAAGATATAGTATCTGCTATATCTTAACTATGGAGGATAGTCAGTCTTTAGTATTAGCCATTATACAATTTTAATACTAAAGATTAACTATATCAACTAAAGTTGAAGCTGTGAAGCAACTTACTCAGCCACTTTAAAAGTCAAGCAAAAATTGTTTTCATTTATGTGAGTTTCTAGTAATGTCAAAATAAAAGGGGCAGAAATTATATTGTAAATTAGTGTTAGCCATGGAACAGAATTAAGGGGAGACTATAGGCTTCAGAGTGGCACAGGATAACCTTTTTCATTGACAAAATTGTTTTCTACCTTGCTCATAGGGGTGATTACTCTATGGAATGTCTCCATCAAAATTCAAAATATGGTGAATTTTATTGCATGGAAATTATAACAGAAAACTGTTTTACCATTCAGGTAGTAACCAGGCTCAACCCTGCTTAGCTTCCAAGATCAGACAAGATTGGACATGTTCGGGCATGGGCACAGATTTCATGACTAAAACACCAAAAGCAATGGCAACAAAAGCCAGAATAGACAAATGGGATCTAAGTAAACTAAAGAGCTTCTGCATAGCAAAAGAAACTATCATTAGAGTGAACAGGCAACCTAGAGAATGGGAGAACATTTTTACAATCTATCCATCTGGAAAAGGGCTAATATCCAGAATCTGCAAGGAACTTAAACAAATATACAAGAAAAAAACAAACAACTCCATCAAAAAGTGAGCGAAGGATATGAATGGACACTTCTCAAAAGAAGACATTTATGTGGCCAACAGACATATGAAACAAAGCTCATCATCACTGGTCATTAGAGAAATGCAAATCAAAACCACAATGAGATGCCATCTCACGCCAGTTAGGAAAGCAATCATTAAAAAGCCAGGAAACAACAGATGCTGGGGAGGATGTGGAGAAATAGGAATGCTTTTACACTGTTGGTGGAAGTGTAAATGAGTTCAACCACTGTGGAAGACAGTGTGGCAATTCCTGAAGGAACTAGAACCAGAAATACCATTTGACCCATCAATCCCATTACTGGGTATATACCCAAAGAATTATAAATCATTCTACTATAAAGACACATGTACAGGATGTTTATTGCAGCACTGTTCACAATAGCAAAGACTTGGAACCAACCTAAATGCCCATCAAGTACAGACTGGATAAAGAAAATGTGGCACATATACACCACGGAATACTAGGCAGCCATAAAAACGATGAGTTCATGTCCTTTGCAGGGATATGGATAGAGCTGGAAGGCATTATCCTCAGCAAACTAACACAGGAACAGAAAACCAAACACTGCATTTTCTCACTTGAAAGTGGGAGTTGAACAATGAGAACACATTAACACAGGGGAAGAGGAACATCACATACCACGGCCTGTCAAGGGGTGGGGGGCTAGGGGAGAGATAGCTTTTGGAGAAATACCTAATGTAGATGATGGTTTGATGGGTGCGGCAAACCACAATGGCACCTGCATACCTATGTAACAAACCTTCACATTCTGCACATGTATTCCTGAACTTACCGTACAATAAAAAAAGAATAAATAAATAAACATTTGTTGAATGAAATAAAAACATTTTTAGTTTGAAGTAATTAGGTAGATAGATAACTAAACATATAGCAAGTTGAATTTAAAGGTGAGTTTTAGGGGGAATCAAATTGTTTTTACCCAATTGCAATATCATGTCACCAAGGCAAGATTTCTTGAGTTCAGTGCCTCTATAAAGAGATTAAGACTGATTCATTACAAGATGTCAAGTCTATGTAAATGAATGCTGGTATAACATTTGAAAAGCATATTTGCATGAAAAGCTCCAATTTGTTCCTGATATTTTATATAGCTTGTTCTTTTTTTTCAAAAATTTTTTTGAAGGATAGGGCACAGATAAAACCTGTGTTAGAGTTGTGGAAAAGCATGATAAGTGGTTCAATATCACTGAGACATTTCCTGCTGTTGTTTTACCAAAATAAGAAATAAAGATACATAAGAAGATAAAATGTGATAATAGAATCATAAATGGAACATTTTTTAAAAATCAAAATAAACTAGTTTCAAAAATATTTCATTGATTTGATTTCATTATCTTATAAAATATACCTTTTCACTGCTCTCCATTTTTGTAATATTTAGTATTTAATAGTTTCTTTCTGCACAAAGTATCTTTTTTTTTTTGCATGGTATCTACGTTTTGTAAGAGACAAAAAGTATCTTTCATTGGTGTTCATTCTCATGTTACTTGAGAGAAAACAATGGAATTTAAGATTACTTAAATGGTAAAATGCTGCCAAAATCAATCAACTGGACTGCACTGTTGAAGATCAAGTGGCTGGTGGAGAGGGTCTCTAATCATGTCCTCTGTTTTTTGGCTAAACATTGTACTAACAAGACCCAGTCAGCTGTCTTAAAAGCATGCACTCAATAAAAAGTCTGGTATTAATGAAGTTGTCACCTCATTATATATCTCTCTTGATGGATGATAAAACAACTCTTCTTATTAAGGGAAAGCATCTTTAAAAAGTTTGTGCAGAGTCAGCCATTTTTTAAAAGTTTGACACAGGTTGTATTACAAAGTCTTCTCTACACTCATATAGTAAAAGAGTACTTATTAATCTTTAACTTGGAGACTAGAAAAGCTACAGGCTTTGACCAAAATCTGAGTTACGCCACAGAAGAAGGATTTTACATCCTCTGACTCTTAATTTTGTTGCTTTTTCCATTGTGCCATGCTGTATCTTTCTATAATTGATGGATAATATAATTATTTTATAATGACTCAAATTCCATAGTGAAAAGGCAATAGGCATAAAAAATATGGAGAAAGTAGTCAACTTTGATTTTTTTTCAGATTCTACTCCTTGCAGTAATTCTAGGAGTAATAAATGAGTAGCCATTGTTTATGTCAATATTCTTTGTATCTATTTATTTACTCCTATGAGATCTTTGTGGTGTCTCTCTTTTCCTCTTTCACTTATATTGCCCAAATATCCTGTCTTCTGATCTCAATCACAATTTGGAAAGATCTTTATCTAAAAACAAAGAAAGTATGAGTCACAAAACTGATATGATTTACCATCTTTCCCATAGACAAACATCCCAATTTTTCTCCATAACACAAAGCTCTTTTTCTCTTTATGCCAATTACTCACTAGATAGCAGGGACAATGGTTTCATTTGGGACTTTCACCTTTCTGTTGAAGCAGAACTCCTTTCCTTGGATACCCTCTATCTTCTAGCAAATGGGCTTGGGGAAGTGGTAACTCTTTGTCTAGTTTCAGAAATGGGTGTGTAAGTTGACTTTAAGTTAATCAGGTTACTCTCTTCTCCTAGTCTGCTAGTCTCAGTTATTGATCCAGAGAAGACCACATGGCAAAAGTTAATCTAGTCTAAGACAATTATGGCTCTTTTTCTGGCATAAGTAGAAAACTGCTTCCCCTCTTTTGGAGTTGTTAAGAAAATAGGATGTAGGCTCCACATTGCTGTCACTCTCATGTTATCTTGAGAAGAAAGCTGCCTGAAAATAGAGACACTCTCAGGAAATGAGGACCAAGTGATAGAAAAATGAGTGAGCACTGATGATGTTGTCTGAGTTACTAAATTCAGCTGTCTCACAAGCCAGAACCAATTTGTGTCTTTGCAATTATAGATTCCAACAACCCCCTCTGTTGTTTAAACCAAAATGAATTGGGTTTTTACCTTTTACATCAGAAAAACTCTGCAATAATACATTCATCAAACCTCTTCCTTATAAATATATATAAATATATATATAAATAGCCTTATTCCCTGGCACTGACTGCGAAAAACATGTATGATAATAACATTGAGATTCAAAATGCAAATGGAATCTGCATTTAACTTATTTTCTCTATCCTACAAGTAGGGTCACTAGTTAGATACATGGAGAGATCGGTACCCAGAAGAGATGGGCAAAAGGCTAATTTCTTCATCCTAGGCCAGACTTCATTGGTTCAAGTCTAAATATCTCTGGAAATGAGCCTTATTACAAAGGCTGTTATCTTTTGCTTTGTATTAGTTATGTTTTCCCACAGATTATCTATCTGGTGGAACAACAGTCAAGTATCCTCAATGGGTGGCCCCTGGGTTTACTTTCTAATGCTCTTACGGGTTTACATATAATTCTTTTGCTAACTACAGGATATTTTCTTTAATCTATTTGATTAAGCAAGCCAGGAATTAGAACGAAAGATAATGTTTTCTAACTTCCTTTCTGATGAATAATAAATGTCACTAAGGAATTAGATAGTAGGAGGTAGTTGCCTGGGCCATCTGCTGCATATGGGAACAGAGAAAGATATTAAACTTTAAATTAGGTATTGCTTCATGGAACCTAGAAGATGAAAGGAAATACACACTAAACTGGAAGATAATCATCAATTCTTATCAGTCAACTTATTTCTTTGAAAGGGTAAAAAAAAAAAACTATTGCTTTTTATTCCTGGTCAACATATTTTGTATTGAGTTGAATATGGAAAATCTATAATGAGCATATCTCTTCTTCAGTTTGATGTATTTTCAGATTTCTACAAGTAAAATGTACAGTTTTTTAAAATACACAACTGATGAACATCTAAGAAAAAAAGACTTTTTTTTCCCAACATATGTAATATACCAAAGAAACAAAGTCTCATTTCTATGGCAACTATATCATAGGTCAAAGGAGAAAAATAGAACATTTATGGGTATGTGCATTTACTCTGAAAATTATTCACTGAGTTTTGATAGTTAACATTATGGTTAATTTTAATGAAAAGAGGGACACTCTCTTCGTTCACTTTTTCTATATAATTATTCATAAGGAAAATATCTATTTATATTCTACAAATTTCTGCTGTTTTGATATGATTTCTGTTTAAAGAGGATTTACAGGAAACGGATTTTTATGAGAGTCTTGTAAATACTAGAAAGGATGTTATGAAAATAATTTATTGTGGTAGTAGTGTAGCTTCAAAGTCAAGCAAAAAGATTAGATAAAAATTGTGTATATGACATTTGGACAAGTTACTTAATTTCCTTAAATCTCAATTTATTCTTCTTTAAAATGGATATATATTCTTACTTTCACCAAGTACAGAAAATAATATAAAATAAGACATATCAATAAAAATCAGGCAAATTATCTGAAAAAATAATTCAAAATGAAGACGATAGATACATAATAAACATGTTAAGAACACGCAACGTCATTACTTATTAGATAAAAACACATCTGCCACCTTTCATGTGCTAAATTTAAAAATTTTTAAAGATGAAAAGTGTAGAAGGGAAGAATAATTCTCACGTACTGTTGCTGGTTGTATAACTGAAACAAGATTTTGGAATAACATTTAGGAAGTGCATGAGAAATTTTAAGATGCATCTACTCTTTTATCTATTTGTGTCATGGTTAGAAATCAATCCTACTGAGACACTAAGGGAAATTTACAGCCATGTATGTAAAAGGATCTCTATTGCTGTATTATTTGTAAAAGTAAAATATTGAACTAATTTAAATATCCATTAGCAGATGAAGTGACAAAAACACTGGGAAGTACTATGCAGTCTTAAGATAAATAAAGTGAATGTGTGTGCAGTGACATTGAGAAATGTCCATAAAATACTGTTTTCATTTTAAAAGATGGAAAAAAACTTAAGTAATATAATCTTTTTGATCATGGATGCATACTTGTAGGAATGTATTAGGTTTAATATGAAAATGTAAAACTGTGTTAGTGTGAATAATATTTTATAAATGATTCAGCAACATTTCTGGCACAAAAAATGGTTAAATATTATTATTTCTCTAAGTATTTAATATTTTGAGTCAACATGCATAAATAGCTAATAGAACTATGGTCGTCTAGAAATGAAAACTTAGAATGAAAACAATTGCATCGAGATAAGGTTGCCATGGGGATCCTTCCAGAGTGTAAACTGCATTATTTTACAAAGAATTTAAAGTATTAAGACATGGATTTCTGTCTCTTCTTTCTGCTGCTGTAGATTAAATAGCAAAAGTATTATAATGCATCTTTCTTTCTCTCTCCTCTTTGAGAAAAAGGCTTTCATCTGCTTTCATATTCTGAATTCCTTGCTTTTTTGTTATTTATTTTAAATGAGGATGGTTTGTGTGTATGTGGTAGAAACCTTAGAAGACAGAAGATAGGGCCTGCAAAAGCATCAGATCAGATATGATGAAGATGGATGAAGCTGGAAGCTGGCAAAGCCAGGGGAGAAGACAATGTCTTAATCTTGGCAGGAAAGATTCACATTCCCTCAAACTAGGAAGAAAAGTGGTGCGATTTTTATGGGGTAGTCACATTTTTCCCACTGGTATCAACATCCCAAGGAGACAAAACATTATCTGGGGATGGCTGCATGGCTGCTTTGAGACTGAACCATAGGTCCTGTGTGCACTGGGTCTAGCTTTAACCAGAGTGGGTTGATGCATTGGAGAAATCTCCCAACAGAATCAGGTACAAGGGTTTGGTAAATAATTGTAGTGAAAACCAGAGACTTTTTCTTAATCTTTGGACTGTGTAAGTGCCATATATCTTGTAAAATGCTCTAGGAAAACAGAGGAAGTTGCTCTGACTGTCAATAATTAAACTAGATGACTTGCCAACCAGAAAATGGTGTTTAAGACAAATATAATTCGATTTATAAAAATACTGAAATACAATTTATCTAGCTATACGTGCCAGACACAGCCATTTCCTGTTTCTGGCCTAAATAAGATCATGTAATTTAACACTTAGTAGGTGGTTAATAGATATAAGTTTGATTCTAATTACAGAGCTTTAGCATTTTAGAATTAGAAGTGATCATTCTGAAATTTCTTCTCATTGATTAAAAGAATGACAAACTAAGGTCCAGAGGTATTATATGCCTTTCACAAGGACACATAATGGCTTTCAGGACTCTTTTTGAGACATGAAATGAAATATAGGATAAATTTTCTAACTGGATTTGATGATAACTGGTCAGATTTGCCTGATCATATGGTGATTTGTATTATTTTACCCTATTTATGATTTATACCAACTGCATGGCAAATATTGAGCATGAACTATCTGCACTGACTGTTAAAATGTGAAGTTAAGTGGATTACCACCGTTCATGAGTTCTGCACATTTTTTGACTATTAAATTTATCATTTGCATCACTAATTAACACACAAAATAAATATTTTTTCAACATCAACAGAAAAAAAAATAAGTGTTTACTGGTTAATTTTCTGTTTATCATTACTTCCTGGAAAAGTTTATAAAGTTTACAGGCTTTTCAATTACTTGAGTCCCATTTAAAAATGCATCAACAACTTACAGGCATATATAGTTATAGAATGAACAACCTGTCAATAATACAGCTAGGATGAAGAGCTAAAGTTAAAGTTCCTGGGAAACATAAGCAAAATATGGAACTATCTCACCAACTTGAAGCAATAGATACTTGTTAACTAGAGAGATGGAGAGTAATTGATAATACATTTAAAAATATTCAAATTTTTCTATTCTAGCTATTTTACAATATCCAGTAGGTTATTGTAAACTATAGCCACACTACTGATCTATCAACCCTAGGCCTTATTTCTTCTATCAAACTCTTTCTAGCATTAAGACAAGACAAATATTTAAAATGTTGGATTTCCCTATTACACTGACTTGATCATTACAAATTACATAAAAGTATTAAGTTATCATCACATGCACCTTGAAAATATGCCCATCTGTTATCTATCAATTACAGTCAGAAAAATACAGTTGGGTTAAATGAATTAATTTTTCATATTTAAAACATGGGAAAAATAGCTCAATGGCAATTCAAATAAAAATAATCTAGGTTTGATTTGATGGAAACTCCATATATACTCAGTATAACATGAATAAGCTAATGAGCACTTGGACAACATCATTTGCATTAACACTAGTGATATAGTATCACTATAGTGATATAGTGATATCATATTTTAAAATACGATAAAATATTAATATATTTTATCGTATTTTAAAATGAGACCCCCAAGAAAGAAAACTAACTTGGTCTTAGCTATAATTCAGAAAATTAAATTTCTGTAAAAGTATATATAAACAATATTTAAGTTCAGATGAGAGACCCATTGCTCCATCTTAAATCATAGAGAAAAAGTGTGTTTTCTAAAGCAGCAGTGATTTGGGTAGAAAAATAGAATGAGAGTGGGAAATCCGGTAATCCAACACAAAATGGGTTCTATCAGTGACTATGAGGTTCTGAGTTAAAGTAAACTGAAAGTCAAAGTAAAATAAAACTTCTGAGTCAAAGTATACTTTCCTGACTATTTTATTTGTGTCTAACATTTCAGCACAATAGTAATATGTCTCTAAAGGTAATCAGAAAAGAAAAACTATATAACAATGCAGACATACTAAGGTTAGACAGGCAATAAATGCATAACCTGAAATGTAGACACACATCTAATGAAGGTGCTTTTTAAAATTATTATTATTATATTCTACCTGTCAACAGCAGACTCCATCCCAAAGAACGCTAGGTACTTCCTTTTGAGTAGTGAGGCTTTTATGAACATGTTTCAAAGAAATTAGAGATTTTGACTTACAGTTTGTTTGATAGACATTTCATGCTATGACCTTGAGAGGTAGTCCTGGGAGATATTATTACCAATATTTTTAAAATAAGAAAGTCAAAGTTCAGAGAGCTAAGGTACTCTGCACAAATCATAAAAAGTATTACTACAAATTTGAGACAAAATTCTGTCTTCAGATTCCAGTTAAGAAAGTGCTCTTTTAGACTTTTTTGAAGTTTTCTTCAGGGTTGACAAACAAACAAAAATATTATGATGGTTAATTCATGCTGGTGGTGTCATTAGTGTATTTTGGAATTTCTTACTCTGGTTCAAATAAATTAAAATGTTTCCAGACTATTCTGTCAGTGGCATGTATTCTCAACATGGAACAATAGAAATAGTACAGTGTAGGTAAAATTATATTATGTGAAGTTTAAGCCTAAGCTCATATTTTGTAGTCTTGAGCAAATTGCTTAATGTCTATGAACCTCAATTTTCTTATGTCTAGAATGGTGACAATAACATTAAGTTTTAAAGTATCCAATTTCAGTGCCTAACACATAACAGTTTCAGATTCTCCTTAACTGTACATCCTGTTTCTGGAACTAATTTAGATAAGGAATTTATACTGATATTTCTTCAAGTTGTTTCATCAGCATTGATCTAACAAAGTAGCTGTACTTTAAATAGCTCTGCTGTATCTAGAGCTCAGTTCAAATTGCTATATATGCAATTATAGACTTGCAACAGTTCTTCGTAGTTATACTTTCTTGAAACTATCACCAATTGCATTTATCCTATGTCTAAAATACCTTGAGAGGAGTATCACTTCGAACTTTTGTTTACTGGATTTATGATTAGATTAAAACATAGCAAATAAAATAACCTGACAAGAGAATGGATGATATGAAGGGTGAGTTGAGAAAAATCAATGAAGCGACAAAAGAAAAATATAGATATAAATGAAACATTATTGGGAAGAGGAAAATAAATTAAGTGTGCATTTCAACTCAAGTGACAGGATTTTGTAAATACTTATTTCTGAATATTTTAAATTTCTTAAATTAGGTAGTTTACTAAAAAAGAAATTCATATTTTTCCAAAATAATTACCAAAATAAGACACCTGGTTTACTGAATCAATATGCATTAAGAAAAATAATATTGTGCATTTTTTACCTGTGCCAGATATAGTGTCTACAACTGAACATTACTAGTAATTGACATATGTAATAAAATTTGGTCTATAGCCTATGGCTTGTCAAAGAAACATACTGAAACAATTTAGTGACTTTTCTGGAGGCATTTCAGTATTCTTTCATTTTTTTACTCCATCTACTCTATCTGAGGTGCTGTATGATACAGTGGGGCACAAGGTTAAACAAGGTGGTCTTGGACCCCAGTTTGCTCAAAGTTGAGGGTGGACAGAGATAGATACAGACATGACAGAACAGAAATGAGATAGATACTCTCTGGTTGAGGGATGCCCAATAAACTACATGGATCCAGGCAGGAAAAACAATTAATTCTTCTGAGATAGGCTTTAAAGGAGGAAGAATATTTAAAATAGATATGGAAGGATAAATATGAATTAATCAAATCTGATTTGAGAGTGGAAAGACATTGTTTCAAGCAGGGAGAAATTTACTGAAACATTTCAGAGAGTTTCACCATTACTAGCATTCAGGATTACAGACACTGTCGAACAACACTGCGTCGACTCTGCATCGTATGCTAAAATCATTGTTTTGAAGATGAATGTCTAATATCAATTTGCCTTCTATACCTTTTTTTTCTTGGAAAACTTTTATTTATCATTCAGGAAAGACCTTGCATTGCTTTGAGTTGAATAGATTCCAAGATCCTGCCTACCAAACTGGATTAGGTATTCCTCCTCTGGTGTCTGATGAGCATTGTGTGCCCTCTTCCATCACAGGAGGAACAGAGAACGGGAGAAAAGACGAGGAGCAGGGAGTTCCATCACAGCACTTGTCAGGTTCAAAAGGCATAATATTCATGTCTGTTGCCCCACTAGGCTGTGTGTTTCTTGAGGATAGTTCTCATCAAAGTGCCTGTCACATAGCAAGTGTTCCTTAAAGATTGAACGAGTTAAATAATGAATGAGAAGAATATGGAGATTTTCAATTGTTTTGATTTTACAGTAAGAATTAAATACATATTCAAGCAATAGTTCCCTGTTGCCTAGGAAATTGAAGATAAACTGCTTAGCTCAGCATTCCATAGGTCTGCAGTCTCTTATTAGCCCATACCTTCTCTGCTCCACTGATCTCACATAAGGACCTTACGTGGCCCCCAAACTGGAGTCTTCCCTTGGACTTGCCATACCTTCCACTTTCCTTTTTATCCTTTCCTTCTCTCCGTTATACTATGAGTAGTGAGTGAGTACCGACGTTTGAAAAGACACAGGTTCTAATCCTAGTTTAGTCAGTAATCTTGCTGAGACATTAGACAGGCTATTTGATCACTTTGAATACCCATTTTAATTACCATTAAATAGCTATTCATCACCATAAGCTCTATGGTCTCCACCTCTATGTCGGCTCCCATAATCTTAGCTAAAATAGTCTCTGACAATCTCTTTCTGTGCTTTAATTTTGTTTATAGCTTACATCTCTAGTTAGAATCTAGAACAGTACCTGTTCTGTTTCTCTAGAAACAGAGTATATGCTTAGAACATATTTGCTGAATAAATAAATGAATGAGTAATTGATTCCATGCTTATAGCAGACTGTAACTCTGAAGTCCTTGAGGCAAATGTCTGTCTAATACACCTTTGTGTCTATCATGCTTAACTCTGAACCAAGCACTCTATGGGTCCTCCAGGAATATCTATTGTGTGGTGGATGCATAGATAATGCTTAAATGTTTCTCATTTAACCCTACAGTAGCCATAGCACAGAAGGAAGTAAAGACTTGTTTTTATTATTGTATTTAAATCATGAATTAAATAGAATTCTATAAACAGTATTCAGCATGTTATCAAATAATTTTATGTAATGTGTGCAAATCATGTAATTAAGATAATACTTTACAGTACTAGAGAAACAGACATGGAATCATATATTATCTATAGATAAATTAGCATGCCCTGCACACTCGTTATAATATATACATATATATACACATTTAGTAATAGGATTGATGACTTTACTAAGTTGAATTGTAGCAGGACGAGCCACAGATAAGAACCCCTCAGACACCGCGTTGTGGAAGGAAAGGGCTTTATTCAGCTGAGAGCACTGGCGGACTCATGTCTCCAAAAGCCGAGCTCCTGGAGTGAGCAATTCCTGTCCCTTTTAAGGGCTTACAACTCTAAGGGGGTCCGCGTGAGAGGGTCGTGATCGATTGAGCAAGCAAGGGGTACGTGACTGGAGGCTGCAGGCACCGATAATCAGAACGGAACAGAACAGGACAGGGATTTTCACAATGCTTTTCCATACAATGTCTGGAATCTGTAGACAACATAACCGGTTAGGTCAGGGGTCGATCTTTAACTACAAGGACCAGGGCACGGCACTGGGCTGTCTGCTTGTGGATTTCATTTCTGTCTTTTAGTTTTTACTCCTTCTTTCTTTGGAGGCAGAAATTGGGCACCCCTCAAATTGGGAGACATTATGAGGGGTGGTCTCCTCCCTTAGAATGAGAACAAAATTGGACTCTACCTCTAGAAAGCCACTCCTGGCACTCCCTTTAGTGTGGTAAGAAAATGAAAACACAGCTCACCACCTAGTGAAGGGTGACTTTCCAGAACTATCATACACTATTTTCCTAAATATGTTCCAAAGTTCAACCAGATGATACTATCTTTTATTCACTGAGGTCACATTCATGCATCCATATCTTTGCTGATGCAGTTACTCCACCCCTTGTCTTCATCTATACTCAGCTTCAAAAACACATCCTGTAAAGCACCATTCAGATGCCTCCTTCTCTGGGGAGCTTTTCTTCACAAAATGATTGTATCCTTCCTCTTTGAATCCAGTAACGCTCTGTGTACTCCAGTCTTATTTCGCACACCTGGTTCCATCTCTTTTAGCATGGCCATTGTGCACAGGTCTCATTGCCCATATTAGCTTACGGGACTCCTTTTTGCTTCCTAGTAGAGTGCCTTAAATACAAATGATATTCATATTGTGCCCACACATTCAATTCTATTGTACTGAAATCGAATACACTGTTTTCCTTGAGGGCTGACCTGTTTTGTTTAAGAGAAGTACCCTTCTCTTAAACAAAGGCACTGACTTTCTAGGGTTTTCCAATGTCTGTGTTCATCTTATGCAAACAATCTCTCATCCTCATGATGACTGTCAGTCATTGGTGGTCAAAGTTAGGAGGAACGGGCTTGGGGGAGCCTCAAGATCTTAACTTTGTAGTTCAGCTACTTCACTCACCCTTTGCTTTTCAATGCCTGAATATGCATGATTTCCAAGTTCCAGGTGGCGTACATGCTGCCAGTCTCATTTGGGGTGTATTTCAGAACACAACCTCAGTAACTATGGCAATAGTGATTGATAAAATAGGTGGTGGGACTATTTCTTATAAATGAGCCAATGATGGCTTCTGTGTGTTGGGCCACACACACTTCTGGAGGTAGAGACTCAGAAGCCTGCCAGAGCCAAAAATCACAATTTTACACATCCAATTTTTAAAGAAATGGTGAAAACAAGAAGATTTTTAAACATTTAGGGCCTGCCTGCTAAACATATCTTATAAAATGTCACGTCACATCTTCTGGCCATTGATAAGATAGAGCCTTGTCATTATAAAATCCCCAAGTTGCACGGAGCTCTCTGACACAGACTCCCCTCTGAGCTGCTGGTAACATCACCTGGATATGCAAGCATCTTTGGGATTCTCCTCTCTCTCAAGAATTCCTTGCTTCCTCTCCTCATGGATGGTTATTCCCTAGTCATAAGCCTCTGGATGGTATAATGCTGTGAGGCACTTCCCCTGTCATTAACCCTGTGCAACAACTTCCCAATAAAGCTTGACGAGTGTAACTTCTTATTGTGGCCATATCTTTTTTCCTAAATCAGCTCCCAAATCTCTCAAACATGCAACAGACTAGCCTCAAAGCTTGTTTTTAGCAGAAAAAAAAAAGCAAGATAAATCTATGTATTCCTAGGGAGGAAATGGTTATGAACATTATATTCAGTTTAGCCTTATAAATAAATGCATTTATGTTGTTACTCTGTAAAAGAAATGAAAATTCCGTTATTTCCCTTTTGTTCTCTCTCTCTCTCTCTCTCTCTCTGTGTGGGTGTGTGTAGGTGTATCCTTTATATATCCTTTCTTTTTAATGTTGCTTTGCAATATATTTTTTTAAATTTTAACTCACACTTTTGATCTCTTACCCGTTTCTCTTTTAAAGAGTCTCATGGATTTTTTCTATGTGTTCTCTTGAGAAATAGAAAAATCTTAAGCAGGTATGTATTTATGTGATACATAAAGCACATAAATAAGCACAGAGAAAGCGTGTTGCAATGGTATGCAGTACACAAACACACACCTCGTAGTCCACAAGTAACTCAGCAAGACAATCCACTGAGCGAGCTGTTTGGGACCTGCACATTAGCTACAGAATCTTTAGCCTGAGAAGATTACAAGCTGTGATTATTGGCCTCATTATCAGTTTTGTTTTTCTTTATTTAAACTATGTCCTTCATAAAGAAAAACAGGTTCACGCAGACTTTCTCTCAGTCATCCTTTGCAGGCTCCAGGTCTGGTCATTTAAGCACGCTTCAGACACCATTGAACCCCTCCATCATTCTCAATCTCAATTAGGATTAACAAGGCCTTGGCGTCCTGTGCTCCATTTCTCCAGCTATGCTTGAATGATCTTCCCCACAGCCCCAGCCCCCCATTGCATCCGGAAGGAAGCTCTAGACTTTCATCTGGCATGATTATGCAGGTATGTGTTTCCCAGGGCAGCTGGCTGAGATCTCTGTGGCAGCTTGTCTCCCCCTGGCATGTATGCTGTCACCAAAAGGCACTTTTAAGCCTTCCTTTGCTACATATCCTTTATAGCTCCTTGCTAGACAAAACAAATCCTTGAGAGAAAAAGGGTCAGTGAAGGGGGACTGGGGATGGAGGACCACAAAGGAATAGAAGAGGAGGAACAGGAAGAGAGTGAGCAACAACTTCCCCTCTCTTCAAGGGCCTTAATTTAGCTACCACTAACAATCTATTAAAGGACACATACAAGGGTTTGTGGAAGAAGGAAACCAACATTTACCAAGACCTTGATACAAAGAAGTAACTATACTGAATGCTTACTGTTGCCCTGGTACTGTGCCAGGTATTTAAGCCACATCAACTCATTAAAGGCAAACAACAAATCAATCTGATGATCACTCTTATTTTCCTTATTTTGCTGTAGAGTAAATGATATAAAGTTATACCACGTGGTTAGTAATGACAGTGGTTTAGATTGTACTCTTAGCACCTGCAGCTCTCTCCTATCAATATCCACAATTTATTCAACTTAATAGAATCTGAAATAGGTATTGCACCCTAGTTTTTTAGATGAATGCACTGAGACTTGCTGTTTATATATATTTACTCCTTGTGGTGTATATCACTGTTCCTTCAGAGGGCTACATTCTGTATTCCATAGGAACTGTGGGGTATACAATACAAGCAGTAAAACAAAATCCTCCAAATGTAGAAAGTTGCTTAAAGACTGCAGAGGACAGAGTTAACAACTCTTAAAGAATTCTGCAAATAACTCCTTTAAAATTCTGAATTGGATTTACCCATTGAAAAATAAATCCAAGAAGGAATCCTACTAGAAATGTAAGTGCAGTGTCAAATTTCAGTCACATACCATTCAACTACATGACAGGATATAGTAGTTCCTTAAAGACTGCTAGTAAGATGATGAGAAAGGTTTCACATACATATATGTCCAGATCCAACATTCTTTCACCTTCCAATGCAAGTTGAAACTGATTCCTAAAAGTAACCTGGACAAAGAACAAGGCAATGCCTTTCAAGCAAGATATTTCTGAGTAAAATTTTTGCTGTTATTGATTTGCAATAATGCTAAGCCAAAGTAGTCATCTTTGCTAGAATAACTCCTAAGGTTATTGTGAATCTCTATCGCAGAAATAAGTGACATATGCAATAAAAATGAATGGCAAGCCGGACTAATAATCCCATTAAGAAAATAGTAATGAAACCATTCACAATTTTACTGGTCATCAAACTACTGTATTTCAGGGAGCGGGTCAGCAAAGATGTGTAGTGGGACTAATCCTTGAGTTTTAAATTGCTACTCTGGGTACTGGCTTTCTGGTCAGCAATAGGAGGCACTTCACCAAATAACTACAGAAAAAATAATACTGCCTGGAGCCAAGCCTGAAGGGTACAAAGGGAGTTAAGACACCTACTGAATAAGCAGGAAAATTTGCTTAAAACCAGATTATCAGGTTAGCATATGGTCATGTTATTGGGACATTTGATATACAGTTAATGAGGCCTGTTTTGGTTTATTATGGTCTTTTTGAACTACTATATCCTGTCATGTAGTTGAATGGTATGTGACTGAAATTTGACACTGCCCTTACATTTCTAGTAGGATTCCTTCTTGGATTTATTTTTCAATGGGTAAATCCAATTCAGAATTTTAAAGGAGTTATTTGCAGAATTCTTTAAGAGTTGTTAACTCTGTCCTCTGTTCACCTATATTCATGTCAATATCATAGCAATGACCACTTTGCATGATATTGAATTTTTAGCATACATATGTTTATTTGCTACTAAGTGATAAAATGCTTAAGGGAAGAAACTGTAGCATTATAATCTCTTATTTTTTTTAATTTTTAGCTTTGATCAAAGTAAATTGTCAATAAATAATAAGTAAGTAAGGGCTGAGTGCAGTGGCTCATGCTTATAATCCCAGGACTTTGGGAAGATGGTGGTGGACTGCTTCCAAGATGGCAGCAGGCTGTTTCCAAGATGGCGGCAAGCCTCGTGTTCTCTGACCTGGGGTTCTTGCCCTCACGGATTCCAAGGAATGGAACCTTGGGCCACGCAGTGAGTGTTATAGCTCTATTAGAAGCCGTGGGTCACAGAAGAGAACCGTGGAACCCAGTGACTAGTGTTCAGCTCGATTGGGACGAACCCTGGCACTTAGCCATGCAGGAACAATGGCAAGCCTTTAGCCTGATTGGGAGTGGGAATGGGTGCCTTGCTGGATCAGGAGCACAGCAGACACCCTGCTGGATCCGGAGGGATGGAAGTCAGCGGTGGGTCTGAGACAGCAGCAAACAGCAGTGGTGGACGGTGAGCGAAAGCTCAGCTTGAGCCCTAACAAACACGGACCAGAAGAGAGTGCAGTTGCAAGATTTAATAGGGTGAAAACAGAGCTCCCATACAAAGGGAGGGGACTCAAAGAGGGTAGCTGTTGCAGGCTCGAATGCATGGGTTTATATCCTGATCATTATCCCTCCTGCTGTGCTCTTAGGCAATAGATGATTGGCTATTTCTTTACCTCCTGTTTTTGCCTAATTAACTTTTTAATGAGCTCTCTTTACTATTTGACTTGTTGAGTGTGAGCTAAGTTGCAAGCCCCATGTTTAAAGGTGGATGTGGTCACCTTTCCAGCTAGGCTTAGGAATTCTTAGTTGGCCTAGGAAATCCAGCTAGTCCTGTATCTCAGGAGGCCAAGGTGGGTGGAGCACCTGAGGTCAGGAGTTTGAGACCAGCTTGACCAACATGGCGAAACCCTGTCTGTACTAAAAATAAAAAAATTAGCCGGGTGTGGTGGTGCATGCTGTAATCCCAGCTACTCGGGAGGCTGAGACACGAGAATCGCTTGAATCCAAGAGTCAGAGGTTGCAGTGAGCCGAGATAGCACCACTGCACTGCAGCCTGGGTGACACAGCAAGACTCCATCTCAAAAAATAATTAATAATAATAATAATAACAAATAAGGAACACCTTATGATGGTTATATTTAAAGTTCAATAATTTACAGAAGGGAGGGAGGAGAACGTGCTTGATATATTCGGCTTGCCAGCCAAATCCACTCTATACTCCGGGGGACCATTCCTTATGGACTGCATCAGTATGCTCCCTTCCTGCTATCTGACACTCATGGGGTGTCATCAATCTGAAGTATGAGAAGGAAAACAGGTAATGAAGTTCTGGAAGGTATTACCTTGGTTTCCTTCCTGCTGGGTAACCACAGTTGGATGTGTCCGCATATTAGAATTCACAGGTGCTGTCCACTGACTCTCTCTATATCATTCTCTTGGTGGATCCTACAACCATCTCCTCCATGTGTTATTTCCAACTCAAAGGTGGGAAAACACTTCTGTCACCATCAGGCCAGGGGGTACTGCATCAACCCAAGTTCTAGTCCCTAAACCTATCCACTCCCTTCAATATAATCCCTTTATTAAACCATCCTCTAGTTTAATAACTATAATCTAGTTATCTAGATTGAGAAAGCTATGCCTTGTTGACAAAGAAGATATTAAACTATAAGA
This sequence comes from Symphalangus syndactylus, assembly GCF_028878055.3. NCBI lineage: Eukaryota > Metazoa > Chordata > Mammalia > Primates > Hylobatidae > Symphalangus > Symphalangus syndactylus. The sequence goes on from NC_072438.2 coordinate 26,981,823, forward strand.
CTTGACAATTATTTACAGAGTGCCCCCTGAATGACAGGCGTCTTGAAGTAACCCAGAAGCATAACAAGGAAAAGCTAAATCTGTATAAATTAAAGCTAAAGGTTGAAACTTCAGGTCTTTAACTTATGGCTTTTCCTATATGACCTCAATAATAATTTCCATTTTTGTGTCTCTATTAGAAGGATATAACTTGATTTTTTACTGTGTTGGGCAAAGAACTAGATGTGGTTATATGAAAGCTGTCAAAAGTCTCAGTAACAGGAAATGGAAAAACTAAAGGGTGGTATAACTTAAAGCCACTGCTACGACTGCCATCCATTTATAACACCGGCTTTACATTTTTTTAAGGACTTTATATTCTCTACATCAAATGGCACAATGGATTCACTGTAAACAATGATTGAGGCAAGAAGGATTGCCCTCTAAAATTTCAATTCAATTTTATAAAATTGTGCAATACATTTCATTTTTTCTCTCTCAAATGCCTTTACTGGCTGCTTTCCAGTGTGTTATAAACACAATTGGAAGAGTGAAATTGAGCAGTGCCTACTGAATTTGTACAATTTTTTATTAGAAACAAGTAGGATGTTTGGGTTAAAAATGCATAGAAACTTTTTTTTTAATGTGAGGAAAAACCTTGACTAATAGAAAAAGAAACTATGCATCATGTGGCAACACATATTAGCTGACTATAAGATATGTTAAATTTTTCCCTTTCAAAGACATGGAAAAAACACTCACTTACAGTAAAATAGATTGTGAGCTCACTTTTATGATGGAGGAACTTGACCATTTTCTACTTATGGGAGGAAAAATGTATTGCTATCAGGACTATTTCTCCTATTTTTTGTTTCTACGTATCTTATGTGCGCCTGTTTTGACAATATAAAATGTATGTTGTATACAGCATTCTATCTTAATTTATATGTGAGATTGGGGGAAGGATTAATTTTTCAGGCTATAAGTATCAAAGTTAAGTGATAATTAAGAAATGCACAATATTATATTTCCCAATTATTATTTCTGATAGAAATGATACATTCATTTCTTCATCATTAAATGTTTAGGAAAAAAATCCAAATTCCATAAATTTTCAGAATACAAAAGTCAATAAAGTAAGCATACATTGAGTTAGCACTTTTTAATAGTATTTATTTGGAAAACACATTTTAGTGCCTGCTGTATGTTAAGTAATGCCCAAACGAAAATACAAGAACCAACCTAAAAATACTTAAATTCAAATTAAAAAACAGACATTTAACTAGATAATATTCTATGAAGAGATACTTACTGAATACCTATATACTGAATTAACTAAAATTAAATCACAAAAGTAAGAGCAACAATTATATTAGTCAAGACAAGTTGAGTTGTACTTTATAACAACCAATTACCAAGTCTATGTGATTTAACAGGATCAAGTTTTATTTCTCTCTCATTCTGTATGTCTAATACAGGCTGCAGATTGCTGTAGTTGTTATAGATACCCAGGGATCTGGCTAAAAAAGGCTCGATATTGCCATATGCCTTAATAATCACCATGACAGGGAAAAAAACATACATAACCAATCACATACTGAATCTTAAAGCTTCTACCTGGAAGTGAAGCTTCCCTTTACTTTTTGTTAATCCAAACAAGTCATAAAACCACACTTATCTTCAGAGGCAATGGATAAGCACAATATGTTTAGAATAATAGACAAAAATATTTGTGAAGAGTCCTCATGATTAATACAATGTTAAATCTGAATGTACAACTCAGAGAATATTCCACGAAGAAGGTAACAACTGCTAAAATAGAAGGCAGGTTGTTTTTTTTTAAAATAATTTTTGTACTGTTACTTGTCCTATGAGTTCTTTTAACTTATATTTTACTCAATAATTTGTGATAATAAGGATGTGTTTTTATAATCACTGGCTAATATCTTCATATATATTAAATTCTTATTCATACACATATCCTATGGACCTAAAGATTCATATTTTTAAAAGCCTAAAATATTTCATTGGTAGTTAAAGAATCTGTATCCTCATCCTTTGTCACATACACACACTGATACATTCATAATTCATTCATATACATTCATAAATGTGACCTGAATTATTTTTTGATTGGTTTTGGTTTTCTCTCATGCTAAATATTTCCCACAGTTGTTTATTCTATGTAATTTTCAAAGCAAAACTACACGTTATGACTTTGATTTACTTATTAAAGAATGTTTATGAGTTTTTTTTGATGTCTCCATTTACTGGAAACCCTTTTTATTTATTTTTTAAAAAAGAACAAAAACAAACAGAAAATATTTATTTTAGATAACAGAAAATCATGCTTTGCTATTGTTAAAGAGAATTTGAACTTGGAAAGGTTGATATCTTCTTCAAAATTCAAAAGTGATGGTGCTAGAGCATATTATGAACCTAGGAAATTCAATTTGCTAGTCAACTGTCAAACAGTCATTACAAGGTAAATGTTCTATTTAAGATGATTCATCTGTGGAAGAAACGATGGCAGATATAGATATACATAGTTTTAAATGGGGTCGTAGAAAGTTTCAAATATGACATCAGCAAGTTTAAATATAACATTAGAAGAGATTTCAAAGACTATGGATTCAGGAGGAAAAAGTTATAGCCTTATTTCTATTTTCCTTTGGAAGATGATGTTGGAACCTGGCACTTTCAGTAATTTATTCAGTTTTCTTTAAAAAACTATACTTTAATATTTTTGCCAACTATTCAAAACATGCTGCCAAAATCCTATCAGTATTTCCAAATGAATCAAGTTGATTTCCATCTTCATCTACAAATACAGCTTCCTTTCCTTTATGAAACTCCTACTTTTTTCTTTATTGCCTACTCCAATACTTGCTCTCATTTCCTTCAGCTACCTGCCTCTCCTCTCTCCAGTCAGACTACAGTTTCTGGCATGAATGTCCTGACTTTATTGTTATTTTTATTTTCAATTATATTTTCTAGGTTTACAATATTTTTTTCTATTGTGTTTCAATGAATGTTGCTGGCTTCTCTTCCAAACTATTGGATTAAAGAAATCTGAAAGCCCTGGATTCTTGATACACATAGAAAATGATCACACAGTCCTTGAAATGCTCTCAAATAGGTACTACAGCAATTATGGTGCAGATGAGAAAATTGAGGTTCTGAGAACATTAAGTATTATAATAAAAATAATTATAGTAGTTGTATTTCTACATTTTAGGCACTGTGATGTGTCTGCTATAGAAATTGCCTCATTTAATCTATATAACAAACCTAAGAGGTAGATATTATTATTCCCATTTTATAGAAAAAAATGAAACTCAAACTTATTAAACAACTCTCATTCAAAATTGCCGCAAGGAGAATAAAAGACATAGGAATACAGCTAACAAGGGAAGTGAAGGACCTCTTCAAGGAGAACTACAAACCACTGCTCATGGCAATCAGAGAGGACACAAACTAATGGAAAAACATTCCATGCTTATGGATAGGAAGAATCATTATGAAAATGGCCATACTGCCCAAAGTGATGTATAGATTCAATGCTATTCCCATTAAACTACCATTGACATTCTCCACAGAATTAGAAAAAAACTACTTTAAAATTCATATGGAACAAAAAAAGAGCCCAAATAGCCAAGACAATCCTACGCAAAAAGAACAAAGCTGGAGGCATCACACTCCCTGACTTCAAGCTACAACAGCATGGGACTGGTAGAAGAACAGACACATAGAACAATGCAACAGAATAGAGAACTCAAAAATAAGACCCCACATCTACAATCATCTGATCTTCGACCAACCTGACAAAAAAGTAATGGAGAAACTGTTTCCTATTTAATAAATGGTGCTGGGAGAACTTGCTAGCCATGTGCAAAAAATTGAAAATGGACCCTTCCTTGCACCTTATGCAAAAATTAACTCAAGGTGGATTATAGACTTAAATGTATAACCCCAAACTATAAAAACCCTAGAAGAAAATCTAGGCAATACCATTCAGGACATGGGCAAGAGCAAAGATTTCATAACTAAAACATGAAAAGTAATTGCAATAAAAGCCAAAATTGACAAATGGGATCTAATTAAACTAAAGTGCTTCTGCACAGCAAAAGATACTATCATCAGAGTGAACAGGCAACCTACAGATTGGGAGAAAATTTTTGCAATCCTTCCATGTGACAAAAGTCTAATATCAAGAATCTACAAGGAACTTAAATTTACAAGAAAAATACAATTAAAAAGTGGGCAAAGGACATGAACAGATGCTTCTCAAAAGAAGAGATTTTTGCACCTAACAAACATATGAACAAAAGCTCAACATCACTGATCATCAGAGAAATGCAAATCAAAACCACAATGAGATACCATCTCACACCATCAGAATGGCAATTATTAAAAAGTCAAGAAACAACAGATGCCGGCAAGGCTGTAGAGAAATAGGAACACTTTACACTGTTGGTGGGAATGTAAATTAGTTCAACCATTGTGGAAGACAGTGTGGTGACTCCTCAAAGATATAGAAACAGAAATACAATTTGACCCAGCAATCCCATTACTGGGTATATATCCAAAGGAATATAAATCATTCTATTTTAAAAATACATGTGTCCATATGTTCATTGCAGCACTATTCACAATAGCAAAGACATGGAATCAACTCAAATGCCCATCAATGATAGACTGGATAAAGAAAATGTAGTACATATGCACTACGAAATACTACGCAGACACAAGAAAGAATGATATCATCTTCTTTGCAGGGATATGGATGGAGCTGGAAGCCATTATCCTCAGCAAACTAACACAGGAACAGAAAACCCAAACACCATCTGCTCTCACTTGAAAGTGGGAGCTGAACAATGGGAACACATGGACACCTTGAGGGAAACAACACATACTGGGGCCTTCAGTCAGGTGGGGAGGGGTGGTAGAGGGAGGGAAAGCATGAGGAAAAATAGCTGATGCATGCTGGGCTGAATATCTAGATGACTGGTTGATATGTGAAGCAAACCACTATGGCACATGTTTACCTATGTAACAAACCTGCACATCCTGCACATGTATCCCGGAACTTAAAATAAATAATAATAATAATAATAACAACTGGTTTACAGAGTCTAGGCTTTTAATTATTACTCTATGAAGTAGTCTCCCAAATGGTATTCACAAAATGATTCATAGAAAATTTATTGTGATCTTTCTGATTTTTATGAATATTTATGTTTTCACCCTAGTTTTCATATCAGGTTCATATGTCTAAAAGGAAAATACTACTTGTGGTATGTTGATGATGCCCAAGGTAAAGATGGGGTATTCACCACAAATCTAACAATTAAGACTAGCACAATTTTTCATTTGCTTTCAGCACACTGAGGTGTATCATAGTAAAATCACCCTTAATACAATAAATTTGCAGAATATTTTATTTTTCATATTATTATATTTTAATCTACTTTGCCATATCATAGAAAATGACTATAAAATGATATTTAGAAATGGAAAAAAAAATTGCTTATTATCTCATGGTCAAAAATTAGGATGATCATTATCAATCTTCAAAATATAATATGTATTTTTTCACTTATAAAGCATACATGCTTTAATTTGCTGAATTTGTTATGGCATTGCGGTAGACTGATTATATCCATATACTTTGCTATGTACCTTTGTGTGTCTTTCACTATGGGTGGAGTACCTTCGTCCAGTGCCATGATTTCTGTCTTGGTTTTGTGACCATTTTTGCTTAATAAAATATTAATAAATATGGTGTGGACTTAAATATGTGGGCATGGCTTGCCTTGCTTTCTTAAGTTCCTATGATCGTCTATAAAATGAACATGACATGAATAACTACTGACTAAAGATAAATAAATTGGGAAACACATGCAACAGAGCTAAGCCCAACCCACAATTCAAAGCCAAATCTAGATAATTCTAAATTGGTCACAGCTGATACACAGAGTCTATATATATTTAAAATTGTTAAGCAGACAAACTAATACAGACAAGTGGTATTCAATGGTGTGCTGACTAGCAGGTATTTTTGAAAATATAAACATACTAAATCTGTCTCTTTAAGACAAATGAGTAGCTACTTATTGAAAATGATATTTCATAGGTCTTAAAAAACGTGCAATTACACTTTTCCAAGTTAGATCAGGGAATCCACTTCTTACTGATATCATCACTCTCACAGACATCGATTCAGAACTTGACAGTGTTTCTATAATTAATTCAGAATATTTGTTATTCACAAAACCCTTTTTCATTTTACTCCTGTGAGTTTTTGTCAGCTCCCACGTGGTGAGCTTATAATCTTTTCCCCTTGTAGTCTGTAACTTCTTTGTAAGTTAAATAATTCTTGTCTATAATTCAATTCCAAGTGCCCAATTATGGGGTAAAATTTCATTGATGGCATTGCTTTTGTCTTTTTCTCTGTTTTTATTAACTTTCTTTCTTTCACTCCAACAATAATATTGGAAACATATATAACCTGCAGGTTGTGAGTGTGAGCTCTGTAATCAGAATGTTTGAATTCAACCCTAGTTACATAGTCTTGTTAAGCCTCAAATTCCTGTTCCTGCATGGGTTAATGGTACTCGTCTTTACAGTTGTTGCCAGTGTTACATAAGTCAATATATTTTTAGCACAGTGGTTGGTGCATAGAAGTGCTCAAAGGGTAGCGTGGAGACAGTCAGAAAGGGGTACCTGTAGTTATGAGACAGGATACCACCTCTTGGTCTGGCATAGAAGGACCATCACAGTAAGGTCCAAGCCTGCTGTGAGAAATCTACACTACCAGATACACTGCGCCATCCTGATGCACTAAGAATGCACCTCTCCTCCTTGCTTTAATATATGCTCTGTTTTTTTTTTTTTTTTCCTGCCTGTAGTATCTTTGTTGGTCTTCTCCCTCTCTAGCAGGCAAACTTCTTCTCTTAAGGTTCAAGTCATAGAGTAATTCCTATGAGAAATCCTCCATGATTCATTTATGATGCATTACTGATTCCATCTTCCTTATTCCTACTTTTTTTTTTTTTTTTTTATTATACTTTAGGGTTTTAGGGTACATGTGCACAATGTGCAGGTTTGTTACATATGTATCCATGTGCCATGTTGATTTCCTGCACCCATTAACTCGTCATTTAGCATTAGGTGTATCTCCTAATGCTGTCCCTCCCCCCTCCCCCCACCCCACAACAGTCCCCGGAGCGTGATGTTCCCCCTCCCGTGTCCATGAGTTCTCATTGTTCAATTCCCACCTATGAGTGAGAACATGCAGTGTTTGGTTTTTTGTCCTTGCGATAGTTTACTGTAATTCTGAGTCTCTCCATGAAACACCCCGAAGATGATCAGCAGCAAGAGTGTGTAAGGTTTTCTTATTCATCTCCATAATACTGATGCCTATGATCATGCTCCATAGTGTTGAATGAATGGATGGATGAATTAACATGAAAATGAATAAGAATGATTTTTCGCTTTTTGAGAAACAAATATTAACATCGTGAGAAGATTCTATATACATATATATTTCCTGTCAGATTGAATAAACACAAAACTGTCCATAAATTTAACTTTCCATGGATTTACATGTTAAGAAATCTGTGATTATCATAAAGACCTTTACAATTATTCCTTTATATAGTGTTGCATTATACTTAAATTCATCAGTTATTCATAGTTATATAATTTTGTTATGTTAGATCTTGTCATTTTATTCAAAATTGCCCTATCAATCTGTCACATTTGACATTTCGGTAAATATTATGAATTTGGAGAGATTCTGTGAATTTTGTTGTTCTTGTTATGCTCTCTAAATTGGATATTCTCTGTCCACATTTGGAGAGCACAGGTGGATGCCTTTACAAAGTCTCGAATAATTCTGATACTAATTTAACTGTAATAGACTATCTTTGGCATCTTGATTACTCTCAGTATTTTTAATGCTCAATGAGGCATTCTTGTCAATGGTTTAAACCTTATAAAATTCAGAAATGAGCATCTGCTATCCTCTTCATCTTTACTACATAAGAAATCAATTCTAGAAGAAAATCCAAAAGCCCTTCAGCATTAGTTGCCTCTCCATATTGCCTTTGATTTCACTGATGTCTGTAATTTATATATGTTTGAGGAGTTTAGCTTTAATAATAATCTTGTCAGACTGGGTACTCACAATAGCCTAGGAATTTTGTAGATGCTTAAGATAAATTACCTGTTGAATGCTCAGCTGACATTAAAAGGTACCTATATTAATTGTCTTTACCACATACAGATAGACAGATTGATGGGCAGGTACATAGATAAATAGATATGGAGCCTCAGACAAATTAATTTGCTTACAGTTGCATTTAATAAGAATCAAAACTTGGCTCTGAATTTGGTTCTGAAAGATTTCAAATGCCTTAATCTTTCCATGGTACCACATGGCCCTCTGTGCAATTTTGAACCTAAAACGTGGAACTTCATTGTTGAGTTGGAGTATTTAATAAAGGATTTCATAACCAAGACACTTTCAGCCACACACAAACACACACACAGACACAGACACACACACACACACATACACATACACACACACACAGGCACACACAGACTGATTTGGTTCCTCATTCCCAAACTTGGCAAAGTTTTGATATGAAATTCTTATATACCAGGCACAGCGTAGAAGACTAGGGGATAATTTCCCCCTGAAGTTCTTTTGATATAAATAAGCAGGGAAAGAAAAAATATTCCAGTCTTTCTCTTATTAAACAAATGAACATCTGAGTGCCCTACCCGAAATGAAGTATTTGATGTAATTTTTATAGCTCTTAGCAGAGTTCTGCCGAAAGCACTGTTATAAGATGAATAAGGACATTATTACCAAGTGAACAAAAATGTAGATCCTTGGTACAGTGGTTTAAATAGGATTCATGCTTTCACTTAAATATGTGGTGAGTGCAAGATGAGAAAACAAAAATGATCAATTGCACATAAATTGAGCAGAATGTTAATTTAGAAATCATATTATGTGTATTAACTGATGAAGGAAAGTTTTATCATTAAAATAAATATTTAGTTCTGCTGTTATTTTATAGTATCCTGTACAGTTTCAATATAGCATTTGCTATGTTTAAATAAACATGCATTTATTTGCTTAATGCTTGTTTTCCATCGGCAAAACTTACGTATCCAGAACAAGAACTAAGTTTGACATATATCTCAATGCCAAGCACATAGTAGGTGCTCAGTAAATATGTTTTTGCCATAAATCAGTGCATGGATATATTGAGATAGTTTTACAATGGATATATTTAGATAGCTATCTAATATAGAACAGCCAAAGTAAAATATTATATTATCTTAAGAGAATAATTTTAAGCTATTTTAAATTGAAATATAAAATAGTGTAGTGGCAGACACTGCAGCCTGGATGCCTAGGTTCCAAATTCAGTCTTGCCATGTACTAGCTATATGACCTTGGACAAGTTCTTTCATCTCTCGTTGCCCCAGTTCCCTCATTTTAAGTTAATAATATCTACCTCAGAGCATTTTTGTCTTTTAGTAAGCATTTCATGATTTTCATCTCATGTACAGTAAGCACAACATAAATGTTGCATCTTATTTTTATTTATTATTTTATTGATTATCATGCTTTTTGTTTCATACTATGATCTTCAGCCATATCGAGAGGGTGGGATTTATAAAGATAATAATATGAAAGGGATTATTTCTAGTTCTTTTCTTAGCACTTTTCTGGCATGAGAATTTTTCCATAATGGTGGTCACTTTTGCTCCAAGGTTGTTACCTTTAATAATTAAGCAGATTAAGATAATGTATTTAGGGAAAAACAAACAAACAGGAATTAATATATTTTAATGGAAATGTATAAGTATTGCAGTCCAACAGAGCTACTTTCAAATTCCAGTTATGACGATGACTTGGAACGAGTAACATTCTGAATTTTTGTCTTCATTTATAAATTTTTGTCTTCATTTATAAAATGAAATTTGCTTGAACTGTTCTTCAAAACTATGACAGGCTGAATCTTAGCAAAATTTATACCGATAACTTTATGTATCTTCTTTGATTTGTAATACTCTCACTCACCAACTATTTCCCTCCCAAACAGCCTGAACTTGCATCACCCTGTAGTTTAAAATTTGTCCTTTGTTCTCAGAGGAATCAGTGTTAAGCAGTAGGGTATTAGTCCACTCTTGCATTGCTATAAAGAACTACCTGAGACTGGGTAATTTATAAAGAAAAGAAAATTAATTGGCTCACGGTTCTGCAGGCCATACAGGAAGCGTGGCTGGGAGGCCTCAGGAAATGTTCAATCATGGTGGAAGGCAAGGAGGCAGGAGGCAAGTCTTACATGGCCGGAGCAGGAGAAAGAGGGTGAAGGGGAGGTGCTACACACTCTTAAACAACCAGATCTCATGAAAACTCACTCATTATTATGAAAAGATCAAGGGGGAAATCTACCTGCATGATCCAATCACCTTCCACTGGGCCTCCTCCAACACTGGGGGTTGCAATTTTACATGAGATTTGGGCAGGGACAAAAATCCAAACTATATCAAGTAGTAACTTGCAGTATAGTCCAGCAGCCATAGCACTGAAAGAAACATACAGATCTTGAGTTGAAATCCTAGCTCCTAAAGGAAACAAACAACAAAGTGAGAAGACAATCCACAGAAAGGGGATAATACTTGCAAACTATCCCTATGACACAGATTAATAACCAGATTATACAAGGAACTTAAACAACTCTATAGGAAAAAATTTAATAATCTAATTTAAAAATGAGCAAAAGATCTGAATAGACATTTCTCAGAAGAAGATATACAAATGGCAAATAGGCATATGGAAAGGCACTCAACATAAGTGATCATCAGAGAAATACAAATCAAAACTACAATTAGATATTATCTCACCCCAGTAAAAATGACTTTTATGCAAAAGACAGGCAATAACAAATGCTGGCAAGGACGTGGAGAAAGGGGAAGCCTTGTACACTGTTAGTACAGCTGCTATGGAGAACAGCATGGAGCTTCCTTAAAAAACTAAAAATAGAACAACTATATGATCCAGTAATCAAACTGCTAGGAATATATCCAAAAGAAAAGAAATCAGTATGTTGAAGAGATATCTGCACTCCCATGTTTACCGAAGCACTATTCACAATAGCCAAGATTTGAACACAACCTAGGCGGCCATCAACAGATGAATGGATAAAGAAAATGTGGTACATATACACAATGGAGTACTATTCAGCCAAAAAAAGGATGAGATATTGTTATGTTAAATAACATGAATACCACTGGAGGACATTATGTTAAGTAAAATAAGCAAGGCACAGAAAAACTAATTTTGCATGTTATCACTCATTTGTGGGAGCTAAAAATTAAAACAATTGAACTCTATGCAGACAGAGAGTAGAAGGCTTGTTACCAGAGGCTGGGAAGGGTAGGAAGTGGGAGGTGGGAAATGAGGATGGTTAATGGGTATAAAAATATGGTTAGATAGAATAAATAAGCTCTAGTATTTGATAGCACAATAGGATGGCTACAGACAGCAATAATTTATTGAACATTTTAGAGTAACTGAGGGTGTACAATTTGAATGTTCATAACAGAAAGAAATGATGAATGCTTGAGGTGATGGAAACCCTATTTACCCTCATATGGTTATTACACATTGTACACCTGTATCAAAACATCTTATATACCCCATAATTATATACACCTACTGTATACTCATAAAATTTTTTTAAATAAAGTTTTTTAAAAAGGGACAGGGAGTGCAATGTGTGGGACTGATAAAAGGCAAATAGTATTTAGGTATTAATTGTACGATTTCAAATTTCTTTAAATTTAGAATTTTCAAAATAAAAAGTTGGATATGAAACTATAAAAAATTGTATAATGACTAGTTAATTTTTAAAAATCTAGTTCCTTTATATTTTCCATCATTGGGACTTGAGAAAAGACTATATATATTTTTATGCTTTTGGGTAATCATCCTGGGTTTATAATTATGATGATAATTAATAATATAAAGAACAAATAAGAAAATGCAATAAAATACTTTCAAATCTGTAATGTGCTATACAAACATCACCGACTGGGTTATATTTGCTCTGGGACCCAGTGAGGCAAGTTCCATTGAAGTGGAATCCACCAAGCACCACTGGGGAATGTGACTGACCACTGTGCACCCTTAAATTGAAACCATAATTATTCTGTCTCCAAATACTGTGCAGTTTATTCATGATTCACTCTCCTCAAGTACCCCTGCTAACAAATCCACTGCAATACAGCACAATCCACTTAATGCAGTTTCTTTACCAAACTCATTGCCTATCCTCTGCACGAGATAGAGTTGCCCATTTGGGACATAGGCTGCTTTTCAGACTCCACTTTCTTTATCGAGAAAAATTTTGTTGCCATCCTGCTTCCTGGTGAAAGTTATAATTTTGTAATGATATCTGATTTTTTTCCAAACAAATGAACACAGACACCCTAAGCACAAACAAATTAGTCTGTATTTGAAGTGTACCAATTTTATCCATTATGTAAAGGATTGGTATATTTTTTGCTAGTGATGCCATAACGAAGTGCCACAGACTCAGTGACTTAAACAACAGAAATTTATCTTGTCATATTCCTGGAGGCTAGAAATACGAGCTCAAAGTGTCAGAAGGGTTGGTTTCTTCCAAGGCTTCTTTTCTCACTTTGTAAATCGTTAAATTCTCCTGGTTTTTCACACAGTCTCTCCTTTATGTGTCTGTGTCTTCAACTCTTCTTATAAAGATACCATAAGATTGGATTCAGTCCCATTCTCATTTGAACTTAATCACCTCTTTAAACACCCGATCTCCAAATATAGTGACATTCTGAGGTACTGGGGATTATTACATTCACATATGAATTTTCTGGGAATAAAACTTAGACCAAAACAGATGATAATGTAACAATAAAGTAGATGATTCAAAGGGAATTTTATTTGGCATTTTAAAAATTGTATCTATATATTCAATTAAGTTTAACAAACATTAACTAAATATCAACTCAGAGCAGGGAATTACACTATCCTGTGAGAAATTGTAATGCAGAGACACATTTCAAAGATAAATCAGAATTCTGTAATTTTTTATTAATATGCATAACCACCCTGAGATATTATGCCCATTAATAAAAAAGTAAACTGAAGTAAAAAAGTTGAGCTATAGCTGTTAGATGGCAGTCCTGCTCATCAAGGCCAGAACTATTGAACTCCAAAGCCCATAATTTTTTTCTTTTATATTGTCCTTTTGCTGTATTATGCTGGGTCTACAGGCGTGTATGAAGAGGCTGGAATAATCATCAATTATTGTTGAGTTTAAGGAATAATATATTTATAAATACATTGGTTCAGGATAAGCCTTAGCATATGACCTTAATACTCTTACTCATTAAACACTGTGTACCCAAGCAACCCTAAACAGTGCAGCCTAGTGGCTCAAAATCTTCTCTCTGTGGTTCCAGAGTGATAGATGCTGGGTAGTAGAAACGTCTGATATGGTCTAGTAGACAGCATTAAAGGATGAATCCAACGTTTTCCAACAGTAGCAAGAAACTGAACAATACAGGCCGAGAAGTCAGTACAACGAGAAATTTAAGACTTGGAGGCTGTGGTGAGATCATGAAGCAAGAGAGAATCTGGCTCATTTATACAAATGGAGAGAAATACTTGGAAATGACCAAAAACCAAATCAGAGACAGATTTCAGAGGACATGAAAGGCCACATAAAAAGATTTATATAGTAGTTTTGAGGTCAGTGGTTCTGAACAGTTATTGTGCAAATAAAACATCAGTATTGCTGTGATTAACCCCAGAGTTATTTACTTTGCACCCCAGAAAATTCTGAGCCTGGGCTTCTAGATATCACACATGGAGGCCCATGTCTATAAGTAGCGGGCAACCAGAAGAGACGGTGAGCAGCAGACAGTGGCCAAGTGAAAGACGAAATAGAGCAATGAGGACTGGGAGGCTGAGAGACCAACTAGGAGATGATATCAGTGGATGCAAAGATAGTTATAAATCCCAGATATTTCGCATTTTAATACACAGATAGTATTCCTTTATTGAACTTAATGGAAGGAAAGTTGCTTGTTATTTTAAGTTAAGATGGAAACTGTGTTCAGTCACAGATAATCTCAGAAAGCATTTTAATTCTCTGTAAGCATCTTGGCTGCTTATTGGATTGTTTTGTTTTTCCTTTAGCTTAAATCTAATGAGATAAGAAAGCCACTAAGAAAGGATTAGTGATCCCTGACCTGTTCCTCTAAGATGCTTTTACCACTAGTATTATGAATCAACTGAGCTGACTTAAGTAAAATAAACGACATCCTTTACTTTGTTTAATCTGGCAGTCAGAGACATCGAGGTCTTTTTTAATGTTCCTGCCAAAGGTTCCATTGAGTTCATCGCAAATCCTTTCTCCTCTGGAAGGGGGACATGGCCTCCTTTTCTAGTTGTCTGCCTGTTACCAAGAGCAATTCCGGGAGAAAGTGAGGAGACTGACTCAAGAGGCCATATATAAAATTACCCACAAGTACAGTAGAGCCTCAATTAATCAGAATGTTGTCACAACAGAGGCTTCCAAGGTAATAGATTTTCTTGTTAACAAAAGATTAATTCTATATGTTTTTGGTTCAACCTTTGTTTAAAATCAGGAGGCAAAGATAACTTCCATTAGTGTCTACAACTGTGCTTTGAGAAGCAGCATCTACACAGTTTCACCCAGAGTGGATACTCAAAGCAAAATAGAACAAAACAGTAAGCCATTATTGAACCAGACTTCTCTCTTCACATCTAGTGAATAACCTTTAATTTTACTGTAGAAAGAGAATTTCTAGTCTCTCTCCTGTCTATATCTTCACAAGCACCTTCTGCTAAATATTTTTGTGACTAGAGAAATAATACATCTTTATTATTGAACAGTTAAAAAATAAAGAAAAGCAAAATTAAGAAATTTAAAATACCCATATTCTCACTAGAAAAGATAAACATTTTAAACTAAATACCTTAAAGTATTTTACTTTAAAGTAAAATACTTTAAGGTATTTAGTTTTTTTAAGACATTCATTTGCTGCTTTCTTGTGCATATATATATGCACAAAAATATGTTTGTGTGTGTGCATATATACATATATATCTTTAGGGCCATATATTTAAGCAGAATACATATATGCATAAATCTGAGTACAAACAGCCAAATCTATATCCATACATACGTAGTTTATGGCATAAAGCTTATGTCCATATACAACTTTTGCTTAAGACTGCAAGTTTTAGCCAGCAGGCTTTTACATGGATTACTGATTAGAAATAGCTCACCAACAACCTTTTATCAAACTACGTTTCATTAAATGTAATTTATCCATTCACTCATTTACTTATTTATTCAACATTGATTGACTCACTGCTCTGTCTAAAACTCTGTGGTAAGCATCATTGGAAATATACATATGCAAAGTGCACACTTCCAAATGCCGAACAGTTTATAAAGCAGTTCCTAGGCTTACGAAAGAGACAGTTCTGCCTTTTGCACACAGTCTCCCAGCAGTGTCTGTTCAGTCTACTTAACTCACTTGCTGACAAGCCTTATGACCCTTTAGAATAGGACAAAAATTCTCATGTGCCGAGAAAAGATAACAAAAAATCTTCAACCTCCACTCTGTGGCCCAAATGCTTCTGGTGCTCTTTAAAGAATGTTTTGCAACCATGCAAATAAGGACTGTCTCTAGAACAAGCTTTTCCCTTAACATGCCTTTTTTTTAGGACTCCAGTTGCAAGATGGCTGTATATGTAAGAAAAGAATTCAGTAGCTGGATAAGCTCTTGGGCCACCCAGCATCTCATACCCTTTGGGAGAAAAGTCTTCATTCTTTAATTGATATTCACATGGCCTGTGGAGCCTGGGGTTCAATGAAATTACTAGTCATTCTATTTTTATTTTTAATGACAGAGAGAGAACCAAACATAACACTGACTTTTGTACAGTACTGTCATGATTAATTTACTAGTGTTCTAATTGACATAAACTATTTTTAAGGCTATTAGGTTGTGCTGTATCTGTTCAGTAAAATCTTTTTTGAAATGAAAATATCAGATTTCAATTTGAACCATTTTTTCAAAAAATTTTTGTTTGTTTAGCTTTAGAAATATGGTTCTATTTGGTTAATTTAGATTATTTGGGGGCTTATAAATTGTGTTGTTTCAATCTGATTTCTGGTTTATTTCTTAAATAGATATAACCTGGTGGTCACTTTAACCTGATTTGTCTTTAGAAACAATGTCATACTAAAGACAGAATTTGTCTACTGAATTCTATAGTAAGAGTGGTAAGACTTACCATTCATTCATTTATTAATTCATTTATTCAATGACTACTTCATGTGTGTTTATAAGGCATCAGGTTCTGTGTTGGATGCTGGATGTTAGACTAATTGAATAAGATATGATCATTCAAAAATTATATAGGACAAAATATTTTTAATGAGTTATGCCTATGATGCCAAGAGAGTGTAAAATGTAGGTATGTTATAAAGTCTATGGTTTCTGGGACTATTTTTTGAAGAGAATAGGACACAGAAGGTACTGAGAATGAACTAAAATGCCATATTTGGGAGACATGGAGTAATATACTACAGTCGATGTTAATACTGGGCAGGTTGAAGTCATGAAAGAGTGTTAGGAAGGGACCAGATCATTAAGGGTCTTATTTGTAAGTCACCATTTAAAAGTTCTATAGCAACTATGAAGAACTTCTTTCAAACATTTTCATATTCAGAATTTTGGTTGTCCTAAGAACTTTTATAAACAAATATGATAGGGTAGTAATAATTAACAACAATATGCTTCAAATTATGTTTTCCCTCCATTTTTTCTCATGCTATGCACTCATCCTGGAATGACTTGGTCTTTGATTTCTATGTGAAAAGTTTTTGCTTATAAAAAAATTATTAATTTGAAGGTCATTGTTTTAAGAAACCTGTTTTTTTTAAAAAAGAAAAAACCTCCTTGATATGGTTTGACTGTTTCCACCTAAATCTCATCTTGAATTGTAGTTCCTATAATCCCCATGTGTCGTGGGAGGGACCCAGTGGGAGGTAATTGAATCACTGTGGCGGTCACCTCCATGCCGTTCCTGTGATAGTGAGCGAGTTCTCAAAAGGTCTGATGGTTTTATAAAGGTCAGTACCCTCATACATGCTCTCTTGCCTGCCGCCATGTAAGACATGTCTGTGCTCCTCTTTTGCCTTCTGCCATGATGTGAGGCCTCCCCAGCCATGTGGAACTGTGAGCCCATTAAACCTCTTTTTCTTTATAAATTATCCAGTCCTAGGTATTTCTTAATAGCAATATAAAAATGGTATAATACACTCCTATTCCCCCAGGGAGCCTCACTCCTTCTTTAGGTCCTTTAATACCACATTAAGACCCAATTCATTGCAATTATAGTGACATTGCATCTGTCATGTTTCTTCACTTGTCTATGAGATTTATGTGAAAGTGACTGTGACTAACTCATCTTTAAACGCCTTGTGTCTAGCTTATGGGGAAAAAAAATGGAACAGAGAGTCAATCTGTGCTTACTGAAAGAATGAATGTGCCATAAGCCTTTCTAAAGAAATATTAGGTCCCTAATCAATACTGTTTCACCTCCTTTCTCCTTTGGCATCAAAAACACTTCAATTGGATGATTTTAAAATAAATCGTATGTCTCGTTTTCACACAGTTATTAAATAACATGTATTTTGTCAAAAGTTTTAAAAAGTCTACAGAGCAAAGAAAAGTGAAAACATACTAGGGTCTTACCACCTAGAGATAACCAATGGTAACATTTCAGAATAACTACTTACAAGTTTTTCAACTGTTAGTATAAAAAGATATGTTTTTAAAATTTATTTGGTACTATACCCATTGTTTTGAAATCAGTTTAAACTTAGTATATCATGAAAATGTCCAGTTTATTAAAGTTTTTCCTTGTTTAATTTTTAAATGACTGCGTGATATTCCATCATCTTGGTTTGTCATAATGTATTAGTTATTTTCCTTTTAAAAATCTATATTTTCTTTTGTCTTTAAAGAGATTTGCTTTGTTGTAATAAATAATGCGAAGATTATTATGTTTATATCTTTGATTGCACCTATAACTAATTTTTTAAATGAGAGTTATGTAGAAATGAAATTAATTGGTAAAAGGAATGCAAGAGTTGAAGCCTTTCATATGCTTTCAAATTGACAACTGGAAATGTTAAATAACTTTTACTGCCATCAACAATGTCTGACAACATGAATTGCCTTAAACTGCTGTATATTATTACCATTCTATAAAACTGTCAATATTAGTAGTGAAATATGGCATATAATTTCTAAATTTGCATTTGTCTAATGATAGAGAAGTTTGGTAATTGTCATATTAAACAATTATTCATTTTCTAATGTATGTATTATTATAACTATGTAATTTGATTTGGCTCTGTGTTCCCATCCAAATCTCACCTTGAATTGTAATAATCCCCAAATGTCAATGGTGGGGCCAGGTGGAGATAACTGAATCATGGGGGTGATTTCCCCCATGCTGTTCTATTGATAGTGAGTGAAATCTCATGGTTTTATAAGGGGCCTCCCCCTTTGCTCCACTGTCTTTCTCTCTTCTGTCCCTCTGTGAAGAGGTGCCTTCCATCATGATTGTAAGTTTCCTGAGGCCTCCCCAGCCATTTGGAACTCAGTCAATTAAACCTCTTTTCTCTATAAATTACCCTGTCTCAGGTATTTCTTCATAGCAGCATCAGAATGGACTAACACATTGTGTAATTAATTTGCAAATTTGCAAATATTTTCTATCAATTATTTATTTGCCGTAATTTCTATTTCTTAAGAAGCTTGTAATAGATTACAAGCATATTCCTCTACTTACATTCTAATTTAGAGGTATTGACTACAAGTCACAAAACAGTCAAATATTAGTAATGACAATGAGTATCCTTTCATCCTTGAGTATGACAATAATGAGTATCTTTATAGCATGACATAATTACTTTAGTTTTCAAGATTTTAAGTTGATTATCTTCTTTTGAATGAGGAAATATATTTTTTTCTTATTTTACTAAATTTTCTATTATTGAGGAATGGATGATATGCTTCATCAAATATTTTATGCATTCAACTAGATGTATTTTTTTCTTGTAAATGAAGTCATGAATTACAGGGATTAATTCCTTAAAATTGAGCACTTTGTACATCAGGATAATTTTCTACATTTTTATTGTTTTCTTATTATTTCAAGGAAGTGAAGGACTCAATTAACTTGTATTTGTATTTAAAATAATAAATGAGTTTGCTCACTCGTTTTCTTTTATTAAGATTACTTTGTCATGTTTTGACTTGAGGGCTGAGTGACTGAATAGTTTGTATGGTTTTAACTAAGTTAGTAATTCATAGATTAGTTAAAAGTATTCCTTTTTAGAAATAGAACCATCAGCTATAGTTACTGGCATCTTATTTCAAGGCACCATCACATTTGCCTATATGATTTCAGTAGTCTCCTTACCAGTGTCCTTGCATTCACTCTGGTGAGCCCACATTCTCTTCTCCACACAGCAGCCAGTGACCCTTTCAAAACAGAAATCGAATCATGTCAGTCTTTTGTTTAAAATCCTCCAAAGGCATGTCATCTCACTCAGAGTAAAAGCCAAAACATTTTTATCATGAATTCATACTCTACAATTTGTACTGTATGGAAAAGTACTGGTCACTAATCAATTTATTGAATACACAAATAAAGTAGGAATGCAACATGATTAGAAGGGTGTATATACCGCTTCTCACAGTATTACCCTTTGTTCTCCAAATCCAGATAGCACTTACTCGCTCCCTCTAGATTCTCAGTATTTTTAATCGAGTCATCTGAATGATACAGGAATGGGGATGGTGATGTCATTGTAGGAAATGTAATAGGGCTTGGTATATAATAAAATGGAACATCAGAATAATAAAATATTATAAATATACACATATTTTTGTGTATACCTATATGAATTTATATGTGTACAAATATGATTTTATGTGCATATAAGTTTTTTTAAACCTACATAAATCATAAAATATTAAGTATGGGTATTTATTCTGCAGTAATATAAACTTGAAAATATTTTGCTTGATAAAAACTCAAACCAAATGATGTCATACTTGAAATTCCATAGAATGTCTTACTTCCATTATATTTGATTCTCTCTCCAGCTGCATTATTTTTATGTAGTGATTCCTCTATAATTATTCTCTTCATATGACTGTAAATCTCACCCATGTCAAATACAACTTAGACTTTAAAAATATTTTGCTTTCTGAATATATTTGGAAAAACATAAGATATTAAAATGTTTTTTCAGGTATCTCTTCATTTCTTTATGCCTAAAGAGAATGTTAAAATGTACTCAGCAATTCTTATTAAAATTGTCTCCCTCAGATTATAAAATGAAAGATTAGAACCATAAACATTTAAAAAATGCTTGTTTTCATAGCAGGTTATAATTAGTAAGTTGCCTGAAAACTATAATATACAAAATCTTTGCTTTGGTCTTGGAAGTTGCCTTAGAGAAAATGTTTAATTTTGAATTTTCATTTATATTTTTAATATTGTTTGGTAACACTACAAAATAAGGTCTCCCAAATCTGTTCCACTACAAATTATACACAGTATATAGATTTATAGACTTGGTAAACAAAATTGTAAAATGTTTATTGCATGAACAATTTAGGGAAGTATAGATAATATATTTGGGTAATTTGGTTCCTAAACTCCGTAACACTGAAGCAAAAATACGCTCTTTTTAAGCACATTTTCAAGACAGTAGCATCCGAGTAAATGGCTTAAATACATGCCATGTCTAAATATGTTTTATTTCTATACTGAAAAAAATGACCAATTGTTTTTATATTATTTTATTTATATTTATTTCCTTTTCTGAAAAATATATAGGAGTAATCAGAGGCAGTGGGATGTCTTCCTAATGGAATGGAAGGAAGAAGGAGAGGATGGCAGTGAGGAAGAAATAGACTATTTCTCAAAGAATTAGGTCCTTAGTTTTTTGATAAATATTTTTCAAGGATCTATTATGGTCAAGGCGAGTTACAATTTACTAAGGAAAATATACAGATAAACAACAACAGACTAATAAA
This sequence comes from Symphalangus syndactylus, assembly GCF_028878055.3. Taxonomy (NCBI): domain Eukaryota; kingdom Metazoa; phylum Chordata; class Mammalia; order Primates; family Hylobatidae; genus Symphalangus; species Symphalangus syndactylus. The sequence continues at coordinate 27,003,033 of NC_072438.2, forward strand.
TTGCCGTAATGGATCTAGAGATAAGTGCAGGAACAAAAACAAAAAGAGCCCTGACATCTTTTTTTTAAGTTTTAAATTATGTTTTGAAATTTTTGTTGGTACATAGTAGGTGTATATATTTACTGGGCACATGAGATGTTTTGATACAGGCATGCAATGTAAAATAAGCATATCAAAGAGAATGGGGTATCCATCTTCTCAAGTATTTATTGATTGAGGGAATGGATACCCCATTCTCCATGACTGAGTTACAATTACTCTCTTTTAAGGTATTTTAAAATACACAGTTAAGTTCTCATTGACTATAGTCACCCTACTGCCTTGTCACACATATGCTGCTTTAACATCTGGTGTGTTTAGCTACAGAAAGTAGAAGGGGAGGCTGCTGTTTAGATTTTAGCCTATTTGTGTAAGATCGTGAGGTCTTACTCAATACATGTTGAATAAATAATCCCAGGAATGATCGTTAAATAAGTTATGGCTACTTAACTGTGTTGCATTATGATGGCAGAGTCTATGACTTTAAATCCACCACTCCTGTCCCTTCAATATTTGTTTTTAGCAATAATTTATTCTGAGTATAGTTTAGAAAGGATACTACTTTTCCATGTAGCAAAAAGTTCATTGTATTGAGAAGGGTATTCTAGGTTTTTGTCTTGGATTTATAAATAGCACTTGGACTTCAACAAATCTCCTAATATTTTACAGCTACCATTTTCTTATTTGACAAATAAAGGTTTGCATGGCTTTTTTTAGGACACTGTAGCATTCTGTATTTCTCTGAGTTAAACACAAAATAATGCAACATTACCCTTAGAATGCTTTCAAATACTCCTAATTATCAATATAATTTTCAGCCCTGGTATTTAAACTCATTTTTATTACAACTCTCATAAGCATGTTCACAAATAAATATTAAAGGAAAATGTTTCCCTTTTTTAAAAAAATATAGACCTAACCCTAATCTATCATTAATCATGGCAGTTACTTAAATTTGTGTTAGGTAATGATATTCTAGATACTCTTGATTCTGTAGGAAATTGTATACCCTGTTTACAATGCCCTGGTGAGAAGGGATTGGTATCATTGCACCATTCTCTGGGGCTTCTCCTGTTTTGGAAATGAGTTTGGTAACCTAACAATGCATATTTCCTTGATTTCCAGGACAAAATATGTACAATTTTCCCTCTGTCATTAGAGTAGGTATTCATGGTATGAAACTGATGAATGTGTGGCCTATCAATGAACCTCATAAAAGGTTTCCAACTTGAAATAATTTCCTAAGCTTAGAAGGCAGTTTGGTCAGGCACAGTGGCTCACACCTGTAATCCCACTACTTTGGGAGGCCGAGATGGGCAGATTACCTGAGGTCAGGAGTTCAAGAACAGCCTCAACCACATGGAGAAACAGCATCTCTACTAAAAATACAAAATTAGCCAGGCATGGTGGCACATGCCTGTAATCCCAGCTACGCAGGAGGCTGAGGCAGGAGAATCACTTGAACCCGGTAGGCGGAGGTTGCAGTGAGCCAAGATTGCGCCCCATTGCACTCCAGCCTGGTCAACAAGAGTGAAACTCCAACTCAAGAAAAAAAAAAACAAAAAAACACACACACACTCACACAAACCTACAACAGGCAGTTTAAGTAAAAAGGAAAAAGATACATATATATAATATTATATATAAATATATAATATTTACAACACACCATAAGAATGTAATAGAACAAATGCATAGTGTAATTAAAATCACACCACTGAATCACCAATTTAAATAAGGCATCTCTGCAGTTAAATTGTCATATTTTTGCATTCAGTTTTTGTTGGAGAGGCAATAATTCATTTTAAAAAGGCTAAATTGAACAGCTAATTTATTAATGAGCATTTATTTTTTGGAGACAGAGCAAGATATTGTATGTTTTTTATTTTGCCGATCAGTAATGACACGTTTCAATTACCTTCAGTTCAGTTTCATAACATGTTTTAAATTCTTTAGAAATGACTCTGTCTTCTAAAGAGGAAAAATGATTCCAAACATGTTTACTTCTCAATTCTCATTTTTTCAGTCAGTGTGTGCAGAGTTGTAGGTACTCTGGGATCCAAAGGTTTTTTTGCGAATTTGATGCTTTACTTTTGAAATTTTGATAACTGTCAGCCCCGGTAAATGGTTGACAGTGAGAACTCTTGAGTCAGACCACTGACTTCAAATCTTGACCTGATCATTTAACAAGTGTATATTTATGAGAAGATTATCAAATTTTCCTAGAGTGCAGTTTTCTTATCTGTAAGGAAACAGTCATAGAACCTTCCTTGGAGTTTTCAGCAATTAAACTTATAGCAATGAGATAACCTAAAAGGGTTGCTTAGGCTGGGCACGGTGGCTCATGCCTGTAATCCCAGCACTTTGGGAGGCTGAGGCAGGCAGATCACGAGGTCAGGAGTTCTAGACCAGCCTGACCAACATGGTGAAACCCTGTGTCTACTAAAAATACAAAAATTAGCCAGGCATGCTGGTGTGCCTGTAATCCCAGCCACTCAGGAGACTGAGGTAGGAGAATCACTTGAACCAGAGAGGCGGAGGTTGCAGTGAGCTGTGATTGCACCATTGCACTCCAGCCTGGTCGACACAGCAAGACTCCGTCTCAAAAAAAAAAAAAAAAAACAGAAAAAAGAAAAAAAAAAAGAAAGAAAGAATTGCTTAGAACACACTGGCATATAAACATTAGGCATTTTATTAAACAGGACCCTTCTAATGGATCTTCAACTATGTGGCAAGCACTGTGCTAGAAGCCCGGGATAAAATGGAGAGCAAAATAGTTATTTTCTCTTTTTTCACTTGGATAACTTTATTTATTAATGTAATTCACAATCCGTAAAGTTCACCATTTGAAATTGCACAATTAAATGAGTTTTTCACAATTCACAGAGTTGTCCAACCATAACTGATAACTTTTCTTCCCCCCAGCTTTACTGGAGTAGAATTGGTAAACCAAAACTGCATATAATTAATATATAATTAGTATACCATTTGGTAAGCTAGGACATTTGTTTATATTCCTGCTACCTTCACCACAATCAAGGTGACAAACGTACCCATCACCTCTAAAAGCTTTCTCGTGTCGCTTTGCTTTTCATTGATTTGTTTGTATTGAACACTTAACTTGAGATTTACCCTCTTGACCATTTTTAAGTGCGTGATACTTTATTGTTTAGTATAGGAACTATGTTGTTCAGCAGATCTCTAGAACTTATATAACTTTAACTTTATACCCATTGAATAACAGCTCCTCATATTCCCCTCCGTTCACTCCCTGGTAACCACCATTCTATTGTCTACCTCTGTAAGTGTGACTATTTCATTCTTATTATTACTCTTATTATTAATTTATTAATTATTATTATTATTTGGAGACAGAGTCATGCTCTGTTGCCCAGGTTGGAGTGCTGTGGCTCAATCTCAGCTCACTGCAACCTCTGCCTCCGGGATTCAAGCGATTCTCCTGTCTCAGCCTCCCAAGTAGCTGGGATTATGGGTATCCTCCACCACATCTGGCTAATTTTTTTGTATTTTTAGTAGAGACAGGGTTTCACCATGTTGGCTAGGCTGGTTTCGAACTCCTGACATCAAATGATCCACCTGCCTCAGCCTCCCAAACTGCTAGGATTACAGGCATGAGCCACTGTGCCTGGCCAGTGTGACTATTTTAGATGCAGTATTTGTCCTTCTGAGACTAACTTATTTCACTTAGCAGAACGTCTTTCAGGTCCATCCATTTTGTTGCGAATGGTAGGATTTCTGTCTTTTTTAAGGCTGAATAATATTTTATTATGTGTTTATACCATAGTTTCGTTATTCAATTGTCAGTGAACATTTCAATTCCTTTATCTTGGCTATTTTCTTCAATGCTCCAATGGACATGGAAGTGCAGATATTTCTTTGAGATCCTAATTTTGGTTCTTTTAAACATATACCCAGAAGTGGGATTGGGATTCCTGGGTCATACGGTAGTTCTATTTTTAGTTTTCTGAGGAACTTTCCTACTGCTTTCCATAGAGACCGCACTGTTTTACATTCCCAACACAGTGTACAAAGGTTCCTTTTTCTCCACATAGCCACCAACAAATGTTATCTTTTTTGTTTGTTTGTTTTTATAATACCCATCTTAAGAGTTTGGTGATGTTTTATTGTGGTTTTTATTTGCATTCCTTGATGATTAGTGATATTGAACATCTTCTGATATACCTGTTTGCTGTTTGTATGTCTTTTTGGAGAAATGCTTATCCAAGTCCTTTGCCCATCTTATAACTGTTTTTTTTTTTTTTTTTTTGCCATTGAGTTTATAAGAGAAGCACTTCTAAAGAATTCTTGCAGAAAGAGATAGGGAGGAGAGAGAGAGAGAGGGGAGAGCTAGAACAATAATGAAATACAGTATGTCTGTATTTCACAAGGTAAAATATGTTTATAGTCCTACAGCTTACTACTGTGATTGTTCTTATTTCTACATTATTGTGTTATTTCAGATATAGCAAATCTTTTTAGAAAGACTTAGAAACTTGAAACAAATGACTTGATGCTATTTGTCTCTGGGAAACTGAGGAACATTATTACTTCCACATTAACAATATCTTTTTAAGGTAAGTAATAAAAGTTAAATTAGTGAACACTAGATGGCGGCATTTAAGAAAAATTAAATCAGTAAGTTACTGTGCCACATTAAAAAAAAATCAGATGCCTCTCACAACGATGACTTGTTTTTCTCATTTATTTGTTTGTTTTGTTTACTATTTGAAATAAGATTTTAGAAGTCTGGAAAAATATTAAATAGGTGGGAAGGTACTGAAATGTATTTCTTTTGTTTTACAGGTAGAACTCATTGAACACTTGACTCCTGAATGCTCAGATCTGTGTTTGAGTTGTTCTGCTAATCCTAGGAGAGTGATTAAAGGTCCACATGTAGTATAAAAGGACCAATGTTTAGGTAGGTGTTTGCTAAGAGGAAACATTTTTGAAAGAAACTTGTTCTGAGTGTAATGCCAGGCATTTAGGCACCAATGATTCCAGAATTTTTTTTTTTTTAACATACAATAATGGGTAGAATTAATTGAGTGCTTAGGGAAGTCCCAAGTACAAGGATAAAACTTTACATATATCACCTCACTATATCTTTCTACAGTCTAATGAGGTAGGTATATTTTTGGTCCTGTTTTGTAGATGAGGATTTGGAATTTTAGGTTTATGAACTTATGAAAGCTTATACCATTTTAAATAAGAGAGTTGAGTTTCAAATATCAAGTCCACATTATTTTGAGTCTAGACTGAGATTTTAACCATTTCACAGATTTTCACAGACCTCAGATTTACAGATTCCTGTAAAATGCACAATTTTGAAACATAGTGATAGTATGAAGCTAAAGTTAAATGTGACTTTGAAATGGGTTGAACTGCAGATGGGTACAAAATTCCTTACAAACAAACAAACAAACAAAAAAGTAAACTTTTGGACTCATGATCCACAGAAAATATTTGACTCTTTTGATTTTGTTATATCAGAAAATTCAATTAAAATTAATTTTATTTGTAGTTATCTTAATTGCTGTTTTGCATAAACTCAGATAGTTATCATGTAAATTAATCTCTAAAATATTACAGAAAAAAGATTATATATTTTGTCCTTAAACAATTGATGAGATTCAAATAAAAGGAAATAATCAAATTATTCTTTTTAATATAGATACAAGTCACATGGTTTGGATTCTATGGAACTTACAAAAACATATAGCTTTTATATTTTCAAAGTATTTATAACAGCTAAAATTTACAAAATGCATAGTTTGAGGCTTAACTCCAAAAAGATGTGCTTTCTAAAAATGAGAGTATATAACAACTCAATTGTACACCTTTATGTGACTATATTAATATTTTATCTTAGGGAAACTAATATAAAACTCAAATCCTTATAAAATTATGAGAAAAACTGCTAATTGTCACCCTTTATTTTGGGGTGGGAGACAAAGGAAGGAAACAATCCCATTTATTCATTTAATTAGAACTTTTTCAGATTCCTGATGATTTGTCATTTAAAATACTGAGTTTCATTTTGAGAGATAAAAGTAGACGTTTGTTACATTAAATTACAACATCAATCTGTTGGACCACTTAAATATATATATATATATATACTTTTTTTTTTTTTTTTTTTTTTTTTGAGACAAAGTCTTGCTCTGTCGCCCAGGCTGGAGTGCGGTGGCGCGATCTCCGCTCACCGCATGCTCTACCTCCTGGGTTCATGCCATTCTCCTGTCTCAGCCTCCCCAGTAGCTGGGACTACAGGTGCCCACCACCACGCCCAGCTAATTTTTTGTATTTTTAGTATAGACGGGGTTTCACCGTGTTAGCCATGATGGTCTCGATCTCCTGACCTCAGGATCCACCCGCCTCGGCCTCCCAAAAAAATATATTTTATCATAAATTGATGTAGATAATGTGAAGAATATGGAAGACAAAATGTTATTAAAATACACATACTATTACCACCCCATAAATAAGCTTTGTTCATATGTGGTATATTCCTTTTTAGTGTTTTCTTGATGTGTTAACTGTGAATGTAGAAAACACAGATGCACAGCTCCATAAACACAAACACACACACATCAGATGCACACCCATATGTCTGAACCTTGGAATAACTTGGAATATAAAACTTTAGGTACTGTTATCTTTTTTTAAATTTAACATTATCTTCTATGCATGCCCCTTAGCCTGTAAATACTCTTTGAAAAACTACACAATGTGACATTGTATTCATTTAACAAAATGTATTTAAACTTTCCCATATGGGTGTACACTCAAGTTATTTTCTGTTATTCATTGTAATAAATAATTGAAGTGAACAAATGTATATATCATTTTCAACTGTTTTTACTATTTCTTATTATTTCTTTCAGACTGTTTCTTAGAGCTGAAAATGCTGGATTGAAGAGTACAAACATTTAAAAATTCTTATATACATGCCAAATAGATTTTCAGAAAAATGTGTACCTATTTTTATTTACACCAATATCTTATTAAACTGCTTGTCATTCTCAGCAAATTTTTGTATTTTTATTTTTAAAATCTTAATTAATTGGTGTATAAAAATAGTATCCCATTATTGTTTTAATCCCCACTTTGTTGATTACTAGTAAGCTTAAACAATTGTTTATGCACGTATTTTTCATTTGTATTTCTTTTGTGCATTGGCTGTTCATGTTCCTTTTAGGCAATTTTATTGAAATGAACATAAAAGCAGCATCAAAACAACATGGTTGCCATATAACTACCAATCAGTTTGAAGCCAGCTTAACTCTTTTTGTTAGGAATATGAATAATGTACAAAGAATTCCGCAAAAGAAAAATGAGGAAAAAGTACCTCGAGGGTAGAAAACTGATGCTAATCATAGCATAGCTTTTTCATGAAAATAAGGCATGCTTTGAAGTATTTTTGCTACTTCCCTTCTACCCTTGGCTAAATGTTGTTTTCATAATGTTTATACAGTTAACCTCGGTACATTTAGTACTTATCTAGTCTTGATGCTTTCTCAAAAGCCCTCTCCTTATTTTATTCATGAACTTTGAGCTTTCTTAAGTTGATTTATATTTCTGTCAAAAATGATTTCATAGTTTAATGCACTGTCCAAAATCCATTTCTTATGGCATGCCTGTTGCTTTAGAAAAGTTCATTTTATGTGCATATAATATATATTTCTGCAATCTTTGAGCAGTATTTTCCATTTCTGTAGCAGCAAGCTAATGCTTTGAAAGATAATACTGTCCAGACCTGACCTAGTGGCAGACTTTTCTAGCTTTCCAATATTGGGTACTGTGCATTTATACATAAAAGAGAAGTGGGCACACTCATTTGGATACGTGTTATAAAACAAAAACAAAATTCTAAGCTCCCCAACTTACTAAATGGACTTTTCTTCTCAGCCACAAGGATGTCGAGGAAACCTGAAAAAGTAGTACAGGCCGTAATGGGAAGGGGGAAATTAGACATGCCTCACTATACTCGCCTCTCTTTAGAATTCAGGCACAACTGACCAAGATGAATATTAAAACAGAGATCTTAATAAGAAAGAAATAATACAGGATGGTCACAGGAGAATAGAATATTTCAGGCAGCAGTTTCACATGACTAGCAAAAGGAAACAGTTGAAATAGCTGCATAAACTAGGGGCTGATAGGAGCCTGAAAAACCAGAGCGTGGGTCAAGCTGGCCAAGACGGACTGGACGCAACATGGCATTGGATTTGACCTAGGTTTCACCTATGACCTCATCATATGCTCATTTACATACTAAATAATACGACCACCAGCTCCATGACTGTTCCTGGAATACCCATATTTGGTGTTAAAATGGGTGGCGTCACAGTTCTGAGAGATCTGCACCTTTTTCTAGGAATATTTATGAATATCCCACCCCTTGGTTAAAGTAACTTATAAAGGTAGAGACCTCAAACTCCATTGCACAACCCCCTCTTGAGTATATCTCCACTCTCTTGAGTGCGTAGTTTTCTCTTTGCAATAAATCTTTGTACTTTAACTATTTTCCAACTCATCCTTGAATTCCTTCTTGCAACGGTGCTAAGAGCCTGGACACCAGCTGGTATTGAGGTCCCATCAGCATTTAGGGACCTCTCCTAAAACATCAGCATCATCAATACTGGCAAAACAGACTCTGTAGCAATAAAATACCAAATTCCAACCTGACTCTAGTATAGCATCACATGACAGGTAGCAGATCCTGGAAGAAATCAAAATATTTTACCATAAAATATATTTATTTGACATATTTAAAAATGGCCCTGCAAAGCTTTCTTTAGTGGGGGAAATTTACATTTTGTAAAGAATTATTTTCCCTTCCCAGGTCTTTTTCTTTTTTCTTTTTTTTTTTTTTTTTTGAGACAGAGTTTCACTCTTGTCGCCCAGGCTGGAGTGCAAGGGCGTAATCTCGGCTCACTGCAATCTCCAACTCCCAGATTCAAGCGATTCTCCTGCCTCAGCCTCCCAAGTAGCTGAGATTACAGGCATGCGCCACCGTGCCCAGATAATTTTTGTATTTTTTAGTAGAGACAGGCTTTCATCATGTTAGCCAGGCTGGTCTCAAACTCTTGACCTCAGGTGATCCACCCGTCTTGGCCTCCCAAAGTGCTGGGATTACAGGCATGAGTGACCACGCCTGGCCTTCCAGGTCTTTTTTGATCCTGAAGAGATTAGCTGAGAGTCTGGCACCTTTTAAAGGTATGAAGAGGAAACATTTGCCATCTATTGCTTCTAAGGGTGGGCACCTATGAAACTCCATCTACATAATAAGAACCTTGGTCTCCACCACCCCTTATCTCTTCACCCGGACACCTTTCTATTGATTTCTGTCTTTAGATAATAACTTAACTCTTTCAAACAATTACCAACCAGAAAAAAAAATCTTTGAATCCACTTGTGACTTTCAAGTGCCTTCTCTCACTGCCACTACTTCAAGTTGTCTCACCTTTCCAGACAGAAACAATGTACAACTTACACGTATTAATTGATGTGTTTTGTCTCCCTAAAACGTATAAAGCCATGCTGTAACCCAATCACCTAGGGCACATGTTCTCAGGACCTCTTGAGACTGTGCCTCAGGCCAAGGTCACTCATATTTGGCTCAGAATAAACCTCTTTACACATTTTACAGAGTCTGACTCTTTTCATCAACAAAGTAGTGAAATGAAATTTCTATCCCCATCCTTGAGAGAGATATATATGTATTTATATGTAAAATATATAGAGAATATACAGCCACATGTTGCTTAATGAGGGAAATACATTCTGAGAAATGTGTTGTTAGGTGATTTTATCATTGTGTGAACATCACAGAGTGTAATGAGCAAAACTAGGCGGTATAGCCTACGACACACCTAGGATTCATGGTCTTGCCTGTTGCTCCTAAACTACAAACCTGTGCAGTATGTTACTGTACTGAATATTCTAGGCAACTGTAACACGATGGGAAGTATTTTTGTATTTAAACATATGTAAACATAGAAAAGGTACAGTAAAAATATGGTATTATAGTCTTGTGGGACCACCATTGTATATGCAATTTCTCATTGAAACATCATAATGTGGTGCATGGCTGTATATGTGTGTGTGTGTCTGTGTGTGTGTGTGTGTGTGTGTGTGTGTGTGTATGTGTGTGTATATATATATATATATATATATTTACTTTTCTATGTTGACATATATATTTTTTGTCTGTGTTGTCATGGAAGCTTTTTAGTAAAAATGTGTTGAAACTGCTGAAAGAAAAAGGGAAGAGGACTTTTACTTTCAGTTTAATTAGTGGGTGATTGTGAGGGGTGCTTTTTTCCCTTTTTTAAACCTATATGATTGGAATTTCTAGTTCCTTCTACAAAAATATACGAAGGCTTAAATGCAGTGGTAAATTTTAGTGTCAAGTTGACTGGCCCCTAAGATGCCCATAGGGCTGGTAAAAGATGATTTCTGGGTGTGTGAGGGTGTTTCCAGAAGGGATCAGCATTTGAATCAGCTGAGGGGAGAATATCACCCTCCACAGTGTGGGTGAGCATCATCCAATCCACTGAAGGCCCACAAAGATCAACAAGACTGAGGAAGGGTGAACTCCCTCTCTTTCTACCACTTCTTAACTGGAACATCCATCTTTTACTGCCCTCAAACATCAACGTTCTGGTTTTCAGGCCTTTATACTCCAAGCCTTACACCATTGATCCAGATTTGCAGGCCTTTGGATTCAGACTAGGAGTTTCACCGTCAGCTCCCCTGGGTCAGGCTTTTGGACTCAGACTGAATTAGACCTCAGGGTTTCCTGTTTCTCCAGTTGTAGATGACAGATCAAGAAATTTTTCAATCTCCATGATGACATGAGCCAATTCCCAAAATGAATATATATTAATTTTGTTTCTCTGGAGAATCCTGACTAATACGTGAAGTAATTAACATTTTCCACAATCATGGTGCTGTATCACCTTGGAATTAGGTAGAATCTTTTACCTGGCTCTGGAATATGTGTGGCAAGTAGCAAAACTCTATAAGAGGATAGATCCTTTAAGACTGAAGTATATTTCCTCAAGTAAAAAAAGAAAAGATCTATATTATGAGTTGGAAGTAAACTGATTTTGTTCTCTCAAGGGTTGGACAATTAGATCTATGTCTCGTGCATATAGAGAGGGTAATTAAATCTATAAAAGCAGGTGACAACACTATTCAAAACACTAAGGCTCTCAGCTCTGACTTAAACCAAGTAGATCAATCTCTGCCTCAGTAAGAAATAGTTTAGCTTCTTTCAATATGTTGTAAATTATTAAAACAACGTTTTCAGAGCCTGAATTTCCCTGAGGTGTATTTTGACATAAATATCATTTTGTTGATGCTGCTTGCTGACCATCACTTGCCATTTTCCTTCACAACAATCCACATTTTTGTATGTTTAATAATTAAATTAATTTGATTTAAATGGTTGCTGTCTACTGGACAAACGGACATATTTTTGCCAGTGTATGATCCATAATGTTGAATGGCAAATTGCTCTGAGTGCTTCTTTTTTTCTGTCAAGAAACAAAAACATTTTAAAAATAATATTGCAGGGATAATGTAGAGGGAGGGGATTTTTAATACTACTCTACTTTCACTATCATCATGAGATTTCTATCAAAGTTTAGTCATTAAGGGAAATTAAGCCATCTCAATTGTTATCCATGTTGCCAAGTGAGTTTTTCAACTATACATATAATTTTGTTCTTCATGTTCTTCCTCCATTTCTCTTTTCCTTTCAAATTCATTGCTGGAGAGAAAGAAAGAGAGAAAAAGGGAATTGATATTGCACATGGATTTATTTGTCCATTTAAGTACATCTACTTTATGACAGCCAGAGGAATCATTTATGCATCACCAAATGAAGATCTCAAGGAGTTGATTTGTGCTTGTTGAAGCTTAAGTCATTCAAGAAATATTATTTTAATGAACACAGCATTCATACTTGTTTGGGTTAATGTATCATTTTTCAGTCCATTAAGATCAATCCTAGTAAAAAGATGCAAGATTTAGCAAATACAAGTAGAGAATATCTAGTTAAATTTAAATTTCAAATACACAAAAATACAACTTTAGTGTATATATATATATATCTCCCAAATATTGCATGGGACATAGGTAAACTAAAAATGTATTTATTGTTTATCTGAACTTCAAATTTAACAGGACACCCTGTATTTTTTCTGGATACACAATTCTGGAACCACTATGCACAGAGCTGGGGCCATTTGTCTCTACTCTCCATTAGCTAGCTAGCTGTTACTGCCTTACTGTTAAATTCTGATAAACACACAATAGATGAGAAATAGGTAAGTGTCCAGGCATGGTGGCTTACATTTGTAGTCCCGGTACTTTGGGAGGCTGAGGTGAAGGGATTTCTTGAGCCCAGGAATTTGAGACCAGCCTGGGTAACATGGCAAGACCTTGTCTCTACAGAAAATTTAAAATAAATTAGCTGAGTATGGTGGTACATGCCTGTGGTGCCAGCTACTCAGGAAAATTAGGAAGGAGGATCAGTTGATCCCAGGAGGTAGAGGCTGCAGTAATCCATACTTGTACCACTGCACTACAGCCTGGGCAATGGAGTGATGCCATGTCAAAAAAAAAATTAAAATGAAAGGAAGAAAGGAAAGAAAGAAAAGAAAGAAAAAAGAAAAAGAAAGAAGGAAGGAAAGAAAGAAAGAAAGAGAAAGAAAGAAAGAAAGAAAGAAAGAAAGAAAGAAAGAAAGAAAGAAAGAAAGAAAGAAAGAAAGAAAGAAAGAAAGAAAGGAAGGGAGGGAAGAAGGAAGGAAGGAAGGAAGGGAGGGAGGGAGGGAGGGAGGGAGGAAAAGAAGGAAGGAAGAGCCAGGGGTGTGTCATACTTTCACTTTTCTTCTATTCCTGCAAACAAATGTTTTATATTCGAAATTCTAAAGGAGTTTTAACCCTAGATACATATCTGTCACCCTACCTATTCATTCCAAGGAGCCAAGCAGAATATTCCTTCTAATACTGCACTCAGTCTGAAAAGCAAAAGGTTCTTAAGACAGTTATCTAGAATGTCACAGTCATCATTTCAGTGGCATAAAATATGGATATACTTGGATGACTGCAATATTTAGCTGCTTGTCAGACTTTCAGGTAAACTCATTGTAAACATTTCTCATTTCCTAGTACTATATATGCTACTGACTATATTTTCTCCCCAACTTTCTGTAGGTGAAACTGGTACCATTATTACTAGTATGCATTAAGAGAATGGGAGCATGGGCAGTCTTTTGTCTTCTAATCAGGAATATAAATCAATTGAGAAATGAACACTTGAGAGGTTAGAATATATCAGGCACTATGTCGTGAATTTATCAATGATCTGTGATTTCATGATTATCTCTTTTAATTTTTAACTCAGTTGTCTTATACTTCCAGGATTTTGATCATGTTGCTCTCTCTGCCCCTCTTATATCTGTCTTATATCATCTCACTTTACCCTTTGGGACCTAGTTCATGTATCACCACCTCTAGGTAGTCTTCGAAACCCATTTCAGCTGGTTTGGGAGGCATTTGTCTGTGCTTTCCTCTCCATTGTAAAAGTCACTTCTTTTCTGGCACTGGGACTGTGAGATCGTGAAGCTCTGGTTACGTATGTTGAGGGCCCCCCCACCTAGTGCTTGTCATCCCAGGCTCCCTTCTCTGAGTAACTGCCTAACCTATAGTCTGGAGTTTTCTTATGCACAAGAGTTTATTCACTCTATCTGGTGACCCTAACCCATGCAGAGTTGATTTAGAGGAGATCTCCCAAAGATGAGGGCTTATCTGGGGCTTGGCCTAAAACATATTCCTCTATGATTGATTTTCAGAGGGTCTATCAGGCTAGTTGGGTTAATTAGATCCTGTCTCAGACCTACTGATGCAGATAAGGAGAGAATAGCTGAGTCACACTAGTGCCAGATATCTAAAGTACTATATGGTAAATTCACCTGCTGCTCAAGGGACAGGGGAAAAATATTTTTATTGCAGTTTGGCATTCTGTTTGACCCTCACTTTTTTTTAACAAAGCTATCCTTGACCCCAAACTATGTTAAGCCCACCGATACATGCACTCTTCTTAAGTTTCACTGTTTTAAACTATGTATTTATTTGCATGATTAATATCTTCCTCTCTATAAAGCTGTATTAGGTAGAAGTGGATTTGTTCTTCCAGTCAAGACATTCAAAAAGATATACAGCTGAATGAATGTTGAATGACCTGTTATTTTCATCATACTCTTCTCCAAACAGCTGGTAAATTCCTACCTACTAAATTTTACTTAAAACAAAAATCTCTCTGCTTAGAACGGTTTTAGAAATACGTGTTGAAATAGTGACATCAGTTAAGCCCCAGTGCCCATCCTTCCTCCCTCCACACACATTCATGGATTTCCTAACCAACCAGGATTCTTACATCTGTGAATTCAGAACATTTATTATTTTTATTATTTTTAATGCCAGAGATATTCTCTCTTTCATTGTATGTGTATGCACACAAAAAATTGACAACTTCCTGCTGTAAAAAATGATTATTTCATCTGTAATATACCACAGCAACTATCACTTACTCTTACCTAAGAAGCATAACAAAGCTGGGTGTGGTGCCGCATGCCTGTAATCCCAGCACTTTGGGAGGCCATGGTGGGTGGATCACCTGAGGTCAGGAGTTCGAGACCACCCTGGCCAACATGGTGAAACCCCGTCCCTACTAAAAACACACAAAAAAATTAGCCAGGCATGGTGGCATGTGCCTGTAATCCCAGCTACTCCTGAGGCTGAGGCAGGAGAATCGCTTGAACTCAGAAGCTAGAGGTTGCAATGAGCCAAGATCACGCCATTGCACTCCAGACTAGGTGACAAACAACAAAAATCTGTCAAAAAAAAAAAAAAAAAAAAGTATAACATGATCTTTTTGATGACTGATACGTGTTTTAAAATGAGCATAATTTTGGCCTTTTCTTTTTTTTTTTTTTTTTGAGACAGAGTCTGACTCTGTTGCCCAGGCTGGAGTGCAGTGGCACAATCTTGGCTCACTGCAAACTCCCCCTCCCAGGTTCACGCCATTCTCTTGCCTCAGCCCCCTGAGTAGCTGGGACTACAGGTGCACGCCACTATGCCAGGCTAATTTTTTGTATTTTTAGTAGAGACAGCGTTTCACTGTGTTAGCCAGGATGGTCTTGATCTCCCAACCTCGTGATCTGCCCGCCTTGGCTGGGATTACAGGCGTGAGCCACCGTGCCCGGCCGGCCTTTTCTTTTTTTAATGAATATTTATTGAGCCTAATTTTCCACTTAGAGCAGAAGTCCAGGTAGGTTGTCAAGTTCAAGACAGCTAGCTTATTTTATATAACAATCAGTGTTCTGAAGAAAATACACTGGAGCAAGGAGATAGAGAATTACTCAGCCAGGCAGGGAAGGTCAACTCCAGAGTGAGTGGTTGCTGAAAGCCATTTGAAATGAAAACAGCTTTACAAGAAGAGCTTACTATGCCTTGCTCTGGGGATAAAGCATGCCAGGCAGAGGGTATACAGCATATGCAAAGATCCTGAGGGCATAAGAACTTGGCCTTCTTAAGGAGCAAAGGTAACATCAGGGAGGCTGAATCATTGTAAGTAATAGTGAAAGTAGGAACAAGGTGAGATAGAGGAAAGATCAAGGAAAGCTTTGTAGGCTGTAGCAAGGCATTTGGATCTTATTTTATACTGGCTGGAAAGCCATTAGTGGTTAGTACACATTTGTATACATTTTTACAAACTGAAGTTTTTGTACATGCATAATATTTATTAAGCATCTCCTGTATACTAAAAACTATTTGCAACCATTGCAATCAGAGATAATTTAGACAGACACTCCCTTCTAAAAGCCCACAATCTATTAGAGAAACGCACACACACACATACACACACACACACACACACATAAGCTACTTTGTATACTTAGAATGTAATAAGTGCTATATTAGAGACAGACTAAACTGTTAAGCCCAAGAGGACAGAAGCATCTTCTGACTTTCTTATTTTTGTTTTCTCAGCTCATAACACAGTGGCTGGCACATAGTAGGTACTATAGGTACTCAATAACTGTCTATTGAAGAAAACGAATGGGGAGACAATATGGTAAATAAGGACATAAGTATGTAGGTATGGATTCTGTCTAGGAATAAAATATGTGTAGTTCAGCTTTTCTATTTGCTTTCTACGAGGGCTTATTCTGTGAACTGACACAAGAGTTTATCTAATCTTCATTTCTCCCTGAATAAATCATGTCCTACAGTTATGGAGGCATCGCCATTACACAACCAAGGATTTTCAGTGGTAAATGTAGAAAAAGCTATCATGGATGTCCCAGGTGGGAGATTATATCAGCCAGTCCACTTATCTAGAGCTTAGGTGACATAAATGTACCTCACAAACACCGGGAATTTGCTTGACAGGCTTTGTGGAAATGCCAGCTAGCCTGAGAAGTGCTTCATCGTGGGAAGTGACAGTGATAAAGCTGAGGACGTTGTAGAAAAGTGGGGACACACTAAAGAGTGTCACTGAGAGAACAGAGTCAGGGAAGAGGAAAGAAGGCTAGGAGGAAGGCCTAAGGTTTGCAGGGGAAATCTTGGAAACTGAATACTTGACCTGAATAATCAGAAGGAAGGAAATATGTATGTAAATCTTGAAGTGCCTCCTTCAAGAAACCAAATACTGAGAAGGCAGCTCCTTTTAGTGTTTGTGAGCGAGTCACTGTGATTTTCATTAGGACCCCAAAGGCAGCCGTGCAGTGAAAGTATTTACCATTGCTTCCTTCTCTCTTCTCCAGCAACGATTGAAGAACGGCAGCAGCAATCGTATTCTGGGAGAGGACCAGGGGTGAGTATAGACCCTCAGAACTAGAAGAGTGCTTAAAGATCATCTGTTTCAAACTTTCATTCCACAGACAAGGCAACTTAGGGTGAGAGATGTCAAGCGACTTGCCACGGTCACTTTTTTGCTTCACCAGATGAGCCAATAAGAGAATCCAGGTCTCTTGATTCTAGTCAAAAATGTTTCTGGGCAATAGTGGAGTCCCAGCTGCTTTTTAAAGCATAGTGATCTGAAGGCAATTTGGCTTGAAGAGGCGCAAGGGGTGGCCAAGTGAGCTGGAATTCTTCAGCCTGTTCATTGGTCAATAAGTGTGTTTATTGTTTAAACATAAATAGCATGAGGTAAGACTTAGGGATGAAGGCTCAATGGTTAAGTGAGAAACCAAAAATTCTTAGAGACCATTCTAATCAATAACCTTAACTTGTATATTAATTTCCTACATATATCAACTTTGAGTTGTACTCACTTCATGCAAATCTTAAAACTAACCTGGCATGGAAGGTATTAATTAGTCACTGTGTGGTTAACTACTCTGTTATAAAGTGGTGAAAAGCCATGGCATGGATCATAGACCTGTGTTTTGAGCTTGACTCTGCCCCGTATAAATTATGAGACCTTGAAGGGAGATCTCATAATTTGTGCCACAGTTTCCTTCAGTGTAAGATGAGATCAATGGCCCTGAATAATTATTATCATAATGCTTGGTTATCATATATAAAATAACATAAATACATGCATATACATATATGTACACGTGACAGCCAATAGGAGATGTTAAAATATTCATTGATGTTTATCATAAAAATAGGGCAAAATTATAAAGCTGAGTCAGTACCCACACTGGCAATATTGCTTGGCACTTTAGGGAATTTGATAATTTTAGAGTGAATTTTCAAATTACGAGGATCTATGTTCTTCGTTCTCCCCCTTACTAGTTATTTGAACACCGGGCAAGTTACCTAGTGAGTATAAACATTCCTTATCATTAAAAAAAGGTGAGGGAAGAAATGAGAACTTAGGGAGTAAGGTGCTATGAGGCTTACATTAGTTAGCCATGTAAAAGTTAGTATTGTGCCTGTCTCAGCTGTAACTGTTATTATTTTTATTCATAGGAAGTTGCTTTCAGCCTTTCAGAACATGGTGCTATCTGAGACTGGGTGTTATAAGGAAGAAAGCATGACTTTGAAATAAAGTTTCCCTCTCTAGCTCTGCTTCTTTCCCTTCTTATCATCACTAATGTTTTCCTAAAAGGCAGGCAGTTAGAGAATGGGCTAAGGCATCATTGCAGAGGACTCAGAGCTTATAACCAAGCCACACACAACAGCCAATGAAGAAACTGGATTACTTGACGGGATTTGTCATGTACAAGCTTGAAGACAATGTATGAGTGTTATATTATTCTCATCTTTCCATAAAACCCAATATAAAAGAAAAAAATGTTTTCCCCTGGCTAAGATTATATTTCTATCCCAGATCTAAGGTTGCATACACAGGAGGAAAGAAGGTCTCTTCTCTTTGTTTTCAGATGAGGAACCAGAACAGACAGCATTCCACACTCGTTAGAGGCAGAGCTGGGGCTAAAATTTGGGATTCTATTAAGATGTTTGCATTGGATCACACTGAATTCATAAATTTCCCTTCTCTTAAACAATTGGTATGGAATGTAATTAGACTGAATAAATAACCAGACATTTAATTTCATGCATATATCTACTCCTTTTGGAAGATACTTTATGAAAGCTGTTCATTCAACATTGAATCCAGGCTCATGAGAATTCTGCAGAATGGAATTATCATCCTTTAATTACGAAGATGTCCATTAAAATAGAATAAACCAGGGACTGGTACTAATTTTAAAGCCATTTTGAAGACAAAAGAAAAAGGCTGGGCTCAGAATCACTACCTACTAAGTGCCAGTGAATCCCCTACACCAATACCCCTTCTTAGGAAGAAAACAGGAACCCATGGAAACGATCATGGATTCTAGTGTCAGAGAGATGCAGATTACATATCCAGCCCTATTACTGACTGTGGAATACCTTGAGCCTCACCATAAAGTGGGCATAATACCAGTCTTACAAGACTACTTTAAAGATTAATTAGAATATAAAATTAAGGAGCACAATAGAAAGTGCTAAGTAAATACCGGTTATGTTCCCTTCCCCTTTCCCTCACTTCTTGGGGATTCATGGCTTTGAAATGTCAGTCTTTCCTCTCCTGGAGCGACTTGTTTTTCTTAAGAGCAGTCCACAGACAACATTCTTTTAACCTCATGCTTTAAACTTCTGAGTAATCCCCCTTGGTGAAATGAATCATGTCCGCCTTTGACTTACATTATCATGTCTATAATCACCAATAGCTCTTTGGCTTCTGTTCAAATTATGGTCATATTTATGTTGATCCCTTTAATTCTGGACTCCAAGGGAAGCATGCCCACCCCACTAAATATGTCAGTAGAGAAGGATATGCAGAATGTTGGTGTCAAAAGTAAATGCAAGGGCGTAAATATTACTTAACTTTCACCTGAAAGAGGAGAAACTAAGTTCCCAACCTCCACACTGAGAACTCCAGACATTTGACAGTGACATTTTTAAATATAAAATTTCAACTTATTATATTGGTTAAATTTCCAGAGACTGGACTCTGGACAGTAAGAAGAAAATTACCAGAACTAGAGGAAACCTTCTGAAATTGGAATAAGAATAGTTTTATAAAAATTTAATGATTTAGAATCACCAAATTTTATGCTTGGAGTGAGACCACAGAATCTTTAAACCCGATGGAGGGCAAAACCCCAAACTTAACCAAAATTGCTCTTCCTTAGAAAAATTGGAACACATTTTCTAGAACCTGTATGTTTTAACAAGATTTTTTAAACTGCTTTTACTTCCATAATATATTTAATATAAGAATATTTCAGCATCATTTAAATGACAATGTCAAAGTAGAATCATGTCTCAAGAGTTTAGTGCCAACATTTTTGTTTATATTTATAGTCACATTGGCACTAAAAAAATATACTTAAGTGACAGCATTTAAACATGATTGCAGCATTTTTAAAAGTTGGATACATGGAGTATGGAAAGTCTGGATTTTCATTTTCCTGAAGGCACCAACCATATTACTCAAGTATTTGAAACACTACTCTAAAATATTTGATTCACTGAATGCTGTGCATGTGTTTTTGGAAAATGTCTTAAACTTGTAGAAACTTCAGATATTCTCATCTGTAAAGTGGGTATAATAATGATCTTACAGACTAACATTCAATCAAATGACATAATTTAAGATATTTAGCTGTACTGTAGAGGTAAGCTATGTACAATAAACCTGACTTACTCTTTTCCTTCCTCTAAACTCTTTTTATACATTCATTTCTTGAGACCACCAGCAACATACAGTTTATATATTATTAACTAAAACAAATAGTGGATATATTTTCTTACTAATAAAACTCATAAAATTATTAATATATCAAATGATGAGAGTAGGTCATCTCAGGGGAAAAACAGCTCTAAAATAAATAAGAAAGTTTGGAATATGTAGGGAAAATGCTGCTTTTTTAGGACAGTTCTCTGGTCCTACTTGCTGGAGAGACACCTAAACTCTCTCATTCTGGAAATGGATCTTCTGATTCTTTCTGGAAATGGATCTTCTGATTCTATCATCAATAGGCAAAGTACCACCCAGTAAGGAAACCTATATTTAAAGAGATAATAGTATTAGCCAGGTTGCTTCAGGCATTGTATCTAATGAGTTTAGAATAAACCCTGGGTAACTTTGTATCAGAGCGTGACAGTTTTCCCCAGCTTTACTTTCTCTTTCCCTTCACTTGAAGTATTGGCAAAGGCCAGAAATTGTGCTACCATCTCAGTTTTATGCCTGCTACTGAATTTCATGGCTTGAATGAGGATCCATCCTATAGTTTATGGCCCTGCCACACTTTTCCCTATGTCCTGGAAGACTGAATATTTTTCCTAAATCTCCCTAACACTTAATAGAGGAAGGTATTGGCCTGATAGGAACCATTCAAATACTATAAAACAATGTTCGATTATATAATAAATAATGATTGAATCTGTAAATTTTCAGGATCATTTTGGGTATTAAATGGCTGAACAGGTTAGAACGACTAATGCAGTGTCTGGAACACACAGCAGATACTCTTAATTATGAGACACTTATTTTAATTATCTTTATTCAACTAGTGGAGGCTTTACAAATCTCTGTAGGAATTTGAAATATAATTTAGCTCTTTCTTAGCTACTTAACACTTAATGTAATAAGAATGTAGAGGCCGGAGTGGTGGGAGAAATATTTAGTAGGGTTCAAATCACTAATAGGAATAGATGAGATGGAAAGCTCCTGGATTTAGGCAGATGTTCTCTATGCCTATGGGGATCAAGGCTTAATCATGAAAGACAGGAGAGTAGAGATAAAGGCCAAATTGTATTCACACTGTAAATAGGTAAACACAAAAATAGAAATCATCCCGTAGAGAATGGCCAGATCCTGGTGGTAAGAGTCTGGAAGGGGGTGGGCTCACATGTGATAAACAGATAAGGGGTGGATCATGGGAGTGATAACAGTAAGGGATGTTTAACCACGCAGCATCTGCAGAAAGGGGAAAATCCAGTTGCACAATCCAAAGTGACAGCATCCAGTCAGGGTCTGTGCTCTGTAGGCTGAATGTTTGAGGAGTCTGGAGAGGTGGGGTGTAATTAGTTTACAGATTTATCGTAAACAGAGATTGTCCAAACTGATTTGTATCATTGAATGAGCCTAAACAGCTAATATTGGCTGCTTCTTGTCTTTCATCTTTTTAAATATCATCTCCTCAGTGCCAAGAAACATGTATTGAGTGTAAAACCCAAGAGCAAGAATAAATCCTGGAAAAATGAGACAAAAGTATAACTGGGAATTTGTGCATGTGAGAGTACTTCGTCTTTCTGGGTGACTTTACATACACACTTGCACCCAGTTGGGTTCATCTTGTGAGGAAGTAGATGAAATATGATGATGATATGATAAGCTAGATTTTTAAAAACCATCTTGTCATTTCTTTCTGCACGCAAAATTATCCTATATTCACAACAGTGAAAGCAATGCAATTAATCCAGTTATTTTTATTTAGAACAACTTCAAAATTTCTTTTGAGCCACTCTTTGGTGAAATATATACCAACTTCTTTTTATTTTTAAATGAAAAATCCTATTGTTCAGTTGAATCACTCTACTCTTTCACTAGTATTCACTCTGGCTAATGTTTGGAAGTTTCCGAAATTCAAATCCACCTTCAAGTGATGATGAATTTTATCATTGGTGATATTCAATATAGCATCAGTTGAAAATAATATTTTTACCAATTTTCATTCCAAGTAAGATGTGATTCTAAGGAAGAGCAAAGCTGCTTATAGTGCCTGTGGAAATAGCTAGATGATATGATTTTCTATAGACTCATCTTATGTATCTTTCATTTACTCTTTGTATTGACACTGATTTTTCACACAGCATAGGACTGATCTGATTTTACATAAAGCAAAGGGAACATGTCAATAGAATAAAATAATCAGTGTTAAGGTAGTTGCCTTGCGGTTTGTCTCATACAACTATATAATCAGTCTGTTACCTCAGTCATGTCTTGATGTTCGTTTGGATAATAATTGCAATTTGTTACTTTTGTCACTATTTCAGTGTTTACAGGACTTCGTCCATGGACATCATTCCATTTGATCTTCAGAAACACTGTAGGATATTCATTGCAGAATATAAGATATTTTCTATTTCCATTGTAAAGATGATGACTGTCGAGAGAGTTTAAGTGATTTGCACAAGTTACATAGGAGACTAAAAGAGTTCTAGCCTAAACATATTTCACGAAAGAACTCTTTCCATTCCACTATGTGAAACTCTAAAAAAAATTGTCTGCCATAAAACGAAGGTTCGCATAAAAAACCAAGCCTAAAAATTTAGCAGAGAAGAAGTACAGAAAATATCAAATAGCAAGGTAATTTGTTTATGTGCACGTTATGCACATGCACGCACACGCCATAGAGAGAGAGACACACACAGAGGCAGAGACAGAGAGAGCATGTCTGTGTTTAAGTGTATTTATTGGGTAGCTGATATAGCTCAAGTAGATTAAATGTACTGACAGCATTCTTAATTTTTTTATATACAAATCTTAGGAATGACATAGGAAAAACTAAAACAATTGTGGCCATTATTGATGCTATCTATGAGCCAAATAGGTATAGACTTTTGAAAATATATATGAGGTTAAACTATCATTCTCTACAAATGATTGTGCTTATTGATGTTCTACCCCTTGCTGTTTTCACACAAGTTTTGCTCACTTTTCTTGAAAAACTGCTGTTTAAAGTTGACTTTGTTCAATAATGTTTTCCAGATTCAAAGTGTGCATATTGATTTATTTTTTGTCTCAACTTCAGTAACTCAATACTTCATGGTTAGTGTTTAATTATTCTCAAATTTTGTCTCATCTATCAATTTCTTTTTATTTAGAAAATAATTACTGAATGGACCCATGAATTGATACTTTTTAAATTGGTTAATATTTTTAATTGATACATTGTAATTGTACATATTTCTGAGATAAAATTTTATGTTTCAATGCATATCTATATTGCATAGTGATCCAATCAAGGTAGTGCCTCTATCGCCTCATGCATTTAAATGCATTAACCACTCACTGTTCTACTTTCTGCTGCTATGATATCATATTTTTATTTTTTTTATTCCACATATAAGTGAGTACATGCAGTATTTGTCTTTCTTTGTCTGGCTTTTTTCACTTAATGTGATGTCCTTCAAGTGCATCTATATTGCCACAAATGACAGGATTTCATTTTTTTTGAAAGACTGAATAATATGCTATTGACACATTTTCTTTATCCATTTATCCATTCTTTGACACTTAGGTTGATTCCATATCTTTGCTATGATACATAATGCTCCAGTATCTCTTCAAAATACTGATTTAATTACATTTGTGTCTATACTCAGTAGTGTGATTGCTACTGTGCATATGGTAGTTCAATTTTTAAAGTTTTTGATGTATCTTCCATATTGTTTTCATAATGACAGTACTCGTTTACAATTCAACCAACAGTGTAAAAGGGTTCCCTTTTCTCAGTATCCTCATCAATACTTGTTTCTTTTGTCTTTTTGTTAAATAGACTAACTGGGTAAGATATTGCATTGCAACTCTTATTTAAATTTCCCCAGTGATTTGTGATGTTGAGCATTATTTATATACCTGTTGGCCATTTGTCTGTCTTCTTTTGACAGAAAGTTCTGTTGATCATTTTTTAATTATGTTCCTCATATATTCTGGATATTAACCCCTCATCAGATGTATAGTTTACAAATATGTTTTCCCATTTTATAGTTTGTCTTTTCACTGCAATAAGAGTTTCCTTTGCTGTGCAAAAGCTTTTTAGCTTGATGAAATCTCATTTGTTTATTTTTGTTTTTATTTCCTGTGCTTTGAGGTATTTCAAAAATCTTTGCTCAACCCAATGATGGGGAAGCATTTCCTCTCTTTTTGTGTTTTATCATTTCAGGTAATACACTTAAGTCTTTGATCTATTTTGAGTTTATATTTGTGCATGGTGACAGGTGGAGGTCTAGTATGAATATTCACTTTTCCCAGCAGCATTAATTGAAGAGAGTTTTTGCCATAATGTGTGTCCTTGGCACCTTTGTCATCAATCAGTTGGCTATAGATACAGGAGTTTATTCCCAGTCTCTCTCTTCTATTGATCTATGTGCCTGTTTTTATGTCGGTACCATATTTTATTGGTTATTATAGCTCTGTAGTATATTTTGAAGTCAAGTAGAGTGATATCACCAATTTTGTTCTTTTTGCTATGCTTTGTTCAGGCTATTTGGGATTTTTGTTGTTGTTGTTCCATATGAATTTTACTTTTTTTCTATTTCTGTGAAGAATGTCATTGGAATTTTGATAGGAATTGCATTACATTTGTATATCTCTTATGGTATGGCCAATTTAATAATATGAATTCTTTCAGTTCATGAACATGGGATATCTTTTCATTTATGTGTGTCCTCTTCAATTTCTTTCATCAAAGTTTATAGTTTTGGTATAGAGATCTTTTGCATCCTTGCTTAAATTTATTCTTAGTTATCTTATTTTTGTAGCTCTTGCAAATGAAATTTTCTTAATTTTTGTTCAGAAAGTTAACTATTAGCATATAGAAACACTATTGACCTTTGTATGTTATTTTTCTGTTTTTCTTAGTTTAGCTAAAAGTTGATTGACTTTATTTATCTTTCCAAAAACCAAAGTGTGTTTCGTTGATTTTTTTTTAATTTTTGAAGTATTTTATCTCTGCTCTGAGCTTCATTTTCCTTTTTCTATGAATTTTGAGTTTAATTTGCCCGTTTTTATAGTTTCTTAAGATGCATCATTAGATTATTTATTGGAAATCCTTTTCTTTTTATTTAGATGTTGCTTTATATAAATTTACCTCTTAGAACTGCTTTTGCTGTTTCTCACAGGTGTTGGTTTAATATCTTTCCATTCTCATTTGTCTTAGGAATTTTTTAATTTCTCTTTTAATTTCTTCATTATCTCATTGTTTGTTTAGCAACACGGTGTTTAATTTCAAGCTATTTATCGTTTCCAAAGTTTTTCTTAGTGTTGATTTCTAGTTTTATGTCATGTGGAGTCAGAAAAGATACTTGGACCAGGCTGGGCTCGGTGGCTCATGCCTGTAATCCCAGCACTTTGGGAGGCGGAGGTGGACGTATCATGAGGTCAGAAGATCGAGACCATCCTGGCTAACACAGTGAAACCCTGTCTCTACTAAAAATACAAAAAATTAGCTGCGTGTGGTGGCAGGCGCCTGTAGTCCCAGCTTCTTGGGAGGCTGAGGCAGGAAAATGACATGAACCCAGAAGGCGCAGCTTGCAGTGAGCCGAGATCGCGCCACTGCACTCCAGCCTGCGTGACAGAGCGAGACTCCGTCTCAAAAAAAAATAAAAATAAAATAAAAATAAATAAATAAATAAATAAATAAATAAATAAAAGATACCTGGACCTCTAGCTTCATCAGTTTGTTAAGACTTCTTTTGTGGCCTGACATGTAATCTATTCTGGAGAATGTTTCTTGTGCACTTGAGAAAAAAGTGATTTCTGCAACTATTGGATGGAATGCTCTGTAAATGTCTGTTGGGTCCATTTGGTCTCTGATGCATTTAAGTCCAATTTTTCTTTGTTAATGTTTTGACCACATAGTCTGCTCATAGTTGAAAGTGGAGTGGTAAAGCCCCCTACTGTTATTGTATCGCCATTTATCTTCCCCTTTAGGTCTAATAATATTTGCTTTATATATATGCATGCTATAATGTTAGATGCAAATGTATTTATAATTGTTATATGCTTTTGCTGAACTGATCCCTTTTATCATTAAATAAATGCTCTGTAAATGTCTGTTAGGTCCATTTGGTCTCTGGTGCATTTAAGTCCAATTTTTCTTTGTTAATGTTTTGACTACATGGTCTGCCCATAGTTGAAAGTGGAGTGGTAAAGCCCCCTACTGTTATTGTATTGCCATTGATCTTCCCCTTTAGGTCTAATAATATTTGCTTTATATATCTGCATGATATAGTGTTGGATGCAAATGTATTTATAATGGTTATATGCTTTTGCTGAATTGATCCCTTTATCATTAAATAAAGACCTTTTTCTCTTTTACAGTTGTCCTCAAGTCTTTTTTGTTTGATATAATTATGACTACATATACTTGCTTTTGGTTTTCATTTGCATGAAATATATTTCCTTTTCTTCACTTTCAGTCTATGTTTAACAGTGAAACAGTGAGATGAATCTCTTGTAGGTAACGTATAAATTGAGTCTTATTTCTTTCATCTGTTAACCACTCTATAGCTTTTATTTGGAGAATTTAATACATTTACATTCAAGGTTATTATTGATAGATAAGGAATTACCTCTGCCATTTTATTAATTTTCTGGTTGTTTTGTTAATGCTTTGTTCCTTTCTTCCTCTTCCATTGTTTACCTCTGTGGTTTGATGGTTTTCTGTGGTACTAAGCTTTGTTTTCTTTATCTTTCTCATTTGTGTATTTGCTATAATTACATTTTTGTGGTAACCATGGGTCTAACATCAAGAGTCTTAAAGTTATAATAGATTAATTTAAGCTGATAGCAACTTAAATTTGGTCATATAAAAATACTCTATGTTATTTCCCTTTCCCCACAATTTATATTTGTGTTGCCTTAATTTGCTTCTTTATCTATTATTGTTTCTTAGCCACCAGTTGAATCTGTTGATTTTTACTTCTATTTATTTATTTATTTATTTTTACATGGGGTTTTGCTCTTGTTGCCTAGGCTGGCGTGCAATGGTGTGATCTCGGCTCACTGCCACCTCCACCTCCCTGGTTCAAACAATTCTCCGATCTCAGCCTCCAAAGTAGCTGGGATTACAGGCATCCGTCACCATGATTGGCTAATTTTTGCATTTTTTAGTAGAGACAGGGTTTCACCATGTTGGCCTGACCTCAGGTAATCCACCTACCTTGGCCTCCCAAAGTGTTTTTTTTTACTATTTTTGCTTCAAAACTTCATTCAAGACAATTGAAAGATGTACATAGCACCATTACATCACTGGGATATTCTGGGTATAATTTATAACTTTATGTGTACTGGTGAGTTTTATACATTCATGTGTTTTCATGATAGTGATCATTATCCTTTGTTTCCAGTTGCAGCACTCTTTAAGCAATTCTTATCAGGCCAGTCTAATGGTGAATTCCCTTTGCTTTTTTTTTTTTTTTTTTTTTTTTTGTCGGGAAAGGCCTTTATTTCTCCTTTATTTCTGAAGAATAGCTTTGCTGGAATAGTTTTATTCGCTGACAGTTTTTTTTTTATTTGAGCACTTTGAATACATGATTCCATTCTCTCCTCGTCTGCAAGGTTTCTGCTAAGAAATATGATGATACTGTAAAAGTGACTGTTTTATATGTGACTTGACACTTTCTCTTGCTGCTTTTAGAAATCTCTCTTTATCTCTGGCTTTTGACAGTTTGATTATAATGTTCTTCAGAGAGTTTGTATTGAATATAATTAGGGATTTTGAGCTTCCTGAATCTGTATGTTCATATACGTCTCACCACTTAGAAAGTTTTCAGTTATTCTTTTGCAAAATAGGGTTTCTGCACATTTTTCCACCTATTCTCTCTCTAGTACTCACATAATAGTAATAAAAAAAAATTGTTAGGTTAATGATCCCACAAGCCTTTTAGGATTTCTTCTTTCCTTCTTTTTAATTCTTATTTCTTTATTTTTCATCTGATTGAGTTATTTCTTCTGGTTGACATAATCTGTTATTGAAGTTCTTAATTTTATTTATCTATTTATTTACTTTGAAGCCAACCAAATGGCATGATGTTCTTGGCTTTTGCCTTCCAGTGTACCTTCAGACACACTGTGGAGAGGCCCTCAGGTTTCTGTTACCTGTATATCATTCTCACTATCCTCCCCTTCTTTCCAAGGATCCCATGTCCTGGGATTCCACACTGTCTTGCTCAGAATCATCCAGATTTTAGGCCATAACTCTTTTGCCACCCCCCAGGTGGAGGGATTGTCTGGTTAGTGTCTCTATATTCTCCTTGCTTTTATCCCCCTCCCTTTTATCTAACTTCTTCACAAAATTCCCAACCAGGGCAACATGAACACTCACATATCACTCTATCAATTGTATTTTAAAACTTAATTCATTGACTTATTCAGCTCCAACATTTAGTTTGTTCTTTTTTAAATGGTATCTATCAAAATTCCTTATTCAGATCATGAACTGTTTGCTGATTTTATTACATTGACTGTGTTCTTTTGTAACTTCCTGACTTTCCTTATGATTATGAATTTGAATTCCTTTTCAGGCTTTTAATAAATGGTGAGTTATTTTACTTAAGAGGTATTATGTTTTTTTGGAGGGTGACATGTTTCCCTGCCTTTTTGTTTGTTTGTTTCTTATGTCCCCAAATTGATATCTGTGCATCTGGTTGTTGAGCTAGTCATGTGCAGATACTGAAAGCCAACAAGCTGTCTGTAGGGCTTTTGGGGGAGGTGGTAGGAGCTTCCAGGCTGGTTGTTGGGCAAGGCTTGGGCATATGTTGGTGCAACCAGCCCAGTGGCTGTCAGGCTGTCTCTTCAGAGTCGGGGGGGGGGGGCACCACCAGGCCAGACATCAGGCCAGTCACAGGTACAGGCAGATGCTGCAGGGCCACATGCCTCTGTGGCAGTCTGTTTGTGTCTTGGGATTTGATATGGTTTTGCTGTGTCCCCACCCAAATCTCAACTTGAATTGTATCTCCCAGAATTCCCACGTATTGTGGGAGGGAACCAGGGGGAGGTAATTGAATCACGGGGGCCAACCTTTCCCATGCTATTCTCGTGATAGTAAATGAGTCTCATGAGATCTGATGGGTTTATCAGGGGATTCCGCTTTTGCTTCTTCCTCATTTGCTCCTGCTGCCACCATGTAAGAAGTGCCTTTCACCTCCTGCCGTAATTCTGAGGCCACCCCAGCCAAGTGGAACTGTAAGTTCAATTAAACCTCTTTTTCTTCCCAGTCTCGGGGATGTAGGGCATTTCTGCTTTTGCTTCTTCCTCATTTTCTCTTGCCGCTGCCATGTAAGAAGTGCCTTTCACCTCCTACCATGTTTCTGAGGCCTCCCAAGCCATGTGGAACTGTAAGTCTAATCAATCATTTTTTTCTTCCCGGTCTTGGTAGGTATGTCTTTATGAGCAGCATGAAAATGGACTAATACAGGATTGCTACATGATTGGCTATCAAAGTAGGCATACGTGAGTGCAGGAAGAGTGCAATTGCAGGGCTCTGTGGTGGTTCCTCTATAGGATGGGGCCACTGTAGTACTGGCTGTATAGCTGGTGGTGGGCATGTGCAGACTTGGGGTCTGCCAGTTGTGTGACAAATCCGTGTAGACAAAGTGGCCAGTCTGCTGTTTGGCAGCTTCCCTGCTGTACAGGTTAGCCTGGGTGTGTTGCATGGGTTTGGACACCAGGATCTCAGCTATCTCATCTGGTCTAGGCTGTGGGCAGCCAGGTCATGGTGCTGGAGGCATCCATATAAATAAAGCAGAGTTACAGTGAGGCCTCAGGGATGGCGAGGTCTCCAGGAAGAACATATTGTAGTAGTGGGTCTGGTTTCAAGATGGCACTATGCTGTAGCAGCTTTGGTCATGGGAGTCAGTGGTACACAAGGTAGGCTTGTATTCAAAGACAATGCAGATGCACAGACTGATGGCTACTTTCCACACTGGATTTGGGGCCTGTGAGGAGCAAAGCCCTCTCTTACAGCAAGGATAGCTGGTGTTTGTGGCAGTAATGGGAACCCCTGGAGATCTCAGCTTATTTTTTCTCCATAAGAAGTCCCTCCTGATTCTGTGCCAACAGCAGTGGGGGAAACACTGTGGCAGAGGCAGGATATCTCACTGCCCTCTCTACGGTGCTATCCTGGGCTTCCGTGCTTCACAGGGATTTCACTGTGCCCCTGGTGCTCTCCAGTGTACTTCCTAGGTCACTCTAGTCGAAATATATTTGCTGATTCATTTGTTTTCCCTCTCTTTTGTGGGAGCAGGGAGGATCAGTGTCAGGTAATTCTAATGGGCCATTAGAATTGTGAAGTCATAAATCCATATGACTTCAACCCATATGAATTTAGATATAGGTTCCCGCTCTCTGTGTCAGCCCCACAATAGACAGCAAAACGCTTAAAAACAGAATAAGAATATTGCACTTTGTGTTCACCATACTTACAAAAGCTTACCACACAATAGAAAACACAATTGTTTCGTAATTGATTGATTATAATCTATTTGGAACCCTTATTAAAATTAATAAAATATTAGGAAAATTATGAGAAGACATTATTTGATGTCTAGTTGTAATTGAGTTATAATTGATGTAAAAATAACTGTAACAAAATGAAGATAGATAAGGGAATTAAAAGATATTTTGTTCTCATAAGGTTAAATATGTCTCCTAAACCAAAATATTACACAATTACTTTATCAATACTATTTCATCACAGATAAAGCAAATTCAGTTGAGTTTTTTAAATTATCGATTACATATGTAGATATAAAAATAAACATGACATTGTATGAGTGTGTGCATGCGTGAGTGTATATGAATTCAACTAAAAATATTCCTGATGAAATACTTTTAAGGGGAAGGTGAGAGCATAGGCCTTTTTGCTCAGTCACATGGATCCATTTAGTAGATAACTATGATATTTATTTATTTGTTTTTGAGACAAGGTTTCACTCTGTCACTCAGGCTGGAGTACAGTGGCATGATCACAGCTCACTGTAGCCTTGATCTCTCCATCTCCTGGGCTGAAGTGATCCTCCCACCTCAGCCTACCAAGCAGCTGGGACTGCAGCCACTCACCACCATGCCTGGTTAATTTTTGTATTTTTTGTAAAGACGGGGTCTTGCCATGTTGCTCAGCTTGGTGTTAAACTTCTGGGTTTAAGTGATCTGCCCTCTTCAGTCTCCCGAAGTGCTAGGATTACAGACAGGAGCCACCGCACCTAGCCCCACGGTTTTTATTGTCCCTCATCTTTTCAGAAGTAAACATCAAGCATCTGGAATGAATTTCAAAAATGCTTTTTAATAATGATTTGCCTTATCTCCTACAAAAAGACTGCCATGCTTTAGACATTTAAAAATATAGAGGGATAATTCTAGTCAGTTGGTTACCTGGGTACTCTGGATACATGACAGAGAAGAGGAGTGATATAATAATATGTGGTTGCAAAATTCCACTGAGATCGAACGTGCCAATGTACAATTTCAAATTCCATTTGCATTTTAAAAGAAGTGCACTCTAAAATAATTTGACTTAGAACATTTTATGCCTGAATGTATTTTCCATAACCCCCGGGGGACACACATTTTCTGTTAGTAATTGAACACATTTTCTTGCTCTAATATTACAGCCATTTATTGAGCAAGTTATACCAAAATACCTATCAAAATTATTTTGAGGTGTAAAAATATTGTGTCACCTGCTTCTAATTCCAAAACAATCCAAGTTATATTTTATTTAAAATTTCCAGCCAAATATTCAGTTAACAGAAAAATATAATTAGTGAAAATGATCTCCGAAGTTTACAATCTGAAGGAGTTTTAACTGGGTTCCCAGGAGATTGGAAATATTTCTGTTTGTTGATGACATTTCCATTGAGATTCTAGAGCACCCACATTTGTAGGAAAAATACATAATTCAAATGCCATACATTGGACTGGGTTTTGCTATTTGAAAAACAAAGAATAATAACATTTTTCAGCTGAAAAGCATCTTCATAATTTACTCTTCCAGTCTTTTCATTTCAGAGATGAAGAAAAGGAAGCTCAGAAATGTTCATTTATTCCCACATATCACACAGCAAATAAAAGAGTCTAATTAAAATAGAGGTGATTATATTTTCACTGAGTCTTGAAAGATTCCTTGCTGACCAGGAAACCAAGGTAGAAGAGTCAGATGAACAAAAAGAGTGATACTCAGAGAGAAGGATATATTTTCCCTAATTTGCATAACGACCAGCTGAATTAAAACTGCAGTCCACTGTGGGTTTCTTCATAGCTTCCTCTAATAATAAATGACTATTTTATGACTAATTTAAGTCACAGTAATAAAAAATGACTAATTTAAGTATTTACTAAACTGCTTGCTATTTTTGAGTCTACTTCTTTAGTTTATTTTAAAAAGAAAGTTAACTGTAGAACAGCAAGCAGTTTCTTTAGGACATATTCCAGAAGAAGCATCATTATCATAGGAGATGACAGCTCCATGCACAGTATTGCCCCTGAAGATTTTCCAGTGGGACAAGATGTGAAGGTGGATGACAGTAATATTGATTATCCTGACCCTGTGTAGCCTAGGCTAATGTATGTGTTTGTATCTTTGTTTTCATACAAAAGTCTAAAAAGTAATTAAAAAGGGAAAAAGCTTATAGAAATAAAGGTATAAAGAAACAAGATAGCTGTACAACGCATTTGTGTTTGAAGTTAGGTGTTATTACAAAATTTAAATAAATTAGGCTGATCACCGTGGCTCACGACTGTAATCTCAGCACTTTGGGAGGTTGAGGCCAGTGGACAGCTTGAGCCCAGGAGTTTGAGACCAGCCTGGGCAACATGGTGAAACCTCATCTCTAGGAAAAAATACATAAAATAGCCAGGCATGATGTGCACCTGTAGTCCGAGCTACTTGAGAGGCTTTGGTGAGAGCATGGCTTGAGCCTAGGAGACAGAGGTTGCAGTTAGCTAAGATTGTGCCACTGTCCTCCAGCCTGGGCAACAGAGCAAGACTCTATCTCAAAAAAAAATCAAAATGCTTATAAAGTAAAAAAGTTATAGCAAGCTAAGTTTAATTTATTATTAAAGAAAGAAATTTTCAATAAATTTAGTGTAGCCTAAGTGTACAGTGTTTATAAAGTCTACAGTAGTGTTCGGTAATCTCATAGGGCTACACATTCACTCACCACTCACTCACTGATTCACCCAGAGCAACTTTCAGTTCTCCAACTCCATTAATCGTAAGTGCCCTATACAGATGTCCTGGGTTTTTTTTTTTTTTTTTTTTAATCTCTTAGAACATATTTTTACTGTACCTTACCTACATTTACCTATCTTTAGATATACAAACACCATTGTGTTACAATTGCCTACAGTATTCAGTAACATGCTATACAAGTTTGCAGCCTAAGAGAAACAGGCCATCTCATGCAGCCCAGGTGTGTAGTCGAGTACACCATCTAGATTTGCGGAAGTGCACCCTATGATGTTTGCACAATGAGGAAATTGCCTAAGGACACCCTTCTCAGAAACTATCCCTGTCATTAAGTGATGCATGACTGTACTCGTAAGTGGATGCTTTACAGGCATTTTGGGAAGCAAGTTGTTTCAGGGTCCTGGTGCTTCCTGGAGGAAGCATCAATCGCAATTCATGACATCTTCTAGCAGGTAAGAAGTCCTTGAGTGACTGGGGGCCTTCTGTGCTGTAAAAATAATTAGGATTTCTGAATGACTTAGGCAATCTTAGCAACCTATGAAACTGACAAGATTCCTAACCATAAAGCTGCCATTGGAGGATGAAGTCTTCTGGGTCTTCAGAGGTTGATCCAGAATTTGGAGGCACATTTCCTTAGGATAAACATGGGGAAAAAATAGTCCCACATTCTATTAAGTGACTATAGCTAATAAAGTGCAATAGACATCACCTTGGAAAGATTTCCATTTTGAACTGAAGAGCTCTAGCAGCAGCATTTGAGCTAGCATTGTTCTATACTTCCAAAAAGTGCGGAACATGAGTTATGGCCTCTCTTCCTACTGTGTCTTGAGTTATAGAAATTATCCATCTGTCCTCTGATGGATTTTAACCCTTCAGCTTAAAATCCTAAGCACCTTGATTACATATTTTCCATAGAGTTGGCTCTTACAAATTAAATAAAGTTTTGTGAGGAAAATTTCTTTTAAGGGTGACTTTCTTCCCCATTTTAGTTTTCATTCAAAAATTATCTTAATGTTCACTAAGTCTCAGGAAATATTTTTGGTTCTGGGATACAGTGGTAAATAACGTAGAAATGAATTCATTCTTTAAAGGGATTATATTTTTTCTTTTTTTTTTGCTTCAAAAGTAAGATTTCTCTTGAACTCCATGTTTCTCCAAACTTGAGGAAATGTTGATCCATGATAATGTGTCCCTGTTCTATATATAAGATCAAATAATACTCAAAGAGAAAATGAGATTATGCATGTGCACAATTTCACAGACTTATAGATAGTTACAAGAGAGACCTTGGAGATAAATACTTCCAACAAAGCCAAATGAATTGCTTCAATATGTCAAAGGCCCCAGTATCTTACATAAACCAAAACGCCTAATACGCAATTCTTCATTCTTTATTATCAAACTCTCCCCGAATTTTACATTATTATTCTTTCAGGACACAGCAAGATGTTGCCTGTGTTATTAAAGCATCAAATTGATTACTCCAAGCACAGTGGTGAAGTTCATAGGCTTTGGAGTCAGTTTATATCATATTCCCAAAGTTCATATTATAACAATTCTCTATACTGGTGGCATAATCTTAAAGAAAATGATATATTTCTAGCAGTCTCACTACTCTTATGTTTAAAATCGAGAAATACATGTGGACCCTGGCACCTTGGAATTACTCAATGTATGATAATTATGAATTAAAAATTTTTCCCTATTGGATGTCCATTTCAATTTTTAAACTTGAAAATGTTTTCCTTGATAACTCTCAGTTATAAAATAAAACAACACTTTTGTGGTTTCGAATGTCCAGTCTCTGGTGCAAATGGTTATAAATAGGCAGTTGGTAAGCTAAAGTTATTTTAAAAGGACAAGAGACCCACACTCCGAAAAAAAGACATTTCTGCCTCCATGTATTTCAAAAATATTTTTTTGATGACAACAATCACTATTAATTTGAAATAGAAAGAAAACTGTGAAAAGTTATGAGGAATAATTTCATTCACAAAATGGTGGATAGCCAACATTGGATAGCCAAGGACAACTGGACATTGTTTCAGGTTCATAGGTCATTGACAAAGATCCTTTCATCATCTGGGTAATTTGGCTTTCTCCCTCTTGGAAAACTGACGCTGGTTCTCTGTTGTATGTTCTAGAGCTACATAGGGGAGTCAGTTTTTGTATCATTCATTGGTTTGTCTCTTCACTACATTAAGTAAAAATGTCTTTAGCCGAAGTTAATCAAAATAAAAGTGTCAAGTCATAAGCTTCAGATAGTTTTTTATCCAATATTAGAAGAAAAAGGACTTTGGCTCTAAGCATTTATTTTCTACAAATGAGTTAGCTTGATTCTTAGTGAATTACATTTATTATTATCAAGTGTTTTAAGGCAATAAAGTTTGACTTTTCCTAAACTCATCAGCATGTACATATCCAGGCACCTGCTCCCATGCCTTTAGTTAGCTAGGAAAGTTGTAACTGCTGTAAAACAATGTAGTCTTTGCTCAAATCATAGCATGGGTGATTAAATGCATAAGATCTAAACTACCTAAGTTCAAACTCCAGAAATATAAATTTACCAGATGTGTGTCCTCTATTAACTTGGTAGGCCTTTTCTTAGACTAAGTTTCCTCATCTGTAAAATATGACTAATTATTGTTCATGGTTTTAGGGTTGTTGTGAGCAGTGCCTAGCTCCTGGAAATCTCTCAATATGTGATTATTATTATTATTATACCTCTTTGAC
This sequence comes from Symphalangus syndactylus, assembly GCF_028878055.3. Lineage (NCBI taxonomy): Eukaryota > Metazoa > Chordata > Mammalia > Primates > Hylobatidae > Symphalangus > Symphalangus syndactylus. The sequence goes on from NC_072438.2 coordinate 27,039,323, forward strand.
AAATACATTTAAATAATTAGTCATAGAGAACAAAATCAGTCATTTATAAAAGAGACTGTTCCTTGAACATTGGCTGTTTGCCTGGCCCTGTACTGAGACTGGTATTTCTCATTGCTTAACCTTATCAAGAGGGGTCTGCAACACTTTATCTGGAAGCACTGTGGAAGTTAAAGAAACACAGGCCAGCCAAAAACAAAATTGCCAAATATTACCATTTACTTTCATTTTTAAAAATATGTGGGAGATTCAGTTGTATTTTCCACAGAGGCATTTCATTTTTTCTTTTTGCTTTCCCTTTTAAAAATACATGTCCATCATACACCACACACCACCATAAATGAAACATCTTTTTCCCAGGAGCCTCCAATTGCTCCTCAGAGCCAAGCCCCACATCGCTTTTTTCTGCTAATACCCATTCCCCTTTCTCCATTTTTAAAAGTAGAACTACTTTGCCTTTCATCAGCAAGAAAGAATGTTACTTCTTGAGGAAGCATAGTGACAGGAGGTGAAGGGGGTAGGAATTGATGTGGAAATTGCTCAGTTCTCTTTGGTAATTGGAGGAAACACACCCAAATTAGCAATTTTGCTTCAGTCACATCCAGTTTACTGTCTTAACCATCTATGAAGTAGTATTACCACTATTTTATTGACGAGGAACTTGAATTTTCAAAAAAACTTTAATCTATCAAGCCATGAAGCTGGATTTTAATCCCTAGTTCATAACATTTTCAAAGTTAATGTTTTTCTCACTGGACTATTTCACATGATTGTTACCCTATATTGAGATACACATTTTGAGTCAAGAAAATATACACCAAAAAAGTCTTTAGAAACAAGCCTCACATAGCTCCACTTAGGGTATACAAGTTTTTGATGCAGTGTCTGCCTAGAACTAATCTCAGCTCTGGGCTGAGGTCCCTAGATTTTTATTTTTTCCCTGCTTTTTAAATCTTTATGTTTGTAAGATCGGGCCAAGCTTCACGTTCTTGGTTCATCTATGACACCATCCCATCATATCTGGGGTCATTATGGTTATTCCCATGATCTTATTCCCCAGTTGTAATTTATCCCTTATGTTTCTGTGGCAACTCTACCAGTTTTGTAACTGATATCCATTCTTCTCTTCATTTCTAAAGGCATCCAGGCCAGCAATGCACCCACTAAGAAACATTCTTATCCCTTTAGGATGCAGTGGCAAGGAGAGAGTCTGAGGCGAAGTTATAGGGTGCTTCTAATGATCTGTGCCTTCATCTGGGCACAGACTGCACTGGTATGTTCTATCAGTAAAACTGTATCACACTGTGCACTTTTCATACCTACGTCTTTTGGTCAGTGAATCATTCTTTAATAATAAGTGAAAAAAGAAGGAAAATAGCTACTATAACAACAACAACAAAAAACACTTTTTGCAGCTAATGGTGTCCATGTGGTCTACTTTGAGATATTAAGATACAAGCAGCAGGATGGGACTTTGTGGTAAGACCATTGTTTTCCGGATAGAAGACTCAGACCATGACTTTTGACTTTTATCCTCGTCCATTCCCTGTTCTTCATTCCTGAGAGTTGGGCATGAATTTAGAGGTAGATCAAGTACTTTATGAGTATAAGAATAAAAATTATATGCTAAAATAAAAAAGCTGGAAGAAACCTAGGCCTTGATTCTGAGCAAGGTAATTTGTCCTGGATAATGACTTCCAGACTTCTTGTTATTTGAGAAATACATATTCTTTTTTGCTTTTATTATTATTTTAATTGACACAATCATTATACATATTTTTGGCATGCAGTGTGATATTTTTGTATATTTATACCATGTATAATGATCAAATCAGGGTAATTAGTATATTCATCGCCTCAAACATTTATCATTTGTTTGTGTTGGGAACATTCAAAATCCACTCTTCTAGCTATTTGAAAATATTCAATCAATTGTCGTTCGTTATAGTTACCATACAGTGCTACAGGACACTAGAATGCATTCCTCCCATCGCTGTACTTTCGTACCTGCTAACCAGCCTTTGACTATCTTTAACATGCATGACTGTTACATCCTTCCTTCTTTTTCTTTTTTTCTCTTTGCTTTTCTTTTTTTTCTTTTCTTTCTTTCCTTTCCTTTCTTTTTCCTTCCTTCTTCCTTCCTTCCTTCTTTCCTTCTTTCTTTTTTCTTCCTTCCTTCTTTCTTTTTTTCATTTTTTTATTCAATCCTAACGTTCCAGCATTTCCTGAGAAACTGTAATATTCACTCTGATTTACATCTATTTGAAGAAAATCTTACCATTATTATGGCCAAAGTATGTGATGTTAAAATGTTTTGTAGATTGGACTGTAAAAACCAATCAGGACAACCTCAGTAAATACATATGGACAGGTTAAGTCTTTTGTGGAGAATTACTAGTTTCTTGCACAGGTAATATTACAGTGAAGTTTTTCAGACTTTTTTTTCTACCTTTTGCATTCACTGTTTTCAAATACTGATGTTATCTTATGCCTAATAAATTGAAATAATGTCTTTTAAAGAGCCAAAAGTAAGGTAAATATACTCCAGTGCTTAAGAATGAAGATTGAGACTGAATATCCTGTATGGCTCATAAAATTCAAAGACATTCTTAAGAAGGAAATTTTAACTGTTCTGAGCTGAGCAGCATTACAGTACCAAATAGATATTTTTCTAAGAAAAGTCATTTGAACTACAGCATTAATTTCTGCATGTAAATTTTCATACTAGCAAAAGAATTAAACTAAAAAATGAAATAAAATCAGCCATCCAGTAAATGTCACATTTGTACTTGCAGTTGTTCAGACCCCAAACGTTGAAGTCACACTTATCTCCTCTATTTCTGTCACAGTGCATATCTAGTCACCCAAATGCTGTCTTCTTTACTATCAAAATACATGCAGAATCTGTCCACTTTTCCACCTGCAGAACCCCGTCCATTTTTCTCCAAACACTTGCAACAGGCTCTTTCTCAACAACTCCTATTTAGGGTCTTGATCCCTAAACAGGGTCTCTTCTCCCTGCAGCCAGAAATTAGTTCATGCCTCTGCTCAAAAGCCTCCCATACCTTCCCATCTCATTCATACTATGATGGATGGACTTTATTTTGACACACGATTTCTTTAATACCCTGGCTTACTCTTGCCAAGCTCACATCTTAACCACTTTTCTCTTACTTTATCAGGATGTGCTTCAGGCTCAGGGACTTTGCACTTGCTGTTGGCTCTGCCTGAAGCACTCTTATCCCAAATGACATCTCGACTTACTGCCTTACTTTGTTCCCTTCAGAGGTTGGATCAAATGTCACATATCATAGAGCCTTATCCTGACTACCTTATCTAAAATAACTAATGTGTGTTAGTTACTTTGTTCCCTTCAGAGGCTGGAACTTACTTGGTTCTCTTTTTTCTCTTCAGAGGTTGGATCAAATGTCACATATCACAGAGCAATCCTGACTACCCTAACTAAAATAACTACATCTCCTCTTCCTCCTGTTTTGACTATCCCCTCTCCAGCTCATTATTTTTTTATCATAGCATGCATTATGAGGATTAGTATATTTTAATTTATTTAATTATTTTCTGAGTAAAATATAAGCTCCCTGATAGCAATAATTTAGCACATTTTATTTACTCCATAAAAATGGACTGAATAGGCTGGGCGTGGTGGCTCAGGCCTGTAATCCCAGCAGTTTGGGAGGCTGAGGGGGGCGGATCATGAGGTCAGGAGTTCGAGACCAGCCTGACCAACATGGTGAAACCCTGTCTCTACAAAAAATACAAAATTAGCTAGGCATGGTGGGGTGTGCCTGTAATCCCAGCTACTCAGGAGGGTGAGACAGGAGAATCGCTTGAACCCAGGAGGCGGAGGTTGCAGTGAGCTGAGATCACGCCTTCGCACTCCAGATTGCACTCCAGCCTGGGCAACAGAGCGAGATTCCGTCTCAAAAAAAAAAAAAAAATGGGCTGAATAAATAAATTCTTTAAGGAATGAAAAAGATAAAATTCTGCTTCAGTTTTAGACATTTGTTTAATTATTGGAGCAAAAGTTAGGCGGGGTTGGGGGGCAGAAAAGAAAGAAACATTGAAGAAATCTGCTTTCCTGGAATTCTTTGCAAAAGACATTCTGACAATTCTTTGTCAAATGCCCATTGCTAACAATGCAGTTACTCAGGCACCGTTCATCATGGTCAGCATTCCACATGCAGTGAGAGGAGGGAGCCAGCCATTTTTGCTGACAAACAACTCCCTGCACAGACCCACTGCGCTGTCTCCTGTCACCCAGGAGAATCCCTCCCCACAAACGACAGAGCCGCAATTTCAGTCCAGAGACATGAGACAGGCAGGGAAGCTCTGTTTTGCTCCTTCAAAAGATAAGGGGTTGCTCTGAGTCTTCTGGTTTAAGATTTATGACTATAAATCTGATAAATAATCAGAGATAAATGTGGTTTGTTTTACTGTCTCTTGCCAAAGATTATGCCCTCCCAGACTTCCAAAGTATCTGTAGGTTGCACCATGCTATCACTACAAGAATAGTGTAGAACTATGTGAAATGCCCACCGAAATCCCATGCCAGCATCCTCTTCTTCCTCTAGCTCCTCCTTCTCAGCCTCACTTCCTTTTTTCCTGAGGTAAAGCAGGAATGCATGCACCCACACATGCACACATACTTACACACACATGACCACACACATACTGTCATTTTTTTGTGTGTGTGAGTAGTAGTTTTGGACACGCATTGCATGAGCAGTTTCAACTGTGAACTCTGACCTGCTTATCCAGGCAATGCATTCCAGGTTTCAGCAGAAAGGCTTTTTAATAAAACCATCATCTTAAGAAAGCAAGCGATGGTGTTTTATTCAAACATATCTAATTCTTAAAAGGTTACATAAATAACCTAAGACAAGATCACATTCAGTCCTGTTTTTCTTTCTGCTATTAGACTGTTTTTTTTTTTTTTTTTTTTTGCTATTTTTTCCTTCTCATATGGGGTCATATCATTAGGAGAACCATGGATTAAAGCAGAACATTTGGAAATGGGCCAAACATACTGAGTTTCCATTCCCATTTTTTAACCACTTCAGAGCAAGCCAGTGAACACATCATTTTAATGAAATGAATATTTGATCTATAAACTAAAAATTATTATTTGAATGTTTGATTTTAAAATATTTTCAAATCATAAAACTTTTTTAGTGATTCCACAGACAAATTTGGCATTATGTCAAAAATACTGAGAAAATCCCCACCCTTCCTAATCATAGAATGTCAGTACTTTCATTCCAATTTCCTGGTCTAAACATGCTTGAACAGAGAAGTACTCAAGAAAAATATAAAAGGTACCTAAGTTTTGGAAAAGGATGCCATACATGCAAGGTGCTTTAAGTATTTTTCTCATCTCATTCTTACAGTATTTCTATATGGGAAGATTATTAAACCAGTTTAAAAATGGGAGAAGAAAGACACCCGCTGGCAAGTGGAAAAGTTAATGGTTAAAAATGGGTCTGACCTCCACCTGTCTACCCAAGAAAAGAAACTATGGAGGTTCTGACTTGAAACTTCAAATAGCTTATAATGTCTTGGTCTTTGGTTCTTTAGAATATGAGGTCTGGGAAGCAACATAAGAAATCTCTGTAGACAAAGTAAAATTTGAACTGGATCTCAATGGAGAAGTAATCTTATAACAAGGATAAAGAAAGATTAAAAAGGTAGAAGGGATGAGGGAAATATATACTGTAATGAGAGAAAGGAAATACATGTTTGGGCAGACAAAGCCTGGATCAATAAGAGCATATAATTTCGTAAAACCATATATTATGACTGGAGATCGTTGGTATTATTAGGAGGTAGAGGGTTCTGGGAAATAAGGCTATGAGGATTCTGCAGATGTAGGGGAGACCCTGAAGATTTTGTGTAAGAAATGACATGCACAAAGCCGGGAATTAGAATTATTCATATGACAGTGGAGTATGAGGAAATGATAAGGGAAAAAAAATAGAGATAAACAGCAATTAGCAACCTGATCGACACAACGCATTAGACCAGATGGTTGTAGTTAATGCAGCTTTATGGGAAATGTCTAAACAATCATGAGCAGCATATTTTGCTATCACATAAAAAGAATATGATGTGCCCTAAAGTCTTTGTTACCATGGATGCATTCACTATTTTATTACTGTTTAGTGAGTACCTCCTCCATTGTTAAGAGTTTGGAATACATAATGGACACATATAGTCCCTGACCTCAAAGAACTTAGTGTCTAAGAAGAGAGACAAACAAGTAATCAGAGATTTGCAGTACACTGTGCTTATTGCCATAAAGGTGCCAAATACAGGGAGCCACTGGAACATGTAGAAATTCATCAGAATTGCAGTTTGCTGCATCTTTGATCCTCAGGTTTTTCGAGACTGATTTGAACTACATGTTATACTTGATTTTAGTTTGCAAGTGCATGGTGAGTGAATAATCATGTGAAAAGAAATGTAATGCAAATGAGAAAGAAAAGCAGAGATCTAGTTGCACTGGATAACCAAACACTCCAGAAGTTGAGTGACAACTCTGGAATACAAGACAGGCCTGAGCATAGGGTATAAAATCTTCCATGCTTCCAAAGAGCAATTCTGGAGAAGCCTCTAGTAGTATCTAGATAATGAACCATTGCAGCTGTAATTTAAAGCAAAAGCAATTATTGAAGGGTATGAATGTGAGGAGGCAGTTTTCATGGTGAATTAAAGTGCTTTGATAATGAAATAGTTATTTCAAGTTAAATTAACCATTAAAGATTCCAGATTTGATATCTAAAGTTACAGTGAAAAATATAAAGATCTGCAGCTATATTTTTCTAGAATAAATATATTTGCTAGAAGCAAAAAGGAGGAGGTAGTATAAGATCTGGCAAAAACGAAACGAAGACAAGATTGAATTGGACCATCAGAAATCTTATCTTGATGACAGCAATAGTCTAGGTGACCTTGGGAACTAATAATGTTCTAATATTAGCTAACATCTATGCAGTTCCTTGTTGTTCTCTTTCTCTCCTTTCACACTCGGTTTATAACACATCTATTCACCAATATAATTGTCTATGCCCCAAGCCTCCTTTCTTGGTACATACCTGTTAAAATTGCTATGGAAAATAACATAGTCAAATGCTTAAATACATAGACTTTGTAGTTACAGGTTCCTGAATTCCAAAACCATTCAGGATCTGAGGTGATTTTTTTCTCTTTCATCTCTTGTAGTTGAAGTTTCTTCATTCATAAAGTGAGCATAACATTGTATTGCCTACTTAGTAGAGTGCTTTTCAGGATAAAGGTGATGCTGTATATGAGGTGCTTAATTAACACAGTCCTCAACATATGGTAAGGAATCAATTATGTTTATTACTATTATGTACTAAGCACTTAAAATTGATTTTTCAATTTAATGTCTCATGTACATTTTCAGATGCATTGTTATCTATAATAAAGGGTAACAGAATGCCCCCTTCTATCTATAAAACTCTGCAACTCAATAGTATGCTTAGCATTCAAGTCATTTAGCTCCTCTGAACTGAACAGGAAAATAGGGCGAGTTTTGCACTTGTACCCTGAAAATTCTCAAACTAGGACTACAAGCACACCCACATACACACAAACACACATACCTTAAGACCATCACACCTCATGTAAGGTGAATGTGATGGCCACTTTTCATTTTTATATTTCATTCTCCCAGTTTATATGACTTGTTGATGGCTAATTGGTAAGAAATTTGAAGAACCCAGCACTGTCTAAAGATGGAAGCTAATCTCATGATTTGTGTAATATGACTTGCTTTGGAGCTAACAAGAGAGTCTGCTACTCAGTTTTCCCACCCTGCATTTAACATAATCCCACACATGTCTTACATAGAAGGAAATCATGGAGCAAGGAAGAATCGAAAAAGAAATTGCCACCTGAGTTATAGTATTGCATGCATTTATCTTTTTATCTCTTTTTGTATAGTAACTTAGATGAAATGAGTATTAAGATTATAAGGTAGGAATACAGTTAACCAAGGAGGTGAAAGATCTTTATAAGGAGAACTACAAAAGACTCCTGAAGGAAATTATAGAGGACACAGACAAATAGAAAAATATCCCATTCTCATGAATTGGAAGAATCAATATTGTTAAAATGACCATACTGCCCAAAGCAATCTACAAACTGAATGCAATCTCTATCAAATTATCAATGTGATTTTTCACAGAATTAGAAAAAAGAATTCTAAAATTGATATGAAACCAAAAAAAGCCAGAGTAGCCAAAGCAAACCTAAGCAAAAAGAATAAAGCATGAGGTGTCACATTACCTGACTTCAAATTATACTACAAGGCTATAGTAACAAAACATCATGTTATTGATATAAAAATAGATCAATGGAACAGAGTAGAGAACCCAGAAATGAAGCCACATACTACAACCAACTGATGTTCAACAAAGTTAACGAAAATATATACTGGGGATAGGGTACCATATTAAATAAATGGTGCTGGGAAAATTGGATATCCCTATGTAGAAAGATGAAACAGGAATCATAATTCCATTACATACCAAAACTAACCCAGATAGATTGAAGACCTAAATATAAGACCTCAAACTACAAAATTTTAGAGGAAAAATTCTTCTGGACATTGGCCTAGGCAAAGAATTTATGACCAACTCCTCAAAAGTAAACATAACAAAAAAATACACAAATAGCACTTAATTAAACTTAAAAGCTACTGCGCAGTAAAACAATCCACAGAGTAAACAGACAACCTGTAGAATGGAAAAAATATTTGTTATCTATGTATCAGACAAAGGGCTAATATGCAGAATCTTCAAGGAACTCAAACAGTTCAATGAGAAAAAACAAAATAACGCCATTAAAAAGTGGACAAAAGACACGAACAGACATTTTCCAAAAGAGGGCATACAAGTGGCCAACAAACACATGAAAAAAATACTTAACATTACTAATAATCAGCAAAATACAAATTAAAACCACAAGGAGATACCATCTTACACCAGTCAGAATGGCTATTATTAACAAACTCTAAAAACAACAGATGTTGTTGAGGATGAGGAGAAAAGTGACCACTGGACCACTGATACTTTCTGTATAGGAATGTGAATAGGTGCAACCTTTATGGGAAACTGTATGGAGAGTTCTCAAAAAACTAAAAATAGAACTACCATTCAACCCAGCAGTCCCACTACTGGCTATATTTCCAAAAGGAAAGAAATCATTATATCCAAAAGATAACTGCACTCAAATGTTTATTCTAACACTGTTCACAATATCAAACAAAGGTATGGAATCAGTCTAAGTGTCTGTCAGTGGAGGACTGGACAAAGAAAATGTGGTACACATATACCACAGAATACTATTCAGCCATAAAAGAGAATTAAATCATGTCTTTTGCAGCAACATAGATGAAGCTGGAAGCCATTATCCTGAAATAACTCAGAAGCAGAAAGTTAAATTCTGCATGTTTTCACTTATAAGTGGGAGTTAAAGATGGGTACATACGGACCTACAGAGTGGAATGACAGACACTAGAAACCACAAAAGGTGAGAGGGTAGGAGGAGGGTGATGGTTAAAAGATTACCTGTTGGGTAAAATATTCATTATTTGTGTGATGGGTACACAAGAATTCCAGACTTCACCGTTATGCCTGTAAGACATCTGCAGTTGTACCCTCTAAACATATAAAAATAGACTTTTAAAAGATTATAAGAAAGTCTCAAGGAATATCAAAATAATCTCACATAATAAAGAAGCATGTATGTGCAATATCTGAGATGAGCTGTTTGCACATGCTGCCTTTTATAGCAAACATTGTAATATTTTCATTAGAGATCAAAATAGCCCGTCATTCACTGAACGAATATCATGAAAGTTTTATGTCTAATGAAAAGACTCAATGAATTCCTCCATTTTGTAACAGTAACAGATAAGAGTAGGATTAGCTATTTTCTAGTTCAAAGACAGATTTTTCTCGTAAAATGTTTAGATTCAGCAGTCTCCTTTGAGGTTGTAGTAGAATTCAAATCTGAAAGCAGTGACTCTTCATTTTTATGGGTTATCTACTCCTGTGAGTATATAATGAAAATCATGGATTCTTCTGTAGGAAGAATATACATATGCACATATATTCAAAATATTTCAGTTTAATATCCTTATTTCCCCCTTTTCTGAAATACTTTTATTGTTGAGAAGTCGTGAACCTCTTCTTTTTAGAATAATATTGTCTTTCAAAACTGAGTAATTGTCCCAGGAAATCCAGAATTTCACTTTTCACTCTACTGCACAAAACAATCAAGAAAACTTGTATAATTTTAAAGATTATGAATTTTTAGAGGCAGACTTTATCTAGCTTACTAATTCAGAAAAGAATACAGCAAACTAAGTCAGTTTGAAGGAAAGAGGTAGTTCAAGGAAAATTCCTTTTGTTTCCTTTTGAAGATGGTGTTTATCCTTGTACAAACTTTTCAGAGGTAAGACTGAGACATGCCAGAAGTTGTACAAGGAAAATAGGCTTTTACATTAATTGTATATAAAACCTAGCAATGGATTAGCCCAAGCCATTAAAAAAAAAAAAAAAAAAAAAGATGGGACAGTCACAATAGGAAAAGTTGGCCAAACAAGGCCCTACTCTTTCCTTCTGACTCATTTGCTGTCCATGGTAAGCTATTAACATCATGGTCAATGAAACAGAAATTCTTCTGATATGAACCATCCTAAGATGGCCTGCCTATGCCACACTTCCACAGCCTGATGAAGCCAGAGAAGTCATCAAATGTGTGGGGCTGTCACCTATTCTCTTTATGTCTCCATATTTCTTATTCTCTCTACCCCAGATTTCATCATCAAAGGCCAAGATAATGATTTCTTTCCAGGGAGGGCTGAAGTGCTTGCAGGTGGCTTTACCACCCGTGACTATGGAGGTCTAGCCACAATAATGCTCTCTATGGATTGTCCAGTTGGAGAATTTGGATAAATAATAAGAGATGGCTCCGAGTCAGGACAGGAAACAAAAATTGTTTTGAAGATGGTGAGTGAATGGCAAATCATACATATAAGTGACTCTCTTTGTCTGCTTTCTGACTCTCTTCCTTCCTCATTCCATTACATGGTGGATGGTTGTTGAGATAAATGCACTTCACTTTAAATTGCACTGCTCTGTTAAGAACAAATCCTTAAGACCTGGAATTTGTAGATTTTTGCTTTTATTTTTGAGACTGCATCTACTTTCTATTTTGCACTGAAGTCTTCCTCCTGGGGTTTAAATTTAATACTTCCTACCAGAAGGCATTTCCTATTCTCCCTTCCTTGGGATGATACAGACATGTAAAAAGGAGAGAGAAAAAAATACATTGGCTCCTCATGCTAAAAAGTCAGTCACAAGAGCTCTGTTTTATTTTTGTAAGGGTTTTCCATGGGCCACATACTGTGGCAGATATTTTACATGGATAATTTGTAACCATCACAACAATTCTGCAAATGGCTTTTGTTACATGCATGCATTTTGAGTTGAAGAGTCTGAGACGTGAAGATATGAAATGACTTGACAATCTCATCCATGAAAGACGAAGAAACGGAAAATACCTCCCAAGAGGCCAACGTAGAGTGAGAATAAATAAAAGTAATATGGAGGAACAATGTATTCAATGCCATGGCTCTTTCAAGTACTTTGCATATATTATCACTTTTATCACCATTAGAATTATATGAGGTAGGTTCAAGTGTTAATACCATTTAAGGAAACTGAGGCAGAGAAAATTCAAAGTCAAGTCGATAAAGTGGGATGGTTAATTTTAGCTGTCTGCTTGGCTAGGCTATGGTGCCAATTTATTTATTTATTTATTTATTTATTTTTTTCCCAAACATCAGTCTAAATGTTGCTGTCAAGGCACTTTTTAGATATAATTCACATTTAAGGCAGTAGGCTCAGAAAAGCAGATGGCCCTCCATACTGTGGATAGCCCATGAGTTGAAGGCCTTCTGAGCAACGATTGAGGTTCCCTGAAGTAATTCTTCTCAAGGCAGCAGTATAGAAACCCTGACTAAGTGCCAGCCTGCTCCTCTGCAGAATCTGGATTCAAAGCTGCAGTATCAACTTTTACCTGAATTTCCAGCCTGCCAGCCTTCCCTATGGACTTCTGACTTGCCAGCTCCCACAATTGTGGAAGCGAATTCCGTTGAAAAATCTCTCTCCATGCAAAAGCTCCTAGTGGAAGGTCTGTTTTTTTCTCAGTAATTTCCTCTCAAAAAAGAGATGCAGAGTTTTATTAGAAATGCAGAGTAATGTAATACTTCATCTGTATTTTGTTGAAATAAATGCAGGACCATGGCGTTAATTAAGATTGTTGACAAACAGGAGATGATAGATAATTATGAAAATTTAATTTAGGATTTCTCAAGTTTTATATCTTTGAACAGAAAGCTCTGTAAATATATATCTTTCATTGTCCATAGTTAGAAAATGTTATTTTATGCCTTTGGGTTTAGAGTTTTTTTGTTTTGTTTTGTTTTTTACTATTTTCTAATAGAAATAAAACAGCACTAAGTCAACAAAAATAATCTCTTCTTCTCCGTTTGTTTCTTTTTTCTTTTTCTATCTCGCTACACACAGCTGTCTTCTCAGATTAGGACGGTGCCTAGAATTCAAGCCCTCAGCGCATGTGTTTGTGATGATTATTGCGACAAGGGAGACTAAATGTCCAATTAAAATCTCTGCTTACCCTTCCACAGTTTATATAGTTGCCTCTGTCAAAAGGATTCCCAGTTAGGACCTTTATTTAGCAGCACATTTTTGCACACAGGTGGGACAAGGTGACAATCTTGACCCCAAAATGTGAGCAGAGATGAGGAAAATTGACGAACAGAGTTAAAAAATAGAAGGAACTTCACATTGCCTTCCGACTTCTGTTTCATGGCTTCAGAGGACCCCAAGGGAATGGTGAGAACACAAAATTAAAGGGTGCTGTGTCTTTAATTTTTTTTTTTTTTTTAGACAGGGTCTTACTCTGTCACCCAGGTTGGAGTGCCATGGCACGATCACAGCTCACTGCAGCCATGACTTCCCTAGACTCAGGTGATCCTCCCACCTCAGCTTCCTGAGTAGCTGGGACTACAGGCATGCACCAACATACCCAGCTAATATTTGTACTTTTGTTTGTAGAGATGGGGTTTCACGATGTTGCCCAGGCTGGTCTTGAACTCCTGGGCTCAAGAGATCCCCCCCGGCCTTAGCCTCACAAAGTGCTGGGATTACAGGCATGAACCACTATGCCTGGCCATGTCTTTGAATTTTTATAGGGAGAAAATAATGCTACCAGAAATGCCTATCTTGGACAGTCATATGAACAAGAAATAAATATTCAAGGAATTAAGCAGCTGAAATTTTGGTGTTTGTCAGACTTGCTAACTTAATCTCAACTAAAATAATGATAATGATGAAGATTATCATTACATGATAATATTTTCCCAAGCACAAAAATGTATTAAGTAGTAGAGTCACTATCACAGCCTAGGTATATCCAGACCTAGATCTAACATGCCCTATTCATTTATCAGCTATCAGTTTTTCCCGCAGTAACAAACAACCCTAATATTTCCATTGTTTTAAAAATATATTTCTTGTTCATCTACACAGAACTAGCAATCTGCAGTTTGATTAGACTTTTCATAGTTTTTCCTGGCTTCTGGGCTGTGCTGGCCTTAGCTAGATGCATCTTCTCATTTCAGAAACAAGGCTAAAATGGTAGCTCCTTTCTGAGGCATGGTTTTCTCATGATGAAGTTCAAGAACAAGTACATTTAAAGTTTTGGCTTACATGTGGTATATAGTATATGTGTTCACATTTTAGTTTCCAAAGGAGATCACAGGTCCAAGCCAAAAGGCAATAGGGCAGAAAAGTATATTCTGTGTATAGGAAAATATGACAAGTATAGGGAAAGAATAAAGTTATGACCCAATATTACAATCTACTACATTTTGGGGCATTTTTTTTTTTTTTTTTTTTTTTGAGAGGGAGTCTCGCTTTGTTGCCCAGGCTGGAGTACAGTGGCGCGATCTCGGCTCACTGCAAGCTCCGCCTCTGGTGTTCATGCCATTCTCCTGCCTCAGCCTCCTGAGTACCTGGGACTACAGGCGCCCACCACCAGCCCAGGCTAATTTTTTGTATTTTTAGTAGAGATGGGGTTTCACCGTGTTAGCCAGGATAGTGGGGCATGTGTTTTTTACATTAGAACATTCTATCAATAGCAATATAGTTTGAATGTTTGTCCCATCCGAATCTCACGTTGAGGTGTAATCACCAATATTGGGGGTAGGACGTGGTGAGGAGTGTGCAGGTCATGGGGGCAGATCTCTCATGAATGGCTTGGTGCTATCCTCATGTTAATGAGTGAGTTCTCACTCTGATAGTTCATGTGAGAGCTGGTGATTTAAGAGCCTGGGACCTCCCACTTCTCTCTCTTGTTTGCACTCAAAATGTGATGTGCCTGCTCCCACTTCACCTTCCTCCATGAGTAAAAGCTCCTTGAGTCCCCACCAGAAGCTGAACAGATACCTGAACCATGCTTCTTGTACAGCCTGCAGAACCCTGAGCCAATTAAAACTCTTTTCTTCATATATTACCCAGTCTCAGATATTCCTTTATAGTAACACAAAATTGTTAAGGAAAGAGATTTTGCACATCATCGTATATTCCTTCGAAAATTACTTAACAAATTGAGTAATCAATTGACTTCATAAAAAGGCAACCTAGGCCCTAAATATGGGCCTTCTGTAGGGAAGACTCATATTGAAGACAACATTTAAAAGTGGAATATTGGAAAGAATACAGGGTAGTTTCAAGCAGGTATCTGAGCCCTCATAATACAAATGTATTTGTTTTTCTATGTGTGTAAAACATTCATAAAAATAATCAAGATTTAAAGTAACGTTTCAACTCTAAATTTGTGCAATTCCACAGGTGGTCAAATTTACTTACTGAAGATTCCCTGAGTAGATATGAGTAATACAGGTACTGTATTGATTTTTTTAAATGGAGGTATTTGTACTAATCACCCTCAATGTACCTATAACCTTCAACAAAGACTCTCCTCCTATTTTTTCTTCTTATAAAATGTGGCTTGAAGAACACAAATACCTTCTTGGAAAACTACTTGTTGAGTATGGCCACCCATGTTTGAAGTCAGTCATGTAATTTAATTATCTAGCTGTTTTCAAATCATCTAATTGTTTGATGAAATCAATCTAATGTCTACTTTGCTTTCTCTTCAAGCTGGAATTTATGTGTGTGCACAATATCTTCAGCCCCAAGTTTCACTTACTCATGTAAGTTAAATAAAATGTTTCATCTAAACAATTATGTTAGCCTAATGATGGCCGATTGGGTAAATTTCCCACTTTTCACTCAGACACTCAGATGTTTTGGTCTTTTATAGAAGACATTGTATAAAGATAAATTTGCCCAGAAATGAACTAGAGAATTTAGTATGTTGAGAATAAATAGCTTGGGCCCAGTGCCATGGCTTATGCCTGTAATCCCAGCAATTTGGGAGGCTGAGACAGTTGGATCACCTGAGATCAAGAGTTCGAGACCAGCCTGTCCAACACGGGGAAACCCCATCTCTACTAAAAATACAAAAAACAGCCGGGCGTCTTGGTAGGCGCCTGTAATCCCAGCTACTTGGTAGGCTGAGGCAGGAGGATTGCTTGAACCCAAGAGGCTGAGGTTGAAGTGAGCTGAGATCGCGCCAATGCACTCCAGCCCAGGTGACAGAGCGATTCTCAATGAAAGAATAAAAAAGAAAAGAGAAAAAAGAAAAAAAAAGAATAAGCAGTTCAAATATTTTTAATTTTTTCATTTGCATTAATGATGGGCAGGGGTACACAGTCTCTGCATTAAGTTTAAAAAGTTGTATACAGACTTCATTCTATTTATCCTCACATCAACACATCAACACATTAATGTAGGTGCTGTAATCCCAACTTATCCATGCGTGAGGCTCACACGTATTAAATGATGGTAATACCTGTATGTATCAAAGCACAATCGTTCATTTCTTCCTAGATATACCAGAGTTTCCTTTATTTCATAGAATAAATGATACTGATTTATGTGAATCCCTTAAGTACTACATTAGGTTATTAGTCTGTGATTAGATGCATAATAACAATGCTTTAAAATGTTATTAAAAATAAATAATTATCAAATAGACATGATCTTTACCCCCAACAGTTGATTGGATAATCTCTGTGCCATCAGGTTGGATATATTTCTCCTGGCATGTCAAGCAATTTAGACATCATTGAAATCCTGGCAGCCACAGTTATTACTGACTAAAAATAAAATATTTACATTGTCATTCAAAATATATACGCTGCAGCATTTGTCTTCAGGCCAATCACTTAAAGAGAGATTAACCAATTTGGTCTGCTTCTAAGAAGAAAAATCGGTTGACCTCAATCTGGAATTTTATTCTTATAGTAAACTTCAGGATAAAATGGGTGAAGTACCATCTTCTTTATGTTTTGGAAGTTGGAGTATGTTGCAAGGAATTAATTTTAGAAGAACGTAAGGCAATAAGCTCTCATGACTTCAATATTTTTATTTATAAACAAAGATTACAAAATTTTTCAATCCTCAGCAGTTGCGTGAAAGGAAACAAATATTTGAAAGGAAGAAAACAAGATTAAAACAAATATTATGTTCTAAATAATAATTAGTAAAATAATTGATGTAATTTTAACCACGTAATCAAGTCCATCCTATGTGAAAAAATAGAAGGATACTAAATATCTGTAAACAGGAAACAGTTACTCAAATTATGACACACCAATACAATTTAACATTAGGTAGTTACCAATACAATGTACCTCTTTGGTACAACCTACTATGTAAATAGTGCAATTCCAACTATGAAAATATAGAGGAAATAATGGAAAAAAGAAAACATACAATATTAACATTAGACACTTTCAAGAAATAGAAACATTTAATTTTCCTTTTATTTAAAAATTTCTAATAGTAGGTAATAAGCATGGTTCTAAGCATGTTCTGAATATTAATTCATTTAATCTTCCAAAACATTATATGGTAGATGAAGTGTCCATTAGTTTTCTATCTCTGTGTAATAAGTTACCACAAAGTTAGCAGCTTAAGAGAACATACACTTGTAACAGCACAGGTTTTGTTGGTCAGGAGTCCAGGCATGGCTTAGCTGGATTTTACGCTCAGGG
This sequence comes from Symphalangus syndactylus, assembly GCF_028878055.3. Taxonomy (NCBI): domain Eukaryota; kingdom Metazoa; phylum Chordata; class Mammalia; order Primates; family Hylobatidae; genus Symphalangus; species Symphalangus syndactylus. The sequence continues at coordinate 27,056,577 of NC_072438.2, forward strand.
TCTCATAAAGAGGTAATTACACTTTAACAAAGCTGCATTCTCATCTAGGGGCTCAACAAGGGAAGAATCTGCTTCCAAGTTCATTCAGATTGTGGGCAGAATTCATTTCCTGTGGCTTTATGACTGAAGGCTCTGGCTTCCACTGGTGGTCAGTTGGAAGCTACCCTCAGCTCTTTCTGGGCACCTGCAGTTCCCTGCCACATGCTCTTCCCCATAGGCCATTCACAACACAGCTGTTTGCGTTCCTAAGGTCAGTAGGGAATCTTTCTTAAACTATAGTTTTAGACAGAGATCTATATAATGTAATGTAGTCATGGAAATGGCATTCCATTCCTGTATTAGTCTGTTCTAGCACTGCTATAAAGAAATACCTGAGACTGGGTAATTTATAAAGAAAACAGGTTTAACTGGCTCATGATTCTGCAGGCTATGCAGAAAGCATGGCTGGGGAGGCCTCGGGAAACTTACAATTATGGTGGAAGGCAATGAAGAAGCCTGCACGAGTTACACAGCCAGAGCAGGAGCGAGACAGGGTGGGAGGAAGTGCCACACAAATTTAAACTACCAGATCTCATGAGAACTCACTATCATGATGACAGAAACAAAGAGGATGATGTTAAACCATGAGAAACTGCCCCCATGATCCAGTCACCTCCCACCAGGCTGTACCTCCAACATTGAGGATTACAATTGAACACGAGATTTGGGTGGGGACACAGATCCAAACTATATCAATTCCCTTTGCCATATAATGTAGCATAATCAATGGAATGACATCTCATCATTTTAATATATTCCAATGATTAGAAACAATTCATAAATTCAGCCTGAACTCAAGGGTGGGAACTCCTACAAGGCCATGACTCATAGTAGGTCACCATCATTTGTATCTTCTGTACACTATGTTTATTATCATTTTACAGATGAGTGAATCAGGGCTCAGAGAGATTTAGTATTCTGCCTATAGTCAAAAGTTAACAACTGAAAAAGTTGTGATTTGTATTCAAGCAACATGAATTTAGAGTCCTTGTTCTTAACCACTGTGGTGTGTGTCTTGGAGTAATCATTTTGTTATCATTTAATATGTATTCCATTTATATCTATGGAGTGGCTCAAATATGTTAGATATTATCATAAACATTGAAAATACCATTGCAGAAGACATACAATCCTTGTCCTCTGAGAGTTTGTTATCTAGTGGGAATATGTTATACCCAGGTAAGCAACAAATATAGTATATAGACAATGATTGGAGAAGTGTGGGGTTCTGTGGAAGCCCAGGGGAGGGGCATGTAACCTAGAGTTGTAGACTCAAAGGAGAGTTCCAGGAAAACATGCATGCAAGCTCTGGCCAGAAGGATGGATAGAAAGTAAAAGGGAGAATGGGAAATGAGTGAAGGTAGCAGGTAGATGCAGTGTTTCTGGTGACGGGAAAACAATGCTAGAGGTCTTTTGGTGAGGGGGAACTCCAGACTGTCATGAAATTAAAAGTGTTTCCACAGATTTATCCAAAGAGTGTGAAGCACTTATGAGAAGGGTATAGTTGCAAAATGCAAAACTCCTAAATTAGGAAGGGGCTTGTTATGGGATTGGGGTTTTTATTTAGACAATAAGAAATCACTGAAGCAAAATTTTATCAATTGCATAAGCATTTTATGGACAAACACAGAAGGATAACTGAAGGCTACAATGCCAGCTAGAATATCGTTATAATAATCCAGATAAGAGAGAACAATGGCTTGGACCAGGTTAATGGGATCTGGGAAGGACAAAAGTCAATACATGAAGGGATTAACTTTGTGCTTATTTCCTCTTATATTTTTGGGTATATTTTGCTATTTATTTTAATAAGAATACCTCAATTTTAACATCAATAATATATTCATTTAAGAAAAAGTAAATAAAACAGATATCCTCACCAAATGTGATGCCTGTATTAGTCTGTTCTCCCACTGCTATAAAGAACTACCAAAGGCTGCATAATTTAAGAAGAAAAGAGGTTTAATTGACTCACAGTTCCACAGGCTGTGCAAGAAGCATGGCTAGAGAGGCCTCAAAAAACTTACAATCATGGTGGAAGGCGAAGGGGAAGCCAGCATGTCTTACCTTGGTGGAGCAGGAGAGAGAGAGACTGAAGGGGGTGTTCTCTACACTTTTAAACAACCAGATCTCATGAGAAGTCACTCACTATCACAAAAACACCAATGGGGAAATCTGCCCCATGATACAATCACCTCCCACCAGGTCCTTCCTCTAACACTGGGAATTACAATTCAACATGATATTTGGGTGGGGACACAGAGCTAAATCATATCATTTCATCCCAGCCACTCCTAAATCTCATGTCCTTCTCATATTTCAAAACACAATCATGCCCTCATAACAGTCCCCCAAAGTCTTAACTCATTCCAATATTAACTCAAAAGTCTAAGTCCAAAGTCTCACTAAGACAACGCAAGTCCCTCCCACTTATGAGCCTGTAAAATCAAAAACAAGTTAGTTACTTCCAAGATGCAGTGGGAGCACAGGCATTGGTAAATGCTCCCATTTCAAATGGGAGAAATTGGCCAACACAAAGGAGCATCAGGCCCCATGCAAGCTGGAAACCCAGCAGGACAGTCATTAAACCTTAAATCTCCAAAATAATCTCCTTTGACTCCATGTTTCATGACCAGGCTATGCTGATGTGAGGGGTGGGCTCCAAAGTCCTTGGGAAGCTCTGCCCCTGTGGCTCTTCAGAGTACAGCCCCCACAGCTGCTTTCATAGTCTGGCATTGAGTGCCTGTGGCTTTTACAGGCACAGGGTGCAAGGTGGTCTGTGGTCTGGAGGATGATGGCCCTCTTCCGACAGCTCTACAAGGCAGCGTCCCAGTAGGGAGTCAGTGTAGGGGCTCGAACCTCACATTTTCCCGTTGCACTGACCTAGTAGAGATTTTCCAGAAGGGCTCTACCCCTAAATCAGATATCTGCCTCAACATCCAGGTGTTTCCATACATTCTATGAAATCTAGGCAGAGGCTCCCAAATTTCAGCTACTGCCTTCTGTGCACCTGCAGGCCCAACACCACATGTAATCCACTGAGGCTTGGGGCTTGCACCCTCTGAAGCAATGGCCCAAGGTGCCCACCTTGGCCTCCCAAAATGCTGGTATTACAGGCATGAGCCACCAAGCCCAGCCCCAATTTTCTATATTAGTCTGTTCTCACTCTGCTATAAAGAACTATGTGAGACTAGGTAATTTGTGAAGAAAAGAGATTTAATTGACTCACAGTTCCACAGGCTAGAGAGGAAGCATGGCTGGGAGGCCTCAGGAAACTTAAAATCACAGCAGAAGGCTAAGGGAAAGCGAAAACATCTTACCATGGTGAAGCAGGAGAGACAGAGTAAAGGGGGAAGGGCTACACACTTTTAAGCAACCAGATCTCATGAGAACTCACTCATTATCATGAGAACAGCAATGGGGAAATCTGCCTACATGATCTAATAACCTCCCACCAGCTCCACCCCCCCATATTTTTGGATTACAATTCAACATGAAATTTGAGTGTGGACACAGAACCAAAGCATATCAATGCCCTATTAGTTTTCCTATTAAAGCTATGTTGATTTACTCAGAGAAATAATTTTTTACCAGCTGATAACCTACACACTTACACATCTTTTCCTACCTTTTCTCCTGAAGACCTTAGAGTTTCATAATGAAAATCTGTTTCACTGATTCTAATGGTCTTTCTGTCTGATGTATCCATCCAGAATTTGCTTTCTATCTTCTAAAAAAAATTGGAAAAACATTCGACATGGATAGGAAGAATCAGTATCTTGAAAATGGCCATACTGCCCAAAGTAATTTATAGATTCAATGCTATCCCCATCAAGTTACCTCTGACTTTCTTTACATAATTTGGAAAAAAAAACACTTTAAGTTCCATACGGAACCAAAAAAAAAAAAGCCTACATAGCCAAGACAATACTAAGCAAATAGAATAAAGATGGAAGGATCATGCTACCTGACTTCAAACTATATTGCAAGGCTACAGTAACCAAAACAGCATGGTACTGGTACCAAAACAGATATATAGACCAGTGGAGAAGAATGGAGGCCTCAGAAATAACACCACACATCTACAACCATATGATCTTTGACACACTTGACAAAAACAAGCAATGGGGAAAGGATTTCCTATTTAATATATGATACTGCGAAAACTGGCTAGCCATATGCAGAAAACTGAAACTGGACCCCTTCCTTACACCTTATACAAAAATTAACTCAAGATGGATTAAAGACTTAAACGTAAGACCTAAAACCATAAAAACTCTACAAGAAAACCTAGGCAATACTATTCAGGATATAGGCATGAGCAAAGACTTCATGACTATAACATCAAAAGCAATGGCAACAAAAGCCAAAATTGACAAATGAGATCTAATTAAACTAACGAGCTTCTGCACAGTGAAAGAAACTATCACCAGAGTGAACAGGCAACCTACAGAATGGGAGAAAATGTTTGAAATCTATCCATCTGACAAAGGACTAATATCCAGAATCTACAAAGAACTTAAACAAATTTACAGGAAAAAAAACAAACCCTATCAACAAGTGGGTGAAGGATATGAACAGATACTTCTCAAAAGACATTTATGCAGCCAACAAACATATTTTAAAAAGATCATCATCACTGGTCATTACAGAAATGCAAATCAAAACCACAATAAGATACCATCTCACACCAATTAGAATGGCGATCATTAAAAGTCAGGAAACGACAGAGGCTGGAGAGGTTGTGGAGAAATAGGAATGGTTTTACACTGTTGATGAGAGTTTAAATTAGTACAACCATTGTGGAAGACAGTGTGGCGATTCCTCAAGGGTCTAGAACTAGAAATACCATTTGACCTAGCAATCCCATTACTGCGTATATACCCAAAGGATTATAAACCATTCCACTATTAAGACACACGCACACGTATGTTTATTCCAGCAAAGACTTGGAACCAACCCAAATACCCATCAATGATAAACTGGATAAAGAAAATGTGGCAGATTTACACCATGGAATACTATGTAGCCATAAAAAGGATGAATTCGCGTCCTTTGCATAAAGGGACATGGATGAAGCTGGAAACCATCATTCTCAGCAAACTAATACAACAACAGAAAATCATACACCACATGTTCTCACTCATAAGTGGGAGTTGAACCATGAGAACACATGGACATTGGGAGGGGAATATCACACACTGGGGCCTGTAGGGGGCTTGTGGACCAGGGGAGGGATACCATTAGGAGAAATACCTGACGTAGATGACGGGTTGATGGGTGCAGCAAACCACCTTGGCACGTGTATACCAATGTAATAAACCTGCACGTTCTGCACATGTACCCCAGAACTTAAAGTATAATAATAATAATAATAATAAAGAAAAGTGAATGTCCCGAGATCATACCTGGTTTATCAAGGCCATACACTATGTGAATACTAAGCTTTTATTAGGAACAGGTTGCAGAGCTTATTTTTCAACAAACAAGAATGTCGTGGCACATAAGAAGAATTGGTAAACAACTTTCTATGTGTCCCAGGATTGTCTTCTCTCCAACAGGTCAAAGAACTATGGTGTAAAAAGCCAGGCAGAAAATTTGCAGCCTTAACTTTGGGAGCGTCTGCCACATTGCCATCACCTCTAAAGCTCTGTTGGACAGACTTGATATATACATCTTCCCCAAGTTTTACAGTAACATGGCTAAATTAAATTCCTTGTCCCTAATACCACTAAGGTGTAGGTGTGCTTGAAACCCCTTATCTGTCTGAAAAACTGTGCTCTGTCTATCATGCTGTCTCTAAGATCAGGCTATTATGCGGAAGCATTTTGGGAAGTATAGTTGTGTGAATAGTGGCACCGAAAGATATCAAGTCCTAATCCTTGGAACTTGTAAGTGCTGCCTTATTTGGGAAAGGGATCATTGCAGATATAATTAAGTTATGGATCTTGAGATATTTCCTTTGATTATGTAGATGGACCTGAATAACACCAAAAGTATCCTTATAAAAGAGAAACAAAAGGGTATAAAACAGACACTCAGGGAAGAAGGTGATGTAAAGATGAATGACAGAGAGAAGCATTCACAAGCCAAGTAATGCTGACAGCTGACACAAGTTGGAAGAGGCAAGGACTGGATTCGTCCCTGGAGCTTTCAGAGTGTGTGCAGCACTGCTGACACCCTGATTTTAGACTGTAGCCTCTACAACTGTAAAATAATAGTTTCTGTTGTTTTAAGTCACAGAGCATGATAATTCGTTATGTCAACCCTAGAAAAGTAATACAGGAAGGATAGAGTAAGGTTAGGGCATGTTTTTGTAAATTAAAAAACAGCTTCATTTTCTAAATGGACAGTGCTCCATAGACAACCTCCTGGACCAGGAACCATCTGAGGTGTGTTTCAGACTCCATTTATTACCTCTTCAAAATTTTGTGGAGTAAACAGCCTGCACAACTGTACATGATGACTCTGGGAATAGAAGAGAGACAAGCCTCTGGGTTTACAGAAAGTCAGAAACTCAACAAAGAGAAAGAATGCCAAAGTGAGAGTCCTGTGGTATGAAACACATTAATTACTGCTCTCTTTTCAGAATGCTCCTTAAAAATTCTTCATGTGATTTATCTCTGTGCTTTCATAATATCCCTGTGAGAAGGCATTAGCCCTGTTGCCTCTAAACTCTACCGGGTATTTTCTGATGGTTAACTACCAAATTTTCTTCTCTGTTTTCTTGTTTCCTATCATCATTGGGATGACTAAGCAGAATCATTTTATTGTATAGAGAGTTTAATTAGGCAATTCTTTCAGGAAGTCTATCAAGTCTAAATTGATTAAGATTGCTTTCAGAATGATATTAAAGTGGGATAATGGTTTAAATTGGTTATTGATGAGGGAAGATTTGATTGTGACTAGCTTAATTCCCTCTGCATGACAGCATAAAGCTTTCCTGGGTCAGTGTTAAGTTCCCCAGATAATTTAAAAAACATTTATCTATATTAGGCATGAAAAACAGCAATTAAGATAATGATTAGCCAAGGTGAGGCAAAAATTTAGCCAAACCATTAGAAGTGTAAATTCTCTAGAGGAGACACACTCTAAGGGACAAGGTGACTTCCTAACACTGAGTGTGAAATTCGTGCTAATTCTGGGCTTCCATTATGTACACTAAAGATCAGAGATAGGCATATGCGGGGTGAGTGACAACTTTCAAGTTTGAGTCCTGCCAGCAACAGAGTTAGGCACTTGATACTCCCTCCCTTCAATTACCAAACTGCTCCGAGCAGAAGCTATCACCATCCTCATTTAAGAAGACTGAGATAGCAAACAATTCATCCAAAATCACACAATGAGGGAGGGAGAAGAGTGGCTTCAAAGCCGAGGTCCCTGGAAGTCTGAAACAAATCCATCCATTCACCAATCATTCATCAATTCAGGTTTTTATAAATATTATTCTGATCTAAGCACTACTCCGCGGACTTAGGATAAAAAAGGACAAAACATGTTCTGTCATCAGGAAGCTGATACTGAATTTAAGGGATATGGACAGTGAAAGAATTAAAAAGGAAATAAATGATATACCAGGGTATAGAATAAGCCAAATGCCCCCTAAACATACTTGCTTTCCTTCCTCTCTTTTTCCAAGAGGTGATTGTTGTCTTCTTCAAGAACCACAGAGGAAAATTACCTCAGGAAGACAGCCTATGGGCAGACAATGGTATGTGAAGATTGGTTTGTTTCTATTCAAGGATTCATAAAGGTGATTTTTTTACAAGGAGATTTTAATAATATAGATTGTTGAATTTCTCAAATCACTCCCATCTAATCACATTTGTCACCCCATTTATTTGCTATTCACTGATGCTCTGGAACAAGCTGGCACAACTTTTTATCAGAGTCTAGGTTTCTAAGGTAAGACCACACAGGTTGAAACACTGTTCTGTTACCCCTTGAGCCTCAGTTTCCTTATTTGTAAAGGGGACTGCGGAGCCATTAGGCAAGCTCAGTAAAAGTGCTTATGAAAGGGCTTGCTATATACTAAATGCTCAATACATGCTAGCGGTTAATACAAACCATCATTATTATTTCAAGATATTTTATGGTGAAGAAACAGGCAGGGGATTGGGCAAGGCCTTTGATAACAAAGGCCTGAGGCAAGACTTCATTCTCTCCCTAACTCCCACCCCATCTTATCCTAATTACCCACCTCCCTTGTGTCTGTCTCACAATTCATATGCTTTATTTAGTTTTTCCTTTTCCCCATACTTGCAGGAGCATGTGCTTGTCAACTTGAAAGTCAATAGCCTTAAGTTTTGACTTTGCCTCTTTGTGCCTGTGTGGATTTCAGCAAGTTTTCTAACTATCCAGATCTAAGTTCTCTTGTTTTTCTAAATTAGGACAGTAACTTCATTCTAGCATTACTATGGAGGTGAACAATTGCTAATGCTATCTAAAAATTATTCAAAGTGTATTTGTATCAAGCAGTGGTAAAATACTATATAAATATACCTCCGTTTTTCACAGTCCTGTCCAGGATTTTTTCTAATCTTTTGTACAGATGAGTAAACTGAGGTGTAATGGCTGAACATGGATGCAATTGAATATGAAAAAGTTATTTAAAACTCAATAACAAAAAGGAGTGACCTAACAAAACAAACATGAATTAACTTCCTTTAGAGGACCTGTAAAATTGCTATGGCTAGGTACGATGCTTAAAGGAATTGAGTTATTTAAATTGGGATTTAATAACAATTGAAGACTTTGATCAGCCAAGGTAGCTGAAAGTGCACATTTTATATAACTACATTATCACACATCTTTTTGCATCCTCCAGTATTTCTGAAAAAAAGAAAAGTGCCTTAAAATTAATAAAGCATTTTAAGTGGGTGTTTATTATTTTCTCTTCAAAAATGTACGATCAAACAATAATTTTGTTTTGATTCATTTTTTAAAATAATTAATGTTGCTTAGAATTAGGAAAACTGAAATTATTCATGTTTACTGTATACATCTCCGAGGAGATATTTACCTCAATTTGCTTCCAATAATCAAAAACAGTCCCTGCTTTGAATCAATTAAAGAACCAGAATTGCATTTCTGTGCATGTAAAAATACACTGGGTTTGGTATCAGGAGAGTTGGCAGAATTCTAATTCTCCATTTTCTACTCATTAGTGATATAACTAAGGTCAAGTATTGAACCATTTGGGCATCAGTTTGGTCAGCTATGAAACCAGGATAATTTTCCTGTCCAACTCATAGGATTGATTTCAGGTTTGATAATGTGACATTTTGAATATTCCCTATTATTTTATATTTTTCCAAATTGTCTTTAAGGCTATCAAAAACATTTAATTCATTATTTATCTTTGCTTCTCAGGCCATGGACACCAACTACCTGTTGAATTAACACAAGATTGAATAGTTATCTTGGTAAAATCATTTGATAAAGTGTAAAATGAAAAAAAAAACCACGTGTTATTGTTGCTCAAATAGTTGATCACTTGAAACCTAAGAACCATCTAAATTTCATTCCTGTATTATCTCAGTACTTACTTATCTCTTATTATGTGGCCACACTATATTAGAAGGCTAGGGATATGGCAGTGAGTAAGACAGACACAAGCCCTACCCACAATGCCTTATACTGTTGGAAGGTTTTCAAGCATTTGTGTACATTTAAACAGAGGCAGTAGCAGGCTACACGTGTGTGTGTGTGTGTGTGTGTGTGTAAACAGGTGGGGAATTACATTTTCTTTTAAAAATATACTTTGTAAACAAGTAAATTACTCTGATTATTCAGGTTAACATCACAGTTTTCAAGTAAGCACCAACAGTCATAGTATTAGAGCAACTATGTTTCAAAACTTCGATAAAACTCATTTTGTTTTCTGACATTGGTTATTGTAACATTTCTGCAAAAAAAAAAAACAAAATAATGAATTAAATTCACTAATCTTTAAAATGATGTCTTTTATTTTGAAAACTGGCATAACTAATATATTTTATTTTAAATACATTTTCATATTACTTTTTCATAGAAATTTCCCATAAAATAGAGAAATAAGCCATCTAGGCCGGGCACGGTGGCTTACGCCTACAAAACCAGCACTTTGGGAGGGCGAGGCTGGCAGATCACAAGGTCAGGAGATCGAGACCATCCTGGACAACATGGTGAAACCCCGTCTCTACTAAAAAATACAAAAATTAGCTGGGCATGGTGGCACATGCCTGTAATCTCAACTACTCGTGAAGTTGAGGCAGGAGAATCGCTTGAACCAGGAAGTGGGAGGTTGCAGTGAGCCAAGATCGCGCCACTGCACTCCAGCCTGGTGTCAGAGTGAGACTCCATTTCAAAAAAAAAAAAAAAAAAGAAAAGAAAAGAAAGAAAGAAATAAGCCACGAAGAACCATAGCAAGACTCTCCCTCAAAATTAATAATAAAGCTCTCTAGATCCCAGTAGCATTCTAATAAGTAGATGGATGTCTAAAAGGGCAAATTAATCTGTAAGAGCTACCTGCATGTGCACAAAATTCTGTCAAATATTTAAATAATTATCTAGCTATCATTGTGGTAGTAGTCTTTCCAGAACTCCAAATGAGATGACAAAAAGATTGCCTCTGAAGGGATATGTTTACTTACAAATTAATAAGGAACATCAGAAGAGAGGTTTCCATGCTCCATGTATTAAAAGAGACTGATTTCTTTTCTAATATAGTATAGCTAATATCTTAATTATTCTGGATTTATTTACAATAAATTTAACAAACCAAAACAATATGCCAAATTCATTATCTTGTTAAATATATGTTAAATAATGTTTTTTTTTCTTTTTTTAACTATTAATTTAAGTTCAGGGGTACTTGTCAAGGTTTGTTATTTAGGTAAATTTGTGTCACGGGAGTTTGTTGTGTACATTATTTCATTATCCAGATATTAAGCCTAGTACCCAATAGTTATGTTTTCTGCTCCTCTCCCTTCTCCCATCCTCCACCCTCAAGTAGATCCCAGTTTGTTTTCTCATCTTTGTGTTCATGAGTTCTTATCATTTAGCTCCTACTTATACATGAGAACATGTGGCATTTGGTGTTTTGTTCCTGTGTTAGTTTGCTAAGGATAGTAGCTTCCAGGTTCATCCATGTTCCCACAAAAGACACAAGCTCATTCTTTTTTATGGCTGCATAGTATTCCATAGTGTATAAATACCACATTTTCTTTATCCCATTTGTCACTGATGGGCATCTAGGTTGATTCCATGTCATTGCTATTGTGAATAGTGCTACAATGAACATGCATGTGCATGTGTCTTTATGGTAGAATGATTTATATTCCTTTGGGTGTATACCGAGTAATGGGATTGCTGGGTCAGCTAAAAGCTTAACTACCATTTGAGGAATTGCCATACTGCTTTCCACAATGGTTGAACTAATTTACACTCACACCAATGGTGTTCTAAGTGGTGTAAGTTGGAATCTCACTGTGGTTTTGGTTAGCATTTCTCTAATGATCAGTGATATTGAGCTTTTTTTCATTTGCTTGTTGGCTGCATGTATGCCTTCTTTTGAGAAATGTCTGTTCATGTCCTGTGCCTACATTGTGATGGGTTATTTTTCTCTTGTAAATTTGTTAAAGTTCCTTATAGAACCTGGATATTAGATCTTTATCAGATTCATAGTTGCAAATATTTTCTTCCATTCTATAGGCTGTCTGTTTACTCTGTTGATAGTTTCTCCTGCTGTGCAGAAGGTCTTAAGCAAAATTAGATCCCATTTGTGAATTTTTGCTTTTGTTGCAATTGCTTTTGATGTTTTCATCATGAAATCTTTTGCCATGCCATGACGTTTTCGTCATGAAATCTATATCCTGTCTTCTACGTTTTTTATAGTTTTAGGTTATACATTTAAGTCTTTAATCCTTCTTGGTTAATTGTTGTATAAGGTGTAAGGAAGGGGTCCAGTTTCAATTTTCTGCATATGGCTAGCCAGTTCTCTCAGCATCACTTATTAAATAGGGAATCTTTTCCCCATTGCTTGTCTTTGTCAGGTTTGTCAAAGATCAGATGGCTGTAGATGTGAGGTCTCATTTATCAGTTCTCTATTCTTTTCCCTTGGTCTATGTGTCTGTTTTTGTACCAGTACTATGCTGTTTTGTTTACTGTAGCTCTCAGTATAGTTTAAAGTTGGGTAATGTGATGCCTCCAGCTTTGTTCTTTTAGCTTAGGATTGCCTTGGTTATTTGGATTATTCTTTGGTTCCATATGAATTTTAAAATACTTTTTTCTAGTTATGTGAAGAATCTCAATGGTAAATTGACAAGAATAGCATTGAATTTGTTCATTGCTTTGGGCAATATGGACATCTTAGTGATGCTGATTCATTGGAGGTTTTCCCATTTGTTTGTGTCTCTCTGATTTCTTTCCACAGGGCATTGTGATACCACCGTAGAGATCTTTTACCCCCCTAGTTAGGTGTATTCCTAGGTATTTTGTTTTTTATGGCAATTTTGAATGTGATTTCGTATCTGATTTGGCTCTCAGCTTGGCTGTTTGTTGTTGGTGTATAGAAATGCTAGTGATTTATGCACATTGATTTTGTATCTTGAAACTTTGCTGAAGTTGCTTATCAACTAAAAGAGCTTTTGGGCTGAGACTATGGGGTTTTCTACACACAGAATCATGTGCTATGCCAACAGGGATACTTTGAGTTCCTCTCTTCCTATTTGGATGCCCATTATTTCTTTTCCTTGCCTGATTGTTCTGGCTAGAACTTCCAATACTATGTGGAATAGGAGTGGTTACAGAAGGCATCCTTGTCTTGTGCTGGTTTTCAAGAGGAATGCTTCCAGCTTTTGCCCATTCAATATGAATTTGGCTTTGGGTTTGTCATAGACAGCTCTTATTATTTTGTGTATGTTCTTAAATACCTAGTATATTGGGAGTTTTTAACATGAAGATGTGTTGAATTTTATTGAATGCCTTTTCTGCATCTGAGATAATCATGTGGTTTTTGTCTTTAGATCTGTTTATGTAATGAATCACATTTATTGAATGGTATATGTTGAACCAACCTTTCATCTTAGGGATGAAGCCTACTTGCTGTGGTGGATTCGCTTTTTGATGGGCTGCTGGACTCAGTTTGCATGCACTTTGTTGAGGCTTTTTGAATCAATGTTTATCAAGGACATTAGCTTGAAGTTTTCTGTTGTTGTTGTTGTGTCTCAGCCATGTTTTGGTATCGGGATGATGCTGGTCTCATAGAATGAGTTGGGGAAGATTCTGTCCTTCTCAGTTTTTTGAAACGGTTTCAATAGGAATGGTACCAGCTATTCTTTGTACATCTGGTAGAATTCAGGTATGAACCCGTAGGTCCTGGGTTTTTTTCTGTTGTTGTTGTTGGTGGTAGTAGGCTATATATTACTGATTGAATTTTTGACCTCATTATTGGTCTGTTCAGAGAATCAATTTCTTCCTGGCTATCTCGGGAGGATAAATGTGTCCAGGAATTTATACATCTCTTCTAAGGTTTTCTAGTTTGTCTGTATGGAGGTTTTTGTAGTAGTTTCTAATGGTTATTTTTGTTTCTGTGGGGGCAGTGGTAACATCTCCCTTGTCATTTCTAGTTGTGTTTATCTCAGTCTTCTCTCCTCTCTTCATTATTATTCTAGCTAATGGCCAATCATTAATTTTTTCAAAAAAAAAACAACTTATGGATATGTTAATCTTTTGGATGGTTTTATGTTTCTTTATTTCCTTCAGTTCAGCACTGATTTTGGTTATTTCTTGTCCTCTGCTAGCTTTTGGGATTATTTGCTCTTGCTTCTCTAATTCTTTCAGTTGTAATGTTAGGCTGTTCATTTGAGATCTCTGTAACACTTTGATGTGGACATTTAGTGCTATGTATTTCACTATTAACACTGCCTTGGCTGTGTCCCAGAGATTCAGTCATGTTGTATCTTTATTCTCATTAGTTTCTAATAAGTTCTTGACTTTTGCCTTAATTTCATTATTTATCCAAAAGTCATTCAGGAGCATGTTGTTTAATTTCCATGTAATTGCCTGAGTTTGAGGTATTTTTTTAGTCTTGACTTCTATTTTTATTGGGCTGTGGCCCAAGAGTGTGTTTGGTAGGATTTCAGTTCTTTTGCATTTGCTGAAGATTGTTTTATGTCTAATTGGACATTCTGTGGTCAATTTTAGAGTATGTGTCCTGTGACAATAAAAATGATGTATATTCTTTGTTTTCAGGTGGAGAGTTCTATAGAGGCCTGTCAGATCTATTTGGCTCAATGTTGAGTTCAGGTCCTGAATATCTTTGTTGATTTCCTGTCCTGATGATCTATCTAATATTGTCAGTGGAATATTGAAGTCTCCCACTATTACTGTGTGGGAGTCTAAGACCTTTTGCAGGTGTCTAAGAACTTGCATTATGACAAATATCTGATCTTTGACAAACTTGACAAAAACAAGAAATGGGGAAAGGATTCCCTATTTAATAAATGGTGCTGGGAAAACTGGCTAGCCATATGTAGAAAGCTGAAACTGGATCTCTTCCTTACACCTTATACAAAAATTAATTCAAGATGGATTAAAGACTTAAATGTTAGACCTAAAACCATTAAAACCCTAGAAGAAAACCTAGGCAATACCATTCAGGACATAGGCATGGGCAAGGACTTCATGTCTAAAACACCAAAAGCAATGGCAACAATAGCCAAAACTGACAAATGGGATCTAATTAAACTAAAGAGCTTCTGCACAGCAAAAGAAACTACCATCAGAGTGAACAGGCAACCTACAGAATGGGAGAAAATTTTGCAACCTACTCATCTGACAAAGGGCTAATATCCAGAATCTACAATGAACTCAAACAAATTTACAAGAAAAAAACAAACAACCCCATCAAAAAGTGGGCGAAGGATATGAACAGACACTTCCTGAAAGAAGATATTTATGTAGCCAAAAAACACATGAAAAAATGCTCATCATCACTGGTCATCAGAGAAATGCAAATCAAAACCACAATGAGATACCATCTCACACCAGTTAGAATGGCCATCATTAAAAAGTCAGGAAACAACAGGTGCTGGAGAGGATGTAGAGAAATAGGAACACTTTTACACTGTTGGTGGGACTGTAAACTAGTTCAACCATTGTGGAAGTCGGTGTAGTGATTCCTCAGGGATCTCGAACTAGAAATACCATTTGACCCAGCCATCCCATTACTGGGTATATATCCAAAGGATTATAAATCATGCTGCTATAAAGACACATGCACACGTATGTTTATTGTGACACTATTCACAATAGCAAAGACTTGGAACCAACCCAAATGTCCAACAATGATAGACCAGATTAAGAAAATGTGGCACATATACAACATGGAATACTATGCAGCCATAAAAAATGATGAGTTCACATCCTTTGTAGGGACATGGATGAAGCTGGAAACCATCATTCTCAGCAAACTATCGCAAGGACAAAAGACCAAACACTGCATGTTCTCACTCATAGATGGGAATTGAACAATGAGAACACATGGACACAGGAAGGGGAACATTACACACCGGGGACTGTTGTGGGGTGGGGGGAGGGGGAAGGGATAGCATTAGGAGATATACCTATTGCTAAATGATGAGTTAATGGGTGCAGCACACCAACATGGTACATGTATACATATGTAACAAACCTGCATGTTGTGTACATGTACCCTAACACTTAAAGTATAATAATAATAATAAAAAAAAGAACTTGCATTATGAATCTAGATGCTCCTGTGTTGGGTGCATACATATTTAAAATAGCTAAATCTTGTTGCTGTGTTAATCATGTTAATTATGGTAATTATTACATAATTGCCATTATGTAATACCTTCTTTGTCCCTTTTTTAATCTTTATTGGTTTAAAATCCTTTTTTCTGAAATTAGGATTGTAATCTCTGTTTTTTTTTTTCTGATTTCCATTTGCTTGGTAGATTTTCCATTATCCCTTACTTTTAGTCTATAGGTGCCATTACATTTGAGGTGGGTCTCTTGTAGACAGCATATCATTAGTTCTTGCTGGCTTGCCACTCTGTGCTTTGTTAAGTGGATCATTTATCCCATTTACATTCAAGTTTAGTATTGAAATATGTGGATTTCATCCTGTCATTTTATTGTTAGCTGCTTATTGCAATGGCTTGTTTGTCTGGTTGCTTTATAGTGTCACTGGTCTTCGTATGTAAGTGTGTTTTTGTATTGGCTGATAGCATTCTTCCTTTCTATATTTAATGCTCCTTTCAAGATCTCTTGTAAGGCAGGTCTGGTGGAATGAATTCCCTCAACATTTGCTTATCTGAAAATGATTTTATCTCGCCTTCACTTAGGAAACTTAGTTTGGCTGGATATAAAATTATTGGTTGGAGATAATTTTTTTTTAATAATACTGAATATAGGTTCCCCAACTCTTCTAGATTGTAGGGTTTCAGCTGAGATGTCTTCTGTTAGCCTGATGGAGTTCCCTTTGTATGTGACCTGCCCTTTCTCTCTAGCTGCCGTTAGTATTCTTTCTTTAATTTCAACCTTGGAAAATCTGATGATTATATTTCTGGGGGGATGATCTTCTTGTGTAGAATCTAGCAGGAGTTCTCTGTATTTCCTGAATTTCACTGTTGGCCTTTCTAGCAAGGTTAGGGAAGTTTTCACAGATTATATCCTAAAATACGTTTTCTATGTTACCGGCTTTCTCCTCTTCCTTTTCAGAGATGCTGATGACTCATAGATTTGGCTTCTTTACATAATTCCATACTTCTTGGAGGTTTTGTTCATTCTTTTTTTCTTTATTTTTGTCTGTCTTCTTTTTTTTTGAGACAGAGTCTCATCTGTTGCCCAGGCTGGAGTGCAGTGGCACAATCTCAGCTCACTGCAACCTCCACTTCCCAGGTTCAAGTGATTTCTGACTAATTTTTGTATTTTTAGTAGAGATGGGGTTTCACCATGTTGGCCAGGCTGGTCTCAAACTCCTGACCTCAAGTGATCAGCCCCCCTCAGCCTCCCAAAGTGCTAGGATTACAAGCATGAGCCACTGCTCCCAGCAGTGACTGTCTGTTTTTAGGGAGACAGTCTTCAAGTCCTAAGATTTGTTCTTTAGCTTGATCTACTCTGCTGTTAATAGTTGTGATTGCATTTGAAATTCTTACATTGTGTTACTCAGTTCCATCAAATCTGTTAGGTTCTTTTTTATACTGGCTATTCCATCTTTCAGCTCCTGTACCATTTCATTGTGATTCTTATTTTCTTTGGATTGGGTTTTGCTGTCCCCCTGAATCTTGATGATCTTTGTTCCTATCCATATTCTGAATCTTATTCCTGTCAGCCAGCTTTGCCTGGTTAAGAACTCTTGTTGGAGAACTGGTGCCATCATTTGGAGGACCTATTTGAGTTAACAGAGTTCTTGCATTAGTTCTTTCTCATCTCTGCATGTGGGTGTTCCTTTACCTGAAGTGTAGATTGAGTGTAGTCAGTAGACTTATTTTCTGGATGTTTTCACTAGGACAAGGCTTTGTGCAGTCTTTATTGGAAGCTGACTTCTTGTCTCTGGTTTCAGAAGTAGGGTATGTTAGCAAGATATTTTTGATGTTGAAGCTTTGGGGTGTGATCCAGTAGGTGGCACTTAAATGATTCTTGTAACATAGCTGAAGAGGTATGTGTTCAATCCACCTGCCCAAAAGAAATGAAGAAATTGGCCGGGTGCAATGGCTCATGCCTGTAATCCCGGCACTTTGGGAGGCCGAGGCAGGTGGATCACAAGGTCAGGAGATCGAGACCATCCTGGCTAACATGGTGAAACACTGTCTCTACTAAAAAAATACAAAAAATTAGCCGGGTGTGGTGGCAGTGCCTGTAGTCCCAGCTACTTGGGAGGCTGAGGCAGGAGAATGGCGTGAACTTTGGAGATGGAGCTCGCAGTGAGCCAAGATCATGCTACTGCACTCCAGCCTGGGTGACAGAGCGAGACTCCATCTCAAAAAAAAAAAAAAAAGAAAGAAATGAAGAAATTGTATCTTAAAACAAGACGGCAGGGCTAGATCAAACATAACTTTTATATGAAGTATTGGCTCAAAAAGAAAAAGTGTATACCATGTAAAATCAAAAACTGGAAACAACATGAGTCACAAAAATTTGAAATTAAAGGATGGGTTAAGACATAGAAGACAACATAATATAAAGACTACAGGAAGGTTGGGCAGAAACACAATGGTTTTATGAGATAAAAACATGTTTTTTTACATGTACTTGCCAGTTGAAGCAGACAAAGAAAAATAACAATATAGAGAACATACTTGTGAGTAGCCATAAAATTTTTTTAATGATCATATAATAGACAAAAATAAAACCATTTTTACAAAATTTTGAATAGTGGAATTAGTCCACGTTGGATGCTTTGACACAGACTAATTTCTGATTCTAACTTTGCCCCCCATGCAAGTCAAATAATCTCTTTGTGTTTCAGTGTTCTTATTGCAAAATGGAAATAGTAATGTTACCTACCTTATTTATTTTAAGAGTTTATTGTAAGTAGTCAATGTTCTAGATCTTTCACTTAGTATTAACACTTACAAGACTTAAATACTTATAAGTATTTATTTAAATGCCAGCTACTACTACTTCTAGTTTTCTTATTCTCAAATACCTATTTCTCTGTTTGATATATCTCTTTTTTGCAATCATTTATTTTCCTTTGCTTCTGCATTCAAGTGACCAAGAATATGAATTTATCTCACAGTGACTAGCACTTTTCCTCCACAGCACTTATGCCATATGTAATTATATATGTATTTGTCTACTTGTCTGTTGAATAACTGTCTTCATCATTAGGTTGTAAGCTCATTAAGGACAGGGTGCATACCTGTTTTGGTTATTAGTCTAAGCCTACTAAAATGCTAGGCCCATATAAAATGTTAATTATTATTTGTGGAAGCAATGAGAGAAAAGTTAAATAATATAGAAGATACTTGATAAACATGTGTTCATTGAACACATTACCAAAAAAAAAAACTGAAGAGAAAGGAGACAAAACTGTGGAAAATGTTATATAACCAAGGAAATAATGCAGGAAATGAAGAGAAAAATTATTCATAAAATTGAAAGTACAAGGAAAAGAAAGGAATTGGGTTTGTTCAATCTAATGTTTTTCTTAGCTTCATTTCTCTTGCAGAAAAATGTCTAAGAAGTATATATTATAATTAAGAATGAAATATGTATCTCATTACCAAGACACTTCAAGTTAGCACAAATATTCCTTTTATAACAACGGTAGAAAAATAACCTCATGTATAAAATAATATTTCATGCTTCATGTGGAAGATTCAGGAAAGACATACACTGGAGACTAGTCTTCTAATTCATGCTTGTATCTAAAGAGGAATTACTCTGATTTCTGCAAGAAATTGGATTGGGTCAAAAAGGTTAGGCAAGGTTACAGAGCCTTCAAATATTTAAGTTGCTAGGAACTCTCTATGAGACATCAGAAAAAGTAGGGAGCATATGTTGATAGGATTCTGTTTTTCAGAGGAAGAGAGAAAGAAGAAGGGAAGGCAAAAAAGAATTACTATTTTGTCTCATAAAACATCATCTGCCCAGTAAGCAGGAACTGTGAAGCTCCCTGTAGAGTGCACAGGTCAGGATTTCTCTCATCCTGCTTAAGGAAAGTTGTACAGGGAGAATGTTTTCTAAACAAACACATTTCATTTTTCTCACTTAAGAGATTCCTGCTTGAAAACTGCTAGAAAACAGGAAGCACCGGGAAGTTAAAAGGAAATAAAATTCTTAAAAGATTTCTAGGGGCTTCTTGAAAATTCAAGTACTTCAGGGCATTCCAGGAAAAATGAGCCTCCAGCATGAAATACAGATCTCAGTGGAAGGAAATGAATGCATTTGAAACAACAGAGCCCACTTTTCCAATGGTGCATCCTAAGAGAGTTAAGCTAGGGATGTTCTAGAGACTTACTTTCCCCTATCAGTCACTCATTGAGGTCAGAAGAAATTCAGGAGTGGTAAAAGAGAGTTCAACAAACAATATGCATTAAAAAATATTGTCTTACATTTTAGAATATTGAGGAAATAAATCTTGTAAACTCATTAAATGTCAATCACAATAAGCAGAGTAAGCAACAGCAGAATGGGAAGGAGAGCATTTGGACATTCTGCCTTCCAGAGAAAAGGAACCAGAGCCAAAGTTACCATCTTGTACTGATGACGAATTTAATTACAGATATAATTGGCTTTTATTTGTGATTCATGAACTAAGGCAGCCTCCAGTCTACAAAAAACAATGAGTATTCCCACTGGGCAATACCAGAACAGTGGGTTTTGTAAATGGGAAACCAAGAAACAGAACAATAGGAAAAACAAAACCAATCAACCAAACAAACAAAATGAATAAATTGGTTAACATCAGGTTACTTCCAGTTACATTTTTTCAAGGGTTAAAGCACAAGGCACATCCTAATTACTCTGACTCAAGAAGATGCAATCTTCCATTTTCAGGAAAAAAAAAAAAAAGACAGTCCTAAGATCGATCTGCTTGCTTTGTGGGATTTGGATTTGGCATGAGTGACTCCATTTTGGCTTTGTCTGGTCTGTTGGGGCCTAGTGCAGTAGCTCAGTCCAACACAATGGTCTCACATAATTTTTGTTTAACACCTCACAATGCAATTTGACCTCTTCCTATCAACTTCTAAGAATATAGACATTTGAATTTTGCAATTGCCTATAAAATAAGAAATTTGAAGAACAAAGTTCAGATTTACAGTGTAAGGAAAGGGAAAAGAAGGACGTTATTCATATGAGATTACTTATTAAAATTATTTTATTTTTACTATTAATAACAACAAAGGGTTTTTAATTTTCCAAAGGAAAAGTTCTACTTAGGGAAGACCAGATTTGATTTAAATGGATTGAAAACAGAAAGTATAATAATATTAATTTCAATACATATTTGATAAATTCCAAGGACTCTTTTCTTTCTGTTTCTGGACTAAAGGAGGGATTTTTGGCTTTATGAGTCCTGAGCTTCTAAAGTGATAGAAGTAAAACTGCAAGATGAAATCAGAGGAGCACAGTGATTGTCAGTGTGGCTTAGGGGTGCCATGGGGTGTGAGTCACAGCATTGCCTTCCCAGATTCACTTACTTTCTAGTAAAATGGCAGCAACTTTAAACTTCATCTTGCTTGCCTGGTGAAAAGTATTCCCTCCAAATAGTTTCTTTTTATACCTTTTTTGGCACAATAATGTACCACCTATTTAAACCCAGAAAATTTTAAAGTACTAAGAAATACAATCACCTTCAGTAATTCATGGAAAAAACCCTACAATTTATGTAAAATAGACATGAATAATTATGTAGACATTATAGATAATAACCATTGGAACATCATGCCAACTGACAATTATGATATCAGATATTTCAGGTATTGCCTGTTAATTATATTAAAAATGACAGACTCTTTCTCTTAAACTCCAATAAGCTCACCAAAGACGTAACTAGTTTTCTGGTTCTTGTGGAAGATAAAGAAGACTCTGACCTCTGCCCTCACTGAGATGGTCTTTTCATAAAAATCCACTACTTTAAAGAAAATCTGTTTGGTTCTTCACTCTGTTTAATTTTGTCATTTTAAAAGGATCTTTGCCATTGAAGGCAAGCTAATAGAGTATTGCTTTTTAGCAGGGGGTGGGGGTGGGAAGTTTATGAATTCCAGATAAGAACACCTTGATACCTTTACTAACTATATACACTAGATAGGAGAGTGACCTGTAGGGTCTTCCACAGAGGTAATGGTGACCTTCTTAAGGACTAGAATGTTACATATTTAACAAATGTGTGAGCAATTGCCATCTGGCAAACATCATTCTGGTCTTGTGACTGCTACAAAGATGATACAGAACAGAAGCCTTGTTTAGAAGCTTATCATCTGGCAATGGAGACGAAATATGTACATAAATAACTGCAATGATAGTCAGAAGCAATATACAACCACCCTAAACAAACCCGATGCGAGAATACAAATCACAGCATAATGAATTCCATTAGAGAGTAGATCATCTACAGAAGTTAAAACACAGACCATTTCTTCTTCCCAGGAAACTAGGGATGTTTTTATGAAGAACAAGACAAATTCTAAATGGAAAGACAGAATGTAAATTTTTGAAGTAAAGGACATGTTGGATATAAACAAGAACTTGGGCAAAAGAGATAAGCAAGAAATTACAGGACCTTTAAAGAAAATAAGAAATAGCCTATTTCTAGGGTTCCTAGGGTCACAGAAAATATCCTCGATAATGGCAGTAGAATTGAGGAATTATGGAACAGGATAATGAGCTAAAGAAAGGTGACAATATTTTGTTTTACCTGATTCTTCATTTACCTACCCCCTCTGTATTTATTTATTTATTTATTTTCCTTTTGTATGTAATCTAAACAACCAAAGGAGACCTCACATTTTGATTCTTCCACATATCAGTGGGCATGAGACACTAGTGACCAGCTTTTGAGAAACAGCGATGGTAAATCTGCCATAATCATTACGTCTTTCTCAGAGTTAATCATACCACTACAGTATTACTCTGCAATTATTTAGCCACAGTAAGAAAATTCATTTTAGACAACGGATTTTCTAATTATTATTTTTTAATTTGTTTTGTTGAAAGACTGGGGACTAGGGAGCCATTATATATACATGCCTTTCAAAGTCAAACCTGGCTAAAGCTCTGAGTCTTTTTCAAACAACTTTATTAATATTGTCAACACAAACACAGATAAAGTTGGATTGTTCAGCAAGTTGATTTTCCTATTCTTCAAATTAAATGATTATTTTGAACTGCAGAAAGAAGACAATCTTTTCTGTGAATGTGAGAGCTATTGATGTTCAGAAAGTATACTTTGACCATGGGTTTAAAAATCATTAAATCAAACATTAACATGCACAAAATTTAGACCAAATGTAACATAAAGCATATAATATCTTTTCAAAATAAGGAAGAGAGATATTGTTACTGAGAAAAAACAGTAAAGAAAGGAGAATCAGTAACCGAAAATTTAAACTTTTAAGGATGAAGAGAGTGAGCCATCTGGATTTAATCAGCATAAATCTATAGCTTGCATTAGCTCCACAATTAAGACACTCATAAAAATCCACTGTGTGAGTAAGAGCTTTCCTGAATCATAATTTAACCATGATACTCTATCAAATAACTGTTTCATGCTTCAATTTAAAACCACAAAGAAAATGCATGAAACAAATGAGTACTGAGAGAAAATATTTACCAGTTGATTAATTTTCTTCTTGTTAATAAAACTGATAAAAAATTCTTTTAATGACGTTTACTATTCTAATTTTAATGTTCAGTGTCATTATTTATCAATGACGTACAATAGTATTTACTACTACTAACATAGTAAAATAGATTTATTCTACATTTAATAAGACAAAATGAAAGACATTTTATAATTTAGAGAAAGCAATTATAATATTTTAGAAGAAGGAACTGTAATAGCACCATAATAATAATGTGTGGGGAACTACGGATGCTAGGTCCAGTGAGCTTGAAGTTTAGGAGACAATTTGCCATGAATTTAAATTGCTGTTTCATTTTGTTGCATTTTAGATGTTTTAAAAATAAATTTCTGAAAAGATAGAAGATGCAAAGTTAACTGAAAAGCATGAAGTCTTGGAAAATCATTAAATTGGAAAATGGTGGATCTCAAAGTCAGAGCTCTTAACACTTGAACAGTGGTATAGTGGGATCAAGTGAAAGTATCTATTGCACATTTTCTTTTTCTTTTAAAACAGAAAGAAGAGTTCTAGGAAAGGAGACAGAAGTTGGGATCTGGAGCCCAGCAGAAACAGGAAATTCAGTCAGTAGATATTCAAAGAAATCTTGAAGAAGGGAATGAGATTTTCCATATTTCGTGAGATGATGTCATGATCCAATTTTATTTCAATCCCTTTAAGTTAAATAACTTCAGTGGACATCTGGTTTACCAAGGAGCACGCCTGAGAGGACACTCAGCCCATCAAGCTTTGAGTGTGAAAAGAACCAAGAAGCTATGAAGATGTGGGTAAGAACCAGAGCTGAAGTTGGTATAGTAAGAGCTCCACAGAGACTGGTTCAGCTGGATAGAGACAACTATCTGTGTCTATGACATAGGTAAGCAAAT
The DNA here is from genome assembly GCF_028878055.3 of Symphalangus syndactylus. Taxonomy (NCBI): domain Eukaryota; kingdom Metazoa; phylum Chordata; class Mammalia; order Primates; family Hylobatidae; genus Symphalangus; species Symphalangus syndactylus. The sequence goes on from NC_072438.2 coordinate 27,080,800, forward strand.
GATTTTCTGTAAGCAGAGCTTAGAATTGTGACACTGATAGGCTTGGAGAAGCATGAGACTCTCAGAAAAGTAGAAAAGAACAAGAGCCAAAGAAGATTTATCATAGAATAGTCAGAATGTAGTATACTCCTGATGAGATGGGAATAATTAAGCGCCATCACATGGTTGGGTAAAAGAAGGCTTTTAAACAGAATGATTCTGCAGAACACTGGCCTATAAGAATATGTTTTTCTCAGGTTCTACATTCAAATCAGCTTTGAAAGTGTTACAGAATTCTGCCACATTCTTGTGTAGACTCAGAGTTCATATTGACAGAATAAATTCCAGAGTAAATGAGCATTGAAAAAGCAACTATTTTTAACCCGTTTACCTTTATTTAACACAGTGTTAAACCCTCCTGCAAGGGACATAGTTTATTCTCCAACAAAAGTGTGATAAAAGTTGGAAAAATAGCAATGTTGACAGGGCATGCCTAAAAGACAATGTTCAAAGATTTAAACTGGTGCTGAGCTAAGTTCTTGTGATTTTTCTGAACAACAAATTGCTTTTTCTGGAAACATAATTTTTTTTGTGTTTGGTAATAATATTTTTCCTGAACTGACATTGAATTTTTGACAAGAATGGGGGGCAAGTCAGATAACAGATGCTGCCAAATAAGGATCAAATATGGAATAGAATATAAATCTGCTTCCTTTGACACTTCCTCTTATTCTTTGGGTGTAAGAAGGAAAATCAAGATGAATCACGGCAGAAAGTGGACTGAGGGGATCTTCTTTTTGCAAATGCATAGATATAAGACTTCTTATGACAGCCATTAATTGTTATTCTAAGAAGAAAAGATAACTTATAGTATATACAAATGATAGAATAATGCTGAGCAATAAAAAGAAACAAATTACTGACCCATGGCACAATAGGCATGAATTCTGAACATGATTAGAAAAATAAAACAGACACAGACTTTATACTTGTACTGTGTGTATCTATTTACATGAACATTACAGGCAAAAACTTGTGTTGAAGAAAGATCAGAAAAGTATTTACTTCAGGAGATTTGTTGACTGCAAAGGGGCACAATAGAACTTTTTTGGAAGATGGAAATGTTCGATATCATGACAACGGCATAGGTTATACTGAAGTATGCATTTGTCAAAACCCACCTAATCACAATACTTAAGATATATATACAGGTACATTTTACCTCACTCATTACAAAGAGAGTATCACCAAATTTTAAATTCTAGTTAGTAGATTTTCTTTTTACAATGATATTGGTTAGAAATTCAGAAATGATTTTTTTGAGAATTTTTGGCTTGAGAAATGTGTAAAATAATAATAAATATAATGAGAGCTAAGTTTCTCACAGTTGGATAAAGACGTTCCATATATATATGTATATATATACATACACACATACACACATTATATATATACACACACACACATATATATAAATATACATATATATATCCCACTGAATATACCCTGGAATATCAGATTGAAGTTGGAAGTCCCAGAATGAACTCATGTTTTACAAACAAACACATAAATGTATATGTACATATATACGTGTATACATGCAAGCACACATATATGTATATGCGTATACACAGACAAATAAATATAATTAAATTACTCATTTTATGTTTCTGCATAAACATGTAAACATATAACAGAGAAAGAGAAATAAGAAAATATTTTAATATGTGCATATATACATATATTTATATACACATGAGTGTGTGTATTTGTATGTATGTTCCAGCTTTGTATGTTGAGGGAGGATAGAGCCATTGGCAAGTCATTAATAACATGAAAAACTAGTGCTCAAATCTTGGTTTATAATCCCCCTCTCCAGTAACAAGAACTATAGATCCTTGGAGAAAAAGCTAAATCCAAGACTGAGGCAAGATGTCTGAGCATCTTACTAGACCAGAAATTAAGAAAGTACTTATGCATGATGAGAGTCTACCAATAAGACACAGGAACTATGAACACTGAGGGAGCTCTTGGCCAAAACTGGGAAAACTTGAGAATCAAAATAATGTCAACAATGTATTATAGCTCATTGAATAAAATAAAAATCCTCTGGCCTATAGTAAATAAATAAACAGTAATACATAAATACATAAAGATGAAAGCTCTTCCTTACAGGGAATATCAAATTAAAAATACAGAAGGAATGATGAAGTCAGAAAATTACTACTAGATGCAAAAACTAGTGGGTGAATTTTTAATGTGTTACAAGACATTTACATAATATCATGATATCTCCTCACAAGTTTCCTATCAGATACAAAGAAAAAACTGGAAAACTTAGGATGAAATACAGTAAAAATTTCCACTATTGGGAAAAACCAATATGCTGTGATGTACTGAGGAGGACATATCACTTTTTATACTTCTGAAAAAATGTCTAAATAAATCTTAACCCAGATTGAAGGGAATTCTACAAAAGAACTGGCTTGTACACTTCAGAACTGTCAAGATCAAAAAAGACACAAAAGAAAACCAAAGAAAAATGACATGTAAACCAGTGAAAGATTCCGCATTGAATCCTGGAATAAACAGCTCTAATGAACATTATTGGGGCAGTTAATGAAATTTGAATATGGACTATATAGTTTTATCTGAGGTCAATCATCTATTTTTTCCACAATAGGACTGATAACAAATATTTTAGAGCTTCTAGGACGTACAGTATCTTTTGCAATGACTCAACCCTTCACTGTAGCAGGAAAGCAGTATAAACAATATGTAAATAAAGGAGTGTGACTGGGTCCAAATGAAATTTCATTTATAAAAATAAGTGGTAATAGAGTCCCGAATGATATATAAAGGAATATTTTCGCCTGTTTTTCTGCCTTTTCTGATTTTAATTGAACATTTTATATGATTCTATTTTATCTTCTCTCTTAGCATATTGTATTTCTTCCTAAATATTTTCTACTGGTTGTCCTAGAAGTTTAAACACACATTTTAAACAAATCAAATTTACCTTCAAATAACTCTAGACCATTTCTCCTTCCTATATTTATGCCATTGTTGTCATTCATTTTACCTATCCATATGAAGTCATCAGCCAGTACACTGTTACTATTATTACTTTAAATAGTTTTCTTATAGATGAAGTAAACATAAAAATGTATTTAAATATTGATTTCTTCACCTATGATCTTTCTTCCTTTATATAGATACAACTTTTTGACCTTTAATATATTTCTTCTATCTAAAAAACTTTTAACATTTCTTAAAATATAGATCTGCAGGTCTAATGAATTCTTTCAACTTTTTAGTTTTAAATCAGATAACATTTACTTCTCTCACTTTCGAAGGATAATTTCACTGGATGCAAAATTCAAGGTTGTGTTTTCGCTTTTTTTTACTTTACATACAATCATATGTTTCTTAAAGACAACAATACATTCTAAGATATGTGTCATTGGGTGAGTTCTTCCTTGTGCAAACATCATAGAGTGTACTTAACGAAACCTCATTGGTATAGCCTACTACACACTTAGACTATTTGATGTAGCCTGTTGCTCCTAGGCTATAAACCTGTACAGCATGTTACTGTACTGAGTACTCTAAGCAGTTGTAACACAATGGTGTTTGTGTATCTAAACATTTAAACATACAAAAGGTACAGTACAAATACAGTATTATAATCTTAGGGGAATGCCATGATATATGCAAGCAGTCTGTTCTTGTCTAGAACATTGTTATGTGGTGCATGGCTACATTTAACTCTGTTCTTTTCTTATTTGCATGATTTCCAACAAGAAATCTGCCCTAATTCTCATCCTTGTTCATCTGTAGATGAAGTATTTTCCCCTGACCTCTGGTCTCTTTCATTATGGTCTTTGGCTCTGGCTTTCTGCGGATTGAATATGATATGATTAGAAATAAATTTGGTTTTCTTTTTGTTTTGTTTGTCTTCATGGAGGAAATATGTATTCTGCTGATCTCTGAGCTTCCTAGATTGTACTTGTTGTCTGTTATTAGTGTTGTAAGATGTTTGGCCATGCTTTAAGTTTTTTTGACTCTATTCTTTTTTTCTAGAATTCCAATTACGCATGTGCTAGAGCTTTTGTATTATCCTACAATTCTTGGATGTTCTTTTTGATGATTTTTCCTTCTTTTGTTTTCCCTCTATTTTCTTTGGAAAGGTTTGTATTGATCTAACTTCAAACTCAGTGATCCTCTCTCAATCATGTTCAGTTCTTGATGAGTATATTTAAGGCATTCTTCATTTGTTAGTGTTTTTTATTTCTATCATTTAAAAAAATTATTTCAATTTCTGTCTCTCTGCTTACATAACACATCTGTTCTTGCACTTACCTAGTTTTTAAAATTAGAGCTCTTGACTTATTAATTACATCTATGTTCCCTATTAGATAATTTGGACATCTCTGTCATAAGTGAGTCTGTTTATAATGCTTTCTTGGCTTAAGAATATTTTTGGGGGTGGGGATAGAGGACTTCTATGTCTTGTAATGTTTTATTGAAAGCCAGGCATCTATTGGTTACAGAAACTAAGGTAAATAGAATTTTATTGTGGACATGTTTGTTAATTTGGGTAGGAGTTGTGCAGTGTTTAAGGACTGCCGCACCTGTAGGGACCAGATGCTTCAGTTTCCTTTTGTGTGGTGTCTTTTTTTTCTCTCTGTTCCTCCCTTGTTTTCTTCAGGTTTCCCTAAGAAAGCCTCCTTAAATAGAGTCTGGGTCTTGAAGTGTGTTAATTTGTAATCCACTGTTATATTTGAGCCTTGTGGTGGTGGTATTAAGGTATGAGGAAGAACAAATGTTCTATAATCTTGTGATTAAATTACATTCTTTTACTGGGCCTATGTCTAGGGACTGTGAACTTCACAGGTATTTCTCCAATGATACATTCCCCTGCCGCTCCCTTGCCCTCATGCCTCTTTTGGTGAGATAGGAAGGCTAGAGGCGGCGAGAATGGGAGGCATGCCTTTTCCTCAGGTGAAATAAGTTTGGTACACTATTTCCCTGGAGAGTAGGCCTTTGGCTTGGAGAAAACACTGAGTGTTTCACATTATTACTCTTAACTCTACCTCTGCCAGAGACATGAGGGGATTTTCTTGGCACTTTACAGTGAGAACTTGGCGAGATACTTAAAGGTTAAAACCACAAAAAGTAAGAGGGCATCTCTAAAACTATGAATTTCAGGAGTTTCTCACTCTCATGATAGTACATACAGAGCCTCCAACAATCTGTCAAAATTGCGATCTAACTATTCCTAAAAGTTCGTGACTTCACTAGCTTCTGCTCCAGGTAAGCCAATCTCTATTACAACTATCTGAATTCTACTGTCTCCTCAGATTTTTTCTGTTTTTCTTGTTATAAAGACAGAAGTGAAGACTACATGTCAGAGGTGTATTAAGTACTATTTCAATTGGATCTTTGAGTTAACTATCTTTATGGGTCCCTTTCAATTCTTACATCTTAAAACATAAGTAAAATATATACTCATTTTGAGGAAGGGAGGTTCTTCACTGAAATAACACTGTGAAATATGTTCAAACTTTATAATAAATGAATGAGCCTTTCAAAGAGTCTGAGTTTCCTAGAAGTGCTTTATTTAGCTCTAGTTCATACTTATGGGGAAAGCTTACCTTCTGGAGTTTTTATACACATTAGCAAAACCCATTTGTCTAATGCTATCCTGGGTAATGCTTAACAAGTTTATGATGGCTTATTTCAAATAAATAACTCTGACTAAAAAAAACATAATTTTAAAGAAAACTCAGAATAATATTTCTTTGTCATAACTCAAAGAACCCAAGACTTAAAGAGAGATAATAACGCTTTGGTAATACTCACTCATATCCCCAAATTTACTCATTCGTTTTCTTTCTCTTTTTTCCTTTTCTCTTCTCTTTTCTCACTTTCCCCATCCTTTTTAAATTTTTTTGATTTATTCCTTTTATTGTGTTTTACCTTCTGAAATGGTTTGACTGCGTCGCCACCCAAATCTTATCTTGAATTCTCACGTGTTGTGGGAGGGACCCAGTGGGAGGTAATTGAATCATGGGGCAGGTCTTTCCCGTGCTGTTCTTGTGACTCTGAATAAGTCTCACAAGATCTGATGGTATTATAAGGGGGAGTTTCCCTGCACAAGCTCTGTCTGCCTGCCACCATCCACATAAGATGTGACTTGCTTCTCTTTGCCTTCCGCCATGATTGTGAGGCCTCCCCAGCCATGTGGAACTGTAAGTTCATGAAACCTCTTGTTTTGTAAATTGCCCAGTTTCAGATATGTCTTTATCAGCAGTGTAAAAATGGACTAATACACCTTCTCTCAATTTTAATTAGTTTTGCTTTTAAATTGTTATAGTGTTACTGTTTTTCTCTCCCACCTATACCTTTAATGCCTTAAAAGCCTGGAAAGACCCCCTTATATGCACTCTTCCACACAGCAGTGATATTGATGCCTTAAGTATTTATGGAACTTCGTTTATGGAAAACAGAAGAAAGAAAATGTGGATTTCTAACAGCTCATTAGGAGACTACTTCCTTTATTCACAGACAGTAAAGGCATTAATAACTTTTCAGCTTTTGTGTGGCTAATTTTTTAGGTTTTTTTGCAGTTTCTTCAGGGAAAAGTTACTATAAAAAAACAGATCAAAATCTGTTTTGTTATTCAGCTGTGGTGTTCAGGTTTAAAGTTGCTAAAGTTACTTTCTGGAATGTACTTGAGTGGAAAGCCAAGGTATAGCTCATTATCTCAAACCTAATGCAACCTCATTTTTTTCTCAGTGAGGAGAAATTAATAAAACTCTAGATATGGAGTATTTTTGGAATTCTGTTTGTAGAGGACAGATTTAGTTCAGAAATGGACACAATAACCAAATAACCACTAGGCGAATCACAGCTATTAAGAATTTTTAAAAAGATAGGAGGGTTCAGATAGGAAGTGAGACTAAGCTCTTGAGCTAAGGAACTCAGTTTTATATTGTCTCTTATTCACTCTAATACCATTACCTACAAGGTGCTAAGAGCACAATAGCTTCTAGATTGAGCACATACTACAACCTGTAAGAAGAGACAGATGCTGAAAAGACCAGTTATATGAAAACAGCTGAAGACCTGAATTAAGGCTTTCATGATAGTAGTAGAAAGAAGGTGACAGACGGAAGAAACATTCAGAAATCCAAACAATTCAAGTGAGAAATGGAAAGGCTGATTCAAGTATGATTCTGAGGTTGCAGGCTTGAGCAACTGAATATTTTAACCAGAATTGATCCTCTTACTAGAATGAAAAACAAAACAAGATAAGAGATTTGGGGCTACACAAACAGAAAGTTGAGTTAGGAAAATATTTAGTTTAAGGTTCCTTAGTTTATGTTTCTTACATATCGTGACATTAATTTTAACTCATCATTCTAATTTTTTTAGTCCTTTTCAAATATGTTTTTCCTTCTGATTTCTGAGTTAATATTCCTATGTTCTATTATTATTGATGATGATAAATGTGAGAAATGGGATGGCATTAAAATGATCCTTCCTTGTGTTCCTACTTTATATGACAACATTCTACATGACAGTTGCATTATTTATTTTAATCTTACACATGTATTATACTGTTACTTTGCAGATGAGAAGTTCAGTGATTAATAGTGGAACATAGGTCTTTATGAAATATACCATTTCTGAGGTCAATCATCCTAGTAAATATATGTAAACACTTTTCATAACCAATGAGATGTTGTCAAAACCTAATGGTAGACAGGAAGAGTCTCAATCAATGTTTTAAGGATAAGAATTTGAGGCATGCAGAATACTCCTTCTGGTTAAATATATTTTATCTCCTTTCAAGTACATTTAATATCTTCTCCATTTCTTTGAGCTTTTACAAGCTGTCAAAATGCTGCCCACCTCTGCTGAGGAGGCCACAGGATGAATTGTGCATTCATGTTGTAAACCACTTAGAGCTTTCTGGGTAGAGTAATTGTTACCACTTGAGGGCATCCTGTCATTATGTTCTGTAATAGCTCTGAACTTCTAAATCCACCTCAAAACCATGGCTCTCTGACAGAAGAGACTAGGAAAAAGAGAGAAAAAGATCTTTGCCGGAAATGCTGAAGCAGCAATGAAAATGGTCATTTACCATGCTAAATTGGTGTTTCCTGGAGTACTAGGTCAGTGAAGACTGTATTTCAGGAAATGCTAAGTCAACAGAAGAGGATAAGTGACACAGATAGAAGCTGATGGAATCTTCCTGGCAGGAACCAAAATAGGAACTCAGACACACCAAATGCTCTAAAAGTTCAACAGGTTTTGGCCAATCAAAGAAGGAATCTGCATTCGAAGTTTCCTGAGTAGAGAAGCAAGAAAAATGTCATTCTAACAGCATTTCTTAATGTAAAGGTGGCAGTGGTTCTACTTTGAACCTATCAGCTATGGGAATGATATTGAAAATCAGTGGCATATCTGATTGGAAAATTTTAATTGATAGTTTAACTCTGGACATTAGGATTTTTCTTTCCTCAGGTTTTCAACAGAGACGATCAAACAAATGCCTTAAAATATGTGCAAATATGTCTGAAAATTTATAATTGCTATTATAATTCAATAAATCTTTCTCCAGTGTTGAATACTAAATAAATATTATTCATGATAATTATGATGACATAATTGCCTTTGGTATTCATTTGTGATTTCAGAAAAAAAAAACTAACGAATAGATACCAGGAAAAGAGAAATATTTTGTCCCAAAGGAGAAATTATGATTAAAATTAGGGTAAAGTATATAAAGCTATATTTTAAAATATTAAACCAGTAGATTTTACTGATCCAACACAATCTATAATTTTTGGCAGGCTCAAAGTACTTGTTACAATGTGTAAGTTTATAGTTTCATCCAAGTTCTCAATTTTTTCTAGCAGTCTATTACAGAATTAGAGTGAATAGTAATGATTTGTTGTACCAAATTACCTTTAATTTGTTGGGAGGGTAGTGGATATAAGATGACATATTTATATTTAGGATAGTTAGCTCTTCTTGTTGAATTGATCCTTTTACCATTATGTAATGGCCTTCTTTGTCTCTTTTGATCTTTGTTGGTTTAAAGTCTATTTTATCAGAGACTACGATTGCAACCCCTGCCTTTTTTTGTTTTCCAGTTGCTTGACAGACCTTCCTCCATCCCTCTATTTTGAGTCTATGTGTGTCTCTGCACGTGAGATGGGTTTCCTGAATACAGCACACTGATGGGTCCTGACTCCTTATCCAGTTTGCCAGTCTGTGTCTTTTGATTGGAGCATTTAGCCCATTTACATTTAACGTTAATATTGTTATGTGTGAATCTGATCCTGTCATTATGATGTTAGTTGGTTATTTTGCTCATTAGATGCTATAGTTTCTTCCTAGCCTTGATGGTCTTTACAGTTTGGCACGTTTTTGCAGTGGCTGGTACCGGTTGTTCCTTTCCATCTTTAGTGCTTCCTTCAGGAGCTCTTTTAGGGCAGGCCTGGTGGTGACAAAATCACTCAGCGTTTGCTTGTCTATAAAGTATTTTATTTCTCCTTCACTTATGAAGCTTAGTTTGGCGGGATAGGAAATTCTGGGTTGAAAATTCTTTTCTTTAAGAATGTTGAATATCGGCCCCCACTCTCTTCTGGCTTGTAGAGTTTCTGCTGAGAGATCAGCTGTTAGTCTGATGGGCTTCCCTTTGTGGGTAACCCGACCTTTCTCTCTGGCTGCCCTTAACATTTTTTCCTTCATTTCAACTTTGGTGAATCTGACAATTATGTGTCTTGGAGATGCTCTTCTCGAGGAGTATCTTTGTGGCGTTCTCTGTATTTCCTGAATCTGAATGCTGGCCTGCCTTGCTAGATTGGGGAAGTTCTCCTGGATAATATCTTGCAGAGTGTTTTCCAACTTGGTTCCATTCTCCCCATCATTTTCAGGTACACCAATCAGACGTAGGTTTGGTCTTTTCACATACTCCCAAATTTCTTGGAGGCTTTGTTCATTTCTTTTTATTCTTTTTTCTCTAAACTTTCCTTCTCTCTTCATTTCATTCGTTTCATCTTCCATCAGCGATACCCTTTCTTCCAGTTGATCGCATCTGCTACTGAGGCTTCTGCAATCTTCGCGTAGTTCTCGAAACTTGGCTTTCAGCTCCATCACCTCCTTGAAGCCCTTCTCTCCATTGGTTATTCTAGTTATCCATTCTTCTAATTTTTTTTCAAAGTTTTTAACTTCTTTGCTATTGTTTTGAATTTCCTCTCGTAGCTGAGAGTAGTTTGATCGTCTGAAGCCTTCTTCTCTCAACTCATCAAAGTCATCCTCCATCCAGCTTTGTTCCGTTGCTGCTGAGGAACTGCGTTCCTTTGGAGGAGGAGAGGTGCTGTGTTTTTTAGAGTTTCCAGTTTTTTTGGTCTGCTTTTTCCCCATCTTTCTGGTTTTATCTACTTTTTGTCTTTGATGATGATGATGTAACAGATGGATTTTTGGTGTGGATGTCCTTTCTGTTTGTTAGTTTTCCTTCTACCAGACAGGACCCTCAGCTGCAGGTCTGTCACAGGAGCACCCAGATACATAAAGCAAGTCCTCAGTGACCTACAAAGGGACTTAAACTCCCATACAATAATAATGGGAGATTTTAACACCCCACTGTCAGCATTAGACAGATCAACGAGACAGAAAGTTAACAAGGATATCCAGGAATTGAACTCAGCTCTACATAAAGTGGACCTAATAGACATCTACAGAACTCTCCACCCCAAGTCAACAGAATATACATTTTTTTCAGCACCACACCACACCTATTCCAAAATTGACCACATAGTTGGAAGTAAAGCTCTCCTCAGCAAATGTAAAAGAACAGAAATTATAACAAACTGTCTCTCAGACCACAGTGCAATCAAACTAGAACTCAGGATTAAGAAACTCACTCAAAACTGCTCAACTACATGGAAACTGAACAACCTGCTCCTGAATGACTATTGGGTACATAATGAAATGAAGGCAGAAATAAAGATGTTCTTTGAAACCAATGAGAACAAAGACACAACATACCAGAATCTCTGGGACACGTTCAAAGCAGTGTGTAGAGGGAAATTTATAGCACTAAATGCCCACAAGAGAAAGCAGGAAAGATCCAAAATTGACACCCTAACATCACAATTAAAAGAACTAGAAAAGCAAGAGCAAACACATTCAGAAGCTAGCAGAAGGCTAGAAATAACTAAAGTCAGAGCAGAACTGAAGGAAATAGAGACACAAAAAACCCTTCAAAAAATTAATGAATCCAGGAGCTGGTTTTTTGAAAAGATCAACAAAATTGATGGACCGCTAGCAAGACTAATAAAGAAGAAAAGAGAGAAGAATCAAATAGATGCAATAAAAAACGAAAAAGGGGATATCACCACCGATCCCACAGAAATACAATCTACCATCAGAGAATACTACAAACACCTCTATGCAAATAAACTAGAAAATCTAGAAGAAATGGATAAATTCCTCGACAAATACACCCTCCCAAGACTAAACCAGGAAGAAGTTGAATCTCTGAATAGACCAATAACAGGTTCTGAAATTGTGGCAATAATCAATAGCTTACCAACCAAAAAGAGTCCAGGACCTGATGGATTCACAGCTGAATTCTACCAGAGGTACAAGGAGGAACTGGTACCATTCCTTCTGAAACTATTCCAATCGATAGAAAAAGAGGGAATCCTCCCTAACACATTTTACGAAGCCAGCATCGTCCTGATACCAAAACCTGGCAGAGATATAACCAAAAAAGAGAATTTCAGACCAATATCCTTGATGAACATTGATGCAAAAATCCTCAATAAAATAATGGCAAACCGAATCCAGCAGCACATCAAAAAGCTTATCCACCATGATCAAGTGGGCTTCATCCCTGGGATGCAAGGCTGGTTCAACATACGCAAATCAATAAATGTAATCCAGCATATAAACAGAACCAAAGACAAAAACCACATGATTATCTCAATAGATGCAGAAAAGGCCTTTGACAAAATTCAACAACCCTTCATACTAAAAACTCTCAATAAATTAGGTATTGATGGGACGTATCTCAAAATAATAAGAGCTATCTACGACAAACCCACAGCCAATATCATACTGAATGGGCAAAAACTGGAAGCATTCCCTCTGAAAACTGGCACAAGGCAGGGATGCCCTCTCTCACCGCTCCTATTCAACATAGTGCTGGAAGTTCTGGCCAGAGCAATCAGGCAGGAGAAGGAAATAAAGGGTATTCAATTTGGAAAAGAGGAAGTCAAATTGTCCCTGTTTGCAGATGATATGATTGTATATCTAGAAAACCCCATTGTCTCAGCCCAAAATCTCCTTAAGCTGATTAGCAACTTCAGCAAAGTCTCAGGATACAAAATCAATGTACAAAAATCACAAGCATTCTTGTACACCAATCACAGACAAACAGAGAGCCAAATCATGAGTGAACTCCCATTCACAATTGCTTCAAAGAGAATAAAATACCTAGGAATCCAACTTACAAGGGATGTGAAGGACCTCTTCAAGGAGAACTACAAACCACTGCTCAATGAAATAAAAGAGCATACAAACAAATGGAAGAACATTCCATGCTCATGGGTTGGAAGAATCAATATCGTGAAAATGGCCATACTGCCCAAGGTAATTTATAGATTCAATGCCATCCCCATCAAGCTACCAGGGACTTTCTTCACAGAATTGGAAAAAACTACTTTAAAGTTCATATGGAACCAAAAAAGAGCCCGCATCGCCAAGTCAATCCTAAGCCAAAAGAACAAAGCTGGAGGCATCACGCTACCTGACTTTAAACTATACTACAAGGCTATAGTAGCCAAAACAGCATGGTACTGGTACCACAACAGAGACATAGATCAATGGAACAGAACAGAGTCCTCAGAAATGATGCCGCATATCTACAACTATCTGACCTTTGACAAACCTGACAAAAACAAGAAATGGGGAAAGGATTCCCTATTTAATAAATGGTGCTGGGAAAACTGGCTAGCCATATGTAGAAAGCTGCAACTGGATCCCTTCCTTACACCTTATACAAAAATTAATTCAAGATGGATTAAAGACTTATATGTTAGACCTAAAACCATTAAAATCCTACAAGAAAACCTAGGCAATACCATTCAGGACATAGGCGTGGGCAAGGACTTCATGTCTAAAACACCAAAAGCAATGGCAACAAAAGCCAAAATCGACAAATGGGATCTCATTAAACTAAAGAGCTTCTGCACAGCAAAAGAAACTATCATCAGAGTGAACAGACAACCTACAGAATGGGAGAAAATTTTTGCAACCTACTCATCTGACAAAGGGCTAATATCCAGAATCTAAAATGAACTCAAACAAATTTACAAGAAAAAAACAAACAACCCCATCAAAAAGTGGGCAGAGGACATGAACAGACACTTCTCAAAAGAAGACATTTATGCAGCCAAAAAACACATGAAGAAATGCTCATCATCACTGGCCATCAGAGAAATGCAAATCAAAACCACAGTGAGATATCATCTCACACCAGTTAGAATGGCCATCATTAAAAAATCTGGAAACAACAGGTGCTGGAGAGGATGTGGAGAAATAGGAACACTTTTACACTGTTGGTGGGACTGTAAACTAGTTCAACCATTGTGGAAGTCAGTGTGGCGATTCCTCAGGGATCTAGAACTAGAAATACCATTTGACCCAGCCATCCCATTACTGGGTATATACCCAAAGGACTATAAATCATGCTGCTATAAAGACACATGCACACGTATGTTTATTGCGGCACTATTCACAATAGCAAAGAGTTGGAACCAACCCAAATGTCCAACAACGATAGACTGGATTAAGAAAATGTGGCACATATACACCATGGAATACTATGCAGCCATAAAAAATGATGAGTTCGTGTCCTTTGTAGAGACATGGATGAAACTGGAAAACATCATTCTCAGTAAACTATCGCAAGGACAAAAAACCAAACACCGCATGTTCTCACTCATAGGTGGGAATTGAACAGTGAGAACTCATGGACACAGGAAGGGGAACATCACACTCTGGGGACTGTTGTGGGGTGGGGGGAGGGGGGAGGGACAGCATTAGGAGATACACCTAATGCTAAATGACGAGTTAATGGGTGCAGGAAATCAACATGGCACATGGATACATATGTAACAAACCTGCACATTGTGCGCATGTACCCTAAAACCCTAAAGTATAAAAAAAAAAAAAAAAAAAAAAGATGACATATTTATGAATACAGCACAGGTACCAAGCCTATTTCCTGTATTTGAAGGAAATTGAACTTTTTTCTATTACCTTGATGTAGGATGCTGCATATAGCGTAAAGAAGAGAGGATATGTCTTCAATGAGGAAGTCCAACTCAGAAGCAGTCTTAAAGGAATTATTTTTATTTATAATACAAAATATAACTCTTAAGTGAGTGGAGTTAATTATGTGTACAGAGCAACTGGTTATTCTTAGGAAATTTGGTTCAATACCATTCCTGACAGTTTTTAAGTGAAGGGATCATGAGTGCTAGGTTTTTGTTTTTTTGGTTGTTGTTTTTTATGTTTGCTTTTTTCTCATGGTTTAATCCTTAGCAACAGTGGCTGCTTTTAGGTTATTAGCAGCCACATCAGGTCAACAAAGGAAAGAGCTATGTCAAGTAGTTATTAGTTTAGGACCCGTGTTCTGTAACACACTGTTATGATTGCTTTAGTATGACAAGAGAGCGTCTTTAAAAGATCTGGAAATAAACTTTTCTCATTAAAGGCAAACTATCAATTCTCTCAACCAGAACCATTTGGCAGAGTTTGTCTAAGACCAAGCTGCACAATTCAAGCTTAGTCTTGGATGTCTACTCAAAATGAAGTTGAAGTTCCACAGTCACAGTCAAAATAATCCCCTGGGTCCAGAAACAGAGGCTATGACAGGTTGGATAAAATAAAAATTCCAAGTTTGGATTTCCCTGATAGCTTCAGGATGACAGAAAGCTCTAAGGGTAGCAAACTAGAAAAAAAAAGTCCATTAGGGAGTTAAAAGTCATTTATTGTAGCCAAACCACCGAGGGATAAAAAAAGAAAAAAGAAAAGAATAGAATTCTGGTGAGGTCTTGTTTGTACTCAGTTTCAAACAAATCATGTGTGTATGTGATGTATAGTAAATAACTACCCTAAATTGATTTCCTTAAGGGGAAAAAAAGTTGCCACCCAATAGATTTAAAAAGTATTATCAGAAAAAATGCCGGAGGAGATCATTACTATAAAATTTCCAATCACCTTATAAATGGAGGATAAAAAGCAGCTGATAGCAGGGCTAACTTCTTTTTCATCTCAGCAACAAGCTGCTCCTGTTCCGTGAAATGGAATGAAATGAATGCCATGGCCTTTTTAAGCAGCACAGGGGATCTATTTATTGAGAGAAGAGATTTGCTGAATAACCATAAAATGCAGAGATAATTTTGAAAGTCAGCTAACAGCTCTGATGTGGAGACCCTCAGAATCCACCTGTCCATAATATCTATTCCTCCTCCAGCAGGCATCTCGTTTATTGGAAATCATTTTTCTCATCATCATCACCTAAAGTGTCTTTCCATTTCCAAAAAGGAGTTTAAAAGATCAACATTGACAATGACAAGCGCAACTCCTGGCATAATAAAGATTAGGGACATAGAAAATTGCCATTCAGTGCCCATTAATTTTATCAGAAAACAGAAGAGAGAATGTGTTTTAGATATTTTTTATTAGCACATGTCTGCTTTGGTTCTCTGTGTGCATGACATGACAGGAAGATGTAGTGTGAGATGAAAAGCTACATCCAATGTCTTTGGTGGTCCACGCAGGTTTTCTTTATTGACTACAAGGATGAATGGGTTTATTAACAGATGTTGTTTTAAGTTGAATCTCTAATGTTATTTTGTGTATCAGTAACAAACATTTGTGAATGCAATTTTCTGGCATTTTCCTTTTACTATGAGTTATAATACAAATCAAACTCACTGTAGCATCCTTCTTTGTACCAAACTGATATGGTTTGGACTTGTGTCCCTGCCCAAATCTTATGTTGAATTGTAATCCCCATTGTTGAAGAGGGACCTGATGGGAGGTGACTGGATCATGGGGGTGAACTTCCCACTTGCTGTTCTCATGATAGTGAGTGAGTTCTCACAAGATCTGGTTGTTTGAAAGTGTGTAGCACCTCCCTCTTTGCTCTCTCTTCCTCCTGCTGTAGCCATGTAGGATGTGCCTGCTTCCCCTTCCACTTCTGCCATAATTGTAAGTTTCCTGAGGCCCCCAGCCATGCTTCCTGTACAGCCTGCAGAACCATGAGCCAATTAAAGCATTTTTCTTTATAAATTACCAGGTCTCAAATAGTTTGTTATACCAATGTGAGAATGGACTAATATACAAATATTTAAAGCAAAAATAATAAACTTCTGATAAAATATAAATAAGGTCTCTCAAAGATATAAAATATATAGTCATTCCTATTTTAAGCAAAGTAGCTTATAAAAAAATGAAAAGTGGCCGGGTGTGGTGGCTCACACCTGTAATCCCAGCACTTTGGGAGGCCGAGGTGGGCAGATCACAAGATGAGGAGATCGAGACCATCCTCCCTAACACGGTGAAACCCCGTCTCTACTAAAAATACAAAAAATTAGCCGGGCATGGTGGCAGGCGCCTGTAGTCCCAGCTACTCGGGACACTGAGGCAGGAGAATGGCGTGAACCCGGGAGGCGGAGCTTGCAGTGAGCCGAGATTGTGCCAGCCTGGAAGACAGAGTGAGACTCTGTCTAGAAAAAAAAAAGAAAAGAAAAGAAAAGCAATAATAAGAATTTAACCAAAAGGGATAAAGTCAATCTGAACCTACCCACTCCCCTTCTCCCAGCACCAGTTTGCATGCACCCTCTTATGTATATTGTACGATTAAAATATGTAACTGAAATTTTAAGGGAGGTTAGAAGATAGATGCATTTTAGGCTTGAAGACATTGCTCTGAAATCAAGGAGTGAGGCAAACACGGGGAACAAAGATTGTGATTCAGAACACAATAGTAACATGGTAAGGGAAAGGATATTACCTTGAACATGTACGACATTCAGTAAAGTCAATGATCAGCCACTGAAGAGTGAAATACTGACGTTGTTTAAGATTGTGTAGATGTAAATTTGTATAGATCTCCACATAAGAAGGTATTCTGTTACTTGAGCTCTGACTTAAATGGTGAACCTCTATTTCCAGTAGCATGACAGTCTATGTATCCTGAATGACCATCCAATCAAAACCAATAAAGTGTTTGAAAATAAAATATTTCTTAAATCTTATTTATTGGAATACTGAGGAGACACAATAGAAAAAAAAATCAGCGTCCCAAAGTTAAACAAAAGCAGAAACACTAGAGAGAGTAAATAATCTCCAAAGACAGCTGAGGATTCCAATAGGGAACTTCAGTGTAAAATCAGAAGCTCCAAAGTGCTATCTTTGGGTCTTTCAACCCTCCAGAAATGGAGCTTTTACACATTACATAAACATAGTGCCTCCCCCTGTGAGAAACACTACTGTCCAACACACACAATTTCACATAGACTTCAGGAGTGGTGCAGTTTTCTGATACTTTTCGTACCCAGAAAAATAAAGTTTTGTTTTTAAACTGCTGTAGAATTTAGAAGATATTTTGGCATATATATCTTCATTTTACCTCAAAACCTCTTTATGATGTTAGAATCTTTTATTAATCTGGTTAAGAGATTAAGGAACCTGTGGTAAGAACAAAGACTGATGCAGAATTTTGAATTAAATCTGTTTTTTTCTGATTCTGAAGCTTGTGTACTGTCCCAATCTCTCCAAATGCAGTCTGTTAACGTGGTAAATTTCATTTTCTAGGTTCACCCTACGTCAGTGGAATAGTTCATGCCCTGGGAAAATTTGGCTCCCTGCCTAATAGATTGTTCAAAGACTTAAAACAAGAAAAGCGAAGTATTTTCTTCATTTTGTTTTTTTCCTGATGATCCAGCCTAGAAATTGAGCATAGAGCAACAGAAAGCAATGACATCCACAAGTCATTCCAAACTTTCTGGGTTATTAAACCTAATGGATCCAAATCACGCCTACGTAGTTGGCTCAATAAATCAGTACCAGAGGAGTTCCAATTCAAAATAATCTCTACTTGGAGCTTACTACTAATTTCTTATTCTTTATCAAATGCATCAGGTCATCTACGAGCCTGAAAAGTATTTTCAATTAACTATCCTAAAGTCTATTTTTATAATTTTTAACTTTATAAATAATCTAATGATTTAAATCAGTAAACACGATGATATATTAAAAAACTGAAACTAAAACTAAAAACCGGAGGAAACCCAATAATAAAAAATTTGCAGAAAGTTTCTGGCAAATAAAATCTTACACCAAAAGAGACAATAAAATTTAATTTTTCATTGAAATAAATACTTCTAATGATGATGGTAATTATATTGATGAAAACATCTGTGTCTCATATATATCATGTATATATTTATATGTGTATCATATGTATGTGTGTATATGAACATGTATATATGTGTGTGTGTATATATATATTTTTTAAATTTATAATATTGCCCCTTATATGACTTGAGGGAATTATATTAAAATGTTATTTTCCTTTGATATTTAAGACTTTTCAGGAAGGGAAGAATTCAGAGACTAGATTATTACAAGGACAACACTATAACACTCAGAGGCTAATAATGCAATGAAGGACTAGCTCCCACTCTCCGAAGGGATTTGACAGGCATCTCAGTAATCCAGTAGATGACAGTTTCATATCCTAGACCCTGGAGGTCGAGTAAGTGGAAAGAATTTTGAATACATATTTGGGTGGGTAAATTTCCTCTTGTTCTCTGTCTATCTTTCTTTCCTTTTAATTTTTATCATTAAAGAAAAAGACTGAATTCCAATTTTGGCCTGGCCCCTGATAGAGAATGGCTGCATTTGGGAACCTTGCCTCTACCTGCAGTAGAAAAATTCTTTTTCTATTTATTCCTTCAAGGTCTGCCATCTCCTTGAGGCTTCTCATAAAATGATAATTGTAACAATACTGCTAAATTGCATACTTACCATGTTTCATACATTTATAAAATTCTTCCCAAACATTATCTCATTTGATTATCACAATAGCTCTTTGATGCCAGAGAGGACAGGTGACTCCATCTCCACTTTGTTACTGGTTATACCAAAGTCTAGCCTGGAGATGGTTACTACCTAATGTATTCAGGCCTACAATGATTGGTCTCTGCTTTTGAATTCTTACTACACATATAGCCTATACAATTTTCTAAACCTAGGTCTTTGGTGGGTATGTCAAGATCTTTCTGGTGGGTAATAATATAATATTAACTCACATATCATTCTCGGAATATGTCAAGCACTGTTTAAGAACTTTACATGTATTAATTCATTTAATCCATATAATAATCCTAAGAAGTTAGCAATATTATTATCTAAATTTTACCAGGAGGAAACTTCAACAAAGAGCTTAAGTGACTTTCTCAACTCACTCTCTAGTAGGCGGTGGAGGCTGAATGTAGAGAAAGTCAGTTGGCTTCCAACACCTGTGTTCTGGTAGACTAGCTTTTGATTGTATAATTTTAATGTAAATGTCATTGTTCTCACTATTTTAAGTTATAACTAAGATACTTTAGGTTTAATAAAAGCAACAAGATAACTTCTAATTATCCAACAGAATAACTGTGGAATCTGTTTGAAAGCTACAAGTCTCTAGTCATGGAAGAGTTTTCAGTGGCCGCTGCTGCCCTCAGCCCCATAACTCGTTTATGGACTTGTGTAATAGAATACACTGAAAACGGGAGTGAGGCTCCCACAATAACCAAGTTCGTTTGGCCAACTATGATTTTATTATTATTATATTACAATAGCAGGCTGCCTATGACATGAAACAGAAATTGACCGTATTTATAGTTAGTTATCCCATATTTCACAAATCAGTGCCTCAGGGGGTGTGGTGGTGGTTATTTTATCTCACAACTTTGTTTAATTTTCTATTTCACCTTTAGCTCACATCTCCAAGAACATTTCAACTATAAAACGCTTTCACTGTGAAACTAAAAGTGTTCTAACTTTTCCTAAGGAAACCTCTGTGGCTCCTCTATTGTGAACTTGGCTAGGAGCAACGTGGTTCACGTGTCTCTTCATTGGAAGACTACAAAGGTGGGAAGGTATCTCACTGTGGTTTTGATTTGCATTTCTCTGATGGCCAGTGATGATGAGCATTTCTTCATGTGTTTTTTGTCTGTATAAATGTCTTCTTTTGAGAAGTGTCTGTTCATGTCCTCTGCCCACTTTTTGATGGGGTTGTTTTTTTCTTGTAAATTTGTTTGAGTTCTTTGTAGATTCTGGATATTAGCCCTTTGTCAGATGAGTAGGTTGCAAAAATTTTCTCCCATTCTGTAGGTTGCCTGTTCACTCTGATGATAGTTTCTTTTGCTGTGCAGAAGCTCTTTAGTTTAATTAGATCCCATTTGTCAATTTTGGCTTTTGTTGCCATTGCTTTTGGTGTTTTAGACATGAAGTCCTTGCCCACGCCTATGTCCTGAATGGTATTGCCTAGGTTTTCTTGTAGGATTTTAATGGTTTTAGGTCTAACATTTAAGTCTTTAATCCATCTTGAATTAATTTTTGTATAAGGTGTAAGGAAGGGACCCAGTTTCAGCTTTCTACATATGGCTAGCCAGTTTTCCCAGCATCATTTATTAAATAGGGAATCCTTTCCCCATTTCTTGTTTTTGTCAGGTTTGTCAAAGATCAGATAGTTGTAGATATGCGGCATCATTTCTGAGGGCTCTGTTCTGTTCCATTGATCTATGTCTCTGTTGTGGTAACAGTACCATGCTGTTTTGGTTTCTGTAGCCTTGTAGTATAGTTTGAAGTCAGGTAGCGTGATGCCTCCAGCTTTGTTCTTTTGGCTTAGGATTGACTTGGCGATGCAGGCTCTTTTTGGGTTCCATATGAACTTTAAAGTAGTTTTTTCCAATTCTGTGAAGAAAGTCATTGGTAGCTTGATGGGGATAGCATTGAATCTATAAATTACCTTGGGCAGTATGGCCATTTTCACGATATTGATTCTTCCAACCCATGAGCATGGAATGTTCTTCCATTTGTTTGTATCCTCTTTTATTTCATTGAGCGGTGGTTTGTAGTTCTCCTTGAAGAGGTCCTTCACATCCCTTGTAAGTTGGATTCCTAGGTATTTTATTCTCTTTGAAGCAATTGTGAATGGGAGTTCACTCATGATTTGGCTCTCTGTTTGTCTGTGATTGGTGTACAAGAATGCTTGTGATTTTTGTACATTGATTTTGTATCCTGAGATTTTGCTGAAGTTGCTAATCAGCTTAAGGAGATTTTGGGCTGAGACAATGGGGTTTTCTAGATATACAATCATGTCATCTGCAAACAGGGACAATTTGACTTCCTCTTTTCCTAATTGAATACCCTTTATTTCCTTCTCCTGCCTGATTGCTCTGGCCAGAACTTCCAGCACACACCAGTTAGAATGGCCATCATTAAAAAATCAGGAAACAACAGGTGCTGGAGAGGATGTGGAGAAATAGGAACACTTTTACACTGTTGGTGGGACTGTAAACTAGTTCAATCATTGTGGAAGTCAGTGTGGCGATTCCTCAGGGATCTAGAACTAGAAATACCATTTGACCCAGCCATTCCATTACTGGGTATATACCCAAAGGACTATAAATCATGCTGCTATAAAGACGCATGCACACGTATGTTTATTGCGGCACTATTCACAATAGCAAAGAGTTGGAACCAACCCAAATGTCCAACAACAATAGACTGGATTAAGAAAATGTGGCACATATACACCATGGAATACTATGCAGCCACAAAAAATGATGAGTTCATGTCCTTTGTAGGGACATGGATGAAACTGGAAAACATCATCCTCAGTAAACTATCGCAAGGACAAAAAACCAAACACCGCATGTTCTCACTCATAGGTGGGAATTGAACAATGAGAACTCACGGACACAGGAAGGGGAACATCACACTCCGGGGACTGTTGTGGGGTGGGGGGATGGGGGAGGGACAGCATTAGGAGATATACCTAATGCTAAATGATGAGTTAATGGGTGCAGGAAATCAACATGGCACATGGATACATATGTAACAAACCTGCACATTGTGCACATGTACCCTAAAACCTAAAGTATAATAATAAAAAATAATAATAAAAAAAAAAGATGGGATGGTTCACCATAGCCACAATTATGGTAGCCCTCTTTGATGTCAAAGTCCACCAGGGTGGTCATCCCTCCTACTAATATTTGTGAGATCAGCTCTCCAGTGTGGTGGGCTCTGACTGTTGGACATTTTTTCTTCCTCTACTATTAACACTTCCAATAGCCAACATGTTGGAAATTATTTAGAAAGTATCTTCACAATTCTAGGTGATTGGTCAGCCAACATATATTCATCAAGTGCTCTTGAGATCCAAATCAGGGAAGCTTGCAAACTTTGATTTAAAACAATAGAAGAGGCAATGCAAGGGAGCACATTTTAATGCTCTGGCTTATTCCACTGCACATGTCTGCTCACTTAGGTATTTTCTATGAGAATGGCAAAAATATAGCATGGTAGCGAAAAACAGACTCTGGGAGTAGCCTGCCTGGATTTGCTTGATTCTTCTGCCTATCAAGATTGCATAGGGAAAGGAAGCATCATTTCTTCCCATGTTTGGTTCAGGGCTGAAGCCCCCATAATGAAAAACAGATTAAGAAGAGAAAAGCTCACAAATGTGTTTAATGTTTTATATGACATTGGAGACTTTATAAGGAAATGAAGTCCCAAAATCCAGGTAAACCTGTGTATGTTTTATGCTAGGTTGAATTAAGAAGTGGGTAGTCATGGAGAAATATAATTAGACAAAGAGGATATGATTTAATGGTGATTGATGTAAAGGGGAGTGTGATCGAATGGCAGGTTGGGTGCAAAGCAAGGCCTATTCGTTCAGATTTTTTTTCTCTGTCCTCTGTCTTCAGAGATAAAGATCTTTCTTTCTTCTGGGTACAGGGAGGGTACCTCTTGACTTATAATCTATTTCAGAAAAAGCTCAGAGAATTATTCTAGGTTGTATGATCTACTTCAGGAAGATGGGTGGGAGGAAGGTAAGAGTTATCCTCCAGATTTTGCTGTTTTCTCAAATGCCAAGAGGCCATATTTTGGGGTAGCGTGCCCTAATCCTCATCAACTGCATTTTCAAATATTTAGAATAGTGCATGGCACATAGCATCCCATGCAAGGGTTCCTGGTGTTATTATTACCTGCAAAGATGCTGTCTTTCAGATCAGTCATTCTCAAAGTATTTTCTACCTAAGAATGATATGCAGAGACTTTGAAAACTTAAGATTATTAACTCTACCCCAGGTCTACTCAATATATGTTTGGCAAACTGTAGTGTAGAAATTTCTATTTTTAACAAGTTAAAATGCTCATGCTGGTAGTTCTGATACAATGGCTTAAAGATAAACATTTGAGCAAAATTGATGATTACCTTTTCAATATATATAGCGTTAGCTTTTAAAGATCTATTACTAAATCTTTATATTTGTAAGATATTCGCTAAAATCATATAAAAGGTTCATCCACAACTATTTACAAAATACCTAATTTGAATATATGTGCTTTGTTTTCTTGTTAAAATAGACAGAGCGCCTGTAATCCCAGCACTTGGGGAGGCCAAGATGGGTGGATCAAGAGGTCAGGAGATCGAGACCATCCTGGCTAACATGGTGAAACCCCGTCTCTACTAAAAATACAAAAAATTAGCTTGGTGTGGTGGCATGCACCTGTAGTACCAGCTACTCGGGAGGCTGAGGCAAGAGAATTGCTTCAACCTGGGAGGCGGAGGTTGCAGTGAGCTGAGATCATGCTACTGCACTCCAGCCTGGGCAACTGATCAAGACCTCGTCTCAAAAAAAAAAAAAAAAAAAAAATGGCAGTTTTCACATTTCTCTCACAACAAAGTGGAGGATATTTAATACTTTCCCAAATTGTCCTTTTACCCACCCCTTAGGACTCTCAAGAGCACATGTCATATGTAGACAAGTGAAAGAAGGAAATAATTAAGCAAGTTGTAAGCTTCAGCAGTATAATAGAAAGACAATCAGTAAGAGACTAGACTACTCTTTTGGAAACCTAATATATAAAAATGGAGGGTGGGTGCTTCCTTTAGCCTCCCCCAGTGTGACTGTTGGAGTTGGGATACCGTTGGAAATCCCTGCTCAGGGAAAGAGTAAAGACTCGATGATGCTACATAGAAGTGATGAGATCTTAGAACAATGGAAAAGCAATGCCAACTAGCAACAAAGACCCGATGCCATGCCAAATGGCATTGAATCAGCACAGCAGCAGAATTAAGAGAAAAGAATAGCTTAAAATGTTAACCATTACTAGAGAGAATGTGTCAACAATTAAGAAAGACTTTGAGTCCAATTAAGGAAGATTTTGAGCCCAGCCAGTTCAAGAGTTAGGCTGGGCTCTCTCTGTTCTGCATATAGAGATGCAGACTACCCTTACGTCATCACATAAGGAGGGCTAGACTCCCTCAAGATGAAGAATCCAGTCTCAGTTTAACCCTACTTTGTGAAGTGGAAACAAACAAACCAATGGTAATTACATCATCAGGTCATTGTTGAAGGTTTACAGGGATCACATGGAAAAACACATAGAAAAATCCTTTGCCCGTGATAATGTTACATAATTACCACGGTAAATATTGCATATATAATAGTTCATTTTGAGGTTACTTTTTACTAGTAGTTCTCAAATTTATGGCCTGGAGACGCCTGGAGGTCCCAGAAAACATTTAAAGCTTTAGAAAGCTCAAAAATATCTTTGACAAATGTTTATTTGTGGTTAAAACAAACAAATACATAACATAATAAGCAAATGTGGCACACACATACAGTGGAATATTATTAAATTGTAAAAAGGAGGGAAATCTCACATACTACAACATGGATGAACTTCTAGGATATTATGCTAAGTAAAATAAGCCAGTCAAAAAAGACAAATATTGTATGATACCACTTATATGCACTAACTAGATACAGAAAGTAGAATGACGGTCAAAACTATTTTAAAACAATACTCCATTAGTCTGCTCACAGTGCCATAGTAAAATACTGTAGGGTAGGGAAATAATTTATTTCTCAATCCTCATAAATTTTAGTTAGATTGAATTCCTACAACAAAAGACAAATTTCAGTTGAGTAAATAATGTTGATTCCTCTGGTGTATCTGTAGGGCAGTAAGGGTTTAAATTGTCTTCAGTGGTTCACTTTTGTTCTCTCTGGTGAAAACGAACAGTGGGATACTTTCGGTGTCTGTAACTGTATGTACTGCTTGTAGGCAAACAGAAAGCAGAGAGCTTTGCTGCATCTGCTTCATAACTGCTTTCAGCTCAATGATCCTTATGCCAAAAGAGGCATGTTTTGGAGTGGTATGTTCTGGTCTCCCATAATATGATTGACTGGTTGGCTTAAGCAACAGGAATTTACTTATCTCAGGATTTTTTTGTTTATTTTTTGTTTTGTTTTGTTTTTGTTGGGGGGGTGGACAGAGTCTTGCTCTTGTCACCCAGGCTGGGGTACAGTGGTGCAATCTCGGCTCACTGCAACCTCCATCTCCTGGGTTCAAGCTATTCTCATGCCTCAGCCTCTTGGGTAGCTGGGATTACAGGTGCCCACCACCACACCTGGCTAATGTTTGTATTTTTAGTAGACATGGGGTTTCGCCATGTTGGTCAGCCTGGTCTCGAACTCCTGACCTCAGCTGATCCGCTCGCCTTGGCCTCCCAAAGTGCTGGGATTACAGGTGTGAGCCACCGCACCGGGCCTTCTCTCAGTTCTTAAGGCTAGAAGTCTAGAAGTCTGAGATCAGGATGACAACCTATTTGGTTCTTGGTGAAGACTCTCTTCATGGCTTGCACATGGCCACCAGATTCTTGCAGATGAGCAGATTCTTGCTATGTTCCATGGCTTTTCCTTGGTGTTAGCAGGGAAGGGAGGGGGTTGGAGCTCTGCTCTTTCTTCTTAAAAAGCCACTAATCATGTCATGGGCCACCCTCCGCTCCATCATAAAGGCAAACATTAAAGTGATTTACAAAAACTAAAACAATGCTTTCCTTTTTCTAATGTTTCTTATTTTATAAATTATATTTTTCATAAAACACTATTTATATCAACAGGTATTTGGTTCATTATGTTTAACATAAATATATATATATATATGTATATATTTTTTTTTTTTTTGAGGCGGAGTCTTGCTCTGTCACCAGGCTAGAGTGCAGTGGTGATATCTCCATTCACTGCAAGCTCCGCCTCCCAGGCTCATGTCATTCTCCTGCCTCAGCCTCCTGAGTTGCTGGGACTACAGGTGCCCACTACCACACCTGGCTAATTTTTTGTATTTTTAGTAGAGACAGGGTTTCAACGTGTTAGCCAGGAAGGTCGCAGTCTCCTGACCTCGTGATCCACCTGCCTCGGCCTCCCAAAGTGCTGGGATTACAGGCGTGAGCCACCGCGCCTGGCCAATATATATTTTAAATACGTTCTCAGTTTTAATTTCTAATATGGGAAATATTGATAAATGCAATCAAGTAAGCACATGTTCTTCAGGTCTATAATAATATGTAAGAGTGTAAAGGGATCCCAAGGCCAAAACTTCTAAGAACTATGCCTTATATCAAATTTTTAGCAATCCTCCTATAGTTTTTTGGTATAATCTTCAATACACTGCATTTTCATTGATTATTTTATGTCAGAAAGGTATGGCTTGTTATAATGGAAATTATAACAGTGGAGTTTTATGTAAAGTGAGCACTAGACTGGATGGGCCTCAGGAGACAAAGGTATTAATCATAGATATGCTGCAGACTAAGGTTACCAGGTTTAATTCAGTTAAATTTGAATTTTAGATAAAGATCAAATAATATTTCAGTGTTAAATATGTCTCATATGCTATTTGGGACATACTTACTCTAAAAATAAATTCATTGTTTTTCAAAAATTCAAATGTAATAAACATCCTGTATTTTATCTGGCAACACTTTCTCAGATTACTCTGACTTTAAGCTACTTTACATTTACATTTATTTTTTTCCTTATCAGTAAAATAATGAATATGAATTTCCCCAGCTGATACCCTAGTCACTCTATGAATCAAATGTCAGTATGCCTAACCTTGGGCTAAGTGTCAGGGAAAATGAGAAAGATTAAGTTATTAGAGCCTTCAAAGAGAAATATGTGCTTGGTACAATTGATGTGAACAAGGAGAGCTTTGAGAAAACTTCTCAAGGGCAAAATTGGATCATTTTGGTTAGAATCGTCCTTCATTCCCAGGGCTGTGTCAGGCAGTCCACCTGGAGAATAAAAGATAATGCCTGGATCACAGCTATTATTTCTCTTGAGTTTGATGGCCTGGGGCATGCTATTTAAGATGATATAGATTGGGTGACCATATGTCCTAGTTTGCCCTGACAAGTTCCAGTTTAGATCTCTTGTCCTAGTATCCTTCCCAGTTTAGTACTTTTTCCTCTAATAGGGACTGAAAATGACAAAAAGCCATACTCATCGTGAATCATGAGACAGTCTTAAGGAAAGACCACCTTGCTGAGGTCTGGCAGAAAGGAAATACATGGCCAACACTGTATCCCTCAACTTCCTGTATTAATCCCTACCTCTAGGAGAAGGAAAAAGAAAGGATTATATTTGAACACTCCCTAACTATTCATATTTCAATAAAAAATAAAAACATCAAATAATTTATAATCTGGTAGAGGAAGACAGGAATTTCTCAGAAGAAGAAATGAAAGCAAAGGCTGTCAAGGAAACCTCTCCCTATGGAGAGGTTAGGGAATTGGTCATCTAGTTTACAGTTCCAGAAACTTTAGATATACTAATAATCCAAACATATTTCTCCTTTAGAAAAATATGCCCTCAATTCTGTATCACTTTCATATAGCCTACCAAATATGATAATGTAATTTCTGATGATTGTTATATAAACCCAAAGTATTATGTTTAAAAGTAGATTTAAGTGTGTAATTAGATTAGATTGTCTATAAATTTTATGTAATGATAGTAAAAGTGATGCTATAAATATTTTTTTACAAAGGGGAGTATTAGAAATACAGGGCTGACAGCCACTTTACTCATAGTCAAAGACAAGGTAAAATCAAATACCCTACACAGAGAAGCACTTACTGTGTGTCAGATACTATTCCAACTCTTCTACTATGTTAACTCATTTAGTCCTTACAAAAAGAAACTAGAGATAAATGCTATAGTTATTCTCATTTAAAAGTAATGACACCAAGGCCTGAAGAGTTTAAATGACTTTATCTATAAAACAAACATAATGCCTTCTCCAAACTGCTTTTACCAAAACGAATGAATTGATTTGATTAAACAAATATTTATTGTGCACCTACTATGTGCTAGACCAAAGGACAAACTTCAAATGAACAATGCAGCTGGGCAGCAATTTTACAGCATTTCACCATTAATTTTATCTCTACTTATCCCAATAAGTACTTCACACTGTCTTTTGCTAAATCTCCACGTTTTTTCTTCCGTACATCATGCTTTATACATGACATCCGTCGCTCATACTTCATAGAGAAACAGAAACTGTGTAAGACTTTCTTAGCATGACACCTACGAACCTGTAAGCCTACATGAATCTGAATTCATCCTTCCCATTCAATTAATTGGCATTTGTTGCATAACCACTTGAATACTTAATAACTTCAAACAACAATCATTTAGTAGCTGAGAATTCTATCACAAGTAAAGTTGGGATCAGCTGGGCAGTTGTTCTGCTGTTTCCTTCTGGGCTCAGTCATGTGGCTATGGCAGGCTGCCTGCTCTGTCACAGATAGAAGGCCTAGAACACTGCTGTCTGATACCACAGACACTGGTCACATGTGGCTATTTAGATAGACAGTGATATGCTACAAGTGTAAAATACACATCAGGCTTTGAAGACTTAATACAAAAAAGTAAAATATCTCAAATATTTTTAATGTTAAGTGTGTGTTTAAATGCTAATATTTGAATACGTTGGCTTAAATAAAATATGCTATTAATTTCACTTATTTTTACCTTTTTTAATTTTTACCTTTAAAGCATATGGTAAAATACACAAAGCGTATTTACCATCTTTACCACTTTTGAGTCTACTGTTTGGGCGTGTTAAGTACATTCATATTGTTGTACAACCAATCTCCTCAATTCTTTTCACTTGCATAATAGGAACTCTACATCCATTAAACAATTTCCATCCCTCCTTTTTCCCAGCCCTTTGAAACCACCATTCTCCTCTTTGTCTCTATAAAGGTGATTATTGTAGGTACCTCATATAAGTGGAATCATACAGTATTTGCCGTTTTGTGACTGGCTTTTTTTACTCAGCTTAACATTCTCAAGATTCACCCATTTCTTTCATTTTAAAGGTTGAATAATATTACCTTGTATGTATTTATTATATTTTATTCATCTAGGTATTCTTTCATGAACACTTGGACCACTTCCACCTCACTCTTTCATGTCAAGTTGCTATGAACATGAGTGTACAAACATCTATTTGAGTTCCTGCTTTCAATACTTTTGTGTATATACCCAGAAGTGAAATTGCTGGATTACATAATAATTATATTTTACTTTTTGAACTGTCATACTGTTTTCCTTATCAGTGGCACCATCTCACATTCCCACCAACAGACCTAAGTGTTTTGATTTCCCTTTACAAACACTTGTTAATTTTTTTTTTTTTTGATAGTAGCTATCTTAATGGGTGTGAGGTTGCAAGCATTCATTGTTAAGTGATAGTTTCAATAGAAAGGAATTCTCTGCTGACTTTGCAGATATTGTTCCTTGTGTTCAGGCTTCTATTGCTGCTTCTCAAAACTTAACTGTGGGTATCATTAATCATCCCTTATTGGCAAGTGAATCTGTTATTTCTTTCTGAATGCTTTTAAGATTGTCTATTTGTCTTTAATGTTCAGAACTTTTATTCACGTGTCTAAGTGTTTGCTGAGCTATTGAAATGTATTTGTCAGGCCAAAGCTGACATCCAGCCTGCCAAGTAAAATAAATAAATCTCTGTTCTCAGTTTTTATACACATTTTAGCCTTGCTCAACAGAAATAAATACTGTCATATATCTGAAATATTATCTCACAGTCTGTGATTGTCCATTTTCATAGCTTTCCTTTTATTATGCTAGCTAGTAATTCCTGGTCAAAATTTTTTTATATTCCTTATTCTTATCTGACCTCTAAATATTTGATATTTCCAAAGCTTTCACTCTCTTTATATACATCTTCTCCCTAGGTGATCATATACAAGTCCATGGATTTAAATATCAACTATATGCATATGATTCACAATTTGGTAACTCTGCCCCAAACTCTCTTTTGAGGTTCATATACGCATGACAGATTTGCTATATAGAGTGACATTTGAAATGTATTAACAATGTCCTTAAGGCCTATTCACACTATCCTAACCTGTTTATCACTCAGTGGCTTTCACAGAAATAAATGCCATTAGTATCAAGCCAGGTGTTCAAGCCAGATGTAAATGCCATTAGTATCAAGCCAGATGTTGGCTTGAACCAGTTAACTTTCTCTTTATCCCCTGCACCTAAACTCTGAGCATATTCTCCAAGTAATGTCTCCATCATCACTGTATATTTTTAGTTGGATCCACTCTTACCTCTAACCTGATTACCTCCAATATAGTTCCCCAGACTGGTCTTTTCATATTACCTTCTACAGTCTATTCTATTTTAAGTGGAGACACACTTTGAAAAATGTAAATCAGATCACATTTCTACCCTGCTCAATACCATCCAATATACTTAGAAAGAAGTCTACACAGCCTAATGATAGCCTATAAAACTTAGCATGGTCTGGCCTTGGCCCACATTTCCAACATCTGCTATTGCTCTCTTCCTTGCTCACTAGGGTGCAGCCATGCTGTTCTCCTATGCGGTGCCTTGACCAGGCCAACCTCACTTGTGCCTTGAAACCTTTGAATTTGTTGTATCTATAATTGGGATATTCCTTCTGTTTTTTTTTTCAGCCTTCAGGTCTCACATTTTATTGTAGTCAGCCCTCTGTCCTTTCTTGAGTGGCACAGTCCTCCTATTCCTAGTCAATATTACTTGACATTTTATTTTCTGTGAGACACTTACATTCCAATGTCATCCTGCACATTTAAAGTATGCCTCTTTTAACAAGAGCGTAAGTTCCATGGGGACAGAGAACATGTTTACCTAGGACCTATCATAATGACTATCATAGAAAATGCTCATTGTTTGCTGAATTAGTCTTAAATAATTGATCAGAAAACAAATGATGTATAAAATATCTCCCAGCATCATCACAGTCTAATGGCGTAGACTGGCATGAAGACATAGCCTTCAAAATAATAATAAACTATAATAATATAAAAGATGATGAAGGATTGTATGTACAGATACTACATATAATTTTCACTTTCTGTAATTGTTTTTGACTCTGATTTTATACCTAATTTATATTCAGAAAAGTGACTTATATAAAATAAAAGTCCACATCTAATTACATAATAGACTCTGTGTCAGAAACGTCTGGCTCCTTTCAGATACAGAAGGACTGGTAAAGCAGCTTCTGGATTTTCAAAATAAATTATATTCCAGAATTACTTATCTGCCAGAATCAACTCAGTCTCTCCTCTCACTTCTTTGAGTCCCACTTGCTTTCAGTAGCTGCAAGTCTTGGCAGTTTTTTTAATTATATCTCATACAAAACATTGCTAATAGTGTTTGTCTGACTCTAACATTACTCTCTTCACCTGCATCCTTACACAACTTCTCTCCAGCACTTCAGGACCTTCTTGATATCTGTAACTGCTCCTCTAGCACTGACCTCAAGGACCGGCTCTAGTTTTATCATCAGAGGATAAAGACTTCATCAGAGGATCAAGTCAGTCTTGTTTAGAATAGTACAACGGGGATAGTTCCAAGAAGAATGACAGCTACATGGGCTAGAATAGTGAGGGCTGACTTTCATGGCTGGTTTCCCATTCTCATGAGCATAGAATAATGAATCTGATTCCATCTCTGTAAGCTCAGGACTTATCATCATAGATGTATAATAATGAAAGGGGCTCATACAAAAGCAATATCACAGTGACACCATCTACTCTCTTAAAATGCATTTTAAGTCCCCTACTTGTAAATGCTCACAGCAAACAAGATTCATTCCTTCAAAAAATAGTTATAGAAGTGTCACTTTCTTCCAAGCACTGTTCTCACATTGGGAAAGCTGCAGTGTACATGAAAAACTGGAGTTTTTGCCCTCATGAAGCAGATGTGCTTGTGTGTTATGTGTGTGTGGGGGCGACAAACATAAAAATATGTATCTGAAATGTATTGAGTGCATATATGAGCCATAAACTGTTCTAGCTAATACACTGCAGCATTTTTTTAAAAAGATATTATAATCTATGAAAAAATAAAGTTAAGTAATAGGATACAAAGTGATGATGAAAACGAAGAGGGTCAACTAAAACATATTGCAGTTAGAGAGGAATATCAAGTTGAGATTTGAATGATCACGAGGTGATAACTATGCAAAGATATGGGGGAAGTAGAGGCATAGGAAACAGTGCAAATGCACAAAGCTATGAGCTTGGCTTGCCCAATGGAAAAAGTCAGTATGCCTGGAAAATAATGAAAAAAAGGGAAGTAGTAGGAGATGAGATCGTATAGGTAGGAGAGCCAAATATCTTTTAGATAATGGTGGAAAGTTGAATTTTATCTAATCCACGGACATTCATTATTCATTGGGCATTCATGAATTTAATTTTTCATAGGAATGTTGAGTACAGATGCCTAGCCCTGGTCAATGCGTCCAATGCCTTTGCAAGCAGTTGTTTTGCAAAGAGTTATCCTAGTTAATGTTGCCTTGAGTCAGAAACCCTGGTTGCATTCCTTGATTGTGTCATCCATCACAGTCAACACAACATAACTTTACAGGAAATAGATCCTCCCTGATCACAGAGTTGACTTTCACTATCCAGTTACAATCCCATTGGGACTTTGCTAAATGAAATGTCTGAAAACTGCATGGATGAATGAAAGAACTATTCTTTTCCAAACACAACAGACTATGACAAGAAGACAAATTTAATTTTGTATTAGTTATATTTGGTCTGGTTAAAACAGTTTATTTCCTTTCAGATAGATAGACTTCTGTAGAAACTGTTTTGATGAGTGTGCCCATTAGGTCTTTGAAGCATTCTTACTTGGTAAGTCCAAGTTAAGAATGCATTTAATCAAATTACTAAATTTTGAGTGTATAAAGGCTCTGGCAAGGTTTACACACCAATCTCTAAATATGATCCTCAAAATATATACCACCTGAGATGTCTCAATCATATTTTGGTCATATTCTAGCATTAGAAAAAAATGTATTTAATTAATATATTTTGTCTTGATATTTTCACTGCATGTGGTCTTGATTTCATTACCTGGACAGTTTTTTACATTCCATATACAGTCATGCAACACCACTACATGGCTAGCATATCCTGTCCTAACTCCTGTCTAAACTGAACAAATACAATGCTCAAATTTTTTCCATTCATATTGGTTGCTTACCAGGGTTACAATCCAACAATCTGATTGATCAATAGCCTCCTTAAAGTGTTATGTCCAGAAAAACAAAATATTTCTGACATGCCCTAGCCAAAGATAAATAAATACTATCACCTTCTTTTTGAAGGCCTTCATTCCTTCTGATAAACTAACAACTAAGATATCTGCTGCTTTAAGACTTTGTCTTAAATTACTTTTTTACATTAAACACTTACTTTGTGAGCTTATAGATGCCTTTTTTTTTTTTTTTTTTTTTTTTTTTTGAGATGGAGTTTTGCTCTTTTTGCCCAGGCTGGAGTGCAGTGGCACGAACTTGGCTCATTGCAACCTCTGCCTCCTGGGTTCAAGCAATTCTCCTGCCTCAGCCTCCCAAGTAGCTGGGATTACAAGCATGCACCACCACACCCGGCTAATTTTGTATTTTTAGTAGAGACAAGGTTTCTCCATGTTGGTCAGGCTGGTCTCAAACTCCTGACATCGGGTTATCCTCCCGCCTTGGCCTCCCAAAGTGCTGGGATAATAGGCGTGAGGCACTGCGCCCGGCCTATGGATGCCCTTCTTAAGGCCTGTGGATCTTTCTGTTTATAATAATAATGGATAATGATAGATAACATCACAATTACAAACTATGTGCTAACTCATGTTATGCTCATCCCTGGAATACTGTTTTTTATCCCCATGTACTGATGGATGTTTGGGCGAAAAAATGAATAAATGGATGAATGGTCTGACCATTTTCCCACCTAGTCTGGAGCCTGACGTGGAACTCGAACATGATTCCCATTTTTGCAGAATGAGGCTTTCAGTATGCCATTAGATTACTTGATTAATGGAGAATATTGTTCTTCCAATAAGAGACCCTTAGGTGTAGAAAACATACTAAAAAGTATCAAAAATAATGCTACAATGTATGCAGCAATAAATATTTAACTTCTCTCTAACTTAAGGGGGCTTGCTCTCCTTAAAAAATCAAATCACTCCATTTAGGCAATGCCTTATTTCCTGCACACTCCAGCAGCTGTACCTGCCCAAATCCACTGGGCATACAGGCAATCTCTCAAGATCTCAGGCTAGGTAATTATAGGGAGCTGTCCATTCTTGTTCCTTCACACGGGTATGCCAAACAGCCTTTCAGTCAATCTGGGTAGTTTCTGGGAATTATCCCTGTCTTCTGTAATTCCCGTAAGGCAGCAGCCTACGTATTCCCTTTTCTTAGCACACAGAAGGTTCGCCTTCATTTGCCATCGTGATTTAAGGACAGCACAGCCTAACTCCCAAATTTAATTTCAGACACATGTGCCTTGGATCAAATAACCTGCTGGACCCTGTCCAAACCTTTTTTTTTCACCTTGGATTTCCTGACTTAATTACCTCAAAC
Source organism: Symphalangus syndactylus (assembly GCF_028878055.3). Lineage (NCBI taxonomy): Eukaryota > Metazoa > Chordata > Mammalia > Primates > Hylobatidae > Symphalangus > Symphalangus syndactylus. Next base: position 27,115,909 of record NC_072438.2, read on the forward strand.
TTAGATAAAGCCAAAGCCAAGTTGTATGAAAAAGTCATATCTTTAGCCATTATGGTATGGAACATGCTTCAGACTTGAAGCAATTGCAGAGCATTAGCTGCAGTAAAACGAGATACAATACTCGCTCTTAAAACAGTTTTCCTATTCAGCATTTTACTGGGTGTGAATATGTTTTAAGTTATCTTCCTCTACATGCCATCTTTGTCAGTTTCCAAGTAAAGAGGTCTGTGTAGCAAGACCTGGACTGGAATTGTTGAAGGGTGACTCAATAACCACCTTCATTATACCAAGTGTGGTTATATGGAGGATGGTGACCAGCTGTTCTCCCTCTCTGATGAGGCAAAAATGAGAGAAGAAGGGCATAAATTGCAGCTGGAGGGAATTCAGATGATGTAAGGAGAAACTCTAGGGTAGCAAGCATGGTTAAGCAGAGGAGGAGTTAGCAGAGCAGTTAATTCCTTCCCTGACAATGTGTCTGGAGTAGTTTGTTAAACTTTACATAAGGCAAGGAGTTCACGTAGATGACTTTGACAGAACTTGCTGGTTCCAAGATTTTGCCTTCATTCCTCATGTGTATTTTAATTGGTGCTCTCACTGTCAACTTTATGATGTTAATCATTTGCAAAAGTTAAATCAGTGAAGGCATCACAAAATTAGTCAGCTAAAGGAGTTATATAATGCAGAGACTATAAAAATTGGCTTTGGAATCAGGCAGAGAGGAGTCCAGGCTAACTATTTATTCATTTTCTGGCCTTAGGCAAGTTACTCATGTTTCAGGGCTTATTTTACAGTGGTGGTGTGAGAATTAGATAACATATTTATAAAACACAAAATAAAAATGAATGAAAATATTCTCATTTTAACCAATGATTTTCGTAGACTTTGTAATTGTTGCTTCAGAACATAGATTAGACTTGTTTACATAGCATCTCTTGATTTTCACCATAACCTTTGAGATTGAGGTTTGCAATTTTGTAGTTCTAGAAACTGAGGCTCAAATAAGTTGAGGGACTTGCCCAAGGTGACACAGCTAATGAAGATGATTTAGAAATTCAAATTAAAACTACTCCTTGCATCTCCAGATCTAGAACCAATTATTTCTATTGTTTCATTATTTATCACACTCCATCTTCTAAAACCTGTAAATTTACTGTAATAAAAGAAGAGAATGATCATAACTAACATAACTGTGACCTTTTTTTCAGAATGACAAAAATAAAACCACTTAAACCAGATTGTTCTAGAGATATCTTAATTTGTACTTGAAAAACAAAAGGTCTGACATTTGTTTTATGACAATTTTTCAGCTGCAAAGTCTTTACTTAGAAAGTTCCCTTTTCTCCTTGAATATACTAAAATTATTTTATAATAACCTCAGCATCACTGACATTGACCAACTGGGCCTAAGGCAATATCTTTATTGGCCGTATTTTTAGAACCAGATTTCTATATGGGCATATCTTTATTTGAAGAGAGAAAAGCTACTTTCAGGAGTGAGAAGGCATACTGGAGTAGCTTCCCTAGGAGTAAAATTCTCAGCAACCTAGATTAAATTGGAAGAAATTAATTATCATGTATGCCACGGTTCACCTGCCCCTAAATTGGTGGTCAGTGTTTGCTGCTCAAGTGATGTCTTTCCCACATTGTGTTTTTGAGACTCAAAGAGTGATAGAAAATGTGTGATAGCTTTCCTCAGTTAGGGTTCCTCATCTTAATTGCACAATCCAGAGAATAATTCCAGTGCCTATTTCAATCCACCCAAGATGGTACATATGTAATGCCATTGTAGATGTATAGGAAAGAAGGTCTCTCATTGGATCGAATGGTTGCGTCTTAGAACAGTAGCAATTTATGCTCTTGTGTAGCCACTGTTTAGAAAGGCTGTTAAGAGAAACTGGGCACTTAGCTTTTCCTTACTCACTGGGCTCCCTAAAGGTCTCCATCTTCCTAAGATCCTCCAGTTTCAATGACCATGGGCAAAATACTAACCACGCCAAAAGTCCCTCATCATCCACAGGCCTTGATACAATTTATAGCCTGCTTTGGCTTTGTTTCACCACGAACTATTAATAGTAATGTCCAGTAAAAAAAAAAAAAAAAAAAAAAAAAACGAGCATTAAAAAGCCCTGAGTCCTGTGAATAAAAATGTTTATGTAAATTTAATTAATACTAAATATATTTTATGTGCATATAACTGTGCTAATTTCATAAGGAAAAAGAGTATTGCGATAAGCCAGTTCCTGCCCACCACCCACATTATTATTTAGCTAAGGTATAAAGATTTTATTCATAATATATTTAGAAACAATAGAGGAGGACAGAATACAACTAAATGCCATCATGATAAAAATAAATATCAATTTACAAGATAAAATTCAACATGTAGGTATTCAAATATCGGATCTCCCAAAAAGCCCAGATTTTGGATAGAGTATACATAGTATATTGCTAAAATTCTGGTTCACAAGGAGAGCAATATATTACAGACAATATAACTGAGAATATAAATATGTATATATATAGTAATACAATATATATGGAATATATATGTATACACATACACATATATACATATATAATTAAATTAATGAAAGTGTATGTATCCCACAGTCAACTGTGGGAGGCACAGTAGCTCAGTCAGAAACAGGTTAAAATTGACTTGGTTATTCTGGGCTCTGTTGAAAGTGCACAAAAGGAAGCTATAATGAATGCTTGCCTCCCTAGTTTGGTTGTACGGTGATAGAAAATTCACTGTTGTCATCCAGACATGGCTTTTTCCAGTCTGTCCAGACAGGAGGGTGAGTTAGGGGTGTGGATATCAAGAAAATCACTATAAAATCTTATGGTTGACATCTTTACCTGGACTGAGAAGTACTGTAATTAGGTAGAACTAAATATACCTTATGTTCTATGCGTCTGCAATGTGGCCAGAAGTATGAATATCAGTACTCTACATAGAGAAGAGGCTTTAGGGAATCCACCCAAGAGTTCAAGATAAAATTCCAGCTCCTGTAACAGTGATTTAACTGTGGATTTGTCAATCATCAAATCTCTGTGCTCTTACCTCAGAAGTGTGAATAATACATAAATTCGCAGGGTTTGGGGAAAACATTAGCATTTACATACATACACTACACATGTCCAATACATGATAGTTATTTTTTGGATAAATACTTGAAGTCATTTCTCCCCCTAACTGTAATAAAAATCTATAAAATCCTGCATCCATCCTAATTTGGGGGATTGTCTGTTTACCCCCGACTGTCTGATTATCCCTGATTTGGATAATCTTTGCTTTTTTACTGTCATTATATGTGGTGTTGTTAAGGAGGGGATATTTGGTACAACACTTGGAAATAAACACTGCTTCCTACATCATCCTTCTGCCTGTTCTTTCATTGAGTAGGAAGAATAGGCTGGGCGCAGTGGCTCACACCTGTAATCCCAGCACTTTGGGGGCCCGAGGTGGGCGGATCATGAGGTCAAGAGATTGAGACCATCCTGGCCAACATGGTGAAACCATGTCTCTACTAAAAATACAAAAATTAGCCTGGCATGGTGGCAGGCACCTGTAGTCCTAGCTGCTTGGGAGGCTGAGGCAGGAGAATCACTTGAACCCGGGAGGCAGAGGTTGCAGTGAGCCGAGATTGCACCACTGCACTCCAGCCTGGCAACAGAGCTAGACTCCATCTAAAAAAAATATATATATATATATACATATACATATACATATATATATATATATGTATATGTATATGTATATATAAAACAAGGTACCTTAAAAAGTTGACCAAAATATTGCATTTGTATGATAAATATTCATGCCCCTGGAATGGTCAAAATATTTTTCAATCTAAATGCCTGCAGATGTAGGTGGAACTGGAACAGCAACTTAATTTTTCCTTGTGCTACACAGGACTTTCATTTAGGCCCTAACCAAAGTCACTGAGTCACTGTAATTTAATAAGAAAGAGAGCCCAAGCGAAAGGAAGTGTAAAAGGGAACTTCGGGGAGTTAAATTGGTAATAGACTGAAAAAGTAAGGAAAATTGGTAATGGACTGGCAACCTGAAGCATGGCATTGAGCCTCATACGAATTGTAACTGAAAGTCATTACCTCCTGTGAGCTGCCCATTCAACTGTTAGAATGTGTCTCCAGCATTGATTCAGTTTCTGCTGGTCACAAGCCCATTGTAGGGTCTCTTCTTCTAGGACACCTGTGGCACAAAACAGGGCAAAGATTAAAGAAGTAAATAAAAGAGAGGAGGAAAGAGAAGCACGTGCTGGGCTAGTATAAAAAGAGTGTAGCCCTTTGCCCTGGATGTGTTCTCTCTGAATAGGGATACCCATAAGTCGAGAGTGTTCTGCTTGAAAAGAAATGGCTCCCACATATTCAATCCCATTCACAAGCAGCAGCGAATAAATCACAAATAAGCAAAAGGTAAACAATTTTTAAGTATCTAGTTTTGAAACTTCTACATCTTTAACATATTAGGAGGGATTACAAATGACCGTGGGACTTAAGTGCAGTTGGCGGCAGAAAAAAAATGACTATTTAGAGGATATTAGAGGAGACTGGATACATTTTCCTAATAATAGTAGTAATAATAGCAAGAACATTGCAAGAGATTGAACAGCTATTGTGAGAGAAAAACTTTACAGGCATTTCCCATTTAGTTTCCACAAGAACCTTATTAGTTCAAAGGGGAGGAAGGGGAATGAATGCTTTAGGTTGAATTGTGTCCCTCAACCAAAATTCATATATTGAAGACCTAACCTCTCAGAATGTGAGCAGATTTCAAAATAAAGTTATTGCAGATGTCACTAAGATGAAGTCATAGTGGAGTAAGGTGGGCCCCTAATCCAATGTTATTAGTGTCCTTGTACAAAAATAAAATTTGGACACACACACACACAGGAAGGAAGCCATTTGAAGCTTGGAATTGTGCTGCCGCAAGTAAACACAATACCAGAAGCTAGGAAAGGATCCTGTCTTCAAAGGGAACATAGTCCTACCAACACCTTGATCTCAGAATTCTAGCTTCTAGAACAGTGGGACAATAAATCTCTGCTTTTTAAGCCATACAGCTTGTTGTCCTTGCGATGTTGGCCCTAGGAGACTAATATAAGCAGTTTGAGAGATGTTAATCAGTTTTTCAAACCTTACAGAGCCAGTCATTTGTGGAACTGGGATTTGAACCTTCACCTCTCACTCCAATCCATTTACGTATCCACTTAAGTTCCCCTGTTCCTTCAAACCAGTGCATGGCAACAGGGAAAGGGGTCTGAAATAATGTTTGGTAATACACACTTGACACCTGATTTTGCTTTACAAATAACATCCATGCCAGTGGTTCATCCCACCTCTCCTTTAACATTATTGTACAGATATCTCCTTGCCTTCCAAGGCAGATCATTTCAGTTTTGAATAATCAGCAAAGTTAGAAAGCCATGAATTTCCCTCAAAGCTTAGTTCAATCTTAACCTCTGCAAACTTTTCCTCAAATAACCACATCTCAAATTCAGAAGAACTAAGAAGTCATTTAGAATTTACTCAGTGCAGCCTATATAGTTCCTTCTCTTGCTGCTTTACTGTGATTTAATAAAGCAAGACAATTTAGTGACTTTGAGCACTTGTTCTCAAAGTGTGGTCCCAAAACCTGAAATATCCGTGCCCCTCTCCCTCAAAGAACTTGTCAGAAATGCCAATTATCAGCCCAACCTGGGGACTGCTGAATCAAAAGTGTGGATGAACCAGCAATTGCATTTTAACAAGTCCTCCAAGTGATGTGATTCACACCAAACTTAGAGAACCAATGGCAGAGGACAGATTCGGTCCTGTATGAAGAAGAAGGCTTAGGCTTAACTACAGTCTTCTGATTGTGTTTGTTCCCATTCTATGGTAGTTGCTTCCATAATAAGATATATCAGACTATCATATTAATGATTAATAGACTAGAAGAAATTGTGTAGGAATAGGAGATTAAAGCTTTCTTAAAGAAAAAAAAATATAAACAGAGTGAAAAGACATACCATGTGCCAGGTAAAAATAAACAGACTGTACCTAGGAAAATTAAAAATCATATTATTATTACGAAAAAACAATAGCCTCTGAGGCCTTTGTTCTGTTCTAATAGTCTATACATCTGTTTTTGTACCAGTATCATGCTGTTTTGGTCACTGTAGCCTTGTAATATAGTTTAAAGGCAGGTAGCGTGATGCCTCCAGTTTTGTTCATTTTGCTTAGGATTCTCTTAGCTATAAGGGCTCTTTTTTGGTTGCATATGAAATTTAAAGTAGTTTTTTCTAATTCTGTGAAGAAAGTCAATGGTAGCTTGTTGGAGATGCCATTGAATCTGTACATTACTTTGGGCAGTATGGCCATTTTCACAATATTGATTCTTCCTATCCATGAGCATGGAATGTTTTGCCATTTGTTTGTGTCCTCTCTTATTTCCTTGTGCAGTGGTTTGTAGTTCTTCTTGAAGAGGTCCTTCACATCCCTTGTAAGTTGTATTCCTAGGTATTGTATTCTCTTTGTAGCAATTGGGAATGGGAGTTCACTCATGATTTGGCTCCCCGTTTGTCTATTACTGGTGTATAGGAATGCTTGTGATTTTTGCACATTGATTTTGTATGCTGAGACTTTGCTGAAGTTGCTTATCAGCTTAAGAAGACGTGAGGCTGAGATGATGGGGTTTTCTAAAAATACAATCCTTTCATCTGCAAACAGAGACAATTTGACTGCCTCTCTTCCTAGTTGAATACCCTTTATTTTTCTCTTGCCTGATTCCCCTGGCCAGAACTTCCAATACTATGTTGAATGAGAGTGGTGTGAGAGGGCATCCTTAACTTGTGCTAGTTTTCAAAAGGAATGCTTCCAGCTTGTGCCCATTCAGTATGATATTGGCTGTGGGTTTGTCATAAATAACTTTTATTATTTTGAGATACATCCATCAATACCTAATTTGTTGAGATTTTTTAGCATGAAGGGGTGCTGAATTTTATCAAAAGCCTTTTCTGCATCTATTGAGATAATCATTTGTTTTTGCCATTAGTTCTGTTCATGTGATGGATTACATTTATTGATTTGCATATGTTGAACCAGCCTTGCATCCCAGGGATGAAGCCCACTTGATCATGGTGGATAAGCTTTTTGATGTGCTGCTGGATATGGTTTGCCAAGATTTTCTTGAGGATTTTTGCATCAATATTCATCAGGGATACTGGCCTGAAATTTTCTTTTTTTGTTGTGTCTCTGCCAAGTTTTGGTATCAGGATGATGCAGGCCTCATAAAATGAGTTAGGGAGGATTCCCTCTTTTTCTATTGATTGGAATAGTTTCAGAAGGAATGGTACCAGCTCCTCTTGTACCTCTGGTAGAATTTGGCAGTGAATCTGTCTGGTCCTGGGTTTTTTGTTTGTTTGTTTGGTAGGCTATTAATTGCTGCCTCAATTTCAGAACTTGTTATTGTTCTATTCAGGGATTTGACTTCTTCTTGATTTAGTTTGACAGTGTGTATGTGTCCAGGAATTTATCCATTGATTCTAGATTTTCTAGTTTATTTACTTAGAGGTGTTTATAGTATTCTCTGATGGTAGTTTGTATTTCTGTGGGATCAGTGGTGATATCCCCTTTATTTTTTTTTTTATTGTGTCTATTTGATTCTTCTCTCTCTTCTTTATTAGTCTGGCTAGCGGTCTATTTTGTTAATCTTTTCAAAAAAGCAACCCCTGGATTCACTGATTTTTTTTGAAGGTTTTTTTCTGTCTCTATCTGCTTCAGTTGTGCTCTGAACTTAGTTATTTCTTGTCTTCTGATAGCTTTTGCATTTGTTTGCTATTGTTTATCTATTTCTTTTAATTATGATGTTAGGGTGTCAATTTTAGATCTTTCCCACTTTCTCCCGTGGGCATTTAGTGCTGTAATTTTCCCTCTAAACACTGCGTTAGCTGTGTCCCAGAGATTCTGGTATGTTGTGTGTTTGTTCTTATTGGTTTCAAAGAACATTTATATCTGCCTTAATTTTGTTATTCATTCAGGAGCAGCAGTAATAATTCAGGAGCAGGTTCAGGATTAAGAAACTCACTCAGAACTGCACAACTACATGGAGGCTATATACTTTTATCAAGTTATATCAAATTATATGTCTGATGAATTTTATTGCCTATAAATGACAATTCAATAAGATTGATATCACAAAAAGTAAAAATAAAATATAATAAAAAGTATACTCTTCAAACTGAAGTTTTAAGAAGTTTTTGAGGGAAAAAGATGAATTTCTAGCCTAGTTGGCTTTCATACCTAAGAAAGTAACAGGAAAATATATTCTTTGAGATTGAGAAAGCACACAATGCTACACATGTACAATTATTAAAAGCATACCACCCCCCTACACAACATGTTTTCTTGACAACATACCTTTAATGAAAGAAAAAAAAGAAAACAAAATCAAATACTCATAAAAAGGAAACTACAGCATAATATTCCAACTGATCATTCAGTACTATCTGGAGTGCTTATCAGCTTTCCCTCAGCAAGAATTTTTTTCTATTTTCTTATTGACGATTTGATCTTTTGTCTGCCTGCCTCAAACCTCTGACCTCCTTTGTCAATTGTCTATTGATTACACTAACTTATACGACATAGAGTTACATTCTCATCCCACATAGGACCAACTGCATTTCCACATAGATTCAAAATATAGTCTTTCTTCTCTATTCCTACTTTCTCCACTACACTGTAATGGAAAGCTTAACGCATCCTGCCAATGACCACATCTTACACTTATAACCTAGATCCCATCTCCAACTGTCTTCTGAGCCCTTCCCATCCCTCTTTTTTTGCCCTTCCCATCCCTCTTTTTTCCACTTCTACCTCACTTTTGTATCCTTCAAAAAAATGTATTGACAGTGTTAATTCTCTGACTTGACTTTCTCATATTCCAATCTCTTTCACCCATTCTAATCTTGTTCCCTTCTCTACTAAATCTTGCTGTGTTCACAAGTGACCTAGTTGCTGAATCAAATCTATACTTTTTAGTCCTCATTCTTCATTAATTTTGTATTGCATATTTCAGTTGCCTATTTAGTACCTCTTATTCCTTTCTTCCTTCCTAACAGGATTCTAGTTAATCTGGGCAAATAACCCATCACCACCTAGCCAGGTGCCTTAGGAGATGTAGATCCTAAACTCAGCACCATTGGAATTAGTCAATTAGCATGATACCCCTTCTATGGCACATGAAGAAATGAGCAAGTGTCCCAATTGTAGTGAACAGAACATAAGGAGATGTTAGTAGGTTTAAAAATATATATATTTTTTCAAGGGATGCATACTCATATAACTCTATTTTCCACTGTCAAGAGGGGCACCAAACTTAAGAATTATACTGTGGATAGCAAAGAAAAGAGCCATAAAAATTATGCTCCTTTATATCCTTGTTGAGATGCTGCATTAATAAACCCTAGCAGGTTGATATCGTTTGAATGTGTGTCCCCACCCATATATCATATTGAAATGTAATCCCCAGTGTTGGAGGTAGGGCTTATTGGAAGGTGACTGGAGCAAGGGGATGGTTTATCATGAATGGTTTAGCATCATCCCCCTTGGTACTGTCCTTGTGATAGTGAGGAAGCTTGTGAGACCTGGTCATTTAAAAGTATGAGGCATCTCCTCCCTCGCTCTCTTGCTTCTGCTCTAGCCATGTGATATGCCTCCTTCCTTTTCACTTTCTGCCATGATTGTAAGTTTCCTGAGGCATCCCCAGAAGCTAAGCAGATGCCAGCATCATGCTTCCTGTAGAGCTTGTAAAACGGAACTATAGGCCAATTAAACCCCTTTTCTTTATAAATTACCCAGTCTCAAGTATTTCTTTATAGCAACATAAGAATGCAGAAATATATGTGTGATCCAGTATAAGTTCTTGTTGTTTATGACAGTCTTAGTGCATCCAAAATCTCCTTCTCAGCAGCATTTGAGACTATCTCTATGACAGTTCCCCGATATTCCTCCTATCTCTTTAGCTACTTCTCCACATTCTGCTTTGTGTAATCCCACTCCTCTTCCTGACTCCAAATTTGTGTGGTCCTGAGGCCTCATCTCCCACTCTTCAACAGGACTGGTCTATTGTCGTTTGCTTAAATTGGATAAGGTTTGTCTTCCTTAAGTTCCCTACATATGCTGATATTTTGCCACAAGGTTTCTCTCACAGTCTGTCTGCATAGATTCTATTCATTCTTCATGGCATATCTTAAATATCATTTCCTCTGAACAGCTTTTATTGCACCCCCTAGGCTATTTCAGCCCTACTATAATTCCTCATAGTTTCCTCTGCTTTTTAAATTAGCAATTGACATAATTTATTTTTTTAATATCTGGATAGCATCAGTAACAACACTTTTTGGAATTGAAAAATAAAAATTACAAAATATTACAGATAAATATAGATATAAATATTGGACAGCATAATGCTAAATAAAATATATATTGAAATAAACATCTATATAGTCTTATATTGAAGAATAAAGAGGTGGTTCGATATCATGAAGTTAATAATATCCATAGTATGTGAAGAAATGATAATATTCCTTGAATCTAATTAGCCATATATGAATTCAGTAACATTTCTCATCAAAGAAAAGTAAATCCTATTCATGTAGTCTTTCTAAATTAATTATTAGGTTTAATGAAATTCTTACTAACATGTCAACTATGTTTTAAAAATGTTTTTAAAGGAAATGTCTGTAATTTTTTTCTAAAAATGTTATTTGTAAATAATGTTCCTGAAATAATTGTCCAAAATGATGTTCTAAAGTATGTCTAATAGAGCACATAATCTAGAATATCCAGAATAATTTTAAAAATAAAGCACAATTAAGCAATTTTCAGTCATTATTAAAAGGCATTATAAAATTAAGATTGTTAAAATTAGTAAGCAAGGAGACTAGATAATTGACAGACAGATCAATAGAACTGTTTGAAGACTGAAGAAGTAGACAAAAGGTATTTATATGTATAGAAATATATATCTATTCATATATACACACACATATATCAACATATGCATATCATCTTAGAAAAATTATTTTGTAAAAATCATGTAGCAATTTTTAAGTTAATGTTGTATCATAGAGTAAAATATATATTAAGCAGGTTCAATATCTTATTGTAACATAAAAATAAATATTATTAATACAAATTATAGTTGACTGTTTTAGAAATAATATAATATTACCAAAGGCTGAAATTTAAAATGAAGTCATTGAGAATACTACAATTATATTGAAAGAGAACACCATGAAGTAAAGTAAAACAAATGGCAAATAGAGAAAATATTTAAAATATATATGTAAAAGACATAACATAGTAAAATGTTATTTCAAACTAGGAACAAAAAGACAACGTTCATGAACCAGCCTAGTTTTCTCCTACATTCCCAGTTGTGTGTTCTCAATCCTCTCAGCTAACCTTCTATTCACTCTACATTGATAATTAAAGAGATGTATTACATCGTAATGTTAAAAGCACAAATTCTCAGGTACAACAGACCTGAATTCCACTTGTACTGCCATTCTTTATAGCTTTCTGAATTTGGGTAGACTACTTGGCATCAATGATCCCACATTTGTAATGTAGGTAAGAAGCACATATTTTATAGGATTTTTGTGAAGAAGATTTATTCTTGAGTAAAGCACTGTGAGTTTTATTCTAGTTCCTAGTACATAGTAAGGGCAATATTTTAGTACATACATAAATAAAAAAATTAAAACAGAGCATTAGTATAAAAAATGAAAATTCTATGTTTTAAATTTTTACAGGATTATTGAACATTAGCTAAATTTGGTAAGACATAAAGGAAGCATAAAACCCAATAAGAAAGAAACAAATAAGCCAAAATTAATACCAAATAGATCTGATATGATGATAAATGTAAATGTGTTAAACTTTCCAATACAAAATTATCAGACAGTATGTGAAATCATTAACATGGCTACTTGTTGTCTACAGGGATAACATGAAAGATGTGCCCTGTGTATTGTTTATTATCAAAATGAGAATTTAAAAATATGTATATGCGAAAGGAGCTCTTTTGGAAATGAATGAAGTGCCAAGTGGAACCACTCCAATTTTCAGTGATGATGGTAGATGGTTTAAAATTACAGACATGGCCGGGCGCGGTGGCTCACGCTTGTAATCCTAGCACTTTGGAAGACCGAGGCGGGCGGATGACGAGGTCAGGAGATCGAGACCACGGTGAAACCCCGTCTCTACTAAAAATACAAAAAAATTAGCCGGGCTTGGTGGCAGGAGCCTGTAGTCCCAGCTACTCGGAGAGGCTGAGGCAGGAGAATGGCGTGAACCCGGGAGGCGGAGCTTGCAGCGAGCCGAGATCGCGCCACTGCACTCCAGCCTGGGTGACAGAGCGAGACTCCGTCTCAAAAAAAAAAAAAAGAAGTTTGAATTAAAAATTTGCAAGTGTAGTAACCTAACTGGTTCCTATATCCTTTTGGCCTCCACATAATGAGATTGAACAAGCTATCCGAGTGCTGCAGCAAAGGTTAAAGACTCAGAGACAACTATATGAGGGAGAAATAAACTTTTCATTAGAAGAGAGTTATAGTTAGATCAAAAAGGCTTTGGAAATTTCCTGGGGAAAATGCGTTAATTAGCAAGGTCACACACTCTGGAGTATATTTATTTATTTTCTTTTAGTTATTTTATTGTTTTAATAGCAACCTATATTGGAGACTTTTCTAGACATCCTATTCTCTCTATACTTTCTTTTATTCAGTAGCCTCTTCAAATTTTCATGAGATCTTTTAAATTGATGTGATTTGTCACTGCTCCCTTTTCTTTCTAATACCTTTTTCTCCCAATTCTATATTTATTTGCTCATTCTTTCAAAAATTTATAATGGAGTCAAGACCCCTTATTGTGTCTCTTCTCCGGAAATACGTTTTTCTCTAACTGGGTAGAAAAGCTACAAAAAACAACATTTTTTGTTTCAAGGCTTTTTTTTTCTAATTTCTATATAATTTTCTCTAGTCATATAAGATTTGTTCTTAATTGTTCAAATAGTTTTATACAGTCCACCTATAGGAACTGTGAATATATTTTAAAATTAATTTTGATTTTCAAGTAAATTATTATTTTCATACCGTCAGACTACAGAAATGTGCTTTATTTCTCTTTTGGAACCTCACTTTTGGGCAGGTTTACTGAATAAACTAATAAACTAATCTTTGTCATATAAAGTATTCAGTATGTACTAGAGTAAAATAAATCTCTATAACTTTAAAACTTCAATATTTTCTTCTCCATGAAACTTTCAGTATGCAAAACTATCTAGACTAAAATGTGAAATCATATTTTCCCCCAATAAATGCTCTTTTTTTCATATAAAGGTGGAAAGTCAACATAAAAAGTGTATTAATTCCTCTTTCTTTAAATGCTTTTAGTAAATAGTTCTCTGTCCAAAAATGAGAAAATGTGGAATATTCTAACCCCAGACTAAATCACTCACCAGTTAAGAGTATCTGTTTCTAAATTATTTTAATCATGTTGAAACTGCAAATAAAAATATGTGTGGTATTTTAAAGAATCACAAGCACTTTGAGATTTATGAAATGAGGGCACTTTGGCCATTTTTCCATTCAGCTGTTGCAACCATGAGAGTTATTGATGGATTAACGGTATGTGTAAGTGGCAGCGATATAAGTAGGTGGAAAGTTTCAGAAGTCTGGAATGTGTAAGTTTTATGTCAAGTGACTTTGAAATGTAGAATTCTTGCAGTTCACTTACAGCAACATGAAATAGCTATTAGGTTCCAATTTTAGCCTCTGTAATTGGTTCACTGAAAAACAATAATACACCAAAATTCTATTGGAGCAATTTTTCTATAGCAACAAGGCTTGCTTTTATTACCTGTGCATTTTGGTTTAGTTTTTAACAGAGTCAGGTAATTCCCAAAGAGGTTTGTATGTTTCCATTGAATTTTTTAAAGTAATGAGTTTTCAGCATATAATTGAAAGACAGAATAGAAAGTTAATTTTGCAGTGGAAGTTTCAGGAACCAACAGACCACATTTGTAATGCATTCCAGCAGACAGGGACTTGCCACATTTGTTCGATAGGATCCAAGTGATTACTTCCATCAGTGGTTAATTAGCAGGGGATAAAATTTCAGTATGTTCTGAAATGTAAACGGCTACTTAAATGTTTCACCCATTTTACATCTAATATTCAAAATCATGGCAGCTGGTCAGTGAGGTAGGAATTGGGCCCTCATTGTTCCCTGCCACTCACTATGCTGTGTGGGACTACCTGATAGTTAGGAGAAAACAGATGGCTTTTTGGTCTTCAGTTGCCCAAGCAGATAAAATTACTTAAAAATATTATATTGTTAAAAGGTCCATATAAAAAAGAAATTTATAAGTATTCTAAAAATGGCAAAACCTCCTTGCAATAAAATATGTGTAAGTCACAGCACACAGTATAGAATCTTTGAACACACATTGCTCAGAGCTTCATGTAGGAAACTTGAGCAAGTTAATATGTAGCAGAGTGCTGCCTGAGAGCTTTCTGTGTGAATGACCACATGCTGAAGTATCTACCAAATCACCATGCCATGTTGAAGCAGCCCTCAAATCACTATGCCATTGCTTCTCTGAACTATGGTTCTACTAATAAATGAAGGTTTCCTTTGACAATTTTAGAAAAAGAATATATTGCCTCAATAAATCTTATTCTTATTTGGAAAGCATGGTGGATGTGCTCTAGGATAATACCCATGATCCTCACTTCCTGGTGTTCAAATGCTTGTGTAGTTCCCTTATCCTAAATCTGGACATGGCCTATGGCTTGTCTATAACCTACAGAACATGGCAAAGGTGAGGTTATGTAGGTAATTAGGCATACATAATTATGCACATAATGTTGTAGTGCTTGCCTTCCTGGAGTCTCTCTCTTTTGTTGAATATGACGAAGCAAGTGGATATTTTGGGAAACTTCGTGTGGCAAGAAGCTGTGAGCACCTCTAAAAATTAGAGCAGCATTTGACTGATAGCCCCGAAGAACCTGGAGCCCTCAGCCTTACACATGCAAGAAACAGAATTCTTGTAACAATTTGAGTAAACTTGAAAGTGGATCCTTCCCCTAGTCAAGCCTCAGAAGAGACCATATTCCCAGCCAATGTATTGCTATAGCATTGTAGAGGGCACAGTTTAGCTGTGCCAGGACACCTGACTCGTAGAAACTGTAAGATAATGAACACCTCATGTTGTTTTAAGCCATTAAATTTGTGTCGATATTGTCACACAGTAATTAATACAGAAGACACAGCTTATACCTGGATATTTACTCTTTGGCACTTATGCCAATACAAAACCCAGAATAGACACACAGGAGAAACTCAGTAGAAGGTGTTTTTAATTTAGTATCATATGGTTTCAACCAACATCACAATGAAATCTATTGGTTTTTAGAAGTCTTCATTTAGAGACTATTTTACTGATCCATTTCTCTAAGTAAAAGGCATAAGGTCACAACATACGTAATAGCCAATGGGCCAAATTAGATATGCGGACATGCTCTGCGTGTGGACTACATTTTTTTTTACTTGATATGTTTAGCCATAAGAAAACAACTTTGCTGTGTTCATGTAAAGTCTAAATATGTGGAATATAATGAAACATCTGGCAACACTGTTTTATATTCTTTTTGGAAACAAGCAACAGAAACTGAGAAGTAGCTACTCTCTTAAACCAAGATGCCTATTGTCCAATTCAGCTCAGTCCAAACCACTTCCTGTTGTTTTCCACACTGAGGCCAAATATTGGTAGTCTTTTGTTATTCTCCAGCCATTCATTTAATTTAACTATTGGCCCATTTAACAAATTTACATACTTCTTTTACCCCATTCTAATATTTCTAAGTATTAAACTTAAATTATATCACCAACAGGTATCACATATGGACTGTATTTATTTATAGTTATTTCTCTTGGAAATCAATTACTGAGATAAATCATCTTCGACTTTCATTAAAATAATCATCTTCAAGGGACTCAGGGGCTGATTGTAAGTCAAAAGTGTATCCAGAATTGTGTGGGATGGTGTCAATTTACTACAATCTAGCATCCCCTTTTATTCATTGATGTGTCCTGGTTCAGATGCTGAATTATTCAGTCAATTGGTTGTGTATTGCCAAAGACAGATCTTGTATAAAATGACCCAAATTCCCCAGTGTCACACAAATAAGTTGGTAAGATTCAGTTGATTCTGAATCTGGATCATCTGGGCAAGATGATATTTCTTAGGCTTGGTCACACATCTATGGTCAGTAAGAGATTGGCTATGAGGCTCATCTGATGTTGGTTGAACTAAATCAGATGCCCAGAGGCTGGAGTATCTGATTTACTGGCTGATGTAGGATGGCTTTGGTTGGGATCACTGGAGTGACTCAGTTTTATTCTCTCTGGGCTAACCCAGGAATATTCTCCTGGTTTTGGCAGAGAAGCAAGACTGAGCAAGTTCTATCACACAGTTCCTCTTCAAATTCCTGCTTTGTCACATCTGCTAGTATCTCATTGGCCAAAATAAACCTCATGGTAGAGTTCACGGTGAGAACTGGAGATCAATAAAAGTTATTTTGCAAAAGATATGGTTACAGAGTAGTTGCAGAATTGGGGCTCTTAATACAATCCATCTGTCACAGATGTTACCCTATGTTTATCAGCTTTTTCAATATTGGAACAGTAATTTTAATTAAAATATTCACATGGAGACCACATGTCTAGATAATTTCATGAAATATTCTGGTTTTACAAAATGTTAGAACTATATAAAGTCAATGGAATAGATTAATCCAGAATGGTTGAAATAAAAATATCATATAGAATTTACTATGCCCTATCTAAATTTACATGTTATGCAGTTTGTTTCCAATGATTATTTCAAATCCAGATTCAGTACTTATTACATAAAAATTATTAATTCAAAATGATTAAGAAATTTACCTCTGTCAAGATTTTATATTGATCTACTTTTGTGTTATCCATTTACTTCTCATCTTATGTACTGTACCAGGAATAACAATTGTATGCGTATGGTGTGTGTATTTGTTTGTGTTTTGTGTCACAAACCTTTTAAAACATGTGTAAAATTCTGAAGTCTCATTTAAAACTGCAAAAACAAAGAATAATTTAAAAAGGTCTCATTAACACAAGTTTCCTAAGCTGCTTCAAAATAAAGGATTTCAAATTCGGAAGATTCTACATATCATATCCAGCCCTTGACAGTCCATACAATGCATATTATTATATTTAAAACACCAATAAGTCTCATAAAACAAATAAAACTTAAATTTTGTTAAAATTAATATTTTACTACTTTATTTGCTTAAATAATCACTTTTATCATGAACTTATATATAGCCTGAAAATTTTGTATTTTGTAGTAGGATATGTGGTCAAAAATGTTTACTTTATGGACTCTTTAGAAGTTGCATTGACACGTGTGGTTCTCTCCAGTTCCCTGCTAAATACCTATGTATGGTTTCTGCATTCTATAGTTTAATATTTATATGGCCCTAAAATTTAGTGGCTCTCAAAATCTCACACACATTCATGCATTCTATGGCTCTCTCTCTCTCTCTCTCTCTCTATGTTTCCACATTGTATCTGATTTCCAACTCAAAAATATTCTGTACTTTTTTCTTAATGTCTTTTATTTTTATTACTTTTATTGTTTCTGCTGTTTGATTTAGCTGCTGTATTCATGGTAAATTATGATTATAGATAGAAATGTTGACATTTTAATTTTGCTAATTAAAAGATTATTTATGTTCTGCTGATAATTGGCCATCTCATCTCTGCACAACGACTGAATTGTTTTTGGTGGCGCTAAGCATTGGTTTCTTGTATAAATGCCACTTCTACAGTGGAAATATAAGCACCCTGGTAAAGCACTGTATAATTGCTACTTTTCCCCTCTATCATAATTTGGACTCCAGATAATCAACAAATAATTTTTTTTCTCAAATCCTCATTTTACAGAAGAGGAAACTGAGGCTTACATGGGTGAAGCAATCTGCCTAAGATAATGTAATGAATAAGTGACAGCTTAGATTGAAACCCAATTAATTCCAATTAACTAAATAAATATATAAGATTGTGAATAAAACATGAGATTGTCAATATGGTGAGAGAGGTCAACCATAATATGTAGGAATAGAGAGTAGAGTGAAAAAATATTCAAAGAGAGTAGTGTAAGTTTGAGGATTCAAGTTAGAAAATGTATCTACTGTTAACATATGCATCACTATTCTTAAAAAATTGAAGTTAATAAAGTAATTTATGTAGCAATGTTAAATATATACTTGAAAGACTAAAATGATATAAATGGTTTCGTTATGAAATCAAGAGCATTGCATTTCAAGATCACAATCGATACAACTCAAATACATCAATGCTATGTATATAATTAGACATTTATTAAAAGCAAGACACTGTCACAGATACTGTAATGTATACAAGTTTTAAGACATGATCATTGGTTTCAAAAGATGTATCATTAAAGGAAAGAAAATATATGTGTTTGAAAATTAAAATAAATAGTTGGCAACACCTTTCTCTAGGCAGAGAATGTGCTTAATTTTACATTTATGTTTTTAATCTTCAAATATGTGCAAGCAATTCTGTTGATTGACACATGCAAAAGCTGCTTTGCTGATGTTATAATAATATTCATGTAATTGTGAAGAAAGGGGTTGTGTCAATCCTCTTGCAGCACCAGGGCTTAGGGCAACAAAAATACTTATTCACATTGTAGTGGAGAAAGCAAACAGATACCATCTTTTTAATGGTTGAAAGTTAATATTACCAAAGATGGGAAAAATAGACATTGTATTAGTCTGTTCTCACACTGCTAATGAAGACATACTCACAACTGGGTAATCTATTAAGGAAAGAGGTTTAATTGACTCACAGTTCCACATGGCTGGGAAGGCCTTACAATCATTGCAGAAGGTGAATAAGAAGTAAAAGCGTGCCTTAGATGGCCACAGGCAAGAGAGCGTGTGCAGGGGAACTCCTGTTTATAAAACCATCGCATCTCGTGAAACTTATTCACTATCACAAGAACAGAACTGGAAAGACCTGCCCGCGTGAATCAATTACGTTCCACAGGGTCCCCCCCACAAGTGGGAATTATGGGAGTTATAATTGAAGATGAGATTTGGGTGTGGACAGAGCCAAACCATATCATTTCACCCCAGCCCCTCCCAAATTTAATATCCTCACATTTCAAAACCAATCATGCCTTCCCACCAGTCTCCCAAAGTCTTAACTCATTTCAGCATTAACTCAAAAGACCACAGTCCAAAGTCTCATCTGAGACAAGTCAAGTCCCTTCCACCTAAGAGCCTGTAAAATCAAAAGCAAGTTAGTTACTTCCTAGATAAAACAGGGGTACAGGCATTGGGTAAATATACCCATTCTAAATAGGATAAATTGGTCAAAATGAAGGGGCTACGGACCCCATGCAAGTCTGAAATCTGGTGGGGGAGTCAAATCTTAAAGCTCCAAAATGATTTCCTTTGACTCCATGTCTCAATCCAGGTCACCCTAATGCAAGAGGTGGGTTACCGTGGTCTTGGGCAGCTCTGCCCCTGTGGCTTTGCAGGATATAGCTCACCTCCTGGCTGCTTCCATGGGCTAATGTTGAGTGTCTGTGGCTTTTCTAGGTGCACAGTGCAAGCTGTCAGTGGATCTACCATTCTGAGGTCTGGAGGACAGCGCCCCTATTTTCACAGCTCTGCTAGGCAATGCCCTAGTGGTGACTCTGTGTGGGGTCTCCAACCCCAAGTTTCCCATCTGTACTGCCCTAGCAGAGGTTCTCAATGAGGGCTCTGCCTCTGCAGCAAACTTTTGCCTGGACATACAGGCATTTCCACAGATCCTCTGAAATCTAGGCAGAGGTTCCCAAACCTCAATTCTTGACTTCTGTGCACCCAGAGGCTGAACACCACATGGAAACTGCCAAGGCTTGGGGATTGTGCCTTCTGAAGCTACAGCCCAAGCTGTACATTGGCCCATTTTTGCCACAGCTGGGATGCAGGGCACTGAGTCCTGAGACTGCACAAAGCTGCAAGGCCCTGGGTCTGGCCCATACAACCATTTTTTTTTCCTTTTAGGTCTCCAGGCCTGTGATTGGAGGGGCTGCCATGAAGACCTCTGATATGCCCTGGAGACATTTTTTTCCCCATTGTCTTGGCAATTAACATTTGGCTCCTCATTACTTATGCAAATTTTGGCAGCCTGTTTGAATTTCTCCTCAGAAAATAGGTTTTCCTTTCCTACTTTTAACAGTACCCAAGTCACATCTTGAATGCTTTGCTGCTTAGAAATTTCTTCTGCCAGATACCCTAAATCATCTCTCTTAAGTTCAAAGTTTCACAGATCTCTAAGGCAGGTGCAGAATGCTTCCAGTCTCTTTGCTAAAACATAGCAAGAGTCACCTTTATTATAATTTCCAGCAAGTTCCTCATCTAAATCTGAAATGAGCAGCATTTTGTCCAATCCGTTCAACAACTGTCTAGGAAGATCCAAACTTTCCCACATTTTTCTATCTTCTTCTGAGCCCTCCAAACTATTCCAACCTCTGCCTGTTACTCAGTTCCAAACTCACTTCCACATTTTTGGGTGTCTTTATGGCAGTGCTCTATTCCTGGTACCAATTTACTGTATTCATTTGTTCTCATGCAGCTAATAAAGACATACCCAAGACTGGGTAATTTATGAAGGAAAGAGGTTTAACTGACTCACAGTTCCACCTGGCTAGGGAGGCCTCACAATTATGACAGAAGGTGAATGAGAAGCAAAGGCATTTCTCACATGGCCGCAGGCAAGACAGCCTGTGCAGAGGAACTGTTCTTTATAAGACCATCAGATCTTGTGAGAATTATTCATTATCATGAGAACAGCATGGGAAAGACCCACCCCCACGATTCAGTTACCTCCCACATGGGAATTATGGGAGCTACAATTCAAGATGATATTTTGGTGGGGATACAGCCAAGCCATATCAGACATCATGTGCCTCCTAATATGCTGAGAAGAATGAAACATCACTTCTATGTTCTGCTGTTGTTCTGTGTTCTATGTTGTTTCTGCCAAAAATAGCTAATCTGAATCTATTTAAGGTAAAATAGTTGAAAGACCTACTTGGGAGGGAATTATACAAAATAACTAGCCTGTTTTCATTAAAAAAAAATCAAGCTCAAGAAAGGAGGAACTAATCTAAATTCAAGGGAGTGAAAGAGGCATGACCACTAAATGAGCTGTGATCCTGGATAGACTTTTGGCCAGGAGGTAAAAGGGTAAAAAGGAGGAAGATTTGTTTATTTGCTTTTATGTGTATATATATATATATATATATATATACATATATATATATATGGCATTATTTGAACAAGAACAAAATGTTAATGGGATCTATGATTTATAAGGTAACTGGCATTGTGTATATATATATATATATATGGCATTATTTGAACAAGAATATATATATATTATGTGTATATATATATATATATATATATGGCATTATTTGAACAAGAACAAAATGTTAATGGGATCTATGATTTATAAGGTAACTGGCATTGTGTCAATGTTAATTTCTAAATTTAATGAGGATACTGTGTTTACATAGGATGGTATACTTGATCTTAGGAAATGGAAACTGGGGTTATTAGTAGAATGAACATCATGTCAGTGACTTACTCTCAAATGCACATGCACAAACACACATGTACAGAACTGTAAGTCAATAGTGATAAATGGTGGCAACTTTGTGTGTCGAACCTATTTCAAAATAAAAATTAAAAAGTGAAGAAATAATGATTATAACATAAACTCACGAGATATTTTATCTTTCTAACTACATACTTGTTATAAGATTACATAATATATAGTATATATTTTAATTAAAACATTTTTCCTTTAACACTTCCCACCAAAAGGCCTAGAAAAAAAATGATTAACCCAATAGCAGTAAGGATTCCTGGTGCCCAGACTGTGCTATCGAAACATAATTATTTTCTTTTTTTTTTTTTTTTGAGATGGAGTCTCACTCTTTTGCCACGATGGAGTGCAGTGGCATGATCTTGGCTCACTGCAACCTCCAACTCCCTGGTTCATGTGATTCTTCTGCCTCTGCCTCCTGAGTAGCTGGGATTACAGGCACATGCCACTATGCCCCACTAATTTTTGTATTTTTAGTAGAGATGGGGTTTCGCCATATTGGCCAAGATGGTCTTGATCTCCTGACCTCATGATCCACACACCTTGGCCTCTCAAAGTACTAGTATTAGAGGTGTGAGCCACCATGCCGGCCTAAAATATCATTTCTTATTAAAATACTCCATATTTCTTAGCAAAAAGACTGATTTGAAATCTGGGTCAGAAAATGTATACAGTTTAAGCCTGAAATGTCTCATTATACCAGAGAGTTTATAAGACAATCAAGGAATGCCTGTATCACATCAAAAGAGTCAACTTAGAAGTCCCACTAGCAAAAATTAGGACAATTTAAACATTAAAAACAACAATATTTGCACGAGATTGAAACTCATCAAATGTTTTAATTCATGAATTAATAGTAATATAATAAATAGTCACCTTTAGAAAATAATTTTAAAAGGCAATTGTTTATATTAAACACTAGAAAATGAAAGGCAAGTTATATAGGCAAATTCAAAGAAACACAGTTGTTTGTTAGAAAAGATCAGTGATATTGACAAACCTCTATCAAAAATTGACAAAGAAAATGTTACTTAAGACACAAATTACAAATGTCAAAAATTAAACAGAGGATATCACTAAAGAAACCTGCAGATACCAAAAGGATAGTAAAGAAATGCTTTGAACAACTCTATACACACAAATTTGATAACGGATGAAATTGACCCATTTCTTGAAAAACTCAAACCACTCCACTTCGTCCAATATAAAATAGATAACTTGAGTAACGCTATAACTGAAAAAAAATTCCTTTTTAGAAACCTCTTTGTCTTGTTTAAAATAATATTCCATGTCCATATGGCTTCACGGTATAATTCTATCAGACGTTCAATGAATGAATACCAATTCTCTTTCAGAAAATAGAAGGGAACATTTTACATTTAATGTATAAAGCTGGTATTACCCTGATAGCAAATCCAGACAAAGACAATATTATCAAAAGAAGAAGACTACACCAATATCCCTCTCTAATATAGATGCAAAAATCTTTAACAAATTATCAACATACAGAATTCAGCAATCTTTTTTTTAATTATTGTACTTTAAGTTTTAGTGTACATGTGCACAATGTGCAGGTTTGTTACATATGTATCCATGTGCCATGTTGGTGTGCTGCACCTATTAACTCGTCATTTAGCATTAGGTGTATCTCCTAATGCTATCCCTCCCCTGTCCCCCCACCCCACAACAGTCCCCGGAGTGTGATGTTCCCCTTACTGTGTCCATGTGTTCTCACTGTTCAATTCCCACCTATGAGTGAGAACATGCGGTGTTTAGTTTTTTGACCTTGCGATAGTTTACTGAGAATGATGATTTCCAGTTTCATCCATGTCCCTACAAAGGACATGAACTCATCATTTTTTATGGCTGCATAGTATTCCATGGTGTATATGTGCCACATTTTCTTAATCCAGTCTATCCTTGTTGGACATTTGGGTTGGTTCCAAGTCTTTGCCATTGTGAATAGTGCTGCAATAAACATACGTGTGCATGTGTCTTTATAGCAGCATGATTTATAGTCCTTTGGGTATATACCCAGTAATGGGATGGCTGGGTCAAATGGTATTTCTAGTTCTAGATCCCTGAGGAATCGCCACACTGACTTCCACAATGGTTGAATTAGTTTACAGTCCCACCAACACTGTAAAAATGTTCCTATTTCTCCACATCCTCTCCAGCACCTGTTGTTTCCTGATTTTTTAATGATGGCCATTCTAACTGGTGTGAGATGGTATCTCATTGTGGTTTTGATTTGCATTTCTCTGATGGCCAGTGATGAGCATTTTTTCATGTGTTTTATGGCTGCATAAATGTCTTCTTTTGAGAAGTGTCTGTTCATGTCCTTTGCCCACTTTTTGATGGGGTTGTTTGTTTTTTTCTTGTAAATTTGTTTGAGTTCATTGTAGATTCTGGATATTAGCCCTTTGTCAGATGGGTAGGTTGTGAAAATTTTCTCCCATTTTGTAGGTTGCCTGTTCACTCTGATGGTAGTTTCTTTTGCTGTGCAGAAGCTCTTTAGTTTCATTAGATCCCATTTGTCAATTTTGGCTTTTGTTGCCATTGCTTTTGGTGTTTTAGACATGAAGTCCTTGCCCATGCCTACGTCCTGAATGGTAATGCCTAGGTTTTCTTCTAGGGTTTTTATGGTTTTAGGTCTAACATGTAAGTCTTTAATCAATCTTGAATTAATTTTTGTATAAGGTGTAAGGAAGAGATCCAGTTTCAGCTTTCTACATATGGCTAGCCAGTTTTCCCAGCACCATGTATTAAATAGGGAATCCTTTCCCCATTGCTTGTTTTTGTCAGGTTTGTCAAAGATCAGATAGTTGTAGATATGTGGCGTTATTTCTGAGGGCTGTGTTCTGTTCCATTATCTATATCTCTGTTTTGGTACCAGTACCATGCTGTTTTCAATCTTTTAAAAGAATTACATAGCAATATCAAGTGGAGTTTATTGGAGGAATTTAAAGCTGGTTTAATATTTTAAATCGAATTATATTTACAGTGTAAACAAGAATCAGATAACTGTATCAATCCACACAGAAAAATCATTTGACAAAATTCAACATTTGTTCTTGTGAAAAACTTCCAGGAAAATAGAAATAGAAGAGAACCCTTCAACTTGATAAAGAACACGCACAAAAACCTGCCGCTAATTTATACTTGATTGTAAACGGCTGAATGCTTCTCCTATAAGACTGAGCCCAAGGAAGAATGCCTTCTTTCAACAATTTTACCCATCATAATGCTAGAAGTTTTAGCCAGAGCAATAAGGCAAGAAGGAGGTCTACAGATCAGAAAGTAAGAAATGCAACTTGCCCTGTTTGCAGATGACATGATTCTTGATTCTCTACATAGAAAAATCTTTACATGTCTACAAAAATAAAACAAAAATCTATTAGAAGTAACATATGAGTTTGACAAAGCCACAGAATACAAGATAAACACATAAAATTAATTATATTTATATATATTAGAAATAAACTTGTGGACACCCAAATTAAATATATATTTTAAAAATTCTCTACACTACAATTTTGTTTTTAAATTCTCTGAACTACAATTCCTCAAAAATACAATATTTAGATATAAATCTACCAAAATGTCTATAGTACTTCTATGCTAGCAACTACAATATACTGATTAAAAAAATTTAAAAATCCAAATAGATAGAAAGATACATTGTGTTCATGAATTAGAAGATTCAATGTAGTAGAGATTTCAGTTCTAGATATAGATATGGTTGTTCTAAAATTAATATGAAAAGATAAAGAAACTAGAATAGTTAAACCAATTTTGTGAAAGAAAAATAAAGAAAAATAAAGTAATAAAGAATCAGTCCATCTGATTTTAAACTTATATACCTATGTATCAAAACTGTAATTACTAAAGGGATAGACACATAGAGTAATGGAGCAAAATTAAGAACTCAGTAATATATACCCATACAAATATGCCTAATTGAAATTTGACAAAGGTAAAAAAACAATTCAATGGAAGAATTATCCTTTTTATAAATGATACTGGGACTAGTGGGAATTTATAAACCAAAAAAAGAAAAAGAGAAATCTTGACCTAATTCAAAAATGTACTCAAAGCAAATCATGGACTTAAATGTGATATGTAAAATTAAAAATCTTTAAACAAAAAACATAGGGGAAAATCCTCAGGATCTAGGGTTAGGCAAACATTTCTTAGCCCATGACCCATAAGAAAATTCCTAAATTAGAATGAATCAACATTAAAAATTTTCTTTGTGTAAGGCTCTTTTAAGGGGATGAAAAGAGGGCTACACTCTGGGAGAAAATATTTGTAAAGCATATATACAAAATATGATGAATATCTAGAATATATAAGGAATTGTTAAAACTTGAATAATGAAGTAAAAATTCAATTAGAAAATGGGTAAAAGCAAAGGAAAGAGACTTCACTGATGATTATACATAGCTGGAAAATAAGCAAATATGTTCAACATCATCGCTTATAAGGAGAATGCAAATGAAAACCAAAATGAAGTATCACTACATTACTATTAAAATAACTGAAATAAAAAAGAAATTATGAAATAGCCAAATGTTGGGAAGAATGTAGAGAAGCTGTATCATTATTATATTGCTGGTGGAAATATAAAATGGCTCAGACATTCTGAAAAGTGGTTTCATAGTTTATTTAAAAATTAGCAGGTGACTACCATATGATTCAATAACTGCACTCCTGGGCATTGATTCCATAGAAATAAAAATTTAATTTCCCACAAAAACGTGTGCACACATGTTCATAGCAGCTTTATTTGTAATAGCTCAAGCTGGAAAATAACACAGGTGTCCTTCAATGAATAAATTATTAAACAATATCCATACCATAGAATACTACTCAGCAATAAAAGAGGAACAAATTATTCATTCACACAACAAATGGGATGAATCGTCAGAGAACTATGTTGACTCAAAATAGCCAATACAAAAAAGATTACTTAGTCATTCAATTTATACAATATTTTATAAATAAAAAATTATAGAACCTATTAGTGGTTGCCAGAAGTTAAAGATGGGGAGGCCTTGGGGCGGGGCAGGAGTAAGAGGAAAATTGATATGGTTTTAAAAGGGCAATATGGGGGATTCTTGAGGTGATGGAAATGTTCTGTATCTTTACTGTATCAAGGTAAGGATTATGATTGTGGTATGGCTGGGCATGGTGGCTCACGCCTGTAATCCCAGCACTTTGGGAGGCCGAGGCGGGCGGATCACGAGGTCAGGAGATCGAGACCATCCTGGTTAACACAGTGAAACCCCGTCTCTACTAAAAATACAAAAAAATTAGCTGGGCATGGTGGTGGGCGCCTGTATTCCCAGGTACTCGGGAGGCTGAGGCAGGAGAATGGCTTGAACCCAGGAGGCGGAGGTTGCAGTGAGCCAAGATTGCGCCACTGCACTCCAGCCTGGGCGACAGAGCGAGACTCCGTCTCAAAAAAAAAAAAAAAAAAAAAAAAAAAGATTGTGGTATTGTAGTTTTGCAAGATGTTACCATTGGGGGAAACTGGATAAGGGGTGCATAGCATCTCTCTATTATTTCTTACAACTGCATGTGAATCTATCATTATCATAAAAACAGTTTAATTTAAAAAAGTCAGACAACAAAGGAGTTTTAGAGCAGTGAAGCTACTCTTTATGATACCGTAATGCTGGATATTTGTCATTTTTCATTTGTCCAAACCCAGAGAATGTATAACAGCAAGAGTGATCCCTCATGTGAACTTCGGACTTTGGGTGACAACAATGTGTCAGTGTAGGTTTATCAATTGTAAGGAATGTAGCAATCTGGTGAAGGATGTTGATAATGAAGGAGGCTATGCATGGATTCAAAGAATTATGTGGGAATCCCCTGTACCTTCTCTCAATTTTATCGTGAATTTAAAACTGCACTAAAAAATATAAAGTCCATTAAAAATGTCCAACTACTAAATGAAAAACAAAATTAGAAATTCATAATTATTCAACTTTCAATGAACGAACAGATATTGTAATTAACATCAACAGCTGCAAAAAGGACAAAAAAAGAGAGACAATACAATATGCCCCCTATAGCCTTGACAATCACCATTTATAGTCACACCAAAGGGAGCAACTCCAAGTTTAATTAACCCTTGGATTCCGACTGGATTATATGAATATACATGGATATTGGGGGAAATTTGACCAAAAGCGAATTAAGTAAAATCTTTAAAATAAAGATACATTGCAAATTTTAAATTTTGAATGTATTTATGTTGTGTATGTATGTTCCATAAGACTAATGGATTAATTTAACTTTATAAGGTGACTCATTTAACAAATTATTGAAATACAAATTTGAAGTTATTAAGTTAGAAATAAAAAAAAAGAAAAGTACTTTTGTTGGTTCTCAAACAGACAACATTTGCTGAGATTTCACTGTGCCCTCAGTAGAGTACTAGGCATGGTGTGGACTGCAGAGAAGTTTAGACAACAGTTCCTACCCATAAGGATCTTACAATCTAGTTGAGAAGACAAGAGCATCATTCAAAAGACAGAGTTGATTAATACAAAACAGGAACATATTCAACAATACATATTATTGTATTGATAGAAAACAATAGGAATTCAGAGGACAACTCCTCACCAGGCACTGGTATTCCTGATCTTGACAAGGAAGCTTTTAAGAAGATGAATATATTAAATAAAGCCTTGAGAGATTGGTAGAAATTATCTGAAAAGAGATACAAAAGAAAAGTCAAGATGAGGTATATGAAGAAAGCCAAGAAAACAGAGATTGGCAGGATGAGTGTAGTTTTTGAAGAGGAAACGAGAAGAGGCAAAACAATTAAGCAAAAGATTGATTAAGGAGGAATGAAAAGCCAGACAGGAAGAGTGAGGAAGGGGAGATTCTTTGATCAAGGAAGTTACTAGATAAATCTGGCTTTGGATAAGTGATGGAGAGATTAGAGCTAGAAAAACACTTAGGAAGTGATCAAAAATAAGTCATGAGGTAGGGAGCTGAGCTAAGCTAAACTAAGACATTGGTGGAGAAAATGGAAAGAAGTTATTCAAATAGAGGAGTTATTTGAAGGAAAGCCAAGATTTTTCAGTGTAATATGTCTTCAGAAAAATGTATACATCAAACATTAGCCACAGTTGGGACTACAAAATAACAAAACAAAACAGATAACCAATGACAGTAAGAAAGAAAATGTGTTTAATGCTTCATGTATTTCACCACCTAATTCACTCAACCCAAAGAATCAGTTCTTATATTACCTGTATGACAGTCAATGAAAAAAAGGCCCCATAAGGGAAATTTTAAAATAGTTTGATAAATGAAAGATTTGAATCATATAAAATTAGAAAATTCAAAGTTCTAGTTTCTGGTTTAGTGGAATTACTTGCAGTTTACAATCTAGCCCCTTGTGCCCTCTCATGTCTTAAATACCTTGCAACAACTATTCCTAGAGGAGGGTTTTATGAGACTCTACTCCAGTGTATTCTCACTACAGGATTCAGGCTAAAGGAAGGGGCTCTAGCTGGAACATGCTGTTCTTGTGACAAATGAAAAAAAGGAAGAGAACTGGTAAAAACGTATTACAGATATATGTCATTTTCAATAGTACTTCATTTACCAAATCAAGTCACATGACCAGAGCTGCCAATGATCTAAAGAAACGTATTGCTCCCCAGGAAGGCACTGCAAATCACACAGCACTGGACAGGGAGTAACGAGGTTCTATTAAACCAAATAGAGCATAAAACTGGGAACAATAATATATATCCACAATATCTGTTTAAGTAACAATGGTTTTTCCTGTCTTCTTCCTATTTTCCTTTCCCCTTTCTGTTACTTTTCTATGCCTTTCTTATCTGACAGTGGAGTAGAATGAAAAAAATCATGTTTCAATGTTGTTCAAATATCAGTGATGTAAAATACAATTTTACAGAAAAGTTATAACTGAAATTCTGTCATGATTGAATTACTTGTATTATAAACCATTGAAATATCTGTAATATGAAATCAATATAATTTTCTTGTGCTTTTGTTTTACAGCCATGGAAAAGAAAAAATATATATACATTAAATACAGATATATTTCATTTTATTTAACTTTGCTTTACTGCACTTCACAGATAATGCCATCCTTACAAATTGAAGATTTGTGGCAGCCTTGCATGGAGCAAGATTTCCAAACAGCAGGTACTTATTTTTGTGTTTCTGTGTCACATTTTTGTAATTTGCACAGTATTTCAAACTTTATTGTTCTTATTATTATACTTGGTATGATGATCATAAAGAGTGATCTTTGATGTTACTATTGTAATTATTTTGAGGCATCATGAATCAAACCCATATAACGTGGCAAACTTAATGGTTAATATGTGTGTTCCAACTAGTCCACTTCCACTGATCAACCACTCCATATCTCTTTCCTTATCCTCAGACCTCTCTATTCCTTGAATCACAACAACACTGAAATTAGGCCAATTAATAGGTCTGCAATGACCTCTGTGTGTTCAAGTGAAAGAAAGAGTCCCAGATCTGTAACTTTAAATCAAAAGCTAAAAATGATTAAGCTCAGTGAGGAAGGCATGTTGAAAACTCAGATAAGTCAAAAGCTATGCCTCTTGTGCCAAACAGCACAGGTAGTAAATCCAAAGAAAAAGTTCTTGAAGGAAATTATAAAGTGCTACTCAAGTGAAAACATGAGTGATAAGAAAGTAAAATAGCCTTATTGTTGATATGAAGAAAGTTTGAGTGGTATGGATAAAAGATGAAATCAGCCACAACATTTCTTTAGGCCAAAGCCTAATTCAGAGCAGGGCCATAACTCTCTTCAATTCTATGAAAGCTGAGACAGATGAGGAAGCTACAGAAGAAAAGTTGGAAGGTAGCGGAGGTTTGTTCATGAAGTTTAAAAAATAAGCCATCTCCATACCTTCAAACTTCAAGTTGAAGAAACAAGTACTTGTGTAGAAGCTGAAGCAAATCAACCAGAGGATTTCGCTAAGATAATTAATGAAGGTGGCTGCACTAAACAACAGATTTTCAATGAAGACTCAACAGTCTTCCACTGGGAGAAGAAGCCATCTAGGACATCCATAGCCAGGGAAGATAAGACAATGTCTGGATTCAAAGTTTGAAAGAACAGGCTAACTCTCTTGTTGAGAGCTAATGCACCTGGTCACTTTAATTTAAAGTTAATAATCATTGACCATTCCATAAGTTCTGGTCCCTTAAGTATTATGGTAAACATACTCTACCTGTGCCCCACATACGAACAACAAAGCTTTGACGACAACACATCTGTTTAGAGCATGGTTTACTAGATATTTTAAGCCCAGTGTGGAGACCTAGAGCTCAGTAAAAAAAGGAAACCTTTCAAAATATTACTAATTGACAATGTGCTGGTCACACAAGAGCACTGATGGAGATGCACGAGGAGACGAATGTTGTTTGCGTATCTGCCAACAAAACATCAATTCTGTAGCCCAAGTATCAAGGAGTTATTATAACTTTTAATTTTTATTATCTAGGATATATATTTCATAAGGCTATAGCTGCCACAGATAATGATTCCTCTGATAGATCTTGGGAACATAAATTGAAAACGTTATGGAAAGCATTCACCATTTGAAAATACAAATGCCATTAAGAACATTCATGATTCATGGGAGGAGGTCAAAGTATCAACATTATCAGGAGTTTTGAAGAAGTTGGTTACAATCCTCACGAATGACTTAGAGAGGTTCAAGACCTCAGTGGAGGAAGTAACCGCGAACGCGGCGAAAACAGTAAAAGAAGTATCATTAGAATTGGAGCCTTAAGATGTGACTGAATTGCTGCAATCTCATCATGGATGAGAAGTTGCTTCTTACAGATGAAAAAAGAAAGTGGTTTCTTAAGATGGATTTTACTTCTGGTGAAAATGCTGTGAAGGTTGTTCAAAGGACAACAAAGGATTTATTGCATTACATAAACTTGGTAAAGCAGCAAGTATCTCAAACCCTGCAGTTTGAGATAATTGACTCCAATTTTAAAAGAAATTCTACTGCGGCTAAAGTGCCATCAAACAGCATTACATGCAACAGAGAGATCTTTTGTGATAACAGTCAAGCAATGCTGAAAACTTCATTGCTGTTTAATTTTAGAAATTGTCACAGCCACTCCAACCTTTAGCCAACACCATCCTGATCAGCCAGCAGCCATCAACATTGAGGCAACACTCTCCACCAGCAAAAAGACTGTGTGACCAAAAAATTGTGTGACTTGCTGTATTTCACTATTTGCTTTATTGCAGTGTTCTGGAACTAAACCTACAATATCTCTGAGGTATGCCTGTATACAAAAAGTGCAAAACATTAAAATTTAACTGTAAATCATTAATTTATTGTGTTTGATGATACTATTTTTCATAAATTGCCTTGCTTTTCCAAAGCTAAACAATGGAAAGAAATATTATCTGGCCCAGTTCAAAGGATACTAGTGTTTTGACTGTAATAATGTTAATGTAGAAAATGCCTATTCACAATAACATGTATCAAAAGACATTAATTTATCTAATTTATCTTTGTATCCTCTGTGCCATTTACTTTGTTTATGAGTCTCAACATCAGGTTTAATAACAGTTTAAAATCTTCCCACACAGAGAAGCTTGGGTTCAGATGGCTGCACTGTAAATTCTATGAAATATTTAAAGAATATATAATACTAAGTCTTCACAAGGCATTACAGATGATAGAGGAGAAGAGCACACTACCAAATGAAAACTGTGAGGCCAATGTTACCGTGATACCAAAGCTTGGGAAAAACATCACAGGAAAAGAGTACTACCTACCAATATCAATAAAAAATATATACCTCCAAAGTCCTCAACAAAACATAAGCACACCATATCCAGCAATCTGTAAACCAATTATGCACCATGGTCTAATGGAGCTTATCCTAGGAATATAATGTTAGTAGAACAATAAAAAATCAATTAATATTATATACCATACTAATAAAGAACAATAACCACGTGATTATCTCAATAGAGATAGAAAATGCATTGAAAATTGCAACATCTATTCATAATAAAACTCCCAACAAATTCAAAGTAGAAGGGTGCCTCTTCAACTGTTAAAGGGTGCCTTTATTTTTTTTTAACTTTTAAATTTTATTTTTATTTTTTGAGAGGGAGTCTTGCTCTGTCGCCCAGGCTGGAGTGAAGTGGCGCTCACTGCAAACTCCGCCTCCCGGGTTCAAGCAATTCTCCCATCTCGGCCTCCCGAGTAGCTGGAACTACAGGCACCTGCCACCAGGCCTGGTTAATTTTTGTATTTTTAGTAGAGACGAGGTTTCACCATATTGGTCAGGCTGGGCTTGAACTCCTAACCTCAGGTGATCCACCCACCTCGGCCTCCCAAATTGCTGGGATTACAGGCATGAGCCACCCTCACCTGGCCTAAAGGGTATCTTTAAAAATCCACAAGTAACATCAAAGTTAATATAGGAAGACATTATGTTTTTCCTACTATTTGGAATATGGTGAAGATCTCTGCTTTTGTCAATTTTATTAAACATTGTACTGGAGGTTGTAACCAGTGAAAAAGGCAAAAAGTGAGAGAAAGAGAAAAAGAAATAGAAATAGAGGTAGAGATGTATTCAGGTTGGAAAGGAACAAGTAAAATGTGTTTATGATACTGATACTCTGAAAAAAATTCTAAAGTTTTTATGGGGAAGGAGGAGTGGCACTAGGACTGTAAATCAGTTTAGCACATTCCAGGATACAAGATTAATGTACAAAAATCAATTTTTTCTCTATTGTAAGAATAAAAAACCTGATAAAGAAATTACGAAAGCAGTACTTGTTATAATAGAATCAAAAATAATAAAATTCTTAGTTATAATAAACAAATAATAACTCATACACTGAAAATTACAACACATAGCTCAAAGAAATTAGTGATAATCTAAAATAAATAAAAAGTTCACTTTTGCATGTTGGAAGACTCAGTATTGATAAAGAAATATTCCCCTCATATTGATCTGTAAATTCCATTCATTCTTTTTTCAAAATCCTTGTAGGCTTTTAGTTTGTAAAAATTGATATGTGGATCTTACATTTTATATGGAAATTTAAAGAACCAAACATAGCCATAAAACTTCTGGAAAAGAACCAAGTTAGAGAATGCACACTACTGTCCAGTTTGAAGACCTACTATAAAGCCATAATAATCAAGATAGTGTATTGGCACAAAGACACATAGATTAATAAAACACAACTGTGAGTCCAATTGATTTTGAGACAATTGTAAATCCCTATGCCAAAAAGACTAAGAAGGAGAAACAGAAGGAAAAGCAAAGGAACTGAGAATCTCAAGTCATATCATAATACAAAAATATTAACTCAAAATTGTTAGTTATCTAAATGTAAGAGCTAAAACTATAAAACTTCTGAAATAAAATGTAGGAGAAAATCTTCATGATCTAAGGTTGAACAATGAGTGTTAAAGAGTTACAATAATCATTTAAAAATACATATATTTGACTTTATCAAAACGATAAACTTGGCACCTCAAAAATTTCAGAAAGTCCACAGACTAAAAGAAAACATTTTAAGCCATATATTCAATAAAATGAATTATATCTGTAATATCAAGGACACTTTCAACTCAATAATAGATAACACAATTAAAATAAGCAAATTATTTAAATAGATATTTTGTTGAAGATTTTACTATCAAAGTCTAGTAAGCACATGAACAGTGCTACTAAAAAGTATTAGCTATTAGAAAAATGCAATTTAGAACCACCAAGAGATATAATTACACACAAATTAGATGAATATAATCAAGAAGAGAGACAATACAAGATTTGGCCAGAATATGGAAAAACTGAATCCTTCATACATTGCTGACTGGAATGTGAAATAATACAACCACTTTGGAAAACCATTTGGCAATGTCTTAAACATAGTAGTTAACATTTCCATAAGACTCAGCTATTCCACCCCTAATAGTCTACCCAAAATAAAAGAAAACCTATGTTCCCCAAAGACATGTACGCACATGCTCATAGGAACATTTTTTATAATAGTTAAAATTTGGAAATAATCCAAATTCCCACCAACTGGTAAATGGACAAAATATAAAGCAATATAAAGCAATATTATTATTCAATAAAAAAGAATCAACTACTGATAAATATTCTAATGTGAAAAAATTCAGATGTCATGCAAAGTGAAAGAAGCTGGACACAAAAGATTGCATATTGTGTAATTGCATTTATACGAAATGCTCAGAAAATACAAATTTATGAAGATGGATAGCAAATCAGCTGTTGCACAGGATTGGTAGTGAAAGTAAAGATTACATGAAACAGGCACAAGAGAGATTTTGAGGTTTATGAAATGTTCTGAATTATGACAATTGTAATGTAACTATAAATGTACTAAAATCATTCAATTGTACAATTAAAATAGGGAAGTTTATATTATGTAAATTATATTTTAATAAAGCTGTTATAAGATGAGTGATTACAGAGAAAAGAACTGTTTGGTGGGTGGTAGATGAGAGATTAGATACAGGAGATTAGTTGGAAATACATTGCACAAGTCTTGGTAAAAGACTATTAAATGAAAGAGCCATGCATACACCAATGCACAGAGTTAGAAATGGAAATGACCCAAGAGATCTTTGTCTTCCCACACTACTGGATTTTAAATTAAAACTCAGTAAAAGTAAATGAGTTTTCTATTTTCAAACAGCTACTTGTTAGAAGAACCTAAACTAGATCCTAGGTCTGTTGAAATATCCAGTATTCATTATATGGATCATTTACTCAAGAACTGGTAAGAGCTCAGCTGAAATTGTTAAAAGCAAAGTTTTCTCTTTAAAAACAGTATTGCTTTTTAGAAGTGTCACAAAAAAGCAAATGCTTCTGTATAAACTGTGTTAGAAGGGGCCTGAGTACATGGTGAGAAAGAAAATAAAACCAGCTAAAGGTGTTTTTCAGAATTTTTATAAATTTGAATGCATTTTTCCAAAGGAAACATAATGAATATCAATTTGTCAAAAAAGAATTATTAATAGTGGAAAGTATTCAGAATGTGAGTAATTTCCTTGAAATAATAGGCAAGACTTAAGTCTGGCAATGTTTGCTCCACCTAACAAATTGGGAGTCGAAATTGGCAGGTGCTGGGAGTGGGTGTGGATGAGGGGAATGACATCCACAAGATCAGACAACTCAGATAATAAAAATTTTGGAAGTCAGTTCCATTCACTAATTTCAGAATGACTATTCGATTCATTTATGAACAATAAAGGAAGTGAGGATTCCAAAAGCCGCAATTCCCCTAGGAATAAGATGAGCAAATTTTAGTTTATCTGCCCCAAATTAACAGTGAATTACTGAATTTTGTTTATGTAAGGAAAAAAAAAGGTGATCCACATTCAACAACTCTGAAATTTCAAAGTGATATTCTCAGCCTATGAAGCACTACATGCATGTAAAATCAATCCTAGGGATTTTTATTTTTCCTGTAAAGCAAATGGCATTTTAATAATTAACCTACCACCAAGTGACACCTACTATAATAAAAATATATTTCTTATAAGGAATTCCAAGAGCTTAATATATAGCACTATTCTTATTCTATAAGCACCTATTTTGATGAGGGATGAATGTAGATATCTTGAATGAAATGTTGGCTAATTAAGAGACATTGGATAGAATCACATCTTTACCGTAAGTATTCCCTGATTGTAGTGATTGTAAACTCAGTTCCCTAATCCCTTGACTTCTACGGTAAAAAATCTGTAGGATTAAAATATCTGAAATATAATCCTGGTACTATCAGTTATTTCTGAAGCTTCAGATAAATTGTTGAAAATCTTTGATCCTTAGCTTATCTAATTGTAAAATGGGAACATTGCATTTGCCATTCCTGTCTGAAAAGATCATAATTAATCCCTTTTGGCTAGGGTGTGTTGTGGTAAAATGAAATAAAATAACCCTAATACGTCCATAGAGACATTTTCCATTTGTGTAAAATTTTATATGTATTGCTGAACCTCCTTCACTTTGTAGCTATACTATGCAGAACATGTGGCAGCCAAAGTTCCTGTATTAAGGAATGAGAGGAATGAGAGAGATAAGAAGGAGGCATAGGCCAGGCGCGGTGGCTCACGCCTGTAATCCCAGCACTTTGGGAGGCCGAGGTGGGTGGATCATGAGGTCAGGAGATCAAGACCATCTTGGTCAACACAGAGAAACCCCATCTCTACTAAAAAAAAAAAACAAAACAAAAATTAGAGAGGCGTGGTGGCATGTGCCTGTAGTCCCAGCTACTCAGGAGGCAGAGGCAGGAGTATCCCTTGAACCCGGGAGGCGGAGGTTGCAGTGAGCCAAGATTGCACCACTACACTCCAGTGCAGTGGGCAACAGAGCAAGACTCTTTCTCAAAAAAAGAAAAAAAGAAAGAAGGAGGCATACAACTTTGAATTGTCTCAACCTGAAACAACAAACATCATGGTTCCTCACTTCTCATTCCCAGGCAGTCTCAACAAATTGCTAGGGAAGCTGGAAATGTGGAGGACTATTTCATGAGTACTAACTGTCATGGCACAGTACTGTTGATGGCTAAAATAATATTATAATAACCATCATTTATTGAACATTTAGCATACGCAAGATTATGTAAGGACCTTATAGCCGTTATATCATATAATCTACTTGACAGTCCTCTCTGAAAAGTACTGCCATGCTTCCATTTAGAACTGAGAAAAGAGGTTTAATTACTTTATGTTTTTGCCCAAGGTCACATAGTTAGAAGGTGTTGAATCTGGTAGTCGTATTGAGATCTATCTGATTCAAAAGTTTTCCCCTAAATCACTATGTTACGCATTAAAGAGACATGTGAGACAAATTTAATTCTTATGCTGCCAAATTCCGTGTTGTGCTTGTCATACCTTTAACTTTCGCATCATCCTTTGATGACTTTCTAGTTCCTACATTCAACTGCACTGGGTCTAGGTTCAATGAATTGTCACGGAGCTTAGGAATGAGTGATTTATCATTGAAAACTATGACTGGCTTTGCCAGTACACTCATCTGCACCGTCATTGACACATTACCCTACTTGCCCCAATATCCATCAGCCCAAAGCAGATTTTGGCAAGTGCAACCCTGTTCCTATTGTGGCAGCTGGATCACATCAAGACTTGTATGCTACAGTGGTGGTGATTTGGAAGGGAGGAACTATACTGACATATGGCATGTTGAAATCAGAAGAAAAAAGAGAAAAAGAGATGCAAAAGGTGGGAGAGGTGATGCTAAAATCAAGTTATCACCCATCATCAAAATTTTTATTTGCCGTGAGGTGGACTGTCCATAAACTAAGTGTTATTTTTTTCAGGTAATTGTTAGTACACTGAAAGAGTGATCATACCTTCAGCCAGCAGTTAGTTATATTTCACCTATTTCTTTACTACTTGGTGCTATAGACTCTGATTTTGCCTCCAGGCAACCTGAACAATTATAAGAACTGGTAATAGTTTTTTCTTTGAGGAGTGTTTTAAAGGACTAGCAACTTTTAAATGGAGCATTATTTCTATTTTTAAACTTAAGTATAGTTGATGTTGCTTACATTAATTGAAATAAAATGAGTTGATATTTCACTAATAGAATGCTTTGTTCTTAATTAAAATCTAGATCTTTAATGAGAGCATTTCAATAACACAATTGAAAACCAAAGTGACAGGACAATAGCTATTATTTTGTTAATATGTTATAGTATTTTATATGTACAACTATACACGTTTTGATTTCTTGACTAAAATTAGATTGGAATATATCATTTGCCATTTTAACCTTTCTAAATGAATCACTGATTCTATTTTGATTTTTCTTTTGGTACGTAACTCACACTGAACCACTAAAACGCTATCATCAGAGATTACAAAACAATGACATATGCTCTAACAATGTTATTTAATGAAACATCCTGATACATTGAGAGCATCATAATAGAAAAAGCATATTGGCTGTGATATTAAAGCATCTACAGTTCAGAAAGGTAAGCTGTAAATGATTAAAATATTTATTGCTATTACTTAATTGTAAATCCTTTTTTCCAAGCATTCAAGGCACAAGGTCCTTTATGTAAATGTTAAGAAAAAGATGGCAAAGCCATATCAATTTACAGAGCAGCCAGCCCATTATAACTTTTCTGACTGGGTTGAGGTCAAGTATTGGATTAAGTTCCAATGTAATGACAATTCTTCCTACTGGAATATTGATTCTCACCTATCCTAAAAACAAAATGACCCAACTTTGGAAATTCATAATAAATAATTTGATTAATATGTTCATATCTTGCAATAAAATCATTTTTAAAAGGATGCTTTTTGAAAACATTGAAAGTATATTAAACTTGACTGAATAACAGGATCAATTCCTGAACTGCTGTTTCTACATTTACAATGCATTTTAAATACTTTACACTCTTGAAGATATTTGCAGTTAGATGAATATGTTTACTATCGTCAAGCATTAATTTTTGTTTGTCTTCTTTCCCACTTTTGCAAACGGAATGTTATTTCTTTCCCTAGGCTCTGGTTGTAAATTAGCATTGATTGCAAATGACAGGATGTTCCTTTTCTTTCCCTGTACAATTCTTGTCATAAATGTGCTGTTTTTAATGGCAAATCAGCTAATTAGAGACAGTGTGGTGTGGAAAATGGAGTTAATCGAATTAGTATTAAAACACTTAGTAATTAATCATTTCTTGGAGTGGCATATTACTCAGAGGTTAAAATTGTTGCCAAAGCTCATTTCTATCTGTATGCTTTCTTAGTATTACCAGAATTTTTCAAAATATATCCTAGGCATGTCCTAAACAGACAAAATTTGCAAGGGAATCATGAACTGATTTAAGATTATATAAGCCTATGTAATTCATAATTTCATTAAATATTCCTTAAGGTCCTATAGTGAAATAACTTTCCTATAAAATGAGTTAATATTGCAATGAAGAATCTGAAATAATAGGTTACTACAATTGCTCGTTTTAAATCATGAATTGTCCTAGCAACTGGTTAGCTGCTAGGTGAACACCAGCTGCTCTCTCAGTCTCTCTGACTTATTTCTAAGATGATTTCGACCTTTAGATAGCAGACCTTTCAGTGATTTTTTTCCCATTCATCAAGTTTGCCTGAAAAATGAACAACTAGCTCAAATTTTGTGACTGTTTTTCTCTAATTTGTAAACCAGCCTAGGAAAAGCTGCCTAATATCTAATGTGTACAGTCTGTTCTCCTTCAGTATATGGAAAAAAGATAAATTATAAACAAATTGGATAATTGAGAATAGAAAGTTGGCATGAAGAGTTATTTATTTAAATTAAATAACTGCTTCTATTCTCTCATAACTTTGCATTTGGCTGTAAAAGACAAGGAAAGATAGTAACATGATTGTATAGAAATTTGGGATGTCATTTTTCATTCATTCAATCTAGTAGGACTCAATCCTCAACCATGTAAGAGGATCTAAAACCCCTTTGGACTATTTTGAAAGTAGACATGTCATTATCCTGGAAGATTCTTCATAAGTAGGCCTGCAATGGAATCCAGACAGCAATACTATTAAGGCTACATAAAGGATGAAATTCTGATATGCACAGAGTTAAGAACCACTATTCTAGATGCTCTTCTAGGCACTGGAAATACAAAGACCAAAAAGGGAGGGTTCCTGTAGAGGCTTCCAGTCTTTAACAGTCATGAACTACTAAATAAAATGAGAGCAATGGCTGGGCATGGGGGCTCATGCCTGTAATCCCAGCATTTTGGGAGGCCGAGGCAGGCGGATCACCTGAGGTTGGGAATTCGAGACTAGCCTGACCAAAATGGAGAAACCCCATTTCTACTAAAAATACAAAATTAGCTGGACATGGTGGCGCATGCCTGTAGTCCCAGCTACTCGGGTGGCTGAGGCAGGAGAATCGCTTGAACCTGTGAGGTGGAGGTTGTGCGAGATCACGCCATTGCACTCCAGGCTGGGCAACAAG
This sequence comes from Symphalangus syndactylus, assembly GCF_028878055.3. NCBI lineage: Eukaryota > Metazoa > Chordata > Mammalia > Primates > Hylobatidae > Symphalangus > Symphalangus syndactylus. Next base: position 27,156,757 of record NC_072438.2, read on the forward strand.
AGCGAAACTCAGTCCCCTCCCCCGCGCCCCCCCCCAAAAAAAGAGTGATGACCCCCATTACATGTGGCATAATTAAACCACACAACTGATGATAGAAATACATCCTATGGCTGAAGAACTTTCTCCCAGAAAAATATTTACAGTTATTTACTTTTTCATATTCAACTAATATTTATTAAGAGCCTGATATATGCTAGACACTTTCAAATGCTTATTACATGTCATCCTCATGATTACCTTGTAAGGGAGATACCATCGGTACCATTTGGATAAATGAAAAACTGAGACTTAGAGAGATTAAGTGGCTTAGCCAAAGCTCCCCAGACAATAAGTGCAGAAGCAAGGATTTGAATTCAGGCCTGTTTGGTTTCCAGTCGAGAAGCTTCCCCACTGTACCACACTGCCTCTCTCCAAAAGCATAAAGGGACCTCTACAACTGACAAAGCACCAGGTCCTGAGCTGCTGCCTCCCGAACTCTCGCCAGGCTGTACCCAATAGGTGAAGCCAGCCAGAAGGGAGAGGAGTAAGTAAGAAGGTCCCAGAGGTGACTTGCGCCTGGTCCTGTCCAAGAGTGCAGTGCAAGCGCTCCCCTGTAGGGGTTATTGTGACGGTTAATATTGAGTGTCGACTTGATTGGATTGAAGGATGCAAAGTATTGCTCTTGGGTGTGTCTGTGAGAGCGCTGCCCAAGGAGATTAACATTGGAGTCAGTGGACTGGGAAAGGCAGACCCACCCCCAATCTGGTGGGCACCATCTAATCAGCTGCCAACACAGCCAGAATTAAAGCAGGCAGAAGAACGTGGAAAGACTAGACTGGCCGAGTCTTCTGGTTTCCATCTTTGTCCTGTGCTGGATATTTCCTTTCCTCGAACATTGGACTCCAGTTTCTTCAGCTTTGTGACTCCTGGACCTTCAACCACAGACTGAAGACTGCACTGTGGGCTTCCCTACTTTTGAGGCTTTGAGACTCAGACTGGGTTCCTGGCTCCTCCGCTTGCAGATGTCCTATTGTGGGACCTCACCTTGTGATTGTGTGAGTCAGTTCTCCTAATAAACTCCCCTTCTCCCGTGTGTGTGTGTGTGTGTGTGTGTGTGTGTGTGTGTGTGTGTATGTGTGTGTGTGTGTATATATATATCTATATATCTATATCTATATATATCTATATCTATATATCTATATATATCTATATATATATATATCCTATTATTTCTGTACCTCTAGAGAACCCTAATACAGTTAGAGAGAAACATGACAGGGAGGGGGCTAGAATGCAACCCAGTATTCTCTTTAATGTTCTCTTTTAGTGAAAGAGTGTGCTACATTTTTAGTTTAAAATTCAATTTAAGTTTTTTTTCTTAAGATCCTCTATTTGATAATACTTTCATAATATACATTTTAATGATGTACGATTTTGGTATATTCCTTTTATTGTATACACAAGTATAATGGTACTTATTAAAAATGATAGTAAGAGAAGGGATATCTTCTCAATGACAGCCATGGATTGTAGATTTAGAATCGATATTCCAAACCACATATTTTAAATCTATTAGACTACGGCATATGGATGGCAGGCCCAGGTTTTTGTCAGCAATTTATTGCAAGACAATAACAGTGAGAGACACAAATAAAACATTGAACAAATTTGTGTTGAATTAATGAGTGACTGAGTGAATAACATAATAGCTCTAAAGAGAATTTGGTAGTGCTTCACTTTTACTAATTTTGATAACCTTTCAGTGAAAGTCAGGGACAACTTTTAAGTATTATAAAAGGGGTTTTCTGAATTGCTACCTGAAATCCTAATAGTCATAATGACTAACAGAAATACTTTTCTCACCTGCTGAGCAAACTACCTCACCTCTTTAACAATCTCAGTACAGTCAAACAGTATTGTTGCCAAGATAGGACTTTAAATTCTATACATCTTGGATCCTTCTTTCTGGAATATATCTAAAACAAGACTCAGAAAATTAAGCAAATGCTGCTGAGTCAATTACAATGTTGCTTTCCAATTCCTGACTCTTTTTAGAGGACAAATAACACTGGGAACAAAATTCTGTCAATACTTAACTATGAAGTTACACGATAAGAACAAAGATGATAGGGAATTTGAGCCAACTTAGATAATTAACTTAAGAATTAAAAATACATTAACATGGCAACAAATGAAAGGATTTGTAATACAGTATAAGCTTCTGTGCTGATGTCAGCACATTAGTAAACAATGAAAAATCAAACTCTAATTATCAGTCCTCAGAAAGGAAGTGAGAGAACTGATGTGTCAGAATCAACTTCCAAGAATAAAAATGGCTCACGTGTATTAAATGTTTGCATGATCTGAGCCCTGCTCTCAGAAGTGTATGACACTGATCCTTTAATCCTCTAAACAACTCTCTGAGGCACCTACAACTATTACTTTTTGTTCTTTTTGTTGTTATGGATGAGGAATGGACAGAGGTGGTAATTGTCAGAGTCAGGATTTAAACCCTAGCATTCTAGTTCCAGTGTCTATGATCTTCACCTCCTGATAAAAATAAACACAATTTCAAAAAAACCCTGTTTTGAAGAATATGTTTCCTACAAGTTCCTTCACTTGTCTTTTAAGAAATGATAAATGAAACATTTTAGGCTCCATTTAGCTTCCAGAAAATATTGTCATATTTTCAAACCCCTCCTCCTTTTGTTATGACACTGTTTTTCCATTACTGAAAAGCCATCCTAGTCAGCATTCATTTTCCCTCCAAAATAGTGTTAATCATTATATCTATTGTTAATAAGAACCCACCTGAAACTAAAATATTTAAGGTACAACTATGTACAATAGGCTAGCGAATAAACTGCTGTGATTCCATGATTCTGTAAGATGCTTCACAGTTTCAGTAATATCTTTGGCATTGTATTACTTGTGGGAATTATTTTTTACTATGCTGTAAATATATCTGGAAAATATCCCTGTGTTATGGGTTGTCAGTTTAGAGAGAGAAGTGGTAAATGAAAGCAGGAGTGTAATGGATCAGGCTGTGATTTTCAAAATATATAAAAAAAGAATTTAACAGAATAAACTTCACTTGTCTTAGCTCTCTTTGCATAGTAGAATTTCAATTATGTTAACAGTCTTGTCATAAAAACCAACAAGAATCTTTATGCTCTTCTCAAGCCTTCTCAGACAGGCTGCTTGACCAAATGAGCTGAATAATCTCTTCCTTTTCCTCGTTGGATTAACCAAGAAAAAAATAATATATGGGCTTATGAGCCTGACATGATGTCTTAAAATTTGAATTTTGATAATTCTAGGCTTTATGCCAAGCCCAGCCTTAGCTGTCCCATAGAGGTGAGAGATGCCATTTACTGATTCAGATGAATTATTTGCCTTTCTACTAACAAGACTGTAAATATTGAAAAGGTGACATGACTCTGGCATCTCCCAGCTGTAGTCAATAATAACCTTCACCTGCAGGCTCAGTGCAGCCAAATTCCTGAGCACTTTTGAACTTATGATCAGCAGCAGCTTTGGCATATGGATCCTACCTCATGTCTCTTCTTTTAGCTAGATTTGTACATTCAGACTTTAGTTTCTGGATTGAGTGCTCCACTGCCCCTTTGGGATGAAACTCATTCATTGACCTCTGGACTGCTTGACTTAACCCCAAGAGTCATGTGACCTTTGCCACTTTGATTTCCTGCTTTCAATGCTTCTGGTCTCTTGATTTTGTGTGACTGGCTTAAGCTTCCAGAATAATGAACATGAATGTCTTTGCTCTGATACTTGTAGCCATGTCTCTTATCCACATAATCCTTGGTCACATAAGGTATAGCAATCTCTGTGTAAAGAGCCTGAATCTGTATTTGACGTTCGACTGCTAACTGCTTTCAAGATTCCTCATTGCCCTTTCTCTTGTATTCCACATCTGAGCAAACTCATGAGAAAACCCACCTTCTGTCCTTTTTGGTGCCAGTGGAAAAAATCAAGCCCCGCAAGCCCCAAATAATGCATGGGAACCCTCACCTCAGCCTCATCCCCTCACCACCCTAAAGACCCAAGCCAGTCTCCCTTCCCTGCTTTTTCAAGCCATGCTTAGACCAGCTTGGGAGCCCATCCTGTTTCCTGAAAAGTCTCATTATTCAAATAATGAACCTCTCTTACGTACTTGGTGTGTATGTAATATCATTAGAATTGGCATCTAAGCCAAGTTTCTGGGAAGAGTTCATTCTGGTCTTTCGAGTGACTAAAAATAGCCTTAATTCTTCTTATATCCTCTCTTATTCTTTTACTTATCTATACAGCCAGTCTGAATAATATGAACTTGTTCAAAGTCATTTTGTTATAACATTGATGAGAAAAAACATAGATTCCTGGATGGGGACACTGTCTTTGTGGAGCTTGCACATTCTCCCTATGTCTGTGTAGGTTTTTGTGGGGTACTCCAGCTTCCTTCCACATCCCAAAGATGTGCACATTAGGTTAATTGGCATCTCTGCATTGTCCCAATGTGAGTGAGTGTGTGTGGGTGTGTGAGCAAGTGCACCTGTGATGGAATGGCATCCCTTTCCAAGGCTGGTTCTCTCTTTGTGACCTGAGCTGCTGGGATAGGCTGTGCCTACCTGACTCTGAACTGAAATAAATAGGTTGAAAAATGAAAGAATGAATAAATAAAAATTATTCCAAAATAAAAATGTGTAAAGTACATGGTAATCATACAAATGCACAACAATACATAATGTAGTACAAAAGCACTCAGTGAGTCATACTTGTTATTGTTTGTTTCTGAACTGCGTGGTGTTAGGAGGTGTTCCTTACAATTTTGTCTTTGCAAACATTTATTCCTTGATTCAACCCACCACCACTACAACTACCATCCCTCACTGATTCACCACAAATTGGGTAAATATTAATTTACTTATTTTTAAAATTGCTGAAATGTGTGTATATGTCACATTTATTTCAATGTTTAGTATTATATGTGATATATCTCTTTTAATTAGAAGTTTGGTGATGGTTTTATGAAGAGAAGTATGCCGTAAGAACTTAATTCTTGTTTATATCAATTCGTTTATGGTACAAGTGGTTTCATATATGCTGTTTCACTGAAGTCACAGTTCCAAAGGACCGATCCATTATGTGAAGTGATTATTTACCATACTTCTCTGGCTTGATTCCTTTGGATACTGACTTTATTTATAAATGCTTTCAGAAATTTCTTCTGGAACAAGGAAGACAGGTCCATCTACTTCCTCATTTTCTTCGTGGCCTTTTTTCTCTACCTACTTATGTTCTCTGAATCGTGGCTCTGCCTGAGAACGTGTCTTCCTCTATTGCACCGACCAGTGGAAAAATGTTCATTTTGCCAAACCGGCCGTCAATAGCTTCACTTGACTTTCAGGATTCCTATTGTGTATCACAGGTATTATCTCTCACACAAACCTCTATACTCTATACCATAGTGTTTTGTGTCTGGTTTTGAGTTTCATTCTTTATCCTAGACACACTGTAAATCTAGGAGACATCCATAATTACAAACAAGATTCATCCAACTAACCAGTTCCCAATCCCTGGACTTCCTCCACTTAGTGGCTTTGATCTATGTCCTACTTAATTATCCTACCTACACCTACTTAATTATCCTACCTACACCATTACCTGGATCTTATTTTCAGGCATGAGTGTATCATAATAGAAAATTTAACATCCAGCGACACACACTTTGACCACTAAGTCTTGTATTCCAAGACTCACACACTCACATTCATTAAAATTTTAAATTAAAGTATTGAGGCCACCAAGCCACTGACCTTTCTTCTACTTTCGTACTGGAAGCTCAACAAGTTAATAACTGTTAATGTTAATTAATACGAAACAAATAGTTATTGGACACTTCCTTAACTCACCTAGGAAATAAAGTAATTATGCATAGTATTTTTCAGCTTTCCTCTCTTCTGTTTGATCCCCCTCTTTGTTACTTTATACTAATTCCAGACAACGAAATTCCTTTCCCTGTCCTTAGCCAGCATCTGACTCTACCAATACCTCTGACCTCATCAGTTCCTGACTCCTCTGGGATCTTGTTCCATCAGTGCCCTAACCCCTAGCTCCTCTGTCTTCAACCTCTCTTTCTCTATTCAAACAGCCCTCTCCTCAGCCTATAAATATCTGAAGCCCTAAATAGCTGGAATCACTGTACCCTCAAGCTATTATCCTTCTCTCCCAAGCCATTCTAATGCATGATTTTGAACAGTCATCTGCAGTGGCTATGGTCTGTTTTATCACGTCCTTCCTCAATGAATTTTCAGAATCTACTAAAATTGTTGTTACACATGTCACCAATAGCCTTAATTACTGAATATTAATGGATTTTTCTACTGTTTTCTTCTATCATCTTTACTCTGTATTTATTTGCCAAGGCCGTCCTTTTGAAATGCTTCATCCTTTTTAATTTTGTGACATCTTTCTCTTCTGCCTAAAGACATTTTTCTGTCTCTTCCATGGGCTTCTCTTCCTCTGCTCTCACTCTGTATGCTTTCTCAAACTTACACACCCAATTGCATAGTTTTATGCTAATCATCCTTATGCGTATTGCTCAAGCTACCTTAAAAACTTACTTCAAATTTTCCTGGATCCCTTCACCTGAATGTTCATCAATTGCTATATACTGATAATGTCCCAATTTAACTTCCACTTAATCATTTACTATTCATTTGAGTTGGTCACCTTTAGGTAATCTCTCAAACACTTAGCTGTCATTCTCACCTCCCCATACTTTCAGCCACCAAATCCAATTATTTATTAAGTCCTAAATACATATATCAAATTTATATATGAAATAAATATTTCCCATTATTTATATATGTGAAATAAATACACACATACACACACATAAATGTTTTTTCTCTGTCTTCCTATCAATATATCTTTTCTTGTAGATGTCTCTAAACTCAAACAGGTTTATTGCACTAACTTCCTAACAAGCCTCTCCATTTTCATTTTTGACTCCTTAGATCATGCTGGGACTAGGGTTCCATAAATACAAACCCAACTCTGACACTTCTATTTAAAAGTTTTCAGTCACTCCACATTTTCTATGTAATAAAACCAAGTTCTTAAATATGGCTTTGCAAGTATTTTAAAGTTTGAAACTACTCATACAGATTTATTTCTTGCTATCCTCCTCTTCACCATTTATACTCCAGCAGCAATGCATTGCTTGTATTTTCTTTACACCCCTCCAGAATATATCACATTACTTTTGCTAATGTTTATCTTTGCCTCGGTGACCCTTTTCTATGCATAGGCCTTCCTCACTAGTCCTCTTTATTCCCCTGCCACCTGCCTGGAAAACTTCTACCCCTCCTTATTTCTTAAGACTCAGGTCAGAGGTCACTCTTTCCAATGCATCTGCTCTGACCCTTCTGGACTGGCTGATGCGTCCCTCTTCTGTATGTATTTTGTTAGATGCTATAGCATGTTTTGTACCTACCTTTACCACTAGACTGTGATGTCCTTTGGAGCAAGGCCTATGTCTCATAAATCGCTGTAACTCCAGCATATAGCAAAGTTCCTGACACATGGCCAATAAACTTTTATTGCATAGGGAGTCTTCAAGCCATAAAATGATTCACAGGAGAATTAATGGAGAAGTAACATGGTCCAAGCACTCCTGGAGGAATCAGTGCTCTGTGTGGTGCTGGAGAGGTCACTTCACGTTTCCACAGCTCTATTCTCTCAGCTGAGAAAAGACCACCTATATTTTAAGGTTCTTTCCTGTTCCATATTTCTATAAAATACGCCTCTTCATGCTGCATTTATGTTTTTCATGTTTTCTATTATAGAATTTTAACAACTCCCTTAAGATACTTCACAGACATTCCACACACAGTAACTACATTGAAGTTCAGAACCTATTGTAAAGTAAGTCGTTTACACAGATTAAGTTCCCCAGCAAAGAAAGATGAGTAAATGTAAATTGAATAAGTAAATACATTTTATTAGCAACTTTTAAAAATTTACTGAAGAAATATAAATTTATGGATAGAAACTTCAGTCATCCAGGAATAAAGCATACTCAAATAGCCATAGTTTTTTGGGGGGTATGTGGGAGTATGAATAGTCCAGATAAGTTATGTGTGCTAAAACCTTATTCATTAAGGCAACATATTTTTCAGAATCTATTGAGTATTAAGATATTTATTATCTTAATAATAAATATCTTAATACTTTATTAAGCATTAAGTATTATTAAGTATTAAGTCATCAATAATAATTATATTAAAAGTATCAATTTAGTTGTATTTCATTGCTACTCATTCTTTTTCACTCAGTATTGAGGGAACTTTCTTACTCGACTCTCTATGTTCCTGGTAGAATGTTAAGTTCTTGAAACTCACCACCAGAGTTAAGATTCTCGTCCTGCTACTTTCTGTCTGTGTCTCCCAACACAAGATATTTGACCTTCCTTTGCCTTAGATCTCTCTCCTATGAAATGGAGATGAATACACAAGTACCTACACATAGATCAGGTCAGGTATATGAAATGAGTTAATATGTGCAACATAAAAACAAAAACATGTAGAATTAAGTAAGTTACAATCACATACACATTACATATGCTACTGAACACAATGTGTCCAACGATATCCCTGTATTAGATGGCTACTATGTATTTGTTGTATTAACATTAACTTGACAATAACAAAAATCTATTACATAAGCCATATATACAAAAAGTCCAATGAAATGTTAAAATATGTCTTAATAGGAGGTAAATTGCATTGGAAGTAGTAAAAGCTGAGAAATATTACTGGCATTTAAATTTTTCTAAAAATGCATTGGTATTCATTCAACAAACATTTATTAAATACATAGTACATTGTAGATGCTGTGCTAGGTGCTGAAAATAATGCGAATAGAACACATGACTCATGCCTTTATGGACTTTCAGTAGGGAAGACACACATTGAATAACTTTTTGTATTTATAGAATATTAAGATGAAAAATTTGATGTCCTACACTTGATCTTAGCCAAAAGGCGAAGAAGTGATGAAAAAGCTTGGTGTCCTATAGGAACAAAGAAAACATAGATCTAATATGAAAAATAGGAAGGACATTTTGAAGGAAGTAATTTTTTGCATGAAACTGGGAAAGTAAAGAGATATTAATCCATGTTGCCAGATGTGGAAATGAGAAACAAGTTTATTAAAAGCCACAAGATGTAGCAAAAAGTGTATTCACCTACGGTCAAAATGCTTCCCATGTTATTTTCCTGTTACTTTCCAGAGTATTCAACTCTAAATTCATTTTGCAATTTGAAATCCTCTTTTATAACCACTGGAGTTTATGCATCCTCCTGAGTTATGTTTAAATGTGTTCATATAGAACATTGTTTGGGGGATTATTCACATCACTATATGAGAAAGTTTCCAGGTATGACTAATGCAACAAAATTTTATACAATGGTAACTTCCTAAATATTTACATCAAAGTTTAAAACCTTGCTTCATTTAATTGTATCATTTAAATTTTACACCTACTAGTGACCTGCATTTCAGTTTCCTCATTATACAAAAATAGGAAGTAAAGCTGATTGGTGTTTGCAAAGTCACACAGCTAATGTTGCTAGAAATCAGGTGACCCAACTGTAGATCCTGAAAATATTGTGGTACAGAGCCCAGGCTTATTTGTATTGATTAGGGCTCACTTTGCATAGTGAATATGAAGGAGAGTCATTCATTCCGTAAATGTTTAATGGATACCTTTCGAGCACCAGGCACTGATTTAGATATTGGGGATAAATCAGTGAACAATGCAAGCAACTGTCCTGTCTTCACGAAGCTTACTTCCTAGATGGGAGAGGTAGAAACAAACAAGATGAATGAGTAAAGTATAGTATGTTAGCAGTGGCAAGGACTAAGAAGACAAATAATTGAGAAAGAAGGATAAACAGCATAAATGTGCAGTTTTTGAATGAGAAAAGAAAGCCTCACTGGAATTATAACTTTTAACTAAAGACCCGTAGGAGAGGAGGGATAGAGCCACACTGAGATCTCAGAGAAAGTCTTCCAAGTAAAGGCAATTGTTACATAAAAACCACAGGGCTTGGGGGCTGTGTGGAACAGTAAGGTAACCAATGTGCCTGGAGTGGAAAGAACAAGGCAGAAAGTGGTAGGAAAGGGAACAAGGGGTTAGATTTTACAGGGCATTAGGCCATGGTAAGAAATTTTGCTTTTAGGTTGAGTGAGATCGGAAGTCATTTCAGGGTTCAGAGCCAAGAAAGTCAATGCCTGGTTTATATTATAAGAGGATAACCTAGACGGTTATGTTGTGATGGGACTGTTGGCAAAGGCCAATGCAGAAAGGCCAGTTAGGAGTCCATTAAAATAATAGATGATGGTGGATGTGTCCAGTGAATAGGAGATGACAAGACAAGATCAAATTCTGATATCTTTTTCAGGTTAGGATGACAGGATATAGAATTGTTTTAGCATTAGATATGGGTGTAAAAGGAAGACAGGTATCAATGAGTATCACAAGTTTAAAGACAACAGGTAATATATCACCCTCATTTATCTTCCTGCTAGCCTTGTGAGTATGTGCTACTGTTGTTTTATTATTTTTATTGTTGTTTATCTGTTTATTAGTTATATTGCAGATGTGGTTTGAGAAAGTTGAATAGAAAGAGTAAGAAGAGTGAGGGTACTTATTGGGCTGGGAACCTGGTGAAAGTTCAAATAAACTTTAGGAAGGATATTTGTAGCAGATCTGTTATAAAAACATCATTACGGAAGCCAGGAATTTTTTTTTCCACATAGAAAATTGTTACTGTTTTATAGGTAGAAATTAGAGAAAATGGCAGAATTGGGTTATATTTTCCATAGAACTTGGTTGTCTGTAACTAAACCAACAAAAATTATCTCTATACAGCATTCTCTTAGAGCTAATAACAGCTTGGCCACCCTAAACTCCTCTTTGATATGTTATTTGTTTTGCATAGTATTTCATCTGGCGTAAAAATTAAGAATTGTATTTCCACAAAAAAAGCATGCTTATTAGTCTGCAATTTTCTCAAAGTCAGTAGTTGAATCATTTTGAGAGTAAACACCTTGATGTGAATACTTAGAAAGTGTATTTAAGGGGTAGCAAGGGTAGACAGTAATTCTGAACAATGACACGTATGACTTCAGTGCTAGACTTCATGCTGAGGGTTCACCGCACTTGTTATTTCACAATGGCTGCCTCAGAAGATGAGCTAACATAACAACCTACTGCCAATGCCATAAACAATTGCCAATTTCATTTTACTGGAGTCACATGGAGGAGCTGAACCAGAAAAAGTGATGATGATAGACAAAACTGAGTATGTATGACTCATTCAGAGCCGGGCATTAGCACAGAATCAATGTTGGATTTCCCAAGTTCAAACCGGAAGCTTGCCAGTAATTACTTACATGACCTTGAGGAGACCACTGAGCTTACTTGTTCACTTTAAAACATAAGGAATTAATGTAGACTTCCACTGGAGAATCATGTGTCTCAAATGAGACGAGGCATGTGTAAAAATGTTTTAAAGCACTGAAACAATACTCGATGTTACTGAACAGATTTTCCATTTGAAAGAAGGAAAGGTGGAGAATTCAGCAATTATTTAAATTATTTAAATGATTTAGCAATTACTCAGTACTTTCCTTGGCTTCAGGAATTGCCCACATGCTACTCCATTGAATCTGAACAACAACATAATTTATCTGTCTATCTATCTATCTATCTATCTGTCTATCATCTCTCTATCTATCTCTCTATCCATCCATCTATCTATCTATCATTTGTATACTTATCAACAACAATCTGTCGTGCATCTTTCCCAATGTCATTGCGTATGTCAAAATCGAGATCCAAACTTAGGTCTGTCTTGCTCCCAAACTTGCATAATTCCTGTTATACCAAGTCACCCTCTGTCCATTTTACACTGTATCATGGATGGAGGAAATAATACAGATCATCTAATGAAATGGTTTTCAAATATTTGTTTGCAAAGTCCTGTTGAGAAACATAATATTTGCTAGAAGTAGGGTTGCCCTTGTTAAAGCAGCAGTGGGAACCCCAAAATTGTTTCTCCACTTGGCTCTCTTCCACTTCTCTCCTTGGGATAGTGAGCACCTTACAGTTTCGAAAAACATTATTGTAGCCCATTCCCCTCACTTTTGTACTTTTTAAAAAAGCAAAGGCTCAGGGAGACTAACTGATTTACCCAAGAGCACACATCTTTTTTTTTTTCTTGTTTTGTCGTTAAAAAAGGCAATGTTCATATGTAAAGAATCTCTATGAATAATATTCCTGTTTCCTACCAAATTGCTGAACCAGTTAAGAGATAAATTTGTTATCTCTTAACTATCAATCACATAATTGATGGAGCTGCTGGGGAAGCATGACTCACAGTGTGGCAACAAAAGGCTGCTCCCAGAATCAGCACTTACCATGTCACAGGTAAGACTGCTTTTCCCTAGTTCAGAGCCTTTCCCAGTAAACTTGCTGCTGGGGCAAAAACGGACCAGAACATAAGCTCCTTGGAGGTCAAGTCCTATAGCTGAAGGGGTAGTGAGGTTGAGTTCTGTCTACTCAATTACTTCTCTATTAGTCAATTTTCATGCTGCTGATAAAGATGTGCCCAAGACTGGGCAATCTACAAAAGAAAGAAGTTGAATGGACTTACAGTTCTGCATGGCTGGGGAGACCTCACAATCATGGTGGAAGGAAACATGTCTCACATGGTGGCAGTCAAGAAAAGAGAGCTTTTGCAGGTAAACTCCCGTTTTAAAAACCATCAGATCTGGTGAGACTTATTCACTATCACGACAACAACATGGGAAACACCCACTCCCATGATTCAGTTATCTCCCACCGGGTCCTTCCCACAACATGTGGGAATTATGGGAGCTACAAGATGAGTTTTGAGTGGGGAAACAGAGCCAAATTGTATCATCCCCCTAACTCACCAGATCACTCTTCCATTCCTAGGAATAGTGAGTGTCCATTGTTGCGCTAATAGACACTTGTTATGAAATAAACATCAGGAAAATGGGCGTAGTGACACTACATAATGGAATAATGCAGGTGATGAGAACTGCACATAGTAACATATAGTTTTTTTTTAACATCTGGGTTTTACTTCTGATTTGTTTATTGTGCCAATAAGTATTATGGATTTATGGCTTCATAATTTGCAGATGAACTTACTTGTTTCTAAAATGAATGTTATTGTAGTGAGTTTTTATGTGAGGTGAAAGTAAATCTTAAAATACGAATTTTCTCTATCACCTTAAAGGAGCAAAGTCAGAGGGACTGTCAGGTCTTCAAAACAGGAAACATCCAAAGGACAGGGAGAATGTTGGGGTATCAGAATCAGCGAGACCATGCAGGACTTGTGAGAATCAAATAAAGAGACTGTGGAACAATAGGAATCGATAAAGGAATACTTAGAGATAAAGACAAATTTGACACCCTCTAGGTATTATTAAACAGCTGTTGCAGATCCTAGGTAAGATTCCAATATATCTTGAATTTATGAATATGAGGGAATTACTACATCTGCTTTTTAAATAAGCATCCAGTTTAACTCACAAACAAGCTTAATATTTGGGAGCATCAATTAAAAAAAATTTTGTTGAAAAGTCAACATACTGCAGCAGATAAGAAAGCCATCAGATTATTAAAATCTTTAGATCTCATTTCAATAAGTAGGCATTCAAAATAAAGTTAAAATGATTTTAGTATAATAAAAATAAATATATATCCTAGCTTTAATCCTCCCAAAAGAAAAATTACATATTCCTTTCCATTATTCTCATTTTCCCTCTAAATCCCAGATCTAATTTCTATCGCTGGGATACAGATGACTTTGGTGAAAGACCTGTATCTACTCATGTGGCTGTTGCCACTAACTTCAAGTCATTCTCCAATTCTCAGTTTCAATATCACTTCTGCAAATAACTCTATTATTAATTTCAAATGAGAATCAGTTTCCCTGTTGTGTTCTCTCATATCATCCTAATATTCTTTCCAAAGCAGTGATTACTAAGATTGGAATGAGGGCAGGATATGTGGAGATATAGGTCAAGAGATCTAGAGTAGTAAATATATAAAATGAACAAATTAAAAAATGTAACATACAGAATGAGGAATATAGTCAGCAATAGTGTATTGTATTCAGTAATTTTGCTAATGAGCAAGTTATACCTGCTCTTGACATAGGGGAGAAAATGGGTAGCTATGTAAGAAGATGAATATCTTAATTTGTTTCACTCTAGTAATCATTGATATATATATATATATACATTTTTATAAATATATTTATATACATTTAAAACATTGTATATCTTAAATATACAGTACAACTTATTTAAATTTATTTTGCCCATTTTCATAGCATTTTTACCCTTCTAATTTGTTCCTTCAGTTAGTCAAGAATATTTATTGAGCATCTATTACATGTCATCCATTTTTCTAAGATTTTAATATACAATGATAAACAGGATAGACTAGACTCCTGTTCTTATGGAGTGTACATTCTAGTGGGTACTCCAAGTGGTCAGAAATCTTAGACACTTTTTTTTATAACCCACTGATATTTGCTAAACTTCTGTAACAATTACTGATATACTGTAGGTGTGAATAAATATTTATTGAAGAAATAAATCAAAATTATAAGGAATAAATAAATAATCAGATATTGACAAAAGCTATGCATATGCAGAAAATTAGTATTGGGTGAAGGAATTGATAGTGACCTATTCTAGATTAATTGTTCATGGAAGTCCTCTCTGAGGACTTGGAATTCAACTTGAGATATGCATAACAGAAAAAGCCAGTTGTATGTACTACTACCCAGAAGCAACCATTCTCTGAGAAGCCCAAGCAACAGTGAGAGGCTTGCAGATTAAGACACCACAAAGAGACAGACAGGAAAGACGAAGAGAGAGGACAGAAAAGAATGAAAAGGAATGAAAGTAAAGAAAAGGGGACAGAAGGTAAGAGAAGAGAAGAAAATAGAGTCACTAAGGCAAACCACAGTACCAGGCATGAGTGAAGATGCTTTTGGAAATAGACATTCCAGTCATAACTGTCACTCCACCTGAATTCCTCCTGACCAATAAAATTGCGAGCAAGAATAACATGGCTGTTTTATGTCATTATGTGCTGGAGTTGTTCCACAATCACAGATTACTGAAGCACGTGTCTTTCACAGTCACTGCAGCATCCACAGAGCTTAGTTACTGATCCATACTGAATGAGAAAAAAAAGTAAAAAGGATAATTAAAGTGAAAAATTATTGATCACTAGCTGTATGATATTTGGTATGCTGTCTCTTTGAGCGTCAATGTCATTACATGTAAAGTAAAAATGCTATATACATTTCAGAGTGTTTAAGAGAATAAAATCAGGTAATGTGTGTAAACATTTTATATTGTGCTTGCACAAAGTGGTTGTGGAAGTAGTAGAATCACTTTATTTACTTCATTTAATATTTAGTCTATAGTATCTAAAGCAACACCTATAAAATTTCATTAGTTTTTTTTTAACAAATGAGGAAATGAATGCATTGAAAAACTACTAAAAAGCACTGTTCAAGTCCCTAAAATTATGACGAATAAGGCTCAGTGCCATGTGTTTCATGCTACATGAGTTTCCTGTGGCCTAAGAACTGGCCTGACCTAAACCCATTGCTACTGGCCACACTGCTCCCACCACTTGTGGAGCCACTGTGTGTCATGTGTGCCTGCTGGGGTCCAAGAGCTGGCACAGCCAGTGCCCACTGCCACTAGCAATGTCATCCCCTATGACCAGAGAGCAACTGCACTCAGCTTGCATCTCTGCAGGGCCTGAAAACCATCCTTCCAGGTGGTCACTGTTTTCAGCAAAGCCACACTGCTGCCTCCACAAACAACCTAGGCCACTGAGGCGCTTGTAGATACCACTGAAATTGATTACAGCCAAATAAATTACATGAACGCTGCAGTACTGTGCTCACCTGTAACCAAAGTCAAATCAGCTGACTGAATAAAGCATACACATCTACACGAAACAAATGTTCTTCTATGAAAGCTACTCCATAAAATTGGAAGAGGTAACTCTTCTACCAGATGCAAAAGAATTAATGTAGGGACATAAGAAAAATTTAAAAGTAAGGAAATATGATACCTGCAAAATAATGAGATACTTCTCCAGTAACAATCCCCAAATAGGAGAAAATCTACAAAATATATGAAAAGGAATTCAAAATAATGACCTTAAAAAAAACTCAAAAAGATATATGAAAATTCAGATAGACAATTCACAATATCAGAAAAATAATTTATGATTGAAATGAGAAACTTAACAAAGTTATGCATCATTAAAAATAAAAAACAGGGGGCCGGGCGCAGCGGCTCACGCCTGTAATCCCAGCACTTTGGGAGGCCGAGGCGGGTGGATCACGAGGTCAGGAGATCGAGACCATGGTGAAACCCCGTCTCTACTAAAAATACAAAAAATTAGCCGGGCGCGGAGGCGGGCGCCTGTAGTCCCAGCTACTCGGGAGACTGAGGCAGGAGAATGGTGTGAACCCGGGAGGCAGAGCTTGCAGTGAGCCGAGATTGCGCCACTGCACTGCGGCCTGGGCGACAGAGAGACTCCGTCTCAAAAAAAAAATAAATAAATAAATAAATAAAAAATAAATAAATAAATAAATAAAAATAAAATAAAATAAAAAAATAAAAAACAGGCCGGGCGCAGTGGCTCATGCTTGTAATCCCAGCACTTTGGGAGGCCGAGGCGGGCGGATCACGAGGTCAGAAGATCGAGACCACGGGGAAACCCCGTCTCTACTAAGAATACAAAAAATTAGCCGGGCGTGGTGGCGGGCGCCTGTAGTCCCAGCTACTCGGAGAGGCTGAGGCAGGAGAATGGCGTGAACCTGGGAGGCGGAGCTAGCAGTGAGCCGAGATGGTACCACTGCACTCCAGCCGGGGTGACAGAGCAAGACTCCGTCTCAAAAAAAAATAAAATAAAAAACAAGGCTGGGCGTGATGGCTCAAGCCTGTATGCCAGCACTTTTGAAGGCTAAGGCAGGTGGATCACCTGAGGTCAGGAGTTCAAGATCAGTCTGGCCAACTTGGCAAAACCTCATCTCTACTAAAAATTACAAAAAATTAGCTGGGCTTGGTGGTGGGTGCCTGTAATCCCAGCAACTGGGGAGGCTGAGGCAGGAGAATTGCTTGAACCCAGAAGGCAGAGGTTGCAGTGAGCCAAGATGGTACCACTGCACTCCAGCCTGGGCAACAGAGAGAGACTCCATCAAAAAAAAAAAGAAAGAAAGAAAGAAAGAAAGAAAGAAAGAAAGAAAGAAAGAAAGAAAGAAAGAAAGAAAGAAAAAAGGAAAAACAGGAATATTCAAGCTTAAGAATTCAATCAGTGAAATATAAATACAATCATAAGCTTGAGTAGCAGACTAGATGAAGCAGAAGAAAATATTTCTGAACTTGAAAACAGGTTTATTGAAATAACCCCATAATATAAAGTAAAAAAGAATAAAAATGAATGAATAAAGCCTACAGGACATCACTGATCTAACACATTTTTGCGTTATAATATTTCCTGAAGGATGAGAGATCAGAAAAGGCGTAGAAAACCAATGCAATAAAATAATAGCTGAAAACATCCCAAGTTTTGGAAGAGATAAGAACATCTAAAACTAAGAAGCTCAAGATCCACAAATAGATTCAACCCAAAAAGGTTCCCTCTGGGACATATTATAGGCAATATCTCAGGTACAAAATAAGAATTCTAAAAACAACAAGAGACATAAATAAAATCAAGCCACATACAAGGGAATCCCCATTATACTAACAGTAGATTTCTCAACAGAAATCTTACCAGCCAAGAGAGAATGGAATGATATATTCAAAGGGCCAAAAGAAAAAAAAGTCAGTCAATAGTACTATACCCATGAAGCCATCTTTCAGAAATGAAGAATAAATAAAATTTTCCCCACACAAGCAAAAACAGAGGGGATTTATCACAACTACACAAGCTTTACAAAAATTACTTAAGGTAGTCTTACAGTTGGAAGAGAAATGATGATAGATATCATCCTAAAAACACGTAGAAGCATGAAACTCACTGGCAGAGCAGTACACAATTAACTCAAAATGAAGTAATAACAAATATGAGAACCTAAACCTATGAAACCATTAGAGCAAATGCTTGAGGACCCCATAGGAACAATGATTTTAGGAGAAATGCTTGAGGACCCCAGTTGGAACAATGATTTTATGGTCAAGATACCAAAAGCACAGACAGCAGAAGAAAAAGTAGACAAATGGTATTACAACAAACTAAAAATCTTCACAGCAAAGGAAACTTTCACAGAGTGAAGAAACAATCTTCAGAATAGAAAAAAAATATGTTTGCAAAGTGTTCATCAAATAAGGTAGCAATATCTAGAATATATAAGAAACTCAAACAACTCAACAACAAAAATAAAAATAACTCAAAAATGAGCAACTGATCTAAATAGACATTTCTCAAAAGAAGACAAATGTTCAAAAGATATATGAAAATATGCTCAACATCACTAATTATAAGAAAAATTGAAATAAAAAATGACAATTAGAATTATCAGGATAATTTTCAAAAAGACAAAATAAATGCTGGCAAGGTTGCAGAGAAAAGAGGACTCATACATTGTAGGTGGAAATGTAAGTTAGTACAGCTATTATAGAAAACAGTATGGAGGTTTATCAGAAACTAAACATAGAACTACCATGAGATCCCGGATTTCCACTGCTAAGTATATATCCAAAGTAAAAAAAAAAAAATTCAGTTTGTCCAAGAGATACCTGCACTCTGATTTTTATTGTTGCACTATTCACAGTAGCCAATATATGAAATCAACTTATGTGTTCACCACCAGATTGATAAAGAAAATGTGTCATTTATCCACAATAGAATAACATTCAACCATATAATAAATAAAATTCTGTCATTTGTGGCAACATGAATGAGCATGAAGGACATCGTGTTAGGTAAAATAAGCCAGGCACAGAAAGACAAACACTGCTTGTTCTCCCTCATATGTGGAACGTAAGTGTTACTTTATAAAAGCAAAGAGTAGGATAGTATTTACCAGAGGATGAGAAGAGTAGGGAGATAAGGGTACAGGTAAAGGTTGGTTAAGGAATATGAACTTACAGCTAGATAGGTGGAATAAGTTCCATTATTCCATAGCATTGTAGAGTGGCTATAGTTAAAATATTTTATTGTATATTTTCAAATAGCTAGAGAAGAAAATTCTGAATGTTTCCAACACATGGAAATCATAAATGTTTGAGGTAATAGATATGCTAAAAACCCTGATTTGATCATTGCAAATTGTATACACGGATCAGAATATCACACTATGCCCTATAGATATGTACAATTATTATGTGTCAAGACTATTAATAAAAAATTGAAAAAAACAGGATTTTTTTGTTTTGAGTATAATGGTGCATCTAATGGTTCCTTATGAATATAAGATCTAATGGCATTTTTAGCAAAGGAAACAGCTAGAAGAAATACTGAAATGATACTGAAATATGATATATTAAGGGACTTCAGATGCTATAATTTGGCTGAGGCATAATAAGTATGTGGAGAATGACATCAGTAGTCAGATAAGCAGAACTCAGATCATGAAGGATTGAGTATGCCAAAACAATGTGTTTGACCTTCTCTGTATAGGGAATAGAGAGACAGTTACTAATTTTATTCAGAAGCCAGGCACTCCTGACTTCCATTTTAGGAGAATTATTTTAGATCATTGTGATGAATGCATTAGAATGCCTGAGATGGAAGCAAAGTCTAATTCCAAAGCTGATGCTATTACCAACAAGAGGAAAGATACTGACATGAACTAAAGCCAGTGTTTAGTGATAAAGTGACAGATATGGAAAAATTTAATAGAAGTAAGGTATAGGCTCTAATTGATTTTATATGGAAGTTGAGGAAAATAGTGGTCAAGATGATGTGCAGTTATTGACTTGTATGAACATCAGAGTAATGAGATATTGCTTTCCATAAGAGGACATTTTTTAAACCCTCGAATTCTTGGTAACTAATGAAACAATCATTTATTTTTCTTGGTCAAATAACTATAAGTGTGCAAAGGATTGGCTCACCTCAACTGGGCTTGGCTCTTGGTTGTGAGTCTAGCTCAGGCCTGTTTCATGTATCATTCAATCTTCTTGGACCATAAGCTATCTGGAGTACATGTGTCCCATTGAAAATGCAGGAGCTCAAGAGGAAAAGCAGAAACATGCAAGACCTCTTATGGCATAGGCACACGAACCATATGCTGTCATTTCCACTTACATGCCATTAGCCCAATGAAATAATATGGCCAAGCTCAATATCAACAGGGCAGCAACACATACTTGATTCACACCAGAAGGCATTCCACGATTATATGCCAAAGACATGGGTATACAATTCTAATATGGAAGAGAGTGAGAAAGTGGAGACAGTGACACAACCACCACAAATCATATTAGCACATGAAACAGGGACATCCATGAGTAAAGCTATAGGAAGAAACATTAGACATTTCTATACTGCATATCTTTCTCCCCACAAAGCTTCATTATACTCACTTCATGGTACTTTGAAGTCATTGCTTTATAGGGTCTCTTATGCTGAGTTACTTTCTTGCTATATCACATTTGATTAATTCTGGAACTACTTTATGTGAAGAAGGCTGCCATAATAAAACTCAAGTCAATCTCTTCCAATGCTGACAAGTGATGAACACTGGCAGGTACAGATGAATGTCAGGACCTCATGGTCTCATAGGTTGTTCCCTAAGAATGATTTTTTCCATTGGAAATCAATACCACTCAAGCTTCAAGTGCTGCTATTTTTCTGAGAATCAAACGTGGACTTGTGACCAATCTTTTACTGTTTGTCAATATGGCCAGTACAATGCTGAAGGAGGTAGACAAGACTTTGCTAATGGTTCAGAAATGGCAAAAGATAAATAGCCCAAGAAAGTATCAAGATAAATGTAACTTCACTTCATGATACATGCAGTAACTTACTTACTTGGCCCCTGGATAACTCTTTCTACCCAGCAGCAGTGGTTACACAGTCATATCTTAAAGTGTGTTAAAACTCATACCCAAGAGAATAGGACCCAGAGGTTCTTGGTTAAACCCTTGTAGTAGGTAGAATTATGGCCTTGAAAGATGTTGGTGTCCTAATATCCAGCATTTCTGAAAATTTTACTCTACATGACAATGGGGAATTAAGGTTGCCAGATAGAATTAAGCTTACTAATCAGTTGACTTTAAGATATAAAAGATTATCCTACATTATCTGAGTAGGCCCAATGTAATCATAAGAATCCCTTGAAATAGAAGAGGGAGGTCGAATGAGAAGTCAGAGTGAGAGAGTGATTTGAAAAGGCTGTGGAGCTATATTTGAAGTTAGAAGAAGTGGCCACAGTATAAAGAATGCAACTGATTTCTTGAAGTTGGAAAAGGCAAGAAACATAATATCCCTTACCACCTTCACAAGAATGCAGCCTGCTGACACTTTGGTTTTAGCCCAGTGAGATCCCTTTTGGAAATCTTATCTCCAGAACTGTATGACAATAAATATGTGATGCTTCGGGCCACTATGTTTAATTTGTTACATTAGCCATATGAAATGAATGTAGCCTCCAAATATTTTGTTGATGATTAATACCAAAAATATTAAAGTCTCTTGAAAGAGAAGGCTCTCCAACAGGGGATTCAAGTTATCCTCTAAAAAAACACACCAGAACGCAATAAAATAAATATAATTCTAAACAAGACAAAGACAGCAATCTAATATGATTTTCCCCCTTTAAATTACTTTCCATTTCATCTATTCTTACAGAATATTCTCAAAAATAATCGACCATTTAAAACAAAAATAATAATAAAAATTATTTAGATTTATTGTATAGGTCCTAGAAATCTGGCTTTCCTCCCTTCTGGTATGGAAACAGGGTTTACTAGGGGAAATTTACAAACTCTTCAACTAAAGTAAAAACTTAATTTGTCCTATGATATTGTAAGGTAACTATAGTTTAAAATACACACAAACACACATTTATGAGATATACATTAAATATAAAATATTTTATATTTAATGATATTTCTTACTTTTTAAATATTTTGATAATTATATATGTATGTATTATGCTTCTCTGTATCCATCATTATGCTTCACCACCTCAAAACAATCAAAATTCTTATCTCATTCCAATGTCAATGAGCTCAGATTGACTGACATTTCATGTCTGCCTCTCTAGGATGTACCTGCCATATAATTCCTGCTCCATAATTATTGTTGGCTTAATTGACATTAAATATTGTTGAATTGGCTCATAGCACTTTACAATTTATTACAGGTCTGAGACAGAGCTTTTATAGACCAGAAACTCTTTTCAGATAATTCAGGCATTATGAGTACACCTAGGCAAAGTAGTACCTACATATTTACCATATTAAAATGCTTGGACAATAAAAGACAATAACCAAAGGAAGAAAAATATCTGTAAGCAAAGTTTTAAGAACAAGAATGATTTATCACAGAATATATTAAAATAGATTTGCAATAAGACTTTACATTGAACATTTGGTTATTTTTAACTGTTTTTCATTTCTTTTCATTTCTTTGTGCTGTGTTCTAGAATAACTTTTCATTCATATTTTATATCTAGAACTATAAAATGTAAATTAGTTTCATCAGTACACTCAATGGACTAATTAGTTATAGATACTTTCAGGACATTTAAAACTAAAAATACTACAACTAAAAAAGTGAATATACTTTAAATTATATTCAAGGACTGTTATTAAAGGAAATAAAAGCTCTTTAAAATAAACAGACTCTTTGGCAGTTGAATACACATGGGTTTCATCTTAAATTACTATTTGGTTTAACCGAATTAAATTTTCCAAGTAAAATAATGACTTGGCTGATATAATGCCCCCCAAGTTCTCGTTTGCTATTTTCAGTCCTTGAACATTTCAAGGTCTACAAGTCTTACAGGAATCTGACATCAAAATATTGTACGGCCAAAAGCAGGTAAAGGTGGCCTGGGAAACAGAGCAATTTGACTCAAATCTATACATAATACTGTGGCTTTAAACATTTGCATAAAATTAATAAAGCCAAATTATTTTAGATTAAACATTTCTTACTTTATCTACTGGTTGCTGCTCCACATTTTGTAACTCTAGGTCCCACACACAATGAGATAAAAGTAGGACCAAAATATTTCAGAAAGAGAGAATTTATTCTCTGTGCTCATAACCAGTCCATGAACAAACCAATTAAAGAATGCACTAGTAGGGACAAGTGTTGGCCCTTTTTTTTTTTTTTCTGAAGTTGCAGCTGTCCAACATTCAGTCACTCACAATCACACACAGCAGGATCCAAACAGCTGGGGCTCAAGGCAGAGGGCACCAGATTTACCCACACAGAAGCCACCATTTAAGCAAAATAGGTGATCTGAAGATATTTGCGGTGGTTGAGATCTGGGAATGCAATTAGAAGATGTGGGACCATGTCTGCTACAAAAATGGCAGTGAAATGTGAAATGAAACTGATAACTAATGCCACTGGAAAGTACTCATGTTGCTATTCATAATATTTTTCTTAAAAATGCAGAGCATATTAGTAGAAAGGCATTAAATTGGGATTCTGTGTATTGGTGTGTGTCTTGGCTCTTGGCTTTTGGCTCTATCACTTAGTAATTTGGGTAGGTATTTAAACTTCTCTGAGTCTCACGAGAACAGTGAAAACTAATTCTCAGAGTTGGGTTTTTTCAAAATCTGGAAATATTTTCTAATTATAGCAGTGACCTAAGAAGCACAGCAGGTTTTCAATGGATTTTTTGCCATTACAAACGGAATAAACCTGCTGGGCTAGAGGGGTAAGAAGACATGTTATTTTGCCTCTACTTTTTGCCCTGTCTCAGAGACTGGAGAATGGTGTACTCTTTTTGAGTGGAATAGAGTACAGTATTCTTCCTTTCCATCAGTATCTTTCTATCTAAAATTATTTAGTGACTTCCATTTCAAAACAACAACCACCATTGGGGTAGGAAGAAAAACTAAAGCTAAGAACTAGAATTGGCTCATTGCATTCTTGAAATGTGCTTTTCAAGAAAAAAAAACAGTGAAGCAAGAGCTAAAAGCATTCTAGAAGTGGTGCGAGCTGTGGCTCATACTTCTGAAATTT
This sequence comes from Symphalangus syndactylus, assembly GCF_028878055.3. NCBI lineage: Eukaryota > Metazoa > Chordata > Mammalia > Primates > Hylobatidae > Symphalangus > Symphalangus syndactylus. The sequence continues at coordinate 27,181,037 of NC_072438.2, forward strand.
ATATTCCTATGTATTACATAATGAGAAAATGGTTCCAGTTTTTATTCAGCAGGGCTGCTTTAAATAAATTTATTTTTGATGATGAATATGGGATTATTGTTGCATTTGGCATTTTCTGCAGCTGTAAATCTGAAAAACAGATTCTACTCAAAAACCCACCAGAAAGTGAGAAAAGCTGAGGGAAAGTCCTATGCTATATCTCCCAGTCCGCATGTAAAGTGCATTTCAAATGCCAGTGTGCCTACAGACCACCTGTGGATCCAGCTAAAATACAGATTCTGGGACACAGCCTAGCTCCTAGCAAGCTCTCAAGCCCCTGCTGTTGAGGACTATATCTTGAGTAGCAAGACAGTAAACTGCACCAAATTAGATAAACTCTGCTTAGAATAAATACACAGAAAATGAAAAAGAGAGCGTATGACCAAAAGATATTGTAGGATAAATGACATAATACATGAAAAATACCTAACTTACTTCAGGAAAAAAAGATAGGAAGTTAGGAAGGAAGAAAAGAAGAAAGAAAAAAAGGAGAGAATGAAAGAAGAGAAGAAAGTACAGGAAATCACATTAAAAAGACCAATAAAAAGTATGCTTGGGAAGAGACAGAGAAAAAAAAAGAGAATCCAAGGGGTGGGGGCAGTGGGGAAGACAATCCAAGGGAAAAGCACTCCCTAAGGAGTGTTTCATTAAAGATTTGAAGTAGTTGTCCTTCTAAAGATTAGAAGTAATTCTGTGTAGTTGAACCCGCCTGGATTTGAAATCCAGTTCAGCCACTAGTTACTATATGACTTTGGCTAATTACTCAACCTCTCTGAGCTTCCATTTCTTTGCCCGAATAAAGAGGATAAGAATAGCAACTTCTTAATTTGGTGTTCTGGGAAGTTAAGAAAGATTCTTGGAGACATTTAAAACAGGAACTGGAACATTAAGTCTATCTGCAACTCCTTTGCTCATAACATTCAATGGTTTCTCATATCCCTCAGCGTACAAAGCAAAGTCCCTTGAACGGCTTCCAGAACCCTATGTGACCAAGCCCACTGCTATTTCTCCAAACATTCCCCTCCTACACTTGTTCTTGCTCACTCACAAATGTCTCGTATGTCTAAATTTACAGTCCTAATGTCCTGTCACCAATGGCACTCTGTATCTATGGTACCTTAATGTATAGACAACTTAACATATACTATGCATGTCCTTGTTGATCATCTGTCTCCCTTTCACTAGAATATAAATTCTGTGAGGTTGGGACATTAACTATTTGGGCCCTGCTATACATCTGATACTTAAACAGTACGTGGGGCTCAATATATATTTGTTAAATGAATAAATTATATGCATAAAATCAGTATCAAATTTAAAATACAACTAAATTTCATGACACACAAACACAGACACACACATACACACACACATCCTTACACAAGCACTCTATCATTTCAACCTAACACATGCCTCTAATCTTACTATTAGGGTGGTGCAAAAGTAGTGGCCAGAACCGTAATTACGTTTTGCACCAACCTAATAGATGTTTTATATACATTATTTCATTTAATTAAAGCAGCAGTACTGAGAGAGAGTTTTTAATTCTCATTTTTCAGGTTGTCACTAATTCGTAGAATTGGGCCTTTGTGTTTCCAGCACACTCTCTCTGCTCATCATTTAGGCCTTGCTTGATACATGCATTTGTCCTTGATCTAAAAATGATGTCACATATCCCTTCTATAAATTTAGTCCAACTCACACAAATATCATCCACTTATCTTAAAACATACCCCTTGCCTAATTGTTGGCATTGTTTGGTCAGCAGAGATCCTAAACTGACATTGTGTCCTCTGGGTATACCTTCACAAATATACTTTCATTGAAAATATCTGAACAATTGCAAAATTAAAAAAGCACTGGCTTATTTTGCAATTGTTTAGATATTATGTACTTACTTAAAAAAAAACAACATTGTAAAACAGCAATTGAAATTTTCATGTGAATTATCTAAGAGCAATGGTTGGGTAGAAAGACATTTAATTGTGATCCATTTTTTTTTCCAGTTTATTAAAACTCTTGGCGTCCTCATTCTGATTTCATTTTGGCCCTTGTTCACTGACATGACAGGTCTAATGATCACGTGTCGGTATTCCAAGAGCTTCCTGTTTAACATAAGACTGCTATTTCTCGGGAATACTCCAGTCACCTCCCATCCACTGACCTTTCCCCTCAAAACATTTATCACCAGTGACACTGACTGATGAGCAGCATGATCTCCTGACCTCCAATTTATTAATGTTGATGGTCTTGACACTCTTCCTAGTCTCCCAGGCTCCACACAGCTGCCTAATATCATCAGTGGATCCTTACTTCCCAGAAATACTTTCCATTTCCTCACTCTATGACACGTATTACTTGTTCCCCTATCAAGCATGATCTGTCACTTTTTTTTCACTTACTGCTCTTCAAAATCTTCAGACTCCCACCCCACTGACTTTTCTTTTCTTTTCTTTTTTTTTTTTGAGACGGAGTTTCGCTCTGTCACCCAGGCTGGAGTGTAGTGGCGTGATCTCGGCTCACTGCAAGCTCCTCCTACCGAGTTCACGCCATTCTCCTGCCTCAGCCTCTCCGAATAGCTGGGACTACAGGCGCCCGCCACCACGCCCGGCTAATTTTTGTATTTTTAGTAGAGACAGGGTTTCACCGTGGTCTCGATCTCCTGACCTCGTGATCCGCCCGCCTCGGCCTCCCAAAGTGCTGGGATTACAAGCGTGAGCCACCGCGCCCGGCCTCCCACTGACTTTTCTAGGTCATTTGTTTAGTTACTTATTGTTTGTCCCTCTTAAGGGGTCATTTTCTAGAAAAGGGATGCTCTTTTCGGTAGAATATCCTCATCAACCAGGTAAGAAATTCTGCATCCCTTATGAAGGGAAAATTAACCTAATCAGAGCCTACACATCTTTCGTTTATGATAACTGTGTTCATGTCTTCACTTAATAATGGCTACTATTATTAATCCAATGTTTGTTTTTAGAAGATTTAGCAAGTCGTGGTGCTAATAAATATATTGTTCTTGTAAACAATAATAACTACCATTTACTATTTACTATTTTTAAAAATAGAATGAAGAAAGGAATAAACAGTAATATTAATATTTATAATAAAAAGCCTTTCTTGAACACTTACCTTGTGTCAGAAACTGTTGTTAGTACAGTAAGTTATTATTTTACTTAATCATACCGTCAGCATTGTGAGGCAAATTATATTACCACCCTTATTTGGAAAACAAGGAAAATGAGACATGGTGAACCTTTCCACAATCACATGGCTGGTCACTGGCAGAAAAAGAATTTAGTTCAGTGATTCAATAATTATTTTGAATTAACTAGCTTCATCTGACAAATCTCTTTCATAAAGGAAAAATAGTAATGACTGATGATAATAAAGCAATATAAATAATAAAACTAGTATCTCTTGTGCTAGGCAATGTTCTTTATAATACCTTACATACAGAGTCTTGCTTGTTTTAATTCTTAAAAACATCAGGGTGGTTATTATCATCCCTATTTTATAGATCAGGCGATTGAAAATTAGAGAGGTGAAGTATTTTTCTCAAGACAATGGGAGTAACTCTAGGCTGATCCATTTGCCATCTGAATGCTTCCTTTGGTGCCATATGGGTGTCTAGAACATAAATCTTTTCATTAAGGAAAACCTTTACTAGCAGTTGTAGCCTATGGGCAGTTCTATCAAACTAGAACTGCAGGTAGAAATACATTTTCCTCATCTTTCCCTTAAATTCATTTTCTTCATCGTCCTCTTAAATAGACTTTAGTGTTTTGTTTTCAACTCTTATTTTAGGTTCTCGGGGTACATGTACAAATGTGTTACAAAGGTATACTGCATGAGGTTTGGAGTACACTTGAACCCATCACCTATGATGTGAGCAGAGTACTCAACAGGTATTTTTTTTTTTGCCCCTTCCTTCCCTCTCCCCACTCTTTTTTCCCCAGGGGCCATTGTTCCCATCTTTATATTCATGAGTATTCACTGTTTAGCTCCCACTTATAAATTAGAACATGTACTATTTGGTTTTCTGTTTCTGCTTTAGTTGCTTTAGGATAATGACCTCCAGCTGCTTCCAAGTTGCTGCAAAGGACATGATTTTGTTCTTTTTTTATGACTGTGTCATATTTCATGGCGTATATGACTACATTTTCTTTATTCAATCCATTCTTCCAAAAAGACACATGGACCTGTAAGTTCATCACAGCAGTATTGACAATAGATTTCCTGATAGCAAGTGGTTTGTGTTATCTGTCAATGCAGCCCATATATTTCCTCAATAAATAGTTGTTGAATTAAATGGACTAAAGGAAAGGAAGCTTAGAAGGTGGAGTGCATAGACCAGGTTTCTAGGGCCAGATGGTAAACAAGCCAGGACTTTGTGCCCTGTTGTGTTCTGATGCTTTTTTCCATGATCACTCTTTCATGAATTTGCAGATAGGGAATTAAAAAAATGGAAAATATGTTTGTATGGTATTTTTGGATGGTTATTAGAAATCAGAATGTAACCTCTTAATTGACATTGCAGTTTTTATTCCTTTATTACTAATCTACAATTAGCTATTGAACATGACATTTCTCCCTTATTCATAAAATATTCATCATTTTCATCTCTACTTTGTCTCCTTCAAAATGCATTCCCCTCATTAGTCATAATAATGCATTCACTTACTTGCAAAAAAATTGCTGTATTTATGTTAAAGTCTTAGAAAACAATAAGTCTTAGATGTGTTGCCTAATTTTGAAAGGACACTTTTTTCTTAAATATTTGTCTATTTACAGTGGATGAAATAAATGAGTTTTTCAAGTATTCCAAAGAGACTTTTGCTCACTTGTTACCACTTGTGATCATATTGTGAACCAGGCACTTTGATTGCTTTACACTACCCAAGAGAACCATATCTGGAACCATGTTTTCATAGAAGAAAGATGTATAAATAATGTGTGTTTTATATCATCTTTACCTATTGTAAAGTGTAAATGATTTGACTTAGAAATCTTCAAAATAAAACAAAAGGGAGTATAAAGAAATGATGTAGTCATAAAAACATAAATCCATGAATTAGAAGAAATAGCATAATGAATAAATAAAAATTGAGGCTGATGCCTTCAACAAAATTTTTAAAATATTGATACATGCTGCAACATGGATAAAATCTCAAAAACATTATGCTAAGTAAAAGAGGGCAGTCACAAAGGACCACAAATTGTATGATTCCAATTATAGTAATTTCCCATATCAGAAAGTATGTCAATAATTGCATGGGGCCAGAGGTGGGAATAAGGATTGGCTGAAAATGGTATGAGGGGTTATGGGTACTGGGGTTATGGGAAAGTTCTAAAGGGTATGAGGGGTTATGGGTACTGGGGTTATGGGAAAGTTTCAAAACTGGATTTTGGTGAAAATTAAACAACTCAGTAAATATACTAAAAGAAATGCTGAAATGTACACTTAAAATGTGAAATTTTCACAATGTATATTATATCTGAATAAAGTTGTTTTTTAAATAAGTCTAAAACTCCTATTCAACATAGTGCTGGAAGTTCTGGCCAGGGCAATCAGGCAGGAGAAAGAAATAAAGGGTATTCAATTAGGAAAAAAGGAAGTCAAATTGTCCCTGTTTGCAGATGACATGATTGTATATCTAGAAAACCCCATTGTCTCAGCCCAAAATCTCCTTAAGCTGATAAGCAACTTCAGCAAAGTCTCAGGATACAAAATCAACGTACAAAAATCACAAGCATTCTTGTACACCAATCACAGACAAACAGAGAGCCAAATCATGAGTGAATTCGCATTCACAATTGCTTCAAAGAGAATAAAATATCTAGGAATCCAACTTACAAGGGACGTGAAGGACCTCTTCAAGCAGAACTACAAACCACCACGCAATGAAATAAAAGAGGATACAAACAAATGGAAGAACCTTCCATGCTCATGGGTTGGAAGAATCAATATCGTGAAAATGGCCATACTGCCCAAGGTAATTTATAGATTCAATGCCATCCCCATCAAGCTATCAATGACTTTCTTCACAGAATTGGAAAAAACTACTTTAAAGTTCATATGGAACCAAAAAAGAGCCCATATCGCCAAGTCAATCCTAAGCCAAAAGAACAAAGCTGGAGGCATCACACTACCTGACTTCAAACTATACTACAAGGCTACAGTAACCAAAACAGCATGGTACTGGTACCACAACAGAGACATAGATCAATGGAACAGAACAGAGCCCTCAGAAATAATGCCGCATATCTACAACTATCTGATCTTTGACAAACCTGACAAAAACAAGCAATGGGAAAAGGATTCCCTATTTAATAAATGGTGCTGGGAAAACTGGCTAGCCATATATAGAAAGCTGAAACTGGGTCCCTTCCTTACACCTTATACAAAAATTAATTCAAAATGGATTAAAGACTTACATGTTAGATCTAAAACCATAAAAACCCTAGAAGAAAACCTAGGCAACACCATTCAGGACATAGGCATGGGCAAGGGCTTCAAGTCTAAAACACCAAAAGCAATGGCAACAAAAGCCAAATTTGACAGATGGGATCTAATTAAACTAAAGCGCTTCTGCACAGCAAAAGAAACTACCATCAGAGTGAACAGGCAACCTACAAAATGGGAGAAAATTTTCGCAACCTACTCATCTGACAAAGGGCTAATATCCAGAATCTACAATGAACTCAAACAAATTTACAAGAAAAAAACAAACAACCCCATCAAAAAGAGGGCGAAGGACATGAACAGCCCCTTCTCAAAAGAAGACATTTATGCAGCCAAAAGACACATGAAAAAATGCTCATCATCACTGGCCATCAGAGAAATGCAAATCAAAACCACAATGAGATACCATCTCACACCAGTTAGAATGGCCATCATTAAAAAGTCAGGAAACAACAGGTGCTGGAGAGGATGTGGAGAAATAGGAACACTTTTACACTGTTGGTGGGACTGTAAACTAGTTCAACCTTTGTGGAAGTCAGTGTGGCGATTCCTCAGGGATCTCGAACTAGAAATACCATTTGACCCAGCCATCCCATTACTGGGTATATACCCAAAGGACTATAAATCATGCTGCTATAAAGACACATGCACACGTATGTTTATTGCAGCACTATTCACAATGGCAAAGACTTGGAATCAACCCAAATGTCCAACAACGATAGACTGGATTAAGAAAATGTGGCACATATACACCATGGAATACTATGTAGCCATAAAAAATGATGAGTTCATGTCCTTTGTAGGGACATGGATGAAATTGGAAACCATCATTCTCAGTAAACTATCGAAAGGATGAAAAACCAAACACTGCATGTTCTCACTCATAGGTGGGAATTGAACAATGAGAACACATGGGCACAGGAAGGGGAACATCACACTCCAGGGACTGTTGTGGGGTGGGGGGAGGGGAGAGGGACAGCCTTAGGAGATACACCTAATGCTAAATGAGGAGTTAATGGGTGCAGAAAATCAACATGGCACATGGATACATATGTAACAAACCTGCACATTGTGCACATGTACCCTAAAACCTAAAGTATAATAATAAAAAGAAAAAAAATATATAAATTTTCTAGTATTTAAATGTAATTATATAAAAAATATATTTACCAAACCTCATTTTTTCCACGATCACCCTTTCATGAATTTACAGAAGGAAAATTAAGGAAATGAAAAATATGTTTGCATGGTATTTTCCAATGGTTATTATAGATCAGAATGTAACCTCTTAATTGACATTGAAGTTTTTATTTATTAACTATTAATCTGCAGTTCGTTATTGAACATGACATTTATCCTTTATTCATAAAGGATACATTTTTCCTCAGTTTTCCAGGAAGCATTACTATATTTCTGTTTTTAATATGTAATTGCTTGCCTTGATCTTTTTATTTTACAGTCATTAAAATCAATTGCATCATCTAACAGCAATAGTTTTGTAAGTCTTGTTAACATTTCACATTTCATTCTTCCTTGAAAATTGCCTGAATAATTAATCCATACATTCAGTTAAACAATCTCATTAAGAATATATCTGCGCTGGCCGGGCGCGGTGGCTCACGCTTGTAATCCCAGCACTTTGGGAGGCCGAGGCGGGCGGATCACGAGGTCAGGAGATCGAGACCACGGTGAAACCCCGTCTCTACTAAAAAATACAAAAAATTAGCCAGGCGTGGTGGCGGGTGCCCGTAGTCCCAGCTACTCGGAGAGGCTGAGGCAGGAGAATGGCGTGAACCGGGGAGGCGGAGCTTGCAGTGAGCCGAGATTGCGCCACTGCACTCCAGGCTGGGTGACAGGGCAAGACACTGTCTCAAAAAAAAAAAAAAAAAAAAAAAAAAAAAAACAGGAATATATCTGCGCTTACGGCAGCATGGATTCAGTATTTGACTTTCCCAATTGTATGTCCATATCTTGATATTCTCTCAGGGACAATTTGACTTCACATGTAGCTTTTACCAGTAGAATGGCATCGATTAACAATTATTATAAATCACATGAAGAAACTTTGAATTGAATGTTAGTGTGCCTCTAGAGATAATACAACATAGAACACTAATGACTCCTCTACAGTCATTAGGTAGTTATCTGGCACTGTATGTATCAGGTGTCAGGGATGCTATAATAGCTAACACTCTTATTGCTCTAGAAGAGTAAGTAGTCCAACTGAGGAGGCAAACATACACACTGGAAAGTAGAATACAACGTGAAAACTGGTATGTTTAGGGTTCTTGCTGGGAGATTTAGGAGTTAACATTTTAGTCAGGCTTAGCCAAGATTTGGGGTCAAGGAGGCCTCTCTTGATAATGTCATACCTACGCTAAGTAGTGAAGAGTGCTTAGGAGTTAGTTAGGTGAGAAGGGGTGGGGACATTAGTCCAAGTTAAGAAAAGCTGCATTTGGAGAAACTAGGCAGGATAGGAGCTCGACATCAGCAGGTCTGACTGACTGGAACAGAATAGTGAAGAGTTTGTGTTTGGAGATTGCCAAGAAAAGGACACTATTATTCAGTTTCTATTGGGCCATGTTCAGGGACAATAACGGACCATGAAGAGAAAGGTAAGAGATACGTTAGAAAATGACTCATTGGATTAATCTGGATTAATATTTCACCAAATTTGTGAAGCAAAATATTACTCTCACTATAACTTACTATGTTTTCAAAGCTTTTTGCATACGAGGATGGTAAAAAATCACAAGTACCTGGAATGATTTCTCTATTTTTTATTTATACTTAGCATGAGAGGATAAGAAAGTATCTGCTTTAAAACCTAAGAATAGACATATAGTAGAAATGTTTAAAAATAACCCTGATTAATTTAATTATTCAAGAAATATTAGAGTTTTCATTATGTGGTAGATATTGGGCTAACATGAACACCCAGTGATGGACAATGCAGTGATGGACAAAATAGATTTCCCATTTTCTTAGAACTCATGGTCTAGTCTGTGAGAAAAAAAAAAAGAGCTTAGACAGATAATGTGTGCATCAGACCCCAGCAGGCAATTTATCCCTAAGGGATGGGAGTTTCCTAGTAGGAAAGCAAAATGCTCACAAATTGCAGTGTTCACAGCTACTATGCAAGGTAACATGAATGCATGAGGCAATTCAGGTGCCAATATACTTTTATTGCAATAATGATTAATTATGTTGTAGTAATACTGCTGTTTGAAATATAATACATGCCAAATAAAAAGTCAAATCAAAGCATGATCATTACTTGAAAAATAAATCCACTAGTATAATGGAGGATTATGAGGAGGACCTTTGAGAGACTATCACAGAGGCTCCATCACCCCGGATCATTGAGATTACAGAACAGAAGTATATAGAGGCCCCAAAACTCACAATGATAGTAAATAGTTACCACATTAATCAAAGGGAAAAAAGGAGAGTAGAGGAAATATGTTTATACTATTTATCAGCTTAAGAAGGCAACTGAGAAAATAATAAAATAACCACCTTCCTGGATAATCATGAATACAAGCACAAAACAGACAAACAAAACATTTTATACATTAAGAGGTTCAAAATAATACCATTTATAATAAGTGGAGAGCCAGGCAAGGTGGCTCACGCCTATAATCCTAGCACTTTTGGAGACCAAGGCAGGTGGATCACTTGAGGTTGGGAGTTCGAGACAAGCCTGGCCAACAGGGTGAAACCCCGTGCCTACTAAAAATACAAAAATTAGCCAGGTGTTGTGATGGGTGCCTGTAATCCCAGCTACTCGGGAGGCTGAGGCAGGAGAATTACTTGAACTCAGGAGGTGGAGGTTGCAGTGAGCTGAGATCGTACCACTGCACTACAGCCTGGGTGATACAGGAAAACTCTGTCTCAAAAATAAAATAATAGTAATAATGATAATAAGTGGAGAAAATCTAATAGTAAAAACAGTGACGTGGTTAGACAAGTATGGCAGATACTCTGGAATATTACACCACAGTTAAAACACTCCTGAACCAATTGCCTTTATCATAGCTGGGATGTTAGCAAAGTTTCTGTAGGAGCCTCATCATCTTAAGTTCTACCAGCTTTCTTCTCCTGAGACTGTTGGATTCTACTTGTTTTGTCGTTTTCATAATGTCAGCAGCATTTGCCCTACATTTCTTTCTCATTCTGAATATTCCATGTGCCTTGTATCCTTATCTAAATTCCTGTTAAATAAATACGTTAAATTCCTATTAGTGATTAATAATGACTTATCTGCCCAGAGAAAATTACATCCTAAAGTATATTACAGTCTTATGCTTAACACGGGAATACTTTAGGCAGCAGGGAGTAAAAGGAGAGAGATTTCTGGAGGCTGGCTCTATTTATGAAATCTGTAATCACCATAGCATGCAAGCGGTTTTGCACAAAACTGTCCATGCACCCCTCCCTTTCTGATCATCTTTATGTCTCTATTTAATAGATAAAAGAAGTAAGGCTCAGAGTTTAGTGAAGCTGAGAGACTGACTTTGGCAGTCTGCTTTCAGTTAATGTTTCTCTGCCCTACTGCATGACGCCTTCCTATTATTTTGAAAGCATTTCTGATTACACCTTACTCTTCAAATATGGTCCTCAGTGTTGCGGGCCCCAATCTTGTTCACCATCATTCAGATTTTCTCTCTTGTTCTGCTGCTTTGACTGCCAGGGACAACGTCTATCTCCAGACAATTCCAGTTCTAACATTCTAGATCTGAAGTCAAATGTCTTATATTTATATGTGTTACTGATAGAAAGAAATAGTCAAAAGGAAATATGAACCATTCCTTAAGTGAAAAATCATGCAATTTATATATTGCTTGGGGTTAGTATAATTTAATTCAAGTCTGAGTCAACAACTTGTATTTTCCAGAAAATGACAAATAGCACAATAAAATCATGGCCATGAATTCTACCAACATTTAAAAAAATTTTAATATCAAATTATAGTTCACTGATTCTCCAACATTCATTTCATGCATAAACTGCTGCACTTAAAATTCCTATGATTTCTAAATGAGAACTGTATCAACATTTTGATAAAAACATAAAATACTGTTTCAATGTCTAACCACTGATACCAGTAAAGACAGGGATTAGCTTTTAAACAAAGTCCTTGTAGATTGGCCGAGATTGTTTTTCTTGGGGAAAAGAAGGAGGAAGGAGAAAGAGAAGAAGAAGGAGAAGAAAAAGGAGAAGATGGAGAAGAGGAAAAAGGAAAAGGAGGAGGAAGAGGAGAAGAAGTGTGTGTGTGTGTGTGTGTGTGTGTGTAGAGAGAGAGAGAGAGACAACAATAAGATCATGAAAGCTTAAGTAATCATTGATTTTATTTGGAATATCTGTGTTTACCTAAGTCCTACTTTGTCTTTTGCAGTAAGATTATTAATTTTTTAAGGTTTAAGGTTAAAATCAACTGTCTCCTTGCACTTTTCACTATCACTGTGAAGTGTATCTTCATATAAATGATTTAGTGATTGCTTTCATGTCCATGTCTGCCTGTATTGATTAACCTTCAAAATGGAGGCTATTATGTGTATGGCAGGCATTAACAGTGCTCACTGGAGACTTTTCTCCTTCTGGATTCATAAGGATTATACATCCCTAGTCCTGTTAAGTTAGGACTGGTTATAGGATTATTTTAGCCAGTAAGTTGAACGTGGAGATGGCATATGTTATTTCTGGGCCAGAGTATTTAATCTCAAGTGTGAGACATTACAGTATTCTCTTCCCCTGCTGTGGATATCATGGATAGTAATGCAGGGACGGAATAGATATCAGGATGTCCCTAACTGAGTATGACATGCAGATTCCCTACATTTAAAAAGAGCAATCTACATTTAAAAAGAGCAAGAACGAGACAAAAGTTTTTTATTATTTTGTGGGATTTTTTTTTTGCTTTGTATATTTAAATACTTTTCTATTGTTTAGATTATTCTAACAGAGAATGGATCATATTTATTTTTGATTCCACCATAATACAACACTTACCTCCATGCTTACATATGTTCAGCATTCAAGACATATTTGGAATTGAGGATTGTCACATTTTGTCATTGCTTGTTTATTAATTGGTTATATGACATACTAAATCCTAGGGAAGTTGTTTCTTGAATTTTAAGAAGATTATCAACCTTTAAAGGATAAGGATTTCTTTAGAATGTCATAAAGTATGGGTTCATTTCTTTTGATGTAGGCACATGGAATTCTTAGATTGGGTGAGAATATTACCTATGCATTTATTATTATATTTTTTCATGTCACCTTATCTCAAAGTGCACCCAATGCTTCAAGTTTTGTAGTAGGATCCAGAATTGTGACATTCTTTTCAGAAATTGAAAATGAAAAACGAGCTTTATTTCCAATCAAAATACTCTTAAATGTTCATAGCATTTATTAGATGTTAAAATATTCCACAGTAAAATTCAACCTAATTTAACAAAACATAGCAAAGGCTTTACTCCAATTTTTTTAAGTTATGATTTGCTTTAAGGGGTAATTATATTGAGGCTAAGAAAAACTCCTTTCATGTGCATAAAAATGCAGGATGCATATGTGTACTTAAAAATAATCTTGATGAATTCTGGTAATCAAATACTCAAATGAGACCTCCATATGTTATATGTGGGAGGTAAGATCTCTCTCACTGCAACATTGTATATGATCACCAAATTCACAATCCCATAGGGATAATATTTATTATCATAAAATGTACTATAGCATTTGAAATCTGAGGTTAAACATTTTACTGCAAGGTTTATGAGGAGACTGTGAATCTCAAGCGAATTCATTGCATGAGAAAAGTGAATTTATTATCAAGGGCATGAAAAGAATCAGTCTTCTGAATGCTTAATACATTCTGTTAAAACATGTTATTCCAAAATCCACGATGCAAGATGTGTCTAACCTCTAAATTTCAGTACTTTCAAGGTCTTGACAAAAAGGTAAATAATTCACATGTATTTATCATTTAAAAAATACCAAAGAATAGCCAATGTTATAATACTTATTTTTCTAAGCTATTTGGTAAGAAAGGAATCTAATGCAGTCTAATGTAACAGGCTTGCCTTTCAATGTGCATCACATACAAAGTGGTCAAAATCTTAAAATATCACAATATATGCTGGGTGTGGTGGCTCATGCCTGTAATCCCAGCACTTTGGGAGGCTGAGACGGGCAGATCACCACGCCAAGAGATGGAGACTATGCTGGCCAACATGGTGAAACCCCGTCTCTAATAAAAGTAGAAAAATTAGCTGGGCGTGGTGGTGTGTGCCTGACTCGGGAGGCTGAGACAGAAGAATCGCTTGAACCCGGGAGGCAGAGGTTGCAGTGAGCCAAGATCGTGCCACTGCACTCCATCTCAAAAAAAAAAAAAAAAAATCACAATAAAGTGATGGGTGGAGTTGATAATTTTAAAAAACATCTTGGAGTATAAAACATACATTCTTGATGGTTCGCAAATATTGACTGAGTTACTATGTGATGTGCTAGAGTTTTAAAAATATAACTCTCTTGAAATGTCACTACAGAAAAGGTCAGTAAAACTGAATTGGCAATATCATGAGATCTTTGATGGAATCTAATTAGCACCAAGTTCAGATTCTGAAAACGTTTTGTTAGACTGACAAGAGATTAGAAAGGAAACAGATGATACTTGAGAAAGGTCCTTTCCCTCCTAATATATATGTATAATTTCCATTATGAAGAATTAGAACTTCATACATGGAACAGTGAAAAAATAGACCAGAACATATTTTCTTTCTTGAAAAGCACTATTTCAGCAGCAATGGAACAGACTGCTGAGGTCAGGAGGGTCCCAGAGCTAGACGGTGTTTGCGAAGCCAGGGAACAGGTTTTAGTATGAAAGAAATTCCCCGTGGCCAAATGATGGAAACATAAGGAAATTATTCTGATGAATATGAAACATGTTAAGCATTATTTACTCTCATCATAAAATAGTATAACCAGCTTTCGTTTTGCCACATGTAGCTTTTGGGGCCTACTTTTTTTTTTTTTTTTTTTTTTAACAAATAACAAATGAGAAAACAAGTTGGAGTTAGGCAAGCCCTGGTGATGGCATAAGGTAAAATGGCCACCCAAGCTGTGAACTTGCCATTGAATTAATGCTGCTACCGAGTAAATGAAAATCCGAAGATGACAGGAACCCTCCACTCGCCCGCGCTCCCCGCCCCCCCCACCCCCCCCCCCCCACCCACACACACACAAAAAAAAACAGTACATGGAAATTTGCAAACAGGTTTTAAGGCAACTCTGTTTTGGCCTCTGATCTAGAACCAAGCATACCTTTTTCCTTCAGAAACTCTGGTATCTTTCAACAAAGAGGTTGCATGAAATGAAAGCAGGTGGCAACACATTTGGAAAGAGATAGGACAGTGCCCATCTTTTTCTGATTTATATGACCCACCCATACAGGACTAGCTTACAAACTGTTCTTATCTCTGTAGGAGGAGTCATGATAGTCAGTTGCAGTAATCATTTCACAGGGCTTCCTCTCCCTTTACACAGTGATCTTCCTTCAAGGAAGAAGCTGTATGTTCTCTTTGAACCCCCGGAACCTGATTCAATAATGAATGTATTGTACATTATCATCTTGTGTTTATTCATCAAAATGGATTAAAATATATTTAATCAGTTGATTGCAGGATTTTGACAATAATCCAAATACAGGGAATGTTACAGTGTCTTGTATCCTAAGTGCTTTTACACTTTTCACCATTTTGGTCCAAAGAAGGGGAAAGATTTATTAAATGAGAAATGAGTATAAACAAAGAAGACTTTAAAAAAAAAAAGCAAACAATCATGAACAAAGGATGATATATTTTTACAAGGGCCATTTTTCTATTAAAATTCTGCCCAAAGCCATCATGTACCAACAAAAACTGTGTAGACAAGAAACAATACCTTTTCCAAAATCCTGGAAGCAAACGCCAGACGGTGACTGTGAAATTAGTGAAAAAAAAAAAAAGAATTGAAAAACATAATGGCCAGAATGAAGTTCGTACTGGAAGTTCTGCAAGGGCAATCAGCATGGCACCTATCTAATGTGGTCAAGATGGTCAAAAAGAAATAAAAGATAACCAGGTAATTAAAATTGGGAGTGCTTTGAAGAACAGAAGACTTCAGACTTTTCTTGTAGGGTATGTAATAGAAGAAAAAAATCAAAACAAAATCAGACGATACCATAGCCTATTTTACACACTAAATTTCAGAGCAACAAATTTTACAGTGTGAAAGTCCACAAACAGGACTTCTGTAAAGAATACATACACATTTAGGTCCATAGTTAGAAATGGGTATAAAAAGATTTAAGAAATAAGAATAGAAAGTCCCTACATAAAAAGTACAGAGACAGAAAGGTCTAGAGGCTAAAAACTAAGAGTAGATAATGTAATGCCAGGGTTAAGCAGAAACTCTACATCTGAAAACAAAGGGTGACCACGAGGCAAAGTATATCAAATAACACACATAGGAGAGGCAGATGAATGTATATGGGCCACCCTGGCATCCTTATGCATTATTGTGGAGAGATACTATGTTTGCCTAAGTAAGTGTTTTTGTCATTTTGTTTTGTTCTGCTGCTTTTTCTCCCAATTCCACGGTGCTAGAGAGTACTCCACAGAGAGAAAAGTATGACAAAAGCTGATACCAGAACACATTGATTCCGGAAGTAATAAAGCCTAACAAGTAAAAAAGGGTGTTGTGAGGGAGAACATCAAACTATTGAGGATAGAACATCTAATTTTGCTTTTCTGCAATCCTAGCCATCTTCAGGAAACGAATTTATTTTTTTATAACTCATACAATCAAGAAAATGGAGAGATGGGAGAGTAGACACAGTAACAATAGCTTAGCAGCTGGAAAACAGGTGGATGCATGGTAAATGACTTATGAATGAGTACTAACTGGCAGTACCACATTTCTTTGACTGTGGGAGTTGGGGGCAAGGAAGGAAGCATCTAAAATAAAGAGAGAGGGTCAAAGGGATAGTTGAAGGTGTTGGAGAAGTAGTTAAAGCTATTACATATCAATTATACAGCTGGCCACAAATCAGAGATACTGTAATCAAAGCAAAGCAGAGACACTAGGCTAAAACATTAATTACATATCTCGCAATTTTTTTTTTTTTTTTTTTTTTTATCAGAAAGGCCTAAAGGACTTTATCCACTGTAAGCACACATTTTTCACATTACTTTCCCCGGTTTAGTGATCTGTTTACAAACATTAAAAATTAAAACTCAATTTAGATTTCATCAGGAAATAGAGCTACTGTAGTCTGCAACCAGATAAAATAAGAGCATTCAGAAAGAGGACCAAGTGTCTGACTTGTGAAGGAAGTGTCCTTGGATGGTTTATGTTGGACAAACACATAGCCATATCCTCAGTGGCATTAATCTCCCAAATATTGCATCAACATCAAACCATGAGCAATCAGCTGCATTTGAGAGAAAAGATGTCTATTGTGTGTTTTAGAAGCTTTTTAATCCAAGACAGAATTATAAAGTTCTAACACTTGAAAATGTACCTTTGGCAACTTGGATTCATTATGTACAAATCTTCATTCCCTGGCAGTATTATATACATGAAGTGTCACCACTTTCACAGTACCTCCTAGTTAGAACATCTCCTCTTCACTGCATTACCCAAACATTGGGGAATTTACATGCAGAGAAAGCAGAAATCAGCTGAAGGTCCTGGCACTTATAAAATGCAAATGAAAGGGAATCATAAAATATATCTATATTTCTCCAGGGAGCTATGCTTTGGCTAGAAAGGGGAAATGTCATGGTTGTTGAGATTTTGCTCCACTGTAAATGTTAAATTATTAACACATGATTAGGGAAATTTTTAAGTGAATGTATTAAAACTTATTTTAGATATAGATTTCAGTTTGGTAAGGCTATGAAAAACAAGGGTGTATCCATTTACATTTTGTGATTTTTCACTCTCATTTTCTCCCAAAATTCATTAATTACACAGAAGTTTCATAAAGAAAAGTCAGATTTCTGACCTCAATTTTCCTGGGGTTAATGTAGCCAAGTAAAGAAGTAAAGCAGGGTAATGCTTTGAAATGTCATCCAAAGTATTTTCTTTTTTCTTTTTTTAATGTATGTTTCCTCCCTGGAATTATCTTGGACTTAAGACTAGAACAAGGCGATTAGGTTTACCGCTATAGATAAGAGGCAGGAAGACACTGCCTAGGAAAAAAAAAAGGTGGGGGGAAAGGAAAAGTCAGTGCTCAGCTTTGACCTTCAAACTAAATGTCCCAGGTTGGGTTCTCTGGAAGCAGATGTTGAGACAGAGTTCAGCATGTGAGAAATTTATTAGAGATTCACACCTGTAGAAAAAAGTGAGAGGAAGCAGGGTCAGGCAAAGGAAAAAGTGGAATTGCCACAAGGCCAGTGGGCTTACCGTTCCCTGAGTGATTTGTATGCAGGTTGAGCTGCCGCTGAAAGCTGAGGTGAAGCTACAAATTACTTCCTTGAAAGAAGATCTAGCAGTGCAAGTCTGAGTCTGTACACTAGATTTTTATAAAACGTCCATTGCAAGTTTCCAGTCATGCTGTCAAAAGAAAGATTTCTTGGACATCCTACAGCTGAGTTTTTACATATCAATGCCCAAAATTTAGAGAATTAATCTCAGAGTAAGCTAAAGGGCTAGGAGGAATGAGAGCTCAAAGTGAAGAAATTTACCACACCAATTAGTCCTTCAAAACTGCTAAGGACAGCTGACGTTGGGAACAGAGAAAAGAGAGAGAATATGACCATGATCTTCTCATGCCAAAAAACTCAGTTTTGGAGATTCCCAGAATTTGAATGCTGGTTCTTTGTTTCCTGACTGTGGCCTGGAGATTCTGGAAGACTCTAAGAGAATTCGGCTCCCTATTGCCTGAAAATAGTAGAGTGGCAGTGCCTGGAGAAACCTAAGATCTGGGTCTGAGGGCTTCCTCAACGAGAGGTACACACACTCCAGCATTTGTGGTGACATCAGGTAAGATTTCTTTATTCCAAGAGTTATGAATTAGAAATTCTACCAAAAAAAAAAAAAAAAAATGTGGTGAGAGAAGGTATCCCTGTCTTCTGCCAGTTTTCAAAGGGAATGTTTCCAGTTTTTGCCCATTCAGTATGATATTGGCTATAGATCATACATAGATTTTAATTAGAGATCTTATTATCTGTAACAGATAATATCATAATTAGATCTTATTATCAATATGATATCTAATACCATAAATAGATCTTATTATTTTGAGATATATCCCATCAATACCTAGTTTATTGGGAGTTTTTAGCATGAAGGGCTGTTGAATTTTGTCGAAGGCCTTTTCTGCATCTATTGAGATCATCATGTGGTTTTTGTCTTTGGTTCTGTTTATATGATGGATTACGTTTATTGATTTGCATATGTTGAACCAGCCTTGCATCCCAGGGATGAAGCCAACTTGATTGTGGTGGATAAGCTTTTTGATGTGCTGCTGGATTTGGTTTGCCAGTATTTGGCCCTCTCTCACCACTCCTATTCAACATACTGTTGGAAGTTCTGGCCAGGGCAATCAGGCAGGAGAAAGAAATAAAGGGTATTCAATTAGGAAAAGAGGAAGTCAAATTGTCCCTGTTTGCAGACTACATAATTGTATATTTAGAAAATCCCATCATCTCAGCCCAAAATCTCCTTAAGCTGATAATCAACTTCAGCAAAGTCTCAGGATACAAAATCAATGCGCAAAAATCACAAGCATTCCCATACACCAATAACAGACAAACAGAGAGCCAAACATGAGTGAACTCCCATTCACAATTGCTTCAAAGAGAATAAAATATCTAGGAATCCAACTTACAAGGTATGTGAAGGACCTCTTCAAGGAACACTACAAACCACTGCTCAACAAAATAAAGGAGGACACAAAAAAATGGAAGAACATTCCATGCTCATGGATAGGAACAATCAATATCATGAAAATGGCCATACTGCCCAAGGTAATTTACGGATTCAATGCCATCCCCATCAGGCTACCAATGACTTTCTTAACAGAATTGGAAAAAACTACTTTAAAGTTCATCTGGAACCAAAAAAGAGCCCACATTACCAAGACAATCCTAAGCAAAAAGAACAAAGCTGGAGGCATCATGCTACCTGACTTCCAACTATAATACAAGGCTACAGTAACCAAAACAGCATGGTACTGGTACCAAAACAGAGATATAGACCAATGGAACAGAACAGAGCCCTCAGAAATAATACCACACATCTACAACCATCTGATCTTTGACAAACCTGACAAAAACAAGAAATGGGGAAATGATTCCCTATTCAATAAATGATACTAGGAAAACTGACTAGCCATATGTAGAAAGCTGAAACTGGATCCCTTCCTTACACCTTATATAAAACTTAATTCAAGATGGATTAAAGACTTACATGTTAGACCTAAAACCATAAAAACCCTAGAAGAAAACCTAGGCAATATCATTCAGGACATAGGCATGGGCAAAGACTTCATGTTTAAAACACCAAAAGCAATGGCAACAAAAGCCAAAATTGACAAACAGCATCTAAGTAAACTAAAGAGCTTCTGCACAGCAAAAGAAGCTACCATCAGAGTGAACAGGCAACCTACAGAATGGGAGAAAATTTTTACAATATACCCCTCTAACAAAGGGCTAATATCCAGAAGGTACAAAGAACTTAAATTTACAAGAAAAAAATCAAACAACCCCATCAAAAAGTGGGTGAAGGATATGAACAGACATTTCTCCAAAGAAGACATTTATGCAGCCAACAGACATATGAAAAAATGCCCATCATCACTGGCCATCAGAGAAATGCAAATCAAAACCACAATGAGATACCATCTCACACCAGTTAGAATGGCCATCATTAAAAAGTCAGGAAACAACAGGTGCTGGAGAGGATGTGGAGAAATAGGAACACTTTTACACTGTTGGTGGGATTGTAAAGTAGTTCAACCATTGTAGAAGACAGTGTGGCGATTCCTCAAGGATCTAGAACTAGAAATACCATTTGACCCAGCCATCCCATTACTGGGTATATACCCAAAGGACTATAAATCATGCTGCTATAAAGACACATGCACACGTATGTTTATTGCGGCACTATTCTCAATAGCAAAGACTTGGAACCAACCCAAATGTCCATCAATGATAGACTGGATTAAGAAAATGTGGCACATATACACCATGGAATACTATGCAGCCATAAAAAAGATGAGTTCATGTCCTTTGTAGGGACATGGATGAAGCTGGAAACCATCATTCTGAGGGACAGAAAACCAAACACCACATGTTCTCACTCTTAGGTGGGAATTTGACAATGAGAACACTTGGACACAGGGTGGGGAACATCACACACCAGGGTCTGTCATGGGATGGGGGCTGGGGGAGGGATAGCATTAGGAGATATGCCTAATGTAAATGACAAGTTAATGGGTGCAGCACACCAACATGGCACATGTATACATATGTAACAAACCCGCACATTGTGCACATGTACCCTAGAGCTTAAAGTATAATTAAAAAAATGTGGATCTAAATAGACTTATGGGTCAAAGGAAGGCCACTGACTTATAAGAGGCAAAACGCATAGTTCTCAAGTTTACATATGAACACAATTGCTAAATGATCAAATGAATTTCTATCCCTTAGCAAGTACTGTTACCACAACTCTGTACAACCAGAAGGACATAGTTATGAAATCTAAATCCAGATATAAAACAAAGGACTCAAGGAGAACAGAAGCTGAGGTCCAGAGACAAAGGATAATGACACAGCACAGACAATGACCAGACGACATTCCTACAATACTATAAGGATACTTAAACACACAGAACTGATACTCCTACCACGTCTTAACACTCAGAAACCACTGTGGGGACAGGACAAGAGAAGGCGGGATGGCACAAGAGGACTCTTGAGAAGAACAAATTCAGAAAGATTTAAAATTAGTTAAAATGGGATGATATAAGTTTCACTAAAATAATGCTAAAATTATATTAGTCAAATATTTTTAGTAGAGTCAAATATAGATTTGGACTCCCTAAAATGCTAGTCATTAGCCACATTTGGTTAGTTAAATTAATTAATTGATTAAAATTAACTTGAAATCAGATAAATTAAAATAAAGTTAAATAAAATTAAAGTTAAATAAAATTAAAAATGCAGCTTCCCTTTTGCTGTATTAATATTTCTTAGCTTAATAGTCACATATGCTAGGGGCTTCCATATTGAACAATTTAAATATAGGACATTATCTCCATCACAAAATGTTCTTTTGGACAGTACTACAAGATAAATATGAAATTAATTATTTTAAAATATTTTTTACATTTTGGACATTTTAACTTAATGTATATCATTTAATCATGCTACATGAAGAAACACTTCTTCAACCTGTTTGGAGTGAGAAAGAAATTTAAAAAGAATTCTTTTTGAAACTAGTTTCTTCACTCTTTATGAAAATACCATACTCAGGCTCACTACAACTCTTTTGCTTTCACCAACTTGCATTCTATTCCAAATAGCATGCATTTGAAAAATTCCTAGATGAATTCGTCTTTTCATAATTGTCTCCACAGCAGAATAAATGTTCCATAAAGTTATCTATTATTTCTCTAATATTTAAGACAAGAGTGATCAAATATGTGTCAGAAGGCTTCCACTTAGCAGGACATTTTTGAGGGCCCTCTACATTTTAGCAGGCATCATTACTTCATTCCATTTCATGGCTAAATACATTCTATGGTAGCGATATACTACACTTTGTTAATCTATTCATCTGTTGATGGATGTAGATATTTTGGTTGTTTTTTCCTTTTGGCTATTGAAAATAGTACATCTATGAATATTTGTGCACAAGTATTTGAATACCACTTTTCAATGTGGGGGTTATATAATTAGGAGTTGGATGGTTGGGCCATCCAATAATTCTGTTTCATTTTTGGAGGAATCACCAAACTGTTCTCACAGCTGTTATATCATTTTATATTCCTATAATTAATGTAAGATGGTTCCTTTTCTCCACGTCCTCACAAAATCTTATAAGTATTGTCTGTTTTTGTTTTGTTTTTAAATATTAGCCATTCTAATGGGTATAAAGTGATTTTGATTTGCATTTCCCTGATTACTGATAATGTTGAGCATCTTTTTCATATGCCTATTGGCCATTCGTGAATCTCGTTCAGAGGAACGTCTACTTAGGTCTATTTATATTTATTTATTTATTTTTTATTTATTATTTAATTATTTTTGAGACGGAGTCTTGCTCTGTCTTCCAGGCTGGAGTGCAGTGGCGTGATCTCGGCTCACTGCAAGCTCCGCCTCCCGGGTTCAGGCCATCCTCCTGCCTCAGCCTTCCGAGTAGCTGGGAATACAGGCACCAGCCACCACGCCCTGCTAATTTTTTGTATTTTTAGTAGAGAAGGGGTTTCACCGTGTTATCCAGGATGGTCTTGATCTCCTGACCTCGTGATCCGCCTGCCTTGGCCTCCCAAAGTGTCAGGATTACAGGCGTGAGCCACCGCGCCCGGCACGTCTACTTAGTTCTAAAGGATGTACTTAACATGTGGGAAAATAGGCACTTAACAACTTTTAAAAATGCCTGTGGTTATATACCAATAGACATCATTATCAAATATTAATCCTTATCACCAACAAGGGACATATATCGAGATTTGCAAGTATTATTTTATTCCATTTTAATAATAACCAAAGTGTTGTTATGTCTGTTGCGATGGTCTGAATGTTTTTGTCCCCCTAAAATTTTTATGTTGAAATCTTAATCCCCATGCTGTTGGATTAGTGCCCTCATGGGATTAGTGCCCTTTTAAAAGAAGCCTGAGAGAGATTCCACAGCAAAAAGTCCCCTTCTGTGATTAGGATCTGCTCCACATAGGACATACACAAACAAATTGATCTTGGACTTCCCAGCCTTTCCAAATTTTCCGTTTTCTTTGTCTCAATATTCTTTCCATAGATATTGGCTCTTTGGCATCACTTTTTAAGGTTGTGCTTCAAGAAAGTGTTGTGATGACAGAGCAGACAATATAAATGGAGTTTCACTGTCCAATTCTAGAGAAATCTGAGAATGAAAAAATAATGGAAATAATGGATTATAAAATATATATGTGTAGAGAGAAAAAGAAAGAAAGAAGGAAGGAGGGAAGGAAGGAAGGAAAAGAAAGAAAGAAAGAAAGAAAGAAAGAAAGAAAGAAAGAAAGAAAGAAAGAAAGAAAGAAGAAAAGCAAGAAAGAAAGAAAGAAGAAAGAAAGAGAGAGAAAGAGAGAGAAAGAAAGAAAGAAAGAAAGAAAGAAAGAAAGAAAGAGAAAGAAAGAAAGAAAGAAAAGGAAAGAAAGGAGGGACAGAGAGAGGGAGGAAGGTTTGTTTTCTTTATAGTGATATGTCAACCAATATATGCAGAAGTAATGGTGGCATTAGAACAGTAATAACAGAGATGGATACTTAAACTTGTGGTAGAAGTTTGATCAAGATTATGATACTTACATCATTTCAATGTACTTTTCCACAAATCCCTTTTCCCTCACACATGGTAAAAATAGTAATTTAAAATGAAAAACCTGACAAACATTACTTTATTAAAGACATCAAACTTAACATCAGAAATGGGCCAAGCCTACACCGTGTACCTTTTTATATGTTGCACTAAGAAGGACACAATACAAGCATCTGATACTCATAATCTGTCAATATGCATAATCTGAATCTCATCATTAGGAAATAACAAACTCAAACTAAGGAACATTCTACAAAAAAACTTGTTTGTACTCTTCAAAACTGTTACCTTCATATAAGACAAGAAGTCAAAAGACTATTCTAAAGAAAGTGATCAAACAGATATGAAAAACCTGAAATACATCATTCTAGATTGGTTCCTTGGCTGTGAAAAAACATGTCTACAAAGGACATTATTAGGATAATTAGTAAAATTTTACTATAAAGTATGGATTAAAATGTGCTATATCAAAATTAAATGTCTTCATTTTTATATGTTTCATAGTTATATGAGTATGGCCTTATTCTTAGAAAAAGTACACTTTACTATTTTGGGGGCAAAATGGCAATCATGTATACAGTTCATTCTGAAATGGTTCCAATCTATGTACATTGGGCTAATTGTGAATTTTAAAAGTTTACTTTGGACTCAACTCCACAAATGTTTCTTTCATTCATTTGAATCACATTAGCCACCTTCACATTGTATCTTACCTCTTTGTGGACAATTTTCTGATCACTCATTGCCCCTAGCACATATTCTAAGAAAAATTTTTTCATTATAAAGTGATTGATATGCCACAGAGGTAAATCAAAAACTGTATGTATTGAAGCCAAACATATGGCAACCACCTGAAAAATTGGTCAAGAAAATAATCACTAGTTTGACTACTGCTATAATAACTTCAAATCTATTAGTATTACCTTCTGGCCTTTAAAAATAACGAAGGTTGGAGAAACTCTACAGTAAATATTTTGATGGTTTCTCATACAACTTTATAACCCTCTTCTGTTTATAACTTCAAAGAAACTGTTTTTGGACTTTGCAATGTTTTCAATATTTTATCAGTTGTAAATGAAATTCAGCTTTTCTATTGAAATTGCTAAGAAGCTAGACTACAGATCTTTCAAAATGGTATTTACTAAGTACTTTAAGTATTATGCAATACTAAAGGTTTGATTTAAAAGTATAATATAAAAAGTGAGAGTTAAAAGATAGACTCATTGGGGATCAGAATTTTCGTTGTTAAATTGTTGTGGAAAATGCATAATAAGGTAAAAAAATAAATGTCTGCTCAATATCATGCTGATTTGCTTATTAAGACATATGCTATAAGACATGGTATAATATTTACTTAACAAATATGTTAATTAATCACCACCTATATAATAAGCAAGGAGTTACAATGCTGATACTCTTGGATAATCATAATTGCATATTCAAACAGCTCATAAAACAACACACAGTTAAATAGGGAAGAAAAGAATATGCTGAGCAGAGCGTTCAGTGAGAGCACACCACTAGGCTGGGCACGGTGGCTCATGCCTGTAACCCCAGCACTTTGGGAGGCTGAGGCGGGCAGATCACGTGGTCAGGAGTTCGAGGCCAGCCTGGCCAACATGGTGAAACCCCGTCTCTACTAAAAATATAAAAATTGGCCAGGCATGGTGCTGCGCACCTGTAGTTCCCAGCTACTCGGGAAGCTGAGGGAGAAGAATTGCTTGAACCCAGAGGCAGAGGTTGCAGTGAACCAAGACGAGCCACTGCACTCCAGCCTGGGCGACAGAGCAAGACTGCATCTCAAAAAAAAAAAAAAAAAAAAAAAGAAAGAAAGAAAAAGAAAAAAAGAAAGCCCCAAATATGGCAGGTGAGGGAAATGGAACTAACTGACCTGCACTGGGGCTTTCTAAGTAGTTCATCCTGGCCGAACACAAGATTGTACTGCGAGCCCTGAAGGAAGATGAAATGCTTTATCTTGTCCTTAAAGTTAGCCCAATTATCTATCATAAAATTCCAAACTTTAAGAAAATTAGGCAAATTGGAAAATATGTACAGAGCACCGTTCCTTTATTTTCATAAAAGGAAATTAGGATAAAGAAAATAAAACACATTTCTGTTCATCACATAAATCATGCAATTTTTCATACCTTTCAAGTTTGGCAAAATATAACATGTGGTTCTCTAAGTGCTTTTCTTTCTTAATTTTTAAACCCAGACATTTTTCACAGAAATTAAATCCTTATGCTCCTCATTCTTTTCCACTTAACACATCAAAAAATGGCTCTACATAAGATATTTGACATTCAGCATAAATTTTATTCTTTATTCTTCTTAAACATAGAAAGTTATATTTTGCCAATGGTAACACAAAATATTCAACTTCAAGTTGAATTGATAAAGTAGTATATGCCTGTGTGACTGCATGTGGATGCTACTTGTGGGAAAACAGATGTCTACTCTGGTCTAAAAGCTATATTGACATGATAACAAGTGAATTGAAGAGGAGAAAAAAGAAATAATATACCTACATTCTGCATAAACAAAAATAGCCATCCTTGTAAAGAAGTCAGGATAATAATGAGTTGACAGGACACAAAAATAATAGATTCATTCCATAATTCTGTTCTCTCCAGTATTTCAGTTGCATTCATTGGTATTAAATATTTTATATATTAAGCTTTCAGGAAAAATAACATCTAATATTATGAGAAACAATGCCATTTTAATACATATTACCTGTTTTTTAATTTTGAAATCATCTGGAGAAGAACAATTATTTCCATTATACAGTTGAGATATTTAAGGCATTGAAAGAGTGACTTCCTGAGTTGCACACCTGTAATTAATTAAGACAAGATTCATATCCAGATCTCCTGGTTTCTAAAGTATAGGATTTTTTTTCCCTTATACTTTCTCATTCTCTTTGGCTTGTGAAACTCTATTATCTTCTAATTAATTCAAGGGAATAAATTGTTTTGATCTGGGTCAATATAAATCTAACTTTCATCCACTTATATTAGAAACATATAAAGGATCACCTATTGGTAAAACATTATGCCCCCTGACATAATTTTAATCAGTTTATGATAGCATCAAACAGGGTTCAATTTACAAAATAATATTTGAAGTCCTGGCATTCATATTTAAAGATTATTTTTCTTTTCCAAAAACTAATGTCTGAAAGTTAAAGAAATCCACCATTACATTATTAACAACACATTTAAGGTCATAAATACTAAGTAGATACTACAGATAAAGAACTAAAGGAGTTCACTTGGTAAACTCTTTTTGTCTAAAAGTTTCCATACGAAGTATACAAAAGGTGTTTTCTCCATAAAATTATTATTAAAATGTAGTTAAATACTAGACATAGAGGTCATCCTGCTATAAGAACTTAGGTCTTAAAAGCTACGTTTGACTTTTGCTGAAGCAACTTAAAGATATGTACATTCATTAATTAGGAAATATGAAGCAAACTGTTCCTTGTGAAACTTAGTATTTATTTGAATAAATATATACATAATTGTTGTGCCAGTTTGTCAAAAGAACATGAATGCTTTCCAAAGATAAGATGTTAGTCTTATTCTACATTGGAAAACCATAAAGTGACATTAAGGCTCAGCTGACCAGATATTTCACTACTGATAACGAAGACATATAATTGATGTTCAGGATGTACCAAGAGTATATGACAGAGCTTAAAACTGAAAGAACACTGGGCTTGGAGTACTAAAATAGGGTAAACAAATAGATGAATAAAAAGGATGAAGTAGACAGTATTTGCTGATTCAATTTGACCCAGAAGTTGGGACCTGCTGCTGGATTGGAACATTTTTCTTTTTTTATGAATAATATATTGGATAAAATTTACAAAGAGGCAGATTTCAGTTCAAGTTTGAAAGACTGTTTAAGGAAATAGAGCTAGCCAAAAATACAAAATAGGTCATTAAAGGACATCTATTCCCCCTCCCAGATAAGCTGTATTTTTTATTACCCTCATATCCCCTCATAGCACCAATTGCAATGGATATTAATGTTTGTTAGTTCCAAATCTTAAGTAGTCTGCACTCTTCCAAAAGAATGACCCTGTTTTATGTATGTCTGTATCCTGGTATAATTCAAGTCTCATGGAAGGCCATGAACATAAAAACATTTTATTTTATTAATAATTAATCAAGTTAATTATTAGTACAATTAATCAAAAATTATAACAATTTAATAAATTATAGTCATTCCTACTTCCTTCTGCCTATCACACATTGTGAGATTAATTTCAATAGTATCTGAAAGGCAGGTGAATTTTTTCTCTGTGAATGGGATGCTAGGTTAGATGGACAGGACGTACTCTGGAATGCCAGAATAAAGACTTTCAAAATCCAAGTTTTAAAAAAGCAATAAGAAAACTTGCAAAAATATAAAAATTACCATTTTTAGAATCCAAAAATTAAGAAGAGGCTTGAAATAAACTAAAGAACATTTATTCAAGGAAAAATGGTAAGTCTCAGTTACAACAGCAAGATTTGCATCATTTTAACTTGCCCAAATCCACCCTGCTTTCCCCAGGTCTGCAGTAGCCCAGAAAACCAAAGACCATGCAAATGGAGTACCTATAGAAACCAATGGCCTAACAGATGTTAAAGGAGGAAGAAAGGGAATGGCGCTCCCCAAAAACCTCAGCCTGAGAGAACTGTCACAATTTGACCTCCTGGGAAGCTCCCTGAAAGGCTCTAACTTCAGGACATGTTTTTAATCTGAATCAGAGCTCACCCTGTCTGAATATCATTACTCTCATGGCATCCGTTGAAAATTGTCCATGGGAATTTTTAACATCACAGAAGCTTAAGGCAGCAATATCAGTTTGGGTTAACAGGAGGCAGATGTAAAAACTGGAAAGGAGAAACTGAGGAATGCATTGTCCAAATGGGACTTTCAAAAACTCTCAGGTATTTTTGGGAATATAAAAGCAAGTGTATGGTTGTGGGAACACACAGGAAATATCTAAAGAGAGCTAATATTTTACTTATGGCTGATCTTGAAGCTCTGTACCACCAAGAAGTGAAGGCTAAGGCAGAGTTGTAAATTTCCTGCTGGAGCTCTGAAAACATGCCATATGACACACACAAGACCTACTGGCAAACTCTGGCAGACATTAATTCAAGATAGTCAGGTAAATCTCTATTCAATTTTTAGCCAATCAAGCAGAGATTTTATTGACTGTCTACCAAGACATTAATTCAAGATAGTCAGGTAAATCTATTCAATTTTTAGCCAATCAAGCAGAGATTTTATTGACTGTCTACCAAAGTATATGTATAGTGACAAGGACTACAGACTTTACAGAATTGGTCCAGGAAAGTCACTAATCAAACGACAATCTCAAAAACTACATACAATAAATCCAGGGGCTCCTTTTCAGAGTTGTTATGTTGTATTATTTAAAACGTCAACTAGATGAAGCAGGGTATTTCCCTGACCTTTTAACAGGACTTGTGACAAGAGCACCTCATTTACTCAGCCCACTGCTCTCAACTTCTTGTGGGAGGGAGTGAGTGAATAAATGAGGTGGGAACTGGAGTGCATGAGTGCTAGAACCACCCAGCAGCTTCAGCTCAGGCTGCAGCAAACTCCACTCAGCCCCACTGTGTTCCACCCCTTGCGGGAGGGAGTGTGTAGGTGAGTGAAGGAGACAGGGCGAGCCCTTTTGGGTGCCAGGAGGACCAAATTCCATGCAGGCCCTGCGGCAGCATCTGGTGGCAGAGCGTGTGAAGTCCCAGAGGGCATGTTACAGTGCTCTTTTAGCTCTGCCATCTGCAGATAGCTTAAGTGTTAATAGCTCAGTAAGTCCTATGCCTTTTCATATGTGGTGGCTACCCTCCACCAGTGAGGGCAAAGGGCCAGTGTGACAGCCTTTTGTATCCACATCATGGCTCCCAAGCTCTTGTCCAACATCCAGGAAAAATGAGGTTGTCCAAATGGATTGAAGAATGGTAAATGTGGGGGATTTCACTGATGAAGAAAATGGCTCTCAGTGGGAAGGGGAGCTGAAAAGGGGATGGAGCAGGTAGGTAATCTTCCCCTGAAATCCTGACATCTCCAGTCAGATTATTCTTTGAAGTTACACCATCAAGCTGTCCCTATGACATGAAGCCACTTCTCTCCAACGTCCAGCCCTAGTCCCTGAAGTCTAGCTGCTTCTCATCTCTGCCAGCTGAGTCTGAGGTCTTTATAGGCACAGGATGAAGGGTGGGGCAGGCCATGGGTAATTTAGGAAAAGACAACATTCGGGTGGAAAAAACAGGAATAAAAGTTCTTACTTTGCACCATGGCTTCAGGCTTTTGACTTGAGGGTAAAGTTTTGTCAGGGACCCGCTCTTTTCTGCCTAGAATTTATCTGCCCCCTGTTCCTATCAAAAGATGCAGAGAAATAAGAAAGTATGGCCCAATCACAAGAGGAAATGCTATCAACAGAACTGTCCCTGAGGGAGTCCAAATATTGAGTTCAACAGACAAAGACTTTAAATCAGCTACACTAAACATGTTTAAAAATTAAAGAAAACCATATTGTGTGAGTTCAGGCGGGCTGGTGGAAAAAAATTTTAAGATAGTTATAAGAAAAAGACACAAACCTCTTGGAAGGCCTTGGGGTTGGGGGTTGCATAACTTCAGTAATAGATCTGGCTGAAGGTAGCCTAATTCTCTTACGTTAAGTAAACAGCTTAAAGTAGTACAAACGAATGTAAGGGAGTTTATCTATCTAAATAACTTGTTTACTCATGTGGTCCTAAAACTAACCTTTGATCTTTCAGGGGCAGGATGGCTCTCTGGGGGGGGGGGGGGGCAGGGGGGAAGGGCCACCAGGTTAATTACCCTCTAGTTGTGTTGACTCAAAGCCTTTGTCTTTTAATGTGTGCTGAATAAATTCCTGCAGGGCCAGCTAGTCAGGGCGGCAGCTGCTGCAATTCTTTCAGTCAGGGACCTGGCCCCCAGCCTGCTCTTTCACTGAATATTGATGTCTGAGTAAGTTATTCATCTGTCATGCAGCTGGGGTCTGCAGGATAGACCCCTGCACTGTATTTTAAAATGCAAAGGGAAAATGAGAGTGATTTCTCACTGAATAGAGAACATCAATGAGGAGATAGAACTTATCTTCAAAAAGAATAAGTTACAAATTCTGAAGCCAATATACAACTAAATAATAAAAATACACTCTTTGGCCCAAACAGCAGATTTGAACTGGCTGAAGAAAGAATCAGTGACCTTGAAGACAGTTTAATTCAGATTAGCTGGTGTGAGGAATAGAAAGAAAAAAGAATAAAGAAAAATCTCATTTTGAATCGTAATCACCAGGTGTTGAAGGAGAGACCTGGTGGGAGGTTATTGGAACATGAGGGTGGTTTCTCAAAAGATCTGATGATTTTAGAAGGCAGTTTTCTATGCTCTCTTGCATATGCTGTCTCTCTTGCCACCTTGTGAAGAAGGCACCTGCTTCCCCTTCCACCTTGATCATACATTTCCTGAAGCCTCCTCAGCCATGCAGAAGTATAAGTTAAACTTCTTTCCTTTATAAATGACCCATTCCAGGGAATTTCTTTATAGCAGTGTATGAATGGACTAATACAAATACTAAGGGATTGCATATGTAAACAATGACTCTAAACATTTTCTGTAGGATGGCTCAATCTTTATTTGCCTACTATTTGGCCTCTGTTTAATACTTTAAGCTCAATATACTCTAATGTGTTTGAAATGAGCTCCTTTTAAAGCATCTTCAAATTTTGGTTAATGCCACATTATTTGTGGACACAGAACATATTTTCAAAATAGAAGTTGGTTTATATTGTTTATAAAATAACTTTTAAAATAAAAAGCATTTTGATTCTAATATAAAATAAAGTGTAGTATTCCTGGCTAGGAATAAGCTATGGAGTTTTGAAGACTGTCTGTTTTCTGGATTGCCATGGGGAACGTGCAGATTGTATTAATGTTCTTGATGTTTCCCAGCTTCACGTATATCATGACTGGCTATGAAATTCTTGGATCTATAACAATGTAACACATTTTCTTTCCCATGTTTAAATTGATTTAGAGAAGTGAGCATGTATTGAGCACTTGAGTTAAAGCATGGCAGGGAGGTTAGGTTGCTAAACTTCCAAGTTTTCAAATGCAATCCCAATCACTGTACTTCTTCTTTTTCTTCTAGCTCATTGTTGCATTTCCTGATGTGTTGAAAGTTTATGGCAGGGCACGGTGGCTCACGCCTGTAATCCTAGCACTTTGGGAGGCCAGAGTGGGCAGAACACGAGGTCAGGAGATTGAGACCATCCTGGCTAACATGGTGAAACCCCGTCTCTACTAAGAATATAAAAAAAAAAAAATGAGCCAGGTGTGGTGGTGGGCACCTATAGTCCCAGCTACTCCGTAGGCTGAGGCAGGAGAATGGCATGAGCCTGGGAGGTGGAGCTTGCAGTGAGCCAAGATAATGCCACTGCACTCCAGCCTGGACGACAGAGCAACACTCTGTCTCAAAAAGAAAAAAAAAAAAATAAAGGTGGATGATCTCTGCAAGTTTCAAGCTGTTATCAAAACAATCTCTTTCCTTTTATTGCACATGAATTGTGTTGTAACATACATACTATATTTTAGGCTTTATCAAATTATCTGAAACTATGTGTCCCTGAAGTTCTTGAGCTCATGTGCCTAGATGTGTTCTGCATTCTTTCATAGTGTAATGCAAAGAAAATCAGATTACATTTCTACTTTTTAAAACTTTTACCAATGTCCATGTTAATTGTATAAAAGACTAACTGTATAATGTTAACTATATAAGAATCCTAATTACCCAAATAGCCTCTCCAAATACCAAAAATTAATGGTATATTTGTTAGGAGATACTGTAGTTAGTTAAATACTGCTCCCTGTTTACTTAATGACCACTTTAGTTTCAGAGTGTGACCTTATGGTGAAATTGGGTCGTGACAGATGTATTTAGTTAAGGATTTGGGGATAAAAATCATACTTAATTTAGATTGGGCTCTAAATCCAATGACCACTTTTCCTATAGGAGGAGAAGGAAGACAGAGTTACTCAGAAAAATCTATTTAGGTGGAGCAGAAATTGGCATTATCTTCCCCAGATCCTTTAGAAGCAGCATGGCCCTGCTGATACCTTGAATTTGAATTTCTAGCCTTTATAACTATAATATAATAATTTCTGTCATTTTAATCCACCACGTTGTGCTAATTTGTTATGGAAGCTGTACGAAACTAACGTGGTGTGTTTTTTAGAAATCTTGAATAATATGCCTTGTATTAATCTATGCATCTCTAAGAATCACTTACTTTTGATGAAAAAATATAAAATGAATATAAATATCCCAAAGATAGAATTGACAAACACATTACACCGTCCATTTAAACCACATATTTTGATGCTGGTTTTGGTAAGTATCTAATATCCGGCTGATTCTGTAGCTCAAGTAGCTACAGTAAACTATAAAAATGTTAAGACTGCTAGCCAGTTAGCTTTAACTCTGTTCTTTTCTAACATGATTTATGATCAGAACTCCAAGTCCAGACAATTTCACATGAAATCTGTACGTGTGTGCATTTTATATGTGTGAGAGAGGACGTTCTGTTTTTCCCAGCTTTCCAAGAATAAAGAGCTCTGTAATTGACCCAATCAACCTTGGAAATTACTGTATCAAATACTGTGGCTAAGTTCATCTTTATATGATACTAACTGAAGAATAAACTAGACTTTGGGACCATCTCATTATCTGCAGTGAAGTGACTACCATCGAGTAGGATTACGTTACTTAAATTAGGAACTCCACAAGCAAATAATAGGTCTTTACTCCACAAAAGGTTTCTGTGGTGGAAAATATATGATTAAAAAATGTTAAACATATTTATTTAAGAAATCTTCACAGGCCATAAGATACTAGTATGTATTATGAATCTTCAGGAAGAAAAATATGCAGTATTTTTCAAGCTTATTTGTTCTTTTAACAGTTTTTATTAAATATCTGTAGCAATTCCAAGTGCAAGTGCTCTGGAGAACATCATGTGGATATAGCACTTCAATGCATGGTGGCATCATGGGCTTTTAGAGTAAGAATGACATAATACTTACTCTTATACAATATTGTCTTACTTTTTCATAGTCTTTGCATAACTCTTTTTTTTTTTTTTTAGAATGAGTCTCACTCTGTTGCCCAGGCTGGAGTGCAGTGGCACGATCTCAGCTCAGCTCACAGCAACCTCCACCTCCCGGGTTTGAGTAATTATCCTGCCTCAGCCTACCAAGTAGCTGGGATTACAGGCCTCTGCCACCACGCCTGGCTAATCTTTTTTTTTTTTTGTATTTTTAGTAGAGACAGGGTTTCACCATGTTTGCCAGGCTGGTTTTGAACTCCTGACCTCAAGAGATCCACCCACCTCAGCCTCCCAAAGTGCTAGGATTACAGGCATGAGCCACCACACCCAGCCAACTCTAATTCTTATATTGTACATTGTTACAGGTACTAATGGAGGCATTTTACTTTCATTAAGTCACCTGATATTGTCCATACTCTTATAGCATAGGTATTATTATTATCCCTAATTAACATACTTAAATCACATGTCCAATGTAACATAAGGGCATTATGTTACAGCAGGAATTTAAAATGCAGGCCATCTGGTTACAGTCTACAGATTTAACATACAATAAGAAATCATGGGCAAATATTGAAGCTTGATGAAGGCAAGAATAAACTAAGAAAGTAAATCAGTGTTCCTTAACTAGATTTGATCATGGATTCACTTGAAAATAGAAAGAAAGCCACAGAAGATACCTTCATAACAGTGTATACACATATATCTAAAAACATGTATATATGACTTTTAGGGCAGTGCAAATCTCCTAAATTATCCACTGGACAACAGGGTGAAAATCACTAATTTAACTACCTTTATGTGATGTATGACTAAATTAATAGGTGCCAAATCTAGAAAAACTATTAAAGTAGATTAGTGTGTAGTGGAATCATAAGAAATTTTTGAGGTTGATGTATGGAAAAAACAAACTATTCCATATCATTCATTGGACTGGAATGTTATCCATACTAATATTGTTGTTTGCTAGCCCACTTTAATAATTCTTAGCTCTTTTTCTGTTTATTTTCTCAAAAATATTTTGGATAGCTAATTACCCTTATTTTAAATCAAAATTGTTGGTAATCTAGTGGGATAGGACAGCCCTCTGGTTCATTTGTTTACTCTAATCTAATTAAATGTATGTGGCTTATATCTTTTTATTTCCATTTGACTTATTAATTTCATCTTACAGGAAAGATGTAAGTTAAAAGTATGAAGTGTTTTGCAAATTAAAACAGTAAAATAAAATCAAATTAAAATTAATAGGTTTTTATTTTATTATCACATCAAGAGACATTGAAATGAGTTTTTAATTTAAATGAATATATTAGTAGACTAGAACTTGACTATGGCCCCCAAAACACAAATATTTTCAGAATAATGACTGAACGGTGGATTACTTGAATGCAGCCACGCATAATGAAAAAGACATGAAAAGTAAAAGAAAATATGCCTGGGTTTATAATCACTTACATTCAACAAATGTCCTTTGAGTATATTTTGGATAGTGTAACTTGTGCTGCTTACCTAAATCTTATGTAAGGGCAGAGATTACATCTTGTTCCCCATAGCATCCTTCAAGTACCCCTGTTGTAACTGTCTACCACTTACAAAGGGACTTCAAAATGGCTGATCAGAGCCACAAAGAAGAACCAAAATACCAAGTAAATACAGTTCAGATAGATCATCTAAGAGGGAATATTGGTTTTCAACAGAGAAGTGACAGGAAATGTCTAAGTCAAGGAAGGAGAGGGAAGTGAGGCATCCTGCTTGGCCAGGATTGGCTAGGAGCCTGGAAAGGGTCCCCATTGTGGGGCAGGGGTAAGTGAGTGACTCACAGCTATCCACATTCCCACCATAGACTCCTACAATCCTAGCCACCAGAGAGCCCCTTGACCCATGTGGGCTCTGAGACTAACATAGGGAACTGCATGGTCATGGCCATGACTGCATTGTTCCAGAAAGAAGTTCATGCTGGGTCCCACCCTTATCTTGAGATCTAAGCAGCTACAGCTAGGTGCCATTTTGAGAGCCCAACCCCTATCAGACTGTATCCTGCCCTGGGGCCCAACCACTGCTACATCTCCACATCTCTGGGGATTCACTGATTTCCTCTGCTCACAGCAAGGCATTGCTGTTGGCTGTTGCCATCATGGCCAAAGTACAAGACATTGGCAGTAAACCCACTGCCTTCAGGGCCAAAGCACATTTAAAAGTGCTCTGAGAAAAGGCTACCCCACTTATAGCCACTACATTGGGCCAAAGTACATGCTCTCCAGTCACCTATACATAACTGCTGCCACTGAGATCAACTTTCCCCTTCCTGGAAGCAGGACCACAGTGTAGCCACTGCTACCACCACCCTCACATTGTGCCTTAGTCCCAGGCGTCATCTTGTACTTACCTACCACAGTAAGTTCCTACACACACTATTGTGTAGGAAAGGCCCAACCACCCAGGCTTCAAACACCCAACCCTGACCCCCAGAGGATACCATCTAGGGGCCTGGAGATCTCCTCACCACATTCACCATCATTAACACCTGAACATTCCTCCCTGGGGCCTGAGATCAGGCCCACAGAGCCTGCCACTACCATAATAGCTGTCAGTAACATGCATGCAGTAACTAGGGGCCTGAGCACTGGGCAGCTACCATTAACAACCACATGGATTGCTTGGGAGCCAGAGGATTGTCCCACCACTGCTATTGTCATTGCCAATCCACACCTACTGCTTTAGGGGCTTAGGGATCCAGATCACCACTGCCACTGCCAGCACCTGAGCAAGCCACATGGACCTCCAAGAATTAGCCTGCCTGGATTCACTAATACTAGTGCCAGCATATGTTGTCCTAGGGCCCAACTACAGGCATATTTGTCTATTGCTGCCACCATTGCAACCCAAGGACTGGCCTGCCTAATGTCCCTGTGCCCAGCAAAACTTCACCACAGCCTCCACTAACAACTATACCCTAAGCCATTGAGGAAATCACAGACATGACTGGTGCTATTTCCAGCTAAATAAATTATACAGAGACTACCCTACTGCACATACTAAGAAACAAAGTCAAAGTACCCTGCACAACAAACACCATGGACATGTCTTCAGGAAAAAGTCCCCCAGTATAGAAGCAAATTCAAGAAATTGAGAGAGTCAACTATTACATCAGGTGTACAGATACAAGGACAATGTAAGGACACAATAAACATTAGAAAGCAAGGAAATATGATACTTCTAAAGGAACACCATAATTCTCTAACAAAATATGCTACTAAAAAAGTTTATGAAATTCCAGAAAAATAGTTCAAAATAATGACATTAAAAAATGTCATTGAGTTTCCAGAGAACTCAGAAAAGCTATACTAACAGTTCAGAAAAAAATAATTCAGGATATGAATAATAAACTTATCAAAAAGTTAGATATTGTCAAAAAGAATCAAGCAAATCATGAAATTGAAGAATTCAGTGAGGGAAATAAAAAATACATTCAAAAACTTTAACAATAGACTAGATAAAGCAGAAGAAAGAATTTCAGAACTTGACAAGTTTTTTTTTAAGATTATCTAGTCAGACAAAAGTTAAAAAGAATAAGAAGAAATGGAGCCTACATGACATTGGACATCACAAAGTGACCAAATGTTGATGCATTGGTGCCCCAGAAGGCGAAGAGAAAATGAAAGGAACAGAAAACCTATTTAACAAAATAATGGCTGAAAAACACCCAACTCTAGCAAGAGATTTAGACATTTAGATATGGAAGCTTCAAGATCCCCAAATAAGCACAAACAAAAAGGTTTTCTCCATGGTGCATTCTAGTCAAGCTGTCAAAAGTCAAAACAAAAAAGAATTCTAAAACAGTAAGAGATAAATGTCTAGCCACTTATAAGGGAACTTATATCAGACTGACAGTAGATTTTTCAGTGGAAACTTTACAGGCCAAGAAATCAGATGATATACTAAAAGTGCTGGAAGAAAAACAAAAAAAACCTCCTAACCAAGAATGTTATATCCAGCAAAGCTAACTTTCATAAATGAAGGAGAAATAAAGTACTTATCATACAAATGTTAGCTGAGAGAATTCACCACCACTAGACCAGCCCAATGAGAAATGCTTACGTTAGTCCTATAAGCAGAAATAAAAGGAGGATAACTACCATTATGAAAACACTTAAAAGTACAAAACGCACTGGTAGACCAAAGACACCAACAAGGAAAAGAAAGGATTCAAATGTTACTAATTCAGAAAACCACAATATCACAATGATAAACAATAAGGGAAAGAAAGAAACAAAACAACCATAAATAAATGAATAAAATGACACAAATAAGCCCTCACATACCAGCAATAATCTTGAATGTAACTAAATAATATAGACTGGCTGAATGGATTTAAAAATAACCCAACTATCTGCTGCTATAAGAAACTCATCTCACCTGTAAATACACATATACATTAAAAATTAAAGGATAGCAAAAGATATTCCATAAAAAGAGAAACTAAAAATCCACAGGAGCAGCTATACTTATAATAGATACAACAGATTTTAATTCTAAAACACTAAAAAGAGACAAAGAAAGTCACTCCACAATAACAGGTATCATTCCAATAAGGGTATATAACAATTCTCAATAATATACATATACACCCAACACCAGAGTGCCTACATACATAATGCAAATATTAGATTTAAAAAGAGTGGGTTGAGGCCAGGTGTGGTGGCTCACACCTGTAATTCCAGCACTTTGGGAGGCCAAGACAGATGGATCACGAGGTCAGGAGATTGAGACCACCCTGGCCAACATGGTGAAACCCTGTCTCTACTAAAAATACAGAAATTAGCTGGGTGTGGTGGCACGCGCCTGTAATCCCAGCTACTCAGGAAGCTGAGGCAGGAGAATCGCTTGAACCTGGGAGGTGGAGGCTGCAGTGAGCCAAGTTCATGCCACTGTACTCCAGCCTGGTGACAGAGTGTGACTCTGTCTGGGGTAAAAAAAAGAAAAAAAAAAAAAAAAAAGAGTGGGTTGAGTGTGGGGGCTCACACCTGTAATCCTAGCACTTTGGGAAGCTGAAGCAGGTAAATCCCTTTAGCCTAGGAGTACCAGCCTGGGCAACATGGTGAAACCCTGTCTTTACAAAATACATAAAAATTAGCTGGTCATGGTGGTGCAGACCTGCAGTTCCAGCTACTCAGTAGGCTGAAGCAGGAGGACAAAGCAAGTAACAGCCTGGTACTGACAGAGTGAAACACTGTGTCAAACAAACAAACAAACAAAAAAACATTTAAAGGGAGAGAGAGACTCCAATGACTCCAATGTCATGATAGTTCGGGACTTCAAAACCCCACTGCCAGAATTAGACAGGTCATCTAGACAGAAAATTAACAAACAAACATTGGATTTAACCAAACTTTAGACCAAACGAACATAAAGGACATTTACAGAATATTCCCTACAATCTCCAGGACTGATCATTTATTAGGTAAAAAACAAGTTTCAACAAAGCTTTAAAAATTGACATCATGTTAATTATATTCACAGACCAGAATAGAATAAAACTAGAATCATAACAAGAGAAACTTTGGAAACACAATTACATAGAAATTAAACAGCATGCTCCGGAATGACCATTGGGTCAAGAAATAAATTCAGAAGAAAATTTAAAAAAAATTCCTTGAAATAAATTAAAATTAAAACCCATACCAAGTTAAGATGCAGCAAAATCAGTACTAAGACGAAACTTTATAGCAATAAACATCTACATCAAAAAAGTAAAAAGATTTGCAATAATATAATGATGCATGCTAATAATGAGTAATGAGATTGAATTTGTAATAATAATGAAAAATACCTCCCAACAACAAAACATTCAGGACCCGATGCCTTTACCGCTGAATTCTGCTAAACTTACAATGAAGAACTAATGCTGATACTCTTCAAACTATGCCAAAACACAGAAGAGGAGAGAATACTCCCAAACTCATATTATGAGGCAATAATTACTATAAGACTATATTATACTAAAATGTTTCTGCATAGCAATGGAAACAACAGATTGAACAGACAATCTGATGAATGAGAGACAATATTTGCAAACAATTCGTTAAGTAAGGGACTAATATCTGGAATATACAAGCAACTCAACTCAACAGGAAAAAATCAAATAGTCTTATCAAAAAGGGGGCACAGGGCATAAATAAACATTTCTCCAAAGGAGACATACAAATGGTCAACAGGTATATGAAAAAAATGCTTAACATCACTAATAATCAGTGAAATGCAAATAGAAACCACAATGAGACATCATCTTATCCCAGTTAGAATAATTATTATTAAGAAGACAAAAAACAACAGATGTTGGTGAGGATGTAGAGAAAAAGGAACTATTATACATTTTTGGAGAGAATGTAAATTAGTATAGCACCATGGAAAACATAATGGTGATTTCTCAAAAAATTATAGATAGAACTACCATAATATCCAGCAATCCCACTCCTGGGTATGTATCCAAAGGAAGAGAAATTAATGTATCAAAGGGATACCTGCACCGCCATATTTATTGTAACAATATTCACAATAGCAAAGGCATGGAATCAATCCGAGTGCCCATCAACAGATGAATGAATAAAGAAAACTTGGTATATATACACAATAGAATACTGTTCAGCCATTAAAAAGGAATGATATCATGTCTTTGGAGCAGCATGGACAGAACTGGAAATCATTATGTTAAGCGAACTAAGCCAGGCACAGAAAGACAAATACTATGTTTTCTCACTTATATGTGGGAGCTAAAAAAGTTGAATCCATGAAGTAGAGAGTAGAGTGATAGATACCAAAAGGCCTGTGAGGTGAAGGAGTATAAAGAGAGTTTGGCTATGTGGGAATTCAAGATGAGATTTGGGTGGGGACATAGCCAAACCATATCACGAAGATAGAAGGAATAGGTTCTAATGTTTGATAACAGAGTAGAGTGACTATTTTTTTTTTTTTTTTTTTTTGAGACAGAGTCTTGCTCTGGAGTGACTATATTTAACAACAATATATTGTATATTTCAATATAGTTGGAAGAGAGACTTAAAATGTTTCTAACACATAGAAATGTTAAATACTCCAGGTTATGGAAACCCCAAATATCCTGACTTGATCATTACGCATACTATGTATGTAACAAAATATTGCATGTGCTCCATAAATATGTATGAACACTGTATCAATAATAAATAAATGAATGCATAAATTTGAGAGTTTGCTTTTTCAATGCAAAAAAGAAATAGTTTACCATGTATGGTTTGTATGACAAAGTGCAAATGACTCAATCTATCTTTCTTTATGTAAATAGAAACAATAATTACACAATAATTATCACATAATTACTTGCTAATTTAAATAACATGGCAACATTTACAGACAGCAGCTTATCAGGGTCTAGCACAATGTCTTTGGCTCATAAATATCTGTTGAATGATTGTGTAAATGAAGAAATAAAGAATTAATGTTCTGGGAATTAAAACATGTCAAATATATTATGGCATATGCCAGTGCCCAGTGCACAGTAATTGCTGAAAATACATTTCTGCTTTTTCCTCCATAATTTCACAATTCCTTTCATAATTTCACAAAGGAAATCTAAAGTTAACAATAGGATTTCATGGACATGACAGTTAGTAAACTCAAAAGTAATTAATACCACTGGGTAAAAAAAGGTATTTTTCGGAATGTCTCTTAGAGCTTGCTTTACTCTTGTGTGCAGTCTTCTCACATTATACATTTATTTGTAAAGAAACAGTGATTTATCAAGTTATTTCTCTATAAAGAACTTTGTTTTGAGTGCCATGATAGCTTGCAGTACAGGGAAAGCCAAGTTCCTCTCTAAAAGAATACTATTTTACTAGAGATAAAACAAGCTTAGTTCTTGAAAATACTATCAAAGGAAAAATATAAGCCAATATGACTTTTTAGTGTCAAAATCCATGCCACAAGAAAAGGCATGTCTGGATCCAAGTGGACTTAGTTGGAGGAGATTACTGGAGACGGAATTGCTTTTCATTCATTAAATGTGATACTTATTTGTTTAGCAACTGGCACACTACAAGGTCTTCTACATATGATATTTTATATATGATACATCATAATATACATGATATATTTTAGGTGATACATCGTAATCATCCAAAGTCTATCATTTAAGTTAGCATTAACTCTGGAGTGTTGAACATTCTATGGATTTGTACAAATGTATAATGACATTTATTCACTATTATACTTTATTTCAGAGTATTTTCACCGCCCTAAAAATCCCCTTGTCTCCAACTATCCATCCTTACCTCCCACTTCCAACTTGTATTTCATTGTTGTTTCAATTTGCATTTTCCTGATCAAATATGATGTGGAGCATGTATTCATGTGGTTATTTGCCATTTGTTTACCTTATTTGGTGAGATGTTTGTTAAGGTCTTTGGCCTATTTTTTTATTTTTTTATTTTTATTTTTTTGAGATGGAGTCTCGCTGTGTTGCCAGGCTGGAGTGCAGTGGCACAATCTCAGCTCACTGCAACCTCCACCTCCCGGATTCAAGCGATTCTCCTGCCTCAGCCTCCTGAGTAGCTGGGACTACAGGCATGCACCACCATGCCCAGCTAATTTTTGTACTTTTAGTAGAGATGGGGTTTCACCATGTTGGCCAGAATGGTCTTGATCTCTTGACCTCGTGATCCGCCTGCCTTGACCTCCCAAAGTGCTGGGATTACAGACATGAGCCACCACACCCGGCCTTTGGCCTATTTTTTAATCAAGTTGCCTGTTTTCTTATTGTTGAGTTTTAAGAGATCCTCAGAGTTTGGATAACGCTCCTTTATCAGATGTATCTTTTGCACACCTTTTCTCCAAGTTTGTGGCTTGTCTCTTCATTCTCTTGCAA
The DNA here is from genome assembly GCF_028878055.3 of Symphalangus syndactylus. Taxonomy (NCBI): domain Eukaryota; kingdom Metazoa; phylum Chordata; class Mammalia; order Primates; family Hylobatidae; genus Symphalangus; species Symphalangus syndactylus. Next base: position 27,224,160 of record NC_072438.2, read on the forward strand.
TGATTTTATGGAGCAGAACCTTTTAATTGTAATGAAGTCCAACTTACTGATTATTTGCTTCATAAATTGTGTTTTTGGTGTCGTATCTAAAAAGTCATTGCCACACTCAATGTTATCTAGATTTCTCCACTAGTTATCTTCCAAGAGTTTTAGAGTTTTGCATTTTACATTTTGGTCTATGATTTTTTTTTTTTTTTTTTTTTTTGAGACGGAGTCTCACATTGTTGCCCAGGCCGGAGTGCAGTGGCGCAATCTCGGCTCACTACAAGCTCCGCCTCCCGGGTTCAGGCCATTCTCCTGCCCCAGCCTCCTGAGTAGCTGGGACTACAGGCACCTGCTACCACACCCGGCTAATTTTTTGTATTTTTAGTAGAGATAGGGTTTCAGCGTGTTAGCCAGGATGGTCTCGATCTCCTGGCCTCGTGATCTGCCCGCATCAGCCTCCCAAAGTGCTAGGATTACACTATCATTCATTTTAAGATACTTTTTGTGAAAGATGTAAGGTCTCTGCTTGGATCCTTTTTTACCCCCTGTGGAAGTCCAGTGGTGCCAGCACCACTTCTTGGAAAGACAATCTTGGCTTCATTGTATTTCCTTTGATACTTTGTAAAAGACAAATTGACTATACAGTTGATCCTTGAAGAACACAGAGGTTAGGGTCGCTGTATTAGTCCATTCTCACACTGCTCTAAGAACATATCCAAGACTGTGTAATAAAGGAAAGAGGTTTAATTGGCTCACAATTCCATATGGCTGGGGAGGTCTCAGGAAACTTATAATCATGATGAAAGGGGAAGCAAACACATACTGCTTTACAGGGCAGCAGGAAAGAGAAGTGCTAAGCAAAGGGGGAAAAGACCATTATAAAACCATTAGATCTCATGAGAACTCACCATTATGAGAACACATGAAGGTAATCGCCTCCATGATTCAATTACCTTCCACTGGATACCTCCCATGACATATGGGCATTATGGGAACTAAATTCAAGATGAGATCTGGGTGGGGACATGGCCAAACCATATCATTCTATCCCTGGTCCCACCTAACTCTCATGTCTTCCCATTTCAAACACAATCATGGCCTTTCAACAGTCTCCCAAAGTCTTAACTCATTCCAGCATCAACACAAAATTCCATGTCCAAAGTTGCAACTGAGACAAGCAAGTCCCTTCTGCTTATGAGCATGTAAAATCAAAAGCAAGTCAGTTAATTCTTAGATACAGTGGGGTTACAGGCATTGGGTAAATACACCTGATCCAAATGGGAGAAACTAGCTGAAACAAAGGGCTTGCAGGTGCCATGCAAGTCTGAAATCCAAGAAGGCAGTTAAGCCTTAACATTCCAAAATGATTACCTTTGACTCCATGTCTCACATCCAGGGCACATTGATGCAAGAGGTGGGCTCCCATGGCCTTGGGCATCTCTGCCCTTGTGGCTTTGCAGGGTACAGCCCCTCTCCCACCTGCTTTGTTGAGCTGATGTTGAGTGTCTGTGGCTTTTCCACGTGCATGGTGCAAACTATCGGTGGATCTACCATTGTGCGGTCTGGAAGACAGTGGCCCGCTTCTCACTGCTCCACTAGGCCATGCCCTATTAGGGACTCCGTGTGGTGGCTCCAACACCACACTTCCCTTCCACACTGCCCTAGCAGAGGTTTTTCATGAAGGCCCTGCCGCTGCAGCAAACTTCTGCCTGGTCATTCAGGCATTTTCATACATCCTCTGAAATCCCAAACCTCAATTATTGACTTCTGTACACCTGCAGGCCCAACATTATGTGCACACTGCCCATGTTGGGGCTTGCACCCTCTGAAGTATTGCCCTGAGCTGTAAATTGGTCCCTTTTAGCCATGGTTGGAGTTGAAGCACCTAGGATTTAGGGCACCATGTCACATGGCTGCACAGTGCAGGGGGACCCTGGGTTTGGCCCATGAAATAATTTTTCCCTCCTAGGCCTCTGGGCCTGTGATGGAAGGGGCTGCTACAAAAGTCTCTGACATGCCCTGGAGACATTTTCCCTATTGCCTTGGTGATTAACATTCAGCTCCTCATTACTTATGCAAATTTGTGTAGCCGGCTTCAATTTCTCTCCAAAATGGGGTTTTCTTTTCCAACACATCATTAGGTTGCAAATTTTCCAAACTTTTATGCTCTACTTTCTCTGAAAGCTTTCCCTGTAGATATTTCTTCTGCCAGATACCCTAAATCATCTCTCCCAAGTTCAAAGTTCCATAGATCTCTAGGGTAGTGGCAAAATGCCACCAGTCTCTTTGCATAGCAAGAGTGACCTTTACTCCAGTTCTCAACAAGTTCCTTATCTCCATCTGAGACCCCTTAGCCTGGACCTCAGTGTCCATATTACTACGATCATTTTGGTCAAAGCTACTCAAGAAGACTCTAGGAAGTTCCAAAGTTTCCCACATCTTCCTGTCTTATCTTCTTCTGAGCCTTCCAAAATGTTCCAACCTCTACCTGTTAGCCAGTTCCAAAGTCACATGCACATTTTTGGGTATCTTTATAGCAGCACCCCACTGCCGGTATGAATTTACTGTATCAGTTTATTCTCATGTTGCTATAAGGTACACCCAAGACTGAGTAATTTGTAAAGAAAAGTTGTTGGCCTGGCACGGTGGCTCACGCCTCTAATCTCAGCACTTTGGGAGGCCGAGGCGGGCGGATCATGAGGTCAGGAGATGGCTAACACAGTGAAACCCCATCTCTACTAAAAATAAAAAAAAAAAAAAAAATTAGCCAGGCTTGGTGTTGGGTGCCTGTAGTCCCAGCTACTCGGGATGCTGAGGCAGGAAAATGGTGTGAACCCAGTAGGTGGAGTTTGCAGTGAGCTGAGATGGTGCCACTGCACTGCATCCTGGATGACAGAGCAAGACTCCGTCTCAAAAAAAAAAAAAAAAAAAAAAAAACAGAAAAGATGTTTAATTGACTCACAGTTCTGCATAGCTGGGGAGGTCTCCAGAAACTTACAATCATGGTAGAAGGGGAAGTAAACACGTTCTTCTTCACAGGGTGGCAGGAAAGAGAAGTGTCAAGTAAAGAAGAAAAAATCCCTTATAAAACCATCAGACCTCATAAGAACTCGTTATCACGAGAATAACATGAGGGTAACTGTCCTTAATGTTTCAATTACCTCTCACTGGGTCCCTCTCATGACAGTTGCTAACTTCCATGCAATGAAAAATCCACTTGTAACTTTTGACTCCTCAAAACTTAACTACTAATGGCTTACTGTTGACCAGAAGCCTGACTGACAACATAAACAGTTGATTAACACATAATTTGTATGTTATATGCATTATATGCATATTACAATATTACAATAAAGTAAGCTAGAGAAAAGTAAATTATAAGAAAATCATAATGAAAATAAAATATATTTATTTTTCATTAAGTGGAAGTGGATCATCTTAAAGGTTTTCATTCTCATCATCTTTGCATTGAGATTGCTGAGATGGAAGAGGAAGAGGAGGGTTTGGTTTTGCTCTCTCAGGGGTAGCAGAGGCAGCAAAAGTTCATATATAAGCAGATCCACACAATTCATGGTGTTCAAGGGTCAACTGTATTTATGTCGGCATATTTCTGGGTTCTGTATTGTTCCATTGATCTATTAATCTTTTCTTTTATCAACACCAGACTGTCTTGATTACTGTTTTTATTTTTATCTTTGTGTTTGTAAGATGGTTGACAGCATCAACTGAGAGTAAGTGTTCTCAGTAGAGAAAAAGAGAGGGGAGAGAGAGAAAGATTGTTTCCAAAACCATCCAATAAAAGTTTTCAGTCTTCCACTGTTGACTGACTTCTGAATAAATTTTTACGGCAAAGCACACAAAGGAGGCTGATAGTTCAAGATATCAGAACTAATCACTGGAAAAGTGGATGAGGAGGACTTTTAATTTTAACTGACACATCAGGAATCTAAAGAAATCTAGATCTCTGCATCTATATTAACAGCTGTAGAATGATAAATTTAATCATGTGCCTTGGAAAGGAAATGATAGATTTACTAGGCTAATTAAAAACAGAATAACATTGAACTTTCTAAGACTGAAATTTTGAAAAAAAAAAAACAATGGAAAAGTAGAGGTACTAAACACATTATTTAATTCACTCCCTTCTGAGACAATAATATGTCCTCTGGGTTACATATATGTGTCAATAAGGTGTTTGACATAATTTGGCTCTGTGTTCCCACTCAAATCTCATCTGGAATTGTAATCCCCATGTGTCAAAGGTGGCAGCTGGTGGAGGTGATTGCATCAAGGGGGCAGATTTCCCCCATGCTTTCTCGTGATAGTGAGTTTTCATGAGATCTGGTAGTTTGATAAATATCTGGTGCTTCCCCCTTCTCACTCTCTCTCTCCTGCCACCATGTAAAATGTGCCTTGCTTCCTCTTCACCTTCTACCATAAGTGAAAGTTTCCTGAGGCCTCCCCAGCCATGGGGAACTGTGAATCAATTAAACCTCTTTCCTTTATAAATTACCCAGTCACAGATAGTATCTTTAGAGCAGTGTGAGAACAGAGGGATAGTGTCTCAGTTTGAGTACAGATGAGCTGGATGTCATAATAATATAAATTCTGACATATTGTCTGTGCTTGAGTTCTGACAATGCCAATTCCTAGTTGCATTATTTTGGACAGAAAATGATTTATGTCCCACTCTTGTTTCCTCATCTGTAAAATGCTAATAACAATGGTAACTGCTTTGCACCATTTCTGTAAACATGATCAAATAATGTACACAATGTATATAATGCTCAGTAAAATGCCTGGCATTTGTAAACTCAATTTATTCTAGCTAATAATTTGGTTGAGATCAATCAAGCATTAGACTTATGAAGATTTATACATTTGTTCTGCAAAACCATCTATCTGCTTGTTATTTCTATTAATATTCTGCGTAAATTACTTCCAGTCAGTGTCATCGTTTCTATCTGTGAAGACTTAAAAGAACAGTGATAGGAACAAGGATAAACAACAAGTTGTTTTGGCATTCTTATAAACGGGCTTTCATCTTTGATTTGCTTTCCTGTTCCAGGAATTTGTTTATTTGCAAAAGAAAAAATAAAAGCTACTAAGGGCTTCATGCCATGCAATCAGAGGAAAACTAGGCATGGCTTTGAAACTTTGTGATCAAAGCACTTGGGAAAACATGTTAGGGGTACCCAGGAATATTTGGTTTTGTGATGGGTTACATGTGATGTTAAAGAGCTTTAATTTAAAGACACAAAATAGCATAGACTAGAGAAAAATATAACACATTCAAAGCTACCTGATTGCTCTTAGTTGTCATTACATGAGGTTATTACCACCACTGACCTTCAATCATAATCAGCTTCACATATATGGTAAAGAGTTGGGCAATTAAGAATCCTCATGGCAAGAGAGAACTTTTGGAATCACAAATCTTTGAGTCTTCTCCGTTTCTGCCACCTGCTTGGTGGCCACCACCTTGGGCAAGCTGGTTAACATCTATAAGAATTGATTTCCTCATCCGATATATTGGTATAGTAACATAGATCTCAGGGCTTTTGGAAGCATTAAATATATATAAAGCCCAGCATGGTGGCTCTCACCTGCAGTCCAAGCTACTGGGGAGAATGTGATTATGGAGTATCCACTGTGTGACGTAAAAGTATGTGTGTCTTATAGTAAAGTGCTCCATAATCACATACTTTATTTTTCATGTGTTTATATGTTCATATACATCACTTGTTATAAAACAGACTTTAAGTCCATTACGAAGCTTATATCTACCTTAAACAATGCGTGCTTGTATATAATAATTTTTTAAAAGAAAGAAATATAAAAGAATAGAAAGGCTGGAACAACAAATGAATACAGGAATGATGCTAATATAAAAATACAAACCCTAAATTTTCTTTATATATTTTGAGGGTAAGCTAGTTTCAGATTTTTCTCTAAGGTTTTGTAGGAAGAGAAAAATTGGTCACCCTAACGCCATTTAAAAATATGCCTCCATCTATAAGAGGCAGAGCCACCTGAGGTCAAAAGGTAAACGGCTTGTGTAAGATTTCGCTAAAAGTCCAGAAATTAACTCAAGTCCTGGAACACGTCCTGGGACACTCTCCCGGAACGATTGTTCCAGTCCTGGAGCACGTTTCGGAACGCTGCTCCCCGAACACCACTCCCGGAGCGATTGTTTCAATGTTGCTTGCTCGGAAGGGGCCTCCTGAGCAAACAACAGACGGTGCTCAAAGTAACAACTGCACTTAATAAAAGGAGCTTACACGAAGGAGGAGCTGAAGGCTGCTGTGGTCGTGTGCCGGGGGCTGCCCCAGCTCCAACGGCAGGACCCCGGCCGTCCGCCTTCTGACTCCGCTGATGATTCTTCCTGCGGTCTGGTGAGCTTTGGTTACATGTTGTCTTCTACTGTTAGTTCTTTTATACCTACTTAAGACTGCTTTTGCTGTGATATTTGCTTACTTTTTTTTTTTTTTTTTTTTGAGATGGAGTCTCACTCTGTCACCCAGGCTGGAAGGCAGTGGTGCAATCTCAGCTCACTGCAGTCTCTGCCTCTGGGTTCCAGCAATTCTCCAGTCTCAGCTTCCCAAGTAGCTGGGATTACAGGCGTGCGCCACCACACCCTGCTAATTTTTGTATTTTTAGTAGCGTGAACTATGTTGACCAGGCTGGTCTCGAACTCCCGACCCTAAGGTGATCCGCCCCCGGGGGCCTCCCAAAATGCTGAGATTATAGGCGTGAGCCACCGCGCCTGTCCTTGCTTACAACTTGGACTGCAGGCTCCCGGGCGTCTCCCTTCCGACTCCCGTGAAGGGGCTTCCTGTGGTCTTATAAGCTTCCGGTTACATTTTATTGAGCTTTGGTTACATTTTGTTTTCTCTTGTTATAAGGCTAATTTTCTATTGCTATTTGCTTAAAGTAATAAAGTTTTAGTTTACCCCTCCCTCCCACTCGAGTGTTCGGCTGTCCTTCTGACGCCATCTTGAAACAGGTTTATTCAAAGATAAAAAAGGCAGTACGAACTCTGCTGTAGTTCACACAACCCATTACATAATGTAAAACAACCAGTCAGTAAAAGCAAAACTCGTCATTCGTTACTGAGGCTCCTACTTGTGAAGCTACTGGGGAGGTGACGGGAGGACAACTGGTTGCACCCCTCAAACACTGCTCTGGCAGCCCAGTCCCCACAGCTCCGTTTCTGAACCCTGGCGTCCACTACTGTCTGGCCTATGGGCCCTACGCTCCTCAGTTTGGTTTCCCTCTCCTCTGCCCACACCTTGGTAACTAGACCTGCATTAATTAGCACGGGGTTATGCCGAGATAAAAACTACCCCCACATTTTAGTGTATTTTAACAATAGTTTTTCACTTACATTGTGTGGAAATCACCGGAGGCTGGCGGCAGCTCTGCTCCACCCATCTTCTCATCTTGAAGAGGATGAGTACAGACTGAAGACGCAGCCTCTATGTGGAATATGCCACTTCTGAGGCAGAGAGGAAGACCCTGAGAACTGCCAGAAACAAGCAGTGCCCTTAAAGCTTTCATTCGCACTTTGGGAGGCCGAGGCGGGCGGATCACGAGGTCAGGAGATCAAGAACATCCTGGCTAACATGGGGAAACCCCGTCTCTACTAAAAATACAAAAAAAAATTAGCCAGGCATGGTGGCGGGCTCCCGTGGTCCCGGCTACTCGGGAGGCTGACGCAGGAGAATGACGTGAACCCGGGAGGCGGAGCTTGCAGTTAGCCGAGATCGCGTCACTGCACGCCAGCCTGGGACTCAGAGCGAGACTCCATCTGAAAAAAAAAAAAAAAAAAAAAAAAGCTTTCATTCAGCTCTGACATCTCCTGTCCCATGTCATGAGTGTGTCAGGGTGTAGAGCACCCTGCCAAAGGTGCTTCTCCCAAAAGAAGGCCTCTTGAGGGACAGAACTCTGGGGTGTGGTTGGAGGGTGTGTATAGGTGAGAGGATGGTGGATGTGTAATTCTCTTACAGGAAAGGGGACTGCTGCTCACTGGGAATGGTAATATAATCTGCAGCCTTTTAAAACTTTGCTTACCTTTCTCAGTCAGAGTCACTTGTTGTCTCATAGCATTCTGACCTTTAACATTGTTTAGGGGAGAAAGAAAACAAACTCCAGTTAAGGAGGGATGATATTCAGTGACAAAATCTTGGCAATAAATAAAAATATTGACAAAATGAATATTCATACAATTTTTCAAATGTAAACAAAATGTTTGAAAAATATGTATTATTGTTTGCTATATGCCCGCTTTAAACTATCATGACTTCTTAAATTATCTTACCAGTACCTACCTACTTACTGCACACTTTACAGAAGAGGAGTCTTTCTAAGGCTGTGTATACATTTGCCATAGAACCAAATGGGTTTTCTTTACTATTAGTTTTATATATTCCTCTAGGTCATTAATTTTATAAAAGATTCAAGAGTATTTATTTTTGTTGGTAAACCATAATCCACAATTCTCATTTATTTATTTATTGTAGAGACAATCTCATTACGTTGCCCAGGCTGGTCTCAGACACCTGGGCTCAGGCAGTCCTCCTGCCTAGCCTTCCCAAAGTGCTGGATTAGACATGAGCCGCTGCACCTGGCCCATAATCCATCAATCATTGCACCAATCTACTATACCAGCCCTTTTGGTTATTTCTATTTTTTTTTTACTATTGTAATTTCACTATGCATTTGTCAAATTATTTTCCTTAATTTTTTTAAAGTCACATCAAGATTTCAAATCTTATCTCTTTTACATCTCTTGCTAGTTAGCATTAATGGCCATCCAGAAAAAATACTAATTTTTATTTTCTTTAGGGATCACTTTCCTTTACATCTTTCATTATGTTTCTTTAAAATTATTAATTTTTTAAAAACTTAATTTGTGAGTACATAGTAGGTGTATATATTTATGGGTTACCTGAGATATTTTGATACAGGCATGCAATATGAAATTTGATCTTTGCTAATCTTAAGGTGAATGATCATACTTCTGGCAAATGGTGAGTTGAGTGGTATATAGATATGCTTGATATATGGATATAGGTTTTTATATATATAAATACATATATACATGCATATATAACATGTATATGTACATGTATTATGCATATATATGTATATATGCAAGTATTTTATATACACGTTTTAGTTTCAAATAAATATGCTCGCTTTATAATTTTTCTAATATTAATGTATTTTATACAGAATTTAAAAACAAAGTTATTTGATATGATTCTAAAGATCAAAGTTGTATAAATAATCTTCTATAGTTTTGGTACATTATTAAATTTCAAAAGATAAAAATATAATGAATCCACAATTAATTTTTAGATATGGTATGGTTTAGGCACCTATTTTTTTAAATAAAAGCTTAGTCACATTTCCATATATCATTTATAAAGTAATATTTTTAACTTTTATTAATTTGACTACCACCTTTATTATATAATTTATTTTTTACACATTAGTGTTTTCTTTCTTTTTTTTTTTTTGAGATGGAGTCTCACATTGTCGCCCAGGCTGGAGTGCAGTGGCGGGATCTCGGTTCACTGCAAACTCCGCCTCCCAGGTTCACGCCATTCTCCTGCCTCAGCCTCCCCAGTAGCTGGGACTACAGGCGCCTGCCACTATGCCCGGCTAATTTTTTTTGTATTTTTAGTAGAGACGGGGTTTCACCATGTTAGCCAGGATGGTCTCGATCTCCTGACCTCTTGATCCGCCCGTCTCGGCCTCCCAAAGTGCTGGGATTACAGGCGTGAGCCACCTTGCCCGGCCTGGTGTTTTCTTATATATCCCATTAAGTGCCTATTTCTCTGCTACTACAACATAATTTAAATTTTTGTCAGTTTATATCATGTTTCTGTAACAGGCCAATCTCTCCTTTTTCTCTCTTTTTAAGTTAATTTTTTTTTTCTGTATACATAAGTCCATATGAACTTAATTTAAAAACAATGTAAAACAAAATGTTTTTTAATTTTGTTAAATATATAAATTATTTTGAAAAAAATGCCACTTTGTTTACTGTCTTCCTGTGCAAGAACATTATCTCTCCATTTACTTTTCTAATATTTATGCTGATTAAAGTGTTGTATTTCTTATATTGTGCACATTTCTCGGTTTTTAATTTTTGCCCGTTTTCATTATGTATCAGATATTTTCAACATAATATTCTAAAATTATCAATTTAAAACAATAAAATATATTATTGAAAATTTTCTGAATTCTGCCATTGTTTTACAGATACTACTTTTAGTCAAAAATTTTATCCATTGCAGAAAATTATGATTTGAACTCCTCCATTCTGATCAATTATGCTATTGTTGACTTTGCAATAGCAATGCCAACTCACTTCAGTTACAGTGGTGATTTTAGTATTCTTTCTATTCTTTTATTTTATTTAATTAATATCCTAGTGATTTACCATTAAGTATCATTCTGATCCTTAATTTAAGATATTTTTTTCTTTAATAATATGAAGGAACTATATGTCTTTATTGGAACATAAGTTTATTTTATTAAAAAGTAATTTTATTAAAGCATTTGAATTTATCAAAACAATTACATATTCATTTTATTTTCCTTCTACATGGAACATGATTCATGCTTTCGAATATTAATTTGCAAGTTCAATTCACAATAGTGTTCTTCCATTGTATCATTTATTTTCATTTCCTTTCCACTTGGTTTTTCTCTTTCTTTGAACTGACATTTCTCTTTATCTGGGAATAAAGATCTCTTTTCCTACACTGGACAAGTCTGTGGAAACCAAGATAAACTAGACACATTTGAATGCAAAGATCCCATTGCTAGCAAGTAGCTTTCCCATTTGACATTTGGCTTGAAGTATGGTAAGAGGAGGGGTAGGATAAATATGTAGTGAGAAAAAAAATCACATTTTTACCCCTACATATTACTAGTGCCCATATCGCAGATATTATATAGTGAAAAAATGTTTGTTCTTCCATAGCATGTGAATTCGTAAGAGAGTTGGAAACCAAATGAATAATACACTCACTGTTTATTTATTTATTTATTTATTTATTTATTTATGAGACGGTGTCTGGCTGTGTTGCCTAGGCTTGAGTACATTGGTGCAATCACAGCTCACTGCAGCCTCAATCTCTTAGGCTCAAAGGATCTTCCTGCCTCCGCCTCCCATGTAGCTGGGACTGGCGCATTTGTCTAGCACATTAAAGGTGGTTCCTTGTAGAGATAATGTACAATCATATATTTATTTACTATTTATCTACCTCATTATGTAATCTAGAAATAGAAACCATGAACACCTATGTAATATATACATATGTCCTTAAATGTACATATGTATGCACCACCATGCTTGGCTTATTTTTTAAAGTTTTTTGTAGAGATGAGGTCTCACTGTGTTGCCCAGGTTGATTTTGAACTCCGAGGATCAAGCACTCCTCCCACTTTGGACCCTCAAAATGCTAGGATTACAGGCATAAAACACTCATGTTTGTAATAACAGAGTTCAATTGCCTCATTGGGACATATTTCCGAATTTTCTTGGTTCATTAGAACTAGAAGATCTGAATTCTCATCTGGTCATTTTTGTGTCATATGCTTTCAAAACAAATGGAAGGTCTTTCTACTCATTTGGAATTTGTCAATTTGCGAACAATTGTCAATATATATGTAATAGAACTACTTTATTGAGAATGAAAGGAGTGCAGTCGAGCATGTGGATTGTAATTTTACCCTCAGCCTGTCTCTCACAATGTCACTGGAACACCTAACCCTCTTTATTGCCTTTTCCTACACCTTATTCTCTTCACTTTAAACTCTATGTTTTCCAAGAGTAAAGCCATGTTATCATCAGATTAAACAAGGCTCTGGCAGCTACTCTTCACTGTTACTCTTCACCTAGACTGTCTAGCGATTTTCTCTTTTGCTGTTGAATAGCTTCAGAATGTGGCTCTTGCTCCCTACTCTATTCACAGTTGCCACTGGTCCTCTCACTCTTCCTACCAAAATTCATGGCCTGGAATGGAGGTTTCTCTTCCATCAGTGACTATTGATGGAGAAGGGAAGGGAAAGGAAGGGAAGGGGAGGGGAGGGGGAGAGGAGGGGAGCGGAGGGGTGGGGAAGGGAAATGAGCTTCTTGCTCATTCCCCAAAGGACATGCTGAAACTTCTTGTGCTTTATGGGCTTTACTTTCATGAATGTTAAGATGTTTTCTTTTTGGGCATTGTCAGAGAACAATAAAAGGATAGCTTACAATCAAGTCTTCTTTTTTTAATAATAGCAAATAGGTTTTCCAGGAACATCTTAGTCATAGTGTCAGTATCTGCCATATGGAAATATTTTTATGAGTATCTGCCATACTCATCTGCTATCTCTGAATATCTGCTATAAGTATTCCTGCCTTTCCTTTGTTTCAGAATCTTAATTTTTATAACTTAGTCCCAGTTTTCTTCCAGTATTTTTTATAGTAGGCCTAGGTTTTCATGCAGTAGAAGACACATTGGTCTACCAGGATATTCTACTATTCCCAAACTAGACTTACTAATGAAGTTCCATGGTCTTAAAAGATATTTTACTTTGTGGTTATCTGCCTTTTCTGTTTAAGGGAACATATCTGATGTTGAAGCCATTTTTTGCCTTATTTTAGCCTCTCCTAAACGTTACATATACATCCATTGATAAATTAGTGGGACCAACAAATATTAATTTGGGATGTAGCTGCCAGAGCCTTGTTTAATCTGGTGATAACATGGCTTTACTCTTGGAAAACATAGAGTTTAAATAACACTTTTATAGAAATGATCTCACTTTATCTTTACAAGAGGACAACAAATTGTACTTCATTTTATGGGGGAAAGATCTAAGTAAGGCTTAGAGAAACTAAACCACTTGCCCATAGTTAGCCTGCCAAGAGAGTGAAATAACTAGGGTTTCCCCTCAGGCTTTTTGTCTCTCATTACTAAATAATTAAATTTCCAAACTGGACTTTTGGACACCAGACATTGTTTTGAAGGGCTCATCTATTTCTTATTTGAAACTTGATATAGTTTTGAAATCAACTCATCCTTCCCCTCTCAAACTGGTTTCTTCTCTTACGTTATCAATATTCTCCTAGAAATCTGGGGGCCTATTGTCAGTCATTAACCCTTCCCCTCACGTACACACATACATACGTGTCAAGTCCTAGTGACTTTCCTCCTAAATGTTTTTTGAACTTTTCTCTTTACACAATGCCCCTACTTCCATTTCCTTAGTTCTGAACCTTGAAACTCTTCACAGGAATCACTACACTGTCTTTTCAACTGGTCCTCTTCTCTCCAAAGATTTATTGCCACCAACAGAGCATGATTAAATAGATATAAGACTCATTGTGTTAAAATAGATATAAGATCCACTATAAACAGACCTTTTTCTACCTCAGCAATGCATCATTTGACACTCCCTGCCTCGTAGTCTATGCTTTAGAAATCCTGATTTACCAATTACCTACATTTTCTGTGGTTCATCTTTCTCTTATCTCTATCTTTTCTGTATACTGCTCTTTCTGTTGGAGATTTCTTTATCTTCTCCATATACCTCATTCCTTTTTGTTCATGCATTGCCTTCATCATGCAACTTTCACTAACATCTTCAATTATTGTGCAAAGATCCCTTCCTGATGTTGCTATAACACCACAATACAATGTTAATACATTTATTGGTGTACTTTATTAGTTGTTAAGATTTATATTATTTCCAATGTGTTGGTATAATGTATTTATATTTATCTCTTTATTTGATAATTAAATATTTATGTCAGATGTCTGTTTATATGCTGTCTCTCCTAATTAAACTGTAATCTTTTTAAGAGAATTATTTTCACTGACTCCTTACTTTGTCTAGCATATTAAAGGTGGTGCCTTGTAAAGATAATGTACAATCACATATTTATTTACTATTTATCTCATTATGTAATCTACGAATGGAAACCATGAACATCTGTGTATATATACGTATATCCTTAAATGTACATATAAATGGACATACATGTGCACACATACATACATGGGATATATACACAAATATCCATGTGTGCATACAACATATATTTATGTGTTCTTTTTTTCTCTCCCTCTCCAACTGAAAGGATACATGTTCTTTGAATTTAAAGTTTGGAATATAAAGACTTGAAGAAATATTTTACACAAAATTAAACATCTGATTCTAAAATCCAAACCCTACTCTAAGGAGTATGCTTGTGTGGGCCAGTAAAACTGAATGAGTTGGGCATGAGTTGGACGGGAGGATATAGAGGGTTTTGCACTAGTTTCTCAGCTGTTCCCTGATTAGAATAATGTCTTGGGTTGTGTATTGAGGTCAAGTTGTCGACAAAGGTGGCACTATCATCTTCTCTACAGTGTTGTATAAAATATAAAATGGTTAGTGTAAGTGAATCCAAGAATGTGGAAAGGTCAAGTCCTTAGAAAAACTTCTGTAATTTACAAAGTCTGTGCATTCTGAGAAGTGAATACAAAAAAAATTGCAATTTGTTTTATATGTTGTACATAATCATTACACACTATGCAAACACATTCATTAAAGGGATTTTAAAGTTTAGATTAAATAAGTAATGATGATTCAAACATATAATAATAAGCAGAAATATTTTGTGGATTGCTAAATAAGGGGGTAAAGTATTTAATATCCTGGATAATTTTTTGGGCTTTTAGATGGGTTGAAAACACATTTTTCCCCATTTAAAATAAGGCATACAGGCTTCCACTATCAGAAATGTTGCTAACACCTTGTGGGGAAATAATTTGATTGAGAAAATCAGGAGAATACACACCCAAACATAATAATAAATATATATATATCACATATTAATACATATGTATGTATACATACATTTATATGTACATGTATATGTGTGTGTGTTTACATATCAATCATATGTAAAGCACATGAGACAAAGCCATATCACAGTCCTAGTGATTTACTACTATTTTCCTGGTTATGAGATATGATTGATTTCAGCAAAAGTCTCAATACTTATTAAGTGGACCTACATTAGAATATTTTTCTATTCTAATGCTATATTATGAGAACATTTTAATATATTTTGGTCTTACATTTTGATATGTATGTTTCAATTTAAAAATTTTTTTTCTGTCTCGTGTACTAACAGCTTCCATTTTCTGATTAAACCACCTCTAATTTTATGTAAAGCATCTAATACACTGTCTTTGTGAAACTGAAGTCTGTGAAGTGGGGAAGTGGGCTTCTATGTTTAAAAATGAAAGACTTGATGCCCTCTTATTGTGTTGTTTCCCTTTTTTTTTTTTTTTTTTTTTAATGAGGGGTTGGGACATGCAAGATTTCTCTGTTTCTGCAAGGCCAGGATTCTGTATCAAATGTCACTTCCCCCAAATTAAGATTCTAACTCAATCTAAATGCCAAACACCTCATCTACTAATTAATGGCATCTGTAGATTCCAAGCCTAGAATTTCCTTTGATTTATTTCATGTTCAAACTTAAACTGTTCTTTAGGGATATAAGTATCCTTATTTCATCAGTTCTAATAAAGCTCAATTTATTCAAATCTCTTGCAAGAACTTGAGCATCTCACATTTAAAACATAGTGATTATTTCTAATCCTTATTAAGCAAATCACCCTAAGAGCATATTCAGGGTTAGGGAATTCCTTTTCCCTACCTGGAAAGTTTTACAGTGTAATGAACCTAGATCAGCAGTTCTCATACTTGTCATAGGAGTGTAAGCAGCACAATCACCTGGAAGGCTTATTTAGACACAGATTGCTGAACCCCACCCCCAGAGTATCAGATTCAATAGGCCTCAGGCAGAGCCCAAAATTTGCATTTCTAACAACTTCCCAAGTTACCTCATGCTGCTGGAGCCAAAACTGCACTTTGAGAACTATCGCTCTAGATCAAAACCCAACACTCTTGCTTCTTACACTTAACTCTTTATTAAACATGTAACTTTAAGTTTGTGCCTTGGTCTCCCTGAGCTTCAAGTTCCTCATTAGCTCTGTAACATAGTTCAATGCTCGTAAGGGCCACACACGTGCTAAGCAGCTGAGCTGTGAAAGAGAGAGCATACCCATGAACAATGGTCAGACCGTATATAACAATAGAACCTCTGTCCCAAAACCTCTGCAGCAACCAGCCCAGAAACCGCAGCCTCTAAAGCAATTGACCCAGAATGTCAGGACTTGGACAACAACTTACAGCTTTTCCATTATGCCCGTTTCCACCTCAGCACCAACTAGAGAAAACTGACTATGCTCCCCAAACCAACCACAATTCTAGATAACACAATACAGTTTTCCCATGTCAAAACATCCTAGGACACACCTGAAGCCTTCCCTTTGTTTTCACTGTAACATTTTCCCATTTCCATGCTTGCCTTTGAATCTCTGCCAAACACAAGTGATTGTGGCTGACTCCTTTGCTATAGAAAGCTCTGGATATTTATGAATATTATGGAAAGCTATTTAGCCTCCGTTTTTACACATTTGGGTGGTCTTAATTTGTTTTCACAGCTAGTACTGAACCAAAACTTCTAAGTTCAGTAGTATTTCTACTTCATCATAGCTACCACCAGTAAAAATAATAATGTCACAGTTGCATTTTTTCCTAGTATGTTTCTCAGTTTTATAGGGAAGCCACCTTATATGTGAAACATTGTTTATTTTCTGGGGAAAATATAGATAAGTTGTTGTAAGGAGATCACATTTTAGGGTAAAAAAAATCTACTTTACAACAATAGAGGTAAATGCAGAGTATCATAATTGTGTGCACAAAGAGCATATAACCCAAACATGGAGGAAGAAGGGAATCATTCAAAGCAGATTCAGTATAAAATAATCATTTATAGGATACATTTCTACAGGTGTAGGATTCTTAGGAGAGTGATGATAAACTACCCCACAAAGAAAACTCCAGGCTCAAATTGCTTCACCATTATTTTCTGCCAAACCTTTAAAGAAGAGATTGTACTAATTGTATGAAATTCTTCTAAAAAATTGAAGAGGTGGCAATATTTTTCAACTCATTCTATGATGCCAGCATTTCTTTGATACCAAAACCAGACAAAAGTGTTAAAAAGAAAGAACGCTGTAGACATAAAAGAAAACATCTCTTACGAACATACGTGGAAAAGTTCTTAATACAATCTCAGAAAATTGAATCTAACAATACATAAAATAACATGAAGTACAAATGGAGTTTATATCAGGAATACAAGGTTAATTTAGCATTCACAAATCAATCAATGTAATTCCTGCTATGAACATACTTGTAGTAGCCTGTTTTTGTTTTGCTACAAAGAAATACCTGAGACTGGATAATTTATGAAGAAAAGAGGTTGAACTGGCTCATGATTCCACAGGCTGTACAGGAAGCATGACGGCTTCTGGTGAAGGGTAAGTGGGCACATCTTATATGGCCAGAGCAGGAAGAAGGGGGGGGGGAGGTACCACATGTTTAAACAACCACATCTTGTGAGCATTCACTCACTATCACAAGGGCAGCATTGAGGGGAAAAATCTGCCCCCGTAATCCAATTGCCTGCCACCAGGCCCTACCTCCACCATTGGGCATTACAATTCGACATGAGATTTGGGTGGGATATGATTGAATAATGGGGGCAGATCCAAACCATATAAATACTAAGAAAGTAAGAAAACATAGAATCATCTCCACAGACTCCAAAGGCATTTTACAAATCTAACACCCATTCCTAATAAAACTTTGTAGCAAACTAGGAACAGAGTGGGCTTATTTCAGCTTGAAAAAGAGCCTATACAAAAATTCTACTTCTTTGTTAATTTACTAATTAAGTAGTTAATTAGTAATCATAACTCACTAGGATTCTTACATCCTAGTAAATAGTAAAATATTTAGTGCTTCCCACTTATATAAAGAATAAGGAAAAGAAGACCACTCTAGAACTCGCATTCATCATTGCTACATCCATGGAAAGGAATACTACTCAGTAATAAAAAGGAACAACCCACTAAAAGACACCACATAGATAAAATAATTATACTAAATGAAAGAGAAAAAGGTACACGATATGTACAAAATATTCTATTTATATAAAATTTGAGAAAATGCAAAGTAATCTGTAGTTAAAGAAAAGCATATCAGTTGTTGTCTGGAGATGGGCTAGTTTGGAGGCAGGGAGTATGGGAGGGAGGAGTTACACAGGGGCCTGAGAAAACCTAAAGGGTAATTTATTTTTTCATTTCTTGATCATAGTAAAGTTTTTAACTTGTACAGATATATGTCCAAACATCAAACTGTACATTTCAAATATGTGCAGGTTATTTTATATATATTATACCTCAATAAAGCTACTAAAAATCAATTTAAAAAAGTGAAAAGGAGCCAAGAGAATCTTTTAAATTTATTTTTTAAATCTTATTTTAGAACACTAGAGCATAATTCTCCCAAATCTATGAACATTTCTTGCTACACTTGTGTAATTTTGTTCCACAGAATCATGTTTATAGCAATATTATCTGTGCTGTAGTAGAGGTATTTACAGAGAACTTTCTATAGTTACTCTGTACCTCGTACCCCTCCGACCACAAAGAGAGAATAAGAGAATGAGAGGGCAAAAATATTAAATTAAACATTTCAAATTTACAGAGTACACACACACATAAATTATATATTCACATACCCCATGCATCACAAATATTTGTGTGTGTGTATATATATAATATATATATTTAATATGCATATATAGTTGTATGTGTATTTATATTACACACAAAAATATATTTTGGGACTGTGGAGAACCAATAATTGGACCAAATGAGCCTATTGTTTTGTAAACTCATTATGAAGAAATGTATACTGAATACACAGGTATTACTTAGTGACTCGTGGTCTTTTATAGGTTGAAAAACGATTTTTCTACTTTATTACAGAGTACATCAATGTCTATTATAAAACTCCGTACAATGTTTTCCTCTCTAAAACACTATCTGTCATTAAAATACGCATAGTGCTGTGTAAATTCCATTAAGTAGCATGTTTTTCACCACAGAAGCCAATGAATACGATTGCATTCAAGTTTTCTCAAAGTTGTTAATAAAAGTTATATCATGCAGCTTAGGCACTATAAAGACAGCAAATAAAGAAATGTGCTTCATTCCTCCCTTCCCATCATGATTCTAATAGGGCAATGAAAAGTTGTTTTAATTAAACTTCAGATTGTGCAGATAGTAGAATGTCTCATTTCCTTTGATTTCTGTGTTCCTGAAGAAACGTGCTGGTCTCGGAAAGCGTCAGATGTTCCACATTTTCCTTTTTTTTTTTTTTTAATATGACAAAGGATAGAAGTTGAAATCTGGCGATTTTTCATGGAAAGAGAAGATACAAAAAGATTTGTGTAGGAAGAGGGGTTAGGGGAAGCAAAGAGAAAATGTCACATCTCTAAAAGGATGCTTCCTAAGTCAATGCCCGTTTCTGACAGATGTGGAAATAGATATCCAAGACAGGAAGTGACTATCAAGATTGCAAAGTAAGTTAGAGGAGACTCAGGAGTAAAATCTGTTGCCTCTTGAAAGGCACCTAACTCAGCTAGGCTAGTGGAGGTTTTCTCACAACAGGACCTCCAATGTTCTATATCCACATTAATTAAATGGGCGGAAAAGGCTAGGAATCAGATTTTAACCAAGACGTGTACTTGGCTGTGTAATACACTTTGCCTTTTTAAAGCGAATACCCTATGATGGACTCAGCGAATTTGTTCCAGTTAGATAAAGTACTTTCAACTCCTCTCAACAACTGGCAATGCTTAAGTGCCAATAGGCAGGAGTTAAATCAAGGTTTCTAACCTCAGCACTATTGACAGGGCTGGATAATTTATTGTTGGGGGCTGTTCTGTGCATTGTAAGGTGTTTAACAGCATCCTTGGTCTCTGCCCACTAGATGCCAGTAGTCCCCATTCCATTTGTGACAACCAAAATGTCTCCAACCATTGCCAAATAGTCCCCTAGGAGAAAAAATGTCACCAGGTAAAAATCGTGAGGTAAACCATCTCTAGATGGTTTATTTCTGATATTGCCTATTAAGTTTAACCTGAAGAATATTTGTATTCATTCTGATATAGTTTATTTCTCATCAACTTTTATTTTGTATTTTCCTTTTTTTTTTTTTAATTTCTTGAGACAAGTCTCACTCTGTCGCCCACGCAGTGGCACTATCTCGGCTCACTGTAACCTCTGCCTCCCGGGTTCAAGCAGTTCTCCTGCCTCAGCCTCCCAAGTAGCTGGGATTACAGGTGTGCACTACCACACCTGGCTAATTTTTTGTATTTTCAGTAGAGACGGGGTTTCACCATGTTGGTCAGGCTGGTTTCAAACTCCTGACCTCAGATGATCCGCCCACCTCAGCCTCTCAAGCTTTGAGGATTACAGGCGTGAGTCATCAAGCCAGACCCGTATTTTCCTTTTAGATTCATGGGGTATAAGCCTGGGTATGTTACATGGATATGTTGTGTAACGCTAGGGTTTAAGCTTCTGTTTAACCCATCAATCAAATAGTGAATGTATTCCCCAACATATAGTTTTTCAGTCTCCAAACTACTTTCCGTAGTGGATGAATCCATTCATTGCGGAGGCAAAGGTAACTCCATCTAATCTGCCTTGTTGGCTTCTGATTAACACCTAATCCAGGAAGGCCTCTAAGATTTCAGCTTATCTTTTGTTCCTTGTGTTAGAGCAGGTACTAACTGTAAGCCCTTAGGTAGAATGACCTTGATGTTATTGCACTTCAATTGTCTTACATATCTCTTCTGAACTACTCCTTCCCTATGGTATAAGAACACTGGGTCTGGGAGATAATGGCCTGGGGATCCACCCTCTTGTCTCCCTGTGACTCAAGACACAAACATAGCTTCTGTTCACAAGTCCCTATTAAATGTTTCTTTTGGCGAAACTGGATTTATCAGCCTCTTTTTTTGGCCTCTCATAAGATTTTGGGGTAGGTGTGCATAGACCCGCCCACTGTGGAACATTTACATTCCCACCAGCAGTTTAAAGGCACTCTCTTTTCACTGTAGGCTCACTAGCATATGTTTTTTTTTTTTTTTTTTTACATTTTAATAATAGCCATTCTAGCTTTTGTGAGATGGTATCTCATTGTGGTTTTAATTTGCATTTCTGTGATAGTGAGGTTGAGAATTTTTTCATGTTATTTGGCCACTTGTATATCTTCTATTAAGAAGTGTCAGCTGGGCATGGTGGCTAACGCCTGTAATCTCAGCACCTTGGGAGGCCAAGGTGGGTGGATCACCTGAGGTCAGGAGTTCGAGACCAGCCTGGTCAACATGGTGAAAATCCTGTCTCTACTAAAAATAATTAGCCGAGAGTGGTGGTGCGTGCCTGTAGTCCCAGCTACTCGAGAGGCTGAGGCACGAGAATCTCTTGAACCCAGGAGGCCAAGGTTGCAGTGAGCCGAGATCACACTATTGAACTCTAGCCTGGGCAACAAGAGTGAAACTCCTTCTCAAAAAAAAGTGTCTATTCATAACTTTTGCCCACTTTTTAATGGGATTATTCATATTGTCTTGCTGATTTGTTTGGCTTCCTTATAGATTGCGGATATTAGTCCTTTGTCAGATGCATAATGTGCAAATATTTTCTCCCATTCTGTAAGTTGCCTGTTTACACTCTTGATAGTTTCTTTTGCTGTGCAGAAGTCTTCAGTTTAAGTCCCATTTGTCAATTTTTATTTTTGTTACATTTGCCTTTGAGGCTTTAGTCATAAATTCTTTGCCTAGGCCAATGTCCAGAAGAGTATTTCCTAGATTTTCTTCTAGGGTGTTTATAGTTTAGGGTCTTACAGGTAAGTCTTAATCCATATTGAGTTAATTTTTGTATATGCTGAGAGATAGGGGTCCAGTTTCATTCTTCTGCATATGGATAGCCAGTTTTCCCAGGCTTATTTATTAAATAGGGTGTCCTTTCCTCATTGTTTGTTTTATATTTTTTTATTTTTTTTTTGAGACAGAATCTTGCTCTTTCGCCCAGGCCAGAGTGCAGTGGCGCAATCTCGGCTCACTGCAAGCTCCGCCTCCTGGGTTCACGCCATTCTCCTGCCTCAGCCTCCCGAGTAGCTGGGACTACAGGCACCCGCCACCGTGCCCGGCTAATTTTTTGTATTTTTAGTAGAGACGGGGTTTCACTGTGTTAGCCAGGATGGTCTCGATCTCCTGACCTCGTGATCCATCTGCCTCAGCCTCCCAAAGTGCTAGGATTACAGGCATGAGCCAGCGCGCCCGGCTCCTCATTGTTTATTTTTATCAGTTTTGCGAAAGATTATTTTGTTGTAGGTGTGTGGCTTTGTTCCTGGGCTCTCTATTCTGTTACATTGTTTTGTACCTGTACCATGCTGTTTCAGTTACTATACCCTTTTAGTATAGTTTGAAATTAGGTAATGTGATGGCTCTGGCTTTGTTCTTTTTGCTTAGGATTGCTTTAGCTATTTTGGCTCTTTTTTGGTTCCATATGAATTTTAGAATTGTTTTTCCTAATTCTGTGAAAAATTACATTAGTAATTTGATAGTGATTTTATTGCATCTCTAGATTGCTTTGGGCATTACAGACATTTTAATAATACCGATTCTTCCAGTCTGTGAGCATGAGGTGCTTTTTTCATTTGTTTGTGTCCTCTATGATTTATCTCAACTGTGTTTTATAATTCTCCTTATAGAGATCTTTGACCTCCCTAGTTAGATGTATTCCTCAATATTTTATACTTTTGGCTATTCTAAGTGAGATTGTGTTCTTGATTTAAGTATCAGCTTGAATTTTATTGGTGTATAGTCATGCTACTGATTTTTGCATGCTGACTTTGGATCCTAACATTTTACTCAAGTTGCTTATCAGGTCTAAGAATCTTTTCACAGAATTTTATGATTGTCTAGGTATAGAATCATATTGTTTGTAATCAGAGATCAGATCACTGGACATCCTCTTTTCCTGTTTGAGTGCCTTTTACTTCATTCCTTTGCTTGATTTCTCTGATTAGGATGCTCAGTACTATGAATATATGGAAACTCAACAACTAAGTTGCTCCTGAATGAGTTTTGGGTAAGCAAAAAAAAAATTAAGGTAGACATCAAAATAATATTTGAAACAAAAGAAAATAGAGACACAGCATACCAGATCTTCTGGGATACAGCAAAAGCTGTTAGGAGGAAAGTTTAAAGCACTATATTCCTACATCAAGAAGACAGAAATGTATCAAATTAACGACTTAATGTCACACACAACTATAAAAACAAGAACATACCAAATCCAAAGCTAGCAGAAGAAAATAAATAAGTTCTGAGTAGAACTAAATGAAATTGGGATCAAAAATAAATATAAAGGATCAAAAAAATGAAAAGTTGGTTTTTTGAAAGGATGAACAGGATTGATAGACAGCTAGCTTGATTGACAAAGGAAAAAGAGAGTATCCAAACAAGCACAATAAGAAATGAAAAAGGTGACATTACAAATTATACCACAGATATATACAAAAGACCCTCAGAGACTACTGCCAACAGCTCTACGTGCACAAACTAGAAAACCTAGAGAAAGTAGATAAATTCCTGGAAACAACCTCCCAAAACTGAATCAGGAAGAAAGTGAAATCCTGAATGAGTTACAAATATGAATCAGTAATAAAAACCTACCAATGAAAAAGCCCTAGATCAAATGGATCCACAGCCCAATTCTACCAGACATACAAAGAAGAACTGGTATGGATCTTACTTAAACTATTCCAAGAAGGTAACTCATTCTACAAACCAGTATCATCCTGATACCAAAGTCTGGCAAGGACACAGCAGCAACAAAAAGAAAACTACAGGCAATATTCCTGATGAACACAGATACAAAAATCCTCAACAAAATATTAGCAAACTGAATCCAGCAGCACATCAAAAAGATAATTCATCATAACCAAGTGGGCTTCATTCCTGGGATACAAAGATGTTTCAACATATGCCGATCAATAAATGTGATTCATCACATAAACAGTATTTAAAAAGTATGATGATCTTAATAGACGCAGAAAAAGCATTTGAAAAAATCCAACATCCTTTCATTACAAACATCCTCAACAAACTTGGCATCGAGGACCACATCTTAAAATACATCATATTGAATGCCCAAAATTTGCAAATGAATTCTCCCTAAGTATTGGAATAAGACAAGAATGTCTATACTTACCACTCCCATTCAACATAGTACTGTTAAGTCTCATCAAAGTTCAAGTGACTTGACTTTTTTTGTGGTTTATTTTACTTTGTTTTATCTACATATAATTGGCTTATTGAAGAATCTCAGTTTTGGCTACAAACAAAATGTTTATTTTGTCTAATTATTGTGATGTTACGTTGATCACTCCTTTCCTCCAGAAGAATAAGTCATTTAATGGAAGTTTAAGCATATTCCATAGGCTTTTGTTCAACTTTCATTTTAATGGTGGTTAATATTCATCTAGTTTTGTCCTCATATCAGATCCTAAGCTCATCTCCAATATTCTCAATTCAGATCATCTATGGTTCTAGTTGCATAGGAGGTGCAATGTTTGGGAGCTTCATCTTGTCTCAGACACATGCTCCAGAGAGAGCAAAACATAGTTCCTTATTTGGCTGACAAAAGAGATATTCACTCCTCTTGATTGCCATCATGTGTTTTAAAGAGAATTTAACCCTTGTGAGTGTTTTAATTTCAATGAGTGGTCACCATCTAACTCGCCTAGTTTTTGTAGGTTCTTGAATGCCTTGGATGATTAAGCCTCATTTGTTTCTGAGCTCCAGCTCACAGTCTTGATCCACAGTGCTCTCATTTGTGTATTCTTAATCTATGGTGCCTTCTAGCAAGTCCATGGTTCACATTTTCCTCCATGGTCCTCAATTTCAGGGCTTGAGGACATATTATTGATTCCTTGTCTCAGAACCCAGAAATTAGAAAAATGGCCCTACCCTCTCAGTTAGCCTGTCTCACGTCTTACCTGGCACCTTTCTCTTGCTTGTTTCTCCAATCCTCAGAAGCAGTAGGCAATCTTCCAGGACAATGACTTTGCAAATTTTAGATAGGAGATAATTACAGTCTTATATTTGGCAACAAAGAGACACTTTGTGTACCCCAACATAAAAAGTGAGTTTCTCCCCGTTTTCTCTCTCCTCATTTTTTTGGTAGGGAATTTTGATGCCTTGCATTAGAATTCTGTTTTACAGATCTTTAAAGTTATGAAATTCCTACCATTATCACTATGATTGCCATATCTCAAATGGTATTACAATTGATTATTTTTCTAATCTGTCATTCTCAATATTTTGTAAATTTCATTGAAGTATTTGAATCTTTAGCACCAAACACAATTTCTGGAACATAGTATGTCAACAATTATTGAACAAGTGAATACATGAATAATATATTCTCTCTCTGTGTGTGTGTGTGTGTGTGTGTGTGTGTGTGTGTGTGTGTGATTGTATGTTTCTTATGTATATCTTGGGTTTTATTTATATTTCCAATTCTCGTATCAGTATCACTGTGATTTTATTAATTTAGTTTTATAATAATTTAAATGGCCTATTCCCTTTTGGGTGTCTTTATTTTAATAACAATGGCGTCTAAATTTTTCTTGCTGTTTAATTTTCCAAGAGATACATAGATTTCTTTTTATCAAGTTACAAAAACAAACAAAAATAACAAAAATCAGATGAGATTTTGAAAACTGAGTGCCTACTTTGGCCCATATATTGTGCTAAACACTGTGCATTCATTACTTTATTTAATTTTCACAAGAATTTGGGGTAAATGCTATTATATTCCCATACTACTCATGCCCACAGCTACAAAACTCATACATCACAGAGACAGAATTTGAGCCCATGCTCTTAAATAGTAAAATGTATAGTTTTAACCACTATACTGTGAATGTATTATTTATAAAACAGTCTAAGAATAAATGACCTGTTTGTAAAGTAAGTCCTTTCATCAGGTGCATTGGATTTATCTGTATTTCTTCAATTTTCATTTTTATGTTTTTATAGAATGTTATTCCTTCATATAAATGCTAGTCAATGTTAAATTTACTTCCTTGTGTTTTTGATTGCCATGTGTATGCGATCTGTTTACTGCTATGTTTTTTATTTTGTAATTTAGTGCTATATAGAAAAGATATTTATTTTGACATTTACATTTTGCATCATACTGTCTTAATAAACAGCACCAACTTAAAAAATACTCAAGCTGAATAGGTATTCAAGCATACTTTCTGAAAATAATAGTAATGTTAACCAATCGGTATTATTTATCCATAATAATTTTACATTATCAAATATATTTTTATTCTCATACTTCTATAAAGCATAAAACAAGGAATGGATTTTACATTTTGTCAAAATTTTTTGTATCTTTCTTTACCTAGAATTCATGGAAGGCATTGTTTTGATATTTTTGTATAATTGCCAAGCTTAAAATTAAACTAATATTTTTAAAGCTATTAGTCTCATATTTTCATTTTATTAAAAGTTGAAAATGAATAAAACTATACATGATATAAACAAAATGAATGAACTACAATAAATACTAATGAGTCCCAACCCTTATACAATCACTGTTAATATTTCTGTGCATTTCCTATCCTTTAGGCACATTACTCTCCTTTTAATCATTATTTTGTAGACTTATCATTGTCCCATGTAAAATGTGGCCTACAGTATTAATAACCATACATTTCTAATTTTACTTAACTATTTATCTTATGGGGATATATTCTTGGTGGTGGGGAACAAAGAGAGCATTCAGAGATTAAATAAGGAATAAATATAATAATAGTTAAATTGTATAGTGTGTTAAAAGGGGATAAATTTTATTTAATTTTATTTTTTCCCACCCCTTCAGGAGGGGATAAATTTTACAGAACAAAACTAAAGCAGGAAGAAGGGGCTAAGTAGTGCTGAAACTAGTATTGCAATTTTTAGTAGGTGG
The DNA here is from genome assembly GCF_028878055.3 of Symphalangus syndactylus. Classification (NCBI taxonomy): domain Eukaryota; kingdom Metazoa; phylum Chordata; class Mammalia; order Primates; family Hylobatidae; genus Symphalangus; species Symphalangus syndactylus. The sequence continues at coordinate 27,251,171 of NC_072438.2, forward strand.
CTATATTTAATAGGTGCAATTTTTAATAGGTATCGTAATTTTTAACTTGAGCACTGACTTGGAGAAAAGAAGCAAGCCCCACCCACAGGCAGAGAACTCTCAAAGCAGAGGAATCTCCTGGGAAAATATCCTATGGCAATGTGCCTGGTGTGTTTGAAAAACAGCAAGGAGGACGGTGTGATTGAAACTGAGAGGGTGAGAGGAATATGCAAGGTTAGAAAGCAACGGGTCACCCAAATTACATGTGCCTTCTTGGCTATCGCAAGGCATCTGAGGACAATCTTTTATTCATAGAGAAATGGAGATACACTGGAGAATTTTGAGTAAAGGTGGCAGAGAAACTCTCCTATACAAATGTTTGGCCACATATTTAATGTTTTTTTTTTTTTTTTTTTAGACAGAGTCTCACTCTGTTGCAGTTGGAGTGCAGTGGTGTGATCTTGGCTCGCTACAGCCTCTGCCTCCCAGGTTCAAGCGATTCTCCTGCCTCAGCCTCTCAAGGAGCTGGGACTACAGGTGCGTGCCAGCATGCCCAGTTAATTTTTGTATTTTTACTAGAGGCGGAGTTTCACCATGTTGGTAAGGCTGGTCTCGAACTCCTGACTTCATGATCTGCCCACCTGGGCCTCCCACAGTGCTGGGATTACAGGCATGGGCCACCACGCCTGGCCATGAATTTTTATGGAAAGTGGCTTTTGCATAATTTTAAACTAATTTTTCAGATAAATTATATAATAATGAATACCCCCAAAACAGGACAAGAAAATGCTGCATTTTACCACACGCTCATTATTATAGTGCAGTATTTTTCAGGCTCCTGTGTCTCCTGTCCACTGAAGAAATAAACTGTACATCATAATCTAGTGCATAAATACATATGGGGATGCTCTATAGTAGGGATCTCCAAGCCCCAGGTCACTTACCACTACCTGTCTGTGGCCTGTTAGAAAACTGGCTGCACAGGAGGTGAGCAGTTAGCATTACCACCTTTACCACCTGACCTCTGCCTCCTGTCAGATTAGCAGTGGCATTAGATTCTCATACGCGTGTGAACCCTGTTGTGAACTGCGCATGTGAGTGATCCAGGTTGTGGGCTGCTGATGAGAATCTAATAACTGATGATCTGTCACTGTCTCCTATCACCCCCAGATGGAACTGTCTAGTCACAGGAAAATAAATTCAGGGCTCCCGCTGATTCTACCTATGGTGAGTTGTATAATTATTTTATCATAAATGACAATATAATAATAGAAATGAAGTGCACAATAAATATAATGCACTTAAATCATCCGGAAACCATCCCCACTTACCCTCCAGGCCATGGAAAAATTGTCTTCCATGAAACCAGTACCTGGTGTCAAGAAAGGTTGAGGACCACTGCTCTATAGGTAACACAGAGACATAGATGTAGATGTCATGAATAAAAGTTTCCAGTTATTCTTTATGAGGGAGATGCTTTCTTATGTTTGCTATCCCATTTTTTTCTTTATCTAAAACAATCCTGTTCTTAACTATTGAATTAATTTCACAACACACTTTTCAGGTCACATTTGCTAGCCAATTATTTTGGATATTAGAGATTATCTTAATCCTTTGTGTAAATTATTTGTGTCTTCATGACATTAACTTTATAATATTTGCCTGTTAATGTAGTTGATGTTGACTTAGAACAGTCAGATATTTTATTTGCATGAAATAAAAATTACCATTTTTTTCTGCAATACTGTTAATTATTAAAATTTTAGGGATTTAGAAGTCAGAAAAATATTCAACTTTTAAAATATCTTATGGAAGGACTATTTTATATTTAATAATTTAATCCATAGGATTATGCTTTGCCACATACTTTGAGGTGAGGCCTTAACTTGAATTTTACTCTAAAACAAAAGGCCTATTTGTGATGTCTCTTATTTTAGATCTATTTCAAAAGTCTTTGCAATTCATTTTTTTTCCATGGCTGATCATCTATAACCGTCAAATTAGTTCAAGCATAATAACCTTATAGAATTGTCTAATACTAATATTAATAAGCAACTTTCTAGTGCTTATTAATATAGTTAATAAAATAGACTTTAATACATTTAAAAGTTATTAACATGGTGAATGGGTATTTAATCACAATTAAAAAAATGGAAAAAAATAGACTTTGGAGTCAAGACAAAACTGGATTTGAATCCTGGCTATTGCAGTTTCTAGCTGTGGAACCCCAGGAAGGTTACTTAATGTCTGTGAGCTTTTCTTCCTTAGTCTAAAAACGAGAATGACAATTTAATTACATAATATATTCAAGATACTTAAGACAATGGGTGATACAAAGGGAATGCTCAGTCAATTGCAATCATCAATTTACAATTTTGTTAAAGTTATTCTTAGATTATGTATATATAATACATTTTTCTTACATGAAATAGTTTTGCTAAGTAATCTTTTAATATTATCTACATATAAGCATGTTTACCAGCAAATGTTAAAAATGATTATTATCTGATATGTATTTACTATCTTCTTGCATTCATAAAACATTCCCCCTAAAATGAAAATTTATAATTTTGTTTCTCATTTTAATTAAGGCATCTGTTTTGTTTAACCAGCAATTAAAATTTTCACATTTGCTTTTTCATGCTAAAAAGATGGCTGTGTTTTGGTCAGTTTTTTAGGAGTTATCACTGAGGCAGGGCCTTACTTTTATGGAATTTCCATCGTGCTCTTTCTCATTAATCCTGTTGAAATCAACTTGATAATAGTTCATTTTTTTTTAATTTATATCCGTAAATGATTTCATTTTATATTTTTCCTAATGAGCTTCATAAAATAAATTATGCTATATTCCATAATTCTGGAAAATAGTTTACGGAGCATCTCAACTAAACTTTTTAAACAAAAATTTAAAATAACAGGCCAGGCGAGGTGGCTCACGCCTGTAATCCCGGCACTTTGGGAGGCTGAGAAAGGTGGATCACGAGGTCAGGAGATAGAAACCATCCTGGCTAACACGGTGAAACTCCGTCTCTACTAAAAATACAAAAAATTAGCCAGGCGTGGTGGCACTCACCTGTAGTCCCAGCTACTTGGGAAGCTGAGGCAGGAGAATCGCTTGAACCAGGGAGGTGGAGGTTGCAGTGAGCCGAGATCGGAACAGTACACTCCAGCCTAGGCGACAGAGCGAGACTCCGTCTCAAAAATAAATAAATAAATAAATTGAAAAAAACACACAAAAATTTCCTAAGTCTACAGTATTTTGGTGATTCTTTCTTGGTACGTTTTGCATGTTTACTCTATGGTCATTGACTCACTTAGGAATTTGAATCATTTTTTTGACTCAGTTTTAGTAAGTTATGTTTTATTCTGCATGAAACGTATTCATTCTATAAACATTTTCTAAAAGCCTATAGTTGTGCATAGTATTATCCCATACAAACTTAGTACTTAGTATCCTATACTACATTTGTATCTCCATAGTTCTAAATTTCAGTATTATTCCTTGATAATTCCCTGCCTTTTCCATTTTATACAATTATTTACTTTCAAAGAATTAGATATTTATTATTTTCCATTTCTACTCCATTTTAAAATTCTCACATTTTGCTTTTATATCATAACTATATTTATATCTGCATTCTTGTTGTTCTGCTTATCCCTTTTGTAAATCTATGAACTGAAATTATTTCACTTTACTTTCTTTTTAAATACTACAAATAAAATAGCCATAAATTCTGCTTAGACAATGACCAAAGCATTATTTTCTTAAGAGTGTCTGACTAAAATTCTTACTCCCCTTTTGGTTTGTGTTTTGGTAAAGAGGGTGTTGGGGTTGAATCTCCTAATGGTTAATTCTTCATACATTTCTTTTTCTTTCACTCAAAACACAATTATCTTTATAGTCTACCTTGTCATGAACAGGTAGAAGACACTTCAAGTAGAGCCTGATCTATAGACTTTGGCATAATACTATTTCAGGAATATGAAATGACTAAATATTTATGAAATTATCATTAAAATATATTAAAATTATAGGAAAACAACAGTTTGGATTAAAAATAAAGATATATGGTAAATACCTGTTTTAATGTTAAATAGATATGTATTTATACATATAAATACAAATACGAATATATACATAGTAGTATGATCTTTCAACTGAGATTATATTTCACCACAAATTTGTTGATATATGGTCTCTATAATGAAATCAATTGAGGATTGAATTTGTATGCCTTGGCAGTAGTGGGTCCTAGAAAAAATTATTTAATTGATGTGAGTCACAGTTTGCTGATTTTCCTTCATCAAATGGTAAAAAAAAAAAAAAAAAAAAAAAAAAAAGCCTCACATGATTAGACGAGGGAACACTTCCAAGGCCCACCACAGTGCTGGTTTCATAGTTTTTGCTTAATAAATATTGTTAAAAAGTGTCCAAAACAGCATCCATTTCCATTGCCACTCCACCTTTATCCTCCACCAACATGCTACCCACTACCCAAGCTTAGTGTTCTTTTATACCTGCAGTTGTTCCTGAGTGAAATATGAGATAGCTGCATGCTAAATATTTTACACTCCAGCCACCCAGTGGCCTCCCTCGTTCTGCCTGTTAACACCTTCCATCACAAGATTACATCCCAGGGCAGGTCTTGTATCAGATGAATCACTGCCTTCTGTAAAAGAAACCTGTTACCTTCCCTGATTGTCCAAATGGCCAAATGCTTTATGGAGGAAAAAGGCTGGAAAGTTGGAAACCAATATATTGTTATTTATTTATTTAGAGACAGAGTCTCGCTTTGTCACCCAGGCTGGAGTGCAATGGCTTGATCTTGGCTCACTGCAACCTCCGCCTCCTGGGTTCAAGCAATTCTCCTGCCTCAGCCTCCCAAATAGCTGAGATTACAGGTGCACACCACCACACCTAGCTAATTTTTTGTATCTTTAGTAGAGATGGGGTTTCACCATATTAGCCAGGATGGTCTCGATCTCCTGACCTTGTGATCTGCCCACCTCAGCCTTCCAAAGTGCTGGGATTACAGGCGTGAGCCACCGCACCCTGCCTAGACTAGAATTTAAATGTCAGCTTTGGCTTTGTGAACCTCGTCGAGGTATTTAATCTAATGTAAACTGTATCCTTATTTTCGAAAGAAAGTAATCACAATCAATACCCAGTGGTTTTGTGTAAATTGGATGAGATAAAACAGGTAGAAATTCCAGGTACAGGTCATACCTTTGAAACACTGCCTTACCCACCTTTCCTCCCTTCCTCCCTCCCTCCCTCCCTCTCCCTCTCTCCCTCCCTCCCTCCCTCTCCCTCTCTCCCTCCTCTTCCTTCCTTCCTTCCTTCCTTCCTTCCTTCCTTCCTTCCTTCCTTCCTTCCTTCTCTTTCCCTTCCTCCCTTTCTTCTTGCCTTTATGCCTGTCGTATCCACTTTAATGTACAAAATCAGCTTTGGAAATCTTTTTTTTTCCTGTTTTTTAAATTATACTTTAAATTCTGGGATACATATGCAGAACATGCAGGTTTGTTGCATAGGTATACACGTGTCATGGTAGTTTGCTACACCCATTAACCCGTCATCTACATTAGGTGTTTCTCCTAATGCTATCCCTCCCCTAGGCCCCCACATCCCAACAGGCCCCGGTGTGTGATGTTCCCCTCTCTGTGTCCGTGTGTTCTCATTGTTCAACTCCCACTTATGAGTAAGAACATGTGGTGTTTGGTTTTCTGTTCTTGTGTTAGTTTGCTGAAATCTTTAATATAAAAAAACGAGTAACTCTTCCTGCAGACAAATGTGAAACATGGAGTTCAAATTCACAAAAATAGGAGGATGTGATTTCTTGAGTAGTTCTGTATTCCTTAGATTTTAATCTTAGAATATCACGAAACAATTATCTATTACTTTTAACTGCTAATTACTACAGTGAATACAATTGTTTCCAAGAAGTTGTGTATTTTTTATTTAGCATTAACCCAGTGCTTAATTATCATATAATAATGTAATATACAAATTGCTTAATTTTAATTGTTGAAATAAGGTTTGGCAAATGAGAAAATATTTTTAAATTGTTACTGTTGAGATAATTTCTATATAAATGATTTAAACTAGAAACGAGATTTGGGTTTTTTCAACTTATTTCTTAATTAAAGAAAATAAAACTTAAATTTCCACTTTTTGTATGGTGAACATTTCCATTTTTGAATATTTGAATAATTTTAATTAGCCTAGGCAACACAGAACTTTTAAAACATGTATTCTGTTATTGCTAGGTATGTTTTTCAAAAACAAATATGTCTAGTCAATTTCTATCACTTACCTCTATGCAAATAGGAGATAGTTAGAAACAGAGATAGAGAGATACATAGTCAGAGACAGAATGCCAGAGCCAGAGAAATGAATGAGATGAGGGATACTAAGAGAGCTGAAAGTCACACAAGGCAGAGAATGAACAATTTACACATAAAGGGTGAAACTTGGGAGTGACCATGACATGCAATGTGGGATTTGCCATTCTTTCATTCATTCTCAGATCAATTGTGCTTCTGATTTTATCATCATCTGAGCATATTGAATTTGTTTTTTATGGAACCATGCTGCATATACACATTTCTGGAACCAGAAATGTTTAAAAAGAAAAGTGAGGTACTCTAGGCAATGCTTAGAAACGTATAAAGCTGCATTGTGGAGCAACCAAGATATTCAAATGAGTATTGTATAACATAAATAAACTCTCTCTACTCAGGATAACCTAGACTATCCCAGTCAACCCAGGGAGCTGTCAGAAATATTACTGCATTTATTTTAAACATTGACTCTGTTCCTCAGTATGTTGCATATCTTACATCACACTGTCTATAGTTGGTGATTTCTTATGTACAGTCTTTTTTTTTCTTTCTTCAAAGTTTTCTGCTAGTATTAATCACCACAAAGCTTCAATTTGGTTTCATAAACTATTTTATCTCTCATCTGCATTTCTATTCCCTTTCTTTCCGGGATACCACTGAAATCTTATGATAGTTCAGCCATTTTGCACTTCCTGAAACATTTAAACTCTATTTACTATTGATACTATTTTAATATATATAAAATAGATATTAAAGTGAGTATCTGCTCAAAAGATTTTACAATACTTTGATAAAGAAAGTACATAAACATTTAGGAACACATGCAGCTCCTATAAACACTTTACGCCTGGTATTAAGTTTAAAATTGCTGACACATTTAATGTCACATTTGAAAAAATTCAAAGTGTCTTGTAGAAAATATTAAGCAAATAAATGTCAGAAACACACTTTTTTTTTTTGATGGAGCACTACCTGTCACCTGATAGTAACAGCATTTATAAATTATTGGATGTAGTTTGCATAGTACTTAATTATCCATTGATTGACCATTATATGGAAAATGTTGATAATATTCCTCACTAACTCATCATAAAAAATTAGCAAACTGGAAATAAAAACAAATGTCTTTACCTGAGCCTTCAAAAACAGCATGCTGAAGTATGATATTTTAAAAAGAGTCGGCCAGATGCAGTGGCTCACGCCTGTAATCCTAGCGCTGTGGGAGGCCGAGGCGGGTGGATCACGAGGTCAAGAGATAGAGACCATCCTGGCCAACATGGTGAAACCCCGTCTCTACTAAAAATACAAAAATTAGCCGGGTGTGGTGGTGTGTGCTTGTAATCCCACCTACTCAGGAGGCTGAGGCAGGAGAATCGCTTGAACCAGGGAGGCGGGGGTTGCAGTGAGCAGAGATCTCGCCACCGCACTCCAGCCTGGCGACAGAGGGAGACTTTGTCTAAAAAAAAATAGAAAGAGTCCCATTAGAATTAAGCAGAAAGCAAGTATGTGCACCAGCCTACTTACTACTATATTAACCCCCTAAACAATAAAAAAGTTTGTGTGACAATTGAAAAACAAGATATAAAAATAATCGATTATTTTCAGGAAATAGGTTTTAATTTATATAAAATGTATATAAAAGCCAAGAATGTGTATAAATTATTAAAAGTAATAAGACGATTTAATAAGAAATGCTGGTGCAGGCTGGGCGCAGTGGCTCATGCCTGTAATCCCAGCACTTTGGGAGGCCGAGGCAGGCGGATCACAAGGTCAGGAGATGGAGACCATCCTGGCTAACATGGTGAAACCCTGTCTCTATTAAAAATACAAAAAATTAGCCAGGCATGATGGCAGGCTGCTATAGTCCCAGCTACTCGGGAGGCTGAGGCAGGAGAATTGCGTGAACCCAGGAGGCAGAGCTTGCTGTGAGCCGAAATCGTGCCACTGCACTCCAGCCTGGGCAACAGAGTAAGACTCAGTGTCAAAAAAAAAAAAAAAAAAAAGAATGCTGGTGCAAAACAGTGTTCAAATTAAGGTGTTCTCAGACACCATTAGTCGCCAATGAATATAAGAATAAATTATAACACATAATAGAAGAACAATCTGATGGTATGTAGTAAATTTTGTTTAAATAAAGTACTAGAATTTTACATGTAGATTTAAAGTATTTCTTCACCTAAATTAAGACTAAAGACAAAGAAGGCCGGGTGTCGTGTCTCACCTCTGTAATATCAGCACTTTGGGAGGCCGAGGCAGGTATATCACGAGGTCAGGAGTTTGGGACCAGCCTGGCCAACATGGCGAAATGCCGTCTCTACTAAAAATACAAAAAATTAGCCAGGCGTGGTGGCACGCACCTGTGATCCCAACTACTCGGGAGGCTGAGGCGGGAGAATCACTTGAACCTGCGAGGCAGGCATTGCAGTGAGCCGAGATCATGCCACTGCACTCCAGCCTGGGCAACAGAGCAAGACTCTGTCTCAAAAAAAAAAAAAAAAAAAAAGACAAAGATAAGGTAGCCAATGTCCTGAATAACAAGACTCACTAACATAAAAATGTCAGATAACACCAGATAACACTACAAGTAAATTGTGAAGACAATGTAATTTAAATTTAAATTCCCCTGGGGTTTGTTGTGGATCTTGGCAAGTTGATCCTAAAATTCCTATTGAAGGGTAAAGGGCTAAGAATAAGAAGAACAAAGTTGGGCAATTGATCATCTCATACATCAAAAGTCTTTTAAAAGTATGTTAATTAAGACCACATGATATAGGGAGAGTATTAGACAAATGGGTCATTGGAATAGGAAAGAAAACCCAGAAATAGTGCCTTAAAATATTATTTATAGGTAAGAGGTCATGTTACAATCAAATGTGGAGAAAATACATTGCTCACTAAATAATGAAAGAAACATTGAATTTTTTTATGAGAACATAGTTCTCTACATTATACTATGGACCAAAGTAAATTTCACATATATTAAAAGTATAAATATTAAAATCAAATTATCAGACTTTCAGAATAACATGTAGGACAATAGATTTTTGTTAGTAGCAGAATGAATTATTTCACAGAAACTGAGAAGAAGTCATAAAAATTAGACTCTGGTAAATAAAATAAATAACTCCTACCAAAATGAATATACAAATTTAAAATATGAATCATAGGCTCAGAGAAGATATTTGCAATGTATATTAGACAAAGATTTAGTGTCCACAAAACATTACACCATTCTACATGTTGTTTTTGAAAACAAGCATCCCTTCTCTCACACACAAACACAAAATGGTTAAAGCATTTATTAGATACTTCACATAATAATAGAATTAAGTGAATAAAAATTATTAAAAAGTATACAAATTTACTGATAATCATGGAAAGGTGAATACAGACAATTAAATACTTATATCTACAAAATTTAAACACTGATGATAACAAGGTAGGCTATTGTGTGGAGAAAGTCTTATAAGTTAATAATTTGTGGAGGCACATGCCCTATAAGCCAGCTATTCCACTTTTTGATTTAATTACTAAGAGAATGTACCACGTATCTACATGTATTGACTTCTGAAGGTTGCTGTAATAAATTAAAACAAACTGGGTGGATTAAAGCAGTAGAAATGTATTCTTTCAAAATTCTGAAGGCCAAAAATCTGAAATTAAGGATAGTTCTTTGTGGAACTTTGAGGGAAAGTCTGTTTCATGACTCCCTTCTACCTCTGGTAGGTGTGAGCAATTGGTGGCGTTCCTTGGTTTGCAGACACATCACTCCCGTCTGGCTTTGTCTTCACGTGGTGTCCTCCTCTGTGTGTGCTCTTTGTCTATTTTCCCTCTCTTCCTGCAAGGACACGGTCATTAGATTAGGGTCCACCCTAATCCATTATGCCCTTGTCTTAACTTGGTACATCTGCAACACCCTTGTTTCCAAACAAGGTCGTGTCCTAACATTCTGTGTGAAAATGAATTTGGGGGGACACTATTCAATCCAGTACACCACACAGAGAAAAATGTATAATAAAGTTTATCAGAGCCCTCTTTGTCAAGGAGAACAATTTAAAACAACAGAATGTCCACCTATACACTAATGGATAATAAATAAGGGCAAAAGACATATAATGGTTATACAGGTGTTAAAACCAGTGACTCAGACATATGAATATCAAAGTTGATAAATATTAAAAACATATTGAGTGAAAGATAGAAATTGTAGGATATTCGACAGTTTTCTGATACGTAAGAATAATGAATACACAACAAAGCATAGTGTTTAACACATATGAAATAAAATATACAAACATGAAGTGTTACCTGCACATCAGTTTTAGGTTAGAGGTTATCTCTAAAGTGGGAAGGGGAAGAATGAGATCAGGAGTAAAGAAATCCTTGGAATATATTTATAATATTTTTCTTATTTAAAGGAGAGGAGATTTGGAGCAAATGTGTTGAAATGTTAACATCTGATATAGTTGAATGGTGAGTATAGAGCAGAGTTTCTCAACACCTGCACTACTGGTATTTGGCACATGATTTTTTGCTGTGTGGAGCTGTCCCATGCATTGTAGATCATTTTGATGTTTATCAGTTTGCCTGGCCTGTGTCCACTAGATGCCAGTAGCAAACCTTCCCCTCACCCCCAGTTATGACAATCAAAAATGTTGCCAAACGTTTTGTTCTGTGGATAAAAATCAACTCTGGTTTAGAACTACTGGTGTAGAGTATTCATTATATGTTTCTGTTTGTCTTTGCACATATTTAAAATATATAATTGAATATTGTGATAAAATAAAAATGTATTCCTTGCATACTGTTTTAATAAAAAATAAAGATAATTATCAACATATAAACATATATAATATAAAGTATGCCATGTCATAAATTCAAGATATAAAAAATACTTACATAATAAAGAAAATTTGCAACTAACTTTGAGCTGTTTAAGACAGACTACACTAAAGAAAAAATGTCTTGGTTTCACCTTTAAAGATGTGTAGTATTTTATAAGTTTGAGAAGTGTGGAATACCATTATAAGCAAGAACGGCAAGGGAGCAAAAGCTACGTAATTATTTTACAGAATAATGAATTCTTCTGTGAAACTGAAACATAGAGTCTCAAATTTTCATGCCTTCAATGGCAATAGCATATGTGTGTGGAGCAAATGGTTGTAAGAAATTTTAGAACAGTGCGGCCTACAACAGATTGGAGAGGGCACCTAGCAGACCATGCAAAACAAGTTTGAGGGCAGATTCAGTCCACATTTTTAATTGCCCTTGTCTTAAAATGTATGGAGGGAACTACTAGAAATATGCTGGCAAGAAATAATTGATACCATTAAGAAACAGTCACTTAAATTAATATTCTTGTAGAATGTTGACACGTTAAAATTGCTTAATATACAACTTCATGGATTAGATGTTTTAATATGATTAATGTATCAATACTCCACAAATTAACTTGCTGATTAAATGCATTGACAAATATAATTCTGGCAGGATCTTTGAAAAATTGGCATGATGACTTTGAAAATCCATATGAAAATGCAAAGTATCAAGAACAAATTTGGAGATCTCATACTGCATGTCTTTGAGAGTTGTTGTGAAGCTACCGGATCATGAAGTGTGATAGTGACGTAAGAATCATCAAATAGATCAGTGGAACAAAATGAACAGACCAGCAACAGAGCCACACTCATTCAGTCCTTTAATTTTCTACAAAGCTTTCAATATTATTCAATTTGTATCAGTATTTGTCTTTTCAACAAGCGGTGGGATAAATAGATACTATAACTTGAGGATCTTTACATTATAATATATACAAAACATAATTCAAGACACACCATAGACCTTAACATAAAAGCTAAAACCATAAGGTTTTTAGAGGAGAACATCAGAATTTCTTTGTGATTTGGAAATATGCAAAAGTATCCTAGACTAGAAACAAAAAACGATAATAACAAAAAAACCTGACAAGTTAGACTTGATCAAAAATTTAAAATAAATCTTAAAATATTTTCTAAAAAAATGATTCCATTAAGCGAAATAACAGGAATGTTACAGATCTAGAGAAAATACTTGCGAAACATATATGTCTTACTGAGAACTGGTATCGGGGATTTTACATAACTTCTACAAATCAATGATAATAAGATTCAAAATGAGCAAAGAATCCAGAAACTCCACAACAAAATCTGCAGAAATAGTCAATAAACAATACAAAATATGTCTATCACAGTAATCTGGGAAATGACAATTAAAGGCATAACTGGAAACCCATCAGCAATAACAATGACATATTTTGAGAGTAAGTGGATCAACTGATATTCTCACACATTTCTGGGAGAAATGCAAAATGTTAAACTATTTTAGAAACAGGTTTGGACATTTTTATTTATTTATTTTTGTCAAGGACTGTGTTCTCTATTAGAGAAAGATCAGAAAAGGGTCTCTTTGTTTCTGCAACGTTATGAATATTTTATATATACCATTCAATAACTTCCCAGCAGCAGTTGCTTTTAACATGTTAATTTAATGCTGAAGGCCATGCCCATTATAAAATCATGTACTAATCTCTGCTGTGTATTTGAGTTTTTATATATTCTGAAGAGTATCCCAAGAAATGCACAGTTAGAACTACAATTAAAAATTTTCTGGGTAATTAATCTTATGTCATATCTGTGTTATTATTTTTTATCTTTATACTATGAAGAATTGCTGTTGGATAAAACATGTATGCTCTTTATTAGATTCATATAGATAAGGCATATTAACTATTTACTTAAAAGTGTTTGCCTTTTCATAGAATCAAATACCAGGAGGGCAAAAATTGTGTCTTGGTCACATTTGTTTCCCAGTGCTTAGAAGAATATCTGGCATATAATAAAAACCCAATGAATAGTTGTCAAATGAAGGAATATGACAACCAGAATCGAATAGCTGCAGGACTATAAATGTTTATGAGTTATTTGTGTCTTCATTAAAAATGACATTTTAGGAGGCCATGTGGCTTGCTGAATACCTGCAGTTAATATATATTATTTTGTAAAAAATTATAAAATATTGTTTACGTTTGTAGATTTTTTTGAAGTTTAAATTTTTCTTCAAATAGTCTATAGAGCAGAAATTTGTATTTGCATCTCTTAATAATGCATGCTAATTACAATTTAGGGACATGAAGGCTTATATAAATGCTGAGTAAATTTTATATGTACACGTTTCCCATTCAAATGATTTTCATAGCTCATGGGGCATTCAGTTAAATGCAATCACTCTTTATGTTTCATGGAAATGGAATGGGATCTGGAGAGATGCATTTTTTTTCTCACCAATTCATTTCTCATTATAGTTCAGCACTGTATTTCTTTAATACAATAAGAATTGCATTTTGTTGTTGCTGATTTTTCTTTATACTTGTTATTTTTTACAGTATTATTGGGAATCAAAATCTTCTATTTTTATATTAGGTTTTTTGAATTTAGTTTTTTCTTGGACAATTTAGGTCATTTTTTATATATTAGGTTTTTCTTTGGCAATTTCTACTAATGCAGGTGAACAATATGTGATGATTGTAGGATTTCCAAAATTAGATATCTACATAACAAGAAGTAAGTCATTTGTTTCCATTATCACTTTTTAACAATTATGCATGCACAGGGATTGAATCTCACTTTTAAAAAGTCAATTTTTGATCTTGCAAATGTGTTTTACTCTCCCGTTGCCTGATCAGTGGAAGTTTTCAGTAGAAAGCCAAAAGAGGAAATGACTGCTTTCATGTTTTCTAATTAAAACACACACACACACACACACACACACACACACACCACACAAACACATACATCTGATTTAAGAGGTGGCCAGCAAAGAATTGCAAATAGCTCTTATAGTTAGAAGAAAGAAAGAAATAATTACAGTCTTTTTCATAATTTCATTTCAAAAAATGAAGATTCAAAAATATTGTGTTTCTGGAAACTTAAGTAATCATGCTTATTATGAAAAATATAGGAGGAAATAAAATGGCATAAAAAAGGAGATGAGGTGATCCAGTATATACACTATTAACAATTTAGTATACGTCACTCCAGTTATCTACCAATTTATAAAACAGTTTATGAGTATATTGTATTTACTGTGTTGTAATCTGAATGTATCATTTTTCCCTTAGCAATAATCTTGAATGATTAAATATTAATCTGCAATATGATTCTTAATGACCTCTTAGTATTCCACTAGTTAGCTGGAAAATATTTTACCAGATCAATCACTTATTATTGGACATTTCTTCTGTTTTCAATTGCAATGATTATCCCTGTCTTTACTTTCATATCTGATAGCCTTTTTATAGGGTGTTTTAGAGTAAAACTGATACTTTCCATTAGCTTAAAATATTAACAAGAAAAGAACGTGATTATTTTGACTTAATGGAATAAGCTGTGGTGTGACTCTGGTTCTCATCCAAATTAATTATATGACCTTGAGGTATTTCAGTTCTTTGAGCCTCAGTTTCTTCTTCTGTAAAGTAGGTATTGGATGGATAATTACTGATTATCCTTCAAGTCCTAACATTCTCTAACAGCTGTGGGTGTTCCCTACAGATTTGATGGTATACAGTTCCTGAGTACAAAGCAGGAAGTAGTTTTATCCATGGTTTTCAAGTTATCTGTCCAATTTTAATCTACAGTAGGTGTCCAAGGGGGAGAATACAGTCATGGATTCCTAGCTTCTGTTCCTGGTTGGGCGAGTAAGGCCCCTTCCTAGTCCCTTTTTACTGCTTATCACTAGAGACAGAAAATAAAATCCATGGCTTCAGGCTGCTAAAAGCCTAAAACAAAACAGGACAACAACAAAATAAGGTGGGTTGGACAAGCCAGAACATTTATCCTCTGCTTACAGAGTTTGAAGATTCTTCCATGGCTTGCTTTTAATCTCAAGTGCCTGAATGAAAGTGAACAATAATGACACGAGTGTATCACATGGTTGTCATCCATATTGAGTGGCTAACTGTGAGGATTCCAACTCTCCGAAAAGGGATCTCTCCACAAAGAAAGCTAGACCAAACTCCAGTACTGTTCTCTCTTTCTTTAATTTTCTTCTCTTGATGCATATTTTATAGTTTTAGTTTCATCAATATCTGCTTTGCTTTTGAACATTCATTTGTTTGGATTTATTTTTCTCACTTTTGCTTTCTACTTAATCAAAGTTGTAATTTAAAGTGACCATCAAATGATACAGCACTGGAAATAGTAAAGTTAGTCATACTCAGTAGAACCAGGATGCATTTCATCCATAGGGTGCCCCAAAGAGATCATTAAGTATCTCACACTGTAACAACAGATCTCTCATGTATTCGAAAATACTGTCTTCAGATGGCTTGAACTTAACTCCCCACTATCATTCTCTTTGGATTGCAGTCTTGATTTAGTTATATGTGATCATTCTAAACCTCCTATATCATCTAGCCTTTACTGGAGGTTTATAGCTAATGTATTTTATGACTACACATTTTTACATATTTTATTGGAATGAAACTATTTATCTTCAAGACTGATTGTGCCAATAGCAAATAAGGATGGTCCCACCTCTCTGTGTTCCTACTAGGAAGTTCCACTAAATTATCAGGAATTAGATTGTGTCACATAGATCTATCCAGAGATAAGAGGCATATGAGAATGAGGCTCATATTACCTGTAAGACATGAGCCTAGGTGACTTCTAAAAAATGTTTATGACAAAAATGAACAGCTGAGATGGAGTCTTTTAATATTTGTCTTCTAAAGGAATGTTGATTATTCTTTGCATGAATTTTCTGAAAATGGCATTTAACCTCATAATATTCTGAATAGTTACTGAATTATTAGAGTACTCTCACATTTATTTCCAAAGATGGATGTCTATTAGAACCCACTCTAGTACAGGTAACCTGGGGGATAAATTTGTAGGCATACCTATTTCAGAGAAATAGATGTATTGTATCTTGACCTATAGGAGCCAGATAATCAGATCTAGGTGAAGTCATTCTGAAGAAAACAGAGGCTTAAGTAGATATTTTGAAAGTCCAAAGATTGTTCATTACATTTTCTTCTTTTTATAAACACTCAGAGCTATTATAGCATAACTATTATAGCATAGCTATTATAGCATAACTATCTTGTTTTTTTTTTTTTGTTTTTTTTTTTTGCTTGGTAAAACAATCACCTTGGTTAATTCTATCACCTACTTTGTGTCCTAACCCATCAGCCCAACAAGGTTGAAGAAACACAAGTACATAAAACTAGTCTCATTTTATATTTATGACCCTTGATCTTGGTACTTATTGCTGTCGAGCAATAACATTCCATTTCGAAATTCTATTCCCTGTTCAAGTCTTTCAGACATATCTTTTACCTTTTACTTCTCCTTAAATATATAATACCTCTTCTCCCATTCTCACACATAGGTGATGAACTTGTTTTATGTCACTAACAAAATTGCAAAAATCAGAAGAGAACACCTACAGGCTTCCACTATCATATTTATCCCATAACTTTCATCTGTACCCAGGCACTCTCCTTCACAGTCTATGACTATAGATTATTAATTCTACCAGTTCTCACAGAAGACTACCCTATATAACAAACACAAATATATAATTCCAGTAATTCACCTTTTTCTCCTATATTATGAATTATCCCCCTGCTAGGCTGTTAATATTCAAACATACTGTCTTTTCTCCCATCTTAAGAAATACGTTTTTTTAGTACCTACTCACCAGTCCAGCTATTGCCTCATTTGTCTTCCTTTTGCGGGAAAACTTCTCATAAATGTGAATCATACTGATGTTTCAAATTTACATCTTCCCATATCCTTTGAAATAGCTCTAAACAGGCCTTTACTCTTACCATTCTTCTAAAACTGTTATATTTAAGGTCACCTATAACGCTGTTGATCAGTTTTTAGTAGTCATGTTATTTGTTCCATCAGAAGTATTTGACACAGCAGAATTATGTTTCTTCATTGGCTGTCCAGGACCTCACATTCTTACTTTTACTTGTAAATTGCTGGCCATTAGTTACTGAGGGATTGATGCTTCAATATGTCTTTTCTGAATTCTAAATACTTGCAATGGTAATGACATCTAGTTTCATGGCTTTGATATCATCTGTCAGTCAATCTCTGTCTCTATGTATCTCTATTTGTCCATCTATCTATCTATCTATCTATCTATCTATCTATCTATCTATCTATGTATCTACCTCTTACCTACCTATAATTGGTCTATCCCAGAACTCTTGCCTGGGTTCCAAGTTCATACTTCCAACTGCTTACTATATTTTTTTCCATGTGAATATCTAATAGACACTTAGATCCTAACATGGACAATTGACTTTCTAACCTTTTCTTCATGCACTCGTTCTGGTCCAGTTCTTCCTATCTCAGTTAATGATTAAACTCTAGGCCAAAATTTGGTTTATACTTGACTCTCCTCTTTCAAATCATACATTTAATCCGTCTATAAATCTTGTGGCTCTTCATTTGAACTATATCTCAACACTTCTGCTGCTACCACCCTTCCATAAATGATAAGCTTCTCTCTCCTGGATTATAGCAACCACTTATTTCCTTGCTGGCCTCTCTTTTCGGAACAATCTCTTCCAGAAATCATGTAACTCATATAGTCATCTCTTTGCCTTCTCACTGAAGTCTATCCCAACCAACCTATGTGAAGTTTCTCGTAACCCCTATCTCATTGCCGGCACTATTTCTCCCTAGCAAAAATCACATTCTACCATGTTCTATATGTTAACATTTTATACTGTTATTTATCTGTCCACACAAGTATGTAAACTCTTTGACAATCAAAATAAAGATCTCTGCTTTATTTATTACTAGGAACAAAATAGCAGTTAAATAAATATGAGCACTTTTCTAATCCAGAATACTTTTTTTGTTTGCTGATAATATTCTTCATTTAGATTCTAGAATGTGAGCCAGTTGAGAATTAATATTAGGCTTTATATAAGTTTTTAAATGCTATATGCTTACGAGAAGACTCAAAAATACTCATATTCCCACATTTAAGGGTTTTGACCTCTCAGGAGAAAAATAGAATGATTAAGGGTGTTTTGTTCACCACTCTAATATTCGTTATTTTTCAAGAGAATATATCTTAAGCTTCCTAGCTCCCTTAACTAAAATTATTATCTTCCTTCCAGTCGTGAGTCAATTTTCTGACAAATTGGACATGATTTGTCTTAACACTTACAATTCCCTGTCAAGGCAAACGCAGTCTGCTCACACATATGGTCTCTTTTGGACAATATTTTAACTTTAATTTATTCTGCACACCTCTAAGACTTGGCAATCTCTGAGGACCTTGCCTGGATTGGAGGCAGATCAGATGAAGGTCTTCTTGGACTCAATGGCTAATGAGTGAATTTCTTCCTATTCTTTCACATACAGCATCATTAATCTAAATTGAAAATGTATCACCATCATTTATGGTTCTGAATGGCACCATATGGTGTTAGTTAATCTGGAGGAATTTTACTTTTACTATTACTCTTTTGGCTATTGACCTAGATGTTACTAAAATGAGGGTATCTCATGTTTGACTGCTGATCTTTTGATGGCTCTTCCGTATGAGAACACAAAGGCAGAGTTTCTTCTTGGTTTTAATTCTGGGCATAGCAAGTCTAGAACATTTCAATTGCAATTTTCCCTATGAGAGAAAGAAAGATAAAAGGTCTAAGATACACACAAGGACTTTCAAACTCTATTAGTGACCCATAGTTCTATTTTCTCCCCATAATGGCTGCATTCTCTAATATAAACAGGTAGAATAAAGGTGTGTAACAAATTGATCTGTTGAAATTATTTTAATATTAAATTAATTATTTTAATTATTTAGGAGTATTGCCATTCTATAGTCTATGGACACATTTCAATACCGGAAATAACTGAAGATATTCTGAATTGTGTTTGGTGAATCAGTGAGTGATCAGTCTAGGTGACAAATACAAGCTAATAGGCATATTTACAAAAAAAGTCTGAAGATAATTCTCTAAAATTTATTAAGCTATAACTTAACCTTTAGAATAATGAACCTACTTTGAAGCAATGCATTCATGAAGATTGCACATTCTGGCATATTTAGTAATTTCACAGTAATAATGAGTCATTCCTGAATGTTTTCAAAAATAATATTTGAAGATGTATTCTTAGGATCACTCTGTATATTCTAGTAATAAGAGCTAATATTTGTTAGCATTTTTCATGTACCAGACAATATGCTAACATTTTTATAACATCTTTCAGTTTCTCTTTCAGTAAATATATATTGAATGCTTGCTCAATGTCAAGTACTATGCTAAGAACTTGAGGTACACAATAAACAAATAAAAAGATGAAGGCTCCTGCTACCATAGGGCATTAGGGTGGAAGACAATTGGCAAAAAATGGCAGACATAGACTGTAACAGACTAATTACAATATCTCAATGAGTTGAACTGTACACCCCTAAAATTCTTGTTAAAATCTTCAGCCTCATTGCCTCAGAAAGTGACCTCATGTGGAAAGAGGGTCTTTATAGAGATAATTCAGTTTAAAAAAGGTCATTCCAATAAGCCCCAATCCAATATGTCTGGTGCACTTTTAAAAGACAGAACTTTGAAGACAGACCCACATGCAGAAAGAATGCCAGGTGAAGATGAAGGCAGAATCAGAGGATGCTTCTGCAAGCCAAGGAACATCAAAGACTTCCAGAAAATCACCAGGGGCTAGGCAAGAAGCAAGGGTAGGTTTTCGCTCACAACCCCAAGAAGAAACCAGTCCTACTAACAACTTGATCTTAGACTGAGTCTTCAGAACTGAATAATAAATTTCTGTTTATAAGCCACCCATTTGTGGTACTTTAAGGTAGCCCAGTAATGTATGTAGCCCAAGTATGTAAGATGGTATGGAAGAACACCTTTAAATATGGCTATGAAAAATGTATTTTCCCCATAGATGCATGCCAATCTTCCCATCATAAAATGGAGTGTATTTACTTTTGTATCCAAACTAGTCATGTGCTTTACTTTTAACAACACTGTGAGGCTGTGCCAGTGCCAGGAGGAGCTTAAAAAGACCTGACAGTTTCACCTTGGCTATCTGGGAGTCCAGCTTTCATGCTTTAAACTGGAACCAGGTCTAGACTTCTGGAGGAAGAATGGCCACATGCAGCATAATCAACAGATCTCAAATCCAACCAGTACCAACTCACAAATAGATCAGTGAGGTGGTGTTGTACATTCCAATCCCCAACTGAACCCCCATCTGAATACAGCTGCATAAGTGACCTGAACTAACATTGCACAGAGCCAAACTGTACAACTGAATCTTAGCTAGATTCATAGTCATGAGAAATGATAAACCATTTTTGAGTTAAACATTTATGTTTTCAGGTGATTTGTTACACATCAATAAATCATTAAAACATAGACCAACAAGTTCCAGGAAAATAATAAAGGTAGAATGAATAAATTGAATCAGAGTGTTTCTATGTGCCATGGTAGTGGTGGGGGAGAGTAGGAGGCTGCAATTCTCACAGCAGTTTATGAGGTTGATATAATATCCCCTTTTACAGACAAGCAACTGAAATTACAGAGGTTAAGCAGGGTGTCAATTGCTACCTAGTGAAGGCTAGATTCAAATTCAGAGTATCTGTCCAAACCACACTATCAAATAAATTACTGGAGATGGAGAGTAGAGTAGGTCATTGATGATGACAAAGTGTCAACAGAGTGGATTTTTCTCTCCAAGATAACAATCTAGAAAAACACTTTTAAAATAAATATTTTAAGGAAGATGTCATGGTTAATTCTGTGTTGACATAGCCCTGGCGATATGGTTTGGCTTTATGTCGTCACCCAAATCTTATTTCAAATTGTAATCCCCACATGTTGAGGGAGTGACCTGGTGAGAGGTGATTGGATCATGGGGTTTGTTTCTCTCATGCTGTTCTTGTGATAACCAGTGAGTGCTCATGAGATCTGGTTGTTTGATAAGTGTCTGCACTCTCGCATTCTTGCTCTCTCTCTCCTGTCGCCATGTAAAATGTGCCTTGCTTCTCCTTTGCCTTCTACCATGATTGTAAGTCTCCTGAGGTCTCCCCAGACATGTGGAGCTATGAGTCAATTAAACATATTTTCTTTATAAATTACCCAGTCTCAGGCAGTATCTTTTTGTTGTTGTTGTTGTTGTTGTTGAGACGGAGTCTTGCTCTGTTGCCTAGCTTGGAGCACAGTGGTGTGATCTCAACTCACTGCAACCTCCATCTCCTGGGTTCAAGCAATTCTTCTGTCTCATCCTCCTGAGTAGCTGGGACTATAGTCGCACGCCACCATGCTCGGCTAATTTTTATATTTTTAGTAGAGATGGGGTTTCACCATATTGGTCAGGCTGGTCTAGAACTCCTGATGTCAGGTGATCCACCCACCTTGGCCTCCTAAAGTGCTGGGATTACAGGTGTGAGCCCCATGCCCAGCCTCAGGCAGTATCTTTTATAGCAGTGTGAAAATGGACTATAACACATTTGGTGCCCAGACATTCAGTAAAACATTATTCTGGGTGTGTCTGTGACAGTGTTTCAGGAGACTGAGTAAAGGAGATTGACTTCCCTAATATGAGTAGACCTCATCCAACTATTTGATGGCCTGAATAGAAAAAACAAAACAAAATAAAAAAACACTGACTGTCTTCAAGTAAGCAGGAACTCCTCCTGCCTGGCTACCTTTGAGCTAGAACATTAACTTTTTCCTGCCCTCGGATTTATACTCAAATATTAGCTCCTGCTGGGTCTCAAGCCTATCAGCCTTCAGTCTGGAATGACATCATCAGCTCTGCAGGTTCTCAGGCCTTCAGACTCAGACTGGAACCACATCATCATCTCTGCTGTGCCTCCAGTTTGAGGACTACAGACCTTGAGACCTGTCAGCCTCTATAATCATTTGAGACAATCCTCACAATAAATCTTTCTACACATCTATGGATCCTATTTGTTTTTTGTTTGTTTGCTGTGGAAAACCTTGATTAATACAGAAGTTATGTCTCCACCCTGTGTGTGTGCATGTGCATGCGGGTGTGTGTGTGTGTGTGTGTGTGTGTGCGTGCGTGTGTGTGTGTGTATGATAGGTGAATATAGCATCTGGGATTTAGACAGAAATTTTGGAAACCCAGTCTAAGCCTCCTTTTCTTAAAGTTATTAAAAAGTCAAGAAGAATAATGCTTATAGAAGGGGCTGACTAATAGGGATATTGTGTAACACACTAAAAGCCTGCATGAGATTCATAAAATCAAAATTGAGTTTTCCATCTATATTTTTGGGTTTTTTTTGAGAGAGAGATTCACTCTTGTTGCCAAGGCTGGAGTGCAATGGCATGATCTCGGCTGACTGCATGACTGCAACCTCCGCCTCCCGGGTTAAAGGGATTCTCCTGACTCAGCCTCCCAAGTAGCTGGGATTATAGGCGTGTGCCACCACACTTGGCTAATTTTTGTACTTTTAGTAGAGACGGGGTTTCACTTAGTTGGTTGAACTCCTGACCTCAGGTGATCCACCCACCTCAGCCTATCTAGATTTCTTTATATTTTATATTTTAAAGGATTTTAAAGTAACATATTAATGGAAAATTGAAAAAAGCAACATCAAGAGAAATGAATAATATATAAGCCTGCACATTAAGCAACTTGTATTTTTAAGTGAAGTTTTATTTTCGTAACATGATCATTGCATTTGTAGGCAAACTTGCATGAGAAAAATACATTTTGTGGGAGAATAAATGAATATTGCTTAGGGAGTATCAGATTCTAAATAGCAAAGACATTCATCATATCTTTAACTGTATTTGGCATGGTATGCAAAAATAATAATTTGATTAAGCAAAATTTATCCAATAAATAAATAAAGTTCTTTCCTTTGTCCTTCAGTCTTCCAGATGGTCATAGTCTCTTTCATCCTCTTTTACCTGACCTTGTAATTTTGATTGTTGCATTGTGCACAGTCACCAAAAGTGAAACAAAAATGACACTACATTCAAGTTATAAAGAAGAAAAAGAGAAAAAGAAAATGGAATACTAACATGCTAACATAACAATAACATCAAAAATACCTCTGTGTTCCTGTTTTCCTCATATAAAAACTAAATTATTACTTCCATCTTTCATGGATTCAGATCTTGATTGTAATGGTACTAGTGATAGTTTGTGTAATGCAAATAATGTTTTCTTATTAATCAAATTCCAATTATCCTCTTTGCTTTATGAAATCTCACACTGTAGGAGAACTGCCTCTGCTTATATTTTGCAGCATTTCCTTTGAAAGGGAAGTAATTTTTCTTCATACATTTTTAAATAGAATCAGAAAATATATGGTTTGTGGTTTTCAGCTAGCACAGTTTTCATAAATTGTATCTTCTTGGGGGGTGGGGGTGGGAAACCCAGATACTTTCTAACTGTATTTTCTTCATGATGAAAAATTTTGTTCGTTTTGTGATAAGAGAAAGGCATGTGGGAGATGAAGTAGAATGACTCATTCCAGCTTCATTATTAATTTTCTGTATGACTGTAGTCATATTGCACCAACTTTCTGAAGCTACATTTTTCTCTCAATAATAATAATAATAATAACAAAAAATGATGGTAACAATTCTTAATTAGAAGGGTTTTGAAATGATTAAAGGTAATATATGAGATATAACTTAGTCCATCTTGAGTTTTCTGATAATGTTAGTTGTCCATAATATTGCTGCTCTTTTTTGATTACTACTATTATTTTGTTTTCTTTTTTTTGTTTGTTTGTTTGAGATGGAGCCTCGCTCTGTCACCAGGCTGGAGTGCAGTGGCGGCATCTTGGCTCACTGCAACCTCCACCTCCTGGGTTCAAGCGATTCTCTTGCCTCACCCTCCTGAGTAGCTGGGACTATAGCCATGGGCCACTACACACAGATAATTTTTGTATTTTTAGTGGAGACGGGGTTTCACCATGTTGGCCAGGATTGTCTCGATCTTTTGACCTCGTGATCCGCCCGCCTTGGCCTCCCAAAGTGCTGGGATTACAGGCGTGAGCCACCGCGCCCAGCCGATTACTACTATTATTACTGCTTTCTAGAAACATCTCATCTATTTTAATTGTCTGAATAGGGAAGAAAAAGGAGCCATACTTCTTCCTAAATGATTTGGTAATGACATAAGTGCCACACATAGATACAGATCCATGAAAGAAGCACTGGTGGGCTGGATTTCTAAAATCCACACCTTCATGATTATAAAGATTGTCTCTCTCCTATGAACAAATGTGGATATAACATCAGAAGTTCCATTTTGATTTTTCCATGTAGTCTATAAGCTATTGGGCCATAAATTCTACTTTCATTAACTTGTCCTAGTGATCCTGGGGAGCCACTTTCCTTTCCTAATGTCAGTTTTTCATTTGAAAATGGTAAATAATGTGTTAATTATATTAATTTTGATATTATGAGACTGCTATAAGCAACGGAGATTATATATGTATACACATACACATATACATGAATATATATACCTATATATATATATGTATTTCTTTATATCAGTGTGTTTCTTTATATCAGTGTGAGAATGGACTAATACACACCTATTATAATTCTTTTACTTATGATTCCTATTTTTTTCTGTGTCTTTCCCACATCCTTTGTCCTTTAACAGTAAGATGATCCAATAGTGTTTATCAAAAAATAAAAGTGTTTTTGTAAATCAGTCAGAGAATTGATTTGTATTTTCTTTTTTTTTTATTTTATTATTTTTTTTTAGATGGAGTCTCGCTCTGTCGCCAGGCTGGAGTGCAGTGGCACGATCTCAGCTCACTGCAACCTCCACCTCCCGGGTTCAAATTATTCTCCTGCCTCTGTCTCCCGAGTAGCTGGGACTATAGGCGTGTGCCACCATGCCGGGATAATTTTTGTATTTTTAGTAGAAACGGGGTTTCCCTATGTTGGCCAGGCTGGTCTTGAACTCTCGACCTCATGATCAACCACCTTGGCCTTCCAAAGTGTTGGAATTACAGGTGTGAGCCACCACGCCCAACCTGATTTGTGTTTTCTATTTAGGTAACTTGTGATTTTCATTTTACCCTAGTTTGGATTGAAATGAGGCTAACTCAAGTACTGCCTTCAATGTTTAATTTTATATTTTATCTTATATGGCTCATGATATCCTGATGAAAGAGGTGTGGTGTCATTTCCTAGATGACAAACTGAGGTTCAGCCGGCATGTTAAATATTCACAACAAAGCTGCGGGGTCAGAGCCAGGGTTTAGACCAGGTCTTTTGGTCAGTAGTCTTTGTATACTATCTTATGCTGATTCTGTTGATATTTACATTGACAAAAAAAGAAAAGAAATATTGAACAATCTTAAAAGATATCAGTTAAATAACTAACTAACATCTGAATATAGGACCACATCTATCTTACATGGATAGTGAGGCATGTAAGAGACCTGAATGATGTTACCAGCCTTCTGGGAGATTAATTACAACATTTCCCAAACAAACACACACACAAGCACGGTTACCACTTAGTGGTTCTTTAACAGGTTCAAAGTGTTACTCAGTCCTAGGTGCATCACAGCTACAGTTGTGTGTTTGAAGGTAAGGTGTAGGAAACACCTGTTGTCAGTGTTTTATGATATCCTGCCTAACAGGATCACCACTGTGTCCTCTTTACCTAGTAAATGGACAGAGCGTATAACAAAGGCTCAATAAATATTTGTTGAATAAATTTGTTGAATGAATTTTGTTTAATATAAAAATTTGTTTCAAAAAGTCCTGTTTATGGTAGTCCAGGTCTGTGCCATAAAATTGATATACATTTATTCATTCACTTGATTCAACAATTATTGATACCTTCATGTTTTAGATTCTATATGTTCATGGAACTCATTTTCTGTGTCTCCTTTATTCTCTTAGAATTACCTAGCTCATTGTTACCTAGAATTCTGTATCACATTCATTATTTTTACCATACTAGAGTATTTTTAAAATAAATTTTCTTTTTTCTTTTTAAATTCAATAGTATTAGTCTCATGCTAAAAGATAATATCCATGAAGTCACCTATTCGATGTGATTATTATATTTTTCTAATACATAAAATTGAAATAAATATATTATTGATATAGACATATATATTTGTCATTTGAAACTATCGCACAAAAAGTTTTTGGGTTTAAGGAACAGTTTGGAAAATACTGATCTGAATTGACCCTGTTAATTTGGAGTTAACACATTGAAGACGATGGTGGTGAACTGGTATAATAAAGGTCAAAGAAATGGTTCATGGCAGCACACACCAAAACAAAGGTTTTCTTTTATGAATAAGATAGTGATGCCTCATATACTTCACTTTAAATTAGAAGCATTATCAGTACATACTACAATATTCATTCATTTCATAGTGTAACATATTATTTTTTGCTTCTTACAGTATTGTAAAAGAATATTTGTGGGGACAGGGACCCAGTCATGTTTACCAGTTGAGGGCTCTAGGTTCAGGTTGTAGTCAAATCCTAGCTCTAACACTTACCAGATTTTTAATATTAGGAAAGTTATTTCATTTCCTTGGGCTGCGATGTCCTTATCTATATAAATATTCACGATAAATATTATTTTTAAAAATAGGATAATAATACCTATGTAGAGACACAGTTGTTGTCATTAAATAAAATCACCTATGCTGGCATTTCAGCAATACCTGGCACATATTAATTAGCTATGTTAACTCTTAAAATTATTACGACTATTAGAGAATTTGATTAATGCTATTGACCTTATTTATTGAAAACTATAAAGTTACACATAAAATCAAAATTTTGAACACAAAGATCAGAGTTTTCTCAGACTTCTTAAAGCTTGAAACTTCTAGCTTAAGAGATCTATTTCAGAGCCTGTTATTGGTCTATTCAGAGATTCAACTTCTTCCTGGTTTAGTCTTGGGAGGGTGTATTTGTTGAGGAATTTATCCATTTCTTCTAGATTTTCTAGTTTATTTGCATAGAGGTGTTTGTAGTATTCTCTGATGGTAGATTGTATTTCTGTGGGATCGGTGGTGATATCCCCTTTTTCATTTTTTATTGCATCTATTTGATTCTTCTCTCTTTTCTTCTTTATTAGTCTTGCTAGCGGTCTATCAATTTTGTTGATCTTCTTAAAAAACCAGCTCCTGGATTCATCAATTTTTTGAAGGGTTTTTTTGTGTCTCTATTTCCTTCAGTTCTGCTCTGATTTTAGTTATTTCTTGCCTTCTGCTAGCTTATGAATGTGTTTGCTCTTTCTTCTCTAGTTCTTTTAATTGTGATGTTAGGGTGTCAATTTTGGATCTTTCCTGCTTTCTCTTGTGGGCATTTAGTGCTATAAATATCCCTGTACACACTGCTTTGGATGTGTCCCAGAGATTCTGGTATGTTGTGTCTTTGTTCTCGTTGGTTTCAAAGAACATCTATATTTCTGCCTTCATTTCATTATGTACCCAATAGTCATTCAGGAGCAGGTTGTTCAGTTTCCATGTAGTTGAGCGGTTTTGAGTGAGTTTCTTAATCCTGAGTTCTAGTTTGATTGCACTGTGGTCTGAGAGACAGTTTGTTATAATTTCTGTTCTTTTACATTTGCTGAGGAGAGCTTTACTTCCAACTATGTGGTCTATTTTGGAATAGGTGTGGTGTGGTGCTGAAAAAAATGTATATTCTGTTGATTTGGGGTGGAGAGTTCTGTAGATGTCTATTAGGTCCACTTTGTGCAGAGCTGAGTTCAATTCCTGGATATCCTTGTTAACTTTCTGTCTCATTGATCTGTCTAATGTTGACAGTGGGGTGTTAAAATCTCCCATTATTATTGTGTGGGAGTTTAAGTCCCTTTGTAGGTCACTCAGGACTTGCTTTATGAATCTGGGTGCTCCTGTGTTGGGTGCATATATATTTAGGATAGTTAGCTCTTCTTGTTGAATTGATCCCTTTACCATTATGTAATGGCCTTCTTTGTCTCTTTTGATCTTTGTTGGTTTAAAGTCTATTTTATCAGAGACTAGGATTGCAACCCCTGCCTTCTTTGTTTTCCATTTGCTTGATAGATCTTCCTCCATCCCTTTATTTTGAGCTTATATGCGTTCTCTGCACGTGAGATGGGTTTCCTGAATACAGCACACTGATGGGTCCTGACTCCTTACCAGTTTGCCAGTCTGTGTCTTTTAATAGGAGAATTTAGCCCATTTACATTTAAAGTTAATATTGTTATGTGTGAATCTGATCTTGTCATTATGATGTTAGTTGGTTATCTTGCCCAGAATGTACAATGAACTCAAACAAATTTACAAGAAAAAAACAAACAACCCCACCAAAAAGTGGGCGAAGGACATGAACAGACACTTCTCAAAAGAAGACATCTATGCAGCCAAAAAACACATGAAAAAATGCTCATCATCACTGGCCATCAGAGAAATGCAAATCAAAACCACAATGAGATACCATCTCACACCAGTTAGAATGGCCATCATTAAAAAGTCAGGAAACAACAGGTGCTGGAGAGGATGTGGAGAAATAGGAACACTTTTACACTGTTGGTGGGACTGTAAACTAGTTCAACCATTGTGGAAGTCAGTGTGGCGACTCCTCAGGGATCTAGAACTAGAAATACCATTTGACCCAGCCATCCCATTACTGGATATATACCCAAAGGACTATAAATCATGCTGCTATAAAGACACATGCACACGTATGTTTATTGTGGCACTATCCACAATAGCAAAGACTTGGAACCAACCCAAATGTCCAACAATGATAGAGTGGATTAAGAAAATGTGGCACATATACACCATGGAATACTATGCAGCCATAAAAAATGATGAGTTCATGTCCTTTGTAGGGACATGGATGAAACTGGAAAACATCATTCTCAGTAAACTATCACAAGGACAAAAAACCAAACACCGCATGTTCTCACTCATAGGTGAGAATTGAACAACGAGAACTCACGGACACAGGAAGGGGAACATCACACTCGGGGACTGTTGTGGAGTGGGAGGAGGGGGGAGGGACAGCATTAGGAGATATACCTAATGCTAAATGACGAGTTAATGGGTGCAGCACACCAACATGGCACATGGATACATATGTAACAAACCTGCACATTGTGCACATGTACCCTAAAACCTAAAGTATAATAATAAAAAGATTAAAAAAAAAGAAAAAAAGAGATCTATTGACATTCTTAAAGATTCAATTAATAGATAAAAAGAATTGTACTATTTCTAATAGTCTTTCTTGAAAACAAATTGGTTATCAACTTCCTAAGTCAACTCAGCAAATACAACAACTTTTTAAAACAAATTATAATATAATGAGCTGAGGAAATGTTATTGTAGTAATCTTAATTATATAAGATCATGTAAACCCACTTTTTAAATACAGAGGGCAAGAATATTGCTCATATAAAGCAATCTGTTTAAATTATTGATAACAGGAGTTATGGAACATAACTCCTGTTATCAATCTGAAGTAAAGATTTTTAATAAAAAGGCATATAGTATTTCTGCACATATAGGGATATGTTGGATAGATAAGGATAGATAATAATTCTAGTTATCCAAAGCTCCATTCTTTTCCTTGCTTGTCTACAGTGCTGTTCCTTGAGAAGTTTCAGAAGGAAAACAGGTGGATTGGATGGGAGTGACTGAGTTATGAAGTCATTAGGTATCTAAGAACCAACATTCTTAGATATAGCCCTACACTTCTCACAAACATGAGAGGGAAATCATAGAGGAGGCCTTTAGGACAGTGATAGAGTTAAAAAGAAATTCTAACAATAGTGAAAGAAGGCACATAGAGAAAAGAAGAGATTGAGGCCATGTCTAGACTAATAGCATTCTGAAGATAGAGAATGCAGATAGAAATAGGAGAAGGTTTTGCAAAAAATATTTCACAGGGCAAGAAGAATAGACCAAGAATAAAAAGCAATCTTGAAAATGATCAGTATGCTTTAACCAAACCACAGGAAATTTATAGTTAAAAAAAAGAATAGACTTTCAATGGAAGCAAAAGAAGTTGACATGATCATCATCATCCTCTATCTTCTGTTAGGGTATAAACACAGGCACAAGGGCTTTAGCCAGACGACTGGATGCATAGAACCAAACTGAGAATGAGGGTACCCATGGATAGATGGGCTAAATGAGAAAGCAAAACATTAAGGACACACCTAAATTGAGACATAAGAGCATGCCTGAATCCATTAATTTATTTAAATATTTTAAAAAGAAAGTATAAAATTACTAATGAATTTTAAAATTCATCTCAGAAAATAGCAGACCATGAAGATTATTTCTAATATATTCAGTGCTTAAAAGAAAATTGATAGGATGGGCTAAATCATAGAACACAGAATTACCTCTTTCTTGACCAATATTGCAGGCATGTGTGTTCTTCCTACTGCCCACTAAAGTACATTATTAATAATACAGTAATACCTTCTCAACTACAAATTTTGCTTCATATGGATAAAACGTATAATTTGGGATTTTTTTTGTAAATGTGAGGATTTTGTTTCCCTTATACCTACGATGTGGACTTTCCCCATGAGAATAATTAAGAAAGCTGGAAAATGGTCATGGCAACTAGGAGAGGGAGCCAAACAGCACCCAAGTATGAATGAGGCTTTTGCTATCACTAATGGAGGAATAAAAGAAGCAGGAGAAAGTAAAGTCAGATTTCAACTACATGGTCTTATGTGCTAGCATATATGGGGCAGGTATGAATAAAAGGGACTGAACAGGCAATGCTTTTGTCCTTCTATGAGACCATAACAGTTCTGAAAGATGGTAGATCAGTATTCTTAAGTATAACATCAGAGAGCTTTAGACTTTGGAATGGACAACAAAGTGTAGAAAAATCATGCCTGTTAATTAAATATTATCATCAACAAAGCTCAATTGTTTACAAGCAACTTATTATAACTGTAGAATAAGGAAAGCCTGTAATTATTATTAAAGGAAGAATAAATAGAAATTAAATGAACAGTACCTAATTTATTGATTAAAATATATAAAATATGATTATTTACTTATTGTTTTATTTAATATATTGAGTACCAAATAGGTCAAGGACTTGGCTAGGCAATTTTAAAAATATTATTTTATTTTTATATTTTAACAGCTTTTTAAAAGAGGAGTTTTAGGTTCACACCAAAATTGAGAGGAAGGTAAGACATCCCATATACTCATTCTCCCTGTATGTTCATGACCTCCCTCATTAACAACATCCCCCAACAGAATGGTGCATTTGTTATAAATGATGAATCTATGTTAATACAACATTATCACTTAATGACCATAGTTTACACTGGGATTCATTCTTCTACATACATTTGGGACCAGGTAATTTTAATACATTATCTCTTAATTTTGAAACAGCCGCAGTGTAACTTAAGCTTTGTTAAAATAAATGTTATATTTAAATCATGAAACTGACAAGTGATAAACTCACAAGTGACAATAACCATTATCTTTCATTGAGGTCATAGTGCAAGGTTGGTACAAAGATAAATGGAATATTTATATTACCTTATTTAATCCTCATATTAACCTTATAAGAGAGGTGTTATTATTTCCATTTTAAAGATTAGGAAACTGTGGTTTATAAATGCTAAGCAACATGCAAGGATCACCCAACCAGTAAATGATAAAGCTTGTATTTAAACCCATGCCAACAAAAGATGTAAATCTTACCTTTAAAATGTTACTTATTACAGCAATTGTATCTATGAGAAAGGCAGAATTTCTGTGACTAACAAAGTATAAGGGTTTATTTTTAGGAATTAGACCTTACACAATTATGGGCGCTGGTTAAGAAGTCTATGTGGCCAGGCGCAGTGGCTCATGCCTGTAATCCCAGCACTTTGGGAGGCCAAGGCGAGTGGATCACTTGAGATCAGGAGTTTGAGACCAGCCTGGTCAACATGGTGAAACTCCGTCTCTACTAAACACAAAAATTAGCCAGGCGTGGTGGCGCATGCTTGTGATCTTAGCTACTTCGGAGGCTGAGAGAGAGGATCGCTTGAACCGGGAGGCAGAGGCTGCAGTGAGCTGAGATTGAGCCATTGCACTCCAGTTTGGGCAACAAGAGCAAAACTCCATCTCAAAAAAAAAAAAAAAAAAAAAAGGAAGTCTATGCAACAGCATTGTCTTTGCATTTAGTGTTGGGTGGGCCTGAATGATCCATAAGTTAGCTGGGGCATCTGATGGGTAGGGTAGCTCAAGTGTAGGAGAGCAAAGACCATCAGAAACCTATGAAGACATACATCTTCACAGATACCCACATCCGTATCTCACGATTGCCAACTTTGATGGTGCAGGTTACCTGCAGGAGAATTTGACACCTTTTGCCATGCAGCTAATTACACATCTGGCCCAGGATCTGCAGAATTTGAAGGGAGAAGCCTGGTAAGTTTGGGGGTAGCTGTGGACCAGGCAGCTTTCCCTCACTCAACTAAGTGTGCCAGTACATTAATGAAGACACGTGCAAGATGTCATGGTGCCTAGCACACTATGTCTGTCTTCCGAGTGTCAAACTGGTTCTTCCTTCATCTCTTTCCAAAAATCTTGCAAATCTCTCTGTATCCATCTCTCACTTGGAACCACATAGAGAAGAGAATTCTAGAAAAAAATATCTCATTTGAGCTAAGTTGTATCACCACAGGGACCTAGTGAGAATATATCATGAAAATACACACATGTAGGTGCATGTGCATGTGTCTGTGTGTTCACTTTTGATATTAGTTTTATTGATTTTTTTTCCCCATTAGTTGTGAGTTTCTTCAACTCTTACTTTCCTCAACTTCATCAGCTCTCTTAATCATAGTGGTTTTCAGCAACTCCATGATTAGAGTGGGACTGCATAATGCAATATTTTCTTTGAAGAGCAGAATAGCCATAAAAATAGAATTTAAAATAACGTAATAATTATTATTCAGTTGTCCAAGACAGATCCCAACCCAAATAATAATAAATAAAATTGTTGCATAGTTTTACTTAACAGTTCCTGGAAGTAAAAATGCATCGTATTTTGCATTGAAATGTCCAATCAATCTGTAGTGGCTGTTGAAAGTGCTGCCTCAAGACAACCTCTGAGGAACATACAAAGAACATACAAGGTCAATGGGCTTGAGGGTAGTGATTACTAATGCGTTTCAAAGATTCTAATCAAAGAGTGCATCACATATGCTGCACAATAGATATTACATTCACAGTTTAAAAAACAATCATTATACATAGATAGCTACCATCACCCATCTCATGCCCTGGTTATTAGTAATACAGAAGTCCTTCCTGTGACCTGAATACTTTGCTTCTACTAATGCAGCCTAAATTTGCCTTTTTTTTTTTCAGCCACAAATTACATTAAATCCCTAAGATTGTAACTGCGTGTTCTGGTTGCAAACAAGGACTTTGTCATCCTATACTTAGTTGAATTTCTGAAGCAAAGCAAAGGACTCTTTATATTGATTTTGTAAGGGAGATACTATTGCTCCCATTTTATGGATAAGGAAATTGAGGTGCCTAAATGCTAAGTAACTTGCAAGCATCACTTAACCAGTAGATGGCAAAGTTTACATTTAAACAAACCCATGACAACAAAAGGTTGGCATTTTATATATTTCTATGTGTCTGTTTTGACCCATTGTTTCAGCCTGTTGACAAACATTTTGAATATCATAGTGATCAACTGGATATTTTTTAGATGACCTATCTGTCTGAGCCTGCTAGAATGAGTTTTTGCTTTCCAGGTAAAAGTGTTTTAAGCAGTTCTCCATAGCTATAAGAACACCATTCTCTCATTTGGTTCTCGCACTTCTTGGTTGACCTCATATATTTCTTTTTTCTTTTTTTTTTTTTTTTGAGACAGAGTCTCACTCTGTCGCCCAGGCTGGAGTGCAGTGGCGCAATCTCGGCTCACTGCAAACTTCGCCTCCCAGGCTCAAGCTATTTTCCTGCCTCAGCCTCTGGAGTAGCTGGGATTACAGGTGCCTGCCACCACGCCCAGCTAATTTTTGTAGTTTTAGTAGAGACAGGGTTTCCCCATCTTGGCTAGGCTGGTCTTGAACTCCTGACCTTGTGATCCACCTGCCTCGGTCTCCCAAAGTGCTGGGATTACAGGCGTGAGCCAGCATGCCTGGCCTATTTCCTTTTTAAAAATATTTAAGAAATTTAAGTAATTTTAAAATTAATATCCACTTCCTTGAAGTTCAAAGTCAACACTATACTCTGACATCTCGCTTTATGTATGAATTTTTGAAGGGTAAGGCCGTCTTTTTTTCTTTCTTTCTTGAAATGCATATCCTTTCTTCTTAAGTTGTGTTTGCGCTTTCTCTTTTACATTAGCAAACTTTCAATGATTAACACTGAACACTATGTAATCATCCCCTGATCCATATAATTAGGGCATTCATTATATTCACCATATAGGGTTGTTGAGATGATAAAAGCACAAAATAATTCATGTAATGCACTGAATAGAATGCTGAAAATGCTTACTTTGAGTTAACTCTCGATTACTAGTCATGTGGCTTAATCTGTTCTTCAGATACCTCTTTGGATTTTTGTCCAGGTCCCTGAAATCATCTCTTAGATAATTATCTTTTGCTTCTGGCCCTATTACTTTTTTCTTTCCTCACTGTGTTGGACACAAAGTATATCAGAGTGAGCATAATATCAGAAAACAGGAAATGTGTAGGGTGATCAATAGGCTTGAAGGGATAAAAGGCTTACTGCACCTATTAATTTTGAAAGGGGGAGATACCAGCTCCCTGCTACGCCTAAAGACATGAGTGAGAGACTTCTGGTCATCACAAGGTCTGGGGTTGCTATCTATGCTTAGAAGCCAGAAGTGTTAATTGCTTTTCACGAATGGGATGTTTGGCCTTAAATGCCATAATACTCAGGTGAAATCAATGCAATGAGCAACACAGCAGAAGAATCATGAGGGTTACTTGGTGGGGATATGGAAAAACAGGAATAGTGGGGCTCATAAGCTGTATTCATATGCAGTCTGGAAGCATTTTATGTGGATGTGAAATATAACATCATAATGTAATATAAAGCTATAATCATATGTGCCTAATCTGAGAGTATGTGATATCTCCCAAATCTTCAGAATTTATCAAGGATTACAAAATTTCCAAGATTACAATGTAGATAACTTATATACTGTACTTTAATATTGTTAAAAGGAAGTGCCATTTATGTGGCAAATAGAAATACTAACAATGCTTGTTGGTATTACTTGAATCTCACAGTTATTTCCCTGTTTTGAAACTTCTGCAGATGCTTTGGTGATGCAAGCTCTGTGCTTACACTATTATTATAATTTAAAATTTTCTTAAATATTCTATAACACTGCTGTGTAAAAGCTAGAGATAATGCAGTAAAATGCACTAAGAGATCAATAACCTGGAAAGGAAGTTAAATAACATAAAAATGCCACAAAGAAGACCAAACGACCTCCATAATATGCCATACATTTAATTTAAGAGTGAGTAACCTGAGAAATATTAGTAATAATTCTGAGGAAACTGAAAAGCATTATTAAAGAAACTATAGCTTTAATTTTACAAAAATAATCATATAACTGGTCACAGATAATGAGAAGATGCTGACTGTAAGATCAATGCTACTGATGTGTGCCTCTGACCCAAGTTACCATCTGTACTAAGGCATAAAGTATTCTTGATGATTTTGGAGGAGATAATATATTTAAATATACATATTTTTGCAAGAATTTAATTGTACTTAGAAAGTATGTACATATGCAAATATATATTACAATGTTTGTAGATGCATGTGCTCTGAAAAACAACCTCCCTTTTTTATTTTAGTCTGTGAGAAAAGTACCCTTAAATGCTTTCATTCTGCTATTGTGTTATGAATTTACAAGTCAGACTGGTTTCTCTATTCTACCGCTGTAAAACTCTGAGCTAAAAATCTCAGATCTGTTTTCTCAAACACACAACTTTCCAGATTTGATTGAAGAGTAAATGAAATGATGTGTGTTAAGTTCTTAATAGAGAGCAAGCTCTTAACCTTTGGCACATACCATCAAAATAGTAATAGCTAATGCTACTGTAGCCAGGATGACAGGTCAGTCTTCATTCTAAATGTCTCACACGTATCATCTCCTTTAGTCCTCAAAATACTTCTCTGATGTAAATACTATACTGTCACTCCCATTTTTCAGATGAGGACACTGAGCAACAGGAAAGCTAAGCAGCTTTTATAAATCCCCATGCCAGAAAGTAGCTAATTTGAACCTCAGCAATCCAGCTTTAAAAACCTGTGCACAGCTTAGTGCTTGCCATTGACAAACGTTAGCTCTCGACTTAATCCTGGGTCACTTATAAGCAGACTGTTACTTCAGCCTAGATCTCCACTCATTATGTATAAGTTGTTCATCCAGAATTCAAAATAAGACCAAATTAGATATTTGGTGATGATGCTGATGAGTGATTGTCAGCAAATCAGTCACTGGTTGGAGTTTGGGACTATTTTCTATATAGATGCATAAGCCAAAGTTAACTATTGCTTTGAAAAGTCTTCATTAATGAAGAATAGAAAGAAACAGAAACGTAAGATGAAGGACTAGGCTCTAACCAGAGATCTTGAAAAGAAGCGTAATATTCCAATAGTGGTAGTGTGGAGTCAGGAAGGTTGCAGTGCACAGGGGCCAAAAATATCATGATCCTATGAAAATTTTAAAATAGCCATGGAAAACTAAAGGCATAGGCAATATTATGCTTGAAAACTGCCTAGCATTTTAATGGAGAGCCCTTTTCTCTTGTTAGAGAATATTAAGGCATGTAACAGCTGGCCAAGGGCCAAATGCACTTGAACACCCCACATTCTCAGAAATGGTAGGGTTGTTGTTTCTACCTGGGATAGAGCTGACCAGAAAAATGAAATCCTTTAACTACTTTGCTTTTTAAATGGCATTTGGGGGTTTATACTCAGAGTGAACTCACTAAACCACCTGTGTTTTTATTTTACTTAAACAAAAATGCTCTTTCCGAACTCTGATTAAAGTTTGCTGTTTAAGACAGCCTTTTATGTGGTGACTGCAGCCATGCAGTGTGAGATCCTTTAATGTCTTATTGAGCCACTGCTGTCGTTCATGGATAGGGGAATAATGGAAAGCCAAAATGTGCATTTGTTTCTGCCTAGTGGTAAATATTTGAAATTATAGTGCTTACATTTCAGAAAGCCATTAAACGTGGAATAAATTGTTATGAGTTTGACCCAGTTCAGATTTGGAATTGTTGCAGGCATCATGCATTGTGATACTATAGAAGGAAAGCTTTCTAAAACCTGCTGGTATCACCCTGGCACAATGCTATAAAAATTCTTGAAATCTTTTATTTCTGTGTTAGACTTATGACCACACAAGGTGGAAGTAAGGACAACATTGCTGAAAATGACCTAGGCATTAATGAGATGGACTGCTGTGCAGGGAGTATGGAGCTCCTGATACCAGAAGAGTGACAATCTTTTTCTTAACTCCTGACCTCCTCAGGCACCACATTTAGAAGGTTAATAGTGTGATGAATGACAGGCACCTGAACTGAAACCTTGATGTGGCTTCATCTCTTGCTCATTTGAAGACCTTTAGAAAAAATTTTTTTCTTTAACTTCTCTGTGGTTATGAAACTACACAGAAGTATTGGAGGATAGAATGATATAAAATGTATAAAGCTCATAGTGATAAATTTATATACATTTTTTATGGCTCAGCTCAAATCTGCCTCCTATAAACTGATGCCTATGGCCATTCCTTCCTCTTCTTCTGTCACATGAATCTTTGTGCTGCATAATTAACAAGAGAGGAAACACTATGGTATGCTCTAAGAGTCTCTGCTAAGAAGGGGAACAGCATTATATGCTTATTTACCTTTGGAAGTAAAAAAGAAAATATGCTCCCCACTCCAATAAAAAGTTATTATGCTAACAATTTAGACCAGGGGTCAGCCAACTAGGGCTCTCAGGCCAATTCCAGCTGCCTGCTTAAGTCAATAAAGTTTTATTGGGAAATAGCTATGCCCATTTATTTCCATATGTTTATGGCAACTCTAGTGCCACAACAGCAAAAGTCAAGTATTTGCAGCAAAGACCATATAACCTACTAGACCTAAAGTTGTTACCATCAAGCCCTTTACAGAAAAAGTTTGTAGACTCCACTCTATGAACGTATGCCCCTAATAAATTATATGAATCTATCGCTTCCTCAGTTGGCTTCTGTTTTATTCCGTGGTTTGAAGGTGGTTCCCAATGTTAAAAGGTCAAGAAAGCAAGGGTTTTTTCCTATTGTCTATTATATGCAATGTATGTAGCTCCTTCATATGGTGCAGCTAAGGAAACAGTAACCTGCTCATACATAAGAAGAAAACTGACTATTGAAAGAATTCATAGGCTGGGCGCAGTGGCTCATGCCTATAATCCCAGCATTTTGGGAGGCCGAGTGGGTGGATCACTTGAGGCCAGGAGTTCAAGACCAGCCTGGCCAACATGGTGAAACCCAATCTCTACTAAAAATAAAAAAATAGGTAGGCGTGGTGGTGTGCACCTGTAATCTTAGCTACTCAGGAGGCCGAGGCAGGAGAATCACTTGAACCCAGGAGGCAGAGGTTGCAGTGAGCTGAGATCATGCCACTGCACTCTGCCCTGGGAAATAGAGTGCAACTCTGTTTTAAAAAAAGAAAGTATTCATAGATGGTTTGTTGGTCTTCAGTGTGCCATGTCTCAGAGGAAAGACAATTATAATTTCCACACTAAAGTGATACTCTCACTTTAGGCACTAATGTCTAAACTTCAGTTATGCTCCCTAATACCAATTTAAGTTGTGATTCGACTTTACGATATAGCACAGTGAAAAATACCTTCAGCTTTTTCTTCAGATGTCTTGCAGCATTTTTAATGTTCTGCTTTATCTTCCAGTCATAATCCTACATGCTTTTAGTCAAGGTACTCAATTCAGTTCTCTTTGAGCATGCTGAATCACATATGTATCTGTAGGCCTCTGAATTCCTTGTTCCTTCTGCTTGGTGTAGCAGATAACACTAGGTGTCTTTCAATATATACCCTTCCCTTTTTCTTGGAAATAGCATTTTTTTTTTTTTTTTTTTTTTACCAGAACATATGCCTGCATAGCCTCCCTTTTGGCTTGGAGTAGTCATGTGATTAGGTTATGCCTAATGGAAAATATAAGGGGAAGTGGTGTGTGCAACTTCTGGGCCATGATCATATAGGGAGAGATTGTCCTTCTTGCCCTAGCTAATCTTCCACTATTCTGCAGCTTAGATTGTTAATGTAATAATGAGATATCCTGGACAACACAGAAATATTCTCAGAATAGTGGAGAAACATGATAGTTTCCAGGTTTCTGATATCAGGGAGCTGCCAGAAAAGGCATAACAGTTGTATGCAAGAAAAACATGCCTCTGACTTCTTGAAGCTACTTTATTTGGAATTTCTCTTTTATGAAGCAATATCTACTTTCTGTTTGTTGTTGCTGTTTTCCTGGGACAGGGTCTTGCTGTGTCACCCAGGCTGGAGTTCAGTGGCATTATCATAACTCACTGCAGTTTCAAACTTCTGGGCTCAAGCAATCCTCTTGCCTCAGCTTCCTGAGTAGCTGGGACTACAGGTGCATGCCACCATGCCTAGCTAATATGTTTATTTACTTATTTATTTATTTTGTTGAGACAGAGTCTTGCTATGTTGCCCAGGTTGGTCTCAAACTCCTGGGCTCAAGGAATTCTCCTGCCTCAGCCTCCAAAAATATTGGGATTACAGGCATGAGCCTCAATGCCCTGACCAATACCTACTTTCTGATGGAAACCCAGTCACTAGCCTCAAAGAATGTACAGTCAAGTTGTTAAGGCAACTGTTTATAAACTTGTTATACCAATGAGTATATAATTTAAGTTTAAATACATGCAGGAATCTGTATCTTATAGAGGCTTTTAAAATTTTTATTTTTTTGTTTTACAAAAGGATCTAATCAATGTGCTGTGAAAGGAAAATAAAATTCTCTTCTGAAGTAAAGACATTGAAAGTTCTAGAATTTATTAGTTATTTCTGATGCTTTGCACTTTGCTCTTTTCTGCCTGGTAAGCTCTTCCACGTGTATAGCATATACAGCTTTAGCATAAGAGTTTCTCCCTCACTTTCTTTAGGCCTCTGCACAAATATCACATGATAGGAAAAGATTTCCTGATGTTATGTAAAAGCATCCCCCATAGCATTTTAACCACCTGACATACTCTATAATCATGTATTTACTAAATGCCTGACCCTCCACACTCGTACACTAAAAAATATGTTCTAGGCAATTCCAAACTGAATCTGTTTTACTTTATTAACTATTCTTTCTCTGGAATGAAGAAAAATGCCTGACAAGAACTAGATACTTTGATATGTCTTGGCTGTGTCCCCACCCAAATTTAATCTTGTAGCTCTCCAAATTCCCATGTGTCATGGGACAGACCTGGTGGGAGATAATTGAATCATGGGGATGGGTTTTTCTCATGCTGTTCTTACGAAAGTGAATAAATCTCACCAGATCTGATGGTTTTAAAAACCAGAGCTTCCCCGTACAAGCTCTCTTCTTTTGTCTGCCACCATGTGAGATGTGCCTTTCACCTTCTGCCATGATCATGAGGCCTCCCCAGCCACATGGAACTGTGAGTCCAATAAACTTCTTTCTTTTGTAAATTAGCCAGTCTTGAGCATATCTTTATCAGCAG
This sequence comes from Symphalangus syndactylus, assembly GCF_028878055.3. Lineage (NCBI taxonomy): Eukaryota > Metazoa > Chordata > Mammalia > Primates > Hylobatidae > Symphalangus > Symphalangus syndactylus. The sequence continues at coordinate 27,292,303 of NC_072438.2, forward strand.
CATGAAAACAAACTAATACAGTAAATAGGTAACAGTAGAGGGGAGCGCTGATAAAAAAGATACACAAAAATGTGAAAGCAACTTTGGAACTGGGTAACAGGCAGAGGTTGGAATGGTTTGGAGGGCTCAGAAGATGACAGAAAAGTATGGGAAAGTTTGGAACTTCTTAGAGCTTTGTTGAATGGCTTTGACCAAAATGCTGATAGTGATATGAACCATAAGGTCCAGGCTGAGGAGGTCTCAGATGGAGATGAGGAAATTGTTGGGAACTGGAACAAAGGTGACTGTTGTGTTTTAGCCAAGAGACTGGCGGTATTTGCCCCTGCCCTAGAGATTTGTAGAACTTGCAACTTGAGAGAGATGATTTAGGGTATCTGATGAAAGAATTTCTAAGCAGCAAAGCATTCAAGAGGTGACGGGTGCTGTTAAAGGCATTCAGCTTTATAAGGGAAGCAGAGCATAAAAGTTCAGAAAATTTGCAGCCTGACAATGTGATAGAAAAGAAAATCCCATTGTCTGAGGAGAAATTCAATCTGGTGGCAGAAATTTGCATAAGTAACAAGGAGCTGAATGTTATTCCCCAAGACAATGGGGAAAATATCTCCAGGGCATGCCAGAGGTCTTCACAGCAGCCATTCCCATCACAGGCCCAGGGGCCTAGGAGGAAGAAATGGTTTTGTGGACTGGGCCCAGGGTCTCTGTGCTGTGTGCAGCCTAGGAATTGGTGCCCCGCATCCCAGCCACTCCAACTGTGGCTGAAAGGGGCCAATGTAGAGTTTGGGTGGTGGTTTCAGAGTGTGCAAGCCCCATGCCTTGACAGCTTCCACGTGGTGTTGAGCCTGCATGCAGGTGCACAGAAATCAAGAATTGAGGCTTGGAAACCTCGGCCTAGATTTCAGAGGATGTATGGAAATGCCTGGATAACTAGGCAGAAGTTTGCTACAAGAATGGCACTCTCATGGAGAACCTCTGCTAGGGCAGTGCAGAAGGGAAATGTGGGGTTGGAGCCCCCACACAGAGTCCCTACTGGGGCACCACCTAGTGGAGCTGCGAAAAGAGGGCCATTGGCCTCCAGACCCCAGAATGGTAGATCCACTGACAGCTTGCACCGTGTGCCTGGAAAAGCCACACACACTACACACCAGTTTGCGAAGGTAGCCGGGAGGGAGGCTATACCCTGCAATGCCACAGGGGCAGAGCTGAACAAGAACATGAGAATCCACCTCTTGCATCAGTATGACCTGGATATGAGACATGGATTCAAAGGAGATCATTTTACAGCTTTAAGATTTTACTGCCCTGCTGGATTTCAAATGTACATGGGACCTGTAGCCCCTTTGTTTTGGCCAGTTTATCCCATTTGGGACAGCTGTCTTTACCTGTTGCCTATACTCCCATTGTATCTAGGAAGTAACTAATTTGCTTTTGATTTTACAGGCTCATAGAAGGAAGGGACTTGACTTGTCTCAGATGAGACTTTGGACTGTGGATTTTTGCCTTAATGCTGAAATGCATTAAAACTTTGGAAAACTGTTGGGAAGGCATGATTGGTTTCGAAATTGTGAAGACATGAGATTTAGGAGGGGTCAGGAGTGGAATGATATGGTATGGCTCTGTGTCCCCACCCAAATCTCACCTTGTAGCTCCCCAAATTCCCACATGTGGGAAGAACCTGGTGGGAATTAATTGAATCATGGGGGTGGGTCTTTCTCTTACTGTATTTGTGATAGTGAATAAGTCTCACAAGACTTAATGGTTTTAAAAAAGGGGAGATCCCTGCACAAGCTCTATTCTCTTGTCTGTTGCCATCTGAGATGTGCTTTTCACCTTTGCCCATCATTGTGAGGCCTCCCTAGACATGTGGAACTGTTTTTTTTGTTTTTTTTTTTGAGCCCAATAAGCCTCTTTCTTTTGTAAATTACCTAGTCTTGGGTATGCCTTTATCAGCAGTGCCAAAAAAGATTAATACACCCCTAATAAAGTTTTGCTGGGTGATTGAATGAATCAATGACCACTTATCAAGAAGACCAGAACCACCATCATCTAGACAGTAAAGGAGCAGTGACTGAGATGGGCCTCAGAGCTAGGCTGAACCAGCTCATGAAGGTGCTTGTCAGTCACATAAGAGTTTTGCCTTCCTCCCAAGAGCAGTAGAAGACATTGAAAGGTTGTAAAGTGACCAGAGTGCTTGTGATCAGATTGGGGAATGTGGAGATCCTTCTCTCTCCAGTGTGGAAAAGGGAGGGAAGTCAGAGTTGTAATGGTGGAGCTATGGCAGACCATTGTAGTCATTTAGGGAAGAGATTGTGGTCATGTGGATTTGGGTGGAACAGCAAGGCTGTGCTCTGGAAAGAGTGCTGGTCATTTTTCAACTTTCTCTCACTTCATCTGCTTTCTCTAGGCTCTGTGTCCCAGTGCCTTATTCAGCCTGGGCAGCTATAACAAATTACTTTAGGCTGGGAGGCTTATATGCAACAGAAATTTATTTCTTACTGGGAGGCTGGAAATCTGAGATCAGGGTGCCAGCATGGCTGGGTTTTGCTGAGGGATCTCTTCAGAATTTCAGACTGCTGATTTTTTTTTTTTTTTTTTTGAGACGGAGTTTCACTCTTGTTGCCCAAGCTGGAGTGCAGTGGCGTGATCTCAGCTCACTGCAACCTCCGCCCCCTGGTTCAAGCGATTCTCCTGTCTCAGCCTCCTGAGTAGCTGAGATTACAGGCATGTACCACCATGCCCGGCTTATTTTCATATTTTTTTTTTTTAGTAGAGACGGGGTTTCACCATGTTGGCCAGGCTAGTCTCGAACTCCTGATCTCAGATGATCCAACTGCCTCAGTCTCCCAAAGTGCCGGGATTACAGGCATGAGCCACCATGCCAGGCCCCGACTGCTGACTTCTAACTGTATCCTCTAATGGCAAAAGGGGGAAGGATCCTTCTAAGGTCTCTTGTATAAGGGCACTAAATCCATGCATATGAGTGGGCCCCAACTCCTGAAGGCCTCCACATATCATCATAGGGAGGATGGATTAGATTTTAACATATTTATTTTGGGGAAACATAAGCATTTAATCTATAGCACCTAGATACCTTGCCTACCGGCTTCTGGCTGGATTTGCCAGTAGGAAGCACCTGCAGGAGACTTGAGGGTGTAGTAGAGGGATAATCAAGGTATTAATCCCACTTCTGCCTGAAAACGGTTTTTAATGCAGTTACTGTGTGTCCTTTATGGTTCCAGCTCTCACTCTCACCTCCCTCAGCCCTTCTTTCTGTGGTCTCAGCTGCCATGGGGCAGTCATTCTCCTTGGATCCAGCTCCTACATGGTGTCCCCAGCTTTGAGTGGTACCATAGTTTCTGCTCTCTCCCATTGTAAGACTGATAGATGCCTCCTGTAGTTGGTCATCTCTGGCTGGCCTTTTAGTCTTCTGTTTGGTTTCCCAATATTTCATTATCTGACTAACCAATTTCCTCTATTATATTATGTATTTCTGAAAAACTTAGAGCATTTTCGTTTTATGGACAGGACACTGGTAGATACAGTTCTATAGTGTGCCACATTGATACCTTTGTTTAAAAAACTTTATTATAGAAAAGACTATCATACACATATATGTATATACATACATTTATACATACATACATATATATATATATTCAGGTAGTAGCATTTCTTCTAGGAAGAAATTGCTACTTTGAATATGATGACTAGCATTACAAGCTTCTTGGAAACAGTGTTTACATCCTTTTATCTTCTTACTTTCCAGGTACTAGCTCCAAGTTTGCCTTGTTTAAATCATAGAGCAGAGAGAAAATGTTAGCATCACTGTGGCCTTAGGCATATGGATGTTTGGAAGTAAAGATTCTAATCATTGACTTTTTTTGCTGTCATCTCTCCAAATAAAATGGACAACATAGCCTTTTTATATTTTGCTATTTTTCCATTAAAAATGATAGCTCTTATTACACCATATTTCTGCTGCAAATTAGCTTAATAGCAGTTAGCACAGTATATCATCGGTGTGGCCCAGCTGCTATTGTTTTTATTGCACTATTCCAGTGCCTCGGGGTAATTACCTTTGAGACCTCAAATGCATTTTCATATGTAAAACTCATTCTTTCATGTTTAGTATTTTGAAGTATACAACCTCAGCATTTATTTTCTCATATTTATTCATTCACAATGACCACTTCATAATTAGCTTTAGATGTTCTCATAGAAGTCTCAAGGAGCACATCCAAGGGCACGCAAATGCACTCCGTGTTTTTCAGAGCCCAAGAGGTATTTAACACTTTGGCAGGAGTTTGGGGCTGTGTAGAAGCCGTGAGTGATGATTCTAGTTCCTGCCTTTGCATGCATTAACTGCTGGTCGCCTCTGAATAATTGGCTAAGAATATTGGTTAACACATCAAGTGAAAATGTATGTGGTGGTGCCTGTCTCCATCGTCCCAGGAGAACATCTGTCCACTTCCCAAATCCACTAAACAATTTGGCTCTGTCTGTGTAACTGGCAGCCATTCCCAGTGAGGCCCTTTGCCACAAAGCAGAGACAGGGGAAGTTTGGGCTTGAGTTGTGTTGGCAGGTTTTGTTGAAACACTTGGAGAGTAATTTTACAAAATTTGCCCGCTGGTGATATTAGCCCTTTATTTTTGTGAAAGTCAAGAGGAAAAAAGAAATCACAACTCTTTCTGTGCATATAAATTGCTTTGGGAAATAACTCGTTGGGTATATTCAGGTTATTCTGTAAAAATTTGTTGAGCTTCTCCAAGCTGAAGGCTTGACCCTTGCTCTCAAAAAATTCAGTTTTGCACAGGGCCAGAAACATTAAAAAATACAATTTCTTATAGTAAAGCATACAGACTATTCTGAGGGAGAAAGTTATTGTGTCTGCATCAAAAAAAAAAAAAAAGAAAACTCACAGAAAAAAAATCAAACAAATTAAAAATGTCATAGTACAATTTAATTAAAAAGGCATTGAATCAAGGACAAATTGTTCAACTAGATTCGAGATTGCAAATCAATGCTAAAGCTTAGAATTTGCCATCTGAAGAGCCATTTTCTATTGTTTGGTTTATATATCCAAGCTATATGTGGACATGCTGTCATAATGGTCATGAGGGTGTTGGACCCCTTTTAAGATATATGTACTATCAGGAATTGCCCGAATTGCTGAATTGGCATAGGAATTTCAAAAAATTCATCTCTAAAATCACCCACCTGCATTTTCTGCTAATACCGAAAACTTCTGTGTTACATATTTTCCTGCTTATTTTCTTTTATCATTAATAGTTTATTTTGAACTTTGAAGTCACTGCATATTTAGGCTCTCTGAAGGAAGCAAGGAATGTGTAGATTACCAAAGAGGTTTTCCATCATCCCTGGCTGAAATGTATAGTCATCAGCCCAAATCTCCATGGTTTTCTAGACCTAACTCTGTTATATCTGAAATTTCCAAAGATGATTTGATCTGTTTAACATAGAACTGGAGTTTCTGTTGGTGACATGGATTATCTGCTGTAGCTTCCAACTTCGTTAAGGGCTGGTCATTTCTCTTGATGGAAATCAATTTCTGGTATTTATGTAGATAAGTAGTGGTTCAAAGCATCTCCAAATTAACAGGCTAGGAAGTCAGATAAAATTTAGGAGACTGCTATTCCTGTTATATTAAAAACCTTAACGACTTTACAAGGGAAATATGTGCACACAATTCTCCCATTTAGGGTAAGATTTTGACAAGGATCCTGGATGCACTTACAGGCACATAAACTTGAATCTGGATATATTTTTTAAAAAATGGAATATGCAGGCCAGGCACAGTGGCTCACGCCTGTAATCCCAGCACTTTGGGAGGCTGAGGTGGGTGGATCACAAGGTCAGGAGATAGAGACCATGCTGGCTAACCTGGTGAAACCCCGTCTCTACTAAAAATACAAAAAATTAGCCGGCATGGTGGCACGCACCTGTAGTCCCAGCCACTCGGGAGGCTGAGGTAGGAGAATCACTTGAATCCGGGAGGCGAAGGTTGCAGTGAGCCAACAACACGCCACTGCACTCCAGCCTGGGTGACAGAGAGGCTCTGTCTCAGAAAAGCAAACAAACAAACCAAAAACCCAAAAACAAAATGGTATATGCATCTAAGAGTGGTTTATGCATATATTAATATATAATATATAATGTTATAAACATATAATCAGTCTCCTAATTTTCATATCTGCATCTGTTTTATTGGTGTTTTCATGCAACTGCACTTACTATACTAATTTAGCACAAATGAATGACATTAATCCCCTCACCACCTCACCAGGATTCTGTTCCACATATGCATCTTAAATTATGAAATCCTTTGGAAATGGATGTTTCCTCACTCTCTCCGCATTCCTATACACTCACTCACGGTCCCCTTGTAATATATGATCTACCCCTGCCACTTTTCTAGAACTGCTGCTTTGTAGTGATAAAATATAGTTACAATCTTAGACATATCATTTGACCTCACTCCAATATTCATCATTGGAACCATTTCTTTCCTTTGTAAACTCACTTCTCTTTGAATCCTCATTGTTGATACCTCACTATAAATCTCCCCTTAGGTTCTATTTGAACTCGCTTTCCTTATCTTCTCTAAATTCTCTCCCTTTGAAATTGCATTCCAGTGTGTTATTTGACATCTTCCATATCGACAGATCCCCATCAGCTTCTCTGCCAAGCAGTCATCCTCTATTTCTAATGGTTACTGATCATCCCCTCCTAAATGTCCCGAGGGCATCCTTAAGCAACATATCCTCAAATCAAGTTCATCCTTTTTTTTTTTTTTAACACCCAGAATAGCTACTCTGACTAATCTCTATTTCCATGAATGTCATAAAAGATCTGTTATAAAAGATTGAACCCTGGGAGTTATCAATAGCTCCTCCTGTTCTCTTAGTCTACCCAGGTGACAGACAGACAAGCTCTGGGAATGCTGCCATATCTCTGGAATATGTGCCACCCCTTTATCCCTTCTGCCTCAATCCAGTTCAGATAATTACTACCTCTTCTATGGATTATTCCAGCAACTTTATAATAGCTCCTTTTCTATAGGCTATCCATTCTCCCAACTGTCCTAATTAACACTAATACTTTAACTCAGGGGAGCACAAATAATTAGAATCACTTCCACCAATCTCTAAACTATCTTCTAATCTCCGGACATAAAGCATTTTCTAGTACTATCTTAAAATTTTCTCACACCCATGCGCTACATTTATGCTAAATTGAACTATTCATTGAACCTCAAAAATACACTCTGCCCTGTGTCTACTTTACTCATGCTGTTTGCTCCACTAAATAAGCCATACTCCTTACCCTGCCCATCAAATATTACTCATCTTTCAAGGATTAACTTACTTGCCACCTCTATTATAAAGCCTTTTAAATGTCCACAGTCTAATAGTGAGTAGTCATTTTTTGAAGTGCCTTGAGATTTAATATACTTGTGTTATAATCCTACCACATATTGCAGCTCATTATATAAGTAAAGTTCATTATTTACTCAACTGCATTTGTATTCCTCAGATTTGAATCTTACATTATTCCATTTTGTATGGTTAGAAGTGCCTGGAACAAATGCCATTTGTTAAGTCATTATTAAGTGAAAGAGAAAAATGCCTGACACAAATAACTCAATAACTACAATTTTGATAATGTTATTTTCAGTTTTTAGTTATATACTAATAATTCTAGAATTGTAAAATGTATGATAAACTTTTGAACTTATAAAACCAGGTGTACTGGCTGGGCACGGTGGCTCACGCTTGTAATCCCAGCACTTTGGGAGGCCGAGGCGGGCGGATCACGAGGTCAGGAGATCGAGACCACGGTGAAACCCCGTCTCTACTAAAAATACAAGAAAATTAGCCGGGCGTGGTGGTGGCCTCCAGTAGACCCAGCTACTCGGAGAGGCTGAGGCAGGAGAATGGCGTGAACCCAGGAGGCAGAGCTTGCAGTGAGCCGAGATTGCGCCACTGCACTCCAGCCTGGGTGACAGAGCGAGACTCCGTCTCAAAAAAAAAAAAAACAAAAAACAAAAAACCAAGTGTACTAATGTCATGATAAATGGAGCAATTGTCTTAGATATGAGCCATTTCATTTAGACATTTAATAATGTCCTATTTCTCTGGCTAAATACATTGAAAGTTATAAGCTGTTCATGTAGAAGGCATGTAATAAATGTATAGGATAACAATATGGGCAATAGTCACCCTCCAGACTCTTAAAAATTACCACCTGGCCGGGCGCCGTGGCTCACGCCTGTAATCCTAGTACTTTGGGAAGCCAAGGCGGGCAGATCATGAGGTCAGGAGATCGAGACCATCCTGGCTAACACGGTGAAACCCTGTCTGTACTAAAAATACAAATAAATTAGCCTGTAATCCCAGCTACTCAGGAGGCTGAGGCAGGAGAATTGCTTGAACCTGGGAGGTGGAGGTTGCAGTGAGCTAAGATGGCCACTGCACTCCAGCCTTGGTGACAGAGTGAAACTCAAAAAAAAAAAAAAAAAAAAAGTACCACCAACTCTTGGCCCAGATGGCTACACTTGTCCTTTCTGGAGACAAGATGGAATATTGGCTTGAATGAATCTTTAGGTTTTTTCTAAGCTCTAGAGTTCCATAGAAAAGTATTAATTGGGACAGGTGCGGTGGCTCACGCCTGTAATCCCAGCAGTTTGGGAGGCTGAGGTGGGCAGATCACCTGAGTTCAGGAGTTCAAGACCAGCCTGGCCAACATGGTGAAACCCCGTTTCTACTAAAAATACAAAAAATTAGCCAGGCGTGGTGGCATGCACCTGTAATCCCAGGTACTCCGGAGTTTGAGGCAGGAGAATCGCTCGAACCGGGAGGCGGAGGTTGCAGTGAGCCTAGATGGAGCCATTGTACTCCAGCTTGGGCAACAGGAGCGAAACTCCATCTCTATTAAAAAAAATAAAAATAAAAATTAAAATTAAAAAAAAGGCCAGGTGTGGTGGCTCACGCCTGTAATCTGAGCACTTTGGGAGGCCAAGGCAGGTGGATCACCTGAAGTCAGGAGATGGAGACCATCCTGGGAAAGATGGTGAAACCTCGTCTCTACTAAAGATACAAAAATTAGCTGGGTGTGGTGGTGCACATCTATAGTCCCAGCTACTCTGGAGGCCGAGGCAGGAGAATCGCTTGAACATGCGCAGCCGAGGTTGCAGTGAGCTGAGATCGCGACATTGCACTTTAGCTTCCTGGAGACAGAGCAAGACTCCCTCCCTCACCACAAAAAAAAAAAAAAAAAAAAAAAATTAATTGGTGAAAACACATCACATTTCCTTTAAATTAGGTAAATTACTCATAATGAGAATGGAAATTGTTATTTAAACATTAAAATTTTATTCATTGTTGCACATGTGAAAAAAACAGTAGCTAAACAATATACTTGCATGTCTAACACGTGGCCCACAACATGCTAAAAATGTCTGGCCATTTTTTTACAAATAAATTAAAAAATACTTGACAATATACTTTGATAAAAAACAAGACTCAATAACTGTATTATTTCCCAAGAATACAGTATACAATACTGTACTGCATTCTTGAGAAATGCCAAGATAGTATATATTGAGTGCTCTTTCCACAAAAATAATATGTGGGGTGATGCATTTGTTAGCTAGCTAGATTTCATCATTCATTTATACATATGCATCAGAAATTATGTTGTACATGACAAATATGTATATCAATTTAAAACAAATTTGAAAAATGTAGTTGGGGACACAAGACAAAAAGTAAACATATGATTGAATTAGTGTTTCACTTTCAATTTATTTCTTTGATGTTATGAAGACATAGTCAAAAGCTGAGATATATTACCTACATTATATTGTGAATATGTTATATATTGCTGGAGATTGTTAAGGGGAACCAGAGCCAGCTGCTAGTTAAAGGCAGTAAATACAATAATATGTGTTCTGTGGCTGTTAGATGAAATGCCCTACCTTTGTCTCTTAGGTCCATTTGGTCTAAAGTAAGGTTCAAGTCCAGTGTTTCCTTATTGATTTTCTGTTTGGATGATCTATCTATTGTTGAAAGTAAGGTATTAAAGGCCACTACTATAACTGTATTCCTGTCTATCTATCCTTTCAGATCTTTTAATATTTGCTTTATATATTGAGGTGCTCCAATGTTGGGTGCATGTATACTTACAATTGTTACATATCCCTGATGAATTGACCCCTTTATCATTATATAATGTGTTTGTCTCTTTTTATAGTTTTAGACTTCAAGTATATTTTGTCTGATGTAAGTGTAGCTACCCTAGATTTCTTTTAGTTTCCATTTGCATGGATTTTTTTATCCCTTCACTTTCAGTCTATGTATGTTCTTCAAGCTGAGGTGGGTCTCTTGAAGCAGCATATAATTGGGTCTTGTTTTATCCATTCAGCCACTTTATGTCTTTTGATTGAAAGATTTAATCCACTTACATTTATCTTGATTGTAGTAATCATTTCATAATTATATGTATATCAGAACACCACATTTTATACCTTGAATATGTACAGTTTTGTCAATTATACCTCAATAAAGCTGAAAAATACAATAAGTAAATAAAGCAGTAAAGATATATTTTATTTAGTAACTCTTGTAAACAGAGAAAAGAGACATCAGTATAGAAGGAAGCTCAATTCTGAATACAACAGGAACAAGTAGGAATTTATAGCCAAGGAGCAGGGACTAGAGGGTGATAGTCAGTGAATGAAAAATTACCGAGAGACTTCAAAGGTAGGATAATCTAACACAATCACATGGAATTTATTCCAGAAATGCAAGGATGATTTAACATAAATAAATAAATAAATCACATCAATAGAATAAAAAATAAATACCATATAATCATCTCAATAGACACAAAAATCACATGAAAAAAGTCAGTATCATTTCATGATAAAAGTGCTCAAGAATTAGGCATAGAAAAAACACTCCTCAACATAATAAATGACATATATAACAAACCCACAGCTAACATCACACTGAGTGGGGAAAATCTGAAAGCCTTTCCTCTAAGAACTGGAACAAGACAAGGATGCCCACTTTGATTACTTGCATTCAGCATACACTGGAAGTTCTAGCCAGAGCAATTAAGAAAGAGAGAAAAAAAAAAAAAGTCGTCCACATTGGAAAAGAAAAAATCAAATTGTCCTTCTTTGCAAATAATATGAGCTTAAAGATAGAAAAACCTAAAGTTTGCACTACAAAACTCTTAGAATTTATATACTACTGTATCTTACAACAGTAAAATTGCAGGATAAAAAATCAACTTAAAAATTAGTAGTATTTCTATTCACCAAAAATGGACTAACTGAACAAGGAATAAAGAAAATAATCCCATTTACAATAGCTACAAAAATGTCTAAAATAGGTAAAAATAAATTTAATCAAGGATACAAAATAACACTGTAACATAAACTACAAAACACTGATGAAAGAAATTGAAGAGAACACAAACAAGTGGAAAGACATACTACTTTCAGTGGAAGAATTAATATTGTTAAAATGACCATACCATCCAAAGCAATCTAAAATTCAATGCAATTCCTGTCAAACTACCAACTACATTTTTCATGGAAATAGAAAAAGAAATAGTTCTAAAATTTGTATGGAACTACAAAAGAACTTGAATAGCTAAAGCAATACTGATCAAAAAGAACAAAGCCAGAGGCATCCCACTACCTGACTTCAAAATATATTAAAAAGCCATAGTCACCAAAAGAGCATGGTATTCGTATAAAAACAGACAATAGAGAATGAAACACAATAGAGAATCTAGAAAAAAGCCATGCATTTAGAGCCAGCTGATTTTTGAAAAAATGCCAATAACGTACATTAAATGGTGCTGGGAAAACTGAATGTCCACATGCAAAGAATGAGACTGGACTCTCCTGTCTTTCACTATATCAAAAAATTAACCCAAAATGGATTAAAAACATGAATGTAAGCCCCAAAATTATGAAACTACTAGAAGAAAACTGGGAAAACATTTTAGAATATTAGCCTAGGCAAAGACTTTATGGTGAAGACATCAAAGGCATAGGCAAAAAGAAAAAGAGAGACAGCGAGAGAGAAATGGAACTATATTATACTGAAAACCTTCTCTACAGCAAAGGAAACAATTAACAGAATGAAGAGACAACCTATTGAATGAGAGAAAATATTTGAAAATTATTCATCCAACGAAGGACCACTATCCAGAATATACAATAAACTCAAACAACAGCAAAAGAAAATGACAACAAGCAATTCCATTAAAAAGGAATTCTCAAAAGAGGACATACAAATGACCAACATACATGAAAAAATACTCAACAACACTAATAATCAGATGAATGCAAATCAAAACCATAATGAGATATCATCTTATCACAGTTAGAATGGCTATTATCAAAAAGACAAAGAAAATGTTGGCTAAGATGCAGAAAAAGAAAACTCTTAATACACTGTAAGAATATAAATTATTGCAGCCATTACGAAAAACAGTATGGAGGCCTCTCAAAAAACTAAAAATAGAACAACCATGCATTCTGGCAATCCCACAGTGGGTATTTATCCAGAGGAAAGGAAATCAGTATTTTAAAGGAATACCGGCCAGGCGCAGTGGCTCATGCCTGTAATCCCAGCACTTTGGGAAGCTGAAGCAGGTGGATCACCTGAGGTCAGGAGTTTGAGACCAACCTGACCAATATGGTGAAACCCTGTCTGTACTAAAAATACAAAAATTAGCTGGGCGAGGTGGTGTGCGCCTGTAGTCCCAGCTACTCGGGAGGCTGAGACAGGAGAACTGCTTGAACCTGGGAGGTGGGGGTTGCAGTGAGTGAGTGAGATTGTGCCATTGCACTCCAGCCTGGGCAACAGAGCAAGACTCCATCTCAAAAAAACAATAATAATACATAAAGAAATAAAAGGAATATCTATAGCTCCATGTTTATTGCAGCACTATTCACAATAGCTAAGATACGGAATCAACTTAAGTGTTCATCCACAGATGAATGGATAAAGAAAATCTGGTATAGATGCATAGTGGAATACTATTCTACCATAAATAATAATAAAATCCTGTTATTTGTGCAACATAGATGAGCCTAGAGGACAATATATTAAGTGAAATAAGTCACGTACAGAAAGACAAATAAATACCTTATGTTCTCACTCATGTGGGAGACAAAATAATTTTTTCAAGCTCATGGAAATAGAAAGTAGAATTCTAGTTATTAGAGGCTAGTAAGTGTAGGAGGGAAAGGAAGACAGAGAGAGGTTGATTAAGGGATACAAAATTATAGCTAGATAGAGAGAACGAGTTTTTGTGTTTTGCAGTACTGTAGCATGAATATGGTTAGCTACAATTTATTATATACTTTCAAAAAGCTGGAGGAGAGGATTTTGAATGTTCACAACAACGAAGAAATGATGAAGGTTTGAGGTGAAACATATGCTAGTTACTGTGATTTGATTATTATATATTGTATGCACAGATCAAAATATCACTCTATCTCCCATAAATATGTAGAATTATTACTTGTCAACTAAAAAGAAAAAGAAAAGCCAGAGGACAATGCTACAGGACTCCTTTATATGGTTGTTCCCTCTGAAGATAATCAGAGATGAGCATAATGCCTCTAAATTTTAAATGCTAGATCATGATATTTTATGAAGAAAAACAAAAGAAGCAATATATTTAGATAACATTTCACCTTGATTAGTTTTCTATTGTTGTAGCAAATTACCACAAATTTAGCAGCATAAAACAACACAAATTTCTCATCCCAAGTTTTGTAGGTCAGAAGTCTGATCCGGGACTCACTAGGATCACATCAAGGTGTCATGAGGCCTACATTCTTTTCTGGGCATTCTAGGGAGGAACCTATTTATTTGTGTGTTTTCTAACTTTTTAGAGGCAGGCTTGGCTCATAGTCTACCTTCCTCCATCTTGAAAGCCAGAATTAATATTTCGAGTCTCACTTTACCTTAGTCTGATTTACTTTGACCATCACATCTTTTTCTCTGATTCTTCTCCTTGCCTCTCTTCATCACTTTTGAGAACCTGGTAATTATATTGAGGACACTCAGATAATCCAGCTGATGAGCTGCTTTAATTATCATTTGCCTTGTAATATATTCTCAGACTCTTAGCATTAGGATTTGTACATCTTTTCAGGCCATTATTCTGCCTACCACCCAACAATTGGCACAGAATCTAAATGCATATAAACATACACAAAATATAATATGTAAAATTTAGAAATTATTTTTATAAGGAAAATGAACAAGACTTACATGTTTTCCCATAAAGAACTGCATATCTCATTTATTGTATTTCCTTATACACAGAAAAATAACTAAAAATAACTAAAAGATAAGCCATCTCTCAGATCTGACAATCTAATGACAAAAAGCATTTCAGGAGAAAATGATATCTACTTCAAAAATGCAAAATACATTGCCAGGCACGGTGGCTCATGCCTATAATCCCAGCACTTTTGGACACCGAGTCAGGTGGATCAATTGAGGTCAGGAGTTCGAGACCAGCCTGGCCAACATGGTGAAACCCCGTCTCTATTAAAAGTACAAAAATTAGCTGGGCATGGTGGCACACACCTGTAATCCCAGCTACTTGGGAGGTCGAGGCAGGAGAATTGCTTGAACCTGGGAGGCGGAGGTTGCAGTGAGCCTGAGCCGAGATAGTGCCACTGCACTCCACTCCAGCCTGGGCAACAAAGACTCTGTCTCAAAAAAAAAAAAAAAAGGAAAATACAAAAGCTACTATTCACTTTACGAATGTCTAGCATTTATGTGTTGTACATTCTGTACCTTGTATCGAAATGATTTGATATAATTGTAACATTTAATTACCATAATCTTTTTCATTTTCTGCTTCAACCCTAAATCCAGTCTAAGAAATCCACTAACTGATAGTTCTCATCCTTGAGGAAAGTTATTCTTGGCAATTTTTTTGCACTTTTCACATATGTAGGACCCGCCCTCAGGTTAATCTCACATCAACCTGTCCATAAACTCTTGGGCCCATACGTTGTATTACAGGTAGCAACATTCTGTGACTTGGTTTGAGCCTTCCAGTAGGCTACTCTCTACTTTGCTTCTTTAGTGAAGATCCCTAACACTTCATAGCAAGCACTGCTTCATCTTTGACTGAGGATGACAATGTCTACCTCAATTAAATGAAGTAATTCACTAAAAATGCTGAGGACAGAACATGTTATACAGAAAACATGTGATATGCGATGCTTATATTTAATATTCTTTTCTTCTTATTCCTCTTTGAAATCAGGGTGCACTTGTTATGTCTGGTATTTGACGCTCAACTTCCCCTGATCAACTTTATCTTGGACTGGCTCCTACCTTTTGCAGTTCTGAACTGCCTTGGTTGTTAGGGCCCTTGGGAACCCCAACTTTGGCATTCTTTTCTTGCCTCTTATCCCAGCTGGTTTATATTCTCCTCCCTTTCTTCATGGGGCACGGGAGGATTCAGAACTATTTGGAGTTCAGCTGCTTCATAAATTGCATAGCATTTCAATTTATTCAATTTTTTATGAATAATTTGTGGAGACAAAGGAAAGAAGGGCATTTGTATTACTTAGGGAGCTTAGGAGTGTCTGTGTTGTTGGCGGTTACATTGCATTCAGGGAGAGTCAGCTCTGCTCTGGTATGTCTGCCAGATCTGGACAAAAGATGCCTGTCATTCCCATCCAGACGAAAGAACATCAATATCAACAATACGTGCAGATTTGGAGTTATCTGAAGCCAGGGCATTCTGTCTTTTCAGCCAAGTTTGAGGCGAACAGAGGGTGTCTCCTATGCCAAACATGTGGGACACACAAACATTCTTTACAAGTCCCATCTCCAACCTGCTGCAATCTGCCCTCAGTCTGAACTTTAGACCAGAGCTATGCAGAAGAGTTCCTGTGCAAGCTCCTGTTACACTTCTTGGCATCATCATCCAAACACTGAGCATAGAGCAGTGGGCAATGTTCAGGGGCTTTTTCTGGGTTCCAAAGGGAAAGGTTTATGGTTAGGAGCACTTGATTCTCTCAAATCCAGATCCTGCCAATTAAACAGAGGAGTGACCTCTGGAAAACTCCATGCCCCAGTTTCCTCCTCTGAAAAACAAAATTTTTTGGGTTGCTCCTTTTAGGGTCGTTGTGAGGAATAAGTTACGTAAGTCACGCAAAATGCCTAGGACAGTTCCCAGCACATAGCGGGAGCCTCCTATATGGGAGCTGCCACTCCTTCTTACTCAGTGAAAACCTTTGTGATCCTACTTGAAAGAATCCAGAGTTCTTTTGTCCAGACAAAATGGGTGGGAGTAAAGGGAGCTGCACAGTGTTTCTGGGGACCTCATTCTCCCTATGCTAGTTTCTTTCTCCAAATTACTACTTAGGCCTCAGTACTCTTTCCTCACATGACCCCAAGAAATTACCTGAAATTCATTTGCACTATCATGAAATGATTACTAGAAACTTTAATCAGACCTCTACAAAGTTTAGTTAAAGGGAAAAAATATTCTAATGGGAAATTCATGCATTCATTCATTTAAACATTCATCAAACCTGTCTTAACACCAACCCATAACCAGGCACCCTGCTAGGTTCTCCTTGATGCAGGAAAGATTAAGGCAAGTTCTTTTTAAGGTTCATGGGGATCTCAAACCTATAACCAGAAATCTGTTTTAAGATGACTGCTACAATGACTTGTTCATAAAAAGCTTTAATTGTATAGAGACAGGAGGGCCTTCTTTTACTTCCAGGGAAAGAAAAAAAAATTGATTTGAAGGGGAAAATTTATATATTCGAAGGAATATGAAATCAAATCATGTAGGTGGCCACTTACTTGCCTATGTGTTGTGCTTATGACTTCTGTTTATGTTAAGATTGACTTTGGGTCTCTTGTAGCTGGTAGGAGCACCAATACACATTATCCTCAAAATAGGTACAATCAGTTGCAATGATTGCTCAAGAATTGGGATACGTTTAAGATATAAAATGTGTTTTAAATTTGTAATTTAATAAATATTCCATAAGTGATGTCCTTGCATCTTTTGAATATAATTGTGATATTGGTATTATCATTTCCATTTTACAGATCAAGATTCTGCAGTTAACTTTGTATCCAAGGATCTATAGCCGAGAAATTTGGAGCTGAGTTTCAAACGTAAGTATTCTGGGTCCAAATTTTCTGCCCTTTCCCTTAAAACAACTGAATTTTATTTTATCAGGAAACAGAAATACAGAATTCAGGAGTCATTAAATATTATAAAATCTAACACTCTAAGTTAACATACAAGGAGACAGAGTTTCAATGACAAATGTCATACATAAAACTGCTTTGTATCAGAGGCAGAAAGAGAGCTCGCTTTTCCTATAGTTTCTGTAACACAGAGCTGTCCAGCTCATTCTAGGTATGAAATTGATATATAATCAAGACAGATTTCCCATCCCATAAATTTTATGCCACTTGATTGTGTCTTTGTTATTTGTTAGCAGCAGTTTATGTAAGAGAATATTTTGGAGCCAATTCAAATCTACCATTAATTATTTCACTGAATATTAAGAAAATTGAGATTATAGTATTTAGCTAGGAGATATGAACATGTTTTTTTTTCTTGTTGTCTAAATCATAAATACCCTCACTTAATCATCTGCATTTAAAAGGGGGATTTGGACTAGAAACTATAATTGGAAGCCTGTGGCCCAGGAGAGCTTAGCCTATTTATTAAAAGTATCACTGCGTATTCAGAGTTATAAAACGGAGTTCTAAGGAGGCCTAATATTCTGCAGCTGTGAGTGGAAGGGCAAAAGGTGAATTGTATTTTTTAAGCCTGTCACTTTGAAAACTCCCTGCTTCAAAACTCAATGCATTTCCAGGATTGTCGACTTCACAGCAGCAGTGAAGCGGGAGATGCAAAGGCATCTTTGGAAGCAGCTACACGCAGAAGTGCTTAATATCTCCCCAGGCTTGTGAGAACTTGTTTATCTGGCAGGTATTTCCAAGCACTCTCTGTTCTTTGGACAATGGAGTTGGCAATCTGGAGACTGTTAACTTCATAATAGAGAGGCTTTAGGGAGAGAAGCTTCCATTTAAATTCATTTAAATGGATAAGTATTAGATAACTTCAATGAAAAAATGTTAACATAGTTATTAAATATATTCAGGTTTCATTCTGATCTCATTCTCTGAACAATTGAACCCCTTTTCACTGGGCATTATGCTGCAGTTTCATGGTAGGTTAAATGATACCAAGTACATTGAAGTTATTCTTAAAATGCCTCTCAGTATTTCTTATATAGTACTGAACAGTTCATCAATGAATAAAATCTCTATTTTCCAGCCATTTTTGAAATAGCACATGGCACATAACTGAAAAAGCCCACGTGGCTAACCTATATTCTGGGTACCATTGCATCACAATTGAATTCTGTTGTGATTTTAGTCAAAGCCCTTAACTTCATAAATATGTCACAAAAAGCCCGTATCAAGGCCATTGGTCATTACTGCTTGCAAGAAATAGAAACACATGTGAAGTAGGAAAAAAAAGGCTTGTTTAGTGAAAATAGAGAAGACAATCACAAGACAAAATTATTTTATATTTAGCTGGGCTTCGTGGAGATTGATTCAATTGAGGATTTAAAGGTCAGAAAATGAAATCATTTATGAATTAAGATGCTTATAACCACACAGAAATTATATGCCCAAGTACTATGGCTAGAATAAACAAGGATATTTTTTATCTAACATACCAAAAAATTTAATGATACTTCAGTTGTATATATGTTAATTCAAAACTTAACACAATCACCAGAGACCAAGTCTTTTTTCCTGTTTCAGTCTACTATCTTCAGTGTGCTGGCTGTGACTCTTTGGTTTATCACCTCCTGGTTACAAGATGGCTGCTGCAGCGCCAGAACACTATGTCTTTACTTAGCACCATCCAAGGGTAAAAAATGCATTTTTTTCTTATCTCTCTTTTTAACCAGAAGGGAACCATTCCCAGAAGACCTCCATAGGTCATAAACCCACTCTTTAGCTATAAGGGAAGCTGAAGAAGTATGTATCTGGCATCATTAGCCTACATAATAAGAAATTCCTCTGCCAGAATGGGGAAATATTTGGGAGATATATACTTGGAAAATCACGAGCAAAGTCAGCCATTGCTTTTCCCTTTTTCAGAGCCCAAATTGATATTATTTGTTGTTCTTTCTGTTTCCACTAACTTTTGATCAGTTTGTTGTGCTTACTGAGCCTGTGGCTGTAAAATGTGTATCTGCCCTAGATCCTTCATGAACTACCCAGACCTAACATTTGTCTCATTAAAATTGGTTGAGGAGGGAGTAAAGGATGGTGTCACATAGTCCACTTTGAATTCAGCAGGAGTTGTGGATGCTAAACATGTCTAGAATTCTATGAATGTGTTTTCCCAAGACACACAGATGCACTTTCTCTTCTAGTTTGCTGGTGTTTTTATAGTATATGATTCTGGTTCTCAACTACTTCATTTGCTTGTTTATTAAATTCAGCATCAGTCAGTCAAAATAACCCTTATCCTACTAACCAAATATCCTTTTGTTTCTAGGTATAAATACCTTTAAATTCGTAACTAAGTAATGAATATAAGTGTATTTTATAGTTAAAAAAGCTACAATTATAAATTATTTTAATTGCAAAATTAAAATACCTAATTCAATCATCCTAAAAATGTTCTACAATAAAATACAAACTCTAATATATATTTTTATAATATATGATATGGTAGCACAAGATATAGAAGATATGCTGCTTCTGCATTGTTTAAAATATAGAGGTTAGTTATTAATGAGCAAGCGCCAATGTCTATTATATTTATTGGTCATCGTCTAATAATTCAGCCTGATCTGCATTGGTAATATACTAAAAAAGTAACCACAGTTATGGACTCTTTATATTGCATACTTAGAGTTGTATTTCAAGACCCTAGGGAGAAATATATTAATTTATTCCTGTTTGAAGTCTCTGAATACCTCTGTGATTCATTGTTAAATTTAAATAGCTCCACTCCAATGTGGTTGTCATCATCTACACCTCACCTTTATAGAAACCATGACCCCTCTAATAAGAATTCTTAGAGAATATAATCAGTGGAACTGTGAAATTAAAATTCTGAAATCTATTAAAGTCTCTTCTTAGATGAAGTCAGTAAACACCTCAATATCTAGAACTGTGTCCTAACTATTTGTACCTTCAGAATCTAGCACATTACATTCAATTTTTATTGTTGAAATGAACCAAAACAGTCTATGATTTATACATTAAACCTGCAACTAAGGACCTCTGCCAAGACCCAGTGCTAGTCTGTGTTTGGGGTACAAATAATAAAATAATGTTTCTGCTCTCAATGATATTTCAACTTGGGTGAAATGATGCATTATGGAAGAATAAAAATATGGCAACATATTAAGGCTGTCTGTGAGAAGAACCAAACTTATGACACGTAAACACTAAGAATTGAAGATAAATTATTTCTTGTTTTCTGAAGGACCTGGACAGATATAAGAATTCAGTTTGTCTCTTTTCTAGGCCAAAGGAAATTGTAGTGGGAAATTCCAAGGGTAGCCTAGTTATGCAAAGTCACAGGAAAAAGAAATAATAGCAGAAGTAGGTATTATAATTTTGAACTTCCCTTTTATTCCTATATCTATCTTCTATCTATCCATCCATTCATCTACTCTTAGTTATCATCCTTTATATCTAACTATGATCTATGTATCTACTTTATCTATTATCTATCAGTTTATTTTTCTATTCTTTAATTATTTATTATTGACTATTTGGTGATTTAATGACTATAATAAGCCTTGACACCAGAAAAATACACATATTTGCTCATACAAAACTTGCTTTGGCCGGGCGCGGTGGCTCACGCTTGTAATCCCAGCACTTTGGGAGGCCGAGGCGGGCGGATAACGAGGTCAGGAGATCGAGACCACGGTGAAACCCCGTGGCCTGTGAATCTAGCCATCCTTTGAAGGCAAAGCTTCCCGAGTTTTTAAGAGTATAAAACACTGATTCTGGTTCATGTTTACGTTGTGGTTTTTGACGCTGTTTGATTTAGATCATTTAGATCTTTGGAAAATGAAACTAAAAGAGTTTTGCTTAATGTACTTGAGAAAATTTACTCAATCCTATTTTCTCCCGATGCTTTCCCAAATCTTTTACATTGATCTTAATCGGCAGTCCCATTTCCTTGTGTTGATGTATGTGGATGCAGAGCACCTTATGTAGTTTATTTTATAGGATAGCTACTTTTGCATAAGTGTGTCTTCCCCATTACATTCTTACAACTTGGAGGATAAGGACTACACACATTCATCTACCCATACACACAGTGAAACACATGTGTAGCTTAAATAAAATAGATATTCTCCAAGGATTTCTCCAACTATAATAATTGATTGGGCTTCAAAAACTCAAGGTTGAATTTCAGCTTCTAACTTGATGAGAATGGCTGTCTTAATTCTGTCATTTTTTGTTAATTTTACTTCCAGGAAGTCAGGGCTGTGATTTGAGGCTTTTTCTCTAAGCTTCTGTGATGGAGGTGAGTTAAAGTGGGGCCATAATGTCATTTTGAGCAACACTAAAACTGAGTCATCAGAATTAGGAAGTATCAGAAGTCAAGATCAATTTTCAAGAACAGGAGCATAAAATTCGAACTCAATCTGTGTTAACATTAAGAGACAGAAGCTCATTCAGACTGATAACTAACGAATAATATAGCTTTCATTTGTTGGAGACTTTATGTGAGCCAGCCAGTTATACATGTTATTTATAATCCCCACAGTAACACTGCAAGGTAGTTATTATCAACTCTATTTTGCAGTTGAGGAAATTGAGGCTAAGAAATATGCCATTTAACTTTTGCTACATAACAAACTACCCCAAAAGTTAATGGTTTAAAACAATATACATCTTTTGTGTCTCAGCATTTTGAGGTCCCAGTGAGTAGCTCTTCTGGTCTGGATTAGTTCAGCTATCTGCAGTCTGCTAACATATCTGGTGCTAGATGATCTACAATGACTTCACCCACTTAGTAAATCTAGTTGATGGTAGGTTTTGTTCATGTACCCTCAACTGTCCTCCAAGAGACTGGTGTGAAAAGCTGCCTTGAGCTCAATCATGTCATGGACTCACGTTTTCAAGCACAGCAAGAGAGGAAAAGCCCCAATGATTGAGCATTTTTTCAAATATATGCTTGTGTTAAATTTTCTAATTTAAAAATTTTCCATTTTAAAATTTCTAACTTCTAATTGACCAAACAATTCAGATGACCATTCCCAGATTTGAGAAGTAGAGAAATAGAGCCATGTCAAGGGAGGAGGAATGGCTCAGTTGCATTTCAAAGGCGTGTGCATATGATGACCAGAAAATTATTGTGATTAATTTTGAAAAAAAAAATGAAGTCTACCAAAAAAAAGTAACTCAACTAATAATACAGAGCTCATACTAAAGCACAGAAGAGCTTGACTTAAAAACATGATAGTTAGTATTCTATATTTTATGAGACTGACTCACACACACCAAAAAAAAAAAAAAAAAAACCACACAAACAAACAAAAAGAAACCAAAAAAGCACCTAGCTAAGGGCACAGTTGTAATTCATCCTACAGAGTGCTTTTTT
Organism: Symphalangus syndactylus; assembly: GCF_028878055.3. Classification (NCBI taxonomy): domain Eukaryota; kingdom Metazoa; phylum Chordata; class Mammalia; order Primates; family Hylobatidae; genus Symphalangus; species Symphalangus syndactylus. The sequence goes on from NC_072438.2 coordinate 27,315,017, forward strand.
TTATATTTTCTGTTCCCAGCAGGGCTTCTTCTTTCACCACACCAGTGTTTGTGTCTCCCTGGATCAAATGAGAATGTCTATGTCTAGATCCCTTATTGGAGAAATCATCTTTAATGAACATCTCATCTGTAGTGGTATTCAGTAGCAAAAGTCACATGTAAGAGTGGCCCAAACTCAAGTTTAAGACAATAGGGAGTTAAAGCATCTGTGGCAATATGAAGCATCTGCCCCATCTAAAAGTATCCAAATTAGGAAAAAAAATGCACAACACTCTATTGCCCAAAGCAAATCTGTCTCAGAGCCAGAAATGGCCAACAACTACCTGTTTGTGGTCTCTGCCATATAAACACCTACCCACTCGTACCTGGAATTAGCAACATTCTAACAAAAACTGTCCCCCCCAGAGTCCTGTCCTTCTACAACTGAGACATGGAGAAGTGGGAATCTTTTCAAAAGAAACCCCAATGGGCTTTTTGGTAATGGTGAGATAACTAGCATATCTGCATCTTCACAGGGTCCTGTCATTTGATGCATCCAGCAGAGGGATTGTCTGTTCAGGAAGTCGCATAGACACTGAGGCTGAGTGAGACATCATTCTTCACCTGCAGATGTGGGTTCAGGTGTCATGAAAACTGCCAGGTAGAGGAAATATACCCCTAGATTCACACACACAAAAGGCCTGGAGGTTCAGTTTGTCAGCCGTCAAAGGGCAATGGAAAGCTGTGTGCTTTTTCTCTAAAACTGTGAGAAAACCAAGAATTTAATACCTCCGTTCCAACTTCAAACCAATCAAACATTGGCAGTTTGGGATTGTTTTATTTTGAGGCTTTAGCTTATCTCCGTGGGATAAAAGCCTTTCCAAACTGGCTTTAACTAAAAATGTCATCAATCCCAGCTGCTCACTGGTTAGCAAAAAGAGTGGTAACAGAAGGTCCCTTTTGATAGTCCCCTTCCATAATATCATTATCCAAATTTGCATGGCAAAGATGTGGGAGCTATTTATATGTTGATTATTACAGTGCTGCAGTTTATATTTTTCCCAGCACAGTTGAAAATTATATTTAGAAAGGCTGACATCATCTTTAAATATATATTATAGCTCTCATTTGATGGAGATGAGATGTTGAAATACATGCCACCTACTCAACGTCTCAGAAAAATGGCATAGATATTTCACACATGGTTATATATAAACGTGTACACTGGCATGGAACTGAACTGGCAGCTATAAGACTTTGAAGGAGTTTTGTGGGCTCTGGTTTTTGCCTTCTCAGTTTGCTCTTTATTTAAAAAGGAGGATGGGCACTGTGATTTGGTTGTAAGAACAGGGCTTCGTAGCCAGAAAGTAGGGGTTCTGAATTCTAGCTCTGCTAGAATAGTAGAATAGTAGCTGTGTGATCCTGAAAAAGGTACTTATCCACTGTAAACATCTATATTTCTCAAGTATAAGATGTCACTATGAGTGCTCACTTGAGAGATATTAGAAGTAAATTGTGCAGCACAGTTAACAGTTAATGAAAAAGAATGATTAGCATTATGAAACATGTTCCCAACAATGGAATGCATGCTTTACATAAATTGTGATGGTTAATTTTGTGTGTCAACTTGATTGGACCATGGGGTGCAAAGATATTTGATCATACAGTATTCTTGGGTGGCTTTGGATGAGATTAATATCAAAATCAGTAGAATGAGGAGAGAAGATTGCCCTCCCTAATGTAGGTAGTCCTCACCCAATCAGTTGAAGATCTAAATTGAACAAAGTGGTTGACCCTCTCCTGAGTAAGATAATTCTTCTTTCTTGGCTGCCTTCGAAATAGGAACATCTGCATTTTTTTCTTGTCTTTGGACTGAACGTTTGCTCTTCTTGGGTTTTATCAGCTTTTGGATAGGAATCATACCATCAGTTCTTCTAGTTCTCAGGGCTTCAGGCTACACCTGGGACTAAATCATGGGCTCTCCCAGAACTCCACTTGCAGACTCACCCTGCAGATCTTGAGACTTGCCAGTCTTCATAATCATGTGAGCCAGTTCTTTATAATAAATCTTTCTCTCTCTCTCTCTCCCCATACATATAGATAGATAGATAGATAGATAGATAGATAGATAGATAGATAGATATAAAGATATAGATAGATTAGATAGATAGATATGTGTCTGTGTGTGTATATATATGTATATGTAGGTATAAATGTACAGTATATATATCATATGTTTATTTGTTCTGTTTCTTTGGAGAACTCTGACAAATACACAGATTATTCACTTATGTATTTTGTTTCCTAGGATAACTTATTAAGATAGAAAATATTGCTCTAAGTTTCCCTATCCTTATCCTGTTTAACAGATGACGAAATTGAGGCCTCCAGAAGCAAAATAATGTGTTCTGAGGACATAGAGGCATGACCTGGTGGAGGCAGAATTTGAAACGTGGAAATCCGATGTTATATTTTACTCATTTAACTACTTCCTTAATTTGTCTGGAGGTTACAGGTTAGACAAAGTTAACTGCTGTCCCAACCCTGAGAAGATTCTGGAAGCCTGAACTCACAGTGAATCACAACCAACGGCACTGTAAGATACCAGCCCACCTCAGGACAATGTGTAAGGAGCATCTGACTGTAGTGTGGTGGGGTGCAGAGCAAGCCATAAAACCTGCAGGCATAACTCTGTGGAGTGTAGTTGGAACTGGGTAATATTTTGATTTCTCTGGTCCATCAATCTCCACCCGTCTATCTTGAACCTGGAATCTGACTGCTGACTCAGGTTAGATTTGGGCTTGCAATTCTGTGGCACATCTGAGAGACCATGGCCCAGGAGGGATATTCGTAACTCAAATTTAATCAAATATGTTTTAATTCTATAAGAAAGCAAATTTAAAATAGCATTTTCTTTCTTAACTTTTAAGTTTCAGAGTCCACAATTTCACCAACAGGACTTCATGGTTTACAGTGATTAAAAATTAAATTTTTGATATATATGCCAGCTTTCATTATTCAATGAGAAGAGCCAGATATTAAAGATAAATGTACCTTTTGAAGGATTATAGTACCACCATATTTAACAATGTGAGGCCCCTAAATGACACTTAGGTGTTGTATTTTGCCAAACTTGACTATTATAAAAAATTCTTTGAAAATCATTTACCCCACAAATGGAAATAAAAATACAGCTGCAAGTGCTAAGAGTAGTGAGATGACATTTTATTTTTTATAAACTAGTTGGCAAAAAATCAAGTTTCATAAGCACATATGCCTGTCCTGAGCTTTTAAGGAGTCAGTTTTACGTTTCATGCCATTCTTTCTTCTTGCCTAGTTAGCAATTTTCAGTTTGAGCCAAGATCAGTTTTTACATGAAGCTCAGAGGTAAAACATTTTATATAACATTTGCATAGACATAATTGTTTCCACACATTTCTTCCCCACTACCCCCCATGGACTGCATATCATTGTCAAAGTGATTGGTTTGAAACCTCGCTCTCAATGTGTCATGCCGTGGTTCAAGAAAAAGGCTCTATTTCATTAAAACAAAATGTTTCATGCTGGCATCCATGGTCCTCTATAATCTGACCCCACTTTCTTTTGTAGTTATAATGAGAATGATTTCCTTTTTTTTATAAAACAGATTTTTTAAAATCTTTTCTTTTCCCTCTTTTTGACTCCTATGAAACCTCAAGGAGAGGTTTGAAGCGGACCATAAATAATAATTGCCTTGGCCTCTCTAGTTCAGAAACAATTGAGAATTAAGATATGAGAGCCATGAAGATTCAGATCAAAGACTCAACATCATTACTATTAAGGTCAATTTGAGAACAACATAGCTTGCAATGTCCATCATGTAGGCCCTTTAAAGATCCTCTCTCCTTTACTCTAATTTGTCCCCACAAACAGTGGAGAATCCCTTGTAGGGGCAGTTCTTATTCCTGGTTAGCTCACCACACCAGCAAGAACAGACAAGAATTTGCCCTCTCAGCAAGAAGCTGACTTGAAAAACTGGGAGAATAGGCTGATTCAGATATACGTCCTTCCTTCTCTCACTCTCCAGTGCAAGAAATCCAGATCAAGCAGGCATAAGTAGAAAGAAGATGGGTATATTTCTCATTAGAGCTCTGTATTAATTTTCCATTGCTGCATTACAAATTACCACAAACTTAGGAATATTAAAACCCCTATGAGCTGGCACTTCTATAAGTCAGAAGACTAGAAACAGCATAGTAAAGTTTGTTACTCAGAGTAATAGGCTAGAGTCAAGACTTGGTGCTCATCTGGCACCTTTGTCCCCTTTGTGCACTTTCTTTTTTTCTTTTTTTTTTTTTTTCTTTTTTATGATACAGAGTTTCACTCTTGTTGCCCAGGCGCACAGTGACATGATCCCGGCTCACTGCAACCTCCACCTCCCAGGTTCAAGCAATTATTCTGCCTCAGCCTCCTGAGCAGATGGAATTACAGGCACCTACCACCATGCCCAGCTAATTTTTTTGTATTTTTAGCAGAGACAGGGTTTCACCATGTTGGCCAGGCTGGTCTCCAACTCCTGACCTCAGGTGATCCAACCACCTCGGCCTCCCAAAGTGCTGGGATTACAGGCATGAGCCACCTGGCCCTGTCCCCTTGTTCACCTGCAAGCTCATTGTTGGTGCTGGAAGAATTTAGTTGCTGTAGTTGTAGGACTGAGATCACTGATTTCTTGTTGGCCGCTACACAGGGGCTACTCTCAGTTACAGGAGGCCACACTCACTCCTTGTCCCATGACCTTCCTTACTTTCAAGTTAGCAACAATTCATCAAATGGGTCTTGTGCTTCAACTCTCTAATTTCTGTCTCTGACCTCTACACCCAGATTTTTTTTTTAATTGGCCTTTTACATAAGAACTGTTTTAAATTTATAGTATCATTGTGAATACAGAATAACCCGGTTCCCTATTATTGATATCTTTCATTAGTATGGTATATTTGTCACAAATAAAGAACCAATGCTGACATATTGTTATTAACTAAACTCCCTATTTAACCAGAATTCTTGTTTTTTTTTTCTAATGTATTTATTTCCATTGCAGAATTCATCCATTATGCCACACCGTATTTAGTAAGCATGGATTTTAGTCTCCTCTTGGTCATAACAATTTCTTAGATTTGCCTACTTTTGATGACCTTGACAGTTTTGAGAACTACTAATTGAGTATTTTGTAGAATGTCCCGCAATTGAGGCTTGTCTAATGTTTTTATCATGATGAGACTGGTGTAATGTGTTTGTAGATGGAAGACCATAGGTAAAGAGCAATCCTTAACACATTTTATCAGGTATACATACTATCAGCGTGACTTATTACCACTGATGTTAAACTTGGCCATTTGGCTTGAGGTAGTGTTTATTTGTACTTACTTTTTCATTCTCCTATTTCAATACTATATTATTGAAAAGTAAGTTACAAAATATGGTCCACATGTAGAGATGGAAAGTTAGACTTTAACTCTTTCATGGTAGAGTATGTACATAAACAATTGAAATTCTTATGCATGGAATATTTGTCTCTTCTCTCTCATTTATTTACTCATTCATTTATATTTTAGGGACTCATAGACATTTAGTTAACAGTTTCGGTTATGGTCCAATGTTTATTTATCTATTTCATATATCAAATTGTTTCAGCTTTAGCCACTGGGAGCCCCTTCAGTTGGTCACTGTGTGTATATATATGTATATGTAGGTATAAATGTACAGTATATATATCATGTTTTTTATTTGTTCTGTTTCTTTGGAGAACCCCAATCATCCCATTATCATTATTTTTTTTTTTAGCACTTCCTTACTTTCTGACACTACAAGTTGCTCCAGGCTCACTGTTTATTTCCTACCCATGTTAGCACTAGCTAGGACTTCCAGTATATTGTTGAATAGGGGTGGTAAAAAAGGACATCCTTGCCTGGTTCCTGATATTAAGGGGAAAGCATTTAGTTTATCATCATTAAGTATGATGTTACTTGTAGGTTTTCGTAGATATTCTTTATCAAGTAGAGGATTTTCATCTCTGTTATGAGCTAAACTTTGTCCCAGCTAAACAAATCTACATATTGAAGCCCTGACCTTCAGTACCTCACAATGTGACTATATTTGGAAGTTGAGCCTTTATAGAGGTAATTACGTTAAAATGAGTTCATTCAAATGATTTCTAATCCAATCTCACTAGTATGCTTATAAAAACAAAATTTGGTAACACAAGAGACACCAAAGTTACACGTGCACAGAGAAAAGACCATATGAGGATACAGTGAAAAAGTGACCATTTGCAAATTAAGGAGAGAGGCTTCAGAAGAACCAATTCTGGCCGGGTGCAGTGGCTCACGCCTGTAATCCCAGCACTTTGGGAGACCAAAGCAGGTGGATCACGAGGTCAGGAGATCAAAACCATCCTAGCTAACACAGTGAAACCCTGTCTCTACTGAAAATACAAAAAATTAGCCGGGCGTGGTGGTGGGCACCTATAGTCCCAGCTACTCGGGAGGCTGAGGCAGGAGAATGGCATGAACCCGGGAGGCGGAGCTTGCAGTGAGAGGAGATCAGGCCGCTGCACTCCAGCCTGGGTGACAGAGTGAGACTCCGTCTCAAAAAACAAAAACAGCAACAACAAAAGAAACCAATTCTGCTGACACCTTGATTTTGGACTTCCAACCTCAGATAGAAATGAAGAACATATTATTAAACACTGTAGAAAAGGTGATATTTATTATAAAGTAGCAGATAACTGGGGTGAATTGTGTTCTAGTATTTTTTCAGAGGATAGAACTCGTGAATGATGACCCTGGATATTTAACTGAACCTGTTTCTAAGCAAAGTGTTGAAAATGCAGCCTGGCATCTCCTTGCCTCTTCTCATAAAGTGCAAAAGGGTAGACAGAAATGGAAGAAGTCATTGTTTAGCAAAAAAGGAACTAGAACTTGAAGATCTGGAAATTTTTCAGCCTATCCGTATTTCAAAAGCTGAGAAAGTATTTTCTGGAGAGCACATGAGGAGTGTATCTAGAAAATCATGTGATAATATATCAAGGGTGTGATTTATGTATCTAATCAGCCATCTCAACAGAAGCCAAGAATAGTGATTTGAGTGTTACCATCAGAAACACTTCCAGCTTGGACTAACAGGATCAGGAATGGACAAAAGTGAAGAATGGCTTTCAGACTCTGTGATTTTACATTATAGAAAAATAGAGTTAATTGGTTCTGAATATGTGTTATCCTTCAAGAAAGTGGAAGAATGGCCATGAATATAATTCTCCCATTGGCAAGGCTGATACTCTCACCACAGGTCTGATGGATGAGGCTGTTTCCTCCTCAGTTTCAGACGGTGGTGCTACCTTTTGGATGTTCTTAGAAAAGTGGGCCAGGCTGCTGCTACAACAGGGTCCCAGTAGTAGGGCAGCCACCCAGGGCCTTAAGGATTAGGCTCCTGCCTTGGGCCTCAAGGGCAGCACTGCTGCCTCAGTGTACCTGGAAGGAGAGATTTTAGGCCTCCAGAAATAATACTCTGGCTCAGTGTTTGTGTCCTGGATCCAGTGGAGTATTGTTCCTGGAGGTGTAAAACCTGAAAATCTGAAATTTGCTCTGCTAGGTTTTGGGATTGCTTGTGACCCATTACTGCCTTCTTCTTTTCGGTTTCTCCTTTGCATTAGTTTGTTTTCATGCTGCTGATAAAGACATGCCCAAGACTGGGTAATTTATAAAGTAAAAGAGGTTTAATGGAGTCACAGTTCCATGTGGCTGGAGAGGTCTCACAATCATGGTGGAAGGTGAAAGGTACGTCTTACATGGTGGCAGACAAAAGCGAATGAGAGCCAAGGAAAAGAGGAAACCCCTTATAAAACCATCAGCTCTTATGAGACTCATTTACTACCATGAGAACATTATGAGGAAACCACCACCATGATTCAATTATCTCCCACAGGGTCCCACACAGCACATAGGAATTATGAGATTTCCATTTCAAGACGAGATTTTGGTGGGGTCAGAGCCACACCATATTATCCTTTTTGGGAAGGGGCATGTTTATCCTATACCTGTCTCACCATTGTATTTTGGGAGCACATAACTTGTCTCATTTCACAACTAAAGAGGAATTTTGACTCATGATAAGTTATACCTCAAATCTCAGCCACACTTGAGTTAGATGGTATTTAGATAAAATTTTGAATTTATAGTTGGTGCTGAAATTGATTAATACTTTTAGGCTGTCAGGATATATTGAATGTATTTTTTTTTGTTTACATCAGAAGGACATGAATTTGGAGGGTACAGAATGTTATAGACTAAGCCATGCTCCCTAAAATTGTTATGTTGAAGTCCCAACCCCCAGTACTCACAATGTGATCATATTTGGAGACAAATCATTTACACAGGTGATTAAGTTAAAGGTCTGTTAGTGTGGGGCCCTAATCCAATATAACTGGTGTCATTTTAAGAAGAGAAAGAGCCACCATAGATGCGCATGGATGAAGAAAAGGTCATGTGAAAACACAGCAGAGGAAAGTTGCCATCTGCAAGCCAAGCAGACAGGCCTTGAAAGCAGCAAATCTGCTGACATCTTGATCTTAGATTTCTAACCTCCAGAACTCTGAGAAAATAGATTTCTGTTGTGTAAGTCATTCAGTCTGTGGTAATTTGTTATGATAGCTCTTTCAAACTAATATATCAATTTTGCAGGCTGGGCCGCCTTCTCATCTTCAGCAGACCCATTTGCTACCCAGGGTCTCAGGGGTGAGGTTGCCACTTAGGGTCTCAGAGTATATTGGCGTAATTCTTTTTTATCTTTCTTAAAGGCATTACAGAACTAACCAATGAACCTATATGAGCCTAATACTTTCTGTTTTGCAAAACTATGAATTATGAATTCAGTGTATTAAATGTAGATAATAGGCCAATATAGATTATCTGTTTCTCTTTGTGTGAGTTTTGGTTCATTGTGTTTTTTTTTTTTAAAGAATTTATCCATTTTACTGAGGTTATCAAATTCATAGGTATAGGTTTTATTAAATTTTATTTATTTATTTATTTTTAGAGAGATGATCTTACTCTGTCCTCCCAGGCTGGAATACAGTAGTGTGATCATAGCTTATTATAACCTTGACCTCCTGGTCTCAAGTGATGCTCCTGTCTCAGCCTTCTGAGTAGCTATAACTACAGATGTGCACCACCATGCCTGGCTAATTTTTGAATTTTCTGTAGAGATGGAGCCTCAGTATGTTGCCCCAGCTGGTCTTGAATTTCCAGCCTCAAACTATCCTCTCTCCTTGGCCTCCCAACTTACTGGGATTACAAATGGTAGAACACCTTGCCAGGCCTACAATATTTCTTTATTATTCTTTTAATACCCTTGGAATTAGTAAAGATGACCTCTCTTTAATTTCTGATGTTAATAATTTGTGGCTCTGTCTTTTAATTGTTGTTTGTATTTTCATTAACCCAGCTTTCGGTTTGTTTTTTTTCATTTTTCTCTATTATTTTCCTGTTTTTAATTTCATTGATTTCTGCTCTAATTTTTATTATTTTTAATTATACTATTTTTGTTTTAAATTGTTTTTCCTTTTTGTAGTTTCCTATAATGTAAACTTAGATTAGTTATGTTAGATCTTTATTCATTTCTAATATATGCAGATAATTCTATAGATTTCCTTCAAACCATTGTTTTCATTGGTTGCTACAAGTTTTGATAAGTTGTTTTTAAATTTCCATTTAGTTAAAAATATGTTTTTATTTCACTTGAGACTTCTTTGATTCATGCTATTAGGAGTAACTTTTAAAATTTGCAAATGTTTAAGTGTGTTTTACTTATCTTTTTGTTACTACTTTTCTGTACAATTACTTGAGGTCTGAGAACATACTCATTTTTTGTATGTCTTTGAATATATTTTGATTTTTTTTTAGCTACAGTGTAGTGTAATTTGGTAAATATTTCCTGTGAGCTTGAGAAGAACGTGTCTTCTTCTGTTGCTGATAGAGTATTATATAAATGTCAACTAAATCAAGTATATTTTGATGTTTGATTTTTAATTTGATTGTCAGTTTTGTTATTTATTTTTGGAGAATTCACCTCTTTATCATATAGTGCCTATTTTATTCCTGAAAGTATGCTTGATCTACTTTGTCTGAAATTGGCATATTTACTGCAACTTTCTTTATTGTTAACATGCTATATTTTTATATATTTTTCATCTCTTTACTTTTGAACTTACAATTTTTTAATAGACAATATATAGTTAATTGTTTATTTGTTTGGTTTTATTTGCTCTGACAAAATCTGCCTTTTAATTAATGTGTTCAGATCAATCATATTTAAAATGATTATTGATATATTAGGATTAATATCAACCATGTTTGTAAATGTTTTATATTCATTGCTAATGACTTCCTTTTTGCCTCTTCAGTTTTTAGTTCAGCATTTTATATGATTTCCCACTTTTGGCATATAATTTATACTTCTTTAAAACTAGTTTTTGGTTGCTGCCCTAGAGTTTACTCTCTCTATATATGTATCTTTTTTTTTTTTCTTTTTTTTTTTTTACTCTGTTGCCCAGGTTGGAGTGCAGTGGCACAATCTCAGCTCACTGCAACCTCTGCCTCCCAGGTTTAAGACATTCTCCTGCCTCAGCCTACCGAATAGTTGGGATTACAGGCACTCGCCACCATTACTGGCTAATTTTTGTATTTTTAGTAGAGATGGGGTTTCACCATGTTAGCTAGGCTGGTCTCGAATTCCCGGCCTCAGGTGATCCGCCTGCCTCTGCCTCCCAAAGTGCTGGGATTACAGGCATGAGCCACTGCACCCAGCAATAAACATTTTTTTAATAATACAAGTCTAAATTCAAACAACACTTGCTGCTCTAGCGTTTACAATAAATATTTTTAATTATATAATTTTTAATAATATTTTTAATAATTACAATATTTTTAATAATATAAGTCTAAATTCAAACAACACTATTCTGCCTTATGTGTAGTGCAAATGCCACATAACAAAGTATTCCCAACTACTACTTCTCATCTCCATGGTATTGTGCCATTAATTTCATTTTTTTATATGACACGATCAGCTAATACATTGATAGTATCATTACCTTACATAAGTTTCTTTAGATTAATTTAATTTAATTTTTTTTGATATGGAGTTTTGCTCTTGTTGCCCAGGCTAAAGTGCAGTGGCACGATCTCAGCTCACCGCAACCTCCCGGTCCCAGTTTCAAGTGATTCTCCTGCCTCAGCCTCCCAAGTAGCTGGGATTACAGGTGCCCACCACCACACTCGGCTAATTTTTTTTTTCGTATTTTTAGTAGAGACAGGGTTTCATCATGTTGCCCAGGCTGGTCTTGAACTCCTGACATCAGGTGATCTGCCTGCCTCGGCCTCCCAAAGTGGTAGGATTACAAGCATGAGCCACCAAGCCCAGCCACTTTAGATTAATTTTAAAATAAAGATAGATAGCTGTTATTATTTTGAGATACATCCCATCAATAACTAATTTATTGAGAGTTTTTAGCATGAAGGGTTGTTGAATTTTGTCAAAGGCCTTTTCTGCATCTATTGAGATAATCCACAGCCAATATCACACTGAATGGGCAAAAACTGGAAGCATTCCCTTTGAAAACTGACACAAGACAGGGATGCCCTCTCTCACCACTCCTATTCAACATAGTGTTCGAAGTTCTGGCCGGGGCAATTAGGCAGGAGAAGGAAATAAAGGATATTCAATTAGGAAAAGAGGAAGTCAAATTGTCCCTGTTTGCAGATGACATGGTTGTATATCTAGAAAACCCCATTATCTCAGCCCAAAATCTCCTTAAGCTGATAAGCAACTTCAGCAAACTCTCAGGATACAAAATCAATGTACAAAAATCACAAGCATTCTTATACACCAATAACAGACAAACAGAGAGCCAAATCATGAGTGAACTCCCATTCACAATTGCTTCGAAGAGAATAAAATAACTAGGAATCCAACTTACAAGGGACATGAAGGACCTCTTCAAGGAGAACTACAAACCACTGCTCAATGAAAAAAAAGAGAATACAAACAAATGGAAGAACATTCCATGCTCATGGGTAGGAAGAATCAATATCGTGAAAATGGCCATACTGCCCAAGGTAATTTAGATTCAATGCCATCCCCATCAAGCTACCAATGACTTTCTTCACAGAATTGGAAAAAACTACTTTAAAGTTCATATGGAACCAAAAAAGAGCTTGCATCGCCAAGTCAATCCTAAGCCAAAAGAACAAAGCTGGAGTCATCACGCTACCTGACTTCAAACTATACTACAAGGCTACAGTAGCCAAACAGCATGGTACCAAAACAGAGATATAGATCAATGGAACAGAACAGAGCCCTCAGAAAAAATGCTGCATATCTACAACCATCTGATCTTTGAGAGACCTGACAAAAACAAGCAATGGGGAAAGGATTCCCTATTTAATAAATGGTGCTGGGAAAACTGGCTAGCCATATGTAGAAAGCTGAAACTGGATCCCTTCCTTACACCTTATACAAAAATTAATTCAAGATGGATTAAAGACTTACATATTAGACTTAAACCATGAAAACCCTAGAAGAAAACCTAGGCAATACCATTCAGGACATAGGCATGGGCAAGGACTTCATGTCTAAAATACCAAAAGCAATGGCAACAAAAGCCAGAATTGACAAATGGGATCTAATTAAACTAAACAGCTTCTGCACAGCAAAAGAAACTACTATCAGAGTGAAGAGGCAACCTACAGAATCGGAGAAAATTTTCACAACCTACTCATCTGACAAAGGGCTAATATCCAGAATCTACAATGAACTCAAACAAATTTACAACAAAAAAACAAACAACCCCATCAAAAAGTGGGCAAAGGATATGAACAGACACATCTCAAAAGAAGACATTTATGCAGCCAAAAAACACATGCAAAAATGCTCATCATCACTGGCCATCAGAGAAGTGCAAATCAAAACCACAATGAGATACCATCTGACACCAGTTAGAATGGCCATCATTAAAAAGTCAGGAAACCACAGGCGCTGGAGAGGATGTGGAGAAATAGGAACACTTTTACACTGTTGGTGGGACTGTAAACTAGTTCAACCATTGTGGAAGTCAGTGTGGCGATTCCTCAGGGACTAGAACTAGAAATACCATTTGACCCAGCCATCCCATTACTGGGTATGTACCCAAAGGATTATAAATCATGCTGCTATAAAGACACATGCACACGTATGTTTATTGCGGCACTATTCACAATAGCAAAGACTTGGAACCAACCCAAATGTTCAACAACGATAGACTGGATTAAGAAAATGTGGCACATATACACCATGGAATACTATGCAGCCATAAAAAATGATGAGTTCATGTCCTTTGTAGGGACATGGATGAAGCTGGAAACCATCATTCTCAGCAAACTATCACAAGGACAAAAAACCAAACACCACATGTTCTCACTCATAGGTGGGAATCGGACAATGAGAACACATGGACACAGGAAGGGGAACATCACACTCCGGGGACTGTTGTGGGTGGGGGGAGGGGAGAGGGATAGCATTAGGAGATATACCTAATGCTAAATGATGAGTTAATGGGTGCAGCACACCAACATGGCACATGTATACATATGTGGCAAATCTGCACATTGTGCACATGTACCCTAAAACTTAAAGTATAATAATAATAAAATTTAAAAAATTAAAAAATAAAGATAAGACATTTTATTTTACCATCAGTTATTCGTTTTTCAATGATCTCCTTTTCCTTATGCAGATTCAAGTTTCTGAGCTCAATATGTTTTCTTCTTCCTAAATACTTTTTTTCAATTATTTCTTATAGGATAGATTTGTTGGTGAAAAATACTCTCAGTTATTTGTTTGAAAAGTTTTTATTTTTTCTTTACTTTTGAAGGGTAAATGTACTTGATATAGAATTCTATGTTGGAGTTTTGATTTTTTTAAATTTCAACATTTCACTCCATTCTTTCTTTGCTTCCGTGGTTCCTGATGAGAAATTTACTGTACTTCTTTTTTCTTTTCTTTTCTTTTTTTTTTTTTTTTTTTTTTTGAAATGGAGTCTTGCTCTGTCGCCCAGGCTGGAGTGCAAAGGCATGATCTAGGCTCACTGCAACCTCCACCTCCCGGTTTCAAGTGATTCTGCTGCCTCAGCTTCCTGAGTGGCTAGGACTACAGACGTGCACCACCATGTCTGGCTAATTTTTTGTATTTTTAGTAGAGACGGTGTTTCACCATGTTGGCCAAATCCTCATCCTTCCAAACTTCTAGGATTACAGGTGTGAGCCACCACACCTCATCCTTCCAAACTTCTAGGATTACAGGTGTGAGCCACCATGCCCGACCATTTATTGTACTTCTTATCCCTGTGTATCTATAGATAAGATTCACTTCCTCCGTCTGACATCTTTCAATATTTTCTCTTTGTGTTTGTCTTTCTGCTGTTTGAATATGATATACCTAAATGTAGTTGTTGTTTCTGTTAATTTTGCTTAATGTTCTCTAAGGTTCCTGGATTTGTGGTTTGGTGTCTGTTATTAATTTGAAAATGTCAGGGCTTTAGTATTTGATATATTTACTCTGTTCCATTCTTTCCATTTTCTTCTGATATCCCAGTTACACATGCACTGTATATTTTGAGACCATAACGCTCGTTCTTGGCTATTCTGTTTTTGCTTATGTGGGACAGAGAGTTTCTAAGGTGCCAGATGAGTTGGTCTCTGTGTGAGACACCCATGGGGAGCCATGGGCGGCCTCTGAGGAGAAAAGTCTCCTTATTGCCTTCATGTTTTTATGCCCGGAGAGCATAACCGCTCTGCGGCATTCCACAGGTTGTCCTGGAAGATAACACTCCCTTGAAGCAGTAGAGTATAATCAAACATCTTGGCTTCACCTGAAACCCACTCCCACTCATTTCAGTCCCGATAAGTTAAAGATCTTAAGTAGTTCAGACACACGCCCTTACTCAAGGAAATTCACAGAAACCGCCACTACTATACATATTATTGAATGACTCACGAGTTCTCCTTCACTGATGAATCCCTTTCCTCATCCCTTCCTACCCCTCCCATCTGCCCTAAGAACAAAGAGCTTGCAAATCAATAAATTAGGCGGAGCCAAAGAGCTCTGGGCCGTGAGCAAGCCTCCAATGCTCCGGTCCCCTGGACCTGCCTTTTAAACTCTTACTCTGTCTCTTCGTAACTCCTTTTTCTCTGCTGGATTCAGGGTACCCGCTGGGTGGTGTGGGGCTGGCTTCCCCAACAGCTTATTTGTATTGTTTCTTCTATTTGCATTTTGAGAAGTTTCTATTGGCCTGTATTCAAGATTACTAATTCGTCCCTTGGTCTTACCGAATCTACTATTGAGCCCATCAATGATATTTTTCATTTCTTTATACTAATTTTGATTACTAACATTTCCTTTTGAATTTTCTCTTACAATTTTGATGTCTTTGCTTACATTGCCCATTCGCTCTTAATGTTGCCTACTTTTTCAATGGAAGCCTTAATATCATAGTTATTGTAATTTCCTTGTAATAAATCTGCATCGTGTCTGAGTATAACTCTGACACTTGGTTTGTTTCTTATGACTATTTTATTGTTATTTGACATGTTTTGTGACTTTTTTGCTGTTGAAAGCTGGGCATATTATATTAAGTACTAGCAACTCAGAAAAATAGGCCTCTAGTATAAGAGTTTGTTAATCTGGCTAAGAGTTTGTATTTGTTTAATGTTTGTTGCATAATAGGGTAATAGAAGCTCAAATCTTTCTAGTATCTGTATTTTTATCTTTCAACTTGACTTTGGTCTTTACTAAGTACTCCTCTTCAGAAAAAGTTTATTTTCTGCAACTCTTTAAGCCATAATCACTTTATTTTTGTGTCTGTGGAAGACTGGTAGTTTACAGATGGGAATGGTCCATGGTTCACACTGTGAATAGCATTGATATAGCAATCTGATCCCAGGTCATTTTTTTTTTTTTTTTTTAATTGCTCGTGCTTGGTCTTCTTGTATCACACATTTTTATTTATTGCTATGTAACAAACTACCATTAATTTAGCAGCACAAAACCACACACACACATTTATTATTTTACGATTTCTGTGAGGAATCCGGGCATGCCTTATTTTGGGTCTCCCAAAGTTTTTGGGTCATCAAAGTTTTTATCTGAGTTTGAGGTCTTCTTCCAAACTCACTGTGGTTGTTGGCAGAATCTAGCTCTGTGAAGTTGTAGCCCTGAGACCCTCATTTCCTAGATAACACCTACAGTGCTCTGCTATGTGGCCCTCCCCACTGGCAGTGACAACGTAGAAAATTATTCCCCAAAGCCAGCAAGAAGGAGTCTTTTCCTGCATCTGCTAAGATGGAGTCTTGTATAACATAATACACACACGGGAGTCACATTCCATCATCTTTGTCATATAATGTAACCTAAAAAAAGGCACTGTATTATATTTGCCATATTCATTGGTTAGAAATCAGTTGTAGGTTCCACCTACACTCAACAGGAGGAGATAATACAAAATCATAAATACATAGAGATGGGAAATCATTACTGGTGACCTTAGGATCTAAGTGGGCTCACCTCAGAGTCTTCGCATTTGCTTTTCCCCTCCTTTCTTTCAGATCTCTGTTCAAATGTCACATCCTCATAGACTCCTAAATGCACCCTGTTTCCTAACATAGCCATGCCCATCACAGTCATTGCTAGTCTGTTACTCTATTTTATTTTTCTTCAGAGCACTGATCATCCTCTGACATTATAGGATTACTTGTTCAAAATCTGTTTCCTCTTTTAGATGTAAGCTGATTTCAATATGTAAGAAATTAATCTGCTATACAGCACATGTTAAAAAAAGTTTGTGGACTGATTCAGAAAAAAAAAAAATAGTTTGCAGGAATTACCACTAAAGCCTGTCTAATTTGACCCATTCATTTTATCACTACATTATAACAATGCAAGTTGGTGTTAATGTTTAATCTTGTCTCTGTTGTGAAGCTTCAAGCAGAGACAGATGGTATGGCAGAAATAGTAACAGGCTTAAGACAGGATAGACTGAAATCAAACTCAGGCTGTTACTACCTCTGTGGCCTAAGAGGTTAATTTCTCTGAATTCCAATTAAAAGATCAAAGAAAACAGTGCACTCTTTCTGTCAGGTAGATTTGGGTTTTAGTCATAGATCCACTACATACTAGCGTAACTTTAGAACAGTTTCTTGGGTTTTTAGAGGCATAATGACTTCAACTGTAAGATGGATCATAGTAATAATTTCTCCCACATAGGATGACTGTGAGGTTAAATGGATACCTACATAAGAATCACCTATCCTGGTGATGGAAACATTATTTGTAGTCAGTATAAGTTAGCATTTATTAATATGAATACTTTAATACATATTGATATAATATACATTATTATATTGTCAACATCAATATGAGTTCAATGGCATAAAGTGTGTTAAATAGTATTCATTATCTTCTTACATCTTTCATTTGGAAACAGCATAGAGATAGATATAAGAACAATAGGCCTGCTGCAGTAGATCTTGCCTATAATCCCAGCAATTTGGGGGGCTGAGACAGAAGGTTTCCTTTAGGCCAAGAGTTTGAGACCAGCCTGGGCAACATAGCAAGACTTAATCTCTACAAAAAATTAAAACATAAGCCAGATGTGGTGATGGGCATCTGTAGTCCCAGCTACTTGGGAGTCTGAGGCAAGAGAATCACTTGAGCCCAGAAGTTCGAGGTTACAGTGAGTTATGATGACACCACTGCACTCCAGACTGGGTGACAGAGCGAGACCCTGTCCCTAAAATAAAAAATTAAAATAATAATAATACTAAAATCTACCATTTATAGAAGAATTTGTTATAAGCCTAAACAACTAGATGATTAGCAGGTGATAAAGAAACAGGTGTTGACATTCTACATCTAGCTAACTCTTCTGTGGAACTTTGAGGAAAAAACACATAAATTACTATCTATTAGTTTTAAACTATGGGATGTTGCTGTTCAATGAGTACACAGTTTCAGTTGTGCTTACAGTTTACAGTACAGGATAGTACATTAAAGATTGAGAGGGTAGATCTCATGTTACTTTTTTTACTGCAATAAAAATGCATATATATATATATATATATATATATATATATATATATATATATACACATACATATATAATTTTTTCTGAGACAGGGTTTTGCTGTGTTGCCCAGCCTGGAGTGCAGTGGCATGATTTCGGCTCACTGCAGCCTCTGCCTCCCAGGTTCAAGCAATTCTCCCACCTCAGCCTCCTGAGTAGCTGGGATTACAGTGGCACACCACCACACCTGGCTAATTTTTGTATTTTTAGTAGAGAAGGGGTTTCACCATGTTGGCTAGGCTGCTCTTGAACTCCTGACCTTAGATGATCCACCTGCCTTGGCCTTCCAAAGTGCTGGGATTATAGGCATGAGCCATCATGCCCACCTGGAAATATTTTTATTATTTTCTAAAAATCTGCTCATAGTATCTCACAAATTATCTGTTCCTATGTAAGGGCAGATCAAACAAAAACTTAAAAGAGTCATTTTTTTTTTTCTCCTAAGCCATATAAAATACTCGTAAAATTATGATTATAGAGTACTATTTTATTTTACCTTGATTTATAATTACATAGTGTCTGTGAAATTCTTCATTACTTTTGAAATACTAATTAATTAAACTTTAGTGTTATGACAAAGAAAGAATGAGAGGGAGCTCTTTTCTGTAAAAACCAAAAGCCAAACCAAAACAAAAACCCAGTTAATATGTGGAGAAAGCTAGATAGATTTCAAAAATAATCATTCAGCCCCCTTAAATAAAGTAATTAATTTAGGCAGTTGTAATCAAAGGATAAAACTCTTAGATGGAAATCAATGATGAACTTTATGATGGAATCATCAGACAGTCTCAACCTGGACCTGTTAATAATCTTAGCCCCACTAAAAGTGGGATAAACAGACATGTGTGAGTTGATGTACCTTACCATTTAAGAACTACTGTTTTAAAAAATATGAAGTTAATCAGGCTTCTAGAAGAAATTTTTGTTCCAAGGGATAACTCACAGGGTGTCTGCAATAAGTCAAGGACATGAAAAAAAAGGAATGGACCCAACCAAGCTTAACAGTAGACTCTGTTCAGATCCTGATATGAACAAACCAACTGTGAAAGCACATTTTGATATACTTTAGAAAATATGAAAATGGTCTGAATATTAAAGGAATATTGAGAATATTGCTAATTATTGTTAGTTACAATAGTGTGATTTGAGAGGAAGAAAATTCTTATTTTGAAAATATTCCTTGTGAAGCGCATAGAGTTAAAATGAAAAACATCTGAAATTGGCTTTAAAATATTTCATTGCAGAGGATAAAAGTCAGAAGGGAAAAAGAAACAAATACGACCAAATCCTGATAAATGTCGAGTTCAGTGACATATGGAAATACTTTATATTGGTTTACTCTCACACATGTTCATATATTTTAATTAAAATGAAAAAGAAAACAAAGTAAAACCCACTCTATCTCTAGAATACGGACTTTCCACTATGGTTAAGGTTTCCATATGGTTAAGGTCTCTGTTCTTAGAGACCTTTTACCTGACTAGAGGGCCCATTCACATGCTATCCTCAGTCTGAGTGTAGGATAAGTGTATCATCCTCTTCACAAACTCCTTCTTCCCTAACTTTTTCTTTAGTCTTGTAAATCACAGAGTGAACATCATAGTCTCCCCTTCTTGCATTCGAGTAATCTCAATTTCTGACTATTCTGAGCTGTCATGAGAGCATCGCGATGCACGAACTGAAGTCCTAAGCCCTGGTCCTTGCACACATTCCTGTGCTAAAACATGGATTGTGATAATCATGAAATAATTTGTTGAAAACCAAGAAAGGAATAACAGTTTTTATTTTTAAAGAGTAAGGCTTTGTCATTACAGGTCAAGGAATTAGGGGAAAAATTGTCCCAAGGCCTTTATAAGCCCAATATACTTTAGATTGCTAAGGATAATCAA
This sequence comes from Symphalangus syndactylus, assembly GCF_028878055.3. NCBI lineage: Eukaryota > Metazoa > Chordata > Mammalia > Primates > Hylobatidae > Symphalangus > Symphalangus syndactylus. The sequence goes on from NC_072438.2 coordinate 27,335,071, forward strand.
GAGACTAGCTTGCTTATTAATTATAACAATGAAATTAATAACCAGTTTCTTTTCGTTCAGTTTATACTAGGCAAAGGGATGAGGAACTTAGAATCATCATATCATTTATTTCCTGCAATAATCCCACAAGATGGTCTTTAGGAATGTTCGTATTTCACAATGCTTAATTAACTCATACAAATAGAACAATTACAAAGAGAAGGAGTCAGGATTTTGCCCCAGATCTGATTCCATAGCTCACATTCTGCTTAAAACAAATAGAGAAAATAAATTTGCACCCAAAATGTGAGAACCTCCATTAAGTCCAGAAACATTTTTTAACAAAGGACACTTTTTAAAATTTATTTAATCACTATTCATTCATTGCCTGTTATGTGTCAGGTCTTGCGCCAATATTAGAAGCATAGTGATACATATGAGCTGGTTTCAGCTTTGGGGAGCTCAAAATTTAGTTGATGACACCCACAATTTCATCATCGGAATGCAATATTATAGATGTTAAAATCAAGATGGATAAAGTGGTTGTTTTTCTGTCTTTCAGTTTGCCTGGGAGTCATACTTAAGAATAAGGGCTAAAATTGGGGTCTAAGAAAGGTGTGAATAAGGAAAGCATTAAATAAGTTTACCTAAAAGAGAGCTGGGAGAGACAGTTTAGGGGACAAGTTACTGAGTAAGAAAAATTAGTAAGATGTCAGCAGGGCATAGAGTGACAGAGGTAAGCAAAAGAATAAAAGGCTCACGGAGGTCACATCCCACAGGACCGAGAAGAGCTAAGGTGTGGATCTGAAGATGGCTGGAGGCCTAATAGGTGTGGCTTTTCCCAGGATACCTTGATGCTCTTACTTTTTTTTCAGGCAGACATAGAAAAAGGTGGTCATCATGCAAAAAAAAAAAAAAAAAAAAATTACCAGAATCTTTTTGACCAGTGCCCAATTTTGAGTATGAATTGTGTGATAAACTATTAAAGACAACCTTTCCTTGAAACAATTCTTTTTCTTTTTCAGTGGGGAGCCAAATATCTATATACTTGGACTATATTTTGATCTGACCATTTTAAGGGAAGTAAAACCCACTACACTGTTTCATAAATGAGTCGTCCCTTCAGAATGCCACCTGAGCCCGTTGGCAAGCACAAAGTCTGCTTGTGATGCCAGCCCTGGCCATGGCAGATAGCGGGGATAATAGTAATTGCTGTTACCAACCTTTTTGGAAGTTTCCAAGCTGTCTTTGGCATCTGCTCCATTCATGCTCCACTGGCAGCAAGGGAGTAAGGGATTTTGAAGATACTATTAACATTTTTTGCCAATTAGGAAATGCGTGATCAAATAATTGCCCTGAACTATTCAACATGGCCCACCTCAGAGAGCTGGATTGAAGCAATGGAAAGCTGCCTGTACTTCACCTTAGAAGTGGAGCTTAACGCATGATACAGTGTTACTCAGTATCCCGGCAAAACAAACTATTCCATTTTCTCCATATATTAATATAACCTGGCATGCCCTACTTCAGTGCCCATAATGATTCTCTTTCCTCCATAAGGGAGACCTGTTCCTTTCATCTTAACCTTTTTAAATGTTATTTGTTCCATCCACACCTGAATTAATTCTCGATTTTAACATTTAACAGTTGAGTGACCTTGGACAAGCCTATTAACTTTTTTTACACCCCAGTTCCCTGTTCTGTAAAATGGAGATGACTATGCCTAACACTTAGAATCCTTGTAAGAATTAAAGAAGATAATGTGCATGAAGCCCTTCGCAGATATAAGTGCTTAGTAATTGTCACCTATCATTCTAATATAAATTATAAACTGTTAATAGCCTGCTCTAGTGCCATCATCCTGGTGCAGTCACTCTGATTCTCTGCTCAGAAGTTATCTTCTGCTTACCTTGCGTTCCCATTGTAACGTATCCGCACCCTTCTCATGGAGTGCATCACTTCTTACCTTAGGTTTCAGATCATTACACAAGTTCTGTCTGCCCTGAAACTTTTAGAGGTCAGTGTCCATATTTGGTTTACCTATATATCCTCATTTTCTAGACTGGTGATATACGTAGGGAACTACTTAACAATATTTGTCCCATGAAAATCTGATCCCCTTCACATTTTGAAAGTGATCATAAGATAACTTTTCCATGTAAGTTAGAACATCTCAATGGAGCCACCAGATGCTCTTCTTCAGATGGTCCTCAGGGTCTCCTGACTGTCCTTCTTGTCTCCAGCCCTGGTGCCTCCACCCACGATATCTACTCAGAGTGATTTTCCTAAGGCACAGAGCTGATGAGGTTACTCTCTTGCTTTGCAATCTAAAATGGCATTCTATGGTTACTCTAATGCTTAGCATTGCCATAGGAAAAACCTTCATGATTGTCTGGTGTTTATTCTCTCTTTTCTAGCCTTATCCCCTGCCCTTCTATTTTCCTTATGCAATGTGTAGTACCCATACTGGACTGCTTAAAATATTAAAATGTCCTAACTCATTTTTACCCCTCTTCTGTGTACTCTTTCTCTTTGTCTGGAATAAATTCCTTACCACTTTCCACTATCACCTAGTTTACTGAGTCTCACGTGTTAGGATTGGGTTTAAATGTAACCTGTGTTGCCTCACCCAGAAAGCCTTTCCAGTCTACCCCTGCTTTGATTATTTCCCTATCCTCTATGCTGCCTTGGTTCCCCATGTGTCTCTCCACGACAGCAATTAGAGTACATATGATTTATTATCTCACATATTGGTCTCAACTTTCAGTCTATGAAGTCTGTGCACAGAAGCTCATGAGCGTTTTCTTCCTTTCTGTGGATTACCTTTGGAAAGGCCGGAGACCACCAGAGAACCTGCCTTCCTACCTCTCTTCCTCATCTCCACCCATTCCCTGCCTCACATTCAGTTAACACCAAACTGCGTGACGTTTTCTTCAGGTGCTACTTGATTGATGCTTTCATGCATCTCTGTACGCTGCTCAACCTTCCTTTGTGACTCTTTTCCACTTTACTTTCCTGATCAATACTTCACTTGTTACACAATCTTACATATTAGAGATTTATCTCTGGAGTTATTTTTTCTAGGAAAATTTTATGAACACTAAATTTGGGTTAGATACCCTTCCCTGTTCTCTGACACATATAACATTTATGACTTCTGTTGCTTTATGAATAGGTTTTTTTTTCAACACAAATAAGGTGCTATTGAGATCTTAGACCAGATAATTCTTGTTGTAGGGACCGTACTGTGTGTTATAGTATGTTTAGTAATATTCCTGACCCCTATGCACTAGAAGCCAACAGTGTAAATCCTTGCCCTTGCTGGAAGAAAGAAGAAAGAAAGAGAGAGAGAAAGAAAGAGAGAGAGAAAGAAAGAAAAAGAAAGAAAGAAAGAAGAAAGAAAAAGAAAGAAAGAAAGAAAGAAAGAAAGAAAGAAAGAAAGAAAGAAAGAAAGAAAGAAAAAGAAAGAAAGAGAAAGAAAGAGAGAAAGAAAGAAACAAACCTCTAGATGTTGCCAAATATCACCATATCACCTACGGGGAAACAATCTCTTGAAACGTGGTCTCACTCTGTCACACAGGCTGGAATGAAGTGGCATGATCTCAGCTCACTGCAACCTCTGCCTCCTGGGCTCAAGCAATCCTCTCATCTCAGCCTCTTGAGTGGTTGGGACTACAGGCACATGCCACCACACCTGGCTAATTTTTGTATATTTTGTAGAGACAGAGTTGTGCCACGTTGCTCAGGCTGGTCTGGAACTCCTGGACTCAAGTAATTTGCCTGCCTCAGCCTCCCACAAGTGCTGAGCCACTGTGCCTGGCCAAAAAAAACCTTTCTCAGTTGAGGAATATTGCTCTAGATAATAAGACTAGATCTTAGAATTCATCTTTCTGTTTATAGTGATGGATGGTTATTTGACCTTGTTCAACAAAGACTACTTATTTTGGTAGCATTATTACTAGTAAAAGGTACATGATTAGAACATAGGAAATGAATTATATTCATCATTCATGTCTGACTCTTTTATTTATAAGAAGTTTATCTGTGGCCAGGCGCGGTGGCTCACGCTTGTAATCCCAGCACTTTGGGAGGCCGAGGCGGGCGGATCACGAGGTCAGGAGATCGAGACCACGGTGAAACCCTGTCTCTACTAAAAAATACAAAAAATTAGCCAGGCTTGGTGGCGGGCGCCTGTAGTCCCAGCTACTCGGAGAGGCTGAGGCAGGAGAATGGCGTGAACCCGGGAGGCGGAGCTTGCAGTGAGCCGAGATTGAGATTGCGCCATTGCACTCCAGCCTGGGCGACAGAACGAGATTCCATCTCAAAAAAAAAAAAAAAAAAAAGAAGAAGTTTATCTGTTTATAAACAAAACAAACAAGAAGCTTTTCTATTTGTAACAAATACACAAGGTAATCACCAAGCATATTATAATATTACCACTGCAAGTAATAGAGAGTAAAAACTGAGTAAATTAGTAGCCTAAGATCAAACCAAAAATGCCAAAGAGTTGTAGATGTGAACAAGTTATTATTCATTTAATGTTCTTCAGTATTTCATTTTCAGTAACATTAATTGCGTCAACATTCACTACTTTTCAAAAACATTCTAAATTACTCTATGAATTACATGTATTTCCTTTATGGCCTGCTGATAGGGCTCATTCCTTTTCAATTTAACTCAAAACAAGTGAGGTTTATACAATTAAACATACTTTATAAACCTTGTCTGTGTGCCTAACTTTTGCATAAAGGTGTAGGACATTGCCCCTATATTCAGGTGTGTCTGATTTCCAAAGAAAGACTATAATTAGGTGAAAAAAATCTTGTTGGTTGTAGAGGGTTCTCAGTAGATGGAATGCGTTTGAAGAATGAGTAGGAATCTGCAGGTAGAAAAGTAATGGAAATCAGGATACCATTTCCCCAAATGTGGCATCTCAGTATTTGAGGACACAGCAGAAGTAGGAACGTCACTCTCACCTTCCCCTCAATTTTCTCCCCTAAAGCAGACCATAAAATAATTCTCTAAATTTCTTCTACAGCAGGTCATAAAACCCTCATTCCAGAGGGGTCCTCCTATACCCAGAGTAAAGGAATGTCAGACAGGGATGCCAGTAAGAATCCGGCAGCAACCGTGCCTTGCTAAATTGCCTCAAGTTATTAACATTAAGTAATACTTTATTGTCCTCTAGTAATACTTCTGCACCATTGTCCATAAAAGTTCACACATTTCTCTGTTTCTTTGAGTTTGCAATTTTGAAAGTTCCTTTGTCACATAAAACCTATGTGATATGGTTTGGCCTTGTTTCCCCTCCCAAATCTCATCTTGAAGTGTAATCCTATATGTCAAGAGAGGACCCTATAAGAGGTTATTGGATCATGGGGGCAGTTTCCCCCATGCTGTTCTCATGATACTAAGTGAGTTCTCATGAGATCTGATGGTTTCATAAGTGTCTGGCCTTTCCCCCACTCATTCCTCTCTCCTGCCGCCCTGCAAAGAAGGTCCTTGTTTCCCTTTCACCTTCTGCCATGATTGTAAGTTTCCTGAGGGCCTCCCCAGGCATGTGGAACTGTAAGTCAATGAAACCTCTTTCCTTTATAAATTACCCAGTCTTTGGTATTTATGGTAGTAAGAGGACAGACTAATACACTATGTTAAATACATTTGTATTTTTTCTCTTGTTAATCTCTCTTTCATTATAGGATTCTCAGCCATGAACCAAGAAATGGATGAGAAAAAGTATCATTTCTTCTTTTCAAAACAAGGCAGTAGGAAGGTACCACAGGTTAACACCAGAATGCAAATCAATTTTTGCTACCAGAAACTCAACAGTACAAAATATTTAAATTCTGGCTTAAGGTTCTTACTGCTTTGAGACTGGTAAATTACCTTTTTTGTAGACTAGAAGAGGTTCACTATCTATGCTTTAATTAACTTTTTTGTAGGCACAAAGAGCAGTATTTACGGACCTGAGTCACAATATCATCTTAGTAAACTTATTCTATCAGAATTTCTGCTGATTTAACCATAGCATAACATTGAATATGATGAAGGTAAAAATTAAATTAAGAAAAAAAGCCCTTTCCTGTCTATAGTGAAATAGGTCTAAGTCATGCTATTTTCTTATAACTCAATATTTGGATGAGACATATTTGAAAACTATCCAAACTATATACTCCTAACATTTTTGAAAAGCTAAAACTATTCTATAATAAAATGCTTATTTTCTTAAAGATTTCATGAGCAGAAAAAAATGGCCTGAACAAAAGAAGGTCAGCAGGGGAAGATTGTTAGGCAAAGCCAGGCAGTGAACCATTGGAAAGGGATTGAGTTTCCTATATTTTTGCAATTACAGATCTCTAACCTTAGCCCCTCCGTGATCCTTTTCTTACTATTTGCACCCTTGCTCCCACTTCCTCCTAGTACTAATTAGCCTGTTTTATGTGAATTTCAGCATGCAATATTTCATATTTAATAACCCTGCATCAGAAGAAATGGGAAGTCAAAGAAGCTGGAATTTATTGCCAGGTGTTCTGGAAAGCACCAGGGGGCATTTATAGGGAACCCACAAAATTCCTCAATACCCTGAGGAGTCCACAACCCACACTTTCAGGAATCCAATAAGTTTCAGCTGAGAATACTATAAATACCATAGAATAAGAGCCATACCCTGACCAAGCTCATTCACTGGATAGTCAGGAGACAGGAAGTTGAAGTTCAGGGGTAGCCATAATTGGCCTTTGCATTTAGCACCTTGTTAACATAAATGGAGTAAGTTCACACCTCTAATCTCTCATTACTAATGTCACCTACTAGAATCTGAACTCAATAAGATGAGGTTGACTTGCTGGCAACGCTGCTTATTTTTCTGAACAGGAGGAAAGGGATTTAAATGTTTCAACTGAGAGACATGGAATCTGACATAGGAGGTATCTTAAGTCTTTGGGGCAGCTTCCAAAGCTAGAGGTTAAAGTCTTAAGGTCACTAAGGTTGTCACTCAGAGTACCCATGATTTCAGTCTCATCTTGTTTTATATATAGCACTTCTTATTCTCTCTTGTGTCAGATCCTAGAGCCAAATTGATTACTGTGATTCATCCAGATAGATTACCCTCCTCTCTCCTTTAGTCAAAACGTACCCATCCTCTCAATACCATTTCCTCCTGTTATCAAAAGTCCACTTCCCCTTACCCCTTCAAAATCCTGTTCAAATTCATCCTCTTTCAAAAAGTCTAGAGAATTTAAATTTTAATTTATTCTTAAAGTCTTCTTTACTTCTTCAAATGCCACTGTTTATTCCTGTCTGTGATTGCTATCTTTATTATCACAAAATTTGACAACTTGTTATATGTGATCTTGTGTCTTAACATTTGTCATTTATTTTTCCTTAGCAAAATATCAAGCTTTTTGCAGACAACTATCTCAAACTTCTCTATTCTAACAGTGCCTAAGACAGTGCTAGTGTTAGTTATGGCACTGTCAAAAAGAAAGTCACCTTTTGTAAAGCTTGCTGTTGGGAGATTGCTTAATTTGGCTGATAGACATTAGGATAGTGATTATAAGTTAAGATTGTTTAAGCGAGACATAAGCTTCTCTTTAAAAATGCCAAGAGTTGGGGACGTTAAAAAGGCAGTGGAAGGGTTATCTGAAAACAGATGAGCAAGAACTTCAGGACTGAGAGAGCAGAATAAGGCTGATAAAACAGAATTTCATTTCCTCAGCTCAGAACCCAATAATTTCTACATTTAAAAATATATATATTTTATATATATATATTTATAAATAATATATATTTTATATATGTATATATATTTTATATATTTATATTATATATTATATTTATATATTTATATTATATATATATATTTTTTAAATGTAGAAAATATCATCAGCAACCAAACACAGGAAATGGAATCACCTAGTTTCTAATGATTCAGAAGTTGGAGGTCACATAATGAATTATTTAGGTAGTAGCTTAAAGTGTCCATATACCTTGACATTGCTTTCACCTTAGAAGCCTTACTAACAAGCTGACGAATCTGGAGATTTTTTTTACCATCTTCCTAACATTTTGAAAGAAACAAACTAAGTGGGTATTCTTAAATTCCATTATCACTGGTAAGTAGTAGATAGAGTTGCTAAAATACCTGCTAAAAGAAGGAAACCCAGGGCTCCAGAGGCACCCTGAAATCGGACAGTCATAAGTATGCCATAAGAATGGATTATATTTCACAACCAGGAGAAATGAAACTTGATAAAGAACCCTTAACCAAACATCAAAAGTTAAAAATAAAAAAGATTAGGTAATGTAAAAACTTTGCACACTCACTATCCCAGAGTTCTTTATGCCACCATGCTATAAAGGAGTGGACAGAATAGCAAATATCTAACACTCAAACCACCCTTTGATAAGGAAAACAAAATAGTCATGGATAAATAAGGAAGAGATTCAGTTTCAAAAAGTCACCCTTGAAATAGCAGAGACAGTTGAAAATCTAGACACAACTGCCCAGAAGTGAGCAAAATTTCAAAAACAAATGGCAGAGTAACTGTACAGTCTTAACTAAAGAAAAGGAGTGAGGAGTAACAAAAACATAGCATTTCAAATACAAATCAAATCTAAAAGGAAAAGTAAACAAAGGGGCAGAAGAAAATTCCTTGTAAGTGGTATCTTCTATGACAAATATAATTACTATATGAATTCAATAAACCAAAGTCTCAAAATTATGAAGATAAACTAACAACCAATATCATGAACATAAACTAACAACAAAAGTTGAAAGGATATATTGAAAACCCAATGAAGAAAACAATATTATTACCAAATTAATAAATAAATTGGAATCAGCAAGGGACCAAACACAGCCAGCTGAAAAATCAAATTACAACAGAAAAAAAAAGGCTTGAGACAAGCAACAATAATGCAGGCAAGAAAAGCAAATTATATTAAACTGATCAGACAGGTGATAGGAAAAATTGATATACTTGAAACAGAGAAAAAAATAAAAAGCATCAAAAGAACATTTTCTTAAAGTGAACATAGAACTAAGTTGGCAGATATTAAGAATAGATAATATTTGAGTAAAATGTGATATAGAACAATCATCAACAATTATTATGTTTAAGTTATTGAATTTTAAGTGCAAAGAACATTTTATTTAAGCATTCAGGCAGCAAAAACAAGTTAGTCATATAATGCATAGATAGAGCTAAGTAGTTATAACCCATAGGAAGATATAACCAGACTGGCTTCAGACCACTCTTCATAGAAACCTTCAATGCTGAAAGACAATGGGTCTTTGTTTATAAATATCTGAGGAGAATAAATGTGTGTAATAATATATGTTTCAAAACATCATGTTGTATACCACAAGTATACACAATTTTTGTCAACTATAAATGACTAAATAAAAGTTGGACAGAAGTAATCTTATTCATGTATTAAATCAATGGAAAATATTATGCATGCCTTTATTTTTCATTTATGTTATTAGCAACTGTAAGATATAAAAAGTGATTATTGTAGGTGGCATAACACTTTATATACACAAATATTTATCGACATTTTGACATAAACTGTGCGGTGTAAGTTTTAATTATCAGGTAACTTTTAATTATTTAAGGGAGACAAATATTGGCATATTTGGGTGGCCTGACAGTTTTTACTGTGGTGGTGTTGAATGCAATGAAGGATCAGTGGAACATGGAAATGTGATGGAGAGGAGACAGTTCAAGCAGCAGGAATAGGATAAGCAAAGGCATGAAAATGGAAGTTGTCTGGTCCATTCTGGGTAGTGAAACTCTGGTCACGGTGGCATGGTTGGCAGACATGGGTGAAAGTAACAATATAATAGTGGGTTGACATGCATTTATGAAATGCCTTGTACTCTTCTTATATTTTATGCATGAATTAGCATGAAACCACAGAAACTTTTAGAAATAGAAGTGCATTTTAGGGTATCTAGTTTCTAACCCACCACCTAGAAAGATTAATATAGAAACAGCTTCTGTATTATCTTACATACTTTAATTCAGATCCATTCATTATTCTTTTATTCTTTTAAGAGAAAAGAAATGCATGACTTTCAAAGGATATCCTGACATAATTTTTAGAACAGCTACGCATGTATTAAATATGTAGCACGTGTATGACCCTGTCCTTCGAACAGGATCATTTCTGAATTTATAGTACTATATTATAATCATTAATGTTTAGCTGGATAACCTGAAGTTTTGTCAGTAAAAATACTATCAGGATTAGTAACATAAGGGAATCAATTCATTGATCTAAACAGGTTCTTAAAATGGTTAGAAAATATAAGGCTATGTCTTAGAAATCAAGAAAATTCAATTTTGCCAAACATCATGTTCCCTAAGTATTCTGCTTTTCTGAATTCTACTCTAGTGAGTAAAGCACTGTGAAAGATTGGCTCTTTTTTTATCCCCATGGCTGAGAATATCAACTGTGTTAATCATTTTCAAATTCTTACCCCCTGTAGAAATGGACAATTTCTTTTTTCCTCAATGACCTGATAGCTAGCTTCTTGTGTATAAAAGAACATTGATTAAGCCTCAGGACGTAATTATTACCTGTGTAATCTTGGCTGTGAGAGTCAGCCTCTGGGACTGTAAGTTTCCTTATCTGTAAACAGGAAGAATACTAAGTAGTGGCCACGGTTATGGTAAACATTAAGTGAGTTAATGTACAGAAAGGATCTACAAAGGCATACTGTATGTGCAGAATAAATATTAATCAGCTACATTTCTCCTTCTTTTGTCAATGGCGTGGAATCAAGAAACCAGATATTTTTATGATTTAAATTCATAGTATTAGCTTGTACAGACACTTAAGCAATTAGAGCCCTTGACTATAATACATCTGTTATGTTTGTTCCAGCACTGAAACCTGTGAGATAAATATTGCATAAAGTTGTTTTCAAGAGCAGTTATAGGGTGCAGGATAGTGAAAGCATTTAGCATTGCTACCCAAATGGTTATAAAATCTGGTCCGTACAATGCCTGAGAAGTAACTCATTGCTTCACAAAGAGTCAGGGAAGCACAGATACTAAGAAGAGCATGACTGTTGTACACAGACAACTTTTACTCTTATTTTTGTCTATTTTACTGTGAAGGATATTGTTCACAGACGGCAAATTCACACACCCGAATGAAACTCTTATGTGACCCACATGCATGGATTTATTCAGGTCAGTCTGATCACTGGCTGAAACTTGTGCATCACAAATGCTGTAATTTAGGTTTTATTGAGAGAGAATTATTTTGGTAAAGTTCTCATCCAGAAGCTGATTATGAAATGGCTGGCCAGGCACAGGGCTCATGCCTGTAATCCCAGCAGTTTGGGAGGCTGAGCCAGGCAGATTACCTGAGGTCAGGAGTTCGAGACCAGCCTGGCCAACATGGTGAAACCCCATCTCTACTAAAAATACAAAAAAATTATCCAGGCGTTGTGGCGTGCACCTGTAATCCCAGCTACTCGGTAGGCTGAGGCACGAGAGTCTCTTGAACCCAGGAGGCAGAGGTTGCAGTGAGCCGAACTCATGCCTCTGTACTCCAGCCTGGGCAATAGAGCAAGACTCAGTCTCAAAAAAATAAAAAAATTAAAAAAAAAAAAGAAATGGCGGGACTTTGATTTTCCATGTACAGTTCTTCCTTTCTGTGAAGAGCCTGGAAACTGACGGGCCAGAAGTGAAATGGCAGGCAGTAAGAAATGAGTTTGATTGCCATTCTGAATTTTCTCAAACCTCTTCATCATTTAGGATAACTGGTAACATTTTACGATTTTGGAGAAAAAGTTAAATAGTATTTCTCTTTGATGAATTATTACTGATTTAACCAATGGAAAATTTGAAAGAACTTCAACACACACAGGCTAAACAAGTTATCAACTGTGGCCCACGTATGTGAATACTGACTTTAAATTTCAGCTGGGCTACATTTTACAGGCGTTAAGAAACAATCATACTAGAAGAATAACAAATAGTGTAGAAGACTGCATAAACTGTATGCTTTTTATTTAGTTAGGTTTTCTGGCATTCCTGCAGAATATGGTTCTTATGAAAGATCATTTATTTCTGGCCAGGCGCGGTGGCTCACGCTTGTAATCCCAGCACTTTGGGAGGCCGAGGCGGGCGGATCACGGGGTCAGGAGATCGAGACCACAGTGAAAACCCGTCTCTACTAAAAATACAAAAAAATTAGCCGGGCGTGGTGGCGGGCGCCTGTAGTCCCAGCTACTCGGAGAGGCTGAGGCAGGAGAATGGCGTGAACCCGGGAGGCAGAGCTTGCAGTGAGCCGAGATCGCGCCACTGCACTCCAGCCTGGGCGACAGAGCGAGACTCCGTCTCAAAAAAAAAAAAAAAAAAAGAAAGATCATTTATTTCTTCATTAGGTGGTATTGGAATCCATTTAAGCAGAGGTGATATGGATCTAGACTCCACTGAATGGCCACACTGATTTAAGTGTCTTGGTCTTATGTGGAGGCTACTCAAAATAAAGACCAAGTATGAAAATATTCCAGATGGAAATACTACTATGTCAGAGGTATTATGACTTTTCTTGTTACACCTTCTCTAAAATTAACCCTTGGCTCAAACACTGTGGGTAAACAAGCATCACTTCAAGATATTTAGATCTGTGGGTTCAATAGGGCAATATAGCAACTTATTTCAAAAGTAAAAATATCATGTGCGAAGATCAACTCTATTCCCTTGCCAAACAAAATTCCATTAACTAACTTAAATTGGACTTAATAACAATCACATAAACTAATTAGTTTCCATTTATAGCTCCATTAGGAGTATTATTCATCACAGCATTGCCCGATAGAGCTGTGCTTCTTCAGACTTTCAACAGATTAAATAAATATAACCTGGGGTGCTAATTATACAATGATGATGCAGAGACTCCAAGATTACTCCCTTAATATAGATAGAATTTTTGGGAAATGGATTTTTTTTTTTTTTCAGAAAATGTCCTTGGTCTAAACTCTTGATTTTCTTATTTTATATTCTAAATGAGTGTGCATCCCTAACATATGATTGGAGCTATCATATCCTGTGGGCATTGGTGATAACTTTGCTTTTGCAAATCCAGATAACCTTTATTTTTGCATTATTCACAAGGTACATCACTTTCCAAGTGCTCTATCTTATGTGGTTTTAGAATTCTTTGTGGTTCATAGATGGAAATTAGATGACCCATAGCTCATGCCCTACTCCTGGAACTCTACCAGTATTGTGTCCCAGGGCCTGCTCCTGAAACTTTAAAAAAAATTAAAGCATTTTCCTCCATAATCTCATGCTCGTAGTACCATCTATGTGCTTATAACTCCCTAATCCATCACCACAACTAGAATCTCTTGGGTATCTCCACTTGATATGATTACAATGAAACTTTCATTTTTGCTCATCTGGGGCACAGACAATGGAGCCAAATGACCTGAGTTGTTAGCCCGAATTGGAAAACCATCTAGCACCAAATAAACTCTCAATACATACTAATCATCTGTTACTATTACTGAAGAGCTGCGAAGCCTAATGCAAACTTCCAGGTTTGCCTCATTAAGAACCTGGTGAAAAACTACAGACAGATATAACTAAGAATAGCTCCCTAATGATACCTAAATATCTCTTTTTTTATTGTGTAGCCACTCCTCAGGTTCTTTTCAAGTTACCCTGTTTTTGCTTTCACAATCATTTAGTTTGAATGCCACCTCCTTGTTCAAGACTTTATTAATATTCTCAGAATTCTTACTGTCTGCAGTTAAAATCCAGAGCCAAAACTGAATACCAGAATTTTCTCAAGGACTAAATATTTATCCCTCAGAAGGAGTGCTCTCACTAATATACTCTAGAACTTGGGTGGGTGGAAGTAGGGGGAATTCCATCAGTGGATTATTTTATAAATAAAGTTTATTGATACAGTCACATCCATTATTCATTTGTGTTGTATCTGTGGCTATTTTCACACCACAATGGCAGCATTAAGTAGTTGCAAAACAGAATATATGGTCAACAAAACCTAAGATGTTTGTTATTTGGCCTTTTACAAAACAATTTTGCCAGCTCCTGCTTTAGAAATTTCTGTCCTCACTAAAATCTGTATCATAGCAGTTGACCTCATATTCCCATTTAAGAATTTTCAATTTCAATGAAACATGTTATATACTTCATTGTTTACTCAAATTTGTATTAGTTTCATAATTTGATAGTTAAAGTATTTTGGCTCTATGGTTGCATAAGAACTATAAACATAAGGAGTTTATGTGTTTTTGTTTGAAATTAAAGTATTATAAGTAATTTAAGTATGTATTAAAGGTCTAGGAGCATTTGATTTTCTTTAACAAAGTCCTTTTCTCTTAAGTTTGAAAAATCTTTCACTAGATAATTAACTAAAAATTCTGACCCATATGGCTGTAAGCTAGCACTGGGCTTCATGAGCCTTCTCTGGGCTTCATCTGTACTCTGGATCTATAGCAGCTACTCAAACTCTTTGACATGAAGAACTGGTTTTTATTCACCCCATATATCTAATTAATACTCTTCTAAAAATCAATAAAATAATTATTGAAATATCATGAACTTGGATGTGCAATTATGTCAAATAGCTACAAAATTTACTGCATGTACATTCTCACTTTCTGTACTCATCTCATGGAATATCAGAAACAAGAAGAAGTGGATGAACACCAGCTAATGGACCATGGTAGCACTGGACTGCAGTATGCATATGGGATATGGAAGCCATTGAAAAGGGAAAAGGGGAAGGGATTGTCTCTAAATTTAAGGATCATCTGGATTTCTAAAGTAAGCTTAGAAATGAGTAAATTTCTCCCCATTCTTTGGAGAAAATCTTTAGGACCCTTAAATCTACTTTGCATAATGTCTACATTTGGGCACTGAGGACCATGACTTTTTGGAAACACATTTGAAAGTATATCCACTGTCCACTATGTTCATTTATTAATCATAAATGTAGCAAATATTGAACAGATAAGATGTTCCAAAAACTTCTAGTTACTGAGGATAGAGCCTTGAGAAAGACAGAAATCCCCACTTACATATGGTATATATCATAGTAAGGGAAATTGGAAAATGAACAAACAAATACATCAGCAAGAAAAAACTGAGAATAACAATTGGCTTTATGCAGGGAGTTAAAACAATGTGAACTGATACATCTTGACGGGGTGTCTGCTTTCGTTTGGGTAGCTAGCCAAGCCCTCACTAAAAAGCTGCCCTTTAGGCTGAAATGTGAATGATAAGAAGGAAGTGGCTATGATTAGGGAAAAATAATTCACAAAGAAAAAAACAGGAAGTGAAAAGTTCTCAATGAGATCATGACTTTGGCGAGTCAGAGTGAAGAAACAAGGCTTTGTGGCTGAATTGTCATAGGTGACAAGGAATACGATAAAAGGCAAAATCATAGAGGTCGCCAGGCGCAGTGGCTCACACCTGTAATCCCAGCCCTTTGGGAGGCTGAGGCAGGGGGATCACCTGAGGTCAGGAGTTTTAGACCAGCCTGGCCAACATGGTGAAACCCTGTCTCTACTAAAAATACAAAAAGTAGCCTGGTGTGGTGGCACGCCGCCTGTAGTCCCAGCAACTCCGGAGGTTGAGGCAGGAAAATCGCTTGAACCAGGGAGGTGGAGGCAGAGGTTGCAGTGAGCCAAGATAGTGCCACTGCACTCCAGCCTGGGCAACAGAGTGAGACGCTGTCTCAAAAAAAAAAAAAAAAAAAAAATCATAGAGGTAATCTGGGGACAGGTAATATAGATTACAGTAGTAAAAGAAAATTGGATTTTACTAAACATTCCATGAAGAGATTTTTGTTGGGTTTGAAAATCTGATATGGGTTTGAGGAATCTGACATGTTTTCAAAATACCATCAAAGTATGTCTTTGGAGAAAGAATGGCTGATTTGCCTGAGTGAAGGCATTCTGCATCAGTGAAGCTTTGGACTTCAAGGGTGATAATGATAATGAAAAAAAGTGGAGATATATGGGGTGTAGTAGTAGATCTTCATATTAAACATGTGGGAAAGAAGGTGAGAATCATTTAGCAGAATAGTTCTGCTGTTCTTCTCTAAGAGAAATCAAACCATTAGCTTTTCCAAGTAGATATAGGTTGGGAAATAGTGCTTTTCAATATGTACTAAATCAAATGGGCCACTGAAACAACCAGCTGAATTCTCCATAACTATGTGAAGTAGCAACTCATTAATTCTGCCACTTTGTGAAGATGAATGTATTGCCACAACAGAGGCAAATTATACCAGTTAAAAGCTATAGGCTCTACACAGCACATTGCATTGTCCAAAGGTATTGTTCCTGAGCACTTTGATATTTGCTGTTTGTCTCAATTCTTCTAACTTTTAATTTCTTAATTGTGTCCTTTTGCTATTACTACCGAAAACTGGTTCATACGCTTTTATTTCACCACTTTAATCATAGCTAACTTTATTGCCTACTGTAGCTTACATTCACTGAAAATCCCATCCTGGTGGTCTGTCTCTGAGTCCAGCAGCAACAGCAAAAAAGTTGTTTCCTAGGAGTTCAGACTCATGGATCCCTGACAGCATTTACATGAAGCATACACCCCGAGTCGGTCTGCTTTTCGCTCCTGGAGGTTCTATCTAAAAGGAGCCTGCTTTGCCTGCTCAGTTTACTAAGTCCACAAGCACAAGTACAGCTGGAATTACAAGGGGTAAATCACAATATCCCAATGGAGAATGAAAATCAACGGATGAATGATTCAGCCTTTTGCACCCATTTCACACCACTCATACTCTACCTAGGTGGTCCCAGCCACAGTCCAAGCCAACCCAAGTGCCTGTTGCCCACAGTTGTCAATGTTATAATGCATCCTTGTACTGGATTTTCTTTTTTTCTCCTTCATCCTCTGATTATCCCTTGTGTTAGTCCATTCTCATGCTGCTATAAGGACATACCCAAGACTGGGTAATTTATAAAGGAAAGCGGTTTAATTGAATCACAGTTCGGCAGGGCTGGGGAGGCCTCAGGAAACACAATCATGCTGGAAGGGGAAGCCAACATGTCCTTCTTCACATGACAGCAGCAAGAAGATGTGCTGAGCAACAAGGGGAAAAGCTCCTCTAAACTGTCAAATTTCATGAGAACTCACTCACTATCAAGAGAACAGCTTCTTGGGGTGTTAACCGCCCCATGATTCAATTACCTCCCATGACAGAAGGAGGGAGCTACAATTCAAGATGAGATTTGGGTGGCGACACAGACAAACCATATCATCCCTGATTCCTACATTTTTCCTCTCTGAATCAATCTCCCATATGAACTAACTGAATATAAGTCATCGCTTGAAGACAACCCCAAAATAAGACAATTAACTATATACAAAACTAATTCATAAAATATTTTAGCTTTATTTTCTCTAATTATCACTACAATCTAAAAATTACACCTTCCTTTCCCATTATATGTTAAGGACATTAGGATTCAGAGAAATTAAGCAACTTAAATCTGATAGCTAGCAGGTGAAGATGCAGATATCCCAAATACATGTGATTGTTTACAACAGAGCATGGTTTTTGCTCTGCACTCTAGTGTTGCTAAAAGATAGGTATATTTAATTTGCTTTTTGGCAGGGCATTTCAGTAAAAGCATTCCTACTCTGGCCTGGTTTTGGACTTTAATCTCTAGTGTATATTCTTGATTCATTCTTTCCTGGGATGTCCCTTACCCCTGACCAGGATAGCTTATACTTCCAGAGAGGATACCACCACCCCTATGTGATAATGGCTTAGATCCTGGGGCAACCACTATTAAAGTATTAAGTCAAAGCTTGCTTTGACAGGTGAGAGTCTTGAACAAATATTGATAACACCTGGCTTGCATTTTCAGTCTGGTGAGCACCAGATTTGTTCCTATCAAGATCATAACCATTTTCTAATATCTTTCTTGAGACTGGTTTTTAAGTTTCCATTTAAGATATGAATTATGTTAATTTATTATACTCAACACTGTCAAGACGTAATTTTTAGAAATCCTAATACATGCTACATTATGAATACAAATGCATAGTCCTCCCCATCCCACCAAAAATAAACAATAGGAAATGTGGAATTTAAATTTTTTCAGTAATGCCTTAAAGATGGTTAACTTAAATACCTACATTTTTCTATCTTTTTAAGAATATAAAATCATATTTTGTTAGTTTTTATGAACCAAGTAGGTTTTTTGCCACAGATTAGTAGCTAGGAGCCAACATAATTTATTGAGTCTTAACTGGGTAGGAAGTACTTTTCATGCTTGTGGCACCAACGCCCAACATTTATTTCTGAACTCATTTACCTACCTCCATTATAGAGGCTAGAAAAATAAAACCATTTCTCTCTTCCCTTGTAGGGTGACCATGTGACATAATATAATTCTGGCCAATAATACCTAAGTAGACATCTGTTGGTGGGGAGCTTCCAGAAACACTTTTGCTATTTCTGATGAAAGGGGTAGATGCGGATGCCATGACCCACCATCCCTGCTTTCTCTTGTTTCGAATATGGATTAGATGTGTGGAGTTGTGACAGCTATCTTGTGACATGAGGAAACAACTTAGAGGCTCCCGTTCATTTTCATCAGCAGTATAGTTGTTAAGATGCTTCTTGTAAATTAAAGATGGTATGAAGCACTGAAGGGAACATTAAATGAGTGTTAGTATGATTCTTGCCCTAAAAATACTTACAATTTGCTTGAAGTGGTATAAAAAAGAATAGGAAAGAGATTATAGTCCGAATTGTACAATAATTTGGGTACCACGATAGCTTCCAAAGCAGTCACATGCCAAAGGAGATTTAGAGATCTTTCCAGGGCAAGCACAGAGAGCTGATATGATTATCTCAGCATGGGATCTCACTGACAGTGATGTTGACTTGGGAGAATCATCTTTCCCATCACTACACTCTCCTCCTTAGAAAAAGATCTTTATTCTTTATTCCACCACCCAAGGAACAGCCCAAACAGACAGACTATGCATATGCATTCCAGATCAGTAATGTGAAGCATAAGAGGGAGGAACTCTAAATTTAAAAGTGGAATAGCACTCTTATTCCCTCCAATTGCTAAAATCGCAGAGAGGAACAATATTTTCATCCAAATTGTCTGGCTTTCATTGTACATATTAGAGCCAGACATGTAGTAAACCAGATGTAATTTGAGACTTGTGGAATTTATTTCTCAGCCAAGCAAGAAGCTGAATTAATAGATTTTTACTTTTACTTTTGTTGAAATGAGAAAGCTGAAGAGTTTCCAGCATATTCCTACCAGATGGCATGCTTCATTGCGTGCAATTTTGCTCCCTGCAACTTGGTCTCCTCAAAGGTGAAGAGGAAAAAAATATGTATCTGCCTCTTTGTATGGTAATCAAAGTAGAAGAGATAGGAAAGATCAATCTGCCCACCTCCAGCTGTGGTTCACCTTAACCTAACTGTGCATTTATTTAGGACTCTGGTGAGATAAGACATGTCTTCCTAAAAGCAGGGAGTATTATTCAATTTTGGTGTGACAAATAATGTGAATTGATGTTTGATGGTTAATAACTTAAATATGCAAGAATGTCCTGATATTTATGAGGTCTCTAGGTGATGATAGAAAAGAAGGGCTGAGTTTATTGATCAAAACCAACTGAACACGTCCACCACTTGAAAGTCATTGTTTAAACTGTAAGCATCAATTTGTTACTTATATTTTCATATGAGATTGCTAAAATTCTTTGGTGGGTCACAGAAAGTGTTATAAATAGCAGCAGAATCAGAAAAGAGTTTTACTGAAAATTATATTTAGGTCACTTTAGATTAAAATCTTACATTTTACAGTTAAGTGATCCAGAGAAGTGAGAAATGTAACAGTAAATAAGAATAAATGAATGTTTATACAGTGATTTGAAGCTGAATTCTAAGCTCTCCCTAATAACTGATCATTACAAGTAGCATATTTCTGATAATCTTTACAAAACCCATCAGTAAATATGATAAGGGATAGTTTAAAAAATACCTAGTAATCTTTCAGGATGGCACTACTCTGTTAATTCCATAATTGACACATTTTTGTACTGGTTTGTTGGGAAAGCAAGTGACCATGCACCAGTGTAGAAACTAACATCAGTGAAGTAGAGCCAGTACTTTTACAAGTTTCTACCTGTTCTCACATTGCTGATTAAAATGGCTACAGGCCATCCTTAATTTATTTTACTTTGCCCTCAAGTGGGCACAGATGTCAGCTTCAAGGAAGAAGTGCTGATTGCATAAATTTTTAAACATAATATTTGGCTCAGCATTTTATAAATCATATCCAAATACATCATCTCTTTTAAGCTCCATAATGTCTCTTCCCATTTCAGGTCACTGTGTTAAAAACTATGGAAAACATTTATTGTTGCTCCTTGGGTTATCCGATTAACTCTGGCTGTGATAGGACAGAAAATATGTATTTTGAATCCTTTTTGAATCCTCCACAGCCAGGGTGGAGGATGTCCACCTAGAATGATCTTCTCCCACTAATACATAAAATAAGAGGCAATCATGCCACAAAAAATTACATAGACTTAAGTCAGAATAACAGGGTGGATTCTAGGAAGCAAAAAAATAAAATAAAATAAAATCACATTTCTCCTCCACAAGGCAAAAATGAGATTCAAACCTTTGACTCCTTAACATTGCGCCTTGACTATTTCTATCCCTCCATACTTCCCACCTTTCCCTAACATGAAATATTTTCCTCCAAGAGTTAGATCCTCTGAACTTGGCTTCTTCATGTGAATATTTCCATATATTTCTTCTATTTTATGTAACTTTACAAACTCATTGCAGGCCCTCATTTGCTATATTGAAAATGCCACATTTATCAAGTGAGTCAGTTGTGTGTTCTCTTACTGTTATATATTAACCCTGAATATAATTTTAATAAGTTCTCCAGTCTTTCCAGAATGCCTTATCATATCTGCCAGTCATCCAAGGAATTCATTCTGGAGCAGTGTTATATTAGCAATACTGAAACTGGGCTGCAGGGTAGATGGGAATGGTAATGGGTACAAAAAATAGTGAGAAAGAATGGATAAGACCTACTATTTCATAGCAAAATAAGTTGACTATAGTCAATAATAACTTAATTTTACATTTTAAAATAATTTATAGTGTAATTGGATTGTTTGTAACTAAAAGTATAAATGCTTGAGAGGATGAATATCCCTGCTTATTTCATATTGCATGCCTATATCAAAACATCTTATGTATCCCCATATAGATACACCTACTATATACCTATGAAAATTTGAAAAATAAAATTAAATTGTATGTTTTTTGTTTTTTTGGGTGGAAAGTGATTCAAGGATTACTTAAAAAAATTACAGTTGAGATTCACTTGTTCCAATAATTTCTTAATACTCAAGACATTAAATTAAAGATCATTTCTATTTGTTTTGTGCTATGGGAGCAACTGTAATTTATAGCAATGAGGATTTTTAATTTATAGCACATGGGGGGGAAAAGTGTTAGCTGGTCAACTGCCTAGGAAAAGGAAATGTAGTGATTTATAGCTTGAGGGGAATGTACTGGTGTCATCGAATACAACTCCTTCTGTTATAAATTAAAAAATAAAGTCACATCCTGCACTAGCTCTGTATTTATTTTACCTTGTGGTCTCTAAATAAACTCTATAAAGGCAAAGTGATAAAACTTTTAAAGTGCTCTTTTCTTTTTGACATAGATCTTGATTTCCTCTTACTGGCCAACTGAAGGCAGAAAATACTGAACTACATGTTTATCCAATTGTACTCTTTAATCAAGAACTCCAACCATTCCTTTCCCCACAATTCCTCCTGGCCCTCGTACTGCCCACTCAGTGCACTCTGCATCCAGGTCAAGGCTCCTCACCTGAACTTTGACTGTTTACTTCTCTGGCCCATGGCAAGAGTAACAAGTAACCTCACTTGAACAAAACTACAATAAAATAAAATGTTATAAAATAGAAAAAATATATTAGTTTTTCAGTAGATAAGAAAGCACCAAATCTGTTGTATATCAAATACGATGGAAGACACCCTATGAAATATTTTGAATAATCCACCCTGTTCTAGAATTGTGAAATAGCGTTTCCTTCTTTTGGCTTTCTCAATTAACAGACGGAAAATCTCTTACTCTCCCACATGCTTGGCTATTAAAGTTTCAAAACACTGCCAAAAAATTCTTGTCAAACAAATAACCAGACATACCACAGAAAGCAAGTTCTAGAATGATGAAGTGAAATCTAATCATGCTAAGAGGTATAATGTAAGAATTATAACATTGAAAGTTTTTGTGTGTGAAATATTCCATGCTTAGCAACCCTTAAGTAGTTTAAGAGTTATTTAAATATTTTTCCTGAATCTGAAGCACATCTTATAAAATCCCAGGGACTTTCATTCACTTCCTCGAATATACACCCTCATGAACAAATGACATAACTTGATTTGATTGGAATTCCTTTAAACTCTTGTGGAAAAGGAGAGGACATTTTTTTCTTCTCCTTGCTTTTGCCTTTTCTTTTCTTTCTTCATTTTTTTAAGAATAGAAAGACAAAGGTCAAGAACATACAAATAAACAAGGAAGAAAAGGAGGAGGAAGAAGAGGAAGTGGAGGAGGAAGGAAAAGAAAAAGGGAAAAAATCACAGACATAAAAATGGCTTTATGTTCTATTAATCAGATAAATTTGCATCCACCAACGTGAAAATCAAAATACCATTTATAATATACAATTTATAAAGTTTCCCACTTTTTGAAATACAAGACATAATCTGGGAAGAGTCATGACTCCTTCTTAATTGACATTAGATAAGTTACAAAGTCTTTTATTAAAGCCAGAGACTTATTTTTAACTCCGAAATTCCACTATACTATTAGGTCAAATGGATTACTTTTTTATGTAACTTAAAAATTTGAGAGACTTACATACAAAAGGATGTCTAAATCACACGCAAGTACACATGCATGAACACACACACACACATACAAAGTTTAATGAGTAGGTAGGCTAAAGCGAGCATGTGAATAATACTACTGAGATTTTAAGGAATAAAAATAGAATATTGCCCATTACTTGGAAGGCACAGGGCCCCACCCCAGTTATTCCCCGCTTCCTCTCTCCTACACAAGGCTATTAATATGATATTTGTGTTAAAATCTGGATTTATTGCTTTTCTTGGTAATTTTCTAATTTATGTACCTATCCTAAAAAAGATACAGTTTAGTTTTTCTGTAATTGGGATCTATATAAATAGACTCAGCTGTATGTGTATGTATTCATTGGTAACATGTTCCTTTCACCCCATGTGTTCAGGTCCATCTATGTTCATGTGTGGCTTTGTAGTTCCGTCATTTTCATTGTTATATAGTAATGCATTGACTATTCAATTGTTTAGCAGACCTTTTTACTTTTGGTAATCATTTGAGATGTTTCAAGTTGGAAAGTATCATTAACAATGATATTACGATCAGTTTTATATATGTATCTTGATATAAATATACATACTTTTTTTCCGAGACAGGAATCTTGGAGAATGCCAAAATATTTCCAAAATATTTAAATGTGTGCTTCTATGATGAGGGTATTAGGATTCTTGTTGCACT
The DNA here is from genome assembly GCF_028878055.3 of Symphalangus syndactylus. Taxonomy (NCBI): domain Eukaryota; kingdom Metazoa; phylum Chordata; class Mammalia; order Primates; family Hylobatidae; genus Symphalangus; species Symphalangus syndactylus. The sequence goes on from NC_072438.2 coordinate 27,358,699, forward strand.
CATTTGCTGGAGATTATCACGTTTTTATTCTTTGCTAGTAGGGTCACGTGGTTTTAATTCCACACACTTATTGCTAGTAGATTTGCACATTTGTTTTTCTGCAATACCATCACTACCCTATGTCAAGTGTCAACATATATTCATTGGCTATACGAATTTTCACTTCTGTGAAATTATTATTTGGGCTTTCTGTTCATGTTCTGTAGTTTTAAAAATTGATATATGAGTTTTTTTAATATCAAGAATGTTAATTCCACAATATAAACTGCCGTTGCTAAAAATATAACTTACTATATTAACATATTTGCCTCAGAACTTTATAACAAATTACTCAGATTTCTGTACAAGCTCATCACCTTGACTGAAGGTCCTCTTCAGTATAGTAACAATCCATTTTTCCATACTGGAATAATTTTCTATGACGTTCCTGTAAAAATACTCTTTTTTTCAAAATGAATTATCTTTTACCTTTTCTAGAGAGCACTTTGCTCAGTCCTCATTTGCTCAGTCCAATCCATCAAGACATATCTTGACTACCACCTCCTCCACAATTTTACCCTTGATTCTCATCTAGAGATGAATCCATCCTCATTTTCCCATTTTTTTTTTCCCATTTTTGCAAATTTGTTTTGCTTCTGGGAAGTAAAGGAACTCTAACTTTTTGTGTCTATCTGCTAAAATATCAGACCAGATTTTATTTCTGTATTTATTTATTTTATTTAATTTATTTATTTAAATCTTCATCAAATAATGTGGCAAAAAGTACAAAGCACATTTTGCAGATTAAAAGAAAAGCTGAAATTTGGGTCAAGGAGGGGGAAAACCAACTGATGATGGTAAAGCCAAAGTTCAAACTCCTTTCTGCCTGATACCAATGATTGTGCCTTCTCTACTACTCGGATCTACCGAGAGATATGTTACTATGTCATTCAATATATTTGCTTAATATACAGAGTTACAGCAATGACACCGTAGCCAGAAAGCTTGGCATAGCAGGTTGACGATGTTTCCTAAAAAGGCATGTTCACATCCTAACCCCATAAACTATGAATGTGATTATATTTAAAAATAAAAAAGAGTTTAGCAGACGCAATCACATGAAGGATTTTAATATGAAATCATCCTGGATTATCTGGTTGGACCCTATCCAATGGCATGTGTCCTTATAGAAGGAGACAGAAGAAGAGAAGATAAAGAGAGTCAAGGAGAAGGTCATATGAAGGCAAGACAAGGATTGGAGTGATGTAGCTACAGGGAATATTGACGACGACCAGAAGCTAGAAGAAGCAAGGAAGGATTCTCCCTAAAGCATCAAGGGCGCCTCTGTTAACACCTTCATTTCAGACTTCTGGTTTCCAGAGCCGTGACAGAATAAGTTTCTGTTATTTTAAGCCTCTGAATCATAGCAATTTATTATGGTAACCCGAGGAAACTAATATACCTGGATTGGCAACATAGTTGACAAACTTTTTTTTGCCATGTAACCTACAGCAAAATGTTAAAGCTCTCTGGGACTCAGTGCCTTCATTTATAAAATGGGAATAAACAGAGCAATCTGGTTGTTTTAACAATTAAATGATTCAATAAATGCCAAGTATTCCTCCAAAAAATCTTAACTATTTTTATTATTTATTATATTGCCAGCTAAACTTTAAAGTTTTTGAGAGTAAGATCTAAAATGTGCTTATCCTTACATTCTTACAGACGAGCCTAGAATGATTCGCATTTAAATAGTTACCAAACTCAAATAGGGAACAGCTAGGGCTAACCGACAAATTAATCTTCTCCATCCCAGTTCTAGGAATATAAGGTATTAAGAAAATAGTATTATTTTCAACCACGCTTTAGTCATGGCTTAAACTTTTAAGAAAACAGCTCTCTGGCACTTCAATAATGTTTGCTTTTTAGAAAATATAGGAGGTTAAATGTTAAGGAGACTATAATTTCAAACATAGGATTTATTTTTAAATGTTTTTGAAAAACAACTGAAAATTAAATATGGTTCCCTACCTCTAATTGCTTTAACTATCTCAAGATTATCAGTCTTTGACAAACCAAATTCAACATTTTTTATTAACATTACTTCTCAGGCACTCACAAAATGTGTTGAGTGTGGCCACAGTTCTCTCTGAGTGAACTTGAGCACAAGAACTTTTTTTCACAAACCAGTCAGAAGCAACCCTGGCTTGGAGGGCTGTGGTCATAGTGTTGATTACATCATCTGTTCATCTTGGCTCATCCTCATAATGTCTAGGTGTTTCTGCAGTGTCTCTTTGGCTAGAGTTTCTCATTTCACCTATTAAGATACCTTCTTACCAGTGAGTCTGCCACTGCTCTTCTGGGCTCCACCCAAGGAGCTTGTATCCAAACGCTTCTTGGCTTGTAAACAGGAACCAGGGGTAATAATTGTATCTGGCAAGACTCTACCAGCCTGAATAAGGAGGAGCTGCCTAACTGGCTTAACAGTCTCTGCTTCTGGTGAATTTTTCAATGAAACTCAATTGTATAAATAATTATTACAAAAATCCATCAGTTTCTCTATTTTACATTTCTATCATTACAAATGCACTTCTTTTTTCTTTCTTTCTTTTTTTTTTTTTTCTTTGAGACAGAGTCTTGCTCTGTCACCCAGGATGGAGTGCAATGGTGCTATCTTGGCTCACTGCAACCTCCGACTCCTGGGCTCAAGTGATTCTCCTGCCTCAGCCTCTGAGTAGCTGGGATTATAGGCACGCACCACTGCACCTAGATAATTTTTGTATTTTTAATAGAGACAGGGTTTCACCATGTTGCCCAGGCTGGTCTTGAACTCCTGACCTCAGGCGATCCACCCGCCTTGGCCTCCCAAAGTGCTGGGATTACAGCCATGAGCCACCATGCCTGGCCACAAATGCACTTCTATCAAAGTACATATCAAGCAAGTACCAAGACATTTAGCATAGTATCAGGTTATATGAGCATGTCTGGACACAAAATCTGAGTTCAAATTTTGGCAAAGCCAAATGATATAAATAATTATGTCAAAAATACATCAATGTCTGTATGTTACATATTTATCATTACAAATAGAAAGTATATATCAAGAAAGTACCAAGACATTCAGCTTGTATCAGTTATGTGATCATGTCTGGACACAAAATCTGAGTTCAAATTTCAGCATCATCATGGGGAGTAAGAATGTGGGCAAGTTGCTTGACCTCTCTGTTATACTTTTACTTTGTAAAATGGGTTAATAAAAGGACCCAAAACAGTGGGTTGTCATAAGGATTCAGTGAGTTGATGCATTTCTGCTATATAAATAAGCAATCAATAAATATTAGCTATTATTTCAATAAATATTTATTTTGAAGGAAAGTTTAGAAAATGTGAGAGTTTATGTTTATTGGTTGAAGAAAAGGCAAAGTTAGCCTTTTTACAATGACTTGGTCTACTTTTTCAAAATGGTTCACTTTAAAATGTGTCCAGCCAGAGCTCATAGATGGGGTGTTATAAGCTGAATTGTGTCCTTCACCCGAATCACAGATTTATATGTTGAAGCTGTAATCCCCAATGTGACTGTCTTTGCAGATAGGGACTTTAAACAAGTAATTAAGCTTAAATGAGGTCCATGGTGAGTCCTCATCTGATATGACAGGTGTCCTTATAAGAAGAGGAAGAGATATCAGGGATGCCTGTGCATAGATCAAGGGACATGGGAAGGCACAGCAAGAAGTCAGCTATCTCCAAGGCAAGTAGAGAAGGCTTAGAAGAAACTAAACCTGCCAGTACCTGTATCTTGTACTTCCAGCATCCAGAACCATGAGAAAATGAATTTCTGTTTCGCTTAAACACCATCTAGCCTGTGGTATTTTGTTATGGCAGCCCTAGCAGACTAATACATGAGGTCCATTAAAAGGCAAATAAATAAAATAAATAGCACCCCTTTTTCTAACCAAAGTTTGGAACTAGTTTTGATGTAATATAAAGGAGTTGGCTTTCTTATAAATGCAAGGGTGGTGCATTCTAAGCTCACTATCCTTTAGGTGTCATCTTGGAATGACAGTCCCAATAAAAGATTGAGTCTGCAGAATAGACAAAAATGCCAGGTCGATATCTCCTGCTAGTTCACAAGGCATCAGGAAGAAGCAAGGGAACAAGCCACTACCCATGCCCACTCCACACTCAGAGTCTTCAATAGATTTTTCACCACAAATGAGAAACATGAACGAATGGCTGACACCAACCAGGTCACTCTCAGCACCTCTGCAAAGGCCTCCATCTTCAGAAAAACTGCATGAATGAGTGAGGAGCACTGGAAAAGAGCTTCCTGACCCACACTAGAGTGGTCACATGGGGTCATCCCATGTAACTTCCCAGTATTTTATTTTGGAGACAGGATCTTGTTCTGCTGCCCAGGCTGGAGTACAGTGGTGTGATCATAGCTCACTGCAGCCTTGAACTAGGCTCAAGTGATTCTCCTGCCTCAGACTCCCCAGGAGTAGCTGGGATTACAGGCATGAACCATCGTGCCCGGCCCAATATGACTTTCTTTTTTTTTTTTTTTTTTTTTTTTTTTTGAGACAGAGTCTGGCTCTGTCCCCCAGGCTGGAGTGCAGTGGCACCATCTCGGCTCACTGCAAGCTCCGCCTCCTGGGTTCACGCCAATCTCCTGCCTCAGCCTCCTGAGTAGCTGGGACTACAGGTGTCCGCCACTGCGCCTTGCTAATTTTTTTTGTATTTTTAGTAGAGACAGGGTTTCACTATGTTGTCCGGGATGGTCTCGAACTCCTGACCTCGTGATCCGCCCACCTCGGCCTCCCAAAGTGCTAGGATTACAGGCTTGAGCCACCGCGCCCGGCGTCAATATGACTTTCTAATGGTATTTCCACAAGACCTCTTCTCTCTTGGCTAGAGAAAATGCAGTATAAAAAACGATTAAAACAATTTTTTTACCTAGTAAATGGGCTAAAAGACATTTGAAATACAGTAGTAGATCATGAGCGTCTAGATGTAAGCCTTTGCCACTAATGGAAACAAAGAATTCAGCAGTTAGACATCCTGGGTTTGAATTCCGGCTTTGCCCATTATTAGTCATGTGACCAGCAAGTTATTTAACTTCTTTGAATCTCAGTTTTCTCAAACATAAAATAGTGAAAATTGCGCCTACCTTAAGGGATGATTAAGGTTTCAGTGAATAAATAAATACATTACTTAGAAGAGTGCCTAGTACTCAATAAGCACTTAATATTTATTAATAATAACATTGTTCTTAAAATTGCTCTTTTTCCTTTGTCGTCTCCAAAGTGACTAGCACATAGCAGATGTTTATGAATTATTTGATGGATACATGAAAAAAATTCTTTATCAATTACTTCAATATGATGTTTCAAGGGCTCTATAAGTATAATGAGATGAATCTACAACAGGACACACTTTCATAAATGTAGGCAACTGGTAACTCAAATTTCATTTAGACAGAAAGGAAATTACCAAACAAAAATTAAAATTAAATCCAGCAATGAGCCACTTAGCACTGATTTATCAAAAACATATTGAAAAACACTTATTGAAGCTTAAAGTCAATGTACATAAGTGGTTGTAGTGATCATAGTCAACCCAGTTTTAGAAAGAGCCATCCCTTTAAGGATGCATAAACTTCATTTGGAGAAATAATGCCAATGATATCACAATTTTCAAGCTGTGCAAAAGATTTTAAAATGTAAAATGGGAGGAAGAAATTAACATGGACTATGTGCCAACCTAGTGCTGGGAACTGCATTAAGCACATTAGATATTTAATCTTATTTAATCCTTACCCCCACCCTGTAAGGCAGGTATAATTATCCTTTTTCTTTTCTTTTTGTTTAAGAGATGAGGACATAGACACTCAAATGATTATGTGAATTTTCAAGACCAGACAGCTAGTAAGGGAAGGAGCCGGAATTGATAGTTGGCACTTACCTTTATTTAACTACAAATATCTTGCTGTTAGCAATGTTAGAAGATATGGAGACAGATAGGAAGGGAAGAATTTTATGAAACTTAAAGTTAATTTCCTGATTCAGTAAAACTGTACTGAAACATGTAATGATACTTTACTAAACATGGAAATATCATAGGAGAATAAAAAGTCATAAATGAGAATTCACGTGGATCTGCATATGTTATTTTATGATTTTTAAATATTACTCCATGAGAAATTGTATCAGCTGTAATTTAAAATATGAAGGTAGTTGAGAAGTCACATAAAGATTCAGACATCATAATCTGACTTCCTTTCAATGATATATATTCCCTTGAACCTATCCTGCTATAATTTAAGATGAATTTGGCTACCTGGCAAGCTACAGTGCTGACGTGCCTTGGACCATGAAAGGCAGGTAGATCAAGTTGCCAAAAATGCTTTTAAAAGAAAGGCTAAAAATAAAATGTGGTCAAATAGATTACGTCCAATATATAATTTCTAGATGCAGTTATGCAAGTGGTATAAATATTTTAATAGTGTGTCCACGCACTGTAAAACATATGGAGAGAGTAGCCAGTTTCCGTAGAGCAACCTTAACCTCAAAAACCACCCCCACTAGCCATACATTAAATTGGCAGATTTTAAAACTTCTTACTCACATTTTTTTTTTTTTTTAAAATGGCCCTTTCTGATAAACACTCTGTTGCAATTTAACAAGTTTCCTTTTAGAAAACTTGCTAGAAAAAAATGTATGATGATAAAACTCTGTGGTGGTCATAACCCTGCACACATAATTCGCTTCCCTTGACTGTATGTCTGACCTGTGATTTGCTTCTAACCAACAGAATACAGCAAGGGAGAGGAGATGTGTGTATGTGCGTATGATCACAACACATGAGTTATGACACCCATCTTCCTAAGGCTCCCTGATTTGCTAGCTTTGAGAAAGCGAGGGGCTATTTTGAGAAGGCACACGTGGCAAGAAATTGATATAAGCCTCTGGCTGACAGACAGCAAGATACTGAGGTCCTCAGTCCTTCAACATGACAGGAACTGGAAGTTGCCAACAGTCACATGAGCTTGGAGAGGTAGATCACCCACCCCCCGCCCCGCCGCCAGTCAAGCTCAGATGAGACTGCAGCCCTCACTGCCACTGAGTGCAGCTTTGTGAGAACCTCAAGTAGAGAGCCCTGCTAGGGAAACCCAGGGTTTCTTACCCACAAAAAGCGCGAAATAATAAATACGTGTTGTTTTAAGTCACAAAGGTTGTGATAACACTGCAATGCAGCAATAGATAACTAAGACAAATCACATAGTATCCTCCTGATTTCAGATTTTTAATCAACAGTTATTTACTGAGCACCTACCATCTGCCAAGATTCATCCTAGGGTAAACATATGCTTACTGGCCTCAAGGATGTTTATTCTTTTGGAAAAGACCAGGTGCGTATAACACAAAGAGCAAAGTATGGTAACTATCTCACAATATTATTATAATGAAAAAATGAGATAATGGATATAAAAACATTAAGCAGTATGCCTGATGCATGGTAGTTATTAATGTCATTAAAGAAAATAATTTTGTTTAAAATTAAAAGCTATGCTACCTGTTCTTTAGGCAAAGAGTTAAGAGAGGTGAGATTTCTGTCAGCTGTGGATATACAAAATTCTCATAGAAGGAGTGAGGCCTGAGTGGACTTTTCCTGGGGGAAACAAATGGTATTGTCTTAGTAGGTATATTTGTAAATAGTAGAGTCATAGATGGCCTGTATTTGAGTACTAGGAAGGGGAGTAGTATGAGTAACATAGTAGTAAATATAATAGTATTTATATATTGCAAAAGAGAGGACAGGTAATTGCTTTTTAATTAGCTAAAGAACTAGATCCTAAGCCAGAAATTATCCTACTAATTTAAAAAAAAAAAGGAAAACTACTTCTTGAGAAGAATTTTAATGTTTCCAAAGAAATAATAAATGTTTGAGGTGATGAATATCCTAATTACCCTGATTTGATCATCACACATTGTATACATGTATCAAAATATCACATGTTCTCCCAAAATATGTGTATCTATATCAATAAACAACCTACTTCTCAAATCATTGCAATGTGAAAAGAATTTATTGTCTTTTGAAGTTTTCCAAAAAGCATTCAAACAAATTAGAACATATTTGATTGAGAATTATGTTCTGACCTAAATCACTGTGCTTATGAGTGGTGTTTGGAATTTCAGCTGCAGCAGTCAACTGTAGCTGCTACCAGACAAATTTGTGCTTAGTAACTCTATTGCCAATTCATTGGTTATTATGATTTATGTTTAAAATTTCAACAATGGCATTAGCCATAGCTTCTAGCCGATACAATTATGCTTGGGAGATCTGTTGCCAAGTAAATCTGAGTGTACTGCTCAGTGGTATATTTTAATGAATTTCACTTTGCTTCTTAACCAGAATAGTTAAGTTAGCCTGTTAACAAATGCTTAAATAAAAGTAGCGCAATGCTTCATAAAACAGGGCCAGATTATCTCAAGACGTCTGTTATTTAAAACAGTCATTCCAATTATTAAGGATCCACAAGCTTCAATGAAATTAAAGCTATCCAAGAAAAATTAGGAAGGATTTAAATATATCATAATTCAAACATAAAGCAAAACAAAAATCTTATTACTAGAGTATTTATGTACTGTAATTTGTCATCTAAACTGGGACACTTGTGAGTTTCACGTTGTCTCATGATGCAACATTCAGGTGAAATCTATGGCTATCACAAGCACAATGTGCTGTATGGTCACCTTTTACTGTTCAGTATTAATGATTATCATTCTTAGTCCAATTGTGGGCCCTCAGTAATTTATTTGTTTTTGATATTAAATAGCCTCATAGACACAGTGGTAATTCTGAAGTGGAGTAATGAAAATGCGATCATTGGAGATGTTCTACTTTAGCAGTCCTATATGTCTGTTTAGTTTTTTATAGTTGTATTACCCTGTTCTCACACTGCTGTAAAGAACTATCTGTGACTAGGGTAATTTATAAAGAAAAGAGGTTTAATTGAATCACAATTCTGCAGGTTTAATAGGAATCATGATTGGGAGGCCTCAGGAAACTTACAATCATGGGGAAATTGAAGGAGAAGCAAGCACGTCTTACCATGGTGGAGCAAGAAAGAGACAGCGAGAAGGGGGAGGTGCCACACATCTTTAAACCATCAGAACTCATGAGAACCCACTCACTGTCAAGAGAACAGCAAGGTGAAAATCTGCCCCCTGATCCAATTACCTCATACTAGGTCCCTCTCTTGACACATGGGGATTACAATTCCTCATGAGATTTGGGTGGGGACACAGGGCAAAACCATATCAATAGGTAATAGTTTTAAAGAAACATTACATGAACTCACTAGTTTATTATCTAAGTATATATCCATTCAGTAAATATTCACTGAGTACTTTCTCTGTGCCAGGCACTGCTGTAGCTGTTGGGTATACATTGGACACAAGATAGACAAGGTTCCTGCTTTACGAAATTTATATTCCAATGAAAATATAGAAAATGAAGGTTGTGGAGAAAAAGGAACACTTATACACAGTTGATGGGAGTGTAAATTAGTTCAGCCATTGTGGAAGACAGTGTGGCAATTCCTCAAAGACCTAAAAACAGAAATACCATTTGATTTAGCAATCCCATTACTGAATATATACCCAAAGGAATGTAAATTATTCTGTATAGATACATGCACACATATGTTCATTGCAGCACTATTCACAATAACAAAGACATGGAATCAACCTAAATTCCCATCAATGACAGACTGGATAAGGACAATGTGGTACATATACACGATGGAATACTACACAGCCATAAAAAAGAATAAGATCATAATCCTTTGCAGGGACATGGATGATGCTGGAAGTCATTAACCTTAGCAAACTAACACCAGAATAGAAAACTAAATACTGCATGTTCTCACTTTTAAGTGGGATTAAATAATGAGAGCACATGGACACTTAGCGGGGAACGACAAACACTGGGGCTTTTCAGAGAGCAGAGGGTGGGATGAGGGAGACAATCAGGAAAAATAACAAATGGGTACTAAGCTTAATACCTGCGTGATGCAATAATCTGTACAACAAATCCCCATGACACAAATTTACCTATGTAACAAACCTTCACTTGTACTCCTGAACTTAAAATGAAAGTTAAAAAAAAGATGAAAAAAATACAAAATCATTTCATCAGTACAAAGTTACCTAATTAACACCAATCTAGAAACATTCATCCAACACTTTTTAATGTTCTATGACTGAGCTAAACAACTGGTCGCTTTGGGAATTATTAATGTCATTTAAGAGATTAAGAAATTGGCCGGGCACAGTGGCTCATGCCTGTAATCCCAGCACTTTGGGAGGCCAAGACGGGCAGAGCATGAGGTCTGCCCAAGACGAACATTATAATTTAAAGATGTTTTACATATCAGAGAAGAGATCAAGACCATCCTGGCTAACATGGTGAAACTCCATCTCTAACAAAAATACGAAAAATTAGCTGAGTGTGGTGGCATGCACCTGTAATCCCAGCTTCTCAGGAGGCTGAGGCAGGAGAATCACTTGAACATGGGAGGCAGAGGTTGCAGTGAGCTGAGATCGTGCCACTGCACTCCAGCCTGGTGACAGAGCGAGACTCCATCTAGAAAGAGAGAGAGAGAGAAAGAGAGAGAGAAAGGGAGGAAGGGAGGAAGGGAGGAAGGAAGGAAGGAAGGAAGGAAGGAAGGAAGGAAGGAAGGAAGGAAGGAAGGAAGGTCTTAAACTGACCAAGCAGAGCTGTAACTTAAATCTGTAACATCCTAAGTAAAGGAACCTATCACAAATAAAAGCCAAGATGAACATTATAATTTAAAGATGTTTTACATGTCAGAGAAGAGACTGTCACCAACATCCATATTTTCGTTTTCTTCCTAATAACACACAGAAACTATGAGTTTAGTGTCCCTTTCAGTTAGATTCTGCCATGTGAATGAAACCTAGATAATAGAAAGTGAAAAGCGATGCCTGCCATTTTCAGACCTGGCTCCTGTAAACCTCCCATATGGTAACACTTAACATATCTTCTCCATTCCAGCTAGAATTGAAATAGTATCCACCAGGTGAGTCATTGAATGACTGCACAGGAAGGGCTGTCCCACAATCCTGTTCAATTGTGCCATTTTCTCTTGAGACCTAGAAACAAACATCAGTTGTATGTTAACCAATGCACATTTCAGTCTGTTGTACACAGCAGTTCACCTATCTTGAGTAAAACAAATCTGCAAATGCCCTGCAATTGTACAGACACTCCTCTCTATTGTGACTTCCTATTGATTTTTTTTTTCTGAGTCAACATAGAGCTCAAAATTTTTCAAGATCCAGTGCTGCGCAGAGCCAATGTCAGTTGAATAGAATCATGATACAAAGTGAAACCTGGTGGTCACTTTATTAACCCTCTTTAATTTACAGATGACAGAATGAAGCCTTAGAGAGGTTATAACATTTAACCTAAATCATCTGGGGCATTAAGTTAGCCATAGATATCAGGGCTGTCCCTCTATCCCGGCATGCTGGAGAATATCATACCAACGGGTAAATGAAATTTGTTGTCTTAAATTTTGAATAAGCTTTTTGTTTAAAATACATTGGAATATTATGTAATCTGCATTCTGGACTCTTACTAAAGACAACTATTTTTATTTTTATTTTTATTTTCATTTTGGTTTTTTCAAGGATGTGACATCATATTTTAATAACACTGAAGTCACAATTAACAGGACTAAATGAATCAAATATAACTTGAAATAATGGAGCAGTGGTAAGATCTACATTAAATTTTGCTATATGGAATTTCTTTAAAATTATTTGCAGTGCTAGCATTGACTTCTGTTGTTACTGAAACATATATAATAAATACATGTTTAGCATTAAGTTGGCACATTATAATTATTCCATATATAATAACTTACATATGTGTGATTATGATTGTACTATGTTTTTAAGGAAATATGGAGGAGTGGTTAAGAGAATGGACTGTGCTGTTATACTATCTGAGATGAAATCTTTACTCCACCACTACCTATTCAATATTGACCAAGCCATATGCCCTTTCTGGTTTAGTTTCCCCCTGAAACATCAGAAAATTGAAAAAAAATTAACGTGAAGGTGTTAAGAAAATTGAATAGTAACTACATAGGAATTACCTCTAACAATGTTTGGCACACAGAAACAATTCAATTAATGTTAGCTTTTGGTAACACAAGGGACATGAAAAGGATTTCTTTTTTGAAAAGAAAACTTTTCTGGAATTGTGAAAAATGAACTATAATTTGTCACATATCTTTTGGCTAACAAAAACAAGCAATTGAGCAAATTTACTAAAATTAAATTAATAACTGAAATGCTTTGTGATGTATTATTAATATGGAAATCTCAGAATTCAAGAGACTTCTGTTCTATGAAGAAACTTTTCACCCAACAGAAATAGTAAACATTGAATGTCTGAAGAGAACCTGAGTTTGGCAGGTTTATAAAATGCTTAAAACCTACTCTTCCCACTCCTCAGTGAAACTTTGAAGACAGGGATGATTTCTATCTAATTTGTCACAGTATCTCAAGTGATTGACACATGCTTGCCTTGCATTAGTAACATATAAATATGTATTGAATAAATACATGGATGTATGACTATGACTAGGTCATTAAATCCATCCATGCCTTAGTTAGTCTCATTGATAAGATGGAAACAGATGGAAACATGAGCACTTAACCAGTCAACATTTTACGTGGAATGATCTGCATAAGTTACACAAACACCTGGCTCTGGTAGGCAACTGAAAAATGTGTGGCTGTTAAAACTCCATGCCAGACATTGGACTTCATGATACTTTATAATTACCTAATTTAAATTTCACAGTTACTTCATGAGGTTAATATTTTTCTCAGCTAAAATTAATGAGTTTTTTTGTTTGCTTTGTTTTTTTGATTTTTTATTTTATTCTATTTATTTATTTTGGCTGGGAAACAACATCAATTTGTGCTAACCTAGGCATGATGGGAAAATGTATTACATGAACACAGACATGCATCATGGCAACGTATGCCAAGGACAGACTCAGACACAGAGGATTAAAACCAGAGCACAGGAAATCATCCAGAACCCAAACAGCCCATATTTCAGTCTCTCTGAATCTCTCACAACCGACACTCACTGAGTATCTGCCTGATTCATGTCTGTCTGTAGATGGCTGTCTCTGCTTTCCTGTACACATGGCAAAAGATGGCGGCCTTATATCACTTCAATTCAACAGTCAAGCCAAGCTACACTTAATGCCTTAGATGAAACTCCAGTCTTTCAGGAATAAAAGTGGATTGGCTTAGCTTGAGACAGATGAGATACTCTATGTTCCCAGAGAAGGGAAGGTCAAAATGTACTAACGTAGGTGTTAACTTTTAACCTTAACATTGGGTGTGGTAGTTACAGGTAGTTCTAGGAGAAATTATATCATTGTGGGCTGGAGGTTAACCCATGCTTATTTATTACAATATTATATAAATATTACAATATTCATTTAAAAATAAGATTAATGAAGCTAAGGAGTTTTTTGTTTGTTTGTTTTGTTGTTTTGTTTTTTTGCTGAGATTGCCTCTCGTTAAGTAATGCTGGGACATCTGGCCTTGAGTTTTCCGTATTAATCTCTAAGGTATCTTTAAACTCTCTGACTTATTCTGGCTAATGCCTAGTTCTGGTGTCTATTAAGCTATAAATATTCTAAAGTCTACATTTTCATCTAGACTTGTTGTTTTCAAGTCTTTTCTTTTTCTTTTTGCACCGACAGAGCTAAAAAGAGCCTACTTTATAGAATACAGTACTCAAGATAAAAACCGTTTTAGGAACACTAGGCAGGAAAAAAAAAAAAGCTCTTGAAAGCTTTTGAGGTGTATTTTGAATGTAGCTGCCTCTGGAACTGAACGAATAGTTTTGGCATTTTTCTCCCCATTTCTAAAGAGATTAGAATAAAGTTTTAAAAAATGGTACAGATCTCTAAGCCCCTTCTCTAATAATTAAAAGCAATGATTAAAAATAATGCTATTGGCTGGGAACAGTGGCTCACATCTGTAATCCCAGCACTTTGGGAGGCCAAAGTGAGTGGATCATTTGAGGTCAGGAGTTTGAGACCAGCTTGGCCAACATGGTGAAACCCTGCCTTTACCAAAAATACAAAAATTAGCTGGGTGCAGTGGCAGGCACCTGTAGTCCCAGCTACTAGGGAGGCTGAAGCAGGAGAATTGCTTGAACCCAGGAAGCAGAGGTTGCAGTGAGCCAAGATCTCACCACTGCCCTCCAGCCTGGACAACAGAGCGAAACTCAGTCTTAAAAAAAAAAAAAAAAAGTTGTCTATTAGAAAGTAATATCTAAAAGGGTATTTAAAATGCCGTATTATAAACACATACCAAAACATTACATTGTACCCCATAAATATATACAATGATTGTTTGTCAATTAAAAAACATATATTTTTTAAAAGTACTCACTGATGAGTCAGCATGAAAATTCTGCCCTCCTACAATTGACTTTGAGCTAATATTTTCAACTGGGCTATTTTAGGATGATTGCAATATTATGATTTTTATGACAAAATGGATAACTCCAGATAACATATCACTGAGTTCAGTTCAAAGGCTGTGATTAAACCTTTGAAAGGAGAACTTGAAATTCAAATGTATCTTAATTTTTCTTGTCATTTTATTAGCTGACTGCATGCAAGTAGAAAAGAAGGTATTAATCAAAAAATAATTATCTGGTCAGAAAAAACTTTCTTCTAATTTTTCAAAGAGGATAAAAGAAGAAAAGAAAAGAAAAGTAAAATGTTGGCAGCCCAGCAGTTAAGAAACTTTGCTAAGACTTTGAAATTTGAACATGAACTGCAAGAGAACATTCAGGAAAAGAGTGAAATTAGTAGGTTTCATTGTATTTAGTTTGGCCTCTTAAATGTACCACGATGGAACTTGTAACCTAGAAATATTTTCTTAGGTATATTCACTGGGGAAGGCGAGCATAATTACATCTGTTCAGACTTCATGCAAACCAAATTGGCGTTGTGGACAATTAATCTTTTGAAATGTTAAGATAGCTCTGTAATTTCTCACTTTTGTGAAAAGTAAGAAGAAGGCAACATAAATCAAAATTTAGTCAGTAGGCCAGAAGTTTACTTAATTGATAGTGTAAGACAAAGCCTCACTAAATTTTTATTACATTAGGACAACCATAATTCACAACAGTCTATATGGTACTGAGCATGCATGATTATTAATACATCCTGATTAGGAATTACCTAGGAGGGTACTAGATAGGCTTTTTTCCTACTGTACTTTTGGGTTTAAGTTTGATTGAGATGACTTATCAACAGGTTGGGATTTCTTAGAATAAAATAATATTATGACATGTTCTTCACTCATACATGCTGAGTGCCTTATGCTGCTTGTAACCTTGGCAACGAAGAAAACATTTCACACACATACACACACACACACACACACACACACACACACACACCATGATTCAAGTGGATTTGATGAACTGTAGACCAGGTTAGCGACTATGGACTTGGAAAAATCAATAAACATTGTAAAAAAAGTCTCTTACCATTGAAGAAAATCACTAAATTTAGTTTTGCAATGGTGACCAGTTATATTTAGGATAGATATGGAAAGTGTTGGGCTCAATGTGAATCTAGGATAAAGAAATTGTCCAAGTTAAATGACAGCGGGAAAAGGATCCCTGCTGTTTATGACACATTTATTGAAAGTCAGTGCTGGCTATAAGCTGAGTTTCTTATAAATTCAGAAATATATAGATTGTTAGATGCAACTCTTCAGTTATGTGCCTGCATATAACAGAGAGAAGCCAATTACCTTTACCATATGCTTCCCTCCTTTTCCACTGGGAGTCTCTCATGTTTTGCCTCTGCACTTTTCTTGTGTACTGTATTGCATTTTATTTTAATTGCCACCTTACAATCAAATGAAAGGGAAATATTGCTGTAGGGAAGGGTGGAAATTATAGGATTTTCAACATTCCCCAGATGGGCTGGCTGCCTGACTTAGGGACCATGTTTTCCTGAATGTTAAGTTTGAAGGTCATGGCCCATTTTCTAAGATCTATGGAAAACAACACAGCTTGTGGCTTGGAAAAGATGATTTTGAGCACAAGCTGTGGAGTAGAAGGAGCTCGGGCTGTCCAGTTCTGGACTGTGTGGCCATGTCATGTAATCTCTCTCATCCTCAACTCTGAAATTAATTCTGTGGACTCGTTGACCTCTAATGCCTCTTTTAATTATAACATATTTTTCCTCTGAAACTGAGATGAGATTCTATCTCCTTTGTAGGACTTGTCTTCTCCCCGTCACTCCCAAGACTGAGTTAGGTGCATTCCTATATCGAGATACTCTATTGTAATTTCTGTTTTCCTGTAGATATTTCCATAGGTCACAGACCTGTTTCCTGTAGACAGAAATTCTGCCTTATCCGTCATTCAGCTTCAGCTCTTTGCATAGCGTCTAGCCCATGGTAGACACTCAGTAATCACTGACTGATTTAAAAAAGAAAGAAAGAATGAAATAAATGACTTAATAGTATTAATCATACAAACAACAGCTTTAAACAACAGTGAACCCTTTGAACATCCCGTTTTCTTTTTTACTTCTTGAGTGCAATATTGACACTAGAGAAGCCTAAAAGGTAAGAGAATATACCCCTCTCATTTCACACAGGATGGTATGAACAATAATAGCTAAAATGATTGGGTGCTTAGTGCAGACACCGTGAATGAAGACGTCTTATTTAATATGCACAAAATCCTTGATACAAGTATAATTAACATCATCATTTTACAGAAAAAAACCCTGAGTTTTAGAGTTTTCTAACCCGTTCAACATTTCACAGCTAGTGAGTAATGAAGTTTGGTTTCTGGCCAATCTGACACCCAAACCACTATGTAATTCTGTCTCCAAGCCCCAACCTCTACAGCCAACTCAGGGTCTGAACTATGACTCCAGTTCTAAACCTTGTCCCATACCTCTAGTACATTCTGTCAATCTTCATGAAAGCAGAAGTCATTCATAACTAACTATAATTGGAATTATCTGCCTACAGGTTTTTGAAAGTGGACTGATGTTAATTCACTAGCAGTTGCCCTTGCTGCTTGAGTTAATGAAGTAGGGGGATGCACCAAATCTATAAATTTCCTTAGTCAGTTTCAGTCACAAATAAAAACAGAGCACCACTAACTACAAAAGAATATGCAGAAACAACGTGGATGATATAGTTGTAGCATTTCCATATTATCAAAAAAGAAAATACAATGAGGGAATGAAATTTGGTAAGATGTTTTCAGATTATAAAGCAAGGTGCTTGGATAATATAACGGCTAAAACACATCTTAAAAGCAGGAATGGAGTGTTCATTGAGAGAAATCAAGAACATATATATATATTTCTGTGTTTGTGGACACTGTATAGTATGAAAACTGACAAAGTATATATATATATATTTTAAATGCATGTATTCCATATATGTGTAGGTATATCTAAAGATTTTCTGAAGTGAGGTAATTGTTTATTCTTTCTGTTTGTATGAAATCACCAAAAATATCTGTTTCACACCTTGCAACCTAAATGACAGCTGAAGGTAGGTATATGTGTTTTTTTTTTTATTTTTTTTTATGGTAGCCGTAACTCCTTAGCAATAGTTTACACTGAATTTAGAAACAAGGGCCTTTAAACCCTGCTGTGAATCTAAAACTTTTCTGCTGTATAATGCCTACGGTGTTGGAAATGATAACAATTCAGCTAAAATGTTTTTATTAAGTGTCTTTTGTTCAACCACGGATAGCAAAATAGTGCAAGAAAAAAAGAAAAAAAGTATCTTCTTTCCATTTAGACTTATTAAATATTCAAGTGATTCCTCAAATACACTCAGCCTTGCTGTGGCTTCATTAAAGTGCAGCTCCATTGCATTTTGCGATGGAACACTGATACAATATGCTTCCTGCAGTGGCTACCCACAAGCAAACAGATTGCTGCATTCCTCACCAGCCGACGCTCAAAAGTAGCCCAAAGTCAAGAGTATTATAGTAATCAAGGCCGCAGGTTAGAGGCATGGATAATGATGGCAAAATCCACATCAGTGAAAAAGGAGGCCACAACTTCCTCATCAAGTGCAGATGGAAATAACAAACAGCTATTCCTAGTCAAGGCTTAGTGCCCCTTATTTAAGAAGTCACTTCTAAAGATCTGCCTCAGAAAGCTTACATCTCCATCCGGAGGTCAATTCACTAGAGACAGTATCTGAAGTGATTAAAAATGAACATTTGACTATGTTAAAAAATAAACTAAATGCCTACTGTGAAAAAATAGATGAAATCAAATCACAACATGAAGGAATCAAGCATATTTGTGAACTTTGATTGCAATTGCTAAAAGTATATGGCCATAGGGACTGAGATTAGAAAAATACACAGCAAACCTTAAAACCTGTAATGATAAGTTCCATTGTTTGAGCAACTACTGTATTTCAAGCATTTCTCGAGGCTTTTTATTTATATTATTGTATATAGTTCTTTAAACAATCCAGATATGTAGATACAGGCACACATTTATAAATAGGAAAACAAAGCCACTGCTACAAAATGTGATGTGCCCAATGATATATAGCTAGATAAGCATATAAAATTGTGTTCTGTGGGACTCTAAATAATTTCCACTAGGCTATATTACTTCCTCAGGATAAACATTATTTGGTCAGATGACAGAATTATACGTAAAATATATCTTTTATTTTTCTAATTGTATTAAACTCATTTTAAATTAACATTTTTAAATCTGCTTTGGAATATACACAAATATCATGTTTGTGTCTAGCTATCACAGTTCAGACGCACCTTCCAGAGGTTTTTCTTACTTAAGTGCACATACTGAGTCATGCTGGAGCTGCTTTTTATTAGCTTTAGCTCAGATTGTCTCTCTAGTCTTTTTAGAAGAAATCTGAACACAAGCTCATAGGGAACAGTCAGCCTGGAAGGTTCAGTTTTGAAGTGAAATGTGCATTATACCATTTGAGGTGGAATTTTGAATCTACTTTGGAACATGTGATAGTCTCTTCCAAAGTCTTCTGCAAAACCTAATGATATATTGGTGTCATTACTTCTGAAGTTCTCAGAAGTCACCATAGTTATACTAGGATGACCTATCTGTACAGATAATCCAATGGAAGTCTTTGGACCTAAAATAATGAAGTATATTATAAGTAAAATATCTTTAACACCTGCATCCTCCATCTCCATCCTGTCCAACTTCTCTAGAAGAAACTGCCTTTAATTGTAGGTTGTAGTCAGATTTTCATTCATTCATATATGATAGAAATATTTGTGTGTGTTTTTATTGCTGGGTACTCTTACAGCCCCGGGGAAGGGAAGGCGCAGTAATTATCAATAAGCCGATAGAATCTCAGAGAAGAAAGTCAAGTAAAAAGGCAATTACAATAGGATTACAAGCACATGACTCTTCAAGATTAATCTTTTGGCAAGTGTGAATAATAATGGCTCTTAAATAAAATAAACTTACAAAGAACAGTGCTTGGCCTTCCATACCACTGCCTAACAGAACTGGAATAATTAGAAAGGTTTTTGTCTCTCTTCGTAATCAATTGGTCATTTTGCAGGCTGCCTATGAAAATTCAGTAAATCAATTTTAGTGCAGTCCATAAAGAAAAGTCAACATATTCAGCCTGAATGCCCTCAACATATTTATTATTTTTTTGCAAAATGTCAATACTTATCTTTGGAATATGTTAATTCATCTCCATAGCTCATTTATGTAGGATATTTCTAAACATATCAATGACCAGCTAGAGTCAACTAGTGGCAAATACAAGAGACCTAAAATGATTAAGAATTTAAAAAGCTAAAATTTAGAAGGAATGCAAGCTTATTTTATAACCCATTTCTTCATTTGTTTCAATATTCATTCTCTTAAGGCAAGGAGGGAAAGCTATGTGTGTTGAGGGGATAGGGGTAGGTGTGTAGGTGTGCCTGTACACTGCTAGGCATTCTGTGAGTTCAGGATCTGGGAAAGAAGATGAGGTATTATGCTCCTAAGTAGCTTATGGCTTCCATCTCCAAGGATCTTACAGTCGAGTGGGTACATATGAAATGAATAATTATCTCATCAAAAAGGGTAAAATAATAAGCATAAGAGATTGTTTGATAGAAGCTTAAAAGAAGAGAGACAATGTCAATCTTAGGTCAAAGTTTTATAAGTGGCATTAAATAAAAAACTAAATTTAGAAGACCTTAAGCCCCAAGGCTATAGTTTTTCAGGGAAGAGCCAAAGAAGAAAAGTCTTCTTTCTAGCTTTAAATTCAGTGATTTGACCCTATTCTGTGTGCTCCAGGTAAAGTAATGATGAAAATTATTTCTTCCTCATATGATACCCTAGAATTAAGGATTTTTTATTGGGAAATAACTTCTATTAAAGATGGACATCAAGTTAAAAATTAGACTTAATATATCATAGATAAAATTAGTGTGTTTATTATTTTATTTGTCCTTATAAATGACATTTTTATTATTTTGTTTTATCTTTATTGGTATAAATTTAGTAAGGACAAGTGAAGTTTTGTTACATAGATGCATTATATAATGGTGAAGTCTGGGCTTTTAGTATACTCATCGCTCAGTGGATACACTAAATTACTTACTGCACCCATTAAGTTATTTCTCATCTCCCCTCCCCTTTCACCTTCCCTTCCTTCTGGCTCTCTAAGGACTGTATTAGTCCATTCTCACACTTCTATAAAGAACTACCTGAGAGTGGGTAATTTATGAAGAAAAGAGCTTTAATTGATTCACAGTTCCGTGGGTTTAACAGGAAGCATGACTGGGAGGCCTCAGGAAACTTACAAACAGGGCGGAAGGTGAAGAAGGAGCAAGCACTTTCTTCACAAGGTGGTAGGAGAGAAAGCAAGAAAAGGGGTAAGTGCCACACACTTTTAAACCATCAGATTTTATGAGAACTCACTTACTATCATGAGAACAGCAAGGGGAAAATCAGCCCTCATGATTCAATCATCTCCCACCAGGCCCCTCCTCCAATTTGACATGAGTTTTGGGAGGGGACACAAATTCAAACAACAACACTATTACTCCACATTCTATGTCCATGTCTATACTTTATTTAGCTCCCATTTATAAGTGAGAACATGCATTAATTGACTTGTATTAACAAATAAAAAAGTTGGTTCAAAGATTCTTGTCTTCCCAGTAATGTTTTCTTGTAAGTTACCCTAAATTGCTCATACTGTCTTCCCCATATCCCGTCAGAGACAAAAATCAAATTTACTGCATACACTCAGTTAAGAGAAGCTAGTAAGGGCCTACCACGTGCCACAGTCTTTAATTACATCATTTAATGAATTCTCAATATAGCTTTATAGAGGTGATATATTCTTCCTCTTTGATAAAGAGGGATCTAATGTTAAATAAGCTGTTTAGTAATATTTAAAGCCAAACATAATACGTGTTAGTCTGTTTTGGCTTCTATCACAAAATGCTGTCAATTGGGTAGCTTATAAACAACATAAATTTATTTATCACACAGTTCTAGAGTCTGAGAAGTCCAAGATCAAGATGCTAGCAGGTTCCATGTCTGAGGCAACCCACTTCCTGGTTTATGGATCATGTCTTCTGGCTGCATTCTTCCACAGTGTAAAGGGTCAGTTAGCTCTGTGTGGTCTCTTTTTTAAGGGTGTTAATCTCATGAATGAGAGAGGATCCTTTAATTGCCTCCAAACGGGCCTGTCCCCCTAATACCATCACTATCATTTTTTATTGATAAATATACAGGCAAATTGATGCCATGTTATTTGTTATTTCATAGCATTATGCACAGACCAGTGAATACATAAATGTTTTGAATAATGTAAATTTCATGGGCTTTAGGGGTTTTTGTTTGCTTGTTTAATGTCATTTGGTAAAAATATTTTTCTTCTAAATTTTAATAGCATTTAAAAGTTTTCATTTACTCTTAGACTAAGATGTAGAAAAAGCATAAACAATAATTGAAAATTCTAGGTAATATAGATAGATGATATAAGTATAAGGTGTAGGTTTAAGGGCAGCTGTAAGTAATAGAAATAGATATCAATATAGATGTAGACATATACAGATAGAAATAAAGATAGAGAGAGAGATATAGAGAGATCACACTAACATTTAAATTCTGCTTACGAAGCACAGGGCATTATTCTGAGTACGTTATATAGATTGACTCCTTAATTCTCCTAAAACCTCTATGAAGTAAGTACTATTTTCACCCTCACTTTACAGCCGGAGAAATTAAATTAAAACTAGGTGTTACTCATTTCCTTTGGCATCTGCAGCAAACAATCACAAAGTGAATGATTTAGAACAAGAGAAATTTATTCTCACAGTCTGGAAACCTGAAGCCCAAAATCATCATCACTGGGACAAATCAAGATGTCATCAGAGTTGCACCATCTTGGGGCTTTAGGGGCACATCGTTTCTTGCCTTTTCCAGCTTCTGGCGGCACTCCTGGCATTACTTCTTTGGGGCTGCATCACCCCTCTCTGCCTTCATCTTCACACTGCTCTCACCTTGGTGTGTGTGCCCTTTGTCTTCTGTCTGTGTCAATATTCCTCTGCTTTTCTGTTATAGGACACTTGCTATTACAGTCATTGCCCAGCTGAAAATCAGGACAAAATTATCATCCCCAGATTGTTAATTCAGCCATATCTGCAAATATCATTTTTCCTTATTAGGTAACATTTACAGGTTCCAGAAATTAGGAATTGATATCATTGCGTGATTTTTATTCAACTTTCTCCACAGCTAGGTAACTTATGAAAAGATCACACAGCTTGAAATTTGGGGAGCCTATCAAACACACAGTGCATATATATTCTATATATCAACAATTCTTATCACTGACCACCGTCTACTACGTCGTTCTAGAATATTGCTGAGGATAAAGTGGTTCTAAGACAATGAAATGTTTTCATTTTATAATAAATTAGACTTAAATTATATCCACTTCATTCATAGTGGCTGCGAACAACTGGTACCAGTGACTGCCCACAGGAGGCCAGACCTAATTTGTGATAGTTGGGGCCAAACTATGTCATGTGAATCCATTGCTCAAAAATTGATATTTGAGTCTTTCTATGATGCCACAACAGAGTAATAAAAAGTAATCAGAATTTACTTCAATCTTTTAAAGTTTATCTCAAAGGCATGTTTTGACTCTAACAGAAAGCCCTTTCTTGCTTGCTTTATAAGTAATTATTTCATGTTGTTTAAACATTTTCGTAAATTTTATCTCATGGCAATACGAGGAAAATTTACAAAATAATCAGGTTTCTCAAAATAATCCAAATAATTAGACCCCAAATCATTAATGCTACATTTAAAATAGTGTGTTTATGCTTTAATTTGTGCTTACAAATGATGTTTTTATTATATTGTCTTACTTTTATTGGTATAAATTTAGATGGGACAAGTGCAGTTTTGTCACATGGATGCATTATATAGTGGTGAAGTCTGGCACTATTATTATTTATTTTGTGCCACAGCGTTATTTTTGTGCTATGGCATTAAAATATCATTGAGGATATTTTAATATTGATTTTCCCCAAGACCAGTGAAACAACCTCAAACACTGATGCTCCCATCAACACTTTGCAATATAGGAGGATTACAAAGAACCTTCTGTTGAAGTTATTTAAATTCCTTAGTGACAGTGCTGCAATGAAAATTACTCAACTACAAACTTAGTTAATTTTATTCTGTGTAGGCAGTCTGATATTAATTGTAAGGTATGGTATAACTACCACTTTCTGGATGGGTTGCATAATCAACTGAATAATAATGCGTTTATACTTAAGAATACAGTTGTTTGATAGATTTTCAAAGTGTTAAGGTTTGTGAATATTATGACATATTATGAATGTAAGAATATAATATAAAATAATATATATGTATTTTGTTATATATAATATCATATACTCTTGTACCCTCTTATGAAACGTCAGTGAAGATTTGAATACAGCTTAGAGAAAACTTGTCATTAGCACAGCATGAGCTGAGTGACACCACAGAGCCGTGGATATAGGATGGACTAGAGTTCTAAATATAAAGTTGATTTCCTGGCTCTCCATTAATTACTGGGTATAGAGTCTTGGACACTTTTGTTGATCTCTCTTAGGCTCAGTTTCCCCATGCCACCTATCTCGTAAGATGGTTGCATTGGTTGGAATTCAATAGGGTGTGTTTTGCAGACTGCATGTCACCTTCAGGTGTTTTCTGTCTACACTGTTAATGCATCCTGGCATTTGGGGAGGGGAACCCTTTATATACGTGAAAGTCCCAAGGCTAAACCGGATGAAACTGTTGCCGTAGCAGGATGCCTAAGACCCATCCTCTATCCTCACTTATTACTGCTCACCTTACCCCTACCTCTGGCACCTGCGTAATGGATACCCAGGGATCGGGGGAGTTAACCTATAAACACACACTGTATTATCTGCCCTTAAAGATAAATGTTTTAATTCCTCTCTCTCTGCTTCCCATACCTCTCTATTGAACATATATTTGACTAAGTGTCTCCTCCCATTCCAGAGGCAAGGGGCAAAGTACAAATGGATGCCCACATTATCATATGTCTAAATAATTACAACATAAGCTAATATTTATTCTGTTAAATAAAAAATATCTTCCCTCCTGTATTGAGACACATGCCTCTAAATGACTTAGAAAGCCAGGTTCAAACTGAAAATTTTCAGATTCCTTGGAGTTCTGACCTCTGGTCCCTGACCCCCAGCATGTTCTCCCTCTTTTCCCATCTCCAAGTTCATCCATACCATGACAGGTGTTGTACACACACAAGTGGACATTCCAACCAATATGTCAAAACTTTATCCACCCAAACAGCAAAAAAGCTCATTCTATTCTTGACCACCTCTGTGGCCTAGGGGTGCTCATATTGGCAGAATGATCATTCCGTAGGACTGATCTGGGAAATAGGCTCTGACAGACCATGAGAGAGGGTACGAAGCCTTTGGAGCTTGGACTCCCAGGGCTGCGGGTCCTTGACGCATATGGTAGAAGGAGAGTTTTGCCTATTCAACAAACATGTGTTCTTAGTCCCTGTGACTCCTTATCCCATGGGAAAGGTAATTAATAAAGAAAGGATTTTTTTTCCTCTTTACAAATCTAAAGGGAGAAGAAGGTTCCCAATTTTGACATAATTTTTCAGTTGTAATATTGTTACAGTTGACAATTACTGTGTTGATCCAGGCATCTTTCCCTATTCAGTTGCTCCTAGTAACTGAAATCATTTACTTGACCAGCATTTCATAAGGAAATAAAATTCTGAAGGCAAATTAGAGACAATTCTTGTTGTCAGCTTTGATAGTAGGTGATGAATTTGGGTGGGTGTATTAGTCTGCTGGGAATGCCATAACACAATATCACAGACTGAGTGGGTGGCTTAAATAACAGAAATTAATTTTTCACAGTACTGAAGCCCGGGAGCCCAAGATGAAGGTGCTAGCAGGGTTGTTTTTTTCTGTGATCTTTCCTGGATTGCAATCTTCTTGTTATGTCCTCACATGTCCTTTTCTCTATGCATGTGCACTCATGATGTCTCTGTCTCTTCTTATAAGGCCATCATTCCTATTATATTATGTCCCCATTCTTATAATCTAATTTAAACTTAGTTGCCCTATCTCCAAATACAGTCTCATTGGGGGTTAGGGCTTCAATACAGGATTTTAGGGAAGGGAGACAAAATTCAGTCCATAACAGCGGGTCATATAGATTCCAATCAACAAGTTTAAATATCAGATACAAAGAACTGTGCTAGGTACTCTGGAGAATAAAAAGACTAAATGGCTTAACCTCACCCTCTTACTTCCCTGCACACTTACTCCCAAAACTTTGCAAGTTGGACAATCATAAAATTTGTGTTAACTAAAAAAGTTGGTCCAAAGTTTCTTGCCTTTCCAGTATTGTTTTCCTGTAAAGTTAATCTAAATTGTTCATCCTGTCTGCTTTATAACCTATGAAAGAGAAAAATCAAATTTATTACATGTTCTCAATTAAGAGAAGCTAGTAAGGGCCCACCATGTGCCAGGGTCTTTAATTCCATCATTTAACGAATTCTCAGTACTACTCAATACAATATAAAGGTGATATATATCCTCCCTATGAAGGAGTAATCTGAAGTTCCTCCTTTAAAATGTTTAAATATTACTAAATAAGTTGTTTAGTAATCTTTGAAGCCAAAAACAATGTATCTTCATGTGTTTGAGATTCTATAACAAAATACCATAGACTGGGTAGCTTATAAACAATAGGAATTTATTTCTCACAGTTCTGGAGGCTGGGAAGTTCAAGATGAAGGTGCTAGCAGATTATCTGTCTGATAAGGGCCCATTTTCTGATTTATAGGTACTGTCTTCTAGCTGCATCCTTACTTGGTGGAAATGACTAGTTAGTTCTGTGAGGTCTCCTTTCTACAGGTGCCATTCATAAGAGAGGATCCCTTACAACCTAATAATCTCCAAAAGGGCCTGCCCCTGTTAATGCCATCACTTTTGGGGTTAGAATTGTATATTAATCATGACAGGGCAGAAATAGTCAGGCCATAGCACTGTGTGCTATCACCGCTTTGTCCTGTCGCAGTAGCTCTGCTGCAGGTAGACTGAGATCTTCCTTCCTACTCAACTCATAGTTTCCTGAGGCAAAGCAGAAAAATAGTATGCTGCACTACAAAATTTAGATCACCACTAATTCTTTAAATCAATGGTAGTAGAGGCATAGCTCCAAGACCTGGATATCTCTATACTCTTGAATTGACAATGGCAATAACTTCGCATTAAAAAATTGATATAAATTGAAGATAATTTTAAAGCCATATGATTCCATAAAGTAAAATTTATCACAAAGTAATCGATCCTATTGTCTTTGGTTTATTTTTTTTTCTTTATCAATTCCTGCTAAAGCATCATCCTTGATGAGAATGTGAAGGCTTCCTTGAAGGCAGTAAGGGAAATTTAACTCCCAATAATGGTAATCACAATAATGAACAAAGGAGGAACCCTAAAAATAAATTGAATTGAGAATATTACTTCATTATTTTCTGGCAGTATTTTGATCACAATATCCCACCTTTGCTGATTTGTAAGAAAAAGGGAGGAACTTAAGGCTTTTCTTTTAAATTCTTCTCTTCTTTGGAAGATAGTCACAGAGCAAAGCATTGGCTGCAGGAGACATTACTTGCTGTAGCATTTGTCTCTCCTCATGGCTCCAGATGTGGTTTTACTGACTATATTGGAATTGCCTCTGGTCCTGGGTTTTTGGAAGAGGCTGTTCTGATTTAACTAGAAAACCTTTCTTCCTAGAAGCTGCTTTCCTTTGAATAACCTTCAATTTTCATTTGTAAACTAGGAAAAATATAAGGGAAAATTTTGGGGGTCTATTTTCCTGTAATACAAATATAAAGCAAGTCAAATATGCAAAAAATATAATTTTCATGTGACTCACTCTAGTTAAAATGGTGCAATTATAAGTAATAATATATAGATTATTGTTTCAGCAAATTTGGAGTAATTCACTAAACGCAATGGCTTCTTATTTATTTTTATTTAATTTTTTATTTTATTTTATTTTTTGAGACAGATTCTTGCTCTGTCACCCAGGCTGGAGTGCAATAGCACGATCTTGGCTCACTGCAACCTCTGCCTCCAGGGTTCAAGCCATTCTCAATGCCTCATCCTCCTGAGTAGCTGGGACTACAGGCATGTGCCACTATGCCCGGCTAATTTTTGTATTTTTTTTAGTAGAGATGGGGTTTCACTATGTGGGCCAGGCCAGTCTCGAACTCCCGACCTCAAGTGATCCACCCACCTCAGACTCCCAAAGTGCTGGAATTACAGGCATAAGCCACAGCCCCTGGCCCAATTGCTTCTTTAAAGATAGATTTAATAATAGGAAAATATATGTTTTGCAGGTATTAATTTTATGATCATTATTATTATTAACCTACTTATAATGTTATGACATCAGAAATCTTTTTACTACTCTGTTATATAACAAGTTGTGCTTTTTATTTTTTCTATTTTTAAAATACCTATCAGGATAATTTTCACAGAAAAGACTAAGAAATGCAAGCATTCGCCAGATAACAGGAATGATAGGAAGTTGAACGAGGATAATAATGGGAATTAGATAGATCCAATATGGACATGTTTCATAGATCTTTAAAGTATATTAAATTATCATAATAAATAAACTAAAGTTTATTAAATTGTCCATTTAAAATGTTTACATATGGGACAAGGATGTGACTTGAATGTGCAGAGCGTGGAACATAAAATGTAAATAGTTTGGTACATAGTATGGAAACAATAGTGCCATAGAACTAGTCTTTATGCCTACCTAGATGGCATACATAATAGAATCTTCTGGTTATTTTCCTAAACAGAATTTTCATGCCTAAGAAAGGAATAATATTCAAATGAGGTTCAGCTACCCAGTCATAAAAAGACCTGAAAAACTTGAAAAGCATATTGCTAAGTGAAAGAAGCCAATCTAAAATGGCTACATCTATATTATTCTAACTACATGACATTTTAGAAAAGACAAGATTATTAAGAGAGTAAAAAGATCATTGATTGCCTGGGGCATTGGGGGAGGGTGGATGTATAGGTGAAGTCTAGGAGAGTTTATGAGCCATAAAAATACTTTGTATGATACTATAATGGTAAATATATGTCATTATACATTTGTCAAAATCCAGAGACTGTACAATATGAAGAGTGAATTCTAATGTAAATTATGAACTCTAGTCACAAAATGTCAATATTGGCTGATCAATTAAACAAATATACCACACTAATACAAAACGTTAATAATGGGGGAAATGGGGAGGGGAGATTTGTGAGGTGGTATATGAAAACTCTCTCTACTGTCAGCTCATTTTGCTGAAAACTTACAACTGTTCTAACAGCAAAGTCTCAGGATACAAAATCAATGTGCAAAAATCACAAGCATTCTTATACACCAGTAACAGACAAACAGAGAGCCAAATCATGAGTGAACTCCCATTCACAATTGCTTCAAAGAGAATAAAATAACTACGAATCCAACTTACAAGGGACATGAAGGACCTCTTCAAGGAGAACTACAAACCACTGCTCAATGAAATAAAAGAGGATACAAACAAATGGAAGAACATTCCATGCTCATGGGTAGGAAGAATCAATATTGTGAAAATGGCCATACTGCCCAAGGTAATTTATAGATTCAATGCCATCCCCATCAAGCTACCAATGACTTTCTTCACAGAATTGGAAAAAACTACTTTAAAGTTCATATGGAACCAAAAAAGAGCCCGCATCACCAAGTCAATCCTAAGCTAAAAGAACAAAGCTGGAGGCATCACGCTACCTGATTTCAAACTATACTACAAGGCTACAGTAACCAAAACAGCGTGGTACTCGTACCAAAATGGAGATATAGACCAATGGAACAGAACAGAGCCCTCAGAAATAACGCCACATATCTACAACTATCTGATCTTTGACAAACCTGACAAAAACAAGAAATGGGGAAAGGATTCCCTATTTAATAAATGGTGCTGGGAAAACTGGCTAGCCATATGTAGAAAGCTGAAACTGGATCTCTTCCTTACATCTTATACAAGAATTAATTCAAGATGGATTAAAGACTTACATGTTAGACCTAAATCCATAAAAACCCTAGAAGAAAACCTAGGCATTACCATTCAGGACATAGGCATGGGCAAGGACTTCATGTCTAAAACACCAAATGCAATGGCAACAAAAGCCAAAATTGACAAATGGGATCTAATGAAACTAAAGAGCTTCTGCACAGCAAAAGAAACTACCATCAGAGTGAAGAGGCAACCTACAGAATGGGAAAAATTTTTGCAATCTACTCATCTGACAAAGGGCTAATATCCAGAATCTACAATGAACTCAAACAAATTTACAACAAAAAAACAAACAACCCCATCAAAAAGTGGGCGAAGGATATGAACAGACACTTCTCAAAAGAAGACATTTATGTAGCCAAAAGACACATGAAAAAATGCTCATCATCACTGGCCATCAGAGAAATGCAAATCAAAACCACAATGAGATACCATCCCACACCAGTTAGAATGGTGATCATTAAAAAGTCAGGAAACAACAGGTGCTGGAGAGGATGTGGAGAAATAGGAACACTTTTACACTGTTGGTGGGACTGTAGACTAGTTCAACCATTGTGGAAGTCAGTGTAGCAATTCCTCAGGGATCTAGAACTAGAAATACCATTTGACCCAGCCATCCCTTTACTGGGTATATACCCAAAGGACTATAAATCATGCTGCTATAAAGACACATGCAAACATATGTTTATTGCGGCACTATTCACAATAGCAAAGACTTAGAACCAACCCAAATGTCCAACAATGATAGACTGGATTGAGAAAATGTGGCACATATACACCATGGAATACTATGCAGCCATAAAAAGGATGAGTTCGTGTCCTTTGTAGGGACATGGATGAAGCTGGAAACCATCATTCTCAGCAAACTATCACAAGGACAAAAAAACCAAACACCACATGTTCTCACTCATAGGTGGGAATTGAACAATGAGAATATATGGACACAGGAAGGGGAACATCACACACCGGGGCCTGTTGTGGGGTGGTGGGAGAGGGAAGGGATAGCATTTGGAGATATACCTAATGTCAAATGATGAGTTACTGGGTGCAGCACACCAACATGGCAAAACATGTATACATATGTAACTAACCTGCACGTTGTGCACATGTACCCTAAAAAGTATAATAATAAAAAGATATATATATATATATATATATATATATATATATAAAGTCTGTTAATTCAAAAAATAAAATCAGCTCCTCTCTAATAAGAGCAGCGATGGAGTATGCTGTTGGCATTCATATGTCTCTTCATACCACAAGAACATAAAGATGAGCATAAAGATGAGAGCTTTGACAGATGTCAGAAGACAGCTGTAAGGGACAGGGAAATTGACAGGTAACATTCCACTACTGAATTCCAGTTGTTACTGAAGTCCAAATTTATTTCTGATTTTCCTATATTTTTATGCTCAACTCTTCTTACCTGTGTTCTGGGATCAGCATACTATTCTCCCTTCTCAATTTTCTCACTAAAATCATTAAACTTAAGTTGCTTGTTCGTTTGTTTGTTATGTATAGCTAACAGTGCTAGTACTGCCAGGGACATAAAGAGTGAATCGTACCTAATCAGGAAGCTTATCTATCATTGCATTTCCAGATTCAAATAGGCAGTTGTGTACCATTATGCCAGCTTTTACCCTTACGTTGATTATGTAAGTTAATTTTTAATCTTACCATAGCCACAGATACAGAAATTGAAGACAGTGCATCTTTAACAATTGAGTGCTTGCAAAATCACAGGAAACACAAGAAAAGTGTGTGCTTCCCAGTCATCTGCATACATTTCCTTCCTAAATATGATCAACAATTTAGGAAGATGAAAGTGTAGTAAAAATTTAAAAAATTAAATAGCTGTCTGTACCTAACATGTGAAACATGGGGTTGGGAAATAGAGCTATTGTAAAGATTTAGAAATCACTCTAATTGTACATGAGCATCCCCAGGATTATTATTATTATTTTTTTAACATACAGTAGGACAAAGTCATTCACTTTTCTATTTTCTAGGCCTAAGAACGTTTGGTGCATAGTCCCAGTATCTCCATCATAGTCCTTCAAAATTTAGGCCTTGGGGGTCAGGCATGGTGGTACACACCTGTAATTCCAGCACTTTGGGAGTCCGAGGTGGGTGGATCACCTGAGGTCAGGAGTTCGAAACCAGCCTGACAAACACGGTGAAAACCCATCTCTGCTAAATACAAAAAATTAGCTAGGTGTGGTGGCACGTGCCTGTAATCCTAGCTACTTGGGAGGCTGAGGTAGGAGAATCACTTGAACCCAGGAGGCAGAGGCAGAGGTTGTAGTGAGCCAAGATGGTGCCATTGCACTCCAGCCTGGCCAACAAGAGTGAAACTCCATCTAAAAAAAAAAAAGAAAGAAATTTAGGCCTTGGATAATTGTTTTAATTTTGTGTTCCCCAGGGTTGTCAATCTTTGATGTCATTGGTTTCAATGTTAGAAAAATGCTAGATTTCTGCAGAAGATCATTGATAAATACTGAAAGATATTGCCTACTGGTTTCAAAAGTTTAAATTCTGGGATATATTGATAGGGTTCATAGACTCTATTCTACATATAGATAGAAAAATGCACACAATATAATATCCTCTTCAGGTATTAAATTAGCTGACCAAAGAGTATCTGTGTTTCTTCCTTTACCTTATATTTTTAAATGATATCTCCATATTACTGTGTTTTCAGACCTAATAATGAGGAGATAAGTTGTACAGATTTGAAAGCATTTTATACTACTTATGCAGTTGCAATAAATTATCTTTTTAAATTATTTATCTTCTCATATATATTTCAAACTGTATTATTATGTAGATTTTTCACAGCATTTCAGATAATTAGTGTAACCTCGACCCCGATGTTCAGAAAAATTTGCAACCAAAAAATAATATTTTGATTTCTTTTGATTTCTTAAGAATACTTTGATGTACTTGGTTGTAAATGAATAGAACCAGAATTCATTATTTTTACAAGGAAGTAATTATAAAATATACTTAAAAATAATATGTAAGTGATATCACACCACAATTTATGTGCATTTAAAAAATGCTGAAAAAACTGTTTTCAAATGAATAATGGTTGAAAGTTGACTATAATATGTTAGTACCTTTAAAGAGTTTCAGATTGTCATTATATAATTTCACTTATTTGTTCATCACAATAGGGCATTTCTCCCCTTCCCTTTTATACATAAAAGAACAATGAACCTCAGGAATTTAAGTGACTAAAGTGCCTAGAAATCAGGCAGACAAGCTGGGTCATGTTTTTGCTTGGAAGTGAACCACAATATTCTGCCCTTATATTCATTGCATAATCTGCTGGCCCACAAGAACATTGACCCATTCATTCACCAAGTATTTTTAAGGTACACTATATAAGCACATTCTGAGGATTTCTTTGTAACGTGCAAAAGTTATACTTTTCTCCATGGTTGTTTCAATCTAATGAGTAAAACAGTGATCCAAGTAACAATTGAAAATGTAATCAAGAGGATCTTCAAGAGAGCTGACTTGAAGCATCTGCTACTCACTCCCTCCACAAGGAAGAACTAAAATAGAGAGTAGATAATCACACTAGAATAGACCATCTAACAAAGAACATTGGAATTCAACAGAGAAGTGAGAGGAAATACCTAAAGCAAGAAAGGAGAGGGAAATGAGCCAGCCTACTTGGCTATGATCAGCTCAGAGCCTTGAGAGTCTTCCAAAGGCAGGGAAAACATAAGCGAATGACCCCTAGCAGTCCACATTCGCACTGCAGACTTCTGGAAGTCTGCAGCCATGAGAAAGCCCTTAGACTCATGTGGACCCCAAGACTGACTTAGGGAGCTGCCTGGAGACTGTGGGAAGACATTGCTCCAGAGAGCAAGATCATCCTGGGTCCCACACACCCCCCACCCATGCTCTAAGCAGCTACAGCAAGATGCCATTTGGAGAGCCCAGCCGCCACCAACCCCCATCCTACCTGGGGGCCAATAGCTTCTGTATCTCCACATCTCTGGAGCCACATTGACATTTCCTGCCCACAGCTCCTGTTGTCAGGGTTGAAGCATAAGCCATTGCCAAAGACATTCCTACACCCAGCAGTGACACCTCAGCACATATTTACACACTTGTAGGGGCAAGCTCCCTTGACCACAGCAACTGCTGCTGTGGGCTGCCATTGCCAGGCAGGAAATGCAAGAGAAGTGTGTGCTTCCCTGTCATTTGCATACAGCTGTTGCCACTGAAAGCAACCCCTCTCACTTGGAGCAGGGCTGCAGTGCAGCCACTGCCATCATGACCTGAGCATTACAGCATAGGTCTAGTATCACCTCCCACCCACACCTACTGCATGAAGCACCTGCACACATCACCAGAGGTCCTGAGAACAGGTCTGCCTGGTCTGGCTCCAACCCCCAAGTGCCCAAGCACACCTCTGGGGGCCAGAGGATTGTGTAGCCCAGTCCACGACAATTGACACCTGAGAATTCCTCCCAGGTGACTGAGTTTGGGCGCACCAAACCTGCTGCTATCAGCTACCTGTGGACCTGGTACTGGCCTGCCAAGCCAATCACAGTCACTGTCAATACCAGGATAGACAACTTGGAAGCCAGAGGTTTGTCCTACCACTGCTACCGCTATTGCCCATAGCATACTTCATGCCCAGGAGCCCAAAAACCTGCCCACCCAACTGGCCTACTGCTGTCACTACCAGCAACCAAGCAAGCCACCTGGAAGTTCAAGAATCAGCCTATCTGGACTAGCTAACACTAATGCCAGTATACACTGCCCTAGGTCCCAAGGAAAGGAATATTTGGCCTACCACTGCCATGACTAGAACCTGAAGACAGGCCTACCTGGCATCCAAGTCACCAGCAAAACTTCACCATAGCCTGTACTAACAACTGCACCTTAAGCCACTGAGGAAATCACAGACACTGCTGACACTTATAACAGCTGAAGAAATAATATGTAGATTACACTACTGCAAACATCCTGAATTAAAACCAAAATGTCCTGCCCAAGTAACATCATAGATAATATGTTTAGGAAAAAGTTCTTCCCTACGATAGCAAAACCAAAATTTGAAAAAGTGACTGTCACACCAGATGCACAGATAGCAATATAACAACATAAGAATCACTAAAAACAAGGAAATATAATATCTCCAAAAGAAAACTATAATTCTTCAGTAAAATATTCGAATAAAAAACTATAAAAATCACAGAAAAAGAATTTATATTAATAATATTAAATAAGCCAAATAACATACAAAAGAATGCAGAAAAACAATACAAAGAAATCAGAAAAACAACTCAGGATACTAATGACAAACTTACCAAAGAGAAGTATCACAAAAAAGAATCAAACAAATTCTGGAACTGAATAATTTATTAAATGAAATACAAAATATATTCAAAAGTTTCAACAATAGAATAGATGAAGCAGAAGGAAGAATTTTAGACAAAGATTTTTCACAAGAATTTGTTTAAAAAGCTAATTTGACATACGGTACATCATAAAGCAAATAAGTATTTGAATTTTCTGGATCCCACAAGGTTAAAAAAAGGGATAGAAACGCTATTTAACAAAATAATAGCTGAAAACTTCTTAAGTCTAGCAAGAGATTTAGAAATCCAGTTACAGGAAGTTCAGAGATACCCAAACAGGCACAATTCCAAAAAGTATTCTCCGTAAGATACTATAGTTAAATTTTAAAAAGTCAAAGACAGAGAGAATTCTAAAAGCGGCAAGAAAAAATGTCTAGTCACCTATAATGGAATCCCCATTCGACTAACAGAGGGTTTCTCACCAGAAACCTTACAAGCCAAGAGAACATGGGATGATATATTCAAAGTACTGAAAGAAAAATAGTGCCAGCCAGGGATACTATACCCAGAAAACTTATCAATCATACATAAAGACTGGTCCTACAAGAAATGGGACTCCTGCACCTGGAAGTAAAAGGACAATATGTACCATTATGAAAGTACATGAAAGTCTGAAGCCTGCTAGTAAAGCAAACACACAAATAAAGAAGAAAAAGAACTCTAATGTTACCAATACAGAAAAACCACCAAATGACAATAATAAAAAATAAAAGAGAAGAAAAGGAACAAAGAATAACAAAAGATAGAAAACAAACAGAAATCATTTAATATAGTGACAGAAATAAGCTCTTGCATGTCAATATAAGCTCTCACATTGAATGTAAATGGTTAAAATTCCATTTACATGGAATTTTATAAAAGATACGTTTTATAAAATATATAAATTTTATAAAAGATATAAAGTAACTGGCTATATGCAAATAAATGAGTAAACAAAAAAGACCCTGCTATATGTTGCCTACAAGAAAACTCATCTCACCAATAAAGACACATATGTAAAGTGAAAATAAAGGAATAGAAAATATATTCTATGCAAATGGAAACCAAAGCAATTCTAAGTAGCTATATTTATATCAGGTAAAACAGACTTTAAGTCAAAAATAATAAAAAGAGACAAAGAAGGTTGCTATGTAATAATAATGAAGTATCAGATAAAATAATTTAGAACAATCTTAAACATATGCACACCCAACACTGCAGTAACCAAAAATATAAAGCAAATCTTATGCCAATACAATGGTAGTCGGGACAGCAAAACCACTGTCAGCATTAGACAGATCATCCAGACAGAAACTTTAGAAGGAAATATTGGAGTTAAACTGCAATTTAGAACAAATGGACACAGCAGACATATGCAGAATATTTCATCCAATAGCTACAGAATACATATTATCCTCATTAGCATATGAAATACTCTTTAGGAAAGGCCATATATCAGGCCACAAAACAAGTGTCAACAATTTTTTTAAAATCACGTTATATCAAGTATCTGTTTGGACCATAATAAAATAAAAATAAAAATAAATAATTTTTAAAAAACTTTGTAAATTGTACAAATCCATGGAAATTAAACAGCATGCTCCTGAATTGCCAATGGGTCAAGGAAGAAATTAAGAAAAAAATCAAAATATTTCTTGAAATAGATTAAAATTTTAAAAAATCTTAACAAAACCTGTGGAATATGGCAAAAGCAGTACTAATAAGAAACTTTATAGCAATAAATGCCTATCTCAGAAAAGTATAAGTATTTTAAATAAAGAATATAATAATGCACCTCAAAAAAAAAAATAGAAAAGCAAGAAGAAACCAGGCACAAAATTAGTAGAAAGAAAGGATAAAGATCACAGCAGAACGAAAGTACCGGAGATTAGAAAAAAAAAACCAATCTTTGTATTTCATTATATATAGATATAGTATGTATATTCATAATGTACGTATATACATATAAAATACAAAGAACGAATGAAATGAAAAGTTTGTTTTCTGAAAAGACAGACAAAATCAACAAATTGTTAACTGGACTAAGCAAATCAAAAAGAGGAAGACAGCCCAAATACACAAAATCAGAAACGAAAAAGGAGACGTTACAATTGATACTACTGAAAAACAAAAGATTATTAGAGACTACTATGAATACCTATATGCTAACAAACTGGAGAACCTAGAGGAAATGGATAAATTCCTCAATCCATACAACCTACCATGTTAGAATTAAGAAGAGAAAATCTGAATAGATCAATAATAAACAATGAGATGTAGTCAGTAATAAAAGGTTTCCCAACAAAGAAAAGTCAAGGACAAAATGGCTTCACCGTCAAATTCTACCAAACTGCTAAAGAAACACTAACACTTATTGTTATCAAACTTTACCAAAATATTGAAAAGGTGGAAATTCTATTTCTATGAGGCCAGTATTATCCTAATACCAAAACCAGACGAGGACACAACAACGAAAGAAAACTATAGGCCAATAACCCTTATGAACATACACAGATGCAAATATCCTCCACAAAATACTAGCAAACTGAATCTAACAGCACATCAAAAAGATAATGCAGGGCAGGCATCGTGGCTCACTCCTCTAATTCCAGCACTTAAGGAGGCCAAGACAAGTGGATCACTTGAGTTCAGGAGTTCGAGATCAGCCTGGCCAACATGGTGAAACCCTGTCCTTGCTAGAAACACAAAAATTAGCTGGGCGTGGTGGCAGGCACTTGTGAT
Organism: Symphalangus syndactylus; assembly: GCF_028878055.3. NCBI lineage: Eukaryota > Metazoa > Chordata > Mammalia > Primates > Hylobatidae > Symphalangus > Symphalangus syndactylus. The sequence continues at coordinate 27,396,584 of NC_072438.2, forward strand.
CCCAGCTACTCGGGTGGCTGAGGCAGGAGGAATAGCTTGAACCTGGGAGACTAGGGTTGCAGTGGGCCGAGATTGCACCACTGCACTCCAGCCTGGGCGACAGAGGGAGACTCTGTCCAAAAATAAATAAATAAATAAATAAAAGAAGGTAATGCATCACAATCAAGTGGGTTTCCCACCCCACCCCCCCAGGGATTCAAGTATGGCTCAACATATTCAAATCAATAAATTCAATTCACCACATAAGCAGAATTAAAAACAAAAAACATATAATTATCTCAATAGATACAGAGAAAGCATTTGATAAAAACCTTCAACAATTTAGGCATTGAAAACACATATCTTGCAATTATAAAAGCCAAATATGACAAACCCATGGCCAACATCATACTTAACTGGCAAAAGTTGGGATCATTTATTCTAAGAACTAGAACAAGACAAGGATGCCTATTTTCACCATAGTACTGGAAGTCATATTTAACATAACACTGGAAGTCCTAGCGAGAGCATTTAGACAAAAGAAATAAAAGTCATTCAAACTGGAAAAGAGAAAGTCAAATTTCCTCTGTTCAATGACGACATGATCTTATATACAGAAAATCCTAAACACTTCTCCAAGATACTGTAATTGATAAATCACTTCAGTAAAGTTTCAGAATACAAAATCAACCTTAAAAAATTAGTAACATTTCTATACACCAATAACATTCAAGCTAAAAACCAAATCAAGAATTCAATCTCTTTTACAATAGCCATGCACAAACACACAGATATGTAGGGATACGTTTAATTAAAGAGACTGGTGAAAGAAATCTCTATGCAAATACTATAAAACACCAATTAAAGAAAATACAGGTAACACAAACAGATAAATATCTCATGCTCATGGATTGGAATAATCAATAGCATTAGCATGTTAATACTGCTCAAAGCAATCTATAGATGCAATACAATTCCTATCAAAATATCAACATAATTTTTCACAGAATTAGAAAAAAACAATTTTAAAATTTACATGCCCAAAAGTGCCTGAATAGCCAAATCAATCCTAAGCAAAAATAACAAAGCTGTATGCATCACATTTTCCAACTTCAAATTATAATCCAGGGATATATTAACCAAAACAGTATAACACTAGCATAAAAATCGACACATAGATGAATGAAATAGAATAGAAAACCCAGAAATAAGTTATTTACCTACAAGCAACTGATATTCAACAAAGTTGACAAAATATACAATAGGGAAAGGAAATCCTCCTATTTAATTAATGATGCTGGGAAAATTTGCTAGCCATATTCAAAATAATGAAACTAAACCCTTAGCTCTCACCAGTTACAAAAAAGTGATTCATCATGGAGTAAAGACTTAAATGTAAGACCTGGCACTGCAAAAATTATAGACGATAACCTAGGAAAAAGTCTTCAGGATAGTGTCTTAGGCAAAGAATGTATGACCAAGATCTCAAAAGTAAATGCAATGTACACAAAAATAGACACAGAAATTCAATCAAACTGAAAAACTTCACAGCAATAGTAATAATAATCAACAGAGTAAACAGATAGCCTACAGAATGCGAAAAATATTTGCAAACTATGCATCCAACAGAGGGCTAATATCTAGAACCTAGAAGGAACTCAAACAACCCAAAAATATAACAAATAACCTCATTACAAAATAGGCAAATGACATGAACAGACATTTCTCAAGAAAAGGACACATCAACAGCCAAGAAACATATTAAACAATGTCCAACATCAGAGGAATGATAATTAAAGCCACCATAAGTTAGCATCTCACCCAGTCAGAATGGGTGTTACAAAAATGAAAAAATAATGTGGGCAACGATGAAGAAAAAAAGGGAACACTTACATTCTGATGGTGGGAATGTAAATTAGCACAAACTCTATAGAGAACAGTATGAAGATATTTCAATCAACTGAAAACAGAAATATCATTTTATGCACCAACCCCACTGTAGGATATATATAGAAAGGAAAATAAATTATTACCTCAAAAATACACCTGCACTTGTATGTTTATTGCAGCACTAATTACAATAGCAAAATCATACAATCACCCAAATTGTCCATCAATGGATGACTGAAACTGGATAAAGAAAATGTGGTATATATACAGAATACCATGCAATCATTATGAAGAGTAAAATCATGTCTTTTGCAGCAACATGGAACTGGAGGCTGTTATCCTAAGTGAGATAATTCAGATGCAAAAAGTCAAAAACCACATGTTCTCACTTATAAGAGGGAGCTCAAAAATGGGTGCTCATATGGACATACAGAGGGGCATATTAGACCCTGGGGACTACAAAACTGAAGAGTGGGAGGGGGATGAGAATTGAAAAATTAGCTATTGGGTATAATGTTCACTACTGAGTTGATGGGAACACTAGATGCCCAAGCCCCACTACTACACAGTCTGTCCATGTAACAAACCTGTACATGTACTCCTTGAATCTATAAAAATTAAAAACAAACAATATATAAATAATTAAATATAACCCATACAAATGGCCAACAGATATAAGAAAAAATGTTCAACATCACTAATCATCAGATAAATGCAAATCAAAGCCACAAAGAGATATTATCTTAACCAGTTATAATGGCTATTATTAAAAAGACAAAAATACTGAGAAGGATGTGCAAAAAAAAGGAATTATTGGCGGTGGGAATGTAAATTAGGTCAGCCACTGTGGAAAACAGTATAAAGATTTCTCTACAAAACCAAAACAGAGCTTCCATGTGATCCAGCAATCCACTACTGGGTTGATACGATTTGCCTCTGCCCCACCCAAATCTCATCTTGTAGTTTCCATAATTCCCACAGGTTGTGGGAGGGACCCAATGGGAGATTATTGAATTATAGGGGAGGGTCTTTCCCATGCTATTCTCATGATAGTGAGTAAGTCTTACAAAATTTGATGGTTTTAAAAATGGTAGTTCCACTGCATAAGCTCTCTTTGCCTGCTGCTATCCATGTAAGATGTGACTTGCTCCTCCTTGCCTTCCACCATGATTGTGAGGCCTCTCCAGCCATGTGGAACTATAAGTCCATTAAACCTCTTTTTCTTTCCAGTTTTGGGTATGTCTTGATCAGCAGCATAAAAACAGACTAATACGTGGGTATTTATCCAAAGGAAAATAAATAGTATATCAAAGGCATACCTGCACTGTTACATTTATTACAGCATAATTCACAATTACAAAGATATGGAAGCAATGTAATGTTCATTAACAGGTGAATGGATAAATAAAATGTTGAATATATATGCCCAATGAAATACTATTTGGTTTTAGTGAATAATGAAATCATGTTATTTGCAGCAAAATTAATGGAACTGGTGGTCATTGTGTTAAGTGAAGTAAGCCAGGCACAGAAGGGCAAATATTGCCTGCTGTCACTCATATGTGGGAGCTAAGAGGTTGAACTCATGGAGGTAGAGAGTAGAGTGACAGATACCAGATGCTGGGAAGGATGTGTGGTTGGGGGTAGATAAAGAGATATTGGTTAATGGTTAAAAACATACAGTTAAACAGAAGGAATAAATTATAATGTTTCATAGTAGACGGAATAAATTATAATGTTTGTTAGTAGACAGAAGGAATAAAGTATAATGTTTGTTAGTAGAGTAGGGTCACTATACCTTACAACAGTGTATTGTATATTGCAAAATAGCTAGGACAGAGGACTAGAAATGATTCCAACCCATAGAAATGATAAATACTCAAGGACACCTCAAATACCCTGACTTAATCATTGCACAGGCTATGCATATAATAAAATGTCACTTGTACACCATAAATGTGTACAAATATGTGTATGTATTATGTATATTTACACATAATAATATGTTCTCAAAAACTGAAACATGAAACTGTCATGCAATCCAGCATTTCCCCTTCAGGGTATAAACCCAAAGGAGTTCAAAGCAAGGACTCAAATATTTGTACACTGAGGTTCAAAGGAGCATTATTCATAATAGCCAAATGAGAGAAAAAATCCAAATGCCCATTGATTGATGAATGGATAAGCATGATGTAGTATATATGTACAATGAAATATTCAAGCTCAAAAAGGAAGGGAATACTGACAGATGCCACAAAATAGATGTGCCTTAAGATGTTATGCTAAGTGAAACAAGTCACTCACAAAAGACAAATATTTATGTGGTTCCATTTTATATGAATAAGAACATAAACTTGTGAGACTCTAAAAGACATTTTTTACAAATTTCAGATAAGCACAGAAACTTTTACAAGACCATCATTTAAATATTTGCATATCAAGCATTATCTATATCCCAAATACTCCCAAGTGAAAAATAATTTGCTTATTTCATTTAGAGAAAGACAGATGTTACAGTTTAGGGTTTCAGGAATTACTCAGAAATGTCCATTTAGTATGAATACTTTGTATTTTTAGTAGACCACATGTAAAGAATGTGTCTATTTTTTTTTATGAAATACATTTTGGATTGCAAATTTCTTTTGTTTAACAATAGTCTGTATCCCACCAGTAGCAGGAAAGAATCATGGAGGCATTTAAATATATTTATGATAAATCCAGGTCTGTTTGTTTTTTTTTTCATTCTGGCTGACAGTTCAGGAGAAAAGTTTCTTGGCTCTGATAGATAGCCCACTCCTCTACCTCCACAAAATACTGAGATACACACAGGTGAACAATGCATATTTCCATTTTTTTTTGGAATTTGGAATTTTAGTTGGGTCATGAGTCTGATACCAAAAAGCAACCTTAGAGGAAAATACCTTTTATTGACTGCAATAGTATTGTGAAAAGTTTCAATCATGTGGATGCATATAGACCCTGTATTTGAAGATAAACATTCAATAGCAGTCATCTTCTTTTGGTATTGGGTGTCTTATTAGGAAATGGCATAACTCACTGCTCAGTGAGTCACGTAAGTGGGTCAAAAGAGATGAATGGAAGTTTATGGTTTGGGACCACCAATTTGATAGTGATTAATTTTATATTTCTTGAGGTCAAGTTGACCATTTATGGTCAAAATAATAATAGAAAAACACAATATGTCCATTGTACCTTGGCTTAAAAAATACATGAACATTATTTTCTAAATAGCATTTTATATTATCTACCTGGCTTGTAAAGTAGGTAGAGCAAATCTGGAAATAAAGACACAAGAACGTGTCTGAGAATGTAAAATTGAAAGTATAAATATAGGGCATTGGATTTGCCTTTGTTTTGGTTTTATTTTTAAATTATATTTAAAAATTGATAGACGAAATTGTATGTATTTAGCATGCATAACATAGTGTTTTCAAGCATATATCTATTGTGAAATGACAAAATCTAACCAATCAAAACCTACGTTACCTCACATTGTCATCATTTTTGTGTTGGAAACATTTTGCATATGAGCATCAGATTTGAAATTTAAAACAAGTCTTCCACTGATCATTTCAAATCATTACACATATTTTGAATGTATACATCTACTTGTCTTCACAAAACTTTTTTATACTAAAGTTTCCTTTTGGCTTATGAGTATGCTCTATAACAACTACTTCAGTGCCAAATCTATTAATTTTTCTATTTATTTTTTAAACTTTAAGTTCAGAGTACATGTGCAGCCTTGTTATATAGGTATACTAGTGACATGGGGGTTTGTTGTTCAGGTTATTTCATCACCCAGGTATTAAGTCTAGTACACATTAGTTATTTTTCCTGATCCTCTCCCACCTTCTCCTAACCTTCACCTTCCAGTAGGCTCCAGTGTCTGTGTGTGTCCCCTCTGTATGTCCATGTGTTCTCCTCATTTAGCTCCAACTTATAAGAGAGACGGTGAGATTTGGTTTCAGTTCCTTCGTTAGTTTGCTGAGGATAATGGCCTCTAGCTTCAGCCATGTTCCTGAAAAGGACATGATCTTGTTCTTTTTTTATGGCTACATAGTATTCCATGGCATATATGTACCACATGTTCTTTATTTAGGAAACCATTGGTAAGCATTTAAGTTGATACCATATCTTTACTATTATGAATAGTGCTGCAGTGAACATACATGTGCATGTATCTTTATGACAGATTGATTTATATTCCTTTGGGTATACCCAGTGATATGGTTTGGCTCTGTGTCCCCACCCAAGTCTCATCTCAAATTGTAATCCCTATGTATCAAGGGAGTGACTTGGTAGGAGGTGACTGGCTCATGGGGGTGGTTTCCCCCATGCTGTGAGAATGAGAGAGTTCTCATGAAATCTAATGGTTTTAAACTTCCTTGCTCTCTCTTGCTCTTGTCTGCCACATGTAAGATGTGCTTCGCTTCCCCTTTCTTCGCTTCCCCTTTACCTTCAGTCATGATTGTAAGTTTCCTGAGGCTTCTCCAGCCATGCAGAGCTGTGAGTCAGTTAAACCTCTTTTGTTTACAAATTACCCAGTCTCAGGTAGTATCTTTATAGCAGTATGAAAATGGACTAATACACCCAGTAATGGGATTGGATTGCTGAGTTGAATGGTAGTTCTCTGTTTTTAGCTCATATAGGAACCACCCACACTGCTTTCCACAATGACCGAACTAAGTTACACTCCCACAAACAGTGCATAAGCATTCCTTTTTCTCTGCAACCTCACTGGCATCTATTATTTTTTCACTTTTTAATTGTAGCCATTCTGACTGGTGTTAGATGGTATCTCATTGTGGTTTTGATTTTCATTTATCTAACGATCAGTGATGGTGAGCTTTTTTTTATATGGTTGTTGGCCACATGTATGTCTTCTTTTGAAAAATGTCTGTTCATGTCCTCTGCCCACTTTTTTGTGGGGTAGTTTGTTTTCTTGTAAATTCATTTAACTTCCTTATAGATACTGTATATTAGACCTTTGTCAGATGCATAGTTTCCAAAATTTTCTCTCACTGTAGATTATCTGTTTATGCTGCTTATAGTTTCTTTTGCTGTGCAGAAGCTCTTTAGTTTAATTAGCTAACATTTCTCAATTTTTGCTTTTTTTGCAGTTGCTTTTGGCATCTTCTTCATGACATCTTCACCCTTGCCTATGTCCAGAATGGTATTTCCTAGGTTGTCTTCCAGGGCTTTTGCAGTTTTGGGTTTTACATTTAAATCTTTAACCCATCTCGAGTTGACTTTTTTATACGGTGTAAGGAAAAGGTCCAGTTTGAATCTTCTGCATATGCCTTATCCCAGCACCATTTATTTACTATGGAGTCCTTTTCCTATTGCTTGTTTTTGTCAGCTTTGTAAAATATCAGTTGGTTTTAGGTGTGTGGCCCTATTTCTTGGCCTCTATTCTGTTCCATTGGGCTATATCTCTGTTTTTGTACCAGTACCATGATGTTTTGGTTACTGTAACCCTGTATCATAGTTTGAAGTTGAGTAATGTGATGCCTCCAGCTTTGTTCTTTTTGCTTAGAATTGCCTTGGCTATTCAGACTCTTTTGTAGTTCCACATGAATTTTAAAATAGTTTTTTTTCTAGTTCTGTGAAGAATATCATTGGTAATTTGGTAGGAATAGCATTGAATCTATAAATTGCTTTGGAGAGGATGACAGCCCTAAGTTTAAATGAACTTTTCTTAATAGACATTTATTTCATGTTTACTTATTCTATGGTTTCTCAACCACGGCACTATACACATTTGGGGCCATATAATTCATTGTTCTGGAGGTTGTCCTCTGCATTGTATGATGTTTAGCAGCATCCCTGGCCTCTCTACCCACCAGGTGCCAGAATTATCCTTGCTTTGCCAGTTGTGACAACCGAAGATGTCTTCAAACATTGCAAAATGTCATCTAGGGTTTTACATAACATCCAACTGCGAACAACCAATTTATGCAAAATATTTATATAACTTCATTTACTATTTGGATATGTTTGGATACTGATAAGCCTAAAGATTCTTCCTTTAGTTCAGTTGCTTGCTCCTTGCTTAAGTCTTTGGGCTGGTTCACAGGGAATGAAGTAAAAGCCATTGTCTCACAACAGGTCTTATGGTGGGTATATTTCTCCTTTTAGGAAGATTTACAGGCTGGCTGACATAAGTACCAACAACTCTAGCACTGGCTGAATGTGTTTTGCCAACTGAGTAATCTAGGTTGATAAGCTAAACACAGTTGGCAGGAGGATATCTTTCTCACCAGGAGCCTTGGCAGTGAAGTGATTCTAGTTGTGGGTACATGATTTTTATCTTTGTGAAGTTCTTGTTAAGGATTATAATATCGGTAATTATCATCAACTAATAATTAACAAGAAGAAGGGTATTTAATATAGACCCAAGGCAGAAGTTGATTTTTCCCCCTTTTTTAGTAAAGGAAATAACAATTCCAGGTTTTAATGATCCTGGTGGTACTCAGTGCCACACCCTGACCAGTTTTTTAGGAATTATCAAAGAGAAATCTGGATTCCATTTTAACAATAGGAAATCCAGCTTAATATCCTTAAATTCAAACCAGTATGCTAAGTGTATCCATTTTCCCAAACTTTAATTACTCAAGCAACAGAATACGGCATACTAGAAATCTATAGAAGGCAGGTAGCACATTTTTGGCTCCTTCTAATTCCGTATACTCAGTAAGAACTTTAACTTGTCACGTTATTTTAATATTTACAGTGTTTATTGCCTAATCTTACCATCACACCCTCAAAGAGGTTAAGTAACTTACCCAATGTCTAATAGCTAGGAACAAGTAGCACCATGGTTCAAATTCAAGTATTTCTGTTATCAGAGCTCACTCTTTCTAAACTACTCTGCCTTTAGTGACAATGAATCATTGTTCCTTAAGAAAGAGATGATGTTTCACACTGCATTTGAGAGTAGTACAGCACATCTGATGTAGAGAAAGTAATTGTTTCTTTCTCTTTGTTTACCTATAGAGATGCATACTTTATATACTTCTGCTGAGACGAACAGGACATAAACATTCCTACCACTAATAAACTGCTACTGGTTTGATTACTGAGCCTTAATAAGTCCATTCAAGAGCCTTATTTACGACGCATGGAATAATATAATTCTGATATAGTGCATGAAGTGTGCAAGGGAACTCATAAACTCATAAAAAGTGAGAACTTATACTTTTGATTCCGAAGTATTATCATCTATTTTATGCCTGTCTTCCACATGCCGACTTTATGCTAGGTATTTGGGGTAAAAAGTTATATAAGCATAGCCTCTTTACTTAGTTCCTAGGGCTGCTATAAAAAATCACCAAAAATGTGGTGGCTTAATATGACATAAATTTTATTCTATTACAGTTCTTCAGGACAGAAACAGAGATCAAGGTATCAGTAGTACCACGGCTACTCTGAAGGTTATGGGGGAAAGATTCCTCCTTGCCTCTTTGAGCTTCTGAATGTGGCTCCCAGAATTCCTTGGCCTTTGGCTGTATGACACTAATCTCTGCCTCTGTCTTCACATGCGCTTATCCTCTGTCTGTGCTTTTCTCCTTTGTCTGTTATAAGGACATGTATCATTGGATTTAGGGCCCTTGCAATCCCTGCCCTTACAACTTAGATCTGGAAGGGTTTATTGTTAAGCAGATTTCTAATATAGAAAATGTGATCTATTTTAGTCCTCACTATGATGTCATATTAAACTTGAAACTTAAGTTTACGAAGAAACTGGACATGTTGACTGGGGGCCAGGACATTTTCTGGGCACTGGCTATTTCTGTTCCTTCAAAGGCCTGGCCTGCTAACCAAAAAGAACTCATTAAATATCCACATCACTCTATATGTGGCCCCAAATCCCATAATATTCTTACACAGCATGATAACTAATGGCAACACCAAATCATACATTGCTGTAGGTCAGAGAATATTTGGGCTCTTCACATGGCTGTAGATTTCGAGACGTTTGGACTTGCATGTTTTCAGATGGACATTCGTACATCTAAATCTGATAATTGGCTTATTACGTAATTTATTGGTTTTATTATAGTAGAGATTGGTAACCTACAGTAAGATTTTCAGATAACCTGATAATCAGATAACTCAGATAATCCAGGATGATGTTATTTTGATATCCCTAACTTAATTACATCTGCAAAGACCTTTTTTCCAAAGACAGTCACATTCAAAAGACCTGGAGTGTAGGGCATGGCATACTTTTGGGGGCCACCCGTCAACCCACTACAATTTCTTCTCTGGAGGAATTCAAAATTTAACATGGGAAATTGACAGGCAAACTAATACATGCTAGAATTTTACAGATCCTGTGACAGAAGTCTGTACATGGCATAGTGGGGACACAAAGGAGTAAAACACATACCATCTGGAGGGAATTCAAGAAAGGCTGCATTTAAAAAAAGATACTTCTTCAACTTGTTCTTGAAACCAGAGAATGAAAATATAGGAGAAAGAAATTGTTTGGGCTTCCTAAGCAGAAGTAATGCACTGTATTTCATTGCCTGCAGATGTGTTTTGTTTGGCTCATACCATATTTGCCTACACAATGTTTAAAAATTAATTGAATTAGTTGTCAATGTTTAAATCCTGAAACATTTTACACAATAATCTGGATTTCCTGCTTCTTTTTAAAAAGTGAAAGATCTAGCATTATTAGTCCTATATTAATGTTTGACAAAAATCAGCTGGAGCTGAGTGGAAATACTCCCTTTGGATGAACCTGCACTTTCCAGTTCTAAAATATCCATAAAATTCCCTCTCATTTATGACATAATTAGGCCAAGTGTCAAGTGGCATTTGTTTTTGTTTCTGCTATCATACTTGTGCTGTTTTCTGCATGATAGGAGTAAAGACAAGCATTAACTGTGTCTCTATAAAAAAAGCTAAGAAAATGATACAGAGGACTCTGCTATTTAAAAAAATGTGAGAGTGCATACTGGTATATAGAAGAAAATAACTTTTTTGTCTTTAATATGCAAAGTGTGTCTGGGCTGAAAATAGAAAATGTTCTTATCCTTGCTCACTTGATTCACTTGATTTATTGATGTTCCCTGTGCATTTTGCTTCTGTGGGCATTGGAATTGCAACCCCTGCCCTTACAACTTAGATCTGGGAGGCTTTATTGTTAAGCAGAAGATTTCTAATATAGAAAGTGTGCTCTATTTTAGTCCTCACTGTGATGTCATATTAAACTTGAAACTTATGTTTAGGAAGAAACTGGACATGTGGACTGGGGGCCAGGACATTTTCTGAGCACTGGCTATTTCTGGTCTTTCAAAGGCCTGGCCTGCTAATCAAAAAGAACTCATTTGATATCCACATTACTCCATATGTGGCCCTGATCCCATAATATTCTTCCACAGCATGGTAACTAATGGCAACACCAAATCATACATTGCTGTAGTCCAGAGAATATTTGGGCTGTTTGCATGGCTGTAGATTTGGAAATGTTTGGACTTGCATGTTTTCAGATGACAAATGTCCACCTAAATCTGATAATTGGCTTATTATGTAATTTATTGGTTTTATTATAGTAGAGATTGGTAACCTACGGTAAGATTTTTCGGTTAGGATTTGAGATTATGGTCATAACTAGCAGAATATTTCTAAACTGGAATTAGAAGATTGTTCTATGACAGAGATTCAGGACTTGCCATTTGGCAAACATCAAAGTCATTGTTTGGTGTGTAATAGTACAAAATCATCTTGCTTAACAGAGAAAGGATATCTGTTGCTTATGAATGAAACTATTTTTCTGAAATAGAAGGCCCAGAATTGGTCTCTGACAATTAATAAAGACATCAAAGATAGCAAAATAATTTTTATATCTTAGGGCCAAAACTTCCAATTTAATAATTAAAACAAGTTCTGGAGAGCTCTGAACTTGGCAGAATTGGCAGCAGCATAGACTTGGATTTTTCAAATTCCCCACATAAAAAAAGGGGGATCAAGTAGATAGAAAAACCAGAAACTTTTGGAAATATATGTTAAAAAAAGAAAAAAAAACTTGCAGTAAGGAAGTGCAAAAACGAAAACAAAACAAACAACAACAACAAAAACACCAACAGTCACAAAACTCTTATATCATCACTGGAAATCACGGAAGGGTTCTTGACAACAGCTGAATCTGAGGAGGTCTTTGTTCACTCAAAAAATTAGTTAATACAAGGGGTTGTTGTCAGGGATTTTAGGGGCTGAAATTATCTATTCCCTATGAATTCTAGAAATGGACTATCTGGGGAGCTGTATTAAAATAGAACCGAACACTGGAAACAGTGCTGTAAATGGAAGAACAATTGAGAAGGATAAAATAAAAATAGGTGAAGAATAGATATGATTAAAATACAAGTGGGAGGGGAAAACAAAGCCAGGGAATCTCAGGAAATCAAGACATTGTATTTTAGTTTACACCATGAAAACAACAGAAAAGGAAAAAAATTAGAAATATATAACTTTAGAAAAATATAATTTCTTCTAAAAGTTAAAAAGCTAAGTTCATATAAAAATAAGTGACAGAAATTTATAAAGCCAAAATCTGATGCAATGTTACTATAAAACGTAAAAAGAATAAAGAGCAAAATAACATCCCTGGAAATCATGAAAGCACACTACATAGACATGCTCACAAAATCAAAGCTGTAATACACAGTATCAAAGCAAGCTAGAAGACATTAGAAAATTATACCAGAGAGAAACAATATAAACCATAATTTAAGAAAACTAATAAAATACTAGAAAATAGTCAAAAAAGAAGTAAAAATAAAACCTTTTTCAGAATTAAACACAAAACAGGAATAAAATTAAGAAATAACAAACACGGCAAATAATGATTCAAAAGAAATAAATGCTGAAAAGCATAAAAGTTTGTAACAAAATAAAAAAAAGAACTAAAAGGATTCAAGAGAGAAAGAATATTAAAAATAGGTAAAGAAGATCCAACTTACAAACAATATTTAAGTCCCTGAAGAATAAAAACAAAGCAAGAGAATAGAAGAAATACTAAACGCTACAATGAAGAAAACTTTCTTAAAATTAGAGAGAGAGAAAGAGAGACAGAGAGAGAGAGAGAGAACTGCATATCAAAAACATACATTATATGTCAAATCAGGAAAATCAACACCAAAACATATTCTAGTAAAGTTACATGAAAGAAAAACAAATCATTTAAACAATGAGCCAAAAATAGCACACAATATATAATTAGACTTTTATCTGACTTCTTGACAGCAACACTTTATCCCGGAAGATAATGGAGTAAATTTTTTAGGAAAAGGAAAAGAATGTGAACCAAAGAGTTTATATTTAGCAAAGCTGAATAAAGAGCATAAATAAAATGTGGTAAGCATGCAATAATTCAACAAAAGCCTAAATTATTCTTACATCTACTAGTGAATGATGTCAGACAACCAAAATAACTAGAGAGACATGTATATTAAGACTAGTAAAGATAATTAAATATATGTTTTTATAGAATTGCTACTGAGCATTAAAGGAAGATACTAACCTGTGTAATAGCTATGTGATCTGACAATATGGACACAGACAAACTCTGAAAAGGGACACTGGAGATAGCATGCATGGAAATATTTAATTGTTTTTAGTAATCACAAATGAGTACTTTTTTTAATTCTTTATACCCTTGAGGACCTGGATTCTCAGTTTGGAATCAAGGAGATAAGAATGTAATAGAGAATAAATTACAATATGGTAAAAACACCATATTTCTGAATTTAAATTGGAAATTATGGATGAACTCAGTGTGCATCATCTATCTATAAACAATAAATAACTCAATATCAGTGAGTATCTCTAGCACCCAGATTTTGGTCCTAAAATACTATCTATTATTAAAAATGTTGAGGCTTTTGCAGAAAAGATGTCTGATTTCAAGTCTGAAGAAAAAATGCACACTAAAACTACAGCATCTTTATACATCACAAATGAGACTACTAGTGTCATATTAATAGACTCAGAGGCAAACATGAAAAGCTCACCACTGACTTCAAATAGGAAATTTTGAGCTCCAATAAGGATAACAATGTTAGTGGATTGAAGCTCATCAAATATATTTAAACTCATGAGTTTATAATAACATTAAAAAACAACTAATTAGTAATTTTGAAAGATGATAAGGAACCAACTTATTATCTTGAAAACTGGATATGTAATGAAAGAAGTCAAACATTTATCTTTCTTTTCTATATGAACTGCACAACTGAGTAACCAAATAGTGTGTAAATAAAATGACTACCTTATAAAATTATCTCTGTTAAAATAAAACCCAAATTACAAAATTTAAATCTAGATATTCAATGTCAATGGCTGCTAACAACACAAAAGAAAAAGCAGGTACTATGATAAAAGAACAAAGCTATCCAAAAGTTTATCATAGGGATAGAACTCAAGTCTGATCAAGACTCCACCAGTCCATTTACACTAAATACAGATTTCAGAAGAACATGTTGGAACACAGCACAATATACAATCAACAAAATCCAGATTGTAAGGAACTCTGTGGGTCAAATGTTCTGGGTCTTTGAGAGATAAATTATTAAGGAAAAAAAATAAAGAGAGAGAGACATGGAGTGGAAACTATAGCTTTAAAGAAAAGACATTGTCAAGTTGAAAGAAAATGTGCTGGTCATGTTCTGCCTAAGTTTGAAAAAAAATGGTCTGGAATTTCTACCTTCAAGTCACATGACATCTAGATTGTTACTAATCACAGTTTGACATTCTTCTAAGCAGTTCAATAAGCATGCAACTTTCTGGAATTAGAAGGTAATTTTCCAACTGGAATAGTTGTTTACAAAACATATTAAGAATTTTTAGTATAAAAAGGAAGAATATATGTTGATTTTAACCCAATTTTGTCCTCTTTCCCTACTCAGTGCTTTCAAATATGCCATTTTCTGTGTCTGAAATTGGATCTGATAGCTCGTCATCCTTCATTTCTGGGTCTAACATGTCAAATTTTGAGACAAGCTCCTGTGTGATCACTCTTTAAACCAACTTCTGTTCCTCATGAAAACAAATTCTTGTTTTATTGACTCTGCCCATGTTGTGTAGAGTTGCCCATGTGAGAAGTGTTGCCCGTATCTCAATCAGTAGCAATTTTGGGGATCTCATTAGAAACCTGTTGGGGAACAGGCCCCCAAATCTGGCCATAAACTGGCCCCAAAACTGGCCATAAACAAAATCTCTGCAGCACTGTGACAGGTTTGTGATAGCCATGACACCCATGCTGAAGGTTGTGGGTTTACCGGAATGAGGGCAAGAAACACCTGGCCCACCCAGGGCGGAAAACTGCTTAAAGGCGTTCCTAAGCCACAAACAATAGCATGAATGATCTGTGCCTTAAGGACATGTTTCTGTTGCAGATAACTAGCCAGAGCCCATCCCTTTGTTTCCCATAAGGAATACTTTTAGTAAATCTATAATCTATAGAAATAATGCTTATCACTGGTTTGCTATCCTTAAATATGTGGGTAAATCTCTCTTCCAGGCTTTCAGCTTTTAAGGCTGTGAGACCCCTGACCCCTGATTTCCCACTCCACAGGCTATATTTCTGTGGGTGTGTCTTTAATTCCTCTAGTGCCGCTGGGTTAGGGTCTCCACAACCGAGCTGGTCTTGGCAGAAACCACCTCTCGTTTTCTCTATTCATGGCAACTGAGTATCTGTTAAATGTCTCTCACAGGCCTCTCATTACACTTTGTATTTTGCAGCTCTGGAAAATGTTTTTCTTTAATATTTCCCACTAAATACACAGAATCTCAAAAAGCAAATTTATTATAGGCTGTGTAGCTTATAATCATACCTTCTTATATATATATCCTCGAATTTCGTGATCATTTTTAGTCATCTTTTTAAAGAATGTGGCAATATGCATGCAAAAAATTTTGCATATATATGTATACATTGCATTCTTTATGTATTTATTGCCCAGTGTCCCTACACAGTAGAAATGATGGTTCATGAAAGCATTAAATGTGTATCTATATATTTTTTCATCACAATTCCCAGTTCCTGGTATTATACCTGACAGAGAAGCCTGTTGATATCTATTAAGTAAATGCCTAAGTGTCTAAACAAATTTAATTTGTTAATATCTTTCTTTATGTGCATTACCCAGTATAAATACATGATTCCAAATGTGATCTGTTGCAGAGTGCAGTGATTGCACGTGTTCCCTTAATCTGAATGTCCTCCAACCAAATTTTATTATTGACATTTTTAATACAGTGCAATTTGATGTCTTTGTTTAATTTTCTTTTACATTTTCTAATCTAGGAGTGCAACCTGTTGAGATCATTTTGGATATTCCAAAACATGAGCTGTCTTTCCCAGATTTATAGAAGCAACAAATTTGCATTCATACGAGGCATTGATAAAAATTTTGCACAATGAAGCCCACTATAGAATACTGAGGGCCCAAATGGCCTTTTCTCTTATAGGCATGGGTCTCAAAATCAAATACATTTATAGTAGTCTTCCTCAGAATGGTAATCCAACTCTACTTCATTCTTTCTGTTTCCAAAGGTTGCTTGAGGAAATTTCTCAAATGATGGGATGAAGACAAAGTGAGACTGAAACTTAAAGAGAGAAACAGAGGAAATGGGAAAGAGAGAACTATTGATTAAATAATCCATTAGTGTGATCAAGATGAAAATGAGGATCATTTGGCATAGTTTATTTTTAACAAAAGTATTTTGAATTCCTGTGATACCACTTTTATTTCTGACTCCTAAAATATTATTCAGTTAGCATTGCTTTTCCAGAAATTTGTGGAATTCATTCATTGTTTCCCTAGTTAATTTTTAAAATATATACCTTCTTTCCCTTGGAAATTTGAGAAAATATTTGCATAAACACCAGCCTTTAGCAACCGTTAAACATTTTGTATAATTATGCTTGATGGATTTCTATAGGCTTTATAGTAAAATATACATATCAAGTTTATAATAAATATTTATCAGATATTAATTTTGTCAGAGTGTTGGGAATCTGGCCATACTCTAATAGATATTACAAATAGGTGCATTTATTTGTTGAAAAATATTTGGAAAGTCTACCTATTGCAGCATCTGATAAAGACTAAGATTTAATTTTTACATCTAATTTATTTTATGTGTCTTAAACACTAATTTAAAAAATTTATTGAATTAGCAAAATAGTCAATTTGTGGAAGACTGGTGGGTGGACTAGACAGTTCTAAGAAAAAACATTGTTGATATTGTCCTTAGGATACTTATAGAAAAGTAAGTTGGTTATAAACATCAGAAACTTTCTTCATCAATTCTGATGGCTCAGATTTTGACTTCACTTCTAACCATTACTACTGCCACTTGCTAGACAGGTAAACTTTTATCCCATTTCTTAAACTTGCCAACCTTTCTCCTATTTGTATTATGAGATAATAATCCTTTACATGATACATTTTTGAAAAATGAAAGTAAAGTGGTAGATTTAAGGCAATTTTCGTAGTACTTAACACCTAAAAATATCTCAATAACTGTTTATTTTCATAATAACTTCCATAATGAATAGACTGCAACTGCTCATTAATGTGCATTTGTGCAATTCATCTATTAATACATTATAAATGAGCTAGAATAGAACATAAAACCATAACGTGTATTTTTCTGTATGCATATGTTTATATTCTCCTTATTTTGGATCACCCAGCCTAATGCAATCCAGATTTGACAGAGGACAGAGAAAAATTAGGTGGGGTGGAGCCTTATAAACTTCATAACATAACAGTAGGGGGCTGTTTTTGGAGTAAGATTGTTTTATAGCCAAACAACAACAACAACAACAACAACAACAACAATTCTGAAGAAGCAATGGTATATATTCTGAGACTTGGCCTGAAAGACACCAAGCAATTCAGTTCCCTGACCAAAAATAGTTTTTGCTATTTCTTTACCACAAAAGTCAGAACAGTCTGTAACATGCTTTTGGGAAATGAAAAGATATCAAAGTTCAAATGAGGAAAATATATGGAAATATGAGAAATGAAAGACTTGAACCAATTTTGCTTTATCTACATTTTATAATACAGAGGTTTAAATCATTGGGATTTTTCTGACTATCTGGCTTAGAAACATTGTCATTAAAAATAAAACATGTGGTGGCCATATTAAAAGTAAGAACAACTAATTTCTTCATTCTTAAGGAAATGCATCATCAGGCTTGATTTTGCCTCTGAACTCTGAAATATGGAATGAAAAGGAAAACCCATGAAAGAACTAAACTTGGGCTTATTTTGTTTTGAAATTATTATTCTCTTTAGAAAAAAAGAACAAAAAAACTCATGTTCCTCCTTATTAATAAATTAGAAGGCCTTCAAGAATTTTCTGAAAAACTTCTGTTGTCTGCCCAATAATACTCTGAAGAATATTTGCAAACTATTCTCACTTAAGATTACAGGTTATCCTGGCAAAATATAATTTTTCTTGGTCACAATAAGTAGGTTTGATTCTCAGCTACCTCACCTCTTCTGTCATTGTGGAGAAATTACTTAATCTCTCTAAGGCTCAATGTCATCATGTGTAGTAAGGTGACAACAGTTTTAAAGATTAAACATGATAAAGAGTATACAGTACTTAGCACAATACTAGGTACATGTAGGGTCAATAATAATAAAAATAATAATATAAAATGTATATTAATATATAAATATATATTATTATGTTTATAGATGTTATTAATTATATTCAACTAGTAATTATAAATGTACAATATATTTATAATATCGTATAACTTTATAATAAATATAATATAATAATATTATTAGTATCATTGTTTTTGTTATTTGAAGTCAAACTGTTCAGTTGTAAATCATCCCAACTCTGCGCTTTATTAGTTATGGCATCTAGAACAAGTGAGAATCATTTTGTGACTTAGATGTTCATCTGTAAAATAGGAATAACAGTAGCACTTACCACTTAAAATTGTTTTTAAAGATTTATTGAGTTAGGGTATGAAAAATATTCACATATAAAGAACTTGCACACAGACACAGCTAGCTACCTAAGAGCCAGTGTTATTATTTTTTCCTTCCTTCCTCCTTCCCTTCCCTCATCTCCCCTCCCCTCCCCTCCTCTCCCCTCCCCTCTCCTTTCCTTTCCTTTCCTTTCCTATTTTTTTTCAAGACAGGGTCTCACTCTGCTGTCATCCAGGCTGGAGTGCAGTGGTGCCATCGTAGCTCACTGTATCCTCAACCTCCCAGGCTCAAGTGATTCTCCTGCCTCAGCCTCCTGAGTAGCTGGGACTACAGGCACGTGCGACCATGTCTGGCTAATTTTTTGTATTTTTTGTAGAGGTGGGGGTGGTATCCCTACATTGCCTATGCTGGTCTCAAACTCCTGGGCTCAAGAGATCCACTTGCCTTGGCCTCCCAAATTGCTGGGATTACAGGTGTGAGCCACCATGCCTGGCCTATCTTCCGTTCACTACAGATAATTGCTTTTTGTGTTTTTCATCTTTCCCTACCAAATTGGAATCTGTGGCAGTGCCAAAGAAAGTATTAGTGGATGAAAAAATTGAACATATTATCTTCTACCTACATATAAGTGAATATTTTTGTTTTTTTCTCTTAAAGAGAAAGCTATTTTCTGCATCCAGGGCTTTGCCATGATTTCCTGTTTGTCCAGTGGCTATATATTACTCCTCTCTTGGTTCTTTGTACTCATCCTTCAGGTCTCCATTTAGACAACTACACTAGAAAGCCTTCCCTGAACCTCCTCTAAGAGTGGACTCTCATGTACTCCAGTGATGTACCGTATTTTATTCCCCATGTCACCCCACCACATGGACTTACAATTGCCTGTGCAGTCACTACCTTTTCTTGCAAAACAATAACCTCCTTGATGGTAGGGCCCATATTTATTTTTTCGTCATTATATCCTCAGCAATATAATCAGTTGCCTGGTATGGTATAATATATTGTCTTCGTTATTTATTAGTTTAATTAACAAGCAGATGAATCTGCACAGACCAGCATGTAACATTTGCATGGCTTGGGGCAAAAGTGTAAATTGAAGCCCAAATTAACAGATGTCCAAATATTTAAAAATTATATGCCACTTTAACAAGTAATTTTTTGTACAAATTTAAGGGGTACAACTGCAATTTAGTTACATCGATAAAGTGCATAGTGGAGAAGTCTGGGGTTTCAGTGTATCCGTCACCCAAAACATGTACGTTGTAACTGTTAAGTAATTTCTCATCATCCAACCCCCTGATCCCAATGCTCTTTTGAGCCTTCAATGTCTATCATTATACACTCTATATCCATGTATACATATTTTTCTCCCATTGTACCTGAAAACATGCAGTATTTTTGTTTCTGTTTCTCAGTTGTTTCACTTAAGAAAATGTCCTCCAGTTCCATCCATGTTTCTACAAAATACATGATTGTATTCATTTTATGGATGATTTGTATTCCATTGTGTATATATACCAAATTTTCTTTATTCAATCATCTGTTGATGGACAGTTAGGTTGCTTCCAAATCTTTGCTATTGTGAATAGTGCTGCAATAAACATACAAATGCAGGTATCTTTTGGATATGATGTTTTTTTTCCTTTGCGTAGATTCTCAGTAGTGGAATTGTTGGATTCAATGGTAGGTAGTACCATACTGTTTTCCATAAAGATTATACTAATTTACAACCCCACAAACAGTAGGAAATGTAAATCTCCATACTGTTTTCCATAAGGATTATACTAATTTACATTCCCACAAACAGTGTATAAGTGTTCCCTTTTCCCTGCATTCTTACCAACAACATCTGATTTTTTGTCTTTTTAATAATAGCCATTCTGACTGGTATGATAGCTCATTGTGGTTTTAATTTGCATTTCTCTGATGATTAGTGATGCTGAACATTTTTACCATGTGTTTATTGGCCAATTTTATGTCTTCTTTTGAAAAATGTTTATTCATGTCCTTTGCCCACTTTTTAAGGGGTTATTTCTTGTTTTTTGTTGTTGTTGTTGTTGTTGTTTTACTTCCTCGTTTATTTCAGATATTGGTACCCTGTCAGATGCACAGTTTGCAAATATTTCTCCCATTTTGCAAGTTGTCTGTTCACTTTGTTGATTATTTGTTTTGCTGTGCAGAAGCTTTTTAGTTTAATTGAGTCCAACTTGTCTATTTTTGGTTTTGTGACATGTGCTTTTGATGTCTTAGTCATAAATTATTTACCCAGACCAATGTCCAGAAGAGTTTTTCTAGGTTTTCTTTTAGGATTGTATAGTGTCAGGTCTATCATCTAAGTCTTTAATTCACCTTAAGTTGATTTATTTTTACATGGTGAGAGATAGGGGATCCACTTGCATTCTTCTGCAGATGACAATCTTATTTTCCTAGCAACATTTATTTAAAAGGTTGCACTTTCCTTAATGTATGTTTTTGTCAACTTTGTCCAAGATCTTTTTGCTAAAGACATGTGGCTTTATTTGTGGGTTCCCTATTCTATTCTATTAATCTATATGTCTATTTTTATTGTGTTACCATATTGGGTTGGTTACTATAGGCTTGTAGTATAATTTGATGTCAAGTAATGTGATGCCTTCAGCTTTCTTATTGGTGCTTAGGATTGCTTTGGCTATTCAACTTCCGTTTTTGGTTCCATATGAATTTTAGGGAATTTTTTTCCTAATTCTGTGAAAAATGATGTTGGTATTTTCATAGGGTTTGCATTGTATCTGTAGATTGCTTTGGACAGTATGGTCATTTAAACAATATTCATTATTCTTATCCATGGCCATGAGATGTTTTTCAGTTTGTTTGTTTCATTTACAATTTCTTTCATCAGTGTTTTGTAGTTTTTCATGTAGAGATCTTTCACCTTTTTGTTTACTTATATTCCTGGGTATTTTAATTTTTTACAGCCTTTGCAAATGGAATTGAATTCTTTTTTTATTCTTTATTTGATTCTCTGATAGATCATTATTGTTGTATAGAAATGCAACTAATTCTTGTATATTGATTTTGTATTCCAAAACTATCCTGAATTTATTTATCAAATCTGAGTTTTTTTGGTAGAATCTTTAGGGTTTTCTAAATATAAGATTATGTCATCAGTGAGAGAGATAATTTGTCTTCCTCTCTTCCAATTTGAGTGCCTTTTTTTTTTCTCTTTCCTGATTGCTCTGGCTATCATTTCATGTACTATGTTGAAATGTCAAAGTGGGCATCCTTTCCTTGTTCCAGTTCTTACAGGGAATATTTTTAACATTTTTCCCATTCAGTATAATGTTGGCTGTAGGTTTGTTGTATATGGCCTTTATCAGGTTGAGATATTTTCCTTCCATGCCTAGCTTGTTGAGGATTTTTATCATGAAAGAATGCTAAATTTTATCAAATGCTTTTTCTGCATTTATTAAGATGACCATATGATTTTTGTACTTAATTGTGTTTTTGTGATGAATCAAATATACTGATTTCTATATATGAACCATTCTTGCATCCCTGGTATAAAATTCACTTGACATGTTGTATTATTGATGTACTGTTGGATTTTATTTGCTAGTATTTTTTGAAGATTTTTGCATGTATCTTTATCAGGGATATTGGTGTGTAGTTTTATTTTGCTGAGTTTTGTCTGGTTTTGGTATCAGGGTGATACTGGCTTTGTAGAATGAGTTAAGGGGAATTATCTTCTCCTTATTTTGGGGGGAACAGTTTTGGGAGGATTTGTATCAGTTCATCATTGTGTGTTTAGTAGAATTTGGCTCTGAATTCATCTGGTTCTATGTGTTTTTCATTGAGAGATACTTTTTTTTTTTTTATTACTGCTTCAATCACACCACTCATTACTGGTAGTATCTATTCTCTTATTTCAATATGATTAAGGTTATGATTTTTATATAGCTAAAATTTAGAAAAAATGTTAACAATGAATTAAATAAAGCATTGCAAATGTCTGGGAGTTCTACTGATGGTCTGGAGATATTTGGAAGAGTAATTTTTAAGAGTGGAAATATATGATATGGTTTGGCTGTGTCCCCATCCAAATCTCATCTTGAATTCCCACATGGTATGAGAGGGAACCGCTGGGAGGTAATTGAATTATGGGGGCAGGTCTTTCCCATGCTGTTCTCATGGTAGTGAATAAATATCACGAGATCTGATGGCTTTAAAAAGGGGAGTTTTATTCACAAGCTCTCTTTGCCTGCTGCCATCCATGTAAGGTGTGACTAGCTCCTCCTTGACTTCCACCATGATTGTGAGGCCTCCCTAGCCACTTGGAACTGTAAATCCATTAAACCTCTTTCTTTTGTAAATTTCCCAGTCTCAGGTATGTATTTATCAGCAGTGTGAAAATGAACTAAATAAATATATACGTATATAATAGCTCATAATTTTGTTCTTGAAAAATTGTTATATAGTAAAATTAAGATATTCATATGTTTATTCAAATAATGATAATCAAATGAATTAAAGTAAAATGTAATTGTATTAAAACTATTCACAATCTGAATATACATTCACAAAATAAAGAGCAGCTTAAAATAAAACATGATTTCACGTTTTTCAAAACATAGTTTTCTCAAATATTAAATAACTTTAAAATTAAAAACTAAGTAAAAGGAATAATAAATTAATAGTAATTTTTAAATTGAATAAAACAAGGTTGACATTTCATTTAATTTTTAATTTGAAATAATTTGCAATATAGTATTTTATATTATGTTGCACCTAATATAGATGTAATATGGTGATGTTGATATTATATTATGTACTATATACGTATATATTTTAATGCATGAACCACACATTGGAGCCCTAGAACTATATAAGAAATTGGACATATTTTGATATGTAAGAATATATTGTTTCCATGCTATCTCAGATAAAGAAACTGACAATTTGGCCAAGTTGTCTTTGCTTTCATTTATGCACTGCACTGTCAAATTCTTTCTCAACTCCAAAGTAGCCTTCTTCTCCAACATCAGGAGCAGAGCAACCACAAACATTTACAGAACTCAGATGCACTTGCCTTTTGTTTCAAGGACATAGGCACAGAGAAGTAGAGAAATAGTTCTCTGAGGCCTGAACACTATCAGTCATGAGATCACATATTTAAGGTTACTGGTTTATGCTGCAATACGAATGAACACTGTACCTTAAGTCACAGAGGCATCCATGAATTGTTTAATACATTCATTCACTTCTTCCCTGTGAAGTCCTCTAAAGCAAGGGACTGTGGGAAAAGACCCTTCTTACGTTCATGATACTAAATCTGCATCACTGTGCATATTGTAAAAGTCTTTATGAATTGCCTGAATGCTTAATTCCAAACAAAAGTCAGCCCATTGAAGGCAGAGACTGAAATTTTTCATTTTTATTAAGTAACAAATGCAGTGCCAGCTACAAGAACTCACTTAATGCAAACGCTTTAAAAATTGAATGAATAATTGAATGAATAGGTTAATATTATTGTGGTAAGTCATCTAACTTCCATAGAGGTTTGGAAAGCTTTCCTCTAGGACTTTAAATCTCTAAAGCATCATATTTTTCCTATTTAGTTCCCAGTGGTTATAATTTACATCATTGACATTCAAAAGTAAAAATGTGATTTTTTTATACATCTTCACTCAGTAATGACAAGAAAAAAATATTTTCTTGGTTTGGTCTAGCACATCATTTACATTCTATTTCCATCCATAAATATTAAGACACTCACCTTGATCTACATATATATAATTTTATTGCTTAAAATCTGTTTTTTTATACAAAAATATTGTTTTTGATTTTTTTATGTTTACAGCTCAAACATACACTGCAAGACTACTAGAGGGCTTGCAATTTTAATTTAAGATGGACATGGGAACTACTGCAATATCTATCTCCATGACTTTTTGAATTTTTTTTAAAAAGATCAGTGATTTTCTATGCAAATATATATGAAACATACAAATACACAAGTCCCTATGATGAAGAAATACTAGGAATATTCAAAATGGAAAGCCTTTTTGTGTATGTCTGTGAATGTCCTGTATTATCAATAGGGCTTTTCAAGAGAATTAAATGATACCAGGCAAATTTTGTCTGCATTTTAGAAAAGTTTTCTTCTTAGATATTCAAAGAAAGCAGTTGTCAAATGTCCTCTTGCAAGTTCACCTAATGTATTGTTTCCACATGTGTTAAACTTATAGCTCACTGCTAACTTGGAGACAAAAGGGTATCTGGTTGTCAAAGCTTTCAATAATAGGCTGTTTAATTCATTTTGCTATGGTGATGTTTGGGAAACATTTTTATTCAACAAATTATAAAAGGTCACTTTACGCAAACTTGTGGTTTAACATTAGAGAATCTTTCCACTAAATAAAATCTAGATGTTTCATGTCTGTGCTTGAGATGAAATTTTAGAGCACATTCTTTATCTTCATTTCTCAGTAAAATTTACACACTTCTACATCTTTCAGTTTGGTCACAGACAAAAATCTAGATGAATACACACAGCATAAAATCCAGGACATGTTTATGTGTTGCCTACTCAGTGAAAAAATTTTACTGTTTAGCTCATCACCTGTATTAGTCAGGGTTCTCTAGAGGGACAGAACTAATAAGATACATGTATATATAAAGGGGATTTTATCAGGATAATTGACTCACACGATCACAAGGTGAAGTCCCCACAATAGGCCGTCTGCAAGTTGAAAAGCCAGGAAGCCAGTCCGAGTCCCCAAATCTCAAAAGTAGGGAAGCCAATAGGGCAGTCTTTAGTCTGTGTCCAAAGGCCCAAGAGCCCCTGGCAAATTACTAGTGTAAGTCCAGGAATCCAAAAGCTGAAGAACTTGGATTCTATTGTTCAAGGGCAGGAAGCATCCAGCACAGGAGAAAGATAGAGGCCAGAAGGCTTAGCCAATCTAGTCTTTCTGTGTTTTTCTGCCTGCTTTTATTCTGGCTGTGCTAGCAGCTGGTTAGATTGTGCCTACCCAGATTGAGGGTAAGTCTGCCTTTCCCAGTCCACTGACTCAAATGTTAATCTTCTTTGGCAACACCCCCACAGACACACCCAGGAATAATACTTTGCATCCTTCAGTCCAATCAAGTTGACAACATTAACCATCACAGGTCTACCCTGTGTCAACTTGAACCCACAAACATCTCCTCAAACAATGGTTTTTTCTTTTCTAACGTATTCTCAGTCTGCAAATTTTCTGAACTTTTATGCTCTGCTTCCCTTTTAAACATAAAGTCGAATTCCCAACCACATTGTTGGAAAACACAAAACGTAATGCTTTTAACAGCACCCAAGTCATCTCTTGAATGCTTTGCTGCTTAAAACTTCCTTCCACCAGATACTCTAAATCATCTCTCTCAAGTTCAAAGTTCCACAGATCACTACGGCAGGGGCAAAATGCTGCCAGTCTCCTTGCTAAAGCATGATAAGAGTCACCTTTGCTCCAGTTCCCAACAAGTTCCTCATCTCCATCTGAGACCACCTCAACCTGGACTTCATTGTCCATGTCACAATCAGCATTTTGGTAAAAGCCATTCAACAAGTCTCTAGGAAGTTTCCCACATTTTCCTGTTTTCTGAGCCCTCCAAACTCTTCCAACCTCTACCTGTTACCCAGTTCCAAAGTCACTTTCACATTTTCGGGTATCTTTACAGCAGTGCCAACTTATGGTTCCAATTTACTGTATTAGTCTGTTCTCACACTGCTAATAAAGACATACCTGAGATTGGGTAATTTATAAAGGAGACAATGTTTAATGGACTCACAGTTCCACCATGGACTCATGGTGGAAGGCAAAGGAAGAGCAAAGGCATGTCTTCCATGGTGGCAGGCAAGAGAGCATGTGCAGGGGAACTCCCCTTTATAATATCTTCAGATCTCATGAGACTTATTCACTGTCACGAGAACAGCACGGGAAAAACTCGCCCCATGATTCAAGTACATCGCACTGGGTGCCTCCCACAACACATGGGGATTATTACAATTCAAGTTGAGATTTGGTCTTGGACACAGAGTCACCCTTGTTACTTTGTATCTGATGATACAAAAAGTTTACATATTTTAAACCAAAAAATGGTCCGTGTCTATACACACTTGTCATTGTGGTACCTGCTTGTCATTAAAAAAAAAAAAATGGTCTGTAGTTATAGCCAAAAGATGTCTTATGCATTATCACGTTTCTCTCCCTCTCTCTCTCTGTCTGTCTTTCTTTCTCTCTCTCTTTCTCCTTTAACTTGACAAATTTTTCAATGTTAAGTATGTGCTAGGTGCTATTGTAGACTTCAAATGGTGGGGTTTGAATAAGAAACAAGGCAGAGATCCTTATATAATGGATCTTATATTTGAAAGGCCAACAAGCTGTGCTATTAAGTAAGAAAATTTGTAGGAAAAATAAAGAAAGAGAATGATAGGTGTTAGGAAAAGAACTCAAGAGAGTAGAGAATGGAAAGTTTCTTCAGAGATGTGATGATGTCCGGTGGATAAACAGGAAGGGCTTCTCTCTGAAGTGACAGAAGGGATGGGCAGCTTCCTGTCTAAAACCGACCTTTCTACCAGTTCTCTGAATCTCATCCAATTTTCTTGGAAATCTTCTTCTATTAATTTATTATTTCTCTAACTGGTATCTTCAACTCCTCCTCTGTACTGAACACCAGTGTATTTTTGCTTTTAAGCCTCCTTTTTCCCTTTTACTGGAAAATCAACCATTCTAAAGACAACAATTCCTCCACCATCTCTAATTGTTTCAACGGCATTCTAAGTCACAGTTTTCCACCCCCTCTGGATTGTAATAGGATGGTGCCTACTACGAACCTGGCCAATTTTATTTTATAGTCCTCTACTCATAGCTAATGTCTCAGAGATGAACAAATGAGCCTAATCTGATCAAAGTTCTCTAAGATTATAGTGTGCTGATGCTGTGAGAGTGATATTTTCTTATTTCTATGGAATGTGAAACAACATCATTTGGATCCCTAGATTCTCAGTCAGTCCTATTCCTGAATATTGCTCATTTCTGATTCAGTACCTATTTTTTAATTTTCTTTAATTATTTGATATAAGTCTTTGCAACCAGAAGAGTCCTGAATATGTGTCCACTGCTTTGGTTTCTTCTTTCCATTATGTAGATATGCTCAGTCCTTTCCTGTTAAAAGCAAAATAAATTACCTTTTCTGATACCATGTTCTTATCCAGATACTGTTACTATCTCTCTCTCTCTCATTCTGTCTCTCTCCCTCTTTCTCTTCTTTTACATTAAGTACTTAATAAAGTTGTATGCCCTTAATGTCTCTATTCCCTTACTTCACCATTTTGTTTCTTATTTTATTAACTAGTCATTTTTCAGTCTGATTTCTGTTCCCACCACAGAACTCTGAAATTATTTGTAACAAAATTATTACTAATGATCTTGTTGAAAAATTGAATGAACACTGCTCAGATCTTGCTCCACTTGTTGTGAGATACAGAAATATTTTGTGCTATTGCTGGTGAAGGCGTCAGTCCTGACTTGGTTTTCCACTTACCTCTCTACTGACTCTCTCTCCTCATTATTGTTCACATTTATGTCTCTTACATGTTTGGTGTTTGCTGTGGTGCTGTCTTTGTATCTCTTCTCTTGTGGTTCCTTCTCTATAGACTGTCTCAAGCTTTCTTAGGGTTCCAATTGCTACATATTTTCATGAATACAAAATCAACATTTCCTGCCACTAACCTGAATTCAAACATCCAGACACACATATATATTAAACTTTAAATATTTTCTATACTTCAACAGGACCTTAAATGCAATAGGTGCAAAACTGAGCTCATCATATTCTTTCTGTATCTCCATCCTGAGTTCCCCATCTCATTAAAGAGCACTACAGACCACCTGTGTTTCAAGCCAGACACTGGCATCTAAAAGGCAATTTAACTTAAGGGCTGTTCTGAGACCTAAATAACATAGAAATTACCTAATGGTTATCCTAGCCTAACATGCCCAATTAAGAGCATGAATGCAAAAAACATGCTCTGAAACAGTAAAGATAATATTACACATTTTAATAAATAAGGCTTCTTACTGTCACTCTCAGTATAAACATCCATTTTAAGAACAGACCTATTTTAAGAAATTGTGACATGCATAACATTCACCTTTCACTCAGATAAATAGGATCAAGGTCATTCCATCTCATTTATGTAGTGTTTCATTAAAAGAAAATCTCCACTTCCTCAGCACAAAACCCTTTCTACTTCCTAACACAGGCTGTAGTTGTGTTTGAAAAATCCCTGCTCATTCTTAAGATTGCATGCCAACCATTGCCTTCTCAGAGAAGCCTCTGAACATTGATTCCTTCCCACTGAGGGCTCCCCCAGCTTCTGGTTCATTCCTCTGTAAGAACATTTATCATGTTGTACAGCTATTGTTTGTTTATGAGTCAGTCCCCTCCTGTATGCTTGGAACTTCTTGAATATGAGGACTTTGTCTTCACCACCACTACATCTCTAAATTTAAATTGATGAGAACTTTCTGTGAAACATGCACATTTTACATGGACTATAAAATCCTCCCTTTCCTAATTACAAACTTGTGAGCTGTGAGACATTCCCAGAAAAGCAGAGTGACTACAGCACTCAAAGAGATGCCTCCCTTATATTTCACAGTTGTATAGTAAACCAACATTTTTCCTGTGTACCTCCCGCCATATAAGAGATATATGTAAAATGGCATTTATCAATTGGGTCTTCATTTTGAATACCCAAAAAGCTGTACATGGGATTGTCCTGACCATCTTCTTAGATTTAGAAAGTTTGTTGTGAAGAACATTTGCTTATCTCAGCTGTCTTTGATTTACTCTGTAGCTTGACTTTCAAATGGAATCTTCTGATTTGAGTTTATTTCATGACTAATGCTGTAAAATACTGATTGCTTGAATTAAATCCTCTTTGCTCCTACAGCCGCTTACACGCAATCACTAACAAAAGAACAAAACAATGTGAGCTTTCCAAGATTCAAAAGCACTCTGTGCAGTGTTTCCAGGTAGGCTAAATAAGAAATGACGGAAAGTGGTGGTAGAAAGGTGCTTAATCTCAGCATGCATCCATGAAGGGTGATTTCTAGGTCTTGGTTCATATTTTTGAATGTCTTTTATAAAATTATCAAAAATGTGTGATTCAAGAAATCCAGTCTACCCTTACAGCTCAATGACCTTCAATACATTTATAAAAATATCTGTATGTTTCCTATAGATAGCATAAAAATTACCATAAATTTATTATCTTAACAACACAAATGTTTTACATCATCGTTCTAGAGGTCAGAAGTCCAACAATGGTCTCCCTAAGCTTAAATCAAGATGTCAGAAGTGATGCATTTCTTACTACAGGTTCAAGGGGAGAATTCATTTTCTGGCCTTTTCCAGCTTCTAGAGGCCAGTCACTTCCTTGGCTCACAGCACCCTCCTCCATCTTCAAAGCCCGCAATGTTGGGCTGAGTGCTTCTTACACCGCCACCTCTCTAGTTCACTCTTCTGCCTCCATCTCTCACTTAAAAATCTCTGGAGATCACACTGGGCCCACTAGATTATCCGGGGTAATCTTCCCATATCAGCATCAGTGCAGTAGCAAACTTGATTTAATCTGCAACATTATTTTCCTTTGCCATGTAACCTAGGTTCTGAAGGTTAAGACATCAACATCTTTCAGGGCTATTATTCTGCCTACCATAACATATGAGAAACACCTTAGTTGAAAGCTACCAGATGCAGGATACTCAAATAAATTTGAATTTCTGATAAATAGTATTTTCAGTGTAATTATGTCCGATGTAGTATTAGTAGATCTTAAATATGAGATATGTGACTATGAAAAAATTATCTGTCATTTATCTAAAATTCAAATTTAACTGGGTGTTTTGTATTTTTACTAATTCTAGCAATTGTACCAGGAATAAGTGAAGTAATCTTGGACTATATTCCAGACACAAAAGGACCTAAAATAGTTTCTTGACTGCTTTTGATACTTATTACACTGTTATATTTAAAAGTAAAATTTATGAATCCAACCCTGTGGGGATTGTTAATAAAATGTAAAATATCTTTTTCATGAAATAATATGTGCCCAAAATGTTATTTTATTAATTCTGTTAGTTGACAGAAAAAAAATCATTTTACTTAATGTTATGAGAAAGCAGGATACGCAATTACATGCAAAGTATAATTTTTTTTTTTTTTTTTTGAGACAGAGTTTCACTCTGTCACCGGGCTGGGGTGCAGTGGTGCCATCTCGGCTCCCTGCAACCTCCGACTCCTGGGGTTCAAGCAATTCTCCTTCCTCAGCCTCCCGAGTAGCTGGGACTACAGGCACCCACCACCATGCCCGGCTAATGTCTGTATTTTTAGTAGAGATGGAGGTTTCACCATATTGGCCAGGCTGCTCTCGAACTCCTGACCTTGTGATCTGCCCGCCTCAGCCTCCCAAAGTGCTTGGATTATAGGTGTAAGCTATCGCGCTCAGCATAGTATAATTATAGCAACATAAACAAAAGAGGTTAGGCCCATAAAGATAATAGAAGCAAATCGGCCAGGTGTGGTGGCTCATGCCTGTAATTACAGCACTTTGGAGGCCGAGCTGGGTGGATCACCTAATGTTGGGAGTTCAAGAGCAGCCTGAGCAACATGGAGAAACCCTGTCTCTATTAAAAATACAAAATTAGCCAGGAGTGGTGGCACAGGCCTGTAATCCCAGCTACTCAGTAGGCTGAGGCAGGAGAATCACTTGAACCCAGGAGGTGGAGGTTGCTGTGAACTGAGATCGTGCACTGCACTCCAGCCTGGGCAACAAGAACGAAACTCCATCTCCGAAAAAATAAAAAATAAAAAAATAGTTATAATAGAAGCAAATACTTCAAAATGTTGAGAGGTTGGTCTTTCTTGATGGGAATAGGGGTGATTATTTTAAAATTTCTTTTTTTAATGTTACATAATAATTGCGCATATTTATGGGAACATGGAAAATATTGATAAAAACATACGATATGTAATGATCAAATCAAGGTAATTGGGATATCAATTCCCTTTTTTGTATTTTTCCCTTAATTTCTTTAATGTATAGCATTCATTGTCTAAAAATATAATAAGATGTCCTCTGAGCAGATAATGGTAGTGTTTATCCTGCTTCTCAGAGTAATACTGTTTTTATGACAGAGCTAGTTAGCCTACATTGGATTAATAAAAGAAAAATTAGCATATGTTCCATGTATTCACCATTTGTGAAAGGAAAATATTATAATTGTGTATTGCCATCATTTCACAAATATTTTACACTCGATTCTGTCCAAAAGTAAAGAGTAAAAATGTGGATTTTGTTTCCTTTAAAGTAAGTTTATTGAAATGCCTATTGGTTTAATAACACTTGAGAAAACACGTCACGTTGTGGGTATTTAAAGTTGTGATACAATCATGCAGATAACAGTGGCAAGAATCAGTGTCATACAACTTCAATGCCTTTGCTAATTAGCAACATTTGTGAGAACCTGGTCATTTCCAGAAACTTGTTCTTTTGATTAATGCCTTGAAACTAAAGCCAGCTGTTAATTATGTTAACAACCAATTCCTTGGGAATCATCATCATCCATTTTAATGGACTGACAATTATTATTAATAAAATCCAGAGACCTGAAGTGTCACAAACTTGAAAATTCAGCTTTGTTGTGCATTGGAATATAAGATGTGTGTGAATGCAAAGAATAACAAAATTGCCCTTATTTATTTTTTTTAACAAAGAAAGTAGGTTTTTTCCTAAATCTGTGAGTAGTTCTTACATTGTACTGTTTAATCAAGCTTCCTTACATGATGCATAACAGCCAGCTACAGAGTGGAAAAAGTAATTCAAAATTAGTTGCTTGGCATATTTCAGAAAAGAGAAGGGATGTTAGACTTCAGTGAGAAACATAAAACAAACAAAATCTGACATTGTGAGCATAAATTCGAGAGAAAGGTCATTGAAAGAGGAAAGAAGATAGAAGAGTCTTAGAAGAGGGTGTAGGAGAACTTCGTGTTTCTCTTTCTTCCCTCGCCTTTCCTCACCTTCTATCATTTGCCACTTCTAGTTATTTGGTTTTTTTGTAAATGTATCAAGGGCCCAATGACAGGCAAACCACCGATATCACAGACAATGTCACATTGCATTAGTTCCTTTTCGCTGAAATTACTGGCTTTAATTATAATTATTTTCATACATTTCAAAAAGGCTGAAGTAAAATAATTAATTTATCCCATTTTGCATTTCTAGTTAACAGATCTATATCAATGGCATTAAATCATCCATTTATTCATTTGTTCATGTATTTTTTAAATTTTAGACTGTGTCTCATTCTGTGGCCCAGGCTGGAATGCAGTGGGGCAATCTCAGCTCACTGTAGTCTCCACCTCCCGGGTTCAAGTGATTCTTCTGCCTCAGCCTTCCAACTAACTGGGATTACAGGCGTGTGCCACCACACCCCAGCTAATTTTTGTAGTTTTAGTAGAGATGAGGTTTCATCATGTTAGTCAAGCTGGTCTTGAATTCTTGACCTCAGATAATCCACCCACCTTGGCCTCCCAAAGTGCTGGGATTACAGGTGTGAGCCACTGCCCCTAGCCTCGTTCATGTATATATTAACTCCTTTGTTTATCTGACATTAATTGTTGAACTCCCACAAAGGCGCTGCTGTAAGTGCTGCAGATACAGAGATGTCAAAAAAGATACAGCCTTGGCTTTAGGGAGCTTATGGCACGCTGAGTGGAGGATAGCAGACACGAAAGTAAGTGAATACACACATAATTCAGGTAATGCTAATTTGGTAGTAAGAATTGCAAAGGAACAGAAAAAAGAACAATGTGATAGAGAATCAAGAGGGGATGGGAAAGGAATGATAATTTAGATGGGATAAACAGTAGAAGATTGTCTGAGGATGTCACATTTGTACAGAAACCTGAACAACTAGAAGGAATCAGCCAGGCAAAATCCTGGCAGAACAACATTCTGGGCAGAGGGGTGCTAGCACACCGCCTCTAGTGTGGAAAGGCATTTAAGTTGTTTGAGGGACGAAAAGAGACCTGTGGGCTCCGCTTATAGTGAACAATAAAGTGGAGAATGACAAAATTGGAGCTGTAGATCAAAGACCAGATGTCAATGGGCCTCATAGGCCATAGGAAGGGTTTGTTCAGATTGCAGTGGAAAGTGACTGGCAGTGTTAAGCACATCAATGGCATCTGAAATTAACACATTCCTAAGAGCAAAGATTTTTCAAATGGATAATGGCAGAAATAATTGATGGAATATACACAGGAGTAGGTTTTGAAAGCAAATCAAATGTTTTCCTCATCTTTGTTTTTCAACAAAACACCTCTAACATCCAACAAAAAAGGATTTTGATGTTGCATTAATATGCATATAATTTGTCTAATACTCTTTTTTTGTGAAGCTTATTGATTATTCAAAAATGTCTCTTCAGTTACAGACACTCAGTCATATACTGTATTAATCATCTATCCTAACCAGTCTGACTCTGATAAAAAAGGAAGTTTCCCAGTATGGATCTTCAGGGCTGTCAATACAAATGGGGTGTTAGAATATGGCAAAGATCAGGGGTTTTCAGATATCAGGCAAAAACTGTGCCTAAAGTCTCACTATAGGCTTATTTTCTATTTATACTGCCTCCTTGATGAGTTTGGCCTCCAACCTTACTTGCTGTCTTTGCATCACTTTTTTAACATTCAAAGGCCTTTGATAAGCATCCAGCTATTAGAAAGAGCCCCAGCCAGGTGCGGTGGCTCACACCTGTAATCCCAGCACTTTGGGAGGCTGAGGCCGGCGGATCACGAGGTCAGGAGATCAAGACCATCTTGGCTAACATGGTGAAACCCCATCTCTACTAAAAATACAAAAAACATAGCCAGGCATGGTGGCGGGCACCTGTAGTCCCAGCTACTCGGGAGGCTGAGACAGGAGAATGGCATGAACCCAGGAGGCGGAGCTTGCAGTGAGCCAAGATCACACCACTGCACTGCAGCCTGGGCGACAGAGCCAGACTCCGTCTCAAAAAAAAAAGAAAGAAAAAAGGAAAGAGCCCCAGTGGGAGTTTGGGCATATTATTAGGAGTTAAAAAATAACTTCCCATGAAATTGTTTATTGAACACATGAAAGAGGAACATAACTAGAACCTGAGTTCTCTATTTCTTATAGCACGTAATTTCCATTACACCAAGAGGTCTATTTTAGCTTTATATTTATGGAAACCCAGGCACATCCACTTGTCAGAGCTTGGCACAGACAAGTGGCACATTGCCTTTTCTTATTAATGTGAAGAATGAGCCAAATGGCTTCCTTAGCCTATGTATAGCCTATCTATTGAGATCTAAAACAGGCATAAAATACCATAACTTTTGTAGCTCTAAAGAGCTTAGGAAAACATTTTGTGTAGTACACACACAGACACACACACATACATATATTCAATGCTGTATATGAATTAGACTTTTCAAATCTTTCAATGAATTTGTCATAGATCATTGTTTCATAGAAATATAAATAAAAAGGATAAGAACCTCAGATAAATTCTGGAAAAATTGTTGAGCCCAATTAATAAATGATATGCTGTTATATTTGATATATGGTTGTTCTTTCGCCACGGTTAGAACAAAAGTAGACTTCAATTCGATATTTGAATAATATATAAGTATTGGGGCAAGTTTTTCTTCAATGCTATTTGTGATAAGTGTGGTGTAGGTGAGAGTAAGACCAATGTCTTGCTTTTGCAGGAAAAAAGAAAAACACACTGACTGGGATATAGCAGTCCTGAATGCCAGTTCGAGACAAATTCCAGCAAGCAATGTGATCTAGGTGAAAATATTGGATAGCTGTAAGTTCTCAGTTATCCTTCTGTATAATGAGGCAGTAATAGGAAAGTCTTTCTAAAATACCTTTGTTTCTATAATTCCATGATGTTTCAGAAGTAGGAATAGCCACAGATTGTCAAGCTGGCCCTAATTGTGCCACCAACTAATTGTGTGACTTTATTCCCTAACTCCTCCCTTTCTGAGCTCAAGTCATTTTTCTCTATACACATGAAGGACTATGACTTGCAATTTCCCTTGCAGATTAAAATTCCATTTAATGACCAGAAAAAGGATAAGGCTTTCCGCATTATATTGTTTGTATACTGGCAAGATTATTTTGTGCTGCCTGTTTTCTCAGACCTCTTGCCCATCAAATATGTGGGTTTATGGGTTAAGCATCTGGCATTTGCCTCATGCATGATGACGTAAGAAAAGATATCATACTCAGGAGAGTGTATAGACAGTATAAAGGAGATAGATGTATATTGTTTTAGGTTTGAAAAAATTTCCTGAAAAGATTTAAATCTCAAATTATTCACACAATCATACCAATGTATTTCAAATTGTATAGCATTGTCTAAGTATAAAAAAGTATATGTGTTCTTTACTTATAAAAATAATAAATTATTTTTTACAGATTTTGAAACCACGAAAACTGCAAGTATAACTCACTTCTAATTCTATGATCTGTAACAATCTGTATTATATTGGTACACTTTTGTTCTGTATTTTTATATTTGTGTATACTTTGGATTACAATATAAATGTTTAGTATCAAATTCAGCAAAAATATTTTAAATATTTTGGCACATCAATCCTCTTTTAAATCTTTTTAAGTATCTTTCTCAGCATTAAAGAAACTGAGCCTTACATCATTCTTTTTTCCTAATTTTTTTCTATGATTCTAAATTATCACCTTATTATTTCTAAATTCCTTTTCATTATATTCTATTTTAGCATTGCCATATTATATTATACACACTTTATTTCTGCATCAGACATTTACTAGGCACTTTCTAGCTTTCAATGCTCCTGGTAGTGTTAGGTTCTGGGATGCCCAATGATGAGTATATAGTAGCTGTGTTTGAAGAATTTACACCTTAGCTAGAGGAAAAACATGCAAAGAATATAACAGACATCATTGTAAGAATAATAAAAATAGAGGCCTAGGAGAACAGAAAATAGAGAGAACTTATATCTATCCAGTAATGTTTGAGGAAGCAAGCAAAGAAATAAAGTTAGAACTCCATCTGAAATAAAAAGTGGGAGTTGATCAGACCAAATCTGTGGAAAATGCATATATGCAAATACATAAGGGAAAGCCCATTATGACCAGGGAAATGTCTAGAATTACCCAGACCAGCTGAACCAAAGGCTTAGGAGGAGATAACTAGTAATGAGCTAATAAAATAAACTAGAACCAACTAGAGACCACAGGTATCATGGGAATGATTTTGAAAAAAAAATCTAATCATAAAGTTAATGACTAAGATAACATTTACAGCATGTTTCCTTTGGGCCAAATACTGTGCTTACCACTTAATCCTCTGAGATCACCACTATTACTATACTCCTCTTAAACATGAGGAAATGGAGTCATAGAGGGAATGATTAACTCAGCAGTACACAGGTAATGGTGAAGCTGGAGCTTAACCTCAGTGCCACCTGACACCATTGCGGTGTTCTCACCAATCAGCTTAGCTACAGCTCCTTGATGCCTCTCCAAAGGTCACAGCACAGTATCAAATAAGTATAAAAGTAGAAGTGCAAACCCATGATTTACAGGGATTTCTTTATTAGGAGGAAAACACTTGTTTCTTCCTCTGGCAATCTCCCTTGCCTCCAATACTGTAGCATCTTTGAATTACAACAAAGATAACTCTTTTGATTTATATTTAGCTGATTTTACTTCCCAGAACACGACTGAAGAAGGTTTCTTACAATTGTTTAAAGCTTTAGTTTTTGACCACAGGCCAAGAAAAGTGCTTTTCTTATCAACTTCTCTCATCATGTTTTCACTGGATCATCAAACAGATACCCTCATTTTTCCTGTGATATTCATTTATTTATACTGACACTACTGTTCAGTGGCTTCATCTACGGATATCATGGAATATTTAAATGATATTGAGCAGGGGTTGAATGCCATAATTTCAGGGCCAAGCCTATTTTTACTTAGGGACCGTGACTAGTTACAGGGGCCACTGG
The DNA here is from genome assembly GCF_028878055.3 of Symphalangus syndactylus. Lineage (NCBI taxonomy): Eukaryota > Metazoa > Chordata > Mammalia > Primates > Hylobatidae > Symphalangus > Symphalangus syndactylus. Next base: position 27,434,551 of record NC_072438.2, read on the forward strand.
GAAATTCATTAGCACTCAGTGGCATGGCTTCCATGGTAGGCAGGCAGGAGATGAGCTCTGGGTGAGTTTCTTGGAATCTTTAGCTAATCATCTATTTATCAGAGACCAGGATATGTGGGTAAAGCTTTGTAATCTTCTTAAACTTAACCTCAACTTTAAGTCTTCTTACTCTTCGTCTGTTTCAACCTACTGGATTATTTCAAAAGCACTTGGGGGATTTGTTACACTTGGTGGACCATGTAGCTTATTGTAGATATAGACATCTGAATAACCTGGAAAATGCCCAAGAGAAGGCAATGGAAGTGATTAAAGAGTTGGGAAGTAGATCATAAAGGAAAACTAGAGAAGCCAAGGAGAAATGAAAAGGAAAGAGTGCTTAATATATCTTGATGCTCTGGAGGGATGTTTTACAGGTGGAGGCAATGAATTTGTTTCCTTCCTTCTCATTTAGACCAAAGAAAAATAAGCCATGCTAATGTAGAAGTATAAGGCATTAAGTTGTGAGTTTATAAATATGTACATAAAGCAAATATTATAATCAAAGCACAAAGGAAACATGTTCTAGTATCTTTCCCTGAAGTTTGTTTTTTCTTAACATGGTAATTTATTAGATTTAATTAATACAACATCAAATATATGCCTCAAGAACTCAAGTACCATAGAGATACAGATAAATAAGCTATTCAGTAGTTTGTAGAAAATAGAGGAAAATATGTATAGGAATAGTAGAGGAAAATCTGTATAGGAATGTGTATAGGAATAGCAGAGGAAAATATGCTTTGGATAAGTGCTAAAATAGAGATAACTAGAAGACAAGATGGCAGCACCAATATATCTTGCACACAGTTGGAAACTGAATGTTAGAATCATCATCTAAAAATAAATATGTGTCAATCATCAGATTAGACGTGATATTTTGAGGAAATCGGCAAAGAATAGTCAATAGAACATCTTTATTTCTGCCTTCATTTCGTTATGTACCCAGTAGTCATTCAGGAGCAGGTTGTTCAGTTTCCATGCAGTTGAGCAGTTTTGAGTGAGTTTCTTAATCCTGAGTTCTAGTTTGATTGCACTATGGTCTGAGAGACAGTTTGTTATAATTTCTGTTCTTTTACATTTGCTGAGGAGAGCTTTACTTCCAACTATGTGGTCAATTTTGGAATAGGTGTGGTGTGGTGCTGAAAAAAATGTATATTCTGTTGATTTGGGGTGGAGAGTTCTGTAGATGTCTATTAGGTATGCTTGGTGCAGAGCTGAGTTCAATTCCTGGGTATCCTTGTTAACTTTCTGTCTCATTGATCTGTCTAATGTTGACAGTGGGGTGTTAAAGTCTCCCATTATTATTATGTGGGAGTCTAAGTCTCTTTGTAGGTCACTCAGGACTTGCTTTATGAATCTGGGTGCTCCTGTATTGGGTGCATATATATTTAGGATAGTTAGCTCTTCTTGTTGAATTGATCCCTTTACCATTATGTAATGGCCTTCTTTGTCTCTTTTGATCTTTGTTGGTTTAAAGTCTATTTTATCAGAGACTAGGATTGCAACCCCTGCCTTTTTTTGTTTTCCATTTGCTTGGTAGATCTTCCTCCATCCTTTTATTTTGAGCCTATGTGTGTCTCTGCACGTGAGATGGGTTTCCTGAATACAGCATACTGATGAGTCTTGACTCTTTATCCAATTTGCCAGTCTGTGTCTTTCAACTGGAGCATTTAGTCCATTTACATTTAAAGTTAATATTGTTATGTGTGAATTTGATCTTGTCCTTATGATACAACATACCAGAGTCTCTGGGACACATACAAAGCAGTGTGTAGAGGGAAATTTATAGCACTAAATGCCCACAAGAGAAAGCAGGAAAGATCCAAAATTGACACCCTAAAATCACAATTAAAAGAACTAGAAAAGCAAGAGCAAACACATTCAAAAGCTAGCGGAAGGCAACAAATAACCAAAATCAGAGCAGAACTGAAGGAAATAGAGACACAAAAAACCCTTCAAAAAATTAATGAATCCAGGAGCTGATTTTTTGAAAAGATCACCAAAATTGATAGACAGCTAGCAAGACTAATAAAGAAGAAAAGAGAGAAGAATCAAATAGATGCAATAAAAAATGATAAAGGGGATATCACCACCGGTCCCACTGAAATACAAACTACCATCAGATAATACTACAAACACCTCTACGCAAATAAACTAGAAAATCTAGAAGAAATGGATAAATTCCTCAACACATACACCCTCCCAAGTCTAAACCAGGAAGAAGTTGAATCTCTGAATAGACCAATAACAGGCTCTGAAATTGTGGCAATAATCAATAGCTTACCAACTAAAAAGAGTCCAGGACCAGATGGATTCACAGCCGAATTCTACCAGAGGTACAAGGAGGAACTGGTACCATTCCTTCTGAAACTATTCCAATCAATAAAAAGAGGGAATCCTCCCTAACTTATTTTATGGGCTAGCATCATCCTGATACCAAAGTGGGCAGAGACACAACCAAAAAAGAGAATTTTAGACCAATATCCTTGATGAACATTGATGCAAAAATCCTCAATAAAATACTGGCAAACTGAATCCAGCAGCACTTATACACCATGATCAAGTAGGCTTCATCCATGGGATGCAAGGCTGGTTCAACATATGCAAATCAATAAATGTAATCCAGCATATAAACAGAACCAAAGACAAAAACCACATGATTATCTCAATAGATGCAGAAAAGGCCTTTGACAAAATTCAACAACCCTTCATGCTAAAAACTCTCAATAAATTAGGTATTGATGGGATGTATCTCAAAATAATAAGAGCTATCTATGACAAACCCACAGCCAATATCATACTGAATGGGCAAAAACTGGAAGCATTCCCTTTGAAAACTGGCACAAGACAGGGATGCACTCTCTCACCACTCCTATTCAACATAATGTTGGAAGTTCTGGCCAGGGCAATTAGGCAGGAAAAGGAAATAAAGTGTATTCAATTAGGAAAAGAGGAAGTCAAATTGTCCCTGTTTGCAGATGACATGATTGTATATCTAGAAAACCCCATTGTCTCAGCCCCAAATCTCCTTAAGCTGATAAGTAACTTCAGCAAACTCTCAGGATACAAAATCAATGTGCAAAAATCACAAGCATTCTTATACAGCAGTAACAGACAAACAGAGAGCCAAATCATGAGTGAACTCCCATTCACAATTGCTTCAAAGAGAATAAAATACCTAGGAATCCAACTTACAAGGGATGTGAAGGACCTCTTCAAGGAAAACTACAAACCACTGCTCAATGGAATAAAAGAGGATACAAACAAATGGAAGAACATTTCATGCTCATGGGTTGGAAGAATCAATATCATGAAAATGGCCATACTGCTCAAGGTAATTTATAGATTCAGTGCCATCCCCATCAAGCTACCAATGACTTTCTTCACAGAATTGGAAAAAACTACTTTAAAGTTCATATGGAACCAAAAAAGAGCCCACATCGCCAAGTCAATCCTAGGCCAAAAGAACAAAGCTGGAGGCATCACACTACCTACTTCAAACTATACTACAAGGCTACAGTAACCAAAACAGTATGGTACTGGTACCAAAACAGAGATATAGATCAATGGAACAGAACAGAGCCCTCAGAAATAATGCCACATATCTACAACTATCTGATCTTTGACAAACCTGACAAAAACAAGCAATGGGGAAAGGATTCCCTATTTAATAAATGGTGCTGGGAAAACTGGCTAGCCATATGTAGAAAGCTGAAACTGGGTCTCTTCCTTATACCTTATATAAAAATTAATTCAAGATGGATTAAAGACTTACATGTTAGACCTAAAACCATAAAAACCCTAGAAGAAAACCTAGGCATTACCATTCAGGACATAGGCTTGGGCGAGGACTTCATGTCTAAAACACCAAAAGCAATGGCAACAAAAGCCAGAATTGACAAATGGGACCTAATTAAACTAAAGAGCTTCTGCACAGCAAAAGAAACTACCATCAGAGTGAACAGGCAACCTACAAAATAGGAGAAAATTTTCGCAACCTACTTACCTGACAAAGGGCTAATATCCAGAATCTACAATGAACTCAAACAAATTTGCAAGAAAAAAACAAACAACCCCATCAAAAAGTGGGCGAAGGACATGAACAGACACTTCTCAAAAGAAGACATTTATGCAGCCAAAAAACACATGAAAAAATGCTCATCATCACTGGCCATCAGAGAAATGCAAATCAAAACCACAATGAGATACCATCTCACACCAGTTAGAATGGCCATCATTAAAAATTCAGGAAACAATAGGTGCTGGAGAGGATGTGGAGAAATAGGAACACTTTTACACTGTTGGTGGGACTGTAAACTAGTTCAACCATTGTGGAAGTCAGTGTGGCGACTCCTCAGGGATCTAGAACTAGAAATATCATTTGACCCAGCCATCCCATTACTGGGTATATACCCAAAGGACTATAAATCATGCTGCTATAAAGACACATGCACACGTATGTTTATTGCGGCACTATTCACAATAGCAAAGAGTTGGAACCAACCCAAATGTCCAACAATGATAGACTGGATTAAGAAAATGTGGCACATATATACCATGGAATACTATGCAGCTATAAAAAATGATGAGTTCATGTCCATTGTAGGGACATGGATGAAACTGGAAACCATCATTCTCAGTAAACTATCGCAAGGACAAAAAACCAAACACCGCATGTTCTCACTCATAGGTGGGAATTGAACAATGAGAACACACGGACACAGGAAGGGGAACATCACACTCTGGGGACTGTTGTGGGGTGCAGGGGAGAGGGGAGGGACAGCATTAGGAGATATACCTAATGCTAAATGACGAGTTAATGGGTGTAGCACACCAACACGGCACATGTATACATATGTAGCAAACCTGCACATTGTGCACATGTACCCTAAAACTTAAAAGTATAATAATAATAATAAAATAAAATAAAATAAAAAAGAATAGTTAATAAGCACCAAATCTAGTTTTAGGGATGTTAGTCATATGATCAGACACTAATTTGTGATTACAAAAATATTTTTCCCAGCAAATCCATATATGTAAATATTGTAGATATGTATTTTATTTTTAATGTATGTTGTCTCAGTTTTTTGTGCATTAATAGGTATTGAAAAGGAAAAACAATAATGTTGGTAATTCCAAGTAGGAGCAGCCAGGTAGTGCATGTTGAGATCCTTTTAAAATTGAGCCCATGTAACAGGTGAAACCATAATGAAGAGTGTAAGGTGCAATTCTTTCACTTCCAGGAGCTGATAATCCACCTGGGAGAGAAGACAAACATTTATAAAGTTCAAAGTGGTAAAAGACAGCTTATTTTAACACATGGCACCAGAATTCATAGGGGCATATTATTTACATGGTTTTGAAAAATGAAACATCTCCCTTTCAAATGTTGAGGAAGATTTTGCTACAGTAGAGTATTTGAGATCTGCAAGAGGATAACTTTGCTTTTTTCTTTGAGGGAAAAATGTAGCGTGGGAGGATGTTGAGAATAGAGGTTCAAAAAAGGGATAGAAATTGTAGATAATCTATCTTAATAAAAAGAAAAGCCAAGTGATATGATGGTTATTGTTAATAATGAGATACTTAGTCAATTCAAAATTATCTGTTTATAATTCCCACATCTTTCTTCCAACTAGAAGAAAATAAGTGTTCTCAATGTAATTTTCAAGCATCGTCAGTGACAAAATAGGAAATTCAGATTATACCTCTTGTTGAGAATTTTTTTAGACAGGCAAATGAGTGTTTTTTCTGCTCAAAGACATCCAGAAGCTAAAAAGGCAGTAAAGATAACAGGGCCAGGATTCAGGAAAAGGTGGTTCCATGCTTGTCCTAGTGGTACTTGCCAATTGCAGAAGAAAATACTGAGCCTAACAGAGATCTTGATAGTCTTATAAGCTGAGAGATCTAAAATGTGGAGTCCAAGGCCAGCCATAGGTAGGTGCATGATAAAACCCACACACGTTAGGTTGGCACCCTGAAAGATTATGCAAAAAGAAGGGGCCGGGCGCCCTGGCTCACACCTGTAATCCCAGCACTTTGGGAGGCCGAGGCAGTTGGATCACAAGTTCAGGGGATTGAGACTATCCTGGCTAACACGGTGAAACCCTGTCTCTAATAAAAATACAAAAAATTAACCAGGCATGGTGGCGGGTACCTGTATTCCCAGCTACTGGGGAGGCTGAGGCAGGAGAACTGCGTGAACCCAGGAGGCGGAGCTTGCAGTGAGCCGATCGGGCCACTGCACTCCAGCCTGGGCGACAGAGCGAGACTCTGTTTCAAAAAAATAATAATAAATAATAAAATAAAATAAAGAAGGGATGAACCACAAGTAGAAAAATTCTAGCGTGGATGAAACCAGCTTTAACTCTTACCAATCCCTAAAATAGGACTTAGGTCATATGGCATCACCAGTACCCCTAGCCTCCTTGCAGAAGACAGGGGAAATGCATCTATTCTGAAGAAATATAACATCATCTTAAGTTTCAAATTATTTGTACAACCTGTTCACATACAATGCACAGCAGTCAATGAAAAAATCACCAGACACATATAAACCCCAGAAAAATAGAGGGACAGACAGAGATTCCAGGTAATGGAATTATTTGGCATAGAGGTTAAAGTAACTATGCTCAGTACATTAAGTAATAAAAGATAGGATGGATTATTTGGACATAGAACTGAAATTGTTTAAGGAATAAAAGAACCAAATAGCAATCCTGGAGCTGAAATACATAATATCAAAAATTAATAATTCAATGGACTGACTTAACGGAGTACTTGGCACTGAAGAAGTAATAGGTCAGAAGAAAAATTCAGAAATGATGGAGAAATGCAAAAGAGAGACTAAAAGACATAGTGAATAAAGTAGAAAAAAATTACGTTTAGAGTCCTAGAAGGAGAGAAAAAAAAAATATGACAAAGAATATATTAAAAAATCGGCCGGGCGCAGTGGCTCACGCCTGTAATCCCAGCACTTTGGGAGGCCGAGGCGGGCGGATCACGAGGTCAGGAGATCGAGACCATCCTGGCTAACATGGTGAAACCCCGTCTCTACTAAAAATACAAAAAAAAAATTAGTCGGTCGTGTTGGCGGGTGCCTGTAGTCCCAGCTACTCGGGAGGCTGAGGCAGGAGAACGGCGTGAACCTGAGAGGCAGAGCTTGCAGTGAGCCGAGATCGTGCCACTGCACTCCACACTGGGTGACAGAGCGAGACTCCCTCTCAAAAAAAAAAAAAAAAAAAAAAAAAAAAAAAATATATATATATATATATATATATATATATAAATTATAACAGAAAAATTTACAAGCTTTCAAAGACCTCAAATCATAGGATGAAAAGACTGCTATAAAACTTCCAGCTTTCACATAATAAGTACATTCCAACATCATCATTTCACAAACAACAATAAAAACCATAGACAATTTACTAAAACAACTCACCAAATGCTATAATAGTTGGAGAAAAGGAAGTCTACCTAGGAGTCGCAGGACTTGAGGAACAACACGATGGAATTTCTGTTCTGCAGCAACAGATGCTATGGGCAGTACCCAGTCTTTATTGACAATTCTGCAATAACAAGGAAATGCACCCCCTCAAAACAATAGAGTTGGGGGATGAATTCAGAGAGGATGAAGTTGCAGGAAAGGACTGTCAAACTCTGTATGAGCCTGAATCCCCCAGCAGACCTCTGAGTGACCTGAGCATAAAAATGACAAGAAACAGCAAAGCAAAAGAGTAGAGAACTGAGCCCTGGTCTGGAACATCACCCAAGATTCAGGTAAGCCTCTGGCAAACACAAATGAGGCAGTCCGAATTAGCACTGCAAAGGCTTTGAAAACCAAACTGACATTTGGACCACAACCCACAAAAGTAGACAAGTGTATGTATTTTGGAGCTAAATAGGCTTACTGCCTGCTAAATAGAAGACACAAATCAGAGCCACAGTCTCGTAATATAATTGCTATAATGTATAGCATAATTCAAAATTATTCATTTTAGCAAGAGCCAATATAATATTGATATCAACTTAAAAGACAATTAGTAGATACTAAAACTGAGATGACACAAATGTTAAAATTATCTGACAATGATGTTAAAGCAATGTTGTGGACTTCATGATTGTGCCACACAAATTTATTGGTTTAAGCCCTAACTAACCCCTAATGTGATGGTATTTGGAGATGGGGCCTTTGGGAGGTAATTAGCAACAGAATATATCATTGAGAATGAGGTCTTGGTATGACAGAATTAGTGTCCTTATAGCTTCTCTGTTTCTCTCTGCCCTGTGAGGATATAGCCAGAAGGCGGACACCTACAAGGGAGTAAGAAAGCCCTCATTAGAACCCAACCAGGCTGGCACCCTGATCTCAAACCCCCAGCCTCCACAACCATGAAAAATACATTTCCATCGCTTAAGCCATTCAGTCCATGGTGTTTTCTTATGGTAGCCTGCTGTGACTAAGATAAACAACTAGCTTAAAAATGTTCCAGAAAACAATTACAAACCCTCTTGCCACACAAGCTTTTTAAAATAGGTAGTCTTGGTTAAAAAAATAGAAGGTATAAGGTAGAACTAAATGAGAATTTTAAACTAAAAAATGCAATTAAGAAACTACAAAAAAAACTAACCTCACAATTGTGCTCAATAACAGAATGGAGATGAGTGGAGAAAATGTAATAAATTGGAAAATGTATCAAAATAAATTGTCCAATCTGAAAAATAGAAGGTAGATGGAAACAAAAATTTACAGAACATAAGAGATAACAGAGAGCTCAGGAACAATAACAAAGGAGCTGACATTAATGTAATCAAAGTCCCAGAAAGAAAAGAAAAAGTGTAGGATTAAAAAACTATCTGTGCGACATTGGCATAAGGAGAGATGTACAGAATAATAAAACAGAACAGATTCTACACATAGAGCACACATATAAAGTCAATTCATTTTTGTCAAAAGTACCAAAGTATTTTAATGAAGAAATAAAATTATTTTCAATAAATGGTACTGGAACTAGAGAACCATATTTTTAAAAATTAGTAACCTTAATCTTTACCACCTACCAAATGAAAAAATTAATGTGAAATGAAACATAGAAACAAAAGTAAACATCAAAGGAAATCTTTATAATCATGTGGTAAGCAAGTTTGTGTTTTTCTTTAAGACAGAGATTCTAAACCCGTAACTGTAAAGAAAAAAAAATAGTAAATTGTATTTCATCAAAATTTTTAAAAATTCTGCTTTTAAAGAAACACTATGAAGAAAATGAAAAGACAAGCTTATAAGACACATACACTGGGTGAAAATATTTGTAAAACATTTTTCTAAGAATATACTGTATCCAGATTACATAAACAATTTAATAATAAAAAGAGAAGACAACACAATTTTTAAAATGGGCAAAAATGTGAACACTCTAGCAAAAAAGAAACACAAATGGCTAATCAGCACTTGAAAAAGTACTCAACATTAGTTATCAAAGAAATGAAAATTAAAACCACAGGATGCATCAATATTCACTAAAAGAGCTAAAATTTAAAAAAGACTGACACTAGCAAATTTTTCCAGAGATATAAAGACACGTAAATTATTATGTATTGCAAGGAAAGAATAAAATGTGAAAAAGACATTGGAGAACCTAAGAACTACTTTGGGTGTTTTTTATAAATTTAAACGTACAACTTCGGAAAGACAGAAATTTCCCTCCTGGATACCTACTAACAGAAATGCAAACATATATGGACACAAATATCTATACAACAATGGTTGTAGCAGCCTTTTTCATAATAATTCCAGGTTGGAAACAACTCAATTGTCCATCAATAGGTGAATAGATAAACAAACTTGAATTCATCAATCAAATTACTAATGACCAAAAAAGAAACAGCATGTATGGATCTCAAAGGCTGTATGATGGGTGAATGCAGAAAGATACAAAAGGGGCCTGTTGTATTTTCCTATATACAGAAATATTAAAACAGGTTAAACTAATTGCTAGTGGTAGAAAGCAGATCTGTGTTTGCTTCATCTGTAATGATACTATGGAGACTGATATAAAAGAGGACGAGAAACTCAATGGGATGATGAAATGTTGGTTCTCTTGATAATGGTGGTAGATACATTTTTCAAAATTCATCAACTTGTATGCTTAATTGGATACATTTTATCAAATATAAATTATATCTCAACCAAGTTATACATGCATATTTATGTATATATATATATGCTTAAATATATATAATGCATGTGACTTGATGTGTGTGTATGTGTGTGTGTGTGTATAGTTTTCCAGAAAGAAAGAAATGAAAACTTTGTCAGTGTGCCCTAAAGAAAGATTTTTTTTAGCAACAAATTATTCTAGAATTTCCAATACTACAATTCACCACCCAAAATAAGAAAACTAAAAAATGTCCATAGAATTGAATACAGTTAAAATCACAAAAATAATTATTGCATTACATTATTCTCAGTTATGCATTCTTTGGCCTCCATAACTTTTTATCTTAAAACAAAATTATTAAATGCAGTCAGGAATACACTATTTAGGAGCCTTTATAGTAGCAATTGATGAAGTGGTGTTTTATTTTCTAAAGTAACCAATTTTCTCCTGATGTGACAATTTTGTAAAGCTGAATTATTATTTTAAGGTGTTCTTAAAATTTAAATATATTTGTATGTGTCATAGACTCGTATGGAAATAATATATTTTATTTTCTTCTGCAGCCAGAAAGATGGTTATCAATGCTAATATCCTTTTGCTGAAAAAATAAATCAGAACAAGCTTCTAGATTTCATAAAGTTGTTGCTTCACTATTAACCTGCCTGTAATATTATTTAACAGGCACATTTTTACATCTTAATTGGCTATTAAATATTTGGGGAGAAAGGAACTGCAAATTTGATGTAAATGATATTTGAGAAATGTGTCCTTTAGTGGCAATTAATTATTTCAGTCCTTGGTAATTTTCATAAGTCTCTAGAGAGAAGTGGGGAAAAGTCTATTTCCTTTTCTTCTTCTTTTTTTTTTTTTTTAAACATCTGTGTTTGGGGTAATGTTCCCTTGTAAGTGAAATTGTATTGCTGATTTCACAATCCCCGAAGTTTTGATTTTTTTTTTTTTTAAAGACGTGCATTTCAAAGATAATTTGAGATTTCCAGGTCATTACATTTCTCCCTTGTTTCCTTTGGTATAAATGGAGTAAATACCCTGAGAATATTAAAGAACAAACACAAAATGTTTACACAAAATTAAGCCCCATTTTTCGTTTGTAGCTAGCAATGGCATATACTCCGCAACTCACATTTTTACTTCAAACAGATTTATTAACAAAATTTGAAGGGCTTAATAATTTTCAAAGAAAAATATTGCCTCTGGGAGTCAAGGGCCTTTTGTGTTGTGAGCCAAACCTGTCTTCTGTGTTCCAGATACCTCTCAACTTTCTGGTGGGAGTTTTGCAACATGCCGTTTTTATTAAGGATAAGAATTATTGGATCAAATGTGGACATAAACCCTAATTTAAGAAAAAATAATTAACAATACGTACTTGAAAAACATTTATTTTATTTCTCAAGTACCATTTGTTCTTTATTTGAAGAGTTTTAAATTTCCTGTAGTTATGCAGAGAGCAAATTACCAGTCATGGTGGCATACCCATTGAGTTCAGCAAGTTGTACTGTGTTTGACACATACACATCAGAATTCTTTGTTTTTCTTTTCCCCCAGTAACTCAAGAAAAAATCATAACGAAAGGTAAAAAAATGAATAAATTTATTCTTCCCCAACCCACATTCTTTCCTCACCTAACGCAGCTCCATCACAAATACCACAAATCTTAGCATATGTTGAATATCTTGGCCTTTTTCTAATTAAAGGCGGCTGCCCAATTCCCAAGGCAGTGCAAAAACCCTTCAGGTCCTAAAAAGAAATGACTTCCAAATCGAAAAGCTAGTAAATAAGTCAGTTTGGGACCCAAAGCAATTATCATTACAAGGAAGTATCTTGTTAAAAGTCTATCTTGAGTTAGCTAGTTTTGGCCTTCTAGTAATTTGAAGGCAGACAGACAGCAATTTCAATCCCAAACATACACAAATGCAATTTCTCCATATTATGATGATGTTTAGTTGAAAGTACTTGTGCTAGAAAGCCTAAACAGCAACTTGTGTTCGTTACTTGCAAAAAATCTGAGGATAATGAAACAAATTTGTTCTAAACTGCATATAAATAATTCTAATTATACTTGCATTGCCAGGCATTTTAACTGGTTATCTAATGCTATTCAATTGATGATCTGAGTGTTTATTAGATGCAAAGTACTGTGTTAAACTTCAGAAGGGAAAGTATTATCAAGGTGGTGAAAGTACACAGAACTTGAAATTTGCAAAAGAAGGAGACAAAATTCCAGAGCCTAAGATAAATTCTATAAATGAAAACGCACAAGGCCTTGGGGATATTAGCAGGAGAAACAAGAGCATATGGAACCGGGGAAAGGGAGAGGTGATGAGGAAAGATTTCATGGAGAACATGATGTTCGAGAAGGTCTTTGTGAGCCAACATTATTTCCATAAGCAAAGTTGAGAAAACGGGGCTTTCTAGGAAGTAGAAAGAGCATGGCTAAAAGCCTGGAGAAGTAATAGCTTGGGGGTATGTTGTGAAAGTATAAACCATATGGTTTCAAAGGAGGAGAGAATATGAATAAGGTAAAAATAGACAATGTTTCTCCACTCAAACTGTGACAAATATGTGAAATTTCCTATTTTCAAGACCTGGGCATCCAATAAAGTATTTTTAGCAGAGAATAATAGGAATATGTCTCCATGCATAATAGTAGATTGAAGATGGTAGGGGCAGAGGTAGGAGGAGTTGTGAATCACTAGCGGTGACTGAAGCAAGAGAATTAGATAAAATGAATGACAGATTAACTCTCAAGCCCTTGGAATGGCAGAAGGGGAGTATTGTGAATTATTGAAATTCATATTTGAATTACATAAAAGACATAATATGAAAAACACAAAATGCTTAAGATGGTAAAGGAGAGAGAATAAGGAAATTCTTATAACTTTAAGTTTAAAAATTTGTCAAGATGCGACCTGAAGCAGGGTGAGATGTCGCCTCACCCGGGAAGTGCAAGTGGTTGGGGGAGTTCCCTTTCCTAGCCAAGAGAAGCCATGAGAAACTGTACCAGGAAGAATGGTGCATTCCGGCCCAGATACTGTGCTTTTCACAGGGTCTTCACCACCAGCAAACCAGGAGGTTCTCTCTGGTGCCTGGCTCGGCTGGCTCAGCAGGTCCTACCCCTACGGAGCCCAGCAAGCTAAGATCCACTGGCTTGAAATCCTCCCTGCTAGTACAGCAGTCTGAGGTCAACCTGGGAAGGTGTCAGGGGAGCGGTATCTGCCATTGCTAAGGCTTGAATAGGTGGTTTTACCTTCATAGGGTAAACAAAGCCGCCAGGAAGTTGGAACTGGGTGGAGCCCATAGAAGCACCCTGGCACAGAGCACCTGGGGGAAGGGGCAGCTGATTTCAGCAGACTTAAATGTCCTTGCCTGACAGCTCCGAAGAGACCAGCGGCTCTCCCAGCACAGTGTATAAGCTCTGATAAGGGCAGACTGCCTGCCTCCTCAAGTGGATCCCTGACCCCCTTGTATCCTGACTGGGAGACACCTCCCTGCAGGAGTCGACAAACACCTCATACAGGAGAAGTCTGGCTGGCATCTGGCAGGTGCCCTTCTGGGACAAATCTTCCAAGGTAGGAACAGGCAGCAAGCTTGTTTGTTCTGCAGCCTCTGCTGGTGATACCCAGGCAAACAGGGTCTGGAGTGGACCTCCAGCAAACTCCAGCAGACCTGCATGACAGCAAATTTACTAGAAAAAACCAAACAACTCCATCAAAAAATGGGCAAAGGATATGAACGGACACTTCTCAAAACAAGACATTTATGCAGCCAACAAACATATGAAAAAATGCTCATTGTCATTGGTCATTAGAGAAATGCAAATCAAAACCACAATTAGATACCATCTCATGCTAGTTAGAATGGCGATCATTAAAAAGTCAGGAAACAACAGATGCTGGAGAGGATGGGGGGAATTAGCAGTGATTTTACACTGTTGGTGGGAGTGTAAATGAGTTCAACCATTGTGGAAGACAGTGTGGTAATTCCTCAAGGATCTAGAACTAGAAATACTATTTGACCCAGCAATCCCATTACTGTGTATATACCCAAAGGATTATAAATCATTCTACTATAAAGACACATTCACATGTATGTTTATTGCAGCACTGTTCACAATAGTAAAGATGTGGAACCAACCCAAATGCCCATCAATGATGGACTGGATAAAGAAAATGTGGCACATATACACAGTGGAAATACTATGCAGCCATAACAAAGGATGAGTTCACGTCCTTTGCAGGAACATGGATGAAGCCAGAAACCATCATTCTCAGCAAATTAACACGAGAACAGAAAACCAAACACCACATGTTCTCATTGGTAAGTGGGAACTGAACAATGAGAACACATGGACACAGGGATGGGAACATCACACACCAGGGCCTGTCAGGGGTTGGGGGAAGGGGGAAGGATAGCATTAGGAGAGATACCTAATGTAGATGACAGGTTGATGGGTGCAACAAACCACTATGGCACATGTATACCTATGTAACAAACCTGCAAGTTCTGCACATGTATCCCAGAACTTAAAATATAATAAAAAATAAATATATAAATATAAAAAAGCATTTACAATAAAAAATAGTTACAATTTAAAAAAATCAGCAAGATGATTTGGATAAAAACAAGTGTAGCTAATTCATTTGGGGTTATATTTTAAGTGGAGGGCGAATAGGGAGAAACGAGTAAGAATTTCTCTCATTCTTTCACAGTCAGCCATCACTGCTGTGAAGACAAAAATAATATGAATACATTTGTTCATTCAAAAAGTATTTATTCTAAAACAGAGAGTGTTTTGAAAGTTTTAAATTGACTGTTACATGTACTTAAGACATTATAAATAATAGCTAATATATACTTAAGACCAATGCAGGAATCATTCTCAATAATATAATCATTTAATCCTCACAATTATATTATCTTCATTTGATAGTTAGAAGATCAAGGTATATAGAGAGGGGTTGAAAAAATTACCCAAGAACACAAAGCTAATATATATCACAAGCCTGACTGAAATCAAGGTTTACCTGTTTCCAAAACACATTCTATATTCTACATTATGCTATGTAAATTGCCATTGAAGCCCAAGGGATAACTGTTGGTAAAATGACAGCAAGAAGCTTCCTTAGAAGATATTGACCATGTAGCTCAGTCTTGAAGAAGAAAATGGAGGTGGCTAAATTTAAGATAGAGTGGGAGAGAATGCCAGGGGAGAAGTGGCTTTCCAGGCAGTGGAAGCTGCCTATGAAAAGCCTGGAGGTGAGAAGCAAGGCACATTTGAGGAATAGCAATTCATCATGAACCTTATTATACTGTCATAAGCAGTGCCTCTGGGGAAGTGGGCACTGTTATGTCACACTGTCATTACTCTTTGAAAATATCAAAAAGTTATTAAATTAGATCTCAATTAAGCAGAGACTTCAATTAGTCAGATTGTGCCTCCCAAAATATTATTATTATTATTATTATTTTTTTTTATTATACTTTAGGGTTTTAGGGTACATGTGCACAATGTGCAGGTTTGTTACATATGTATCCATGTGCCATGTTGATTTCCTGCACCCATTAACTCGTCATTTAGCATTAGGTGTATCTCCTAATGCTGTCCCTCCCCCCTCCCCCCACCCCACAACAGTCCCCAGAGCGTGATGTTCCCCTTCCTGTGTCCATGAGTTCTCATTGTTCAATTCCCACCTATGAGTGAGAACATGCGGTGTTTGGTTTTTTGTCCTTGCGATAGTTTACTGAGAATGATGGTTTCCAGTTTCATCCATGTCCCTACAAAGGACACGAATTCATCATTTTTTATGGCTGCATAGTATTCCATGGTGTATATGTGCCACATTTTCTTAATCCAGTCTATCGTTGTTGGACATTTGGGTTGGTTCCAACTCTTTGCTATTGTGAATAGTGCCGCAATAAACATACGTGTGCATGTGTCTTTATAGCAGCATGATTTATAGTCCTTTGGGTATATACCCAGTAATGGGATGGCTGGGTCAAACGGTATTTCTAGTTCTAGATCCCTGAGGAATCGCCACACTGACTTCCACAATGGTTGAACTAGTTTACAGTCCCACCAACAGTGTAAAAGTGTTCCTATTTCTCCACATCCTCTCCAGCACCTGTTGTTTCCTGAAATAAAGAGCTTCTGCACAGCAAAAGAAACTATCATCAGAGTGAACAGGCAACCTACACAATGGGAGAAAATTTTTGCAACCTACTCATCTGACAAAGGGCTAATATCCAGAATCTATAATGAACTCAAACAAATTTACAAGAAAAAAACAAACAACCCCATCAAAAAGTGGGCAGAGGACATGAACAGACACTTCTCAAAAGAAGACATTTATGCAGCCAAAAAACACATGAAGAAATGCTCCTCATCACTGGCCATCAGAGAAATGCAAATCAAAACCACAGTGAGATACCATCTCACACCAGTTAGAATGGCAAAATATTATTTTTAATAAGAAAAGAAGAATGACAAGCATTCAACTCTCAGTCAGTCTCTTGGGCTGAGGCAGAACAGAGCCTGAATCTCTCATGCGTTAAGTGAGGTTTGATGAGAACATCTCTGAGGTCCACCAACAAAGAAGAAAAAATGAATGGTATTTTCTAGGTCATGATGCAGAGTTGTTATAGTTTTAGGTTTTTCATTTAAGTCTTTAATTCATCCCGAATTGATTTTTGTATCTCTCTAAGGAAAAGGTCCAGTTTCAATCTTCTGCATATGGCTAGCCAGTTATTCCAGCATCATTTGTTGAATAAGGAGTCCTTTCCCAATTGCTTGTTTTTGTCAGCTTCCTCGAAGATCAAATTGTCATAGGGAACATTTATACACTACTGGTGAAAATGTGAATTAGGTCAGCCATTGTGAAAAGCAGTTTGGTTAATTTATTTTATTTTATTTTATTTTATTTTGAGATGGAGTCTCACTCTGTCATCAGGCTGGAGTGCAGTGGCGTGATCTTGACTCACTGTACCCTTTGCCTCCCAGGTTCAAGCAATTCTCCTGCCTCAGCCTCCCGAGTTGCTGGGATTACCGGCGCGTGCCACTACACCCAGCTAATTTTTGTATTTTTAGTGGAAATGGGGTTTCAACATGTTGGCCAGGATGGTCTCTATCTCCTGACCTCATCATCTGCCCACCTCAGCCTCCCAAAGTGCCGGCTGCAATTACAGGCTTGAGCCACCATGCCCGGCTGCAATTTGGTCATTTTTCAAAGAAATTAAGACAGATTTACCATTTGACCCAGCAACCCTATTACTGGGTATATACCCAAAGGAATATAAAATCATGCTACCATAAAGACACATACACACATATGTTCATTGCAGCACTATTCACAATAGCAAAGACATGAAATCAACCTGAATGCCCATCAATACTAGACTGGATAAAGAAAATGTGGTACATATATACTATGGGATATTATATAACCATAAGAAAGAATGAGATCATGTTGTTTTGCAGCAACTTGGATAGAGCTGGAGGCCATTATCCTAAGTGAACTGACATAGGAACAGAAGACCAAACACCATATGTTCTCACCTGTAAGTAGAAGCCAAACATTGAGAATACATGGACACAGGAAAGGGAATAACAGACACTAGAACCTACCTGAAGGTAGATGGAGGGAGGAGAGAGAGAATCGAAAAACTACCTATTGGGGGCCGGGCACGGTGGCTCATGCCTGTAATCTGAGCACTTTGGGAGGCCGAAGACAAGAAATGCCATTTCTTTTGTTTATTTATTTTATTCCTAAAGATCCGTAAAACCTAGTTGTGGAACTATGAAGGTCATGGCTTCCTGTGATATCAGGGTTACTTTGGGATGGGGATAGTATTGGTAGGTTTGTGGTCTGTGACACCATGTCATCGAGAGAGACAACATGAGGTACTGGGTAAAATCATTGACTTTGCAGAACACTGCTTGGGCTTGGGCTTGGGTCCTGGTTCCTGTGTAACCTTTGGCAAATGCATTTGTTATCTATTGCTATGTAACAAATTATCCTGAAGTTGGCAGCTTAAAACAACAAACATTTATCACACACCACATCTGAAAGTGAGGAATCCAGGAGAGGCTTAGCTAGCTGGTTTTGGCTCAGGATCAGGCCTGAGAATCCAAGCTAACTGCTGTGGCTGTTGGCAAGAGGTTTCAATTCCTCACTGTATAGTTGTTTTTGTAGAGCTGCTTACAGACATAGTAGCTGGCTTTTTCTGGTGCAAGGGACCTGAGAAAGAGAGAGAAAGGCAGAGAGAAATGGGGAAAGGGTGCTCAAGATAAAAGCCATTATGTTTTTACAACTTAGTCTTAAGAAGTACAACTATCGCCTCTGCCCTGTTTCATTAGAATTTAATTACTATGTCCAGCCCAAAATCAAGGAGAGGAATTAAGCTTGACCTCTTCAGAAGAATATCAAAAAATCTTTGAACATACATTTAAACCACCAAAGAAAAATTATTTAACTTCTTAGTGTGTGTTTATCTTTAAAATGAAGATATCAATAGTACCCACAACATAGGGTTAGTATTAGAGCTCTCCAGAGAAACAGAACCAACAGAATGTGTTGTGTGTGTTTGTGTATACATATACGCACAAGATTTATTATAAGGAATTGCCTTACACGATTAGAATTGCCTGAGATCAGCAATCACCAAGCTAAAAACCCAGGAGATCCAATGTGTAGTACCAGTTTGAGTTTGAAGGTCTGAGAACCAGGAAAGACAACAGTGTGAGTTCCAGTCCAAAAGTCAGCAGGCTTGAAAGTCAAGAAGAGTGGATGTTTTAATCCTAGTCAGAAGGCTGAAAAATACAAATGTCCCAGCTCAAGTCAGTTAAGCAGAAAAAAATTCCACCTCATTCAGCCTTTAGTATCCAGGTCTTCAAGTCCTGGATTAGGTCCACTCACATCAAGGACTGCAATCTGCTTTATTCAGTCTACTGATTCAAATGTTAATGTTATCCAGAAACACCCTCACAGACATACCCAGAATAATGTTTGGTCAAATGTCTGGGCACCCTGTGGCTCAGTCAAGTTGACACATTAATTGTTACAGGGTTGTAACATAAGCTTAATTACTTCATAATTGATAAATGCTTAGAACAGTGCATAATAAGGATTTGTTAAAGTTAATATTCTTTTCAGATGAAATTGATATCTAGAGACATAAAATGATTTGTTGTTTAGTAATAACATACAAACTATCAGATCTGTATTTTTCTTTATATTGTCATTCTCTTTAATGTGACTTTGGGGACAGCCAGAAAACTACCATCCCCTCACTCTAAAATCAAAATACCTCCTGCATCCATCAATGGTGATATCACATGTTGACTATTTTTATGCTTTTCTGTGTTAAATATTATATTCCCTAGGTAATTTCCTTATAAAATGAAAATTTCCCTATTAAATTTTTTTCTTATAAAACTCATTAAATTAATTTAATAAATAACCACAATGTTAAAGTATTTCAATAAATGAGGCTGGCAGCCTGAGAGGGAAACATAGTAGATGACGTTCACCATAGACTGTATCAACTTCATTGGGTTATTTTTTTCTTCTTCTTCTTAAAAGCACTGAGATTTTCAGAGAGAGGAAGCAGAAATAATATAGGGATATAGAGAAAGAAGATGCTGCACAAAAGTTCTTCAATTTATTTCCCCCAAATCAACTGTCTATCAGAGAATATGGAGAAACGACTGTGATGTAAACTAAAGAAACACTAGCAGCTCAGCTCAGATGTTCTAACCACTGCTCTGAAGTCTTCCTCTCAGAAAAGTTTGTGTTGGACCAATTAAAGGAACATGAAGGATCTACTCCAATAGCTTCCTATTGCACAGCTGTTTCTAAATGCCTTGGTTCTGGTCTCTGAAGAAGATAAAATCAAGGGGATGTTCCTCCAAATACATAAAACTTCCCCAAATCCCAAAGTGCAGGTCCTTCTTGCTTTTGGCAAGCAGTAAGATGTTTCAGCTTTCAAGCTAGAATTGCCTCTTCAAGGTTGCCAGGTTATTGTGGGATTGCAGTAAAACAAAGACATGCTTTTCACCGAGAGTTTTCAATAAGACCTTGTTGTTCACAAGGAAAATGCATCAACATATTAGCCTCCATTGTCTTCTCTGGCTCTTTATTGAAGGAAAAAGACAATGAAATAAAATAAGGGAGAGGAAAAAGAAAATGGATCTTTGAAAACAAAGTTATCTTCTAGGTCTGAAGAGCAACATCAGAATATTCCTTTTTAAAATATTTTAAAAATGTATCATGTCATTTGTAAAGAGCAGAGCCACATAAATAGAGAGCTAAGAAAAAAATTAAGTATAATGTTTGGTACATAATATGTGTTCAGAAAATGTCTGGTGAATGAAATTGTTAACCAATGAAAGACGAAGCCATGTACAGTTACCATTTGCATCAATCAGACTTTCCTTAAATCTTCGTATCATTTCAGACCCAAACTCTGCACCTGAAGTTACCTTTGAAAAACTGCTAGCCTAAATTATACTAACCTCAGAAAGGCATGATGGTGTGGCTGGCTACAATACTAGTCCTCTGTGACTTGCATATAACCAGGAGCAGGACTTCTTAAAACACAGATTGCTCAGTCACATCCTCAGATTTCTTGATTCGTTAGGTCTGGGTGGGGCCAAAGAATTCACATTTCTGATAATTTGCATTTCTAATAAGTTCTCAGGAGATACCAGCGCTGGTCCAGGGAACACACTTGAAGAATCACTGTTGTACGGGGCAAACAATGATCTGAAAGTTCTGAGAGGTGTTTTGTTGTTATTTCTTTTATATAGAAGTTCTACTTTGGATACCTCACCCTTTGAAAATTACTTGAAAGTAATAATCTATATAAATCTACCAGATATAATTGTACAATCTTTGCAATTAATATTTTCCATATGTCTTAACAGATTGGATTCTTATGATAACTCAGTAAGTTAGAAAGAACAGTGATTATTTTAATGATATTTTAATAGGTAATAAACTTAGATGTTGTAAAAATAAACATCTTGAAGACAGTGATCATGTCTCACCTATATTAGTATCCTTGAAACTTAACAATGTAAACAAAATGTACACAGCGTTTAAGAAATATTTAATTAGTTAATTTTGCACAAGGACATTACTTGCAAGTGATTGAACCAGGGATCAAATAGTCATATGACTCCAAATTCAGTGCTCTGTCCAATTCTCCACAATACTCTCATAACAGAGTACTCTGGTCCCTAATTTTCCTTCTATATATATGGAGAGGGGTAAATTGATAGCAACATAGAGTTAGCCTAAAACAAGCTACTTAGATAAAGAAACAATGGCATCTCCATATCCTGTTGCATAGGATGATGCCTGACACATAGGAGACACATCACCCGTATTTGTGGGATTGACTTGTGTGTTTATCTTCACCCCCATCTATGTAACCATGAGTGTATGTATATGTCATCCCAGAATTGTTAGCAGGCCTCAGGCTTGGGGAATAAAGTTCAGGGAAACCACAAGCCACAGAGGAGAGCCACCTGGGGTTTGGGCTATATGGCTCTGACTTCTTCCTCATGAGAAGGAAGCGGCCTCCTTAGACCAAAAAGATTAGGATGGGTGACTGCCAATTCTGTTAACTGGCAGCTCCAGACTCTAACCCTTAAGCTTGCTCTGCTGTGCTTCCAAATTCTCAAATGTGTTCCAATCAAGGGAATGCTGCCGAATTGAAATGGATTTTCCTATCACTGCAAGGAAACAAGGCAAGCCTTAACTTAGACTTCTAAGCAGAGTCCCAGAGGGAGGATGACTAATTAGACCAAGGACCAAACTCCTTCATGCCCTGCCAGAGAGGCCCACTGAGTTTCTGTGGAATGATGGCCACAGAATCTGTTTTCTGCTCATAGTGGCCTGGCTTCCCACAGTAGAGGGGAAAGTCTTTTTTTTTTTTTTTTTTTTTTTTTTTGAGATGGAGTCTTGCTCTGTCTCCCAGGCTAGAGTGCAGTGGCGTGATCTTGGCTCACTGCAACGTCTGCCTCCCAGGTTCAAGCGATTCTCCTGCCTCAGCCTCCCTAGTAGCTGGGACTACAGGTGCCCACTGCCACGCCCGGCTAATTTTTTGTATTTTTAGTAGAGACAGGTTTCATCATGTTAGCCAGGATGGTCTCGATCTCCTGGCTTCGTGATCTACCTGCCTCAGCCTCCCAAAGTGCTGGGATTACAGGTGTGAGCCACTGCGCCCAGCCTTGTGGTAGGGAATATCTTAATGCATATTGTATTATCCAAAGAATTTATAATGTTAGAAGATGTTTGCTAAAGCATTAATGAACTAAACTTTGTATTTCTCACAATTTCACAAAAAGAAACAGCTCTCATAAATCCCCCCATTGATTACATCTATGCACTTCATTTTGCTGTTGTGGTTTTTTTTTTTTTTTATTTATTATACTTTAAGTTCTGGGATACATGTGCAGAACGTGCAGGTTTGTTACATAGGCATACATGTGTGCCATGGTGGTTGGCTGCACCCATCAACTGGTCATCTACATTAGGTATTTCTCCTAATGCTATCCCTCCCCCTTCCCCCCACCCCCAACAGGCCCCAATGTGTGATGTTCCCCTCCCTGTGTCCATGTGTTCTCATTGTTCAACTCCCACTTATGAGTGAGAACATGTGGCGTTTGGTTTTCTGTTCTTGTGTTAATTTTCTTATCCAGTCTATCAGTGATGGGCATTTGGATTGGTTCCAAGGCTTTGCTATTGTGAGCAGTGCTGCAAAAAACATATGTGTGCAGGTGTCTTTATAGTAGAATGATTTATAATCCTTTGGGTATGTACCCAGTAATGGGATTGCTGGGTCAAATGGTATTTGTGGTTCTAGATCCTTGAGGGATCGTCACACTGTTTTCCACAATGGTTGAACTCATTTACACTCCCACTGACAGTGTAAAAGCGTTCCTATTTCTCCACATCCTTGCCAACATCTGTTGTTTCCTGAGTTCATTTCGTTATTTGAATAATTACGTGATAAATAAAAATTAGACTTTCTTTACAAATTATGAGCAACTTTAAAACCACTTTCATAAAATCTACATCATTTTTCTTTGTTTTCAAAATTAACTTTAACATTAATATGAGCCACAATTACTACAAAAACTGAGTTTACCGAAAACATTTAAAAACCAAGAATCAGATTGTGCTTTCTTAAAGAACTCATTTTAAGTGGACGTATTATTTTTTGTTAAATAGGTGACACAACTGCACAAATATTTTCTTTCTGGTGCTCTTCGTAACTAAACAGTGTATTTACAAATCAAATGATCACACTTGAGTGTTCTGTATTTTTATTATTAAACCCTACACAATAGTGCCAGGAGGTTCACCTTTATATCCTATCAAACTTATAAGATACCAGTTGACAAGAGAAGGGCCGGCAATCCTGCGGAAAGTCTGCTAGGGCCAGGTGCATTGAGCCATCAGGAGAATAAGCAAGAGAGAATACTAGAAGTGAAGGTTAGAGGTGATTTGTAAAGGCTAGCTATAGCTGATACAACAGCAAACTATGAGAAACTAGAAAAAATAATTTACCAGGGGAACAGGAAGAGACAGAAGCCAGATGAGAGAAAGGCAGCAGGTTGGGACAAGGGATAAGACTAGCGTCAGGGTGCTCAAGTGCTGTCTGACAGAGTGACAGATTTTAACTGCTACATCTTTTTTTTTGTGGTCTTGTCTCCACTGATATAAAGAGACAGTAACCATAGGCTATTTCCTGACATCTACATAGTTTCTAAAAATCTGTCTTATAAGAGAAGTCTAATTTATGCAATGAATATTTATTAAGCACTAATATATAACAGACGACATACTACATGCTATTTATACATTGTGTTTGCACTCTTGAAACTCACAACTCAGTGGGAGAGGCAAACATTTCATATTATTTGAATTCAAGTAAATGTTTTCTGAATTATTGATAAAATGTGTGTGTGCATGCACACATGTAGATGCAACAATTAAAGAAACCTATCATTGGAATAATTTTAAAGAAATATCCTGAAATAACTAATACCAGATTAAATGTTTAGCAAAATAGGTCAACCACCAAAATACCTCTAACTTGCCTAAGAAGCAAACCAGGCAATATCAGATTAGTGTCTAAGAGTGACTAAGACTTTGAGGTAATGGAGTTTATGGCTATCTTGTTGCTATTACTTACTAGTAGAATCACCTATGGGAAATTTCTGTTCTACTTGAAATCTCAGCTTTGTCTCACATCACTGAATTGTAGAAATTAAACAGAAATTTGTTGCACGTAGAAAATACTTGTCAAACGCTCACTATTTCTGTAAGAAGGAGATGCCAATACCATTGTATGAGATGACCAACTGCTTTGCCCATTTTCAATGATGAGAGTGAAAGGATTTTCTCCTATGTTATCATCCAGGAGTTTTGTAGTTTTGTATTTTAAGTTCAGGTCGATGATTCACTTGAGATAATTTTGTGGAAGGTGTAAAGTCTGCCTAGACTCACTTGTTTGCGTGTGGATGTCCAATTGTGCCAGCACCTTTTATTGAAGAGACTATCCTTTCTCCATTGGATTGCCTTTGCTCCTGCGTCAATGACCAGTTTACTATGTTCCCGTGGGTCTATATCTGGGCTGTCCATTTTGTTCCATTGATTTCTGCATTTATTCTTTCACAAACACCATACTTTCTTGATGACTGTAGCCTCATAGGAAGTCTCGAAGTCCAGTAGAATCAGCCTTCCAATTTTCTTCTTCTCTTTCAATATTGTGGTATGCTGTTCTGGGTCTTTTTCCTTTCCACACAAACTTCAAAATCGGTTTGTCAATATCTGCAAAATAACTTGCTGGGATTTTGATCATGATTGCATTGAATTTATAGGTCAAGTTAATCTTTTCATTGCCTGGACCCAGCCCAGTAAATAGCAAATTTTAGGAGCCTCTTTAATTTCTACTGAAGCAGACATTCATTGAGACAAATTAAAGGTGGGGAATTTTCTATTACTCCAAAACCTTAGTAGGTTTGAATTAGCAGTGCATATTAACTCCCTCCTTCCTTTATCATAAGAATTTGGGAGAAGGAAGAGGAGACAACGAGGATGGATCACAGAATATGCTTCATTAAGACAAGAAACTTTTTCCTCTGCTTTGCTGATGATTGTACCCCAAACACCTGGAGCACTTCCTGCCATATCAAACACATTTTTTGTTTGAGAGGGTCTCTCATTCTGTCACCCAGGCTGGAGGGCAGTGCTATCTCAGCTCACTACAGCCTCTGCCTCCTGGGTTCAAGCAATTCTCATGCCTCAACCTCGCCAGTAGCTGGGATTATAGGCGCATTCCACTACACCTGGCTAATTTTTGTATTTTTAGCAGAGATGTGGCTTCGCCATGTTGGCCAGGCTGATCTTGAACTCCTGGCCTCAAGTGATCCGCCCGCCTCGGCCTCCCAAAGCGCTGAGATTATAGGAGTGAGCCACTGCACCTGGCCTCCCCAAAATTTTGTAATGTAAATGATTTTTTTTTTTTTTGGCTGAAGACCAATATGCTGAAGGAACTTCAGTTGCAAAATACACAGCGATGTCTTTGCACCTAGGTCCTTGCCTGCCTTGCCTGAACATTTGCCTCTGCCTGCAACTCTTTTCTTACTTTTACACTTTTAACTTAACTACTACTGCAGGTACCTCAGATACCTGTTTACACATTGCTACTTCTTTGTGTCTCCATGTGCTTTGTTTCCTACTCCATTTCCAAGAACCAGAACACTTTGGCATGCATGAGGTACTCAACACATAATTGCTGTTTAAAATAACATATTTCACCCTGTTCATGGAACCACTCAGGACTCTGAAAACACACACTTGCGAATAATTCCTGAGTGAATTATTCATACACAGAGGCCAAAATCTACACTCTAGATTAAGGTCTACAGTATATCTTTGGATGTAGCATTGCACTTGTAAAAGTATTTGGCATTTTCCTCTCCTGCCTTATGGTGTAAACAGAATGGTCACTCTGGATTCAAGTTCTCTCTCTCATTAGAAAAACTGCCTCCAATATAGGAAGCCATCTTGCATCTCATCACCTTCAAGACAGCTGTTATCCATTTCCTGAGTGTTCCAGTAACAGCTTCTGGTCTTCTGCTGAAAGATTTCATTCCATTATTTATGATTTAACTTATTAAATGTTGATGGGAAGATTCCCTGGAAAGGTGTGTTACTGTGGTTACCAGAAGCTTCTCTCATCCCAAGAAGAATATGCTTTCTGGGCTATAGAACGGGCTTTAAAATCAGCAGGAACCAGACACGTTGAAGCAGAGACGAGTGAGGGGCACAAAGAACCTATGATTATTTTCAAAGCATCCTGGGAAATTCCAGGAAAGATTCTGGAGTTTTCTTTCAAAATGATAACTTACGAACAGTTTGAGGAAAAGCTATGGAAATTAAACGATTTGATTTTCCTGCCATAGATAGAACAGTGACTTTTTATTCTACAGCTATCCTCCCTCACCTCAAAAAATGCATTTTTTATGAGAAAGTCAAACTGGCCTTGTCTCACAGGCAAACACTCCTCACAGAACAGATGAGCCTTTTTGTTAAATTACAGAAACAGTGAAAGATTTATGATTCTGCTAGACAAAATCCTTTTGTTTTAAATGGTTGCCACTTTTCCATGAAGAAATCAGACACCTTGTTGGTGTTTTCTTATAGTAAACATAAGGTCACTGAAAGGAAACAGGCTAGATGAAAGATCACCACGGTATTAAATTACTTCCATCTGCAAACACTGTAAATCCCATCGACATAAAAAGAGAAGTTATGGTTATAGCTCTGAAGTGTCATGTTTTTGGACTTGAAAAAAGTCCTTCTGCTGAGGACTTTATTCTATTGCCAAGAGTAAGAAACATGATGTTGTGACGCAGTAACTGGACCATGTCAAAAACATTCTACAGTAGACATCGCGTTTACTCTCTCTTTTTCTCAGCCCCTTTTCGGTCGGTTCACTTCTAACATTATCTAACGTTCAATTTTATATTGGGAGAAATTTCTATGAATTAGAGTCAAAGTCCTGTAGTATTAGTTTTTTATAGATTGTCAAGAATTCATTCAAATCATTCAATTATTCTCTACAGTTTTAATTAATTAATTAATTTATTTATTTATTTTAATGATTATGAATTGTTCATGCTGAGGGTAGAATCCAAAATGGTTATCTTTTAGAAGCAAAGTCATTTACATTTGTAGTCAATAATGGTGTCCATAGCTGCAATTTTCCTAAATTGCATCATAGGCTTTAAATAGAACTTAGATTTTTTCATCCAAGGTTATTAGTAGTTACTGTAAGAGAGAGCAGTGACCATTTTGGGGGGGGGGGGGGGGCTGCTAAGCATTTGAACTCAATTCCTAGTTTTGAGAAATTTATTACTGTGTGAGTCTTACCATCAAAGGCCAGAGACTGGCTTTCTAACTTCCTCAAAGATAGGACATGGACATGAGACATGGTAGGACCCTATAGATACAGCCAGGATGTGAATCTGGAATGAGTGATACAAAATAATGAGCTAGTTTATAAGCATTTTTCTGACAGTGTGCAGCACTCAATGTCCAGTGCCAGCAATAGCAATGGTGGGAGAAACACTATATGGTGACTAGTGGAGGCAGCAGCAACTCCCTAAGAATAATGTTCCTGTGGTATGACCTTGAATGCTGTTCCATTTCCACCATTTACTATTTTAATATATCTTTGGATAAAAGCTTCAATGACTTTTCCTCAGTTTCTTTGTCTGTAAAGTAGGGATAATTATAGGCTTTATCTCATAATACTGGTTTAAGGATTGAATAAGTTCACGTGCATAAAACATTGTCTGACAAAGGGAGGGAGGTCTTCATTGGCATTGCCTTGGATGAGCCACTACTACCTTCACATGTATGTGCACATAGACCCAACCACATTCCTCAGCATTTTTGTTGATGATTTTTACAATATTTTCTTCTTAAGTTTACCAGTTAAGAAAAAAGTTTTGTTTCTAAATAATAACCAGAATAATTTTCTGCTGAATACAACCAAGAGTCCTTGCTGAAGTCTACCTCATTTTTCACAATAAAACACTCACACTAGAGACACATTTTAAGTTCAGAAGTAGAATGTTTGTGAGAAAATCATTTTTTCTAGATAGTGCTCTATTTGTATTATGCAATCATATAACATAATGCATATTATAAATATATCATATAGCATAAATTGTGTTAAACTTTGACAACCATCCTGGCAACATTGGTGTATTATCTGTTATCACGCTGCTAATAAAGACATACCCAAGACTGGGCAATTTATAAAAGAAAGAGATTTAATGGACTCACAGTTCCACATGGCTGGGGAGGCCTCACAATCATGGTAGAAGGCAAAGGAGAAGCAAAGGCACATCTTGCGTGGCAGCAGGCAAGCCAGCATGTGCAGGGGAACTGCCCTTTATAAAACCATCAGCTCACCTGAGACTTATTCACTACCAGGAGAACAGTATGGGGGAACCGCCCCCATGATTCAATTATCTCCACCTGGCCCTGACCTTGACACGTGAGAATTATTACAATGCAAGGTGAGATTTCAGTGGGGACAGAGCCAGATCATATCATTTGGCGTATTTATATGTCTTCATGTGATATAATTGAAGGGTGATCCACAGTCTGCTGCTAGAATTTCTGAAGTTCTGTTAGAGTAGAATCAGTGTTAGAGTTCTGCTGAAAGTAGGGAAGGAGAGGTAGTTTGTGTATTTGTTTTAACCTATATGTCCTCATATTTGCCTGAGAGGAAGAAGAGCAAATAATACTTATAAATTCACAAGAACGACTGGATCTTCAACTCCTGAAAACACAGGGCAAAGGTGGAAGCTCTGTTTGGCTGTCATCCACATAGCCTGACGATATCATGGAGAGGCTGTCAGGTAGAAAACACCAGTGCAAACCACATCATGACTGTCAAGAATCTGGCTCCATGTTTAAGAAATCCAGAAAGTTGTCCGGGAAATAGTAATACCAGAAGCTTCC
This sequence comes from Symphalangus syndactylus, assembly GCF_028878055.3. Lineage (NCBI taxonomy): Eukaryota > Metazoa > Chordata > Mammalia > Primates > Hylobatidae > Symphalangus > Symphalangus syndactylus. The sequence continues at coordinate 27,463,820 of NC_072438.2, forward strand.
TTGGATTATTTATTTGATAAGATCTCTTCTCAGTGCTTCTGAAGAGAAAGAGAGAGACAAAAGATGGTATTGACAAAAAGTTCTAGCTGTTTCAAAAGAAATCCATGTGGTTTGCATGCCTTATATAGCTCTTCCTAAAAAAGGAAGACAGCTGTTTGCTGAAGGAAGGCCCAGACTACTGTGGCCAGGAGCTTCAGGCCACTAATTACAGTTTCAGAGGCATCAGAGAAGCCAAATTCTTTAAAATTTGTCTCACATCCTTCAAAATCTCTAATTTCTTCTAAGTGTGGACTGCTTCTCATGACCTCAGATAGACCTAGAAGGATCCGATATGTCACTACCTTTCCATGGAGTCATTATTATCCTTTTTACTAATGGGAAGTCAAATGCAGTGCTCTTGATGAGTACTTGGTGAGTTTTTAACCCCACATAGAGCTCCAAGCAAATGTTACACACATTTTGGTAGTCAGTTAACTGGAAGAACCTTTCTCTATTAACAATGACATATTGGCACTAGAAAGTGTGGTTAAGCTGGAAAGCACAAGAATAGGACTCAGGATACTTCAGCTCTTCTTCTCACTCAAGTATTAATTGCCTATGTGATCTTGAAAGGGGTTCTGCACCTATATTATCATTAGGCTTTTTTTTTTCTACATAACACAGAGTTGACTGAGATCACTTCCAATGCAGCTGCCCAATACAAATTACAAAATTTTTAATTTTAAAGATAACTTTTTCACGGTGAAAAACGCCAATAGCAATAATTCATAACATTCATGTAGGCCACATATGCCGGAATGGATTACCCATGCTCACGGTTATAATTCTTTACTTTATAATATGAATACATATATGTTGACCTATGTTTTGATAAATATTTTACATATAAAATGATAGCAAATAGTTTATGAATAACAGTTGTTAAATATTGAACCATTTCTAAATATCCTATAATACAATTATAACAATAATGATGATGGTAGGTAGTATTTACTGAGCACTTCTTATATGCCACCACTGGCAAAATGCTTGAGATACAGTCACTCATGTATACCTCAAACCGTCCTCGATGTTAGAAAAAATTATAACTCTTATTTCACAAATTGGAAAATTGAGTCAAGACTATACAGCTAAAATGTGGCAGAGTTAAAATTTAAACCAAGGCAATCTGGCTCCATATTCAGTGCTCTTAAACACTCTACATTTTAACACTGAAAGTATACTTGGAGAGCAACATAGCCCAATAATTTATTTTATAATGCTATAATGAAAAACAAAATAACAAGTAAAATTAGCTCAAATTCTAATTGTGTCATTTATTACTTCTTTATTCTTGGAAAATGTTTAATCTTCTTAATATTCAGTTTTTTCACCTGTAAAATGGGGATAATATTATACAGAATCATCAAATGGGTTTGATGAAATAAAAATTTATGTTTTAACAAATATATACTGGTAAGAGGTATCCAGTAGTAAACAGAACAAAGTTTATGCCATCATGGAGCTGGAAAAATTGTAGGCAGATAGACATTTTTTAAAACATACAAGTAACAGGATAATTACAAAGAATGATCAGTGAGTGAATGCTTTCCTTATCTGTTGCTGTGTAACAATACAACCATAAATAAAGGGATTCTGAAAAGGCACAGTGGAGATGGTTCTTTGCTCAATGGAATGATCTGAGCACCCGAAGGGTAGAACAACTGGGGCTGGAGAATGTGTTTCCAAGAAAGCTTCGTTGTCTCCATATAGAGTACCAGGACTGAGATGGTTCAAACTCACCCTGGCTCAGTGAGAATGTGAACATGTGGCATCTCCAACATGTCAAGATACCTGTAGAATTAAAATAGGAGATGTGATGATACTGAGTGACTAGCAGATTAATTTGGAGAGTGTTCAAGGAAGCATCTCTGAAGAATTAATGAAGAGCTGAAGAGGGAAAAGGATCCAGTCAAATAAAGATGATGAAGGATAATTCCAGGCAGAGCTAGTGCAAATGCTCTGTGGAGAAAATACGAAGCCTGGTAGGATGGGGAATGAGATGAAGCCAATGATCTGGACAGAGACCAGATTAAGTGGCGTTATGCCAGGTTAGAGTTAGGAGCTTATTGTAGTTCCGATGGGAAGCCATTCGAAGCTTTTGAGTAGGAGAGTGACAGAATCTTAAACTAAAAGAAATAAATGAAAAGAAAACAAGGAACACAAGAAAACAAACACGAAAATGGAATCCATCCTCAATTTCTTCTGACTACATCTGCTATAATCCACCTTCAGTATCTTCACAGCAGATCCTACTTACCAATTCTCTTCATCTTCTATGCTGATAATTTATGAAATAAAATATTTGCCTTTCTTTAATCTCCAATAATATGTGTACACCATGTTTACAAGATTAGTATACATCTAAAATGGGAATGAAATATTTGGGAGTTGCTGAATCTCATAAACTAATACTGATTTAACTCCAAAAATAGACAAAAGCATTTCATTCATGTGTCATTCATTAAAGCATCCACTCACTCAGCAATTTTTCCATTGATATCCAGATATCAATAAACCAATATCATAAAAATGAGTGTGACAGTTTCTGCTTGCATGGCATTCCTATGACACACAGTAATTTTTCTTTCTTTCTCTTTCTTTCTTTCTTTCTTTCTTTCTTTCTTTCTTTCTTTCTTTCTTTTCTTTCTTTTCTTTCTCTTTCTTTCTTTCTTTTCTGTCTTTTCTCTCTTTCTCTCTTTCCCTCTCTTCCTCCCTTCCTTCCCTCCCTCCTTCCTTCCTTCCTTTCTTCCTTTCCATCTGATATTCCAAAGCAGAAATCACTGAAGATTTTTCAGCAAACTATGTGTCCTGTAAAAAATACACTTAAACTAATTAAAATGAAATTAGTTTCAAGTCTTCGTATTTTGACCCAAAAAGGTTTTGCCATAGTCATAGAAAAAGATCTGCATTTGGTGCTTCTAACAAGTGTGATTTCAGCAAACTGAAAATGGAAGTATTCCTTATGGTCTTTCTATGCGGAGTATTTGTCCATTGTCAACAGTCCTCAGGAACTGGATTCCTTCCACGTGAAAGATATTCCAAAATGCAATACATTCCTTAGCTTCCAAAGCAGAACCAAAAGCCTAGACAATCGTTCTCAATGAATGACACATACACACACAATTTGCAGAGAGGACTGGTGACAAATGTCTTAGCAATTTTTTTTGCAGTTTGTTGTTATCTCTCATTCTGTACCTCATTGGAAAATAACTACAGGCTTTTCAAGGCAAATATATTTGTCCAGACTTAAAAGCCAATCATTTAAAGTCTAATATTGGCCAAAGTGAATAATCGGTTGTTTGTAATCTATGGATGGCTTTCCAAATGAAACTGATCCTTTCATTATCATATCAACCATAAAGTTATTTGTGATGTCAGAGTCTCGAAACCAACATTATTGGAAGTCAATTTTTTATTTTTGTTTTTTTCTGAACCACACATTTAAATATTTGAAGCTAAGTTTTTTTCTATGCTATCTTGACTAAAACCATGAAAGCAGAATTCATTATCAGTGACCATTCCCCCCACAACTTTCCTCCTAAAACTCATGCAAGCACCCAGAGTCACATTAAACCTTCCATGCACAACCATAATAACCATGTTATTCTACTTCCTGTCTTTATTGCTGTATTAACTAGTGGTTTAGGATATGATGTCAGAGTAAAATAGCTGGGGCCCATTTCTGTCTGCATCTCTTATTTTCTGTGTGACCTTAACAGTTACTTAACTTCTGTATCTCAGTATTCTGATGGAGACATGATACCTACATTATGTTATTATGATAATTAATTTAGTTAGTATATTTAAAGTACTTAGAAGTGCCTGGAACACCATTAATATTTAATTAATGCAATATTCCTAGGAATTCAGTTAGGGTTTTTCTTTTCTGTTGTTTTGTTTTGTTTTCTGGGTTCTCATTTTCCTTCTTAGTGTCCTTGTCTGCTTTCTTGTTTCCAAAACTAGGATTACAACCTCTCATTCTTAATAACATACATAACATGATGTATTATGATTATGTATGTTCTCTTATTTTGCTCCTTTGTTAAAGGCCACTGATAGCTTCACACTGAAGTTCAAGTATTTCCTCCATATGAGGGAGACTGATGAGCAAAGACAGGGTTGGAACCTCCAGCATTAGAGGTGGAGGGGGCTTTCCAGAGGACAAAGAACTCTGGGATGTAATCCATGAATTATTGCCATAGAGGTATCTGACTAGGTATCAAAAAGACTTTCAAACAGTCTGTTCGTGGATGTATCAATTCAACATGAGGGTCAGAGCAATGTGAGATATCAAAACATAAAATATAATTCTCTTGACTAACAAGCTTTTAGATGACTGTGTATATATGAGGGGGAGAGGAGAGAATGATAAATCAACTATTTAAAAATTACATTGTGTTATTAGTTTTACATCCTTCAAGAAATACTGAATGAGAGAGGCAGGAACAAAATTTTTTCACCTAAAATAGGTGAAAGTGGGAGCAAGGAAAGGACATTGAAAATATCTGAAGAATAAAGAACTTTTATGGACCAATATGGGTATAGAGGAATAGCAGAAAATATATTAGATGAAGAGATATTGTAGTTTGGGATGGGAATGAATGAGATCTCAAAAGTGCAATTGGTGTCCACATTAGGAAGGTCAACAGATTAGAAGGCCAGGTCTTTCTTAGCTATATGTCCAAATATATTTGATAAATACATTAGACAAAGACCGGGATCTCTTAGCTATGTCATTATGGTGAGGATTGTTTTTGAGAACACAAAGCCAGAACCTGTCATTCTAGTGACAGCTACTCTGACCTTACTCAAGAGTGCAGAAAAGTCTAGCCACTCCATTTCAAACCAGTTTTAGCCCTTACACTCTGGCAGCCAAAGCAGTATGGCATGGCAAAATACAGTATTTTCCACAGTGATGCTGACCAGGATAAAAATCAATTTGGCTGGAAAGAATACACATTTTTCTAGTTCTCATAACATAATTAGAAATTGATCACAGAATAATACATGTAGCACAAACTTTGAGCACAAACGCCCCCAAAGCTTGTGCTCATCAATGAAGATGCAAGGATTAAGGATGCAGTCACACATTTGGGTGGCCTGAAATCAGATAATCTCTCTCTTATCACAATTTTCCTGGCTATAGTATTGAAACTGATCGACGGTGCATCAACAAAACATCCTACTTCTGTTTCTGTGTCCTCTAGACAGAGTCTTCTATTGTAACTACAGATTGGACCAAGAGGTGGGATGCTAGATCATGTATGGACTTGATTTATCTTTGCATCTTCAATACTCAACATGATAAAAGCAGAGATAAGATATTCAATGGAGTTTTTTTGAATTAGTGACTGAGTTAATAAATTAATGTATAAATTGATTATTGAAAAGATAGAAAAATGAATGATTAAATGAATAAGTGAAAAACAAATCGTAGGTTCTTCTAAGAGTTTTAACGAGATAATGAGTAAATGAATAAATGAGTTAATGAATCAAGCATTATTTCCCCTAATTACTCTTCCTAGTAGATACTATGACATGGAGAAAAAAAATCTACATTTTTTACAGTTAAGTCAGGTGCAGTAAGCTGGCTACTTTTGTTAAGTATGCGTGGGGTTCTGCATATTTTTCTGCCTCACTGAAGAAAGCTTTGTTGTAAATGTTACCTTTATACTGATCCTTGAAGAAGGCCATCCAAAAATAGCCCAGCATGACAAGTTCATCATGCTGTTTCCTTCACTTCCCTAGGCTACTCCCCTATGAAAAATATTTTGATTTAGTTGGTTCATTTCACATGATGGCAGAATGAATTATCATTTTATAGTGGACATCAGCAAGAGGATAAGAATTTACCATTAAAACGGAGTGAAACTGAAACTATTTTGGCCTCCCTCTGCTGTCCTTGAAGATAAATGATTATGATGTCAGTGCAATTTGAAATAATATTAAATCAGAAGCTGAAAACACCTAGCAGTTCCAACTCCCTCATATCACAAGGCTCGTATTTTCACAAACTCAAAAAACTAAGATGATTCTTTCATTCTCATTATCATTCTCAAAAAAACAAACAGCTTGTTTGCAGCTAGTTACTTGACATATTGAGTGGAAAAAAATCCTCTTCGTTCATCATGGTCTTACACTTACAATTGGCTACATAATTTGATTTTCTTCCAGATGCTTTTCAAACATAATTGAGATAAATAAAACACCAGGCCTTAAACACTGACCAAAGAAGGAAACAAATCCATACCATAAGTATAATATTTCTGCTTTCTTATAGCTTTGAAGACTTGTTCATGTTAATCTTAATTCCTTCAGCATTTTTTTTTTTACTTCTAAGAAGAGTGATCAGATGATGATGTATTGAACAAAAGGGCAAATGAGTCCATGTTACTGTAATTCTGATAGGAGAAGAGTAAAGAAGAGCTGAAATTTGTTTCATGCCTTTTTATGCTAAAACCTGCAATATATGCATAATGACCCCCTCAAAGATGTCCACATCCTAATCCCTGGAAACTGTGAATGCATTACCTTTCATGGAAAATATATTATCTTATATGGCATCCTAATTCCTACAAACTGTGAATATGTTACCTTATATGATAAATGAACATAAATGGTATATGTGATTAAGTTAATGATACTGCATTTGGTGGGTTATCACGATACACCCTATATAATTACAAGGGTTCTTATAAGAGGGAGGTAGGATAGTAGAGAGGAAAGAAGGCAATGTGATGACTGAAGCACAGATAGGAATGATGTGTCCACAAGCTTTGGTGAGTTGCTTCTTTGTCCGCCACAAGGAATGATGAACAACAGCCTTTAAAAGCTGGGAGAGGCAAAGAATCAACTCTCTTGGAGTGTCTAGAAGGAAAAATTTCTGCTGACCCCTTAATTACAGCCTTGTAAGACTCATCTTAGGAATTCTGACTGCCAGATTTGTAAGAAATTAAATTTGTGTTTGTGATAATTTGTTACAGCGGCAATAAGAAAATAAGGAAGCATCTTTGTCTTACCTCGTGAAGGATTCATAACAGTATGAAGGAGAAGTAATGTCTCCATTTTACGGTGGCACCCAATGCTTGGTGAGGCCCACCCAAGTTCACACTGTCAAGTAATAGTGGAAGTAGGCCTTAAACAAAGATTTGTCAGCCAATAAAGACCATGATTTTTTTCACAGGGCTATGCAACCAATAATATCATCTAGATTTCTCCCTTACCATCAGTGTCAACCTGATAGCTTGCTCATGCTTCTGTGTTATCTAGGAGTCCATTCTGCTCCATAGACCATTGTTTTCATACATAGATTGTGTGGATTGCCCAGAATACTTTAATTTACAAATTTTCCTTCACTCAACCACAAATTTGGAAGTTATCTGCTTTGCAAGAGAAGGCAGGGACATAGAGCAGAAAGGGGAAGAAAGTAAGAAAGTGAAAGCCAAAACAGACCTCCTATATGAATCGTGTCCAGGAGTTTTTTGTCCAGCAGTGTTAGAGTCTTGTGGAATGAGTGCAGGGCTTTTATTTCTCCTTTATAACTTCAACAGGAAGTTACTACAACACACGACACTTTCTGCCAAAACAGCTGACTTTGGGGATGTTCATGAAAATGATTGAAATGGATGCCTTCTCCCTGAGCTACCTAATATCTTCAAGGGCAGCTTGGCCTTCTTCCAGCAGAGATACTATCTGATTTACTGCACTGCCTACTGTGATGCCTGTACAGCCCAACTTCCCACCTGACCAGTGGGAAACAGCTGCAGGAACATACCCTCCCCCTCCCCTTCGCCTCACTCCAGCTGGAAGGAGGAGGCCAGCTCAACATCTGTCTTTCTTATCTGTTTCTGATGTGCACAGAATTTCACATTTTCGGGTTGTCGTTTGTCAAAGAAGCTTTCAGGCATGTAAGTCGTCCCTCCTCTACTTCTTGTTTAGATCTTTCTGCAACTCATTTGGGATCCTCAAAAAATAAAAATAATCCCTCCTTCACAGAGCTCAACTAGGGGGTGTTAATGCAGAGACATACTTTATGTATCAGTTTCTCTTAATAGATTTCCACTGTTTTCATTATAAAAATAAAGTCCTAAGGAATAGGAAAGATGAAACATGCGACTATGCTGCATTTTAGTCACCACCAAATTGGTAATGACCCTTATGGGTCCTGGCAAATGTGAACCCAAGGTGCTAAGAAGTACAACAGTAATTTGTGTTTCCTTTAGATTTTTCTCCATTCGTTTTTCTAGTCCCCTCTCCCCTCATCGAATGCTTTCATTCTGAGAGTGAATAAAGCATTCTTCAGCAACTTTTGTAACTTACTCCTAGACAGTTTGATTAGTTCTAAACTTGGCGTGCTTCGTGCTATCCTGTTGTTCTGATGTGTGCATGTGAAAGAGGAAGCGGGGACTAGTGTGGAACTGGAAAAGCTGACAAACAATACAGAGTGCCTCATGCATTTCTATAAAACCCATTATTTACTGTTAGGGTTTTTGGAAAGGAAAAAAAGCAAAGCCAAACTCTAGAATAACTATTTTAGTCTAATGCTATTTGGTCACTTGTGATGTTTGAGTTAGCCACCAAATGGGGAGGACAGCAAAAAGGAGAAACTGTAATGTATTTTTTTTTTAATTTAGAGAAATATTTTAAATATATACCGAGAAGTTGGGGAGGAAATGCTGGTGGGAAACATACAGATAGCAGAACATCTGATAGAGAACATCAGATAAACATACAGATAACAGAGAGTATGATTTTAAAGTACCATTAATTATTTTGATTCCTAATTTTTAACATGTGTGGGGGGAAAATTTTTAGAAGAAATGAGGTTGATGAAAATAGATATGCTTATATGTGTTGTAACACAAATGTTTCTTGTCTGAAAAGATGTGTGAATTGGAAACTGTTGCTGATTTCCAGAGCAGAGGAATCCTGTGAGGTGGAGTTTATTAGAAAATGATTCTGAAACATTGTTTGAAATAAAACTACACCTTTTTTTTTTTTTCTTGTTGCCCAGGCTGGAGTGCAGTGGTGCGATCTCAACTCACCACAACCTCCACCTCCCGGGTTCAAGCGATTCTCCTGCCTCAGCCTCCCGAGTAGCTGGGATTACAGGCATGCGCCACCAGGCCTGGCTAATTTTGTACTTTTAGTAGAGACAGGGTTTCTCCATGTTGGTCAGGCTGGTCTTGAACTCCCCACCTCAGGTGATCCGCCCGCCTCGGCCTCCCAAAGTGCTGGGATTACAGGCGTGAACCACCACGCCCAGCCACCTATTTTTTAATCATCATTGAAGAAGATGATAATATACAACTTAATGAGTGAGACTTGGAGAACATGCCATAGATCAGCTTATACTTTGAAGCTTAATCGTTTTCACCCTTTCATTGATTTCTTAATAAACCAGAAAAAGTTTTATCTGCCTTACCATCACACTGATTCCTCGATTTCAGTCCTATGTGGCTACTCTTAGGTGCCCAAGTAGACCCCACAGTTTCACCTGCACTCCCTGTTGCATTCTTATCTGATGAATCCCGATCCACTTTTTCAGCCCCCACTCTCCTTCTTCCATATAGACAGCTCTCCTTTCTTAGAAACTCAGTACAAACAACAACAATGAATTTCAAGGATGGCACTTAAAAAATTAACATGAATCATATTTGTCTACATATATATATACTTTCTGTTGGTTTTCAAACTCCTCAAAAAGATGAATTGTGTCATTTTTATCTTGTATTATCTCAAGTAAATCCTACAGTGCCTAGAGCACAAATAACAAAAAATAAATATTTTTTGAAAACTAGTAAGTTTGTAGATTTTGGTTTTGATTTTCCTTGATGCAATTACATATTTATTTATAATCATAAAATACCTGATAGAAAAAGAGAAACTATTGGTAACCGTCACTTTTTATTGAATCCACTATCTTCAAGGCATGATGGCAATCTCTTTATTCCTATTACCTCATCTAATTCTTACAACAATTTTTCATGCTTTGAAGAAAAGTTTGAATATTTACTATATGCAAATCTAAGTACACATTTATGTTTATTTTGCTTATGAGGAAAATGATGCTTAGAAAATTAAAGGTCACAGAGCTAATAAATAGAAGAACCAGTATTCAAATTTAGTTATATTTTGATGCCAATATCCCAAATTTTTAATTAAAGGGCATAATTTGAAACAAACTATTAAAAACTGACACTCTCCTTTCTATTTTCTCCACTAATAGTCCACAGTGACTATTGCTCCCATGTTTATATCCATGTGTGCTTAATGTTTAGCTCCCACTTATAAATGAGAAAATGTGGTATTTGATTTCCCATTCCTGTGTTAATTTGCTTAGAATAATGGCTTCCAGCTTCATCATTTTTGCTGCAAAGAACAAGATTGCTTTCTTTTTAATGAATGCATTGTATTCCATAGTGTATATGTACCACATTCTCTTTATCTAATCCACCATTAATGGGTACCTCAGTTGATTCCATGCCTTTGCTATTGAGAATAGCATGGCAAAGAACGTACAAGTACATATGTCTTTTTGGTATAATGATCTACTTTTCTTTCAGTATATACCCAGTAATGGGATAGATGGATTGAATGGTAGCTGTTTTAAGTTCTTTGAGAAATCTTCAAAGTGCTTTCATAATAGCTGAACTAATTTACATTCCTACCAACAGTGTATGAGAGTTCCCTTTTCTCCATAGCCTTGCCAGCATCTGTTGTTCTTTGACTTTTTAAAATAAAAGCCATTCTGACTGGTGTGAAATAGTGTCACATTTTGTTATTGATTTGCATTTCTCTGATGATTATTTATAATGAGAATTTTCTCATATGTTTGTTGGCCACTTATATGTCTTCTTTTCAGAAGAGCCTGTTCATGTTCTTTGTCCATTTTTTAAATGGTATTATTTGCTCTTTGCCTGTTGATTTAAGTTCCTTGTAGATACTGGATATTAGACCTTCGTTGGAGGCATAGATTGCAAATATTTTTCTCTCATTTTGTAGGTTATCTTTTTTCTCTTTTGATAGTTTCTTTCACTGTGCAGAAACTCATTAATTTAATAAGGTCCCATATGTCAAATTTTGTTCTTATTGCAGTTGTTTTTGGGGACATAGCCAAAAATTCTTTGTGAAAGTGGATGTCAAGAAGAGCATTTCCTAGGTATTCTTCTAGGATTTTCATAGTTTGAGGTCTTATATTTAAATCTTTAATATATCTTGAGTTAATTTTTGTATATGGTGAAAGGTAATGATCTAGTTTCATTCTTCTGCATATGTCTAGTCAGTTATCCCAGCACTATTTATTGAAATCCTTTCCCATTTGCTTGTTTTTGTTCAGCCTTGCCAAAGATCAGGTAGGTGACTGTAGGTGTGCAGCTTTATCTCTGAGTTTTCTGTTCTATTCCATTGGCCTGTGTTTTTCTTACTATACCACTGGTACCATGCCGTTTTGATTACTGTAGCCTTATATCATAGTTTGGAGTTGAATAATGTGATGCCTCCAAGAAGATCCAAGAAAGTACAATCAGAAATGACAAAGATGACATTACATCTGACCACAAAGAAATACAAAATATCCACAGAGAATGCTATGAACCACTCTATGCACACAAATTAGAAAAAATGAGTTAGAAGAAATGAATAAATTCCTGGAAACAGCCAATCTTCCAAGATTGAATAAGGAAGATATTGAAACCCTGAACAGACCAATGTTGAGCTCTGAAATCAAATCAGTAGTAGAAAACCTAACAAGCAGAAAAAGCCCTGGGCCAGATGGATTCACAGCCAAACTCCACCAGGTATATAAAGAAAAACTTGTACCAGTCTTATTGAAACTATTCCAAAAAACCTGGGGAGGAGTGACTCCTCCCTCTTATTCTGTGAAGCCAGCATATCCTAATACCAAAATCTGGCAGAGACACAATGAAAATAAAACCGTCACGCCAGTATCCCTGATGAACATAAATGCAAAAATCTTTAACAGAATACTAGCAAACCAAATATAGGAGCACAATGAGAAGTTAATTCACCACAATCAAGCAGGCTTTATCCCTAGGATGCAAGGTTGGTTTAATACATACAAATCAATAATTGTGATTCACCACGTAAACAGAATTAAAAGCAAAAATCATATGATCATCTCAACAGATGTAGAAGCTTTTGATAAAATCCAATATCCTGTCATGATAAAAACCTTCAATACACTAGGCATTGAAGAAACATACCTCAAAATAATAAGAGCCATCTCTGATAAACCCACAGCCAACATCATACTGAATGAGCAAAAACCCCTTGAGAACTGAAACAAGAAAAGGATGATTGCTGTCACCACTCCTGTTAAACGTAGTACCAGAAGTCCTAGCCAGAGCAATCAGGCAAGATAAAGAAATAAAAGGCATCCAAATAGAAAGAGAAGAAGTCATACTATCTCTCTTCACTGATGACATGACTCTATACCTAGAAATTCCTAAAGACTCCACAAAAATGCTTTTGGAACTGACAAATGACTTAAGTAAAGTTGCAAGATACAAAATCAGTGTACACAAATCAGTAGCATTTCTATACACCAACAATGTCCAGGCTGACAGTCAAATAAAGAACACAATTCCATTTACAACAGTCACAAAGAAAATGAAATACCTGGAAATACAGCTAACCAAAGAGGTGAAAGATCTTTACCAGAAGAACTACAAAACACTGCTGAAAGAAATCAGAGGTGACACAAATAAATGGAAAAATATTCCATGCTCATGGATTGGAAGAATCAATATTGTTAAAATGGTTATACTACCCAAAGCAATTTACAGATTCTATGTTATTCCTATCAAACTACCAAGGTCATTATTCACAGAATTAGAAAAAATCTATTGTAAAATTCGTGTAGAACCAAAAGGGAGCCCAAGTAGCCAAAGTAGCCTTAGCAAAAAGAAATGCCAAGTAGCCTTAGCAAAAAGAAATGAACTCTTCTTGACTGTAACAAAGCAATGAGAAGATACCTTCTAAATGTATTCTCAGTTCATCACAAGCAGATTGATTTGTATTTATTTTCCAAGGCATTAAGGAAAAACTCTTCTAAAATATCATTCAAAAATGTTTCTAATTTTGTTCAGTTGCTGAATTTCACCTTTCATACAATGACTTCTAAATTTTTAGTAAGCTGTTATTCAATCTCTTCTTGCAACTAAGAAAGATGTGCTCACTCTTCTCCCTGTGGTCAATGTTCTTCAACATTCATCTATTGTTTTAGTTCTCTTTTATTTACAAATAACAGAAAATCATCTCTAACTGTCTAAGTAAAATAATAAAATAATAAAGAAAAAAGGTGCTTTATTGGCTTATGGAACTAAAAACAAATCTGATATAAATTGGTTTCAGGCACTGCTAAAACAAGGACTTCAAATGTACCAAGTCTTAGTCCCTTTGTTTCTTAATCATATCTTCTTGCTCCCTCTCTGTCTTCCTCTGTTCATTTCTATCTTTCTATTTATATCTTAACTTTGCTTTCCTCTATGTTTGTTGCATTTTCAAACAGGCTTTCTCTGAATTTAGCAAGATGGCTACTCACAACTCTAGAGTTAAATCTAATACAATCAGCAATACAATTGAGAGAAAAAACCTCTATCCAGTTAGCTCAAACAAAGTCTGTGGAAGTAGTCAATTCTCTTTATTCATGTTAGTTATATTCTAGAAAGTTGCCATAAATGCTTAGTTAGAAAATACTGAACCATTGTCCCAAGGTAAAATACAAGAATATGGGGCTAGGTTGCTGTGAATCTGAGCCTAATCAAACCATTCTCATTGATCATTATATAATCTTGTTTTATGTGGGCTTTCGTTTAAAAACCATTTATGGAAAAACACATAAAACAAGATTATGTATTTTATATGTATACTGTATATATAGTTAATATATAAAACTAGGTATATGACACTATATATATAGTTTATATATACACATATATATGCACACAAACGTAAAGTTATATCGTTAATTTATTTACATTAAACTCATGACCAACAGCACTATAGCTCATGCTTGAACAAAGCTTATATAACATGAATATTTTATCCAAAATGTACATCAAAGCCTCCTTGCTCTTTGGAACAATAGACAACACTTTTTAGTACTATTCTTGCAGTCATTTTAAACAGTAAAATCACAAACACACATACACAAAAATAATCATACAAATGTGACAAACATGGCCCAGAATAGACTTCAAAAAGAACATGTTTACTGCATGAGAGCTGAAACAAAAAGTCAGAGCTTCACCTTGTTCAGCCTCAGCTGGGAACATACACATGGGGTGACCCAAATTTTTTCTGCTCTGTTTGTGTCTTTGACTAATCGGGATTTGGGGATTACAAATACATTTTAAAAGAATTTAGAAGAATTTATATCAGTACCCATTCACAAATATAAAAGCCATGAATAATGAAGGTGTACTGAAAGTCTTATGGCTGTGATTGACCAAGTTCTGAGTCACCTCTCGCTCTTCGACACAAAGGGACTGATGTCAGTTCCCTGTGAGCAACATGGACGATTCAGTCAATTCAGGATGGCTCCCTAAGGGAAATAGATGCAATTATTAGTAGCAGGGGAAGGAGATATTGGAAGTGGTCAGGAAAAGAAAATTACTAAGTATTATTGACACCTCGTTTCAGCCTACTCCTTCCTGGATAAAAGACATTTATTTCTTAAGACTTTTACTTTTTAAAATTCTCTCCTATTAGCATCTAGCTTTCCTCTTGTGTAATTGCTCAGCTATTTATATGAAGACTCATGCAGAAAATGTATACTCTATATAGTAATTATTAATTAGTGTAAAACTATCAAACTATCCTAAATAATGTTATATACAAGTTTATCTAATATTTTCTTTAAATTAAATTTAATTTGTGATAATTCTATTCTCATTTTCTTTCTTGAAGCTGATCACTAGTGAAACAACAAGAGTAAAGTTTCCTTATTAACTGGGGAAAGTGATTGTATTATACTTATGTCAAGCCCCATTTGTTTTTATTTCTTAAAAGATAGGGAAATACTGCTTATTTCGCTTTCCTGTGGATAGGCTTCTTGCTTTTACAGATCGTGTCTTTTATCATCAAAAACGTTTCTTCTGAGAAAACATAACTGAGGCACAGTTTGGTTACATAATTCCACCCACTGATGTACAAATTCAGTTAGCACCTATTATTTTCTCGACCGTTCTTGGCATTACAGACTCAATGCTCTGTACAACAGGTAAACAGAGGGTTACTTAACACATTCATTCAAGAAATAAATAATTCTTAAAGGTGTCTTCATGCCAAAATTGGATTGGTTTGGGGAGATGGGGAGAGGGGTAGGCCCTGTCTTTACAGAATGTGCAGTCAAGTAAGACACTTAACTCAGTACAAGAGGACCCATTAGAGGTGAGCATGGTTTACCTGGATAGCACACATATGGAAGCAGAGATGAGGATAGGTGACATTTTAATGACACCTTAAATGATGAGTAAGTGTATCTGAGCTGATTGAGAGATTTGGAAGTCTCTAGGGAAGTTTACTAATATTTGGTTGACTCTAGTCCTTTGGGAACTCATAGGACTGTATTTCCCACTGGTGAGCTCCAGTCTTGTGAAATATGAGAAGTGACATTTCTTGTGAAATATGGAAATAAAATCTTTAGGACCCAGCATTCTGGGGGAACATCCAGTGTTCCCATTCACTGAGATTAGGAATTCACATAGTAATACAGGGGTTCCCAACTACTGTTTATTGGAATAATAGCTGCCTGTGATATTAAGTAGTATTTTGGGCAAAAGAATTCTTAGACCAAATAAATGCCCAAATTACTGTGTCAAAGAGGTCAAATGTGTACCTCTACTAAACTATTTCCTAGTACTCTTATAATCTTTCTTTTGATGGATTCTCGCACTGTCGCCCAGGCTAGAGTGCAGTGTCGCAATCTCAGCTCACTGCAAGCTCCACCTCCCAGGTTCAACTCTTGCCTCAGCCTCTTGAGTAGCTGAGACTACAGGCACCTGCCACCACGTCCAGATATATATATATTTTTCTTGTATTTTTAGTAGAGATGGGGTTTCACCGTGTTAGCCAGGACGATCTCAACCTCCTGACCTTGTGATCCACCCATCTCGGCCTCCCAATATGCTGGGATTACAGGTGTGAGCCACCGTGCCCGGCCTAGTACTCTTAGAATTCTAATAAAACTTGTGAAGTTACAGAAGGAAGATATGTATATAGCATTCCTGATAATTGTTTTACCCACAGGTCACTAAATCCAACATATATTTTTCAGTCCTTGTATTGTTTGACTGCTTTGCATTATTTGACATAGTTGACCTCGTTTCCTAAGGCATCTTATTTCATCCCTTCACCTGAGTATGTGTTAATTATTCCAGTAACTATCTATGAATTGCATCACATGTGTTAGGCCTGTGTAGTCACTTAGGAAATAAAACAGTGAGCACAGCCAGCCATCATTCACCGTTTCACAGAGCCTAAGTGGGCTGAATGACCTTGACTTTAGCTCAGCAAAAGGATGCTTCAGTTCAAGATAAGTAAAAATCTTATAACCAAGGAGGCAGGTCTATCCAGTGGAAGAGGGAAAACTAGGTGCTTGTGTCAATCCTGAAAGATGAGGAGGAGTTACTGAAGCTAAGGAGGCAGGGACCACAGGACAAAGGAACAAGCATTTCAAATGATTTGCCATGTGTAGGCAAACAGCAATACAAGACCCAAAAAAAGTTATTAAGTCTAGTGCAGCTCAAGAACAGAAAAAATGATTAATGGCAATAACCATTCAGTCATGAAGACCTGACGCCGGTACGTTAGGCTTCAGTACTTTCTTTATCTTAAGCAATTTGACAATTCTTTGAAGGAATTCAAGCTAGAAAGAGGGATGCTGGAGAAGGGAGTGCCCTTTTTTTGACACCTTTCATGGCTGATCATCATACATGTTTACATATGATTATTTGATTTACATAGTATTTATGCTTCAGAAGAATAGAGACGACCTGTAATGGTTCACCATGGTGTTCCTGGAGTCCAGCAGAATGACCAGTCCATAGCATTCCATAAGTTTTTATTAAATGATTGAAAGAATTCATTATATGACATTTTTCATCTATCATCTATCATCTCTCCCATAGATTTTCCACAATTTGAAAAGCAACACTCTAATTCAGTAATTTTCAAACTTTAATGTGAATATGATTCACCTGAGAATCTTTTTTAAACTGCAGCGGTCTAAGGTGGAGTTTGAAATCCTTCAGCTCTAATAACTCCAAATGAGGATGATACTGGTGGCCCATGGACTACACTTACAGTAGCACTGAGTCCTAAGCCCTGAATCCAAACCTAGATGCAAAGAACAGAGTGAATTCAGCATATTCCCTCCTGTACCAGTGAGTCTCATACTCTCATAATTGGATGCCCATAGAAATAATCTGGAAAGTTGTCTCTCTCTCTCTCTCTCTCTCAATATATATAGATGTGTATCTTTTTTACACTCTCTGGGCCCTATCACTAGAGATTTTGAATCAGCTGCTCTGGAGTAGAGTTGCAAGCACTGGAAGTCTGAAATCGCTATCCTTGATAGCCTAATGAACACCCATAGCTGAGATCCAGCGTTTTACATAAAGGCTCACCTCTGGGTTGCCTTTATACAAACAGTTAAATCCAACTCTTTTGCTTTCTCTCCTCATTCCTCCAGTCCCTGGCCTGCCCCTACTCACTTTGCTCATTAGTCTAGCTCCTGCACAGATGGTGTTTGTGGGCATGCTGATGACTTCCATCACCATCAGGGTGCTCAATGCCAGAGGGTGCAGCAAATAAACTGTGCAGGTGTAATGGGGAAAGGAGGATTGATGCTCAGAGGAATGTCTTCTTTTGTGATGCATTCTATCAATATCAAAATCTCCCTGGCTGACTTGCCAGGAAGTATACTTTGTCATGTTAATATGAAAAAGAGCTAATGACACTACATATATTTACTTTTCTTTCTTCTTCTTCTTCTTTTTAAACCATCCAGATGTTCAGAAGCTAGGCATTTAATATCCCGTGTTTGACCTTATAGCCCTCTGCCATCTGCTACACAGGATGTTTCAGCAAGCTAATGTGAAAAGGCATCTGATAACAAATTAACTTGATTGTAACACATTTTGATGATCCCAATTCAAGGTAAAATTTTCATGCTAATAATTACTTAGATGAGGGCTCTCATGGATCTTCCTCAAATTTTCTGATGCCTTAAGTTTCCTGCAACTGTGTGAAATAGGACTATATCCCAGCATAGCCTGTTAAGTCTTCCTTAAACTATACTTCTATCTCTTTTCCCTGATAACTGGGATAATCTCCTCTAATTTGGAAACATAACTTTATTTGGCCTTTAAAGAGTTAACAAATTCTCAGAAAATACTGTATGAGTGAGAGTAATAGCAAAATACTAATAATATCCATGTATATATTAGTTACTTAGTCAATCCATAAAGGTACAATGTGAACAACTTCATATTTTAGGTGAAAAGAAAACACCCCAAGAACAAGAAGAGTATTGGGTCTGCCTGTGAGAATTGTACTTGAGCCCATTTATCCATAGCACCTATATACTACAAACAATCTCAATGCCAATTCATTGTTAGAATTCTCATATTGATATAATGCTTTTTTCCTTTATCTTTTGGTCAAAACATCCCTCTTTTATCTTTTTAGGGAGTAATTTTAGATTCACAGTAAAATTGAGCAGAAAGTACAGAGTTCACACACACCCCACCGACTCACACACACAGCCTCCCCCACCAACATTCCACATCTCTGTGATATATTTGCTACAGTTGATGTACCAACATTGACATATAATTATCAACTGAAGTCCATAGTTTACATAAGGTTTCATTCTTTGTGTCCTACATTCTCTGCATTTTGACAAATGTATGACAGGTAACTAACATTGCAATACCATGTAGAATAGCCACATGCTGTGAAAATCTCCCCTGCTCCATTTATCCTGTTCATCCTTCTCATTCTCACTCCCCATAATGCCTGACAACAACTGGTCTTTTTCTGTCTCTTTAGTTTTGCCTTTTCCAGAAGGTCAAATAGTTGGAATTGTATGGTATATGGCTTTATTCAGACTGACTTCTTTCATTTAGTAATATGCATTTATGTTTTCTCCATGCCTTTTCCTGGCTTAATAGCTCTTATTTGTTTTTTTGATGCTGAATAAAATACTATTGTCTGTATATGCCATAGTTTGTTTATCCACTCACCTATTGAAGAACATTTTGCTTGCTTCCAAGTTAAATGCAATTATGGTAAAGAGACCATAAACCTTTGTGTACAGATTTTCCTATGGACATAAGTTTTCAACTCCTTTAGGCAAATACCAAGAGTGCAATTGCTGGGTTGTATGGTAAGAATATATTTAGTTTTGTAAGAAGCCATCAAAATGTCTTCAAAAGTGGCTTTACTATTTTGCATTCTCACCAGGAGCAAATGACAGTGCCTGTTTTCCACATCCTCACCAGCATTTGGTGTTGTTAGTGTTCTGAATTTTTGCCATTCTAAAAGATATATAGTTATATCATTATTGTTTCAGTTTTCATATCCTGATGACATATCACAGAGGGCATCTTTTCATATGCTTATTTGTTACCTGTATATCCTCTGTGGTGTGGTTCTTGAAAAGGTCTTTGGCCCATTTATTAATCTGGTTGTTTGTTTTCTCATCAGTGAGTTTTAAGTGGTTTTGTACAGATGCTCCTCAACTTAAGATGTGGTTACATCTTGTAAAACCCATTGTAAATTGATAATATCATAAGTCAAAAATGCGTTTAATACACCTAACCTACAGAACACCGTGGCTTAGCCCAACCTACCTTTCCTGTACTTAGAACACTTACATTCACCTACAGTTTGGGAAGTGATGTATTGAATACAGTACATGGTAGAGTATTGTATCAGTTATTTATCCTGAAGAACATGTGGCTGACTAGGAGCTGTGGCTTATTGCCACTGTCCAACATCACAAGAGAATATCCTGTCTCATATGGCTAGTCCTGGAAAAGATTCAAATTTTGGACTGAAAATATGGTTTTTAAAGAATGTGTCTAGCTTTTGCACCAGGGTAAAGTAAAAAGAAAAATAAATAAGTCAAGCCATCATTACCATTACGTTGGGGACCCATCTGCGTATTTTGGATGGAAGTCTTTTACCAGATAGATATCTCTTTTGCAAATATTTTCTCCAGTCTGCAGCTTTTCTTTTTATTCTCTTGGCAGTGTTTTTCACAGAGCAGAAATTATTAATTTTAATTAAGTCCTGCTTATCAATTCTTTCTTCTTTGAATTTTGCCTTTGCTGTTGTATCTAAAAAGTCATTGACAAACCCAAGGTTATACAGAGTTTCTCCTATGTTATCTTCCATATGTTTTATAGTTTTGTGTTTTAAATTTAGGTCTGTGAATCATTGTGGGTTGCTTTTTGTGAAGGGTGTAAGGTCTGTGTCTAGGTTTTTTTTTCCCCCTGAGGATGTCCAGTTGTTCTGAGGTTTTCAATTCTCTATTTATTCTTCACTCCCCCTAATTCTTCATTCTGAGAAAACTAAGAATAAGAGAATAAGAGAAATCTCACAAGGATTATTGTTTTCTTTTCACCAGTATGTAGATCACCTTCATTTTTACTTGGATGCTAATATAATTCTTTCCCCCATATTTGGATTGAGGACAGTTGCAATTCCAATACATATTTTTCTGGATACAAAAGGAATTTAACCAGTGCAAAGGTGGTGTGTGTGGGGTTTGTACAATTGAATATCTAGCCCATTAGATCTGAGGAGCACAATTTATGAGAGTGGATCTTTAAGCACCTTCTATAGCTTTTGCACAGCAAGAAAAACAATCATAACATGAAAAGATAAGCAAGAGATTGGGAGAAAATATTTGCAAACTATAAATCTGATGTGTGTTATTATCCAAAATACATAAGAAACTTCTACAACTCAATAGGAAAAACAAAACAAAACAAAAAGAAATAATCCAATTTAAAAATGGGCGAAGGGCCTGAGTAGAGATTTTCTCAAAGAAGACATATAAATGGCCAACAGGTATATGAAAAGGTTTTCAGTATGACTAATAATCAAGAAAATGCCAGTCAAAATCACAACGAAACTTCACGCCTGTTAGATGTCTACTATCAAAAAGACAAGAGATAACAAGTGTTGGTGAGGGTGTGAAGAAAAGGGATCCCTGATATACTGTTTGCGGGGATGTAACTTGGTATAGCCATTAGGAAAAACAGCATGGAAGTTTCTAAAAAAATTAAAAATAGAACTACTGTATGTCCCAGCAATTCCTCTGCTGGTTATATATCCAAAGGAAATGAAATCATCACCTCCTAGAGATATCTGCACTCTTATGTTCATTGCAGCATCACTCACAATGGCCAAGATATGAAAACAACCTCACTGTTCCTTTATGGATAAGTAAAGACATAGTGATATCATTCAGCTTTGAAAAATAAAACGCAGAAATTCTGTCATTTGCAACAACAAGGTTGAAGCTGGAGAATATTATGCTAAGTGAAATAAGCCAGACATGAAAAGACAAATACTACATAAACTCACTTGTGCATGGAATCTAAACAAAGAGCCGAATACATAGAAACAGAATAGAATGGCGATCCCTATGGGCAAGAAGGAGGGGGAAATAGGTCAAAGTGTGCAAACTTGCAGTTATGTAGAATGAATAATTCTAGAGACCTAATGTTCAGCGTGAGGACAATAGTTAATAATATTGTATACTGAAATTTTATAAGGAGAACACATTTTAGGTGCTCTTACCCCAAAATGTATGGAAGATAATGAATAGCTTAATCTGCTTGACTGTAGTAGTAATTTCATTATGTGTATGTATATGAAAACGTCAGGTTCTACATCTTAAATATGTTCAAAATACTTTTAAATAAAGGTATTTTGTAGTGCAGTTGGGTGGAGGAGGTAATAAAATAATTTTCAAGTTGGCTCAGGAATAGGGTCTTTCAGTTCAGGGTGTGCCAATGAGATGGGTAGATGCCTTTTTTTTCTCCTCTCAGTTTTATTCTATTACAGAATTTAAACCTGAGATGAAGACTGATAGTTACTGAGTGATGCTGGATGAATTCCTTATGAAATCTTCAGGGAGGAAGATGTATTCTATAATATGTGTAGAAAAAATAGTACATAATATTATTAACTAAATGCTTAAACTACTTTTCTCAAAAGCGAAATAACAAGACAGATATGAATAGATTGATATATGCATACATACATGCATAACTAGAAAAGAAATGTGTGCATGCTTGTCTCTGCATGCCCAAATTATATTTATTTTTCTTGTTCCACAGTTCAGGATCTGCCAACTTTTCCTCAGTTGGCTAAATTACTTTCATAACCAGTAAACATATGTTATTTAAGACAGAAAAAAAACTATTTGATAGATTTACTCATTGTATTTTAAAAATGTGTTTTAATTTTATAGCACCTCTATAAGAATCAGTACACCTCCACCTGGAAGCTAGGACAAATATCTCAAGCATCAGGCCTCTGGGTGGAAACCTCGCCAAGCACCCAAAGTAGTGGGCCTCTTCTACACACACCCTTTCTTCTCCTAAATAGGTAAGAACCATCTAGCCTGATGACAATTACCTTATTCCCTTCAGAGGATTTCAAATTTACCAGCTATTATTAATCTTTATTTACCCTCTGTAAGTGTTCTAAATCATATCGATAACTCACATTCTTTTAGGACATACCATCCTGGACATTCATAATTCCAATTTTTTTTTGTACAGAATCTCACTCTGTCATCCAGGCCAGAGTACAGTGGCACAATCTCTGCTCACTTCAACCTCCACCTCCCAGGTTCAAGTGATTCTCCTGTCTCAGCCTTCTGAGTATCTGGGACTACAGGCGGATGCCACCACACCGGCTAATGGTATTTTTAGTAGAGACGGGGTTTCACCATATTGGCCAGCCTTGTCTCTTGAACTCCTGATCTCATGATCCGCCCACCTCGGCCTCCCAAAGTGCTGGGATTACAGGCCAAAATTTTGTCGATCCAGGTTTTCCACAAATCAAAAAGTCTAAGCCTTCTTTGTTGTTCTAAATACTTTCTGGGCATCCTATGCATTTAGTTCTATGCTCTGAGAGTCCTTGCAATTACTAAGTTTATTTGCTCCATTCTTTCTCTATTATTCCAACTCGTGTCTTTGAAAGAGGACCATGTCATGGATAACAAAAGAGAATACGACTAAGGCACAACTGCCCTGTCAAAGTTGCCAAAGCTGGTGGTGCCTTGCATCCCCGAGGTATCTCCAAGATTGCCAAGGCAAGATTCTTTTATTAGAAACCACTGTGAACAAGTTGGCGCAGGGGCTCATTTAAATGCTGGTCAATTTGCAGTTTTCAGAACCCCTGTCTAAATCTGACCCACAAGTTTTAGAACTTTTTTATACTTCTTGATTTTCTCTTTTTAAAGAACCGGTGATTCCTTGTGAGCTTCTTAACACCTCTTCTTCACAGTTTTCTCACTGCCACCTTCACCATCACCAATCCTGCCCAGCTAGCATACTAGACATTTCTGATTACTAGGGGGCCTCCAGCATATATCCCTTATAGATGTTCCTAAAATTAAGCCATGGTTGCATAAATTAGAAGTAATCAAATGTCCAGCTATCAGTAAAATCTTGAACTGCATCAATGCAATTTGAGTGCTAAAATGCACAGATATGAGTGATGTAGTGTAGCTATTTATTAATTCTGGTGCAGTGTACAAGAAAGAATGTTGAACTGAAAATCAAGAGATGGATTAGGCCCTTCCTGTTTATTCCAGAATTAGCTTTTTAAGCTTCCAAAATGCTCACAATTCCTAGCTCATTTAAAACTTAGAGGGTTGAACTCGGTCTCTAAATTTTCTTCCAAGGTGCTATGGATTAAATGTTTTTGACCCCCCAAATCCATATGGTGAAAGCTAATCCCCCATGTGATGGTATTTGGAAGTGGGACCTTTGAGATGTGATTAGATCATGACAGTGGAGCCCTCATGAATAGGATTCGTGCCCTTATAAAAGAGGCTCCAGAGAGCGTTCTCATCCCATCTGCCATGTGAGGACACAGTGAGAAGACAGATACCTAAACACTAGAAAGCATGTCCTCATCAGGCACTGAATCTTCCAGAGCCTTGATTTTGAGTTTCCTGGCATCCAGAACTGTGAGACATACATATCTGTTGTTTATGAGCCACCCACTTTTTTCCTGCAGCTTGAACAGACTAAAACACAAGGTTCCTTTCCATTCTAAATGAAAACATTTTAAGGGGACCCTGTTTTGGGGGAACAACAGTGAGAAGGAGCCTATCAACAGAATGTAGGTTCTGTAGTTTAATACTGACGCATCCATTTGCATGATCTGTGTGAGCATAGTGAAAAAGAGGAACCTTGTCAGCCCGACCGCAGACAATGCACTTTAAAATTTTTTACTTCAAGGCTTGTAGGTGGAAAAAAGATTTATCATTGCTTTCAAGTTATATTTCTATCTACACAAGAGAAAATAGGTCTTTGAAATAATACCAAAGTCTGGGAACTGCCACAGTGCAATTTAGGAAGGATTGCAAGTAAAACTATTTAAGGATACAATATAATGCAAAGAGTCAAATTCAGACAAGCGAAAGACATTTATAAGTTTAGTAAGAACCCTCAGCCACTCTTTTTTCAATGAATATAAATCTCTTGGAAAAAAATTCCTACTGAGATTCAAATGACATAAACAGAGAAGAAGAGAGAATATATGTTATTTATGGCAGTGTTACTAAGGTAAACGCAAATGCCACTGCAAAATGGCTGTGCTCGTAATGGTAAAATGTAGGTTATATACATATTTTCCCTAGCATCTTACTAGTGGATTTGAAAGTAAAACTACAATTGCAATTCAACTTGAAGAATGAGAAATGTTCCTACCTGGGAAGAAGATTAATCTCTCTTTAATTGACTCTTTGATCAGAATAAAGATTTATAAGATGAAAATGCAATATGCCTCTGATAAGGAATTAGGGATGATGAATGGAGAAGCCATTAGCATTATGGGGATTCTAGGAAGGCATGTGTTTCAAGACAAAGTAACCTTTATTGAAGCAACGTAATTTAAGAAGTGAACTTTTTGGTTAGATTCAAATTTATCTACAAAATACTTTCTAAACTTTCTAGTAAGAAAATCCCAATTCTTGCATTGTTACAATGGCATTTTAGAACAAGTTCTTCCTGCCTTTATTAGCTACTTGACAAAAACACAGACTAGCCTATAAAGTGCCATAAAAGCAAGGAGAATGTTGTTTATATTTTCCATAAAGGTCTCAGCTCACTATGAATGCTAAGTGGATGCTAAATCTGAGTCATGAAAATGCCTCTCTAATGAGTAGTAAAGAATTCCCAGAATACGATCATGTCTTTGTAACCAGTGTCAAAAATCAACCTTCCTCCCTTTGTATCAAAATGGTTCCCAGAAGCTCTGCCCATAATCCTTTATCATCCACAAACCAGGTACTCAGACAATGTCGATTAAATTAATTTGAGAGTTTTGTTGAAATAAAATGCCTCAGTAAAAAGGTTTAGTACAACCAATATTTCCAGTTCTATTACCATATTGGAAAAGGTGTTTTTGTTTGTTTGTTTGTTTGTTTTGTTTCAATGCTATAACACTATCACTATACTAGTAAAATTCCAGATTCAGTTTCGGGGACACTCATGAAAACGATTCTCCTGCATACGGTCTCAATTTTTTTCTCTCTTCTTTCTTCATCCCACTCACTTTTCAATGCCAGCCCTGGTTAAATTCTACTTTGAATCTATACCCACACAGCTAAAAATGGTTGGAGACCAGAGCTATGCCAGCTGGTCTCATTTTGAATTCAAGATCACCCAATCACAAGTAGGCCCTGAATGCTCTCCAGCCACCAGAACTTATTCTCCTATTCTAATTAGTTTCTCTGGCTCCTAAACAACTACACCATCTTTCTTTTCTCTCTTGAAGCATCTAGCCTCTTTACTTCCATTCGCCATTTCTGCTGATGACCTTGTTTCCTATTTCACTTAAAAAATAGAAATCATTTCACTATCTCACATCTCCTCACATAATGGTATCAGTTAAACACATTCTATCTTCTCTCCTAATGCCTTTGATGAATTTCCCTGCAAAAACATTGACCCAGCAATTTTCTCTCCACTGAATCACTCCCAGCAGCATACAGACATGCTGTTACTTTTCCCAACCGAATAAACAAAATTGACAAACAAAAGGAAAACGAAAATCTCTCTACATCTCTTAAACTATTCCTTCAACTGCAGCCTCTCTTTGTCTTAAAATAGCAAAATTCTCAACAAATGTTGCCTACATTTGCAACTCTATTTATCTTCTCCATTTGCTTTTGAACCCAGTTCAAGTAGGTGTTTGCTCCACACCCCTCCACCGAGGTTACTGGGTCAAGGTCACCATGAGTTTCCATATTGTTTAGTCTGCGGATCAATTCTGTCCTCATTTAACTGTACCTGTCTGCGTCATTTGAGAGTCAATTCCTCTTTCCTCTTTTGTTCACCTTGTTTTTCTGACTTTACTCTCTTTGTATCACTTCTTTTGGCTTTTCTGATTTAATCTCCTTTTCTGGTTTGTTCTTTTCTCTCCAATCACTGCAATTTTAGGAGTATACCAGAGATAAATTCCCTGGCTTCTTCTCTTACTTATCCATGACTTTCTCTTGGTGATCTCATCTGGTCACTGATGACTACAGAATGCCTATCTTTGGCATCACGTTCTCTCCTAATTCCAGACCACATTATATAATACCTGCCCATTTAATATTTCTATGTAGATATGTAATCAACACCTCAAAATTAGTACCCCCAAACAACCATCTAAAAATATACCATTCCTGCCAGATGCCAAACTTGCTCTTTCAGTTTCTTGGACAAAAATTCTGGAACCATCCTTGAATTTTCTATTTCCCAGATACACTGCAGTTAATTCACTAACAAATTGTGTTATCTGTGCCTTAAAAACATTCCCAGGGCCGGGCGTGGTGGCTCACGCCTGTAATCTTAGCACTTCGGGAGGCCAAGGCGGGTGGATCACAAGGTCAGGAGTTCAAGACCAGCCTGGCTAACATGGTAAAACCCCATCTCTATTAAAAATACAAAAATTAGCTTGGCATGGTGGCAGGCACCTGTAATCCCAGCTACTCAGGAGGCTGAGGCAGAGAATTGCTTGTACCTGGGAGGTGGAGGTTGCAGTGAGCTGAGATTGTGCCACTGCACTCCAGCCTGGGTGACAGAGTGAGACTCCATCTCAACAATGACAACAACAACAACAAAAATTCCCACAGTCTGACTCCTTGATACTACTACTTTCACATTCACCCCACTGGTCCAAGCTGTTTTACTGTTCCACCAGCATTATTACAGTAGCCTCCTAACTAGTCTCTCCTCTTCTACTCTTATCAAACACAATCTATTCTTAATAAAGCAAGAACATAAATCCTCTTAAAACTTAAGTCATGATTCCAATCAGAAACCTGCAATAAACACTGTTATGGCTATCTATTGCTGCATAACAAATCATGCTAAAACATAATAGTTTTAAACAAGTTATTATATCTCTCTGTGTTGACTTGTGTTAGCTGAGTCATGTGGATTTTGGATGCTAACAGATAGTGACTGGGACTGGAGTCATCTGAAGGGTTGACTAGAAGGATGTCCTAATCCAGTCTATCGTTGTTGGACATTTGGGTTTGTTCCAAGTCTTTGCAATTGTGAATAGTGCCGCAATAAACATACGTGCGCATGTGTCTTTATAGCAGCATGATTTATAGTCCTTTGGGTATATACCCAGTAATGGGATGGCTGGGTCAAATGGTATTTCTAGTTCTAGATCCCTGAGGAATCGCCACACTGACTTCCACAGTGGTTGAACTAGTTTACAGTCCCACCAACAGTGTAAAAGTGTTCCTATTTCTCCACATCCTCTCCAGCACCTGTTGTTTCCTGACTTTTTAATGATGGCCATTCTAACTGGTGTGAGATGGTATCTCATTGTGGTTTTGATTTGCATTTCTCTGATGGCCAGTGATGATGAGCATTTTTGCATGTGTTTTTTGGCTGCATAAATGACTTCTTTTGAGAAGTGTCTGGCACATATACACCATGGAATACTATGCAGCCATAAAAAATGATGAGTTCATGTCCTTTTTAGGGACATAGATGAAACTGGAAATCATCATTCTCAGTAAACTATCACAAGGACAAAAAACCAAACACCGCATGTTCTCACGCATAGGTAGGAATTGAACAATGAGAACTCATGGACACAGGAAGGGGAACATCACACTCCGGGGACTGTTGTGGGGTGGGGGGAGGGGAGAGGGACAGCATTAGGAAATATACCTAATGCTAAATGACGAGTTAATGGATGCAGCAAACCAACATAGCACATGGATACATATGCAACAAACCTGCACATTGTGCACATGTACCCTAAAACCTAAAGTATAATAATAAAAAATAAATAAATAAATAAATAAAAACAGAAAAAAAATAAAAATAAAAAGGACTCTAATCATAGTAATTTACTGTATCTAAAAAAAAAAGAAGGATGTCCTAGATAACTCATCCTCATGGCTGGCAGTAGGTGCTGGCATTTGACTGGAAGCTCAGCTAGCTGTCGGATTGTCTATGCTTCTCTCCATGTGAGTTTGGTTTCTAAGAGCGTGATAACTGAGTTTCAAGAATGAGTCTTTCACATAACAGGAAGTAGAAGATGACATTCTACAAACTGGGACTCAGAATCTGGCACACTGCCGCTTCTTTTGCATTCTGTTGGTCAAAGCAGGCACAAACTCTACTAAAGTTCAAGGAAAGGAGACATATACCCTGCCTCTCAATGGAAGAAATGTCAAACCTTTTGAGACCATGCTTAATCTGCCATAGTTTCCATATTATTCCTAGTAAAAGGCAACATTCTTGCAGTGATCTTCAAAGCCCATTATATAATAAGAACTCAAGATACCTCTCTGATCTCATCTTCTACTAACTTCTCCTTTCTTACTTCATTCTAGCTACTCCTCAAAGCTGCAAAGCCTTAATGTTTGTTATCTTCTCTTTCTAGAATCCCTTTCCCACAGGTATTTATATATCCACATGGCTTGATCCCTATTTTAATGTCTGTTTAAATGTAACCTTCTCAGGGAAGCATTCTCTGACAACCCAGTATATATATTTGTTGTCTGACTCTTATTAATAAAAAGAAAGATGCAAAGTGTAAGGAATTCTCACAATTTTATTTACTGCTGCATTTGTGGTGTCTAGAATAGTTCTTGGAACATTAAACAAGCTAAATAAGTATACTTTTTGAACGAAGGAACATAGTGTGTTTCTTTAATTCCTAGCAGTAGATTTATTCCATTTAACTGCAACAATTGAGGATTTTTCCCACTTGACTCACTTTGAGTTCACAAAAAAAAAAAAAAGAAAAAAGAAAAAAATCTATTTGTGGAAGAGATGCTTATTGCTCAAGTACTTGATCACACTCAGAGAACAACTCCAGATACATCCAGCATTAGAAGAGTGATCTTCTAAATCTTAAGACAGACAACTGAACTATTAACCCTGGCAAAGATGGTATCTCATTAGGGAGCAAATGTGGCAGTAGATCAATTAACTCTTTGACATCACCTTGGAATTTGGAGAATCCAAATAACTAAAGTAACTACTTTATAATATGTTAAGGTTTTGAGGTTTACAAACCTATTTCCTAAGCTTTTTATGTACATAGATGTAAATCGCGCTAAATTCAATTAATATTATAAGCTTAGAAGCCATCCACTGAAGGCTTTTTGTTTCTCTTGACCTTTAGTTCAGCTCTGTGTCCGTCCAACCATTTTGCTCCCAGGGAACACACAAAGCATTTACAGGTAAGCATTCACTCTAGTCCTTCATGTATGAAGCCCTCCTAAGATTTCTCACCAGAAGCTCAGTTTCATTTAAAACTACAAGATATAAGGAAATTCTTGAACTTTCAAAGGTACTGTTTTTACCATGAGTATCAGTCATTATTAAACATTATGAAGTTCACAATTAATTAATTCACATTTTATTGTGATTGTTGCTGATTATTTTTCAGGACTATGCTCTCCACACACCATAGTTTGAAACATTAGGAAAAATACTGTTGGTATAGCTTGTGTATGAAACACAATGAAGTTTTCCAAAAGCACTTTCGCCTGAACAAAATTTGACCCCTGTCGGTGAGATGTCAGCACTATATGTCAAATGAACTAGAGGGGAAGCTTCTAATATAAATACGTTATCGAAGACAAAGTCACTGGGCTCTTTGCAGCAGGGTCAGCTGAACCCAGGAAATATGTCCCACATTTTATCTGAAGATCAGCATAGAACGGCAGCCCCTGCTCCATCTGTGAAAGGTTAAAGTGATGCTCTTGCACATGCAAAGAGGCAGAGTGCAAGTTTGGCAGGAAGAAGGGTGACACTGCAAAAAAATGTCATTTAAAATGGGGTTGAAGGATGTCCAGTAACTTCTAGACAGTTGCTTCTCCTGATATTAGGAGATGATTATTCACTTTGCAGCAGATTCCAGGAACTGTTTCATATTCAGTAGGTCAGCATGCTTCAGAATCCTGCATTGATTACAATAATTCCAATTCTGTTAGCTTTTTTTGAGGGCTTACTCTGTGCTATAACAATCAGCTGAATGAGGCATTATGTCACTAATCCTAAAACAGCACCAGGAGGCCCTTTAATTTTTTTTCTAATGCATATTAATCTACCCATGTTAGTCCGTCTCTGCTAAAAACGCCAGCCAGCATTGTCTCTCACTTAAAGTATTTCAGTAACATCAAGGTAGCTCTCCTTGTTTCCATTCTTATATCTTAATCATTTCTCTGTACAGCAAAGAGATGGATATTTTTATTGTCATGATATATCCTTGTGTGATCTGTGCCCTGCCTACTCTATCAGCTTAATTTCATATCACTCTCCCCACAATTTCTGTGTTCTAGTTGTATTAGTCTTTTTCTTTTTGTAGTTTCTTGACTATTTCTTGTTTCTTCATCACTTACATATTTTCCTACAGAAGAAAGATTTCTATACCTATTTCTTCTCCCTGCCCCTGGAAAACTCTATTCTTCTTTGTCCCAAATCTCATTAGACACTTTTTTAAACCATATGTTCCTTCTTACTCGCATTTAGAATAACTGCATGTCAACAGTCCTTGGACAATTAATTTGTTTTCATCTCTGATGCACAAGAATGCAAGCTTTGAAAGGGCAGAGAACACATCTTTTTGTTAACTTCTTACTTCCTTAGCAAGCCATTGTATCACCTACACACAATTAGCACCAAATATGTCTTCAAATAAATGAAAGGCCCTTTATGCTTATAACATTAGGAAAAATTGATGTTTTGAATGAGAAGGATCACTTTTACAGAGAAGAAAACACATAAAAACAGGTAAAGGATAGTCTTTGAAGGCACACCATCATAATTTTAGGGCCAATATTAGGTAATAATAATGACTCCCAGAGAGGGTGACCATGGAAAGTAGCAGGAACTTACAAGCAGAACTGAGAGTCATTCTATATATATATATGTGTGTGTGTGTGTGTGTGTGTGTGTGTGTGTGTGTGTGTGTGTATTCAGGTGCAGCATCAGTTCACTTTTAAAAGAAGAAATGTTTTTCTCTACTCCAAAAAACATTGACAGAAACGATGAAGATTAATGATTGTTCATGCTGACTTGACGTTTCTGAGGCGCTTCGTTCAGGAGCCTGCTCACTTTCCCGTAATGTGTTTTCCTTCCTTAGCTGAATGTGCTACTCTCTTCTGTTGCTCTTGGACTTGTTTCCCTGACATTTCCTTCTCTGTCCCTTCTTTAATGCTCTGGGTTTTTCCAGTGTTCTATCTAAGCCTTCTCTCTTTTCATATTTTCTACTTACCTTATCTGATCTTCTCCATTGACTGAGCTTTAATCACTAAAACTTAAACAAAAATCATAGTTTCTTCTTTCTTTCATGTTGGCTTCTCAGATACATTACTTCCTACTCAAAGTATCTGTTGGATGTTTATTATGAGCTAACGCGTTATCCATTGAGTAGGCAATCTGGAACAAAATGGGGAAGATCTGTGCCTTCACTGAATTTATGAATGCAGAAGAGATTATAAACCAATATATATATAAATAAATTAATAAAAATCAGATTTTTTCTGAAGAAAAATCTAGACTATGTTATATAAGAGGAAAGCATGGGAGACATAAATTTGATGGGATCTAGAATGACCTTTCTGATATAGAGGACTTCCAGCTGATTTCTGAGAGCTGAAATATTTTAGACAGGCCAATTATATGAAGAAGAGAAATCTGGCCCAAAGACAAGAACAAAGCTGTGTGTTTAAGGTGGGACAGGAGTTGTGTTAAAAAGACAATCTGTAACCTGCCTCTGGTTCACAAAATCTCCAATCATCAGAAAATTAAATCAGAGTATCTGAGCTGGTAATTGAAGAAGCCATGTTGCTTTATGATTAGGGAAGGGAATGACCCTCCAAGACTTGTTTGGATCTTCAGGATACAAAAGAACATGGGGGTTTCTGGATATGCAAAAACCCAATACCTTGGAGGTGGCAGGAACTTCAATGGGTGCCTGTGTGGACCAGGTACTAATTGTTATAACGTTGGAAGATTTGATGATGTTTCCTGTAGTCCAGCTCGACATTGAGTTAAGGCTATTGAAAGGACTTCCCAGATGATTTCCAGAAAGGGACTCGCCAGAGCAATGGTCAGCAAACTGTGGTCCATGAACTGAATGCCTGTTTTTACACATGGTTTTTGCAAACACAGCTACACTCATTTGTATTACCTATCACTGCCTTCATGTGACAATGGAAGATGTGAATAGTTACCCACAAAGCCTAAAATATTTTCTGTCTGTATTTTTTTTTCAGAAAAAGTTTCCTAATCACTACTGTGACCCTTACTTTCTCTTCCTTCCATCTAGATTGTCCTTAATGTCATCTTTTGACTGACAGAACCCCTGACTAATCAAGTCACAGCCCATGTCACTGTGCTGAGAAGACTTTAAAGAGTCCCTTTCTACCCTCACCCCACAGAGCTGATCACGCCTATCCTATCCTGCACTGCACTTATCATAGTATCTCAATTGCAACATTTCTTCTTCTTCTAATAGACTCTGAGTATTTTGAGGCCAAGCCCTGTGTCTCACTCACTTCTGTATATTTCACATACTTTGCAGTGTATCTTGCATATAGCAGGACAAATTAAGATTTGACTGGGCAAGGAAAGGCATCAATGTGAAATAGATTGGAGATTCCTCACTTGAAATATGCATTTCTCCTCTTTGGATATGTCAGAATTTAACTGTAAGTTAACATTATTCTGCAATCACAGGTCTCATCAAGAATGTCAAAATTGTTTTATACTAGTTTACTAGCTTCAGAGACCATAACAGTCAACTGACTCTATTAGCACAAATGACCAGGGTGATTTTCAAATGAAAGATTTGTTTTTGCCAGTTCTGTGAATTAAATCATTTGGATATTTTGCATTTCCATAAAATGCTAATAGATTCACTAATGTAATCCAGCAGTCCTCCTCTAGATATGCAATTAAAGTCCACTCCCATCTCAGCCACCATTTATCAGAAACTTGCTGGCCCTGAAGGTCATCAGAATTTAGCACCAACCAAATACAGAGAGAGCAGATGTCCTTTTGTAGAGAATTACCCAAATAAATCTTTTCTGAACAAAGAATTAATACAAAGCATTATAATAACTCACAAATATTTCTCAGGTGGAAGGTGGTTTTCAAGATAACTATTAAGAAAAAAAGAATTTCAATCATAAACGTTCACAAAATTTTCTATTGATTTCAAATAGCAAATTAGTTGGAACTGCTATTCCCTGAACAATTTGTGACAAAATCATCAGGAAATAGTTACTGCAATTTCACATTTGGCAGAATTTTATTTTGATTCTTAGCAAATGCTTTGTCTCATTAGACATTGAGATGTTTCTCATAATAATTGTAGAAAAGTAGTAAAAGAGACAGTAGCTATAGATTTCCTCCCAAAAAGGCTAAGCCTCTCTAGATAACAATAAACAGTCTGTAACAATGACCTTAATTTAGGATTTAGTGGTCAAGTCCCAACAAAATGATCAGAATTCCTTTGTAGGAGTACATTCCGAATGATAAATTCTGTTATCTGTTTTCCTTAAAATGTTTCTATACTATAAGTACTTGTGAAATAAACAAGCAAAAATATAGAACAAAAGAGAAAAGACTCAAAATGCCCTGGAGGTAAATTTTTTATAAAAATTCATGTAGCCATACTTACAATAATTCATTTTCATACACAGCTTTAATCACTTGAAGCCTTACATAACCATTTTCCTCCACTGGAAGGAAAGTCTTGGTCTCAATGCTCATTCTCCTCCTTGTCTCTCTTTTTGTCTTCAGTTCACTGGAATTCCCTTAGCTAGGGGGACTCTCAGACTCAGTCTTTGCCCAAAGAGAGATCAGAGTAAAGGCCTTGTTATCCAGACCATAATCTTCCCTCTCCCACTGTGGCTGCTGCTCCTCTGTTTCTCTGCTCTCTGTGAAGTGTGCAACAGCATGGCACCACTTTAAACCAAACTTCCTCACTGTGCTGTCCTCTAGAACTTCTCTCAGGATAGCATTTCTCCTTTGATCATCAACCTCAACAAGAAGTTTGAGACTTTCTAATCTGGTAAAGAATCTCACTCTTGGTGAGATATTTTCAGTTATCTCATTGATCGCATATTTCTGTAGTGTTGCTGATTACACTGACTACCTTGTGTGCAACACTCAAGTCTAACATCTTGCTGTGGTCTGTCTTTCCATCCACTATTATACCTATTATTCTCTATTTTTCATACATACTCTGGTGGTATCATGATACTATGAAATGGAGATTATTAGTTTCACATCCTCAGTGCAGAATCTTAGGCTGAAAGAGTTTAAGATGAATGTCCAAAGTCACCAGTTAGCTGCCAAAATCAGTATCTGAACTCAGATATAATTTTAAAATATGAATGAGCTACAATATTAAAAATCAACAGTCTCTGTATGAAAATCTGGAGCTTTTGTTGAATTATCAGATGTTCATAGTATCTCATGAACTTGCAACAGCCAAGGAACCAGTGTAAAGTACCATGGCATAAATCCACAGTGGCCAGGTCTATGCCAGCTACTTTGAGGTTATAGAGAATTTTCATAACATATAGAAGCTGAGTTTGGGAAGCTGAGAATCTTATTGAAGAGAATGAACAATGGTACAAGAAACATTTTCAGAATTGTAGATCATAATCTGGTGTTAAAATAATTGGAAGGAAAAACGCATTAGTGACTCTCAACAACACAATTGGAGGAAGAAACAAACATGGGCCAGAATATCAGTGAAAGTCACATGAATGAGGTGACTCAGAGGAAGTATGTTCGTCTGGGAATAGTAAGTTTGGGTTAATCTATTATTAAATTATTAGCCTGGCTCTCCTTGGAAGCAGACAGTGAGACAAGGACTTGACTTCAAGTGGTTTATTTGAGATATAATCCCAGAATATAATGATTAAAAAGTGCAAAAAGGGGGCAGGGAAAGAAGAGAACCAGGAAAAGAAATAAAAAGTGGCAAGCCATTTAATATGTGGAAAACTAAGCATGTTACTACTGTAGACAGTTGGAGTTTAATACTACTGGGAATTCTGACAGACCATATACAATATACATCAGAGTTGCCCCAGCTGAGGGATGAGAAAGATGAATCTGCCATTGACTAAGGGCTGCTCGAAGTAGTATTAACTCTTCATTGCTGCTGGTCACCTATACATAGATGGAATTTGCTCTGCTAGACAGAGAAGATTTTAATGTGACTGTGTTTTTCATTCAGAGATGCAGAGATGAGTGCTATGAGGATGTGAGTGGGTCGCTGATAGTCAGCAATAGGTGGGACCAAAAAAACAGACAGAGAGAGAGAGAGAGAGATTTTGGAAAAAGAAGAGGAAAAGAGAGTTATTTTTATATGAAAGAAATTTAAGTATGCACATGAAGGTGAAGTGAGTCCAAATAATCACCCCATTTTATATCATTTTATAATGTATAAATTGCTTTCACATATAAAATATTAAATCGAGTACTTTATATGTTATTGTGAGAGGACTAACAGAGGAGACCAAATCTCAGAGGGCTTATTGAAGAGTGATGAAAACTAAAATTGAGTAAGTCTGTGTTCTAGATACCCCACAAAGTAGATAAAAAGATTAGTCCTTCTCATGGCAGAGAAAAGAAGGAGCACTGGTGGATTTGAATAGGGAAGGGCTATGATAAATGCAGCATTTCAGAAGGATTTTTGACAACTATCTAGCCATTCATTCATTTGTTGCATAAATATTTGTTAGTTATCCTCTATGTGCTAGATGCTGAGAAAGAATAAAATTGTGAATAAGATGCAAGAGATGCACATGTAGACAAATAACAGCAAGACTAAGCGTAGGTGAAAAAGAAGGAAAACTGTGACACAAATAGGGACATTCATTGGTGGCAAGAGAAACTGGAATTCAGAGAGTAGACAGAGTACTTTTTGTAGTAAATCCATTGGCGATTCTGTGACTTCCTAAAACAGGAAAGTATCAGGGGGATTGTAGAGAAAATGATGGAGAATGTAGCAGGCATTGTTAGTTGCCTAAACTAGTAGGCTTGCTAACAAAATTCCAGTTTATTTGAGATTGCAATGGGGCCAGCCCCAGAAATGAAAATATGATACACCTGAGACAATCAATCAAGACAATTCCATTTTCTTTGCCTGATACATCCAGTCTCTCTTGAAGCTAGAAGAAGCTGTGTGGAGCTACATATGGCCAAAGATATTTTCAGAAATACGATGGGGATGGAGGTATGAGTGTAGTTCTCTCTGATAAAAATAAATATCATTTGTTCCTGCCTTGTATATTGAAGCATAGCCCAAGAACATGATTCTTAGACCTTTTCTTGTGGCTGGGTGTAGTGACTTGAATAAAGAAAAAGAGGCAATATGATCACAATAGCTGAGCAAAACGATGGGAAAAGCCTGGAACTTTATTGCCTAAGTAAGCTCCTGAACAAGCCCTGTAATTACAGCCCACTGTTTTGTTTTGTTTTGTTTTGTTTTTTCCTTTTACTTTAAGTTCTGGGGTACATGTGCAGAACATGGAGGTTTGTTACATAGGTATACATGTGCCATGGTGGTTTGCCACACCTATCAACCCGTCATCTAGGTTTTAAACTCTGCGTGCATTAGGTATTTGTCCTAATTCTGTCCCTCCCCTGCCCCCCATCCCCACAACAGGCCACAGTGTGTGATGTTCCCTTCCCTGTGTCCATGTGTTCTCATTGTTAACTCTCACTCATGAGTGAGAACATGCAGTGTTTGGTTTTCTGTTTCTGTATTAGTTTGCTGAGGATGATGGTTTCCAGCTTCATCCATATCCCTGCAAAGGACTTGAACTCATATTTTTAGGGATGCATAGTATTCCATGGTGTATATGTGCCATGTTTTCTTTATCCACTCTATCATTGATGAGCATTTGTGTTGGTTCCAAGTCTTTGCTATTGTAAATAGCGCTACAATAAACATACGTGTTCGTGTGTCTTTATAGTACAATGATTTATAATCCTTTGGGTATATACCCAGTAATAGGATTCTGGGTCAAATGGTACTCTGTTTCTAGATTGTTGAGGAATTGCCACACTGTCTTCCACAATGGTTGAAGTAATTTACACTCCCACTGCACTGTTTTGTTTTAAGTTTACGATTATTTGGATTTTTCTAAGCACTCTTATTCAATATTCTATTATACGTAGCTACAATCTTTCCTGTCACAATAAGTGTAACACTGTATAAAAGCACTGTCCTAAAAGAAACAGAAACGGCAAGTGGCAATGGGTTCAGCTGGTGACAAATTTAAATTAAAGTAGTAGTTCTAAAAGTGAATACGATATAAATGGTTCGAAAATACCACATGGAAGAGTCATTCTAAGTTGGCCAATAAGGTTTGAGTAATGTCTCATGTACAACAGGAAAGGAGGTTTCTAAGAGAATGCCTACGATAATTTGCTCTTGACCTTGTTTTTGTCAACATTTCCTTCTAAGTTTTTTGGCTAAAGACAAAGAAAACATACATACTATATTGCAAGTGAATCACATATTAGGTAGTTGATACCTTGCTTCAAATAATTGAGACTCTAAAAATATTTCGGCTAGAAAAATAACCTAAAATATAACAGATGAAACAAAATATTGGAAAAAATATAAGCTTTTAGAATTAGGTCCATTAAACAAGCACTTAAACAATGCAGCTAAATGTTACAGTTCAATAGCAGTTGATGTGAAAATAACATATGTTATTTGGCTACTTTAAAACTCAATGTTAGTCAAATGTATATTCATTCATTCATTCATTTATCCAAGCCTCATGTTAGATAATGGACATAGGCACACTCAAAAAACAAGACATCCAAAGAGCTTAAGATGTGTTGAAAGGATTAATAAGTAAATTACTGATCACAATAAGGTTGATAAATGTTTTAGTGATACTATACTTTAAAGGTATATATGTAGAACCTTTCCTTTCATAGGTAAAATACACCCTAGCAAACATACTAGCTATTAATAAAATCATGAAAGTTCCTAAATATCAAACCTTTATTCATGTATTCCCCAAATAATTATTAGACACCACTTACGTGTAAGGCTCTGTCTTCCTTGGGGCATTTTAATATTTAGGTGAATAATAATAAAAGGAGTAGCCAGCAAGTTAGGAGTAACATTCTTGTGGCAAAGAGGGATGTTTCAGAAGTCAATGAAGGAGTAACTCAAGATGAGAAGCTTTATCAACTAGGATTTACAGTCATGTGAGAGATGGATAAAGAAAAGGAATGAGAATTGACATTGGATCTGGGGGGATGGCAGTAGTTGGGAACTTTGTGGATTCAGCAGATGGATGTAGATTAAATAATAACCGAAGATAACTGGAGGTAAGCAACTGAAGGAAGCAAGCACAGAAAAATAATGTTAAAAGTTTGTATATACGGTCCACTGAAAAATGAAGTCGTAGCTGGAGAGGCAGCTTGTCTGAGGAGGATTTTAAAAACAGACAATATCATAGCTCAATGTGTAATGTGAAATCCCATGGAGAAGGTGAATTTGATGATAAAAGAGGAAGAAGGGATTAGTATAAAGAATCAAGATATGGAGTAAAGCAGAGAACATGAAATGATAGTTCTTCTTTACACACGTAATGATAGCACTCCCATTTTAATAGAAAATAATACAGAACATATGAGTATTTTTG
The DNA here is from genome assembly GCF_028878055.3 of Symphalangus syndactylus. Lineage (NCBI taxonomy): Eukaryota > Metazoa > Chordata > Mammalia > Primates > Hylobatidae > Symphalangus > Symphalangus syndactylus. The sequence goes on from NC_072438.2 coordinate 27,503,310, forward strand.
AAGGTGGGTTTGTAGAATTAGTGATCTTCTAAGTGCTACTATTTTCTCAATGAAATAAGAAGCAGGCTATCTCTTGAAGCTAAGAAGTGGAAAATTTGATAAGAAAGAAGAGATTTAATACAATATTTTGTCAATCAGGATACACTATATGATGCTAAAGTAACAAACAAGTTTCAGTGGCTTAATACATAATGTATTTCTCAGTCATGTTAAATGTCCAGCATATGTTAGCAAGGAGATCCTTCTTACTGTAGTCATTCAAAGACCAAGGTCTACAGAGAATCCATCTTAACACATTACTGTAAACACACTGACACAGTGAGAAGAATGTGTTCACTGTGCACTGACTTTTAAATCTTCTGCCTCTGCTAATTGTTATGTGGGTTACAAAGTCAGTAGAGTTATGTAATATATTATGAATATCTAACACACAAATTAAGCCATGTGTTCTTGGTTGGAAGTCATTTAAGAATAGGAATTACATTATATAGCAATCATACAATAGATACATTCAACGCATTTTAGCAAACCTATGACAAGTCATTTTAAGACCTTTTCCTGATTCTTAATAATGTTTGCAAGTTATAGATAATCTACATCACTTTCAATGGAAATTTTGGATTAAGTTATCTCTCATTTTAGAATCTATTTCTGATGTAAGATGCAAGTGAAAACTAAGACTTTCCGGCTGGGCGTGGTGGCTCAGCACTTTTGGAGGCCGAGGCAGGCGGATCACCTGAGGTCAGGAGTTCGAGAATAGCCTGGCCAATATGATGAAACCCTAAAACTCTACTAAAAACACAAAAAAATTAGCCAGATGTGGTGGCGTGCACTTGTAGTCCCAGCTACTTGGGAGACTGAGGCAAGAGAATCACTTGAACCCAAGTGGCAGAGGTTGGCAGTGAGCCGAGATGGCACCACTGCACTCCAGCCTAGGGAACAGAGTGAGACTCTGTCAAAAAACAAACAAACAAACAAAACTAAGACTTTCCACCTCAAGCCACTTATAATTTAAATCACAATCTTATTTGATAAGAAATATTTAGCTTAGCAAATCTTCGAAAGAACCTTAGTGAGAAGTGGTTAATTTGAAAGATAGAATTTATCCTCACTAATAGTCCATTTGTTCATTTCTACATCCAAACTCTTACCACTGGGCAAGCTGCTCGTTGGGCTCCTTATAGATCTTAAATTTCATTAGATTAACAAAAATTAAGTTGTATTTCTAGTAAAGAGTACATAAATCCACAGCATAGGGTCACTTACTACAGCAATTCAAGTCAGACTTAAAGCCTATTGTAAGAAATGGAGTATTTCTACTAAAGTAAGTTTGGAGAACGGTGTTATTAAGTCAGAAAGAAGCCAAACAATAACAACTGAAATATCTTCAGGAATTGACTTCCAAATAGAGAAACAGCTAGGTATACATAGCTTGTAAGCCAACGAGGAAGGAGAATAAGAAAACCACCTAACATCATCTGAAGTGTTTGATATGTAAATATCACAGGACAGAAGTTAAAAGGTATTATTCATGAATACTGAACACACACATATTATGAAAACATTTCTTGCAAAAAAAGAATCACTGAGCACAGAGATTAATCTCTTCTGGAAAACACTGGAAACCCAGTTGCCTGAACCAATTAAAATTGAATTGACCACAGTAACATTTTACATCAGCTAACAAACAGGGCTCAGGTAGGAAGACGTATCCAATGGATTGTTTCCCTACTCAAATATCAATGTTTTTGTGAAATGAATCTGCAGAGAATAAAACATTACAGTCTCAAATATAATCTACTCATTTATTTTAAGTAAAAGATTGTTTCCTTCACCCTCTCCATATGGGAAAATATCATATGAACATAAACAGAGAAGGGTAGTAATTACAGAAGGAAGTGTTTGTAACAAAACAGAGCAGGAGAAAATTCAGTGTCTGAATAGACTTTCAAGTAATGGGTAGAAGGAGAACATAGTTGGGTTAGATGACTGGTGAAAAATGAAATTTAGAAGCTAAATAGGTGTCCCTGAATTCACTCCATTCACCCAGGAAATCTCATATTATAAGGTCAAGATCAAAAAAAAATTAAAGAAATAAACATTTCCCATTTAATTTTATCAATACAAGCATCAAATCTGGGAATAGTTATCGGGAAACTAGAAGCACTCGATTAGAATATCTGCATCCATCATTATAATCAATGATGGCTTCACTACCCAGCCCTATTTTACTAAAGGTAGAAAAATGCCCAAGGAAAATCTCAGAGCTCTTTAAACAGCAAGAGTCAGAAGTATTTATGGTATCATTCTTCTTGTCTAATATATGTGGTGAGCTACCCAGAAGTCGGAGTGAAAAATATTTCAGGAAATTTGATTCCCTAAGTACTCTGACCAATCTCACAGCTCACATCTATGTTTGTTTAAAGCCAGCCCTGATCTTCACTTTGCTAAAAATCAGTTGAATGTTAATCTACTGAAGAAAGAAATGATGAGAGAACTTGAGCAGAAAGTTCTAAATTCCATAAACATGATGGCTAATACCTTCAGATTCTACTTTTGAAGAAACTTCTGTAAATGTTTGGGCTCCAAACATTTTTCTCTGTTTTTTCTCATTTTTCTCTCTTTTTCTCTGTTGCCACCATAATACAGGTTAAATAAAAAGCAAGTAAAAGCAAAAGAGTAAATAAATTTAAATAATTCAAATACAAGTATAGGCCGGGCATGGTGGCTCATGCTTGTAATCCCAGCACTTTGGGAGGCCGAGGCGGGCAGATCAAGAGGTCAAGAGATGGAGACTATCCTGGCCAACATGGTGAAAACCTGTTTCTACTAAAAATACAAAGATTAGGTGGGCATGGTGGTACCTGCCTGTAGTCCCAGCTACTTGGGAGGCTGAGGCAGGAGAATAGCTTGGACCCGGGGGGCAGAGTTTGCAGTGAGCCGAGATTGTGCCACTGCACCACAGCCTGGTGACAGACTGAGACTCTGTCTCAAAAAAATGAAATAAAATAAAAATAAAATAGGATAAAAAAGTATACTAGGTTGCCGCTTCATGCAACCTAAAATTACAAGTGGAATGGCATCACCTTTACTACTTTGGATATATGTTATTTTTCTACATTTTGAAGCCAATCATGCATTGCAACGCACTATTCTGAGAAAAAGTATATTGATAATCTATTGGTTTCAGGCATAATGTTTCAATGCAAAGTATAAATAGTGTATAAAGCAGATCTAGGATGAAAGAGGAGATAAGTGGATGTAGTCTGCAGTCTATGGTGTTAGATAAGGATAAAAAGTGCTTATCCTAGTTCCTGTGAGAGAAAAGCAATGGGGAAAAAGGGCTGTCATTAGTCATCAACTGAAACTCAATCTTAAAAGTTTGGCCTTTCCAAAAATCTGATTTGCTATTTCCCAAAGTGATATGAGGTTTGAAAATGAGATGATTGTGCCTGGAGAGGAAGTAGGTGTGGGTTTTGTGGCTTCCAGACAGAGGAAGCGAAAATCATTGTGTCTCAAGCCAGGGTCATGTTTTCCCAGGCTTGGGGATGTTGATGGGACTCAGGCAAAGGCAAGAAGACAACCTGGTCGTTGGCCTTTTATTTTTCCTCCCTCAGGTCAGCCGCAAGCAATTTGGAATGGAGAAAGGCAGAAAGAAAAGTAAAGGAGACCCATCTTTTAACCTCTCAAAGCCTGGTTCAAGATGTCATAAATGCAGCTGCCAGAAATAAAGAGAAAGGAAGTGTATCAGAGTCTAAGAAAAGCAGAAGAGGAAGAGAGGCTTTGAAAAGCCACCATAGTAATCAGTAATCTCTGACATCTGGCAAAGAGATACATCTGCAGGGGGCAACTGGGATGAGTAATTGAACTTCGATTTTTACATTTTCACTGAATGTCTATGTTTAGCACCTAAATTTTAAACACAGAACGATTTTTGGAAATGCACTCTTCTCTGAGAGGTTGTTTCATGGGATACAGGAAACATCTGGAGTTAGATCAAGTAAGTTTCATGGCTGCCCAGACAACTGGTGTGTTTGTACTGTTGTGTTATGGTCCTATAACGGGTAGTTAAAATTCATTTGAGGGTCCCCCTAAATGTAAATGGCTATGCCAGCATTTCTCAGAATCCAGCCAGAAATAAGACAAAAGCTACCTCAAAACACATGTCAGACAAGGGAATAGAACGTAAATTGAGCACCTGCAATAGAGGACTAATTTATTTAAAGTTAAAGGACACCTTCCATGTATTAGAATTACTAAAGAACAAGAAATAATTTGTTTCAATATATCTTATGATACTATGAGTAATACTTCTGTAGATTGAACTTAGTCTGTTTTCTTATTCCCTAGCTTCAGATAACCTACAACAAATTGAATCAGAAGTCAAGATAATTTGCCTAAACTGCCTTAAAATGATCTTTTTAAGGTCCATGTTTTAATCCTGTATGAGGCAAATTTGCTGGTTTGTAATTAGGTCCCCGAATTTTGCTTGACAATAAACCCAGAAGATGTATGCAAGGGTAGAAATGAGGTAACCATGGAAATAACAAATATTTATTAAGTACATATTTTAATAATGGTTACATTGGCATTATAGATTAGGAGCCTTAAAATAACTCATATGCCATTGCTTAGTTGATCCAAAATGAATTATACACAAAGTTATTTGTCACAACGTTACTAATAACAAAGAAAAACTATAGTCAACTTAAATATCCCAATCGAAATTGTTCAAATTATTTTTAGGATTGATGTGATGAAATGTTACATAGCTAATATAAATTATATCTTCAGAAACTAGGTAAAATAAACAGAATACTTACAATGTTAATAATTTCCCTTCGGGGGATATAAAACTGTGTATAAAATAATTTCGATATTGTATGTGTGAATACATATGTGGAGGGGAGCTACGTTTACAAAAGCAGGAAGATTCTTCTCATAAAATGTTACCAGTGTAGGGTCTTTTTAACATAGCCTAGTGGATGTAATGAGTAATGAGAGGGGCTATGGCAGAGATAGGAGACATTTATGGATGGACAAAGAAAAAGGAAAAGAGTCTTTTCAGGAGAATATAACTCAGGAATAAACAGACAGATTAGTTTATGCAGCATAAAATTTGCAAAAACCTACAGATAAAATATCATTGTGTGTTTAAGTGCAACAAATTCCAACCAGACATGCAGATTCATAATAGTTAGCTAGGTTATTTGAATAAGAAGAGATTGATTAAGACAACTCAAAATTTGCATTAATTAGGAAGCATTTTTTATTATTTGGTTTATTGTAAATAATAATATAGAAATAACAGGAGCAAAAATGATAATAGCTAAACTTCCAACAGGTGAGGCCAAGTCTCAGTGTAAGTGCTTTGAATGAATTAACTTATTTAAACCTTAAAGCAACCATATGATTGTACAGAAGAGGAAATGGATAACTCTCAGTTAAAAATGCATTGATCCAGTACCAGGCTGTTTTGGTTAGCCTTGTAGTATAGTTTGAAGTCAGGTAGCGTGATGCCTCCAGCTTTGTTCTTTTGGCTTAGGATTGACTTGGCATTGCGGGCTCTTTTTTGGTTCCATATGAACTTTAAAGTAGTTTTTTCCAATTCTGTGAAGAAAGTCATTGGTAGCTTGATGGGGATGGCATTGAATCTATAAATTACCTTGGGCAGTATGGCCATTTTCACGATATTGATTCTTCCAACCCACGAGCATGGAATGTTCTTCCATTTGTTTGTATCCTCTTTTATTTCATTGAGCAGTAGTTTGTAGTTCTCCTTGAAGAGGTCCTTCACGTCCCTTGTAAGTTGTATTCCTAAGTATTTTATTCTCTTTGAAGCAATTGTGAATGCGAGTTCACTCATGATTTGGCTCTCTGTTTGTCTGTTATTGATGTATAAGAATGCTTGTGATTTTTGCACATTGATTTTGTATCCTGAGACTTTGCTGAAGTTGCCTATCAGCTTAAGGAGATTTTGGGCTGAGACGATGGGGTTTCCTAGATATACAATCATGTCATCTGCAAACAGGGACAATTTGACTTCCTCTTTTCCTAATTGAATACCCTTTATTTCCTTCTCCTGCCTGACTGCCCTGGCCAGAACTTCCAACACTATGTTGAATAGGAGTGGCGAGAGAGGGCATCCCTGTCTTGTGCCAGTTTTCAAAGGGAATGCCCATTTTGCCCATTCAGTATGATATTGGCTGTGGGTTTGTCATAGATAGCTCTTACTATTTAACAGAGATATAGACCAATGGAACAGAACAGAGCCATCAGAAACAATACCACACATCTACAACCATCTGATCTTTGACAAACCTGACAAAAACAAGAAATGGGGAAACAATTCCCTATTTAATAGATGGTGAGGGGAAAACTGGCTAGCCATATGTAGAAAGCTGAAACTGGATCCCTTCCTTACACCTTATACAAAAATTAATTCAAGATGGATTAAAGACTTAAATGTTAGACCTAAAACCATAAAAACCCTAGAAGAAAACCTAGGCAATACCATTCAGGACATAGGCATGGGCAAGGTCTTCATGTCTGAAACACCAAAAGCAATGGCAACAAAAGCCAAAATTGACAAATGGGATCTAATTAAACTAAAGAGCTTCTGCACAGCAAAAGAAACTACCATCAGAGTGAACAGGCAACCTACAGAATGGGAGAAGATTTTTGCAATCTACTTATCTGACAAAGGGCTAATATCCAGAAAATGAACTCCAACAAATTTAGAAGAAAAAAACAAACAACCCCATCAAAAAGTGGGTGAAGGATATGAACAGACACTTCCCAAAGAGACATTTATGAAGCCAAAAGACACATGCAAAAATGCTCATCATCACTGGCCATCAGAGAAATGCAAATCAAACCACAATGAGATACCATCTCACACCAGTTAGAATGGCAATCATTAAAAAGTCAGGGAACAACAGGTGCTGGAGAGGATGTGGAGAAACAGGAACACTTTTACCCTGTTGGTGGGACTGTAAACCAGTTCAATCATTGTGGAAGTCAGTGTGGCATTTCCTCAGGGATCTAGAACTAGAAATCCATTTGACCTAGCAATCCCATTACTGGGTATATACCCAAAGGATTATAAATCACGCTGCTATAAAGACACATGCACACGTATGTTTATTGCAGCACTATTCACAATAGCAAAGACTTGAAACGAACCCAAATGTCCAACAATGATAGACTGGATTAAGAAAATGTGGCACATATACATCATGGAATACTATGCAGCCATAAAAATGATGAGTTCATGTCCTTTGTAGGGACATGGATGAAGCTGGAAACCATCATTCTCAGCAAACTATTGCAAGGACAAAAAACCAAACACCACATGTTCTCACTCATAGGTGGGAGCTGAACAATGAGAACACGTGGACACAGGAAGGGGAACATCACACACCAGGGCCTGTTGTGGGGTGAGGGGAGGGAGAAGGGATAGCATTTGGAGATATACCTAATGTTAAATGACGAGTTACTATGTGCAGCACACCAACATGGCACATGTATACATATATAACTAACCTGCACGTTGTGCACATGTACCCTAAAACTTAAAGTATAAAAAAAAAGTATTGATCCATAGACAGATAGATAGAGAGATGCATGTGTGCATACATATGCATGTGGTAGCATTCAGCTAGTAGGAAAGAGAGTTGAGATCTAGGCAATCTGACTTCAGTTGCCTACTCGTTATCATTGACAGTTATACATGTATTAGTCTGTTCTCATGCTGCTAATGAAGACATCCCTGTGATGGGGTGATTTATAAAGGAAGGAGGTTTAACTGACTCACAGTTCAGCATGGCTGGGAAGGCCCCAGAAATTTACAGTGACTGTGGAAGGTAAAGGGGAAGCAAGGCACCTTCTTCACAAGGTGACAGGAAGGAGAAGAGCAAGCAGGAGAAATGCCAGATGCTTATGAAACCATCAGATCTCCTGACACTCATTTATTATCACCAGAAAAGCATGGGGGAAACCAATCCCATGATTCAATTACTTCCACCTGGTCCCGCCCTTGACAAGTAGGGAATATGGGGATTACAATTCAAGGTGAGATTTGGGTGGGGCACAGAGCCAGACCATATCATTACACTAACCCTTCTTAGTTAGAAGTATTTTTTTTCTAATTAAAGATATAAATAGCATTTTTAAATCTGAATGACTAATATAAAATATGCCCATACTTGCTAAATGAAGGAGGTTTTCTTATTGATTGAAATATCAAAATAAGATTTTAAAAATAAAATGAAATAAAAATGGGAGAATACAAGAGACTCACCATTGACTTTGGGTCTCTTCCTTCATGTAACTCACAGGCTCCCAAAGCTCTTATCTAAGATAGGGGTGAGTTACCCATCAGGACTGGGGAGGAAAAGGAGAAAGTGAAAGGAGATGTATAATAAGATAGAAGGCGATTCAGGAACTTTGCATAATATTTTAGATAACTAACTATATGTTTTTGCATGCTGTAAATATCAGTGACCTGGGGCAAACTCATGTTCACTTTAGCGTTGTTGTTAAATTGGTTTGTGACATTTTGATAGCTGCCTGGCTTATTAGTGCTTCTGTTATTCTTGTTATCCAGTCACACAGAGTCTGATGCAATTGACCCTGTTGTAATTCTCATACTTAAACCAGAGTACACAGTTTTGTTTTACTCTTATTCTTATTAGGGAGAAAAATAAGTCAAGGAAAATAAAGAACTGACATGGTATAAATAAAAGACACTATTCTTTATTTCATAAATTGTTAATGATTAAAAAATAACAAATAGAAAAGTGTCAAGTGTCATTACATCACCACAGGATTTCAATAAATTCAAGATTTTATCCTTCTCTATGATCTTTATTAGATCAACTTCAAAATTTATTCAATTATTTTCCTCCATTCTATCTATCAAGTACCTAACCTGATAAAATAATTCAAAGAGCTTGAGGTGTGGCATGCTCGTTAATTCACCAAGTATTTATAGAGAATCTGCTATGTGCCAGACACTGGAAAAATCCTAGGGCATACAGTTGTGAAACAGACAAATGTGGTTTTTTTTTTTCACTGGATGATAACCTAAGTTTTTGGACGTGAGAGGGAAGCAGAAAAATTGAGTGTTTAAGAACTCAAGCTCTGAAATCAGCCTGCCTAGTTCAAATCCAATCTCCAACTTTTATCAACAGTAAACTTTAGGTAACCTACTTAGCCTCTCTATAAATATTCTATGTATTCATTAAGTGGGAATAATAATAGCTGACTCACTGGGTTGTCTAAGAATATAATTTGAGGCCAGGCACAGTGGCTCATGCCTGTAATCCCAGCACTTTGGGAGGCCAAGGCGGGAGGATCACTTGAGGCTAGAAGTTTGAGACCAGCCTGGCCAACATGTTGAAACTCCAAGAACCTGTCTCTACTAAAAGTACAAAAATTAGCCAGGCATGGTGATGCATGCCTGTAATCTCAGCTACTTGGGACGCTGAGGCATGAGAATCACTTGAACCTGGGAGGCAGAGGTTGCAGTGAGCCAAGTTTGCCCCACTGCACTCCAGCCTAGGTGACACAGCACAGTGAGACTGTCTCCAAAAAATTAAAAAAAAAAAAAAACAAAACCAGGCCTGGAGTGGCGGCTCATGCTTGTAATCCTAGCACTTTGGGAGGCTGAGGTGAGCAGACCCTTTGAGCCCAAGAGTTGTAGACTAGCCTGGGCAACATGATGAAAACCTGTGATATGATTTGGCTGTGTCCCTACCCAAATCTTGAATTGCAGCTCCCATAATTCCTATGTGTTCTGGGAGGGACCCGGTGGGAGGTAACTGATTCATGGGGGTGGATCTTTCCTGTGCTGTCCTAGCGATAGTGAATAAGTCTCATGAGATCTGATGGTTTTATAAAGGGGAGTTCCCCTACCCAAGCTCTCTTGCCTGCTGCCATGTAAGACGTGAGTTGCCTCCTCAATTTGCCTTCAGCCATGATTGTGAGGCCTCCAAAGCCATGTAGAACTGTGAGTAAATTAAACTTCTTTTCTTTATAAATTACCAAGTCGCAGGTAGGTCTTTATTAGAAGTGTAAGAACGAACTAATACACCCTGTCTCTACTAAAAAATAAAAAATTTAGCTAGGTGCGGTGGTGCATGTCTGTAGTCCTAGCTACTCAGGAGGCTAAGGAGGGAGGATCACAAAAGCCTGGGAGGTAGAGGCTACAGTGAGCCTTGACGGCACCACTGCACTCCAGCCTGGGCGACAGAATGAGACTTTATCTCAAAAAAAAAAAAAAAAAAAGACTAAGTTTGCACATGTAAAATACTTAGAATCATGCTTTAGTACTGTGCAAATAGTAAATGATTCATAAATGTTAATTTTATAACTTATTACAGTGAACATTTTTACCAGGGCCTCCAACTTAGTCATTAGAGGAGATAATTTGGAGTAGAGACCCTTTGCTAGTCCTCTAAAAAGCTGTCTTCTTTATAAAAAAAAAACAAAAAAAAAAAACGACCCTGGATCCTGTGATTGGAGGCAAGAAGACCTGTTGATGTGTGGATCTGAATAGAGATTTTCAGAAAAAGATTGTTATCTTGTGATGCCTACTAGTAATACTCATCTGGACATTGCAGAATTGTGGAGAGAAATACAAATTATGGATGACAGAAAGAGATTTTAGCCAAGGCTCTAAAGAACAGCTTACCATTATGAACTACTTAGCTTGAAATAGTTGCTCTTAAAAGTACTTTATGGCAATTAAATTGTTTCATACTCACAATATGGCCCTGGTAGTGAGTTTTAGTATTTTAAACATTTTGTGGAAGTTGTCAGAGTCAAAATAAATTCACTTGTGTTAACAACAAAACAAAACAAAAACCCAGAAAACAGAGCCAGAGAAGGCCATGAAGGATTATCATGCATGAATGCCTAGTAACAAAAACAATCACAAAAGACTACAAAAACCACAACCTTGCACGAAGGCCATCACTACCTTACACCAAAAAAACTCTTCAGCAACTGCCAGTCCAACCTTGGACTGATGCCACCTTTTTTTTTGTTCCTTGTCACCAAGGATAATTATCTCAAAACAATTAGGAAATACTCTACTTTTCCTGGAAAAACCTTTGTTTTCCTTTACCTCCCTGAATAAACACATAGTTTACTATGACACCACTGTTCCCACTGCAACACCTATTCCCAAATAAACAACATTTTCTTTGAGAAATTCTCGCTATTCATTATTTAGATCAATGATTTCATAAATTAGAGAATGCAGGCATAAAGAAGTAAAATGAATTACTTAAGTTCTCACAGATAGAGGCAGAACCAGGCTTCTAACTTAGAGAGATGGAATCAGGCTTTAATACCTACACTCTGTTGCTTCTCTTTGCTTGCCAATCCAATTAAAATCAATAAAAAATATCCAGAAAAATGGATGTACCATCATGCTGTCATAGAGATGTTAGATGCTGAAAAACATGAATCACTTTCCTTATGTAGAAATCATAAAACTGCTATTCTGAAAAGAAAGCTAAGACATTATAATACATTTATGTAATATCCAGAAGAAAAATTTGAGAACAAGAGAAAGACATTTCACATTCTGAAGAGATAAATTCCAAATTGTTAACAGATAATAGGTAATGACGAATGAAAGGTATGAGAATAAGTGCTCACTAAATGAAATACTGATGTTGCGTTGCTACAGTGTGGATCACTTTCGTTATTTCATTGATAGAAAACTGGAGTTTAGAACTCTCTTGGATTTTTAGGCTAATCATTTATCTAAAGTACAGACACAGTCTGGATTGATAATTAAAAACCAGAGACATTGGAACTTTAATATAAGCAAGAACTCTATAATGACCATATTTATCCAAATCCTGGTTAGTGTCTGGGAGTTAATGAGCCAAAGTCTCTAAGAGTATGCAAGCTAGGCTAGATGACCCTTTGATAAGAGTATTACAGATCCAGAGCTGGATAGGCTGTTTAGCCAACTAACCTGTAGATTGCCTTATAAACCAGAAAGTCAGGGAAATAATTAATTTCCTCATTCATCAAACCTCTACTGAGTATCTATGTATTCAGTTCTGTATTTTCCTTAGTAGAAAAATAAGACGTGGCCCTTTTTAGAACATCACACCATCATTATAAATACAATATCTAGTGACACTAAAATTTTTCTCCCTGATTTGTGCATACCCTTAAACATCTAACAAAAATAAATAAATTATTGTGTTAACTTTTTTTTTTTAACAGAGTTGGGTGGGAGGAGATAAGTTTCACAGAAATTAAATGAGTCTAGTTCAAAATAGAAAAAAAAACTATGAATCCTTAAAGATATGAACTGAATGCCATGCGGAAAAAGAGAAGAAAACGTATTAAGAATGTGACATCCATAATTCTGCTGCCAAACACGTGTGTGCATGAAGGAGGGCACAGAGACACTCTCACCTGTGCCTGAGGACTGAGGCTGCTATCTAAAACAGGTATCCATCTGCCCTTGAACAATGAGGTCATCCCACTGTGTTTCTCTGACACTTCATTGACTGTGTAATGGCATTTGATATCGCTAAAATCTGGTTGTTCTGGAAGCACTAGTGCATTACAGCAGAGAGATGCATTGTGTATGATGAGTCATGCCCCACAAATTTGTGCTCAGTCTCTGTACAGTAAGAAAAAAAATAACAAGATCAAGTAACAGAGAACTGGGGAGGGAGAAAGTTCTCATTGCAGGCACAAGTACACCTCTACTTTGTGCAAGGTAAAGAGGGCTTACACATACTCAGTTTTCCACAGAGTTCTAGTAACTTTCAATAATCCAAATCCTGGATCAGATGTTAGTCAAATAATAATTCCAATAGAGGAAAAAATATTTTTCATCTGTGAGTCACTTTTCAGAAGGGATAATGTCAAAACCTTGTTAGCCTCTTCCTGGTTACCCTGAGGTTTGGGTGTTTGCCAGGAAGGAAGTAGAAGAATAAACATGACCAAGGCAAAGAGTTCGATGAGAAACCCTCAGAATTTTTGGAGAGAGAAGAGGAAAAACAATCTGAAACATGAGTATATCCAGAAAATCAGTTCATTTATGTAACCCAAGATGATTGGCAGATATTTTCTGGCTTTCATGAGTCAATCCTCAAACAAGAAAATGGACACATCTCAAGGGAAAAAAAAAAATCCTTAAAAGAAAATGTATATGTGACCTTCTTTACCATCCCATTATTTTTAAAGGGAAAACCCATTACCTGAGACCACAGTCATGGTTTGACAAAGAAAATCTGCTTAACACTCTTCAAACTCTGTTTTCTATAGAGTGAGATACCAGCATCTTTCCAGGACATCTGTGAATCCTCTAAGATCTGGCCCCAGCCTCTTTCCCATACTTCTTTCCTTCCAAAATTTCCTTCCATCTCCCCTACACTTCAGCCATATCCCGCTATGCAGAGTGCTCAAAGGAGCCTTTTCACATTTTCTCCTTTGGCACTGCTCACCTCTGAGTGGCATGCCTTCCACACCTCACCCACGTGGCAAAATCCTCTCTTCTCTCAAAGCACAATTCGAATAGTCCCTCTTTATGGAAAGACATCCATGGTGTAGCACCTACTCCATTTCACTTTATCATGCACTCCACTTTTTTCACCATTTAATAAAAGCAAAGCTTTTTTTGCATTTACTTTGGACCAGTCAAAATTACAAGACTCTTTTAATATATTAACTCACTTAATCCTGGCAACAACCCTATGGAGGAGGTACTAACACTATCTCCATTTTACAGGTAAGGAGATTGAGGCACAGACAGTGTAAATAATTTTCCAAAAATTGCATCACATGTACAAAATAGAGCTGGAATTTGAACTCAGTATATACTGACTAACTAGTTCTTTGGTTTATATCCCAATCATATATTCCATCATACTTGATTTCAAATATTTGTTGACTATTGTCTGCAGTTAAGTGTGAGTGTCTTGAGGGCAGGGTCTGAGCTATATTATGTGTATGTTGAACATCTTTTGCAGAGACTGAAGATAGCAGGTACTGGATAATAAATAATCAGTAAACCAGCAAAGCAAGCAAGAGTAGAAGGAGTATTATATACGTTTTGAAGTAAATAATTAAAGATGACAAATCACCCTCCAAATAACATTTTCTGATTTGAAAACTGTTCCAATTTTGGGTTTGTGCACGCATTTTTCCCCAAGTAAGGCAGAGGGCATGGTAAATGACATAACAGAATTAAGGAGGGAGCAAAGAGAAATGGAAAATAGTGATGATCTAAGAAGAGTAAGGAGAGACTCCCAGATTCAGAGAAAGACTGAAGCATACTGCTAGCCTGGAGAAGACACAGTATCCCAGCGCTGGCTACAAGCTCATCTCTGTCTGATGTTAGGCTCTGATAACCACAGGTTTCAGGCAAAGGGAAGTACTGGGAGGGTTTTGTTTGAATGAGCTGATTTGCAGGGTAGTGCATAGTCGTTTGGATTGAAGAAGACCAATGACCCTCTCCCTTGGGGGAGGCGAGGAACCTTGATGACGGCATCAGGCCTCTGCCTGACCATGAGGACTAGATCCCAGCCATAAGGAGAGGAGGCTCCAATAGTCCTTTTACAGAGGACACTTGGAGATATTTAATACAAATATATGCTGCTTCAGGGCAGGGGCAATAAAGAACCACTCAAATGGACAGAAGACTATTCTCCCCATTTAGTTGAAAATTAGTTTTACATCTACCAATTAAGACCCGGAGGACATGTGGCAATGTGTGCATTGGAGGCACTGGCAATGTCCTCGTGTTTCCCTGAAGAAGAACCTTTCAGCAGCAATTGTACCCTCTGTAGGAAGGGATATTTCAAGAGTGTCTCTGTTTCTTCATCACCTCCTTTCTTGCAAGTCTTCCTTATTAAAAAGCTGTTATCTGCTGGATAGGAATGGTGAGAGCCTGGCATCACTTGGTTTGTGTTTACCACTATGTACAATTTCTATACCACAAACGCAATGGGCCACACCTTCTTGTGTATTCTTTGTTTTTCCGTGTGTGTGTGTGTATGTGTGTGTGTGTGTGTGTCTTGAACTGCTCATTCTTAGTGAAAGATGTGGTCATTTTGAAGTCATTTTCAATGTGTTAAGCAGACTGACCATGTCTTCCTGCTGGTCTGCTCTCTCTGTTCAAACTTCTCCACCTAAACTTCAATGCATAATAAAATCAGCCTTTCATTGGGGGATCCAGTACCTTAAATAACAGAATGATGGATGACACCACTGCTTCAGCCTCGCATGAAAACTGCATGTTTCAATCAAAGTATTAACAAGTTCATGATGTGTTTCCTGTTTGGCCCCTCATGGGTATTCTCCCTATAGAATAGAATCTGGAAGGAGGGAGGGTGGTCCCATGGCATATGGGAATCCACAAGGAACATCAGCTGAGAGCACGTCTGTAACAGTGTGCTGGGCCTTCACATCCACACTGCAGTGAGTGTCCACAAGGCAGCTGCAGCAAGGAAGGGAACTAAGTGCAGAAACTCTGGGAGGTGAGCCTGATGACAGACACATTCACAAGCTCAGGAACTGGACTCTCAAACACAAGTGAGAAGACTTTACTGGGAACTATGTGAGCAAGCAAGGACCAAAGTCAGCAATATATGCGTTGAGTACTGAGATTAATATCTCATAAATTGGTCAGGCCTGGAGAAATGCAGAGTATGTGAAAGTCAGAAGCGAGCTGAGAACAGAGTTCATGGCTAATACTCTAAGCTGTTCTATTCCTTCAGCGTGATTAACTTGTTATGTGAAAAGGAAGGCCCTGTGTAAAGTGGCCTTGAGGTCTCTTAGAAAGAGTGTGGATTTTGGAGACAGAGCTCTGACTTTAAATAACATGTCTCCTATTAAAAGTGATGTGATCAGATGTAAATCCCTTAAATTGCCTGAGCCTCTCTTTCCTAGAGAGTATTTGAGCTGCGTCATCACTCTCTGCCTTCAACGACCATGCTAGTAAACGTGATAAAAGTAAACACTTTTTGATACAAAATTATAATAAATAGAAAATCTACTAAACTTGAATCTTTATTTTGATTCTTTAAGAAATCATTTCAATATCACATAATACTATGAGCTCAGATCATAGACTTCAGGGAAAACATTTAAAACAATCCTGAATGAAGGAAAAATGATTTGGGGAGAATCACCACTGGGCTACTTTTAAGTTATGAAA
This sequence comes from Symphalangus syndactylus, assembly GCF_028878055.3. Lineage (NCBI taxonomy): Eukaryota > Metazoa > Chordata > Mammalia > Primates > Hylobatidae > Symphalangus > Symphalangus syndactylus. The sequence goes on from NC_072438.2 coordinate 27,519,511, forward strand.
CTGGAGTGAAGTTAGACAAACTCTCTGAAACTCAGTTCTCTCATCTGTAACATCAGACAAATAATGCATATATTAAAATCTTGAATTTCATGACCTAGCCTCATCTCAGCAAAAAATTAGCAATAACTTTTTGTAGCTCAAGACTTAATTTCTGCTTCTGAATGAAGGGGATAGAAATATCCAAAGGCAACATCTAGTTACAGCATTTGATGGGATCAAGAACAAAGATTTTTCTTTTCTGCAAGTGATTTAATCTGGTTTACCCAGTGGGAAAGCTCTAAAGGCTATCATTTTGTTTTCCTTAGTTGAAGCTATTAACTGTAATTGCTTTTGTTAATAATACTTTACTTATTATAATCAAAGTTCAATTTTTGCACTTATACCCTGGGGCCAGTTTGCAGAGGCACAATTTATAAATGGATGAAAAACAATTAATAACAACTAGAAAAATCATTAAGGATCTTATCAACAAAGTACTATGTGATCTCCAATTGCAAAATCTTGCACAACACATAAAATAGAACACACAACCTCAGCTAGTGCTTTGGGCTTTCCTAGTAATGACCAAACAGAGTATTTCAATAGCAGAAAAATAACGCCTCTGAGGGCACTCTCCTCCTGGGCTTAACAGGGGATGTTTCTATTAATCTACTGAAGGTCAGATGCAGCCTATTATAGTCCTGTGGGGTGTGAGCCTTCAAAGAGCTAAACTACAATAATTTAAAAAGAAAAATATTCCATCATCTTTCCTCCAAAGCAATCCCCTGCTATAACCACCAAGACATTATATGATCAGGCTACTACCTCTCTCTCACACCAGCCTAGCCCCTTGCTCCTTAAATGCCCCCTTAACTCTAAACTCCAGCTTTATTCCTGAAAAAAGCTTAATGTTTTTTGCCTAGAACATTTTATTAACTTTCCCCTTTGCTGGGAATAACTTCCATGGATGCCTTATTCTTGTATTTAAATCTCAGCTCTAAGATAGGTCTCAGGTCTTCCCCTAACCCCACTTCGAATGTTGCTGTCAAAAGCCCCAGTCTTTGTTGTTGTTGTTTGTTGTTGTTTGTTTTTTAATTACACTTTAAGGTTTAGGGTTTGTTTATCATATCACTATTTGAAATTAATGGATTCAGTGTCTGGTTTGTCTTGCTCACTACTGTATTCCCAGTACCTTGAACAGGGTCAGAATCATAGTAAGTTCTCAATAAATACGTGTTGAATGAGTGGTCTAGTTGATAAATTAATGAATTCCCACTGGCTGCTGGACAAAGCAAATAATTACTTACTCATGCCATTTTTCCCTAGTGAACAGTGGTTACCAATGACTCCTTCCTCTCTCCTCCTCTCATTCCTTCCATCCCCTTTCTTCTCCCTCTCCCTATAATTTAATTGCTAAAAGCACAGGCTCAAGTGTCCAGCAGCCTGTGTTTGAATTTAGACTTCATTTACATGTAGGTCCATGAAAGCAATCATTGTCATTTTTTGTTCACAGTATATTCCTGGGACTAGCAGAGAGCTAGCATCTGCTCAATATTTCTTTATTACCAAATAAGAAAAAAAATGCATGAATGAATAAGTGCTTTCTACTTTTCTTCTTTCTAGCTGAGTGAGGTCAGATAAGTTACTTAATCTCTTTAACTACATTTTTCATCAGGAACAATTTAAAAATACTATTTGCCACATGGTTTTATTGCAAGGATCAAATGAGGCCAGATAGGCCCAGGGATAGTAAGCTTTCAATAAATAGTTAAGGATTTATTATCAAAATGTTCTCCATTCATATTTAAAATATAAGTACAAGCTTTGGACCAATCATTCTGCTTGGATGCTTTTTAACCCTGCAGGAAAGTATGGCCTTGCTTCCAAGGCATCATGCTCCACTGCCACAAAACTGAAGCTAGAACTCTATGCAACCTCAGCCCATGAAAACAAGGCTTGGAATGTCACTCTCCCTGGGGTCTCCAATTCACTTCCCAAGACCCTAGGCATCCCCCACTCAACACGGCCACATTTTTCATAATGGAGATTCTTACTTTGAATTTCTGAATTTGCCTTCTCATCACATAAGATTTCTCCTTTGATGCCACGTCAGTTGGAACGAGTTTTATTGAATATCTGACTGGAAAGAAGTCATTAATTTATCTACTTGCTTTTCTCATAAACCCAGATGAGGAACAAGTAGCCAAAAATAAGACCAAGTATGGCTTCATGTTACAATGTCAACATGGGTCACTGGTGCTGAGCTGTTTGTGACTGTACACCCCATCCCATCATAGACCCACTTACTTATACTTCAAGCCTTAGCTTAGGCATTAGTCTCTTTGTGAAATTTTTAAGTCTCAAATATTATAAGCCAAGTAGAACCCTATTCTACATATCCAGAACTTCTTATACATTCTTTCATTCAACAAACATTTTTTTTTTCAGAACCTACATGTACTGCGTTGCTCTGGTGTTTGTTTGTTTGTTTGTTTGTTTGTTTGTTTTGAGACAGAGTCTTACTCTGTCACCAGGATGGAATGCAGTGGTGCGATCTCGGCTCACTGCAACCTCCACCTCCCGGGTTCAAGTGATTGCCCTGCCGCAACCTCCTGAGTAGCTGGGATTATGGGTGCACACCACCACGTCCAGCTAATTTTTTGTATTTTAGTAGAGACAGGGTTTCACCATGTTGGCCAGGATGGTCTCGATCTCCTGACCTCATGATCTGCCTGCCTTGGCCTCCCAAAGTGCTGGGATTACAGGCATGAGCCACTGCACCTGGCCTCTGTGGTGCTCTTTCAGACATCAGTTATATGGTAATGAAACACAACAACAGGGACGACAAAACAGGCAAAAATTTTTATCTTCAGAAATCTACATTATGATAGGAGAAAAAGACAATAAAGTAGAAAGATAAATAAGATAAAAAATGTTTTGCATAGTTTCTGAGCAGAAAGGTAAAACAAGGTACAGAGATAGATGTCCAGGGAGATATAATTTTATTTAGAGTATTCTGGAAGGTCTCAGTGATTAAGGTGACATTGCAGTAAAGACCAGAAGGCAATGAAGGGTGGGCACTGCATATCCCTGTCTTATCACCAACTACATCACAGTAATGTCACAAAAGGGTAAGTAAGTGGGTCTATGATGGGATGGGGTGTACAGTCACAAGCAGCCCAGCACCAGTGACCCATGGTGATATTGTAACATGAAGCCATACTTTGTCTTATTTTTGGATACTTGTTCCGCATCTGGGTTTATGACAAAAGCAAGTAGATAAATTAATGACTTCTTTCCAGTCAGATACTCAATAAAATATTGAAAGAAGAAGAAGAAGAAAGGCCTTCCTTGTTCTTTTTCCACAATCACTTAAGTTCAACTTAAGTTCTCCGAAGGAGAGGGTCATATCTACTCATAATGTTATCCCTGGAGCTTAGCTTAGGGTAGAGAATGTACTATGTGTTCAACACATGTTTGCGAACTCCTCTGCTGTTCTGCTGGTCACAGCCATGTTACCCTTCAGGGGCCAGGCCCTGTCTCACATTTGTGTACTGTGGAAGTTGCATACACCAGAGTAAAGTCACATTTTTTCAGACCCAGCCAAAATAGGGCAAGGAAAGCTGGAAGGAGAGGAGGTCCATATTTACATGTAGGAGATATGAATTGTTTCCAAGGACTTACTAAAAACCCTTTCATGCATCTCCTGCTTTGATAAATTTTATCATTAGACATTCTTAGGACAGCACTGATTCAGATCAGAAGTTTTCAGAACACTTGCCCAGTAAGGGCATCTCCACCAATAAACTAGCCACAACTCTGGCTGTGAACCTCTGATGAACTCTGTTTCTAAGCCACTTATGTAAATTGCTATTTTAAAATTAAACTCCCCTTTACCCTTCCTCACTGAATACACTAGTGGTTTGCGACCTCATGCATTCCAGATTATAATCCTTATTTATTTTCGGGATTAAACCCAACATATTTAGAGATAATTTTCTCTAGTGTCTTTTTTTTCAAGGCTGACAGTAATTTCCAGCTATGACCACTGCCAGCCTTTCTCATCTCTTGCCGAACACATCTGCGTTCCTCATCACTGAGTTCCACTCACTTTCTTGAGAGAACTATCCAGAAGAGCACTAAGGAATTGAATAGCCAGGTCGCCAATCTATAATGGGGTACAAAAAATGTCTGAAAATATAACTTGATAGAGAAAATCTCCAATTCATTTTTGTTTGTATGGTGAGGCAGATGAATTTTATAAGCTGTAAAGAGGTGAGGGTTATATCCTCAAGGGTCATACTTCCTAATGCTTGATCATCATCATACCACATATTAGTCCATTTGGGCTTTTATAACAGAAGATCATAAACTGGGTGGCTTAAGCAATAGGCTTTTATTTCTCATAGTCTGGAAGGTGGGAAGTCCAAGATCATGGCTCTGGCAGGTCTCCGTATCTGGCGAAGGCTTTCTTTCTCTCTTGGAGACTACTAGCTTCTCCCTGTGTCCTGAGATGGCAGAAGGGAGAGAGAAAGAGAGACTCTATCTTCTCTTCTTCTTTTTATAAGAACACTAATCTCATTATGAGAGCGCAACTCTCATGACTTTATTTAAACATAATTATCTTCCAAAGGCCCTATTTCCAAATACCATTACCTTGGGGGCTAGGGCTTGAACATATAGATTCTGAGCAAGTGCAAACATTCAATCCCTAATAAACTTCCTTGTGCACAGAACTGTCAATGAGAATACTTATAAGATGCATCACTTCTAAACTTTCCTGAATGTAAAATGAGCAAAAATTAAATAAGTAAAACTCTTAGCATGGCTCAACTGGGCAATATTTATTACCCAATTCTGAGGCTTTGAACTCAAGGCTTTATTTATTATTTACTTTAGACAGTAAAAGAAGTCTCACACAGGTGGACTCACACAGAAAATAATGTTCATCAGTCATTATTGTCATAATAATGCTGCTTTACCAACTACTATCAAATATTAAAGGCATTCACAATAAGCAGTGATTTCTCATTCACACATCGGTGGTCAGCTGGAGTTCAGTTAATCTAAACTGGTCTTCACTGCACTTGACTCTGACTGTGGGTCATAACAGTGGTTACCCTAGGTATGTTCACAGGAATAGGCAGGAGCACATGAGGGCAAGGGCATTTGAAGTTCTGCCAACACGTCTGCCATCATCCAATCCTTTGTGAAATTGTGAATTGTCCAAATCAGTTGATTCCAAAGAAAGGGGCAGGGAGGTAAACTCTACTCATTGAAAAACCATTGCAAGGGTATGCATATGTAATAATACTCCAGGAAAATGAAGAATTGGGATTTATAATCCAACCTACCACACATTCCATTGCATTTGAAAGCATTATTCGAAGAGCTACAATGCTTATGTTCAATAGTTAAGGACTATTAAAAACTAAATATAATTCATAACACAGTGAATTTTGTAAATCCTAGGTGCTTATAATTTGCTTATAAGAAACAAAGGTGCTGGGCGTGGTGGCTCACGCTTGTAATACCAGCACTTTGGGAGGCCGAGGTGGGCGGATCACGAGGTCAGGAGATCGAGACCACAGTGAAACCCCGTCTCTACTAAAAATACAAAAAATTAGCCAGGCGTGGTGGCGGGCGCCTGTAGTCCCAGCTACTCGGAGAGGCTGAGGCAGGAGAATGACGTGAACCCGGGAGGCGGAGCTTGCAGTGAGCCGAGATTGCGCCACTGCACTCCAGCCTGGGCAACACAGCAAGACTCTGTCTCAAAAAAAAAAATAAAAGAAACAAAGGTATAGCCTTATGTTTATTTTTTTTTAGCATGGCTTAATATATTTGAACCTTTGTTTTTGAACTTTTATCTTTATTATGGAAGCAATATGGTTCTGTGGGAAGAATGTTAGTGGGATTTCAAATATGCAGATTCTAGTCCTAGATTTACTACTAATTAACTCTGAGACAATCAGCCAATTATCTGAACTTATCTTGGCCATGTTCTCCTCTTCCGGAAGGGTTTGGGCTGGTTAGTTGCATTTCCTTCCATCACTACAACTCCATGAGCTTGTGTTTACTGACATGGAAGTGGGCCAATAGGCCTTGCTTCATCTCCTTCTTTTTATTCCAAAAAGAAAATTATTGTTGCATCATATTAAGAGTTCCCAGTACCAAAAGTACATGTGTGAACAAAAGCGGGAATCTTATCTAAAGTCGTGGACAGCATTTAAATGTTTTTCAGATGAACCAGAGTTAAGCGGGCCCTCCATTTCCTGGCCACACACTGTCAATGTGGAGGATCTCTGGCCATGAGTTAAAGGTCACCCATGATACCAAATCGCAAATTGTGTTGAGAATGGAGAGCGTTTGCAAAGCTGGAATGAATACACAAAACATGTTTATTTACATCACTCAGGTTTGTATGGAAACCCAAAGTACAGTTTGCAAATACGATGGTATTCGTCTTCCTGAAATTGGCACAAATTACAGATGTTTGAGAAGTTAATAATTTCACATATGCTTTTGACAGTGACATATCAGCAAACAATTTTTATAGAGCATTGCACACACTTCTAACACACACAGCTGAGGTCTGATTCAAGCTAAAACCCCAAGTGACTATAAACCAAACAATTATTTTTTTTAGCCCTAATGTGTTTGCTTCCTAATGACCCACAGCCTTAAACTCACACTGAGCAGGACAGCATAAACTTTCTTTTTTTATGCTCCAGGCCCCAACAGGGCAAGGCACATTCTGGAAGACTACTTGTGGGTGACCAAAGTGCAATTTAAAACATCAGCAGCCTTTGATCAGGGCAGCTTGCTTACTTTTAATTGTTTCCAGAGTGCTTGTTTGAAAATTTGTTAGATTACACATCACATGCAATGGGAATTGATGGCTGAATTCCCTGCCTTAATCCTTGGCTCAGAAAGGAGTCATGCTTACTTCAGTTACACTTAGGAGACTGAGTTTTTGGCCCAGCAACATAAAGGTGATTTCAGTTGCTGTCTCTTTTCACCCATACCCAAAATAACAAGAAATGAACTGAGAGATCCTTTAGGAAAGTGTGAGGTAATTGGTTGCTGGCTATTCTTTTTTTCTGGCTGCACTAACTTTAATCAAAGATTCTTTTTTTACTTCTTCATGGGTATTAGTGGATACGAGATCTCATAAGGTTTTCTCCTTAAAAAAAAAATAGCAGATAGAGCACAATTAGTATCAAAGAAAACTTCCTTAAAACCAGATATGTCAAATTCTTTCAACGCTTAGAGGTGCAAATCAATATCACTGGACACTAAGTTAATGAGTGAGAGAATCCTTTCCTTAGCAACCCCAAGCTCAGCACTTTTCCTATCTAACCTTCATAACCTCCTTGGTTGATCTGACAGAAGTCAACAATGACTTTTGTGCAGATAATGTTCAAAGTTGCATCCACACTTCTGACTACCAACTGAATATAAATCACTGACTAGATGATGGTGACACATGCATCCCAATTTTCATGTGGCCAATAATAAGTTGATTATCCTGACCCACTCCCATCCCATACCCAATCCCATTTCTTTCTCATTTTTAATTTTGTAATTGGTCCCACCATTCTACTATTCCAGTCACTGCTGATAACTTATGAATTCTTTCAACTGCTTCTTGTCTCCTGTATCTTACATTCAGTGATACCAGGCTCTTTTTATTCTGTACCCCCACCCCTATGGTTTTCCCAAATTCACCCTACCTTTCTGCTCACAATATACCAAACACAGATTCCTAACAGCTCACAATGCACCAAAAACAGATTCCAAACATGACCCTGAGTTTTCTAAATTGCCTATTACTAATCCATCCTATATTTTAACATCAGGATTATTTTCCTTAAACCCATCTGATTATGTCAGTTTCAAATTAAAGTTAATTAATATTGTCTATACCACAAATGTTAAACTGCTAAACTCCTAAGACTGTCATTCTCCAGTTTTACACTGTATCTTCAACCGTGCTCTCTGCCAGTGTGGTTAATCCTGGGTTCCAGTGATAAATTATTTGCACAGCATATGATATGCTCTAAAATTCTTTTTTTTGTTTGTTTTTTTTTTTGAGACGGAGTCTCGCTCTTTCACCCAGGCTGGAGTGCAGTGGCACGATCTCGGCTCACTGCAGGCTCCGCCCCCCAGGGTTCACACCATTCTCCTGCCTCAGCCTCCCGCGTAGCTGGGACTACAGGCACCCGCCACCTCACCCGGCTAATTTTTTGTATTTTTAGTAGAGACGGGGTTTCACCGTGTTAGCCAAGATGGTCTCGATCTCCTGACCTCGTTGATGCTTAGCACCTGCTCCTTACTTTGCCTCCTTCAAATCCATCTTCCAAGACTCAGTTAAGACGTGACATCTTTTCTGAATCCTTAAACCAGGACTGAAAGTATGCTCCTATTCTGTGCTTTTGAGGAATCTAGTAAAAGCATGTATCATTAAGTTAACCAACCATCCCTGTTTGCAGGATGCTTTCTCTGTTTTATGATCTTAAGTCCTGTAACCAGGAAATCAGGTAGGCCCAAGCAAACCAGAAGGGTCAACAGTCACCCTTGACATAGTATGTGGTCACTGCATGTCTGTTTCATCCACCAGACTGTGAGATGCTTAAAGTCTCTTAGAAGTTTAATTTATCTCTGTAGCCCTAAAATTTAGTTCAATGTTTGCAAAATAGTGAACTAGTCGATTTAATATTGTAGTAACATTTTGCTCTTTTCTGTTGAATCCTCAAAATCTTTGGAGGATGTCAACATTAACTTGAATATTTTTTATCCATGAAGAGAATACATCCAAGAGAAACTTAGTGATCTGCCCAAAGTTAAACAACCAGACTACACACAGATGTTTTTCTGATTACTAAACTATGTTTATTTCACCATGAAAACTGAGTAAATCATTGGCTGGAATATTCTGCGGTGTGTTAGATTGAGTATTTTTCTACACACAAATTGATTTAGGGAGGAAAATGATTAAAATCAGATAAGCAGTTAATTACCAGCCCTTCCACTCAATTAAATTTTGGAATAGCTATTTGTTTGAATTAGACATCTTCAAACAAGATTGACTGCCTAGATATAACTAGTACAACCAAAACAACAGAAAATTAAAATAAATGTTATTTTCTCAGGAACTAAATGAGATAATTTAGAAAATGAGACTATTGAGATTTTCCAGTTAACATATTTATAAATCACAACCACACACCTATTGTTTAATCCAGTGGTTCTCAATGGGGATAATTTTGCACCAGGAGTCAGTTGGCAATGTCTGGAGACAGTTTCAGCTGTCACAAGCAGAGGGGTAGAGATCAGGGATGCTGCTGAATATCCCACAATGCACAGAACAGCATATCCACCACAAAAAGTCATCAAGCCCAAGGTGTCAGTAGTATGAAGATTAAGAAACTCTAATTTAAACTGACAAGTAGGTAGGAAATGTTATCACATACATATTTTAATTAACTCTATTCCAAGAAGAGAAATGTTAACAGAAAATTCCACAAATGCATTTTTAAAATATATGTAGATTTTATGCACATAAATGTATGTATGTACATATATTATACATGTGGATAAACCAAACCATATAGTATGTGGGGGTTTTTTGGGTTTTTTTTTGTTTTTTTCTGAGACGGAGTCTTGCTCTGTAGCCCAGGCTGAAGTGCTCTGGTGCAATCTCGGCTCATTGCAACTTCCGCCTCCTGGATTTAAGTGATTCTCCTACCTCATCCTCTCAAGTAGCTTGAATTACAGGTGCTCGCCACCATGCCCTGCTAATTTTTGTATTTTTGGTAGAGACCGGGTTTCACCATGTTGGCCAGGCTGGCCTTGAACTCCTGACCTCAAGTAATCCACCTGCCTCGGCCTCCCAAATTGTTGGGATTACAGGCATAAGCCACTGTGCCCAGGCAGTATGTATTTTTTAATGGTGTAAGTAAAGGTGATATTTATACAGTTCTGCTGTATCAACAGACAAAACTTTTTATTTCTTTAAAAAATATATCTTTTTTCTTGTTCTTATAATGAAAAAAAAACAGGCTTACTACAGATATCATTACTCAAAAAGAAAACATTTTTTAAATTCTATAATCCAACCATTGAAAAAGAATGAAAGCATTTTAGCTTATTTGCTTTACTCTGTAATTTGCAGAATTAAAAAAAATTATACTTACAAAAACAGTTTTGAATCATGCTTTCTTTACTTAACATTATATCATGAAATAGCCTTCTAAAAATGTCATTTTACTATTGAACAAATTCCATCACATGAATACACCATAATTTATTTAATAAATCTCCTAAAGTTGGATATTTGAAATTTTTTCTCTATGTTTTGCTATAATAAATAACACCATGATGAACATTCCTGTACATAAATCTTTAGTCCCTTCTCTGATTATTTACTTGGGATAGATTCCATGAACTAAAATGTTGGGGTCAAAATGAAGCCATTTAAGGTTTAGGATTTCAGTGATATAATCCATAAAACAGAAATAATAAACTATGGCCTCTCCCTAGTCCACAGTATAAAAGGGTCACGGAACAGTGATTTATTAACATAAACCAGAGACTAGGCATCCAACTGTGAAGTTATCTCTACACGTGCAAATATAGGTGGGGGGCAGAGAATACACAAAGGCCCTGTTACAGAAATAGACCTGTTCATGTTTATTTTTTATTTGGTTCACAATCTATGAGTCAGAAAACCCTCTTTTCAGGTAGAATGTGACAGAATGTGCCAAAGAGAGCTATATGAGTGATTCCCACTTCCCACAAAGGTATAGCAAAAGAAAAATTCAATTTCAGCTTATATTTACTACAACATACATATAAACCATTCAGTATTCATTTAGTGAAAATTTACTGTATCCTTCTCGACACCGTGCTATCTTTGCCTCTTTGTTGTACATTTTGTTTCTAGCCCTCACAACAGTTCTGAAGTATTATCTCCATTGCGTAGATAAGGATGCTGAGCATCTGAGAGTATTAGGTAAATTGACTATGTAAACAGATTACTAAGTAAACAATCTTATTTAAACACTCATCTGTATGATCTCTAACCAATTGTTCCTAAACTCGACACTGCCCTTCATGTTTATAATATTTCTAATCCCACATATAAGAGCCTACTGAATGGAATTACATAGATAAAAGAATTAATACCTTCTTTCACTCTACTATGCTTCCAAGCGTGACTACTAATTCGTCATTGTAGTCCATCAAGCTACACTAGATCTCCTTTGTAGGCCTGACACTGCAGATATCACCCAATCTCATTTACAGTGACTCAGAGACCTAAGGAAATGCACCTGAATTCTCACTTTGAAAACTTCATGCTGGAGAGGGATTTGAAGTATGGCATTCATTTTAGGCTACAGCCTTGGAGATGTGAAGCTGTCTAATTTTCCTCATGTGTAAGGAAACCATTCTCAATAACATGGGATCAGTTGTCCTGAGAATAAGAAACCACCACCATTCTGCGAGAGCATTGTTAGGTACAGATTTTGTACAAGCTGCCAAATGCAGAGAAACTGTGTGGGTCTGAGCTCTGTTTTCTGTTTTCTTTTTTTTATTTTTTAATTGGTTGAACTTCAGAATTTTCTTTCTTCTGAATTTGTCTTTCAGATTCTTTCTCTTGGCCAAATGCATAAGAAGTGAGTTTTTTCTTCTTGCTCCTTCACTATTTCTCTTCTCCATCATGATAGAGCTATATTTCCCAGCTCCCTCTCTCCCACCTACCCACCTATTTATCACCTGGGGCTGAGGGGTGGGTTGCCTTTCTCATTTTGACTGAGTTATTCAGGCACACCCCGTGAATGACACTCACATACAATTTGTGAATACAGTTTTTATGTGCATCTCCTGTCTTAATTTAGTAACCAATTTTCACAATCTCCTTTATGCCTAGGTTTCACTTCATATCTTTAGATTCTTTCCTAAATCATTCCCTTCCATCTTCCTCCTTCCCATGGATATCTGTGTTTCCAAATTATTTTCTGAATATCATAATTTGGTGTATTAGAGATGAAATATGAATGCTTTATAAGTGCTATATTTCAAAGTCATTGGATAGTTCCAATATCCATTATCATGCAGTAAGTGAATATAAATGTATCTACGTAAGCATTCACCTACACCCTTATAATAGATACTCACACTGTAAATGTTAAATTCAATCGTATATTTTGTTAATGCTTACCATATGTGAGGAAATGTGCACTGCATTGACCATGCAAACATCCACAAACGAAGAATGACATGCAGTGAGATGAAGTGATGTGCCCACAGTCATGACAGCGAGGGCTTTGTAGATGTGGTCTCACATCTCATTCAGGCTTTCAGAAACATCCACTGCAATCACTTTCATACCTGTAGTACATTTGTTATCTCTGTGTCTCTGCCACTTAATCTTCACAGTGAAATCCTTGAAAGCGCAACTCAAACATCACCTCTCTTTGAAGCTTTCTTTTACCATTATCCCTGCACATCGAGACCAAGTAGCCACATCTTTCTCTCTTTAACATAGAATGTCATGCTAGCAGAGTAGTCACTGCATTACATTTGGCAGTGTTTGGTCTCTGTCATTCCTTTTGATCAGTCTTTACCTTGCTCATCTTGTACCCAACTTCTCTGGCAGAGTGATGCCTAATAGATATTTGCCTGGATGAATTACCAGTTAAACAGTCCTCTGAATTTGAAATCTACTAAAGAAAGACATTACAGTTACAGTCTCTGCCTTTGGGATTTAGCATAAGACTTGTCTGACCAAACAACCTCATACTCCAGGTACTGAGTTCATTCTTTGAGTTATATACCATACTTCTCTATTCAGTCAAAACAGTTAAATCGACTGTTCTTGTTGGTGTTTCTTTCTGATGGCTTATGAATCCTGTTTGAAAACCCATTTCTTTTACTTTCTAGTAAAAGTAAAAAGTAAAAAAAAAAAATTTTTAAAGCAAAAGCAAGCTGATGAGTTTCATAAATAAGGCCATATAGTCAAACATTCTAGGGTAGAAGCAGATGGCACGATCCTAGACAAAATAAATAGCCTGCTTCAGTTTCTTCACCTATGAAACAGGGTTAATGTTGCCCACATGCAGAGTTTTTGAATGTCTCACATATGAGAATAAGTTTTAAAACAAACAACACCCCCGTTGGGTAGAGTAGAATAATGGCCCCTCCAAGGTGTCTACATGCCAATCTCTAGAACCTGTGAATTTGTTGCCTCCACAAAAGGGACTTTACTGATATGAGTATGGTTAAGAACCTTCCAACAGGATGAACATCCTGGATTATCTGGGTGGCTGTGATCTAATTACAGAAGTTCTTAAAAGAGGACACCATTTTTGGCTATAGTAAAAAGAGATGTAATAACAGAAGAATGGCCAGAGAAACATCACATTGCAGGCTTTAATGATGGAGGAAATGTGGCCTCTAGAAGCTGGAAAAGGCAAAGATGCTGATTCTCTCTAAGATCCTCCAGAAAAAAGTACAGTCCTGCTGATGTCTTGATTTCAGCCTGGTGAGATGCCTATTGGATTCTGACTGTAAGATAAAGTATTTGTGTTGTTTTAAGCTACTGATTTGTGGTTAATAAATTTTTATTCTGGTCTTATGCAAATGCTGCTTAATCATATGGACAAAACAATGAGGTCAAGCACTTAAAGCTCACAAAAGGTTCATTAACTATATTTTTATATAGTTTGACTCTTCAAATGAACAATTGCTTGAGTTCTTGGAAGGAAGACTTGCTCACTAACCATTTCAAGTTCTTTCTCTTATGGTGTGCATTAGCGATTGATTGCAAAATTAGTAAATTCTAAAGAACTGTGTTATGCAATGGCTTACATAATGTGTATTAAACTATAATTATTTGCATTATTCATTCCCTTACCATTCCACAAATATTGGTTGGGAATTTCCCAAAGAAAGAAAATATTCAAAATGGAAAAATGTACTTAATAAACTCCTTCTGCCCAGATGAGACACTCAAGCCAGCAAAAGAAAATAACCAAAATATAACACCCAAGAGCCTTAAATTCTGAACTCTACCTTAACTGACTATTGCAACTCCAGGTCTCAGCACAGTCCCTGGCATACAGTACGTCCACACAAAGAAACTGGGAACTTTGTTGAATCGACTGCTGTATTTGTAATAATTTAATAACTTACAGAAGGGATGATCAGCAAAAGCTTCATAGACGAGATACCATTTAAAATTATTGTCAAAGACAAAGAAGAAGAGAGTATGCTTAAAAACTGTTTATAATTGAATTTGAAAAACAGTATTGTGTATGAAAACTGCAATAATAAAATATAGGGCCAAAGAGTGGGTTGCAGAGAAATCATAAGAATTCTGATTTCTAAAACTGGGTTTCAGCAGTAGAAATCTCAATGAAGTTTGTAAGCAGCAACAATAAATCGTTCTTTACTCACGTAAATTTGACTGGATTAAACAAAGTTAAGCAGGTCTTTTCAGTGTAGGATTTTTTAGGCTTCACTAGGCTAATGAGCCTTAAGCTTTTTAAGTAAAGGATAACATGTCTATCTCAGTTACCTATTGCTCAATAATGATCTATTTCAAAACAATGGCTTTAAATCATGCTTTATTACTTCTCATAACTCTGTGTGCTGGCTGCTGTTCTGGGCTTAACTCATGCACCTGCTTTTGACTGGTGGATGGGCTAGAGGCTGAGCTCACCTAGGTGGCTGAGTTTCTTTCCACAAGTAGGGTTTTCTTGTTTGTTTTTGTTTTCTTCTTCTTGTTGCTGTTCTTGTGTTTTCCTTTTATTTGTTTGAATTCTCAGGTTTCTTCACATGATGGCAGAAGTATTCCAAAACAAGTGAGAGTAGAAGGCCCACGGTTTCTTGAGATCCAGGCCCTGATGTCACATGGTGTCACTTCTGCCACATTGTATTGGTCAAAATAAGTCACAAGGTCAGCCCCAATTAGAGTGGCAACTTTAATTGTAGACAAGCAAGTATACAAGGATGAGAGGAACTTGCAGCCACATTTTGTAATCTGTTATTTTAGTTAGATTAGTTAGTTCCAAAACTAATGTAATCATTAAACTTTTCTCTTTTATATATACTACCTTGTAATGTGCAATTTATTAATGCTGATGTAAGGCTTTGAATTATACATTAAGTAGTTTTATAACTAGGGACTACTGGAGTCTTTAATTAAGCATTCAACTTTAAAAGGGACACATTTTACAACATATAGCTTTCTATTTTGCAAAAGTCACATATGAGAGTATTTAAGTGAGGAATAGAGCAAAGCAATTTAATAACGGATTATTGGTGTAGCTCAGATGAGTGGAAAAGAGATCTTTATTCAGGTTAAGTGATAATGAGATGAGAAAGGAGAAAGTAAACGTATATATACTCTACAGATAGAATCTGTATAATCTGATTGGCCACTTATGCTACAGTTGGGCACAGAGCAGGGCAGAGCTTAGCGAAAAGACAAAAAAATCAAGGTCCTCCCCACAGATTTGAGCTTTTGGTAATTAGCCCAACAGTGAAATTATGAACAAAAATAAAGGAGTTAAGTAAAGAAATATCAGATAAATAATAGTAAATTTATTATGTACATTTTAGGTTTGGAATGTTAAGCTACCATGCAGACATATTTAGTAGGGTTTTTTAGTTGCAGGATTGAGATTCTGGAAATGTATTAGTTTTGAGGAATTATATATAACAAATTGATTTATTATTGATTCAACGAATATCTCTACATATATTCCCTAAATGATACAATGTAAAATGTAACAAATATAGATCTTGCCATCTCAGAGCTTATAAATAACTACTCAAGCAATTAACATTCCTGCCATAAATATTAAGACTTGGCCCAGCGTGTTGGCTTATGCCTGTAATCCCAGCACTTTGAGAGGCCGAGGCGGGTGGATCACCTGAGGTCAGGAGTTCAAGGACAGTCTGACCAACACGGGGAAACCCTGTCTCTACTAAAAAACAGACACACAAAAATTAGACGAGCATGGTGGCACATGCCTGTAATCCCAGCTACTCGGGAGGCTGAGGCTGGAGAATTGCTTGAACCCATGAGGCAGAGCTTGCAGTGAGCCGAGATCACGCTATTGCACTCCAGCCTTGGCAACAAGAGCAAAACTCTGTCTCAAAAAATAATAATAATTAAAAAAAAAGAACTTAAGGATATACAAAGTGCTATTGGTAGAAGCCCCCTTCAAACTATGCATTAGAGTGTGGTGGTGGGGCAGGGGAGCATGAGATATATAAGACAGAAAGTATTCTTTGTAGGAACTAACATGTAAAAGCAAACGTATGGAAAAAATAGGCACCTCTTTTTGCCTGCCCTCTCTCAATAGACTTACTATTTCTAAAAGTAAGGCAGATTTCACTCCTTGAATCACAATCCTGTAATGAATGGTTCCTTATTTTGCTTAAAACAACAACTTCACATGTCCTAAAAGATTATACATGATTTTCCCCCCATGGTACTCTTTGACCTCATCTCTTACCACTTTCTCCTTGTTTTCTGTCCCTTCCAGCCACAGTGGCCTTTTTGCTATTCCTCAGACTCTCCCCAGGCACACTAGCCTTAGATTATCCATAGTAACCCTCCTCGCTGCCTGAATACTCATCTTCACCTGTCTGTTTGGCTACCTCTCTCACTTTCATGAGGTTTTTGCTCAAATATCACATTCTTAAGGCAGCTCATGCAGACCATTCTATTAAACTTTGCAACTAGAACCCCCACTTGCTCTCCCTATCCTGCCCAGTGTCCTCTATTTTTTCCCTATAGCACTTGTCCTTTCTAAAATATATTCTTCTTCGTTGTGCATGCACATTGTTCTTTAACTTTTTGTCTCTTTTTGATAGAATATAAGATCCACGAGGACAGATATTTTTGGGGTTTTCACATTGATCTATCCTAAGCACCAAGAATATGCCTGGCTCATAAAGAATACTCAATTTTCAATTAATACGTGTTGACCAAATACATTTTATAGCACTTTTTGGCATGGGAAAAAGCCACATTGCATCCTGACATCAGAATCCTCCGTGAAGCATTGTACTTACAGAATTCAAGACCAGTTCTTCAATTTGACATTTAAGACTCTAATGCCAGGCACAGTGGCTCATGCTTGTAATCCCAGCACTTAGGTGAGAGGATCACTTGAGTCTAAGAGTTTGAGACCAGCCTGGACAACATAGTAAGACCTCGTCTCTACAAAAACAATCAAAAACTTATCCAGGTGTAGTGATTCATGCCTGTGGTCCTAGCTACTCAGAAGGCTGAGGTGGGAGGATTATTCGCAGTAGATTGAGGATGCAGTGAGCCATGATTATGCCACTGCACTCCAGCCTAGATGAAAAAGCCAGACCCTGTGGAAAAAACAGACCTTCTACCACTTGGCACGATTTGGAGAAATTTCTGTATCTATACCTTGGTTTCCTCATCTAGAACAAGTAGCTACTTCTTACTGGCCTGCAAGAGTTATGGGTTGTGTTCAGTAATAAAATATAAAGCACTAAAAATCATGGAACCAACCCAAATGCCCATCAATGATAGACTGGATAAAGAAAATGTGGTGCACATACACCATGGAATACTATGTAGCCATAAAAAGGAATTAGATCATGTCATTTGCAGGGACATGGATGAAGCTGGAAACCATCATTCTCAGCAAACTAACACAGGAACGGAAAACCAAACACCACATGTTCTCACTCATAAGTGGGAGTTAAACGGTGAGAACACATGGACACAGGGAGGGAAACAACATACACCAGAGCCTGTTGGGGGTTGGGGGTGAGGGGAGGGAACTTGGAAAATAAATAAATAAA
Source organism: Symphalangus syndactylus (assembly GCF_028878055.3). Classification (NCBI taxonomy): domain Eukaryota; kingdom Metazoa; phylum Chordata; class Mammalia; order Primates; family Hylobatidae; genus Symphalangus; species Symphalangus syndactylus. The sequence continues at coordinate 27,537,349 of NC_072438.2, forward strand.
TAAATAAAAAGTTAGTTTAAAACTTTTACACTGCCAGTATTCCAGATTTGGTGAAATTAATTCTTTTTTAAAGGGTCCATATAAAATAATTTTCTAATGTATAAATATATAATATATACATGATATATATGATATATCTATCTGATATATATGATATATGTATATCATATATATATGGCATGAATCAAAAGGCCTTGAACACAGTGAGTGCTTAAGACATGATCGGTTTTATGATTTCCATTGAATTTATTATCATTCATTATTGTTGTTGTTGTTGTTAGTAGTAGTGGGAGTAGTACTATTACGTTAGATTTCACTGCATCTCCTCACATAGCTGATTTAACTGCTGATAAACCAGAGTAACTGCTTCTTTCTCAAAGCAGTCTATTTTCTGACCTCTAAGCTTCATTCATCCTGTTCTTACACTAGTCAATAGAGAGTATCAAACTCTCTCCTTTTATCATCTACTTAGGTACAAAATTTCTCCATAATTAAATTTTCCTGACATGCCTCATGATATTTCTATTGAATACCCACTCACCCCCTAAATCTAGAAGTGACTTCTCCTTCCTCTGTGTTCCCATGCATGTTTTCTATGTCTAACTTGCTGGGGTAAATGCCTTTTCTCCCCTAGAAGACTTTAAACCTCTTGAAGGTAGATTCGAGTCACTTAAACTCTGCATCCAGTGGATGCTTGGTGAATACACACCTTTATCCACCCAATTATAACAATCACTGACTCTACTAGTCAAAGGCATAGTTAATATGAAGATCATGTCCCCTAAATCTACTCAAATCAAAATCTGATAGGAAAAATAACTTCAGAAGGTATATAAAATAATGCATTATTAGTTCAGTGGAATTAAGAATAGAATAAAGAGAGTTAGGGTTAAAGGCACAAAGCCTTGATGTTATGAGTAAAGAGTGCATTATTATTAAATAATTCACGTTTAGATAATTTAATGGGAAACCAAAAAGATTTGCATATGGTTAGCTTAAACACCACTTACATGCTGTAACAAAAAGAGAATTAACTGTTTTTATCAAAACACCTCACTTCATAGGCAATTTACTCAATACAATTTGCATAATTTCTAGAAATATGCAAAATGAATTTAATATGCATTATTCATCATGATCTCAAAAAGAGTTTTTGGCAATTTGCTACACTGATATTCTTTCCCATTTGTAATCCTCATCTGCAAAAAAATTAATATTCAGCAGCCATAAGATTCTAAGATTTGGTGATAGCAAATTTTCAAGGAATATGGATTTTAGAGTCATCAAATATTTTCCTAAAGGAGATGCACATAATGCACCTCATCCTTTAAATCCATCAGGTTAATTAAAATCATTGAGGTGACTTTGATAGAAATAAAACAGGCTCAGGAGAGGAAAAAGAGAACTAAAGATACCAAGAACTCAAGCAGCATGAGATATGGAAAGTGAAGACTGGACGCCAGAGGCTTGGGTGCCCCTTCTGTCTCTATTGATAACCTTCAGCTTAGCAAACAGAAAATGTTGAGACAGTTTTATTCATAAAAATGTTAATGTTCAGTTCAATGATATTTAATTCAGTAAAAATATGGAACCACTTATATGAAATGAATTAGATACCTTTTTAAATATATCTACTTAACAGAAGACCTTTCAAACATGTTTTAGTTGGATTATTTTTTCTTTTACCACCTCACCCCTTAATTGGATTATTTTTTGCTTTTGACTTCTGTGAATTCCTTGTATATTCTGGATTCTAAGCCATTGTCAAATAAATCATTTGCAATTTTTTTTTTGCATTCTGTAAGTTGTCTCTTCACTCTATTGAATTTTTGCTTTGCTGTGCAGAAGCTTTTAGTTTGCTTTAATCCAATGTGTCTATTTTTGCTTTTGTTGCTTGTGCTTTTGACATCTTATCCATAAAACCTTTCCCAAACCAATGTCCTGAAACATTTCTCCAGTGTGTTCTCCAATGTTTCTCCTGAAACATTTCTCCAGTGTGTCTCACATTAGGTGTTTAATCAATTTTGACTTGACTGTTTTATATGGTGAGAGATACATGTCTAGTTTCCTTCTTCTGTTTATGTATATGCAGTTTTTCCCAGCACCATTAATTCAAAAGTCTGTTCTTTCCCCAATGTATGTTCTTGGTACCTCTGTCAAAAATTAGTTGCCTGTAAATATTTGGGTATATTTTTGGGTTCTCTATTCTATTCCACTAGTTTATGTGACTGTTTTTATGCCAACACTATGCTGTTTTGGTTACTATAGCTTTCTAGTATATTTGATGCCAGGTAGTGTGATGACTCCAGGTTTTCTCCTTTTGCTCATCATTGCTTTCGCTATTCTGGGGTCTTTTGTGTTTCCATACAAATTTTAAGATTGTTTTTCTATTTCTGAAAAGAATGTCTTTGGTATTTTGATAGGGGTTACGTTGAACCTACAGATTGCTTTGAGTACTATGGTCATTTTAACAATATTAGTTCTTGAAATAAATGAACATAATGTGTCTTTCATTTTTTTGTGTACTCTTTCATTTTTTCATCAGATTTTTTTTTTTTTTTTTTTTTTTTGAGACGGAGTTTCACTCTTTTTGCCCAGGCTGGAGTGCAATGGCACGATCTCGGCTCACTGCAACCTCTGACTCCCAGGTTCAAGTGATTTTCCTGTCTCAGCCTCTGGAGTAGCTGGGAATAAATAGGCACACACCACCATGCCCAGATAATTTTGTATTTTAAGTAGAGATGGGGTTTCAGCATGTTGGCCAGGCTGGTCTCAAACGCCTGACCTCAGGTGATGTGCTTGCCTCAGCCTCCCAAAATGCTGGGATTACAGGAGTGAGCCACCACGCCCGGCTGCCATCAGATTTTTATAATTTTCATTTATAGATATTTTACCTTATTAGTTAAATTTATTCCCAGGTATTTTGTATTTTTGTGGCTACTGTAAATGAGATTACTTTCTTGATTTCTTTTTCAACAAGTTCATCAATGGTATATAGAAATGCTAGAGATTTTCATATGTTTATTTCTGTCTTGTTACTTCACCACTTTCATTTATCAGTTCTAAATATTTTTAGTGGAGTCTTTCAATTTGACTACATATAAAATTATGTCATCTGCAGGCAGGGGCAATTTGACTTTCTCTTTTCCAATATGAAGACCTTAAATTTCTTTCTCTTGTTTAATTGCTCTGGCTAGCACGTCCAGTAATAAGTTGAATGAATGTGGAAAAGTGATCATCTTTTTCTTGTTCCATTTCTTAGACAAAAAAATATTTCTACCTTTTCCTGCTCAGTATCACGTTAGTTATGGGTTTCCCTTTATTGTGTTTAGGCACATTTCCTTCTATACCTATTTTGTTGTGAGTTTTTATCATTAAAACATGTTGAATTTTATCAAATGCTTTTTTTTGCATCTATACAAATGAATACATTTTTTTTCCTTTATTCTGACAATGTGTTGTATCACTTTCATTGATTTAGGTATGTTGAACCATCCTTATATCTATGGAATGAATCTCACTTGATAATGAAATATAGTCTTTTTGGTGCTATTGGATCAGGTTTGCTAGCATTTTGTTGAGGATTTTTGCGTCTATATTCAGCAAGGATATTGGCCTAAAGTTTTCTTTTTTCATTGTGTTCTTGTCTGTTTTTAGCATGAGTGTAACGCTAGTTTAGTAGAATGAGTATGGAAGAATTCACTCCTATTTAATTTTTTTGAATAGTTTGAGAAGAATTGGTGTTAGTTATTCTTTAAAAGCTTGGTAGAATTCAGCAGTGAAACTATTCAGTCCTGGGCTTTTCTTGGCTGGGCCACATTTTATTATTGTTTCAATCTCATTACTCATCACCAGACTGTTCAGGTTTTCTATTGATTCCAGGTTTAATCTTGGAAGCTTGTGTGTGTCCAGGAATTTATCCATTTCCTCTAGGTTCTCTCCGTTTTCCATTTTGTTAATGTATAGCTGTTGTTCACAATAGTCTCTAATTATCCTTTGTATTTCTGTGGTGCTATCATTTCTAATGTGTCTTTTTTTGTTTTTTATTTATTTTGGGCTTCTTCCTACTTTTTTTAGTTAGTATAGCTAGTGATTTCTCAATTTTGTTTATCTTTTCACAAAGCAACTTTTATTTTTCTTAATCTTTTATATTTTTTAGTTTATTTTAGAACTTTATGTTCTCATCTTGATTTTTTCCTTCTATTAATTGTGTTTGGTTTGTTCTTGTTTTTCTAGTTCTGTGAGATACACTGATTACTTGCTTATTTGAAAACTTTCTCCTTTTTTGATGTGGGCATGTGTTTACATAAAGTCCCCTCTTCGTATTATTTTTCCTGTGGCCCACAAGTTTTGATATGTTGTGTTTCTATTTTTATTTCAAAAATGTTTTAAATTTTCTTCTTAATTTCCTCATTGACTCATTGACTGGCAATTCCAGATTTCCATGTGTTTGCACAGTTCCAATGTTCCTCTTGTTATTGATTTCTAGGTTTATTCCATTGTAGTTGGAAAAGATACTTTATATTTTGATTTTTAAAAATTTGTTGAGACTTGTTTTGTGGCATAACATGTGGTCTATCTTGGAGAATGTTTTGTGTGCTAATGAGAAGAATGTGTATTCTAAAGCTATTGGATGAAATGTTCTATAAATGTCTGTTAGGTCCATTTAGTCTACAGTGCAGTTTCTTTGTTGATCTTCTGTCCAGATGATCTGTCCAATGTTGAGAGTGGGCCGCTAAAGTCTTCAACTATTATTGTATTGGAATCTATATCCTACTTTAGATGTGATATTTCCTTTATATATTGGGTTGCTCCAGTGTTAGGTGCATATATCTTAGCTATTGTATCTTTTTGCTGTATTGATCGATTTATAGTTACATAATTATATTCTTTGTGTATTTTTATAGTTTTTTACTTAAAGTCTATTTTGTTTTATATAAATGTAAATATAGTGACTCCTGCCTATCTTTGGTTTCCATTTGCATAGAATATCTTTTTAAAGGAAAAAAGGATTTCACTTTCAGTCTATGTGTGACTTTACAGGTGAAGTGAGTTTCTTATAGGCAGTATATAATTAGGCCTTTGGTTTTTGTTTGTTTTAATCCATGTATCCAGTCTATAGCTTTCATTTGGGTAAATTATTTTCTTTACATTCAAGGTTATTAATAGGTGAGGATTTACTTCCGTCATTTTGTTATTGTTTTCTGCTTGTTTTGCAAATCCTTTTTTTCCTTTCTTTTTTATTGTTTATCTTTGTCGTTTAGTGGTTTTCTGAAGCAATAAGTCTTGATCCCTTTCTCATTTTATTTCTGAATCTTTCCTACCAGTGAATGTTATGTTTTCATGTGTTTTCATGAGGGCAGTTATTGTCTTTTCACTTCCAGATGTGGCAATTTCTTAAGCACTTCTTGTAAGGTTAGTCTACTGCTGATGAATTTGCTATTTTTGCTTGTCTGGAAAATACTTTTTCTTCTTTCACCAATGAAGGATAGCTTTGCTGGGTATAGTAATCTTGACTAGCAGGTGTTTTTATTTCAGCACTTTAAATTTATCATCCAATTCTCTCCTGGCTGGTAAGGTCTCTGCTGAGAAAGCTGCTGTTAGTGTAATGGGGATTCCATTATTTGTAACTTGCCTCTTTTTTCATGTTGTTTTTAGTATTCTCTTTGTCTTCAAATTTTGACAGTTTCACTTTAACGTTCTTTAAAGAGGGCCATTTTAGTTGAATCTATTTGAAAACTTTTTTTAAATTTTTTTTTGAGACAGAGTCTCACTCTGTCACCCAGACTGGAGTGCAGTGGTGCCATCTTGGCTCATTGCAAGCTCCGCCTCCTGGGTTCATGCCATTCTCCTGCCTCAGCCCCCTGAGTAGCTGGGACTAAAGGCGCCTGCCACTACGCCCAGCTAATTTTCTGTATTTTTAGTGGAGACGGGGTTTCACTGTGTTAGTCAGGATGGTCTCAATCTTCTGACCTCGTGATCCACCTGCTTCAGCCTCCCAAACTGCTGTGATTACAGGTGTGAGCCACCAAGCCCGGCCTATTTGGAAACTTTTGAGCTTCCTGCATATGTATGTTCATATGTTTCCTAAGACATAGGGAGTTTTCAGCTATCATTTTATTAAATATATTTTATGTGATTTTTTCCTGTTTCTTCTCTGGAATTTTCATAATGTGAATTTTTATTTACTTAATAGTCTTCCATAATTCCTGTAGGCTTTCTTCATTCTTTTGGTTTTTCTTTCATTTTTGGTCTGATTGAGTTATTATATAAAAATTTGCCTTTACATTCAGAAATCCTTTCTTCTGCTTGATGTAGTCTGTTGTTATATATTATGTTTTAATTAATTCATTCAATTTTTCAGCTCCAAGATTTCTGGGTTTTGTTTTGTTTTTGTTTTTGTTTTTTGAGACAGAGTCTCACTCTGTTGCCCAGGCTGGAGTGCAGTGGCACCATCTCAGCTCACTGCAGCCTCAACCTCCTGGGCTCAGTTGATCCTCCCACCTCAGCCTCCCAAGTAGCTGGGATTATAGGTGCACTCCACCAAGAGCAGCTAATTTTTTGTAAAGACATGGTTACACCATGTTGCCCAGACTGGTCTTGAATTCCTGGGCTCAACTGAGCCTCCTGCATCAGCCTGCCAAAGTGCTAAGATTACAGTGACACATTTCCTTGTTGTTTCATGTGGCTTATGTCCCTACATTAATATCTGCACATTTGATGAAACAATCATCTCTTGTTATTTTATAGAGTAGCTTTCACATGGAAAGATTTTTTTGTAGAAGTGTTCTATAGTGTCCATTGAGTAGGGTGCTTTGGCTTAGGTTCTGGGTAGGCATAATAGTATAGTCTGGGCCAGGCGCGGTGGCTCACACCTGTAATCCCAGCACTTTGGGAGGCCGAGGCAGGTGGATTGCAATGTCAGGAGATCGAGACCATCCTGGCTAACACGGTGAAACCTCGTCTCTATTACAAAATACAAAAAACTAGCCAGGCATGGTGGCAGGTGCCTGTAGTCCCAGCTACTTGGGAGGCTGAGGAAGGAGAATGCTGTGAACCTGGGAGGCAGAGCTTGCAGTGAGCCAAGATTGCACCACTGCACTCCAGCCTGCACGACAGAGCGAGACTCTGTCTAAAAAACATAAATATATATATATATATACACACACACACACACGTGTACATATATATGTACATATACATACATATATATGTACATATATATAGAGAGAGTGTAGTCTGTATGTAATTACCATCAGCACTGTCTGTGAGTCCCTTAGTGGCCTACACTGTAGATGTTTGTGGAAGTAGTGGCATACCTTTCTGAGGGGTGGATGCTACTGGGGGTTGGGGGGTCAGTTTTTAGTCCCTGAGGGGCTTCACCTAGCACAGCGGCTCTGCCAGTAGTGAGGATAGTGCTTTAGGTTACAGCAGGCCCAGGCAGGCTGGTCTTTATTCACTGGGGGAAGGGAGTGTACATGACAAACAGCAGCTTTGCAATTAAAGGGGACAAGGTCACCAAAGGAGGCAGGTGCAGGCAGGTGGCTCTTGGTCCAGGAGGGTACATGTGATGCACATCAGCTCTGCTGCTGGAGGAGGTGGGATCACCAGTGTCACTGGGTGCTAGGCAGCCATTTCTAGGACCCTGGAGTGTACATGTTGCTCCCCACATTCGTGAAAGCAGCTTTCTCACTGCACTGGACAACCTGTTTAGGGTACTATGTGGGCTCAAGTGCTGATGTGGACTTGAATGCTGGTGTCACAGCTGTACCACTGGTCTGTCTGAAATCATGACACTGCAGCTTTCTGGGTGCACACAGTGAGATGACAGTAGGGTCACAGGGATGTGGAAATGCAGGGGCTATTTTACTCCAGGGCAGGATGTACTCTAGCAGTGGCTCTGTTCCCAAAATTGTTCCATGTAGTAGAATTTTGTGTCTGGAGAATTTAGGGAGACTCAGTTTGTGTTTCTTCTCTGAAGCAATGCAGTGGCATGAACACCAGGTAGTTCGCTGTTCTTGCTCAGGGCCTGTGAGAGCTCTGGGGCTCTCCTGTAGCCAAGATTGCAGGCATCCTCCATAGTAATGAGAGCTGTTGGGATCTTCCCTTACATTTTCCCTTCAATTGTGAGTCCCTCTTGTCTCTGAGTTGATACTGGCTAGGTGTTTTGCTTTCCTCTCTATGCTACCATGCTTTAAGTCATTTTCTTGCCACATTCCAGTTTTCTTCCTTGGTCACACTGTACTTGAAGTGCAGTTATTTATTTGCTGTTTTAGTCCTTCTTGGTGGAAGAGACAAGTGTTGGGGACCTCCAGTCAGCTATATTCATGATGTCACCTCCAACAAAAATTGTAATAATTCTTCTATTTGAGTAGTGGAAACATTATAGTGGTCCCTTATGTATAGGAGATACATTCCAGGACCACCAGTGGATGCTGAAACCACAGGCAGTACCAAACCCAATTTCCATCAATTGGAACACATTTCTGTTCATATCTTCCACACACAAATTTAAGGCCTTTTCCATCTTAACTAAGCACTTATTACAAACTGTGGCCATAATTTTTAAAGATTGATGTTTGGCAACAAAACTAACAAAAATTTCTCTTTTCAATTTCACAATTTCATGGATAGAAGATGGATTCTTACTAGAGATCTTAGCAACCTCAGTATACAATGATTTTTTATTACTAAGTCAAGAACTTTCACCTTTTTATGTGAAGTAAGCACTTTATGGCTTCTCTTTGGCACATTCAAATTTTTAATATCACCTTTGTGGCCATATTAAGTGAAATAAAAGTTACTTAAACACAAGCACCGTGATCCCATGACAGCTACCAAGTGACTGATGGATGGATGATATATAGAGGCATGGGTATGCTGGGAAAAACGTTAAGTCATGTTGCTGGTGAAAAGAGCTGGATACTGCAAGACTTCTTCATATTATTCAGAATGGCACACAATTTAAAACTTATGAATTGCTTATTTCTGGAATTTTCCATTTAATATTTTTACACTGTTGTTGACCACGGGTAACTGAAACCACAGAAAATGAAACCATGAATAAGGGAAAACTACTGTACTAGTATTTTCTCCTTTTATTTTTCTGTGTTTTATATTTTTTTTTCCTAAAGGAAGGATGTGTTACATTCTCAGCAGAAATTTTATACAATGAAATTTTTACATAAAGACAAACAATTATTAAATATAAGTTTGGTTTATTATTAGAAGTATCTTGAAATTCTCAAAAGAAAACTTACATTTTAATTTAATATATTAGTTAATTTACTCTACTTAATTTTTTTAAATTTTAGGTTGAGATGTTATCTGACTGTTGAACCAAGTAAATTGTGATGATGTATTAGAATTTCTAGAAGGCCAAGGAGACACAGAAAATATATTTGAAAAATGACCAGCAAACCAAGGGGCTCCTTAGGTGCCAAATGTTTTCACTTGACCTCCTTCCCCTTAGTAACTTCTGGAGGTCTCATCTAGCTGCATCACTTTTAACTTCGTCAGATCTTGTGATTAAATATTTCTCAGTTGTTACTTGGAAAAATACAAAAGGACAACTATAATACCAATAGGACAGTTTTATTCATAACAAATATTTTTTAAGTGGAAAACATTACTTCAGTGTTCAACTTTTTAAAAAAACAATTTGAAACTCTCCTATATAAAAGTTAGTTAAATCTAAACAAAGTGTCCTGATTTCAGTACTACTTGAGTTGTTTTCTGACTTAGTGACTCAAGTTAGGTCACTCAACCTCTTCTAAATTTCATTTCCTCATCTCTTTAAGGAGCTGGAAAGATGTACTGTAAAGTACCATGATATGACGTAAAGGAAATAAAGTAATGTGTCTGATACAGTAACAATAATATCTTACTTTTTACTAGATTGTATAAGATAATTATGAACTAATCACAATATTTTTGCTATATTTACTTAAAAAAATTTTGTTTGTTTGTTTCCTAAATGGAGCTGCTGAGATTATGTGGAGCTCCTCTTTTAGGACTTCTTTCCTTCCTATCCCTTTGTGTAACTGTCTCTTCCTTTTTTCTCCCCTTTGTTTGTTCCTCTTTATCTTTTTCCATCCTGTACTTCGATCTTGTTATAAAAACACACACAAACACTCATTATCAGTATTGTCTACTCTCTTTGACTCAAATATGCTCTATCTTCCCATATTCTACGCCCCCCTGTAGCCCCGCCCCACAGACACACATATTAACACAGGTGAATAGAGAGACAAGGGTAGAAATGATAGCGGCAGCTTAGTCTTGGTCTGTCCCTCAGCTGGCAGAAAGAATGTTTTGATTCCAAGTTCATAACAATGTGTATAAACAAACCTATATGAGTTTCAAGTGAGGAAGGAAATTTAGACACTCTACCTTCTAATATTCAACAGTTAAGATGGTCTACTTATGAATCAGGAGCTTTTGCATCACATGAAAATCTTTTGAAAATACAAATTCTCGAACTCCACCCCTGACCTACTGAGAGATGAAGCCAGCTGGGCTTCTGGGTTGGGTGGGGACTTGGAGAACTTTTCTGTCTAGCTACAGGATTGTAAATGCACCAATCAGCACTCTGTAAAAATGCACCAATCAGCACTCTGTGTCTAGCTAAAGGATTGTAAACACACCAATCAGCATTCTGTACAAACGCACCAATCAGCGCTCTGTGTCTAGCTAAAGGATTGTAAATGCACCAATCAGCACTCTGTAAAATGGACCAATCAGTGGGATGCGGGCGGGGCCAAATAAGGGAATAAAAGCTGGTCACCCCAGCCAGCAGAGACAACCTGCTTGGGTTCTCTTCCACGCTGTGGAAGCTTTGTTCTTTCGCTCTTCACGATAAATCTTCCTGCTGCTCACTGTTTGGGTCCACACTAACTTTATGAGCTGTAACACTCACCGTGAGGGTCTGCAGCTTCATTCTTGAAGTCAGCAAGACCATGAACCCACAGGGAGGAACAAATAACTTTGGACGAGCCACCTTTAAGAGCGGTAATGCTCAGTGCAAAGGTCTGCAGCAGCTTCACTCCTGAAGTCAACGAGACCACGATCCCACAGGAAGGAAGAAATTCCAGACACATCTGAACATCTGAAGGAAAAAACTCTGGACACACCATCTTTAAGAGCTGTAACACTCACCACGAGAGTTCACGGTTTCATTCTTCAAGTCAGTGAGACCAAGAACCCACAAGAAGGAATAAATTCCGGACACACTACTAAATCAGAAACTGCAGGTTGGCTGCAACAGTTTGTACATTAACCAGTCCTCCATGTGAATGTGAACATGCTAATCTGGAGAAGTTCTGGGCTAGAGAAAAGCCCCATTTTCTCCATGCCCTGTCCTTAAGGTTGCCAAGGCAGATCATTTCTTAATGGCTTATCTTGTCTTGCTGAAAAATAGACTGCCAAAATGGTGACCACTGTCAGTGATTTGTTAATTATGGAATACAGCCCTTCTTAGTTGCAAGTTTCTATGGAAAATTGATGAAGAGTATATTATGTTTCTTTCACCAAAATATGTAGGATATTTAGGAGAAATTCAAGTAGAGGTTTGTGCTTACCCAGACTTCTGAGAAGGAAAAATAACATAAAACAAACAAATAGAGTAGAAGTCTTTAAGTTAATTATTTGACTATTTATTTTGGCATTGTAAACCAGGAAAACAATCAAAAGAGCAAAAAACTCTTAATCCTCATTTACATATTCAGTGGATTCCAACACACAATCATCTTTAAAAACTCCAGTAATGGCTGGGCGCGTTGGCTCACACCTGTAATCCCAGCACTTTGGGAGGCTGAGGAAGATGGATCACTTGAGGTCAGGAGTTCAAGACCAGCCTGGCTAACATGGTGAACCTCATCTCTACTAAAAATACAAAAATTAGCCAGGTGTGGTGGAGCATGCCTCTAGTCCCAGCTACTCGGGAGGCTGAGGTAGAAGAATTGCTTGAACCTGGGAGGCGAAGGTTGCAATGAGCCAAGATCGTGCCACTGTACCCCAGCTTGGGCGACAGAGTGAGATTAGTCTCAAAAAAAAAAAAAAAAAAAGAAAAGAAAAAGAAAAAAGAAAACTCCAGTAATATAATGAGATTTATTTTGTAAAAGAGCCTGTTTCTTTGTAGTTGAGCTATAGTTTGTAATACTCCTCCCAGTAAGAATAGATGGTTCGAATTTTTCATATCTGCTTGATTCATCAAAGAAATGTAGAAAGTAAGTCCCAAGAAAGCAAAGAAAGAATTTATTCTTGTCCACTAATGTATCCTAAGCACCTGAAACCATGTTTGGCATATGTTAGGTGTTTAATAACTATTAATTAAATGAACAGTTGAGTAAAAACAATATTTATAGAAACTGTTCTTATCTCTTGTTTCTTTACTATACAAAAAGCTGGTTTCATGGGTATTTCATCGGTACAGCTACACAAGGCCTGATGCTTAGAATGGCCCCCTTTTTGGTTTAATGCTGTGATATTACTATCTTAATGTTCTTAATAAATTTATCTTTGAAAGTATGTTTGTAAATGAAGTATTATGGGACAACAGAGAGTGTGCATGAGCGGAGGATGTATATGAATATGACTGTCCACCACTACTTGCCAGTTCACTTGAATATAGTGCTTGCCATGCACCCTCACAACCACGAGCACAGAATTCCCATGGACCCATGATGTCAGGGCACTCAAGTCTCAAAGCAAATACGAGGTAAGTGTGTTAACTTTTATACTGAGTAAGTGGGGGCACTGACAGCCCAAAGAGGCCATGTTGTTCAAACCAGAACTCTCTTCTATCAGAAAGAAAGCAATGGCATTCTAAGAAACACAAAGGACCAAGAAATTATCATATTCTTTCTTATGCCATTCCTTCCTCACACTAACCAACCACTTATGATGAAAATTATGACATAAAGAGAAACGAAAACACAGGGCACCCATAATTCCTTTTTTTGAAAGTCTTTCTTATCAGTGTGCTGAAGGTAGAGAGTGTTGGTAGAATGTGTATGTGTCAAAAAGTGAAATAAAAACAGTTGGGTTAGTTTTGTGTAGCATTTCTACTGTTCTGATAAAAATGACATATATATGCATGTATGACCTACAAAATATATATTATGCAATATCAGTGATTCCACATGTGAAGTAAATGTTATTACATTTCAGTAAACACTGGCACTATATACTATAATTGACAAAAAATCTATGCTAATATTTTAAAATGTATTTTTTCTTTATTTAGAATGACAATAAGTAGCAAATAAAATACTATACATGTTGAGAGGGATATTGTGGAAAAAAGAAAAACGTTCTATATTCTAATACTTTTAGCTAAACTTTTTCTGCTATTTAAACAAAGAATGTTGCGTTATTACTTACCCAATTATATAACTGACCCTAACTAGCCATAAGTACTACCTAAAGACTCATACAATCAATACAACCCTCCAGATATGCTGGTCCTCTCTCTAGTGCTTTATCTTTGCATCTGTCATTCCTATTTTCTCAAGGCCAACACTCAATTTTGAAATCAGACTAACTTGATTTATATGCTGACCTCTATTTTTAAGTGTGTGACTTAGCCTCTACATTTTCTTAGTCTTTACCTCCACATTTGTGAATGGGGCTTGCTAATACCTACTTTTTAGAGTACTGATGAGAATACAATATTTTCTAGGAAGTTAAAATAATATAATATGTGTAAAACTCCTGCTATAAATGGCTTCAGGGCCAGGCAGGTAGTAGAATGGTTTGGCACTTTAGCATCAGCCAGTAGGTAATGTTGAGAATAAATAGAAAAGAAAAACGAAAGAAAGAACTAAAGAAAGAATGAACAGACAAACGAACAAAAGAAAAAGGAAGGAATAAAGGAAGGAAGGAAGGAAGGAAAAAGGGAAAAAACACTGTAGTGGTAAGCCATGAGCAATGGAATACAAGTTTAAAAAAACACTTAAAGTATTGTGTTTGACTAAATATTTCTACCACAATGGCTGCAATTTAAAAGACTGACAAGACCACAAGACCAAGGGTGGGCAACACTGTGGACTAAAGAGAACTCTCATACACCACTGTTGAAAATTGTATAACTACACTGCAAAACAGTTTCTGGAAAAAAATTAAGAAATATGTTCATACAAAAGAAATGACAACATATGTCCACACAAGACTTGTGCACAATATTCATGTTAGCTTTATTATAGTAGACAATACCTACAGGCAACTCAAATGTGGTAGTGGAAAAATTTCCTCCATGAAAATGGGAATTAACTGCTGATATAGGCACAACCTGAATAAATCTTAAAAACATTATACTGACTGATTAAAACTAGACATAAATTATGGCATGCTGCATGATTCCATTTACGTAAAATTATAGAACTATAACCATAGAACTACATATGAAATACTTCATCTAGAAGTATATAGAATCACACTAAGCAGGGACAAAAAGGAATTTCAGTGGTTTCCATGGGCCAGGGGTGGAGGGCAGGAGTAACCCCCCCTGGAAAATATGGGAATGTCCTTGTCTTGTGCCAGTTTTCAAAGGGGAAGTTGTCTCTTGGTCAGTCTGTCAATTCTAAACAAATTTTAACTTTCAATTGCTGCAGTTTATTTTATGCACATTATATCTTAAGTTGATTCTAAAGCAAATAATTGGGTGAGAAAATAAAGGCCAGAGAGAGAACTCATGGACTTAGCCACACAGCAGACCAGCAGAGGGGCTGGAACAAATTCCCAACCTCCCTGAATCCTCAGAATAAAAACGAAAACATTTTGTGGTGTTGTTGGTGGTCAAACAAACTATATTTTCAGAAGGTTCTTCTCAGGCTGGCAGTTTGCAGTCTATGGTGTAGATAGTAAATGAATGCTTGGATCCCTTTTCCTACTCATCACAATTCCACTTCTACTACAACATCTTTATGTGAAAAATGGTTTATTTACAAGCCCCACTAGAACATTCACATCTTTGGTCAAAACTTCTTCACCTTTTCCAGGTGGTTGGCTTACTTCTCTGGGATCCTGAAGCACTGGCCTCATGCTGTTATTTGAGCTTTTATCACTGATACTGGCATTAGAATTGTAGAGTCTGAAGTTTGGCTGTACTACTTATTACTGTGTGACCTCGAATGAGTCATTGACTCTCTGGATTTCATTTTCTTCTCTATCAAATGAAGAAAATAGGCTGGGCACGGTGGCTCATGTCTGTAATCCCAGCACTTTGGGAGGCTGAGGCAGGCAGATCATGAGGCCAGGAGATCAAGACCATCCTGGCTAACACGGTGAAGCCCTGTATCTACTAAAAATACAAAAAATTAGCTGGGCATGGTGACACACACCTGTAGTCACAGCTACCCAGGAGGCGAAGGCAGGAGAATCACTTGAACCCGGGAGGCAGAGGTTGCAATGAGACGAGATTGCGCCACTGCACTCCAGCCTGGGCGACAGAGTGAGATTCCGTCTCAAAAAAAAAAAAAAAAAAAAAGAAAAGAAAACAATAACAATAATAATGATGCCACATTAGTTCCTGAGAGGTGACATTAGATATGAAAAGTGCTAGGAACAGTTCCTGGCACTTGGTAAACAGAAATCAGTACGTGTTAGTTTTTTCATTTTCAACATAAGCATTGTTATTTTGGGCTGCATCTCCTCATGCCTATCTTTCCGATTGTTCTAAAAGTCGCTCCTGGGAAGTGAGGATGCCTTGCTCTTTCCATCCCCAGCACCTGAGCTGAAGTGGTCTGTAAGTGCATAATGAATAAGCGGGTGGGTGAGTCAGAAGCTGGGCATCTATTCACAGGTCCTTGTTACTTGATAGTGACTAATGTGAACCTAGTCACGCTGACCTTCATAAGTACTGAGGAAATATCTTTCTTCTTTTCTTTGGAAGCAGTGAAGCTTAACCTTCATTTGTTAGGCTCTCCGCCAAGAAGAAGGCACAAAAGAGTACTTTATCCAATTTATGAAGGCATAGTAAAAATAAAGGCTCCACAGAGATCCTGAGGGCACGAGGCTCCTGCAGCCGAGGCGGTGGATAATCAACCTGGTAGATGCTCCACCACTCTACTCAATGCGTCACACCAAAGCACAGCGTCAATGCAGAGAGAAACAGAGAGTGTGTGGATTCTGCATTCGCCCTTTTCAAAGAGCAGAATGAATCAGGAAAAAACTATAGTTCAGGCAGTGCCATTTCAAATCCAGGTTAGGTTAGGAGAATAATGGATCCTAAGGGAAGTAGCAGTAAGTGATGTGTACCTGGAGGGGGAATAGTCTAAAGGAAGGTTGCTGCATTTCTCATGGTACATCCAAAGGATGTTCAGGATTTCAGTATTGCTTTGCTTGGAGGTTTATGCCTTTACATTAATTTGTTCAATGACTTTATATATTTTAAATATTAAAAAAACTATACGTATTGTAAAACATGTAGAAAATATGTTATCAGAAATATAGATTACCCCAATTCAAAAATAAACACTTTAAATTTTGCTTTATATTCCTAAAGTTTCTGGTAAATTGATACTTATGTGGCAAGAAAAACATTAATCAAGGAATTCTCAGACTTCACATTTTCTGTTCCTGTTAAAAAGAATTCTGTCTGGGAACACACATTTCTCTTCCATTTCTTGTGTTCAGCCTTCCAGAGAAAGTCCTTCTATCTCTAGATGAGCCCATTGGGCCTTAGGTGTTACTAATTAGGAAAAGTGGTAGGGCTACCAGAAGAAGCTTTGGTTTGGAGAAGGATAGATGTTGAAGAGAATATTCTGGAAGATGGATGTGAGAGAAAGCTGAGGAATGTGGAGAAAGAAAATGAAAGTGAAAGGGAGCTTTCAAAAAAGCATTGTTAGGTGGAATGACATATCTGTATGGTATTTGAGAAAAATATGGAAAGTATTTGAGTCATTGTAAATTATTTTTTGGTTGCCAGATTATGTTTTATTGTGCTCAGAGAAGTAGAGAGTAGAGTACTTGTCACCAGAGGATGGGAAGCAGATGGAGCAGGGGAAATAGGGAAAAGACAATTCATGGATACAAAATTATACCTAGATAGGACAAATAAATTTTCATTTTCTATAGTATTATAGAATGACTACAGTTAACAATAATTTAGTATGTATTTTCAAATGGTTAGAAGAGATTATTTTGCAACTTCCCAACACAAAGAAATAATAAATGTTTGAGGTGATGGATATGTTAATTTCTCTGAATTTATATTTACATATTGAATACATATATCACTCTCTACTTCATAAATATATACAAGTGTTATGCGTCAGTTAAAAAATTAAAAAGCCAAAAAAAAAAGGGCCACCATAAGTGTTAGGTAATCCGTGTACCAGGAGAAAGATCAACCTCCATGGAAAGACATTGTGTCTTTTCCTTTAACTACAACAGAATTTCTGTGCTTGCTTCTGACTCACCCAGCTTGATAAGTTATAGGCCTACTTCTGAGTCTGTCAGTGTAGTTTGGAGGAGAAAGTAATCATACTGGCCAAACTGGGGATCTAGGAATGTGTCAGCCTCACCTAAGCCATATGGGGTCAAAGTCAGAGAAGTAAAGTTAATGAATACTGGATGGGGATAATCAACAGAAAGGAAACAGAGATATATACCAGCTGAGTCACTGAAATTTGATCAATGACTATTGGGAAAGGTGTGGTCAGTAATTAGGAAGAATTATAAAGAACGGTGCCATGTTTCAGGGATTTTCTCAGAGGGTCATTACCACTTTTAGGCCCACAGAGGCCAAAAATGAAGCAGTTCTGGAATCCAGGGAGAGATCTGTATAGAAAGGGATGCATGAGAAGAGGAGGGAGACAGTCAACCAATTTTAATGGAGGGGCACAGTCAACCAGTGATGACCTGACAGGGCAGTAAATGTTGAAATAAATTATCTGAACTCACTCTTCCTATTTCCTTTGAGTGCCTCCCATCCCAACTGCAAGCCACAGAGCAAGAAAGCTGATTGTTGATTACTTTTACTTATTTTGTGTAGAAAATAAGACAAGATCATCTCTATAGATAAACACTTTTAAGAATTTCATGTGCAAACCTTCAAATTCCTCTGTTTCTACAAAGCACAGAACCATAAGCACATATATGTATATATTCACATATATTTATGTGTTTTATTAAAAAATATACATATCTACGGAATCACATACATGAATACATAATTATTTGTATGTGTATGTCTCACAAAACAGTCAACTCTGTAAGTTGCTATTAATATAATTGTAGATATCTTTCCAAGTTAATGTATTTATATTTCTATTATTTTATTGGATACACAAAATTCTTTTATAAGTTTTTATAATTTTTAAGCCATTATCCTTCTGAGAGACTTTTAGGTTGTTTCTGAGTTTGGCTATTACATACATAGCTATTATATATTCCTATTTACATATCATTATAAATGTTGGGGTACCTGAGTCAGGCTTATACAGATTTTTATGGTACTATCCTTCATAATTATTCTCCAATATTAAATTTTGTACATTTAAACATGAAATATAGTGTTCTTTCAACTTTGCAAAATCTGCATGTTTCCCATCTGTGTTAGTTTCTTGTGCTGCCCTAACAAATTACAGCAAACTTGTTTCCTTAAACAAAAGAAGTGCATGCCCTCACTATTCTGGAGGCCACAAGTCTGCAATCAAAATGTCAATGGGATAGGCTCTTTCTAGAAGTTCTGAAAGAGAAGGTGTTTCATGCCTCCCTTCTAGCTTCTGGTGGCTGTGGGCAATCCTGGGCATATCTTGAATTACAGCTCCATCATTCCAACCTCTGCCTCTGCCTTCACATGAATTTCTTCCTTTGTGTCTATGTCTTTTCCTTTTCTCTCTTTTATTAGGATATCTGCCATGTCATTAGGCTTAGTGTAGGTCCTAAGTCCAGGAAGATCTGACCTCAAGATCCTTAAATTAATTATATCTGCAGAAATTCTAGTTCTAAATAAGGTCACATTCACAGTACTAGGGGTTAAAATTTGAACATATATTTTTGGGAACACAGTTCAATCCCCTACAAAAGCTAATATTTTATTTCATCTGTATATGGCAATCCTCTTTTTATTATTTATTTTGTCTTTCTTTCATAGTTATGGAGTGTTAGTGCATTAGTCTATTCTCATACTGCTATAAGAACTGCCTAAGACTGGGTAATTTATAAAGAAAAGGAGTTTAATTGACTCATAGTTCTGCATGGCTGGGGAGGCCTCAGGAAGCTTACAATCATGGAAGAAGGTGAAGCAAAGACATCCTTCACAAGGCAGTCAGAGTGAGAAGTGCAGAGTGATGGAGGAAGAGCCCCTTGGAAAACCATCAAACATCGTGAGAACTCACTATCATGAGAACAGCTTTGGGGAACCACATCCATGATCCAATCATCTCCCAGGAGGTCCCTCCCTCCAAACCTGGGGATTACAATTTGAATAATTCGAGATGAGATTTGGGTGGGGACACAGGGCTAGACCATATCATTACACCTCTGGCTCCTCCCAAATTTCATGTCTTTTCACATTTCAAAACCAATCATGCTTTCCCAAGAGTCTTCCAATGTCTCAACTCATTTCAGCATCAACTAAAAAGTCCAGAGTCAAAATCTCATCTTAGACAAGGCAAGTACCTTCCACCTATGAGCCTGTAAAATCAAATGCAAGTTAGTTACTTCTTAGATATAATAAGGATACAGTCACTGGGTAAATGCTGCCATTCGAATTGGGAGAAATTGGCCAAAACAATGGAGCTACAGAACCCATGGAAGTCCAAAATCCAATAGCGCAGTCATTAAACATTAAAGTTCCAAAATGATCTGCTTTGAGTCCATGTCTCACATCCAGATTATGCCGATGCAAGAGGTGGGCTCCCATGGTCTTGGGCAGATTTATCCCTATGACTTTGCAGAGTGCAGTCCCCCTCCTGACTGCTTTCACAGGCTGGCATGGAGTGTCTGTAGCTTTTCCAGGTGCACAGTGCAAGTTGTCAGTGGATCTACCATTCTGGGGCCTAGAGGATGATGGGACTCTTCTCACAGCTCCACTAGGCAGTGCCCCAGGGAAGACTCTGTGTGGGGGCCCCAACCCCACATTTCCCTTCTTCACTGCCCCAGTAGAGGTTCTCTATGAGGGCTTTGCCCCTGCAGCAAACTTCTGCCTGGACATCCAGGCATTCTCATACATCCTCTGAGATCTAGACCAAGGTTCTCAAAACTCAATTCTTGATTTCTGTGCACCTGCACTCCCAACACCATGTATAAGCTGCCAAGGCTTGGGGCTCACACCCTCTGAAGCAATGACCTGAACTATATGTCGTCCCCTTTTAGCCATGGCTGAGACAGACAGCACCAAGTCCCAAGACTGCACAAAGCATCAAGGCCCTGGGCCTTGCCCATGAAGCCATTTTTTCCTCCTAGGCCTCTAGGCCTGTGATGGGAGGGGCTGCCACAAGGCCCTCTGACATGTCCTGGAGACATTTTCCCCATTGTCTTGGTGATTAACATTTGACTCCTTGTTACTTAAGCAAATTTTTGCAGCTGGCTTGAATTTCTCCCCAGAAAATGGTTTTCTCACTTCTATCACATAGTCAGGGTATAAATTTCCAAGTTTTTATGCTCTGTTTCACTTTTAAACATAGGTTCCAATTCCAAACCATCTCTTTGTGAATGCATAAAAGTGAATGCTTTTGAAAGCACCCAAGTCACCTCTTGAATGCTTTGCTGCTTAGAAATTTCTTCATCCAGACACCCTAAATTATCTCTCTCAAGTTCAAAGTTCCACAGATCTCAGGGCAGGGGTGAAATGCTACCAGTCTCTTTGCTAAGGCATAGCAAGAATCACCTTTATTCCAATTCCCAAAAAGTTACTCATCTCCATCTGAGACCACCTCTGCCTGGGCTTTATTGTCCATAACATTTTCTGTATTTTGGTCAAAGCCATTCAACAAGTCTCTAGGGAGTTCCAAACTTTCCCACATCTTCCTGTCTTATTATGAGCCCTCCAAACTGTTCCAACCTCTGCCTGTTACCCAGTTCCAAAGTCACTTTCATATTTTCTGTTATCTTTATATCAGTGCCTCACTCCCTCAGTACCAATTTACTATATTAGTCCATTCTCACACTGCTGTAAAGAACTGCCTGAGCCTAGGCAGTTTAAAGAAAAGTGGTTTAATTGACTCACAGTTCTGCCTGGATGAGGAGGCCTGAAGACCTACAATTATGGCAGAAGGGGAAGCAAACAGGCAGCAGGAGAGAGAAGTGCCAAGCAATGGAGAAAAAGTGCCTTATGAAACCATCAGTTTTTGTGAGAACTCACTCGCTATCATGAGAATAGCATGGCGGAACCATGCCCATGATCCAATCACCTCCCACGAGTTTCTTCCCCCAACGTATAGGGATTAAAAGTTGGATTACAACTGAAGATGGAAGAATAAATGTAAGAGAGTGCTCACATAAATATGTGGAATTATGACAAATGAAGCCAGTGGGGACACAGAGCCAGACCATATCAGTTAGTTTCATGTTCGTTAGGTTATTCTTACGCTAATTGTCTGGGCTTTTTCATTTGTATTTCTTTATTAGTTGCAGATTTAAAATATATTATCAATAATAGATCTATGTTGTGTGATACATTGGAAGTATATTTTATCATTTAAGTTTTTTTTTTGGGGGGGGTGTAAACTTATATTAAACATATTATTTCCTGCCACGCAAAATATCTACTTTTTGCTTTGTCAAAACTGTTAATGTTTTTTTGTTTTGTTTTGTTTATTTTGAGATGGAGTCTCACACTGTTGCCCAGGCTGCAGTGCAGTAGCATGATCTCTGCTCATTGCAACCTCCACCTTCTGGATTCAAGCAATTCTCCTGCCTTAGCCTCCCGAGTAGCTGGGATTACAGGCAGCCGCCACCATGCCTGGCTAATTTTTTGTATCTTTAGTAGAGAGAGGGTTTCACTATGTTGGCCAGGCTGGTCTTGAACTCCTGACTTCACAATCCACCCACCTCGGCCTCCCAAAGTGTTGAGATTACAGGCATGAGCCCCTGTTCCTGGCCAACTATTAATCATTTTTGTGAAAAATTTTGGAATCTACCTCATGCTTAAAAAAGATAAAACTTATAAAAATACTTTCCTGTAGTTCATGCTAAATTTTTACCCTTTTGAGTAAACTTCGAGAGCCTTAATTTAGTTAAAATTAATTTTTTGTACATGCTGCGTGGAAGAGAGCTGTCATTTTCCTCAATAGGTATAGCAGTTTGTCCCAAAATAACTTATTAAATCTCCCCTTATTTATCAACTTTAATAAAATGTTTTTATCTTTCAAAATATGCATATACTTTGCTATGTTTTTAGATTATTAAATTTACTTTCTAAAATTTATTTTTCTAAACTTTTCTATACTTACCTATTACTGTTTTCTTGATAATGTTTTATAAATTATGATTATTGTTATTGCATAAGTTTGGCTTCATTTGTCATAATTTCACATATTTATGTGAGCACTCTCTTACATTTATTCTTCCAGCTGAAATGTGAAATCTCTTGCAAAATTATCAAAAAATAAGAGTTACAATTTAAAATGAATTATAATTTATTTATTATTTAAGATGGAGAGACATCATCCCATCTAGATAATTGTGCAGTTATTAAAAACTTATCTAAAATACTTTATTAACATGTTATAGATTTTTCAATATTGTCTTACATAGGTTTACATTAAATATGTGTCTTCATATTTTATAATTTTATCTTTGATTTTTGCTTTGTTTTGTATTTTTTAGATTTGATTTGTTTTTCCTACATATATTCTAATTAGCCATTGCCAACATAAATGAAACAACATGAATTCATGTATTTATTTTTTCTAACATGTCATCTGATTGACTATCATTAATTTTTTGTTGCAATTAAAAAATAAAATGATAGCTATGATGGAGATGATAATGGCTAATATGGCTAATAGTTATTATCAATTAAAATTTTTCAAGTGTCTGATACTTTGCTAATCACTTTACTGGTGTTATTAGATTACACTGTCATAGCATTCATGAGAGAGTGGTCAATATCTTTCTCCACAGATGAGGAAATGGAAGCTTAGAAGAGTTAAATAATTGCCCACAGTCTTTCAGGTAACAAATGTCTATTCCAAAATAAAGTCTGTTACTGACTTCTGAGATCTATCATCAACCATAAGGATATTTAATATTTCCTCTTTTTTAGCTAGACACTCTAGAGTAATGCCAAATAGTAGTGATATAGTGATGAGACCCAGCATTACTTTTTGATTGTGAGTTTACTAGACTGTCTCAATACATTTACTATGGTATTTGTTGATGTCTAAAACCCTTTCTAAATTTTTTAGACAAATTTTATTTTACTTATATTTATTTAAGCTTTTATAATTAGTAACAAATGTTGAATATTATTAACTTTTTTGTCTATTTATATCATAATATGCTAAATCACTAGAGTCTATTACATGGTTTCCTAAAGTTACTACCTTGCACTTTGAGATAAGCTCTACTTCTATGTTATATTTATAGTACCCTGATTGCTATTTTCTTGTTTCATAGTTTTAAATGTATGTAAGTATTACTTCTTTATAGTTTAACTTTTTAGTGGCATCTTTATCATATTTTGGAACGAAGCTATGTAATCTTAGGAAGATATCCATCTTTGTCTATGCTATGAAATAATTTTATAACATATATATTGTCTATTACCAAAAGATTTGATAACATTTACCTGCAAATTCACATGAGATAATAAATTTTTAGGTTTAGGCCTTGAAGCCCTTTATATATCTTCTATGACAATCTATGCTGTATAATATCTGAATTTATTTTGAAAGTTTATATTAACCTAAAATATTGCTCCCCTTACTAAATTATTTATATTTACTTTTATAAATGTTTACAAAAAATTGTTTATCTTAGTAGGATTTCGTGTCTCTTTATTTTTACTGTTGCAAATATTTCTCTCTTTTTGCAAAATTATAATTATCTACTTGATTTGATCAGCTTTTAATTTTATTAATGTTTCTTTCATAATAATTTTTGCTGTTATTTACAGAAATATTTAAATATCCCTATTATTTTTTCCTTTCTTACATTTAAATTGTTTTTAGTTCAATGTCAACTTATTATCTATTAGTCTTTCTTCTTCATTAATAAAATAATTCAAAGCTTTCATTTCTCTTCTGACTATGGTTTTAGATGCATGTCATATGCTTATTTTATGATGTGAACTAATTTTTCCTAAACTTTAAGTGATTTGGAATTATAATTTTATTTTATACTTATTTTATTTGTTTAAATGAATTTTTATTGTAGACCATTTACATGTGGTTTATTATTTTACAGGACTCTGCTTTTTGAATTGTAGCAAAGGAAAATTGACTTCTAAATTTTCAACACTTGGGAATTTATTGAAATATTTATTTTATAGCCAGTTACATGTTGTTATTTATTTACTTACCATTTTTGGGTACCTGATTGTTTCTGGGTCGCTGAGAAAATATGCATTTTTATAGAGTACAAATTCCCATAAATAGAAATTAAGTCACCCTTGTCAATTTTATAATGTAACCTTGTATATTTTTATGGTTTTACAATCTATCTGATCTGTCAAATTCTGACTTATATTGCTGGTATTATTCATGGATTATCCTCTTTTCTTTATATTTTTCCAATGAAAAATATGCTTCTCTATTTTGACCAAAGTCTTAAATTTTGTGTTATTTAATATTACCGTTGCTTCTTACATTTTATTTCTGTGCTTTCATCTTGCTAATATATCATCTTGTAGATTTTTTTTACTTGCAAGATTTATGTGACAATTCATTTCAGATATGTCTGTTGTAAACAGTGCATAGGTAGATTTTTTAACCTAATTTAAGTATATTCACCAATTTATCGGTATAAAATCCTCAATTCTTTAACTTTTACCTTATAATTTAAGCCTAAGCAAGTCATGAAGCATAAGGAGTCTTTGCAGATAATATTAAAACAGTTCTTATAACTCTCAATCTTTTCTTTATTGTTTTTATATTTTGATTATCTTTGGCAAGCTTGCATCAAATAAATAAAGACCCATAAAGTCATAAAAGGTAGTGTATATAGATACCTACAATCTTTTGCTTGTGTCTTTACAATCTGTGTCCACAGAAATATTTATTTTCTAATAGAAAAAAAACAGTAAAATATTTATATTATTCCTTAATGAACCACTTAAATATATAGCCAGCTTCAAAAATGAACTAGAGTTATAAATGTTAAAAAAGAAATGCCTCCCGATTTTCTGAGTCTTTCCCTTCAGCTTTGTTTCTTGCTATGCTGAAATGTCCTTCAGCGAAATTGTCATTTTCCCTAACTTTGTCAAAATCAGATTGCAAGAGAAAAACAAAGTGATGTGAATGAGAAAAAGAAATTGCCAATATAGCAGGAAAATAAATCCAATCAGGGCTCAGGGTAATCCTTGGTAACACCTATTGCTATTCTGTAATCATACTGATGTAGAAATTAAGTCTCTCCGAGGTTAGACAGATTGCCTGAAGTTACATTGTTTCAGGAAGATCATTAAAACCATAACCAAGAATTTCTTTCTAAAAGAGACAACTTGGCATAGAAAAAAAGATTATAGGTTTTTAATCAGTCAGGCTGGGAATATATTCTGACTTTACCCATGGTAGTACAAAGAGAGACAAACTTGGCATCAAACCCTGTGTCTTCGTTTATTAATGAAGAAAATTTATAACGTTCCTTAACTTCCAAGCCTGAATTTTCTCTGAAAATGAGTAGGATATGATCTATTATGGAGCACAAAAATTGCCCTAAGGAATAGATTAGGCTGCACATAGAAAGTGCCTAGCACTGTGCCCAGCACCTAATTACTCCCCAACAAGTATTAGCTTCCTTCCCCACTCCTTGATTAAACCAGTGCACAGTGGCTCTTTAGGAGTCATATTATTTATGGGAATAATGCCTCCATGCCACTATTTGAATGCAAGACAACACTGGTTGAGATAGATCTGGAACCCAGCTAAACAGACGATATAATCTCGGAAAGCAGGTGGGCCAGGATGGAAGGGACATGGGAAAGTTAGGGGATTCTATTCTCCTTCCTTAATGTCTAGGAAACACTCTTCTTTTTCTCCTCAGGCATAAAGCTTGAACATGACTTTTCATTTTTTATAATTTCCAGAAAAACCTACTGGGTCCCAGTGGGAACTATCAAAAGGAATTTAATTGTTATGTTTTCCAGAGTTAGAAAATAAATGGAGAGGAGGTGTATATAAAGATCTTTTTTTATATATTTTTGTTTTTTCCATGTGATTAGTATATAAAGGTCTTTTGTAATTCTGCTACAGCATCATTTTCAAACATTCATTTAATGTCTCATTAGCAAGGCCTGGGAATGTATTTGGCTCCTTCTGGCATTGCCTGAGCCTAACCTTCAGGTTATGCACCCATTGATTTTAGCTTCCATTGCTCTGTGAAACACATCTGGGTCCTTAATTAACAATTCTCTAAGTTGGAGACAAATTTGCTATTGCTTGAACATGTCTGATTGAAAGCACAGACATAATGCTTACAAAATGTTGGGGGAAAAAGTAATTGAAAGTAAGATTATAAATTACTCTTGGCTTTAGGCTTCCCTGAAGCTATGGAAAACAAAAAGCAATTATTTACCTTTGGAAACGGAATTAGTCTTTTTTTTCCTGTTATCTAATCAATGCTTATATATTATCTCAGCCTGGTTCTCTAGTTGTTTAGGGAGCTTGAACGGAGACCCCACTTTTCTCATGCAATCTTTCCCACATTTCTTCATTTCTTTCTCGTTGGAGATTTTTCCAAAAATGACACTCGTTTAGCACACAAAAGCCTTCAATATGTCAGGCAAAACCGTTCAATACCTGTAATTAGTGACCTTGTTTTATTTAAGTCTTCATCACAGAAAGAAATTTGATTGTATTAACCCTCCTTTTTTGGTAAATGCGGGATATGAAGCATCTGCATCAGGCGTTTTTAAGTACATCCTGAAAATTCAGAGAGGTCTACGCTTAATCACATGTAAGCACACATGCAGTTGGTTTTCTGTATTTTGCAATAATGTTTGAGGTTTTACCTCTGTGATGTGAATGTACCTTTGTCTTGTGGATATTGTTTGGTTTTCAGTAATTCACTTGGACACTAGCAGCACAGATACAATAGTGCAGATTCAAAACACTTCAAAGTATTTCATTTCAAATGTAAGATTAGGTTGCATACATTTTCTGCCATGATTAGGGTAGTTTCACAAATCAGCATCTCTCTATTTTAACTCTACACAGCAGGCAAACTCTCTAAACCCAAAGGGAAAAAAAAAAGCCCTGCCGGGCGCGGTGGCTCACGCTTGTAATCCCAGCACTTTGGGAGGCCGAGGCGGGCGGATCACGAGGTCAGGAGATCGAGACCACGGTGAAACCCCGTCTCTACTAAAAATGCAAAAAAAATTAGCCGGGCGTAGTGGCGGGCGCCTGTAGTCCCAGCTACTCGGAGAGGCTGAGGCAGGAGAATGGCGTGAACCCGGGAGGCGGAGCTTGCAGTGAGCCGAGATTGTGCCACTGCACTCCAGTCTGGGCGACAGAGCGAGACTCCGTCTCAAAAAAAAACAAAAGCCCTTTCTTCCACTCTTTATATATTCTTCTCTATTATCATCTCTGGCCATCTACAACCCAGAAGCTGAGATTTAGTCAAAGTTGGCGTCCCAGGAACTGTGTGACACAAATCACTTAACATTCCTTGGTTTCAGAATGTTCATTGTTAAAATTAAGAGGCTAAACCAGCCGTAACACGGGGTTTCCTTGCTGATCCTCCAGCACGGGCGTCCTCAACTCCCTGGGCTGTGGACCACTACCAGTCTATGGCCTATTAAAGGAACCGGGCCGCACAGCAGGTGAATGGCAGGCCAGCAAGCATTACTGCCTGAGCTGAGCTCCACCTCCTGTCAGATCAGCTGCAGCATTAGATCCTTACAAGAGCGCAAACACTGTTGCGACCTGTGCACACAAGGGACCTAGGTTGCATGCTCCTTATGAGAATCTAATGCCTGAAGATCTGAGGTGGAACAGTTTCATCCTGTATCCATTCCCCCACTCCCAAAAGTGTCTTCCACGAAACCAGTCCCTGGTGCCAAAAACGTTGAGGACCGCTGCTCCAGCACACTCCTCTAATCATGCTAATCACACTGCTTTTGAAAAAAAAGTGCCTTTCGGTTCCCCTCACTGGAGTGAGGATTGAGGGACAACAGGTAGACCTTTCCAGTGATTATTTTATTCTATATACATCCAGCTCACCTCTGCCTCTAGTGGCCTCAACATCATCCTCCTGCCCCAGTGCCCTTCATCTGTTGCAGCATGTGAAACCTCAGGAAACACACAATAAATGCTTGTGAAATGAATGGTTTCAGATTACTCTTCCTCATGCAGAGATTCAATTATTGGGGTGTTTCTAGGAGGCCAATGTCCCCACTTCAGACACCCAGGAGAGACTAGTGCAACACCGAGGACAAGTTTGGCAGGAAGACTTCATTTCCTTTTATTGTTTTGTTTTGTTTCCTGAATATTACAAATATCTTCACCTCTCTCTCTACTGTTTCCCCAGTTTTGGCCAAATGCCAAAAAATGCTATGTATCATGGCCTGTAAAATACTATTACAAAGTCATTTTTCCCAAGGGAAAGTTAGGAGGAGATAGTATTCTTTCACGTCCCATATGATAAGACACTGAGGGCAGCCTTTATGATAAACAACAGACCAGTTTCTTCCCCTGGTCTCTTTACCCAAAGATCAGTTTCTGACTCCTCAAGTTGTTATTTTTAGTCCAGCGCAAGTTTCACCAGTTCAGAAATTGCAGGAAGGGGGCAATACAAAAAGCCCAGTAGTGCCAAACATCTCAGATTTCTTCCTTCAAAAAAAAAAGAACATCAGGAGTCGGATGCTTGCCTCAATTGTTTTCTTGTTCTAGACTCCAGTATCCACAGATGCTGTCAAAACGCTCTTGGAATTAAGAGGCTATCTCTGCAAAGACCAGAAGGACCCACTGGTTCTGCTATTCCTTTATGTGAGTAAAACCACTCTGCGCACAGCCTCCTTAGTATTGGGAAGGGAGTTAAAAAAGGAAAAACATGAAAACTGCCAGAGTTTGAAGGACTCAAAAATTTACTTCTTTCTTTTTTCTTATGTAAACTACAGAATCAATTGAGAAATAGATTTAGAAGTTAGATATTAAATTGTTAGATCTGCGGAGAAATGGGTTTCCATTCTTTGAGTGGACTCTCAAACTGAAGTTCTGTGCCATGGTAGGAAGAGCTGGACCATAAAAGTTCTTCTTCACTGGGACCTGACACTACAACTGAAGCATGGATGAGGAGAGAAAGTGTGCTCCCTGCAGGTACGCACTTCCTACCAAGAAAGAGTGATTATTGGTATTTCTCAGACCCCTGGAAGGAAACAGAATCTACTCCAAATAGCTCACACATAAGGATTTTAATGATAGAACTATTTGTAGAGGTGAGATTAGTGTTTGGGAAACAAAGGATGGGAGGTGACCGGAAGACTAGCCACAGTGGGAAGCTGTTGCCACCATAAGGGCTTAAGGGACACGAAGAAAATTATGTGTCTGGCACAGTAAAGACCAGGGCCTTAGAAGAAGAGCCACCCACGGGAGATACAGCTGTAGAAAAAACATAGCTATTTCCAGAGAAATGGGATCAAGGTGGGTGGAAAGGAGGTGAGAAACAGTCAAAGAAAATAAATACTGTGACACACTGTCTCTTGTGCTCCAATCTCCTGTTATGAATGTCACTGGTCAAAGCCAACAAGAAGCCAGAGCATCATGCCATCCACAGGGCTCATTTGCCTGCCTTGCCTTCAACCACACTGGCACACCTCAGGGTAGAGGGGGGTGAAGAATGGATCTAGCAAGAGCAAATAATGGCTTATTAGAACATCGACCAATAAGAAAGTGTACATCCACTGGAAGAAATGGATAAAAGAAAAATATGGGAGGGAGTACAGTAATTTTAATGGACTTTTGTTTTTCCCACTTGGAAAGATAAGGATCAAGGTGACTTTACAGATATTTCCAATGCTTCAGTTTTCTCCAGACAACCCAACTTGCCCAGCCAATTGTGACATCCCCTAGGATCTTTCACTGGTCCAGGCAGCTCTGCAGACCTTCTTTCTGCATCCCTAGTCCCAGTATTTGAACAGCTCACTTTTATTTCATTCCTTTGCCTTACACAATTTGAAGCAGGCTTAATTGCTAAGTGCCACCAAGAGTCTCTTTCCTTTTGGCTCATGCAAGGCTGTTTCTCCAGACTTGCTTTTCTCTAGCAGACCTCAAAATTCACTGCTTGTGTCATTATGCAGTATAATGTAGTGGTGAGGAAATGGAAAATGATGTCAGATGCACATGCTTTCTATAATGTAACTATTGGGTCTGCAGTCATCTAACCCTTCTGAGGCAGGTATCTGCTAGTCAGGAATAACCCCTCTGTGTTAAGGTTGTTGTATGAAGTCAATGAGATAATTACAAGATAATATATCAATTTTTGGGGATGGGTACGGGCATACAGTAAAGCCTTTGTGATGGTTCATACTGAGTGTCAACTTGATTGGATTGAAGGATGGAAAGTATTGTTCCTGGGTTTGTCTGTTAGGGTGTTGCCAAAAGAGATTAACATTTGAGTCAGTGCACTGGGAATGGCAGACCCACCCTCAGTCTGGATGGGCACCTTCTAATCAGCTGCCAGCACGGCTGGAATAAAGCAGGCAGAAGAAGATAGAAGAGTAGACTTCTGGTCTCCCTCTTTCTCCCATGCTTGATGCTTCCTGCCCTCAAACATAGGACCCCAAGTTCTTCAGCTTTTGGACTCTTGGACTTACATCAGTGGTTTGCCAGGGGCTCTCGGGTCTTTGGCCAGAGACTGAAGGCTGCACTTTCAGCTACCCTACTTTCGAGGTTTTGGGACTCAGACTGATCCACCACTCACTGCCTTGCTCCTCAACTTGCAGATGGCCTATCATGGGACTTTACCTTGTGATCATGTGAGTCAATTCTCCTTAATAAACTCCCTTTCATATATATGTATATCCTTTCACATATACCTTCTGTCCCTTTACAGAACCCTGACTAATACAGCTCTCAATCTTTATTGCCCTTCACCAACCTTTGCATGTGGTGTGCCCTTTCCCTGCAGCCAAACCTTCTTCTCTCAATGTCCAGTTATTGTTTGAGAAGAGGACACAGGATTGGGGGTTCGTTACATTAACTTTACATCAGTCTCAATGCTATGTTACTTTCTTTATATAGAGAGATGGAAGTACTAACAGTACTATGCTAGTATTCTGTCTCCTCACATTGAAAACCAGCTTAAAGTTCCAACCAAATTTACTTATCTTGCTTCTCTATTAATCTTTGACAAACTGCAAACCTCAGAGTTTCTATGGGTGTAAAAGAGGCCAGCCAGGCCATTTTTAAATGGCCTTACAAGCAGATTCCTGTGTGCATTCACCCCAGCCAGAAATTCTTCTGGTATAACTTATCATGCATTATTTATGTTACTCCCAACTTCTAATGCAAAATTATGGAATATAATGGAAACATCCTATACATCACAGTGTTCCCCTATCATTCTATGTTTGCCACAAAAAAACTTGCAAAATTACTTCTGTGGAATAATCCTACATACACTATTATAGCTCAGCCATAATTCCTGGGAACATTTTAATTCTTGGCTTTTCCTTTATCCAGCAGATTTTACTTCCTCTTTCACTGCCTAAAGTATCAATTGTCCTTTTGTTCACAGCATACTTATAAGAACAATTCTCCCTCAAAGCAAGAAAGGTAAGGCGGACTACAAGCTTCCATTAATGTAGTCAAGGCAATTTTGTGGGGAGGGACAGGTGAGCTGAGAAACTTCAAAGAATTTTGCCAATGTGCCTCTTAGATCTGTAAATTTTCTTCAAACTTTATGTTGGTTAGGTTTTGTTTCATTCTAACCATGATAGCCTTGTGGCATAAAGAGAGAATATGGAAAAACTGATTGGAAGTATATCCAACCCAGTAATCTCAATACTTTGATTCAGCAATCACAAGACCATACAACCCAGTTTAAGACTTATCTCAATCTCTAAATTTAGAGATTGAGGATAGGATTTAAGCAGAAAGTGATCTAAGTGACATTACATTTTATACAATTTATTTTTCTCCTATGTAGTATTTTATCAGGTGACCATCAGTCAAAGAGGGAGTCAAAAGAACCCATGAGGAGAGACTCATTGGTTCTGCATCAAGGCAGAAATAATCTTTATACAGTCATGTAATCTGTTCCTTCTACACAGAGCATGTGAATTATTGATGACTCTATTCAACATTTTATTTCTTTGTGGCAGCCAACTAGGTCTTCCTAGTTACTTGCTTTTGTTGGCATTAAAATCAAATGCATTTCTCCTACTGAGGACATGTAAAAGCAAATGGGAAATTAATATGTTTTCTAAAGTATATAAGCAAAGCATCATATGTCAAAAGAGTAAGCATTTGTAAGCCTAGCTGAAAAGATCCTTTACAATAAAACTTCATATAGCATGGAAAATACAGCTCTCATTTTTTTTTCTTCATGCCTTTTGGGGATTTACTTTTCCTCTTCACCATTTTCTTTTTGAAAATACAACTTTATTGTTTTCTGTTTGCTTCTTTATGACTTCTCAACTCTTGACCTTGAGGGTAAATTGTAATGTCAGAAAAATCAGCCTTTATGCTTCCCACCTCTCACAGGTTCATTATCTGGCTCTTGGGTAGCTTTTCTTCTATATATACAAACTCTCGGGTTTTCTTGTGTCTTATGCCTGCTCATATCTGCTTGGAGAATATGTAAAAAATGAGGAGGTATTCATTTTTTTAATAATAATTATAACAACTTATATCACGATTTCTCATGGGCTAATACCAACCCTATGAGATATAGTAGCAAAATGTTATTATTGTGATTTTAAACGAAAGAAATTGAGCAGAGATCTTTATTTTTCACTTTTCTTTCTTTCTTCTTTTATTTTTGTTACATTTGTCTAGTTTTTAATGCAGTCCTGGCATGAAGATGTTAACCTACCAACTGGAGACTTGAAGACCAGACAACATAGTGTTGATTGCTGGTGGAATAATTGGAAAAGAGATCTATATTCTGGGCTTAAGAATCCTTCCAAATGCCATTTTATCTATTAAAAACATCTGTCCCCAACCTAATTCATTGAAATGCAATGGTTAGAATCACATTTTTAACAGGCTAGATTTTAGTCAGAGTGACATATTTAAACTTTTTTGGTGTTTGAAGTGACCTGTTAATCATCTCTTTCAACATGTATTTATTGTGCACATATTACAGGCCAGGCCTTGTGTTAATAACCAGGGATAATGAAGGCAATTCAATAATGACCCTTTTCAAAAGATGTTACAGTGATGATGGTAATTAAACACTGACCAGCTCTTGAACTGGATTGTTGAAACAAGGAGAACCTCACTTACGGAAGTTGGGAATATGGTGTTTCTGAGGAGAAGGAGGACATGTCAGGCAAAGAGAAGGCTTATGCAAAGTATGTAAAACAGAAAATAGCATGAGAGTTACAAGCAACTAACTGACTCAAGTAATTCAGTATAGCAAGAGCAAAACTCCAGAATAGAAATGACAGAGGAAGTGACCCACGTTCACAATGTGCTTGGTCTGCCAACAGTGATGTGACCAGATTTATGAGATTCATGGTTAATGGACTGAATTAGGGGGAGGGAGAGTGAGAAAAAGAGCATAAGCCTAAAGACAATAAAACAAAATAAGATGCTGACATGCTGAAACAGGGGCCGGCCAATTTTTATGTCATACTTTCATGGCAGGAACGTATTGCTTTTCATTTGTCAACTCAAACCCAACTCCACTGTCCCACTACCAAACAGTCTTTCTTGAAGAAATATTTTATGCAGAGTTGGACAGCTCACCTTCTGGGATTCCACAGAATGTGTCAATAGTCAGTATTCAATAGCTTATCCTGCATAACAATTCTAAAGCCTTAGTGGCTGTGTTAATTCTTAGGTGGTACATATACACTGTGAAATACTATGCAGCCATAAAAAGGAATGAGATCATGTCCTTTGCAGGGACATGGATGAAGCTGGAAGTCATCATCCTCAGCAAACTAACACAGGAACAGAAAACCAAATACCACATGTTCTCACTCATAAGTGGGAGGTGAACATTGAGAACACATGGACACAGAGAGGGGAACAACACACACCAGTGCCTGTTGGGCGGTGGGAGGGTCAGGGGACGAAACTTAGAGGACAGGTTGATAGGTGCAGCAAACCACCATGGCACACGTATACCTAGTAACAAACCTGCATGTTCTGCACATGTATCCCCCCGCCCCCTTATTTTTTTTTTTTTTAGAAAAAAATAATAAAAAAAGAAGTACCTGAGGCTGGGTAATTTATAAAGAAAAGAGGTTTAACTGGCTTACAGTTCTGCAGGGTGTACAGGAAGCATCGTGCTGGCATCTGCTTCTGGTGAGGTCTTACACAGCTTCCAATCGTGGTAGAAGGTGAAGAGGGAGCTGGTGTATTACACAGCAAAAGTAGGAGCAAAAGAGAGAGGAGGGAGGTGTCACAAACTTTTAAACAAACTGTTATCCCATGAGAACTCAGAGTGAGCACTCACTCATCACCAAGAGATAGTACTAAGCTATTCAGGAGGGATGTGTCCCCATGATCCAATAACCTACCACCAGATCCCACCTCCAACACTGAGGATTACATTTCAACCTGAGATTTGGAGGGGACAAACATCCAAACCATATCAGTGGCTTTCAACAACAACTAGTTGTTCTCATATAACAAGTTGGCTTATTATTCCTGAATCTCAGGTTCAAGCAGGCAATTAGGTAGGAGTTTGCCTCATGTATCTTTATTCTTGGATCCAGGATTAAGGTACAGCCCTGATGTGGAAAAGGAACATTCTCATGAAAGAGGGAGGAGTGAGAGAAGTCAAGCTTCTGCTCAGATGTAGCACATGTCATATTGCATTGGCTATGACAATTGGCAAACCTAACGATGAGGAGGGGATGTATAATCATCTATTGTGAAGGTGAGAGTACCATATTTTATTTTATTACGTTTTTGAGATGGAGATTTGCTCTTGTTGCCCGGACTGGACTGCAATGGCACTGTCTCGGCTCACTGCAACCTCCACCTCCCTGGTTCAAGCGATTCTCCTGCCTCAGCCTTCCAAGTAGCTGGGATTACAGCCATGTGCCACCATGCCTGGCTAATTTTTGTATTTTTAATAGAGACTGGGTTTCATCATGTTGAGCAGGCTTGTCTCGAATTCCTGACCTCAGGTGATCCACCTGCCTCAGCCTCCCAAAGTGCTGGGATAACAGGTGTGAGCCACTGTGCCTGGCCACCACATTTATTTTAATAGCTACCATTTGCTGAACCTTTATATACTGGGTGTCATTCTGGAGTATAATTTGCTTACTTTGTACTTAATAATCAACAGAAATTTTGAGAAAGTGATTATTTAATGCTGTTCAACAAATAGAAAAACTAAGAGCCCAGAAAAGCTCAAGATCATGGAGCTGTAATTAGAAATTTTACTTATTCATTGGCTCACTCATAATTCACGTGTTATGTGTTATACACTCTTGTAGGTTCTAGAAATACTACAGTGAAAAATACAGACCAGGTCTTTGTTCTCATAAAGACTTCACATTAGCGGAAGAAAGGAGCCATAAACTAATAAACGTAGAGAAAATATTAGATTGTTATAACTACTCTGGAGACAGTTAGAATAAGGTAATATTCTAGGCATCGGCCATAAGAAATAAAGTTCAGGGATCACAGTGACTCCACATCATTTTCAATATGATGCTGCCATATTTACCTTGTGATCTATCTTATATTACTTTTCAGAACTTTTGTTTTTATTGTAATTAACATTTTCTATATTCACATTTTGCCTCCCCAACTGAATTGTCATCAAAACACAGAAAGACACTATTTAATTAGATATTTGTAATGAGATGTTTTGTTTATTACATTCCATTGATTAATATAATATGTGGTATAATTAATAAGGTAATTTCCTAGATAATCCTTAAATAAATACATCATCCAATACATAATTAAAATATTCAGGAAAAGCAACATACTTTTAACTTGTTTTTATTAGCTGACAGCAGTTAATGTATTAGTGATGATGGAGCAAAATATTCTCTTATGACTTAGTATGTGCCTTTCCATGTCTAGTGTTCTGATCTTGCTTCTTTGATGAGAGAACATCTTTGAAGATGAGCAGATATAGTTGTGTTCTTAATTAATTTTATAATTTACAAATTTGTAAAAACAGAAGGATATGAAAAGGCCTGTTTATCATTTATGCATTAGGAGTGTATTACAAATGTAAAGGAGGAATATCTCCTTTTTTTTCAATTTTCTAGTTATCTCTTGGAAAAGGGAAAAGATTATGCTAACTGCAGTGTGATGTAGTAGAAAAAGATTTAGTTTTTGAATTAGAAGACTTAGTCATGACCATGAATTTCATTTCTGATTTTGCCTATCTATATGACAGAGAGTGAATTACTTAATCTCTCTGAGTCTTTGTGTCTCCGTCTATAAAATAGCACTAATAATGACCACATAGTCATAGTTTACAGGGCTACTGAGTTAAGAGGATTTAAAATAGAGTCATGTGTTTAAAGGCTCATTAGATAATTTTAGTAATAGCAGCAGCAGGAGTAACAGCAGCAGTAACAAGAGGAGTAACAGCAGTCATCCAACTTAATATAATAACGGTATAACTACTGTAAGGCTCCAAGCAATGTGCCCGTCCGCAGAATGACAGAAAATACACACTGCTGTCTTTACCACAGTATAGTGATCCCTTTCAGAGTAGATGAGTATGGATGCTGGATATGATCCTTCTGGGGACCACATGTTCCATAGCAATCACATGGAAGAAGACTTCTTTTTAAGAAACAAACATGACTACCCTCTTGCTCACAAGCTAAGTAAAACTTGTCCCCCAGAGAACGTGCCCACTACCTGAGTTAAGAATTACTGTCAGAGTTAATATACTGCTACTGATGGAGAAGGTTGTATCTTCAGCTGGAAGGCACTATTCTAGATGTTGCTTAAAGGGTCTGTGTTGTAGAAGGAAGTAATGAGCTTTATGTGGGATGTATGATCGCCACAGCACTTTCATTTATTTATTTATTCATTAGTTACCTAAAATTCAAATTTATGTGGGTATCTCTACTTTTCTTTACTAAATCTGGCTACTCTAGAAGTAAGGGAAGAGAGATAAATACTGTGATACCAGACTTATAGTAGTCTTCACTTCTTTTAGGTCCTTGTAATGTAACTAAAACCTATCACCAAGCACACCTGAAAGGAACTTTATCCATCATTACAGAGAATCATGTATGTGACAAGTTCCTTCCTCCCAGTGCAATGCTATGCAATCCCCTCTCCGGTTAATCCTACTACTCTCACCATATCACACCTTACCCAATTGTGAGGAGCAGGGACATTTACAAAATAACAGGAGAAGAAGACTTCCAAATGGATTTGTCATCCATTTAGAAATGTATATTCAGTTATTCTCTCAGAACATACTCAGCAAATTTCGTTACTACTACCTTATTTTGATCCTAATTTTATTCCTACTGCCTGCTTTGCAACTGCAAATACATGTTAAATGAATGAGTGGGTGAATAAATGATGGATTCAACAAGATGCCTCAAGCATATCAACTAAGGAAATGGAGTAAAGAGAACATTTTAAAGCAAAGGTAACACAGATTATGCTAGGTAGCTCTGTTCAGGAGCAATGCCACTTAAGTCACTTAAGATTCCTGTGGCCAAAAAAAAGTACACTTTTCTTTGGAGAGTTTACTCATTTGAAGTAGATTCCACATCTATAAATGAATTTAATAATTAATATAATATGTTACATGAAACATAATCTTAATCTTGAATTTCAAACCATTTGGGTAGCACTAACGCAAAGATTTATTTACAAAAATATCCCTTTCTCCTAAAAGTCAAACCTATTTCCCAATATTTCACCACATTGTGAAAGAAGGGAAATCATTTAGTACTTGTCAAGAGCTTGCTATGCCCCACACGCCACATTAAACCATCCTGGTAGAACAGTGGTAAAAAGTCTACATTAATCCTGCATACATGAATCCTCCATAGCTATGACCACTCTCACCCATTAAAAGTTAATAACCCAAGTGTCCAGGTTGTTACCTAGCTCACCCTTTTCCATTCTTAGCTTTTAGAATTTCCTCGCACTATGAAAATCCGGTATACCTGGGAGCAATATATGGCCCAGACGTTTCATTATAAAAAATCCACTACTGCTTGATTGGTCTAGATGCCACACTAACAGACTTTATTCTCTACTCTTGTTTCTACAACTAAACTTTTCATAAATGTATGAAGCTTTGTCAGTACCATTATTTCTTCCTAAACTACCTCTATTCTTAAATTTATTGTTTCATAAATCTAAAGGTTGTAGTCTTGTCCTGATTCATGAATTGTCTCTATGAATGATTGCCATCATTACTAGCAGAATTTATCAACAAATTGTCCTGTGATGCACAACATGATATATTATAATATATTAGGCAGACATATTGTCATCAAATACCAAATTTATTTTGAAAAATGATAGCAGTAGAACATAATGGTAATTATCTAGCTCCTCAGATAAAAATCAAAGAATGCTTAGTAAAGTACTTGTAAAACCTGCCTCTACATAAAATAGAAGAACATGTGCAAATCATACCTGAAAGAATTTGGAGTTCAAATTCTTAAAACAACTACACTTAAGTGATGCTTTTTAAAAAAATTTAAAAAAAACTTAAAAAATACTTTAAAACAAAGAGCTCACAGATTGTCACTAGGTAGTTTTGTTCAGTAGCAATACAACTCATCAAAGTAACTGGCGTATACTTTATACATATCCAGAAGCATAGAACAAATAAGAACTATACTTTTCATATATATTTGAGTTGAAAAACTGATATAGCTCTGTGCACAATTGTGAAGCAGGCAGTGATATATTGTACTCACTATGAGAATGTCAATGGCTTTCATTGACATTCTATCATCACCCTACTGAAAATAACTTTACACTTTCTAGCAGTGCTGCTTGAGTCTTATTAAAGGTGGGAGTCAGGTCATTTGAAGAAACAACAAAAATGTTTTCCAATTCAAAAGTAAAAAAAAAAATGTTTCCTATTCAACTGTATGACTTACTCTAGGAATCCATTTGTTAGCAGCCAACTCACATTTTTTCAGACAGTTTAGAATTTGATTATTCCAAACCATAACCCATGAGCATGGACTGTGTTTTTTTATTATTATTCTCTTTAGCTGTTGTTACAAAGCACCACACAGAGTAGGCATTTAATTATTTATTGAACTGATAACACTGAGGTTATTTTATAAGTTTAATCACAGGTTGTGAAAGAACTAGTGAATCTCAATCATGTCTTATTATATTACTTTGCTAGAGTTGCTATAAAAAAGTACCACAAACTGCATGGCTTAAACCACAGAAAGTTACTGTTCACAGTTCTGGATGTTAGAAGTCTAATATCAAGGTATCAGCAGGGTTAATTCTTTCTGAGGGGTATGAATACAAGTTTTATTTCAAGCCTCTCTCCTTGGCTTTTGGATAGCCATCATCTCCCTATGTCTCTTCATATCATCTCCACATGCATGCATGTCTCTGTGACCACATTTCCCCATTTGTATGTGGACATCAGCCATGCTGGATTAGGGTCGACTCTAATGACCTCATCTTAACTTAATTACCTCTGTGAGGACCCCATCTCCAAACAAAGCCACATTCTGAGCTACTGGGGGTTAGGATTTCAACATACGAATTTGGTAGCAGGGACATAATTCAACTCATATCAGTCTGATCTGTGACTCCCCTAAAAGTCATGTCCTTCTTATATGCAAAATATATTCACTTGCAAGATCAAACATCTTAACACATTCTAGCATCATCTCTAAGTCTAAAGTCTCCTCCAAACATCATCTAACTCAGTTATGGGTAAGACACAAGGTATGGTTCATCCTGGGGCAAAATTTCTCTTCATCTCTGAGCCTGTGACACCAGACAAGTTATTGTGCTTTCAAAATACAATGGTAGGACATGCATAGGAGAGACATTCACGTTCCAAAATGATGAAATCATATAGTAAAAAGAGGTTGCAGTTCCCAAGCAAATCTGAAAATGTTCAGGGCAAATTCCATTAGATATTAAGGCTTAAAAAAACATCCTTTTTGGCTTGATGCTCTGCCTCTAGGCCCAGCCTGAACAACAGGTGGTAGCCTGAACAACAGGTGGTAGCCTGAACAACAGCTCGGAAGGTGGGACTCTTTCTAGAACCTAAGAGATGGTTCTGTCCTTCTGTAGCCAGGAGGAGATGCTCTGCCCCTTGGGACTATGCCCTCTGGGTTTATGGTGACAGTAAGAGTACTCCTTGTCTCTGTATCTGTGGCACTGCTCACAAAGTCCTATGTTCTTCATTCCATCCTATTTCTACCCTTTTCAATCCAGGTTGACAGTAATTTTGTTCCTGACATTGATGTCAAGAAAGAATTCATGGAAGTCAAAGCCATCAAAGAGAGAGTCCTTAACAGATCTGTCATAGATAAATGCATCTCCATTTTTGCCTTCTGCTGAGATAGTTTACTGGATCCATGAATCACATATCTAGTCTGTCTAGTGAACAACTGTTCATCCACAAACTTGGTCCTATTTCCAGAACACACTATCTCAGTAGGCTGAGAGCCTTCCCAGTCATCAAGTTATGTTCTTTGCTTAACAGTTTCTTCTTTGGTTCACCTCCCTCCTCTTGATTTTACCGTAATCAGCAAGGAGAATCAGGCTGTGCCTTCAACCCTGCTTAGATATTGCCTCAGTTAAATATTCAAGTTCATCATTATTTAAAAGTTCTGCTTTCCACAAAACACTAGAAAACAACTGGGCCAAGTTCTCTGCCAGTGTTCTTTTTAATGAAGACTTTCAAATTTGTATTTACTGTATTTCAGTGTTATATTTTTCTTTGAGGCTCTCTGAGGTCAATGGACTCCTCTCCTATAACGCTTTAAAGGAAACAAGTCATAAAAGAGACTTTCAGATGGCTTCAGGTTCTGAGAAGAGGAAGGCAGTTTTCAAATATCCATACAGGTCTCCACGGAGGTGAAAGGGAGAATGTCCTATTGCCTGGTCTGCCAGCCAGACTGTCTTAAGGCATGAGGAAATCAACAGGGATGATGTTCAGCTCAGCTCAGTTCAGCTGTCTTTAAATTAGGGTGGCCCAGAGATATACTCACTGATTTTCCCAGAATAGCCCCTACTTTGATCATAGAGTACACAATCAAAACAATTAGAATGAAGTTTTCTTTGTTTTTGTTTTGGTTTTTTTCATAATCCATAGTGGATGTGCATGTCTTTGGAGAGCTGTGTGAGGGGAGATATGCATTTCTGTTGAGAGCAGCTGTGAATGACCTGGCTTTCTTGGAATTCTCCAGTTCTCTTGTGGAGTAGGTCTCTTAGTGAGATACCCATATGATGTGGTTTGGCTGTGTCCACACCCAAATCTCATCTTGAATTTTAGTTCCTGTAATCCCCACGTGTTGAGGAAGGGACCCAGTGGGAGGTAATCGAATCATGGGGGCAGTTACCCTCATGCTGTTCTCATGATAGTGATTGAGTTCTTACAAGATATGATAGTTTTAAAAGGGTCTTTTCACCCTCTCCACTCGGCACTTCCGTCTCCTGCCCCCATGTGAAGAAGGATGTCTGCTTCCCCTTCCACCATGATTGTAAGTTTCCTGAGGCCACCCCAGCCATGCAGACCTGTGAGTCAATGAAACCGCTTTCCATTATAAATTACCCAGTCCTTTATAAATTACCCAGCATGAGAATGGACTAATATACCATAACAAACAAACTTCTCAGTGTTTCCTTTTAATTTTTCCTCAGTGGAGAACTGTATTAGTCAGTTGATGCTGCCATAACACAATACTGCCGGATTGGGTGGCTTGGACAACAGAAATTTATTTTTTTCACAGTTCTGGATCCTGGAAGTTCAAACTCGGGTTTTCGGCATTGTCAAATTTAAGGGATTTTCCCTTGAGTGGCAGAAGCCACCATCTCACTGCGTGTTCACATGATCTCTTCTTTGTGCTTTTATGGAGACAGCGAGCAAGATCTTAGATGTATTTTTTTATGAGGGTAGCGGTCCCATCATGAAGACCCACCCTCATGAGCTCATCTAACCCTGGTTTCTTTCCAAGAGCCTCATCTCCAGATATCACACTGGAGGTAAAGACTTCAACATATAAATTTGGGGGAAACAAAATTCAGCCCACAGCAAGTGCCAGTGTCCCTTGATTATTTGAAATCACTGTTTTATTAGCAGTGACGTTCTTGAGGATACCTGAGAACTGAATAGCACACCTGGTCTTTATCCCTGCCATCAAATGATTAGATGACATTTTTATCTGCATTAATCAGACATGAACTGGTTAAGCATTATTTTCTCTAGCAGTTGGTTTAAATATGAATTTGGTGTATTAAAATAGCTTTGCAGCTGGTCTTCAGCACAAACAATATACATTTTTGTGTATCAATAACTTGGTTTTCTAGCATATTAGGATAACAGAGGACTGGAATAAATACTAAGCTAGGAGATGGAGAAGTTGAGGGTATAGGTGGTGATGCCTATAAGCTAAGCGTGTCTCTCTTGCCTGCCATCAGAGTGTAATATTGCAACATATTTTCTAAGCCCTAAGGGTTCCAATGCATTCTACCGGCCAAGGGAGAAAAATCTGTTTGGAAAATAAGTTATAACATATGGTAATGCTTATGCTAATTGCATTAATCTTGAAATAAACATACTATATGTTACACTTGACTATAAATATATAAACTATGAATTATTATCAATATGGAAAATAGAATTAAAATATATGAGACTCACCACTTTATTCATAACTGGTATCACTGCATAGTTTCTCTTCCAAATATTTTTCCTTTTTTTTATATTTTTACTCTGTATATGGGTATGAGACAGCAGAAATTTATATTTAGAAGGAATTAATTGATCTGGAGTTCTATATAGTTTCTTTTTCGCTCTTCCTCATATTTTCTATAAATGAATTAAATATTAGTTATTAGCGTATAAAATATTTTCTTCTTGAATAGGCGCTATGTGGTGGGAATCTGTCTTGAAGTTATTACTTTATAAAATAGTAGGCGAAACTGCAAGTATTTTGCCCCTCTGCTCTCATTCAGTGCATGTTTCCTAACAAGACAATGTATGGCAAGTATTTTAAGAGCTAATGGTAATGTGAGATGTATAAAGATCTTGGCTTCAGCATTTATCCTATATGTACAATGTAAAGAGTCTATAGGAGACAACATCAATCCCAAATGCCTTGGTCTGGAATGGAATAAGGAAATAACTTTATCCAATCCACTACATGGTCAGAATAAGGTGTAAGGTATACATCCTCCTTGGAGAGGTAACACAGTGCCTTATCAATTAACACAGCTTTTACAAAGGCCTTATACTCGCTGGTTCTTCTGCCTTGAGTGCTCTGTCCTAATGTCTGGCTTCTTTTGGTCATTCAGACTCGGCTCAAATGCCACTCCTTGAGAGAGCTCTTGTCTATGCATATCTAGAAGCCAGTGATATTTGCTGTAGCATTCTTAAGTAACCACAAAGAAAAAAAGGAGAGAGAAATAGAAAAAACTCTAAAACATCTAACGAAGGGTTTATTTAAAAATTATGACATGGCCATATGATAGTATATTATGCAATTAATTATAAATGTGATATTCTAGGAAAATATTTCATAACCTGCATTAACAAACATGACAAAAGATAATAAACAGAATATAAATGTACAGTAGAATATGCATATTCAGTAGACTCTCAAGAAAAACAAAATTTGGTGTTATATCTATCTATATATAGACATATTTATAAGCAAAAAGAAAACATTGAAAGGACACATCAAAACAGCGATTGTTTTTACAGTTCTCCATATTTTCTGAATCATCAATATGTATATGTAATACATTCTTGATTGGAAAAACAATAAAGGACGTGAGAAAAATATAACTATTAGGGCTTTCTGGCTGCTAAAGTATCATGTACTTCAGCTCTGACAATACTTTTTTTTTTTTTAATCACTGCTTTTCAGTTAGCCGTTTTGTTGTCACAGAGATGCCCTTCAGTTGCTGTGGCAACAAATGAATAATAATCCACACTTGTGTAACACTTCACAGCTCACACATTCCTTTCTCATGCAGCACCTCATTTATGATCAACAAAAAGTCAGGAAAGGTTCTGAGGGAAGCAGATCTAGTATCCTCCTCAGTTAACAGATG
The DNA here is from genome assembly GCF_028878055.3 of Symphalangus syndactylus. NCBI lineage: Eukaryota > Metazoa > Chordata > Mammalia > Primates > Hylobatidae > Symphalangus > Symphalangus syndactylus. Next base: position 27,581,856 of record NC_072438.2, read on the forward strand.
AGATATTAGAAACCCAAGAGGTTGACAAAGTTGCCTATGGTTACACTCTTAATAACTTAAAGAGTCAGTGGAAAAATCTAAGCTCTCCAGAATTCATAATGCATTTTGAAATAGATTTCATTTATTTGTCTATGTATCCGTCTATTTATTTATATATTCATATAATTCAAATAAAATTAAATAAAATAAATAATATATAATTCATATAATTCAAATAAAATAAAATTTTATACAGCCAAGGACATAACAAAGTAAATTTGGTCAGGTTTCATCAGAGGTGAAGGACAAGGTCCTATGGCCACTGTCCCATCCTTGAGTGCTCACAATTATTACTCCTCTCACAGAGGCACAGAGAGTGGTAGCTTCAACAGTTTCACACTCCAACAGTGCTCTTCTAAACTGATTCTAAATGTGTGTCCGTGTATCTGTGCATGTGTGTGTATGTGTGTGTCTTTATGCTCTCAATGCCTGAGAAATGTGAAGCCCCACTAAGAGCTAGAACAATTGTCTCACATATATATGATCCACAGAAATAAGACCATTGGACATGTGGAACAATCCAGAGTATTACTGTCCAATATAGAAAGCACTATCCACATGCCCCTGTTTAACTCTAAGTTAATTTAAAATAAATGCAATTAAAAACTCACTTTCTCTGTTAAACTAGGCATATATTGAGTACTCAATAGCAACGATATGTTAGTGAATATCATACTGAATATTTCACATGAAGAATATTTTATCACTGCAGAAAGTTCTAGTGAGCAATGCTAAATTGTAGTTACTAAAGCTAAAGTGTTAGGTTTAGACACAAATGGTTTATTGCCAGATCCTTCCTGACTACCTGAATTCTTCAGACTCTTCATCTGTAAAGAAAGCGTTGGTGATATTATTCACAGGGTTGTTGTAAAGATTAACTGACACACACAGAATGAATGTAATAAGTTAAATCTGATGAATGTGCAAATAGGATTTAATTTTATCATTTTCCCATCATGCCACCCATCTATACTATGTTGGGTTTCCCTCTCCTATCCCAAAGTCATAAATTGGGCTGGTATCTTGGCTCTCATAATTTGATTACAAAAAAAAACAGAGATAAGTGAAAATGTTATTATTCAATTTTTTGAATTTAGAATTTTGACCTAGATTTTTATCTGTACTTCAATTTCACATATAATTAATTCTTCTCCTTGTTCTGCAACTGAAGTGTAATCTTTCCTACTAATGGAATACACACTGGCTGTTGTGTGGTCTTTCACTGTTAGGGTCAGTGGAGGGGATTATTTTAGAAGAAAATGAGCACAAATCTCACATCCTGGTGTTACAATCATTTTTTCTTGGCCATTATGTTTTCATTACAGAGGGCCTCTGAGTCCAGGCTCTATGATAAGTTTTCATGGTCACTGCACAATTTCTTTCCTTCAGATTCTGCTTTCTGGCCATTGCAGTATGATCCTGGTAACTGCCTGCCTTCAAAGTTACGTATGCGAGAAACAAAATATTCATCTTTGGTCACGCGTGTCCCCAAACTCCAGAAGACATAAGTCAAGTTCTTCCAAGAACTTTCTTGTCATATTTGCCGTTGCCCGTTGGCACAGAGTGCCCTAGTTTTCATAACTCTGAGCATATTCAGCTAGTACCCACTAAATCTTCAGGAATGCATTTCTCAGAACCGTCTTCTCCTGCCTGGAGGTAAGTTAGAATGACATTTTCTCTTCCCCCAAGACTGGATGTGCAAGGGAAACACCAGATCTTTGTCTCCTGAGTCAAAAACGTCCTCACTCTTTGATTCTCTATCTAAAATTGCAGATTTCTAAATGTCTCTTTAAAGATTGGCAGTGAGTAATGGGCTGATAATGTCTATACCAGTTTTGCTGTCTTGGAAAGCCTAGATGTGGCTATCACTGCTCTATTATCTTTTGTCTGCAGCTAACAGGCCTTAGCAAAAATTCAGAGACAACTGAAAGCCTTCCTTTCCAGACCTGGTAAGAGGCTTTTTAAACAACAAAATGTAACATAGTTTATAGTGTGACTACATAATGTGCTTATATACTATAAACACAATAGCTATTATTACCTCCAAAACTGTCAGAAAATGTTTTATTAGTAGCCGCACTGGTAAATAAATCTCTGGTCTAAGATGTATATATGAAATTACTGTGATATGACATCTATATAGATAGATATAATTCCAAAAATTTGTGGTAGAATGTTCAAAAGAGACAACTACCATTTTTCTAGGTTTTTTCTTGAGTGCTTAGAACTGAATAAACTTTAAAAAATGTGGGGGTCTGGAATATAGCAGTAAATATCATTGACCTTCCAATGATCTGACTAAAAAGCTTGCTGAAATTGTTCAGTAAAGAGAGCCCCAGGTTCCCTGGCTAAGTGACCTCACACAAATCTCTTATCTCCCCTAAACCTCTGAGAAAATGACTGACTTAGATAAGATCTACTTTCTGACAAACTCATTCAAAATATCAAGTGTAACACATAAGTAATTTGCCCAAATATAAGGAGCTCTTGGCAAACAAGAAAAAAAATGGTTGTAGAAAAATAACTTGTTTCATTTATGTGAAGTCTAATATTTCAGCTAGCATCTATGTAAAGGCAACCAGTTTTGCTCAACTATGATAGATGGTCATTTAATAATCCCACATCAAATAAGACTATTTTCTTTGTCATGTAAATGGAAAGCTCCCATTAACATTCATGGAATTATTAACAACAGACATCTCTAGGTGAGAAATATTGCCAAGTATCTCTTGCAGAGGATAGTTGTATCTTTGATCTTGCTACCTATGGAGCTATTTCTGCAGAATTTCAATTTTTGAGCAGCTACATTACTAATGCATTTTTACTTTTCTAAGATATGTGATCCAGAGTAACCATTATTTCCAGACTTCTTAAAATATGCAATAGCATTCAAGGAAAATACAGATCATAAGCAGCCTAAACACTGAATGACTTATTTGGGTAACAGGAGAAGCATCCCCAGAGAAAACTGTTATTAATAATTGTAATTAATTTTGGTGTGGCAATATCCACAAAGATATGCAACACTGAACTCAGTAATTTCTTTCCAGATAATTCTTTCTGACAAATAATTCATTTGGCTTCTAAGATATGTTAATGAGTTAAATAAACTGCCCTAGATAGATTTCTCAACTGGTAAAGAAAATTAAAAATGGCTGCCCCTAACTAATCCCTGTGTTTATATTCACAAACTTTTAATCACTTCTTGGTTCCCCTATAATATTTAGTTCTTAGTTAGTAAGGGTTTTGGTTGTCTTTTTTTTTTTTACATGTCTTAACTGATCTAAAGAACTGTGTGAAACACTAGCTCCTAATTTGTTGCAATGTCCATTTAATAACAATCTGCTTCAGTTCTATCCCTCTGTTTGCATTTGAAAACAACACGTTGAGTGATGTATTGGAAATATGCCTAAAGCATTGACAAGCACCAAAGAAGAAGCATCCAGTGTTCCTTCTGCAGATGAGAGGGCATTTTCTGCTGCATTATGAAGGATGAATTTCATGGAGGGAGCACTATGTTAGGAATCAGTAAATTTATGTTTCAGTTTAACATGCTCCACCAACTTAACACGCAGCTTTGGGTAAATTTAATGTGATCTCAAAATGCAGAGTGTGGCTTCCATAAAATGCAAATAACTCTCCCTGCCTCAACTACTTGCAAAACTTCTATCAGGATAGAAGGTGTTTATAGATGTAAATCATAATGCAAATATTTCAAAAATATTGTTATTTTTATAATACACAATACAGATAAGCATCACACTTTTAAAATTAAGTATTTATATTATAGTTGTAATATTAAGTTAGCAGCTTGTCCTATTATTTCACAGTGCTGGGCAGAATAAGCAATGATTAGTGATTAATAAGCAATGATTTCATGATGAATGAACTCTGTCAACTTTGATGATTTGGTAACTTTATCAGTTGACCCAAGTATATATTTATTTGTGCTGCAGAGATTTCAAGATGCTTGCTAAATAATTCCCTAATGGTTTTCTTTGATATTACACATTAGCTTTGCTTTGATTCAAGAAAATCATTATCTGAGTGTTAGAATTTGAGAAATCCAAACAATATACCAAGTTCATAACATCATCCTTACATCTTGATGTGTGTTAATTTTTCTTATGTAGATTATCTTTTCTCTCTTTGTGAGCCTGGTTGTAATTCTTTCTCCTTTGATATTATTTTCAGTAACTTACTAAATTGTTTAAGCAAACTAAGGAAACTAAAGGCCACCACGATCTTGAAATTTAGTTTGTGTAATGAATGAAGGATCTAGGAAGGGATTTATTCTTCATTGTCACCTATGCAATAGGTGTAAATGCCTAGTCAGGCATTTCATTTTTGAAAATTACTGACATCCTCTATGCCAAAGCATCCTTCACAGTACCTCGCAGATAGCTGTCACTCAGTTTAGATGGAGCTCTTTCCTTTTGAGGTACTTGATCTTTAGTATGTTCATTTATGCTTATTAAATTTTGAAATAGATCTTTCTTTTGAATTATTTTCCTAGCACTCTAGTTTCTTAAGGATTGCAAAATCAAATTCTCTTCAACACCATCCACTTTCCTGAAAATCTGTGTCTATTTCAACATAAAAGTCAAGGATATGACTATTTATATCTGATATTCAGTCTGAATGTGTATTCTCTAGAAATCTTAACATTTTTCTTTCTCTTGATGAATCCTAAATCATCTCTGAAATTTCAACTTTCTTTTGTGTTCTAGTGTCATGTTCTTATTTCATTTGTGAATATAAACACTATTTCTCAGCAAACTAAACACTTTTAATGTTTTATGTAAAAGTTTATTCACTCTTTAAGAGAATTATAATTGACAGTCAATGTGTACTTAAATTTCTCTATGCTCTCATTGTATTGGTTGGATAAATTGACCTTGTAGAGATCTATCTGGAAGGATAATTCTCAATAAATCCTCCACTTCACTAGTCAAAATAATTTTCTGCTTGGGCACTGATGTTTCTAACGGTGTTCATTTTTTTTCTAAGACTGAGCGATTATAGTCATTTGGACATGGATTTCACAGTTTGTTACAATGGGACAGTTTATAAATAAGTAAATAAGATATCATATGCATCACAAGTGTCAGATGAAGTCAAGCAGTGGAATTGCAATTAATATAAAGAGATTCAGTAATGGAGAAACGCCAAACAATATCAGAAAGAAGCCAAATGAAATAAATTCATTTCCACTATACAAATGAACACAGCTCCAGTCTAGGATTTTACTCTATTCTGTATTTGTACCCAATCTAGATTTTCTAACCATAAAAGAGCCATAATTAAATGCAAATTTGTGATAGGTATCAGCGTGCCAGGAGAGCTACTTTCTTACCTTTACCTTTGCTGAAGTCAAAGATCTGCTTAATCTTTATGACCAATTATATGCTATTCTGGTAACATGTCTTGAATTGTTTCTAGGTCAAGTAACCAAACACTTTTTCTGCACACCTTCATGATTCCTCAGAGACCATTCTGGCACATTAATAGTGATTCTTGATGCCCACTTCTATCCATTTCTTTCAGAAGCTGTATATCAACTGATTTTAATACTGCACTATACCAGCATAAAACATGCACAAAATTGCCCAGCTTGTATCAGGAAAACTTCCATTTATAATAAGAACTTTGCAATATGATGTATTTATTTGTGGCAAATACTTGGTAGTGATGGATACAAATTATATTTATATATTTAATTTTTTAAAGTAATATTTGGGGATCAGGGCAACCAGAATCAGAACCGAAATACAAAGCATTGTGTGGAACCCAAGAACATATTTGATGGAATCTGTATCCATAAGCATGAAGAAAGTGGAGGCTAAAACTTGCCCCATGTGAGAAGAAGGCCTGGAAAGGTTTGTTGCTGGAAACCAGAGGCTGGAGTAGCATTCTTGAGCAGCTGTTTAAGCAACCAGTAATTCGCCAAAATGACGAACACAAAGGGAAAGAGGAGAGGCACTTGATACACGTTCTCTAGGCCTTTTAGAAAACATGGAGTTTTTCCTTTGGCCACGTATATGCGAATCTATAAGAAAGGTGATATTGTAGACACCAAGGGAATGGGTACTGTTCAAAAAGGAATGCCCCACAAGTGTTACCATGGCAAAACTGGAAGAGTCTACAATGTTACCCAGCATGCTGTTGGCATTGTTGTAAACAAACAAGTTAAGGGCAAGATTCTTGCCAAGAGAATTAATGTGCGTATTGAGCACATTAAGCACTCTAAGAGCCGAGATAGCTTCCTGAGATGCGTGAAGGAAAATGATCAGAAAAAGAAAGAAGCCAAAGAGAAAGGTACCTGGGTTCAGCTAAAGCGCCAGCCTGCTCCACCCAGAGAAGCACACTTTGTGAGAACCAATGGGAAGGAGTCTGAGCTGCTGGAACCTATTCCCTATGAATTCATGGCATAATAGGTGTTAAAAAAAAAAAAAAAAAAAAAAAAGGACCTCTGGGCTGTAAAAAAAAAGAAACCACTTCAGGCCGGGCACAGTGGCTCATGCCTGTAATCCCAGCACTTTGGGAGGTCGAGGCAGGCAGATCACTAGGTCAGGAGATCGAGACCATCCTAGCTAACATGGTGTAAGCCAGCCAAGCACGGTGACATGTACCTGTAATCCCAGCTGCTTGGGAGGCTGAGGCAGGAGAATCACTTGAACCTGGAGGTGGAGGTTGCAGTGAGCTGAGATCGTGCCACTGCACTCCAGCCCAGGTGACAGAGCGAGACTCTGTCTCAAAAAAAACAAACAAACAAACAAAAAAAACCACTTCCATCCCTTGATTGTTGACCACAGGTACAAAGCTGAAGTTGTACCTAGCAAGAAAAATTTAGACACATCTACCCACTATGTTGATGTCCCCATACCAATTTTGAGCAGGACCTGTGACTCAACATTACAGATCTTGCAAAACCAAGAGATAATTGTTGTAACCACTGTCCAAGGTGGGGCCCCAATCTGCCTCCTGGTGTTCATGTCCTTGTTTACTCTCCTTATATATTGATTAGGGCTGCCTTCTATCATCAATGAGGTACTGTGGGAACGAGAGTGACGTCATACAAAATACATGACATCCATCTTACTCTCTTTTGCATCACTCACACTGGGGAAGCCAGTTGCCATGTTAGAGGATACTCAAGAAGCCCTATGGAGAGGTCAATTTGCTGATAAAAGGAAGCCTTCTACCAATAGCCACATGAATGAGCTATCCTAGAAAAGAATCCTACAGTTCTAGTCAAGCCCTCAGATGAATATAAATATGGCTGATACTTTGATTACAAGTTCATAGGAAACCATAAACAAGAGCCACCTAGCTAATCTTCTCCAGAATTTATGACCCACAGACACTGTGAGGTAATGAATGTTTACTATTTTAAATCTCTATTTGAATAAGGTATTAGTTCATTTTCACACTGCTGATAAAGACATACTCAAGACTGGGCAATTTACAAAAGAAAGAGGTTTATTGGACTTACAGTTCCACATGGCAGGGGAGGCCTCACAATCATGGTGGAAGGTAAAAGGGACTTCTCACTTGGTGGTGACAAGAGAGAGAATAAGAGCCAAGAGAAACAGGTTTCCTATTATCAAACCATCAGTCCTTGTGAGACTTACTCATTACCATGAGAACAGTATGGGGGAAACTGACCCATGATTCAATTATCTCCCACCCTCCCACCGGGTCCCTCCCACAGCACATGGGAATTACGGGAGCTACAATTAAAGATAAGATTTGGGTGGGGACACAGAGCCAAACCATATCAAATAATTGTGTTAAAATTATCCTTAGGAAACAGACACCAAAATTAATTATTAGGTTAAGAATGCAGTTTAGTGAAACTTTTTTTTTTTTAGAACTTGCTGACAAGGGTTTTGAGATAAGTATGTTTGGGTTACTCAAAAAGATAAGTAAGGGAAAAACATCCATATAAAGAAAACTTCAAAAGCAAATGAAAAAGAACAGCTAGACAAGGAAAAGAACTAGTTAGACACCTTAAAATCTTAAAGATAGTCATTGATTTAGCCTTTTAATTCAACCTAAATGATAGAACACACCTGTATTTAATAAATTAGAAAATACATTCATATAATAACAGATATCAGTTGTCCATATAATATGCTTCATGTGACTTGCTTTGAACCAATAGAAATAGCAAAGGGAATGGAAGGTACAAGATTATGGTTACCTGATTACATTGTGTTAGATTGTAGCACCTGTCTGGCTGAAGTCTCTCTCACCCTCTTTCTCGCTCTTTCTCTCTCTCTCTCCCCCCACCCCACTGGCTTCAAGAAGGTGGAACCCACACTAGGAAATGAAATGTCACTAGGAAATGAAATGTCGCAAGAAAATGCAGGTGGCTTCCAGGAGATGAGGATGGCATTTGACTAACAGTCAAGATAAAACTGAAATCTTCAATCCTGCAGCTGTAAGAAACTAAATTGTGCTAACTACCTGAACAAATGTAGAAGCAGATCTTTCCCTAGTTATTCCTCAGATGGGACTGCAAAATCCTGACCTTCAAAACCTGAGATAATAAATGTGTGTTGCTTTATGGCCGGTATGCATGTCACACTCAGCATTGATATTTAACTCCAGAGACACTGGGATTAGTGAGGGTCCTCCCTGAGACCCAGTTGTCTTTTTTCTCGGCATTTAATGGAGTAATCTTTCGTGTCTTTCAGACTTTGGGCCCATTTGTACACTTCATTCCTGGTTTTCAGAGATTTCTACAACCAAGACCTCAATTCTTTTTCAGAGAATATTGCTGCTTATATGCTATCCATCTTCAGGGATTTACTTTCCACTAGTGACCCTGTTCAACTTGATTCAATAAGGGCAAGAATATTTTCTTCAGGCTGCATTCAAACTCACCTTTTTTTTCTCTGCAGCTGTAAGAACTCCCAGCTCCTTGGAGACTTTTAAGAACAAATTGAAAATGCTCTTATTTGTCTAGGCTTAGCTGTCGGCTAATATGCTAAGAGTGTATTTTATATTGTATTTTCATCATAGCCCTTTGAAATGCTTTGCATAAAAGACCCTTTATAACTGTCTCTGCCCTTCCTCTCTTGCCTATAGAAGTGAGTTCTGCACTAGGGAGAAGGACTATTTATTTCACCTCCTCCTGTTCTCACCCCCCTCCCCATTTACTACTTCTCCATTTTTGGTGAAAGGCACTTGATTGAAGGAAACTTGCCAGCAGCGTTCTCTTTTAACTCCTTCATGCCTGCCTCCTGCCAGCTCTCTGGGCATTTAGAAAGAGCTAGCCAAGATGAATACCCTTCTTGGTTATAAAGGTGCCATATTTATGCATAGTCTTTGGGCACATAATTCTACCATTCACCTATGACAAATATAAAAAGCCAGCATCATATTTAAAAAGAGGTACTGCTTTCCTTAGGACAAACAAAATAGAGTCTAGAACATTATTGAAATTGCTCATTCAATTATTGTGACGCTCATACAGAAAGTATTACATGGTGCAGAAATAAAAGGGATGAAAAACAACTTATTAGGTATCTAAATGGTTTCAGACTTCGTATATTTGATACATCATTTGATCATCAAAGCAAGCTAAAATTGATATTGTTGTTTTTACAGATGAGAAAACAAAGCCTGAGTTTGGTAAATTGTCTCCAAATAATTGTAATTAGCAAATCCAAGATCTGTATAACTTCCTTTTCATTCCAAACCCTTGGTTCCAACACTAGTTGTTTTATCTTTGATCAAATAAATTATCTGTGCTTGAATTTTTAAATTATTTGCCTCATCTATTGCTGTATAACAAATTGCCACAAGCTTAAGAGCTTAAAACAACCCACGTTTCTTAAAAGAACTCAGGTTAGAACTCTGGGCATGGCTTAGCTGAGTCCTCTACTTCAAGTCTCCCAGGTTGGAATCAAAGTGGCCTGATCTGCATTCTCATCTGAGAAATGACCAGGGAAAGAACTGCATCTACACTTGTTCAGGGAGTTAGCAGAATTTAGTTTCTTGCAGCTGTTGGACCAAAGATCTGTTTTATCCTGACTTCTGGCTAGAGAACACTCTCATATCTTAGAAGCCACCTGTAGTTCTTTTACACACGAGGCTTTCCAGTGTGGGTTAAACCTCTTTGAAGGCAGCAAGAGAGAGACAGGCACTGGGACTCTAGGAAGAAAGATGCTACGATCTAATACAATATAATCACATATCCCTAATCTTGTACATCCCATTCCCTTTGCTACTTCAGTCGGTTCAAAGCAAGTCACACCCAACTACACCCAAGAAGAGGGGATCACATGAACTCCATGAGGCAGAGATCATGGGACTACCTTAAGAGTCTGTTGACTGCATAAGTAAGAAGGGTTATCAGTAATTCATTACGTTGTTGTAACATTATTGCAATATTATCAAACCCAAAGTAAGTGCTCAACGAATATGATGTACCTATTAAAGCTCAGGCGTTTTTTTTTTCTTACAAAAAGTATATAAAAATAGAAGCACTATAAGAAATAAAGGTTCACCTCTTCATCACAATAAAGAAACAAAAAAATCTTGCCTTCACAATTACTTCCTCCCAAAGCAACTGACTGACTTCTTCACTATCAACCTTGAAAGAATAACAACTATTCATTGACATCACTTGTTCATATTTCACTCAAGAATTTTCGATCTGATTTTATTGGCTATTTATTTTACTATTTTACTGGCAAGGATGCCAATAAAATAGTAAAAGCCAAATCCAACAGCCTTTATTCTGCTCTGCCCTATCATATCAGATAACATTGAAAATATCTCTTAACACTGTTCACCAATCACTGTATGTTTCATTGCAGTGTTTTCTTTTTATTTTCTCCTTCTTATGACTCTTGGATTTCCATTATTTGTCTGTTTTTTGTCCTTTCATATTAGCATTTATGTTTCATATGAACAAAAAGCTTTTTATATACATACTGCTGTGTTTACAGAGTTAGAACAAAGCCTGGCTATTGCAATCATCTAATAATTGATTGCAGAATGCATTAATAAATGAATGAAAGAAAAATACTCGCCCCCCAAAACTATTGGTAAACCCAGTGGGGAGGTAAGAGTGCCATCTACTATCATGATTCATCGTGGCCATTCATTCATTCACATATAATATGACCTCCTTATCACAACAAGGTGGAATTTAAGAATAGTTTAAATTCTCATGTTCTTTAGTAATTTTTAGTATTTTGAACAGGTTATATCTTCATTTATATAGGAATGAGTTTCAAAAGTATAAAAGTGCTTATAGTAGAGGGTCTTCCTCTTGTGAAGCTGCCACTGATACGAATTTCTTTGTTACTATGTATATTCTTTCAGAGATAATTCACCTACGTATATTTTTCTAGTTCTCCCACATAAAGGTAGCTGCTATGCATACTGTACTGGGCCTACGGGTTTCACACTCAATATATTATGGAGATATTTTTTATCCATACATTGTGAATTCCCTTATTCATTTTTAACAGCTGCATAACATTCTCTTGTAAATATATATCATAACTTAATTAGCCGTCCAAAATAAATCTAATTTATTTACATTGTTCCATAAATCAATTTACTTACTAAAAACAAAGGTGCTACAGGAATAAATTCTTATTTTTTAAATTAGTATAAATTTTGTGTTTTGAAATCCCTTTCTGTCAATCAAATGATGTGGATAGGAGTCATTCATTTCCAATGAATCCATCCAGCTAAGATGTTTGCTGAAGGGAGGAAAAAGAGGGACAGAGAGCATCTTGTTTAATGTTTGAATATTTCAGCTAGAAAAAAGATAGTACTATAATACAAAAGTATATTGTTTCTAAGTTACTATCTCAAAACATTTATAATATGGTGGGTTTTTTTTTTTTTTTTTTTTTTGTAATTCAACTATCAGTATGAACCATGTATGACATCACTTATTTTAAAACTTTCCTACAATAAAGACCTGGGAGCTAAATTACTGGCAGATCTACATACGTCATGAAAATTAGTTTTGCATATTAAATTAGATTAACTTATTTCAAATTAACCCTCCTTGGTAGTGTAGAAAAGGCATTTTGTGATCAATAAACATAAATTTCCTTCCTCACGTTTCTCAAACTTCTTTGCAGTTATTTTGGGGCCATGTGACTAATTCTAGCCAAAGAGCCACAGAAATGTGAATCGAATCACTAAGTATTACTTTAAGTCTGAGGCATTTAAGATTTGGTGTACCACTTCTATGCCATCTGTTCCCATCTTAAAGCCACTCCAGAGTCCTCATGTTCCATGTCACAAAGCTATAAAAGTATGGGGCTTCCATCAACCTTAGTCTCTGAGTGATCACATGGAGCAGATTCCCCTGTTCAACTAAACTTCCACCCCAAAAAAGACTCTTCTTTGATATGTGACATCAGCAAAAAATATACTTTTTTCTTATTGTGAAGACATTAATACTCTTTGGCTTATTTGTTCCTACAGCATAGCTTATCTTATCCTGACTAATATAAATATTCATGAGAAAATCTAATTTTGGAAAATATTTCTTCTTTTGTTCTGTAGCTTGAAAAGCCCTGAAAAATTCAATTTGAATACTGCAATTTTCAAAATACAGATATATCTATTGCCAGCAAGAAATCTTCATGAACATGGCAGGATTTTGTTTTACATTGATGCTTAAATTGAAGTGAAATCACTGAAAATATAAATGTAAAGGAGTCCTTTATTGCTTGAATGTGGAATTGAAAATAAACACAGTATGGAAGAGTTGAATGTATATGGTCTACTACCATATACTTTTTAGACCCTATACTATTTGTGTGGGTGGTTCAAATGTGTACATTCAACGAAACAACAGGTGCTGGAGAGGATGTGGAGAAATAGGAACACTTTTACACTGTTGGTGGGACTGTAAGCTAGTTCAACCATTGTGGAAGTCAGCATGGCGATTCCTCAGGGATCTAGAACTAGAAATACCATTTGAACCAGCCATCCCATTACTGGGTATATACCCAAAGGAGTATAAATCATGCTGCTATAAAGACACATGCACACGTATGTTTATTGTGGCACTATTCACAACAGCAAAGACTTGGAACCAACCCAAATGTCCAACAAGGATAGACTGGATTAAGAAAATGTGGCACATATACACCATGGAATACTATGCAGCCATAAAAAATGATGAGTTCATGTCCTTTGTGGGGACATGGATGAAGCCAGAAACCATCATTCTCAGCAAACTATCGCAAGGACAAAAAACCAAACACCTCATGTTCTCACTCATAGGTGGGAATTGAACAATGAGAACCCTTGGACACAGGAAGGGGAACATCACACCCCAGGGCCTGTTGTGGGGTGGGGAGACGGGCAAGGGATAGCATTAGGAGATATACCTAATGTAAATGACGATTTATGGGTGCAGCACACCAGCATGACACATGTATACATATGTAACAAACATGCACGTTGTGCACATGTACCCTAGAACTTAAAATATAATAATAAAAAAAGAAAAGAAAAAAAGAAAAAATATATATATGGTAGTAGAAAAGAATGAGATAAGTCTAACTTTTGTATTCTCTGTTGACTCAGCTCATGGACACCATGAGCCTAAAAAGGCTTTATATTCAATGAATTCTGTTAGGTTGCTGCTGTATTATCAGTAAACAATAATAACCAGATCTTTCATTAGGGCAGAATTTCAGAATCATGAATGTTTACAATGTTTTCAATGCCCCAAGAGGTGGAGATACTTCATATTTCTTTAAAGATTCCAGAAAATTTCAAGTGCATAGATAAGGAACAATTTTGGGGTGGCATGATCGTTAATATTAGGTGTTACGTTGACTGGAATGAGGAATACCTAGATAGCTGGTATAGTATTGTTCCTGTGTGTGTCTGGAAGGGTGTTGCCAGAGGAGATTGACATTTGTGTCAGTGGACTGGGAGGGGAAGACCCACCCTCAATGTGGATGGGCACCATCCATTTGGCTGCCAGCATGGCTAGAACAAAGCAGGAGAAGACGGTGGGATAAGCTGGCTTGCTGAGACTTCTCTCTTTTCATTTTTCTCCCTTGCTAAACGCCTCCTTCTGCTCCTCCTGCCCTTGGACATCAGACTACAGGTTCTTCGGCCACTTGACTGTTGGCCTTACACCAGTGGTTTGCTGGTGGCTCTTGGGCCTTCTGCCACAGACCAAAGTCTGTGCTGTTGGCTTCCCTACTTTGAAGGCTTTGGGAATCAGACTGAGCCACTGTTCTCAGGACATTTTTAAATCCTGCAAATAAACGGATGGATTCCAAGAAATACTCCACCCATCCAAGTTCATACTGCGTTAAAAAAATAAAATGCTAACTACATGCAATTCTTCTAATACAAAGCTCTATATATTTATACCTAACATATCCTTGTCCTGAAAGATCACCCTGTCTGCCTATATTAAACTTGCCAAATTGTATTTGACTTTTTTCTTCCCCAGCTTGCAAGCAGCCTATCAGGGGACTTTGCCTTGTGATTCTGTGAGCCATTTCTTCCTAGTAAACTCCCTTTCATATATATATATATCCTATTAGTTCTATCCCTCTGGAGATCCCTAATACAGGATTATTGTGTTAAGTGGGGCTGATTGCCAGCCAGAAATAATATCAGGGAGAATGCACATACATGGACACATAAAATCTTATTATTTGAATTTCAGCTATATCACTAATTATTTGTAATACCCTAAAAAACTTTAGAAAACTTTTAAGAGAAAAAGATGAAAATGAATTCCTGCAGGTTTGGAATCAGACATGAACCAGTTTGTGCCAATGTTCTAGGTGTTGGGGATGCAGGACCAAATACAACCCTTCAGGTCTTTCAGGGAGCTTATATGTAAATTTGAGCTGCTTATATAGGAATGTGACTCTCAAGGTTGCAAATCTTCCACTTGAATATATATCTTCTCCTGGAAGAAGTGAGTTAATAGCCTCACTCTGGGACTAAGGGTAGAAGCAGTGAACAAAAAACTTGTCATCTATGGAAAATAATTTCTCCTGCATAGCATAGTTGATTTTATTAACCTGCTTTGGACAACCTCACCCTCTTTTTTTCTTCATTTATGTATTCAGTAAATGTTTATTGAGCAAATGCATTGTGCTAAGCACTACAGCAGGAACTGGAAATGTATGCATTTTTTCTTAATCTAATATGAACAAAAATCTGCTTATGGACAATATAATCAGATAATTGTTAATAGAACTTATCATAAGATGCTATTGAAATGCCAAAAAAGAAATGTTTAAATGTCTGAATATTGAGGAGATGGGGTAGGTAGTGGTAGTAAGAGAAGACATCACAAAGGTTATAATAAACTATTTTCGAAGAAAATGTTAAATTCTATTTGCAAATTTAATATCTAGAGAGAGGATGATCTTTCAGGACAGGGGTATATTAGGTGTAAATAAATAGAGCTTTGTATCAGAAGAATTGCGTGTTGTTAGCTTTTTTTTTTTTTTTAATGGAGTATGAACTTGGATGGTGGATTATTTCCTGAAACCCAGCCATTCATTTGCCAGGTTTTAAAAATGTCCTGAAAACAGCTAACCTAAAAATATTAGCAAAAGAAAAAGGAGGTGTCTTTTGTTTTTCATTCTTATTTAAAATTCAAATTGAAAGTTGATTTTCTAGGTTATATTTAGATATTTTAAGGTAATGGAGAGAGAGAGGGCTTATCATCTCAGCACATTGGCATGCAACTTGGGTTTGTACTTTTTAAAGTAATTACAGGGAAATGTGTGTATTTATAGTTGACTTTGACTTTCTTACAATTATTTAATAAGGCAGGCTCGCTATATTACTCTCATGATCTAAGAGCCTGTAATCTCTCTGGAGTCTAATTATCTCCCGATAACCTTGCCCCTTGACGACATTTGTATTACTATTATAAAACATGTTTATTTTGGGAAAAGACATATATTTTGTGGTGTAATAGCATTAAACTGTCAGACCTGAGTGTTAACAGCAATTTGCCCTAAGAGCTTTCAGAAAAGATTAGCTCAGGCATTATATGTGGCTTATCAGACAATCTAAGGGGCTCAAAAGACATTTTTATTACAACTGCTTTTTTCTTGGAAAATAAAGTCTTGCAGCTCTAGAACTTGGCTTTAATATCTTCAAACAGGGCTATTTACACTTTTACCTGTTAAAACTTTTACTGAAGGTTGCAGGCAATTAGGAGGAAACGCAAAAGAAATGTAACTGGCATAAAAAAGGAATTGAGGTCATGTCAAGAATAATGATGCTGAAATTTAAGCATATAGTGCTAGAATCAGAAACCTTTTGTTTCAAGTCCAAGTTCTGTCCTTATTACCAGAGTTAGTTTATAAAAATTATTATTTAATTTCTCTTAGCCTTCGTTTTCTCAGATGTAAAATGGGGATTACAATGAGGGGATTGGTAACAATATTCAACTTACATTATTATACGAGGAATTAAAGTAAGTATTAGTTAAAATATTTTAAGGGTGATAACAACCCATTAAGAAACAGATATATATATATATTTTTTGTTGTTGTTGTTGTTTGTTTGTTTGTTTTCTTTTCTTTTCTTTTGTTTGAGACGGAGTCTCGCTCTGTCGCCAGACTGGAGTGTAGTGGCGCAATATCGGCTCACTGCAATCTCCGCCTCCCGGGTTCAAGTGACTCTCCTGCCTCAGTCTCCCGAGTATCTAGAATTACAGGCACATGCCACCACACCCAGCTAATTTTTGTATTTTTAGTAGACATGGGGTTTCATCATGTTGGCCAGGATGGTCTTGATCTGACCTCATGATCCACCTGCCTCAGCCTTCCAAAGTGCTGGTATTACAGACATGAGCCACCAGGCCCAGCCAGCTTCTGCTAATCATCATTATCCATTCATTACCAACAAATAGGTATTGTTCTTCAGCTTTGTGCTACTCGCAGCTATAAAGTAGTTATGAAAGGGTAACCCAAAGTTGTTTCCTGCCATCACAAAGCTAAAATACATATGTTTGTCTTTGATTATTATTCTAAAACATTTCATCTTTGAATATTCAATAGAAATTGCCCTCCCTGTCTGTCATCTGGGTTGAAATAGGAAAAACAACCACTGAACCCCGAGTTTGGGGATGCCCATCACAGTAGATTACAGCCAGAGTCCCTCACACCGAGCCTGCTCTAAATGTGAAGAAGGAAGGTCAATGTACTGGGCACTGCACAAGTGATTTCAAAATATGTCCTATGGGCCAGGCACAGTGTTCCAGCACTTTGGGAGGCCAAGGCAGGAGGATCACTTGAGCCCAGGAGTTCAAGACCAGCCTGTGCAACCTGAGGAGACCCCATGTCTCCAAAAATAAAAAGCTAACCTGTTGTGGTGGTGCGTGCCTGTAGTCCCAGCTACTTGGGAGGCTGAGGCAGGAGAATCGCTGGAGCTCAGGAAGCTGAGGCTGCAGTAAGCCTTGATCAGGCCACTGCACTTCAGCCTGAGTAGAGTCACACACTGTCTCAAAAGTATATTATTACTATGTTTGGAACACCTTTGAAGCAGATATTCATTAAATTTTACTCAAGCACCTATTTGTGCCAGCTACTCTGAAGATAAAGCAGTCAATATGAAACCACATTGTACTTGAAGGAGATAAAAATAAATAGTAACAAAAATAAGTAAAATATTTATTTAGCAAGCAAGATAGTGGTGAGTCCAGTAGAGAAAAATAAAGTGAGAAAGATGGATAGAGTTTGCAAGGGCAGGTGTTGTCTTTGAAAATGATCAAGAAAAGCCTCAATAAGCAGAGATGCTAATGATGCAGAGGCTTCAATAAGCAGAGGAGAAGGGATGTCTTAATCGAAGCAACTGATGCTAAGAAAGATTGTTTCATTTATTATATAATTGTGTATTTACTTTTGCCCTCTCTGTAATTCAAAATTGATTTTAGGTGGCTTAAAAAAAGTCACAGAAGATAAAAAGGGACCAAGAAATTGCAAGCAAAGGGCAACAATGTAGAGAAGTAAAATAAACAAAGATTCAGATTCATATACAAAATTTGCTTTCCAATAAGAGAATTAAACTCAAAATTTTATTTTTGAGCATTCTACTAGCCTTTGCAAAGAGAAACTAGCCAATGGCAATATTGAAATAAATCCCTTATACAAAAATGCCACTGATAATTCAGGAGGGCCCGCAGTATTGCTGGTATTGACACCAGAGAGGAAAATGTAAACAAGGCACTCGCCAATATCACTACAGTAGATACATCAGTGATGGCCTCACATCATTTATTATAGCGTTCCTACAATGTAAACAAAAAGCCAAAGGCCAAAGTCCAATTCCATTAATAGTGTTCCCCCAAAGCAAAATCAACACAATCCAGTTACTTAATTCTCTGAGGACCTGGATGAAATTCAACATAGATTTTAGGTTATCTCAAAAATTGTTAAAGAAATTTCCTTCAAAAAATATCATTTTAGTCAACTAAGAGAAACTTTACATTGTCCCAATTATGCTACTATTCTAAGAATGCAATGATATGACTTTATAAAATCAAGGAACTTAACAAAGAAGTTTTCTAAAGAATTGACTGCTGCATTAAGACAGTGAGGTGAATCAACTTACAAAATACTACTCTACGTCTAGGGCATGGAAGAGTCAGGGTTTAAATCTTGGTAAATCTGACTTTTACCTTCACTTCCCAATTGAAAATACATCTTATGCTTAAATGATTAATTTTATCATATAAGTGGTAGATACACAGGAATAAAAACAACATTCAATATAATACAATAAAGATAAGTGAAATAATATGTGTAAATAATACATTAATAATAATAAATAGAAATAGATAAATTTTAAAAAATAATAATTCTACATCAAATTTGCATGTTACCAGTCAATAAGAGTTTTTGTTCCTTTTTTTTCTTTTTTTCTGGAGGTAAATGAAATAATTGTAAACCCATTTAAAATACTTCAGGTATGAGACTGGCCAATAGAAGTATGAATGAAAAAAGTTGTGAGGGAGCTTATGCTAAATAAGAGAACTTATCCTAAAGCTATTTTAATCAATTGGTACGGAAAGGGCAAATACATCAGTAGAAAAGAAGACAATCTAAGGGCAGATTGGAATATATACGTGAACTTCACAAAGACCAATTACTGACATTTCAATTCAATGAGGAAATAATGACATATTTAATAAATAGTGCTAGAATGCTGAATTATCTGTCTAGGATTGAAAAAAAAAAAAGGAAAAGTCCCTATTTCACACCATACGCAATACCTACAAATGAGTTAGCAACTTCTTAAGTGATATAAAGAAGTTTCAGAAATCCTGCTGATTCTACTGGAAAGTTTCATTGCCCTGCTATATATCTGACCGAATAAGGTGAGAAACTAGAAAGAGATCATGTCCTTTCAACAATGTCTGTGATATGGTTTGGCTCTGTGTCCCCCACCCAAATCTCATCTTGAATTGTAATAATCCCCACATGTCAAAGCAGGACCAGTTGGAGATAATCAAATCATGGGCGCTCTTTCCCACATACTGTTCTCATGATAAGTGAGTGAGTTCTTACAAGATCTAATAGTTTTACAAGGGGCTTCCCCCTTCTCTTGCTCTCAATTCTCTCACCTGCCATCATGTAAGACATGCCTATTTTGCCTTCCACCATAATCGTAAATTTTCTGAGGCCTCCCTAGCCATGTGAAACTGTGAGTCAATTAAACCTCTTTTCTTTATAAATTACCTAGTCTCAGGTACTTCTTCATAGCAGCATGAAAATGGACTAATACAGGAAATCAGTACTGCAGAGAGTGGGGCACTGCTGTAAAGATAGCCAAAAATGTGAAAGTGACTTTGGAAATGGGTAACAAGCAGAGCTTGTAACAGTTTGGAGGGCTCAGAAGAAGACGGGCAAATGTAGGAAAGTTTGCAACTTCCTAGAGACTTAGAGGGCTCAGAAGACAGGAAGATATGGAAAAGTCTGGAACTTCCTAGAGACCTGTTGAATGGTTTTGACTGAAATGCTGATAGTGATATGGACAATGAATTCCATGCTGAGGTTTTCTCAGATGGCAATAAAGAACTTGTTGGGGTCTGGAATAAAGGTCACTCTTGCTATGCAAAGAGACTGGCACCATTTTGTCCCTGCCCTAGAGATTTGTGGAATTTTGAATCTGAGAGAGATGATTTAGGGTATCTGGAGGAAGAAATTTCTAAGTGGCAAAGTCTTCAAGAGGAAGCAGAGCATAAAAATTTGGAAAATTTGCAGACTGACAATGAGATAGAAAATAAAAACTCATCTTCTGAGGAGAAATTCAAGCCAGCTGCAGAAATTTGCATAAGTAATGAGGAGCCAAATGTTAATCACCAAGAAATGTGGAAAATGTCTCCAGGGCATGTCAGAGACCTTCATGGAAGCCCCATCCATCACAGATCTGAAGGCCTAGAAGGGAAAAATGGTTTTGTCTACCAGGCCCAGGGCCCCCCTACTCTATGCAGCCTTGGGACATGGTGCCCTGCATCTCAGCCATGGGTAAAAGGGGTCAAGGTACAGTTCAGTCCATTGCTTCAGAGGGTGCAAGCCCCAAGCCTTGGCAGTTTCCACATGGTGTTGGGCCTGCGGGTAGGTATACAGAAGACAAGAATTGAGGTTTGGGAATCTCTGCCTAGAATTTAGAGGCTGTATGGAAACATCCTCTAGGCAGAAGTCTAGTGTAGGGGTAGAGCCCTCATGAAGAACCTCTGCTAGTGCAGTGTGGAAGGGAAATGTGGGGTCAGAGCTCCCATATAGAGTCCCCCTCTGGGGCACTGCCTAGTGGAGCTGTGAGAAGAGGACCACCATCCTCCAGACCCCAAAAGGGTAGACCCACTGACCGCTTGCACCATGTGCCTGGAAAAGCCACAGACATTCAACACCAGCCCATGAAAGCAACTGGGAGGGAGACTATACCTGAAAAGCCACAGGGGTATAGCTGCCCAAAGCTGTGGGAGCACACTTTTTGCATCAGTGTGACCTGGATGTGAGACATGGAGTCAAGGGAGATCATTTTGGACCTTTAAGATTGTGGACTTTAAGATTTTAGAGCTTTAAGATTTTTGACCCACTGGATTTTGGACTTGCATGTCTCTGGTTGTGGGTTTTCTTCGGTGCATAGTTATTTTATCTATTACATCTCATTAAGTGGAGGTTTCTCTCACAGGAATCACATTTTTTCCCGGTTTCTGGAGACATTCTTAAGAAGTGCTTATACATTTGTCTGTGAAAAGTCTCTACAGGAATTTCTATTTTTAGGCCAGTTTTAGATTAGTTTTCAGGCGTGAATTTTCACACTGCATGAATGATTTGGAGTTCCACATACATGAGGTTTTGCTGGATGCTGTGATTTCTCCTGGGAATGAGGGGTATGGCTTACTAACAGGCCAGAACCCAAGGCTGGTAACTGGAGATTTTTGGATTCTAATGAGGAAAGAAATCACATTCTCCTAGATTTTAGGTGTATATAAAGATTTCATGTGAAACTCCCTACCTACCCGAGGCTGAGTCCTCAACACTCTGGCTTGCTTCAAATGAAAATTGAGTAAGGAATATCCAAAGTTGACAGTTAGCCAGTACACAGTACTTGTTATAATATTCCTATACCTTTAGCCATCCCAGTCATCTCAGCCCTTCACTGGGAAATAGATTCCCAGACTCTTCTAGAAAATATACTGACTTTCCAAGACTTGGCTCCCATAGTAAGACTGGCACCCAGTTTGGTGCTATACCAGTTGTTAGATATTAGCAATCTTACTTCTGATCCTAATCAACCACAACTCTCCACGAATATTATGATTTATATTCCTCTTCCATTTTGACTATCATTTCTTTTTGTTTCTAGCCTCTAATCTCCATTCTGTCTTCAAAATTCCATGACTACCTTTAGATCCTTTATAATAGACATACTGTGTTCACTTCAGATGTGGCATCCATACTCAGCACTGCAAATCAAGCTTAAAAACTCTAGTCAAAATACACGTTTCCTTTTATTTGTGGCCAGATATAAATAACATCACACTTTGATAAAGCAATCTGAATATTTTAAAATCTCATTTTCCAAAAACAAGAAAATTATGTTAGTTTAGCAACTTATACTATCACATCTTAAATGGTTGGTGGTGATTCGGAAGTTTTATCAAAATCAAATTGAAATAATGTTTGTGGAAAGCCTGTTCAATTCACTTTATCACTCATAATAAAAATGCATGACCTTCTTGCTATATATTCTCATTCTACTTTAATAGTTATAGGAAAGATTAATCATACAGTTATTTCTATCCTTTATTTTCTAATAATTTTAAATCATTAAAAAGTACCTTAATTATATCACAATGTAGGCAATAATGATGTGTAGTTTACTATCACTAAGGCCCCTGGATTCTCTTGCTGTTAAAGCTTAGTTTACTATTTTGGAGATTCCTGAGTTCTCTCACTTTCTGTAGGTAAAGTGAAAAAAAAATGGGGGCAAGTTTTGATTTCCTGCGACTTTCCTTATAACTCCTGACCCTCCATTATGTTGCTGAAATAATATAAAATCTTAACTTTTCACTTTGGATACATTTGCAGGAAAAGCTTTTGCTTAGATAGGACTGGAATTTAGATATAGGCTGAGGGCAGTGAGAAGCCACTGAAGGGTTTTAAGTGGAGAAGTGATTTGATTTATAGTTTTAAATATTACTCTGTTAGTAGAATAAATTAGATATTACAAAGGGAAAATACTCAGCAAAGGAAGACTACTTTGGTTGTAGGAATCTTATCATGAGATGATGGCGACTCCTCTAAAATGGGGTAATGGGAATGGATTCTAAGGATTTAGGAGTACAGTTAGCAGTACCTAGTGATTGGATATTGGTAGCTAAGGACAGGCGGGGGTCAAGGACAGTTTCTGGATTGGCCCCCAAGATAGACAGTAACACCAGTTACTAAGTGGGTTGAGACCAGAAGAGATGACACTGGTCATTATGACTGGTCGTATTGCTGGGAGCAGGTTTTGCAGAAGGAATGATGCACAAGTTATTAGCACTTGTGCTAACAGCTTATCACAAGTTAACATTTATTTTGATCAGAAATAAATATTTTTAAGGTTATTTTCTTGTAATTGTGTGTATGTCTGTGTGTTTTAATTTTAATATATGATTACAGGACTTTGTAATTCCTGTAATCCTATATTTTGGCAATAACAATTGCTTTAACCCTTATCTACATAATAGAAACAAATTACAAAGTTGAATGACTTAAAAAATAATTTGGAAACATACACCTTTTAAAACTACATAATAACAAGAATAATCTCAAACCAGAGTTAGCTGCCCTCACATGAGTCTGATACTACTGGATACCTTTTGGAAAGTTATAGTCACAATTAAGAAAAATCAGGTTTTTTTGAACACCTAATACCCTGGTACTACTCTAGATATTTCATATGCATTTCATCACTAATCCTCAGAAAAACATGGTAAGTCAGAAAAAAGTATGCCAATTTTACAAATAAGAAAACCGAGATTCCAAGAGTTTAAGTAACTGACTCAAGGCCATATGATTTGTATGTAGCTACACTAGGATTTGAACTGAGGTTATGAGGACTCCAAAACCAAAACGTGTCCTCTTTCAATTACATCCAACTGCCTATAAATTAGGTATCAAACCTACTTACCTCTGAGCACATTTCACTTTTTTTTCATGTCATCATAAATTGATTTTCAGGCGATATGATAATCTATTAACACTCGGCATACTCTGAACTTACAGAATAAGTACCACGCCATACTTCCTCATTAATGACTTCCATTTTACATGAGCTTCTTCCACAATCACAATGAGAGAACAGATTGCTACATGTTTGCTGGTAAATACATTCAGTAAGGCACTCAAATCCTAGACACGAACTAACCACAGAATGCTCTTCCCTGCTTTAATAAATTGAAACAGGATCTCATTTCCTTCATTTTCAATACTTTTTATAGAAAGACACGCTTGTCTTGAACATAGGTTCATATAAACTAATCCATTATCATTATAGTTTTAATCAAGGAAATGATTTCACATTGACGGTTTTTTAGGTAGGGATAAGCAAAAGCACTGCAGTAGTTTCTGAGGGAATGTCTTCCCTGTGGTTGCCCATTCTTAGTACAATGCGTGGAATGTAGTAGGGACTAAATACAGTAACCAAATGGGCAAACCTTTAATTCCCAGGGATCTGCTACATATTGCCTTGACTGGTAGATCATTTCTCCAGAAGAAAGGAAGAAACCAAAAGACAAAAACAATCTTTTTAAACCTCACAGGATTTTCTTAGAAAAAAGTTTTAATTTATATATCTAGTGCAATTCTCTTTGTAAAATATATTTCATAAAAAATCCAAAGCAAAAGCCCTGTCATTCATTTATTTCAAAAGACAAATCATTTCAGTACTTCTTCCTTGAAATGCCTGCAATTTCTTCCTCTGGCCTCAGAGATGGGCATTGGCTCCATGCTTTACAATGTCAGGATAAAAATCCAGGAAGGAGAAATCTTGTAATGGATAGCTGTTTTCATCTAACACAAAAAGGCTCTGAATCTTCAATACACAAGGTTCTGCGCTGACTGCCAACAAGGAGTGGAACAGGTCTGCCACGACCATCCCACAGGTGATCTCTGAGGAAGGAACTATCACTCTGTTGAGGCAGTCGGCAGAAATGTTGAGAAGAATCTTCTCTATCAGCTTTGATTCTACACGGATGCAAACATCATGTCTTCCATCAATGACAGTCATTAACACTGGCCTCTTCTCTGCACTAGCTTCATTCTAATCCACTCTCCAACGCGCAGCTAAACTCACTTCTGATGAACGGAATTTGGTGGAAGTGATGCCACATGTCTTCTGAGTCTTTTTTCCTTTGAAGTTGAGGGTACCAGGCTGCTCCAG
This sequence comes from Symphalangus syndactylus, assembly GCF_028878055.3. Lineage (NCBI taxonomy): Eukaryota > Metazoa > Chordata > Mammalia > Primates > Hylobatidae > Symphalangus > Symphalangus syndactylus. The sequence goes on from NC_072438.2 coordinate 27,606,822, forward strand.
GACCCCATAATACAAGCACATAATGTTGATCTTGGGCCTGTTCCACTGTTAACATAACTTTTTTCTGCTTCTGTCTTCTATAACTGTATACTGCCTCTGTCAGTATAGTGAAATCAACAACTCTTAGTACTGCATGGACTAATACATCAGGTTGAAGGTGCTCCAATTCTACAAAGTCTATACTGTTCACCCTCTGAGGCTGCCTCAGAGGAAGATTTCTGAGGTAGGAATGTTTTGAGGACACATATGCCAGTAAGTCTTGAAGTACAACGTCACTAACTACACTGGAATATTCTTCAGGCTGAATAGATGAATAACTCCCAAGATTTAATAACTGACTGCTAAATGTTGATTGTAGTACTGTCTCGCCAACCCATTGGTCCTCATGAATAACAACATCTGTGAGTAAAATTATGTCTCCAAGAAGCACTGTAAATGCCCAAAATGCTGCAGTCCTCCACAGAAAACCTTCTTCTTAGTTTCTGATTGATCAATTACTGTAACTGTTGCTAAAGGCACTTTAGAGCCAGAATTTGGTCCAAATTTTACGTTTATTTCCTTCGCATGGCATGGAGATAGCACCATGACTAAACAATTATACTTCTGGCTTTTAAAATCACAGTTTTTTATTAATGATGTTTTTTTAATACCCTTAAATTCAGACACATTCCTCCGATCCATTTCTACAGCAGAATCTCCTCCATTAGAAATCAACTTCATTTTCTTAGCTACTTGAAGGACTCTAGATAGAGCTTCAGACTGGCCCACTTTATCTTCAGAGGTGCAGCTTCTTTTAATAGCACTTTTGTGGAAGGTATTTAGTTGAGAACACATATTCCTGAGCTACACAACTCAATACGTATCTCATTTGGTGGCAGTTCATCTTCAGAACTGAAAAGTTCTTGAGATCCTGTATGTTCTTCAAGACCTTTATCAGAGTTTATGTGAATGCGGCTATTTTCTGTTTTAGGACAAACAAGACTAAAAAGTTCAAGGGAATATGCTTGGTTTTGTCCACTTTCATATGCTTCTGTAAAACCATCAAGCTGAATCGAATTCTCTTCAGGTATTCTTATCTCCCCGTAACTTGCCTTTGGTTCAGCCTCCATGTTTACATTCCCTTTATTTATAGGACTCCGCCCTTTATCTTTCTTTTGAGCTAAAAAAGCAACCTGGCTGGAGGTAATTATACTGAGAAATTCTGTATCAGTTGATATTTTAAGGTCTGAGACCTTCCTAACTGCTGCTTCAGACCTTGACTTATCTACTGCGTTCGAGGAAAATAATCCCAAACACTGGTTTTGTATTTCATGATATCCCGTTGGCACACACTCTCTTTGTACCACTTCAGGCCCTATATTAATTTGTTCAGCACTACAAACCAAATCCAACATAGCTGCACATTTATGGCCTAACTGAAACAAACTTGCGTTAAAGTTCTGACCACATATATCTGACTGATGTTTAGGCTGTTCATCTATAATTTTATTTTCACTGAGAAGCTTTTGATACTTTTCTTCTTTGGTTAAATGCGGAACTGTGCTTTTAAATCCACATATTTGCATATTAGAGCTAGTTATATCACTCAGTCTAGAGGAGTGAATCTTCTGAGATTCTATATTCTGTGTTTCAGAAACAGAATGTACAAAGTCATCTTTCACATGAACATGGCCATTCATACAGTTTGCTAAGAAATGACCACTAAGATCTGGAGGACCAATAGATTCTGGGACTTCATAGTTTTCAAGATTTTTGTGCTGTTTTTCATCCTTCAGATATAAAGAATGTTGACTGTATAAAAGCTGAATTTTTTTCCAGGGGTCAGCAACAGACATTAAAGAAGCTGTGTCTTGTGATACTGTCATTTTCAGTGGAGCAACTGGAGCACCCCAAAAAATGTGGACTTGAGATCCTCCACTCATGATTTCTTAATCTTTTGACCATCAAGGAAAATTCAGGATTCGGGTCAGAGTATATTATTCACTGAGAACCCCACCGGAGGCGGGTGGGCCTCCGGGCAGATCCAGCTGCCAGTGGGCCCGCTCCTCCCCGCCCCTCCCCTCCCCGCCCCTCCCTCCACATTTCACTTTTATGAGAAAGTCTGTCCTATCCACTCCTTTTTCTGGCAGGAATAGTCTCATTTCCTCACTACCTACTTGATAGTCTATTGAGAATAGGAAATCAAGCCTTTTGACTTTGGACCTAGTAACCACATATTCCATGATCCACTAATTTAAATAGGGTGTGTATTAGGTTTTCAAAATTTCCACATAAATCATTCTATCCTGGCACATACCTCCTGCCTTCACTGATTGGACAGGCTCTTTCTTGCAAGATTCTTATTACAACTTTTTCCCTGCAGTCCATGGTTTCTGATGCATTTGACATGTTTTCTTTAATGTGATCAGAACTTCTTGGAATCTACACTGGCTTATTATGACTGACACTATTTCTTTCACGGACTGCTTTTCTTCTGCACAATTGCAACTTGCCATCTATTTTAGGGCTTTTAACCAAAAGCCAGGGTTACTCAGGTTTAGATCATTCAGATTGGTGTAAACTGTCACAATGAAGAATAACATGCTCGCATACTCTCTCCAGCAGACAACACTAGCTCTATCTAAATTCACCAGTCCTGATCATTTATATGTTTAGCTGTTTCAGAAAAATAACAGACTGAAAACTTACCTCTATTTTGGGGCACTATAGGTATCTTACATGTGCTGAGAACCTAAGGTGTGTTGGGTACTATGATATATACTAGGCATACAAAAAGCATGCTTCCTATCCTCAAAAGATGGAATTCTAGTCAAGAAAATGAATAAATGTATACAGAATTCTAATGAATGTTAAATGTCAAAAATAGTTGTCCCAACATCATTTTTCTCAAGATTTCCTTGCACCTCTTTGTCCACTAACCAGTTTATTTTGCTGGCTTCTCTTCATTTGCCATTCCTATAACTCTGGCATGACTCAGAGCTCTGTACTCAGCCAGATTCTCCTCACACCCTTTACATGGTTTTTGACAGCTTATTCTCACTCTAGTCTCTTAATGAATGAATTCCAAATGATGTTCCCTTGGCACTTCCAACTTCATGTTCCATAGACCTCTCACACTGAACAAAAGCAAAATGGAGCTCATCATCCTTCTTCAAAACCTGCTACCAGCAATACGACCAATCCTGGTGACCAGCATCATCTCTTCAGATCTCCTCCCTCTCAGTAATTGGTGTTACTGTCCATCTGGGAAGTCAGTCCAGAAACCATCCTTGATCCCTTCCTGTCCTTAGCTACCAATATCCAATCACTAGTTACTGTACATTGTACTTCTAAATCCTTAAAGTCCATTTCCACTGTCTCATTTTAAAGGAATCACCATCCATCATCTCATGATAAGATCCTTACAACAACCAAAGTATCTTTCTTCATGAGTATTTTCCTTCTTTAATCGACATTCTACTAACAGAGTCATATTTAAAACTGTAAATCAAATAACTTCTCCACTTAAAACCCTTCAGTGGGGCCGGGTACAGTCCCCTATAATCCCAGCACTTTGGGAGGCTGGGCCAGGTGGATCATGAGGTCAGGAGTTCAAGACCAGCCTGACCAACATGGTGAAACCCCATCTCTACTAAAAACACAAAAATTAGCCGGGCATGGTGGCAGGCACCTATAATCCCAGCTACTCAGGAGGCTGAGGCAGGAGAATCGCTTGAACTGGGAGGCGGAGGTTGCAGTGAGCAGAGATCATGCCACTGCATTCCAGCCTGGGTGACAGAGTGAGACTCCATCTCAAAAAAAAAAAAAAAAAACAAAAACAAAAAACCTTCAGACCTTCAGTGGCTTCTTGGTGCTCACAGCCTATACCCAAACTCCTGAACATAGGATTGACAGAGCTTTGTATATGGCCTCAGATTACCACTCCAGAGTTTGTTCACCATTCTCAAGTTTCTTCTCTGTCCTACAAAAACACAAGACTCTTTTTAGTTCCCTCTGTATATTTTTCCCCCAAGCTATAATTCATGCTCCTGATAATTCTGGGACACTCTCCCCATTTATTAACCCCTTTCTGCTGGGGCAGATTTTGGATTTCAGGTTAGATACCTCTGATACCCTTTAAGAAGCCTTCTGTGAACTCCCAAACTTTAAATTACCCTCCCAAGTATTCTTCCCATTGCATTCCATTCTTATATCTAAAGATAGCACTAAAATTAGCGAATGGTAATTGCCACTTCTCTATATTCCCCAGCAGACTCTCACTGATTGAGATAGTAATCACGTTTTTGTTCATGGTTTTCTTCCAGAATATTGCTATGAGCATTGCAAACATTCTGATAGTAGATGAGAAAACTAATGGACTGATGGATAGATGGATGGATGGATGGATGGATGGACAGATGGATGATGAATCTTCTATCTGAGCAGTAAAGTTGATAAAAGTGAGCGGGAATCAGAGGAATGAAGAATGAAGTGGTCCTCAGGAAATAAAAGGGGAACCAGGGCTGGCCAGCAAGAAAATAAGAGAAGACCTGGCAGTGAATGAATGATACATTTGATTAAGAATAAAAATTTCAGTGTTACTGGAGGATTTTCTTCACTCATTTAAGTGAAATAAATAACTAGCAGTTAGAACGTGACCAGACAATAGATGGTCTTAAATATACCAATAAGATTAGGCCTTGTGTTCAAAGTATATTTAGCATAGACAGTATTTTGAGGCATCATAATTATTTAATAGTAATAACAAAGTTTATGGAGCATTTACTGTATGCCAGGCCCTCTTCTAACCACTTTAGATGTTAATCCAGTTTAACCTCCTCAGCATCCAAGTGGCAACATACCACAGGCCAGCCAGTGGTGTCAGTCTGCCCTTTTACTAGGCAATAAGAAGTTGCATTTTTCTGTCAACAATTTAAAAACAATTGTAAAACTATCGTTATCCCCATGTAACCAATACTGGTAACTCTTTAAAATGTCAATGATAAAATAGTAGTTCCTGAAACAAATCATTTGTTGGCTTAAATCCTATAATTGCTGATACTGTGAGTTTTGAGTGGCTTTTATTCTGTCATTGTGTATGGTCAGTTGAAGTTCTTATTAGTTTAAAATTTAAAACAATGAAATAGTGAGAAATGCATGATGGGCTATTGTGTGTGGTACAGAAAATAGTTTACTGCATTTTAATAATATCCTTGGAATTAAAATGCCTTATTCTATTTAATTGTTACTTGTTCACTTTTGTGACAGACTAATACATGGATATACATAGTCTCCCCTTTATCAAAAAATCAAAGTAATTTAAAAATATTAATTTATTACTTTATTATAATTATTTATTCATGTTTAATATGCTGGCATAATTATATATATACAAAATTCAATAAAATAAAATGATCACTGTTTTTTTCTGTGTATTATTACTATTCACCTTATTTTATGGTTATTAATGAAACTACTTTTGTAATATTTAATAATATTATTACAAAATGCTTCACTCTGGGTGCCAGATAATGACAGTAGTGTGATTGATATTGTTTGGTTGTGTCCCCACCCAAATCTCACCCTGAATTGTAGTAATCCCCATGTGTCAAGGGTGGGACTAGGTGGAGTTAATAGAATCATGGGGGAGGTTTCCCCCATACTGTTCTCTTGGTAGTGAATAAGTCTCACCAGGTTTCATGGTTTTATAAATGGGAGCTCCCTTGCACAAGTTTTCTCGTCTGCCACCATGGAAAATGTGGCTTTGCTCCTCATTTGCCTTCTGCCATGATTGTGAGGCCTCCCCAGGCATGTGGAACTGTGAGTCAATTAGATATTTTCCTTTATAAATTAGAACAGACTAATACAGTCACTGACAATACTTATAAAATAGGTATAGATATTATCTCTAATTTTATAGGTAAGAAAACCTGATTGTAATCTGGCAAGTAGTGGCAGATTTGTATGCAAAGTAGATGATTGTGGTTGAGGGCATAAGGCAGACAGGAAGAAGGGAGAGAGTTAGAAGACAGTTTTGAAATCCTGCGCTGGTGGCCATATGTGGAAGGGATGTTTGCTTTGAAGGGACTCTGCAGCTTCTGCATGAAGAAATGACCTGCAGGTTGTTCTATGTACCAGTTCTTGCTGATGTTTACATACTGGCGTGAAAAGGTCTCGAGTTTGCTGTTCCCTGTAGAATATGGTTGATGAAAAATCTAATCTCTGGGGAAAAATGCTTGCAGTGATTATGAGGCCAAAGTTATAAAACTGAAATATTGTAATTTCATAGTCACAACACTGGTTTTCTAACTGCAACCTCATTCCTTATTTGATATAAATTTAATGAGACAACTTTCAGAGCATAATATGATATGCAGGAAAATATTAGTAGTCACTGTGCTGACCTATGCTGTACCATTAAGGGAAAAGGCTCCATTTTAAGTCAACGATAACATATTTTGCCACCTTCTGCAGGATAGTTACTGGCAAAACATGAAATGACCAGTTAAGGTGTTTTCCATTCTAACATAGTATCACCCTGCATCATGAGGCCTTTGTAACCTCCATTCCTCACTATTATTATCCAAATAGCAGGTTTTTGTAGGGTGATTCAACAGCACCCCAGCACCTCTCCCTGAAGCTGGATAGGGGTAAGGTGAGCAAAAGATGGGGCTTAACTGTTTAAGAGTGGATCACTCAGCCAATGTGAAAACTCTGCCTTATTTCTGATTCCATCGTGTTTGTTTCCCTTATCCCTAAAACAACACATTATTCAGCTTTTTCCTTGCATTCTCCATTGTTATAAATGTAAGGGGCAAAGCCAGATGAGTTATTTTGTATCTCACTAACAAAGTATATGTTTCTCTTCAACCTTTAAATAAATAAAGGATTGCCTGACAGGTTCAGTGAGGAAATTAATCTTCCATTGACAGAAAAGATATTATCCAGACTATAGAAGCCCAAGAATGGCTGAACATTTACCCAAAACCATTGCTCGTTGGCATGCCTTAGGCCTTTCAGTCCATTCAACATTAGAATTTCCTACTGAAAATAGAGAACCAAATACAAATCAGGGCCTATTGCAAAGCTGAATCTTGTGTAAGGTAGGACTTCACCAAGTTCCTGAGGCCATCAAATTATTTATTTCTAATTTTTATAAACCACTTTATTGGGGTAAAACTGACATACAAAAAGCTTTGTGTATTTAATGTGAACTTGATAAGTGTAGAGATATTTACCCATGCAACTATCACTGCAATTTATACCATAAATGTATCCAACATCCATGCCTTTAAAATGAAGAATAAATTATTTAATGGGGTCTGTAAAGCCTCCTTGATTCAATCCCTCCTGCTTTTCCGACCTCATCTTGCACCACTCTTCCCTGTCTCTCGTCTCCAGCCATGCTGGGTTTCTCTAGGAATCTTTAAAAAGCCATGCTCTCTGCCTCCTCTAGTCTTGCGAATCCTTCTCATCACCTAGCTAAATCTAACCAACATGTCCACTTAAACATCAATTTCTCAGGGAAGCCTATTTTGTCAAGATTAGATTCGCTAGTCAAGGTGAGGTTCCCCCTTGTTTTACATTCCTATAGGTCCTTCTATTTCTCCCTCATAGTAGTTTACATACTTGTAACTGTTTACATAGTTACTTATGACCATTTTTAATACCTGTCTTCAGAGTAGTCTATAAGCTCCATGAGTACACAGATCATGTTTACTTTATTGAGCTCTTTCTACTAATATCCAGTGCAGTGCCTGGCACATATAGATGTTTAACACTTATTGAGTAAATGATTTAGGTTTATTCTTTATAAATATAGAAAATACCTTAAAAATATATACAGCTGACTTATCATCTAAAATACAAATAGAATCTTAATCCTCAGCCCTTACCATCCTTTAATGGCCCTCATTCCAAAAGCCTAAAAGCTAACTCCTTAGTCTGGCATAGAAAACCTTAACTGCCTTTCCAATGTCACCCCTCCCTACTTTCTTAGATGGAATTACTTATATTTCTCCAAAGTTCTCATGCAATTTGATGTTTCCTTCTCTTCACTCTTAAAACGTCCATCACATTCTTTATCAATTTGTGAAATTCTCAATTCCAGAATCAACTCAAAATAATCACTAATCTTCCTCAGGATTCTCACATGAACAAAACTGAATGCTGTCACTTCCATAGTTCCAGAACAAAATACTTACATATTTCTGTATTTTAGCATAAGACTACTAATTTAAAAATCCTTTTCATCCTTTCAGTATTCCACAAAGACAGAGACATGGTCTGTTTCTACATTCCTGGAACATGTGCAAAATCAATAGAAGTCATCCGAATCACTGGATGAGTGAATGAAACGTATTATCCCTGCACGTACCTAAACTCTTGTCCAAAAAAAAAAAAAAAAAAGAATATATGGTGTTAGAATATTAACTAAGTAATTTTCTTTTCTATATAAGATACTTATAAAATCTACTGCCAGGAAAAAGTCATGTCTGCTAAAGAAGTGGTTGATTTGCTTCAATTTTTTTAAATAAGGGAAACTATGTAAATTATTCTGATTCCCAAGGTGCCCTGGGATATTCAATTCTAATGACATGGATGATTTTCATTTAAAATATATTTTTCTCCTTCCATAGTTCTGATTGCTTTCTCTGTACTTTAGTTTTATCAACCTCTCATATATATACTTTTTGTTATGGCAATTAATTACTTGAAAAGGAGAAGAATAACAAATAAAAGACTAATATCACTAAAGTTCTTTCACATTCTATTACTGTATGATGTTAAGGAAATTAAAAGTTTTATTCATAAATAAGTTAAAAATGACATTTACAAAGAAAAAAATATATTTCCCTAAGACAAAGTCCTTTTAGACATACATATTTAGATGATGTGTTCATAGTCTATCTACTTCTAAACAAATTTAAAATTTATACTACCCTTCCTAATTTTATACTCACTGGTTTATACAAATGCACATCTTCTGTTTTTCCCTTTACCAATCTCCCTTTTTCACCTAAAGTCTTCACTAAGTAAATACTGCAAAATGATTTCAGGTCACAAAAAAAGTAAGGAAAATACATATGACATACATACAGGCTATGTTTTGTATTTTTGTAGTTGTGTGATCTTGGACAAGTTATTTTATCTATTTTAGCCTCAGTGTCCTCATATTTATAATATGAATATGTTAGTTATCCATTTGACTTCACAGGACTCAAGATAATCAGATGGGCCCTTCGTAGAAGTATTATCTGTGAGTGTAAGCTTAAATGAATAATATGTTAAGGCTTAATTGCAATACTATAACATTTTCAATTACTATCAATGGGTATAACTATTTCCACCAACAAGGTGAACACTGCCTCAGACATTCAGTTCGTTTAGCTGCCCCACAGTCATTGTAAAAGTAACATTCTGGTAAACTCTAGTCATAAGTATGGTGATTCATTACTTTTATTGACCTCCTTTCATTATGCTTACGTTATTATTTCTGGGAGCCTATTGTTTTCTTCTTTGTCACTACTACCTAGGCTTCCTAGGTAGATTCATGTATTTATCCATTTACTTACTCATTCACAAGCTCCATGAGGTCAGGAATCTTAATTTTCTTCATGACTATAAGAGTATCTTTTAGGCCAGGCGCGGTGGCCCACACCTGTAATCCCTGCACTTTGGGAGGCCGAGGAGGGTGGATCAGCTGAGGTCAGGAGTTCGAGACCAGCCTGGCCAACATAACGAAACCCCGTCTCCACTAAAAATACAAAAATTAGCCTGGCGTGGTTGTGCATGTCTGTAGTCCCAGCTACTCAGGAGGCTGAGGCAGGAGAATCACTTGAACCCAGGAGGCAGAGGTTGCAGTGAGCCAAGGTGGTGCCACTGCACTCCAGCCTGGGCGACAGAGAGAGAGTCCTTCCCCCTCCTCCCCCCAGAAAAGAGTATATTTTCAAATGATTCTTCTGCCTCAGCTTCCCAAGTTGCTAGAACTACAGGCCTGCTCCACCACATCTGGCTAATTTTTGTATTTTAGTAGAGACGGGGTTTTGCCATGTTGGCCAGATGGTCTCGAACTCCTGACCTCAGGTGATCCACCTGCCTTGGCCTCCCAAGGTGCTGGGATTACAGGCATGAACCACCACACCTGGCCAAGAGTATCTTTTATACAGTAGGCACCCAATAAATGTTGGTTGAATAAACTGGGAAAATTAAATATTTATTGAACACCTACAATAAGCACTAAAAGTATCATCATGAAAAAGACTATAAATAGGTTTGCCTTTCCAAAAATTGTACTCTTGGTTGAATTGATGGAGGAAAATAGTTAACAAGCAAACAAATGAACAAAGGTTCTTATTTCAGATCATGAAAGCAGTGATGTCATAAATTGTCTGAAGATGGCAAAGTCAAATTAAATTCCGTCGTCAAAAATGGCTGCTAGCTGGTGTTTGAGCTGAAACCTTTTTGCCAAGAAGGAAGGAGCTATCTTCCTTGCCCAGGAAGATGCTATGGCTCTGCTTTCATAAATAGATTAATGCTGTTATCATGAGAGTGGGTTAGTTGCCACTAGAATGAGTTTCTGATAAAAGGGGTGAGTTTGCCTCCATCTTGCTTTCTTGTATGCTCTCCTGCCCTTTGGCCCTTCCACCCTGAGATGACGCAGCACAAAGACCCTCACCAGATGCCATCATCCTGATGTTGAACTTTGTGCCATCCAGTGAGAGTGCTAGAAATACATTTATTTCCTTATTAATTACCCAGTGTGATATTCTAGTATAGCAACATAAAGCACACTAAGACAGGAGATAAAGGAGCACAGCCATCTTGGTAGAGGGAAAAACATGTGCAATCTTGACTGCTGGCTGACTTCCTGGTTAAGATTCCAAATGCCATTTTATGTCTAGGCTCTCCTCCATGGGTAACACAACTTCACAGATATATGGCCTCATAGTAATTCGCACGCTGGCACAGCTGAGGAATCTTTCCATCTGTGAATACTAACCTTGTGAGCTACTTCCGCTGGGCACAGCTCAACTATGCCGCAGATGACTATACTTGTGTATGTATGTGCAATTCTACGCACTTTAAAGAATGACTAACAAAACTCTCTCTATTCACCTCTTGTGGGCCTTGCAGGATTTTGAAGCATCCTCAATCTCTATCCACTGTCTTCCAGTAGCAATCCTCCTGCCACACCGCCCACCCCCCTGCACATACATGTACACATTTCTGTCTATCAAAAATGTCTCCAGATATCACTGTATATCCCCAGAGGGGCAAATTTGGCCCCTGTTGAGAACCACTGTTCCTGAGGATAAAATACTAGTGTCATCTCCTGCCTTACAAAAGCTTTCTGAGTGATCTGGATGCATAATATTTGCTTATCCAATTTTGCAGTCGTCACTTCTAACCTTTCCAGTCATCAGCAATGCTGTGTACTTTTGACTACTCAGTATCTGAATTCCTCCCTTCTCCATGTCCAGGAGCTAATCCTTGCAAATTATATCCTATTTCTGGGAGTCTGCTATCTCACACATAAAATGAAAGGCAAAACTAGATTATGTCCAAGAAGCCACACATCTCAAATGTACAATGATTCTTGAAGACAGAATCCTACAGTCTTTAGTGTCATTGATATTCTCACAATTTGCACAATGTTATTTATTGGGATCTAAGGGACTTAGGTCACTGGAATGTGCAAGGATTAGAGTTTATGCTTTGTCCTTCTTTAATTATTGGATTCATTCATTTTTTTTCCAATATTGTTTAGAGTAGATTATACTTTTTTTTTTTTTTTTTTTTTTGAGACTGAGTCTCGCTCTGTAGCCCAGGCTGGAGTGCAGTGGCACGGTCTTGGCTCACTGCAAGCTCCGCCTCCTGGGTTCACGCCATTCTCCTGCCTCAGCCTCCCGAGTAGCTGGAACTACAGGTGCCCGCCACCACGCCCGGCTAATTTTTTGTATTTTTAGTAGAGACGGGTTTTCACCGTGTTAGCCAGGATGGTCTCGATCTCCTGACCTCATGATCCGCCTGCCTCGGCCTCCCAAAGTGCTGGGATTACAGGCGTGAGCCACCGTGCCAGGCCAATTATAATGTTTTTGTTTTATTGTTCTTTTAGCAGTTGTTTCAATCATTTTGCGTTGCAAGTTCAAAAATCTAGTAGTACAATATTTAAGACATCATTTATGGGTTTTTTTTCCTGCAACGTAATATTTTTAAAAGTACCTTTTCAAGTGGGGGTAAATATTAAACAGGTTTCTTTCTTCTTTCATTAAGTAATCCAGTTATGCAATACATATTATTGTTGAGTGCTTAGATCCAGGAAATGGATGGCATGGGAGTACAGAAATGTGCTGGTCCTGCTCTTAAGAAGCTAACAATTTAATTGTAAAATAGGCATTGGCAATATAAATTGATAAGTGCTACAGAACAGGAACATGCAGAGTGATAAGGAACAGAAAGAAGAAATATCTACCTAAACCTGGTGGGATAGATTTAATGAAAACATACTGTCAATTTTAGCACACATGTATATACCTACACACACACACACAATGTACACATACTATGTGTGTCTGTTTCTATACACATGTACATATATATGTATCACATCCATATAAATATCTCTATATACTATATATAATACATATTTGCATATATATTTTTGTATATATAGACATTTCTATTCATATTATTCATAAATGCATATAATTATTCATAAGTATACATATTTATTTGGACCCAAAGATCCTAACCATTTTATAAACAGATTCCAAAGCCGGATGTGAACAATGGTCAAGTTAAAATTTGGGATAGAAATGTGTATATGCACCTAACATCTTTACATATAATATTTGGTGTTCTTATTTAAACACTTTTGCTGGACCATAGGTTCTCCACAGCATTCAGGTAAAAGTAAAGAAAGAAAGAATGGCAACAACAGAAAGCTTAGAAGTAACCTTAGTTGTACTGTGATACACATCAGGGAATTTGGAAGCATGGAGCTCAATAAAGTAGTTTTTCAATTTGCCAGGAGCAGCAGGAGGGAGACCAAAATCAGAACAAAGAGATCTGGGTGTCAGTAAATCTGTGAAACACTTTAATGTGGAATTATATTTCCTGACAACATATGCATTCAATAAAGTAAAGATATTTGATTGCAATTTTCACAGCATCTATTTGAAAGTTAATAATTAGCCATCAGGAAAAATGATGCTTTTCAAAATTATAATAAAATGTGTCATACTTAAAACCTTTCAGGAGTGAGTAAGTGGTTTCGTTTTGTTTCAGGGTCACAATTGGCTTCAATGTATAGCCTCGCCAAGCATTACAGCAGAGAAGCTTTTGTGCAAAGTGAGTGGAGCACCAGGTCAGCACCATTCAATCACTGTTCAATAGACTTCCTTCAGATAATACAATGGGCCTCAAAATAATCCAAGAAAAACAGTGTGAGGCCATTTCAGCTGAAGGATTATCCCATTGAGAGCTTAAACTTCACTTCTTTCTACAATCATTTTCACATTTTAATTTACAGTTCATTTATAGATTCCCCCAAATAATGATTTAGCTATTGGGTAATGTTGCTCAAGACCTTTTCACTTCATATAATATCCCCTTTGTATTTTAAAAGGTCCATCTCCTCTCAAGCTAGTAGTGTTCAACTTTGTAGAATACAACTCAATTGAACTAAAGACTTGGTAACTCCCAGTACATCAGTTAGTCATTAATTGTGTAATTCAGTCCAAGGGTCAGTGAACAGTATTTGTGCAGAACCATAGTATGTTGTACCCAAACACATTTTCTAATGGGATATAAATAGAAATGGAAGTTTACCAAAATATGTAGTATTGGTGAGGATGAAATCAAAGTCATACTGACAAACACTGACATGGAAATCATGGGTATTATTATTATTGATTTCTGTACCCCCAGTCCATCCTGAGTAACTGGTCAGGTCAATTATGGTCATCCAACTTCCCTTAGAGGGAGTGGTTGGGGTGGACACATGGTCAATCTGACCAATAACCAGAGAAGTCTGTGGAGGCTTCTTTGAATGACTTTCTTGTTTGTATAAAAGTGGCGTTGGGCCTTGCTCTGTCCGGATGGAACATTTGAAACTCTCACAGCCACCTTGCTATTTGCCTGAGTATGATGACAACACCAATAAAGACAGGTGGATGAGATGGAAAGAAGATAGGTTCTTAATGATTTTGTGCTTAATCAACATTGAAGTCTTCCCTACCCTTGGAGTATCTAATACTTTCTTCTTGTTATTTAAGCCAGTTTGATAATTGTGTTTTACTTGCAATTTGGAACACCATAATCAAAGTGGTGTAATATGGTATTCTTTTCCTGTAACACAAATTGTTCATGTATGAAGAATCTTAAAATATTTGTATATTTTGGCACACATAAATAGTATCCAATGAATACTATCTGACTAAATAACCAAAATGTGTATCAATTTTTAAATATGGAAATTTGACATTGTCTTTTATGATGGTTAAAAATTTGAAGCAACATAAATAAATGACAAAAAACTGGAGAATTACTTAAATTAACGTGATTCATTAAAGAAAACTATTAGATATTCATTAAATATTATGTTTTCTAACAATAGTCAGTGATATAGGAGAATGTTTATGCTAAAATATCAAGTGATTACAAAATAGAAATCATGCAAAATGATATACTAATGCTAGATCTATCAGCTAGCTTCTATAGCATTCTGGCCACTTTCCAGCCACATGGCTGATTGTCTTAAGAACATCATCTTACATAATTTTCCAAGCAGACCAAAAATGTAGGTTCTTTTATTATTCCAGTGTTACAGATGAGCAGGCAGGTTTTGGCGAGTACATAACTTGTCAAGGATCGTATAGCTATGAGGTGTGAGTTGGGCTTTGAATACTGAGATTTACCTTTCTTTAATATATTTAGGATGAATAGAGCCTGGATCCTGTCCAACTTTGGGTTAGCCTGCTGTGTGGCCAGCTTTCCTTGGTCGCTGGGTTCCTCCCAGGACTCTGAGAGATTCCCAACATCTCCTTTCTCTTCACTGTGGATTACCATCTATGCCCTTCACCAATGTCTGATGATATAGCAAGGCCTCGCTTCCTGCCTCATTCCAATCATTTAATTTCCCACAGTTCTGAATATAGAATGTTTAATGAAATGTTCTGAAAAAATTACATCACTGAGATTGAAATGTATAAATTACAGCTAAACATTTCTGTTTCTCAGAGTCCCTTACCATTACTGCCATGGGGAATTCCCCACTGGCTGCCTCTTTCCCTCCAACTGGGCGTCCTGCCACATTGCTGGAGCTTTTCCTCTCTCTACCTCCTGTCTCCCCAGCTGTCAACTTCCAACCATATCTGAGTCTCTGTTAGCTGTCTGTGCTAAACATCCCAAACTAGGTTCTTGTATATTTTTGCATATCCCAGGCCTCTTAAGATACTGCTGAATTTTTTAGGAGAAGAGGGCAGTGTCTTCTTGTACAAACATTTAGAATACCAGAACTACAAATTATTTTATACACATTTCAGGTAGAGCTCTCTACTTTCTAGATTTCCAAAGTTAAGATTAACCTTTGAAATAAAAAGTAATTTATTTATAAAAAATAAAATAAATTTTTTTATGAAATACTTTTATTTTAATAATGCTTTTGCTAAAGGAGTTAGATTATTATTCCATATGTGCACTTACCAACTGCACAACTTAGGAGAATTCCTTTTAACTGTTTTGCTCTCAGCCTTCTCCTCTATAAGAAGAAGGGTTGTCTCTGTCTTTTCCATACCTTGTTCGTCAACCTTTCTGTTTTCTGCTCAGGAAATCCTATAATGAAGCCTCAGCCTGCCAAAGTGACCATATTTCCTAACTGTCACACCCAAATCTCCAATGAAAAATCCCTTATTAATAGGATTATCATATAATTTATCATCCAAATTGAGACAATTTTGAGAATGTAAAGCAATGTTATTAATAATTATACCTCACAAACCAGAACAGTCTAGGCGACTGGAGACCTATGGTCAACCTTTATCAGGAGAAGTTCATGCTTTGGGGCTTCCCAGTTTAAGAAAAATAAGGGGGTTTTAAATGTTGAACATTTAAATTTTATCCAAAGGCCTCTATGCTTTATGAGAGTTGTGCATTTGGCACAATACGCTGTTAGATGTATTGTATAGATCACCTCTGTTTCTAATTAGAAGCTTCCAAAGTAGGACTATGATATGGTTTGGCTGTGTCCCCACCCAAATCTCTAGAACTGTAGATCCCATTAACCCCACGTGTCATGGAAGTGACTCAGTGGGAGGTGATTGGATCATGGAAGTGGGTTCTTCCCGTGATGTTCTCATGAAAGTGAATAAGTCTCACGAGATCTGATGGTTTTATAAAGGGCGGTTCCTTTGCACACACTCTCTTGCCTGCCACCACTTAAAACGTGCCTTTGCTTCTCTCCTTCACCTTCCACCATGATTGTAAGGCCTCCCCACTCATGTGGAACTGTGAGTTGATTAAAACTCTTTTTCTTTATAAATTACCCTGTCTCAGGTATTTCTTCATAGCAGTATGAAATGGACTAATATAGGCTATCACCATTTGAACAATGGCTTCATTCACAAAGAGAAATGTAAGGACACAAGAATTTTTCACTATCTGCCCCATCAAATCCTATTGCCAGCCATTGACCCTGTCCAGAAGCAATCAATGCCTGTCCTTTAAATTCACACTTACTCTCACCTTAAATACTTTATCTACTATGGTAAAATCTTCAGTGTCTGTGATGTAACGCTTTCTGTCCTAATTTATATTTAATGTTTCAGAAGCTGGCTTCTGAAAGCATATTAAATATATGAGTGAATCAAATGCAAGTAGCACATACAAATTCTATTTTCTCTTTATGTAGCAATTCTTTTTGCCTATATTTGATTCCTTGTAAAGGATAAGAAGTAAAGGAGAATTTGCTTCATTGTTTTTGGTAATTCCCAATTTACAAGAGGAGTTTGTCGTTCTTGAAAAATTCATTAAGTAAAGGTGTCCATTACCCATAACTGCAGCAGCAGTAAGTGGCTCTTATTCACCAACGGAAAAAACTTTGGTCCAAATGGAAGAACCTGAGGGACTCACAGTAGTTCACTTGTTTTCTTTAGCTTTTTCATTTTGTATTTCAATTAATTTTCCCTCTGACAAAAATCTAACAAGGAAACAGAATGGTAAGGCCATTTTGTTTAAAGAAATGTATCTAGGGAGAAAACAGTACAGATGTAAAAGTGAGCAGACTGTATATTTAATTAATATTATAAAAATATAACGTGCTTCAACTGGAGCATGGAAATCTTATCCCTAGGCAGAGAAAACAATCTGGTATTAGGAATCCCAGAATAAAAGCACTATACACACTCACATATACATAGATACAATCATTGCTATAAGCTAAATGCAATTTTAGCTTAAAGAGGGACAGTATTTTTGCCTCACCCATGCACACATGTATCAATTATTTAATATACATTTATTAAGTGCCTACCATGTGCCATAAACAGTGAGAAGTTCCATTATGTTATATATTTATATATAATATAAATCAAATTTTACTGCCTAAAAATTTAAATTTTAGTGGAAATCACAGATACATAGCAGTTGATTTCAATCCATTTCTGGTTAAATAACTGGTTATGTATAGAAAAATCTTACACAAAGAATGGTTTAACTTGTCTTCATTAAACTACATTCCTAAGAAAAACCTGGCAAGTTTTATTGCAAGCATACAAAAATATTTTGAAAATGCATTCCTTATTTCCTTAAAATACATTTTATCTACAATCCATACTGTTTATTACCCCCTGGGAACTTTTATTAGGCTTTAGAAGATGTGCAAAACATATTTAGGAACAAATGGACCAGAAATATTAAACCATTAAAGAATTCACCTAAATTAAATAATTACACAGCAACAATATAATCTAAATTTAGTATATGTCAAAAAATTTAAGTAGTTTATACGAAATTATGAACAAAAGTGTTACAGTTTTACCAGTCTGTGAAATTGAATGATGCAAAATATTAGAAGTGTTAGCAGTTTTAGTAGCATTCATTAAATCTTCAGTGTTTATGAGGCATATTACTATAGCCTTTTAGGTATTTAATGCAGGTATTTTACATTCTGAAAAAAATTCAAGTGTCATTTTGCACCATCTCAAAATGTAATAAGAATTTTCAATAATGAATGAAAAAGAAAATTCACAGCTCCGTATATTCTAAAAAATACTTCACTTCTTTTATGAGTTTTAGAAAGATATGTATAACAAATATTGATTAAGTAAGGAATTAAGAAATTATTGCTGTGTTTTTAAAGTTTGTGAAAATTAAGAATCTGCCATCTTTTGTCAGGGATTGAATGGATTTTTTTTCCTTCCAATATCAGTAGTGACTACAATCTACCTGATAACTATTGTTGAATTGAACCAAGGAAGTAATTGCTATGTCTATATTAAGGATACGTGAATTGCATTGCCTCTTACAGCACAGAAAGTCCTCTCTATTCCCTTCTTCTGATCGCAATTATTCTTCTTATAACAATTAGTTTGTTCTTATTTGGTAGATATTTTGAATTGTATATCTGACTAGGATTCCCCCGAATGCACTAGCTGCAAGAAGGCATCTAACCTTAAGGCCTATGAGGAATTGGAGTAGGGTTTGGGTGCAGGGAGCATTAATTGGTTGCCTGAGGGATTTAATTTGTTCTATAAATGTCTTTTGTTTGGTTTGTTTTTGTAAATTATGTTTGAACAATCAGAAATTTTACAAATACACATAGGTTTAGAAATAGGTAAAGAAGCACACGTGCATAGAATTCTAGCAACAACATGAGGAATTTTAAAGGAAGTAAATGACCAAAGTCTCCACCACCCACATGACCTCATACTGGCCTCCTTCACTAATGTATAACATGTGCCTGTTTCCTGTTAATTATTTGGTTTTGCACCGTTTGGTTTTTGTAACATATTTCCCATATTTATGGCTTCATTTCACGTTATTTTTCTTGCTTATTTTCTTTTTCCCTTTCACCATTATCTAACTTATAATATTGGTTCTGTATTTTAGTAGTTTTTATTCCTAATGTAGTTAAGGTATAAATAAAAGAAACAAAGGTTGATTAAATTTGACTTAATGTATTAGTTAAGTATATCTTATCTTTTATATTGTATTTTCACTTATCATTTTGTAGCTACTTTAAATCTCTTATGAAATGAGTTTGGGACTGTTATAAAGCCAATCTCAACTTTTTGAAAATCAAATTTTTACCAATGATTTCTTCAAACGTTCCCACAATATCCACCAGATGAGCCTTTTTGGCTGAAACATGGTCAGAGAAAAGCAGACAAAAGTATGAGTGTCAATTTCCAAATAACACAAAGAATCATCTGGTTGTGACAGGACTCCAGAAATCTCATTCTTCTGTTTTGAAGTGCTCTGACATCTGCAGTGAGTGCTGCTGGATTTCTCCTTGAGCACCTGATTCTGTGTTTCACAATGTTTTTTCAATGTTACTATTTATTGAGCCCTTTCTATGTTTTGGGGAATAGACTAGATACTTAAAATATGTTATTTCATTTAGCCTGTTCCATAGCCCTGGGAATTTGGTATTATTGTATTCCTTAAAAAATGAGTCCGCTGAGATTACAGAGGCTAAATAACTTGCCCAAGGCCACGTGAGTAGGAAGTGGCTCAGCTAGAACTGATCCTGGGTTGAGTTACTCCAAGGAGTTACTCCCAATGTGTTTGTTACCCTTGGGACAGGAGAGTTATCAACCAAAGGAGCTGTCAAGAACAGATGGCACCTCTAAGACTCTTACCTGCAATTACAAACTGCCAAGGAAGCTGCTCTTATCATAACATTGTAGTAGAAAAGAGGTAGTAGGAGAAGAGTAGGCAAAAGACAAAAGGAATTCTTATGTTCTCCTAGAAAAGAAAAGAAGAATCCAGTTATTTGACACTCCTGAGTTAATATGCACTTTTTAAAAATAGCAACAGCCTCTTGAATAAAATCTAAACTTAACAATCCACCATATGTTGGTGTGAATTCCACACACTCTCTACCCTTGCTTCTTACTATATTTGAGCTATAGTAGCAAATTTTCTGCTCCTAAAAACATGCCCTGCCCCAGGATCTTGTTATTGCCTGTGTTGTTAGACTTGCCCTGGCTGATTTCATGACTGGCATCCCCTCCTTCAGGACTCAAATGCCGAGGAAATTAAGGCAGCTTGCCTTATCCATCTTATCTAAACTACCTTACTCTCTCAATTATTTTCTATTCTGTCACTCAATTTTTTTCTCATAATATTTAACATTTTGAAGTAATTTTTAAAATTAATTTATTTTTAGGGATTTTTGGTAACTCTGATGCTTTTTGTTTGTTTACATCTATTTCCTATTTTTGTAGTAATTGTTTCATGAATCATGATTTTAGATAATTATTGGCCACCTTTTCTATTTATTTATTTATTTATTTTTTATTTATTTTTTTTTTTTAGAAGGAGTATCGCTCTGTGGCCAGGCTGGAGTGCAGTGGCACCACCTTGGCTCACTGCAAGCTCTGCCTCCCTGGTTCAAATGACTTTCCTGCCTCAGCCTCCCGAGAAGCTGGGACTACAGGTGCGTGCCACTATGCCAGGCTAATTTTTTTTTTTTGTACTTTTAGTAGAGACGGGGTCTCATCATATTGGCCAGGATGGTCTCGATCTCTTGACCTCATGATCCGCCAGCGTCAGCCTCCCAAAGTGCTGGGATTACAGGCGCGAGCCACCACGTCCAGCCTTTTTTTTTCTTTTTCTTTTTTAACTGTCTTGGTGGGACCTTCCTTGAAGGCAAAAGGTTGAAATATTTCAACCTTAGCCAAAAGGTTGAAATATCATCCAGCTCACTTAGATTACCTCTTCCTGGAATTGAGTGTCAATCAAAGTATTTAAAGACTGAAATGTTTGGAGTCCATTTATCCCAATTGTTCCACACCGAAGACATTCCCCATTAGTTTGTTATATAGATACTTAGAGCAGCCATAGTTTCTGTACAAATTTAATTCTTTAGTTATTTTTTGTTTGTTTTACATTAAGTTAACCCATATTCTCTCAATACATTATTTTACTTTCTCTTATAAGTTAAACAAAATCAGAAAACATGGTTATCCTTCTCTGGATCTGCAAACCAAAATATAAGCCCCATGAGGTCAGAAAATCTGTTTGGTACATTAAACATCTGGAATAGTGTGTGATAGCCAGTGTGCATCTAATAATTGTTTTTAAATATAAAATGAATGAATAAAATATGCTGAGTGTCCTGAAAGGGGTCTTTAAAGCAGAGATAATTGGATTCAAGAGAGATGTCTGTTTCTAGCTTTAGTTCCTCTTCAGTGAGTTTCTTCCCACATCATATGTACTTGTTTTACCCCAATAGTAAAGGCTTCTCACTCTTCTGTGGTCTGTTGTCACTTTTTGTGGAAGATAACATGCTCTGATTTACTGACTTGATCAGACTCAATTTACTAAACCATGTGACCTTTGGGCAAGTTTCTTAAGCACTCTCTAAATCTTAGTTTCTTTCTCTGCAAAGTGGATAACAATACATGCTGTCTCATGGATATTACCATGAACTCACCAGGCCCTGTTTGGTCTTTTGTTTCTAAGCACTCAGAGAGGTTCCCTTCTCAGGCTTTGCCAGTGAGTCAGGGCTATGTGACTAAGTGAAAATGATGCATGCTACTTTGAGGCCTGACCCTTAAAAGCTTAGGTTCAATCCATTTCACATTCACTTTTCCCTGGTCTATTGGCCATTGCCATCCAGTGGAGAATACTAAGGACCCAATGGTCCAGGACAGTCAGTCTGGATGGCCTCCAAATGACTGCATTTTACCTTCATGTGAGTAAGCAGTAAACTGTAGTTTATTTAAGCCACTAATATTTGGAATGTTGTTGTTGTTTTTATTGTTGTTACATCAGGTAACATAACTTGATTAAGTAGATCTATAATTACAAGAATTCTAGTGAGGATTACTTAGGATAGAACCAGTACAAAGCATCACTCACAAAAGAAGTTTAAAAAATATTATTCACATATTTCTCCATTGGTTTTTACCCCTGTCCAACATATCTTCACCAGTCCACTTTTACTCCCTTCTTACCTCTTAAATAAAAATGTCTTTCTATTGGATTATAAATACTATGTAATTTTTTATTCTAATCTATGGAACTTGGTCCATTACTTTCACTGATTTGTTTGAAATTTCTTTTGAAACTTTCTTTCTCCAATGGTTCATCTCTACCTATGAATACATTCCCATTTGATGCATCCATGAGGAACAATGCTTCACCTCTTCTATGGCCTTAATCTACAGTCATTTTTTTGTATGTTACAGACAAAAAAATTCTGCTACAAAAGTAATTTGGATCCTTTGGATCTTCTTTTTCACTACTCTTTTACTTATAAAACATTTCATTCAATTTTTCATCTCCTTCATTCTACATAAATATTTTCTCAGAGATCACTCATGTTGAAATGGTCAAATTAAATTTACACTTTTTGACTGCTCTTTAGCACTAGAATTGTAGCTAAAATTACAATAACTAGCACTGCCAGTCTTTCTTCCCATGACAGTTCATGTCCCAGCATCTTATTCCCATGATCTCTTGGGAAATTAGCACATTCAGGGTTTTTACCTCTCTCAGTGGATGCCTGCTTTCTGTGTCTGGTCTTACTCTGTCTATTGAGATTTGCCTGGACCTTTCTAATGGTCTGTTAGACATAACTAACTGTTAAAATTTAACACCTAAACCTTTTCTTCCTTTAAAACTATTCTAAACATGTCTAAAAACAACCTCCTTATTCCCATATGGGCTCTCTCTTCCTTTTAAACATGCTAACTGTCATAATTTTTTCAAACCACCTGCATTTGGAAATATAAGGCACCAGTCAGTTATCATTCTCCCCCATGTTTAACTCTCAATTACTTGAATCATTTTCTCTACAAATTATCTTGAATACCACTTTTCCTTTTCCTCTTTGCTCGTTGAATGATACCTCCAACCACTCAGTTGCTCAAGTCAGAGAGGCCCATCTTTAATTGGGCAATTGGACTTCTTTAACACTCCCTTAACCCCTAAATTCCAGCAACCCACCCATTTCTACAACTTCTAACTATAAAATATTATTCAAATTCTTTTTCATTCATTCATCCCCATGGCCAGTATTTTGGATTAGCCTCCCAGGATCTGTCATTTCTATCACCAAGAAATTCTGTCATAGCCATTCTTCTATCTCACTCAAATCCCCAAAATCCACTATCTACAGTTCAACCACAGTGATATTTCTAAAGTCAAATCTAACTTTTACTGTGCTTAAAAGGTTCCCCATTGTATTAAGGTAAAGGGCAGAGTCTTTAAGTAAGCTTGTGTAGTTTCTATTTGTGAAGCCCAATTAAGTACTTATCCTCATCTTTAGTTTTCAATCACACTGTACATCCAATTAACAGTAATTATTTATTAGTAGTATACTCTTAACATACTATATTTTCTTCTGTCTGAAGATCTACATGCATGACATTTACTGTTGTCAAAAAATTCTCTACCTCTGGCCATTTATCTGGATAACTGCAAGTCATCCCTATTTTCACTTATAGAAAGGGTGACCACATAATTTACTGTTCAAGATGAGATTCTTTTGACAGTAGCAAAAGAATTAGTAATAATTACACCAAAAGAACAGACATACACAGTAACTGTTCTGGGATAACTAGGATATATGGTCATACAAATTAGGTACACTTATCAGAAAAATTTTCTTATCATCAACCCCATGTTATTTATTTTTCATTACTCTTACATAGAATTCTATTTCTCCTATAAAATAATGTATTACATTTTATCAGCAGGCAGTTGATCCCCTTACAGTAGCCACAATTAGAGCTGACTAGTCCCCATTCCACAACCATTCCGGGTTAGACTGGAATCAGACTTTTAGAGTGTGAAAGCTGATCTGCCAGCAGCAACAGCAATAGCAAAACTTTCTGCCTCCCTACCCTCTACCAAATAGCATAGGAAGAGGCAGGCTCAGCAGCTTATAATTCACTCCCCACTTAAAGATCACTCAGTGTATTAGTCTGTTCTCACACTGCTATAAAGAAATACTTGCAACTGGGCAATTTATAAAGAAAAGAGGGTTAATTGGCTCATGGTTCTGCAGGCTGTACAGAAAGTATAGTGGCTTCTGCTTCTTGGGAGTCCTCAGGAAGCTCCCAGTCATGGCAGAAGGCAAGGCGGGAGCAAGGCATCTTACACGGTGGGAGCAGGAGCAAGAGAGAGCAAGGGGGGAAGTACTGCATATTTTTAAACAACCATATCTCATGAGAACTCACCCATGATCACAAGTACAGTATCAAGGAGATAGTGTAAACCAGTCATGAGAAATCTGCACTCATGATCCAATCACCTCCCACCAGGCCCCACCTCCAAAATTAGGGACTAAAATTCAACATGAGATTTGGTGGAGATACAGATCCAGACCATATCATTCTGCTCCTGGCCCCTCCCAAATCACATGTCCTTTTCACACTGCAAAACAAAAACATGTCTTCTCAACAATCCTCAAAGTTTAAAATCACTTCAACATTAACTCAAAAGTCCAAAGTCTCATTGGAGACAAACCTAGTCCCTTCTGCTTATGAGACTATAAAATAAAAAAACAAGTTAGTTACTTCCAATCTACAATGGGGGTATAGACATTGGGTAAATATTTCCATTCCAAAAGGGAGAAATTGGCCAAAAGAAAGGGATGACAGGCCCCTTGCAAGTTCCAAAACCAGCAGGGCAGTCATTAAATCTTAAAGCTCGACAATAATCTTCTTTAACTCCATGTCAGACATCCAGGACACACTGATACAAGGGATGGTCTCCCGAGGTCTTGAGCATCTCTGCCCCTATACCTTTGCAGGGTTTCGCCAGCACGGTTGCTCTCTAAGGCTGACAGTGAGTGCCTACAGACTTTTCAGGTGCAGGGTGCAAGCTGTTTGTGGATCTATTATTCTGCAGTTTACAGGATGGCGGCCCTCTTCTCACAGCTCCACTCGGCAGTGTTCCAGTGAGAACTCTGTAGGGGCTCCAACCCCAAATTTCCCCTCTGCACTGCCCTAGTAGAGGTTCTCCATGAGGGCTCCATCCCTGCAGCAGGGTTCTCTCTGGATATCCAGGCTTTTCCATACATCCTTAAAATGTAAGCAGAGGCTCCCAAACCTCATTTCTTGGACTCTGTGTACCCACAGGCTTAACACCACATGGAATCTGCCAAGGCTTATGGATTGCCCCCTCTGAAGCAGCAGCCTGAACCATACCTGGGCTCCTTTGAGCCATGGCTGGAGCTAGAGCAACTGGGATCCAGGGAACAGTGTCCCAAGGTTTCACAGGGAAGTGGGGCATGGGGTCTGGGCTATAAAACCATTCTCTCATCCTAGGCTTCTGGGTCTATTATGAGAGGGGCTGCCAACAAGTTCTCTGAATTGCCTTTGAGGCCTTTTCTGCATTGTCTTCGGTATTAGCACTTGGCTCCTTTTTACATATGCAAATTTCTGCACCCTGCTTGAAGTCCTCCCATGAAAATGGACTTTTCTTTGCTACGTCATGGCCAGGCTGCAAATTTTTCAAATGTTTACTCTCTGCTTCCCCTATAAATCTAACTTCCAACTTTAGGTCATTTATTTGCTCACTCATATGAGCATAGGTTGTTGGAAGCAGCCAGGGCACCCCTGCTTTGCTGCTTGGAAGTTTCTTGCACCAGATATCCTAAATCATCACTCTGAAGTTCAAAGTTCCATGGATCCTTAGGGCAGGGGCACAATGCTGCCATGCTCTTTGCTAAGCATAACAAAAGTGACATTTCCTCCAGTTCCCAATAAGTTCCTCATTTCCAACTAAGACCTCATCAGCCTTGCCTTCACTGGCCATATCACCACCATCATTTTGGTCATAACCATTCAACCCATCTCTAGGAAATTCCAAACTTTCCCTCATCTTCATATATTCTCTGAGTCCTCTACAGTTTTTCAACCTTTGCCCATAACCTGGTTCCAAAGTTGCATCCACATTTTCATGTATCCTTACAGCAATGTACCACTTCTGAAACCAATGTTCTGTATTAGTCCATTCTTGCTTTGCTATAAAGAAATACCTGAGACTGGGTAATTTATAAAGAAAAGTAGTTTAATTGGTTCATGATAATGTAGGCTGTGCAGGAAGCATCTATCTCTAGGCTGTGCAGGCTTCTATCTCTGGGGAGGCATCAGTAAATTTGTAATCATGGTGGAAAGCAAAGGGAGAGGAAAGCATCTCACATGGTGGGAGCAGGAGCAAAAGAGAGAAACTGGGGAAGTGCTACACACTTTTAAACAACCAGATGTCATGAGAACTCACTCACAATTGCAAGAATGGTACAAAAGGGAGGGTGCTAAACCATTTATTTGAAATCCACCCCCATGATCCAATCACCTCTCACCAGGCCCCATCTCCAGCACTGGGGATTACAATTCAACATGATATTTGGTGGGGAGGAAGATCCAAACCACATAAATCAGCAATAGCAGGCAATTTCAGAAGATACCTTCTACATCACCAGAAAGGATTGAGCTGGGGCCCCAGCAGTGCAATAAGAACAAAGAAAACAAGGTAAGTAAACTTTCATTGGAACTAAAGTCCACAAAAGTCCACCAGAACCTATACACTAAAGTTAAACAGGATGACTGCAAGCTAAAGGAGAAGCTCCTTGTGTAATACCCACTCTTTGAGTATGGGTTGGTTTTAGTTATTTGCTTCCAGGAATAGATATTTCTTCCATGATTCAGCTTCATAATATTGTGACTTCTCTTTCTTGCTAGTAGAATTTCATGCTCTCTCTCTCTCTTGCTGACAGAAGAAATCTTAAAAGTTTGAGAAGAAAATATGGTAACTAACTAAGAGAAATCTGGTCAATACTCAACAAGTCCTTGAGTCCAACAATATTCCATATATGAAATCCTGCCAATAATCAGGTAAGTAACCAACGAAGCATATAATTCCCCTGTTGAACTTTCACAACCCAGCTTGTGACCTTCATTGCAGGTTAAAGAGAGATCATGGGGCCGGGCGCGGTGGCTCACGCTTGTAATCCCAGCACTTTGGGAGGCCGAGGCGGGCGGATCACGAGGTCAGGAGATCGAGACCACGGTGAAACCCCGTCTCTACTAAAAATGCAAAAAAATTAGCCGGGCGTGGTGGCGGGCGCCTGTAGTCCCAGCTACTTGGAGAGGCTGAGGCAGGAGAATGGCGTGAACCTGGGAGGCGGAGCTTGCAGTGAGCCGAGATTGCGCCACTGCACTCCAGTCTGGGCGACAGAGCGGGACTCCGTCTCAAAAAAAAAAAAAAAAAAAAAAAAAAAAAAAAAAAAAAAAAGAGAGATCATGAATCAGAGGACCCAGTTAAGCTGTGACCAGAGTCCTGGCCCATTGCAACTGTGAGATAAGTGCATGTTGTTTAGGCTGCTAAACTTATGGTTATTTGTTTCACAACAATAAGTAACTTATAAAAATGCTCTATACTCTTGATCCTCATTATCAATGAAACATCTCATTATTCATGTAGGGACAATGAATTCCTTAAAAATTGAGGTAAACTATCTTGAAAACAAACCCCAAGGAGTTGATGCATTTTCATACACCCTCCTTCACCTGCTAGAGATCAAGTTAAAGAAGTCACAATCACTGTTACTGTTGTAGAAAAGGTACTCCTTTTCCTTTATTCAGGCTCTTACTTGTACTTAGAATAAATGTTTGTGGCTTCTATGGTTAACTAGCTGAAACGTAAAGGCTTTGGTTATTTTATGTTTCCTTCGAAGGCCATTTGTAGTATTGATTTAACCCACAAGCACGTTGGACGTTGTTTTTGCCTCAATCACTCAAGCAGGTGGTTCTGTACAATGTAGAACACAGCTTAAAGGGAAAAACATAGAAAGACATCAACTCTACAAGCAGGCCCTGTAGTGGCTCTGGAAACATTGTGAAGTAACTCTGCACAATATTATTGATACCTATTTGGAATTTTCCTATAATGGGACAAATTTGATATACAATCTATTTACATTATAGAATATTTCCTAATACACCTGTGTCTCACTGACAGGTTTTTCTTTCCCTATCTGCTGAATTTGTATGTTTCATCTAATGGACGTTGATATTGAGCAATGATGGAAGAATTTGCATACAAGGCAATAAAGCCTCCTATATGGTATTATTGTTGTTAGGGAAATTAATAGTAGCTTCCACAGAAAACAAAACTACTCTTATCGTCTGAACACAACAAAAGTCTATTTCTTGCTATGTCAAGTCTAACGCGGATGTTCCTTGATGGTGGGAGAACTGCCTATGGTTTTTCAGAGATACCCACTATACATCTTGTAGTTCTGCTGTTCTCTAGGGCTGCAGAAATGTATACTTGATCCTTTGCTTTCAGCTTCTAGTCAAGAGAAAAGCAGAATATCATGTGAGAAAGAATTTTCTGGGCCAGTTCCAGAAATGGTTTATACAGTCCACTAGACAAAAGCAAGTCTAACAGCCACATCTAACTGCAAAGGAGGCTGGGAAATGTAGTCTAATTTTGTGCCCAGGAAGCAAATGAGAACTGTTATATATAGACTGTTATGGAGGTAGATTAAAAGAATGCAATATTACTACAAAAATATTTAAGACTGCAGAAATATGGCATATGATTTATGCAACTTAATTCTAACACAGATCAGTATTTATAATAGAAAACTTATTTTAAAGAATTTTATACTATATAAATAATAAAATTAATGTAATAATGCAACAGTGTGTTCTAACTGTGGTTTTATTGTAATTTTACCTTTTGACAATAATCACCTTACTTATTTCCTGATTAGTTCTGTCAAGTTATTTTCCTTTTCCCCATTTTCTGTTCTTTTCTCCTTGGTAGGTTATATTCCCTTCTCATCTTCTTAAGGGAAACTCACATTTTGTACTACACCATATTGCATGAAATAATTCATTCTGCATAAAACATGTTTGATACACTTTCTAGACTGGGTTAGGTTTTCAAAGGATTTTTGTTGGAACTAAACACATTCTGCAATCCTGTACCATACTAGAAATAGAAGTTGCATATGCTGCCTCTTGGGAAGTAGAGCAGTTAAGTGGTATCCTGGAGTTCAATAGCTGCAAGAATGAATTAAATGACCAGGAGATGAAGGAAAATGGGGGGAAAAATCTAACCCTTGCTACCAACTTCAACAAGTAGCATTTAGTGGCTGTTCATGTTGTCTCAGTGGACAGAGCACATCTGTCCACTGAGCATCTGAAGGCATGAATCTTTTACTATCCCAGTAAAGGTCACATATTGTTATGCTGTAGCCTAAGCTGAAAGATCTCATGGTCATGACCTTGACAAATTTCCTAGGCTACTGGTGTCAGGATGCACCCTTGATCTGCAATGTTTTATATTGTTCTCTGTGTTTGTTTCCTGAGAAGGAGGTCATGCTGGACCTGCAGTTCAGAGTGACTTAAGTAACCTTGACATTGTAATTGGCATTATCTCCTCAAAAAGCTGTTATTAAAAATAAGTGTTTGAGGAAAAATTGTTGTTCTTATTCTGTTCCATTATCTCATATGGAACGTGAAAGTTTATTTCCGTATTTGTCTTCTCTTAGCTAGTTTATATGCCTCTGAAATATTAGATATTTTGTAAAATAAACTTAAATGCTAAGTTACATAGAAGTATCATTGTATGGAATTGGTTATACCTAAAAGACCAGAAATCACTTGAATTAAAACAGTGAAAGCTACAGAGAACACACCGTAAAACTTTGTTCTGCTTCTCCTTTCTCTGCTTCTACCCCACTGATACTTCTCGGTGGCATTTCATGGACTCAAAGAAAGAGAAAACAGGTATTTTCTAGTTTCTTTTGTTCTTTTTATGAAAAATACCTCAAGTATAAAATGCACAATATATTACTTATACATACATATATATATTTTTATAAAATGAACACATACCTTATTAACATACTAACCACTTCTTTTAAAGTCAATATTTATACTTAGAGTGAAAGTTAATTTAAAAATAAAATCTTTTTTTCCCAACTTTTATTTTAAATTCAGGGGTACACGTGCTGGGTGTACAGGTTTCTAACAAAGGTAAACAATGTGTGTGCCATGGTGGTTTGCTGCACAGATAATCCCATCACCTAGGTATTAAGCCCAGAATCCATTAGCTATTCTCCCAGATGCTCTCCCTCCTCCCACCCACACCCTCAGACAGGCCACAGTGTGTGTTGTTCCCCCAACCCATGTGTCCTTGTGTTCTCTTCATTCAGCTCCCAAAATCTTATTCTAACTATACTTTGACAGTGTGTGAATGGATATGTGTGTATATTTTACCATATACACATAAACCTTTAAATATCATCAGTCTCTGGGTCTGAACTGTGACTGTTTGCCATCAAGGAACTGGGCATTATCTGAAGGAATTTGTTTTCTGAGTTTTGGAGAGAGAATAGCAAGAGTTCGATTAGCAACAGATTTATCACAAAATACATCTCATCTGAATCTATTTGGTTTCTGATATACCATATTTGAGATAAATAACTAATATGTCAAATACTGTATGCTTCCAGTTTATTTTAATTATTGTTATTATACTTTAAGTTCTGGGATACATGAGCAGAATGTGCAGGTTTGTTACATAGGTATATACATGCCATCGTGGTTTGCTGCACCCATCAACCTGTCATCCACATTAGGTATTTCTTCTAATGCTCTCCCTCCCCTTGCCCCCCACCCACCAACAGGCCCCAATGTGTGATGTTCCCCTCCCTGTGTCCATGTGTTCTCATTGTTCAGCTCCTACTTATGAGTGAGAACATGCGCTGTTTGGTTTTCTGTTTCTGTGTTAGTTTGCTAAGAATGATGGTTTCCAGCTTCATCCATGTCCCTGCAAAGGACATGATCTCATCCTTTTTTATGACTGCATAGTATTCCATGGTGTATATGTGCCACTTTTTCTTTATCCAGTCTATCATTGATGGGCATTTGAGTTGGTTCCAAGTCTTTGCTATTGTGAATAGTACTGCAATAAACATACGTGTGCATGTGTCTTTTTAGCAGAATGATTTATAATCCTTTGGGTAAATACCCAGTACTGGGATTGTTGTCTTCCAGTGTTAAGTGACATAATCCACATTAATTGACACCAAACAATATTTTCCCACATAATACGACATCCATAACTAGCTATTTAACACACTTGGTTTGGCAGTTTGATAATGCCAGAAATTATGAAACTATTTTCAGTAGATTTTTGGCTTTCTCTTATGGTTGAACCATGACTACACTACTTCCAAGTTACATATCTTTATATGATAACACCAAAACCACAATGAGAAAATAGGAAATGGTCATATTTGATTAGATAGAAAAACCTTTCCCAGAAAATTCCTCACAGATTTCAATTAGATCTTGATATAATTTGGATATTTGTCCTTGCCCAAATCTCACGTTGAATTGTAATCCCCAATGTTGGAGGTGGGGCCTGGTGGGAGGTGTTTGGGTCATGTGGGTGGATCCCTTATGGCTTGGTGCTGTCTTCGCAATAGTGAGTTAGCTTTTATGAGGTCTGTTTGTTTAAAAGTGCATTGTACCTCCCTACCCTCTCTCTTGCTCTCACTATGGCCCTGTGATGTGTCTGCTCCTGCTTTGCCTTCTGCCATTAATAAAAGCTTCCTGAGGTCTCCCCAGAAGCTCAGCTGATGCTGGCACCATGCTTGTACAGCCTGCAGAACCATGAACTAATTAAAATTAGTTTCTTTATAAATTACCCAGTCTCAGTCATTTCTTGTTTTTTTTTTAGACAGAGTCTCACTCTGTCCTCCAGGCTGGAGTGCAGTGGTGTGATCTTGGCTCACTGCAACCTCTGCTTCCTGGATGCAAGCAATTTTCCTGCCTCAGCCTCCCAAATAGCTGGGATTTCAGGCATGTGCAACCAAACCCGGCTAATTTTTATATTTTTAGTAGATATGGGGTTTCACCATGTTGGCCAGGCTGATCTCGTAATCTTGATCTCAGGTGATCCACTCACCTGCCTCGGCCCCCCAAAGTGCTGGGATTACACGCACGAGCTACCACGCCCCACCCAAGTATTTCTTTATAGCAATGCAAGAACAGCCTAACACAAAAAGGTCTTATTGACTAAGATTGGTTTGTGTTCCCACGATCTTGCTGCAAGGAAATTGACTTTTTGGCATTTACAGACTCTGTCACAAGAAGTAGACTATGCCAACCAGGAGAGGGGAAAGAAAATGACTATTGAGCGGGCATCCAGCAGTATATATCACCGCATGTGTGATATACACTGTTTTATGTAAACATGCTCTATTAGTCAGGGTAAACTAGATTATTATCTAGTAACTAATAATCCTGAAGGCTCATGCTTGATGTTCATTTTATTTGGGTTGTTGGTGGGGATCCTGATGAGTATAAACCTCATTCGAGAATTCAGGCTGAAGCTTCACTGGTTGCCATAACAGGAGGAAAAAGAGATGAATTGTGCATCAATTCCTAAAGACTTTCATCTACAAGTGATATCGTCATTACTGCTCACATTTTATTGTTCAATGCAAGTCACATGACCACTCCTTGCTGCAAGTAAAGTTAGGACGTATCATTTTTATGTGATTGACCTATGTCCATCTGAAACTTTTTTCACTATGGAAGAAGGGGGAGAATGGATATTAGAAGAAAATAATACCTGTCACAACTGTTTAACAGGCTGGTTGTAGTAGACAGAATAATGGCCCCCAAAGATGTATACATCCTAGATCTGGGAACATGAAAATATGTTACTTTCCATGGGGAAAGGAACTTTGCAGATATGATTAAATTAAGGATCATGAGATGAGAGTTATCCTAAATTATACAGCTGGTCCTGATGTAATCACAAGGGCCTTTGTAAGAGAGAGTCAGAAGGCCAAAGTTAATGTAGGAATTGTGGTGACAGAAGCAAGATTTTAAGCACCCCAGTGGGTATGAAGTGTTAGTTATCTCATTGTGGTTTTGATTTGCCTTTCCATGATGACCCAATGATGACAAGCATCATTTATGTACTTATTGGCTATTTGTATATCTTCCTGGGATAAATCTCTGTTTATTTGTATCACTCGCCCATTTTGAAAATGGGGTTTCTTTTATTATTGAATTGTAAGATTTTTTTTTACGTATTCTGGATAGAAGGTCCTTATGTGGCTTACAAATTTCTTCCCACTCTTCGTGTTGTCTTTTCACTTTCATGACAGTTTCCCCTAAATCTTAAAAGTTTTTAATTATGATGAAGTCTCATTTACCTATTTTTATCTTCTTCATGCTTTAGTGTCATATCCAAGAACATTTTGCCAAATCTAAGATACTGAAATGTAGTCCACGCTCTCTTCTAAGAGTTTTATAGGTTCAGCTCTTGCATGTTGGTATTGAATGTATTTCTATTTAATTTTGCATATGGTGAGACATAATGTCCAACTTCATTATTATGCAGTATGGTCATCCAGTTGTCCAAGAGTCATTTGTTTAAAAGAATATCATTTTGCATTGAATGTTCTTCATGCCCCTTTCAAAAATCTGTCGACTCTGAATACATGGGTTTATTTCTGGACTTTCCATTATTTTTTATTTTTTTAATTATACTTTAAGTTCTAGGGTACATGTGCACAATGTGCACGTTTGTTACATATGTATACATGTGCCATGTTGGTGTGCTGCACCCATTAACTCGTCATTTACAGTGGGTATATCTCCTAATGCTATCCCACCCCCAGCCTCCCACCCCAGGACAGGCCCCAGTGTGTGACGTTTCCCTCCCTGTGTCCAAATGTTCTTATTGTTCAATTCCCTCCTATGAGTGAGAACATGCGGTGTTTGGTTTTCTGTCCTTGTGACAGTTTGTTCAGAATGATGGTTTCCAGCTTCATCCATGTCCCTGCAAAGGACATAAACTCATCCTTTTTATGGCTGCCTATTATTCCATGGTGTATATGTGCCACATTTTCTTAATCCAGTCTATCATTGATAAACATTTGGGTGGGTTCCAAGTCTTTGCTATTGTGAATAGTGCCACAATAAACATACGTGTGCATGTGTCTTTATAGTAGCATGATTTGTAATCCTTTGGGTATATACCCAGTAATGGGATTACTGGGTCAAATGGCATTTCTAGTTCTAGATCCCTGAGGAATTGCCACACTGTCTTCCACAATGGTTAAACTAGTTTACAACCCCACCAACAGTGTAAAAGTGTTCCTATTTCTCCACATCCTCTCCAGCATCTGTTGTTTCCTGACTTTTTAATTATCGTCATTCTAACTGGTGTGAGAGGCTATTTCATTGTGGTTTTGATTTACATTTCTCTGATGGCCAGTGATGATGAGCATTTTTTCATGTGTCTATTGGCTGCATAAATGTCTTCTTTTAAGAAGTGTCTGCTCATATCTTTGCCCACTTTTTGATGGGGTTGTTTGATTTTTTTCCTGAAAATTTGTTTAAGTTCTTTGTAGATCCTGGATATTAGCCCTTTGTCAGATGGGTAGATTGCAAAAATTTTCTCCCATTCTGTAGGTTGCCTATTCACTCTGATGGTAGTTTCTTTTGCTGTGCAGAAGCTCTTTAGTTTAATTAGATCCCATTCGTCAATTTTGGCTTTTGTTGCCATTGCTTTTGGTGTTTTTGTCATGAAGTCCTTGCCCATGCCTATGTGCTGAATGGTATTCTTCTAGCACTTTTATGGTTTCAGGTCTAACATTTAAGTCTTTAACCCATCTTGAATTAATTTTTGTATAAGGTGTAAGGAAGGGATCCAGTTTCAGCTTTCTACATATGGCTAGCCAGTTTTCCCAGCACCATTTATTAAATAGGGAGTCCTTTCTCAAATTATTGTTTTTGTCAGGTTTGTCAAAGATCAGATGGTTGTAGACGTGTAGTTGTTATTTCTGAGGCCTCTGTTCTGTTCCATTGATCTATATCTCTTTTTAGGTACCAGTATCATGCTGTTTTGGTTATTGTAGCCTTATAGCATAGTTTAAAGTCAGGTAGTGTGATGCCTCCAGTTTTGTTCTTTTTGCTTAGGACTGTCTTGGCAATGCTGGCTCTTTTTTGGTTCCATATGAACTGTAAAGTAGTTTTTTTCCAATTCTGTGAAGAAAGTCATTGGTAGCTTGATGGGGATGGCATTGAAACTATAAATTACCTTGGGCAGTATGGCCATTTTCACGATACCGATTCTTCCTATCCATGAGCATGGAATGTTCTTCCATTTGTTTGTCTCTTCTTTTGTTTCGTTGAGCAGTGGTTTGTAGTTGTTCTTGAAGAATTCCTTCACATCCCTTGTAAGTTTTATTCCTATTTTATTCTCTTTGTAGCAATTGCGAATGAGAGTTCACTCATGATTTGGCTCTCTGTCTCTTATTGGTGTATAGGAATGCTTGTGATTTTTGCACATTGATTTTGTATCCTGAGACTTTGCTGAAGTTGCTTATCAGCTTAAGGAGATTTTGGGCTGAGACAATGGGGTTTTTTAAATATATAATCATGTCATCTGCAAACAGAGTCAATTTGATTTCCTCTTTTCCTAATTGAATACCCTTTATTTATTTCTCTTGCCTGATTTCCCTGGCCAGAACTTCCAATACTATGCTGAATAGGAGTGGTGAGAGAGGGCATCCTTGTTTTGTGCCAGTTTTCAAAGGGAATGCTTCCAATTTTTGCCCATTCAGTATGATATTCACTGTGGGTTTGTCATAAATAGCTCTTATGATTTTGAGATAGGTTCCATCAATACCTAGTTTATTGAGAGTTTTTAGCATGAAGGGCTGTTGAATTATGTCAAAGGACTTTCTGCATCTATTGAGATAGTCATGTGGTTTTTGTCATTGGTTCTGTTTATGTGATGGATTATGTTTATTGATTTGCCTATGTTGAGCCAGCCTTGCATCCCAGGGATGAAGCCCACTTGATCCTGGTGGATAAGCTTTTTGATGTGCTGCTGGATTTGGTTTGCCAGTATTTAATTGAGGATTTCTGCATCAATGTTCATCAGGGATATTGATCTAAAATTCTCATTTTTTGTTGTGTCTCTGCCAGGCTTTGGTAGCAGGATGATGCTGGCCTCACAAAATGAGTTAGGGAGGATTCCCTCTTTTTCTATTGATTGGAATAGTTTCAGTAGGAATGGTACCAGCTCCTGCTTGTACCTCTTGTAGAACTCAGCTGTGAGTCTGTCTGGTCGGTAGGCTATTAATTATTATTAGCCTATATTAATTAATAGCCTATATTAATTATGGACTATTAATTATCTCAAGTTCAGAGCTTGTTATTGGTCTATTCAGAGACTCCACTTCTTCCTGGTTTAGTCTTGGGAGGGTGTATGTGTCCAGGAATTCATTCATTTCTCCTAGATTTTCTAGTTTATTTGCGTAGAGGCATTTATAGTAGTCTCTGATGGTAGTTTGTATTTCTGTGGGATCAGTGGTGATAGCTTTATCATTTTTTATTGCTTCTATTTGATTCTTCTCTCTTTTCTTCTCATTAGTCTTGCTAGCGGTCTATCAATTTTGTTGATGTTTTCAAAAAACCAGCTCCTGGATTCATTGATTTTTTGAAGGGTTTTTTGTGTCTCTATCTCCTTCAGTTCTTCTCTGATCTTAGTTATTTCTTGACTTCTGCTAGCTTTTGAATGTGTTTGCTCTTGCTTCTGTAGTTCTTTTAATTGTGATGTTAGGATGTCAATTTTCGATCTTTCCTGCTTTCTCTTGTAGGGATTTAGTGCTATAAATTTCCCTCTACACACGGCTTTAAATGTGTCCCAGAGATTCTGGTACCTTGTGTCTTTGTTCTCACTGGTTTCAAAGAACATCTTTATTTCTGCCTACATTGCGTTACCTACCCAATAGTCATTCAGGAGCAGGTTGTTCAGTTTCCATGTAGTTGTGTGGTTTTGAGTGATTTTCTTAATCCGGAGTTCTAATTTGATTGCACTGTGGTCTGAGAGACAGTTTGTTACTATTTCTGTTCTTTTACATTTGCTGAGGAGTGCTTTAGTTCCAACTATGTGGTCAATTTTGGAATAAGTGTGATGTGGTGCTGAGAAGAATGTGTATTTTGTTGATTTGGGGTGGAGAGTTCTGTAGATGTCTATTAGGTCCGCTTGGTGCAGAGCTGAGTTCAATTCCTGGATATCCTTGTTAACCTTCTGTCTCATTGATCTGTCTAACATTGACAGTGGGGTGTTAAAGTCTCCCATTATTATTGTGTGGGAGTCTAAGTCTCTTTGTAGGTCTCTTAGGACTTCCTTTATGAATCTGGGTGCTCCTGTATTGGGTGCATATACATTTAGGATAGTTAGCTCTTCTTGTTGAATTGATCCCTTTACCGTTATGTAACGGCTTTCTTTGTATCTTTTGATCTTTGTTGCTTTAAAGTCTGTTTTATCACAGACTGGGATTGCAATCCCTGCTTTTTTTTTTTTGCTTTCCCTTTGCTTGGTAGATCTTCCTCCATCCCTTTATTTTGAGCCTATGTGTGCCTGTGCACATGAGATGGGTCTCCTGAATACAGCACACTGATGGGTCCTGACTCTATCCAATTTGCCAGTCTATGTCTTTTAATTGGGGCATTTAGCCAATTTACATTTAAGGTGAATAGTGTTATGTGTGAATTTGATCCTGTCATTATGATGTTAGCTGGTTATTTTGCCTGTTAATTGATGCAGTTTCTTCATAGCATCAATGGTCTTTAAAATTTGGCATGTTTTTGCAGTGGCTGGTACCGTTTGTTCCTTTCTATGTTTAGTGCTTCCTTCGGGAGCTCTTGTAAGGCAGGCCTGGTGTTGACATAATCTCTCAGCATTTGCTTGTCTGTACAGGATTTTATTTCTCCTTCACTTATGAAGCTTAGTTTGACTGGATATGAAATTCTGGGTTGAAAATTCTTTTCTTTGAGAATGTTGAATGTTGGCCCTCATTCTCTTCTGGCTTGTAGAGTTTTTGCCTAGAGATCTGCTGTTAGTTTGATGGGCTTCCCTTTGTAGGTAATCCAACCTTTTTCTCTAGCTGCCCTTAACATTTTTTCTTTCATTTCTATCTTGGTGAATCTGATGATTATGTGTCTTAGGGTTGCTCTTCTCAAGGAATATCTTTCTGGTGTTCTGTGTTTTTCTTGAATTTGAATGTTGGCCTGCCTTGCTCAGTTGGGGAAGTTCTCCTGGATAATATCCTGAAGAGTGTTTTCCAACTTGGTTTCATTCTCCCTATCACTTTCAGGTACACCAATCAGATGCAGATTTGGTCTTTTCACATAGTCCCATATTTCTTGGAGGATTTGTTCATTTCTTTTTACTCTTTTTTCTTTAAATTTCTCTTCTTGCTTTATTTCATTAATTTGATCTTCAGTCACTGATACCCTTTCTTCCACTTGATCAAATCAGCTACTGAAGCTTGTGCATGCATCACGTAGTTCTTGTGCCATGGTTTTCAGCTCCATCAAGTCATTTAAGATCTTCTCCAAACTGTTTATTCTAGTTAGCCATTCATCTCATCTTTTTTCAAGATTTTTAGCTTCCTTGCAATGGGTTGGAACATCCTCCTTTAGCTCGCAGAAGTTCATGAAATGGGCCGGGCACGGTGGCTCACGCCTGTAATCCCAGCACTTTGGGAGGCTGAGGCGGGTGGATCACGAGGTCAGGAGATCGAGACCATCATGGCTAACATGGTGAAACCCCATCTCTACTAAAAATACAAAAAATTAGCTGGGCGAGGTGGCCAGCGCCTGTAGTCCCAGCTACACGGGAGGCTGAGGCAGGAGAATGGCGTGAACCCCAGGGGGCGGAGCCTGCAGTGAGCCGAGATCGCGCCACTGCACTCCAGCCTGGGTGAAAGAGCGAGACTCCTTCTCAAAAAAAAAAAAAAAGAAGTTCATTACCAACCTTCTGAAGCCTACTTCAGTCATTCTCCCTCCAGTTTTGTTCCCTTGCTGGTGACGAGCTGCAATCCTTTGGAGAAGAGGCACTCTTATTTTTAGAATTTTCAGGTTTTCTGCTATAGTTTCTCCCCATCTTTGTGTTTTATCTCCTGTTGGTCTTTGATGTTGGTGACCTACAGATGGGGTTTTGGTGTGGATGTCTTTTTTGTTGATGTTGATGCTATTCCTTTCTGTTTGTTAGTTTTCCTTCTAACAGTCAGGTCCCTCAGCTGCAGGTCTGTTGGAGTTTGCTGCAGTCCACTCCAGACACTGTTTGCCTGGGTATCACCAGCAGAGGCTGCAGAACAGCAAATATTGCAGAACAGCAAATTCAGCTGCCTGATCCCTCCTCTGGAAGCTTTGTCCCAGAGGGTCACCCGCCTGTATGAGGTGTCAGTCAGCCCCCACTGGGAAGTGTCTCCCAGTTAGGCTATACAGGGGTCAGGGACCCACTTGAGGTGGCAGTCTGTCTGTTCTCAGAGTTCAAACACTGTGCTGGAAGAACCACTGCTCTCTTCAGAGCTCTCCGACAGGGACATTTAAGTCTGCAGAAGTTTCTACTGTCTTTTGTTCAGCTAT
The DNA here is from genome assembly GCF_028878055.3 of Symphalangus syndactylus. NCBI lineage: Eukaryota > Metazoa > Chordata > Mammalia > Primates > Hylobatidae > Symphalangus > Symphalangus syndactylus. The sequence continues at coordinate 27,646,469 of NC_072438.2, forward strand.
GCTCTGCCCCCCAGCGGAGGAGTCTATAGAGGCAGGAAGCCTTGCAGCACTGCAGTGGGCTCCACCCAGATGGAGCTTCCCAGCCACTTTGTCTACCTACTCAACCCTCAGCAATAGCAGACACCCCTCCACCTGCCAGGCTGCTGCCTCACAGGTTGATCTCAGACTGTTGCGCTGCAGTGAGCAAGGCTCCTTGGGTGTGGGACCTGCCAAGCCAGGCATGGGATATAATCTCCTGGTGTGCTGTTTGCTAAGACCTTTGGAAAAGTGCAGTATTTAAGCAGGAGTGTCCCATTTTTCAAGGTACAGTCTGTCACAGCTTACCCTGGCTAGGAAAAGGAAATTCCCTGACCCCTTGCCCCTCCCGGGTGAGGCAATGCCCCACCCTGCTTCGGCTCACCCTCCGTGGGCTGCACCCACTGTCCAACCAGTCCCAGTGAGATGAACCAGGTACTTCAGTTGGAAATGCAGAAATCACCCATCTTCTGCATTGATCATGCTGGGAGCTGCAGACAGGAGCTGTTTCTATTCAGCCATCTTGGAAGAGGACTCTTCTCCATTATTTTTTTATTCATCTATATGTTTATCCGTATACCGTACCACAATGTCTTGGTTACTGTTGCTTTGTAGTAAATTTTGAAGTTGAGAAGTGTCAGTGCTCCTACTTTTTTCTTCCTCAAGATTGTTTTGGCTATTCAGGGTTTTTGTAATTTCATTTAAATTTTAGATTAAGCTTGTCAATTTCTACAGAAAAATTCTGGGATTCTTGCAGTAATTTTGTGGAATCTCTAGATCAGTTTGAGGGATATTGTCATCTTAATAATGTTTTTTTTCAGTCTATGAACAAGAAACAATTTTCCATTGATTTAGATCTTTTTAAATTTCCTTAAACACTGTTTTGTAGTTTTCAGAGTATAAGTTTTGCACTTCTTTTGTTAAATTTATTTTTAAATTTTTTATGCTATTTTAAAGGAAGTTGATTTGGTAATTTTGTTTTTTGCATTGTTCATCCCAAGTGTATAAATATACAATGTATTTTTCTGTATTGATCTTATATCCTCCCACCTTGCTGAATTTGTTATTACTTCTAAGAGTTTTTTAGTGGATTCTTTGTCCATGTACAAGATCACATCACCTACAACAGAAATAGTTTTACTTCTTTTTATTGTTTTGGCTCTTCTTAATTTCTTTTACTTTCACACCACCCTGCTTAGAACCTAGAGTGCACTGCTGAACAGAAGTGCTGGTAGTAAAAATTATTGCCTTCTTCCTGATCTTAGGGAGAAAGGATTCAGTCTTTCACCATTAAGTATGATGTCAGCTTTACATTTTTGTAGCTACCGTTCATCAAGGGAAAAGTTGCAATCTATTCCTAGTTTCTTGACTGTTTTTATCATAAAAGTTTGTTCGATTTTTCTTCCTCTAGTAAAATGAGCATGTGTTGATTAAATTATTTGACCTGATATATTACATCAATTGATTGCATATATAATTGCTGCATGTAAATTTTAGGGTTGATATTTCTTTTCTTTTGCTGAAATATAAAAAGTATTATGTCACTTTCTTCTGATATCCATGGTTTCAGATGAAAAATCTTGTGTCATTTTCCCTTCCTTCCCTCATCCTAAATAAAAATAAAAAAGAAAACAGATAATGCACTAATTCCTACCCATCCTGCAATAACCAAATCAATTGTTTCTTCTTTTTACATCTTTATCTTTTCTTTAAGTATCTTATTTTTAGTTGCAATTTTTTTAATATCTAATATTTTTGCTTATCCCTGCTAGTCTGTGAATGTCATGAAGACATTAACTCTATCTAATCCAATTTTATACCTCAACATCTAGGACAGTGTATTACAAGCAGTAGATATTGGTTACTTCATCAAATTAAGTAAAATTATTCTACAGTCTCTTCTCTCTGAGTGAAACATTAATTTGTTTTTAAGAGGCTTAATTTCATTTTTAGGCTCAACATCTGTCCACACAAAGACATTTCTTAAATTTCATTGGAATAAATAGAAAGTCAGTTTTGAAATACAAATGTTCTCTCTTCACACTCCTTTAAGGAACATGAAGTAAATAGCACAACTGTATTTCTTTGCTGTAAAATGAAGAATGCTGTTCTTGAAATTAGTAGCACCGTGAATTGCAATTTGCATTCAGAAATTATGAACACATCTATTTTATTTTTTTAAAAGACAGTGTTTTCCCCAGAAAAATACAGATCCATGCTTTACTCTGTTTCATTCAAATATATGGCTGTAAATCAGGCATCAAGTGGAATGCATGAAAACTTGGTGTGCAGAAGCACTTCTGCATAACCAAAAATTGAGATCAATGAAGCTAATCTGAAATCCCTTTGACAAATCTGTTGTGCATTTAATAACTTTTTTTACCTAGAGAAGCAAAAAGAAATCACAGGATTTATTATATGCTACAGAATGATACACACCTAAGTGTTGAATAAAACCTCCAGAGAGCCATCAGTTTATTTAAAGAGAACTTGGAAATGCAAGAGAGATCCCTCTGCCAAAGGAAGTTCTTAATATATGGGTCCTGCCAGTGTGCTGGGTTTGTTAACAAATTTCGGTACCAATACACAAGGCTACAAGCTTTTCTTAAGACACTGCCTACAATGTTTGTTCAAGAACGTCTATTTTGAAGCAGCATACCACACTTTTTAAGCCTTCTTTTCTACACACACACACACACACACACAGACACACACAAACACAAACATACACACACACAATGGTCTTTGTTTTAAAATTATGTTAATAAAAGTTTGTATTACATTCACAGTATGAGCCTCTTTATTCCAAACTTTTATGAAATCTGGAACACTAATTATGCAGCATTTCAATACAGGGCATGTAATTCTGTGTGTGTGACAAATTCTTTCACTTCATTGATCATCAGAGACGGTTTTGAATGAATTTGTGTCAATATTTCTTTCTTTGGGAATTAAAGTTTGTGATTATGAATGTTCACTCCTAATATTTTCTTAAAGTCACTCAAAACCACTTTATTGAGTACCCATCCTACATTATTAACTAGAGCAGTAGATCCTAGACCTGGAAACACATTGGAATTCTACGAGGAACTTTTTGAAAATGAACTCACTTCGAAACCACTGAATCAAAAACTCAGGGTGAAGGAAAGCATAAAATCAGGATTCTACTAGCCCTGCAAGTTTGGGAACCAGTGCACCAAGCACTCTGTCAAATCTATTAGGGGCTATGAAGTTGTATGAGTTATAATTCTTCAAATTAAAGGAAAACCTAATTCAAACTGAATTTCAAGTGAATAGAAACAATGGTTTAAAGCTCTCTTAAACTTGGAAGCCATAATAAATGGTTATTTTTAAGCCATTGAATTTTGAGGTGGCTTCTAAGGAGCATCATTTGTGGCAAGAGATAATTGGTGCAACTATAGTTGGAATCGCTGCATGAAGCTGAGCCCTGCACAATCGTGAGGCCTCAACCTGTGGCTGGGGCAACCTGTGGCTGGCGCAATGTTATGGGCCAATTAGCTTAAGTCCATTTACTTGAAGTAAATACTGTGTTGATGAGGATAGTAATACTAGAACCAGTCAGGGACTTTCTCTGGAGCTGGGATGCTGCACTAAGAGAAATTCTTAGTGATCTCTTTAGGACAAAGGCCAAAAGCTCTTTAACACTATGAATGGAAGATTGTTGCTCTATTTGAGGTCACTGCATGCAGAGAGATTATTTAGGGTTACTACAATTTTTAAATTAATATTTAATGTATTAAAGCTATAATTTCAAAGGCTTAGTTTTTATAAAGTATGTCGATTTAATTTACAAACATGTGATTCTATTTACAAATTCATAAATTAAGAATGACTTTTAAAAGAGATTTTACAGCTTAGTTAATTAAATCTTGTTAAATATTTTAAACAGCATTTATACATTTAATATATTTGATTTTCTTTTATATGCAATTCAACTATCTGAATATCAAACGAAACTGCTCCAAGAACTTAACTGATTCCTATAAACCTAATAAATTACAGATATAAATACAGTTAATCTTAAATGATCTTACATACTCTAATATTATTTGCAAAACCTTGAAGAATTATTTAACTTAAAATGATAAGCTTAAGACAATTATTCAAGTATATATTTTAAACTAGAATCACAAGATTTGTCTGGTAGATCAGTGCAATTGTTTGAATGTGTTCCCCAAATTCATGTGTTGAAAACTAAATTGCAAATGCAACAAAGTAGAGAGGTGGGGTCTTTAAGTGGTGATTAGGTCATGAGGGCAGAACCCTCATGAATGGGTTAATGCCATTAGTGAGGGAGTGGTTAAGTTATCTTGGAAGTCGGCTCCTGAAAAATGGTGAGTTAGGCCCTCTCTTTCCCTCTCATTCATGTGGTGCCTTCTGCCATACGTGACTCAAGAAGGACGTCACCAAATGCAGCCCTTTGATTTTGGACTTCCCAGCCTCTGGAACCATAAACCAAATAAATTTTTTTCATGATAAATTACACAGTCTGTGTTATTCTGTTTTACCAGCACAACACAGACTAAGACAATCAATGATCGTTAACTAGAGGTAGTATTTCTGCCTCCCTGGGGGTTGGGGGAGCTTTTGATGTGTGAGCAGGTACTTTGGTTGTCGCAATGCCCAGGGACTACTATAGGCATTTAGAGGGTGGTGATTAAGAATGTTAACAGTCCTGCAATATATGAGAGCCAAAAGGATGCCCCTTGAGTATATTAGATAATGTTGTAGTTTTGATTCTTCCAGAAGCTGACCCTGACATGATTCAAAAGTAAGTAATCTATTTGGGAATAAAGGAAACACTGATTGGTAAATGAGAAGCAAGACAGGAAAGGAAAAAGATCAATGAAGTGTGCTTTACCAAGCAAGTTACCACTGAGGGCAATAAGGACATAATTCAACTGAGGAAGCTTTAAGAGTAAATGTAAATTTATGTCAATGTCTCAGTTATCTTGCCATAGTTATGAGAAAACTGGGGTAGTGATTCACCAATTTCCATCAGTAATTGACTGAGGGCTGCTTCAGTGGGTAAGTCTCCTGCACTTCAGCCAAAGCAAAGAGGATCCTTGCAGCCAGAGAAATTCTCTAAGGCCAGTAAAAAAAAAAAATGCTTTCTACTTTCAGGGGGTGTTGAAAGCACACGGAACAGACATCAAATAAGTTTAATTTGGGGATTTAATCAATTGACTCCTTAATTCCCTTTGAGTATAGGTATGAAAATCCAAAGGAGGCTGTTAATTTCAGCTTTGAGGCTTCAGAGAATCCGATCAGCAAGAATTTGATCCTCCTTTCCTTTCTGGAGGTAAACTATGGTTGCTTTGAAATACCGAATCCTAGAAAATTGGACACAATGAGAATAGAAAGGCAATGTTGGTTTCAGTCTTCAAGAAGTCACTTCAACTTGGTAGCTGTCTTGTTGTGTTTGCTGGTGGATGGTGAGAGATTTTACACTCTTCATTCTCAAACAGTGCTTTGAAAAGGCTCTAAGATTTGAATCCCATGGGAAAGTCTATCAAAGGAAAAATGGAACTGAGCTGAAATTAAAAATGTTAAGCAATGTTTCTTAATGACTGTGCCCATGAAAGTATTTCATGGGGGTATATGAATAGTCTGAAATTAAGTGTCAACTTTTGTGCATGTATATATCTTCCTGGAGAGAGAGTCCACAGCTTTCATTAGTTTCTCTAATGAGATATTGCCTTCATAGGAAAAGAACAAGCATTTATTTAATATGAGAAAACGAGTAGTAGAGGAGGAGAGAGGAGGAAGGGAGAGAAAATAACCAAGATTCATAAATATCAAGTATTAATTGAATCATAAAGCCTCATAAGAACACTGCTTTGATGATGAAGAGCTAAGACTTTGAAAGATTAGATTTTCATATTCAAGGACACAGTGGGTAACTGGTGCCACTGACAGTCCAACTCCAATGCTCTTCTAACTCTAAAGCTTGTGCCATCTCTATCATGCATGCTGTTGTATCCAGAGGGTTCTGAAGTGAGTCCTTTGAATGTGTAATTACTTTTAATAGTAAGGAGAGAGAAGGAACCCAATTTTACCTAAATTAAAATGATCCAGGTGAAACTTGAAATGCAGACTGTTTTAATACAGCTATCCCCTCTACAATCCACAAATGTCAGCCTCATGGCTTCAGTGATTACTGAGACTGTACCTGGAATGATGGATACTGACATTAAGTTTCTTCATTGCCATGGAGAAAGAAGAAATGGAAGCTATAACCCATCCCTGGGCAATTAAACTAAACTCATTAGAATTACCCTGAAATTATCAACATATGGTAGTTTTTAAAATTTAAATTGAATTTCATCTCAGTAGGGTAAGAAGTTTTAAAAGTTCCAAATTGTTATATAGTAAGCTTAGAAATCTTATGTCCTCACAATCTTATTTTTTCCTTCACGATTTCCCTAATATTTTACCAGAGGGATATTGGAGACCTCCTCATTACTAAATATAATAACTCATGTTTCAAATAATTTAACTATTATTTTCCATACAGAAATATTACATTTTTATTGTAATCAATTTAAAAAACACAGATAAAGAAAATAAAAACCAAACAGGCCACACAAATATTGCCAAATCCTGCCTTATAACATGTAAACTGTGAGCCATTTGGTACCCAGAATACCTTATGTTGAGATGGTAGAGAAAGATACGATTTTTAAATAAATATTATATAGACTAAAATATGCATATATCGGGGGAGGTCATAGGATCCTCACCCCCACCATGTTGTCTCATGGAGATAACGCACAAAGAGGCAGAATAGGAGAGGCCAGAAGTGAGACTGGTTTCCATCAAGAAAGGGCAGAGAAGAAGAGGTAGAAAAAGATTGAGTCCTGGAAGGCAGAAAAGGGAGACTAGCACAGGATGAATCATGGGGCAACTTTTCCAGGGTCTTGTAACTGAGACTAAAAATTAAACAGTCTATTTATACTTTCTTTCATTTCTTGTACCTTCAACACATTTGAGTCTATTCTGCACCGTGCAAGGTCCCAGGGCAACAGAGATGGGAAAGACCTGCCCTCAGGATGCTGATAGCCTAATGAGAAAACTACATGCACGCCAACAAGCAATTCCAAAGTAGTGTGATATGTCCCCTGATAAGGGGAAGCATGGGATACCAGAGGGCAGAAGCACCCAATCTAGATTGGGTCCTGGGAGAGGTTAAGCTCAGAGGAAACTTTCTAAAGGTGCTCACAGGTAGCCAGGAACAGCAGGACAAATAGAAGTTAGTCAGACAAGGGGCACCAGGAAGACTTGTCAGTGGAAGAGGTTCTATTAAAAACAGCATGGTCTTACAAAAATGGCAAGTCAGTGGACTCATATTTATACAAGATGCAGGAGCCTAAAGGAGACAGAAGCTTGGTAATATTTTCCTGCCCTCTTCACACAAACATACACATATAGTGTGAATATATATTACATATGGATGTCCAGATAGCTATTCTCAATAACATACATTTAGTTCATCATAAACATATTGAAATATAATTAAGACAAAAAGAAGCAAAGAATAAAATTTAAAGCCAGGCAGATTTCAGGAGGCACACAAAAAAGAACTCTATTACTGCATTCTTGCATTACTATAAAGAAATGGCTGAGACTGGGTAATTTATAAATAAAATGGGTTTAATTGGCTTACAGTTTTGCAGGCTGTACAGGAAGCATGATGCAGGCATCTGATTCATTTCTGGGGAAGCCTCAAGAAGCGTATAATCATGGTGAAAGATGAAGGGAGAGTAGGCATGTAACATTGCCAGAGCAGAAGAAAGACAGAGAAGTAGGAGGTGCCACACACTTTTAAAACGACCGAATCTTGCAGGAACTCACTCACTGTGGTAAGGACAGTACCAAAAAGATGGAACTAAACCAGTCCAATCACCTCCCACCAGGTCACGCCTCCAATATTAGGGATGACATTTGAATATGAGGTTTGGACAGGGACAACATCCAAACTATATCAAGCACAATTCTACTAGGATAGTTATCAACAGAAAAAAAAAAAATCAAAGAAAGGAAGAAAAGTGGGAGGGAGGAAGGGGAGAGAGGAACAGAAAGAGGGGAGAAGATGTACAACTTGAAAAAGCAAAGGGTTTTCAATCACTGGATGTATTTTAACGCAGGAAATTATTGCATTCGACAACATTTATACTATGTAATGTTAAATGTATCTTCCTTCCCAGCATTCTATGACTTTATGATTTAGGGTCAAATTAATGACAATAATATTTCTGGGATGTGGGATCTTTATTTTACAATTAAAAAATACTATAAAATTCTTTCAAAGCCTTTTCTTGCCTCCTAATTAAACATTTAAGACTACAATAAGTACAGAAAGATATATTAAAATATGCTACATTAAGAAACTCCAGTGATTACTCATTTTATGTTATTATCCTTCATTTATTATTTCTGATGCAGTGCCTTGAACAGAATAGGTTTTCAATAAATCTATTGACTTTTGATTTCTTCACAACAGGCTTTCTTACGTAAAAAGTACCCACATCCATTTCGGTAACTATTTTAAATGGATCCCTATTTGACAAAACACGTACCCAACATAAAAATCACCATAAACAAAGGAAGAATGAAAGTAACAAATTGGAAAAACAAAAGAAATAGGATTGATATTCAGAATACTTCAAAATCTTATATAGATTGATGTGTAAAAATAGAAAGGCTGAGCAAAGAATATAAACAGAAATGCAAAAAAAAATCCCAGGAAGAACCTCATTTTCACTAGTAATCATGGCAAAACAAACAAAAATAATGAGATGGTAGATTTTTGGCCAACAGACTGGCAAGATCTTAAACATTCGCATAAAAGAATTATGTTATGTATACTGCAGCTTTTTGGAGACATTTTTGACAATATGTGTTAAATTGTTTGAATATGCTTTACTCAGATGCAGTCATCATTTCACCTGTTAGATTTTCTCCTCTAGAATTAATTGCATGTGTGTGCAAGGAGGATTTTCATTATAATTATTTAAAAAGACAAGAAATAATATGAATATTCTGCCATAGGTATGATTAAATATATTATGGTACATTCATAAAACAGATGATATGCAGATATTAAAATATAGTTTTATCATTTTTAAAAGAATATATTTACATATAATTAATATAAAAGAAGCAAAAGCATTCACATTGAAATGGAGATTTGTTTCTTCAGGGGCTGAAACAGAGATAGGAAAACCAAGCGTAGGTCAAAAGAGAAATGTTTATTTGTATTATGTGATTCATTTTATCTTACATGGAAACCATGTCTTATGTGTAAAGTTAATCAACGTTTTAAATAAAAGAAAGGAAAAAAAGACAATGTTGTATCACCTCCTACAATTTTGGATGAAGGGAATAGAGATATCACTTACTTTAAACTCCCAAATTTAAGTATGTAGGACTTAGGCCCCAAAATATGAAACTAAAAAAGGACATGCTCCTTGGGTCCTGCTGACTCAATTCTGCTGATTCAAATCCAGTATTCTTCCATGCCCCCCAAATGCACTGAAAGTATTCTTTAATTTTAAGCACAATATCAGTAATTTTTGTGATTTAGATGACGATGATCCTGAGGGTAGTAAGTCTTCAATAAGTATAAACAGATGGGTACATCCCCACTATAGGGAGAAGAATTGGGTAGAAATTAATTATAACCACATTGCTTCCCCTAGATTAATCGTAATGAGCTAGTTGTGATGCTTCTACATGTACTGCATGATAGTAGTCGATTGAAGAGTTTATGGTCTTAATTATTTATTATTAAAGGGGTCATTTTGAGGTACAGAGTAACATTCAATTAGAAAAAAAATAGAGTACATGCATTTGTTTAAACCAGAATTTACAAGGCAGAATGGTTGCAAGCCCAATAAACACTCAAAAGATTACCTCAAGACCTGGAATTTAGTGATGATTCTACCAGTGATAATAAGATAATGTGAATTTTTTATTTTTAATTTTTGGGGTACATAGTAGGTGTATATATTTATAGGGTACATGAGATGTTTTGATACAGACAGGCAATGTGAAATAAGCACATCATGGAGAATGAGGTATCCATCTCCTCAAGTATTTATCCTTTGAATTACAAATAATCTAATTACACTCTAAGTTCTTTTAAAATGTACAATTAAGTCATGATTGATTAGAGACACCATGAATTTGTGAATGCAGATGTTTGCTGTAGCTTCTAAATAGTTCAATTAAGGAAAAAATCAACTCTTGTCTGCAGATAATTGAACACTGCAATGTTGGGTGGGATCGACTGCTTTACCCCTATATCATTTCAGCAGGGAGGCTTTCTGCTGTTCACATTTACTGAAAGAGAACTGAATCTTTGATGTTCAACGTAAGGATCAAGTAACAACCAGGGATCACTTCAGTGCAGGAGGGAAAAAAAAGCATTTGGCTCTAGGTCTAAATTCTACTCCATTGTTCATTTACCAAAACTAAAATTATAATAAAAACAAGATTATGGACTTTATATAGGCCTATAAAATAACTCTGGAAAACTGCAGATCCAGAAAAAAATCAAAAACTTCAGTATCAGCTGTAAAACTTTCTAAAAATGAAACAATATAATAAAGAACAGAGGTAGAATTTGGCTCTGAATTGAGTTGCCCACCTGCAAGTTATTTTTAGGCATCCCCAAGATGGAAAGGAAAACATTAAAAAAAAAACTTTCCACAAGTCCCCATCACAAGTGCTCTGTGGTTGAATCTTCACTCTGAATCCAAACCAAGCCTCGGCGCAGCTATGCAAGGACTTTGAATAAACTAAGTTTAGAGGAAAACAAACAAAAGAAGATAAAAGGAAAGTCAAACTTGTCCATGTGTAGAAAGAAAGAAAATGATTTTAGCTAATTATTTTAAAGGTTTTTTTTATTTTCTCCTTATTCATACTCGAAGATAATTATTATGCTCACTGACAAACAGGCCATGAGACAGGTTACTTGAGGGAAAGCTTTCTCTCTCTTTCTGGCTCCCAGAAAGTACCCAGATTGGGCAATAGAGATTTATTTTTCAAATTGGGTGGAAGAAACAGAAGAAAAAAAAAGAACCCTGTGATGAGAAATGTCCTTTGTCTCTTCTAATATACTTTCTTTACAAACCCTAACTGTGGTATTAATGAAATGGCAATGAGATCAAAAAGAGAGTGCCCACTTATAATGATTCTTCTACTGGGAGGATGACACATCCTAAAATTGTCCAATGACAACAAAATATAGCCTGAAAACCATTATTACTGGACCTGATTTCTTTCCCAGGAAATTCTAAAAACTGCATTTCATATTACAATAGGCTAACCATTCAACATATACCCCCTTTCAAGACTAATTTTTGGGGTAAATGGAGTATATTCAGAAAGGTCCACGTTAGGTTTAGGTACAATGTAGAGGCTTCAGGTTAATTAACAATGTGAGGAAACTGTGAATCTAGGAGTTTTCTCTGCAGCCATCCCCAGTCTGGCTTCTGTCACCACCACCCCCATGGAACAATTCCTGGAAGGTTACCAGCATCCCTTTGCCAAATGTTGTGGACACTTGTCAGCTCATCTCACGCAGCCTCTCAGCTGGCTGTCCCTGCCTTGATGTGGTCACACTCTGCTCCTTTTCCTCCTCCACTTCTGGCCGCTGCTTTTCTGTCTCTGTGTTGTGTCATCTGCTTCTATATCTTGCCTTCGGTCTACAGGCACGCAGGAGGCTTCAGTCCTCAGCCTCTTTGCTTCCTGGTCTTCACTCTCTTCCATTTAATCACAACTCTCAGAGCTTTTCATATCACCTCAAGCCTCTGCCTCTCTTAAAAATCTGCCCTGAGCTTCATCCTCTTATATCCCAGTATCTATTTGATTTCTCTAACAAAATAATGAATAATTATTAAAAACTTAATATGGTTCAGAAAATAACTCTATTTTTTCTCTCAAAACCTGTTCCTTTCCTTCTTTTCTACTTTGTTAAATGACAATACAATAAAGACTTAAAAAGTCATTCTTAAATCCTCCTTTTTCCTGAGCCCTGACAGTCAATCCATAATAAATCATTTATGTCTGTCTCTGCAAACATACCTCAAATGCGTTCTCTTCTCTCCCATCTGCACCGCTACCCATTTGGCCTCAGGTCCTCTTCACCTTCACCTGGAGTGTAGCTATTGCTTCCTAACTGCCCCCTCGGCCCCCGCTTCTGGAAATGCCCACCTTTAATCTGGTTTGCATACAGCAGGTAGAGTAATTGTTTTAAAAGTGTAAATCGTGTCTTGCCATTGAACATGAACATATAAAATTTCTCCTTTGGTTAACATTCTTTAATGGTTTTCTCCTGTAGCAAATCCAAAGTTCTCAATAGGATCTCAAAGGCCCAACCTTATTTTCCCTCTCCAATTCACATACTACCTACCCATTATGCTTATAACCCTTTCTTTTACTCAGTAAAATCTAGCTCTTTACTTCCCCCGGGCCTTTGCACTTGCCAGCCCCTGGCTCCTCACTCTTCTTCAGAATACTGGCCCTTCTCATCTTCAGGACTTAACTTTCCCCATCACTGTCCACAGTTTGTGTCTCCTGTATTAAATAGTTTATTTCCTGCAGAACCCTTCTCATGAAAATAATCTTGGTTTTGTTGTTGTTGTTGTTTCTGTATTGCCTGTCTCCCTTACTTCTGATGAACAATCACTGCTGCTGTCAACCAGTGTCTAGCACTGTCACTGGTATCCTGTAGGCATTAAATATAGAAAGGTGAATGAATGATTGATTGAGTGAATAAATGAGTGTTGGCAGCAGAAAGGGAAGGAGTAAAATATCACCCGCACAGTGGAACCCATAGTCCAGTGGTTGAGGTAGAAATGAACAATTATAAACCTGTGTTTACTGCACATAGTGCTTCTTTTTTCTTTTTTTTTTTTTTTTTTTTCATTTACCTCAGTAATTGTAAAAGGGCTTCAAGCCACATTTCCTAAGACACTTCTACAAACACTCTTAAGTCTGGCATCATGCAGTGAGGTTACAGAAATGGAGAACTGTGGCAAGTCCTGGAACATCACTATGGAAGAGCAGTAACATTTATGGAAATGAATTGATAATATTCATTAAGGCTATTTTATTTTTTGAGCACAAAAATAGTTTTGATAAGATAGGATGAGTGAGAGGCTTAGAAGGAATGACTCTGTGGCAAGAAACAAGCATTCAGCAAATGCCAGGAACTTTCCCTCAAATGCACTGCTACCATCACTGCCTAGCAAATCCCTATTGATCCTTTAAGAACCAGTTCAAATGTCTTCCTCTCTATGAAGCCTTTGCATTTGAGCAATCACTTCTTCTACCAGGCCCCTATGGACTTCTGTCATGCCACTCACTACAATGGATGGTGATATGTAGCTGACACATTGTCTTAGTTAGCTCAAGCTTCCAGAACAATATACCATAAACTAAGTGCCTTAAACAACAGATTATTTTTTCATAATTCTGGATCCTGGGAAGTTCAAGATCAAGTGTCAGCCAATTTTCTTTTTGGTGAGAACTCTCTTCCTGTCTTATAGGTGGCTGCCATCCCACTGTGTCCTCGCATGGTGGAGAGAAAGAGATCTGAGGTCTGCTCCTCTTCTTCTAAGGATACCAGTTCTATTGAAGTAGAACACCCCCCTTATGACCTGTTAACCTTATTCCCTCCACACACAACCTATCTCCATATATAGTCACATTGGGGACCAGGCCTTCAACATACCAATTTGTGAAAGGACACATTTAGTCATAACACATGTCTATTTAATAGGATCCAGTCCTGGCCATGTTTTATTTCCTAGCACTTGCCACTGTACCTAGAACAGATTAAGTTCTCAAAAGACAAATTTTCAATGAATTAATGAATGAGTGAATGTATGAATGAAGATATCCTAAAGTTGATACTATTTTGGAATATAATTCGATTTTTATTTTGTTGTACAGTTATGCCATTTGATTATTTTTGATTTATCAGAATCAACAGCTTGCAGTGGAGAATACCAGTAATGTAAAGTTCCAAGATCCAACAAAATGAGGCTGGCTGTGTGACACCGAACTAATTTATTCCGTTATTTTAGTCATTAGATTAAAGACAAGCTACTATATTTCAATACTCTAAGTAGCTTGAATTTCATGTATTATAAAATTAAATGCATTTCTTAGGATGGAAGAATTAGAAAGAACATTTTAGACATTAGAAAATCAACTGCTTCTCTTATATCTCATTTTACACTAAGCCTTGACCATGATATTTGATTTACAGCCAATAAATATTGAAAACTCTATTTCAGAGAAATAGAGTTCATGAGCTCTAACTTTCTTACCTGATGTTCTCAATAACTATTATCTTATTGCCTTAAGTTGCTCTCTTGAACACTCTGATAATTAAAAGAAATGAAAAATAATGTCCAATTTTGTGGTATCGCCCCATGAATTAACCCATTGTATTCATAAACTCAAACCTCAGTGAATTTCCATTGGTTAAATATAAGAAGAAAGCATCAAAAGTATACACAAATGCTATTGCAAGAAAGAAAGAAAAAAAAAGAGTCAACCCGTAGGCTTACCCAAGGAAAAAGGAAAATATTTGTATTTCTTTCAACTGTCTATATAGTATCATGGAAAATACCTTTTCCAAATTAGAAATTACATAAACCTGTTCACCTTCCATCTTAGGAAAAAGTATTTACATGAAATCAGATATGGATAAAAATATTAAATATACATTTAAAATAGATATATCTATATCAATTTTCTCTCATTCTGACCATTGTAATTTCATACCCATGCTTTTTGTAACACCGCCACCCCATAGGTATTCTTCATCCCCAACACTCTGCTCTACTTTTTTAATTTTTTCCTCCAGCACTTACTGCTTTCTCACTAGGTAGCTGACTATGTGAATATAGTATGCTATGTAGTTGACTTCTTTATTATATTTATTTTTTAGTTTATGATTTGCTTATTGTAAAAATCCATGCTGTACTAGGACATGGGTTTTTGTTTTGTTTACTGATGATTTCAAGCTCCTAGAACACTGCCTGGCACAGAGCAGGCACTGAATAAATATTCACTGAATTTGTAAAGTATTTAAAGTGGTTATTATTTTTAAACAATGAGTATCTCCTTAGTCATTCTTGATTTCATCACACACAAATTAAATCCACTGTAATTTTGTCAACATTTATAAATAGATGCCTATTTAATGTTTACAAATTCTCTAGTTTCAAATGTTAACATTTTTTGTTTAAGTATAATATAAGGGAGAAATAAATTGAGGTAATTCAACAAGCAAACCAAAAAGTAACTGACAACTTACTTTCAAAAATATTCCGATGATCTAAGCTATGTACATTTCAATTAGTGATTTCTCCCCTATTACTTTATTTACCTTTTTGTGTTCTACTTTTGTATCTATTCATTTACTACTGTATTTTCAATTAATTACTTATTCTATTGGCTTCATTCATTTAGCTCACATCGACCTATACATTTCTTAGTTGCAGGATTTTCTACAGAATACAAGCAAAGCATCATTTGATCAGGCAGTATCAAAGCCCAGCAAAAGCAAATTTGAATAGTCTGTATTTTCTACGTCATTTTCTTCCTATCCATTGCCTTTCAGCAATTCTAAGGTCAGCTCTGCCCTGTGCTCCATCTTCACACATCTTCATTCTGTCACTCAGCTCTGTCTCTCAATTCTTAGCACTCTCTGAAGACAATTCAAACTGCTAAGTTGTGATAATTACAGGAGGTTCTTCATTGCTCAAAGAATTTCCAAAACCTTGAATGTGTATCTGTTTATGGTAACACGATTCTTCAGAGGATTGATGCTTCAGTCAGAGAATGAGACTTCTCTTGGATTTCATGGATGAAATGAAAATGGCATTTGGGCAGAAGTCCTGAGTGTAAGACCTGGCTTTAATACTTACCAGATATATGGCTTGGGTTAGATGCTCTTTAATAGCAACAGCCATGTCTACTCTAACAAGTAGTTATAAGATGCAGTGCTCCTGAGAAAAGCTGTGGAAACTGTAAGCCGCCATTCCAGGGTGTTCCAAATTCTCTTCTAAAATACATTAGGAGTTCCTCAATATGTTAATAAATGTTCTATAAAATATGGCCAAATAAACTAGAATGGGCATCTGAGCCTTTAATTTGCTAATGTACATAATGAATCTCTAAAAGGAAAATGTAGTGTGTTTTACTTTCTCAATTGTATTTTCTTAAATATAAAAGCCCTTCTCAAGCTTTATCAGTTCTTCCGCCCTGCAGAATAAAATATCCATTAAGTGCTGGGCCATAGAAGTGTTGATTATTATGATATTATATAAGTAACTAATTAAATACTCAACCTGTTTAAAAGGCTGATCTATAGAAAACTGAAAGTTATTTGTTATGTATAGCTCTTTCTTTAAACACAACTTCCAATTTTGAAATTTTTGAATATTCCTTATCAAAATATATTTATTCTATAATTCCTTTATAATAGCAATTAAAAGGATAAGATACTTATCTAACTTTAACAACAGAACTGCAAGAATGTTGCAGTGGAAATGACAAAATATTATTGAGGGAAATTAAAGAAGATCTAAATAATTGGAGAAGAATTTCACATTTATGTATTGGAAGATTGAGTCTCTTACACATGGCAATTATTTTCAACTGATCAATAGATTCAACACCAACCCTATCAAAATTCCAGGAGGCCTTTTCACAGAAAGTGAGAATTGGTCCTAAAATTTATATGGGACTGGTGATGTTTAATTTTATGTGTCAACATGACTGGGCTAAGGGATGCCCAGATAGCTGGTAAAATATTATTTCTGGGTATGCCTATGAGTGTGTTCCTGGAAGTGATTTATTATTTGAATCAGTAGATTGAGTAAATAGGATCTGCCCTCACCAGTGTGGATAGACATTATCTAATCTGTTGGGAGTTAAATACAGCAAAATGGCAGGAGCAAGTGAATCCTCTCTGTTTTCTTGAGTTGGAACATCCAAATTTTCCTGCTCTCAGAAATTACAGCTCTTGGTTCTCAAGCCTTCCAATTCTGGGACTTACAGCAGTTAGCCCCTCCTCCACTCCCATTTCTCAGTCCTTCAAATTTGGGCTGAATTACACAACCAGCTTTCCCAGTTTTCCAGCTTGCAGATGGCATATTATAGGACTTCTCAGCCTCTATTATCTTGTGAGCCAATCCTTAGAATAAATCTTCTGTTACATAGTTACATATATCTTACTGATTCTGTTTCCTTGAAGAACCTTGACTAACATGAGATTGCAAAAAACCTAAAACAGCCAAAATAATTTTGAAAAAATAGAATGGAGCTGAGAGGCTTTAACTTTACAATTTCAAAAGTATTGGAAAGCTATCATAATCATGACAGTGTGATACCAGGATAAGAGTAAATATGCAGGTCAACTGAACAGGGTTAAAACTTCAGAAATAAAGCCTTATATTTATAGTTAATTTACTTTTGACAAAGGTGTCAAGGAAAAGGATAGATATTCTAGAGATGGTACTATGACAATTGTTCATCCATGATAATATGAACTTAGATTTTTACCTTTCACTAAGTAAAAATTAACTTAAAGATTATTATAATCTTACAAAAAGAGTTACAACAGTAAAACTTTTGGTAAATATCATAGGATGAAATCTTCTGAAATTTGGGTTAAGCAATGAAGTGGTAGCTATGACACCAAAGCAAAGTTAATGTAAGAAAGAAAAGGTGATAAAGTAGAGTTCATCAAAATTCAATACATCTATACTTCAAAAGACATCATTAAGAAAACGAAAAAAAAGTAACACTAGAATATCATATTTTGTAAACACATATCTAATAAGGGCTTGTATCATGAATATACAGAGATTGCTTATAGGTCAATAATAAGAAAATGAGCACCTAAATAAAATAGGCGAAATATTTGAGTGAACATTTTAATAAAGAAGATATAGAAATGGCTAACAAGCACAAAGAAAGAAGCTCAACATAATTATTCATTAGGGAAATGTAAATTAGTGCCGCAATGAAGTACCATTTTAAATCTCTCAAAATGTCTATAATAAAAAAGACAGAAAATAGTAAATAAATTATAGAAATGGGATCCCTCATATATTGTCAAATGTGGCATACACTGGTGTTGCCACTTTGGAAACCCTTTGAGAGTTAAAAATACATTCACCATATGACACAGGCTTTCCACTCTTAGGTGTAAGATTCTCCCTGGGGCCTGAAAGTTTAAAGAGATAAATAACTCCTCCCTTCTCAGGCCAATCCCAAGGCGCAAGACTACTTGCGCCAGCAGCATGCACCAGCAAGATAGCAGAAGCAAGAAGAGAGCCAGCCAGAAGACAAGTACCCCCGAAGATCGAGAAAGAGGCCATTTGGATACAATGTAGCAGTTATGTCATACTAGGACACTTCCTGTTTCCAGGAGACTATAAAACCTTTGCCCCATCCTCACTTGGGACTGATGCCATTTTAGGCCTCAGCCCACCTACACCCAGGCGCTCACTAAAACAGCGTGTTTCTCCATACTGCCTTGTGTTGTCCGTTGGCGCATTCTCCGGGTTCAAACCGATACAAGAACCTTACATCTGGGGCCAAAACCCAGGAGGGGCTCAGGTCTGCGTTCTCTGTGGACCTACCCCTCCATCCCAGAGAGCAGGCCATAGCAGCCAGAAAAAGGAAGCTATTCAGCCTCCAGTCGCCTCTCTGTGCATGCACGTTGGTCATTGATCTTGCCTACTGGTAAATTTCCCTGGGAGCCTGGTTAACAGGGGAAAAGCCGCACGGCCTCTCTTGGTTTCTCCAGTCCGAAAATCCAACGTTAGTCCAAGAAGGCTCTGGCATGTTCCAGACACTCGCTGATCACCTGGTCTTAGGGGGATGCCTCTAAGCCATTTGATCCCATTCTGGAAACCAAAAAGGCAGCGGTGACAATCACTCCTTTTATCGTCTCCGTCCGTCCATCCAGGATGGTCTCCTTTTTCCCTGTTCTCCCATGCCTGCCCTCTGTTATGGGAAACTCCTGGTCCTCCATTCTAAAAAACAGCCCTCTAGGCTGCCTCATAAAAAACCTGCAAACCTTAGGCCTCAGGCAACATATCCACCCTAAGTGCTTTGTCGCTTCTTGCAATTCAGTCTGGCCACAATACAAATTGGGTAATGGGTCCAAATGGCCCAAAATGGAACATTTGACTTTTAAATTTTAACTGACTTAAGCAATTATTACCAACGACTGGAGAAATGGGGAGAAATTCCTTATGTCCAGGCCTTTTTGCACTCAGATCACAACCTGACCTCTGCGATTCTTGCTCATCTGTTCAAATCCTTCTCCTTCATTCTCGCCACCCTGATTGCCTTTCTCCTCCGGACCCTACCTCTTCTATCTGGTTCAATCCAGCTGACTACTGTCCATCCCTCCCAGCCCCTACCTCTTCCTCTCAACCATCTTCTTTAACCCCCAAGCCTCCATGTTGTCTTCTCAGCCACCATCTTCCCAGCTGCCATCTTCTCAGCCACTATCTTCCCAGCCACCATCTTCCCAGCTGGCATCACCTCTAAAAGTACCCACTTCTTTTCCTACACTGTCCTCTCCTCAGGACAAGTCTAGCATTGTCTGTACTCATTCTCCTTCCTCACCGCCCTCTTCTGAAGCCTATAAACCTATCCCACCACCTTAGGCCCCTATCTATCCTCCACTGCCTATCAACTCAACCCCCCGTCCCCCTTTAAGCCCTCAGCAGGAACCACTTCCGACTTCTTCCTTCTCACCCACCCATACTCACTTGGGTGCCATCTTTAGCCCATGCCCCCCCCTTACTCCAGCACCAGTGCTAGAGTGCCCCCTTCAGGAAGCAGCAGGATCTGAAGGTATTGTTAGAGTTGATGTTCCCTTCTCCCCCACTGACCTCTCTCCAATTAACAAAAGACTGGGCCGGGCGCGGTGGCTCAAGCTTGTAATCCCAGCACTTTGGGAGGCCGAGGTGGGCGGATCACGAGGTCAGGAGATCGAGACCACGGTGAAACCCCGTCTCTACTAAAAATACAAAAAAAATTAGCCGGGCGTGGTGGTGGGCGCCTGTAGTCCCAGCTACTCAGAGAGGCTGAGGCAGGAGAATGGCGTGAACCTGGCCGAGGTTGCGCCACTGCACTCCAGCCTGGGTGACAGAGCGAGACTCCGTTTCAAAAAAAAAAAGACTGGATTCATTTCCAGAAGACCCTATCTTATATTAAGGAGTTTCAGTACCTTACCTAGTCTTATGAACTAACCTGGCATACGTTATCCTCTCTTCCACCCTCACTCCAGAAGACCAGACCGTATCTGGACCCTAGCTCAGGCATATGCTGATACAATTCATCACCAAGCTCCTTCCCAGACTACTAGTGCAGAGGCAGTCCCCAGTCAGGACCCCCACTGGGATTATCAAGATGGGGCCTCTGGATACCACCATCGAGACCACATGATTATGTGTCTCCTTGCAGGACTCAAAAACAGTGCCCATAAGGCAGTAAACTATGAAAAGCTTTCAAAAATCACCCAAGGTCCTGATGAAAACCCAGCCCTGTTTCTCTTTCACTTAACTGAAGCCATGAGAAAATATACCAGCCTAGATCCAGCCAGCCCAGAAGAAATCACTGTCTTAAACCTTTGGTTCATCCCCCAGTCCACTCCCAATATTCAGCACAAGCTTCAGAAGCTTGATGACAGCCCTCAAACCCCACAACGAGACCTTCTTAATTTAGCCTTCAAAGTCTTTAACAATCGTGTTGAGGAAAGTAAAAGGCAAAAACAGGCAGAATTTCAAACGCTTGCCTCTGCCATCAGGGGCCCTGCAGGCCCACGGGGCTGCAGCTCCACACAGAAGCCTTCTAACAATCCACCTCCACCTGGTTCCTGTTTCAAGTGTGGCAATGAAGGCCACTGGACCAGACAATGCCCAAACCCAGGTAAGCCCACCAGGCCATGCCCCCTCTGCAGAGGACCCCAGTGGAAGTTGGACTGTGAGCAGCCCCCACAAAGACCGCCCTCATCCCTTCCTAAGCCAGCCACAACCTCCTACTCAGATCTCATTGGCCTTACCACTGAAGACTGACAGTGCCCTGGAATGGACACCACGGCAACTACCATTGCTTTATCCGAGCCAAGGGTAACCCTAATGGTGGCAGATAGGCCAGTATGTTTTTAAATTAATACCTGGGCAACCTACTCTACTTTACCTAATTTTTCAGGAGCCACCCAGTCCTCCCAAGTCTCTGTTGTGGGAATTGATGGACAAGTCTCCAAACCCTGAGCCCCCTCTCCACTTTTCTGCTCCCTGCACACCTTATCCTTCACTCACTCTTTCTCAGATCTGCCCTCATGCTTAACTCCACAAACTCCACACTACTCTCTACTTCCACGTTCCCCATAGTACCCAATGCATCAACCCAGACCGCTCTGGGGCTTCTAACTTTCTTTTACTTCTCCAATCTCCCATCTTAAAACATGCAACCTTTCCTTATCTTCCACCCGTAGTTAACCCCGCTGTTTAGGATACTTACACACCCTCAGTCACAGAACACCACACCCCCGTCCACATTACCCTTAAGGAGCCCACCCAGTTCCTATCACAGAAGCAGTATCCCACCACCCAAACAGCTCTCATAGGCCTAAAGCCTATCATTTCTCGCCTCCTCCCCAGTCATCTACTCCACCAAACAAACTCCCCTTTTAACACATCAGTTCTAACTGTTAAAAAGCCAGATGGAACTTAATGCTTAGTCCAGGACCTCAGCTCATTAACCAAGCTGTACTCCCAGTATGTCCAGTAGTTCCTAACCCATATACTTTACTTTCCACAATTTCCTCCAATACCACCCATTTTTCTATTCTAAACCTAAAGGATGCTTTTTTTTTTCTCACAATTCCTTTACATCCCAAACTCTTTGCCTTTACATGGGAAAACCCCGACACCGACCTTTCACGTCAGCTCACCTGGTGTGTACTACCTCAAGGTTTCAAAGACAGCCCCCACCTTTTTGGACAGGCCTTTGCTCATGACCTCTGTGCCTTATCCCTAAAACTGTCCACTCTCCTTCAATGTGTTAATGATCTGCTCCTGCCCCTCTCAAAGAGACTGCAATGCCCATACTATCTCTCTCTTCTAAACTTCTTGGCAGAACGGGGGTATTGGGTCTCCCCTAAGAAATACAAATAGGCACCCCCTCAGTCACCTATCTAGGCCTAGCTCTTACCCTGCAAACCCGAGGGCTCACAGCCGACTGCATATCCTTCCTCCAGTGGCTCCCACCTCCGCAAACTAAGCAAGAAATTCTCTTTTTCCAGGACTAGCAGGATATTTTAGGCTCTGGGTTCCCTCCTTCGCTCTACTTGCCAAACCGTTATACCAAGCCTCTAAAGGCCCTCTCTATGAGCCTTCAAACCCTGCACAGCCTATTACCCAACCTTTCCATCTACTCCAGAAGGCTCTCATCTCAGCCCCCGTCCTCACTCTCCCAGACCTCACCAAATCTTTCTCCCCCTATACTGATGAACGATGTGGAGTTGCACTAGGTATTCTAACCCAGTCTAAGGGACCCACCCTTTAGGTTATCACCTACCTCTCCAAACAACTTTAAACCACAGTTCTTGGATGGCCTGCCTGCCTCCAAGCACTGGCGGCAGCTGCTGTCCTCAACCTTAAAAGCCTAAAACTATCTCTCCATGCCAACCTAACAGTTTATTCAACACATAACGTCAAAGACATGCTAGCTCACTGCAGTGTACTAAGTCTCATATCTGCCCCACAGCTCCTCCAACTGTATACTTTATTCATAGAAACCCCCCCAAATCACCATGCTAACCAGCTCCCGTCTAAACCCTGCCATACTCTTACCTACAACCGCCCAAGACCCTACACACTTCTGTGTGAACACTGTTCAAACTTTTCTCATCCTTTTCCAAACCTAACAGACCAAGCCCTTCCAGATGCCTCCTTTACTTAGTTTGTAGATGGCAGCTCCTTCCTACATCAAGGACACCAACATGCTGGCTATGCTATAGTGTCACCCCCCCACACACTATTGAAGCCAATCTGCTCCCCCTAGGCACCACCTCCCAAAAAGCTGAACTCAGCACCCTCACTCAAGCTGTCACTCTAGCAGCCGGACAACAAATTAACATATATTCAGATTCTTGTTATGTGTTCCATATAGTACACTCACACTCGTCTATCTGGAAAGAATGAGGTTTCCTAACTGCACAGAACACTCCTGTCATAAATGGCTCTCTCATCAGCAAACTCCTTCAAGCTGCCATATACTCTCACAGAAAGTTGCCATCATTCATCTGCAGGGGCCACCAAACCCCAGACAATCGTATGTCAGCCGGGAATCCTTTAGCAGATCAGGTAGCCAAACAAGTAGCCCTACAACCCACGCAAGGCCAGTTTCTGTCCCTGACCTTGTTCTCTCCTCTTTACTCCTCAAAAGAAAAGGAGGACTTCCGAGCCCAAAACCTTCAAAACAATGGACCATGGTATGTCAAGGTAGGCCGCTTCGTTCTTCCTCACTCTCAAAGCCTTCCTCACCTCCAAAGCTTCCACAACTCTTTCCATGTTAGTTACAAACCTCTCTTTCAACTTCTCTGCCCTATTCTCATTTGTCTACACCTTTCCAGCCGTGTTCAAAAATCACCCAGTCCTGCTCTATCTGCCACTCAGTGTCACCCCAGGGCTCCCTCTGGTGGCTGTCTTTTCCTACCCA
This sequence comes from Symphalangus syndactylus, assembly GCF_028878055.3. Taxonomy (NCBI): domain Eukaryota; kingdom Metazoa; phylum Chordata; class Mammalia; order Primates; family Hylobatidae; genus Symphalangus; species Symphalangus syndactylus. Next base: position 27,670,280 of record NC_072438.2, read on the forward strand.
CCAACCCTGGGGCCAGATACTCGGGCAAAATTGGCAAGTAGACTTCACTCACATGCCACCCAATAAATGGCTCCACTATCTTCTAGTCTTTGTCTGTACTTTCTCCGGGTTGGTAGAAGCATTCCCAACAACTTCAGAAAGTGCAAATATCATCACTCAAACTCTCATCATACATATAATTCCCCGTTTCGGACTCCCAACATCCATCCAGTCTGATAACGGGCCTGCCTTCATCAGCCAAATTACCCAAGGCATCTCTACATCTTTAAAAATAAAGTAGGTTCTCTACACACCCTACAGGCCTCAATCTTCAGGCAAAGTTAAAAAAATTAACTCTGTCCTTAAAGCTCAACTCACCAAGCTGGCTCTAGAAACCCACCAGTCTTGGACAAAAAAAAAATCTCCCTTTCGCCCTCATGAGACTCCGTGCAACACCAAAAGCACCCTCTTTTTGTAATCCCTTTGAAATGATGTATGGCTAAACTTTTATCTTGGGGCCTCCATTCTTACCAAACTCTGAGCCACTTGGGATTTACCTCCCCTCCTTAATCCAGACACGATCTTTCATTTGTAAAGTAGCAGATGAGGCCATGCCTCTCCCTGTTAACACCTCATTGTCCTCTCAACATAACTGTCTTGCAGGTACAGACGTGTTTATCTGCCAACCCAACCCTCACCCAAAAGCTACAACCAAAGTGGACAGGCCCCTACACTGTGATACTCAGCAAGCCAACTGCAGTGAGAGTCCAAGGACTCCCCAGCTGGGTCCATTGAACCAGGGTCACGCTCACCCCTAAGGCTACTCCTTCCTCCAAAACATTAACAATGGGCCATACCCTCGGGGAGACCCTGTATATAATAACCTAAACAAAGGAAAACACGATCCTTAAAGGTAGGAGGAAGCCAAAGATGGCAAGGGAACAAATGGCCTCCATAAGGGATCATTAAATATTATGGTCCTGACACTTGGGCTGAGGATGGTTCATGGGGTTATCGCACTCCTATATATATGCTAAGTAGAATAATTAGACTACAGGCGGTTCTAGAGATAATCACTAAACAAACTGCCTCAGCCCTGGAAATGCTCACGCAATGACAAAACCAAAAGCACGCGGCAATTTATCCAAACAGGCTAGCACTAGACTACTTATTAGCAGAAGAGGGTGGAGTCTATGGTAAGTTTAATATCTCTAATTGCTGTCTTAACATAGACGATAATGAAAAAGCAGCTCTAGAAAGATTGCTTCAAACATCAGAAAAGTAGCCCATGTACCAGTCCAAACCCGGGAGGGATGGGATGCAACAAACCTTCTAGGAGGGTGGTTCTCTAATTTAGGAGGATTTAAAATGCTGGTAGGGCCAGTAATCTTCATCATTGGGCTCTTCCTGTTTCTCCCTTGTGTTATCCCACTGATAATAAAAGCCGTTAAAACTCTTGTTGAAACTACAGTTAACCACCAGACAATCCAAACGATGCTCCTGCTACAACAACACGATGGATACCAACCCATCCCTCAAGAATACACCCAAAATTAAGCTTTTCTTTTTCCAAGGTGCCCACACCACCCCTATGTCACGCCTGAAGTAGTTATTGAGAAAGTCATCCCTTTTCCCTTTTCTATAACAAAATAGACAAGAATGTAAGATTCTCCGTGGGGCCTGAAAGCTTAAGGAGATGAATAACTCCTCCCTTCTCAGGCCCAGTCCTAAGGCACAAGGCTACTTGTGTCAGCAGCACGTGCCAGCAAGATAGCAGAAGCAGGAAGAGAGCCAGCCGGAAGACACCCTGAAGATAGAGAAAGAGGCCATCCAGGTACAACCTAGCAGTTACGTCAGACTAGGACACTTCCTGTTCCCAGGAGATTATAAAACCTTTGCCCCATCCTCACTTGGGGCTGACGCCATTTTAGGCCTCAGCCCGCCTGCAACCAGACACTCATTAAAACAGCATGCCGCTCCACACTGTTGTGTTGCTGTTGGCATGCTCTCGGGGTTTGAACTAATACAAGAATCTTACATTAGGTAGCTGTCCCAGAGAAATAACAGCATATATACAGATAAACACATTGATTCAAGTGTTCTTAGCAGCTTTATTTAGAAAGCCAAAAACTAGAAACAGGCTAAATATTCCTAAACTGATAAATGGATTAAAGTGGTATATCCGTGCAATGGAATACTATTCAGCAATCAAAGGAAGCAAACCACTGATGTGTGTTACACCACGAACAAACTTACAAAACACACCGAGTGAAAGCTGCCAAACACAAGACATCAGGTATTACACAATTCACTTGATGAGAAATGTCCAGAAAAGCCAAGTCTGCAGAGACAGGCAGAAGATTAAATGGTTTCCGATGTGGTAGAGAGTGAGAGAGGTTGGGCACAGAGTGTGACCCTCAGTGGATATGAAGGATCTTACTGGAGTAAAGGAAATGTTCTAAACTGATTTACTGTGATGGTTGCACAGCTCATATATTTACTAAAACTCATTGAATTGCACACCTGCAAAGGGTGAATTATATGATATATAAAATACGCCTTGCTGAAGTTATATATAAATATGTATTTAGTCTACATCAAAGATGTGGTTGTAAAACGTTCCTCGATCCTGACCCGTGATTTTTCTCCTTCTCTGGTTTAAAACATTTCCATTTAGGGGAATAGCCCCAAAGCCTATAAAAACTGGCTTTTAATTCCATAAAATCGAATTGGGAGAGCTTTTCAGAAATACTTCTGCTTTGGAAAGTGATATATAACTGTGAAGTTACCCATTTTGAAATCAGTTTATACAATTTACTGACTATCCAATGTTGACAACTCACCTACACATTTTCATTTGTTTTAGAATGAATTTTTATGATGAAGCTTTTATTTTAAAATAAATGGAACTAAATATTAAATGACATAAGAGCTTATTATCTGTCAAAGGGAAAATAAAATAGAAACAGGCTGAGAGCTTCATCCTGAAGTCTAACATGTCTTTCATGAGGTCATTTATCAAACAGCAAGGACAAAAAAAAAATAGATACAATTTAAAGGGGATATTTATCTTTATAAATTTGGTAATTTTTGAAAGTTTTTCATTTAATTCTTATTGGATTATCACTAGTCACCTCAATGATTTTTTCAACAAGTCCCCTGCAGTTTGAATTTCTGACAAAATTGAAGATAAAATGTATAACTTACTAACATTTCATACAATGAACAATTAAGCAAGGGATATGTTTGTAAAATCAAAATTTGGATATATTTTTATTATTTTCAAATAAAGAACTTCTGGCACAGATCCCAGACTCTACATCCATAACAGAAATTAAAGCAATTAAAGTATCATTGAGGATTACCAATAATAATATAACATAAAGAATGGGCCTCACATTCTGTCTAGACTAGTTACCATAGTTGAAGAGACTACAGTAAGTAGAAATTCCAAATTTCTTATTTTTCAGTTAATATTAGCAACATTTGCCAGGAGTTAAGCTAAGTTAGGGGTTAATCAAGAAATAAAGAATCCAGAAAAGAATGGATGATACAACCTCTCCTTTCTCTCTCTGATGTATAAAAACTGATCTACAGGGGACATAATATCTATAGGGAACATCTTAGTGGCATTAAATCTATTACTCATGGGAATGATTGAAACTGAAATCCATTAAAATGATTTCATAAACATATGATTGCTGTTTTGAAATGTCTGTAGACAATCTAATTTGGTAAGCAATTCGCTAGACAAAAATTTGTATAAAAATTAAATAAATAAAACCTACACAGTATCTTTGCCATTATTCTATCACTGTTGAAGGAAGTCAGTGTGGCGATTCCTCAGGGATCTAGAACTAGAAATACCATTTGACCCAGCCATCCCATTACTGGGTATATACCCAAAGGACTATAAATCATGCTGCTATAAAGACACATGCACACGTATGTTTATTGCAGCACTATTCACAATAGCAAAGACTTGGAACCAACCCAAATGTCCAACAACGATAGACTGGATTAAGAAAATGTGGCACATATACACCATGGAATACTATGCAGCCATAAAAAATGATGAGTTCATGTCCTTTGTAGGGACATGGATGAAACTGGAAACCATCATTCTCAGTAAACTATCACAAGGACAAAAAAACAAACACCGTATGTTCTCACTCATAGGTGGGAATTGAACAATGAGAACTCATGGACACAGGAAGGGGAACATCACACTCTGGGGACTGTTGTGGGATGGGGGGAGGGGGGAGGGACAGCATTAGGAGATATACCTAATGCTAAATGACGAGTTAATGGGTGCAGCACACCAACATGGCACATGGATACACATATGTAACAAACCTGCACATTGTGCACATGTACCCTAAAACCTAAAGTATAATAATAATTAAAAAAAAGGAAGAATAAACTAGTGGCCGAAATGTATGAAAAAAATGTTCAATATCACTCATCATCAGAGAAATGCAAATCAAAACCACAAGGAGATACTATATCACACCAGTCAGAATGGCTTTTATTAAAAAGTCAAAAACAACAGATGATTGAGAGGCTGCAGAGAAAAAGTAACACTTATACGTTGTTGGTGGGAGTGTAAATTAGTTCAGTCACTGTGGAGAGCAGTTTGGAGATTTCTCAATGAACTTAAAACAGAGATACCATTTGACCCAACAATCCCATTACTGGGTGTATACCCAAGGGAAAATAGATCATTATAACAAAAAGATGCATGCACTCATATGTTTATCACCATGCTATTCACAATAGCAAAGACATGGAATCAAGCTAGGTGCCCATTCACGGTGGATTGGATAAAGAAAATATGGCACATATACACCATGGAATACTATGCAGCCACTAAAGAGGATGAAATCATGTCCTCTGTAGCAACATAGTTGCAGCTGGAGGCCATAATCCTAAGTTAACTAATGCAGGAACAGAAAACCAAATACCACGTTCTCACTTATAATTGGAAGCTAAATGTTGAGCACACATGGACATTAACATGAGAACAATAGGCACTGCACAGCGGGGAGTGAGGGAAGATGGTATGGTTTGAAAAACAACCTACTGGGTACTATGCTCACTACCTGGGTGCAATATACCCATGTATCCAAAATGTAAGTTAAATTTTTTAAAAGAATAAAATAGGTAAATTTATTATTCCATTATAGATTCTTAAGTATTTCAAATCAAAAACAGCAACTTTCCTAATAAAAATGTTTAGTATTAGTTAATAATTTTGAAATACACACAGCATTTTATAGTAATATTTTTTCCATAGCCCATTTCCAGTAGCCAATTACCTAAATTTAAAAAATTTTTTTATTGGTTTCAGATCTCACAATAAAATATATGCATATAGGGATGGCTCTTATTTTGGGAGAGGGTCATAAAATATCTACTTAAAAGCCATCCTTAAAAGTCATTGCAATATTATGAAAATAAACACAAAATTTTTATGAAAATCTACTTTAAAAGTGTATTATGTTCTACTGCTAGCTAAGTGTCAAATCAAAGTAGACTGTTTTATCCACAGAATGAATGCATCTGCTAAATCTGTATGTTAAAATAATAAACTTAATGATTTCCTTTTCCCACTTGGGAATTCACATGTATGTAAAACATGCCCCCCATTACAGGTGTGTGTTCCCCCAATATTATAAATCTCAACCATTTCAGCCACAAATTCAGAAACAAGAGCCTCAGTAAGGTAGACCATCTTAATCTGGGCCCATTCTCTTTCAAAACTCATAATTAACTTTCTTCTGGGTCCAAAAGAGTGGCTGCTGTGATTTGACACCTAATTTCATCTTTTGAAGACATGTTAATTTTTACCAACTCTTCCACCATTGAGATTGCTAACAACCAAATTAATGGAATTTAAAACTAAACATGCAGAAAGGCTAGGTTAATAATAATAAGTAATAATATAATATTAATAACAATAAGTAATAATGTACTAATAACAATAACTGACAATAATAATAAATAATATAACAATATCTAAAAATAGTAGCAAATAATATAATAATAACATTAATGATATAATAACTAAGCTTAGTTTCTACCTTATGAAATGGGTGGAGATGTGGTGTCATTAATCACATTTATAGAAGAGGAGCTTAGAGTTAGTGAGATTTCCTGACACATAGTCAGTGGCAGTGTTCTTTGTAGAAAGAGATCAACTGGTCTCTTGTTTTCTCTGAAGCTACATTTTCTTGCTGTTGATATTCCCTACCCTTTTGCCCTGATTTGGTTTTGAAGTTAAGACAAAGCAGGTAGAGAGTCCAATACATAGAAGGAAAATGTACCCACTTCTTTCCTCCAACCAGCTCAACTCCCCAAAAAGCTTTTACTCCATCTGCCAGACTGATACTTCCTTTCACTTATTACTGAACTTAGTCCTGCCAATGATCTCCAGGTTTTACCTGAACCCTTTCCACTGCAGCAGCCTTTGCCAACATCTCCTCCCTGTTTGGCACAGGAAGCTCCTGCTCTTGCCTGCCCTTTCCACAAGGCTTGCATTGTCTGCCACTTCCTCATTCCATTTTCCCCTCCCCATTGATGCTCAGAATTCTTCAGGATACCCCAAAATAGCTGGTTCTCAGAAAGAGTTTGAAAAATACTATTTCAAATAATCTGAGGAATCTTTTAAGTCAAATGTTGGTTTCTCCCCTCTTTTTTGCATATTTCTTTTATGTATGATGTGTAATTGTGTTTGATTGACAAAAAACTCATTTTTGAGTAATTTTAAAAGATCATATTGTATGCTGCATTTAATGTATACACTTAATTACTTAATAGTATTCTAATTCTTGGCTAATATGATTAACAAAGTGTCATTCTCATTTTTTATATGTTTCTTATCTCTTCCCCTAATGCCAAATCCATTAATTAATTTAACATATTTATGCCTTCAACATATTTATGTTGTCCATAGAACACCTACTTCCCACTTCTCCTATTTCCAGGTGAAGGGATCCCTACTAGAGAAATACATTTGGTCTCCTGCTCATCCTTACTACTTCCCAAAGAGAAGTGAGTCATTTGGTTGGCAGTTGGACCATTGGACCACATTTCTTGATTATTATAATGCATCTGTCACATATCTTGGAGCACTAGAAATTGGCTTCTTTTTTTCTAGCATCTTTCCCCCAGGACCTGAGGAAGACAGAAATCCTAGGAAAATATATACTTTTCTTTAGATGGGCCATTTCAAGATTTTGATAGGCCGGCAAAGGGGCATATTAGTGAGTCCACTTGACTAAGACCTATGCTACACCTTCTGATATATGTGGTCAAGAATAAAGACGATATTTTAACCTCTATTTGCCTGACTCTATCTACCTCTAAAGTTGGTGAGAAAACAAGGCATCATTGCCCTCAAACTCCAATGAACCTCAATATATCATTCACTGTGCTCGGCACTGAAGACATAATTGTGACTAAGAAAAAGTCCCCGCTAGCAATTCTACCACTAAAATATTTGCCTTATTTTAGTCTTTCAACGAGAATATTTCCAGCTTGCTAACCTGTTTCTATCTTCCCACATCCTAATGCCAAAATGACTGCTTAAATTATATTAACGGCAAAATGTGGCTAGGTTTTGGCCAACTGTGGCAGCTGAGGACTTTTCCTTCCAAACCACCAAAATTACTCTCATGTCAACAATCTTATCACCAATGACCAAGGTTTACAAATGTATTTGGACCATTATAAAGGGAAATATTTGTGTGGTTCAATTCAGATGGGATCAGGAAGGAGGCAGAGAACAGAAACTTGGGTAGGAAAATATGCAGGCAACACTAAGCTATTGCTGGCAGGTCATCCACTGAGTGATGGGAAGGTCAACTAGATGTCTCCTCAGCACTACAGATATTCTATGTTTACTTTGTGAGCAAAGAAGTTTGAAGACATCAGCTTGTCTTTCATCATGTTCCCTGGAAATTGCAAGAGAAGATACTAGGCAGTCATCCTGCTGGTACTGAATTGGCTTTCAGCAGACCCCTCAGGTACAATTCCCTGTCCCAGGCCCAACAGGAACTTCTTAAAGACACATCCCAACCAGTTCTCCTCTACTTTCCCACACAGCTCATGTGAAGTTGATCTTGCCTCCTGGGTATAAGCAATGCAGTCTTCCTTTATCATTATTCTAATATTTTGTGAAGGAATATGCTTTACATCCTGCTTTCTTCAGAGCCTTCTTTTATTGATTCTCAAGAGTCTTTCTTCTCCTAACAAAATCTTCCTCTTGGAAATGAAAAGTTATATTTTCTAACCTACTGTCTTAGTTGACCTTAAGAGTATATTGTGAAAGCATTTGTGCCATAACAATTCTAATTATTCCTGAAGCAAAAGTGATGGCTCTGGCTGGCTAGGGCAAGAATCTCATAGAGAAAAGTGCCAAACAAAGGACAGTCATAATTTTATGAGATACATTTTCACTATAATGATGTATTCATCAAATGATGACCACATGTCAGACATTACACCAAGAAGGCTCACTTGCTTTATTATAGTTAAACACCATGAGATAAACTTATATACTGTGTACTGTTACAATTCCCATATTACAGATTCATAAACTAAGATTATATTCCCAAGTCAATGTAGCTTAAGTGCATATTTGACTTCTATTTAAAGTCATTTAATGGCCTTTATATTCCTAAAGGACAAATGAAAACCCCTTAGTGTAAAATATATGCCTCTGCCTACCTCCACCAAACTTTGTTTTTAGCATCATCTCTTCTGCCCCCATGTGTCCTTAACGAATTTTCACTCTTCGCTACCCAGATGCACACGCATTTTAACTTTTACACAACTATATAATTTGGGAAGCTTTAACATCATTTTTTCATGCCTCACATATCTCTCTTCATTTCTTCTTCAACTTGAAATCTTAGATTTGTGTCCTAAACCAAAGAGCTCCACCTCAATCAGAAGCTCACCAATTCCCCAAGCTAGAGCTGGGCATCTCTTCTTTGTGTTCATTTGTGCCCATTTGTATCTCCCAGCACTAACCACACTGCAATTCTCTATCTCTCAACATGTCTACCATATTAGAAATTGGGTTACCTTAGGAAAAGAAAAAGTAGAAAGAAGGAAAGACACAAATATGAAGCACCAGATGTATGTCAAACACACACTGGTAGATATATTCTCATACCTTCTATCCCATATTTTCACCTGCTATTTCATCCTTTAAAGTCTTGAAATATATATCATTGTAGATATTTAATTTTTCAAAGGTACTAACTAGTAAGGTAAATCCAAGATGTATACACATGTCTCACCCAAGGTATATGTCCTTTTTCCTAGATTCTGTTATTATCCTCTTGGCACTTTCAGCCCATTGAACAATGCTTGACATGTAATCGGTGCTCAATAAATATTTGGCAGATAGAAGAATAAATAACATTTATAAATTTAACTAGCACTTTCAAATAATCATAGAATTGTGCTTCACAATGAGTCTGAATAAATTATGTTTGTCTAAAAACCAATGTCTAATCTGAGGATTAGCAAGTTACTTAAGAAGTTGTCTTTTAAAAATATATGATACCATTTTATTCACATAAAGGTAAACTATGAGTCCATTAAAATGAGGCCTGTTGATCTCTAAAGAGTCTAGGGATGAAATTATTGAAGCCTAGGAACACATTAAATTTTGTATTTTTTTTTTTTTTTTTTGAGATGGAGTTTTGCTCTTGTTGCCCAGGCTGGCGTGTGATGGTGCAATCTTGGCTCACTGCAACTTCCACCTCCCAGATTCAAGTGATTCTCCTGCCTCAGCCACCTGAGTAGCTTGTATTACAGGCAAAAACCACCATGCCTGGCTAATTTTTGTGTTTTTAGTAGAGATGGGATCTCGTCATGTTGGCCAGGCTGGTTTCAAACTCCTGATCTCAGGTCATTCACCCACCTCAGCCTCCCAAAGTGCTGGGATTACAGGCGTGAGCCACCACACTCGGCCAATTTTGTGTGAATTTTATACATCCTTCCAGGGAAATAACCTACAGATGTTATAAAATAATAATTTCAAAAGTTCTTTGACCCTCAAATGATTAAGAAATACAGACCATATTATTTCTATATTCATTTCACTCTACGATTATGTAATAATAAATGAATAAAGTACTCAGATATATATAGTGTTTATTTCTGAGCCCTAAAATTTTGTGAAACTGTAATGTAAATTAAACCAGAGAAAATATAATTAAAACACTCAGCTTTAAATCTGATGTAATCTACCAGTTCCAGCAATTTCTATCTTTATTAAGATAGCCAAATTAGACTGAACAGTTAGTTTTTATTGGTTTGTTTGTATGTTTGTTTTTGAAGGGGATGTGTAAGTAGAGGGGCTAGTTTTTTTTTTTGTTTCTTTTTTTCAGTTTCTGAGATCTGCCTGTTTGTAACAAGCTGACAAGTATGAAAAAATAAAAAAATATAACCTTTTGTTTCTCTCATCACTTTCAAGTCAATTTGAAGTGCTTATGTTCTACATATTAATAAGCAGCTCCTGGCTTTGGTACTGCTTAGACCACATCTAGTATGAATGTATACCAAAACTATGTATCTTGAAGAAAGCATACTTATAACAATGCTCTTGTCTACAAGTCCATGTATGTCCAAACCAATATTTACTTAGATATTTGAAAAATAAAGGAAAGGCATCTAAATTAGAAGGGAAGAAAAATTTTCTGTTTCTAGACAATATAATCTTATATAGCAAAAACCCTAAAGTTTCCATGAAAAATTCTTATAACTAATTAATAAACAAATTCAGTAAAGTTTCAGGATACAAAATCAACATCAAGTAACTATCTGAGAAAGAAATTATTACAAATCACATTTATAATAGCTTTAAAAATAAAATACCTGGGAATACATTTACTCAGTGAAATGAAAGATCTGTACACAGAAAACTATAAAACACTAATGAAAGAAATAGAAGACACAAATAAACGGAAAAATATCTTGTGTTCATGGATTGTAAAAATTCATACTGTTACAATGTCCATTCTACCCAAAGCAATCTACAGATTCAATACAATCCCTACTAAGATCCTAATGCCATCTTTTTCAGAAACTGAAAAGAGCGATCTTAAAATTTTTATGAAACCACAGAAGATCCCAAACAGCTAAAACAATCTTGAGCAAAAAGAACAAAGCTTGAGTATCATACTACCTGATGTCAAAATAGTATTAAGCTTTCATATTCTGTTCATATGGTAATTAAATTTTAAAATAATTGCAAGCTTTATTTTAAATTGTTTGGGCAATCTTTTTTCACTTATGAAAGTATACTGCTCCCTACATACCATCTACAATCCCTAAATAAAGTTGGAACATACAAAAACTAGTAAAACATATATTAAATCCAATAAAATAAATACATATTTAAGATAATACAAGTCATTTTTCCCCATAAAAGTAAGCATGTCATTGAATTAGACTGATTTCTCTAGATTAGAAGAAAATTCATTCAAAGACAAAAAAAAAAAGAAAATGAAATCTGGAGCATTAAAATTCGCCTTCCAATAGCAACTATAAGTTAATTTTAAACAATCCCAGTAAAGTACAGCACACAAATAAATAAATAAATCATAAAAGAAAAGCTGCAGTTGAGATTTATTGAAAGTGAGTTCCAATATTGCATGAATTCCAAATTAGGCTTGACTCGGAATATTCTGTTAGTTCCTAAGGGAAATCAATACTCTTTAGAAAAGAAAAAAATATGTGTTTTCCTTTCCCTTTTTAACAAAAAACTGAACTCAAATATTTCTTTTAGAAGCTTAGAAGGCACACAATCCCAGAGTGACTTTAGATAGCTGTACAGAAACAAAAGCACACAAAGAGGAAGGAAAGTTGCCAGAAGTTAACTATATTCCTACTTGAAAGGGAAAGAAAATGAACCTTTCCACTTTGTCTGGATTCCTGGAGAAGCTCAGTTTGATCATTTTTCTCCCTCTCTAAAAGCAGAAGCACATATTTTGAAGTTGTTATCATTGTCTATAAAAGGAACACATTTCAATCAACAGAATAAGAAAAGAACACTACTTTACCAGTGAAATACATTTTGATGATTTTGAATTGTTTTGCTTTTCAATTCAAAAAAGTTTCAAGAGGAAATAACTTATATTTGCAAATTTAACAAAATTGCAAATGTATTTACATTGAAAGGGTCAGGAATTTAATAGCATTTCCAAGTGAACTCTGGGCAGGTGCATATTTAATGTTACCCAAAGTTCCTGTCACACAATGGGCTGGTTTGCTACGACCATTACCATTTGCGTGGCGTCAAGTTAAAATGAGCTTTCAAAAGCCTGGAAGGAGAACAAAGACCCAAGAGGATCAGCTTCCAGTCTCAGGGGTCTTCCTAGATAGAACAAGAGAAAAGGTTTTCCATCACTGTGTGGTTGGAGTCACAGGAAGATGGGTAGCAAGAGGAACTGGGTCAAGTATTAACTGTGTGTTGACGAGTTTTAACCGCAGCTAACTGTGATGCTCAGCTTCTTTCCTTCCTTCTTCCCTAGTCCAATTCACTGTGTATTCACTTTGTGAGGGACTCTGTCAATTCTTAGAATCTTGCAATTGCCACTTCCTTTGCCATGTTTCCAAAAGCCGAATCTGAATCCCTATTCTCTGGGCTTTTCCCAGAACCTCAGAGCTGCTGTGCCCATGTATGTTACAGGATGAAAATGCTGCAAAATTACACCCACCAGGGCCTGAATGGTGGGAGCTGGCATACAAATATCCCACTTCTTCTTAATCCAGTCTATCGTTGTTGGACACTTGGGTTGGTTCCAAGTCTTTGCTATTGTGAATACTGCAGCAATAAACATACGTGTGCATGTGTCTTTATAGCAGCATGATTTATAGTCCTTTCGGCATACACCCAGTAATGGGATGGCTGGGTCAAATGGTATTTCTAGTTCTAGATCCCTGAGGAACAGCCACACTGACTTCCACAATGGTTGAACTAGTTTACAGTCCCACCAACAGTGTAAAAGTGTTCCTATTTCTCCACATCTTCTCCAGCACCTATTGTTCCCTGACTTTTTAATGATTGCCATTCTAACTGGTGTGAGATGGTATCTCACTGTAGTTTTGATTTGCAGTTCTCTGATGGCCAGTGATGATGAGCATTTTTTCATGTGGTTTTTGGCTGCATAAATGTCTTCTTTTGAGAAGTGTCTGTTCATGTCCTTCGCCCACTTTTTGATGGTGTAGAAAATGTGGCACATATATGCCATGGAATACTATGCAGCCATAAAAAATGACGAGTTCATGTCCGTTGTAGGGACACGGATGAAACTGGAAATCATCATTCTCAGTAAACTATCGCAAGGACAAAAAACCAAACACCGCATGTTCTCACTCGTAGGTGGGAATTGAACAATGAGAAGACATGGACACAGGAAGGGGAACATCACACTCTGGGGACTGTTGTGGGGTGGGGTGATGGGGGAGGGATAGCATTAGGAGATATACCTAATGCTAAATGACGAGTTAATGGGTGCAGCACACCAACATGGCACATGTATATATATGTAACAAACCTGCACGTTGTGCACATATACCCTAAAACTTAAAGTATAATAATAAAATAAAACAAACAAACAAACAAAAAAACAAATATCCCACTTGTTTCACTTATCAGTTAGGATAATTCTGAGGTATGCATCTCCACTGTTTCCAAAATTTCCCTGAAGGATCAATCCCTTTTTAGGTATGGTAGTGACAGGCTAAAAGCACCCTTTCTTGGTTTCTTTCAATCACTTTATCATTTGCTTATATGTATTTCCCTCCTATCTCAAAAAAGAAAAAAAAAAAAACCTGTATGAATTTGAATCCTTATCTCGGGATCTGCTTAAGGGAAAACCTAAACAAAGAGACTTTAATTCTAAACCCATTTACTGAGGATCTACTATATTACTTTTGTTAAGGCATGTCCAAGTACAAGCACTGACCACTCAAATACATTCAAGGGTGGAACAGTGTATTAGTCTGTTCTCATACTGCTAATGAAGGCATACCTGGAACTGGGTAATTTATGAAGGAAAGAGGTTTTATGGACTTACAGTTCCAGATGGCTGGGGAGGCCTCACAGTCACGGCAGAAGATGAAGGAAGGAGCAAACGGTGGTGGCAAGCAAGAGAGAGCGTGTGCAGGGGATCTCCCCTTTATAAAAACATCAGATCTTGTGAGACTTATTCATTACGACAAGAACAGCACGGGACAGATCTGCCTCTATGATTCAATCACCTCCCACCAGGTCCCTTCCGTGACACATGGGAATTATGGGAGCTACAATTCAAGATGAGATTTGGGTGGGGGACATGGCCAAACCCATATCATCAGGAAATAAATTTAAAAATGAGAACAGATGTACAACATATGCCCCATTTAAGACGGGCTTTCACTATTAGGCTTCTGTCCATTTTTGCAATGTTGGAATGCCAGCCATTGCATATCAGTGTTCTGGCTTTTCAAGGAAAGCTGAAAAAATCTTGAAATTTGAATATTGTCACTAATTCAAAAAGGATTCATTTTGCTTGTAATATTCTTCATGCCAGCAAAACTTTTCTATGTACTGGACTTGACCCACAGACTGCTAGTTTGCAAACTGTAACTAGAGATTAAAAATGAATAATTCCTGGTTCATATATATGAAAGAAACTTGCAATTTACAAAGGGTAACAGACATGCAAGCAACTAGCTATGAAGTTGATTAAAATGATAAAAGATATATATATATATATATAATCAAATAATTTCAGAAGAAAGAGACACTCTGGGAATGATGGAGAAGGAACATTGGAATATATATATATATATATATATAAAATCAAATAATAATTTCAGAAGAAGAAAGAGACACTCTGATTGGGAATGATGCAGAAGTAACATTGGAATGAATACAGAGTAGTAGTATATACCAAGAACAGCTTATAAGTGACTAGTTTCAGAAAGTATTGTTACAGAAAGCTCAAAATTAGAAAGCAAGACTCCACTCATTATCCACAAGAGTGTCATGTCACAATCCTAATCTAAGTTGGGGAATTATCACATGCTATATCTGCCCCTAGGAGGCTCACAATGCACATCAGTGTGTTAAAAACTCTGATAAGTCCCATAAGAGAGAATCATGGTTGCCTCTCTTTCCCCTGGCATTTTTTCACTGCTTTCAGAATCTTTCAATTCTATGTGGACACTATCAAGAACATTCTGAGAACTGATATTGTAGGGATATCTCTGACTTTAGGGACATGGATGAAACTGGAAACTATCATTCTCAGTAAACTATCACAAGGACAAAAAACCAAACACCGCATGTTCTCACACATAGGTGGGAATTGAACAATGAGAACTCATGGACACAGGAAGGGGAACATCACACTCTGGGGACTGTTGTGGGGTGGGGGGAGAGGGGAGGGACAGCATTAGGAGATATACCTAATGCTAAATGACGAGTTAATGGGTGCAGCACACCAACATGGCACATGGATACATATGTAACAAACCTGCACATTGTACACATGTACCCTGAAACTTAAAGTATAATAAAAAAAAAAAATTCCACAAAACACAAGAGGCCAAATGGAACAGTTTGTCATTAATTTTCACGGGACTGATATACAATATATGTAGTTAGTTCACTGCAAAGAGGGATCCCTATCTTTTGGGAAGGCACCATGAAGGAAGAGGGTTGAGTTGGATCTTAAATAATGGGTGGAAAGTACACAATAAAAGAGAAGTCAAAATAAAAAAAAAAAAAGATAAGCACTGAAAAAAGGAGGAATGTATTAATTTATCTCTCAAGTGTAACCTAAAATAATAAATATATTCAGAGAACTTTATAAACCCTCAAATCTAAAAAGTTCATGTATTACTCATGGTTTTCCAAAAATAAATATAATAAATACATATACACACAGATACATGTGTATATATAAATGTATATATGTATTTATATACATATTTTAATATTTATATATAATATAGTACTAATAGGATACACATTTTTATAAAACATATTACTAATAGAATATATATACATTTATATAAAGTACATTACTAATAGGATACAGATATATAAATGGGATACATATACACATATATAATTGTGTGTGTATATATTTCATTAGTTATAATTTAATGTATAAAATGAGATTAGTTAATATTTTAATATGTATATAAAATATATGACTAATAGGATACACACATATACATGTATAGATACATGTATACATATATATGGATATGGATATCCTCATATATGTATGTTTGTTTATTGATTGATTGACTGATTGAGACAGAATATTGCTGTGTAGCCCAGCTGGAGTGCAGTGGCGTGATCTCAGCTCACTGCAACCTCCGCCTCCTGGGTTCAAGCGATTCTCCTGCCTCAGCTTCCTGAGTAGCTAGGATTACAGATACGTGCTACTATTCCCGGTTAATTCTTTTATTTTTTTAGTAGAAACGGGGTTTCACTATGTTGGCCAGGCAGATCTCAAACTCCCGATCTCAAGTGATTCACCTGCCTCGGCCTCCCAAAGTGCTAGGATTACAGGCATGAGCCACCATGCCTGGCCTATATATGTGTATGTATATGTATATGAATATACTATGGATATATATGCATATGTATATATCTGTATACATGTATGTGTATAAAATATATAACAAATATCTATTCATATACATATTTTAATATGTATATAGAATATATAATAGGATATATATATCCTAGGATATATATACATACAGTTGTATATTTGTATATACATGGTCTGAATGCCATTATGCTTAAAACTACCCTGATTTCTCTCACCCACACGGTGTTCCTCAACCTCCTACAATAGCATATGAGAATGGGCTCCTGTGAGAATGGCCTCCTCCAATGGCACGTGAGAATGGGTTCCTGTGAGAATGGCCTCCTCCAATGGCATGTGAGAATGGGTTCCCGTAAGAATGGCCCCCTCCAGTGGCATGTGAGAATGGCCTCTTGGGAATAAAACAGCCAATATCCCAAGACTCTGAAGCCCTTAGACATGGGTGGGCAGTAGAAAAGGAAAGTCCTCTTTCCAGAGGTCCCCTCTGAAAAAAACACTTCAATGCCAGCACTGACAAGAAGAGTTGGCTAGACTTTGAGACTTAAATCAATTCCGGAGCAAATTCATGTGCCAGAAGATATATCAACGCCTGAATAAAACCAAATTACTACTTAGGCCCTAAAGCAGAAATAATCTTCAGGAATCTTCTAATAATTAGGGTTCTAAAAATCAGGGACAGGTTTACCTATTACTATGAAAACAAGCATCCTCAAGTTTACAAGATCACAGTGAGCCTGGAGGAATATATTTGAAGGCAAGGAAGCCCCCATATCATGACCATAGTGACTCCTATTATTATAGACTTCCCATTTGACAGGACAGCTAACAATTCAAAATTTCAAATATGATATTGTCCTATGAGGAAATCAATCTCCTAATAAGTGAACATCTCTATTGGTCTTCTCCAGAAACAAAGCAGACAATACTTTGTTCTCACGGGCATAATTTTATATTTTTTGATTTTAGATTAGATATTTTACATAATACTTACATGTACATATTATGTATACAATTAATTTATGTATATATAATTATATTAATTTTACATATATCAATGATTCTGGATTTTAGCATGTGCTTTTTGACTATCACGCTTCTTCCAGACATTCAATGTGACGGATCAGTTAAATGCTTGCTATCATTGTTTTGCACAAAGCATTGCCTCTAAGAACTCATTTCCCCGTAAAATGGGTTATCTAAAGTTAATCTATCTAAAGTCATGTCCATTTGATATTCCAGAGGTGAGTTTACATCAGGGGAACAATTTAAGAGCTGCTTGCTGAACCTAGTCTTATCCCTTTGTGTTCTGGAAGAAAAGGATCTCTATGAATACCTCATTTTTCCATTCTACCAATTTTGACCATTGGTGATATCTAACAACCATCAATTAGGCAATACACAATAGCGTAGGAAAAGAAAAAATGATAAAGCAAAATAGATTTTAAATAACATACACTTGTGGGATAAAGACTATATTTCCAAAATTTTTTATGAGGCTATAGGTGGACTAAGAAATTGTTTGTGAGGCTATAGCTGAACTAAGAAATTGTTTATGAGGCTATAGTTGGACTAAGAAAAAAAGAGAAGATGTTAATAAAATCAGAGACACATTTCCTTTTTCGCTACACGTTTCATGTATGTTCCCCTTGCCTTCAGTCAATCTCAGCATCGCTGGGGTCTTTGCCTACCAGGCCATTCCAAACCTTCATTTCTAAGTTAGTATTTTAAAAGGAGTAATTTCAAATCTGGCTCCGTTTGAATATCGTTCTGATCTGCTGAAGCACTTTGTCCTTCCAATTAGCCTTTTCCGTTTCTGCACCAACATTTCTCTCCTCCAAACCCACCACTCTGCCCAACTCATCTTTCAGTAGATTATTTCCAACAGTCTGGTAAATATCTTCAAATTTTTCCACCTTAAAAATATAAACCTACTTGTTTCCTCATACATTCCTGCCCACAGAACCTTTACACATGTCCTATGTATCAAAACTCCTCAGAAAAACAGTCTACACTGGCTGTTTCATCCTCCCTTGTACCTATGTACACAATGTTGTGTACATAAGGCTTACACAACATTGTGATGGCTAACTTTACGTCTTAATTTGACTGGGCCAAGGGGTGCTCAGCTTAAACATTGTTTCTTGGTGTGTCTGTGAGGGTGTTTCCAGATGATACCAGCATTTGAATCCCTAAACCAGATTATTCTTCCCAATGTAAGTTGTCATTATGTAATCCGTTGAAGGCATGATTGGAACAAAAAGGAAGTGGAAAGTGAAATTTGCCTATTTTGCCTCCAGGCTGCCTGTCTGAGCTGAGATGTTGATCTTCTCCCGCCCTTGGACTGGAATTTACACCATCATCTTCCCTGTTTCTTTGGCCTTTGGTCTCATACTTGAATTACCACCAGCTTTTCTGGGTATGTGTGTGTGTGTGTGTGTGTGTGTGTGTGCATGTGTGTGTGTGCCCTATTGGTTTTATTTTTTTGGAGAACTCTGATGAACACAAATGTCATATAGATTGTTAGTGGTTAGACTAAATTAGAACGCAGTTCCTCAGATTCCCATTGCCTAGCACTCCTTCCATGCTGGGATATAAGCAAATGTCATTTTATATCTGATATTAAATTTTGTATTGTATTAACTGAAATATTGTTTTCATAGTCACTGGGAGTAGGGTGCATATGGAGGGTTTGAAATAGTAATTGCATTCTGACTCTAAAGTAAAACATGTGTGTTGATATACCCAGTATAGAGCACATTCTATATTGTCTGTTTGTGATTTGTGGGTTCTGGGCATTTTATCACAGCTTAGAAGTGTTGGACTTGATGAGAGATCATGAGATCAAGAGAAGGGAAAAGAGGAGATGAACATTCTTCACTAAGGAGAGTAATTTCATTTTCCATAAAAGTGGAAAATATGTGCATAAAAGATATCACACTTTTCAAATATTATTTTTTCATAGGTCTTTATGATTTGTAATGGGTATAACTGGATCTTTTTTTACTCTTTTTGTATATTATATGCAAAGTTTTGTAATGTTCATTCTTGTGACAATTTGACCAGAAATATTTCCTCCAAAATAAAGTAGGAATAAATATGACATATTGAAAGTTTTTCTTTTGTCTGTGAAAAGTAATCATCTATCATCATACTCGAGATCTGATGCATAAGATCAGATGCATATTCACCTCCCATTAGAAGTAAAATGGCTCCACTGTAAACTTACATTGAAATAAAAAAAAACTTTCATTGAGATGTAAATATTTTATGACCAATGGCATACAGATGCAAAATCATGTAGTAAGTAATCCTGATGAATGGCATTCCAGTTCCATCCCGACTTTACAAATGATGGAATTAAGATTCAGAGAGTTTAGGGATTTGCTCAATGCTATCCTGGTGCTTAGTGGCTTCCTGAATCCCAGTACTCCCATTTTTCCATCAAATCAGTATGAACCTAGACTCAATAAACGTTTTGTTTTAAAAAATTGAGGCAGCTTCCTGAAAGAGGTGAGTTGGGCTTTGGAGCAAACAAATTTTTGTAGACTTGTCTTCTTGTTACTGAACATGGATGATGTCAGAAGTCATTTTCATTGACTTTAAAATCATAGGATGGAGAATGTTATTATTTAATCAACAAGTATTATTTAGCTGCCTCTGTTTACCAGGCACTGTTTAAAAGGCACTGGGATTCTGACAATAAATTTATAAAAAATCTTTAATGATTTAATCCCTCACTTTGTGGAGTTTGCAATTTGGAATAAAATATAAATAACATAGTATTCAAATCCAGAACTTTTAAAATCTCTTCCATGGTGTACACATAGTATTACTCTTCCTGCTGATCTTTTTTTGTAAATAAAGAATCTATTTTAGCGAAAGTAATTAATGTTTATTTTGAAAATATTAATCAATACAGAAAGATACAAAATACAAAAAAACACTAAAAATCCCAGTACCTGGAAATAATTAGACAATATTTGATTTTGTAATTCCATATGGATGTATAAACAGTAACTATTTTTATGAAAATTGAAATATATATTTTTTCTTTTTTACATTCCAAAAATTTTTTCTTGAAACATAACATACACATAGAAAAGTGTGAAAATTCCAAAGGCACAGCTTGATGAATTTTTACAACTTAGACACACTCAACAACATCATCTAGCTCAAAAAATAGAACCCCAGAAATCGTATGACTTCTACCACATCAATTTTTCTTGCCAATTTCAAAACTTTAGATAACTGGAATTATACAATATGTACTTCTTTGTACCCGACTTAGTCTTCAACATTATGCATGTGAGATTCTTCCTTGTTGTTGCACGTAGAAAGATTTTGTTCATCATCATCACTGTATTCTGTTGAATGCATGCAGCACAATTTATTTGGGTGGTTTCCAGTTCAATGTTATCACAAATAAAGCTGCCAAACACATTTTCCTTTATGTCTTTCAGTAGATCTGTATTTCTGTTGGAGATCTACATATGCATCTATATTCATATCCACATCTATATCTCTAGTTAGATATGCCTACATATAAGCATATATTTTCTGGGTCATAATGTATGATTATATTCAGCTTTAGAAGATAATACCAAACAGCTTTAGAAACAGTTTGTAAAATATCCATTACTACTGGCAATGTATAAGAGTTCTTGTTATTCTATATTCTGGTGAAACTTTATTATTGCTATTCTTTTAAGTTGTAGCCATTTGGATGAGTTTGTAGTGATATCACATTGTGGTTTTAATTTTATAATGACTAATTAAATTGAACACCTTTTACTAAATTTATTGAAAGATATACTCTTTAGTAAACCACATATTCCAGTCCTTTATTTCTTTCTGTTGGATTGATTGTCTTTTTTCTTAAGATCATATTCAGTAGATGGATAAAATGAGATCTTTGTTCTACAAAGTTATGTGGAATGAACTGCAAAAGACAAACATTGTAATCCCAATTTTAGTTTCTAGTTTCAACTCAATGAGGAAGCGATGCTAACTCTTAATTGACGTGGTTGAATTATCCCCATGTTAAGAGGATCTTAATTCTCCTCTTACTGTTCGAGTTGCTTTGATTGGCCCAGAAATCCCTGCTCTTTTTTTCTGGCTCTTTTGTTACTAGAGTGGGCAAGCACCTAGTTTGCCTAAGACACTCCCAGTTTACATCTATGGTCTTGCTTGGTGCAATTATTAATATCTCCCCCTTTTGCTATCAAGAATGTCCTGGTTTACAGATGATTGTATGATCATTCTACTAATTATTTATAGGTTTTTGTTTTATCAGTTTATCCCAAGAATGATACCTGAGGCTGCCACTCTATCCTGAATACTAAGCATGTACTTGTTCTTTTTTTTTTTGAGACGGAGTCTCCTTCTGTCACCCAGGCTGGTGTGCAGTGGCACGATCTCAGCTCACTGCAATCTCCGCCTCTTGAGTTCAAGCGATTCTTCTGCCTCAGCCTCCTGAGTAGCTGGGACTACAGGCACGAGCCACCTCGTCCTGCTAATTTTTTGTATTTTTAGTAGAGACAGGGTTTCACTGTGTTAGCTGGGCTGGTCTTGATCTCCTGACCTCATGATCTGTCCGCCCCGGCCTCCCAAAGTCCTGGGATTACAGGTGTGAGCCACCGTGCCTGGCCGCATTTACTTATTCTGATCTCAAGAGTCAGGGTTCTCTCCAGTGCATCCACCCAAAATTGTTATGGCACAGATTTCTTCGTTTTACCACTGAAATAATCACATTATAGTCATCAAGTGTCTGGAAGCACTCCAATGAAAAAGAGAGAATGCTTGGAAGCAAGTGCCGACTCAAACCAGGTCTAATCTGAACATTGCTCAGTTTATCTTGTCGATGGACTCAGTTAATCTAACCCAAAATACATTATCCAGTAAACCTGTAACATTATTAAACTCTTACAAATAAAACATTTTTCTCTAACCTAGTAATATAAGTCCAATGTCTGATCAATGGTATCTATGTCTGTATGTTAACCCTTTTCAGATTTAGCTTGCATCAGGATACAAATTACACCGTCCAAAATCAGTTCTAAGAAAAACCTGTGACCTATAAAATATTGTTGGGACCAGAGATGGGGGCAGGGAGTAGGAAGAATGTTCCTTAGAGTTGAGGACAAGAGACATCGTTGTGACCTCTCCTGACTGGGATCATCTTTGGTGTCTATGGTGTACTTTTTGCAGCCATCATTCATTCAACATACACTGTAGGGAAAAGAATTACCCTGTTCTATGTATTAGGCTAAGCACATGAGAATCAAAAGGATGAATAATACATGCACTTTATTTTCAGTGAGTTTACAATCCAAGAGGTCAAAAACAGATATTTTAAAATTATGGTAATACATTGTGATAAATGTTATAGTAGGTATAAGTGTCAGGTAACTTGGGGATGCAAAAAAAGTGATGTGGTTTCTACTGGAATTAAACAGAAAAGCCTTTACATAATAGCTAGTTGTTCAGCTGCATCCTTAAAAATGAGTAGAAATGTGGTAGGCAGACAAAGCAAGAAATGAAACACCAAGCAGAAGATACAATATACCCAAGACAAACAGATATTCAATAGAATAACATGGTTTAGAAATATCAGTAGTCTACTATAGCCAGGATTAAGGGTGCATGTAGGATATAATTTTAAAAAATTAGGCTGAAGAATTAAGAACCAAATCATTGACTGCCTAGTATGTCATGCTAAATAAAGGCCTTCAAGCTCATACTGTAGTTATTAAGATTAGTTTAATCTAAGGAGTGCCATGAACAGATTATGTACACCATAAATACAACACCATATTTTATTTTAAATTACATTCTTTCTCCTTACTGCTATGAGACACATAATAAATTTGAGGCATCTCCCTGAAAGGCCTAGTGTAAGCATAAGAGAGAACAAAGACTGTGGTGAGTAAATAACCTTGCCCTGCCCTACACACATTGGTGCAGATGTAATCAGTAACTTACTTCCATCTCAAACACGTTCCATTTGAAAATGCTGGAGGGTGGTGAATGTGTAAGTGGGTGAGATAACTTACTCACTAGAAAATCCTGCCTAAAGAAAACAATCAACGAATTAAAAAACCCAGGGCTAGAAGTCAGAAGATGAGAATTCCATACCCAGCTCTGAAGATGGCCCTTCTCCATTTACAAAATGAGGGAGGGGTCTACATGAGTTTAGTGTTTATTGCTGCTCTAAACACTTTTACCCTTCCTAGACCTTTTGATGGGGGATGGATAAACGATGGCAGCAGTTGGTAAGATCTCAGGGATTAGAAGTAAATGCCAGACACCAGACCAGGGACTGGGTCTTCAAGGTGGTCTCGTGGATGCACAAACACAAAATAGTGGAGGAAATACTACCTTTCCCACAATTCATGAAGGTCTACTTTACATTAAGGCTGATACATTTAACCACTAACTCACAGTATTTGATATTTTAAAATTAGAGATGTTATAAAATTAGGGTCAGCTTTCAAACTGAAGGGAATCTGGGGACAGCACAAGCTTCTCAATGTGCAAGGCGGGGGGCTGAAAGGAGCAAAGGGATCTTCCTGCGGTCATACAGCTGGTAAGGCAAACGCAGGATCAGAACCCAGAGATCCACACTCACAATCCAGGACATGTGCATACTCATCTCTAGGCTTCCTCGTGAAGAGCAAAAAGTAACTATCCAGGATCTTAAGGTTGCCTTCTCTTCAGAATGTCATCTCCAACAGTAGGCATGGAAGCATATTAAAAGCAGAGGCAAGGAAGTCTGTGAAGAGCTGAAATGATTAAAGAAAACCAACCTGTGTCAAGACATGCTATGCTGAGCTGTGTGCTTTAGGTGGACCAGTACTCGAATCTTCATAACAAGTCAGTGGCAAGAAGGGGGATGGAAGGAGCATTTCTATGCCTCATTTTCTCTCTTCACCCTCAAAATAACTATAATTGTTAACAATTATTGAGCAGTCACTACTTGTCAGGCAGTGCAGTGACATTTATAATCTCCAATCCTAAGGTACAGAAACAAGCAGGTAAAAGTATAGTATGCTATACTAGTTTCCTTAGCATACTAGATTCCTAATTCCTTGACACAACTAAGTACCAAAAACTGAGTGGATTAAAGCAACAGACATTCATTGTTTCTCAATTCTGAAGGCTGAAAGCCTGAAACTCAGGTGTCTGCAGGGCAGTGCTCTTCCTTGCATCTTTCAGCTGCTGATATGTGCCAGCAATACACATATCGGCTCCCTTGGCTTGCAGATGCTTCACTCCACTCACATGGCTGCCTTCTCTGTATGTGTCTTCACATCTTTTTCCTCTGTGCATATTTGTCTGTATGTCCAAAATTCACCTTACTAATAGACACCTGTCATATTGGATTAGGGCTCACACTAATTACTTCATTTTAAATCAGTTACCTCTATAAAGACCATATATTCAAATGAAGTCACATTCTGCTAACTTCTTTGGTGAGAATCCTTTCGGGCAATCCTTACCACTAGCCTAAGTATATAAAGCTACTCAGTAAAAGATCGATAATGTAATCCAATCTGTCTCACTTGGAAAGATGCTTTAAAACTGTAACATTTGGAATGCTCATGATTATTTTAACAAGTTACACTACAAATCTGGAAGGGATGGGGGAGGACTGATTCTTTGGTCCACAGTTCTCACTCATTCCAGATTTCCTCCATCCCAAAGACTTTTTCTTACACTTCTCATGTTTCCTAACTAAAGGTAGATACAAAATGCTGTTTCTCAATATCTATGTTTTTTTAAAAAATGTACTTTAAGTTCTAGGGTACTTGTGCACAACGTGCAGGTTTGTTACATATGTATATATGTGCCATGTTGGTGTGCTGCACCCAATAACTCGTCATTTACATTAGGTATATCTCCTAATGCTATCCCTCCTCCCATCCCCCCACCCCATGACAGGCCCTGGTGTGTGATGTTCCCCTTCCTATGTCCAAGTGTTCCTATTGTTCACTTCCCACCTATGAGTGAGAACATGCAGTGTTTGGTTTTCTGTCCTTGTGATAGTTTGCTGAGAATGATGGTTTCCAGCTTCATCCAGGTCTCTACAAAAGACATGAAATCATCCTTTTTTATGGCTGCATAGCATTCCATGGTGTATATGTGCCACATTTTCTTAATCTAGTCTATCATTGATGGACATTTGGGTTGGTTCCAAGTCTTTGCTATTGTGAATAGTGCTGCAATGAACATACATGTGCATGTGTCTTTAGAGCAGCATGATTTATAATTCTTTGGGGACAGAACCAGTAATAGGATGGCTGGGTCAAATGGTATTTCTAGTTCTAGATCCCTGAGGAATCACCACACTGTCTTCCACAATGGTTGAACTAGTTTACAGCCCCACCAACAGTGTAAAAGTGTTCCTATTTCTCCGCATCCCCTCCAGCACCTGTTGTTTCCTGACTTTTTAATGATCACCATTCTAACTGGTGTGAGATGGTATCTCATTGTGGGTTTGATTTGCATTTCTCTGATGGCCAGTGATGATGAGAATTTTTTCATGTGTCTTTTGGCTGCATAAATGTCTTCTTTTGAGAAGTGTCTGTTCATATCCTTTGCCCACTTTTTGATGGGTTTTTTTTTTCTTGTAAATTTGTTTGAGTTCTTTGTAGATTCTGGATATTAGCCCTTTGTCAGATGAGTAGGTTGCAAAAATTTTCTCCCATTCTGTAGGTTGCCGGTTCACCCTGATGGTAGTTTCTTTTGCTGTGCAGAAGGTCTTTAGTTTAATTAGATCCCATTGGTCAATTTTGGCTTTTGGTGTTTTAGACATGAAGTCCTTGCCCATGCCTATGTCCTGAATGGTATTGCCTAGGATTTCTTCTGGGGTTTTTATAGTTTTAGGTCTAACATGTTAAGTCTTTAATCCATCTTGAATTAATTTTTGTATAAGGTGTAAGGAAGGGATCCAGTTTTCAGCTTTCTACGTATGGCTAGCCAGTTTTCCCGGCACCATTTATTAAATAGAGAATCCCTTCCCCATTTCTTGTTTTTGTCAGGTTTGTAAAAGATCAAATGGTTGTAGATGTGTGGTATTATTTGAGGGCTCTGTTCTGTTCCATTGGTCTATATCTCTGTTTTGGTACCAGTACCATGCTGTTTTGGTTACTGTAGCCTTGCAGTAGTTTGAAGTCAGGTAGTGTGATGCATCCAGCTTTGTTCTTTTGGCTTAGGATTGTCTTGGCAATGCGGGCTCTGTTTTGGTTCCATATGAACTTTAAAGTAGTTTTTTCCAATTCTGTGAAGAAAGTCATTGGTAGCTTGATGGGGATGGCATTGAATCTACAAATTACCTTGGGCAGTATGGCCATTTTCACGATATTGATTCTTCCTATCCATGAGCATGGAATGTTCTTCCATTTGTTTATGTCCTCTTTTATTTCATTGAGCAGTGGTTTGTAGTTGTCCTTGAAGAAGTCCTTCACATCCCTTGTAAGTTGGATTCCCAGGTATTTTATTCTCTTTGAAGCAATTGTGAATGGGAGTTCACTCATGTTTGGCTCTCTGTTTGTCTGTTATTGATGTATAAGAATGCTTGTGATTTTTGCGCATTGATTTTTATCCTGAGATGTTGCTGAAGTTGCTTATCAGCTTAAGGAGATTTTGGGCTGAGACAATGGGGTTTTCTAAATATACAATCATGTCATCTGCAAACAGGGACAATTTGATTTCCTCTTTTCCTAATTGAATACCCTTTATTTCCTTCTCCTGCCTGATTGCCCTGGCCAGAACTTCCAACACTATGTTGAATAGGAGTGGTGAGGGAGGACATCCCTCTCTTGTGCCAGTTTTCAAAGGGAATGCTTCCAGTTTTTGCCCATTCAGTATGGTATTGGCTGTGGGTTTGTCATAGATAGCTCTTATTATTTTGAGATATGCCCCATCAATACTTAATTTATTCAGAGTTTTTAGCATGAAGGGCTGTTGGATTTTGTCAAAGGCCTTTTCTGCATCTATTGAGATAAACATGTGGTTTTTTTTTTTTTTTTTTTGAGACGGAGTCTCGCTCTCACCCAGGCTGGAGTGCAGTGGCACAATCTCGGCTCA
This sequence comes from Symphalangus syndactylus, assembly GCF_028878055.3. Classification (NCBI taxonomy): domain Eukaryota; kingdom Metazoa; phylum Chordata; class Mammalia; order Primates; family Hylobatidae; genus Symphalangus; species Symphalangus syndactylus. Next base: position 27,697,981 of record NC_072438.2, read on the forward strand.
CTGCAAACTCCGCCTCCTGGGTTCACGCCATTCTCCTGCCTCAGCCTCTCTGAGTAGCTGGGACTACAGGCGCCCGCCACCACGCCCGGCTAATTTTTTTGTATTTTTTTTAGTAGAGACAGGGTTTCACCATGGTCTCGATCTCCTGACCTCATGATCTGCCCGCCTCGGCCTCCCAAAGTGCTGGGATTACAAGCGTGAGCCACCGCGCCCAGCCAACCATATGGTTTTTGTCTTTGGTTCTGATTATATGCTGGATTAGGTTTATTGCCTTGCATATGTTGAACCAGCCTTGCATCCCAGGGATAAAGCCCACTTGATCATGGTGGATAAGCTTCTTGATGTGCTGCTGGATTCAGTTTCCCAGTATTTTATTGAGGATTTTTGCATCAATGTTCATCAGGCATAGTGGTCTAAAATTCTCTTTTTTGGTTATGTCTCTGCCAGGCTTTGGTATCAGGATGATGCTGGCCTCATAAAATGAGTTAGGGAGGAATCCCTCTTTTTCTATTGATTGGAATAGTTTCAGAAGGAATGGTACCAGCTCCTCCTTGCACCTCTGGTAGAATTCAGCTGTGAATCCGTCTGGTCCTGGGCTTTTTTTGGTTGGTAGGCTATTAATTATTGCCTCAGTTTCAGAGCCTGTTATTTGTCTATTCAGGAATTCAACTTCTTCCTGGTTTAGTCTTGGGAGGGTGTATGTGTCCAGGAATTTATCCATTTCTTCTAGATTTTCTAGTTTATTTGCGTAGAGGTGTTTATAGTAGTCTCTGATGGTAGTTTGTATTTCTGCAGGATTGGTGGTGATATCCCCTTCATCATTTTGTATTGCATCTATTTGATTTTTCTCTCTTTTCTTCTTTATTAGTCTTGCTAGAAGTCTATCAATTTTGTTGATCTTTTCAAAAAACCAACTCCTGGATTCATTGATTTTTTGAAGAGTTTTTTGTGTCTCTATCTCCTTCAGTTCTGCTCTGATCTTAGTTATTTCTTGCCTTCTGCTAGCTTTTGAATGTGTTTGCTCTTGCTTCTCTAGTTCTTTTAATTGTGATGTTAGGGCGTCAATTTTGGATCTTCCCTGCTTTCTCTTGTGGGCATTTGGTGCTATAAATTTCCCTCCACACACTGCTTTGAATGTGTCCCAGAGATTCTAGTATGTTGTGTCTTTGTTCTCCTTGGTTTCAAAGAACATCTTTATGTCTGCCTTCATTTCGTTATGTACCCAGTAGTCATTCAGGAGCAAGTTGTTCAGTTTCCATGTAGTTGTGTAGTTTTGAGTGAGTTTCTGAATCCTGAGTTCTAGTTTGATTTCACTGTAGTCTGAGAGACAGTTTTTTATAATTTCTGTTCTTTTACATTTGCTAAGGAGTGCTTTAGTTCCAACTATGTGGTCAATTTTGGAATAAGTGCAATGTGGTGCTGAGAAGAATGCATATTCTGTTGATTTGGGGTGGAGAGTTCTGTAGATGTCTATTAGGTCTGCTTGGTGCAGAGCTGAGTTCAATTCCTGGATATCCTTGTTAGCTTTCTGTCTCATTGATCTGTCTAATTTTGACAGTGGAGTTTTGAAGTCTCCCATTATTATTATGTGGGAGTCTAAATTTCTTTGTAGGTATCTAAGGACTTGCTTTATGAATCTGGGTGCTCCTGTATTGGGTGCATATATATTTAGGACAGTTAGCTCTTCTTGTTGAATTGATCCCTTTACCATTATGTAATGGCCTTCTCTGTCTCTTTTGATCTTTGTTGGTTTAAAGTCTATTTTATCAGAGACTAGGATTGCAACCCCTGCCTTTTTTTGTTTTCCATTTGCTTGGCAGATCTTCCTCCACCCCTTTATTTTGAGCCTATGTGTGTCTGTGCACATGAGATGGGTCTCGTGAATACAGAACACTGATGGGTCTTGACTCTATCCAATTTGCCAGTCTGTGTCTTTTAATTGGAGCATCTAGCCCATTTACATTTGAGGTGAATATTGTTATGTGTGAATTTGATCCTGTCATCATGATGTTAGCTGGTTATTTTGCTCGTTAGTTGATGCAGTTTCTTCCTAGCCTTGATGGTCTTTACAATTTGGCATATTTTTGCAGTGGCTGGTACCGGTTTTTCCTTTCCATGTTTAATGCTTCCTTCAGGAGCTCTTTTAGGGCAGGCCTGGTGGTGACAAAATCTCTCAGCATTTGCTTGTCTGTAAAGCATTTTATTTCTCCTTCACTTATGAAGCTTAGTTTGATTGGATATGAAATTCTGGGTTGAAAATTCTTTTCTTTAAGAATGTTGAATATTGGCCCCCACTCTCTTCTGGCTTGTAGAATTTCTGCCAAGAGATCCGCTTTTAGTCTGATGGGCTTCCCTTTGTGGGTAACCCAACCTTTCTCTCTGGCTGCCCTTAACATTTTTTCCTTCATTTCAACTTTGGTGAATCTGACAATTATGTGTCTTGGTTCCAAGATGGCCAAATAGGAATAGCTCCAGTCTACAGCTCTCAGCATGAGTGACACAGAAGACAGGTGATTTCTGCATTTCCAACTGAGGTACCAGGTTCATCTCACTGGGGCTTGTCAGAGAGTGGGTGTAGGACAGTGGGTGCAGCCCACTGAGCATGAGCCAAAGCAGGGCGAGGCATCGCCTCACCTGGGAAGTGTAAGGGGTCAGGGAATTCACTTTCCTAGCCAAGGGAGGCTGTGACAGACGGCACATGGAAAATTGGGTCACTCCCACTCTAATACTATGCTTTTCCAACAGTCCTAGCAAGTGGCACACCAGGAGATTATATCCCGTGCCTGGCTCAGAGGGTCCCACACCCATGGAGTCTCACTCATTGGTAGCACAGCAGTCTGAGATCAAACTGCAAGGTGTCAGCGAGGCTAGGGGACAGGCACCGGCTATTGCTGAGGCTTGAATAGGTAACAAAGCAGCCTGGAAGCTTGAACTTGGTGGAGCCCACCACAGCTCAAAGAGGCCTGCCTGCCTCTGTAGACTCCACCTCTGGGGGCATAGCCGAACAAAAGGCAGCAGAAACCTCTGCAGACTTAAATGTCTTTGTCTGACAGCTTTGAAGAGAGTAGTGGTTCTCCCAGCACAGAGTTTGAGATCTGAGAACGGACAGACTGCCTCCTCAAGTGGGTCCCTGACCTCCGCGTAGCCTAACTGGGAGGCGGCCCCAAGTAGGGGCAGACTGACACCTCACACGGCTGGGTACCCCTCTGAGACAAAGCTTCCAGAGGAACAATTAGGCAGTAACATTTGCAGTTCAGCAATATTCACTGTTCTGGGTACCCTGCTGATACCCAGGCAAACAGGGTCTGGAGTGGATCTCCCACAAACTCCAACAGACCTGCAGCTGAGGGTCCTGACTGTTACAAGGAAAACTAACAAACAGAAAGGACATCCACACCAAAACCCCATCTGTACATCACCATCATCAAAGACCAAAGGTAGATAAAACCACAAAGCACCAAAACCCCATCTGTACGTCACCATCATCAAAGACCAAAGGTAGATAAAACCACAAAGATGGGGAAAAAAAAAGCAGAAAAGCTGAAAATTCTAAAATTCAGAGTGCCTCTCCCCCTCCAAAGGAATGCAGCTCCTCACCAGAAACGGAACAAAGCTGGATGGAGAATGGCTTTGACAAGTTGAGAGAAGAAGGCTTCAGACAATCAAACTTCTCCTAGCTAAAAGAGGAAGTTCAAACCCATCACAAAGACACTAAAAATCTTGAAAAAAGATTAGACGAATGGCTAAATAGAATAACCAGTGTAGAGAAGTCCTTAAATGACCTGATGGAGCTGAAAGCCATGGCATGAGAACTACGTGACAAATGCACAGGCTTCAGTAGCCGATCTGATCAACTGGAAGAAAGGGTATCCATGATTGAAGATCAAATGAATGAAATGAAGCAAGAAGAGAAGTTTAGAGAAAAAAAGAGTAAAAGGAAATGAACAAAGCCTCCAAGAAATATGGGACTATGTGAAAAGACCAAATCTACGTCTGATTGGTGTACCTGAAAGTGACAGGGGGAATGGAACCAAGTTGGAAAACACTCTGCAGGATATTATCCAGGAGAACTTCCCCAACCTAGCAAGGCAGGCCAACATTCAAATTCAGGAAATTTGAATGTTTCTTGAGAGAACACCACAAAGATACTCCTCAAGAAGAGCAACTCCATATCTACGTTTTTGAATGGTGTCCTGAGTTCCTTGAAAGAAATCTCTACTATAGGTTTCTTATAAATCTAATGTATTGATAAAAATATAAATATAGGCTGGCCAAGGTCCAAGCCAGACCCAAACTAAGTGATGAGTGACACTAATGACTGTCCTCAGAGAAAAACCATACCAGAGAGATAGTATAGTATGGTGGTTATCATCGACCTTCAGGATAGGATTGCCTGGGTTTATATCCCTACTAGTTTAGTTACAAGGTATGTAAGTTTAGGCAATTAATTAACCTATGTGCCTCAGTTTTCTCAAATGTAAAATATCAGTAACAATAGTACCCAATTTAGAGAACTTGAAAGGATTAAAAAGGTAACTTATTAAAAAGATTCACTTCCTAGTGCATTATAATGGCTGAATAATTTTTAACACTTATTATTATTCTGAGGGTGAGGAGATGAAACTTGAAATGGTTATGGTTTTTCTCTCTCATTCTTTATCTAGCTACCTCCATCCTTACAAAACACAAGACACACGCACAGGCACACACACAGAAACACACACAGAATATTTGCTGGCCTTATTGGTGAGATTTCTCTTCCCTACCATCTTCATCACCATCTCCAACTCTATTAGTAATTTGGGCTGGAATTAGTAATTTAACTATTATAGAAGGAAATAAGCGAGTAGCATGAAAACTCATGAGACCTCCTCGGTCACATCAAGTTCTCCATCAAAATTTTGACCAGAAAATGCCATTCTAACATGTGGGATGCATGCCTGGTTTTTAAAAAACTGATACTTTTATTTCCTCTGTGACCATTATTTCTTGTATATAATACATTCTTGCTCTAGTCACAAGGATCTTCTTTGTGTCTTGAAGTGTCTTTATTATTATCATTCATTGTAGAAATTCATTATTTCCAGGGTATTGGTCTATATTTTTCCAGCTAAAAATTAAAACTCCTGTGTTTCTAAAGCCCTCTAAGCTAAAACTAGATGGATTTTAAGGAACAAATCAGCTTCATATCTGATGTATAGGCCATACAAAAGTTCACGAAACCACCCAATGTTATGACCAGAGACATTCAAACTGCAAACTCAAAAAAGAACTTGGATTTTTCATGCTGTAAATAGCTTTTTCCACCATGTCAGAACAAAATTCCATATTGTAATAAGACTCTTACCTCTCTTGATGTCTACCTTTTCTATTTGACAACATAATGGTGCAATTAGAATTTTGCAATCAGTTTCTTCTTTTGATAACAAAACCTAACCTGAGAAATTTTTTAATATCCACTTTGATGAAAGAAAAACTTCAGCTGAGTTAAATTTAAAGGAGCTTAATTGAGCAATGAATGATTAGGGAATCCGGCAGCCCCCAGAATCACAGCAGATTCAGAGACTCCAGCGCAGCCATTTGGTAGAAGAAGATTTATAGACAAAAAAGAGAAATTGACGTACAGAAATGGGAAGTGAGGTACAGAATGGCTGGATTAGTTACTGCTCAGCATATGCCTTATTTGAACACAGTTTGAACACTCAGCAGTGTATAAATGGTTGAAGTATGGCCGCTGAGATTTGTCAAAACTTAGCTATTGTTACAGGCACACACTCCTACGTTAGGTTTTCCATCTCATCTACTATTAAGCTAGGTTACAGTTCATCCACAAGGACTCAAATACAGAAGTACAGAGTGCTTCTCAGGCCATGTTTAGTTTGCTTTAATAACTTGTTGAATAAGAAAATGTTTGTGCCACTGCAAATACTACATTCCCTGGATAAAATACTCTGGAAAAGTTGAGAATCATATGTACTACTAAGAAAAAAAAAATAAGAAATAAAAATGAGAAAATAGGCCACATGTTTTCAACAGGTCTCACCTAAATCCCAAAGATCATTGATTTATTCAATTGCTTTACTTTAAGCCTAGGTTTGTGGCCCAAAACCATTATGAAACCTGGAATTGACATATTACTATTAATTTTACTTTGTATTTTGTTTCTATTTCTTGTTTAATTCTTGAAGAATACAGCTTCTAACAAAATAGTACTGGCCCAGCACATTCTGATGATAGCATAAGACCATGGAATGGCCAAAATGGAACTTAACAGTAGACTCAGGGCAGACAAAGCCTGAGAGCCACCCCCTTCAAACCTCTTCTGTTGCTGAAATGTGACTAAACAGTTTGACTCCCCCAAATTGAGACGCAATCAACAACTGGAGAACGTTGATCCTGGCAGTGAGGAACATCAAAACCCAACTAGAAGATGACTGGTCAGTGACGCTTTTGAAGAAAGATCTTGATCAAAAAGGGGAAATGGGCTGGACGCAGTGGCTCATGGCTCTAATCCCAGGACTTTGGGAGGCCAAAGGGGGTGGATCACTTGAGGGCAGGAGTTCAAGACCAGCCCGGCCAACATGGTGAAACCAAGTCTCTACAAAAAATACAAAAATTAGCCAGGTGTGGTAGTGCATGCCTGTAGTCTCAGCTACTCGGGAGGCTGAGGCAGGAGAATTGCTTGAACCCAGGAAGTGGAGGTTGCAGTCAGCAGAGATCGTGCCACTGCACTCCAGCCTGGATGACAGTGTGAGACTGTCTCAAAAAATATGGGGGAGGGAGATGTAAAAATTTTCAGAATGAAAATAAAGCCACTAATATTAAAAAAGAAGAAACCCTGACAAATAGCATAGAGCCAGAAAATGCAGAAGAGAGGGTTCTCAGGCTTGTGTAACAAAAATATCACAAATGACACTGCAAATGCCACAACCTTGCATAAAAGCCATCACAACCTTACACAAAAAATACTTCTGCAAAGCCATTTGCCCAGCAACTGCCTGTCCAACCTCAAACTGGCATCACCCTTACTATTGATCTTTGCAGCCAAGGATATTTCTTTCAAAACAATTACATAATCCTTCTCATTTTTTTTTCCTTTAAAAACCTTTGTCCTTTTCCTTCCTGAATACAAACATGGTTTACTAAATCTGTTCCCTTGTTCTTTTAGAGAACTTTTCTCTATTTGCTATTTAGGTTGACAGATAAACATTATCTGTTTTATTTATAGCTGAGGAAATAAGACTCAGAGAATATATGTAACTTGCACCAAATCACACTGCAGGTAGGAAGTGGAGTAAGAAATGAAAGTGAAATCCATACAAAACCACAGTTCATATTCTTGGCACTATTCCACAGTGTTTCAACTGGACCATTAAATAATACATGAACACAAAATGCTCAGGCCTTAGAGAGAGTGTTACCATCATGGAAACAGTAAGACTCATTTAAAAATTAGCTATTTGTCAGTTGGACTGCCTGGGTTCTAATCACTAGCTAATTTTATGACTTAGGGTAACATACTTAGCCAAGTCTCGTTTACATAAAATGAAGGTGATGATACCTGCCTTATAGGGCAAACATGAAGACAAAATGATAAATATGATGCATATGATTATGTGATTAGATATATATCTGTCTTTAATTTAAAACATAAATAGTAGATATAATCTCACTAGCTCTACAAATAAGAAAAACTATTTTCTAAACATTTAGAGAAAATTCATATTTTAATAACACAAACAGCTTGCTAGACTACTCAACTTCATACAGAATGAAAATGGGTATGTCGCCTTTCAAGCTTTTATACTAAAAGAACTTAATGAAACTACAGAAAAAATAAACTTGAGAATACTCTTTGTCTTTAATATAAAACCAGATATTAAAAACAACATTTATACCTTTAGCATCCTTTTGAAAAAACTGCAATCTAAATGTGTGAATGTAGCTGACAACAAAAAGTTGGCATTGGTGTTTCCGTAAGTGGGTTATCTGAAACTGCCTGGAGGTAAGAGATAAAAAGTCCATGTGTTTTACTGAGATAAATACAGAAGATCTCCTGATTTACTGAACATAGATTTGAGATTATCAGGGTTCATGCTCTGCCATGAGAAAAAAAAAAATGGCGCATTTGTTTTGTGTAAGGTTTTAATAGATGATTAGATTATCATGCACATCATTTTCCACTCAGCAACTGGGTCCTGAACAGAATTCACTGAAAAGAATAGTCTATGTTTCAGTGGGAAAATATAATTTCAATGCTATGGTTTGAATAAGTACCTTTCACAATTCGGGTGTTTTCAAAGTGATTGTATTTAGAGGTGTGGTCCTTGGGAGGTGATTGGGTCATGAGGTCTCTGCCATCATGAAAGGGATTAGGTGCCCCTACAACAAAAGCTGGGCAGACAGAGTTCACCCCTTTTTATCCTTCTGCCTCCCACCACACAAGGACCCAGCTCTCCTCCTGGCAGGAGGATGCTGCATCAAGGCACCACCCTGAAGGCGAAGAGCAGCCTTCGCCACACGCTGGCCCCTTGATCTCGGACTCCCCAGCATACAAAACTGTGAGAAATAAATTTCTTTTCTTTATACATTACCTACTCTATGTTATTTGGTTATAGTAGTGCAAAGTAAGGCATCCATCATGTTAATAGGATGGAAAAGGTAGAGTAATTGTTACAGGCATTTTGGAATTATTTTTCTTGAGTAACCACTTGAACTACTGAGAGAAGACTGACAGAAAGGCTACACCAATGCTCCTTTTGTGTCAATGACCAAAAGAGATCGATATTCCATTGAACACATTATTTTATCCAACAAGGTTAAAACTAAACCCAAAGGACTGCTATTTTTGACTAAGGAGAAATTCTTTCAGAAGGCAATTGATTAAATGTATATGGCCCTCTGAGCATATGGCACTTCCATATAACCCCTTCCTCAGAATATTTTTATCTGAACTGGTTCTATACAATTTTGTATCTATTTTCATCGTTTGAAATGATGACTCCATTCCAGGCGAAGTATGGTATATCTATTGTGTAGAAAGACAAGGAAGAAAATAATGTCTATAGCTACTAAAGCATTACTGATATTTCCTGAGAATGCAAGACTTTCAAAGGTTGAGAAATTCACAGGTTATAAACTACATACACTTTTATAGAACCATTGAAGAAAAGCTCAGTTAATTGTAAACCTTGTTGCAACATTTCTTTGGGGGAAATGGATAGATTATATTCTTTTTGCTAAACTCATTCTGCTTAAAACATTATTTTGGGGAAATATCTATGTTCTTGGTTTCACAAATGTGAACTCATTAGTCAAGTTCAGACATAGACCCACACATTTACCTTTATGCAATTTCTTTTTCCCCTAATTATGAGATTTTCTCTTGCTCTAGTAATTTTCAGTGTGTCGAGAATGTATGCTGGAAAATAAACTCTGAATTGAAAGTACAGGAACCTGATTTGAAGCAGTCACACTAATTCTCCTTTCTACCTCTTGTTTACTTTATCCAGATATCAAAACTTTTAAAGTCAGCGTTTACAAAATGAATGGTGCAGTCTAAATTCTATGTTACAGATCCCACGAATATAGAATAATGTAAGGAGAGCAAGAGAAAGGGTCAAGAGTTTTGGTTTTCAGTTGGAATATGCAGAGGGAGAGAATCATTTCCAAATGGTCTCAGTCTACAGGTCAAAACTGGAAAATTTTTCAACTCATTTCCCACTCCAAAGTTCCATGAAATATATATCTATTACATCGAAGAAGAAGTTGATCCCAGTTGATTTTTGAGTTAAGCTTTTATTGTAAATGCTATATCTTAAATATGTTCTAAATGCACTTTATTTATTTACTTATTTATTAGAGATAGGCTCTTGCTCTGTCACCCAGGCTGGAATGCAGCAGCATAATCATAGCTCACTGCAGCCTGGAAGCTCTGGACTCAAGTGATCCCCCCACCTCAGCCTCTTGAGTCACTGGGATTACAGGCGTGAGCCACTGCACTGAGCCTCTTCACATTTTTGTGTTCAGAATCTTACCATAGATGACTGGAGGCAGAGTAGTTCCCACAATACAGACTACATAGTCTTAGGTGGCTACTTAAACACTGGTTTGTTGTCTCCAAGAGATGAAGGTCATTTAAATTTGAATATTAATTTTCATGCCATTTCAGATTTTTAGAATCCATCAGAAAGCAATTTTATGCTTAGATACTTATGAGACAGTCAGTCTTATTCATTGTCCCCTGACAAAAATATAGCCCATAATAAACAGACAATTTTGTTTATTTCCTCAGCCTGGTTTGCACAAGTCTTACAGTCCTTTAAGCATTCTTGATCCATACAATCACTATGTGACTGCTCTTCTCAGGAACACTCCTGAAATTCTGGTTTTCATCCAGCACAAATATCCAGTAAAAGCTTAGAGGAAAGTTCATATTTCAACTTGGATCTGTAAAATTTTCCTGGTACAAAATACAGCAGGTATGGAGGTGTGTTCTCAGAACTCTCTTCAAGAGAGCCTACTTTGAGTAGCATAGTTGAATGACAGCTTCCATGTGGGGCCACTTTGATCATTCACTTCAAGGCCTCACATCCCCCTGGCTGCTCCCAGCTAATGACTGAGTACAGCAGGCTGCTAGTGCTGCCCCATTTGTTTCTGGAGTGGAAACATTTGTAAGTAGCTCAAAGACTCCAAATTAGACTTGTGGAGCCTTTCTCAGAACTTTATTGCAATTGGAGGCTCCTCTTACCAATCTTACTTTCTTCCTCTCTCCTTTCTCAGGTGTGAGAACAGCATGGCAGTCTAAAGGCTCTACCTTCTAACTCTTTCTCCTTCTCCCGCTGTCATTCACAGGAGTTGTCTAAATCTCTATCACTATTTACTGTTATTATTTGGTGATAAATCTTTTTTAACGAATCTCTTGCACACTTAATATGTCTTGGCATCTACATCTTAGAGGGCCCAAGACAACACAGAAAGTGAGCATTGAGAGCTTTTATTCTATTCAGGAGAATTTCTTCAGTTCAACAATATTACATGACTAGTTGTAAATTTAAAATACTCAAAAAATATATGGTCTGAAGTTCAAGTGTTTTTCCTCAAGGAAAGCATTAAGAGTAAGGAAATTCATTTATTCCCTCATGTATTAATCCATTCATTCAATCAATAAAATGGTCATTAAAACAGACATGGCTCACACACAACAGATGAAGTGCTGTACCAGAATAAGATGGTCTCAGTCATCATAAAGCTTACAGTCTAATGTAGCAAGTCTTAAATATTTTTTGTTGTTGTTTAGGGGCCTCTTGGGGTTTGATAAACGCTATGGACACATTCCCCAGAAAATTCATATGCACGTATGAATATAAGAACATTCTGAAGCTGGGCACAGTGGCTTATGCTTATAATCCCAGCACTTTGTGAGGCTCAGGCAGGAGGATCACTTGAAGCCACGAGTTCAATATCAGCCTGGGCAACAAAGCAAGACCACATTTGTACAAATCGTGTTTAAAAATACAAGCCTGGTGTAGCAGTGTGCACCTGTAATCCCAACTACTTAGGAGGCTGATAAGAGAGGATCACTTGAGCCAAGGATGTTGATGCTGCAGCGAACTATGATCATGGGAGTGCACTCTGGCCTGGGCGACAGAGCGAGATCCTGTCTCAAGAAAAGAACATTCTGTGTAAATACTGGAGATTTCATCAACGAAATTCTAACAGCTTGAGTTCCTCCTTTGTCCTGGCTCATGTGGTAATCTGGCTCTAGTGACTACATTCCTGCCATGTCCTTCCATACCCAGGTTCCTACTTTCAGTAACTTTACTACAATCCAGATTCTCTCAATCGAGCATCGTCTTTTCTTCCTTCCCATTGAGACTAGAAAACAATCTCTGGAATAGGGTCTGGCTTCTCCAGAATGGTTATTTTGCCTTCTGGTATTTCTCTTCATGACTCACAAGGCATCATTTTTCAACTGTGTAATTCCAGCAGCCTCCTAACCCTTCTCTCTAATATCTCCTTATTCTGTTCTGTCATATTCTAAAACCAGATTCTCTTAATATTCATGAAGCACAGATTTGCAGATGACCCTTCTTTTATCAATCAGATTCTCCTGCCCTCTTGCCCATATAAGAAGGCACATTGAACTCAATCATTATAAACATCCTCTACATAAACTCCATGTTCCAAAGAAACTCTAGTCTTTGCTTGTCATTGAAGACAAGGCTCATTTTCTTGCCTCAGTGGTTTCTGTCAACTAAAATGCTTTCTATCCCCTTTTCTGATTATCTCTGTCCAGGTGTTAAGGCCTGAATAAAATGCCCACTCTTCCATGGTATACAAGCAAGGGAAGTAATACAAGTTGAAATAAAAGTGGTTAAGTGGGAATGGAAAGTAAAGAATCACGTAAGACCTATTTTAAAGGTAGAAGTAAATGTTTCTGATTTTAAATATGAGGATAATATTAAATATTAATAAAAACTACCAATTTGTAGCACTTCCCCTGTATGTACCTCTACAAATTGTGTTCTCCATGAATTAGTTATTTTATATAAATATCCTGGACAGGAAGTTGCTATTATTATCCCAGTACATAGATGAGAAAATAGATCCTTACAGATGTTAGTAAACTATTTAAGGTTTCATAGCTTCAAGAGTAAAGTTGATATTTTAATTCAGGTATGTCTAACCTGTATTATGGTCTTAACCATGAAGACATGACTTGAAGGCTTATAGCCTGAGGGAATTGGTAAAAAAAATTGTGAGAGAAATAGGCAAAACAAATTTTCTTTTTAAAACATTTAACTTTGAAACATTTAAATAATATGTAGACGGAGATGTTCACCAGATAATTGCAATCACAGAAATGGAATTTGGGAAAGGAATAATTAATAAAGGTACTGATGGAGATTGCAAAAACAATTGAAATAAAAACAAAAATTGACAAACGGGACATAATTATGGACCTTCTGCATATAAAAAATCAATTATCAACAGAGTAAACAGGCAACCTACAGAATGGGAGAAAATATTTGCAAAATATGTGTCTAACTAAGGTCTAACAGCCTTATAGATTCCATCTACAAGGGATATAAACAAATAAGCAAGCAAAGAAACAAAACAAAACAAAAAAATAAAAAATAGGGAGAGGACATGAACAGACATTTCTCAAATGAAGATATATACACCACCAACAAGCATATGAGAAAATGTTCAATGTCACTCATCATTAGATAAATGTAAACCAAAACCACAATGAGATACCATCTTACACCAGTCGGAATGACTATTACTAAATAGAAAATAACATTCTGGTGAGGCTGCAGAGAAAAAAGAGAGCTTATACACTGCAGGTGGGAATGTAAATTAGTTCAGCCACTGTGGGAAGCAGTTTGGAGACTTCTCAAAGAACTTGAAACAGAACTACCATTCAACCCAAAAATCTCATTACTGGGTAAATACCCAAAGGATTATAAATCATTCTACCATAAAGGCACATGCACATGTATGTTCATTGCAGCACTATTCATAATAGCAAAGACATGGAATCAACCTAGATGTCCATCAACAGTGGACTAGATAAAGAAGATGTGGTACAGATACACTGTGGACTACTAGGAATCCACAAAAAAAGAATGAAATTGTGTACTTTGCAGCAACATAGATGGAAATGGAGGCCATTATCCCAAGCAAATTGGTGCAGGAACAGAAAACCAAATACTGCATGTTCTCACTTGTAAGTGGGAGCTAATCATGGAGTACACATGAACACAAAACAGGGCACAATAGACACCAAGGCCTACTTGAGAGTGGAGGGTAGGAGAAAGCTGAGGTTAGAAAAACTACCAACAGGTACTATGCTCATCTCCTAGATGATGAAATAATCTGTACACCAAACCCCCACGACACACAATTTACCCATGTTACAAACCTGCACATGCATCCCCTGAATCTAAAATAAGAGTTGGAAAGAAAAAAAAGAGTTATTTACTTGAAATAAGATGAAGTTCTAAGAGTAGGTGCAGTAACAAATGAGAGAACAATAAAGAAAAGAGAAGGAGGCCAAAGGCTAATATTCTGGAAAAACTTCCATGAATAATGATGAGGAAAAAATGGAAAAGGAAGACAGGAGAATTTCATGACAGATTCCAGGGCCAATAGTGCCATAATATGGAAGTATGCTGTAATATGGAAATGGTAATATGTTCCAATACAGAAAATAATTTGATGATCTAAGGTCAGGATATCTTGGAGGTCCCTGAACAAGAGTTACAGCGGAGCAGTAGCAGTTAAAGCCAGATGGGAAGAGGTTAAGGAGTTATATATGGTAATACCTGGCTTGACGACGGGGATATGTTCTGAGAAATGAGTCCTTAGGTGATTTTGTCATTGTATGAGCATCACAGAGTATACTTACAGAAACCTGGGTGGTACAGCCTACTACACACTTAGGCTACATGGTATAGCCTGTTGCTCCTAAGTTACAAACAGACACAGCATGTTACTGTACTGAATACTGTAGGCAATTGTAACACAATGGTCAGTACTTTTATATCTAAACATATCTAAAAATAGAAAAGGTACAAGAAAAATACAAGATGAAAAATATGCACCTGCATGTGGCGCTTACCATGAATGGAGCTTGCAGGGCTGGATGATGTTCTGAGTGAGTGACTGGTGAGCGATTGTGAGGCCTAGGACATTACTGTACACTACTGTAGATTTTATAATCACTGTACATTTAGGCTACACTACATTTACTTTAAAAATTTCTTTAATGATACATTTACCTGCACTTATGGTAAATTTTTACCTTTATAAACTTTTTAAAACTTTTTTGACTCTTTTGTAATAACAGTTAACTTAAAACACAAATACAATGTACAGTTGTGAATGTGTTTTTTTCTTTATCTTCTTATTCTAGAAGCTCATTCTATTTTTACTTTCGATTTTTTTCCTTTTAAACTTTTTTGTTAAAAATTAAGACATAAACACACACGTTAGCCTCGGCCTATACAGGATCATTATCATCAATATCGCTGTCTTCCACCTCCACATGTTGTCCCACTGGGAGGTCTTCAGGGGCAATAACATACATAGATCTGTCATCATCTCCTATGATGACAATGCTTTTTTCCGGAATTCCTCCTGAAGGACCTGCCTGAAGCTGTTTTACAATTAATTTTTATAAGTAGAAGGAATACCCTCTAAAATAATGATAAAATATATAGTATAGTAAATACATAAATCAGTAACATATTCATTTATTATTATCAGGTACTTTTATATGACTGGCAGCATAGCAGGTGTGTTCACACCAGCACCGCCACAAACACATGAGTAATGAATTAAACCATGCCATTACAATGACTACAATGTTACAGGGCAACAGGAATTTTTTAACATCATTATATTATCATGGGACCACCATCGTATGTGCAGTCTGTCATTGGCTGAAATGTGGTTATATGGAACGTGACTGTAGATAATTTGACTTTTGTCAGAGAAGGAAGTTTTTGCTTCATGTGGATTGTTTGTTGGAAAAATGCCTCTTTATGCATCTTTAAGTAATATCTACTCCCTCTCTGAACTGTGTCCTCCATTCTAAGAGAACTTTCCAGGTACTGGGATGCATCCATGTCTTCACAACCATCTTTCCTGCTCACTGAGTAAAATAGCACATTCGTCTGGGACAGGATTGATCTTTTCCAGTTGAATTACACAGGCTTGAAGTTGTCACCAGTTAGTGTCCAAATGAGTATTATTCTAGTGAAAATGTTGTTCTACCACTGTAATTTGGTAATTCCAGTACTTGAAGGTCATTGTGACTATATATACACTAGACTGCAAAGTTTTTGAGGACAAGGACAATGTAATATTATCTCAGTACCCATTAACCAGTATAAATATCACAAACACAGACGTACACACACACACACACACACACACACACACACACACACACACACACACACCCCTTCACCTCCAGTACCAAACAGAATACATACACTAGGCATTAAACATTATTGAATGCATTTATAAATGACTAAGAAGATGAATGAATGAAGAACTTGCTAAGTAACAAAGATAAATACATACATTTGTAAAAACATAAAGAGAAGTTATATTTTATGTAGCAATGCTATCTAACTAGTACATAGGCTAAAGGGATACCTAAAATAAAACAGGTTTTCGAAAGATGAACCCTCTATGGTGAAATATGCTAAGTATCCAAACAAAGTTTCCATTGGTATAGTCCAGTGTAGTCTTTCCTTGGCAGTACATTTATCTACACAATCTCTAAACTACAAACTCTAACATTACACACTTTTAAAAAAATTATCTTTCACTGGATTAAAAATGGAAACTCTTTGAATTGATAAATGTTCTTGACATCATTCTCTTCTTTGGGTAATAGCCTTTGTACATTTCATTTATGATAACATCAATTTCACAAAGGATTATTGAGTTGTGTCAGCCAGAATAAGCTAGGTTAGGTTTTGGTAACAAACTCTAAATCTCAGTGGCCTAAAACAACAAGGATTTGTTTCTCACTCACATTACATGTCCATCTAGGGCTCTGCTCCTGTGGTCTTTAATAAGGCACTCAGGCCAGTGGGCTCTATTATCAGGTACATCCCACTAACAGGAAAAGGCACACAGCAAATCATCCAGGAGCTTTTCACCAGGAGGTGACATGTACTACTGCCACACAGGAATTTTTGACCAAAGCAAGAGTTATCTCGTTAGGCAGGAGATATTTCTGCTTCATTTTGTATTTTAGAATATTATATTAAAATGAGCTATTTAAAAACTGTCAGTCACCCAGCTGGTGTTCTTTGCTTCCTTAATGAAAGGAATATTTTTGGCAAAAAGTGAATTTTTTTCTGGCTGCAGCAGAAAAAAAAATCCCTCCTACACCTATTCAGATAGCTGGTATAACATTTACAAAAAAACCAAACAAACAGAAAATAACAAGTTGACAAAGATATGGAGAAATTATTACCCTTAGACCTTCTAGGTGGAAAGGTAAAATGGTACAGTCACTATGATAAAAAGTATAGCGGTTTCTCAAAAACTTAAACATAGCATTACTAAATGATCTAGTAGTTCCACTTTTGGCACATACTACAAAGATTTTAAACCAGGGACTTAAACAGATATTTGTACATCAAAATTTATAGCAATTCACAATAGCCAAAAAGGTAGAAATGACTCAAATGCCCATAATGGATGAGTGGATAAACAGAATGTGTTGTATACACACAATAGAAATCATTCAGTCTTAAAAAGCAAGAAAATTCAGATGCATGTTACAACCTGGATGAACTCTGAAGATATTATGTTGAGCAAAATAAGCTGGACACAAAACAACTAATATTGCATAATTCTACTTATTCATATGAGTAGAGTAGTCAAATTCATAGAGACAAACTAGAAAAAAATGATTACAAGGGGCTGAGGGAAGGAAGGAAGGGAATGATGAGTTAGGATTTAATGGGTACAGAATTTCAGTTTGGAATAATAAAAAACTTTTGGATACAGTTAGTGCTGATGGTTGCACAACAATATGAAAATACTCAATGCCACTGAATTACACACTTTAAAATGGTAAATTTTATGTTCTGTATATGTTATTGCAATAAAAGTAAAAAATTGAGGACAGGAACATTTCTCCTGCTTTCTCTCTGGCCATTTTCTAGGGCCATTTGTAATATTTTGTTTCTACATGTATCTGAATTCTGGCTTCCAATAAATGAGGCAGACTCAAGAATTTGCTCCTTAGATACTATTAATAATTCATAGCATACGAAAGACCCGAGAGAGAGATTGGTTCTGGTCCATGCTAGTTGGAATAAAGGAGATGCCAACATTAAAAAGATATGACTTTATTCCCAAAATCATGAAACAGATCATACCATTTACACCAACATACTCACAGGATGAGGGTTTTATTTCCCAAAGATTCTCCATAAAACAACCTCACTATATATAATACATGACGTGTGTGTGTGTGTCTTTTACAAACTTTCAAAGTTAGACTGCAGAATTAGCAAATCTAGGACTACAGGCCTAGTGACCAAACATCTATGCATTGTTTACTCCATGCCAGACTCAGCACAAAACACGGGAGATGAAACACAAGATGCATAAACACAACGCTTGCCTTTGAAGTACACTTGCACTAATGGCAGAGATGGGTGAGTAAATAATTCATAATAAAAGATGTCTTTGGTGTTGTGGCAGGCCAATTAATTCTGCATGGAAGGGTCAGAAACAGCTACACTGATAACTTGAGGAATGTTTAAAAGGGCAAATGGGAATTGGTCAAATGAAAAATGGCAGATGAGATGAAGTGAGTTGTGTTGGCATTACTAGCAGAGGGAACGGTACTAGGAAAGACTGGAAGACCTTGAAATGCACTGCATCCCTCCGAGACAGCAAGTCTTCAGCTGTGATTATAAATGGAGAACCTGGTGAAAGTGGCCTGAGATCAATCCAAAGGCAAATCGAGGCCGCAGTGTGAAGGTCCTGGAGCAATACAGAATCCTTATGATAATCTAGTTTTTGAAATATCCGTGTTGTTCCTCATAAACATCAATGATCTCTGCTCTTTAGATGTATTAAAGATTTATAAAAATATCCATAAGTCTTCACATGTCCTTATGATGGCTGAAATACAATACTCTCTGAGTTATTGCCAAAATATGTGAAAAATAAAAATAGGCTGTATTTATATGCCACATACATATATTTAAAATGTAAGCCATTTTCTTAAACAAAGAGATGTCTATTTTTCTTAAATATAGAGAGGCCACAAAAGTTTATGTGAAAAAAATATATATATGTAAACAATGAATTCAACACTTAAATTTCATTCTGTGAAGTCCAAAGGGAATGGCCTGGCAAGATCAAACTCAGATGACCCCAACTTACAAAAATAAGTCCTATGCTATATGGACCTAAAAATCTCCACCATCAGGAATTTACATGGTGGAAACTAAACCTCAACTCCAAATCATCCTCTCCTGAAGTTACCAAATTCCTATCTCCTGACCACATTTACCACCGAGTTACTGTTGAGTCCAGTGCTGTTTCAGTTGCTAAGGTTACATTGCCTGGCTCTTAAAATATTAACTATAATCTTAAAAAAAAAAAGTTGTGATCAAAATAGCTGGCTGGCTCAACTGCTTTATATACAGTCTATTCTGCTAAGGAAACCTAAACAAGGTATGATAAATTTATTAGAATAGTGGAAAAATTAAAAGAAATCCTGGGTGATGCTGATCAGCAATGGAGACATTCTGTAAAGATTTTGTAACAGCAATCCACAAATTAATGGTTTTACTATGTCTTCCAAATACTTCTCCCAGCAACAAAATTTCCCTTTGAAATTAAATGTTAACAATAACAGCAATATTTTTTAATAAAAAGAAAATTTTAACATAAATTTGCTGCATTAAATGTCTTGTTTTATTAAAAAGCGGACATAAAGTTTTATACATGTGATATTTATTTAGATATTTAGGTTCTTGAAATATTTTTTCTTTAATAACCAAAAAGTGCCTGTGATTGAGAAATCAGATGTTAAGCACATTTCAAAGGGTGAAACTTACTGCCACTTATAAGGGCAGTACAAAGAAAAGTTTGCTTATAAGTAGCTTCTATAAAAATGTGTACCTGAATATTTCTCTCAAGGACTTGCAAATTATTACGATGGAATCTTTCAGCCATAATGCCTTATCTGACAATAAGTATTTCAAAAGTTTTTATCTAAGTGACATTGGAATGGAATTGCTATAACTTAGTTTTCTGTTTACAACAGGTGCTATACGAGTGGGCTGTGGCTGCCATAGCAAGACATCATAGACTGGATGGCTTCAACAACAGAAATTTATTTTTTCACAGTTCTGGAGGCCAGAAATCCCCAATAAAGGTACCGAATGATTAGGTGAGGGCTTTATTTCTGCTGACAGACAACCACCTTCTTGTTGAGTTTTTATACGGTCTTTTCTCTGTGGCTCATAGAGAGCGACAGAGAGAGCTCTGGTGTTTTTTCCTCTCTTATTAGGACACCAGCCCTGTATCACTAAGGCTCCATCCTGATGATTCCACTTAGCCAGTAACTATGGGAATTAGGGCTTCAACATACAAATTTAGAGAAATGTGATTCAGTTCATAACAGGTGCTTAACTAGAATTCTGTATGCACATTGTTTTAAGAAAAAGCGACATGAAACCTAAGGATTTACTATCTGTTGTAGAATTTCTCATATAAAGAAGAACCTGAGGCAAGTACAGAAATGTTACCTTCCTACCTTCTCATTGGAAAGCAGCTCACAGAGAATACAATAGTTCTACCCACTATGCCCGTATAATGCAATGATATGTATCTGTCACCAAAATCTCCATGCTAGTCTCACCCAACTTCTCAAACTATGCTATAACTATTGGCAGATCTCACATAATTGAGCAATCTGAATGATGGAATTGTACACTAGTTGAATACAGGAGATACTATTTTACATAGCACAGCAAAGCTCTGCCATAACTCTACAAATAGGGCTGAAAGAATCAAATATGTAAAATGCAGGGTCATGTTATTGCATGGTTAATAAAATGACTGACTCTTCTCAGCTACCTGAGTGTTTTAGGTTCCTGAGAGCCAAGTCAGTCATGTCATTTCTGAATTTTGGTGATCAAAGGGTGGATGATCACAGTTTTACTCCATTTCAACTTGATTATTAGTTAAATTAAAAAAAGGTTTTTCTATGTGTGCTGTGAGACTGATTCTCATTTAGTATGGATTCATTAAAAATTAGGATCCCTTTTTCCCTCTTGGTTAAGCCAGTAAGATTGTAGATTGTCAGACTCTGCCTTGTTCTTTTCCTGAATTCCAAAGGTAAAATGCAGTAACGAGAGTAGGGATGCCAATAACGTGGAGGCAAGGAGAAGGCAGCTCCAGGGACAACATCAGGAAGCACGATAGAATGTTGGCTAAAAAGCTTGCTTTTTCACATTATGTCAGATTTCACATTCTAACTTCATCACTTCCTGGTTAAAGCATCTTGAACAAATCACTTTTTGAATCACTTAACACCATGGCTTCTACATTTCAAGCCCCAAAGGGTAGGAATTATTATTATTAATGCTATTACCAAAGATGCTAACAAAGGAAAGGGTTTTCACTGTCTAAAATGGTTCATGTTTATGAAATATTTATAAACGGTGTTCACGTTCAGGAGCAAGCCTGTAGAGATCTTTGGGCAAATGCCTTGTTAAAGAGGATTAATCTAAATATTGTTTGCCATTTGCTCACGTACGCTAATTCTATTAGTCTCAACTATTCAAGGATATTCATTGAAGGCCTAACTCCACAGGAACTGGATTGAGGATAAGATTGGAGGACCACCATTTTGCCAGGACTTTACTTAGAATAAACAACTAGGTCCTCACAACAATCCCCATTTTCCAGATGAGAGTATTGAGGCTCAGAGAGGTAAGCAAGTTGTTTAACTTATTCCAGCTCTCAAGTACACACACTGAAATATAGCCAACACCTTTGTAAAGATTACAATTGAATATATTCTTGTTTTGGGGTTGGCAAATTTTTTAGGTAAAAGACCAGACGTTTTAGGTTTTGCAAGCCACCTGATCTTTGTCTCAAAGACTCTCAACTCTGCCTCTTGAAGGCAGCTATTTACAAAATGTAAACGAACAAATGTGACTGTGTTCCCACAAGACTTTATTTATAAATATGAAGAGTGGGCCAGGTGCGGTGGTTCACGCCTGTAATCCCAGCGATTTGGGAGGCCAAGGCGGGTGGATCACTTGAGGTCAGGAGTTGGAGATCAGCCTGGCCAACATGGTAAAACCCCATCTCTACCAAAAAATACAAAAATTAGCCGGGCCTGGTGGTGTTTGCCTATAGTCCCAGCTACTTGGGAGGCTGAGGCTCAAGAATCACTTGAACCTGGGAGGTGGAGGTTGCAGTGAGCCAAGATTGTGCCACTACACTCCATCCTGGGCAACAGAGTGAGAATCTGTCTCAAAAATAATATAAATAAATAAATAAATAGTGGACAAGATTTAACTCATGAGCTGCAGTTTGCTGACCCCTGTTCTAGTTAGAGTTATAACTTAATTTTCACAATAGTTAAGCATTCAGGACAACTATGTTCATTGTGTCTCCCCAACAGAATGTTTTGAATTTTAATTTCCTAACTCATAAAACTCATAGTAAAAGCCTCTTCCCATGGTCTATTAAAAAATTATGTTTCACTGTTTAGCCTAAGACATATATTTAGACACTCAAATATATTTTAGACAGATCATCACAGTAGATAATATATATTAAATGAACAAATGAATATATAACCAAAGAAATAAATTATTGGTGTATGTGAAGGCAGAACATCTTTACCAAAATCTGCCTCCTGTTTAGATAAATGTGTCAGATATTTATCAAAGATCTCCTATATGTGAGGTGTTCTGCTAAGAAGTGGAGTTGTATGAAAGAATAAGACATAATCTTTCTTCCCAAATGACTTAACTCTGGGAGACAAATAAATGACACAAGTGTAAGTATTACAGTTATGAAAGTTATGTCAACTTTTTCAGAGTACTCAGATATAGTAAATGGATTAGTCCAGAAATATTCTCAAATACAGCTTCCTACAGTACCAATCCATATGGTACTACTATTCAAGACGTGCAAGAATCTATCCTCACACAGCAAAATCACAGTATGTCTACATTTAGCCTGGATTGAATTGATATCAGGATGGTCAAAATTAGAAACATGATTCTGTATTGGATATTATTTTTGCCATTTCCTTAATTTTTTTAAACAAGTGATACTCTTCTCAAATTTAATATTGGTTCCTTAACCCCAACATTATTTTGGAAGTGAGTTATATTAATTCTATCCTTTGTAGCCTCTATGCTTTATTCTTTATCCTCATGCTTAACTGGTTTTCTCCAAATGCCTTTTTTTCTTCCCTTTCCCTTCACAGCAGCCATGCAACCATAACAGAGTTGAGCATAAGTAGGCTGTTTTTTTTTATCGTGTAAAATGCATGAGACACCATAAAAATTGCCAATGCTATACTGATAACAATTCAAGGAAGATAAATCAAATGCTAAAATATGTGGGAGAACGTATCAATACATAAAAATGGGGTGGGTAAGTCTGAAATTATCATGGCATGGCTTCAGAAGGAAAGATACTAAGAAAGAGTTTGGAAAATAGTAATATTATCTGGATGAGATGAGTGAGTTTCATTTGTCACAACCCTAGGATCCATCTGAGCCTTGCACATCATTGTGAATGATGCTTTGAGTGTTATAATAGAACTAAAAGATGTGGAAGCATTTGATTTAACGCAAAGACATCAGTTTTGTCTGCCAAATCCCAAGAAAGACATCTACAAGCCTATCAATCAACATTAGGATCTCTGTGTAGAGCAAATGACATCCAAATCATAAAGCTGTCATCATTTAAAATGTATTTTTAAATCACCTCTCCACTACCATTTATAACGGATACATTTTTAACTCTGATAATTAATCAACTCTGACACATTTCCTTCCTTTTTTCCTTTTTCTCCTCTGAAATCCTTCTTTTATAAGGAGCCATTTTTAATTTCCCATAGGCAGAAAACCAGCCAACGTATTCAAGTCCCAAAGTTTCATCTATGATGAGGCTTTGGAAGTTTATGAATTAAGAAAGTTGAAAAGCAATCTTCAGCATAGATAGTATATTGAAATACATGTGTCATGATCAGAGTGACACTTCCCTTAGGAAAAGAACCTCACTGCTCATGACTATCTCAGGAAGGCATTGCTTGAAAATTATGTACCTCAAGTTCATGGCCATATCACATTTCCCCACATCTTCAAGCACCAGTCCATCAGATAATTTCTCTTACAGAGATTCCAGTACTGTAATTTGCCTCTGCTTTAATCAACAGTGAGATAATATAGAAGCCGCATTAAATGATTCAGAATCATTTCATCGGCAGGAAACCCATTAGTCTAACCATATTTTCCCATACTTCTCAGCACCATGTCCTGTCATCTGGAAATAATAGATACCATAAAAGCAAATTCTAAAAGCTTAAAAAAATGCTAGGGCAGAGCACATGGTGTTTATTTGGAGGTTGATATTACCACAAATTAATCAAAATGGGGAATTTTTTCCAGTATATTTGAATTCGATTTCCGTATGAAATAATGCTAAAATGTTACATTTAAACATGATATATTTACATATTTACTTTAACAGATTGGAATTTGCCAGATGTGCAAGTGAGGAATCATACTAGTGTGGAGGTTTTCATTTCCCGTAAATCAATTCATAAACGTAAAAAAAAAAAAAAAAAAAATGGGAATCTGGCAGCTTCAGGGAGGGGCTCATGAATGTTAAACATTTTGAGTCAGTAGTCTAATGGTGCACCTCTGGTTATTTTTCACGTGCTGCCAAAGTCTTCAAGTACCCTAAATGCGTTAGAAATTATAATTTAAAAACAAAATTATGAAAGTTTAATGCATGTATTTGGAAAGAGTCAAGGGCGTGGCAAGTGGAAATCTAAACATTTAGAATTTCTTTATCCATGGGTGTTGAGTACCTGCTAGATAGGCTCTCCATAAATACTAATTGATAAAGGTTTTACTTTAAAAAAACAGATTCCATAGAATATTCTTCAATTCTCAGAGTGTGTCACCATAGCACTCTAAGTTATAATGAGGCTACTTTGTAGCCAGTAGAAAAAAGAGTTGGAAGAAATAAGGCCTCAAATGATAGGGTGATGGCAACAGCTGGAATGGATTCAACTTTTTTAAGTGAAGGAAAATTTCTAGTTATCAAGTTGCAGAAGGAGAAACTGGTAACATTATAATAATCAGTAGAAAATGTTAATCCTTAATAAGCATTCCAAGTTCCTACCCCGAACTTCAAAGTTTACTAGGTCTTTGCAAGATGAAGGTGAAGAGAATGGTTATCAAGTAATAACAAATGCCTGTAGTGTTTTTAAATAGATAATGCAAATCAAATAAATAGTCTTAAGTGACTTATTTGATTGCTACACTATTTATGACAATACACTCAGCAAAGATTCATGTATTATTTTAGTGAAGTCAATAAAACTGCAATGGTTAAGAACTACTTTCCATTCCATATCTGTCTTTTAAACTCACTGTAAGTATCACAGGAGCTAATGAAGGTAAAACGGTTAACGCAATGTCTCGCTTTCAGTAAGTAAAAACATTAAATAATTCTTACCCTTATGGACGTGATGGTTAAAAAGGTAAACAAAGAATATAAGTAACTCGAGAATGGGAAGAAGAACCCAAGCCTTTTTGATCTATTAAAAACAAGAATCGACACTTTGTAACACTTATCACATGAGTGCATTAAATATTTTTGAAATATTAACTCATGTATTATTCACCATATTCTGATAATACAGACACCTTTATTCCCATTTTATGGATGAAAGAAACTTGAGCACACAGAGGTTATGTAATTCCCCCTAAGTCACAGACCTGGTATACAGCAGACCAGGAATTTTAATTTAACAGGCAAATTCTCACTATAGCTTATCTCCTAGACAAATGACTATGAAGCCTCCTCTTTTCATTTTTATTATAGCTATTAACAATGAAACTATTGACTAGTTTCTTATAACTATAAGCAATTTCAAAGTAGCATATTTTGTGATAGCCTAGCAATTATAAGACCAAATATCACTGGGATCATTTTTCTCTTTATATTCAAACCTAAACCAGAGCAGTATAAGTTTGTGCTAATTCTGCCTTATTATCTCCTCTGAGAATAAGCTGAAAGCTTTATACTGTGAACAGGAAAGATGTCTGTCTTCATGAGAACTAAGATCCCATGCCAATAAAAATGATAAAGAATAAAAGTGTTTTGTTTTGAATTCATTGTTTGACTAAAGCACTTAAACCCCAAATGTATGATCCCAGAATTATCTAGGTGTCTATTATCCTTCATAATGTGAAAGACAATTTAAATTTGATTTTAAAGTATCCAAGGAAACAAAATTGGGTGAAAAATGGGATGAAAAGGAGGGGAAAGAGAAATATCACAAAGGTTTTCAAAAATATTCTACCCACACTACCGTTTTGGGCAACATTGTCAGAAGAGAAACATTTAACACCCCCTTTATTTAAAACTGGATTTGTTTAACTGGCCAGGGCTTAAAAAATGTTATGCCTTTTCTGTGGGAACATTTTCTAAGAACGAATTTAACTTGGCTTCTATGAAAGTTGTTTTTGTTGTTTGGAGTTTTTTAATGTTAGTATTTGAGATGACTTTGTTTTCTTTGGGATGGAGGAATTTCTTTGGGATGGAGGATTCATACAATTTAGTGGTTTCATGAAACCACCTCCACTGGACTCTCATATATTCCATGTACTATATATAATATATATTTCAGCTGGGTTTGTTTTCCCAAAATTCAAGAACTTTTACATAAAAGTTGCTCAATTTCAGAAAGATTTAAACCACAGGGAAGATAATTCTAGATGACACTGAACTACAGGGGTTTCCTAAGCAAACTGCATATCATTTCACCTCTCTCAGCTGTCTTCAGTTTCGCATCTTAGGGCCTCAGTTTAAAAGCTACCATATTCTTCTTCAATGTATGTCTGATTTAGAAGCCCAGACAATTTTGCTTCGACCAATGCAATACCCTGAAGCTCCTTCCTCCATCTCCACATCTCCTCACATTCGGCCCTGTCTCTCCTCACACATACACTCAATACAGGTAAATCTAAGAGTCCAAACATGGTTTTGGCTGTGCTTGGTGTCTCTTTCAACCACAGGAATATTATGCAACCTCAGAACAGCTCTAAGCCAGATTCCTGCTCAGGTGACACAAGACAGCCTGATTACTGTCTTTCTTTACTACCTGGCAGTTGGGGAGTTCCAAGGAGAGGTTGATGAGAATTTTTTTGTATTTTTTTAAATTAAAATTAAGAATTAAGAGTCATGCATTTTTTTCCTTTTAATTATCATAGACAACCTGGAATAAGATGTACAGTAGACATGGCATAAAACCAGAATTTGTCTTTGAACCCAACTCAAACATGGAAAATTGGACTAGAGTGTTTTATACGCATGTTCAAACAGTGTTTTAGGAGAGTTTAATGACAGAACACCTTACCAGAGTGTGAGAAAAGTGAAGAAAAATCAAAAAAGGATCAATAAGACACAGAGTGGTGCTTACTCTAGACCCAAAAATAAAGGGGAGTTTATTTACCATCAGGCAGCAGCTATAGCTTCAGGAAAAAGATTGAGGTCACAGCAGGAGTACAATCACTGCCAACCTTCTCTTTCTGTTTGTTATCTGCTCCAGTCTCTCCTATTGCCAAAGCCAGCTGGAAGCCAGAGGGCAAGGGAATCCTCTCCTACAATCCAGGCAGGTCAGCCTCCCAGGGCACAGGGCCAAGTAAACTGGTGAATGGATCTGGACAGGCAAACGGAATACCCAGCAAAAACATACTACGGATTATGTTTAAAAAATGGTAGATTAATCAATGGATAGATTGAACAGAAGCAGTTTATTTGGACCCTATTTAATTCAGATATGTTAAAATGTTGAATACCCTTTGTATCACATCCACTGTAAGTGAAGTCTGAAAACTTTCTCCCACCAAAGCCGAACTACGTTGAAACTATGTAGGCATACCTCTATGAATAAAAACATTTATTAACCAAAGCATTGCTTTCTTTCAAAATAAGTCACTTTATACTTTGGGGGGAAAAAAGATTGTAATTGGATCTTTCTCATTCTGTCTTTGCTCTGGCATTTTAAAAGGCATTCTGCAACATTTTCAATTCAGGTTTAAAAACCAAGATTATGAGATTCTGGGAATTGCAAAATGATCATTTTTCCAATAAAAATGGTTTTGAGTGATCACACTAGACTGTTTCTGTAAACTGAACTGAGGTCAGAGGATAAACATTTCTGTTCAGTAACTGTTGTTATAAAAAAGTATTGCCATATGAAGAAATGTTACAGCAGGTAGCTAGCCAGGCATAAGCAGGCAGGAGAGGGCTCCCCTAACCGACACCAGGAATGTCAGGTGACCATAGGATGATGGTCAGGAAGTTGTCATACTGCCTTTCTAAAATAACAATTGTTCACAGACAGTGCTGGAGAAAAGCCGTTTCTCAATAGATAAAAACACCTGAAACTGGTGATCAGTTCCCAATAAGATCTTAGGAATTAGGAGAGTGGGCTCAAGCATGCACATTAAGAGGCAAAATGGTGGAGTTTAACTGGAATATGACCTTCTGGGGGCATTCCACTGGAAAAGGAAAGAACGCCTCTGGTAAGCATGAGTATGACTGCAGTAAATACACTGCACGTGCTCCCCTCCCGAGCCCTAACAGGCCATTGAGCGTGTGGACAACGTACCATAAGGGAAGAATCAGGGGAGAAGGGATGCAAGACCTCAGAAGTATGCCAACGTAAAAAACCCCAAGTCAAAAAGGTCAAACCACACATTTGTGCTTCAAACGGCTCAGTTGGGTCTCTTCCAAGTGTACTTTCCTTCATGTGGTTCCTGCTCTAAAGCTTTTCAACAAACTTTCACTCCTGCTCTAAAACTATCCTTGGTGTCTTCTTCTGCCTTATGCCTCACAGTTGAATCATTTCCTCTGAGGAGGCAAGAATTGAAGTTTCTACAGATTTGCTGTATGGATTTGCTGCCAGTAACTTGCATAACTTCCACCAGTAACAGAAATAGTGGAGAAATAAAAAATAAAATAATTTTTAAAAAGACCCAGCTGCAACCATCTACCCTGGGTGTTAATGAAGTTAGCTATTTAGCCAAGTAATTGGATGCCTTTTCTAGCCTTCATTGACTCACAAGCAATAAAATAAAATGTGTAAATACTTCATTTCCCTTGTGCTAGGGTTCCACTGACAGATACCATGGGATTCTGACATTGCAGCAGCTAGACACTTTTTCAAAAGGACCAGAGCCACTCCCCGGCCATGATGGATCAAGGACTGTATGAATTCTCATTGCCCAAGAATAATAACACAGTAATTGGGGCAATTAGAATCTGGTCCAGGTACCCACAAAAATAAAAAGAGTGACTTTTTCAAGTTTCATACATAACCTACTTGACACTGAATTATTAAAAAATCTCTAATACAAGATGCACACCTGCCACTATCTTGCTCTAGAGGCCAATGTGAGAAAGACAAAGGAAAAGAGAGAGAAACAAGCACTTACACATAAGGAGCCTGTTTGAATTAAGCTCCACGACAAGTCTCATGACTGGTGGATAATTAAGGGAAATATTTTTTAGTTACAAATGAAAAGGTGTTCACTCTTTCTCAGGCCATATCAGACACAGAAGAGTATAAGCCCAGTTACGCAGCCTTTTTGCTCACCCAGTTTCTGCCATACTGACAACCCTTAACTCCTCAAGCCAATAGCCCTTTTTGTCCCTTACAACTTTTGCCCATTTGCTTTGTTCTGGTGGGGTATGCATTCCCTGTCTTGTTGCACGGCTCCTATTCAAACATGCCCCCTTCCCATTCTCTATCCCTGGAGGTGTGACTGTTTCCTGCATTTCTCCCTCTAGATAGATGGTAAACCCTGTGAGGACAAGACCTGTGTCTGCATGTCCTCTTCTCAGTATCTAACACAGGGCTTCACACATAGTAGATCCTTAATAAATATTTGTTCAATGCATGAATGAAATTCTCATCCAACTTTAATTATAGAATTATACAGTAACCTGCCAGAAGGCATGTTTTCTTTTTCTCTTCTTTTTTAATATGGGAAACTATATCAGAACTTTCCCATAGCTTTTGTACTCATGATACTCTAAGTAGGTTTCTGGAATGTCATAAACAGCAATCCCTCGCCACATCATTGTAACAAAGAGTCCTGCTGCCAACAGAGCTGCAAACCGCAGAGCAGATAGAGCTGGGAATCTTGCATTCAGTTCAGTCTGTGATCGTGTTTATTTTATGTAGACTTTCTCTTTACCAGAGCTCAAGAGAGAAGGTATTAACCCTCAGTGTTTTGTGAAGATGTCTCTTCTCTCCTATTAATATATACTAAGGAGATTAAAGTGACTAACACAGAAAACTACTGACATTGTTCACTTAGTACCAAGAAAACCTCCTGGTCTGGCAGGTGTGGCCTAAGAACCCAGCATCACAGGAGAAATCCCAAAATTGGGGCTTAGCCTGGGTGGCCACGTGGGTTCTTGGCTTTGTGCAGGAAGGAACTCAAGCGAGCCCACATAGTAAAGTGAAGGCAAGTTTCCTAAGAAAGTAAAGTAATAAAAGGGTGGCTACTCCATAGGCAGAGCAGCGCTGAGGGCTACTGGGTGGCTATTTTTATAGTTATTTATTGATTATATGCCAAACAAGGGGTGGATTATTTGTGAGTTTTCTGGGGAAGGTGTGGGGGAAATTCCTGGAACTGACCATATGGGGTAATTTCTGGACATGGCCATGGCATCTGTAAACTGTCATGGCGCTGGTGGGAGTTTTATTTAATATGCTAATATATTATAATTAGACTATAATGAGCAGTGACGGTGACCAGAGGTTTCTTTTATCACCCTCTTGGTTTTGATGGGTTTTAGCTGGCTTCTTTATGGCATCCTCTTTTATCAACGGAATCTTTGTGACCTGCAACTTGTGAAACCAGTCTTGCAGGATAGAACTCTTATCAAACTAGTAGTCAAAAGTTCCAAAGACTTAGGAGAGGGGGGCCACAGTACAGGATATGTTTTTCTATTTTGCTGACTGGCAGAACTTTTTAACTTCCCTGAGGCTCACTGGATAGCCCAGAACTTGCAGAGTCACTGTAAGAATGATACAAATAATAAAATAATAAATAATATAATAAAAATAATACAATCACACACTTATTTTACATACACACACACATATTTACCTATATACATATACATACACACACATGCCCATGCTCACACACGTGCACACATCCACACATCCACACACACACACACAAACACATATGCCTAGATGAGTATCTTGCACAAAGGAGGTATTAGATTATTAAAAGTTTATCAATTTTACTACTGTTACATCAAAATGTTGGAAGGATGGACAAAATATTTAGCTGCCAATTTTCAATACCCAAGAACTCTACCTACAGAGAATTTCAAGATATACAGAACTATCAAATAACAAGAAATGTGTTAGGTAGAAGATAGAGTATAAAAGCAAAAAGGCTTTCCTGGAAAAACATAAACTACACTAAGTAAAATATTTAAAAAAGGGAAAAAAATAGAAAATGAAACAACAAACTAAGGTGTTCTTAAGGCACATTTTATCTCTGTGTAAGATAAGAAGGGAAGGTCAGCTGATAAATGTCTAAAACAGTCAAACATTTTAAATATTTTTGTAATTTCTATGCTTACAAACATACAGACATGAACTGTATTTAATATGCATACTTTAGAACACAGCATTTATTCCCAGCAGAAGTCCCATTGGGAGCCCTGGCTATAGGACCCAGCATTCAGATGCCCTTACCATGGTCTGGAGGGTCAGAGGGATAAACCTTCCTATGGTTGGTTTTGTACAAAGAACAAAGCAACCTCCTGGGAAAACATTTCTGCTGGTCAACACCTCCCCTTATGCTTGTGCTAATTGTGCAATGTATAGAACTATCTCACCAATAAGAGCAGTAGAGGATGAAATTTTGCCAAACCTCCCTTCATCAAGCTTTGTGCCAAGACACAAGGCTGGACACACCACAGAAGGGGCACTTCGTTTCATTTCAACCACCAAAAATCCCTGGCTTCAACACTGAGGGAAGTAAGGTAGTAAAGCTCAGTGTTGGAGAGAGGAATGAAGCCAGGGTGCATGCTATTAAATTTCTTCCTTACTTTCACTCTTTTCTACCAGAGATTGTAGCCAGATGAGAAGAAGTAAATGGTGAGAAATATCAAGAGGGGAGAGAGTTCACAGACATTTCTACAAATTACCAACTACCCACAGAAATAGTGATGGGAATCGTGTAAAGAATGGAAAGATAGTTTTCCTTGAGGCAACTGCTGCAGCCTTTGGGACATGAGATGAAGATGCTGGTCCTGGCTGTGGGAGTGCCAACCTAACGCTGTAAGGAAAAGGATGCATGGAAGACACTGATCACTGGGAAGAGCAGAAGTCATTAGAACATCACTGAGGGAGGCAGGCAAAGCGAAAAAGTAAGTGACAAAAGCCTAGCAGCAGCTGAGTGCATGCTCTTGAAAAATGGTAAATGTAGGTGGAGAGAAATCCAGGGCAATTGCCATTCTGAGAACGAACTGCCTCAAAATTTACTTGGTAGCTTTGATAAATAAAATTCCTGGCCAGACTCTGAGAGATTTGGTAAGTTTGAATTCACATCCTGGAAATCTGAATCTTTAAGATGTCCCCTAGGTACTACCCTGGATTTGAAAACAACGCATGTAGAGTGAGAACAGTAGATAATCCCTGGAGACCTTCAGTTTTGGCTGAGGAATACTCAAGAGTTGATCAGAAGAGTTGAAGTTTCTGCAGAGTACAAATAGATAAAACAGAAAAATACACTTTTCTTACAGTTTATATATCCATATCCTTTTAGTGACTATGTCAGAGTAGCTTAGCATCTTTTTGGTGTTTATGGAAGAATTAGGAAGCAAATTTCAATAGTAAAAATAAATATTTTTAAAGACACTTGCTTAATTGGCAAAGCAATCACAAGAAAAATGTGCATTAAAAATCTACAGAACCAATGGTTGGTATGGATTATTTATGTGGTTTCAATATTTTCTTTCAATAATATTGAAAATTTATAGTAAGTAAGAAAAGTTTTAGGTATTTTCAGAGGTTGGGTGCAGGAACAATTAAATAAAATTCACATTTTAAATTCAATTTTAAATTCACATTTTAAGTTCACAAATTAAATTTACTGAAAATGTATACACCAGTAAATTATCAATTTGTAAATTCCTAAAGCTACACATTACAGAGTTTCCAGCAAAACAATTTGGTTTTTAATAATTTGCTTTCTTTTGTGAACGCTAGATAACTGAATAAGTGGAGGAAAAGAAATGAATAAAAACAGAAAATTAATAGATTCTCTATGGACCCCAATAGTCAACGTTATACAAATATATTCCTTAAGTACACCAGAATTGCTTAAGTACACAATCTTAAGGTGTACAGTATCTATGTCCTCACAACTAGAAATCAAAAGAATGTTAGAATTGAACATATGTATTTATCTGATTATTGAATTATAAAGTTGAAAAAACTGCAGATAACATTCTTTGGGAGAATAAAATTATTTTTTTCTTTATAGTCAACATTTAACATTATTGAATGCAGGTAAACCTTAAAAAGTATAGCATCCACTTACAAAGAATCCTATCATTCAAATTTATAGCAGCCAGTCCTGTTTGCATCTTGGGCTAATAGGACTTCTTGTTCAAATAGGACTTTCCACCTGGAGCTGTGTACCTGTTCCCACCACCGTTTTACTCAAAATTATCTGGTGAAAGCACCAGTGGCTACTCTACATCAACATATCCTAAAATGTTTCTGATGTTTATAATCAATATGTGACCTTAGTTGTTCCAGTGCACTGTTTGTGCATCGTGGTGTCTAGAAGATTCTCTATGCAACAACATAGACCTCTTTCTATCTGCTGCACAGCTGTTATGAGATTAGGTCTTGACTTTAGTGTAGTTCCTATTTTCTTCTCCCCATTCATTGAAAATAGCTTTTCCTTTTTATGATTTTTCTCTAAAGCAATGATAACTATTCCATTTACCTGTCACTTAAAAGGGAGATTTCTTACTTTTAACTAAAAAGATCATTGTCACCATGGTGATGCCATTTATATCAGGTAAAATAGAGTTCCAGCTGGGATGGACTTCACAACCAGTCTCTCCAACCACCTTCCAATTCCTGCCATTGTTGTTGCAGGAATCCATTGTCCAGTTTCCCTAGTGCAACATACATAGAGCACACCAAGTCTGATGCTCCCAAGGTACACTGAAGATCTTCTCTGTCCCTGACCCCAGTGTCTTCCACAGTGCTTTGCATTGGGTAAGTTTCATAGTTTCTGCAAAACTGGAAAGCTGTCACTCAGAATGGCCTCTTGCCTTGGCCGGTCCATGCACATGATACAACTGCTTCTGAAACTGCATCCAATTGGTTAGACTTCAGGAGCAACAGGGAAAGTCTAGCATTAGTTGCTGTTATTGCACAGCCAACTGGCCACACAATGTGGCATATGAGGTAGGAAAGAGAGGATGATTTCTTCCTTCCTATTCTTGATTCTTTGCTGAAAAGCCCACCTCAGATCTCTTTAGTCTGAGAATCAGGGCCATTCCTATGGTTTAAACGGCCAAGAAGTACCAGAACAAGGAGCAAGGTAGTTGTATCAGCTTTTTTCTTGTATGAATTATTCTTTGAAATGGGCATTGTAGAGTAATAGTGATAGTAGTAGTTCTTTTCAACATAAATTTGTCTGTTGTTTTTCTTATCTAATGAGATTTGAAGAAGTCTAGTCCTCAACTTAAATGACTCTGGGTTCACACACTCTACGGTCGGGCCAAAGTGTAAACTTACCATACACATTGGATCCAGGTTTTGATAAGACAAATTTTATGTTAGTGTTCTCTGGTTTTCTTCCTATTTCTAACAACAAAAGTTATGTTTTTATAAAACAGTTTAATAAACATATGAATATAAAAATGAGACAATGGCTAAAAAAGTGAGAAGATTTAGTTCTGCTAGCAAACAAATAAACAAAACCAAAGGTACCCAGAGTCAATAAAATGATGAGGAGAAAAAGCAAAACAAAAACAAACTGGATTTTATTCAGATTTAAACCCTATTCATGAAGTCAGCACACCTGAATATGTCAAATATGTTACATACTTGATGAGTCATGGGTTTATTTAGCTTACTTTGTCCCAGAAAATATCTAAGGCAGATGTTCTTATCAAAAAAGCTCAGACCCTTATAAGATAGATTTCAATTTAATACAATTTTTAAAAATATTTATTAAACATCTGCTTTATACGTCTCGGAAAGGATAAGAAAGATGACTCTAAGATCCATAAGACTAAAGAGTATGTTATCAATCATATATATAACAGCCACAAGAAGATTAAATACCTAGGAATATATTTAACCAAGGAGGTGAAAGATCTCTCCAAGGAGAGCTACAAAACACTCATAAAAGAAATTATAGAGGACACAAACAAATGGAAAAAACATCCCATGCTCATGGATTGAAAAAATCAATAGTGTTAAAATGTCTACACTGCCCAAAGCGATCTACAGAGGCAATGCAATTTCTGTCAAATTACCAACATCATTTTTCACAGAATTAGGAAAAGCAATCCTAAATTTCATATGGAACAAAAATATAGCCCAAATATCCAAAGCAATCTTAAGCAAACAAAGCAAACTTGAAAAATCTCATTACCTGACTTAAAATTATACTTTAAAGCTACAGTAACTAAAACAGCATGGTACTGGTACAAAAATAGACACATAGATCAATGGAACTGAATAGAGAACCCAGAAATCAAGCCACATCCCTACAATGAACTGATCTTTGAGAAAGTCAACAAAAATAAACAATAGTGAAAGGAAGCAATATTCAATAAATGGTACTGGAAAAATTGGCTGCCCATATTCATAAAAAACTGGACCCCTATCTCTCACCATGTACAAAAATTAACTCAAGATGTATCAAATACTTAAATATAAGACCTGAAACTGTGAAAATCTTAGAAGAAAACCTAGGATAATCTATTCTGGACACTGGCATAGGCAAAGAATTTATTATAAAGACCTCAAAAGCAAATGTAACAAAAACAGAAATAGACAAATGGGACTTAATTAAACTAAAAAGCCTCTGCACTGCAAAAGAAATAGTCAACAGAGTAAAGAGACAGCCTGTAGAATGGGAGAAAATATTTGCAAATTATGCCCCAAACAAAGTATTATTAATTCCAGACTCTATGAGGAACTCAAACAACTCAACAAGTAAAACAACAAACAACCCCATTAAAAAGTGGGCAAAGGACATGAACAGACATTTTTCAAAAGCAGACATACAAGTGGCCAACTAAGAGGAAAACACGCTCAACATCACTAGTTATCAGAGAAATGAAGATTAAAACCACAATGAGATATCATTTTACATCAGTCAGAATGGCTAACTTTTTGTTTTTGTTTTTGTTTTGAGAAGGAGTCTCACTCTGTCACCTAAGCTGGGGTGCAGTGGCACAATCTCCACTCACTGCAACCTCTGCCTCCTGGGTTCAAGCAATTCTTCTGCCTCAGCCTCCCAAGTAGCGGGGACTTACAGGTAAACGCCACCACACCTGGTTAATTTTTGTATTTTTAGTAGAGATGGGGTTTCACCACATGGGCCAGGCTGTTTTCGAACTCCTGACTTCATGATCTGCCCGCCTCGGCCTCCCAAAGTGTTGGGATTACAGCCGTGAGCCACCGGACCTGGCCAGAATGGCTATTATTAAAAAGTCAAAAAACAACTGATGTTGGCTTGAAGGCAGAGAAAAGGGAACATTTATACACTATCGCTGGGAATGTAAATTAGTACAACTTCTATAAAAAACAGTATGGGAATTTCTCAAAGAACTAAAAATAGTACTAACATTTGACCCAGTAATTCCACAACTGGATATCTACTCAAAGAAAAATAAATTGTTATATTAAAAGAACACCTGCACTTACATGTTTATCACAGCAGTACTATTCACAATAGCAAAGTCATGGAATCAACCTAAGCATCCATCAATGTTTGATTGGATTTAAAAAATGTGGTATGTATACATCATGGAATAATATGCAGCCACAAAATAAGAAAAAAATCATGTCCCTTGCAAATGATTTTAGATGAAGCTGGAGGTCATTATCCTAAGTAAAATAATTCAGACAGAAAACCAAATACTGAATATTCTCACTTATAGGTGGAAGATAAACAATGGGTAAACACGGATATAAAGATGGAAATAATAGACACTGGGGACTCCCAATGTAAAAAATCTGCACATGTACCCTGTGAATCTAAAACTTAAAATATATATTATTAAATGTTTACATAATGGATATTGTAATTAACCTGATTTGATCATCATACAATATATATAGGCACTAAAATATCACACTGTACCCCATAAATATGTAAACTTACTGTGTATCAATTATAAATAAAAACTAATCATAAAATTTTTTAAAGGCTAAGAAGTGTATCATATCTGTTTTTCACTAGTTCCTAGCACAATAACTGGCCTACAGTAAGCAATCAGTAAGTGTATATTTACATAAGGAATAAATTCATTCCCTTTCTTCCAGCGACTAAAAACATAGCTTTCGTGATTGGATTGCTTTCCTAGTCCAGGAAATATTTTCACACACCTGTTTGTTCCACACACCCCTGGGAGATAGGCAGGAAAAAATATCATTTGTTTTGCCTGTCTGATGAAGCAACTAATTATTGGAGAGTTAAAGCAATTTACCCAAAGCCAGGAATTTAAGAAGGAACAAAATTGGGAATACTCTTTCCTCTATACCAGGACACCTGGGTGTATTAGTCCATTTTCACACTGCTATAAAGACATGCCTGAGACTGGGTAATTTATAAACGGAAGAGGTTTAATAGACTCACAGTTCCACATGCCTGAGGAGGCCTCAAGAAACGTACACTCATAGTGGAAGTGGAAGCATGCACATCTTACATAGTGGCAGGTGAGAGGAGTGAAGTGTGAGCACAGGAAAAACTGCCACTTTTAAAACCATCAGATCTCCTGAAAACTCACTCACTGTCATGAGAACAGCATGGGGGAAACCGCCCCCATAAACCAATCACCTCCCATCAGGTTCCTCCCTTGACATATGGGGATTACAATTCAAAACGAGATTTGGATGGGGACACAGAGCCAAACCATATCACTAGAGCAACATACTTAGGCCCTAAGCCATCTCCGTGGTTTACTTTTAAACTCACCTCATAGGGAGCATAATCATCAGAATGCTCCTCCCTTGGTCCATGTAAAGGTGTTTCATTCAGAAGGTAACCTTCAAATACCCACCATGCTTTGCAGACAAGAACTGACATTTCTTGAGTTCTGATTATGTGACAGGCACAGTGCTACATTTTACATGTGTTAGCTTATTTAAACTCCCTAATTACTGTCTAATATAGGTATCATTTCCCATTTGAGGCATCAGATATGGGAAAATTAAATAACTTGCCCAAGGTCAGAGTTGGTAAGTGAGAGAGCTAGGATTTCAACAATATTAGTCTTGTTTCAAAGCTCATTGTCTTTACTTTATTACACACTGATTCCAAGAAATGAAAATTAGCTACTCTTCACAAAATATCTGGGGACTCTTGCCCTAAGAAATAACTGAGCATGATTGCAGTGAACCTCTCTAATAAGAAGTAACCCTGGTTTCCTTTGATCAGAAAGAATGCTTCAGAACTGTGTGGTGTTTACAAAGCCTTGCTCCAGGAATTGCTTTCTTTCTCTGAGATGTGAAACCACAAACTAGTTGCTTTGGGTAATTAAAGGTTCTTTGCACCATCTGAATGTGTCAACAGCAAGTGTCCTGGGTAAATTTCAAGTAAGTAATTGCATTCTGCCAATCTGAAATGCCTTTCTAATTTCTTTCCCTTAAAATATCCACTTACTGTACCTTTTACTGTGGCTGTATATAATTTTAAAATAACGAAGACTATGCAATCAGTTGTTCCAAATAAGAGTAAGAATATAAACATTCATTTGATGAATATGCCAAAGTCTTCTATGTCATTGGATAGAAGACAACCGGTAAGTTTTGGGAGCCCAATTTTCTCCTTACATATCAGATTTCCAAGGATAATTAAAGCAACCAGAAATGAAAGTTGATTATTTCTTCTTTTTCCATTTCACCTTTACCTGTAGTAGTGTGGATAAATCAATTTACTCATACTATAAGAACTTTCTCTTTCAAGAAAAAAAGTCTATTGAAATATTACATTTATAACTACAGACAACCATTATAATACACAAGATATTTTTAAAAGAGCTCCACTCTAGAAGATGAAGTGTCATCCTAAAATCCATCACACATGCTTTATTATAACAAGCCATGTTACGCCCTAAAGGGGAAAAAAAATCTCAACAGCAAGCCATAATTTGAAGGAGGCTTTTCTCATAGAGTTAGTAGGAAGGATTTCCCTACAGTAGATCACTTTAAAATGTTTTGGCAAATCAACTGGATAAGTAAATAGTACAAGTAGAAAATATACACGATATTTTATAAATTAATTTCCAGAGCAAAAGCCCTCACATAATTTGCTTTTAAAACTAATCCTTCCCACTCAAGGATATGGTATATAATCAAGCAATTTATAAACTAATGGTCTAGCTAATAATTCTGTAATTGCTATGAAAGCAAATGAACCAATTGTTAATCCTACTAAAAGCATTTGAAGTGGTTTTATAAGAGATCTCCCATGTCCATGTAATTCAACCACACTAAACACACACACACTCACACACACACACACACAAACCCACACTACTCACACACAGAGTTCATCTTACTTCCAAAAGTAGTTTTGCATTTATGCCTCAGAGTTTTGAGTCATATAAAGGCAGAAAAATTGGCATAGGAATATGTGTCTATTCCATTTTCATAAAGACTGAATGTTTCTTATTTCTTTATTGCATGAAAATTATCCATTTTTCAAATTGTCAAAAAAGTCATTATGCAGGGTCACTAACTACAAAAAAAAAATGGCTGTTTGCTTCAGGTCAACTTTACCAATTCCTCATGTTGGTCACCTAGAGCCCATAATTTTTATACATAGTAAAATGTCCAGAGGCCACAGTTATATTCCAATGGAAAGAAAAAGGAAACTATTGGATTATGAGTTTGAAGCCATTCTTCAGGAATGGAAGGTGTCAAGTGACTGAAGAGCATCCTTAGCGTTAATCATGGAACCATTTCAATCTAACTTAACTTTAATTCTCTGTCCCTTTCTAGAGGTTTCTAGTCCTGGAACTTGAAAACCATTATATCCAACTTCTAAAACTAAAATATCAGATGAATAGTTTAAATTAGTGAAACAGTTTAAGTGTGTATGTATGTTAATTGGCTGGAAAGATACCAGGATTCTCAGCAGTCCTCAGATGACAGAAAAGATTAAATGCAAGAAGTAAAAGAGAATTAAGGCAGGGTTGATTCTAGAATGAAAGCCTATACACTCCCATGTTGGCTCTTTGTTCTACCCATGGTGCTATATAGGAATGATTTTCTTCTCCCAATTGTCTACAAAATATAAACTCTTGGGGTACAGACCTTGTCTCCTAATATTAACTCTCTCAGCAATATTTGTTTTGACCATAACCTGGATTGAAAAAGATCTTCAATGAATGGTAATTAAATTGCCCTTGGTGCTTTGCCTAGTAACGGAACCCATTTCTAACCTAACTTTCTCACACTACCTTTCATTGTTTCCCAACATTAACTCCATATATCTGTCCATGATGACATCTTACAAAAAGCAATATGAAGCTCCCTCATCCTTTAGGAAATTAATTTTGTATTTTTGTATCCCTACAAATGAGGTAATGATGAATTTAAGAGGACTTATAAGAAACACTTACTATGGGCTCAACCATCCTTTTGTTCCCTGGTCATTCTTTAGCTAAGCCAAGTTCATAATTTCTTGTTACTGTAAAGGTTTTGACAGCTACATAGTCACTGCAAAAATATGCTTCAGGCCCTGAAGTAATCCATCTCATTAGTGCCTGACCTTTGATCCACAAAAAAAGGGTAAGGAGTTAAATATTTTACATGCCTCTCATGGCAAAATGTTACTTCTCTGTAAAACAGCAATTCAGAAAAGAGACTGGAAGATATACAAGGTTTCATAGAGAAAGGAAAATCAATAACTATATGATGATCATGATTACTAAAGGTTACTAAAATATCTAATAAATTTTCTCCACATGCTTTTAGATGGCCATACAATAGGAAGGAGCACTGAACTCACATGATATCTTTACTTTTTTAATCAATGAAGCAGAAGCAATGATAAAGATAGATTAAAATTTGTTCCTAGCAGATACATCACTTTATTACAACTGGCTACCATCTTAGAAGTAATGGGGCAGCAGTACTCTTGGGTTACTCCTTATTGTAATAGAAAGCAAAGAGGAGGCACTGGCATATAATAAATGCCTACTGAGTCCCACACATTCTTCATATATTATTTCATGTAATCCTCACAAAAACTCTATTTGGTAAATATTGTTATTCTTATTTTACAAGGGATAATAGTGAGCGAAATTAAACATCTTGCTCAATGTCACACAAATAATAAACAAATTAGAAAATATGTCCGATTCTACACACACCAACCCCTGTGTAGAACTTTTTAAACACCTCAAAAATAACTAGAAAGAGAAGAATAAAAATTTTCTAGGATTTGCAGTGGAATATTTATTACGTTAAATTCAAACACCTTTATGGCATATTGTGTTTCAATATTAGCACACTGTTGAAAAGTAGTACATACTTCTGGAAAAATATTAGAGCATTTTCAAATTCAAGATTTCTAACTAATAATTGTATTTTAAGCTTTTATGCCAAAAATGATATTATTCTTTCTATTCTTTAGATCTTATACAGATTATCCTAGAATATTTTATTCTATAAATTAGGGACTTTATAATGCAAATATATACAGAATTTAAGGTTCAGATATCTTCAAGTTACTTCATATCCAGTGACTTTGGAACCAAGAAAGATTATTCAACTATAGTTTCATTAGATTTGGGGATGAAGAAGACGTATAGTAAATTTATTCCCATGAAATCCCATTCCCAGAGAAGAGAAAATATTATTCAATTAAGAGAGTAGAGAGGGTGGAGAATTTACACTGACACTTTGTAGTGTAATTGGTGTCAACATTTTTCTCAAAAAGAAGGATGGCATAGACTAGGTAAGTTTCCATTACCCGCTCACCCAGTGAATCTGGCTGATGAGTTTAATCAACGGATTGCAACGTCTTTTTGTCTTCGTCCATTCAGGCTACTATAATAAAATATCATAAGCTAACTAACTTATAAATAATAGTGACATTTCTCATAATTCTGGTGGTTGGGAAGTCCAAGATTAAGGCATCAGCAGAAACAATGTCTGGTAAGAGCATGTTTCCTGGCTCAAAGATGATACCTTCTCACTGCATCCTCACATGGTGGAGGGTGAAATGCAGCTCTCTGGGGCTTTTTTATATGGGTATCAATCCCTTTCAAGAGACTCTGCCCTTATGAACTTATTACTTCCCAAATGCTCCACTTCCTAATACTGTGGGGTGAGGATTTCAACATATGAATTTTGAGGAAATATAAAACATTTAGTCCATTTCACTTTCCCAGTGAAAAACTACATGGCTTTTGAAATCATATTAAATATTTTTACTCCTCTTAGTATTTCAAGCAAATACCACCAATCAATAATTTAAACTGGCTTCTATACCAGTTAGACCTTACGTTAACTGAATGTAGCAGAATCCTCAAATAACAGTGGTTTATTATATCATATAAATGAAATCCAGGTGTGGGCAGGCTAGGGATGTTATGTTGTGTCTACAAAGTACTTAAAACTTAGGATTTATTTAGCTTTCTATTCTGTGAACCTGAACACTAAGCTCTATATTTAATTTCACTTTATGGTTCATGTTTGAGTCATCTTGTCAGCATGTAAAAGTTAGGGTTTTATTAGAAGTGAAAAACAACCATGAGGACATAAAGATATTTATTATAGGGATTAGACCTTGTACAATTGTGGGAAATTGTTAAGTTGCCATGTTGCTGCTATGTGTGATCAGTCAGCAGGGATCACAGTCGAGGATACGGGAAAGCAAGGCAACATTTGAATGCATAAGGATAAGGTTGAACTCATGAGGTTGCACTGGACACTACATCAGTCTCTCAAACCCACAAGCATCCAACTTTATTATGCAGGTCATCTGAGAAGACCTAGAAGACTCTGATACAGATCTGCACAAGGGCCTGAATATGTACACCAGGATTCAAAGACAATAAAGAAGATTCAGCTACTGTCCCACCAGGCACCTCATGGTGGCTGGAGTTTAAACCATCATATCAACATTCTAGCCAGTAATATGGAGAGTGTACTTTTCAACTGAATCAGTTTTTTCTCTCTCTCTTACAATTTTTCAGGGTATGATACCCTATTGTTAACTATAAGCAAACTGGTACAGTATTTTTATAGAAATTTTACACTTTGCATGAAAAGTTCAATACCCAAGAAAAAATCCTCATTTCTCCCTACACTCAGCCTCTGGCAACCACCAATCTACTTTCTCATTCTATGATTATTTTCTTTCTATGATTATGCCTATTTTTGATACTTCATATAGGTGGAATCATGTAGTATTTGTTCTTTAGTGGCTGGTTTAATGAAAGTAGCATAATGGCTTCAAGGTTCTTCCATGTTATATCACACGACAGAATTTTCTTCTTTTATTGTTGACTAATATTCCATTGTGTGATATGTGTGTGTGTGTATATATATGTGTGTGTGTGTGTATAGCACATTTTTAAATGTGCTATAAAAATGGGCAAAATCCATTTGCCCATTTGCCTTAATCTATTTTCTATTGTTTATAACAGAATATTGAGACTGAGTAATTTATGAAGAAAATTTATTTGTTATAGTTGCAGAAGCTGAGAATTCCTAGGTTTTGGTGCTGTACCTGGTGGGAGCTTTCTTGCTGGTGGCGAGTCTCTGCAAAGTTTTGAGGTGGTGCAGGGCAACACTTGGTGTGAAGCCTGGGCATGCTAGCTCAGGTCTCTCTTCCCCTTTGTTTAAGGCCACCAGTTCCACTCCCATGATAACCCATGTATTCATTAACCCATTGGGCCTTCATGGTCCAATCACCTCTTAAAGGGCCTGTCTCTCAATGCTGCCACTCTCCAAAGTTGGAGAGTGCAAATAGTCAAACCACAGCACCATTCATCCATCAAAGGACATTTCAATTATTTTTATCCTCTTGGTTGCTGTGAATGAAGCTGCAGTGGAAATGGAAGTGCAACTATCTCTTTAAGATACGATTTTAATTCTTTTAGATGAATACCCAGAAGTGAAATTGCTATATCATATTATCATATGGCAATAGCAGTTTTAAGTTTTTGAGTAAATTCTATGTTGTTTTCTACAGCAGCTGCACCATTTTATATTCCCATTAACAGTACACAATGGATCAAATTTCTCCAGAGCCTTGCCTTGCCAACATTTGCTATTTTATATGTGTGTGTGTGTGTGTGTGTATATGTGTGTGTGTGTATGTATGTGTATATATATATATTCTAACAGACGTGAGGTGATACCTTATTATGACTTTGATTTGCA
Source organism: Symphalangus syndactylus (assembly GCF_028878055.3). NCBI lineage: Eukaryota > Metazoa > Chordata > Mammalia > Primates > Hylobatidae > Symphalangus > Symphalangus syndactylus. The sequence continues at coordinate 27,742,454 of NC_072438.2, forward strand.
TTTTCCTAATGATTAGTGATATTAAGCATCTCTTCTTATACTTGAGCTTTTGTATGCCTTCTTTAGAGAAATGCCTAGTCAAGTCCTTTGCCTATTTTTGATCAAGTTATTTGTTTTTGTGCTATTGAATTATAGGAGTTCCTTATACATTTTGGAAATTAACTACTTATCAGATGCATGCTGTATTAGCCTGTTTTCATGCTTCTAGTAAAGGCATCCCCAAGACTGGATATAAAGGAAAGATGTATAATTGACTCACAGTTCCACATGGCTGGGGAGGCCTCACAATTATGGCTGAAGGCAAATGAGGAGCAAAGTCACATCTTACATGGTGGCAAGCAAGAGAACTTGTGTAGGGGAACTCCCCTTTATAAAACCATCAGATCTCATGAGACTTATTCAGCATCATGAGAATGGCAGGGGAAGACCCACCCCCATGATTCAATTACCTCCCACTGGATCCCTCCCATGACATGTGGGAATTATGGGAATGATGGTAGCTACAATTCAAGGTAAGATTTGGTTGGGGACACTGCCAAACCATATCATTACACCCTGGCCCCTCCCAAATCCCATGTCCTAACATTTCAAAACAAATCATGCCTTCCCAATAGTCTCCCAAAGTATCAAATCATTTTAGCATTAACTCAAAGGTCCACAGTCCAAATTCTCATCTGAGATGAAGCAAGTCCCTTCCACCTATGAGCCCATAAAATCAAAAGCAAGTTAGTTACTTTCCATGTACAGGCATTGGGTAAACACAGCCATTCCAAATGGGAGAAGTTGGCCAAAATAAAGGGACTACAGGATCCAGGAAGTCTGAAATCCAGAAGGGCAGTCAAATCTTCAAGCTCCAAAATTATCTCCTTTGCCTCTATGTCTCACATTCAGGCGATGCTGATGCAAAAGGTGGGTTCCCACAGTCTTGGGCAGTTCTGCCCCTGTGGCTGTGCAGGGTACAACCCCCCTCCCAGCTGCTTTCATGGGCTGGTGTTGAGTGTCTGTGGCTTTTCCCAGCACATGTTGCAAGCTGTCGATGAGTCTACCATTCTGGGGTTTGGAGGACTGTGGCTCTCTTCTCACAGCTCTACTACACAGTGCCCCAGTGGAGACTCTCTGTGGGGGCTCTGACCCCACGTTTCCCTTTTGCACTGTCCTAACAGAGGTTCTCCATGAGGGCCCTGCCCCTGTAGCAAACTTCTGCCTGGACATCTAGGCATTTCCATAACCAACTCTCGGCAACAATTTAGTGTATCGGTTCATTCTCACATTGCTATAAGGACATGCCTGAGACTGGGTAGTTCATAAAGCAAAGAGGCTTAATTGACTCACAGTTTTGCAGAGCTGGGGAGGCCTCAGGAAACTAACAATCATGGAAGAAGAGGAAACAAATAGTTCCTTCTTCTCATGGAGGTAGAAAGGGGAAGAGTGAGAGCTGAGCAAAGGGGGAAGCCCTTTATAAAACCATCAGATCTTGTGAGAGCTTACTCACTATCATGAGAATAGCACGGGGGAAACCACCCTTGTGATTCAATTACCTCCCACAGGGTCCCTCTCGCAACACATAGGGATTATGGAAACTACAATTCAAGATGAGATTTTGGTGGGGACACTTCCAAACCATATCACATGCTTTGCAAATATTTTCGTCCATTCAGTAGGTTTCCTTTTCACTCTGATTCTGTTTTTTGATTGTTTGTTTTATTTTGTTTTCCTTTTGCTTTGTAGAGGATTTATGGATTGATGTAGTCTCAACTATTTTTGTTTTCTAGTCTTTCATATATTTAAGAAACTATTGCCAAGACCAGTTTATTGAAGGTTTTCTTCTCTATTTTAACAGCTTTTAACTTTGGGGTCTTAAGTCTTTAATGCATTTTGAGCTTGGTTTTTGTGTATGGTATAAGATAAAGTTCTAATTTTATTATTTTGCATATGGCTATCCAGTTTTCCTAGCACCATTATTTCTTTCTTTCCAACTTGGATTCCTTTTATATCTTTTCTTGCCTAATTTATTTGACTAGTATTTTCAATACTATGTTGAATAAAAATAGTTAGAGTGGAGGCCGGGTGCAGTGGCTCATGCCTGTAATCCCAGTACTCTGGGAGGCCAAGTTAAAGATCATCTGAAGTCAGGAGTTTCAGACTAGCCTGGCCAATATGGTGAAACCCTGTCTCTACTATCAATAAAAAAATTAGCCAGGCATGGTGCTGCATGCCTGTAATCCCAGCTACTCAGGAGACTGACACATGAGAATTGCTTGAACCTGGGAAGTGGAGGTTGCAGTGACCTGAGATCGTGCCATAGCACTTCAGCCTGGGTGACAAAGTGAGACTTTCTCAAAAAAAAAAAAAAAAAAAAAAAAAAAAAAAAAACGAATAGTGAGAGTGGGCATCCTTGAGTCGTTCCCGATCTTAGATAAAATGTTTTCAGTTTTTCATTGTTCAGTAGGATGTTAGCTGTGAGCTTTTATATACGAGTTGTATTATGTTGAGATAATTTTCTTCTATTTCCAGTTCTTGACTGTTTTTTATCACGAAGGAGTGTTTACTTTTGTCAAATGCTTTTTCTTCATCTATTGAGATGATCATGTGCTTTTCATACTTCATTCTATTAATTTAGTGTATCACAATGATTGATTTTGGTACATTAAGTCATTTTTGCATTCAAGAAACGTAAATCACATTTGGTCATGGTGTATAATCCTTTCAGATGCTGTTGAATTCTTTTTGGTAGTATTTTGTTGAATATTTTTGCATTTATATATATCAGGGATATTTGGCAATATATATATTTTTTCTTCTAGTACCTTTGGCCTTCGTATCAGGGAAATATTAGCATCATAAAATAAATTTAAAATTGTTCCCCCATTCTTTGATTTTTTTGGAGAAACTTAGAAGGATTGGCATTAATTCTTCTTTAACTGTTTCATAGAATTTTGCACTGAAGCCATCTGGTCCTAGGCTTTTCTTTTCTGAGAGTGTTTTGATTACAGATTCAATTTCTTTACTAGAAAAAGATCTGTTTAGGTTTTCTATTTCTTTGTGTTAGTCTTGAAAAGGTGTATGTTTCTAGAAAATTATCAATTTATTCTTGGTTATTCAAGCTGTGGCAAATAATTGTTCATAATAATCTCTTACAATCCTTTTAATTTCTGTGGCATCAGTTATAATGTCTCCTCTTTCATTTCTGATTTCATTAATTTGATTCTTTACTCTTAATCCAGCTAAAGATTAACTTTTTTTGATCTTTTCAAATTTTGTCAATTTCTTGATCTTTTCAAAACACCAAATTTTAGCTTTATTGTTTTTTCTATTATTTTTCTATTCTGAATTTTTTAAATTACTTCCTAATCTTTATTGGTTTTTTCTTCTGCAAATTTTAGGCTTAAGATGTCCTCTTTTTTTTCTATTTTTTTGCAAATGTGAAGTTTGGTTTTTTACTTAAGGTCTTTCCTCCTTTTAATATAGATATTATTGTTATAAATTTTTGTCTATCTGTATAAGTCTTTCTTTTTCATTTTTAAGTATGATTTTGTCAGATGCAGTATTCTTGCTTGGCAATATCTTTTCTTTCAGCACTTTGAATATCACTCCATTCTCATCTGCAAGATATCTCCTGAGAAATTCACTATCACTCTGATGGAAGATCCTTTGTATATGATGAGTAACTTTTGATGCTTTCAAAATTCTCTTTATCTTTAACTTTTGACAATTTGATTGCAATGTATCTTGCTGCGGATTTCCTGAAGTTCATTTTACTTGGAGTCCATCAGGCTTCTGAGTCTCTGTCTCTTCCACTTCTTGGATTGATAATGCATATATTTGTTGGCTTGATAATATTCCATAAGTCTTGCAGGCTTTCCTTATTCTTTTTTACTCTTTTTTTTGTTATTGATGTTGTAACTCTGACAGAATAATTTCAAATGACTTGCTTTAGAGTTCAATTGATTCTTTTTTTGTCCTTGATTAGGTCTGCTGCTGATCTCCTCTAGTAAAATTTTCAATTCAGTTACTGTATTCTTCAGTTGCAAAATTTCTGTTTGGATTTTTTCTCTCTCTTTCTAACTCTATCTTTGATAGAGATTTCCTGTCGCTTAGTTGACATTCTCATTTACCCTGAAGAGCATTCTTATGGAGATTAATTGCAATTGTCAGATAATTCATATATCTCTGTTTATTCAAGACTGGTTTCTGAAGATTTATTTTGTTCCTTTATTTGGGCCATGTTTCCCTGTTTCCCCATGTCTTATAACTTTGTATTATGATCAGCACATTTGAAAAAACAGCCATTCCCAGTCTTACACACTGGCTTCATACAGGAGAATACCCTCACCAATCAGGCCAGCTAGAGATCCTGGGGGCCTTTGAATCCTTTCATGGGAGGTATGCATCTTCTTTGGATGTGTGTGTGCAATTTCTCTATTAGAGAGGCGTGTTTTTATCAGGAGCTTGTAATCTCCCACCCCCTCTGGTGTCTTTCTGCATCATCACATGTTCTCTGGTTCTATAGCAGCATGCCACTCCACTCTCCCTTGTTTTTAGTAGCCACAGGCATACAAATTATGGAGACTCCTTATCAGCCCACCGAGTCAGGCAAAACAGATACCAGTCCCTTGATTATCCCTCTAAATACCCAGAATACCAGATGCACAAGCCACTTCTCACTTTCTCCCAAGGGAGAAATCTCAAGTTGTGTCTTCTCCTGATTTCACTGAGCCATGCTGGCCACATTAAGCCACTCTTTACTGTTCTTTGCTCTCGGCAGCCCCCAGGCATCCAAACTATGCCTGTTAAGACACCATTACAATTGAGGCAAGACAGAAACCAGTCCCTTTAGAAGATCTTCTAAAAGCCCAAAGAATTGGACATAAGTACCCTTCTCTTTTTTCCCCAGAGGGAGAAATCAGAAACCAGGTCATTCTCTCCTATCACTATGCTCCGTTGTCTTGAAGGAAGAGCTGATGTGGGTAGAGTGAAATTACCCTTCTTGCCTATTTAAATGAGGATGTCCTCAGCTTTGTTTTCACCTGGGGTACTAGAACTTCCTAACTGGATCCAGAAATTCTTACCAAAAAGTATTTGGGTCTACATATCATTATTATATTGGTGTTTCTGTGAGAGAAAAAGGGTTGAGGCTTTCTATTCCAACGTCTTGCTAACATCATCTCTGAGCCAACACTTTTAAAGCAACCTCTCCAGAAGTTCTACCTAACACTTATTGAAAATTAAATGTTTAATGACTTCATCACATGACAAGACTGCCACAAAGGCTGAGAAGTAGTCTTTATGTTTAGCTGCTATTTGCTCAACTAAAAATGCAGTTTCTAGTTTCAAGGAAGAAGGAAATAACAGATATATTTAATAACAACTGACCCATGCCATAGCACTTCCAAATGAAAAGGGTAGCCTGCTTCCTCAGCTGAATATATAGAAAACATTTATATATGTTACTATCATAGCACCTACACCTACCTGATGTATCTTGTTTATTGTCAGCCTCTCCTTGTAGGATGTGTTATTTAGTGCTATAAACTCTGAAACCAACAATGGTACAAGAAAAGTATGAATTCCCAATAAAAATTATAAGATTATATTTATTGAATACACCAGTAGCTTTTGCCATCCCATTGAGCATGCCCATGTTTAATATACTCAAGATGACAGGTCTTTGATACTTCCCAAGATATGTCCACAAATCCCAACTATGTATCAAACTGCACTGTTGAAGAGCTTCTAGGAAAAGTTAATTTTAGCCAAATTTAGACTGTCCTTCATAGGCCTGAAAACTATTCAATCCAGCTCCCGTGCCTGAACTGACCATATCAGTTTAGGTTCCTCTATTATATAATCTTCTATTACCTTGTCCTCCTTTATAACATTTATTGCAACTGGAATCCATTAATTATCTTTATAACTCTACAGTTTTCTGCTAGATACGAAGACAAAGAACTTGTCCGTTGTATTCATTGTCATGCCCCCATGTTCTATCAGAGCAGGTGCTGAATAAATATTAACTGAATTACTGAATTTACTTATTAATTAAATCTACAGCATCTGCTCTTTTTCTTTAATCTTTACCTGTAACGCATCTAGCCAGGCTTAGGGTTTCACAATAAAGAATTTAAGAGTCATGGCAAACCAAGTCATTTTATTATTGAAGAAAGAATTCTGGAGATTACTGGTAAACTGTCTAAAATTAAAATCAATGTGATAATGGCACTAGAACTGGGACCCATGCCTCCACTGTCTCAGTTCAACACTACTCATTGCACTCTACTGACCTTTATGCTGAGAATCCTTCGGCAACCCCATCTTCAAAATCATTTTAGGAATCTTGAGCTATCAGAACCACATACTTTGTTTTTATGTAGGACTCCTAATTATGTAGAGCTTTGGAAAAAGATAAGAGAACTCTTACTACTGAAAGTCAGGCATCTAAGGTCACAAGAATGACGCTCCCTTCTTTCAGCTGCCTTGAACTGCAGTCCTGTCTTTCCTCCTTTCTTACTGGCAAGACTTCTCAATTTTTATTAACTTCACTTCGTCTCTCTTTTTAAGCTCTGTTCTCCTCTCATTCTAGATATGTTTAGGAGGTCTTGTCCTTTCCCATGGTTTCAGTTATGTTGTGTAAGGTGCTGGTCCTAAAATATACGTCTATACAATAATGAATACTGCTAGTGACCTACTCAGACTGACTTGTATCCCTCTGTGTGCTTATCCTCTAGTTTCTGTGTGCTTTGCTGTCAACAGCTCATACCTATGACTTATAGAGGATTTCCCATGGCCACTAGAATTGCCTCACTCACGTGGAATGCCAGAAGTACCTTGGACTTTTATATATTCACTTCTGTACACTCCAGGGTATAAGACCTTGGTCCTTTGATTTCCTTGGGATGAACTCTCAGGTGTGATTTACGCTGTAAAGATCTCCGCATATTGGGTAGAAGCTGTATAACAGAAATAACTCTAGTGCTTGGCTTATTTCTTTTCTCTGCCCAGCTTCCTTCACTTTCTTAATAAACCATTTGCATCCAAATTCTTGGCTTACATTGTGTCCTAAAGAGAATTTCACCTATGCCACAAAGTTTATACCTACCTTCTAAACTCCAGACCTATACCTCTAATTGCCTACTGAGCAACTTCACTTGGGTAGCTCACAGACCAACTTTACATGCTTACGACTGAACTCGTCTCCTTCCTTTCAAAACCTGCTTATCCCCACGCATTTTCTATCCTACTGATTACATTATCATCCCTACAGAGCTCAAAGTATCAACCTGGGACTGCTTTGTTGTTCTCTTCTTCTCTTTCCATCTTACCCAACACCAATACCTGTTATGCCTCTTGCTGAAGTAACAGAGCTCTTCATAGCTGAAGCCACATGTCTTTCACTTGAATTTTTTCAACAATCATCGAATAAGGCTCCTCAGTTTGAGATACACTCCATATATTTTCCACACTGCAACCAGAGCAATCTTTATAAAAATATAAATCTCATTATAATCCTTATAGTCTATGTAAAGAAAATGAAACAAATTCTCTCACCCTAAGTCCAGAGGAAACAATCTGAAAAATTTACAAAATCCTCAATATCTGGGCCTTTGCTCACCTCCACAGTCTCTGGGCTTCAGCTATTTGACATATTTTTAGATTGCCTGACAAATTGTGCTCTCCCACATTCAGACCCTTACCCAAAAAGCTTTCTCTTTTGCATGTCCTATTCAGCTCTAAATACTGCCTCCATCATCACTACTGTCAACACATCCTTCTAGTATCTTTACGTGTATTTACTCAGTCAACAAATATCATTGAATCTGTATGATGTTCCAGGCACTATTCCAGGTAGTGAAGTAGCTAGACCACTAAATTCATAATACTTCAGCACTTGATTGGAAAGGCAGATATTAATCAATTAACTACACAAATGTGTAAAACTGCAACTGTGCTAAAACTACAAAGGAGATATACACAGAGCTACATATTTCTTTCCTATACAGATTTTTTTCTAGACATGAAAGTCCTCTATAAGAAATTGATAATGCTTCAGTTGAGATCTACAAAACTTACATTAAATAAATGAAGAAGAGTAAAATAAGTATTCTCAACATAAGGAATAACCTGGAAAAGACCTTGCCATGGGAGAAAACACTGTGTGTCAATGAGGTTAAAAATAGGCATTCAGCTTAGTTATCATGGCCATAAGGAAGCTGCCTATACTATCATTGTATCTTGGGAGTAAACAGCTTATTTTTGATTGCACAACCTCATAGATGGAAGGAATTTGCCTCCAGATGAGACTTTTAACTTGGGACTTTTGAGTTAATGCTGAAACAAATTAAGACTTTGAGAGTCAATTGCAAAGGCATAATTTTATTTTGAAATGTGAGAAGGGCATGAGATTTGGGGGGCCAGGCATGGAATGATGTGGTTTCAATGTTTGTTCCCTCCAAATCTAATGTTAAAATGTAATTCCCACTGTTGGAGGTGGGGCATGGTGGGAGACAATTGGATCATGGGGGCAGATCCCTTATGAATGGCTTAGTTACATTCACTTGGTGATGAATGAGTTCTCACTCTGGTACTTCATACAAGTTCTGGTTATTTAAGAGTTTGAAACTTCCCCCATCTCTCTCTTGCTCCTGCTTTTGCTGTGTGATACACCTGCTCCCCCTCTGCCTTCTGCCATAATTCTAAGATTCCTGAGGTTTCAACAGAAGCTGAGCTGATGCGGACATCATGCTTTCTGTACAGCCTATAGAACTGTATGCCAATTAAACCTCTTTTGTTTATAAATTACTTAGCCTATGTTATTGCTTTCTAGTAATACAAAAACTAGCACACTATCTGAGGACATGGAGGTGGCCACTTATAAGGCAAGGAAAGAGGCCTCAGAAGAAACCAACACTACTGACACCTTGATCTGGGATTTCTAGACTTCAGAATTGTGAGACAATTATTTTTGTTTTTATAAGCCCAACAGTCTCTGGTATTATACTTTGTTATGGCAGCTCTAGAAAGCTAATACAGGTGAAGTGGGAAGTGGCAGAATAGACTGAGCCCTCTCTATTGAGTAGAGCATTGGTAGGAAGAGCAAAGGGTTGGCAGGAATTAGGTAGAACATGATTAAAGGAAAGAGCAACACAGGCAAAGGAAGTAATGTTTACCATGAAGCCAGAGACCTGAAAAGCTCCGTTCCCTCTGAGTAGTATTTGATTCATCTGCCTAAGCCATCAGCAAGACCAAAGAGTAAGGCTTCTGTGTGGATGGGACTTTCATTCATAGTTTCCCATTATACATATCTTCAAAGCCAGACTTTCAAGTTAGCTGGGTCATTTATTTTTTTAATATCATTAATGTTAATACTTAAAATACCTAACATTTATTGACTATTTATTTTAAGCACTACTGTAAGTACTTTACTGTCATCAACATGTTCAAGACTCCAAGCAATTCTATATGGTGGTTTTTATTAATTTTGTTTTATAGATGTGTTAACTGAGACACAAGGAAACAGGTGAATTCCTCAACAGCACAGAGCAAACATAAGAGAAGGAAAATGAATTTGATGAGTTGTTCTGACTCTAGAACCCATATTATGAACACAATTGTAGTTATTTTGGAATTCTGCATGTAAATTTTCTTCAGAAATGTTCTAAGGTTTGTTTGTTGTTGTTTTGGCTTTTTCCCATTTTACCGAATAGGTGTCCTGCCCTAAAATTAGATTATAATGAAAATATGGAGCCAATTTCAGCCCCTGATGACATTTTAAAATTATGAGTGAACCCTGAGCTCCAAACTTCTAGTTAAATAAACAATGTGTTCTCATGTTTTAAATACTGTTCATCAGAGTTTTTGTTACTTGAAGCCAAAACTTTCTTTAAAAAATTTAACGTATAAGAAAAACAAAACGAAAATTCCCAGAAACATCATATAAGGAAAATAAAAGAAAATATTGTCTGTACTTCCACTAAATATCCAAACTGTTAATGTTTTAATGTGTATGTCATTTCATATATTTTCTACACATAAATTACCAAAAAAGGATCATTTTTAAATATACATTTTATCCTAACATTATTTTACGAACATTTTTCTATTGTGCATCTTACATGTATGAAATATGCATGAAACAATGGCACTAAATATTCTTCTTAAGCAGGGATCAGCAAACTTTTAAATATAAAAGGTCAGATAATAAATATTTTAGGCTTGGACGCCATATGGTATCTGCTGCAACCACTCAACTCTTTCATTGTAACATAAAAGTAGCCTTAGGTTATATATAAGCAAATGGACAAAACCATGTTCTGTTAAAACTTTATTTACAAAATCATGTGGGGGGCCAGATTTGACAAGTGGGCCAGTTTGCCAATCATTGTTTTAAAGCATTGCTTTGAATGGCTGTTTTGAATCCCTTTACTATATGTATTATGTTTTATTAAGCCTTTCTAAAGGCAGAAAAAAATATATCCTACATAGTTGCTATAACCCATAGCACTAGAAACACAGATATATTATAAATGTCAGTTTAATTAATAAATTAACAAATGCTGTAAAGTTTAGAATCAAGATTCAAGTATTGAAATGTATAAGAATTGAAGAAAATAGGTAATCTATTCCAGTAAATAAAGAAGGAGAATTTGGGAAGCTTTTTATTCAGTGGGCTATGGGAAAGCAGATGAAATAGGAAAACCAGAAAAGATAAGGTTGAAATAGCTAACGGACAAATAGCAGAATCCAAAGAAGCATTCTCAGGAAGAAGGATATATAGCATTGAAGTAGAACAAAATCTGGATTGGGCTTTGGTGCTCAGATCAAGAGGACTTGGTTTGATTTGAGAGGAGGTTTGATTTGAGAGGAGCCACTTTACTGGAGGGAAAGTGTTTGGTTCTTTGCAAAATTAGAGTGTTAAGTTGATGATGTCTAAGTCTCCACCCAAATCTAGATGATTTTTGCATTAATCTTTGGTTATAGATGTTCTTTCTTCAGAAAAGAACAGTTTGGTTCTCGCTAGGTTAACTTAAACATGAGCATTCATCAGATGGGAATATTAAATCACAAGATAAAAATATTTTGGTGACTTGGGACTGTACTATTCCACACTATAAAGCGAAAATTCAAACCATGGAAGCATGCATATTTGCAAGCATTGAGCTGGTTGTATTATTAAATGTTTCCCACAATTCCACAAAATCTATAAAAGAAAGCTATGGAAAAACAAAGGAATTATTTGCCATCTGGCTAAACCTAATTAAATACCCCTCTAGAAAGTTGGTACATCTTTCCCTTAAGGATATTATAGCAATTTTCCATTAGATGTTGTGTTTCTCCTCAACAGTTCACAGAGGCGAAAAGATAATACTTCATTCAAACAGAGACTCCTATTGGATTGTACAGTGCAGGCCCTGTAACCTGTGAACCAGGAAAAAAAAATGTGAACAATCCCTCCAGGTTTACCAGGGGATGCAGGGGTAAGTGCCTTGCGTGGAACCATGGTGATAAATGAGAACCATTCAATTGCTCAGTAGTTTGAAGCTTCTATTTAGTGAGGCCTACATAATAATTGAACACACTCCATGAAGCACTTGGAAATGTAACTTGAAAAACCCTGTTTATCCCTGGCAACACTTAGGGTCAAAGCACTCACCTGTGACTCAGCGAATCATTGCTGATACAGATTGGTTAACGTCTTTATCAGGAAGAATGTAGAGATTTATCATTTTAGGAGATCTTTCGAACAGAGACCTTGAATATTTTTGTAATGAAATGTTATTTTTCATTTTCCTAGAACCTTGGGATCATGAGTAGTTTGTACATAAATAGGTGAATATTAGTCTTAACTGCTGAGCAGAGTAGAGAAAGGTAAAATGCTAATGCTGGTAGTTTAAAGTCCATCAACAGAAGATGACGAGAAAAATATAGGTGTGCTAACCAGTTTGGATAATGATAATGTAGTATGTTTTTGACATCTGAGCTATTGTTTTTATTCTAGCAACGGCCATGATCTCCCCTAACACATTAATTTTATTACTGAAATTTCTCCTACTACCACCACTATTTATCATTTATGGAAAATGTACAATATGCTATTCTTCAGTGAATTCATTCTAATAATATGTATCTAATCTTTACAATATGCAGAACACTGTGGTAAATCCTAACTACACACTGACATGGCATTTCCTTTTCAGTTCTAAGCCCTTTCAGAAAGTTGTTTTATGTCCACATGTTAGGCCTGAAGATGTAACCATGGGTGATTTTTCAATATTTCCATTTAACAAGTATTCTCATGGATGACAAATACTGGAATGTACAGAAAAACATTTACATGTGCTAATATATGGCAAAGAAATGCCAAGTGATTGGGAAAAAATTGGAAAGGGCTTACAAAACTGCATGAGAGGAACAGAAATATCATATTCCTTCTGTTACATCCTGAGCAGAAGCACAGGAATAATCTTCAATAAGGTACAACGTTTATCAATTCAGTGTGTTTTGAGGACCTACTATATGCTAAGTACATACTATGTGGTGTTTTAATTATAATTCTTATTCTGAGAAAATTGTAGAAAATGTATCACATGATGTTATGAAATTATAGAGAGACAATAGGTATATTTTATCCAATTTTTCTCAGTGGTAGTATCTTTCAAGCCTATAGTGTAATATCACAAGATATTGACATCAATACAGTCAAGAGATAGAAAATTCCCATGACCACATGCATCCATCCTATTGTCTCTTATAGCCATGATAAAAGACTATACTTTTGTATGTCCACCCCCTTCTTAACACCTGACAGCCACTCGTCTGTTCTTTCATTTAAAGAATGTTACACAAATAGAATTGTACACTATGTAACCTTTTGGGGATTGACTTTTCTTACTGAGATTAATTCTCTGGAGACTCATGTAAGTTATATCAGGTATCAATTGCTCATTTCTTTGTATTAGTGAGTACCAAGTCCATGGTATAGATGTGCCCCAGTTTGTTTAACCCTTCCCCTATTGAAGAATATTTGGTTGTTTTCAGTTTATAGCTATTACAATTAAAGCAGCTATAAACGTTCATGTACAGATTTTTTGCATAAACATAAGTTTTCCTTTTTCTGGGATAAATACCTAGGAGTACAATTGTGGAGTAGTATAACAATTGCAGATTTGGATTTTTAAGAAAGTACCAATTTGTTTTCAATGTGGCTGTATCAATTTACCTTCTCATCCCAGGGTATGAATGATTCAGTTTTATCCACATACTGTCCAGCATTTGGTATTGTCACTATTTTGTTTTTTTTATTTTACCCATTCTGATATGAATGCAGTGCTACCTCATTGGAGTTTTGTTTTGCATTTCTTAAGGGCTCATAATGAAAAATATATTTTCATGTGCTTATTTACCATCTATATATCCTCTTCAGTGTAATGTCCCTTAATGACTTTTGCATATATGCTAATTAGATTGATTTTTTTTTTCCTTACTGAGGGTTTTGAGAATTCTTATGTATTCTAGATACTAGCCCTACGTTGGATGTATGGTTTACAAATATTTGTCTCCAACTCTGTAGTATATTTTTTCATTCACTTAACAACTCTTTTGCAGTGCAAACGTTTTTAATTCTGATGAAGTACAATTTATCCTTTTTTCCCTTTTGTAGATGTTTTTGGTATTAAGATTTTGCCTAGCCTTAGATCCAAAAAGATTTCCCTGTATTTTTCCTAAGAGTTTTATAATTTTACATTTTATACTTATATCTCTATTTCATTTTGACTTAATTTTTTAATACAGTATAAGACACTGATCAGGTTTTTTTAATTTTTCTGTTTTGTTTTTGTTTTCGTTTTGCCTGTGGAAGTTCACCTGTTCTAGCATCGGTTTTTGAAAAGGCGATTTTTCCTCTGTCAAACTGATCTTGTTCCTTTGGCACAAGTCAATTGGGTATATACGTTTGGACCTATTTCCGGGGTTGTCTATTGTGTTCCATTGACCTGTGAGCCTAACTTTCTGCCAATACCATACAGACCTGGTTATGGTATCTATATAAAATAGGTCTTGAAAGTGGGTAAGGCAATTTTTCCCACTTTCTTAATCGTTTTCAAACTTGTTTAGCTATTCCACTTCCTTAGCCTTTCAGTGTAAGTTGTATGATAACCCTGTCTATATCCACAAAAAAATGCCATGATTTTGATAAGAATTGCACTAGACATGTATATCCCATTGGGTAGAATTGGCATCTTGGCTATGTGAGTCTCACAATCCATACATAATGTACATATCTCTTCATTTTTCACAGATCTTTGATTTTTTAAATAAGTGTTTTATAGTTTGAAGCACACAAGACCTGCAAATGTTTGGTTATATTTAAAGCTAAGTATTTAATTTTAAAAATGTTTGCAAATGGTATTACATTTTACATTTTTGTTTCTATGTGCTAATTGTTTTATATATATAGTGTGTGTATGTATATATATACACAATTGATTTTTATGTTTATTTTGTTCTATCAACTTGCTAACCGTATTTATATGTTCTAGGAGGCTTTTTTGGTAGATTTTGTAAAATTTTTCCATGTAAGATGATCATGTTATCTACAAATAAAGGTAAATTTATATCTTTCATTCTGATCCGCATTCCTTTTATTTCTTTTCCTCACCTTATTGTGTCTACTAGAGTTTCCAGTACTATGTGAAGCAAGAGGATTGAGAGTGCATGTCCTTGCCTTCACTCTGATTTTACACGGAAAGCATTTAGTCTTTCACCATTAACAATCACATTAGCTGTAAGATTTTTTTTAATCAAGTTGAGGAAGTTCCCCTCTATTCCTCATAAGGTTTAGCTCTGTGTCCCCACCCAAATCTCTAGCTCCCATAATTCCCAGTGTTGTGGGAGGGACAGAGTGGGAGATGATTAAATCATGGGGGAGGATCTTTCCTGTGCTGTTCTCGTGATAATAAATGGGTCTCATGAGGTCTGATGGTTTTTTAGAAAGGGAGACTCCATGCAGGAGCTCTCTTTGCCTGCTGCCATCCACGTAAGAGGTGACTTGCTCCTCCTTGCCTTCCACCGTGATTGTGAGGCCTCCCCAGCCATGTGGAGCTGTAAGCCCAATTAAACCTCTTTCTTCTGTAAATTGCCCAGTCCTGGGTGTGTCTTTATCAGCCAGGTGAAAACAGACTAATACAATTCCCTTTTCCCTAAGAGTTTTTCCTTATGTGTGTTAAAGCTTGTCAAATATTTTTTCAGCATAATTTCATGTGAACATGCGATTTTTATTCTTTAACCTGTTAATATAATAGGTTACATTGCTTTTTAAAGTGGTGAACCAGCCATAAATCTCTGGAATAAATCGACTTGGTTATGGTGTATATTTTTTACATATTAATGAATTCTGTTGACTAAAATTTTCTTAGGGAGTTTGTTTATGCATTAATGAATACATCCCGCTATACTCCTATTTATATTGGTCAGTAGTTTTATTTTTTATTATTTTTCCTGGTTCATCATGCATAGCACAGAGTGTTATTAGCTTCATAAAATGAATTGAAGTGCTCTCTCATCTATTTTCTGGAGAAGATTGTGTATAATTGCTGTCATTCTTCTTTAAACATTTGCTAGAATTCAAGACTGAAGTTATCTGGGCTTACTAGATTTTTTACAGTTTTCTTTCAGCTACAGATTCAATTACTTTAATAGTTAAAGGCTACTATTGTATATTTGATGAGTTGTGAGTTTGTATTTTTCAAGTAATTGTGAATTTTTTGCATGTAAATTTGTTCGAAATATTTCCTTCTTAACTTTTTGATGTCTGCAAGGTTATAGTTATATCCCCTGATTTATTTCTGATAGTGTTAATGTGTCTACTTTTTTCTTTCTCTTGCTAGAAGTTAGTCGGTTTTATTAATATTTCCACAGAACAAAGTTTTTTTTCTTGTCTCTTTTTTCTGATCTTAATTTTATTAATTTCTGCTTTTTTTTAGTATTTTTTTCTCAATTCTTTGGGTTTATTTTGCTCTCTTTTCTCTCAGTTTTTGAGGTGGAATCCTAGATTATTCATTTAAACTTTTTCCATTAACGTATGCCTTTATTGTTCTAAATATATACACACACACACATATATAAACACACACATATATATACAGACATATGTGTGTGTGTATGGATGTGTGTGTGTGTGTGTATTTGGTTTTTTTTTTTTGAGACTGGGTCTAACTCTGTTGCCAAGGCTGAGTGTAGTGATGTGATCACACTCACTGCAGCCTTGACCTCCTGAGCTCAAGCGATCCTCCCACCTCAGCCTTCCAAGTACCTGGGACTGTAGGCATGTACCACCACACCTGGCTAGTTTATGCTTTTTGTAGAGATGGGGGTCACACTAGATTGCTCAGGCTGGTCTCAAACTCCTGGATGCAAGTGGTCTTCCCACCTCAGCCTGCCAAAGTGCTGGAATTACAGGCATGATCCACAGTGTCTTCCTGTATTTTTTTTTCTTTTTCATTCAGTTCAATATATATTTGTATTCCCTTTAAACATCTTTGTTGATCCATGGATTATTTAGAAATGTGCTGTTTAGTGTGTAGTACTTAGGGATTGTCCTGTTCTATTTTGTCATTGAATTTTAGTTTTACAAATCTGTAAACTGTATTTTTTTTCAAAATTTTGGAACTACTTAGGCACTATTTTTCAAAATATCCTTTCAGCCCACTTTCTTTCTCCTGTCCTCCTAGGATTCAGATGACTCAGATGTTAAATATTTTCATACAATTCCACATGGGTCTCAGGCTCTGTTCATTTTGGTTTTTTGTTTTGTTTTCAGTCTACTCTCTGTTGTTCAGAAAGGGGAATTTCCACTACTCCATCTTCAAAGTCACTGATTTATTCTTCTCTTGTCTCCATTTTGCTGTCTAGCCCACCCACTGATTTTGTTTTCATTTTGGCTATTACATTTTCAAGTTCTAAAATTTTATTTGATTCTCCCTTCTATCTTGTCTTTCTTTGCTGATACTTTCTATCTTTCATTTGTTTTACATATGGTCTCTCTTCTCCTTTCCACCTTTCCGAGTTTTATTTTTTACAGAATTTTCATCTGTACTATTTATGAATTTTTTGGGGAAGGGCTTTTATCTGTATTTAAAAAGAAGAATGGAGCAAAGAATGTCTATTCTGCCTTTTTGGAAGTGGAAGTCCTCTATAAATGATGATTTTCTTTCTTTCATTTACTCAAGTATTTATTATCTACCAATTTCCAGTGACACAAAATGACTAAGATAGATATGGTTTCTACCCTCAAGGTTATTAGAGTCTAGTGATGAAGATAGATATTAAAAAAATAAAAAATTACAACTGAAGTAAATTGTGCCACACAGACCAGCATATTAGCAAATATAGGGGACCTTAGTTTTATACAATATTTCATACAATGCCTTATACATACGTTGGTTGTAAATAATGTTAGGTTATACCAAAAGGAACAGTTTTTTCACCCAACAGGAATAGACTAGCATGTATCTTTTGAAATAAACAGAAGGTAAATAAAAATTGTATTTTATGCAGTGCCTACTAGACTTATAATCTAATTATGGCCAAAAGTAATGCTCATGAATGTTGAATCAAAAATTTGGAAGCTGGGGATATTTCTGAGTGGCATATTCCTCTGCATTTTTGTTTGTTTTTGTTTTGTTTTGTTTTTGACAGTCTCTTGCTCTGTCACCCAGGCTCCCATGCTGGATATAGTGATGCAAACACAGTCATTGAAGCCTCAAACTCCTGGGCTCAAGTAATCCTCCTACCCCAGCCCCCTAAGTAGCTGGCACCACAAGCACACACCACCATGCCCACATAACTTTTTTTTAGAGAGGCAGTCTCACTATTGTTGCCCAGGCTGGTCTCAAACTCCTGAGCTCAAGCGATCCTCCCACGTCGGCCTCCCAAAGTGCTGGGATTACAAGCATGAGAAACTGCTTCCAACACCATTTCTATGCATTTGAGGTTATTATAATGAATGATAACTCTACTCTGTTTCACACACAGATTCTCTCTTACTTCCACAAACAAGACAGAATTCCAGGTTAAGGGAATTTTAGTTATACTCCAGTACAGTGATTCTTAGGGTATTAGAGTGACTAAGAGTCTCCTCAATGTCATAGCACTATTTCATTATGGAATGTTCAGCTACTTTATTTGTCTTCAGATTTGGCTGACTTCATTGTCTACCATCCTCCAAAGAACATGCTGACATTTTTAGCTTGATGGACTGCTGAGAAACCACAGCAGGATATAGACCAACCCATCAAAAGTGAATTTGGATTGCACTGATGTGTAGAACTAATTAGGTGACTATGGGGAGTGGGACACTGATTGAAATCCATATGACTTTTCAATACTCACTCCGTAGGCTAGCTTCTGAAAGGAATAGTAGATTCAGGTGACTTGTTCTCTGCTGTCACCACAGTACTGCCTAGCCCTTCTCTGCTTCAAGTCAGCAGCAGAAGCCCTGACCCCTTCCCCAAAGCAAAACATCCAAAAACAGGCAAGAATTTTCTCTTTCACAGATCTTGAAGTAGTTTTCAGTTTATCCTGAAAAGATGCTGAAAACCTGCCTTCAGATCTTCTACCAAACATATCAGCTCTGTCTCTGTACTCTCTCTCAAGCCCATCTTGAGCTTTAAATACTTTAAAAATAACACTGACCACTGCATGTGTATGTAGATATCAACTATTTATATTTGTGTAATGAAAGTTATTTTGTGTATGTTTGTTTGAATTTTGTATTTATAGTTTGTTTAAACTCCCTAGGGACAGATCAATCCCATGTAGTTATGGAAAAGATTACTAAACTTAGAAGACCTGGGTTTGTATAGGTTTCATACCATGTGAGCAACTGACATATTGTCTTGTAAGGATTTTACAGGAAAGTGCCAGTTGCTCTTCTTCTTAAAGAAGCATTCACTAAATATGTAAATCTAACATTTTTCTGTCTGATATCCATCATTTCTTTGAAATCTTTTATTTTTACCAAATCTGAGATGTCTTTTGTGCACAATCAGCTTTTATCTACCTGGTAAGTCTCTCCCTTGGCTACCACACTACACGCAAATATTTGGTTTTGATTCATGCTCCTTAGGGTATGATATTCCTGAATCTCCACTCCAAATATTTATTTTAGATTTTTTTTTAAGAATGTCTGGTCCTTACCTCTGCTCTTACTGCTCGCATTCTTGGCTGAACCAGCCCTGTTGTATCTCCAGATCAAATCCTGCCATTTGTTCACAGTTAATTAAGATAATTTTAGGAAATAGAAGCAACATTTTTCTTGGGTATGAATTAAGTGCCAGAAAAAAAAAATATATCGAATTGTGTATTTCATAGGCATTATCGCATTGAATTTCCACAACCTAGGAATTATTATATTCACTTTTCAAAATGCTTAATAGAATCACAAATAAACTAAGTAACTCATACAAAGTCATATAGCTGTAGAATGATTGGATTAGGACTCAAATCTTAGATTGTTTGACCTCAAAGTGTTTTGAGCTCTTATTCTCTATAACAGTGTTTCTTATAATCAAATGGTGAATTGATCCCCTTAAATGAGGAAAATTATGGTGGGCACTGATTCGTGGTTTAAATTATGATCTTCATAGTGCTACTTATCGAATACAAAAGTATAAGTTGTATACATATAACTTTTGTGCAACTCCAACACTAAATACATCTCTAGGTATTGAAGAGACTTCTTAAACTTATTATTTGCAAAACTGATCTTCTGATATTCTCTTCTATTTCCACACTTGCTCCTTCTGCAGTTGTATCTATTTCAGTTAATGTCAACTGCATTTTTCCAATGTTGCAAGTAAAAAATAATAATGTCATCCTTTAATTTCCCTCTTTCTCTAACTCCCCACATCTAGCCCATCAGGAAATTCTATATTCTTTATTTTCAACATAAATCCAGAATGCAAGCTCCTCTCACAACTCCCACTACTCCCATCCTGGTTCAGGTCATCGTCACTTCCCTCATAGAGCAGCCTTTCAACTTATTTCCTTGCTTTGGTTCTTGACATCGTTAAGTTCATTCTAAACACGGCAGTCAGAAAAATCCTGGTTAAACATAAATCAGATCACAATGTTTCTGTGCTACAGTCTGCCCAATGGCTCACACTGGACTCAGAAGAAAAGCTAAAACCCTTCCAATGATTTACCAGGCCCTACATAGTCGGGTGCATGTTTTTACTTCTATAACATTCTCATTTTATTCTCTGCCTTATTTATACCTCTCCAGCAACATAGACCTGATCACTCTTGTCACCTACACAGACATGCTCTTGCCTTAGGGCATTTGCACCTGCTATTCCCTCTGCTAGAAATGCTGTTTCCCTGGTTATCTACATGGAAAGTTGCATACTTCTTGAAGATCTTCAATGTAATTCCACCTACTCAGTGAGGCCTTTCTCAAACATAATACTAAAGCATACTAAAAATTGCAACCCTCCTCATCCTCCTTAGTCTCCTTTACTATTTCATTTTTCTTCCTAATTATTAATCAGTATCTCACATGCTATATAGTCTACTTATTTATATTGGTGAGTATCTGCCTCTTTTATTACAATAAAAAGATGCATGATGGCAAACATGTTTATCTATTAATTATTCTATTTCTAGTACCTAGATGACTGATTTGTACATAGAAAAGCTTAAATAATTATTGAATGAGAAAATAATTTAAAATTAATAAAATAACTATACAATTAATAAAATTAAATCTGAAAATATTAGTTGAATGCAATAGATTAGTTTTATGATATATATAATGTAAATTTTTTGAAACAAATTTTGCTCATATTGCATCCCATAACAGAAACATATTTGCACATTTTTGATTTTTACTTGTTTTCAGATTAATTCCCTTGAATTTGACAATGCTAAGCCATCATTATCACTTCTCTTAATTTTCTTATTAACAATGAAATTGTTCTTTATTTTGTTGGGCCAATTAGTAGAATAGTGCCCCTCAAGCTACAATATAAAAAGAGAAAACATTTTCATTCTTTGCATATTTACTACCACATTTACTGTCAATGAAGCATGGATAATTGGAATATAAAAGATGGAAAATGTCCTGCAAACATCAGTTCACCATGTGAATATGGCAGATAGAGCATGGATTGTTTGGTGAACCCAATTTTATAATATGCAGAAACTAGCTTTTACCTATGACTCTTTCCTACTTGAAATATTGTAAAACTTGTGGCTTACCAAGTGAATTCTTCTGCCCTTCACCTCTTGTGAAGGAGATTGTAAAGGCAAATTCATATATGGGAAATAAAATGCATCTCAATACTCAATTATGAGATTATTATACAGGTGACCCAGAATATGCATATATTGTTTTTGTTAAGATTGTCATCAAGAGAAAAATACAAAAATGCATTAATTCTTATAGAAATTGAGACTATGTCTGCAAACTCACATGATCCACAAAGCACAGTTTAAGAAATATTCCTTATACTACAAGGAGTTTGCATGGTAAAGTATGATAAATAGCATATGGCAATATTACCCTAGATTCAATTGAAAGAAACATTCAATTTGTGAAAAAGGACAGTCTTATTTAAGGAAATGACATTTATACTAGGCCCAATTTAGGAAGGTAGAAACTGAAAGGGAAGTTAATTCAGCTGGAGAAAATTGCATGAGCAGAGAATAAGAAACCAAAAAGACCTTAATTTCTCAAGAAATTTCAAAACCATTAATTTTCTGGAAAACAGTTTAAAAAGGAGATTAATGAAGATTAGCATGAAGAGATAGTCTGGATATTAGATACACTAAGAAATAATGGTAGCCAATGGGTATACAGTGCCTTCTACACCCGCAGACACTCTCCTAAGTGCTTTACCCATAGTCCCTTGTTTCACATGCACCATAACCCTTTGAAGTAGATGTTTTCATATTCTTCTCTCTACTAGTCTGAGAAAGGTTCAGCAACTTTTCCAAGGTCACACTGATTTGATAGATCTCAGAGTTTGATTCTGGAGCCCATGTTTAACACTCTGTTCTAGACCTCTAAATATATAATTCAGTGCGTATGAAGAATTAGAATCCCCTCCAGGACACAATAAATTATTGACAGTTGATGTAGTAGGAAAAGTACAGAAAGTTCTCAGGAGTAAGAAGTAATATTTTGAAATAAGAATCTCCTAAAAGTTAATAAAAATACCTTACAGACTCAGTTTTCTCATAAGGCCAGAGAAAGAGAAGAGTTTCTAGTGATCTTTTGTGTTTTAACAAACCACATTTTAATAAGGTGTGTTTCTCATTTCCTTCTTTCTCTCACATCCCTCTCCCTCCCACAGCTTCCCAACAGTCACCTCATTGCAGCATTTCCTTTTCTTTCAAGCCCTATAACAGCTCTGACTGCTCATTTATCTTTTTTTGGTACTAACTAAATATTTTAGTAGTTTGTGCCCCATGAATCTAATGTAAGAAATTGTTGGCCTTCAGTGATCTCATAAATGCTAAATCTGATCTGTGAAAACTTGGCAAAATTATGTTATGATCTTTGTTTCTCATGTTCTCCACCCTCAAGTGCGAAGGGACCACTTAGCTAAAAATGTTTAAAATTTTCAAGAAACAAAAGTCAAGCAGAAGAAGTGAAGTGATTTTATTTTTCTCCTTAGTAAATCTTTAAGTTTCTATGTATGTTCTTTCGTCTGCTCTCTAGAATGGTAAATGGAAGTCCTTGACACATAAATTAAAATTCATTTTAATCTTAATAAATATCGTATGGGCATTCTTTGTTTTTCTCTACACATTCCCTTTATTAAAACATACAGTCTGGTAACTGATTAAAACATTATTTCCAGTTGACACAAAATACAAGGACATTTCATATAACCACATAATAATAAATATCTGAATTAAGATGCTTTTTCTCACTTTAAAATGTAAAGTAGAATTTACATTTACTTCTCTTTTTATGTTGTGGAGAAAGGGTGTGGGAAATAATAGCATGGTATCATTTATATGTTTATGATGGTAATATCGGATTCCCAGGAAAATTATGTTAAGTATCCTGTTTTACAAAAGCATACTTTTTAATGATTATCATTGGAATAGTTAAATATGTTTAATTATCAAATGAGGAATAGAATGAATGTTATTCATCAATAGCATCTGCAATAGACCTAATATTGGATCAATGTTGTGTTAGGTTGTACAGGCAGAAAAGCTAGGAATGGGAGAATTAGACAGATCATCAAATATAGGAATAACTCCATGCTTGGTGGGGAATCAATACAATAATATGTGGCCACTCCAAACTAAAGAGTGGTTATGCCATTATACTCAATACTTTATTTAAGATATTTATTGAGTCCCCTATATGTCACACTATTTGGTGGTGCAATGATTTAAAAAGTCATTGCAAAGAGGTAGTCCCTGGCCTCATACAACTTTTTTTTTTTTTGGTTGGGGATGGGGTGGAGATCACACAGGTAATAAACAAGCATACAAATAAATAAATTATATTCAGGTTCTCAGTCCACTATGGGAGAAAATCCGGGAAACTCAAAAATCTAGGTTGTAATACAAGTATAGAGGAAAAAAGTACATAAAAACCTAGACAACATTAAACACTTGCTTCTGATAAGCCTGGGAAGACATTTACACTCTATGCTTTTCTGTCTTCATACCTAAGGTGAGGATATTCCACTGACAAATCTTTTAAGCCCCCTTTCATGTTGTATAATTTTAAAATCCTTGCATTGACTTCCTTGGCTGAGAAAAACAAAGGAAGACTTTCAAAAGGACATAGATGGCCTTCGCACTCCAGTGGCATCAAGACCTCTATTAAAGTGCTCAAGGTGTATGTTCCACCTAAGTTGAAGAACACCCAATTGTGACAACAGAATGAATTTCGAGATTTCCAGTCAAGATAACAGAGTATAGTGTTCTCATTTACCTTTGCTGTTCTCCACCAGGCCCCATTAAAACAAAAATAGGCTGGGCACAGAGGTTCATGCCTGTAATCCCAGCACTTTGGGAGGCCAAGACAGGTGAATCACCTTAGGTCAGGAGTTCAAGACCAGCCTGGCCAACATGGCGAAACCCCATCTCTACTAAAAAATACAAAAATTAGCTGGGCGTAGTGGCATGTGCCTGTAATCTCAGCTACTCAGGAGGTTGAGGCAGGGAGAACTGCTTGAACCCCAGAGGTGGAGGTTGCAGCCTGGGCGACAGAGCGAGACTGCGCCTAAAAAAAAAAAAAAAAAAAAAAAAAAACAACAACAACAACAACAAAAAAACCAAGCAAACAAAAAACCCCCACAAAAACAAAGTGATTTTTTAAAGGTATCTATAAATTCAAAGAGAATGGAGGAGACAACAGTATCCAATTTTTCTACGCTGCAAATTATGTGGCTTAGCCGACCAAGAAAGCTGACCTCTAAGTCAGCACTTGAAAAGCCAATAAGCAACTTGCCTTATTGAAACATACACAGAAGACTCATAAATTGTCATCAGCAAGTACCTCTGTTCTGGGGAAAAAAATTATGGCTAAAATCTGGAGTCCTGAGAAATTCCATTTCATAACCTACAATATATTCCCTGTTTCAGAGCTTATTCTTCACTTTCAGCAGTCAGAAGATGACCTTACCATATTTTGGCCAAAAATTAGGGTTTATTTCCTGGAAAGGTGGGAAATAAAAGAGAGACTCTGGAATAAGATCCCAAACAAAATCGAGAGCAAGTATATGAAAGGAAAAGAAGGCAATTAACTATGAGCATAGTTACTGAACGTAGAGATTCCTAGACCCTTTCTTCCACTTTTCTAGGAAATTTTGATTTCTTTTTTTTTTTTTTTTTTTAGAGAGTGGAAAGAAATAAGGTACCTCAATTGGGAAAACATCAAGAAAACACCAGTCAGAGCACCGTACGAAAATGAACTTCAATGAATTATACCGCTCATACATACAATGATTCTAATCAGATTTTTCTTCCCTCTCCTCAAAGCTAAGCATCCCATGATAAATTTAAGGATATCGTCAAATAGAAAGAGACCAAGGAATCAGGTTAAAAAAATTAAATTATAGGAAAAATAAAATATTTCAGGAGGAGAAACTTGACGAAAAAAATCTTCAGAAGAATAAAATAAAATATTCATGAGGTAAGTGTAATAAACTGCAAAAAGAAAATACAGAGACCAACTAAGAGTTCTTGCACTTAAAATATTATTTAAAATATTTGAATATAATACACATTTAAAAATTAGAGATCCATTTCAGTAAGTCCAAAATTTGAATAATGAGAGTTTCAGAGACAGAGTGTATAGAGGAAAGAAAGGAGTGGCCAAGAAAGTAATTCAAGAAAACTTTCCTAATCTGAAGCTCCTGTGTTTCCATATTAAAATTTTCTCCAAAGAGACTACAAAAATCAAGAAAACAGACTCACCAAAGCACATCATCATGAAAATTTAGAGCACTGAGAACAAAGAAAATTCTACAAAAGTTGGGAGAAAATAAGTTTATGTGGCGTATCAAAAATCATATTGGCGTTAGATTTTCTACAGTGACAAAGGAATAATGCCTTCAAAATTCTAAGGGAAAATTGTTTCCATTTAAAATTTTCTATCTAGGAAGTCATGAAAAAAGAGAATCTCTGGATCTGCAGTTTCCTCCACTATCTACATAGAGCTATTGGCATTTGAAATGTGGCTAGTGTGAATTGAGATGTAATACCAGTAAAAAATACACAATATATGTCAAACACCTGTTACAAAAAGGAGTGCAAAATACATTAAAAATTTTTACACTTATTATATGTTAAAATGTTGATAGTTTTAATATGTTGAAATAAATAAAATATATTACGGAAATTATATATGTATCTTTTATTTGTTTGCTGTATCTATTAGAAAAAGTATAAGTAATATATGTGGCTCACATTGTATATCCATTGGACAGTTCTTCTAAAAAGATGGATAAATGAGAGCTCAAGCCAAGATCTCTGGAGCAGTTTTATAAACAAATTGCCTAAATTGGAGCAGATCAGAGGATCCAAAAAATCTTTTCCAAGTGATGAAATTAACAGATACTAATATTAAATAGAATCTAGATTGAGAGAATATTTATACTACTTTGGAAGAATTTTCAGTTGAAGTAGTAATAAGCACATAGGAAAAATAACAAGCAATTAAGAAACAAGACAAATTTAAAGAGAAAATAAAATATTATGTAGTAAAGGAAATATCAATATAGTATTACGTGGCTCAGCTGTGAATGTTATTTACACAGAAATGATAAAAACAATGATCACTGACCTAAGCAAAGTTAGGATATAAAGAATTATATCCTAATTTGGTAGGATAAGACATAGGAAGTGTTCATGTGTGTAATGAGGGCTGCAGATAATGACACAGAATCACTCACATTGCATGACGGTAAGAAAAAATTGAGTACCTAAATTTAGACAATCAAAATTGACAATATAAGAATTTTATTCATAGAGATAGAGGTGGATATCAAAAAAATCAACAGAGAGTTACAAGTAATCTATCCTTGGAAGTAGAAAATAAAAGAGAAGGGCAGATAGGCAACTACTATTGTTTACAACATACCATTTGGGTGTCTAAATTATGTGCAAGTTATAATTAGATTAAAATTTAAAATATATAAAACAAAAAATAGACAAAAAATAACAAGATATTCATAGAAGAAAGTCAAAATATACAGTAACATATTGAAAAAAATTCGAGGTTTTTTACTGAAATTGAAATGGTATAACTTTGAATCCATCAAATTTGCAAAAATTAAAGAGATTACTATCCAGTGCTCATTATTATGTGGATAAATGGGCTTTATATGTATTGCTAATGAAGGGTGAATTGCTGGAAATGGTTATGGAAAATAAACCTTGCGCTGTCTAATAAAATTACTTCTTCATCCAACAATCCCATTTTGAGGAACTATTTTCACAAAAATAAATGAAAATAGAAAAAACTTACTAATAAGTATATTGCATCTATATTATGGAATATTAAGCATCTATTTAAAGAATTTATTAAATCTATATGCATCAAAGCAAGAAATAACCCTTTACAGATTTTAGTTGGAAAAGTAATATTAAGAACAATGTCTTTAGTATATTCATTTTGTTAGAAAAAGAAAAAGGTAGGAGAGAAAGAACAAAGTTCCTCCACAAACATGTATTTATATGTCGTTATGTGAATATGTAGAAAAACAGATTAATATGTTGCAAATTGTTGATATCAGTACTATTAGCAACCGTGCCAGACAAATGTTTTTTCTGTACATGTTACTTAGCAAAATCTTAATGACAAGCAAGAGAAATTCTCACGGTCTCGTCATACCTTAATAAGACTTCAGTTTTCAACACCTATAAACTTAGACTGAATTTATGTTTACTCATCTATCTATCTGAAAGTCTGTAAATTTTGTTGAACGATCTACGAAATTCTTCATGTTCTATCACTTTGATCTACAAAATGGTAATGTCATATGCTTCAACCTATTATTCACCTGTTTCTTTCGTCTATTTCACCCTGGGACTATAGAAGTTCTCTGAGGGCAAAGGCTTTGTCTGTTTGTTCACTTTACCCCTAGTGCTAAAATAGTGCATGGCTCATAGTGAGAATTGGGTTAAAACTTTGTTTAGATTATGTATGAATGAATAAGGTAGCATGTCTCATTTTTCTAGTTTAAATACAAAATATAAAATTTTCAAATATCAAATCTTTAAAATATCTAAATATATTTGTATTTCCTCTTTAAGCAAATAGCTGTTTACGACGTGAAATTGATGGTTCAACTCCAAAGTATTGTTATTCCCTAAATTTTTATATGTGATTTCCAGTTTTATGATGTCATCAAAAATGTGGACTGTAAATTTTCAGCTTTGGCAACTTTGGCCAAATTTATTATTGTTTATAAAATCTGGTATCACTTAAGAAAACATGCAGGTTTTTCTTGTAGAGTACCCAATTCATACATATCTACTATTTCCAGTTTATTTAACTTAATTACTTGAATTTTTATTAATCATAAGCTAGTGATGATGCTTCATGCTATGGTTAATTCTTTTTAATCTCTCTTTGTAAATACTGTGCAAGTGTTCATTATGTGAAGTTTACAACTATTAAGTATCTAATATAAATTGTGGTATCCGTCAATAAAGAATGCCCCTTTTGGTCATTTGGTCTCAATGACCTTCATTCCAGAAACATCTTTAAAAAAATAAAACAGGTTTCTAGTTACTAGACTATCTTCTTAAAATTTAAATGATAAAAACTACAAGGATCTAATAGGCCTTAAAAACTCGTGTATATATTTTTGTCCAAAAATGTATATCTACTCTTTTTCCCAGCAACATTTTACTACAACAAAAATTACAATGTATGAAAGTGGAACGAAGTGGTACTGATTTATATGCAGTCAATGGCACAACTAAACTGCATAACTATTCTTATAAATTTTATATTTTACTTTGGGTACAAAACAAAACAAACAGAGCAATCCTTGATCTTTTTTTGGTATTTGTCTGATTTAGTTCCAGGTCCTCAAAGTGTCAGCTGGCTTTCTTCTGCATCATAATGCTTTAGAGAGAGGAAAAAAAAAGCAAGTGGAAAAGAAAATAAAGATTATTTTCAAAAATAAATATGTTATATATATATGTAATAGACATGCATATACACATATACATATGTAATAGACATACATCTATACATATGTATTATATGTACATAAATATACATATGTAATAGACATTTATATACACATATGTAATGTACATACATAAATATACATATGTAATAGACATTCATATATACATATGCACATATATATGTAAACCCCGTGTGTGTATGTGTGTATGTGTGTTTATGGAAAGAGAGAGAGAAAGAGAGAGAGACGGAGACAGAGAGAGCTTGAAATGCATTCTTCCTTCACTGGAAGACAGGCCACTCTGCTTATTTCCCAGGATCTCCAGGCAAACATGGGTCATCCGTTTTTACTTGTATTCAGTTTTTATGATGATTGTTGGAGAGATTAGGTGGAGTAAACCACACAGATGATACTATCTCCCTTGCAATTTTCTAAAACGTAATGTGATTTTCCTGTCAACCTTTCTGTGGACTTGTCTGTAAACTAAACTACGCTAACATATGTATTAAGATATTAAAAGATCTTTGTTATTGCCACAAATATTATCCCAACAACAAATTATCACACTTAAACAAGGCCCAAAACAAATCAAGTACACGAATGAGTGATTATCTAGAGCACTCAGTAAGGAGGCCAGAATTTGCTATTTTTGTTTTCTGTGCATTTTTTTGGTCATCGATTTCTCCATACACTGCTGAAAACTTGTGCCTTCAAAACCAGAAAATCCTTTATCTTTCTCTTCACAGGTGGTAGAAGACTACATAATTTTTCTCTAAAGAAAGAGAATCACAGCACAGAAAATTAATTTCCAAGAACATTAACTAAAAAATGAAATTCTGCTGAGTTCACACCACAGGAACGAGACTATGCTGCTCTATATAGTATTAGTTCTTATAAGTCTCCCATCATAAAATAAGCTAATATGTGTCTTCCATTCACTTAGTAGTACACAGTGTGATATCAATCAATACTTTCATTCATTTAATGAAAGTTGATTAAGCACCTTAAATGTGCTGGGCATCACTCCAGCCACTGGAGATAAGAACGATAAACAAAACGGACAAACTCCTGCCTTCATGTGGCTTACTCTCTAATGAGCAATTCAAATATGAAAAGTGTGTAAGTCACTGACAAGTGGTATGGAAAAAAGTTGGCAGCAAAGGCGATGGTGGTGGGGGCGGTGAGTGCAATGTCAAATGACTCCATCTGGGAAAGCATCAAGGTGAAGGGGCCATTTAGATAGAGATCTGAAGGAGATGAGGAAAGACACCTTGCTAACATCTAGGGAGATACATTCCAGGCAAAATGGGGGTATGCATAAATATTTGGGAAAAACTGTATATTTACTGATACAATTAGGCATCAATTATCAAAGTGTTTGCAACTAAAAAGTACATTTAACAAATATATTTTAATATAGATTCCTAACTAAGGACACTCCAATTCAATACATTAAAGCAAGCTTTGATGTGATTTCCTAGGCCTATCTCTTTCATTGGCACACTTTGATCCTTTCCCTACTGACTATGCTTTTCTAATCACCCTCTTATAGAAACTCACTCTCAAGATTAAATATGGGATAGGTTGATTCACACTAAAAGGCGTAGTAACTGATAATCCTCCTAGATTTAACTACCTGTCTCCCGGAACATTTGAATTTTGAAAGTGCACCAAAATTCAAACCAAATAAATCCATTTATAGCAGTGGTGTTTCAAGATTTAGCAAGAGGTAATAATGCTACTAATACAAGGAACGCAGGAGTAAAACTCTGGACTTGACGGTAGAAGTATTCAAGTTCACTTCTTACTAAATTGCTGAGGGTTCTTTGACAAATCACACAACCTCTCACAGCCTAACCTTTTCACTTATAAAATCAAGGCATTATGTAGAATAACTACCAGACATCTGCAGCTACCATGCAATATATCTATCTCAATGAGATTTTATAGAGCCTTTTAACAAAAGAAAACAACAAAGGAGGTGATATGATTTGGTTCTGTGTCCCCACCCAGATCTCAGCTTGTAGCTCCCATAATTCCCTCGTTGTGGGAGGGACCCAGTGGGGGATACCTGAATCATAGGGGTAGGTCTTTCCCTTGCTGTTCTCATGATAGTGAATAAATCTCACAAGATCTGATGGTTTTAAAAATGGGAGTTTCCCTGTGCAAACTCTCGTCTGTCGCCATGTGAGACGTGCTTTTCACCTTTTGCCATTAGTGCAAGGCCTCCCCAGCCACATGGAACTGTGAGTCCAATAAACCTCTTTCTTTTATAAATTACCCAATCTTGGATATGTCTTTATCAGTGATGTGAAAACAGACTAATACAGGAGGACTATCTTATTCTGCTATGTCAGAGACTGAATGTCTAATCCAATGCCCTCTGGCTCTTAAGTACCCATTAAATTATAACTCTAATTTCAAAGGAGACAGCTCTGTAACTAGGGTGGGGTAGACTAAAAAGTCCCATGGCTTTTATGTATTAAAAGTAAAATAGATGATGGGAAATGTCTTATGGGACCCACGTTGAATACAGTATATATTTTCTCAGTCAACCAAT
This sequence comes from Symphalangus syndactylus, assembly GCF_028878055.3. Lineage (NCBI taxonomy): Eukaryota > Metazoa > Chordata > Mammalia > Primates > Hylobatidae > Symphalangus > Symphalangus syndactylus. The sequence goes on from NC_072438.2 coordinate 27,773,681, forward strand.
TGCCTCTAAATTTGCTATTTATAATTTACTCAGTCTTAATTAGCAGGCTGCTCCCCAAGTCAACCCTGCTGCAGGCAGAACATGAAGTAGAATATAAAAAAACCAAGTGTTTCTGGTTGCTGAAAGCAAGCCATACATATTCATGGTGAAAACAGAAAATCATTTGCCAAACTGTGGACGGTAAATACAAATTAACCCTGCAATAAAAAGTGTAACATTTGCATTTTCAAGCCTTAGATCTCTCTGGGATTAATTAGGTGATCAATCGGAATTAGAGTTATCTGGAACAAAATCTGGCCTTAGATTATGTGTGTTAGTGTTTGGAGGGGGGAGTTGTATTATTCATTATTTTTGCTTTCATTATAATTATTTGATCCCATCCTCAAAGACTGTTGTATAAACTGATGGATGAAATCCGTCTGTGAAAATATTTTACAAACTGTTCGTGGCTACACAAATACAATGGGGTTTTATTGTTTCTATGTGTGCTCAACAGAATAACAATGAAGAGATATATTGACAATCTGGAAGATTCTCAAATTGTCTCTCTCCTGTCCATCCCCACTGGAACCTCCATGGCTTAGCTACTCAACATTTCCTTTCTAGGGGAAGGCAACAGCTTCTCCATTACTCTGTGGCTCCTGGCTCAAGGTTTGCTTCATTCTGGTCCATTCCCACAGTGCTGCGAGAGCAAATTTTCTGAGACCCAAATATGAAGTCAGATCATTTATAAACTTTTGCCATGCCTTTGGATAAAATTCAACTTTCTTAGCTTGCCACAGATGATCCCTGTCCTGCCTACCTCTCCAGACTCATCTCCTGGCACTCAATCTGTCAACAATTCTTGACCAAGAATCAATTTTGTGCCAGGCACAATTCCAAGCCCTGCACATTTCATTCTCCACATTTTAGCTTTATTAAATCATGTACATCCCTTAAAAATATCGAGATCTCTAAGCCTTCTGTGCATTTTCACATTGTTGCTTCCCTGCGAAGAACACTCCCTTTTGCCTCTACATCTTGCTAAATTCTTATGGGTTAGGACTTGGATAGGAAATTCAATTCTATGGGAGGTCCTCTCTGACTTCACTTTGCCCACATTAGTGGTACTCCTCTCATGGCACTTACCAATCTGTATTATGTTTGTCAACTCTGTCTTTCTCCTTTCTTAAAATTCCTGCACGTTGAGAACAGAGACGGTATCTGTTATTTCTGACTTGATAGGGCCCAGCAGAATCGCTGGCACACTGTAAATGGAAATAAATAAGCAATCAATGGATGAATGCCAGACGGGAAACTCTCAAAGGTCTAGGACAGCAAAAGTAAGTCATCAGTGATATCCAACTTCATAAAATAAATTTTTATTAATTATGAAGATATTCTGGATAAAGGAAAACTTTTATGGTTTCTATTACTTATAGCCTGTAAAATAACCTTGGCAATTTATTTCAAAATTTAATGTATCATTAGGAATCTATCCTTTTGGTTTTAATTTACTAAAAACACTATCTTTGAAATCACAAGCTTAAAAAGGAATTATTTACCTCAGGATTTATCCATTTGGAAAGACAACTGGGACGTCTTCCGAGGGCACCCAAAAAGATAAAGTGAGGGCTTAGGTGGGTCGGCATGGGGTGAAAACAAATTAGTGAGAGGTGACAGCATGCTGGCAGTCCTCACTCGCTCTTGGTGCCTCCTCTGCCTGGGCTCCCACTTTAGAGGCACTTGAGGAGGCCTTCAGCCCACCGCAGCACTGTGGGAGCCGCTTTCTGGGCTGGCCAAGGCCGGAGCCAGCTCCCTCAGCTTGCAGGGCGGTGTGGCGAGAGAGACGCGAGCGCGAACCGAGGCTGCGCGCTGCGCTTGCGGGCCAGCTGAAGTTCCGGGTGGGCGTGGGCTTGGCGGGCCCGCACTCGGAGCAGCCGGCGGGCCGGCCCTGCCGGCCCGGGCAATGAGGGGGTTAGCACCCGGGCCAGCGGCTGCCGAGGGTGTACTGGGTCCCCCAGCAGTGCCAGTCCACCGGCGCTGCGCTGGATTTCTCGCCGGGCCTTAGCTGCCTTCCCGCGGGGCAGGGCTCGGGACCTGCAGCCCGCCATGCCTGAGCCTCCCCCCTCCGCCTCCGTGGGCTCCTGTGCAGCCCGAGCCTCCCGGACAAGCGCCGCCTCCTGCTCCAGGGCGCAGTCCCATCGACCACCCAAGGGCTGAGGAGTGCGGCCGCAGGGCCCGGGACTGGCAGGCAGCTCCACCTGCAGCCCCAGTGCGAGATCCACTGAGTGAAGCCAGCTGGGCTCCTGAGTGGGGACGCGGAGAACCTTTGTGTTTAGCTCAGGGATTGTAAACGCGCCAATCAGTGCCCTGTCAAAACAGACCACTCAGCTCTACCAATCAGTAGGATGTGGGTGGGGTTGAATAAGAGAATAAAAGCAGGCTCCCCGAGCTAGCAGTGGCAACCCGCTCGGGGTCCCCTTCCCCACTGTGGAAGTTGTTTTCTTTCTCTGTTTGCAATAAATCTTGCTACTGCTCACTCTTTGGGTCCACACTGCTTTTATGAGCTGTAACACTCACCGCGAAGGTCTGCAGCATCACTCCTGAAGCCAGCGAGACCATGAGCCCACCGGGAGGAACTAACAACTCCAGACGCGCTGCCTTAAGAGCTGTAACACCGCGAAGGTCTGCAGCTTCACTCCTGAGCCAGCAAGACCACGAACCTACCAGAAGGAAGAAACTCCGAACACATCCGAACATCAGAAGGAACAAACTCCAGACGCGCCACCTTAAGAGCTGTAACACTCACCGCGAGGGTCCGCGGCTTCATTGTTGAAGTCAGTGAGACCAAGAATCCACCAATTCCGGACACAATAGGCGCACAGTTTGGAGAGACTCCAAATGGAAAAGCAAGTTAGGACTTGAAAACACAGGTCCAACTGTAGGCAACACTCTAAACCAACTATGGGCTATAGTCAACTATGGCCCATAGGTAAAATTCAGCCTGCTGTCTAATCTAAATATGTTTTTTACAATTTTTAAATTGTTCCATTTTTAATAGTTATCTAGGTATCTATATAACCATGTTTGTGCCTCGTTGTCTGCAAAGCATATAATATTTACTATCTGGCTGTTTACAGAATACGTTTGCAAAGCCCTGGTGTACTAACAAAGGCCAAGAATGTGAGCATGGAATAGGAGTGACACAGATCAGAATAATGCAAGCAGAAGGTGGACATTTTTCTGAAGGGGCCCAGTGAATTCAGACACACACTACACAGAAGCCCCTGGAATCACAATCATATGTAAACAAGTTTCTTCACGTATATTGAAGAATATAGGAGATATCCACTCTTTATACATCTAATCGACCAACTGGTCTTAGGGAGAATCTTACTTTGGAAGCCCACCCATAGTCCTGGAGATCCTGTAAGGGAGCTGGATGAGATAACGATAATATGAAATGAAGTAGAAAGAGAAAAGATTTTTTCAGTAAAAGAAGAAAGTCAAAGAAACTTCTAGTCTTGAATACTTCTTCCTAGACATGAATAAAAGTGGATGATTTATTTTTGGCTGAGTCCCCTTCTGAAAAACACTGTGATAAAGAATGAATGTTTGGTGGCCATGTGAACTAAGAGTTCAGTTCACTTTGGTCTACAAATCAAATTGTCAAAAGCTCACCCTAATCTCATCCATCCTTCTCACTTATGATGTGTGCCCACTTAACTTAGGCTTTAAATTTATCTGCAATGATAACTTCTTGTCAACTTGATAAAATGTACAAAAAGACACCAGACTGAGTCAAAAATTGCTTTCACAAATGGCTTGAAAGTCATTGAGCTTTGTAAACATGAAAAACACATCTTGACTAAAGACATGTTCAGAACTCTGGAGTGACACAGTAACAGTTTTAAATCCTACAGTGCATTCCTCTTTTGTTCTTAAGAAAATGGGAGTGTATATAATGGAGTACATAATTGAAGCAATTATGATGTGTTAAGTTCTAAGTGAAGTATATGGAGATAATCTCTTTCTAATAGCCCTTAATTTACATGCCAGCACTATAATCTGCAAGTAACCCTTGTGGCTCTTAAAAAGTCATTTTTGACCTTGCATTTTTCTTCTCCTATTTAATTGTCTCTCCTCCACATCTTTATTTCTCAGAACAAAGCTGAGAGTGGTCCTCTAGGAGCAGCCCTTAGAGCTGCATCTAATTTAAAATATGGAATCTTTCATGCCATTACCTGAGGACTTACTACATATTAGACTGTGTATAAGCATTTCTTATAACAATTTGGCAAATTAGGGTCTCCAGCCCTCTGATGAAGAAATTGAAGCTCAGAGAGGTTAAGAAACATAACCATGTTGGATTTGTGCCATATCAGCATGGATAAACCCGAAAATTGTGCTCCCCATAATCTCTTTTCTTGTATGGCTCCAGGTTAACATTGGTCAAAATGGTACTTGCACGAGATATAGAAGGTGGAAGTAAAACAACAGTCGTTCGTTTCCCTTAGAAGATGGTTGCAATTAGACACCATGATGGACAGGAGAAGCTTGCTTTTGCTCTCCTGTGCTCTAGGTATATCTCATCTTCCAGACGGCTGACCTGCTGATCAATAACAACCCAGGCCCACCACCAGAGAGCTGGCTTCACACATCAGAGGGAGAAACTACACAAATACAACAGCTCTCCATAGACATCTCCACAAATCCCTTTTCTTTGGTCCCAAATAGGTGTCTTGAATTGCTTGGCTTTTTATAATTCCCTGAAAACGCTGACTTGCTTAAATATACCACTGCTTCAGGAAGAGTGGTGAGTGTTACTTTCTCTGACTTTTTGAACTCCTCTTCTAGACTTTTACTTCCCTAATGTTTCCCACATTGGCTCGAGGTCTAATTCCTATAATAATTCCTCACTCCCAAGTGCTCACTGTGGCTTTACTCGCTTGTCTCAACTCTGACTGATACACACAACCAAGACCATGAAGCAGACCCTAGGACAGTCACAGCCAAAGTCCATGCTCTTCTTTTCTATGGATTATGGTTTTTGGCTATCTTTATGTTTAAGGGGTGGTTCCAGGCCTACTTCCAGCCCTTAAAAGAAGGATAGAAAATGTAATAGTCACAGATTGCCACAGCACAAGGCAGGAGGAACTAAAATTCATAAGAAAAGTGCAGGCAGAGCATTAAGGGCCTTCAAAGATAGAAAAGAAGATCTGCTAAATGGAGCCTTTGGAGATGAATGCTGCCTCAGCATTCACAGTGAAGAGAGTAGAGGTCATCAGATGGAGAAGCACAGAGAATGAAGAAATTATGTAATAAGATGGCAATATTTTTTTTCTAAAAAGCCAAATCTGGATTTCTATGGGGGAGAAAGCTAGATTAGTAGGAATAAATGCATATGTTACAAACTGAGCAAATAATGCTTGTCTCCCCTCAAGGGCTAGTGTGAAAAGTCTTCAAGAAAGGGGAAACTACTCTCATAAGGAAGGCAGGGGAATTTGAAATGGGGTTTGGGTGTGGATGTGAAGTGCAGAAAAATCAAGGAAAGGAGGAATGAGAAGGGGACAGAGGCAAGAAGAAAAGGAGAAGGAGGAAGAGGAGGAGGAGACAAGAAAGTAAAGGACAGGAAAAAGGTGGAAGAACTTGAGCAAAATAGGAAGGAAAGGAATAAAGAAGGAAAAAAAAGCAAGTGGACAGAGAAGAGAAAATGATTCTCAGTGGCAGGAGGTTTTAATATGTAAATGCTCCCATATTAACCCCAAAGTTTACAAAATAATTTTTTAAACTAAGTACATCATACGAGCAAAGTCTTGGATGTGAACACACAAGAGTTTAACATCAAGGTACAGTATTGCCAAGGAAAACCGATATGTCCCACTGGAATGCAAGAGCTTAAGGGTACAGGGAAGCTTGAAACAAGATCCACAGACTTGGCTGAAATCATGGGAAAGATTTTGGAACATCACAAGCCATGGATTGGAGTTTCAGACAAGTTTAATGAGCTCTCTGGAGGGCAGGGGTACCCCATATGACATCTGTGTTATTATAATTAGAGTTACCGTACATTGAACATTTTAAGTATGTATGCCATTTAGCCATCTCCAAAACCATAAAGTGTATACTATTATTATCTTCATTTTACTAATAAGAAAACAGAGCAGTTGAATAACTTCATAAGATCACACAGCTTAAAACGGTCAAAGATGATATTCAAACCAAGGTTTTTCTGATTCCAGAACCAGCAACTTAATCTTGATTCTCAATGACTTAGAAAGAGTTGCATGCACTGTAGTCTCCTTTATTCTCTTTGACTCTGCACTATGTTGAAACCAGAACACTACATGAAATGTAGAATCTGCTATCAATTTTTCCAGGACCACTTCTTATTATTGTTTCTTCAAATGAGACAAAGCTGCAAAATCACTGTTTCTTTTCATTAGGCGCTTGGTGAGGGACTGTTCAGCTATCACAATAAAGCTAACATGATCTCAACCATTCTTATTAAGACAAGTGTTTTAAATTAAAAATTAACATCTTTGACATGTTAGAATGGTATATATTAACTCGAAGTCAGGTTTCTAAATAGGAAAAACATGAGATTAGCATGATCTAATGGACAAGGGGAAAGAACACCTTCTCTCATTCCTATCTTCTAACATGGAAGGAAATATTTCCTGTGCTTTTGTTTAAAATCAAAAAGCAGGGTTAAAAGGTCAAGTAAAAACAGAACGCAGTTGACAATAAGTTTAACCACACATTATAGGTATATATTTTTAACAGGTGACTTGATATGAGATTCTTATAAATCAGAAAGGAAATCCCCAATCATGGTTCCTATTACTCCATCTTTTAACCATTGAAGACTAGTTTCTATTGAAAGTCTTTTTTGTGTTATTTTTATATAATGTTAGTGTTTGGCTTAAAGACTAAGAAATAGGCTGGTGCACTCTAAAATAACTGTTGAAGTATGAGACACAGAATTCCCTGGATACCGGAGGTGCCTCATTTATCTTCCGTGTTAAATCACAGCCACCAAGTTGAAAATAGAAAAATAGAATTGCCCATTTCTTTGGCACATATGTCATAAAATAAGCAATTGATTTTATGTTTACGTGTTTGTGTTTCTGTTTTCACAATTTTAAGTACATCGCTTTTTGAGGTTTCTTTTTTTGTTTTTTGTTTTTTTTTTATGTGTTTGTTTTTAAGTTATTGAGTACAGATTGGAATGTTTGACTTAGATCAAGTGAGTCCCCTAAACTGGTAAATATTTACACACATTTAACCTATAAATAAGTTCAGGACAATTGTCTGAGTTTTTAATTACTTATATTTTTTAATGTGTGTATCTAAAACTGAGCATGCATATCTTCTAATTATCAGAAAAAACTTTCGGTCCCCTTAGTTTTTGTTAGGATCTAGGGCAGGCTGTAGCCAACATTTTCTGTAAAGATTCATATAGTAAGCATTGAAGGCCCAGAGTTATCAACCTCAGCACTACTGACATTTTGTGTGAGATAATTATTTACAGGGGAGAGCTGTATTGATCACTCTAGGAATCTTTGCAGTATCCAAGTCTCTTCCCACAAGAGTCCAGTAGTATTCACCTCTTATAGTTGCAACAACCAGAAATCTCTCCAGATTTTGTCAAAAGTTCCTTAAGACCTAGGAGTAAATTTAGCCGTAGTTGAGAGCTATTGCTTTGTAATATACATGTCATACAGTCTCAGTTGCAACTATAAAAATGTCCATAGATGATATGTAAACAAAAGAGCATGGTTGTGTACCAATAAAAGATTATTAATGAAAACAAAATTGTGAACTTTATACAATTTTCCTGTGTCATAAATTATTCTTCTTTTGTTTTATTGTTTTTCAACCATTTCAAACTTTTAAAACTATTTTTGGCTCATAGAGTAGACAGAATGACAGCAGACCATGGTATGCCAATTCCTAATCCAGGGGGTCAAATGATAAACAAGACTAGTCTCTGCTTCAAAACACTCCTGATCTACAATAACAAATGTTTCTTTACTTGGTAAATCCTTTCAAAAAGATATGTAAAGGTAGCACCAAGGGATTTCGTTTACAGAGATGGCTGCACTGAGAAGGGACTAAATTATCCCAGTAGATGACCAGAAGTCCACCAGGGAGTCCATGTCAGGGGTGGTAGAGAGGCACATATTTTATATACCAAACTATCAATTATATGTCGGTTGATATTGATACAAATGTATATATGTATGTGTATATAGTTTTATTTATTTCAAAGAAACAACGTCCCAAATTAGATAGATTAGATAGCCTTCTTTCAATCACCTTTCTCCACATTTTTGGTTGGTTGGTTGTTGTTGGTAGTAGTTCTGTCTTGAATCCAGGGTTTGCACATATAACAATACGCTTTTTTTGTTGTTTTTTGTTTGTTTGTTTGTTCGTTTTTTGGTGGAGAGTCTCACTCTGTTGCCAGGCTTGAGTGCAGTGGCACGATCTTGGCTCACTGCAACCTCTGCCTCCCAGGTTCAAGCCATTCTCCTGTCTCAGTTTCCCAAGCAGCTAGGACTATAGGTGCACGCCACCATGCCCAGCTAAATTTTGTATTTTTAGTAGAAATGGAGTTTCACCATGCTGGCCAGGATGGTCTCTATCTCTTGACCTTGTGATCTGCCCACCTCGGCCTCCCAAAGTGCTGGAATTACAGGCATGAGCCACTGTGCATAGTCTTGAGACAAGTAGTTTTTCTGTGCTGGAGGAATGACAGCAAAAGCAATCATAAATGCAGCAAGCTTATTGACCAACAAATTGATTTGAGGGAGTTGAAATCAGCAAATATTGGGATGGATTTATGTGAAGGACAAAATTCCTTGAGCTGTTCTTTCCAAATGTACCCAACGAAGCTCTTTGAAATTTTTGAGGATAAGCTGCTTACATTGTGATGAAGTGAAATTAAGGAAATAAAGTGCATTCAGTTTGGGGAAAGTGGATATTTTTCCCCTTTATTTCCTTGAGTTTTATCTTCCCTATCAAGTTGCTGCCTTCCTCAGAGCAGTGGTTTCTGTAACATGTACTGATATAGACAACCCAATATCAGAACTATATCTGCCGTGTAACTTTAATCCTCAACTTTGGCCACAACTATTCACAGTGATTAATACCAACTGAGCTATACAGTTGTCAGTTGTTCTCAAGAGAAGCATCAGTGTCTCTTGTGGGCATCTGTGGCAACCACTGAAATGGATAAAATTAAGGGCTAAGCTACCCTGTACTCTAACCATTTCCTTGTAAGCATCCAGTCTAAGAGTTATTCATTTGACCTCTTCACTAAATAGTACCCTTACAATGTTACCCCAGGAGATGGAATGTACTGTAACAGATCAGGGAATGACTCATGCTGATTAGTGAAACTTTCCAAACAACTAAAACTGTGCATCTTTAAGTGTAGATAGATGATAAACAGATACATACACACGTGTGTATGTATAGTTACAGATATACATACATATATATGCATAAGCATATATGTGTGTATATATATTTCTTGTATGCTATGTATTCTCCTGTCATCAATTTCATCCCCTTCTCTTTTGTATTTTAGTTGGTAATTGGTGTTTCTCTTTTACTATACCATCCCACAATGTGTTTGAGGGAAGCAATTATGGCTTGCTCATATCTGGAGACACTACAACACTTTATGCAGTGCTTAAGCATGCAGTAAGTATTTGTTGTATTTCAATTTAACTACTAAAATACTTAATAGTATTGCTAAAAACACAATGATTGGTAAAGGGATATTTTAGAAACAATTATGGTATATGGGTCTTGTTTTAGAGAAATTATTCACCAAATATTACAGATAAATGCTCCAAAAATAATTGTATTTATTTTTACTATTGTCATGCATCTAGTGAAAGATTGAGACTACTAAGTAGCGAAAACACCCTAAAAGATTTTAATTTATCTCAGAAAATCACATGCAGCAATTATCAGATATTACCCACTCTGGTTTCTCAAGCCTCTGCTCTAGGGGAGGGAGTTTCCTTAAATTACTTTAAGAATAATGAATAAATAAACAAACAAAATTTGAAGACAGGAGACAACTCCTCTGTGGAGTGGCACTCACAAGAAAGAAAATCTAATAAAGGTACCTTCAAACTTCAATGTGCATCAAAATCATCTGTAGGACTTGTTGAAACACAGATTGTGAGGCTCCATACTCAGAGTTTTCTGCTTCCATAGGTCTGGGTAGATGCCCAGAAATTTGCATTTTTACCAAGTTCCAAGGTGATGCTGAAGTTGCTGATATGGGACCCTACTTTGATAACCATAGATCTAATGTCACATTTCATTTATGCATCGTTACTATTTCTCTCATTGATTTAGGTAACTACCTTCTTTTATACATGATAAAATTGACATTTGGAAATCCAGTTACAACTTCTCTTATCTCATTTGGATAGTGTTTCCGTGGAGGATTTCCTTCTTCGTATTTACTGGGAAATTTATGATTTTCTAAATCCTGAATCTCATGAAAAATCTTTCAACAAATCTGAGAAAAATGTTATAAATCCCCTGTGAGACTTGAAGCATAACAAGCACCATTGAAATGTTACTAATCTTACGGAAAACATTGACTTGAAAGCCAGGGCAGGGAACACCAACACACAGAGTCAAAGGTTGAGGTCAACATTTCTGAGAATCAGGACAGAGCATTTAGAAGAGAAGGTGTCATGATAAATTGATCAGTATGACGTTTCACTGTTCCCATGTTATCAGTTTGTGTACATGGCCCTGTCCGTTGCTAATGGTGAGCCATTCCAACAAACAGAAATAAGCTTGTATGTATTGTATACTTTATATCGTCTCTATGCGTGTTGTTCTAAGAAATAACAAGTTTAGAAAGCAAAATACATTTTTAATTGCTAATTTCAAAACATGATTTTCTGTGGTACTCTTGACCTTGATAGGAAATCGGAATGTTGTGTTATTCACATAGTGCTTATTAATGTTCACTGGCATTTTTTCAGTGTTTGAATATTACCTATAGGTTACAGTTCCTGGTAAACACTTTATCAGAATTAACACAAGGAAAGAAAACCTGAATGTTGTTGTAGAAGACTCTGACATGAAATCAGAAACTGATTTTATGTTTTTATAAAACATAAAATGTTTTAATATTGCAAAGCAATAATAATTTCAACAGCAAGTGAAAATTGTGGCAAGTGGGCAAAAGGTTTTTATTAATAAGGAATTAAATGTGTTCTAAAGCACTACATATCCTTACAGCTAACCTGGAGAAACTCAGGAATAAGCTTTCTAAAATATGACCAATTTCAATTCAAAAGGAAATAAATTTTTCTACATCTGAGATATTTGTCACAAAAAACAATATTTATATTGAATAGGGTATTTAATGTCTTGAGTGTTTTAAAATTTCATTTTAGAATGATAATTTATTAATATTAAGTAATTTATGTTGTCCTTTAGCTTTAAATTATTGTATTTGATATTTATTTTTGTGTTCTTTCTCCTTCCTTTAGTTTTCCTATTATGAAATATATATAGCAAGCTGAGAACATTTGTACATATTATTTAAATATAAATGTTGTCACAATACCTTAATACCAGTAATAATAAACCATACATTTATTGTTACATCCATTTTATTTTGCAAAAAATATGTATGAAACAATGTAAATCTACTGCTGAAAAAAGATTCGCTGTTTATTTTTATGGTCACTAATTGTTACTGAAAATGCATAAAGTGCTTTGAAAAAAAAGAAAAAGAATCTGATTTTGAGAATTTCTACAAATTCCCAGGAATTCTAATTTCTTTCTTTTTTTTTTTTTTTTTTTTGAGACAGAGTCTCTGATACGATTTGTCTCTGTTTCCCCACCTGAATCTCATCCTCAATTGTAATTCCCACATGTGAGGCAGGGAGGCGATTGGCTCACGGGGCAGTTTCTCCCATGCTGTTTTCATGACAGTGAGTGAGTTCTCAGGAGACCGGATGGTTTTGTAAGTGTTCGGCAGTTCCTCCTGCACTCTTCTCTTTCCTGACAACTTGTGAAGAAGGTGCCTCCTTTCCCTTCTGCCATGATTATAAGTTTCCTGAATTCTCCCCAGCCATGAAGAACTTTGAGTCAATTAAAACAAATTCCTTTATAAATTACCCAGTCTCGAGTATTTCTTTATAGCAGTGTGAAAACAGACTAATACTGTAACAGGCTGGAGTGCAGTGGCAGCATCTCCGCTCACTGCAACCTCCCCCTCCTGGCTTTAAGCAATTATTTTGCCTCAGCCTCCCAAGTAGCTGGAACTACAGATGTGTGCTACCACTCCTGGTTATTATTATTATTATTATTATTATTTTAGGAGAGACCGGTTTTCACCATGTTGGCCCGGCTGGTCTCAAACTCCTGGCCTCAAGAGATCCACTGAACTCAGTGCCCAAAAGTGCTGCGATTACAGGTATGAGCCACTGCACCTGGCCAATTCTAATTTGTTGTTTCCAAATTCAAAGATTAATATCTATCAGAAATTTGGGAATGCTATGTTTGACAGAGGCAGGCATTTTCAATTTCCAAGTTTCACGAAGTAGCAAACACAAGTATTTTATTTCTATTTATTGATTTTTTAAGCTTTTATTTTAGGTTCAGGGGTACATGTGCAGGTTTGTTGTAGAGATAAATTGTGTCTTGCAGGGATTTGACATACAGATTATTTTACCCAGGTAATAAGCTCAGTATCTGATAAGTAGTTTTTCAGTCCTCATCCTCCTCTCGGCCAGATCCTGTTTATCTATGAATAAATAAACAAATGAAATTTGAAGAGAGAAGATGACTCTCTCTGCCCAAATCTGCTCCTTCTGCAAACTTCTTCATCTCAATTTGTGACAAGTCCATTCTTACCAGCATTTAGGGTGAACACTTGGAACCTTACTTGTTTCTTTCCTTTTCCTCATGCCCCACACTCAGTTTAGAAGAAAGCTGTGCTGGGTTTACCTTCCAAATACATCCAGAATCTGACCACCTCTCCACCACCCAGGGCCAAGTCACTGCACTGCACATTTGAGCCACACAAAAGCTTCCTCGTCTGCCTGCCTGCAGGTTATTCTCAACACGGCTGCCAAAGTGATCCCTTTAACATCTCTCTGGAGTACTTCTCCAGTTCAGAGCAAAAGACAAAACTACTGCAGAAGCCTCATGTGCCCCTCCATGGTGTATCCTTGGTTACTCTCTGTCACCTCCTACTTTGTCTCCTTTGCACACTCTGCTCCTTGAACATACCAGACTCACTCTCTTTTTGAGGTCACTGCTGTTTCCTCTGCCTACAACATTTTTCCTAGATATCTTTCTTGTTCACTCAGATAATTGGTGAGAACAAGTCTCTTTAATAGCAAATCAACTGGAAAATACTAGGAAAACACATGGATGTATGTGGAGAGGTGGATTTTTTTGCTGGCCTATATTTTGTCCCTTTGTTCCTAGTTATTTTAATTACCTCCTAGAAATAGGCCATGTTAGCCCACTCATCTTTCTTTTTCCCACAGTTGAAGAAATATTTGTTACATTGCCTAGAGCCCAGAATCTCGTTGCTAGGGCAGAATTTTCCAAGGGTTCTTTGGCATATGTCCCTGAACAAAAGATTTTTTTTAAAAATCTTTTATATTATATTTTTACTGTTCCTGTTCCATATTTAGATCTGTTTAGATATACAATACATCCCACTATGTTACTCGTGCCTACAATATTCAGTACAGTCACATACTGTTTAGGTTTTTGGCCTAGGAGCAATAGGCCATACTGCATAGCCTAGGTATGTAGTAGGCTATATCATCTAGGTTTCTGTAAGTACACTATGGTGTTTGCACAACGATGAAATCACCTAACTGTACATTTCTCAGAACTTATCTCTGTGCTTAAGCAATAATGCATGACTGTAACTAAATTGGATACCATGGTGTAAAAAGTAAAGGTTTCCAGTAGCATCCTAAAAGACTCTTTTCCAGAAACCAGAATGTTTTTATATTTTCAGTAAGCAAGAACTGTTTTGCTTAAAAGAGTGGTTGTTAGTGCTCTTCCATAAGAAGGTCCAGTACTCCTTATGGAAATCTAAGAGCGATGCATTTTCTTGCCTTACTTGAAGTCAGAGGCAGCCATGTGTCTCATATTGGCAAGAGGATGTGAGCGGAAGTGATGTTTGTCATTTTCTTTTTTTTTGAGACGGAGTCTTGCTCTGTCGCCCAGGCCAGAGTGCAGTGGCGCTATCTCGGCTCACTGCAAGCTTCGCCTCCCAGGTTCATGCCATTCTCGTGCCTTGCCTCAGCCTCCCCAGTAGCTGGAACTACAGGCGCCCGCCACTGCGCCTGGCTAATTTTTTGTATTTTTAGTAGAGATGGGGTTTCACCGTGTTCGCCAGGATGGTCTCAATCTCCTGACCTCGTGATCCAACCGCCTCGGCCTCCCAAAGTGCTGGGATTACAGGCGTGAGCCACCACGCCCGACCTGATGTTTGTCATTTCTAAGCTAATGTTTCAAGAGTCAGTCTGTAGTTTGCCACATTTACTTTTGTCTGCTTTGGTGACTGTGAAGCATAAAGGTGAAGACTCCTGCATGCCGAGGTCCTGAGTGAAGGTGATCTAAACTGCAACTACCCAGCTGGCCTGCAATGGTCAGAGAGAATGAATGAGAAACAAACTTAGGTCATTTTAAGGCATTGAGATTAGGTGCTTTTTTGGTTTTGATTTGTTTTTCATTTTTTATATTGCAGAAAAACTTAACCTATCCTGACTTACACACCTAATCTAAGGTATTTTTTATTTTCCAATTTTTAACTGTGTTTGAGTCATTTATGCAATTATTGTCTTTTTTTTTATTTTTGGAGGATTAAAACCAGTTTTTGAGTAAGAATTTCAAAAGTAATGAGTGGACTGCCTCCGGAACAAAGCATTCAGCACATTGCTTACAGGCCTCTTGCAATCATTTTGATGATTCTGAATATTCACTAGACACACAGATGCATGGAGCAATATTTGTGTAGAGTGATAGGAATTTCTGCGATGCTGCCAAAATGTTCATTTCTGCACATATAAATCCAACTCCCTTGCATTTATCATAACCGGAAAATTCTTTGAGGTTTCTGTAACTGGCTTTTAACTATCTCAGTCTCTGTTTTTTAGAGGGTAGCATCCACTAGGAAAGCTTTCCCTGTCCCATTTCCTCAAAGCAAGGTGCTTCGAAAGACAGTTAACAGCCAGAAGTATTCCAGGATATATTCATGATCCAAGCACCCACTCCTGAGAGTAGAGAGAAACAGAATTTAGAGGTATCCCACCCAATTTTGTGGACTCTTATGCAATTTGACTTAAAAAATCCACACCAATCTGGAGGCATATGGATTTATTTACTCATTTCCTTTGCAGAAGAGTACTTTAGGAATCATTTCTGCCTTTCCCCCACCCCCTGTCTTTCTCTGTCTCATCATTTGGAGGCTACAGGGGAAATAAATTTATCTTGAAGGAGTGTTATGAATATGATCGTGGCCATTATTTGATTAAATACTCAAAAGATATAATCCTAACCAGCGACCATGTCACATGAGGGAACCATGGTTACTATCAATTACTGTTCATTTTCTGTAAACATGGACCTGAGCCAACTTTAGGGGGAAAATAAAAAGTTGGCAAATGATGTATTTGGCATCCTCCATCTGTTTTTTTTTTCTCTACCTCTTCAGTTTTTGCTCTGGGTTTATTATTTTTCTTGGGGCACCAAAACTATTAGATCAGGGATTGTGTTTCTCGCCTACACCTCTTTAAACGTCTCCTGCTGTGGAAATGCTGTCCTCTGGCTCTTATTGTTATATTAGGACATCATTTTGAGCTACTGCCAGAGTGCTATGGAATCCCTATCTCTGAAATGGATTTCCAGGGAAAGTCTAGGGTAGGCTTTTGAGATGTTAAGTTCCTTAAGTTCATATAGCTGCCTGAAGGCAAAAAAAGCATTGCATTTTAACAGGTTATCAATTATAAATGGATTTCAGGTATTAAAGGATGGTCAATTAGAGATAAACGTTTGGGCTTAGGACTTTGACTAGAGCCGGTTTCTAGCTGACCTCGTGACTGATGCTGCCACATGGGCTCCACTTTGCTCACCTTGTGCTGCATTCAGGCATCTTGGAGAATTAACCTCAGTTCCAGAGGCAGGAGCTGCAGAATCCAAGCCAATGACAGTCATCCTGACTCTCATACCATCGTGAATGTCTTAGGGATGGGTCAATCAGCACAGAGATTTATTCAGGAGCATGGAAGTGATGGCAACAGATGGGAGAAAACATTTCCTTCGGTCCTTTGGAGAAGAAATTTCTTCCATTTTATGAAAAATATTTTAAGAAATGACCCTTTTTCTCTTCTCCAAGGAGGATGAGGAAGGAAGTAGGATGAGGACATGACACTTCTACCAGGGTTCACGAGGGCGTGCCAGCTTTACAAATACGTTGGCATCTGAAAGCTGAAAATGATGTGAGGGAATTGGTCCTTGTTAACTTCATCATGCAGCTGAAGCAAACCTGCCCTGGGGTCCATGTTTCCTCTGCATTTCCTTCCAATTAAATGAGACCTGTAAATCTCCTTTTTTATTTTTAACAATTTCAAGAGTTTTAAAATTTGCAACCAAAATATGCCTTCACTATTACCTCCTCTAAGAATAATAGTCTCCAATAAACATATGTGTGCATGTGTCTTTATATTTATTGCAACACTATTCACAATAGCAAAGACTTGGAACCAGCCCAAATGCCCATCAGTGATAGACTGGATGAAGAAAATGTGGCACATATACACCATGGAATACTATGCAGCCATAAAAAAGGATGAGTTCATGTCCTTTGCAGGGACATGAATGAAGGTGGAAAACATCATTCTCAGCAAACTAACACGGGAACAGAAAACCTAACACCGCCTGTTCTCACTCATAAGTGGGAGTTGAACAGCGAGAACACATGGACACAGGGAGGGGAACATCATACACCAGGGCATGTCGGAGGGGTGGAGAGCTAGAGGAGGGACAGCATTAGGAGAAATACCTAATGTAGATGATGGGTTGATGGGTGCAGCAAACCACCACGGCACGTGTATAGCTACGTAACAAACCTGCACGTTCTGCACAGGTATCCCAGAACTTAAAGTATAACAACAAAGAAAAGAATAATAGTCTCTAACTTTCTAAAACATCCACATATGCCCAGTACCCAGGTGATTCATAATGCAGTCATATATTGTTTAATGATGTGGGTATCTTGTGAGAAAAGCGTTGTTAGAAAGATTTTCTCTTTGTGCAAACATCATAGAGTGCGCTTATTACACAAACCTAGATGGTATAGTCTGCTACACACTTAAGTATATGTTATAGTCTATTGCTTCTAGGCTATAAACCTGTACAGCTTGTTATTATACTGAATACTATAGGCCGTTGTATGTAAAACAATGTTATATATTTCTGTATCTAAACAGATCTAAACATAGAACAGGTACAATAAAAATAAGATATAAAAGATTGTCTAAACTTGTACACCTTTTAGGGCATTTACCATGAATGGACCTCGCAGGACTAGAGTTGTTCTGGGTGAGTCAGTGAGTGAGTGGTGAGTGAGTGTGAAGGCCTATGGTATTACTGCACACTACTTCAGATTTTATAAACACTTAAACTTAGGCTATACTAAATTTATGAAATTAATATTAGTTCTCCGATAATAAATTAACTTTAGCATACTGGAATAGTTTTCTTTATATGTTTTTAATTTCTTAACTTTTTGACTATTTTGTAGTAACCTTTAGCTTAAAACACACATTGTACAGCTGTCCAAAAATATTTTGTTTAATTCCTCTTCTATGAGCTTTTCCTATGGTTTTTAAACTTTTTTTTTTTTTTTTTTTTTTTTTTTTTTTTTTGCTTTTTAAATGACTGGCAGAGCAGCAGGTTTGTTTACACCAGTATCACCACAAACACATCAGCAATGTGTTGCCCTAGGGAGTTACAATGACTGTGATGTCACTAGGTGATAGGAATTTTCCAACTTTTTTATAATCTTGTGGGAGCACTGTCATATAGGCAGCTCGTCATTGACTAATGCGTCATGATGCAGTGCATGAATATATGACATGTCTATAAAAATCAGATATTTTGTCAGATAAATTTATGTTAAAAACACATTTGGGCTGGATACGGTGGATCACACTTGTAATCTCAGCTCTTTGGGAGGCTGAGGCAGGCAGATCGCTTAAGCTAAGGAGTTTGATGCCAGCCCGGGCAACATGATGAAACTCTGTCTCTATAAAAATACAAAAATTTGCCAGGTGTGGTGGTGCATGCCTATAGTCCCATTACTTGAAGGGTTTAGGTGGGAGGATCCTCCTGAGATGGGGTGGTCGAAGCTGCAGTGAGCTGAGATTGAGCCACTGCACTCCAGTTTGGGAGAAACAGCAAGGTCCTATCTCAAAACACACACACAGACACACACACACACACACACACACACACACACACATCCCTTTGAAGAGTCTCCCTCCATGTTGAATAAGAGTAATGCTAATAACCATGATTAGACCTGCATATTCCTCAATAAAAATATTTTTGAATACCCCTATTATTTTTGCCCACAGGGAATGTACTGTATTTTGCTAGTAATGACAGACACTGCAGTTGTGTTTGGTTAATAATGCACAAATATGTTTAACAAAATGTGAATTTTTAAATTCTTCTTTGTCTCAGACATTTGTTTATGCCTAATAACATAATACAAATACCAATAGTTTTTATTTTCAAAGAATTAATCCATTAATTTGACATAAAATAACTTTTCTGGTTTTTATGAAGAGAAACAATATGAGAGAGAAAAGAAAAACCTGAAGGCAACTATAGGTAAATGAAATTACCTATGAAATTCATTTACATAACTCCAGAATCTCTTTAACTAATATTTCCCTTCAATTTTAGTGACTATATATCCTAGTCCCCTACATGCATAGAGTTGGCTGTTCTTTTGCTCCTCACCTTGTTTATATCTTTTTTTAATCTTTTTTTTTCTTTTTTTTTATTTATACTTTAAGTTCTAGGGTACATGTGCACAATGTGCAGGTTTGTTACCTATGTATACATGTGCCATGTTGGTGTGCCGCACCCATTAACTTGTCATTTACATTACGTATATCTCCTAATGCTATCCCTCTCCGCCGTCACCCCACAACAGGCCCTGGTGTGTGATGTTCCCCTTCCTGTGTTCAAGTGTTCTCATTGTTCAATTTCCACCTATGAGTGAGAACATGCGGTGTTTGGTTTTTTGTCCTTGCGATAGTTTGCTGAAAATGATGGTTTCCAGCTTCATCCATGTCCCTGCAAAGGACATGAAGTCATCATTTCTTATGGATGCATAGTATTCCATGGTGTATATGTGCCACATTTTCTTAATCCAGTCTATCATTGTTGGACATTTGGAAAAACCCTGGAAGAAAACCTAGGCAATACCATTCAAGACAGGCATGGGCAAGGACTTCATATCTAAAACACTCAAAAGCAATGGCAACAAAAGCCAAAATTGACAAATGGGATCTAATTAAACTAAAGAGCTTCTGCACAGCAAAAGAAACTACCATCAGAGTGAACAGGCAACCTACAAAATGGGAGAACATTTTCGCAATCTATCTTTATTCATTTCTATTCTTAGCAGTTTTTTGCTTTCTGGGCTTTCCCTTCCTCAGTTCTCTCTTGTGTAAAATGAGATTTTTGTTTT
Source organism: Symphalangus syndactylus (assembly GCF_028878055.3). NCBI lineage: Eukaryota > Metazoa > Chordata > Mammalia > Primates > Hylobatidae > Symphalangus > Symphalangus syndactylus. The sequence continues at coordinate 27,793,449 of NC_072438.2, forward strand.
TAAATGCTTAAATGAGCCAATAGTGTAAAGTTCTTAGAACACTGCCTGGAACACAGTGTGCACTCATTGATTGCTTTGCCTTATTTATTAATGTTCCTAATCACCAACAGTGTTATATAACATACATGTAGCAAACACTTTTCAGTTGTTTTTATAAGTGCAATTTTATTGGATACACTTTGCTCTGTGAAGAGTTTCTCATAATATAGTTTACTTTTTATTTTGTGGTTGTTTAATAGTTACATTGTTTGTAGTTTTGTGAGTTTTAATTTTTTTAGATTATTATTTAAGTGACTATGTAATGTATCCTTATTTATATATGTTTGATTAAAACTCTCTTATTTCCTTGGGATCCAGTCTCAGAATTGAAATCACTGGGTGAAGGAGTATACTGGTGTGACATATGTCTTTCAAATATTTCATGAGTTTCCCTACATTTAGCTTCCTTACTGCTGGTTGGGGCCTATTTCTGGCCAATGGGCACTGGCCAGTGAAATGTAGACCTAAGTAAGTTGTGTCACTTCCAGGATGAGCATTTAATTTCCAGAGAAAAAACTTTGGATGTTTTCTCTGTGCATTCATGGGGGTCTTGTATTGAAAAATGGAGGAACCAAAAAGAAGCAGTTTATATCACTAAGTTGCTACATGAAAGACAATGTACCAGAGAGTTATGTGTATATAAAGCTACCCTACATGAGCAAGAAGCAAACAGTTTTGGTGTTAAGTACTGAGACTTGAGATCTCTTTGTTATGGCACAAATAGGATGCTGCTGTGGTACAGTGGCTTGCCTTTATCCATCCATGGTTTCACTTTCAGAGGTTTTAGTTACCTATAGTCAACTGGGGTGTGAAAATAGGTTAAGTACAGTACAATAAGATATTGAGAGAGAAAGATACCACATACACATAACATTTATTGTGGTACATTGTTATAATTGCTCTATGTTATTATTAGTTGCTGTTAATCTCTTACTACACCTAAGTGATAAATTAAACTTTATCGTAAGTATGTATGTATAGGAAAAAACATAGTATATACAGGGTTTGGTACCATCTACATTTTCAGGCATCCAGTGGGGGTCTTGGAACATATATCCCACGGATAAGGGGTGATATGGTTTGGCTGTGTCCCCACCCAAATCTCATTTTGAATTCTCATGTGTTGTGGGAGGGACCCCGTGGGAGGTAATTGAATCATGGGGGCAGCACTTTCATGCTGTTCTTGTAATAGTGAATAAGTCTCATGAGATCTGATGGTTTTATAAAGAAGACCTACACAAGCTCTCTCTCTTTGCCTGCTGCCATCCACATAAGATGTGACTTGCTCCAACTTGCCTTCCACCATAATTGTGAGGCCTCCCTAGCTATGTGGAACTGTAAATCATTAAACCTCTTTCTTTTGTAAATTGCCCAGTCTCAGGTATGTCTTTATCAGCAGCATGAAAACAAGCTAATACAAGGGGGAATTCCTATACTGAGTTAGCAGTTGGATGTGAGGAGTTGAGGAAACTGAAATCAGAGTTTGGCAGGATACGGATTCATTTTATAGCACTGCCAAAGTAATTGACAAAATAGTGTCTTACTCTATTCTTGCTGTTAATATAACAACTGTAGCTAGGTAATTTATAAATAATATAAATTTATTTCTTCACAGTTCTTGAGGCTGAGAAGTCCAAAATCAAGGCACCAGCAGGTTTGGTGTTTGGTGAGGGCTATGGTCTCTGCCCCCAGGATGAGGCAGGTTATTCTGAAGGAAAGCTGTGGTCTGAAACTGTCCCCCAAAACTTATACGTTGAAACTTAATCAGCAATGAAATAGTATTAAAAAGTGGGGCCTTAAGTGTCATGAGGGTAGAGACCTCTTGGATGGGATTAGGACGCCTATAAAAAGTTTGGGTGTTCTCACATGGCAGTGGTATAGAATGCAGCAAACCTACTCCCTCAAAACTTTTCATAAGGGCCATAATCACATCCATGAGGTCTCCACCCTCATGACACCTAATTATGTCCTAAGGCCCCACTTTTTAATACTGTTACATTGGTGATTAAGTTTCAACTCGTAAATTTTTGGGGACAGTTTCAGACCATAGCTTTCCACCCCTGGCTCACAAAATGTTCTTCACCCATGCAACACACATTTATTTTATTCCAGTAGCCTCAAAGTCTCAACTAATTCTAGCATAACTCAAAAGTCTAAAGTTCAGAATCTCATTCAAATCAAATATGGATGAGACTTGGTTAAGATGTGAACCTGTGAGATCAAACAAGTTACATACTTCCAAAACGCAATAGTAGGACAGTCATTGAATAGATATTCCTATGCCAAAAAGAGCAACAGGAAAGAAGAAAGGAGTAACAGGTCTCAAGTCCAAAACCCAACAAAGCAAACAATATTAAATCTTGAGGCTTCAGAATAAACTTTCGAATCTATATCCTGCCTTTTAGACACACTGAGGCAGGGCTTGGGACCCCAAAGCCCTTGGGGTCCCCAAACCCACAGCTTTTCTGAACACAGCCCACAGAGTAACTCACACAAGTTGAAATTGGGTTCCTGCAGCTCTCTCAGTCTGATGTTGCACACTGGTGGTTCTACAATTATGAGGTCTTGGGTATGACACTGATGAGGTTCTTAGAGGCATCCTTAGACATCTAGGTACAGGTACCAATGCTTCCATAGTTCTTGCTGTCCTCATGGCTGCAGAGTTAGTACCACATGGATACCACCATGATTTATGGCCCGTACCTTTCAGAGGGGCAACCTGAGCCACACCTGGGCCCATTTGAGCCACAACTCGATGGTCAAGGAGCATTGCATTCCAATGTAAGGAGCAAAGATGTGAGGTGCTACAAGGCAGCAAATGCTGAGGTCCTGTGGGTGATTGGGTCTTTTTTTTTTTTTTTTTGAGATGGAGTCTCACTCTGTCACCCAGGCTGGAGTGCAGTGGCGCGATCTCAGCTCACTGTCACCTTTGCCTCCCGGGTTCAAGTGATTCTCCTGCCTCAGCCTCCTGAGTAGCTGGGATTTCACCAATCCCCAGAGACCCCAGAGACGGGGTTTCACCATGTTGGTGAGGCTGGTCTCGAACTCCTGACCTCGTGATTTTCCTGTCTCGTGATTTGCCCACCTCAGCCACCCAAAGTGCTGGGATTAGTCCATGCCCACTTCTGTGATAAAATACTTGATACTTGGCAATTTATAAAGAACAGAAATTTATTCTGGAGCCTGAGAAGTCCAAGATCAAGAAGCCAGCAGGTTTTGTGTCTGCTGCGGTCCGTGGTCTCTGCTTCCAAGATGGTGCCTTGAACACTGTTTCCTCACATGGCAGAAAAACAGAAGACAGCAGCAAACCCATTCCTTCAAGCCCTTTTATAAGGGCCCTAATCCCATCCATGACAGTTCCACATGACTTAATCACCTTCTAAGGCCTCACTTCTTAATATTATCACACTGATGATGATTACATTTCAACATGTGAATTTGGTGGAGCACATTGGTATCATAGCACTATTACCTACCCAACATATCTGTGGATCTATGTGAAAGATTAGAAATTAGACACCTATTGATTGAATGTCATTGATTGCTATTTACAATTTATTATAAGAAAAATAAATTCAGCAAAGAATTGGCCAACTTTCAAACATAATTCAAGGAAAAAGATAAAGTTCATTAATTCTGTAACTTGCCTGGTTGGAGAAAGTACCTGTTTATCAACTCCAAACAGTAAGAACAAAGGTTATTAAGTCAAAAATGTCCAGTAAAACTTTCATCTGATTAAATGCTCTGAGGACAAAGATTAGACTAAGAGTGTAATGCCTTTAAATATCATCAATAAAAATTATTAATAAGGTATTTTATATTTTTGTGCAAATACTAAAATTCACATCTCAACACAGACTGGCCACATTTCAATTAGCCAGTAACTGCATGTGCCTAGGGGCTATTGTGTTAGACAGTATAAACCTACCTACTTTAATGAATATAGCTCTATATTATAAACTGGTACTTTCAACAACAAGAAGGACCACCACCTTCCTGATGCCTAAGTTAGAAAGTGTGATGGTTAAATGTATATGTCAACTTGAAGGGTGTTTTTGAATGAGATTAAGATCTAAATTGGTGAACTTCGAGTAAGCACATTGCCCTCCATAATGTGTGTGAGCATCACCCAATTAGATGAAGGCCTGATTAGAACAAATAGACCAGCCTCCTTGAGCAAAGGGTAATATATCAGCAGACTGCCTTCAGACTTAATCTGCACGTTTGTTTCTCCCAGGTCTTCAGGCTGTTGTCATTTGTATTAGAACAGAACCATGAGCCCTCCTGGGTCTTCAGCCTGTTGGCCAACACAGCAGGTTTTGGACTTGCCAGCCTCCATTATCATGTGAGTCAGTTTACATATAAAGATTTAGATATAAATATAGATACACATATAGATATATTGATTTATATCCAATTGTTTCTGGTTTTCTGGAGAACCTAATACAGAGAGCAATTACTTAAATGAAAGTCACTAATTTCAACCTTTTGTTATATTGTCCACCTCTGTCATAAAGGTTGGAAGTTAACAACTATATTTTTCAGAATGATTATAGCTAAGGTCTTACATGCAATTGAGATTCCACTAATGAGTTGCAGTTGCAGGATTTTTGGAAGATACAAGTGAGGAAAAATCTTTTTTCAATGAAGGGCCAACAGACATAAGATTTCTTCCATTACTAAATTCTACATTCCTTTGTCTAGTAACTGAAGCAGTTGTAATCGCAACATACTTCTAGCAGCAGCCACAAATATTTTCCTGTTCTTCATATCACAGCTATAGTGCTATGACCCTGAAACCAGAAATCCAGTGCAGCTCTCTGACATTTATTCCTTTGTCCTTTCAGCAATTTTCTAAGTGCCTAATTACCTTTGGATTGAAATACCCAGAGAGGTTTCTGTTTCCCACATTAAATTTCACTGGTAGAATAATGTGTTATATCTAATTATTTGTTAGATTTTTAAAATCAGGGTTAGTTATAGTAAATGCTAAGGTTCTGTAAGAGCTTAAAATTTAGTTAGCTAAATAAAAGTATATTTATCCTTTATGTAATAGTTCAGAGATACATACATTTTTATTACTTTGCATTGTAAAAAATGAGCATTCTGATTATAAAAAGATACTGATTTTTCTATTATATTAATAGTTCTCAAATCTCAGGCGTTAGGAGGATGGTGGTTCTTATTAGAGAACCTATGTCAACAAGTTTGGGAGTGAGAACAAGTTTAGGAGTCTAGGTGGAAGCTGCCCACAAGAATATTGTACAGCCTCCTGTATATCTGGAAAGAGATTTCAATGACCTATACATATATTAAACCAAATCATAGAAGTAAAAATAAGGGGAGATTATTTTGGGAAGCGATTTCTGTCAAACAGAATGCGACACATACTCTCTTTCTTGTCTATTTTATTAGCCAGAATTATTTCAGTTGTAAATTTTGGATATTCACCTTAAACTAACTTCAAGGAGTAAGTTGGTTCGCAAACCTAAAAATCCCAGGGGTTGATTATGCTTCAAGCAAACGTGGGTCCAGGGTTTCAAATATTGTCAACAGGACTGTTTCATTATTTCCATTTTCATTTTATTTTCTTTTCAGTCAATACAAAGTCAATTTCATTATCTGAGCTACCCAAGAAGGGACAAACTTCTTTTTCAATAAAAGTCCGGTAACAATTCCTAAGCCTCACTGGAAATGATTTAAATAAGATCATGTACTCATCCCTGAATCACATTTTTGACAAGGCATTCAATACTCTGAATAGGTGATATTTCCACTTTGAAGAGGAGGGTAAAATCAGCTCTAACACAACACATCTAATGACACTGGGCAATTGAGTTATTTTCCCATGAGAATTAGTTTGTTCTTACTAGAATAAGAAGGTATTGATATTAAGCAGGTAAATATTTGTAGGTTAATCTCCAGCTAGATAGTCAGTACACTAAAAATATGTAAACCACTTAATTAAAGTTATATCTTATACATTTACATGCTAATGTTTTATATTTTAGCACCAAACTTAATAATCTTATTTGATAAAAACTTTGCTATGTCAGATGTAGAAAATAGTTCATAATGGGTGCAAAATAAATATTTGTTAAGTTAATTAATGTGTTTCCATTGGCAACATTTATTCATTATCTGTTGCCATATTTTAAAAAGAATTAAAAACATTATTGCTTAAAAACAATAGAGTTTATTTGTTCATAATTCTGTGGGTCAGCAATTTGGTCAGGTCTTAGATGGTATATCTCTTCGCTATTGTCAGTTGGACTCACTCATGCATTTGGAGTCAGTTTTCAACTGGCCAGTTTTCGGCAAATATAAAATGTTTCTGACTTGTCCCAGAGCACCATGCTCAGATACTTGGAGGTTGTCTGGAGAAATAGAGATGGCCAGACTATATATCTGTCATCTGCCTACAAACTGATCACAGGCTTTCTTTTACAATAACTGTTTTCACAAAACATGAAGACAAGGAAAGACTCAGTGTACAAACACTTTTAGGCCTCCATTTGGATAATGTTTGCTGATACACCGTTGGCTATGGTAAATCACCAGAAATGAAGAAATAGATTCCACCTTTTCATAAGGAAGCTTACAAATTGTATGGCTTTTTTCATGTTTAAATTTACGATAGTCCAATTTATTTACATTCCTCTTAGTTGCAAAATATTTCATCCTCCCCAAAGACTTCTCAAGAAATCTCATCAAATTTTAATATCAGGCTCAATGATCAGTATCTGGTCTAAGATAGATGTATCTCTTATGATTCATCTCCTATTGATTTAGTGACTCGTAAACTAAAAGGATAAGTTACCTGACCTGAATATGGATACTCCCATTCCAAAAGAGAAGGAATAGAAGGTCACATTACTCTGGAAATACAAAGTTTTTCTTGACTAAAGATGAATTCTGCTTCTTGTGAGTAATTCCTGAGTCTGTTTTTCTCCATCGTACTTGGTTCTGCCCCCGAGTCATTCTTCCTTTTAGAAAAAAAGTACCTAAGAACATGCTCCGCCTGATTTCTACTTCTAGAAAGTTAAAGGCACAAAAACATTTTCCAATTTGAACTAACTCACTTTTAGTAAAAGTGGTAGTGCTTTATTACTACTTCCGTCAAAATTCTATATGTTTCCTATGAACTCACAAAGCTCTAACCACATTTGCTAATGTTGCACTTGAGAAAGCAAGTCACCTGGTCAAATCCATTTTCAAAGGGTGGAAAAGTGGTTTCCATCTCTTAAAGGAAGAAGTTACATGTTATCATGGCCTTTTCTTTTAACACTACCACAAAGTTAAGGTTTAAACATTCAATGAGCAATATTCATTTTTATTTACCAAAAGTAATAAAAAAAGAAAACTTTTTTTGTGGGATAAGCTCTTGATTCTTTGTAAATTGACTTTTCCCCAAAGAAACTTACTGTCAATTAGCATCTGGCATTAAATTCAGACTAATAAAGAAAAAAATAAATGTGGACTGTGTAAAATATTTAGTAGACATGAGACTCATAAAAGAAGAAATAATATTCAAAATGTTATTCACTAGAGATAGTCCCTAAATAGTTTCAGAATAAGATGATGAAGCCCAGAATTATAAATTGAGCATTAATAGTAACCTCAAATTGTGGGGTCTAAAATAAGGATGTGATATACAATTGCAAACTAATCCAGATATCCTTACAGATCTTACCTCTAACGTAATAAATGACAGTTATTTGTTAGGTGAATGAGAATTTTTGTCCCTAAAATCTATCTCCCAGTGTTAGTATTATATTAGATTTAATTTAGAATACTGAAATTTACTGCCATGACATAGTGAGAAAGGATAGTGAAAATCTTTGTGAGCGAATAAATGCTTTCAAGTCTATTGTTCAGGGTCAGTATACTTTCTACAGTTTCTATAGAAACCATATTTCAATAACAAATATCTAAAATAAAATCACCTTGAAGCAAACTAAAAATACTCTACTTATTGCATTATAGGTTATAAGTTTTAGAACAATAATTCAGTGAAACAAGCTCTATAGAATGCCTTTTTTATAAGCAATTAGTAAATCAGAATATAAAAGCCAAATAGAAGATCTTAATAAATATCACTATTACTCCTTTGTTCTATTTCCTCAAAGCTTCTTGTATTTTCCATATTTAGGCATGAGATGAAAGAGGAGATGTGGTAGTTTATGGGAATGGAAGAGCAGTTGGATAGAAAGATAGATTTACCTTTGGAAACTCATATGCAAGGGAAGAAATCTACATAAATATTTCAATGCAAATTATGATATCAATACACCAAATGTTACTGAGAACTTCATCAAAGCAAAAAAAACATGAGCTTAGCATCTAGTTTCTTATTGCTAGACTCTGTTCTGGGTTCTAGGAATAAAGTTATCACAACAGTATTATAAAAGTAAATGAGTAACCTATAAAAAATAAGAATAGGTGTATTTGTGCTTTACCTTGAAAATGTTCTTTAAAAATAACCTGATGTAAAACTGGGATTTTATTGGGGAAAGAGTGATTTTAATATTCATGATGACAGAAGTTTAAATATATTGGCTTGTTGAAAATATAAATTATTTAAAATCTTCTGTTAAAATACATGTCTATTATAATGGAAACATAAAAACTATTGCGACCATGAGGAATGGAAAGCTCTATTTCAACTTAAAGGAATCTGTGAAGATAATTTTGAGGAGAAATCATTTGTGTAAGACTTTTGGGTATGCAAAGAAAAAGAATGTGATAATTCACTAAGGAGATGGATTTCCTGTGATTTTTATTTTCTTCTCTACTATAGCTTCATGTTTTCAACCAACTTGAAACTGGGTTCATTTATATCCACATAGCTTAACTAACAGTACAGAGAACTGAGACTATCTTTATCAATGTGATAATTATTTCTTTCATGAAATTATTCCTCAAGAAGATAAAGCTACAATTAATAGCTTCACCATTTGTTTCAGGAAATTCTTTTAAATGAATCATCTGGACAAAGAGTTCCCTCACGTTGGCTATTAGTTGTTCTGTCAATATAGAATACTCACTTGGGCAAAGTTCTTGCTTATGAAACAAAATAAACTCATCTAATATTTTTTTCAACAATCTTATAAATTATGAAATTTTCTCAAATACAATCAGTCCCTACCTTGAAAAATCCACTTTAAACTACTCGATTCCAGATCCCAACCCCTATAAATATCCTTCTTTGAACTCCTTATTTTGTGACATAACTAAGATTCTGTTAAGTTCGGGATTTTTCTCGTTAGACTATGTTAATACATCGAGCTTTGCTTAACCAAGTTTATTCTGGTGGTCCTGGAATGGAGTCAACTGCTGACAATTTTAGAGTGCTGACCAAAATCCAGTTGAGACACCTTTGCTACCGTGGCTCAAGACCCTTGACTTAGAGAGTCAACTACTCTGAAGCCCTGGAGCTTTTTACTAAGGACTCTTCATGACCATGTGATGCTCTCCCTTACAGAAGGACACCTAATAAATATTTGCTTGATCATCGTTTTTCTGTCGTTTTGGTTTGTTTTGACAGCCAACAACCCGAGTAATTTGCTTATAGAGAAACTTACTTTCCATATACCTAATTTGAGTTTCATTTTTGGCAGATATGATTCCCAGATTTTTTTCCACTTAGAATAGTAAATATCACAACAAATAAATGTCTGTTCAAAGGTCACCCAATTATTTATAAGCACAGGTAAAGTTTGTATCAAGGTCCAGCTAAAGTTATCAAGACTAGTGCTACATATTGCTGGTTAAAATTTATGCAAGAGAATTGTGCCTCCAGAAAGATGGAATAGTTGCACTTTTCTCTTCTCTTGCTAAGTCCGCTAAAATCCTGAAAATTATATATAAAACAAATCTATGGAGACACTAAAAGGTGGAGAGAAGAAAACAGAAAAGTTAAGGACCTTGGGATTCAAGAAACAACACAGCAATGAGTACCATGGGTTTATGGTTTTCGTTTTAATTTTTAATTTATTTTTATTTTTTGTCTTCATTATGTCAGAGAAGGTGCTGAAGAAGCCAGACACCTGGAAATGTCAAGCAGTGTGAACAAAAATGCCTCAGTGTAAATATGCTCTCTTTATCCATAGAACCAAGAAAGGAAAAGCCTAGCAAGACAGAAGTATTTTTAAATAACTGCTGTATTCTAGCTAAATGCTACAGAATAAAACTACAGCTTCAACTCCAACTCTGCTAGCATAGGTCAAGTGGAGAACTTTCACTGCACCCACAACAGGTTGTAGCAAAGTACTGCAAACCCTCCATGTGGTGCCAAAAAAGGTTGAAGAGATAGCCATGACTTTCATCTCCACCAGGCACCTGTGAGCCCTCTCCCTTTATGTTAGTAGAGGCTACATGAAGAGAATAGACTTCTATGCACATGTGGCAATAACAAGGCACCTCACCCACTCTCTGCTGGGAGTCAGATGAGGCCTAGTGTAGAGACAGCACTTTTTTCATTGCCCAATGTTAAAGATGTTGATATCCCTTGGCTGCGTCCCCACCTAAATCTCACCTTGAATTGTAGTAACATCCATGTGTCAAGGGCAGGGCCAGGTGGAGATAATTGAATCATGGGTGGAGGGCAGTTTCCCCTATACTGTTCTCCTGGTAGTGAATGAGTCTCATGAGATTTGTTGGTTTTATAAAGGGATTCCCCTACACAAACTCTTGCCTACTGCCAGTAATATGTGACTTTGTTCTTCATTCGTCTTCTGCCATGATTATGAGGCCTCACCAGCCATGTGGAACTGAGTCAATTAAACCTTTCTCCTTTATACATTATCAAGTCTCAGGTATGTCTTTATTAGCAGCATGGGAACAGACTAATACAGATGTCATCCCCAACAGCAACAATATAGGCCATATCAAGATTAGCAACAAAATACCACTGTTCCTCCCATATAGGATGGTATCAGCAGGAGCCTCTTGGGTATCCAACACTCCCCACCTAGGTCTAGCACTATTGAAGAGCCTCCAAACCTCTGATGTTAACAGAGGCCAAGTAAGGAATTTAACTATCACACTCGCCTGGCAGTAATTTGGCAACACCTTTCTTCCCCCAGGGCAGTTGTACTGGAGGAGATCAGCTAAACAACAAGATTTAAATAATATCCAGTGTCTCATAACATTACAACCAAAATGCCCACATTTCAACTGAAAATCACCCATCATACCAAAGACAGAGAAATCTCAAACTGCATGAGAGAAGATAATTATCATATCAAAAGCAAAATAACAAAGATGTTAGAATTTTCTGACAAGGATTTAAACCAGCCACTGAAAATGCTTCAAAGAGAAATTGCAAACACTCTTGAAACTAATACAAAATGAAAAATTTCAGTGAAGAAAGAAGAATAACACAGAAAGTTTAGACTGAGAAATACAATAATAAAAATGAATTTCTTATGCTTAAGAGCAAAATAGAGAAATCAGAGAAAAATATTGGTGAACATAAATATAGGACACTAGATATTAAGTAATTTGAATATCAGAGATAAAATATACTGAAAACAAAGACTTGTGGAACAATGACAAAAGATCTCACATTCATGTCATAAGAGTCTCATGAGGAGAGAATAAAAGGTAAGGCTGAAAAATATTGGAAGAAATAATGTCTGAAAAATTTCCAAATTTATTAAAACAAAAAACCTACAGATTTACAAAGGTGAGTGAACCCAAAATTTTAAATACAAAAAAAAATATGCAAGGGCATCTCGTAGTCAAACTTCTAAGGGCAAAAGTATATATATTCCAAAGGAGGCAAGAGAGGAAAAAAAAATGCTTATAGAGTAAAACTATTTTAATGACAGAGGTTTTCTTTTTTTAACTCAGAAATCATGGAGGTCAAAAGGAAATAACATCACATTTTTTAAATATTAAGAAAACTGTCAACACAGAATTCTATATCCAGCAAAAATATCTTTCAGGAACAAAATGGAAATCAAGATACTCTTAGATGAAGGAAAGTTAAGAGAATTTGTCACCATCAGGCCTAACCTAAAAGAATGGCTAAAGGAAATTTTCAAAGCAGAAAGGAAATAATAAAAGAAATCTTGAAATATTAAAAAAAATAAAACAATCAAAAGAGTAGACATACAGGTAAATGAAATAGATGTATCTTCTCAACATTTATAGAACACTCCATTCAACAAAAGCACTCCATTTTGCTTCTTCTCCTGATAAGTCTTGTAAAAGTAGTTCAAAGGCCAAAGCATGAATTATAACATTGATGTGGTTTTCAATGTATATAGATGAAATATTTAAGACAATTTTTATAGATGTGGGAGGATAACAAAATGGAAAGGGACATAATGTTTCCCACACTTCATTTGAACTGATATAAATTATATATCTTATTTATAAAATACTGAACATAAATAGACAAATAGTGAAAAAAATGTATACAGAAAGATACATTCAAAAACAATGTAGATAAATCAAAGTAGAAGTACAGAAATATTTGAGAAACCCATATGAAGCTAGGAGAAAGAAAATACTGATAAAACTCAGAGAGGACAAAACAAAAACAAAAAAATTAAAATTGTAGACTTAAGCTATTTAAATAAATAATTAAGCCATAAATTGATATATTTAATGTTTAGAGTAGATCATGCCTATGTAGAAAAACTAAAACAGAGAGATTGAAAAAAATGCCTACAAAATCATGAGCCATCTAAACACAGCTTATAAAATATTGACTTCAAATATAACATTAGTAGGTTGACAGCACATGAATGCAAAAAGTTATACTTATAAACATAAATGAAAAAAGAAGAAATGACTATATTAATATCAAATAATGTATACTTTAGGGCAAATAACATTTCCAGAAAATAAAAGGTTTTATGTAAATGATAAAAGGTAAATTCACCAGAAAGAGATAGTAATTCCAAATATATACGGACTAAACAAAAGTGCTACAAAATATATGAAACAAAACTTAATAGAACTGTAAAATGATAAATAAAAAATGCAGAAATACAGATGATCTTCAAGAGTATTTTTTAACAATTAATGAAAGAACTAGACAGCAATTCAGCATAAATATGTACAATCTCAAAAACACCATCAATCAACAGTATCTTCTCAACATTTGTAGAACACTCCATTCAACAAAAGCAAAATATACACTCTTCTCAAGAGCTTATTGAATAAAGACCAAGATAGACTATATCCTAGGCCATAAAGTAAATATTAACAACTTTAAAGTAATTGAAGCCATATTGAGTGTGTTATCTGACCACAATGAATCAAACTAGAAACTAATGACAGAAAGATAACAGAAAAACATTTCAACAAATACAAACTAGACAGAACCTTTAAAACAACTGATGATCAAAGAGAAAGTCTGAGGAAAAGTAAGAAAATATACTGTAACAAATGGAAATAAAAATATATCAAAATATGTGTAATGCAGCTAAAACAGTGCTGAGAGGGAAATTTAGAGAACTAAATAAATGTTATAATGCAAAAGAGAAAAAGTTTCAAAGTAATATTTTGAGGTTCTACATCAAGCAATTAAAAAAAGAAAGACAAAATATACCCCACAAGCAGAAGATAAAAGTATTTCTCCCTAATGTTAGGCATAAAGCACTCAGACCATCACTGTCATGTATAATATAAAATGAAATTGAGACTGTGCATGGTGGCTTACGCCTCTAGCCCCAGCTACTTGGGAAGCTAAGGAAGGAGGATGGCCTGAGCCTGGGAGGTTGAGGCTGCAGTGAGCTGTGATCATACCACTGTATTCCAGCCTAGGTGACAGAGCGAGATTCTGTCTCAAAAAAAGAAAAAAAAAAGAAATTGAAAATAGAAAAATAATAGAGAAATAATTTTAAAACCTGTTGTTTGAAAAATTAATAAAACGTATACATCTCTATCAAGACTGATAATAAGAGAAACAAGAATTACTAATATCAGAAATGAAACAACAAAATCACTACAGATTCTGCAGGTATGAAAACAATAATAAGGAAATACTACAAACCCTACATACAAAACTTTGACAACAAAAATGAAACGTACCAATTCCATGAAATATATCAACCAAGGTAACTTACCCAATATGAAATCAAAATTTGAATAGCCTTATAATTATTAAGAAAGCTGAATGCCTTATTTAAAACTCTCCCAACAAAAAAATCTCCATAGTTTTATTAGAGAATTCCAGTAAAGATTTAAAGAAAAATGAGTATCAATTCCATCCAATCTCTTCTAAAAAAATAGAGGAGGAATAATTGTTTTCAATTTTATATAGTTAATATTAATTACCCTGATATCAAAACCAAAGATAGAACAAAAAAATTAAAAGCCAATACACTTTATAAATATAGACACAAAAATCCTCAACAAAATGTTAGCAACTAGAATGCAACAATATGCTTAATTATACACCATAATCAACTGGAGCTCATTCCAAGGATTCGAGGCTAAATTAGTGTTTTAAAATTAATAGTATCCAGTATCTTAATAGGCTAGACAGGAAAAAAATACACATGATCATATCTGTTGTCACTTGCAAATGTGTCAGACAAAACTCAATGCTCATTCAAAATAAAACTATCAAAAAACCAGGATTAGAGAGGGACTTTTTAAACCTGATAAAAACACCGAAACACAAAACAAAACAAAAACCAACCCTACAGCTAATAGTTGATGGTAATAGTCTGAGTGCTTTACTTCTAACATTGAATGTAAGGTTAGAATGTCTGCTGTCACAATAGCTATTCAACACAGTACTGAAAGTTGTAGCAGGCAAAAGAAGGCAAAAAAGGAAATAAATTACATATAGATGGAGGGAGAGGATAAAATTGTCCCTATTTGCAGATGACATAGTTGTCTGCATAGAGACAGAAGATTCTCTTCCAGAGAATCTTCAGAGTAACTCTTTGAATTATAAAAGTGAGTTCATCGAGAGCACAGATACAAGATGAAGATAATAAATTAGCAATAAACATATGGAAACAAATTAAAAATATACTACAGTACTATTAAATACTAGAATTTACTCTTTCTAACTGTATTTTTGTATCCGTTAACCAATTTTTCTAAATTCTTCCTCTCCTTTCCAGTCCCAGGCTCTAGCAAGCACCACTGCACTCTCTGTTCCTTTTTTCATAACTGAGATTTTATTGGTTGTGTGGAGGCTCGGTACACAAACACTTCAATTTGTACATAATTCTTAACAAATATAATGAAAATCTTAAAAAGCCATGTACTGTAATTCTTTTTTAAAGTTATTCCAGTGACTTTCCAACTTAACATTTTGAGGCAAATTTTCCTTGAGTGGTTATCAATGACTAGTATTTTCATATTTTCACCTGTTGATAAGCTGTTCCATACATCCCACCAACTTATAATTTAATAACATATGTACTATATACTCAAATTTTCAACCTTTCACCACACATTAAGAAAATTAAGAAAACAGGACTACAGTGACCCAAGTTGTTACAAAGTGCACAACAACTCTGGCAGCGAGAGCCATAGTCAAGGAGTGGTTTTCTGTAGGAAACAATTCTACTAAAAAACAACATGGAAATAGAATTAATTTAAAATGTTCAAGACATTAAATGCAGGACTGTGACTCCACATTGCCATTTAGTATGCTTTGTATTATAGGATATAAAAACAAACCCCCCACCTATGGAATAATAAGCTGACACCCAAGACAGTCAGATCTTCCCATAGTTCAGTATCCCTCATTAGTTTCTGGTTCTATGAAAAAATTAATAACCAGTGAATGATTTCACCTCTTTTTTATTTTTATTTTTAGAAAGCACTCCCACTTAAAAAAAAGGGGATGAGGTGGGATTCCCTCATTCTTAAAAACGTTTCCAAAGCTATTAAAAAACTTGCATGTACAAAATAATTGATAAAAATATTCCTCTTATTACACAAGGGAGACAGGGACCACAGATAAGACATAGTATATGATATTAATCAGACTTGGCTTCTATCTCTCCAGCTCCCTCAGAGGCTGGACACTTCTCAGTTTTAGTTTCTCTGTTTTCTGCAGATAATTCTTCTTAGTTTACCTCTTTCACTACCCCTTCAGCTGAGCTGACCTTCAGGGAGAGGCAGATGGGCAAATGGGTGCAATCTGTTCAAAGAAGTAGCCATGTGCCCCGCACCCTCCCAGCATGTGAGAACAATGCCTTCATTGCACCCTCTACCTCTATGAGATCTACGTTTTTAGCTCCCACATATGAGTGAGAACATGAAATATTCTTCTTTCTCTGCCTGGTATATTTCAGTTATTAGCATTATGACCTCCAGTTCCATCCATATTACTGCAAATGACAGAATTTGGTTCCATTTTATGGCTGAGCAACATTCTATTGTGTATATATGTATATATCAAAGTTTCTTTATACATTCAATTTTGATGGACATTTAGGTTTATTCTCTATCTTGGCTATTGTGAATAGCGCTGCAATAAACGTGGGAATGCAAATGTCTCTTCGTTACACTGACTTCCTTTCTTTTGGGTATATACCCAGCGGTGAGGTTGCTGGATCATATGGTAGTTCTATTTTTAATTATTTGAGGAATCTCCATATTATTTTCCATAAAGGCTGTACTACTTTTACATGACCATCAAGTGTGTACTAACATTAGCCTTTCTTCACACCCTCACCATCATTTGTTACGTTTTGTCTTTTGGTAATAGCCATATTAACCGGACTGAGATAATATTTATTGTGGTTTTGGTTTGTATTTCCCTAAGACTAGTGACAGTAAGCATATTCTCATATACCTTTTGGACATTTGTATGAGTTCTATTGAGAAATGTATATCCAGATTTTTAACCCATTTCAATTAGATTTTTTTAAGTGAGTTGTTTGAGTTTCTACATACTTTGGTTATTAATCCATTTTTAGATGCTTAGTTTGCAAATATTTTCTTTTGTTATGTGCATGTCTCTTTATTAATTGCTTCCTTTGCTGTGCTGAAGCTTTTTATTTTGATGTAATCCCATTTGTCTAGTTTTGTGTTTGTTGCCTATGCTTTTGAGGTCTTACCTCAAAAAATATTTGCTCAGACCAATGTATTATAATGTTTCCTGATGTTTTCTTTTAGGAATTACATCTTTTCAGATCTTATATTTAAGCCTTTAGTCAATTTAGAATTTTGTAAATAGAGAAAGATAGAAATCTAGTTTTATTCTTCTGTATATGGATATCCAGTTTTTTCAGCACAATTTATTAAAGAGACTGTCCTTAACCCAAAATGTTCTCAGTGCCTTTGATGAAAATGAGTTGGTTCTAAGTGCATGGATTTATTTCTAGGTTTTTTTTTACATTATTATTATTATTATTTGGTTTATGTGTCTGCATTTATGCCAGTACCATGTTGTTTTGGTTAAAATAGCATTGCAATACAATTTAAAATCAGGTAGTATTACGTCTCCATCTTTCTTCTTTGTGGTTGTTGTTATTTGTTTTGGTCAGGACTGCTTTAGCTATTTAGGGTCTTTTGTGGTTCCACGTGAATAAGTTAACAATCATTTACTGTATATTTCAAAAAACTAGAAGAGAAAAATGTTAATGATACCAACGCAAAGAAAAGATAAATGGTTGCAGTGATGGATAGCCCAAGTGCCCTTAATCATTAAATAATGTACACATGTATCAAGTTAGCACAGGTACCCCCAAAATATATACAACTATGATACGTCAATTTTAAAACATATCCAAAAAAACAAAAAATTCACGAAAGTAGTCCATAGACATAAATTTTAAATGTAAAACTATAAAAATTCTAGAAGAAAACATAGAAGAAAATCTATGGGACCTTGGGTTTCATTATAACACCCAACACCTAAAGCCAATTCATATGCACACACAAATACAATAAAATACAATTTACAGTAACTCAGAAAATGAAATACTGAAGTGCAAATCAAAAGTATTTTCAGATCATATATGCTAAAAACTACAAAATATTGATGAAAGAAATTATAAATATGTGTATAAATGAAAAGATGTGCTGTGTTCATGGATTGACAGAATCAACATATTAAAGATGTCACTTTTTGCCAAATTGTTATATAGCATTAACACAATTTGTATCAAATTTCGAGCAAGATATTTTATGTAGTTGTAGACAAGATTATTCTAAACTTTATATGGAAAGGCAAAGGAACCAAAACAGTTGAAAACAATTTAGAAAATGAACCATAAAGTGGGAGAAATAACCCTACCAAATTTCAAGACTTACTAGACAGTAATCAAGACTTTTTGATTTGTAAGAGTAATAGGTACATAGATCAATGGAATCAAATAGAAAATTCAGAAACAGCCCTACACTTGTATGGCCAACTGATTTTTAACATAGCTATAAAATTAATTTTTTTCAAAAAATGTCTTTGGAGGAATTGGATATCCACATGCAAAAAAAAAAAAAAAAAAAAAAAAGGAGAACTGTGAACCAAACCATATATATTGTAAAAAATTTACCTAAAAAGTTGTTATAGGTTTTAATATACAGCTATGAAACTTTTAGAAAACAACATAGAAGGAAATCTTTTCAGGACCTAGGGCTTGTAAGAGTGTTCATAAACATGACACTAAAAGCACCCTTTTTAAGAGAAAAATATAGATAAATTGACTTGATCAAAATTTTTAAATTTTTTTGTGCAAAAGACCCCATTAAAGGTATGAAAAGAAAAGCAACAAACTGAGAGAAAACATTTTCAAACCGCACATCTGACAAAGGACTTATAGCTAGAATATATAAAGAATTCTCAAAACTCTAAGGTTAAAAAACAAAAATCCAATTAGGGAATGAATGAAAGTCGTGAGGCGAGACATCACCAAAGAGTATCTATGGATGGTAAATAAGCATATGAAAAGGTGTTCCACATCAGTGGTCATCCGGAAATGTAAATTAAGACTATGATTATTGGAAATAATTGTCAATTTCCTAAAAAAACTAAATATGACCTTAGCGAATGACTCAGCTATTGAGCTCATAGACATTTATCTCAGATAAATAAAAACGTGCACACAAAAGACTGAATACAATTGTTCATAGCAGATTCACTTGTTATAGTCAAAACAAGAATCAACCAGAATGTTCCACAATTGGTAGATAGTTACACAAACTGGTGCGGACACACCATGGAATACAATTTTAGCAACTAAAAGGGAAGGAATTCTTGATACACTAACATGGATATGTTTCAAGGCTGTCATGCTGAGTGAAAAAAGTCCAATCTAAAAAGGTCACAGACTGTCAGATTCTATTTCTATGATGTTCAGGAAATGAAAACCATTATAGAGATAGACAGCAAATTAGTGGTTGCCAGCAATTAGTAGTATTTTGGGGGAGGGGTTGGGAGATGAGTGTAATTATTAAGAGGTAGTCTACTAAAGATACTAAAATTAGCTGGGCGTGGTGGCAGGCACCTGTAATCCCAGCTACTTGGGAGGCTGAGGCAGGAGAATCACTTGAACCCTGGAGGAGGAAGTTGCAGTGAGCCGAGATCGCACCACTGCACTCTAGCCCGGGCGACAAGAGTGAAACTCCATCTCAAAAACAAACAAACAACAACAGCAACAACAACAAAAAAAACGAAAACAAAAAAAACCAAGAGGTAGTATGTGATGGAACAGTTTCATATTTCAATCATGGTGGTGGTTGTACATGAATCTACACATGTGATAAATTGGCATGGAACTACACAGACACACACCAATGTCAATTTTCTGGTTCCAGTATTGTATTATATTATAGTTATGTAACACGTAATCTTGGGGGAAAATGGGTGAAGCGAACATGGTATCACTTTCTACTTTTTTCCCAACTTCCTATAAACTTATACTTGTTTCAAAATAAAAAGGTGAGAAACATGAAGCAGAAAAAATAATACACTTCGCCCAGATAGAAGTGAACATAACTTTGGCAGTCATCAATTTGAGTCAACTGCCTTAGACTTACACTTCCACCACCAGAAGAACTCTAGGCCTCTCCAAGGGGTTACCAAGTTCTCAAACCTCTCATTTCTTCATGCTTCTCTATGCTTTCATGTTGTTGTGTATTTTGGGATTGTTTGTCCTGCCACACCCTGGATGCGAACCTTAGTCACAATAAATATACACACATATACACACACACATGAGGGCAGGAGAAGGAAGAGATAAAGAGAAGAATCATAATAAGTACCTGCAGAATTTATTTGGAATTTACTCAAGATTCGGGGGCAGAGAAAGAGTATACAATGTTTAGAGCTTATGCTTTTTTCATCTTGCTTGCTCTAGTTCTTCATTGGTTCCCCTGATCCTCTCCTTCCCACATTTCCCCAAAGATTCTGAATTATTTCCCTCCCCTTTGCTATGTTGATTTGTATCCTCCAAAGTCCAGCCAGATAACTGATGCACAAAAAGATTAAGTGTATTTTCCAATGTTACACAACAAGCAAGGAGCAGACCAAGGTTTGAAGCAACATTTGTATGGCTCTCAAATCAAAGCTTTCAACTCCATTCTAGATAGCTTCTTATATATGCTCATATGCTTAGGAGATAGAGGAAAATGCAGTAGTTACACGTACGTGTTTAAAAGAAGAATTAGAAGTCTTCATATTTATTTCCCACAGCATCCATGCAGTGGCGGGTACTTAAATGTGTTTGATGAATACTGAATTATGTTTAATTTAATTTAAAAGATATGAATAAATTGAAAGTTATACTTTTCATTTCTTATGCCTATAGAATATCCATAAAGCTTAGCATATAGACTATATTCTCATTCTAATGTGCTACTTTATTTTTTCTCTGGAATCCTTGATGTAGTTGGCTTCCCTTTTTAATTGCTTCCAATCCATATTCCCTCTAACCTTCTTAAGTAGCCTATGACCTAATAGTCCAATATCGAAGTCATTTAATATGCTAGTAATTGCCATTTTGTGAAAAAAAAAAATACATCCAATTGAACCTATTTATGTTTTGTATTTGTTTCAGATATTCCGTGTACCATTGCACTAACACATACCTTTTATTTTTCCTTTTCAGCATTTCTGAAATTAATGATAATGTGTTTGGCGATTTATTTAATTTAAGTTTTAAAACACCTTCTGGGTGTTTTATGCTTTTTATGAGTTTGGGGAGGAGGAATTAGCATGTGCGCTATATGGAAAATTTTTTATTTCTTTATTCTCTCTCTCCCTTTTTAAAAAAAGTTTACTACTACATCAAATTTATACTATATATTCCCATACTATAAAAATGCCTGCTTCCCAATCTATGTCATGTGCTGCTATTATAAGGTGCACCAAAGGGTATTTCCCTTCATTGCATCATTTTGATAATCACTTCTGCCTTAATGCATGAAGGGGTTCTTTTGTATAATGGATGTTAGAATGTGTTGATAACTTTTAACAGACAGTTGTTAAATTGAGCATACATTTAGACAGCAATTTGCACCGGCTATAACTACAATACCTAGTGTGCTACCAGAAGAACCTGGCATATTTCAGTAAGGGTGAACACTTGTAATTCATCAGATATTAAATGACAAGATTGGTTTAACACATTCTATGTATCTCATCTTGGTTGACATGCAACTATTTTACTTCTCCTAAAGTGCAAATCAAAATGACATCTATTACTGTGCTCACATTTCAGATAATCAAGGCCTACAATAATGGAACAAATATTGTTAAATGTGCATTATTGCATCATTAAATTAGTTGAAAGCATGAGCGGGGAGCATGACATTCCACTAAGTGCTTCCTGCCTTTTAGGAAACTATACCAGTGTCTCCAACACCAAAGAAGTAACAGCAATTAATCTGAGTTAACAACTGCCTCCGTCAACAGCCATCTAATATGATTTGACAAATATGCTTATGGAAATTCTTAGGCACTGGAATAGAGTTTTGATGTGTATTTATGTTTCCTTTCTTATAAAAGGGTAACACCCCAAGATACAAACAGCAAAAATAAAGACCAGAGAGCTAAGAGTCATGGCTTGACAAATTTGCACTCCATTGCTCACTTGATAGTGGGAAGGCTGGAGTATTAATACCAACCCCAACACCACCCCCAATGTTTAAGGAAATCACTGATACTTCTTCCTTCAGAAATTGTTTTGTCTTTGCTATTTGCTACCTCATTGCTTAATACTGCTTTTCTCCTTTCTTCACTCAGTAAAAATCTATTCATTCTGTAAGTACTGACAACTGGGAAACAATAACTCAGTTGAAAGCACGAATGTATTTTACTTATTCTTACACTCCCAGTCCTTAAGAGGATAGCACATACAACATGGTTGTGCTGAATGTTTATTGAACAAATAATCAGAATCAGGCAAGCATGGACTTGAATTTTCGCTTCAACTTGACTGACTGTGTAAGACTGAACATTTCTGAGCCAAATTTTCCTCATCTGTAAAATCAAGAAAATAAAACTCATCTCAAGGCCTTCTAATTTTATGAGATGTGTCCGTAATGTGCTTAGCACAGCCTAAAAACCTAACTCACTTTTCTTCCCCATGGTGCCTCCTTCTTCATTTCCTTTCTCATGCATATTCTGTTGTTTTTGGAATTCCTCTTCAGCTTTCTTCCTTCCTTTTTCAAATTCCCAGAATCACAGTTAGACCTTCTTCACACTCAAATAAAGAGAAAATCTCCTTTTGATATATAATGTGTAGTGTTCATCAAGTCTGGGCTTATTGATTGGTAACCCTCATTATTAGAGGTGGATTTCAAGTGATAAAAATCCTGCAAAACACAATTTATCAGAAACTCTGATTGCAGAGCACAAACCTGTAACAGTCATATGCTTTGATGCGATGAGTAATAATTTGCATATTTCATGCATTGCGCGACACTCTAAACCAAACAAACAAACAAAACATTGATTTGATAACCACCCTACAGGGAACCTGAGTTATCTGTCAATTTTCCTTATGATAATTTTCCAAAAATACTATCATAAATATAAGGAACAAGAGAGTATATGGCAAAGAAATGAAGGGAAAAAAGGGTAGTTGGTGGCAATCTGTTGGGGAGTTACTTTTAAAAGGAGTATATTTTTCAAGATTTTGTTATATTTGTGGCGTTTGTTTTTATAACGTTCATATTTGTTGTATGTTTTCTCTTTCAAAATAAGTATTCATGTTCATACTTGATTCCTTTTAAAGCAGGTTAAATTGTACATGTCTTGGCACTTGCCTGCAAAACTAGATCCAACCTCACTTAAAACTTTTCTTATAATTAGCTGCCTTCTTATTTAAATAGAAGGTACTTGTGTACAAGAATCACACATTTCCTGTGCACTTCTGCATTTCAATGCCTACACACTAGTCCAAACTTCAGATTTCCAGAGAGATATTTTCCATCTTTTAATGTGACTATGAGACATCTCATTTTATTATAGTTCATAGTGACTGTCTCCCTCAAGCTTTACTTCACATGAATGTCAACATTGAACATAAATACATGGAAAGTACATCTGGTCTGGTGGGATAGTATTGATGCTGGCTTTTTGGAAATTGTGAGTTGGGACAAGTTTGCTGCAGATATATGTCCAAGCATCTGCCAGTTAAGTTTGTGTGGTATATCTGGCAAGGTCCCGTGCACACTGAAGCATAACTTCAAATATGTTTCTTTGGCTGTAGACTCCTGGGAAACAAGATGAGCAGACAGACAACATTGCCTAGAGTAATTAGGAACAGAGTGACTCGCTCTACATCCTCAGGAAATTGTTGCAAACTAGGAAGGCGCATCCCCCAATTTGTTTTTTGCCTCTGAACTTCCCTGTCTATTGAGAGGCAACAGCTGGCAGTTTAACGGGCTGGGCTGCTTGAGTTTGCACTAATATCATTAAAGAGTAAAATATTGATATACTCCTGTTAAAAGAAGTTACACAGAACTTATCCCTGAAAAGCCATCGTTAATCTTCATAATGACCTTCCAAATACGATAGAAAAAATGAACACATTTTATAGACAGGAAAATCTGGATAATTAGGGTTTTGTTCAAGGTCAGAAGTCTAAAAAAATACACACTGTACTTCTCATAAATTAAGGTTTTGCCATGATTGCCTCAATCCTATTCTCTGCCTGCTATAAGAAAGTGTTTTCTCTGCCAAACGGCATTTCTAGCAGAAATAAATACTTTATAAATCCATTCCCTTTGAAACTTGCATTCAAGTACAGTCAATCTTATTTTTAGAACATTTATGCATTCTTACTTTAAAAAATCATTTAAAGTTCTACTTATAAAGATCATATTTCTTCTTTACTGCCAAAAGATCACAAATGCCTACAGGGCAGAAAACTTCCTGTTGAACAAGGGAGATTAGATGAGACTTTCAAGAAAAGATTAATTTGTCTACTGAAATACGGTTGGTATTGCTTAAGCTGATGATTTTCTTAGCAACCATTGCAATGAAAGCAGTATGACTTAATGTGTCCAGTTTAATGAGTAAACATGTTGGTACTACCAAAATGCATTAGATTCCATTTTAAATAATCATTTACAAGCAATACGGAGCAAGTGATAATCAATGGAAAATTGTAACAGCAATGGAGAATATGAAGAATTGAAAGAATGTGGCTACGTTTTTAAAAGTAAAATTCGCGAATAAAATAATCAAATCTTCTTCAAATTGCTGATAGGGCATAGCTTATACATCTAATTACAAAGATTGCATAGACCATATCACATAAACAAAGAAGCATTTGTCCTTACTTAAGAGGGTATTGAAACCACAAATTGCTCTGTAGTATGCTCCGAATATAGATAAGCTTGAAACTGCTTTATTTAGTCTTCATACACACACACATCAAAATAGAAAATGGTTGCATATTTAAACATTTAAGACCCATTCCTATTTTAGCTAATTCTAGCTTACAATATGATTATGATTACATAGATTTATAAAACCTCAAATATCTCCAGTTATCACTTGGGATTTTTCTTCTTCCCTGATTTTTTTTGGGGGTGTGTATGTGTGTGTGTGTGTGTGTGTGTGTGTACGTAATCAGGACACAGATAATCACATATGGTCTGAAATGCCTTTCCTGCTGCTTGGGCTCTCAATTTTATACATCATTCAAGTCCTTATTAAAATACTACCATGTTCATGAAACTGTCCCACTCTCTGATTACTGCTCCTACCACCATTCCCAATAGGACTGATTTTCCTTCCAAAATAGGTTTTGGCTGGAAGTCCCCATTGTAGTCTTTCCAACTTTCTACTGAAAAGCTCACAGATAACCTGAACATTTGAATATACAGAAACAAAAACACTTAAAAAATACCCAAATGTGATTTTGACCAACAACTTACCTTCAGAATCTGAGTAGTATTTTCATAAAATGTTAAGACCCATGGGCCCAGGTTAAAAGAAAAAACCTACCACGAAATGGCTTATGATAAGTCTTTATAAGCCAGAGTTATCCTGTTCACCTGGAAGAAAGAAAAATGAACTCCATTCATTCAATGGCATTCTGCTCACTTATTCATGAAGCCATGGTCTACAGTATAATAAAACAGAGTTAATCAGCAGAACTCTGGATGAAGACAGAAGGCAGGCTGGTTCAGTGGTTCAGCTCCTAAAGAAAAGCATAAAATGCAGGCCAGAATGACCTTTTTTTTTCCTTTATAGGAGCATAGGCAGGATGATCATTTATTCAGGGGCATGGAATTTTGGAAATCAGTGGAGCAAAACGGATAGAGCCAGAGAGATGGCAGAACATGAGAGAAAGGAAGTGCAAACTTGAAGGTGATGGCTTCTACTTGGACCACAGTGAGGGAGAAAGAGGTGGGATGTGAGGAGCTGGTTCCCACAGAGAATGGCTCTGTCGCCATTTCCCTAAACAAGAGAGAAGATCATGTGCAGGCCAGGTGATAAAACCTTTTACGACATCACCAGCGAGAGGCAAGAATCCGTGAAAATAGCATAAATCACAGGGCTCAGAGATAACAGGATGATATAAAAAGGAAGATGATAGCATAAAATCATGGGGTGATACCCAAAGACAACAAGCTGACATAATCAAGGTGTAAAGTGAGAAGGGTAAACTTTAACATATTAAAGGAAAAAATCTCCATAGAAAGTTTAATGGGGAAAATGGACACTAGAATTTTGGATCAGTGAGGGTGGTTTGTATGTCAGTGTGGTGGGGAGCAGTGGGAGTAGGATTGTGAGGATGAAATCATGGAAGAGATGTTGACAGATGTTGAGGGAGAAAAAAAATCACCCCAGACTGAGATACAGCCCCCTAAAGGGAACCAGGACAACTGAACACAGGAAAAAGCAATTACATACTTGAAGAGAAAATTTTAACAAATAAAATAGGTCCTAAAATAGTAGATGAAATAACATCAGAGCATTTGAGGCAAAACATAAAAAGAATAAGACATCCAGACATTTCTTGTGGAGAACTTTTGATTATGATAATAAATTAAAAAATTCTTCAGTGAAAAATGCAAAAAAGAGAATCAGAAAAGTATGTAAAAGGGGACAAAATTGGTCTGTCTTCAGACTTTCCCATGTTAAATACCAGAAGATACCAGAGAAACATTCAGAAAACTGATCACAGAAAAGTTTGTGATTCATAAATTTTTTTAGACCCTGCAAGTTTTCATTGCTGTAGAAAGCCAAAAGAAAGGAATTCTTAAAATAATGTGAAGTCTTAGACAAAGAAACCACCCACGTGGCCAGGCAAAGGAAAAATAGCTGAAGACATTCTCTAGCTAACATTGAGATGAATCCAAATCAAGGGCTCAAAAACAGGAAAGAATATTTTATAAAACAGATGAGAGAATTTTGTAGGAGATTGTATCTCTATAATGGTAAGTAGTGTAACTAAATAAAAGCAAATACCAAAAATCATTATTGGAAGCAGAGACAACGTAAAAGTTATTATCAACAGCAACAACTCATATTGAAATTCATGTATTAACATAAGTGAATAATACAAGGCAGAAAACTAGGCAAAGTTGGCTGCATCATGTTTAATACAGAGGATGGAGAAGAAAAATCTTTGCTTTATTTATTTATTTATTTAGCTATTTAAGAATCACCAAAAGTGTAAAACAGAATGTATGAAACAGGTTAGGCACAGGGGCTTACACCTGTAATCACAGCACTTTGGGAAGCCAAGGTGGGCAGATCACCTGATGTCAGGAGTTCAAGACCAGTTTGGCCAACACGGTGAAACTTCATCTCTACTAAAAATACAAACATTAGTCAGGTATGGTGGTGCATGCCTGTAATCCAAGCTACTCGGGAGGCTGAGGCACAAGAATCCTTTGAGCTCGGGAGGCAGAGGTTGCAATGAGTCAAGATTGTGCCATTGCACTCCAGCCTGTGTGACAGACGAAGACTCTGTCTCAAAGTAAATAAATAAATAAAAAGTAGAAATGAAAATAAAATAAAATAAATGCAAATTAACATGGTCCATGGAGTTGAAGAAAGAAAATAAAGTGTATGTTTTTATATTTATTTTAAAACAAAATTTAATACATGAAACCAACCAAATCAACCTAATAATGAAGGAAATTATCTATTAAAAGACAAAGATTCTAAGATTAAGGTAAAATACAATAAACAAACAAATGTCACATCCAAGGTAGTATGGGTAGCATTTACTCACTGCCACACCTGCTGCAAGTACTTTTACAGTTACTGATTCATTTAGTCTCTGCAGAAACCTCTCAGGCAGTACTACTTTTGTCCTCATCTTACAAATGAGGAAACTAAGATGTAAAGAAAAGAGCAGTCTTAAATCCATCTAAACTTCACAGGAATATTAAGAATAAAAAAGATCAAATATTCACCAATGTCAAACAGAAGTATACAGTAGGGGTTGCTATACTGATTTCCAACAGCTCCAAGCATTGTGTACAAGGAGCATCACATGATTTTGTTAGAAGGCACAAGCAAAATTAAAGGTGAACAACCATCAACTTTTTTATTCTAGACATCACAAAGTTGTTAAAAATAATTGGAAAAACTGGGAGTCACTATCATTGCAAGATACTTTAATACACCTCCCTCAACCTTTGACAAATCAAATGGTCAAGAATAAATATCAGAGACATTTTAGTGATTGTAAGTCATTTAGTGATTATAAATCATTTAGTGCTTATAAGAACTATTTCATCATGCCAAGCCCCAACTTTCTTTTTCAAATATCATATTAGAGTATTTTGAAAAGAGGGGACATATTTTATATGCCCTAAGATATTGTTTCTTTGATTTTATACACATTCATATGTATACACAGAAAAATACTTAGGATGACATCAATTCAATGCTCTCTTACTTTGATTTTCATGTAGAGGTTGGGTAGATTGTAATGGTCTTCATTGCATTTTTAAATTTTTTAGGTTTTTAATGTGTCCACAAAATACTTCCATAGTTAGCAAATTTATCCATCTAATATCCATGCATCCAAAAAGTACTTATTGAACCCTTAATTAAGTGTCTCAGTTGGCGTTAGTAAGTGATGACTGACCCTGAGAGAAAATATTAATAAGCAAAGGGAAAAAACCACTTTCCTTTATTGTAAGTAAGGGATTCATAAACTTGACACTTAAGAACACAGGTGTACAAACCAGGAGGTTGAATGGGATCAGCTTTGTAGGAAGGGCAAACAGTTCTAGCCTCCATTTCCAAGAAAGGTGCCTCACTTCCATCTCCACTGCCTAAATAGGGTGAGAATTCTACCAAGTGCTTTGAGGGGCTCCATTGCATTCCCAAGGAATTTTTTCACACCCTCTTGGCCTTTCCCAACCGCTCTGTAGACCCTCTGTCTGTGTACCTATCTGACCACCAGGTGAAAGTACCTGTCTCTAGCTCAGCAATTCCCTGAATGCTTACTGCAGAAAGCTACGAAAGGAATTTGGGGGACAGGGTCTGAGGTCTGTATTTCTCTGAAAGGCCCAGACTTGTAAACCTTTGTAAAATTGGTCCCTAAAACTAGATGCTGGCCATGTGACAGTGAAAAAAAAGTGCACACACCCCTGCCCTCCTGGAATTCATATTTTAAAGGAGAGGCAGGCATTGCATAAGTAATTACCAGCATGATGAATGGAACAAAGGATAGAGGATGGATGCCATGAAGATATTTTTCTTTTCTCCACTGTCCCTTTTTGCATTGCTGATTATCCCAATGTAGACTTGTTACGTTCTGTTTTGTTCTGTGTTTCTCTGTGAGCCCATCTGTTTTTCCAAGTAGTCAGTTTCTTGCAGGCATCTGCAAAAGGCCTTCAAATTAAATACTCAGTAACACCTTGCTAAAATGAATGAAGAGAAAGCATTAGGTCTCTAATAGGCTTTTCTATATCAATATTGGCTATTTAGATACAACTTTCAAGACACTAAGAGGCATGTTTATTTCATTATCTTAAATCTTGCACCGGACAATTCTTTAGACGTTTTTTTTTTCTGCTTCTTATCTAACCTTGAGAAATGATGAGAGTGTTTACATTTAGAAAGTATAAAGTTAACCTCATACTTACCTACCAAAATAAGTGCCATGTGTTAGTAACACATTCCAGTGTACCAAAAAGATGGAAGTATTTACTTCTTTTGCTGTAGCAAATATGGGACAGAAGGTTCCTGATTCTGAAAGGGGAGGGGATAGCTGCACTGTGAGAAGACCACACCTTGTCAGTGACACAGAATACACAGCTGATCCCTGAACATCATGGGTTTGAACTGCACAGGCCCTCTTCAACATCTATTTTTTAAAACAAAAAAAGTGTGCCTTCTTCTCCTGCCTCCCTTCCACTTTCTCCACCTCTTCTGCCTCTGCCACTCCTGAAACGGCAAGACTAACCCCTCCTCATCCTATTCCTCCTCAGGCTACTCAAGACTCAAGATCTTTACGATGATCTATGATATGATTAGGCTTTGCCTCCCCACCCACATCTCATCTTGAATTGTAATCCCCACAATCCCCACGTGTTAAGGGATAGACCAGGTGGAGGTAATAGAATTACCGGGGTGGTTTTCCCCATGCTGCTTTCACGATAATGAGTGAGTTCTCTGAGATCTGATGGTTTTATACGGGTCTCTTCCCCTTCACTCGGCACTGCTCCTTCCTGTTCCCTTGTGAAGAAGGTGCCTTGCCTCCTCCTCACCTTCCGCTAGGATTGTAAATTTCCTGAGGCCTCCCCAGCCATGCAGAGCTGTAAGTCGATTAAACCTCCGTCCTTATAAATTACTCAGTTTGGGGCAATTCTTTGTAGCAATCTATTTCCACTTAATGAATAGTAAATACATTTTGTCTTCCTTATGATTTTCTTTTACTTTCTTTTTTTTGGTGTGTGTGTGTGTGGAGAAAGGGTCTCACTCTGATATGGTTTTGCTATGTCCCCACCCAAATCTCATCTTGAATGGTAGCTCCCATAATTCCCTCCATTTCCAAGGGACCCAGTGGGAGATAATTGAATCATGGAGGTGGTTTTCCCCCAGCTGTTCTTGTGGTAGTGAAAAGTCTCACAAGATTTGATGGTTTTATAAAGGGGACTCTCCTTGCACAAGCGCTCTCCTCTTGTCTGCTGCCATGTGCGACATGCCTTTCACTTTCCACCAAGACTGTGAGGCCTCCCCAGCCATGTGGAACTGTAAGTCCGTTAAACCCCTTTCTTTCGTAAATTGCCCAGTCTGGGTATGTCTTTATCAGCGTCATGAAAACAGACTAATACATGCTGTCTGTCACCCAGGCTGAAATATAATGCTGTGTTCATAGTTCACTGTAACCTCAAACTCCTGGGCTCAAGTGATCCTCCCATCTCAGCCTCTTGAGTACCTGGGACCACAGGTGTGCTGCACCATACCTGGCCAATTTTTTAACTTGTTTGTAGAGACAGAGTTGCTCTGTGTTGCCCAGACTGGTTTTGACTCATGGCCTCGTGTGATCCTCCTGCCTGAGCCTCCAAAAGTGCTGGAATTACAGGCATGAGCCACTGCATTTGGCCTTCCTTATGATTTGATTAATAACATTTTCTTTAGCTTACTTTTTCCTAAGAATGCAGTGTATAATACATGTAACATGAAATATGTGTTAGTTGACTGTTTATGTTACCAGTAAGCTTCTGGTCAACAGTATGCTATTGGTAGTTATGAATTTGGGGGAAGCCAAAACTTACACACATATTCTTGACTGGAGTCATTTCTTATAACCCCTGTATTTCTCAAGGATCAACTGTATTCAATTTTGGGAGGTATGGCATTGAGAACCAGTGAACCTATCAGTTCTCCCCAATTCAGTAATTTAGGTGGACTCACTCCCATCAGCTGTATCAAGAATAAGAAGTCCAGTCACCTGATCCATACACCTGGATTCTGAAAATGTGGCAATTTTGGACCAATAGTGGGGAGTACTTTGCTGGTA
The DNA here is from genome assembly GCF_028878055.3 of Symphalangus syndactylus. NCBI lineage: Eukaryota > Metazoa > Chordata > Mammalia > Primates > Hylobatidae > Symphalangus > Symphalangus syndactylus. Next base: position 27,824,870 of record NC_072438.2, read on the forward strand.
CTTACTTTTTTTGCTATAAGAAAGAACCTGGGCTTTAACTGATTTATGTCAAACACTTTGAGTTTGGGATGATTGGATTCAGTTGCTCTCATTGAGGAATTAGTTGGGCCTTTCTCTATAATCAGTGCCTAGCATAAGGATTATGTAACATTGAAATACCTCGTGAAGACAAGGCCACAGAGGCTTCAACCGATAAAATGAGACTTCGATGCCAAAACCTGAGTGTTATAACAAGTGGGAAGCAGAAACCTCTTCTGAATTTTGTGTAGCGTGTCTTCAGTCTTCCCCAAAAGGTCCTCTATTGCCTGCTCTCGTTTTATACCTCTATCCTCTGAGTCAGGGACCACCCTCTTTCTCTAACTCATTTTTCCAACTAACCTAAGAGACACACGGTATAGTATTGCATCCTTAACAGCCTCATATTTACAGGAGGGCTTCAAAAGTAATGCTTGGTGATGATTATAGTTAAGCTTGAGTTTCAATTCTGGCAGGCCTAAAATTGGGAATTGGATAGAGTTACATTAAAATATATTTTTAGTCCTAAAAAGTAAAATATCTTCCTTCTCTCAGCTGAGAGAACCAGATAGTTAATAACTAGTGCCTAGGCTCAGAATGTTTTCAAGATTGAAATAAAATCTCTGGTTCTTGTATGTGAGATATTCCCACACTGCTGAAGTTACTAGAGAATATGCAATCATCAGCACTATGAAATTTCTCAAGATCCATTTCCATGTGTACAGTTATAAATTCATCCCATAAGTCAACCTGAGCTGTGTTATCACTGTAGGGAGGAGATTGTCTGCCCTTTCCCCATGTCTACACTCATGATGCCTGCTCCCCAAGAGCCTGCCATTTAGTTGAAACTAATAGGCAACATTTATTGAAGAACTACCCAGAGCACATGGCAAGCACCATGCCTGAGTTATCTCATTTATCTTCATTTATCACACACCATGAGAGAGGTGGTATTATCACTTTTCAGATGATGAGACTCAGACCCATAGTAAGTTACAAACCTACATCCGTTCAGCTATAAATCATATTTAGAAAAACATGTTAGAATTAGATATAGTGGATCAGAAGAGAAAGCTGCCACTTCTGGCTGGGATGTCACAGAAAGTTTAAGAATGGTGCTCATTTGTGATCTCAAGCTTGAAGCAGTGATTTGTGTAACAAGAGAAGTAGACTACCATCTGGGCAAAGAATTAGATTTCACACTAACTAGTTCCTTCATATTTATTCATTTATAAAACATATATTGATATTGACTATGTGCCACATACTTTTTTTTTTTTTGCATTGGAATCAAGTTTGTATTAACAGTCAAAATCTGTACCCTTGTATTGGGAGAAGGGAGTGAGACAATGTACAAATAAACACACAGTGTGTCAGTTTAGAGTAAGTCCCATAAAGACAAATGCAACAAGTTTAGGGAACAAAGAGTGATGGGGTACAGGGCTGCCATGTTGTATATAGTTATCAGCGAAGACCTCATTGAGACTTGACAGCTTGCTGGAGAATGGGAGCCACTGGTGTAGCTAGAGGAAGAACGTTTCACATGAAGGCAATGGCTAATATGAGGACTTGAGGTAGAAGATGAGGTCAGAGAAGGGCCTGGGACCAGGTAACTCAGGGTCTTGTACTCAGAACATGTTTTATCAGGACAAAAATGTAAATTAAACCTGTGTGTATGTTAGCAAAGGAATTGAATTTAGATTATTAAAAGGATAACTCTGGCTGCCTCTTTTTTTTTTTTTTTTTTTTTTTTTTTTTTTTTTTTTTGAGAAGGAGTCTCGCTCTGTCACCCAGGCTGGAGTGCAGTGGTGCGATCTCAGCTCACTGCAACCTCCACCTCTTGGGTTCAAGCAATTCCCCTGCGTCAGCCTCCTGAGTAGCTGCGATTACAGGTGCCCACCACCATGCTCAGCTAATTTTTTTGTATTTTTAGCAGAGATGGGGTTTCATCGTGTTGGCCAGGCTGGTCATGAACCCCTGACCTCAGGTGATCCACCCGCCTCGGCCTCCAAGTGCAGGGATTACAGGCATGAGCCACCATGCCCAGCCACCTGCCTCTTAAGCAATGAGTCCAGCATTACAAGTTTGGACCTAAAAAGATTAGAAAATATACGTCCAGGCTGGGCACAGTGGCTCACACCTGTAATCTCAGCACCTTAGGAAGCTGAGGTGAGTGGATCACTTGAAGCCAGGAGTTCGAGACTAGCCTGGCCAAAATGGTGAAAATCCATCTCTACTAAAAAAATCCAAAAATTAGCCAGGTGTGGTGGCACATGCCTATAATTCAGGCTACTGGGGAGGCTGAGGCAGGAGAATCGCTTAAACCTGGGAGGCAGAGGCTGCCGTGAGCCGAGATCAGACCACTGCACCTCAGCCTGGGTAACAGAGCCAGACTCCGTCTCAAAAACCAAAAAAAAAAAAAAAAAAGAAAGAAAGAAAAGAAAAGAAAATATAAGTCCTATAAGATGCATGCAGGCAGGCTCATTGCAGCAAATCATGGATTCCTGATCAGCATCTTACTTTTAAAACAAACAGCTAAGCCGAGGGTAGCTAACGTAGAAATCCCATTAAATTCACTGCACAAACTCATGTAAACCCAGGCCAGTGGCACGAACCTGTAATCCCAGCTACCTGAGAGGTGAGGGAATCACTTGAGCCCAGAAGTTTAAGACCAGCCTGGGCATAAATGTTTTAAAAAAATTTAAAACTCACGTAGAACCTATGAATAATCACTTGTTTTGTCAGGGGTTCTGAAACTACTTTAGAAACTGAGGAGAAGAGTAAATTCTGTTACCTCAGCAACTGAAGTGATTTGTCATTGCATTAGGAGGGCCTCACATAGAAAGTGCACCTCTATCAACTTCAGCTTGAGGTCAGAGGGCAGTAAGTCGAGGTCCTGGCTACATGACTAGGAGAGTTCTAAGTCTACAGTGAACTCATGTCTTGTACAAAGATGTAAAAACTGTGCCGCTTGATGTAATAACTGCTCTCACCACCCCTTTGCAGAGCTCGGTACCTGTATCTACAGGTCAAATTTAAGACCTCAGTTCTGTGCCTCCTTCTTCACATTCACACTTTCATTTCAGACACCTCAAATTAGACGTCCAATTTTTATCCTTGTTTCCATAAGTTCTTCATCTTTTCCCAAAGGCATCTGTATTTGTTCCAATTTCCCCTTTTCTAGAATCAGCATTGTCATTATCCAAGACTAGACAGTTTGATATAATCTTCAACTGCCATACTTTCTTCAGATTTAATATTGAATGCAAAAAAAAAATTTATTTTTGGCTGGATGTGGTGGCTCATGCCTGTTATCCTAGCACTTTGGGAGGCTGAGGTGGGCGGATCACCTGAGGTAGGGAGTTCGAAACCAGCCTGACCAATATGGAGAAACCCCATCTCTACTAAAAATAGAAAATTAGCTAGGCATGGTGTCGCATGCCTGTAATCCCAACTACTCAGGAGGCTGAGGCAGAAGAATCACTTGAATCCGGGAGGCGGAGTTGCAGTGAGCCGAGATCGCGCCATTGCACTCCAGCCTGGGCAACAAGAATGAAACTATCTCAAAAAAAAAAAAAAAAAAAAAAAAAAAACTCATTTTTTTTTCCCTCTTAAAATGCCTTGCTAATCTCTCTGTCCCCACTTCCAGTTTTCATTTGCTTTTAGTTGAAAACCAAGAAAAAGTCTCTCCTCTCTTCCAGCTAAGTTCAGTCTTTCTCTAATCCAATTCATTTTAGACACTGCTGCCAGACTCAGTCTAGGAGAAGATTTGAGTTATTTCATCCCTTCAGTCAAAACCTATATCAGTTCACTATTTTATCTAGCAAGTTAAATCAAAGTTCTACTATCTAGGTTTAAAGATCCTCCCAGTCTTGGCAGTGCTCAGGCATTGTCAGAGAAATCTAGAATTGGACAGTAGTTAAAGCAGCAAAAACAAATTTTACTGAGGGACTATTATAATAGGTGATGATACGGTTTGGCTTTGTATCTCCCTCCCTAAATCTCATGTTGAATTATAATTCCCAGTGTTAGTGGAGGGGCCTGGTGAGAGATGATTGGATCATGGGGGCCTATTTCCCCCTTGCTGTTCTCATAATAGTGAGTGAGTTCTCACGAATTCTGGTTGTTTAAAAGTGTATAGCACTTCTCCCTTCCCTCTCTTTCCCTAGCCCTCACCGTGTTAGACGTGCCTGCTTCCCCTTTGCCTTCTGCCACGATTGAGGTTCTTGAGGCCTCCCAGCTGTTCTGTCTATACAGACTGCAGAACCATGAGCCGATGAAACCTCTTTTCTTCATAAATTTCTGTTTCAGGTAGTTTTTATAGCAGTGCAAGAATGCACTAATACAATAGGGTAAAAGAAACTTCAGTACGGAATAAGGCTGAATTCCAAATACAATAAGTACAAGTGATTTATAACCAATGCACAGGTTTGGAAAGGGGTGCAGGATAGAAAATTACTAAGAGGAGAAAACTTGGGAGGAGGTTGTAAAAATTCTGATTTTCTGATTAAGCAAACCGAACAGGATTCTTGTCATGGTGATCAGGTGTCACCCAGGAAGGTGGAGGATGAGGAATTTGATCAGATATGAAAGGTCTAAAGATTCTCTGTAAACTGAGCTAGCAGGATTCTTGCTAAAACAGTAGCTATTAGCCTGTTTTGCATGGCTATAAAGGAATACTGGAGGCTGGGTCATTTATAAAGAAAAGAGGTTTATGTGGCTCATGGATCTGCAGGCTGCACAAGAAGCATGGCACCAGCATCTGCTTCCAGTGAGGCCTCAGGAAGCTCAGACTCATCGTGGAAGGCAAGGGGAGAACATGTGTCACAAGGCAAGAGAGGGAGCAAGAGAGGTAGGGGAGTGGTGGGGTGTGTCCCAGACTCTTCAACAACCAGATCTCATGTAAACTCACTACTGAAAGGAGGGCACCAAGCCTTTCATGAGGAATCCACCCCAACGATCCGAATACCTCCCACTAGATGCCACCTCCAACATTAGGGATCACATTTCAACATGAGATTTGGAGGGGACTAACCTCCAAACTCTATCACTGTTCAGGCTAAGAGGGACATGGTCAAGTCAAGAAAAGGCTTCTGAGAAGCCTGACTAAAGTTAACGTCAAGGATGGTGTCTTGTCAGTACCTAAAAATTGCGTGCACTTGGTGGAATTAATCTGGGTTCTTCTCTTCATAGATCCTCACGTATAATACACACCTAGCGCTGTCTTCTTTAATAGGAAACTCCTGTATGAACTGCCTATTTTGCTGCTTCTGCATCCAAATCACAGTCTTCAGAGCCCAGCCAAAAAAAAAACAAAAATCACATCTTCATAGAACTTTTATGAAGTCGATGGTTCCTTATGACTCTTTTACATCTCAGGATTAATTATCCATTGGTGAGCTTTTTCGAGTGGAAACTATGTATCAAGCCCTGTGTTACAGGCAGAGAGAGATAACGAGCCATAAGACATGATCCTTTTTGTAGTGATTTCTAGGTGTCCTGCCGTATCCGTTCTTTCCTTCTTTTATAATAAAACCCTTGAAATTTATCATTTAGATATGAGAAAAAGAAATGTATGGTTTCCAGCTTATGAGATTAAAAAGGGGGTGTGCCCTCTGTTTTTTCTACCTCTCCTTTCTGTTGCATAGAATGTGGACATACTATTAAAGCTAGTGTGATCATCTTGGGCCATGAAGTAGAAGCTATAAGAAATAAAGCATTTGCTGTCTGGATTGTTGTGGGCTCATCATCCCCCAGGCATAGGTAATGCTTGTAAAAGACTAGCTGGCACATAGTAAATCATAAAAAATAGTGAATAATTATGTGATGTCGATGATAAAAATAAGGATGTTGATGTTTGTGGTGGTGATAACTGTGATGATGATGATGACCTTAATGCCTTTGTTAACAATACACACTTGAGAATTTGCTTTTTGATCACTTCTGGTTGTGAAAATAAAGCAGCAGTAACCTAGATTGTATTCTATCTTCCCCACTGTCTGGGATAGAAACACTAAATTCATGCAGTCTTTGCTAGCTCTCAGCTAAGACCATTGATCTTATCAAGGTAGAATCCAAAAACTGGTAGATGAAGAAAAGACTGAGAAGTCAGAGGAAAGAGGACTGGATAGAGCCAGGGAAATTAACTTGATCTAATAAGAAAGAATGTGATGCTTGGGTAAAAGACTGAATGACTAACAAAAGCCTCACAGGCCAGACGCAGTGACTCACGCCTGTAATCCCAGCACTTTGGGAGGCCAAGGCGGGTGGATTGCCTGAGGTCAGAGGTTTCAGACCAGTCTGGCCAAGATGGTGAAACCCCACCTCTACTAAAAATACAAAAAAAAATTAGCCAAGCGTGGTGGCACATACCTGTAATCCCAGCTACTCAGGAGGCTGAGACAGGGGGATTGCTTGAACCATGGAGGTGGAGGTTGCAGTGAGCCGAGATCACACCACTGCACTCCAGCCTGGGGGACAGAGCGAGACTCTGTCTCAAGAAAAAAAAAAAAAAAAGGCATCACAAACTGTGACTAGGGAGATGCTTAGTGATTCCTGATAAAAGCTTGGGAGTAATTTAGGGTTTAAAAACAAGAAGCAGAGTAGAGGATGAGGCTTTGATAACAATGCTGCAGGCTACAAATTGTACTTTTGCCTCTTTTGAGATATTAAAATAAAGATTAGAATTCCTTAATTGCTAAATAAGTGTTAGATTGGGATTGTTTGAATTTAACTCTATAGAGAGGCTGGATCCTAAGGGACTACAATTTTTATTAATAATACAGAAATTTTAAAATATAGATTTTTTGAAATGGCAATGTTTACATTTTATTTTTTTGCTGAACATATTTAAGTATAAGACAGCATTAAACATGCCTCTTTTTTAAAAAAATTTTTGTTTCCAAAGTGAAAAGCGAACTATGGAATGCTATTCTAAATAAAATAAGATACCTGAAGAATAAAGGTAAATTTCTTTCTAAAGAAAGATGATGTGATTTGACTTGTGTTTATCAAGGTATTTTTACATCGATGTAGAAAAGAATGGTATATACTAGAATTATGTAGAATTATTACAAGTTTGATGAATTGCAAACTATTATACAGTAAGGAACATGATTTATGTTTCATCTTCATTATCCCACCCAGCACGTATATGGTTGGAGAACTAAAACTGAAATTAACTAACAGCCTGCCCACAGCTTCAATTACATTTATTATTCTAGTTTTACTTACCATCCCACTGTGTATTTATATACTCACCTCACAGCCAAAGGGTTGTCTTCATAGTATCACATTTTTCCCCTAAAAATACTGCTGATGTCAGTAATGTCACAAAGACCTCAAAAGGTAAAAAACAAAACAAACAAAAAATGTTTTCCCAGCTTATCTGATGTCTTCTTGAATTGTTTTCCATTAATGATTTTTCATTAATACACACTGACTTGCAGATAATTGTATTATGAAATAATGTATGTGTTTACATGTATATGATGTATATGTATTTGTGGGCAGACACTGTTATTTGCTTTTTATAATAACTTCTCTGACTTTGTAACAATTTCTCTGACTTTATAACAAAGTTTTGAGGTAAATACTAGTGATATACTCATTTTAATGAATGGGGAAGCAGACATAGAAAGGTTAAAGCACTTGCCCAAGGTCACACAATAAGAATTTCACACAGCTGTTATTTGAAAAATGAGACGTCATCTCCAGGAAGTTTGTTGCTACTTATTTTTCTGTTCACAGAAATGGAGCTGGCATTTCTTGTAAGAACTAATGCCAGGCTTTCGCATCTCAGCAAGGGTGTTATTAGCCCACTTTCACACTGCTGATAAAGACATACCAGAGACTGGGTAATTTATAAAGCAAAAGAGGTTAAATGGACTCACAGTTTCACATGTCTGGGGAGGCCTCACAATCGTGGTGGAAGGTGAAAGGCATATCTTACACGGTGGCAGGCAAGAGAGAATGAGGACCAAGTGAAAGGGGTTTGCCCTTATGAACCCATTGGATCTTGTGAGATGTATTCACTACCAGGAGAACAGTATGGGGTTACCCACCCCCATGATTCAAGTATCTCCCACCAGGTCCCTCCCACACAATGGGAATTATGGGAGCTATAATGAAAGATAAGATTTGAGTGGGGACACAGCCAAACTATATCACAAGGCCAAGCATATAACATCAACCAATGAAGCAGATGTATGAATAAAAATGTTACAAAGACAGAATGAAATGTGAGGAATCTTGGAAACTGGAGGCCAGTGCCTCTTGGGAAGCCAGTGGCCAATATACTTGGCAGGATGCAGGTCCACTTTTGCTATATTTGTCACTTTTTAAAGAGATGTCAGAGTTTCTAATTTTAAGTGAATTTTACCAGTTTTCAAATATTGGCTCAAAATAATTCTGGGACCAGGTAAAACACCTCCTCTTTAGGCTAAATCCAGTTCCCAGACCAATGGCTTTTAGCCTCCGCAGGCCGTTCTGTACTTTGCAAAACTGAAATAATATGGGCAGAAAAAAAAAGACTCAGGCTTAAATTCTGGCTCAGGTTTACTAACCTCTGAACCTCAGCTTTCTCATCTCAAGTTCAGAATCATGCCTGCCTCACTAGATTACTGCGGCCATTAAGTGAAATAATGCCTGTAACTCAGTTAGCACAGTGCCTCATACATAACACATGCTTCCACCCATGTTCCTAGTTATATCATTTGTATTTCTACTGCGCATTACCTTCATTTTTATTATTCATCATTTACTTAATTAGCTTAAAGTTAGGGTCAAATATGGGATTACACTTAAGTAAGTTGCCTCCTAATCAATGCCATTCTTAGAGTCCAGATAAAATACAATTTCATTTTAACAGCGTTTTCCATGACTGATGCGAAAAAACTGTTTTCCTTTGTGCTCTATTGTTCAAACTTAAGGTGCTAATCTCCATTAAAAGCTGATTCACTTTAGAGTCAATATTCTAAAGCCAAGTTTTAGACCCATATGTAAACCTCTCTTTGGCTAAGTTTGAGGTCTTTTCTGGGAAGAAAGTTTAGATAAGACAGAGGAGGAAGGGTCCATGAAACCACTGGGCATTGGAAAGAGGGTCAGCAGAGGGGGAAGTGGGCACTGAACGGGCCTAAGCAACACATATCAATCTTCTTATCCTTTCTCAAAGCGTCCCTCTGTTGCCAGTTGTAGTAGTCAGAGCCTGATCGGGACACAGAAAGCACGGCAGCGTAGGAAAGGGGGAAGGAATTGTGACACAGCGATGGAAGATCTCAGAAGCCAGACAGGGGTCTGTGTAGCTACTGACACATTAGCAATAGCAGTAGGAAACCCTTACTCTCCTGAGCCAAAGGACAGAGAGAGGTGGCAGTAGTTTCAGGATCCAGGCACAGGGGTCACCTGGAGGAAATTAAAACCAGGTGGGCCTGACGGACAGCACCTGAGCTGTGGAGGAAACGCAGCTGGGGCCTGGGAGGATACTTTGGACAATAGAGAGGGAGGGAAGGAGAAATGGCCAGACTTCTCCCTTTCTTCTCTCGCCAGTCTGCTGCCAGGAGCACGTATTGGTCAAAAGCAGAAGCCCGATGAGATAAGAGTCTTACACATCCAGCCTCAGGTATTAGAGCGGGACTAGCCCTTCGAGTGAGCCAAGAGCAAATGAAAAACCAAATATGGATCTGAGGGCGAACAAGCTAAGGGGAACCGCACCAGTAAATTAAATATACTGTGCTCCCTGGCTACACGGTTCATGATGTTCCCTTAGGTTCTTTTCTAAAATAGGTAACTATCACTTTTTTTATTATTACACCTTGCTAGTGTGGGCTTCCAAAATAACTGCATTTAAGGAAGAATTGCCATGGCGCACAGTAATGGCCTAAACATTGGCATCAGAGAAACGTGGCTCATTCAAACCTCTGATACATACCAGTGAGATGATGTTTGAATGATTTACCTGTATTTTTTGAACTTCAGTTTCGTCTTTTATTAACATGGAATAATGATTCCTGCCTTGGTAAGTTGAATGAAGAGTAAATAAGAAAATACCTGCAGAGCAGTCAGCATAGTTTCAGGCCCAGAATAGGGACCTGTAAATGCTTTGTCGTTTTCCTCTTCCTTTAAGAAGTCATTTTACGTTCTCTTTCATTTGAAAGATTAATTTTCAATCGCCAACTTCGCTATTTCCAACAGTGAGAAGTTCCTGTTCTGATACAGAGAAAAATCTCAAACACTACAACGCCCCAGATGCCCTTTCCCACGGTCTCCTGAGTGGACACCCATCCCATGTCTTCAAAATGTCTTATTACTGTTCTTTCTGTCATTTATACCCTCAGCCACTTCAAGTGTCTTTCCTACTGCCGTTTACATTATCTTATCACTTAGCTGTCTTGCTTCCCCTTAGTGAAACGATTTTCACAGAAAGCACTAAACTTTTTTCCTGGCATTTTCTAATGACAGCATCAGTAAAACATGTGGCATGTTGCTGGGAAAGAATGGAGGAGCAAGGCATCAGCACGCGCATCTCTTCCTTCTAGAGAAAAGACCATGAATGGTTATATTACAAAGGAGAGATATGTTTATAAAGCAAATAGCCAAAATGTGTTGCCTTCACCCTCTAGATTCATTGACTAAGAAAATCTTCCTACAAGAAATATTCTTCTTGTAAGATTATGGAATGTGGAACCTCAGGCTCTTCTTATATGTGTCAGCCTGTCCATTCCCCAGGAGTGGATAGCATAAGAGGACATTTCTGGGGCTAAGCCAAGGGCTGAATTTTTTTTTTTCACAGGCATCCTCTATTTCATACAAAAGATATCCAACTGAATGTGGGAAACAGACCTTTGCAAATGTTTATTTTATTATTATTTTTTTCTTTTTTAATTTAAGTCCTGGGATACATGTGCAGAACCGTGCAAGTTTGTTACCTAGGTATACATATGCCATGGGGGTTTGCTGCACCCATCAACCCATCATCTAGGTTTTAAGCCTGACATGCATTAGGTATGTGTTCTGATGCTTTCCCTCCCCTTTCCCCCCACCCCCTGACAGGCCCCAGTGTGTGATTTTCCCCTCCCTGTGTCCATGTGATCTCACTCTTCAGCTCCCACTTATGAGTGAGAACATGCAGTGTTTGGTTGTCTGTTCCTGTTAGTTTGCTGAGAATGATGGTTTCCAGCTTCATCCAACCCTGCAAAGGAAATGAGCTCATTCTTCTTTACGGCTGCATAGCATTCCATGGTGTATATGTGCCACATTTTCTTTATCCAGTCTATCATTGATGGGCATTTTGGTTGGTTCCAAGTCTTTGCTATTTTAAATAGTGCTGCAATAAACATAATGTGTGCATGTGTCTTTATAGTAGAATGATTTATAATCCTTTAGGTATATACCCAGTAGTGGGATTGCTGTGTCAAATGGTATTTCTGGCTCTAGATCCTTGAGGAATCTCCACATTGAACTAATTTGCACTCCCACCAATAGTGTAAAAGCATTCCTATTTCTCCACATCCTCTCCAGCATGTGGTGTTTCCTGACTTTTTATGATTGCCATTCTAAATGGTGTGAGGTGGTATCTCATTGTGATTTTGATTTGCATTTCTCTAGTAACCAGTGATGATGAGCTTTTTTTTCCATATGTTTATTGGCCGCATAAACGTCTTCTTTTCAGAAGTATCTGTTCATATCCTTTGCCCACTTTTTGATGGGGTTGGTTTTCTCTTGTTCATTTGTTTAAGTTCCTTGTAAATTCTGGATGTTAGCCCTTTGTTAAGTGAATAGATTTCAAAAATTTCCTCCCATTCTGTAGGTTGCCTGTTCACTCTGATGATAGTTTATTTTGCTGTGCAGAGCTCTTTAGTTAGATCCATTTGTCAATTTTGGTTTTTGTTGCTATTGCTTTTGGTGTTTTAGTCATGAAGTCTTTGCCCACGCCTATGTCCTGAATGGTATTGCCTAGGTTTTCTTCTAGGGTATTTATGGCTTTAGGTTTTACATTTAAGCCTTTAATCTATCTTGAGTTAATTTTTGTATAAAGTATAAGGAAGGGGTCCAGTTCCTGTTTTCTGCATATGGTTAGCTGGTTTCCTTAGCACCATTTATTAAATAGGGAGTCCTTTCCCCATTGCTTGTTTTTGTCAGGTTTGTTGAAGATCAAATGGTTGTAGATATGTGGTGTTTTTTCTGAGTCCTCTATTCTGTTCCATTGGTCTATATATCTGTTTTGGTACCAGTACTATACTGTTTTGGTTACTATAGCCTTGCAGTATAGTTTGAAGTCAAGTAGCTTGATGCCTCCAGCTTTCTTCTTTTTGCTTAGAATTGTCGTGGCTAAATGGGCTTTTTTTTGTTCCATATGAAATTTAAAGTATTTTTTTCTAATTTTGTAAGGAAAGTCAATGGTTGCTTGATGGGAATAGCATTAATCTATAAATTATTTTGGGCAGTATGGCCATTTTCACAATATTGATTCTTCCTATCTATGAGCATGGAATTTTTTTCCATTTGTTTACATCTTCTCCTATTGCCTTGAACAGTGTTTTGTAGTTCTCCTTGAAAAGGTCCTTCACATCCCTTGTAAGTTGTATTCCTAGGTATTTCATTCTCTTTGTAGCAATTATGAATGGGAGTTCACTGATGATTTGGCTCTCTGTTTGTCTATTTTTGGTGTATAGGAATGCTTTTGATTTTTGCACATGGATTTTATTAAATAAATCCATTTCTAGAAATGGAATCTTCTCTATTTTTTTTAATTATTATACTTTAAGTTCTGGGATACATGTGCAGAACATGCAGGTTTGCTACATAGGTATATACATGCCATGGTGGTTTGCTGCACCCATCAACCAGTCATCTACATTAGGTATTTCTCCTAATGCTATCCCTCTCCTAGCCCCCCACCCGGCGACAGGCCCCAGTGTGTGATGTTTCCCTCCCTGTGTCCATGTGTTCTCATTGTTCAACTCCCACTTATGAGTGAGAACATGCAGTGTTTGGTTTTCTGTTCCTGTGTTAGTTTGCTGAGAATGATGTTTTCCAGCTTCATCCATGTCCATGCAAAGGATATGAACTCATCCTTTTTTATGGGTGCATAGTATTCAGTGGTGTATATGTGCCACATTTTCCCTATATCTTTATGTTGTACTTTTATTTACTGGTTTTTGAACTGTGTTTGTTTTGTTTTCACAGAGGTCTCTTGCATGTTTTTCTTGTCACTTCGAGATTAAATTTTTGAAATGGCTGCTTGCAGAACCCATTCCCAGTGGTTTAATTGAGCATAGACAGCCCAACAAAGACCAGAAAAAGAGATGCCTTCAGGGGCTCTAAATTGCATGGTCTTTGCCTACCAGTGTGACATCACCCCTATCACTTATCCCTAAGTATAACACCACAGACACACAGATTTAATTATTTATTTTCCTCGTACAATTCAAACTTTCCTCAAACTTCAGACTTTTGTATGTGTGATTCCCTCTGCCAGGAATACCTTTCCTAAATAGATTTCTATGCTGCCACACCTTGCCATCAGTTTTCATGAGAATATCACTTCCTCAGAGAAACCATCTCTACACGCACAATCTAAAGTAACCCCTTCACACCACTTACACCCAACCCAATACTGCGGTTACATCATCTTTAGATCAACCTTCTAGGGTTTCTTTGTTCAGAGCCAATCATTTTTTGTTTATTTATTTGTTCAGAGCCAACCTCCACTCACTAGAATATAAGTTCCTGAAAGCAAAGATAATATCTGTATTGTTTCACACCTGGTGCACCTGGTACAAAGCACATGCTCATTAAATGACTGAAGAATAAATTAATGATTAACTACCTCAGAAGCCAGAAGCTCAGAAGCCAGACAGGGGTCTCTGTAGCTACTGAGACATGATACCACCTCATGCCAGTTAGAATGACAATCATTAAAATGTCAGGAAACAACAGATGCTTGAGAGGATGTGGAGAAATAGAAAAGCTTTTACACTGTTTGTGGGAGTGTAAATTAGTTCAATGTGGAGTTTCCTCAAGGATCTAGAACCAGAAATACCATTTGACCTAGCAATCTCATTACTGGGTATATACCCAAAGTATTATAAATCATTCTACTATAGAGACACATGCACATGTATGTTTATTGCAGCCCTTGATGCCATCTGTAGCCAGTAAATGTGAGCTCCTGAGGCTGGTTACTGGGTCTTGTTCACTATTTGTCCCCAGTGCCTATCCCAGAACAAAAAACAACTGCGTATCTACTATGTGTCAGGCACTAGGCAGGGTGAGGGTGATGCACAATTCAGCCACTGAGATAGAAACCTTGCCTTAGTGGAACTTGCACTGCTTAGGAGGCTGCAGGGAATTAAACAAGTAATTACATAACCCTATGATAAGTACCCCATTATAAAAAGTACAGGGTCCGTCAAGATGTTACAATAGGAGAAGTTGAAAGCCTAGGGATCACTAGGGGATTGCAGAGGATTGAATAAAGGGAGGATGGAAAAGAGAAAGGGATGAAGGGAAACAGAGAAAAGGACAAAAGAAGGCAAACCTTCTGCATGTAATCACTGCAAGCATCTTTTTTTTAATCTAGTTTTTTATTTTATAGCTTTTGTATGTGAGTGAACTGGATCTTTGTTATGGCCTGTCTGTAATTGCGGAATTTCTACTATGAGAAGCATGCCCTTAAGGCCAGGGTCCACCTGTGCACAAGAATGGGGTCCAGGTTTCCAACAGAAACACTCAGATATACCAAGAGCAAAGCCCTCTGCCCAGAGCATATCATTTTATTCTCAAATGCCCCTGTGAAATAATCATCAGTATCCAATTTGTTGATGGGGAATGTGAGGTTTTGCAAGTTAAATTCTTTCCCATAGTCTCAGAAGTTGACTCATAGAGCTAGGACCTATAGCAGACTTCCTAGACTACTCTTCATTCCCTATATTTCAGTGGCTTCTTGCCCCCAGTGCCTCAATAAATAGTCTGACAGTTATAAACAAGAATTCCCAAACTCTTGGCATTGCCAGGGACCTTGGAGAGCATTCTAGTAAGACAAAAATCTCAAGATAAACAATTTTGCAAAAATGACATGACCAGGTAGAAGGCTCAATTCTTTTTTATACTAGCACATTTTATTAGTGTGAGTACAAAAGAATTGGTGTGAGTACAAAAGTAAGAATTGCCTCTCGGCAAAGTAGTAGATGTCTATGAGAAATAATTACTGGGAAGGGGAGACCTCTCTGTTCCCAATGTACCCTAACTCTCCTCTGCCTTTACCATTGAATTGAACTACTGTTGAGGCTACTGATCCCTCTTAAAATGATTTGGAGGCTCCTCTGATCTCTTACTAATAGTAACCAGCATTTCTTGGAAACACAGGTGAGCTGGGACCTGCTCACTGCACTTCATACACTGCTGCTTATTTTATCCTCTCAACAATCCTATGTGGTCAGTCCTAGTATCATGCTCATTTCACTGGGAAGGGGACTGATGCCTTATGAACATAACTTACTAAAATTTGTTGGCTAAGTGGCAAAGTATGGGTTCAAACTCAGGTCCTTCTGAATGCAAAACCCACAAGCTGACCCCCTAGAGTTTGCTGGCCCCCTACTGTTATAAATGTACACCTGGCTGGATTTTAGAGCAGTTCCAAACAGTGATCTGGGAGGTGGAAAAGGCCTGAGCACCCAGGTGAGGGGCAGAAGATGGAGCACCACTAAATGGAGGAAAAGGCAAAGGATCCATGTTTCTCTACGCATCCCACGTAGTTAACATTTTTGCCAGAGGGATTTCCTAACCATTTTCAAAGACCTACTTGGGTTCTATATCCATATACAATATTAAGTTCTGGGTTACACAAGATGTCATTTTATTGGGAAATGTTTTCCAAGTAATGGTCTCTGAGATAGGATGATCGTCATTATTGTCACCAGTAACAACATTTATGTAGGATTCTGCAAGACATGCAGTCTGCCCAATGCCTTCTCTCACTGAGAGGGTGCAGCTCATTTTGCTACTAAAAAGCAGAAGTTTAGAGAAGCTGAGTGACCATCCAGAGCATCATCTTTGAAGTCAGACTGGCATGGTTTCAAATGGCAGCTGGCTATTCACTTTGGGCAGGAAACTCGATTTCTCTGAATGTCAGCTCTCTCAATGAAAAACAGACAACTGTGCAAGGTTATTGTGATGACTGAGTACTTGAGAAATGATCCATACACAGAGGGTGCTGATTTAATCTCTCTCTCTCTCTGTCTCTCTCTTTCTGTAGGCCCATACTCAGAGCAAATCTGGGCTTCAAACACAGATCTTTAAACTTAATACCTATACTTTTACCACGATGCAATTCTTTCATTAAATCAAGAAGCTACCCAACATTTATTGATATACAAAGCAAATGGTTTTGGGGTAGGAACATAAAAATGTGCCCTACTTTTTTGTTACTTCTTCTTCCTGAATCTCGAACAGTTTCTCAATAGGGTTCAGTTTGAGGGAACAACTCGTATCTACAAATTTGTCTTTTAAAAGGCATTCAGAGTTGCTTGAATCTTAGAGCTGACAGAGACCTCAAACAAATGGAAACATTATACTTTACAGACAGAAAACCTGAAATCCAGAAAGATGAGTGACTTGACTAGGTCTCAGTTCCATCTTTTGAAGTGCATAATTGTGTACAATTTTTTGGTTATTGTCACGTGTATTAAACTTACCATTTTTTCTTTTTCCTTCTTCTGGCATTATTTGTGAAATTCAACAGTGATAAATATGCTTTGGCTTCATTATACCTACACACATTAGTGCATCTGAAGGAAATCTTATATTCAGGCCCTATTAGTGCACAATGTAAATTGGAAACAGACTCTAAATGGCCAGCTACTAAATTTTTAAATAACATGATAGGCCCTCTGGAAGCAGGCAGCTGCGCTGACACTCTTCCTAGGGCAAAGGAAAAAAAAAACAACTACTAAGAAAAAAATGTACTGATTCCTGATTTGGTGTTTCTCCATCACCAGATTTATTGACCTGCAAGAAAAGTCAGTGGCTGTTTTGCCCCAGTCAGTATTAATTTCGAGGGTCAATAAATCCTGGTAATGAATGGAGAATGGGAGTCAATGTGTGCTCATTAGATGTGTTCACAAAATGTGCCATGTAAAAATTAAAAAATAATAATCAAACTTATCAATGTTCAAATATTATTTCTGACATTGTTTGTAATCTTTTTTTTTTTCCTAAGTTTTTCTTTTGGAAGTGACTTTAGATGGGAAAAATAAATCACATTGGAAAGTTAAAGCTTCTCCCTACATAGTGGTTGCCTCTGTCTTCCAATGGCCTTTCCTTTAATGTCCCTTTGCTGTTCCCAGGATGGGCCTGGCATCCCTGTGGAAAGGAGATAATCACCCGTTCTACAAATGGATTCTGCTGCTCCCAGCTTTATAAGCTAATGGCTTCTCTGCTCTTCAATCGGAGTGGAGATGGCAAATGGCCACCAAAAAATGAATAGCAATGAGCACATTTGGTAAATATTCCCATGCGAAGGTGTACACACAAATCTTTTGTAAGCATCTATCTAGGAGGTATGTAGAAAACCTAGCGGAAAACAATAATTAAAAAATACTACCATTTACTGAGACCCTACAGGTTCAAACACTCTGATGCAGGCACTGTGCTAGACATTTTACATATGTTCTTCCTAACCTTTTAAAACAATTCAAGGTTTCTCCATTTTTCCAATTGGGAAACTACAGCTAAGGAAGCTTAATAACTTCTGGGGGACTGCTATTCCATGGAATTCCAAAGCCCTGGTTGTCTCCACATTATCCTGCTGCTTCTTTTATCACAAGAGCTCAAGTTGGGAGGGAGTGAAATTCTTACAAGTGAAGCTGTGCTATCAGCTAAGTAATATTCAGTAAGAGCTATGTCACCACGGAATTTTTATGGATTTGTCTGTTTTGAAGAGTTTGTCTTTCAAGTGAATTTTTAAATTAGTAAAATATCATATTGCTGATTATGAAAAAGGAAATTTTAATAGTTTTTTCTCTGTTATTTCACTTTATTCGAAAATGAAAACCTACTTTGTAAACAAACAAGTTTACGTTTCCTCCAAATCATTGAATAAAATGCCTGGTGACCTTCTGGGATCGGGGGAGGGGGTGGGGGGGCGGAGATTAGAGAAAGGGAAAAAGAAACCATTTTTGCTATGACAGTAAGATTAATCTATAGGAAAGAATGCACTTATAAAAACCCACATGCATTTTCAGACCAGTCAGGATCATGTGAAATAAATATGGCAAGCATTTTGTGCTACATTTTCAAAATCATGTTCAAATAAGTGTCATGGGGGACGCTACTTCCTGAGGCCTGCCTTATCCACAATATGAAACAGGTTTTGCTCACACATTTCCAGAGTAAGTGACAAAACTAATGAGCTCAGCCACATGAAATAAGTAAAAAGAAGCTGTATTTGCGGTATACTAGATCATCTCAACCAGTGAGTAAATGAGCTCAGCCATCCAAAATCCTGCACATCCTACCAACTGTTCTTCATCATCTGTGCACTAATTTCATTTCATGTGGTTCTAATGTAGGAATGGTGGATGAGAAATATTTCTGTCTGAGGGTGTTCTGTCTTATGTTTTCTTTTGTGAATTTAATCATTGCAAAAATGTGCATGAGAGAGGGAGAGAAAAAAAGAGAATGTCATGTGTGAAAGAAAGAAAATTGGGTATCAGATCACCAAACTGTTTTCTCAAGGAAGGAGGATAATACAAGGATTTGGGAAGATAATACGTATGAATTCATTTACTCCTTTCTCGAAAGACAAATGAGTGTTTCAGACACCCATAGCTGTATCTCAGCTTATTAACCTAAGAAGAGTACATTGATGCTAGATTCCAATCCTTCAATTGTCCTGAGAAAGGGGAAGGTAGCCAGGACAGGTCACCCTGCCAATATGACCCATTCAGGACTGGGCTCCTAAGGTGGCTGTTTCCTTACGAGTTCCTGGGTGGCCTTCTGAGTGTCTCCAAATAGATTATGTTGCTGTAATTCAGTCCTTTACTGTTTATGCTTTGGACCACCTCCCAGTTTCAATAATATAGTGAGAAAAATGCTACAACTTGTAGGCATGAGTGCTTGAATTCCTAACCTGTGGCAACCAGGTTTTGATCCACGTTACTTTAACCTAGATGCTCATTCATATTCAATTAGATTCTCTGCATATATTTATCCAAATATCTAACGAGGGAGGTGCCTGAAGCTAAATACACACACACGGAAGGTTTTGCATTGATCTGGTATTTACATATATAGAAATACACACTGATTAGTATCAGAATGCTGTAAAGCACAAACATGTGCACATAATTACTAGTCTCC
This sequence comes from Symphalangus syndactylus, assembly GCF_028878055.3. Taxonomy (NCBI): domain Eukaryota; kingdom Metazoa; phylum Chordata; class Mammalia; order Primates; family Hylobatidae; genus Symphalangus; species Symphalangus syndactylus. The sequence goes on from NC_072438.2 coordinate 27,844,244, forward strand.
CTTTCTTTGATTGCAGAAAAGAATATCATTCCTTTTGGGCCGCTTCCTTACCAGCTGCTACGTGCTTTCCAATGGCCAACTCTAAGATTTAATGTCTAACCTTGGACTCTATTATCCATCCCTTGACCTGTTTCAGAATTTATATTTTAATTTCTCATGATCTTCTTGCTATATGTTACTGTTCTTTATTTCATTAAAAGCCAGAAATCATCCAGCCTTACCAATGTGTTATATTTCTAAACTCTACGTATGAGTTTAAGAGAGAATACTAAGAATTCCTTCCGTTTCTCTGGTTAGTTTATTTTCTCATGGAGCAACAACAAAAAAGAGTTGGCTGAAAATTAGTCTGACCTCACCTGATTCATCTTCTTTTGTATTTGTTTAGTGAAAGTTTACCAAGTTTTAGCAGTTATAATGCAACAAATAAGAAGAAAATTCCTCATAGTAGCCACAACCTAAAATGGTTTCTGCTTTCTGACTGATACACTATTTAGTAAACCTAAACTTCTTTTTTCTCAAGATATCACTTTTTATTTAGCAAGTGTATGTAGATAACATATTAAAATAAGCCAGGCTCTAGAATGTGTTATGAATAACATAGCAGCACATATGTGAATTGAATGCACACAGGGACCTCTCTTCTTTTTATATTTATTTTTGTTGTTGTTATTGTTAAATGTACTAGACCAAAAAGATGGTACTGATCATAAAGATACAACTAAATGTGGGTTAACTTAACAGTTCTAGCTATTACTAAGCTTTTGAGTTGGACTTTTTTTTTTTTTTTTGCCTGAGGAGTTGGAATAGATTAGCCAAATTGAAACTATTGAATATTTCTTAAAGTCTTATAAAATGGATAAAGTCAACTGTTGACTTGATCAAATAACCTCAATGCACTCAGTCATGTGAAAAAGCAGCATGACCCATTATCAATGCCCAGTGTTCTATGCCCATGCCCACAGAAATACTCCAATGCTCCTGCCCGAAGTGGCCTTCCATGTGCTACCGTCTACCTTGTCTTACCCAACTCTTTGTTCTTTCTTATTTTTCACTTCCATGTTGTATTGTTGTCATTCTTCCAACTGAAATGAGTGAAAAATTGGCATGGTGATGTAGTAGAAGAAATGTTAAGGAAAACCCTGGAGTCCAATAGAAGTTCAACCAGGGACTTTGGACAAAGCTTTTAATCTCTAAAGTCTGACTCTCCCTATTAATAAGAAGAGAATATTCATTTACTGAATAGTATTTCTGAAGAAATAACAAGTTGTTTTTTCTATAACCCATCACAACTATATTCATTGTAAATTAGAACGTGTCGTGGGTTGAACCATGTTTCCTCAAAATTAATATATTGAAGTCCTAATCCCAAGAGGCTGAGAGATAACTGTATGGAGATAGGGTCCTTAAAGAGGCAGTTAAGATTAAATGAGGTCATGCGGTGTTTGGTTTTCTGTCCTTGCAGTAGTTTGCTGAGAATGATGGTTTTCAGCTTCATCCATGTCCCTACAAAGGACATGAACTCATCGTTTTGTATGGCTGCATACTATTCCATGGTGTATATGTGCCACATTTTGGGAATTGAACAATGGAAACACTTGGACACAGGAAGGGGAACATCACACACCAGGGCCTGTTGTGGAGTGGGGGGAAAGGGGGAGGGACAGCATTAGGAGATATACCTAATGTAAATGACGAGTTAATGGGTGCAGCACACCAACATGGAACATGTATACATATGTAACAAACCTGCATGTTGTGCACATGTACCCTAGAACTTAAAGTATAATAAAATATATATATATATATATATATAAGAAAAAAGATAAAATGAGGTCATATGCATGGGCCTGCATTCAGTACAATTGATGTTCTTATAAGACAGGAGATTATGACACAGATGAACACAGAGAGAATATGATGTAAAAACACAGTAAAAAGATGGATGCATGCAAGCCAAGGAGAGAGGACTGGGAAAAAAATCAAACTTGCCAATACCTTGATCTTGGACATTTATATATAATCCAGAACCATGAGAAAATAAAATTATATTGTTTAAGCCATCCAACCTATGGCATTTTGTTATGGCAGCCCTAGCAAACTGATACTGAAGGTACAATCAAAGCTGAAGCAGCTGTTCTCAGTATCAGCCCTACTTTTTTTTTTATCTCATTTTGTTCCTCAGACACCGCAAGTGATCCAAGCTGACCCCAAATATGCAGTGAAAAACACACACACACATGCAGTCCTATGAGCAAAATATATGTTTACTCCCTCCATTGACATACTGTTAAGGATCATTCTTCTCATGCGGATGTCACAGGAGGTGAGCTCAAGCTTTAGCCAGTTTTAGTTATATCATTAATCTAATTTTAGGAGTGGCTGTTGACGAACAAGGTCCATGATTCTGTACCAGTAGTATAAAATTGTACATAAGCTCTGATCTATCCATTAGAGAATAACTGAATAGTTCATAAAGGAGATTTTGTTAACTACTGAGAAAAACTCATCAATGTGTTTTCAAAGAGTTCCAAATGGCCCCAACTCTTTCTTGTTCACACCTGTCTTAGTCAATTTGTGTTGCTACAAAGGAAAACCTGAGGCTGGGTAATTTATAAATAAAAAGAGGTTTATTGGGGCCATGGTTCTGCAGTCTGTACAAGAAGCCTGGTGCCAGCATCTGCATTGGGTGAGGGTCTCAGGCTACTTCCACTCATGGTGGAAGGAGAAGGGAAACTGGAATATGCAGAGATTACATGGACAGAGAGGAAGCAATGGGGGGAGGTGCCAGCCTTTTATTTAAAAACCAGTTCTCACTAATAAGAGTGAGAACTCACCTACCACCAAGAGAAGGTATTAATCTATTCATAAGAGATCCACCCCCATGACCCAAATACCTCCCATTTGGCCCCAACTCGAACATTGGTATCAAATTTCAACATGAGATTTGAATGGGCCAAACATCCAAACTATAGCAATACCCATTCGAGTTTCTCCTTAACAGCAATTTGCATTATTAATGGAGGTTCAGTGATGTCACATTTTTACACATAAAAAAAGACAGTACTCTATGGAGTCACCTGCTGGCATCCTTCCCATTCCACTAGGTCTGTAAAATTCTGTCCTTAACTGAAATTTTAATGTTATATTTCTTTGAAAAGAATGCAAGTGAACGTGTGCTGGAGAGATTAAGGAAATTAAAAATTTTGGTAGATTCATAAGGCACCCTTGGGAAACCTTTATGGCTTAATGTTACATTTTAATTTTTAAAATGTTTTATGATATAAGAAATTACAAGCCTCAGGTTTAACCTTATAAGCCTTACCACGAGACTATTTTAAAAGAGACCTAGGAGCAATTCACTGCAAATAAGGAAAGAAAAGATACTTACAAGTGACTCACTCATCCAACTTTTATTGAGTAATTTTTAAGTACTTTCATAGTATGGACTATGGTGTCTATATAGTCAGTACTTTGTATCCAAGGATTCTCCATTCCTGGATTCAACAAAAAAGTGATCAAAAATATTTGGGGGACAAAACAATGCAAAATAACAATATGACAATTAAACAAACATGAATGAAAATAGAGTATAACAACTATTCACTCTGTTCTACTCTATTCAGAAATAAGCAAGTTAGACCAATCAGAGAACCCTGAGGATTAATGGTGGAATTGATTGTCTGGTTAATAGCATTTGCATTGTAATAGTTATTATACATAATTTAGAGATGATTTAAAGTTTACAGAGGATGTGTGTAGGGTATGTGCAAATACTATACCATTTATATAAGAGACTCGAGCATCCAAGAATTTTGTCTCCTGCTCTCCAAGTGCTTTTACTAGGCTCATCATGAGGCACCGCCTTAGGATAACCCGCTGTCCCGGTTTGCTAGGACTGTGCCAGCTTTGGCACGAAAAGCTCCCTGTCCTGGGGAACCCTTTTATTGGGCAAACCAAGAAAGACGGTAATACTAACATTCCCTTTGGAGTTAGGTAGGTTTTATAGCATAGCTCTCTGTGAAAAAAATCTTCATTCAGCCTTTTTAACCTCAATATGAGAAAAGGATTTAAGAGTTGTACAATTGTTTCATCATCGCCTTCTTTTTCAAGTTTAAATAGATTGTCAGTTTCACATTTCACTCTGGCAAGTGTTATTTTTGAGGCTTCATCAGAAACTTTCTTTTTAACATCCTGTCACACGCTTTTAAAAATTGATTTTTCCCAGTCAACCAAAATAAACATGATTACTGCAACTGGGTACTGTGTATTTTCTCACATGTGCAGCATTATCCGCAATCGTGGTTCTCGAAGTGTGGTCCCTGGAGTAGCAGCATCAGTAGCACCTAGGATCACCTAGAACACTATTAGGAATTAAATTATCCACCCCCATCAAAGACCTATTGAATCGAAAACTCTGGGGTTGAGGCCCTTGTCTTAACAAGCTCTCCTGGTGACCTGAGATAAGCTAAACTTTGAAAACTACTGGTCCACTGATCTCCAACTGTTGGTTCCCAACTCTGGTTGAACATTAGAATCACCTGAGCACCTTTGAAAAACAAATTCTGGGGCTCATATATTCAACTTCGTTAGTATCTATTTAGACTCAGGCACTAGTAGTGTTTCAAGAGTTCCCCAGTTGAATCAAATAAACAATCAAGATTTTGAACCACTTGTCTACAACATTGCTTGTTGAATCTCTTTATAAAAGGGTAGAATTGTTACCTGTTTCAGAGAAGTAGGACGCAAGGACTATGTAATTCTTGGGTCATTTACTTCAAGTCAGCCCTTATGTGTGTTTAATTATATGAACACAAAATGTTCCGGTCCACCCAATCTGTTTCTTCACTGCTAAACTCCACGGTGATGTCAATTTCTTTATATTCATTTTTTTTAACTTTGTGAAATTTTGAATTAAAAAGAATGCCATCAAAATCTAGAATTACAATTTTTTTTTTACTTGTGTTTGGTTTTTGTCTGTCATGGTCAATGGACTCATAGCTATCTTTCAGTGTGCATCCAAACTTGGAAAGGTATTCACCTGTGTCTGCTTGATACTTCGATGGTATGCTTTGAGGAATTAAAAGTGGATGGTATTTATTTCATTGGACCACAAATCTCATAACAACATATAGTGTACATGTTACAAATAATATGTGGAACTATGATCAGTTGCAAATAGGTACATCAACCTGCAAATGGCTACATTGACCCAGAACCAGCTAGAGCTCTTCAAAACCATTAAGGCCGTTAGTTCTGACCAGAGATAAACAGAATAAACAAATTCTTGCTGAACCAGAATCAGTCATGCTGCCTTTTGAAGTCTCCAAAGAAGGTTTATGAAATCGAAAGATTTCACTGATTTGTTTTCCTTTACATTGTTTTGCACACTCTGTCCCTTCCGTTTCAGAGAAACTTGAAGTTTGCATTGGTAAAGTAGTTTTTGGCTGGACTGCCCCTACTCTGGTTGACTTTGCAAAAAAAAAAAAAAAGAGCTTAAAAGATTCTAAGGATTTGAGCTGTGATAATTTATCATTGTGGAAAGAGATAAGTCCCATTTTAGCTAGAGGCAATTTAGATTAAAACAAAATCAGAATTAAAGTACCTAAATTATTCAAATAAATAGGAAAGTTAGCTCTATTTTTTCAGTCCGCAACCTTAAGCATGCCTGAGAGACTTGGCTCCCCTAAAATAAAAGTTAGGCTGTCTCTCACAAGACTCTGACTATTTTAAATTCAAAGACACAAATAAGAGTACAAAAACAACAACTAGAAGGGAGGGCTTATGTCTATATCACCCTTATGGCTTGCTAAATTTTGTTCCTTTGGATTTGTTTAAGTGTCTGAAGGATTAGAGAGACATCATAATAATCTTTCTATGTGATAAGAATATGTTTTGGAAAAAAACTAATTTTAAATGAGCTTACAAGCTAATACATATATATATATGGCATAACATATATGGCATTATATATATGCCATATATATATAATGTATATATATATGACAGGTTTAAAAAAATTAATCTGACTTCAAGACACTCTCTTGCTCAATTCTACAAATCTACACTGAGGCTCTCAGGATAATTCATTGCAATGTTTATGTATATTGGTCTTTTTCCTGGATCTTTATCAAGTCAGTTCTCTCCTATCATCACTACACTGGAGTGGAAACTTTATGCAAACTTACATGCATTCATTATATGAAAAGCAATTTAATTATTTTATAACAGTACAGGGAGAATATTTTAGCCATACAGCTAAGTAGTATTCCAAATGTGTAACTCACTGAAATGACACCATAAAATGACCCAAAAGATAAAAGCCATTTCCAAATGTTAATATAGAGTTATGTGACTCCACCTATGGCATCCTGAAGGGCAAGGCAGTTAGAGCAGAGAATGTGCAATAACTTTCAAGAGTAAATGAAGGCTTGGAGCCTGATCTTCTACCCCATGGGCTGGAAGTTAAAGCCCATAAATCTCTTGCAGCACAGAAAGAAAAAAGAAGAAGTAGCCTTTTTGTTAAGAGGCAAAAGGGAAAAGGTTCTCTTTTTTCAAATTCCAGATATGCTGTGGAGGTGCCCTTTGGAGCTAGAATGGGGGCTAATTAGGCTATTTACATGAAACCCATGGTGGAGTATGATATTTAATAACATCATTTTGACAGATAATTAGAAGATAAATCACTCAAACTACAATGCTACTGCATTCTAAAAATACAATGCAAATACTGTTGACAGCATTTATAATTGCACCTGTTCATTTAATTTTTCAGTTAACAGAAAAGAAAGCAGAAGGCAAATTTATTCACCAGCCAATCTAGCCGGCAAATTCTGGCAAGGGTTGAGCTTGGGCACACACCAATCTTGCATGAAATAGGGCTCTGCTTCTCATTTATAGGGAACATTGAAAAGTTACACAATCTAATATGTGGTTTGGGGTCTTTTCTTACTAACTGATGGTAAATATTAGCCTTTGGGTCTTTGGGTTATGTGGGAAATACCAATACATGTTTATGGTATTCAAAGTTTTGCCCAGAAAGTGCTGCAGAGGCAGTCTCTAAAGGTTTCTCATCCCCCTCCCAGTTGTTTAAATGCTTATAAAAACTTGTTTATGTATGCTGAATCTTTTTCTAAAGCACTTTTCTTTGGATAAAAGCAAAATAAAAATACCAGAGAAATGATCTAAGTAACTTATATGCTATTCTGAAAGTTCTATCAATTGGAATTTAAAATACAATTGGGATAAAAATCAGGAAAATTTTTGAATATTATTTTTCGCTCAACCTTAAAGAGTTTAAATTTATGTTATATGAAACACCTATATTTTCATAGTGGCAAAATCATTTGCTATTTGCTATTTAGTTTTAAACCAAAATTAAATAGCACCATATCTAGTCTTTGTTTTCCAACCCATACGTGTATGTGTGTGAATGTGCACCTATCAACAACTTAATTTTTAAAAATTGGTTTTGTATGAAGCCAAGTGATAAGGTAGGTGTGGGAAGGGATATATAATTTAATCTGACTGCTGAAAGAAGTCTTGAAGGATTGTTCTATGTTATTAAATAGGCAAGAAATTCATCACCAGCAGCTGACATTGCATTCTTGGGAAAAATCAAATTATGCAATTATTTCTTACTGATTATTATACTTTCACATTGAGGAGATCTAGAATACCAGCTTTATTTCTTTAAATTATATACCCTAAGATGTTTTTCTAAAGACTACTTTTTTTCTTGATTTTTACATATTAGCTGTGAATCATAACCATTTTATATCATGTTTGCCCAAGAAATGTAATGTTTTAATACAGTGTTATACCTCAAAAAAGTATAAATATTAAAATTATTATACCTTACTTTTCCTAGTATAATTAAACTGCTGTGATTTCTTTATGATCCTAAATACAGATGATAGGCTAAGATTGGAAATGAAAACTGAGTCTCAGAAAGGTTAAGCAACTTACCCAAGGCGAATAGTGTGTGGCCAAAAAAAGTTTCTGAAATGTGGTTTCAGAAAAAAGTTTCTGCTTTTACTCCATGCCCTTTGTAGGTTCTAGGATTGGAAAATAAAAGTACCCTATTGCACCAGTGGTCTCCTGAGCCTTTGTAGTCACAACATTCTTGAGATGCAGTTCTTCTGTAGCCTGACATCTCTACAGCCACCTCTCCGGCCTTTTATACATTTTCTCCCACAAAGTATCACCTTAGTTCCAAAGTGCTCCCAAAAGATTGAACTGAGCATCCAGAACAGAGCAGGATAAGAGCAGACACAATATTAGAAAGGCTGAGTTAAACCTGATAACTCATTCCATATACTCAATTCATAAATGCAAGTGTACAGAACAACCAATGGGTGAAATAAGAGAAAATAAGAGTCCTATTACTTAGAAAGAGAGGAGCACAAAATTATATGTGTGTGTGTGTGTGTGTGTGTGTAGGGGTGGGGATGTGCACATATGTTTCAGTCAAAGCCTAAACATTTAAAAAAAATTCTGGGCTCCAAGGGAGGTGATGGCCAAAGGGTACAAACTTTCAGTTATGCAAGATAAATAAGTTATGGAACTCTATATACAGTATATTGCCTACAAATATCAATATTGCATTGTATACTTAAAATTTGCAGAGAGGGTAGGATTCATATTAAGTGTTACAGTAAGAAGAAGAACAGAGACTGAAGATGATAGATATGTCCTTGACAAACATAACCTATGGCCTCGATGGGGATAATTTCTCTGGTGTATACTTATCCCCAAACTCATCAAGCTGTTACATTCAATACGTAAAACTTTTTATGCATCAATTACACCTTAATAAAATGGTTTTTAAAATTTTTTTTAATAAATAAATACTTCTGAGCACTTGTGCCAGAGTTGGGAATGGAAAAAAAAAAGTAGTCTGGTTATAGTTCGTTTTTGTTTTTCTGGCATAGACCACTGTCATGGTCCCATTCTGCAAAGAGTGCTACTTTTTCAGAAGTTTTCCATCAATTTTAAATTGACTGCTATGTTTGGATCATGAAAAAAAAATAAGTAATGTTGCTGAGTCACCAAACTGCTTGTTTTATTGTGGCGTCTCTCTCACCCTACCTGTCTAAACAGAATCAGATCACAGAAAAGTCTCTTTGTATTCACACCACAGGGCAGCGAGTGAATAAAGCATCTGGCAACTTTTTACTTAATTTCTAGTAACTTCTAAGAAAATTTAATGTATTTTTTCTTACAATATAGTGAACTAGATGGAACAGCAGTCCCCAGCCTTTTTGGCACCAGGGATTAGATTCGTGGAAGACAAGTTTTCCACAGACGGGGGGTGAAGGGAGCTGGGTGGGGGAAGGTTTTGGGATAAAACCATTCCACCTCAGATCATCAGGCAATAGACTGTCATAAGGAGTGTGTAAGCTAGATCCCTTGCACGCACAGTTCACGCTAGGGTTCATGCTCCTGCAATTATCAAATGCCAGCACTGATCTGACAGAAGGCGGATCTCAGGTGATAATGCTCGCTCACCTCCTGCTGTGCGGCCCAGTTCCTAACAGACCAGGGACCTGGGACCTGTACTGGTCCACATCCTGGGGTTTGCGGACCCCTGAGGGTTGGTTGGCTGAGGAGCCGTCTAGTAAGTATTGCTCCCTAAAATCTTCTAGCACATATTTGATCAATTACTTCAGATGTTTCCAGTAAAGTGGAGGAATTTTTGGTTGAGTTTAAGCATTTCCTTGTTGATGAATCTCTGTTAAATGATACCAAACTGGAAGTGGCTGTCAGTGGCAGAAGATGACTTGGGAGGACTGACCCAGTGAGAAACATGGTAGTGGGGGAAGTGGTAGGAAGGAAGGCAAAATTGACCAAGGTAGAATATTAGTGTATTAGTCAGTTCTTGCATTCCTATAAAGAACTATCTGGAACTGCATAATGTATAAAGAAAAGAGGTTTCATTGGCTCACAGTTCCACAGGCTGTACAGAAAGCATGAATGGGGAAGCCTCAGGAAACTTACAATCATGGCAAAAGGCAAAGGGGAAGTAAGCCATGTCCTACATGGCCAGAGCAGGAGGAAGAGAGAGAGAAGGGGGAAGTGGTACACACTTTTAAACAAGCAGATCTGGTGGGAACTCACTCACTATCACAAGAGCAGCAATGGGAAGTTCATCCCCATGATCCAATCACCTCCCACCAGGCCCTTCCTCCAACATCGACGACTACAATTAGACATGAGATTTGGGTAGGGACACAAATATAAACCATATCAATTAGTAAAGTGAAAAGAGACTACATTGGATTAAACAGCTTCCAAAGATAAATGTTAGTATCCTTTATTTCCTTGCTTCAGGCTGATAGATACGGATAATTGAATTTTAGAAGGGACCTATTGACACTGAGCACATCATATTACTAAGGTCAAAAAATGTCTTCTTCAACATACAAAGCAGAAGCAGTTCAATATTTCTCTCTCTGTCTCCCTGTGTGTGTGTGTGTGTGTGTGTGTGTGTGTATGAACTCCTATTAATCTGAACATAAATCACTTTGAGTATATATATATTTGTGTATATATATATATACACAAATCAATGAACCATTCCCAAGTTTTGTTGAAGCCAACATTGAACTTACCTGTAGGGTTTTAGTATCCACCCATTTCCATTTTTTAATTATTATTATACTTTAAGTTCTGAGATACATGTGCAGAATGTGCACGATTGTTACATAGGTATACACATGCCACGGTGGTTTGCTGCACCCATCAACCTGTCATCTACATTAGGTATTTCTCCTAATGCCATCCCTCCCCTAGTCCCTCACCCCCTAACAGGCCTCAGTGTGTGATGTTTCCCTCCGTGTGTCCATGTGTCCTCATTGTTCAGCTCCCACTTATGAGTGAGAATATGTGGTGTTTGGTTTTCTGTTCCTGTGTTAGTTTGCCGAGAATGATGTTTTCCAGCTTCATCCATGTCCCTGCAAAGACATGAACTGATTTTTTTTATGACTGCATGGTATTCCATGGTGTATATGTGCTACATTTTCTTTACTCAGTCTATCATTGATGGGCATTTGTGTTGGTTCCAAGTCTTTGCTATTGTAAACCGTGCTGCAATAAACATATGTGTACATGTGTCTTTACAGTAGAATGGTCTATAATCCGTTGGGTATATACCCAGTAATAGGATTGCTGGGTCAAATGGTATTTCTGGTTCTAGATCCTTGAGGAATTGCCACACTGTCTTCCACAGTGGTTGAACTAATTTACCCTCCCACCAACAGTGTGAAAGCATTCCTATTTCTTCACACTCTCTCCAGCATCTGTTATTTACTGACTTTTTAATGATTGCCATTCTAACTAGTGTGAAGTGGTATCTCATTGTGGTTTTGATTTGCATTTCTGTAATGATCAGTGATGATGAGCTTTTTTCATATGTTTGTTGGCCACGTAAATGTCTTCTTTCGAGAAGCATTTGTTCATATCCTTTACCCACTTTTTGATGGGGTTGTTGTTTTTGTTCCCGTAAATTTGTTTATATCCTTGTAGATTCTGGATGTTAGCCCTTTGTTAGGTGAATAGATTTCAAAAATTTTCTCCCATTCTGTAGATTGCCTTTCACTCTGATGATAGTTTCTTTTGCTGTGCAGAAGCTCTTTAGTTTAGTTAGATCCCATTTGTCAATTTTGGCTTTTGTTGCCATTGCTTTTGGTGTTTTAGTCATGAAGTCTTTGTCCATGCCTATGTTCTGAATAGTATTGCCTAGGTTTTCTTCTAGGGTTTTTATGGTTTTAGGTCTTATGTTCAAGTCTTTATCCATCTTGAGTTAATTTTTGTGTAAAGTATAAGGAAGGGGTCCAGTTTCAGTTTTCTGCGTATGGCTAGCCAGTTTTCCCAGTACCATTCATTAAATAGGAAATCCTTTCCCCATTGCTTGTTTTTGTCAGGTTTGTCAAAGATCAGATGATTGTAGATGTGTGGTATTACTTCTGAGGCCTCTGTTCTGTTTCATCAGTCTATATATCTGCTTTGGTATCAGTACCATGCTGTTTTGGTTACTGTAGCCTTGTAGTATAGTTTGAGGTCAGATAGCATGATGCCTCCAGCTTTGTTCATTTTGCTTAGGATTGTCTTAGCTATATGGGCTCTTTTTTGGTTCTATATGAAATTTAAATTAGCTTTTTCTAATTCCAGGAGGTGGTTTTTTGAAAGATTAACAAAATAGATATACCACTATCCAGATTAATAAAGAAGAAAAGAGAGAAGAATAAAATAGACACAATAAAAAATCATAAAGGGGATATCACCACTGATCCCACAGAAATACAAACTACCATCAGAGAATACTATAAACACCTCTATGCAAATAAACTAGAAAATCTAGAAGAAATGGATAAATCCTGGACACATACACCCTCCAAAGACTAAACCAGGAAGAAGTCGAATCCCTGAATAGACCAATAACAAGTTCTGAAGTTGAGGCAGTAATTAATCGCCTACCAATAAAAAAAAAAAAAAAAAAAAAAACAAGACCAGATGGATTCACGGCTACATTCTACCAGAGGTACAAAGAGGAGTTAGTACCATTGCTTCTGAAACTATTGCAAACAATAGAGAAAGCGGGACTCCTCTCTAACTCATTTTATGAGGCCAGAATCATCCTCAGACCAAAACCTGGTAGAGACACAACAAAAAAAGAAAATTTTAGGCCAGTATTCCTGATGAACATCAATGCGAAAATCCTCAATTAAATACTGGCAAACCGAATTCAGCAGCACATCAAAAGCTTATCCATGACAATCAAGTTGGCTTCATCCCTGGGATGCAAGCCTGGTTCAACATATGCAAATCAATAAATGTAATCCATCGCATAAACAGAACTAATGATAAAAACCACAGCATTATCTCAATGGATGCAGACAAGGCCTTCTATAAAATTCAACACCCTTCATGCTAAAAACTTTCAATAAACTAGGTATTGATGGAAACTATCTCAAAATAATAAGAGCTGTTTATGACAAACCCGCAGGCAATCTCATACTAAATGGGCAAAAGCTGGAAGCATTCCCTTTGAAATCGGCACAAGACAAGGATGCCCTTTCTCACCACTCCTATTCAACATAGTATTGGAAGTTCTGGCCCGGGCAATCAGGAAAGAGAAATAAATAAATGGTATTCAAATAGGAAGAGAGGAAGTCAAATTGTCCCTGTTTGCAGATGACATGATTGTATATTTACAAAACCCCATCGTCTCAGTCCAAAATCTCCTTAAGCTGATAAGCAACTTCAGCCAAGTCTCAGGATACAAAATCACTGAGTAAAAATCACAAGCATTCTTATACACCAATAACAGACAAACAGAGCCAAATCATGAGTGAACTCCCATTCACCATTGCTACAAAAAGAATAAAATACCTAGGAATCCAACTTACAAGGGATGTGAAGGACCTCTTCAAAGAGAACTACAAACCACTGCTCAAGGAAATAAGAGAGGACACAAACAAACGGCAAAACATTCCATGCTCATGGATAGGAAGAATCAATATCATGAAAATGGTCATACTGCCCAAAGTAATCCATTTTATAATAACCATAATATACTAAAAAATTCAGATGTATATTCTCTTATTTAATAGTCATTTAATTAAGATTTCTTAAATATCTGCCCATGAATATGTCAGGCCTTTTACTAGGCAGTAGAGATACATCTGAATAAGTAGTAATCCCTGTTCTGAAGTTTACATTGTTCTAATTTTCCATTTCAAACTGCAGAAGACTTAGGAAAATGCTACATTATATAAATTTAGTGTCCTCCATAGTTTTAGATTTTTATTTTTGGAACAGTACAGCTTTGATTCTGACTTTCCACATTTTAGCTCTTTGTTTATAAATAAACAGCCAGATGATAATAAAACTGCTCATAAAAAACTCCTCACATCTTACTTTTTTCGTTTTGGAACCCTAACTACTTAATAATTGAATGGGACTGAATAATGAATCAAATACTAAGTCTATGTTAAATGCTTAAAAACACATTTCATTTCCCCTTAATATTCTATCTGGAGAAGGTGTTTTGGGAAAGAGAAGTCTATCATTTTCTCAGACACACTGAAAATAAGAAAAAGAGGTTTTGTTATTGTTTTGTTTTGTTTTTTGAGAGGGAATCTCTGTCACTCAGGCTGGAGTGCAGTGGCAGCATCTCAGCTCACTGCAACCTCCACCTCCCAGGTTCAAGTGATTCTCCTGCCTTAGCCTCACCAGTATATGGGATTACAGGTGTGCACCACCACGCCCAACTAATATTTTTTGTATTTTGAATAGAGATGGGGTTTCACCTTGTTGGCCAGGCTGGTCTTGAACTCCTGACCTCAAGTGAACCGCCCGCCTGGGCCTCCCAAGTTGCTGAGATTACAGATGTGAGCCACAGCCATCGCACCTGGCCTGAAAATAAAAAGAAAGTTTTACTAAAATTTCGGAGGATATAATTGCAATATGTCTTATTTGCTTGCTGCATTCTTCTTTTCATATACACAATCATTTTATGATATATATAAAGTATATGAATCATCATGACAAATCCCACAGACACCTTGGCATGTTAGCATAGAGGTGTGTTTAAAATACAATTTGGATAATTACATTGTCATGAATTGTTTTTATTGAATTATGTTGTCCTTCATGATTTCAATGTGAGATGGCATTTGCTACCATACAAATAATTTATGGAAGATTATAAAATTAGTAAAAATGTATGACGCTTCAATAAAAAATGTATATATGAACTAAATTGTTATCTCCATTTCATAAATATTTCTCTTGAAATGTAAGAACCTTTTAAAATTGTGATTACTCTTCTCTAAATGAGTAAAAGCTAAAATACGAGCAAAGTTTGATGTAAATTAAAATCTATCCACTGTGAAATACCTAATAGGCCCCAAAATGAAAAGTTTCTGAAAAATCCTTTATGAAAGTAAACAAAAAAGTTATTTTATATGACGGTTAATATTTATGTCAACTTGACTGGACTAAGTTATGCCCAGATAGCTGCTAAAATATTATGTCTGGGAGTATCTATGAGGATGTTTCCAGAAGAAATTAACTTAAATTGGTACATTTATTAAAGGAGACTTGCCCTCAAGGTGTGCCTCATTCAATCCATTGAGGGCCTAAATCAAACAAAAAAGGCAGAAGAGGGGTGAATTCCCTCTCTGTGTTTGAGCTGATATTTCTGCCCTCAAATATCAGAGTTCCTGGTCCCAGGCTTTGAGATTCAGACCAGGACCCCATTCCTACCCATGCATTCTCAGACCTTTAGACAGAATGAATTACACAACCAGCTTTTCTGGTTCTCAAGTTTGCAGATGACAGGTTATGGGACTTCTTGGCCTCCATAACCATGTAAGCCAATTCCCAAAATCAAAATCAAAATCAAAATATATATATGAAGAACACTAAATGTATACAATGTACCATTATTAATTGGGGTTCTCCAGATAATACAGAACCAATTATATATGTATATAATGTAAAATTTATAAAATTATATATTGTATATAATACACATAATTCATGTAATTATATATTATATATAATTTATATAATTATATATTGTGTGTATATATATATCATTATGACACGTACCTTGCAACAACAATATAAAGACAGCAACTGCCTGAAGCAGATACTGCCCTTGGGTTATTAGAAACTAGAAGCCTGTGAATGTGGAAGGAAACCAGGACTTCTGAGGAGGGGATGTAGCTGGGTAGACCTAAAAGCTCCTGTGGGGCAGGGCTCACAGAGGTAGAACTTGGAATTTGATTGAGGGGCTGCTGCCTGACAGTTGTTAGTTATAATTAATATATACATAATATATAATATATATTATATATAATACATATGTAACATATATTATATAATATATATATTATATATAATACATATGTAACATATATATTATATAATATATATTATATATAATACATATGTAACATATATATTATATATAATATATATATATATAAAATATATATATATAAAATTGGTTCTGTATTCTCTGGAGAACCCCAACTAATATCTTCCCTTTGCTCATGCTTTAAAGCAGCTCTGCAGGAGACTGACTGCCATGCTTGGAAAACATGTCCTATCATAAGATTCTGTCTCCAGTTTCCAACCTAGCATGAATACTCTTTCTCCTACGACTCATGCAGAGGAATGAGAGAAGAAATGTGTTGAAAACCGAGACACTGAGAGGACACCCTGAGCTCTCAGTAGCTGTTGGAAATTGTTATTGGGAGAAAGTCTACTCTTTGGTCTGGGGCAAGAGGCTTCAAGGCTGGCTGTGAAAGGATGAAATAGAGAAGAACTTGGAATTCTGCCATGTTTCTCCCCTCCATTGTCTAGAAAAGTGTAGCCCATATCTGAACCAGGGATGGAAGTGTGTCAGGACTCAAGAGTTATGTTTGATCCTATTCTGGACACCTGAGGTCTGAAAGAAAATAAATCATTATAAGTGGAGGGATGATGAAAAGCATTTGCTTGAGGGCCAGAAGAAAAGTCCAGGGATCACAGACTCAAATGCATGTAGAGTCTAGGCCATTTATATTAATGAAGGCAATAGACATCTTAGAGTAAGTGAGACCTGAGTGTGTAGGGGTAAATTGAAACTTACTTCTCCTTCTAGAAAGCCAAGAGCCCATTTAGTACCAACAGATGGTTGCCATGTTGTGAGCCCAGTAATGTCAGATCTTCTGATATTTCAAGGGAAGTCAGAGGTTTAATTTTTCTTAGAAATTTACCAACATGTAAGTGTTGCTTCATTTTTTAACTAAGTGAAAGCCAAATGAAACACATCTGTGATCATTTATGGTCCCTCTTATCCATCTAGGTCCATTCTGAACACAACAGACAGAATCATATTTTTAATACACAAATCAGATTGCTGAACATTCTCTAGGGTCTCCCCATTTCACCTGGAATAAAATAAAACATAATTTCCTGTCTCATATGATCTGTCTCATGCCTACATTTCCAAACTGCTTTCTTCATGCCAGGATGCTTTTTTAACATTTGTTGTTCTCTCTGCCCACAATGTGATTACATCAGATCTTCACAAAGCTTCTTCTCATCTCTATGAACTCCGTTCAGTTGTTCTTTCCTGGGACCACGTTTCTAATACAGCCTCCCCCACACCCACCGCTTTCCTAGCACAAGCTTTTTCTCTCCTTTTTTTTTTTTTTCTTCACAATCTATCTGGAATAATAGAGTTTATTTATCCTTTTATTTTGCATTGATTCTAGAATATAAGGTCTATGAAAGCAAAGATTTTGTTTTGCTCATAGCTGTGTTTGGCATAATTTGTGGCACATAGCAGTTCTGCTGGATATTAAGCTTTTACTGTCAGCTCCAAATCCACCCTTCTAAATTCTACTACATGAGGCTAGAACTTGGCAAACCACCCTCCTCCCTTGCCAGCTAGATTCTTGTGAGCTTTTGCCAGGCAAGAGCACTGAAAGTTATTAGAAGGCAGGAAGATGGAGAACAGACTTGCTTCTTCCTATTTTCCTGCTGTTCTGGCAGCAGCGGTTGATTCCAGTTTCCAGCTTTTTCCCACATCCCCACAACCAGCTTCACAGAACCCCATCTGAGACACTAACAACTGTCAGACAGCAGCCCCTCAATCAAGTTCTGAATTCCACCTCTGTGAGCCCTGCCCCGTAGGACGCCTTCATCTCCACCCTGCTCTAGCCCTCCTCAGAAGTCTCGGTTTCCTTCCACATTCACAGGCTTCCAGTTTCTAACAACCCAAGCCTCTTCCCTCTGATCTCCCAGCCTCAGGGCAGTATCTGCTTCAGGCGGTTGCTGTCTTTACCTTGTTGTTACATGTTACATCATTGTTCCCTTTTTACAGTTTCAGTCCTTTAATACCTGTTTCATCAATCCTGTTACAAAATGCTCCCTTAACTAGTGTGATTCCTGTTTTCCTTAAGGGGCCTCTACTGATACAGTAGGTATTTAATAAATATTTAACACATTGATGAATACATGAACGTGGCCAGCAGACATCTACTTTTTAAGATGTGCCCTAGAGATCCTACTTAGAATTTCTTGTGACAATGAATCATCCTTACACACATACACAACCGTGGCAGATTTTTCCTTGGAGCCACTTGAATGCCTTGGTCAAATGCTGTGTGCTCCATCTGCTTGTACTCTACCTCCAGGGCCAGATTCTGATCTTTAGAGGACCTTAGTCATTGAGAAGATTAAGGTGTCTTGAGTGAGCAATTCAAAATAAAATATCTGTATAGAGAGATAGAGGCATGGTCATACACATGTATAAAATAAGTGTAAGACTAGCAAAGCTATTTTCTCATACTGATTACTTTAATTTTTTTCAATAAATTTATTTTCTTTTTGCCTTTTTTATTTTTTCTTTTTTGAGATGGAGTTTTGTTCTTTGTTGCCCAAGCTGGAGTGCAATGACGCGATCTCGGCCTGCTGCGACCTCCGCCTGCCAGGTGCAAGAAATTCTCCTGCCTCAGCCTCCCAAGTAGCTGGAATTACAAGCAGGCACCACCACACCCAGCTTCTCCATGTTGGTCAGGCTGGTCCCAAACTCCCGACCTCAGGTGATCCTCCCACCTTGGCCTCCCAAAGTGCTGGGATTACAAGCGTCTGAGTCACCGCGCCCTGCCAAAAATTTATTTTCATATCTAATTCCTCTCAGAAAAATATCCTCACCTTTCACTTTTAGATGTCTCTACTTTCCTGATATCCTTATCATGCATTCTGTCTATTGCATAATTCAGAACTCTATTTATTAACAGTCTTCAAATAACTACAGGAAGAAAACGTCCAGAGACATAAAGCTCTAGAATGATTCAGGTAGACTCTGAACTTTACCTTCATTGCTTGACCCTCTGGAGAACCTGGACTCATCTTTAGATAGGCTCTTGTTTAATTTCCTGAAGCTCTTACATTTATTGAGTGTTTATTATTTGCTATTGCCCATGCCAGAAACTTTATATATATCATCGCATTTTAGTCTCACAAAACTACTATGAATTAGAAACTATTTGCTCTTATTTATGCCCTGACAGAATCTAATAGAGTGCTGAGTACCCCCAGGTACTTCATGAACTGTGATTGTGCCTCTCAATATTTTAAGAGTTTACAATGTGCCAAGAGTTCTTCAAGTTACTTTGCATGTATTAACTTATTTAATCATTTTTTTTTTTTTTTTTTTTTTTTTTGAGGCGGAGTCTCGCTCTGCCGCCCAGGCTGGAGTGCAGTGGCGCAATCTCGGCTCACTGCAAGCTCCGCCGCCCGGGTTCACGCCATTCTCCTGCCTCAGCCTCTCCAAGTAGCTGGGACTACAGGGCCCGCCACCACGCCCGGCTGATTTTTTTTTTTTTATATTTTTAGTAGAGACAGGGTTTCACTGTGGTCTCGATCTCCTGACCTCGTGATCCGCCCGCCTCGGCCTCCCAAAGTGCTGGGATTACAAGCGTGAGCCACCGCGCCCGGCCTATTTAATCATTAAAACAATATTTTTACCCTGATTTTGCAGATGAGAACACTGATATGCAGAAAATACCTTACCCAAGTTCACCCAGTGAATACATGGCAGAAAGGGGATTTGAAACCCAGCAGTCTTGGTTTAAACATTCACACACGTCTAACTAGAAAATGACACGTAAATAGCTTTATTAAATTTGCCGGATCTAAACTGAGTTAATGCTTTGTAAATTAGTGCCTTCAAATAAAACCTGTATTGTGCTGTTCAGTGTCTCATGGATGATCTAACTTATGGTCCTCAAAATGTTTACATATGAGTCCTTCCCTCAGCATCAGTGTTAGTGGCCCTACTTTCAATTCCTCTTAGTTGACAGTATAGATGACAAAGTGCTCTGATTAAGCCAGTACTTTATAGTTCTTGCAAAAATTATTCAATCCCCTCTTATCATCTGTAAGACAAAATCCAAAATCCACAACTTGACCTGGCCTGCCCAGCCCCAGCCTCCTGCAATGATTACAGTCTTGCCACGTGACTCTTCCGGTTTTCCCTGCAGGTCGGGAGCCTTCACGTGGAGGCATTTCCTCTGCTGAGAATGGTTCACCCCTTCCCCTTCCATCTATAACCAGTAAATCCCCACTCATGCTTTAGATCTCAAATGTAACTTCATCCAAGAACTCTTTCTTAATCCTCCAATTTTCACCAGGTCTTCTGTAATTCAACTTAGTGTTTCCCTAAATGTCCCCTTCAGAGCACCTATTATTTCATTACACAATTAGATGTGTATTTAGTTGTTAAGCACCTATCTCTAACAAAAACAGAGACACTTCTGAGAGCACAGACTGTTTCATTCACTCCTGCATCCTCAGCACCTATTACTACGTAAAAGCAGGTGGGCACTTTTGGATTCTCATGACGTAGACAGCTTTATCAATCTTCATCTGACATACAGGATGAAAGTTTCTATTGTCCCATGAATCTTTGAAACAAGTGACTAATATTAGTAACACCAATAATAGCTAACACTTAATGAGCAGTTTCTATTTTCCAGGCACAATTTTAAGAGCTTTGAAATTTGGAACTCAATTCATCTTTAAAACATTGTGAGATTGGTACTATGAGCTATGAGATTGATACTATTAAGCATTCTGCTCAACACATATATGCTACCCTCTAGCCAGGGATTCAAAGATACTGAAAAATTAGATGCTGCTCCCTTTTGACCCAGAGTAAACCCTGAGGCCATGACTTAGTTCAAAATGATTCTCAGAAATCTTTCACTTGCTGAACAACTGGCCCAGCAGTTGAATATCCTTGGGGTTTCAGGCCAGAGTATAAGTTGTCCTCAACCTCTGAGCAGTGATCACTGAGGTGAGAGGTTATGGCTGCAAGGAACCCCAAATTCAGCACACACAAAATGCAAATAGGAGTCAAAACAAATAGAAAAGTGCCACTGTTTTTCAAATATGAGTGAACATTATGACTAGTAAACTTCAAATTCATTTGAAACTGTTTTTCTGTTAATCACAATTCTCGTTATTTTCTAAACACTGAAAGAACTACCCTCATGGCCATTGTAAAGGATTCTCATAGTCAAATAGTTCAGGAGCTACTGCTACAGATAATCCATGAAGGACTATAGACCATTATATCAGTTTTATTTCAACACTTACATTGCAACACATTCATACAACTTAAATATGACAAATGTACTAACTATATCTACATGTCATAAATGGTCTATACAAGTGTACCTGAACTACATAGCAATCTTCCAACACCTTTCTCTAGCTTCCAGAACTCTTTCACTCAGATAAAAAATACCTGGTCTTCTTAGTTTAACAAACCATAAACAAACACTGTAAAGTTTTCAAAATTAATAATCACTTTCCCATATCTGATTCAAGATACTGTCATCACCATCTCTATATTTTTTGGAATTAAAATTAGATTAATTACTACATAGTGATTTACTTTTAAATTAAGAAGAGGTGGGATGCAAGTTCTAAATAATACTGTAATCTAAAATCATCTTTCTTAAGAATGTGGCCATCACATTTCAAAGACACATGCATGTTCCTCAAAGAATACTACAAAAAACAGACTATAATCCACTTGCTCTACTGAGCACATACAAATAATTTTACGTTTTAGGAAGTCATGATCCACGTTCAGTAACACACACTAGTTCCTTTGGGTTGCGTGTAAAGATAGAACCACTTTCCAGGTTTGGCTCTGGAAAATTTAGAGAAAGGGGATAGCAAAAGGAGAGACAGAGAAAGACTATGACTAATAGGAAGACAAATATGGGGAATAAAGAAGTTTTTAGATTTCTAGGACATTAAAGAAATTTTCAAGGTTTATCTGACTTAAATCATAAGAAACTTAATGGATGCAAATTCCGAATGCACCTTGAATTTTTGAGCAAATAAATTATAATACCAATTATAACTAAAAGTCAATTAACAAGCAAATTAGTAAAATAAATAGCATATACAATGGAGAAAAGTAAGGAAAAAAAAAAAGAAAGAGTGATACCTGGTGTCCAATGAGTGCAGTTTTAAATAGATAGAGGAAAATCTCAGGGACAAAGTGACATTTGTGCAAAGACCTGGCTGTAATGAAGATCGAAGTCATGAGGATGTGCCTTTTCTATCAGAAAGAACAAATCTGGGAATCTAAGAAGTGTAACTAAATTTAGAAAAAACATTGTATAATACACATTTTTGTCCTCAGACTTTAGTTCCACTATGTATGAGTTTCACCCCTTTGTATTGAGTTCTGATATAATAATCAAAATTGAGACTGAGAATTTGGAGGGAAAATTACACCTGTTTTCAACTAATTTGGTTTTTCATGTTGTGTTGCATATTTCATGTATTTGAATATTGGTTTTTCAGCTGTAACCCAAAAGAGCCCCTCTGGAAATGACATAGTACATCTCTGCGGAATATATTTCCTGCATTTAAAAAATACACAATAAAAAAGTAACTCCATAGTGTCTGTGTTCCATCAACCATAGCCTATTTTCTAATTGCAATACATGTATGCTCATTTTAAAGTTGATTTTCTCTATATTTAAACATCTTAACAGACTTATTTTTAGATCTTTGCTTAGCTTGACTTTATTCCATTTAGAAGAAGAGTATTTTGATATTTTGGAGAAATTTGTTTGTTTATAATTAACTATTAAACATGGGACTGTATTTCAAATAAAAACTATTTTAAGGGCAGAAAAGAAAAAAAAGGAAGGAAGGAAGGAAGGAAAGAAAGAGAAAGAGAGAACGAGAGAAAGGGAAAGAAGGAAAGAAAGAAAAAAAGAAAGAAAGAAAGAAAGAATCCTGTTTTCACAAACTCACTTTGAAGAAGATAAACTTATAATTCTAAATTTGCAAGTATCTTCAACGTGCCTGGCGTTTTACATAGAAGCAAACAAAGCTCAAGATGTTACATTGGTAATAATAAGTTAACTAAGCAAGCATGTTAAATTATTAAATTTGGAGAATACATTGTGCTTATTATGTTACTTACCCTTGCAGTGAACTAGAAAATGAATGTGGTCATTCCAGACTGGTTAAATTGGAAATATATTTTATACAGATGTGTCTAATGTAGTTTCCTGGCAGAGGAATAATGCACACAACTTATATTTATAAGTATACAAATCTGGTTTTATATTACAATGCAGTTCTGTAAAATCAGATTTCCCCCTCTACACTTTGGTTTTCACTTTCAGGATATATTTACCTCCTTTTATCATTTAAAGTATCTTTATTAAAACACTATTTTTTCCAGATCCTGCAGAGTTGGTTTCATTTATGGGCAGGCTGAGGGTTGGGAATTGAATAGGAGGGAATTTAAGAATAAACAGTGAGTGATCTATTTAAAACCAAGGGATTCACTCTCCTTAATTAGTGCTAAATTGATTTTTACAAAATCCTATTACTGCTGCCAACTTAGTTGAAATTCCAGTTCTTTTTCATTTTGTTTGGATCTTTTTTAATGCTAACTAATTGTATTCCCATCTGTTAAGATAGCTAGACAGCACTAATGTGTCCATTTCAGTTCCTTTGGCCATGTTCATTAGATTAATCTAGCCACGAAGACAATGAAAAATTTATCTAGACTAACCGTCCATTAACTTCTCTGATATCTTAGACTTTAAATATATGTGTGTGTCTGTAGATGCATATGTGTGTTTGTGTCTGTGTATGATATTGGTTTAGTTAGTGCATTTATTTTGAGGGAAATTTCAGTGAACTAGATTTATTATGCAAATAAAATAAATTTTTGTTAAATTTACTTTGGGGTTAATTAATACCAGCCATTATTCTCCACTTCAGAACCCAGAATAGAGTGCACTATAGACTGAAAGTTTGTGTCCCCCAAAAGTTGCATGTTGAAACCTAATTCCCTTTGTGATGGTATTTGGAGGTGAGGCCTTTGGGAGGTCATGAGGCTGGATCCCTCATGAATGAAATTAGTGGCCTTGTAAAAGGGACCCCAGGGAGCTTTCTTGTCCCTTCTGGCATGTAAGGGACACAAGAAGACAGTCGTCTAAGAACCAGGAAGTGAGCCCTCACTAGACACCAGATCTCCTGGAACCTTGATCTTGGGCTTCCTAACCTCCAGAACTCTGAGAAGAAAATTTATGTTGTTTATCAGCCCTCCAGTCTACGGTATTCTGTTATGGCAGCCTTAATGGACTAAGGCAAAGTGAGTCAAAAACTATTCCATTCAAAGACCTGAAGTTTTAATGTGATAGCAACACAAAGGAAACATGGAAAGGAGTAAATAATTCAAAATTAAATCACTGTTTATCACTGTAAAAGTGCCATTGGATTGCTATTCTGGTACTAAAGGTAACTAAGACTTATGCTACTTCTCTGGGCATCCTGTAAAAGAATGATTAGTTAGTTACCCTTTTTTTTTTTTTTTTTGAGACAGAGTCTCTCTCTCTCTGTTGCCCCGGCTGGAGTGCAGTGGCCTGATCTCGGCTCACTGCAAACTCCACCTCCTGCGTTCATGTCATTCTCCTGCCTCAGCCTCCCAAGTAGCTGAAACTACAGGTGCCCGCCACCATGCCTAGCTAATTTCTTTTTTTGTATTTTTAGTAGAGACTGGGTTTCACCATGTTAGCCAGCATGGTCTCGATCTCCTGACCTCATGATCTGCCCGCCTTGGCCTCCCAAAGTCCTGGGATTACAGGCGTGAACCACTGCACCCAGCCAGTTAGTTAACAATTTTCTCAAGCCAAGACTCAGAAAGTCTGGGTGTCAGATCACTTCTGGAATATATTATTACCAGTAGATTATTATGTAATAAATAAGAAAGTGCACATCCCAAATTGGGCCTTTCATTTACCTTCAGTTTATCCAAGGTGCAGTGTGCTAAGAGGGATGAAAAGCACACTGAGATCTCACTGGGTATGTCAATGCCCATAACCAATGGAGTTCGAGATTAGTCACCAGCAAAGTTATCAGTTAGTTAACGTTTGCTTTCAGCGTCACTTCACCATTTCCTTTCCTGCTGGCAAGATTGCCTCAGAGCTAACTTGTACTGGAAATCATTCCCAGGTCATTCCATAATTTGGCCCTTTCTCCACCAATGGAAATTCAGACAAAAGCAAAGCAAGGCAAATTATTCTGAACGACACAGCAAAAGTTTTATGAACGTACAGAGGAAGAATACACATGGTATGTTGGACTGGCCAGGGAAGGCTTTCCAGAAACAGTAAAAACTGAGCATTTATTGTGTGTTGGGAACTATGCAAAACACTTTACACATATTTTCTCTTTCATTATTATGACTATGTTATAAAGTAGGTAGTAGTAGTGAGGCAGGAGAATAGGGTCTGGAGGCAGGGAACATAAGGCCAGTGCAAGCTGACCTTCTACAACTAAATCAAATGGAAACACTTCAGCTATGACAGGAAATATCCTCTCCATTTACATGGGGCGTATACCGAGTAAATGACTTTGTAAACTTTACTTCACCCTCTTCATTTACACAGGGCATACACCAAGTAACCAATAGAAACCTCTAGAGGGTATTTAAACCCCAGAAAATTCTGTAATGGAGGCTCTTGAATCCCTATGCTCAGGTGGCTCCCACCCTGTGTGGCGTACTTTCATTTTCAATAAATCTCTGCTTTTGTTGCTTCATTCTTTCCTTGCTTTTTTTGTGCATTTTGTCCAATTCTTTGTTCAAGATGTGAAGAACCTGGACACCCTCTCCCAGTAAGAGTAGTGACTCTTGTATAGTTAATAAAATACAGGCTAAATTCAATTACATGTCATGTTTAAAATCACAGGTCCTTAGTCAGTGAACTGGAAAGATCTCCTTTCATCCATAAAGATGACCCTGGTAGTTTCTTAAAATCCTT
Source organism: Symphalangus syndactylus (assembly GCF_028878055.3). Lineage (NCBI taxonomy): Eukaryota > Metazoa > Chordata > Mammalia > Primates > Hylobatidae > Symphalangus > Symphalangus syndactylus. The sequence continues at coordinate 27,870,118 of NC_072438.2, forward strand.
TCTTAGCTAAAGTGAGAAGGGTGATGGTGGTAGGCATGGGTTGGAGAAGGTCATCAAAGATATGGGGGTCCCTGCTTCTTTCTTAATGAGCAGAACCTTTATAGATTTGCAATGAAATTTCTGGGCCTTGTTGAAACATGAAATTTAAATCTAAATACAAGCAGAGAGCAATATAAAGTTGAAGATAATGTTCATTTAAATAATGTTTATGCACGAAATCACTAGATTGAAAACATTTTTGAATTGTCCATTGCCATTTGGCTGGTTTCTTAACTCTAAGTATGATATATGGATTTAATAACCTATTCTTTACCCCATGCCCATCATGATGACAGGAATTAACAATCAAATTTAGATATTGGAGGGAAGCCCTGGCAGTCCAAGAAAATTACTTTAAGAAATAATTATAAGATGGTAACACAATTTCATACATTCCACGACTGAACAAATAACATTATGAACTAGAAATCTGGCAGCCACGCTAAATTACTTCCATTTCCTCACCTTTAACAAATATCCTAGTGACTCTGTATCTGTAAATTTCTTTCCTATAGCCTCCTTTCTGGAGTTTCTACTTGTGACCTCTTTCAAGCCATCAACTCTGAATTGTACATTCATTCAGTGCATAGTTATTGAGCCCCTACTATGTTCCTGACACTCTTTCAGGTATTAAGAATAAAACAGAAAAAAAAAAAAAAAACTAGAACACAATTTGAACGTAAATTTCTGAAGGCTAAAACCTTGGTTTCTGTTTGCTCCTTTTCACTGTTATATAGACAATTCCCATAACAGTGCCTGCCTCATAGAAGGTGCTCAATAATTATAGGCTGAGTGAATGAAAACAGAATAAATCCCTACTCCCATGTAGATTATATTCCAGGGATGGGGAGGTGAGGGGAGAGAGTTTGACAATGAGAAACAAACAAGCAAATACTTGTATCAGGTTACATGTTAATACTATGCATAGAAATAAGACGGAGTAATGGATATAGAAAGATCAAGCATTAAGAGGGATTCTTTTTAAAATAGGGCAGTCAGGAAAATATTCTCAAATGATATTTTATTTAGCAGGACCAGAAAGATTTGAGAGACCGTATAGCCATGTGCGGAAAGAACATACAAAGGTTTTGAGTAAGGAATATGTTTAGCATTTTCGTAGAACCAAATGACAAATCAGGCCAGAGCAGTGTGAGCCAAGGGAGAGGTGCAGAAATTAGGTCAAGTGAGTAGCAAGTCAGTAGCCAGCATCAGTTCATACAAAGCCTTGTTGTCCATGGGAAAGGCTGTGAATTTTAATTTGAATGAGATGAGAATAAATACATGGAAGCTATTTGAAAGGAGAAATGATCTGACCTGTCCTTTAAGGTATGTTTTAAGTGGATCTCTCTGGGTAGCAAAGGAAGAAGCCAGAAGATAAATGAGGAGGTGATTACGATGGTCCTGGCAAATGATAATGTTAAAATTTTAACTGAACTAGAGTAAAAGTCTTTATATTTCCTGTCTTAATCACAGCATTCTAGCCCAATCCAAATGCCAAAATGCCATTACTCATATGTAAATAAAACTGTGCTAATTCCCTGCTCAAAATTCTTTAAGTGTTTACTATAGTACAGAATTTCCAAAGTGATTCTCCTCATATTCCCTCACAACCTCCATTCTTTCAATCATCTTCCCTATTGATGAGGAATTTCTTAACATTTCCTTTAAAATGTTGCATCTTTGTGTGGCAAGTGTCTTCCAAATCTCATATCTATTGTTGACTGGAGCCTAAGGTACTGTCACAGCTAACAAAATACTTCTTGGGTACATACTGAGTGCCACAGCCCTTTTGTCAATTCAGCGTACACTTTGTGGGAGATCCAAACGCTAACTAGGTACCTAATACTTACATTATTTAATTTCAGTTGTGGGTTAGTACTACAGAGAAGTCCAGGCACCCAAGAGCCTGTTAGTGGAGGACCCAAAACAATGATGATCTTGAAGGCCAGAGGAGTTAACTCTTTCGAGTTGTTTTAAAATTAAGAACTAAAAGATAAAAATTTACTAAGCAAAGGGTGAGGAAACAAAACTAATCCAAGAAGAGGAAAAAGACAGCCGAAGCTCCCAAATTTCATAATCATATTTCAAAATGATCCTGCTTATGTAACTCTATGAAGAAGTTAAATAACGAAGAAAAGCAAAGCTTAGAACATTTAACAATTATACTGTATTCTGATGCTTACAAGTTATTTTGTTTATTTATTTATCTGTCAAATATGAATTGTAAGTAAATTTGTATATATTGTTACACCATAGGTGATACAAATATATGTAAATATGTCATGATTTCTGCTCTTATGTATAATGGTATCTATACAAGGTAATTTACCATAATGGGCCAATAAAAGTGCTAGAGGATGACAGCTGCAATGGGAGAGGATCTTTCCTTCATTTCTTCATTCATTTTTAATCGAAGTATATCAATGTACAATAAAATATACATACCTGATATGTACAAATTGATACATTTTGACATGAGTACACATCTGTGAAGGCATCACCACAATCTAAATAATAAATATAGTTATCACTATCCAAAGTTTGCTTTTAAAGTTACACATAGAGTTGTAATAGCCACTGTAACATCTTTGTCCACTACAGATTACATCTATGTCAGTTCCATGTTAACTTCAATTGATTGATTTTTCTCCTCTTTACAGGTGGCATTTTCCTGCTGCTTTTCCTGTCTGGTAACATTTGATATGTCCCAGAAATTGTGAACGTTAATTTGCTGGGTCCTATATATTTTTATATTCTTAAAAATATTCTTGAGCTTTTTTTGTCTGAGATTCATTTTAGTTACTTGGAAACACTTTGGTTCTCTCAAGTGTTGCTTTGAAGATGTTAGACGGACTGAGGAAGTGCTCAGTATAGGGCTGATTTTATCCAACTAGGTTTTCTGGAACATGAGTGCAGATCATATTCCCAGAACTGCATGAGACCTGGACACTTTTCCCTATAATCATTTTGGGGAATTATTCCCTTGGCGTTGGATATTTTCTCCACGTGTATGTGTTGGTTAACACTCAGATGAATCCTTGGTGGAACCCTCTTCAAATCTCTGGGGTTCTCTTGGTGCAGCTCGCCCTCTCAAGTATTCTGGCCTAAAAATTCTAGTCTCCTTGTTATCCTTGAATGCTCTGCTTCATCTCTGAATCTCAAAGAGTCCCCTAGCTTTATCTATATTTTTCTTCCCTGCATCATGGATGAAGGGTCTCTAAAAGTAGTTCATTTGGAAAATTGTAATGTTTGCCTTGTTGCTTACTGTCTCAAAGGGATCACTATTCTTTGTCTCCTTGTGTTTACTGTCTTGAAAACTGCTGTTTCATTTTCATAAGGCTGATTTTTGTATCAGCTAGGAAGGCAAATTCAATCCCTATCATTCCATTTTGGCTGAAGGAATAAATTCCATTCATGCATTTATTTAATTTCTAGTATGTGATATGGACTTGAGTGGACTGGGAAAGAGCAGTGAAAAAAATAGACAAAAAGTATTGCTTTTAGGCAGCTCACATTTAACATGAAGGGGCCAAACATTTTTGAAAAATATATGTACAATACATATTTTTTAAAAGTTAGATTGTGGTTAAGTAACATGTACAAAACCAAAGCTGGGAAGGAAGGTAGGAAGTACTCTCTAGAGATACATTTAAAATAGAGTAATCAGCCTGGGCACAGTGTGGCTCACGCCTATAATCCCAACACTTTGGGAGGCCGAGGCTGGCAGATCCCTTGAGGCCAGGAGTTCGAGACAAGCCTGGCGAACATACCAAAACCCCATCTCTACTAAAATTACAAAAATTAGGCAGGAGTGATGGTGTACATCGGTAATCCTAGCTACTTGAGGCACAAGAATCACTTGAACCCAGGAAGCAGATGATGCAGTGAGCAGAGACAGTGCCACTACACTCCAGCCTGGGCAACACAGCAAGACTCATAAAAAAGAAAAGAAAAGAAAAGAAGAGTGGTCATGGAAAGCCATACTGAAAAGGCATAGAGGCAAAGAGCAAACAATGTAGGTATCAAGGGGATAAGCTTTTCAGGCAGAAAGAACAACATGTCCAAAGGGCCTGAGCTGGGAAGATACCTGAGAGGAGCAGGCTGAAAATATGTCTAAAACATGTTGATTGAGAGGAAATTATTTGAAAGATGAAATTTCACAGATATGAGAACCAAATATTCAAGAGCCTTGTGGGGTGTCTTAAATCTTTATTCTTCATTCAGGGAGTGGAGAATTGCTGGGATATGTCATATGCCTTCACATGTGGTTGTTTGGCTTCTCTCATTGTGGTAGAATAAAGCAGGGCAAGGTCTGAAAGGAAGGGAAGTCTAAGGTGAGAGGACCTGTTCTTTGGCTGACTTTTGAAATGTAGGTGGGAGGCAGGAGATGACAGTACAACAGAACAGAATAATAGCAGCAGAAGCAGTGAAAAAGTATTGGTTTCTAGAAATATTTTGAAGAGTAAAACCAAGAAGAGGTGATGATGGATTTGATATGGGATATGGAGAGAGAAATTCTAGGATAATTCCAGGGTGTTTGGCCTGAGAAACTGGAGGGATAGGCTGAAGTTACCACAAACAGAGGAAGGAGTAGATTGGGGTAGGAGTGATGAGGAGTCTGTGTGCATTAAAAAACAACAACAACAACAACAAAAGTATTGAGTTAAGAAAGCCCATGGCAATTGTATAAAATGGCCAGGAGCTGAGTTATCTGAATGGCATCAAGATTCATACTGAGCCAGGCGCGGCGACTCATGCCTGTAATCCTAGCCCTTTGGGAGGCCAACACAGGAAGATCACCTGAAGTCAGGAGTTCAAGACCAGCCTGGCCAACATGGTGAAACCCTGTCTCTACTAAAAATACAAAAATTAGCTGGGTGTGGTGGTGCATGCCTGTAATTGCAGCTACTGGGGAGGCTGAGGTAAGGGAATCGTTTGAATCCAGGAGGCGGAGGTTGCAGTGAGCCAAGATCGTACCAGTGCACTCCAGCCTGGGTGACACAGCGAGACTCTATCTTAAAACATAAAAAAAAAAAGAAAAGATTCCCAATGAGATATAATAGTAAAAAGGAAAAAAAATAGGTATAAAGGTCAGTTTGTGGTCAGATCTCAGAAATCTTTCAATACCAGCTGCTATGGTTTGAATGAGTTCCCCATAAGTTCATGTGTTAGAAACTTGGTCCTCAATGCAGCAGTGGTGAAAGGTAGGGTCTTTGGGAAGTGATTGGGTCACGAAGGCAATGCCTTCCTGAATAGATTAATTCATTCATAGATTAGTGAATTAATGGATAAGTGGTCGATCCAGTAAGTGAGTTAGTTATCATAAGAGCGGGTCTGTTACAAAAGTCAGTTGGCCACCTATCATGAATTCCCTCACCATGCGATGCCCTGCACCACTACAGGACTTTGCAGAGTCTCCACAAGGAACCTGGCCCTGGTCAAATGTGTCCCCTATACCTTGAACTTCCCAGCCTGCAGAACTGTAAGTAATATATTTCTTCTCTTCATAAATTACCTACTCTCAGGTATTCAGTTATAGCAACAGAAGATGGATCAAGACATTTGAAGAGTGTTCCACCAAGGATTCATCAGTTTGTAATTTGTAGAGATTAGAGAGAAACTGGGTAAAGATTTTTGAGAAACTTCAGTGAAAAACACAAAGGTTACCAAAGCTTTACCCAGTAGTTTGGGAACTCTGCAGATACTACTGTAAAGTTAAAATATCAAGCTCAAATAAATACTATGGTAGGAGCGTCTCCCTGGATTTTTGAAACTCTAAATAAGGCAATGTGGCATAGTTGTAAAATGCTGAGGAATATGGCTGTGAGCCAAGTTGCTGTATAGTAATCAAAGATACAGTGATGTATATTGAGCAAAGGTGTCATATAGACTGTGATATACAGAGACATAAGTCATATATGGCAGATGACCCTTCAAAGAACATACAAACACGAATACACCCATAGCTCTGTGAGGGAAAGTAATAGACAACAGAAAAAGCTTTGGATGATAGAAAGTTTTAGTGAACTCCTCATTTCACCATGTCTAGCTAAGATGTTTAGGTAAGGAATATGGTCTCTCAGTGATATAAATGTTTTATCAGTAAAGTCGAAAAAGTATCTCGTCTAGCATTTAAAATTAAGTGGAGTCAATAAAACGGTAAATGGCTGTTCCTTCCTCTGCTCTCACATGTTACCATCCTGCTTATTATTGAGTGAAAACTTTGGGGATGAGTGTGAATGGAAATGAGAAATTTTCAGGGCAAATAATGTAGACAGAGCTCTTAAAGGTACAGAGGAATAGTAAATATAAGAAGAGAGAAATGGTAAAGAGTTTCAAATGTTTAGAATAAACAAGCTAATGAATAGACAGCCCTTTTTAGATAAATGGCTTATAAAAATAACTTAAAGCTTTCATCCTCTGATATTTTGACTAATACAAATGGCTTCTTTCTGGCATTTCTGCCTGCAGAAGTGCTACCCTAGAGAGACTTCGGAAGCCAATGAAAAGCAGGAGACACAGATAACATAATGGTAGCCACTAATACACAGAAAAGATAAAGAAAATAAGATATTTAGCTGGGCGCGGTGGCTCACGCTTGTAATCCCAGCACTTTGGGAGGCCGAGGCGGGTGGATCACAAGGTCAGGAGATCGAGACCACAGTGAAACCCTGTCTCTACTAAAAATACAAAAAATTAGCCAGGCATAGTGGCGGGCGCCTGTAGTCCCAGCTACTCGGAGAGGCTGAGGCAGGAGAATGGCATGAACCCAGGAGGTGGAGCTTGCAGTGAGCCGAGACTGTGCCACTGCACTCCAGCCTGGGCGGCAGAGCGAGACTCCGTCTCAAACAAACAAACAAACAAAAAAGATATTTAGATATGGCAAGGAGTCCTGGGAAGCAGCAAAGTCAATTATATTATTGGAAATGTAGTAAACAGTATCAGGTGAGATTGGAAGGGTGTTTGAAATCAACTAGAAAATGGTATGCTAAGTAAGGTCAACCACTTGCATTATGTAGAACATAAACATATGAGCAGAAAGTTAATATCTTTCATTGTCCAAAAAAAAAAAAAAAAAAAAATGAGCTGGATCATCCTTCTCTGTAGTCTGTATAATTGTTCTTGGAGCTTAGACTCTACAAGACAAGTTGGATACCCTCTTAAAACAATAGCCTCACAGGATGGATGTGATATTTGAGCTATTTGAATGTAGGAATATGATGGCCACAGTCAGTTATAACAACACCTGAAGGTTTAAGTTATATTTAAGCTATTGTTATTTATCTATTTATCTTTTATTTTATTTTATTTTATTTTGAAATGTAGTCTCACTGTGTCATCCAGGCGGGAGTGCAGTGGCATGATCTCGGCTCACTGCAAATTCCACCTCCTGGGTTCAAGTGATTCTCCTGACTCAGCCTCCTGAGTAGCTGGGATAACAGGTGTGCACCACCATGCCCCACTAATTTTTGTAGAGAAGGGGTAACACCACATTGGTCAGGCTGGTCTCAAACTCCTGACCTCATGATCCACCCACCTTGGCCTCCCAAAGTGCTGGGATTACAGGTGTGAGCCACCACACCTGGCCTAAGCTATTTTTATTTAAAACAAACAAACAAACAAAAAACAGGACTAAGTCTATTAATTATTCTAAACATTCCAAATTCTTTGCCATTTCTGTGCATTTATATTTACTGTTCCCCTGTGCCTTTAAGAGCTCTGTCTACCATTCTCTGCCTGGGAAATTCCTTATCTCCATTCGACTCATTCCCAAAGCCCTCACTCATTCACCCAGAAAGTGGAGCTATCTCCTGCATTGAAATTCCAAATCACTTGGTAGGTACGTTTTGTTTAACCCCTCTTTCCTGGCTGACAGCTCTGTAGCTGGGACAGTGGACGAATCTAAGCCTCAGTTCTAGCACCATATTGTAATTATTATTTTTGAAATCTCTTTTTCACCTCTAATCACCCTGAGGGTTCTTTTATGGGAGAAAGTTATCCTCCTCTGAGTCTTTATCTTTCTGGATTCCCAAGTACACCACAATGCTAGCCAGGTGTGTTCAGTGAATGTATACTGATGGAACTCACCTGGCTATTCTTGCCTATTTCACTTGTCTTCTGCTAAGGCAAGGCTTCAGAGAGCCTAGATGCTATGGAAACAGGTTTACATAAATACCTCTATAAGAAATGTGCTCTGCCAGAGCTCATAACTGGTTACAGAGTGAATTTTTCAAACTGAAACTTCTTCAAATAATTGCTCTGGAAATCTGTGTTGTCAGGCCATGCTTAAAAAAAAAAAAAAAAACCTTTTCCTCTACCAGATTACATTAACCACCTACATACTGTGGGAAATATCGGTTCAGAAGAGCCTGGTTGGCACAATTTTCCTTGCTATATCACACTTCACATCTTAAATCGTTAGCTTCACCAACATGACGCTTGGGATAGATAAGATCAGGTAAGAGCTTGTTCTTTTTTAATGTTATTTTAATCTGGTACAGACTAAAGCATTTTTACCACCATCATAAAGCAAAAGAAAGCTGTCTGTTGTGAGTTTCATGCGCGTCCGTGTGAAGAGACCACCAAACAGGCTTTGTGTGAGCAACATGGCTGTTTATTTCACCTGGGTGCAGGCAGGCTGAGTCTGAAAAGAGAGTCAGTGAAGGGAGATGGATTATCATTAGTTGTTACATGTTTTGGGATAGGCGGTGAAATTAAGAGCAATGTTTTGTGGGCAGGGGTGGATCTCACAAAGTACATTCTCAAGGGTGGGGAGAATTACAAAGAACCTTCTTAAGGGTGGGGGACATTACAAAGTACATTGATCAGTTAGGGTGGGGCAGGAACAAATCACAATGGTGGAATGTCATCAGTTAAGGCTATTTTTACTTCTTTTGTGGATCTTCAGTTACTTCAGGCCATCTGGGCATATACGTGCAAGTCACAGGGGATGCGATGGCTTGGCTTGGGCTCAGAGGCCTGACATTCCTGCCTTATATTAATAAGAAAAATAAAACAAAATAGTGTTGAAGTGTTGGGGCTGCGAAAATTTTTGGGGGGTGGTATGGAGAGAGAATGGGTGATGTTTCTCATGGCTGCTTCAAGTGGGATTCAGGGCAGCGTGGGAACCTAGAGTGGGAGAGATTAAGCCAAAGGGAGGTCTTGTGGTAAGAGGTGATATTGTGGGGATGTTAGAAGAAACATTTGTCATATAGAATGATTGGTGATGGCCTGGATACAGTTTTGGATGAATTGAGAAATTAAACGGAAGATACAAGGTCCGAATAAAAGAAGGAGAAAAATGGGTATTAAAGGACTAAGAATTGGGAGGACCCAGGACATCTGATTAGAGAGTGCCTAGGGAGATTCAGCATAGTCCTGCCAGCAAAGATTATTTATTTACTTCAAGAGTTATGAGTGGCAGTTTGGGGATAGCACCAGGAGACATCAGCTGTGATGGCTTGGAGAAACAGTGTAAACTGGCAGTGTAAACAAGAGCAGGGCATGTATGAGTAGTTGAGAACGGTGAATAGGAGTATGACTGGAGAGCAGATAGTAGGGATGACAAGTTTTTTGGGGCACATTCCAAGTTGGTCTGGTGTTTGGAATGAGACTGGGGCTTAATAAAAAGGAGCATCTATACAGGAGCTCAAATGAGCTGTACCTTGTAGCATTCCAAGGACAGGCCTGAATTCTGAGAAGGGAAAGTGGTAAAAGTATTATCCAGTCTTTTTTAAGTTGGTGGCTGAGCTTGGTGAGGTGTGTTTTTAAAAGGCCTTTATTCCGTTCTACTTTTCCTGAAGATGGAGGACCGTAAGGGATATAAAGGTTTCACTGAATACTAAGAGCCTGAAAAACAGCTTGGCTGATTTGACTAATAAAGGCTGGTCTGTTATCAGACTGTATAGAGGTGGGAAGGCTAAACTGAGGAATTATGTCTGACAGAAGGGAAGAAATTACTGCGGTGGCCTTCTCAGACCCTGGAGGAAAGGCCTGTACCCATCCAGTGAAAGTGTCTACCTAGACTAAGAGGTATTTTAGTTATCTGACTGAGGGCATGTTGAGTAAAGCTAATTTGCTAGTCCTGGGTGGGGGCAAATCGTCGAGCTTGAAGTGTAGGGAAGGGAGGGGGCCTGAATAATCCCTGAGGAGTAGTAGAATAGCAGATGGAACACTGAGAAGTTATTTCCTTGAGGATAGATTTCCACGATGGAAAGGAAATGAGAGGTTCTAAGAGGCGGGCTAGTGGCTTGTACTATATAGCATAGCCTGCCTTTGCTGGTGTGTGGCAATTAGGCCTGGTGGAACTGCCATCAACAAATCAAGCATGATCAGGGTGAGGAACAGGAAAGAAGGAAATATGGGGAAATGGGGTGAATGTCAGGTGCATCAGAGAGATACAGTCATGGGGGTCAGGTGTGGTATCAGGAATAATGTGGGAGGCCAGATTGAAGTCCGTGCCAGGAACAATGGTAATTGTGAGACTTAACAAAGAGTAAGTACAGCTGAAGGAGCCGGGGAGCAGAAAGTATATGCGTCAGGTATGAGGAAGAAAATAGATTTTGGAAGTTATGAGAAATGTAGAGAGTGAGTTGAGCATAGTTTGTGATTTTTAGGGCCTCTAAAACTATTAAAGCAGTGGCAGCCACTGCATGCAGACATGAGGGCTAGGCTAAAACAGTAAGGTCAAGTTGTTTGGACAGAAAGGCTACAGGGTGTGGTCCTGGCTCTTGTGTAAGAATTCTGACTGCACTAACAATGCCTAGGAAAGAAAGGAGCTGTTGTTTTGTAAGGGATTGCGGTTTGGGAGATTAATTGGATACGATCAGCAGGGAGAGCACGTGTGTTTTTATGAGAATTATGCCAAGATAGATAACAGATGAGGATGAAATTTGGGCTTGACTGAAGTAATGGGGGCTGTCTGTGAAGCTTTGCGGCAGTACAACCTAGGTAATTTGCTGAGCCTAATGGGTGTCAGGGTCAGTGTAAGTGAAAGCAAAGAGGCTGGGATGAAGGGTGCAAAGCAATAGTAAAAAAAAAAGCATGTTTGAGATCCAGAATAGAATAATGGGTAGTAAAGGGAGGTATTGAGGATAGGAGAGTATATGGATTTGGCACCATGGGATGGATAGGCAAAACAATTTGGTTGATAAGGTGCAGATTTTGAACTAACTTGTAAGCTTTGTCTGGTTTTTGGACAGGTAAAATGGGGGAATTGTAAGGAGAGTTTATAGGTTTTAGAAGCCCATGCTGTAGCAGGTGAGTGATAACAGGCTTTGATCCTTTTAAAGCGTGCTGTGGGATGGGATATTGGCGTTGAGTGGGGTAAGGGTGATTAGGTTTTAATGGGATGGTAATGGGCATGTGATCGGTTGCCAGGGAAGGAGTAGAGATGTCCCATACTTGTGGGTTAAGGTGGGGGGATATGAGAGGAAGACGCGAAGGAGGCTTTGAGTTGGGGAGAAGGGCAGCAATGAGATGTGGCTGTAGTCCAGGAATAGTCAGGGAAGCACATAATTTAAAGTGTCTCGGCCTAATAAGGGAACTGGGCAGGTGGGGATAACTAAAAAAGAGTGCTTAAAAGAGTATTGTCTAAGTTGGCACCAGAGTTGGGGAGTTTTAAGAGGTTTAGAAGCCTGGCCGTCAATACCCACAACAGTTATGGAGGCAAAGGAAACAGGCCCTTGAAAAGAAGGTAATGTGGAGTGAGTAGCCTCCATATTGATTAAGAAAGGGACGGGCTTACCTTCCACTGTGAGAGTTACCGGAAGCTCGCCGTCTGTGATGGTCTAGGGGGCTTCCGAGGCGATCGGGCAGTGTCAGTCTTCAGCCACTAAGCCAAGAAGATCTGGGAAGGAGTCAGTCAGAGAGCCTTGGGCCAGAGTTCCAGGGGCTCTGGGAGTGGCTGCCAGGTGAGTTGAACAGTCCGATTTCCAGTGGGGTCCCACACAGATGGGATGCGGCTTAGGAGGAATCCCGGGCTGCAGGCATTCCTTGGCCCAATGGCCAGATTTCTGGCACGTGTAGCAAGCTCCTGGGGGAGTTGGTTCTGGAGGAACGCCTGGCTGCTGTGGTTCAGGCGTTTGGAAGTTCTTGTGTGCTGGATATGTGGCTGGGGTTTGTCTCACAGTGGAGGCAAGGAATTGAAACTTTTTTCTGTTATTGTACACCTTGAAGGTGAGGTTAATTAAGTCCTGTTGTGGGGTTTGAGGGCCAGATTCTAAATTTTGGAGTTTTATTTAATGTCGGGAGCAGATTGAGTAATAAAATGTATACTGAGAATAAGATGGCCTTTTGACATTTTAGGGTCTACGGCTGTAAAGCGTCTCAGGGTTGCTGCCAAACAAGCCATGAACTGGGCTGGATTTTTATACTTGACGAAAAAGAGCCTAAACGCTATCTGATTTGGGATAAAGAAAAAGGAGCATTAACCTTGACTATGCCTTTAGCTCCAGCCACCTTTTTAAGAATAAATTGCCGGGCAGGTGGGGGAGGGCTAGTCACGGAAGGAAACTGTAAGCGGGACCGGGTGTGAGGAGGGGAGGTGATAAAAGGATTATAGGGTGGAGGAGCGGAGGCTGAGGAAGAATTGAGACCTAGCTCAGCCTGGTGAGGAGGGGAGAGGTCAGATGGGTCTGTAGAAAAGGAAGATTAGAAAGACTCAGCAATGCTTGGGGTTGGGACTGAGGGGACAGGCGGGAGGGAAAGGAGGAAGATTTGGGATGAGTTGCACTGGGCACAGAGACTAGGAAGGGACTGATGTGTAAAAGAATGCCTGGACATCAGGCACCTCAGACCATTTGCCTATTTTATGACAAGAATTATTTAGATCTTGTAGGATGGAAAAATTGAAAGTGCCGTTTTCCGGCTATTTGGAACAACTGTCGAGTTTGTATTGGGGTCAAGTGGCATTGCAGAAGAAAATAAGATGCTTAGATTTTAGGTCAGGTGAGAGTTGAAGAAGTTTTAAGTTCTTAAGAACACAGGCTAAGGGAGGAGGAGAAATGGAAGGTGGAAGCTTGCCCATAGTGAAGGAGGCAAGCCCAGAGAAAAGAGTAGAGACATGGAGAAGGAGTGGGGGGGGGTCTTGCCCTCCAGAAAAGCAGAGAAGGGGTTGGGGCATGGAAATAAGGGATTGAGGCACAGAGATATAAGAGGTTGGGGCACAGAAATAAGGGATCGGGGCGCACCGATGAGAGGTCGGGGTACAGAAATAAGCGATTGGGGCGCAGAGATAAGAGGTTGGGGTGTGGAAATAAGCGATTGGGGGTTCTTGTCCCCCAGAAAAGCAGGACTTGCTGTTAAGGGTGAAGGAGAAGGGATTGAGGGGTACTTGCCCCTACCCCAGAAAAGCAAGACTTGACGCTAAGGGTGAAGGAGAAGGGGTTGAGGGGTACTTGCCCCTGCCCCAGAAAAGCAGGACTTGCTGCTAAGGGTGAAAGAGAAGGGGTTGAGGGGTACTTGCCCCTGCCCCAGGAAAGAGGGACTTGCCGCTAAGGGTGAAGGAGAAGGGGTTTAGGGGTACTTGCCCCTACCCCAGAAGGGTGGGACTTGCCACTAAGGGTGAAGGAGAAGGGGTTGAGGGGTACTTTCCCCTGCCCCAGGAAAGCAGAGAAGGGGTAGAGACACGGAGAGAAGGGGTTAGGGTACTTGCCCCTCCCCCAGAAAAGCGGTACTTGCCTCTAAGGGTGAAGGACCAAGGCAGGCATCCCTGCGTGGTCTGACACCTCTGAAACGTGGGTGAATAATCAGAGAGGCGTCCCTGCAATGATTAAACACCAAGGGAAGGCTGCCTTCCCAGTCCGTGATTGGTGCCGGAGTTTTGGGTCCACGGATAAAATGTGTCTCCTTTGTCTCTACCAGAAAATGAAAGGAACTGAAATTAAGAGAAGGGAGAGATTGAAGTGTGGCACCAAGATTGAAAGGAGAAAGAGGTTGAGGGATAGTGAGGGAAGTTGCAGAAGAGAGTAAAAAGAGGCCGCTTACTGGATTTGAAATTGGTGAGATGTTTCTTGGGCTGGTTGGTCTGGGGACCTGAGGTTGTAGGTGGAGCTTTTTCATGGAGCAAGGGGCAGGAGGACAGGGGATTGATCTTCCAAGGGAGGTCCCCCAATCCGAGTCATTGCACCAAATTTCATGCGCGTCCGTGTGAAGAGACCACCAAACAGACTTTGTGTGAGCAACGTGGCTGTTTATTTCACCTGGGTGCAGGTGGGCTAAGTCTGAAAAGAGAGTCAGTGAAGGGAGATGGATTATCATTAGTTCTTATAGGTTTTGGGATAGGCAGTGAAGTTAAGAGCAATGTTTTGCGGGCAGGGGTGGATCTCACAAAGTACATTCTCAAGGGTGGAGAGAATTACAAAGAACCTTCTTAAGGGTGGGGGAGATTACAAAGTACATTGATCAGTTAGGATGGGGCAGGAACAAATCACAATGGTGGAATGTCATCAGTTAAGGCTATTTTTACTTCTTTTGTGGCTCTTCAGTTACTTCAGGCCATCTGGGTATATACATGCAAGTCACAGGGGATGCCATGGCTTGGCTTGGGCTCAGAGGCCTCACACCAAGGCCTCCCCAGCCATGTGAAATGGTGGCTGGGGATTAATTAAACCCTTTTCCTTTGTAAATTACCCAGTCTAGGGTATTTCTTTATAGCAGTGTGAAAACGGATTAATACAATTACAAAATTAGGGTTTAGCATGTTGGAGTCTCATTTCAGAGTAAAATGGTAAAATGTTAAAATCGCACTTAGTCGTTGTGTAATGGCCTGGAAAAGCTAGCATTTTGAGTGATCTCCAGCAATTGTAAATCACTTTTCATAAACAAATTTTATATCATTTTCATAATGGCATTCATCCTCATTTGTTATTTATTCATGCTAGTTCCTTCTCCAGATAAGACAAACGAGGCTTAGAAATGCTTGTCATTTGTGTATGCTCTCAACACAGTAAGCATCAGAACTAGGGCTGCCAGACTGGCTTCCCGTGCCTCCATGTCAGTGCACATTTGGTTGATCAAGATGTTCCCTTCTGCTTCACCTCCAGAGTAAGGTGTCCTTGTGAGTGCATCCCAACAGCAGTAACCCCACAAGGTCATATCAGTCCCTGCTAATTTGTAGACCATTCAATGCAACTTCCATCTCTTGTGTTCTTCTTTATCCTCTCCTCTTCAGAATGCTTACTTACTCCGCAAATTAATATATTATTAATTTTTGGTTGTAACCATTATCAAAATTATCTTTAGTAGAGATTATGGATTTTTTATGATTTCTAAGAAAAAAATAAAGTATCATTCATTTAGTAACTTGTCCATCTAAGTTATCTTAGACATTCTTCTCCACTTACACATCCTGCATCCCAATCAACTGTTTTCTAAATGATATGTATATCAGGCTATTTTATAATCGATTCATTTTAGAAAATTTCTTCTCAATTCTTATTGAGGAAATTATAGTTTTAGCACTTACCTATCATTGCTTTTCCTTCCCTCCACACTAACACCTCACAACCATCTTCTTTATCCCTCTAATGTAAATATATTATATAAATGTATCATAACTTCTGGTCAAATCAATATTAGTATCCACATTGTTGACTAGATCAGTATCAATTACACCTGATCCTAGTAATATACTGTGATCATCTTTCCTTTTATGTTCATCTTATTATTTTGTTGGAGATTGTGATGGTTAATACTGAATGTCAACTTGATTGGCTTGAAGGATACAAAGTATTGATCCTGGATGTGTGTGTGAGGGTGTTGACAAAAGAGATTAACATTTGAGTCAGTGGATGGGGAAAGGCAGACCCACCCTTAATCTGGGTAGGCACAATCGAATCAGCTGCCAGCACTGCTAGAACATAAAGCAGGCAGAAAAATGTGAAAAAAAGAATGGCCTAGCCTCCCAGCCTACTTCTTTCTCCTCTGCTGGATGCTTCTTGCCCTTGATCATCGGATTCCAAGTTCTTCAGTTTTGGAACAAGGACTGGCTCTCCTTGCTCCTCAGCCTGCAGATGGCCTATTGTGGGACCTTGTGATCATGTGAGTTAATACTTAATAAGCTCATATCTATATATATAGAGATATACACACACATTATGTAATATATAGTATTTTATATATATGTGTATATATATGTATATATATGTGTGTATATATATATATATATATATTCCTTTAGTTCTATCTCTCTGGAGACCCCTGAATGATACAGAGATAATTGCTTTTTTCATGTAATATATTTATATTTTTTAATTTAACAAGTAAAATTACTTAACACACAAGTAAAATTCCTCTGAAAGCTATTTTTTCACATGACTAACCACATCAGGTAGCCTCTTATTCTCATTATTTGTGTGTTTGTTTGTTTCTTTATTTAATTTTATATATCACACCTCCCAGAGCCCCCATTCTGCTGCTTCAGTTCAGTCTGATTGCCCTACAACTGCTGTATCTTGTCATCCAGGAGTTTCCCCTTGTCTCTGTTCCCATTGGTTTTTTTGTTTGTTTGTTTTAAGAATCTCATGACTTCCTCTTGGCTTAGTTCCTCATTTGCACATATTATATGTTCCAAAAGAAAAAATAATAATCCTAAGAATGAGTGCCTACAACTTATATTATTGGAAATATATTCTAAAAGTCCTCCACCTAAACAAAAAATCTAGAAGCATCAGACATGTATAAAACAAATTTCATTTTAAATCTCTAGCTAAGTTTACTATAAAGCAAAGGGAACTCTTAGCTCAAATAGAGCTTCTAACAAGCAGTGAGCTCTTAGCATGAAGAGAGAGAGCTGCTAAAAAGTGGTGCACAGGCTTCACAGCTAAGACTTTTCTGTAGACATTTATGAATGTTACGAATGTTGTTCTTAGGTTTTAGAGACATAGGAAGTTTTAGAATTAAGCAAGGTGAGGAGTTGAACTCGAAGTCCCTCTACATCATGCAAAGAATAGGGCTCTACCGACAGAGAAATGGTCGTCTAGAAAAAATAAAATCACTTCAAGACAGGATGGTAAGGATATACATTTGTCTCAGCCTGGGCACAGGATTGGGTTAGGAAAAACATCTTCTTTAGGAATTCCAAAGCACAAGATGCTAAATTGTTATTATGTATTATTAGGATATTTTTTAAATCTCTAAGATAAGTAAGTAATTTAAAGTGATCCCAGGTTAATTGCACCAAGACAAGATGAACAGAGTTCATGAAGAAATAAACCACCATGAAGAGTCCCCTGAAAAAACGACTTAATTAGAATTCTAAGAATTCCAGTGACGAGAGTTATCCCAAAAATATGTAAAATGGTTTTCCTTAAACTGTTAAACGAAATAAAAATATAATAAAGGAAAATTAAAAACCCCCAATACATGTTTGAAAAGAGCCAAGAGGACTTGGAGACATGAAAAGCAATAACATTGAAATTTTTTTTTAATTGAATAGATGAAGTAGCAGATTGCACATGGCTGGAGAGGGATTGTTAAGCTAGGAGACAGATTTAATTAAATAGCTTTAATGCACCACAGACAGGCAAATTAAAAAAATAAGAGAAAGGCTAAGTCCCAGTAGGAAAATATTGATTAAAATAGATCTATTCCGAAGTTCAGAAGATGAAAGAAAGGATGGAATTAGGAGGGAGTACTATAGGGGAAAAAAATAAGGTTTAGAATTTTTACAGTATCTTTTTCTAAAAAACTTGAATGATCAAGTGCAGAAAACCAAAAAAATTCCAAGTGAGACAAACAAATTAATACCTAGAAACACTATATTGAAACTGCTGAACACCAAAGACAATGAGATCTTAAAAGCAGCCAGAATAACAGACAACAAATTACTACAAAGCAATAACAAGCAGAGAAGCAGTGCATCATTAAGAGCAGCAGAATGTGTTCCATAGGCTGAGGGAACAGAACTGTTAATCTAGAATGGCATGACTTGTTAAGCTATTCAGAAATAAGGTAAAGAGAGATACATTCAGAAGCCTCTTCACACTCACACACACAAAAATACCTAGAGAATTAACCATCACAACTTCAGATAAAAGACTTTGAGTGTTAATACAAATTATACAAAACTTGGAAATAAAGCAAAGATAAATGTCAGAGAAGCAAGGCAGTTTTCCAACAAGCTTATCTGGGGGTCAGCTGATTCTCTAGGAGAATGTAAGACCGTCTGCAAAATTGATTAGGGTTTAGACATTTTGCAGTAAAACTGTGAAGGTATGATGATTTTTTGGTTTTGCTCAGTAGAGAAGATATCATGAAAGTTATGGTTTTATTGTCCTGTAGAATATTAAATGGCTTTGTAACTAAGAGCATTCTGGGTTTTTTTTTTTATTATTTTTTTACCCCCTCCCTCACTCTCACAGCACTTTTAATTTAGCGCTCCTTTGTCCTCACTGACTTTATATCCCATTTTCTGAAATTGTCTTTTGAACCAGTCATGTTATTTTGCTGCTAAATAAAACTTTGTGGCACACTATTTTCCAAGAATTTTTTTTCATTTTTGAATAATGCTCGGACAAGACTGTACTTCAAAACAAGAGAAAAGTAACCTGAAAAACAAAAAGAAACAGCAACTTGTAGAAAAAAAATGTGTAAAACTAAATGTCTATACACGTGAGTAAATCTAAATGTATATTCGCCACTTGAGATTGTAATAAAATATAAATGGTTTAGAAGAAAATGTTTTAAATGGAACGAAACATTGAGAACATTAAGAATGAGATTATCATAATTAGTGAATTTTATGTTTTTTATGTTTTTCAGGAGAGGCTAGAGGTATTAATTAACCTAAGATTTTATTATATGAATATATTGTAATTAGGGTAATTATAAAAATTATTAAAAGGTCCAAATTATTGGAGAAAAAACACTGAATTTTAAAAAAATCAAACTTCAAGCAGTCATAGATGTAAAAAATGAATATGGAAAAGCATTAAATTGTAAAAGTAATTAGAAAGTATAATTATAATTATAGAACTAAATCGGTAATTAGAATAAAAATTAATAGACTCCTTTTAATAGTGGCAGAGGCTGTCGAATTGGATTTTGAAATTTGTTGTTATTTACAAGTCACAGGCTTAAAACACAAGGGCCTGGAAAAGCACATAGAAGAGTCAAAGACTGGAAAAAATATATCGAGCAAATGCTAACCAAAATACAGCTAAGATACCTATAGGTAGTTCATAGATAAAATGGTCAAAGCACGTTAGTGTGGATACAGAAAGTCTCTGAATCAGGATAAAACGTATCATCACAAGGAAAATATTAAAATTATTGATCTCGGCCAGGCGTGGTGGCTTACACCTGTAATCCCAGCACTTTGGGAGGCCAAGGCAGGTGGATCACTTGGGGTCAAGAGTTCGAGACCAGCTTGGTCAACATGGTGAAACTCCATCTCTACAAAAAATACAAAAATAGGCTAGTCATGGTGGCACATGGCTGTAGTCCCAGATACTCATGAGGCTGAGGTGGGAGAAGTGCTTGAACCCAGGAGATGGAGGTTGCACTGCACTCTAGCCTGGGTGACGAAGTGAGACTCTGTTTCAAAAACAACAACAACAACAACAAAACAAAACAAAAACAGTGGCTCACACCTCTAATCCAAGCCCTTTGGGAGGCCAAGGTGGGTGGATCACCTGAGGTCAGGAGTTGGAGACCAACCTGGCCAACATGGTGAAAACCCTGCCTCAACTATAAATACAAAAATTAGCTGGGCCTGGTGGCGGGCACCTGTAGTCCCAGCTACTTGGGAGGCTGAGACAGGAGAATCGCTTGAACCCAGGAGGCAGAGGTTGCAGTGAGCCAAGATTGCACCACTGCACTCCAGCCTGGGTGACAGAGTGAAACTCTGTCTCAAAAAAAAAAAAATTATATTTTCCAACTTAATATTCTCGGAATATATAAAGGAAAAATGACAGAATTCACTTCTAATAAGATATTTGAATACAACAATCTGAGGAGTTGATAAATATATCAATTAATACTATGTGAATCTTTAGTTCCTGCTTTTTGTTAAAAGAATGTATAATTAGATATGATAAAGCATTTTTGAAAGGAAAAAAATTATCATCAAATGTAACTATATTAACATTGTCTTCTATAGTCATTTATGCCTACCTAACAAACACTTTCACATCAGTGAAATTTCAGAAAAATTCAGTGAGCTATTAATTTGTGTTATGCTTTGGAGCCATAGAATAATCTGGAATAATCAAAAATATTTTTCCATTTCCCCTCCTCACAATATACTCAGGACCTAATATGGTGCAGGAGTCATTTCCCTTCAGCTCACCTTTAAGAGGTTTGAATTTTCAAGAAGAACTGAATTGTTCTTGGGTTGAGGAGGTAGGCTGAGGTCCTGGGGTTGGGAGAGCAGAAAAGCTGGGTGGGCAGGAGCTGATGGGCAGCTCCAAGGCAGAGGGAGGGGGGAAACAGGTGTTTGCTTTAGGAAGTGTTTGTTTCTATGTTGGTGAGTGTTGATTCTGGGTGCGATGGTGCAGATCCACCTCAGCCTAAGGTGTCTGATAGTCTGGAGTGTAGACATGGAAGTTCATGGGGTCCAAGGGCCTTGTAGCTGGGAGCACCAAGAAGCAGTCTCCTTGCCCCACTTGGGTAAATGGGAGGAGGTGGTGGAATGGACCATGGGCCACCCCAGCAGCAAACACAACAAGTGAAGACTGCAGCCCCTTCTCTTGTTTACTAACACCACAAGCACCCTATAAGTGTGATTGAGTGAGGGAATGGAAGAGATAAAGAAGCCAGCCCCGCAAAGGATCGTACCCCCTTCTAGGAAGGGAGAGCGAGGATTAAGATTTAATTTGATATTTGAAAGTATTGCCACATTTTTATTCACCAGAGAGTCAAAGTGTGCAATTCTTATTTCCTACATAACATGGAAAGTTTTCCTGTAAAACATTTTATATCCCATGTCCATATGTTTTACATTTTCCAGAGGACTATATTTGAGACATCCAGGTCTTGTAAAAAACAAAAAAAATCCTTTGATTCAATTGAATTGATTCTATATTTTGCTGTCTATATTTTGTTGATTCTTTATTTTGTCCTTTTGTAAAACAATGAAAATAGTGGTGTCCTTTCATCGATGAAAAGCATTTTCAATAACATCAACTATCTTGATCCCCTCAGTATTTAATAAGGATTTGGCACTTGATAGATGCTCAGTAAATAATGAATGAATGAGCCTCATGCCATTGTCATTTCCATTTCTCATAAGATGAAACTGAGGCAACACAGTCAAGCGAGTTATGTTAGATTTTACAGACAATGTCAAGGTCAGTATTAAATTGCAGATCTAATTCAATTGTCTATTTTCTTGGCACTAGGCCAATATGTTTCAAACTATGACTCATGAGTCTCAAAGGTAATAGAACTGGTCAACATAATTGGTCGGGATTGGCATTTTACATTCCCAGTACAAAGAAACGATAAATGTTTAAGATGATGGACATCCTAATTACCCTGATTTGATCATTACACATTGTATACCTGTATCGAAACATCACTGTACCTTATAAATATGTACAGTCATTACATGTCAACTAAAATAAAAGGAAAAAAATAAAATAGAAAAGGAAAAATGACAACATAGTTTAGACAGCACAGCATAATCTAACATAGATAAAACAAAACAAAGCAAATTAAAAGAAGAACCAGTGCATCTAGCACACTCAGGGTTAAGTAGTGTTTTGTAAAAATCTTTGCAAATACTGAGTCTAGAGGTAAAATGCATTTTTTTGCTATGGATTATGGCCAAAAATGTTGAAAGCCACTAATCTAGGCCATTTGTCTTCACTAATTGCTCTTTAACATTCCCAAGGAAAAAAATTATCCCTGCTAATCTGGCTTTCCTGCGTCTCTGTCTCCTTTAACTCACTTAAAAAAAAAAGATTTTTTAATCGTAAAATTTTCTATATTTGCAAAACATTAAGGAAACAATAATGGCACTTGCTTATGCAGTAAAAGCTTTAATCTTGTTCTTCTCTGTTCTCCTCTCTCTTCCTCTTCACCCCTTCCTTTCTTCTCTGTTTTCCTTTCTCTTCCTCTTCACTCCCTCTCATCACTTCCCTCCTCTCCTCCACACATCTCTCTCAAGAAGTGTCACAGATAAAGCTGAGACTCCACTCATCCTGAGACCCCATTTCTCCACAGATGTGAATATTATTTTAAAATTGGTGTGCCATACCCCCATAGATAATTATGCAATTTTTCCATATTACCTTGTCACATATTTATTCTTCCATAATTCAATTATGCATTGTTTTGTACATAGGTATCTTCAGTGACTTATTTTCACACCTATGTATTTGAGATGTATCCTTTCACACCCTGAGTAATTGTGACCTTGTTTTCAAAAGCAGTATTACAGTGAATAGTCTCTTGGGTACATGTGCCTTAAGATTTTCTCTATATTAAATGCTGGAAGTGAAAATGGTCTGCTTTACGAAGGGATGGACAGCTTCAGCACTACTAGGTTTAAAAAAGTGATTGTATCAGCTTACATTTGTATCCCAAAATATTGAAAGCTTCTGCATGTGCCTATACCC
Source organism: Symphalangus syndactylus (assembly GCF_028878055.3). NCBI lineage: Eukaryota > Metazoa > Chordata > Mammalia > Primates > Hylobatidae > Symphalangus > Symphalangus syndactylus. The sequence continues at coordinate 27,892,719 of NC_072438.2, forward strand.
TGAATACATTTGAAATTATCAGACATTAATTTAAACATCATTTGGGTACAATTTTTAATTTTTAATTTAATTTGCGATTTTTCTCGTTATAAGTGAGATTGAGCATCCATTTACATTCAAAAATTGTTTATTGTCTATTTCTGTTTCTTTATATATTGTTGCTCTTTTTTGGGATGGAGTTTCTCTTTCTTATTGATTTGCAAAATTATTTATACATTGTGATTACTAAACTTGTCTATGCATATAACAAGCCTTTTTTCCAGTCTGTGGCTTTTAAGTTTCATGATATGTTAGCTGCCTAGCAGTTTATGACTATTTATGGTTTCATGTAATCAAAATATTAATCTATTACTGTATAAATTATAATTTTTTTCTTTAAAATAATTTCTTATCCTGATATAGCAATAAACAAAGCCTCTGTATCATCTTTCAAGAATTTTACAATTTTGCTTTTCACATTCTCTTTAATACAGATGAAATATGTTTGTATGTCTGGAGTGATATGAGAATTTGGTCTAACTTTCTATTTAAATAGTCCATTATATATGCACTATTTATGAATCCCCATCCCCTCTGACATGACTTTGAATGTTATTCGTAATTAACGTAGCAAGTTCTCAAACATATTGAAGTTTTCAAAACTCCAGTTTGCTTATTTGCTCTACTTTTCTACACTTGTGCAAATAACAACTTGCTTTAATTATTTAGTTTTAACAAGTTGAAACCTGGTGAGCCATAGCCTCTTTACTCTTTCTCCTCCTTAAGGATTCATCTTTTAGTCTCTTACTTTCATATTTGAATTTTATAATCAGCTTCTCAGGTTTCATGAGACACATTTTTGAGATTTTGATTGAAACTGAAATAGATGCATAGATTAATTAGTGGATAATTGCCATGTTTATAATATTGAGATCTTCCTTCTAAGAAAGTGACCTAACTCTTCATTTATTTAGGTCTTTTGTCTTTTGTGTTTTTGTTATAGTTTGGATGCTATTATAAATGGTGTGGGGTAGTTGTTTATTGCTTGTTCATAGAATTGCATGAGACCTTTATATATTGTTCTTGTCTCCACCAAATCTGCAAAATTACTTTATTATAACAAATTACTGCAAGAAGAGTGGTTTGAGAGAACACAAGCTTATTATCTCACAGTTTTCATAAATCAGCAGTCCAGGTACACGTTAGCTGGGTACTTGCTCAGGGTCCGACCAGGCTGAAATCAAGGTATTGGTGAGGGCTGTGATCTCAGCTGAGGCCTGCCGCCTCTGCCCAGCTCACTGGTTGTTAATAAGATTCATTTATGTGTGGTTAGAACACTGATATCCCATTGTCTTCCTAGTTGTAGCCTTGGGACCACTTTCACCTCTTAGAGGTTTATTTACTCCAGGCTGGAAGGACACTCCTTTAAGACCCCATCTGATAAGATTAAGTTCACAGGATGGTGTGACTTTCCATTGACTCAAAGTCTACTGATTAGGTACATTAGTTACATCTGCAAAATACTGCCTCATGGCCATATAGTGTTACATAAGCATAGCAAAGATATCCCATCATACTCACAGGATGAACTCATATTCAAGGGGAAGAAATAAAATAAGGTGAGAATCTTGGGGGCCAGCTTAAAATTCTGCCTATCGCACTTGCCTAAGTTTAGGAATATTTTTATTGGATTCATAAGCGAGATTGTTATATCATTTTCCATTGTATAGTCACCTTATGTGTTTGGAATATAAACTTAATCCTAGTCGTTACTGTGTTGGGGAGTATTACCTCTTGCTTTATTCTCTAGACATATACTTAAATATAAGCATCTCTGTTCAACATTTTTAAAGTACTACTCCAGCTGCAATCAATCACTTTCCTTTCTTCCCTACATTGATCTATCTTCTAGCTTTCTGAATATCAGATCCAAATTGGTAGGAATGATACAAATACTATTCCAAACTCTCAGCTTCATCAGTCACTGAGTCTCCCTGTCTCCTCTAAGGAAACAGTATGCATGTGTGATGTAGCATAGAGATCACGGAGTAGGTAGTTGGGAGAGTAGGTTTTAGTTTTAAATTTACCATTGCCCACCATTATATTGTTGTTAATTAAATCTCTTTCTAATTCCTGTTGGGAGGCGGTTTTCAATGAATATTTTCAGGTTTCTGCATGCTACAAGCTTTCTAAGGCAAAAAAGACTGCCAATGTTTGTTAAACAATGATTGAATGACAAGCACGCCTTGGAGGTTAAAGGTAGTGTAGGATCCAGAGAGATTTAGAGACTTTATCGTGCCTAGAGCCGTTTACTTACATTCCAAGGTAGAGACCTTTTCCTCCCTTTCCCCAAAAGAGAATTTGCTTCAGTGCCAGCTAACACTTCTGTAGGGAGAGGATTTGCCAAAGTGCCAGCCTTCTCATATAAGCTCTGATCTCATAATGTTAAAGTTCCTCTCATGTAGTGCACCCCCCACTACATATGCAGGCGAACATCTGACTTTTACCTTGTGGGGAATGAGGCCTGGGAACCAGATGCAGAGATATTCTGAGTAACAGTTGCCCTGTTCTTTGATTCAGAGTTCTTGTGTCTCCTGTTAGAATATGAATAAATACATATGCAAAAATTCTCAAGCTTTTACAGGAGTAAGAGGGCTGTTACAGTCCAGCCTGTAGCACAGTTTTCCTTTCCTAATGAGACAGATGAGATTAGGTTTATGAATATAAAAGGAATTTTACAAAGTTAGGACAAGATATACAAATCAAAGTTGGAGAGGTAGTGATTGTTCTTATATGCCTACTGGTTAGACAGTATTTAAGATGGTAGGTGTCAATTATTCAAATGTACTCATTTACATACTTTCTTTCTTCCACAATAATGCTTATCCATGTAAACCACTGTATCCCTATATGATACAGAGACCAAGACAGAAGGAAAGAGTTTCTTACTTCCATTCGGTTTCTAGTCATGTTGTAAGGCAAAAACTAGATTGTAGGAAGGAAAGGAAGAAAGTCCTTGCGAAGCTTAATAACAACAACAACGACGACAACAACATACTAACTGAAAAGCTCATAGTTATCAGTTACACAAGAAGAGAGTTTCAGAAGAGAAGGGGTAGGTAGAGAATCACTCACAATTTGGATATTGCTCTCCAGAAACTCTTTTCTGCTTTCCCTGCTCATCGCCCCAAGATACCTCTGCAACTTTGGTACTTTGATGCTATTTCACTTATCTGTTCACTTGCCTGTGTTCACCTGTAGACTATAAAATCCATGAGTAAGGGCTAAGCCTTTCTTGATCACTCATGACCTAGCCTCATGACTGACCATCTGTAACTATTTTCAGAAGGGAATGAAGACAGTAAAGAGGTAAAATAGATGAAAAGAAAGATGAGGAAAGGGAAAGATGGAAGCATTTATACTTTTAGTTACATGGAACAAGATGCTAGGGAAGAGGAAAAACATGGATATGGTTATTAAAAGCTTTTTTTTATTAGTCCATTATTATATTGCTGTTAAGAAATACCTGAGCCTGAGTAATTTATAAAGAAAAGAGGTTTAATGGGCTCACAGTTCTACAGACTGTACAGGAAGCATGATACTGGCATCTGCTTGGCTTCTGTGAGGCCTTAGGAAACTTACAATCATGGCAGAAGGCAAAGGGGGAGCATACACTTCACATGGCTGGAGTAGGAACGAGAGAGAGTGAGCGGGGGAAGGTGCTACATACATTTGAACAACCAGATCTTGCCAGAACTCACTCACTCTTGGGAGAACAGCACCAAGGGGATGGCGCTAAATCATTCATAAGAAACACCTCTTGATCTAGTCACCTCCCAGACTCCACTCCCAACATTAAGGAACATAATTCGACATGAGATTTGGGCAGCTATATCACTTTCACACACATCTCTTGAATTTTTTAAAAAGCCTTCATATATTATTCTCTTTATTTTCTCAGTTGCGTGGCCGGGAGATCTCCTTCTTCTGAAATCACCAGTTGCCAAGGTTCTGCATGTGGAACTTACCTCATTAAATGCTGTCAGTGACATGCACTGATTTTCTTCCATACTTTCAACAAATCTATGTCACTTTTTTATGCTGAGTAGAGAGTTATTACTGATATTTCTCATGTTCTCTTCAAAGTCTTTTTTGACACTGAATATGTGAAAAAATAGTGATTCGAAGGTTTGACGATGTAGCAGAAAAAGAACTACTGACAAGAATTTTGGAGTTTGAGCAATGAGTACAATATTTTAAGTGTTTTGGATTCTATGTTCTCATCCACCATTGCTTAACTCCTAGCACTGAGTCCAATTTTTTTTGTCATTTCCTAACTAATAGTTATAGCTGAGCCAAATCAACAGTATATTACTTAGAGAAGTAAATTTACATTTTTCTTTTTCTATTTTTTTCTTTTCTGAACATCTTATCCTAAATATATTGTTTTAGCCTGACATAAAGCTTATTTTGCTACCCAAGTTATTATATAGAATTGAGCTTTATGGTGTGGTTTGCTAAACCCATAGTTGAAAACTAAACATTTCTGGAAAAAAATAGATAGGAATATCTTACATTTATTGAACATGGCCAAGAAATTTATTTTTAATAACTGAACCACAGATGGGATGCCATCTGTCAGCATATGGCATTGGCTCTTAAAGCAATGTTTACATCTGGGGGATATGACGCTTTCTTTGAGAGAACAAGAGGCATTATTGGACTAAATATGAAGAGGAGTGATTTTAGACTCATGAATATTGTAAGTTTGCTAAGGATAGAATCAGCATGTTTATATGCATACAGTTTTCATACATTTGGGTGGATAAAAAGAAAGAAAATCTGTTCATTGAAATTCTGTTATGATAATGAAAATAATTATAATTTTGAAGTTGTTGGGGTTTTGTTCTCCCGTGATAGACAAAACTGTTATGTGAGATGACCGGATCACCACATACGAGTGCTTTTATATACTCAATTTTACCTTATAAAATTCGCTATAAAGTAATTAATTTAATATTTTGGTTTCTTGAAATCTCAACCATCAGCTTTATTTTATTCAGAAATTTACGCAAAAGATGAATTTTTGTTTCTTAATTTTCAAAAACTTCAAAAACTTATCTGGTGTAATTTTCTTGTTTTACCATGTATAAATGTTCTTATTTTTAATCAACTTTGCCTTTTTAAACACAAAATCAGAAAAATATTTTCTTATTTTTTATTATAAAAGCTCTAACCCGATATAATTTTTAATTACCATATACTTGTAAGGAAATGGTGTTTTGTTTATATGCAACTAACTCTCTGGTTGCAAGCAACCTGAATAAATTCTGATTAATACTACCTTTTCCATTGTTAGTTCAAAACAAATTTTAAACAGAGCTTCTCTTTTCTTTCACCTAGTATGACAAAGACTCAATACCTTTATTTACAAAACTATACAAATTGCAAAATTCTAGTGAATAGAGATTGTGAACAAATATTTAATAATAATTCAAATAGCAATAATCACAACTACTGTTTTAAAATATTCTCTGTGTAGCAATACTTAGGGGATTTATAGGCATTCTCTTGAATCTTGAAAGTAACTCTACAAAATTATAATCTTCGCCTAGTTACAGCTGAGAAAAAAATGTGTTTAATGAAATTAAGTAATAGGACTAAGACCAGGGAACTGTAGTAAGCCGTATCAGCTTAAAGACCCTCTTCTACTATATATATAATGCTACTTCCCTGTATGGTAAAAATGCTTCTGATAGACAAACATAAAACATTTATCGATTCTTGAAAGGAGAAAAAGATTAACTGCACCCTAATTACAACATAAATTAAAATTACAGCGAAGTACCAATTTCGATATATAAATGTGAACTTTTGTAAGTTTAATTATTAGTCTTGTCAAAAATTAGAGAAATGGTTAAAATCATATGCTTATAATCTGGTTGTGCATATATAATGGGTTTTGGAAAGACCGAGCAAGATTTTTAAAAGGTTCATAGTTTTTGACCATTATTCCACATCTATAATTTTTATTTTAATAAAATAGTTAAACTATTAAGAAACTTAAATTTGCAGAAACATTCTCTGTAGCAGAATACATCTAGGAAGACAAAGGTGATAAGATAAATCATCTTCAGTGTAAAGATGGTAAAATCTCATTATGTAATACATATTTGACAATTTTCCAGATGTAAGCCTTATATATTAAAGAGAAAGTTCTAAAAATACAGCAACAAGGATGAGACATGCTATTAGGGTCTCTTGTATCTATCTGTATTCTTTCTTAGAAAAGTTTCTTACTGAATTTCTGAAATGCAGTTTCCCCGTTTGTAAGACGAAGACAGTAATAGAAATACCTTCATGGGACTGATGCCAATAAAAATTATTTAACATATTTAAGGTATTTAGATCACTATTTAGAACATAAATACTCAGTACATGCTAGGTATTGTGGGATTTTTTATTATATAGAGTTAAGTAAAGAATAGAAAATGTGATCAATATTGTGATCAAAGGTATTACAGAAATACATATGAGCAAGTAGGCAAAAATAAAAGTCTGATTTGTTTGGTAATTATGGTGAATATTTGTGTTTCCCTTGGATTTCAATGACAACTCTAATTATGTGTATTAATATTTTTTAATTCAAAAAATTCTATTCCTAACCATTACTCTTAAAAGAAAATACTTGGGGAAAAGGATTGTGACTATTCAAAAAAGAAAAATTGAAAACCATTGGACTATTTTTGAGATATTATTTTTAGTAAAAGGATGAAATTTCCAAAGTGAAAAGACAAAACAAAACTGAAAAAAGACGAAACAAAACTGAAAACAAACATTCTTTTTTGTTAACTGTATGCTCAGCACATAGCAGTGGGTACCATACATTCAATTCCACCTTCAAAATGAAAGTGAAATATATGTACCGATTATCCTACATCATGGCTTTTGAATTCAGAAAACTAACTTTGTCTCAAAAAGTTATATTAAATGGCATCTAGCGTATGTATGTGAATATGTTCATGCATAGGCACTTATGCTATCAATGAGTTGAGAATTGACTACACTTATATTGCTAGAGAGTTGGAAATTGGCAACATATTTGTTTCTTGCTCACAAATTCACTTAAACCACATCATAGGATAATGCAGACACACTTTAAATATCAAATTTCATTAGGACCTTTGAGTAATTTCTCTGTATCAAGGGTTGCCAAGTGGCTCCACTCTGGGTATCGGCTACATCAGAATCTTATAGGGGCATTTGCTACAAATAGACTCCTTGGTCCCTATTGCATCAGTCAGAGAATATATCCAGGAATGTGTATTTCTAACATAGAAGGAAGTTAAGAACAATAATGAGTAGGGCAAATTACTATAACTGCTACGGGCCCAGGTTCTTTCGTCAAATCCAAATTTAATTAGCGTGAAATAAGATTATTCATAATCTGTTAGATAACATTTCTAATTTTATAAGGTTATTTCTCTCTTTTTATCAGACGTTCTGTTGCAGAGAACAGACTCCATTCTAACTAGTTTGAACAGAAAAAAAAAAAAAGACTTATTGCTTGATATTGAATAACTTTGAAAATTACTGAGAAGGAGCATGAGACAGAAAACAGGTTGAGCATCTAGAAACAACTCTGAAGGTAACAGTATAAATCTAGAACAGCATGGGAGTTTCTGCCCCTCCCAACATTAGGGGTGTGAGACGGAAGCTGCTATATCAGAGCACTAACATGACAGCTTCCAGCTCCCGAGCCAATTATAACTATTCATGTTCGCAAGCCATGTAAACAAGATAGATACTTCATGATCCGCTTCCCGCCCTCTCCATGTCGACACAGTTACATTTTCAAATATGGTGAGTGTTCTAGATTAGTGGAAATTTAATGATATTCAAAAACTTGGTGAAAATTAGTCTGAGGAAAATTTAGTTTTCTAGCCTCTTCAGCCCAAGAAGCTACACTAGAAGGAAGTTGAGCACAGTAATGAATGGAGCAAATTATTATACCTGCTACAATATCCAGATTATTTAGTTGGATACAAATTTAATTAGATTGAGGTAAGATTGTTCCTTAAAATGTTACATTTCATACCATGTATTATTTTCTCTTTTTTTGCTGTCAGATGCCATTTTTTCCTATTGAAGTAATTTCTCATTCCTCTGAGTTATCAATCACTTAATTTGGACCTCCCTATCAGCATGCATCACCTTCTACCGTGTACTCCAGATATCAATTATCTTCCCTACTATTGCAGAAAAAAAATCCATAAATTCCTTTCAGTCAAAATTGATTGTGAATTCTCAAATTTAGTGTAGTTCTTTGCAAAAGAAGATGCTTGTTCCCAAGAATCAGCTTCTCCGAAAGGCAAGTTTAATGATCTTGATATTTATACTGCTGTAATTTTGAATAAATAAGTGAAATGTTTAGACTTTCTTCCCAGTTGTTGTCAGGCATTATAGAACTAGGTTTTTTATATAACTTGGAGATAGTAGGATTAGATCCACCATATATACTATATATATGTATATATATATATATATAAAACTATATATATATAAAACTATATATACATATATATGTATATATATATATGTGTATATATATATATATACATATATATATATATGTGTGTCAGTCCCCTGCCAAACTTTACTATCCTATTATAACATTGGATGCAAAGTTAGCGATAGTCGATTTTGCAGTAGAGATCAGGTGCTGCACTTCCCAGAATACATGTCTCTTTCTTCCAGCGATAGCAGATCTTCACGTTTCTCTCTACTCAGTTTGTATTCCATTGGCCACTATTATAACTATTCATTTGCATGCACCTACCTGCCACCACTAAACTCTCAAGTCTTCATACCTGGGAAAACTTGCTGTTGGATAAATCTAACATTTTACCTGCTGTACACCTGCATTCTCCTGGCTGCAAGTTCCTGAAACAACCAACAGCACTGTTTCATGTATTTCTGATTGTGAACCCAAGAGAGCTTTTAACGGATTCCCAACAATACTGATCTATTTGCTGAAATTCATTCTCCCACTCTCTCATTAACAATGTCATATTGTTTTCTCTCTCCTACAACTCACCAGTTTATATTGCCCCTTCCTCATTATCATTTAATGACTGTGTTTCCTAGGACAATGTCAAAACAGACACCAGAATAAAACCACTAGGCTCTCAACCACACATGCACCTATTTATCTAAGCCTGAGCCTATATATTCTTCTTTGTCCTTCTTGCATATTAACCAAGACCAACTTCTTGGTGGTATCTCATTGCCTGTTAATTATTCCCGTCTCTGCAGAATCATCAAATTTTCTCTCTATTGGATTTTTATAAGCATAAGACTTATCATTTTGACCATCTTATTTAAAAAACCTTCTCAAGATACCCCTTTTCTCTTTGACAATTTCCTGCTCCTCTTTACAAAAATCTTCTTAAAACTGTGGTTTATATGCATGATCAGGATTCCTCCCTCCCGTTGCTCCTTGAAATCCCTGCAAATGCAATTTTACTCCCACATTTCTACTACAGTTGCTTATTCATCATTACCAATGACCTACACTTTGCTAAATCCAATGGTCAATCTTACTGGACCTATCAGAAGTATTCGGCTGAGGTGGTCATTCCCACTTTCTGAATCATCTTCTCCATTTAGAATCCGAGACATCATGCTTTCTTGTTTCTCCTTCCACACCACAAGCCACTTCACAATCTGCTTTGTCTGTTCCTTCTCATGAACCCAATTTCTTACTGTTAGGGTTTCTAGGCCTCAGTTCTCATTCTCCCTCTTTCCTAACTATATCCACTGTCTACAGGATCTCATCCTGTCTCCTGGCTTAATTAGCACATGTCTGCCAGCAACTCACAAGTGCTTAACTCCACCAAGTCCTCTGCCATGTAGTCCAGACTAATATATTCAACAATCTCACTTGACCTCTCCACTTGAATTGTTAATATCATTTCAGAAGTATCATGTTTAAAATTAGGATCCAGCTCTTCTCTCCAAAGCCTGCCTTTTCTACAATATTGTCTGCCTCAGTAAACAGCAAACCTATTTTTTCAAGTTGGTTATGGAAAAAAACCTTGGAATCATCCTTTACCCTTCTTTTGACATACACGTCTTCTATATGTCAGCAAGTCCTGTGAGCTCTGCTTTCAAAATATATCCCGTATCATATCACTTTTCCACACCTCTACCAATAACACTCCAGGCAAAGGTGTTATTTGTCAAGATGATCTCTTGCCTGGATTATGTGCGTAGTCTCTAAATTGATCCATCTATTCCCTTATCCGTCTACACTCAATGATTTGCACAATTGCAACAATAATTATTTTAAAAGATAAGTCAAAACATGCCATCCGTTGTCCCAAAACATTCCTCTGTCTCCTATTTCACTCATAGTAAAAGTTCAGAGTAAAGTACTTGTCTCTTCTCTACCACTCAAAGGGGGATGGGCACATACCAGGATGAATTCAAAGTTGAGCTATCAGCATACTAGTGTGCTTTAAATTATGTTATATAAGAAAAAGCTCATCCATGTATTCATTCATTCAATAAATAATTATTTAGTTCTTACTGTGGAGAAGCATATTAGGTACTGAGGATGTATTATTAAGCAAAAGTAGCAGGAACTTCACCTTTCGAAGCTATCAAAAAATATACAAATAACTATGCAGATATATCATTACAAATTAAGAAAAGGCTAAGCAGGAAAAAATCCAAGAGTCTTTGAAGACACATAGTAGGTGAACCTGACTTAGTCTGTGGAATCTGAAAAATTTTCACTGAGAAAGCAGTATTGTAACTAAGAATTAAAGAGAGATGACTAAGAGCTAACTAGATGAATTAGGTGGTGGAGTAAAGAAAGGGAAAGGAACAAATTATGCAAATGTAGACAGACTCACTGGAGGAATGATGTGTCTCTTGAGCACATATGAAAAATTGGATTGCAGTTTCAAAGTAATTGCAGGCTTTGTAAGCCATATTAAGAACATCTTGGCAAGCTGCGGTGGCTCTCCCCTATAATCCCAGGGCTTTGGGAGGCCAAAGCAGGTGGATCACGAGGTCAGGAGTTCGAGACCATCCTGGCTAACAGGGTAAAACCCCACCTTTACTAAAAATACAAAAAAAAAAAAAAAAAAAAAAAAAATAGCTGGGTGTGGTGGCAGGAGCCTGTAATCCCAGCTACTCGGGAGGCTGAGGCAGGAGAATTGCTTAAACTTGGGAGGCAGAGGTTGTAGTGAGCCAAGACCGCGCCACTACACTCAAGCCTGGGCAACAGAGTGAGACTCTGTCTCAAAAAAACGAGAAAGAAAGAAGAAGGAACATCTTAAGAGCTGCAGGAAGCCCTTGGTCGGCCCTTTTATCTGTGGTTTTGTGTCCGGAATTGGTGGGTTCTTGGTCTCACTGACTTCAAGAATGAAGCAGCAGACCCTCGCGGTGAGTGTTACAGCTCTTAAGGTGGTGCGTTCGGAGTTGTTTGTTCCTTCTGATGTTCGGATGTGTTCGGAGTTTCTTCCTTCTGGTGGGTTCGTGGTCTCGCTGGCTCAGGAGTGAAGCTGCAGACCTTCGTGGTGAGTGTTATAGCTCTTAAGGTGGCGCGTTTGGAGTTGTTCGTTCCTCCCGGTGGGCTCGTGGTCTCGCTGGCTTCAGGAGTGAAACTGCAGACCTTCGCGGTGAGTGTTACAGCTCATAAAAGCAGTGTGGAACCAAAGAGTGAGCAGTAGCAAGATTTATTGCAAAGAGCGAAAGAACAAAGCTTCCACAGTGTGGAAGTGGACGCGAGCGGGTTGCCACTGCTGGCTCGGGCAGCCTGCTTTTATTCTCTTATCTGGCCCCACCCACATCCCACTGATTGGTAGAGCCGAGTGGTCTGTTTTGATAGGGCGCGGATTGGTGTGTTTACAATCCCTGAGCTAAACACAAAGGTTCTCCACGTCCCCATCAGATCAGTTACATACAGAGTATTGACACAAAGGTTCTCCAAGGCCCCACCAGAGCAGCTAGATACAGTGTTGATTGGTGCATTCACAAACCTTGAGCTAGACACAGGGTGCTGATTGGTGTGTTTACAAACCTTGAGCTAGATATAGAGTGCCGATTGGTTTATTTGCAATCCCTGAGCTAGACATAACGGTTCTCCAAGGCCCCACCAGACTCAGAAGCCCAGCTGGCTTCACCCAGTGGACCCGCACCGGGGCTGCAGGTGGAGCTGCCTGCGAGTCCCACGCCATGCGCTCGCACTCCTCAGCCCTTGGGTGATCGATGGGACTGGGCGCCGTGGAGCAGGTGGCGGCGCTCGTCGGGAGGCTCGGGCTGCACAGGAGCCCACGGAGGCAGAGGAAGGCTCAGGCATGGTGGCTGCAGTCCCAAGGCCTGCACCACGGGAAGGCAGCTAAGGCCCGGTGAGAAATCGAGCGCAGTGCCGGTGGGCTGGCACTGCTGGGGAACCCAGTACACCCTCCGCAGCCGCTGGCCCGGGTGCTAAGTCCCTCATTGCCCAGGGCTGGCAGGGCCGGCCGGCTGCTCCGAGTGCGGGGCCTGTCAAGCCCACGCCCACCCGGAACTCCAGCTGGCCCGCAAGCGCCGCCCGCAAACCCGGTTCCCCGCGCCTCTCCCTCCACACTCCCTGCAAGCTGAGGGAGCCGGCTCCCACCTTGGCCAGCCCAGAAAGGGGCTACCACAGTGCAGCAGTGGGCTGAAGGGCTCCTCAACTGCCGCCAAAGTGGGAGCCCAGGCAGAGGAGGCCCCGAGTGAGCGAGGGCTGTGAGGACTGCCAGCACGCTGTCACCTCTCAGTTTCACTTTCCACAGTTTCAGTTACCTGCAGTCAAACACATCTGAAAACAGGTGAGTACAATACAATAAGATATTAAGAGAGAGAGACTGCATTTGCATAACTTTTATTACAGTATATTGTTATAATTGTTCTATTTATTTACTAATTGTTGTTAAACTCATACTTGCCTAATTTATAGATTAAATTTCACCATAGTTATGTATGCATAGGAAAAATCATAGTATATTCAGGGTTTAGTACCATCTCTGATTTCTAGCATCCTCTGGGGGTCTTGTATCCTTTGTGGCTAAGGGGAGACTACTGTAGTCTGATAAAGGAATAAGTTCTAGTTCTAGAGGTGAAGCTAGAGTCAGATTTTTCACTCCTTCTAGTGAACTTCTATGTATACATGACAGACTCACTACAAATGGCGCACTGTTTCAGATACACTAGGCTGCAAGTAACATAAATCCTGAAATTCTGTCACACATACCTGAAATTCTGTCATACATAGTAGGAAGTTCAGAGGTGGAGTAGGCTATAAGATTAATTAACTGGGTGGTTCAAAATTTTATTAGGAAAAAACCCTCACTTTATCATTCTGCTCTTCTACCCTTGGTGTTAGCTTCATCACGAAGCTGGCAAAAAGATGGCTGCTGGCCTCACATTCATTACATGTGGATTACATGTGAGTGTAATGGGATACCTTGAGTGCTCATCCTGTTGCTTCAGATTGTTTGGAGAAAAAGCATTCAGACTTTTTCTTTGTGGGATGATACAGAACTGACTAATTTAGGGAGTGGAGCAAGGCCAAGCCTTTAGGTACTTGGTTGACCAGGCGGGCTTAAGTCATGCAAAAGTCCTTTAAAATACACAGATAAAAATAAAATATACATTTACATTTTGAACATAATTTAAGTACCAACTGTTATGGACTGAATTGTATGCCCTCAAAATTTATATGTAAAAGTGCCAACCTCCAAGGTGACTGTATTTGGAGATAGGGCCTTTATGGAAGTTATTAAGGTTAAATGAAGTCATACAATGGGACCCTAATTCAATAGGATTAGTGCCCTTAGAAGAAGAAAGGCCAGGGCCACCAGAGCTGTCTCTGCATGAGTACAAAGGAAATGCCATGTGAGGATAAAGTAATAAAGTGACAATTTACAAGCCAGAAATTGAGTCTTTACCAGAAATCAAATTTGCTGACAACTTGATGGTGGACTTCTAGCTTCTAGAACTGAGTTTGAGCCATGTAATCCATGAAATTTTATTATAGCAGCCCAAAGTTGTCTAATACATCAACTTTCAAACAATTGAAGCATAAAGTCCACTAGCTAGATTTAAATCTACTGCCTACAGAGCTGAGCTACTTTGGGAGATAAACTAATGACTAAAGAAAGTGTCATTACAAAGAGGCATTTGGTTGAAGAATTCCAGAGAAAGATTGCCTTATGATTCACATGTGAAAATAATGCATTTTATTCACAAGGGAAAAAAACTGTTTTATGCTATTTTTGAAGATGACTTTGATTGTTCTTTTGTAAATGGATTGCTTTGTGGAAGGAAGGGAAAGAAAAAAATGAGATAAGACAAATTAGATTATTGGGGAAACACAGGCAATAAGCAATGGCGGAAAGTTTCACTTCTGATTAAGATGTAGTAGAATGTGGAACCTGTGTTAACAACAAGAAAAAAAACTAACAAAGTAGCATACTTTCCTGTAAATCTATTGTAGAGCAGTTGATTCAAATAATCTGTAATAAGACCAAAAAGAGATGAAACATCTATAGGCAGACAAAGAGGCTGGGCATGGTGGCTCACGCCTGTAATCCCAGCACTTTGGGAGGCTGAGGCAGGCAGATCACTTGAGGTCAGGAGTTTGAGACCAGCCTGGCCAACATGGTGAAACCCTATCTCTAATAAAAATACAAAAAATCTGCTGGATGTATTGGTGGTCACCTGTAATCCCAGCTGCTCAGGAGGCCGAGGCAGGAGAATCACTTGAACCCAGGAGGCTGAGGTTGCAGTGAGCTGTGATGGGCAACAGGGCAAGACTCCATTAAGAAAATTCTCTATAGGTGGACAAAGAAGTGCAGATCTTCAAGAACTAGGGACAAGTGTCTGGTGTGAGTGTGGCTGTGCCCATGAGAGGCCCGCCTTAGACAGGGAGACTTTACAATGACAAAGAAAAAACAAATGAGGTTTTAATGTCAGTATGGCTAGGAAGATAGATTAAAAATATATGAGAGACCCAAATACAAAAGTAATATTTCATCTTGGCAATTCCTTCAGCTAGAAATTTTGATGAAGAATACCAGAGAAAGCAGCAGTATTAGCAATGGATTTGGGCTGGAAAACAGTATTTGCATAGTCTCACTCAGTTTGTTCAGATTCGAGGGCTCTGCTGAAGGAGAATATACAAGTGAGCCAAAAACAACTGAAGCTAGAACCCAAACCACTCCTAGCTCAAATCCTGAGAAGATCAAGGGATTAGGCCCTCTGTGGCTACTGCTCTGAAAGCTGAGGGTTGGGCTAAAGGGTAAAGTGCAATCTCCACAATCCCATTGGAAATCAATGGTGAACACAATATAATAAAAACTTCAAACCAGTTCTTGGTAGAATCTAATAGAGCAACCCTTCACCTTAGGTACCTGATGAAAGAAAGGGCTTTCAAACTGTAGGAGATAGAGATAGGGAGATAAAAATTTAATATCCATTTTTCCTTTAGATATACTGTATGCCATGTTGTCATGTGAAGGGATTATGAAGAAGCAGGAAAATATGGCCTATAACTAAGAGCAAAATTAATCAATAGAAGCAAAATCACAGATACTTCAGATTATGTAATTAGTCATCAAAGATTTTAAGAAAACTATTATAAAAATGTTAAATGTTTACTATAAGATGGAAAGAATGGTTGAGGGTATGAAATATTTAGAAGAGATATCAAATAGATAATAGGAAATCAAATTGATATTTCTAACTGAAAAGAACAACATAGGAAATAAAAATGAATTTGTTTGTTTTAAAAACAAATGAACACAGCAGAAGGAATAATTGGTAAACATAAAAAGAGGTTAATAGTAATTATCCAAATAAAAGTACATGAAGAATATAAGATTGGGGGAAAATGAACAAGGGATAAGAGTTCTTTTTAAAAAAATATTACATTAGCAAACATACATGTATGTAATTTGAGTTCTAGAAAGTGAGAATGTAAAGAATGAGCAAGAAAACTATTTGAAGAAATAATGACCAAAAACTTGCAAAATTTGGCCCAAAACCTCAACTTACAGACCCAAAGCCTCAGGAAACACAAAGGAAAATCAGAACAAAGAAGTTCATACCTAGGTATATCATAGTTAAACTTTGGAAAACAAATATAAAAAGTCTAAAAGCAGCTACCAGATAAATAAGACACAGTGCATACGGAGGCAGGGGAGCCAGACGGCAAGGGAACAACATCTTTTGAAGTGTTGAAAGATCAACTTAGAATTCTATACCTACTGAAAATATATTTCACAATGAGGATAGAAGAAAGAAACATTCAGATAAAAATAAGTTAATATGATTCACTTCCAGTAAACCAACACTGCAATAAATGCTAAAGGAAGGCTTTTAGGCTGAAGTAAATTGCAAATGAAAACTAATGTCCAGAATAAGGAAAAACAATAGTGGTTAATATGTGGGAAAATATAAATACTTTTTAAAATAAGATTTTAGATAGACTGTTGACTTTTAAAGTTAAAAAATATATTGTGTAGTTTATAACACAGAGAAGTAAGAGACATGAAAGTAACAAGACAAAGAATGGAGAAATAAATAGAATTATACTGTCACAAGCTCTCATTTTATTTGTGAACTGCCATTACGTTAACTGACAATAAATAGTGATAAGTTAATAATGTACATTATGATTGCTAGAGCTAATAAAAGTAAAATAGCTAAATACATAAATTTTATATAAATAATATATATATGAATATATACAAATAACATAACTAAAAAGTTAAAAGCGGAAATAAACTGAAAACTAAAAATAACTCAAACAAGGTTGTAATAGTGACACAATGCATTTGTCAAACACATAAAACTTTATAGCACAAAGAGTATATGCAAATTTAGAAAACTATCCTTTAAGAAGCTAGACAGTCCCTGGAAGACCATAGAATGTAATAACAAAATCAAACTATAATACAAATGTATGAAACGATCATACATTGTTACTTAGGTGCTGACCTAAGTAACTTTAGAAATGAATGCAGTCTGCATAATAACAATTTTTATAACCCATACATAAGCATCAAATTCTAGTTGATAAACTTATCATCCACTGGGATACAAATAGCAAGACGATAAAATTAAACCTAACTGTGCCAGAATTTATCTCTGTGGTAAATGGATAAAATACATTCATTAAAAGGCAGAGATAACAATCTTATAAATACTATTAAAAAGAATAAAAACAAGCAATTGCATAGTGTCTAAAAAGATGCACTTTACATATGAAGACTTAAACGGTCTAAAAGTAAAAGGATAGAAACAGATATATCATGCACATCCTCATCATAATGAAATGGGAGAGTTCCCTGCTTCCCCTGTCAGGACATGTGACAGGGGTGTGGCTCGCCTGTGGTTGCCCCCACAGCTTAAACCTCTACAGAAAGGGGAGTACACAGACAGGCATGTGCAGGGAGCAGGGTGAATGCTTTTGGGCTCCAGCCCCACGGCAGTGTATAGAGGTGGGTGTCTGCGACTCCCAAAGCCCAAGTGAGTGTGTGTTACAGTGTGCTCCTTTAGCTTTGCTGTCTGCAGATGGCTTGTGTGTTAATCAGCTCAATGTACCCTCTGCCTTATTGCAAGGGAAGGGGGCCAGTATGACAGCTCTCTGTATCCCGAGCTCTTGCCAGTGTCCTGAAAGAATCAAGGCTTGAAGGATGAGTGCAAGGTTTTATTGAGTGGTGGAGATGGCTCTCAGTGAGATGGATGGGGAGTGGGAAGTAGGGTTGGAGTGGGAAGGTGGTCTTCCCCTGGAGTCGAGCTGCATCATTCCGCTGTAGCTGGTCTGCTGGTCCACTGGTCTGCTGGTCTGCTTGACTCTTCCTCTCCTCACTTGTGGGTCTCATCTGGAACTTGGAGTTTGCAGATTACATTAGGGCAGGATAGGGGGCATGCAGGCCAAAAGGCAACTTTTTGGTAGCAAAAACAGAAATGCGTGTCCTCATTTAGGGCCGCAGGTCTTCAGGGTTGAGGGTGGGGTCTTTGCTGGGGAACTGCCCTCTTCTACTCAATATTTCCCTCTCACGTCCATATCAATAAGAAAGCATATATGGTTATATTAATCTTAGACAAAATATATTAAATACAAGTAATATTACCGAAGATAAAGAAGTGTATTTCACAATAATAAAACTATTAATCACCAAAACAATGTAACATTTTTAGTGAATATCCACCTAATTACAGAGCTTCAGAGTACTTGATACAAAAATTGGCCATAACTAAACAGATAAATAGACAAATCCACAATTACTTGTGGATTATAAGTGATTATAATCATTTAAGGACTATCTTGACAGTCATTTCTCAGTAACTGAGGATATAAATAGACAAAAGAAAATCAGTTAGAATTCAGAAGATTTTCATTTGATATAAATTATGTTTAAAAAACACTACACCCAAATTTGGGTGACATATTCTTCACAAGTATACATGGAACATTCATTAGATTAATTAAATGCTACTTTCATAAAGCAAATCTTATTAGTTTTGAAAACCATATGATGATGAGTAGAAAAATGATTTGACAGAACTTAACATCATTACAGATTTAATCTTTCTCAAATAAGACTAGAAGGGAATTTACTTAATCTCATAATGAGTATCTATGAAATGCCTGTAGCAATTGTTGTAGTGAATGGGAAAATACTAAATATTTCATTTTAAACATCAGGAATAGGCAAAATATACATATTCATCCCATATAATTTGCACAGTACTGGAGTCCATGCCTGATGAAATAAAGAAATTAAACAACAAAAAAATGGAAGGTAAGAAGGAAGACTGTTTTAATTCACATATGATATAAACATGTATATAGAAAATGTAATGGATTTTTAAAAATGTATTAGGACATATATATGAATTCATAATGTTTGCAGTATACAAGGATGATATAAAATTTAATTGTTTTTACACAACAACAAAGAAATAAAAAATAAAATATAAAATACTGTTTACAATGTCATAAAAACAAAATTGCTATTCCAAAATTTTTAAATCACCTACAAAAGTTGATGATTTATAACTATCAGCTACAACTTAGTTATAACTAGTAGTATCTAACTATGTAAAATGTGAAAGGACTTCCTTCAGGCTGACAAAGCTTTGATCAGACGGAAATATAGATTTTTACAAAGGACCAGAGAGACCCAGATATAGTGATTATGTGGTTATATATAAATGAGATTTATTTTAAAAATTTAAAGACATTTTAAAGTTACGTGGCTTTTTAATGTAAAGTGAATATCAATGCATTGTGAGGTTTATATCATATGAAGATATAAAACGTGTGGCAAGAGTAGTGTGAAGACCAGGAGAAAAGAAATGGAAGAACACTATTGTAAGATTCTTTTTCTTTTTTTAATTTAATTTAATTTAATTTAATTTAATTTAATTTAATTTAATTTATTATTATTATTATTATTATTATTATTATTATTATTATACTTTAAGTTTTAGGGTACATGTGCACAATGTGCAGGTTTCTTACATATGTATCCATGTGCCCTGTTGGTGTGCTGCACCCATTGACTCGTCATTTAGCATTAGGTATATCTCCTAATGCTGTCCCTCCCCCCTTCCCCCACCCCACAACAGTCCCTGGAGTGTGATGCTCCCCTTCCTGTGTCCATGTGTTCTCATTGTTCAATTCCCACCTATGAGTGAGAACATGCGGTGTTTGATTTTTTGTCCTTGCAATACTTTACTGAGAATGATGGTTTCCAGTTTCATCCATGTCCCTACAAAGGACATGAACTCATCATTTTTTTATGGCTGCATAGTATTCCATGGTGTATATGTGCCACATTTTCTTAATCCAGTCTATCGTTGTTGGGCATTTGGGTTGGTTCCAAGTCTTTGCTATTGTGAGTAGTGCCACAATAAACATACGTGTGCATGTGTCTTTATAGCAGCATGATTTATAGTCCTTTGGGTATATACCCAGTAATGGGATGGCTGGGTCAAATGGTATTTCTAGTTCTAGATCCTTGAGGAAGCGCCACACTGACTTCCACAATGGTTGAACTAGTTTACAGTCCCACCAACAGTGTAAAAGTGTTCCTATTTCTCCATATCCTCTCCAGCACCTGTTGTTTCCTGACTTTTTAATGATGGCCATTCTAACTGGTGTGAGATGGTATCTCATTGTAGTTTTGATTTGCATTTCTCTGATGGCCAGTGATGATGAGCATTTTTTCATGTGTTTTTTGGCTGCATAAATGTCTTCTTTTGAGAAGTGTCTGTTCATGTCCTTTGCCCACTTTTTGATGGGGTTGTTTGTTTTTTTCTTGTAAATTTGTTCTTATACTATATGTGAAGTTGTATAGTATCACTTGAATGAAAACTACAAAATATAGTTCACTGTTTATAAACTATAAGCTAAAAGTGTAATCTATAAACCCTAGAACAAATACTAAAATAAACCAATGAATATTTAAAGCTAATAAAGCACCAAGAAAATTGAATCATACCAAATAAACAATATAAAATAAGAAAAGAAGCATAACACACATAAGAAAAGAAAACATATGGAAAATTAGGAATAAGTTTACAATCAAATTTAATCATCACATTAAATATAAGGGACTAAACACCCCATTTAAAAGGCAGAGTATTTCAGGTTAAATACAAAAGCAAAACTCAATTGTGTATTTTTTTATTTTTATATATAGTATATATTTATCCCCAAGAATCCCATTTTAAATATAAATATACAAATAGGTAAACAGTAAAGGATGTCTACAAATTAGATAGACAAAATGGAAAATTCCTAGAAAGACACAAACTAACAAAATTGACTAAGGAAGAAATAAATAATCTGTATAGACTTATAGCAAGCAAATACTTTGAATTATTAATTTTTAAACCTTCAACAAAGAAAAAATCCTAGACTTGGATGGTTATACTTGGGAATTCTACCCAATATTTAAAGAAGAATTAACATCAATTCATCACAAACTGTTTCCAAAAAATAGAAGGAATCATTTTTCAATGTATTATATGAGGCCAGTATTACCCTGACACCATGACCATCCAATGATATCATGAAAAAACACAAACCAATATTATTTATGAATATACACATAAAAAAACTAAATACTAGCAAATCAGTCTGGCAACATATTAAAAAATATTATGTCCCATGACCAGGTGGGATTTATCCCTGGAATGCAAGGTTGCATCAAATAATTTATATAATATACCTCATTCATAGAATAAAGAATAAAAATTATATAATCATCTCAATAAACACAGAAAAATGTTGATAATGTTTGTCTTTTATGATAAAAATACTCAACAAACCATTAATAGAAGGTACTCCCACACTTAATAAAAAGTTGGTGTACAAAAACTCCAGAGCTACCAACATAATTAATCAGAAAGAACTTAAAATTTTCACCTTAACATCAGGAATGAGAAAGATATGTCCACCACTCTCAGCACTTCTATTTAACATTATACTGATGATTCTATCCAGGACAAATAAGAGGAAAGATAGAGCTGGAGGGGAGAAGGAACAGGGAGAGAAATAGAGAGGAGGAAGAAGAAGAAAGAAGAAGAAGGAGAAGAAGGAGGAAGAAGAAGGAGGAGGAAGAAGAAGAAGGAGAAGGAGGGGGAGAAGGAGAGGAAGAGGAAGAAGAAGGAGGAAGAGAAGAAGAAGAAGGAGGAGGAGAAGGAGGAGGAGGAAAAGAAAAGCATCAATATTAGAAAGAAAGGAAGAAGTATATCTCTCCTTGTACATGACAATTACTTTTATAGAGAAAATCCTGCAGAATCCACAAAGATGTCACTAGAATTTAAAAAAAAATCAGCACATCCAGTTTGCAGAATACAAGATTACTACACATAATTGTGTTTTTATATCTTAGTAATGAACAATAAAATTTTTTAAAAAGTTCTATTTGCAATCTTGCCAATCATAATAAAATACTTAGGAATACATTTAGTAAAATAAGTTCAAGACTTGTACCTTGAGTACTAGAAAACATTAGTGTGAGAAATTAAAGAAGGCCCAAATAAATGAAAAGACAGTCCCAGAAGACTATTCTTAAAATGACAGTGTTCCCAAAATTGATCTACAGATTCAGTGCAATCCTTATAAAAATTCCTCTGATGTCCTTGCAGAAAATGCAAACAGATTGTAAAATTCATATGGAAATGCAAGGGATTCAGAGTAGCCAACATAATCTTGAAAAAGAACAAACTTGAAGGATGCGTACTTCTTGAAGGACACATACTTCTTGATGTCAAGGCTCTGGCAATCAAGAAAGTGTAGTGCTGGATAGATATATGAAGACATGGAAATGAATTGAAAGCCCAGAAATAAACTCTTCTATTTATGGACAGTTGATTTTCTACAGAGAGTTAAAGTTTTAATCAAATATTTTGAATACAATAATTCAATGGGGGAAAGAGCAGTCTTTTCAACAAATGGTGCAGGAGGAGAAGGCCAGAGAAAAACAAAACCACTGCAAACCCATGCCCAGAAAGGAAAGGAGCCCGAGGAATAAATCAGTTAACTTTACTCTCCTCCCATCCTCTTATACCACTGGTAACTTATCTTCAACAACCTGCCTGAGTTCGAGGAACACAGTTGATGCATCTCATGAAGAGTTGTCTCCTTTGAACATAGAGTATAAGAAGTCAATACAGGGTAGAGCTAGAGAAACAAATTAAGAAAATTGAGAAATTAAATTAGGTTACATTAGTCCCATTCTGATAATCCAGGATAATCTTCCCACTTCAAAGTCCATAACTTTAGTCACCTTTGCAAAGTCCCTTTTGCCATGTAAGGTAACATATTAACAGACATGGGCATTTTTGTAGGACCATCATTTTCCCCACAAAATGATTGCATGTTAAATGATTGGAATGATTGTCTGTTAAATTATTCTTTTGATATAATGCAATTTAAATAACAATTGTGCTACACACACACACATACACAAACCTGTACACAAATGTTGATGGCAGCATTGTTCACAACAAAATCAAAGTGGAAATCACCTAAATATCCATCAACAGTTAAATGAATAAATAAAATGGTGTATGTCTATACAATGTCATATCATTAAGCAATAGGAAGGAGTGAAGTACTGGATAAAACTTGAATATACCTTTGAAAGATTATGCTAAGTGAAACAAGCCAGTCACAAAAACACATTCTATGTGATTCTTTTTTATGAAGTGCCCAGAATGAGCAAATATACAGAGAAAGTAGATTGTTGGTTGCCTAGGGCTTAAAGGTGGGGTCTGGGAAAAAATAGGAAGTGACTACTAATGGATACAGAGTTTCTTTTGAGGTTAATGAAAATATTCTAAAGTAAATGAATTATATCTCAATAAAGGTGTTATAAAAGAAGTTTTCCTGACAAACTTAAACTATTGTTTAGTGTTAGTGGTCAGGAGGTCTCCTTTAGGGGAGAAAGAAAACAGGAGTGGTCAAAAGGAGTCCAAGGGAGGCTGTTAGTATATCCACAATGTTTTATCTTTTTACCAATTGGTCTTACATGATTGTTCACTTTGTTATGGTTTACTGAGCTGTATATTTATGATTTATGTGCTTTTCTGTATCTATGTCACACTTCAAAATAAAATGTATAATTTTTAAAAGTAACAATAAATGTGTTTTTATCCATGACAAAAATAAGTAACAATTGTTTGGAAGTGTTGTAATAATGACAAGGAGAAATAAAAAATTAAGGAAACAAAAATAGGCAGTAAATTGGGAGACCCAAGGCTGAGTGGTATTTAAAGGTTACTTTTAGCTTTCTTGCTTTCAGGCCCACTTTGTTTTTTAACAGCAAGCAGACTGGATTTAGGTGTGTGACAATGGATATGCTTTTTAATGCATTGAATCTGAGATGTCTTAAAGACTTCCAACCGAAGATGTCAAATAAGAGGTAATGTACATGCTGAAGCTTGCAGAGACATACGGTTTGGACTTTTTGACAACTCTGTATCCTCCTCCCACCCTCTACATGTCTGAAGAACGCTGCTCTTTATGGGATCCCTACGCTGTACCTCTTGACCTCTGGGTGGGGTTGTCCTGGCTGAGTTTGTCCTGTGGGAGGTACCAGAAGATCAGAGGTAGAAGGAAAGTAGAGTTCATACTTCGGACTGATAAAAGCTTCCAGCCTTTACTAGCTGCATAGTGCTTTAGCATCTCTTTTACGTTTCTCTTATCCCTATTCACACCTCTATAAATAGTCCTTTATTAAATTCTCCCTAATTGGTCCATTGGAGTGTACCATCTGTTTCCTGTCAGGATCTTAAGTGACTCAGTAATCGACAAAATAAGTGGTCCCAGGAAATGCCCTTAAAATAGGTGTCTGGGGTTGGGTAGCTACCATATTTGAGGTGCTCACAGATAGCTTTTTTTACTTTAAGAAAGGGACACTGATAATCTCTGGCATGTTGTGACATCATGATTAGTCAAATAATCACTGGCGGTGGCATAAGATGAAGTGCAGATGCAATGAAGGCCTTGGGAGACCAAGTGGTTGTGGCACTTACTCACTATGGCAACAATGGTTTTACAAAGACTAGCAAGAGAGAAGAGAAAAATTGAAAGTCTGCCTCAGAGCATGAATGAAAAAATCAGAAAGCCTCTATGAAAACTTTAAAGGAGTCCCTTATCTCCAGTAGCCACAGGGCAGATATGAATGAGAAAAGTCAAGCCCAAGAACTAAATGTAATGGCACAGCTGTTAAGGCCAACTAAATAAAAAACCCAGCCAGGTATCTCATACTGAAAAAGGTAAAGGCACTCACGGGAAAAGAATAGGGCCCTAAAATGTTTGAGCATATGGAAGAAAGGATAAGAATTTTAAATCTCCAAATTTTAGGTATACTCAACTCAGGTTTGAAATGTAATAAATGAACTTAAGTACCTGTGGAGTGGTGTTCACATCCAAAAGGCTGTTTAATTAAAGTCTGGACTAAACAATGGCTATATTTAATGTGACACAGTGCAGTGGCTCTGAATCTTAATTGTACATTAGAATCACCAAGGAGGCTTAAAATGCATGTATGTCTAGTTCTCACTCACATACACTGTGCAACCTGCTCAGCTACCTGCTACCAGTCACTCTGAGAGGACCTAGAGGACACCCCTTTACCAAGGCATCATTGGAAGTCTTCATGGTAAACATTTTCTATAAGCCATAGATAACTAATGGTGGGAGATGCTACACTAGAAATCCACTCCATATTTCAATGGGAATAATGACATGCCAGTGTAGTAGAAGCCAGATAAAAGGGCTTAACCATCAGAAGTGAGGAGCTTAAGGAGCTTAAAATCACATTAATAAGGCAAGTGTTGAATTGGTAGTCAGTGCTCTGACCTGCATTAACCATGTCAGTAGCTTATTGATCCCTAGGTCCTCAGAATGAAATAGATGAGCAGCTACTGAGGTGTGACTTAATATATGCAAGCAAAAATGTCTAGGTCTAGTGCCAAAAATATAATTCAAGTCATCATAATGGGAATCCATAGCTTCTTATGCAGTTGCAAGACCTAAGCCAATACACCAGCCCGGAGTCCCTCCTTTGAAGGGGAGGCTGGTTCCTTTTCAGAAAGGATCTACAACGTAGCCCTTAATAAGTACTATGTGTGTTCCCTAAACCTTCTCTATGTGACCTACAGCCAATTACCAGGAAGGCTGTGTACTGGTGAAAGAGAAATAACCCAGAACTTCTGAGGGGTTATTAGTTATAGAATCTGAACTGCTGCTAATCACTAGAGATGCTAAATGCCAGCCTGGCCCACTAGTAATGGACATTTATGGAGATCACATGATAGATGAAATCCTCACTTGAATTCACCTCCAGGTGTGTCTAATGGGGCCATTGACTTATTGTATGGGTTATATATGCTTTATGGTATGATAAAACAAGTGGATGCTTCTAAAACTACTCCCACTGCCAAGATATTAAGCCAAATGCAATCTTCTATCCGTGGGGGAAATGCAGAACAGTATCACCATCAAACACCAAAAAGATGTGTGGTGAGAGTTACATGGCGTTTTTAACACATGCTCAATGAACTCACATTTCTGCCTGAGGGAAATCCAAGTGAATCTTGAGCAATGACTGTAGATTATTGCAAGCAAAATTGCCTAGATCATCTACGTTTTCAGATGCAGTATCTTTACTGGAGAAAATCGGTGCTACCTCTGCCACTTGACCACATTCTCAAAGGACCAGCAGCATCAGCATCACTCCAAAATTCACTAGAAATGTAAATTCTTGGGTCCTACTCCAAATAGACAAAAATCAGAAACTTTAGAGGTGGAGCCCAGAAATTGTGTTTTAACAAGCCCTCAACGTGAATAGTTTGCACTTTTTTTAAAGAAACACTTAGGTAATGCTTTATTTTCCTACTTCAAATCAGGAAAAACACTGGCAAGGCGAGGGTAGAAGCTCATCTGCACTGTCTAGTCAATTCGTGTGCTCTCTTTTATAATATAAACTGGAAAGAACTTAATCATCTTTGTGTCCCATAAAACATCACATTGATCTTGACATTGATGACTTTACATTAATTGAGTCTATAAGTAGGAGGTAGCAAGCACTAGATGCCTTATTAAGACATAACAGTGTCAAGGGTTGAGAAATAAATCCTTTGAAAGTTCAAGATCCTGAGCCTGCCAGACTGATAGGTTTATGAAGTGTTGGTGGTCTGGAGTACGACAGAATATTTTATCTAAAGTGAGAGATAAA
Source organism: Symphalangus syndactylus (assembly GCF_028878055.3). Lineage (NCBI taxonomy): Eukaryota > Metazoa > Chordata > Mammalia > Primates > Hylobatidae > Symphalangus > Symphalangus syndactylus. The sequence continues at coordinate 27,919,499 of NC_072438.2, forward strand.
TGACTGAAACTTGCACTCCTCATTTCAAGAGGCACAAAACTTGTTGGACCTTTTTAAATTATGGAAGCAAAATATTCTACATTTAGACATAATGATATAACTCATTAACTGATTAATTCGTGGCATCCAGTTTAGATTTGGCCTGAATTAAAACAGGCTCTGCAGTAGGTCTATACTGCAGTGAAAAATGTGCTACCACTTGGGTCTTATGACCGAGCAGAAGAAGTTGTTTGAGAAGAAAAAGAAGACATATGGAGCTTCTGGAAATTTCCAAAAAGCAGCATAACCATGCAGAATTTTATAGTTTTCATGTAAGAGCAGTTTGCACTTTTCTATCAACAATGTCTCTTTATTTGAAAATCAGCTTCACACTTGCAATTAGGCCATCTTAATATTGAGTATCTGGAAACAGGTCTGTGAGAAATGAACTCATCATGAACTGGTCATTATATTATTCAATTAAAATTAGATGTTAGAGATTAACAAGGACTAGATTCATTCTCACATCTGAAACATCTAAGATACTGGACAAAACATATGAAACAACAGTTTTCAAAATATCAGAATGAAAGATAGTCATCCCTGAAAGAAGAGAAGCAAACAAAGCAAGTCCAATGATTGTTCCAGCTTACTGATGGGAAGGAGCTTTGAGGCTGTGGCTAAGGAAAAGGAAATCAATATAGAGCTTATTGCTCTCTGAGTTGAAAAGATGGTGTTAGGTGTTTTGAGAAATAAAAGTATCTGGAGCTTACAAGGCAGAGTACCAGAGAGGTGAGATATAAAGGAGGATCTAGAGATCTACAGAGGGTCCCCTGGAGACTTCAGCTGAGTACTGACTGGTAATAACCAATATGAGTAAGTCAATAAAAAGGGAAAAATTTTAAAGCATCCGGTGGAGTAAGATACATCATGTACAGAGGATTACAGATAAAGTGAATGGCTCATCTGAAATCAGAAATTCATGCTTGAAGATGGTAGAAAAATAGGCTACAGTACTGAAATAAAATAAATTACCAACCTAGAATTCTATACCCAATGAAAATATCTTTCAAAAATAAAGAGGAACTAAAGATGTTTTCAGACAGTAAAAAAAAAAAAAAAAAAAAAGTGGGAGAATTTATAGCAACAACCTGCACTGCAAAGCATAAACTATAAAAAAAAAATACCCAGTGAAAATATAAATCAACATAAAGGAAGGAAGGACACTAGAAATTGTAACTCTATAAGTATATACAAATTTTATTCTAATAATTTAAATAATTTAAAAGATGATTGAGTGCAAAATAAAAAAGTAAGATATTATATGTTTGGGGATTTATAAAATAATTAAAACTAAAATTTATAGTGACAATAGAAGAAAGGTCAGGAAGGGAGAAATGGAAAAACACAATTATAAGATTCTTATATTATTCATGGAGAAGAACAATATTTCTTGGAAGTTGAAAATGAGAGATTAAAATATACAGCATAGGCCAGGCACAGTGGCTCACGCCTGTAGTCCTAGCACTTGGGGAGGCCAAGGCAGGTGGATCACCTGAGGTCAGGAGTTTGAGACCAGCCTGGCCATCATGGTGAAACCCCATCTCTACTAAAAATACAAAAATTAGACAGGTGTCATGGCACGCATCTGTATTCTCAACTACTCGGGAGGCTGAGTCAGGAAAATTGGTTGGTTCTGGGAGGTGGAGTTTGCAGTGAGCTGAGATTGTGCCACTGCACTCCAGGCTGGATGACAGAGCAAGACTCCATCTCAAAAAAATAAAAATAAAAATAAATAAAACATATAGCATAGAATAAAATAGTATAACAAAGAATTTCGGCTAAAGAGCCAAGAAAGAAAATAGAATGAAATCATAAAATGTACTCAACTAATTCAAAGGAAGGCAGACAAAAAGGATAAATGGTACAAATAGAAATGGAAAGATGATAAATTTAAATCAAACCATACAAGCAATTACATTAAATGTAAATGGCCTAAACATCCCAATTAAAAAAAAATAGAGATTGTCAGATTCCATAAAAAAGCAATACTGAATTACATGTTTCCTATAAGAAACACGCTTAGGCTCAAAACAAAGGGATGGAGGAATATTTACCAAGCAAATGGAAAGCAAAAAATAAAAATAAAAAAGCAAGGGTTGCAATCTTAGTCTCTGATAAAACAGACTTCAAACCAACAAAGATCAAAAAAGAAAAAGAAGGGCATTACATAATGGTAAAGGGATCAATGCAACAAGAAGAGCTAACTATCCTAAATATATATGCAGCCAGTACAGGAGCACCCAGATTCATAAAGCAAGTTTTTAAAGACTTACAAAGAGACTTAGACTTAGTCTCCCACAAAATAACAGCGGGAGACTTTAACACCCCACTGCCAAAATTAGACAGATAAATGAGACAGGAAATTAACAAGGATATTCAGAAATTGAACTCAGCTCTAGACCAAGCGGACCTAATAAACATCTACAGAACTCTCCACCCCAAATCAACAGAATATACATTCTTCTCAGGGCCACATAGCACTTATTCTAAAATTGATCACATAATTGGAAGTAAAACACTCCTCAGCAAATGTAAAAGCACGAAAATCATGACAAACAGTCTCTCAGACAACAGTGCAATCAAATTAGAATTCAGGATTAAGAAACTTACTCAAAGACAGCACAACTACATGGAAACTGAATAATCTGCTCCTGAATGACTACTGGGTAAATAATGAAATTAAGGCAGAAATAAATAAGCTCTTTGAAACCAATGAGAACAAAGACACAGCATACCAGAATCACTGGGACACAGCTAAAGCAATGTTGAGAGAAAACTTTATAGCACTAAATGCCCACATGAGAAAGCTGCAAAGATCTAAAACTGACGCACTAATATCCCAATTAAAAGAAATAGAGAAGCAAGAGCAAACAAATTCAAAAGCTAGCAGAAGACAAGAAATAAATAAGTTCAAAGCAGAACAGAAGGAGATAGAGACACGAAAAACTCTTATAAAAATCAATGAATCCAGGAGTTGGGTTTTTAAAAAAAGATTAACAAAATAGACCACTACCAATACTAATAAAGAAGAAAAGAAAGAAGAATCAAATAGACACAATAAAAAACTATAAAGGGGATATCACCACTGATCCCACAGAAATGCAAACTACCATCAGAGAATACTATAAACACCTCTATGCAAATAAACTAGAAAATCTAGAAGAAATGAATAAATTCCTGGACACACACACCATCCCAAAACTAAACCAGGAAGCAGTTGAATCCCTGAACAGACCAATAACAAGTTCTGAAACTGAGGCAGCAATTAATAGCCTGCCAACCAAAAAAAGCCGAGGACCAGATGGATTCTGAGCTGAATTCTACCAGAGGTACAAAGAGGAGATGGTACCATTGCTTCTGAAACTATTGCAAACAATAGAAAAAGAAGGACTCCTCCCTAACTCACATTATGAGGTCGGCATCATCCTGATACCAAAACCTGGCAGAGACACAACAAAAAAAGAAATTTTCAGGCCAATATCCCTGATAAACATTGATCCAAAAATTCTCAATAAAATACTGGCAAACCACCAAATCCAGCAGCACATCAAAAACTTATCCACCATGATCAAGTTGGCTTCATCCCTGGTATGCAAGGCTGGTTCAACATACACAAATCAATAAACATAACCCATCACATGAACAGAACCAATGATAAAAACCACATAATTATCTCAACAGATGCAGAAAAGGCCTTTGAAAAAATTCAACACTAGTTCATGCTAAAAACACTCAATAAACTAGGTATTGATGGAACACATCGCAAAATAATAAGACCTATTCATGACAAACCCACAGGCAATATCATACAGAATGGGCAAAAGCTGGAAGCATTCCCTTTGAAAACCAGCACAAGACAAGGATGCTCTCTGTCGCCGCTCATATTCAACATAGTATTGGAAGTTCTGGCCAGAGCAATCAGGCAAGAGAAAGAAATAAAGTGTATTCAAACAGGAAGAAAAGAAGTCAAATGGTCTCTGTTTGCAGATGAAATGATTGTATATTTAGAATATACAGCCCAAAAGCTCCTTAAGCTGATAAGCAACTTCAGCCAAGTCTCAGGATATAAAATCAATGTACAAAAATCACAGGCATTCCTATACACTAATAATCGACAAACATAGAGCCAAATCATGAATGAACTCCCATTCACAATGGCTATAAAGAGAATAAAATACCTAGGAATACAACTTACAAAGGATTTGAAGGACCTCTTCAAGAAGAACTACAAAACACTGTTCAAGGCAATAAGAGTAGACACAAACAAATGGAAAAACATTCCATGTTCATGGATAGGAAGAATCAATATTGTGAAAATGGCCACACTGCCCAAAGTAATTTATAGATTCAATGCTATCCCAATCAAGCTACCATTGACTTTCTTCACAGAATTAGAAAAAATGACTTTAAATTTCATATGGAACCAAAAAAGAGCCCATATAACCAAGACAATCCTAAGCAAAAAGAACAAAGCTGGAGGCATCACACTACCTGACTTCAAACTATACTACAAGGCTACAGTAACCACAACAGCATGATACTGATACCAAAACAGATATATAGACCAACAGAACAGAACAGAGGCTTCAAAAACAACACCACACATCTACAACCATCTGATCTTTGACAAACCTGACAAAAACTAGCAATGGGGAAAGGATTCCCTATTTAATAAACAGTGTTGGGAAAACTGGCTAGCCATATGGAGAAAACTATTGATGCAAAAATCCTCAATAGAATACTGGCAAACCGAGTCCAGCAGCACATCAAAAAGCTTATCCACCATGATCAAGTGGGCTTCATCCCTGGGATGCAAGGCTGGTTCAACATACCCAAATCAATAAATGTAATCCAGCATATAAACAGAACCAAAGACAAAAACCACATGATTATCTCAATAGATGCAGAAAAGGCCTTTGACAAAATTCAACAACCCTTCATGCTAAAAACTCTCAATAAATTAGGTATTGATGGGACGTATCTCAAAATAATAAGAGCTATCTATGACAAACCCACAGCCAATATCATACTGAATGGGAAAAAACTGGAAGCATTCCCTTTGAAAACTGGCACAAGACAGGGATGCCCTCTCTCACCACTCCTATTCAACATAGTGTTGGAAGTTCTGGCCAGGGCAATCCGGGAGGAGAAAGAAATAAAGAGTATTCAATTAGGAAAAGAGGAAGTCAAATTGTCCCTGTTTGCAGATGACATGATTATATATCTAGAAAACCCCACTGTCTCAGCCCAAAATCTCCTTAAGCTGATAAGCAACTTCAGCAAAGTCTCAGGATACAAAATCAATGTGCAAAAATCACAAGCATTCTTATACACCAATAACAGACAGCCAAATCATGAGTGAACTCCCATTCACAATTGCTTCAAAGAGAATAAAATACCTAGGAATCCAACTTACAAGGGATGTGAAGGACCTCTTCAAGGAGAACTATAAACCACTGCTCAATGAAATAAAAAACGATACAAACAAATGGAAGAACATTCCATGCTCATGGGTAGGAAGAATCAATATCGTGGAAATGGCCATACTGCCCAAGGTAATTTATAGATTCAATGCCATCCCCATCAAGCTACCAATGACTTTCTTCACAGAATTGGATTTTGAAGGGATAAACAGGTGAACTGTGCCGAATATGCTTCCTCTGTTCCTTCAGATCTGAGATCTACACTTCTCCTCTCTAGTCTAAATCCTAGACAGCACCAATTAACTCCCTTAGGCTCCAGCTGCTAGGGTACAGTCAATGGCAGGTGCCAGCTAAAGACGAGAGAACAGAAGTAGGGTATCATTAGGACGTTTATTCCTTCAGTTCTCTCTCTGCCAGGCCACGGTTGACATTAGAATTGAATAAAATAAAGAACACAAAATATGAAAAGCTTTCAGAAGCAGACAGATATAATAAAAGGGTACTTTCTTTTTTCCTCTTTATAGGAGAGACATTCCTTTTTACATAAACCAATTATATTATTCAGGATCCTAAGGAAAATCAGATGGCCCACTAGAAAGGGTTTAACTATTTACAGAGATGTGAGAAGAAATAAGAAAACCAGTAAAGGATAAGGAAGCATCCAAATATTGGCAACAATGAGAAGCCCATTAGTAGCCCTAGGGCTGAAGGAGAGGACATTATACAGTCAGCACTGAGTCCGTGAGAGCCCATTCCATGGAAGGAGGAAGGCCATTAGGAGCTGTGGTGGAAGCAGGGCACAGAGGCAGATGGGTCATGGGAAGAACAGAAACTGAATATCTGAACCTCTCTCTGTCTCCCCTTTCCATTTCTTGCTGTGCCTCCATCGGCCAGATGAAACTAGAAGCCAAAGAGCTAAGGAACCAAGTAATACCAGAATTCCAGGCCAGAGAGCATTGCAGAGACCATCAAAGAAGACAGCTCTGATAAGTACGTGGTGAGGATGGGGACAGGGTTGGCATGAGAATGAGAGCAAACAGATAAAAATCGGTATAACAAGAAATTGTTTTTTAACTGATAGGTTAATGAGCAAAATCAAAAACAAAAGACTGAATGGAAGTGCATTGAGAAAATTTGCATTTTTAAAATAATGTTTTGAGCCAAAAAAATTGTAAAAGCAAGGATAGTCGTTAAATGTTCTTGGATTCAATATACTTACAACAGTTCCAAGAAGCTGTATTGAATAGTATAGCGTTGACTCTTGCTTCATCTTGATCGTGTAGTACATGCTATCTTTTAAGGTAAAGAATGATGAATTCTATTACAGCTTCCTTTGCATCTCTGTTGTGACATCTTTGAAAAACTTAACTACTATAAATATCCTCATTTCTGCTAAAAATTATCATATAAAACTTTCATGTAAGAACAACAAATCAACCAAACATCTGCCTCACCATTATTCATTGTAACAAACTTATGATGTAGCCAATTGGAAAAAAATGCAGTTTTCCTAAAGTGCCTCTTTGAATTATTCAAAGTTTCTGTCGCAGCTAATTAATTTAGAGCATATTATGAAAATGAAGCAATGAAAATATACCAAATACTGAGCAAAAATAGCAGTACAGATGCTAGTAGTATTCTATTTTCTTTGTTACTGTGCTTTATACATTAGTCCCAAACAAGTAGAAATTAATGAAGTAAATTGATATTATTTTAATGGGTTTATATATAGTCAAATAAATATTAGTAAAAATGATTTGATATACACTCAGTATAATACTGTAGATGTAGAACTATGTAATTTGTTTGGAGAACAGGTATTTGTCACTAATAAAAACTGGAGTGAGGTGAATTTGTAATAAAAACTGGAGTGAAGTGAATTTGTATTCAACACCCCATCATTTCAAATGCTTCTTCTTATCATTCATCCCTTACTTGCAAGAGACAGCCTCGTTACTGTATAAGTCTATTTATATTTCTTATATCTAACATCAGATCTTCTCTTGGTAACATCATCAGAAAAGAAATTTTGAGGAATAGCAATGTCTGAACATAAGACATTTAAAAGAAGATTTTACATTCTAAAAATCATGTCCACTAAATTACTAAATTGCCCTTCCTCAGGTTAAAGCCACATGCTCCTTCCTTGTAGTTACCTTCTCCATTTAAAGCAACATTCAGCTCAGTCTCTGATTTAATAACAATGGAGACACCGAAAACAGAATTTTAATTCCATCTCTATCATTAATATATTACATGACCTTGGGCAATCTCCAAGCCTCATCTCCTTCATCTAAAGAAATGATATTCTCAACTTCATAGTAGCTTACTGTATAGTCTTGTTCAAAGGAATAACTAGCAATGTCTGCCAGGTATATTGAAAATATTAAGTGCTAGATACATATTTAATTACAAGATGGAATCTTTATGATATTAAAGGATGTGCTGCAAAAAAAGAAAGCAAAATAAATCATGCACTGGAATGCAGGATCAGAGCAATTGGACATTTTTCTTCTTTGGTAAGAAATTTATAAGGAAAAAAACCACCTTCTAATGCTACCTGTTGAAAAACCAACTAGGTCAGGTTTACAATAGAATTTTTTAAGACAATGAACTACATGCCCCAATGTGGTTTATGTTGAGTCACAAATTTTGCTATTTTGTGCAGAACTGCAGAACACTTATTTGTCCTACTTTAAGTAAACCTCCTGTAGACCAAGAAACCGTAGACCTGCAAAATAATCAGATGTGATATGCAGGGTTTCCTCCATACTTTCTTATCATCTCTTGTACTCAGAGAGTGGGTACAAGAGGTGAATGAAGAAAATAAAAATGAATTACACTCCACAAAAGATGAGAGTAACATTTCCTAAGTAAAGAAATAAAGTAACATTTCCTAAGTAAAGAACAGCACGGGAATTTCTGGATATTAGCATTGTAGCACTCAGTAGAACATTTAGGCCTCAGTGCATGTGGTAGACTGTCCCACTGGTGCATGAAAGCGCTGCACCCCTCAGTATTAACCCTCTTGTATTGTCAGTTCTCTCCTACGTTGAATCCAAGCCAAGGAAGCATTAGCACAAGTGATACAAGATACACACTTGTGCTTAGGGCTTTTCTACTTGGAACTCTTAGAAACCAGCCACTATGCTTAAAGGAATCGAAGCTATTCTGTAACAGAGAGGCCATACGAAGATATCCTACGACATAAGACAACACATATGGAAGAGAGCTGAGGGCCCCAGCTGAGTTCCCAGACCTGTGCCAACACCCCACAAAGCAAAGGAATCTAGCAGTTAACCCCCCAAGTTTCCAGAATTTATAAATACTTTAAGCCTCCGAGATTTGGGGTGATATGCTACACAGGACTAATTAACTGAAACACCAGCTATTCACTTTCAGCTTTTTTTATGAGAAATTCATAAAAAGTTACCCCAAAGCAGTGAATTCTTTTAAGTTTATGTTGCTTTCGTATCCATTTCAAACACAAGTTTAACTTTCACATATGAGAAGCAGGGCTCGGTCAGCCTTGATACAGTTTTCAGTTCTATACCACACCCAAATGGCTCAAGCCATGGGCCAGAAATAAGAACTCGGAGGCATCTCTCTACCTAACAGCCTGGGCTCCCTTACCTATGAACTTAAAGTGGCTCAAGCCTCAAACCCTATTCATATGTATATATGGATAGTTCCCAACTTTTCTCTCTCTCTCTCTCTCTCTCTCTCTCTCTCTCTCTCGCTGCCTTACTTTTCATTCCTGCCTCATGTGACCTGGGCACAGAGGACTGCTCACCTGTCTCATTGTGAGGTTCCTGCTCAGGCTATATAAGGAAAAATCCTTGAACTTGTTTTCTATTGTGAAGTATTGAATTTGAAACATCTGAAGAACCAGGGGCTACTCCAGGCTGAGTTTCCCCAGGATCCTGGGGCATGAGTGGAGGGCTGGAGAAGAGCTGCAAGATCAGGTTCCCAGCCCCAGAGCATAGTGAGGCTGAGATGAACCGCACATGGGTCAGGCAAGAGCTGCAAGGGCATCTGCCAGTATAAACATGTTTCCCACATGAGCGAACCCCTAGTCATGGGTCCAACAGTTAAGCATGAGGCTGTCCTCCGGGTAAGAGAAGCATCCTGTGAAAGGTATACTGTTAACACCCATATACAGCTCCCCTTCGGGTCCCCACTGGGGAGGGTTGCTAGGCATATTGTTATTGGAACTGCATTTAGCAAGAGGCTCCGCCAATGCCCACGCACTAGGATTCTCCACGCTTCCCTCCCTACACTTTGATCTCAGATACTCCTCAAGCATTCTTTCCTGTGGTTTTCTTAGTTTTGCTTTGCATCATGGTTCATCTATTAAGAGTTGGCATGAGGAGTGCATATAGGGTATAACACACGTATAGGGGATCATATTAGATTCAGCTGGAGGGTTTTTTTCATCAACACTCCAAGAAATTGGGTTCACTGTTCTTTCTCTTATATGTTTATATGGTTTGGATCTGTGTCCCCACCCAAATCTCATGTCAAATTGTAATCCCTAATGTGGGAGGTGGGGCCTGATGGGAGATGATTGGATCATGGAGGTGGATTTCCCACTTAGGTGCTCTTCTCCTTATAGAGTTCTCATGAGATCTGATTGTTTAGAAGTATGTGATACCACCCCACTCTCTCTTCCTCCTGCTCCAGCCATTTAAGACGTACCTGCTTCCCCTTCGCCTTCCACCATGATTGAAAGTTTCCTCAGGTGTCCTCCCCAGGAGCCGCTATGCTTCCTGTACAGCCTGCAGTACTGTGTGCTGATTAAACCTCTTTTCTTTTTTTAAATAAATTACCCAGTCTCAGGTGTTTCTTTAGGACAGTGTGAGAATGGACTAATACACATCCCATCTATTTACAAGGGATTATTTTCTTAGCGAGACACTTGCCCTGAAGATAATAAGTGTTATCTCCTTGCATTAATCTGTTTTCATGCTGCTAATAGAGACACACCAAGACTGAGTAATTTATAAAGAAAAAGAGGTTTAATAGATTCACAGTTCCACATGACTGAGGAGGCCTCACAATCACAGCAGAAGTCAAGAGAGAACTTGTGTAGGGAAACTTCCATTTATAAAACCATCATATCTCCTGAGACTTACTATCTTGGGAACCACATGGGAAAGACTCACCCCCATGGTTCCATTACCCCCCACTCAGCCCCTACCATGACGTGTGGAAATTGTGGGAGCTACAATTCAAGATGAGATTTGGATGGGGTCGCAGCCAAACTATATTACTCCTTAAGTACATAGTAACAGAAATAAAAACTGGAAAAAAATGTTCTAGCCCCTTTGATTGAATACTTTCTTGGTTCTTGATCTTATACTCTTTCAGGACATCACTTACGGAATCTGCACACTTGGTCATTTCATCAGTGTTGGAGGAATAGGCACCTTCCCTCAGCCTCAGCTAGCACCTGTCTATAGGAAGTAAATAGTACAACAAAACATAAACAAAAATAGGTCATTTGAATAATCTTAAAGTTCTCTCATTGAAGTATTTGCTCAAGGATCATTTTTTATTTCTAGACCATTATAAACCAAGACTGGCTGCAGCTATCATTGTACCTGATTCACAGCTATGTAATATAAATAAGAACTTTTAAAAAGATTTCCAAAGTAAAGGCAAGGGGACTGGAAAGTTTTCAATTAAGATGTCTCAACCTAATTTAAGATTGAAATGCCAAACAGAAAGTTGGTCATTTGGCGAACACATAAAAGAGCAGATAATAAAAAGATGCTTTTAGTAAGCAGATGTGCAAAGTAAATATAGAGGTTATGTCATTTTATCAAATTCCACTATTACAGTGGTCATATGTTTATTGTAATAAACTGTCATCAAAGTTTTCACCAGACTCAGCTGAATTATTTTTTTAATTCAGCTTTTTCCAAGTTATCAAATATTGAATGTGACTGTGAGGTTTTTTGGCCAGAAAGGGGGAAATAAAGAGAAAGAAGAGAAACTGGGAGTTTGAATTGATTTATTTTAAGAATAATTTGTATTGGTTCTTTAAGTAACTCATCAGTTAACCATATCAACACACTTAATATCTTCTACTTACATAGTTAAAAATGTATATTTTGCTTATGTTAACTTGAAAAGAGGATATGGAGTCCAAAAACATTCAGATTATAATGCTTTTTAAATAAAATTTGACAATATCAAAAGAAAACAAGACTCTAGGTCCATCCCGTAGTACTCTACTAAAGAACACTCCTGTCCGTCTAATCTAATTTAATTATGTTGAAAGTGGATTGGCTTCGAAGATTGAGGAAAAGAAATAATATTTAAATTATCTTCATTTGAGTAAGATATTTTATTTTGTCATACAAGATTATATGTCGTATTATTCATATAATTGATGAGGAAAATCTGGCTTGGATATCATATACCTATTAGGGTGATGCATAACTGGCTGGTGAATAATAGTCACAAATTTTTTTCAGCATTGACTTGGAGATGGAAAAGTTAAATAGCAGCATTTTTCAAAAGCTGATGTTGAATGCTTGGTTGGATTTATCTCTCTTATCTAAGATCCAGAGCATATTTTCAAACAAATTCAGAATTCTCCATAAATGGATAAATTAGGCTTAATGATAATAATAATATTAAGGTTTAACCGAGAGAAACTCAGACAAAAGAGAAATTCATAGATATTGTTTAGCTCTGGGTCCCCATCCAAATCTCATGTTGAATTATGATCTTCAGTGTTGGAGGAGGGGCCTAGTGGGAGGTGATTGATCATGGGGGCAGATTTCTCCCTTGCTGTTCTTATAGTAGTGAGTTCTCATGAGATCTTCTTGTTTGAAAGTATGTTACACCTCCCAACTCTCTCTCTCTCTTTCTCTCTCTCTCTCCTGCTCTGGCATGTGAAGACATGCTTACTTCCCTTTCGCCTTCCTCCATGATTGTAAGTTTCCTGAGGCCTCCCAGCCATGCCTTCTATATATCCAGCAGAATCGTTGAGTCTAAACCTCTTTTCTTCATAAATTACCCCATCTCAGGTAGTTCTTTATAGCAGTGCAAGAATGGACTAATATATTTACCTAATAAGAAACCCACACAGATATGATATGAGGAATAATTAATAATACACCTAAAAGAATTTAAGATCATCATTTTATATGGATTTTTTTTTTTTTTTTTTTTTTTTTGAGATGGAGTCTCGCTCTGTCGCCCAGGCTGGAGTGCAGTGGCGCAATCTCGGCTCACTGCACGCTCTGCCTCCTGGGTTCATGCCATTCTCCTGCCTCAGCCTCCCAGAGTAGCTGGAACTACAGTCACCCGCCACCACGCCCGGCTAATTTTTTGTATTTTTAGTAGAGATGGGGTTTCACCGTGTTAGCCAGGATGGTCTCGATCTCCTGACCTCATGATCTGCCCGCCTCAGCCTCCCAAAGTGCTGGGATTACAGGCATGAGCCACCATGCCTGGCCTTACATGGAATTTTATATAATTTTTGCATAAAAGTTATCTTGTATTCCTTTATTATAAGTCATGTTGTGTAAATCAAGAAACTTTTCATGTGATTGAAGTATTCAAGAATATTTTAACTCCATTGAGAAATCACTTTTTTATTATTAGCTCATATTTAATGTACTGATTTCAAGTAAACATGTTCTGGTGATTGTGTTCAGTAGACAGATGATAGAAGAAAGTTGGACTGAACGTACAGCTAAAATATGAAAGAATGGATAGCACAGAAATGAAAAAGCTTGTCCAACAAATTGTGACTTGCAAAAGAAAAGATAGAGAACCAAAGATAAAAAATTCTGGTAAAAACCACAAAAAAGGAATGGACAGAGAAAAGAGCAGCGAATAAAATGTCTGGAACATAATCGTGTGACAGTTAATTTCATGTGTCAATTTGAGTAGGTAACGAGATGCCCAGATAGCTGGTTAAACATCATTTCTAAGTGTGCGTGCACGCGCATGTGTGTGTGTGTGTGTGTGTGTGTGAGAGAGAGAGAGAGAGAGAGAGTGTTTCTGGAAGAGATTAGCCCTTGAATTGACAGACAGAATAAAGCAGATGGCTGTTCCCATTGTGGCTGGGTATTATCCAATCCACTGAGGATCTGAGTAGAAAAAAAAAAGGCAGAAGAAGGGTGAATTACCTTTGCCAGACTGTTGAGCTGGCCCATCAATCTTCTCTTGCTGATGGTGCACCTGGTTCTCAGGCTTTCAGACACAGACTGCAGTCTATAGCATCCTCTGGATCTCAGGATTTAAAACTACTCCAGCAGCTTTCCTAAGTTTCTAGCTTGCAGATGGCAGACTACAGGACTTCTCAGCTTCTATATTCATGCAAACCAATACTTTATGCTAAATGCCCTACCGGTTCTGGTTCTGTTTCTCTGGAGAATCCTGACTAAATCATATTTTGGTACCAAAAGAGTCCAGATGAACGGAATGTTAAGCATGAGGTTTTTGAATTTGTTTTAGGGTTTCTGGAATTGGCTCCTTAATTTGATCAGACTTAAGATGCTAATGACTTAATTTAATTACCAGAGCTAGCACTATAATCCATGGTGTGATCTGGCAATATACCTATAAAAATACGTGCATTACATAATCCTAATCAGCCACTTGTAAGAAGTTGGATGACTGTATATGATGCTTTGAAATAATTTTGGGAGACTAATGAATATAATGTTGTTGACTGGTTGGTCCCAACGTCACTGGGAGATAGAAAGGACTCTAACAGTTAGGCTGGTTGCCTGAAACATGGACCGAAAAGTGGCCTGCTATAAGCAACTTGTAAATGCTAGACGTGTTGGCTTAATGTAGAGAAATAGATTCAAAGACTTGCAAATGCAGGGAGACTGAAATGTTAAGAGTGAATTTGTCATGTAAGGCCTACTCACCCACACTGGGAAGATCCAGAAGACATACCTTTCACCAATACTGTGAGAAATATATCTGTGAGGAGAACCTCAGCACCCTTGAAGAGCTCTGTAATCACCTTTCTCTATAGAACAGAACTCCTAATGGGATCTACAATTACTAAATTAGAAAACCTAAATGCGATGGGAGTAGTTGGATTCCAGTGTGACAAGGGCAGCACTCAACCAACAAAGGCAAGGTGGATATGGTTACCATAATGGACAGCAGAGTCAAAGTAAGAAACAAAATAGTCTGACTTGAACAGACCTATGACATTGGCTAATTGATCATGGTGTTTCTAAAAGTGAAATGAATAGGAAGCTTACTAAATTCTTACTGATCTTTACAAGCAGAAAAGTTCTAGGTAAAGTCAACAAAAGAACATGGGGCATGTTCTACGATGAAGGATAAATTGTTGCATCTGGTCCCTGGTTCTTCCTACAAGGAAGAAAAAGGCACAACACTAGTGGGTCTCTTTGTATTTCAGAGGCAACATATTCCTCATTTGGGTGTATTACTCCAGCATATTTATTGAGTGAACCAAAAGGCTACTAGTTTTGGGTGGGACATAAAATAAGAGAAGGCTCTGCAACAGGTCCCTTCTGCCCTACAAGCTGTTCTGCCACTTGGGTCATATGATCCAGCAGATCCAATAGTGCTTGAAGTATCAGTATCAGACAGGGATGCTCTTGAGAGCCTTTGGCAGGTCCATAGGGATGAATGACAGCATAAGCCTTTGGGGTTTGGAGCAGGACCTTGCCATCTTCTGCAGATAACCACTCTCCTTTAGAGAGACAGCTTTTGGCCTGGTTACTGAGCCTTAGTAGAGACTGAACACTTGGCCATGGACCATGGGTCACCAAGTTACAATAAAACCTAAGCTGTCCATCATGAATTGGCTGTTACCTGGCCCAGCAAGTCATAGAGCTGGACATGCATAGCAACATTCCATCATTAAATAGAAGTGGTATATATATGATAAGATCCAAACAGATCCTGAAGATACAAGTTAAATGAAGAAGTGGTCCAAATTTCCCACTCGTTCAACACTGTCTTTTCTCTCACGGCTGGCTTCTATGGCCTCATAGAGAGTTTTCTATGATCAGTGGACAAAGTTAGAGAAGAGTCAGGCCTGGTTTACAGACTTTTCTGCACATTGTGCAGGCACCACCTAAAAGTGGACAGCTGCAGTAGTACAGCTCCTCTCTGGGATATCTCTAAAGAACCGTGGTGAAGACAGACCTCCTACTGGGCAGAACTTTAGGCTGGGCACGTAGTTTTGCGCTTTCCTTGGAAGGACAGAAGGTCAGATGTTTGACTATATACCAATTCTTGAGCTGTAGCCAATGGTTTAGTTGGATGGCTAGAGATCTGGAAGGAACATTATTGGAAAATTGATGACAAATACATTTGGGAAAGAAGTATGTGGATAGACCTCTCTGAATGGACAAAAAACATGAAGATATTTG
This sequence comes from Symphalangus syndactylus, assembly GCF_028878055.3. NCBI lineage: Eukaryota > Metazoa > Chordata > Mammalia > Primates > Hylobatidae > Symphalangus > Symphalangus syndactylus. The sequence goes on from NC_072438.2 coordinate 27,935,352, forward strand.
TGTCCCATGTAAATGCTCACCATAGTGTGATCTTAGCAGGGGAAGATTTTAAAAATCACGAGGATAAAATGACCTGTTCTTTGGATACCAGTAGGTTTTGTTTTCCAGGCAACCCTGTCATCAATGGACTAATTAACATAGTGGCCATAGTGGTTGTAGTGATGCTGGTTATGAATTGGCCCAGCAACATAGACTTCCACTTATCAAGGTTGACCTGGCTACAGCCATCAATGCACTGCTTCCATCATGGATGGTAAAGTGTTCTGAACTTACTGGAATAGCCACTCTGGATACAGGTTTGTCTTTCTTTCATGGAGTACTGCTGCCAAAACTTCCATCCATGGATTTATAAAATGTCTTATTCACCATCATGGTATACCACAGAGCATTACTCTTTATCAAAGAACCCACTTCACAGCAAAAGAAGTGAGAGAATGGGCCCAAGATTATGAAATTCACTGGCCTTCCCATGATATCCACCATCCTGAAACAGGTAGCTGGATAAAATGGCGAAATTGCCTTAGAAGACTCAGTTACAGAGTCAGCTAGGTAGCAATACCTTGCAAGACAGGGGCAAGATTTTCCAGAAAATATGCTCTGAATCAATACCCAATATATGGTCCTATTTTTACCATAGATAGGATTCATAGAACCAGGAATAAAGGGGTCAGGGGGAATGAGAGTAGTGCCACTCACAATTACTTCCAGTGACTCACTAGCAAAATTTTTGTTTTCTGTTCCTGCAACTCTATGTGCTGCTCACTTTGAGATTTTAGTTCCAGAAGTAGAACTGCTTCCACCAAGAGATACAACTTTGATTACATTAAACTAGAAGCTAAGACTTTCACCTAGCTAATTTAGGCTCCTCATGTCTCTAAATCATTAGGCAAAGAAGAGAGCTACTACGCGGGGTTGGGTGATTGATCCTGACTACCAAGTGAAAATTAGAATTCTACTCCGCTATGGCGGTGAGGAAGAGTAGATCTGGAATAAAGAAAATCTACCAGGATGTCTCTTAATATTAGCATGCCCTGTGATTAATGTTAATGAAAAACTATAACAACCAAATATAGGGAAGAGTACTAATAACACAGTCCCTTCAGAAAAGAAAATTTAAGTGACTCCAGCAGGTAAAGAACCATGACCAGCTGAGGTACTTGTTGACAGTAAAGGGAATATAGACTGGGAGTGAAAGAGTTAGTGAAAAATAACAGCAACAACCCCATGACTAGGTACAGAAATAAGAACTGTAATTATCTTGAGTATTTCTTCCTTATTTTATTATAAATACACACACACACACACACACACAGATATATATATATCAATGCATATATAGATGTGTATACATATTCTTTTTTATCTCTCATTTCTTTACGATGTGACATAAGATGTCTTGACTTTATGTCATGGTATTTAAGGATTGTTAATTTTACATCATAGTATTTAAGTTACAGGATATTAAGAAGAAAAGTAAACATCAATCAAGAACTTTACCTCCTCTTCTGGAGAAGGGGTTAATATGTTTTTGATTGAACACAGGATAGTTGTATTATGTTAGACAGAAATATAAACTTGTTATTGTTCTTATTTGGAGAATAAATATGGTTTAAGAAGAAGTGTATGAATGCCAAGTTAACAAGGGGTGGACTTGTGATGGTTAATTCTGTGTGTCAACTTGACTGGGTCATAGGATGTCCAGGTACCTAATTAGACATTATTTCTGGTCGTATCTCTGGGGATGCTCCCGAAAGAGAGTAACACTTAGATTAGTGGACTGAGTAATGCAGATGGACTCCCAAATGTTGGTGGGCATCATTCAATCTTTTGAGGGCCTGAATAGAAAAAAAAAAAGTGAAGAAAATTGACTTAATCCTGCCTGATTGCTTAAGACAAGGATCTTTTCCTGTCTCTGACACTCCTAATTCTCAGGGCTTCAGCTCCTGAATCTGTCCTACTTAAAATAAGGTAAATGCTAGGGATTAGACATTAGAATATGCCATCAATATTAAAATTATAAAATGACTAATATGAATGCTTCAAAAGTGGAATTTCAGAGGATTTATTTGCAGAACACAACTCAATAAAGCTAGAGAAGCTTTTGTTCAATAAAAACAAAACTATTGCATAATTACAAAATAGTTACAATGAGGCACATGTTTTCAGGATCTCCTGAGGGCTACGTCAGGGCCAAAGAAAAAAAAGTTATGATGATAGCAAGTCACATGAAATCTAAGGTGTGGCCAGTACCAGAATCAGAGTCGTAAGTACAATGAGTGCATTTAATATGAAGCAAGAGTGAATGGAAATAAATTAATGAAACATTTACCTCAACAAGTTACAAAAAAATAACCAAGAGAAAGAAGTTGAGGAAACAGGCAAAAGGTAATAAATTTGAAGCTAGAAAATTTTAAGTAGAATTAATAAATAAACCCACGTTCTGAACTTCTGGGAAATAACAGCAAGATATATAACCTTCTAAGTAATCCAATCAAATTAAAACGGAAACAGTTAAAATTTAGAATTAAGAAAAATATACAACCTCTCAAACAGATAAGATTTTTAAAAATTATTCTACAATATGTATAATTCTCTGCTACACATAATTCCAATGAAATGAATAATTTTTCTAGGAAAAAAAAATGAAACTCCCGAAGTCGACTTGAAAAAAAGTAGAAAATCTGTATTTACTAATAACCCTGTAAGGAATGGAAATACTCACAAAAGAGCTGTTCTCTGAAAAGACATGGCACTCAGATAGTTTTAGCAAAAAATTCTGGCAAACTCTGAGAAAAAACTGATATTTTTGTGCTGTTTAAACTCTTACAAATCAAAGAAGAAATGGAAAGTGTCATAATTCGTATTATCAAATTACGTTGCCATTCTGTATATCCTCTCCCCTCATTCAGCCCCAAGCTGTTAGGATTTATAATTCATTGCTGCAAATATTTTTGAACTGATTCTCTGTCCTGTTTTGCAAAAACTCCATTGTAGGAACTAAATTGTTTGTGTCATGGAGAACAACTTTCATTTAGATTTTAAAAAAGGAAGAAATTCACTCAAACTAGCGAGAAAGGAGAGATTTATAATTCCCTAAAACATCAGGGATGTGCACTGTATGCTCTGGCATGGTCTAAGGGTTGCAAATCCTATGAGGAAAATGGCATCTTTGGGATCTAGGACTAAACCATAGATGGCCTTGGAGCAACTGGGGAGTAGAGATGACTGATGACAGGGAGTTTCGGCCAGTGTTTTAATATTGTGTAAGACCCTAGAAACTTTATCCTACCTTAGTAACAGGAAGGAGACTCAAGATCAACGCTTTACATTTCCTGCCAGCCTGGATCACATGTTCTTGAAGCTAGAATTAAATTAATTTAAAGATAACAAAAACTGTGATATTTCTTTCACAATTGAGTTTATGCATCAAGATTCGTGCTCACTACATATAGATTTTTTTAAGTTAAATTCATTTCTGTAAATTAGTTCCAGGAGAAAAATTAAAAATAAAGCAGAGCTAATTACACAAATACAAAAATGATTAAAAATAGATTAATTATTTTTATAATTGATCATGTTAATGGTCAAACTAAAAAATTATTATGCTGAAAAGAAACCTGAAAAATTCAGCATTCTTGAATTTTTTTAAAAATTTCGATTTAAAAAATCCAGTGAAATTAAAAATAAAAGGCATTTTCCCCTTTTGCACTAAGTACTTTCATACACTATCTTGTTTTATTCTCATAACAGGCCTATCTATATTTTATAAAGATGAAAACTTATCCTAGCATACTAAATTAACTGGCCAAGGTCATACACTTTTTAATTGATGAAGTTAAAGTGTAGGCAGTCTGTTTTCTCACAGATTTACTGTTCCATGAAATTACATGGTCAAAAAGATAATAAATGATAAAGTGAAAAATAAATCAAACACATCTTACTTTGGGTTTAGTACTTCCGTCAATTGAAGTTGGCAATTTCTTTTTCTCCTGGTAAATTACGCACCCTGAGACTACAACCTTGCCTTTCTACTCATCTTAATTTTTCCTGATATCAGTGTTGTCTTTACAACCTATGACAAACTCCATGGATGTGTTTTTTATGAATAAATGAGCATTTTCAGTAGAATCTGTGGGTAGTGGTGATATTGAAAATGTTTAATAACTTATATGGCAAAGGGACCAGCAGCTAATCAGAACAGGCACCACTCAGAAACAACTATCATGGTCATATCAGTGTGTTCTGATAACTAGCAGCACTGGCAAAAGGTGGCCAGCTTTTATCCACATGAAAATGTCATTGGAATCCCAAAGTCATTTTGTGCAGTCTAGCCCTGCTGCATTTGACATCGTTCTTTGGGCTAGTGGTGGGCACCAGACACAGCCCAATCCTTCCTTAGAGTCTGCCTTCCTAAACACTGATATACTATACAAATGAGTCCAACAGTGTCTGTTTCCTAAAAATGTAGTTTGTCACCAGGGAAATACATATACCAAGTAAAGGAATTCATGTATCTTCAGGTAGTTGAACATTTAAGTGAATCCAGAAATATCAGGTTCATATTTTCCAACATGTGTTCTGGAGATGCATAAAAATACTGTCTAAAGCAAAAGAAAAGCTTGAAGCTAGCTTGAGACCAAGCAGAAATGAGGGACAGCTTGAATTCTAATGATCCTGATTCTTAGTCACTACTTCTGTTTTTTGCATGTAGCCATCACAACTTAACCAGGGAAGCAGAACTAATACGATATATAGATATATGTTAAGAGACTTATCATAGGGAATTTACTAACCCAATTATAAGGGCTGGCTATGAAGTCTCTACATGACTGTTTCCACATCCAGTGCTAGAACCCAGCACAAGCAGTCTGGAAGAAGAAATCACCAGTGGACTGGAACCCCATGAGTACAAGCTGGAACTCCACAAAATCAGACTACAGCTTATGCCCATTCTTGTTCCTCCTGACCTGAGAAAGGGTATCTTGTAGAAGCCAGGGCTCCTGCTCAAAATGATGAGCACACATACACATCCATACCTGAAATGATAGAAATTGAAGAAAGATCCAAGGGGAAGGGGAAGCAAATCCAGGCCCAGCTGCTGCTTCACACCAAGGAAGTGAGGCAACAGATCAGCAACAATTTATGTATCCTACAAAATAGAATTGTCCTCCTTCTGCGCTCAAGCTGTGGAGAGAATCATCCTTGTAGCCCATCCTAATGAAACCTACCAAAAGAGATCATTCAGGGAACAGTAATTCAGCATAGCCATATGGATACATTACAAAGTCATCACACTGTGGTACTAGCCCAGATGCATCTTTGTTATTTGAACTCAACAACACAACCACAACAAACGTCTACCTTATGCAGAATTGGAATTAGAACTGTTGAAAATAAAAGACAGAAGATGAATGGAGACCCCCAAAATCAGATCACAGATGATACCACAATAATAACAATAACAAAATGGCTTGTGTCTTTTAAATAGGACACATACCCATTTGCTGAAAGGTTGCAGGGGGATCCTTTAGCCTAAATAGAAGAGTAGCAGTAGATGACCTCTCAAGATTCCTCTCAACTTCATGATCGTATTATAAACCCCAAATTCTTAAATCTTACTATTCCCCTGACTTCAATTAGCTTACTCATAATAAGAAACTTTTCAGTCTATGAAATTATAGCCTCATCGTGTTGGCTGGAGCAAGTGTTTTCCATGAAATGCTACAGGAAAAGAAAATAACTTTCAAGAAGAATAACTGCTTCCAAAATTTGACTTGGAACAGATATGCAATACCTCTTCTGCTTATGAAAAGTATATATGATCTGACCCTAAAAATAGCTTCTTGATTTAAGTAAAATGGCTCAGGGTTAAACTTTAACAATGAATGGAAACTGACCCTGTCAAACTTCTCCCAGTTGACCTACACGGCTCCTGTACTAGGCCAGATTTTGAGCACAGGGAAGATGTCTTTATTTGACACAGTATGCCTCAATTTCTTGAAGTATTCTCATGCCACGTCCCAGGTCCCAATTCTTAGTCAACCACAGATGATATTCAATGCTACTAATGATTTAAAAAAAAAGGGGGGGGGGCAGGTGTGGTGGCTCACACCTGTAATCCCCAGCACTTTGGGAGGCTGAGGCAGGCGGATCGCGAGGTCAGGAGATCGAGACCATCCTGGCTAACATGGTGAAACCTCGTCTCTACTAAAAATACAAAAAAAAAAAACAAAAAAAATTAGCCAGGCGTGGTGGTGGGTGCCTGTAGTCCCAGCTACTTGGGAGGCTGAGGCAGGAGAATGGCATGAACCTGGGAGGCGGAGCTTGCAGTGAGCCGAGATCATGACACTGCACTCCAGCCTGGGGGACAGAGTGAGACTCCATCTCAAGAAAAAAAAAAATGTTATTTTGGCACACATTCACAAAACCTTGCCCTGGCCTTAATTTAGTCTTCTCAGGAGAATGTGTAGTTTTTAAAAGCAAGAAAGGGAACACAACGCAATGAAACCAATTTTATTTGTGGTCTTATTGACATTATTTTAAATTATACATGCCCTTCAGAAAATACAAATATTTACACAAAGAAATAAAATAATTAAAACATCAAAACTGAATAATTATGCCTCATTATCCTTCCATGTATTTCATATAATATATATGTGTATTTGTGTGTATGTGTGTGTGTGTGGTGTGTGTGTGTGTTTACTGTGTCACATTAGACAAGCCACTTTTTGGAGTATACAGCATGCAAGGATTTTCAGTGTCTTTTTGGTTTTGGAAAAGGAAGACATCCCCTCTCCCACTTCCCTACGCCCTACATTTTGCTTCTCATTTCAAAAGATATTCAAAAAGTAGATTGGTAAAACTCTGAGATGCTTTATGGAGCCTAAGTTCCAGAGGCTCAGAAATTCACTGTTTTTGTGGTGAGGACCTGTAGAACTTCCTAGTTTCTCAGAGCTAGAGAACTAACACCTCTCCCTGGCTCCGTCTTTTTCTATTCTGAGAAAGCTCTTCCTTCCAAATGTATTGGAAAGGAAGGCAAGCCCATGGGCTGCACTTGTGACTGACCTTGAAAGGCCTGAGATTGGTGGCTTGGACCAACTTTGCCAGTGCACTGGCACACCCTTGGGTTCTATTTTTCTGAAAAATGTAGGGCTTTCTCTGCAGTTGGTGGTAAAATCCAAAACTCAGGTATGTATTTGTGGAGGTAGATGGCATTTGGCTTGCTTTGGTTGCAGGCCATTTTAGCCTAGTAATGGCAAGCATTCCCTAAGCTCTGACTCCTCACAGGTAATTGTTTAGAGGGCTCACATGGGTCACTGCCTTATTTATTATGTCAACTCCACAAATTTGTGTTATGAATTGAGCAGCTGAACTGGATAATCCAAAACTCTGTGGTTCTTTTTGGTGGGCAATATACACAGTAAAAGTTTGGATGGGTTAGTTACCTTAAATGGGAGCCAATATCAGATCAAATTCTGCCATGTATTAAAGTCATTGACTAAAGAAACTTATTTTACGAGGTACATAACAGCTTATACAATCTATTCTATACATTTGATGAAGCTCAGGTGTCTGTCCTTCTAGCTGCTCTTACCTCCAAAAGAGGGAATAGGTTATCTAGCACAGATGATGACAATGTTCTAAAGGCAGAGATCTACCAACATTAGAGTCAGCATCAATTTAAAAAATTCCCCAAACCAAGTAGAAACCATATGGACACTAACTTCAAGGATAAAGACACCGCACTAGATTCCTCTGTCTTGTTCATGCAAAGACAGAGATCACTGGTGGAGATTTTCAAACATTTAAGTAAATCCAAATATTTTGAAAAACATCAAGTTTACTACTTAAAGCACATTTCTAACACTTATCTTACTAACCATCAAGCCATAATTTCACAAATATTAACTCATTTCTGACATTCATCGTGATAATGAAGAAAGTATATTATTTTGATAAAGGCATCAGCAACAGAAACAACTCCAATAGCCACTTTCCAATATGGCTTTCTGGTGTGCATTATTTCTGAAGATAGTATTAATTATACTAAAATACTTTCAGAGGAATTATAGACGTCGTAACAAATAGGAAGTGTGATCATCCTTACATTACAAGTAAAGGATCCAAGGACTCTCAGAAATTACATCACTCACTTAAAAGCACGTATTAATCAATGGTGGAGACAAAAGCCTAACAAGTATGACCCAGAGCCCATGCAATGCAAAGCTCCCCCTTTAGACAAAGTGCATTATTCACAGGATTCAGCGTAGGTCATAGAGTCTTACGTTGGATATGGGGACTAAAATTTAGCACCTAAATAGGTCATTTGCTAGCTGTGGTTCTCCTACATATGTTTTCTTTAGGGACTTCTTAAGGAGGAGTTACTACTAGTAAAAAAAAAAAAATCAATGAATTTTGGATACCAGGATAAAAGTCTGCACTCATAATATTTAGATAATTATCAGGACCATTTAGCTCATACCGCATAAGATCCAATGTAGTCTTTGTTCAAATGGTTGAACAAATCATTTATTTTCTGTTGTTTTCTCATAAAGGAAAAAAATACAAATTTAAAAATATATGAATACAGTAACCTACTATGCCTTTTATTGATTTACATTTTGGCCATAATATACCTCAAAGTGCTAAATAGCTATTTATGATGCTTCTCAGTCTTTAAATTATCAGCCTTGAAAATAATTTGAGGTTTTTGAGTTTCATTTGCATTGAGCCTGATAAAGTACTGCTAGACTCTGAATAAATAGTCTTAAACATACTTGAAACAAGAAGCCTCTAAGACCCTTTAGACATCAAATGTTACTTATAAAACACTTGGATGGGTCAAATATAAAAGAATCAGAAACATAAGGAATAAATTTCCCTTGACGTCCATTTAAATTGTAAAATTAAAAAAACAGTGATTGGCAAGACAGTTTTGGAAATTTTGTGACATTTATAAAGGCATTCAAGATGTTTTTAAAAACTGAAAACAGGCTGGTTTCCTCCATTCACAATTTTTAAAAACGTAATAAATACACACAAGTGTGGAGTGAAAATGTGTATGTATATGTGTGTACACACATATACACACACATATATACATTTGTGTGTCTGTGTGTATATATATATACACACGTATATACATTTGTCTGTGTGTCTATATATACATCTATAGCATTTGTCTGTGTGTCTGTATATATATATGTCTATGTATATATATGTCTATATACATAGACATATATATGTATATACGTATATATGTGTCTATATACTATATATGTATATAGACATATATACGTATATAGTATATATGTACATATACATATATACGTATATAGTATATATGTACATATACATATATACGTATATAGTATATATGTACGTATACATATATACATATACATGTATACATATACGTATATACGTATATATGTACGTATACATATATACGTATATACGTATATGTATATGTATATACGTATATATATATACAGACACACAGACAAATGCTATCTCATGTATAAGTGATCTTTTTAAAATTTTAATCTTTATATATTATATATAATCATTTGGTTTTATAATTTTACAATTTCAGCTGGAAAACTTGCATCTCAATTTTTCCCTTCTGGTGAGAACTCAACATATGCTACCTAATCCCATTACTTTAAGCCATAGATCAATTACTTTTTTGCCAGAATTTTTTAATTGTAGAAAATCTTGATCACTCACCCAACTAATGCTATATTATAGCATCTGGTGGCTCATCTGCAAGTGTTCATTTTCTTAAGAAGTGAAGGCCTTGTGTCATACGTATTCTGTGTGTGGTGAAGCTCCTGCATATGCTCCATGGCCTATGGCACAGGTTGTGTCTAAGGCTCTTCAAATTCCTCCTTTCAAGGCATAGCTCTGACCAATTCTTGATGCATCTTCCCTACATTGGGCCCTAAGACATACTTTAAATACACCTTGTGTATTTGTCTTTTCAACCTTACCAGTATTATTCACCATTTTTCAAGGGTTAAATTCTAAGAAATGAGTTCATTCCCAATTGCAATTTTTTGCTGAGATGGGGAGGAGCTTCCGTATATTAACCTTCCTAAACTGTATTATTTATATCATACTTACACACTTTTCTCTCACCCTAGAATGTTAGTTTCTGAAAAGAAGGGCCTATGACTTTGACTCTTTTACCTAGGCAAAATGCACATAATAAAGTTGAGTAAAAGAATAAGCAAATGAATAAATGATATCACTATATTCCATCCTTTTATAAAACAAAAAATAGTAAAACACACCACACATCAGTGATTTTGAAATTGAATGTGCAGCCATGTCTTTGTCCCAGAGGTCAGACTGTTTAATTGAATGTTAACTGAGCTAGCCCTTCTTGCCACCTTCAATTAAACACGTCCCAAAGCGAGCACATCATTTTTACCCTGTTATACTGTTTGCAATCTGCTTCAATTACTTCAGCCTTGTCAGTGTCATACATATGCGTTTGTTAGTTTTCATCCACACCCTAGAGGCAGTCAGTTGTCCTGATCTGGAAAAGACTCCAAGGATGAGTTGCTGGCATTTAATTAAAAGGCCGCATTCCAGAAGTGGTTGCTTCAAGTGTTCCAACTATGTATGTTTCTTTCCAAATAAGACTACAGGTTTTGTTAATTGGCACAATGGACATTAGAAGGTAGAGTCTTTTGGTGAAGTTAGTGATATGCAAAATATGTAAGTGGGCTAGAACAAATTTTAGAAAGCAAGAGATGCCAGTAGTATGTGCCTTTAGGAAGAGTGTTCTTGGCTTAAATCCAAAAGCTCATCAGAAGATTCTTGGACACATCCCTCCCACTAGATAGATGGTTAGCTAAATCCTGCCATTAGAATAACAGTACATTTGCCTCAAGTGAAACTTTTATAAAAGTTACTATAGGAGTCCCTAAAGAACAGAGATGTGGAACTGCCTGCACTTACAAAACGGGTTGTGTGTATGATTTTTTGAACCTGATTGTGAATGAGTACCTACGTGTATGACAGCATTTGTCTAAGAATGCTTTCTTATAACCTAGGAGCAAGATTGAGTGGAGGACACCAATAGCCCTTGCCTACCTATATTTATTGGAGACTACAAATACTTACCAAAAAATCTGGTGTAATTGTGAACCATCCAACATTTTCCTGTTTTCATATTCATTAGTATAGCAAGGAAGTCTCCACTCTGATGGTTGAAGCCTGAAATCTAAGTACTGCTGTGACAATTCTGCCTTTCTAGCCCCATACAGAATTTAACATTAAGTCCTGTGATTCATCCCGAATGCATTTTTAATTTATATTCTTTTCCTAAATCTTTATGAAATCCCACAGTTTGGATTCCATTATTTCTTACCTGAATTAGGACAACTGTGTCCTAACTGCTTTCTCTGGTGACCATATTGCTTTCCAATCTACAAATCTTGTAGATGAAAAGATAAGTCTAAAATTGCATTTCAATAATGGTGCTTCACATCTCGGTTTAACCCTCTCAGCGGCTTCTCAGGATCTTCAGGATAATGTCCTAAGTTCCTGTGAAAATAGTTCTTAAGAGAGCCCCTGATCACTTTACTATTGTGTTGCCTTTAGTAAAAACACAGAGGCATGAAATAGGGTCACATTTCTTCAGAATTTCAAACTCTTGTGTGGTGCTTGAGAGTGAAGTTAAGGTGGCAGAATGATGAGTTTGGAGAGCTTGGCGGCAACATCATTAAAATCCTTTTGTAGAACACCTGGCGACTCAGCCATATTTCATTTAGGCGATTTATGAAGACAATGTAAAATTAACTGAATATTTTGCCAAAGTAAGGTTCCAAAAAGTATTATAATTCTTATTCTTAATTCAGTCATTGAATTCCTTAATGAGAAGATAGATTACAAATCATTATTTGGGTACCTATTAGTTCCCATTCAATAGTTTCCACCTTGTAAAATAATTTGCCTTTGACTAAAAATGCTTTTCATGCATTCGAAAGAGTAGTCTTAAAGAATGATCTTAAATTGTTCTTATGTCTATAAATAGTAACTCATTGTTCTTTGTCATCCTCCTCTGCTGGCTATTAAAATAGTAAGCTTAGATCTCAGAAATCCCCCTCCCACCGAAAGTCTATATAATTTTTACCATGTGATATTTCATAACAAAGTAAAGTCTAACAGAAGCCAAATTTTGAGAAGTTTCCCAAGCTCATTTTAAAAGACAAAAAAGAGGAAGGAATAGAGGAGGAGAAAGACTACTAGAAAAGAAAGAAGGAGAAGGAGAAAATTGAGTCTATTTTTTATTTTATTATGTTTTTAGTTTAATTTGTAGTTTCTCTTTGAAATGTTTGTCAATTCCAAGGTCTATCTGGCATCATAAATGCACTGGAAGAGAGTAATCCTATGGTGCTGTCAGTTTTAATCCCCTGTGGGTCATGACATCAAGAGTGCTGTAAACCATACATGCAAGTCAATGTCTGTAGTTTGGCTTATGTGGTAGCAGACAAACAATACATAACAAGGATGAACAACACAGAACCATATGGGTGTCTCCTTACAAAACATATGTTACATGTCCATGAGCACTAAAGCAATTCCAGGGCATTGTAAACTTGATATTTTCGAAATGTACTAGAGCAAGTGCTTTTGGGTTTGAACAATTACTGATAACTTGTTGCATAAAAAGTGTTTGTTTAAAAATATATTAAAGAGCATATGGTGGCAATGAACATAAAGTAATGGTTTCCCTGATATGAGTTTTTTTTTTCGTATAATCTTAGGCATTAGAAATGGACTACTTTCAGAATTTACAATAGCCAATTTGGTATAAGGAAATAATAGAAAATTAAAGTACAGGTGAGAGTTAGATTTTAGTAATACAATTGAGTACACAGCTGATTTCTATAAACTATATAAGTACAGAAAATAAATCAGGTGAGGTCAGGGAATGGTCTTTATATTTGTATTTGAATGATAATTAGAAGTCTGCTCATCTTTGTGCTATGGGTTTTTCCTTTCTGTATCTCCTAAATAAGCAAACCTAAATGTATTAATTTATTCTTTGACCATGCATTGTCCAAGCAGTAGCTGTGCTTGGTCCCTTCGTAAATCTAAGTCTCTTTAGATATTTATCAATTAATCTTTCTTTTTTTTTTCACTTAATCATTCCGCTTAATCATTTAATCCTGATGGCAACACCACTTTGTGAATGATCGATTCTTCCCAAAGGCCACAGCTCTGCAAAGACCGAGCCAGAATGTGGAAATTGGGCTGATGACTTCAGCACTCTTCTCCCCTCTCTGCACTCTAACAAAATAAGCCACTTCACTAGGAGATTTGACAGATAAAATTTTAAATAAGACTTCAATTCTACCCTCAAGAAGTTTACAATCTAACACAGTAGATGATATTTACATATATAATCTTATTACCAGATGAAGAGTAGTGGATGACATGATGCAGATAAGGATAAAATCTGTGAATGTTCCTAGATGGGCCAATCTGAAAAGGCATTGTGGACAAAGTGACATTGCAATGACACCATTGCAGAATGACAGAACACACCTAGAGGCAATGTAGGCAACTGGGTCCATTTGTGAAAAGTCAGAGAGTGTATTAATGAGTATGGCGATTTTAAAAGATGAGTAAGTTATTGTCTAAAAAGATTTGTTTAAATAGAAGTGTAAGAATTTGGCTCTGTGGGACAAAGCTTTCAGTCATTATGTAAAATCTGAAAGATATATGCATTATTATAGACACATCTAATACTTCCATTTTTCATAGTGAGCAAATTTAAATAGCTTAGATATAAAATAAATAATTTTTGAAAAGCAAAATATATAATTACTTCCATATATTTTTGATACCTAAAAAAGAAATAAATATAAGAATATGTAAACAGATAATAAACTATATCCATGCACCAGATATTTAAGATTAAAAAATCATATAAAAATTATCTAAAATTTAGTTTTTATAGCTATCTTTCTATGTATATTTTATTAAAAGTTCTTATTAGGTATTAGTGTTGAATATTCTAATGCCCTTTTTAGTATTTACAAAATCTTCATCTGATTTTTATCTGTTCAGACAAAATGCTGAATTATTATTAATATTCCTGCCAGTATAGTCTAGTACCTATATGTTGGGCAAGTAAACAACCACAAATCCTGTAACTTAACATAGTAAACTCTTTCCTTGCTCATGTGAAAGGCTTGGTTTGGGATGCCAAGGGGGTTCTGTTCAGACAATCACTCAGGAAACCAGTTTGACAGCCACTTTGTCTTAACAGCTGCCACAATCACCAGAGAAGCAGGAAGGGAAAATTAGACTGGTTTTAAACTTTCTGCCCCTAAGTAACACATGTCACTTCCACTCATATTTCTTTGGGTCATTTGTCCATGCCTAGGTTTAAAAGGAACAGAGAAGGGTAATCCTATGTGTCAGAATGAAGGAATACAGAAATAATGTAATGACAGTTCCAACATCTTTGCCTTGAGCTTCTGCAATTATAGAGGCTAAAAATTCCAGACCCTAGAGAGCCAATGTTGTTATTTCTGGTCCAACCCTAAGTCCAAAAGCAGAAAAACTGTGGTGTCTCATCTCAAAGACAGTAAGGAAGAGAGAAGGAATTCTTTCTTATTCATCCTTTGGTTCTCTTCAGGCCATTGATGAATTTAACCACACTGGGAAAATCAATCTATTTTATTCAGCCTATGGATTCATATGTTAATCTCATCCAGAAACAACTTCGTAGACACAAAAATAATGTTTAACCACGTATCTGGGCACCATGTAGCCCAGTCAAGTTGACACATAAAATTAATCATCACGTTTCATCAAAGTCTATTATTGTTGTAATATAGTGGCTCCTCCTTATCCACAGGGATACATTCCAAGACTCCAAATGGATGCCTAAAACCACAGATAGTACGAAACTCTACATACACTTCATACATACATATCCATGATAAAGTTGAATTTATAAATTAGTCACAGTAAAATACTAACAACCATTAATAAAATAGAACAAGTATAACAATATACTGTAACAAATATTACATGAATGAGGTTTCTTTCCCTCTGTCTCTGTCTCTCTGAAATATCTTATTATACTGTACTCATCCTTCTTGTGACAATGTGAGATGATAAAATGCCTACATGATGAGAAGATGTGAGGTTATGACAAAGGCATTGTGATATAAATAGAAAATTTCAGAAATAAACAATGTATAAGTTTTAAGTTGCAAACTTCTGAGTAGTGTGGTAAAATCTTGTACCTTCCCACTTCATCCCAGGTGGATTGCCGTTAGTCATGGTAGTCATCTTGGTTCTCAGACTGACTGTTATGGTCTTGTAGTGCTTGTATTCAAGTAACCCCAGGTGCAGGAGTAGTGATGTCATATTTTCTTACCATGGCTAGCCGTGTGTAACTGAAACCACAGAAAGTGAAACCACAGATAATGGGAAAGTACTGTATTAAATCATGTATTATTTTATCTAGGATTTTTGAATCTGTAAGTATAAAGCAGATGGTAAGAGGTTCTTTTCAACATCTTGGTTAAATAATAGTTTTATTATTGTTCGGATTTTCTATAATGAATCAAAAATATCTCCTTTTTGTTTTGGAACACCATTAAAAGTATAGCAAATATTCGTTCTTTGAAATCTTGAAAAAAATTCACCCATGAAATTATTGAGGACAGGGCTTTGTTAGTACATAGGCTTTTAGAAATCTTTCCTATCTAATCTTATTATAGGTTTTTAAAAAGTCTCTTTTAGTGGATTGCAGATTTTTACAGATCAAGTTGTCAAACATCAATGCTATTTCTGCTGATTATTCTCATACATACTGTGTGCCCTCTTGATCTGTGGTTATATTCCACTTCTCATTGCACTTCTTATTTTTACATTTAAATTTGTGTATTTTATTATTGTTTCCAAAAATGAAATTTTGTTATTGTTTTTCTATATTATCTCTTTTTCTAACTTTATCAATCCCTTTCTTTTATTGTTTTCTCTAGCGTATTAAGTTATATACTTATATTTTTCTTTATTGTTTATTATAAAAAGCACTTAAAACCATTTACTTTTCTGAGTACAGCTTTGACCACATTTCTTAAGTTTAGATATGTAATGTATCTTTATCATTTTGAAATAACTTAATCATATATGTATGTGTGTGTGTGTATATATGTATTTTTTTTAATTTGTAGCTGGGCGCAGTGGCTCATGCCTGTAATCCCAGAACTTTGGGAGGCCAGGGCGGGCAGATCACCTGAAGTCAGGATGTGTCCGGACTTGGTGGGTTCTTGGTCTCACTGTCTTCAAGAATGAAGCCGCAGACCCTTGCAGTGAGTGTTACAGTTCTTAAAGGCAGTGTGTCCAGAGTTTGTTCCTTCTGATGTTCATATGTGTTCGGAGTTTCTTCCTTCTGGTGGGTTTGTGGTCTCGCTGGCTCAGGAGTGAAGCTGCAGACCTTCGCGGTGAGTGTTACAGCTCTTAAGGTGGCGCGTCTGGAGTTGTTCGTTCCTCCCGGTCGGTTCGTGGTCTTGCTGGCTTCAACAGTGAAGCTGCAGACCTACACAGTGAGTGTTACAGCTCATAAAGGCAGTGTGGACCCAAAGAGTGAGCAACAGCAAAATTTATGCAAAGAGTGAAAGAACAAAGCTTCCACAATGCAGAAGTGGACCCGAGCAGGTTGCCACTGCTGGCTCGGGCAGCCTGCTTTTATTCCCTTATCTGGCCCCGTCCACATCCCGCTGATTGGTGCATTTTAGAGAGCTGATTGGTCTGTTTTACAGAGAGCTGATTGGTCCATTTTGACAGGGTGCTGATTGGTGCATTTACAATCCCTGAGCTAGACACAAAAGTTCTCCACGTCCCCACTAGATTAGCTAGAGAGTGGTGACTGGTGTATTTAGAAACCCTGAGCTATATACAGAGTGCCAATTGGTGTATTCACAATCCCTCAGCTAGACATAAAGGTTCTCCAAGTCCCCACCAGATCAGCTAGCCACAGAGTGCTGATTGGTGCATTTACAAACCTTGAGCTAGACACAGGGTGCTGATTGGTGCATTTACAAACCTTGAGCTAGATACATAGTGCTGATTGGTGTATTTACAATCCCCTAGCTAGACATAAAGGTCCTCCAAGTCCCCACTAGACTCAGGAGCCCAGCTGGCTTCACCCAGTGGATCCCGCACTGGGGACGCAGGTGGAGCTGCCTGCCAGTCCCGCGTTGTGCACCCAGACTCCTCAGCCCTTGGGTGGTTGATGGGACCTGGCGCTGTGGAGCAGGGAGTGGCACTCGTCAGGGCAGCTCAGGTCACGCAGGAGACCACGGCTGGACCGGGGGGTGGGGAGAGGGCAGGGGAGCGGGGGAGAGTAGGGGGGTATGGGGGGAGGGAGGCTCAGATGGCGAGCTGAAGGTCCCAAGCCCTGCCCCGCAGGGAGGCAGCTAAGGCCCGGCGAGAAATCGAGCGCAGCGCCGGATGGCCAGCACTGCTGGGGGACCCGGCACACCCTCCGCAGCTGCTGGCCTGGGTGCTAAGCCCCTCACTGCCTGGGCCTGCTGGCCGTTCCAAGTGCAGGGCCTGCTGAGCCCACACCCACCCGGAACTCACACTGGCCTGCAAGCGCCGCGCGCAGCCCCGGTTCCTGCCCACGCCTCTCCCTCCACACCTCCCCGCAAGCCAAGGGAGCCAGCTCCAGCCTCGGCCAGCCCAGAGAAGGGCTCCTATGGTTCAGCGGCAGGCTGAAGGGCTCCTCAAGTGTGGCCAGAGTGGGTGCTGAGGCCGAGGAGGCACCGAGAGTGAGCGAGGGCTGCGAGGGCTGCCAGCACTCTGTCACCTCTGAAGGAGTTCAAGGCCAGCCTGGCCAACATGGTGAAACCCTGTCTCTACTAAAAAAATGCAAAGATTGGCCAGGTGTGGTGGTGGGTGCCTGTAATCCCAGCTACTTGGGAGGCTGAGGCAGGAGAATCACTTGAACTCAGGAGACAAAGGTTGCAGTGGGCCAAAATCATGCCACTGTGCTCCAGCCTGGGTAACAGAGCGAGACTCCATCTCAAAAAAGCAAAAATTGTATATATATAATTTATATATATATATGTTCTCTTTGATTAAAAAATTCTATTTAGGAATGCCTTACTTTGTTTTCATAAGGTTTGATTTGTAAGACTGTTTGTTTGTGCTTTTATATTAGCCTCCAATTTTATTGCATTTTAGGACAAAAGAACTTCAGGTGTGCAATTTTTAATTTGGTGGATTTATTGTAAAGATATTCTGGACCTAAAATGTAGTCTCTCTTTGCAAATGTTCAATATACTTTAAAATAGTTTGTAGGTTCTGTGATATCTGCAGTATATTGACTCAAGTATATGAATTATGCAAAAGAAAAATGTTTTCTGACTGGGCGCGGTGGCTCACGCTTGTAATCCCAGCACTTTGGGAGGCCGAGGAGGGTGGATCACGAGGTCAGGAGATCGAGACCACGGTGAAACCCCGTCTCTACTAAAAATACAAAAAATTAGCCGGGCATGGTGGCAGGCGCCTGTAGTCCCAGCTACTCGGAGAGGCTGAGGCAGGAGAATGGCATGAACCCGGGAGGTGGAGCTTGCAGTGAGCCGAGATCGCGCCACTGCACGCCAGCCTGGGTGACACAGCGAGACTCCGTCTCAAAAAAAAAAAAAAAAATGCTTTCCATTTATATTTTGTCTGTCTTTATTTGTCAAAGACCAAGAGAGAAATTTTAAAGTTTTCTACTAAAGTTGAAGTTTGTCAAATTATCTTGTTAATTCTAATAACTTAATTTATAATTACATACTGGGTTATTTGGCACATAAACATTTATAGCCAGTACACAGTCATCGTAGACTTTACATTTATTTGATAGAAATCATTTATGTCTTATAAAATTATTTTAACCTTAAACACTCTTTCCTTTAACATAAATAAAATAGAAGTAGTAATAGCATTACCACTTCTTTCTTTTTATTTGAATTTATCCAATATATTCTTGCCCACTCTTTAATTTAAATATTGCACTTTGTTAATTTAGTACTTTTGTTTTATATATAGCAAATTGTTTAATGCTGTTTTTTTTACCCAATCCAGACTCTACATTTTATTAGGAAATATTCTAAACTCCATAGAGAGGATAGAAGAGATGAAGGGTAAACACATCACAATGTCAAAAATTTGTAAGTTGAAACTTCCTAAGTTGAGGACCATCTGGACAGCCTTTTTTTCTCCTCAGGAAGGTTTTCTTCTATTATGTCTTTGATTATTGTTTTTCTTCCATTTACTCCGCTTTTACTCCCTAGAATTTCTATTATGAATATACTGGCTTCTTTAGGGCTTCACCCCCAGGAACTTATTTTTCTTCTCTTTGTTTAATTTTCTTCCTGGAGAAACTATTTAGCTTGTTTCCTACATCACTAATTCACATTGACACTTGCAGTAAATTTCCTCATTTATATGAGGTTTCTTTTCCAAGATTTTGTACTGATGATTTTCCTCCAGAACAAAAGTTCTTAATCTCAGATTGTTCTATATTGGTACACACAATATTTTTCAAATTTTCTTGAGAATAAAATATAGAATGACTTTTCGTTTTGCTTTTCTGTTTCAATAAGTAAGTCCATTTCACAGAAATTCATTTTACTGATTTTTCAGCATATTTTCTTTTGAACTACTTAGTCTTGTTACATATGTGGTGATTTTCCTCTATCTTCCTATTCTTTAAATGGGAGTTCTATGTTTGTGTGGTGATACGACTTGAAGTTTATTTTTCAGAGATTGTGTTTAAGTTTTCATCCTCTGCCAAAAAAGAAAAAGTTTATAACTTCTGTGCTTTGAATGTGCCAGACTGAGGATCCAAATGACCACAAGGCATAGAAAGAGACACTTTACTTTCACTAACAGGTCCTTCCAGCCACTAAAGCAGGAGGCTGATTTCTGACCCACTTTCACCTGCAAAGTGGCCAAGAATTAGTTTTAAGTTGCATTTTCAAACAGAAAGGTAAAAGTGACTATAAAGCTGAGCCTTTAGGAAAATCCTTTACTATTTATTGCAAGTGATTGTTGTTCATTCATGTTTGTTGAATACCAAGAGGAGTTTGAGGAAAATTTCTGTGGCTAGTCACTTGAGTACCAAGAACTTTGACATACACTACTTACTTCCAGACTGTCTAACTAGCTAACTATCACCTCGAATTCTTACGATTCCAAGCTTGAGTTTTCATTTTTCCAATCCTCTGGTGAGAAAAACTACCCACTTTCCAAATAGACCAACCTCTCCTTTACCTTTGTCTGCTTGATATTTTCCAAGAATTTATCAGAGATTCTCAATAATTGTTGAAAATCTTGTGTTTTAGTGCCGTGATGAATATATTCTCAATTTTAGGCTCCTTGGATAATTTCAATGATATTTGGGGAGTTAGAATAAGTAAGTGCATGCACACAACCGTTTTAAAACTCAAAGAAGAAAATGTAGTTTTTGAGCCAAATCATTGTGTAAAAGCCAACTTTTCAAATTACAAATATGGTTTAAAATGTTTCAACTGCCTAATGTTGACAGTGGGGTGTTAAAATCTCCCATTATTATTGTGTGGGAGTTTAAGTCTCTTTGTAGGTCACTCAGGACTTGCTTTATGAATCTGGGTGCTCCTGTGTTGGGTGCATATATATTTAGGGTAGTTAGCTCTTCTTGCTGAATTGATCCCTTTACCATTATGTAATGTCCTTCTTTGTCTCTTTTGATCTTTGTTGGTTTAAAGTCTATTTTATCAGAGACTAGGATTGCAACCCCTGCCTTTTCTTGTTTTCCATTTGCTTGGTAGATCTTCCTCCATCCCTTTATTTTGAGTCTATATGTGTCTCTGCACGTGAGATGGGTTTCCTGAATACAGCACACTGATGGGTCTTAACTCCTTATCCAATTTGCCAGTCTGTGTCTTTTAATTGGAGCATTTAGCCCATTTACATTTAAAGTTAATAATGTTATGTGTGAATTTGATCCTGTCATTATGATGTTAGTTGGTTATTTTTCTCGTTAGTTGATGCAGTTTCTTCCTAGCCTCGATGGTCTTTACAGTTTGGCATGTTTTTGCAGTGGCTGGTACTGGTTGTTCCTTTCCATGTTTAGTGCTTCCTTCAGGAGCTCTTTTAGGGCAGGCCTGGTGGTGACAAAACCACTCAGCATTTGCTTGTCTGTAAGTATTTTATTTCTCCTTCACTTATGAAATACCTAGGAATCCAACTTACAAGGGATGTGAAGGACCTCTTCAAGGAGAACTACAAACCACTGCTCAATGAAATAAAAGAGGATACAAACAAATGGAAGAACATCCCATGCTCATGAGTTGGAAGAATCAATATCCTGAAAATGGCCATACTGCCCAAGGTAATTTATAGATTCAATGCCATCCCCATCAAGCTACCAATGACTTTCTTCACAGAATTGGAAAAAACTACTTTAAAGTTCATATGGAACCAAAAAAGAGCCCGCATCGCCAAGTCAATCCTCAGCCAAAAGAACAAAGCTGGAGGCATCATGCTACCTGACTTCAAACTATACTACAAGGCTACAGTAACCAAAGCAGCATGGTACTGGTACCATAACAGAGACATAGATCAATGGAACAGAACAGAACCCTCAGAAATAATGCTGCATATCTACAACTATCTGATCTTTGACAAACCTGACAAAAACAAGCAATGGGAAAAGGATTCTCTATTTAATAAATGGTGCTGGGAAAACTGGCTAGCTATATGTAGAAAGCTGAAACTGGATCCCTTCCTTACACCTCATATAAAAATTAATTCAAGATGGATTAAAGACTTACATGTTAGACCTAAAACCATAAAAACCCTAGAAGAAAACCTAGGCAATACCATTCAGGACATAGGCATGGGCAAGGACTTCATGTCTGAAACACCAAAAGCAATGGCAACAAAAGCCAAAATTGACAAATGGGATCTAATTAAACTAAAGAGCTTCTGCACAGCAAAAGAAACTACTATCAGAGTGAACAGGCAACCTACAAATTGGGAGAAAATTTTTGCAACCTACTCATCTGACAAAGGGCTAATATCCAGAATCTACAATGAACTCAAACAAATTTACAAGAAAAAAACAAACAACCCCATCAAAAAGTGGGTGAAGGACATGAACAGACACTTCTCAAAAGAAGACATTTATGCAGCCAAAAAACACATGAAAAAATGCTCATCATCACTGGCCATCAGAGAAATGCAAATCAAAACCACAATGAGATACCATCTCACACCAGTTAGAATGGCCGTCATTAAAAAGTCAGGAAACAACAGGTGCTGGAGAGGATGTGGAGAAATAGGAACACTTTTACACTGTTGGTGGGACTGTAAACTAGTTCAACCATTGTGGAAGTCAGTGTGGCGATTCCTCAGGGATCTAGAACTAGAAATACCATTTGACCCAGCCATCCCATTACTGGGTATGTACCCAAAAGACTATAAATCATGCTGCTATAAAGACACATGCACACGTATGTTTATTGTGGCACTATTCACAATAGCAAAGACTTGGAACCAACCCAAATATCCAACAATGTTAGACTGGATTAAGAAAATGTGGTACATATACACCATGGAATACTATGCAGCCATAAAAAATGATGAGTTCATGTCCTTTGTAGGGACATGGATGAAACTGGAAACCATCATTCTCAGTAAAGTATCGCAAGGACAAAAAATCAAACACCGCATGTTCTTGCTCATAGGTGGGAATTGAACAATGAGAACACATGGACACAGGAAGGGAAGCATCATACTCCGAGGACTGTTGTGGGGTGGGGGGAGCAGGGAGGGATAGCATTAGGAGATATACCTAATGCTAAATGACGAGTTAATGGGTGCAGCACACCAACATGGCACATGGATACATATGTAACAAACCTGCACATTATGCACATGTACCCTAAAACTTAAAGTATATTAAAAAAAAAAGTTTCAACTGCCTACAGTATGTACTTATTTGTGGTAAGAAATAAACCTTTTTTAATGTTGATAAGCCTTACACATACATGAATATTGTAAGACTGAAAATATGCTACTTTATCTAAAAACCAGGCTTAATAAAATTTGGGGAATGCCGGGGGTGGGAGCTAAATTGATAATTTAATTCAATATTTCAAGCTTTGCCTAATAGAAGTTTGTGGTTGACATTTTTCCCGTAGCTTATCTTAAATAAACTCCATGCTAAAAATGTCAATGGTATTTCTGACTTTAAGGCCTGTGGGACAAATTTTTATTTTCAATTAGAGTTGGTAATATCTACTTGAGAGATTAGAAGTTATTATTATCTGGTCAATGTTGATTAACCATATCACAGTATGTTTTTTCTACTTTTCAGAAAAAAAAATTGTTAAGCTCATGCCAAGGTGGGGCAAGTGGGATGTAGAAATGGAGAGAAATTAAGTTTGAGCAACATCATTTGCACCCTGAGCCAAGTTTTTCTTGAAGCCATTCCTACTTCAGGACTACTCAGTACATTCTCCTAATCATCCCTTTGCTCACTCCTTTACAGCTCCTGATTTGCTTTGAAAAGGCCAAATTAATTCTCTCTCACGTCGCTGCATTTGCTATTGCCTCTGCCTGGAATGTCCCTTCCCAAGCTTTCCATGTAACTCCCTCCTTCACTTTCTCCAGGTCTTTGCTCAAATATCAACTACTTAGAGAAGCCCTGCCTGACACTCTTTCTAAAAAAGTGCTTCTGGTCATTCTCTACACTCTTAATTGCTGAAGCCTCCCCACTGAATTCAACAATATCTGCCATTAAATCATGTAGCTGATTTTTATTTGAAACTTCTCTGCCTCTTCCACAAGGCTCTGAGCTTCTAATAGGCATAAGGTTCTTATGCATTTTCATACTGCTCTGCAGCATCCAGAACCATGGCTATCACATAGTAGGTACTCAAAAATTATTTGTTGAATGAAGGAATAAGTAAGTCAATAACTCCCTTTTCAGTGTTTCTTTTTCCTAATTCAGGAATAAATTTTCTGTCACAAACAAGAGTTTTAACTACAGGTTAAGCATCCCTAATCCAAAAATCTGCAATCCAACATACTCAGAAATCCAACACTTTTTTTCATGTATTTATTTATTTATTATTTCAGTAGATTTTGGGGAACAGGTGGTGTTTGGTTACATGGATAAGTTCTTTGGTGGTGATTTCTGAGATTTTTGTGCACCCATCACCCGAGCAATGTACACTGTACCCAATGTATAATTTTTTATTCCTCACCCTCATCCCACCCTTCCCCCACAAATCCCCAGAGTCCATTATAACATTCTTACAGTTTTGGGTTCTCATGGGTTAGTTCCCACTTTTAAGTGAGAACATATGATGTTTGGTTTTCCATTCCTGAGTTACTTCACTTGGAATAATGGTCTCCAACTCCATCTAGATTGCTGCCAATACCATTATTTCATTCCTTTTTATGGCTGAGTAGTATTCTGTGGTATGTATGTATGTACATACATACATAAATATATATATATATATATATACACATGCACATACACACACACATACATGCACATATACATGCATACTACATTTTCCTTATCTACTCGTTGGTTGATGGGCACTTAGGCTGGCTGGATATTTTTGCAGTTTTGAATTGTTGCTGCTGTAAACATGTGTGTCAAGTGTCTTTTTCATATAATGACTTATTTTCCTCTGGGTAGATACCCAGTACTAGTATTACTGGATCAAATGCTAGTTCTACTTTTAGTTCTTTAAGGAATCTCCGTACTGTTTTCCATAGTGGCTGCGCTAGTTTACATTCCCACCAGCAGTGTAAAAGTGTTCCCTTTTCACCACATACATGACAGCATCTATTTTTTTATCTTTTAATTATAGCCATTATTGCATGAGTAAGGTGGTGTGACCATCTCAATAGACACAGAAAAAGCATTTGACAAAATCCTGTATCCATTTATGATTAAAACCCTCAGCAAAATTGGCATAGAAGAGACACACCTTAAGGTTAAAAAAAAGCCATCTATGACAAACCCACAGCCAACTGAACAGGGAAAAGTTGAAAGCATTCCCTCTGAGAACTGGAACGAGACAAGAATGCCTACTTTCACCACGTCTATTCAACATAGTACTGAAAGTCCTAGTCAGAGCAGTCAAATAAGAGAAAGAAATAAAGGGCATCCAAATCTGTAAAGGGGAAGTCAAACTGTCATTGTTTGCTAATGATATGATTTTTATACCTAGAAAACCCTAAAGACTCACCCAACAAGCTCTTAGATCTGATAAATGAATTCTGTAAAGTTTCAGGATACAAAATCAATGTATAAAAATCAGTAGCACTGCTATACACTAACAGGGACCAAGCTGAGAATCAAAATCAAGAACTCAACCACATTTGTAACAGCTTCAAAAATACAATCAAATACTTAGGAATATACCTAACCAAGGAGGTGAAAAGTCTCTACAAAAAAAACTACAAAAACTTGCTGAAAGGAATCATAGATAATACAAACAAATGGAAATACAACCCATGACTGTGGATGGGTTGAATCAATATTGTAAAAATGACCATACTGCCAAAAACAATCTGTAAATTCAATGCAATTCCCATCAATATACCATCATAATTCTTCACAGAACTAGAAACAAACAATCCTAAAATTCATATAGATCCAAAAAAGAGCCTGCATAGCCAAAGCAAGACTAAGCACAAAGAACAAATAGGGAGACATCACATGACCTAACTTCAAACTATACTACAAGGCTATAGTTACCAAAACAGCATGGTACTGCTATAAAAACACAGACCAATGGAACGGAATAGAAAACCCAGAAATAAAGCCAAATGCAGCCAACAGATGTTTAGCAAAGAAAAAAAAAACATAAAGTAGGGAAAGGACACTGAATTCAACAAATGGTGCTGGGCTCATTGGCAAGCCACATGTAGAAGAATGAAGCTGGATCCTCATCTCTCACCTTATACAAAAATCAACTCAAGATGTAGTAAAGACTTACACTTAAGACCAGAAGCCATAAAAATTTTAAAAGATAACTTTGGAAAAACTCTTCTAAACACTGGCTTAGGCAAAGAGTTGATGACCAAGAGCCCAAAAGCAAATGCAACATAAACAAGGATAAATAGATGGGACTTAATTAAACTAAGAAGCTATGCACAGCAAAAGAAATGATTGGCAGAATAAACAAACTTTTGAAGCACTGACACGATTCTATAATTGGGAAATTCCACACTTGACCTCATGTGATGGATCATAGTCAAAATGCAGACGCACAACACAATTCATTCAGCTTCCACAAGGGAAAAAGTCCTTCCCACACTCCTTCAGCTGTGATATATCTTTTCTTCACATGGCCAGGTTCCCCAATCCAAGCAGGCCAACAGAGGGTGATAAAATAAAAACTTTGTTTTAGGCACAAAATTATTTAAAATGTTGTATAAAATCACCTTCAGGCTATGTGTATAAGGTGTATGTGAAACATAAATGCATTTTATGTTTAGACTTGGGCTCCATCTCTAAGATATCTCATTGTATATATGCAAATATGCACAAATCTGAAAAAAAATCCAAAACACTTCTGGTTCCAAGGATTTCAGATAAGATATACACAACCTGTATTAGAGTAGTATCATGCAGTTTTCGTGACAGAGAATTTGGAAGCTTACATGGTTAAGCAAAGAGTAAGTGTAGAAAGAGATTTAAAAGTCAGGATCTGCCTAACTCCAGAGTTCTTAAAAGCTTTCCTCTAGTTCCAGAGTCTATCAAGGAAGGTTTAACAAAACGTTTCTCTTCTAATTATGTCCATATTTTTCTTCCAATGAATAATAAATATTTTACTAGAAATCATATTATTTTGTATTCAGTGATAAAATAAATAGCTAATTGTGATGATTAATTATATATGTTAGTTTTACTGAGACAAGGAGGCTCACATTATCATTTTTTAATGTGTCTGTGAGAGTGGTTGGTGATGAGATTACCATTTGAATCAGTGGACTCTGTAGATTGCCCTAGTCAATGCAGATGGCCATCATTTAATCCCGTGGGAGGCTGAATAAAACAAAAGGCAGAGGAAAAAGAAACTCACTCTTTTTGCTTTCTGCCTGTCTACTTGAGCTGGACATAGGTCTTTTCCTGCCTTTGGAATGGGATCGACACCATTGGTTCTCCTGGTTCACTGACTTTGGGACACGAATGGGAATTTTACCACCAGCTATCCCAGGTTTGCAGTTGACAGATGGTAAATTGTGGGACTTCTCATCCTCCATAATTGAGAAAATTTCTCATAATAAATCTCTTCATATGTACCTGCTATTGGTTCCATTTCTCCAGAGAACCCCAACTAATACACTAATAAACTCTTGCCAAGTAAAGATTCTGATAGAGGTATCCCTGGTAAATGGGAAGACTTACTGGACTGCTGTACTTTTTAAGTTGCTAGTAAGCCATATGCAGTGGCTGTATACTCAGTGTCAACATACATCCAGGTTTTCCTGGGGCTGTCCTGATTTGTATCTGTTGTTGTCCTGGCATATCAATGAATAGCACCCCCTTTTACTTTCAACATATGCTCATAAACATGTACATCCCTTCCTAATGTTAGACAATGAAATGTTATGAGCAACCTATTGATATGGTTTTCTAAATGTCTTGAATTGCTATTCTGCCTCATTTATGCAACAGAAAATATACTACTTTTCTGCAGCATGCTAGCAACTCCTATAGACAGAGCATTCATAGTTGAATGGGAAAGTGTGTAAACAATGCCAGTGCACATGAAAAGGACTAGGAGGGAAGAGAAAGCCAGATCTCAAACTTGTTCACTTATTTCCACATCTACAGCTGGCATTATTGTCCAATCCACCTTCATCTTTCATGAGGACCATTGCATTAATTCTTAAGTAGGTGCAAAGTATTGATCCTGGGTGTGTCGTGAGGGTGTTGTCAAAAGAAATTAACATTTGAGTCAATGGGCTAGGAAAGGCAGACCCACCCTTAATCTGGGTAGGCACCATCTAATCAGCTGCCAGTACAGCTAGAATATAAAGCAGGCAGAAAAACCTGAAAAGGCTAGACTGACTTAGCCTCCCAGCTTACATCTTTCTCTTGTGCTGGATGCTTCCTGCCCTCAAACATCAGACTCCAAGTTCTTCAGCTCTGGGATTCTGACTGGCTCCCCTGCTCCTCAGTTTGCAGGTGGCCTATTGTGGGACTTTGTGATGGTGTGAATTAATACTACTTAATAAACTCCCCTTTATATATATCCCATTAGTTCTGTCCCCTAGAGAACCCTGACTAATACACTAGGTTCCCCACTTCTCCTGCTTTTAGCTGTTAGCATGCTGCAACCAAGATGAGCATTTTAGAAACAAACTGGATCTTATCCTCTTGTGAGATTAAATGAATGTATAAGCCCAGATGCTCTAGAAAACAGACTTTGACTAAAGCTTATGTGCTAAGACTGTATTGAAGAGTTAAATGCCAAGAAAGAAGAAATGATGGAAAAGAAAAGCAAAACAGGGAAGGAGGGAGAGGAAATGGGAGATGTGCTCCTGCCAACTTGCCACTCCTAGGTATTATGGTGATTGATTGCTCAATTTCATGGAACAGTCTCCCAAGGGGCCCTGTGCAGTACATTGTCTCAGGGCAATCTGTGGATAGTGGTGGGGACAGTGGGGTTGAAAAGACTTTGTCTTCTATCTTCTTCCACTGAGGATCTTTGCTTCTCAGCATTATATCTCCCCCACACTTCCAGGTTAAGCAACTAGGGGAGCCTCATGGGTCCTGAAATGATTATATAGGTCTCTTCAGCCACAGTAAGAAAATAAAACATGGTGCTGGAGGGGGAGAGATATAACACCAAGGCAAGAGGCAAGGTACAATTGAGTTGTACTCCAGCAAATTTGGTTTGGCGGGGATCAGAATTAAGGTGAAAGGTGTGGCCCAGGGCAGCCTCAGACACAGGGAGGCTGAGAGAATCTAAAGTAGTGTAAAATAATGCAAAATCTGAAATGGTGTAAAAAGAGGTTTTGACACAGTAAGGTAATATTGAGTTTCTAGAAGCATGCCTGTCATATTGAAAGCACACAACAAATGTTACTGATCTGTTATTTAGTGTTAGTATTGGTGAAATATTTGAACAGAGTGATGGTTATAAATACATTATAAATACTGTTCAGCTGACATATGGAGGTTTCTTGTATTCATAAGAGTGCTTACTAATTCATTGGTTCTGAACAAGCATCTCGTTTGTTATTGGGTCAGTAAGGACAGGGATGAATAACCAAACATGACCCCTATCTCCATGAGAAGACAGAGTTAAACATAAATCAAGTACATGATTATGAATTCAATCATGACTGAGTTAAGGAAATATAGTGTCCCCTTGGAACACATAGAAGGGGCATCTGACCTAGTTTTAGGGAGAGATGATCAAAAGATGATCAGAAATGACAATGTAGCCAAGAGACAAGGAAGAGAAAGGGCATCAAGGGTAGATGATTGCATGGACATGAGGGTTAATTTTGTGTTAACTTGAATTGGCTACGGTCACAGCCGTAAGAACTCACTCCCTGAAAGAACAGTACCAAGAGGATGGCACTAAACCATTTGTGAGAAACCACCCCCATGATCAAATCACCTCCCACCAGGCCCCAAACCCAACATTGGGGATTGCAATTCAACATGAGATTTTGGTGGGGCACAGATCCAAACCATATCAGTTATCCCTCTAATTGTTGTATGTTTAACTTCTCCCTCTCTACTTGATTATCTATAAGCATACAAAGAAAACACTTTAGTGTTTCCCATTAAGGATGGAAGAGGAAGAGGAGGGGTTATCTCTGTATGAATTATTTCTGCAGCCGTCTGCTGTTCTTTCTTCTGTCTTCTCTCCTTCAAATAGTATACTCCTCATAACTGTGACATAATCTCTCTGTAGCTGGGATAATAACTAAATTAATTCATCCTTGATCCAGTCATTAAACATTTACTTTTGTGAGACACTACTGTGTTTTCAGATACATGGTAATTAAGATAGCAAGTAATGAGGACAGCCTTATAGTCTTAAAATATAAAATGACATCCGCAGCAAGGTGTATGGTCTTTTCACTTCTGGAATTCATTATTAGGAAGTCCACTAGCCCACAGATACTAAACACAGTCTCTAAAATCAGATTTTTCTGTAATAAATACTATAGGCTACAGCTGCCTGGCTCTTTTCTCCCATTTCTTGAAGGTAAGGGAGGGATGTGCTAACTTTGGTTCTTTCATAGAATCGCTAATGCCCAAAACCTACCCACAACCACCACATCTTACAAAAGATTTTTAGCCATGGATTCCCCTACAAACAGAAAAATTTTTCTGTAATTTACTGGGTTCTTAGAACCATGTCCCTGACCAAAAATATTACTCCAACTGATCCGGAAATAAACATAATAATTCTAATATATTTAACATTTTGATATGATTTCGCTAAAATGTAAAATCATGTTGATGTGGTTTGGCTGTGTCCCCATGCAAATCTCACCTTAAATTATAATAATCCCCACATGTCAAGTGCAGGGCCAGGTGGAGATCATTGAGTCATGGGGGCAGTTTCCCTCATACTGTTCTCATGATAGTGTATAAGTCTCTTGAGGTCTGATGGTTTTATAAATGGGAGTTCCCCTGCACAAGCTCTCTCTTGCCTGCTGCCATGAAAGACATACCTTTGCCCTTCCTCCACCTTCCGCCATGATGGTGAGGCCTCCCTAGCCATGCTGAACTGTGAGTCCATTAAACATCTTTCCTTTATAAATTACCTAGTCTTGGGTATGTCTTTATTAGCAGTGTGAGAACAAACTAATACAGTAAATTGGTACCAGAAGTGGGTCACTACTGTAAAGACACCTGAAAATGGGGAAGCTACTTTGGAACTGGGTAATAAGCAGAGGCTGGAACAGTTTAGAGGGCTCAGAAGAAGACAGGAAAATGTGGGAAAGTATGCAACTCCCTAAAGACTTGGAGGGTTCAGAAGTGGGAAAGTTTGGAACTTCCTAGAGACTTGTTGAATGGCTTTGACCAAAATGCTGATAGTGATATGGACAATAAAATCCAGGTTGTAGTGGTCTCAAATGGAGATGAGAAACTTCTTGGGCACTGGAGTAAAGGTCACTCTCGCTATGCAAAGAGACTGGTGTCATTTTGCACCTGCCTCAGAGATCTGTGGAACTTTGAACTTGAGAGAAATTATTTAGGGCATTTGGCAGAAAAAATTTCTAAGCAGCAAAGCATTCAAGAGGTGACAGAGCATAAAAGTTTAGAAAATTTGCAGCCTGATGATGAGAGAGAAAAGAAAATCCCATTTTCTGAATAGAAATTCAAGCATGCTGCAGAAATCTGCATAAGTAATGAGGAGCCAAATGTTAATTACCAAGGCAATGGGGAAAATGTCTAAAGGGCATGATTGTCAAAGACCCTCACAGCAGCCCTTCCCACCACGGGCCTGGAGGCCAAGGAGGAAAAAAATTGTTTCATTGTCCAGGCCCAGGGATCCCCTGCTCTGTGCAGCCTAGGGACTGGGTGCCTTGCATCTCAGCTGCTCCAGCCATGGCTAAAAGGGGCCAAGATAAAGGTCAGGCCATGGCTTCAGAGGATGCAAGCCCCAAGCCTTGGCAGCTTACACGTGGTGTTGGGCCTGTGGGTACACAGAAGTCAAGAACTGAGGTTTGGAAACCTAGATTTCAGAGGATATATGGAAATGCCTGGATATCCACGCAGAATTTTGCTGCAGGAGCAAGGCCCTCATAGAGAACCTCTGCTAGGGAAGTGTGGAAGAGAAATGTGGGTTTAGCCCCCACACAGAGTCCCCACTGGCACGCACTGTCTAGTGGAGCTGTGAAAAGAGGTCCACCGTCCTCCAAACCCTAAAATGGTAGATCCACTGACAGCTTGTACCATGTACCTGGAAAAGCTGAAGACACAACACCAGCTAATGAAAGCAATGGGGAAAAGGGCTGTACCTTTCAAAGTCACAGAGGCAGAGCTGCCCAAGGCTTTAGGAGCCCACCTCTTGCATCAGCATGACCTGGATATGAGACATGGAGTCAAAGGAGATCATTTTGGAGCTTTAAGATTTGACTGCCTTGCTGCATTTCAGATTTGCAGAGGGCCTGAAGCCCCTTTGTTTTTGCCAATTTCTCCGATTTGGAATGAGTATATTTACCCAATGCCTGTATCCCCATTGTATCTAGGAAGTAACTAACTTGCTTTTGATTTTTCAGGCTCACAGGTGGAAGGGACTTGCCTTGTCTCAGAAGAGACTTTGGACTGTGGACTTTTGAGTTAATGCTGAAATGAGTTAAAATTTTGGGGAACTGTTGGAAAGACATGATTGGCTTTGAAATGTGAGGACATGAGATTTGGGAGGGAGCAGGTGTGGAATGAAATGATTTGGCTGTGTTCCCACCCAAATCTCACCTTGAATTATAATAATCTTCACATGTCAAGGACAGGGCCAGGTGGAGATAATTAAATTATGGGGACAGTTTCTCCCATACTGTTCTCCTGGTAGTAAATAAGTCTCATGAGATCTGGTGGTTTTATAAATAGGAGTTTCCCTGCACAAGGTCTCTCTTGCCTGCTGCCATGTAAGACATGACTTTGCTCTTCCTTCATCTTTCACTATGATTGTGAGGCCTCTCCAGTCATGCTGAAGTGTGAGTTCATTAAACTTTTCCTTTATAAATTACCTAGTCTTGGGTATGTATTTATTAGCAGTGTGAGAACAGACTAATACATGTGCACATGTTTTTAGCTATTCATCTATTATCATATTCATTTCCTTAGTTAACACATATTATTTGTTGTTTTAAGGATAGAGCTGGATGAGCACCATGCCTTCGAATTACAGTAGTGACCCTTATCCTTGGGGAATACATTTAAAGACACTTAGTGGATACCTGAAACCACAGATAGTACCAAACCCTGCATATCATATAATTTTCCCATACATACATACCAATGATAAAGTTTAATCTATAAATTTGCCACAGTAAAAGATTACCAACAATAATAATAAAATAGAACAATGATAACAATATACTGTAATAATAGTTATGTAAATGTGGTCTCTCTCTTTCTCAAAATATCTTATTGTACTGTATTACCCTTCTTATTGTGATGATGCAAGATAGTAAAATGCCCATGTCCTGAGATGAAGTGGGATGAATGACATGGGCATTGTGATGTAGCATTTAAAACTTATAAATTGTTTATTTCTGGAATTTTTTACTTAATATTTTCAGACCATAGTTGACCATGGGTAACCAAAACCACGGAAAGTGAAACCATGGATAAGGAGGGGCCACTGTACTATTTATGTGGGAGAAAGACAAGTATTTGTTATCATTTAGTGAGAAGCACAATATAAGGAATAGTTTATGAAAGGATAACCAGATCAGGGCAGAAATGCTCCTAAATTTGGC
Source organism: Symphalangus syndactylus (assembly GCF_028878055.3). Taxonomy (NCBI): domain Eukaryota; kingdom Metazoa; phylum Chordata; class Mammalia; order Primates; family Hylobatidae; genus Symphalangus; species Symphalangus syndactylus. Next base: position 27,968,865 of record NC_072438.2, read on the forward strand.
TTATGGAGGCTCCTTAGAGAAGTTATATGTGGGTTAAAAACAAACCAAAAAAAGTTTTAAATTAAAAATGCTAAAGAAAATATGACATTCATATCCTAGATCTGATTATTTTATTAGGTTGAGGGACCCAGATAAAATGGCATCCAATATGGAGTCATTCTGGTGAGGAGGTAAGTAGCAAGGTCAACAGAACAAAGACTGCTCAAATAATCCACCTAAGGAGACATCAGTCCTATAATGTGGACTGAGCTCACAACACGGACATCACATATCTTCTTTACTCCTCGACAGCCTTGTAATTTAGTTCCTCTTATTATTACCTGCATTTTTAAAAGATGAGTAAATTAAGGTTCAATCTGATTGAATAACTTTCACAAGTTTCCAACATCAGAAGGCAGTGGAGCCAGGTGGGATCGTTAATTTTATGTGTCAACTTGACTGGGCCACAGGATGTCCAGCAATCTGGTTAAACATTATCTCTGGGTGTGTCTGTGAGAGTGTTTCCAGAAGAGTTTAGCCTTTGAATAGGTGGACTAAGTAAAGCAGATGGCCCTCCCCAACGTAGTTGGGCATCTTGCAATCCATTGAGAGCCTGAAGAGAGCAAAAAGGTGTAAGAAAGTTGGATTTGTTCTCTGCCTGACAGCGTGAACTGGGATATCAATCTTCTGTCCTGGGTGCTCCTGGTTGTCAGACCTTCAGACTTGTACTGGAATATACACCATTGGCTCTCTGGCTCTCAGACCTTAACACCATACCACCTACTTTCTCTGGAGAACCCTGACTAATACATCAGGATTCACACTGAGACAATCTAACTCCAACCCTGTTTTCCTGATAGTCACTCCACAGTGTGTCAAACAGCAGCCAGGGTGGAGTTTTCAAAGGGTGAAAGGAGTTCAGGCAATAATGCAGCAGGAAGATTCAGGGAAAGATGAAGAGAGGATGAGTAGAATCTGGCAGTCAAAGGCACTAGGCCTTGTCTTCAGGGGCTGGGGCAACACTAGAAGGGCAATGATTACCTTCCCAGAACATACCCGGAAGTGATGTGGCTTAGGAGCAGTCTGGCAGCTGAGGATTCCTGGTAACTATGGAATTAGGATACCTACCAACTTTCCATCAGCTTCCCTATCCAGACAAAAAGTACAAAACTTCTTCACTAGATATTAGAGAAAAGTCTACAAGACGAACTCTTAAAACCTCTTGGATTTCAACAAACTTCGCCCAAGTGATAAGTTTCAGCTGTTTTTCCAAGTTAAAATCCAATTCTCACCCTTTAAATTTTTCCTTAAGGCTATAAAGTATGTTTGGAAAACAACATTAATATGGAGGAAATTGCTACTTGTAGGGTTACAGAGCTCTTGTTTGGATCATTTTATTGCCTTGTCAGTAAAACTTTAAAAACTCAGTGATATATTTACTTTAAAATATTCTAGACTTTCCAACATTGATGATTCTGTAAACTGTGTACAGAATATCCTGATTTATATATTGGTTCATTTGCCGTTGAAAAACTTATTTTTAAAAGTGAACAACACCCCTTGAATTTTTAAGCTCTTATTTTAAGTGGTACAAGTATTTTTTGCTTTTTAATGGCAATTTAATGTTAGTTTTTCTGAACTTCTCAGATGCATTATGGAAATCCCCTTCATTGCAGCTATGACTAATTCATTTTTAATTGTATACTGATATTGCTTAACTTCCTCTAAATTTTGGCAGTTTTCTAACGCTCAATGCAGCAATCTTTTCTTGAGAAAAAAATATTTACTCCAAAGTAAAAACAGGTTTCTCTGTGTGTGTTCTGAAATATTTGTCACTTTCGAGTTCTAGAATATTTTGACATTGAAAGTCCATTTGGCCTTTATAGAAGGTTTTGAAATAGCTATCATATTTGAGCATTATTCCTCCAAATCTATGAGGTAGTCTTTGTTTAGAATTTTGCTTTCTGTAAATACTGGTATAAGGAAGAAAACAACATCAAGCTCAGTTGGAGATACATATTTGGATTGTGAATGGATTTATGGGGGTTATTAGCATATATACAGAAATACGAAGCTGGGAGCTGAACAAACAAATAAGACTGCATGAGTGTATAGCTATCAATATGTTCACTTTTAAAATGAAAAGATTCAGATTAAGAGAGGTTAAGAGGCATGTCCAAGATTACACAAGGATAAATAAAACCTGCTTCTTTCAGGACCCAACACACATGCTGATGCTACTACTCCACATTGACTCCACACTTTGGCATTTCTGAATGAATTCCATTCGTTGAAAAGGATATGAGGAGGAAAAAGTGGAAATAGGAGAGTGATGAAATATTTCTGTGGCTTTGAGACAATAAACAAATCATTCTTTAGTCAGCCATTTTCCTGCCTCCCACCCAGCTTGGAAAATTTGGTCAGACAATAAAGTATTTTTTATTCCAGTAATTCCGCAAATTGTTTAAAGAACCAAAGAATAAATAAAAAATAAATATAAGACATGATCCCTGATCTGAGTGAACATGCAATATAGATAGAAGGAAAATATGCATGTAAACAAAGGAAATAATGATTTTATAAAGTCATATATTAGTAAGAGCAGAAATAATGATTTTATGAAGCCATGTATTAGTAAGAGAAATTTAGCATGTAAATAAGCATGAAAATGCTGGACCTGGTCATAGAGATGGAAATGGGAATAGACTTTTATTGTAATCAGATGTACTACTCATGAAAGATTACTTAAAAGAGAGTAACTTTAACCAAATTTCAAAAAGAAAAGAAATAAGTGGGAAAAGATGACGGGACAAGCTGGAATTCAAGGAGTGATGAGCTTAGCTTGACTTAAGTGAAGGAAAATAGAACTGGGAAAAATTATAGAGTGGAAAAGAGTAGAAACATTTGGAATTGGTAAAAAAAAATCATTAAATTCTGGATTTAAAAGTTTAATTTGATCATGAAAGCTACAAAGATGATCAGTTAATGAAAAGACTTACAGATTGTGTCCTTTACCTCCAATGCAAAAAGTCTCAAATCAGGCACATGACCTTCCATTCTTCTATCAGTTCTCTCTTAGTTCCACATACCAGGAGACTGAGTCATCCGTAACTACTCCCTCTTGCTCACCCACCCTCCCCCAGTAAAATTTATACCAAGTTCTGACAATTTTACTTTCTAGATATCTGTTAAGTCCTTCCAGTCCTCTCCATTGCTATAACCACAATTCTAATACAAGACTGGCAGATTGACTTTACCCATATGCCATGAGTCAAAAAACTAAGATGCCTTTTGGTCTGGGTAGATACATTCACTGGATGGGTAGAGGCCTTTCCCACAGGGTCTGAGAAGGCCACCGCGGTCATTTCTTCCCTTCTGTCAGACATAATTCCTCAGTTTGGCCTTCCCACCTCTATACAGTCCAGTAACAGACCAGCCTTCATTAGCCAGGTCACTCAAGCAGTCTCCCAGGTCCTTGGCAACCAGTGGAATCTTCATGCCCCCTACCAACCTCAATCTTTGGGAAAGGTAGAAAGAACTAGTGGTATTTTAAAAACACACCTCACCAAGCTCAGCCTCCAACTTAAAAAAGACTGGACAGTACTTTTACTGTTTTCCCTCCTTAGAATTAGAGCCTGTCCTTGAGAAGCTACAGGGTATAGTCCATTTGAACTTTTATATGGACGTGCCTTCCTGTTGGGCCCCAACCTCATGCCAGACACCAGCCCTCTAGGCGACTATCTTCCAGTCCTCCAGCAGGCTAGACAGGAAATTCACCAGGATGCTAATCTTCTCTTGCCTATTCCAGATTCCCAGCCATATGAAGACACCCTAACTGGATGATCAGTTCTTGTTAAGAATCTATCCCCTCAAACTCTACAACCTCGATGGACCACACCCCACTTAGTCATCTATAGTACCCCAACTGCCATCCGCCTGCAGGACCCTCCCCACTGGGTTCACTGTTCCAGAATAAAGCTGTGTCCATCGCACAGCCAGCCTGATCTACTCTTCCTCCTGGAAGTCGCAAGTACCCTCCCCTACTTCCCTTAAACTCACTTGCATTTCTGAAGAACAGTAATAAACCTTATGAGCCTAATACATCCCTTCCTTCTATTAGGTCTATTCCTTCTTACTCTACTTTTTGCAACAGGGCTTTATGCAGTCACCCCCACTACTTGGACTCTGCCCCAAAAACTTGTCATCCCTACTATCTTCTGTCTAGTCATACGCCTATTCACTATTCTCAACTACTCGTAAATGCACTGCCCTTGTTTATACTGCCGGTTTACACTTTTCCTCCAAACCATCATAACTGATATCTCCTGGTTTTACCTCAAACCGTCACCCTTAACTCTCTTGGAGTGGATAGAAGATCTTCAGTGGCAAGGTACACTCCAATTCTTCTATCCTGATGAAATCCTTTTTTTACTTTTCTACTCACTCTTATCCTTGCCCCCATTCTCCATTCACTCTCTGCCTCTCCCTAGTTACCTCCAGCATACTATCAATTTCACCCACTCTCTCCTCACTGCCTCCAGTCCCTCTCTAGCAAAGAACTGTTGGCTATGCGTTTCCCTTTCTTCTTGCTCTTACACAGCTGCCCCCACTCTACAGGCTGACTGGGCTACCTCTCCTGTCTACCTGCACCTCCGAACCTCCTTTAGTAGCCCTCATCTTTACCCGCCTGAGGAACTTCTTTATTTTCTAGACTGATTTAGTGAGAACTCCCCAGACATTTCGCACCAACAAGGTACCACACTTCTCTGCATCTACTTATGGCACCTTTCTCCTTATGTCAATTCCACCCCCAGCCCCTGCCATATTTGGACCCCTAACCACAACACAGACAATTATCCCTGTTGCCGCTCCTTTATGCATCTCCAGAAAACAGTCTACTGGAATCCCTTTAGGTAACCTTCCACCATCTAAATGTTCCTTTACTCTGTATCTCTAGAACCCAGCCACATACATTACCAAACAGATGGGAGCATTCCAACTTCACATTACTGATAAGCCCTCTATCATTATTGACAAACTAAAACACATTGGCAGTCGCTATTGTTTAGGAAGACACCTACTCTGCATCTCACTCCATCCTTGGCAACCCACCCCCACCCCCGCCTGTCTGACCCTCTTTCTAGCCCCTCCTCTTGCTTGCTTTATATCCAGCACCATGAATAGCGGTGAAAGAGTACTCACAGACACTATGCACTTTCTCATACACCATGAGAACCAAACCTCTCCCTCTACGTATTTGCACCATGAATCCCCATTAAAACCTCTAACGGCTGCTGCCCTTGCTGGATCTCTAGGATTTTGGGTGCAGGACTCCTCTTCAGTATACCCTTTCACCTTTTCACTTTAAATGTCCGGTTCTGCCTGACACAAGTTCTCTTCTTTTTATGTGGCTCTTCCTATGTGTGCCTACCTGCCAACTGGACGGGCACATGTACTGTAGTCTTCCTCACCCCCAAAATCCAGTTTGCAGATGGGAATGAACAACTGCCCATCCTCCTCATGACACCAACACGACAAAAAAGAGTCATCCCACTAATCCCTTTTCTTGTGGGTCTAGGACTTTCTGCCTCCACTATTGCACTTGGAACTGGAATAGCAGGCATCTCAACCTCTGTCACAACATTCTGCAGCCCCTCTAATGACTTCTCTGCTAGCATTACAGATATATCACAAATTTTATCTGTCCTGCAAGCACAGATTGACTCTTTAGCTGCAGTTGTCCTCCAGAACTGACGAGGCCTCGATTTACTCACTGCTGAAAAAGAAGGACTCTGCATATTTCTTAATGAAGAGTGCTGTTTTTACTTAAATCAATCTGGCCTGGTATATTATAACATCAAAAAACTCAAAGACAGAGCTCAAAAACTTGCTAATTGGGCAACTAATTATGCGGGACCCACCTGACCACTCTGTAACTGGGTATTCTGGCTTCTTCCGATGGTTAGTCCTCTAATACCTGTCTTCCTACTTCTCTTATTTGGGCCTTGTGTCTTCTGATTTATCTCTCCATTTCTATGAAACCACATCCAAGCTATCACTAATCACCCTGTATGACAAATGCTGCTTTTAACAATCCCACAATATCACCCCTTACCCCAAAATCTTACTTCAGTTTAATTTCTCCCACTTTAGGTTCCCACGCTGCCCCTAATCCCACTCAAAGCAGCCCTGAGAAACATCGCCCATCACCCCTCCATACTGCCCCCAAAATTTTCACCCCAAGTTTTCACTACTGTTTCTCATTTTATTTCTTCATTATTAACATAAAAAGACAGGAATGGAAGGACCTCTGAGCTGGCCGCACCATGGTCAAGCCATAGTGACATCCCCCCTGCAGTCCACCCAGCCCCGGGCATTGTGATAATGTTCTTTGTGATACCCCCCACCCTTGTGAATGTACTTTGTAACATCCTCCCCACCCTTGAGAATGTACTTTGTAACACCCTCCCCACCCTTGAGAATGTACTTTGTAACATCCACCCCCTGCCCACAAAAATTGCTCCTAACTCCACCGCCTATCCCAAATTCATAAGAAGTAATGATAATCCCACCACCCTTTGCTGACTCTTTTGTCGCACTCAGCCCATCCACACTGGGGTGTAATACACAGCCACTGTTGCTCACACAAAGCCTGCTTGTTGGTCTCTTTACTTGGATGCATGTAAAAACTCCCATTTTCTTTCTTCTGAATTAAGTTATTTAAATAGCCTAATGTGTCTGTTCTTAGCCAACCGTGCCACTCTGCAATCTAATATCTCATTGCATTCAATACGATAATGTGGCCATGCTGCTAAAAACTTCCATACATTGTCCTGTAAAGCCCTTCATCAGAGGTTCCCATCTATCTCTCCAGCCTTATTTTGTTCTCTTTGCACCAGACATAATAACATTCCATCTTTACTTGTGCTCATGCTGATTCTTCTCAACACATGGCCTCTACTTTTTAGTGCTCTTTCATTTTTGATCCTGTTAATGAAAACTAATTCTTAATCAGCACATCCCATCGCATCCTTCTCTGACTTACTTGACTAGGTCAAATCTGAATGTTAAGTTCTTATAGTACCATTTACCTCTCTCTTGAAGCACTTAACGCTACTGCTATTTTACATTTATTTTTGTGATTATTTGATTAAGGTCTATCACTATCACTAGGATGCAAGTTCTGTGAAGTCTGAGAATGCCTTTTTTTCCCCTCACCTTTATATTCCAAGTGCCAATAACAGTGCCTGGTGCATATTAGGCACTCAATTATAATGTGAATCAGTGGATGATAACTAATATATCTTTTGAGTCTTACTTTATGCCAAGCACTATTCTCAACCTTTTATTGTATTATCCCCTTTAATTTCCAAAACAACTCTATGAAGGTGGTCTAATTATTTTTCCATTCTATAGAAGAATAAAGAGGTTAAATAAATTGTTCAAGCTCTTATGGCTAATAAGTGATAAAACCAGGGCAGAACTAGTCTGACTTCTGAGCATGTTTTATTGATGCTACAGCTGCCTCTGTGCATTTGTCAAATGGATGAGTGACAGACAGCAGAATAGTCAAATGAGCAAATGTTGGCAGCAGTTCTTTTCTGGAAATAGTTATTATTTGGAAAGATGATGGAGGGAGAAAAGATATCTATGACTGCAGTAGCAATCAGGTGTTTTGAAAGTTGTTGAGATTGATAATGGAAAAGATTGAAAAAGCATATCTTTTTTTTTTTTTTTTTTTTTAAGCTGGAGTACAGTGGTGCAATCATGGTTCACTGAAGCCTCCTGGGCTCAAAGGATCCTCCCACCCCAGCCTCTGGGGCAGCTAGGATTACAAGCGGGTACCAAAAGCTTGACTAAGTTTTTTAAAATTTTATGTAGAGAATGAGGTCTCACTATATTGCCAACAGTGTGCTTGAACTCCTGGACTCAAGTGTTCCTCTTGTCTTGGCCTCTCAAAGTGCTGGGATAAGAGGCTTGAACTACTACACCTGGCTGAAAAAGTACATCTTCAAGGCAGTGAAGAAACAAAACTCAGACCTGAAAGAGAAGTTGACAGTAGTTCTAAGAGCATGACCAATGGAACTTGGAAAAGTAGTGCTGAGAGCCTTTTATAAATGCTGTGGGGCCCCTCAATTTCAAAGGTTTGGTCCATTATATTCTCTAAATGAGTTTCACAGAACTTTCCCATATCCCCTTCCACAACTAGACACACCTATTGTAAGTTTTAAATCCCTCTGGAACATACCATTTTTATATCTTATTTTTGGGCTAGTACACAGTATAGTTGCCTCTTTTGAATAGAATTCATTTGTGTTATTTTATGACAATTTAGCTATTATTTATCAATCATTAATATTTCAACAATTACATTTTATGTCTGATTTCTCCTCAAAACAAAAATCAGGACTACCACTTATGAGGGATATGGATTTAGAAGCCAATTGCTGTAAGGTTAAAGTCCCCCACCCATGCTAAATTATTAACAATTTTACAATGTTTTTGACATAGCTATATATTTTTTCTCTGGAAGTTTATTTAGTCAATACATTTTCAAAACATTATTTGCCTTTTTAGAGATTTCACTAAGACAAACAGCCAGTATGTTTAATTATAATAATAATACAAATTATACAGAATATGAAAAAATAGAGCTACTCTCTAGAAACAGCCATGGCAAAATGAAACTGTTCAGAAGTACCACTTACAAGATTCTATACAGCCTATTCTTAAAGTTTTATTTATAAATACACAATTTGCTTTCTAAGAAACAAGGGCAACCCAACTACAAAAGCACATACATAGTGACATGCCTGAAATGCTTTAACATGAGCAGTGGGTACAGTGTCAGAAAGCCATTCCCCTGTATCATGCAGAATGAAGCCAGAATGGGGTTGTTTCACTTTATCTTAACACAGATGTGACAATACAAACTTCTATGACTTGGATGCTTTCTCAAATGAACTTTGAAAGCATTATCATCTGGGTTGTCCCTATTCTATTTCACAGAAATTTTTGAGAGGAAAAAAATTGGTCTTGAGAAATATCTACTTGTAACAGATGTGTTTGTTTTGGGTTGTTATGTTTGTGTTTGCTAGGTAGTAATGGAAAGAAAGACTCCGCACTGTTGCAGGTATACATTAGCAGTGAAGGGTGTAAACTCTACAGCCATATTGCCTTTTTAACCTATGTAACTTTGAAAAGTTACTTGATCTTTGTGTCTCTTTTTCACTAGGTAGAATAGGGTAAGAGTAATAACAACCACCTGGAGTCCTTGCACAGGTTTGACACATTGTAAAGTACTTAGAAGAGTTCCTGACATGTAGCAAAAACATAATCAATGTTAGTTCTTGTAATTACTAAATATTACTTTCATGATTATCAATCACTTGTTCAAAGTCTTTCACAGCCTCCTGTAATCTTCAAATCAAACCAAACCTTCCTTTTTGTCTTTCAAAGAAATCCGTAATCAGTAGTCATGCTTCCCATCTAATCCCCTACCATCTACAAATGTAAGCCACCAGCACTAATAAGGTTGTCTCCTTACTGACGTATAAATATATTCCACTACACTATACCTAGAAATATGCTACTTTCAGTGTACCTCTTTTTAAATGTTCTTTCATGTATTAATTAATTAATATACCCATATTGATGTACACAAGGATTATGCCTGTTTCTTTTTTACTATTTTAATAATGATACAGTATACATACTTAATGATAGATTATATTTAAATCCAGATTTGGTTATTTTATAATTTGCCAAAATGATTTTGAAGCTTATCTGGAAGTTTAAACTCTAGAGAATTGTGGAGAATAATTTGATTGAAATAAGGGTAAATTTGGGAGGCCGAGGCAGGTGGATCACCTGAGGTCAGGAGTTCGAGACCTGCCTGGCCAACATGGTGAAACCCTGTCTCTACTAAAAATACAAAAATTAGCCGGGCATGGTGGCAGATGCCTGTAATCCCAGCTACTTGGGAGGCTGAGGCAGGAGAATCGCTGGAATTTAGGAGGCGGTGGTTGCAGTGAGCCAAGATCGCACCATTGCACTCCAGCCTGGATGATGAGAAAAACTCTGTCAAAAAAAAAAAAAGAAAGAAAGAAGGGGAAATTTATCTCCCAGATATAAAATACCCTCTAAAGTTACAATAATCCAAAACATATCTTTCTTCACAAGAAGTAAAGCTGCACCAATAAAACAGAAGAGAAATAGAGATTCTAATCAAAGTCCACAGCAAGGCAAACGGCAAAGTGGGAAACACATTGAATGCAAAAGTGACACAAAAAAGGTAAGTATTTTTAAAGTGATTCTGAAAGGCCAATAAGAAAAATCAAATAGCAAATGGAAACTTAATTATACAACAATGTAATAAATCAAATTGTCACTTTTTTTAAGCAGAGGCATTTTTGTTTATTGGTGGTAGAAATTAAACTGGCAAAATAAAAGCGTCTCTGAAAACAAATTTAGCATTATCTATCAAAAGTTTCAAAGGATTGATAATTTTTGACACAGTAATCTAATTTATAGGGACCTAACCTAAGTAAAATTTTAAAAGGTATAAATTAAATGCACCATATCATTATTAAATAGAAAAAGAAGAAGCAGGCACAACCCTGTGTCCATCAATAGGGTGATATTAATTAATTAGAATAGAAATTTCATGTTCAGAAAATAGCGACGTGAGACGATGCTCACAAAATAATGTTAAATACACGAAGCCACACTATTTTTTAAATAGGACACTTTCAATGCCAACTTCAAAACCTATGTTGCTTTGCCAAGAAACCAAGCAAAAGGACCAAAGGCAGAAAGGGTGCAGGACATTTTAATCATCAGCGAAATGAGAAAAACAGCATCAGATACAAATGTCAAGGAATTCTGACTAGTATATTCAGATAGAGACAGAATGAAAGACAGACTTACACTACTCTGTCCAAGAAAATGATGCAGCAAGGCAGGAAGTATTAAAAAAAAAATTCTGGCATCACATCATAGCCACCCGTATTTCAGAGAAGCAAGATTTACAATCAAGAGTTTTCTGCATGAGTAATGAGGCCCTCTACTTGGGGTCCTATTTTTTGCAGTGGATTAAACATAATCAGATGCAGCATCTGTGGCCTTCTGGCCTTCTTGAGAAATTTGAGGGAAGAATGCCTGAAGGCTGCATTTCTTGTCTCTTGACTCATCTCTAACAAAAGGCTAGCCTGAATGTAGAATGTGACTATGGACAAGCTATCCTCTCTGTCTCAAATTGTTCATCTGTAAAATGGAAATAATAATAGTGGTGACCTCAAGGTATAGTGATGATAAAATAGAAAATGTTAGGCAAACTCAAACACATAGGAATAGCTCACTAGGTCTTGAAAATCACTATATTTGTAATTAAAAATCTTAATGTGAATTCTGAAAGCATAGTGCTGCATTAGAGAGATGGTACCTTAGGTCTGCTGCTACAGGAAGAAGATTCTGATATGGCAATTAGCCTGCATTAGGGAGTACCCTGTGGGTAAGTGAGGTCAGTAGGACTGGACGGAAGGAGGAGTTGAAATTCAATGCAGCCGCAACAAAAATATTAACCTATGCCATCCGAAGTTTTAAAGCTTGGATGATCCTTCAGAAATCATGGACCAGTTTTGGGTAGGGGCAGTCCTTGGGAGGGGACTAACTTCGGGGACAGAGTACCCTTAAACTAGGGCAATTACAAGGGCGTGCCTCAATTGTGAGCTTGCAACAACAATGCACCTGCCAGCTGGAAATAAGTGCCTTGGTCCTAAGAGGAATCTGGACTTCAGCATCCACAATGGAAGGTGCTTGGAATCACTTCAGCCACTTCAGACCAAGAGTCGAAGGGAGATACTCATGGTCATGTCAAAGGGCTAGACAAGTAAGAGGAACTTTTTCCTAGCCTGAGGTTTCATGTCCAACACAAGATAGCCTTTTAATTAAATTGTAGACTCCTTCAAAGAGTCTTACTCAAACCAAGAAGGCAAAAGTTCCAGAAGGGAGTACAGGCCCAATTTCATGCTTACCTGTAATAGAGACATGTAAAACTGAAAATCTGATGCCTAAAATGAGGTCACAGTGTCAAAATGTCAACAACTTTATAGAAAAAAACACACACACATGCATGTGCGCATGCACCCACATGCCTGTCAACTTAAGAATAATGAAGTTCACAAATTTGGAAAGGAGGACTTTATTTCTCCTAAAGGGTTGCAGACTGCAGTGTGGTCATTCTGACAGCTGGGTAGCATAGCCTTCTGTCAGAAGCCGGAAACAGACACTTCAAGGGAAGGGCAAAGGGAACGGGAATTTATGCTGAGCGGGGTGACCAAGTATACGTATTTAATACACTATAGGAGGAGCCATACATATTTATGAAAGGAGAAACGTGCGTAAGTTCAATTAAGCTTCATGCCCCATCTGAGTCACATGTACAAACAAATGGCAGCATCAACATGATCCCAGGGTGAACTTTTTGGCCCCCGATAACAAAAGGTGAAGCAGAGGACATGAAAATCCTCACTATGCATCCTCCATAGACAGTTAAGAATCACTCCATGGTCTGTGTTCTCTTGTCAGGATGGAAATTTGGTTGGTTGTTCTGTCAAATCTGCAAAACAGAGGGGGCCGTGTCAGGCAACTGGTTGATATCTAGGGTGGAGCAAGTCTCTCCAAAGTGCTGGTTTCTGTTTAACCCTTAGGAAAGACAGCCTAATGGTAGTTAGCAAGGGAGTATAAGGAGGCATGTCCCACCTCCCAACCCATCATGGCCAGGAATTCAGCTTCTAAGGCTTCTCTGAGTTCCCCTGGGCCACGAGGGGGTCTGTTCAGTCAGCTTAGATTTTTTTTTTCATATACATACAAACACACATAGAGGCAAATTTCCCCTCTGAAACTAAACCCCTGGCCTCCAGTTTGTTTTTAGAAGATCTTTGTAACAATACCTGTGTAAACAAAACAAAGGGATGTAACAGTTAAAACAGAGAAAAGAGGGCTTCTCCTTTGCTTGTTGTCCAGAAGTTGGTGTCTCCAGGATACCAGAGAAGACTCCTACATCAGTAAAATATTGAGATTTTGAAGCAGATTTATCTCTCCTTAAAATAGGAAAATTCCCCATGCCTGAGGTAGAGATACTATAAGGTACACAGGAGAAGTGAGAATATGGCCACTGGGGGATTGTGGGCCAGGGGTCAGGACGGGGTGAGTCTCCCACCCTGCAGTCATAGAAGAAATTGATGGAGGGTTTCAAACTCAGAAGAAAGGAGACTTTTCGTACTCCCTGGGAGCAGTGGTGAACACCTGTAATCCCAGCACTTTGGGAGGCTGAGGCGGGGCCCATACAGGGTAAGGATCACCAATATCACTGTCTTCTATGCATACACATTAGCCTGGGCCTACACAGGGTTGGGGTCACCAATATCGCTGTCTTCCATGCACACACATTAGCCTGGGCCTACGCAGGGTCGGGATCACCAGTATCACACTGCCTTTCATCTCCATGTCTTGCCCCACTGTAAGGTTTTTCAAGGCAGAAACACACATGGAGGGGCCATCTCCTATGATAACAATGCTTTTTTTTTTTTTTTCTGTAATACTTCTCAAAAGACCTGCTTGAGGCTTTCTTCCAGTTAGCTTTTCTTTTTATAAGTAGAGGGAGTACATTCTAAAATAACAATAAAAAGTGTTTTATAGTAAATGCATAAGCCAGTAACAGTTATTTATTACCATTATCAAGTATTCTGTACCATATATAATTGAACACCCTATAGTTGTATACAACTGGCAGCACAGTAGGTTAGTTTATACAAGCATCACTACAAACATGTGAGTAAATGCATTACCCTACAATATTACAATATCTGCAATGTCACTAGGTGATAGGAATTTTTTAGCTCCACTATAATCTTGCAGAACCACTGCTATAGATGCAGACTGACATTGATAGAAATATCCTTATGTAGCACTATCTGTAATCTTATGTATACACACAGATCTATTGTTTGTTTCTCTGGAGAACCTTAACACAGCTCTCAAGGGTCAACAGGCAAGTCACATTACAATATAGGCCTGCATGGACAGGTAAGAGATGCTAGGAAGCCCTCCCTTTCTCCCTCCACCAAAAAGTTGGGATGGGGCATGATTTTATCATGCAATGTATTTAAGATTCCCCACCCCTATCTCATCCTGAGTCTAGTGGCAACAGGGTAGAAAGAGGAGACAAACCCTCCAAATTGGATAAAATTTAGTTCCTACCAAGATGACAGAATTATACATTTAATTGACTTGCAGAAGAACAGAAAATTCAGTTTCTGGAATACTAGGATTTACTTAATAGTTATGTATATTAAGCAAAATTATCAGAAAGTTGAAGAGTAATTGATAATAATAGTACTAAGAGATTTAACTTGATAGGTAAGTGGTAAGAAGGGGATAAAAAGTATTTAAATAATATAATAATAAGATTAATTCAAAATATAGAAATTGAAATAAACAACCTTCAATAAAGAGAAGTTTTTTTAAGTATCCATAAGATAAAGAAAACATATAAGCCACAAAATAGTTACATTCATGCTTCAAATTAGGAATTGAATTATTTACACTCTTACCTTGAGGCAATATAAGAATCACAAAATTTCAGACAACACAACAATGTTGAAAACTGTAAAAAATAACATAATAAAAAGTAATCAAAATTACATTTACTAAAATCTTTAGAAAATAAATTTAATGAGGGTACAAAATGGGAAAGGATTGACAGTGAACACAAACTCAGGAAAATACATTAACCTAAATTCTTACACTCTGTTCCTAAAAATTAAATTCAGTTAACTAAGTATTCAACTGAAAATTGGGGGAAAAAAGTGACTTGGAAAAGAAAACAGCATGAAAAAATTAATAACATAAATTCAAAATCTCCTTCACTGAAAATAAGAGTTCACAACCAGATAGAAGCATAAAAAGAAAAGTAAGAGCACAAATATAAAAACTTGAGAATGAAAACACAAGGTTAACTACAGATTTTTAGTAAAATAAAATAATAAAACATTTAAGCTAAATCTATATTTGAAATATTTTCATATATCTGAAATGTACAACATCTTGGAAAATGTTACTAAAATTGGCTCAAGAAAGGGTAGAAAACCTGCATAAATTAGTTACTTATGATGAGAAATTATATTCAGTTGCATGTATCAGAAACCTGACTGCCATGACTTAACCTAATAGGGGTTTATATTTCTCACACTGTAAAGAGTCTTGAGATGGAAATGAAACTCAGGTATGTGTTTCTTTCCTCTTTAGGGAGATGGCTTTTATCCACATGCTCATAGTAAAGCTGCTGCAACATGAGTACCTTGCCTATATACTAGGCAGAAAAGGCAGAGGGCCCAGGACTACAAATAACTGCCACATGAGTTTAATTTTTTATTAAGGAAATAATAGTTTTCTACGAAGCTCCACCTATCCACTTCCATATCACCAATCAAAGCTATTTTACATGGCTACCCCGGCTAAAAGGGAAGTGCAATTTTTTTTTTTTTTAAATTCTGAGGACATTGTTTTAACTCTGAGGACACCATAATCAACTCAGAATTCTCTACATAGTGAAGGGATGGCTATAAGGGAAGGAAAAGATACTGGTTGGCTACCAAAAGATCTATTACACCATCAAGAAAATTAAGAAAGTTGTAAACAAATAAAACAAATATTTTAACTGTATATCCTGGGACAGCTAGTTTCTTCACAACTTAAAATTTCTATTTGTTTAATATGTAAACAGTTTCAGAACCTAAATAAGGAAAGGAAGTTTACCAATTCTTTTTACAAAGCTATTGAAGCAATGAAACCTAATCTGAAAAACTGTAGAACAAAAAAAGAAAATGATTTTAAAAGTTTATTCGGTAAGATAGATGAAAAATCTCTAAACAAAAATCTAGCAAAGTGCATATAAAATAATATATAAAAAGAATAATATGCCATGAATAACATGCTTTATGCCAGGATTACAATGATGATTAATATTAGGAAATGGATGTATGAATAGATAGATGCATGATAGATGATTAATTGATAGAGAGAGAGATCACCATATTAACAAGTCAAAGGAGAAAAGATTTGGTCATTTTAATAGATGATAGCAATCCATATCATTTCTTCTATGGTCTGAATTTTGGTATCCCTCCCCTAAAATTTATTAGTTGGGACCTAATACCCAGTGTGACAGTATGAACAGACAGAGCTTTTTCAAAAGTATTAAGCCATGAGAGCTCCACCTTCATGAATGAGATTAGGGCCCTTATAAAAGACGTTGAAGGGTTCAATCTTTCCTTTTCACCATGGGAGCATGGAGCAAGAGACTCTGTCTATAAAGCAGAGATGGCCCCCACCGTATACCTACTTTGCCTGCACATTTATCTTGGACTTCCCAATCTCCAGAATTGTGAGCAATAAATTTCAATTGTTTATAAACTCCCTAGTCTAAGGTATTTTGCTATAGCAGCCCAAACAAACTAATATGATTTCCTAGTAGGGGAAAAATAATTCTTAAACATAATAGGCTAGCTTAAACCTAGAGGCAATAACACACTTGATGAAATATTGTAATTGTTACCATGAGTGGGAAGAAAAAATATCAGGATGCCTTTTCTCCCCAACGTAACATTTCTACCAAAGAAGTAGCTGGTTCAATCACTGCTTTGTTAGCCTTTTTTTTTTAAGTTAAGTGTTAGAATAGATAGGACATAAAGACAATAATTTGCTGATGATATAATTATTAGAAAACCAACAGCAAACATATTAGAAATAGTAAGAATGTTCAAAGTGATGATAAATTGAGAGAACAAAAATAAGAAATACAGATTTGTTAAAGACTAATATTAGAAAATATGACGAAAAATTATCTATTTATAATAGCAGACAAAATTTAAAAACGTGTAGATAAATCTAATGAGAATATGTGATATCATTGGAAAAAAGTGTTTACAAATCTCACTGAAAACATATGAAAACCAGTTTAAATAAATAAAAAAGAAAAGTGTATTATTTCCCAGCAAAGATCAATATAATACAAATATCAATAGCTCCCCTATTCAAATAGTCATCCCAAATAAAAGTTTCAAGAATATATCTTTAATTTGCAAAACCATTTCAAGAAGTCATTTGTAAAGATAAACATGAAAATAAAAAGAAAAAATTTCACAAAAACTAGATTATTTAAGGGACCTTTTTCTTCCAGATATTTGAAACACCTTATATAGCTAAATATAAAAAATGTTTAGAACTGCTGTAAATAGTTTGGTGCCAGGGGAAAAACATACATTAGAATGGAATGTATTGTTTTCTAGAAAAAAAGAAAGAAGAGAATAGAATCTGTTTTACCCTTTATGCAAAATGCTTTCTATAGAAAGCTTTGTTTAAAAAAAAGAAAAGAAAAAAGGAAACAAGAAAAGGGGAGAGGGAGACAGGCAGGCAGGGAGGGAGGCAGGGCAAAAATATAGGAAGAAAATATAGATCAATAGGAATAAAGTCCTGGAGACGGAGAAAGATCTAAATATAGTACAAATGACAAAAATCACTTCAAACATTTAGATAAATGTTGTAATATAAAATGTCAATGTATAAAATATTTAAAACCTCTATACGAAAGACATAAAGAAAGAAATGATGAACAAACTGGGCAAGGCCACCTTCAATACATTATTTATATAAAAAAACTTTCAAATCAATAAAAAGTCAACCACCCCAATAGAATAAAAAATGACTATGTATTTTACAATACATAATAAGTATGTCCAGATGGACAGATAGATAATTTCCAACTTTTCTCATATTACAAATGATGTGGTTGGAAAATTTCTTGTTCAAGTCTCCCAGTGACAGATATTAAGAAATTCTGAAGGATGTATACCCAGGAATGCAACTGCAGATTTGAAAGGTTTGAATATCCTGGACCTTACTATATCATGCTAATTGTTTTCTAAAGTGTTTGTACTAATGTAGACTCCCACTTGCTGGGGCTATGAACACATTTACTTCCCTCTAAAGTAAAGTCTGGTATTTTCAGACTTTTTAAAATAGGCCTATCTGTTAGAACTAAAAAGTATCATTGAGAACTTCATTTACTTTTCATACATCTAATGATGTCAAGAATCTTTCATATGTTTATTGATGATTCCTACGTTCTGTAAAATGCCTATTTATACCTTTGTCTTAGGAGTGAGTTTTTTATTTCAAAATATATAGGCGTTTAATATTTGTGATTCCTAAATCAATTACATTATGGACAGAGAATGTGGTCCAAACAATATCAGTTATCTGAAAATGTTTAAGACTTGCTCTATGGCCTACGCTTTATGACATGGGTCAAATTTATAAATGTTCATATGAGTTGGGAATGAATAAGTGTGTTGAGTCAAAGTTACCTATTTTATCCTATATATGTGCTTTAGATCAAGCCTATCTATCACTTTTTTTTTGAGATTATCTACTTGATCTATCCCATGCTAAAAGCAGTATGCTTGAATATCCAATTACGTCGATATATTGTTTCTTCTTGTAGATGTAGAAATCTTGCTGCAGTAAATTTTTAAGCTATGATACTCAATCTATGAATGTTTAGAATTATTGTATCTTTATGGCCCTTGATCCTTTATCATTAGCTAAGGCACACCAGTTTTATCTAATTTAACATAAGTCTAATATATTATTTTGTATCATTTCTCTTATGGCTATTCTTACTCGTATGGTTAAAGATGTATATGCGGTAAACAGCATATTGTATAAGATATATCGAAAAAGATCAATAAAGCTAATCATTCTGTTGACAGTTTAATAAAATTATTCCAACTTTGGCAAGAGTAATATTTTTTCTTACTTTTTCTGATCATTGATATATATGAATGTATTTTTACCGTCTTATTTTCTGCTTTGTCCTGGGTTTGCTGTGCTCCTTTTGCTCCTCTCTTGTCTTCTTTTACATTTTTTTATTTTTACCCCCACTTTTTCTCCTTTTCTAGTTTGGAATTATATACTGCATTCTGTTCTTTAAGTGGTTACTCATTTTTTTATTGCATACTTCACTTAAGACTAAAGTAAATCAATGTATTTACCCACCTTCTAAACAATTTGGGGAAATTAGAGGACATCTAAACTCCAGTCAATATCTCTCTCTCTCTCTCTCACACACACACACACGTGTGCAAATGTGCACATGCACAGTCACAAATTTCCCATCTTGTGTTGTTCTAATGCCTTCACCATAGACATTATTGTAACATGTTTACCATTTCCTTTGCTTACCAACTTTTTAAAAATCATGGCTTCCTTTTGGAATCATTCTCCTTCTATCTAAAATGCATCCATTTCTTTTGAAATTCAGTTTTGTCTGAAATCTCTGTTCTTCTGTCATTTTTCTTAAATTTTTTTTCTTGGCTATATAGCTTTTGGTAAATAGTTGCTTTTCCTCAACATTTTAACAATATTAGTTCTTCCCACTCTTCTGTCAGAATTCTATATCTCTGGCTTTGGTGTTTAATAGTTTTGCTGTGATAAATTGGGTTATAGATTTCCTTTTATTTATCCTTCTAAGAAAGTACTGACTGTTATTTGTCAACCAAACATTTTAAAATTAAAAATCAATTAAATATTTTAAAATTTTTTAAAATATGAAATAAATACATAAAAGCACAGACTTCACTGCTAGACTCCCTAGCTTTTAATCTTGATTCAGCAACTTACCAACTATAGGATTCTAGGAAAGTTATTTAGTTGATTCTTCAGTTTCCCTATCTATCAAACAATATAATAATAATAATAATAATACTCACCTAATAGTAACCCTACCTGGGCCATAGTAAATGTATGTATAACATTTGATTTATGGTAAAATTAATAACTACAGTTTTCTTAGTATTCTGCTTATTTTCACCTTCTGAAAATCTGTTAAGACTTCTTGTTTTGAAATCTCTTTGCTCTTTTTCATGTAGTCATTCTCTTTGCCTCCTTGTTCTTCCCTGATAAATTTCTTCATGCTTGTCTTACCTTCTGCTCTATCAAAAGACTTTTTAACAAGTTCACTGGATTCTGTATGGTAAAAGAAAAACTTCAGCCGAATTAAATTTAAAGGAGTTTAATTGAGCAACAAACCATTCGTGAATCAGAATCACAGCACATTCAGAGACTCCACGGATGCCTTCTGGTCAGAACAAAGTTATAGACAAAAAAAAAAAAAAAAAAAAAAAAAGGTAAAGTGATGATAGAAATCAGCAGTAAGGCACAGAAACAGCTGGATTGGTTACAGCTCAGCTCAGCATTTGTCTTACTTGGACACAGTTTGAACATCAGCAGTGTATGAATGGTTGAAGTACTCACTGAGATTGGCCAAGACTCAGCAATTGTTACAGGCGCATACTCCTAAGTTAGGTGTTCGAACTTGTCTACCTATTAAGTTAGGTTGCAGTTCATCCACAAGGACTCAAATATAGAAGTATGGAGTCCTTCTCAGGTCATATTTAGTTTACTTTCTCATGTATAAAATAATTCTGTCATCTTGGGTTCTCATGAATCCGATTGTGCGTTTTATTGTTTCTGCTGACCCTCATTCAGGGTGCCTTGTTTCCTCATGGGTTTTGTGTTGTATGCTGAAACTTTATATGTAATAGTTTTTTGTGTACAAGTTGGAAAGTGAATTATTTCATCAAGGAAACCAACAGCACTTTAAATTCAATAAATTTACCCCCCCCCCCAAGTTGTTGAGAGTCTTGTAGGAGAGTCTCAAAAAAACTCCTACCGCCTCCTTACCCAAAGTCAAGTTAGACAAGTTTCTTCATCTTTGCAGAGTATGTCTGCCACCCACTCTCTAAATGTTGCCCCCAAATACCTCTGTTGCTGAGGTTTTAGAACTCTTAGACTTTTAGCTTTCTACTCTCCTCTAGGATGTGATTCCCTGTCTTGTAAGGGTTCCAGGCTTTATCTCCCATCTCTTCAGTGGTCATTTTTATTAAAGCTCCAGGTTAGCGTGTGTGCCTGCAGATATCTTTAATGTTTCAACATTCACCGCTCTGGATTAATGCACAGATTTTAGGTTTGTTTTTGTTTCCTTGTTACCTCTTATCCTTCCCAAAAGTTTTTCTTACCTTCTGACGGATCATCTTGCATCTTTAAATGTTTCCTTTTAAATTCCAGTACTGTTATGTATGTTGTAATTGGAGGAGATTTTAGAATATTTCATCTATTATCTTGTTAGGATGAGAGTTTGACACTTAATCTCAAAAAGTAATTTAAATCCTAGGAGAATTAAATTCAATGAATATATCGGTATGTTATTAGATTTCCAATTAAACTGTTAATCAAAGAAAATATTTTAATGTAAAGATGGATGTCTATACATATGAAAAGTTTTTGTCTTTTCTGTTTTATATTGTTGCTACACATACACAAACAAAAAGGCTAGATATATTTTCTTTAGATTTTAATGATTAGAAGTATTACTATTTGAAAGGGAAAACAATGATTTCCAAGGAACCTGTAGAAAGTAACAAGAACCACCAATTACAAAAGGCAATTAGCAAATGGCTACTTTTCCGGTTTGAATGGGCAATAGTAACAGTGATTTACTTGTTTAATGATAGGTGGGATAGCTATTTGTTCAACATTTTTATAATCAAGATAAACCCTTCTTAACTGAAGAGTCAATCCTATTTCATAGATGTTACATAAGCTTTTCCTAAACTAAAATTAAACATAATTTGCCAAAGCCATTTTGGCTTAGTAAACACAATTTTAAGCAAGTATTATTTATATCTAACTTTATTTATCATGCTATTTTCCAAAAAGGATTTTCATGTGAAGGAGAAAATTGTAGACTTTTCTAAGTTAGATTCTCAGAATACCTAACTTTAAATAGAGATGAGAACATATTTTTCAAAAGTAGATGTTCAGCAGGAAACACTGAGAGAGGTTATACAATCCTTTCAATGTTTTTTTTTTTTTTTTTTTTTTTTTCAGGCTGCAAAAGAAGTCACTCTTCCTCTTACTACATAGGATTGGCTTAGTCCATAGATGAATAATGGACACTAAAATTATCAACTGCACCTGTCTGTACGGGGTCTGAAATTTGACCTTAACCAAAGAAATTGGAAATTTTATTTTCTATAGAAGTATAACAAATTGTTAGCTCTCATATTTGCAGGAAGTGAGCCAACGTGTTTTGAGGGCCACCTGCATGCAAAGCACTGTGATAACCAGTTTTTAGGAGGTGAATCTACTTGTTGACTTTTTACATAGGCATTAGCATGATCAATATGCTACAAATTACCTGCATGTTAAGGAGCATGAGGCACTGCTCCTTCCAATATACAACAAATTCAGTATATAATAACAGGCAGCCGGGCCAGAAATGGGTAGAGAATGTTCTATACCAGTTTCATATAAATTGATTGTATATACAATAAAGCATGACTGGTTTTGTACAAAATCTCTGTAAAATTATAAAGCCCTGCCCTACTTATGGCAGTGAGTTGCTGTTTATACACTCATTGATTCTATGGCTGCATCTGATGGAAGGAGAGTTCAGCCTTTATTAAATCAAAGCCCAGGAACACACCACTGAAACCAGATAAAAGAATGTTGTCACAATGATCCAAACATACACAAAGAAAAATTCAGTGTTTCAGACTCTGCACCAAGAAGCTAAGCAAATTGAAGGAAACATTTGATTCTAAAGTATCCAAAGTTCTCTTGCTGACCAAATATTCAAATGACAATTTAGTTGACAAGAAGAACAAAGTGAAAGTTAATAACGCAATTAGGTACTTAATCTGCAAAAGCTCTTACTGAGAAGATCAGAGAGTCTAATTTCCACATCAGCATAAACTTTCGATGCTGGTCCTTTCTGGAATAGAAGAATATATACTCTATCTTTAGTACTCTGTTACTTTCTACAATATTTTGTATCATTGCTGATACTGAATATTACAGAATAATATTCAGTAAACAAGAATTGATAATGAAATTTCAGAAAAATATGGAGACATTTACTTGTCAACATTGCTACCAGTTAATATTTCTGCTTTGATTCATCAACTATAAGATACTATTTTTACAATGATGAGAATTCTGAAAGTCACTGTGTAAGAATTTACACCTACAGTATTGCAGGGTCACTGTTGCTCCTTTAAAAGTAGTTGTACAAATCTTGCTGCCACTATTTCATGAGTATCTTCATTTTCTGTTAGTAGTAACTCAGGTAGATGTTGATGTTAATTTCTTTCTATGCTGCTATATATCAATCTCTCTTTTTGGTAGGTGGTTCTTATGTGAATTATCTTTCTGTTTCTCTACTCATTCTGTCCTTTGTAGCCACATCATGCTTAGCTTGACCTCCAAGTCATCCTTTAAGCTTGTTGCAAAGAGCTGGAGTTATTTTGTTGAATTCTACTTCATGATTAATTTATCTACTTCATGATTAATTAATTATTATTAATTGCTGGGATATAGAATGAACAGAATATACCAGAAGTCCGGCTTTTTTTCTAGCAGGAAGATATACATGATAAGCAAATTAGTAAAATATTTAGTATGTCAAATAATAAATGCTATAGAGGAAAATAAAGCCAATGAGAAGAGTTTGCAAGGGAAGGAGAGATGAGTTATGCAATGTTAGATAAGGTGGATAGAAAAAGCATAAGAAATAGGGTGATGTTTGAGCAAACAATGGAAAGAAGTGAAGGAACAGGAGATGCTGCTCTCCGTGGGAAAAAAGTTCCATACTCAGGGAGCAAGTGCAAAAACTCAGAGTATGCCTAGTGTGTTCAAGAAGCAGCAAAAAATATTTAGCATGAGTAACTCGAATGATGGATTTTCTGCCTACTGAGAGAGAGAAGATTAAAGGAGAGTAGAAGTTAGAATAGGTATGAACATCATAGTTTCAGGTTTATATGTATTCATTTTGAAATATCTATTAGATATCCAAATGGAGATATGAAATTTCAAGTTGCTTATATCTATCTGTAGTTAAGACAGCCCTCTGGGCTGAATGTACATATTTGAGAGAACTTGGTGTTTCAACATTGTCCGTGTGTGTGTGTGTGTGTGTGTGTGTGTGTGTGTATTTTAAAGCCATGCCATGAAAGATCAGATAAGTGAATACAATAGGAAAGAGAAATGATCCAACAGTGAAACTCCAGAAACTGTAATGTGTAAACTGGGGAATTCAAACTGAATTTTGTGTATCCTGGGAGTACAAATAAGACTTTCCAAAGAGTATGCAGGCCTGAATGGATTAGGGAAAATCAATTTCCATATCCTCAGCATTGATATAAGTAATAATGACTAAAATTGATCTGCCTGATACCTGAGACCCTTCAGCTGAGCATCTCAAGCATTCTTATTTCCCACTTTTATTTGCAAAACGCTCTACCTTTATGCAATTTACAGACAAATGATATACTTTTCACACATTATGAAGCTTTCCAGGCTGCACTGCCTCAGGTGTTATTGCCTTTGGATGCCAAACAATGGGAAATTGTAAAGTATTGGTGTCTAATTGGACTCTAATGACTGAGAAAAAAAATTCTGGCATATCAAGTGGTTTCCAGTTCTTGGATTGCCACAAAATTGTGACGGGGAGCTGTAACAATATCATTAAAAGTAATTGATGACGATGGATCATTTAACTTAGGGGCATAGAGTTTGAAAGGTGATCAAAAGACCAAATAATATTTTTATAAGGAAACCTGTACTATTCCCACCTATGTAAATTAGGTTCCTCAGGGAGCCCATATGTAACAATGAAAATAAAAATGTAAAATAAAGTAGTTCTACCATATTAAAAACAAGAAAGTCATATGATATGCCTAGAGCTGGATGTTAGGTTGATGTGGTTCGACGGTTGTGCTGCGGTTCTCACTGATTGTTTTTCTATTTTTCAGTGTAATTGAAAAGATCATCCCAGGTGAGAGTGAGGAATGGGGAGAAATTTTGGGAGTGTGACCAGAGAAGAAGGTGTGAAATACTACTCATCAAAGAGAGTAACAGACCTAGAGTAAGAGTGTATGGTAGGGTCACTCAAGGTTAGTGATCAGGAATTATTTAAAATGATGCACCAGTAAACGTGCTTGTTTTTTCCCTCTGGCCATGGTCAGTCATGCACAGTATTTTTCTCTAGCCACAAATACAGATGTGGAGTAGGCAGAAAAAAAAAATTGGATTTCATCAAGATTAGACTTTGCTGAGCAAGTAGAGGGCAATGAAAAAGTTCTACTTGCTGAGTGAGTGATTGAGTGATTGATTGATTAAAATGAGTGAGTGATTAAAATGATATTCCTGAACCCAGTAGGATCAACCTATTGCTGAACTCCCCAATTATTTTTCCTTTTTTTTCTGACTCCCCTTATCTTTTCTTATTTTTTTAAATTTTTACTATTTATTGGTACATAGTAGGTATTATATACACCTGCTCAGGTACATGAAATATTTTGACACAGGCATGCAATGTGTAACAATCATATCAGGGTAAATACGATATTCATTGCCTCAAGCATTTATCATTTCTTTGGGTTATTTACATTCCATTTAGATTATTTCAGTGATTTTGAAATGTACAATAAATTATTGTTGACCATAGTCACCCTGTTGTGCTATCAAATACTAGATCTTATTTATTCTAACTATATTTTTGTATGCATTAACCATCCCGACTTTCTCTCTCCACCACTACCCATTCGCACCCCTAGCAAACATCATTCTATTCTCTATCTTCATGAGTTCAGTTGTTTTAATTTTTAGCTCCCAAAAGTGAGTGAGAACATGTGAAGTTTGTTTATCTGTGCCTGGCTTATTTCACTTACCATAATGCCCTCAAGTTCCATCCATATTGTTGCAAATTACAGGATTCTATTCTTTTTTAATGACTGATTAGTATACCATTGTGTATATGTGCCACATTTTCCTTATTCATTCATATGTTAATGTATATTTAGGTTAATTCCAAATCTTGGCTTATTGTGAATAGTGCAGCCACAAACATGGGAGTGCAGATATCTCTTTGAAATACTGATTTATTTTCATTTGGGTATGTACCCAGCAGTGGGGTTGCTAGATCATATGATAGTTATATTTTTACTTTTTTGAAGAACCTCCATACTCTTCTCCATAGTGGTTGTGCTAATTTACATTTCCACCAACAGTCTAAGAGGGTCTCCTTTTCTCCACATCCTTACCAGCATTTATTATTGCCTGTCTTTTGGATAAAAGTCATTTTAACTGGGATGAGATGATATCTCACTATAGCCTTGATTTGCATTTCTCCGATGATTAGTCATGTTGAGCCCCTTTTCATATGGCTGTTTGCCATTTGTATGTCTTCTTTTGAGAAATGTCTGTTCAGATCTTTTGCCCATTTTTTAATTGCATTATTAGAATTTTTCCTGTTGGGTTGTTTGAGCTTCTTATATATTCTGCCTATTAATCTTTTGTTAGATGCATAGTTTGCAAATATTTTCTCTTATTCTGTGGGTTGTCTCTTCACTTTGTTGTTCCCTTTGCTGTGCAGATGCTTTTAAACTTGATGTGATCCCATTTGTCCATTTTGGCATTTGTTGTCTATGCTTTTGGTGGGGGTGGGTATTACTTGAGAAATATTTGCCCAGATCAATGTTCAGGAGAGATTTCCCAGTGTTTTATTTTAGTAGTTAATTAGTTTTTTGTCTTAGATTTAAGTCTTTAATCCACTTTGATTTGATTTTTGTTCATAGCAAGAGTTGGGGATCTAGCTGTTTTTTTGGGGGGGGTTATCTAGTTTTATTCTACTGCATATGGATATACGGTTTACCCAGCACAATTTATTGACGAGACTATGCTTTCCCCAGTGTATGTTCTAGGCTCCTTTGTTGAAAATGAATTCACTGTAGACATATGGATTTATTTATGGGTTCTCCACTCTGTTCCATTGGCCTATGTGTCTGTTCTCATGCCAGTGCCATACCATTTGGGTTACCATAGCTCTGGAGTATAACCTGAGGTCAGATAATTTGATTTCTTCAGTTTTGTTCTTTTGGCTAGGGATAGCTTTGGCTATTCTGGGTCTTTTGTAGTTCCATATAAATTTTTGGATTTTTTTTTCTCATTCTATGAAGAATGTCATTGGTATTTGACAGTAATTGCATTGAATCTGTAGATTGCTCTAGGGAGTGTATTAGTCAAGGTTCTCTTAGAAGGACAGAATTAACAGGAACAGAACTAACTAACAGGGAAGAACTAACTAAACTCCATATATATATGGAGTTTATTTTATGTGTGTGTGTGTATATATATATACTTAATAAACTCATATATATATATATATTAATTTACATGATCACAAGGTCCCACAATAGGCTGTCTGCAAGCTGAGGGGTAAGGAGAGCCAGTCTAAGTCCCAAAACTGAAGAACTTGGAGTCTGTGTTTAGGGGCAGGAAGCATGGGAGAAAGATGTAGCCTGGGAGGCTAGGACAGTCTTGCCTCTTCACGTTTTTCTGCCTGCTTTATATCACTGGTGGCTGATTAGATGGTGCCCACCCAATTAAGGGTGGGTCTGCCTTTCCTAGCCCACTGACTCCAATGTTAATCTCCTTTGCAACACCCTCACAGACACACCCGGATCAATATTGCATCCTTCAATCCAATTAAGTTGATACTCAGTATTAACAATCACAGGGAGTGTGAACATTTCAAAAATATTGATTCTTCCAATCCATGAACATAGGATATTTTCCTTTGCATGTGTGTCTGTCCTCTTCAATTTCTTTCAGCAATGTTTTATTTTTTTTTATTTTAGAGACATTTTACTTCTTTAGTTAAATTTATTCTCAGGTATTTTATTGTATTTGTAGCTATTGTAAATGAAAATACTTTCTTGATTTCTTTTTCAGATTGCTCACTGTTAACATACAGAAATGCTACTGATTTTTGTATGCTGTTATTGTATCCTGCAACTTTACTGAATTTATTTATCAGTTCTAGTAGTTTTTTGGTGGAGTCTTAGGTTTTTTTCAAATAAAGAAATGAGATAATCTGCAAACAAGGATGATTTGACTTATTTCCAACTTGATGCCCTTTATCTCTTTCTCTTGTCTTATTAGCCTAGCTAGGACTTCCAATACTATGTTGAATAGCAGTGGCAAAAGTGGGCATCCTCACCTTGTTCCAGATCTCACAGGAAAGGCTTTCAGTTTCTCCCCATTCAGTATGATACCAGCTGTGGGTCTGTCATATGCTACTTTTATTGTCTTGAGGTATGTTCCTTCTAAACCCGGTTTTTTGAGGGTTTTTTCATGAAGGGATGTTGAATTTTATCAAACATTTTTTCAGCACCAATTGAAATGATCATATTGTTCTATCCTTCATTTTGTTTATATGATGTATTACATTGATTGATTTGCATATGTTGAGCCACCCTTGAATCCCTGTGATAAATCCCATTTGATAATAATGAACTATCTTTTTAATGTGTTGTTGAATTTGGTGAGCTAATATTTTGTTGAGGATTTTTGCAACCATGTTCACTGGAGACGTAGGCTTGTAGTTTTCTTTTTCTGATGTGTCTTTGGTTTTGCTATTAGTGTAATAGTGGCCTCATAGAATGAGTTTGGAAGTATTACTTTCTCCTCTATATTTTTGGAATAGTTTGAGTAGGATTAGTATTTTTTATTTAAATGATTGGTAAAATTCAGCTGTGAGGCCACCAGGTCCCAGGTGTTTCCTTGCTGGGAGACTTTTTATTACAAATTTAAGGTTGTTGCTTATTGGTTTATTCAGGTATTCCTTCTTGGTTCAATCTTGGTAGTTTGTTTGGCTCTTTTAGGATTTCCAATTTATTGGCATTTAGTTGCTTATAGTAGTCTCTAATATCTTTTGAATTTCTGTGGTATCAATGACATTCCATTGAAATGTCTCCTTTCTCATCACTGCTTTTATTTATTTGGATCTTCTCTCCTTTTTTCAGTTAGTCTGGTTAAGGGTTTGCCAATTATATCTTTCCAGAAAATAAAGTATTCCTTTTGTTGATCTTTTGTACTGTTTTTTAATATTGCAGTTTCACTTATTTCTGCTCTGATCCTTATTATTTCTTTTCTTCTGCTAATTTTGGATTTGGTTCGTTCTTCTTTTCTAGTTCTTTAAGATGCATCATTACTAATAGCATCATTAGGCTATTTACTTAAAATTTTACTACACTTTGATTTAGATGCTTATTTCTATAAACATTTTTTAAATTACTGCTTTTTGCTTCACCCTGTAGGATTTTGTAAGTTGTGTTTCCATTTTCTTTTATTCGAGGAATTTTTAATTTCCTTTTTAATTTTTTCATTGACCCACTGTTCATTCAGGAGCAGATTGTTTAATTTCCATGTGTTTGTATAGTTTCCAAAGTTCCTCTTGTTATTGATTCCTACTTTTATTCCATTGTGGTCAGAGAAGATACTTAATATTATTTCAACTCTTTTGAATGCTTAGACTTGTTTATGGCCTAACATATGGTCTAACCTTAATAATGATCCATGTGCTGAGGAGAAAAATGTGTAATCTGTAGCCATTGGGTGAAATGTTCTGTAAATATCTATTAGGTCCGTTTGGTCTATAGTGTAGATAAAGTCTGATGTTTCTTTGTTGATTTTCTAAATGGTTGATCTGGCCAATGGTGAATGTAGGGTGCTGAAATCTCCAGCTATTACTGTATTGGAGTCTCTCTCTTTGGATCTAATAATATTTGCTTTATGTGACTGAGTTCTTCAGTGATGGATGCATATATATTTATAATTGCTGTATCCTCCTGTTGAATTGACTTTTTTATCATTATATAATGAACTTTTGGTCTCTTTTTATAGTTTTGTCTTAAATTCTATTTTATCTGATATCAGTCTAGTTATTCCTGCTCTTTTTGGTTTCCATTTGCATGAAATATCTTTTTCCATACCTTTATTGTCAGTCTATGTGTGTCTTTATAGTTGAAATGTGTTTCTTCTAGCCAGCAGAGAATTGATTCTTGTTTTTCAGTCCATTCAGTTGCTCTATGTTTTTTGATTTCAGCATTTAATTCATTTATAACCAATGTCATTATTGATAAATAAGGACTTAATCTTGTCATTCTGTTAGTGTTTTCGGGTCTTATGTTCTTCCCTTTCTTCCTGTCTTCCTTTTTGAGAAAGTGATTTTCTCTGACGGTATGTATTAATTTCTTGCTCTTTATGTTTTGCGTATCTGTTGTAGATTTTGAATTTGAGGTTACTGTAAGGCTTGAAAATAACATTTTATAACCCATTATTTTAAACTGATGACAACTTAACTCTAATTGCAAAACAAACTAGCTAACAAATAAGTGAGGAGAAAAACTAATGAAAACTCTGAACTTCAACTTCATCCTCCCTGCTTTTTACCTTTTAGCTTATTGTATTTATGTCTTATACTCTCTAGGCCTTAAAAAGCTGTTGTAGTTATTATTTTTGAGAATTCATTTTTTAGTCTTCCTACTCAGGATATGAGTAATTTACCCCCTGCAATTACAGTGTGATAATATTCTGTATTAGTGTGTGTACTTACTATTACCAGTAAGTTTTGTACCTTCAGATAATTTCTTATTGCTCAATGTTCTGTCCTTTCAGATTGGAGACTCCCTTTAACGTTTTTTGAGCACAGGTCTGGTATTGATAAAATCCCTCAGATTTGCTTGTCTGGAAAAGACTTTATTTTTCCTTCAAGTTTGAAAGATATTCTCATTGGATATAATATTCTAGGATAGAATTTTTCCTTCAGCCCTTTAAATATATTATTGCCACTCCCTCCTAGCCTATAAGGTTTCCACTGAGAAGTCTGCTGCCAGACATATTGGACCTCTTTCATGTTATTTGTTTCTTTTCTCTTGATGCTTTTAGGATCTTTTGTTTATCTTTGACCTTTGGGCAACTGATTATTATATGTCTTGAGGTAGTCTTATTTAGGTTAAATCTGCCTAGTGTTCTATAACTTTCTTGTGCTTAAATATTGATTTATTTCTCTAGGTTTGGAAAGTTATGTTAATATCACTTTGAAAAAAACTTTCTACCCCAATTTCTTTCTCTACCTCCTCTTTAATGCCAATAACTCTTAGATTTGCCCTTTAGAGGCTATTCTGTAAATCTTGTAAGTGTGCTGCATACTTTTTAATTCTTTTTTTCTATTATCTTTTCTGACTGTGTGTTTTCAAATAGCCTGTCTTCAATTTCACTAATTCTTTCTTCTGCTTGATCAGTTCTGCTGTTGAGAGACTGATGCATTCATCAGTTTGTCGTTGAATTTTTCAGTTCCAGAAATTATGCATGATTATTTACAAAATATTTTAGTCTCTTTGTTAAAGGTATCTGATAGGATTCTGAATTTCTTCTCTGTGTTATCTTGAATTACACTGAGTTTCCTCAAAACAGCTATTTTAAATTTTCTGTCCAAAAGGTCATATGTCTCTGTCACCCTGAGAATGGCCACTGGTGCCTTATTTAGTTTGTTTGGTGAGGTCATATTTTCCTGGATGGTCTTGTTCTTTGTAGATGTTCATCAGTGTCTGGGCATTGAAGAGTTAGGTATTTATTCTAATCTTACTGTCTAGGCTGGATTGTTCCCATCCTTCCTGAGGTTTTCCAGATGCCCCACTATCTTTACTTATTTTTGTTTTTGCCTTCTGTCTATATTTCCCATTCCATATATTTTCCTATGTGCCTTTGAACAAGTCACTTAATCTCTCTGCAGTACTTCAGTTTCCTCATCTTTAAAACAGAACCGATCTTATTATATTGATGTGAATGTAAGTTACTTGACATATGGGATATATTTTAAAGAGCACATAGCACCTAGCAAATATTCTATGAAAGTTAACTATTATTGTCATTATAATCCTTCTGTGATGCATTTGCTTCTTTACACATTTACTAAACTTCTATCAAGTTCTGAAGTGCAGGGTTACAAAGCTGAATAGCACAGGTTCCTTGCTTCCAAAGAAACTAAAAATGTGGTCAATACTAAGAAAGTTAACTGCACAGAGTGATCTGGGATCACATTGAAGCAGACATCTGACAACATCTGAACTGATTTCTTTTGAATGAGAAGGAATTAGCCAAAATGGAGGCTAAATAAACCAAATGATGGAGACAGGAAGTAAATTTCAGGAGGAGACATGGGTAGTATCTTATCTAATAATTCTTAAAAACCACAGAAGGGCCAGAAGCAATGGCCCACACCTGTAATTCCAACACTTTGTAGGGCCAAGCAGGACAGATCACTTGAGCCTAGGAGTTCCTGACCAGCCTGGACAACATGGCAAAACCTTGTCTCTACAAAAATTACAAAAATTTTCTGAGTGTAGTGGCACACGCCTATGGTTCCAGCTACTTGGCAGGCTGAGGTGAGAAAATCACTTGAACCCGGGAGGTCGAGCCTACAATGAGCTTTAATGGTGCCACTGCACTCCAGCCTGGGCAATAGAGTAAGGCCCTGTCTCAAAACAAATAAATACACAATTAAATAAATAAAAATGTTTAAAAAACAAGAATTCACAAGTATCTTCTTGGTGAACTGAGCTGATTCTGTTCTCCAAAAGGCAAATAATTTCTGAGATTGTTATGCATGAATGGCACACATTTCAGAAATGTCTTGACTTACATATGCCTAAAGGCTCTTTACTAGTAATCTATGAGTAAGTTATTCAAGGTCAGTGTATTTTATAGTCTTATATTAGAATTAGCTTATTATTTCAAAGAGTTCTTGGAAGACTATAATATGGTGTGATACTAAAATATCTGGCTGCCAGGAAATTCTTAACAAAGTTATTGAGCATCTACTGCAACTACACACAGATAGAATATTTCTAAGAAATTCAGAAAAAGCACATTGTTATCAGTGCATCATAAAGTGACCTGATTTGTGGTTTTCTTCTGCTGCCATTCCTGCAAAAATTTATTTTGGTTTGGCTTTATCAGTATCAGTTTCGTGACAAATTGTTTAACCTATTTTACAGCAATTAATACATATTTATATATTTTGGAATTATACTTTCCCAGTAAGTAAGGCTTAAGAATTGCATGCTTCGAAATTTATATATAAATCACTCTTTTTATCACTAAAGTAGATGCACACTTCACTTCCCAGAAATTCCCTGTAATTAGTTTTTTCTTGGGGCTATGCTACCTCTCAACGAAAACTACTCAAAAAAATTACAACTTATTATCAAAACAATTTGTAAGTTTAAAACTGGTAATTTTGAAATTTGTAGGGTATTTTTAAAATACAGAAATTATATACACAACTTGAACTATTTTCTTATCAAGCAAATAATAAGCTATTTATGTGTATTGCTAGCAACAAGTTTTCTGCAAAAATTATTCCCTTTCAGATCTTTATTTTGGTGAAAGTTGGAAAACAGTGGAGATTTTTGGATCTCTATGGTTTTGATCCTTACAGTAGCCTCCCAGTGATGTCTAAATCCAAATAGTCAAAATCTGTGAATGTGTTACCTGATGTGTCAAAATGGACTTTGCAAATGTGATAGTTAAGAATCTTGATACGAGTATGTTATCCTGGACTACCATGTATGTTCAGTGTAACCACAAAGACCTTTTTGTAAGGGAAAGAAGGAGGGAGGAAGCAGGATAGTTACCGAGTCCAAGAAGAAGAAAAGTCAGAGAAAGAGACATCTGAAGATACTACCCTACTGCCTTTGAAGATGGAGGACGGGACCACAAGGCAATAAATGCAAATGAACTCTAGAAGCTGGAAAAGTCAAGAAAATGAATTCTTCTACAGACTCCAGAGAGAATGTGGTCCTATCAACCACTTGATTTCAGGATTTCTGACCTCCACAACTGAAGGATGATAAATTGTGTTGTTTTAAGTCACCAAGTTTGTGATAATATGTTACAGCAATACAGGAAATGAATGAAATTCTATTTTGAATACTAGCATCATTTTTCAAAATTGAAGCTACTGATTTAGAGAACATCATGACAGCATTATTTAAAAGTAGCATCTCTTTGGATTCTACTATGGAAACAAAACCATTTGAAGATCGTGATGAACCTGTCTCCAAGGCTAAGCAATGATGTGCTTTGTCTGGGAACCTGTGGGAGAGAATATCAGATCTAATTTTATTCTTTTATACTTCAAATATAGTAAACACATAAGTAGAGAAGTAAGAAATTGTGAGTTAATAAATTATTAACTCACACTGAATTATGCCTGGCTACTTGTAACCATCTTAGTATGCCTACTGCTGCCCTTAATACACCTGAACTGACAACAGCAGTACTGAGAGCTTATGTTCATATCCGTTCCTGAATATATTTTTCTAATTGCCTGAACTCTAAAGCCAAAGACAAATAATTATTAATTGAATTTCATTATTCATGCTTTTTAGTTCCTTCTAAAAGAGGATAACACAAATTCATGACATTTCCTTTACAGTTTGTAAACAGAAAATGGAAGTAGAATACTGTTAAGTAGCTTATTCTGGAAGAAGGCGATAAAATGCTACTCTCTGCCAAAAGTGCTAAGGAGTTTTCCTATGATAAGAGGACATTGGTGGAGTAAATGTCATCAGAGGTAGGTATGAATTATTTCTGGGACAGTCCTACATTCTCTGGTGGTGTTTTAATCTATGCGAACCTATAGATATCTTTGATAAATCCTTAACCTTCATTCCTTAAGTAAGGAGCAGAATACTCCTTCGGTTTGAAATTTTAATACTTTAGAGGTTGAGAAATTTCTAAATATTGCAAACAGCTGAACTATCAGGCCACTAATCATGTAGTAATGGAAATAGCACTCAATTACCTGCTCCAAATGCTTCAACAACCACATTTTAAAAAATATTTTTAAAGTCTCTTCTAGCTGCTTTTCCCAAGCTGAATATTTTAAAGGCACACTAGAATAACATGTTTTACTTAAGAAGATGGATCTAAATGGACTTTTAGTGCAGAATGCTCTAAAAGTAGCATTACTCTTATTCCCAGATTACTTTTTCACAGCACAGTAACAAGACTTCTTGAGAGATGTGTTCTATGAAATTATTGCTCAATAAAATAGTTCTAGATAACTGACTTACCAGATTTGGGTTGCTGTCTTGGTCACACAGCAAGTATGACTTGAACATAAGCCTGTCTCATAAACAAGAGCTGGAGCTGCATCTACCAGTCAGACTTTTAGCTTTAATCTTTCATTTATCCCACTGCCGCATTGTTTCTGCAAAAGAAATAAATGGCTATCCAAGTTATGCGCAAGTAACAAAAGCTTTAACAGTCATATATTACCATAATAATAAACGTTATTAAATCATCCCCAAACTAGTGGCTTAAAACAGTAATCGTTGATCCTTGCTCACACATCTGCAAGTCAACTGAGAATTGGCTGATCTATGCTGGGCTCGGCTTGGCTTGATTCAAAGCTAAAATTTGGGTCCAGATCTGCTTCACGTGTCTTTCAACCTCTGTGGACTAGAAGCATGGTCACGATATGTTATTTTCATGGAAACTGCAGAAGCACAGGAGGGCAAGCCCCATCATACAGCACATTTCTTTTAAAAGCACAAGCTTTTGCTTGTATTATATTTTATAACATTGCTGACATTCCATGGCTAAAGTAAGCCATACATCCAACCCCAAAATCAATGAAGTATCAATGGAATGACTGTGCCCACGGTGGGAGGAAAAGGTGGATGAGACGTATCGACTAAACAATAATCTAAACCATTACTGTAAAGACTCTAACAAAAGCCATATATATACAGCCATCCTGCAGTATAATCTGGGGATTGTTTACAGGACCTCTGCATCTACCAAAATCGATATATGCTCAAGTCCCACAGTAGCCCCGCAGAACCCGAGTATAAGAAAAGATGCCCTCTCTATATGAAGGTTTTACAGCTTGAGAATACTATATTTTCCCTCCATATTTGGTTTTTTAAACAATGGCATATAAATGGACCTGTGCATCTCACACCCACCTGTGCCATTCTCAGAAGATCTAAGGGAGAGCTAAAGAAACCAGCTTATAAAGGAAACAGAGTGGATCCAGGGGTCTATGAATTACAGGCTGAC
This sequence comes from Symphalangus syndactylus, assembly GCF_028878055.3. NCBI lineage: Eukaryota > Metazoa > Chordata > Mammalia > Primates > Hylobatidae > Symphalangus > Symphalangus syndactylus. Next base: position 28,004,940 of record NC_072438.2, read on the forward strand.
TCTGTAGGTACTGTCCTCATTGAATGAGCACCAATCCTTTTTTGTCTTTGCGTCACTCCAATCTAATTTGAAATTCCAAGAAGAGAACATCTGTTTGGCTTAGGTTGGGTCATGTGCCTACTCGTTGAGTTGGCTAATCAGGGCTTCATAATATAAATAGCAACTCATTTTCATTTTGTCTTTCCTATTTGTCATTCAAAATGAAGAGTCAGCTTCATTTTAAGGAGGGTGCCCCTGAAGGTTATAAGACTGACTGCCAGCTTTGTTAGGAGTTACACATGTAAGTAGATCTCAGATGTTTATATCCAGTGGAAAAGAGAAAAACTGTCATACCATTATAGGCAGGAGTTTGAAATTAATTCTGAATCGTTGTGAGGCCATGAAATTGAAAAATAATTATTTATGTGGGTTAAAAGTGTTCCTAGAGCAAATGATGGTCATTTTTTCTAATCCTATACACTGCATTTGGCAGGGAAATACCCAAATGAATATGTGAGTATCTTTAGGAGGGAAGGGAGAGAGAAAAAATGCAAGTCTACAATAAACTAATGTCAACTATATATAAAAAATAGTACCAAAACTTTGGAATTTGCTGCAATCTTCACTGTCATTCAAAGATCTTTGTAAATAATGTACTATAAAAATACTACAAAAATACATGCATATATAATTACAGATATTGGTAGAGGAACATAGATGATAGCATTTAGTAAGCCATGAAGAGATTCACATGGCTGAGTTTCTCATAGCTGAGCAACACTATGCAATATTTAAAAATTCATATTACTTAAAAATATGTAGATATACAAATATACATACATAACATGTCAAGTATGATACTAATCCATTATCACTGAATGCTAAGTATAATATTAATTCATTATCACTGATGGGCACTGAATACTAGAATTGCTTTTAGTTTTGCTTTAAATGATATGGAGGGAAACTTTTGATTTTAAAATACATAATAAAATAAGTATAGCAAAATAATGTATCTTCTTGTGTGTTAAATATATCATTTTGAATATTTTAGAAAAGAAACTTTTTGAAAACATAAAGATAATGATTTTCAATGTTTTACTTTTTTTCTTTATGCTTTTTGATGGTAATTGAACATTTCATGCATTTTAAAGAATAAGTTACATTTTATTATTAGTCCTTTAGCATGTAAGAGTTGAAATAGTGATAGAAACAGATGACACAAAAGTGCAAATAAGAGAAGAAGAAAAAGGAAACAGAAAATCTTCAAAGGAACAGCCTGATTAAAATTTTGTAGAAGTAGAAATAATGGAAGTGAGAAGACTGTCCTTGGACATGATCCATGTAAAATGTGCAAACAACATAGTACGTATCCTTTACTTAATGGAAATTTACTATTTACTAATCAAAACAACACAAATGAACAAGAAAGATTTTTTTCCATCAAAGCAACTATTAAATATGTCAGATGAATCTCAGCAACTTCATATACCTTACTACGTTTTTTGAATTATGATCCCAGAAAATGGCTGTCACATCCTTCTGACAGTACGCCTGGCTAATTTTGTATTTTTAATAGAGACGGGGTTTCTCCATGTTGGTCAGGCTGGTCTTGAACTCCCGACCTCAGGTGATACACCTGCCTCAGCCACCCAAAGTGCTGGGATTACAGGTGTGAGCCACTGCACCTGGCCACAAGAGTACTTTTAGCAAAACACAATCCGACTATCATTTTTCATTGAATCTATATGGTAGAATATTTTGTATTTAATTTTAAATTAAAATTATTTAAATGCAGAAAAGTAGAAATTGTCATTTTGGTTTTAAGTCAACAGCAGAAAGTGTTATTACTACATTTACATGTTTCTCAACTAATCTTCAAGTTCAATCTTGTTTAATGAATGTATCCATGACTTGAAACACTTAAGTTTTTGGTTAAAGAAGCAAAAAATATTCCTTCCGAAGGAAAATAAATATAATTCACAAATTATTTCCAATAAAATATAAAAATAATTCACAAATAATTGTTAATACTCAAAAAGATTGAATAAATATCATTCAATAAATAACACTGGGCCAGGCATGGTGGCTCACGCCTGTAATCCCAGCACTTTGGGAGGCCAAGGCAGCAGGATCACGAGGTCAGGAGATCGAGACCATCCTGGCTAACATGGTGAAACCTTGTCTCTACTAAAAATACAAAAAAAAAATAGCTGGGCATGGTGGTGGGCGCCTGTGGTCCCAGCTATTCGGGAAGCTGAGGTAGTCGGATCGCTTGAACCTGGAAAACAAAGGTTGCAGTGAGCCGAGATCGCACCACTGTACTCCAGCCTGGGTGACAGAGCGAGACTTCATCTCAAAAAAATAAAATAAAATAAAAATAAAAGTAACGTTCAATTAAGATAAATAAATGCCAATATATTAATGCTAATCTAGAAAATAATATTAAATGTTAACATTAACTGACCATAACAATGCTTTTTATGACACTGAGAGAATAGTATTTACAGAAAAGAATGAGATTATTTCAAAATTTGCTGCCAGCATAACTGACCATGTAAAATGGATGAAAAAATAGCTATTTAAATGATTACTATCTGGCATGGACAAATAAAAAGATTACTAGTTTAAAGAGTAATATAGTTTTACAATTATGCATAAATATAAAGTAAATACTATTTATTTCAACTTGTTTGTAACAAGGACAAAAGCTACATTGAACAACTAATATTTCTTATATTCATTATAAGTATTGTTCAACTCCCCGAAGAAAATAATAAAGTATATTTTATTAGTTTTATACCTGTTGTGAAGAGTACGTGTTCTGTCTTAAGAACTAAAAAATAATTTTCAATTTTCAGCATTGATTTCAGGTATTTTATGGCCATGATAATAATGTTAACATGTCTGATAATTAAAAATGTATATAATGGGCTCGGTGCCGTGGCTCACGCCTGTAATCCCAACACTTTGGGAGACCGAGGTGGGAGGATCAACTGAGGTCGGGAGTTCAAGACCAGCCTGACCAACTGGGAGAAACCCTATCTCTACTAAAAATACAAAAATTAGCCGGGCGTGGTGGTGCATGCCTGTAATCCCAGCTACTCGGGAGGCTGAGGCAGGAGAATTGCTTGAACCCAGAAGGCAGAGGTTGCAGTGAGCCGAGATTGCGCTACTGCACTCCAGCCTGGGCAACAAAAGCGAAACTCCGCCTCAAAAAAAAAAATGTATATAAGCTAGGAACTGTGCCAAAAAGCTTGGTATACTGATAGCAAATAGAGTTTGTCACTAGAAGGCATGGAAAAGTTTACCAATAACAATGACATTCTTTAGAAAAAATTAGAAATTGCACACAATTTTGTGTGGGTTTTTTGTTTTTGTTTTGTTTTTCTGGGATCTGCCCAAAGATGGAACAAACAATTTGAAAAAGCAAATTGAAAATATTAACTTTGTAGAAACTTACAGGTGAAACACATAGCAGTAACGATATTGCAACAAAATATAGTGACATTGGAACAAGGAAACAAATATGTTTTTTAGGACAACAGAGGAGAAAAAGACTACAGATACCGATTTCTACACAGACTGTCTTCCGGCCATTTTTTTTATAGTCTTATTGAGATAATTTTACATACCATAAAATTCATCCATTTAAAATGATCAGTTTAATCAGTTTAATGGTTTTTAGTATATTCACAGACTTGTGCAACAATTGCATAATCTATTTTTCTCATACTTTTTTTTTTTTTTTTTTGAGATGGAGTTTTGCTCTTGTTGCCCAGGCTGGAGTGCAACGGTGCAATCTTGTCTTACCACAACCTCCATCCCCCCGGGTTCAAGTGATTTTCCTGCCTTAGCCTCCCGAGTAGCTGGGATTACAGGAATGCACCACCACACCTGGCTAATTTTTTGTATTTTTAGTAGAGACGGGGTTTCTCCATACTGGTCAGGCTGGTCTCCAACTCTTGACCTCAGGTGATCTGCCTGCCTCGGCCTCCCAAATTGCTGGGATTACAGGTGTGAGCCACTGCACCCGGCCTCTCATACATTTTAATAACAGATTCATTGAGATATAATTCATATACCATAAAATTCATCTTTTAAAGTGTATGATTCAGTAATTTTTAGTATACTCAGAGTTGTGCAACTATGTCCACTACCTAATTCCAGAATAATTCTTGACTCCAAAAAAAAAAATTCCTTGCCAATTAGCAGCCACCCCTCATTCCTCCCTTCTCCACTGCCCATCAGTCCCCCATCCTCAACCCAACTCCTAGAAAATCACTAATCTACATTCTGTCTCTGTGGATTTACCTATCCTGGACCTTTAAATGGAAATGTGGTCTTTTAGGTCTGCCTTCTTTCACTAAACATAATGTTTTCAAGTTACATCTATGTTTAGCATATATCAGAACTTCATTTCTTTTTGTGACTAGTAATATTTTAATGTATGGATATACTACATTTATTACCTGTTCAATAGTTGCTGGACATTTGAGTATTTTCTGTTTTTTGGCTATTATTAATAATGCTATTATTAACATATATTTTCAGTTCTCTTGCATATGTACCTGGGGTGGAATCGATAGGTCATACTGTAATTCTACTTTTAGCATTTTGGGGAACTGCCAAATAATTTTGCAAAGCAATGGCATCATTTTACATTTTCAGAAGCAATGTATGAGGATTCCAATTTTTCCATATCTTTCCTAACACTTGTTACTGTCTGCCTTTTTAATTATAGTCATCTTACTGTGCATAACGTGGTTTGTTACTGTAGTTTCGATTTGCATTTTACAAATAACTAATGATGTTGAGCATCTTTTCATGTACTTACTAGCCATTAGTGTATCTTCTTTGGAAAAATGTATATTCAAATCCTATCCTCCTCTTGAATTAATTTTGGGGAATAGGGTCTCACTTTGTCACTAAGGCTGGAGTACAGTGGATTAGAGCTCAACGTAACCTCAAACTCCTGGGCTCGAGTGAACTTCCCCACCAGCCTCCTGTGCAGCTAGAACGATGGGTGCGCTCCACCACCATGCCCAGCTCATTAATTTTTTGTTGTTTTGGTAAAGATGGGTCTCACTATGTTGTCCAGGCTCGTCTCCAACTCCTGGTCTCAGGCGATCCTCTTGTCTTGGCTTCTGAAAGTGCTGAGATTACAGGTGTGAACCACCATACCTGGCCTGGCTTTTTATTGACTTGTATTTCTTGCCATTTTAAGATCCAAATATAATCTTGATGGAATCGAAATTTGATAAAATTGAACAAATACTGTTTTTTTAAATATACAACTTTTTAAAATTTGAAAGAATAGCATAAGTAAGAGTTGTATTTAAATGTCACTTTTAAAAGATGGTAAAATTACAATAGAAATGACAGCAATTCATACGTAAAATTAAAACATTTTGAATTTTTTTATGGTCTTGTAATTTATCGGTGGGATGATTTGATCATATTTGAACATGATATATAAAAATCCACCGCTCATTTTTGAACTTAAGCATTGACCTACAAAATTTGTTCACAATTCCGGTTACTACTGCCTCTGCAGAGCAAAATTTTTCAAGTAAAAATGTATACAAAAACACCAATGTGAACATTATAAGCTAACTGAATTTGGCATTACTCTCATTAGAACACAAACTGTGTGAAAAATCTTGACTTTAATATCAACATGATTATTTAAGGTAAAATTTATTTTCTGGCTAAATATGAATTATATATTTTTATAACTAATCTAAACACTTCTAGCCCATAAAAAAACACTCAACTATAAGCCATAGTAACTACTGCAGTTATTTTTGATATTTTTCCAACTTTCAATCAAATGAAAACAGTCTTTTATACATATTTATCAATTTTGTTGTATTAATGTCAAGGTCAAGGTGTAAGAATATAGCATATTTAATAGTTTGTTAACTTGATAATTTAATTTTTAATAGTTTACTTATTTATATATATTAATTTATTCAATAGCTTGTTAACTGTATAATTTTAAAATGTTTATGCATGTTTATTTGTTCTCTTGTCCTAGGCAGGCCTATTGTTAAAAATTTGTGAATGCCTTATGATGGTGTATTTGTTATGATTACACAACACGAATTAGTGAAAGAATGATAAATATGAGTCTCTTCTAATCCTGGGAAGGCCCCAAATACCCATAACTATGTTGAGAAGAAGAGACAAGGATGTGAGGAAATAAAATGATACAGCTAATATAAAAGTATATCTAGAAAAGAAGTGCAGGAAGCTATCACTACATGTTTCCCACTGAATCAAATAGATTAAAAGCCCTAGAATATTATTTGACATCTAGAGGAAATATAAACCTGAAATTATAAATGTCTGAGACCTTGAGACACTTAAAATTGTCCTTCCTTCTCTTCTGTTTATAAGCATGGGGCACAAAAAGCTGCACAGCCTGTAACGATGATGCACTTTTATTTAATGCCCACTGCAGACGTCACAAACAGGGGAGAGCCAAAGACCATGGGAAAAAAACAATGGATTTGAGGTGCCTCTGCTACAGAGCAAGATCAGGGCCTAATCAAGGAACATTCCTATCCCATTCTCATCTCCCAAGGTAGAGGGTCCGCACCACCTTTACCTGGTGAGATTTCAGAACCATTGTGAATCACATTGGTGTCTGCCATGTCTATTCTATGATTCTCTTCATATGGAAGTGTTTAATGCATGCAGGCATTCTGATCCTGTTCTACTGCTGTATATTTGGGGAGCGTGAAAAACTAATCTTTTAAGCTCATGCTTGACTAGAGCAAAACAAATCATAATCAGATTTTATGTGGAGTCTACTCCATTATCACAGCTGGAGAGCCTGGGCTTTGAGCTTAATGCCATAGCAAAACAGAACTTTTGGACTGACTTCTTAGGGAAGAGGCTGAGTATATTTGCCTATGGGAGATATGGCGAATTGAATATTTGATTATCTGAAGGGTGGTAGAAAGTGATAGTCCCAAATGCTGTCCACCAACTATTTCCAGCTTTCAGCCTCCTGGGCACATGGTAGAACTAGCCCTCTTGTCCCATCTGAAGTGGAGTGACCCATGTGATCAGATTTGGCCAGTGGGTTATGATGAAAGGAATGCCACTTCCAGGATGGAGTTTTTCATTGCCGTGTGAGACTCCATGATAACAAACAATATTTGAGGTAGTGGCTGCTTCATCAGCCTTAGGTGGAGAGAACCTTGAGTTAGAGCTTCAGCCAACCACCAACAGACAGATAGATGAGGCAAATAACTGTTGTTGCTATAAGCCATAAAGAGATGAAAGTTATTTATTACTACATTATAATGTAGACTCTTCTGATTGCTATAATGACACCAAACATCAGCTTCGTTAATAAAAATGAAACATTTCTCCAAATGAAATGAATATTAGAGACATTTACTTAATTGTTAGCCTGGCCAAGAAACATTTTGAATTGTGACTATTAGGTCAAATTAATTTTTGAACTTAATTTGTTGGCCCTATGATGAGATTGAGATTCAGAACCATGTGATACCTTGCCCTGTGAAAAGCAGATGAACTCTTAAATTTGAGATATTTTACCCCATCTACAGTATTTACAGTTACTGCAGGTGGCACAATGATTTTGGAATAATGAAAGCTAATGTAGCTAATTTCTCCCCAGGATACTTGGCAGTTTCTCTCAATCTTTTGGTTGCTTTCTGAAAACAGCTGGAACTTAATTCCAACAATACAGAGATACAACATTGTCCTACAGCTTTTAATTGCCAATTATGCAGGTTTCAATTTATGGATCTATCTTTTATGTGATTATAATAGAGTTTAAAAAGAAGGTTTTTAAACACTATCAGGATTACTTCTTCACGTTCCTTACCTAAGTTATGAAGGTTAATAGGTTTTAATCTATAGCTGTAAATAATAATGAACATCTATATATAACCACTGAAGAAAGGTAAATATCTATACTGTCATATCTTTGCAAATCTAAATAATATTAGATTAAGTTTATAGAACTATCATTTATAGATAATTCTATTAAGTTCATAGAATTATAAAGCAGATAATTACATGAAAAATACATCACTATAAATTAAACATATTGACTAGGCAAAAAGCATAAATATCAAAATATCAACTAACATTCACATATCAGAAATATATGTGACACATGTATAGATAAATATACATATATATGTGTGTATATGTCCACATACATCAGATGTACTCATCAGATATAAGCATATACATAAAATCCTCAAATTGACATTTTCTTAAATAAAAGCAATGGTATACATTCCTGAGCACAAAATAATGTTTTAAGGATTATTTTTACAACAGACTCTTGACTTATATTTGGATTTGATTCCTGGTCTTAGTAAATCAAATTATTTCACAGTCTCTATTTTCCCATAAGAAGCAAAAGCAAGCAGTATTTATTCACTTAACTGGTTCTGGAGTAAAGGGTTCATATTTGGTTCCTGCTGTATTTCCACAGTTAAATAATGTCTTATACTAAAAAAAAAAAAAACTTTCAACTAGTCCTGGAGTAAAAGGTTCTTGTTTCATTCCTGCCATACTTCTAAAGTTAAATCATGTATTATATTAAAAGAAAATAAGTTTTGAATAGAGTTTTATTGAACTCTTTTGTTATGAATGGTATATTGGTTTGTACATTTTCCCCCATGACTTATTTCTGTCTTGCTCCATGGACTGCAAAAATGGAAGAGGAAATTAGATATTTGTCTCTATATATTGATTACAAAAATTTACTGATGCTGATACTAAGGTGCTCAGGAATTTCAGGCTGGGAAATACCCTGTTTACTTAAAGACCCCTACTTAAACCAACTGCAAAATCACTGCCCTTAACTACCACATTGTATTCCCTTCTAGACATTGACATTGTTTGTTTTTCCCTTTTTGATTTTGAAATAATTATTGATCCACAGGAATTTTCAAAGGTAGTACAAAGATATCCTGGGTGTGCTTCAGCATGTTTTCCTCAATGGTTATTTAGTGTCAGTCCTCACAGCCCCTCAGTCTTCTACAAGGAACACACTCTCTTGGATAGTGGTCCTCAAACTTGGCTTCACATTAAATTATATAACGCGATGCCCAGAACATACCCTGGATCAATGTGCCTTCAGTTTATGATTGTTAATTTTATGTGTCAACTTGACTGGGCCATGAGGTGCCTAGATATTTGGTCAAACATTATTCTGGGTGTGTCTGTGATGGTGTTTTTAGATTAACTTAAAATTTGAGTTGACAGACTAAGTAAAATAGATTGTTATCCCTGAGTGGGTAGGCCTCACCCAATCAGCTGAAATTCTATTTTTGAATAGAAAAAAAAAAAGGCTGACTTCCCTGAATAAGTGGAAATTCCTTCTGCCTCGCTTTAGGCTGGGACATGTTTCCTCCTGCCTTCAAGCTCACACTGAAACATTGCCTCTTCCTGGATCTCTAGCCTGCTAGCTTCTGGACTGAAACTACACCCCGTCAGTTCTCCAGAGTCTCTGGATTGCTGACTGCAGGTCTTGGTACTTGTCAGCCCTCATAAAATCTTTCTCTGCACATATATATAGTATACAGATACTATATATAGAGTAAATATTAATTATAATCTTATGGTATAAATATTATATTTTATAATTGTATAATTGTGATATGATATAATATATATTATAATCTGTACAATAATAATTTAATGATAATTATTGATGTAATATTAATAAAATGTTTTTTATTACATATATTTTTCCATTGGTTCTGTTGCTCTAGAGGACCCTGATACAGGATGGAATATCAACATCACTACTTTTTGAACTTTCACACCATTTCAGTGTGCAACAAAGGTTGAAACCGCTATGCTAGTTCATTTTAAGGAAATTTACAATTGCTGCCCCAAATTGTATGTGTGTGTGAAATTGTGTGTGTGTGTGTGTGTATGTGTGTGTTTTCTTCCCTGTTCCACCATAGGCAGACACTTGTTTTTCTACTTATTGAATCCTGCAGTTTATGAGTTTCAGTTACCCATGAGTGAGTGTTGTTATCCTTTCAAAGGCTTTGACAGGGATAGCGGTAAATACAGTTCTCATCTACTTTTATGGCCCGGTTCCTTACATTTCTCCATACTATCACTGCTCATAGCTATATAGACATTTTAGACTCTAACATAAATTTGGGGGAAACAAAAGGCTTGATTTTGGTGACTAATTTTAAAATGCATGCGAAATAACTTTTTCTATAGTGCAAAGAGGGATTGTCCAAGCAGTCAAACTGTCTACAGGATGCTTCCATTAGTTAGCATAAAAGGCTAAGTTTCTATAACAAAGACACATCAACACACAGCAGCTTGAGTATAACACATTATCTTCTTCCTCTCACATAAAGTTACAGGTGGGCATTCCAGCTCATGTGGATGGTTTTGCTGCACCCAGACCTTCCAGGATCCAGGGTTCTTCTCTTACATTATTTCATTATCCATTAGAGCATTTTCATTATCTGCTTGAACAAAGCTGCATGGGTTCCACCTGGCACGAAGGGGAAAAGAGCAGGAAGCAGGCATGACCATCACCCTAAGGCATAGCCCGTAAATGGCACAGCCACTGTCAGGAACTGAGTGGCTGCACCTAACTGAGGAAGTCTGTGCTATGTAGTCTATCTGTTCACCCAATAAGAGGCATAAAAGAATTTTGGTGGGAAGTAATAGTACTTTGACACTACTATCTACTGAAAATTCCTGGTTTCTAAGCCACCTCCATTGTACCAGGAGGGAAGAGGGGTGTTTAACTTTTACTGAATTTCAGTTTTCTTCTTTTAAACTCCCTTGTTTTATTTTTGATGATTAAGATCCTGTCTTATTTCCACAAATAATTCAGAAATGTGGCGAAAATTTATAAAGTGAAATCGGATAGAAAAAATGAGTTGAGAAATAGCAAAAATTTATTAGGAAACTTTATTAGAAAAATAAAGTTAAGACTGTCATATGGTTAGCATGCAGAAATGTGAATCTTTACACAATCCCTAATAATATGTCCAAAATTTAGCTTTGTGCTTCCTAGCACTAAAAGAAAATAGAGAAACAATAGCATTTATAAGATTCACCAGAGCCATAATATAAAATTTACCTATAGATAACATTTAGTGAGAGCTTTTTGGGTGCTGTGTACCACTCTAAGCAACCTACTTATATTAATTCATTTAAATATCACAACAATCCCATAAAATAGGTACTGTTATGGTCCTATTATTAGAGATAGGAAAATTGAGGCCGATTTAAATCACTACCATAAAACTATTATGTTGTATAACTTGGATTCAGACTTAGGCAAATCAACTGCAAAGTCAGTGCCCTTAACTACTATACTATAGCCTATTCCAGATATTAATATTGTTTGATTTTACCTTTTTTACTTTGAAATCATTAATGACCCACAGAAATGTTCAAAGGTAGTACAAAGAGATCCTGGGTGTGCTTCACCCTGTTTTCCCCAATGGTTACTTAGATAATTATAACACAGTATCAAAACCCATATGGTATAATATCAAAAAATACCAACACATTCAGTACAATATGCGTCTATAGTTTTATGCCAAACAAAACACAGAACTATTCCATTACCACAAAGATCTGCCTTGTGCTCTCCCTACGTGGTCACATCTGCACCTTTCCCCCTACCCGTCCCAACACTTGATAAGCATCAGTTTGTTCTCTAGCTCTGTAGTTCTGTAATTTTGAGGAAGTTATTTAAATGGAACCATAGAATGTGTAGTTTTATGAGACTAGCTTTTTTGCTCAGCATAATGTGTTTTTAGATTCATCCATGTTGCTGTGTTTATCAATATGTTGTTCCTTTTTATTGCTGAGTAGTATGCCATAGTGTAGATGTACCACAACTTGTTTAACTTTTCACCTGTTGCAAGCCATTTTGTCTGTTTGCAGTTTGAGCTATTACAAATAAAGCTGCTATAAAAATGTGTGTACAGACTTTTGCATTGGCATAAATTCTCATTTTTGGGGGACAAATATACAAGAATGTGATTACTGGAATGTATAGTCAGTGTATATTTAGTGTTCTTATTTAATGAACATGCCAAACTATTTTTTCACAGTGGCTATACCACTTTAAATTTCCATGAGCAATGTATACATCCAGTTTCTACACACCCTTGCCAGACTTTTTATTGCCACTATTTTTTTATTTTAGGTGTTCTACTAGGTGTGTAGTAATATCTTGTAATGGACTAGCATTGCTTTTGTGTATTCAAGCCTGTTTGGAAATTGTTCAAACTCTTATAGAAATTAGGAGACTTTAATAGCCTTTTTGATGTTGCCTATAACTACTTCTGTTACTTAAGGTAGGTCTTTAACTTGTATGAATCTCAACTTTCTCTACTGAAATGTAGGAATAATAATTACTGCCTTACATCCTTATTCCAATGAAGATGAAATTATAAAATATATATGAAAGTGTCATTAAACATTGCTCTTTTGTAACATGAAACCAATGCTTTTAATTCAGATAATTTTTTTTTGAGACAGAGGTTTGCTCTGTGACCCAGTCTGGAGTACAGTGGTGTAGTCAGTGCTCATTGCAGCCTTGACCTCCTGGGCTCAAGCAATCCTCCTACTTCAGCCTCCAGAGGAGCTGGAACTACAGGTATGCACCACCGTGCTCAACAATTTTATTGTTTGGTTATTTTTTGTTTTTGTTTTGTTTTTAGTAGAGATGGGATCTCACCATGTTGCCCAGGATTTCTTTTTAAAGATCTAGGAATTTAGGGATTTTCCCTCTTCTTTTTCTTTTTAGTAGTTCCCACTATCTTTCCTCAACTAAGCATTTGCGTTTGTTTTGCTTTGCCTGAAGTGAGAACTCCCAAACCATTAAAGACATTTTACTCTTTGTTATTATCAACATTTGAATAAAGAAAGCATCTAAAATATTTTGCTTCTTTGTTCCATATAGTGGCAATAAAATCATAGACTCTCATAGCTTGAATGACATTAGCAATTATATAGAGCATCCTCATTATTTCATAGATCAAGAGCCAAACGTTCATCTAGTGTAAATGACCTGCTCAAGCCCCCCAGCTAATTGAGAATGTTTATAGGAATAACCTCTAGTTGTGAGGAGTCCTAGGTAAAGATACATTCTCACTGAAAGCTGTTGGTCCATCTATAAAATTCCTCCTCCCCCACATGACTGAACCACAGCTTTCTTTCTTGTTTGTTTCTTTGTGCATATGTCTCCTTTAGGTCTCATAGCATGCTTCTGGTTCCCATACTCTCACTCATAATGGCCAATATCCTTTTTCCCTTCTGGAAATCCTTCCTATGCCCTGTGAAGTTCTTCTCTCATATGTCCACCCTCATACACTCCTCACATTCTTCTCTATCAGTCTTATCCCCTTCCTGCAATTACTGCCACCTTCATATCTCAATCTTCTCACTTCTCTATAAATAGCTCCCCTCTCTGGATCTTCCTTACCCCTCCCTCACGGCTCATAACCCAAAACCCATACTTATTAATCCTTAAGGACTTTTCCTTCCCCATCCCTCAGTATCTGTGTAGCAAACTTTAGCCCTCCACAGGGTTTAGGAATAACTCCTTTTAGTTTGTCTTGTTGTGATTTCAATTATGTTTTACCCTTAAAGTGTACAAATTTAGGTGCTTGGTTGTTTATCTTTTTAATTTTAAAATAATTTTAAGTTCTCACAAGAAGTCGCAAAGAAATGTACAGGGAGGTCCCATGCACTCATCACTTAGATTTCTCTGATGTTAACATCCTGCACAACAAGCGTACAATATCCAAACCAGAATACTCATACTGGTACAATCCACAGAGTTCATTCAGATTTTACTAGTTTACATGAATTCATCTGCGTGGTGTGTGTGTGTGTGTGTGTGTAGCTCTGTGCAATTTTATCACGTGTGTAGTTTCATGTAACCACTACCACAATCAAGATATTTATCTGTATCATCCCACAAGGCTCCTTCATGCTACCCACTTTCAGTCACACCTACTCTCCTCAATGCATGTCCCTAGCCTTTTTCAAACACTAATCTATTTCTGCTTCTATAATATTGCATATGCATTTTAAAGTGTCAAGTTTTCTTCATGGATGGACCTTTTTTATCATTATATAATATTCCTGTCTATAGCTACCTTCCTTCTTTTTTCTTTTTTTTGAGACAGAATCTCACTCTGTTACCCAGGTTGGAGTGCAGTGGTGCAATCTCAGCTCACCTCCTGAGTTCAAGCGATTCTCCTACCTCAGCCTCTCAAGTAGCTAGGACTATAGGCATGTGCCACCACATCTGGCTAGCTTCTGTATTTTTTTTATTTTAGTAGAGATAGGGTTTCACTGTGTTGACTAGGCTGGTCTTGAATTCCTGACCTCAAGTGATCCACCCACCTTGGCCTCCAACCTGCCTTTTTTTAATTTATGTTTCTATGGTTTATATTTTTCATGCTTTTACTTTCTACTTACCTATATTGTATTTTCAGTGAGCTTCTCATAGCCAGTATAGAGTTGGGTCATGGCTTTTAATCTCTGCCAATCTATTTTTTTAATTGTTGCACTTAGATCACTTGTGTTTAATGTAAACATGTATATGTTAAGGCTTAAGTTTGCCATTTAATTATTTGTTTTCTAGTTTTCTCTGTGGTTTCCATTCTCTGTTTAAATTTATCTGGCTTTGTGAGAGTTATTTGAACATCTTTTAGAATTCCATTTTGATTTATCTCTAGTGTCTTTCAGTGTATGTCTTTGTACAAGTTCTTTTAGTTGTTGTTCTAAGCATACATTGTATATATGTAACTTATCACAGTCTAATAATGTTGATATTCTGCCAGACTGAGTGAAATGTGGACACTTGACTTCCCTGTCCACCCCTTGACTCTCATCTGTTTAAAGTTGTCTTCAATATCTCTTCTACATACATTAAGAACCACAAAGATGCTGTTATTGTTTTGCTTCAACCATCAAACATAATTTAGAAAGCACAAGACAAGGAAAATATATTGCATTTACTCATATATTTACGCTATCTATTCTTTTCCCTCCTGATGTTCCAAGATTCCTGATTTTATCATTTCCTTTTGTCTTAGAGAGCTTCCTTTAGCCATTTTCTTAGGATAGTTCTGGTAAGACAAATTATCTTAGATTTTTTTTTTTAAATCAGACAATGACTTGATATCCTCTTCCAACATCCAACTGGCATCAGTTGAACATCACCTGATTGTCTTTTCTCATTCAGGTTGTGAATTTTCTAGGTTCTTGGTACAACCAGTGATTTTTCTAACATATCTTGGACATTTTGGTTACTATGTTAGGAGACTTCTGCTCCTATTTAAACCTTCTATTTTTGATTGTACTCACCATTTTTAGGTTTAGCATGTAGGCTGTGGCCTACTTCTGTGGGCTTTAATTCCAATGACAGTTTAGTTTTGGAATTAAGTGACCAATGGCAGTCTAGTTTGGAATTGCTATCCTGGTTCTGCTGGGGCCCCTGCTCGATTCCTATTGGTGCTGCCTGCGGGGTCAGAAGAAATATCCTGGGTTATCTTCTGCCAGAGGGTAGGGGAGGGGCAGTGGAGAGCTATAAGAGCTGGGCCTAGGTCTTTTTATGACACTGAATGGAAGGCAGGGAGACACTGGGCTGGGACTATGGGAACTCTGAAGCGGCTATTTAAGACAGATCTCAAACAGCTGGTCTCTTACATATGGAGAAGGTGTTGGGCTCCTCACCAGGTCTCTCCTGGGCTTGCCTGCTCCTAGCAATATGTGAGATAGAAAGAAAACTCAGGGAACTCACTTTATACTCATAAGCTCCCTACTCAGTATTTCTTCTTCTCAGCTATTTGAGTCCTATTTTCGTTGTGTTCTGAATTACTTCCAGGGCATTCAGTCATAGATAGAACGATGGAGCATGGAAACATGAGCTATGGAATCGTGTTCCAGAACTGAGCTTTCCAGGTTCATTTAATTTACTTATTTTAATCTTGGCAATTACTTTGAGATAGATAATACACAATCTTTTATTTTCCACATATGACAGTTTAGGAAAGAAAAATTAAAATTAGTAAGATCCTTGCAATGTCACCAAGGAAGGCAGTATATATAAGTGAATCACATACACAGCTATACAAATGTGTGCCTATATAGGCAAAAAAAAAAAAAGATAGTTATGGCTGTGATCCTGAACAGACTTACAGCTATATTATCTACTTTATTCACAAAATAAAGCAATTTGGGATGAATGAAAAAGCTTTTAAAAGTTACTTTAATTTATACACTTTTTTCAAATGTCATTATAAATCACATTTCATTTTTCATAATTTTTCATGGCATTGCTGGGTAATCTACTTAGAAACATTTTTCAGTTGTGTTATTTTATAATTACAATAAAGAAAACACAACTTTATGAATTGATTCTTCTTACAAAACAAGATATCCCTTGTTAACAAGACGCAAAGTAATTGTATTTACTGAAAAGTTAAACTTCTTTGTGTATATTTGGAGATTCTTCTTCATGTAACGGTTTTTCTTAAATTCTCAGACGTTTTAGAATTTCCATGTTTTGGTGGGAAATATTCCTTTGGTTTTATGTAACTAAGGAGAGTGTATATCAAATCTTGAAAGAGAAATGAAATAATCCTATTAACATGGAAAGAAAGGGATAAAAAGAGTTGCCTGAAGTCAGATTATATTCACTGCAGTGATTCTTGACTAAATGTATACATTTTTTGCATTCACTAACTTCAATTTAAAATAATAATCATAATGCAAATAGAAATGTTGATACTTTATTTTACAGTTTGTTTAATTCATTCGCATACGCCGTTTTCATTTTATTACCAAACATTTCCTTTGATTCACGAATTACTGAGCATTCCAGTGCTCTGGTCCATGGTTTCCTGGGTTTAGATTCTAGCTCTACCCTATCCTAGCTGGATGCCTTTAGCAGGTTACTTAACTTCAGCCCTTCTGTCCCTCAACTTTCTCATCTCAAAAGTAATACAGTTTTCAAGGAAGATTAAATGAGAAAATAAAGGAAAACACTCAGGATAATGCCTGCACACAATAAATACTTAATAAATGTTACTTATTGTTATCTCCATTTTATACATGAGGACCATCTGGTTCAACCGATAAGCATAGCTCACATGCAAGAAATGGATATGCAGCATATCTTGTACTAATTTATTTTGTATTAAAATGAAGTGGATTTAAATTTTCTTTAAATGCTTTTGCAGGATTGCACTTCGGAGCTGAAGAAATAGGGAGAGCTGATAGATAATACTGAGGAAGACCTTTACTGCTTGTCAAGGAGCAGCCACTTTGGAGCTCAGAACTCTTACCTTTACAGCATCCCTTTGAATATTAACATAACCCCTTAGCAAACTATGACCTCGTACATTGATAATCACATCTTTGGACAAAGGCAGAGATCTACAAAAATACAGGCAGCAAGCCAAATTGGACCCACTGCATGTTTTTGAATAGTTAGAAAGCTAAAAATGGCTTATAAAATACGAAACTTTGCAATCCATTTGAAACACTTACTTTGAAACCTAATTAAATAAAATGTTATCCTTCTCCTCCAAATTCCATAATTCTCATTAGTACACATGCCTGACCCCAAAATTATAAACAATTGTTATGTTTTTAATTACATCAGTAAGACACTTGTGGAAATGTATTTTCTCTCTTTAATAGATTATGCATGTACATAATGGTCTTGATGTTCTGCCTATTGGCCTATGAAGCCTAAAGTGCTTACTTACCAGCTGGTTCTTGACAGAAAAAGTTTTCCACCTCTTGTACTAAGATACTAATGAGACTCTTTGTATGAGAAAATGGCTTTTTGGCCATCAGGGAGGTATTTACTTCGAACTATATTTTTCCAATAGTGGTTATGAACTGCCTCTGTTAATCAGAGTTGATTTTTATCTACAATATATAATATTTAGCTTTGGGATTTGAAAATATTTATTTTGAGTTTCTATTAGACTAGAGTACATTTCTTTGTAATTTTAGCCTGATACTATGACCCTATAGGAGGAAGGTCAACCTTTTGCAATCTAGCAGAAGAAGCCGCAGGAGGTGTGAGAGGTTCCTTTCCTTTCCTTCCAAGTAACCCAGAAAGATTTTTCTTTTCTTCTGTGAAAATCCAGGATGCACGTTATTAGACTTCGTAGAGTCAAAAGATTAGGCCATTCAAAATCATTTACAACTGTATTTCCTTCTCCTCAATGGTTAAAGGAAATCGACAATTTAAAAATTTGTTTGAAACTCATAAAACTATTAAAATTTTTACTGTGCATTTTTGTTTGGGTGTTTTGATATTAATGTATTTTTAACCTGCACTGAGTATTAACTATCTTTTGCTTTACTTTTCTCACTATCATTTTTCTATTATCAGCATATTCTCTTTTGTTCCTGCTCGAGTATCTTACACATTTAATATTCAAATGTCACTTTAAATCACTGCACTCTTTCCTCCCCCAATACATCTTTGTCTTCATTATATATAGAACAAGTCACTGCATGGTGTACTCAAATCATAGAATTTGAAAGGTAGGGTATTACAATGTTTGTGAAACAAGAGTTTGGGATTGAACTGGAATTCTAGTGCCCACTTTGCTGCTTGCTAGCTGCATGAACACAGCCAACTGAATGAATTCTTGTAAACCTCAATTTTCTTCACTATAAATCAAGGATAAAAATAGTATCCAAGTCAGAGGATTGCTGTGAAAATTAAAGAAGCTAAGATATATAAGGTGACCAGCCCAGTGTTTGGAACACAGACACTGCATAATAAATATAGTTATATTATTACTAATAACAGAAGGATGGATTTATGGTTCAACTGGTCTAATCCCAACAATGTATAAACGAAACGAAGGCGAGAGCTAAGCGGCATATCCAAAGCTACCCAAGCACTTCCACTTATCAGCAGATCAAGGTTTAGAACTTCTCCTTTTCATTTCACTGCATAATCAACAAGCAGTTATTCTGGCAGCGGGAAACCAACTTTATCTCTTCAAAGATTAGTTTATATTATGTGACACATAAAGCACGAAACTAATTATATCTATCACCACTCTTTTGTTCATGGGATACTGTAGGTCTGAGCAAGGCTTGATTATTGTAAGTTGATTTGTTCTCCTTGTAAAGTATCTCCCTCAGCTCAGCCCTTCCCAGGACTCAATACAAGAAGCTATTGGATCATAGTAATAACTATAGGAAATATGTTATCTATTCTCATAATATAAATATAATATTTTAGAAAATTTCAGATATCAATAATAATAATGAAATACCCTTTATTTAATCAGCACCTAACTCTATGCCAGGCCCTGTGCTGTTAGATTAAAAAATTATATCTTAATTTTCATAATAATCATGAGAAATAGGAATCAATGCATCCATACAAAAGTGGTATTAAACTGGAAAAAATCCCTATAAATATAACAGATTTTTTTAATGGGTTGAGACATATTCAGGCAGGTTGCTGATGTAATAATTAGGAAGCCCTTTCCACTTCTGAAGGCCATTTCCTTGGAAAATAAAACTAAAGTCTTATTGCCTCTGCGAAGCTGTACATCAAAATATTTTGGTGCCCCCTAGAGGTAATTAGTAATGTGCAATTGTCAACCTCCAGGAATGAGCAGCTGAAGACAATTCAGCAGGTGTTATCTATTATTCTTTCTGCTTCATTCTCCGTACCAACGTGTCTCAGATACCAACACAGAGCAGCTCTTGAGTAATGGATCTCCAATTTTAGTGAACATCAAAATCTCTTGGAGGGCTTGTGAGAACACAGCCTTCTGGATTCTGTTCCCAGATTTTCTGATTTTGCGGTTTTGAGTTAGGGCCTGAGAAGTTGCATCTCCAACTACAGTCCTGGTGATTATGATGCTGTTGGTCCAGGGACCACATGCTGAGAACCACTCACCTAGAGAATCGTCTCAAAGTCAAAGCTATGTTCAGAAGCAGGTCAGGTTTCAGCATCCTTGAAGTGCTGGTGCTGAGGACTCTAGCTCTTTACTGCTCCCTGTAGATGCCCTCAAAGAGTGTGTGCAGAGAGACATGACCATCTCCTGTATGAGGGTGATCATTCCTGAGGATCTATAGATTCCTTGATCCCCACGAGTTCCAGTGGATCTACAGATAGTTGGGTGAAGAAGAATCAATTGAGAAATGAGATCAGAGAACTTAGGTTCTGGTTCCAGCTCTGCCATTTAATAAGCTGCGACTTGCATGAAGACCAACATCCTCTACTATAAGGAGTGAAATAGCAACCATCACTGTGGATGCAACTCTATCAAATAGCTTGGAATTTAGTAGGCTTGAAACAAATTTTGGTTAAATCTTAATTTCCATTATATTAGGGTTCCATGTCTACGTTTCCAATACAAAGACATTGTGAGAAACATCAGATAATTAAAATGAAAGAAATATCAAATAATTAAAATGAACACATATTGCAACAATGGAAAATAGTAGCAGGCAGTTAAATTCAAGGAATTAAGCTGTAAGTTTCATGAATTTGATCAATGCAATTACTGTTACCTACCTTTGTTTAAAAAGACAGAGAACTATAATTTTTACTCTTCTTTATCTCTTTTTCATAAATTCTCTTTTCTTCTTCCCTTTTCCCATATAACCCAACTTCACAACCTTTTTATTTCAAAAAAATGCAAAGTTTATCAGACATTTAATAACCTACATATTATTCCAATGCTTTTTATTTCTTTGCTGCATCGGTGATTGTATACATTGTTTCTAAATTATTGTAGGAACTGGATTTTTTTTTTTTTTTGCAAGACAATAGGAGATTAGGATATTGGCTATAGTGGATTCCACTTCTGCTTAATCCAGGTCAGGATTTATGGAGACCTCATGTGGTGACAAGAGGCACCACAGAAGGCTTTCTTCAGGCTGGGTTTAACAGTCAAAGAGAAACTCAAAAATTCATATGGGAGCAAAATAATCCATAAAGAATGAAGACCTAGAAGTTAATGTTACTGAAGCCTGCAAGGCCTTCAACAAACATCCTGCAGTAATACTAATGGAATAATACAGTGATATGTTAAAGGACAGGAGGCCTGGTTGTTTATGTATGTATAAAATTCCCCTTATCTACTAAAAAGTTAATAACACAAAAATAGTAAGATATGCCTCTCAAGAATTAATTACAGTCTTTCTTTTTTCTGAATGAAATCCACTGAACATAGCTTCTTATTTAAATTGGCATCAAATTTTAAAAAGATGTTTTTGTAGGCATGTTGCTATGTATGTTCGTTTCTCCTTGGTTTTACACAAAACAGAAAGTGATCAGAGATAGAATCAAACTTGAACTTATGTCTGTGAATTTCACTTATGCAACAATATCAATAATATTATTTATAAATATTTGGAATGCAGGATATTTTCTTGCAATTAAAATATGGAACAACAATTCTATGTGGTGCACAAAGTTGAACACAAATACCTCTTGTTGCTGACAAGATATTAAAGTCGTGAAATTAAATAAATTAATGTATCAGTAACCATATTTAACCACATAATTTATTGGTACGCACTAACGAAAATTCACTGAGGGTTGGGGGAGCTCCTTCCTCAATGACAGGTACTTGTTCTTTATCTCATTTTCCTTACAAGAAAATGTGACAAGGGCTTCTTTTTTCTTCTCCTCAAGGAAGTTACATAACAGACCTTTAAGCTAAAATCTAGAAGGACAAATGAGTTAATAAATGTCAAATGTTTTTGAAGGTTTTAAAAGAATAGAGCAATATAAATCTGCGGCATTAAAATGAGTAATCCTAAGAGTTCCAATTCAGTTATCAGACGGTACCCTGCCTTTGGGCACGTCCTGGAAAAGGCTTACGTTTTCCAAGGCAGGCAAAATGAGGTAAGTAGGGGTAGCCATTATGAAAGGACATCTTAGAAAATGTTAACTAGGAAAAACGTTAATGAGGATATTGCAGAGATTTTAGGTTGAGCATACTCTTGAGTTAAAGAAATCGGTTATTTGTGAGGAAACCTACTATGTGGCAGGCATAGATGCTGGAAATACAAAGAGTTGGACAGGTCTTGCTTTCAAGGAAGCTTCTAATAATTATACAAATAACTACTACAATATGAGGCTGGTATTAGGCGGGGACTTGCACAAATTCCAGGGAAAGCTTCTTAACGTAGAAATGGGAGGAAGAACAACAAGATGATGCATATTAAATCCAAGAGAAGGAGTAGAGTCATTTAGATGTCATTTCAAACTTACAGTGACATTGGCTCTTGCTGGGGGGGAAAGGGGGGCGAGAGAGGCAGCTGTTGCCAGACGTACATCACACTAAAGAGACAAGATGAAAGAAGGAAATTCTCTTTCAAAACATAGCGGGGGAAAAAAAATATCCAGAACTGCCCTGAAATAAAGAAAACCTTCTGGTATAATGTGCGTTGCTAGGGATTTATTTTTTCCCCTCCTTTCTCTCATAAGAGAGTAAAAAATCACACAGATACGTTCAAGCCCATAAGAGTTTTGTGAGCGTATTGAATATCCAAGACATCAACTGCCCATGGTGTGGTAAAGTGTGTGTCTACAAAGGAAGGGTTAAACGGAAGGGGTGGCTTGGAGATAGAAAGGGAAGCAAGAAGGTTTGAAAATGCTGTTTTCCAACTTGCAAAAACTGAACTTTTCAGCTCCCCAAAATACACGTGTGTGTCTGTAAGCGCAGGCAGATCTATTTCGGTAGGATTTTTCTTAAATTTAAATCATAATTTCTCTGTTTCTGTCTCTCTGCCTCTTGCTGCGCTGCAAACAGTGAGCAGCCCCCCTTAAGGATCGCGTGGCAAAAGCTGCAGGAGAGGCACTGGCAGGGCTGTTTATTTATGAGCCGCGTTCAAAGCCGACCTCTCCCCATTCTCCCACTGCAAACGACTATCTCCGAGCCCAGGTCACCTCTGGGGCCAAGGAGTTGGGGGCTGGGGCTCGGGTGGCTCCTTCTTCGGGCAAAGTTTGCCCGCGCGTGGGAGCGAGGGGGCGAGCCAGGGCGCACGGGAACGCGCGCCGCCAGCCGCCGCCCCCGCCCAGCGCTGGCAGCCCTGGCCTCACCTCTCCCCTCTCCCCAGCGAGGTGCGGGCTCCCATCGCGCAGCCAGGGGGCGGGCCTGGGCCTCGAGGGGCGGGGTCAGGGGGCGGGGGCTCGGGCGGCTATATAAGGCCCGCGCCGGCTCAACTTCAGACTTGGTGTTATTTATTTGGGAAGCGCCCGGACGGCGGAGCTTGGCGGCGGTGGTGGTGGCTGCCGCAGACTGTGGTTAAAAAAAAGAAGGCGGCGGCGGCGGCGGCGGTGGAGGAGGAGGAGGAGGCGGAGGCAGCTGCGAGGGATGGGAGCGCCGAAGCGCCCAGGCGCAGGCCGGAGCTGCCGCGCTTTCTGGGCACGGCGGGAGTGCTGAGCAGAAAGGGGAGCGCCGGGGGCCCGCAGCCGGCTCCGGAGGCGCGGGCCGGGTTTTTGTTTGGCTACGCTGAGCGCCAGTCAGCCCCAGGGAACAACTCCAGTTACAACAACAAGCCACCTTCCTTCCAGACAAGCGAGACTTGGGCTGCTGCGTCCGTCCTATTGTTTAGACACTTGCCAGGGGCTCCGGAGTCGGCAGAGCCACCGAGTCCCCGCTCTGAGTCGTCGCCCTCCCTCTCCCCCACCTCGCTCCCTGGAGCGGGAGGCCAGGAAAGCAGTGGGAGAGGGGAAGGGGCTGGAAGGAGAAGGACTACCCGGGACTGCGGCCGTCGCGTCAGGTGCAGCGCCAGGAGCCGGGCGGCGTCGCCACGCCGGCAGGGGTACCGCCACTGTGGCCTTGGGGGACGAGATTCAAAGCCTGGGAAAAGTTGCTGCACTTTGAGAAGGAAGAAAACCACTAGTGGGAGACCGCCGGGGGCCGGCCGTGGCTCTGCGCCCTCCGGGACCCGGCTCTTGTTTCTTCCACCTTTGCCATCAGGTGTCTGCCGCGGAGCTGCGGCGTATCCGGGAGACGAGCGGGGCTGACACGCGCGCACACACGACTGCCATTCAGCTGCCGACTGGCTCTGCCTGGAGTAGTGGATCCCACCCGCCCACCTGCCACGGAGCCATTCTCCAGTACGCCCCAGCAGGACGCTGACACCTCCAACCTTGGCCTTTGCCTTTCCACTCCTTCCGGTCTGCCTGGCTTTAAGTCCGCCCCCAGTCAGTCCCCACTCAGTCTTCGCAGCAGCTCTCGTCCTCCACTTGGCCTCTTGGAGTTCCTCGCCGGGGTGCTGACTAGTGGATATTTCTGCCCGGCTGCGGCGGCCCGACTGCCCTTTTGTCTTTTCTGCGTGACCTCGGGGCAGGTCCTGGTGCAGAGCGTCGCCAAGGACGCCGAGCGGGAGGCGGGATTGCTCAGACATCTTTCAGCGAAGTGCATGTGTATTTGTAAACCATCCTTGGCTGTCGGGAGACCGCGAGGACGGGTCCAGGCTGCGGCGGAGCCGAGGGCGGGGGAGAGGCCGCGTGAGTGAGCAGAGTCCACAGCCGTGCGCCCCCAGAACTGCGCGTCCGCCCCGTGCGCCCCCGCGCGCCATGCCCAGTTGCCCCGCGCGCTCTGCTACGGGCCCGCTGGGCTCCCGCGCCTTCTAGCTTTGGGAGCCCACTTTGATCGGGGCAATAATACCTATTGAGCTCCCCTCTTCTGTCTCGTACCTTCGCCACTGGCATCGGATTTGCAGAAGCGTGCGTGGGATCAGAGGACCGCCCTCCCCCCCACAACCGGCCCTTGCATCGTAGCGGCCGTTGGAAGCTCCAGCTCTTTTACCGCCAAGTTCATCCTTGGGAGACAGAAGACGCGTGATCTCCTCTCCGCTGCTCTTGGGGTCTCCTTGCAGCCCTGGCCAGGCCGATTCATCCTCAGGACCTAAAGTTGCCCAAGGAGCTCCTGCTCTGCCAGAGGAGGGTGCAGAGGGAGGTGGGAGGAGTGTGCCTGAGTGGGCTCTACTGCCTTGTTCCATATTATTTTGTGCACATTTCCCCTGGCACTCTGGGTTGCTAGCCCCGCCGGGCACCGGGCCTCAGACACTGCGCGGTTCCCTCGGAGCAGCAAGCTAAAGAAAGCCCCCAGTGCCGGCGAGGAAGGAGGCGGCGGGGAAAGATGCGCGGCGTTGGCTGGCAGATGCTGTCCCTGTCGCTGGGGTTAGTACTGGCGATCCTGAACAAGGTGGCACCGCAGGCGTGCCCGGCGCAGTGCTCCTGCTCGGGCAGCACAGTGGACTGTCACGGGCTAGCGCTGCGCAGCGTGCCCAGGAATATCCCCCGAAACACCGAGAGACTGTGAGTATGCGCTCTTCGTCTTCCCCTCTCCCCATCCGGGCCGCTCACCCCTGCCTCCACTGGAGGAACCTGGCAGCTCAGGGTCCTGTGCCTGGGGCAGCCTTTGCTAGCTCTCCCCCATGCGCATCCTGGGATTGAGCTCTCCGGAGGGCACTGGCCAGGGAAGGGCCACTGTCCAAGGAGGGGCGGGTCCGCTGGCAGCTGCGCTAGTTCTCCCTCCCCTGCTCTCGTCCCGCCACTCGCAGCTCCTTGCGGGGTAGTTCTCTGGGGCTGGGGAGCGGGTAGATAGGGGACAAGTATTGGAGGATGCCTGGGGCAAGTGAGACTCCACTTTGTCCTCCAGTCTCCATAAACGGAGTCACCTTGCGATTGCCAGCACTCCAGGTCGGTTTCAGAGCCTAGTCCCTGCTCTTGTCGCAGGCTGGCGCGGAGGGGATAGCAGGGAGACTCAAAAGAGAGAAACTTGCCCTCCCCGATTTTGTGTCACCCTCCTGGGGGCGAAGGGTAGGAAGAAAGGGTCATGGAGTGCCTGGGGGTGCTTCTCACAGGTCGCGGGGAGAAGGGTGCCCCAGGACGGCGACAGCTCGCATAGTAGCCGCGCGCAGCCCCCCGTCCCCGACTTCTCCGGGGAGGGGAAGACTGCATCAGGCCCCTAGGGACTTGTCTCAGCGGGCGACTGCGAGGGAGGACCGTGTCCCATCCGTTAAGCGAAGTTAGCACTGGTTCTCCAGCGCGAACCAGCCCAACCAGGTCTTACCACTGCGGCGACCCGGCGGCGCCCGGCTGCCCCCTCCGGCCCTTCCTGCTGAACCCCCGCGTCCCCATCCACCTTTCTGGCAGTTTCTGCGCCCCTTCACGTGGCAGCAGCTCCCCTGCCTTCCCCTCTTCGCGCTCCGTTGCCCGCAGACGTCCCCGCCTCCCTGTCTCTGCGAGTCTCTAATGAAGAAGTAAATGCAGACCCGGTGTTGACGGCCCACGCGCTCCTGATGGGGCGCTTCCAGAGTTCAGCGAAGTGGAGCATGGAGGCCGTTCTCTTTGTGAACGCCGAGGCCGCCGCCCCGCGCCAGTCCGGCCGCCCTAGGCACGTTCCGCTCTCGCGGTTGCGTGTGGGCCGGGAGGAAGCGAAGGGCGCGGGGCTGGGCCGGCAGGGGCCAGCGCGTCTGGACTCGTCCCGCGGCCTCTTTACCCCCGGGGTGTAAGGGTTTCGGGCCGTGGAGGGGAGGCGCTCCGATCCGCACGTCTCCACCCGCGCAGCCCATTGCACTTCAAGTCGCCCTTCTTATCCAACCCATTTCTCTCGCCCTCAGTTTTAAGGCCCCAGTTGAGCCCCCTTTTCCTTTGCAAATGGCTCTTCTACCCCCAGCCTCACTAGGTTACCCCTACTCCTTCGTCACCTCTCCGAGCTGGCCAAATCGGGGCTCTCTTGTCAGGATTCGATCCACATTTGTGTAGGGTGGTGGGTGGAGATTGATGTTATATCGAATAGCCCAACAATTTTAGGAACAACTGAATGGTACTCTGCTTAGCATGGGGAAGTGGGTTGAGTAGAAAGGAAGAGAAGCCACGCACAATTCTGTTTTAGCACTTGTCATTTCTTGCTATTCAGGACAGTTTAAAGTTTAAGCACGAACATGTCTTACTCAACAAAAAGGGAATGCACTTGGGTGGGTGGGGGTGAGGAGGGAGCGTAGCGATTGAATTTCAGGTCCTTGAAAAAATATACATCCTTATGAAAGATGAACAAAAAGTTTCCAGAAAATAGTTTACTGGGTGCTGACTTGTAAATTTCTATCATTGAAACAGTTTGAATACAGATTTCAAACATGATGTTGTAGAGTCAAAGGTGATACAGAGCTTACTTCTATGAAGAGCATTCAAACCGCAGCAAAGCCTGGTTTTACTTGAAATGATTGGAACCAGGGCAAGTTTAGATCTTGACCTGAAATGCCAGAAAAGGAGATCATGACTCCTGAAGGAAAAGTGCTGCAGAAATCTGAACAAAAATGTCAGGGCCTGAATACTATTTCCATTCTTGCCCCTGTTAGTAGTTTTCACTTTACAATCACAGCTGGGTTCCCTGAGCTGCAAATGAAGAGTTAAGTTTTAATACAAACAGAATTGTTGGAAGGTAAATGCCTATAAATGCAAGTCTTTGAAGTGCAGTTGTTTTGATGGCACTAATTTTTTTCTGTGACTTAGGAAGTTTCGCCACCGTGCTACCTAAGGATAGTGTTCTGAATTTTTATAAAATTTCTTCCTGAATAGCATGAGAAAATTGGGCATTTAACCTCCTGAAGGGAACTTTTTTTTTGCGGGTTGGGGGGGTGCCTAACAATTATAGTAAAATAGCAGAATACCTGTGAAATTAATATACAATCCTTATA
Source organism: Symphalangus syndactylus (assembly GCF_028878055.3). Classification (NCBI taxonomy): domain Eukaryota; kingdom Metazoa; phylum Chordata; class Mammalia; order Primates; family Hylobatidae; genus Symphalangus; species Symphalangus syndactylus. Next base: position 28,032,651 of record NC_072438.2, read on the forward strand.
GAAACAAAAATGGAAAGGACTCTCCCATACACAAAACACAACAAACGAGAACTTTTTTGTGATAATGTAACCACTTCATTTTCTTGTCATATGCCAGCAAGAATGAACTTTGTAAATGTGTTGAGTCATTTTAAAAATATCATTTTAAAGGTTATCCTCTTCTTCCTACATACTTTGTATACTACTTTAGTTATTGAATTAACTTTTAGTTCTGATTTATTCTACATTTTACTTGAAGCAGGTAAACATAGAAATAAAATGGGACTTTCACTTTCTGGTTTTTCTCTTAGGGATTTAAATGGAAATAACATCACAAGAATTACGAAGACAGATTTTGCTGGTCTTAGACATCTAAGAGTTCTGTAAGTGCATCTTCTGTATTTTTGAATAATTTTTTAAGATTGCATATTTTGAATCATTACTGGTCTCAGTTTTTGTAACTATTCTGATGACAGTAACATAAAAAATTTAAAAGGTCATGGTTTCCTTTTTCGTGTTTATCATTGTACTACAACATTTAATAAAAATTGGGGCTTTTATTTTAAGGTTGGAAGCATGCCATAGAACCAATAATCCAGAAATGACCTCAGATCTTTGTTATACCATACTCTAAGTGCTTTATGCATATAAAAATGTTGAATAATTGTTTTCACAAAATGAATAAGTAATAAGAAACATTTGATACTTTTAAGATTTGAAATTAAAATATTTAAGTAGATCTGTATTTTATTATTAATAACAAAAGGATTTTTTTTTGCAGAAATCTAGTATCAAGCATTAAAATCAACCATTCAAACTTTTCAGCAGAGTTTATAATGATCCATTGGTCATATTTTGAGTTTTTTATATTTTGTGTCTTTGTAGCTTCTATAAAATTGTTGCAATATGATTACTTCTTTAATTAGTGGGTTAAATTAGCTGTGAGTAAACCACCACTTGAGAGTCAGTGTAATGTTAAATTGTTCTCGCCCACAGGATTGTAAATATTGACATCCCAGTAGCCATACAGTTTTGACCATTGTGCATTCAGTGTTCTAAGTTTTAAGAAACACATTTTGGTCATTACAAATTATTCCAGTTGCTGATGTGTATCCATGTCAGAATTGAAGTATGTGTATGATAAATTACTGTATTTTGATTATTTGTTAAGTTGAAAACCAGTGTACCAAAGAAAGCTATCAAAGCTTCAGTGTCAAGGATTACTCTTCAGATACACTATTAGTTTAAGGGTCAGAGTTTTTACCGGTAAATCTTGTGAGAATCTGCATTCTTATTAAGTTTTGTGATGCAGACACTGCTATTTCCCTTCCATGAGTTCACTCAGATATATTATTATTAAATTTGATATTGGATCTCAAATCAGAGCAAAATTTAACTTTATAAAGGGAAAGAGTTTACCAAGTTTTCAGTTGCTGAATTGAAATTTATTCAGATGGTGAGTGGTAACATTAAGAAGCATGTTATATTTTGCATTTCAGTCAGCTTATGGAGAATAAGATTAGCACCATTGAAAGAGGAGCATTCCAGGATCTTAAAGAACTGGAGAGACTGTAAGTATTTTCAATTCCAAAGTTATGACAACATAACTGTGTTTTTTAAAAATACTTAAATTTCAAGCATCATGTCTTCAATTTCATGTCTTAGGTTTTGAAAATTTGCAGAAAAAGGAGGATGAATGAGTGGTTTTCGGGCTAATTTATGACAAATAGAGTTCCTGAATAAAAAGTTCTAACTTGTAATTAAGCTCAAAAATACAGTTACTTTCCTGAGACATGTATTTCCTTGAGAATCATTGCTTTGGTACTTAAAGATGTACAAGCATTTCTTATTCTTCATTTGATTTGTTTTATTTGCTCATGTAGGAAGAAAGGAGGTACTTTTATTTGCATTAATTGTGCATTAGGGAAGAGAGAAGTTTTGCTAATTGTTATTTTCATTTTCATGGTGGTGCTTTGTGTGTCATCAGTGACATTTGATGAAATATTTTATATTTTACTGATAAAGATTTACTTTTTGATATTTAGCATGGTGAACATTGTTATTGTTAATAATTACTTTTCACAGTTTTATTTTATTCTACACTAGCTTTAAAAATATTTATTCTGGAAAAATCTAAAGATTATGAAAGTAAGAACTGTGTTATCAAATTGTGGTCATTCAAAGTTGGTTTTCTTCCCAAGAAGATTAAATGTAGACTTCAGATTTTAAGGTACATTTTTTACGTATTACTTGAGGACTTTAAAAATGTTTACAGTATATATCTGCAAAAGACAAAACCTCTGTCTGAAATATTTAAGATAAATTACAGACTTTGTAATTTGAAGTATGAATTGTATGTCTTACATGTCTTGATTATTCAGGTTTGATATGTTTGCATTTTGAAGGCAAAGAAAAGCTCTAGTAAAAGCAGCAACAATTATTTTAATAAGTTTTCATGCCTGCCTTAATGGTCACTTTAAGTAAAAATAATTTTTTTCAAAAAATAATAAAATCTAATGTTCATTTTAGGCTTAACACATATTCAGGTTCACTGGGCAAAAGGGCAGAAGTTAATTCCCTGTAATTGTCCATAAGTAGAAAAATGGTTTGTCCCCTTCCAAGATATTTATAAATATATAGACTATATATTTTTTTTTTATTATTATTATTTTTTTTTATTTTTATTATACTTTAGGGTTTTAGGGTACATGTGCACAATGTGCAGGTTTGTTACATATGTATCCATGTGCCATGTTGATTTCCTGCACCCATTAACTCGTCATTTAGCATTAGGTGTATCTCCTAATGCTGTCCCTCCCCCCTCCCCCCACCCCACAACAGTCCCCGGAGCGTGATGTTCCCCTTCCTGTGTATATAGACTATATTTTTATCACCTCAAGTAAAACACAGAAATGTCTACTTTATTTTACTATGGGTCTTTCTGTATGATAAATATTACAATACAAGGACTATGATTGTGGAATTCAAAATAAATTTAAAATCACTACTTTCAACTAATTTTAGAGGGAAATAAAAATTGGTAAACATTTGGTTGCGTTCCTAACAAAGCTTGTAAGTTCATAGCCTATCTCTAAATGCATAAAAAATACTCTGAAAGTATTTATTCTTTGATCTCCTTCATAGACTACATGATTAGCTAATTCCTAGTAAGTAACTTGCAAAGATATTTTAATCTTTAAGAAAGCATCAATATAATTCAAATGTTTGGTAAAATGAATAGATAATTTAAATTGTTATTTAAACTTTATGTTTTCAAGAATAACGTTTAGTCATCACAGGAAAGTGTCTTGAGTTTGGTTATTAAATTCCAAACCATTGAAGGAGTTTTGATGGTTTTTTATGCAGTCTCTATTTTGGTTATATTGTTGTTTTAAATATTTTCGGGAACACAAGAACTAAACAAACTTTCTCATTCTTTTTCAAGTCACTTCAGAGTGTTGTCTGAACTTTCATCTTGAATAAATTAACTTTTCCTAAAACTTATTAACCAGATGCTATATGCTCTGAAATTTGATTAGAGTTGTAAGTAGGTACTATTTTTTGACTTTTACTTCCTCTGAGAATGTCACTTCATCTCAGAACAATTTTCTATTCTACTAAGACTAAGTCAGATGTTTCAGAGTGGGAGGAGGATTCGTAATTCTGAATGAAAACTAATATATATGCAGGACTTCTTTAAATCACCCCAGCTGTTGGCCAAGAGCAAATATTTCATATTTGTGAGGAAAAGCTGAGAAAATTCCTTTTGTTTACAACTGCCAAGTCCATCTGATGGAAGCACATTGTTATCTGACAGCCAATTCATCTCCTTGGGACTCTGGAATTCAAAACCATTTCTTAGGAACATTGTGGATATGCTTTTCAAATATTTATTTTTTTTAAATACATTAAATGGCAAGGCAGGTTTGCTAAGGAATGCATTCAAGTTATTGTGAAACAAACTATTTTAAATTTTGTTCAGTGTATTGATTTAAAAACTAAAAACTAAAAAAAAAAAAAAACCCCAAACTACCCAGAGAGTTCCATAATCAAACTGCTATGGCCTGTGGTATATCTCTTTATTTTAGTCAGTGTCATTAACACCAAAAAATTGCTTGCTTTTTCAAAAAGCTGCAAGAGACAATGTGAAAGACAAAAAGAAATCAATAAATTAACTTTTTACTATGTATTGTATAAATGTATATGGTCTTTAGCAATTTAGTTGTGAAATTTAAAATTGGAACTCTAAATTATGAGAAAGGTATAAAACTAGGTTTATGTTGTAAATCCCATTTATATACTGAATAGTGATTTATTTTTATTCCTTGTATGAAAAACAAAATAAAAACATTAATTTTATTCGTGTGTAATTTATGGTTTTAAGTTATTTTCATTTTAAAATGATAAAACAATTCTAAATTACATTTTGTGCATATTTCATAGTTATAAGTTCTTTTTATTTCATTTTATGTTGATGGACATTTAACTTGATCTATAGAAAAATATGAAAACAGGAAATAAAGATCTGTACCTTTTTAAAAATTCAGCTTTTTAAACTGCAAGAAACAGTCATGTTGTTGATTTGAATTTAATTGTAGCATGGAATAACAAAGTCATTATTTGCAAATCAAAGCATTATAGCTGTAAAGTATAGTTTTCCCTTTCAAAGAGTGGGTGAAATACAACATTTTCAGATAAACTGTCAAGAAGGAGTTAATAGTAAAATACCTCCTCCTTTCTTTCCTCCTCCTCTCCCTCCCTTCCTTCTTTTTTCTTCCCTTTTCCTTTCTTCCTTACCTTTTTAACTAGCTCCTTCCCTCCCCTCCCCTTCATTCTCTTACAACATGAGATGACACATCATTGTCAGAGTGTGGTTATGCATCACTGTAAAAGGAGGAAGTTGTAATCATGTCTGCATACCATGAGCACACATTATTTTCTGTTTTGACAGTTTGTTTCTGCACTCTCAGACCTAACATGTGCAGAGTCATATTTCCTAGGATGCTCTGTATTGCCAGTGGTACCTGTTTATCTAGAATGAAAATGAAGCCTCAGAATGTGCCTCATATAGACTGTATTAGCAGGTCTCCTGTTGTTCAATCAAAAAATTTTTCAAATGAAATGTACTCTACCTAGATAACCAGTTAATTCAATGGAAATTTGGATTAAAAAGGTCACAAAGAAGCTTCAGTAAGAATCAGGACACTTAGGAAGTATATTTCTTTTATATACCTCAAGGAAGATATCTGTGTATATTTGCAATAAATTGTCCATGCAAAATTATTAATTTGAGATTTTTTTGGATGCTGCATAATGTCCTAGAGGGTTAAAAAAATAACACTGGGACCCAGCAATGCTGTGGGCTTGTGTAAAATTCTGTTGTTCACACACTGTTTATGGGATTAGATACTACAGTCATTCAGTTATATTTTATGGCCTTTTAGGGAGACCCAGACCATGTCAGGGTTCCACTAGTGAAAATAATCTTCTTTTGAAAGTTCCTTGATAATACAAATGCAAAAGTATGAGAAAGTTTTTGAAATTTTTTAGGGTTGTTATAGGACATTTTATTATTTACTCCAAGACTGAAAAGTGAAATGCATATATGCCTAGGTTATGTTGGTAAGAATCAGTAGCATACTGTGAAAAGTCTTGGATATTAGGTTTTGTGTGAACAGTGCAACCATCTTATACCCTTAAAATAAGGAAATTGTGGAAATAATAAAGGCAGGCATGTGGAGTGTTCATCTTTTCCCACCAATACTTGGTAAATGTGTGCTTTTAAGACAAATATTGCTTTAACTTCTCCTAGTGTTAGTATAATTGGGTTTGAAATGACATTTTTCCCACTAGCTTTGTCATTTGATACTCATTTATGCATGAAAATGAGCTCTGAAAATATTATTATGATAAAGCCATGTAAGGAATCTTGAACAGTCAAGCTGTTAACTTAGACATTTAAAGTTTCCACCAAGTTGATATAAAGAACATATTCTTTTTAAATTAGAAAAGTCTAAGTCCCTTTACAGTGAAGCCTACATTTGACTAAACACTACATTCTAATGAGATGGTATGTAAAAGACAAATTTATTTTTCTTAAGGTGATGCTGAATTAGTTCTCCCTGCATACACGTAGCACTCCTAAGCATGGGACAGACAGTGTGAGTGAGGCTGAGGAAGTGTGATGTGGTAGGGTTTTTGTTGTAGGTCATTACGAATGAGTTCAAGAGAATATGTTGTGGAACAGGTCTGAAAGAAAGCATCATTTATCCTCTGTTCATCAAGGATCTGGATATATTCTCTGTTCATCAAGGATTAGTCTCTTCTGACTAATCCGACAAGTTTATAGGCAACACATAACACATACCTTTTCTTAACAGAATGACAATCTAACGGTGCTAATCTCCTTGGAAAAGAATGCAAGCCCATCTCAAAAGAATTGTTTTCTGGTATCTTTCCACACAAGTTTAAAATCATGACAGTCATTTTCTTGGAAAGTCTCTTTAAAGGACATGTCAAACTCTGTAACAGAGGCTGAGTATGCACATAACATAAAATATAAATGTCCTAAAAGATGTAATAGCTATTATATGCCAGTGATGTTCACCTATTTGTAAGCAATGTGGTTGATTTTAAATTAGGTTTACTGATGCTGGTCATAGAAAGCTTTAATCCCTGTGCACTGTTACAAGTTTAGCAGAACGTTGAATCCATCTGAGGGAATTTCTCATGCAACAATTTTTATGGGCCTTGAAGTTGAATGGTGGTGAGAAGGCCCGTTTGCTCTTTGTGGACCATTTTATAAATTCTGAAGCAGCGAGGGTGTTTATTTTTCCCACATCTGTTTTGGGTCCTCTTTTGTGACAGTGTTTGCTGGATGCCGTGTCCTTTATACCTCCCCTGAAATGAGTAGTTTAGTTTGCACTGTTACAATGTATTTGTGGAAGCAGCCAATGTCAAATATTTTACATTTAATTCCCTCTCTCATTTCTTTTGGATACCTTTCTGCTTGAATTATGTCTTCTAGACTGAATTTCACAACTTCACATGGAAAGAGAGACATTTCTGCATGGACTTCATATATATTGCCGTTATCTTTTTTCAAACCAAGTGTTATCTGCTGGACTGGAAAGCGTATTGATGAAAATGCTTTCAGAACGAAAGCTTGATAATAGGGCTGTGATTTGATCTCATCAATATTGCTTTACAATAATATTTACAGAAAATTATTTGGATGTCCTCTCTGCAATGTCCATACACTCTGAATACAGATGGACAGTTCTGGAGCATTGGCTCTGTGCTGCTCTTTGAGGTTCTAGAGTAAAAGCGAAGAGTGTGGATTATCTAGAAATCCCTGTTCTTTGACATCTTATTTTATCTGCTGATGCTTGGTGTCTCATGGAATACCAGGGAAATACACATTGATTGTACTGTTGATTATGGTTTCTAACCAGATACAGGCTCCCCTTTCTCCTTTTAAAATCACAAATGTTAGAAAAGAGGGATATCAGAAAACCTTTGGTTTTAATTCCACTGAGGGATCTTGATCACCTTGCTTCATCTTTCAAAACTTCAATTTCCTCATCTTTAAAACAGGGATAATCATTATATCTCATAGTGGCAATAAGTAAGATAATGTGCATAGCTTCACAAAATGCTGGGCACACAGCACTTAAATAACTATTATTCTGCATTTCAACATACCTCTCATATTTCTCAATTGCGGAGTTTAGGAATTATTTTATCTTAGCTGCTAAAGCGTATATATGATCCATTTGAATTTTTACGACCATACTTACATTTTTAAAAAATGTTCTTCCTCATGTAGGATATGGTCAACAGAAGAGATGTGAAGAAAAGCCTAACAACCCTTCAATGGTTATTTCAGAGTGTTTCTCATAGTCTCTCTGAATATGTAGAGAAATACCGGGAAGTAAGGGGATAAAAGAGGGAGCAATATTTTGCTAATAAGTATTGACATCCCTAGCAAGGAATACAGGGGATTAAGTTATCATTGATATCACTGCTGAAAATGTAAACTTTATTTACATAGTACAAAATAAATTTTAAAATCTGTGCTTTAAAAGTGTTAAAATAAAAACATTTTAATAAGAGAAGTCAAAATTTACCTGAGAAGGTGGCAGAAGAGGGGGCTAGATAGTTTTAAGCTTGATCATTCATGTGGGAGAAATAGGAGGTTAGAAATGGTAGGCTTTAAGACAGCATTTATCAAACATTTATTACTGACCTAGCATGCTGCTAAAAACACCTTATATTTACAGTGACATGTAAATATGGAGTACAAAATTTTACTGGCTTTGGTAAAACTGTTTTCATATTACGTTTTGAATTAGATGGAAGGTTGTGAACATTAATTGAATTGAGGTGAAAGTTACAAAAAGTAAGAGACTATAACCTCTGCTGAAGGACAAGAGTCACAGACGCAGCTGGCAGATAATAATTCAAAACAATGTTTGTCAATATGTTCAGGCTGCCCTTCAAATTGAGGTTGTTAAGAATCAGTATTTCAGAGGCCAGTGGTGTTTTGTGCAATGCAGAAAGATCATTCACTCTTCTGAAAGTCAAACTCAAAAGTAGCTGGTAGCACAGAGCAAACAGTTCCTGGAATCCTTTCTCATCTTTGCCCTGGGAGAAAGCATCTCAGAGACATACATTACACACCTTTCTGAAACTGCGAATTGCCATCTAGAGAATTATCAAGCATTTCTGGGATGTTGTGGGCAGATTCCATCGAGGGGTGATGACACATGACTTAGATATCACCATATCTCTGTCTCTCTTTTGATACCATTGAGTGTCTGTGCTCTGAACAACGATAATTGACTCACCTGGTCTGTTTAACAAAGCTAATTTATGTTGGCTCCCATAAATAATACTCTGTGATATCTTTAATTCACTACATGCTGTTTCCTGTTCTGGAACCATCAGATTTAACTTCAGCTCATTTACGTTGGAGATCTTATTCTGACACGATCATCTTCAAGCTGTTAAGCAAATTTCTGTCACAATTAGAAGCTAGGCTACTTTTTCTCTAGCTCTGTTTAGTAATTGTTATATACCTTAATAGTTTTTAAAATAAGTTTAAATTTTAAATAAATGCTTTTTATTTTAAGGATTTAATTTCTGGTGATTGTACAAGCATCTATCCTTTAAAATTTTTTTTTAACATTTTGTAAGTTTTGCTTTTTATGTTAATGTTTGCATAACCATTTAACCTTAGTATGGATGGAAGAGAGAATAGAAAAAGTGGAGCCAAATGTGTATTGATACTGCTTTAAAGACAATAAAAAGGAAACATATACTGTTTTGTTGTATCCATATTACCACATTACTTACTGTTATCTGTCCTTTTTGTGCAATACCACCTTGTCTTATCCTAAAAACAGAAATGTATCCGGTGGGTTTAGACATATAAAGATCATTCATAATAACTTTCATGAAATAATTATAAAGTACTTCAATTCAGAGAAGAATGCTTCGTATATATTTTGTTTTTTTTTTCTGAAATTTAAGATACCTAATTTTCAACAGGTGTTTAAAACCGTGAGCTGAACATAGAGCTAGCTTTTTTAAAAAATAAAACTTTGTTTTATTTACAATTGCTTAGTTCATAGATATTTAAGAAATGGATCAAATAAATCTATGTTTTGCCTCAGGGAATATAGGTGAAAAGGAAAGCTTCAGCATTATATTATTCTGAATTATTGTTTAGGAATGTTTAGACTATTTTTTCCAGAGGAGTGATTCAGAGGGTGTGTTTTAGTGTCACACCACCTTTATTCAGGCCCTAGCTTTATGTCTTTGAACTCTGCACTTCCCTCCAGAACAGCAGTGAGAATTGTACTTACTCACGGGGATGTGGTGAAGAGTGAATGAGATAACTTGCATAAACCTCTCAGAATAGTGACCATCACCTAGTAAGCTTATTACTTACACAGTGAATTAGAGCACGTGTTAGCTATTACTTACACAGTGAATTAGGAACCACTGGGAATAAGAAAGGGATAATAATTAAGAAAAAAAAACACTTCTTGTATCCAATCTGAAAAATCTGCTTTCTCACAATATATGAAACTCTACTGATGTAGAACCGTTAACAAGAAAGCTGGTAGCAGCTGTTACTCACTTATATCTCTGAATTTGTTTAAACACATTGAATTCTTTCCAGCTTCTAGGTGATGCTGAGAATCACATCACCAAGGATGTTGATGGAATGGAAAGGAGGAAACTACTGTCTGGGGCATGTGAAAGCAGGTTTGACAGCCAGAGAATGGCATCAAACCCAAGGCAGGTGCCTCAGGGAGGATGCCAGAGGAATGTTGGCTTAATGTGAAATGTAAATGCTAGGGCCTTGCTGAAATATATCAAAATACTAAGAGAACAATCTGTTCTCATTCAGCATTTCCTAAGAACCTACTAAGGACCAGAGATTAGGAAATGTTGACTGAGAGCAGGCTGCTCTCTTTGGCTTTTCATATGGTTCAAAACTTACTAAGTGCCAGGGAAGAAGGGAGGGAATACAAAGATTTAGTCTTTATGCTTGAAGAGCTCACAGTCTAGTGGGAAAGAGACCAGTACATGAATAAATATTACACAGTGTAAGGGACTCTTGCTTATCAAATGCTGTGGAGACACAGCCAAGAGAAGCACTAACTTTTTGTAGGAGAATCAGGGGAAGGTTCACAGAGGATGTAAGAAAGCACCATTTGGAGAAAAGGAGAAGCACTTGATAAAGAGAACTGCCTCTGCAGGGCCCAGGGGCTTGCCGAGAATGCTTGCTCTGGCTAGAGAATAACAAATGAGGCTGGTAAATCTCGTGGTTTGGATTACATCATGAGAGCTCATTTCTGGTGTTTTAGAAATTGGAATTGGCTCTTTGGACAATGAAGGTCCTTCCAAGAGTGGTTGCATTCCTAGAAAAAAATCTCATTACCACTGTTGCAAATATTTGTAATCTATTTTTGGAGGGAAATATAACAAAGCAACAATCTGCATTTCATTGAAATTGTATAATGCTAGACTCTGGAAGTACACTTTCTTCAGAATCATACCTAACAGAGAACAAATAAATAAAAGCTTTTGATTTGACTTTAAATTTTACCTTGCTATGTGCTTCATTCAGAAAATTAGTGTAAGTAGGAAGTAAATTCACTCTTTCACCACTAACTTTACTATTTGCCCCTACTTGTCTTGGCATACGTTTTTTATTAGTATGCATTTTATTAAGGCCTGAGAATGTTTCTGTAGATGACCAACTTCTTTGTGAGTTCACATAAAGTTGTGGTGCGATCATTGCTTCATGGCATCTTTTAGAATGGAAAGAAGTTCTGAAGTTTACCTGGTCTAGCTTCTCACTTACAGGATTTTAAAAAATTATATCATTTTCCAAAAAAAAAATCCTAGCCTCTGCTTGAATACATTTTGAGATAAGGAGTTGAGAGTTTCCATTTCTTAATAGCTAATTCTTAGAAAGCTCTTCTGTATAATCGAATTTCTTAGGAGTTACAATCAAGGGGCCCATTTCTGCCCTCTGGAGACTACATAAGTATAATTCTGCATCTACCCAATGACGCTTTCAATATGTCAAGATTGATATGCCCTCTTTTCCTGTCCCTTTTAATATTTGTCTTTAAAACTTTAGAAACATCTCTGGTTTCCTCAGTGTGATATTACTTTCTGGAACTATATCCAGAAACTATACTATATAATATGCCTCTACTCCTCTCGAGCTAGGCAGCTTGTAAGTCATTTGAGTGCAAAATGTTACATCAGCTCTTTATCGTTTTATTTAGATTTGGGAAAAGCAGAGAAATAGACAGTTATTTTAAATTAAATGTTAAATTGTACACTGAAAACAGATGGGATTGGGATATGACTACATCAGAGATAGTATTTGCCCACTCTTTCTTTAACAGGTGTGCATACCAAGCATCAGGGCTTAAATTGAGTTAGAGTTGCAATCACACTCTTTTCTAAAACATTTAAAACATTCCAATTTACTTAGACATTTTAAAACATTACTTAAACAGATTTGACACCACTATTAGTTATAATGCTGAGCCTTAAATTCAGTTAAGGGTTGGAAGCTGTGGGTTGAGGTTTGAACTCTGGGTTGATATTCTCCTGATTTTGCCTATGGGACAAATCATGCTGACAATTTCTCACACCTCTTTTTTTTTTCTCCCAACTAAATGAAAAGCTAAGAAAATTGAAATTTCCATCTCCCCACAATTCCTTGGCTGAACTTTAGGCCAGTTGGGACTGTGTATGGATTATTTTAGACACCATTCACTGTGGTATTTCTGCTGGATATTGAAGTCACCTACCTTAGGCGCCTAAGACTGAGTCACAAAAATCCTTTATCATTGTGTATATTCTGGTTGACTGATGTTGCACAGGATTTCAGTTTAAAGTTTAGACCCCAGTAATCATCATCTTAGTAAGCACAATGGAAAACTGCTTTGAAGAGTCATGTAACAAAAGGTGTAACCAACTTTTGATTTGCAATGCTTGAATTCTCTTGAATGTCATTTCATTCTTTTCTGAAATACAGGATGAGGCATGACACTACCAAATCACAGTCTCATTGTTGGGTATTTTCTATGTAACATAAGCTTTGTTTTTGTTTTCTCAAAAGGCGTTTAAACAGAAATCACCTTCAGCTGTTTCCTGAGTTGCTGTTTCTTGGGACTGCGAAGCTATACAGGCTGTAAGTAGACACAAATAGCTGTTGTTGCTTTGGGTAGTACCTTGTGTTTTATTAAATGTATTTCGGATCTGTTTCTGTGTGCTTTCCTGGAATCTATTCATCAATAGATGAATGGATTAAAAGTTTGTGTTTTTTCTTTAGGAAATTTATGATTTGTTTTCTAGTGGTTCCAGTTGTTTTATTTGGTTAGGATTTAGCGGTTTATGTATGTGTTACGGTAATTGGATTATTATTTTTTTTTTGGTAATGTGATGATGGCGAGATTTACCTACTTTTTAATGGAAATGTTTGATTAAGTTCTGAAGGGAGAAAATTGCTACTGTGCTTCCTCTTAAGAGGAAGTTGGCAGTGTGTTCTTGTAAAGTTGAGATTTTTAATGTCAGCTTTTTTGGTATTGTTTCTGGGCTCAAGTAGTAGTGTTTATTAGTCCGAAAATATTATTATAAGGTATTTAAAGAGGGCTGTAAATTTCCTCTTGAATGTTTCCTTTAAAGCCACAATTTCAGCCTCTGCAATATGAATGACTGTATGGCAAGGTTTTCATATCAAATACGTCATAGACTATTAAAGGAAGTAATTCCTTAAAGGAGCATATGTGAGTATTAGGAGGAATCACTTTTTCCTCCCTGGAATGCTTTTGCACTGACCTAATGTGTAATAGGGAAAACACGTTTTTGAAAGCATTTAAAATGAGATTTTCAGCCATATGAATGACTTTGTGCAGATGGGAGATAAGCTACAAAGTTTTGGAAAAATAAATAGCAATGATTATTGAGGTACGTGCATGTTGTGAAAAAAAACTGCTGGGATATGTAGAGTAAATTGCTCCATTAGCCCCACCTGGATGGTGGGCGTCCCATATGGTACTGTTTGTAGGGAAAGTGAGTATATTTCCTTCTTCTAAACTTGTCTTTGTAGCCTACTAGTTCAATATGGTTATCAATTCCAGAAGTAGGAGGACTGTCCTCTCACACCCTTCACCCCCAAGAATAGCCAGGATCTTTGTTACGTCCTGCTGAAACCTTAACAAACTTAACTTACTATAGGGAGATATTCCCCAGCTGACATACCGGATCTCTCCAGAGTCTTTCCTGACTTTGTTCCTCTAAGGATAGCTAAATCACCTGACGTTTTTCTCTTCTTTTTTGTGTTCCCTGCTGCTCAATTGGCCCAATTTAAGTAAATTTTAAAAATAAAATGAAGAAACCTTGGAATTGCATTTTTAACAAAAATTATCTAAGAGCTATTTTTACTTAGGAAATAGGATGCAGGTTTGCTATAAAGATTATATGTATGCGTATCAGTAGATAATGATATCTAAATATTTGTGCTTAGTTTCTAAAAAGGGCCTTAGAATTGGTTTTGATAGTATTTCGCTTTCAGCTTTAGTTATTGTGACTGAGGAGATTTTTAAGGAATCGACTTGGATTAATTTCCCCAGTTTAAGGTGGTTTAATCCATTGCAGGATCCCTCAGCAGCAAATTATATTCTGCTTCACATTGTGCCCTCTTTGACAATATCTCATAGCAGACCAAGAGATTTTCTTTTATGTTTTATTATGATTTTATAACTTTATGCAGCTGCTATATGAAAAAAGACTTGAAATCTTTAAGTGAATTAAAGAAACAGAATCCATAAACCTATGACAGTGTTTCCTAATTAACTAAATGCATGTTGGAAAATGGGGAAACAGGCAGCTAGAAAATGTGTTCAGATTTTTTTATGTGTCTTTCTGGCTCAAAGAATTTGTCCTGGGAGTAATAGCAGCTAAAACAGTGTTTGTTAGGTGGAACTAGTTACAAGAGGGATGTGGATATTTTTATGTTTCAGAAGTTATATAACTTGATGGCCTAGCACTCAGTATTAACAAAGTGTGTCCCTTTACATGAGATTTGACATCAGATTTAGGCACTGGATGTACATAGAAAACTAGAGGTGGAATATTTATTTGCATTCTCACGTCAGGAATCTTAATTTGAGTTAAGGAACTGTTGCTTCATCTGAATTAGACCTAGGTGAATTGTTAAGAGTGCTTTTTCTCTTGAGAGGCTAAGTTATAAGCTGCATGTGACCACTTGTTTATGATGGTGATAATTAAATTAAACAACTGCCATTGGAAGTCTTTAATAAACAAAGGAACACACGCTTGTGAAGCTCACTACTGGGTAGTGTAATTATGAAAAGCAAAGGTACAAGCTCACATTTTCTTCATATGATACAGATGCCTAGTAGCTCACCTGAAACAAATATTCTAGCAGATGGGAAAATGTGCACAAACCTATATGCACAACATCTTTTATAATGCTCATTTAAAAACATATTTTTTTCACAGGAAGGACAAGTAACATAACAAAGGATATGGAATTTTTGACAAATAATGGGGAAAAATGATAGGACAAGGAAAGTATTTGGTAGTTGATATATATATGATTGTTTTATAAATATATGTAAAACAATATATAAGTATATATTCTATAGATACATAATATTTATAGAATATATATTTTGACATTTATATAATATATGTAATTAATTATACATAATATATAATATATATTTATATGTAATATGATATATAATTAATTTATATATTTATAATTTATATTTATATATAATATATTTTATATATATATATAGCAAGCCATAGTTGCCCCTACTGTCTAATGCAGTAGAGGCATACTATATGCAGAACTCATAAAAAAACAAATTTAGGATTTACTTCCTCTGTATAGGTCGTTCCGAGATATGAATTAATGTTTCAATTTCTTTATTTTCTTAGTTATTGTATACTTTATTCATACTTAACACTATGTTTTCCCAGGTATATCACTAATAAAAAGTTTACTGGTTTAATATATAGTTTATACACTGAAGTTTGATTTTCCGCATTGTTTGCTTAGATTAAAGCTAGTTGGATATGCTGGACATTGTGTTGCTTTTCTTTGAGGTATGGAATAAATAATCACCATTTGACTAGTGGCTGAAAATAAGATGCCAGGGGAAGAAGCACACATGCTTTTCATGGATTCTAAATGCAATATAAAAGAAAAGGAGGGTATACTGTATATGAATTATGATTCGACATGCTTGGTTGCTTCTAGCGGCCAAATATGCTTTTCCTTTGCTGTCTGCTCCAATTTCTCTTTGGACGGGTTGAGAGAGCACTACATGTTCAGGTCAAGATGTTTGCTCAGAAATAGTAGTACAGTTGCAGCTGTGTTTGTTGGAGTAGGAGACTAGTTTAAATAGCATTACCATTTATCCAGTCCATTAACAGAACTCTGTAAAATAATGCCAACTCTGCATAAACTACAGGACAGTGTAATAAAATTACAAGCACTTGTTGACAGATGGAAAGTGCAAGTAAAGGGAAACTAAAATAAGGGACGATAGGTTGGAGGTTAAAAAAAAAAATAAGCCAGCATGAAGTTTTCTTAACTTATAGACTCTATCTTCCCCTTTGCTCCTCCTCCAAAATCAAGGTTGCATTTTTATTGTGAACCTAACAGTAGAGGAAATTATTTAAAATTATTATATTTTAAATCTGGAGCTGGTTAACTGAAGAAGAGATTGCAGGGAGTTTTGAAACAGTTGATTATGATTGATTGAAATTTATGAGTACTAATACAAATCTTCCTGCTAAGTGTAACCTTAAAAGAGGCTTAGGAGTAAGTGATTCACACTTTCTGATGAGTTTGCAACTACTAATCTGGACTCACTAAAGAGGAATTTCATTGGTAGTACTGCGGTTAGACATTTGGTTATAAATATTTGTTTTGTGGTTTTTGGTTTATTTCTTTGAGTATATTATATTTACTGAGACTTCTAACATAAGCTTAAGTATCCAAAGCACTTTTTAGAAACTCATTTTTCACTTTTATCTGCCAAACCAAACCAAAACTAAACAAACAAACAAAAAGAACTGCATCTGTCCCAGGGACTCATTTTCTCTACTTCTTTGAATAAAAACTTTTTATTTCTGGTTCTCAAGTGCCATTCATTATTCCTCAGTGAGTTTTGGAGCGACTAAATTATCTAACATTAGGAATGGTATTTTTAAGGCCAAGGACTCTCTTTATGGCCTAGTGAATACTTACCTGAGACAAATAGATTTTGACTGCTTAATTTCATTGGCCAGGTCATAATTCATTATCTGTCAGATAGGATCTCAGATTCTCAAAATTGCTTTTGATAACTATAATAATTGGGACTTTCTTAAGAGGAAAACTTAATTTTTTTATTAAGGTCATCAATTAATTTGTTCAGCATAACAAATATATATAATTAAGCTGTCTTTATTTTCCTTTCCATCACTGCCATAGAAGGAGACTTAGTTTTTGTTTCTTTAATAGTTCTAAGAGTAACACATGCTCATTGTAAAAAAGAGCTAGGAAAATCAGAAAAAAATAGAAAATAGGAAGTAAAAATTATCTATTATCTCACTACGCAGATATAGCCATTATTGTACTTATCAATTATTATCTTAGAATTATTTTTATGATTATACATATAAATGCTACTTAGACGTGTATTATGAAAACTTTTTTTTTAATATCCCCAGGGTCTAGTATAAGGCTTGACCTTTAGAAGCTCTCATTAAGTGTTTGATGTATTGAATTAAATCTCTGTTGGGTTCAGGGTTTGTAACTTGAATGAGCAAATAGTAACTCTGGGACGGCATTATAAATAATGGAGAACCAAATTAAACTTAAAGGATAACTTGGTCAATTAAATGTTTGATTCCCTTAGGTTTCTCATGGAAGTGTTTCAGTAGACACAACACAATCAAAATGATCCATTTTTCACCTAAGCAAAATGTACCTTAATTTGATAAAACGTTATATAAAACTAACTCCCTAGTTCTTGGATGTCAATTTAGTCTCATAGGTTTCTTGGAGTCAACCATGAAAGCAGGATACAACAGAGGAGCCCATGTACTAATTTCTCTTGAATTAATTTCTGCCAGCTCTGATTAAAGTGTGGACTACTAGAGGTGTCAGGTGCCATAGTTTCCTGCTTCATTTTACTCTTGGCCTGTTTGGCCCCTGCCACAATAAATCCGACAGTGGTTGTGCAGGAATTGCAGGTTACAGTTGCTACGGTTACTGTTGTTCAGCCAGACCGACATCATTACTCATCTAGCGCGCTGCCGTGATAGCTACCGCTGATTTCTGTTGCTGAGACTGCCAAAGAGCTTCATGTGCTAAGGGTGAAAGTTCTGTCGAAGGTGGCGTCTGTGTTCTAATTTGGTGTAAGGAAACACTGTCTGAATTATATACTGATACTTTGCTAAGGGGAACAGATTGACTCTGTATCGAGAGAGAAAACTTAGAAAACTGTTCACTTTCAGTGATTAAAACACCAAGTCCTTCATTACCAAGGTAACTTATTAATTACTTATTGGGCCCAAGGGACTCTGTTTTTGCCGCTTAAAAAATAGAGACATACAAAGAGTATTGCATTTAAAAAAATTACCACTATATAACCAAAAATTTATTTTCAAATAGATGGACAACAGACTTGATATATGGATATCTGAATACAGCTGAAAATAGCCACTACCACTTGTCATGAAAGAAAGAAAAGTGCAAAGCCCTGAGCAGGACCTACTTTTACTTTTATTTTTTAAATCAATGTGTAATCCTGTGATTTAAACATTCGAAATCCAATGAAGATTAAGATTATATTTGAGATTTTGCCAGATCTAGTGTTGATGGTTTTTACTTCAAAGGGGTTACTAATAGACTTGTTGCTAAAGAAAGCTAACAATTGTCTGGTTTCTGCTGTTACCAACACACAGAGTGGACCTTCTGAGTGTGAAATCCACAGCATAGCTCATAGCATAAGAAAATCAAATGCAAGAATGCAAGAAGGCTTTTTTTTTTTTTTTCACTCAGCTGTACTTATTTAAACGGCTGCTTTCACAAATGCAAATGTTTCTAAACCCACCAACAAGTACTCATGGTCTGCCAACTTGAATTTGTAGAATACTATGATCGATGCTCAGAAGGGAAACTAACAAAATATGTGGCTCCATATAATATGTGGTATTTGTGGGCCTCAGCTGTTGCTAACATCTGACCTATACTGTGTAAATTAATGCCTAGAGAGTTCATTGAGAGTGATCAAATATGTGAATTTAAGTCTATCATGTTCATGTAAAAAAATGTATCGTATACACATCATCAGGTAGTATTTTAAAGTTTGTAAATAATGAAATTGCCACTACAATCTCAAGGTTACAATTTTGGGGACTGAAATTTACATAAATATTATTTCTAGGAATAAGGGTTGATAGAGTTTTAGTTATATTTAGGTAATTTTAATGTATTTGCATTATGTTTTAAGACACTGAAATCAATTTACTTTCTATGTTAAGGGAGGTTGTGTAAAATGATAGTATTTAAATGCCTACTCAGATACTTGCGGTTCTGTTAACTTTGAAAGTCAGGAGACAACGGTATTGTCGAGTTTTCTTATCTGTAAAATGAGAAGGATCATACTATTTACTTTCTGGGGATAGCACAGTAAAATTTAGATTCCGTATTCAGAAGAACATTGTAAATTTTCAAGTATGATAGAAATTATATTTATATTATTATCATCCTTTCATTGCAAGCAAGATGGAAATGATAGTCACTCAGATGTCCTTGCAACTTGTCCTCAGTCAGCAAAGTTCCTGATACTGTTGCACAGCCCTCTTGTATTTATCCTTACAGTAGTCACACATAAATATGTGTAGTCACATTAATTATCTTACCATAGCAAATTGACATAAAATGTGCATTTGTACCATGTTATTTCTCTTTACTTGACTGCAGAAGGTACATTAGGGCCAGGATATTCTTAATGAGATCTCTTCATGCTCTCCCAGTTGATGATTCATATAGTTTTAAAATTCATCTATAAAATAAATTACAGATAGAAACAAAAAGACTGTGACTCAGGAACTATTTGTTAGTGCATATATTTAGACTGCTGTTTTAATGATGTGTTTTTCTGAATGACAAATGAAGGAAAAATACAAATGTTAGAAAATGCTGAGTAAACTCCTTAAACTATAGGTAAAGTATTCTGAAAGTTGTTCAGAAGATTTACATATGTTGCTAAGGAACATTTTCACTACGAATAAAAATTTTATTTTTAAAATAATATAAGATTAATCTGTTAGCCTCTAATACATAACATATGATTTGATCTATGGGACACTGTCATCTTTATATAAATTGCATAGGTGATTTTAAGTGTATTTTTAGACCACTAATTATGTCAAAATCCAGTAAAAATTGCAAATCTTTTAGCACTTTAAATCTAAGTAATGTTACATGATGAGACAAGTTTGAACCAGAAGTCATTTTGTTTTGTTCTTTTTTCCACAATTCCAGTACTTCTCAAAGTAGCATGGATATATATGGTGTATATCCACTCATTACATGTTACCTGTAACTGAGTTGATTATAATCACTGAATTTTTTATGGAGGGTTAACCTTAAAATATTTTATAAATTTTGATATAAGAAATCATTAGATGGAAGTTTTAAAAGAAACTAAATCTTAGAGAAGGAAGCAATGAAGAGTAAAACGACCGGTCCTTGACAACACCCATGGCCTAGGGTACAGCATAGAGGTGTGAAATGTTATTAAGAGAACATCTGTGTCTCTTGAAACATCCCCCAAATGATGGTTTACAGCAAAGTACGGCAACATGATTTAAGTGTTAAAAACAAAACAAAACGAAACAAACAAAAACTTAAAAGAGACATAAGTAAATCTGGAAACAGAATTGGAAAAAATAGCTTGGCCCCATCATGATAGGTTTCTTCTACTAGTGAAAGATTAAAGCTCGAAGTATGTGAATAGCTGAGAACAGCACAGAGAAAGGTTGATTGCTTCCCCTCCGACAGTTCCAATTGATTGAAAAAAGCCTAATTTAAAGTTCTGTTTGTTCTATGTCTTAAACCATCAGAATTCTCTTTTGGGACCCGAGGAATGCTCTGGAGGAAAAAGAATCCAAGGATAAAAAGTCATTGCAAGCCAACAATTGTTCCTAATCCTCACAAAATGCTGGAGAAATTAAATTTATTCTTTATTGCTCAAAGTGTTACCTAGGTCACTGGGCGATGGGAAAATTGGACTGGAAGTCGAGTAGGCGCAAGCTTTGTTTTGTGTCTAGATGCTTAACCTTAGACACGACAAGGCATCTTAGAGTGTTGTGGGAACTTGGTTCAGAGCATTAACACCAAGACTTTTATTACCCCGGATTTATAATAGGCTGTGCTGTCAGAAGATGAAAATGTTGTGTTTACATTTCAGTGTTAAATGATCATTTAATTAACACCTAAGGGGAAAAAAAACTTGTGAAATTCTTAGCAGCTTTTATTGTTGGTTTCCTGGGAGGTTTTAATATCCAAGTTTCATTGAGAATTTTTTTGTAAGTAAAGACACAAAAGACATTATAGACTTTTTAAGGAAGACAAACAGTTTAACCTTGACCCTTTAAAAAAATATTAATTAAATTAAATTTTAAATCTGGTGTTCTTATACATTTCTAGACTAATATATTAAAATACATTTTGATTGGACACTACTTTTGTGTAAACAGAATATAAGTATTATTGAATTTACGTTATACATTTTCTAGGGTAAAACATTTGAAATTACTAATTAGTTTATCTTAAGAAGTTTAAAATGTTTAGGACACTGACTTAAACATTTTGCATCTGTTAAACTACCACTGTAGTTACATTGTTTAGAATCTGTCTCAATGTAGGTATTCATATGCAAGCATATTCTACTGGTAAGTTACGTCATTATTCTATTATTTTTATCATTAATTTGGATATAGCTACCTCATGATGAAAGAGGTATATATAATACACACACACACACACACACACACACACAATAGGGAAGAATAATGCCATTAATATGAAAACTCAGATTCACTTAATTAGAAATAACTAAAAGATTAGACATCATAAAATGCTTTTATTTACTCTTGCTCTTTTATGAGACAGTTAACCAAAAAGGAATGGTCTTGAGGCAAAGTGATAACATTTGGAAAATGTAATGTGTACTGTCAAGAGTAGCTGCATAGTTAGTAACACTTTAAGGAAACTTTTCTAAAACTGTCTTTAAAGTTTACATCTTTTTTATTCTCATTTTATCTGAATATGAAGCTTTATGTTCAAATATATGAAACTTAAAAAAATTTACCAGTTTACATGCTATTAAAGTAAAATCTTTCTTAATTTTTCCAGAAGTGAACATGTCATTATGATGTAGTCTTTTTCTAAATACACTGTTTATATTCACACTGAAACAGAAATGCTTATCTGGTTTGTTGTTGTTGTTGTTTAAATTCCAATGCCTCAGGATAAAACTCACTCTCTGTCTTACTCATGATAAAGAAGTGCATGGAAAAGGAATGTTGTTAAAATCTCTCAATAAAAAGCCCTGCTTTTAAGGATTATGCCTTCACTTACAAAACACTACTGCGCATTATGTAGGCACTTTGTATGATATGCTATGCTCTACTTACTTCTATCAGGTTTCAACCTTTCTAAAAACTTTCTTCATTTTTTTTTAACACACTTTGATCTTTTTCTTCCCAAAGCAACTTTTCTACCGAGCCTCTTATCACAAAAACCCAGAAATAGGAATATTGCTTTAAACATTTTATCTTCTTTACTTAAGGACCAGCCTTCTGGTTGAGTTAGTTGCAAGACAAAACAAACAAACAAACAAAAACAAAAAAAGAAACACAAAACATTGTCCAGAAGTATAAAAGAGTGAAAGACGAGAGAAAGAGAGGAGTAACAAAACCTGGTTATTTAATATAATGGATAGCCAGGGTATTCTAAATGGTATAGTTTATCATACCAACTGATATTCCAAGCCAGTCGGGTGATGCCAGTGGTGGGGGGCGGTGGGGGGAGGGCGTGTGGAGGGGGAAGCGAGAGGTGGGCATACTGAGTGCTTAAGAAACGTACAGAGGGAGAATAAGTATTTAGGGAAATTATAGTAAATTCCATTTAACATAGATAAATGTGTTTCTTTTATACTAAGGAAGTCAATGTTGTGCTTTTATACAGAGAAAGTCAGTGTTAAAATTTCATACATTCCTTTTTTGAAATCTCTGCTCAGAAACTAAAAAGAAATATTTCAGTATTTATTTTAGATAAACTCTCCAGGCTTGCCTCTTAAAAAAAATAGGAATAACTTCTTAATACAATCTGCACTAACAAATATATTTGACAGTTACTCTAAGTCATTTCATGTATTGAGGTTGGGAAATAAAATATCTAGAAATACTCTGTATTGTACTTGGCAGTGATTAGTTAAAATTAACCTTCCGTTTATATCACACTCTTTCACTTGGCTTTGATGACCCACCATAATGTAGTTCTGCATTACCTCTTCAGCATTATCATGCATCACAGCAGATCTACGGCATCTCAAGCAAGCAGATTTTCCCCTTGCTGCCTGGAAATTCCCAGCATTATTTCTGGACTTCTTTCTTTCCTCCCTCCTCCTCATATAGGCCTCAGCTCCTCTACTAAAGCTTTCTCAGTGGTTTTCGTTACCTCCATATGATCATTCATTATAATATGGTACAGACTATTGATTCTATGGTACATGTGGTACAGACGGTTGATTCAGACCGCCTGGGTTTGAGTCACTGAATGTGTCATCTTGGGAATATCACTCAATTACCTGCCAAGTGCCTCAGTTTTTCCTTGTGTAAAATGAGGATACTAGGAGTATGTTTCTTACAGAAGTGTTGTGTGGAGTAAATTATTTCGTAAATGAACTGAGCTTACTATGGTACTTGGCGTATAATAAGTGGCATGTACTTACTTTTTTTGCTTCCTTTTATCATTAAAACTGTATCACTGTTTCATGTCCCACATAATGGGTTGTCACATATAATTATTTAATCGTAACCTGTGTATTAACTTTGCCGAGATTCCTGTCTTATATTTGTCTTTGTTTCATATGTAGCATCTAGCCTAGTACAGGTTGGCTAATAAATATCTTTTTGATGGAATAGTTGGAAATTAAGCCTGAGAAAGACACTACCAATAGATTGAATTTGGGATGATATATGTTGAGGTGTGAAAAAAGCACTGGATCAGAAGTCAATAGGCTTTTACGGCCAGGTGCTGTGGCTCACGCCTGTAATCCCAGCACTTTGGGAGGCCGAGACGGGTGGATCATGAGGTCAGGAGATCGAGACCATCCTGGCTAACACAGTGAAACCCCGTCTCTACTAAAAATACAAAAAATTAGCTGGGCGTGGTGGCGGGTGCCTGTAGTCCCAGCTATTTGGGAGGCTGAGGCAGGAGAATGGCGTGAACCTGGGAGGCGGAGGTTGCAGTGAGCCTAGACCGTGACACTGCACTCCAGCCTGGGTGACAGAGTGAGACTCTGTCTCAAAAAAAAAAAAAAAAAAAAAGAAAGAAAGAAAAAAAAAGGCTTTTACTAGTTACATTCCTAGCTCTGCTGATCACTAGCTGCAGATGCTGAGCAAAGACACTGGCTTTTTTTTTTGAGGATCAGTTTCTTTGTTTATATATAAGTATGTAGTAAGTCAGATAAGAGAGGGACCTTGCCCAATGTGTTCACCATCATATTACCAGAATTTAGCAGAAGGCCTCGAAGCCTCTAAGGAATGTGTGAAGATAATTGAGGGAAAGGAAGGAGATCAAAATACATCTAAGATGTGTTCTTTCTGTTATTCAAAAATTTACAGGGAACTCTTCATAGGCCCTGGAATAATTACAGTGGTGGAATTATTCATGGTAATAAACCAAAAATTAGATAATTAGTTTGTGGATAAGTGATTGAGATTTTTCTCTCTACTATTAGCTTAGATTTTGAATGGCTTTGCTATTAAATGTGAATTGTTTGAAGGCTTATATTAAAGAAATGATTTTTTTTTTTTTTTTTTTTTTTTTTTTTTTTTTTTTTTTTTTGAGACGGAGTTTCCCTCTTGTTGCCCAGGCTGGAGTGCAATGGTGTGATCTCAGCTCACTGCCACCTCCGCCTCCCGGGTTCAAGTGATTCTCCCATCTAAACCTCCTGAGTAGCTGGGATTACAGGCGTGTGCCACCATGCTTGGCTAATTTTTTTGTTTTTATTAGAGACGGAGTTTCTCCATGTTGGTCAGGCTGGCCTTGAACTCCCGACCTCAGGTGATGCGCCCGCCTCGGCCTCCCAAAGTGCTGGGATTATAGGCGTGAGCCACTGCGCCCAGCCGGTTAAAAAAAATGATTAAAGGAGATTTGATGCTTATTCGTTATTAAGTGGTGATCTTGATACTTGATAATCTGTCAATATGAAGTAAGTGGTGTACAACTGAGGTAGTTTTAATAATCACCTGTTTCAAACATCGCTAGTGGTAGCATAAAGAAATAAGTTAAAAATTAAACAGGGCAAATCAAGATAATATAATGGATTTGGTTAATAAAGGTTTATATGTTCATATTTGTGTTATAATCTTTTCTGTAATAGGTTTGAAGCAGGGACCATCATTTTCTGTAATTCTCCCTAGGAAATGCATTGTGCACCCTGGACAATTAATTTTCCTGACCTTTTGAGGAGAACAGAATGTGTGGAACCTGAATACCCTGAAGGCAAAGGAATCTGGAGTCTGTTTCTAAGAGGAGAGCTTCTCTCTGAGTTGGTGTGGGTTTTCTTTCCCTCTCTTGAAGGGGAATGAATTCCACACCTAATGAATAGTTTCAAGGAAAGTTGTTAATCAGGTACTCAAAGTGACCACCCTCGATTCTTCTTTTATTACACAAGAACGTGAGGGAATGAGAAAGCAACATAGTTACATTTGATAAAAGGAAATACCCTTTCTCCTCTCCCCTCCCACCACACCATCCCTTGGAATTTAGTTGATGTGGGAAATTACTGCAGCAAATAATGTGTTTGAAAAACCAAAGTTGTATGAACGAGATTATTGCTTGTAGCTACAATAATTATGTTAAAAAATCACAAGGTATATCCATCATCATATTTCAGAGCAAGAGTTTTCATCTAACGAGGCTGGAAAAGAATTTTTCCCTAGTTCTTGTCAATCTCCCAGGGAAGCATGACATGCAGGAATTACTGTTGTTACCAACATTATGTTTTGTTTTTTTCTGATTCATCAGAATCGTTCTGTGGCCGTAAAATGGGAAACTCCATCAAAATCAGATGAAAAATTTCAAGTAAATGTGACAGAGGGGTAATAATGAACTGTAAATATAATTGAATTTTATTCAGATGGACAAATGTTATTCTTTAATCCTTTCCCATTTAGAAGCCATACTCTAATTTAAAAAGAGAAAAGTGGTCTCTAATTTAAAAAGAGAAAAGTGGTTTAAAACAACAACATTAGAGTCCAGATATTTCTCTATTTTCTAAATTAAGCCACCTGGGTTGAAGAACACTATTAAATGTGGGTAAACATGTTTTGATAAAAAGTTTTGTTATTTCCAAATAATTATACCCCCAATTATCAGTGTGATATCTATTACCAGATACTCACTTGGGTTGTTTTATTTTAAAATAATATGATTCAGTTTTAGGTTTTTAAAAGTATAGTTCTTATTTTCAATTCTCAAGAATATGTAATACCTTTTATTTATTACTATACTAATTTTATATTATATTTCAAAGAAATGATACCTACAGTGTGCACTCCAGTGGTTCAAGAAAAAAGTGTTCTGTGGTCAAATGTGTTGGGAAATAATGAAAGTCATATCACGTGTGGTGGCTACAGTGTACACTTGTGTGTTAATCTTAAAGGCATACTACAATAAATAAATCTGTTTAACCTTTTAAAATTTGTTTTTCAAAGTTATCTAACTGTAGAGGCCTCTCTTCTTTCTTAATTATTCCTACTTAGTCTTGTTAATCCAGAGAGCAAAACCAGTCTTTAGCTTTTCCAAAGAATAGTTCCTTTTTATTACTTCTGATGGAGATTTTATTAAAGATCATTTAGGACATATGGGGTTGACATATCTTATTTTTTTTTGTGCCAATGTTGTCACATGTAAGACTTTTAATAGTGCATTGGCTTATAAATCTATTCTTTTCAATCCATCTTTGAAGGTGAACTTGGCATTCTGTTGTAGCCTTGAAAAATAGAAGAACTTAGAATATTTTCTAACAATTTCATTAACTTAGCATCACTATTTGCTTTAGGTATTTGTTTATATGTGTGTGTATGTGTGTGTTGCCTGTGTGCAAGCACACACACACACACACAGCCATTCAACTACTATTTTAAGGACTTTAACATTTTATAGCTTAACTCTCTCTCTCTTCCCTGCCTCAGCCAATTGAAGCACCAGAAGTCCTTTGTGGAACACCTGCTGTGCACAGCATTCTTTAGCAACACAATGAGGTGTGCATCATCTAAGCTGGTGTGAACTTGCAGGAGTCTTTCTCACTCTATAGAGAGGGTATTGGAGCCAAAAGCTTTTTATGTACAATTTGGAGATGATTGGTGGACTTTGAAGTCATTGCAAAACTAATTTGTTCAGTATTTTTGCCAAGACCAATCTTTCTGGTATTAGAAGACAAAATAACTTAGATATGAGGGTTTAGACGCAGGAATAAAAACAAATGGAGGAGATGATTATAAATCTCCAAAGGTAACTTTTAAAAATACACCTGAATGATGCTTCTCACCAGGACACTTAATATTAATCATTACTGAAAATTACCATCTCATCTCTGAGTTCCCCCCCAGTATGTTGCTTTGGGGTCACCAATTTTTATTTATCGTTAATATTAAGAGAAAAGATACAAAAGAAAACAGAATCATAAAATTAGAGTATGACTCAATCAAAACTATTTCAAAGCTTGATATTAAATAAACAATATAAATAATTTACTTCAAATTATACCCAATATTTGCACACACATTTAATCTTCAGCTTTTACTGTGCCTACAGATCTATTTTTAATTAGTTTAGGCTCCCTCTTCTTAAAGAAGCAGAATACCCAAACCCTCCCATTTCCCTTCCCTGATCTATTCTTCTCCTTTGGTTTCCATACCATGTATATATCATGGCATGTATTTTGCTTATGTTGTCTGTCACTTCCAATTAATGTGGAAGTGTTGTGAACGTAGACAGTAGCAGTAGATGTACAAGAAATACAGGTTGAGTAAGTGAATGAGGGCCTTGCAATAACCTGCCAGAATTTGAATCCTCGCTCCCGTGTTTACTAGGTGGGCAACTTGCTGCCATTCAGAGAGTGCCACCACCCTGCCTGGTGAGTGGGGCCCCTTTCCTTGTGTTGCTGTGCAGTACCAAATGATGGACACCTTCCCATACGCAGATGCTTTCGCTTACTTTTTAACATGATGAATCCACAAACCTCTAGCCTAGGGACTTAAAAATGTGCTGCTTTAGTTAACTCTAACATATTATAGAAACTGTTAATTCTTATATTGTCATTATTAGCTTGCTAACCAAATCCCTTCCATAGGTTATCTATTCTGTGAGGGTTTGGACATACATATGCCACTCCCTTCACCATAGGGCAGTATTCACATGCGCCGGGTGCTCAAATATTCATAGGTTGAAGGAAAAGGGTAGGGAGAACAAAGGAATCATGGAATCATCCTTTATGGTGAATAAACGAAAGACAGCATTTGAAGCATTATCTTTATAATATCTTTGCATATGTTCTTTCTTGATAGTGTTTAAGTTTAAAAAGAATAGCCATCAGTATACTTGTTCAGTCAATATATCTAAGCACTTATGCATAGCTGACTTTTTGTATCAATTTCTTCACTGTAATATATTAATTCTGTTTACAAAATCCTGAAGAATGGGCTGTCCTACAACACCTTTTATATTATTTGTCAGTTCTCTCCCAATATTTTTACCCATTTATGTGTGTGAGAGATTTTATTTTGCTTAATTTGCAAATAAAACAATATTACTACAAAATTACTACAAAGTTGAAATTGCTAATGTGGTAAGAAACAACCGAGGCAGATGGTTTAGTCTCATCATTTTGTGTCTTTACGTAGGTTGCTAAGGGATAGCTTACATCATTTAGTTTGTCTCCACAGTTCTTTGCCATTCTAGGGCATGTACTTCTGACATGTTTATTAGGCTTTTGTGTTTGGTCACTGTATTACATCCAGCAATTTATTCCTTTCCACTTAAATTGTCTTCCCTGTACAGGGGGTGGAGAAGAATTCAGTGTCTGCACATAAAAGGCCATTATCTTATCTTAGCAACTCCAGCCATTCACTCCTCTGTGAATCATGACAGCTCAGCTGGGAAATACAGAACTATATCATAAGAGGGCAAGATCATGGGAGTGAGACAATGATGAGGCCTATGACATTGGAAGGTGGTGAGTTCATCATCTGCAACAAAGATTAACAACCCTTTGCTGAGCCTGACCTGATAGGCCATTTAGTGGAAAGACCAAACCTTGCATCCAGGAAGTGTGTGCTCTGCCTGTGATCTTGATTTACCTGTAGCTTGTAAAGACTACTCAGGTGATCTCATTGTTATTTTTCTTGCCCCAAATCAGAACACCTCCTTTATCAGAAAACTGAGATAAGCATACCCACACTGATACTTCATATGTATTGCAGCAGGCAGGCTGTAGACCAAATAGAACATTTTGCACTTTACTCTTTTATTTATTTATTTTTTTCTGAGACAGTGTCTTGCTGTTATCCAGGGAGTGCAGTGGCGTGATCTCAGCTCACTGCAACCTCTGCCTCCTGACTCAAGTGATCCTCCCGCCTAAACCTCCCAAGTAATTGGAACTACAGGCACACATCACCACGCCCAGCTAATTTTCGTATTTCTTGTAAAGATGGTGTTTCACCGTGTTGTCCAGGCAGGTCTCAAACTCCTGGTCTCAAGCAGTCTACCTGCTTCAGCCTCCCAAAGTGCTGGGATTACAAGCATGAGCCACCATGCCCAACCTGCGTTACTCCTAATACAGTCTTCATTCTACAAAGAGAACTATTTTCTGACTGGAGGAAGTGGTGATAGTGAGGATGGAGTCAGTTGTGTAGCTCTCATAAAATGAGAACATGATCCAGAGGCTCTTCCAAGTGCCTTATTTATATTAATAGTGCTTCATTCGTTTTTCAATAATATGAAGGAGAACCAAATTACGGACAAGAAAACTGAGACCCAAAGAGATGATGTAATGTCCACACGGCAGTCTGGCATTTGAATACAGTGCAGTGTTCTTTACCATGTATATCAACTGTTCTGGGCATAAGAGGGTCTTTTAATTAAATAAAAACACTATACAATGTATAATCCTCATGGTAATCTCCTTTAAATCCTCACCTCACTTTGTGCATTGTTAATTGTGCATAGGTGCTTACAGGGAGCTTGTTATCCTCTCTCCCCCACCCTCATTCCATCATTTTCCAAACATGAAGTTTAATGTCACCCTTGGCTCCTTTTCCCCTCCTTAGCTCCACTTTCAACTTCTGTCAGTTCTACCTCCACAGTTGCTTCATCCATCTTCTCCTTTCCCTCTCAGTAACTTGCTTCCTAACTGTACTTCCTGCTCCAGTATTTCTTTATCTATACAGTCCTCTGCCTAGTGGCCAGAAGTATCCTCCTGAAGTACAGCTAGGAGGCCAGGTGCGGTGGCTCACGCCGGTAATCCCAGCACTTTGGGAGGCCGAGATGGGTGAATCACCTGAAGTCAGGAGTTCAAGACCAGCCTGACCAACATGGTGAAACTCCGTCTTTACTAAAACTACAAAAAATTAGACGGGTGTGGTGGCGTGTGCCTGTAGTCCCAGCTACTTGGGAGGCTGAGGTGGGAGAATCGCTTGAACCTGGGAGGCGAAGGTTGCAGTGAGCTGAGATCGTGCCATTGCACTCCAGCATGGGCAACAGAGCGAGACTTCATCTCTAAATAAATAAATATAGCTAAGATCACGTCCCTTGCCCAAAGATCATTTTGTATACAGGCACAGCAGTTTAGATTTAATAAAACATTTTTCCATGCATTACACTCAAAGGTATTCTGATAAATAATGTATCACCATCTCAGTTTTATAGATGAAATAACTGAAGCCTAAAGTGGTTAACCCACTTACTAGCCCACCTTTCTAGGGCTAGTAAATAATAGAACCATTATTTTCCTGTAAACTTACCCAGCTGCTGTTGTCTAAACCCCTACGCTGGCCTTCAAGTTCTCTAAGTGGTCTCAAGCTATTGTTCTTATTTTCTGGTGTTTTCTCACTGTACCATGGACTTGAGGAGTGACTCAAGGAAGCTAGCTACTCTTGAGCCTATGGAGATGCCTCTGATATTTCTTCTGCCTTCTTCACCAGTAAACATGTATTCACTGCCCAAGATCTACATCCCGCCTTCTCTGCTCTACTGACTTACCTGATTGAACCCAAGAAACTGTGACCCCATTTATGAAATCAATGCCTCAGGCAAACAACGCTCCCCATTAGGAGGCCTCTCACAGCGGAGAGTCTAGCAGAAAATATCCCTCTTCCCTGGAGTGTTTCTTCCTGCTCCTTCACTGCCTGACAACACCTCCCATCCCCTTTTTTGTTAACAGGATGTCTTATACATCTCAAAGGAATGTTCTAACAGGGTTCATATTTATTTATCTCATTATCACCTTAGGTCTTGGTCCTTCATTGGAACTTTTTTGTTGATGGAGAATCTGTACCTGGTAAACTCAAATGTGTTTTTCTCCTGTGAGGCTTGTTTGGAGGGTTTAATCTGAGCCTATTCGCTCTTCAGTTGCGCCTGTAAGCATCTCTCCATTGTCTCCATAGTTTTATGTAACAATGATCATACAGTGAGTAGATCCCTATCTCTCTCCTTCTAGAATTCAAGCTACTGGTGGCAAATTCTAAGTATTTTTCATCTTTATGCTTCCCACAGCACTTAATATAGAGCTAATAAGCACGTAGGAGAAGCTGGATAAATACTTGCTAAATAAATTCAATAAGATCTTTTCTTAAAAAGAATTTTCTTTAAAAAAAAAAAAAAAACTATGTCTTGTTTAAGTTTTATAAAGACTTTTCATTCTTTTCCTCCAAGTCAAATTTCTTCTATTGAGACAGAAAACTTCCTTCTGAAATGAAACAAAATTTTAGTAACATGGTATCTGATTTTTAAACAGCCCACATAGTTGGATATAACAGAGTGTGTTTATGTGCGCAAATTGATAAGTCGATAGAATTCCCAGATAAACAATCATGGCTGTTATTGTATGCCATCATGTTTATCATGGAAACATTATTGTAATTTATCTGGGAATTTTAAAAAAATGGCATGTGAGTCAGCATGCTGTGGTACAGAGCCAAGTTTTTGTGGGCAAACAGGGTGGGATTCCAATCTTGGCTTCAGCAGTGTGGTGTGTAGGCCTGAATTCCTCACCTGTGGATGGACACTCCTTACCTCATTGGCTTGTTGTGAAGATTGAATGAGTCTGTGAGGTCAGTGAAGTGCTTACACTTAGTAAATTCTGAAGAAATATTCGCTATGATGTTTTTTTGTTAGAAACACTGACACATTACTGAGTTCATGTGCTCTACACATGTGCATGAAAATGAGGAAATTTCCCTTTAATTTCTGAAATGCTGGGTGATGATCTATACCCAGGATAATTTTTCTAGTAAATCAGCTTATTGGGGGATGCCTATGGATGAAGCCCTTCACTTTTAAGGTACTCCCTTTAATTTAGCAATAAGACATAAAACATTGAAGTATACAAAATAAATGGCTATGGTTAACGGATTACCTGCAAATAAATGACACCTGTCCAAATCTGGCTTCAATAATAAGGGAATTCATCATTTTACAAAAACAAGAAGTTCAGAGGTAGGTCAAGCCACAGCTTTTAGTTACTTTCTCCCTCTTCATTTCTCCAGCCTCACTGTCAGTGTCCAAAGGCTTTGCTCCTGGTGTCAAAACAGCCATCAGTGTGCCTTGTGCTTCCTTGTTCATAGTCAGTGAGAGAGAGAAGGGAAGAAGTGAGGGCAAAAGAGAGCATAGGAGATATCTCCCCTCAAGATGGACTTCAAGTCTCTTTTTTCAATTGAATTGAACCAAACTTAGGTGAAGTTGCCAAAGAAAGGGCGTGTGTTGATTGATTTAAACTAGTTGAGATACGTCTCTAGACTTTTGCATGGTTGTGTAAGTGAATCAGGTCAGGACTCTAATAGGACAGAGAAAGGTGGGGCAGGGGTGCTGATGGATGTGGGGAAGTAACCAACAATGTCTGTACTCTCCAATTAAGAACTTAAATTTTAATGTTTCATCTGATTTTTGCCACAGGAATTTGGATCAGTTTTCTGTTACAGCATTTTTAATTTTTGTGAATAAAATGGAACCTCTTGGAATTTGGTTTCTTTGTGACTCATTTCCTCATACAGGGATAATAAAACCCACATTTCCAGTTTTGAGATGACTATTAAAAAGATCTGTGCATGACCCAGTGCCAGCAAGCCCAGCTTGCTTTTTGAGTAGTTACTATTGTTGTCGGCATTGTTATTTTCTTGGTCAGGATGTCTTAATTTTATTTTGTCTCGTCTAGACTCGAGTTTTCTATTTCCAAATGTTTACATTATGAATCCACATGGGTGCCTTATCACCTCATCCAAGAAAATAACCCATGAAGGTGTGGTTTTTTTTTTTTAATATTTTATAAATTATATGCTCATACAATCTCATAGAGTTCTCACAGAAACCCTGTGGTGTAGATACTATTTGTGCAATTTTAGAGATCTCTTCATCTTCCTTCTTTAAACTATGAGCTTCATGAGGACAGAGACTTTGTTTTGTTCACTGTTGTATCCTTAGTATTCAAAATAGTATATCGCACAAGGTAGACTGGCAGATGCTCAATCAGTGTTTTCTGAAGAAAGGGAGAGAGGGGAGGAGGGAGGAGCCCTTTGTGACCTACAAAGGTTAGAGGACTTTCCCAGTTTGTGACATTCTAGTTAAGATATAAACCCGCATTCGTCGTGGGCTTCTGAGGCCTGTATACCCTACCTCTCTACAGCTTCATCGTGCTTTCTTCACTCTCCTGTCTCTCTCTCTGCTCCAGCTGCACAGGCATTTGCAGTTCCTACGATATGCCTCCCTCTGCACCTCCACAGGATCTTTGCACATGCAGATTCTTTAGCCTGTGGAACTGCTTGCTGTACCTGCTCATCTCCCAGTTGCCTCCCTACACGTGGCCATTCTCCCATATCCCTGCTTTACTCTGTTTAGAACCTTCATATTCCAGCTTGAACATCACTTTTCTGGGAAGCCTTACCTAATCCCCCAGGTTAAACCACGTTCCCTTTATACATCCCCACGGCATCAGGATACTTTCCTCAACTGTTTTTAAATAACAGTCAGCCCTTCGTGTCTGTGGGTTCCCTGTCTGTGGATTCAACCAACAGCAGATCAAAAATATTTGAAAAAATGAAAAAGAAATGAAAAATAACCATTACAAAATACAAACAAAAAACTATACAGTATAACAACAATTTGCATAGTATTTACATTACATTAGTTACTGTAAGTAGTTTAGAGATGATTTAAAGTCTATGAGAGGATGTGTTAGGTTCTATTCCAATACTAGGCCACGTAAGGGACTTTGGCATTCTTAGAGTTTGGAATCCCTATAGCCTAAAGCACGGGGTCCTGGAACCAGCGTCCCATGGATACCAAGGGACGACTATATGTGTGTATTTGTGTGATTACTTATGAATACTCTTCCTTCACTAGAGCTTGAAAACGGGTAGGTTTTCACTCATCATTGTTTTGCCAATGTCTGGCATATGGTGGTTGCTTGGTAAATATGTGTTGAATAAATGCCAAAAAATACAGTTTTGTCAGCCTATTTTCATGTTTTTTTTTTTTCTGATTACAGTCATGATTTGCAGAAGAAAGGTTAGCATTTGTATTAATATCTTATTTTTTTCTATATCATTTTTCATAATAACCTATATATCAGAAAATCATAAAGTCTACAGGGACAGCTTCTGTGTCCCTAACTTAAATTATTATGCCCATTTCCTTCTTTTAGGGCTAAGCTTAAAATTTATCTTCACTGGCCTTTACTCAGTCAAGGCTGGATTGAGTGTCCCTCCCAATCCGGGGTGGCCCAGCATCCTGTTAATGTGGTCAGCACCCAACTATTTTTTTTTTCATCTGGCTCTCCATTGAGCTTAAAAGTAGCGACTGAATTTAGTCTGATATGTTTGCCCATTGCCCAGCACAATGCCTGGCATAGTAGACACCAGAGATACTTTTCCAAATGAATGAATTAATAAATGCATGTCTTGCATTTGTGTGATATTCCTCAGATATCTAAATCATTTCTGGAAAAGCATTCAGTAAATAGTTGTAAATAATTCAGTGCATTTAGTGTGGTATGCACATTCTTCAAAGATTGTCCAAGTTAATCTACTTTTTAGTGATCTTATCACTGGAGTGCAGATTGCACACTACATACAAGTGTTTGGCTGAGGAGGAGGAGGATGAGGCCTGAAATCCAGCATGCACTCTGACCATTATGGTATGTCTGCCCCTAAGAAACCTCATATATATATATATATATTTTTTTTTTTTTTTTTTTTTTTACAGCAATGCTATGTGTATTGCATGGTCCTAAATGTAGGAAGAAAAATGTTAAGAATTTTCTATTTAAGTTCTATTCACATTTTCTCTCAACTTTGAAATATCTCTATTTTAAAAAATGTGTCATATATTGGTACAATAATACTAATCTGTACAAATAGAAGTAATTTATAAATGGTGAAGGCATATGTTCAAAAAGTTTTGCTGATGCAGTAATATGTGATCAAAACAATTACAGAGAACTTTGATTTAATCTCTAAGCCCAGTGCCATGGTAGTTTCCAAAAATAATTTGCAGCTTTCTTTTGATCTCATTTTGAGATGCCTGAAGAAGGGGCTGAATGATCTTATGGTAGAAACATCCAGAGCTCCTGTGCACCTCTGTGTGTGTGTGTGTGCCGGTGTGTGCATCAGTGAGTCCTGTGTGTATCAGGTGTTCCTGCGTATGTGCTGAAGAGGAGAATGGATGGGCTGGACTATGGCTGAGATTTGTCTTCAGGTTTGGTGCAAATCCATCCCAGTGCAGTCCATTTTAGGGAAAACAGATACACTAATTTCAAGATTCATTAGCCAATTCTCCTTTCAGATGAGTAGTTTATGATGAATTCTCTTTTCCCCATTCATTGGCTTTCTCTAAACTGTAGATATAAAACAACCTCTTCATGTCTGCTCTGCCTCTGGGATAGAAATAATGAATTGTAGGTTTCTAATAAAAGGGACACGATTTGTGTCCAAATGTCTTGATTAGAATCGTTGCAGCCATTTACTCAACGTGTGACTATTTAGGAAAAATAATCATTCTGAGCTTTAGTATTTTCTTCTGTAAAATGAAAGTAGTATTAATTAATTCATAGATTTGTTACAGCTACTTGGGAGGCTGAGGTGAGAGGATTGCTTGAGGACAGGAGTTTGAGAGTAGCTTCCTGGGTGATATAGTGAGACCTGTCTCAAAAGAAGAAGAAGGAGAAGGAGAAGGAGAAGGAGCACTGAGAAGGAGAAGGAGAAGAAGGAGAAACACTCTGGCATAGTACTAGGTAGACAGTGTTTATGGAAATTTTTTAGTTTTGAGCTTTAGAAGTCTTTTTTATTAGCAATGATAAATCACAGCTGTTTATGTGCTGTCTGATGTGATGGTTACTTTAAAACACATATATTATTTCTCTATATCAAACTCTTTAAGATTATTTGGTTAGGGATTAGCTAATGTATTTGTCTGTTTTTTGAAGACTGACAGCTTCCTAGCTTTTTCATTTTTCTTTATTTTTTGGTCTACTTGAAGCGGCCGTATTTATTATATGACTGAGTAATGATACAGTGATAATGTATTATATGACCGAGTAATGATACAATGATAATGACTCCATCCCATGGCCTGAGTAATTTTGCAACATGTGGGTGCCACAGGACCGTAGAGCAAAAATCCATTCTGAATGGGGTATCTGCGAAGGCAACAGAGACTTCACTCTAAGTGGATTTCTGTAGTTTCCAAAGGGATGAGAGGAGGAAAAAAAGTCTGTGTAGAAAGAAGGGAAAAAAAAGTCTGTATAGAAAGGATGACTTAGTTGACATGGCTAAAAGATGTGCTCATTGACTGGGAAAAAGTTCATATGTTTGCAGTATTAGGTTAAGGAAGGAAAGTCCATTCAAGCTATTTTAAAGACTGAGATGCCAGGCTAAGAACTTCATTCAGACTTTATTTGATAGGCAGGGGTGATCTGATTAAGATCATGCCATGGGAAGATTATGACTATGAATTGAAGGAAACAGACTGGAAGCCTAGAGATCAGTTACAAAAATAATACCATGGTCCAAAGTCATAATTCAGGATGAAACTGTTAGGAAAAGAGGAAGGACATTTAAAAAGATATTTGCAATGAATAGCTGTTGTATATTGTATGGTGGGTTTGGGTGAAACTTACACTAAAATTTTTAACAAAGCCTAAATAAACAGCAGTGAGAGCTGGCTGGTTTCCTCAGTGTGTTGTTTGAGGTACTGGTGATTATCAAGTGAAGTTCTTAACGCATAGTAATATGAACTCGAATCAAGAAAGGAAGAGCATTACTATTTTTTCAGGGTTTAGAATCAATTCTTAGCTTTCTTCCTGAAACCACTTCCCGTCTTTTACTATTTGAAGAACTAGAGGCATAGATGTATTAATGTGGCCTCTATTTTTCTTGTGAGAATAAGAAGGATAATGCACTTCCCATGCTGGAAACTACCTTAGAAACTTAGGTGAAGAGACAGGTGTCAGATATATTATGTGACTTGCCCAAGATCGCCTGGCCCGTGGAGGGAGAGCCTTCACTGTGGCTCAGGGGTGTGGGCTTCCTGTGTGAAGGTCCTCCCAAGACTCCGTGCTGCCTGGTCTTTACCTAGTCCGTGGACACCAATCCTTTTTTTCTTTCTTTTTTTCTACCATTTCATGATGTTTACATTTGTCAATATTTAAAGACACCTACCTGAAATTCACAGAACTGTATATGATGCTTCTCATTTTTGTTTGTTTGTTTTTTGTCTTTAGAAAGTACCCACATATTGTCTGGGTGTGGTGGTTCATGCCTGTAATCCCAGCAGTTTGGGAGGCTGAGGCAGGTGGATCACTTGAGGCCAGGAGACAGGCCAGAAACCCTGTCTCTACTAAAATTGCAAAAATTAGCTGGGCATGGTGACACATGCCTGTAATCCCAGCTACATCATGAGGCTGACACACAAGAATTGTTTGAACCCAGGAGACAGAGGTTGCAATGAGCGAAGATCACACCACTGCACTCCAGCCTGGATGACAGAGTGAGACTCTGTCTCAAAAAAAAAAAGAAAGAAAGAAAGCACCCACATAATAAAAATGTTGCGCTGGGCACTATATAAAGCCAGGTAAATATACAAAGGTCTCAGCCTCCACTGTGTATCATGTTTCATACACAGAAGATTATATCCTGAAATCACTGGAGTAAATGTCGAAGTATCAGAGTATCAGTTTCTCCCCCATAAATTCTCCGGTTACACTTAGAAAGTTTGTTGTTTTGTTGTGTTTTGTGTTTAGTTTTGGCTAATAGTTTTGGCTCTAAGAGAAAGGAAAGGAAATTCACATTTCGTTTGTCTGACACTTTTATGATAAGTTATATATGGCCTTTTAATTTATACATGTAAAATTAATTTGTAAAAGCAGCTATGATGTAATTTATGGATGAGAAAACTGAAGATTGACTAGCCTTGTTAATGAAAGGTAGATAGCCATAGTTGGAATTAATGTCTTCTGAGGTTCATAAAACAGGCCATCTTTTAAATTGAGAAGTGACATCATGATAGCAACATGGGCAACCTGAAAGGCAGTCAAAGAAAAACAAGGAGGGTATTAAAAGGTCTGAATGGTATATCACAGGAGAATCAGTTGAAGAGACTTGCACTGTTTAGAAGAAGGAGATAAAACAGAGGTGCTACTTAATCAAAAATTTTTAAACAGCTGAGGTGTTATCCTTTCAAAGAAGTATCAAAGACTAGCTCAAAAAGACAAAAGTAATTTGATATTGGAAGTGACTTTCCTTTCCAAGGCCCATGTCGAGGGTTTGGGGCCAGGTATTTGGCACGACTCCACTGTTGGGAAGATTGCAAAAGAACCTTGCCTTAAACATTTATAATTTTAACCTTTCTGCCACTGAATTCCTTTTAATAGTGAATCTAATACAAAATAATTACTTATAAAATAGATTAACTGGAATTTCTTTGCTTAAAGCAAAGATGATAAAGAGGTCCCTACTCTTGAAAGTTTTCCAGGGCCCCTCTCTGATACACTGTGAGTACAATGATTTTAATTTGAAAACCTTTGTTGGTAAAAATGATTTCCAAATTCCATTCCTATGGAAAGATGCTAATTTAACTTTAATTTGAACAAAGTCGACTTATGCTAACAGCTCTTAATTTGGTCATGACTTTTGGAGGAAATCTTCACTCAGGTTTGGGCAGTGAAGTTACTGCTAAGATAGCTGCTCAAGTGAAGGGCAGATGACCATCAGCTATCTTAGTAGTAAGTCTATCCAACCCAACTCTTTTATTGCCAATTAATCCAGTCCCTGCCTCATGCCCCTGGGAAGGTACTTGGGCTTCCTGAGAAGTTACTCATCCTGATAAAGTGAAATAAAACAAAGCAAACTCATAATATTTTCAGGATTTCAAGGAAATATATTGAAAGGTTTTTGCTGTGCACGATTTATTTCTTTTAAAAATTTAAAATTGATGCTCTGCCGAAAAGGCATAATTATAAGGGAATCTATAATCGCAGCCTTCATTTCTCTTGACTACTTTGAAAAAAAAAATAAGAAAGGAAAAGTGGAAGGACAGATATTATTAAATAAAGTGTTCACATGCTCAAATTAACATGTTCTTTGCCACAATGCTCTAAAGGAGACATTTGTACTTTGTATGATGGTCAGTGCCACATATGAAATATATTCAATCCGAGAAAATGTCTGGGAGTCAGAAGTATGTTCAGACAAGTTTTCTATCATGTGTTGTCTACCAGCCTTTTACATACTGTAGATATTCTAGAAAGACTAACAAGCTAGACAAATTAATTTCCCCTTTTGTTATGCTTATGAGAATAAACTGATTAAACAGTTCCGATTCTCTCTGTGTAAATAGAGACATATTAGTTAACTTACTGCTTATTTTATTTTCCCACATACTTACAGTAATTTCAAATGTTGAAAAATGCGAAGAGCAGAATATGGCATTAAGCAAAAAGAATAAAATAAAGCAATGATCTGAACTAGAAAAAAAAAGTTTTAAAAATGTAATTTTTCAGTTACACAAAAGTTACCATGGCATTACCTTTCCTTTTGTGTCTGTTGGTGATTTAATTTAGTAGTTTTAGAAAATGTGTCTATTGCTGTATTTAAAAATTCTAATTACAGCAGTTGGTAAAGAAGTTTCCAAGTACAAGGGGTATTTGTAGAGAACCTGCAGGACTGACAAGTGATTGACAGGTAAACAACCCCACTGTGGCCTTATATTCCATTCTGTGATGTTGGACTATAGATACTACATAAGCCTCAGGAAGTAACCACCTTCCAATTTTTATTAAATGCTTGGCGTCATGGATGTAAACAGTATTGTGCCTTAGTTGACTAAATGTGCCACTTTCTTTTACACTGCCACACCACCCTGACTCAGTGTGATGGAATATCTGTGAAAGGAACAAATGAGAACTTTTCTTTAATGCGTTTAACTGAATGTATCCTCCGAAAAGAAAAGCAAGTGCAGATTTCATCAAATAAATTGAAACCGTCTAAAAGTGAATGAAAGAGGATAGCATTTCTAACTTGAAATGTTCTGTTTATGACTTACTAGTGCCAGTGTGAAATTGCCCTTTCTTCTCTGCTAATGCAAAGGCTGACAGCTCAGCATGCACACACACATTATGTTATGTGCAATCGGAAGCTCTTGAGCTTGTCCTTGAACATGCTTTACAGTTAATATATCTTGATTTTCAAAGTGCCATTTTTTCCTGTTTTGAACCCAGACTTTCTTTTCCTTGCTTCTTTACAAATAGTTTCCTTAATTCATATGTATTTCTTACTGTACTTCTTAGTACTCATTTCTTTTTTTGAAAAATCTTTATAATAGCCTGCTTTAATAAAATATTTTAAAATAGTTAATAAAATTGGATGAATGCTGTCATCAACTGTGATTCTTTAAGAAATAGTTCATATGTTTACTAATAAATTCAAAATTAATGGATTTGCCTGATGTGAAACTTTGTTTTCCTGAATTTTAAAATGTGGAAGCAAGTCTTCTTTTTGTAACCATTTCATATTTTTAAGATGTTCTAATGACTGCCTTAGAGTCTAGAGGAAAAATATTCTGAGGGCTTTCCCCCCTTCCACTTGAATGCTAAGAACTTGGATGTTTTGAATGAGCTATTCGCCAGCAGATGAAAAGTCATTCCAGATAAATGAGAAACCAAGTACAGTAAAATCTGTGTTTTCTAACCAGCAAAATCTGGAAAATCATAATTTTTTGATTCTCCAGGCAAAAATGTCAATGTAATAAATAGGCTAACTGAAATAGGGTAGGGTGACTGTGGTGGAATTTAAGTTGTTAAGAGATGCAATATGTGTTCTTATTGCTGATTTAAAAAAAATCTCATGGGTTTTTGTGAGCAAAAATGATATATTTGTGTAAATCATGGCATTTTCCTTCCTTTTCTAGACCATGAGGAAAAACAAATAGGAGGTAAAAAGAGGAGATCAACACATGAATTAACTCTGAGTTATCTGTAACAGATACCTTGTCTTCATAATGTATCTCATAAAAGTTTTTATACCAGTGTATTGCAAAGGTTTGCAGGTTATTTAGTACTTGGAACATGTTTTCCCATAGAAACAACGTTGTAAGTATTGGTTCAGTTCCCAGGCCAGTGCGCACAGCCTATTTAATCCATATGTATCTAAGAGACAGTACCAATGTTTGCTTGAGTACTGGATCCTAAAGGCATATGTGCAGAAAAGAGCATAATGATGGGTATTTTCTGTTAGTTGTTTTTTTTTTTTTTTTTTTCTTTTTGAGACAGAATTTCCCTCTCGTTGCCCAGGCTGGAGTGCAATGGTGCAATCTCGGCTCACTGCAACCTTCGCCTCCCGGATTCAAGCCATTCTCCTGCCTCAGCCTCCAAAGTAGCTGGGATTACAGGCGTATGCCACCATGCCCGGCTAAGTTTTGTATTTTTAGTAGAGACGGGGTTTCTCCTTGTTGGTCAGGCTGGTCTGGAACTCCCAAACTCAGGTGATCCGCCTGCCTTGGCCTCCCAAAATGCTGTGATTACAGACGTGAGCCACCGCGCCCGGCCCTATTTTCTGCTAATTTTATGGAAAGGAAATGGTCTTATAGGAATTTACAGAAGGCACTAATTTTGATATTTGTCCTTTTCTTTTGTGCTTCTTACTCAAAAGTCACCAGAGTTCTCTTGTGTACCTATGGGAACAGCAGGACCCAGAGTTTGCTATATAACCTGCTCTTTAAAGGAAAAGCAATCTCCTTCAAGGGATTCCTGTAGGTTGGGGCATTTTGGCCCCTTTATTGCTCTGGACTTGTTGATAAGGCTTATTAACCTCAGTGTTCTAAATGGTACAGTTAAAATGATTTACTAAGTCCAAGAAACACAATGAGGATATGACAGAAACATCTTGATATGTTGCTGGAGGTTTAAGAAAGTCTTGTTGCTTAGTTGTGATTTTTGATTTATTTCTTTGTTTTCCCCTTCACAATGTCTTATTTCAATAAAAACTTTATAGCTTTTCACAGTAGCTCTCATAGCGATGGTGGCAGAGCCTTTGCTAAGCTGAGGCAATATCAGAGAGGTTGATAGTAAGCCCTTTGTTTGGAAATTGGGGATTGTAATTTATTGCATTATTTTTAATAATTGAAAAATTACCATTATTCATAGTTGTAATTTGACATTTATCTGTCATTAATTTTTGCAATATGTTTTTGTATATTGCAAAAATGCAATTTGACAATGTAATTTGACATTTATCTCAGACTGTATGACTCTTTACAATATGTTTTCCCCAATATTTTATATATATAAGCAAGCAGGGCCTCTATGATTTTCTTTGCTCTTGCCACACCAGTTGTATTCAAGCCAATCCACCCAGTGAGTGATTTATAACATAGCTATTTTTTAAAGAGATATAAAGTGCTGTATTGCTTTATCAGTAAGAATATACAGACTTTTAAAAAACATTATTTCTGATATATTTATATATCAACAAGGATCAAAACAAATTTTGTTACTGGAACTTTCTCCCAAACCACATTTTTAGTGAAGAAATAACTATTATACTTTCTTGTACGGTTTGTTCAAAGGAGGACATGTGTTTTGTCAACGAGGAAAGAAATCAATGCTATTTGTGATATTATATACCTCTTTTGAATATTTTATCTATTTCACTAAATTGAAAATGAGTTCCTACTTTCTTTACCATATGCTGATTTTCATGATTTCTTTTTCTATAGAGAAAAATATAGCTGAGCAGATTTTTAAATGCAGTGTTGGCAGTGTTACAGGTCTTTAATTTTGTTGACATTGTTCATTTTGCCTTTTTTTGTTTTTTTTTAGTTTTGTGATGTGAGGTGATGTGATGGTCAAAAATGTGGAGTTTT
Organism: Symphalangus syndactylus; assembly: GCF_028878055.3. NCBI lineage: Eukaryota > Metazoa > Chordata > Mammalia > Primates > Hylobatidae > Symphalangus > Symphalangus syndactylus. The sequence goes on from NC_072438.2 coordinate 28,076,125, forward strand.
AAGGCCCAACAGGGGGAGCCAATTCCATATTCTATTGAGATTTCCTGGCATTATTGCAGTTGTCCATTTGTCAAAGCCAAAATACTTTCTTTAGCCTTGGCTGTCCATGGGGCTCCATAACAGATACTCTTTGCTAAAAATAATACAGTATTTTATATTATCTTTTAGTCATTGATATTGAAATTATTAATCTATTGAGATCATGCCTAGGAAACTAAAATAGGGTCATTATTTTAAAGCGTATGATATCTTTATTCAAGGTAAAGTTAATCTTATAAATATAACCTTTTCACAGTAAAGATCAATATAGAATATATGGAACATTTTACTGCTCATAAAAATTCTTTAGTACAATATTTTATGATTAGACTAATAAACATGGGACCATCTCTTTTCAGATTTTTAAGCTAATCAAATTTATAAAATAATTAAAATCACGTGACTCTATTATATGACTTTTTATAAACCACATACCTTACTTTAAAAAAAGTGAAGATCCTAAACTAAGTTCAAGGTCTACCACAATGAGTCATTTAGGGTGGTATTGAATTCCCATAATTGTTTGGTTCTGTGTTTTGTTCTCAGTAAAGAAAGTGGAATGGTTTTACTTATTTGAATTATATAGGGTATATTTTATCAAAAGACATTCTAAGATTACAAAAACATTCAATATGATACATTTATCTTGACAAGGAACATGAAATTATATTGTGCAAGAACATTCATTTGTTTTCATCGTTTAGAATATATAAAATTTTATAATTTCTGTGCATTTATCACTTTGTAAGCCTTAATTCTCTAGCTAGCTACATAGCTATATGTCCTAAGATGTAATATATGATGAGTGCATTTTAGTTGTCTCACACACGTAGACATGTGCAGACATGCACACACACACAAAAATATACGCATCCTCTTTGTTTTTATTTCTTGTATATTCACTAACATGGTAATGGACATATATTATGTGATAAATTATATTGTGTGTTAAATAACTACCATAGATTACCTATTTTAAATTTCAAGAGAAATAAATCTCTGTTGCTAAAATCAAGCACTAGGCTTTTATGGAACTCTTCCTACTTTTTAAAAAACTTAACTTTGTTTCTGCTAGAGCTTCATTTGAGTATGATTATGCTACCAGGAGCCTAAAATGCAATAGCATTTAATGAATTTTCAGTTTGATTTTGAAAAAAAATTGGATATGGTATACATCGTTTTCTAATTTTAAAAAGTAATCTCATTAACCTTTGTGTTACCTTAACATATAGTACAGATTTTGCCTTATGCTAAAGACTTCATGCAAATTGGATAAATGAATGAATGAACGAGCAACTCTTTAAAGGCTATGGTCTCTTGAACAGTATATGCACCTGTTTTCTCATATATTCAATGAGATGCTAATTATTTGCTTTGTTCATACGGTTAATAGGGAAATCAAATATGATATTGAAGAGTTTTAAAAATTACAAAATTTTAAATTTTAAATTTATGAACAATGTAACACTACATTTTTATAATTCAAAATGCTGGCTGTTTAGGATACATCTTTGTTTTTATCTTAAAGAGACAATCATGTTACTGGCTATTTGAAACTTTCTGTAAGAGAATGTCTCTTTTTTGCAATCCTGTAGTGAATCATGCTTGTAAGAATGGCCAAATAGACCTATGTTTGCTAACGTTAAATTCTTGTTATACCCAATTACCCTTTTGTTCTTCATGCCATTCTGAATGTCATTTTGCACCAATGGCCAGGCATTAATGGGGCATACTAACTCTATTGTACCTGCCACTTATGTAGTATTAGTTTCAGACTCCCTACTTTTAACTGAAGAGCTATGTAGTTAAATTATCATGTCATGAATTCTAATTCACTAGAAGAGCTAAGGAAGAAAAAGCTATTGCAAGCTCTCCCAAGTAACATTTCTTTTAAATTGACAAGTCTTTAGACTAATGAGATATTAGTAGAGGAGGATGTATTTTCATTTGTAAATAGAATTGAGATTAAAAAAATGTTAAAGAGAACCATTTTAGAATAATCCTCTCTCTCCTGAGAAAAGTTGTCTTGACAACAGTACCATTTATAATTAGAAATGATGAATATTTTATTTCTCGAAGGAAAATTCTCCCTAACTATGCTAGACAGTGATCGGGCTAAATGTTCATCAGGCTCAGTCATTTTTTGGTGCAAAAATATACTATCGGTTTTTTGGCTCAGTAATAATCAAGCCTTGCCTTGTAGTTTTTAAGGACTGGGTTTTCCTATGCATTTCTTAATAGTAATCTGTGAAATTAAAAAAAAAGAGATCTTTTTGACCTAATTTTACAGAAAGAGTATCTATCTAATAAGTGGCAAAAATAGAACTAGAGAAACGAAGATTAGTTTTTTTGCTTTTCATCATTTTGCCAAAGGGGCAGAAACATATGACACATTTCGGAGTTGTGCTTTCACTCATTTTTGAATCTATTCTTTCATATCGTGGAATTTGTATTTCTTTCAATTTATAATATTTTCTTTGCCTATTATAAGTGAAGAATTGGCTTAAACTCAAGATATCTGATATAGATTTCAGTCTTTCTCTAGTGTTCATGAAAATAAAGCCATTTAAACAAATGACTATTCAAATTAAAAGATGTGATGGAAACTTCATTTTGTGTCATCATTTATTCCATCAGTTATCCAGTGTCTGCTACATGCCAGGCAATGGGGGATGGACAAGTTAAATAAAACATAATTTCTATGGGAGGGATGGAAGGACACATCTAGAAAGCAGTGACCAGCCTTCAGAGTATTGAAATTGAAATGGCTGCATGATGTCAGAGGCTAGAGCATTCACTTTGAGATAAAGGGTTCATGAGGACTGTGGGAGGAGATGGCACTTGAGGTGTGTCATGAAAAAGGGGGATATATTTAAGGAGGGAGATTAAGGAGAGGGTGTAACATCCACCAGAGGAAATGACTGAGCAATCCAATGTGGTCAGGGAGCAAGAGAGGAGAGCAATCGATTGGAGGATGCAGTGGAATGTTAAATGGGGCTTGACTCTAGAAGGCCTTGGTGCAATTTTAAAGCAAACATTTATCATCCGATAAAATCTATTACCTTGAACTCAGTGGCTTAGTGAATTACACAATTGTTTGTATCTGATTGTATATGACATGGAACTTTCATGATATAAATTTATGTTCTGTCTTCACTTTTATGACTTTGTTAAAATCCATTCACTGATGACATCTTATCTCATTATCTACATTAAATCTTATCCCGTTTTCTACATTATACTTAAAGTTTAAGACATATTTTATTATTAATTCAAATAATATACTTTTTGAAACCTTTATTATCTATATCTGTGATGACCTCAAAGTTCAAGTAGTGTTACATGGAAAATGTTAGTTTTATACTGTGCAAGACTTACTTTAATACAGGTTCACTGTTTGGATTCTATTTGTAAGAGAGTAGAATTTAATTCAAGATTTCCTGTGGCTGGCTGGATTTAGAGAGCCACTGTCAGTGCCCTTACAAGCCAGGCACTTTGCAGATTACAAGGCGTTGAAACAAGGACTGAAACAAAGTGCAGTGGCTCTTTATATTTATATTTTACTTGTTTTATTGTTTTCATTGAAAAGGAATTTATTTATTAGCTTCCGTTTATCATTAGAACACATTTCATCTTGGAGAAGCTCTGAGGTCTTAAACCTAATATGGAATTACAGTTATGTTTTTTTTTATTTTGAAGATCATATATGAAAGACAGTACATTTCATAGAAATGAAAGACAGATGCCTCTTCTTCTCTTTCTTTCTTTTCCTCCTTTGTACCAACCTCTGTGTTAATAGAAAATGCCTTGTGGTGTGGCCATGAGCATGATGGTCTTGAGGAGCCCACACTCCACTGAATGGATAAACAAACAACAGTGACACAGCATCAGGCTTAAGTCAGAGGTAGGATCACCGTCTGTGTAGGCATATGTATGTGGTTTCTTCTTTCTGTGTGGGTGCCTCATAGAAGAGTGTACATGAATATGGCTCTTAAATAAAATTATATGCACTGGGAGCTTAGGACTGAGGAAGAATATTCCAGCTAGATGGAATGGCAAAAATAAAGACGTAGAACTACAAAGGTGAGTAGGTGGTAAGTTCAAAGGAGATGATAGGAGATGAACCTTGGAAGGCTGGTCTGTGCCACACTACATGAGGTGATAACTGAGTGAATCACACCTGCTAGGCTGGGAACAGCATGGAAAATATTTGTAATGTTGAGACATGTTGAAATCTGTAAAATAGAAACATAATTACCATTTTGAGGGTGGGTTTGAGGGCCTAGAGGCTTATGTGATTTTCTCCTGCAGAGTTTTAGCTATGATAGCAGAGGAGGTGTTTTCTGCAGTATCTCTTGTGTCACAAAGAGTTCCTACCAGTGTATATTGTAAACTGCTCGATACACATTTGTTCATTGGATGAATGATACTCCTTATCCCCCTACACTTAATTAAAAGCTCAACTAGATAACTTTTTTAAAAGAAAAGAAAATGAAAGAAAGGAAGGAAAAAATAAGGTAAGAGAGAACTAAAAATTGGACTATAAGGCAGTGGAAATGGGTAATAGAGAGTGTATTTGCAGAACTGGAAGATACATGGTTGTGAAGGAAGGAGAGGAATTGTAATAGACTATTACTTTGACTCCAGGGAAACACACCTCTCAATTTTCATGCCCTTGTGTAGTGCCTTTCCTTGAATCTGAGTTTGGCCATGTGACAAGCATTGGCCAATGAGACATTAGCAAGTGAGATGAAAGCAGAGGCTTGACAAATGCTTACATATTAGAGATTGTCTTCTTGCTTGGAATACTTGTGGTTAGAGTGCACCATCTTAGAACAGCTACCTTGCTATAAGGAAGCCCGAGAAGTGATACAAAGCGATGCACACGAAGGAAAATGGAGATGCAGAGCTTACATTCCCATCTGTGCTCCCAGCCAGTCCCAATGCTCAGGCCATTTCGTAACTTCCAACCGTCCCCTCACCCCCACCACACCATACAGAATGCAAAAACTGCCCACTCAAACCACAGAATTTTAAGAGAGAGTGATTGGTGGTTGTTATTTTAAGTTGCTACATTTTGGAGTAGTCTGTTACATAGTAAAGTATAACTTCAAAATGAATGGAGAATGGTTTTAATATATGCCGGGTTAATTAGTTGGTGGATTGTGACACTTTCATTTATCTAAGATCAAAATGCAAGAGAAGTAGTTTTGTTGCTAGTACACTAGACTGTGAATTCTTCAAAGAAGGAATATATATTTTTACTGCATTTTGGCAAATAGGTATTCGAAAATGTTTGCTAAATGTGATATTGAAAGCAAACCATGCTTATGATGCTATGCCATTTAGCTGCTGCTAAACTGATAACTCTCCATGTGGCTCTGCTTTTCATTTTTGCTTTTGGTTATCATGAACCCCTGTGACCCAACATACAGAATGGTAACAGGAGGTATAAATACACACACACCCCACACAGACATATATACACCAAAAAAGAAGGGAAAATAAATGTTTGATGAACTGGAGATGGCTAGATCACAACACATGGGAAAAATTAAAGTCTATGTCACCTGTTAAAAAACTGAAATTAATGAAATTTCTGTAACATAAGTCAGACATTCTTTCTATTAAATTTAAGCTAATTTATAGAACACCATGTATGGGAACCCCCTAATCAAACACACAGCTTGTATACTTGGATAAGAAAATGTGGGTTACCATTAGAATGAAAGGCAAATGATGTATTTGGAGATTAGTTATTACTTCCTTGTAAAAATGTGTAGTTAAGCAATCCTGGCCGGGCATGGTGGCTCATGCCTATAATCCCAGTATTTTGGGAGGCCGAGGTGAGCAGATCACTTGAGGTCAGGAGTTCGAGACCAGCTTGGCCAACATGGTAAAACCCCATCTCCACTAAAAATACAAAAATTAGCCGGGCATGGTGGCGTTCGCCTGTAATCCCAGCTACTTGGGAGGCTGAGGCAGGAGAATTGCTTGAACCTGGGAGGCAGAGGTTGCAGTGAGCCGAGATAACGCCACTGCATTCCAGCCTGGGCGACAGAGTGAGATTGTCTCAAAATAATAATAATAATAATAATAATAATACTCCTAAAGAAGTTATGGTGCCCACATGGGGTAGCTTAAGTGTATGTTAGATTTTCAAAGCTGTAAGTTCCTCCTATGAAGTTATGCATAATTCTTACATCTTCATTTTTTCCAATTTGGTCAGGAAAGAAACCCTAGAATCTTGATCATTCTGGAAGAAAAGGGAGAAAACAGGTAAAGTGGTAAAATTGGTTAAATCATTGAAAGACAATGAAAGCCTTTAAAAAAAATTCTGAAACTGAAAGCAGCAGGGGGCAGTAGAACATTTTGAGTATGGAACACGGGGAGAAAGGGGACTGGTCAGTGGAGAAGGACGCTGGCATCTGAAGAAATGTTTTTAGTTTTATTTTTAAATACACAAGACTATCTTTTGATCATTACATTTTCTGTTTTCATGATCCTGCAAGCTAGGGATAAATAGTCACCCGTGGTGAATATTAATATCAAATGAAACCTGTCCATTTAGAAGACTAGCTTATGCTCCTTTCCCAACATCAGTAAGTAGAATGTGCATCTATGCATAACATATAGCAACTTATATTTTAATTCTCTTTTCTTCTTTTGTATAATTTGGCTTGAAAATCCTAAGTGGTAGGGTAGAGGGACTCAAATTAGGAAGCTTGAGAATTACAAGCCAGGTAATCCATTGAGTATTAATTTTTCAATAGATTTATTTCCCTGCAATTTGAGGTCCTTATCCCACTGCATTTTCTTGTGCTTTTTTTGTTTTGTTTTGTTTTGTTTTATCGAGTCAAAACAAACCAGTTTTTATTCGTGGAGAAATCTTGCCTCTGTGCCTTTGCCCAGACTGTACTTTTACTTAGGATTTCCTTTCTCGTATATCCATGACTCCAAGTTATAATCAGTTCTTCAAAACTTATTTTGGATTCCAGATTATTGGTGACCACTTCTGGTATTTCCCCAACCAAAGAAAGCTGAATCCTCACTTGCATTCTCCATAGCAGTATCCATGCACTTAATTATAGTACTCAATTTTCTATCTTAAAAGAAAGTCTAAATAAAATTTGTATTTTTCTTACAGGATTGTCAACTTCTTGAGTGCAGAAATTCATTTCTCTGATATACACAGCATCTACTACAGTTTTTTTCCTCCCTTCCCTTCCTTTTTCCCTTCCTTCCTTCCTTCCTTCCTTCCTTCCTTCCTTCCTTCCTTCCTTCCTTCCTTCCTTCCTTTATTAAACTAAGGGTCTCCTTGTCACCCAGGCAGGAGTGCAGTGGCGCCATCATAGCTCACTGCTGCCTTGAATTCCTGTACTCAAGCCATCCTCCTGCCTCAGTCTCCCACGTGGCTGGCACTGCAGGGGCACACCACCACACTCAGATAAATTCTTAATTTTTTTCATAGAGATAGGATCTCACTTTGCAGTCCAAGCTTGTCTCAAACTCCTGACTTCAAGTCCTTCCTTGGCCTCCTAAAGTATTGGAATTATAGGCATGAGCCATTGGGTTCAGCCAGTTTCTTATTCTTATTAGACATTTGATTAATACTTGTTCAGTCTATATATGTGGTTACTCTTTTTGAATCTTATCTATGCTGCATTAAGAAATTCAAGACAATGGGGTGAAAGGACAGGAAACTAGTATTTAGTAAGTGCTTAAGTGTATACCAGGGACTCTAATTCTTTGCATCTGTTCTTTTAAAATCCTCTTAGCAACTGTTTAAAATAGGTAATATTATGTCCATGCATTTAAGGACATGAATCTCACGGGCAGTAACTTGCCCAAGCTCACACAGATAGTATGAGGCGGAACTGGGATTTGAGACCCATTGCCTCTCCCCTGACCACCTCCAAAGCCCATGTCATTTTCACAACACAGCAGCTATTGTCTATTCGGTACTACACATTGCTTTAGGAACTGCTGATTCTACATTGAATAAAATACTCTGCTGTCTTTGAAAGACTCACATGCCAGCAAGGAAGAGATTAATTATTATGATTTTTAGTGATAAGTGTTTTAAAAATGTCCTATGGCTACCAGGCCAGGGAACATTACCTGTGCCTGGCAAGTGATGCACTTCATGGAGAGGTGTGGCTTGGACTTGGGAAGTGATGGGGCCTTGAAGGATTAGCAGTTCACCAGGTAGAGATGCTAGAAAGGCCAAGGAAGGAGTCTACCGTTCAGAAATGGGATGTCATAGCTCACTTGATGAGCTCATTGGCTGGGAGTTTGTGTACATGGTAAAGCGGGTGGAAAATGCCATCACCTCATTATGGGATCTCTGGAGTGCTCCAGAGTGCCAATAGGTAACCTGATGTATTAAATCACATGACAACAGAGGTTTATAGTATATAGATTAGATATCAGAGAAGTGATTTATACTGCAATGGTAAGGTCAGACAGGAAATATAGGAGGGGAAACAACGTGGTATAGAAAGCATGAGCTTTGAAGTTGAATACATGAAGCTTTGAATCTCAGCTCTGACACTTTTTCAGCTACATGATCTTGAAAAGTAATCCAGTTACTTTGAGTATCAGTCACTGCCTCTGTAAAATGGGGATATTAGCTACTTCAAAGACTCTTGGTGGCATTAGAGAAGGAATGGAGTACTTAATAGAAGGTAGGTATTTAGTAAACAGAGGCTTATGTATACCCTTAATTTTTGTACATATGGGTATACTTATAAAAATGTTGGTAAAGCAATGCTATTTCAAAGATACTATTTTAAATATATCAATATATGAAGTAGTGTCAAGTTTCTAGTTGTACATATGTACATACAAACAAACATATATTTACCTTTATTTTAAGTTAGTGACATTCTGATGCTAAAAGAACATGGAAAGTTCACATGCTTTTCATTTTCTTATACTTACTTGTATGAAAAAGACTGTGTCATTATTCATTGAGTCTTATTTTGGAGATTTTGATAATAAGTTTAATTTTATGCCATTCCTAAAGTATTTTAGGATTATTTCATCAGATTCATCATTATTGTCATAATTAATTCAAAATTATAAATGATATGATTCTTCTTGTTTGTAAACCAGTTTCCTTGGTTTTTAGGTATGGTCAATTTAACAATGATACCGTACCTATTGTTGAAATAACGTTTGCCAAAAGTTATATTCTAGATATTCTTAAACTAAGAGAGTAATATTCTTATTGCAATAAAGTTATTTTTATGTATTTCACTAACAACTTTATTTATTATTGAAAGTTTTTAACTAAGAACACCAATTATAGCATTCTTTGCACTAAAATCCTCTAGAGTTTCAGATTTTTACTTTTAGTTTTAGAAGAAAGCAGTGAAACCTCTTTCTGCTTTTAACAGATCTTTTTCTTTATCCACTCTCTTTTCTTCTTTTATAGCATCCCTTTTCACCAATTATTTTCATTTCTCTTATTTTTTTAACTTATAACTTTTTATTAGAGTTTTTCCTCTGTCTTCAAATATGCTTAAGATTCTTCTGTCTTCAAAAAATAAAAAAAAAAGAAGCAACAAATAAAATCCTCTTTACTTGTGTAAGATCCTATTTGTCTCCTCTCTCTAGCTAGACATCTTGATAGACTTAATTTGCTATATGTAATACCTGATCTTTAAATTAATTGATTAAAAATCCACTGTGATAACCTCAGTGCCCTTTACTATACTACTAAAGCTCCTTCTACTAACAATCTTTGGTGACCCTCTAGTCTTTTTTTTTTTTTTTTTTTTTTTTTCTGAGATGGAGTCTTGCTCTGTCGCCCAGGCTGGAGTGCAGTGGCGCTATCTCGGTTCACTGCAAGCTCCGCCTCCCAGGTTCATGCCATTCTCCTGCCTCAGCCTCCCGAGTAGCTGGGACTACAGGCGCCCACCACCACGCCCGGCTAATTTTTTGTATTTTTTTAGTAGAGACGGGGTTTTACTGTGTTACCCAGGATGGTCTGGATCTCCTGACCTCGTGATCTGCCTGCCTCGGCCTCCCAAAGTGCTGGGATTACAGGCGTGAGCCACCGTGCCCAGCCCCTCTAGTCTCTTATCAAATCTGGTGGTTCTATCTTCATCAGCTACTTTGGACAAAATTTACCACCATCTCCTTCTCATACATCACTATTTCCTCAAATTCCTTTCTTACTCTTTTTTAATTTTTCTCATTGTACACATGCTTTCTGGACATGCTTGCTAATTTTCAGGTTTTTAACTACCACCACGAGCTGCCAACACTAGAGTTTATATCTCTGTCTCTTTTTACTATCTGTACAAACCTGGATGAAACATTAGCAACTCAAATTTAGTCAGCAAAATACCATTATCTTTCTGTATGCAATCTTCTCTTTCATCCTGCCAAGAATTTGTTCCTTCCGTATTTCTTTGCAGTTCATAGCACCATCATAACCCGAGTTTCCTAGGGCACCAGCCTGGGTATGACACTGAGACTTTTCTCTTATCCCCACATTCAGTAAGCCTTCATCCCTGACAACTTGCCCTCTTAAGTATCTCTTCTTCTCCTGTCCTGTTTAGCATCGTCCCAGGTTTGCCTTCTCTAGATTATTACATTGGTACTAAATGGGCTTGCTGGCTAGAGGTATGTATGCTTCCTTTCAGTGACTTTGCCCCAGTTGCTGCAGAGTACTCTATCCCAAACCCACGCCCCTGCAGATCTTTATTCTGGAAGCTCTTTCATATTATTTAGTCTCATTCTATAACTGAATTTCAAGTAAGTTTCCACTCATAAATCTTTAAATGAAGGGAACGTGGCTATTATTATCTGTGTTCTTAGAGCTTATCACAGTATAGGTAATCCATAAATCCTTATGGATGAACTGAACTCAATTTTTTAAATTAATTAATTAATTTATTTTCAGAGACAGGCTCTTATTCTGTTGCCCAGGCTGGAGTGTAGTGGTGCAATCATAGCTCATTACAGCTGTAAACTCCTGGGCTCAAGTGATCCTCCTGCCTCAGCCTTCCTAGTAGCTGGATTATAAGTTCATGTCACCACACTCAGCAAATTCTTTTTTTAATTTTTTATTGAAATGGAGGTCTTGCTATTTTGCCCAAGCTGGTCTCAAACTCTTGCTCTTATGCAATCCTCCCACCTTGGCCTCCCAAAGCACTGGAATTTTAGGCGTGGGCCATGGTGCCAGGCCTGAACTCAATACTTTATACCAAAATAATTTTGATTTAAAAAACATATGTGTGGGAAAAGTTGGGAGCAATTAGAAAACAGTTTTAAACCTTGTATCTGATTTTAAAACCATGCTCTTAAAATAAGATTATCCCTCAGATATTTGTGTTCACAGGTAAATACTTTAGCAATAACTTTTGGAAAATGTGATGAAATAATGTTGAATTTTTGTGTTTGAAAGTCAGTGTTATAAATGAAAAATTACATAATTGATGTAACAAGTTTAATATAGGATTTGGTACACAGTAGATGGTAATTCTGATTTTTATTTAATATAGATTATTATGGAAATCTTTATAAAATTTTGCTACGAAAATGTTTACATATGTGACCTTACTGGAAGTGAATAGTACTACTTTGGTTTAAGTTTTGTTCTTAAGAATAAGAACATTTTAGAGTTACAGAAAATAGTCCAGTCAATGATAATAGCTGTGTGTAACTATTCTAATTGAGAATGGATTATTCTTTATAGAAGATTTGGTAAATTATACAGAATATTGAGCCTTTATTGTTTGTAAAATTAATTTAGTTTTGTTTGAAATATACTTTATTAAGCCACTATAAATGTGTATCCAATAAGCTATCTGAATTAGTATTCAGATGAAAATATATTGAATTTCTCAGGGCTTTCAATATCAGTTCTATTTCTGTGAGCATTTTAGCTTTCTAATACAAGAAATGCAATTTGAATTGTTTACTGCTGCAAGCCACTGGTTATTTTCAGACATAATGGAATAATGGTGTTTAGCCACAATGTGGTATTTTCTAAAAGCACTTGAAATATTTCATGAGTAAGATTAGCTAAAGAATTTAGTCTTTTTTTTATGACCATGATAGTTTATGTCTGCAACCTGAGAAGTTTTTATTTTCAGAACAGTTTCTCAGAGTTTTATTTTAAAGAAAATGAAACTTTTTCTTATAAGATCAGATATCAGGTTTCCACTAACTGTGTTAAATATTTCGTTTTAAGTTACAGTATGGAAAATTTGAGTTACTCAACCAACTCAACCAACTTAGGCATTTAATTGTGAACCAAGAGGAGTTTGAGATAATTATAATCAAAAACTATCATAAATACATGGTGTGATTGTAAATTTATTCTTTAGTGAAATACTGAGAACAGATTATTTTATATTATAATTTTTAATTTATGTTCACAAAACATTTTCATGAATGATTCATATTGATAAAGTGTTACATAAGTTATATTTTGTAGTTATAAGTAAAATTAAAATATATATTAAAGAAAACATATGGCTGGGTGCAGTGGCTCACGCCTGTAATCCCAGCACTTTGGGAGGCTGAGGCAGGCAGATCTCGAGGTCAGGAGATCAAGACCATCCTGGCCAACATGGTGAAACCCCATATCTACTAAAAATACAAAAAAATTAGCTGGGTTTGTTGGCGCGCATCTGTAGTCCCAGCTACTTGGGAGGCTGAGGCAGGGAAATAGCTCGAACCTCGGAGGTGGAGGTTGCAGTGAGCTGAGATTGTGCCATTGCACATCAGCCTGGCGATAGAGTGAGACTTTGTCTCAAAAAAAAAAAAAAAAAAGAAAAGAAAAGAAAACATATTTTAGAGTAGGGCTTTTAATTGATATTTTAGTCCTTCTTTAAATGGCAAATATAAAATAGATTTTCTTGCTCTTATTTTATCCTAAACTGATTTTCATGGGGTTTTGTCTATAAGAAATTGAAATAAATTTTATGCTGTATGATTATATCAGGATTTGACACAATAAAGATATATTTCAGTTCCATGATTGGGTTAACTGTTTCTAGGCTTGAGGGAGAATTTTGCTTGTAAACTGTATGAATTTGATAAATCGCGTTCTACTGTAGTCTCTTGTCACAATTGTTGGCTTTCTGTAAAAAGTGGTTGTATTAGTCTGTTTCTGCATTGCTATAAAGAAATACCTGAGACTGGATAATTTATAAAGGAAAAGAGATTTAATTGGCTGAGAGTTCTGCAAGCTGGAGCACAAGTATGGCACTAACATCTGGTTGGCTTTTGGTGAGGCCTCAGGAAGCTTAGTCGTAGCAGAAGGCAAAGCTGGAGCAGGCACATCACATGGTAAGAGCAGGAGTAAGAGAATGGGAGGCAGATGCCATACGTTTTTAAACAACCAGCTCTCATGAGAAGTCAGAGCCAGAATCCACTCATCACCAAGGGGATGGTGCTAAGCCATTCATGAGGGATCTACCCCTGTCATCCAGTCACCTCCCACTAGGCCCCACCTCCCACACTGGAGGTCACATTTCAATGTGAGATTTGGAGGCAACCAACATCCAGACCACATGAGTGGCTTTCTGATTACTTTCTGCCTTCTTTTTTTTGTTTTTTAGTATATCCACTTTACTGTTTGTATGTATTAAAGCAGTGGTCCCCAACCTTTTTGGCACCAGGGACTGGTTTTTGGAAGACAGTTTTTCCGTGGAATGGGTGGGGGATTGTTTCAGGATGAAACTGTTCTGCACTAGCTTCTCATAAGGAGTGTGCAACCTAGATCCCTCGCAAGCACAGTTGGCAAAAGGGTTTGTCCTCTTATGAGAATCTTACGCAGCTGCTGATCTGAACACGAGGTGGCGCTCAGGCGGCAATGCTCACTGGCCCGCTGCTCACCTCCTTCTGGGCAACCCGCTCCTCACAGGCCATGGATCAGCACTGGTCCAGGCCCAGGGGTTGGGGACCCCTGTGTTAAAGTCCATGTTCTTATAGCCATTTTTAAGGTTACAAAGATAAATATTTTTTATCTCTTATGACTACAAATAGAATGGTATTCTTGTATATCATAGATTGTTTCTCAATCCAGGAGCAATTAAAGTTGTACATTAGGTAATAAGTGTCTTTCTACCAACCCCATATTAGGAATACATGGTAATAAAACAGGATGACACAGAGTAAAGTACCTGTTTCTGGTATCAGAAACAACTGACATATTCCATCTATTTTTTGGCTGTGTTATCTTGGGCAACTTTCTGAGTTTTAATTTTCTTATCTATGAAATATAAACAATTAATGAAATGAGATAATGTTAAGATCTGATAAGGATTAGAAACACCAAATGATAGCAAAGCACAAACAACCTTCTTTCCCACTTGGGAAACAGATATTTTACAGTTTTAGAGGTTTATGTATATATACACATACACACACTTCCTCAACGGTTTGATATATTGAATAAATATATCTGTAGGTATTTACTGAGTTCCTGATTGCCAGGCTCTATTCTAGGTTTCTGAGATACATGACTTAACAAAACAAAACCTCTGTCCTTGTCGAGCTTAGTGTTTTAGAAAGCGAATATTGCAAGTTTTCCTTTCACGTCATTAATATTTATTTTAAAGCATTCTAGCAGTATTGGCTGTCTATATTCTTGGCTCACAATATATTCATATTCCCATGAACTAATGGGAAGAAGAAAAAATAGGACAGGATAAAAGTTAGTTGTTTTTCATATGAAAAGAGGTCTTATGACTTTATTTAAAAAGACAAACAATATAAGGGAAATTGAAAAAATTATGTTAACAGGTGATTCACAAAGAACTGCAGATGGTCAATAAATTCATGGAAAGCTGCCCAAACTTACTAGTAATTAGGGAAGTAATAAAAGCAAGTAAAACCATGGATACCCTTTTTTCCTGCATAAAATTAGCAGAAGGGAAAAATGTTAATAATGCCTAGTGTTGTTAAAGGTGTGGGGAAAATAAGCACATTTCTACATAGGGATATGAATTGTAACTTTTTTGGAAAGCAATCTGTATTACCTAGTAAAATTAAAAATTATAAAAATGTGATCATACCCAAGGTTCCGCATTTTTAGTAATCTATCTTAGAGAGATAAAAGTACCAATATATAAAAGTGTGTCTTCAATAATGTGTATATTATTATTTGCAATGACAAAAAGCTGGGAATAAAACCTTAGAGTTTCTCAATAAAGAGACATTTCAAGACAAAAGTACCAATATATGAAGTTTTGCCCAGAAGGCATGATGTTTTCATCCATGCTTGTGAGAACAAGGACTGCAAAAAAATCATGAATATTCATCAACAACAGAGTAGTTCAGCAAACTGTGATGAACTCAAAGTACACAGCATTAGGTAGATATTTCAAAGATAAACTAGGGTTGTTACCATTGACCTAGATGATAGATATCTGTGATATCTTAAGTGAGAAAAGCAAGTAGGCTTGTGATGTGCTTATTATAATCCATTTGGTTTTAAATTTGAAGATACTTTATGAACATAGAGAAAGAAAGGGAAGAATGTGTATCAAATTGTAAATATTTCTCACTTCAGTGTGGAGGTTGTTGAAGGGAGAAGGGAAGAAACACTTGACTTTCTTGTGTCTGATTTATTTGTTTTTTCATTGATAAAATTATCATAAAGGTAAAAATGTAAGAAAGTTAAAATTTCAAGCTGTTAAAAATGTTCTATTTAGGGTAGTGTTGGTATATGTCTTACAGTAGAGACAGTACAGAGTTCTACTGGAACTCTTTACATTAGATAGTAGATGTTTAGTAAATATTTCAGTCACTCATTAATTGAAATATATTGAGAACTCTATAGCCATGGGCTTTTAACACATACACACACATAATCTATGATACATTTATTGTGTATTCTATGTATTTATTACATATTAATTTATATTTATGATATTTTGAGGGCCATTACATCCAAGGTAGCTTTATCTATACATGATTTGCCTACTTACTTTGCAGTTTTATTTTCTTGGTAGTATAGTGAGCCAGGCAGGGATAGTAATACTCCACAATAAAGTCACCTCCCTCTGGCCTCCTCCCAGATTCCAAAAATGTGAGCTAGGCAAAACATAAAGAACTTTGTGCATTCATTCACTCCGTTATTCTAAGGTTTATTGCTTGCTAAGTCTTGTGGGAGGAAAAAAGATTTATTCAAAGAGATTTATTCAAAGGTCTTTTACCTACAAGGAGTTTACATTTCTGCAGGTTATAAATGTGTCATCAATTCTTTGGCACTTAATTTTTATTCTTCAGCCTAGATTAAGGTTTTATTACATACTTATCAACTACTACACAAAAATCAAAACCCCTCCATTCTTAACTTTTAAATACATCGTCAGTAAAGGAGACAAGAAATTATTTCACAGAAGATATTTACAAAAATTGTAGCCAAGACATAGGAGACAATTTAGATATGCTACACTATAAAAATGGTTACCATGGGTATTTTGCTTGTTGGATCCCAGTATATTTAGTCTTTATTTTAGTTTAACAGGTCTCACATAAAGTCATCTACTAAAAACACTTCCATATAAAAAATTTTCTTTAAGTCCAGAATTCTAAGTAGAAAAAGAAAGCATTCTGATTGATTCACAAGAATCTCTGTGAAAGTATTGCCTTTTATTATATTTATATATAAATATGTTTTATATATTTGTAGTGTATCTATATACTCATATGTGAGAAATATGATACCAGAAAAGCTACTATGAATTATTTTACCTATACATTAGTTGTTGGTATATTATGCATTTTTAATTTGTGAGTATATTGGGGTAGCATTATTATATTCCTGGCAAGGCTTGAGCTTTTTTTTTTTTTTAATCTCCAGAGATTCGTCCTATTTTCTAATTCAGTTCATTGTTCTTGGTTTACTGTGAGCAAGGAAAGCAAATAATCAAGCTGACTGAATTATGTTTAAAATAAGTATGAATAAACCCAGAAGGAGGACCTGCAGTATTCTATGTGTAAAACACATGGGATTAGTGGGAAAAAAATGTGTGAAATATTTTGACTGTTTGAAAGATTTAAAAAAAAATGTATTGTTTGGTTTACTTACTAGTTCACAGCCATGTTTTGAAGAGTTAAAGTTGTCAGATCATTTGCTTCTGGATGCATGACATACATAGGAGAGTAATATCTCCTTGAGTTTATTAACATGCTACAATTCATGAGACTTTTTCCCCACATGCCTGTTTGTCGTGCAATATTAATGATGACATGGTATATTTACATTTAATTTATATAGACAAAAATGCTTCATTGTTGAACTCATATTTGTTAAAACGAAAGGAAAGAATAAAAAGAGACTTCAATTTCATATATTTTAAGGTACCAAAGCATTCAATCTTTAAGTAATAAGAATTACAGTAAGACCCTACAGCATAGCAAATTCCACAGGCAGTTTATTAAAATACGTTCAATTATCTGAAACTTTTGTAGTCCTTAGAAGGCACTGTGAGAATTAGAGGTGCATTAGCTGCAGTTTCAGTCAGACCTGAGTTTGAATCATTGCTCTTTTATTAGGTTCTCTAAAGTGAGTTATCTAAGGCTGAACCTCAGGTTCTATGTCTGTAAAATGGGATTTAAGTACTGTACTTCTAAGTTTGTTATGAGGAATAAATAATCCTTGTCAAGTACCTCTAGTCTAGGCCTAGGGCTTGTTCCTGTCAGTAACTGGTGGTTTTGTGCTTAGTTATCATATGCCAAAATTGTGTGTAATGAGTTACTACTACGAAGGCCAAAGCTTGACCCTGGCTGTAAGAATGCATTTTTCAAAATCATTAAAAAAAATTCTCATTAGAGGATAAAAGAACAAATACTGAGAGAATCCTAAAGAATCTGCATCTTCTTGTTGTGACTGATTCTCAACCAAAGGAAAAGGAATTTTAAACAAAGGATTTCCGTTGGATTTCTAGCCTTATAGAAGAAACATTTTCCAAAATGCTGATATGTTTTAATTTAATGATGCGCTATTTGGGGTCCATTTTTTGTACATTCATCATGATTCTAAAACTGAGTTTGGATGAAAAGCATGTAGTGCTTGCCTTGTTCTTACATCAGAAGAATTTTTTCTTTTGTCCATTTTATG
Source organism: Symphalangus syndactylus (assembly GCF_028878055.3). Taxonomy (NCBI): domain Eukaryota; kingdom Metazoa; phylum Chordata; class Mammalia; order Primates; family Hylobatidae; genus Symphalangus; species Symphalangus syndactylus. Next base: position 28,094,258 of record NC_072438.2, read on the forward strand.
CTTGTTTCCAAAGGCTTAAAATGAAAGCTTTGTTTCTGCAATAATGGCTTAGTGTAGGCTTACATTGTTGATCCCCTCAGTAGATGCAATGTAATCCACTTTGGTAATGTGAATTTTTAAACAATCATCGGCCTCTGCCATTAACCCTTCTCTACTAATGATAATACTCTACAAAAACTACAAAGCAACTCGGGCCTAGCTTAACATTAGACTTGGAGCGCACTTAGCTGAATTTGCATTTCTTATTTTAGCAGCAGTGAATTGCTGAGCATATGTTGAACTTCATCAATACCAAAAGTAGAATAGGTGATTGTGAAACTAATGTTCAAGTGCAAGCATTCAAACACAAACATGGGAAACTAGAAGAAAATAATGATGAAACGAATTAAAAGTGCTTTCCAGTCCAAAATTCCCCTTGAAGGGGCTTCGGCTGCTGTTGCTTTTTGCAATATTTTTTAACTTGACCTGTTGCTTTGCCTAGTTCATTGTAGTGCAAATGTCTCAAATAAAGCTGTACATGAGTCATTTTTTTTTTTCCTTCTCAGTTCAGGCTACTTGGATAATAGCTCACTTTGAACACAAGCATGGGAACCTATTGAATGTTTCCTGCATAAAGCCTACAGAGCTTTGCTCAGTAGCTTGACATGTTTCTTTAGGAGAGAGAAATGGTAAATTAGCTAAGAGTAATTTTATTCCATGACTTATTTCCAAACTAACTTTGAGAACACGTTTCCACTTAGTGTTTGGATTCCACTCTGGGGACTTAGAACTGAGGCTACTTACGTATGGTGAAGTAATATGTATGGTGGACGACTAAGTTAAGATGTTCCTTAGAGACTTATAGACATTTAAAGCTTTACCTAAAGTAGAGAGGACTTTACTGCAACTCCTATTGAAGCTGCAGTACTGTATGCCTTCAGGGCTGTGGATTTAATAAACAAAAGATCTGTCACCAAGCTTGGTTCACAGTAGGGGGTAGATGTAATTATATACTTTAAAGGGGAAAAGACTGTTGTTATTATTTTACATTTATTGAGTGCCAACATTTTGCAATGTGCTGTACCTAACATAGAATTAGATACAGTCCTTGCCCAGTGGACTATCTATTTAAATTAGACACAATCTAAATATTTCTCTTAAGTAGTTCCTGTGTTTTCAAATTTGTTACCCAGTGCATTGTATGAGTATACAAAAGTATTATTGTACTTGCAAATGTTATTTAAAAGTATAAAGACTTTTAAAGACAGGTGGTGAAATAAGATGTGATTATTAGACTATAAAATCACCCATGTTTTTCAGGTCTCTTCCTTTAACAATTACTATAAAACTAAATTTGAAATGAAAAGCAGGAAAAGTATTAAATTTAGAAAATGATGGATGCATCATATTGATTTTTACTTTGGAGAAAAATGGCAGTGTAACAATAATAGCACTTTTTTCTTGCTTAACTAAGTTTGGAATTATATTTATTTGTGTGGCTTTTAAGTAATTCCAGTATGGAATTCCACAAGGGTCAAGATCACATTTTCTAGAAGAGTACATTGCACCTAATAGGCATTCAGTGAAAACTGTTAAAGGAATGAATGAAATGAGTTTGCAAATATATTTCCATCTTAGTTATCGTTTTCTCAGGACTCTTCTGATTTTAGAGTCAGAGGAGGCAGTGCTGGACTGGCTTTGGGCCAGCACTAAAAAACAAAAAAACAAAAAACAAAACATCCCCAAACCAAAACACCTTCCTGGGAGTATCTTTGAATAGCCCTGGTTTGGAATGCATTCTTTCTAATAAAGATGTTTCTTGTCTCTCAGCAAGAAAAAGCATGACTACCCAGCAGATCTCCGAGGCCCGTGAGAGTCTTTAGAGCTGTCCTGATCCTCATCAGTGATCAAAGGATCTTTTCACACTGGATTCCTGGTTTCCCGGGATGTAATCACTGTACAGTGTAGTCAGTTTACTGGTCTGCTGTGTAGTCACACACAATTCTTACCATCTCTATTATAAGTCAGGCTGATATTAGGGGAAAATCTACAGATAAACATGAAGAAGAATCTCTAAGTTGGTGTATTTATGTATGTGTCCTGGATATTGTGACTATTTTATATCAACTGCTATATTCCCAGCCCCAGCATTCTCATTCAATTTCTTCTTGGTCTTAACAGCACACATCAGTTCCCAGTTGCATGACTATTGCTATTCATTCAGCAGACAGAAACGAGGATCCTTGGTATCATGGTGGAATCACTCAGCTTTCAGTTTGACTCTCTGGATTCCCATTTACACTGTGTTATCTAAGTCACTCAACTTTTTCTGAGCCCCAGCCTCCTTAGATGTAAAATGGAGAAAACAATTGTACTGAACTTGTCTTCTATTTGCTTATCACATACTCACTCTTCTCCCTGCCTCTTGTCTAAGATTGTGTTCCAGAAATGCATTTGTCATGTTCTCGTCACTGAATCTGATCGTCTCTTCAGCCACTTCCCTTTCCTTATCCCCACTACTCCCTTTCCTCATCCCTGTTTTGTCACTTAATGGAAGGATTTTCCTGGACAGTTTTAAGCTCCTTTCACTCTCCCCTCCTCCTTCACTAATATCACAAAGGGATTAAGTGTTAACTGTTACATTTTTGTACATGATGTACAGATCTGCATAGCCCACTCCAACCTCTATTCTCAAGCTTTATGCCTTTCATCTCCAACTCTGTGCTAGAAAGGTTCATCCGTCTGTTTTGAGACAACTCCATCAAACACATAAAAGCTAAATTTAGGCCAGGTGCAGTGGCTAATGCCTGTAATCCCAGCACTTTGGGAGGTTGAGGAAGGCAGATCACTTGAGGCCAGGAATTCAAGACCAGCCTGGCTGACATGGTGAAATCCTGTCTCTACTAGAAATTAGCCACATGTGGTGGCGCACACCTGTAATCCAGCTACTTGAAAGGGAGGCGGAGGTTGTAGTGAGACTAGATTGCGCCACTGCACTCTAGCCTGGGCGACAGAGCAAGACTCTGTCTCTCAAAAAAAAAAAAAAAAAAAAAAAAAGCTACAGCTAAATTTACCAGCTCTCATCCAAACCAATGTCTTCTCTTGCTTTTCCTGTTTCTGTTAATGATCCCAAATTTCTCCAAAGAAGCTCAGGCTACACATCACTCAGTCATTGGATAGTCAATTGCCAAAATTCTGCAGATTTTTCCACCACACTCTCTTTCATATTTGCCACTTCTCTTGTTTCCTCTGTGGCTGGCCCTCACTAATGCTTGGCTCCCCTACTAGCAGGAAACTCTTCAGGGGCTACACCGTTTCTAAGTCTTAAGTAAAATAGGAGTATATGAGTAAATAAGGAGCCATAAAATTCAAGCTGGTGTGTAGGACCCCAGTGACTAGCTTCTGATCCAGTGGCCAAGAGACCTAAACACATAAAGATCACTTCCTGACTCTAGAGCTCAATCAGGCTGCAGAAATGAGATGCCTTTCTGAGAGAATCCAGGAGAAGTACTGTGTAATACGGTTCACTGCACTGGAACCATGTGAGAAGATTCATAAAGTGGGAAATGCATGGGAGCAAAGGCCTCTTTATATTCCTAGTTAGTGCCACTTTATGTTAGACCTTACCACCTCATACCCACATTTTTCTATTAGTCACTTTCATTTTGCATTCTCTCTCCCTACAAATTATCTACCAGAATAATTTTTATTCAAATCTGATTCCTAAACTCCTGTTTAAACTTTATCAGTGGCTTGATCCTTCTGAAGGGACAGTGGTTCTCAAGTGTGGCTTTGGGACCGGTAGTGTGAACATCATCTGGGAATTGTTAGAAATCCAGACTCTGGCCCAGACCAGATCTGCTAAATAAGAATCTGGAGGGGTGGGGTCCTGCAGGTCCTGCTTTAACAAGACCTCCAGTTGATTCTGAGGAACTAACAACTCGTCGAAAGCCAGTGCTTTAGCTAAGATAGTTATAAACATAGCTGGGCTTTTAGCATCCTACTCAGTGCAGGCCAGCCAGATTCCAGACTTGTACTTCCTGCTTTCCTCTGTCACCAGAACCTCCGTTTCATATGTGAACCTCCAAATCTGAGACAGGTTTCAATCAATTTAAGAAATGTATTTTGCCAAAGTTAACGACGTGCACCCATGACACAGCTTCAGGAGATCCTGATGACATGTGCCCAAGGTGGTCAGAGCACAGCTTGGCTTTAGACATTTTAGGGAGACGTGAGACGTCAATCAACACATGTAAGATGAACATTGGTTCGGTCCAGAAACGCGGGACAACTTGAAGCAGAAGAGGGACAACTCGAAGTGGGGAGGGGTCGTCAAGGTCATAGATAGGTAAGAGACAAATAGTTGTCTTGAGGCCCCCAAATTTATTTTCCTTTCACTCATAATTTAGCCCTCTGTGAAGGCAGGCTCCTCTGTGCTTATCAGGTTTTTCATAATTTTGAGTTTTTTTTTCTTTTGCTTCTTTAATCCAGCCATTTTTTCACAGTCTGAGTTTATGCCTCACTTCCGTGAATCTCTTCTGAAGTGAAATCCTATAGTATTTATACAATAGCAATACTATTTAAGAGTGGTCATGCATTATTCCCTTTGATCATTATACTTTATGTCTTATGCCCCAAAATAAGCTCTAGGAAAAGAAAGTCAATGTCTCTGCCCCGTTTTAATTCCCCACAGTGTCTAGCACGGGGCTTCTTTATAGGTTTCCATGATGAATTTCAGGACTACAGAGACTAATGGTATTGAACACTCTGGGCTCTTTATTACTCCTTGTCAATACAGCTTCACCTTCTAACCACCAGCTCTTAGGGACACTGTTTGTAAAAGGAGTCTTCTACATCAGTGGATGAGTTGAGTACCATTTTAAAAATGCTTCAGAGTTTGCAAAGTACTTTCATAGAAATATGTCATTAGATCCTCATCACAACCCTGTCATATAAGTGCTTCTATTATCTCCATTTTGCAGGCCAGGGAACTAAAACAGGTCATGTTTAAAAGTACTGCTCTCTGTGTGAGAGTGGAAAGACTACGGTAGTTAGAGCAGGAACCTCCTATCTAGGCAAAGATAGTAAAAATTTCAGTTCCTTTTGTAAACAATTTCAGCTAAAAAATGTATTGTAACCTTGGCTATGCAGCATATTTATTCGTATCAAGATTCTGATATCTTGCTTTCCAGGCAAAAGTAAACCAACCTTTTCAGTTAACTGTAGTTGAAGAGAAAAGAGTGGATTCTATCTTTGGATGAGGATATTAACATTTAAAGGATTGGAAACAATGATCAGAATAAATGCTTATATGTGCACACATGTATGTTTAACATTAATGGCAGAGCTTTAAATTGAATTGAAATCAATTTATTGAATGAAGCAGATTCAAAAGACTTTATAAGAAATGTTCTCATTAAGGCAAATACACATGGGTATCAGTCTAAATCTGATCTTTTTTTTTTTCCCTGAGATTTTCCGCAAAGGGAGTGGAGGAAGAAAAGAGTAGAATATAACATAAATAATACTGGCCTTCAGCCACAATGCTCCTTACCCTTAACTGTCTAAGGAAAATAAATATATATTATGTTCCAATTCAGTTATCTGTAGCCTGTAGTTAGAGATAGAAAACATATCAGATTGGGCAGAGTCTAAGATCGGCATAGGAAAAAACAGAAACTTGTATAAGCTAAATCGAGTTATGTCACTTGAACTACCATAAGATAGTTTGTTTCTGATTTTTCCTCTTTAAATATCCCCATGTGCCCTGCACAGTATATTGCGTATAGAATGTGTTCAATTTGTGCTTACTAAATTATTTCATGTATACCTAAAACAATATTTTTAATTTGGAAGTTCGTAACATGATCATGAAGGCACTTTGCACAATTTTTGATTAATGACAACAAAAAATTTTCAAGACAGAGTACTTAAAAATGGGGAAGAAATAATAAAATTGTGAACACTTGTGGGGTAAAATCGAAAAGCAAGTCAAGAGCATAGGGGTGGCGAAACAGAGCTTGCTGAAGTGTAAGGCTGGCCAGTCATCACAGCACAAGCAAACCAGACTGTGACACTTGAGATCCCTGCAATAGAGTCTTTGGAGCCTGGGCATGACACAACCAGCTTGCTATTTCGACAACCCCAGGGCATTGATGCGATGTGTTGGTGAGGTGCTGATGTTGTGTTGGTGAGGTGCTGATGTTGTATTGGTGAGGTGCTGATGTTGTATTGGTGAGGTGCTGATGTTGTGTTGGTGAGGTGCTGATGTTGTATTGGTGAGGTGCTTTGTTGTGTTGGTGAGGTGCTGATGTTGTATTGGTGAGGTGCTTTGTTGTGTTGGTGAGGTGCTTTGTTGTGTTGGTGAGGTGCTGATGTTGTATTGGTGAGTGCTGCTCGCCCCGACCAGGCCATTTCCCTGCTCTCTTTGCCACTGGTGTTAAAGCAGAGGAAGTGATTATAGAGATATCCTTTTAAAATTCTTCCTTAAAGTAACAGAATGATGTAACCAAAGGGCAAAAACCTGCAAGTCCCGAATCATTCCTGAAAATGGAATCAGGAATTGAAAAGACATGGGAAAGAGATCTGTTGTACAGCATAATGACTATAGTTGATGACAATAAATTATTTTCTTGAAAAATGCAAAGACGGTGGATATTGCGTTCTCACCACAGAATAACTCTGTGATGTAGTTCGTGCTTTTGTTAACTAGCTAGATTTAACCATTCCATAATATATATACTTCAAAACATCATGTTGTAAATGATAAGTATATGCAGTCTTATACAAAGGACACAAAGGAACTGTTGAAGGTGGTGGATGTGTTCATTACTTTGATGGTGGTGATGGTAAACACAGATGTATGCATATATCCAAACTCCCCAAATGTGCATCAGATTGGTGCAAAAGTGCCACTTTTAATGGCAAAAACTGCAATTATTTTTGCACCACCTAATACATTAATCATATTTTGCTTTTTGGTTTAGTTTTCAACTATGTCTTAATAAAGCTGGAAAAGAAAAGCCATAGGAAATCAGGCAGGTTTTTTCTCACCCTCAGCTCCTCTTCCTCCTTCTCTCCCTTTCCTTTTTGCTTTCCCTTTTCTTCCTCTTCCTCCTAACCTCTTTTTCCCTACTACTTTCTACTTTCTCACCCCTCTCACCCTTTCCTTCCTCTGCTTTTTTCTACCCTCATCTTGTCTTTCACCAAATGCAAAATCAAGCAATGGTGGAAGATGGCTTTCAAACTGCTCTCAAGTTGATCTCACTTCTACTCAAGGGAACAGCCTAAACCCAGTAAGAATACTCAGAACAATGCTCTTGGAGAAAAATATCTCTGGGACAGCTTTAGTTTGATGAGCAACTCTGAGCCACTCAACTGTGGCCAATGACAAGATTAGTAGTAAATGCAAACCCACCACAATATGTTGTAGAAGGTCGGGGCGGGGTGGGGGTGGGGGTGGTTAAGATGGAATAAATCTTAAAAAAAAAAAAAAAAAAGAATGGGAAGTAGAAAAAGCCTGGGCTTAATAAATGCCCTGGAAAATACCTGCAACATTAACAAATGCCCTAGAAAATACCTACAGCATTCATTCTTACATTCTTTTTTTTCTTTTTTTTAATTATTATACTTTAAGTTTTAGGGTACATGTGCACAATGTGCAGGTTTGTTACATATGTATCCATGTGCCATGTTGGTGTGCTGCACCCATTAATTCATCATTTAGCATTAGCTATATCTCCTAATGCTGTCCCTCCCCCCTCCCCCCACCCCACAACAGTCCCCGGAGTGTGATGTTCCCCTTCCTGTGTCCATGTGTTCTCACTGTTCAGTTCCCACCTATGAATGAGAACATGTGGTGTCTGGTTTTTTGTCCTTGCGATACTTTACTGAGAATGATGCTTTCCAGTTTCATCCATGTCCCTACAAAGGACATGAACTCATCATTTTTTATGGCTGCATAGTATTCCATGGTGTATATGTGCCACATTTTCTTAATCCAGTCTATCGTTGTTGGACATTTGGGTTGGTTCCAAGTCTTTGCTATTGTGAATAGTGCCGCAATAAACATACGTGTGCATGTGTCTTTATAGCAGCATGATTTATAGTCCTTTGGGTATATACCCAGTAATGGGATGGCTGGGTCAAATGGTATTTTCTAGTTCTAGATCCCTGAGGAATCGCCACACTGACTTCCACAATGGTTGAACTAGTTTACAGTCCCACTAACAGTATAAAAGTGTTCCTATTTCTCCACATCCTCTCCAGCACCTGTTGTTTCCTGATCAGATTACCAAAAGAGAGCATACCTAATGCATGTACTTATTTTAAAACACTGTTTTTATAAAAGTATGATAAAATATTTTGCCCTAACTTCACCAAAGTTTGTTTTCAGAAACAGCCCTATCTAGAACATTTGAATTTTGTTTTTGCTAGAAAGGATACCATGCCTTCATCATACTGTTTGGTATCTTTCATGTAAATATCAAAACAATAAATACCTCTCTGAGTTCAAAGCTAGAAAAAAAAGCTCTTGATGAGCTAGTGTTTCTTTTTTTATAGTTGACCATAATTTTATACATGCAATGTGACCAATAAATATTTGCTTCATGGTGGAATACAGTGATGAAAGAAATATACTTTATTTAGCCCTTCCTCTGGCAGCCAAAAATTTAGTGGTTAGTTTTGTGTTAAATGGCAGTGGCTTTCCTTAGTTAAGTGTTTCTAGTATATTCTCATTCACCCTGATTTACTATTTTAATGCTCTTTTATGATTTTACTCTGTCTGTGCCCTTAAAAAGTCTGTTTTGGAAGATGCTGGAGTATAAATAGCATAGAAAGTGAACTGCATATTCTGACATTTACAGTTCTAAGGATAATTCTATTTTAAGGATGATTCTGTCTGTAAGTAAAGTTATTAGGTATCTATATACTATATATTTTAGACTAATTTTGACTGTCATATACCTTTTCTCAGACTCTAGTGCGTCTTGTTTTTGTTTGTTGTTGTTGTTTTTCTTCCCATAAAAACATGTCTCTTTTTACCCAAGAATGTGTAATGACTCAGTTTGACTTAGTTTATTATTAAATTGATGTTTCAAAGGGCATTTGATTCTTCTGAACCCTTCCATAGGCCCTAAATTTTCTTAATTGTACCAAATCCCATATGGATTTCTATACCCCAGAAAATATGGCTACCCATCTTGCTCATTTCCAACTTTGTGCTTTTATTTTTTTCTGGTTCTTGTTGCATGTGCTTGCATTTTTTCCTTGGTTTTTCAACTACTCCACTTCTGCCTTGTCTTTCAAAGGCTGGCTTAAGACTAACCTCTTTTAGTAAGACTTACTTAATGAACTCTAAGTGACTCTTATTCTGAGTCTTCTTGGAATTATCTATGCAGTTTTTGTTCTATTAATTTGCCCTTATTTGTTTGACATGTTGAAAGCATTCTGAAACCTTTTTTTTTTTTTAAGTACATGAATGAGTTCTGGCTCCAGTTAGAAAATTTGATAATTGTTTCTTAGAATGTGTCTTCTTTTCCTTTTTTTTCCCCAAACCACAGAGTTTAATGTGCTCATTAAATAATATTGGCTCCCTAATTCTTAGAAAGCATAGAATATTGATTATGTTTGTTGTAGCAAATATTTTATTAGGAAATAACAAGATGATTACTTTTGTAAAATTTAAATTTCATCTTAAAACGGTGAAACTCATTTTTGTTTTAGTTATACATTAAAGCACCCCAAACAGCAGGTTTCTAAGCTAGTTTCTTTGTTTTCCCTCCTATTATTCATATTCTTTCCAGATTGAGGCATATGGCTTTAATTATCAAGTATATGCTGAGGATATGCAGAGCTACAGCTTTTTTCCTGACTTTTCTAATGAAGCCAGTTCCTAACAGCAACATTTGCCAGAATATTTTGTTGTATTGTGACATTAAACGTGGGCCAGCAGAGGTCTGGCTAATTGAGAATGATACCTTTCCCCATGCAACTGCTTATTTACTTTCCACGAAGCTAATTTAGTTCAGTTATAAAATGAAACCTCATAATCCAGTGTAAATGAGTTTGTTCACATAATATCAATTGCTAGGACGGGGGAAATCCTAAAAATAAATAATCAAAAATTCCAAAAAGGTTATTTTAGAAAAATTAATAAATGCAGCCTTGTTGCTTTTATTTACTACCTGCAAGACTGGAAATGACGTAGAGTAATTGTTTGTCTTCCTTTTTTTAATAATTGGCAAGCATTATTTGTAATTAGTGGGTAAATTGCTTATAGGCAAAGACTTGCTAAAGAGCTTTAAAATCATAATTTCATTTCATTTCACTGGAAAATAGAGTTTTTTTTATGTGAAGTGATAAAATTTTTTAAACGTTTATAACTCAAATTAAGTAATAAATATTACAGATATATTTTATACTTATGATGTGTGAAAACTTTAAAACTATTCGAAGCCATACGCACTTGCCACCAACTGCCCATTCCATTAAATATCATCATCCATCTCCTTTGAATTACAGCACTCTGATTTCTGTCAAAGCAGAACCTGTGTTGCCTATTTCATACATGTTGAAAATCTAAATGTTATTTGCAAATTTGGACCTTTGAATTTTGCTGTAATGGCTGCATACTAACTTTATGAACAATGCCAATGACTACATGGATGGAACATGATGCCTTTGGCTTTTAGAACATATTCTACATCAATAAGTTATGCAATGGGAGAGTCAACAGGACTCCTGAGAATGCAGTGGTCATCAAAGTGTGTTCTAGGGAATGTAGGAGTTTCTTAGAACTACCCTACAAGATTTCTGGGGAGAAGAAGAAGGTTATTGGTCAAGTTAGAATGTCCATTTCAGTTCTTTGAATGTTTTTAAAGAAAATAACGGATTCAAATTTTAAGTAAATTTTGAATACCACTGAGTTCAATAACTTCTTTTGTAGATAAGAAATTATTCAAACAAGTAATTTGATGAATGACACATAGGAATATTTTGCTAATGCTTGAATTTGAACAAGTACTATAAATTCTTAGATGATTTCTCTTTCATTGCAAGTTGAATAAAATTCGCTCCATAAAGATGAGGAATCTATTGTGATATTTTGATGTTAAACAAATAATTAGTTTTTGAATTTAAAAGGTGGAAAAGTACCAAACTCCTAAAATTTGCTGTAAGGTTCAAAAATGTTAGTTAATGTACTCCATATTGTGTTTGTAGATTTTCTAATTTGTAGTCTTCATCTAGCTCTAATTGCCAGTTTTGCTGCAATAAAAAGAATAGAATAAGAGGTTTACAATTTGAAAATTGAGTTTGGGTATGTGGGACTTCAAGAAAAATATTTTTAAAATGTTATTAGATTTTACTTGTGTCCTAAGCATTCTACTATATATTGTGGATTTAAAAACGGAGTCAAATAAGGACTCCACAATTAAAGAATTCACAATTCAACAGAAGTGACAATCTAAATATAAACTGCGGTATGACGATGATGCTATTGTAATGGATAAGTGACTTTGAGCTGGGCCTTGAACTGAAAATGAGAATGTTCCAAAATAAATGTGTGTATGTACATGTGTGCACATGTCTGTGTGTCTGCATGTGGGAGCGTGGAAAGTGGGGAGAGAAGAGAAAGGCAGAAGAATGACAGAGAGAGAGATTGATTAATTCATGATGATGTTAATCAAGTTGTGGAAGCTGGAGAATAGGACAGAATATGGGGACATTTGAGTCACAGATATCTTCAGCTAATGAGTGTCCACTAGATAGAAGATAGCTTAGCATTCAGGCAAGTAGTTAAGGCTGGGGATAGTTACCTATTTATTCATTCATTCACTAAATATTATAGGGTGTTAACTGTGCCTCAGGCGTTGTAATAGGAACAATATTAGGGAAGGAAATACATAGATGAAATGACATGGACTGTTTCTCCAGGAAATTTACAGTCTATCAAGGAGACAAATATAAATAAACATTATAACTTAATCATTATAAGATGATTATATTAGAATAATTAGATGAAATAAGATATATAATTAAAATATATGATTTATAATCATGTTAGAATAATTTTAATTTTTATAATTCTAAATACCTCATTCTTATTAAATAAAGAGAATTGTTTTACCACAGGTGTTTGCTGAGAGTGTTTATTGCATAAGAGAAGATCAATGTATGTATACTGTCTAGAAGTCTTCACAAAGAAGGTAGCATTTGTGTAAGGATAGACAGATGATGTTGGAAGTCACTGCTAGCATACTAGTAAAATCATAGGACTAGAGTCTATTTAAATATACCAGTTAAGCATATACTTGGATTGGAAAGTGGATTTTGCTCACATCTCTCAAAGTTAGCCTTTGAATCTTTGATATCAAATGCCCCTCTGGATAACAGTCTAAGCTGATTTGATCATATGTGTCCATGATGTTTGATGTTTTCATGGCACTGAAAATAATCAGACAGGTTCTAATAATTTGCTGAGGAATAATATGCTAGTGTCATAACCAGCCTCACCAGTTGATGATAGTTTTTCATTGTATCTCAGCCATCCTGAGAAGTACTGTGGGCTAGTTTTCTGAGGACTTTTTCTGCTCTCATGAGGGTTTTCTTGACCTGCGTGCTCTTTTCCTGGCTTTGCCAAATTCTTTGGCTATCCTAATTTTATCATTTTTAATTTTCTTCTTTGCCTCTTTTATTTCCTTTTTCTTTAGGTTTTCATTCCATTTTCTTATTGTTTTCCCATGTAAACCTTACATCATAGCACTGTATTACATACTTTCTCATTTTACACTTCCCTTACCACAAATTTAGCAGTATTGATTGTGTAAATCTAGCTGAATGATCAATTTATTCTGTGTTCTTTTGTCTTTATCAACTGGTATATAGATTTTTATTTTCAACTAGTTTAGAATAAATCAATATTCCAGGAGGCAACATGGCTCAAATTAGAAGGTCCCACCAAACTCCTTTCCTGCGTATAACTTATTGTTGGTTTAAGATCTCCAAATGCCACTGAAATCTTAAATGTAATTGTGCAAAGTATGAAATAAAAGTAGTGTATTAGGTGATAATGATGTGGTTGGTGTTAGATGAGCACTATTGTGAATTACTCCTCACTATAGCACAACATCAGTTTTGGATTTTGAGAAATTAGTTATTTTTCATTTGAGTGGTATCTTAGAAGTTTAGAGAGTTACAACTTATGATTCACAGCATGTTTGCAAGGAAAAACGAATTAATAGTTTGAAAGCATTTGGAAAGCATGAAGTGTCAAATACATAATAATTACATACCCTCAGAAGATAGATATTTATGTTTGTTAGCATATACACACAAATTCTAATTGCTCACACTTGGTTTTGGGGCTTCTTTGATTTGGGAAGGGTATTTTTTTTTCCTATTTCCAGAAAATTGACAACATGGGGGGGAACATGGATGGTATTAATTCATACCACAAAGTAAATCATTTAGAAGTTAAGGTGTCAAGTCATGGTCTTACAGAGTCAGAAAAATCTTGCAGATCATATACTTCATTACTTGTTAAGGAGACATCCTAATATATAGATAAATTCATTAAGTGGCTTAGCCAAAACTGGTTCCCATGCTTATGTTAAAATTGGGTCTTTAATTGCAGCTCTCTTTAAAGTAAGCCTGTAAGAAAGTCAGAAAATAAACCAACAGACAAATTTTCTGTAGGCAATTAAATTTCCGTATCTAAGAAAACTCAGCTTTTTACTGAGGATGGACACATGACTGTGTTGTAAAGTGATTCTGCAAATTTGCCAAAAGCATTAGAGGCAATGTCCTGTGGTTATGCAGTCTCCTTTATGATACTAGACATGCCTTTTGAATTTTCAGTAAATTTCATTAAGATTTCTATGAATTCACTTAGGAAAAAACAGACAAATAAATTTTGATGGCATAGGAAAATATTGATGCTATCTGGAGGTAAAAGAAAGTTACATCAGAAAAACACATTTCCAATACATTTTCCAGTTATTGCTATGAAGTGATATTCATTTACAAAAGAAGTATTATTGATCTTTGGGAGTAAACTAGTGCAACAGTCTGTAAGAATGTTGAATTCTTCCTGAGAAAGAGAAATTTTGTGTCTATATTGTTATTATAATTTTCAAAATCTATTTTGCTAAATATATTTGTTTTCAAATAGTAATTACAGCTAATTATAGCTAACATTTCTTTAATACTGTGATGTCAGTCACTGTACTGAGGGATTTTCATGAGTTTGCTCACTAATATTTTCTTACATCAATCTTTGCCACTAGATTTTTTAAATAAGAGCTTTCTTGAAGTGTAATTCAAATGCCATAAAATTCAGCCTTTTAGAGTATGTAACTCGGTGGTTTTAGTATATTCATAGAGTTGTGTAACCATCACCCCTATCTCATTTTTGAACATTTGCATTATCTAACAAAAGAATCCCAGTACCCATTACCAGTCACTTTTTACTCTTCTGACTCCTCCTGGCAACTATTTTCTGTCTCCATGTATTTGTCAATTGTGGATACTTTATGTCATTGAAATTGCACAATATGTGGCCTTTTGTGAATGGCTTCTTTCACTTAGCGTATATTTTCAATGTTCTTTCATGGTTTATCGTATATTGGTAAGTTATTCCTTTTTACTGCAGAATAATACCTCACTGCATAGATATACCTTACTTTGTTAATCCATTCACCAGTTAATGATCATTTGGGTTGTTTCTTCTTTTTAGCTGTCGTGAATTATGCTGCTATGAGCAGTCATGTTGAACTTTTGTGTAGAAGCAATTGTTTCCAATTATCTTGTGTATGTATCTAGAAGTGTTACTTATTTCCTTTCCAATCTGGATGTCATATATATGTGTGTTTGTACACACACATACACACACACACACACACACTTTTGCTAATTGCCCTGGCAAGAATAGAACTTTCAGTAAAATGTGCAAGTGAAGTGGAGAAAGCGGATACCCGTGTTTTATTCCTGTCCTTTGGGGAGTACTATTTTTCATAGACACCAGGATCATGAGCCAGTTGATTTCCAAACCTGCCCTGGAGCTGGAAAGAGGGGAGTAGTAATAGACAAGTTAAAACAAAACAAAGGGCCAGGTGCGGTGGCTCACGCCTGTAATCCTAGCACTTGAGGTCAGGAGTTCGAGACCAGCCTGGCTAATGTGGTGAAACCCCATCTCTACTAAAAATAGAAAAATTAGCTGGGTGTTGTGGCAGGCGCCTATAATTCCACCTATTTGGGAGGCTGAGGCAGGAGAATCGCTTGAAATCTGAGTTGCAGTGAGCCAATGTTGCGCCACTGCACTCCAGCCTGGGCAACAAAGTGAGACTCCCTCTCAAAAAACAAAAACAAAAACAAAAAAAAAACTTGCTGTTTTTATTGATATTTAGCTATTTTATTTGAATAAATTATCCTCAGACTGTTGCATGACTGTAATTTTCAGAGATCTGAAAAAGTTGATTTTGATGATATTTGTCATTGCTTTTCTTGAGTAAAGGACTTCAAAATGGTTCTTACCTTACCATTCTGGACGTGGCATAAGTTTTTATGAGACGTATTTTAGGGGCAGAAAAGGAAAAACTTAGTGTAAAGAGAAGTCTTATGTAAGTATTATTTTCTATTTTTAAAAGATAGGACATAATATTTTCTGCAGAAATATTTAACATATATTATCTCCTAATTTTCTTGAAAATTTTTGTATATTTAAGACTATCAGTTTGGAGTTACCACATGATGTAAGTTTTTTTGTGCTTTAGAAATTGTCTTTTTATTTGCAAGAAAAAGTAGCATATTTGGAGGAGAATACCCTTATACATACTGAAATGAAAGCCATTAAGCTTTATAGCGTGCTTTTAAATTCTTCTGGAGGGAAAAAATTCAATGGACTAATAATTGACTGAGACACCTTTTATGTTTTATTATGTGAGCTGAGAACTTGGATCTGTGCTAACTTTCTCCTTGTCAACACACTCTATTTTTAAACAATCAGTTTCTTTGGGTGAAATAAACCTCAAGATAGAATTCAATTTCTTACTGCTAATCCAGAATATGCCCTTGAATCATTCTTTAAGCACTTTTTTTTTTTAAATCATTGTATGATTATGCGTATGTTTCACCTCCTTGTTTCTCCCTCTCCCTCCACTGAAAACAGATTGACTTTGTAGTACTCTGCAATTTGTTTTGCCAGTCACATTCTAGCAGCTGAGAATCATCCTTGCTTACTTTGTTCTGAATAACTCTGAACCAGGAATTTAGCTTGTTTTTAAAATCTGTTAACTGACAGATGTTTCTCTATAGGCCCCTGTTGTCACACAGAACAAAGAGAAAGATGCTTTAGCCAGTTCAATTTGCCAAGAAACTGATTTTTCACTATTTGGTTCAAGCTTTGAGCCATAGACGTTCCTTTATTAATTTGTTTTGAAAAATAACACAGATCAAGGATACGATGTTGTATTGCTTTTATTTCATGTGTAAAGATAGCAATTATTTAGTAGAAAACATTACGAAAAATGGTTTCAGAAGAGAACTTTATTATGGACTAGTTAGAAATGTTTGTCAATTGCATTTTCTTTGGATTGTTGCCTAACAGATAACAAGAAATAGGTACCTACTGCAAAGATTGGTGCCAATTGATGCAATTAGTTGTAGCTTTGAAGTAATTGTTCAGCAATTTTTTCTAAGCTCACCATGTTCTCCTTGATTAGTGAATGAGAGAATTCAGTAATTTATTTATTGTATTTTCTCCATGTCTCTACTTTAGATCATTTTTCAAATCATCATCCCATCTCTAGGGAGAAAATATAGTTATCCCTCACTAGAGAAATTAAATACTGAGGGAAAAGATTATGTTGCACTGGGTTGAACTTTGGAGGCCACAATCGTGGTAATATTTAAGACTTTTGCACCCCCAACAACTGTTTGCTTCCTTTGGGATGACATTGTCCCTGTTGAGTATGCATGCCTTGTATTGTCTCTTTTGAAACTATGTTTTAAAAGTTCATGATTTCAAAATAGACAAATGGGATTGCATCAAACTAAGAAGATGACACAGCAAAGGAAACAGTTAACTAGAACTGAAATCCTTCTTACCCTAGTATCTCAAAACCTACTTTAAAAGGTTGCCAATAAAGTATAATATAAAACTAACTTTTAAAATTGTTTAGGAGAGATATTTGCCCTTAACTGAGTGATTCCTTTTCTAATTGGTATGAACTCAGTTAAGACAAAGTACATAATCCTGCACTCAGAGCTAAATCATTTCTGTTTTGTTCACAAAATATCACCTTCCTTGAATTCATTGTAACTCCCTGAGATAAAAAAAGTCCGTGTTGAATTTATCTTTATACTTCCATGCATTCTTCTTCATACTCTTTGTACCTCACTTTTTCATAGTATGGAGTCCAGGAATTAGACTGTCTGGGTTTGAATCCTCGTTACACTAATTACTACTAATATGGCAAATCAATTAAAATTCTAGAAGCCTCAGTTTCTTCATGTGTAAAATTAGGGTGATAAAACCTCGTAGAATAGAAAGGCAATGCATGTGAAGTCTTGGCATAGAATCCAGCACACTGAAGTAAGGCTTTTCATATATATAGTAATTAATAAATATGTTTCAGGGATCGAATAAATAAACTCAGAATCCTCTCATGCAGTGTCACCACCAGTTAAATAAATTAAATACTAGAACTTTCATCTTAGATATATGCAATGGTGTTCTTTCTGTGTAGTCCCAAAGGGCTAAAGAGAGAGCACGGTGTTACTGAAGCCCAGTGAGAGTTGGTTTTGAGGAATGGGGGTGCCACTGCCAGAAAGAATCCACGACCAAGAAACTGTCAGAGATCTCCCACCACTGCCTCACACTGGATGGACCAAACTGGAAAACAGAGGACTGGTGAGTGTATTAGTCTGTTTTCATGCTGCTGATAAAAACATACCCAAGACTGGGTGATTTAGAAAGGAAAGAGGTTTAATTGACACAGTTCCACATGGCTGGAGAGGCCTAACAATCATGGCGTAAGGCAAGAGAAGCAAAGTCACATCTTACATGGATGGTGGCAGGCAAAGAGAGAGAGAGAACTTGTTCAGGAGAGCTCCTCTTTATAAAACCGTCAGATCTTGTGAGACTTATTCACCATCACGAGAACAGTACAGGAAAGACCCACCACCATGATAAAGTTACCTCCCACTGGGTCCCTCCCAAGACACATGGGAATTTGGGAGCTACAATTCAAGATGAGATTTGAATGGAGACACAGCCAAACCATATCAGGGAGCTTGAGTGATTCATCTGCAGAGTCAGAATTATGGTATCTGCAGAGTCAGACACGGAATGGAGACTGGAGCTGCAGGGTGGAGACAAACAGAATCACCAGTGTGCATAGTCAGTGTCAATATTCTCTAGTTTTAACCACAGAAGTTAAATCAATATAAAGTAGAAATGAAATGGCATGGCTTATTATTCAATGAATGTTTGAAATTTTACAATGCCATATAATTGATTACCTTTTTGATGATCTGTGTAAAAGAGGACCACAGTTGTTATTGAGCTTATATTATGTAACAGGGCAGGATAAAAAAATATGAGTTGACATATTGGAGCTGTGTACCCTTCCAAAAAATTGTTTTCAAGTTGGAACACAAGATGGAAATATTGCTCCTTAAAACACAATTCATGAGTCAAGGAACCAGCACTGGGTCATCAGATCTCAGGTTGGAATAATATTTGTTGTTTGTGGCTGAGTGTACTAGAGAGGGGTGATAAAACTGCTCAAGTACTCCTAGTCTCATAGCAAAGTAGATTTAAGTATTTAGATGGGGCTATAACCATCAGATGGAAAAATCAGAGAAATATTACTGTCTGAGCACTCATAGGCCATAGTCATGGTTACCATTAATAATAATTTACAATTAATAATAACTACCATTTATGGGGGACTACATACATGCCTGACATGATGGTATACCTTTAGGTAATTTTATAACATGTGTGCTGCTAATGACAACTGATAGATGTAGAGAGGTAGAATACTGAGTTTAGCCAACCAACATGTTATTCTTGTTGTATCTAGGCTAGGGATTTTCATGACAAAAACCTACCAAGTTATATTCCAGGTATGTAGGGTGATACAGTATAACTTCCCATTCCACAGTGACATTCTAGGACATCAAAGTGGGCACATAGCCCAAGCACCTTCATCAAAGTAACACAGTCTTTGTGTTGCGTTTCTAGCCACCTCTTCTCCCAGAAGAAGCCTCCCAAAATTTCCATTTTAATGAGCTGAAATTAGTTTTTCCTTTAATATGTGAAGACACGCAATAACAAAGACTTGGAACCAACCCAAATGTCCATCAATGATAGACTGGATTAAGAGAATGTGGCACATATACACCATGGAATACTTTTCAGCCATAAAAAAGGATGAGTTCATGTCCTTTGTAGGGACATGGATGAAGCTGGAAACCATCATTGTGAGCAAACTATCGCAAGGACAGAAAACCAAACACCGCATGTTAGGTGGGAATTGAACAATGAGAACACTTGGACACAGGATGGGGGACATCACACGCCGGGGCCTCTCGTGGGGTTGGGGGAGGGGGCAGGGATAGCATTAAGAGAACTACCTAATGTAGATGATGAGTTAATGGGTGCAGCATACCAGCATGGCACATGTATACATATGTAACAAACCTGCACATTGTGCACATCTACCCTAGAACTTAAAGTATAATAAAGAAAAAAAAAGAAAAACTGAAATATGTAGACACAGAATATACAGTGAAGGCATAGACACAACTGAGCACCAGTTTGCACATGTTCCAAGTGTGAGAGGGGTGCCTGCAGCCCATGAACCTTTCAGTCACTTACCTTCCTCCCCAGTCATTACCATGGTCATTTGAACTGCATTTGCAACATTTTAATTTAAAATATGTTGAGACCATGTGGGAATTCCACATGATTTTCTAAACATTTTTAGTGCCTGATAAAATTTTTGTTTGGGTTTGGCTCCTGAGAATGCAGCTAAGAATTTTGTACTTTTCTTCAGGGGTCTAACTACTTCTTATTCCTCTTAGAAGAATTTTCAAAGTATTTTATTAGAATTCTTTTAGTCAACTACTGCAATAGGAAGTAGTTACATATTTTTATCACTTTTTAGCAAAGGCTAGGTTAAGTAGTGTATTAGTCTGTTTTCACTCTGCTGCTGATAAAGACATACCCGAGACTAGGTAATTTATACAGGAAAAAGGGTTTAATGGACTTACAGTTTCCCGTGGCTGGGGAGGCCTCACAATCATGGTGGAAGGCAAGGAGGAGCAAGTGACATCTTACATGGATGGCAGCAGGCAAAGAGAAAGCTTGTGTGAGGAAACTCCACTTTATAAAGCCATCAGATGTCATGAGATGTATTCACTATCACAAAAACAGCACAGGAAACACCTGCCCCCATGATTCAATTACCTCCCACTGGGTGCCTCCCAGTGGGATACCCAGCACAGGCAGTCCTTACCACATAAAGACCTGCCCCTGTGATTCAATTACCTCCCACTGGGTCCCTCCCACAACATGTGGGAATTTAAGATGAGATTCGGTGAGGACACAGCCAAACCATATCAAATAGCAAAGAGCTTAAGTAATTGACACTGGATGAACTAGGTAGATAGTTATAGAGTCAGGACTGAAACTTAGATAACTTGACATTTAATTCAGTTGTCTCTCTAGACTAGCTTAGTACTAAAAGGCAATACTGACACTCCACATCAACCAAGCCAGAATTAGGCCACTAAATAGTTTTAGGCTCATATATACATACTGAGTAAGAAGCATAGAGGTTGATCTCAACATGTAGCAGATGGCTTCTATATTCTTAAGGGATAAAACTTTGGGATCTTTCTTTTGCTTCTTGTGTGTTAAGAAGAACCAAAACACTTTAGAGGTCCCAGTCAATTTGTGTTTTAAAAGAAAAAAAAAATGATGCCACTAAATACGCCAGATTTTTCAGTGGAACAAACCCCAAGTTCACAGCAATTGCTTGAAAGCTGCTTTAAAAATTAGTCGTAAATCCAAGGAAAAGGAAGGAAACCTGAAAAATGTCACTCGTTTGAAAAGGGATGTTCATTTTTGATAAATTATTCGGTAATTTTTCAAGGATATCACTCACAAGTAAAGATTTTTTGGTATATTTAAATGATTCATTTTCAGTCTCTCATACATTTTTAAATTGTTCTCATTCAAGTTGTCACATCCTGACAGGGTTTCTTTTAAGGATTTCTCTTCTCTTGTGTTAGAATTACAGAGGATGAAAGTATTTTAAAATCTCTGTGGCTGAACAGGGACATGTGCTAGGCAGCCTACAATTGTCAGTTTTATTCCGTAGGTACGTTAGTGGTCAGAATGACTTCTTTTTTGATGGCACAATTATTTTCATAATATTAGATTGAATTAAGCTGGTGACACAATCTGTCCCTAAAAGATTCAGAACATGATGCTTTGATGTTAGCTTTGAAGCAGGGTATTCCCAGCATCACATTTAGTCAGAAATATGGAGGGTATATGTTAACATGATTTACATATCCTACTCTGGTGGAGTCTGACAGTAAATAACAGAAATGGGCAAGAAGCCATGGAGCAAGGCAAATTCACCTTTGTTTCTTGACACAAACAGTGAAGCTTATTTTGGGAATAATGACTACATATGTTCAGGAAAATTGGGCTCATGAGCCTACTGTCAGAACATTTTTCAGAAAAGAGAAAAATGAATGTACTGCTGGGAAACAGCAGGGAGGGGTTCTTGTATTATATACACAATCTCTTCTTATGAGAACAAATACCAACAATCTATTATTGTTACCTTAATTAATAAATCATTACTGTGGGCTGGGCAGAGTGGTTCATGCCAGGAATCCCACCACTTTGGGAGGCCCAGGCAGGAGGATCGCTTGAGTCCAGGAAGAGTTTGAGATCAGCCTGGGCAACATAGAGAGATCCCATCTCAACAAAAATAAATAAAAATTAGGTAGGCATGGTGGCGTGTGCATGTAGTCCTAGCTACTTGGAAAGCTGAGGCAGGAGGATTGCTTGAGCTGAGGAATTTGAGATTATGGTGAGGTATGATCTCACTGCTGTATTCCAGCCTGCATGATAAAGTGAGACCCTCTCAAAAAAAGAAATTGTAATGATTAAATATTTAGAAAAAAAACACATACACTATACATTCTGTATGGATTACAAATATTTCTAGTATTGAAAAGATAATAACCAACTCTTTAACATGATAATATAAATGAACCTGATTTAATTTTTTTTTTTTTTTTTTTTTTTTTTGGATAAGGGAGTGGAGGATTACAATTTCTCACTGGTCTACTTGGTCACATATATTTGTTAAAAGCCATTGTATGACTGAAACAATCTTAGTGCCAGGGGTGTACACAGTAATTGAACACACTCCCTGCTTTCCAGATACTCAGAATTTAATATCAAGAAAGGCACAGCAACAAGAATTTCAGGAGCAAAAGGGTATGGTACTAATAATGCTTGGGCTGTTTGGAGGAATCTTCAGAGGAAATGGTTAAAGAGACTCTTAGCAAATGAATTTCTATGTGATTTTCATATGGACTCTAGGGCAAAGGACATTCCCAGAAGGGATAGCAGCAAGCACAAGTTTGAAGTGTATGAAATGGCATTACTCTTTCTAGGTAACACAAGGGATTAGATGTGGCTGAAGCATAGATTGTTTTGAAGACATTAACAACATCTAAGTTTCTAATCTAAAAACAGGCCATGGTGTGATCATGAAATGGCCTGTAGACTCTCCTAGGGTCTTGGATTTCTATCCTGAAGACCCCAAGTCATTGAAAGAAAGGGAAAGCAGTGTGATAAAAAAAAAAAAAAGAAAGAAAAAAATCTAATTGAGTTTCAGAAACACCATTCTGGTTTTTACCACATTGTATATCATCGTATGTCTTTGTAGTATGGTACCTGACACATTGTCAGATTAATCTAAGGATCATTCTAATTGCCTTTAAGTATAGTAATTTGTTCATAGTTCATTACTAATCCCCTCCATCTATAATATGAATACCTTTCCCATCAATCTTGCCTTCTCCAAAACTTTCTTTTCTCCTTTATTCTCTTTCTGTGTTTAAAAATTTTAATTTATTTTTGTTTTAAATTTATGTGGGAACGTAGTAGGTGTATATTTTTATGGGGAACATGAGATGTTTTGATACAGGCATGAAATGTGAAATAAGGGCATGTTGGAGAATGGGGTATCCTTCCCCTCAGGGATTTATTCTTTGAGTTACTACCCTTTCTTTCTCTTAATCTAAGTGTTTCCCTTCTGTACTACCTTCTTTATTTAATATTCTTCTAACCCTTGGGAAGAGAAGAAGAAATGATAACCACAAAAACAAAATCAAAAATCCCTGGACATGGTAATTTACATGTGATCGTTCTTCATTTATGTATTATAATCCTTTTAAACCAAGGGAGTATCTGTATCTTGTTCATTCATTAAATATTTATTAAAAACCTTGTAGTGCTACTTCTCTTTTGAGTGTTTAGGACATATTAATGGACAAAATGATCCACAATACCTGTCCTCATAGAGTTTAATTTATGGCCTGAAGAGATAGACAAAAACAGTAATGTAATAAATATTTTTTTGTTTTTTTGTTTTTGAGATGGAGTCTCGCTTTGTCGACCAAGCTGGAGTGCAGTGGTGCGATCTCGGCCCACTGCAAGCTCCGCCTCCCAGGTTTATTCCATTCTCCTGCCTCAGCCTCCCCAGTAGCTGGGACTACAGGTGCCCGCCAATACCCCCAGCTAATTTTTTGTATATTTTAGTAGAGACGGGGTTTCATTGTATTAGCCAGGCTGGTCTTGATCTCCTGACCTCATGATCCGCCCACCTCGGCCTCCCAGAGTGCTGGGATTACAGGCATGAGCCACTGTGCCCAGCCAATAAATTTTATAATATATTAGAACATGATAAGTTCTATGGGAAGAAAAAAAAAGAAAGAAGGAATGAGGAGGGTAGGGATGGTTGGTTTCAATTTCAAATAAATCGTTAGATAAGCCTTACTAAGAAGGTAAGATGAACAAATACAGAAAGATACAGATGCCTGGGGATGGACCAAAAAGACAGCCAGTGTAGGGGCCTTCAAAACAAGTTGTCCCTAGTACCCCAAATGCTGAGGACCTGGCACTTTGTAGGAGTGTGTTGAAAGTATATTGAAATAAAGAGCAAGGGGTCACTGGCCTTCTTGTCAGAAGCATAGACTTTAGCAAAGGAGAGCTGAAGGAATTGCGTTCCCCTTCGGTACCCATGAAGAATGTGTCCTCTGTTGTGTAAGAAAGAATTGGATGAGATATTATACTGAGTCAGTATTTGTACCATAACACCTTATTTTTCCTTGCACAGACAGTAAAGCAACCACTAAGGGTGCTTAGGCAGCCCCACTTATTGTTTTGTTTACTGTAACTTTTAGTGTTCACCAAACACATCTTCAAGGGCATTTTAAATAGACTTGTTTTCAAATAGAGTGAAAGAAAATTTCCGCAAGGCATTTGTCGTTCCCTGTTTCCACACGAACCAGGAGCAGCCAGGAGTGAGTGGAGAAATCCGTCTGCGAGTTAATCTAGTGGAACACCACTGAGTCTGATCATTTGACAGAAGTAATTGTATCTAGGGGAAGTATTCAGGTCTCTGCTTTGCCGTAAACATCCTGCCCTCCTAAAACTGTGTGAGGTTGAAAAAGAACATCAACAAAACAGCCAATTAACTCATTATTGACAGATACAAGTTTTTAGATAATTAATCATTATTAACTAACAGTATTACATACTCACACTTAATACTAGAAATAATTATAGCTTCTTTAGGTATGAAGTAGATTTGTGTCTTTACTTCTAATTCTCTAATCATTCATGAATTTGCTGAATTTAGATTCTGTTTCAGTTAATGTTTGTCAAATAGGATGTTATAATTTTTGTATGAAATTACATTTTTGTCTAGATGTTTAACTTCCTGGAGTTTGTTGTTTTCTGGTAGTCAAAATCTATGATGAATTTACTAATAATGATATTAGGGTAAAAAAGTCATTGAACATATTTTGTGTTCAGTGAGTTGAATTCAGTTGCTAGATTTCTTTGTATAACTGGGCAGATTAGGACAATTTTTAGAAAGTGTGCCATTTAGTATTACTAATAATTAATCATATTTCTAGGAAATTAGTGATTTCCCTTAAGTTTATATTCCACTGTGAGATAAAATAATATTAACATCTGTTTAGCATTGTATGCCAAATATGGTTGATGATGTAGATTTCATAGATGATTTTACTAATAGACACATTAAAATAATAAAAATAAAAGTAAATTTTCTAATAATTCCAGACAATATGTTGATAAATACTAAAATGGAAAAATAAATTATAGTGTCATTTATATGAGTGTTGATATTGGAATGATCAAAACCCATCATATATGCTAACAGGGTTCTACCACATCATTTTTCCCATACAGAATCTCACGTAGCTTTACAATTGAGAAGAGGTGGAATTTGACTTAGGCTATTTCTAAATCTGACCTTTATATCATAATAAAGTATTACCTAGGATAGAACTTTTAGCATAAATCTAATTAATCTAGGATTTAGAATCTAAATTTGAATATGCTACTTTAAAATAAAAATATTGATTTATTTATTCCTTTTTTAACCTCTTAAAATAGTTATCTTATAGTTATTTGATTTGGTTCTGCCATTCATCGACTATCGCACTTTTTTTTTTTTTTTTTTTCAAAAATACATGTTCTAATGTCGGTCCAGGTGCTGGAGATAAAGGCATAAGCAACAGCACAGTTGACTAGCTGTGGATAGTGGTACATGATTAGAAGCCTAAATGTGTAAGTCAGGAAACTAATAAATCAATCCTTCCTTCCTTCCTTCCTTCCTTCCTTCCTTCCTTCCTTCCTTCCTTCCTTTCTTCCTTTCTTCCTTCATTTTCTTTCTTTTTTTCTTTCATTCTTTCTTTTTTTCATTATTTTTGATGCATTATACTTGTACATATTTTGAGATACATCTGAAATTTTATTACTTGCATAGAATATATAATAATCAATTCAGGGTGTTTAGGGTATCCATCACCTAAATATTTGGGTCCATTTCCATTCCTGTCTTCTAGCTATTTTAAAAGTACAGTACACTGTTGTTAGCTACTAACACTTATACTCTTCTATCAAAGGTTAGGATTTATTCTATCTATCTTATTGTATGTTTGTACCCATTAACCAACCTCTCTCTTCATCCCCCAACCCACTCATACACCCTTCCCAGTCTCTGATATCTATCATTCCACTCTCCATTCTTCCATGGGGTCAACATTTTTAGCTCCCACATATAAATGAGAACATGTAATATTTTTCTTTATCCCTGGCTTATTTCACTCAATGTAATGACCTCCATTTTTATCCATATTGCTGCAAATGACATGATTTCATTTTTTATGGCCAAATAGTATTCCACTGTGTATGTATACCACACTTTATTTATCCTTTCGTAACGCTGTATTGCTGATAATCACTTAGGTCTTCATAAAACTTTTTTGTTTTCTTGAGATTAAGTCTCACTCTGTCACCCAGGCTGGAGGGCACCAACAGCATCAAGGCTTACAGCAGTCTCAAACTCCTGGGCTTAAGAAGTCTTTCCATTTCAGCCTCCTGAGTAGCTAGGGCTGCAGGCATGTGCCACTATGCTAAGCTAATTTTTGTATTTTTTTTTTTTTTTTGTAGAGACAAGATCTCACTATGTTGCTCAGGCTGGTCTGAAACTCCTGGGCTCAAGCTGTCCTCCCTCTCCAGCCTCCCAAAGTGTTGAGATTACAGGCATTAGTCCTTAAAACAAAAACAAAAAAAAAAATTTGAATTGACATTCATTCAGTAATCTATTATTATTATTATTATTATTTTGAGACGGAGTCTCACTCTGTTGTCAGGCTAGAGTGCAGTGGCATGATCTCAGCTCACTGTAACTTCTGCCTCCTGGGTTCAAGCAATTCTCCTGCCTCAGCCATTCCAGTAGCTAGGACTACAGATGTGCACCACCACACCCGGCTAATGTTTTGTATTTTAGTAGAGATGAGGTTTCACCATGTTGGCCAGGATGGTCTCGATCTCCTGACCTCATGATCCACTCACCTTGGCCTCCCAAAGTGCTGGGATTACAGGCGTGAGCCACCGCACCCGGCCACAAAGTATCCTTTTAAATATAGTTGAAACCACAAAGGGAAATGTGGTATTTTTGCTACCATGGCTTACAATCCAGGAGAGTAGACAGACACCTGATGAGACAGATACTCCTCTGATAAAGTTGACAATGATGTAAGTGCTGTAAAGAGAAAATGAGTTTCTCTGGGATTGGGGAAGTGAGAATTCATTTTGATTAGAGCAATTTGGGAAGAATTCTTGGATAAATTTTTTTAGGTATTATACACGATTTCATAGTCTTCTCCAAGATTTTGATATTTCTCTCTGTCTCTCTCTCTCTTTCATTCTCTCTTTCTGCCTGCATTGAAACACTGCTAGCAAAAATTTTGACGTTGCCAGGGCATATAAGGCTTTAAATGAAAGGAATAGCCATCTGTTGTGACTGACTGAGGCAGGGAGAGTGGATATGTAGTCAATATTTTCTATTTCCTTTCCTTTTACTTCCAAAGTCTTCACACATGATTTGTATCCTTTTTCTGTCTCCCTCATTGATACCCTGGAATCTTTTGCACTGTCCATTCTGGTGAACTGTTTTCTGAATGGTCACTGTTGAACTTCACTTAGTCAAATATAAGAACCTCTAATCATACTAATCCCCTTTAACCTCTGTGGGTTAAGAGACGCTACTGATAACCCTAGCTTCTGAAAATCATTTTCTCATGAGAGTATCTTTCTGTTATTTTTTCTGCACTTTTATTTTGTTTAAATATGAAAGATATTTTTCTCCTCTACTATAATGCATTTTTGGAAGAGAACATGGTTAATTTTAAATTCTGTAGTGCTTACCTTGCCACGTGTATATATGTAATAGAAGCTCTATAAAGATACTGAGATTAATTTTGGGAGTGATTATATTGGTGATACCCACCATTAATTATTGATTGTAAAATACATAAGTTATGTGGATAGAATTAAACTTTTTATGAAATAATACAAATATCTATGTTTTAAATCAAATTAAATTTGATTTTAAGTTTGCATCCTATGAGGCAGGTAAGAAATTAAATCTCAATCATTATGGCACACCTCCCAAAAATAAAATCCTATGAGAATAGAGGATATTGGGTAGTACTCAGAAAA
Source organism: Symphalangus syndactylus (assembly GCF_028878055.3). NCBI lineage: Eukaryota > Metazoa > Chordata > Mammalia > Primates > Hylobatidae > Symphalangus > Symphalangus syndactylus. Next base: position 28,122,597 of record NC_072438.2, read on the forward strand.
TAATGGCAGGTCTTCTCTCTTTAGTCTGTCTTGGTCAGTGCTGATATATTTTTATCCATATCTCCTTGAAAACCTGTACTCTTTGGCTTTGTGCCTCAATTAGAGCACAGGAACTTTTGCCAAGGTTGGGAGCTGGAATGTCCAGTTCCAGCATCCTATTGCACACTTTTCTCTGCAGAGACCCTGCCATTCACTATGGGTACTTTCAAAATCTTTGGCTCTTTCCTGGTCTGGAATACTTACTTCTTTTTTTTTTTTTTTTTTTTTTTGAGATAGAGTCTCACTCTGTCACCCAGGCTGGAGTGCAGTGGCGCGATCTTGGCTCACTGCAATCTCCACCTCCCGGGATCAAGCGATTCTCCTGCCTCAGCTTCCTGAGTAGCTGGGACTACAGGCACACGCCACCATGCCCAGCTAATTTTTGTATTTTTAGTAGAGACGGGGATTCACCATGTTGGCCAGAATGGTCTCAATCTCCTGACCTCATGATCCACCCGCCTCGACCTCCCAAAGTGCTGGGATTATAGGCGTGAGCAACCACGCGTGGCCTGAAATACTTATTTCTGTGTGACTCTTCTTGATCCTGTTTCTCCTATCTTCATGGAGCCAGTTTCCTGAAAAGAAGTACCTTGAAGCAAGATTTCTGTAGACAAATTCTGCATTTGCCCTTGTAATCCAAAGTTTCTCATCCTAGGCACTATTTATTTTTGTTGTTGTTGTTGTTTTGGAGACAGAGTCTTTCTCTGCCACCCAGGCTAGAGTTCAGTGGTATGACCATGGCTACTGCAGCCTCGAACTCACTGACTCAAGCAATTATCCCATCTCAGCCTCCCAAGTAGCTGGAACGACAAGCACGCACCACTATGCCCTGCTAAATTTTAAAATATTTTTGTAGAGATGGGAGCCTCCCTCTCTTGTCCAGTCTGGTCTCCAACTCCTGGGCTCAAGCTATCCACCTGCCTCGGGCTCCCAAAATGTTGGGATTACAGGCATGAGCCATCACTCCAGGCCACTCTTGATATTTTGGACCAAATAATTCTTGTATATGAGAAGCTGTCCTGCTTAGATACCAGTAGCATCCCTCAATTGTAACAATAAAAAATGTCTCCAGAAATTGTCAAATATCCTCTGAGGGGCAAAATAACACCTGGTTATGAACCACTGTTAAAATCTGAAGTTATTGAGATATGAAAGACTGTTAATAAATTATGCTGTAACAGATATAGTGTTGGATGATGTATTAGGGTTCTCTAGAGGGGCAGTACTAATAGCATATATGGATATATTAAAGGGAGTTTATTAAGAAGTGACTCACACAGTCACAAGGTAAAGTCCCACGATAGGCTGTCTGCAAGTGGAGAAGCAAGGAAGCCAGTGGTGGATCAGTCCAAGTCCCAAAACCTCAAATGTCAGGAAGCTAACAATGCAGCCTTCAGTCTGTGGCCAAAGGCCTGAGAGCCCCTGGCTATCCATTGGTGTAGGTACAAGAGTCCTAAAACTGAAGAACCTGGAGTCTGATATTTGAGGGCAGGAAGCATCCAGCATGGGAGAAAGATGAAGACCGGAAGGATCAGCAAGTCTGGTCCTTCCAGGTTCTTCTGCTGCTTTTATCCTAGCCATGCTGGCCCCTGATTAGATGGTACCCACCCGGATTGAGGATGGGTCTGACTCTCCCAGTCCAGTGACTAAAATGTTAATCTCCTTTGGCAACACCCTCACAGACACACCCAGTAACAATACTTTGCATCCTTCATTACGATCAAGTTGACACTCAGTATTAATCATCACAGATGATACCAATTATCCTTTGGAAAATATCAGAAAATGAGTCAGATTAGTAGCCAGATGGAAGATGGTAAAGAAAAGGAAGCGGATTGGCACTTATGTGTCAGCAAGATGTTATTGCTATTTTACAGAGCACTGAGGAATTGTTTGCCATGGATGCTTCTCCGTTAGGTAAAGGAGGCAGGGCTCAAGCCCACATCTATTCAACCTTAGAATCCCAGGACTTTTCATGATACCATATACTGTTCCAGCTATGTAACTCACTTTGCCAAATATTTAAGTACATAATTAAGAAGTCTGAATTATTTTCATGAGTCTATTGCATGGTGTTGAGGGAGAAGATTACATTATTTACCTTACTTAGTCCTGTGGCATTTTTTAGTGGGCACTGGGTTACAGGCATCAGTGTATTTTACCAAAGATAAGTCAGAATATAAAACACCATCAGTTCATTCAGATATGAGTGGCAAATATGTCAGGAATCCTTAAGAGTTACGCCTTTTATAAATTATATGCATAGAAACATCCATCAGGCTTAGCTAAAAACCCATGCTATTTACTATTTTGCTAAACTCTCATTCCTTTAAGCCAAGTTAGGCAACTGAGATAGAAGGCGAGAGAGCAGTGATGAAGCAGATATGATACCCTTTCAAAAACTACACATTGTATAATATGGCAGATGCAACAGAAGCAAAGGGTGAAATGAAGAGAAGTAAAGCTCATACATACCCAGGGACTTGGCTCTAGCATCTTTTTATGCTGTATGTAATGAGCTTTGACTTTATTCTCTAATACACTAGAAAGCCATGGAAGGATTTTAAACAATATCATTGTTTCATGAACAAATCTTTGTTTTAGGAAAACAAAACACTAGTACTGTTATAATTTAAACATTGAATAAAAGTCTGGATGCTGTTGGTATAATCTAATTTTAAAAAGGGTGTGTACTAACACCATACCAGTGGTGACCACTTATGTATTTATATATTTATTTATTTTTGTATTTGACTAAAGTTTTTAATTTTAATTCATAAGTTTTCAGAGTTTAGTGAGCAACCAAATCACTTGTTAAAATGCTGAGTCTGATACATTGGGTTTAGATGAGGCCCAAGACTCATGTTTTTTGTTTGTTTGTTTTGTTTTGTTTTGAGATGGAGTCTCACTCTGTTGCCCAGGCTGGAGTGCAGTGGCATGATCTTGGCTCATTGCAACCTCCACTTCCCAGGTTGAAGCAATTCTCCTGCCTCAGCCTCCCGAGTAGCTGGGACTACAGGCATGTGCCACCATGCCTGGCTAATTTTTTTTAAATACATTTTTAGTAGAGATGGGGTTTCACCATGCTAGCCAGGGCTGGTCTCGAACTCCTGACCTCAGCCAATCCGCCTGCCTTGGCCTCCCAAAGTGCTGGGATTACAGACATGAGCCACTGCACCCGGCCTGACTCACATTTTTATCAAGCTTCCGGATGATGCCAATGCCTCTGGTTGGGCAAGGCTATGAGCTGCCAAGTTCTAATGACAGCCACTGTACTAGACAAGGGGAGAATAAGGTAGTGGCATGTAGTATTGCAACTGTAATCCCAGGTGACTGGAGTATAAGTGCTCTGTCATTAAGAGTTCGTTTGTCAACCTCTTGAGCTTTAAATATCCTGTGTTGGTTTCATTCTGATTTCACACAGCGGCTTTCTGCAGCTCCGGGAGTTCATCCTCCCAGATTCAAGTTTTACAGAAAGAAATTACTTGGCACTTTCGCAGAAATCCCAGTGAGAAGCCTCATTGCATTTGTTCCAGTTAAGTCATATGGCTGCTTCTGAATCTAAACAAATCACTGTGGTGAGAAGACTGTGATGTTCTAATTAGCCTGACTCCACTTTGCCTTTTCCTAGAATCAGTAGTAGAGTCAAATCCATCTGAGGTGCTTGGACTGGTAATATGGAAATTTTGCCATTCCCAAAAAGAAAGTGAAGATTTTGAACTAAAAAGGTGATTGGATATCTATTACATACAGGAATTCGATGTGGACAAGAGGTTTCCATACTTTCTTGGTTTCTTAGGAAATATTCATGGTACCCTCAGTCCAAAAGAAATGCCTGAGAGTTGATTTATTTGGCAGTTAGTTCCAAACAATGTAAGATTTACGTTCTTACTATTAAGTAGCTGTTTGATAAAATAATACATAAGGACTTGAAGAAAATTAATATTTTTGTTTCCATCTTATATAAACACAATCAATTCCTAATGAGGATGTGCACACCTATTGGGCTGTACAGAACATCTTGCCCTTAGATTGAGATTGCATACTGTCACCCTCATTTCCTGTTCTGCATGGATTTTCATGCAGTAGTTCCCTTTTTTATTCTAATGGTAACCACTAAACCCCAGATTTATAAAGATATAATGCTATTGAAAGAAATGTACTGTGGGCTCCATGTTTCCTGAAACTGCAAAGTACTTGAAACTAGTTTTTGATGTGGACTTCAATAAATGTTCAGTATCATTGTGTTTCCCTGAAAATGTTAAAGTATCATGAAAGCCCATGAATTCCCCAAATTGCTTCTGTGCACAGATTGAGAACCATGATCTTGGGAATTTTATGTTTGGATTTCTTATCAGACATCTTTGTAGAGATGTAGAATAAAATGTTGACTCTATGGGTTCAGTTCTGATAAGAGATCTGGGGTGGTATTTCAGCACAAACGTCTGATTCCTTTGGCGTCATGGCCTGTAGTGCTCTAGGCATGTACTACGCATGTACTACGCATCTTCCTGTCTCTTCAAGAGAAGAATAACATATGTCTACTCCACTACCACAAAACTTTACAATGCACTGTTTTATTTTTTGATCTGAATCTGTGTAAGTAATATTCTACTTGGAGTAACTCATCCTAGTATTTGCATTCTACATGTGTATTTGCATTTACAATAAACTGCAATAAGAGTGATTTTCGTCCTAAGCTCTAGATAGTTCCGATATTGGCATAAATGACTAAGAGGTAGGCATCATGTACTTTTTGTTCAGATTGCAAACCCTCTGAAGTTTAAACCTTGTTCATTAAAACTTAACCATTTGTAGCATAGCTCAATTAATAAGCACTGAGCAGAGCATACTTTTGATTCTGAAGTGATTTTTTTTCTTAAAGAAGTTGATATAGTATTTTCTCAGTGATTACGCTTTTCTCCTTGCTTTTTTTTTTAATGCTAAGTACAAATATCCTCCAACCCAATTTTAAAAATAACTTGTATGTAGTCTGAAACCAGTAGATTTCCCAAAGCATGAGCAAATTCTATTTTACTGGAGTCAATAATGTTTCAATCTCTCAAGTCCATGTGTGAGATATAGTGAATCATCATCGTATTATCATTATATCACTATGGCTCATCTCATAAGATCCCACATCATCTGATGGGCCTATCATTTCTGCTTATTTTGCAGAATAATGTTAGTCTCTTCCAAAAATCCAGAAAACAAATGGATTGAAAATATTAAATACATCATTATTATGTAAATATTTAATTTTTGAAACAAAAATGTGGAAGCTAGTAACAATTGTTCAGTTACTAGGGAAACACTAGTTAGATTTTTCTGTTTAAATATTCAAATTGCTGGGTTTGGTAGTTCATGCCGGTAATCCTGGCACTTTGGAAGGCCAAAACAGGAGGATCACTTGAGGCCATGAGTTTGAGACCAGCTTGGGCAAGAAGTAAGACCCCATCTCTACAAAAAAAAATAAATATTTAAATAATTTCAACTTTTACTTATAAAAACAATATAATATTAAAATGCATATTCTTTCTATTAAATTCTCTTTTTAATAACTTTTAATACTGCAAACAAAATATTTGAAAAGTATTAGTACAGCATTGGCCATTGTTCACAGTAGATCTAGAACACACAACTTCATTGTACATGATTTTTAGGTTTGATATAGTCTGTTTCTTTTTTTTTTTTTGAGACGGAGTTTTGCCCTTGTCACCCAGGTTGAAGTGCAATGGCGCAATCTCGGCTCACGGCAACCTCCGCCTCCTGGGTTCAAGCAATTCTCCTGCTTCAGCCTCCTGAGTAGCTGGGATTTCAGGCTCCCACCAACACAACTGGCTAATTTTTGTATTTTTAGTAGCAACGGGGTTTTGCCATGTTGGCCAGGCTGGTCTCAAACTCCTGACCTCAGGTGATCCACCCGCCTCGGCCTGCCAAAGTGCTGGGATTACAGGCATGAGCCACCACACCCTGCCTATAGTCTGTTTCACAAATGGCATAAACCTTGCTTGGCTATGGATGTGTAGGTATGACATTATAATATATTAGGACATAGAAAGTAACTCTTTTTCTGTTGCAATTCCCCTGTCTTCATAAATTGGCTCTTTCTGGGCAGTGGGCAAGAAGAACCCCCTGGACAGTTACACTCATATGAGAATTCCCACCCTGATTCCTCTCTACCACAGACAGCTCCCCAGGTTAATCAATTATCGTTACTGCCAGGTGACAATCTCCACTCACAAAGATGAGGACACTGACCATCCCGGTCACAAGATCAGTGAATGGGGAAGCAGGGGCACATGGAGGTGGGAAGAGTGGATGGGCAGTCCTGGGCAGCTCTGAAGTGGGACAGTATGAAAGGAAGACCCTGGGCTTTGTGCCTATGAGTACCTATTGTGTCACATAAACAGTAGTGTGTTAATGGGGTGCTGAAAAAGTCTCCTGCTTAAACAACTCAGTTTGTTTATGATTATGAATGTCAGCAGAGTTCTATAAATGACAATGCAGTTTGTGTTTTGATGATTGTCTCTCTGACGGGGGCTGTTGATAGCTTTTCTTAGTTCTTGTCTCGGCATTTATTCTTGATTGGCATATGACAGTCATATTCCTGGGTTCTGTTGGTGTTTTTAAATCATGCACATACTTGAATTTCTCTTATAGAGCGAGAATGACATTATATCTGCTGCTTGTTAAATAGATTCTCAGTTTATGCTGGCAAAGTGTCAGTGCTGTATGTCTCTATGTATGCAATTTTTCTTTTGTACAGTCATTTTTCTCTTAGCATTCTAAAGATTGATTGAACTCTTGTGTTATAGCAGTACTTAATGTGTCACTTACTGAACTTAAAATCATCACTGTAACTCAATGCATAACGCTATTAATCATCTGTTGAACCTGTCACTCCTGCTGATTGTGCAGAATAAAAGCCTCTTCTCACCTTTTATTTTCTTCTTATTATAACAGGTATAGTTCATGCATTTTTCTTCATGTTTTAACTGATATTTTGTCATCACTTCTCTGATGTTTATCAAGAGTTAATTTTTTTTCCAACCCAGATTAATACAGATTAGAGAGTAGAGGAGTTTGTTAATACGTAACAAATACTAATCACTAAGGCTAGATTTATTACATATAAATATGTCAAATTAGATAAACACGACTTAAAATTTTGGCTGTTGGAAAAATATTAACTTGTACCTTCAAATTTATTAGTGCTCAAGGCATATTAAACTTTATAGCAGACTTTGGATGTTTTATCTTTTAAGAAATATTTGAGGCCGGGTGTAATGGCTCACGCCTGTAATCCCAGCACTTTGGGAGGCCGAGGCAGGCAGATCACGAGGTCAGGAGATTGAGATCACCCTGGCCAACATGGTGAAACCCCGTCTCTACTGAAAATACAAAAATTAGCTGGGCATGGTGGCATGCACCTGTAATCCCAGCTACTCGGGAGGCTGAGGCAGGAGAATCGCTTGAACCCGGGAGGCAGAGGTTGCCATGAGCCAAGAGCGCATCACTGCAATCCAGTCTGAAAACTGAGCGAGACTCCATCTCAAAAAAAAAAAAAAAAAAAAATTGACTTGGTGAACAAATTTGCCGTAAAAACAGAAAAAATAATAAAGATTACACACCTTTATAAAATCTGTTGTATAATAATCTGGAGATGCCATTTGAATGCAGCAGTGTAACAGGGAGAAGCATCAGATGAATTCTCAGAGTGTATCAATCTTGCCTTTGTTCTAGATTAGAGCCTGGTTTTTAGCTAGAGGTGCTATGGTAGGAAAATCAGTTTTGTATTGATTCAGATTGTGTGTGCATTGATAGCAGATGTGGAATTACATATTTCTGCCAGATAATTATCACTTAGCAAAGGGTAAAACATTAGAACATCATAAAAGTTAAAGTTTTAACTTCACAGGAAAAAAGGAGCTTTTTTAAAGCATGATTAAAATTATAGAATGTATGCATGACTCAGTTATTTTATTCTGAGCTTAAAGAAGATACTTTCAAAAGACATCCCTAAAAAAGCAAATATAATGACCATAGTATGAAACTTAATTGTGATATAGTAAAGCTTTTTACTGTATCCAGACATGTTACACAAATATTCTTTATGAATTGCATAAACAGAAAGGCAGGAGCTAGTGCAAATAATGAAGAATGCAGCTGCAGATAGTGTCCCTTAAAAGAGGAAATGCAGCTGGTTTCCTATTTCCCAGTCTTTTTTGTGCCAGACAAGGAAGTGACTTTCTTTAGAAAAGAGGATTATAATAGTCATATCCTTAAATGAGGAAACTAGAACCAGATTTCTTTTTAGAACTTGCAGTGGGGATTAGAAGAAATGTTGCAATAAACTTTAGCTCATTCTAATCTCAGTTTCCTAAGTTTTTGGTAACACTGCTCATTTAACATTGGAAAGAGATGGGATCTGCATAATAAAGTATACTTCCCATAACTTAAAAGTAATCATGTTCATTGCGTAGGATAAAATGATCCGTTATTCCAAAACCAGAGGAAACTGCAAAAAAAGAGTCCTGTGTTAGCAGTGACTTAAGTATCCTCTAAAAGTTTGCTAAAATTTTTTAAGGAATTTTTGCAATTTCCCTCAAATTAACTACCAGGCAGGCATCAATTTGTCATTTTTGTATATTGCATTAAAGCATTTAATGCTAAATTAAGATGGAAAGGTAGTTTTTTTTTTTCTTTTTTTTTTTTTTTAACTTTTCCTTTCTGGAAAAAAAAATCAAATATTTATTAACTACTCTCTATTGTTGTCTTTCTCTTTAGAAGGTAATTTGTGGTCAGTGGAGCCCAGCAGGGAAGCTCCTTCTCCTCCAGATGGCAGTGACATTTGAGAAAACCTTGGAGGATTAAAGGCACTCTAGTGAGCACTCACTGCAAAGTCCTGACACAATTTGACAGTCCTAATCTGGGTCCTCAACTGATTGGATGACCAAGGGCACAAAATTCTCATCCAACTGTGCAATCACCAGGCACATTGTTGAGGGCACTAAAAATGTTCCAAAGTTTTGGTGACTGTTTTAAACAAAAATATATAAACCTTTTCTTCATGGCATGTTCTTGGAAAAGGTCTTGGAGGTACCTTGCATGGCTTTTAAAAACTGACTATATTTTTGCATGAATGAGCACAGCATGCTATAAATGTCTTTACTCTTTATTAAGTAGGGTTTGCAAACAATCTAAATGGTTAAATGGTAGAGGAAACTATAGAAATTGATCTCAGTGAGCAAAGCCTACCAAATCTAATTATATATTGTCACCATCTGCTGCAATATGATAACAGAATTAATACAATTACTTTGAGAATTTTGAAGAAAAAACTTTTGAAAAAAATGGACACGTGTGGCAAGTCTGCGTGTGTGTGTGTGTGTGTGTGTGTGTGAGAGAGAGAGAGAGAGAGAGAGAAGCAAGGGCAAGAAAAAAATGCCATCTTAGCTGTTCTTTCTTTTTCTTTTTTATTTCTCATTTTTAAGTTATTGCTTAAAATGATTTGAAATAGGTTTTCCTAATGTTCGTGTTGATTAAAGTTATCAAGTTTTGGTAAGGTGATTTTATTGGTTTGGAATTTTAATTATATCCACTGCAGCTTCTAAAATCACCATGGCAACAGGTGTGTAATTATCAACATTGCACATAGCTTCAATGTGTAATGCATTTCTTCTGGCTGAATGAATATTAAATCATACTGCTTAACACCTCCTCTACTAGTAAACAGATAAGGCTTTGGCCATGGCTTGCAAATTGATCTTGCTTCTGTAGATTTCTATTACTGCAGAGCCATTGAATGGGGTAATTTGTGCCTTTGAGGGTTTTCTGACTTTGCTAGAGCATGACAGAAAGTCCAGTTTTATTTCATTTAATGAGAAAAAAAAACATGTTTAATTATTACTCACATTTCTGTTTGTAGAATTCTTTCCAAGAGAATATTCTCCTTATTGTTTTCCATTGCAAGGTGTGTATTCAGGACAGATGAGATTTTTTTAAAAAAGACATTTTCTTAAGGAAAGCTTACATTTTAAATGCTACTTTTCCTAGCAAATGCAGGTGGTCATTGTATGAAGCACATATGAAATGAAACCTTTGATTTAATACCAAACTATAGTCTACTGTCAATTCTAGGAAAACTGTATGATCCATAATTTTAAGGAAACCAAACCTTTACTTTGTTTCTAATATTCCAGGTGGTCTTTTCAGACTGATTTCTATGTAGAAGTAGGCAAGAAAGTGATGCGATTATCTGATTATCAGATTATCTTTATATGTCTCTGATTGTTATCAAGTTCAAAATTTTCCTTAAATAGCTATGGAAAGAGATAGCAGTTTACTACTACTACTATTATTATTAGGTCATCTAATGTAATTCAATTTATAAATCTGATGCATACATTTGACTGATAGGATACAGACTTTTAAGGACCTAGCATTATAAAAAATATAATTTAAATATATAGATCAAATAGAGCTGTATATATATAATATTGTTATATATAACACTATATATATATAATGTTAAATAGGGAACAAGATAAATGATTATGAAGATGTATAGATCTTTTCATCATTCAGTGTTTGTTTTTAGTGGACATTTTATTTTGGGATGCCATTCAGTAACTCGAAGTCATTAAATGAAGCATAATCAATATTAGAACAAAAGCCAGCATAAGAAGATTTATTTAAATTTGATTTATTTAGAATTTGGAGTCTGGTCACTAGAATTTTGAGGCTAGGTGATTCTATGAAAGGCTGTATATAACCACCTTCTACTGTACTCCTTCTTCTCCACCCAGGCCAAATATCCCAGAATATGGTATTATTTAAGTATCATCAATTTTTAATTTTAGTGTGTTTCCATTTTCAAACTAAGACAGGTACAAAAGTTGAGGTTACCAGTGGTACAAGATCAGATCACCTTGTTAGATATTGGTGCATAGTAAAATGTAGCCTAACACACTCTATTCATAATGTGGATTGACAACTAAGAAAAAAGTGAATGTTTTATTCACACAAATAGGTTAATATTCCTGAAATAGTGTCCAATGCATTTAAAGCCATTTAAAAGAACATGGAGAATACATTGATTATTTTTCTTAGCTGATTTCTCCAGTATTTCTCCCTGTATTATTTACTCTAGCTCATATTTAGACTTTTTGTTAATCTTAGAAAAAGGATAAACACACACAGTGTATTTCTGCAGACTCCCCTTTAATGGATCTCTGCCAGTGTTAGCCATTGTTTCAGTTGCTTGTGGCTGCTCAACTGTGCAAGGTTGCCTGGAAACGCTCCTTCTTCAGTGCAAAGCTCTCCGGCCACTTTCCATACCTCCCATCCCAGGGCTTAAAGATTCAGGGACTCTAGCCACTGGTGTTTCTTTTTGAAATCCCCTTAGTAAACTAATGATCAGTCTGTAGGGCATGCAAGTTTAAAACAAAACAAAACAAAAACATTGAAAAAATATGTATTTGTTACAAGTTAAAACAAATAAAATTTTTCTTCTCTATTGAATTTGATTTAACTTTTGTTAAGCCAGCATTTTGTAATGTGTGATATTTTTGGCAAATATTTTAAATTAACATCTACCACTGTCTTTCAGCCTGGAAATTGTGTGCTATTCCCATCAAGGTTACATCATGTTTCCATTACTCCTTTAATTGGGGGGAAGTTTCAAAGTCAGATACCTTGATTTGGAATTTTAATGCTTTTAACAAATTTTAAAGCAAGTACTACTATTAGGTAACAGAATATTATTATTACTCACTTTTTTCCTTGGTTAAATTTGTTTGTCAGTCCTAAGAGGCTTTAGGAATATAAAATGGATGTGATGTTTAATAATATCAATACGGTTGATTTTACTTGGCTCTGCTGTTTTCTCTTTTCATATTATAACTTAATAACAACAACAAATTAGAGTTATGCTATTTTTCCGCAGTTAGTTCAAGTTTCTAATTCTGGAGTATAAGATGGGGATATTATATCACTGTGCATGAGTTAAATAGATGCCACTACATAATACCTATATATCATTACTAGCTTTAAAAGAAAGATTATGTAAAAAGTGGTAGTAGGTAGTAGGTAGTCTTTTTCTTTTGTTACAAATGCTTTGAAATTACTGGTTTGTGATATAGGACATGAAAGACATACTCAGTGATGTTTGAAAGGCATACTATTGTCAGATATGGCTTACTTAAAATTAGTTACTAGACTTTGGTCTCTTAACAGCTTTTATTCGCCCCAATATACTTTCAAATTCCGTTTTTCAGAAATCTTAAGTGTACAATATTAATATTGCTACAGACACAAACTTTTCTAGCCCTTTATTGGTAGATTACATAGACTACACTGGTTATTAGATCTTGAAGTTTATTAATAACATCATATCCATTCAAATTTATTTTAATACTTTTTCCTTATTTAAGGAATTACTTCAGGTGATATGTGGATTTTAATTGTGACAGAAATGCATTTTATGGTTATTTATAATATTCACTTTAAAGGCCTATAGGACCTGTGGTTGGATGACTGTATGTATTAATGTTTTTAACATCAAGAACTTACATAATTGGTCAAGAAAATCAGACCTATCCCTTCATGTTCTCTTTCCTTCTGTACTTCATAAGCCTATGTGTCCCTTAGGATAGATTACTGGATCTGCTTGTCAATTGCTGATTGACATTTTTCAGTTAAGGTAAGTTATATGTTAGACATCATAGAGTAGTTATATGTTAGACATCATAGAGTGATCGGACTGGTTTTTTTTTTTTTTTGAGACGGAGTCTGGCTCTGTCGCCCAGGCTGGAGTGCAGTGGCGCGATCTCGGCTCACTGCAAGCTCTGCCTCCCGGGTTCACGCCATTCTCCTGCCTCAGCCTCTCTGAGTAGCTGGGACTACAGGCGCCCGCCACCACGCCTGGCTAATTTTTTGTATTTTTAGTAGAGACAGGGTTTCACCGTGGTCTCGATCTCCTGACCTCGTGATCCGCCCGCCTTGGCCTCCCAAAGTGCTGGGATTACAAGCGTGAGCCACTGCGCCCGGCCCGGACTGGTTTTGTTACATAGCATATTCGGAGCAAAGCAAAAGAATGAAGCAGATACATATTTCTGCATGTTGACACATGTATCCACTGTATTTTTAACGCAAACTAATTAATTGTGGGCCAAAAGTTATAGTAATGAATAGAAGTCTGTTGTTCTCACTCACATCAGGCACGGAGTCTTACTTTCTTGTAAATTTAAATTGGTGAGGCAGGTAGAGTATCACAATAAGCTTAAAATGGTTATTTTGAAGAAATTATCAAGAAAAATATTAAGGAAAAATTCGGGTGTCTACTCTGTGAGACAATCTGTCTCTAAGGCGCTTTACATATTTTATCTCGCTTAATCCGGGGAACCACCCTATGATTTAGGTAGCATTGTTCCTATTTTGAAGTTTGACAAACTCATGCACCTTGAGGTTAATTAAACTCAGGGTTGTCTTAATCATTTCTAATTTCAGTGAATATACTTTCCCATTGGACATTTAACTTTCTAATTAATGTGAAAAAAGACAGTAGTTTTGATAGCATATACAGTAGTCACTTTAGGGGCAGATAAACATAAGATGCCAGGGATTTGGATTGTTCAAGTCAATAGCGTCCCGAAGAATAATATATTCACTGTGTGAAACAACAACAGCAACAACTAGATACAAAGTTTCTGTAAAATTCGGACAATCATTTTGGGTTCTTAACATAAATAGATAAGATTGATAGATATAATGATATTTCAGTAGAAACCAGGAAAATATCCCGACTTTGAGAATCGTTTCTTGCCAAGCCCACAGTAAGAGTTCTAAATATAAGTTAAAATATGTTCTCTGCCACCATGGAACTGGTACCCAACACATATCCCAATTATAAAACGTCTTTATGGTCCACTATGGCAATTATGAAGGCAGAGTATAATATGGGAGCCTGAAAAGCTATACTGAAGAGGCGACTTTTGAATGGGGTCTGGAGGGATGTATTCACCAAGGAGTGAAAGGAGGAAAGGAACTTAATTTGGTGAAAAAACACAGATAGATGTGTGAACAGCTTCACGTGGCCAAAGAATGGTGTGTTTCGGTGTGTAGGGAGGGATTTCTGGTTAGGTCCATCAGCCAGTATTACAAAGGGCTTTGCATGGCGTGAGAAGGTATTCGGATGCCACTTTGTTCAATACAGAGATCTACTAAGCACTTAAAAATTAGAGACAAATAATATTCAGATTCATATGTTGAAAAGATTGCATTTGTGCCAATGGAGAGGACATAGTAAAGGGAGCAAGATTAGAGTTAGCAGCATCACTTAGGATGCCATTACCTTTGTCTAGGGATCTTAGACTCAAGGTAAGCAAAGCTTAGGGCTTGAACCAAGCAGATAAAGACTAGAGAAGAGGTGCTCAGAAATGTTGAATCAGTACATTTTGTTATACTTTAACAATTTTTACAAGGCCATTGGCTGCCACATGAGGTGTTAAGCTTTTTTGTTTTTGCTTAATGAATGAGTACAAATGTGGGGGCAGTAAGGAAAAAGACAGCTCTGAGATTTGCTGGAAGTTAGCTACCCTCATGTTTAACAGACCTATAGAGACTTGAAGCAGGAAGTAGATTTACTGTGGTGGGAAGGAGATGGCTTGATAGAATGAGGAAGTGAAATGAAATGGCTCTTCCCAAGAGTGAGAATGCATTTTAGAGAAGATGTGAAGATGATGCAGTTGTTGAGAAGAAAGAGTATTCAGTGAGCAGCACAGTGGAGAAAAGGTATGGTACCTAGGTAGGAAAATGAAAACGAAGGATTCCTCATTTTCTCTTCCAGCTCAGGTCATGTGACACGACTCTGCTCACTCCCTCTCTACACTTTAATCTTCGCTGAAAGATACATAGAGATAGGAAAACTTCCTAACATTCTCTCTTTTCCTCTGTATTAAGTCATTCCATTAACCAAAAAGTTCAACAAATATCAACTGAATGCCTATTATCTGTCCCTTTTTAATTTTCTTTCTTCCCTGTAAAAAGCTGAATAGAGGAATGCTTATGCATTAGTGGGAGTTTTAGAAGTCTCTGAAAGTGAGAGGTAAGTCATTTGTCATTTTGGCTAGATCTTTCCCTAGGAACTTCTAAATGGTTTCATGACCTAATTTCATCCTAGACAAATGCAAGACGGCTTTAAATATGAGAAGAGCCTCAGGAATCCAGCTTACAGATATAAGCCTTTCTTTTAACAGGTTACTTAGTAAATCAGTTTTCTTTGTACTGTGATTCATTAAGAACAATAACTTTGATTTCATTTTATACTTCACAGGAAGCATAGAGTGACTCAATAGTAGAAAAATCCAATAACACTTTTTAAAATTATGTAAATTAAATAAAATGGTATACATTAAAAATTTATGAAAAACTGTGCATGGTACATACTATTCTTTCAGAAGCAATAATAGTTGTAAGAGATTGTTTTTTAAAAAATAGATACCATTTATTGAGACCTTACTAGGTGTCAGTCAGTGCTCTATCCACATTACAGTTATGAATTCATTTAATTTTTAAAGTCAACCTGTGACTTCCCCTGTGAGCTCACTCTGTGAGCCATCACCCTTCTTTTGCAAACAAACAGATTGGGGGTAGAAATGAATCCATATTCTTATTTTATATCAGCCATATTTCTCAATAAATGCTAATCAGAGCTGATTAACAAATTATAATCAGCATGTTCAATATTTGGTATTTCATTTACCTTACAGGACATTCTTTGTTTTACAGAATTTTTTAAAAACCTTACTAGAATTTTTTTTTTAACTAGTATTAAGGCTGAGTGGTTTTCAAACCATATCCTAAAGATCTCCAGAAATTTCTTAGAGAATCTCATATCTTCTTCAACCAGATTCACTTGAGGTATATTCATTTCATATATTAGGTTTTATTATTAGAGCTTTTCCCTCCTTCTCTTGCTCTGCCTCCCACCCATCCATCCACCCATCCACCCATCCATCAATGAACTTTATTTTTTTAGCTTTAAATAACTAAAGCATGTAGTACTAATAAAAAATAAAGCTAAAATTGGAAGACAGCATATTTAAAATATTAGATTTCAGGATCTCTCTTGAGATTGTACACATCACTTCATTAATGTTAGCAGTAGCATTAAATCCAAACTTATAAAATGTTAGTGATGAAGTAGCAGTGCATTACATATAGGGGGGTGGATTACTTTCAATTAAAAGTAATGGCAAAACCACAATTACTTTTGTACAAACCTAATATGTCAGCCTTTCCTGATTGAATGTATATTAGCTACTAATTTATACATAATGTTATAATGTATAACATTAAAATGGCATATTGAATTTTTAAAGTAGCTAATACCATTAAAGATTCTACAACATAAAAACAATTTTGCATAAGAAATGTTAGGTATATCTAAGTATATTTTATTTTTAATTTTTTATTTATTTTTTCTCTTCCAAAGAAAAAACTCAGGTTTATTGACGTATAATTTACATAACAAGCATTCACCTTTTTTGGGTGTACAGCCCAATGAATTTCTGTAAATATATCCTAAATATTTTTTTAATAATCATATTCAGAAAGTTTAAATTCAAAAAAGTTTAAAATTATTTTCAACCTTAATTCAAAATACACCATTCATGATGTTTCCTGCTCATTTTGCTACACTGTGTTAAGAAAGAATTTTCCAAATATGGCTGAGTTCTCCTGGTGAAAAGTACTTTCTAAGGGACAGCCTAATTAGCCCATGCTTTCCCTCCCACTCCATCTTATCCTCCTCTCCTGCACTGGATGACCTTTTTCCTGAGGTAGGTGACAGTCCTTTGCCCAGGACAAAGGACACACTGATTTCTCTGGGAGATTTAAACCATGTTATCAAGGATGGTTCTGTTTGCCTAATTTGTAACTTTTGGTTGGGGCTTGGAGTCAGTTGGGGGGCAGAGGGTGGGTGAAGGCAGAGGAGAGAGCTCCGTAACAGGAACACAGAGCAGCAAGGTCTCAAGGGAACCTGACAGGGGTACCTTGGAAGAGGCAGGCTGTCAGTGCGTCAACTTTTCCTTGTTTCTATGGACTGTAGGGGAAAGCAAAAGGACAGCTTGTTTTTCATGGATTGATTTTCCAAGCAGCTTTATGAATTGTTACAATTTTGATCTGGGTTGCATACATTCAGTTAAATGGATGTTTGTATTAATATAAACATTAATTTTATATTATTTATTTAATTAAATATTTGTGTTTATATAAATTTTTATATTTGTGCTGTTTTACTTTTTTGCATTTTTTTAAATGTATATCTTCTTTTTAGCTCGCATAAATATGTTTATTCACTTAAAAAGTAAGGTTTTTATGTTTAAAACTACATTAAACACACAAACATGGATTTTTCCTGAAGATTATTCTGGAAGGTTTTGCTTCATCCTAATCTCAAAGGCTTTGCTTTGTTGTTTACTTTTTATAAATTAATATATTTTAGCCAAATAACTTCTGTTCTAGAACTTAAATATTGGCTATATTATTTTTCTTAATATTAAAATGTTTCCTTTAAAATTTATTTTCCAAGAGGAATGAAAATATTTTTTTTTAAAAGGAATTTTAATGTTTAAAAACTGCTTTGGGACTGGGTCTGTAGGTTCAGTACACCTTCTGAGACTGAAACGATAAGAGCACTCGTGGCTTATTAAACCATGATAATAAAAGCAACTGAATAACAATAAATACTAGAACTCGATTCTGCTTCTTATACCTAATTAAAAATATATATTGTTTTAAATGGGGAATTTATAGTAAATCTCATGAACAAGTAATATAGACTAAACAATCTGACATTAAAATTAGAGAATACAAATATTTGTGATTTATGTCCTTTTCTTAATTTGAAACACGTGTGTGATATATAACATGTACAGCAAAAAATAAAAATAAGATTAAGCCAGAATGCCATTTTGAAAACAAAATACAACAAAGATATGTTCCATTAATCTACAGAGATAAACTATAGTAGTGTTTCTGCATTACCATAATTATTTCTGCAGAGCAGGAGAATAAGCAGAAGAGAATTTACATCTATGTTTGCTTAATATTGTTTCTGTCTTTAGATTTCACTTCTCTCCCACGGTAATGTAAAAGTAGGACCACCTGTTTTCCATTGGGCATTCAGTTTGGGTAAATTCTTACAACACAGCAATGTATTTCTAATCAGAATTTTCTGGAAATCTGAGGGAAGTTAATGATAACAATAATATTTTTAAAAACTGCAGTCAATAAAATTAATTCCAGGAAGACCCCCTTCCTCCCCACCAAAAGAGAAATCTAGGAAGAAACATACACACTTCCTATGCAGATTTAAAAGCTTTGGGAATCAAGGTTATGAATAAAAAAATTCATTCCACTTCCATAAGGATCCAGAAGGGAAATATTTAAATGTAAAATTTGATCTATAAAATCTAGGCAGCATGTATTTTCCTGCAACTATTTATAAGAGAACGGGGCATTGTAGAATAAAATTTGTAAAAAGTGGAAGTATTTCTGTCTTCGAAAGGATTGCTGTAAATTGTGGGAGGTGTAGAAAAACTACTCCTGCTTAAAAAATTGCAAACATGTTTTTAAGCAATGTTTCTAAGTTTCTATTTTAAGTCAGCAATAGGAAAAGTTATTTTCTTGTATGTATGTCAAAAAACATCAAATCAGAAAGGCCATCTACAATTGATTTTTCTACTTGAAAGGAACGAGGAAGGGAAAGTTGGTCTTTGCTCTTGTCCATCAGAGTATTATGCCTGCCAGCTTGTGTGCAAATGATTTATTCTGAAAAGCAGACTTTACACTTAGGGAAATACTGGGATGGAGCATTTGTGCCCTGTGGAGTGTTTGGAAATGGAATAATGCATCTACAAAGACAGCTTTCTGCATCCTTTCTGCCTGCACATATGAAAGGGTAAGCATTAATTTCAATAATGGTTCAAGTAATTGAAAAAAGGCCTGCATTTCAGGATAGCTGGACAGTTCACCCATTAGCTCTCTACTGCAAAGAGAAAAAGAAAGCTGACCTGCCCATTTTAACAGATAATTAAGAATGATAAAATCGAAAAATGTCAAATAAAATGTATAACTTAAAAGTCAGCCAGTAACCATATTCTAATAGTTTGTTTTCTAGTTCCTACTTTTCATTAACTCCAAAATTTTCATGCTTAATACCTTAACTGCCATTTGGTGTAATTATACTTAATTTTTTTTTTTCATGTAAGTCATTTTCCTGCTCTGGAGGTTATTTTTAGAAAAACTTGATCCGTCTTTTCTCTCATTCACATATATTTGCAAACAGATAGTTTCTGTGAAAAGCCAGATGTTTTCAGTGATCCAATAACTAATCTAATTACAGGCTTTGAATTTTAAACCCAAATATTCTTAACTTTTAAAATAAAGCTTTGGAGGTAAATTAGAGGCACTAGAAGGTCACAAAACCAGTATTAATTGTAGTATACTGTGAAGTTCCTCTTGGTTTACTTACTAATGTATAGAGGATTCTTGAAGGCTCTTTTTACTCTTATCAGTTGACTCAATGGACTCATGATTGTAGCATGTCTTATCTTCACAGGTGAAACATTTCAGATGCACTGTACCAAATAAAATCATACTCCTTAGCATGATTTTTCAGATTATCCACAGTCTAGTCTCAATGTCTTTCCAGCTTCGACTCACTGCTTCATGCCCCCCAGTTGCCTAAACTCTGTGTTATTTTGAGTGCACTCATTCTCCAAGTATTTCCAAGTTTCAGCGCAGGTCCCAGCTATTCAGGGCAGACGTTTGAACATAAAAGTGTTTAACTGCCGGATATCAGTTCCAGTTTTTCATCCCACATGCTGTTATTTCTAACATTCCCGTATCAGTTAAGAATGGTTCATGTAACAGAACATACAAGCCTGCTGTTGGTGTTTATATAAGAAAAAGTCCACAGGGAGGCGGCCAGTTCAGAGGTAGTGTAACTCCTCAGGGATGCTGTTAAGGACCCAGGATCTTTCTGCCTCTCAGCCGTATCATCTTTACCATGTGAACGTTTGTCCTCATGATGGTTGAAGCCTCAGCTGAAGGCTGCCGCACCTTCAACTCTCTGCCACGTTCCAGGCAAGGAAAAAAGAGATGTGGAATGGGGCGTGAGTAACGGGCTGTACCGGATTGTCCTGTCCTTCCCCCAACCCTCCCGTCACTTCTTTCTTTTTTTCAGGAAATTACAAGCTTTCTCAGAGGCTGACTACAGCAGTCTTTGTTTCACATCTCATTGGCCAACACCCAGTCATGGCTGCCCCTACCTGGAAGATGGCTAAGGGAGAAAGGAATGCGAGTGGGGACTGGGCCAGTGAAAGAACAGTGCCTGCCACGCTGCTTTTCACTCGCACGCATCCCTCCACTTGAAATGCCCTTTCTCTCATCCTTTATGTGTGTTCATCCACATCTTGTGTAGAGGCTGTCCACTTTCTCCAGTTCTGTGTGAGCTCCTATGAGCTGCTCTTTGTATTTTCCTATGGGATATCATTTTTAACCTTCATAATAAAAGGCAAAATGACTGTCATTAGCTTTATATAGCTGTGTCTTAACACTGAGGTCAGAAATTGTGCTATATGAATTAGGAATCTTTCAATGACAAGCGTCAAAAAATTATGTTAATTAGTTTATCCCATAATTTGTTGGTTCACTTAATATGGAAGTCCAGGGAATCGCTGGCTTCGGGCGTGTCTGGAAGCAGAAGCTGAAATGATATGCTCAGTGTTAACTCCTGTGCCTCTTGTCATTCTTAATCTCATCCATCCCCTCTCCCTCTCTTATTGCTCCTCTCTACTCGTCTTTGTCCTTCTTTTTCTTCCTCTCTTTCTCCTACTCTTTATTCTATATCCCTCTATTTTGCTCATTCTGAAACCGGTTCTCAATATTTTGTACAATGTATAAATGATAGGCATTCACAGCTCTTAGCTTACCTGACTTCTCATTATGCCTGAGTCACGGAATTCCTTTCTACAAAATGCATATATCAAATGTTTCTGGAAGGAATATGATTAGCCTTGGTTGGCCACATTTCTGTTTTTTGACCAATCCTACCATGGAGGAGAATAGAATAGTAAGATTGGCTATGAATAGGTCCATTCTAGTTGCCCAGAAGTAGATGAGGCAATGTATTTGATAATCTCACCCAAACCATATGTGTTGTTGGGAGAAAATTCTGGGAATGCAAACTAATAAGTACTTATCTCAGATCTCATTTTACCTGTCAGCATTCACTGCATGTGCCTATCTCTATCTAAGTAATAGGAGCTCAGTAGGGAGATGAGGAAGTGAATGGATAAATGGGAGAGGGGAAGAACTGAGTTGACCTATAAGCAAAAGAAGAAAACGGCAGTGTTCAGTGTTTTATGAGCTGTATCTAGATCATGCAATAATATTTTCGGGTTTTTTTAGTTTAGTGTTTTTTTTTTTTTTAATTTTTGAAACAGGGTCTCACTCTATCGCCCAGGCTTCAGTGCAGTGCTATGATGGCAGCTCACTGCAGCCTCAACCTCCTGGGCTCAAGTGATCCTCCAACCTCAGCCTCCCAAATAGCTGGGACTACAGGCACGCATCACCACCCCTGGCTAATTTTCTGATACTTTTATAGAGACAGTGTCTTCCTCTGTTGCCCAGGGTGCTCTCTAACTCCTGGGTTCAAGTGATCCTCCTTCTTCAGCTTCCCAAAGGGTTGAGATTACAGGCATGAACCACTGTACCCAGGTGTTTTATGTTTTAAATTTATATAAATCCACAGTGGATACATCATTCAAATTACAGAAATAAGGAAATGCAGTACAAAATCATATTCAAAAAATGCATCTGCCATTGCTCCTTCAGAAAATAGTTATTGCTTGCTTACTCTGATAAGGCATTAATTACATGGTGCTTCATTTTTTTAGTGACAATAATTGAGATGCTTCTTAGAGAACATCCTAAGCTGATAGAAAAACTAACAAACGGGGGATATACATAGTTTGTAAGTAAAGTATATTTGGGGGACCTTTTGTCTTTTTAAAGCATATAAAACTATATAGTGTGTTTTCAACTTCAGTGTATGGATGTAAGAAGCTTAAGAAAATGAATTCATATATTTAGCCTCATTTATTTTAAACTATTTGTGGAGACATTTGATATATTTTTAAGTCTCCCAGAAAATATCCTAAGCATAAGCAAATAACTTCAAATAAAATGTTTATATTTGGACATACTAGTTCTCTGCTGTCATCTTGACTGATTCAGAAAAGTTCTGAAGTGAAAGATTTTAGCATTTATTTCTCCTGGCTTTCTTCCATCTGCCAGGAATAACTCAGTTCACTGAAGGCTTCTGACAGGTCCCTGACCTTGGCCCCTATCTTTGCCATCAGTGTTTGGGGTGAGGAGAGAATGGGCTTTGAGGATGGTTGCCTCTTTTTCACTGCTGCACCTCCTCATTATCTCTCCAGGAAACAGGTTGATTCTGGCAGGCAAAGCTCCCTGAGGCGGGATCCATTCAGTCCATTCTTACAGGGGTAATAGGGCTTGGGGCTCATTTCAGTCAGCCTTCCTTGGAAGAGAGAGGTCCCTTTGCTTTCCCTTTGAAGACTGATTGGTTTGCAAAGAAAGACAGATAACACCGTCATTCTCACTTTCTCTCTTTTTTGTGTTCTTGAAAACTCAATAGTTGTCTACAGTAAGAAGTCTTGCTAGACAAATTGTGCCTATGCTTTATGTTCTGTAAACATGATTCTTGAAGTGAGAAACTTTTAATGGAACCCTTTAGCTAAGCTGAAATTACTTATATAATCCAACTGTGTATTAGTTTTCATGGTTTTTGAAATAGTGTCACAAGATGGCAAAAAAAAGGAAGAAAGAAAAGAAAGAAAGAAAGAAAGAAAGAAAGAAAGAAAGAAAGAAAGAAGAAAAAGAATGGGAAGTGGAGATGCAAAAGAATTTCTAAGACTAGTCATTTAACTGACTCAGATGAAAGTTCTCAGTAGTCCTCTGGAAAGAGAAATTTCTAAACCCAACTTTTTTTTGTTAAAGATAATTGAAAATAATTACGTGTGTGTGTGTGGTAAACCACAACGATCTTTCTATATTGTAACACTTAAAGTAGATGTAGAGGTTAATGAGGAGGTTTCCCAGCAACAAGTTTAATTGTAGTCATGTAAAAGTTACATAAACTCAACATAAAATTGGAGCACCTATTCTGTGCAGGAATCCGAAAAAATTTAATTCTAAGTAATTCCTATAATTTAGACTCTCAGTCTAGTGGTGAGAATTTGAAAAAGTAAAGAATGCTCATGATAAAGTTTGACAGGTGCTCTGAAAGCAGTAAATATGAGGAATTAAGGCAACCTCTACTTTTGACATCATTTGCTCTGAGGAAGTATTGTATATCCTGACTTTAATTTTTTCAGAACCCTGTGCACTTACAGGATGACAGAAATTATATTTCTTCTCTCCTGAAATGGGGTTGATATTTACACGTCACACTCAGACATGCAAAAAATACTATTCTGCTTTATTTATCAATAACAAGACCCTGTCCTCAATGATGGAGACAGAAAACAACTTTGCTAAGTTAAGCTATTTCAGCCACTACTTCTGGTTTTTATTGTTTTATTTCAGAGGAATTCAATTGCAGTTGACTAAATCCTCAGTCAATTTAAAGTTCATATTTCATGTGAGGAATGTGTTTCTCTAAGTGAGTCCACATTCCTTTCTCTTTCTTTCCCAAGATGGTCCAGGGAGCAGGGCTGAATTCCCATGTCCTCATGATGAGAGAGGGAGTTCCTTCTGGTTTGTGTGCAGTCTGTCCTCATTGATGTCCTCTGGGATATAGTTGCCTGGTGTCTTGCGTTCTTGCCCACCGAGGTCTGGCCATTACAGGGTTGTAATGCTCATACATGCTGTTGAGGCGGAGGTTCCCTTTCCTCTGGTTTTTGAGATTTCCATAGTAGGGGTCAGTAAACTACAGCAAACAAGGAAAACCCAGCTGCTGTGGGCTAAATCCAGCCATTTAGCTTGTTGGCTAAGGCTGTCAGTTTTCGTTCTACAACAGCAGTTGTGAGTACTTGCAACAAAGACTGTATGTCCTGCAAAGTCTAAAATATTTATTCTCAGGCCCCTTACAGAAAATGTTTGCCAGCCCCTGATCTCTCGGAGTCCTTGGATTGCCCACTCTGTTTGTCCTTCCTCTTGGCATGTTTCATCTTTTCCAGAGCACACAGGAACCATTGGGTCTCCTGCACAGAAACTCAGGGCAAACAGAATCACTATCTAGGGACCTCCCCATCCCTTTCCTATGTCACTGCTTTGGCATCATGCTGTATATAAAAAGGGGGGACCAGCCCTATCTCAGCCTGCCTATTGCTCGCCGTATCTGGGGGTATTTGAACTTTCTGTGTTTTAGGTTTCCACCCTCTTGCCTGAAGGTCTTTGCTATCTTCTTAGAGACTCATGTATCATTTTCAAGCTACCTTTCTCCCTTTCAAATCTGCTTTCTTCCTTCCTTGAAAGACTTAATATCTGGAAAGAACTTTCCTTACGTGAATGATTCTTGAAGTGTTTTCTGTACCAGCAACTCTGCATCGTATGAGAATTTGTTAAAAATGAAAGTATTTGGTCTCTACCCCAGACCAACTGATTAAGATTGTCAGAGGGAGAGGCCCAGCAAGCTGCATTTTAGCAAGCTCTTCAGGTGATTTGTGATCTGACAAAGTTTGAGAACCCCCTACCTTACATCATATCTGCCACTAAAACCAAATGATCTGAGTAGCCAGGTTTCCTGCTTGATGTGTGAAAGGGAGCTTTCAAAATATAGACAACTCCTTTCCCTTTCCACAAAGACTGGCTGGAGTAGACTCAAAAATTCTGTTTTGAAAACTGAATATGTCAATCGATTATCTTTTTCCTTGCCTTTCTGGTCTACTAATTCAAATCCTACCTGAGGCGGCCAATACCTCTGGTTAAACAGAGATTGTATAGGAAGTGCTTTTAAGGAGAAACGTCCAGTGCTTTAGAATAAATGCTCTTCTATGCACTCATGATGCACATTTATCTAAATAGCACACTACATGCCTGAAACCAGCAATACTATTTGCTGAGTCAGAAATTTCAGCCTTAGCCTGTAAGTGAGACAGAGACTCCAATACTGGAATCCCTTTAGATCTCCATGGACATTTCAAACTTAGCAGATGTGAAAGGAAATTTACTGATTCTTTATCTTCCTCCTCAAATCATTCTCCATTTCCCAAATTCTTGACCTTGGTAAATGGCTATGGGGAAGTGACTGTAAGTGTTGATTGGGAAGTGGACTGATCTGGATTCATACCAATTTCATTGTCCATTAACTTTGTGATCTGGAAAAGCCAACGTTTCTAGCTATAGATTTTCCTGTAAAACAGAGGAAGTCCCAAATCCCATGGGTAGTTTTTAAGCTTTGGAGAAAATGTATACCTGATATATGATATTTATTATCCTATGCTTGCCCATTCTCAACTCCACTTAGTGACCAAATCACCAGGCATCATTGTGCATTCTCTTTCAGAAATGTTTTGAATTGATCATCGTATCCCCTTCCTTTCAACAGATTGCCACTGTTAATTAAGGTCATCTTCATTAGGGGATGGCATGGTTCCTTATTTCTTCCTATCTCTAGTTGGGTCACTCCTTGGGAGAGCCACTTACGATTTTGTGGGTTTGGGAGTCCACAAGAACACCACATCCAAGGGGCACCATTCAGATGTTACCCAGACCTTATAAAGGTCCCTCTGCACATTTACACTAATGCACCAACACACATTCTCACAGTCACACATGCACATGTTCTCACACAGTCGCTCATACACTAACACACACTGGCCTTGATACACAGACTTACACAAATGCATATCCTCATACAGACTCAGATACCACTCCACCACACACACACCCACTCACATTCACACACTCATTTGAGTGTTGTGTATTATTACAACAAAACAGTAAATCATGTTTCTCCAATAGGAACAGTATATTAAATCATGTTCCTGTAACCATATTGAAGAAGGACTGTCTTTCTTTAAATCTTTAAAGCACATGGAAGTGTCCTAGGGGCAGCTCTGCTCTCCACTCCCATCTTTTCTTCAACAGTTGCTAGGATGATTTTATCTGAAGCCCCCACTTTTTCAGGCTTCCTGTGCCTAAGTTCCCATTGCAGCTCATGCAGACTGCATTTGTGGCCCTCTCACACAGTGCATGGTTATTTATGCCACCAGAGATGGAAAAATCCACTGTGATCATCACTGATAACCACCATTATACCTGATCAAAAGGAGATGTGTAAGAATGTAAGAAGTTATTTTGCTTACTGCATGAATAATTAATGCTAGTGGCCTGTTTTCCGTATGTATGGAAATATAGAGAGATTCAGCCAAAAATACTGTACTCTTGTATTTTTTTTAATTTGGTGATTATCCATTTACCTATTTTAATTACAAGGAAGAACTCCAAAGAAATAGGAATGGTTTAGGAAGAACTTGATGGAATGTGCCTAACTGCTTTTTAGGACTATTCTGTGCAATATGTTTTTAACAAAAAGAGAGATTCCATTTATCCAGCATTATTTTCATCATTCTGTTGCTTCAAGTGGATGAGAGGGTTCTCTTGTCTTTCTTATTCTTCACCCACTTTTAGAGTCTAACATCTTACATTTACTGAGTACTCTTTATAGGTACGACAGATTATGCCAGTTGTATTTGAAGCCTTGATTTCATTTAATTCTTCAGACTAGTCTTAGAGGTGGGTTGATTCTATTTCCATTTCACAGGTGAGGAAGCAATTATTTTGAGAGGAATTTATCTGATATTAAGTGGTGCAGAAAGGGCAGAACATGGCTTCAAAACTAGTTTTGTCTGCTTTGTGAGCCTGCGATCTCTAGAGGTGTGATTATTGGACTTTTCTTTTTTTTTTTTTTTTACGTCCTTAAATTTTACAAAAAACTGAAGTGAGGAAAAGAAACCCAAAGAGAAAAGGTAAAATGCTGTTGAATAAAACCTGTTTTTTGACTTTTTATTAAAAAGAAATGATTTTATATTATCTGTTGTTAATTCTCTAATTTCCAAAATTAACTTTGTCCTGTTTGTAAATTGTCTTCATAATTTATATCTTTTACTGTGTTCTGTAGCATGGATCCTGCTAAATTCTGACTTTCATTCTGGAAAGGACCCTATTTTCCATTTTTATGATCTTTGTTGGTTTCTTTGCTCTGTTCTCCCAATTTTGCATATGAATTCTAGAAATAACCAGATAAGAGAAAGCAAAGCATAGACAAGGAGACTTTCAAGCCCACTCACAGCTTCAAGCATCAAGATAACAAAATTGAAAGCAAGTGTATTGATTTGGGTGGTATTATATTTGTCTCCAGGGCTTGAAAAGACCTTTAATTTCTCTCTTTTTACACACCATTTTTTGTTGTAAATACGTTTACAAAGGAATAAATATCATATTTAATAAAACTAATGGAGAGAAGTTGCCTTTAAAGAAACCAACAGATATGAGCATCATGTTGTGAGTGTGTTTACATTTATGAACATATTATTTTCTCATTGCCTACTCAGTTATTTAGAAATCATAGGAGTTACATGCTAAATGTCATTATATTATATGTGAAGCAGCATTTGTAATCTCCAGTCACTTCTTTCAACTTACACATCTGACTTTGACCTCTCACTTCCCCATGGCATTTCAGAGTTGTTAGGGAATTTATAATCAAAATTAGTTTGGCAGCTTAGAACTTATTGGAAAGAAAAAATCATCTTATTCTGCCGCTATTATCATACTCAAGAAAACTGCTTTTTCACTTTGTTTAAACTGTATTTTTGACTTCTAGTAGATCAATTTCTCCATATTTCAATTTACAGTTATACGTAACATGAATCTCAATTTTTGAAATACCTAACTCAATAATGTATGAAATGGTTTATAAAATAATTTCTCCTATTTGCTTTGAAGGAAATTTTAAAGAGATTAAAATGCTTCCACTTTCACACACAAATTTAACTCATAAGTTTATGGTGACCAATATTATATTCTTGGTGTAAATCCTACTAAAATTTTCTCTATCCTGTAATATTAAATATATTTATATATAAGTTACACACAGTATATGTGCGTTATTATTATGCACATGTATGTGTGTTAGTGTTTAATAAAGTTGGTTTCTACAAAATTCCTTAGAGCTTCCCTTAGCATTAATTTACTCACTTGATAAATACGTATTGAGTCCTTTTGATGTGCTAAGCTCACTTCTAGGGACCACAAATATATAAATGACTAAGTGAGACCCAATTCCATATCCCCCAGGAGCTCAGAATCTACTGGTAGAAACATACAATTTAAGAGCAATGATAATACTATGTGGTGTTTCTCTGGTGTAGCACATGGAAGAGGCAGAGTCCATCCCAGGGAAGGCTAAACAAGAAGCAGGAGTTAGCTTGGAATCACAGGGGGGAAGAGGGTCTTCGGTGAGAGGAACAGTGAGCAGCTTACAGAAGAAAGATGTAGTAGCAGAACCTGGTGATATTTTTGTCTGTTAGAAATTGCCGTCATCTGTGAGACGCAGTGTGTGTAGTGGCTAAACTAATAAAATTTAAACTGCCTAAGTTTGAATCTTGGCTCAGCCATTTTTGGAGTGTGAGTCATTAGCATCAGTTCCCTGTGCCTCATTTTCCCCATTTGTGCGAAAGTGGGTTTTAGAATAATGCCTACTTGATGAAGGCACAGGGAAAACTATATGCGATGATACATGCAGGGTGCCTGGAGGAGTGAACACCAGGTATGAAGAGAGTCCTTATATGTGTTTGCTAGTATTGCCCTGTCAAAGTACTATGAAGTGCATGGCTTAATAATAGAAATTTATTGAGTTTCTTTTTCCTAGCCTGCTTATTATTTGTGTGAAATAAAGACTTCTTAATGAATGCATGAAGTAAAATTGTTCTTTAATCTTTTGCTTTCACTTTTACCCTTACTGCTTTATGTGTTTGGACTTTTTATCTAGATTGTCATTTCTGTTCTTTGGCATTTAAGTGGCCTGCTTTAAGCAGTCCAGACCTTTCTTTATTGCCTGAGAGTCAATAGTTTCCTGCCGAACATCTATCTGATAAGTTGAGTCTTTTGCTAATTGTGATCTCATAACCTACTCCTTCTACTTTCTTCCTGTCCCTTCTCCCAATTTTTCCAGTCTGTATTCTTTTTGCTCCTCTCTCCTTCTCTTCCCTTTCTCCTTCTTTCCTTCGTTTCCCTTCCCTTTGTCCCTATTTACTGCTTTGTCACTTATTTTCCTGTTTCTTCTGCAGCGGTAAACAGGAAATGCAGCTTCAGTTTGCTACTACATGTTGTTATAATAATACTCTGAAGAAATTAACGCATGGTTTCTTTGCTGTGACAATATAAACTTTTATATTAAAGATTTATGTTCACTTGATACATTGATCATTTTTCTGATAACTCTAAAAACCGCAAATGTCAATAAGTCACAGAGTTGAAACCTGTCAACATCATGACAGTTGTTAGATTTGTTGTTTAGCCTTTTTTATTATTGCTTTTTTTTTAATTCCTTATAGCCTCATTGAAATTCTAGTTAGAAAGAATGGAGCAGTGAGCTATGAAGAAGCATTAGTTAATTGTGCGTGGCATGTGTGTGTGTATATAAGTGGATTTTAAATAATTAGTCACAATTAGTATGGTTTTTAAAATTTTTAGCTTAGTGATCTAGACCATTATCATCTTGGTTATTATGTTTTTAATGTTCAGATTATAAGTGGATTAATACTAGGGTACACATTCATCCACTGAGTAATTGTTGAAGGAAAAATGGTATCATCAGTCTTTTTGAGGAGTTTTGTTCGTCAAGTTCTGCCGTCTCACTGTAAATAATTGTAGAAACTGTACAATGGAGGACTGATGAATCAGTAAAACATGCAAATTTCCTATAGCAAGGAATATGTACACCTGTCGCTTAAAATCTATGATTTTCTTTTTTCTGGTTTATAAATAGAGGCCTGAAAATAGTTTATACTTAAAAATATCTTAATATGATAATTTTGTTGATTATGAATAAAGAGTATTTTATCTAAGTCATATCACTTGAAGAGCAAGGGTTAGTAGAACGAGGCTCTGGATTTAGTTTTGCATTAACTAACAGTTTGATTTATGGCAAACCATTTAATCAGTTTTGACCTTGGTTTTCTCATCATAAGTTGAAAGTGTTAACTTCTATGTTCCTTTAGGGCCCTTTAAATTTCATCGGTTGATATTTTAATATTTTTAATGACCTGGTCATTACAATAACATCTGCATATTTACCCATCAAAGGATCTAATTTTAGAGTTTAATTTTATACTTTGTAGATGTCTGAAGGAAAAAAAAAGAGATGGTGTCATACATAAAAATATGCTACATGCTGTCATTTTTAAAATATTTTATATCACTGTTCTTCAAATATTGAAGCATCAGGATCCATTTATATTCTTAGAACTTGTACAGGACCACCATGAGCTTGTGATTATGTGCATTATAGATACCAAATTTAGCATTTTATAAATTTAAGCAGTACATTTAGAGATTTAGGAATTTATTCAAGAACAATAAACCCATTGCATGTTAACATAAATAACATATCTATAAAAGAAATAACAAATTTTTCAAAACAAAAAACAATGAGATGAGAAGAATATCATTGTCTTCTTACAAGACACCTGGATTCTTCTCTCTGCTTTTACTGTATTCAAACTGCTGTAATATCACACAACATGGAACCTCTGGGAACTCCACTGTACAGTCATGAGAGATTGAGAATGAAAAAGGCAAATGACATTTCAGTATTGTTACAAAAATAGTTCTAACCTATAGGGGCCTGTTGAAAAGTGTCTCAGTGACCCCTAGATGACCCTGGAAATCACTGTGAGAACTACCATTCTATATTTTTTAATATAAGATAATTCCATTGTAGAAAGCATGACTTCAAAATTCGAAGTTTTGGTGTATCTTTCAGTTACTCAAAAATTCAACTTGACTTTAAATGTTGCAATGATGCCGAAATCCCCCCGTCCATGCATCAGTTTATTTTTCTACTGCCTATTTGCATGATGGTTAACAATATGGGTGAAATGATTTTCTTCCCCTTTAGCCCCTTCAAGAGACCTTATCTTTACATATGCATCTTTACTTGACTATAAACTCTATAAGAAGAGGGAGTATTCCTGTGCAGCCATAAAAAAGGGTGAGTTCATGTCCTTTGCAGGGACATGGATGAAGCTGGAAACCATCATTCTCAGCAAACTGTCACAAGGACAGAAAACCAAACACTGCATGTTCTCACTCATAGATGGGAATTAAACAATGAGAACACTTGGACACAGGGCAGGGAACATCACATACCAGGGCCTGTCTTAGAGGGGAGGTTGGGAGAGGGATATCTTTAGGAGAAATACCTAATGTAAATGACGAGTTAATGGGTGCAGCAAACCAACATGGCACATGTATACCTGTGTAATAGATCTGCACGTTGTGCACATGTACCCTAGAACTTAAAGTATAATTTTAAAAAAGTAAAAAAAAAAAAAAGAAAAAGTATTCAATACTGTATCCTATCTAATTTCTCAAGAAATATGTGTTAAATGACTGAATAAAATAGAAAAGATAGGAAGAAGCAAATGGAACATATTAACCATATTAACAAATACGAATAAAATGCCAATTCTTGAGAAAATTGGTATTAAATGTCTAAATCATTCTCAAATAGGAAAATGTTATCAAAATTTAATTTTACAGTTTGTGTATGAATATATTATATTCTCTCAGGCGCAATTGAAAGAAACCCACTGAAAGTGAATACATCTATTAAGATTAAAATTAAATGAACAAAACCTCTAACAATGTAGAAGTATATGGACTTACCTGAAATGATGGAAATGCTTCTAAGTATGTAAAATGGGAGGTATTATCAGTATTATAAACTAATAATCATAAGCCCTACCCTCCCCTGTCATGCAGAGTTATAAGTAGGGATCCATAGAAGACAAATAAAGAGCTGCTCATACTCCATTTGGAATTGGACTGCCTGGATTTTGGTGTTGATTGCATATGGCAGTCCCATCATAAACTTACTCAGCCCCTCTGGGCTTGTATATCCTCCCACAGAGAAACTTTGTAACAATGGAAACCTAAAATGTGACAGCTGTTTACTTACACTGAGGGAGTGAATTTCTCACTACAGAAGGGGTTCAAGTCCAGGTATGTAGGACAGTTCCTCAACTCTCAGTTTATTTCATTTGAAGGAGGTAGTTGGTTTCTCAGATGGCTCCCCTTAGTCCTGCACATATCTAATAGGTGTGGTATCTGTAATGCTAAAAATTCATACAACGAATAGCAAAAGTTGTGCCTAGAATTTATATGCATAGTTTGTAACATTATTTTAAAAATGAAGAATAAGGAAAAACTATATTGAAAACAATAATCACCATAATGGTGGTTTTAGAAAGTTGTTCTTGTGACCTAATAATGTGGTAAAGAGATTTTGATAAGTCCCTACACCCAGCGTGTTTGGATATAATATCATTATGATACGTATTATTATACTGAGATGCAGAGATTCATTTATAATTTGCAAATTAATTAATTATGGTTGGAAAAGGCAGAATAATTTATTTTGGAAGCTGTGTCCCAGTGACTATACAGTTTTCCCAGAATCTCCTAAATGATAAAAGTGACTTATAAAAATCAGTTTTACAAAAGGTGGCACTGTTTAGTAACATATATTTGCAAGTTTCACATAATAGAAAAAATAATGTATTCTTTATTTGAGGAGCCAAGAAATCTATCAGCATGTAAACAGGATATGACATTCCTTGTTGCTAACTTAACGTGATTACAGTTTACATATTTCTTCAGATAGTGGTGCTTTACTAGTAAATGACTATTTATCCTTTTGATACACAAATAAGGGCTTATTTTATATGTAGATGCCGTAAGGATTACTCATGGAGTTTCAGAAGATTTTGAGCTTTTTTTAATTAGGAAAATGATCAGACATACAGAAATATTGGAAGAATGTATCATCTATATAGTTATCACATAAACTCTGTAGTTGCTAATATTGTGCCCTATTTGATTCATCCACACATTTATTTCATGAACCATTTGATCACCAGTATTTTCAGTAACTGGAAGGTTAATCTAAATATGTGATAACGACCACTTTGGAAAACAGCCAGTTTCTTACTAAGCTAAACGTCTCTGTGCGTTGGCATTTACTCAAACAAGTTGAAAACTCATACTACGCAATCACCTGCATACATATATTTAAGGAGCTTTATGCATAATTGCCAAATCTTGGAAGCAACTAATTTACCCTTCAGTATGTAAATGAATAAATAAACTGAGGTACATCTAAGCAATGGAATATTATTCAGTGCTAAAGAGAAATGAACTGTGAAACCGTGGAAAGACATGGAGGGACCTTAAATGCATATTAGTAAGTGAAAGAAATTAATCTGAAAAGGCTACATACTGTATGATTCCAACTCTCTGACAGAGTACAGAGAGGTTTTAGGCCAGTGAAACTATTCTGTATGTTACTAAATAATGGTAGATGCATGTTACTGTAAATTTATCTAAATCCATAGAATGCACAACATTAAAAGTGATTCCTAATGTAAACTGTGGGCTTTGGGTGATAGTGATATGTGTCAACATAGACTCATAACTTGTAATAAAGGTACTACTCTGCATGGGGATATTGATGGCATAAGAAGCTCTGCACATGTGGGGGCAGGAGGTATATGAGAACTCTGTAATGAACATAAACTGCTCTAAAATTAGTAAAGATTATTAAAAATAACTTGACATTTATTCTAACATGTTTGACAAGAATGCTTTACAGATGATATTATATACTTTATTTTATGTTACATTAGAGGATATATGTCACCTTATCCAACTATTAATGATAGTAAGTGTGAGCGCTTGATGGATCATCTTAATACAACACATAAATATTGATGCTGATTTCAGTTTCTTCGGTAGCAATTTAAATATCTAATCTTCCAGTTATAATTTCTGTAAGCAGTAGAAACTAGCCACTGTGAATGTGTGTTCTTTACTGACACAGACCTGCCTTTGACTATTTTGAGTGGTTGGCATTTTAAAGACTTCCAGCTGTGATAGAATGACAGGAATGGGATTTACTCTCCTACTTTAACTAGAAAATTAATGAAAATATATGAAACAATAGTTTCAGAGATTGAACAATAATAGGCAGGACAGGAGAGAGATTTATGAGAGATGGGAAACAAGGTGAGCTCCGCGACTCCCCAAGCTTACTGTTGGGAAGGAATTTCAAAACAGTGCGGGGAAGGGGAGCCCAAACAAAGGTGTAGTATTTTTAAATAGAAGAGAAAGACTTCAAAGTTCAGGGAGGACGAGGCAGCTGGAATTTGAGGGGTAAAATAGCATAGAGGAAGAGACTACCTAGAGAGAGCTCTGGAACACTGCAGAGGGGTTCAGTCAAGCGTTTGGTAGATTATTGATCTATGTTTGACTGTGATGAAACTAGGTAAGACAAGGGAATTAATCAATGTAAAGGAGTATGTAGAGCAACTTCAAGAGTTCGTGCAGGAAGCGAATGACTTTGTTCTTACCAGCAATAGGACAAAACCCTTTTATGCAAGACAGCAGGTAGAGTCCTCAGAAAAGTATTACCTCAGTAGTATGGCCAAATTAGTCCCAGATCAAATGCTCTTCTGGACTTCCCTTAACAAAGCTTATAAGCATTTCTCAAAATGAATAAACAAATCCAAATTACTTAGCTATATCCCAGAATATAGTCCTATAATATTTAAAAGGATAAACCAAAAGTCCCAAAACCAACATTGTACAAATTGCAATATCTTACATATAATAAAAAATTACTAAACATGCAAGGAAGCAGGAAATAAAACCCATAAGCAGAGGAAGTAAAAATCAAAGAAGAAGTTTCAGATAGCACTGAATAGAAGAATAAGAGACAAAGATGGTAATTAGGTATTGTAATTATACTCCACATGTAGGACATGGAGGAAAACATGAGCATGATGAGGAGAAAAATGAAAGATAAGGAAAGATGCAAGTCAGACTCAACAGATGAAAAATACGTAAAAATTAAAAATACACTGTATGTGAGCAGTAATAGATAAACACTTCAGAAGAAAAAGTTAGTGACTTGAAGACATTACACTAGAAAATAAACAAAAATGAAGCAGAGAAAAAGTACTGAAAAGAAAATGAACAAAGTATCTTCTGTGGGAAGATTTTATGGTGGCATATCATACATGTAGTTGAGGTTCCAGGAAATAAGGGGGACAAGGAGAAAAATAATAAAATACATGTAAAAATTTTTTCCAAATGTATTGACAATTACAAACCCCCAAACTAATAAACTCAATGAACAAGAAACAGAAGAAACATGAAGAAAACCATAACCAAAGCACATTAAAATAAAATTGCTGGCTGGATGTGATGGCTCACTCCTGTAATCCCAGCACTTTGGGAGGCCTAGGCGGGTGGATCACCTGAAGTCAGGAGTTTGAGACCAGCCTGGCCAACGTGGTGAAACCCCGTCTCTATTAAAAATACAAAAATTAGCTGAGAGTGGTGGCAACGCCTGTAATCTTAGCTACTCGAGAGGCTCATGCAAGAGAATCACTTGAACCCGGGACTTGTTGGTTGCAGTGAGCTGAGGTTGCGCCATTGGGTTCCAGCTTGGGTGACAAGTGAAACTCCATCTCAAAAAATAAAAAAATAAAAATAAAATTGCTGAAAACCAGTGATGAAGAGAATATTTTAAAAGCAGGCTGAGAAATCAATGCACATACCATACAGAATAATAAAGATACGAATAGCAGCTTTCTTGTCAGAAACTACACAAGCCAGAAGACAATGGAGTGACTGTTAAGTAAATTTCTTGGTCAACACAGTTTTAGCTGTATTTTACAAACTAATGTATTTTCCTTTTCATGTTCAGTTTGAACAACTTCTGATTTCCCTTTTTTCATGTCTTCTCTGATCCATGGATAATTTAGAAATATGTTACTTACTTTTCCTGATACCTTTCTCTTGTTAGAAACCCCAATTTTCCAAAAATAGATAGCATGTAGTATAACCTGTATTGATTAAAGAAACTGCATAGTTTAAAATCTTTCTACCAAACAAACTAACAAAACTAACAAATGATGAGCAAACAAACTTCAAGGCTGTATGTCTTCATTGGTGAATTCTGCTAACATTTAAAGAAAGTATAATATCAAGTCTACACAGATTTTTTTAGAAAATAGAAAAGGAGAGAATACTTCTCAACATATTTTATGATACAAAAATCAGAAAAATTCATAACAAAAACATAAAACGCCACACCAATATCCTTCATAAATACACAATACATATGTATTTATGCATAAATACAAAACTGTATTTATTTATACATAAATACAAAACTCCTTTTTAAAAATTTAATAAATCAGTATATCAATAAATAAAAAATGTGATACATCATGACCAAATAGGATTTATCCCAAAAATGCAAGGTTGGCTTTAAGATTTGAAAAATCAAGCATTGAAATTCAACATATTAACAGATTTTTTTCAAAAGGAAAAAGGATTTGACTAAATTTAGGATCCATCCATGATCAAAGTTCTGAGCAAACTAGAAATAGAAGGGAACTTCTGCAAACTGACAAAGGGCATTATTGAAAAACATGTAGTTAACATCCTCCAATATGGTGAAATGCTTTTCCTCCAAGTTCAGGAACAAGACAAGGATGTGCACTCCTATCTAGTGTTTTTCCAGATATCCTAGCCTGCCTAGTAAGTTTTTAAATAACTAATACAGCTTAAAAAAGAAGCAGTAGAGCCTTCTAACATGATTGTTTTTGTAGAAAATCTTGAGGAATTACCCAAAATCTACTCAAACCTACAAGCAGGTTTACCAAGTTTGCAGTATGCAAGACTAATGTATAAAAAATATATTTTTGTGTACTAGCAATGTACAATTGGTAATTAAAAATTTAAAAATCACCATTGACAATAGGATCAGAGAATACGAAATATATACACATAAATGTAATAGAATATATATTCAGTCTGAACACTGAAAACAGCATTGCTGAGAAAGGTTAGAAAAGTTTCAAATAAATGGAAAAATATAGCATACTATGAGTTGGAAGACTCAATACTGTATCAGTTCCGTACCAAGTGATCTATAGATTCAATGCACTTCCACTCAAAATATCCATAAGTTTTTCTGTGGAAATTGACAAACGAAGTATAAAATTGACATGGAGATGAAATACAAAGTTTGAATAGCCAAAGTAATTTGAAAAAATAGAATAAAGTTGGAGGATGTACAAAACTGATTTTAAGACTTAATGTAAAGCTGCAGTACTCTACACAGCTTGACTTTGGCATAAGGTAGACATAGATCAGTGGAATAGAAAAGAGAGTCAAGAAATAGACCCCCCACATATATGGTTAGTCAATTTTCAAGAAATTACCAAAGTAATTAAATAAGGAAATAATAATCTTTTGAAATGATGTTGAATAATTGCCATCCACATCTGAAAAATAAACCTTGATTCTAATGTCACAACATATGCAAATATGGGTAGCTAAAACCATGCAACTTCTAGTAGAAATAATGGAAGAAAATCTTAACTTTGGTTATAGCAAAGATTTCTTAAATAGAACACAGCAGAAACATTAAACATTTGTCTGCTCCAAAAGACACAGGTTAAACAAAATAAAAGCCACAGACTTGGAGGAAGTATTTTAAAAATACATATCTGATAAAGAATTTGTGTTCAGAATATGTAAAGAACTCTTTCAACTCAATGATAAAAAGATAAATGACTCAATAAACCAGTGGGCAAAATATTTGAACAGGTATTTCACCAAAGAGGATACAAACAAACACCTGAAAATATGCTTAACATTACTCACTAGGAAAATGAAAGTTACAAATGCAATGAGATACCACTAAGCACACACTTGAATGGCTAAGCTTAAAAAGACTTCCAATCTCCAGGGTTGGCAACCATGTGAAACAACTGGAACTCTCACATATCATTAAGGGGAATGCAAAAATTGTTCATTTATATTGGAAGACATTTCAGCAGTGTCTTATAAAATGAAACATATACTTCCTATATGACCAGTGTTACTATTATTATTATTTTTATTTTTTATTTTTAGCTGGAGCCTCACTCTGTTGCCCAGGCTGGAGTACAGTGGCACAATCTCGGCTCACTGAAACCTCCATCTCCTGGGTTCAAGCGATTCTCCTGACTCAGCCTCCAGTGTAGTTGGGATTACAGGCGCTGGCCACCATGCCTGGCTCACTTTTTTAGTATTTTTGATAGAGACGGGTTTCACCATGTTGGCCAGGCTGGTCTCAAACTCCTGACCTCAAGTGATCCACCCACCTTGGCCTCCCAAAGTGCTGGGATTACTGGCGTGATCTACCACACCCAGCTAGTGTTACTATTCTTAAGTGTTTTCCCAACAGAAAAGAAATTTTTGTTCACACCAAGGCTTATATGAAAATATTCAGAGCAGCTTTTTTTTTTTTTTAACAAAAAATAATAGTCAAAAACCAGAAAAGAACTCAATTGTTCATTAGCTTTTTGCTGTGGTAAGCAAATGTGATATGTATGTACAATGGAATACGGCTGAGCAATTAATAAAAAACAACTATCAATACAGATAACTCAAAAGCATTATGTTATGTGAAAGCAGCTAGATGCAAAAGATCCCAGGCTGCATTTTCATGTATATAATATTCCAGGAAAATCAAAATTATTCTGATAAAAAACAAATCCCTGGTTTTCAAGGGTTGGAGAGAGATTAAGAGAAAACAGACGCAATGGAACTTTTTGGGGTGACAGAAGCATTCTGCATCATGACAGTTTTAGTGTTATATGACTTGTAAACTTAAAATTCATTAATTTTACTGCTCATAAATTATACCTCAGGAAAACCTACTAAAAATAAGATATAAGAATCTATCTTCAGACAAATCCTAACAATTATACTGACAGTTGTGTCACTAAGAATATTTCTCACTAATTGGTTCAGAGTTGTGGGCTGCTAAATGGATTAAAGCAAACCAAGAAAAGAGCTTAATATTATTTTAGAAAGGAACTGTTGAAAGATAATCCTGGAATATAGCCACATAAGCAGATTAGCACATACTCGCCAAAAATTTAAATCTTTTGCTATTTAATGAAATCAGGCCAAGCAGCAGCACTTGTCAGTAATTATACCAGTGGTGACAATTCATATGTATATGCTTTATGGTTTTGAAAGTAAGTTAAAATATGTAAGCTGAAAGACTCAAGGGCCTGAGACACATTCTGGCCATAGGAGCAAGTAAACAAAACATTTTCATGGGTACGAGATAGATGGCATCAAAAATTGGAATGCCGTTCAGAATGCAAAAGAACTTCCAAAATCCTTACAGTCATTCTGCTGGTCTGTGTGCTTTTCCTGCTCCTACTTTCTGAGGATCTCTTCTTGGGTATCTTACAGTCTTAACTCACTGAGACCAGATTTGCTAGACTAAGTAAGTCACTGTGATGTAGAGAATCTCACTGGGGAGAGTTCTTGGATTAGATCACCTTTGCCAGGGTTAGGGGTTGTTTGGGACCAACAGTCCTCTCTGGTCTACACTGTTGTAACTAAAATCAAATGGCAAATGAACAAACAAGGAAACATACTAGCATTTTATAATCTACAAACTATTTGTAAATTATTTCATCTAATTCCTCTAACAGATATTATAAACTTTTCTCTAACAGTTGTGTGTTTTCAGCTCTTTGTACAGTGAGCTAGTCTTGGTAGATGCTCAGTAAATATTTGTTAAATGATTAATGAATGGACTGAGGGAGATGTGAATATATCAGTGATGTCCTCAAAAGTTGTATAGCTTGGCCAAGGTCAGAGAGCTTGGCACATGTTAAAGGAAAGGCAGTGGAGGACAGTGAGCAATTAATTGTACAGGTTTTGCAGTCATATCTGCACCTTCATTTGCTGAGCCTCAGTTTATTTCATCTGTGAAATAAAGTCGGTTGCATTTCTCTTCAAGATTTTAAGAAGTTTTAGGTGAGAAAGGGTTGCTGTTTGCAAACCCAAGAGCAGATACCAGCACTTAGGAACTTCTCAATTAAAATTCAGGATCTCTGATTATAATTCCTGTGATTCTGGTCATTACACTGTGCTTCTGAAATATGAGTGTTAATTTTGTATATCAAAAGAAGAAAATGAACACAGTTTTCATCTTAGGAGAAATAAAACCATACAGTTTCTTTATTTAATGTTTCTTCTGCAAATTTTGCTTATTACTGTTTTTCTACTTGTGATTGCTTATGTAATTCTCTTCTTTGATAACTGAATGATGTATCTTCCCAAATTTAGTAAAATATAACTTATCTAGAAACTACATACATTTAATTTCAACTAGTTATAACAGCCAAAGTCCAGGATGTGAAGAAAATAAGCAAAATACACTTTCACCTCCCCCCAGCAAAAATGCCATAATGTGTATGATGTATGTATAAGTGTATAAAAGCTCATGCATTTGACTCATAGGAGAATAATTTGGGCTTTACTTAGAGCTTGTTGACTGTTTTTGCATGTAATTATATTAAGCTGAATGATCTGATTTTCCCACAAAGAGCAGATTAAAACTAGCCAATTAAAAGGAGGCAAGAGAATTGACAGCAGTGAGAATTAACAAAAATTTCCCACAGGTATTACTCTTCAGTAACTTTACAATACAATGTTCATGGCTTCATCTAAGATGTAAAATATTAATTATGCTAAAAATGCTTCTTTAATAACGGGTTGTGTTTGTGTGACACAAGTGTGTCACACAAGTGACACATTGTATCTTCTTAAACTATCTTAAACATAAATAAGTCAGAAAATATTCCTTTGTTGAGCAGCATTTGTGAAGCCCTGCAAATTGAATTAGACTTGTTGAAATATGGATAATGATGATTCTGCAATAACACCAATGTGCAAGCCTCACTTTTTGATTTTTCAGAACATACTGAAATTCTATTGTTCAGTCCTCAACCACTGATTTATTGAGA
This sequence comes from Symphalangus syndactylus, assembly GCF_028878055.3. Lineage (NCBI taxonomy): Eukaryota > Metazoa > Chordata > Mammalia > Primates > Hylobatidae > Symphalangus > Symphalangus syndactylus. Next base: position 28,163,849 of record NC_072438.2, read on the forward strand.
GCTATTTATATGCATCATACAGTCCAGTCTCTCCTTAGCACAGATATTGGGACAGACTGATTCCAAGGCATACTCTAGAAATGGGAAAATATAAATGTTTAACAGAATAATCTGTGATTTATAACCTACAAGCAACAAATAGCTATATGATGCATGATGACCTCTCTTGTATGCAGATGGTTTTTGTTCTAACTGGAAGAATGGAATTGTAGCATCTTCTAAATAATGAAACATGCTCCCATGAACCACGGGGTATGTGGTGGGCTTTTATTATAGTTTTAACTTCTCAGCCTCTTATGCACATTTCCTTTGGGGGATTCCTCTCAGTATGATTTGTGGTAGAGACGGGGTGTGGCTTCAGCAGTGGTTATCAATGCTGTTCTCTTAGTATTTCCAGCTTTTGGTCTTACAGGACGGAATTACCTGACCGCCTTCTGGTAGGGCGAGCCTGTGACTGCTGTGGGTCAGTGAGATGTGAACAGCAGTGATGGGGTTTTTCCAGCTGGATTATCCGAGTGCTAGTGTGAGACCCACTAGAGCAGTACTTAAACTTTATTGTTGTTCTCAGGACTCCTTTACACTGTGAAACATTTTTGAGGATTCTAAAAGGATGTAGTTTATGGTAGTTATATCTATTGATATTTATTGTACTGGAACTTAAAACAGAAATTATAAAAATATTTATTAAATTATTTAAAAGAGTAAAATAAACCCATTCCACATCAATGTCAGTAACATATTCGTATAAAAATAATTATATTCTCAAAAAAACAGTGAAAAGAATAGCATTGTTTACCATTTTTGGAAATCTTAGTTTTTAACTAAAAAGAAGATAGCTGGATTTTCGTATCAGCTTCTGCATTCAATCTTGAAATATCTCAGTGTCATGAAGCCTCTGGAAAACTCCACTGTGTGTTAATTAGAAAGCGAGTGGAGAAAGTGCCATGGGAAAATACTAGGTACAGCAGCAAAAGAGGCCAAAGAGATGTGGTAACACGAGAGGAACTTGGCCAGCCAGTGCTGGTTCCCAGATGGAGGCACACGGGCAACAAAAAGAGAGGCCTCTGAGAGCAAAGGGTGGCGTCCAGCTGACACCAGCAAGACAATGAAGACCTCAGTCCTGGAAACACGTATAACTGAATTCGGCCAACAACCTGGATGGGCCTGGAAGTGGGTTCTCCCTTATGCCTCCAGTAGGGTATGCAGCTTTACTGACACCCTAATTTCAACCCTGGATCTACAGAGTTGTAAGGTAAGAAAGAGGTGTTGTTTTAAGCCACTTCCACCCCAAAGCAAGCAATGTATAATAATTTATCATATTAATAAACAAAAACAAAAAAACACATGTTCATCTCTATACATGTAGAAAAAGCATTTGACAAAACCCCAAATCCTTCCTTCATAAAAATCTTCATGAAACTAGGAAGTGAAGGGAATTTCCAAAAACTGATAATATGACATCTATGAAAACCCGACACAGAACATCATATTTGCTGGTAAAAAAGACAATGCAAAGTTTTCTTAAATATGATATCAAAAGCACAGTTCAAAGAAACTGAACGGAAACATTGGACTCGATTAAAATTTCAAACTTCTACTCTTTGAATGACACTGTTAAAATTTAAGCCACAGACTACAATAAAATATTTGCATATCTTATATTTGATAAAAGACTTGTATCTGGAATATACAAAGAATTTGCAAAACTCACAAATAAGAGCAAATAAGCCAAGGAAACTCAATGACTTGAGCTAAATTTTAAAATAGGGTTAGGTTATGGACTGAAAAAACCAAGCTTAAAGGGAGAAGTGAATTATCAGGAAGAGGAGCAGCATAAAAATATTAGGGAGATACGGCCAGGCATGGTGGCTCATGCCTGTAATCCCAGCACTTTGGGAGGCCGAGGCAGGTGGATCACCTGAGGTCAGGAGCTTGAGACCAGCCTGGCCAACATGGCAAAACCCCATCTCTACTACAGATACAAAAATTAACCAGGCGTGGTGGCATGTGCCTGTAGTCCCAACTACTTGGGAGGCTGAGGGAGGAGAATCGTTTGAACCCAGGAGGCGGAGGTTGCAGTGAGCGGAGATCGTGCTCCTGCACTCCAGTCTGGGTGACAGAGTGAGACTCCGTCTCAGGGGGAAAAAAAAAAAAAAAAAAAAAAAATATATATATATATATATATATCATATATAAAATATATAGCTATATATAATATACACACACGTGTATATATGTTGAAAAACATATGTCAAAATATATATATATAGGAGATATGAACAAAATCAAAGTTTAAAAATGTATAGTTAGTTCACCGTAGTTTGTGCTTAAAATATCTGTTCTTAGTCTTGTTATCCATAAAGTTAATGAGTATTTGTGGTGGGTAGACATTACTATTTATTTTTCAAGTGTATGATAATCAAATGAGATCATTTCTTTGAGTTTATGACTGTAAATTGCCATTAGAGGTATTATCATCACTAATATGTTATTGTAATTATTATAGGGTATTATCATCAATATATTATTATAATTATTATTATTAAAGAAGAATTAATATGTCATTATAAAAATGCAACAGAAACAGGCAAATAGCATCTAAATATTATTATGAAAATACTTTTGAACTTGCAGATATCCAGGAATTCCTAGACTCCACTTTGAGGACTGCTACGCCAGGAGTTGTTCTTTCTGACATGGTAACTAGATAGAGTGGCTATCTCTTCTGGAGTGAACACAACGTGTGGCAGAGTTCCCAGCTAATGTATAATGGGACATTTAAAGAGAGTGAGAAATTAAGTTGTTGTGTGGTGGTTATTTTTTTTTTTTTTTAACCACCGAGATTTTGAGAGTGTTTTGTGGCTACAGAATAATCTAGTTTTTCCTTTTATAGTTTCCAAAACAAAAATGGAAAGGGCCAGACACTCACTTTTTTGAAGCTTTAGCAACCAGAGGTGAGCATAAGACTTATCTGCAGCCAATTACATATTCCTATCTGGTATTTTGAATGAGGAGCAGATGTGAAGAGGAGGTACAGATGAGAGTTTATTCTAGTAGTGGTGGTAGCTGTAGAAACACCCAGGTACCAGTGGCAGCAAAGTCAGTTCTCGTTAGCAATGGAGGCCCTCTTGCCAGACATGTATTAATGTCTGATTTTTGACAAAACAAGTATCTTCTCTTAGTTCTTACCTGCTTGTGACCTTGGTTTTCCAATCATCCAATAAGTACTCTCTTTGCTTACATTATCCAGCTTTCTATTCTTTGCATCTAAGAATCTCAGCTAGCTTTGTGCAGTCTGATAAATGAGGTTTTGCTCCATAAGAAGTTAAAATTCAGAACTCTCCAGGGGTTTCCAGACTTCTTTGATCATAGTCCCTATCAAGAAAGAATGTGTACATGTAACTCCAATATATTTATCTGCTAGAGACTTGGATCACTTTTATAGGCCAGACAAGTCTTGCTGCATCAGAATGCCTTATTCCAAAATGTAACCTCACTATTCTAATTAAATGCAAAGTCAGCTCTCTGATGGAAATGTAAAATATTGTATATAAGTAATATCCAAAAAAATTGCTGTGCCTTGAATAATTGGCACTATTGATTTTGCTTCACCAATAAGCATCTTAAAATATAAATTACAAACATGTGTGAGGCAAGTACTATCACAGAATTTTCAAGACTGATGCTTTGCAGTGGACGATAGGAAAAATAATACAGAGATAGCATTAGGATGCAAGGCTTTGATATTTTCTGACAGAGGGGTTCTGGGGCATGGACTGAGTTCCTAAAACCACTGGTAGTTTGAGTTGAAACGGCTTTTGAAAAATACATCACAAAGTTCCTATGGCACTGTAGGCCTACTGCATTGAAGAATGACTAGTTTACATTTTTGTTTTATTCTTCATTCAGAAGTAGTACTGCTTTAATTGGCATTTTAAGATTAAAATTTATTAAAAGGAGTATGATTAAATGTAAAAAAAATGAACACATTATTTTTCAAACTCATTATTTTCAACATTTTAGAAAAAGATCTTAATTTTAAAAAAAAAAAAAAATATATATATATATATATATATATATATATATATATATATACTAAGACAATTAGACTCTTCCCCAAATACCATAAAATAGTACCTTTGGTTTTTTGCTTCATTGTAAATTACTGAAATTCATTACTTAATTGTATGCTATGAAATTCTTTGAAAGTTCATGATTGCTTTCAAGTTAAATTTCAAGTTCATTGGAAAAAATACACAAAGTACCTGAATGCCTAATCTTACATAATTTTTTCCAGAATTATAGTTTTACAGTGCCCATAAATAATCCACTTAAAGATGGAAAACATACTGTGCCTCAGGGGAGTATGCAGACAAATGGCTTTTATCATAAATATCTACTTGACTCCAAAGGCCAAAGAGCCTTTTTGTAAAAACTGTTAGAATTGTCGGGGTAAATCCTTTTACCTATGTAAATTACAGAACTTGTTGCAGAATAAGGTATGTAGTTCTCCAGGCTTCTCTGGTGGGTGATAACCTGGTAGTTTTTAAAAGTGCATCAGCCACAATGCACATAACCCATCTCAAAAGCATCTTGATATTCCTGATGCATGAAATAACTTTTTTGAATGACTGGCAAAGTGTATGAGATGGAGATACAATAGTCAGGGAAATACACATGAACAGAAACCACCAAGAGGACTGCCAGCAATTTCATTGCACCAAGTGTTTATTCAACTGTGGAAAGATCATATTTGGCATAGAAAGTACATTCTTTACAGAAGCTGACTGCATTGTTCAACAGATAATTTGCCTTTATGGCTGATCCATTTATACTTAAGCTGGAATTTTCATGACACAATTCATTTGCTGAAAGCATATTGTTGAAAATGTGAATACTTTGAAGTGCCAGGTTAAAAACATGTTTTAGCACGATTTCTGATTCAACCATGCAATACTGGCTGGTGGAGTATTTGAGTAAATGACTGGTGACTTGGTTATCTTTCTGAGTTGTAGGTTCTGAGAGTTCCTAACTTGACTCATGTTGTCAGAAGAAGTTTCTGAATGAGATTATTTAAAAAGATAGAGTTAGTAAAGATGGCTTGAAATCTATGTGATTCTTTTCTTTGTTTTGAAGACAACTTAGTCTTCTTTTGAAAAAAAAGTCCTCAAAATGGGTATCATTGATAGTACTAGTGTGCCATCTTCTAGAGGAAGAACCAGGTACTAGGTAAGAGAAGAATGTGGGATTCTCAACGATATGAGAGATCACTCATCAGTTCAGTGCAGAGTAGTATACCTATGCTCTTCAGGAGAAATTAATAGTATGCCAGTTGTTAGCATGAGAGATTTTTATATACAGTAATATGACACTTAACGATGGAGATACATTCTGAGAAATGCATCACTAGGCGATTTTGTCATTGTGTGACATCATAGAGGGTACTTACACAAACCTAGATGGAATAGCCTACTCTACAGCTAGGCTATATGGAATAGCCTATTGCTCCTAGGCTTCAAACCCATACAGCATGGCACTAAATGGAATACTGTAGGCAATTTTAACACAATGATAAGTATTCGTGTGTCTGAACATACCAAAATAAGAAAAGGTACAGTGAAAATATGGTGTAAAAGATTAAAAAAAAAAGGTACACCTGTATAGGATGCTTACTGTGAATGAAGCTTACAGGACTGGAAGTTGCATCGTTTATTCAATGAGTGAGTGACGATCGAATGTGAAGGCCTAGGACATTACTGTACACTGCTGTAGACTGTATAAATATTGTACACTTAGGCTACACTGAATTTAGTTACAGTTATTTTTCTGCAATAATAAATTAGCTCTAGCATACTTTAACTTTTATTTTACAAACTTTTAAATCATTTAAAATTTTTGACTCAAAATGACACAGCTTAAAACACAAGCACATTGTACAGCTGTACAAAATATTTTTCTTTCTATGTTTATTTTTATAAGTGCTTTTCTATTTTTAACATTTTTTTTTTTACTTTTTAAAATTTTGTTAAAAACTACAACACAAACACCTACGTTAGTCTAGCCCTACACAGGATCATCAATATCACCGTCTTCTCCCTCCATATCTTGTCCAGCTGGAAGGTCTTTAGAAGCAATAACACACAAAGAGCTGTCATGTGGGATATCAATGCCTTCTTCTAGAGTACCCCCTGAAGAACCTGCTTGAGGCCATGTTACAGTTAACTTTTTTTATTAGTAGGAGTACATGCTAAAATAATGATAAATAGTATAGTATAGAATAGTATAGTATAGTATAGTATAGTATAGTATATATATAAACCAATAACCTAGTCATTTATTATTATTAAATATCATATACTGTAAGTACATAATTCTAGGTGCTCGATTTTTATATCACTGGTGGCACAGCAGTGTGTGTTTACACCAGCATCACCACAGACACTTGAGTAACGCATTGCACCGAGACGTCACGATGGCTACCACATCAGGAGGTGACAGGAATTTTTCAGGTCCATTATAATCTTATAGGACCATCATTGTATATGCGATCCATTATTGACTGAGACATCTTTATGTGGCTCATAACTGTATGGTACTTAAAGATACATATGAGAACTTTCTTGCTGATACTGTTTGGATTTCTTCTGATCTCTTCCATTTCGAGAGCCTATGAAGCAGCAAATAGAAGCCTAATTACATTTCTGTTCTCCTCCCATTCCACCCAGAATCCTGACCCTTGGGAATGGGATCTGGAGCCAGTGGGAAGCATTCTCCAAATATAATAATGTGGTTATCTTCTGACAAGTGCTGGCATTATCACTTCTTGCTAGTGAGCATTTTTTAATAAATAATTTTTGCTCTTGAATCTTAGAAATCTTTAATATCTTTAGAACCTTGACTAATTGATTTTTATCATATGTTCATCCTCTTGGTTGATTTAGGAAAAAAAAAGGCTTGTTTTGAGGTTCACCTGACTCCACTGCATGTATTACGTGCATGTATACCTAGGAATGGAAAATACATAACTAAGCCCTTTAAGTTATGAGCTTTCCAGACACCGTAATTCAGGCTGGCATGCTTTCATCTTGCCCCTTCTTTCATACTTTTCTTTCTGCAAGAGCTTCCTACATAAGAGGATGAAACCATTGTCATTTTATAGACTTTGAAAGCTTATGCTCATTACTGAAAATTCATGGCTTGTCAAGCTGAACTGGGTTGGTTGGTTTGCCTTGTGAGCCACGTGCATTAACACTGGCTGTATTGGTGATCACAGAGACTGAGGGCAGCATCTTTATTGGGATAGCCAGCAGTGCTGAATCAATCACGTCCTGTTGTGGTTGGATCTGTATGCAGATTGTCTTTGCACAGCATGACTTAATAAAATATGGCCATGGTGGTATTATTTTATTATAATTATGATGACTTAGTTGTATTAGCATCAGCCTCAATCACACAGTAAAAGAATATATGGTGGCTGAACTAGGAAGTGTGAGAATCTCCATCATTTGACTACTTCAGATGGTGTATTCATGATCCTTGAATTAAAATCAGACAGGTAAAAAGGGTTTTCACTGAAAAAAAAATGAAAAAGGAGTTTGAAAATATATAACTACTAAGGAAAGGAAAATAAAGCTTTGAAAATTGGTATAGCATAAGCTTACAGGGTATCATTTTGTCGTTTAAAAAAAATATGTCTCTCAGTCTTTACTTAGAAATATGTATGGAACTTTTAAGTTTCCCTTAAGTGTGAACTTATATAAAATCCTTGTTTAGAGTCTTTGTTAGGTTGCCGTTTCAGAATAATAAGATTTTACCCCCATGCATGTGATCCAAGGCATTACACCTCTCCAAGCAACCTACTAATCTTGTCTATTCAAATAGGATTTTTCTTTTCTAAATAGAAGACAACTCTACACTGTATCCTGCTATTCTTCCAACTGCAGGACCTCATGGAGCGAGAGATCCAAACCTTCCTGAAGTACTTTACCTTCTACCTTTTTCGTGCTACTCAGGATTGAATCAATTAGAAGGCAACAAAGCCATTCTGTGTTACTGTGCCTCCTGACTGTCAGCACACTGCACTGTGCATTTAGATAATTCTGCCAGAAGGCATTTTTATAAAAACAGCTTTCAAAATCTATTCTTGAAAAGACATTTGTATACTCATTATGCCATTCTATCATTTATCCATAGGGAGTTCTGTAAATAAAACACTGAGGTCTAATACTATAGTAGCTGATGGCAGTAATCTTGAACAGAGTAATTTCTTTTTCTTTATTTATCTCGATAGTGCACAGCTGGTTATGAAAAAATAATCACAGGGCTTTGTTGGTGGTGGTGGTGGCTGGCTTTTTTGGACAGTGAGCCATGATGACTCAGAGTCTCTGATAGAAATAATTGCATTTTATTTTTTGCATACACCTGTCCCAAACCTCTTTTACTCTAAGATAAACAAGATGGAAATAGATTTACCTTAAATAGATGAGATGACCATCCACATATTGCCATTTTAATTACATAATTATGATTTCTCTATATCTTCTAAACGTTAAGCATTTGTGAGTGGGTGTTTTGCTATATGACAGAATTAGAAGGTAAATCCTGGGCCGAGATGTGAAGGATGAACAGAGTTTTGTTGCCTTCTCCCAGCGTAAGGAGGAATACACACAGAGATTTAGAGGATGGAAAGGAAAGTGTTTAGGGAAATTTAACTTCTTCAGATGGCTGTTTTGTCAGGTACCTGCAGGGGGCAGAGTTGCTGAAGGTTCAAATGCATAGGCAGGAACCTATTGAGGGCATGGAACAAAGGATATGGATTTTATTCAATAGGATTAGGGACCATTGAGATATTTTCTTCAGGAGATATATGATGTGATCTAATTTACCTATTTTGAAGAGTGTTCCAGCAACAGTACGGAGGAGAGCTATTATTTAATTATCTTTCCTGGTCAGTTTAAATAATCATAGGATCATTGGCTGAAGTGCAAAAAATAGTATATACCAAAAAAGCACTGGCCAAAATGCAAATAAAATACATTACCTTTATAAATAGCTAAATGCTAGCTCTTAACAGAGATCATTATTTTTGAAAATTTAAACCACTCAACTGATCTCATATAGACCAATCTTTAACTGTTAAAAATGTGAATGTTATAAGCTAACCCCTAACTTACACTTTTATTAAAACACAAGTATTGACAATTTTAACAGAAAACTAACAGTAAAAAAGTCACACATTTTTCAAGCAATTTATTATATGACGCTGAAATTTTTGAGAGACCTTAGACAATGATTTTTATTTACCAGTGTTAAATATTACAATGTAAAATTAATATAAGTAAAGTAATATTTTTAAAAAGTAGATCACAAGAATATGCTACTAGTAGTAAATATTTAAAAGTACCCCCCCAAACTACATTTCATTACTATATTCTGTCATCCAGGTGCACACCTTGGAAATGTTTTGGCACAGAGTATATAATAACGAAAACAAAATTGGATAATGGCTTTGTTCTACCTTTATATCTCTGATTTTTTAACACAGCAGAATTTAATAAATGCTATGTGTCTACATATAAATGTATGTGTGTATGTATTTAACACACAGCATGTAGGCCTTATTATGTGCAAAATACTGTCATCTGCACTTTTTTCAGTTATTCTCATATATTTAAAAGAATAAATGAAGGCACAAATGAAAATAAAGAAGATATGGTAATCATATAGCTCATTAATGTTCAGATATTTTTTCCACTCCCGTAAGATTGATCACTTTGTTGTCTGAATTGCCATGCTGTCTACAGACCCCTCATCTAGTTACAAAACTGTATGAAATGCTTTATGCTTGGTTGTTTTCATATACTTGTCATATAATCCTCATAATAATTCTGTTTCTGGTGTTATTACCAGAAAGGTTGATAATTTGCAAAGTAAGTACAGATAAGTGAAAAGAGCTTCATTTTAAAAACCTAATCTTTTTTCTTCTACCCCAGGAGAGAGGCAGGGCTAGAGAAAGACCAATTCAGGATCCTCTAAGTGTTCTCTTCATTGAAATACTCATAGAATTAATTGTGCTTTTTTCTCTTTTCTGGATTTTGTATATTGTATGTCTGACAAAACCACCCCTATTTATCTCTTTTTTTAACCCCTTTGTGTATACATATGTAGTTTTTGTTCGCATATATATGAGAACAAATCTCATATATATTTAAATATTTAAATATATACATCTACAGATATACATATTAAATATACACACCTAATATATAAATACATATATATATATTTGTAAATTTATATAAATTTTACTCATGGTAAATATATAAGATTATCATTCAATCAAAATATGGAACATTACATGATTAATTTACACATATATTTCCATAATATTAGTCATCTAATTATATATTACTCTTTGTTAAAACTTAAAAGGCCTGGAATTAAATCCTGGCTTGGTGTATGCATTAAGTGATTAATTAACTCATTTATTAGTTAAACTCATATTTTCTGAAGATTTGTTTCATGCTAGTGGGAGCCCCCAGAGTATCACAAGTTTAGTGGGTAGACACCCTGTGTATTAAGAATTATTCAAGTGCTCTTGTGCAGGGACCTACCTAACTAACTAACTTTCACAAAATCACTCAAATAATCCAAGGCTCATTGTCTTCGTTTCCCTTTGATAAAGTGAGGATAACAGTATTTGTCCTCCTACCTAGGAACAGAGTTCTAATGCTAATTACCTAGGATAACAGATACTACAAAGCACTTCCTAAGCCTGAAAGTGCTGTGTTGTATAAATGATTTAGTAGTTCACTGCTTCTCAAAGCTGATTATCTACTAGTTTGTTCTGCATAAGAAACTGAAGGTTGCTTCCCTGGAGTTTCCTCCAGGGAATGCTGCATTGTTTTCATGGGGTAAACCACACACGTCTTCCTTTTCTTCTACAATTTTGCAAGGCAGTTATAAATTGTCATAATCTTCTCTGTCAAGATGAGCATTTCAGGTGTATATACCTGTTTTATACATAATATAGTTTTAAATATCTTGCAGTTGCCAATAATATCCTCTGATTATTCCTGCTTTAATTTTTTAAATTAAGAGACTATTTTTAGAGCAGTTTACATTTACAGAAAAATAGAACAGTAAGTGCAGAGAGCTCCCATGTACCCACTCTCCTCCCACACATGGTTTCCAGTTTGTTTTTTAATCACATATGGTTGTCGGAATTGTACACATTATCCCAGATGTGATCTAGAACTAACTTTCTGTGATGCTAAGGAGAGGGAGGAGTCAAAGATGGTACCCACGGTGTGCAGTGCCATTGGGACGTCAGTCATTTACTCATTTCAGTCTCCAGGAAAAAGAACAGACTTGAGTGAGTAGAGAACGATTTCAGTTTTTATATATTATGTTTGAGGCAACTGTGAGATACCCATGAAGTCAGGTACATGAGATACCTAGTGTGAGATTGTGGTGCTCAGGAAAGAAAGCTCTTAACAGATGAAGTGATGGTGGAGTTATTAGTGCAAAGACAGCTGAGATCCCTGAAAAGTGGGGTTGAGCAAGAGAACAAAGAGGACCCAAGAAAGGGCATAGAAAAAACTGAAGGAACAACAGAGGATGCAGATGTTTCAAGAAAAATCAGAGTTGTATTTGTTTGGTTTGGTTTTCTGCAGAGGCAAAATGAGGAAAAGGGTCTTTGCATTTGATTTGGCCTTACTGGCTTCAATGGTCTTAGCAGAGCATTGGCATCACAGACTGAAGCTGGTTCAGGTCCTGAGACATCAAGAAATAGAGACAGTTGCTACAAGTGAGTTCAGAATTTGGAGTTTGAAAAAAAGAACAAGGTATCAGTGTTTGCAAATAGCACTGAAAATCAGGGAGGTAGAAATAACTTTATGGCCAGAATCTTGGAAGTTGCTTTATGTACTTTCAGCTGGACTCTCTTTTGTCATCGCAGGTTTCCTCTTGGCACTTTCCTTGCTAGCTGCCAGATAACATGCTCTGAGTTTTACTCAGTCATGTATTGTTTTTGTCTCCCCAATACTAGTAGAAATAAACATCCCATCCATGTGTATATTGATTCTAGGTTTTAGTTCTTCTGTTTGAACGTATATTTCATTTGCTTATGTGTGGATTCTAGTGTCACTTATCAGTTATAATTTCCATTAATCCTGGAATGTTTAATTATATTTTGTTTAACATTTGTGATATATTTTAACTCTGTATTTAGCTCAGTCAATAATGTCTATCCTTTGGACAATACAAAATTCTAATGATATTATAAATTAATTCAGTTATACTTCAAATTAATTGGACATTTAACCCATGAAAAACATATATATAAGACTGTCATTGAATTCAAAATATAGAACATTCAATTAAGGGTTAGTTTTGGGATGCTACAAGTGTACGATGATACAAGCGTACTTTGTGGTATTCAAGCAATCTTGTAAAACATGCCAAGCAGCTTAAAGGAGCCTACTAATATAAAAAATATTCAATATGATAAAAAATTATAAAAAAAGAATTATTTATGTCAAATGTTGCAGTAATGGGGTAAGTTAAACTTTATTCTTTTGTGCTATGGCTGGATGATAAAATTATAGGAGTAGCATAATATAATTTTTCAAAATTATAATTTATATAAGAAAAATATTTTGTTCGAGTTATAGAAGAATTTTAATTAAGATAATATTATAATAAAAGTGCCTATACCACAGTCTGATGTCTAGAACCAATCAGGGTTTCAATCCTGGCTTTGTCATTTAGGAGCTGTGTGTCCCTGGGCGAACCATAAGCTCTCTGATCCTCAGTTTCTGCATTTATATAATAGGCCTAATAATGGTAACTACTTCATAGGTATTTGTCAATTTTAATTAGGTTAATATATGTAAAGTGATCAGAATAATAATTGAATATGCATTACTTGAATCTAATCTCTCCCCTATTTTTGTTTATTGACTCAGTGAACAAGTGTTCCTTGAGTACGTAATGCATATCCATCATTATAACATGGTCTTAATACTTAAAATGGTTACAGGTGTACCCTTGAGAAAGCTCACAGTCTGGTAGGTAAGAGTTATATCAAACAATTAATTGCTACAAGGAAAAAGTTACAGTGATATTACACTATATAAGAGGGTGTCTCTCCTAGAACTTTATCACAAAAACCACCCTTACTGAAGAGCTATAATAAACTGAGATCAAAGAATGAAGGTTTTAGCCACCTGAGAAGGATAAGTTCCAGGGAATGTCCCAGGTAGACAGTAGAGTGTCTGAGCATTCAGAAGATGCATCAGAAGGTGATGGGTGAGGATAATGATGTTAAAGATAAATGCACTGACTGAAGAGAAATACAGGTGTGATGTGAGGCAGGAGATGGCAAAGAGAATGATCTCATAGAACCCAGAGTTCCTGTTAAGGATAGTGACTTATGTGCCCTAAATCATTTTGGTTTTGTTATTGTTCTCCGACTATCATAAAGGTGACATTATTAGATTTGTATCTTTTAATGGAGGGGGACTGTCTACTTTATTGTGTGAATTTGGCTTAATGAGCATGTGTATAAATCCTATAAGTCTTATTATGATGGTTATTCTGGCTGAGATGGTCAGAGTATGATATGGGGAAGATTAATTGAATGATAAAAGTGGGTGTGGAGAAATGAGGAGGCAATTTAGTAATACAGAAGAGAGATTTTTAGCATCCTAGCGTAGAAGGATGGCCATAGAAATGAAGAAAAGAAGATAGATTTTAGAATCCCTAGAAGATGTACTTGGTAAAATGTGGTGATAGATAGGTAGAAAAAGAGATGAGTATACTATGTTTTCAAGGTTTCTGGTTTACACAAATGAGATAGGAAGTATAGGATGAGGTGTAGGCTTAGCTATAGGGGAGTTCATCAGTTGAACATGAGACATGTTTTTTTTTCAAATTAGTTCTTGATTACTCTAGAACTTAGAGCAAACTATGTACTGTCTACATAAATCTAGGAGTCATAAACATAGAGATGGAAATTGAAGACATAGAACTGGATTGAGTTATAGAGAAGGAAAGAATATGGAATAACAAAGAAAAGTGCTTAAAAGCACCTAGTGCCCTAAGGAATGCGGGCATTTAATGATCAGTTAAAGAAGGAGGAACTAATAAAGGAAGCTAAAGAGGAATTCATGGGAATGTGGTGACTTAGATGTCTAAGAAAGAGATCAGAAGTTTGAGAAGAATTGAGAATTTCAGATAAACGTGGATTGCCATGTGTTAGTATATCCCACTCAAGGGTGGTATCCACAAATTTTATACAGATATAACTCAACTCTGAGATTTTTCCATAGTACTTAGAAGCTAAGATGATTTGTATCTATTTAGGGTTGGAGCTACTTAGGGCATATGTAACAAAAGCTTGAAAATATAAACAAGTTTAGGTTAATGGTAAAGATACAGCTGCTTTGATGAACCACTGAATCTAAGTTGGTTGGTCTTTCTTCATTATTCTCATCCATCATCTTCTGACTAAGGATAGAATTGAAGTCAGAAAGCCTGATAGAAATGAATAAAGTCTAAGTTGTTGGTAAAAGGTGAATGATTTTCCCATCTCATCATGTCTCAATCACCACAAGGACACTGTCTTGAAAGAACGTTAACTCTCCATTCAGTTCTTGGGAAGAACTATAATTAATCATGTTGATCAGAGCTGGACATTTGTTGAAACAAGTTTTGCTAGCAAGCTAAAATCTTATACCTCCAAAGCAAGAGCCAGTTTGGCTTCTTCCTTTTTAACTACTTGGCTTCCTGCTTTGTGCTTCATTTGCTTCTCCTCCGCCTTTGGTGAATGATATTATGCATCATGTCTCTCTGTGAGAGACAAACCTTGTGAAGAGGGCTCCTCAGACACAAAACATGCTAACTCTGACCCCTTCATCCAGCAAATCTGCATGCTTAGCCACACAGCTGGGTGGTAGGTTCACTTACCTCTGTGAGCAGTTCTAAGACCTAGATTCAGAATGGGAAGTAAAAGATCCCTTTCAACCTGAAGTCTAAACTACCTTCTACAACTTGACATAATGAAGAGATTATGAATGGTGTTCCTGCCTGTGTATGATACCAAAAGGTGAGACCTTGACAAAGTTGCTTAACCTCACGATTTTTCATCTAAAAATGGGAAATGAATAACACTGTCACAGGTTGATAGTGAACACTGAACAAGTTAAGACAGAGAAAGCATTTATCCAGTGCCTAGAGCATCACACTTAATAAATCTTAGTTTTTAAAAATTATTATTTTCGGCCGGGCGTGGTGGCTCAAGCCTGTAATCCTAGAACTTCGGGAGGCCAAGGTGGGCAGATCACGAGGTCAGGAGTTCGAGACCATCCTGGCCAACATAGTGAAACCCTGTCTCTACAAAAATACAAAAAAATTAGCAGGGAGTGGTGGCAGGCGCCTTTAGTCCCAGCTACTCGGGAGGCTGAGGCAGGAGAATGGCGTGAACCCGGGAGGTGGAGCTTGTAGTGAGCCAAGATGGTGCCACTGCACTCCAGCCTCGGGGACAGAGCCAGACTCTGTCTCAAAAAAAAAAAAAAAATTATTATTTTATCGAAGAGCATTTTATGGCAGTTTAGAGAGTCCTTAGATTTATTTGTAATTTTTTAAAATTTTTATTTAAAGTATTTTGTTTTATTCTTTTCTCATTTGATTGGCGATCCTTGAATATATGTATTCCTCCTTTGCTCTAGGGGAAAGAGGAATAGTGGGAAGTGTGGACACTCTGAACCTCTAAGGGTAGTGGAAGAACAAGTATCCTAAAGGTAACTGAGCAGATAAAAGGAAAAGACAGGGAGATGGTCCTGGAAGTACTGGCAGAGTGAATACATACCATGCTAGAGTCATATAGCTGGGAAGACATGGAACCCAAATTTGAACCAAAGACTCAAAAGGCTCCTAAGTCTTACTCTTCCC
The DNA here is from genome assembly GCF_028878055.3 of Symphalangus syndactylus. NCBI lineage: Eukaryota > Metazoa > Chordata > Mammalia > Primates > Hylobatidae > Symphalangus > Symphalangus syndactylus. The sequence continues at coordinate 28,179,803 of NC_072438.2, forward strand.
CCAACACTATTATTCAGTTGTTTTCAGTGCACCTAAGAAAATTAAGTGGCAGTCATTTATTAAGCCAGAATAAAAAACAAAGTTGATTTATCTACATGAAACTTGAATTACATCAACTACCTTAATTTTTTTGTTGGAGTAGAAACAAAGCTATGGAAACAAAGATTAATTCATTGCTTATTTAAAAAACTAGCTCTTGAAAATTTCATGTTCATTATATTTATTGTTGTAGTACTTTGTAAGTTATCTATATTCAGTTATTTAACTGAGTATATTACCTATTCAGCTTAAAGAGATAAAAGGAATATAGTATTATTGTTATACTGGAGAAAATTTATCTAGGTACAAGGAATAACATGGGATGTTAATTTTAACATGTGCATTACCCAACTAATACAGCTTTTGTTTCCTTTATCACATTTTTCCATACTTCCTACCCTACACAATTTGCCTCGAGTATTTAAATGTGGAAAAATAACAGGGGATAATAAGGTGACATATTTTTTCAATTAAAGCATGGTAAAAGATTTTTATTTTTTATTTTTTATTTTTATTTTTTTTATTTTTTTTGAGACGGAGTCTCGCTCTGTCGCCCAGGCTGGAGTGCAGTGGCGCAATCTCGGCTCACTGCAAGCTCCGCCTCTGGGGTTCACGCCATTCTCCTGCCTCAGCCTCTCCGAGTAGCTGGGACTACAGGCGCCCACCACCACGCCCGGCTAATTTTTTGTATTTTTAGTAGAGACGGGGTTTCACCGTGGTCTCGATCTCCTGACCTCATGATCCGCTCGCCTCGGCCTCCCAAAGTGCTGGGATTACAAGCATGAGCCACCGCGCCCGGCCAGATTTTGATTTTTTAATAAAGAATTTTACTTTTTTAGTATTAAACAACAAAATATTGAGATACCTAAGAAGGTAATATAAGTTGAAGTACTTCATAAGCTCTAAATAGTGTATAGCTGTAAGATGATACTGCTATTAAAAAAATAAGCAATACTATTTATATAAAATTCTCAACTTTCTCAAGAGATATATCTAAATTATTTTCATTATAATAGTGCATTTAATAATCATTCATATCAAATTACATTTAGATCTAAAGTTTGTTGGTTAAACAAATACATGTTTAAAATAGTTGAGCTTGTGAAAATGAAGTTTGGCTCTATTTAATCTTTTGGGATCCAGATGCAATTTGAAAATGGAAAGACATTATATTAATTTAAAATATTGCTATGTCATACATATTTTTTAAGTTGATTCAGAAAATCCAAGTGCCATCAAATGAAAAATACATCTGGATTATAACTATATTAATCTAGATATGTAATAAGGCAATGCTGCTTTTATTTTGCCTTACAGTGAATCATTGCTCAGTATCATATATTGAAATATACTATTGGCAAACCATACACCAATTCCCAGCAATTTTCACTGGAGACAGTGTTACAAGAGGCCATTGAATTTCACTTTTTTGAACCTCCGTTGCTGGGGCATTGGTTGCTGGATTGTTATTCTGTTAGCATGATGAACTAATTGACCTAGCAGGGCTCCCTGTAGAATAACAGCTTCTGCTTAGTTCATCAGGAGTACAATTTGTTGTTTCATTTCCTCTTCTAGTCCCATTGGGGAAATTGAATTGAGAAAAGACTACCTACTGGGAGCGTTCAGTGCTCATGACTGAATAAGTAACTTTATTTATGTATTTATGTATTTATTTATTTGGTACTGTCTTAATTAGCAAAGAAGGAATGACTCTATTAGGCAAGAGTCGACTGTGTTTTTGATACAAATGAGTAAGCTCTGTTAGCAAAGCATTTGATTCACAGAGACTTGTCATAGTCAGGGCCCCTTGCAGGTGCAGATCTTACATAAAATTTTAATTTGCTATGGTAGAGCAGTTTTCTGTTTTATAATTGTTATTCATTCAATGAAGACATTGAAGACAAGTTAATGGCTGTTAACTGGGCTTAAAAAAAAAAAGAAACAAAAGCAAACACCCACAAGTTGGAAGTTTGGAAGATAGATTCATTGGGCCGCATAGAAACATGAAGTGTCAACTTTGCCTCAATAAAGATGAATTATTTGTCTAAAGCAGCGTCCAAATGTGGACTTGAACAGTTTGTCATTAAATTTTGAAGCCTTTACAGTTTTTCAGTTGCATCATTGTTTCATTATTGTGTGCATTCTTAGTCAACAACAGAGAACATACTATCTGAATATAATGAAGAACAAAATCTGATGATACATTTTACATTTTTAAGAAGTTATCACTAGTTTCTATTGTGTCTTAGCAAATTCTTAAGTGTATTAAGCAGATGTTCTAGGCTATGATTTAAACGTCCTCTAGATTACAATCTCACATATTTTCTAGAGCACTGTTCAATTTGTTGCTTAGCCTGAGAGTAGAGGAAGAGTAGCACAGTCATTATAAACTCTTGCTCTGAAATAAGATATCCCTGATTCAAATCTCTGCTCTATCCCTCACTTGTTTTGTGACCCTGGACAAGCAGCTGAATTCTCTGAGTTTCATAAGGTTAAGTTTTGGATAATGAGTGTTACTATAAGGGAAGCTCTTGGAAAAGTGCCTAGCACACAGAAACAGCTCAGTGGGTGTTAGCAGTTATTACATATATTTCTTAATAATCCAGTGCAAAACCTGGTGCAAGGTGTGTGCTCAAAAAAGTTCACCAATGAATGAATGCATGAATGAATGAACAAGGGGAAATCTTTCCCAGAAAACCTAGAATTATTAGAAATCCTTGTCTGTCCTACATATTTAAACAAAACAGCACATTTCTGTATAGTTACAAAATTATACCCAAATGTAGAAAAGGCTCTAAATAGCTTGGAATCTGTATTTATATAGGAGAAACTTCATATCCACAAAATCATTACAGTATCTTGTAAAGAATTTGAGAGTTTACTCACAAGATCATAAGAGTCCAGATGACTAGAAATAGCATTTAAAGGGTCTACCATTAATACAATATTGTGAAATACTGGTATTTTTTTCTGGAGTATGATTTGTAACATTTTTATGAACCTCTGTAAAAGATTTTATTTGTATATAATTCTCTGATTTTTGAAGTGAGAGAGAAAAAGACTATTCTTGTGCTAAGTTTGTACATGTTCTATGCCAGATACTTTGAATTTAAAAAATACATATAACACACGATTTCTTTGTCCAAAAAAGTTTATAATCTAACTACTTGGGTTGGCAGTTGTGATGCATAATAATTAGGATTTAGCATATACACTACGCTACCTATTATATATAGAGAGCATTAAATAATATATCACATACTCTAAACCCATACATTAGGAATTTAAGAAAATAAGGAAATTTTCTTCAACCACTGAGTATGTCCTGCTTCCCTTTGGAGTGTATTTATGTGAAACTGTTGAAGTAAAATAATTGTCTTATTAGATTTCTTAGAATTCTCAGAAAGTTTTGAAATCTAGGAAAAAATGCGAAAACACAGAATTTGTATTATGGGAGTTGTTTTATATTATACTAAGAAATAGGAGGACAGAAACATTTTTTTCTTTTCATGATTGTTATTTAAGTAATAAGATGTGTGAGAGTGTAAAGCATAGTGTCTGGCACATAATAATCTTTGTGCTTGCCATTCTTCACTCCTTTATAAATCCATGATTATCAACAGGAAAACATGGAGGCTATTGTAATTAAATTTAACCCAAATGGAAGGTGGTATTAGTAGACTCAGTGGTCCATAGTGGCCATAATGAAGCTTCCGTAAGAGATGTTATTTGGAAACCAACCAGTGTGGCAAATTATTTCTGTTTTTTGGCTAATTCTTAAAAAAAAAAATCTCCATTTGGGTTCTTTCTTTTAGAGGAATGTGATATTTTTAAATTAATTTAATTTAAAAATTTTTCTCAATATTAGGACATAAGATGACTCAGAATGCACATATTCATATGATAGAAGAGTAATTTTTATCTTTTTTAAACATGACAGCAACAATAGTATTCACAAACATTACCTTGGCTGTTCTTGGTCTTCTTACAATTAGTAAGAAGTTGGGTGCTGTGACTAGATCTGGACAATAGTATATGATGTGTGTCACTTCTGAGCTAATTCAGCCCTTGTATGATACTACAGTCTCTTTCTCTGCATTAAGGAAATTATTATCTTCTCAATAATGGTCCCAGGTCAATAGATTTACACACGTAAACAACTGAATCTTCCTCTTTATCTCAGACGTACACAAAAATTAGTAACATGTAGATTGAATGTTGAAAGATGAAAGACCAAACAATAATACTTCTTGCAGATATCTTAGAATAGTTTCCAAATCCTTGGTTAGGCATTATTGTTTTTTATATGAGACACATGAAACATCAATTATAAATGAAAAGATTGAGGAACTCAACTTTATTAAAGTTTAAAAACTTATCAACGATACTATTTCCTGAATAGGAGTGGGAGAAGGGATTTGTAATATATGTAACCACTGAAGGATTTACATACAGATTCTCTATCTTTAAAACCTCTTACAAATCAATAAGAAAAAAGCAACCCAATAAAAACAAAAGAGAGGAACCAAATTATTGAATAGGCACTCAAAATGAGAATATACAAATGGCTCATAAATACATTAAAAAGTGCTCAACATTATTATCCATCAGGAAAATAATTAAAACCATAGTGACATACCATCACTTATCTATTACTATGACTATTAAAACTTTCTTAAAAAATAAAATAAACGGACAGCACCAGTGTTAGAAAAGACCATACAACTACAAGGACTCTCAAACATTGCCACTGGGGGCATAAATCAGTACAATTAGTATGGAAAACTGTTTTGTAGTATATACTAAAATTAAACTTACTCATTCCCTATGGTCTAGCAATTCCACTTCTAGGTATACAGTCAACAAAAGCATCAATATTTGTATGTCAAACAATGTACTGGATGTTCATTACAGTGGTATTGTTTAAAGCCCAAATGGAAACAACGTAACTGTTCTATCAACAATGAAATACAAAAAAAACAAATTGGAGAATATTCGAACAACGGGTTATCATATAACAATAAACAAATATTGCTACATACAGCAACACAAAGTCTTCCAGCATAATGTTGAACAAAAAATATCCAGGCACAAAATGGCTTCCTTTATATATTTTGTTTCTTCAAAGTTCAAAAATTGGCAAAACTAATCTATAATAACCATCAAAGTTGCTTTTTCCTTTAGGGAGATAAACGACTGAAAAGAGTTATAGGGGAGGGAGTTGCTAGTAATGTTTTGTTTTCTTGCTGCAAAAACACAGATGAGTTCATTTTGTTAAGCTTCATTGAGCTGTATATGTATGATTTGTGCACTTTTAGGTTTATGTATTACACTGTTCTAAAATTCAACACAGTCTCTAAGCAACTTATTTAAAACAGCTCTTTTGATAACTATACTAGAAACAGAAACACCGGTCAATATAATCTGGGAAAAATAATTATTTTTCAGTTCATGAATAACAAAACTAGACTAACAAATGTTCTAGAAATGCCTGCCTTTTGTTATTTCTCCTTAACTTACCAAATGATATCTTCCCCCTCCCTGGCCCTGCCATCTCTTCAACTATTCTCCTTCAGCATTGCTACTTGGCAGGCATTTGTGAGGAACTTGACTTTGGAGTCTGAGTAGCTTAGTCCCAAACAAGCCAGCACAACATCAGCAAACTCAATTGGCAGGAACATAAAAGTATCTTCAGAAGGCCAAGGGATATAATGTGAAATCTCTGTTTGCCTACCTTTTTTGTTTGAGTTAAGCTAAATGGAAGCGATTTCGGAAAAATATGAGATGTCTCAGGCTTTTGATTGAATTCTGGATGTGGAAGTAGCTGGGGAAAACTAAAAATTTTTTTGGAAAGTTCTAGCCCCTAAGCTTCCAATAAAAAATTTGCATAGTGGAGGAAAGCCAAAGACCAAAGATAATATCTACTGCACTGTGAAAGGCCTATTCTGTGATCAAAAGCAAAAATAAAACAAAACACTTTGATTGGCAGTGCTGAAGATAACCAAGTGTTTTCAAGCAGATGCTGTGATAGGGGAACCCATATAGAAAAGCAGAGAAAAAATGCAAGAACCGTGGTGATCAGCAACTATTGTTATCTCCACCTGCATCAAAATAGTGATAAATGTAAGTAAATTATTAAGTTCCATACAAAATATAGTGAGTCGTATGCTTAATATTAACAGGTTTTGCTCATTTGTTTAACAGAGGCTTATTAAACAGCTTTTTCATCTCAGCGATTAGCTGGGCATGCAATATCCAGACCATCAGGCATCGAGCTCCAAGGACTCATAACCAAATGATAGGAGAAAGAAGCTGAGATTATAATACTGTGATAAAAACATTTATATAAAAATGTAGTTATTCCACCAGAAGAAAGTAAACCACAGCCCCTAAGCCCTTGCCAAAGCCCTTCTCAGACCTTGATCTTCCATTAATTTGTCTGTTTGAACCCAGGATTTTGCACATTTTAATTTTTTGTTCTAGGTGAAAGCTTGAGAGTTCCTTGCCTCTATTATGCGCAGATCTCAGCCCAAAGCCATCCCTGATCCCCTTTCCCCTGCAGGACGAAATTTCAGTTTGCTGACCCTCTGCTGTGCTCAAAGAACCTTCCTTTTTGTGATTCTGTACTTATTTTTTATTTTTATTTTTTTACCTCCTTCTAGCGCTACTGGATTATAAGTTACTTTGGGATCAAGGCCATTTCTGTCTCACTCATTGTGGAAACCCAGCTTCTATCGCTCTAATAGCCCTTGAGTAAATGATGAGCGAGCTGCAGTCTGAGAAGCCTAGGGGACAAAATGACTCAGCTGCTTGGAGGAACCAAGAAAAGCTTGGAACAGAACAGAGTTTGCATCGCTGTGGCTCATGGTGTTGCTCTATAATTATTTAAGTGACAGTTTTCTTACACAGACTCTTTGTCCTAGACAATATGTAAATGGAAAGAAAGAATACCATCTACTTCTAAATTAACAACTCCTGGGGCTTCTTCTCCCACCCCCACCTCCCATATGCACTTGTGCTCGTATGTATTTGCATATAATTTCTGTAGTACCACAGATCTGCTAAAGCCCATCAGAGACTGCAGCTCACGAAAGCTGCCATGTTTTTCCTTTTAATTTCCAACTTTTATTTTATGTTCAGGGGTACCATGTGCAGGATGTGCAGGTTAGTTACATAAATGCCATGGTGGTTTGCTGCACAGATCATCCCATCATCTAGATATTAAGCCCAGTATCCATTAGCTAGTCTTCCTGATGCTCTCCTTCCTCTCACTTCTCACCCTACAACAGGCCCCTGTGTGTGTTGTTCCCCACCACGTGTCCATGTGTTCTCCTCATTCAGCTCCCACTTATAAATGAGAACATGCAGTATTTAGTTTTCTGTTCCTGTGTTAGTTTGCTGAGGATAATGGCTTCTGGCTCCATCCATGTCCCTAAAAGGACATGATCTCATTCCTTTTTATGGCTGCATAGTATTCCATGGTGTATATGTACCACATTTTCTTTATCCAGTCTATCATTGATGGGCATTTAGGTTGATTCTATGTCTTTGTTAGTGGGAATAGGGCTTCAGTGAATATACATGTGCATGTATCTTTATAATAGAATGATTTATATTCCTTTGAGTATATACCCCGTCATGGGATTTCTGGGTCAAATGGTATTTCTGTCTCTAGGTTTTTGAGGAATTACCACACTGTGTTCCACAATGGTTGAACTAATTTACATTCCCATCAACAGTGTAAAACCATTCCTTTTTCTCCACAACCTCGCCAGCACCTGTGGTTTTTAACTTTTTAGTAATAGTTATTCTTACTGGTGTGAGATGATATCTCATTGTGGTTCTGATTTGCATTTCTCTAATGATCAGTGATGTTGAGATTTTTTTTCATGTTTGTTGGCTGCATGTATGTCGTCTTTTGAGAAGTGTCTGTTCATGTCCTTTTTTTTAATGGGGTTGTTTTATTCTTGTAAGTTTTTTTAAGTTATTTGTAGATGCTGGGTATTAGACCTTTGTCAGATGAATGGATTGCAAAAAATTTCTTTCACTGAGTAGGTTGTCTGTTCACTCTCATGATAGTTTATTTTGCTGTGCAGAAGCTCTTTAGTTGAATTAGATCCCATTTGTCAAGTTTTGCTTTTGTTGCAATTGCTTTTGGCATCTTTGTCATGAAATCTTTGCCTGTGCCTATGTCCTGAATGGTATTGCCTTGGTTTTCTTTTAGGGTTTTTATAGTTTTGCGTTTCACATTTAAGTCTTGTTTTTTTTTCTTTTTTCTTTTTTTTTTTTTTTAAGACAGAGTCGCTCTCTGTCACCTCAGGCTGGAGTGCAGTGGTGCAATCTTGGTTCACTGCAACCTCCGCCTCCCAGGTTCAAGCGATTCTACTGCCTCAGCCTCCCAAGTAGCTGGGATTACAGGTGCCTGCCACCATGCCCAGCTAATTTTTTTTTTTTTTGTATTGTTAGTAGAGATGGCGTTTCACCATGTTGGCCAGGCTGGTCTCGAACTCCTGACCTTAGGTGATCGGCCCACCTCAGCCTCTCAAAGTGCTGGGATTACAGGTGTGAGCCACTGCGCCTGGCTCACATTTAAGTCTTTAATCCATCTTGAGTTTATTTTTGTATGTGGTGTAAGGAAGGGGTCCAGTTTCAATTTTCTGCATATGGCCAGCTCTCCCAATACCATTTATTAAATAGGGAGTTCTTTCCCTATTGCTTGTTTTTGTCAGGTTTGTTAAAGATCAGATGGTTGTAGGTATGCAGTCTTATATCTGGGTTCTCTATTCTGTTCCCTTGGTATTGGACTCTGTTCTTATACCAGTATTATGCTGTTTTGGTTACTATAGCCTTGTATAATTTGAAGCTGGGTAGCATGATGCCTCCAGCTTTATTCTTTTTGCTTAGGATTGTTGTGACTATAGGGCTCTTTTTTTGGTTCCATATGAATTTTAAACTATTTTTTTCTAACTCTGTAAAGAATGTCAATGGTAGTTTAATAGGAATAGCATTAAATTTATAAATTGCTTTTAGCAGTATGGCCATTTTCATAATATTGATTCTTCCCATCCATGAACATGGAATGTATATTTGTTTGTTTGTTTGATCTCTGATTTCTTTGAGCAGTGGTTTGTAGTTCTCGTTGAAGAAGAAGTCCTTCACTTCCCTTGTTGACTGTATTCCCATGTATTTTATTCTTTTTGTGAAAAAGCCTGACCTTTTGAAGCACTGGCTTCCTCATTTTTTGTGTGCCCAGACACAGCTTATCGAGGCACCGCATTCAGCTTCTGTGTACCTTTAATTAACTAGCAATATTAGTAGATAACACTTACTATGCATCCAGCATATTGTTTCATTTAACAGTGGTAACCAACTTATCATAAGATAGTTCCACTTATCTTCCCAGTATATAGCTGAGGACATTGCACTAGAGAGATTAATAACTTGGCAAACTCCCACAGCTTGTAAGGATCGGAGCTGGACTTCAAAGCCAGGGAGACTGGCTTCTGGGTCCTTGCTCTCATCCAAAATTCTAAACTGACACTCTAAAATCTTGGTGCATTTCAGGCTTTGTGTCTTACTAGGAAATAAGTAAGATTATATTCATTTTATAGTCAAAGAAACTTGAGCTCAGCAAGGTACAGTGACTTGTTTTAGGTCACTTACATATTAGTCCGTGGTAGAGCTTCAAGATAACCCAGGTGAATCTTACTACAAAATCCACGATCTTTACACTACATTAGAATTCAAAGCATCTGGCACATAGTAGGTGCCCATCTCTGAAAAGGCAAAGCTGGAAAAAGGCAAATGCAGGGTGGATTGAACCAATATGTTTTAAGATGTTTGGTTTTAGGGTGTCATGTTAACACAAGGAGTTTGAAAACTCTTCCGTGTGTACTTCCTTGCCAGTGCAGGAAAGTGAGGAAGGGAGGACAGCCGCATAAGAGGAGAGTGTGGGAAGGCAAAGAGCTACCCTACTGCAAATGGAGAGTTGTGAGGAACCATCATTAATGTTCTTTCATACAACTGAGAGTTGTGAGAAACCATCGTTAATGTTCTTTCATTTTATATTATTTTGGATGTGGGTTTCGGAAGACAATATTTTCAGGGTCATTATGACTCAGACCCAGTTTGTGCCATGGCCAAACTCAGGGATGCACATACACTTATATGTATGCATTTATATTTAACTCTTGGAAGATGGTCAAAAAGATGGTCATTTTCAGCTTGGTTAATTTAAAAAAAAAAAAGAATGCTCACGTTCTTCATTTTTCAATGTTTTTATCAAGAACAAATTTGCTGACTCTTGATTCTCACCTCTACTATACAGTAGGTTTGATGTATAGCTGAATAAAATGCAATACTTGTTATATGATTGATTTATTCTCAACTCATTAACTGTAGTTTAGTGTAAATTAATCATTTTATGAGAGAAATGGTTTTTCCAACAACAATTTACTGCATATTTTATTTTTATCCTCAACCTGTATCAGAACTGCTGATTTAATATAAAAGAAAGTCCAAATTAATTGTTTTGTATGCTGTGATAAAATCTTTCATATTTATACTGTAAACTGAGTAGAAAGGCAAATACTGTTTTGTCATGCAAGCGTCATTTTATTTCAGATATCTGAGGCCTGATAAATTGCCTTATTACTAATAATTTTTTAAATAAAATTTTTAAATAAAAACTTTATTGAGATAGAATTCATATAACATAAAAATCATGCTTTTAACTTATACAATATAGTGATTTTATATTTTCATAGAGTTATGTAATCATCACCACTATGTAATTTTAAGACTATTTTCCATAACCCCAAAAAGAAATCTTCAGCCTATTAGCAATCATTATTAAAAGACAATTATTTTTCTATGGAATTGTCTTGAGACCTTTAGGAAAATCAATCAATCATGAATGTAAGGGCTTATTTCTGTACTATCAATTTCTTCTTCTTTTTCAAGTTTGTTTTGTCAATTCTGGGTCTTTTGAATTTACATATGAACTTTAGGATTAAGACTGTCAATCTCTGCAAAAATGTTAGTTTACATTTTGATAGTGATTATATTGAAACTGCAAATCAGTTTGAGTAGTATTGGTATTGTAATAATAGTAAATCTCCTGATTCATGAAAATGGATGTTTTCCATTTATTTATTTTTTTTCTAAGTGCTGCATCCAGTGTTTTGCTTTCTCTGCTATGATTGTTTTCATTCACCTTAAAGTATTACATAATTTTCTTTTGTTCTCTTCCCTTAAATCATTGCTTATATAAGTATGTTGTTGAATTTCACATATTTGTGAATTTCCCAAATTTTCCTTTGTTATTTATTTCTAATTTTATTTCACTGTGTTAAAATAACATACTTCAATATTATTTCGATTTTAAATTGAGACTTGTTCCAGAGATGTTAATGTGTATTTTTATTGTTGTTGGGTAAAGTATTCTGTAGATGTCTATTAGGTTTAGTTGATTTATAGTGTTGTTTGAGTTTCTATTTTATTACTGATTTTCTGCCCAGGTGTTCCATTCATAGTTGAAAGTTGGCTTTGAAGTCTCCAACTATTATTTATAAATTGTTTATCTCTCATTTCAAGTGTGGCCACTTTTGCTTTTTATTTTGGAGCTCTGTTTTTACGTGTCATGTTAATGATTTTCATGTCTGCCTAATGTATTGATCATTTTCTAATTATAAAATATACTTTTCTTTTTCTATTAACAGATTTTTTCCTATTACTAGTATAAATAACTCCAGCTTTCCTATGGGTACTGTTTACACAATAGGTATTTTTCCATCCTTTTATTCTCAATCTATTTGTGTTTTTGAATTTGAAGTCAGTATTTTTATATGGCATCTAGGTATATCATGTTTTTGTTTTGTTTTTCCATTTTGTGAAGCTCTGCCTTTTGATTTCAGTATTTAATTCATGTACTTTACTTAGTAAAGTAGTATTTGGTTCATTTCATTACTGACAAATTAGGATTTATGTCTGTCATTTTGTAATGAATTTGTCATGTTTTGCTATTTGAATTTGTTTTCCATATGTTTTATGTGTTTTTCTCTCTTATTGCTTCCACAGTCTTTTCTAATGTAAAATATGTATTTTCTAAGGTGCAATTTTAATTCCCTTGTTATGAAATTTGTTTTTATGTTTGTTTATTTTTTTGTTTGATTTTCTAGTTTCTGCCCTGCAGATTACAATTAACATCTTCATTTATAATAATTGGATTTGTTAAATTAATTAAATACCAACTTGATTTCATTTATATACAAAATCTGTTCCAATACAGCTTGTGCCCCTCTAGCTACTTTATGCTGTCATTGTCATACAGATTACATCCTTACCCATTGTGGGTCTAACAGGGCAACTTATAACTGTTGCTTTATGCAGTTGTTTTTTAAATTAGATGAAAAAAGTTGTGAAAATATATTTATACTATCTTTTATATTCTCCTATACGGTTACCTTAACAATGCTCTTTATTTTTTCATGTGGATTTGAATTACCCTCTAGTGTCCTTTTATTTCGGCCTGGATGACTACTTGTAATATTTCTCTTAGGGCACATCTGCTAGCAACAAATTTTTTCAGGCTTTTTATTTATTTATTTATTTATTTTTGTTTTGTTAAATATGGAAATATTCAAGCTTCTCCCTCAATGTTTTGGAGGATAGTATTTTTCTGAATGTAGAATCCTTGGATGACATCTTCCCTCCCACCCTTGAAGAATTTTGAATATGTTATTGAGTTCTGACCTCCAGGATTTTGGATGAGAAGTATACTCTTAATGTTCTTGAAGATCCCTTGTGAATGATGATCCACTTTTTTCTTACTGCTTTCAAGAGCCTCTCCTTGCCATTGTCTTTCAACAGATTGGCTATGATGGGTATAAGTGTGGACTTCATTGATTTCATCTTACTTGGAGTTTGTTGAGCTTCTTGGATGTATAGATTTATATTTTTCATCAAATTTTGGAAGTTTTCAGCCAGTATTTATTTAAATATTTTTATTCTATTTTTTCCTCTCCTCTACTTTATTGAACTCCCTTTATGCATATTTTTGCTCAGTAATGGTGTTCAGCAGATCTCAAAGATTAATGAATTTTGACTGAATGCTTTGTGCATGAACAATGAATACATTTTTAGTACTAAAGAAGCTCTTTTTAATAACCCAGACTATAAGTAACATTCTCTGTACTTGTGGAATGAATTCTATTTTAAGTGATTATGGCAATATAGCATTGACCAAGGATAGATAATAAAGTTTGGATATTTTCAGAGAAAATAAATATAAAATTTTATTTATATAGGTGTGCAGTGGAAGAAGGAAATATCTCGTCTGAGATAATAAAAAGTCTTTATACTGGCCGGGCACGGTGGCTTGTGCCTGTAATCCCAGCATTTTGGGAGGCCAAGGTGGGCAGATCACAAGGTCAGGAGATCGAGACCATCCTGGCTAACACAGTGAAACCCCGTCTCTACTAAAAGTACAAAAAATTAGCCGGGCGTGGTGGCGGGCACCTGTAGTTCCGGCTACTGGGGAGGCTGAGGCAGGAAAATGGCGTGAACCCGGGAGGCGGAGCTTGCAGTGAGCCCAGGTAGCACCACTGCACTCCAGTCTGGGCGACAGAGGGAGACTCCGTCTCAAAAAAAAAAAGTCTTTATAAATATTTAGAATGCTGGGAGGTACAGGTTGGAGAAGTGAATATTTAATGTTAAAATGTTTTAGTTATTATAATTATAGCAGATATAATTTTGGTCACTCAACCAATTTTTTCAATATTACCAAATTTAATTTTTTACATAGAAATAATTACAGAAGCTTTATTAATAGGTTAAGATCCATAAGGCAATTTGTAAATAAAACTATTTATCTCAAAGTTCCAGGTTGCTTTACTACAGCTTTATTATAGCTATCAATCACTATGTTTTGGCTGAGAGCAGGGTCAGTGCACTCTTTCCAGAGAGCATGAAAGCTTGAGCCTTAGTAGTTCGTGTGTAGAGTGATTCTGTGTTCCCATTTTATAGATGAGGAAACTGAAGCTCGAAGAGATTTAACATTTTTAACGTAATTTTTGTTATGTGTATCAAAGATACATAAAATTATGTTCCAGACTGGTAGATTATGAATAGTTTATGAGCGGGGTCTTTGACTTATTAAATTCTTATCCTCAATTCCAAGAACATAATAGATAGTTAGTGATGACACAGTATTAGAATCAACCAATTTTACAATACATCCTGACCATTGTTGAGGCATTTATTTCCCAAACTCTAACTTTATGTGTATAAATCTTTGGAAAATGAATAAACATAATATTTATATATTCAAAATGTCACTCTTGAATGTATTATTGTCATTCTTTCTGTATTAGTCCACTAGGGCTACCATAGCAAAATACCACAGACTGGGAAGCTTCAAGAACAGCATTTATTTTCTCATAGTTCTGGAGGCTGGAAATCCAAGTTCAAGGCATCAGCAGATTTGGTTTGACTTCAGGTTCCTCACTTTGGCTTTCACATGGCTGTCTTCTTGCTGTGTCCTCATGTGGCCGTTTCTCTGTGCAAGCACTCTATACCATTCCTGTTGGATTAGGGCCACATACTTACTATCTCATTACTTATTATCTCATTTAATGTAGTTACCTCCTTAAAGGTCCTATCACCAAATACATTTACGCTGGAGACGAGAACTTCAACATATGAATTTTGGGAAGACACAATTTAATCCATAAAACCCTCTTTTGTACAATGATTCTGATATACTGAGAAAAATGCTCCATTTCAGATATTTTTAAATGAAAAAAAAAATCGTATCAACTCCTGCCCTTTAACTTTCAAAGTTAAAATTCATGTTAGATGATTATTTGTTTTAACAGTGCTTACTCTGGTGTGCTTTTTAAAAGACTATAAATCCCATTAATGAAGTTGAACATAAGCTTGAAAACAATTAAGAAATTTAAGAATGAGCTAAATTGTTCTCACAAAAAGAGGAAAACTGCAATTCCCGCTCAACAAGTCTTTCATTCAGTTCTTCATTCAATTCACATTAGGCTCAATTGGAAAAATGTTCCTGTTCAGTTAAACAAGTTAAGCCTGATCTTGAGTGTATCCGACTTGTCTTCTGTGTTCTCCAGCCACAGGAAATTCCTCCATGCCAATCTTTTAAAACTGCTATCAAATCTTTTTTTTTTTTTTTCACTCAAGTGTGACATGTTTAAACATGACCACAGGAACAAATGGAAAGAGATTGAAGGCTTGACTTCAAATGTGAGCTTTCCTCTTTACTAGTCAGTAAGGCATTGAGAAAGTTACTTGACCTCATCCTTCATTACCTTGTCTCTAGAATTGGGAGAAGAGATCAGCATGTATGGTGATCATGGAAATTAAATAAAATTATATATGAGGGCCTATTGCATTTATTGTCTGACTCATCCTAATCTCCTTCATCCTTACTTAGTGTTTCTTTGTTTGTTGATTTATTTTTGTCCATAGTTCCATGCTTTGGAGATAGGGCTTCAGCTTTCTCTGCTAATGTATTTCCTACCCCTCTCTTCCTCCAACAGTGACTAGAGAACTGTCTTCTGACATGCCCGGCTGGCTCCTACTTCAGGACTTTATATGCTTCCTTCCCGCAATCTTTTTTTTTTTTGTGGCGGAGTCTTGTTCTGTTGCCAGGCTGGAGTGCAGTGGTGCGATCTCAGCTCACTGCAACTTCCACCTCTTGGGTTCAAGCAATTCCCCTGCTTCAGCCTCCCGAGTAGCTGGGACTATAGGTGCGCCACCACGCCCAGCTAATTTTTTTTACTTTTAGTAGAGAAGGGCTTTCACCATGTTGGCCAGGATGGTCTCGATCTCTTGAGCTTGTGATCTGCCCGCCTCAGCCTCCCAAAATGCTGGGATTACAGGCTGCTTCCCACAATCTTAACCAGTCTTGCCTCATCTTCACATAGCCATCTCCTTCCTATCCCTTTGGTGTGTACAAAAATCACTTCTTCTTGTGGCCTTTATAATCACTCACATCCTAAATGGCACATGTGTTCCTACCATGCTCCACTATAGCCCATAACTATCTTTCACCTTGTTTAGTTTTCAGCACTTTCCGCTATATGAAATGATCTTAAGGGGTTGTCGTGTCTCTCCTATAGTAGAGTGTACCACTGGAAAAGGCAGAGACATTTTCTGTCTTAATGTTGGTATGTAGTGGGGTCTGACCATCAATATCGGTTGAATTGGCATGGGAATGGATGACTGTACATAGGAGGCCAAACAAATAAAAATTTTAAAACCACTTATCTGACAGGATCATGCTTATTTTCACTTCGGCTGTTGTTAGTTTTAATTCTCTGAAGTTATACATGGTTAGATAAAGTGGTCTATGAAAGTCCTGGGTGGTGATGGGACTAGACACAAGGATTCAAAATGTATTATAGCAAATTTATATGTAGAAAAAACACGTGGTTAATTAAGACTTGCTTTCTGTCATTTTATGAATGTATCTATGTAAGGTCCTAGTTTTCTCCATTATACATAGCTGAAAGAAACACCAGTAATGAAACATTTTAGTATTATTCTCATTCCAAAAGCCTAGTTATACTGAGGGCGGCCAATAGATCTACTATGGGATACAATGAATATTTAATTTCCTTTGATAAAAAGGTGTCATAAGAGCCTTTGACAACCCACAGTGAAAACTTGAGGATGATTTTACTAACTCAAACCCGATAGCATATGTTGTGCAAACTAAGACATCAAAGACTTTTTAAAATACCTGGGAATTTCTTGGGAGAAGTAACTGCATATTAGGATTAAGAACAACTCTAAGTTGTCACATATTGAAATTTGTTTTTAATTACTGAAAAGTCGTTTTATTTCTGGCTCAGGTAAATAGTAGGAAAAATAACACACACATACACATATACAAATGATGTCAAATTAAAAGAGAGAAAACAAATGTGAAGGGATTATGGTGTGAACTGTTTGCTTTCCAGCATATTAACTCTACCCATTAACTCTCATCCCCTGCCCCACAGAAAAAAAAAAAGTAATTATTGGAATTTTTTGATGAACAGGATATCAGAGTACTTTACTTTCTGTTTCCCTTAAATGCATACCATTTTCTCTATTTTCATGGTTTACCATTTTCCCAGTAGGTGGCACCATTGTGACTCACAACGTTGCTCCACCTTATATGGAAGTATTATACACACTTTCAATTTCAAAACATTTGTAAATAGTGCAATATAGTAACACTTGCAGTAGTGTCTTAGAAAACAAATACTTCTACAGTATCTAGAAGACATGTCAACTGTTGAAAGCCAATAAATATCATAAGAACCCCCAAAATTCGTTTGTATATGTGTGATTTCACATCTTATAATTTTTATACATTTAAATTATTTTAATAAAGAATGTGCTTACACACATGTACACACATATACGTATGTATGCTTATAAATGTCTAAAACTGTATAATTATTTAATGATTTACTTACTACTCTTAGTAATTCTTTCTACCTGTATTAATGTGACAAGCCACTCAGAGAAACTGAAAATTCCCATGGGCTTCTCCAGTTGTTCTTGGGAGAAAGGAGAATAGAACAGTGATTTCAGATCTGGAATACACTGGACTCCAACCTCAGATTTTCTCTTTGCTGCCTGTATTACCTAAAGCAATTGACATAACCTCTCTGATATTCAATTTTCCCACCTTTAAAATGGGGAAGATGGCATATACGTGGCTGTGTTGCTGTTAAGGGTAAGGATTAAGCAGTGTGTGTGTGTGTGTGTGTGCGCGCGCATGCATGCGTGTGTGTGTGTGTGTGCGCATGCATGCGTGTGTGTGTTGTAAAAATAAATATACACAGTGACTGTTATAGAGTAGAAGTTCAAAAATGGTGGCTGCATTGCGATTACAGCTTGCATTAAAGTTGAATATTAAGAACAGGAGATTGATGATGGTGTGTTTTGTAACCCTCACATGGTTTTCTATATCGTAGGATAAGTCCTAGCTTTCAGAGATTTCCTTGCGCCTATGTCTACCCTTTCTTTTGGTCCTAGGAAAGGTCACAGATTTAAAGTAAGTCAATGTGGTACATAAACATGACTCGTGGGGGTTCTGTGCAGCTGTCTCTGTGGGTTCTTGAAATAAAATAGGGCCAAACTAGGCACTTCAAATGGTAGATTTCAACAATAAATGATAACCACTTTCTCCAATATCCAAATCATTCCCTACTCATCCTTCTTTAGGCTCATAGTTCATTGCACTGTCTTCTTAAATGACTGCCCAAACACAACTCCAGTTTCCTCACTTCTAATGCGTACATTTTTGGCAATCGGTTTTGGTTAGGGTCTTCTCTGTCCACATAGTACAACTGTGAGTACATGACTGACCCACACTCTAACTTGGTGCTATTGGATTGAGGCAGGTGTTTAGTTCCAAGAAGCCTTTGAGAATCATGCTGTACTTATGGAAGCACTCACTATGTTCCTTTTCCAAGTGATTGGTCTTTCATTATTAATTCATTCAACAAGTATCGATGCAACACTTTGTATGCCAGTTACTATGCCAGACACTAAGTTGTGCCCTCATGGTCCTTCAACTTTACCTGAAAATAGTATCTTTTATTTATTCAACCAATGTTAGGTGTCAAGTGTTTTACAAACATTGCCTAATTTTATCCTTGTAGAACACTAGGAACTAGGGGCCATAGATTAAAGATGGTGGAAACTAAGACACAGAGAATAAGACATTTACAGAAAAAGAAGTGAAGGAAGGAAGGAAGGAAAAGGAGAGAGAAAGGGAGGGAGAGAGAAAAAAGGGAGGAAGAAACAGATTCAAATGTTGACACCCTAACCTCCAATGCCAGTGGTATTTAGAGGTGGGGTACTTGGGAGGCAATTTGATTTAGATGAGGTAATCAGCCAGGGGCTGTTATGGTGGGATCAATGTCTTTATAAGAGGAGACACCAGAGAGCTTGTTCCTTCTGTCTGCTGCGTGAGGATACAGCAAGAAGAAAGCCAGGAAGAAAGCCCTTGCCAGAAACGGATCATGCTGGTACCCTTACCTTGGACTTCTTAGCTCCAGAACTATGAGAGAACAAATTTCTGTTCTTAAAGCCACCTAATCTGTGGTATTTTCTGATGGCATCCCTAACAAGTTAAAATACCATTTTTGATTTTCTGAAACTGGTACCTGGAGGTAGAATAGAGGGAATTAAAAGAAAAGGTAATTAGCAGTGTCAGCATTTTAGCCCAGATATTAAAATGGGGATGACCTTCGGTTTCCTAAATTTGATGAAGGATTTGGTGAAGGATAAAGGATGCCATTATTAAAAAATATATATCAGACTTTCGCCTTTTCCAAGAAGTCAGACACAGCTTTCCAATCCCAGGTACATTTGAAAGTGACTTTAGTCTGATCTTTACATGCCACTTAGAATTCCCAGGCTTGCCAGTGGAACATTTTGTAGTAACATTTAAAAATATAAACTTTTCATTTCTTGCCTGCAGTGAAGAGAGCTGATTCACGATGAGTTCTCTGTCCCTCCCTTCACCATATGTCTCTTCTTCATTGTTGATTTCCTGTTGACATTAAAAGGAGCAACATAGGAAGGAGTTAGAAGGAAAGCTTTAAATTTAACGATGAACTTTTTTAAAAGCATGGATCAGATTTTCTTACAAAGCCATTTAAAATGCATTGTAAATCATTTCTTTCATATTTTGTAGAGACTTGTTTTGGAAGCATCAGTATTCCCTTCTCCCCAGCCCCCAAAAGATTAAGAAAAATATAAATAGATTTATTTTTACAATGTAATGAGATGAGGGGGATCCTGTGAGCAGCTGATAAGTCTTGCAATTCACTAACATAGCCTATGAAATCCAGCTCTGATGTCAAAAGGCTCTAAGCATTTTGTAATTCTTAACGGAATGTTTTCTTTGCCTCCCTCCTTCTTCCCTTTCGCCATTTGACAGCACCTGTGCTTGCGCATGCAAGATTATTTTTCAGATCTATGCTTTGGTTTTTTGTTCATTTTTGTCAGAAAATTCAGCCTGTGCTTATTAGGGATCTACAGAAATTGTTTCCACATGATTCTAATGCATGCATGGACAAAACGCCTCCACAACATGTTGCTGTTGGCCTGGTGCTCTGTCACTAGCAAGTAGATTTCAGAGTTCATTTCTTGGCTCCTTTTTGTTCTTCCTCGATCTAAGTTCACACTGCATAATACGCTTTAATTGTCATCTCAATGAGGTGACTCAAATTTATATATTTATACATCAATATATATAGAGATGTATCTGTATCACAAAAACTTGCAAATTGCGTGCATTGTCAACATGAATTGTAGATAGTATGCTATGAAAACAAAAATATTTTTTAATTTGTCAGACTTTTAGTAGAGAGGTCAAGATGAGATCATGATTAATCCAGGCTTGAATTAACATAGCTGGAATAGTTAACATGAGGATAGTCCCTCATCTATCTTTGGCTATTTGGGGGAAAAGAAATACGTGTTAAAGTGAAAATTTGTGGACGAACTTTTAATTAGTCCCACATTTTTACTCAGTTTACACCAGAATATTCATTTTGGCCATAGGAAATTGCCACTATTTGATCATTTTGCTTGACCAAAAAAAGCTGACAATTTCAAATGGCGCAATACAGGTCATCATCCCTGCTTCCAGGAAGCTTACATCCTAATGTTAACAGGTAAATAACGAAATAATTAAGATGGCTTTAGTGTAGTGAGAGGCAGTGGGCAGAAGGGGGCATGAGAGGCTCTTTCAGATGGTCTGATCAGGGTAGGCCTCTCTGAGAAGACATTTGCACAGTGGCCTGAATGAGATGGAGCCAGACTGCCGTAAAGGTGACTTTACCTCTGGGAGATCTGAGGCAGCAACAAGACAGGATTTTTGAGAAACAGAAAGGAGGCCAGCATCTATGAAGGAAAGAAGGGTGGAAAATGAGAATGGAAATAGGAGGTTGGAGTGAAGTGGATGTGCAGAATACTCAATATCATTCTGATTTTTTTTTCCATATGGCACTATTAACTTTAGCCACTCTATTTAAAATTGCTTATTGTGGTGGGGGGTGGGAGGAGGTGGTTAGAAAATGTGTGTTTAACCTATTCACTTGCCTTTATTTCTTGTTCCTTAAGTTTCTTTATGCTTTCTATGACATCACTATCCAAATCTTTACTATGCTTCTGTCATCTGGTTTAACCCCATGTTTCTTTCATGCCTTCTCCCAGAGGAGTGACTCACAGTTTGCATATACTAGACCCAAATTTTTAGAATACAACCAAAGTAAATCCACATACAGACATAGGGGAAACATTGAGATTGGGGATGATCTTACTTTGTTTAATTTCTGGAAAACCAAGTCAATTGAGATAAAGGAGGCATATTTAAAAACCAGAAAAGGAGGCTTAGAACAATGGAAAGATTTCAAAATAGATACCCTTAGTGAACATAATTCAAATACTCATTATTTACATTTTCTGCAACATCCCCGAATATTTACCAAAGTAAAGAACTTATTAAAAAGTATACTATAATTTATAATTTTAGCAAATTATAAATTATCATTTATAATTTTAGTGTGACTAAATTAGAATTTGAGAAATACAAAGTCTAACATGTTTACACAAATTTGTCATTTAGGATTTAAATTATATTTCAAGGTGGAAGAAGAGAGTGCTCCTGATTACAAATGGAGAAGTGGTAGAATTCTCACTGGCCACAAGAGGTCTGCCTTTGATTCTCACAATTTCACATGGGACCTTTCTCTTAAACCTTCAGTACTACGATTGGCATCTAAGGGCCAGTAAACATTTGCATACCGAATGATAGAATCAAAGATTGAAGGTAGAACTTATAAACATAATGCAAATATAAATGTTATATGTTAAAAGTATCTTTATGAGTAAGGAAAATTCTAAGCTTACTCTGTATTTACACCACTAAGAATGGATGATTATGAGTTCATTTAAATGTTTGAGTTTTAAGTGTCACTTTGCATTACATGTGTTTCCTTAAAGGAATGTAATTATGGCTCATGTGATCAACTTGATATACGAATTTTATATGGTTAAAGAATCTATTGGCAATCTCTCTCTTCATTGGTTTACTTTTAAAGATTGATTCTTCTGGAAAAGGGAATATTTTAGATTGCTTCATAAAATTAGTAAATTAAATGTGTAAATGAAACCATTTGTTCATTGTCATGTTACCCAGAGTTGGCATAGAACATACATGGAACTAATGTTTTTATTGGCACACTTTTCCATCAACTACTGCCACCTTCCAGGAATGTTAAATTGATCAAGTTAGTACAAACTAGCCATAAAACACTTTTATCTGCTTATCAATTTCAAAGCACCTTAACTTCATGAAAATGACAAAGTTTTATTGTTCTCTGACAGGTCTTCTGAATTAGATTACTTATCCATCATAATACCTATGGAATTCCAGAATAAAATTCTAGTGTAGAAAAAATGTTTAAAGTAATTTGAGAAAATACGTCAAGAAGTTCAAATGATTCAAAAAGCCCATGAATTTTTCCATAAACTTCAAAAATACCAGGCATGTTATAACATCTCATACGATAAAATTTCACATATATGGATTTTTCTCAAATACTGTAGTAACCATTTATTCACAGAACATACATATCGTTTTATATTTGTTGTCTAATTTTATTAAAATGCTTAGATTTGACAATCAAAATACAGAAATCTAGTATGATTCCATAGAACTCTATTTTCTAGTTGAATTTGTTTTAATGCCAAGTGTGTCACTAAGAAACAAAGTTAAGGTGCACATCTGCTTTTGGGCATTTGTATACTTTTATAAATAGTCACAGAAGCGTTTGTTAATATTCTGTGAGAGGCCGCCCCCTGCCCCCGCTTTCAGAGATTTACCAGGTGTGCATTACCTTTTGTTTTCATCTCTAGATATCCCTTAATGGATATTTCTGTATTTATCAATCCACCTCAGTACCGTGGTAACTCAAATTTTAAATGACAATGAATGAGACTTTACTAATGTCAGATTTGCAAGTCCAAATAAAGTATGTCTATATATTTTTGGTTAACATATTTGTTCTTTCTTTCTAAATATTTCAGTTGATTGATAAGGCATAATTTGTCTCATGAAAACCCTTGTCTTTTCCCCAAAGGATGGTGTTTGCTTATTTTCCCTGAACTTTTGGTATGTTTTAAACAGTGTTTGAAGTTTATTATGAGTGCTCATGAAGTTTTAGTTTAGCTCTAGCCATTTCTGGATTGTTTTTGACCTTCAGACGTTGTGGATACAGGCAAATCTTATTTTTTTAATGAACGACTTTGTATTTAAACAGTAAGCTTTAATTTTTCACAAAGTTTTATGCTTTGTCCTACTTTGTTGTAGTTTTTCAGAGTTATTGTTATTGTTTTGTTTAAGGTTTTTAAAATGTCGTTTTTAAAAAACTCATTGTCCGCATTCCAGCCTGGGAGATAGAGCGAGACACCATCAAAAAAAACAAAAAAAAAAAAACAAAAAAAAAAACCATTGTCCATTTCTCCTGAGCTTTCAACAAGTCTTTTTTTCTATAAATACCTTCCAAGTTTCTAATGGCTATTATTTATATGAATGAAATAGTCTTAGAAAAAATCAGTCTATACACATGTGTGGTGTATATCTACTGTAGAGAATAAGGATCCCGTTTAAAGAAATGTCATATTGATTAGATACAATTTTAACTTGCTGGAAATTACTTTCTAAAAGTATGATTTTCTAAATCTTCCTGTCCATAAATCAGTTTGTAAAGGGAAAAGCCACTCTCAGTACGTAGAAATTCCTTTTAGTGAGTTCAATTTTAACCCCCTAGGAAATGCTTTAGAGTCTTTCAAATATCCAAAAAGTTAACAGATTTTATATGAACACTTTACATGAGAAAGTGGTACTTTTGCAGAAAACTTAAAGTAGTAAATGGAGAAAACTCAAGTGTAGCATTATTTCCAGCTACGGTGAACTGCAGCTTCCATGCTTTTTCATATGTCCCTTTCTCTGCCTGCCTCTCCCTCCTACCCTAATCCTTTGTATGACCATGAGTTTTTCAAGACTCTTCTGTACTATCCCTGACAATTCAGTTTGGGATTTGCTGTCACCTTAGGAGGTTCTCTGGAAACCTGTGATTTTTTTCCTATTAGACTAATGTGTGAATGAGTGTTTTGCTCAATGCTCCCTTATAGACTGTGAGCTTCTTGAGAACAGGGATGCTGCCTTCTTCACCATTGCATCCTCAGTGTGTAGTGTGGTACCTAACCCATGGCAGCTGACTTTGGCTTAACCAACACATGCTTGAACGAAGCAGCTCCAAACCTGGAATGCGGAGGCAGTAGGTAAGGAAAGGATATCACCAGGACTGCTGGCAGATGAGCACAGAGTTGAGTACAACCTTCACTGTGTAGGAGGCAACATAGAAGGGGAAGATTTATAAATGATGTATACAAAGACAAATTCAAAGCTAGTGAAAGAATGAGTGGAGAGACTGGGGAATCAGATTCTTTAGAAAATAGGGAGTTTTGTGTAAGAAAAGGTGGTAGGGGAAAAACAGTTTTGCAAAATCGTCATATTTCACTAGATTTGGCAGTGTGTTATCCAATCAGAGATGACCTGAAAGGATGCACTGTGTAAGATGGTATTAATGAGAAAGGATCTAGAGTTTGACAGGTACGGCCATTTGCATGCTGATGATAACTAATATTGTAAGGAACACATATTTAGAGTAGCTTTAGGTTTTGGAAATTGATTGAAGAGGGAAAGAAAAAGAAGGAGACCCTAAACCGTAACTTAAGAAACAAGAGCTGGGCTCTACAAAGTAGGAAATGATACTTGGCTGAAAAGCTACAGATGCATAATAAAAAGATAACCTGTTATCTGATAGTGATGATAAAAAATACAATGATAAGCAGTGCATATGGGCTAGGCTTCTATTATTTCATTTAAACCCCAAACTAACTGTCTGGGGAAGATTTCATTGTTTTTCCCAGAGAAATCAACAGTTACAGAGAGGCAGGTAAATTGCCCAGGGTCTCAGAACTGGTAAATTTAAGAGTTAGGAGTAGAGTCCAGGTAGAGGCACTCCAGGATCTGAATCTTACCTGCCTTCTATAGTCTAAGCTTTAACCAAACACTATGTAACATTTATGGTATAGCTGTGCTGAGCTTAAGAAATATGTTTATCTCGTTTGATCCTTAGAAAATCTGCAAGATAAGCAGATTTCAATCCTCAATTGAAAGGATAAGACAGGCTTAAAGAAAACAGAGATTTTCCCTGAGAATCCACAGCCTGTAAATGGTTGTGATCCGGCCTGAACCAATAGCTTTTAGTTTTAATAACATTACAGGTTCTGTGAAACCATGCTATTTCCTTAGATGGTGCTCTTTCAGGAAAAGGATATATTTATTTTTTATTTTTTTTTATTATTATACTTTAGGTTTTAGGGTACATGTGCACAATGTGCAGGTTTGTTACATATGTATCCATGTGCCATGTTGTTTTGCTGCACCCATTAACTCATCATTTAGCATTAGGTATATCTCCTAATGCTGTCCCTCCCCCTCCCCCCACCCCACAACAGTCCCCGGAGTGTGATGTTCCCCTTCCTGTGTCCATGAGTTCTCATTGTTCAATTCCCACCTATGAGTGAGAACATGCGGTGTTTGGTTTTTTGTCCTTGCGATAGTTTACTAAGAATGGTGTTTTCCAGTTTCATCCATGTCCCTACAAAGGATATGAACTCATCATTTTTTATGGCTGCAGGAAAAGGATATTAATGTCAGTATTTTTATATAAAATGTTAAGAGTATGTGTCTCTGTTAATGTACATATACATGTCCTGTAGCCTGTTAGGACCCATTTTTTTCATTTTCAAAGGTCATAGGAAAAATTACATTCTTACACGGTAAGTCTGTACATTCAGAGAATCAAAGATATTTGGTGAAAAGTTTGTCATTATGGATTCTAAAATTTGAAAGCATATGGCTGCATTTTAAAAACCTATCTATATGATGTGCTTATGAGTATGGTATTTTGTGTCCAAAGTTAATTAATAACAGCTGCAGGCCAGTGTTCTTATAGGAGCTCTCATTTTTTCCAACATTGCTGGTGTCTTGGAACAAGCGAAGTGAAGCCACCTAGGGAAAGCTATGAATTTGCATTCTTTTTTTTTTTTTTTTTTTTTTTTTGAAACTTTTCTAACAATGGCTGATAATCATTACTGGTAATAGTCTTCTAAAAACTTCCCAGTAACGATTAGATACTATGAATAGATTATTGCTTTTTCTCTCCAGGTCTTTTTTCCCCAACTACATATAGAATGTTATTTAAATTCATGTCTCTTAATCAACTGTTCTCTATACTTTTCACCATGCCTCTCTTCATTTCTAAGTCTTCTGACCTAAATTACAAACCTGAAGGACTTAGAAGAGAAGAAAACCCATTTTGAGTTCCTACTCCGTGATCCATACTGTGCTAATTGCTTCTCACTCATCTCATCCACACTACTACAATGCAAAGTCAGCACATTCATAGTTGTTCACAGCAAAGAGAAAACTGAGGACTAAGTCTCACAGGGAGTAGAAGAAGTAGATTTAAACCCATGTTTGACTCTTAATGTCATGTGTTTGATCTCTGTACTTACAGCTCTTGGATTCAAATTTTAGTATGTATTTTTAAAGTCCATATTGTAAATGTAACCATGATCAGAAGTAATTACTATTTTGCAGAGCACACACACATGTACACAGAATATCAACATAAATATACAGAATAAAGGAAATGCCTGCATGCCTGCCTCTCAGGGTGAGATGGAGCCCTGCCGTCATGCCACATGAGTCCCCTGGTGCCTTTTCTGTCATACCCGCTCTTGTCTACCTAGGGGAAGATACTATCTTGACTCATGGTAGTCACTTACTTCCTTTTCTTTTCCTCAAAATGTGTTTTGAAGTTTTTCATTATTGTGAACTAAGAAAACTTAGTTGTATTCATGTGAGGGGAATTAATACTCAATAGGAAGGTAAGCCGAGATATACTTATTATATATTGTTTGCTGTTCTCACACTAAAAATGTTGGGCTCTATAATTTGGACTCAAAAGACATTTCTAGGCCTTTGAGTGCCCCTAAGTGGCCATAATAGAAAATACAGTATTTTACGACTCTTGGATGATCTCTCCTTCCATCTAACAGCTAGACTTTCCACTGGGTTCCTGGCCTGACTTCTGTAGTATTCTGCATCCTTTTTTCCATTAAACAAGGGCTTCCAGGACTATAATTTGACTCTGCTAATGGAAGGGCATTTGTACAGTATTAATTTTAAATGGGAAATTGCTGACACGTTAAAGTGGCGTCTATCCTGCTCCCCACTTGAACTCCACTTTAGCCCTGGTCACTGCAGTTGTCAGTATCAATTGGGGATTAGGAGGGGCTGTGGCCTGCGAGCTGCTGGCCAGCAAATCACATCACTTTTCCTCCATATTCACGGAGCTTTGTGTCTTAGGAAGTAAGTCCATTTGCTGTGGTTTTGTTATGAGCTGTCAGGTCCTCTATGGCACAGATGGACGTTTTGACTTTGACTTTCTTTTGAAGCTGCTTCCTGGGGATCAGGCTGCCTCTTAAACACATGAAGTTTGTGGACATATCCTGGGTACACAGAGGTGCTTTTCAAAATAGACGGAAAGTAATTTAATATCATTGAAAGACTTGTTCTCGGTGGGAGTTTATCGGTTCCTTTGCTTGATTCGTAATCAAGGCATAAATTATTTTTTTCATGTGTTTCCATGAAGTTTCCTATGTAATCTCAATTTTTCTAAATGTTAAAATGTGGATTGTAATTTAAGTCATTATTCTATATTTGAAAAGACACTGTCTTTTCTAATGGAAAATTTAGTTCGTTCACATTTTCAGCAAGTATTTATGGAGGACCCTATTCTATTTCACAGTTATTGACGTAAATGAGGCAAAAAGTTTTCTGTCTTCATGGCACTTACATTTGATGGTGGAGAACCTAGAAGTAATGATTACGTACATGAATAAATTTTTAAGAGGCAAAAAAGATCATTTCAGATAACAGGAAGTAACAGGAAGTAAATAAAAGAGGGTCATGGGATGGAGTGGGAAAAGGGGAGAGCTATTTTAGATGGGAGGATCACAGACAGCCTCTTTGAGAATTGGATATTTCAGCTGAGTCCCAAATACAGAGAAGGAACAAAGAATCAACTGCATCTGAGAGAGAGAAATCAGGAAATGGAAAATCCCTGTGCCGTAAATTTATGTTGTTGTATCTGAGTAACAGAAATAGCAATGAGTGAAGAAGAGAGTAGCAAGAAATGAAGCTGGAGGGTGAAGAGGAACCAGGTCTAGTCGATCGTTTTAGGACATGCCTGGATTTCATCTGCTGGCAGAGGACATCAGTGAAGAGTATTAAAATCAATCTATCATGTTCTAAATAAATGAGGATAACAAATTATATTTTCATTTAGTGCTTTTGAATAAAAAGTAGAATTAGACTAACCAGGAAAAGTTTATGTGAGTTTTTTTACAATTGTATAGAACATAAGATGTTGGCTGTATCATACTGAAAAAACACAGACTAAGCAGTCCAGAAAGTACATTGTAAGAATTACTATTTTTAGATGAGTACACATTTTTTAAAAATTCTTTTTTTCTTGTTTCTTTTCACATGTTCCGTGTTGTCATATATTACAGTAATAATTTTCAGATTTAGGGCATATCTTACAAGCTAGACCATTGGAGTTGCAGGCTCATGCTCAGCTATGTGAATTTGGTCCTAGCATAATCACTTGCTATTATACCCTTGACTTTCTTCAGGGATATTCTAAGATGCTGCTGAGACATTTACTCTTGTATTTATGTAGAAATGTTTTTGAGGACATTATGCACTGTTTTCTCATGTGGCCTCTCAGGCAGATGCACTCTCTACCGCAGCATCAGGGAAAAAAATGTGTTTTTCCTGGATAGCTGGTGTGTTTTAATATCAAAGACAGAACATCTTTTCTCTTTGCCAAGAACACAACTAAATTTATAGTTCACTTCTTACTTGGGACAAGGCTTACTGTGAATGAAGAACCCTTAACTTAACCTTCACCACAAGTTACTTACCTATTTATTTATGTATCCTGTTGTATAAAACACATTTCCTTAAACTACCTAGAATCATTTCTGCATCCAATAACACATTGTATAAATACCATACAACTTGCTCATCCTCCCGCCCACGGGGCCTCGTATTCTCATTAAAGTTTACTGCTAACAACGACATCACACTTTCTATAGGCCTTTACTTTAAAGCAGCAGGCCATGTGTATCCCAGGAGTGATACACACTTCCTTTTTACCACAGGCTCTACATTGAGATCCACATCTACATCTATACCATCGACACAGACACTTGACACTCACTGACTTTTTCTTGTATGCCAAGTAACTGTCCAGAAGAAACCCAACTTTCTGTGTCTCAACAGACTGTTTGGTTGCTAAAGATGGCGATAGATCAAAATAGAAGCACTTAGTATTTGAACCGTGTTACGTTGGCAGCCTGAGATCCGATCTAAGGAATCCACACTTTCCTCATGTTTGTAATATTTTCTCAGGCCCCAGAAATAATGTTAATGAATGGGTTTTCCTCTAACTCATATTATATCTTCTTCAAGGTCATTTCTAAAACAATCCCTTCTTTTACTATCAGAAAAAAAATAATGCAATAAGGAGACACTTTTACTAATGGAAAAAAGTTGACTTTACATGTCAAGAACATAGACTTTTCTGGAAGGGGATGGAGTAGGCAGGCAAAGTGGACTAGGAAAATTAGATGCTAGGAAGTAACAGTGTGCCTCTATATTAAAAGTAAATATTTACGTTTTATTTTTATTTTTATTTTTTTTAAAGACAGAGCAGCTATCCCCAGAGCAGCCTGCCTGGCAAAAGTAGGAATGGAAGGGCTGAACGCATCTTTTATGGAAGTCAGATAAATTTCATGCTCTTTAACATCGACTCTGACTGTAGGCCTTTTGCTGCAGTCTGGCTCCTTCCCCAGTGGGAACAAAAAAGGAAAAGTGATTAAAGTTCCCTCAGTAATAGACAGCAGGAGGTAGTGGTCTTGGCATCTTCTACAGAGGCAGAGAGAGAGTGCTTTAACAAGACTTGCGAGAGTTCTTTGAAGAAAAGAAGTTAAGACTGGAAGGGCTGGTCGAGGTCCACCGTAACATTTGTTCATTTCCTCTACTTCATATAGCTTATTTGACTTCTTGGAATAGTGTCACCCTCTTCATTAAAATGTCCCTGATAAAAGGAGGAAAGTAAAGTTGAACTCCTGGCTGGGGCCAGGGTTCAGCATACTCTGCTGTGAGTAGGAGTGTTTGGAACTTGATTATTGTAAGACATTCCAATTGATACAAATGATAACTAAATCTCTCTCTCTCTGTGTGTGTGTGTAAATCTCTCAATCTCTCTGTGTGTGTGTGTGCTCGTGTGTGTGTGTGAGAGAGAGACAGACAGACACACAAAATATGAATGAATTAAGGAAGGAAGGAAGGAAGGAATACAGGAGAGAAATTTTTCTGTATGTTAGGTGGCTGCGATTTTGGCTGGCTGGAACTGCCTTTGCCTTCAGTGAACTGGCTAGAGCTGCTCACTGCAACCCCTCCCCATCCCCTAGGACAAAACCACTGGACCTTTCTCTCTTTTTGTCTCTCTCTTTAAAAGACAGAAAGGAAAATAAGGTTTGCAATCAGTATTCAGACATTCTTATGACTAATAGGATTAGGGGCGTTACAAAGGGATTTGAACAAGATAATTAGTTTACTGCTTAGTCCACAGTGAAGCAAGAAAAATCCTTCTGAGAAAAGACAGACAAAATAGGTCAGAAAATGTGTGGGAAATGAGGTAAGACCTCTCAACAAGGACCACGATCAACTGGAATATTATGAAAGGACTCCTGAGCCTTCATTCATAGCTGCAGACTGTTTGCCCTTTTTTTTTTTTTTTTAATACTTGGCCACCAGAGGTGTGAAGCAAAGTGACTTACTTAATTTTAGAGTTAATAGGTGTTGTTCCTGGACCCTGAGTATCCTATTCCAAGTGCATAAATGCTGCCTTCAAAGTATTTCTCACAACGTGATGTAAGGGAAAATCTGAAGAGCTCTTATCGGGCATTTTACAAGCTGGAAAAAATTATACAATTAGGAGAACTCTTAAAAAACTGAAATTTTCTTGAATAGATTCATTACTTTAATTGCAAAAATAAATCTTGAAAACTGAAATGTGAGGGGTGTGTTCTTTGCTTAATTAAAGTACTTAAGTGTTTGTGCTCTAATTTGCACAGTTTTCACTGCGGCAGAATATGCTTAAGAAGAATCATTTGAATTTTAAAAATTCACAAAGATGATATTTTTTTACTTCATAGCCACATTGCATTCTCACACTTCCTCCTCCACTTCCTAAAAACTAGTGCTGTCAACTGTACTGTTGCTATCTGTGAGTTAAGGTATGCTTCCAAAGGAATGCTAGAAAAAAAAATATCTTCAGACTCTGTGTATGTGGATACCACATACTTTATTTAGTTAGCTTCTGAAACTTACAGCAACCACCAGCCAGATGAAAGCCACTAGAAGCTGTTAGAATGCCTTTGGCTTGGTATGGGCACTGTGTTGACTTAAGACTGGTAGAGGAAACAGTCGGCATTTCTGCCTAATGAACTACCCAGCGACACAACAGAGGTGGCCTTTCATTATCTATCTATGGGTGGAAGGTTAACTGACAAGAGAACTTGTTAGACACAAAAGCAATTAAACCCTATAATAATATATTGTTAACATATGACATAATGATTAACTTAAATAAAGAAGCCCAGATATATGTTTTCACATTCCCAGAGTGTGGTGTGTTTATATTCCTGTCTCCCATTTAGAATGGTAGGCTGCACAGTGTTGGACAGGATACATTGCATATTCTTTTCATGTCACAATAAAACGTCATGTTATTTTCCTTCTGTAAATATACGAAGCTATTTTTTGCCATTGTATCCTGAGACCGTGGTTTAGTTTTAGGAAACAGTTTGAAACTAACCTCTTAAAAAGGGAATAGTAATTCAGGGCTGTGTTCTATGGTTGGGCAAGTTACTCCCTGAACAAAGGTGCCCAACCAGCCAGTGAGTTTTTAACTCTGGTTTTCCCTCTGTTTGCAGAATCGTCTTTGCAATTTATCTGTAATTTATCTGCCTCTCCGTAATTAATTTATACATGCTCTATATACTATGGTGGATTTTAAGTTATAGGTACTCATCTTTAATTACTGTGATGATACATACGTTTAGAGGGTTAAGTTCCCTAAATGACTAATTCTGACCCCCCCAAATCTTTCTATTAATAGATGGTTTTAGAAAGATTTTTTTTTAAGCTTCACTTAGTGAAGACTCAGAACATAAAATAGGCTTATCTAAAATTTTAATTGAATTAAAAGGTTCTAGACTCCCTTTAGGATAAAGCTTCGTGTCCCATTTGGAGAAATACTAATATGAATAACAGTGTTTCTGACCTCCAGGGAATAGCCGTCGGGGGAAGGCAGATACCGACCCTAAGGGTATGACACAGCACAGGTTGGGATGCATGCAGGGAGTGGGAAGTAGCGAAATACGAAAATGGGGAAGGAGGCTGGGCGTAGTGGCTCACACCTGTAATCCCAGCACTTTGGGAGGCCAAGGCTGGCAGATCACGTGAGGTCAGGAGTTCAAGACCAGCCTAACCAACATGAGGAAGCCCTGTCGCTACTAAAAATACAAAATTAGCTGGGCATGGTGGCACATGCCTGTAATCCCAGCTACTCGGGAGGCTGAGGCAGGAGAATCACTTGAACCCAGGAGGCAGAGGTTGTGGTGAGCCGAGATCGCACCACTGCACTCCAGCCTGGGCGACAAGAGTGAAACTCCGTCTCAAAAAAAGAAAAAGAAGAAGAAAATGGAGAAGGAATGGCTTTTGTAGTGTTTCAGGAAAACTGCGCTCCACCATTAAAACAAGAAAAGAATCTTACAACTAGAGGTAGATGAGCAGAAGCTCTGGGAAAATGTTGAGGGGTATGGGGACAGTGGAAAGTATTTTCAGTAAATGGTTGGATTGGATTATAGATAGATGGAAACTGGCAAGATATAAGTGGAAACGTAGGTAGATGCTTTAATTGGGGGCTGAATCGTAGAGATTTGAAGAAATAAATTGGAACTAGAAAGTTTGTTTAGAAAGCTCATATGGTAGCCCAGGGGAAATGTGATAAGGCCTGACCAAGAGGAGTGATGGTTGAAATGCAAAGAAGTGTATGAAAGCAAGGTGCATGTAAAAGTTATCTAAATTCCAAAAATTGAGAACATGTGGCATATAGAATATGTCTTCCACGTATTTGCTTACCACTGTACCATGAGAATATTTCCATATTATTCATTATTTATAGAATTATTAATTTAGTTACTGATGGTACTGAACTATAATCTATATATCCTATCTTCTATTAGTGGACATTTAACTTGTTTTATACATTTATTAAAATAAAAAGTTTTTTTGCTCATAAAAATGTTTGGCAACATTGCTCCTTATTTTCTTGGGCTAAATTCCTGAGATCATTCATTCATTATTTCACTCATTAGTTGTGAGAAAGTGCTGTATGTGCAGCCTTTTGCTAGGGAAAGGATTATAAATGCTCCCTGGAGTGTAGGTGGCTACAATTTCTAGTTGGTATGACAACCAGTGGTCCTTGCACACAGCAGATATTGATTGATCCCCTGTATTCAAGGCACTATCCTTAACTCCACTGGGAGAAAAATTAAAAGCATATGGTCTTGGACTTCAAGGAGCTTGCAGTTTAGTAAGACAGTACAATTTAATAATGAAATGAGTATGGCTAAGAGAATACATGCTTAAGGCTTTTGAGATTAGTGTTAAAAAAAACTGTAATTAAATAAGTGTAGTTCAAAGGATAGTGCTGTAAGATTTTAGAGAAGGGACTAAACATGGACTGGAGTGGTTGAGAAGGGCCACATTGAATTGGCTCTGGAAAAAACAGACATGCCTTCATTTAGTACAGGACAGGAAATTTCGTTTAGTGCAGGCGAAGGAAATTTCTTATGAAAAAATATGAATAAAATCTTAAGAAATTTTCCTAGAAAGTTTTTATTTAAAGAATAACAGGATGTTGACTCTAACTAGATCAGAGCATTCCAAATGAAGTCATAGGTATAAGCAAATAGGTAAAAATGGATTGTGGCATGCCTAGAAGCTCAGGCTAAATGTTAACTTTATCCCGTCATGAAAAATCGACCAATGTAGATATTGTGCAGATAAATTTAACTTGCATTTGTGGGATGACTAGGAGTACGTGTGAGGATTTATAGAGGTCTGAATTATAGAGTGAATTAAAGAGTTGAATACAAGATAGTTTTGAATGAGTGAGTGAATGAGCTGATGTTTACTGAGTGCCTGCTTTGTACCAGGCTATGTGCCATGCTTCTTACAAAGTATAACGCACTGAGTTGAACTTAGTCAATTTTGTTACCTTGGAATCTTCTTGAATTTGGTAAGCATCCCAAAGACAAAAGTCCAGATGTTTAAGACTTCAGTTAAGTAGATTATCAGAAATAATTATTTTCCAGAGTAAAGGATTAAGAATCAAAAAATAAGATTACCCCCCTTGCACAAAATCTGCAGTAACTTCCCCCAAAGTCACACAATCTAAGTAAAAACTGCATGCTTGTTAGGCAAACAGTGCTTCAGTACATGTACCTAGCCCGCTTCCTTCTACCGTATTTCCATGGCTAGGCCTCTAATGTACAGAAAATGTGGAGTCATCCCAGGTGAGGCCCACCGGCCATGTGTTTTCCGGAATTTCCTAGATTTGAGGATGCTTTAAATTTTAAGACCACTGTAATATGAAATCTGCAAGCATCAAAACTTATTACCCAGAGTGGCATGCTTACTGGAAAATATTGCACTTTTTAGGGTATTTGTCTTCGATTTTATCAACATAAAACATCAAATTAATTCAAATCACGAATTTAGATCGAGGTCTACAAACTGTAACCTAAAGTGAAATCCAGCCTTTTTCCTGGATTTGTAAATAAAGTTAAATTGGAACACAGCCACAGTAATTTCTTCATGAGTAGTTGATGACTGCTTTCAAGGTACAACCACGAAGCGGAGAAATTGCTACAAAAGATATGGCCTGCGAAGCCTAGCATATTTACTGTCTGGCCCTTTTCAGAAAAAGTTTGCTGACCTTTGATTTAGGGGCAAAATAATTTTGTTGCACTCTTTTGGTCATGATCAATAATACTTAAATTGATAAGTAACAGCCTCCTTTGTAAAACTAGGCAAAGTCCAAAAATTAGAGGGAATGGAAATGCAAACCATTGAATCACCACAGAGTTAGTTACAAGGATTAATGAGATAACATATGTAAAACATTTAGAAAATCGCTTGGAATGCAGTAAGCACTTAATAAATGTAAGCATTTTGTCTCATTCACTCAGTGATCTCGTATAATTTCTTGATTTTTAATTCTGTAATGACTCCCAAATTTATCTTTAGTCAGGACCTGCTGTCTAAAATCCAGACTCATATACCACTGTCTCCCCCGCATCTCCATTTGGATGTCTGCTAGGCAGAATCTCCATCTTAACATGTGCAAAACTGAATTTCTGGTGCCATCTCCCAAGCTGGCTTCTCCTACAAATTTCCTTCTCATGAATGTCATCTTCTCTTTGCTGAAGTCAGAAAACTAGGAGTCAGGCTGGATGCAGTGGCTCACACCTGTATTCTTAACACTTCAGGAGGCTAAGGCCTGAGGATCACTTGAGCCCAGGAGTTTGAGACCAGCCTGGGCAACATAGGGAGACCCTGTCTCTACAAAAAAATTAAAAATTATCCGCGTTTTGATGTGTGCCTCTGTGGTCCCAGCGGTCAGGAGATCAAGACTATCCTGGCTAACATGGTGAAACCCTGTCTCTACTAAAAAATACAAAAAAAATAGCTGGGCATGGTGGTGGGCACCTGTAGTCTCAGCTACTTGGGAGGCTGAGGCAGGAGAATGGCGTGAACCCAAGAGGCAGAGCTTGCAGTGAGCTGAGATCGTGCCACTGTGCGATCTCCAGCCTGGGCGACAGAGAGAGACTCCGTCTCAAAAAAAAAAAACAAACGTAAAAACTAAGAATCGTCCTTGACTCCCCTACTTTACCTCATACCCCATATCCGATTCTGAAGCTAGTCCTGACTACTCTACATTCACAATATATCCAGAATCACTTCTCAACATCTCCATTGCCTGATTCAAGCTACCTACAGCACTCACCCCATTTCTGGAATACTCTCTTTTCTGGTCTTTCTACTTCCACTTTACCTCCCTTCTTATGATTCTCCAAACAGTATCCAGGGTGATCCTGTTTAAAACATAAGTTAGACCATGTTACCACTCTGCTCATAACTTTGCAGTTGCCTCTGTATTAGTCCATTTTCATGGTGCTGATAAAGACATACCCAACACTGGGCAATTTACACAAGAAAGGTTTATTGGACTTACAGTTCCACATGGCTGGGGAGGCCTCACAATCATGGCAGGAGGCAAGGAGGAGTAAGTCACATCTTACGTGAATGGCTGCAGGCAAAGAGAGCGTTTGTGTGGCGAAATTCCCATTTTTAAAACCATCAGATCTCGTGAGACCCATTCACAATCATGGAAACAGTACGGGAAAGACCCACTCCCATGATTCAGTCATCTCCCACTGGTTCCCTCCCATAACACATGGGAATTATGGGAGCTACAATATGAGATTTGGGTGGGGACACAGAGCTAAACCATATCAGCCTCCAAGCACCCTACTGGTTCCGACACCAGCCCTTACCTTAATCTTGGCTCCCACAGTCTCCCTGACTTCCCCCTCTGATTTCATTTCCTGCTGTTAACACTCTGATCTCTCTGTTCAACAACACTTGCCCCCTTTCTGTTATCACAACATGTCAGGAATATTTCCACCCTGGGGCCTTTGCACTGGCCATTTGTTCTGTCTAGAGTATTCTTCCCTATGCAATCTGCTACCTACTTAATGTGGTTTATGTGCCATTTTCCACATGTCATCACTGCTGACAAGCCTATATAAAATTATATTTCTTCAACCCCTTATTTTATATTCACCTTCCTTGCTTTATTTCTCTCCATAGTTTCTTATTGTCTGACATACTATATTGTTTACTTATCTGCTGTTTTCTCTCTTCTCTCATTAGAATGTTAGCTCTGTAATGGCAAGTCTTAACAGCTATTTCCCCAGAAAATAGAGCAGGGCTTTGCACATGAAATGTACTTAATAAATATTTCTTGGATGAGTTATTATTTCCTTTGTCATTTTCAGGAAACTTTAATTGAACATTTACTATGTTTTAAACACAGTGCTGAGATATTAATTATATCTTACAAGTAAGACACATAGAGGTGAAATGCCTTGTTCTAGGCCATTGTATTACTTTGCTAGAGCTTCCATAACGAAGCACAATAAGTTTTGTAACTTAAACAAAAGAAATTTATTGTCTCACAGTTCTGGAGTCTGAAATCCAAGATTAACGTGTCCACAAGGTTGTCTCCTTCTGAGGGCTTGGAGGAGGTCTCTGTCCCCTGCCTCTGTCTTAGCTGCTGGTGGTTTGCCAGCAATCTGTGGTCTTCTTTGGCTCATAGAAGAATAATTTCAATTTCTGCCTTCATCTTCACATGATGTTCTTTCTGTGATATCTGGCTCTGTGTCCGAATTATCTCATTTTATAAGGACACCGATAATATCGGATTAAGGCCCACCCTAATGACCTTGTTTTAACTTGATTACTTCTGCAAAGACCCATTTAAATAAGGAGATACGGGCAGAGCAAGTCAAGTGATGTGAATTGGGAGGTGTGAGGGGAGCACGATTCCATTTATAATAGCCATTGACTTCATTAATGGTAGGCCTTTGATTCAAACTTGGATTCTAAAACTCACAATCTACTAATATCTGAACCTATACAAAGATTTAGTAATATATATTAAGTGCCCGCTTTGTGCTGTGAACTCTGTTAAGAACCGTAGATAAATAGAGTTCAGCTCCTGCCCTTGAGGAACTCACCACATAGCAGGAGAAAAAGACATCATAGAGTTAAGACCTATTGACTTAAAAGCACACAGAAAGCAGATCACTTGCCATTTTTAATTATATAAAGTTTTCCATCTATTAGGTTTATTTTGCCAAAGCCTTCTAATGAAATAGTTACACCATTTAATTTAAATTTCAGTGGGGTTGCCAGAAGTGCAATTAATTGTTAAAAGTTCCAACTATGAAATTTTGCTTTGGAAAGCAGTCTGCCATATCTTTACATACCATTAAATTTGATCATATGCTTGTCATCCTGGCAGAACATCTTGATATACTTGAAGAAACATGGTTAGAGGAAATTAAAAAAAATTGTCAGTACTACACTGTAGGGTTTCCAAATACAAATGTTAGCATGATTGGGTTATACCAATTCATCATTACCTTGCATTTCCCTGGAGCTGAAACCACATCTGGGCTTGGCAGGGATGCATTATCACCAGTCAGAGTGGGGACCATGTGTCAGTCTCTCAAAGAAGATATATGGTCTTGTGTACTATTAGGATTGGATATGCTTATGTTGCAGACTTTAAATCAATTTCTGAATCCTTTCTACAGATGTTGACTGCTGCAGGTCTGTAAATAGCATAGTATATTCTGAACTTCAGCTGATATATACAGCCCTAAAAAAAAAAAAGCAACACTGAGATACATGGCAATAGAAAACAACACAATGAATAAAAATGGGACAGCTCAAAATTTGCTGAAATGATCTCATCTGTTTAATGACATTGTTTAAACAAAATTACCTCTGAATTTGAAGTTGCCATTTTCTCAGATCAATGTGCAATTGTAATAATTTTAAAATTCTAGAAGTTTCTTTTGTAACCTTTATTATTTGATATGTATTGGATTTATTTGTAAGATGTCAATAGATTCCGTTTCTTAAATATCCAACTAGAATGCATTTAATTGTTCTTTTAACATGTGCGAGTGTGGTGGGCATAATTTTTAAGAGACTCACCTATTAAGGAGTCATCATACCCAAACACCGATGACCAGGCCTTTACAAAGCGTTTTGGCTTTTATTTACATTCTGGGTACAAGATTTTTCACTGCAATTAAAACTATAACCCCAACTTCACTGAAATATCTTTCTGTTACCAAGACTTTTTATTCAGAGCCACAACGGGATTAATTGAAAATGGCCGAAGGCTCCAAAAAAAAAAATTCCTTCATAAGCAGCAAACTTTTAACTAATACACAATGTGCTTTTAATACTGACTTTAAATCCTCCCTCAACCTGGAACTCATGAAAACATGTGGTCAGTGTGGCAAAAGGGGGCTGCTGGGTCCTGGTTTGGTTGACAGTCTCTTTTTTTTACAACCTCGATTTTATATCATTCACTGATGCCTTTCTTTATGCTCATACGTTTCGTGCTTCTGGCGCAGGTTACTGTTTTCTTAACATCAAATCTTTATGGCACTGGCAAAAAATTTTCAATTTCCTACTTAAATTTGATTCAACTATACAGTTTCACTATAGCCAACAGTTTGTCTACATAAGCTTGCTTGCCCCCAGTGTGGATTTGCTGCAAAATAATGACTGCATTAAGCTGAGGAAGGTGTTCCCTCGTCCAATCTCTCTCTCTCTCTCTGTCTCTCTCGCCCCCCCCACCTCTGTCTCTCTCTCTCTCTCTCTCTCTCTCTCTGTCTCTACCCAGCCATCCGAGATCCAACCCTCACTTGCAAAAATACATACATACACACAGTATGCAAACACATACCCATAGTCAGCACGCTTTCTGTCTTTCTGAGTTAAGGCTGTGATAGCCTTTGGGGTTTACTCGGAAAGGGTCACTTCCAAGATCCAGAAAGGCTTTGTAAACATGGGTCCTACCTGCATACAAGTCAGACTGTGATCATTCCTTTGTAGATTATCAAATGTTCCATCTACTATACAGCAGCCCAGAACTTTATACTTTAACCATTTTACTCTCACTCTATGAGGTCTATAAAGTATTTTTACTGGGAAACAAAACATTATCTATGTAATTATCATGACCTATGCAAAATTTAGCCTAATAAGAGAGCCCAACATATTTTTAAAGTAATTTTAATAAAACAAGAATATGGTAGCTACAATAAAAAATATTTAATCAAGGTAGGAATAGATTGCTGTGTGGGAACAGAAAGAAAAATATAAATGTTATAGTTGGGGGTAGGAGAGGAAAAAGGTTGGGGAAAGGCAAACTGGGTTCAAATGAGATCTTGGTGAGTTTCTGTTTCTCCACCAATGGAGAACAGAGATTGCGGTGGTGGGCAGGCAGGCAAGGGAGTGTGTACAAGGCTCCTTGCCAGATGAGGGAGGCAGAGTGCGTTTAGAAAGGGGGACCGGTTGGCCGGGCACGGTGGCTCACGCCTGTAATCCCAGCACTTTGGGAGGCCGAGGCGGGCGGATCATGAGGTCAGGAGAACGAGACCATCCTGGCTAACATGGTGAAACCCTGTCTCTACTAAAAATACACACAAAAAAATTAGCCAGGCATGGTGGCGGGCGCCTGTAGTCCCAGCTGCTTGGGAAGCTGAGGCAGGAGGATGGCGTGAACCCGGGAGGTGGAGCTTGCAGTGAGCGGAGATCGCGCCACTGAGCTCCAGCCTGGGCGACAGAGCCAGACTCTGTCTCAAAAAAAAAAAAAAAAAAAGAAAGGGGGACCGATTTTATGAAGGTTATGGAACAAGGAGGAAGCTATGATGTGAAACTCGGAAAGGAGCGAATTGTAGACTTTGAAAGCAGCATAGGAATGTCGTAACCACATTTGTGTATTAAAAAGTTACTCTCAGTGAGTCACATGGAGGATGAGTTGGAGAGGGTGTGGACTGGAGCAGAGTTTTCATGTTCAGGGATGAGATTTACCTTGAGAGTAAAGTGGAAAGACTGGGAGGCTTTGCTGTATTGCCAGCAAACTCTATGGAATTTTCCTTTCAATTGAAAGGCTAAAGTTTCACATCTACTTAATGTGTTTCTACGGAGTGTTTAGATGTGTTTTAGATTGAGAGTTTTTCAGATGAGGAAGATGACTAAGTAAAATAAATGAAAGGGAAAATTTTGCTATTTCATAGTGAAATAGAAAAGGGCTTTTTTTTCCCTTTTTCTAGTAGTTTAAAAGTGACTAGAATAAGTCACATGAATACAAATCTTAGAACTGAATAGAATTTTGTTTCTCATAGGCCATATCATGCCTGGGAAATCTCCAAGTTCTTTATGGCAATATATCAGGGAATGCAGTGACATTTTCAGCATATACTGTTCCCATTATTTGTGTGTGCATATGCACAGCTTTGGTGATTAGAAAGTCTTTTATTAAAAGATGAAGTGTGGGGTAGGGCACAAAGGATTCACTTTGTCTCATAAAAAGGCTACTGGAATTTTGACTTACGTTTTACTGTGTGCAGACACAAGCAGATTGGATTTAATTTCTTTCCACATGAGAGATAGCTACCTCCTTGGAACAGGCACAGGTTTACAATATTTCTCTGGGACAAAACCTTGAGAACTAAAAGTTCAAGGGATTGTTTGCTTTAGGGGACAAGGCATGGAAATGATACATTTTCTCATAAACTTTAAATTCATTTTGGCCCAAGCAGATAACTTTTAGCTCAAGGCACTTGAGTTTATTAGTCATTCATTCATTCATCACAAGTTTACTGAACCATAGCTGAAGTATCAAGTCACCAGCTATTAGCAGAGGAGAAAATCTAAAAAAAAAAAAAAAAAAAAAAAAAAAAAAAAAAAGAGTGATTTGGAACTAGACCAGGAATGGCTTTATAACAATGATTACCTTGTATGGATTGAGCACTTACTAAGTATCAAGCGATCTTGAGGTGCTGGAAATATTTATTTTAGAAATTATCCTAGAATGTTTGAGCATAACTATCGCCTTGAAAGTAAATGAGATAACTTAATAACTTCTGAAGAGCCTCAGCATGTAATAATTTCCCTGGAGAAGAGGAACAAGATGTTAGATTGAAATGGATCACTCAGCATGGCGTAAGAACCAGGAGACACAGCCAGAGATTCAAGGAGGAGAAAGGAGTCAAAATGACAGATGCTGGATTGAAAAGTCTACTGGTTTGGCAGGTACAATACCATTTGACTAGAAAGGAAAAAAGAAATACGAGTTAAACAAATGCTGGAAGGGGTCTGTATTAATGTGCACCCAAAGGATGTTATCCTCGGAGAGGAGGGTACCTGGGACAAAGATTACTGTGGATATTATAGATACCAATACAGAGGTGGAAAGAAGGAAAGGCTCCTTCCTAGAGGGTTTCCATTTTCTGAGTTGAGAAGACAGACTTAAGTTTCCTAGACTCGAGGCTAAGCATAGATTGGGATGCTTGAAAAGAATGATAAAGCGACGCATTGCCACCAATTGCCATTGTGGCAAATGGAAACAGATAAAAATAGGCTCATTTAAGGAGAATTATTGGGGCCCAGCTGAAAGTGAACACCCTAATGTGTAAGAATGTTATCTTGTTTTATTTGTATTCTCCTGTTTTGCTGAAGGTTGTTTCTTAAAAAAAAAAAAAAAAATCAACTTAATTGATATTCAGGTGTAACTCTCTTGTGGGTTTTACTGTAGTTGTGGTAGGTTTCCTAATAAGTGAAATTCTTTGTCTCCAGGCTTAGGGGTCGCACAAATCTATGCTAGAATCCTGTCAAAAGCAGTAACTTGGGTAGCTTCATCAACTGTAAACAGAGAATATTTTGACCGTGTCACAGTGTTCGTTTTAGAATTAGTAGTAATGCAGCAGTGGATAGCCCAGTGCAATATCAGTGCAATAAATCCTTGCTATTGCCACTGTCATTTTTGTAACTTTCTTTTAAAAACATAGTGCTTGCTTTTAAATTCCATTTTTAAGATAAAAATTCTTTAAAGTTTTCTTGGCCTGCCAGTTTCACAGTTCTCCACCTCTACCTCCTGCTGCATTGCAACACAATTTAATTGTCAGATCCACCTATTCCAGGAAGCTTTCTCGAATACTGCAGGGCTACAGATCTCTGCATGTGCTGCCCAATGCCTTTGTCTCTGTTACATACTTTGCGACTTAATTGCATTCTGTCTAGAAACCCTAACCCATACTTTCTTTGTATTTCTAATAATATCAGACCTTTTATTTGTACACATAATAAGTGTCTTCTCAATATCTCATGCATCAAATGGAGCTGCAATGGGGTGATTCAGTTGAGCCCTAGCTACACTGATCAGTCCTGTCCTGCTAACAATCATGTCAGTTTCTGCCGTTCTCCTCACGCCTCTGCTGGCCATTAATTCAGAGAGCTCTGCACCCAACCCTGTTATTAAATTATCTGCTATTAAAATGATAAATTGGTTTCTACTTCAGTAATTCAGTGTGCTTGGAGACTACTCTTTCCAGTCTTGTTTTTATATTAATGTGTTACCTTAAATGGAGATGTTTCTTACATGAGCATCATATTTTCAAGAATTCATTATTTTGTTAATTTGGATCCATTTAAAAAGAATCTTAAGTAATCTTTAAAAATCAAATGAATTTTCCACAAATACAAACTCTGTAGGGATGCTCATTGAAGAAGATGTTTAAAAGGATATATAGAGGGTCAGAAAACTGAACGACAATTAGGCCTGTCTCCTCTTTGTTAGACGTGGTCATTTCTGCTTCAGGGTATTGTTTTTATGCTGTAATCAGACTCAGTTTTTGCTGTTATTTCTTGATCCCCAGCACACTTTAGTACAGAGGTTCTGTTAGGGCTCCCTACTTTAGGAACCAGATAAAAGCATGTATCTGATCTTGTGGGTATGCGCATGTATATTTTTCTAAGAAAGGATCCACAGATTTCAAGAGTATTCAAGGGTTCTAAGCTCTCTTTTTTCTCTTAAAATATAAGAACCATTGCAGTAGTGGAAAGGACTTTTTGATTCTATGACATTAAGCTCAAA
The DNA here is from genome assembly GCF_028878055.3 of Symphalangus syndactylus. Taxonomy (NCBI): domain Eukaryota; kingdom Metazoa; phylum Chordata; class Mammalia; order Primates; family Hylobatidae; genus Symphalangus; species Symphalangus syndactylus. The sequence goes on from NC_072438.2 coordinate 28,223,971, forward strand.
TACAAGTTTTACCAATTACTACGTCTGCAACTTAGGACAAATGAAGCGACTGTCTTAATTGTGGTTTCCTTGAGTTCCTGAGAGTGTCAAGTGGGCTAAAAGAGGCAAAGTATGCAAAGCCCTGGCCCACAGTGGATGCATAATACATGTTACTGAGGCTTCTTCCTTCTTGCCTAAAAGTCATCATTCCTACCGAAGCACTGTTCATTTCCTCTTGTTCATTCTCCATCAGAGATAGAAACCAGCTGTTCCCATCTCTGTGCACAACAACTGTCTGTGTGCTTAAAGTACTTAAGCACACCCTTGCCCCCTTAACTACGGGTTAATTCCTTTGACCTTTCTTCGAAGACAGTTGTCAGATGGGAATTTTCTCAGTGGTTTGCCCACTTAAGGCAGTTTGTCTCTGGAGGCAAGCTGTTCAAGAGGGAAGCTGAGAATTGTTAACAACAGATCTCGGCCATGAGCTTGGTTTCTTCTATTTTTCCATATTATCTCTACTTTGTGGTAAGGGAAGAATCAGCTCAATGTGATGTTACATGGTTCCCATCCGGCCTGAACACCACTTCCACATAAAAATGGGGAGTAAGTCTGATAAATCACCACTTTTTAAATGACAGATGATGTAGAAAAAAGAGAGAAGCAGCAATAGTAGGGGAAGCTTAGAGAAAGTGTTTGGAATTGTATCCAGATTTTCTAGTGTCTGTAGCCAAGAAAAGCCAAAAATCAGTATTTGAGACTAACTTTTCAGATGTCTCTTTCCTTACTATCAAAATCAGTCAGGCAGTGTTTAAAAGCACAGGCTTAGCAATTTCTAAATTGCAAATTAAGGAGAAATAAAAGAAAATATGCATCACTGAAAAATAAATGGCTATGTCAGAGAACATCCCTCTGCATATCTCTCTGTTCAAATAATTAACTAAGTTTTAGGTACAGAATATTGCCATCCTGAGTTCAAGACCAGCTATTCACATTATTAACTATTAACTCTATGTACAGACAGATAATAGGAAACTTCCTCAAAATAGATAGATGTTCAGAAAATCCCATGTACCCCAACTTCTCTGTGTTGTAGCAAATGAGATAATGTAAATGATATTATATGTTTATGAATGAAATGAAATTACATTTTTGTTTGGGATCTGATTTATTGTGAATATTTTCACTGAACAAAGGCAGCAGAGAAAGTGAAAGGCACAATCTAGGAATCCGTGCTATATGTGGATTGTGAGCAGGATAGAAACGTCACAGAAGAGTGGCCCTGATCAATGCTTGCCTCGAGGGAGTACCTTGCAGAAGGGAGAGCGATTCTTCAGCAGGCCATCCTTTGGATGGAAAACATCCACCCGCTTCCTTGTTAGTCACACATTACCCATAAGATTCTGACTTCCTCAGGCAATTAATAATGAACATCCCTAAATCTCTTGGCAACAACTTTCAAGCCTAACAGTTTTCTTTGTCAGATGGGAAGGAAGCGGGATCTGCGAGGACCAGGGCAGACAGTGAGGAATTCCTGAGGCTGGTGAGCAAAGGACAAGGATCAGACAGATGCAACTGCTTTCCTAGAGGAGGCGGAGGATCTCACTGGGCTCTGCAGTGATCAGTCGTGAGGGACGCCCTGAGTTATAAGAGCAGGAGTAGCTTTATTTCAAAAGAGGCCATTGTTAAAAGTCTGTTCAAGGTTACACTTATTCTAACATTGCTCTCCTTTGAATTTTAACGTCTTTTTTTGATACAAGGAGAAAGATGAAGTTAAAAGGTAAGAAGTTATCATAGGAGCAGGCTGTAGCCTGTGTAAGGAAAAGGGTTGCAAACTGTTTGAGAAGGTCATGAGACCTGCAGCCTGTCTGCAGGAGAGGGGATGGAGCGGAAGAGCTCGGCATCCATATTGTCTGCGTTTGTCAAGGCCTGGCTAGGTTGAGGTTTCAGAAAAAAAGTAAAACCTAAAAGAGCCGCTCTCTCTTTCTCCTAAACACATGGACCCACGCAAGTGTACACATGAAAACAGTCAATGAATGCAAAAGTAATTGCTTTGTGTTAGCAATAAATTGAGAATCATTGGAGTTTTTCAGCTACTTTACTCATTGGACATTTGAGGAGAAAGAAAGGAATGAAAAGTAGTGTTAAGAGGTATTAACAGATTTTCCTCAGTAGAAAATGTGGAAACTGAATCTGAAGAAAGAGAAAAGATTGGTTAAAAAGAAATGGATACTTCATAGGCTAGGATTTTACCAAGGCTGTATCTACATGGTAATACTTGGAGCTCAAAAAGTCCATGTGTCAGTCTATTTCTATCTACTTAACTGTCGTTCATTGTTTTCTGAAACACTTAAGAAATATATTTCCTAATCCTTCGAGATATTAACTCATATTGATATGCTAATAATGCCCTAGTTTAAAGGTACTAAATATATTGATTGTTTGTTTAAAAGCCTGCACTTTTATATGACCCAATGGTAATTTAAAGCATCCCAAAGTAATATTATTATTATTATTTATGAATTAATTTTTTCTGAAGACAGAGCCTCGCTCTGTCACTCAGGCTGGAGTGCAGTGCACCAGGCTGGAGTGCAGTGCGGCACGATCTTGGCTCACTGCAAACTCTGCTTCCAGGTTCAAGTGATTCTTGTGCCTCAGCCTCCCAAGTGGCTGGGATTACCGACATGAGCCACTACACCCAGCTATTTTTTGTATTTTTAGTAGAGATGGGGTTTTGCCATGTTGGACAGGTTGGTCTTGAATTCCCGACCTCAGGTGGTCCACCTACGTCAGCCTCCCAAAGTGCTGGGATTATAGGCATGAGCCACTGCAGCCAGCCCCAAAGTATTATTATTATTATTTTTATTTATTTTATTTTGTGAGACAGGGTCTTGCTCTGTTGCCAGGCTGGAGTGCAGTGGCGTGATCTTGGCTCACTTCAACCTCCGCCTCCCGAGTTCAAGTGATTATCCTGCTTCAGCCTCCGAAGTAGGATTACAGGCGCACACCACCACACCCAGCTAATTTTTGTATTTTTAGTAGAGACAGGGTTTCACCATGTTGGCCAGGATGGTCTCGATCTCTTGACCTCGTGATCCACCTGCCTCAGACTCCCAAAGTGCTGGGATTACAGGTGTGGGCCACAGCGCCTGGCCCCAAAGTATTATTTTTAAGAGTTACTTCTACTTCAGGAGTGACAGTAAAAAATATTCCAACCATTTCTAGAGGGACTTACATTTTTTTCTATAGAATTGTGAATGTTCTTTGCTTTTCTTGAAAATTAATTTTTTGTTATACTAATATTTCAATATTATTAAATAAGTAATTATACTACTACCAATTAAAAACAATTAAATCAATTTTCAATTAAAGTGATTATTTTTACTATGAAAATAGTAATAGTTATATGCTCAGGGACTGGAAGAAATCCAGGTAGGATTATTTGGAAACCTAGTTTCATTTTTCTATTTATGCTTACTATTTTTTACTTATGGGGACCCTTTGCCCATGGGAAATTATTGAATGTTTTAATTGAGTTAGATTATTTAAAAACTGGAGACAATGTATTGGTTTTGTACTATTCCATTATTGTTTAATTGACAGAGAAAAACAGGTTTTTTTGTTTTGTTTTGTTTTGATTTTTATGAGGGAGTCTCACTCTGTCGCGCAGTCTTGAGTGCAGTGGTGCGATCTCGGCCTACTGCAACCTCTGCCTCCCAGGTTCAAGTGATTCTCCTGCCTCAGCCTCCTGAGCAGCTGGGATTACAGGCACACACCACCATGCCCAGCTAATTTTTGTATTTTTAGTAGAGACATGGTTTCACCATGTTGGTCAGGCTGGTCTCAAACTCCTGACCTCGTGATCCACCCGCCTCGGCCTCTCAAAGTGCTGGGATTACACGCGTGAGCCACCGCACCTGGCCAAAAAACCATTTTTAAATTTTTATTTGCTTAAAAAAATAGAACATCAACAGTGTATTAACTAGACTATTGAGAAATTAAAACTAACTGATAATTAGAAACTTTACAGGGAAAACTCAAGAGGTATGAAAGCTGGAGTACTTACATTAAAAAGTAATACTGTTGAAACTATTCAATTTATAACAGTTGCAAGGAAAATTAAAATACAGTGTGTAATCCACTGCAATGATTTCAAGATTGACAGCTCAGTGTTTTTTTTTCCCAGATTACTGAAAACATTATTTAAAACATCTAACTTGCCAAGAGTATAGTTAGTAACTAAGAACCTGCATTCCTTTTTTCAGTGTCATTAACTTTAGTTTCCTAGTTAAAGGAAAATTACCTTTGATACTGTTATGAACTTGATCAAAACATAATTGAGCAACTTTGAATCTTCATGGTATTTTGATGATGCTTCTTTTATCTCCAGACAACCATTAGAGAATCAAGCACATTTCTGTCTCTCCATAGTAAAATGAGAACAGTGTTGCGTATCCTCTCTAATGCTGTGACAAGAATGGATATTAAATCCTATTCCAACTGCCTGAGCCATGTGGATGCCCTATGGCTTGGGGCTACATTTTTTTATTGGGACATTAAAAATAGTTTTTCTTATATTGGAATTTTGTATTTTGTCACATTATAGATATTTGCAGTTCCATTCCATTTTATTCCACATGCATTTCCAATGGTATATATAACTTTAATATCAGAAAAAGCCAATCCATGATTACCATTGAAGTAGAAGGGACCCTTACGTTCTGCCAGAGAACACTCACTCCAGATGGATAGTATATCTTTCCACCCTCTTCCAATTTTAGACAGCTTTTCTGTGAGTCAAAATGCTATGAAGAATTGCATAAGGTATTTATTCATTAGGTGTATTTGGAAAAGCCATAGCGTAAATCCAACATTTGGTTTAGAGTTACATCCCTTCGTATGTAACACAGTGAAAGTTACGTTGTGGTACTTTACAGTTAAGATCTAGTTGGTCCCAGCATCTGAATCCATGTTCAGGATGAAAAAGTTAACTTGAGTAACAAAGGAAAAGGAAAAAGGAGACCCTGGTATCTGGCTCAGAATGATCTATCTTACAGCAAATGACAATATGCAAATTCAGTCAAAGCGGAAGGATAAGAACTTTATAATATGCAGGTTTGTGGGTGTGTCTACAGACACATTGTTTTTAAACCTCCACTAAGGGCTTTATTTTTCTTCAATATTATAAGTCACCCAGCAGCCCTAGCCAGGGACAGAGGTCACTCTTGTCCCAGTTCCAGCTCTGATGCTCTCTGAGCATCATCTCCATTACACCTTCCTGAAGTTCATTCCACTGTCAGTAGCTGTCACTCAGTCACACTTAGTGATGTGGGACTGATGTAACATTTTCCATGGGAGATAAATAAAAACTTTACATTTCCCTCCTCGATGTTAATGTTATGACTTCTTTGGAATTAATCCACTGACTTCTTTTTCCTTCAAATTTCAGTCAGTTCCTACTAATTCCTTAAAGGATGTCTCCTTTGTTCCAGCTAATGCAGCTAAAAGGAATACTATAAATCAGAAAAGGCTATATTGAATTCTTTTAAGATATAAACAATTTTCCAAAACCTTGTAAAATGAAATGTATTCACACATTGTTGGTTAATTTCCTACTAATGCACACATAATATATGTGTTGGAGTTATTTCATCAGTGAATATCTCTCAAAAAGATCCTGAGACAGAGAACTCTGTTCAAATGTGAGCCTTGAATCTACTGGGGCTAATTATGAGTGTAGAATGGCTAAGTAGAATTTGTGCATATATCATTTTATGCAGTACTTTTGTAGGAAATTGATTTAAGTGCCTTTTTGGAACAGTAGTTGGGCAGAATTGATTTGGTGACTAGGAGATGGACTTACACAGCAAAACTGTGTCTAGGTTTATTCTGGCACCTAAATCGAGTTTCAGGCAAGTGGAAGGGTTGGTGGTGCTGGAATGCAGTTCTCCGCCAATTTATATTGTGAAGTGCTATGACATACATTATTAAAAGAGATTCAGTGTAAGTATGATGAGTTAAAATACCCATTGACAGCTGGCAAAACAACCAAAGCATTTGAGTTACCTTAAAAATGTTAAAAGTAAATTTTGTCTCATTGAAATCATATGATCTGACATGGTCAAGGTAGAATTGATGAGATGTTTTAATTGCAAAACTTTTTGTTCCACAAGATAAAGAAACAATTGTGCAAAGTGGAGAAATAGGGATGGTGTGTTAAATGTGCATATTCAACGGATTTGTACTTTCTTCTCATTCAAACGCCAAGCATCTTGTTAAGCCAGAGCAAATCCAGCCTGTGTCATTTTATGTTTAGCTTCCTGAGGGCAGGGACTTTGTTTTGTCTACCGGTATCTCCCTATACTTGTTAAATGCTTGGGGTAAATGTGTTCATCTTTCTAAGCTTCCATTTCCTCGTCTGTGTGTTGGAGATATCAATTACTTCTTCTTAGTGTTGTGAATATTAAATGAATAATAGGTGTAAAGCATTTAAAAATGTCTGAGAATAGAAGCACCTTCCTACTAATTATATCAGAGAAATAAAATGGACAGTTTCAAAACTCTCTGCTTTAAAAACCATCCTCTTATTCCTTCTTTTGCACAAGTTGTTCTTTGTTGTATGTTCTGCATCTGCTATCTTTTTTCCTCTTATTCCCTTCCTCTCTCTCTTAGTCCTCCTTTCTCCCCATCACCCTTTCTTTCTCTTTCGTCTTTGTTTCCCAGGATATGGCCTGAGTATGGAAAGAAACCCCTCTCTTTCTTTCTTACTCCAACACAGCTCTCAGCCATTTCTTTGATTTTCCATATTGTGTTGAATGCTCTCTGCACTTCGGCCATTTTCCTTCTGCCCATCAAGGTGGTGTGCTTGGGAGAGCAGGCAGCCTGCATTGAGAAGCACTGTCTGCTGCTGTGGGAACCGAGGCCTTTCTGCTGACAGAGCAGGTGGCAGGGATGCTGGAGTTGCAGGTGCTCACCCCCAAGACCTCCATTCATGAGGGCCCACCCAGGGTAGCCCACCAAATTTAAAACCAGAAGTTGCCTTTCAGCTTTTATATCTGTGCCGAACTCTCTTTTACATATAGTTCAGAAGTTATGATATCATGAAAATGTGACTTCAATTCCCTCAAAATATCTGCTAGCTGCATAATCAAGGGTGGTTTGTGCATTTTGTGGAAAGATTAGCTTAAGATTGCCTTTCAAAAATTATAATATGACTTTTTACATTCAGAACATTATGATACATCTGGATATGGGTTTTGAACCTGTTATCCTTCTTTGTAATTCAGAAACTGTATATGATGGATTTAAATTTTCTGAATTTAAGATGTTTCTTAAAATAGCTTAATGCTTACCAGGATTGTTTAAAGTATTTATTGATAATGACAGCAATATAATTCACAAATACTATGTTTAACTGTGAAAAAGGGTTTTCTATTTTATCTTAAATTGTACTTTGATAGATATAATTGGTGTGTAACATTTTACCTAAATTGTAATGCATCTCCCAAAACCTTATTTGTTGGTATGTATTTCCACATTAAAATGGTAATATGTAACATTCGTTGAATGTTATTAATATGTGTAAGCCCCTGTGCTTAATATCTCTCATAATTTTCCCAGCAACCTATGAAATGTGTTCTAAATGTTAGTCTTAATGTATAGATTAGGAAATTGAAGCTTAGAGAAGTTTAAAAGAGAAAGAAAAACCAGCTCAAGGTCATAACACTAATAAATGACATCTGGGATGAAACTCTTATATAATTAAAGCAAAGGCCCAGCCCTCAAGTTATCCCCAAAGTAGAGGGTGCAAGCAGAAATATGCAGTATTGCACACAGGCCTGGCAAGTCTAGCATCTATCAGGCACTTATTCTATGCTCAGCACTTCACCAAGCATTGCACAAGCTCTAGTCGAACATGAGGTAGGCAGTTTTATTATGCCCGTTTTACAGATAAAGAGGTGGAGGTACAGAGAGGTTGAATGGCTTACCCAAAATGCCGGTAAGTGGCAGAGCCAGATGTGGACTCAGGCACTCTGGTTTGAGTGACATGGATCTTAAACCCACACTGTACTCTCCTCTTTATTCACAGGAAGGCATACGATCTTAAGTCACACTGAATTAACACTGAAATGTACTAATTTCCACCCTTCATAACTGTGCTTCCCCTTTACTCCTTTAGAAATAGCTTCCCTGTAGGGAATTCTAAGGAATAGAAAGTATTGATGGTGAACACTTCTCTCAAGGCTTCAATCCTCTCCCCAGTCTTCGCTGAGTGTCATGCTGCATAACCTGTGTGATACCTGATTATTCTATGCAAGACTCTACTATGTATAACTAGTTTTTCTCTTGAACGAATACAAATATCTCTCTTTTATGTGAAACTCATTTTTTTCTAACACATACTCAGTTATTAGGATCTTCAAACACGTGAAAATAATTCTTTTCCCTGATTTATATTATTTACCTGGATATAGGAACAAAAAGAGTTTCATTAAGCAAATATACTTTTAATCAAATTAGGAGTTTAATCTGTAATGACATTTACAAGTTGGCGTACTCATTTACCGTCCACATTTATGTTTCTTTGCTTTTCTAAAGTTAAAATCTGGCAAATGCTCATTTATCATTACTCAGTAGTTTCCAAAGTACTCCATGGAAGTACAGATTTATGATATTTCTCGGTCAGACTCTAAGAGAGGTTAAACCATGGAGGAAAATAAAATTACCAGTAATTAAATTTACAGGCAGGTTTGCCATCTAAAGCAAATTTATTGCTTCACAGTGAAACATAGTTTAGACACTTTCACATAAAGTGAATCCATTTTTACATGATATAGGTATTATACATTGCTGTTTCAATTTATATAATTAAAATTATATCATTGCACTCTAAGGTTAACGGGATACTCAACTGGAAACCATACGTCATGGGCAATAAAATAGCAGCATTGCAGTATTGGCTCTTTTGTTAAAAGCTAATGCAGTATTTCAACACCATTACATTCTACCTTTTAAAAATCTTTGGAACAAATAAAAAGCAAAGACATGCCAATTTAAAAAAAAAAATGCTCTTTTTCTCTGTCTCTCTCTCTATTCCCCACTCCACTTCTTGTCTCTCATATGTACATATACAAACACATACATGTTTAGGATATATACATTATATATTATGGAAAACGTACATTCAGCTCTGTTATTAGCATGGATACACATATGTGGTGATAGACATGACAGGAAAATACATGAATTCCCGTTTTGAAAACAGTTTTTTCTCAAATTCAAAACAAATTAAAAGGTGTCCCTATAGTCTCTTCAAATTCTAGCATGATCAAAAGAATGTATCATGCATTGCAGAGCTGTTGTGGGTATACGGAGGTAGAATTAAGGGAAGAACAATATAATCTAATGTCTAGAGGTGAACCAGGACAGACAAGACTTCTAAGAGAAGTGTGGTATCTAAAAAGAGTTGAGACATCCAAAGTAGTAGGCATTCTTTGATAGCCATGCTCTAATAAATGGACTCTTATTACACTAAGAAATATTAGACCAAATACAAAAGTGCTACAAAGGAACCAAAGAGAACAGTAAATATGCTAGTCCCCAGCAGAGAGAGTTATTGATTTTAAAATTGCCTTACAGAGGCTGCTGCATTCATCAGCCAAGAAATAGATAAACAAAAATGTGTTATATTTATACAATGGAATATTATTGAGCGATAAAAATAAATGGAGTAGAGATACATGCTACAACCTGGGGGTTAGAAAAGGGAGAACTGCTAATGAGTGCACAGCTTTTTTGGGGGTAATGAAAATGTCCTAAGATTATGGTGATGGTTGCACAACTCCATAAATACTCTAAAAAACTATTGAATTGTACAGTTTACACAGGTAAACGTTTTGGTACGTTAATTATATCTCAATAAAGCTGTTAGAGTCATTTGCAATAATTTTCTGTCGGCCATTTTCTTGTGAAGATTTGATGTTTTTCAGTTTTATTTGTGAAGTCTTTATTTCTAGGCATTTTTTCAACTGAAGTTGAACACATTTTTTATCATGATCAAGGATCGTATTTTAGTTGAAGTCTGTAAATTCTAGAAGGAAGTCATAGTGATTGGCTATATTTATAGACCACTTTTACAAAGTCAGAATTGAGTATATATACATCGACATGAAAAACCTGGGTTCAGGGGACAGAAAACAACAAGGCTTGCTGTTCTCAAACGGATGTCGTGCTCTAGTTGTTCTTGCACAAAGATTCCTATATCCTTTGTTATAATAGGTCTTGTGAAAGAAGGGTTCTCTTAATTTTTTGCTCTTATTGAGATTAACTGAAAACTTCTTAGTCCTCTAGTCAGTGTTTTAGAATCCCAACACACCCTGTTTTTTTTCCTTCTAATTGTTAAATGCAGCAAACACTATTTTCTTAGCCCTCATCCCCAGCAATCTCACCCATGAGCTTTGTCTCTTCTTTCCATTGCGGTCTCCTTTTTAGAAGTAATTGTCCATTTCTTCTTACCAGATCATCCCCATCACTGTCCCTAAGAGCCAGCTTAATGCCTTCCTCTTTCAAAAGCTTTTCCTGATTTGCATGCCACCTCACTCTTGTTAAATCCCATTATTTTATTTACACATGCATTCCATGCATGTCATCATGGGTTAATGTCTGCTCTTTACTCACATATGCATGGCTGATCTTCCTCAGTATATTGCAGTCATTTTGATGAGAAAAATAGGATCACATTTTTTATGTGTCTTCATAAATGAGTAATGCAATTCCTGACACAAAGTCATGGAGTCAGGTGTTCAGGAAATGATTATTTCCTGGTTAGTATCCATGCTATCTTGACTAAATATGAAACTCACACATATCCCTGGACACAGTATTGGGAGAATTAAAGGATTTTAAAGTCCATCAGCCGAGACTGAGACTGAGACTATAGTTTAGGCTGAATAAAGGCTTTCAAAGACTGTTTACCACTTAAAATTCACGGTACTTGTATTAACTTATATTAACACAACTTTGACATCACCTTTATCTTACCTGATTTCATTAAAAGTATTTGGATGATGAAAAAAAAAACATCTCTACCTTATCTTAGGGAACCAAAGAGCAAGTCATCGTTGTTTTAATTTGCCAGAGTATTAGATGACGTTTTCATGTAATATTCCCTAAGAAAGACATCAAGTACCTGGTAAATAGGTAATTTTCTTGAGAATTGTAATGTCCATAAGTATAATACCAGTTTTCTAATCATTGATGGGCATTTTAATTTCATGTTTTATTGACCACAACCAGGCATAGCATTAGGATACAATGATGAATTTTGCACTGTTCTAGGGAAATTTCAGCTCTTGTGGGATATGTCAACAAGGCAGCTAATGATTACAATCCAGTATGCTATCAGTCGAGTATAATATTCTACCAGGGTGCAAGGAAGGAAGACTACTCCAGTATTAACACATTTCAAAGAAAATTGCTAGAAAAAAGAATGTTCAAGCCCTGCCCCAAAGGATGAGTAGGAGGATTAACCAATTAAAAAACATCATGTGAATATTCTAAGCAGAGAGAGAAGCATGTGCAAAGCCTTGGCAAGAAAAAATGTATAGATATTAAAGATATTGTATATATAAACTTAAACTCTATTGCAAGGTCTTTTTTGATGATCATCTGCCATCCCCAACACTTCAAGCTGTAACAGAGTACATTTCCTCCTTTGTTATTTCAAGACTTTCTATATTTTCTTACTGATTTTTATTTTAATCAGTGCAGTGGCATAATGATCACTTTACCTATCTACTTTTCCTTTCTGGATCTGAACTTGAGAGCAGGGACTATGCTATTTTTAACTTTTCATTTCTAAGTGTGTTCGGCACATACTGCCTTCATAAATAATTCTTGAAGTGAGCTAAATTGAATGAATGGAAGTGCAGAAAGTAAGACGGGCCAGTGCCTTTTTGTGCTCTGATGAAGCACTTCATAGCTTCACAAGGAATAGATCAGAGCATTTGATCTTCATGGGAACCATGACACAACAGTGCTTGGTATTATTTTTCCTAGTTAGAGAAAATGAAACATGAGTCAAAGAATCTCAGTAACTTGACTAAGATCACTTGGTCACCCGTTTTAATTTTTGTGGAGTGGAACCAAGGATTTCTATTCAAACTTATCTGTTCCAGACCTGTCCTAGTACACAGTATGCAAAAAAAAAAAAAAAAAAAAAAAAAAAAAAGAAGAAGTTTTAGAGTGACCTCTCTAAAAGAACGGCTTTGATGGTCACACAACAGTGTGAATGTACTTAACACCAGCAAACTGTACACTTCAAAATGGGTGAAATGGTAAATTTCATGTTATAAAATAGTGGACTTTCTTATCCAGCTCTCTCCTTTGTCCAGAGAGTGTATACACTCTTCTTGGCTTTAGTGGGGCTTCCTAGTTTTTATTTTCTGTTGGCATTTACAACTTCCAACTAGATGCAAATAAACAAATGTCATGTTTGTAAACCAAAGAAAAGCTAGAAGGTACCATTTATCAGAGGAGTTCCAGTGGGTTACTAACATGGGGTTCAAAGACCATGGGCATAACAGTTACCAGGCAGACTTGTTAAAAATATAGATTCCTGGACCTCTTCCCTAGCGATTCTGCCTAATATTTCTGGAGTGGCGCTCAGAAGTCTGTTTTTTAAAACAATGTCCCTAGATATTTTTTATGGGTGATCTTCAAATAACATTTTGAAACCACAGCTCCAGGGTGATTGAACTGTAATACCAGAGAGCCAGACCTATATAGAAGCTGCCTCTTACCTCCTGTAAGAAGCAGGATAGCAGTGCTTCAGAATAGGAGGTTTGAGAAACAACAGAGCAAGTTCAAATCCCAGCTCCACTGCTTACTAGCTGTATGACCACAGGTAAATAATGTAACCTCTCCAAACCCTAGTTCCTCATCTCCAAAATAAAAGTAAGAGAATACATCCTGACTTGGTTATAGAAACAATAAAATTTGTTCCCTGGCAGTTAGTAGTTGCTCAGTAAATGTTAGCTTTGAGTATTAACTTATTTTATCAGTTGTAAAGTGCATACTTTTTCACACTTCCATCTGTGGAATTTTACAGTTATTATCAGTAAGTTATTGACACTTTTTATTAACAGCAAGAAGTGCTGGGATCAAGACCTATTAGAGATTATATGAAAGAGATTATTATTACTGTGTTCAACAAAACTGTTGCGGAGAACTAGAAGTTCCTGCGGGTTTCCAGTGGGAGAAAAAAAAAAAAACAATTTTGGTGTAGAAACAGCCCCAATAATCCCTAAAAAGAACTCATTCATACATCCAACAAAGAATGCCCAAAGTACTTATTCCATATCGAATTTTATTAAGATTTGCAAGAGGAAAGACATATGTAGAAGAGACGCATATAAATCAAGAAGCAGCAGTCAAGGTGGTGATAAAAACATATCCTGAAAGAAACAGAATTATCTTAAAGCAATGATCACATCAGATATTATGCTATCAATAAATGCTATTGAATACATGAATGAGAAAATAGGAGTGAGGGTGAGAAAAGACCACAGTGGACTTTCTCACTCGCAAATATTAAAATCTTGAGTAAACTAAGCATAAGTTTCTTGGGGATAATAACCTGCAAATCTGAAATATATTGATGTATATCACCCGAAAGGAGATTTATGTATGCAGCGTGTAGTTCAGTTCCCACCATAATACAAAGACTTTAATCTGTGTTTCTGTCTCTGATCTGTTCATTGAGCTGTAGTCTCTTATCTCCAACATTTTATAAAACATTGCCATTCTCCTCTCCTGTGTTGCCTTGATACCATTATGTTTAAAAGTCCTCTCAGAAGTCCACTTTTCTTTTCTGATTTCCCCTGGTTATGTCTATAATGCCAGATTTTGTTACTTATCAGGCCTCAAACCACAGACTTCTACTTAACAGGAGTGTCCCTTGTCTTACATCCTGCAAATTGCCATGTTTTGTAATTTTTTTTTTTTTTTTTTGAGATGGGAATGTTGTTCTATCACCCAGGCTGGTGTGCAGTGGCACAATTTCAGCTCACTGCAACCTCCACCTCCCAGTTTCAAGTGAGTCTCCTGCCTCAGCCTCCGGAGTAGCTGAGATTACAAGTGCTCGCCACCATGACCGGCTAATTTTTGTATTTTTAGTCGAGACAAATTTTCACCATGTTGGCCAGGCTGGTCTCGAACTCCTGACCTCAGGTGATCCACCCACCTCAGCCTCCCAAAGTGCTGAGATTACAGACATGAGCCACTGCGCCTGGCCATAAATACTTTTTTCTTTTTCTTTCCCTGCCTCCCTTGCGCAAACATTTGGCGATGGTGTACCACATGCCAGTAATTCTGCAGAAATAAGATGAGTTAACATCCCTGCCTTCGTTTATCATATTGTCTAACAGGAGAGAAAGTTATTTAGGAAAGGAATTCAATTAAAACTATTTTTTTCAAATTTATTTATTTTAAAAATTAACATAAATTTGTAGATATTCATTGCAAACATGATGTTTTGAAGTATATATACATTGTGGAATGTTTAAATCAGCTGATTAACAAAGCAGTTCCTCACGTAGTCATCATTTCTGTACTGAGAACCTAATCCACTCTCTTAGCATTTGTCAATAATATGATATATTGTCATTAACTATAGTCACCCTGCTGTGCAATAGATCTCTGGAACTTATTCCTCCTATGTAGTTGTAAATAGATATTATTTGACCAATGTCTCCCCAACCCGCTTCACCTTAACTGCCCCAGCCACTGGTAGGCACCATTTTACCCTCTACTTCTATGAGATCAGGTAGGCACCATTTTAACCTCCACTTCTATGAGATCAACTTTTTTAGAACCTGGAGGACATCATGTTAAGTGCAATAAGCCAGGTACAGAAAGACAAATTCCACATGATCTCACTTGTATGTGGAATCTAAAAATGTCAACTTAAATTACAGAATTATACTAAATAACAGCACAAGTCACCTTAAGAGTTCAAAAGAGGGAACAAGGGACTCCCCAATAATGAAAATAATTATGCAATAATTTTATTATCTAATAATGTAAGTACTAATTTATATTGTTAATACAAACCTTATTTGGAACTAGGTAAAACAATTCTAAGATATATTTAATACAAGTTCATCTTACAGATAAGCAAATGGAGAGAGAGGCTTAGTACTTTGCACAGCATCACATAGTTGATAGGTTATGGAGATTTTAGCGCTAGGCTCAGCTGAGGAGTTGGTCTGCGTCTTGAACAATGTTTAACTCTCCATCTCATAGTGATAGGAAGTAGGTGCTTGAGGCAAAAAGAGAATGTGCAAAAGCTGAACGATATGGAACCATATAAAAGGTGAATTAAGAGCATGAAATTCATGAGTGAAGGAATGAGGTAGAAATAGAGTCACAGCAGGTATCAAGGAAGATCCTGAAGTAAGAGAATGAGAGTTTGCAGGTAACCCTAAGGAGGACAATGTGGCTGAAATAGAAAGAGAGTGAAAGAAAGGGTAAAAATAGATAAGGTCAAAAAGGGTGTGCTGACTAGATTTTGGGGGGAATTTGTAAACCTTTATGACACTTTGAGCTTTCCTTTGTAATAAGGCAAGATATCTGTAGTTTTCATCAGAAATATGATAAGAAGTGGCTCTAGGAAGGCAAGGGCATAAGGAGAGATGGTTGGGAGACTATGAGGTAACTCAGACAAGATGAGATGGTAAGTGCGATCAGGGGACTAGAGGTGCAGGTAGGTCAGATTCTGGATATATTTTGAAAACAGCTGAGAGGATTTGCTAGTGGTTTGGACATAGATTGTAAAAGATTGTGATATGTCAGTGAGAACTCCAGATTTTTTGGTCTGAATGTCGGTATGGATGGTGTATCCTTAACTGAGATGAGAAGACTTCAGGAAGATGTGTTTTGTTATAAACTCAAATTTGGAAATACAATTCTGGTACTAGTGTGGGAGACGCCTTGGAAGGAATCATAAGTCAAAGCAGGGAGATCAGTTTGGAGTCCCAATCATCGATGAAGAGTGTTGATGAGGTTTCTACCAGTGACCATGGCAGTGGAGAATGGAGAAAGGGACTTGACCGGGGACAGTGCTGGGGTGGTTTTGGGAATGAATTGGACATAGTAGAAGGGGGAGGGTCTAAAATGGTAATCTACATGGTTTCATGACTGGCCAGTAAGACACTTCTCAGACTTGGCTCTGGGAGGCCTGTATCTTTCCAACTGGTCAAATACCAGGAATTAACCTTTCCTATTTGAAAATGCTTACATTCACCCTTCTTCATGTCTTTTCTTTGGGATGAGCTTCAGAATGGGGAAGTCTTTCCAGCTCCCCTCATTTCTCTGTGATCTTAAAAACTGAATAAACCAGGTTTTCAAGTTTAAGGTGCTAAATATTTTTAATTTCTTTGGAAAATTCCGTAGTGTCATGCCTGAGCATTTGCAGTATCCTCTTAACAAAACTAACCTAGTTTTCTTGTCTTCAATCCTGACTCCCCAATATCCTGTGCATTGTTAGCATGCTCCTCTTTTCCAAACACTTTTTCCATTGTTATTTGCTTACTCAACAAACTTGAATGGCTGTAAGGTCTCCCTGAGATGACCCCATGTTAACTTCCATTGAAGATTTTACATTTGCACCAGATGCTAACTCCTAACTTTATTACGTAGTGTTCTCTAAAAACATTGCCTACTGCACTGGAGACCCACTGACTCTCTGACACACTGTCTGATAACAGCTCTCTGCCCATTTTCCCTGCCTGCTCTGAAACTCAATTTCCAGATTAACCTTCCTAAAAACCAACCCCAATCAAGCCATTTCCTTCCTTTGAAACACATTTTTACACTCTATTACCTAGTGATGTAATTATAAACTCCTCCATCCCACTGACTCAGTAGTTCTGACTCATTTTGCTCGTTCCACACAGGTCACAGAACAGTACACTCCCATCAGAAATGCTTCACATCGACTGCAATGATCTTTGGGGGAATTTAGCAGGTATACTCAGGAGCACATAAAAGAGTCTCCAAGTAGAATAATTATAACATGTATGAAACCATCACCTCTGTAGTCCCTACTATGTGCCAAGTCGTTTTTGAACATTTTAAAAGTATGAACTCATTGAATTCACCTAACGATCCTATGAAATATAAACTATTATTGTTTCATTTTATAGATGAAGAAACTAAAGCACAGTGATGGTAAGCACTGTGACCCAAGGTCACATGACTAATAAATGGTAGAGCTAGAATTTAATCTCAGATAATCTGGCCCTGAAGTCAGTGTTCTCAATTGCTCTGACAAGCTGCCTGCCTGCTTCAATTCCTGCCACTCACCACCTCCCACCTCTTTCCCCAGCATTGAAGGCTGAGAATTACCAAGCTTAATCAGTTTTAAACAAGTTTCACATAAGATCTCATTTTATTTGGAAGGTGGCCTGGGTCAACCAAGCCACCAATGACTGTTCCTTCTTTGATCTGTCTCCTTGATTATCTTTCTCAGATACCACTCATAATTTACTTACCAGAAACTATCTTCACTGACCTCAAACTGTGATATATATATATATGTGTGTGTATATATCCATATGTATCTATAGATAGATAGATAGATAGATAGATAGATAGATAGATAGATCTCACATCTCTCCAACTAGATGTAAAAAATTTTCAAGGCTGGGTGCGGTGGCTCACGCCTGTAATCCCCAAGGCCAAGGCGGGTGGATCATGAGGTCAGGAGATCAAGACCATCCTGGCTAAGAAGGTGAAACCTCGTCTGTACTAAAAATACAAAAAAAATTAGCCGGGCGTGGTGGCGGGTGCCTGTAGTCCCAGCTACTCGGGAGGCTGAGGCAGGAGAATGGCGTGAACCCGGGAGGTGGAGCTTGCAGTGAGCCAAGATGACGTCGCTGTACTCCAGCCTGGGAGACAGGGCAAGACTCCGTCTCAAAAAAAAAAAAAAAAAAAATTCAAAACCATAATTGTAATTAGCACTCCAAATTGCTCTTTGGATTTCCCAACCTCATTAATGGTCCTCTCAGCTAACTTCAAAGTGACCCCTGTGACCTCTCTGTCCCTTACCTAATCCATCTTTACATGCAATCCGCTTCTAAGTTTTGGTTCTTCATGCATCCCTAATATCACTCTTGGTCTTCTCTATTTTTTTCTGTTTATAGTGTGGACATGCCTCATGTACTGTCCTAGAGTAAGGAAGCAATGAATTGATGGTTGATGGTTGCTTTAGGTTCTCACTGTCTTTTCCCCTGCTGTCATATAAGTCTTTATCTAGTCTTCCAAATTCAATATAACTAAATTTGAACCTTTGACCCCATGTATCTGTCCTAAATTCCATTGCCAGTTTAGTTAATCTAAGGGAGAACCCGTGTCCTCCTCCCGACTATCACCTTCCTCTCCACATCTTTGTCTGCTGAAATAAGGATGCATTCCCCAGTTGGTATGAAAAAATCTGAAACTCAATTTCCAGATTAATCTTCCAAAAATCAACTCCAATCAAGCTATTTTCTTCCTCTGAAACACACTGTTACACTCTATTACCTGGTGATATAATTACAGACTCCTCCCTCGGCAGCTCCATCCCACTGACTCAGTAGTTCTGACTCATTTTGCTCATTCTACACAGTTCACAGAACAATATACTGCTGTCAGTAATGTCTCATTCAGCGCACCATTGATTTGTCCTTTCCACCCCTTCTCCTGTTATTCCACTGCATATGTTGTACCCTCTTAGGAAACCAGACCACAAACTACTGGCATAAAAAGTGCAATGTGTTTCCACCTCCATGCCCTGGTTTTTGCTGTTCCTCCCCTGTCCATCTGCTTTTATATGTTGACACATTCACATGATCTTTTTTTTCTTATTCCAAGTGCTTTCTTGCTTTTTTGACTGCCAGTAATTTTTTTTTTTTGAATTCACTTTATATGTCCTTCTGTTTGGCTATTCGCCTCATCTTCTTTACTCGGTTTGAAAATTCTTTAAGACAGGAAATTGGCCTTACCCAACTCAGTAGCCCTTGCAACATAGAGTCGATATTAAATAACAGTATGTTGGATTGAGATAACTGCTAACCTTCAGTTGACTATATATAGAAAATATAGGCTGGGCGCGGTGGCTCACGCTTGTAATCCCAGCACTTTGGGAGGCCGAGGCGGGCGGATCACAAGGTCAGGAGATCGAGACCATGGTGAAACCCCGTCTCTACTAAAAAGACAAAAAATTAGCCGGGCGTGGTGGCGGGCGCCTGTAGTCCCAGCTACTCGGAGAGGCTGAGGCAGGAGAATGGCGTGAACCCGGGAAGCGGAGCTTGCGGTGAGCCGAGATTGCGCCACTGCACTCCAGCCTGGGTGACAGAGCAAGACTCCGTCTCAAAAAAAAAAAAAGAAAATATAGATCATTGTTCAAACATAGTTTAATGCATCATTTTGCAAATGACAGTTAAGTCGGAGGCTAGGATGAGTTAGGGAAAAGCCTTCTAAATTTCAGACTATAGGAAGGACATATTGAGATTAAGTAGCTCCTGGAATCATCTTTAGAAATCCCTAAATCTTGGCTAAATATTTACCTATGTTTTCCACATATTTATTTTAACAGTTTGTCTCATTGTTTAGCACGAACACCTAACATCTCTGAAACTCAGTTTCCTTTCCTGTAAAACCAAGAAACAGTATCCATTTTACAAGGTGGTTATGAGGAATAAAGGAAGTAAGAGTTTAAGTAAGGTAATAATTTCTGCTTAGAAAGCAACTATTGCATGTAGTAGATACTAAAAATGTGTTAGTTTCTTCCTACTGTCGTGGGTGCACATGGCCCGTTTAACTGAAGGAGTCTGGGATCCATAATTAATCCTTGGCATCAGAGCTGAGACCTCATAGCGTGGCTTGTGGATCCATCTACTCAGGGGACAACCACACATAAACCATTAGCCTTAAGAGAATAAGGAGGCTCTGAGCAAGAAACTCTCATACTTTTGCAAAACAAAAAAATTTCTATTAGCATGATATACCTATTTGATGCCCTAGGAGTCTGTCAAGGTAATTTGAAGGACTAACATCAAATTTAAAAGGAATGGCATTCTGACTGTGCGTTTCACAGTTTTTTCTACAAACCACCTAAAATCATCTCCCTGACTTTCCTCCCAGCCCACTCTGCTTCCATGACTCTAAGACAAAACCGTGCCTAGGGACTGAGCAGAACTGAGGCTATAGGTGGGGCATGATGTAGCCCCAGCTGTTGGGAAGGGGAAGGCTGCAGAGCCTAGGAGCAGGCAAAGTCTGGAGCAAACACCTCTGCCATTTTTATTCATCTACACACTCTGAGGCATTTTTTTTGTCTTTGAAGTGGAAAATTATAAGCGATTAGAAAACATGGAATTGGCGAAGACATAACAGTAGAAACACTACCAAATGGTTTTCAGGAAGTATTGTAAACAGATACAAATTTTCTTGAATGCAAAGCTTTCCTCCTCATTTCTTATTACTTTCTTATTTTTGTGTCTCCTATATCTCTTTGCTTTCTCTTTGTTCTGTAGCCTTCTCTGAACACTGTTTCTGTCATCAAGGCTTTTAAATATATATTGTTAGATATTCTTAACTTGATGTAATTAAGCAAAGGAAGGAAGTCAGTCTAAATCAATGGCAAACCGGAGAAATAAGCAATTTTTAAGGAAATGAAGGATTAATACTCTTAGGGATATACTGAAACTATTGAAAGCGGTAACACACTACATCACTAAGGAAGTGGATGGCTGCCTTAACTCCTACATAAGCACATTTTGTAAATTTATTGTTTGAAATAATTTGTTGTGCTACAGACCTTTACTCTTTAAATAGACTAGTATTTATTTTTTTTTTTACGAATTGCTTAGCAAAAAAACATTGAGGATATTGAGATACAAATGCAAATCTTTGTTGCTTAAAACTTGGTGCTAATAAGGTCAAGACCACACACTAAATCTCTGTATCTGCCAGTTCTCTCTCTCTCTATTGTGTGGCCACAAATGTATGAACAAGAAACTCAGATCATAAGCAGCAGTGAGGGAGAGGATGTGGATGAATCTGTCCAATATGCCTCCTCATGTTGGAAAATGGCTGTTTTCATCTGTTATGCACCTGTGGTTAGTAGCTTCGTATTTCTTTGTGAGCATCAGTTATCCTAGAATTTTAAAGGTAATTTTAATACCATCATTGTTGCTTTAATAATTTATTTTGTTTGATATTTCAACTCTACTATGTGGTAATGTTACTTAAAACTAGATGAGAATTTTCTGCTTTCATTGATATTTCTTGCACGTATATTTATATTCTACTCGTTAAGGCAAATAATACTATGTGAGCTCATAGAATTGGCGTTGGAATTCTCTGAAGGAAAAATAATGATCCATTTCATGAGATGAGCGATTTTTACAAACTGCTCTTTCCAGCTCAGAGTGCTTTGTTCAGTGATTAAAATGTATTTCTCAATTAAATTAAAATGCAAATATAGACAGTCTATGTTTATGATAATAATAGAATTATTTAAAGAAGGTTTTGTATCAACCTGCTATTAATATTTGATGCATAAACTATTCGTTTTATTGTTGGGCCGGTTCTGCCATGTTCCATTTTCAAGATTACTAGAAGTGCTATGAAAACTTAATCATACTGTCCAGGTTTTATCAGTTTTTACCCACTCTACTCTGGGAAATTAAGTAGGCTGCTTTCTTATATACTTTATAAGTTATGCCAGGGGTGTTGGAGAAATATAAACTACTAAAACCTCAGAATCCCCTGAAACTGAATTATGAACAATTTACTATTCTTTAAAGAAATGTTTTTGTTACACAGATACGGAGTGACTCTTAAATTTACGAGTACCATATTTTATAGTTTCTCATGAAATTAAAGATCTAGAAGCATACTTCAAGAAGCCGTTATTCCAGCTTTTTAATTTATATTAGAAATATAAAATATTTATATTAGAAACTGCATATAATGCTATGGATTTAATTATGATCCTTTTAGGGTTTTCTTTTTCTTTCTGGTGTCCTATAACTTCTCAAACATTTTGATTCAAATAATCTTTAAATAATATTTTCTAACGTGATCCTTTTTGTTGTTGTTGTTTTTAGTGATCTCAGTGAAAACCAAATTCAGGCAATCCCAAGGAAAGCTTTCCGTGGGGCAGTTGACATAAAAAATTTGTAAGTATATATTTTTAAATTTATAGTGTTTTAAGTTATTATCTATTTTCAAAGTCAAGTTTATATTAAATAAAGTGTCAGAAAGAAATGGTGAAAGCCCTGAGTATGTTTATGCTTGCGTAGGAGACCTTGTAACAGTAAGTTGTCAATTGTTTTCACAAGCTGTTTGACGAGATGCTCATTTAGAAGATGTCTGGAAACAAGTCATCATTAAATTCATTCTTTAATCCTTGTGATTAATCTTTTGAAGCCTATGAAGTGATTTGATTCACAGATATTTGTGTTTTTTTCCCCACTTTTTCTGTCAGCTAATTTCAGTAACTATGTTTTCAGTTGCTTTTGGTGTTTATTAGAAATAAAACTGTTAGTTTTATTGTTGGGCCAGTTCTGCCATGTTCCATTTTCAAGGTTACTAGAAGTGCTATGAGAATATGGACTATTATTTTCTGGAAATAGTAGATAATATTTTCTTCTTAGAGACACCTGTAGCCTAGAGCGACAGCTTTTTCCAGAGTTTTAAGATTACCCTTTTCATTAAATACCAAAAGCATGAGAATGACAAAATTATGTCTTTCTCTTTGTGTGAATGTATTTCTTACATTTTCCCTCATATCCTCATGAAAGAATGTATTTATAGCATCCTTTAAAAAAATAAAAATGCATTTCTGTATTTTCCTTTGATAAATCTTTAGTCTGGTGTTTCGATTATAAGCATTTTTTAAAGTGCCTATATTTCTAAGGATACATATCAGATTTAAGATCTCAATGACAATCATAATATCAATATCTCTCTAAATTTTAAAATACTATATTAGCTTCTAAAAATGATGGTTTTTGATAGACTATGAATCCTAGGACATAAATGGTTTTCTTAGCTTTTACGTTAATTTGGAATATAGGGGAGAAAAGCCCCTCTGGGCTGAGATTAACTGTCAGGAATTTAATATTTCTTAGCTAGTAATAAACAAGGCAGGCACGAATTAACTTATATTCAGAATTCTCCATGGTTGGATCCAATGCCTTTTTTTTCAGTAGCAAAAGTAAGACAGATGTCTTCCCTTGTCAAAGAAGACAACTGTTTATAAAGCCGCAGATTTTGGCCTCTATGTCTTCTCCTTAATGTAAATGATTTTTTTAAACTTGTACTTTCTAAATGTACAAGTAAAGACAGAAAAATACAAACTTCTAAGGTATAAATGTATAAAACCATTAAAACCATGGCTGTAAGGTTTTTATGGGTGCTCAATTTAATACGATTTTATTTGCTTTCTTTTTACCTTTGCTAGTTAGGGCTTCAAGAAGTCTTCAGGTAGACACAATGATACACGGTGTTCAAATCTACCTGGACAGAACAGGGTTCAAGAATTCCTATGCAGCACTTACTTAAGTTGCCTTCACTTAGCTGTAAAAGTACAGCAATAGCTACAGTTGACCATCCCTTAGTAATGCTATTTGCAATCTTACAGTAGTATTATCTCTAATTCCTTAAAACAGGTGGCTTTTAATCTTCTTAGTAAAGATATTCGGGGAATCCAAGTAAACAAGTGGCTCTCCTCCCACATTTAAGGATACGCATGGAAATAGGGACCAGTCATGACAGGATTCTTCTTTATATATTTTGTATTTATCCTTAAAACGTGATTTTAAAAGTTTAGAGATAACAGAAGCTAGTCAGTGTTCATCTAATGGGATGTTGATCTAGCAAAGTTTTCAAATCTTTTCTCCCCCACAAGCATAATTTTTTGTCAGAATTTCAAGATTTTTTATTATCATTTATGCAGTTAGATGAGTTTTTTTAAATTATTAATGCAGTTAGATGAATTTGAGACTGGAGTCTCAGAACATTTTGTTACTTTTTGGACTTGCAGATATGAGCAAATTAGTCAGCTTCATTAAGCCTTAGTTTTTACTTGTTTTTGTTTGTTTGTTTGTTTGTTTGTTTGTTTTGAGATGGTATCTCGCTGTGTGACCCAGGCTGGAGTGCAGTGGTACAATCTCAGCTCACTGCAACCTCCACCTCCCGGGTTCAAGCGATTCTTCTGCCTCAGCCTCTTGAGGAGCTGGGATTATAGGCACCCGCCACCATGCCTGGCCAATATTTTGTATTTAGTAGAGATGGGATTTCATCATGTTGGTCAGGCTGGTCTCGAACTCCTGACCTCAGGTGATCCAC
This sequence comes from Symphalangus syndactylus, assembly GCF_028878055.3. Classification (NCBI taxonomy): domain Eukaryota; kingdom Metazoa; phylum Chordata; class Mammalia; order Primates; family Hylobatidae; genus Symphalangus; species Symphalangus syndactylus. Next base: position 28,248,343 of record NC_072438.2, read on the forward strand.
CCTCCTCAGCCTCCCAAAGTGCTGGGATTACAGGTGTGAGCCACTGTGCCTGGCCAGTTTTTACTTTTATAAAGTAAACAATAGTTATTTGGGTTTGGTATGGTTATTAGGGAAAGAAGAGATATGAAAGACCTTTCAAAACAGTAGAATGCTATGAAAATACAGTATTCCATTTGCAAGTATTTGACTAATCAAATGCTAACAGTTAACCCTGAAAAATGCATCATAAGGGGAGACAGGAAAGTGTAACATGAGATGATTAGCAATATTGACTAGAAATGACTATTCTATTATGGGTCATTTTGACATGAAGTTACAAAATGGAAAAAGAAAATATACTAGAAAGTACTAAATGAATATACACAAGACCTTGATTTGTGAACAAGGCATTAAGGGCTGTAGGTGCTGAGGAAACAGAAAAGTATCCCTTGAACTTATCAGGGAATGGTTAGATTGGAAGAGTAAAACCATAGTGCAGTGGAGTCTCTGTGTGTGTGTGTGTGTGTGTGTGTAATGTAAGGGATGGAATGTGCCCAACCCCAGTTTTTTTGTTGTTGTTGTGTTTTGTTTCGTTTTTTGAGACAGAGTCTCGCTCTGTCACCCAGGCTGGAGTGCAGTGGCACAATCTTGGCTCACTGCAACCTCTGCCTCCCAGGTTCAAGCGATTCTCCCACCTCAGCCTCCTGAGTAGCTGGGATTACGGGTGCCCGCCACCACACCTGGCTAATTTTTGTATTTTTACTAGAGATGGGGTTTCACCATGTTGGCCAGGCTGGTGTTGAACTCCTGACCTCAAATGATCAACCCGCGTTGGCCTGGCAAAGTGCTGGGATTACGCGTCTGGCTGTCCCTGTTTTTTAAAGGCACACCAGTATGTATCCTGAATAGCAGCAGTGGTAAGAATTATAGGGATCTGAATATGGGGGGAGCTGAGTATTGTGGCATCTACATTATTTCAAATTTGGAAGCTTATGTTTCTACAGAAGAAAAGGGGCTTCAGAAACTACGTGGATGATGAATGATGTTGATCAAAAGAACAATTTATTCCCACTATTCTCATTGCCTTCCATGTAACAATGTGAAAGACAATGAGGGAAATATTAAAATATCACAATGAATGTATAAGTTTATTTTATGAATTAGGATAACAGCTGCAATATTATAAAAATTTTACATTAAAAGGCATTTTCTAGGATTAAAAAATAGTTCAAACTACATCGTTCAAAAAAGTTCCAATCTCATGGGGTTTGTATGAAGTTTAGTTTTATCATGAAAACTTAAGAAGGCTATCTGGTAAAATATATTATAACTGAGGTAAATTTAATTCCTATTATTGTGAAACTGGTGAACATAAGTCATCATCATGGCTCAATACATTTCCATTAATATTAGCATTATTAATATTATTAGTATTTGGTGCAAGAAGAAGGTACATTACTTCATCCCATGTATCATGCTAGTATGTCCATTTACAAGTTGAAAAACCCTGCATGATGCCATTGTGGCTACTGTTCAGAGTTATTCAGAGAGTAAAAGAGAAAAAAAAGAAGCTGCTCAGGCCATATTTTATATAGCACTATGTAAAAGCCCAGTCTGATACACTGTAACAGGTTTATGGGATTTACCACATTCAGGCCTTAGAGCAAATTCCAGTGTTCACAAGATTTTCACTAAAAGCATTTGCTTTAATCTTGTGGATTGGCTAAATATGCTCAAGGCGGTATCCCAACAATATGAAATTGATGCTGTGGAAATTTTGCAGATTAGCAGATCTCATTCCCCTTCCTCCAGGCAAGCCACACTAAAACTATTCTAAACAGATGGACAGTTATCTTGCTCTTAAACATCTCCAGGGAGGACTTCCCATAACGTTTTTGCTTCTCTCTATTCATTTCTTAACTGGATTAAATTTTTTTACATTTTATTTTGCTACCTTATTTTCCCCAGCCACAATTTAAACTACTTTTTCCCCTGACATTTTCCACAGTGAGATATGCTGTGAGAATAACAAGATCATATGAAAATATCAACTAAATTATACTGTTTATAATGGTCACTGGTGGCACATTTCCATAGGATTTACATTTGTGTTTTTAAACTCCCAAACCAAATATGAACTAAAGTATTGATAGCATATCATTATCAACTGATGCTTTACCAAAATATAACCAATATTTAGGAAAAATTGCTTTAGAAATATGTGTATATATATATATATATATATATTTAAAAGCCTTACCACTGATGCAGTAAAGCCTTTGCTGTCTTCTAAACAAATATTGAACTGGGTCATGTTACATTGTGCCACTGATTTGTTTTCAAGTATCTATTAGGCATTTCCATTAATTGATAATTTAGAAAAATGTTAAAATTAAATCTCACTTTACTGCCAAGAATTGTGAGCTTATTCTTAAAGAACTTATGGTACTTAGTAAGTACCAGAATATTTCAAAAGTCTTTTGTTTTTATGATAAAACATTCTTAGTTATAGTTATCCTAGGATTAAAGAAAAAAGGTACAAATATATAAACTTTAAAATTACCTACATCACTAGTTTTTAGTCACATCACAAAAACAAAATCTAATTTACTTTTCCGTTAGTTTTTTAGTGAGTTAAATATGATTACTTAAATTAAATTCAAAAAGGACATATTTTAAATGTACTATGTGAAATAAACCACACCTGCTTTCTGCTGCTTTAATTTTGCAATACATCCACAAAGTGCATCCTCTATTCCAATCAAACTTTACTATTCTTTCTTCATAAATAAATATATATCTTTCCAATTTGCTTGCATTATCTCAATTCCATTAACCCTATGTCTGTTATGAGTCTTATAATCCTTTCCCAGGAACAAAATGCTTCTTGGTAAAAAATATGTTGGGGAAAATATTTGCATTTATTCTTTTTTGTACATGCATTACTTTTTAGACAAGGTTGTAAGTCACAAGATGATTCAGCATGGTTCTCTTTAGGTAAGCAAAAATATCACTTGGAAAATACATATATATATTCCTATGACATTTTAGGAAAGAAGTCACCCAATTTGGAATACATTATTTATTAGCATAAAACGATTTGGCAAACAGGATAGAGAGAGTTCATCTATGTGTTGTTACAGAGCTATTTACATTAGTTAGAAATTTTGTTTTTCTGCTGGAACTGTGTCATTTTCAAGTTTTGTATCGATGGCTCCATTAGAACCCATAGAAGGGAAACTCACAGTGCTATCCCAGATACACAGAGATGCTTACATATTTCATCATATTTTTAATTTTTTTCTCATTTTAAATGTCTGTTTTCTAGTTTTCACTGTCATCTACATAATTCCTAATGATAAGAGAGCAAGGGTTGCTCACTTGATATAGAATCATTATGTAATAAACAGAGAAAAGAGGGTATGTAAATTTTACCAGACAAATGCAAGACCTCATTAGGTTTGTCATATAAGTTAAGTCATAATTGCAAAATGTCTTCTTTAATCTGTTAGTTTTTCCATTTAGTTCATTGGATTTTATTTCAAATCCATTGGTATCAGATTGAAGCTGTACATTCCATGCCCCTAGCTCCTTCCTAGAGTATTTTCAGTAAACCTGAAGCTGAAGAGACTGCAAATGGTAGGTTGGTTTCTCATTTATAGGGATTGCTCTCCTTACTCTTAAATTACAGAGGTCTTCAGTGTGGTATAGAACCTTCTGAACAAACCTGTAGGGAGGGCTTTTTACTTAGATAGAGAGGTTAAGGTCTTTTATTGCCTTTCTCAAATGAAACTTACCTTCATTTCTTATGTACCTAAATAAAAAGGGGTTGTCTCAGGCATTCATATATATAAAAAATTAGTAGCTCAGCAGATGTCCCCATCAGTACTATGGGAACTGTCCATGGTCCTGTATTTTGCCTGGTTGCACTCCCTCTGAAAGCACAATGAATTGTGATAATCCCCAACAACTGTGATAGAGTTTGCTACCAATAACTTCTCCATCTTTGCATTTTGTTTTGTCTTCAGAGTGCTTTCAGCAATTTTTCTTCAATAATGCATTTTGTCATGTAAAAATGTAATCTCACAATATTTCTTCATAAATGCTTTCTGGAACAAAACAAAATAACACAAAACACAAGACAGTCTGATTCAGTAACTGGGAATCCAATTCACATACTTACAAAATATGAATTGGCATAATCATGCCGTGGCTGCTATATCATCTTATGAGACAGAATGGACCTTTGATTTTTTGCATCTTTAACACTGAACAGTACACTTTGTCACCTCTGAACTCTTATAGTAGCCTGCTAATTGAATTTTGACCTCCAGTTTATATTCTCATTAGATAATTTTAACAAGGTTGCCAGATTTTTTTCATAAAACATCGTTTATTATCTATTACTATAAGGTTGAAAAGCATTCAGTTTATTTAAAAAGTTGTTTTAAAGTGCCTGTGTTATAGGCACTATGGCAAAGCCCTGGGAATAGAGCAGAATGTTGCCAGTGCTGTAGTGTCTATAATATACTAGATACAGAAACTCCAGAACTAGGCAGAATGTTGCCAGTGCTGTAGTATCTATAATATACTAGATACAGAAACTCCAGAACTAGGCAGAATGTTGCCAGTGCTGTAGTATCTATAATATACTAGATACAGAAACTCCAGAACTAGGCAGAATGTTGCCAGTGCTGTAGTATCTATAATATACTAGATACAGAAACTCCAGAACTAGGCAGAATGTTGCCAGTGCTGTAGTATCTATAATATACTAGATACAGAAACTCCAGAACTAGGCAGAATGTTGCCAGTGCTGTAGTATCTATAATATACTAGATACAGAAACTCCAGAACTAGGCAGAATGTTGCCAGTGCTGTAGTGTCTATAATATACTAGATACAGAAACTCCAGAACTAGGCAGAATGTTGCCAGTGCTGTAGTGTCTATAATATACTAGATACAGAAACTCCAGAACTAGGCAGAATGTTGCCAGTGCTGTAGTGTCTATAATATACTAGATACAGAAACTCCAGAACTAGGCAGAATGTTGCCAGTGCTGTAGTGTCTATAATATACTAGATACAGAAACTCCAGAACTAGGCAGAATGTTGCCAGTGCTGTAGTGTCTATAATATACTAGATACAGAAACTCCAGAACTAGGCAGAATGTTGCCAGTGCTGTAGTGTCTATAATATACTAGATACAGAAACTCCAGAACTAGGCAGAATGTTGCCAGTGCTGTAGTATCTATAATATACTAGATACAGAAACTCCAGAACTAGGCAGAATGTTGCCAGTGCTGTAGTATCTATAATATACTAGATACAGAAACTCCAGAACTAGGCAGAATGTTGCCAGTGCTGTAGTATCTATAATATACTAGATACAGAAACTCCAGAACTAGGCAGAATGTTGCCTAGTTCCACAGTATCTACAGGAATTACAGACTCTTTCCTGAAAGAGCACAGATGATTATTAAATGCTGTAACATCCAGTCTCTTTAGGCATTCTGACTAGTCCTAACATTCTGACTTTGATCCAGGCTCCTAGCTCCTTCTTCCCTTCAATCTGTACAGAAGCTCTTTGCTCAAGCCAGAATGGCCTCTCTATTGCAGATGTTCACTGTGAACATTGTAGTGCCTCTGCTCACAACTATTCTTTGATAGATCCATTATCTCCATAGGAAATACCCACTTTATTTTCTGTCTAATTAGATTCTATCCATTTTTTAAGGATCTGAGGTTTTTGGTTTTTTTTTTTTTTCCATTCTTTCATGACTACATCAGCCTAGAATAATCTCTGTCTTTCCTGACATTCTATAGTACTTTTCATCTGCTGGTCTCTTCCATACTCATCACTGATTTAGCTAAAACCCCCATTTGGAGAACAAAAAGTTCCTGAGTCTTTTTCCTGAGTCACTATGTATTGAGAGGGAGTTATGGCAATACATACATCTACATTCCAATGAAAACTTCAGACTATTTGCTACATACCATGTATAACTTATTGAACTTCTGTGAGCCTCATAGTCTCAAAATCCGGATAATGCTAATGTCTCCTTCCCAAGTTATCATGAGGGATAATGAGATGACGTATCTACAGACCCTGCCATATGCTATGAATTCATTAAACGTTAGCAATTATTATTATCATTTTCAGTTTCTACCACTTTACAGTTCCCAGGACTTAATGTCAATTTAGTTGTCCTTCCCTCAATTGATGTTAAAGCAGGTTCCCTCCCCATCTCTACTACTGCTATCTGTTGCTTCTTCCCCCAAAATTGACAAACATATAACTTTATACCATAGGCTATTCCTATAAAAACTGAGATTCTTTATTGCTGTGAGAAAAGCAAATTGTTGCCTGAAAGATTGTAAAAGGATTAAATTCTCACATAATGTAAATTACTTTGGGGTCCTCAGAATGGTCCACACCTTAATTGCTTTCTTTACCAGTTTTGAAGTTAATACTGATGTGCTTTTATGCAGAGGTAAAGGATATAGTTGCTGAAACTTATGTCAAGGATGTACATGTATATGGATCAATTTTTATTCTTATACTCTATATCATAATTTATATCTGGGGATACTCCTTAAAAGCCATGATTGGCATAAATATTGGTATATGTAGACATTTGTATTGACTTGAAGTTTATGCATATATGGAAAGAAGGAGAAGAGACCACGCTCATATGTGTACAGCTTTTTTATTCTTTTTCTCTCATGTGGTTTATATGTTTTATTTGGTTTCTTTACAGTAGTTATTCCCTCATATTGATTTTAGCCATTTCGATGTGTCTTAAGTCAACTAAATTTTTGGAGTTTTCTATCTTACAATAATAATAATATGAACATGAAGTAAACTATTTCTAGCACCTTAAATGAAACAAAACAATACAAAATTGGAGAATAGTTATAATAATTTTGTTGAGACATTAAGAGATCCAGATTGACTTAGAAATTATTAAAGATTGTTATGTTCTATATTGTTAAGCACATTTTATGTGTCTTCTAATTCTTACCAAAAAAACCTATTAGTTATAAGAACTTATAACTTGGATGCTGCAGTAAAACATGAATTTGCTATGGGTAGGAACACACTAATTGACATTACTGCAGTTTTATGTAGTTATTAACCTAAGTGTTGTATATGTAATTCAAACTCAGTATGATACCCATATTTTAAAAGAATAAAACAGGAAATTCTTTAAGAAAACCTAAATGATGGACTAGCATCTCTGTTTCAGGATGCCAAGTAAGCAAATGTTTAACCTTTTTGTCATTTAATATACCTATTTTTAAAACTTATATTTAGCAACATTGTATATTGTCCCCCATACCTAGAATAAATCAAAATTTGAAACTAGGCTAAATTATTTTTGGTATTAAAGAGAATCATGAGCTTCAGAACTTTTTGCGCGTGAGGCATAGAGTGGTATCTCTTAATATATGGAGTCCATCGACACACTGCAATATGTGAGACTAAATTTACCAGTGCTGGTAAAAATCAAAATGAACTATCTAGAGTTATTCCAGGGCATCAGAAGATATACCTCCTACCATAAAAAAAAAGAATGTTAATACCGATAATTTTTTTTTTTCAAAGATATGGAGTTTTGCTCTTGTTGCCCAGGTGGGAGTGCAATGTCATGAGTTGCGATTTTGGCTCACTGCAACCTCCACCTCCTGGGTTCAAGCAATTCTCCTGCCTCCTCCCGTGTAGCTGGGATTACAGGTGCCCACCGCCACGCCTGGCTAATTTTTGTATTTTTAGTAGAAATGGGGTTTCACCATGTTGGCCAGGCTTGTCTCGAACTCCTGACCTCGGGTGATCCGCCTGCCTCAGCCTCCCAAGGTGCTGCGATTATAGGCATGAGCCACCACGCCCGGCCGAGATCATGAATGTTATTCTTAACCCCATCATTTCCATGAGATTAAAGCAGTTCTTCAAAACACAAATTTACTTGGACAGCAAAGGATCACACAGAGAGGCAATTTGGAATTTGAACAGAAGCCAAAGGGAAGATTGGAGTCAGCAAATAAGGGAGAAGACACAAAAGTATGTGCTAAGTTAGGTCAGCTGATGGTCTGAAATAAACCACTTGTGATACTTCTGCCCTTAACATCCAACTCTCTTTAATGATCTGCAAATTTACACTATGTCTTAGTGAATAGTTGGAGCATAATATTTTTTTTTGAAGAAGTGAAAAAGTCTCCTCTGGCAGTTTTCCTAATTCAGAATAATTTCGTAGCACAATTGGAAATCACATCTAAAGAAGGCCAGCCTGTCACTAAAGGTATGGCAGAGAACAGATCCTTTCCTGTTTACAGAAGCCGTAAGTACCCAGGGCTTGAAAGGTAGTGGAGAAGGGAGTGAGCAGGGTGAAACAAAAAGAGTGCAGCTAAGTAGTCCAGAAACCCTGAAATAAATTACATTGTTGCATAGTTTTGACACTGTTTATCTTGAACCATATACAGACAAATGGAGGTCTGTTGGGAGAGATTTTCTCATGAGCAGTGATACGAGCACAACACTTTGTGTAAACCTTTCTTTGAATATCAAAAAAATTGACACATTAATGAATGAATTATTCACTTGTTTAACTTGGATTGTCCCTTCATATGAATAACTTCATGAAATACCTTCATGTTCAGGAAATATGTGGACTCAGATATAACAGTATTCAGAGAACTTTTAAGGAAAACCTCAGTCCTATGGAAACCAAATATTCTTAATGTTTTAGCACCAATAAGGGCTTAGATTTCTGTTAAGAATATGAAGAAGCACATAACCATGAGTAATATTAAAGAACAGTGAAATTACCAGAGTTTCCAGCAGCATCTCAACTTCTGCTCCTGTAAGGAAAGTAGTTGGCCTTCCATTCCTTGTAGGACAAGGTTTGCTTGAGTGCTTTCTGGCATGCTGGAGGTTCCCCTTTGTGTACTGTGTGCATGATTTAGAAGAAGCTGTGTCAGCATTGATTTATACATTGACAGCTAAGGATAATAAGATATGGGCAAACATACAGCTCACCCTTTTACAGATTAACCTGGAGACTGCATTAGGCAAATTTGATAGCATTAAAAGATTTTGCCAATTTGTCTGGAAACAATTTCTCTTTTGTAGTGTGTCAGGGGTAACACTTCATGCCATTGTACTAATTTAAATGGCTTTGATAAATTGTTTGAGAGGTTAGAGAATAGTAGTGTAGATATATATGTAGCACTTTAAAATAAAAAAGGCTATTAACCTAATTGTTAAATGAATTTAATCTGTAAAAATCAAAAGTGCTCAAGAATCTAAGTGTTTTCTTGGAACCACAGCAGCCATATTACATCATGAGACTTTAAATATCTTCTTAGAAAATAAAATACTTCTGCATTATGTCTTAATAAGTAGAAATTATTTAGGCTATTATAGTAGCATGGATGTTAGCTATGATTTGGGGAAAAACTTAGTTTTATAAACTAAGGCTTATACAACAATAAAATTATACCTTCTTTGGGGTGCACCTTTGTTAATATTGCATGTCCTAAATTGTACCATTTGCATGACATCAAGGTAGCCTTGTGTATGATTGTGTCCCCTAGAGATATTCTTATAAATGAGATGTATATTTCATGAGACATTGTCTATATACATAATTTCTAAAGTAAGGAACTTGAAGAGGCCCCTCTGAAAGTCACTGGATTAAATCATTGCACCTTTATTCAGTAGTCTTGTGGGAGAAACAGCTCTTTTATAGAAATGTCCAAACAGTTCTTTATGAACAGACCTCAAATATGAATTAGCCCTTTCAGTGAATGCTGAACTTGAAACAAGGACAGGATGCATTTGTATTATGATCATAATCTTACTCCTATTCATCCACATTCTCTCACCCAGTGCCTGCAGAGCTGACAGCTCGCCTCTTCCATGAAACATTTTGTTTCTATCTCAAGTGAAACATTAAAATACTTTTTTAACTGAAATAATAACATCTCTAACATTCAAGCTACTATATTTAAACAACTGCTTGTTCAGAAAAGAAAAAAAAAAGAGTGTGGTACAGATACAATATAGTACTTCACTGTTAATTTCAACCAAGTAGAAGGCTCAATATGAACAAGAAAATTTTAATTCCAGAACAAGCAGCAGGAAAAGCAGACATAACCAAGTTTGGAGCATTCTTTTTTTGTACTATGAATTTTAACAAATAAGTGCTTAAGATATTGGAGAAGATTCATTTACTTCAATTATGCATTATTTAGAATTTCACTGATACAGCTTTTAGGCTTTTTACCATAGATACATGTAGTGTTTTTATGATGTGCCTGTAGTATATGTTTCTTAGTGGCTTTAACCAAAATTAGCATCTTTTTAAAAAGCAAAATTGTTATTTAATACTTAAAAACTTATTTTCTGGAGAGCGATATAATTCTGGAAGTTCCTTAACTCAAAAGTATGCTGTATTTACAATGCAGAGCATTTGCATATAATGATAAAGAATGTGAATTACTAGAATAGTGACACTTAATATAGAACAATTATTAGCTTTGTAAAGTGTATTTCTGGTTGGGAATAAGAGCAAGCTATACGGGACATCAGTTCCCTTTCTCGATTTGGAGTTCTTGAAGGAAAACTGCTTTTAAAAGAGAGAAACCTAAAAGTAGTCTTGCTCTTTCATGCCAAGGATAGTGAAATTAACATGCAGCTGGGCTTCTCTGATAAATGGATTCTGTTAGGTCACTGAGGGGGTGCATGTGACATTAAGTGATTTACAGTCCTTTACCTTAATGAAATTGTTTCAGCAAGATGATGCTGAAAGCTCTTAATGGATAGCTTTTCTTGATGTAATGAAATTGCATTCCTATGGCATTTAATATAAGGTACAGTTATTATTTACTGGAGCTTTCCAAGGGCTGCTATTTGCACAGACAGTTCAGAACAAAAAGAGATTTCAGTGGCGGCATAGAGGCTAGAATGGCTTATGACATTCGTAAGCAGATGAGTGTGTTTGTGAGCGCACTTCAGTGAGTGTGTCCAGGGTATCATAGACCCTTCAGGAAACTTCCCATCACCTACCCCAGCTACTGTCCATCCCTTCTACATAGATTCTTCTAATCTATTTAACAGGCAACTGGATTACAACCAGATCAGCTGTATTGAAGATGGGGCATTCAGGGCTCTCCGGGACCTGGAAGTGCTGTAAGTACTGCTATTTCTCTTACTCTTTTAATGGGGGCTTTGTGTCTGGACAGGACTAATGTGGAAGCTTATCTGCTAGCTTAAAACCTTGTTGTCAAAATAGTCTCTTAAGAGATACCTTAAATAACTCATGGTGAATACAGAGAAGAGTCGAAATGTGTGTGTGCAAAACCTTGCGTACCATATCTGTATGTTTAGGTAAAATTGTGTAAGGTCACTCAAATGTTCTTCTTATAAATATTTTTATAAGAGTCATAGAATTTGTCATTGCGAAATATTGAGATAAAATCAACTTTATAGGAAAAGTAACATAAAAAAAACCTCTTAGTAGCTGATATCTTGGAATAATTAATTTGTCGTTGTTAGGCCATGGAAACACAGTTTCTCATTAAAAAAATAAAATTTTTAACCAGCTGATTTAACATTATTTTTGTAAGAATACTTTGAAATCTGCTTCCTAAGGTTAATAAGCCACCCATTAGATCCATTTTCAAGTCTTCACCACTGACTTTGTAATGTACAACACGCAGACTTGAATTATAATTGGCAACCTCCTTCTTTCCTCCCTGGGTAGACATGACTGACAAAATTGGTTAGAGGCAACTAAGTAACCTCTATTGACCAATGACTTAGTAATTTTAATGAAATTACACATTTTGATGAAAACTATAGTTACTAAAGCATTGTATGCTGCCTAAACATTTTTTGAATTTTTTCAGCCAAAATTCACATTTGTAGCTTTTTAAATACACTTACAATTCCTCCACCAATTAAAACATTTTTTCTGTGCTTTATTTCATCCTTGAGAAAATTTAGTCAGAAATCTAAAATTGAATTAAATGTGAGGGTGTTTTTAGTCAATTTGTTAAAAGTTATCGAGAAAGCATAAAATCCTTCCTTTTCCCCACAAAAAACAGGATTCATTACTTTATAAATCTAGTTTCAGGAATGGAATATAATTCTGAAAATAAATTAATATTTCAGCTAGAATGGCTTATTTTATCAGTATTTTTATATGGTTTTGGTTTTAATTGCAAGAAAATAGAATTTCCAGCTGTATAATATACTGTTATTAATTATTTTAAAAGATATGTATGTATGAATGAATTGATTGGGATAAAATGTGAAATATAAAATATAGACTACTCTCTAACAATAGGAGAGGCCACCTTTGTTTCTATTGATAATGGTCTAACTTTCTATCAGAAAAATATTCAAAGTGCTTATCATATACATTTTAGCTTTAAGACCACTATTTAAATTGTATACCAGAACCATTTTTAATATATGAAACTCACTGATGGTATCTCAGAGTCAGAATAATTAGAATGATTTCACAGTAGTGGTCTCAAGGCAAAACCATAGTCAGTGTCACTAAAATTCATAGATGAAGAAACTAGCAAATTTAATCAAACAGAGCTGATCAAGCCAAAAATATATTATTAAACCAATATTCCTAACTAGAAATATGAATGATATCAATCATTTTATGCAAAGTTTGCTATCTTGGATGAATTAAATCCCATAAATTACCTTGTTATTAAGTTTTCAGAAAACTTAAATTATTTTTAAGTATGTATTCAGTGTATTTATTCAATATATGTATATATACACATAAATGTACCAAACACCTACTGTGTATATCTTATAAGGTAGAGCGAACACTATGCTAGGCACTGAAATCTTTTACCCACAAATACAATAACTACATTTGCTTATTTTCTATAAACTAATATCGTCTTCAGAAGGAGTACGTTTATGAAAACACAATCATCTCATACATTTTGATTGTCATGATTAATCAAAATATCTAAAAAGTGACTTTAGCAAGAATGAGGAAACACACCAAAGGGTGACATTTTATGGTTCATGGAATTAAAATAGAAATCCAAAATCTTGGAAACTCTTTTGAGGACCTTAATATATACATCTTAAAGAAGTATATATTGGTCAGAGTTTGTTTGTTGAAGAAATAATAAAAATTAGCATATGACAGGCAATGTAAATTTCTTCTAAAAATATTTAAATATTTTATATTAAAATTTTATAAAGTTGAGCAGACATTACTTTAAATGTTTTTTTTTCAATCCTCATACTTTAAACAATCCCTAGAAAAATCAGTTGATAAATAAGGCAAAATTGGAGCACTGAAAAGATGAGAATTTATGAAGCCCAAATCACTTGTGAAATACAACAAAAGTTTACCTATTATAAATGTTTGGTCAAGAGCTTAAGAGAGTTTGCATTAAGAAGGGTTCTAGAAAGATGACTGTCTGTTTTGCTTATTTTTACCATTTGTGACTCTTTAGGATGTACTGTCTTATGTGGAAATAAAAAAGGAACATTAACTTACACATTGCCTTAAATTTCAGATTCCAAGGGTTTTAGATTTTTTAAAATTTTAATTCCTTGAGCCATTTGTGAATGTATGACTATACTGAAGCTAGATGGGAGAAAATGAGGTAATCGCCCTTGGTCGTTGATGAAAAGTATCAAATTAGGATATATATGAGCATACAAAGAGTGAATAGAGTCCAAGAAGTCAAGTGAAAATCTAAGATAGATGAAAGCAAGGAAACAGTTTAACACTTGAGCATTCATGGAGAACTGGTTTATTGTCAGATTGTAAGACTTGGAAGTAACTGCATATTTTCTTAATATTTAGATACCATCTCAAAAATAACATTGGAAACTAAATCTCGATCAGTATTTTCCCTTCTTTGGACACTGGACTCAGAAATGAAATATATCCCTTGAATTGCTGCTTCTACATGTTTGTTTTTCTTTTTCACAGAATGGACATAATTTAATTTAATTTAATCATAGTGATTCATATCCACTAAATACCAAACTCTGCCAAACGATGTGCATGGTGGTAAGGGAATAAGATGACTAAATCAAGATATAAGTGTGAGAGGTGCTCCATGATTATACAGGCTAATATTTATACATCAAGATGTCTTTTGTATTAGAATATTTACTCATTACAATGAAAATCTTGAAGTTGAGCACAGAAATAGACTTACACATGGGATAAAATGTTCACAACTAAATAAGTAAAGTATGTTTCCATTATTTCAGAATAGAAGTTGACCATAACCGTAACATACACAAGTAATCATACTTAACACTTATATTTATTATTAATTTTAAAAATAATTTTGTTGGTTCTGCATATTTTTCAATCATTGGGTATCAGTATCAGTACTTCTTTCCAGCATCAGTACTGAATAAAATACTAAGATAATGTATTCCTTTAGTTGCATTATGTGAACCAACATTTTGAGAAAAGACTTCAAATTGATAACTGAAGTCTTTGGCATTCAATGAAAGTTTTCCTTTGCATGGAGATATAAGAAACTATACTTCAAAATTAATGCATATCTGCTCTGTGTGAAGTACTTAAAACAATTTATTCCCAAAGCCATATTTCAGAATGCTATATACTATAAAGATTTTAGCCATATTAAGTCAGCTTAAATTATGAGGATGGGAAAAGGGATCATTTGAAAGCAAATCCCATTGAGAAGTTTAACCTTTGCATTCCAATATCAGGATATATTTTAATGGCATTTGAAAAAGACATCTCATTTCACCTGCACATAGGAAAATGCTAAAAGCTCTTAGATAATCTGAGCCAACAAATCCAGTGCTCTGTAGGTCCCCCATAAAGTGGTTTATTTTTTGTGACTTAATTCAAATCACTTAGAATAGTTTTTATATAATTCAGTACATTGCAAAACAAGGTAGTAAAGAGGGTCCATGCATTATCTGGGTCTCTAGCTGACATGCCCTGTTTTACTGAAAAGTTTTTGTCAATCCCTTGACCTCTGAACACACCATCAATAACCACAGCCACCAACTGGCCCAGAGTGGCCTCAAAAATATATTTTGTGTAGCTCAAACATAAGTGGTCTGCAGACTGTTTGAAATATTTTAATTAGTTGCAACTATTTAAACATTAGAAAGATCTAAAAATTTTTATCTCTAGCATCCCTTGGAAAATCTGATTGTTTGACAATCCTCCCTTACAGCAGGTCAGTAGTCCACTGGAGCTGGACATTATCTGCCACAAGAGAGACTATCATTGCTAGCTTACCATATTCTTCACCATCCCCAAATGTCTGCTTTCTTCCATCTCTCTTGCCCATCATTGTATATTTTTGCATGTGGTCTGCTTCTCTCATTTCTGTTCTCTGCTCAGGCCCTACAGTGAACTTGCAACCCCTAATTCAAATCCTTGTCCAGTATCAACTTCATCCAACACGAACATCGATGCTCTTTCTCCTACCTCCTTCAGAGGAACTTGCCTTCTTTAGTCACCACCTCAACGTGTACCTTCAGTCTCTCCCAGTCTTAGAAATGCTTTCCATGTCTACACTTTACTTGTATACCCCTGGGATAACTTCTACCCCTTTCTTATCACAACCAGATTTTTCTGAAGGGTGAAGAAAGCTCATATGTTAGCCTTATTAGTTTTTGTAATTTGTCCAATTCGTCTCCCCAGCTGGACTGTATGCTATTTTAGGACAGAATTTATGCCTGATTTATTTTTATAATACTCCATGTTACCATAAAATAATAGCCATTCGGGAAATATTTGATGAATGAATGAGTAGTAATAGAAGTAGAAATAATCAATAATAATAATAATAAAACTAACAAAGTTGCATTGGGGGAAAAGTAAGGATGATATTTATTTTCACAGTAACTCTCTTCACCACACATATTCCTGGATCTTCTACCTCGAGAAACCATGAATGCTGCCACACAGCAGTAAACAAAGGCCAATATGCTACTGCAACTAAAAACTATTAGAATGGATTAATCTTTTAACATGGTGCTACAGCAAGTTACTTCATCCCCACCTGGTGCAAGTACCAGATATAGATATAGCTATTTCCACTCAAATTTCAGCAGTGTCTGATGTCTGCGGTAAATAATAGTTATGAGGACTCTGTTCCAAGGCCTGACAGGAATGATTCTGTATTGTTGCTATGAGAATTCAGTAAGAGAGTATTAATTCAAATACGTTCATTGACTCATGGACACTAATTACACATAATGCCACTCTACGGAAATGTAATTGGGCATATTTTCCAACTGTAACTATCCCGTGTTTATTTCTTAACCAATGTCATAAATAGACATGCATGCACAAGGTACATAAAGTAGAATGTAAATAGTCAAACATGCTATGAATGAAGCCATAAATTTGTAGTAAATGTTGAATAAAACAAAATGTACAGTAATATGTTAAATTATGAAAATTATTTATCAACTTGTCTATAGAGTAGTGCATTCTCTATGTCATCTCTACCAGGTAGCTGTCCTGCATAAGCATAGTACAAGACGTTTTCTCTATGTTAATATATAAAATGATCAATCAATTTCGTATCTAAAAATTCTAACTTTTCTTTTTAATTCTACAGCACTCTCAACAATAACAACATTACTAGACTTTCTGTGGCAAGTTTCAACCATATGCCTAAACTTAGGACTTTGTAAGTAGTCACAATATATGTAAAGGTCATATTAATCAATTAAACCTTCCCCTTAAATAGCATGTTCAATAAGCGAAGGACGGGACCACTAGTTTACAAGGTAGACAAGGAAAGCCCAACTTTGGAAAAGACTAGATATGATATTTGTGGGAATAAGCTATTATTCTGGAAACTGGAAAGATTTCTTTTAACTGATATGCATTATGGAAACTTTGGAGTTAAAAAAAAAACAACATTTACTTTGAGCTATTGTGGAGGTCACATTTCATTAAGAAATGGAAGATTCCTTGATTGGCTGTCAGAAATGATAAATGGGAAATCTTTATGATTTTATTACTGTACTGCAAGCAGACCTAATAAAGCTAAACTGGTTCTCCAACATTCCTTATAACGTGAAATTATAGCATCACCCTCTAGTACTTCTATAATTAAGGTTGTGTCAGCATTTATATTTAAAAAAATATCTTTTTCAGGGTTACAGATGGACATTAAGATATTTTTGGTCTAATAAAGTATTGACTACAGCTATTTCTTTTCTCTTGAAGAAAAAGTAATCCTTAAAGCCCAGAGTAGGCTTTAAAATCTTCAAAGCCCAGGGTGGACTTTAAGTTATAGAATTTCAGAGGTAAATCTCATTTGAACTGAATTTCAGAATCACCTTGACCTAAAAAAATATATTACATATAACATGTAGGACATGATTGGAAGCAAAACCAAAGCATCAGACTTATTGAAAAAAAAAGTGTTTTTAAGTTGGGTAAATATATTTTGATTAGATTTTCAAAATATTCCTCATTTTCTCATAGCTTGAACTAGGCAATACCAATTTTAATGTCATTTTTTTCCTTACTGAAATCTAACTCTGTACATAATAACACATCATTATAATTTCCTTGGAATATTATTTAGCAAAATAAAGGAATTCTACAAGTATACAGACATAGCTAAATTTTGTATTCTTGGGGCTATCAGAATAAGACTAATCTGACTGAATTAACAGCCCAGTTCACTCAAAACTATAATTTCCCATTAACTTCAGGTAATTTATTTTAAAAAAGAAATTGATCAAGCTTTCAATCTTTGCAAAAACAAAGCCAACAAAATTGTAAAAACATTCATCTGAATTTTTGACAGTGTCCTTTATTTTCTTGTAGAAATTCATGAGTTTGTCTTACTAATCAGGTTTTTCAATTTTTACATTCTTTTCTCATCTCAAGTTTGTGCACACTTAATTGGAATTTTTGTAATGTGCTTGGTTTGGATGGAAATATTTAGAGTACAAGGATATGGAATGTGCCTCTGTGGCTTCCAAAGGACAGAACGTCAACTTCCAAGCAAACTGAGCCAGAGGTCACCCATCTTTCCCAAAATGTAGCTTTTTGTTCTGTGGTACGCCTTCTAGTTTTGAAGCAAAGCATTGTGTTCCTTATCTACAAACTCAAGGAGAATGCAAAGCAGCCATTTAACTTTAAATTCCTTTGCTTTGGTTGGGTCATTATTCTATAGTATCATTGCTACTTAAAAATTCCATTTTCATAGTCTAATTATCTTTCTGGACTGAGTTCCATGTTTTAATATCCATTACTGTTATTGGGTTAGAATTGAACACATCAGCTTAAAAGGACTAAAATGGTATTACTGTGTCATAGATGGTTCTGGGAATGGTGCTTTGATTTATAGCTTTGGATGTCCTTTTCTTTAGTTTGAGAAAACATAAAAGCCAGTTTGAAGTCATTTACCTAATTTAGTGGATACATTTGTCTGATATTTTATTAATGGAGAAGTGCTATTTGCCACTTGGAAGCAATCCATGATCTTGTGTGGATCCTGCCAACATAGAGCGACTCACTTAATTCCTTCACTCCCAGCCATTTGTGCCTTTTAATTTCAGTCGCTGCTCTTTGAGGACACGTCTCCAGGAGCCAAAGGAGCTAATCCCTTTTCTGTGATTAAACAACAAAAGAAGGAAATCAGAATAGGATGTGAAAAAAGTGTTTTATATTGAATTATTATTCTGTCTTGTTCAGCAAAAAATGCAAGTGACCTGCTGAAAAGGTTTTATAAGCGGTTTCTATAGAGACTCATAATGGCAGGACTTACTGATATTTCAAACTGGGAGCCACAACTTTTACTAACTTGCCCCTCGCCCAGTCTCCCCATTCTCCCACCCCACCCCCATTGGCTCTCAGGATGTTGGAACTGTGGAGCAATTTGCATTAGACTTATTTTTTTTCTCTTTCCTCTTTTAAATGAACATAAGTGAAATATGTTCGTGTAAAACATAATTTTATGGACATACTTAAGCTTCTATAAATTGCTCAGTTCAGACTAAATGAAGAGAGACTTGATTCTGTGAATGTACATCAGTTTAATTTTTAGGAAAAATAATTATATTGGAATCTGCTTAGCTTTATCTACTTCTATGTTAAGAAATAAAGGTATATATTATTGTTAATGAAATAACGACTTTCTGTTTTCTTGCTTTACACTTCTTTTTTTCTCATTTAGTCGACTGCATTCAAACAACCTGTATTGTGACTGCCACCTGGCCTGGCTCTCTGACTGGCTCCGCCAAAGGCCTCGGGTTGGACTGTACACTCAGTGTATGGGCCCCTCCCACCTGAGAGGCCATAATGTAGCTGAGGTTCAAAAACGAGAATTTGTCTGCAGTGGTAAGGGAGAAAGAAGAGTGATGTTATTGTGTTTATTGTATCCTGTTATGTAACAGAATGTGTGGGCTGCATGGGTCAAAGGTTTCAGTATTGTTCACTAATGTGCAATTGTGCACTAATCACTCTACGGAGATCCTCTTTTTCAATGAAAATATGTTCTGAGACCTTACTATATTGGTTGGCAAGTACTGGTTACTTGTATCTAAATTATGATAAAACACTTTTCAGTTTTCACTCCAGGGGAAATATGGAAAATCGCTAAATGATGGTTCTACTTTTGATTTTTTATTTTCCCATTAAGTAACAAATTATAGCTACTTTTATGTTAACAGTTGAAAAAAAATGATTAGCTAATCCTGGATCCCTGCTATGAAATTCAAAGAGCAATCCAGCCATAGTTGCAAAGTAACAAAATACTTTTCATGCATACATGTATACTAATGGTTCAGTTTTACTTAAAACAAATATTAAATGACCAGCTTTAATAACAAAAATCTAAGACATAGGGTTAGGCACCGTGGCCCACACCTGTAATCCCAGTATTTTGGGAGGCAGAGGTGGGTGGATCTCCAGAGTTCAGGAGTTCCAGACCAGCCTGACCAACATGGTAAAACCCTGTCCTTACTAAAAATACAAAAATTAGCTGGACGTGGTGGTGCATGCCTGTAATTCTAGCTACTTGGGAGGCCGAGGCAGGAGAATCACTTGAATCTGGGAGGCGGAGATTGCGATGAGCTGAGATCACACCAGTGCACTCCAGCATGGGCAACAAAAGAGAAACTCCATTTCAAAAAATAAAAATAAAAAATAGTCTGGGATGTGGTGGCTCACGCCTGTAATCCCAGCACTTTGGGAGGCCGAGGCGGGCAGATCATGAGGTCAGGAGATCAAGACCATCCTGGCTAACATGGTGAAACCCCGTCTCTATTAAAAATACAAAAAATTAGCCAGGCATGGTGGCGGGTGCCTGTAGTCCCAGCTACTCAGGAGGCTGACCCAGGAGAATGGCGTGAACCTGGGAGGTGGAGCTTGCAGAGCCAAGATTGTGCCACTGCACTCCAGTCTGGGTGACCGAGCGAGACTCTGTCTCAAAAAATAAATCAATAAATAAAATAAAATAAATAAATGAATAAATAAGACATAGGCTATGTCTGATATCAATCAATAGCTAATGTTTACTGAGTTTTTTAATATGCTTAAGCACCAACCTAAGTATTTCACATATATTTACCTCACTTCGCCTCCCTTATAACAACTGTATGAGAAATGTAATATTATCTCTATATTTGGAGATTCAAATGCTGTGAAAAAGAATAACCTTGCTGAAGTTTATATAGTTGAGTCCAAGGATCTTAACAGAGGTGGTTTGATTACATACATACACACATGCATGCACATGCGCGCACACAAACACACACACACACACACACACCCATACATAGTATCTTTGTATGTATATATAGGGTTGGTTCTGCTTCAGCTTCAGAAGTATCTGTTCAAAATACAACAAAACAAAATTTTAAGAAACGTATAATGCATCATAAGTAGTTCACAGATTTTTAAAGGCAGGGTAGGCAGACATGACTAGTACTTGATGCTATTAAATGGTTATATTTTAGACCCTTGTTTGTGTTTTTTCACATTTTATAACCTAAGCAAAATTTTTGTATAATATCATGGAATGTTCTCAATATGTCTGATTGCTTTTTTTAAAAAATTAAATAATGAAATGACTAACAGTTCGTTACTAACCACTTTTTTCTCTCTTCACTTTTTCCTTTCTGTTTTCTAGATGAGGAAGAAGGCAAGTTCACATTTCTTTTTTAGACTAGAGATATTTTTGTAGTTTAAGAGCTTGTTTAGAGGGATAGGATTAGCAGCTGGCTTGCAGCCTCTTCCTGGCACATCACCACCACTAGGGCCCTTTCCTGGCAGGTTGGAAAGGGCCATCTCCACTGTCTTCCAGAAACCATGCATGTCAAGATGCTTATTTAATACAACTGTGCTGATATTCTGTTGCTCACCTTTCAACCATTAATGTCTGATTTAAAAATTGTTCCAAATATTGAGTAATAAAAGTACTTACAGGAAAGGAGCTACTTATACCAAAATTTTAAATTACCTAAATCCCCCAAAAGAATAATTTTTTTATTAACAATAAGATGACTTTATACAGATTATTATTATAATTTCAGAGAAACTGATAATTCTGAACCTATCAAGACATCAAGTTCTGGATTAGCTAATTTTTCTCCACATTTATTGGCATATGATTATTTAATCTGAGCAACAATTATCTTCCGATGGAAGTATTACTGTTTTGTTTTCTTTTTTAAAAGAAATTACAAAGTAAATAAAGCCACATGAATTTGATAAAGACCAAGCTCTATTTAAGCTTATTAGGAATGAATATAAATTAGTCTGAAGTTGCTGGGTTTTTTGGAAATTAGAATAGTTTTGAATATAATTCTGATTTTGAAACTGAATTTAGGTTTTCTCACAATAGTTTTAAAAATTAGCAGTTTTATGACCAGTTTTTAGAATCTCATTTACTTCTTCTCATTTGCTTTATAGACCTAAATATATAAATGCATGCCTCCTAAAATATATTTTAGAAATATAGGACCATTTTATGATCATGTATTTAAAGAGATTTATTTATGTGAAATGCTTTGTTACTTGAGCTAAGTTTGTATGTTTCACAATTATGATATTCAGGAGGAAAAATATAATACCCGTTTATTTCTTTTTCAGGTCACCAGTCATTTATGGCTCCTTCTTGTAGCGTTTTGCACTGCCCTGCCGCCTGTACCTGTAGCAACAATATCGTAGACTGTCGTGGGAAAGGTCTCACTGAGATCCCCACAAATCTTCCAGAGACCATCACAGAAATGTATGTGCCTGAAATTCTTTCTTATCTCTCCACCTTCCCAGTGAACCAAACTTTGATTTTCTTTGGGAAATTCTGCGTTTATCAAAGGCACATCTGATCAATTGGCTTAGACAAATGTTCTTTTCAGAAATGTATTGATTCTTACTCTGATTATTTAAAAACATACCATGTTAAAGTGGCTATGATGTTTTTTCTTCCACAGATAGAATTAAAAGGAATACAGATTTTAGGAAAAATAAGACAAACAGGATTATTTATACCTGGTTCCACCGTTTGGGCCTGTACATCTGTGGTTGTCCATTTCTCAGTTTGGAGCAGTAGGAATATAAAAAGGGACCAAGCTGGGGTTAGTAAACCACAGAAACAATACAGTTAGGTGATGCTCTGCCTCCTTGAGAGCTCATGTTTTAAAAGCCAGTCTCACTCTTTTGTTTGAATTGATAGTTCAAAGCAAAGTGAAGAAAAGATAACATAAAATCAAATGTAAAGATTTTTTATATAGTGCATGTTTTAGCCTATTTGAAGCAGTGTCCACCTCCATTAAAAGTTAAATTCTTAGGACAAACTATTGCACACATATTTTGTATGCAGCTGCTGAATGCATTTCTATGTCCTCACCAAATATAAGTCATGTGGATAAAACAAGATCACATAAGATGTAAAATGGAATGCTTTTACCATCTTGAAAAGTAAGCACTAGGGAAAATCGTTACCTCGATATTCATTGAGAAAACCCCTCTTAACCACCCAGCCCATTCATATTATTATGTTATAGGCCAATTCTAAATTGTAACTGAATAAATTATCTTGGATTTTTTGGTTGAAGTAATAGAAACAACTTCTTAGAATACGCCTACATAGTATGCGAAGAAGTTGTTTTTAAAGTGCTCATTTTTAACCAATTTATTTAATTATGATAATAAAGTAACTTATCTAATGTACCTTATATGAGAGTAATCTTAGTTCACAGGACTCACTGCCATTAGTTTAAAGTATCTACCATGTGCTTAATAGTGTGCTGAAAGCTTTGCAGTGTAAGACATGAACCTCTGCAGGAATTCTACACTCTGTGGAGATTTGACACTGAATAACATATACACATAATATCATTCTCATCAAAATTTTAATTAATAGAACATTACTTTACCTCTAGAAGACATTTATAAGTATGTTTTGGCTGAACCTTGAAAGAAAAATAAGTTATAACTTGGGAAAAGACAGATGACATTCCTGAAAAAGAAACATTGGCAGCAAAGAACAGAGGTGGCAGTAAGCATTGTTTGAGAGATTGTAGTTGAACCTAATTAGAATAACAGGATAATGTTGAAGCATCATGAAAAATAATGCCCTAAAAAATACATCTCCATCTAATTTTAAAACTACAGATTACTGAAGACCTTGATGCTTGGTCAGAAGATATTAGATGTGATAAAGTAAAGAGCAGAATGACATACTGAATTTTCTCATAAGGGAACTATATAGTCATCTATGCAGGCACAAACATTTCTTAAGTAACCACTTACTACCTAAAGGCACTATGAATGTTCCACAGATCGTCCATCAAGTGATTAGAAAATGTGACATGCAAATTGAAAACTATTAAATGATGTACACAGTGAAGAACATAATAAGAGATGAACACATCAAGTTCAAGGTCTTACAAAGGGCATGAAGTTGAGGGCAAGGTACAATGGTTAACTAGAGTCAGAAAGTTTTAGTTGGAACCCCATGTTTACCTATCATTTGTGATAGGTAGTCTCACTATTTGTGAGACCATGGACAAGTTACTTATCCTCTGAGACCCTATATCCCATCTAAAACTAAGGGTGGTTGTCAGTTTGATGTGAAATAATTAACACACATAGAGCTATGTGTGCTTAGCATATAGTAATCACTCCATAAATGATAACTCAAGCATAGAAGTCTTTGTGTAGAAATAACACTGAGCTAGGCCTTGAAAGGTAGTGAATGAAACTACAGAGATGAGGACAAGACTTTCAGAATTAATGCAACATCATGAGCTAGGCAGTAGGAATGAAAGTACAAGATGTAATCAAATAGGAATTCAGCTTGCCTGATATTTGATATATGAGATAGTACCAGGAAATAAGTTGTAAATATACACTGGAGTCAGTTCATGGATGGTCATGTTGATATAAGGATCTTGGATTTTGTTTGGAATGCATTTGAGCATAGGAGTTTTAATCTGAATTTTCTAGAATAATTGGTCTGATGGCTGTGTGCCAGTGATTTGACAAAAGGAGAGAATGCAAGGCAGAAGGCCTCTTCAGAGGCTATTTCTTTGGTCTAGTGGAGATGTCAGAAGAGTAGGAGCTAGTCAGTAATAGTAGGAATGGTGATGTGGAAACAGCTATGATAGCAAACGTAGGAGAAGAATTCGTGGGATTTGGCATTTGATGAGGTAAAGGAGTAATGGAGAAAAATAAACCAGACTCTGCCAGAGTTTTAAGTATGAGTGATGGGGAGGTTGTGCTTACATCATTGTGTATAAGAAAGTGAGAAGTGGGACCAAAACTGGAAAGGAAGATGACAGTGAACTCAATTTGTGAAATACTTAAGGACCAGTGACACATTTAGAAGTACTAAAATTGGGCTGGGTGCAGTGTCTCACGCCTGTAATCCCAGCACTTTGGGAGGCTGAGGCGGGCGGATCACGAGGTCAGGAGATCCAGACCATTCTGGCTAACACAGTGAAACCCTGTCTCTACAAAAAATACAACAAAAATTAGCCAGGCGTGGTGGCGGGCGCCTGTAATCCCACCTACTCGGGAGGCTGAGGCAGGAGAATGGCATGAACCCGGGAGACGGAGCTTGTAGTGAGCCAAGATAGCGCCACTGCACTCCAGCCTGGGTGACAGAGCGAGGCTCCGTCTCAAAAAAAAAAAAAAAAAAAAAAAAAAAAAAAAAAAAAAAACAAAAAGTACTGAAATAATACAGACTATAATAATTTTGGAGCAAGCAAGACAAGGACTTGAGGCAAAAATTTTAGAGTAATTAACGTAATAGAAAACAGTCGATATTTGAAACCATCAATTGGCTAATGAAAAGGAGGTAAGAGAGGAGAAGCTCAAGAACTTAATAAAAACAGCAAAGGGCTCTAATAGGTAAGGGAGGAAGAGACTTCTAGGAAAAATGATCTCCAGAGGCAAATATTGCTGCCAGTTAACCAAGCTGGAGTCTGAGAGAAGGTCTTAGAATTTGACCTGCATATTGTTCTTAGAAGGTTCCATTTTGATAGAGTGGTAGGTCAATGAGCCACCTTTCAGAGTGTTAAGAAAAGAAGTATTGATTAATATTCGAGAGAGTAGATAAGCCGCAGTTTGAATAGTTTGGCTGAGAAAGGATTTTTTGAAAATGACAATTGTTGCTCTGTAATGGACAAATTTGGATTAATTCTAAGATGCAGAAACCTGTCATCATTAGAAAGTCAGAAAGAAAGAATGAGTTTAGAGAGAAACGAGAGTGTGAGAGTTATATAAGATATGTGTGGGAGCAAGATCAATCTGGACACAGGAGCGAATTGGTCAAATGCAGATCACAGGGAAGGGGAACAAAAAGCTGTTACAGGTTGATAAAAGGAGAAGAGTAGGATGGAGACATAACATATTCATATAGCAATATGAAACATTTAAAATGGTTTTCTTATGTAGTCTATTTTATTTCTTATCATAGTGATTTTCTTCTACTTTGTATGCTCTATAGATTTTGTATAATGGTGGGATTTAGTTATATTAAAGTTATTCTAAATAATATGTCCTGTGGAATTTGCCTAAATTGAGAAGGTGGTATATCAGGTAAAGCTACAATAAATTAAATTTATGAGGAGAGATGAAAACATGTGAAACTGCTGGCGAATTTTACTTCCCTGATTATTACATTGTCAGCTTTATCAGTAGAGCATCTGGTAATAAATAATATTGATCCTCAACTCAACAAGATAATTCCATTTTCATTCATTATAGTGGCATAACTTACTAGCTTAGTAATTTATTTCTTTTATTACTTTTTTGTTTTTTATAAGAACAAAGAACATCACTAAGGTTATTAAATGTGGAAATATCTTTATAGATGGCAGGTTTTTATTCCGTGATGAACTGAGAATTATAAACTCTCACCATTTTATTCAAATATATTTTCATATCTGAATTTTACCATAAATTGTTGGTTGAGTTTCTTTATTGCAAGTTATGAGATATTTCATTCAATAATTTTGACTTGATTCCCCACTGTGTGATATGTCTTTATTCTTACAACTGTCTCATAATATAATTCTAATGAAAAGAAAGTATATATATGCCATATATGAGTGATCAACTTGCCTATAAATCTAAGTAGAAAATAATGACTCATTTTTTCTGCTTTCTGTTTCCAACTACAAATTCATACTTCTGCTATTTGGTAACACAATTATCTGTTAAGCAGTAGGAAGAAAATATTTCTTTAAAGTCAGAATTGGAATAATGTGGAGAAGGAATAATAGAGACTGACGTTTCTTGAATACTTGCAATGTTGGATTGCAGTTGGATCGCAATGTTGGTTTATGCACATTTGATCTTCTCATTGACCTGGTGATGGGGATATTTATGAAATTAAATAAAATAGTAAAACTAATGCAGAAGCGCAGGTCAGATAAAGGCTGGTGGTTTTCTCCAACAGGCCTCATTATACTGATCATTTTACTGCAGTGCAGAAGCTCCCCTCTTGTTTACAGGTTAGAATCTGCTTTTGACTGTCCCTAGTTATCATATTTTGTAATTATTTACTATTGTGTGTTTATTTTTAAATATCTGTCTCTTCTACTAAAGTAAACATTCTATGAAGGCGGGAACCAGTTCTGTTCTTATCACTACTGAATACCCAGCAAAAAATCTCGTACATTGGCACATAGTGGGCACTTGATAAATATTTACTGGGTAAATGGAATAATTTAAAAATTAATCAGACATTTGGAACAGATTTGTCTCTGAAAAGATGAAGCTGTATTAACCAAGTTTAATAAATAGAACCAGAGGAACAGCCTATTATCTCCCTGTAGACAAATTGCTACTTTTTAAGCGTAAAATCAGCAAGAGAAAAAGTAAATGCATAGAATTTTTAATAGCATGGGATAAAATGGGTCTAGAATACTAAAAATTCATTAAATTTCCCTGTTCTGCATACTTACTTGGATTTCCACTCTTTAAATAGTTCTGAGATTTTTTTTTCTATTCTCGGCTGACCAACTTAGCATTTAATAGGTACCCTATTATGGAGCTGTATTAATTTAATCATCTTACAGATGTCTTAGACATCTTTCTCTACAGTCATATTCCCTCTCTAATGAAGCCTGTAGACATTTAATTCAAATCTTTCAAAGGCTGAGAACTTTGTTGTTTAAAAAAAACTTGGAAAAAAAAAAAAAAAACAGAGGCTCAAAAAACTTAGAAAGTTTTTAAAAACCTTCAATTGTGAAGTGGCTAAAATGGCTTCAATCATACATTTGCTTGACTCTCCAGCCCATGGTCCTTCCTCGATCAAGCTATAAAAGAGGTAGGCATAGCTTGGTCTTGTTGGAATATCATAAAAGGAAAAATTTTCAAAATCATGAAGAGAGAATGACTGATACTCTGACAAAAAGGGCAAGAGAAATTTTAAGAAACTTACCTATGAAGAGAACGTAGAATGAACAGAGAGAAAGACAGGATACAGGATTGTTTGCAAAACTAAGAGCTGTTTTATATTACTTTATATCTGTAACTATTACGATGTCATCTTTCCTATTCTTGGTTAAATGTTCTCTTATTTCCCTGAATCTTCTCCACACAGCACTTATCACAGTTTAACTTGTTATTTGAATAATGTAAAACTCTCCCATTAAACTGCAGACTGGGTAAGGGCAGACCATGTCTTTCCCTCACCATTTCTGCCCCAATACTTAGCATACCGTGGGTGGAGAAGACAGTGTTGGGAGCAGGGGAAAATCTTGGACACACAATCTGGAGAGTTTGCAGGCCGCCGTTCTTCATAGTAAAAAATTAAAAAAAAAAAAATGCGCGTGCTGGATCATGCCTGTAATCTCAGCACTTTTAGAGGCCGAGGTGGGCAGATCACGAGGTCAGGAGATCAACACCATCCCGGCCAACATGGTGAAACCCCATCTCTACTAAAAATACAAAAAATTAGCCAGGCGTGGCAGCGCATGCCTATAGATAGTCCCAGCTACTTGGGAGGCTGAGGCAGGAGAATTGCTTGAACCTGGGAGGCGGAGGCAGCAGTCAGCCGAGATGGCACCACTGGACTCCAGCCTGGGCAACAGAGCAAGGCTCCGTCTCAAAAATAAATAAATAAAATAAAAAATAAAATGTGACAAAGCAATGTGGACTAATGAAGAAAATATAGAAGGGAAAAAAGTAGAACATATAATGTAAGCTAAACCTAGCTGTAAAAGGGAAAGCTGTTTGCTGCCTTGGGGTCATCCCAGCACTTTGCTGCGTTGAACTCTGCTAGTTGAAAACCTTATTCTTCAATAGCTGCAATGCCTCCTGTGAGTCTGTACACGATCTGGTCTATGGCAACACAATCATTAATAGCAAATTGATTCTGACTATCAAATCTTAAGAATTAATTACTTAGATCACCTTTTGAGGTATACAATTTTGAATGCGATGTGATAGATTACTATGAAGTTGATATTTAGTTCTCTTCAATCTGGTTATAGATTTCCTGTGGCATATTGCCTTTTCAAACCATTATACAGAAATTTCATAAATCATGGAGAATATTTAGTAAGAATGTAAGTTATAACAATTTGGTTTGTTGTGTTTGCTCCTACGTCCTCCTGCTTTTACTCTTTGCTGCCTTTTTCAGGGGCTCCAGCTCCATCCATGTTGCTGGAGAGGACATGATTTCATTCATTTTTATGGCTGTATACCGTGTCACATATGTTCCACATTTTCTTTATTCAATCAACCATTGATGGGCACTTTGGTTAGTTCCATGGCTTTGCTATTGTGAATAGTGCTACAATAAACATATGAGTGAAAGTGTCTTATATAATGATTTCTTTTCCTTTGGGTAGATACTCAGTAGTAGGATTGATAGGTCAAATAATAGTTTTATTTTTAGTTCTTTGAGAAATCTCTGTACTGTTTTCCATAGAGGTTGAACGTTGAACTAATTTACTTCCTACCAACAGTGTATAAGCATTCCCTTTTCTCTGCATCCACACCATCATCTTACACAAGTCAGAATGGCTGTTATTAACAACTGCTATTATTTCTCCGATGATTAGTGATGTTAAGCATTTTTTTATGTTCGTTGGCTGTTTACATGTCTTTTTTTGAGAAATACTTGTTCATGTTGTTTGCTCACATTTTAATGGGATTGTTTATTTTTTCTTGTTGAGTTGTTAGAGTTCCTTATAGATTCTGGATATTAGTTCTTTGTTGCAGGCATTTGTTGCAAATATAATTTTAAAAGTGTCCTTTTCTGTTCATTTCTGGTTAGATAACTACCTTCCATATATGCTTAAACTTTTTGCTTGCTATTTCTGCATTTGTCCCACTCAAAATATTGAATCTTTAATTTATTAAATAATACTCAATTTTGAATCCACATATTTCGAAGTCATCTGACTTTTTTTTGAGACAGAGTCTTGCTCTGTCACCCAGGGTGTAGTCAGTGGCGCCATCTCGGCTCACTGCAAGCTCCGCCTCCTGGGCTTACGCCATTCTCCTGCCTCAGCACCCTGAGTAGCTGGGACTACAGGCTCCTGCCAGCACGCCTAGTTAATTTTTTGTATTTTCAGTAGAGACGGGGTTTCACTGTGTTAGCCGGGATGGTCTCGATCTCCTGACCTCGTGATCTGCCTGCCTCAGCCTCCCAAAGTGCTGGGATTACAGGCGACACCGCGCCCGACCCAAAGTCATCTGACTTTTTGTATGTAAAGATATGCAAGTTAGATTTGACCAACTTGCCTTTAGCCTATTATGTACTGGCTGATTTAAAATAATTTCAAGTACTCATGAAATCAAGTATGAATTTTTGACTGATTAGCATGTATTTAGTAATATTTCAACCAGTAGAATATCTATCATGCTATGCAATTAGTTTATTTTAATTATGATAAATGTTAAAAAATACAGTACGAAATTTGACTAATTTTTTTACAGCACATATGGATGAACTTGATTACTATTCAGACAATATTGATAAAATAAGTAAGGCAAATGATACCATTTTTTAAATGTAACATGGTATGAAAGAAACAGACAATATTCTGAGTTTGCCTTGTTAAATAACAAGTAGGTTGGCAATTTCAAAGTGCAATTGTTTTCACTTTGAAAGAATTTTATTGTTTCATTGTGAAAATATTTTAAAACATAAATATATTCAACTTAAGGATAATAAAATGTAATGGAAATCAACGTAATTCAGAAAATGTTATAAAAGTTAAAATTTGAGCAATTCTACTTTAGTTCATAATTTTATTAGAGCACTTCTTAACACATGGAGCACTTGTTAGCATTTTGCAGTTTTACACATTCCTGATATTATTGCTACTTCAAATCCACTCACAAATTAGCTAGCTTACAACATTACTTTCGCTTCACATTTTATGTTTTTATAACTTTGTGCTTTTCAGGCAAGCTAATATGAAAACACTCTCAATATTTTATGCCTGTTAGAAATATAGATGACATAGTTCTTTTAAAAAGTGTCTTGTATCATACATAATAAAAATCTTCTTTATGGTAAAAAATTTTTCAAAAATGTTAAATTGTTTATTTCACTTAATTCCCTTGGAAACTCTGTGTAGGAAACTATACATGTCCTAAAGGTTAGGAAAATTCTTTTAATTTTTTGTAGTGTAGAAAATAGTTTTGTTAGTTTTTAAAATGAAAACCTGGTTTGAGATAAGAAGCTATCACTCCGATGTAGGCAATTAGAATTGCGTTCTCAAATTTTCTTTTGAGATCCTCACAATAGCAGAAACTACATATGTATCTCTTATGTACTATGAAAGTACTAGTTTTTCCTCTATCAAATATAACTTGCCTAGAAATGTCATTAAGTAAACAATCCTAAGATTAAACAAGTCAATATTATTTTATCTCTGATTCTGTGCTTATATATATATATGGTTAGAAAAAGAAAATGCAATGATTCTTCTCTGGATTATTTTTTGTGAGTTTAGTAGTCATAATGTCATTGTATGTGAAAGAATTTTTTATGTAAACCTCACTATTATTTTTATTCCCTTGTGTTTTGGGATATTTTCCTAAGTTTTCATATTATGATTTCATCAGATGAGCCCAGAAAAAGAGAAAATATTTTAGCTTCCTACAGACACAGAGCACCTCATTACTCAGCATACAAAATAGTGTTCTACAATGTGTGTCCACAGAAGAAGCTTCTCATGTTAATTTTTTTTGGGGGGGAGGGGGTTGAGGTCTCACTCTGTCACCTAGGCTGGAGTACAGTGGTGCCATCTCAGCTCACTGCAACCTCCACCTCCAGGGCTCAAGCAATACTCCCACCTCAGCCTCCCATGTAGCTGGGACTACAGGTGCATGCCACCACACCCGGCTAATTTTTTGTCTTTTGGGTAGAGATGGGGTTTCACCTTGTTGCCTGGGTTGGTCTTGAACTCCTGAACTCAAATGATCCGCCTGCCTCGGCCTCTCAAAGTGCTAGAATTACAAGCGTGACCCACCACACCCGGCAGATTCTCATGTTAATTCTTAGTTATCAGTAGCCACTCTCAGTGTACTCCTTATAGCAACTTTGGTAGCTCCATAGCAAAACAGTGTAAAAAGAATTATGTAAAATACATTTATAGATGAAACTATGCATGTAGTTCCACAGGCCATCACTGAGTTCGCTATTAATCATTTGAGTGTTTTCATCTATATTTTGGTAAAATTCCTAATTGTATATGCATAACTTGAGCAGTCTTTAATTGTCATTGAAAGAATAATTGAAGAGAAAGAATTATACTATTGAAAGAATAGTAGAAAAATTATCTTCAAAAGGCTTCATATATCCACTATGTGCAGAGAAACAATTTTCATGAAGACTTTGTGTTCATGATAAGAAAATTCTTCATTTGTATTCATTTTTTGCAACTTATTTCTTTCTTGTACCTAATTTCCCAAAAAGTTATTTAGGTAACATACATGTTATACAGACATATACTCACACACACACAAATGTTGTACATGTGTTTTTGTTAAATTGTGTGATAACTTAAGCAGAAAACGATATAATAGGTTTCTCAAAAGAAAAACATAGAAGATGGAATCAAACTTTTGTAATATTAGTTGAGAAGTAAAAATGAATATAATAACATTATAAATAAATGGGAAAAAAGAAATATTAAAATAAGCACAGAGATTAAAATGGTAAGGGCAGACAGAAACCCCAACTGGTTTCTCTTAAAAAGTCTAAGGAATCTAGTGAGTACTATTGCAGCACAAGAAGCACATGCAGAAAAGTAGCATTTTAAAAATGTACTTCTACATACTCAACAAAGATGTCTGAGTGCTTGCTCTGCATCAGGCATTATGGATGAAAGGGGACAATCTCAACCTTCAAAATGTTTACAGTGCAGAGAATTGAAGCTTTACACAAACAGAATTTTAAACATGAGATAAGTAGTAAAATATGTGTGCACAAAAAAACAAAGAGGGAGGGCTACCTTGATCTGCCTTGGAGAATCAAATAATCTTCAGGAATTAGGTTGTGTTTTGCAGGCAGAGAACTTGAGGGCTTTTTTAGACATAAGAAGCTGCATGTGCAGAGTCCCAGGAAAATGATAGAGTAGTGTGTTTTTGGAAAAATTAAAATTTGCAGTTGTTAGAATATAAAGTGAAAGCCAAATCTTGAAGAAGAGACTGTCCTGATGGCAATAGAATATGAGGGAAATTTTCTAGCAAGGTAGTAGCATGATTAGAGTTCTTTGATAGAAAAATCACTCTAACATGGAATGGAGGGTGGTTTGAAAGAAAGGAGCCCACTGAGAATGCACTAGCAACAGACTCTATAAGAGATAATGAAGGCAGGCCTAGCAGCAGATAGTGCTGGGAAGTTATTCCAAGAGGTGGCTCTAGTGCTCATGCAGTTGATTCCCCTAAAACTTCTATGGGAAAAAAAATGCAGGCCCCCTCAAATGTAAAATAAGACTCATGTAGCTTCTAACATAAGACTGAAGACATCTGGGGCATAGTCACAATGTTATTTATTCACATAATTAGTAAAACTATCATTTGCATTTTAGCAATTATGTTATAGATTGATGGTTAATCAGCTGGAATGACAGGTGAAAAATTATATAGTTCATATTTTACTAGTGATCAGCATTATTTAAATTTTAGGAAAAAGATGTTATACAATGTGGAGAATAAACTCAGTGCAGGGGTGGAGAATAATGAGAACTACTGTCTGCTTGTTGAATAATACTGTTAAACAAGTGATACAGAAAGATGATTTTTGTAATTTTTTAAAACTAAAATTATTAGCAAGCTGGAGAGTTAGCTCAGTGTCTAATTCATAGTCAGTGTCTAAAATTTTTAGTTATTAATGAGAAATAAAACAACAAAACCTCTAAATGTTTTTCTTTCTTGGGTTGATTTAAAAATATATATATGAAAACATAATGATAGTGACATATTCTCTCCCCCTGAAATCTGTGGGCCATGTGCCTAAGCCAATTTTTTTCCCGAGTCTACACCAATTGGTTGCATCTATTGAGTGTATCTTTGTATTTGAATATGTGTCCTTGTGAATACATGCATGAAAATTTTAAGACTTATTCAAAAGGTGCACACATAGATATTTTTGTCTTGCCTTAAATGCTTAAAGACCAAATGGAAAATGAGGTGTTTCTCTCCTATAAAAACAACAATTGAATTTACACTCAGGGGAATGTATTTTAGAATGACATCACAAAATGTAAAATAAAATTTAAAAATGAATACTTTTGAGGAACAAGGAATCCCAAGACAGAAACTGATGAGAATCAATTAGTATGGACACACCTAAGGCAAAACTTCTAGCTGCATGCAAAGTATGTCACTCTAGAGGCCAATATTCACTAAGCTGCTGAAGATATTTATTAAATTTGCAAAGTTCTGCAAACTGCAATTACAAAACAAATAATACTATAGGCTAAAATATGTTGGATCATTTTATGTAGAAATATATGAAAGATTTTAATGACATGATTTACTGCTAAAGTTGGAAGTAACATTCCAAAAAATAGAAAGTACTTACTTTGCAATTATATGTAATAGGCAAGATAATCCTTAACATCAAAGAAAAGGAATATTGTCTTCCTCCTTTTCAAATGATGGGCCAATCTTACCTATGAGGAGAATGTATTGGCTACAGTGGACAACTTAAGATTCAGAAGCTAGTCATTCTGCCTCCTCTTCCCTTACCCCATTAAGACTATGCTCTATTCTGTGGCAGCTGCTTTTGCCATTTACGTTAAAAGCAGATGGAGAAAATGCGAAGAACTGTCAGTTTTATTGCCATGTATAATCAGCATCTGGGCTGTATGTTACAGACACAATCAATCCAAAGACATATTTTACTGGGTATTATAAAAACTTTTTTGTGTTTCTAAGGCAGTCCCCAAATTACAGATAGTGCTATATTTTAATCCTGTTGATCACAGAGATTGCAGCCAGTTATATTTTTTTCAGCTTCAATGTGAATGATGTATGTGTGTATGTGTTTAATATACAGTTACTGAGTTATCTGCAAAACTGTATGGCTAATTTGTTTAAAAACATGATTCGGGACCATATATATTTATTTCACGCTAGAAATCAAATCATGTGTGAGATTTATATATACACTTATATAATTATTTATATAATGCATGTGTGGGGGTGTGTGGGTGTGTGTGGGGGTGTGGGGGTGTGTGGGGGTGTGTGTGGGGGTGTGGGGGGGTGTGGGGGTGTGACGTTACAGTAGTCCCCCCTCTTCCACAGCTTTGCTCTACATGGTTTCCATTACCCGTGGTCAACCTCAGTCTGAAAATATTAACGTATTTTGAGAGAGATAGACCACATTCACATAACTTTTATTATAGTATATTGTAATAATTGTTGTATTTTATTATTGTTGTTAATCTCTTTAAACTTGATCATAGGCATGTAGGATAAAAAAACAGTGTATATAGGGTTCAGTACAATCTGTGGTTTCAGACATTCAAGGGGTCTTGGAATGCATCCCCTGTGGGTAAGGGGAGTCTACCGTATATGCTGTAGACTTTTTATTATTTAATATATTGTGCTATGTATTATATTTTTGATTGCATATACATATTTTTATTATTTCACTATTTTTGTATAAGAAATAAAATACCGTATTTTTTTCTACATCTCATGTAATTTTTAGAAAACATTTATGGTAAGTTCTATTCTCCCCATTTTTCAGGAAGAGAAACAGACACAGCGAAAGAAAATAGCTTTTGTAAGGTCCAGAGAACTAATCAGCTGCAGATCCAGAATTTAGTCCATGTCCATATAAGTGCAAAGCTCATACTTTTAATCGCTAAATGACACACCTTGAAAAATTCTATGTATGTCTATAAAATGTAGAAATATCTCTTGAGGAGGGCTATTGAAGATTTGGCATGTGGATGTTATTTTATATAGTTTGTCAAAATAACACAATTTTAAGACATTGAAAATAATGTCTAAGAATTGAATGCTAGAGAGCTGAAAGTGTCACTTAAAGTGCTAATACTGTTTAATATCTTGTAAATGTCTTTAGAACTAGTTTTTTAATTGCCCAGTCATACACACTGCATGTTGTATACTCTACTGATGTAAGATCTGCTCACCAAAACCATTAGTGTATTTTATGTGTTACAGAGCCCATCAGTCCACAAGTGGCAGAATTAGACTTCACTGGGCTAAAAGATAGCTGCACGTAATTAACATATTGTAAGGGTCTTATGTTTTAAAACAGAGGGATATGTCACCATTTTTTATTTTCTATAATTTTTGAAATAGACACCAGAACGTGTTATATACTGTTTGTAGTTCATTCTTTAGGAACTTTAAAGTCGTGAAGACATGTATAATGAGGTAGCAGTAATTAGAGAGCATGAGAAAAAAATTGTACAAGTGGAGACAGAATGGGAAGAAGTCTTTTATTGGATAAAGATACTTTTGAGTTATTTTTATTGGTGCAGTTAGAAAACTGTCTTCATCTTCTCATATATTGAGCATGTAACTAAAATTTCCTTCTACATTTGAAAGAGTAGTAACAGCCATTGCTTTGGTTTCATGTGTGTATGTATGTAAACACACAAACACATACAGTAATAAAATGTTATGCAATCATTTACATAAATTATGTGGAGAAAAAGGTGTTGGCTCCTTTTACATGGAAAAGTCTTTCTTGTAGTATGTGATTTACAGTACTTTCTTCCCCTAATCACTGTCTAAATCTATTTTTACTTTGAAATTCAGGATATTGAATTTTCTCCGAAGAACTGACATTTGAAAATCTCTTAATTATGGTGGATTTTATCCATGGCATGCAAATATATCTTAGCGATTATACTATCTATTTTTGTAATCCCAGAATGTTTTTAATTAGGTTCTTTATGGAACAATGGATTCAAATTTGCACTCTATAAAATTCAGCAGCTTCTATGCTATTAAAGCACAGATTACAGGACAGCAATGCTAGAAAATGTAAATTTTATTTGCCCTTTCTTCTTACCTCAACCTGAAAACTTTATTATTTCACTTCTTTATTTTTTATAATCTGATTTAAATATGTTTTCCTCTTTTTGTAGGACAAAGGACATCATTTGAGATGTGTATTGGGTTTAGTTTATCAAATATATTCTAAAGTTCTTACAATGAAAAGGAAAACCCCTTTATTCTAAAGACCCAAAAGTTTGCAATAACTACACATTACTTTATTGTTTCTCCACTAAATTAAGAGACAACAAGGCCGAGGCGGGCAGATCACGAGGTCAGGAGATCGAGACCATCCTGGCTAACACGGTGAAACCCCGTCTCTACTAAAAATACAAAAAATCAGCCGGGCGAGGTGGCGGGCGCCTGTAGTCCCAGCTACGCGGGAGGCTGAGGCAGGAGAATGACGTGAACCCCGGGGAGCGGAGCCTGCAGTGAGCCGAGATCGCGCCACTGCACTCCAGCCTGGGCGACAGAGCGAGACTCCTTCTCAAAAAAAAAAAAAAAAAAAAAAAAAGAGACAACAGACATTTTATAATATATTAAAATTTATTGTTTGACATCTGTCCATGGTAGAAGATTTTCCTGCTTGAGAATCTGTCCCCCTGAATGAAGGATGCAATTATGTTTTGCCTTAATGAGCTGCTGAGACAGTGCAATAAAAACCAATTCGCTGCTGAGTCAGTGTAAATAACAACGTAAACTCTGTTTCAAATACTTTTTTGGAAGATTGAAAATAGGTAAATGAATAAAAGTAAACAAATCCATGGTACATGTCATTGTGCAGCTGTCTGTGGTACATGTCAATGCAATAGTTTGCAACGTGAAGATCAAGTCCTTGGTACACTGCAGTAACAGATGATTCCTGCAGCATGACTCAAGTGTGTCTGAAGTATTGTTTTTGCATATAAAAATATAATGACATTTTATCATGACTCCTCTTTGTTTTATAACTTTTTGAGTATGCAGCATTTTCAAAAAACAAGGCCTTATTTATTGTATAATTTGGGGTTTTTTTTGGCGACAATCAGTGAAATTAGTTGTAGATTACTTACAGAAATTATCATAACATATATTTGAGTGTCATTAGAAAAATTAGTGATCATTACGAGTATTCTAGCTTGAGACTTTAATAAATGAATTTTAAAATTTCCAGGGAAAATCTTCAGTTATATTAAATTATAGAATTAGTTTGGCCACATTTGTGAGTTAAGGTTCTTGACATTTCAGAAGTCTCTATGCTAAATATAATATAGCATAGAGTTTCTCTATGCTGAAATTCGTTTTGAAATCTAACTGCAAAATAAGATTATTTATCAATAAAACTTTCACAAATGTACCAACATCTCTGCTTTTTGATTATCATTGAATTCCAGTCATATAGCTTAATATTTTGTACAGAGTAGACATTAAATATTTATAGGGTGAATGAATGAATTAATGATTATTGGTTTCTTTAGATTATTTTCAAGAACCTGAAATAATATCTATGAAAAGTAGTATATGAACTAGCTTTGCATTACTATTAAAAGAAATCTATTAGTCACTAAGAATTATTAATTTTTTCTCATCATAGCACTGTTATTGTGAGCAAATCTTTAATACATTGAAATAATATTTAATTGACCAAGACATGAAGAGTCTTCTAACCAATCAATATTATTCCATCTATAGCTCTTATTCTCTGTATTCTTATTGATTACATTTTAAGCTTAAAATTTTATTATAAGAATGAGTAAAGGCCAAAAAGAATTTCTCTTAATTGTCAATCAAAACATTCTAATCAATAACGTAACAGGCAAATGATTTACATGTCCTTCACTCTATTTAGAGCTTTTGAAAAAAAACTCCCTTTCTTATGACCTAGATAAATAATACAGAAGACAAATTCATATTTCCATCATACGGTTTATTTACTGTCTTCTGGAGTAAATCCACCCATTAGGAGCCGAGAACCCAGTTAGCAGGGATATGTGAAAACGAATATAATATAGTAGAATAAGAACAGAGGAGTTAAGAGGATGTCCTTGGGTATGTAGGAAAAGGCACAACTCATTATACCTAAGAAAATAAGGAAAGGATTTAAAAGGAGGCCATGCTTTCACTGTCTTAAAATAACTAAGCATTGTTAATATCAGTACTAGTATAAAAGTATCACGAATATACATGTCCAATAATAAGAAAGAATTAAGGAAATAGGATATATTTCGACAATGGGATATTATGAAGGCATTAAAAGTAATGTCTTAGAAAATGTTTAATGATATAGCAATACATGTATGTTATGTTATTGGATGTAAAGACAATACACCCAATTCTATCTGTAGTAATCCCTCAATTACATAAAATATGCTCAAAATTCTATATGCAGTAATACCTCAATTATATAAAATAAATATGCATAAATAAATATGCAAGCAAAAAACACTAAAGTAAAACTCCCTGATCTGAGTAGGACATTATGGATTTAGTTTTCTTAACCATATTTTTACATTTTCCGAGTACTGTAAGCACCAAGGAGATAGTGTGTCTCATCAAAGGGAAAAAAGATTGTTATTAATATCAAATGTTACAGTGAGTTCAAGAGCAATGAAAACTGAGGAAACCCATTGAATGGTGAAATAAAGAGGTCAGAGAACAAACCCTGATACTGTTGAAGAAAAACCATAGCACCGTGAGAAGGACTTTGAAATCAGAAAAGACCAAAATTTTGGCAATTTCATTTAATGTCCTAGGGATAATTTGTTTGTTTTGATTTTATTTTCATTAAATGTTATGTGTGTGTGTGCATGTGTGTGTGTGTATGTGTTAAAGTATTACCAACATTCAATAAAAATGAATTAATGTATATGACATATATGGCCAGTATGTTGTCATGATATTTATTCATATTTAAATATATACATGTATGTGTGTGTGTGTGTGTATATATATATATTCATATATTTTTTCAAATCCAGGCAGGAAAGTGGAGCTCATGCTAGGTGAGCTTTATTTTCCTATTGAAAATAAACTCTATTTTTCTGTTGAAAAACAGAGGGATTTAATATAGAGAATGGATTAAACAGTTGCAGGAAGGTAACAGGGAAAAAACTGCTACCACCCTAGGGCTATAAAGACAGAAGAAGCTGGTATTTTACAAAATTAGGAGGTGGCACCAGCGGAAAGTAAAATTAAGAAGGAGACGAGACCACTGCTGTGGACATCCCCTAAGACAGAGAAGGGAAGAAATACCCTGGCTTCTCCTCCCCGCCAACCCTTCCCCACCCTACCAGTGTCTGTCACTGGTAAATCTCACAGTAGCCTGTTGGCAAGTGAGCCTGGGATATATGGTTCACTGGAGTCAGCTCTTTGGGAGACAGAGCAGAACAGAGGAGAAGGGGATGGGAATTGATCAGAACGATGTTTCTTTGGAGAGAAAGGAGGCTGAGAAGCAACATTTTTTTGATAGACTAAAATATGTACCAAAAGACTTCATGAAATCTGCTTATTTGTACGTTTCATAACGAGGTGGGTAAAATCTTGTCTTTCTCTGTTAACAGGACCATAGAATAGATGATATCAGTTATTTTCAACTCTGTGATTTTAGTATACCATAAAAATACTTCAGTTGTGCTCAAATGCACTTTGCTGCAGTGGTTTTTATGTGAAATATTCACAAAATGAATCCACAGAGTCTAGACTGTCTTACTGAAAATATCTGTAGCATATATGGATTTATAATTTAACATTTTGCCTCATAAGAAGCTTCAAAATTAATTTTGTGAGTATAAAATTATTTTTTAACCTATAATATGCTTTCTGTAGAGGAAATAAAAGGTTTATAAAATTTAATATTCAACAGTAATTTTCTTTGTGGAAGAGTTATGATTGTATCTAAAATATGTAATAGATCTATTCAGTATTTCTACCTATTTCTCTAACTTATATTAAGGTAATTAAAATGTACTCCTAAGTTAGTTTCTTAAAGGTATTATTTCTTTTGTATAAAGTCCAGACTTAAATATTGATGGATATGTAGTACTTAAAAATCTGTATATTTTAATTATTTTTATAATTGCCTTGTTTTTAAATCCCAATTTGCTTCACATTTAGGGACAGAAAAATTAAATTTAGTAATTACTTTTCAGGAAAAAAATATATCACTCATGAAGAACATCAACTTTGCTTCTTGACATGAATCTGAGCTTGAATTAAACATGTCAGAAGGTTCACATTTCCATTTAAAAGTTGAATTTTTTTTCATTGCAGACGTTTGGAACAGAACACAATCAAAGTCATCCCTCCTGGAGCTTTCTCACCATATAAAAAGCTTAGACGAATGTGAGTGAACAATATTCTACAATGTATGTAATTTTAAAAATTATACAGGTCATGAGACCATTGCAAAGAAACTTAAGTACGAGTATATAAGTGTTTGACAGCTTAAATATTAAGTGATGTGACTATCTGATTACTAGCTCTGTAATAATGTTTTAATCTTGATATCTAAACTATGTAATTTTTAAAGGTCTGTAATTTAGAATATTGATTCATACAAATGTGAATGTTTATGGTCAATATATTTTGCATATGAACATATGTTCAGGTGTTCTATTGTCAAAAATAAGACATGGCATCTTATATGGGAAAGTAGACAATGGTTATTTTTAAAAGTATGATTTCTTTTTTAAATTTCTGATCCTTCAGATGTTAAATGTTGCACATTTTGTACGTCTTGATAAGTACAAAACCAACATTTAAAAGCCATACATAGCTTTTTCCGCAGTAAATCTCACTGACATTCGATTGAATGTAACCTAACCCTATTTCTAATCTTAGCGACCTGAGCAATAATCAGATCTCTGAACTTGCACCAGATGCTTTCCAAGGACTACGCTCTCTGAATTCACTGTAAGTATTCACTGTGTCACTGAAGGAAAACGGAAGCCACAGCAAAGAGTGGCTACCTTTTTAAAGTTGTGGTTTAAAAAATACTCTTAGGTTTTTATTATGAATAATGAATTATTAATAATGTTAATTATTATTACTCACTTCTGGATCCCATTATTTTTATGGAGGACTGCTACCCATCACTAAAATTAGCCAATTTTTAGGGGTGTATATTTTATAGTTTGATCATTTTGCTGTTAGGAGAGCAAGAGTTAGATCCCCTTTTTGACCATTTTTTTTTTTTATTTCTAAAAGAAAAAAAATATTTAGTTTGGAAAGCATATAGCTAGTATCTGGGGACAATATTGGTCTCCTTTGAAATGCTAGGCAAAGTCTTGCTGAGAACACTTGAAGAGGACCACTGAGAGGAAACCTCCACTCTTTTTCATCACCTTAATACTTTCCTAAAAGAATAAGCTTTTAATCTCTCAAAGAACAAATATTTTAAAATATGACAGCTTTTTAACGTCAAGAGAACCTTCAGAAAGATAGCTATGTAAATTAAAGAAGTTTAAAAATAAATGTATAGAGGCTGTTATTAATATTACTTCACACTTACAAAAAATCTTCAAAAGTCCACCAAGTAACCTTTAGATCAGATTTTGTGAAAAATCTTCAAAAGTTCACCAAGTAACCTTTAGATCAGATTTAAAAATTCAAAAGTGGAAGTCGGCGCGTTTTTATTTTTTAAGAGCTGATACTCAGAGAAGGGTTCTTATTGATGTCAATTCCTGGCGAAATCTTTCAGATTTCAGAGGTCGGGGGTAGCCAATGAGAATGCCAAGATACACATGTGCGAGACCCAGATAAACCCCTGGAGTTGGTGGAACAACTTGCTGGCACTCTTTCCAAGGGGAGAACTAGATCGGAGTGCTCATCTGGGCACATGAGTGTTCAGGTTGCTATGTTAGTCTGTTAAAAAAAAAAAAAAAACAACTACAGCTTTCTTTTTAAAAAGAAAAATGGAAAACTGTTACTTAAGTGGCAGTATCTGCTTGGGTTCACTTTTGCTTGTTTTTGTCTTAGAGAGTTTTGACTAGAAGAAGCACAAGATTAGGGGAACAATTGTTGGCAGAAAATATAGAGTGTAGTCATGTATTGCTCTCAGGGTGTACTGTCAGGTTCTAAAATAACTAGGTTCAATGTAAAACTCAGATCACCCAGTCAGATTGTCCATAAAGTACTGTTAGCACCATTCTGAACAGTAATACTATCCAGAGTAAACATTGACAACTTCCCCGTCATACAGAAGGACAAAAGGCAAATCAGCATGTCAGTTCCTGATTCTCCACGACTTTGATCCTCAAAGATAACCATTAAATGTCAAGAAGAAGAGAAATCAGTGGGAAATTCTTATTTATGTCGGCTGGCTTGCAGAGTTT
This sequence comes from Symphalangus syndactylus, assembly GCF_028878055.3. NCBI lineage: Eukaryota > Metazoa > Chordata > Mammalia > Primates > Hylobatidae > Symphalangus > Symphalangus syndactylus. Next base: position 28,291,623 of record NC_072438.2, read on the forward strand.
GATATTAAGCTCTTGCCTTAATAATGTTAATTGATACTTCTGTGGTTGTGAGAATTAAAAGAAAATATTTAAAGATATTTCAAAGTAAATTATAAATAGAATAGCTTATTATAATTTACTTCTCTCAATAAATTACATTATGTTTGTTGATAAACAGGGTTCCTGTAATTAATGGTTATAAATTATGTAATCTAATAAACAATAAAATAGTGTGTTGTCACTCCTTTTGCTATGTGCTAACACATGTAAAATAACATGCTTGCTACATTGAAATCTAAGGCCTTACGATGAGCGCACTCACACACACAGTTGTTTTAGAAGGCCGTGGAAAAGCTTTATCTTTACTTATGGATAAAGTAAACTGCAGTTAAGTCAGGGAGTTAAGTCACTGGGTTTTTCCAGTTCAAAATGTAGCAACGTGTGGAAGATTACAAACTGTTTGCCGAAAGTGGAATACCTGCATAATACTGCAAAACAGATAAACTGGAGAAGAATCAAATAACTTGAGTTATTTTAGAGAAAGCCCATGTGTTATAACACGTATCATTTTCCTGGTCATGTTCACAGTTTGAATTCACTTTCCAAAGATTAAGTTATTTTCCCCTCCATAAAATATACAACTACACATATTTGCAATAGCTCTTTTCTTCATTGAACCACAGTTAATATGTTCAAAAGAAATGTATTGGGCCCGATTATGTACTAGGCCCTAGTAGAGTGTCTAGAGATGCAGAGTGACCAGAACACAAAAATTCCTGCCTCATGGAGGAGACCAGTGATAAACTGGCAAATGTATAGTATACATAAAATTTACCTATATTTATAGTATTACGTCTATCTGTAGATGAAAATGCTATGAATAAAAGACAGAACAAGGGATAAGGAATGCTGTGGTTGGGGGGAAGCTAAGACCTTAAATAGGATGATCAACAAAGACCTAAAGATTTGAGCTATGGGAGTGAACTGTGTAGATAGTGCAGATATATAGAGGAAAGGCATTCAAGACAGAGGCAACGCTTAAATACTAAGGACCTTTAGCAGGAGTATGCTAGATGTTTCAAGAATTAGCAAAAAATATCACTGCTACTGGAGAGTAGTGGGTGCTTGAAACTGAAATAATGAAGAGAATGCAGTTGTAACTACAGGTCTGGGACACTGTAATTAGGGTGGGGGAGGAAAGCCAGTGAAAGCTAGATTTCCAGAAGAGAATTCTGCTGGAGATCATGATAGTGACCAGGAGTTAAAATCTTCCAGAAGGGAACAGAATACTTGGGAGTATGTAGTTTATTACAAAAACCATGCAAGTACAAGGCAACACCTCTTTTTATTTAAATAAAAATTTTGCTTACAAGTTTTGCTTACACCTGATATTTTAATACCATGCCTTTCTAGAACTGTACTCAAGAATATAGCCAGATTAATATAATCACTACATTTGCTAAATAAATAAAACTGTTTAAAGGTGATATGATGCCAAGCACCTCTACTGCATTCTACTTAAAAAATAAAAACTTCAGCCAGGCGTGGTGACTCACGCCTGTAATTCCAGCACTTTGGGAGGCCTAGGCAGACAGATCACTTGAAGTCAGGAGTTCAAGACCAGCCTGGCCAACATGGTGAAACCCCGTCTCTACTGAAAATACAAAACTTAGCCAGACATGGTGGTGCATGCCTGTAATCCCAGCTACTTGGGAAGCTGAGGCACAAGAATCTCTTGAACCCAGGAGGCAGAGGTTGTAGTGAGCCAAGATTGCACCACTGCACTCCAGCCTGGGTGACAAAGTGAGTCTCTGTCTCAAAAAAAAAATAAATAAAAATTTCAAGTTATTTAATCACCAAATTTCATCTCTTACAGACAAGTGGACTTGATTTACCTGATGTTTTTTAAGGCCTCTCCTACTAAGAAATCCTATACTTTTTTTATTAACATTATCATTTATTTTTATTATGTATTATATAAAATTATAATGTTATATTAATATATTGTTACATAGTATAATATGCAATATATTAACAAAACAAAAACCAAACATCATGTCGTTTTATCTTCAGGGAATTTAAAATTTCTTTCGATGTGACATCAACAAGATTTCTATAATATTTAGTAATAATTTCTTAAGAATTCAGCATACTAGTGTTTTTAGCATTGTCTGTAAACAATTTTTGTTGTTTTCTGTTTATTACTTGGAAACTTCCTTCTATAGTAACAAAACGTTTTAAGTGTAGTATCAATGTAGCATACTGCTAAGCATATCACCTTTAGGACACTAGGTGGCTATGTTGAAATCCTGGCTGTAGTACTTACTAGTTAGAGGCTGAGCTAGTTACTAAATTCCCTGGGTATTTGTTCTTACATCTCTAAAATGAGGATAAAGTTAATTCCCTGCTGGCTTTGTTATAGAGTAAACATCAAGAGATAATAAGTATGGCCGTAGCAAATTCATCTCTTGATACAAAGCAATTTGTATGTTTCTGGATCTCAATTATCCCAGAGAATCTTTCTTTATGCCCAAGATCCTCGATATATGATTTTTCACTTTTCCCATTTTTTTCATTAGCCCTTCGTAAATTATTTTAATTCACTTACTCTAATTTCCTTATTTCCTTAACTAGTTCCCAAATTCCACAGGGGTCTACAGTGGAAGACTTTAACACTGTACTTACCTTTCTGGCAACCTTTTCCTAAACTGCTGTTAACTCTCCTGCCCAGTATCTTGCATTTTACTACAGGTTTTCAATGAAAATTAAAAGGTAGCACCTCTGTTTTGTGCTCTGCTGTATCTTTACTGTACTCTTCTAAAAATCACTTAGAGTTATAATTTTCAAATGTATACATTTAAAAAAAAATTTATAAGTATAATTTCCTTGACTTTTTTTGAATAATAAAGTCTCTGCCCGTGACACCTTTTTCATGATAGTCATCTTATAGGTTCCTATTTTGGACATTTTTTTCTCTTCAGTAGGAGTTGTCTTCTGCCAGCTTTCTTTTTTGAGACGGAGTCTCGCACTGTCACCCAGTCTGGAGTGCAATGGCGCGATCTCGGCTCACTGCAACCTCTGCCTCCCAGGTTCAACCGATTCTCCTGCCTCAGCCTCCCGAGTAGCTGGGATTACAGGCGCCTGCCACCACACTCGGCTAATTTTTTGTATTTTTAGTAGAGACGGGGTTTCACTATGTTGGCCAGGCTGGTCTTGAACTCCTGACCTGGTGATCCGGCCGTCTTGGCCTCCCAAAGTGCTGGGACTACAGGCGTGATCCACTGCACCTGGCCTCTGCCAGCTTTCAGCAAGAGCACGAGAGCTCAAACACTGGTCACCAGCTATTGCTGCCTCTTACTGTCCTAATGCTGAAACTCACAAGGGCTAAACTGTATTTAACATTCTTGGCCTTCCTTATAGCAGCAGGTACAAGAGCTGCCTTAAAATTTCCCTATTATTCCAAAAAACTAGCAAAAAAACCTCTATCAGAGTATTTGTATGTTGTACACATATAATAGTGCATATGTATATACTGTCTGTGTGGTATGCTGAACATAAGTCAGGTATAAGAAACTGTAGAGAAGATACTCAATTAGTCATTCCTGGTATTTGGATGATATTATCCACATCCCTCATGTATTGATTTTCGTTTCAGCTGATTCCACTTTTGCCTTTGTTTCTTTTAAAAATTTCTTTGCCTCCAACAGTGTAAGACAAATTCTCACTGGCCTTCTCTTAGTTTATATCTTTATGTGATGATATTTCTTTCTCTCATTTTTATAGATTTTGGCCCTATTTCCTGGGCTGTCATCCAACTTCTCTATCCTTGTCTTTGGATTTTTTATATTTTAACTTATTTTCCTTGCTGTCATTTTGATCTCATTGCTGTGTAAAATACTGTACCCAGCCCTAGTGCTGCTAAACTTTTTGGAGAAATGTCATTCCCATTACACTGAGTATTTCTTTATTATTTTATGGTTGATACTCCATATAGCAATAATTCCTGTACAGATAGATTTCCTGCATCCTAGTGTATTTTCCTCCTTTTTTTTTTTTTTGCCATTTACCCACTTTGTCTCATTAACAATAGCATCTGTTACTTTTTAACATGGTCTTAAAGAAAGCAGTGACTTATTGGAAAAAATAATTCCACAATATAAATACGATGCATCTCCTAGCTTGTTCTCCTTTCATGCTATTTGGGCCAACCTTCAAAGCAAAAGTCTCAAGTGAACAACCTACTAAATTGTCCACCCCTTGATACTCATGCAGATCCTCCACAATTTATATACATCTTTGTTCCTTTCTAAATTGCAGTGGATTCACAGTATCAGACTCTTAGACTATTCAAAATTACTCTTTTGGATTGCCCTTTGAAGCCATACTTTCTTTATCTCAGTCATATCAGTGCCTGAGACATGGGCAGATGATGGGCATTGAAAAATGACAGATTCAATTGAATTGAGCACCAAACTTAGAATCTGGCAAAGTTACTGGCACATAGTAAGTGCACAATCTCTATTGTCGAATGAATGAATTGAAAGATACTGAATTGAATATCCCAAACTGGTGCCATCTTAATCTACTCATTTGTGTTTCCTAATGCCCTCTCTTCTCTTAATCTTGACCTAAAAATATATATTTATTCATGCTTTACCTTTTCTAATTCTCTTCCTAGCTTGTTCTGCACAATATAGAATCCTCTCTTTTTGTTCTTTGATTTTTAAAATGGTTTCTTCTCTAATTGATTTACTTTTCTAAAGAAATCTACGTTTTCTGCAAACAAAATTGTATGTTCTATTTTATAGTTATATCATGGAATCTAAAGAGACAAATGGAATATCTCTTTACACTATAATAGCACCCAGCTTTATTTATTCCTTTGAGGATTTTCTTCACATTTTATAATATACCTTACCTCTCTCTGACATCTCGAAAGAGGAACAGCTTTTCCCTCACGTATTCATCTCTCTTGTATTGTTATTTTCTTCCTTTTCAAAAAGAGATTATATACTGCTGCCAAACATATCAGTTATTTAGATTCTCATTTCAGCTTTTTCTTTATATGTTATGGCAGCCATTTGTTTATTTCCCAAAAGAATATCTCTCTGATCTTTGAAAATAATATATGCTTATTTTAGAGATATATTAAAATACACAAAAATATGTAGACGTAAATTCAAATCACCTCTGGATGGCAAATCATCTGCCATCTAAATATGTTTCCCTTTTATTTTGTGCATATATATATATATATGTATTTTTTCTTTTTGAGACGGAGTCTTGCTCTGTCACCCAGGCAGGAGTGCAGTGGCACTATCTTGGCTCGCTGCAAGCTCTGCCTCCCGGGTTCACGCCATTCTCCTGCCTCAGCTTCCCAAATAGCTGGGACTACAGGTGCCCGTCACCACGCCCAGCTAATTTTTTGTATTTTTAGTAGAGGCGGAGTTTCACCGTGTTAGCCAGGATGGTCTCGATCTCCTGACCTCATGATCCACCCACCTTGGCCTCCCAAAGTGCTGGGATTATAGGTGTGAGCCACTGCGCCCGGCCTATATGTATATATTTTTAAATCAAAACTAACATAATACGTTAACGTGCTTCTTTTTTACTAATGTTGTATCATGAGGACTTTTATGTCATTATGTACCCTTCTATACTTGATTCTACACTTAGCACTCTTTGTCATATATAGAGTGCTCTCATTACATATGAACTGTGTATGTGTGTGAGTAGAAAAACAACTTAAAAGGAAACATTTCTATGAAACGGCAACGCAAGCGGAAATGGTATATACATATATAAAATGTTCTTTATTTTTCTGTTTTCCAAATGTTCTACAGTAGGTATATATCTGGTCTGTAATCAGGCAAAAGACATTTGCAAATGAAGTTTGTTTGCTCAGCTGTAACTTTTATGATGTATGTATTGATTGCCTACCAGCTTCCTGTATGCCTGAGTAAATATGTATTAGATGAATTTGTTATGCAGGTTTGATGTCTAATTTTTTCATTTAAAACATTTTTTTCAGTGTCCTCTATGGAAATAAAATCACAGAACTCCCCAAAAGTTTATTTGAAGGACTGTTTTCCTTACAGCTCCTGTAAGTATTTGACTGTTTTGGATCTCTCGAGCCTAATAATATATATTAGCCAGTTTGTTGTCTCATATTTTTATGGAGGCTTTGGAAAAATTTGACTCAAAATGATACCAGTTTAACAAAATAGAAAACAGTAGTCTAGTCAAGCAAACATTCGTGATTATTTACCTGAAGAAACAACTTTTTGGAATAGTCCTCAAACCATTTTATCTACACTATCACGAATGTATGCATTCTGGCTGCTCTATCATTTAAAGCTTCTACAATCCCTGTCTTTGTGAAACATCTCTGTTTTAATGTAACCAGTAGTTGGAACCGAGAAAAATATGGTGATCACTTTGGGAAGCCGAGGCGGGTGGATCACGAGGTCAGGAGATCCAGACCATCCTGGCTAACACGGTGAAACCCTATCTCTACTAAAAAACAAAAAATTAGCCGGGTGTGGTGGTGGGTTCCTATAGTCCCAGCTACTCAGGAGGCTGAGGTAGGAGAATGGCGTGAACCAGGGAGGTGGAGCTTGCAATGAGCCGAGATCGTGCCACTGCACTCCAGCCTGGGCGACAAAGCGAGACTCTGTCGCAAAAAAAAAAAAAAAAAAAAAAAAAAAGGTTTGGTGATATACTCAGCAACCTTTGTCCAAAGAATCTGCAGGAGCCACAGTGCTGCAATAACCTCCTCAAACACAGATAGTGTGCGGTGAGCAGTAACACACAATAATCCTCAGACTAAACCTTTAGAGAGAGAATTACCTGTAAATCAAAGACCACTCTGATTAGACAATAGATACTACTCATTTGTCTCAAAAGAAGTATTTACTATATATATTTGCAAAAAGCGGATTTAACACCATGTGTTTTAATGCATGCCCATATGAAAAGTAAAGTTGGAAAAAAATGCAAATATTAAAACTTGGTGGTTAATCATCAAATTCTATTCGTATCATCAGAGGACCTCATTTGGGGCATACACTGGCCTATATGCTTTAGATACAAAGATAATTGTGTTTTGATTTTTTTCTTAGTAAATCTGCCTTAAAATCCTTATGTATACAATGTTATTTTCCTTCTGGAGTGTATTTATTTCTTGGCATTTATTTGGTAATGACTTATTCCTAATCCCACAATCTTCATATATGTGTGTGTGTGTGTGTGTGTGTGTGTGTGTATTCCTGAATTGATAAGCTTATGTTCTTAAGTACATCCTATTATCCATGTCTTAAACTTTTTCACCATTATGCAGAAATGTATTTTACATTACACCTCATTGCATGCACACACACACACACACACACACACAAATGAAACAAAATGTTAATGAAACAATAATGAACCTTATTATGTGTAGTGCTCTCCTTTCTGTTCACCCCCGCCCCATTTCTCCCTCAGTGGTACATAACCCAGTAAATTTATTTTACAATAGACCAATGAGTCATGAGAAATACTGATTTTGTAACTTAATGACTTTATTTGGGTTTCAAATTTTTCTAAGCTTTGCATTTCTGTTATTAAATATTGCTACTGATTTGATAAAAGTATGCTATTCACAGTCTAGATGTCTATACACATTGTAGATAGAGCTTGATGCTGTAACCAAGTATTGCCTACTTGTGACTCACCTCTCTGCCATTCTTCCACATTCCCCTAGAATTACTCTCCATGCCAGTTATTCACAATCACTCTTACTATCAATGCCCTATCTACTACCAATACATAAAGTGTCACCTTCTGTTTCTTTCCATGCACACTTATTGGTGGTTGATGTAACACACATGCTAATAAAATATGGAGATCTATATAGATAAACCTTACTTCTAAAGCCATCTTTATAAAGTTTCATTTCTACACTAAGGCTCATTCTTAAGCCTGCCAGAGGGAAAGAATGGCATGATTATCTCTTTACAGCTAGCTGAGAACTTGGTAAAGTTAAGTGGGTTGGTTTTGGTTGGTCAGATATTAGAGAGAAGAGGCAGGGAAATAAAAGAAACAAAACAGATTTTTGTTTAATATTTATTTACTATTCCTTGGGCCACACTGAGTTAAAGTGAGTACAAACTGCATAGATGCAAGATGATGCAAAACAACATCTTTCAGTTTCCTCAGGCTCCACACAATTCCATTGTCCTTGTTTGCTCTCTAACTGCTTCATTCAGTTAGATTATTAATTAAAGAACAGGTCAGCATTCCTTGAGTTGTGGCCCAGGGAGGAGAGATATGGGGTTAATTAGCCCCTATCACCCACCATTTCTTGAAGGCTTTTAAGAAGGTATTACCTGTACCAGAGGGAAGATGAAAGCTTCAGCTCCTGATGGGGAATCAAAGAGCACAGCCAGTTGAGTCACCGTGAGAAAGTCATCACTTCGCATGTTGCTGATGTAGCACCTTTAAAAAAAAAATCAAGTAAAATGGAAATACCCCATGTTAACGTAGAGATTGTTTTATTGTCAAAGGAGAAAATGTTTTTAGTATGTTAGATAAAGAGGCATACCCAAACCACATGACACATATTTTTTGAGCTGTTACATATTTGTTAAAAGTTCTAAGTGTCAAACCACTGAACTAAATATAGCTAAATATAGCTTGATGCTGTGTCAAGTATTGCCTACAGTTTCTCCCTCTTAAGGCGGAAATTAAACAAAAAATTTCTCCATCCCCATGGAGAAAAATATTCTTTCTCTCCTTATATAATAACACTCTTCAGGCCATCGCCAAGGGGACCTTTTCACCTGTTTGGGCCATTCAAACTATGTATGTATAAGTGATTTGGATCACATTTGATGACATTGTTTCCACTCTGAATGTAAGAGTTGAGGCCATTGCAAGTCATCTATAAAACTGTCCTGTATGTGTTTCCAAAGGCATTTGGCCCAGCACCCCTTTATTTGTGACTGCCATCTCAAGTAGCCGGCGGATAATCTCCATACCAGCCCTATTGAGACCAGTGGTGCCTGTTGGGGATGGAGAAAAAGAATATTATTTTAAAAAAAAATTGTCCTTCCTGAAGAGGGAGAAACTGTCATTGGACAAATAAGCAGGTCTGCATAAAACAGGTGACAAGACTGCATAGCCTGGAATGACATTTTGAGGAACCCAGAGGGAGGAGTACTCTCTTGGGTGGAAGTTGAGTTCAGAAGGTGGTTGAGGAAAGTGGAGAGCAGAGTACATGCTGAAGAATAAACCTAAGCTTACACAGAGTCACATGCACAAGAATGATGTTTGCCAAAGTATAATCCATAAACCACAGTTCCACAGAATATTGATATAGTATATAGGGGAAAAAAGGAGTTTGTTGGGAATTATGTTTTTTGTTTAATATTTATATTATAAACACCTGTTTATAATATAAGATTTTTGTTTAATATTTATTTACTATTAAATCTTATATTATAAACAGGTGTTTAATATAAGACTACAGCCTATACTAATGTACCATGTGACTCTCCAAGAGGGTTGTAAAGTACTCATTCAACAACCGATATTTATTGAGCTCCCAGTATGTGCTGGGCAGCTGGGAAAGGAAGGGAAATGAAATAGACATATGGATGATTTACTGTGGGGGTAGGGAGGCATATAGATGACAGTCAGCAGTAACATAATAAGTTGCATAGCAGAAAAAATATATGTACTTTAGAAAATAGAAAAAGAAGACCAAAGTAAAAGGAATTGAGAGTGCTAGGGGTTGAGAAGGGGTCAAAAAACAGCCTGCATGTGTTAAGGAGAGGGGTCCGGGAGGCTGGATTGAGAAGGCAGTATTAGAGCAGGCTTGACATCTGGGAGATGAACATTTCAGACAGAGAATAGGAGAGCCTGGTGTGTTTAAAAAAGGGCAAGGACATCAGTGATTGGAGCTGAAACAGCCAGGAGGAGAGAACTGGGAAGATTGCAGAGTTCTGAAGAATGGGCTACAGGTCAAGCTGTTGTGACGACTTAGGCTTCTGCTCAGAGCCAATTGGGAGCTGTCGCATGGTTCTGGGAAAGGGGTGACATGATCTGTTCCTTGTTTAGAAGGATCACAGTAGCTACTGTTTTGAGAATAGCATGAACTACTTTTCCACAGAGTGTCTTGAGGGATTAAAAATATCTTAGGGCATTTTTATGGTGTCCTTGCCAGTGGAGGCTGGATTTCACCCACCTTTGTGTACTATTCCACCTTTACATCTTCCAGAGGAAATGGTTAATATTTGTATTGAATATATGTATAAGTACCATTAGATTTAGGTTCATTTGATCACATCATTTTTGCTTTATATGGTAAAACCCCACGTCTCCAGCCTCTAATTCTTAAATTATTAAAGTTAAAATGTTAGTGTTGAGGTGAAAAGAAATATATTTCTTGACTGGGTTTTCTTAAAAAGCACAAAATCTTGCAGGTGAGTTAATGAGATGCTACGCTTTAATTCTACAACTATTTAATCAAACAGATTATTGAATGCCAACAAGATAAACTGCCTTCGGGTAGATGCTTTTCAGGATCTCCACAACTTGAACCTTCTCTCCCTATATGACAACAAGCTTCAGACCATCGCCAAGGGGACCTTTTCACCTCTTCGGGCCATTCAGACTATGTATGTATAAGTGATTTGGATCACATTTGATGACATTGTTTCCACTCTGAATGTAAGAGCTGAGTCCATTGCAAGTCATCTATAAAACTGTTCTGTATGTGTTTCCAAAGGCATTTGGCCCAGAACCCCTTTATTTGTGACTGCCATCTCAAGTGGCTAGCGGATTATCTCCATACCAACCCGATTGAGACCAGTGGTGCTCGTTGCACCAGCCCCCGCCGCCTGGCAAACAAAAGAATTGGACAGATCAAAAGCAAGAAATTCCGTTGTTCAGGTAATTTCTTCACGTGTTATTTCCGCTGTGACCAATAACAATGGTTACATGAGACCTAACAAAAGCAGCTGGCCTTCGGCTGATTAGTGAACACTGTAGAATCATATTTCTTTTTCTTCTGCCCATGAATAATAAAATAAAGAGAACCGTAGACACAATTCAAATAATACTTCTATATGTAACGTTTTGACACCATGTAGAGCAGAAGAAAATAGGCAATTGACCAAGTTAAAAAGATGCCTAGATACTTCATAGTACCTTTCCAAAATTCAAACTTAACAAGAGCCTTTTAGCTAACTCAGAATACCTTTAAAGTATGTTAAGTCTCATGTTTGTGGTATTGACCAACCTCAAGTAATTAACTGTATTTTCGTTTCTTCAGAAAGCGAATTGAGACTTGGTTACATGATTTGTTTGGGCTCAGAAGTACAGGGGTGCCAGGAGGGACTCCAGATCCCTTGCTTCTTACTCTGAATGCACTTTCTCAGTTTGCATTCCCTTATTTTGCATACAACTGTGAGGATGCATTTTTTCCAAAAGCTATTTTTTAAAATATTTTGGGAATATTGCATTTATTTGTAAAAAGCTAAATATGAATGCATTGTATTGATATTAAATGAAAGGCTGCCATCATTCAAGTTTACTATTTGCTTTGATCTAATATTTTCCTTTTTTATGATAGAATACATTGTATGTCTTTTTGGTAGTATGCTACCTAACTATTCCAGGCGTATTTCATATTCGGCAGTTAATTTCATACTAAAAAGCTAATACAAGAACCAAGCTGGTTATTGTCCATAGTTATAGATGCATTTACTACTCACTGTACATTATTGTACTTCAGTCACAGCTGTGAATATACATTTTTCACTTAATTGTAGTAACTTTAGTCCATTCTTAATCTAATATAACTCATATCTCTGCTTGCTGACATTCAGGTGCATCTTCTATTTTTTTTTCTCTTTTTTTATTTAGCTAAAGAACAGTATTTCATTCCAGGTAGGTTTTGCTCGGTAGTAGGACTAACTACAGACACCCTTTCCTCACCTTATAAAATATAGCTTCTAAAACTGATATGCATGCTTCTGAAAGTACAGTGGATACTCTATAGATAGATTGACTTATGCATATATCACTTGTAGCTGTTTCCTGAAATCCTGACCTTTGCATGCAGCTTCTGATGTTAAACATACATATTATTAAACTCCACCTTTTCTTCTCTTTCTTTTACTTTGGCGCATTATCTAAAATTTCTCACAGTGGCTAAAATGTTTGAAGTTATGGCTTTCCACTTAAATCATCTTCTCTCCTTACATTGTATATCTGACCTTCCAACCTGTTTTTAAAATATAGCTAATTGAGCTGGTTTTAAAGACAGAGACATTTCTGATGTCAAAGAGCTAGTTCTACATGAAATCAGTTACAGACACACAGAATTTCATTTTCAATCATGAAAATTACTTTTTTTATAGATTCTTATATTTAAAAACTGTACTTATTGCTTTACTTTTGCTTCACTGTTTATAGAAAAACAGCAGCTCCCTGCTTGTTTATATGCAGTTGTTTCTTATTTGTTTATGACTTTACATTCTTCTATATCCAGAATTACAATATAACTCCATAAAAAAGAATACTGATGTGTGATGTGAAAGCATCAGAAGTTCATGGGCACAAAATGCCTTGAATAATTTAGGCAGATGGATAAAATGTTCCTAAGAAAAGTAATCGCAATGTTTTACCACTTCAGTCGTAACACTATCAAGACTGATGATTCTAGAACTAGCTCTTTAAAATACGATTCTTTACTTATTTTTCCTTGCCTGCCAATTGTGTAAAATGCCTCTTGACTTGTTTGTTTTAAACCATTATGTTAAGTATCGATTGGCCACATTCATCATCTCTTGGGTATATTCTAGACTATAAAATATTTTAAGAGCTATAGATTAAAATATATTTCTACAGTGTTAGTGTACAGTGTTAGTCTAACTTTCCATATTTTCTTAAGAAGAACTCTGGGTTTAGTCTCTATTTTAAGGAGATATTTGTTAGCTTGCCATTATCGAATTACAATTTGGATAATTTTAAGGATTTAGTAGATTTGGTGATATGACTTATTTTGAGCTTGAATGATCGATAGCATTGTATATTATTATACTGGCTGCATAACAAGTAACATGTTGAAAAGAACAGTTGATTGGCCTTCATTGACAATGTTTAATATTAATTACTTTACCCAATTAAGTGGAAAGTAATCTGATAGATATTATTTAACCAGAAAAAGCCATATTTTAAACACCAGACTACCTATAGAATAAAACATTAATATGATTTAAATCCTAAAATTATGGCAGTAATGTAATTGGTATCAAATTATTCAAGCTATTTCATTTAAATATACTTAATTAATAATTGATAAGTTTAATATTTCCAATTCACTAAAGAACGAAAGTCAGGTTGTTTTCATATATTCTGATGTAGTTTTTCCCTGTTACCGACAACAGCCAAAATAGGATTTGGATATTATCTTTTATGTCAAATATCGTGTCTTAAGTTTCAATTTATGGTAATTTAATTTATATTCTTTAAACATAATAATTGTACAAGCCAGAACTCAAAAGGATCATTTGGGCCTCCTCCCCTTTTTTCCAAAAATTTTAATTAAAATTTGAGTCCACCTAACAAGCCACCATAAAATAAGCATTATTACTGTTCCATTGAATACAGATTATTTGAATTGCAAGATATCCAGTGTACCTGTCACTTAGACTTTGTGTACTCTTATTTCATTTTGGAGTGAAGCTTAAATCATAAGACCCCAGATCCTCAATAAATATCATGGCATTAACTGCCAAACATAATGAAACCATTATATTCACCATCGCAAACTTCTTTTGAGTTCTGATTCCATTTCCACTAAGAAACATTATTTATAAGTTGAATAGTTCATTAAACAGTGTACATCACAACATAAGGATTAATCCAAATGTTCTAATGATTGTCCTTGAGGATCTCCATGATTAGTTTTTCATTCACCTTTACGTGTGTACCTCCCTACTACCATTTTATATGGCATTCTACGTATTGCAGTGATGAAAGAAAATCTGTCTTGCAGAGCGTCCATCTTTTTTTTTTTTTTGGAGACGGAGTCTCGCTGTCTCCCAGGCTGGAGTGCAGTGGTGCAATCTCGGCTCACTGCAAACTCCACCTCCTGAGTTCATGCCATTCTCCTGCCTCAGCCTCCCCGAGTAGCTGGGACTACAGGCACCCGCCACCACACCCGGCTAATTTTTGTGTATTTTTAGTGGAGACGGGTTTTCACTGTGTTAGTCAGGATGGTCTCAATCTCCTGACCTTGTGATCCGCCCGCCTCGGCCTCCCAAAGTGCTGGGATTACAGGCGTGAGCCACCGCGCCCGGCCTTGAGAGTTCATCTTTTAAAGGAATCGAGAACTTAATTTGCACTATGCATCTTTTATTACATTGATTTTCTTGTGAGACCACCGTGCTTCAAAATATTATTTATAAAATTTTACAAAGCATGACAATTCCCATCACACCATGCTATTTTTTCAATAATTCCCATAATAAAGAAAGAAGGAAGGGAGCTTAGTTTTATAAATATGTATATTAATCTTAATTGGGATTACTCTTTCTTTCCATCTTGGTGATCTTTACTTTTGCAGGAATTCACCATTTTGGCTGTAAGTAAAATGTCTGATCTGAAACATAATGCCCTCCCTTTTCAATCCTGATGTACCTTCTTCTAGTCTTGGTCTTTGGCACCTTTCTTTCAAGAGGAAACCACAGATCTTTTGAGCTTCTCTGTTGTCCTTGTAGCTCACCTTCAACTTCTTCCTGGATGTTGTTCCTGAAAGCTGTTGTTTCCATTCTGCAGTTCTGAGGAATGGTGGAGGCACCTTTTCCGTATAGCCCCTTCTTTGTGTTTCCAGGAAATCTTCGGTAGTAATACTCTTACTATGGTCATAAACATTCTGCGGAAAGAATGCATGTCATGTAAACAGTATTACATTTCCAGAACGTCTGTAGCTCTTCTCCTCCTTCCCTCCATTTCCCTCTTGGTCTTACCTTTGGCCTAGTGGTTGGTGTAGTGATAATGTAGCGAGATTTTCTGTTGTGCTTGATCTAACCATGTGGTTGCGAGGTATGAGTAAAACATGGTTCCGTCAAGCACCATGGAACGTCACGCAGCTTTCTACAGCATGACAAGCTGCTGAGGCTTAAATCAGGATTTACCTGTCTCTTTCTACAAAATCAAAATGAAAAAAGAGGGCTTTTTAGGCATCTCTGAGATTATGTGAGAGGGAGAGAATAGTGAAAAGTCCATAGAAAATTTAAAAGCCTGAGTATATCTATTTGCCTTGAAAGCCCTAATTTACAATGAGATATAGGATCATGTTTATTACTGGATATATTTTCAATTCTTGACTCAGAGAAAAAAAATAAACTTTTTAATAATTAATATCCATTGTGTGACTAGCTGTGAAATAGGCTAGAATGACTCAGAATTGGATCAGCAGAAAGTACAGCTGTGAAAAGCTCAACTTTATTAATGTTTTCCTGTCATGTGAATCTGGTCACTCTTTTTTCCAGAAAATTCCAAGCCTTTCTTTTAACCTTTCTCCTGACATCCATTGACCAAAATACCCCAAGTTGTCTCCCTGCTACATAATCTATAGTTATCTTATTTTTTTCTTCCTACAAACTAATAAATATTCTAACCTTTAGACTCAGTATCTTTTTTTTGGTTTGAATTCTCAATAGGTACAGAAGATTATCGATCAAAATTAAGTGGAGACTGCTTTGCGGATTTGGCTTGCCCTGAAAAGTGTCGCTGTGAAGGAACCACAGTAGATTGCTCTAATCAAAAGCTCAACAAAATCCCGGAACACATTCCCCAGTACACTGCAGAGTTGTAAGTTCATCCCCCAACAAAATTCTGGTTGGGATGGAGGGAATGAAAGCATTAAAGCATAGGAATGTTTGTCTTGCTATTTTTATTATTAATAATTGCATTAATTTTAATTAATATGCATTACATTGGCATAACTCTTCTTTGTACAAGAATATATTAGAGGCTACCTTCGTTCTTCTTTCTAGCCAACCATATGATTAAGTACAGAAACTAATTTATCTCTCAAAATTCAGTAAGCACTTCATACTAATAACAATGGTATTTATTTGATGCTTATTTATTGGGTATTATTTACTCCCAATTTGTTTTCTAAGTACTTAGTTTTTTAATGTATTTAATCCTTATAGCAACTAAATAAAGTAGTTTGAGAGCCTCCATTTTCAATCTCTGTAAACTGTCAATAGATTCAAGGAGTCCGTCTTACCTAATTTACTACTTCATTGACTTACGGGCGGAAGGATTCAGTGATTATCAAGTATTAAAGTAGAAAGGATAGCTTTTTCTGAACAATGCAAGAAAAGCTGAAAAGGCAGAATATGATGCCATTTTCACTTAACAGCCTTAACATAGGACCTTGCACATACTAAGTGCTAAAATGTTTGTTGGAGCACTTACAGATTCTATACCTATGCATGGTTTGCCCTTACTGACTTTATTTATAAAAAGAGGACCTTTAATGTTAGTGTTCTAACAATTCAAGGAAAAAACGAGCGAAACCTCATCATTCTCTAAACATCTTAGCCATGTTTATGTATAGCACCATCTGGTATTTGTCATTTACTGCTTTGCAAAGTTCGATGTTTGTTTGTATATAATCCTTCTGTCTTTAACTAGATTATAGCTCCTTGATGACAGGGATTGTGTGTTATTGTTTACCTCACTGTGCCTATACTCATGCCTGTACTTAATTAATTTTTAGCAATTTGAATAACTAAAAATAAAGTAATGCCTTTCAAAGAGTTGACAGAAACCAACTATCTTGTGGTTATAGTGATTTTTTTTTTTTTTACTCCTGTTAGTTCATGAAGCTATTTCACAGCTCCAGGAGTTTTAGAAATGCATGGAGACCATGCAACCAAGGCCCTGAACTTTATTTTTTATAGTCATATAGGGATTTATGCTTATTATCTATAATACTACAAACAAGTGATATCTTCCAGCACAATAGCACTTTTTTTTAAATATTTTTTTTTTTTTTTGAGACAGAGTCTCACTCTCTCACCCAGACAGGAGTGCAGTGGCACAATCATAGCTCCCTGTAGCCTTGGCCTCCTGGGCGCAAGGGATCCTCCCACCTCAGTCCCCAACCCCCATCCCCCCAAGAAGCTGGGACCTCAGGCATGCACCACCACACCCAGCTAATTTTGTACTTTTTGTAGAGATGGGATTTTGCCCTATTGCCCAGGCTGGTCTTGAACTCCTGAGCTCAAGCAATCTTCCTGCCTCTGCCTCCCAAAGTGCCAGGGTTACAGGCATGAGACACTGCCCCTGGCCTAGCACTTTAAATAAGTTTGTTTGTCATGGAGGAATTATAGTGGAAACTAGCCTCCAATTTAGACTTCAGCAAATGTGTGTAATGTAAGAGATTTATAATTCTTTTAATTATACAATAAAATCAGTACTGAGAAGAAAATATTTGCAAGTCATGTATCTAATAAAATATATTCAGAATATATACAGAACTCTTATAATTTAGATTAAAAGGCATTTTACTCAGCTAATGAATGGTTAAATTATTCATATTGACCTTTCTCCAAAGAACATATACAAATGGCCAATCAACACATGAAAAACTGCTCAATATCATTAGTTATTAGGGACATTCCAATCAAAACCACAATGAGATACCATTTTAGACCCACTGGAATGGCTAAAAAAAAAAAAAAAAAAGAGAGAGAGTAACATAGTGGAAGAAATTGAAACCCTCATACGTCGCTTTACATAGAATGTAAAGCTTCTATGGAAATCTTTTTTTGCTATTTCTCAAAGAGTTAATCACGGGTAACCATGTGATCCAGCAATGACACTCCTATGTATATGTCCAAAAAACAACAACATATATCCAGGCAGAAACGTGCACACCATGTTGATAGCAGCATTAGTTATAGCCATCAAAGAATGGAAGCAACACAAATGCCTCCTAACGGATAAATGGATAAACAAATGTGTTATGCTTGTGTAATGAAATATCATCCAGTCTTAAAAAATAATGAAGCACTGCCGTATGCTACAATAGGAATAAGACATTACACAAAGCAAAAGAAGCCAGACAGAAAAGGCTACATCTTACATGATTCCGTTTATACAAAATGCCCAGAATAGGAAAATTAACAAAAGCAAAAAGTAACCTGGTGGTTGCCAAGGACTGTGGGGGAACAGCCACTGGGAGTGACTGGTAATAAGTATGGGGTTTCTTTTGGGGGTAATGAAGATGTTCTGGAATTAGATAGCAAAGATGGTTGCACAACTGAATTGTACCACTTTTAAAGGGTAAATGTTCTGGCATGTGAATTGCATTCTAATAAAGCTGTAATTTTTGTTCCAATTGTGAAGCAAACGATTGGGAAAAAACAGTCTAGAAATCCTTTTTAGTGGGGATGATAGTGGAAAAAATTAGAGAAAATTTGTTCTAGAGATTACTGAGAGCTGGTTTTGATCTTTTTTTTTTTTTTTTTACTGTGTGCTTCCTAACATTTTATTTTGATGATTAAAATTTGAATAAAATGAGAAAAAATATTAGTATGTTCTACAAATCTTCTGTGACTTATGTATGTCCTTTTATTTTGCTGGTATCATTAAATAATGTTAGAATTCATTTTGAGAAATCAAATTTAATCCTTTTCTAACTATTGGTAATAAAACTTCTCTATTCCTTCTTTTTTCTTCAGGCGTCTCAATAATAATGAATTTACCGTGTTGGAAGCCACAGGAATCTTTAAGAAACTTCCTCAATTACGTAAAATGTAAGTCACTTGTTTGCTATTTTTTTAAATTTCTGTAGCATTTTGTTGTGTTCATTTTAGTTGTTTCTTAGAAAATTAGAAAATATTAAAAATCCTGGGAAATTTCCCTATGATGACGACCTGTGACATGAATTTAGGGTAATCTCTGCAAGGGACTTTTCTGTGTGTTCAACAGTGTCAATCACATTTTCTGTAGCAGAGCCTAAGCATCTTACTTTAACTCAGACAGCTGGTCTGTTATGTGGCCACAGCAGGAATCCAGCAATCTAAGCACATTAAAATGGGTTCAGTAATGTTTTGTAACTTCCTTTGCTATTCCCCAAACCATGCTGTTATTTTTTTTTTCATGTCAACTATTGGACTTTTTTGCTTCATTAAACTTTCATTAGAAGATAGTCAAAATTAATGATTGGTAAACTGGCTTGATAGCTCATCTGTGTTACTACATGTCCACAACTCATATTTTAAAATAAGTTCATAAGCTCAGCAGTTTCAGCAACACTCAGTGGGTTACTCATGCCCCTGGGGAGGTGTGACAGGGAGACAGGACATAGGTCAATAGCATGGGACCAGTGGAGCACCCTCACACATGCAGAAACATCCGCATCGGCTAACTTTAGCTGTGTGTCCACATATGTAACTGGCCCATAGTCACATAGACTGTAAGTTACCGAACAGACTACTTGTACAGATGGCATCCGTATTAGGCTACCTCCCAAATGGTTTCTGATTCTTAATTGCCGTCCTCCTTCACTGTTATGAAATGTACTTTCTTTTTAGCTATAAGATGATTTCCCATGCAATAAATATTTATTAAGAAGCTACTATGTACAATTCTCTCAGAGGAATTAAAATATGCATAAAAATGATCCTTATTTGGGGGACCCTCCTGGTCTTGGAGTGATCAGTGAAAAAGAGAAAGAAAAAGCCTATAGAAAGTTGACCACAACTAGATACTCTTGCCTTCTGGCAAGCACTGTAGTAGTTGGTATCATATGTAATACTGACAGTTAATTTGGTTGTTTCAACACATTATTACATGAGATGTTCTTCTGGGAATAAACCCATATTCAAATACATTCCTGATGCTATATATAAAACGCTAACAAATTTTAGCCCATCTATCTCTACCTAGTTGCCTTCTTTTAGTCATTAATTCATTTGGCAATTTTAATCAGGGATTTTTTTTGAAAAGTTTCTTGTTAGGTTTTATAGATGGCATAAAGGTTTGTGTAACCCAATACCTGACCTCAAGAATTTTATACTCCTGGGGCCCCTTGGAGAGTTTGACATGAGTCACGCTGGCATTTTTTATCATAGACGTTCCCTGTTAGTATTATTGTCCCTTTGTCTTGATGGTGTAAGGAAGTGGAATCTTTTCAGAGCCCTGGCAGTGCTGGGCAGTGAAAAGTTGGAAGACTTGGATCATTAGAAGAAAATGATCAACTATGTTTCAATTCCCTCCTTATTAGAAATTATTTAAAATCTTTGTTCCAACAATTTTTATTTAGAAACTTTAGCAACAATAAGATCACAGATATTGAGGAGGGAGCATTTGAAGGAGCATCTGGTGTAAATGAAATACTTCTCACGAGTAATCGTTTGGAAAATGTGCAGCATAAGATGTTCAAGGGATTGGAAAGCCTCAAAACTTTGTAAGTATTTGTACTTGTATTGCAGTTCCTCTACCAGAGGATTGCAGCTCGTTGTTTATTATAATCCTGCGAGAGAGAAACCCCTCCTACTTTTACCCACCCCACTCCCTCTATCTCTTTCACATTCTCTCTGTTACACACACACACACACACACATATTGTGAATGCAAATGGTCCCTTACCCCAATATTCCTGCCTTCGATGTGTGTTAAACACACACACACACACACACATGCGTTCACGTATTGTGAATGCAAATGGTCCTTTACCCCAATATTCCTGCCTTTGATGTGTTGATAGCAGATGATCAGGGGCATCCCCCATGGCTTCTGTCTCCTCTACAAAATAGATCATCCTTGTTCCAGTGCTTATATGGATCTGACTACCCTGTCCTGCCTCAAAATGGTCATTTTATTTCCTTGTCTTCAAACACCTCTCTATACTGTACTTCCTCTTGGCCCAATGACTGTAAGCTTTAGAATCCCCTTGAATCTCTGCATTAGAATAATTCTAACAGCTTATCTGGAGACTACTGTTTTTGGTCCCTGCAAGGTCTTAGCGTAAAGAAAGACAGGCTGGTGATATATCTTTCACTATTTTTTCAAAGAAAACATGCTAAGAGTTATGTCTACTTGCTCAGGGGTAGGGAGTTTGGGAGAAAAAATTATATATGATTCCAAAGAGTTGTTGTCCAGGAAATATGGGGATTAGATTGAGGTATTTCAATCAAAAGTACTTACAACACTTTTGTATTACTTGAATTTTTCACGCAGCATACACACACACATACACACATAAATGTTGTATCTATAAAGTATATAATTATGTTTGACAAAAGTGGTAGCCTAAAAGTTGGAAGAAAGACAAACCAAACTCTGAAGCCTTTAGAAGGCAGAAAGGAAAATATTTGTAACCAAGAAGCAGTTGTTGGTGATTGTAGTGGGGAGTCTGTCTCCCCTAAACCCACGATCCTGCCCCGCGCAGCCTGCGAGAGCCATGTATGACCAGTGGGCTGAAGGCTGAGTCCATTTTCTGCTCTTTATCAGATACGGAGAGAGAAGGGCATTCCCACAGCCAGCGAGATGTGTTTATAGCATCCCAAATTCAAAGCCCTCCCTGCACCTAAGAGCAGAAGTGCGTTCCTTGAGTTTTGCAGGAATAGCCTGAAACCTGACCACCCAGCAGGACCAGTCTGGGACCTGCTGACCCATCCCAAGGACTAACTTGGTGCCCTTTCAGAATGATAGGCAAAGATTCACTCAGCCTTGTGATGAAAGAGATACTAAGGGCCAGGCGCAGTGGCTCATGCCTGTAATCCCAGCACTTTGGGAGGCCAAGGTGGGCAGATCACGAGGTCAGGAGTTCCAGACCAGCCTGGCCAATGTGATGACATCCGGTCTCTACTAAAAATATAAAAATTAGCCAGGCATGGTGGTACACACCTGTAGTCCCAGCTACTCGGGAGGCTGAGGCGGAAGAATCGCTTGATCCCGGGAGGCGGAGATTGCAGTGAGCTGAGATTGCGCCACTACACTCCAGCCTCGGTGACATCGTGAGATTCTGTCTCAAAAAAGAGAAAAGAAAAGAAAAGAAAGAAAAGAGAGATACTGAGGAATGTGTAGGAAGAGGATAGAAAAAAGACCATGGGTGGCTGCATCTAACCTTTTCCAGAGTTGTCTCAGGTAAAATACAAATATTGCAACAAGCAGAAGTCTCCCTTTTCAAACAGCAGTTAAAAGACTTTCTTGATACTGGAACCTTCTCCTGGCAGGAAAGTACCTTGGAGTGGGAGGAAGGCAGTAGGCTGTAACTCCACCTGTACACGTGTGTTCAGGCGGCCATAATGAGCTTCCACAGACTGGATTGCTTACACAACAGAAACTGATTTTCTCATCATTCTGGAGGCTAGAAGTTCAAGATGGAGGTGCTGACAGGGTGGGTTTCTGATGAGGCCTCGCTTCTGGGCTTGTAGACAGTCACCTTCTCACTGTTTCTTCAAATGAGTTTTCTTCTGTCTGCTCATAGGGAGAGAGAGTGAGCTGCCTGGTATCATTTTCTTCTTGTAAGGATGTCAGTCCGTCAGAACGGGACCCCACTCTTAGAATCTCACTCAACCTTAATCACCTCCCTAAAGTCCCTCTTTCCAAGTATAGTCATACATATGTTCTGATGAACGTGTCATTAGGCAACATTGCCGTTGTGCGAACATCCTAGAGTGGACTTACACAAACCTAGATGGTACGGCCTACCACACACCTAGGCTATATGGCACAGCCTATTGCTGCTGGCTACAAACCTGTGCAGCATGTTACTATACTGAATACTGTAGGCAATTGTTACTAACACAACGGAAAGTATTTGTGTATCTAAACATACCTAAACAGAAAAGAACAGTAAAAAATATGGTACAAAATATTTAAAATACTACACCTGTATAGGGCACTTAACAAGAATGGAGCTTGCAGAACTGGAAGTTTCTCTGGGTGAGTGAGTGAGTGAGTGGTGAGTGAACGTGAGGGCATAGGACATTATTGTACACTAACATAGGCTTTATAAACACTGTACACGGCCTGGTGCGGAGGCTCACACCTGTAATCCCAGCACTTTGGGAGGCCGAGGCGGGTGGATTACTTGAGGTCAGGAGTTCAGGACCATCCTGGCCCATATGGTGAAACCCCATCTCTACTAAAAAATACAAAAATTAGCCGGGCGTAGTGGCGGGCACTTGTAATCCCAGCTACTCAGGAGGCTGAGACAGGAGAATTGCTTGAACCCGGGAGGCAGAGGTTGCAGTGAGCAGAGATCGCACCATTGCCCTCCAGCCTGGGTGACAAGAGTGAAACTCCATCCCAAAAAAAAAAAAAAAAAAAAACCACTGTACAACTGTACACTTACGCTTCACTAAATTTATTTTTTAAATGTATTTCTTTGGTAATAAATTAAGGTTAGCTTACTGTAACTATTTTACTTTATGAACTTTTTAATGTTTTAACTTTTTTTACACTTTTGTAATAACACTTAGCTTAAACACAAACATTGTTCAGCTGTATAAATTTTTTTACTCATATTTATATAAGAATTTTTTTATTTTCTATTCTTTTCTTTATTCTTTTCTATTTTTTAAATTGATTTACTCACTTTTGCATTTTTAAACTGTTTTGTTAAAAACTAAGAAACAAACACATACATTAGCCTAGGCCTGCCCAGTGTCAGGATAATCAATATATCAATATTACTGTCATCTTCCTCCACACCTTGTCCCAGTAGAAGGTCTTCAGGGGCAATAACATGCAAGGAGCTGTCATCTCCTAGGATAACGATGCCTTCTTCTGGAATACCTCCAGAAGGACCTGCCTGAGGCTGTTTTATAGTTAATTTTTTGTTAATAAGTAGAAGTACACTCTAAAATAACAATTAATAGTATAGTAAATACATAAACCAATAACATAGTTGTTTATTGTTATTATGGAATATTATGTGCTGTACATAGGCGTTGTGCTATGCTTTTATACAACTGGCAGCACGGTAGGTTTATTTACACCAGTATCACCACAAACATATGAGTAATGTGTTGGGCTATGGCATTATGATAGCCATGACATCTCGAGGCAATAGGAAATTTTCAGCTTCCTTGCAATCTTACTGGGCAACTTTTGTATAGCTCTGCTTGACCAAAATGTTGTTATGTGGTGCATGACTGTACAGTCACATTTGGGAGTTAGGGCTTCAAAATACGAATTCGAGGGGGACACAGTTCAATCCGAAACACCACCTCAAGGAACTTATCAAAGTATTTCTTCTTGTTTTGTTTTTCATTCACAGAACTCTCCCTGTGAAAAGTTATCTAAATTCCACTTTCTCCTTTCATTACATTTCTGTGGATGTTTTTGAAGTGCTTACGTTTTAGCACCTGAGACAGATATTCACTGACTCCCTCCTTAATCTAGTTATGTTCCAACAAGCATCATAGAGCAGTGTAAAACCAAACTCAGGGTAGTCAATCCTAGAAAAGTTTTATCTGAACATACCTATTCTTGGTGTCTTTTGTCTTGGAGCTATGAAGATTTTGAGAGCACATTTCCATTCCCCCTAGGCTTCTTAACCCTAATAGGCCACTTATTAGTTCATATACATGTTTCAGCCAGTCATTGAATTCCTTGACATTACAGGTGAAATTTGTGCGTATGTGTGCTTATGGATTTTTCTAGCAACAGAGATCAAACTTTTCTCTTTTTTAAAATTTTATTTATTTATTTATTTATTTGAGGCGGAGTCTCGCTCTGTCGCCCAGGCTGGAGTGCTGTGATGCTATCTCGGCTCACTGCAAGCTCCGCCTCCCAGTTTCACCAGTCTCCTGCTTCAGCCTCCCGAGTAGCTGGGACTACAGGTGCCTGCCACCACGCTCGGCTAATTTTTTTGTATTTTTAGCAGAGACCGGGTTTCACTGTGTTAGCCAGGATGGTCTTGATCTCCTGACCTCGTGATCCGCCCGTCCTCGGCCTCCCAAAGTGCTGCGATTACAAGCATGAGCCACCGCACCTGGCCCTCAAACTTTTCTTCAACTTCCCCCAGGAGCATGTGACTCCAGCAAGATTAAGACCCAGTGCTCTTCATCATTTATGACAAAGGAAAGTGCTGATAGGAATGCTTTTCTGTTGTGCATTTGTTTTCTAACATGAAACTATCCCTTCATAAGGAGAGCATGATCTTTTCTTCTTATCTGTGACTTCGCAGAATGCAAACATTTATATTTCTTATTTATTATAGGGCAATCTAGAATTTTAAAGTGATACTTTGTTTCTTTATTTTTACCTCTCTTTTTCACATTCTTCAATATATTAGTAGCCAACTTAT
Source organism: Symphalangus syndactylus (assembly GCF_028878055.3). NCBI lineage: Eukaryota > Metazoa > Chordata > Mammalia > Primates > Hylobatidae > Symphalangus > Symphalangus syndactylus. Next base: position 28,316,941 of record NC_072438.2, read on the forward strand.
GTTTAGAAAAATTAAGGAATAATTTAATTTTTCAGGAATTCTGAATACGATTTATGGCAACTATTCATATACTCATAACTATTTTCACGTGGGACTTTGAGCTTTTTGTTCAGTTTTTAAGCCAGACAAATAAATAATTAGCAAAGAATTGATAATTGAGCCAAAACTTTAGCAGTAACAAGGAAATGACAATAGTGTTAATCCTATTAATGACAATGACAAAAAAAGTATTTTTTCATGGTAAACCTTTTTAAACTTTATTGCGGATATGGGATCTGTTACTGTTGCCTCTTTTTCAGTTCTCAACGTAAAACAATGAGCTAATTTTCATAAATAAAATTATTCGTGTAGTCTTTGTGGATATTCTGTCCATTTTGGCGCCCCCAGCCCATGTTTGACATTGACTCAGTGTGTAAGTCCCTGAGATGCCCTCAGTTCTTCATTTGCAGTGGCTATTGATTCTTTTCCGCCTCCCTTCTGTTCAACCTCAAATGTAATACTACCCTGAATACACAAATCAGAGGGCTCCAAGGAATCAGAGAGCTGTAGGTGAATTAGGACATTATGCAATCATGCAAACATAATTGTAGCATCAAAGGAAAACATTCTTCCCTCATGTTGGGATTCTAAATCCATGCCTAGACTCACCGTGCCTTTTGTAACTGAGATTAATCATTGGCAACTCAAAGCATTTTATTCTTGCAAGATATTCCCAGTATATATTCATAGCAATGTCTAATAGCAAGAGAACATTTTTAAAAAGTAGTAATGAATGCTACATATTTGCAGGGATCATTTCGATCCTCAGATAGGCAAAATTGACTGCCTGATGCTTTGTCTCCATAACAATGTCCTTTTTTTCCCCTCAGGATGTTGAGAAGCAATCGAATAACCTGTGTGGGGAATGACAGTTTCATAGGACTCAGTTCTGTGCGTTTGCTTTCTTTGTATGATAATCAAATTACTACAGTTGCACCAGGGGCATTTGATACTCTCCATTCTTTATCTACTCTGTAAGTATGAAAAATAGCCTTTATGTATTACTTGAGCCATTTATTATATTTGTTAATGTATTTAATGTATTATTAAGCACTTCATTAAAATGTGATCAAGGGTTTTAGGACTTAAAAAAGGACAAACTTGTTCACATCAAATTTATTTAAATTTTTTAAAAAATATTACCTACTATCTTACATTAAATTTTAACAAAAAATTATAGTATTGTTCAGTGAATTATTTTTCATAGTGATGTGATCAATGATGTAGCTTAATTCCAAATTTTAGAATTATTATAACTTGATAGTGCTGCATATAAAAGAAATGTTATAGATTTTTGCCAGTGTTCTCACATTGGAGTATTTTCAGTATGAGTATTATAAAAGGAGAATTGATAGAGTTATTGCCAACAAACTTGCTCAATAGGATCAGCTGGGCACGGTGGCTCACATCTGTAATTCCAGCACTTTGGGAGATTGAGGCGGGCGGATTACTTGAGGTCAGGAGTTCGAGACCAGCCTGGCCAACATGGCGAATCCCTGTCTTTTACTAAAAATACAAAAAAAAATTAACCAGGCGTGGCGACACGTGCCTGTAGTCCCAGCTACTCAGGAAGGTGAGGCAGGAGAATTGCTTGAACTGGGGAGGCGGAGGTGGCAGTGATCCGAGATCGCGTCACTGCACTCCAGCCTGTATGACAGAGCGAGACTCCATCTCAAGGAAAAAAAAACAAACAAGAATCATTCGAAATGACAGGAGATATATTAGGATGACCAGATCAAGAATAAAAGCTGTTTACTAGAGGGCGTCTACTATGATATTAGCAAAATATTGAAGAAATAGGTTGAGCCGATCCAAGAGAATATTTTATGTAGACAGCTTAAAAATAAAGAGTATTTGTAGGCCTATAGATGGAATTCAAGAAATGTAAAAAAATAAATAAATAAAATCTAGAAGTAAAAAAAGCCACACACCTCCAATGTATTTCAGGTCTCTTTTATGTCAGTATCTAAAAAGCAGCATTTGAAATTATTAATTGTCTAACTGATAAGATTTTTCAGTAATGGTGGCATGCAAATATACTAATCTAACTTAAAAGGAGGGGAATAAAGATAGAGAAAAAAAGTTCATAGCTCAAGTCAGTGAAGAAAAAACTTGAAAGAAGCATCCATCCATCAGTAAAGTACTTAATCCTCTTTTTGCATAAAATGTGACATTTTACATCAAGTGACTAATTTGCGCATATTAAAGATGGCATGTTTATAAATAATGAGATTGTCAATAGGTTTATGCTGAAGTGGTGAGATGCCAAAAGTATTGAGATTTGTAGAAGTAAATTCATTTTTATAACTGGCATTTAATCAACTCAGCTGTCAGTTTAGATGGGAAACCTATTCTCTAGAGCAAATAAGAGATGGAAATCTTGAGATGACAAATTAATGAATTAGCTGTTGTCAGGTTAAACTCAATAATATAAGGTAATCAGCCTTCATCTTTATATTAAATTACTGCATTATCAGTGCGAAGTTTGACAGCAAGTCAGATTTCTGACAAGTTTAAATTATTTCTAAATGAAATATCTATCAGGATCCTCTGTATAAACCCCAAATTCTACCTTACCTTATTTTTTGCATGAAATCATGTGAAGAATTGCCTTATGTAAAAGTGTTGTTACCGTTTAAGTTCCAAGCATAAATATTCTAGCAAAAAAAAAAAATGCATCTCATATACTGCATGTGACTCTGAGTATGAACAGGGGCTGGGAATACAAAGAAGAAGGAATCCTTCCAGCCAAAAGAGTGTGGAGAAGGGTAGCTGGGGTTTTGAGAAGGAAGAAGATGAAACCCCAAACTAAACGTGCATTGTTTGCCTGTGGCTCTTAGAAACCTCTTGGCCAATCCTTTTAACTGTAACTGCTACCTGGCTTGGTTGGGAGAGTGGCTGAGAAAGAAGAGAATTGTCACGGGAAATCCTCGATGTCAAAAACCATACTTCCTGAAAGAAATACCCATCCAGGATGTGGCCATTCAGGACTTCACTTGTGATGACGGTAAGAAATCCTTGTCAACTCTTTGATTGTCAGGCATTCACATGCCTGTTCCGATGCAGCTTTGCACAAATCTACGGCATAGTTCAGCTCAGCAAATAATGATCGTGTATCTTTTGCTTTGTTGTTTGCGTTTTGTTTTAGTGCCAGGATACTTACTTTCTCAGACTTGCCTTCCACATTTGAGTCTACTTGATGTGCATTTCTGAATGTTTTAGATTTTCTAGTTTCCAATTTGTGATTGGTCTTATTTATATAGCTTCATTTTAACTTTTCTTTATTACTCTAGGCATGTTTTTTAGTACCTACCATTTTCAAAGGAGAAAAGAAATTAACTTACAGAAGTTTTAGTAAATCTGACAAAAATACTAGTTGTCATTTTTTAATGCTTTTTCTATATCATCACGTTTGATTCTCATATAGTCCTATCAGGTACACAGAGCAAGTTCTATTACTGTTGCCAGTGAACAGAGAGCGAATTTGAGCTTTATAAATGAGGGACCTAAACTTTTAAGTTAATATATTCCCTTGTGTCTCTTCATATCTGTTTCCTTGCCGTTTCTCTATAATTCACTTTACATTTACATATTCTAATTAAAAATATAATTTGTACAAATAACTATTTCCATTGTATTGGTAATTGTAATTACAGTTTACAAATTGCAAGCCATTTTCCAGAATTCTTCCCTAGGCAGTCTGAAAACAGTGCTATATAGAACTTATGGTATCAATTAGTAAATACTGAATGTCCCGTAAATAAATGATTATGTAGCTTAAGACTCTTGTGTTTGTTAAGTTAATTTAAAGGCATAAAATCCCTTCTAGCACCTTCAAGACCACAAATCTTGGTTTTCCTGTATTTTCTCTGCGATTTAGGAAATGATGACAATAGTTGCTCCCCACTTTCTCGCTGTCCTACTGAATGTGCTTGCTTGGATACAGTTGTCCGATGTAGCAACAAGGGTTTGAAGGTCTTGCCGAAAGGTATTCCAAGAGATGTCACAGAGTTGTAAGTAGAGCTTGTCTTTTTTTTTTTCTTTTCTTTTTCCTTGATGATAAATGTTTCACACACCCAGAGGAATGGAGACCAAACAAAAATCTTTACAATCTTCTTTGCAAATCATATTCTAAAGCCAGTTAATTATTATCCTGTAAAACGGTAAACAGTTAATGCAAAAGCTACTTTAGAGGCCCTCGGGAATTGCTGTGTGTGTGTGTGTGTGTGTGTGTGTGTGTGTGTGTGTTTATGCTATATGATTTCTCAGTGCATTTACTATGCTAAGGTGTACTATGACTCTTCAAGAAAAAATGGTAAAATATAAGGTATCTTTCACATTTATTTGTTCCTATACTCCTTTTCTCATGGAGCATCTTACAAAACTAAGGGCCCATGGAATGCACTTTGGGAAATGCTTTATATTTAATTTACTTACAGGCTAGGATATTCTGTACAGGAAACTTTTTTTTTTTTTTTTTACCTCTGTGACCCCTAGGAGAAAATTTTACCACATGGGATAAATAAATATCTGGTATATGGAAGAAACTAGCATAATCTCTTCCCTTAAGAAGAGATGCTGCTTTTGGTGGCTTGAATCAAAGTCCTTTAGATCCTAAAGGGTATGGGACCAATTATCCTTGACATTTTCATAACTGATAATTAACCACAAATTATATGGCCAATATATACACATCTCGACCTTCTTCTGCACTGCCCACGCTCCCCTGGCTGCCTCATGCTACAACTGCAGAATGGAATTCATTAGAGAATATGCTCCCAGAATAATGATGCTTCCATGCCCCATTCATGCCATTCCTTTGTCTCTAAACTAATGTCATATTCTGGATATGCTTGATCTGAATACAATTGAGTCACTTTGCCTCTGTTTATTTTTTATCTATGTGGAACCATGGATCAATAATGATTTAAACCCAAATGTAATTTGTGTATCAGTTATTTGTGCAGATGCACACACATATTCCAAATGAGCAGGTTTGACAAACTTTTGACAGTGTGCAACATAGGTCATGAGGTTCAAGGACATGTCATTTCAATCTTTAAGGATCTTATTTTCAAATCACTTGCAATTCTTTAAATCCTAAGTTTGATCCTGAATGGAACACTTAGAAGAAAAAGGCACAGTCTTAGCACTTGTGCACAGAACATGCCTCTTAGATTTGAACTGCTGTTAAGTGCTCAGGTCCTCTCTCACTACCAATTACATTGGTTAATCAACTGGAAGGACTGTTTTGTATGTATATGTATGTAATTAAATATTTAATTCTTATAGTAACTTTTTTTATTTCAGAAGATCACATAGGGATATTCCGAAACCCTCCTCTGTGGGAAGGCTAGATGCATATAGAATATTCTGTGTCCACAGGACGGGGAACATCACACACCAGGGCCTGTTGTAGGGTGGGGGGATGGGGGAGGGATAGCATTAGGAGAAATACCTAATGTAAATGACAAGTTATTGGGTGCAGCAAACCAACATGGCACATGTATACATATGTAACAAACCTGCACGTTGTGCACATGTACCCTAGAACTTAAAGTATAATTTAAAAAAATATAAATAAATAAATAAATAAAGCAGGGATAGTTAAAAGTAAAAAATAATAAAAAAAAATTCTGTGTCCAAAGCATTAATTTTAGGAGTACACCAATGAAGAACTTACACTCAGACCACCTGTGATGCTAAATCCCTTCTGCTATTTTAACTGGACTACGTGTTAGTCCCTTTACTCTATTTCCATTAAATAACTTTAAACATTTCTTACTAAGCTCCATTGGACATCCTGCTTGGTTTATGCCCTGTGCTATCTACAGCATACTTCACCTATTCAAAAAGTTGAATTTTCAATCTATTTTACTACAAATTACTAAAGATAGTCTTTTTTTCTAAAGAAAGTTTGTTACAAAGATGAGAAAAATATTAACTCATCTGTTGTGAATTCAAGTTTTACCCCCTAGAGAGCTTATTCTTGTAACCTTACCGAGTCAGCAGAATCCTTCTTACCAGTAACATATATGCATGTATTAGAAGAATTTCATATGTGTATTACATTAAATAATTAAAGAGTTTGGCAAAAATTAGTATTATTGGTGGACTAGTTTGAACAAATGGTATCCATTATTTTTAATCAGTTCCACATAACTTCCGCCTTAGATTATTTTACATATAAACATTCATAGCTCACATTCTGAATCTTGTTGACCTTCCACTGTGTTTTCTAGAATAAAGGGAGAGTACTGAACTATATAGGGTGATGCTTCCCTCTAGTGGTATCAAGAAAAACTTAGGTAGAGGAAAGAAAAAAATGGAGAGGGGTCGAAGAAGAAATATTAAGTCAGAAAATTTAGGTAGACATGATGAGTCATAACATAGACTCAATTATTTATCAAACATTAATTATATTTTCTGATAACTGATGCCTTTTATATCGCTGTTTTTATTTTGAAATATTAGGAATAAATTATTATCTTAGGCAACTTCTCAGCTACTTCTATATCCAGAAAAAATACCAACTTCAACCTGCAGTCTTGAAATGGACCACAGCATTGGGGTAGGAGGGGCCACGTGTTCAATGTCCCAGAAGTGTTTGTGGGCACATCTATAGCCAGATGGCCCCAGTTTCTGAATGACATTTGTACCCTTCACCATCTATGTTCTAGGAAAAACAGCCTTGGAAGGAGATGAAATTTATTTTCCTTAATGTGACATAATAGATATAACTTCAGGTATTCGGTTATCTTTGTGTCCTGCCAGTTAGCCCAAAGCCTATTTTCTGATTGTTCTTCTGACTCTAATAAGAAGGGAAAGTTTACTTATATATGGTTATTTGATTATTGCTATTACTATATATATATTTATATTTATACACTTCATCAATTTATACTCTATAAAATTTCCTAATGTTATCATCACCAAGAAGATATATGCTGGTTAAAACTATTTTTAAACTTAAACCTAATATGTTCAAATCCCCAAATATGCCTTTAATGTGTCCATTGTTATTCACTAAGTGTACTGACACATATTAAGGCAGCAATGAGTGGTCTTGGCCACAGCAGCAAGGTTTTGTTACTAGTTAATGAATTTCATGGTATTGTGTCCACATAAACACAAACAAACTGAAGGCTGACTAAAAGTATGGTTAATTGAATGAACCTCCTTGCTTGCACACAGATGGCTAAATGCTGGGCTTGCCTTGTTAGATAAACCACAAAGAACTGGACTCGTGGACAACTCTGCTTTTTTTTTCTTTAATTCTCTTAAATAATAATCCATGCTTGGAAGACGACATCTTAAAGCAAAAATTGCCAAGTGGTTCTTTGCCTCAGTTAGGAGTGAAGTACTGTTTATTTTATTCAAGGCCACCATTACTTTGTAATAAGATAATACTGTTCCGTTGTTTTTAGGTATCTGGATGGAAACCAATTTACACTGGTTCCCAAGGAACTCTCCAACTACAAACATTTAACACTTATGTGAGTAACATATTGCACTTTTCTTTGAGTTACTCTATTTCCAGAAAATGGGGATGGCAAGGGACAGAAGATTTAGTGACCCTTTCAGATAATACAAATCATTCACAGTTACATGCTTCCCTCCTTGCTCATTGCGGTTCTGGATCCCTGGCTACATCTTCATTGAATATCAATCAGGCGATGGAGTGTCTTAGCAGGAGGTCCTGCTCTATTCAAAAAAGCACAAATATGACGAAGTCTGAGTAGTCAGAGAATTATGAAAATGTATAAACCTGTAGATTTTTATTGATAATGAATATGGGTTATTTTATGACAAACTAAGGAAGGAAAGATAGAAAACGATGCCTTTATTCTTGACTTTAAGCAAAAGATAGTAGGTGGTAATGACTTTCCCAAAAATGTAAATGTAGTTTATTATGTTTATTTCTTATACAAAGCATTATTAAATAGGTTATGGGTTTCCAGTATTAAAATTTATTTTAGAAAATCCATATATATTCATGTAGTGTTTAAGTAAACTTGACAAAGATACTAACATTCTGAGTATAAATTTCAAAATTTTGATTTTTTAGCTTAAAATATCTCTTTTTTTATTAACATAAACAACTTTTGACCATGCTTAAGTTGTAAATACAAGAAGATATTTAAATATACAAACATTTGATCTAGTTATATGCACAATGTTTAAAAATTGATATAATCTTTTACATATAATACCGTACTTTTAGAGTAGCCTTATTGGTAATTGAGAAAACTTTTTAGAACACAAAAAATCAGGAAAAGATAGTAAATATTAATAGAAAGTACCGTATCATTTGTTTAAGTCTATCTGATTTTAGAGTAAATATTACTAGCGTAAGAAGCAGATTACTAGTGTTCCTAGAATTAGAAGGTTTATTTCTAAGAGAATTCTACAAACCTAAGTGGCAAAAAATATTACATGCCCCAATGTAAACTAGGTACATTGAAGCTAGTTAAAATTGCTGCTGATCACTTTCCTTGAAAGTATGGGTAAATCAAACACTTTTTAGAAAGTAAATAGGACTATTTAAATGACAAATGATTAAATAACGGAAAAAGATGTCCTCTAAGATGTCTTGTTCTGCTTCTAGTTATTTATTTGATAGCAGCAAGAACTGATTACATACATTTTGTTCTGTTACATATACCACTAAATTGCTGCAATTTCCAAAGGGTCACTTTAGCAGCATTGGGTCATTTGTGGGACAGCATGTGATTACTTTCAAGCCAGTTCGAAATGACAAATGAGGATTTGTGGATCCAAAAATGGTTTTACTAGTGACTCATGATACAACTCTAGGCAAGTTACTTCTGCTAATACAGATACTTTTATTTTTAAAATTTAGAAATAGTTCTTCAGCAGCTAAAAATATGAGTATAAAGCTCCTCTCAGATTCTTTTTTTTTTTTTTTTCTGAGACGGAGTCTCGCTCTGTCGCCCAGGCTGGAGTGCAGTGGCGCAATCTCGGCTCACTGCAAGCTCCGCCTCCCGGGTTCACGCCATTCTCCTGCCTCAGCCTCTCCGAGTAGCTGGGACTACAGACGCCCGCCACCGCGCCCGGCTAATTTTTTGTATTTTTAGTAGAGATGGGGTTTCACCGTGGTCTCGATCTCTTGACCTCGTGATCCGCCCGCCTCGGCCTCCCAAAGTGCTGGGATTACAAGCGTGAGCCACCGCGCCCGGCCGTCAGATTCTTAACATTTTCACAATTTCGTGGGTCCATTTTACTGACATTTCGAAATTTTAATAAAGGAATAGATTATCCTCAGCTTTTCTGAATCTTCCATTTATTCATATATTTTGCATTTTGCTTCAGAAAAAAATTACTGAACATATGTAGTTATTACATATGGTGAATATATATTAGTATTATATATTGTATATATACATTTTAATATATTTTTACATATATAGTGAGTGTATATATATATACACTATATATATAATGGAAATAAGATCAAGTTCATGCAATGTAAATTATGACCCATAGTACAAACTATACATATAAATAGCCATTTAACATTGGTAAAAATTCAACGTCTCTCCCATTCACTTAACATTCATTAAACAAATATTTATTGAGGACCTGCTATGTGACCGTGACTCAGCCAGGGGCAGGAGCACAAACGTTTTTATTGATGGCATTTTGGTAATTTTATTTTGGTAAAATTATTTGGTAATTTTATTGATGGTAATTTGGTAATTTTATTTTGGTAAAATTATTTGGTAATTTTATTGATGGTAATTAATCAGGGGTTCTTTCAGTGACCAAATTTGAGTCTGTGTATCAGTGAACATATGTATCAATTAGGTTAAAGTATGTGTATCTGATAGGACTTTTGAGGATAATTTGCAAAATTTGTCTATCGCAAGTCACCTCCAGGGAAGCTCTCTGTAAAATATCAAAAGCCTTATGTGAGATGGGAGCAGAGGGATAAGGGAAAATAAACTCTGCTCTGAAGCTGCTGCTCTGAAGTGAACCAACCCCTTGCACGCACACTACATTGGCTAAAGCAATGCATATATATGTAATCACTCCTAATTTCAAAACGGCGAGGTGTAAATAATCGTGAATAACATTGCAGTCTACCCCAGGGGGTCATTCACTGTTTTATTGTTTTCAGATAACAGCTGAATGCTAACAATACTGCTATGACTATGAATAAGAAGACCCTTCTCCTTCTAAGAATCACTAATGTTTTCATTTCTGTGGTTAATAGTGTACTCCATTTCTTTTTCTCTTTTAGAGACTTAAGTAACAACAGAATAAGCACGCTTTCTAATCAGAGCTTCAGCAACATGACCCAGCTCCTCACCTTGTGAGTGTGAAAGTGTGGTACTGAGTATTCATTAATTCATTGGACAAAAGGCAATCCCTAGATGCTGGACATTGCTGTTGAACAAGACAGTCTCTACCCTCAAGGAATGTTTCTATTGGGAGAAACAGACAAAACCACAATACGTGAACAAATGCAGATATTAGAAAAAGTATTAGGTTCTATAAAAAAAATACAAAGAATAATTTAGGTTTTTGGGGGACTTAGAGGCGATCCCTGAGATAGGGAAAATCCATCTTAGGGAAGGGACGGCTGAGGCACCAAAGTTGGGCAGGAGTAGGCAGAGGGAAGCATTCTAGGTTGTATTTAGGAAATAAGTATGTTGTGTTAGGGAGACAACACACAAAAAAATAATATATTATGTGTTAACACTGTCAGTTAATAAGATGCTTTAATAAGCCTTAACTGCTTTATTTTGGAAGTATTTGACCATTTTTTGGATTTCTGACTAAAACAAATTGACATATGTATGCTTTCAGAATTCTTAGTTACAACCGTCTGAGATGTATTCCTCATCGCACCTTTGATGGATTAAAGTCTCTTCGATTACTGTAAGCATCTTGTGTTCAACAAAATATCTCTTTTCTCAGAGATCTGAGTTTGGGATTGTCTTTTTAAGGATGTAACTACTTTGTTGATTCTTGGTGCTTGAAGATACATGCATTAGGATTTGTTATAAATTAGGAAATAGAAAAATCATGTCTTACAGTATCATTGTCCAACAGCTTTGCTTTGGACAATATGACTTCCTTCTTAGTAATACTGATTGTTATAGTCATTTATTTGATTATATGTAACATTAAGACATATGGTTTATATAGTTTCAATTAACTTTCAAAATTAATCTGAGAAACTTTCAAAATTAATTTATTTAGAAATTACATAGTATATGAAAACATTTTTACTATAAAAATGTACTTTAAAATATGTGAAATAAAACATGATCCTTGATCCTACTCTCCTGCCTCAGAATTAACACTTTGATGTGCTCTCTGGTCCTTTTTCAGGTGCATTTTTTTCTATTCTAATAGATGTATGCCCATGGCTGTATAGCTTTTAAAAGCCACAAATATTAATAAGATCTGTTTTTGTTCTGCCATTGTCTATTTTTGTTTAACATATGCTTTTGAATATTTCTAGTCTATCATATATATGAATAAAAATATATACATAAGAATAGAATAGATATATATTTATACATATATATAACTCAACTGTTTAACTGGTAGAGACTGTTCTATTGGTGGGAGGAACCAGAACTGATTCAATCATCATCTTTACTATGATTTGGTTTAATTTCAAATTTTAATGGTTACTATACAGTACTCTAATGAACATCCTATACATTCCTCTTGGTACAAATGTGCTGGCATGTCAGCAAGAATTTAGGGTGTGTGGGAAGATACTGTCAAGTATATTGGAAGGATTGCAAAAGTAACTGTCTTGTTATTCCCCAAACAAGACTTGGTCCATTTAGAAGTTTATTTTTCCACCAACTGTTTAATAGAGTGTTTTTTCAAAACACTCTTGCAAACATTGAATATTTATTTTTCTTTTATTTTTGTCTATATAACAGATTGAAAGTTATTCTGCATTCCTGTCTTAATTTGCACTTCCAATTAGTAGAGCATTTGAGTATATTTTATTTGTTTACTAAGCACTTGTGCTTTTTATTCTAATGAGCTTGATCTATCATTTCCCCATTTTCTGTTGAGTACTTTATATTTTCCTTATTCATGTAGATATCTTTATGCATCTATTACTTGACTCTATGCTTGCTGGGTTTTTTTTAATGAAATAATCCTTATATCTTATATAAGTTGCAAATATATATTATTCTATTTCTTATATGGAATATTTTATTGTTTGGGTATATTTTATGTTGTCAAAAATTTCTCCCACTTTTCCTTGATGGTTTCTGGATTTTATACTGAGCCTTTGAAAGCCTTCCTCACTCCACGTTTATAAAAGGGAGATCTTCTTTATTTGCTTTTAATACATTTTTATTTTTACATTTAATTCTTCATTCTGGAATGTATTTTGTACACATAATGTGAGGTGGAAGCCATTTGCTTTCTCAGGTATCCAGTTGTACCAAAACTGTTTATTTTGTAGACTGTCTTTTCTGCACTGATTTAAAATGCTTATTATAATCTAAAGTCTCGGAATTTCTCTGGAGTCTATGAGTTCAGAAATATAGGAAGTTTAATTTTTCTTTTTCTTTCTTCTAGTTCTCTACATGGAAATGACATTTCTGTTGTGCCTGAAGGTGCTTTCAATGATCTTTCTGCATTATCACATCTGTGAGTACCTAGTTTATGAATATAAGTTTAGGGTCAAACCCTTCCTAATGAGTGATTTGGAACATTCCTCTGCCAGTTATTTTATTGTAACATCATAAGATGTAATTGGTTTCATCTTTAAAGAAAATGTGAAGATTTTCAAACTGGAGATGATGCCCTCTGCAAGATGGCTTTAATTTTCCCTTCTGGCTCTTATTTTCCATTAGTCGAATTATCTTTGCTTAGCTAAACATGTCTCTTCTACAAATATGGCTCTCCAACTTTACTAGCCTATGCCTTTTCTCTCATTATTTTCTGATTCTAGAACATCAGCTCCCTTTCAATTATCTATCCTAACCCTGCTTTTCTAAGTCACATCCCAAGTATCACCTTCTCTATGAAGCCTATCCTGATCTGCTCAAAATGGATTTACTTATTCAGCATCAACTATGGCACCACGCAAAAATAAATTCAACATGGTTCGAGACTATAGTTTTGGAAGTAAGACACAGCCAAATACTTAGATTAGGTGAAATGGCTTTTCCTTTGTGTTTTCTCTGTTCGCTACTTGTTTGTACCTCCATAGGTTTTGGAAGTACAATATAACCATTTGAAAATATGTGATAAGTGGGGTCCAAAAAACCATTTGGGTTAAATTCCATCATTTTATTATTACTAGGTGTAATGTTAAGATCATGGCAAACCTAGAAGGAAGTTCAGCCAGCAGCCTTAGGATCCAAAGCCTCCTTGGCTGATGCTGAGTTGGGTGTCTGGTGGCAACTATCTGCTTCAGTCTAAATAGCAATGTCAGTTGTGCCCTAGTTCCCTAGAAGAGATTGCCTGTCATATCCTCTCCTGCTTTTGCACTTCTCTTGAAAACCCACAAACTCCAAGAAGATACGAGTTTACAAAATTGAGAAAGGAATAGTCATTTTTCGCTCCAAAAATATACATATGATTGGAATTTTAAAATTTACTGCCCAAAAGTCTACGCTTTTACATCTTCTTTGAATTGAATTGAAGATCCAATAGTCAATCACATCATGTCTGCATTTGCCTTATAGAGTCTGCGTTATCAATTGACATTTTGTACATCAGTCTATCAGACTGGTGCCTATTAATATTCCTTCCACTAAACTGCTAGGTCCAGGAAGGCAGGGCCTTTACATTTTCGTGTTTGAGCCAAGAGCCTACCTCTAAGCCACTCCTTTACAAACTCCATGGCTACCACGTGCATGAGCTGCAATATGAAGGAAGCTACTAGCTCAGAGGTGCAGGGCTGCAGTGCCCTCAGGCAGAGAATGCAGGCTGAAGGAGGAGGTATCCATTCTGCTAGTGCTATGGTCAGGCATCAGAAAAGGCTTCACACGAAAGGTGCTGCTTGAGCTGAGAGGAACTTCCCTTCATGTTACCAGCCTCCTCCCGTGACAGTGAGACCAAGTGGAGTCTTCCTTGGTCTGTGCCCTGCTCTGCTTTGCATTTCTTTCGCTCTCTCTCTCTCTCTCTCTCTCTATATATATATATATATATAAAATTATATTTTAAGTTCTAGTGTACGTGTGCACAACGTGCAGGTTTGTTTGTGCCTTGTCTTTTACCCCCTAGATCATAAAGAGCTCAGCTTTTTCACTTTTCCCACTTCCTCCCCTGTCACAGCAAGGACTTAAATGTTGGCAGAGATGAGATCAAATGACTAAAAAACATCATTTTGCTCATTATTAATTTGGAAGGGTTTGAATCTGACATACATATGTGGGTAACATTCACTACATTCTGATTCTTAAACGGGGCATTAAAACTTCCAGAGTATCGAGTATTATGATTCTACACATGTATTTCAGGGGCTACCTAAAAAAAATAAGATAACTATCCTGACGGTAGACCTAGAAGGATTACTAGTTAGAAGCTAATTGTAAATCAGAAGTAAGCAGTTTTTAAATGCCATTTTATGCATCTATGGCTTCAATCCAAGCTTTATAAGGTTATGAGTCCAGGTCTCAGTTTCTTAATCTGTAAAGTCAATTATTAATTAAATGGACCTTATAAAGTTACTATTTAGGATAAAATGAAGGAATTCTTATAAATGGTTTATCCCGGCTCCTGCGTATAATAATAGTGCAATAAATGTTAACTATTACCTTGATTACTTTCCTGTCACTACGTCTAATGAACAGCTGTAAAATGAACGACCTTGAAAAGGGACAGACAGCACCCAGTGCAGGTCCAGCTCAGCTCTAGTGAGCTAGCTCTAGACATCTACAGGATTTTGTGTTCTTTCTTTGTACTTACCTGTCCTTTATCTGCATCATTATTCCCAACCTTTCTTTCTACTTAACTCTAACTATCCTACATAGCTTAGACTTTCTTAACCACTAGCCTCCCAGAAAAGTTAATCTGTTTGTTCACCATCATCTTGTAAATACTTCTCCTACGTCACTTCTAATGAAACTTCTTTGCATCTGTGAGTATATCCCAATGCTAATGCTAATCTCCTCTGCAGCAGGGGTTCTTCAGAGGTAAGAATAATGCATTATTTATATTTGGGTCCTCAGAACCTTGCATTGTAATTTAAGTCATCAGTAAATAATTGGTGAATGAAATGTTAATGCACTCAGGGTGTGCTTACACTCAATATAAACACATCTCTGAAAATATTAGGAGACCTTCTAAAGCAAAATGAGTGTTAACACCAGTGACAACTCACTAAATCCCAGTGCACATCATTCAGGAAAATGGGGAATCCCCAGTGTCTCTATTTTTTGCTAAATTGTTATCCTCAGTAAATCTATGGGGATTTTCTGCTGAGCATCACTTTGAATTCTTTTGCCCTTAGGAAATAACAATACTTCCATACTTGTGTGTGTGTGTGTGTGTGTGTATGTGTGTGTGTGTGTGTGTATGTGTGTGTGCTTTTGTGGTGTTGTTTTTCCAGAGCAATTGGAGCCAACCCTCTTTACTGTGATTGTAACATGCAGTGGTTATCCGACTGGGTGAAGTCGGAATATAAGGAGCCCGGAATTGCTCGTTGTGCTGGTCCTGGAGAAATGGCAGATAAACTTTTACTCACAACTCCCTCCAAAAAATTTACCTGTCAAGGTATGGTTTTTAATCATTTGTGTTTCTTTTAAGAATTAGTATATTAAGTAAAAAAAAAAAAAGACAACCAATTGTCACTCCAAAGGTATGGTTGAAATGCCCAATAAATGATTATTTTTTCAGCCCATGCTTGGATGAGACAGAGCAGTTACCCGAGGTGCTCAAGTAAAGAATTAGGCTTTCCAAATAAATCTCAGAAATAGTTGATTGGAAATGATCAAGTTTTCTTGAAAATGTATCAAAAATGTGGAGTTCACAATTTCTGGAAATTCCTTTCATAGCCTCTAACAAGTCAAATGTTTTGCTTTTGCCCTGTCTGAACATGTGCCCTGCTCCTAGGGCTGCCAGGGCCCTGTGGCTTCCTCATACCAGGTAAGGAGAAACAGGCCCTCCCAAGTGTTCAGCCCAAACCTTCTGACTCACCTCATGTGCTGCAGCCTTCCTATGTTGATGTTCTTGTTTCTTGCTTGTTTATATCCCTTTCTTTTCCCTTTGTTTGATGTATTTGTGAATTCTAAATATTGTTAGAATAACAAATATTATTTTCCTTTCTTATTATAAGAATAATGCATGCCCCTGAATCGAAAAATATGAATAATAAGAAACAATTTATTTTCTGCAAGAAGAAATAAAATTAACCATTAATCAGCATACGTAGAGATAACCACTACTAAAGTTGTTGTAAATATTTCCACTGATGGTAGTCAACTATGTGGATTTAGGTTCCTTATAAAAGGTGGGATAAAGTTTACTGTCATTCTTAGATTGTGGGGGTTTGGGGGGGCTTTTGTTTTGTTTTGTTTGTTTGTTTGAGACAGAGTTTCCTTCTGTAGCCCAGGCTGGAGTGCAGCGGCACGATCTCAGCTCACTGCAAACTCCACCTCCCAGGTCTCGGTTCAAGCAATTCTCCTGCCTCAGCCTTCCGAGTAGCTGGGATTACAGGCATGTGCCAACATGCCAAGCTAATTTTTGTATTTTTAGTAGAGACGGGGTTTCACCATGTTGGCCAGGCTGGTCTTGAACTCCTGGCCTCATGATCCGCACCCCCCCCTCCCTTAGCCTCCCAAAGTGCTGGGATTACAGGTGTGAGCCACTGCATCTGGCCAGATTGTGTATGTTTTAAGAAGGTCACTCATGATTACTAGATGGAGGAGAGAAATTCTTGAAATGTTAAATGTCTAATCAGAAAATGTTGATTAAGCATGTTTTATGTGCAAAACTCAATCCTAGGTGTTATGGAGCATAGAGAACTTTATGGTACGGCCTTGCCTTCCATGACTTGAAAACCTAACTAAAAAGATAAGTTTTCAACATTTGAATATTTATGGAGGAAAAACATACTTAAGTAGGTAATACTGTGCCGTGGGTTGCAGTGTGAGCTCTGAAGCCCAGCCTGGCTGGAGCCAAATCCCAGCTTCACTTTTTGGTACAAGATAACTGTAGTTTAATTACTTTACTAGTCTGTGCCTCGGTTTCCTCGTTGTAAGCAAAGGTGGTGATGGTTACAGTCTGAAAGGATTTTGTTAAGATTAGATAATATAGATAAAAGACTGCCTCAAACACAGAAACATTCAATATGTCAGCTGCTGATTGTATTGTTATAACATTTCAAAACACCAAAAAAAGTTGATGTAGGACACTTCATAATTTATTAATAAAAAAGTAATTTTCAAATCCTGTACACACCCTCAACGTTTTTAATTTGGCCTTTAATGTATTTCATAGTGGTAAATGTTTGCAAAAGGTAATTTGTAGCACATTGTAAATATTGACATTTTAAAACAAAACTCGTCTGTGATTTTTTTTAAATGTGTCTGATGGAATCTAAATATCAGAGCTAATTTTATAAGAGAAAAAAACAAGATACTCCTTAATATATTGCATTTTTTTCTTAAACTGTATTTTTCTCCTTGAATTCCTATTTTCAATACCTCAGAAAATTGTATCATTTTTTGCTCCAAAAAATATGTATATAATTGAAATTTTAAAATTTCCTGCCACCAAAAGGCTGTAAGTTTTTACATCTTCTTTGAATTGAATTATTGCTGTTAATACTAGTGCATCACTGATTGAAACTACATAATTATTTATCAATATTTTACTTTATTGAAACTTGAAAGTGAGATTTTATTGCAGTGCCTCTCTTGGATTATGTGCATTGATTGCAAGAATTTTTGCAATAATTCTTCCTTTATGATCCTAGATCTTTATTGGGACAGTGTTCCGTGATACGTTTCTGGTGGGCTGAGAAGTATATCATTCTTTTGTAAAGTGGAAGAGAGATGATTGTCAAAGGGGAGGCAAGAAAGGTGAAACTGGCATAAAACCTTCTATTCAGCACATTATTAGGCAAATTTAATGGGGAAGTTGAGAAACTGCAAACTGATTCTGTTACACCTTTCTGTGCCAAGTGATACTCATACTTTATTTTCAATAATGCTAATGCTTATCTGTATTTCTTAAAGTTTATAATTCCCTGCAGCTATTTCTTGAAAAAAAATTATAACACAAATCTGAGAAAAGTTGCATATTTGTACTCCACTCTTAGAGCATCTCAGTTTACACTAATTTGTGAAATGCTCTTGGAAGTCCAAGATAAGTCCCCTGTCTCTCTCTCTTTCACACCTTGGGAATCCCAATTCTCTGAGACCCAACAATATTGAAATTAGGCCAGTCATAACACTACAGTGGTCTCTAAGTGTTGAAGTGAAAGAAAGAGTCTCACATCTCTCACTTTAAATCAAAAACTAGAAATTATTGACAACAACGACAACAACAACAAAAAGTGTAGCAAGGAAGGCCGTGTTGAAAGCCGAGAGAGACCCAAAGCTAAGCCTCTTGTGCCAAACAGTTAGCCAAGTTGTGAATACAAAGCAAAAGTTCTTGAAGGAAATTAAAAGTGTTATTCCAGCAAACAGACCAATGATAAGAAAATGAAACAGCCTTATTGCTGATATGGAGAAAGTGTTAGTGATCCAAATAGAAGACCAAACCAGCCACAGCTTTCCCTTAAACAAAACCCTAACCTAGAGCAAGGCCCCAACTCTCTTTATTTTTATGAAGGCTCAGACAGGTGAGGAAGCTGCAGAAGGAAAGTTGGAAGCTAGCAGAGGTTGATTCGTGAGGTTTAAGGAAACAAGCCTTCTCTGTAATATGAAAGTGCAAGGTGAAGCTCCAAGTACTGATGTAGAAGCTACAGAAAGTTACCCAGAAGATCTAAGATAATTGATGAAGGTGGTGACACTTAAACAACAGATTTTCATTGTAGATGAAACAGACTTTATTGGAAGCAGGTGTCATCCTCCATAGCTCTTTAGGACTTTCATAGCTAAAAAGGAGAAGTCAGTGCCTGGCTTCAAAGTTTCAGAGGACAGGCTGACTCTCTTGTTAGGGGCTAAGAATTTGAAGCCAATTCTCATTTACTATTCTGAAAATCCTAGAGCCCTTGATAATTATGGTAAATCTACTCTGCTTATGCTCTATAAATGGTACAACAGAGCCTGGATGACAGCACATCTATTTACAGCATGGTTTCCTAAATATTTTAAGCCCATTCTTGAGACCTATTGCTCAGAATGATTTGTTTCAAAATATTACTGCTTCTTCACAATGCACCTAGTCACCCAAGAGCTCTGATGGAAATGCACAAGGGGAATGATGTTTGTATGCCTGCTGGTGCAATATCCATTCTGCAGCCCATAGATAAAGGAATAATTTTGATTTTCAAGTCTTATTATTTCAGAAATACATTTTATAAGGCTACAGCAGCTGTACATAGTGGTTTTTCTGATGGATTTGGGCATAGTAATTTGAAATCCTTCTGGAAAAGATTCACCATTCTAGATGACATTAAGAACGTTTGTGATTCATGGGAGGAGGGCAAAATATCAATATTAACGGGGGTTTGGAAGAAGGTGATTCCAGTCTGCATAGATGACTTTGAAGAGTTGAAAACTTCAATAGAGTAGGTAACTACAGATGTGGTAGAAATAGCAAGAGATTAGAATTAGAAGTGGAGCCTGAAGATGTGACTGAATTGCTGCAATCTCATGATAAAACTTCAATGAATAAGGAGATGCGTGTTATGGATGAGCAAACAAAGTGGTTTATTGAGATGAAGTTCACTCCTGGTGATGATGCTGTGAACATTGTTGAAATAGCCACAAAGGATTTAGAATATTATATAAACTTAGTTGATAACACAATGGCAGAGTTTGAGAGGTTTGACTCCAATTTTGAAAAAATGTTCTACTGTAGATAAAAGGCTATCAAACAGCATCATGTACTACAGAGAAATATTTGGTGAAAGGAAGAGTCAATTGAGGCACCAAAATTCATTGTTGTCTTATTTTAAGAAATTGCTACAGCCACCTCAACCTTCAGCAACCATTACCCTGATCAGTCTCACCAGCCACTAACTCCAAGGAGAGAAACTTGGCTAGCAAAAAGATTACAACTAACTGAAGGCTCAGATGATCATTCACATTTTTTAGCAATAAAATATTTTATAATTAAGGTATTGCATTTTAAGACGCATTTCATATATAACAGTACAGTTAAAAATAACTTTTATATGCACTGGCAAACCAAAAAATTTGTTTGACTGTCTTTATTGCAATATTCACTTTATTGCAGTAGTCTGGAACCAAACCCACAGTATCTCCAAGGTCTGTCTGTACATACATTCATACCTACATACATCTTTGTGTAACTCAGTATTTATCGGACTAACATGAGCTTTTTTTTCATTTAGTGACTATAGAATCTCATGTACTTAATGTAGCATGAATGGAAATATGTTTGAGGGAAAATTAGCTCTTTTCAGCACTGCCCAATACAACTTTCTGTAATAATAGAAATGTTCCAAATCTGTGCTATTCAATATGGTAGCCACTAGTTATATAGGATTATAGAGCACTTACAATATGGCTAATGCGTTGAGAAAAATAATTATTTTATTTTATTTACATTTAAACTGAAATATACATGCATGTCTGGTGGCTACCATAGTGGATAGTGTAGTTGCTACAAGAACTCAGAGGGATAATTTGTGTAAAAGAAGGAGGGCTGTGAAAGATTTAATGACATAAGTGCACACGCAGACAAGTGTGAGGATAATGCTACAGGTGGGCATAACTATGGGAGCAGAGCTTTCACTGCAGGAAACTTCTGGACCTGTTCCAGGACCACCTAAAACAGTTGAGCTGAAACTTGTTAATCGTCAGATGATGTAAAGCCTAAATTTATCATTTCAACTGTGGAAGTTCAGTTTAATATTCACTAAACTATAAGATCAATAGATTGCACGTATTTCAAGGTATACCTTAAATAGCAAACAGCATGGGTGTAAGCCAGTTGGCAGGCAGTGTAGACATTCAAGACTCAATCAGTATAGTAGCAGTTGCGTTTAGAAGACTTTACTCAGTTTTTCTGTAACTAAATTTTAGAGTTATAGGCACTGAAACTTACAGTGCCCTTTGCCAGCATTTGTCTCAGCATTTGTCAGACTATTCTGAAGTTTCATTGTCCTATTAATGAAGACTCTGCTAGTTCAAGGTTGATGACAGTTTAGACTGGATTGTTGCCAATACGACTACCACTACAAATAATAATAACAATAATAGCTAAGTTCTGTTGAGTAGTTTACCCAATGCTGAGTACTTTACATAGATTTTTTATCTCTTTTAATCTTTCTACCTTTTTTTTTTTTTTTTTTTGAGACGGAGTCTCACTCTGTCGCCCAGGCTGGAGTGCAGTGGCGCAATCTCGGCTCACTGCAAGCTCCGCCTCCTGGGTTCACGCCATTCTCCTGCCTCAGCCTCTCCGAGTAGCTGGGACTACAGGCGCCCGCCACCACGCCCGGCTAATTTTTTTGTATTTTTAGTAGAGACGGGGTTTCACCGTGGTCTCGATCTCCTGACCTCGTGATCTGCCCGCCTCGGCCTCCCAAAGTGCTGGAATTACAAGCGTGAGCCACCGCGCCCGGCCTTTCTACCATTCTTATAGTGAAAACTATCATTTCCCCATTTGAGATATGAAAATATTGTATTTTAGAGTTATTAAGCAATTTTTAAAAATCACTCAGCTGCTGATTGGAGTCAGAATTTGAACCTTGACTCTGATTCCAATGCTTAATGCTTAAGTTTATTTTATAGTTTTTAATAAAAGTATTTTCAAAATAAATTTTCAGTGTAAATAAGATTGCCATGCTATTATTGAAACATACTTAGAAAATGAAAATTCTGACCTACCCTCAAAAGCTTTACTAGAAATATTTACTTGTAAAAGTGGATTGGTAGAAGGCCAAGTATTTTAATCTATTAATTAAAATAATTCATTCAAGGAAATCCACTGAGTGCTATACTATTAAGCATATATGCTTTATGAGTTTTAAAGCAACAAAATCATGTTTCTTTAAATGTTTTATAATTGAGGTTTACATATTTTAACTTAACTTTCCCTCTAGTTATGCCAGTCTAATGTATTTTTATTTTATTCATGAAAATTGTGTAAGTACAAACTCTCAATATTATGGTTTGTCAATGTATAATTTCAAAATATAGCAGGAAGATAAATATTTTTAATTGAATACGTGTTTACGCAGCTATTTTAAATACAATTTAAATGATTTTTTTCTGCTAGAGGATGCCATGCCATACTGTTATTTTGAGTCATTAATTATTTTAATAAAGAAAAAAATGTTTATGGTAAACTCCCATCGTTTTGATGCAAAACAGAAATAAATGAAAGGAAGAAATTGATTATCAGATCATATTTAATTAATACCCAGATAGAGCATCCCCGAGTGGGAAGCAGATGGCCATGACTTGTCTTTATAACCCAAGTGTCCTGTCCTCATCTTTTAAATAGAAGATGACGTTAGAGTGAGTAAGCAGTCTGCAATAAAACAGTTTTTGTCCTCTCCAGATAGTCATTGAGAAAGTCGGTGTGGAAAGTGGAACATTGTTAATTTCTAATATTCCCTTTATTTCTCTTGGTTCAGGAAGTTTTAGCTATGGAGGCAACTAAATTATTATTTTTTATTTGAAAGACATTTATTAAATGATTACATATGCTAATGAGTGAACAATCTAATGGCGATGACTTACATGTGCTGAAGAGTGAACAGACTAATGGGGATGAATGATATATTTATTCATTCATTAAACAAATATTATTCAAGTTCATACAATGTACAAGGCACTGTGTCTAGATGGTAAGAATACAACAATAAACAATTCAGAGTAAAATCTCTGTCCTCATGGACCTGATATTCTACTGACAGATACCTTTAAATAGATAATTCTAAAAAATGGTATGGAAGTCTGGTGATAGAAATATGTATAAGATGCTAATAATATATCCATACCAAATGACTATGGAATGGTAACTGATACTGTCAGGTCCAAGAGGCCAACAGGAAATTCTTCTTATGAATTAAATGGAATATAACACAAAGAGGGGACGAGGCCCAAAAGGGGAAGGGTCTGGTAGCCATGAACTCAAAAGAAAGGCCGGGATATGGTGCTGAATGTACCTCATTACTTCATTTGTAAAGGCCAGCTGAAGGGTCAAAGAAACCTGAAACCTTGACATAACCCACGATAATCAACATTTAGCATCCCGTGGTTGATCTCTTCTTCTAATTTTATCTAAATTCTTCTAATTTTATCTAATCCTCTAGATTCTGGAATTCCTGTGAAAAATTTCACAATTCTCTGCAATAACATTGTAATATTAACTGTTTTTCTTAGCAAGATCGACATTTTCCATTTTGAACGAGTTTTTGTTAGGTTTGAGTGAGAGCTTTTGTTCTGTGTCTCAAAATTATTGATATTGTCCTTAGTCGTTGAATTAAGTATGAAGGTGATTAAATAATTCAGCCCAACCTAAAGCAATGAAAAATTCACAAGTTAGATCAATTTTGAAGCATTATTTAGAACTTGGTCAAATCTTTTTTACATTTTCAGATTTAGTATTACTAGTACATAGTTATATCTTGGAAATTACCTTAGATTTTGGAGGTTTTGATTTGCTCATTGGCCAAAGAGAACATTCAGGTTTGGATATGGTAATCTGCTAAAAGTATCATTTTAAAAAGGGGGGGCTCTTTTATTATACTTTTTAAAACTTAAAACACTGGGAAAAACTTAACAGATGTTTATTTTAATAGGTAAAGAGAACTAGCAATTAATGCTGTGTTCTTATATGTTTTACATCCATATTCTCTCTGATGCAAAGATTTTGTAAAATAACTATTGCCCTTTCCATTTAATTTTGGCTCAGGAAGTTCATTTAGTGACCCCAAGTCACATGTAAGTGTTGCAAATGGCCAAGCCTGGTAATCCAAAAGGTGTAGTAATTTAGCCTTTGTGTTTTTAGCTAACGATTTTTGCAATGCAAATTTACAGGATTTTAACCTCTGTCATCTGGAGATCGTCTCCACCCCTCCACTGAAACTAGAACACCAGTATCTTCTATCTTGCCAATTTCAGTGGCTTCTTTTTACTTATCTTTATTTGCTCTCTTTACATCTTCGACACTGGTGGCCACTTCTCTTTCCTCTACAATCTCTTGGCTTCCTCATTCCTTTTATTTATTTTTATTTTATTATTATTATTATTATACTTTAAGTTTTGGGGTACATGTGCACAATGTGCAGGTTTGTTACATATGTATCCATGTGCCATGTTGGTGTGCTGCACCCATTAACTCGTCATTTAGCATTAGGTATATCTCCTAATGCTGTCCTTTTATTTTTTCACCCACTTTTTCATGTAGAATGTGGCGTTCTATCTTTAGCCCGGTTAAATTCTCAGTACATTTCAATCCGTGCCTTTAAATTTCTAGCCATGGCTTTTCTTAAGAACTTCACATTCATATTTCCATTCACTTAGTGGATTCTTCTCCCTTGGTGGCTTGCAGAAACTTGAAACACATATTCTAAGACGTGCATTCTCATTCCCCACATTCACTCTCTGACTGATACATGTATGTCTCTACTGCTAAACTATAAGTTTTATCAGAAATTCAGGCATTTCACTTGTCTTTGGTCTCTTAAAATCTGGCCTAGTCCCTGGCACAATGTAGATGCTCAGTAAATATTTGATAAATTAATGATGGAATGTTGTTAACAAATATGCATTTGGTATTATTAATAATACTTGAGAAATGCCATAATGTAGTTGCAAGTGGAGCATGAAAGCATTGGTTTTAAATAAAAACCTTCTTTTAGTTAATTATACCCAAGATCAAATATCCCCAGGATGTTTCCCTGAGTTGCCTTTGATGTACCTCTGGCTTGATACAAGGGCAGTACTAGAGGATTTTGTTATTTGACCCATGTTTCCAAGGGATACCAGAATAAAGGCAGATTCTAGAATATAGCTAGAAGTTTTTGTCTGGATCTTTTGGTAATAAATCAAAATGAGATACAGTACTCACTGGGTAGCAGTAGTGGTGTCAGGTGCATAACTAGTGATTTTCGTCAAGTAAGCTAGTCTGCCTACAAGCTTTAATGGATTTGAGGTCCGACAGTTCTTCCATTAAAGATGAAAGTAACTGACAGAAACAGATTGTTAACCAAACTTTCTTCTCATTTTCCCTTTGAATTATTAAGCTAACCACACCTCCACCGATATAGCTAATACTATAGTGCTCTCTTAATCAAAACCAAATCTTAAATCAATCCAGTTTGCCTCGACTGTTCTCCTTCATTTCAGTGACATTAGTAAAGATCTTTAACCTTGAAGCTACATTTCCTTTCCCCTCCGTGGCACACATCTCATGAAAGCTAATTTGTTAACAATATGTTAACATTTCTTGGAACCAATTACCTTTAGAAAGGAGAAAAGCTTAAAGATTGCAGTTCTTTACCAAGCAGCAATGAAAGAACAAAGAGAACCTCTTCTGTTTCTTAAAGCTGTACTATTATTTCCGGTGCTTGTCCACACCTAATTTGCAAATCACAGTTGCATTCCTTAACAGCATAAAGTCATTAACTCTCAGTGTTGTACCCGGTGCCCACTTCTATTTCCCATGGGTTTCATAATAGTCCCTGTAGTTTCCCCAAATTTGAGCAGCTCCTAGCATATATAGAAGGCTCTCAGGGAGCCTGTGATGAATAGATAAACAGCAAGATCTAATTTGCCTTTGTCTGTGTTGAAATTTGGACAAACAAGAAAATGACTGCTTTTCTCCTTTTAAATAAAACGCTTTTTGTTCCTCCTCCTACCTACTCCAACTCTCTGGAAGTCTAAGAAAGAGTGTCAGTACTTGCCATAATTTTGTATTTGATCTCACTAGGTTCCCTGCTTGACATTCATTGACATCTTAAAACAACCTTTTGGAATGGCTGCCATTATCCTAATACCACACACTTAAGTAGTAAATCTGGGTTTAACTTGGGTTGGTGGATGTCAGATCCTATGCCCAAGATTGCTACATATTATGGACATCTTTTCACCTAGGACTAATCAAGTGTGGAAAATTCTGCCAAGTGTTGGTTTGCTTGTGGAGAGGTGTGTTTCTTCCCCCATTTTATGATGACTTTCTTTGGCATCTCTCTTTAGCTCTGATATCATCTCCTTGTTGTATAAACAGATTAAAGTTGTCATTCTCCTTGAATAAGAAGATTTCAGGAGAGGTGCTCTGAGAAAGTGTAGTGGATGGAAAATGAATCACAAGTTGAATGCAAATAGAAGACAGAAGATGGACTTAGAAGGGCAAAATATGGACAGGGAGATGAATGGGATGAGAGCCAGATGCAAGGAATATCATTTCAAGAGATTAGACTATAGAAACAAGCGGATTTAGGCTGGGCGCAGTGGCTCACGCCTGTAATCCCAGCACTTTGGGAGGCCAAGGTGGGCGGATCACCTGAGGTTGGGAGTTCGAGACCAGCCTGACCAACATGGAGAAACCTCATCTCTACTAAAAATACAAAATTAGCCGGGCGTGGTGGTGCGTGCCTGTAATCCCAGCTTCTCGGGGGGCTGAGGCAGGAGAATCGCTTGAACCCGGGAGGCGGAGGTTGCGGTGAGCCGAGATCGTGCCATTGCACTCCAGTCTGGGCAACAAGAGCAAAACTCCATCTCAAAAAAAAAAAAAAGAAAAAAGAAACAAGCGGATTTAGATAAACCAGGTAGATGTAAAAATCACATTCTGAAAAGGATTTTTGGTTAAGGAGAATTACAAGCTACATAAAATAGGAAAAGAAATTATATCATATTTAGACCTTTAGAGATATGAGAGGATGCTGCTATGTGGAATTTGACTTACAAACATCTTTTGTATTACCCTTCACTCAAACTCAAGTACTAGAAATAAGAAATGATCGTTGAATAACTGGGTTTAAAAAGATACGAGAAACGAGAAGCAAATAGAATGATAGCTAACTTTACCATTGGTAAAGTTGGTAGTCATGAGCTTTACCAACCTGAAGAAGTTGGAACTCATTATTTTGCTATGTTCCCAAACTCTATGCCACAATCAGCTCAGCAGGTTTAAGAAATTGTTAAAAGAGTCCTGAGTGTATGAGAATGCTTATCTTGATTTTTTTTTTTTTTTAGCTAAACTGAACATATATTAGGGAGCAACTGTCTCCCATAACAGATTCCAGATATGAAAATAATTCAACATAATTATCTCCGTAGAAAACCAAATTTGGTCTTGAATAAAATGCAAAGAAATTAGATAGTGATTATTAATCAGATATGGTCCAGTGGACATTTATTAAATAAATCCCCACTATGTGGTAAAATGAACATGAACTACTTCAGCCAGGCAATGATGCTGCCAGTATACTCAATTAAATTCTTCAAAATGTATTCCATTTTCTTCCCTAAGACAATCTCTTAATTTCTCATCTAATTACTCAAACATAATTTTTGGAACATGTCACATTCCACAGGATGAACTTACAAACTGCCAACCCTAAACTCCTTTTATTTAAACCATAGCCTTACAAGGTTGAAAGCACAGTAACAGGCCAAAAGACATTTTTTCTCAAGGCCTTGGGATGTGGCCAGATAAATGCTTATGGTCGTTGCATTTGCTGACTGGCTGTTTTGCTGGCATACATTCTTCACCGTTTCATCCTACGCCTTTGTTCTGAGTTAGGTTCTTTCCTGTAAACTATTAAGGGATCCACTAGCAATGAGCTATTTTCTTTCCTCATGCTGACTCATATATAACTTTAGCAAACAAAACCATTTGTTGTTAGGTATTATGCTAATTTAACTAACTGCTTTCACTGTCACCATTCATTTCTGCAGTGTGCTGAACAGCTAAGTTTTTTGCTCTTAATTGATAAATAAATTGGGGAGGGCGGAGAGAAATTAAATTTCTTTTTTTTTTTTTTTTTTGAGACGGAGTCTCGCTCTGTCTCCCAGGCTGGGGTGCAGTGGCGCGATCTCGGCTCACTGCAAGCTCCACCTCCCGGGTTCACGGCGTTCTCCTGCCTCAGCCTCTCCGAGTAGCTGGGACTACAGGCGCCCGCCACCACGCCCGGCTAATTTTTTGTATTTTTAGTGGAGACGGGGTTTCACCGTGGTCTCGATCTCCTGACCTCGTGATCCACCCGCCTCGGCCTCCCAAAGTGCTGGGATTACAAGCGTGAGCCACCGCGCCCGGCCGAGAAATTAAATTTCTATGGAGCTCACTTTACTTCAGAATTAATACCAGCAGTTTCCCAGCTGTAATTTGATATAGAGACTCCTTTAGTTATTCTAGTTACCAAGACAAAATGTAGGGGACATTAGCACTGGCATAGTCTCTCCTAGTGACTGAGGCATCACTAGAAGAAGTAAGCACCACTTCTTTCCCTTAATACATTCATCCTAGGAGCAGGAGCAGTCCGACTTTCTCCTAATGGTAAAAAAAAAAAAAAAAAAAAAAAAAACAATTTCTATGTGGATACATTTCAAGAGTTTTTTAATCAATAGAAAAACTAAACACTACAGGACACTATCATTTTCGTGGATTTTAATTCAATGCCATTACTTGAATATGTACTAGTATTTCCCAGGGTAAAGGATATGAAGAGATACAATGAATCTCTGTGGCCACCATATTTATTCATGTTCTCTTACATACATGAGCTTCTTTCAGTAGGTCAACAACTCAAACATAGGCTCTAATCTGTAGAATAATTTTTTTTTTTTGAGATAGAGTCTCGCTCTGTCGCCCAGGCTGGAGGGCAGTGGCACCATCTCTGCTCACTGCAAGCTCCGCCTCCCGGGTTCATGCCATTCTCCTGCCTCAGCCTCCCGAGTAGCTGGGACCACAGGCGCCTGCCACCACGCCCCGCTAATTTTTTGTATTTTTAGTAGAGAAGGGGTTTCACCGTGTTAGCCAGGATGATCTCGATCTCCTGACCTCATGATCCGCCCGCCTCGGCCTCCTGAAGTGCTGGGATTACAGGCATGAGCCACCGTGCCCGGCCTCTGTAGAATAATTTGATACAGGTAGTTTATGTGAATAGAAGTTATATAGCTTTTTGGTGAAGGCACCTTAGAAGGTTAGAGCAGTAATGGTGGGAGTGCAGAGCTGCTCTGTAATTATCCAGATAACTTTGCTAGAAATTGCATGTGATAAAACATGCAATTAGAATTACTGCTGCTTGTTCGGTGAAGATAAAGAACTACAGAGAAATTATACTACAGAGTGAAATATAATTAATGTTGACAGTAAGAAATGTATGTGTTTTACATATAAAGATGTCAGTGTCCTTGTCAGATACATTTGCCAAAAGGCCTTGTGGTGAGCTCTCACACAGAATGCACAAAGTAGCATAGGTGGAACATACTTTTATTGAGGACAGTACAGTTTCCACATTGTTAGTCATTTGTCCAATAAGTATTTGTGAACAAAGGAAAATGGCTGTGGCTAAATATGCATTTAATCGAGACCTTGTACGGCTCCTGAAGTTTTTTAAAGATGTCTCCCAAAACATGAGATTGCAAGTAAAGATCATTTCAAAGATGTTTTCTTTTTGGAGAGTAAGATACAGAAACATCACCCTTCACGTATTGTGCAAATGAACCAACAAATAAACCAAATCAAAAGGAAATGAGGGAGATTATAATGAAGCTTACACTTTTGGTTTATTTCTATATGCATAAAGTGGCACTCTTTTGTATCTCCTATACGAAAGTCGTACTACTGAGTCAGTGTTACCAGAGCAGGTGCATTGTATTGTGTTTTTAATTACAGTGTTAAATTTCTACTTATTTATAAAATTTGCTCACCACATGCCACACCCACACACGTAGTCTTCTGTGGGACTGACAACAGGCATTTCCATGAAGCAGGAGGAGGTTAAAGTACAGACAATGGCCAAGAAACACATCCACATAAACTAGTCAGCCCATGAGGGGACTCTGTGACACTGGCACCATTAACATCAGATACCAACTCAAGAGTCCCACACTGGCCTCAGAGAGTCTCACAGTCCATCTAGTTGAGAAGGCCTCCTGTTGCATTCTTGAACATCATAGGATGATGCTGATTTCTGGCTTGTCATGGATGAGAGACACAGATATGTGACCAATAATAATATTATATGAAATTTACCATTACATTAGGGCATACAAGTAATTATAAGTAAACTGGAAGAGCATCAGTTACTCATATTTTTGAATTAATTTTCAGGTCCTGTGGATGTCAATATTCTAGCTAAATGTAACCCCTGCCTATCAAATCCATGTAAAAATGATGGCACATGTAATAGTGATCCAGTTGACTTTTACCGATGCACCTGTCCATATGGTTTCAAGGTAAGTAAAAGCACTTTAAGAGTCACAGTTTGAGAACGTAACTTTTCTTGGTGTGCCTTTATTATTCTACTGTGCTTTCTCTATGTGTCGAGAACTGCTTTAGTCGACTTTACTTGCCCCTTCTTCTCCAGGGGCAGGACTGTGATGTCCCAATTCATGCCTGCATCAGTAACCCATGTAAACATGGAGGAACTTGCCACTTAAAAGAAGGAGAAGAAGATGGATTCTGGTAGGTCATTAGTCTATGACCATCTGTGTCTGAAGTATTGGAGCAAAGATAACTAAGCCAACATGCATTTTCCTTTTCAAATCAGAGCAGTATTTTTCAAAGAATTCCAGAGAAATGGCAATATGTATTGGTCCCTCTCAGAGATATTGCAATATAAAAAATAAATGGAGACACTACAGCGTTCTCAGCTCAGGATGTTACAAAACCAAAACTAATTTACAAACATACACGTATGCACATTACGGTTAATCAGGTCAGATTAGGGCAAGACAAAGTATTAATATTGGCTCCATTATACTAATTAATAGCCAACTAGTCCCCTACTAGTAGTCACATATTCATCTGTTGTTTTGCTTATTGCTTTAACAGACAGTGTGTAATGACAAGATATAGGTCCCACTGATACAGAAAATTAATGATTTATTTCCAAGACACAATGTAAGTAGACAGACTTGCTGTGAACGATTTTAATCTGGAGCTATTTAATCATATGGTACAATTACTTCAGATATACTTCATGAATTATGAACTGGAGCTCTTTATTAAATGACACTAATAATGTCACATAAGAATGCTAATATACTACTAAAACTTGTTAGAATTTCACTTTTTAGAAGAAATAGACTTCACTGCTGCATTCTGTTATGAAGTCATCTCTTATTCATTTAGACTTTACTCAAAAATTATTCGATACATACTCAAGATAGTTTTATGCCAGAGGAAGGATTGTATTTAAGACAAAGAGAACATTCACATTTTGTAATTGCAAGGAAGAAAAAATTTTATTTTCGGATTATTTGTTTCAAAACATCAAAGACATTATACGTATGTTAGTAGATGTTGCAATTTTAAAAATCAGAACCAGTTCCTCTTCATTTATGAGCAAAGAAGCCTGAATTATTTTATTAGGGCACAACTCAAGATTAAGATATCTAGGGCTGTGGAATAAAACTGCTTGTGTTTTAGACCTGCAAATACAGTGGGTTTATTGACTTTTAAGACCATGGAATCATTTGCCTTCTTGCAACCAACATAAATTTTATTTTTTGAACGGTTTCTGCTTTGGTGGATGTTACCTTAAATTGATGTTTACAACATGTCATTTAAAAGCATTTTAAAAAATCAATTTCTGGTAGTTAAAAGCTCTATGATTGATGAGCATAATTATGCTTTTTTCAATATTTAGACCACATGATTTTAAAATGCAACAAAAAGATGTTTTTTGCCTTTTCTCCTCTGGCATTCAGGTGTATTTGTGCTGATGGATTTGAAGGAGAAAATTGTGAAGTCAACGTTGATGATTGTGAAGATAATGACTGTGAAAATAATTCCACATGTGTCGATGGCATTAATAACTACACATGCCTTTGTCCACCTGAGTATACAGGTACAAATAACAGGAAATATTTTGCCTTCGATCAGTTTATCTGTTTGAAAGCATCATTGGAACTATGTTATATATGTTTAGTAAATCATTTTTTTATTTGATAAATGGTAGGTGTCTTGAAAATCAGATGTAATGTAAATAACATAAGGACTTAAAGATAATTTCAGCTAACCAAATAAAAGACCCAGGAATCTCTGTTCAAACACATGCATCTATTATAAAGCCATGCTATCCAGTAATAAAAGAAGCTATTGTGCTAAAGCTTTTAGTCCCACAATTAAATGGCATTTTTGTACAAACCATTTTCCCTGTGCAAACCAACCCCCAGTACCTGTGTGAAAAGAGGACATTTATTTAATAGCCAAAACATAATTAAGCTTTTGAGATCATTCATCTTCATACTTGTGTCTTTGCTAGTGTTTGCCTCTAGTAACCCATGTCCCTCAAAATAAAAGTCAGGAAGACATTGAGCACTTTGCATAGTCTTATAAGACTATCACCTTTTTTCTAACACTTTTGTTTCTTTGGATGACACATCTCATTAGAGTATTAATTGCTAAACTTCCTCTCTATTCAAACCAATTTGCTCTAAAGTCAGCATCAAGTTTATGACTTGTCTGTTTTGTCAGAATTGATTTATTTTTATTTTTATTTTTATTTTTGTTTTTTGTGGCTCTGAATTAGAAACTTCATTGATAGGCTCTTTTTCCTTTAATAAATCACTTAACATTGACAAAGGAAAAACAAGAAAGTTGTACATTTTATTTGTAAGAAAAAAATGGAGAAGTAATTTTGGTCACTCTACTCAAAGTTACCGTTTTCATTTTCTGGGTGCATTTCATTTATTGTGCCTGTTTTCATATAATTTGCTACATAGCGAGAAAAGCAAACGATGAAATTACAGTGCAGGTGACTGGAGTTAATATCTCACAATGTGAAAGATGAACATACATCTGTATACTTAAATTTTCCCAGGGGTTTGTTGGAAAATTATTAAAATGGAAGCTTTTATGGAATACCCAAACTGAACTTTACTGGGTACCTTTCTTGGTGGGAAAATGCTAGGTAGACTAATGAGGCTCGGTTTTGGCAACCCAGATCTGTTTGAGTGAATCTGAAGGCTGCCTTTTCTAGGGTCTTATTTTTAATTTTTATTTTTTTGGCACCAGTAAAGCACCCAATGTCATGTAAAGCAGTAATAGCATACGAAGTTTCCAGTAGAAATTTGAACATGGTATATTACCAAGTCTTTAGTAGTTGTCTATGGCCCTTCGACTGCTTAGTGGGTGGAATTTTAGCATTAGTTGATATTTTACATAAACAAAGAATAGCAAGTATATTCAACATGCAGCTTTCTAGAGTATCTGCAAAGAATGTAGGTGTTACGTAGCTTTGACTTTCACACTAATATTACCAATATTATCACACCTCAGAAACTTGACATTAGCCTGTGACCACAAATTCTGGAGCCCTTTGAGCTACCCTGAGAATTTAACTTCATTGGATGGGCTAATTTAGACTTGTCCAAGAAGCCCGATGTTTGCACTAAAATCTGCTACCTGGTACCTTCTTAGGATAGAATAATTCTCTTTTTCCATCATTTTCCGGATCATTATAGAAAGGGCTTAAGAACCCAATTAATTTTGGAGGCCTCCTTAAACCAACCCACTATCACTGCACCAGACAAATTGGACCCAAGCATTTCAAGCAAGCTTTGCCTAACCAATACCTTCCTAAGCACAAAACCAGGAATATATATATATAATATATATATATAATAAATAAATTATATATATATATTATATATATATAATTTCCTGATGAAAGCCTAGGCTTTGGAGCACAACTGCAATCAGGTTCTTATGTGTCTTTTTGACAATAAAATTTCCATAAGGTGGTTGAGGACTCTTTTGAGTTGGTTTGGAGGAGTCCTCCTGCTTTGGCTTTAGATTTGCTATTCCTTATTCTTACCCATTTCTTTTGAGTCTTTGTCTTACCTGCTCACCCTTCATTTCCCAAGCTCCCTCCCTATACCTGCTCCTCTTGAACACATGTTTTCTCCTATTCTAAGTGTCAGTTCAGAGCAGTTTCCTTGGAGAAGTGTTATGAAGCCTCACTTCCCCAACTATGTCAGATCTCTTTCTTTGAAACATATCATAAATACCTAAAGCCTAGCCAAACCATTTTTTAGCCAAAATGTGACATCTATAAAAGCTGTCATCTGGGAACTTGCCATGAGTATCTGTCAAGAGCCATTTGGCTCTCCACAAGAACTGGGACTGTTTTAGTCTTTTTACTTATAACTATTGCAAATGTCAGTTTGCCTTAATTTGGGCAAAGAATCAACAAAAATACTAAACAGAAAGTGTATGGCGTACAGAACATGAAGATATGACCATTTTATCTTTGGAATGGGTCTTTTGGGCCGTGAAGAGTTTGAAAATTTGGCATGAGAGAAGATATCTAAATGGGGCAAATGTATAACTCATCTATTAATTGTAGTATTTTTGTGCACACGTGAAATGAGCTCATTTACAAAATTTCAAACAACCATCTGCAGATTTTGAAATCATTGACACATAAGTGACCTTTAATTATGGGGAAGTATGAATGAGGCTCTAGAGTTTTATATCCTGCTTCATCCAAGTCTGCAGTTAAGGAGGAATTTTCTTATAATGTGATTATATGGTTTTAAATTTGAGTTTGGAATCTGATTAATGAGCATGAGATCTGGGAGCAGAAGCCCTGCTATGCTCAGGGAATATACTAATGTTGTCAGTGTTTAAAAATCATCCTAGTAACAAGTTGATTTTTCCTTTGAAAATTTTTTATTCTATATCCTGAAGGCATACAATGAGAAGTGAACTCTGTTTAATAAGAACAAATAATGCCTTACAGAAAAGAAGCTTGTAAATTATTATGGTGACAGTTTTTGTATTTGACACCTATGTCAAGAGTCAGAACGGACGTTATGTCAATGGAAACAAATTCAGAGATCTGAGAGCAATCTGACAGAGAAGTTATGATGTGATGAACAGACTACAAAACATGACTAGAAATATTTAAAATAAAATGAGCCACCAATGGGGAATTTATTAAACATTATTTAAGCCCTGTGTGACCAAAATATCACAGTAAGTAGTTACTGATTTGTTAGAGGAGAAAATTCTCTGCTCTTTCCTGCTCCAGGGATTGACAGCATGAATTGTAAGGGCAAATACTGTTTTTCTGTTATTTAAATCTTGCTGTAACTTCACCACCCCAGTCACCAAAACCATTCTCCATATACTGCAGTTCATCATCTGTGCTTCCAGTTGTGTAATGCATGACTGTCAATTACTAGTATATTTTAGGTAAGATTAACTTTTGAAAAGTTGAATTCACTATGAATCTAAATTAACATCCCTATACTATTAAGAAAGTAGGACTTCAGAATTGTTAAACAAATAATTTTAAAATTAAATCTAAGGTTTTAATTGTAGCTTGAGAGATTTTGTTGGTTTTGATTTTTTGTTTGGTTATTTTTTTAAAATCATGATCATCTTCTTTCTAAAGACAATACATTTCTTGGAGCTAAATTTCCAAGGAATTCCTGATATAACATAAACCTAACACCTATACAAATAAAAACTGTAAATATGGCACCCCTGTTTTTTAAAAAAAAATGGACACTTTTTTTAGGCTGTAGTGTTAACTTAGGTGTTTAATTCAAAAATGTGCTTTTGTATATTTCCCAACAGTCAGAGCCCTGGGTCTGCTATATCAAGACTGTGTGTCTTAATTAACTCTTGTTCTTATAGGACCACATACAAGTATGACACAGTTGATCACATTTTAAGCCCTTCTTTCACTTAATGGGATCACTTAAATTCCATAAAATGAACATCTCCATGCAAACTGGGTGTGTAAAGCCTTAGAACACATTTTGTGGAAAATATTCAGACCACTTTAAATTTTCCATTGTGTACCCATTTTCTCTTTGTTTTCCGAATCCCTGACGCCCATGCACAAGCCATTCAGTGTCCATCTTAAACAGTAAAGCTGCTGGTTGTTCCATCACCTGGTTTAGACGCAGACCTCTAGATCCCTGTGATGGCGTTTACCTTTTGCCTCATTTTCTCCATGTTTGTGCGTGTGGCCCGGCTGTAGGTAAGAAATCCAAGCCTTGCTTCAGCTCGCTCGCCCACCCCTGCTTCTCTGTTGTGAACGCTGCGCATTGGCTTCCTGTGCTCTGCTGTTGTATTGCAATGTAAAAAGTCTTTTGTCTCTTCTGTCTTTGTCGCTGCCAGCTGCTAATCTGAATGAGGTGGAAAAAGGTTAGTTGCCTTTTAAGTCTATTATGATTTTCATTTTAGTCTCCCTCTTTCTTGTAAAGTTACGTAGATTTCACTGCGTGTACACGGTAAAAAGGAATGTTGACAAAATATAAAATCTGAAAGCAATATGTCAAATCAGTCATTCAGATCTTTAATCTATGCATCGCTATGACAAACAGTGTAAAATGGGCCTCTGAAATACAATTTATCTGTTGTTAGAAGACAATGAATAGAAACTTTTTGAGAGGAAAGAAAGGGTGGCTAGAATAAGGGACTAATACAAATTTTTAAAATTTTCTACTTGTCTATATTTTTTCACTTTTTAAATATATCACAAACATGTATTATTTTTGGAATGAAACACATAGGTTATTCAGTACTGTAGATAAAGCTGTAGATAGAAAAATTTTTAAGTAAGAAAGACTGTTCCCATAGCTTTAAGCAAATATCTTTAGTAACATGTAACATGAAAAATATTTCAAGGTGTATACATTTATTGAAACACTTTATGAAGTAAATATTATAAAGCCCAAGAAGTTGACTTATAAATTTGTGTTATAGGATGCCGTGACTACTAGGCAGTATGTTTAAGCATAAAAAAGCCATATTTAATTATTGACATCAATATGGGCCACCCAGCTCCCAATATACATCAGGGCCCATGAAAGTGAGTCATAGAATTATTTTATTTATTTATTTATTTATTTATTTTTTGAGACGGAGTCTCACTCTGTCGCCCAGGCTGTAGTGCAGTGGTGCAATCTCGGCTCACTGCAAGCTCCACCTCCCAGGTTCACGCCATTCTCCTGCCTCAGCCTCCCAAGTAGCTGGGACTACAGGCATCCGCCACCACACTTGGCTAATTTTTTGTATTTTTAGTAGAGACGGGGTTTCACCGTGTTAGCCAGGATGGTCTCGATCTCCTGACCTCATGATCCACCTGCCTCAATCTCCCCAAGTGCTGGGATTACAGGTGTGAGCCACCACACCTGGCCTGAGTCGTATAGAATGATAGCCATGTCTGGGAAATCATCATGGAATATTTATGAAATCTTATCTTAAAGACTCAGAGTTTTAACTAATTACATTGGATTTTTAATTATTCAGCTTACCAAAAATCTTCAAGTGCCAAATGCTGGCACAGCGTCCTAAAAGGAACACAATGTGTGCTTGTCTTGATAGCTCCAGTTGTATCTGAAGCATTTGCAGTCGGATGATGAGGATAATAAGGAAGTTATTACAGACCGGGCACAGTGGCTTACGCCTGTAATCCCAACATTTTGGGAGGCCGAGGCAGGTGGATCCTTTGAGCCCAGGAGTTTGAGACCAGCCTGGGCAACATGGTGAAACCTTGTCTCTACTAAAAATACAAAAATGAGTAGTGCGTTGTGGCACATGCTTGTAGTCCCAGCCACTTGGGAGGCTGAGGCAGGAGAATCGCTTGAACCTAGAAGGCAGAGGTTGCAGTGAGCCGAGATTGTGCCACTGCACTGCAGCCTGGGCAACAGAGTGAGACTCACTCTCAAACAAAAAAAAAAAAAAAAAAAAAAAGAGGTTATTATATAGCAGGTCTCTCTGTCTTCTCTTGCTATGGGCTTCATTTCCTTGGTTGCATTGTTTGGATGATTCACTGTGTTTGCTGACTTACTCTTACAGTGTGCAGAGTTAAGTTGAAAACCATGAAAAAAAATGTTTTCATATTTTAGAATGTAACAGTATAACATGTGCTATTCTCTGTGGATTAATGCATCTCATACCTTCCTGGGTCAAATGGCATCTTTTCTCTTTACAAGTACTAAGCAATTGATGGCCTGGGTCAGGGATGTCTAAGGTCTGAGTCTATCTCAGAAACATAATAGCAATTATTCCATCACAGGAATATGTCCTTAAATTGCTGTGTATACTCTTAGAAACAATCTTGGCAGTACGAGTGTTTTAAGTCGCCATGTGGTTTCATGTGTTGACTAAATTTCATGCTTATGTTTATAAAAGCTCCCTTTTATTTCCAAGAATTTGCTGCTGACTGAATTTGCTTTTAAAAGCAGTCAAATCATTCTCTATATTTTCAATTCAAAACTTAATTGGAAATAGAATTTCCATTTTTTTCTAGCACCTGGGGGAATTGTCTTAAATAAAAAGAATGTATATCATTAGCCAATGCATTGTTAATTTAAAAGAACTCTGTAGTTTCTGTGAACAGCACAAAGGTGGGCAAAAACTTCTATAAAACAACGATAAACCACTTATTCAAGGATATGCACCGTGTAAGGAGAGGCCTAGATGCAAACCCATGTTTCATTGGCCCCAGAGCATGCACTTTGAGGTGGGGGCCACTGCTGGAGCCTGTGCCTTCTGCCTTGCTGCCTTCTTCCAGGCACGGCTTCTTTTCTATCTCACAATAGCTTATTTCTCATTCATGGTTTATGCCAAACAAGCTTTCCTTCTGCTCTCCTGCTGTCTCTTCAGCTCACTATGCACAATTGTCCTTATGTAAGGAAAGCTGTACCCACAAAATTCAAGTGCAGCCAAGCCGTCTATTTTATCTAGATAGGAAAAAAGCACCGAAAGAATATCTGTACAATTAATAAATTCCCCCAGAGAACTAGGCTACCTTTTATCCCATAAGGCAGGTGGTTAGTTTGTGTAGGTAAGGGGAAAAGTTCAGGTTTCTTATCCTGGCACGAATGTTTATAAACTCTGGGACACCTCCCAGTCTTTTGTTTTTCTTCTGTGAAACAAGAATAATGATATCTGTCATATCATTCACATAGACATTTGAGAATAACGTGTAACTATATCGGAAAACACTTTGAATTGGTAAATGTCTATACTCCGGAAATATCGAAGGCTGCCCTGTAAGACAGGTTTAAATTTTGCATCATTTAACTCCAACCATCATCACTACAGTGACATGGTTCAGATATATTTGATGCCATTCCTCATGGCAGAAGAATTCTTATGGGAATTCGTTATTCTAATTTTTTATAAAGAAAATTACCTAAGGTAAATTATGTATAGAATGGAAATTTCTCTCCCCATATTGTTCAGTATTGTCTGTCTTTATTATTATTGTTTTTAATTTTACTTTGTGTGCTCACTTCATATAGAAAGATTTTATTTAGGGATGGGTCTTTGGTCCTCTTTGCCCCTATACGCTACTTTGAAACATAAGGAAATACACAATGCTGAAGAGCTCTTGGATTTGGCTGAGTTGGATTTGTAGATTTTGTGTATATTTTTAGATTTTCATGATCTCTTAGTAACAGCGACTTCTGTTTTTAATTCTGCTTCGAGATGTGTAAGGTCTTTATATCAAGGTCATTATAGTTGCGGACACACTTGTGAGCTCAAATAAGGGAAACCTAAGTTGCCGTCTGTTTTTACTGGAGAGAATACTTTGGCAGCCTAATGATATTATGTGGTTTGTATTCATCCTCCAACCTTTCAAAACTTTCTTAACTGCACTTTAATCTCAAAAAAAGTTTGAAAGATCTTGTTTGCCCAATAGGGCAGTGCCCATTGAGCCCGGAACAACAATTTAGTCTAGCCAAGTCTTATTCCATCTAATTTGAATTTATTTATTTTGAAAACTGAGTTAAATATTTTCTGAAGTTTCAGTAGCTGCTGGAATTGGCTATATTATTTAGCCTCAGTGTTCCAATAAGGAAGTGCTGAAAAACACTTCGTTTGCTGTTTGTTTATTTGGAGAGGTAAGTTTTTTTTTTTTTTTTTTAAATATGCCAGATGCTTATTGAGAAAATATCTTATGCAGGACACCATGCTAAGTATTGAAAGTGATACAAAAATCCATAAAACATTACCCTTATCTACTGAGCAAACTCTTTGGCTTTGATTCTTTACTGCAAGGTCAGATCAGGTCAAATATTTCTCAGTACAAACCATCACTTCTCATATCCCAAGAACATTAATAATATAATATAGCGACTTTACTAGTTTGTAAGTAAAGAAAAACACTCCTTCTGAGTGTGGACACTGACCAAGCTCTCTGAAAGACTCAAGCAACTCATTTCATACCACTTAGAAAACAAAAATAGGAACCGAAAACCGATTTTCCTTCTTTGAAACGTCTTAATAGCTACGTTTATAGCATATTTCCTTGAACCTTCCTATTTTGAATTATGATAAACTTTTATCTCACAGGGTTTCTCTATGGCAGTGTTCTGATGATGTACGTGTCCCATTTTGCACCTATTGCACACAAAGATCACATCTGTTAATGGCTAATGTATCTTACTGGGTATCTGCCTGTATTATTGTGTTGTGCTGCCTGGGATTATCACCTTGAGTATGTAACAAATAGGGCCCATCTGGTTTAGCAAAAGAGGAGAAAATATATATACTTTTCTTTCAGGTCCAACTTAATGGAGCTGCTCTGGGATGACTCCCATAATCTCGTCAGCTATATCCACCCTGTGCTATAGATCATCAATCTCTCTGCCACACTGCGTGGTCTGTAGGAGGAGAGAGAATGCTTCTGTTTCTATAAATACAGAACAAATGGGAAATGTATACTTTTTAAAATCAGAATTGGACCGAATTTACAAAATTTAGTAATGATAAACATTCAGGTCCATTCATCTCAACCTTCCTCAAACATGCCACTTAAGTGCTGACAAGTGCAATTTCTTGATAATGGAGCTCATAGTCTCCATCCTCCATTAGAAGGGTAATTGTTAGGCATAAAAATAAAGTAGGGAAATCTGGAAGTGAACAGACTACCCAGCTCATCCAGCCTGCAAGGGCACACCTTGGGCTCACATCTCAGAACACAGATCTGCTACCAGTTTTTTAATTCTCTCTTTGCTTCCTTACATTGTTCTTTATGTGATCTGGGTCTCCATTAATATTTAAAAAGCATTTGCCTGCAAGAAGCAATCAAATAAGTGCTATCTTTCCTGTTTTTTAATCCAGCACCTAGTTTGTGCCAGACAATTTACTAATGAATGCAATGGGAATGGAGAGATACAAAAATATAAATATGAAAGTATCCCGTGCCCTCAAGTAGCATACTTCTAAGAAATTAAATCATATTTTTTATCTATTAGGTTGCTTATTTTGATATCTTTCCTTGCTGAGTTAATTCAAAGAGAATAAAATTAGTACATTTATTCAAATCTTTCTTGAGTTTGACTGATTACATTTAATACTAGAATTCTGGTCCAGTTATTCAGATTGCCATCCTAAATTTCTCCTTCATTATTATCAATATTAATAATTATTTCTTATAAAAAAAACAGTTTGTTACAAGTTACAGTAGGAATAAAAATGGGCTGCAATATCAGCTCCAGTACCCTCGCCACCTCTTTCGTACATCTATATCCAGAATGGACTCAGATTTTTATCTATTTCAAAGAGAGAAGAATCTAATCTAGTTACATTAGCAGAAGGTAGCAACAGTAGCAAGAGTTATGTGTGCCAGCAACACCATGTACTGCTATCTAAAATTATTTTGTTGTAGACATGTCCAATTTGAATTTAAAAAGCTAACTTTGGGGAAAATTAAAGAGAGATACTCAACATCCATTTAGTATAAAACAAATTAATATTTTTAACAGTGATTTGAGTTGGAAAATTTCAGAAATCTTAATCTGGGGACAAAATGACCCACCTTTTTGATAAGCAGGCTTTGAGGACTAAATAAGCCTAGATGAGACATCCCATTGCCCAGATTTCTTGGTAGATAGAAAGCAAATAATAGTCCAGCCAAGGCCGGGCACAGTGGCTCATGCCTATAATCTTGGCACTTTGGGAGGCCGAGGCAGGCAGATCACGAGGTCAGGAGTTCGAGACCAACCTGGCCAATATGGTGAAACCTTGTCTCTACTAAAAATACAAAAAAAAAAAAAAAAATCAGCTGGGCATGGTGGTGCGCGCCTGTAATCCCAGCTACTCAGGAGGCTGAGGCAGGAGAATCACTCAAACCCAGGAGGCGGAGGTTACACTGAGCTGAGATTGCACCACTGCACTTCAGCCTGGGTGACAGGGCAAGACTCTGTCTGGGAAAAAACAAAAATAGCCCAGCCAACAATTCTTCAAAACGTTCCTGTCTATAATTAACACGGCTTATTTAGCAAAGAAAACAAATCTCTTCGGGGTAATAATGTATTTCGGAACTGTATAATATAGTTTTTAGTAATAATTAAAAATAAAAATTCATTCAGCCCAGTTTCTAGGCCAGGATGCTATCCATATGTCAGTCATTAAGGAAACTTAATGGACAGTAGGAAATTAGATGTTGATCTTATTTCTCTAAATTTTCCATATAGGAACTTCTCCAGGGTAAAGCTTTGTCATACTCATCCTTCAATCATTTGCTAGATCTAGCACAAAAAATTTCTCCCCAGATGTGTAATGAAAATTACACTAAAGCAGCTTTTGTTGGCGAAATAAAAAACCTCACTCTGAGAGAGTACATGTAAACTAATTATATTGTAAGTAAATTTATTTTTAAACTATTCTTACTCATTTCGGGAAACATTT
Organism: Symphalangus syndactylus; assembly: GCF_028878055.3. Taxonomy (NCBI): domain Eukaryota; kingdom Metazoa; phylum Chordata; class Mammalia; order Primates; family Hylobatidae; genus Symphalangus; species Symphalangus syndactylus. The sequence goes on from NC_072438.2 coordinate 28,359,922, forward strand.
ATTGTTAACTCTCATGGACCATATACTGTCTTCATTATTCATTCATTTGTCAAAAAATTACTATAGTGAAGAAATTCCAACAACACTTAATGAGTTAAAGCAGTATTTTTTAAAGTACATTTAAGAAATCTGACAGTATGTACAGGAAATGTAAATCAACTCAAATATCCTCCAAATGGCTGGGCGCGGTGGCTCATGCTTGTAATCCCAGCACTTTGGGAGGCTGAGGTGGGCGGATCACGAGGTCAGGAGATCGAGACCATGGTGAAACCCCGTCTCTACTAAAAATACAAAAAATTAGCCGGGCGTGGTGGCGGGCTCCTGTAGTCCCAGCTACTCGGAGAGGCTGAGGCAGGAGAATGGCGTGAACCCAGGAGGCGGAGCTTGCAGTGAGCCGAGATGGCGCCACTGCACTCCAGCCTGGGTGACACAGTGAGACTCCGTCTCAAAAAAAAAAAAAAAAAACAAAAAAAAACAAATATTCTCCAAATATATATACCACATAATTATATATATGGTGTATATATATATATAAATATATATACCATATAATTATATATGATATATATAAATATATATACCATATAATTATATATGATATATATAAATATATAGACCATATAATTATATATGATATATATAAATATATAGACCATATAATTATATATGATATATATAAATATATAGACCATATAATTATATATGATATATATAAATATATAGACCATATAATTATATATGATATATATAAATATATATACCATATAATTATATATGATATATATAAATATATATACCATATAATTATATATGATATATATAAATATATATACCATATAATTATATATGATATATATAAATATATATACCATATAATTATATATGGTATATATATAAAAATATATATACCATATAATTATATACCATATAATTATGGTATATATATTTACACGCCATATAATTATGGTATATATATATATACACCATATATATAAAAAATATATACCATATAATTATATATGTTTAATATAATATATAATATATATTATTATATATAATATATTACGTATATATTATATATTATGTATATATTTTATATATATATATTTGAGACAGTGTCTGGCCTAGGCTGGAGTGCAGTGGCATGATCTCAGCTCACTGCAACCTCCGCCTCTCAGGTTCAAGCGATTCTCTTGCCTCAGCCTCCCAAGTAGCTGGGATTACAGATGTGCACCACCATGCCCAGCTATTTTTTGTATTTTTAGTAGAGACAGGGTTTCACCATGTTGACCTCAGGTGATCCATGCACCTCGGCATCCTGAAGTGCTAGGATTACAGGCATGAGCCACTGTGCCCGGCCGATATAATGTAAAGTAATAAAACACTTTCAGGATTGTTTTTATACTTACTGATAGTATACATATTATATATGTGTGTATATATATATATCTGTGTGTGTGTGTATATATATATATATCTGTGTGTGTGTGTATATATATATATCTGTGTGTGTGTATATATACACACACACATAAGTAGTTAATAATTGCAGCTGTTAAAGTTCAAGATCATGTGCAAACTTGCCATAAAGCTGATGGCACAGGCATTCGACTCACTTTCTCTTCTGCAAGACACAGTAGGCTGTGATTCTCTTGCCTTTGCCATCTCTAAGACCTTGAAGAGGAGAATTGTTGTTATTATTTGGATAGTCTGTCCTGCAAGTCCTAACTGCTAACACCAGCTCCCCTCCAACAGAGGAGTAAGTGATGAGTGGTCCAAGTCAAGCACAACTCACGGTGCTTTGCAGAGAGACATCTGGCCACAGCAGCAAATGTAGAGCTAATCTACGCTACTGTGCTCCACTTACATCTTGACTCTCTTGAAGCACAGGGAGCCTTGTCATGGACCACTCCTTCTCCTTTGTGCACCGCTTATTACAGACTGGCTGTTGGAGAAGCTCATAGTCCTAAAAGAAAACTTGAGACAAAGGAGAGGACAGCTACATGAAATAAAATGAGAGGAAAGAGACGTAAAAATAAAAAAGAAGAAAAAAAAAGGAAGAAATAGTGGCATAAGTTGAAAGTTTTATTCCCCGCTGTAAACTTCCAGTGATTTGGAATTTACTACCTGTATTGTTTTGCTAGGGCTGCCATAACAAATTACTGCAAACTGGAGGCTTAAAGAACAGAGCTTTATTGTCTTACAGGAGGCTAGAGGTCTGAAATCAAGGTGTCGATTCCTGCCAAGGATTGTAAGGGAAATGTCTCTTCCAGGCCTGTATAGTTGGCTTCTCCCTGTTTTTCATATCATCTTCCCTCTATGCCTGTCTTTCTTGGTATCCAGGTTTCCCTATTTGATAACACAAGCCATATTGGATTAGGGCCTATCCTGATGACTTTATTTTAACTTGATTTCCTCAGTAAAAACTCTATCTTAAAATAAGGTCACAGCCTGAGGTACTAGAGGACTCAAACATATTTTGTTTTGAGGGCCACAATTGAATCGTCAACACCACATCACTGTATTTTAAACTCTGTTTGCACCAGGAAACCTGGTCTTCCTCCACTGTTCTCCACGTCACCAAAAGGTAATTCCCAATATACATACCCAAATCATAGACATTCTAGACAACTCCCTCTCTCTCTTTCCCCCATGCTTATTCAGTCCATCACAAAGTCCCATCTGTTTTGCTTCCTAAACACTACTTTGGGCCATGTATACCTCCACCTCACCCCCACCCTGTACAAGTGGTCACTTCTCATGTGCACTTGTATCCCCACTTATGCAATCTGCCGTCCTCCACTGGAGATGGAGTTCTCTCTCTCTCTCTCTGTCTCTCTCTTTTTTTTTTCTTTCCAGAATTTCAGTCTTCATTGCCCAGGCTAGAATAGTGCAGTGGTGCAATCTGTGCTCACTGCAACCTCCACCTCCCGGGTTCAAGCAATTCTCCTGTCTCAGCCTCCCAAATAGCTGGGATTATAGGCACCCACTACCACACCTGGCTAATTTTTGTATTTTTAGTAGAGACGGGGTTTCACCATGTTGGCCAGGCTGGTCTCAAACTCCTGACCTCAGGTAATCCGCTCGCCTCGGCCTCCCAAAGTGCTGGGATTACAGGCGTGAGCCCCTGTGCCCAGCCAGAGTGCTCTTTTCAAAGTGCAGATGTCATCTGGCCATGCCCCGACTCAAAACCTTTCAGTGGGAGCTCATTATTCATAGAATGAAGACCTTTGACCCTGTGGCCCAGCCAGCCTCTGGGGCTCCTCTGGCACCGTGTTTTCCCAGGCTCACTCCCCATCTCTCAGGGCTCCTGTTCTTCATGCTGCCTCCTGCAGAAGCCTCTGTCGGAGCTCTTCATTCTCCACTTCACCCTTGCCTTTGAGTCTCACCTCTTCAGAAAAACCTCTCCTGTCCTTCTTCAGAGGAAACAGTCCCTTTCTAGCGCCCCATAAAATGTTCCTGCTTAGCACTCAGCACAGAGGCAATTTTATACATATAGTAGTCCCCTCGTTATCTGCGGGCGATACGTTCCAAGACGCTCAGTAGATGCCTGAAACCACAAATAGCACTGAAGCCCGTTGCTATCAATCAGAACATGTTTCTGTTCATGTCTTTCAACCCACACACTAAATCCCTCTTCATCCCAGGTAAGCCCTTAGCATGCATGGTGGCTGTAACTTTTGCAGTTTGAGCTATGACAGCAAAACTAGTATGAATTTCTTTTTTCCTTGTTCACAACTTTGCAGAGATAGGAGATTCATTTTTACTGCAGATCTTAGCAATCTCAGCGTACAATTTTTCTTTCTTTCCTTATTAAGAACTTTCACCTTTTTACTTAAAGGAAGCACTTGACAGTTTCTCTTGGGCTTGTCCAAATTACCGACATCACTACTCTTGCACTTTGGGGCCATTATTAAGTAAAATAAGGTTTCCTTGAACAGGAGGACTGCGATACCACAACAATAGATTTGATAACTGAGACGGCTCAAAAGTGACTGATGGGCAGGAGGCTTCTTCAGCCAGATACCCTGGATAGAGATGATTTACGTGCCAGGTGTGATGGAGCAGAATGGAACAAGATTTCACCAAGCTACTCAGACCGGCATGCAGTTCAAGACTTACGAATTGTTTATTTCTGGAATTTTCCATTTAATATGTTTTGGCCGCTGTTAACAGCAGGGAACTGAAACCACAGAAAACAAAACTGCTGATAAAGGGGGACTACTCTACTTGGGAAATTACTGGATTAATATCTTTCTTCTCCTCCTCTCATACATAAACTCCGTGGAAATAGGAATAGTTTGTTGTTATTGTTGTTTACTGTTATACTTCTAGCATTGATAGAGGTCCCCATACATAGTTGGGACTCAAAATATATGGTGATGTTAAAAATCTGACTTGCTGTTTTAATTACTCGAAAAAGCTATAGGCAGATCATTCTGTAAGTATCAGGCAAGAACTTTGTAGAATAGTTCTAAAACTATTTCAGTAAGTATGGTAACAAATTTAAACAAAAAGATAAGATACTAGGAAGGAAGTAGAAATGAAGGCAATAGGAAGGGCCCCTTTGTGTTAAACAAGGAAGGAGCATTAAAAACAGTTAGGTTCGGGCCGGGCACAGTGGCTCATGCCTGTAATCCCAAGACTTTGGGAGGCTGAGGTGGGTGGATCACGGGGTCAAGAGATGAGACTATCCTGGCCAACATGGTGAAACCTCATCTCTACTAAAAGTACAAAATTTAGCTGGGCATGGTGGTGCATGCCTGTAGTGCCAGCTACTGGGGAGGCTGAGACAGGAGAATCATTTGAACCCAGGAGGCAGAGGTTGCAGTGAGCCGAGATCGTGCCACTGCACTCCAGCCTGGGTGACAGAGTAAGACTCCATCTCAAAAAAAAAAAAAAAAAAGAAAAAAAAGATTTAAAAAACAGGTTCATAGATCTAAAATGAAGCAGAAGGTAAGGCCAAACTCCAGGTATTATTTCTCATAAAAACCATCAATGTGCATTGAGGTTTCTTCCTTAATGCAATAATACTCACAATATCTGTACCACAGGGGGCTCTGAACACATGCTGGTACTTATTTTTACTGCTGAATGCAGTAATGTTGTTTTGTACAGCTAAGCGTGATACTCCCTCTGGTAACTTGCTGTCTGCATTATCCGTATCTTCAGAAGCATTTTCCTTTTTATTGAAAAAAAGGGATTTTTTAGAGCCGCAGTTGACCTTACACATCTTTAATTCCAGAGCCTCAGTTTACAGATGAAGAACTGAGGCCGAGAACAATAAAATAGTTCTGCAACCAGTCAACTCTCATATATTGCATACAACTGTAGAAGGCCATCCCAGACAGTAATACAGCTAACCAAATGTCATTTTCCCCAATAAGAACGGTTACTTCCTGAGGTCTCTTTATGCTGATTCACTCTTCACTCCAGAGTATTATCAACTCTGATGATCCAGCTTCCACCTAGAAGGTGACCCATAACATTTATCATCCAAATCATGGTAGTTATGTGAGTGCCCAGGCACCCTATTGACAATTACCTTGGGGCAGCAGGTGTAAACCAGGACTGTCGTGCAAGCAAGGATGAATGGGCACATTACCACTCCATGAAACTTTTCAAAAGAAACACATTCACAGATGTTCAGTAAGTAGCATTTTATCTCCTCTTCAAGAGTGAATCTGAAAAATCATTCCCATTTAGAAGAGTGGGTATCACTTTTGGCATGCTCTTTCACAAGTTGTAATAGTGTTACTGTAGAACTTGGTCATTTCTTGTCCTGTTGTGTCCCATATATAACCAACAGACAAAATCAGGAAGAGGTGATCTAAGAAATAGACAAAACTCTGTATCTGTAATCCCAGCACTTTGGGAGGCCACGATGGGAGGATCACTTGGGGTCAGGAGTTCGAGAGCAGCCTGCCCAACATGGTGAAACCCCGTCACTACTTAAAATACAAAAATTAGCTGGGCATGGTGGCACATGCCTGTAATCCCAGCTACTCAGGAGGCTGAGGCAGGAGAATCACTTGAGCCTGTAAGGCGGAGGTTACAGCGAGCCAAGATCACGCCACTGCACTCCAGCCTGGCTGACAGAGCAAGACTCTGTCTCAAGAAAAAAAAAACAACTCTGTATCAGAAAGATTCCTCTGTTTACAACATGTAGCACTTTTTCTTAAGAAAGTTCTGGGATTCTCAGATATTGGTTACCAGCAATATTTATTACCAGTTATAGTAGATCATTTACTAACCTCTCTTATCCTGGAGAGGTAACCATAGACCCCCTGATTGACCACTCTTTGTTTTCTCTCTCAAAACAGACACAACTAACATATATACATACACTCAGAATGCTTTAACCTCTTATCAACAAGAGATGAAAACTAGAATCATAAGGAAAATTAATTTGCTCATCTGATCAAAAGTGAAATCACAAATGCCAGGCAATGATTGTGTTCCACACTATTGGGGAATTTTAAGGGCCCATGGCTGAAAATAAATAAACAGGGTTTCCTGGGATTTAGAGGAATGGGTTGAAGCCAGATCATGGAATCAAGGCTTGCCTAGGCTCCCATCTCTTGAGAGGCTCATGGGCACCAACATTTAACCTACATTCCACCACATTGCCCCAAACCACTCCAATGGATTGACTTATCTTTCTTGATGTCAGTTTAAACATACTAAGACCTGCTTATAGGGTAATCAGTTACAACATTAACTCTGTAGAGTCAAAGAATATTTCCAGTTTTCCTTTCTGTCACCTCACACTTTATCATCTCTGAAAGGGAGGCAGCCATTGACAATATTATCTCAGGACCTGAGCCATCACAAAAGCAAACTCAATTCCCCTATTTTTTATTATTTTTCCACTAACTCAGTACTAGCTCTGACTACACTTATGGTAAAAATAAAAACCAAGTAAAAATGGCATCATGTCATCACAATACTATGAGGTTTGGGGGAACTTTTCAATATTGGTAACTAAAAATACGTTAGCTGACTAATGTTAGTCGTTTTATCTCTATTCTTTCTGGAAAACCAGTGCAGCTTTTAGCTGTCTAATTTCCTCTTACTGGTTGAGAAGTAGATATGCCGTCCAGTATTTGTCTAAGGAGCTTGCTAAGTTTCCCTTATATTGAGCTCCTGAATCTCGCCACTGTTGCACTCTTTTGAAAGCGGTCCTTCCCTCAAGTATAGCAGAATCCAATATAATTAAGGAAAATTAAAGAAACAGTCCAATGAAAACATTCATGTTAATGTTTAATCAGGGAAAATTCACAGTAATGTTTAAAGAGAGTAGCATAAGCTATGTTATTACTAATCATGAGTGAGTAATTAAGCAAAAAATGACACTAATCTCTAAAGGCTAGAATGAAATCTGTGTTGATTACAGGTCAACAAGATAGAGCTCTTGCCTTAAAAAGCATGATTCTTCCTGTTAACTCTTATTTGAGTATGTCAGCATACCACACTCTGGAAAAAACACAAAGCAAATGTGGCAAGAATTCTACTCTTAGTGATTTTACAGTCCAGAAAAGGGAGTCAGATAAACACCAGTAATATAAAATGCACACATAACAGTGCAACCCTAAAACCTCACCTTATGTGCTTGTAATGAATATTAAGTGACTGCATATTTATACAATGTTTAGCATACAGTAGTAAGCATGATATAAATGCTCATTAAGTACATAAACAAATGTATACCATATATATGCCATAAGATAGGCATAGTCAAACACGATATAACATTAGAGATAGAGAAGAAATAGTTGAAAAGATCTGGCATGATTCCATAAGGAAGAGGACATCTAATGGATGAGAAAAGTGGCAACAGAATTGTGAAAGGATGTTATTAAAGCAAAAGGAGAAACCAATAGCCCTGGCATGGAGTTGAAATAAATTCAGGAAATAGTAAACAGACCCAGGTGATATGAATGTCAGGTGGAAGACTGGTCTTTAAAGCAAGTTAGGCAGTAATTGGATGCAGAAAATGTTTTTGTAATATTTGTTAGCATTACAATGTTTGGTGATAATAAAATCAAATCTTTTTTTTTTTTTTTTGATTGCTCTTGTTGCCCAGACTGGAGTGCAATGGCGCAATCTTGGCTCACGACAACCTCCGCCTCCCGGGTTCAAGCGATTCTCCTGGCCTCAGCCTCCCGAGTAGCTGGGATTACAGGCCCCTGCCACCAAACCCAGCTAATTTTTGTATTTTTAGTAGAGACAGGGTTTCACCATGTTGGCCAGGCTGGTCTCAAACTCCTGACCTCAGGCAATCCGCCCACCTCAGCCTCCTAAGTACTGGAATTATAGGCGTGAGCCACCACACCTGGCCAAAAATCAAATCATTTTTGAAGTCATCAACCTATCTTACTAAAGTTAGGTGTATAACTATGTAATGATCACAAAGAAGTATCATATACAATCTCAATAATGATTATTGCTATTTTGCTACTCTTACAGAGATAAGGAATACTTGACATTGATGTAGTTTTTTATGTTCAAGTTGGCATGCTTAGTCTTAAAGCTGTTGATTAGAGATTTAACAATCTGGTTAGCTAACAGTTTCTTGGAACTTTGTCCTTGTTCACTCCTTTCCATTATCAAGTCTATGGAGTAATTCCTTGTAGACAAGGGTTAACTCTCAGTTTTACTTTTTAGAGATGAAATTCACTGTCCGTGTTCTTTCCCTAGCTCAAGACTTTCTCTGCTGGTAGATTAAGAACTGATTAAGGGCAGAGTCCATTACATTCATCCTTGTGGCTCCAGCCTCTAGCACAACATCATGTAGTAAATCCTTATGGACTGTGACTTACATTGAATGAAATGGGTTGGATTGTATCAGAGTAAATAAGGAATAAAACATTTCCCTTTATTATAATTTTAAAACAGTTTCTTATTTAGGCATAAAGTGAAAAGTACATAAAATGACATTTATTATGTATCTCAAATGGTCCTTCTTTACCATCAGTTTTTACAAACTGTCTTGGATAGATACTGCTATAAACAGTCTATATCTCCATCAGATAGATTTGGTTAGAAACTGAAAGTGATTTCATTATAGTAGGATTATAAAATATGATGAATGCATTTCATCAAGGTATCCAACTTAGAGTAATACTGTTTGAAATTGCAAGCCTTTAAATAAAACCTGTCTAAAAATAGTTCATCATGCATATGTTGCTAAAAATCTTTTGTATCCCAGAAAACTTACAGAAGCAACATATGAGACTTTCAGTGCAATTAGTTCTTTTTAAGAGACAGATAAAAACTAATATCATACACCAGATTGATGTAATAACTAGATGAATACATTTATTAATTTGCATCATGGGAAAAGACTCTCGAAGTCTAAATAATATGCCACATTTAGTTGTCAAGCAATGATTTCTACCAACTAGCAGTGTATTATTTTTAAAGGATCATCTTGTAACAAAGGGGTGCTGTTACATGGTGCACACTCCTGAAATTTTAACCAATGCTGTTACAAATGACAGTTTTAGTAGTTTCCTGGAAATGAACAGCTGCCTATAGATGTGTCACTTTATTTGTCCATTTATTGCATATAAAACAATTCAAAAGTAGGAGTAAAGTAGAAAAGGTAAAAATAATTTAAAATGTATTATATAAGTTAATATATATTATGTATATGAATATCTTTCCAGTCACCTTAATACTTTACGCCACAATTGGGAAAGTCTTCTAAATGAAAATTACATTGGTCTAATGTATCTGAAATAATAACCATGTTATTTGTATCAGAAGAAATTTTCTAAAGAAATTATCAGTCATGTGATTCAACAAAGAGTACCTAGAATCTGCGTGGTTATGCCTTCAGCTCTCATTTGTTGATAGAAGTTCTGTTTCATGAGTTAGCTGACTTTGATGGAAAAAATATATGTTCCCTGTCTCTGGATTGAGTCTGCTTTTACTTTTTTCTTTATATGTCAGAAGATGTGGCTCTAAGAAGTATTCTGTTGAGCTGCGGCAATGATCCATAAGAAGAAAACAAAATGTTTTTCTTTTAGACTTTTAAGACCAGAGACTATGAAGATTTGAGAATATTTTTTTCAAACATAAAACTACAGAATAAGCTAGGCATAAAAGGGTACATATGGAATGATTTCATTTATGTCCAGCTCAAAAACAGTCACAGCTATGGTCTTGTCATGATAGTGATCCTCTGCAGGGACCGGAGGGAAGGCTTCTGGGGTGCTGGTACATGGTGTGTTTCTAGATGTGGGTGCTGGTGACCTGAGTGGGTTCAGTTTGTGAATAATCATTAGCAATTTATTCATCCTTTGGGTCTATGCTATATATCAAGAAAAAAAATCCAAAATAAACAATGCCATTGAAAAGCATTCAGATTTCCTTTTCCTAATTCCCATAGTATATTCTGAAGGTGCTCATATCAGTCGCAGATCACAATAGTCCTGTTGTCCAAAATCACAACACTACTTAGCAGCAGACCCAGAATTGGATGATGGACCACCTGGTTCCATGCCTTGTAGCTTTTGTTTTGGTTTTTTTGCTTCGTTTTGTTTTAAATCACAAGCTGCCCTAACCTCTAAGACCCATGACAATGACACAGTCTGCTGGCAGGAAGCCTGTTAACCTTTTTCTATGAGCTAACACTGTTTGCCCTGTTGCAGGTGAGTTGTGTGAGGAGAAGCTGGACTTCTGTGCCCAGGACCTGAACCCCTGCCAGCATGACTCAAAGTGCATCCTAACTCCAAAGGGATTCAAGTAAGTCAAAAGCTACCTTCTTGCTCACAGTCAGGGTGGGGGACCCGTTATTTTAGGAGCCCTTCTCCTTCATCCTTAGCTTCACACCTCTGCTCTGGATTAAAGGGACCTATTCACTAGTATCAGTGACATTTTTTAAATGTCGATATACAATATGGACTTTTTTTTTTTTTTTTTTTTTGAGATGGAGTCTCGTCCTGTCACCCAGTTGGAGTGCAGTGGCACGATCTTGGCTCACTGCAACCTCCGCCTCCCGGGTTCACGCCATTCTCCTGCCTCAGCCTCCCAAGTAGCTGGGACTACAGGTGCCCACTACCATGCCAAGCTAATTTTTTGTATTTTTAGTAGAGATGGGGTTTCACCTTGTTAGCCAGGATGGACTCGATCTCCTGACCTCATGATCTGCCCACCTCGGCCTCCCAAAGTGCTGGGATTACAGGCGTGAGCTACCGCGCCCAGCCCCGGACTTTTTGTTTAGTACACTAAAGAAAAATGAAAAAGTGTTTCCTTTTCATCCATGATTTTTTTTTGTGAAGTCACCTATGGCAATGAGCAGCCTTTGAAAATGCTTACTTAAATTTATTTGAAGGCCCATCCGGTGACATTTGTAATATCTTCTAGGTGCTTCATTGTCTGAAGGTAAGTCTGTGGTAAAATAGAGAATTTGACTTTAATGTAATTGAAGATGTTAACAGTCTGAAACAATAATTGGACTATCCAAGGTGAGAAAGATAGAGTGACCATGTATCTCAGGCTGCCCCAGGGAGTCCCAGGCTATGCCTGTGATGATCACTGTAATTATTGATAGTGTCTCTTCCAACTTAAATATTTTTTGCATGGGGTGACAAAGCATTATAATCCTGCTAAGTGTACTCCCTTAAGCGAACACAGAACTTCAAAGCAATATTCCTGAAATATGTTTGCTGTCAAATTATGTGATTTCTTTGCCACCATCCTGAAATATTTTAAGGGTCTTTCAACAGCAACTTCTCTTTTTAGAGCTGGCAGTAGTTTAGAGATCATCTAGTCCAAATTCTTCATTTAAACATGAGGAAACCATGGCCCAGAGAGGTTAGTTGACTGTCCAGAGATCTTAAGATTATTTATTGGCAGAGCTAGACCTAGGATTTATACTTTCCAGTTGGGTGATTTTTCTACTGTATGTTACTTATAAGAATTTTTATAGTTTATTAACATTACAGTTGGTATTGCATAGCAAACAGGCTGGATTCTTAGGAATTACACAGTCGGGTGCAGGGGTTGAGCTGTGCTTTCATCAGACAGCTAGCAAACAGAATTATTTGCTCCTTCAAGCAATATTTATTGAGTGCCTGCCATGGCCAGAGCACATGGTAATAATACCATCTTATGATTTTGTAGTCCTTTATAGCTATTCACCTTCACTAATTTCATCTTCTTAGTGAAATGACCCAAGCTCAATTGCCATAGAATTCAGAGAATTAACAATTACACAGGTCAGGATGAATTTTATAAGAGAAGATGGGATTTTAGCTGGATCGCTAAGATATTTATACTTACCGAGCAGATCATCAGATATTTTAAGTAGGGTGGGAGAGTGGGGTCAGAATCGCCATTCCCTACTGCTTTTCAAATATCAATCTAAATTAGATATTTATTCTCAAGCTTTCTTTTGACAATGTGCTTTTGCTTTAATTTGGTTTAAAATCCAAAAATGTAGAATATGTAGGTAGAGTTGTAGCACCTGCTGATTCCCTACAATGTCTTTTTTGAAAAAGGAAAGAATAAATATGATTCTATTTTGCATTATATTTTAGTTTACAACCCTAGGCAAAAACCCAATGTTATTCCATTTCTACTTTACATAAAACTTTATATTTTATTCAACCAAATACTGTAGGTAAGTTGTTTTTAGTCTTCATATCAATGATACGCTCACAATTTAATGTGGCAAATTGAAAACACATCACTTACATAATAAATATCATTTCTTAGAGAAATTAGCTAGTAAGGAAAGTTTTCCAGAACTGCTGATCTGCTGAACAGATTTCACAGTACTTTGTGCATTGTAAGTATAAGATATTAGTAAAACTTAATTGAAACCATTAAAAAAAAGTGAGTTTGTCTGCAAAAAGACTAATCCTTAATTAAATATCTCCTCTCACTATCAAATAGATTAGACACTCTTAAAAGTGCATTTGGCTGCATTATGGACTAACTGATTTGGAAACCCACTGTTTTCCGTCGTAATTTGTAAGCTCGTTTCATAGCTGTATGTATGTAGTTTAGCAGAAAACAGGTTAAGTCAGTGTGTGTGCTATTACTCCCGACTTATAAATGATTGCACATTGTGGGAAAGGTAGTTGTGGAAAGAAAATAGACTTAAAAATCAAATGACGTGAAGCTGCTAAAGAAAATCGCTACTGACAAATGTTGTTTAGACAAGTTATGCTATGTTAACTTCAACTTCATTTTCTTACTACTAAGCTAACAGAGCTGGTTTTACTTTTATTGCTTTATTATATACCTCATAAATCTCCCAAATTGCTTTGAGATATTTTTAGACTATGATGCGCCATAAGCAGTATTTTCAAACATGCATCTTACATAGCCAGCTTCGGGCTTCTAAACGGCATATTTTATATTCTTTGCTTCTTCCTCCCTCCTTGTCAGATAATAGAGTTGAAGGAATGTGATAGGTTTTATTGATAATACAAACTAAGGAATTCTTATTTAAATTTTTTCTTTCTGTTTTGAAACTCAGTCTGAGGAGCACAAGAAGGACAAAAATGTTGGACATAATGTAACTCCAAGCTCTAATGGTCTTGAAAAATAGTATTTGGAGAGAAGAGAATATAAAACAGCTCTTAGACAGCCGCTATGTTGGATGTGTGGTTATCTTATCTTTCACTTTGATTTCTTTTTTCAGATAAATAATTCAGAGTGTTTCAAAGCATTTCTTCTTTCTTTTAATGCTTGGCACTTCAGCAGCTCTGCTCACATTAACATTGATGGAAGTTCTCTTCTCGGGCCTTGTCCATCTCTTTGAGAATGTATATGGCCACTTAGAGTCCATTTAACTTCAGACTTATTGTTTACTTTGATTTGCTATGATTTAGCATTAAAACCAACTGGCTGCAAAGCAAGCATGCTTATGCAGTGAGTTCATTTTATTTCTTAATTCATACATGCAGAGCTGAAAGTCTGTTTGCTACTCTTAGAGGCTATATACTCCCATTTGTTTTAATTCATCCACTCTCCAGCAACTCTCAAATCCTGATTTTGCATTTTCAGACAAAACCTTAGGCATTCAGTAATGCCACATTCACTTGGGTGTTTTTAATTATCCTTACTTCAAATCCTAATAGCTTTGAAATAGAAAAGTGGATAATTAATACAGACTAAACCATAAAAGCTTTTATAGAATTATAAAGATGTATATAGAGAATTATTTCAAAAACCAGCCATTTATAGAGCATGCATTATATATAAAAACTATACTAATTAATTAAATTGCATTTGATCTTTAAACCTGTGAGGTGGAATTATATACATGTTAAAGATGAGGAAAAGAACACTTACAGAGATTAAGTAATTTAGTCAATATTATATACACTTTATGCTAAGTGAAATAAGCCAGACATAGTAAGACAAATACCGGATGATCTCACTTATATATGTGGAATTTTAAAAAGTCAAACTTATAGAAAAAGAGAGTAGAAGAGTGGCTACCAGGAATTGGGGTGGGGAAAATGGGAAGATGTTGGTCAGTGGCACAAATTTTCAGTTACAAGATGAATACTAAGTTCTAGAGACTTAATATCACAGCATGGTCACTATAGTTAATACTGTATATACACTATGTATACTGTATATATAGTATGTATATATACTATATAGTCTATATACAGTATATATACGGTATATATACCAAATATACTATATATACAGTATATATACTATATACTATACTATATATACAGTGTATATACTACATACTATATACTATACTATATCTACAGTATATATACTATGTACTCTACTATATACTATACTATATATACAGTATATATGGTATATACATATATAGTATATATACTCTATATATACTGTGTGTATATATACATATATGTATACTGTGTATATATAGCATATATACAAGTATATATACTAATATACTTGAAATTTGCTCAGAGAGCAGATCTGAAATATTTTCACCACAAAAGGAAAAGGGTAACTATGGGAGGTGAAGGATATGTTAATTAGCTCGACTGTGGTAATTATTTCACAATGTATGTATGTATAAAACATCACCATGTACATCTTTAAAATATAAAGATTTTATTTTTCAATTATACCTCAATAAATCTGGAATAAAATAAAGTTGATAACGTACAATTAAGAATGAAGCTGGGCTACAAACGCAGTTCCATAAAACCTGAATTCTGCAAAGCCTGAATTCTGCAGAGCTAAGTTATAGTTTTCTCATATATGCACATATATATGTTATATATATATGAAGTTATATATATATGAAGTGTGTATAGATGTATATATGAGAAGTTATATAGTATATATGAGAAGTTATAGTTTTCTCATATATACACATATATGTACTCATATATACACATACACATACACACATATGTGTATATACACATGTACCTATATATGTATACATGTACATATATACACTATATATGTGTATATATATGTACGTGTATATGTGTGTGTATATATGAGAAAACTATGACCTAGCTCTGCAGAATTCAGGCTTTGCAGTTATGTATATATATATGTATATATGTATGTGTATGTATGTGTATGTATATGTGTATATATATATATATATATATATATATATATATATAAATATATAAAGTCAGTGAACCCTCTCTTAAACTCAATCAAAAACACTCTTGGAAGCCAATGTGTAAGCCTAATAAATCACAACAGGAGAGTGTTGAGGAAAAGGAGGAGGGTAGAGGGAGGCTTCCAGAAGACCCCTCCTCATTGATGGCCATACCTGTAGGGATTCTATGGTCCCCTGTAGGTCCGCAATGCAGTTTGAAAACTGCTGGATGTGCCACACTGCCTTTCTTCATGCAGCTATAAAGTCCTGCATCCTTGGTATCATAACTAGAGATCCCAGTGGTCAGCACTAGAGAAGTACAGGTTTAAAGGGAGCCTGTGGAATTAATTATTCAACAGCATAGTGCAGTGGTTAGAAATACAAGCTTTCTTGTCAGATTACTTGAGTTTGATTCCTGGCTGTGACACTTAGAAGTTGAGTGTTTGAGGGCAAAGTACTTCACCTCTTTGTTCCTTAGTCTCCTCACTTGTAGAGTGGGCGAAATGATACCACCAATGTCACAGGACTGTGGAGAGGATTCAGTGAATGCATAGATGCCACATGGTTAGAGCAGGGCCAGAGGAAGTGCTCAGTGAATGTCAGCTGTATTATTACTCCTGGTTCTTCACCATCAATGCAGCCAAGACCCTTTACCACCATGGTGAACAGGCTGAAAACTGTCCGTGGGATCGGCCCTGTGAATTTTCTATCAGTTCTTCTATCCCAACCCATTATATCAGTCCCGTTCTTCTGTAATGAGTATCTGGATTCATTGTGAATTAGGGTATTTAATATTAATATATTTGCTTTTCTTAAAGTAATACCTTGATCTGATGTATCTAGTCTCTATTGTAAAATTAAAAATGTTAATCACTTTTTAAAATATGTTTAATATTCCCAGTAAATTTTACAACATAGCACTTTTATAATCTCAATGATCAAATGGATTAGGCCAAACTGAAAACATAGGGCACTGTAAGCAAACAAAATGTGGAGAAAGGAAGGAAGAGGGAGGAGAGTGGGTGAGAGAGGGAGTGACCCTGCTACAATTATCCTTTTCTTATTTGGACTGTGGATGTTCACTATCATCAAGGGGATAAAATCACTATTTCTATGGTAGATCACAGTGATAGAACATGGAATATACTGCAGAACAGTTCGATTTTCTAGGTATCCATTAATATGGGGGCTCTATGAGCCTATTCTAAATAAGTATTTTAAAGATGGTGCCATTGTGTCTAGATAAAATGCATTGTTTACTTATTTTGTCTCAGTTGGGTTTGAAACCATTACCTGCTTGTTCCAACAGATGTGACTGCACACCAGGGTACGTAGGTGAACACTGCGACATCGATTTTGACGACTGCCAAGACAACAAGTGTAAAAACGGAGCCCACTGCACGGATGCAGTGAATGGCTATACGTGCATATGCCCCGAAGGTTACAGGTAAAAGCAGAAATGAATAAGACCTAGTGTTCAATAAGACCTAGCACAACAGGGTGACTATAGTCAGTAATAGTGTAATTGTACATTTTAAAATAACTGAAAGAGTATAACTGGATTGTTTGTAACACAAGGATAAATACTTGAGGGGATGGATACCCCATTTAACATGATGTGATTATTATGCATTACATGCCTGTATCAAAATACCTCATGTACCCCATAAATATATACACTTACTAGGTACCCACAAAAATTAAAATAAAAAAATTTTAAGACAAAAAAAGTAGAACTTACAGAAGCAAAGAGTAGAATGAGGGTTACCAAGGAGGAGGACAGAGGGATGGTGTTTGGGGAGATGTTGGCCAAAGGGTACAAAGTGTCATTTAGACAGGATGAGTAAGTTTGGAATATCTATTGTACAGCATAGTGATGATTTTGTTTAATAGTTAAGAATACTTGAAAACTGGAAAAACAAGGAAGTGCACATATATAATATACAGTTATGTCATACAGCTCTCAATTCAGATTGGCAATTAAGTAAAATTGTACTAACTTATTTTTTTTCTCCTTATTCTTCAGTGGCTTGTTCTGTGAGTTTTCTCCACCCATGGTCCTCCCTCGTACCAGCCCCTGTGATAATTTTGATTGTCAGAATGGAGCTCAGTGTATCGTCAGAATAAATGAGCCAATATGTCAGTGTTTGCCTGGCTATCAGGGAGAAAAGTGTGAAAAATTGGTCAGTGTGAATTTTATAAACAAAGAGTCTTATCTTCAGATTCCTTCAGCCAAGGTTCGGCCTCAGACGAACATAACACTTCAGGTAAGAGATCTCTCTCTATGGAGAGATGATCTGATCTTAAAATTCAGCTTCAGAGAATATACATTTGTGGTAGCTTCTGAATGATTGATAGTATGTCTTAAATAGACAGTTAAAAACAGAAAATGCTCCTTGTGTGGACAGCATTAGTAACTTTTCTCTTCAACATTTGTATTTTCAAGACAAAATGAAAAGCAAATATTTGTATTCATTACTTGATAAGCAGACAGTAAAAAAAATATATCTCTTTGTTTTGTGCTCAGAGAAAAACATTTTATTCATTTGCTTTTATATGGCTCTGCAGTTCAGCCTCTGCGTGGGGGAGGCTTTTCTTAGGAAATCTGCAGATAAGAAGGGTGCAGGCGAGAAAGAACACCTGGATTCAACCACCAGCACCTTTTTTTTTTTTTTTTTTTTGAGACACAGTCTTGCTCTGTCACCCAAGCTGGAGTTTAGTGGCGCGATCTCAGCTCACTACAACCTCCGTCTCCCAGGCTCAAGCGATTCTCCTGCCTCAGCCTCCCGAGTAGCTGGGACAACTGGCATGTGCCACCATGTCTGGCTAATTTTAGTAGAGATAGGGTTTCACCATGTTGGCCAGGATGGTCTTGAACTCCTAACCTCATGTGATCTACCCACCTCAGCCTCCCAAAGTGCTGGGATTACAGGCGTGAGCCACCGCGCTCAGCCAACCAGCACCTTTTAACTCTTCACCCAGAACTTTGAAGACTTGACATAAAATTAACAAACTCAGATTTTAAGTCTTTCCACCAACTCACTGTGTACCTTTGAGCAAGTCATTCAGATCCCTATGGAAGAAGCTGCACTAGATTAAAGATAATAAATATAGGGGCAAATTAAGTCTACATATTTGTTTTATCTGATAAGCAAAATCGCTTAATATATTTTTAATTCAAATGACTTTAGCCAGTTTCGTGTAGACACCACCCCTTTTTCGGTTTACCCTGATACTCTAGTGAGGGACAGAGGATCCTTTTGAAGTCAGGAAGAAGAGAATCCTGGAAGGCATGATTCTCTACCTTCCAGCGTTTGCCCCACCAAATTGTTATGAGAACTGCACAGTGATGTTGGGGCTTAAGTCTTAACTTAGCTAATTAATCCTTTAAAAGCTAAAATGGGCCAAAGAGCAGGATAAAAACAAAGATTTCCCCCTACACATGGCATAACTGTGAAGAATTTGTTTTTTTTCATATGGGATATAAAAATCCATCTTTGACAATGTAGTCATTTTTCACAGATGCTATAAACAAAGCTTATAACAGGAGCAAAAGGAGCAGTTTAGTGAAAATCTCCAGCAAAGAAAGTTCTAAGCACATCCAACATGTTTACTTGAGGATTTCTTATTGTTCTTTTTAAGTTTCTTTATGGATTTATTTGCAACAAAGCAATTTAAGAACAAGTCACCTTTCGAGTAATAATTTCAGCGTTGTTTTCTCATAGCCATCAGGAAAACATAAACCATAGTAAAACCTCTTCACCTCACCTAGCAGTCTCTTTCTGATGAAATACATTTGGTTGCCTACACATCCTAGTAATGCCAGCGTTACTTTCTACTAGATTGCCACAGATGAAGACAGCGGAATCCTCCTGTATAAGGGTGACAAAGACCATATCGCGGTAGAACTCTATCGGGGGCGTGTTCGTGCCAGCTATGACACCGGCTCTCACCCGGCTTCTGCCATTTACAGGTGAAGATCTCTCAGTTATGGGTAAAGGTGAAAAAAATTGCTTAATGAAGAACTGCTTCTCCTCTATTTTATTATGGAGAGGAGAGAGACTAAGTTGGCTCCAGCAGGTCTTAGGATGAGGGTATTAATGAGAAACCTGGCAGGAACAGAGGGCATGCTCAAATTGGAGAGTGTGAGGAGGGATTTATAAGGGGACTGCTATGCACAAAGAGGTGACTGGGATAGTACAGTAACCTGGGGCTGGAAAGAAGGGATGCAGGGAGGTGTTGCTACCCATATGCCTGACGGATCAAGAGGAGGGAGCAGTTATGGAAACTCATGCTCTGTAAAGGCTTTGTAGAGAGGCTTACCTGCCAGAAGCCGAGGCCTTTAATAGAGGTTTGCAGTAAGCTCTCAAGGAAACAACCAGCTTTTGAAATACACAACCTCACTCTCTTTCCTCCCAACAATCTCCTGTCTGTGTTCCCCACTGGCCACACTGCATGCCAGGAAAGAAGGAATCTATAGAATCTAGTAATATAGCTTGCACATAAGCTTCCGGGGTCTCAGAGCTGGGTAAAGAAAGTTGGAAGGGAGCTTCAGAGAATCAAATGAAGATATCCAGCACTGTGAGTAACTTCAGGTTGCCATTCATACCTCACAGGTTTACTGAGCACTTACTATGTGCCAGACCTGTCCCGAGCTTTAAGGAACAAGCCCCTGCTCATTTGGAACTTACACAGAATAAGCAAATGGATTCATACAATGTTGTCATAGGGAATCTTGACCATCCATTTTGGAAGTTTTCTAATGATTAATGATATTAATAATAAACTGCAGATGTGAAATGGGTGGTGTTCGTGGGGTATAATTTTTAGTCCTTGTTGCATAAAACTATCAGAACCCCTCTGTTGGACCCCAACACCAATTCCCTAACATCCTGCAGACTATTTAGCTAGTTAATTTTTTCACATGTAGAAATTCACCCTTTAGAGAAGGGGTCACAAACTCCTAAGTAGTCAGTTTTTCCAGGTAAGTAACATAAATGATTAAACAGGTCAAGTGCAAGAAAATAATTGCCATTTCACCTAACAAAGGATGGAGTGTATCTTGTGACATTTATAAAAGGACTGTTATGTTGCATATTTTTTTATTTTATTCTGTAAAAGATCTAAATTTCTACATAAGTTTTATTTTATTATAAGTAGCCTTGATGTTTTCAATATAAAAGAAGTGGTTGTGACTGGAATGAACCAATAGTAAATATTTGTCAAAACAGGATTTCATCTACTCAGTTCTCTGTGGAGAAAATATGGACTTAGATTTTTCCAGACTCTTGGTTTTTCAGGAAAAAGGCAGAAATCTGGGGCTTTTTTAATACAAATTTTCTCTCCTTTAGATATCAGTATGCATTTTTAATACTATATATAATGAACAAAACGTATCTGTAGGTCAGACACACTTAACAACAAACGAATAGGGATTGATTATGACGTAAAGTGGAGACACTGGCCTGCATGTTAGTGATATTCTCATATGTATCAGTGTGCTTCAAAAGTCTTCACATCTTATTTGATGCTTCATAATAGTTCTGGGAAAGTACATACCACTTGTAGCCATGAATGGAATTTGATATCCACCACTTGTGAATATTTGGAGCATGGAAACAAACACATAATTGTTGGTTTCCAAGTTGAATACAATACTTATTTTATCTCCAAATGGTGATGAATTAGTGCCAAGATTTTAGATATTACAAGGCCTTAAATTTTCTAGCCTCAGTGTGTTTCAGCCCATAAAAAGATTTCAGAAATTTGTGGTTCATTTTTTTAATTAATTAATTAATCTATTTTATGTAATGGTGCAGCACAGAACTCTCAGAAGCCATAGTAAAGGTTTTTGGTTTGGCTTATTAAAGCTAGCATTCATATCACATATGCCAAAATATTTCTAAATACTTTGTAGAAACCCAAGTGATTATATCCAAATAAGGACCTATCATAACGAGTTTGAGTTTATGTTCATTGCCATTTCACCTTACAAAGGATGGAGTGTATCTTGTGACATTTATAAAAGGACTATTATGTTGCATATTCTTTTTTTTTTTTTTTTTTTTTTCGGAGACGGAGTCTCGCTCAGTTACCCAGGCTGGAGTGCAGGGGCGCGATCTTGGCTCACTGCAAGCTCCGCCTCCCGGGTTCATGCCATTCTCTTGCCTCGGCCGCCCAAGTAGCTGGGACTACAGGCGCCGACCACTACGCCTGGCTAATCTTTTTTGTATTTTTAGTAGAGACGGGGTTTCACCGTATTAGCCAGGATGGTCTCGATCTCCAACCTCGTGATCCGTCCATCTCATATTCTTTATTAGGAGCTGCAAGCCCATGTTTCTGCTGGTGGATCATCTAATAGAGATACAAAATGTGAGGCCTAGAGTAAATACAGCTTTAATTTAATTACTGCCTTTTGGCTTATGACCAAAAAAATTTTCTTGATTTTCCAATCCAGAAAAGCTATGACCTTATTTTTTAATAAAAGAGGCAACAATTACCAAGAATTCAGATATATAGATGTGTATAATACATTTTATTAACATATTAAATATAGAATATTATTTTTACATTAAGAAAATTAATAATATAAGAAAAAAAGGAAGAAAGGAAGGAAGCAATGAAGAAAAAAGAAGGAAGACAGGAAGGAAATGTAAGGAAGAACAAGTTTCAAAGGAGATAAATATAAGCACTTACATTTTCATGTATTTGCACAAAGAAAAACTAGACACAGACAAGAAGAAATAGAAACAAGACTTCTGCATGAATACCATTTTATATCCATTCGATTTTTGAGCCATTTCAATGTCATTACCATTCAAAAATAAAATTGAAATAATAGAAAAAAGCAGCTGCTCTAGAGATAGTCTGGCTTGATTCAAGTCCAGCTCTGTTATCAACTAACTGTGTGTCTTGGACAGATTGCTTCAGCTCCCTGGGCCTCATCTGGCAAATGGGGATAACAAATAATAGTGTCCTTTTTGTGAGATTATGGTAAGAATTGTATGACATGATAAATGTAAAATATTTGCAACGATGCTTGGTAAACCATAAACAATGATGGCTACTAGTATCACAAATTCAGGATGTCCAATGAGTGTATTTCGTTTGCTTCACCCAAACCTGTGTTCCCATTGCGTTCCTTCTTTCATTGAAAGGCATGACAGGTGCGGTGGATCTACTCTTAATCCTCTCCTTTCCTTTACCTTCAATTTGCAGTTTTTCCCAACTCTTAGCTCTGATACGGCTAATTTTTTGGCCTTTTTTCAAATGCCAGAAAATGCCAAGCAAGGCAACCTCTGTCCTGGGCCAGGCCTTTACTACAATGTAAAATCTTTGATGAAAGATAGTACTTCTCCATACCTGTAGTAAAATATATCAGTTACAATGTTGTAATCAGCTGTCCCATAAGTTGCTAATAAATATTTTGTCTGGGTGAAGTACATTTTCAAATTTTGATTTGTTTCCACTTAAGTTCAGTTTTATTGCCATAATTCTATCTTATATAAAATTTACTTTGGTAAAACATTGTTTTCCAAATTTTGCATTATTTAATATATTATTGGGCCTTGCCCTTGGAAATAATTTTATACCTCAGGTGCATCATTTCAATTGCCTGGTTAATTCTCCACATTGAAGAAAATTGATTTTATTTTAGCAAAATGAAATCTGATAAAATGAGGGGAAGTAATAATACACTTATTATTTCTATAGGGTATTTTTGGTTAAAATTTATTTTATATGTCAACTATTGTTTCACATAAATCAGTATGAAGACAATTATTTTATGAAATTATCTCTAGACTGGTAATTTGCTGCCCTTCAAAAAGATTTTCTTTTAATCTAGATAAGGGGAAACATTTTTTACAAAAGTTTATGAAAAATACGTGCTTCTTTCTTTAAATTCAAATTAATGTCATTTTCCAAACCAGACAGCCTCTTTGAAAACACAGCCAACTATGTTAAAAATTAAAAGACAGTAGTTATAGCTTGAATTGTGTTTAAGAAAACTCAAGATGTAGTAATTATTCTTTTAGTGTAGAAATAAAGTAGTATGCACATTTTCTCATCTTATCTGTTACATCTGGATAGAAGATCATGGCTTCTTGTAGACATGCCTGCTGTCAACAGCACCAAGCATACAGGCAGTAGTGTAGAATGGTTGTTTTCAAAAGTCTGCATTGGAATCACCTGAAAAACATGTTAAAATACAGGTGTTGGGCACCACCCCTAGTTTCTGATTCTGTAGGTCTTAGCTAGACCCGAAATTTTACATTTTTAACAAGTTTCCAGGAGATCTTGTACTCCAGGGACTACACTTTGAGAACCCCTTGTGTAAAAGGAATATGTACTTTGAAAGCTGACTGTCTGCTGCAACATCATGTTTGATGCTCACATTAAAATCAGCCATGTTGGGAGTATTCCCACCACAAAAATCAGCAAAGCCAAAAATCCAGGATTTTGTTTGTTTTTTTTTTAAACAGTACCAGTTGTTAAACATTTGCCAACAACCTACTGCCTAAAGGGCTGTAACCAGCAACATAGATGAAATGAGCTGCCTAACAAGGGAATGGATTTGGAATATGGCGCACGGGCCTAATCTTTACAGCACTTAGAGAATAGCCTAAAGAGGGACTTAGTAATTGTATTAGTCCATTTTCACACTGCTGATAAAGACATACCCGAGACTAGGTAATTTATAAAGAAAAAGAGGGTTAATTGACTCGCGGTTCCACATAGCTAGGGAGGCCTCACAATCATAGCGGAAGGCAAAAGGAATGTCTTACGTGGTGGCAGATAAGAGAGAATTGAGAACCAAGCAAAAGGGGAAAACTCCAATAAAACCATCACATCTCATGAGACTCATTCGCTACCATGATAACAGTATGGGGAAAACTGCCCCCATAATTCAATTATCTCCCACTGGGTCCCTCCCACAACACAGGGAATTATGGGAACTACAATTCAAGATGAGATTTGGGTGGGGACACAGCCAAACCATATCAGTAATAGTGCCATGAATGAATGGGAAAATGAATGGCAGCCTAAATTTAAGCAGTAGGTCCTCAGACAGGGCTGGAGTATTAAATTTTTATTCTCAAGTAGGCTAATAATCTGCTGTCTTTCAAAGTGAGTTTCTTTTCATCTAGAAAAACAAACTTTTTTTTAACAAAAGTTATTATTGAAAAATATATGCTTCTTTTTTTTTTTTTTTTTTTTTTTGAGACGGAGTCTCACTCTGTCACCCAGGCTGGAGTGCAGTGGCGCGATCTCGGCTCACTGCAAGCTCCGCCTCCTGGGTTCTCGCCATTCTCCTGCCTCAGCCTCTCCAAGTAGCTGGGACTACAGGCGCCCGCCACCACGCCCGGCTAATTTTTTTTATATTTTTAGTAGAGACGGGGTTTCACCGTGGTCTCGATCTCCTGACCTCGTGATCCGCCCGCCTCGGCCTCCCAAAGTGCTGGGATTACAAGCGTGAGCCACCGCGCCCGGCCAGCTTCTTTTTTTAGATTCAAATTAATGTCATTTTCAAAACCAGGCAGTTTCTTTGGAAACACAGCTAGCTACTGTTTAAAAATAAGAAAATCAGATGAACCACCTTACTAGTGTACAGGTTTTCATATTTAGGCCACCTGCTCAAATTCAGGGGACTTTCTGTCACCTACTGTTACATTTGGTTGGCTACATACACTCTAGGTTGTGCAATTTACAGGATTACATTTCAACAAAAATACAAAAGAAACTCAACAAAGATTATCTCTGTATCTGAGAAGCTCAGTCTCATCAGAGAGACAGACAGTAGACAGAATCTATATGGTATTCTTGTTTTCAAGATGTTTATTCAGCCATTCTTGATATGTCACATGGAAAGGTCCCCCTGTTTACTGGCTTATAACCTTGGGCAAATTGCTTCATTTCTTTGTGCTTTATTTTCCTTATCTCAATAAATGCAATTAGATCTGCTTTTCACGTTTGGTTATGAGAACTGAATGAATGTAAAGCACCTAGCATCGTGCTTGGCACAGAGTTGTCTCACGATAGTGAGTAATGCTGATGATTCATGGATACTCTTCCTGCTCAGATATCCGGATACTGAAGAATAAATATCCAAGTGGGAATTTTATAGCCTGACATCTCACTGTACAGTATGTTCAAGTTTAGAGAAGATTTTCTAGTTTAGTGAATTTTATTCACATTGATCTGTTTTAAAAGTACTGATTAAAATATTACTTGAAAAACTATTTTCTAAAGCTTTCTTTTGAAAAATTCTTATAGGTATATACAGATATCTTTTTGTTGTTGTTGTTGTTTTGGAGACAGAGTCTTGCTCTGTTGCCCAGGCTGGAGTGCAGTGGCGCGATGTTGGCTCACTGCAAGCTCTGCCTCCCGGGTTCATGCCATCCTCCTGCCTCAGCCTCCTGAGTAGCTAGGACTACAGGCGCCCACCACTATGCCCGGCTTTTTTTGGTATTTTTAGTAGAGATGGGGTTTCACCATGTTAGCCAGGATGGTCTCCATCTCCTGACCTTGTGATCCACCCACCTCGGCCTCCCAAAGTGCTGGGATTACAGGCGTGAGCCACTGCGCCCAGCCTACATAGATATCTTTAATCTCATTTGGCTTCCCATTCCTTTTGACTAAGAGATAGGCAAGAATACTTTTTAGTATCACTCCCACTTCACAGATGAAGTTATCATCAGCCCAGAGATACCAAAATGAGATAACCAGTTGAATTTGTTTGGTTTCCAGTTCCTATTCCAAAGTGCAGAATATGGCACCAGACACTTTAATTTTTTTTTTTTTTTTTTTTTTTTTTTTGAGATGGAGTCTTGCTCTGTCGCCCAGGCTAGAGGGCAGTGGCGCAATCTCAGCTCACTGCAACGTCCACCTCCTGGGTTCAAGTGATTCTCCTGTCTCAGCCTCCAGAGTAGCTGGGATTATAGGCATGCGCCACCATGTCCAGCTAATTTTTGTATTTTTACTAGAGACAGGGCTTCACCATCTTGGCCAGGCTGGACTTGAACTCCTGAGCTCGTGATCCACCTGCCTTGGCCTCCCAAAGTGCTGGAATTACAGGCGTGAGTCACCGCACCCAGCCCAGATACTTTAAAATTTTAAGGCAAGAAGTTGAAGCACACATAAGGAAAAACAGTCTGTTTATTAAACTACAAAAATACATTATGTTTATCACTGTTAATGTGTTGTGTGTAAGCAAAGTAGAGAAAGAAAATCAGAGACATTTTAAAGCCCCTTTTAAGCCCCAAGTTTCTGAATTATTTTTCTGTAGCAGACCACAAACAGTTGGGGAACTGCTTTGTTTTCATGTATCCATTTCCAGTGTATAAATTCAAGAAAACAAATCTCAGGAAATAGGTGAGCATAGTAAAACTAAACCTCATAGTAATAGTAATAAATGCAATTCAAATTCCCAGTGGAGAGGCTCAAAGTTAAGTGGTTCGCTTGTAGTTTTTCTGAGTCATAAAATACATTGTTCCCTAGGGAGTGGTGAAAGAGAGTTTATCTATACTTATCAGAACCCAAAAGGATGCCATGCATTGCATGTGGGTATGTAGGAGACAGCTGCTGTAGACTGAAAAGTGGATTATGGCTTTCTAGCTCAGGCAGTCTTACTATATAGCAACTGATGTGTCGATCACTGCTTTTATTTTATTTTATTTTATTTTATTTTATTTTATTATTTTATTTTTTGAGACAGAGTTTCACTTTGTTGCCCAGGCTGGACTTCAGTGGCACAGTCTCGGCGCACTGCAACCTCCGCCTCCCGGGTTCAAACAATCCTCGTGCCTCAGCCTCCCGCAAACCTGGGATTATAGGCACCCGCCACCATGCCCGGCTGATTTTGTTTGTATTTTAGTAGAGACAGGGTTTCACCATATTGCCCAGGCTGGTCTCGAACTCCTGAGGTCAAGCAATCTGCCCATCTTGGCCTCCCAAAGTGCTAGGATTACAGGCGTGAGCCACCGTGCCTGGCCCACTGCTTTAATTTTAAACGAATGTGTAGACAAAGGATTCCTGGACATTACCCAGTTTATCTCATGGTAGAAAAGACAGCATGAAACACCAAGTTAGAATGTTATTAACTCTGAAAAATTCTCTTTAGGTCCCATGCGTAAAATACCATCTTAAAAAACAAATTGGCCAGTCGTGGTGGTTTACATCTGTAATCTCAGCACTTTGGGAGGCCAAGCCAGGAAGATCGCTTGAGACCAGCCTGGGAAACATGGCAAGACCCTATCGCTGCAGAAAAATTTAAAAAGTAGCTAGGCATGGTGGCATGCAGCTGTGGTCCTAGGTACTTAGGAAGCTGAGGCAGCAGGATCACATGAGTCCAGGAGGCTGAGGCTGCAGTGAGTCATAATTATGTCACCGTACTCCAGCCTGGCTGACAGAGTGAGACTCTGTCTCAAAAAAAAAAAGGAATCTAAAATCATGAACTTTACTGTACTTACCTGTTAAAAGGTCAACATGAGGCTTCATTTAATTCCAGGGAGATATAAATGGAATTAATCTCAATGATAAGTCTTGTGAAGTTCTGGTGTGATCAGATTAGACATTTAAAGCTTTTAGGGAGAGAAAAGTATAGTCAGTCTATCTCACTCATAATCCCACTCATAATTGGGAAAATAAAATCCAAACTCAGCTTTTAAATCCATACGATTTATATGCATTCTTCAAACTCTCATTGTAAGATCATTACTTTTATTAACAATTCAGTGTTTTTCAGTAAATGAATCAAGTTTTGCTATCATACAAGGTTATTTACTGTAGAACTTTATTTCCAGGCTATTTGGGACAGAAATCATGTATTAAAAGCTTGTTAGTGGTGAAAACACGTGCCATTTGTCTAGGAATAGGTATTCCTCAGGTTTTTGATTGTAAAAGTAGTACATAATAATTAAGGGCACAAACACTTGAGCCGGACAACCTGGCTTCAGAACTGTTTAGCCACTAACTAGATGTGTCACCTTGGACGTCCTCAGTTACCCACCTCTTGTTGTGAAGCTTACATGAGGTAATACTTGTAAAGTTCTTAGTACCTGGCCCTTAGTATGTGATATATAATCCTTTGGTCTTACTATTTGCACTTCTCTTAAAAGGAAGAAAAACCACCTAAGGTCACACTAACCAAAGATGACATGTCTAATGAGAGCTAGGACAAGCTGAGCAAGATTTATCTCTCAGCATTATCCTTGACGATACTGCCACTGAAACTTCCAACTATGTTTTATGAAATGAATTTTCAGAGGTCTTAAAAATGCTTGAAGTGTAATGATTATCTATAGATATCATCTAGGAGTACTGCTAAAAACAATTGATATATGTTATTCCTAATACATCTCCCTTGTATTTACTTACCACATATTTTCAGAAATAAATAATACATGGCTGATACTTTAAATTAGCTTACAATTAGCAAGAGTTTAAGACATGTACTCCAAAAAAGAATAAAAAGGAACAGAGGAGGGAATAAAGGCACAATAAGCAAAGTGAGTTGATGATGAAACTACCTGCCTCCAAGTTCCCATCTGACACACCGCGTTAGGGTGTTTAAAACTGTGAAGTGTGTTAACTTAAACCATACAATTGTACTGCATCAAACACCATCATTGACGATGACATGCCTGAATTGACTGTCTAAGACCAATATGTGACCAAGAATCCATTCCTTGGTAATATATGGGTCTTTTCTTTGCAATTTTAAAGAGAAAAGGGGGGCCTCATTATTAATATTTATTAAGGCTGATGTTGATAGGACCTCCATATAAAACTACTTGGAAAGTTGTGTATAACCTCAAAGTAAAAAGGAAGTCACTTCTACTCTCTCTATGTCTGCCTTTATTTTAATGTTTTACTTTAAAACTTTTAGTAACTTGAACAAGATATGCCCCCAAAGAAGTTATTATATTTCTGCCAGCCTTTAACATTATCTTACAATCAATATTTAAAATGAAGCTAAATTCTTTCCTAAAGAAGATTCAGAAATAGTATTGAATTATTTGTATCGTGATGATCGTGGTTGGGTGGGGGGCCGATATGATAGTGATGGTGATACTAATATCTAACATTCATTTTGGCTATGCTGGGTATCTTTCAGTCATTTTACGTAGTCCTCAAATTAACCATGGAAGGCAGAAATATTTATTGGCATTTACTGAAGAGAAAACTGAAATATATTAGTAATAAAGTAACTTATCTAAAACAAACACTTAATAAATGCAGGACCACAATTCAAATCCAGGATTATCTGACTACAGAGTCTATATGCTTAACCATTAGCTGATGTTACTACTTGGCCTACCCTCTTAGAAGAGAGTCACATTTAAAACCACTAATGGATGGTGTGCAACTTTACTTAGAAAATAATTTGCTGGTCTGTTTTTTCCTCTGCCAATTGTATTGATGTTAAGCGTTAGGATAATTAAATGTGCAAAAGGCAAAAATATTGATTGATATATCTAACATTTAATTTTATAAAGTTGTTATCTGAGACAGGCTATCAAAGATTCCTGCACACGTGGACTTTTCTAACCACTTAAACAGAAAGAATGTCAAATGTTTTCACAATTCTGCAGAATGATTTCTCTTGTTCTCAAATCAAAAAAAACATTTTATTATCTGTCAGCGTACAATGGAATATGATTAGACTCCGGTGGTGCGAACCATGCAGAAATATGTTAATGCATTTTTCTATCATTCCCTAGACTTTGCCATTTTACAAATTTAAATATCAGTGCCTAGAAATTTAAGCAGTCATCTTGTATACAGAGTATTAAGTATTCACATTTAGGGATAATCTATCACATGCTCCCACGTTTCCATGTTGGAGCCTTTTTCAGTCTTCCCAGTATCCCAGCATGTTAAATCTTTAATAATCACCATTAACTTTTTGATCCCAACTTCCATTATGCCATATTTTTCCTGTATAGCAAAAAGTAAGTACATTCTTAACACTGCAGTGTGTATTGGTCCTGTTTCTTCTTTGGTCCTGTTTCATTGGTCTGGTTTGCTTTTTTGCCTGCTGTAACACCAGAGTTAGATATGCAACTACACTTTAAAACCATGTAACACATACTTACTAATTGCACTCAACTTCATCTTATTTTTTAATCCTCATTTTCCATTTACCTTTCTTCATCTTTTTATCTTTTTTCACTTCATCAATTTCTATAAGCCGTTCCAAGGTTTTTAGAAGGTGACAGTAATAATTGTTAGACCTGGCCCTTGAAAATTATAGAAAAGAATCCAGAGAGCCACTGACATTGCAGTATTTCCTAGATATCACTATGTTAAGCATTTTATTTAATCTGTTATTTCCGTGTCTCCACTGAGCATAGATATCTTCTTCACAGTAATATCAGTTGATGAAAATGCACAGAAAGTAAGAGGATATTATTAACAAATTTCAAAAAGTACTGAGATCCCACCAAGTTGGTTCTCCTTGCGTTTGTGTGTGTGTTTGATTCTGATAAGTCCTAATCTACAGTTTTTTTTAAGAGCAGAAGCCAGCAGTTGCCTAAGGTCAATGTGTTAGGGTGTTTTTGGCACAGGCCTACGTTCCTTGTCTTTTCAGTACAATTTGAAGTAATAGTATCTTGGTAAATGGAACTTTTATGGAAATTAAAAGCAAATGTATAAATTATCCTTTGGAATTGCTACATATTGAGAGAATGTGGCTGGATGATGATGAAATGTAGTTATTTCTACTTCTCATCATAAAAGAACAAACTTATTTTGTATTCAGTTTCTGAGAAGC
This sequence comes from Symphalangus syndactylus, assembly GCF_028878055.3. NCBI lineage: Eukaryota > Metazoa > Chordata > Mammalia > Primates > Hylobatidae > Symphalangus > Symphalangus syndactylus. The sequence continues at coordinate 28,391,280 of NC_072438.2, forward strand.
TGAAATCAATCACGTCTCCTTGAAAATGCCTATTTTTGAAAAAAATTCAACTACTGGTCTTTATCTTCATTAGTGTTAGATTGCCATCTCTTTTCCCAAGGAGCGCTTATCAAAGTTTGTATTTTAACTACCTTGCTTTAATGAAAAGAAAATGGAAGAATCAGCCATTTTTTTTTTTTTCCGTTGTAGTGTGGAGACAATCAATGATGGAAACTTCCACATTGTGGAACTACTCGCCCTGGATCAGAGTCTCTCTTTGTCCGTGGATGGTGGGAACCCCAAAATCATCACTAACTTGTCAAAGCAGTCCACTCTGAATTTTGCGTCTCCACTCTATGTAGGAGGTAAGCTATCTTCCAAATTCAGTTGGTCCTCAAACCCTGTGATTCTCATTATGGATGAATTCTGAAGTTTATTAATGCCTAATGCATCAGGATTTGTCATTGACCAATAGTGATCAATCATTGAAAGATGGATGGCAAAGACAGAACAGAAAGATCTCTAGGTGGGTATTAAGGGATCATTTTATTATCCCATCTCTGGTTCTAACTGAATGTGTCATCTGGGTAGAGAAGGACATTAATTAATATTCCTTTTGTATCAATCACATATGCTAGGTGATTTATACATTATATAATTTAATCTTATATTTGATCTGGTCGGTGGAAAAGGAAAGTTGGTTAGAGGTTAAATCATACAGTCAAGAAAATGGTAAAATAAGCTTAATGCAAACTGGAGGGTAGATGACCCCACCCCAGCTCCCTTAAGGAGGCAAACCCTGTCAGCTCAGTCAAATGTTACCATGCTGGAGCTTCTGCACTACCAGTTCTGCTAATTCATGTGGAAGATAGGATAAGAGTCACTGTAATCCAACGACTGACTGAATGAATGAATGAACAAATTAAATGTACAGATTGTATTAGAATAACAAGAAATAGTTCTGTTATAAATTATATTGAGCACATGCTATGTGCCCAACACAGGAATTAAGACCTTAAGGTGAATGAACAAGAGAGAGGGTTGGAAAGGTAGGTTAGAACTTGAAATCATAGAGTGAAGTCCCTGGGCTTTATTTTTAAGTGAAAAGAAGGCAGATGAGTGAATAAATGAGGGACAGAGATATAAGCAAAGTTCTATAGGAGCCCATCAGAGAGGACCCGCTAAGGAGAGAGGTCCCAATCTTGCTTCTATTTGGAGGAACAAATATAAACTGGAGGCATAGAATTTCAAAATTCTGCTAAAGGAGCCAGAAAGCAGTTAATGCTGAATTGAGAAGCATTGGATTAAATTACATTGAATTTATTTGAATTGACTGATAAAACTAACTTATTTTACAGATAAATAAGTAAAAGCTTTGAACAGGTTAGTGTACAATTTCATCACCATGACAGGTATTTTCATGAGTTTCACATCATTTTCTGAACAGTAATAACCTATGCTGGCCGGGTGCGGTGGCTCACACCTGTAATCCCAGCACTTTGGGAGGCGGAGGCGGGCAGATCACGAGGTCAGGAGATCGAGACCATCCTGGCTAACACGGTGAAACCCCGTCTCTACTAAAAATACAAAAACAAAAATTAGCCAGGTGAGGTGGCGGGCGCTTGTAATCCCAGCTACGTGGGAGGCTGAGGCAGGAGAATGGCGCAAACCCCCGGGGGCGGAGCCTGCAGTGAGCCGAGATCGCGCCACTGCACTCCAGCCTGGGCGACAGTGAGACTCCGTCTCAAAAAAAAAAAAATAAATAACCTATGCTACACCATTATCGCAACCACTCAAAGCCTTCTTTTTAGTGCCTCTAAGTCTAGGGCATTTCTGTTTTAATCATTTCAGTAGTAGACAATCTTAACACTTTGACAGAGTTGGATTGTTTTAGAAACAGTTGGAAGTCTTTGGTTCAATTCTGTAAATATTTATTGAGTACTTACCACATACTAGGAACTAAGTAAATGCATACATAAAGGATACAAAGTTGAAGAAGAAATGTCCATTCTACTCCCTAAAAAGTCAGGAATGCAGAGGCATCTTCAAGTAACTATAATGCATTATAAATAAAGTATTGCATAGTTAGTCTACTCAGCAAGTTGACTTATCTGATTGCTTCATGGGAATCACAGTGGAGAGTCTCATTAAAAAGCAAGTCTTCCATTCTTGCCAGCACTCCAGTTAACAGGGTTGCCTTTGGATGGGTGAAGCCAAGTCACAAGTGTACCTGTGATTTGACAGAAAATAAATTATATTTATTGAGCACATGCTATGTGCCCAACACAGTGCTCCTTTTATAGCCTTAATGTGCAGAGACCTTAGGAAGTAGGTATGATTTTCTCTGTTTTGTAGTCCCTGAAGAGCAATCTCCAGGATTTTATATAACTTGTCCAAGTTCACAAAGCTGTTATGTAGTAGACACCTCATTTAAGTCCAGATCCGGCTGACTCCAGAGCCACCCACATTGCCATTCACTTCTTCACATAAAGCAGAAAGGGAACAAATCTAAGTGCTGTGGCCTTTTGTTGTTTATTTATGGACTTTTCGTTCACTTGATTTTATTATGCTTTCATTAGAATCCACTTCATTAAATCTTTCAAAGCCCCTTTAGAATGTAGTGCAAAACAAATTTTAAAAATACAGGGGGCTAGGATGGTGGCTCACATCCATAATCTCAGCACTTTGGGAGGCTGAGGAGGGAGGATCATGTGAGCCCAGGAGGCTGAGGCTGCAGTGAACCATAATTGCACCATTGCAGTACAGCCTAGAAACAGAGCCAGACACTGTCTCAAGAAAAATAAAAAAAATACAGGATGAGACTGTTTAAGTCAGAACATTCCCCCGCCCCCCGCCAAAAAAAAAAAAAAGGAAAAAAAGTTTTAAACTCCAAAATGAAAAGTATTTATCCTTCTGAAGGTAGAGGGCCTGGAAGAATTCAAACAGCACCTCTGTCCACCCAGGCCTCAAGGAAACCACTTTCATCCCAGTCCCACTGCCAGAGATCACCATGGGCCCACTTTCTCCCCGCTTAGAGTGCAGTCTCAAGGGTGACTCAGATTTTCAAAGCACAAGGAACCTGTAAGGCCACAGCCTTGAATGCTGTATGGTAAAGGCATGAGAAGCAGAGGGAGAAAAGGAGAGCGAGGTAACTAAGTTCCCTTTAAAAATGGTGACTACAGCCGGGCAAGGTGGCTCACGCCCGTAATCCCAGCACTTTAGGAGGCCAAGGCGGGTGGATCACGAGGTCAGGAGATTGAGACCATCCTGCTTAACACGGTGAAACCCTGTCTCTACTAAAAACTACAAAAAATTAGCCGGGCATGGTGGCGGGCACCTGTAGTCCCAGCTACTCGGGAGGCTGAGGCAGGAGAACGGCATGAACCCGGTAGGTGGAGCTTGCAGTGAGCCAAGATCACGCCACTGCACTCTAGCCTGGGCGACAATGGGAGACTCCATCTCAAAAAAAATAAAAAGATGACTACAATGAGATACCATCTCACACCAGTGAGAATGGCTATTATTAAAAAGTCAAAAAATAACAGCTGCTGGCAAGGTTGTGGAGAAAAAGGAACACTTATACATTATTGGTGGAAATGTAAATTAATTCAGCCATTGTGGAAAACAGTGTGGCGATTCCTCAAAGACCTAAAAATAGAGCTACCATTCAACCCAGCAATCCCGCGACTGAGCATATAGTCAAAGCAATCTCAGTCATTCTATCATAAAGACACAGGCATGCATGTGTTCATTGCAGCACTATTGATAATGACAAAGACATGGAATCAACCTAAATGCCCATCAATTCTAGACTGGATAAAGAAAATGTGATACATACACACCGTGAAATACCACGCAGCCACAAAAAAGAATTGAGCTAATGCCCTTGGCAGGAACATGGATGGAGCTGGAGGCCATTATCCTTAGCAAACTAAAACAGGAACAGAAAAACACATACTGCATGTTCTCACTTATAAGTGGGAGCCAAATGATGAGAACACATGGACACAGAGAGGGGAACACCACACACTGGGGCCTAGCAGAGGGCAGAGGGTGGGAGGAGGGAGAGGACCAGGAAAAATCACTAATGGACATTAAGCTTAATTCCTGGGTGCTGAAATAGTCCATACAACAAACCCCTCGTGATGGGTTTATCCGTTTTGTTACATGGTAACACATATACATTGTTGGTAGGAGTGTAACCCTCATATACCCCTGAACTTAAGATAAAAGTTTAAAAAAAAAAAAACAAAAAAAAAACAGGGATGCTGCCCAAGGAGGACTGCCTGAAGGTGTTGCCTCAGCATCTGGGGAGAGGCAGCCCCTTGGTGAGTATATGAAGAGGCAGCTTAACCTATCCTTGGGTTATCAACTACCCATGATATGTGCTTTACTTGACACAATTTTTTTTTTTTTTTTTTTTTCTGAGACGGAGTTTCACTCTTGTTGCCCAAGCTGGAGTGCAATGGCGCAATTTTGGCTCACTGCAACTTCCACCTCCCGAGTTCAAGTGCTTCTCCTACCTCACCCTCCCAAGTAGTTGGGATTACAGGCGCCTGCCACCACGCCGAGCTAATTTTTTTATATTTTTAGTAGAGATGGGATTTCATCATGTTGGGCAGGCTGGTCTCAAACTCCAGACATCATGTGATCCACCCACCTCGGCCTCCCAAAGTGCATGAGCCACTGCACTCGGCCGACACAAAATAATTTAATTTTCATGTTTTTCTGTCTGTAGTCCAACTGAAGCCTTATTACCTAATGGGGAAAAAATCAATAAATAAGCCCCATGCATGGAAATCCATGTACATGTGACAAATGCCCTCCTTGTCCTGCCACAGGACAGAGGACCTAGGCTTGATACTTGGTCTCTTTATTGCCATTTTGAAGCCTGTAGAAATAAGGCTAAAAGCTGTTTGCTAAGTTATCTGTTGGTTGATTGATTGATTGATTGAATGACTTCCAACCAGGTCCATGGCATAGAGGAAAGGCTTAAAATAAATCATGGATCTTGCTGGGCGTGGTGGCTCATGCCTGTAATCCCAGCACTTTGGGAGGCCAAGGCAGGTGGATCACCTGAGGTCAGGAGTTTGAGACCAGCCTGACCAATATGGAGAAACTCCGTCTCTACTAAAATTACAAAATTAGCTGGGCGTGGTGGCGCATGTCTGTAATCCTAGCTTCTCGGGAGGCTGAGGCAGGAGAATCGCTTGAACCCAGGATGTGGAGGTTGCGGTGAGGCAAGATCGTGTCATTGCACTCCAGCCTGGGTGACAAGAGTGAAACTCCGTCTCAAAAAGAAGAAAAAAAAATCATGGATCTACTTCTGTTTGTCAATGAATACCTAGTTTCCTAGCTAGCACGTGAAAAGATTGACTCAGAATAATTCTTGATTTTATGATAGCCTATTGAAAGTCAAATATATGTATGATGTCTAAACATTTTCATTTACAAATTACTCTAGTCAAAGCTGGGCTTTTTCTAATTGTTAGCTTTGGAACAAAAAGGAACAGATTCACTAATTGTTTCTCTGTGCTGTGGAACTTTGCCAATCTGTATTTATTCTTGATATGTGCACATATGTGTGTTGTGCCTATATCAAAGTGAGCTATTAAAAATAGTTTTGAAAGAAGTTCATTTTTAACCAGTGAAAAAAGGACCATAAATATGTGGTCATTAAAATCCTTATGATGGATGGATATGGTTAAATTAGAAAAACTTACCCCAGGGCAAGGAATTTTCTGTCACCAGTCCTTTCCTGGAAATGGTAAGTTTCATCCTTTTGACCCTGTTCTGCAAAGCAACCCACAGTGAGATGGACATAGACTAAAGGCCTGTACTCACAGAACTTCACAGCCAAGAGACTTCATTCAATACCTGTCAGAGTGTAACCATGGACTACCTGAATCACCTGAGCTGCATGTAGATATTTAGATTTCTGCACCTCTCCTGTTCCTACAGGATCAGAACCTCAGAAGGGGGAGAGAGAGGAGCCTGCAAAGCTGCCTTTGAGCATGCGCTGCTGTTGGTTCTTACGTATGACAAACTTAGGACAACTTCTCTGGTCCATATGCTCATGGTATATAGATGACAATACTAAGCCCCAGAGAGAAGAAATAACTGCTCCAAGTGCACACAGAACCAGAAATCCTTACCGTCTAACCTAGTGGTTTCGTACACCCAGCTGTCTGACTTTGGCGCCTGCTTTGAATGCCAATGATGAGTCATTTCCTATGAATGGGAAAGGAGAAGGTGGCATAAGTTCGGACCCAGAGTGTGCTACAGTTCTTGGTCTTTATAACCAACAAACCCCCTGAAGAGTGAGAAATTGGGTCTTCCTCGGCCTAGAACTTCCAGCCAGTAGTCCAGAGTTTAGGCACAGCTAAAGCATAATTTGGGGGTTGTGGGGAGGTGGTGGTGGTGTAGCCAGCACTCTAAAAGCCTCCAGCACCCTCCCCTCTTCCCTGGATGGGTGCCTTCTGCAGGATGCCTTCCAGGGACTAAGGGTCTGGCTTAGGCCATGGAAAGATTCTTCCGTTTTGCCAAAATGAGTGTTACCAGATGACTGTCGCTAGTGGAATGTATGTATACAAAGATTGCAAATACTCTGTTTTTGAAGAGATTTCTTTTTTATTTCTGATTTCTTGGACTATGAAGTCTTCACTCTTAATTAGCAAGAAAGAAAAAATGATGTGAATGAGGTGCTGTCCTGAAAAGAATCAGGAGTGAGATTTTAGGCATTGACATCATTGACCAAGCTCAGGGACTTTGCCAGGAGTGAGCTGGTTCATTGCTAACTTAGAATGTGGGAGGGCTGGGGTGAATGGTCACTGTGAAACCGCAGCTCTCAGCCCCTGAAACCTGGTGGACCTAACCCTGGCTCCAGAGATAGAGGAGGTTCTTCTCATCAGCCTAACTCTAACCTGAACTCACTGGGTCACCTTGAGCAGGTCACCAGGGCTTTCTGAGCCCTAGCCCCTTGTCTTTAAGATAAGGGGTAGGATTACAGCACCACAAACTGAGCTTTATGGAGCTCCAGACTTCCAGGAGTGTGTGCCTGGAGGTAGGGGGTGGAGGACAAACAGAGAGGGAGCATTCCCTTCCCCCGGTCTTGCCTTTAAGGACAGTAGCTCTGCCTCTAGGTTTTATATATTTGTGTACATGTAAAGTTTTCTTTGAAGCAAATTTTAAAGATTAACCACCAATGAACTAGGTATTTTATTCTAGTTGTGGATTAGAATTTCCTGGAGCATCTTCCAATACAGAACAAAACAAAAACACACATCTCTTCTCCACTTCACTTCCCTACCACCCTGCCCAAATATCCTGCCATAATAGGTTGGCAGTGAGGTCCCAAGCATCAGTATTTCTGAGTAGCACATAGCTGAGAAATCCCCAGAGAGCCTGACCTCTGACCTGGTGTTCCTCCCCAGGCATGCCAGGGAAGAGTAACGTGGCATCTCTGCGCCAGGCCCCTGGGCAGAATGGAACCAGCTTCCACGGCTGCATCCGGAACCTTTACATCAACAGTGAGCTGCAGGACTTCCAGAAGGTGCCGATGCAAACAGGCATCTTGCCTGGCTGTGAGCCATGCCACAAGAAGGTGTGTGCCCATGGCACATGCCAGCCCAGCAGCCAGGCAGGCTTCACCTGCGAGTGCCAGGAAGGATGGATGGGGCCCCTCTGTGACCAACGGACCAATGACCCTTGCCTTGGAAATAAGTAAGTTCCTGCTGCTTGGGAGTTGAGCACACACCTGAAAGCCTCAAAGCCAAACCAAAGGAAGGAAGGAAAGAAGAAAGGGAGGGGAAGGGAGGGGAGGGGAGGGGAGGGGAGGGGAGGGGAGGTTTGTTAGGCGTTAGCACTCTGTCCCTCATATTTTCTCAATCATCCTCCATTCTTATATCACTTCCGTTCATTCTTACCTCCTCTTCTGAATGCATTCCCACTCCTGTGTTCCTCCTCCCTGTAGATGCGTGCATGGCACCTGCTTGCCCATCAATGCATTCTCCTACAGCTGTAAGTGCTTGGAGGGCCATGGAGGTGTCCTCTGTGATGAAGAGGAGGATCTGTTTAACCCGTGCCAGGCGATCAAGTGCAAGCATGGGAAGTGCAGGCTTTCAGGCCTGGGGCAGCCCTACTGTGAATGCAGCAGTGGATACACGGGGGACAGCTGTGATCGAGGTAAGCCAGCCCCACTGGGCACCTCATTCTCTTGGCAAAGCAAGAGGGGTCCCACGTCTTTGAAAAGAGAGGGAGAAAAAGTGAAAAAAAAAAAAAGGAGCAACAGAGACAGAGAGAGGGGAGTGACAGGAGAGAATACTAGGTCTTCGCACTACTTGCAGTTGCTGCTATTGATTTATTTTCAAGTATTAAGAAGGCACCAGCTGTGAAATGGCCTTAAACCTCCACCACAAGATTGTACACAGCCTTCAGATGCTTCTCACAAGTTGATTTGTTGTAAAAGAAATACTCCTTTTTACCTGATGGAGAAGCACATTTACTTTATTCCTGTCTTACCTTTACCGGCTGTTCTCATCCGTATATATTATTAATTCATCTTCTGGCACAGAGAAGATGGTCCTCATAATTCTGCTCTAGTTTTAGTACAAAATGACCTTTCACCTTAGAATCGACTGATTTATCACAGCAAATCATGTGGGTGAGAGGAACGGAAACAGGCTGACTTCTTAGTTCACCTTCCTCCTTCTCCTTTGTCTGCGTGATGAGAGCTCGCCTGGCCTCCAGCTGGCATGGATTTTGTTTTGTGTGTCAGAGGGACGAGACAAGAGGAACGTGCCCATGGAAGCTTTTAGCAGATGTCTCTTTTTTGAACTACATACTTCATACTGGGGTAATTTATGAAGTTAATGGAATGTTACTTGTATTAAGTAACAGATTGGATGATATTAAACTCCAGGTCTAATAAATAAAATTGCATACTCTCTGAAACTGCTCCCTGTGGTAAACAAAACCAGCTGTTAGTAGTGTAAAAACAGAAGATGTGTGTTTTTTTTTCCTTTTTTGCAATGAAAGAAAATATTTAGGAATCTAATTTTCTTGTCACTGCAATAGCATTGTATTTATACTCTACATATATAGCATTCACTTTGCTGAAAATAAAGACCAAAAAGAAGTATTTTTCAAAGAATAGGAGGCCGTGCCACCAGCTAATAATATGTAAAGCAAGTTACGAAGGGGAAGCAAAGGCTTCTGAATTAAGTTGTGGATTCACAGTCACTCTGCATGACTTACAGTGACTGTTCTTAAAATGCTTGTGCTTTTTGTTCTTTTCTAGAAATCTCTTGTCGAGGGGAAAGGATAAGAGATTATTACCAAAAGCAGCAGGGCTATGCTGCTTGCCAAACAACCAAGAAGGTGTCCCGATTAGAGTGCAGAGGTGGGTGTGCAGGAGGGCAGTGCTGTGGACCGCTGAGGAGCAAGCGGCGGAAATACTCTTTCGAATGCACTGACGGGTCCTCCTTTGTGGACGAGGTTGAGAAGGTGGTGAAGTGCGGCTGTACGAGGTGTGTGTCCTAAACACACTCCCGGCAGCTCTGTCTTTGGAAAAGGTTGTATACTTCTTGACCATGTGGGACTAATTAATGCTTCATAGTGGAAATATTTGAAATATATTGTAAAATACAGAACAGACTTATTTTTATTATGAGAATAAAGACTTTTTTTCTGCATTTGGAAAAAAAAAAAAAAAAAGAAATGCTTGAACTAAAGCTTCCCCTATCCTGGAGAAGTATGAAGAAAGATATACCGGGAGGCATTAGAACAGCGATGGGAACCATTGCAGCTCGGGTCCATCTTTGTAACATGCTGAAGACAAGCAGAAGCACATGCACGAGGGACAGAGGAGCTACTGTGCACTGCTGTGAAATTGCCCAGAGCATAAAACCTGTGTACCCTCCTTCACATCAACCAAGTTCACTAGGACATACCAAGCACATGTGTGTGAATGAGGATGCAAGGCAAGAGAATGGAACTCCAGAATTCACAGATAGAACAAATGGATGAGAAATATTTCACGCAAAATATAAAGTGTCCTGAGGATCTGGGTTCCATTCACGAGAGGAAATGAAAGTGCTAAAATAAATTTTATCTTCCTTTTAAATGTCAGCATGTCAACAGAAGCAGCACACAAAAGTCTTTACCATTTTCCAGTATTAATTTTTTTGTAATATAAATGATAAAGGAGATGATAAAGAACCAATAGATTATTGATAAATAAATTAGTAATAATATGATTTTTTGTTTCTATGAGTTCTAAACAGCCCTATACAGTATTCAGTTTCCATGAGAAATATTTATTGTATCAAAGTACATTGTACTTAACATTTTAGGCCATCCTTTTACTGTTCCTTGATGCTTTAATATATATTAATTTATAATTATCCTGATATTTTTGTACATTTTTCAAACTTAAAAATCAGGATTTTTTTTTTTTTTTTTTTTTGGCAATAGTACTAACATAGGGTTTTATCTTGGGATAAATATGTGTTGGTCTGTTTGTTGACCTTGACATCTGATCACTGATGTCAATGACCTACTGGCCTCATTCAGGACACCTGCAGAGAGTATGCAAAGTCCAAGAGAGGAAAACACAAATCTGTATGTGAGATGGTCATTGTACAGAAAGAAGTGGCCCCTCTGCAACATGTCCTCACAGAAACGAAATGGTGTGTAGCAATCAACACTAGAAAGTAGACCTTTTGCAAATTAATATGTCCTTGACCTTTTTTGCCCTTTTCTGGGGGTGGGGTGGGGATAAAAAGACTGTCATTTCAAGAACTGTGACTTTTTTTTCCCTCAAACAATAAAACTCCTTTATTATCTTAATGCTCCCATGTTAACATGTTTGCTGCTAAATTACAATGTAGAATTGATAATGATTTATAGTGAACTGTGCTCTTCCCTCATTAAAATCCCAGGGTGCCCTGTAAAGATGCAGATGTTTCTTCCTGAAAACTTCTTTTTTTACAAAGAAAATTAGATGTACATGTATAATTCAGTGTGCTTTGTCTTTCTCCAGACTAATATCAGTTACACTGCTGATGTTTGTAAATTAAACAGATATTTACTTCATTAACAGCTTGGTGGTTTTCTTAGAAATTGCACAATAGGCCACTCCTTAAGAATTTATTAATCAAAATGATACAGAAAGAATAAGGAAGAAAACCTATACCTTTTTGTTGCCAAAAAATTGGTTTGAGATTCACATGTTGTTATTTTTGGGGACTGATATTGGAATGGCCACATAAGAGAGATGGATATAAAAACATACTATTTGCCTGAAAAACGGTATTCAATTATTTTTTTCAAAAAAATTGTAAGATGAAGTCTAACTAAGATGAAATGTTTTTGTTTTTGTTCTTCTTTGTTTCTCCCTCCCCAACAGAACCAGGTAGAAAACAATAAAAGACAGCCACTCTTAGGCCAGGGTTGGTAGCATGAAGGTGTGCTATCCAGGACAGAGAAACAACATTGTCTGGGAGGAATAATCCTCATCAACCATGATAAGATGTCTTTGCTTCCCTGTAAACAACAAAAAAAACCACACACACACTCGGTCTCTCTTACAGACACAGACATCCAACTATTTATTCATTCTTGTTTAAAATGTCTGAATTTTAATTATAGAAACGATTATATAGCTACTGTAAATTATTTATTCCCATTGATTGCTTCTTTTTTCCAAGGGGTTTAAAGCATTCATTAAACAAAGAAACATCTGTGAAGATGACGTGATTTAGATTTGTGTTTATAGACATGTATTATCCATATAGCCACTGTTTTTTGAGTGCTTCTTATATGGCAGGCAGTATGCTCAGGGTTTTCTCTGAAATATCTCATTCATCTGTATAAAACCATGAGATTATTGCACTTTCTGCTTTACACACACATACAGGGCTCGTAAACAGAGGTAACTACTACCTCTACTTGGGGACTTTCAAGCCTTGGAGCCTTATTTCACAGCCCAATAATTTTTCCTTCTTGATTATGTAGGTTTAAGTAATCCAGACTAGAGACTTTACATTTGCTGTTTCATTTTTTAAGGAAAGCAAAAGTGAAACCTTCATAGCCTCCAGACTGTGTTCTTTCTCTTCCTGCTTATAAAGACACAAAATAAAATGGTGGCTGTCTGGGATATGAGCTGAATTAGCAAGTTTCTTAGGGGATCGTTTGCCTTGAGATGTGACTATCTCCTGTGCATGCACCCTTTAAAAATAAATCCAATAGCCAAATAATTACTAACAAACAAGATAAATTTAGGGTAATTATTCATATTATAAAAGGTTCCTTACTTAGAAGGTCTTGCCAATAGGATTACTTTAAATAGGAAACTATTCTAGAGCATATCCAACAGAACTCTATGCATTAAAACAAAAAAAAAGTTCATGCATTTTAAAATCAAAGCTACTACATGGAATAATGTGCATTGTAATCTGAAATGATAAAGTGGCTAAACGTCTCTAATGTGTTTAATTTAAATTCTCACATGAGTGAGGCACCATCAGGAAGTGCCATGGGGGTCTGACATGTGTTTGATTTAAGATGTGTTCATTGAATAATAACCATCTCAATCATCTTTGGAATGTGTTTTCACTACAGATTTTCTGAAATTATTTCTAAGCAATATAGATGAACCCCTATTTTTAAATTGCTCTGAGAGTTTTCTTTTTTGGGTGATTTGCTTTGTCAGCAGCAATTCTTTCTGGAGAAATGATCAAAAGACTGTTGAAATTGGTTCAGTCCTTAAAGACCTCAAGCTTTATGGTGTTATCTACCTCATGGATTGACCATTATTTCAAAAATAATGTTCATAAGAAAGGAAGCTTCATACAAAGTTTTACATACTTATCTTCATTTTTATTCCTATGTATTCAAAAATCAGTTAACAACGTATCTATATTTCCTATCTCCTATCATGTGCAAGAAGCTACACTAAACTTTTGATATACAGTTTCACATGAAACAGACATCACTTCAGCCATTTTAGAGTTTACACTCTATGCAGTTGGGGTTGAAGTTGAAGTGGATAATAGATATTATACAAATGGTCACACTAATACATAATTCCAGATTGTGATAAGCACCCTGAAGGAAGTTATGGGATATTAGAAGAAAGAATAGCAGAGGAATCCAATCAAATAAGTGTAAGGAGGTTTGGGAATGCCTCTCTGAGGAAGTGACATTTAAACCGAGTCATGAAGGATCAGATAGAATCTAGGATGGAGGCAGATGGAAGCTTGTGTAAGGATAGGGATTGGGAGTTAATGCAGAGAGAGCAGCCTGTGTGTAGGCCAGAAGAGGAAAAGAACTCGTGTGGTCAAGGAAACAAAAGAATTTAGTGTGGCTGGTGTGAGGTATACAATTGCTTTTTGTGTGTAACACAACAGTCACCATTTTCAGGATTTCTTAACTCACCAGATAGTCCATATTTTTCTTCTGAGCATCTGTTTGCAGTGACGTCTCAAAACATCAACAAGAAGGGATTTCCATTTTAAAATAGCAGCTATTTGGCTGTGCCTAATGTAGCTCCTCTAAGCTTCCAAATGAAATATCTCTGAGGATATGGAAAATATAAATACTTGAAGTAGTACTGAAAATTAAGAATAGTAGTGAATATTCATGAACTGAGGGCTGATAAAGCTGGACTGAAAAAAACAACTGCTGGCCAATTCATGCTTTGAATCTCATGTGCATTTTTCCTGCCCTGTTTATACCAAGACCAGAGACTTGGGAAATGAGTCAACTGGAAACATAGCAGAAAATACCTGTGCATTAGGTGTCAATTAAAATCTGAGTTTTAGTTACATCATGGTGACTGCATTGGGCTGGGAAACCCCAGACTTCTGACCTCCAACCCATCCTCTGCTCTGTTGAATGAAAACAATGTATTCCTCTAGATTATTTGAAAATATATCTCTAACTCCCACTGTAAGATAAAATCCAAACTCTTTAGTTTGATATTCCAGATTCCTCACAAAGTGGTCTCAAATCGGCCTTCAATATGTGCTCTTAGATTGACAAATGCTAGGGAGGGATATTGTAAAGCAAATTCTGGGCTGGAATGGCTACCTTGTGGATATGAGATTCATCCACATACAGGTGGTAGCTGAAGCTAAGAAAATGGGCAAGCTAAATTAGAAACACAACAGAATGAACTTAACCAGAAAACTAACCCCACTTTAGATGATCCATTTCTGGAATGAAGCAGTCCCAGAATAGAAAGAAAGAAAGGGGAAGTTTTAATAAAGCAATGAGGCAGTCACTGGCTACTCGTGGGTAAGGAATAATAAACTGTTCTCTTAATAAGTCTGATAACAAAAGAAGAAGAGGGAATGGCAGCTGGAAAACTTGGTGAGGTCACAGGGTTGTCATTCAATGAATCAGTAAGTATTGGTTTATCACCTATAGTAACAGCTTGTGAAGAAGTGGGGTAAGCACTTGAGGTATACTCTGGGGATCATCCTGAGATCCAAGCTGGAAGAGCAAGACCAACCTAAGTCATCCCTTACATGAGCTTGTTGATCAGTGGATGTAAAAAGCAGAAGCCAGATACAGTGAGGTTGAGGAAACAGGATGCCTGAGAGTAAGAAGTCACAAAATCACTCAGAGTGAAGAGAGCAATGTATATGCAAGAATCCTTTACCAAATGGAGTTTTCCATTGCCTTCCTCCTCCCCTCCTCACAAATGGGATACAGCATTTCAAGGGCTTTGTCTAGAGATAATAAAATTCAGCTGAGCAGAGGCATCGCCATCGGCATTGGGAATCAGCTTTGTCATTGTGTCAATAAGTGGCCAGCTGAATTTAGATTCAAAAGAGAATCAAAAATTAAAAAGCACACACAAGGAAAAAGGGAGTGTGAGAAACAGCCACAGAGACCATTGTCTAGAAAATCTGCTGTCATTAATCTTACTCTCCCTTCTTGAAGTGGCTAGAATTATTTTCATTGTTTTTTTCACATAGATGGTGGCAGAGAGATTAAGTGACTTGCCCAAGGTCACACAGTCCAGGTCTCCTGACTCCAGCCATAATGCAATATTGATTTCACTGGAATTGAAAGGCAAACTCTATCAAGAGCCCCGTGAGCTAATGCTGGAGGAGTAAGTATTTCTCAAGGGGAGTTATTTTGGTTTGAAAAAATGCCCATGAATAGCAGTCACTTTCCCAATAAAAATGCGTTTTTTAAATATCTCCCACTGGGTAAAGGAAAATAAATAGTACTTTTTACTGGAATTTGCTTCCGAAAAATGAAAGCAGAGGGATGGGAATGTACATGGTTGCTTCAGTATTTTTGGTCATTGTTCTGGTCAGATATGCCTTGATTGAGTGGGCTGACCTGGGGCAATTGAATTCCGTGGCCAAGATAGTCAAAAGGACAGGACCAAACATGCCGTAGTCCAGTTGTATCAGCTGCAAAGTCACATTCTTGGACTCAATCCAGCTCACGAGGTATTCTTTGTAAGGAAAAAAGAGACAAAGATAAAAAAAAAAAAAAAAACTATAGAGGAATTTCTATTTGAATGAGCATGTTTGATAATGTCCCTTAACCATAATCTCAGAGGCCTGTGTTATCTCAGAAAGGAGAAAGATGAACATCTTTGAATTGCCTAATCTTGCACTTGCTTGATCCTGCTTGGTCTCTGCTCACAATATTACCATTCAATTACCTCCACCACTTTCAATTACATCTTACCTTCAGTTACATCTCTACATTGATTTTTTCTTCCTATTATTTCTGCGTTAGCCACAATTCTCCTCTGATGTTCGTCAACTCCTTTTCGGAGCTCTGAATGAGCAGGAACACATTTCTGAATGACATGAACAATACCCTGTTTGACTGGGAAATAAATCATTTATCATTTGGCAAAAAAGCACCTGCTGGTCTAACAGTTCAGTAAACGAAGTAGAAATCATTATATCTCTGTTTCCTCATTTAAACTTGTTTTCCTTTTTTCCCTTTTCTTGTAAATGTTTCCATATTTTAGAAAATTGACACACGATTGTACCAATAGAAAAGACAGTTTGAGAATGAAGAAGTGCAGTATAGCAATTCACATCCTGCTCTTTCCCAACTGAGCACAGCCAGGAGGCAAGAGAGCCAGGCAGTGCAACTGAGTCAAACCTAGGGCTGCTCCTCTGGACCCTGATGTACACACATACACACATATGCACAGACACACACACATACACGTAAGAATGTGGAATAATGTAGGAATAAAGGAAAAAAATTAAGTTACTCAAAGAATTGACTGATTTCCAAATCTAAAAGGGTAATAGTTACAGCTTTGCGTAGTACTCTCATCTCCTTCACTTGAATTCTATTCCTTTTAAAAGCAGAATCTCAGTACACAGAAAACCAGTTTCAGTATGGGACCTGACCAGTGGGTCCATAATGGGAAAAACATCTTTGGCCTAAGAACATTGGGGGAGTTGCCTTTCCAGGTTCCTTTTCTCACCCCAGCTTAGGTCTTACTTCTTTTACATTACAATGTAATAGAAGTGTGTATCCACCCCATTTCTCAGGAGACACTAGCATGCCCTAGTCAGTCTCCTATGGACACTGTGATATATCTGCCAGAAAAGCATCAGGACCAAAGGACTTACCCTGCTAGCTTCTGGGGCCTCTCCCAGTGGACAGTCCTCAGCTCTCGGCCAACTGTGGAATTACCTGGCTGAAGTAAACATCTTGCCCAACATCTTGCCCAATATCACACAGCTTTCCTAGGGCAGTCTGATGCAGGGATATAAAGATCTAATCCCTCTCCCCAATTCGGGACATTAATGAAGTGCCATCCCAGTTCACAGGTCCTCGTGGGATCAGCTGAAACCTTCTTTAACACAGCATCACAGCACAACTTTTCCTTCTGCCAAGCCTACTTCCTTTCCTTCCATCCACAGGTGGTAAACTTCAGAGCACTCCCTCATAAACCTCATGCACGCAGCATCAGTGTCCTAGGGAACACACCTGGAATCCACCTGTCTGTTAGTTACATAGAGAGCAGGAGACTGCAGTGAAGAAATGAGCTGTCCCTCTGAGATTCAGAAAGCAGCAAACTTATACCTCACAGGGAATTTGGGGACTTAATGGTAACATTTCTAAAATAAAATGTGATGACCAGGTGGCAGCCTCCTTGGATGAGACTGTGAGCCCTGAATATCTGAGACAGGTCTCAGTTATTTTAGAAAGTTTATTTTGCCAAGGTTGAGGACACACCCCTGTGACACAGCCTCAGGAGGTCCTGACGACATGTGCCCAAGGTGGTCAGAGAACAGCTGGATTTTATACATTTTAGGGAGACATGAGACATCAATCAACATATGTAATATGAACATTGGTTTGGCCCAGAAAGGCAGGACAACTCGAAGCGGGGAGAGGGCTTCCAGGTCGCAGGTAGATAAGAGACAAATGACTGCATTTTTCTGAGTTTCTGATTAGCCTCTGCGAAGGAGGCAATCAGATACGTATTTATCTCAATGCACAGAGGGGTGACTTTGAATAGAATGGGAAGCAGCTTTGCCTTAAACAGTTCCCAGCAAGACTTTTCCCTTTAGCTTGGTGATTTGGGGGCCCAAAGATTTATTGGCGTTTCATATTTCCCCCTCTTTTCTTTTTTAAAATATTTAGAGAAAACATTTTAGAAGAAAATGAGTCTCTGGTCTCTGGTTTTGTCTGACTTCTCATGGCTAGGATAGTGTACTCCTAGACAGGTAGGTCCCAAGTTATTAGGAAAGATCATTTTTAGCAGGCTGTCTCATGTCCTATGAAGAGAAAATATGGGGAGAAAGGGAGAAAAACAACAAACAGAAGAACAATTCTGGAAAATTGATATAGGCCACATTACACTGAAATCCACACATCAGTAGGCAAGTATGAAGGGGGCTTATGTATGTAGATAGGTTGCTGTTATTTTCTTCTGAAGTTTAAGTTGTCCAGCTTCAGTTCACAGAGCTTTAAGAAAGCACAGGTTATTTTTCAGTGACTCCAAATTAGGAAAATTGAGAGAGAAAAAGAAGGAAAAAATTGAAAACATGATTTTAAAGACTTATAGTCAAGAAAAATTAGAATTTGTTCCCAACTGTATAAAATAATGAAAATTGAAAAACATTAGGCAAGACTAGAATCTAACAACAGGAATACTATAGTTTTTGAAACATAATTTTTCTCTCTCTAATTTCCCATTTTCACTCAAGACAAATCATGGTAGGACTAATTTGCTTTATTATACTTGGCCTAATTATTTGTCTACAGTGCAGCAAGAATAATTATTTTTATTATATAGGCTTTTAAGTTGGCTTTGATGGAACTTTGTTCCATAGAAGGAATCTCAGATAAGACTTTAAAAGCTGAGCTGAGCCATGGGTTTGTACCATCAAATACCTATGAGTTGGGTGAATTCCTCTTATCTTGAGGTGCCAAGATAAACTTGGGCCTCCTGGGTCTGTCAGAAAGTTACATTCTTTATTTATCACAGGTCAGGAACCCTGTACTGGGACTGTGTAGGCAAGGTATGAGGCCAGTTTTCCCAAAGGGGCTTTACTGGTTCCCTAAGTCAAGTTTGATTCCTTAAAGGAAAGCACACCATTCCAGTCAAAGTCTTGGAAATAACCAGCTTGTCCGATTGTGTACTGTTACAAATGAAAACAGATTCTTATTAACAGATTCTTATTCTTAATAACTGTATTGCCCTAAGTTAAGAATACTCACAAATAGTTTCCAAATTTTGGAGAAATCAGGTAGAGAGAAACTTAGTTTACAGTTTAGATTTGAAACAAAATTTTAACAGTTCTTTCCCAAAACAAACTTTATTTCCCTGTGGACTAGACTGCCTAAAGCCAAAAATTACGGTAATCTTACTAAATTCAAGATGTAGCTATTTTCATTAAACCATTATTAGTGTCTTATTTATTTAAAATTACATAAGCAAGGATCATTCTGTTTTGGACTGGGTTTATAGTTTTTTAACACGCCAAATTTTAACACCTTATAGTATTTGGCAGGGATAAATATAAAATTGCTTGATCAATAAATGCAAACAAAAATGTATGCTGGCAATTCTTAAGACATTTCTAATATTACTTTACCAATAATTTAAAGCTAGCTTATTTATTAAATATTTTACTTGTTATGTAAACTAGAAAAAGCATTTGACTAGTCTTTTCTTTTTCCCTGATGAGGTATTTGATTCAAGCACTTTTATTTTCTGAAGCCAATGAATTAGAGCTCTTTTATATATTTTCAGTAGTGAAATATTGTGTACAGAACACATAAATACATAGATGTATTAGGTATGTTGATAGAAGTACATCTTATGGATTCAGAAAGACCTTCTTGTTTTTCCTTAGACTTTCAAATTCTTGATAACATGCTTCATTACCCTAGGCAGTTGTCAGCTAAATAGCCTAAACTTGCATATTAAAGGAAACAACTCAGGTGAAAATCAAACAGCAAAATTTACATCATAAGGTACAGAAAGAAGTCTGTTGTGCTGGAGGGAAATTAAAATGAATTTAATTGCCAATTAAACATAAAATTATAGAAATTATAAAGGCCTTTTAAATATATACGCACACACACACACACACACACACACACACACACACACACGTAGAGAAAGATCCTATAGTTTTTACTTCAGAACTTTAGGCATGAGAGAAATATAAATTTACTGGCTTGCAAAAAAAGACCCTGCTGGACCCAAACAGTGGTTTTTACCTTAGTAGAAAAATAACAGCTGATTTGAAACAGACAGAAAAGAAACTAGAGAAAAAGGGAACTTACGAACTCTTCCTTAATGTAAATGTGCACAAAGACCATATTGCTTCTATTTTACATTAAACTCTGGCAAGTAGAGGTGCCATAAAACTTACAGAGTTCTTGAAAGAGAGTCATTCTCCTTTTTTTTTTTTAAAGGAGGAACTGAGCTGTGGCCTAGGGTTTAAGTGTGTTGGATTGATATGTGCTGCTTTTGGGCAGGACTCCTCAGCGTGTCACCACTGAGTTGTTTCCACTCTCTTACATGTCTCAGTTTCTCTCTCCAGAGGTCTATAACCTCTGAGAGGGATCAAAACACTGAGTGACTAGCCCTTATAGGCATTTCCTGGATTTCATGCGTGTCGGTGTGAAGAGACCATCAAACAAGCTTTGTGTGAGCAATAAAGCTTTTAATCACCTGGGTGCAGGCGGGCTGAGTCTGAAAAGAGAGTCAGCCAAGGGAGATAGGGGTGGGGCCGTTTTATAAGATTTGGGTAGGTAAAGGAAAATTACAGTCAAAGGGGGGTTGTTCTCTGGGAGGCAGGGGGTCACAGGGTGCTCAGTAGGGGAGCTTTTGAGCCAGGATGAGCCAGGAGAAGGAATTTCACAAGATAATGTCATCAGTTAAGGCAGGAACAGGCCATTTTCATTTATTTTGTGGTGGAATGTCATCAGTTAAGGCAGGAACCAGCCATCTGGATGTGTACGTGCAGGTCACAGGGGATATGATGGCTTAGCTTGGGCTCAGAGGCCTGACATTCCTGTCTTACATTAACAAGAAAAATAAAATGAAATAGTGGTAAAGTGTTGGGGCGGCGAAAATTTTGGGGGATGGTATGGAGAGATAATGGGCGATGCTTCTCAGGGCTGCTTCGACCGGGATTAGGGGCGGCGTGGGAACCTAGAGTGGGAGAGACTAAGCTGAAGGAAGATTTTGTGGTAAGGGGTGATATTGTGGGACTGTTAGAAGAAACATTTGTCATTTAGAATTATTGGTGATGGCCTGGATATGGTTTTGTATGAATTGAAAATCTAAACGGAATAAGAGAAGGAGAAAAACAGGTATTAAAGGTCTAAGAATTGGGAGGACCCAGGACATCTAATTAGAGAGTGCCTAAGGAGATTCAGCATAGTCCTGCCAGCAAAGATTATTTATTTACTTTAAGAGTTAAGAGTGGCAGTTTAGGGATAGCATCAGGAGATATCAGCTGTGATGGCTTGGAGAAACAGTGTAAACTGGCAGTGTAAACAAGAGCAGGGCATGTATGAGTAGTTAAGAATGGTGAATACGAGTATGACTAGACAGAAGATAGGATGACAAGATTTTTGGGGCACAGTCCAAGTTGGTCTGGTGTCTGGAATGAGACTGGGGCTTAAAAAGGAGCATCCAGTTTCATTTTCTTAATCCAGTCTATCGTTGTTGGACATTTGGGTTGGTTCCAACTCTTTGCTATTGTGAATAGTGCCGCAATAAACATACGTGTGCATGTGTCTTTATAGCAGCATGATTTATAGTCCTTTGGGTATATACCCAGTAATGGGATGGCTGGGTCAAATGGTATTTCTAGTTCTAGATCCCTGAGGAATCGCCACACTGACTTCCACAATGGTTGAACTAGTTTACAGTCCCACCAACAGTGTAAAAGTGTTCCTATTTCTCCACATCCTCTCCAGCACCTGTTGTTTCCTGATTTTTTTAATGATGGCCATTCTAACTGGTGTGAGATGGTATCTCACTGTGGTTTTGATTTGCATTTCTCTGATGGCCAGTGATGAGGAGCATTTCTTCATGTGTTTTTTGGCTGCATAAATGTCTTCTTTTGAGAAGTGTCTGTTCATGTCCTCTG
The DNA here is from genome assembly GCF_028878055.3 of Symphalangus syndactylus. Taxonomy (NCBI): domain Eukaryota; kingdom Metazoa; phylum Chordata; class Mammalia; order Primates; family Hylobatidae; genus Symphalangus; species Symphalangus syndactylus. The sequence goes on from NC_072438.2 coordinate 28,412,879, forward strand.
CCCACTTTTTGATGGGGTTGTTTGTTTTTTTCTTGTAAATTTGTTTGAGTTCATTGTAGATTCTGGATATTAGCCCTTTGTCAGATGAGTAGGTTGCAAAAATTTTCTCCCATTGTGTAGGTTGCCTGTTCACTCTGATGGTAGTTTCTTTTGCTGTGCAGAAGCTCTTTAGTTTAATGAGATCCCATTTGTCGATTTTGGCTTTTATTGCCATTGCTTTTGGTGTTTTAGACATGAAGTCCTTGCCCACGCCTATGTCCTGAATGGTATTGCCTAGGTTTTCTTGTAGGATTTTAATGGTTTTAGGTCTAACATATAAGTCTTTAATCCATCTTGAATTAATTTTTGTATAAGGTGTAAGGAAGGGATCCAGTTTCAGCTTTCTACATATGGCTAGCCAGTTTTCCCAGCACCATTTATTAAATAGGGAATCCTTTCCCCATTTCTTGTTTTTGTCAGGTTTGTCAAAGATCAGATAGTTGTAGCTATGCGGCATCATTTCTGAGGACACCGCATGTTCTCACTCATAGGTGGGAATTGAACAATGAGAACTCATGGACACAGGAAGGGGAACATCACACTCCGGGGACTGTTGTGGGGTGGGGGGAGGGGGGAGGGACAGCATTAGGAGATACACCTAATGCTAAATGACGAGTTAATGGGTGCAGGAAATCAACATGGCACATGGATACATATGTAACAAACCTGCACATTGTGCACATGTACCCTAAAACCCTAAAGTATAATAAAAAAAAAAAAAAAAAAAAAGGAGCATCCATACAGGAGCTCAAATGGGCTGTACCCTGTAGCATTCCAAGGACAGGCCTGAATTCTGAGAAGGGAAAGTGGTAAAAGTATTGTCCAGTCCTTTTTAAGTTGGTGGCTGAGCTTGGTGAGGTGTGTTTTTAAAAGACCATTAGTCCATTCTACCTTTCCTGAAGATAGAGGACTGTAAGGGATATAAAGGTTTCACTGAATACCAAGAGCCTGAAAAAAATGCTTGGCTGATTTGAGTAATAAAGGCCTGTCTGCTATCGGACTGTATAGAGGTGGGAAGGCCAAACCAAGGAATTATGTCTGACAGAAGGGAAGAAATGACTGTGGTGGCCTTCTCAGACCCTGTAGGAGAGGCCTCTACCAATCCAGTGAAGGTGTCTACCCAGACTAAGAGATATTTTAGATTTCTGACTTGGGGCATGTGAGTAAAGTCAATTTGCCAGTCCTGGGCAGGGACAAATCCCTGAGCTTATGTGTAAGAAAGAGAGGAGGCCTGAACAATCCCTGAGGGGTAGTAGAATAGCAAATGGAACACTGAGAAGTGATTTCCTTCAGGATAGATTTCCAGGATGGAAAGGAAATGAGAGGTTCTAAGAGACAGGCTAGCGGCTCGTAACCTACATGGAAGAGGTTATGAAATGACAACAGAATAGAATGGGCCTGTGAGGCTGGAAGGAGATATTTTCTTTGGTCCAAGAACCATTTGCCTTGTGTGGGAAGAGATTGATAGGTGGAAGTTTCAGCGGGGGAGTAGGTGGGAGTGACTGATGTGAAGGAGAAAAACTGGCCGTGAGGGACAGAAGTTGGAGAGCTAGCTGCTTGTCTAGCCACCTTATCAGCATAAGCGTTGCCTAGAGCAATGGGATCTGACGCCTTTTGATGGCCTTTGCAGTGAATGACTCCAGCTTCCTTTGGAAGTAAAGCAGCCTTGAGTAGAGTTTTTATTAAAGAGGCATTAATGATGGAGGACCCTTGCATAGTGAGGAAACCTCTTTCAGCCCATATGACCGCATGGTGGTGCAGAATATGAAAGGCATATTTAGAATCAGTGTAGATATTGATGCGTAGTCCTTTTGCAAGAGTGAGGGCTTGAGTTAAGGCAACTAGTTCGGCTTGCTGAGAGGTAGTGGAGGGGGGCAGAGCGGTAGCCTCAATGATAGATATGGAAGATACTATAGCATAGCCTGCCTTTGCTGCTGAGTGGCGATTAGGCCTGGCAGAACTGCCATCAATAAACTAAATGTGATCAGGGTGAGGAACAGGAAAGAAGGAAATGTGGGGAAATGGGGTGAATGTCAGGTGGATCAGAGAGATGCAGTCATGAGGGTCAGGTGTGGTATCCAGAATAATGTGGGAGGCCAGACTGAAGTCTGTGCCAGGAACAGTGGTAACTGTGGGAGACTCAACAAAGAATGAGTACAGCTGAAGGAGCGGGGGAGCAGAAAGTATATGTGTCAGGTATGAGGAAGAATATAGATTTTGGAAGTTATGAGAAATGTAGAGAGTGAGTTGAGCATAGTTTGTGATTTTTAGGGCCTCTAAAACTATTAAAGCAGTGGCAGCTGCTGCATGCAGACATGAGGGCTAGGCTGAAACAGTAAGGTCAAGTTGTTTGGACAGAAAGGCTACAGGGTGCAGTCCCGGCTCTTGCGTAAGAATTCTGACCACACTAACCATGCCTACGAAGGAAAGGAGTTGTTGTTTTGTAAGGGATTGGGGTTTGGGAGATTAGTCGGACACAATCAGCAGGGAGAGCACGTGTGTTTTTATGAGAATTATGCCGAGATAGGTAATAGATGAGGATGAAATTTGGGCTTGACTGAAGTAATGGGGGCTGTCTGTGAAGCCTCAAGGCAGTACAGCCAAGGTAATTTGCTCAGCTAATTTGCTAATGAGTGTCAGGGTCAGTCCAAGTGAAAGCAAAGAGAGGCTGGGATGAAGGGTGCAAAGGAATGGTAAAGAAAGCATGTTTGAGATCCAGAACAGAATAATGGGTTGTAGAGGGAGGTATTGAGGATAGGAGAGTATATGGGTTTGGCCCCGTGGGGTGGATAGGCAAAACAATTTGGTTGATAAGGTGCAGATCCTGAACTAGCCTGTAAGTCTTGTCTGGTTTTAGGACAGGTAAAATGGGGGAATTTTAAGGAGAGTTTATGGGCTTTAAAAGGCCATACTGTAACAGGCGAGTGATAACGGACTTTAATCCTTTTAAAGCGTGCTGTGGAATGGGATATTGGCATTGAGCGAGTTAAAGGTGGTTAGGTTTTAATGGGATGGTAAGGGGTGCAGGCTTGGTGGCTAAGGAGGGAGTAGAGGTGTCTTATACTTGTGGGTTAAGGTGGGGAGACACCAGGGGAGGATGTGAAGGAGGCTTTGAACTGGGGGAAAAGGTGGCAGTGAGGTATGGCTGTAGCCCAGGAATAATCAGGGAAGCAGATAATTTAGTTAAAGTGTCTCGGCCTAATAAAGGAACTGGGCAGGTGGGGATAACTAAAAAGGAGTGCTTAAAAGAGTATTGTCTAAGTTGGCACCAGATTGGGGAGTTTTAAGAGGTTTAGAAGCCTGGCCGTCAATACCCACAACAGTTATGGAGGCAAGGGAAACAGGCCCTTGAAAAGAAGGTAATGTGGAGTGGGTAGCTTTCGTATTGATTAAGAAGGGGACGGGCTTACCTTCCATTGTGAGAGTTACCTGAAGCTCGGCATCCGTGATAGTTTAGGGGGCTTCCGAGGCGCTCAGGCAGCGTCAGTCTTCAGCTGCTAAACTGACAAGATCTGAAAAGGAGTTAGAGAGCCTTGGGCCAGAGTTCCAGGGGCTCTGAGAGTGGCTGCCAGGTGAGTTGAACAGTCAGATTTTCAGTGGGGTCTCACACAGATGGGACGTGGCTTAGGAGGAATTCTGGGCTGTGGGCATTCCTTGGCCTGGTGGCCAGATTTCCAGCACTTGTAGCAAGCTCCTGGGGGAGGTAGGCCTGGAGGAACGCCTGGCTGCTGCGGTTCAGGCGTTTGGAAGCTCTTGTGTGCTGGAGATGTGCATGGGGTTTGTCTCACAGTGGAGGCAAGGAATTGCAACTTTTTTCTATTATTGTACACCTTGAAGGTGAGGTTAACTAAGTCCTGTTGTGGGGTTTGAGGGCCAGAATTTAATTTTTGGAGCTCTATTTAAAGTCAGGAGTGGATTGGGTAATAAAATGTATATTGAGAATAAGACGGCCTTTTCACCTTTTAGGGTCTAGGGCTGTAAAGCATCTCAGGGTTGCTGCCAAATGAGCCATGAACTGGGCTGGGTTTTTCATATTTGATGAAAAAGAGCCTAAATGCTAACTGACTTGGGAGAGGTCGGATAAAGAAAAAGGAGCATTAACCTTGACTATGCCTTTAGCTCCAGCCACCTTTTTAAGAGGAAATTGCTGGGCAGGTGGGGGAGGGCTAGTCGAGGAAAGAAACTGTAAGCTAGACCGGGTGTGAAGAGGGGAGGTGATAAAAGGATTATAGGGTGGAGGAGTGGAGGCTGAGGAAGAATTGGGAGGGGAGAGGTCAGATGGGTTTGTAGAAAAGGAAGATTAGAAAGACTCAGTGACACTTGGGGTTGGGGTTGAGGGGACAGGCGGAAGGGAAAGAAGGAAGATTTGGGACGAGTTGCATTGGAAACAGAGACTAGGAAGGGACTGATGTGTAAAAGAATGCCTGGACGTCAGACCATTTGCCCATTTTATGACAAGAATTATTTAGATCTTGTAGGATCGAAAAAATGAAAGTGCCATTTTCTGGCTATTTGGAACCACTGTCAAGTTTGTATTGGGGTCAAGCGGCATTATAGAAGAAAATAAGGCATTTAGATTTTAGGTCAGGCAAGAGTTGAAGAGGTTTTAATTTCTTAAGAACACAGGCTAAGGGAGAAGAAGGAGGAATGCAGGGTGGAAGGTTGCCTATAGTGAAGGAGGCAAGTTTAAAGAAAAGGGAGAGTAGAGACACAGAGGGAAGGGTTCGGGGGTTCTTACCCTCCAGAAAAGCGGGAAAGGGGTCAGGGTGCAGAAATAAGGGGTTGGGGCACAGAGATAAGAGGTCGGGTCGTGGAAATAAGGGGTTGGGGTGCAGAGATAAGAGATCGGGGTGTGGAAATAAGGGATCAGGGAGTGGATGTGGAAATAAGAGATCGGGGCACAGAGATAAGGGGTTGGGGCATGGAAATAAGGGATTGCGGCACAGAGATAAGGGGTCAGGGTGTGGAAATAAGGGATCAGGGGTTCTTGCCCCCCAGAAAAGCGGAAAAGGGGTAGAGACAGGGAGAGAAGGGGTCAGGGTTCCTTCCCCTCCCCCAGAAAAGCCCGACTTGCCACTAAGGGTGAAGGACCAAGGCAGGTGTCCCTGCATGGTCAGACACCTCTGAAACTTGGGTGAATAATCAGAGGGGCATCCCTGCAATGAGTAAACACCAAGGGAAGGCTGCCTTCCTGAGTCCGTGACTGGCGCCAGAGTTTTGGGTCCATGGATAAAATGTGTCTCCTTTGTCTCTACCAGAAAATGAAAGGAATTGAAATTAAGAGAAGGGAGAGATTGAAGGGTGGCACCAAGATTGAAAGGAGAAAGTGGCTGAGGGATAGTGAGAGAGGTTGCGGAAGAGAGTAAGAAGAGACCGCTTACTCGATTTAAAATTGGTGAGATGTTCCTTGGGTTGGTGGGTCTGAGGACCCGAGGTCGTAGGTGGATCTTTTTCATGGAGCAAAGAGCAGGAAGACAGGGGATTGATCTCCGAAGAGAGGTCCCCTGATCCGAGTCACGGCACCAAATTTCATGGGCGTCAGTGTGAAGAGACCACCAAACAGGCTTTGTGTGAGCAATAAAACTTTTAATCACCTGGGTACAGGCGGACTGAGTCCAAAAAGAGAGTCGGCGAAGGGAGATAGGGGTGGGGTCGTTTTATAAGATTTGGGTAGGTAAAGGAAAATTACAGTCAAAGGGGGGTTGTTCTCCGGGCAGGGGTAGGGGTCACAAGGTGCTCAGTAGGGGAGCTTTTGAGCCAGGATGAGCCAGGAGAAGGAATTTCTTTTTTTTTTTTTTTTTGGAGACGGAGTCTCGCTCTGTCGCCCAGGCTGGAGTGCAGTGGCGCAATCTCGGCTCACTGCAAGCTCTGCCTCCCGGGTTCAAGCCATTCTCCTGCCTCAGCCTCCCAAGTAGCCAGGACTACAGGCGCCCACCACCACGCCCGGCTAATTTTTTGTATTTTTAGTAGAGACGGGGTTTCACTGTGCTAGCCAGGATGGTCTGGATCTCCTGACCTCGTGATCCGCCCACCTTGGCCTCCCAAAGTGCTGGGATTACTGGCGTGAGCCACCGCGCCCGGCCAGGAGAAGGAATTTCACAAGATAACATCATCAGTTAAGGTAGGAACAGGCCATTTTCATTTATTTTGTGGTGAAATGTCATCAGTTCAGGCAGGAACCAGCCATCTGGATGTGTATGTGTAGGTCACAGGGGATATGATGGCTTAGCTTGGGCTCAGAGGCCTGACACTGGATGAGCCATTTTTTTTTAATTTTCAGGATTTTCCTGTTGGACCACTGTACATTATTGGGAGTCAAACCCCCAGACACTCCCACCAGGTCCTCAGTCACCCAGGGGTGCCTTTTGTCTGGGAGGAGCAAAGCGCCCTTTTTCTTTGGAGCCAAGAAAGCTCAGTCTCTCATTTATCTATGAAAACAACAGTTTAGTTCCTCAAGCAAATGCGCACAGACAAGCTGAATCAAGATTAATTTTGGGAGAAAAGACAATAGAGAAGATCCTTTAGAATGCATCTCTGAACTAGAATTAGGATCCTTAAAAAACAACTTCCTAGGAGAAAATAAACAACAGCCAAGACCACTTCCTGTAAACTGTGCTCAGCCACCCCTAACTTTGTAGCTCTTGTCTGCCATTATACACACCAAGGTCAAATACTGTCATAGTACAAGGTCATCTCTGGTACCTCCAAAGCCAAAGGAGTCAGGTCATGCAATAGAGGAAAACAGCTGCCTATGGCTCTTGAAACTCAACAAAGAAAATAGAACACCCACAGAGGGGTGAGTGACACCTTTGTTCTGAACTCTTTAAAGGGGTTCAGCTGGGCGCGGTGGCTCACACCTGTAATACCAGCACTTTGGGAGGCCAAGACGGGTGGATCATGAGGTCAGGAGATCGAGACCATCCTGGCTAACACAGTGAAACCTGGTCTCTACTAAAAATACAAAAAAGTAGCCGGGCGTGGTGGCGGGTGCCTGTAGTCCCAGCTACTCAGGAGGCTGAGGTAGGAGAATGGCGTGAACCAGGGAGGCAGAGCTTGCAGTGAGCCGAGATTGCGCCACTGCACTCCAGCCTGGGGGACAGAGTGAGACTCCATCTCAAAAAAAAGGAGGGAGTATTCGAGTCATTTGAAGCTTTCTCTAGATTTTTTGGTGCTACAGATGGCAAAGGGGGAAGAAAGTATGAGCTGGAAGAGAAGTAAATGAAAGAATATTTGTGGTTTTTTTTAAGACAGGAAGCAAACGCAGAAACCAAGCACATGTTTTTTTTTTGTTTCTCTGTTTTTTCCTCTTTTGCAGCTATCCAAATTAGAGAGGCTTTGTTACCCATAATTTGGAATTCTCACTCAGATTTGACCAAGTCAGGTTGAGTTGGTCAAATCGGATGGGAGAAAGAACAGAACAAACAACAAACAAAACTCCAACAATATTATCATTGAGTGCTCTAATGGTAAGGAGAAATTAAGACCAGCTGGTTGTTAACTTACCTTCAAATGGGTGTCAGGCTGAAGACTGTTCTCTACCATCCTAGAAGCAGGAAAAAACACTCAAATTCATCTCCCTTGTAGGGAGCGAGCTCAAACTCCATAAAGGAGTTACCTGCCTTCCGTCGTCATGGAAGCAGGAAATCTTGTCTTCCTTGTTCAAAGCAAGTAAAACTCTAAAGAAAAGGGAAGTTGTACAGCAAAATCAACTTTAGATCTCAGCTACATTTGGGGAGATCAGGGATCCTCTGAAGGGGATACTCCCAGACCTCAGCAAATTGTCCTATTGGTTTGAGCCATAAAGTTAGCTCATGCTGGTACCAAATCTCCAGATAGATTTGTCAAAGGTCAGGGGCACCTGCACCCAGAATCTCTTCATGGTTGCTGAAATGTGAACCCCAAATATCTGAGACAAGTCTCAGTTATTTTAGAAATTTTATTTTGCCAAGGCTGAGGATATGGGCCTGTGACACAGCCTCAGGAGGTCCTGATGACATGTGCCCAAGGTGGTCAGAGCACAGTTTGGTTTATATTTTGGGGAAACATGAGACATCAGTTAACATATGTAATATGAACATTGGTTTGGTCCAGAAAGGTAGGACAACTCAAAGCAGGAGGGTGTTTCCACATCACAGGTAGATGGGAGACAAATGGGAGGCAATCAGATGTGCATTCATCTCAGTGAACAGAGGGGTGACTTTGAATAGAATGGGAGGCAGGTTTGCCCTAAGCAGTTCCCAGCTTGACTTTTTCCTTTAGCTTAGTGATTTTGGGGATCCAAAGTTTATTTTCCTTTCACAAGACCATCATTGCTGCCTGAGCCCCATGTGGCTAGTGTTATAGAAACTTCCAGAAAGTTCCTTCACAGCTGTCCTCACATGCATTCCTCAGCCAGGAGCCCAGCCTGGTGTCTTACAGAACCTGAACCCCTTTCTTTCCGTTTTGTGCGCTTCTTTCAAGATCCTGCAGTCTCTGCTGTGAGCCTCTCAAACATAAAAAGAGATTATTATCACCTCTGTACTGGAGAACAGAGATTTATCTTTCCCAAGAGGTCTTAACATTGATACCCTAAAGGCCTCCTATGACTCCTGGCCTTCCATTTTTAAAATACCAAGAAAAAAATTACCCAGTGTCTTAGTCACTTTGGGCTGCTATTTAAAAAAAAAAAACAAAAAACATAGACCAGGTAACTTAAACAATAGAAATTTATTCTCACAGGCCTGGAATCAGGAAAGTCCTGGGTCAAGAGTGATTTGGTTTCTGATGGGGGCTCTCCTGACTTGCAGATGGTACCTTCTCACTATGTCCTCACATGGTGTTATGGGGTAAATATTTATGCCCCCTCAAAGTTTATATGTGGGAATTATAACCCCCAAAATAGAAGGTGGGATGTTTTGGAGGTGATTAGGTCATGAGGGTGGAGTTCTCATGAATGGGATTAGTGCCCTTTTATTTATTTTATTTTTAATTTTTTGGAGGCAGAGTCTTGCTATGTTGCCCAGGCTGGTCTGCAACTCCTGGCCTCAAGCAATCCTCCTGCCTTGGCCTCCTAAAGTGCTGGGATTACAGACTTGCCTCCTTTCCACCATGTGAGGTGTAAGAAACTGGCAGTCTTTAACCTGTGAGGCATCACTAGAACCATACTATGCTGGTACTCTGATCTCAGACTTCTAGCTTCTAAAATTATAGAAATAAATTTCTATTGTTCATAAACCACCCAGTCTATGGCACTTTGTTATAGCAATCTGAACTAAGACTCATGGTCTTTGCTTGGCGCTTACACTTGGATTGGGGGAAAGTTGAGTGGTGGGGAGATATCTGTTCCTTTTATTATAAGGCCAATAATCCCATCAGGAAGCCTCCACCCTCATGACATAATCTAACTCTACTTGCCTCCTATCCTAAGCTCTGATAAGGGACAGGTTGCCTCCTCAAGTGGGTCCCTGACCCCTGTTTTTCCTGACTGGGAGAAACCTCTTAGTAGGGGCCGACAGACACCTCATACAGGAGACCTCTCACTGGCATCTGGCGGGTGACCCTCTGGGACAAAGCTTCCAGAGGAAGGAACAGGCAGCAATTTTTGCTGTTGTGCAGACTCTGCTGGTGATACCCATGAAATTTATATTTCATATATAACTTTCATTGTCATATATCATAAATTATTACTCTTTTGATTTCTTTCAAGCATTTAAGGATGTGAAAACCATTCTTAGCTCATAGGCCATATAAAAATAGGCAGCAAGCCAAATTTGGCCCACAAGCCATAGTTTACCAACCCCTATGCTAGAAAATTGAGAGCCAAAATAAATAAGCTATTGTGCTCTGTCCTGGAAGAACAAACAATCATGGTGGAGACTTGGGCATTCAGTGAAGTAAATGTCCCATAAAATGGTAAGTACCATAACTGCAACAGGGAGCTATGGAAGACGAAGGCTCACGCTTGTAATCCCAGCAGTTTGGGAGGCCGAGGCGGGCGGATCACGAGGTCAGGAGATCGAGACCACGGTGAAACCCCGTCTCTACTAAAAATACAAAAAAATTAGCCAGGCTTAGTGGCAGGCGCCTGTAGTCCCAGCTACTCAGAGAGGCTGAGGCAGGAGAATGGCGTGAACCCGGGAGGCGGAGCTTGCAGTGAGCCGAGATTGTGCCACTGCACTCCAGCCTGGGCGACAGAGCGAGACTCCGTCTCAAAAAAAAAAAAAAAAAAAAGATATGCTAGAATGACAATTTAAATAAACAAATAAAAACAAGAAGGAAAATAATTCAATTCAATGGAAATTTCCTGCCACTGCATCTTCTTACTGCTGTAGCTCTGGGATATCATGGTATCTTGTAAAGGGCTGGTGCTCTGTAAACATTAATTGAATAAATTAATGCTTAATGAATTCATTAACTAAAAAAATCTCAAGGACCCTTCCTAGGGATTAAATAAACATAAATGCATACACTGGGATACAAGTCATTAAGTAATTGCTACTTTGAGAAGAGAGACAGGTACTTAGGAAATTAATAATAGCATAGTGTGATAGGTATAAGTAACATAATTAGCAGTAGCAGAGAAAAGGGAGTGATATAATCACTTGGATCAAAGGGAATTAAAAGAGGATTTCTGGAGAAGGTGGCATTTAGTCGGGCAGAAATTATGGGAGAAAGAAAATCCAAGTCATTATTCCATTGTGGTACTGAGAAGAAGAGCAGGTCATAGGTAGCTGGGGTTGGGATTGACAACTTGGAGAAGACAGATACCCACTCAAGGCTAACATGAAAGCTCTTCACCTGGGGATGCCAAACACAAAACGGGTGGGCACACCCCAGGCGGTACTTCTAGGGAAATGTTAGACACATTTCCCAAGCAAAATTAACTGACAAACGAGGGAGCTGTTGGCTTTCTATTGACTTACCCTCCCTCAAGTTCCTTCCCACACACCTGGCCACTGCTGCCAAGTTGGAGCCTAGAAATTCAGTCTGAAGGAGTTGCAGAATACATTCAGTGCCTTTATGAAAGGGTGCAGAATTAATACAGTGAACATGAACTTCATATCTATCATTTCCAGAAATATTTCAGAAAAAAAAGTATTTTTATTTCAATAGTTTTGGGGAAACAGGTGATTTTTGGTTACATGGATAAGTTCTTCAGTGGTGCTTTCTGACATCTTGGTGGATCATCACCCAAGCAGTATACATTGTACCCAATATGCAGTGTTTTATCCCTCACCTCCACCCCAACCTTCCTCTCTGCCCTGTTCCCAAAGTCCATTATTTTATTATTATTATGCCTTTGCATCCTCATATCTTAACTCGCACTTATAAACGAGAACATAATAACATTTGGTTTTCCATTCCTGAGTTGCCTCACTTAGAATAATGGCTCCAGCTCCATCCAAGTTGCTGCAAAAGACATTATTTCATTCCTTTTTATGGGTGAGTAGTATTCCATGGTGTATATATACCACATTTTCTTTATCCACTCATTAGTTGATGGACACTTAAGTTGGTTCCATAAGTTTGCAATTGTATTGCTATAAACGTGCATGTGCAAGTGTCTTTTTCATATAATCGCTTATTTTCCATTGGGTAGATACCCAATAGTGGGATTGCTGGATCAAATGGTAGTTCTATTTTTAGTTCTTTACGGAATCTCCATACTGTCTTTCATAATTGTTGTACTATTTTACATTCCCACCAGCAGTGTAAATATGTTCCCTTTTCACCATATCTATGTCAACATCTTTTATTTTTTGACTTTTTAATTATTGCTATTCTTGCAGGAGTAAGGTGGCATCTCATTGTGGTTTTAATTTGCATTTCCCTGATAATTAGTGATGTTGAAATTTTTTTCACATGCTTATTGGCTGTTTGTATATCTTCCTTTGAGAATTCTTTATTCATGTCCTTTCCCTTCTTTTTGATGGGATTATTTATTTTTTCTTACTGATTTGTTTGAGTTCCTTGTAGATTCTGGATATTGGTCCTTTGTCAAATGCATAGTTTGCAAATATTTTCCCCCATTCTATGGGTTGTCTGCTTACTCTGCTGATTATTTCTGTTGCTATGTAGAAGCTTTTTAGTTTAATTAGGTCCCATCTATTTATTTTTGTTTTTGTTGCATTTACTTTGGGTTCTTGGTCATGAACTCTGCCTAGGCCAATATCTAGAAGAGTTTTTGCAATGTTATCTTCCCGAATTTTTATAGTTTTAGGTCTTAGGTTTAAGTCTTTGATCCATCTTGAGTTGATTTTTGTATTAGGTGAGAGATGAGGACCCCTCATTCTTCTACATGTAGCTTGCCAGTTTTCTCAGAACCATTTATTGAATAGGGTGTCCTTTCCCCAATTTATGTTTTTGTATGTTTCGTCAATGATCAGTTGTCTGTAAATATTTGACTTTATTTCTGGATTCTCTATTCTGTTCAGTTGGTCTACATGCCTATTTTTATACTAGTACCATGCTGTTTTGGTAAATATAGCCTTGTAGTATAGCTTGAAGTCAGGAAATATGATACCTCCAAATTTGTTCTTTTTGCTTAGTATTGCTTTGGCTATGTGGGCTCTTTTTTGGTTCCATGTGAATTTTAGGATTCTTTAGAAAATATATCTTTTAAATCCCTTTTGTCAAAAAATACCCAGATATAATAGAAAAATAAGACAGTTACCCTTTTAAAGTCATAGTCAAGTATGTAAGAAAGTAGAGGAAATTACCAAGGACCAAAACCAAAGAGGAAGCTGGAAAAATCTGTAACCATAGGTTCGCCTTTGTGTGGGTTTGAGATTTAAATTTACATTACCTCTCAATAAATCAAAGTGATCTAAGGTTGATAGCCCTCAGGGGACCTGGCAGAAGCAAATGCAAATACTCTCTGGAGGATGAATACTAGAAATTGAAATATTAGCTAAAAATCCATAATTATAGAATATAAAACACAGAAAGAAATAAGCCAGCATAAGTAAGATCAACAGGAATTTATCAGATATAAAATGTCGAAGAGTATATTTAAATATTTAAAGAAATAAGAAAAAATTAAAATATGAGCCAGGAACAATACCAAGTAGGTTTAAAAAAAGAATGAGAGAAATATGAAAAATATAATGGTTGGACTTAAGCATCTGTGAGTTAAAGAGCATATAGATACAACTGAAAAGAACATTTAGGAACCAGAAAATAGATTTGAAGAAATTATTAACGCAATAGAGACCACGTATAGTGGCTCATGCCTATAATCCCAGTGCTTTGGAAGGTCAAAGTGGGAGGACACCTTAAGGCCAGAAATTTGAGGCCAGCCTGGGTATTATAGCAAGATCCTGTATCTTTAAAAAAAATTTTTTAAAAAATGAAATAAACAAAGAGACAGAAATATTTCTTACAAGAAGAGGTGATAATAAATTGATGAAAGGATGAGAAAGTCTAATGTACAGCTATTAAAGTTTTCAGGAAAAAAGATAGATGGAATTAGAAAGAGCAAATATTAGGAGATAATGGTTAAGAATTTTCCAGAATGGATCAAAAGTATGATGCTTTTAATAAGAATGATACAATGGACTTTGGGGTCATCAGGGGGAGAGTGGGAGGAAGCAAGGGATAATAATAATTAGTACTCATGTGTTTGCTATTATTAGTTATGATTGTGTATTATAGTGGAAAGCACATAAAAGTTGGAGACAAACAGCTGTTTTCAAATTGAAGTGTGTTTCCTATTAGTTGAGTGATCTTCTCTGTGTTAATATTTAGACTTTCTGATCCTCAATCCTAGATGCTTGCAGTCTCTCTCATACTATGGTTTAGTGATAAAACTAAGGTATTATTATATGTGCAACTCAGGATAGTGTCAAGATTAAAACCAACACTCTGTAGACATCACATTTCATGGCTCTACTTGCTTTATTTTTAGCTTTTATCTTGAAATGGTATTGATTTCTCTGAGCTTAAATTTCTTTATCTGAAAAAAATTGACAATAACCTCTGCTTCATATGAATCATTAATTTATTCAATTTAGTCATTCAACACTCATTTGCTGAGGATGTACTCTGTGCCAGGCACTGTGCTTTGTTCTGAAGATACAAATATGATTACGTAAACTGACAGCTTGTGGGTTGGGAGAAGGATTAAATAAATTAAGGCATGTGAAATAATTAGCCCCATGCCTGTAGCTCAGAAAGCCCACATTCCAGGCTGAACCATCCATCCTTCCTTTCCCTGACTTGGTGTATCAGGCATTGTGTCCACTATCAGCAGATAAAATAAGTGAGGTACACATCTCACTCTAAGGACTTAGGGAAATTGTGCCCCATGATTAAGAGGCAAGTCTGGATGCTGCCAGCCAAGTTCAAATTCTGGTTCCTCTATTTACTAACTGTAACTTAATTAGTTTCAATGACCAAACACAGAACCTAAGACAGATTTAGATGCAAGCAGTTCATTTAGGAGGTGATCCCTTGAAGCCTATGAGAGAATAGAGAAGTGAGAGGGAGCTTAGAAAGATAATAGATGGTATATTAATGAGCAAGTTATTTCTAGGTGCACTTGGGGGTAATTCCCATGGGAGGACCTGTGACTTTGTGGAACACATCTTGGAACTGTGCCACAGAGAGAGAAAAAGTCTTTGGTAATTTATCCACTAACTCATGCTCTTCATTGGTTAGGGCTTGCTCATTAGCCTCCACAAGCTGGCCGATCTCGCCCTATGATTGGAAATCTCTCTTAGGCAGAGACTCCCAGAAATCGGTGTATACAGGAGCTTTCTTGTAGGATTAGGCCTGTAGATCAGGCACTGACAGATTCCCTTATGGTGATTTAATCTATCTAAGCCTATTTTCCCATGCTGTAAAATAGTGAATAATTACTTACCTATATTACCTATATTTCCTCTAATACTTGTAACTCCCAGTACCTGGTGAAATCTGTTCTCCACTTCACCCATAGAAGAGACTTGTGCTCAGCTAGACTACACTTTTCCAGCCTCCCTTTGTGTTAGGTGTGTCTGTGTGAATAAGTTCTGGCCAGTGGAATGCAATGGGAGGAGTGCAGGCCTCTTTCAGGTCTGGGAATTAAGATGTTGGGCGTATCTTCTCCATGTCCTCTGTCCCTGTCTGCATGACTAAAACACACCCATGGCAGCTCTCAAGCTCCAAATGTGGAGGATGATGTCCTGGAAGCGGCTGAGAGACTCAGACAAAAGGAGCTGGGTGTCTGAACAGCACATAGAGCACAGCTGTCACAGCCGACCTGGACTACTGGCATCAGAACAATTATAAGAGAGAGACATAAGCTTCTGTGCCCTCTACATCAGAATATTTGGGGTTCCTCTGTGACAGCATCTTTCCTACCCTCTCCAGTACGCTTCCTTATAGGTAGTTATGAGTAACAAATGAGATAATCCAGGAAAAGTGCTTAGAACAATGTCTGGCATCTGGTAAAGTTCTGTTAAATAATTAATTGTTATTATTACTGTTTGCTAAGGTCTGATCTTCTCAATGGTATCTGAACAACTTAAAGTCAGAGTGGGGGAAGAATGGAACTCCAAAGAAAATTAGAGGTTTTGCTATAAGAATTACAGAAACTGGATTCTGAATAGTCCAAAATGCCAATGTTCATCCCACAGAATGATGACAATAATGCCTACAGTTTTGAGGGTCTACTTTGTGTTAGTCCCTGCATGAGAAGGTTCACCTATGTTATTTTATTCACTCTTACAGCATTCTTACAGGATAACTCTTAGCATCCATATTTTACTGTTGAAACAGGGACTCATGAAAATATTAGAGCATTAATCTCAAGGCAATCATCATTAGGAAAAAAAGAAAGAAAAGGTGCCCTTGTTCAATCAAGATTCTCACTGAGCTCTGGAATACTTGAAAATGGAACTGACTTTTTAAAAGATAGAATAAATGACAAAGGTGCAGGGAGTGTCTGAGTCATCTGAGGGAATGTTAAGTAACATGCAACATTTTAATTCCATTTGTCTGTCTCCTCTATGCCTCCACTCTGTTCAGAGAGTCTAATCATTAGTCACCCAGAGACTTTCTGTCTATGCTCAGGCTGTCTTTACTGGGGAAGTAATATATCTTGAATTTTTAAAGTCACAGTAATGGTCCCGAAACAAGGCCAGGGTACCAATTTTTACCATTATCCATACAGTCAACGTTTCTAGACTTACACAACAGTAGCAGTTTTCTCTCCTGAGTGATGACTTTATATAAAGATGCATGCAAACAAAGTAGGAGTTTATTTGGAGGAAGTTTCTGCAGGATCATTTCACAGACTCTGTATTTTTATTAAGGAGATATACTGGGGCATGAAGCCAGTTCTCAACTTTGTGAATTCCCTGATATTCAGAACTAAGGATATGTTTTTTCCAGAAAAAAAAAAAATGTACACCACGTGGGTAGATTCCCAGCTAATCCTGCTCTCTCTCCAGATACCATTTACCATCCTCAGCTCCAACTCCCCTTTCTCTAATCCTCCTCTTCCTGGCCTTGAACCAGCCCAGGGACAAATGGAGCAGCTGCCAAAGGAAGTGATCACTCCAGAGTTCTCAGCTTCCAGAAGCAAGGGATGTGAAAAAGGAGAAAACTTTCATTCTCAGGTAGAGAGAACCAAGGTGAGTCCAGGGCCACTTTAGGACTTACCATGGCCAACTTTATGGCAGTGGCCATGGCAAGGATTCTTTCCTTGACTGAACTTTAGTCAGACTCCTTGGTGCACTCTTCTTGACCAGGTCTGGTCCTTGGTGTGCTGAGTGCATTTTAGCAAAAAATTCTAAGGCAGTTTATTGAAAATCCCCCCACCCTTAATAACCTATCAAGCTCCTCTTCCCTTTTCCCCTTTGATTTTTAATCAAGTTTCTCTTACCTTCATCTTTAATACCCAACGAAGTTCCCATAAGTAATATTGCATCCACTTCATCATGCTGTATGATAGTTATGAATCTCCAATAGTCCCTGTTGTATTCAGAGTAAAGTTCAGCCTTTCTACCCTATTACAAAAGTCTTGCCGCCTATTGCAATAGTTTTGAATTTTTGGCAAATGTAGTCTTTGCTTGGTCAAACTTTAGTCAGGCTCCTGAACCTTCTGCTAGGCATATTTGTATACTTCCTTATAAAATCCAGTTTTAGCAAAGAACTCTGCTAAGTGAGTTTAGCAAGAACCCCCTGCCCTGGATATATATCTGATCATCCTCAATATTTGATCAGATTCCTCATTCTCCAGCATGCTGCAGGTGATGTCTGATCACCATGACTGTGGCCCATCTTCAGCAAGAATCATGTTAGGTCAGTTCAGTCAGAATCACAATTACCCTTGATGTTTCTTAGTAATTTTCCATCCACTGGCCTACACCCTGCTCCCTGCTATACGTTTCCATATGTCCATGTTGTATTTGGAGTTGAGCACAATCTCCCTCCCCTACTGCAAGACCCCATTGCAGTGGTCCCTATACCTACATAAGGACCCTGAATAGTCTATTTAAATGTGCTTTCACAAATCATTGAATAAAACTTTAACAGTAGGAGTCAACGTATTTGGAAAAAGTGTAATCAGAAGATCATTTTCTTGGTGATAAATGCTATTGTGGAGCAGGTTAGAAGTCACACAGCCAGGGTTCAAATCCCAGCCCTGCTGTAGCTGAGGCTGTGAAGTTGACTGAGTTACTCAAGCTTCTTGTGCGTTGCTTTTCTCATCTGTAAACTGAAGATGAGGATGCCAGCTACCTTATAGGTAACTAAGAGATGATTGATTAAAACACCTAAAGTGCTTAGAATGGTCCCTGTCACCCAAGTAAGTGCTCTTAATGGGCTTTATTGTTTTTTATTTTGTGATTACATTTAAGATTCTAGTACTTTCCTAGGTCAGTGACCTAGAAGTTTAGACATGCCTATCATCCACTTTCCATTCTTAGCCAAGAAGTCTTCCTCAGAAACTAAAATCATGTCAGAGAAACACAAGAATAACAGGTAACTTCCCAGTGCTCCTGAATAAGCATTGGGTCAAAACGAAATCAAGATGGAAATTTAAAAATTCTTCAACTAGAATTACAATAATGACATAACCTATCAAAACCTCTGGAATACAGCAAAGGCTGTGCTAAGAGGAAAGTTCATAGCCCTAAACACCAATATCAAAAAGACCGAAAGAGCACAAACTGACATTTTAAGGTGATACGTCAAGGAAGTAGAGAAACAAGAACAAACCAAGCCTACACCCAGCAGAAAAAGAAGATAACCAAGATAAGAGCAGAACTAAATGAAATTGAAACAACAAAATAATACAAAAGATAAATGAAACAAAAAGCTGGTTCTTTGAAAAGATAAATAAAATTGATAGACCATTAGCAAGATTAAGAAGGATTAAGAAAAGAAGAGAGAAAAGCCAAATAACCTCACTAACAAAACAGGAGATATTACAACTGACACCACTGAAATACAAAAGATCATTCAAGGCTACTGTGAACACCTTTATGCACATAAACTAGAAAACCTAGAAGAGATGGATAAATTCCTGGAAAAATATATAACCCTCCTAGCTTAAATCAGGAAGAATTAGATACCCTGAGCAGACCAATAACAAGCAGTGAGATTGAAATGGCAATTTAAAAATTACCAACAACAAGAAGTCTGGGACCAGATGGATTCACAGCAGAATTCTATGAGACATTCAAAGAAGAATTGGTACCGATACTTTTTACACTATTCCACAAGATAAAGAAGGAGCCCTCCCTAGTTCATGCTATGAAGCCAGTATCACCCTAATACCAAAACCAGGAATGGACATAACCAAACCAAACAAAACAAAGCAAAAAAACTACAGACCAATATATTTGGTGATCATAGATGCTAAAGTTCTTAACAAAATGCTAGCTAACCAAATCCAACAACATATCAAAAAGATAATCTACCACGATCAAGTGGGTTTCATACCAAGGATGCAGGGATGTTTTAACATACACACATCAATAAATGTAATACACCACATAAACAGAATTAAAAACAAAAATCACATAATCATCTCAATAGATGCCAAAAAAGCATTTAACAAAACAGCATCCTTTTATGATTAAAACTCTCAGCAAAATCAACACACAAGGTATATACCTCAATGTAATAAAAGCCATCTGTGACCAGCCCACAGCCAACATAATGCTGAATGGGGAAAAGTTGAAAGTATTCCCTCTGAGAACTAGAACAAGGCAAGGATACCTACTTTCACCACTATTCTTCAACACAGTACTGGAAGTCCTAGCCAGAGCAATCGGATGAGAGAAAGAAAGAAAGGGCATCTAAATCAGTAAAGAGGAAGTCATGATATGGTTGTTTACCTTGAAAACACTAAAGACTCCTCCAGATAGCTCCTAGAACTGATAAAAGAATTCAGCAAAGTTTCTGGATACAAGATCAATGTACACAAATCAGTAGCTCTTCTATACACCAACAGTGACCAAGCAGAGAATCAAATCAAGAACTCAGCCCCTTTTAGAATAGCTGCAAAAAAAACAAAAAACAAAAAACAAAAAAAAACTTAGGAATATACCTAACCAAGGAGGTGAAAGGCCTCTACAAGGAAAACTACAAAACACTGCTGAAAGAAATCATAAATGACACAAACAAATGGAGACACATCCCATGCTTGTGGATGGGTAGAATCAATATTGTGAAAATGGCCATACTGCCAAAAGCAATCTACAAATTAAATGCAATCCCCATCAAAATACCACTATCATTCTTCACAGAATTAGGAAAAAAACAATTCTAAAATTAATATGGAACCAAAAAAGAGCCCTCATAGCCAAAGCAAGACTAAGCAAAAGGAACAAATCTGGAGGTATCACACTGCCTGACTTCAAACTATACTATAAGGCCATAGTCACCAAAACAGCTTGGTACTGGTATAAAAATAGGCACATAGACCAATGGAACAGAATGGAGAACCCAGAAATAAACCCAAATACTTACAGCCAACTGATCTTTGACAAAGCAAACAAAAACATAAAATGGGGAAAGGACACCCTTTTCAACAAATGGTGCTGGTATAATTGGCTAGTCACATGGGGGGAGAATGAAACTGGATCCTCATTTCACCTTATACAAAAATCAACTCAGGATGGATTAAAGACTTAAATCTAAGACTTGAAACTATAAAAATTCTAGAAGATAACATTGGAAAAATACTTCTAGACATTGGCTTTGGTAAAGATTTCATGACCAAGAACCGAAAATCAAACACAATAAAAACAAAGATAAATAATTGGGACTTATCAAAACCTCTGCAATATGGCAAAAGCAGTGGTAAGAGAAAAGACATATAAAAAGTCTGAAAGGGCACAAATAGAAAAATCTAAGGTCACACCTCAAGGAACAAGAGAAACAGAACAAATCCAGCAGAAGAAAAGAAATACTCAAGATTAGAGCAGAATTAAATGAAATTGAAACAAGGAAATACAAAGATAAATGAAATAAAAAGCTGGTTCTTTGAAAAGATAAACAAAATTAATAGACTATTAATGAGATTAGCCAAGAAAAGAAGAGAGAAAACGCGAAAAAACTCACTTAGAAAGAAAACAGGAGATATTACAACTGATACCACAGAAATACAAAAGATTATTCAAGGCTACTATGAACACCTTTTATGTGCAAAAACTGAAAATCTAGAGGAGATTGATAAATTCCTGGAAATTACAACCCTCTTAGATTAAATCAGGAAGAAATAGAAACTCTGAACTGACCAATAACAAGTAGCAAGATTGAAACAGTAATTTAAAAAAATGCCAATAAAAAAAGTCCAGGACCAGATGGAATCACAGCTTAATTCTATCAGGCATTCAAAGAAGAATTGGTACCAATATTACTGAAAGTATTCCAAAAAACAGAAAAAGAGAAAATCTTCTCTAAATAATTCTATAAAGCCAGTATCACCCTAATCTAACCAAAACCAGGAAAGGACATAACAAAATAAAGAAAACTATAGACTAATATTCCTGAAGAACATAGATACAAAAATCTTCAACAAAATACTAACTGAATCCAACAGCACATTAAAAAGATAATACACCATAATCACATGTGTTTCATACTAGGGATGCAGAAATGACTTACCATTCGCAAGTCAATACATGCGATACATCACATAAACAGAATTAGAAACAAATAGCATAAGATCATCTCAATAGACACAGAAAAAACAAACATTGGACAAAATCCAGCATCCCTTTGTAAATAAAATCCTCAGCAAAATTGGCAATAGAAGGGACATACCTCAAGGTGATACAAGCCATCTATGACAAACCCACAGCCAACATTATACTAAACGGAGATGATATGGTTTGGCTCTGTGTCCCCACCCAAATCTCATCTTGAATTGTAATTCCTATGTATTGAGGGAGGGACCTAGTGGGAGGTGAGTGGATCATGGAGGTGATTTCCCCCATGCTGTTCTCATGATAGTGAGTAAGTTCCCAGGAGATCTGATGGTTTGAAAGTGGCACTTTTTCCTTCATCCTGTCTCCCTCCTGCTGTTATGTAAGATGTGCCTTGCTTCTCCTTCACCTTCTGCCATGATTGTAAGTTTCCTGAGGCATCCCCAGCCATGAGGAACTGCGAGTCAATTAAACCTCTTTCCTTTATAAATTATCCAGTCTCAGGTAGTTCTTTATAGCAGTGTGAAAACTAATACAGAAAATTGGTACTGGGGGTAGGGCACTGCTATGAAGATAACCTGAAAATGTTAAAGCAATTTTGGAATGGGGTAACAAGCAAAGGTTGGAACAGTTTTGAGGGCTCAGAAGAAGACAGGAAGATGTGGGAAAGTTTGGAACTTCCTAGAGACTCGTTGAATGGTTTTGACCAAAATGCTGATAATGATATGGACAATGAATTCCAGGCTTAAGTGGTCTCAGATGGAGATAAGGAACTTACTGGGAACTGGAACAAAGGTTATCCTTGCTATGCTTTAGCAAAGAGACAGGTGGCATTTTGCCCTACCCTAGAGATCTGGATATGGAACTTTGAACTTGAGAAAAATGATTTAGGCTATCTGACAGGAGAGGTGACCTGGCTTTTTCTGAAAGTGTACAGTTACATGTGTTCACAAAGAGATGATCTGAAATTGGAACTTATATTTGAAAGGGAAGCAGAGCATAAAAGCTTGAAAAATTTGCAACCTGAACATGCAATAGAAAAGAAAAACCCATTTTCTGGGGGGATAATTCAAGCCAGCTGCAGAAAGTTGCATAAGTAACTAGGAGCTGAATGTTAATAGCCAAGACAATGGGGAAAATGTTCCCAGGGCATGTCAGAGATCTTTACGGCAGCCCTCCCATTACAGGCCTGGAGACCTAGCAGAAAAAAACAGTTTTATGGGCCCAGATCCCTGCTGCTCTGTGCAACCTCAGGACTTGGTACCCTGTGTCCCCACCACTCTAGCTCCAGCCATGGCTAAAAGGGGCCAAGGTATAGCTCAGACCATTGCTCCAGAGGATGCATGCCCCAAGCCTTGGCAGCTTCCATGTGGTGTTGGGCCTGCAGGTGCACAGAAGACAAAAGTTGAGGTTTAGAAGCCTCTGCCTAGATTTGAGGGGCTGCATGAAAACACCTGGATGTCCAGGTAAAATTCTGCTGCAGTGGTGGGACAACCTCTACTAGAGTAAGGCAGAGGAGAAATGTGGGGTTGGAGTCCTCATACAGAGTCTCCACTGGGGCACTGCCTAGTGGAGCTGTGAGAAGAGGGCCACCATCCTCCAGACCCCAGAATGGTAGATCCACTGACAGCTTTCACCTTGCACCTGGCAAAGCCACAGACACTCTATGCCAGCCTGTAAAAGCATCCATGGGGACTCTACCCTGCAAAGCCACAGAAGCAGAGGTGCCCAAGGCCTTGGGAGCCCACTCCTTTCATCAGTGTGCCCTGGATGTGAAACATGGAGTCAAATGAGATTATTTTGGAGCTTTGAGTTAATGAGTGCCCTGCTAGGTTTTGGACTTGCATGGGGCCTATGGACCATTGATTTTGGCCAATTTCTCTCATTTGTAATGGGAACATTTACCCAATGTCTGTACCCCCATTGTATCTTCGAAATAACTAACTTGTTTTTTATTTTATAGGTTCATAGGCAGCAGGGAATTGCCTTGTCTCAGATGAGACTTTGGACTTGGACTTTCGAGTTAATGCAAAAATGAGTGGAGACTTTGGGAGACTGTTAGGAAGGCATGATTGGTTTCGAAATGTGAAAAGGAGATGATATTTGTAAGGGGCCGGGGTGGAATGATATGGTTTGGCTCTGTGTGTTCAGCCAAAACTCATCTCAAAGTGTGATTGGATCATGGGGGGCAGTTTCCCCCATGCTGTTCTTGTGATAGTGAGTTAGTTCTAATGAGATCTGATGATTGAAAACTGGCATTTGCCCCTTTAGTCTCTCTTTCTCCTGCTGCCATGTAGATGTAAGATGTGCTTTGCTTCCTTTTTGCATTCTGCTATGATTGTAAGTTTCCTGAGGCCTCCCCAGTCATGCAGAACTGTGAGTCAATTAAACCTCTTTCCTTTATAAATTAGCCAGTCTCAGCTAGTTCTTTCTAGCAGGGTGAAAATGGGCTAATACAGGGGAAAAGTTGAAGGCATTCTCCCTGAGAACAGGAACAAGATAAGGATGCCCACTTTCACCACTTCTATTCAATATAATACTGGAAGTCCTAGACAGAGCAATCAGAGAAGTGAAAGAAATAAAGGGCATCCACATCGGTACAGAGGAAGTAAAACTGCCACTGTTTGCTGATTATATGGTCGTATACCTAGAAAACCCTAAAAACGAATCCCAAAAAAATTCTAGATCTGATAGGTGAATTCAGCAAAGTTTCAGGATACAAAAATCAACGTACAAAAATTAGTGTTGCTAGAGAAGTTCCTCTGAACCCGTAGAGCGCTGGAAAAAATAAATTAGTAGCACTACTATACACCAGCAATGACCAAACGGAGAATCAAATCAAGAACTCAATCTCTTTTATAATAGCTGTCAAAACAAACAAACAAAAATGAAACAAAACAAAATCTTAGGAATATACCTAACCAAGGAAGTGAAAGAACTCTACAAGGAAAACTACAAAACACTGCTGAAAGAAATCATTGATGACACAAACAAATGGAAATATATTTCATGCTTATGGATGGGTATAATCAATATTATGAAAATGCCAAAAGCATCTACACAAAAGCATACTGCCAAAAGCAATCTACAGATTCAATGCAATTCAAATCAGAGTACTATCATCATTCTTCACAGAACTAGATAAAACAATCCTAAAATTCACATGGAACCATAAAGGAGCCTACATAGCCAAAGCAAGCAAAGAGCACAAATCTGGAGGCATCACATTACCTGACTTCCCACTAAACTACAAGGGTATAGTTACCAAAACAGCATGGTGCTGGTATAAAATAGGCATATATACTAATGGAACAGAATAGAGAACCCAGAAATAAATCCAGATACTTACAGCCAACTGATCTTTGACAAGGCAAACAAAAACATAAATTGGGGAAAGGACACCTTATTCAACAAATGGTGCTGGGATAATTGACAAGCCACATGTAGAAAAATGAAACTGGTTCCTCATCTCTCACCTTATACAAAAATCAACTCAACGTGGATAAAAGACTTAAATCTAAGACTTAAAACCCTAAAAATTCTAGAAGATACCATCAGAAGAACTCTTTTAGACATTGGCTTAGGCAAAGAGTTCATAACCAAGAACCGAAAGGCAAATGCAACAAAAACAAAAATAAATAGATGAGACCTAATTAAACTAAAAAGCTTCTGCCCAGCAACAGAAATAATCAGCGGCTGGGTGCGGTGGCTCACGCCTGTAATCCCAGCACTTTGGGAGGCCGAGGTGGGCAGATCATGAGGTCAGGAGATCGAGACCATCCTGGCTAACACGGTGAAACCCCGTCTCCACAAAAATTAAAAAAAATTAGCCGGGCGAGTTGGCAGGCGCCTGTAGTCCCAGCTACTTGGGAGGCTGAGGCAGGAGAATGGCGTGAACCCCAGGGGGCGGAGTCTGCAGTGAGCCGAGATCGCGCCACTGCACTCCAACCTGGGTTACAGCGAGACTCTGTCTCAAAAAAAAAAAAAAAAAGAAAGAATCAGCAAACAGACAATCCAAAGAATGGGAGAAAATATTTGCAAACCATGCATTCAACAAAGGACTAATATCCAGAATCTACAAGGAACTCAAATCTGCAAGAAAAACCAAATAATCCCATCAAAATGTAGGCAAAGGACATGAATAGACAATTCTCAAAAGAAGATATAAAAATGACCAACAAACATATGAAAAAATGCTCAACATCACTAATGATCAGGGAAATGGAAATTAATACCACAATGGGATACCACCTTACTCCTGCAAGAAGGCCATAATTTAAAAATAAAAAAAATAAATGTTGATGTGGATATGGTAAAAAGGGGACACTTTTACACTGCTGATGGGAATGTAAACTAGTACAACCACTATGGAAAACATGGAGATTCCTTAAAGAACTAAAAGTAGAACTAACATTTGATCCAGCAATCTCAGTACTGGGTATGTACCCAGAAGAAAAAAAAATCATTATATAAAAGGACACTTGCACACATGTGTTTATAGTGGCACAGTTCGCAATAGCAAAAATATGGAACCAGCCAAAATCCCCATCAACCAAGGAGTGCATAAAGAAAATTTGGTATATATACAGCATGGAATACTACTCATCCATAAAAAGAAACAAAATAATTGCATTTGCCACAACCTGGACGGTGTCGGAGACCATTATTCAAAGTGAAGTAACTCATGAATGGAAAACCAAATATTGTGTGTTCTCATGTATAAGTGGGAGATAAGCTATGAGGATGCAAAGGCATAAGAATGATATGATGCACTTTGGGACTCAGAGGGAAGAGTGGAAGGGGATTAAGGGATGAAAGACTATACATTGGGTACAGTGTAAACTGCTTGGTTGATGGGTACACCAAAATCTCAGAAAGCACCACTAAAGAAATTATCCAAGTAAGCAAAAATCACCTGTTCCCAAAAATTATTGAAATAAAACAAAAAAATATTTTAAGATTCCATTCGTGTGGGTTAATGACAGGACCCATAAAATATTAAGCCAGCACATTTCAAGTGCTCCCTACCCATGTGTGGCTTATAGCATTCATATTGGTGCAGATAAAGAACAGTTCCATAATTACAGAAAATTCCACTGGACAGTGCTGCTCTAGATAATGGTAGGTACTATAGAAAATGAGCTGGTAAAAATGTTCAGGGTGCATGAAGTCTGGGCAGGTTGGGGAGATTTGTGTTTACTTAGTAAGAATGGTGTTGCCATGGTTTCTCTAGGAAAGCAGCACTTGTGTTGAATGACAAAGAGTCATATTTGCAACCTAATGACAGATTTTTTTATTATTATTATACTTTAAGTTTTAGGGTACATGTGCACAATGTGCTGGTTTGTTACATATGTATACATGTGCCATGTTGGTGTGCTGCACCCATTAACTCGTCATTTAGCATTAGGTATATCTCCTCATACTATCCCTCCCCCTCCCCCCACCCCACAACAGTCCCCAGAGTGTGATGTTCCCCTTCCTGTGTCCATTTGTTCTCATTGTTCAATTCCCACCTATGAGCGAGAACATGCGGTGTTTGGTTTTTTGTCCTTGTGATAGTTTACTGAGAATGATGATTTCCAGTTTCATCCATGTCCCCACAAAGGACATGAACTCATCATTTTTTATGGCTGCATGGCATTCCATGGTGTATATGTGCCACATTTTCTTAATCCAGTCTAACATTGTTGGACATTTGGGTTAGTTCCAAGTCTTTGCTATTGTGGATAGTTCCGCAGTAAACATACGTGTGCATGTGTCTTTATAGCAGCATGATTTATAGTCCTTTGGGTATATACCCAGTAATGGGATGGCTGGGTCAAATGGTATTTCTAGTTCTAGATCCCTGAGGAATCGCCACACTGACTTCCACAATGGTTGAACTAGTTTACAGTCCCACCAACAGTGTTCCTATTTCTCCACATCCTCTCCAGCACCTGTTGTCTCCTGACTTTTTAATGATGGCCATTCTAACTGGTGTGAGATGGTATCTCATTGTGGTTTTGATTTGCATTTCTCTGATGGCCAGTGATGATGAGCATTTTTTCATGTGTTTTTTGGCTGCATAAATGTCTTCTTTTGACAAGTGTCTGTTCATATCCTTTGGCCACTTTTTGATGGGGTTGTTTGTTTTTATCTTGTAAATTTGTTTGAGTTCATTGTAGACTCTGGATATTAGCCCTTTGTCAGATGAGTAGGTTGGGAAAATTTTCTCCCATTCTGTAGGTTGCCTGTTCACTCTGATGGTAGTTCCTTTTGCTATGCAGAAGCTCTTTAGTTTAATTAGATCCCATTTGTCAATTTTGGCTTTCGTTGCCATTGCTTTTGGTGTTTTAGACATGAAGTCCTTGCCCATGCCTATGTCCTGAATGGTAATGCCTAGGTTTTCTTCTAGGGTTTTTATAGTTTTAGGTCAAACATGTAAGTCATTAATCCATCTTGAATTAATTTTTGTATAAGGTGTAAGGAAGGGATCCAGTTTCACCTTTCTACATATGCCCAGCCAGTTTTCCCAGCACCATTTATTAAATAGGGAATCCTTTTCCCATTGCTTGTTTTTGTCAGGTTTGTCAAAAATCAGATAGTTGTAGATATGTGGCGTTATTTCTGAGGGCTCTGTTCTGTTCCATTGATCTATCTCACTGTTTTGGTACCAGTACCATGCTGTTTTGGTTACTGTAGCCTCGTAGTATAGTTTGAAGTCAGGTAGCATGATGCCTCCAGCTTTCTTCTTTTGGCTTAGGATTGACTTGGTGATGCGGGCTCTTTTTTGGTTCCGTATGAACTTTAAAGTAGCTTTTTCCAATTCTGTGAAGAAAATCATTGGTAGCTTGATGGGGATGGCACTGAATCTGTAAATTACCTTGGGCAGTATGGCCATTTTCACGATATTGATTCTTCCAACCCATGAGCATGGAATGTTCTTCCATTCGTTTGTATCCTCTTTTATTTCATTGAGCAGTGGTTTGTAGTTCTCCTTGAAGAGGTCCTTCACATCCCTTGTAAGTTGGATTCCTAGGTATTTTATTCTTTTTGAAGCAATTGTGAATGGGAGTTCACTCATGATTTGGCTCTCTGTTTGTCTGTTATTGGCGTATAAGAATGCTTGTGATTTTTGTACATTGATTTTGTATCCTGAGACTTTGCTGAAGTTGCTTATCAGCTTAAGGAGATTTTGGGCTGAGACAATGGGGTTTTCTGGATATACAATCATGTCATCTGCAAACAGGGACAATTTGACTTCCTCTTTTCCTAATTGAATACCCTTTATTTCCTTCTCCTGCCTGATTGCCCTGGCCAGAACTTCCAGCACTATGTTGAATAGGAGTGGTGAGAGAGGACATCCCTGTCTTGTGCCAGTTTTCAAAGGGAATGTTTCCAGTTTTTTCCCATTCAGTATGATATTGGCTGTGGGTTTGTCATAGATAGCTCTTATTATTTTGAGATACGTCCCATCAATACCTAATTTATTGGGAGTTTTTAGCATGAAGGGTTGTTGAATTTTGTCAAGGGCCTTTTCTGCATCTATTGAGATAATCATGTGGTTTTTGTCTTTGGTTCTGTTTATATGCTGGATTACATTTATTGATTTGCATATGTTGAACCAGCCTTGCATTGCAGGGATGAAGCCCACTTGATAATGGTAGATAAGCTTTTTGATGTGCTGCTGGATTCTGTTTGACAGTATTTTATTGAGGATTTTTGCATCAATGTTCATCAAGGATATTGGTCTAAAATTCTCTTTTTTGGTTGTGTCTCTGCCAGGCTTTGGTATCAGGATGATGCTGGCCTCATAAAATGAGTTAAGGAGGATTCTCTCTTTTTCTGTTGATTGGAATAGTTTCAGAAGGAATGGTACCAGTTACTCCTCGTACCTCTGGTAGAATTCGGCTGTGAATCCATCTGGTCCTGGACTCTTTTTGGTTGGTAAGCTATTGATTATTGCCACAATTTCAGAGCCTGTTATTAGTCTACTCAGAGATTCAACTTCTTCCTGGTTTAGTCTTGGGAGGGTGTATGTGTCAAGGAATTTATCCATTTCTTCTAGATTTTCTAGTTTATGTGCGTAGAGGTGTTTGTAGTATTCTCTGATGGTAGTTTGTATTTCTGTGGGATCAGTGGTGATATCCTCTTTATCATTTTTTATTGCGTCTATTTGATTCCTCTCTCTTTTCTTCTTTATTAATCTTGCTAGCAGTCTATCAATTTTGTTGATCTTTTCAAAAAACCAGCTGCTGGATTCATTAATTTTTTGAAGGGTTTTTTGTGTCTCTATTTCCTTCAGTTCTGCTCTGATTTTAGTTATTTCTTGCCTTCTGCTAGCTTTTGAATGTGTTTGCTGTTGCTTTTCTAGTTCTTTTAATTGTGATGTTAGGGTGCCAATTTTGGATCTTTCCTGTTTTCTTTTGTGGCCATTTAGTGCTATAAATTTCCCTCTACACACTGCTTTGAACATGTCCCAGAAATTCTGGTACGTTTTGTCTTTGTTCTCATTGGTTTCAAAGAACATCTTTATTTCTGCCTTCATTTTGTTATGTACCCAGTAGTCATTCAGGAGCAGGTTGTTCAGTTTCCATGTAGTTGAGTGGTTTTGAGTGAGATTCTTAATCCTGAGTTCTAGTTTGATTGCACTGTGGTCTGAGAGATAGTTTGTTATAATTTCTGTTCTTTTACATCTGCTGAGGAGAGCTTTACTTCCAACCATGTGGTCAATTTTGGAATAGGTGTGGTGTGGTGCTGAAAAAAAATGTATATTCTGTTGATTTGGGGTGGAGAGTTGTTTAGATGTCTGTTAGGTCTGCTTGGTGCAGGGCTGAGTTCAATTCTTGGGTATCTTTGTTAACTTTCTGTCTCATTGATCTGTCTAATGTTGACAGTGGGGTGTTAAAGTCTCCCATTATTATTGTGTGGGAGTCTAATTCTCTTGTAGGTCACTCAGGACTTGCTTTGTGAATCTGGGTGCTCCTGTATTGGGTGCATATATATTTAGGATTGCTAGCTCTTCTTGTTGAATTGATCCCTTTACCATTATGTTATGGCCTTCTCTGTCTCTTTTGATCTTTGTTGGTTTAAAGTCTGTTTTATCAGAGACTAGGATTGCAACCCCTGCCTGTTTTTGTTTTCCATTTGCTTGGTAGATCTTCCTCCATCCTTTTATTTTGAGCCTATGTGTGTCTCTGCACATGAGATGGGTTTCCTTAATACAGCACACTGATGGGTCTTGACTCTTTATCCAGTTTGCCAGTCTGTGTCTTTTAATTGGAGCATTTAGTCCATTTACATTTAAAGTTAATATTGTTATGCGTGAATTTGATCCTGTCATTATGATGTTAGTTGGTTATTTTGCTCGTTAGTTGATGCAGTTTCTTCCTAGCCTCGATGGTCTTTACAATTTGGCATGATTTTGCAGTGGCTGGTACCGGTTGTTCCTTTCCATGTTTAGTGCTTCCTTCAGGAGCTCTTTTAGGGAAGGCCTGGTGGTGACAAAATCTCTCAGCATTTGTTTGTCTGTAAAGTATTTTATTTCTCCTTCACTTATAAAGCTTAGTTTGGCTGGATATGAAATTCTGGGTTGAAAATTCTTTTCTTTAAGAATGTTGAATATTGGCCCCTACTCTCTTCTGGCTTGTAGAGTTTCTGCCAGGAGATCCACTGTTAGTCTGATGGGCTTCCCTTTGTGGGTAACCCGACCTTTCTCTGTGGCTGCTCTTAACATTTTTTCCTTCATTTCAAATTTGGTGAATCTGACAATTATGTGTCTTGGAGTTGCTCTTCTCGAGGAGTATCTTTGTGGCATTCTCTGTATTTCCTGAATCTGAATGTTGGCCTGCCTTGCTAGATTGGGGAAGTTCTCCTGGATAATATCCTGCAGAGTGTTTTCCAACTTGGTTCCATTCTCCCTGTCACTTTCAGGTACACCAATCAGACGTTGATTTGGTCTTTTCACATAGTCCCATATTTTTTGGAGGCTTTGTTCGTTTCTTTTTATTCTTTTTTCTCTAAACTTCTCTTCTCGCTTCATTTCATTCATTTTATCTTCCATTGCTGATACCCTTTCTTCCAGTTGATCACATCGGCTCCTGAGGCTTCTGCATTCATCACATAGCTCTCGTGTCTTGGTTTTCAGCTCCATCAGGTCTTTTAAGGACTTCTTTGCATTGGTTATTCTATTATCCATTTGTCTAATTTTTTTTTGGAGTTTTTAACTTCTTTGCCATTGGTTCGAATTTTCTCCTGTAGCTCAGAGTAATTTGATTGTCTGAAGCCTTCTTCTCTCGACTCATCAAAGTCATTCTCCGTCCAGCTTTGTTCCGTTGCTGGTGAGGAGCTGTGTTCCTTTGGAGGAGGAGAGGCACTCTGATTTTTGGACTTTCCAGTTTTTCTGCTCTGTTTTTTTCCCATCTTTGTGTTTTTATCTACCTTTGGTCTTTGATGATGGTGACATACAGATGGGTTTTTGGTGTGGATCTCCTTTCTGTTTGTTAGTTTTCCTTCTAACAGATGGAACCCTCAGCTGCAGGTCTGTTGCAGTTTGCTAGAGGTCTACTCCAGAACCTGTTTGCCTGGGTCTCAGCAGCGGTGGCTGCAGAACAGAGGATTTTCATGAACCGCGAATGCTGCTGCCTGATCGTTCCTCTGGAAGTTTTGTCTCAGAGGTGTACCCGGCCATGTGAGGTGTCAGTCTGCCCCTACTTGGGGGTGCCTCCCAGTTAGGCTGCTCGGGGGTCAGGGACCCATTTGAGGAGGCAGTCTGCCCATTCTCAGATCTCCAGCTGTGTGCTGGGAGAACCACTACTCTCTTCAAAGCTGTCAGACAGGGACATTTAAGTATGCAGAGGTTACTGCTGTCTTTTTGTTTGTCTGTGCCCTGCCTCCAGAGGTGGAGCCTACAGAGGCAGGCAGGCCTCCTTAAGCTGTGGTGGGCTCTACCCAGTTCGAGCTTCCTGGCTGCTTTGTTTACCTAAGCAAGCCTGGGCAATGGCAGGCGCCCCTCCCCCAGCCTCGCTGCCACCTTGCAGTTTGATCTCAGACTACTGTGCTAGCAATCAGCAAAACTTCGTGGGTGTAGGACTCTCTGAGCCAGGTGCAGGATATAATCTCTTGGTGCACCGTTTTTTAAGCCCGTCAGAAAAGCGCAGTATTAGGGTGGAAGTGACCCAATTTTCCAGGTGCCGTCTGTCACCCCTGTCTTTGACTAGGGAAGGGAACTCCCTGCCCCCTTGTGCTTCCCAAGTGAGGCAATGCCTCGCCCTGCTTCGGCTCGCACATGGTGCGCTGCACCCACTGTCCTGCGCCCACTGTCTGGCACTCCCTAGTGAGATGAACCTGGTACCTCAGATGGAAATGCAGAAATCACCCGTCTTCTGCATCGCTCACACTGGGAGCTGTAGACTGGAACTGTTCCTATTCGGTCATCTTGACTGCACCCCCCTAATGACAGATTTTTTAGGCTGATAGCTTGTGTTAAAATTCTGAGGCAAAAAGAACTAGAGAATTGGAAGAATAGAAGGCAGGTAGACCCAAGGATAAAAGGAAGATTCTAGAACTATAGGGTATTTGCTTGTCACTCTAAAATTGGAAGCCAAGTTTTTCTTCCCCTTTTTCCAGAAGGGATCGCTTTGGTAAATCCTCCTGTCATGCACATGTAAGTCAGGGGTCTGTTCTCTCACTTTGTGGTAGCCTTGCCTTTCGATGAGGAAACCGTAATTCAAATTCTGCAAACTAGAATGTGTGATATTTAATCATGTGAAAAGGCTGGGAGGGCAGATAGAGACAGTAGTTTTTCTGGTTAGGGTGGATTTTTCTGTGCTTTGAGATTTGTGATTGTTAAGATACTTCCATTTTTTTCTCCAGAGGTCAGGCATAGGGTTTTAAGGGCCTTGACCTTGGGAAGAAACTGTAAGGCAGAGGACTCTGATTTGAATAATACTGTAGACCAAGATCTAAAGACAGACATGACCCAAAGAAAACCTGTGAGATGGAACCTGGGTAAGAAATGTTCAGAGAAATGAAGTCCAACAACCATCTGAAAGTTTTCTCAGTTGTGATCTATTCCCTTACCCTATTCTAAAGCCTTCAGTGATACACAGTATCAGCTTTATGTTAGCACTGCCTTTCTGAATAAAGTGTAGGATAAGGCAAACTGAGGAAGGCTAAAGCATCAGGAAGTGAAGTAAGGATATGACCCAAGGTAATCAGGAAGAAATGTGGGAAGGACAATTTATAAGAAAATTCAAATGCAGATTCCCCTACAGATACTCAGGAATCCTGGGAGGAGACTAGATTTCCTGAAAGACAGAGGGCTACTCAGAAAGCTGTACAACATCAGGATACTTGAGTTACATAAAAATCATCACAATAATTACAATAACTAATGGAACACCTACTAGATCCCAGACACCATATTTACATACATTGTCTCATTTAATCTTCACAGTAACCCTGTGGAATAAATACTGAATCTCTAATTTATAGAAAAGGAAATTAGCCACCATAATAATAATAATAATAAAAACTCCACATCTCAGAGGCTTTCCAAAATAGAACTCAGTTTCCCGCTCAGGTAAAACAACAACAACAAAAAAGGGTGTTCTTCATCAGCATGTGTCAAAGGCACTAGAATCAGAGCCAGTTCATCTTGAATAGGGGCTATGTACAAGGAGTCTGAAATCTGCTGGGCTGCATTTTCAGGAGGTTTAGGCATTCTTAGGCACAGGATGAGGTAAGAGGTCAGGACAAGATACAGGTCACAAGGACCCCACTGATAAAACAGGATGCGGTAAAGGAGCCAGCTGAAACCTGCCAAAACCAAGATGGCAATGAAAGTGACCTGTGGTTGTCCTCACAGCTAACTATATGCCAATTATAATGCATTAGCATGCTAAAAGACACTCCCACCAGGAGCCATGACAGTTGACAAATGCCATGGCAATGCCCAGAAGTATATGGTCTAAAAAGGAGAGGAACCCTCAGTTAAGGGAGGGGAATCCTCACCCCTTTCTGAAAAAAACTCATGAATAATCCAAACCTTGTTTAGCATATAATCAGGAAATAACAATAAAAACAGCCAACCAGCAGCCCTCAGGGTTGCTCTCTATGGAGTAGCTATTCTTTTGTTTCTTCTCTAATAAACTTGTTTTCACTTTACTCGGTGAACTTACCCTGAATTCTTTCCTGTGTGAAATCCAAGAACTTTCTCTTGGGGTCTGGATTGGGACCCCTTTGTGGTAACACATGGATTTCAAAGCTGGTGAGAAGCCAAGACCTGGGCTCCTTCTACCCTGTGTCTCCATCATTCTCTATAGACTTTGGTGACAATGTGTGTCTCCCTGGAGGAAGAAGAGGAAGCACAGAGCATGTCCAGGGAGGGCTTTATGGGACATCTAATTGGCTAGAACTCAGTCATGTGGCCACACCTGCCTGCAAGGGAAGCTGGGAAAGGAAATTTAGTTGTTTCCTGGGAGATAGAGGAAATGAGTTTGGAGATAGGTAGCTAGTCTTTGCCTTGTTAGGAATTGTCCTGGTGGCTGGTCTAGGAATGTCAGAGGAGGGATTTAAAATGATTTTTTTGTTTGTTTGTTTCTATAGTCCATGAGACACTGTTTATTCACATAGAGTCTAGAATTTGGGAATTGTTAGATTTATCCTCCTTGATTCATTGATTTATAAGGCTTGGTTTCTAAACTGAACCTGAGGTAGAAGTAGGTTACCAAATGACATCTATGATAATAAGCAGATAGCAAACACTAGCTTTGGAGTCAAACATATCTGGTTTTCCTCATCACTAAAATGTAGAAAATAGTATGTGTCTTAGAATGTAATTGTTAGAAATAAATAATACATGCAAAATCCCCCAAAATATGCCTGGTACATAGTACAAGCTCAATGAATAGTCGCTCCCTTAATGTGATTTTTCTAATGAGATAAATGAGAGTAAAATGAAATGAGATTTGACCAACAAGAGAAAATCAGAGTATTTAATGCACAACTGTCTTTAAGGTCTTGAAAAAATGGTAAGGAAGCTGATACATTAAATTCTGAGCAATGGAATGGCCCCAAAAGTGGATAATGTGATCATAGCTCATATACAGAAAATGAAAACATATCAGGTGTCCAGAGAAACCCAGAATTTCCTGACACTGAAACTTGAGAGAAATTTTATAAAAGAGACAATGGTTTAGGAAGTGAGTCACATTCTCAACCAAAGTAACCTCAAATGAGTAACAAATTTTCTAGAACTGTCTCTTGTTGTAATTTCCTTCAGGGACATGCTACCAAATTTGAAAAAAGCTCAGTTCTCTAAGGGTCAACAAAATGAAGGCCAAATAACCAGCTCTCTGATTATTTAACTTGACCAAAGAATAACATTCAAAGATCCACAGGAATGAATGAACACATCCTTGGTGCCTGTGTCCCCCAAAAGGGAATCAAATACCCCAGGATATATGCAAAATAATCCAGGAAACAAGGGGAGACAATATTTACAACTTTCAGCAATATTTATTTTTATTTCATACTTTTGTGTTTTTACATGTATGTAAATACATACATTTACCAATGTATTTTCCTAGTCAACATACATAAAATCAATCTAAAAATAAGTATATCCATAAAAATCAAATATACTACAATATTTATTTAACTTATATCAGAAAACAGGAATAGCTAAAATGTGGAAGCAACCCAGGTCCATATACAGATGAACAGAAAAGCGAGATGTGTATAAAACATACAATGGAATACTATCAGTCTCAAAAAGGAAAGAATTTCTCATACATGCTTTAACATAGGTGAACTTTGAAGACACTATGCTACATGAATAAGCCAGACCCAAAAGATCAAGTATTGTATAATTCTACTTGTATGAGGTACCCAGAAGCGTCAAATTCATAGAGACAAAAAATAGAATAGTGGTTACCAGGAGCTGGTAGAAGGCAGAAATGGGGAGTTACGTAATGGATACATAGACTCACTGGGGAAGATGAAAAAGTTCTGGAGATGGATGGAAGTGATGGTTGTACAACAATCTAAATGCCACTGGATTACATACTTAAAATAGTTAAAATGTTAAATTTTATATTATGTATATTTTACCACAATAAACGAAACTTAACTTTGAGAGACCTCTGCTTTAGTTTATCATCCATGAATATTGAATTCCCTTTTTGTCACAGTTGAACTTTCGGTGAGAATCGAAGAACAGGCTACTAAGGTCATGTGCTCTGCCCAGAGTCTGCGAAGTTTTCATTTTTAAATTTTATTTTGCCTTTGTGTGATACTATGATATGTGGAAAAGGTACCCATGCGAGAATAAAACAGACCCATGTTTGAATGGTGATGCCATCCCAGTTCTGTTTTCCTCAGGGGGTGGGTGACCTTGATATTGATGTGGATAATGCCCTAATCTGTGTGCTTGATGCCTAGTAGCTGCCCAGGTAAGTACTCACCTCACCTTTAGAGCTAACCTTAAGGAATCGGCTGCTTTGTCTCAGTGTCTGAGTCTCCAGTTTATTCATCCCTGGGGCAGCTCCTTCCCAGAGAAATCTATGTTTGGTGAAATTTGGTTAATATAATTCATTTAAGGCAGTCACATAGTCATCATATCAGGACTGTGCCCCAATCCCTAATTTTTATGTTTTTGAGAGGTATATTCACATTAAGCAAAAATTAAACACACAATGATAAGGAAATACCCAATTACCTTCCTCACCCTGGAATGAAGTTCCCTAACCTACTGAAAAGAATGTAGATTGAACAGCAGCTGTGTGAATGCATTAGTGCTCTAATATACAATGGAAGTCGCTGAAATACAGTGGCTTAGTGAGCTACCTCTGATGTCCAGGGCCTGACTGTCAAACCTCAACTCTAGCATATGTCTACCATGTGACCTTAGGCAGGTCAATTTGCCAATCTTAGTGCCTCAGTTTCCTCATCTACAAACAGTGTTCACGCCACAGAGTTACTATGAGGGTATAATGACTTCAACTATATCCAGTGATTAGAATCAGCACTTATTGAACACTCAGTAGCTATTAGCTATTATTATTGGTTGTTCTGTCCCATTTCCTATGTGCAGCACTTAAGCTGCAGATGAATTTCTTTTTGGTTTGAGATGCTGCTGTCTCCTCAAAAGAGAGATTCCAAACCCAGCCAGAGCCCAATGGGAGCATCCTCATCCCAAGCTTTAGTTCCTGTGTCGGAAACACCTCCCTTTGCTGGTTTCCTACTGGATCATAAACCAAAACTACCTTCTTATTTTTCAGAATTCTTGACCAACTAAGTTGCCCCCTGACCACACAGACATCTGCTTCTCCTAGTTCCCTCAGTGCTTCTAAACCTGGTCCCTACCACATGTGCTGTTAAGAATGACACGATGCAGGGGGCTCTTTCCATACCCGCCTCTCTGGACCACAATCTCCAAGCCACAGAAACAGGCGCTCTTCCTTTCCAAAGCTCACCCCAAACTTTCCGCTTTGCTTTGTATGATGATTGTGGCTCAGCTCTGCACATGTGGACTCTGGACATGTTTCCAGCTTCTTGACTCTTCTTGGAGTTGAATTGAAAGTTTATTTTACTTTGCTCTTTCATAATTTTTATTTTTCTGAGTTTGACAGTATATAGAGTCACTTATTTTTTAAAGCTTCTAAATAACTCCTTGTTTTTTCTGTTTTTTTGTGTTTTTTTTGTTGTTTTTCCTACTGGAACCAGCATTAGGAGATACTTTCATATGAAATAAGAATTAAACTTAATGGTCCACTAACTGCTTTGGTGCTGGCTTCATGAAGCTTCTCAGGTTGGGAATCCACTGGGCATTCACATCCAGCCAAGGGCCAGACCACAGTAGCTCAGTGAGATCTCTCTACCTTGCAGAAATGTTCAAATGTTGGAAGAGCCTTTTAAGAGTATAACATTTTCTTCAAAGTAGTAATAGCACTTCCTACATTTAAGTCTTCATAGTCTGTATTCTCAAACTCTGGGATTCTAAGAAGATAATTAATAAAGATTAAGAAGTTGTATGAAAGGAACTGGAAATTCAAATCCCAGTTACTAGCTGAGAAACACTGAGTAAGTCTTTCTCCTTCCTCTTTATCCATCATATATATATAAAGTGGGGATAGGGATGTCTATGTCACAGGACCATAGGAAAGATTAATGGCAATATGAGCAAGGTGCCCACAGCCATGAGTGGTCCATAAAAGGTGCTTAATCAAGAATTATAATTATTAATACTTTCCATCTTTCAGGTAGGTGTAATTTATTTTCCTGTGATGAGTCTGCACTTTCTTTGCTTTTGACTGGCAATTTATGAGCTTAGTATCCTGACACTGGTTAGCTCATGCTGACTGAGCACTCTGCTCAACAGCTATAGATGTCTGTACTTGAAATTAAGAAAATAAATTATTTCAGGGGGTATGGTGGACCAAATATTTCACAAGATGAAGCCCACAGGTGAAAGATTACACAAGTGTGCGGTGACAAGTAGGTATTATTAAAGAGGTAGGGTTTGGAGGTCAGTGTCTGACCACCAGTGAGCCTGTGAACTGCTCTCAGATTTGGGCTCATCATCTGAGAAATGAAGATGATATATTCTGCCTTCCCCAGAGTTACTGTGATGACAAACACTTAGGTAATACATAAAATTCCTAGCACTGGCCCAAGACACAGTAGGGTCACCACAAATGATCATTCTCAACTTTCCCTTTGTGGTAAAATGGCGGGAAGCAGAGTTCCACCCCCGCACTTGCTCACTAATGCACATACACATGGGAAGGAGTTTTATTCCCGAGAATGACGGTGCCATATATCACTAACAGCAGGTGATTAGGTTAGGCTGCAATCCTGAGTCCAGGGGATTCAGTGCCTGCTTCCAGAGATCTAATTAATCTCACTATTAAACAGGAGGCCACTCTTCAAATTACTTCAGAAAGCACTTTTCATGTTTTCCTTCTAGGGGCATTATTAACTTTTAAAATGTACTTTGTTTTAGCTGAGTGCATCCCAGCCTCCTCTGCTAGCCACCACCTTGCATCTTGTACTGATGGGCTCCTCATATCCTCACGAAGCTCGTTTTTGTGTCCAGCAGCATTCAAAATCTCGCCTTTCTGACTTTGCAAGAAAAGTGCTTCTAAGAGCTGGGGGAGGAGTGGGCTGGGAAAAAAGGCTCAGAATTATCCTGGCTGAATTTGGCATTTGCTACAATCTTTGATCTCGGATGCAGTAACGTGTCAGCCAGACCAAAGTCATTTTATATAGAGGTCTGCGTAAGCGAAGTGGAGGGACTTCATGGTTAATTGATTAAAATGGTCCAAAGAAGGTGTGAGATCAAAGGGCTGCTCACTGGTTTTATGTTTCCCTGGGGTCCTGCAGGCCAAGTGGGTGACACAAATGACCTTGGACGTGAGAGTATTCAAATGCTGGTGTTTGTTTGTTTTATTCCAAAACATAATTTGTGTTTCCCAGGGCTTCCTGATGACAGGTTGTATTGTGGGCTCCCCATGGCCCTCATCTATGTTTAGGGGGGCCTCAAGTGGAACAGCAACCATGAGCAGGAGGGCATGACCCTGTCATGCTGCCACCAGTGCATCTTTCTGCCAAACCCCAAGGAAAAAGACTCCATTACATTACTGGAAGGCAAAGACCACAATTTTCTCTTTATCTTTTTTTTTTCTTATTTCCAGTAAGGGTCAAGAAAATGTTGTCAAGTGCAGGATCGGTGGCTGGAACGGAGACAAAAGAGAGGCTAGAAAATGTCTCATTGTTCCCAACTGTCCTGATAAGAGCCACAGGAATCTGCTGGGCAAACATGTTTATCAAAAGGCTTCATGGATTAAAAACGTAGCACAGAAGGAAGAAGTAATAGTAAGAGAAGATCTGCTGCCCAGAGAATCATCATAAACTACCATTGGTGACACTGAGCATTAGCAATGGAATAACTGTTACCATTTATCAAGTTGCTGCAATTTGTCAGGCACTAGCTAGTGCTAAGTGTAGCACATCCCTTGCAAATTCTCATTAATCTTATTTCCTAATAGACAGAACTGAGGCCAGAGACCATAAAGATCCCTTCAGATCACACAGTTTGAGCTTGGATTTGAAATTGTGTTGGTCTGGCTCTGAAGTACACACCTCTATCATCCTGTGATGGGCCCAATTGTGTCCACCAAAAATTCATGGGTTGAAGCTCCAATCCCAAGTTCCTCAGAATGTGACTGCAATTACAGAGAAGGCTTTAAAGAGGTAATTAAGTTAGGATCAGGTCCCTAGAGTGATCCTACTTCATTACAACTGGCATTCTTAGAAGAAGAGAAAATTTGGACACAAACTGTTACAGAAGGAAGACCCTGTGAAGACAGAGAGAAGACAACCATCTACAAGCCAAGGAGAGAAGCCTCAGAAGATATCGACCCTGCTGAAACCTTGATCTTAGACTTCTAGCCTCTAGAACTTTGAGAAAGTAAGTTTCTGTTGCTAAGCCACCCAGTCTGTGGTCCTTTGTTATGGCAGCCCTGAGAAAACCTAATGCATACCCTTAGGCTATGTCTAATTTCCCAGAGGAATGACCCAGGAAGACAGGTGCTTAAGAAATGCCCTTACATTTCCAACTTGCTGGGTGTAAGACACAAATAATGCAGTTATCAAAGAATTATGTGTGTGCGGTTTTTTTGGGGGGGAGTGGTAATCGAGTAGATTTCCTGCTGAAATAATATTGTTTTTTCTATGTGTGAAACATAGTAAGTGAGAATTTTACATCCTTTGAGAAGCCGTCTGTAACCCCACAGCACCCGAATAATTTAGATGAGTCTTTTTTTGCTATCTGAATATCTGATGTGTATCTCCTCCCTAGCACTTAGCACCCCTCTCTGTAGTTACTAACTCTCTGCATCCTATACTGTAAATACCTTGAGATCTTGAATTTGTCTTTTTCAGCCTTATGTTCCCAGGAACAAGTAACAAGCTTTATTCAGGAGAGTTACGTGAAACAATGAAGGTGGAAAGACAGACATATCTGAATGAGGACATACATTACCATGATTATCTAGTCAGATGCCACTTTCCTGCCAGTCAGCTCAAGATGACATTCCTAGAGTTAAGAACACAAAGAAAGGGCTCGGGTTACTAAATGAAGGAGCATGTGGATGTTTTTATCTTGTTGGAAGAAATGACGATCTAGGTACTTAACACTCAGAAAGCAGGAAAAAAAAAGAAGGCAGTAAGCAGGCAGAAAGGAGCTGGGAGAAGGGAAGCCAGGCAACATGGCTGCCAAAGGCCCCAGGCCAAAGTGGGCAAGATGTGGGTGAGGGGATGACCAGGGTGGGTCTCTCAGCCTGGGAAGGCTGACACCAAAGCCCATGCTAACACCCACCGCTCTGTCATCTTCCAGGGCACTGTAATTTTAGAGACTTATATGCACCTCACACTTTTCCATTTTCTTCTTTTCTCTTGCCCTTTTCTCTCTTTTTTCCTCCAATTTTGTCTTTTTATATCCCTTAGAATTCAGTGAACTCTCTGTTGGAAACACCAGCCTTCTTCACTTGTGCTCAGATAAACTGTGGACTGTAGCTGTGTTGATGTAGAGTCTGGCATTTTCTGCAAAGAGCAGGCTTCTTGTACGGGAAGAGAGCTATGAGTCCCCAAAGCAAAAGGCCCACCTTGGTTTTTCAACAGCCACACCAAACTTGTCCTGCTTTGCTGAAAACTACAGAGAGCTATG
Organism: Symphalangus syndactylus; assembly: GCF_028878055.3. Lineage (NCBI taxonomy): Eukaryota > Metazoa > Chordata > Mammalia > Primates > Hylobatidae > Symphalangus > Symphalangus syndactylus. Next base: position 28,454,753 of record NC_072438.2, read on the forward strand.
TGTTTTGTCTTAACAAAAGTGACCCTGTTCTTCTGTGTGAATCTTGAAGATCAGTGTTACAAGTTCTCAACAGCTGTCTGTGGGTGGGGTGTCAGCTAAGGAAGGGCTATTTTTAGATTTCAGTCAGGTAAATATATGAATAAGGTTACCACACAGCTTCTAGGATCCCTTTCCTTCTCACTTGGCTCCTGTTCCTCTGTTATCCAAGCTGGAACATTTGGACTGTGAATTTCACTATGACAGTCTGTATCTGTGATGGTTAATACTGAACTTGATTGGATTGAAGGGTACAAAGTATTGATCCTGGGTGTGTCTGTGAGGGTATTGCCAAAAGAGATTAACATTTGAGTCAGTGGGCTGGGAAAGGCAGACCCACCCTTAAGCTGGGTGGGCACCATCTAATCAGCTGCCAGCATGGCTATAATATAAAGCAGGCAGAAAAACGTGAAAAGACTAGACTGGCCTAGCCTTCCAGCCTACGTCTTTCTCCTGTGCCGGATGCTTCCTGCCCTTGAACATTGGTCTCCAAGTTCTTCAGTTTTGGGACTCAGACTGGCTCTCCTTGCTCCTCAGCTTGCAGACAGCATATGGTGTGACCTTGCGATCATGTGAGTTAATACTTAATATACTCATATATATATATATATATCCTATTAGTATATATATTAGTGTATATATATACCCTATCATATATATATATATTTTATTCTTTCCCTTTAGAGAATCCAGACTAATACAGTATCTTCTCTTTTACAGTCTTAGAACCTGCCAAGGAAGGGTATGCAGAGTTTTACGGTGCCTTTTACATACTGTGCTAAATCCAATGCCCATGCCACATTCCTTTTCATTGATATAAAGGCAACTTGAAGATGGGATACTACTTACAAGGGGCCACACATACCATCCACTCATTTCTCTGTGCAGCCATCCCATGAACAGTCACTGCACGAAAACTCCATTGGCTCTGTTGGATGCCATGCTAAGAACAGGATGGACACCAAAGGGTAAAGCTCAGCAGATCCAGATCCAAAGTAGCAAACAAGCCAGGGGTGGAGACTTCAAATCCTAAACAGTAATGCAAGGGTTCCACAGACATAAAATATCACAAACATAAGTCTTTAGAAGCAACTTTTTATTGTGTACCAAGAAAATGACATAGACAAGAAATAAAACATTTCATGATAGAGTCAGGTTTAAAGCTGCTGTTTGTGTGGATCAGCAGAAGGAACATTTTTAACAGGGGTAATAGTAAATGGGCAAAGGAAGTCCAGCAAGAAATAATTTTTTTTTTCTTTTGAGATGGAGTCACCCAGGCTGGAGTGCAGTGGTGCCATCTCAGCTCACTGCAACCTCCGTCTCCTGGATTCAAGAGATTCTCCTGCCTCAGCCTCCTGACTAGCTGGGACTACAGGCGTGTGCTACCACACTCGGTTAATTTTTGTATTTTTAGTAGAGATGGGGTTTCTGCCTGTTGGCCAAGCTGGTCTCAAACTCCTGACCTCAAGTGATTCACCTGCCTCAGCCTCCCAAAGTGCTGGGATTACAGGCGTGAGCCACCATGTCCAGCCCAGCAAGAAATAGTTCTGTCAGGAAAGAAGGATGCTCAGATGAGAGGCTTATCTTAGTCTGTTTGGGTTGCTATAACACAACACCATAAACTGGGTAGTTTGTGAACAACAGAAATTTATTTCTGACTGTTCTAGATGCTGGGAAGTCCAAGATCAAGGGAGACTTCATGTCTGATGAGGTCCTGCTCCCTGGCTCATAGATGGTGCCTTCTTGCTGCATCTGCATGGTAAAAGGGGTGAGAATTTTCTAGTCCTTTTAAATAAGAGCATTAATCTCATTCATGAGGGCTCTACTTCCATGTCCTAATCATCCTCAAAAAGCCCCACCTCCTATTATCATCACACTGGGGGTTAAGATTTCAACATATAAATTTTGGGGAGCCACAAATATAGTAAAAGCAGAAGAAGATGAGGTGAAATGGTTCATGTAGTGGGCTGAATAGTGTGCCCCCCACCAAACTCATGTCTATCTGAATCTCAGAAAGTGACCTAATTTGGAAATAAAGGCTTTGCAAACTTAAGTAGTTAAGATGAGGTCATAATGGACTATGGTGGGCTCTAAATCCAATGAATGATATTATTGGGGGAAAAAAAAGAAGAGAGGATACATAAAGAGACATAGGTCAGAAGGCCATGTGAAGATGGAGGAAGAGATTTGAACAATGAGTCTACAAGTTCAGGAGTGCCAAGAGATGCTGGGCGCCCCCAAGAGTTAGGAAGACGCAAGGAAGTATTCTTCCCTAGAGCCTCCAGATGGAGCATGGTCCTGCGGACACCTCGATTCTAGCCTCAAAAGCTGTGATAAAATGAATTTATCTTGTTTTAAGCCCCCTGTTTGTAATAATTTGTTATGGAAACCTTGGTAAACTAATGCAGTTAGGATCATGCAGATTAAGAGTCTCACTCTGTAGTTAGATGCACCAGGAGTTATATCACAGCTCTGCCACTTCCTAGCTGGGAAACTTTGGACAGGTCAACTTCTCCACACTTTAACTTCCTTAGCTGTAATATGGATAGATAATACCTATCACATGTGGCTTCTGTGAGAATTAAATGAACTAAAATATACAAGGTGCTTAACATTGTACCTGACACAGAGTAAGCACTCCACCCATGTTTCTTATAATCTCTACTCTCATTATTTTTAATAATATCACACTGAGTTTTCTCTGTATTTGAAGTACTATGATGGATGCTACAGGCAATATGAAATTTAATAAGATATTTCTTACCCTTAAATTACTTTCTTAGTCAGCTCAGGCTACTATAAAAAGTACCATAGACTGGGTAGATTAACAACAGACATTTATTGCTCACAGTTTTGGAGGCTCAAAGTCCAAGATCAAAATGCTGGCAGATTTGGTTCCTGGTGGAGGCCAGATTCCTGGTTTGTAAATAGCCACCTTCTCACTGTGAGTTCACATGGCTTTTTCAATGCTTGGGCATATGGAGAGATAGGGAGAGAGGGAGAGAGGAGTGAAAGGAGAAAGAGGAGGCAGAGAGGGAGAGAAGAGAGGGACAGTGGACAAGAGGGAGAGAAGGAGAGAGGGAGACGAGAGAAAGAGGGAGATACCTCTGTCTTCTTCGTTATCTCATAAGGGCACAAATCCTATCATGCAACTCACACTCTCATGATCTAATCTAAACCTAATTACCTCCCAAAGGCTCCACCTTCAAATGCCATCCCATTGGCGGGTAGGGCTTCAACATATGAATTTGTGGGGTGGACACAGTCAGCCTATATCAATTGCTAAAACTAAAAAGAATTCGATCATCCACACCTCCACAGGGCACTACAGTGAAAACTTCAACAGAATGTTATCTATTGATCTTTTACGATAAATGTTAGATTTTCTAAAATAAAACCCACAAAATGACATTTCCTTTTCTCTAACATTCTCACTTCTATTTTATGCAGGAGGCTGCAAGGGTATGTAGACACTTGAGAGACCTCTTGTGTTAGAAAATGCAGGAAATGTTTGGCTCTAAGACTAGTTTTACTGGCAAAGAGCAAGTTGAGACACAGCTGAATACGTCCACTGGGGGACCAACAACAAAAAAAAGGTCTGGCAGGCCAGCATCACCCAGACCAGGTTGGATCTTGATCGGTTTCTTAGGGTCATTGTTCAACTCTTGCCAGACTGTGCCTTTATGGATAAAGTCAAACTAAATGTTTTAACAAGTGGTTAAAAAACTGAATTTTCAAACCTGTTAAGTCATTGCTTCTTCCCATCCGGAAGAGACTGGGAGGCAGCTCTCCTGTCAAAGTCTGGCTGGTGAATTCCTCGGGGTCGCTCTCACAGCGCGCGGAGCTATTCATCATTTTAGCTAGCATCCTCAGAGGGGAGCCGCAGTGATTTACATGCTACAGATAAATTATGATGCCTCTCATGATGTTATCATCATTTCAGCTCACAGATTTGAACACTTTCTGGGAGAGGACTTTTTTCACCCTTTCTTAAATGATGAACAACCCCCAGACAGATTATATTGTAGTTGTCAAGTAAAAAGATATAGGTATGTTTTCTTAAAGATAAACAGCTCAGCCCCCACCGATAGTCAGCCTAGCAACAGGAAAACATTGTCTACTGAGAGTTAACTGTTTATCCCACCTGGAAAAGATCAAACTTTCCTGGTCTTTTAGTCTTATTCTATTTAATGATACATTTTCTCCTGTAGTTTTGCCTGACTATTTTGTTTCTAACAGGATATAAGCTAGATCAAGCAAAAAGCCTCCTTCTTTATTCCAATAAATTTGCAAGTAGCACTGCTCAGATTTAACTTCATTTTACCTTGAATAGTTCCGGTCTCCCATTCTGTCCCATGCCACAAGCCAGTGGATGGAACAAAGATTTTCCTGTCTTCAACGCTATCTTGTAAGATTCACGTGGCTTCTGTGGATGGTGCACTGTACCACGGTCTTGGGTACTAGAACGTACATTTCTAAAACAAGTATGGTAGGCCAAATAATACCTCCTTCTCAAATATGCCCTAATCCCTGGAACCTGTGGAATGTGCTACCTGGCAGGAGGGCATTAAGGTTTCAGGTGGAACTAAGTTTGCTAATCAGCTGTCCTTGAGGTGAAAAGATGAGCCTGGATTATCCAGGTGGGCCCAGTGTAATCACAGGAATCCTTAAAAGTGGAAGAGAGAGGCAGGACTTTCCCTTTGGAGGGATGTGATGTGAGAAAGGTTCTACTGACCATTACTGGCTTTGATGATGACAGGACAGCCACAAGCCAAGGAAAGTGAGCAGCCTTTAGTAGCTGCAAAAGGAAGGAAAATGGATTTTTCCTGAGAACCTCCAGAAAGGAATGCAGCCCTGCTGATGCCTTGATTGCAGCCCAGTGAGAAACATTTCACGCTACTGACCCCCAGAACGGTAAAATAATGAATGTGTGTTGTTTTAAGCCACATGTTTGTGATAACTTGTTAAAGCAGAAATAGGAAACATAGCAGAAAAGGAAGCATAAGATTTTAATTTTCATTCATTTTGAACAACCAGCGTATCTTTGTTTGTGCTGCTATAACTAAATACCAATGACTGGGTAATGCATAAAGAAAAATTTATTTTTTATAGTTCTGGAGGCTGAGAAGTCCAAGATCAAGGCACTGGCAGGTTCAATTGTCTCATGAGGGCAGTCCCTCCAGGGGGGAGGAACGCTGTGTGTTCACATGGCAGAAGGGCAAGTGATTGAACTGTGTGAAACTTCCTCTATAAGAGACTTAATCCCATTCACAAGGGAGGAGCCCTAGTGGCCTCATTACCTCTTCAAGGCCCCATTGCTTAGTACTATCACATTGGCAATGCCTGCATTTTGGAGAAACCACACTGAAACCATAGTGAGCCCAGAGCTGGCATAGAGCAGCTACTTAATAAATGTTGGCCGAACGAATGATTTGTGTCCAAATATCCCAAGGCAAACTCCCTCTCACTGTCAAAGTCACTGATTCCTCTTCAGTGCCCTGGCTTCTGAGTTCCCCTCTGTAGGGACTTCTCATTCTCCCTTCACTTGCACAACAGTTCACGACTACTATTCCTTGAGCACCATTGAGCCAATCTGCTCACTTTGCCAGCTCAGCCCCTGCTCTGATTTTCTTAGTTGATCCATCAGTACTTCAAAAGGAAGCAGTAAGGTATTTTCCACTTCCTTAGCCTCATTCCTACTCTTTGCTTTATACTTGGTGTTCAAACCCTCAAAAATGCTTGGGGCTTCCAAATACATCATTTGTTTCATACAGGCATAACATGTGTGCTATTTGGGGGAGGGAGGTTGTTTGCTTTTTTAAGTGTGTGCTGGGAATGTTCCTGTTCTTTTGGTTCAGGTGACAAACTCATATTTGTCCTTCAAAAATTACACCATGGGCCGGGGGTGGTGGCTCACGCCTGTAATCCCAGCACTTTGGGAAGCCGAGGTGGGCAGATCACGTGAGGTCAGGAGTTTGAGACCAGCCTGGCCAACATGGTGAAACCCCGTCTCTACTAAAAATACAAAAATTAGCCAGATGCAGTGGGGTGCACCTGTAGTCCCAGCTACTTGGGAGGCTGAGGCTGGAGAATAGCCTGAACCCGGGAGGTGGAGGTTGCAGTGAGCTGAGATCATGCTACTGCACTCCAGCCTGGGTGACAGAGTGAGACTCCGTCTCAGGAAAAAAAAAAAAAAAAAAAATTACACCATGTAGTACTCCCAGGAGAATTCCTTGATTTCTTAATGTTATTCAAATCTTCTACTTTTAAGCTTCTTTACTATGTTATTGGCACACTTATTGCTCACTGTATGTATAACTGTGCTTTCCTCCTTTTCTGCCCTGATTTTAGTGTCTACAACCTCATGTCTAAAAACAATGTGTATTACAGCAGGCTTTTATTCACTGTGTTATGAGTTAATGAATAGGTCATATTTAAGAATTTTATCTTTGGAATTTTAAAGTAAGAAGGCATTTGCACTTACATTAAGGAGAAAATACGTAATTTTCACATAGGAGAAAAGAGACTTCTGTCATAGTGCCCTGAAATATAGGAAGGCAAAACATCTTTATTTTTTAATAGTATATATTTTTCACGAATAAATGTATCAGTATAGTGTTAGGAAAAAAATGTGTCTAAGTGTTTCCAGTTGTGAGGTTGGGGCTGAATTACTTAGTGTCTGGTATTCAATTCAGAGTAGATGTTTTATATGATTAAGATTTTATAGTGTGTGTTCTTTAGTATAAAGAAAAGAGGAAAAACAAAAGATTTCCTAGAGCTAGTTAATTACATTTAATGGAATCGCTTAAAATTACTGGCTTGTTAGACAGCAGATTTTGAGGAAAACATTACTGCTATTACTTCCCCCCTCCCCCTGCTCCCCACGTATCTGTTAAAATCTCTTTGAAATGAACATTGGTTGAGAGGAAGAGGTTAAGGTCAAGTTTATATAACTGAATCATCTGACTAGATGGTTATTTTGGCTGTCCTCATGATTGATTTTTCTGTGTCATTCAGAATTAATCAGGAGAAAACTCAGGTAATCAGATCAGCTGAGCCAAGCCTGGTTCGATGACCATATGTGACATGGCTAAGGAGTTATTTCTTCACATGCCATGTCCACTGATCATCAACCAAACGGGGAATCATTGGGTTTTCCTCTGGGACCTGTGATTAATTGGAGAGAGGGGAACTCAGTTTTAGTTGCATTAGAGTCTAACGGAAACAGCAACTATGCACTTTGCAAATGGTCAAGATCACGGAACTTGTTTTCAGAATATTATGGGTTGATAATTTGAAACCAGAGTTCATGACTGCATTATTTTCAGTGAGGTAAATATTCCTAGAGATTCTAATTATTTTGTGAGTATCTCTTCATTAGAGAAGAAGAGTCCATGAATCACAAAGAACATATTCTTGCTAATACTATTTAAAAGAAATTCTGTATTAAAAGAGTTTGCAAAGATGTAAACTTTGACAGACGAGCACTAGGTTGTCAATTTAGCAAATAAAAATATAGGACATTCAGTTAAACTTGAATTTCAGATAAACCACAAGTTTTCAAGCACAAAGCTTTCCCATATATTGCATGAGACATACTTTTGCGGAAAACCATGTGGTTTATCTGATACTTAAATTTAGCTGGACATCTCCGTGTTATCTGGCAAACTTCACAGGTATCCTCTGGGACATACTATCTTTAATGTCTTTAAACAACTGCAATTTTAGCAGCAAGTATGTGAAACCAACTAAATGTTCTTTTAATGACCATCTTTAATTATTTGATTAGAGGAGTTATAATTTAAAGATGATGAATATGGGTGAAAGCTCAAATGTGTTTACTAAAAAAGTAAGTATAGTTTGGAAGGAAGATGACACTAAGTAATGACTCTGGGAATTGTGCTGGAAAAATTTATAACAGTTGTATAGTACTTTGTATTCCGCTTGATGTATTGGATGAGATTACTGCCATACACTGAGAAGAAAAGTATACCTTGTGGATATTTTGGTAGCTAAGATGATGGAATGAACTTGTTCAAGGAAATGTGGGAGTAGAAGAGGAAGCTTAGGGTTGGAGTTCATCAGAATAGCAATTACCCAAGCAGGTCAATTTTTTTAAGAAAATATATTTTGATAATTGAAGTCCAGGAGGAGACCACCTGGTTCATCTACAATGACCTTCAAAATGTAAATACCCAAGTGATTTATGTCATTTTAAAACTCTGTGTCTCCAGTTAATGACTATTCTTTGGATCATTTGGGAGAAAAACAGCTGGTTCTTACAATTATTATTAGGGGATTTGGATCAATACAAAGAAGACACTCTGTTCTTTTAAACATTTCTTATGCAACATCATATACAACCCACTGCCTGCCCTCACCCCTCCCCTGGCCCTCTGGCTATCATATCGCTCTCTGACTTTTAATCACAGACTCTTGTCTATATAACTCTACAAAAGTCCAGCCAAAGAGCCAAATATTTAGCCAGTCCTCTGGATATTCTGTTCTCAGCATTTCAAATATTTTGTTGAAAAACATCTGGGTCCTTGGCCATGACAAAAACAGTTGTATCTTTCTTCATCAAGGATACTTGGCCTTATATAGCGAGAGAAATAAATTAACAGGACTAAAAGATGCCTTAAAGTATCATCTGAGGAATCTCTTGTTTCTAAACAGTTAACATCGAAATCAGAGTTTCTTAATAGCAATAGCGGCACTGTTGACATTTTGGACCAGATGATTCCTGGTCATGGGGGACTGTTCTGCACATACATGGATATTTTGCAGCATCCCTGCAAAATAGATGCCAGAAGGACCTTTGCTTCCTAGTCGTGACAATGAAAGTGGTCTCCAGACATTGCCCAATACCCCCCGGGGAGAACAGTTGAGAACCACTAACCTAAAGTATCCAATTGTGGTAGTCTTATCCAGTGCCAACTAGCCTAGAAGATAGCTATAGAAGCTGAATTTAGTTTAGAGAGAGTAACAGAGTGCCAGGAATGGACATGGGATAGGACAGCGGAGAGTGGAAGCATAAAGCTGTAGAAATAACCACAGCCAGCCGGTGGCTCACACCTGTAATCCCAGCACTTTGGAAGGCTGAGGTGGGCGGATCACAAGGTCAAGAGATCGAGACCATTCTGGCCAACATGGTAAAATCCCATCTCTACTAAAAGTACAAAAATTAGCCAGGCGTGGTGGTGCACACTGGTAGTCCCAGCTACTCGGGAGGCTGAGGCAGGAGAATGGCGTGAACCCGGGAGGCGGAGGTTGCAGTGGGCCGAGATCACGCCACTGCACTCCAGCCTGATGACAGAGCAAGACTCCGTCTATAAAAAAAAAAAAAAACAAAAAAAAAAAACAAAAACAAAACATAGCCATTTCTTTCATTTGTTCATTCTACACTCATTCATTCATTTGTTGTTTTGACAGATAGATATTGAAGGCACACCTAATAGAAGAAACTGTTCTGAAGTCTGGGTATTCAGCAAGAAAGAAAATACAAATTTTATGTTCTCCTGGAGCTTATATTCAGATGGAGTGTGGGGGACTTGAATAAGAAAGCATCTAACATACCTGGTGTTCACAGATGCTAAGGTGAGAAGTAGTGAGAGAAAAAGAGAAAGGCTCATGAGGGAGGGTATTCCTCAGGGCCTAGTTAGGGAAACACTCAGCAATTTTAAGAGTAGAAAGTTACAGAGGGTATAGGTTAACAAGGTATAGGAGGAACACCAAGGCTACAAAAGTGAAAAGAGAATGCAGAGATAACACAGAGATAGTAGCTTCAGAAAGTTGCTGCCACTCCCTCCCAGGGCTGGGGGTACAAAGGCAACAGGATCAAGTTGTTAGAGCCTAGAAACTTAGTAAAGATTCCGGTGGTGCTGGGATCCAGACCACTGAGGAGGTGGAGATGGCCTTGCCTGCCATTGTTTGTGGCTATAGAACTGAAGTTAAAAGTCCTGGGGCAGCTGGGTGGCTGACCGACTGGGGATGGTATCTCTGAGGAACATGCTAAGGCTGCTGCAGAAAGTTCGGAACACATCTGTTCACCGTAACCACCTGCTGAGCTGGCCTGACACCAGCAGGACCAACAAGCCAACAAAAAAGAAGGAAATTTTCTCAGCAGCTCACCTGCCTTCCGGTCTGCTTCCAGCACCCTACTGGCAGAGTTTATTAGGGAGTCAGCAGCATACGGAAGTGCTGTCTACAGAGACCCCGCGCCAGCATTACGAAGTAGAGTGTGAAAGGGAGGGTTGAGGCTGAGAAACAGAGCTTCATAACCAGCGCAGGGAGGCTACTCGTTTATATAGGAGGCCCTTCAAGCCTACCCCACCCTGATTCGGAGAATGTCTGGGTCATTTTGCTCTGTGCATGAAAGTGCTTCAGGAGAATCATCCCCCACACCGTGAACTCCTTCACGGTGTGGGGGATGTTACTTACCTTATCACAAAATGTGTATTAAGTGAATGAGCGAAATGATAGCTTTGATATAATGCTTGTAGCATTAGTGACTTTTTCAGCTTGGGTAATTCTGATTACTAGTGTGTGTGTGTGTGTGTGTGTGTGTGTGTGTACTTGTTTGACATTTAATCTGATTTTAATAAATATTAACTAGGTGCCCACTAAGTGCAGAGCTCTGCATCAGATGCTACATGAGACCTAAAAGAATTAAACCTTGTCCCTAAAGGACTTAGAATATCGATTCCTGTGTGTGCCATCTGGCACATATCACTATTTTAAAAAGGTATTTTTTTTTAAATTTCTTGAGGTCTTTTGAATCCTATTCTTCTCTGTTTTTAAAGATATTAGCGATGCACATCTCCTCCTACCCCACTTTTGTCCCCAGCATTATATCTTTTATGAACAAAATTAAATATATTTCCTCCCAGAAGCAATCCTTTGGTAGAAGTTGTATAAAGAGAGAAATTAACTCTTTCAGACTCCCAGGGTGCTATTGCTAAATGTTCTATAAAACTCCTTCCTAATTACTACCTGGAGAGAGACTTGGCATCCGGAAAATAGCATCCAATATGTATGCATTTATTTTCCTCCTTGTTACGTCATGGAGGGACATGAGTGCAACAAGCTGAAGATAAAGAAGGCTAAGGGACGCTTGCTCATAAATAAGAATGAGATAAGGGTATAGGCTGGGGGATTTTAGTCTCCCAACACACTTTGAAGGTTTGGCTCCTTAGATAGCCCGAGCATGGATTCCTGCCTTCTACTCCTGTAGAAGGTGAAGGCGGTGGAGGCTGCTGTGACTAGGGCTATGACACTAACTGGCTGTTATTGGTGGCCTTCTCTAGCCTATCTCCAAGAACATAGAAACTACTACATGTCGTGTGCTGTTAACCAAGTATTTTGCCCCTTTCCTTCTGAAGTGGCACTCTATTAAACAGTAATATTTTCTTCCCTTGTTGCTTAAAATAAATGTTTTTAAGGCCTATGAATCCTTTGGTCAACATTAGTGGTTTTTCATACTTCCTTCTCTAGGTTTTTAGGGAGAAATGCCTACACTGTCCTTTGAATTGCTTCATTATTGTTATTCCCCAAATCTTCTCCATGTATTAAAGATCCTAAGAATTTTAAGCTCAGACTTTTGCCTGTCTAAATATATTTTTTAAATGGCTGCATAATATTACCCATGGACATGATTCCTAACCATAGCTCTACTTTGCAGTCAGTCCATCCCCAAAAGACCATCATAGACCACACACTGAATGTTCTACATAGGTTGGGAAAATCTAATGTTAAATATCATACAAAGGGACAACCAGTGATAAAGTTTAAATCCTGAGTCTCCAAGCACATTGTCTTTGAGGGATTTCTTTTTCTTTAGTTTGAGGTAAAAGACTCCAGCAGAAAGGATCTCTCTTGACATCCACAAGCCCTACTAGTAATGCTCCTGGGTGTAGGTGTCATGAAAATGCAAAGGGTCTCTTACGTGTGGTCAAAAACAACGTTTCAAAGCAGCTCAGCAGGTGTATTATGCTATAGTCGTTCTCCTCTGCTTAGCATTTGGTCAAGATAAGCATTTCCAGTTAATGCTGATTGCATTTAGCCTGACCATGTTTTTGTACGTTTCAATGCTGATCCTATTTTCTCCTCTTAATCGTACAAATATATAACAATAAAGAAAATAATTTTGCTAGCAGTTGAATTACAAAATGTGTTCAACACTCCATTAATAAAATCTCTATCTTGTTCAACATCTCCAGTAAATAGCCTTTATATATTTCCTCTCTTCAATTTGCCAGCTGACAATAGAAAACATTAGCTGGAGTTGAATGCGGGAAAGCAAAATAAAAGAGATAGTTATCCACTGCCATCTAGTGGCTAAAACTTAAAATTCAACCAAAGTTTTTAGATCTTTTTCTTCTAACATAGTGGAAAAATAAATATTGGAGCATATTTGCACATTTTAAAAGTCTTAATTCTTTTAAATTTTTGAATAAAAATCTGAGCAGATAATAAAGACATTAAAATTAAGTTTATTTTAACTCCACTACTCACATCTCAACAATAAGACAGGTAAGATAGTTCATGTGGAACAAAAAATGAAAGCAAGAATTGACAAGTATTGGGTTATCTTCCCAGGGAAGACAGCCAATGAGGAAGGTTTTACCCTAGCCTAGACCTTAATCAGAAAATTATAGATATCACTGATTGAGCCAACTTGTTAATTTACCTTCATTCTGCTTTTTGGAGCTATCTTATTCCCAGCACTAATCTCTTTCTTTAAACCAATGTGGGGGCCAATGACCAAAGTCATCCAATGCCTCTCAGCAGCAAACAAGTAGTTTAGAGATTCTAGCATTGAAAGTTAGAGTTTTGGAACACAGATTAACCTTTTTACAGAGTTTTGATATTGCTCTTCAAGGCTGCCCTACGGGACAACTAGAATTTACTCCAAATACGGAGAAATCAAGTGTACTATTCTCTAGAGAAACAGAACCAATAGTGTGTGTGTGTGTGTGTGTGTGTGTGTGTGTGTGTGTGAATGAGAGAGATATTTAAGAAACTGGCTCATGTGTTTATGGAGGGTGCCATGTCCAAAATTTGCAGAGCAGAGCCTCAGAGCCAATGCTGCGGTTCAAGTCTGAAGGCTGTCAGCTGTAGATTTCTCTCTTGCTTCAGGGAAGGTCATTTGTTTGTTCTATTCAGCCTTCAACTGACTGGGTGAAACTACCCACCTTATGGAGAGCAATCCGCTTTACTCAAAGTCTACTGATGTAATTGTAAGTCCCACACCAAAACAGCCTCACAAAAACATCCAGAATAATGATTAACCAAGTATCTAGGCACCATGGCCCAGTCAAGTTGACACATAAAATTAACCATCACACCAGGTGAAATGTACAGAGTGTGAAATGAAAGATTTGGGAGAATTTGTGAAAAGTTTCAAAACGTGCGTATCATTCACCTGAATAAAATGATTGCTTTATGTCAGAGGTTCTAAACAGCACCTGTCTTTACCAATGACACTTCAAACACCATCAGAGGTACTTGATCATATGACCCAAGTGGTACAGCAGCTTGGACAGCAGTCTGGAGCTGTTGCAGAGCCTTCTCTTGCTCTGGGCCCCACTCAAAACTAGTAGCTTTTAGGGTCTCTCGGTAAATGGGCTACGATAATGCACCCAAGTGTCAAATATGTTTTCTCCAACATCCAAAGAGGCCCACTAGGTGTTGTATCTCTTTTTTTGGTTGTAAGAGAGGACAGATGCAACGTGTCTTCACCTATCTCAACATGCCTCACACCACTGTATCCCTAGAAATTTGACTGCGGTGCAGGTACTTCAATTTTGGTCAGATTTATTTCCCACATTCTGACATGTAAATGTCTTCTCAATAAATATAGAGCAGTTGTTACTTCTTGCTCATTAGGTCCAATCATCATAATATCATCAGTGCAAATAACCAGTGTAACTTGTTATGGATGGAAAAGACTAACTCTCCATCAATTAAATTATGATGTATGGCAGGAGAGCTGAGATACCCCTGAAGTGGGACAGTAAAGGTGTATTGCTGGCTCTGTCAGATGAAAGCAAACTGCTTCACCTAGTCTTCACAAATGCGTATTGGGCAGAAAAGCATTTGCCAGATCAATAGTTGCATACCAGGTACCAGGGAATGTGTTAATTTTCCCAAGCAATGAAACCACAGTACAGTAGCTGTGACTGAAGTCACCACCTAGTTTAGCTTTATGAAAATCCACTGTGCTTCTCCCAGTTTTATCAATTTTCTACACTGGTCGAATAGGTGAGTTGAGTGGAAATGGGATGGCAGTTACCACTTCCATATAACTTAAGTGCTTGTTGGTGGCATTCATCACTGATATCCTTCTAGGCATGTGATGCTGCTTTTGGCCTATTATTTTCCTAGGTAAAGGTTGTTCCAGTGGTTTTCCCTTGGCCTTTTCTAGTACTTTTGTTGCCCTCACTTCACAGGCCAGGGAATGAATGTGAAAATTCTGCCAGTTTCTGAGAATGTCTGTTTAAATTATGCATCCCAGAAATGGGGAAATAATCACAGCATGGGTTCAGGGACCCACTGGCGCCACTGTGGGATAGATCTCAGCTAAAACTCCATTGATCACCTGAACTTCATAAGCCCCTATGCCAACTGGTAGACCACAGTGACATTTTGGTCTCCTAGACCTAGTGCCAATGTTTGTCAACTCCCATACTGAAAAAAAAAATCCAGTGTAGATGTGTAGATATATTTGTTCCTTTCAATTATGATTCCTTGTTTTTTTTTTTTTTTTTTTTTTTGAGACAGAGTCTCGCTCTGTCGCCCAGGCTGGAGTGCAGTGGCGCAATCTCGGCCCACTGCAAGCTCCGCCTCCCGGGTTCACGCCATTCTCCTGCCTCAGCTTCTCCGAGTAGCTGGGACTACAGGCGCCCGCCACCACGCCCGGCTAATTTTTTTGTATTTTTAGTAGAGACGGGGTTTCACCGTGGTCTCGATCTCCTGACCTCCTGATCCGCCCGCCTCGGC
The DNA here is from genome assembly GCF_028878055.3 of Symphalangus syndactylus. Taxonomy (NCBI): domain Eukaryota; kingdom Metazoa; phylum Chordata; class Mammalia; order Primates; family Hylobatidae; genus Symphalangus; species Symphalangus syndactylus. The sequence continues at coordinate 28,469,789 of NC_072438.2, forward strand.
CTCCCAAAGTGCTGGGATTACAAGCGTGAGCCACCGCGCCCAGCCATAAATTTCTTATTCTAAAAAAAAAAACTATTTAAATTTATCTATCATATTATTTGATCACTCACTAATTACTCAAATGTCAAAATCTGAAATAGAATTAAATTTTAGAAAAATTTGATTACTTTTAATTTTTTGAACTAAGAACTGTTTAAAGTTCCATATACTACATTTTTAAATAACACCAACCCTGTGCATAAACCACATATCAATGAAGATAATATTTTGAGTGATTCCTTTGGTTTTTAAAAATAAACTTTTTTTTTTTTGAGACTGAGTCCTGCTCTGTCACCAGGCTGGAGTGCAGTGGTATGATCTTGGCTCACTGCAACCTCCGACTCCCTGGTTCAAGCGATGCTCCTGCCTCAGCCTCCTGATTAGCGGGGATTACAGGAACGCGCCACCATGCCCAGCTTATTTTTGTATATATATATTTTTTTTAGTAGAGACGAGGTTTCACCATGTTGGCCAGGATGGTCTCGATCTCCTGACTTTGTGATCTGCCTGCCTCGGCCTCCCAAAGTGCTAGGATCACAGGCATGAGCCACTGCATCCGGCCCCCTAAAAATAAACTCTTTAACAAAACATGTATACATACAGAAAAGTCCCCAAATCATGTATGTTCAGCTGTTGTATTTTTACAATGTAGACACATTCTTGTAACCAACATCCAGATTTTCAGAAGCCCCTTAATGCCCCTTCTGAAGATTTGCTCTGATGTTAACCATAAAACTATTTTCCTTAGTGAAATCATTATTTCAACTTCTTCACTTAACACAGGAAGAGATAAAGCCATCATTAGTCCAATGTCTGTGTTGTCCATGTGTGGTAGGCAGAAAAACAGCCCCTTAAAGGTGTTAGCACCCTAGTCCACAGCTATATGTTACTTTGTATGCCAAAAAGGATTTTGCAAATGCAATTAATGCTGAAGTCTTTGAAATGGAAAGGCTACCCTGGATTATCCCGATGGGCCTAATCTAATGACATGAGTCTTCAGAAGTGAATGAGGAATATGGTGTCCTCTGGAATTTGGGAAAGGCCTTCAGCTTATAGCTAACAAGAAGGGGGAATGGCAGAATCAAAAGCAGGTGAAACTGAATTCTGCCAGCAACTTGAACGAGCCTCTTTGAGCTCCTAGATGGAAATGCAGTGCTACCAACACCTTGGTTTTAGCCCTATGGACCCAAGTTGGCCCTCCAGAACTGTAAAATAATAAATCTGCATTGTATTAAGCCATTAAGTATGATAATTTGTTAAAGCAGTCACAGAAAACGAACACAACATGGTCCCAGGACATTATTTCAATTTTCTCCACAGAAAGGCCAAAACTGCCTTCTGCTCAAGTAGCTTCAAGAAATGATCCCATAGTTAAGAGAGCAATGCTTTTATTGTCTTTCACAATGAAACTATTAATTAGCTAATCCAACAATCATTTACCGGGTACTTAACTGTGCACTTTGAATATACAGTCTGCTTTGAAGAAGAAATAGCAAAAATTATTGTGTTCTTCCTGTATAATAAAATTCTTATATAATATTCTCTCTCAAAAGCCTGTTATATTTTGAACATTTTTTCATTATCTTAAATCTATTTTAACAAAAGGCTCACTTTTGCAAAGTTTAGAGTTTTTAATAATTCTTGTTGTTATGTTGATTTTTACATATATTACTCTGAATCAAACCTGCAATGATATCCTATATTTATATTCTTATAAATTTTGCTCTTTTAACAATATTTTAACGATTTTCTTTGACAAGTCCACACCCCCGGTTTAGAATAATGAAACTTTTAGTGAGTCTTTTATGTATAAACTATTTGAGGTGTTTTCTCAACATTTCTGGGTAATGGCAAAGATTTGCTCCCTCGCGTGAGTAGGCAGAATGCTAGGAAAAAAAAAAAAAAGCAGCGGCTCCAGATTTCCAACTACTCAACACTATAATGAGAGTTGTTCTTTTTATGACTCCCACAATATGAGAAGAATTAATGAAACAAAAAGGGAATCTCAGCACCCCCCATGGGATTAATTATACACATATAATTTCAGAATGTTCTCAATATAAACATGTTTCAGCAATTGTGTGACTCTCAGATTGCATGGAAGTCTGCTTAAGGTTCACACCTGTAATCCCAGCACTTTGGGAGGCTGAGGCCGGTGGATCACGAGGTCAGGAGATCGAGACCGTCCTGGCTAACACAGTGAAACCCTGTCTCTATTAAAGATACAAAAAATTAGTCAGGCATGGTGGCGGGCGCCTGTAGTCCCAGCTACACCGGAGGCAGAAGCAGGAGAATGGTGTGAACCCAGGAGGCGGAGCTTGCAGTGAGCCGACATTGTTCCACTGCATGACAGCCTGGGTGACAGAGCGAGACTCTGTCTCAAAAAGAAACAAACAACAACAACAAAAAAAAAACCAAGATCATATATTCAAAGTCTGACATACTTGTCAACTAATTGATGTTTTACTCAAAAGAAATTATTTCTAGGTTTAATGTAACTTTTCAACAGAATACAATCATAACATACATTATGGAATGGATTAAAAGGCCCTGAAAAATTTTCAAGACTTGTATTAGTTTGCTATGACTGCTATAATAAAGTACCACAAACTGGGTGGCTTAAACAATAAAAATGTATTGTCTTACGATTCTGGAGACCAGAAGTCTGATATGAAGGTGTTGGCAGGCTTGGTTCCTTTTGAGGACGAGAAATCTGTTCCATGTCACTCTCTTAGTGTCTGGTGGCTTGTTGGCAATATTTGGTGTTCCTTGGCTTCTGCTGTATCACCCGATCTCACATGGTGTTAGCTGCACATGGCCCCCCCATTCTGTGCCTAAATGTGTCCACATTTTCCCTTTTTATGAAGACACAAGTTATATTGAATAGGGATCTCACCCTACTCCAATATTACCTCATCTTAGCTTAACTAATTACATCAATGATGACCCTATTTCCAACTTAACGACACACTCTGAGGTTAGGACTTCATATCGACTTGGGGGTGGCACTATTCAATCCATAAACAGAATTCATGCTCACAATATATTCTTACTCTCAGTGCAATCTTTGACTTAATCTCTCTCAAATTATTATGTTATACCTTAATAGATAATGACATTCCCCTTCATTCTGATATTATGGTTTCTATAATAATTTAACAGTAATCATTCACTATCATCACAAATTCTCCCTCACACGTTTAAATCAGCATTTCTTAAACTGTAAAGCACATTTCCTCCTCTGGTGAATCTCGGTAGAATGCAAATTTGGATTCAGTGGACCTGGGGTGGGACCTGAGATTCTGCCTTTCTTACAAACTCCCAGGTGGTGATAACAATGCTGACCCGAGAAGAGAATTGCGAGTAGCAATGATGCAGAGGTCTCCCTGCAAGCTACAGTTCAGAAATTTAAGCCTTCTAGAAAGAGAATCTTCAGAACAACCAAACCATTTTCCTCAGCAAAGGACTGAACCAGGTACTCTTAACTATCAATTTACAGGGAAGGAAACATGAACAGGTTTTTCACTATAACTTGACATTACCATGGAGACTTGTCAAATCAAGGCTTTCATTTTTATTTTATTTTATTTTTTGGTCCTTTGGCAAATGACTTAATGAAAGAAGACTCATTAGCCTTAGATCAGCAGAACAGAAATTAATTACTTAACATTTAAGGAACGGATTGAACAGTGGTTGATGTTTTGCTTTTTAATGGACATAGGAGAAATGCCATGTCTTTCTTATCTACCTCTAACTGTCAATTTAATTGGTTATACTGAGCTAAGTGGAATAAAATACTCATTAAACAGTATCTTATTCTGACTAACACCTCAGAATTTTAAAAAAATCTATAGTTGGGGGATGAGGAAAATAAAGAGATCTGGGTCAAAGGTTAAAAGTTTCATTTAGGAGAGATGGATAAGTCCTGGAGATACATTGTACAGCATAGTATTCTAGTTGACAATGCTGCATTGTATGCTTGAAATTTGGTAAAAGAGTAGATCTTGAATGTTCTTATTATACACACAAAATGGTAACTATGTGAGGTTACCATTTTGTGGATATATATATAAATAATTATATATTACATATAATAATATATATTATATAATTAATATATATTTACAAAATGGTAACATCATATAGTTACCATTAATATATCCACATAGTGAATATATGTGTGGATATATTAATTCATCTGATTGCAGTCATCACTTTACAATGTATGTATATCAAAACATCATGTTGTACACCTTGATTTTTTTTTTCTTTTTGAGATGGAGTATCTCTCTGTCACCTGGCTGGAGTGCAGCGGTGCGATGTCAGCTCACTGCAACCTCCACCTCCTGACTTCAAGTGATTCTCATGCCTCAGCCTCCCAAGTAGCTGGGGTTACAGGCACGCACCACCACACCCAGCTAATTTTTATATTTTTAGTAGAGACGGGGTTTCACCATGTTGGCCAGGATGGTCTCGATCTCCTGACCTCGTGATCTGCCCACTTCAGCCTCCCAAAGTGCTGAGATTACAGGAGTGAGCCACCGCACCTGGCCATACACCTTAAATATTTACAATTTTTATTTATCAATTATACCTCAAAGTTGGCATCAATTCTATAAAATATTCCAAAATAGATTATAAACTAATGTCGTAAAATATTTCTGTAAAAATAACATTTCCTGCTACCCTACGACATTTTTTCCATGCAGACTGTAGCTGAACTATTTCATGCTTACTGCCTCAGGGAGGAGTTGTCATCATAAAAGTTCTCATGCTAAGAGTTAAATTCTTGACTTTGGACTTTCAAAAGTTAAGGTCAAGGCCAGCCATTATTTGGAAGAGCTAGAAGAATATATCATCAGTCAGAGTCAAGGTCTAGATCTGAGAGCAAAGAGACAGTATGCCCTGTCCTTCCCATCCTCCATCCTCCCCCTAGGGCAATACCCCAGAGCTAATAAGCGCCTAGATACCCCTGAACCTAGGGTATAGGATGAGAAGAAATGGCCTTGTAGTGTGTCTAGACAAAAGACTCTACAGCAACCTCACAGGTTCCCATGGTTTCTACAAAGTAGAAACCAACAGCTGAATTTCTTTGGCTTCAGATTGGAAGAATAGACTACCTCCTGGATAGTTAAGAGGAGATTGGAATTAGCTCTCAATAAGAACCTGGAATGAAAAACACATGAGCAATCTACATGAATGAAGGATAAATGACTGAGGACCAGAAAGACCAAAGTACGTATATCCTAGCAGATGACAACAGAGGACCAGATGCCACACTCCTCCAAGCCTCATCCTCTCAACACAATTCCAAGGAGAGAAAGGGTAAAGACATTTGTAAAAGAAATCGAATACTACTATGAACCATAAAGGAAGTTGTTAATTGCACTGACTCTGTAGTCTGAGGTTCATACCCAATTCATGTCCTTTACATTTGGATTGATTCTCAAACATCTAATAGTGTGTTGTACAAACAGTATGTACTCTCTAGCTATTTGACGCATTTATTGACTTCATTCTATGTTTGCCCAATTGTCAGTGGCCATAGCTTTCTGTACTGTCCAGTAGAGTAGCCACTAGCCATCTGTGGTTATTGAATATTTGAAATGTGGCTAGTATGGATTTAAATGTGCTATATGTGTAAAATACACACCAGCTTTTGAAGACTTAGCACAAATAACAAGAATGTAAAATCATCACATTAATGGTGTTTATATTTATTGCAAGTTGAAGTGATAATATTTTGGACATATTGGGTTACTAAAAATATACCACTAAAATTACTTTCACATGATTCTTTCCACCTTTAAAAAATATGCCTACTAGGGCAATTTAAAATTGTATTATGTGACTTGCATCACTTTTCTATCGGACAATGCTATCTTATATGCTCACTCACGTTGATACCATTTGCTTTCACCTGAGGAACCATTATCACTGCTTAATTTGTTCCGTGTGCAAGCGGACACGCAATGACTTTATAATGATGATGTCTAACATTTCCTGACAAAGTGCTTTGTCAAATTATACAAATTTCTTGTATCTCATTTCTCAATGATAGGACTTGGGAATAATCATTGGGAATGATTTGTACAAAAAGAAAGAGATTTTCTTTACAAGAATTAAGACTATTTTCTTAAAAATGCTTGGTGACTTAAATGTAAACAAATAAATAATGAATAATTTTTTCAGAAGTGAATGAGAACCAGCACAATGAGAAAAAAGTCGTCCTGAGTAGTTTACTTCAGTTAGATTTATTACCTAATTCATAATGTTATATAATATGGAGTAACAAAAATAGGACAATTTGAAGAAATTTTATTTATAAAGGTACAGGGTACCACACAGACAGTACAGTAACCTAGAGATAGTAGCCTCTGAGATTTTGTGCCTAGAACTGAAGTTTGCCATTTAGAAAGTTTTTTAGTCTATTTGGGCTGCTATAGTGAAATACCATATGTTGGGTGGCTTATAAAAACAGAAATTGATGGGCCGGGCGCGGTGGCTCACGCTTGTAATCCCAGCACTTTGGGAGGCCGAGGCGGGCGGATCACGAGGTCAGGAGATCGAGACCACGGTGAAACCCCATCTCTACTAAAAATACAAAAAAAATTAGCCGGGCGTGGTGGCGGGCGCCTGTAGTCCCAGCTACTCGGAGAGGCTGAGGCAGGAGAATGGCGTGAACCTGGGAGGCGGAAGTTGCAGTGAGCCGAGATTGCGCCACTGCACTCCAGCCTGGGCAACAGAGCAAGACTCCGTCTCAAAAAAAAAAAAAAACAGAAATTGATTTCTCATGGTTCTGGAGGCTGGAAAGTCCACATCAAAGTGTCAACAGATTCAGTGTCTGGTAAGGGACTACTTTCTGGTTCATAGATGAAATTGTTTCACTGTGTCCTCACATAGTGGAAGGAGTGAGGGTTCTCTCTCAGGTCTCTATTATTAGGGCACTAATTCCATTCACGAGTATTCCAACCCTATGACTTCATCACCACCCAAAAGCCCCACCTCCAAATACCATCACCTTGGGAGTTGGAATTTCAACTTATGAATTTTGAAGGAACAGAAACAATCAGACTATAGCAGAAAGATGTGACCTTCACTTATCGGTATGACCAGCTTTAGGGAACCCCCTAAGGATAGGAGCAGGAGAATGAATACTCTGACTTCACTCTCCTCTAATTCTCTAATCTCCCATTAGTGTTCTTCAGTAGCCAAACCCAATCAGAAACCAGATGGCACTGGAGCCTTGTTGATATGGTTTATACCGATCAGAATCCCAGAGCAAATAACAGGACAAAGGGAAGAGTGTACCTATATGAGAGCAAACAGAAAATATATGGCATATTCCGTCTTTCCAGAATCATTTACCATATTGCTAGGCAAATAGGTCACCTTCTTTCCCTCATCCTATTCTCTCTTAAATAGAAAATTAAACCTTAAAACCTGAATACAAGACAGAAGTCCACAATCAGTGCTCTGTTTCTCACATATTGTGAGCTTTCCTGAGAAGGTATTATTCCTGTCGCCCAACTCTACGTCTACAGATGCTGACGGCTCAAAAATCCATAGCTATGCCCAGTTCTCTTTCCTGCCCTCTAGATGAGCAGATTCAACAGCATGCTAGTTAGCTCCCCCTGGATGCCTCACAGGCTTGTCAAACTAGTGTATTCAAGAAAGCACCCATCACTTATTACATAATATCCTGATAGAGTTGCAATGCCAAGGAGCATGTTTTCTGTTCATTTTCTAAAATGATGACAGGAAGTTTAGAAAAGGCTGTTTTAATTGTGATTAGGAGAAGTTTATACTAATTGTGGTTATTATAAAGATCTGAAAAATCCGTATCATCGTCCATGGTTCATACACCAACACATAGCATGAGACTTTTGCCACTTACGATGCCCTCCACGTTAGTCTTCATTTGCTTTCACCTGAATAATTGCACTAGCTAATACTTCTTGAGTATTTCCTATGTGTCAGGTATTTAATTGTCCTCTTAAATTTAAGTCTCACAATAACCCAATAATGAAGAGGAAATTGAGGCTTGTAGGAGTTGTCGTCCACAAGGACTCATAGCTGATAAGGGGTGAAGGTGAGTTTTAGATAGCCTAACTCCAGAACATATATGCCTGTCATTCCTCTGCGATACTGAATACAAATCATTCTTATAGTCCAGGGAGGAGGGGTTAAAAGGTCACGAACTAGGAGCTCTACTGAGTCTGACACTGGAGATGCTAGGAGTAAGGAAAATATAATAGGTCTTGAGGAAGCTGGAGAGGAGAGATTATAAAGTAAAAGTAGCCGAACATACAGGATATAATTTTTTTTAAAATTTCTTCTTTTTAAAAACGTTAGTTAAGCATGCATTGCGCTAGGCATTGGGGATAGAAAAGCAATAAAGACAATTTCAGTCTAGTGAGAAAGATAGGTAACTACATTATAATAAATTTTAAAACTTAGATTTGTATGCAAGGTTCACAGAACATTAGAGAAATTAGATATAGACAAAATTTATTCATTCATTTTATTCATTCAGAAGGCATTAGTTGAATACCCACTGCATTATGCTCGAAGCCAGAGAAATAAAAAGGGCAAAGTTAAAATCCTTATCCTGAGGAAACTCACAATCTAATGAAGATGCTTCTGGGGTGGTAGTCAGGTAGGTAGCAAGGATAGAGCTACAGGAGCACAGAAGGATTACACAGCCTCGAGTGCTCAGACAATGCCAATTTAGTGTTACCTAAGCAAAAAGTTAGGGCTTTGGGTTGGCAACAGTAGAGGATGCTAAAGAGGAGTGCAGTGGACAGGTCCAAAGGGCTTGGACTTAACTATGACAACCCAAATTGTTGCTGGTGGAATGCAATACAAGGGAATATGCATTTTCCTGCAGCATCGGTTTTGTTATGATGTGGAGCATAAAATCGTGCTTTTCACTATTATTTTTACTATTAAAATAATGTAGAGCACAAAATCATGCTTTTCACTGTTTAAATGCGGATCTACTGTGAAGAATGCAATAGCATATGAGATTCATAAAATACGACAGGAAACGAATTTCCACAGCTAGGCTTATGAGTTAGCCAGATAGAACAGGAAACTACAAGAAAATCCCACAGCTGGGCATGCAGATGGCTTCGGCTCTCACCCCTGAAGACTTGGGGGGAGGAATTCACAGTCTTCAGCTCTCCGAGTATTGAGGGTAAGATAGTTGAGGAACAATGAGTATTAAGTGTGCGAGAAAAGCGTTTAGGAGTTAAGCGCATGGGCTGAAGAGAGGCTAGAGTGCAGGCGGCTGGAAACCCGTCATCGTCCCTCTGCTCTCCGGACCTCTTAGTCGAAAAACACCCTCCACCAGGTGCCCCTTTGTCGCCAGAGACAGCGCCTGTATTTCGTGAGCTGCCACGTGAACGCCTGGTGCCTGGTTGCCTGGGCAACCCTCTTCCGGCGCGCCTCCGCGACCTCTTACCATTGGTTTAGACGACGCAGCGTGCGTGTGACGTCGTTGCGCGGCGCGACCAGGGGCGGGCCGCGCGGAGCCTCATTTCCCCGAATGCCGGCGCTCGGTGGCGGTAGCGGCGGTTGTTGGCCAAACGAGTGCCGGGCATAAGCCCCCCCGGTGGGGGGCAGCTGGTGTGCGGATCGCGGCGGGAGAGACGCGCGGTAGGAACGGGTCCCCGGAGCCGTGAACCGCGGGTACGGGTGTCCCGTCCGCGCTCTCGGCCAAGCCGGCTTGCTTCCTGATCTGTTGCTAGGGCCGCCGGACCCCATTGCTAAGGACCCTTGAGATCGTGAGCGCTTGGAGTGTACCCCTCCTTTCCTGGGGTAGAGGGTCAGTCGAGAGTAGCCTTCGTTAACCTTAATTGAAACTAGTAAACTCCTCCCTCGGCCCCTTTAAAAAAATCTCTGTTTTTTCTTTATTTTTTTTTCTGTATCTTCCTCTTTTGCTGACTTTGATAGCATGTTGGCCCTGGGCTGGTCTTTAAATATCTAGAAGTGAGTGTAGGAGGGGTGGCTGGGAAGATGGAAAATAGATTCTAAGACCCCTAAGCAGATTCTGCGACCCTAATACTGGCCCTTTGAATTTACTTTATGGTAAAAAAGGGACTGGGATAAGTGACTGTTGGGCTCTGGGTCTTTTAGAATTTGACAGAGCTTTACAAATGAACATGGTTTCTTCAGTGGGGCTCTTACACGTTTGGAACTTTCTAGACCTGGATTAGAAAGCAGGGCTCTGCTGACTGAGAATTGTTTTAGTTCAGTGGTCTTAAAGCTGAGTACGGGAGAAAGTACACACAGGGAAAGAAATAGGCTATATGAGCTGTCCAAACAATGATAGGAAGTACACTTTCCTACCATTGACACAGTCCCTTGTAGGTAGATGACCTGTAGCAACCAAGGAAGCTTTAAGGGGAATGTGTGGGCTTCATAGGGTGGTTTGTTTGCTTTCTGATATTGTGACATAGTTTAGGTGTTCCAAGTTAAGTGGATTTATGGATTCGAATATCTATAATTAGAATGTTTATCTTGTTTTGTAAAAGAATGAGCGGTGACCTTGATAATATTTGTAACACAAAATAGTTCTTACTGCTTCGCTTCTCCCCATCACTGCCCCTTTACACCATCCTCCACATGTTATTTAATGAAAAACCACTTGAAAGGGTTACCAAGGATAAGATTTTTTAAGCTTTCTTTCACAAACAACTCATGCTCCAGGCTTGTCAGTGGCATGCTCCCAGGTGGATATTATTTTAAAAAATTGACTACATTTCCCGTCGTCCCTTGGTGTCCGTGGAGAACTGGCTCCAGGACTCCCTCCTTTCCCCCAGTCTCTTTCAGATACCCAAATCCACCCATGCTGAAGTCCCCCAGTCTGCTCTCCGTATCCGTGGTTGGGTCAATCTATAGATGTGGAACCCGCATATACGGAGAGCCAACTGTAATTTGTCCTTAAGGTAAAGGAGAAAAATTTTAAGTGAAAAAGTATTTGTTTTGGAAAGAAATTCTCTCATATAGGATTTTGAAAGGGGATGTAGACGTGTTTTCATTACTGTATGTGTAATGCTGAAAATTATATATTGTACATAAAAGTTGTCCTGTATACTCATAAACTGTAGAAGCTCAATTTTCTACCATGTTTAAAACTTTTTCAAATGAGTTTTGGTGACTTTTTGAACTCATTCAAAATATAATGCAACACCTTCCCATTAGTTTGTTACAGAACAACTTTTTGACGTGAAGGAAGATAGAAATTTAGCTATAAAATTCCATCCAAAACTTCCACTGAATTAGTAGGTAGTATTGAAAAATGTGCATCATAATTTGATATGGCTGCCTATGCCCTTGTTACGTTTGTGGGTACGCGTCTTTGCTGTGCATCGCTTTTATCTGTTGCAGCTGTTAACAATTGATGATCAAGAGAAATTGGACTTCAGCTGGTCTTCAAATTGATGTAGCCCAAGATGTTAAACCAAATTTTTTAAAAAGGAGAAAACATGTGGTCTCACTGTTAGTAATACTAAAGAACACTTTGTACCATTGTAAAGAAAATTATAATAATAGCTAAGACTCATGTGGCCCTTACTGTATGCCTTCCATTATAGAAATGTTGTTTTACATATATTCTTACTAGTCTTCATCAACACTTAAAGTAGTTCCTGTAATTATGCCCAATTATAGAGTTGAGGAAACTGATGCATTTTTTTTTTTTCAGTAGAAACTTGTATTGTTCCCCCTCCAGGAGCTTCTCAAAACAGAAGTCAGGCACAATATTAAATACTTGTTGAATGATCACAGAAGTACAATAGTAGGTTAACATATTTAAAGCTTCTCTCAGCTTATTTTAGAATATTATCTGACAACTTTAATGAGATTTTAATTACCGTAGTACTAGAAAATGCCCTGGGAATGGAGGTGAAGTGTGATACTGGAAAGTAAGTCATCTGCTGGTAGTGGGATGAGATAAATGAGATCAATGTATTAAATCAAGGAAATTGAAATTATTCAGTGTGCAGAAGCAAGCTTACATTTAGTTTATCTTTACATAGTATCAGACTTTAAGCTGGTACATCATGTTTGAGATATCTGGCTAAATTTTATAACATGGAGCTTTGTCCTTTTGAGGATTTCTAACTTGTTAAGTGGATTAAAAGCATTTCATGAGAGGAATCATTTTAAAAAGTATCAGTGTTTATCCTGAAGAAGGGAAAATGAAGGAGTTAAGAGTTAATGCCATCAAATATTTGAAAAGCTGTCATTTGGAGGTGGAAGAGGACTTTACCTGTGTTGTCCTAAGGGAAGATCTTACACTATACTTGAGAGGCAGTCATTATTAAAGGCATTAAAGTGAGATGTGTGCTAATAGAATAACTAGATTGTCATGGAAGTGAGGAAAGAGTAATCAAGTAGAAATAAGGACACAGGATAGAAATCAGAATGCCATAGAAGTACACATTTGAGAAACCAAGATCAGGAAAGGCTTCATGGAAGTTGGGAATGAAGCTTGGCCTAAAAATACCAGTAGGCACTTGGGTATATGAGTGTGTGTCTCTGTGTGTGTGTGTGTGTGTGTGTGTATTCCTTGCTAGAGATACAATTGTAGAAATTGATTGGATTAGCTGGAAACCTTGGGGTATGAACTAGAGTCCTCCATTAGCAGAAAGAAAGGAACTGTGTAAGGGAAAAGTGAACCAATATTCCCTGGGTGAGTAACTTGAAAGAGAATTTCATTTGCTCCTCCAGAACACCTTGATAGGCTTTTATTTCCCTCTTTAAACAGGTCAGGAAGTCGAGGTTTAGGGAGGTTAAATAATCTGCCTAAATTCATAAATTTCATAATTGGTAGAACTGAGATGCAGACCCATATTTGAGCCCAAAGCTCTTTCTTTCTCATCACCTGTAGCACTGAGTGCAGGAAATGAAGGAAAAGGAGAGACAATGGTGATTCTAAGTGTTTCAGTCTGAGGACCAGAAAACTGGTGGTACCCTGGGTTAACAAGGGGTTCATAACTTCAGTGTGACAACCTCAGTTTTAGTTACATTCAGTTTAAGGAGCTTGTGATACATTGGGTAGGAGAGTTCATTATGTCACTGGAAAAGTAGAGCTTGATGTGCACATGTTAGCATTTGGAGCTTTGGAAATACAGAGGCCAGAGAAGATAGAGAAGATGATGATAGGGGATGTACCAACCACTCCTTTCAGAAATTAGTCTGTGCATTCTAATGTGGTCAGAGGATTGGAAGTGAGTTTCTAACAGTTTATTTTGACAATTTGAATGGAAACAAAGTTGACTTTTATACATCATTTCTTGGAGATGATTATTTTGCTGTTATTGATACTATTGAAGTTGACATAATTTCATGTTTTCTCATTAGTCTTTTCCAGTATTTTGCTCCATATCAACTTTTTTGTGTGTCTTTTACTGTATTGTATACTGTGTTCTGGTTTGGTCTTTGTATTGATAACGAATGCCCCTCCAAACAAATTTTGAAATCAACTTTTTTTGTTTTTTTTTTTTAAACTGCAGGAGTGAAAGGGAAGCAATGCAGAAATCAGAGGGCTCTGGAGGTACACAGTTGAAAAACAGAGCAACAGGTACAGAGCTTTGGTTTTTAAGTGAAGAGGTCAAGTTTGTTAATGGCACTTTGTGTGCTACAGATGGATGCAGGGTGAACTTTACTGCTTGTACCTGGTTTTTATTGATCTTCTGTTTTGTCCAGGTAACTCCGATCAAAGGACATCATCAAGCACACAGATAAAACACAGGAATGCAGTTCAGGGAAGCAAATCCTCATTGTCAACCCGTTCTCCAGAGTCTGCAAGAAAACTTCATCCTCGACCAAGTGATAAGCTGAACCCTAAAACGATTAATCCGGTAGGTCCAAAACCATTCCTAACTCAGTAGATTTTTTAAAGGCATTTTGCACAATATTGAACAATTCTGGATGCTGTCTGGAGTTTTGTCCCTTTGTTAGTTTTGAGCTAATAATGAGAGAAGGGCATGTGGTTATTATGATGAAGAACTGAGATAATCAGTCACGTGTGGGAGTGAGTATGGGGTAAGGAGACATAGAAGTTAACCTGTTTGGGATATCGCATTGTAGTGCATAGAAAATTGCACTTTAGCTTTAGATTTTATTTGCAGTGTTGTTTTACTTCCCCATATCAATGAATAAACTTGTATTCAGTTGCCACAGAATGCTTTTCGTGCTTCCATAGTTGCATAAAGGTCTCTGACTGTTCCTCTGTATTCTGTAAATTAGCTCCACCAGAAATCCTCGTTGTAGTACTTACCGCCTTTGCCCTCTCCTAACAATTTAATGAGATTTAATAAACATGGGATTTATGCAGTAAAAATATTCAGAAGTGAACACACCTGTGCAACAACACCAGGTGTTATTTGCCCTATGCCCAACTTTGGTAGGGTGAGATGTTAGTGATTTCAGCCTTTGAAGGGGATTGTGAGAGTGGCCGAAGCTCCTGACTGACTGTGGTGGTAGGTAGGGTATGGCAGTTACTTAAGGAGGCAAGGGTATAGTGAGCTCTCCAAGACAGAAGGAGTGTCCGACTGGATAAAAGCAAAGTGACAAATAGTTTGAGCGGCCATGTTCCTGTGCTTCTGTCTGTAATCTACAGTGTCAAGGAAAGTGAATACCTGAAGAAAGCCCTAATAATCTTGCTGCTCTCACTTCCTTTGCTTATGTTTAGTTGAGGGAGTTTATGGTGACGCTTCAATTTTCTTCCTCTCTTTAAAGAAGTACTTTTTGAATTAATAATATTTAGTGACCTTAGTCCTAAGTTTTAGTAAAAATCGAGGAAATTTTTGGGAAATAGTTAAATAATTTGACCCTAGAAAAGCATGTGTAAAGGCTACCAATATAAAACAAATGAGTTGGAAGTCAGAATAATGTTCACCTTTAGGGCGAAAGGTGGGTAGGGATTTGGGAGAGGCAGTGGAGGCATCTAGTGTGCTGGAAACTTTCAGATTTTTCAACTCAGTGTTGATAAACAGGTGTGTTCATTTTTTGTGAATTCACTCTTGTGATTTATGCACATTAATATTTTAAATATTTGAGTTAAATTTTTTGAAATGCTAATTCAGTGTAGTATGGTATATAACATTAATGCAGAGTTGAAATATGGTCTGAAATTGTTAAAAATTGAATGGGATAACATTTTTCACTTTAGACTTGGTAAAATTTGGTTAAAATCGATAAAAGTAATCCATTCATAAAAAAAATTCTGATTTTTGTGGGACATGGAAGATGGAACCATGATTATCTCTAGAATAAAATTGAAAGGCAAAGAAAGGAATTGTTTAGCATTTCAATCAGAAATTTAGTCTCTGTGGGTATATTGAAAATTTACTATGCAGCCATAAAAAATGATGAGTTCATGTCCTTTGTAGGGACATGGATGAAACTGGAAAACATCATTCTCAGTAAACTATCGCAAGGACAAAAAACCAAACACCGCATGTTCTCACTCATAGGTGGGAATTGAACAATGAGAACTCATGGACACAGGAAGGGGAACATCACACTCCGGGGACTGTTGTGGGGTAGGGGGAGAGGGGAGGGACAGCATTAGGAGATATACCTAATGCTAAATGACAAGTTAATGGGTGCAGCAAAACAACATGGCACATGGATACATATGTAACAAACCTGCACATTGTGCACATGTACCCTAAAACCTAAAGTATAATAATTAAAAAAAAAAAAAATAAAAGAAAAAGAAAGAAAATTTAGGGATTATTTTCATGACCTGTAAGGGCCAAAAAGAAAGATCATTTGCTTGTAGATGGTAGAAGTAAAATATGTTGATAGTATAGTACTAATTTGTCTTAATTTTTTCTCCAATATGTGTAGCACTTTTTCAAACAACTTTCTTTTTTTTTTTGTTTTTTTTTTTTGTTTTTTGAGACGGAGTCTCGCTCTGTCGCCCAGGCTGGAGTGCAGTGGCGCAATCTCGGCTCACTGCAAGCTCCGCCTCCCGGGTTCACGCCATTCTCCTGCCTCAGCCTCTCCGAGTAGCTGGGACTACAGGCGCCTGCCACCACGCCCGGCTAATTTTATCTGATATGCTTGTTACTTGAAGATAATTTTTAAAACTTGTATTTCTTTCGTAGCAGAAATTATAACTAGATGAGTGAAACATTCCTCTTGTGGTGAATTGTTACACATAACATGGATTGAATTTTGGAAATGAATCTCTTTTTCTGTTTTCTTTTTTTTTTTTTTTGAGACGGAATCTCGCTCTGTCGCCAGGCTGGAGTGCAGTGGCACAACCTTGGTTCACTGCAAACTCCGCCTCCTGGGTTCAAGCCATTCTCCTGCCTCAGCCTCCTGAGTAGCTGGGACTACAGGCACCCGTCACCATCCTGGCTAATTTTTTGTATTTTTAGTAGAGATGGGGTTTCACTATGTTCGCCAGGATGGTCTCCATCTCCTGACCTCGTGATCCACACACCTCAGCCTCCCAAAGTGCTGTGATTACAGGCTTGAGCCACCGTGCCTGGCCAGATATGAATCTTTTATTATAATTTAATTTGAATGAATTTTCTCCTATGTGCTTTTACTCAAAACTCATGCTTTTCCAGAGGAAAAAAAAGCTGATTCTAAACTTTTTAAGCGCATTTTAAAGCTACCACTGTGTGTGACTGAAAAAAAATTATCTAGTTATATCTTTAAAACAGGTCAATTTATATTTTGTGATTTAGACAACTATTTTTCATTTGATTATATATTAAAAGTACCATGTGATAAAATATTTACTTTTTGTTCCTAAATCCTCTTGAAGTCTCATCAATTATATTGAAATTATTTATGCTGTGATTAACTGTTGCGATTGACCATCCCTTAAATCATCTTTGAGAGTAGATATAAAATCAAACTATTCATATATAGCAAAACTGAAAGGTTATGAAGTTATATATCTAAGAAAATACATCCAAGCATGTATTTGTGAGAATCTTCCCCATCTTCATTTCTCTCCATCCTGCCCAGTGCAATCCTTTGCTTTTTATAGAAGCCTAAGGCCAGTTTGGAGAAATGTGACTACCTACGCCATCTGTATTTGGCTGAAGGACAAAGTAGGAGATGTGCAGGTGGCAAAAAACAAATATACTTTTCCTGTACTTAACACCCCTTCTCCATAGAGTTCTCACCTTGAAAGGTCACAGTGGGGAAGAAGGTAGAAAGAACTATCACTGCATATGTGGTTTCAGCCGCGTTCAAGCATTCTGAATCGTTAGGGGAAAAAAGAGATGTACCAAGTGTGGTTGTGGTATTCTAGTAGTGAGAGGATTGACAATTTTTCTCAATTGTGTTGCTGAGTAGAAATGGTGCGCTTCGATACCAGCTTGGTGGTTTGAAAAGCAAAATGGCTGTGTGCTTCTGACCTCAGAAGTATCGGTGATAGTAATATTTTCATTTTTTATTTTAGTTTGGTGAACAGTCACGAGCGCCTTCTGCATTTGCAGCTATTTACTCTAAAGGAGGTATTCCTTGCAGGTAAAATCAATACGATTTATAACTGACCAAATTATTCAAAATCATTGAGTAAAATCAATACAATATTTAGTTTAAATGTATTATAAGTTTTATTTACTAGTGTGGTTGAAATAAAGATGACTTTATTCACACTTTCTTTTGGACTTGTATAGATCCCTGGATGTTGTTGAAGAAAACCATTTTAATTCCAAAATACAGTTATTGGGATCTATGATAAACCATGAATTAGTTTAAGACATTTACTTGAACCGTTTTTCTAAAATAATCAATTTAAGCATTCGCAGGCTTGGGCAAATTGCAAATTAAAAAATCCTGTCTTGTTGGTAAAATGAAAGTTGTCAATTTAATGAAATTGTTTGTATTTCATAATAATTACATATGGCTGTTTTTGCTTCGTTTTGGATATAATTCTTGCCACCTTTCTAGACAGATGTCAGAACTTTTAAAAAAAAATACAGACTATGGATAATATATCATTTTACAATTTATTTCTATAAATCATTTATTTCTTCAGAGTACATCCAGTTATAGTCTATTCTAGATGATAGAAAATTTTATTTTGATTATGGAAAGAATCACATTTATTTATTTTTGTTCCAAAATTCAAGAAATCTAGTTTTTAATGGTATTTTCAGATTTGGAGTGAAAAATAAGCTCAAGAAATACTCTTCAGTTTATTGTTATTTCATATTTAGATTCTGAATTGAAGCCCTGTTTAAAGGTTCTTAATTCTCTACTCCCCACCTCTCAAAAACTTATTGTTGCAAAAATGTAAAAACAATACTACAGAGACGTCTTACTCTTATGCAAATAAGCCCAAAGGAGTCAAGAAGTCGAGAACATTACAAAGGAGTTCAAAGAAGCATTTAGGTTGGTGGATTAAGTTCACTGTCATGATTGTGATGATAGTTCCTTGAGTGTATTCGTACATAAAAACATACCAAATTGTATACTGTAAATATATACAGTTTATTGCATGTTAGTTATTCCTCAGTAAAGGCTGTAATCCCAGCACTTTGGGAGGCCAAGGTGGGTGGATCATCTGAGGTCAGGAGTTCGAGACCAGCCTGACCAACATGGAGGAACCCCATCTCTACTTTAAAAAAAAAAAAAAAAAAAAAATTAGCCGGGTGTGGTGGTGCATGCCTGTAATCCCAGCTACTCAGGAGGCTTAGGCAGGAGAATTGCTTGAACCTGGGAGGCGGAGGTTGCGGTGAGCCAAGATCGCGCCATTACACTTGAGCCTGGGCAACAAGAGTGAAACTCCGTCTCAAAAAAAAAAGCAGTTAAAAGAAGCAGAAATCCTAATTCAGGGGCCACCACTTTGTAACCCTGAATGGGCCATTTTACCTTCCTGGCCTCGGTTTTCTTCTCTTTAGCAGAGATGAAACTTGGTTTAGCCTTCAGATTATTAGTGTTAGGGTTACATGATCTATATCTGAAAAACAATGTTCCTTGTAAAACATTTTTAATAATTACTACATTTTGTTTGCATTTTTTTCATTTCTGTAGATTACCTATTGTGTCATATCACTGAAAGATATCACCTGGAACATCTGTGTTAAGATTCACAGACAGCAACATGCTTAAGCACCAAAACTGTAACCTTAACACGTGTGGGTCACTTTTGCTGTAAGACTAGGAATTTGTAGGATTATTGACATTGCTTTGTAAAATGTCCTTGTACTATCTTATAAAGTTATGGTATTCCTACATGTTACAAAATAAATCTGATACGGTTATACTGTATGTTAGATGATCCCTGCTTAATATAGAATTATATTTTTCTCTTGCATTCACTGACTTTTATATTTTAGATTGGTACATGGTTCAGTAAAACACAGATTACAGTGGGAATGTCCTCCTGAAAGTCTTTCATTTGATCCACTTCTTATTACTTTAGCTGAGGTAAGTATGCCATCTCTTTTGAATATTTATCAGAAAATAAACATTAAAAATTGCATTAAATGCTACTTTGTAGCTCGTCAGTAAATTTCATTCTATGCCTTTGAAAAGCGAAGCACACAATAGGCATTGAAACACCACACACCCTTAGGAATGAATTATGATTCTTATATAGTTATTTGAAATTGATTAATCAGCTTTATAAACATGGAATTAGTCTGCATAGGGATTTGTAGATAACTAGATGAAATATTTGTACTTATTTAAAAAAAAATGTGGACTCATAATGAGGAGAGAGATTTTTTGGTACTAGTGAAATCGGGAAAGCATCAGGGATTAAACTGAAAACTGTCAGATAGTGGTAAGTGGTTCTATGTACAACCAATCGTGTTGGCTTGATGTGTTTCTTAGGGAATTGATACTACCTACCTAATTGTTCTTTTGGAGAACACTCCAGCTCTATGCTTGTACATTTCCAGTACAATATCATGGAGGTGGTTTTATAGACTATTTAAAAAAAAAACTTTTGATAGCTTCATTTATATAATTTAATATTTGTGTCAGGAAAAATGTTGGTGGAGTCTTAGCTTCAAGTGAATCATTGCTGTCTTCTATGAATTTTATTCCTAGAGTTAGAATCAAAAGTAGAGAAATGAATTAACCAGTTGTCTTGTATTTAAACTTTTAATTACTTGACTTTTTAAAAGTTAAGGATCATTTTGTTGTCATTAGTAAGAAACAAATGATTAGAGTTTGGGTGATATTAGTAATAAAACACCTGAGTTCTTTCACTGATAGTTTTGCTTAGATTAGTTACTACTGTGTAACTTACTGTCTAAACCTGGCAGTGCTTTTTTAGGTTAATATCATTTGCCTTTCCTGTAAAACCAGTGGGGAGGACCAAGTGGGAGCAGAACAGAAAAATGTAATTTTGCCAGTTGAGATTCCTTAATTAAAATGAAACATCAAAATCTCTAGTTCCTCGTTTAATTCTCCAAATATGTTTACTCTCTTAAGAGTAAACTAACCAGTTACTAGCAAAGACTATAAGTTTTTGTTTTTCTTAATTTATTGCTGAGTATTACAAGCAGTGTATTTTTATAGGTAGCCTGTTTTGAAATTCAGTTTCGAGGTTGGCATTAAAGGTTAGGCTGGGTGCTGTGGCTCGTGTTTGTAATCCCAGCACTTTAGGAGGCCAAGGCAGGAGGATCACTTGAGCCCAGGAGTTTGAGACCAGCTTGACCTACATAGGGAGACCCTGTCTCTACAGAAAAGAAAAAAATAAATCACATTAGCCAGGCACAGTAAAGTGAGATGCTATCTCACACACACACACACACACACACCAAATTAGTTACGTTTCCATATTTTTTAAACCTTAAGCCTTTTATGCCAGGTAGCAAACCATGTTTTTTTTTTTTTTTTTTAGACTAATCAAAACTGGTGATAGCTTTGAAAGTGTAGTGTAGCTAATCGTATTGTACAGGGAGTGCTTTAATTTGGGATATCCTTAAAGGGACTCTAACTTCTGCTTAAAGTCAGCTGTTTATATACCTATTGTCCAAATGTCCATGCTTTTCTTTCTGTGTTGAGTAGATTTTTATCTTTCTCCTGGCCTCATTTACTAACAGATAAGTACTCACAGAAGAACCACTGCTGAAATCCACTTCAGCTTTTAATCTGAGAGTTTTTATCTCCAAAAGGAACAGGATACAGGACACTGCTATTTGATCCAAAATGACGCCCATGTGCTTGGCAGGATGGTTTTCAAAAGCATGACAACTTCAAGGAAAGGAAATGTTTGATTACTATTTGGAAGCAGATATTTAGGTCCGAAGGACAAATTATTTGAAAATTGGTTTTTCTAAGCATGATTTTGCAGCTTATATTTCTTCATAGATAATTAGTCAAACTGAAGGAGTTTACTGTTGATTTTGTTTTGCTTTATCATTTTGAAAAAAGTCAGATGGCCCTTTTATCTTGACTCGCTGTGATTGGTTAAATCATAAAAGAGTACTAGCTAATTGTTTCTAATGCATTCAGAGTGAAAGGCATAGTGAGATATGATCTACAGTTTTTAAAAATATTTTCATACTGCATTTCAGTGTTACAAATGACATTTAAAATCTTAACATGCCTTTAAAATGCATATAGTATGATACTTGCTTTCTAAATACATTAATATAAAATACTTAAATATGAAGGAAATTTATTTTAGAAACTTAAGTCATAAAATCACTAAATGTAGGGGGTCTTATAGCCATGCATTCATAAAGGAATGGTTATAAACATAGACTAATTTGCTCTGCTTTCAGAGAGTGAGTGTACATAACAAAATCTTTTTATTATTGTAGTGAGTTTCCCTTCTTTTTGTCTGTATTTTCATTTATCTTTCCTTTTCCTCCTTCCATTTCCTGCTTTTTCCTTCCTTCCTATTTTCTCTTTCTTATATTTTTTCTTGCCTCCCCTGTTTTCCATTTCTTTTCGTTTTTCTTATTTTTTTCTTTTTCTTCTCCCTTTCCTTCTGTGGGTAGAGATTACTCCTGTCTCATGTACAGTTGGCCTTTCCCATCCATGGGTTCCACATCTAGGGTTTTAACCAGCTGCAGATCAAAACTATTAAAAAAAATACAATGCAAAAATACAAATAATACAATATAAAAATTATTGATGAAGCATTTCCATTGTAATAGGCATTATAAGTAATCTAGAGATTATTTAAAGTATATGGGAGTATGTGCACATACTATGCTCTTTTATATGAAGAACTTTAGTATCCATAGGTTTTGGTATCCATTGGAGGGGGGCCCTGGAACCAGTCTCCCTTGGGATACCAAGGGACCCTTTGTCCCACAGTTTCTCAGTGTAATTGAAATTGTAACTGCTGAAATTATAATCATGATTAGGAAAACAATAATGAAATTTTTGATTTTCGTTTAAGCAAGTAAAGACTCAATTTTTCTGTTATTAGCATAATGAAATGGGTAATAAATCATGTTTCCTCTTGGTCTTTGGCAGGGTCTGAGAGAGACTAAGCATCCATACACTTTTGTGTCAAAGGAGGGTTTTAGAGAATTACTTTCGGTCAAAGGTGCTCCTGAAAAAGCTATTCCTTTGCTACCTAGACTGATTCCTGTGCTAAAGGCAGCTCTGGTATGTCATTTATTTCATTGTACTTTATATTTGAAAACATGATAGAAAAGAAAGCTGTAATATATTTAGAATATTGTATGCCTTTTTTCCTCCAAATTATATGCAAACTAGTCCTTTATCTGTGATTCTGACATATTTGCAGAATTAGGCAACTGTTAACTCAGGGCCAGATGACTACATACTTGAAGACATCTTTAGAGGATGTACTAAAGGTAAAAAGGGACATTTTAAGTAATTAGAGGAAGTAATGAACCTCAAATCAGTCTTTCTGTATGCTACATATATTTTAGTTAATGCTTCAGTCAGATGGAAAATTTGTTTTTTGCTTCAGATGTCCTGTGTTGAAGGTTATTTTTAAAATTCTAGGTTTTGTTGACTATCTTCTGATTTTAAATGTTTAATCAGTCTTACCCTTTTCTCTACTTGCTTTCCCTTTTTTCTAACCTATCTTTTCTTTCCTTTTCTCCTCTCTTCCCTGATGCCCATACACCCCCCAACTAACCAACCTTACAGGTCCATTCGGATGATGAAGTGTTTGAAAGAGGATTGAATGCTCTAGTTCAGCTAAGTGTCATTGTTGGTCCTTCTCTAAACGACCATCTGAAGCATCTGCTTACAGGCGTAAGTACTGCAAAGATTAGATAATGATTGACTGTATGTATCATGCACCATCCATATCTCTTCATGATTTAACAACTTCAAATCTTCAACTCAAAACCTTAAAAATCTCATCATCCTTAGCAAAAAATATACAGATCGTTCATAAAACATTTTACTAATGGACAGTATTATTTTTATTATGTTTTTTAAATGGAAAGCACCTACAGGAGCAGAGTTCAGGGTTATAATAAAAAGTAAACCACCCGGGCGTGGTGGCTAACACCTGTAATCCTAACACTTTGGAGGCTGAGGTGGGTGGATTGCCTGAGCTCAGGAGTTTGAGACCAGCCTGGGCAACATGGTGAAACCCTGTCTCTACTAAAATACAAAATATTAGCCAAGCGTGGTGGCATGCACCTGTAGTCCCAGCTTCAGGAGGCTGAGGCAGGAGAATTGCTTGAACCTGGGAGGTGGAGGTTGTAGTGGGGCAAAACTGTGACAGTGCATTCCAGCCTGGGCAACAAAGCGAGTCTGCACTTCAAAAAAAACCAAAAGTTGAATGGATAAAAGCTAATGAACAGGAACATGGTATTATGCTCATGTTGATTAACTATGAATTTAAGTGGTGCCCATACACTGTCTTGTGTAATTATATATTACCAAACATGTGTAAGTATTTTTGTTTTTCATTGTGATGTTTTAGTGAATCTGTAAATTGCATTCAGGAAGAGACTTTTTCCTGATATGTGTAACTTTAATATAAATATTTACTGGGACCCTGTGCAGCCCATGAGGTTCCCAAGACCACTCTTAGGTTTGATGATTTGCCAGAAGGATCCATGGAACTCAGGAAAGCTGTTATTGGCTGTTATGGTTTCTTACAACACAAAAAATAATAAAGATTAAAATCAGCAAAGGTAAGAGGCACATAGGGCAGGGTCCATGAGAGACCAGGCATGGAGTTTTCAGTTTTCTTCTCCTAGTGGAGTTATTCATGCAGTGTTTTTTTGTTTGTTTTAATTATACTTTAAGTTCTAGGGTACATGTGCACAACGTGCAGGTTTGTTACATATGTATACGTGTGCCATGTTGGTGTGCTGAACCCAGTAACTCATCATTTACATTAGGTATATCTCCTAATGGTATCCCTCCCCCCACCCCACGACAGGCCCCGGTGTGTGATGTTCCCCTTCCTGTGTCCAAGTATTCTCATTGTTCAATTCCCACCTATGAGTGAGAACATAACGGTTTTTGGTTTTCTGTCCTTGAGCTAGTTTGCTGAGAATGATGGTTTCCAGTTTCATCCATGTCCCTACAAAGGACATGAAATCATCCTTTTTATGGCTGCATAGTATTCCATGGTGTATATGTGCCACATTTTCTTAATCCAGTCTATCATTGATGGACATTTGGGTTGGTTCCAAGTCTTTGCTATTGTGAATAGTGCTGCAATAAACATACCTGTGCATGTGTCTTTATGGCAACATGTTTTATAATCCTTTGGGTATATACCCAGTAATGGGATTGCTGGGTCAAATGATATTTCTAGTTCTAAATCCTTGAGGAATTGCCACACTGTCTTCCACAATGGTTGAACTAGTTTACAGACCCACCAACAATGTAAAAGTGTTCCTATTTCTCCACATCCTCTCCAGCACCTGTTGTCTCCTGACTTTTTAATGATCGCCATTCTAACTGGTGTGAGATGGTATCTCATTGTGGTTTTGATTTGCATTTCTCTGATGGCCAGTGATGATGAGCATTTTTTCATGTGTCTGTTGGCTGCATAAATGTCTTCTTTTGAGAAGTGTCTGTTCATATCTATCCTTCACCCAATTTTTGATGGGGTTGTTTTTTTCTTGTAAATTTGTTTGAGTTCTTCGTATATTCTGGATATTAGCCCTTTGTCAAATGAGTAGATTGCAAAAATTTTTTCCCATTCTGTTGGTTGCCTGTTCACTCTGATGGTAGTTTCTATTGCTGTGCAGAAGTTCTTTAGTTTAATTAGATCCCATTTGTCAATTTTGGCTTTTGTTGCCATTGCTTTTGGTGTTTTAGGCATGAAGTCCTTGCCCATGCCTATGTCCTGAATGGTATTGCCTAGGTTTTCTTTTAGGGTTTTTATGATTTTAGGTCTAACATATAAGTCTTTAATCCATCTTGAATTAATTTTTGTATAAGGTGTAAGGAAGGGATCAAGTTTCACCTTTCTACATATGCCTAGCCAGTTTTCCCAGCCCCATTTATTAAATAGGGAATCCTTTCCCCATTTATTGTTTTTGTCAGGTTTGTCAAAGATCAGATGGTTGTAGATGTGTGGTATTATTTCTGAGGCCTCTGTTCTGTTCCATTGGTCAATACCTCTGTTTAGGTACCAGTACCATGCTGTTTTGGTTACTGTAGCCTTGTAGTATAGTTTGAAGTCAGGCAGCGTGATGCCTCCAGCTTTGTCCTTTTGGCTTAGGATTGTCTTGGCAATGTGGGCTCTTTTTTGGTTCCATATGAACTTTAAAGTAGTTTTTTTCCAATTCTGTGAAGAAAGTCATTGGTAGCTTGATGGAGATGGCATTGAATCTATAAATTGCCTTGGGCAGTATGGCCATTTTCACGATATTGATTCTTCCTATCCATGAGCATGGAATGTTCTTCCATTTGTTTGTGTCCTCTAGTATTTCGTTGAGCAGTGGTTTGTAGTTCTCCTTGAAGAGGTCCTTCACATCCCTTATAAGTTGGATTCCTAGGTATTTTATTCTCTTTGAAGCAGTTGTGAATGGGAGTTCACTCATGATTTGGCTCTCTGTCTGTTATTGGTGTATAAGAATGCTTGTGATTTTTGCACATTGCTTTTGTATCCTGAGACTTTGCTGAGTTGCTTATTAGCTTAAGGAGATTTTGGGCTGAGATGATGGGGTTTTCTAGATATACAATCATGTCATCTGCAAACAGGGACAATTTGACTTCCTCTTATCCTAATTGAATACCCTTTATTTCTTTCTCCTGCCTGATTGCCTTGGCCAGAACTTCCAACACTATGTTGAATAGGAGTGGTGAGAGAGGGCATCCTTGTCTTGTGCCAGTTTTCAAAGGGAATGCTTCCAGTTTCTACCCATTCAGTATGATATTGGTTAGGGGTTTGTCATAAATAGCTCTTATTATTTTGAGATACGTCCCATCAATACCTAATCTATTGAGAGTTTTTAGCATGAAGGGTTGTTGATTTTGACAAAGGCCTTTGCTGAATCTATCGATAATCATGTGGTTTTTGTCTTTGGTTCTGTTTACATGCTGGATTACGTTTATTGATTTGCATATGTTGAACCAGCCTTGCATCCCAGGGATGAAGCCCACTTGGTCATGGTGGATAAGCTTTTTGATGTGCCGCTGGATTCGGTTTGCCAGTAATTTACTGAGGATTTTTGCATTGATGTTCATCAGGGATATCGGTCTAAAATTCTCTTTTCGTGTTGTGTCTCTGCCTGGCTTTGTTATCAGGACGATGCTGCCCTCATAAAATGAGTTAGGGAGAATTCCCTCTTTTTCTGTTGATTGGAATAGTTCCAGAAGAATGGTACCAGCTCCTCCTTGTACCTCTGGTAGAATTCAGCTGTGAATCCGTCTGTTTCTGGACTTTTTTTAGTTGGTAAGCTTTTAACTGTTGCCTCAATTTCAGAGCCTGTTATTGGTCTATTCAGAGATTCAACTTCTTCCTGATTTAGTCTTGGGAGGGCGTATGTGTCCAGGAATTCATCCATTTCTGCAAGATTTTCTAGTTTATTTGCATAGAGATGTTTATAATATTCTCTGATGGTCGTTTGTATTTCTGTGGGATCGGTGATGATATCCCCTTTATCATTTTTTATTGCGTCTATTTGATTCTTCTCTGTTTACTTCTGTATTAGTCTTGCTAGTGGTCTATCAATTTTGTTGATCTTTTCAAAAAAACCAGCTCCTGGATTCATTGATTTTTTGAAGGGTTTTTTGTGTCTCTATCTCCTTCAGTTCTGCTCTGATATTAGTTATTTCTTGCCTTCTGCCAGCTTTTCAATGTGTTTGCTCTTGCTTCTCAAGTTCTTTTAATTGTGATGTTAGGGTGTCAGTTTTAGATCTTTCCTGCTTTTCTCTTGTGGGCTTTTAGTGCTGTAAATTTCCCTCTACACACTGCTTTAAATGTGTCCCAGAGATTCTGGTATGTTGTGTCTTTGTTCTCAGTGGTTTCAAAGAACATCTTTATTTCTGCCTTCATTTCATTATGTATCAGTACTCATTCCAGAGCAGGTTGTTCAGTTTCCATGTAGTTGAGCAGTTTTGAGTGAGTTTCTTAATCCTGAGTTCTAGTTTGATTGCACTGTGGTCTGAGAGACAGTTTTTTATAATTTCTGTTCTTTTACATTTGCTGAGGAGTGCTTTACTTCCAACTATGTGGTCAATTTTGGAATAAGTGTGATGTGGTGCTGAGAAGAATGTATATTCTGTTGATTTGGGGTGGAGAGTTCTGTAGATGTCTGTTAGGTCCACTTGGTGCAGAGCTGAGTTCAAGTCCTGGATATCCTTGTTAACTTTCTGCTAATGTTGACAGTGGGTTGTTCAAGTCTCCCATTATTATTGTGTGGGAGTCTAAATCTCTTTGTAGATCTCTAAGGAATTGCTTTATGAATCTGGGTGCTCCTGTGTTGGGTGCATATATATTTAGGATAGTTAGCTCTTCTTGTTGAGTCGATCCCTTTACCATTATGTAATGACCTTCTTTGTCTCTTTTGATGTTTGTTGGTTTAAAGTCTTTTTTATCAGAGACTAGGATTGCAACTTCTGCCTTTTTTTTTGTTTTCCATTTGCTTGGTAGATCTTCCTCCATCCCTTTATTTTGAGCCTATGTGTGTCTCTGCACATGAGATGGGTCTCCTGAATACAGCACACTGATGGGTCTTGACTCTTTATCTAATTTGCCAGTCTGTGTCTTTTAATTGGAGCATTTAGCCCATTTACATTTAAGGTTAATATTGTTATGTGTGAATTTGATCCTTTCATTATGATGTTAGTTGGTTATTTTGCTCTTTAGTTGATGCAGTTTCTTCCTAGCCTCGATGGTCTTTACAATTTGGCTTGTTTTTGCAGTGGCTGGTACTGGTTGTTCCTTTCCATGTTTAGTGTTTCCTTCAGGAGCTCTTTTAGGGTAGGCCTGGTGGTAACAAAATCTCTCAGCATTTGCTTGTCTGTAAAGGATTTTATTTTTCCTTCACTTATGAAGCTTAGTTTGGCTGGATATGAAATTTTGGGTTGAAAATTCTTTTCTTTAAGAATGTTGAATATTGGCCCCCACTCTTCTGGCTTGTAGAGTTTCTGCCAAGAGGTCCGCTGTTAGTCTAATGGGCTTCCGTTTGTGGGTAACCCAACCTTTCCTTCTGGCTGCCCTTAACATTTTTTCCTTCATTTCAACCTTGGTGAATCTGACAATTATGTGTCTTGGAGTTGCTCTTCTCAAGGAGTATCTTGGTGGCATTCTCTGTATTTCCTGAATTTCAGTGTTGGCCTGCCTTGCTAAGTTGGGAAAGTTCTCCTGGATAATATCCTGCAGAATGTTTTCCAACTTGGTTCCATTCTCCCTGTCACTTTCAGGTACACCAATCAGACGTAGATTTGGTCTTTTCACATAGTCCCATATTTCTTGGAGGCTTTGTTCATTTCTTTTTACTCTTTTTTGTCTAAACTTCACTTCTCGCTTCATTTCATTCATTTGATCTTCAGTCACTGATACTCTTTCTTCCACTTGATCGAATTGGCTACTGAAGCTTGTGCATTCGTCATGTAGTTCTCGTGCCATGGTGTTCAGCTCTGTCAGGTCATTTAAGGTCCTCTCTACATTGGTTATTCTACTTAGCCATTTGTCTAATCTTTTTTCAAGGTTTTTAGCTTCTTTGCAGTGGGTTCGAACTTCCTCCTTTAGCTCGCAAAAGTTTGATCGTCTGAAGCCTTCTTCTGTCAGCTCGTCAAAGTCATTCTCCGTCCAGCTTAGTCCCTTTGCTGGCGAGGAGTTGCGTTCCTTTGGAGGGGGAGAGGCGCTTTGATTTTTAGAATTTTCAGCTTTTCTGCTCTGTTTTTTCCCCATCTTTGTGGTTTTATCTACCTTTGGTCTTTGATGATGGTGACGTACAGATGGGGTTTTGGTGTGGATGTCTTTTCTGTTTGTTAGTTAGTTTTCCTTCTAACAGTCAGGACCCTCAGCTGCAGGTCTGTTGGAGTTTGCTGGAGGTCCATTCCAGACCTGTTTGCCTGGGTATCAGCAGTGGAGGCTGCAGAACAGCGAATATTGCTGAACAGCAAATGTTGCTGCCTGATCTTTCCTCTGGAAGTTTCATCTCAGAGGGGTACCCGGCCGTGTGAGGTGTCAGTCTGCCCCTACTGGGGGGTGCCTCCCAGTTAGACTACTCGGGGGTCAGGGCCCCACTTGAGGCAGTCTGTCCATTCTCAGATCTCAAACTCCATGCTGGGAGAACCACTACTGTATTAAAAGCTGTCAGACAGGGACATTTAAGTCTGTAGAGGTTTCTGCTGCCTTTTGTTCAGCTGTGCTCTGCCCCCAGAGGTGGAGTCTACAGAGGCAGGCAGGCCTCCTTGAGCTGCGGTGGGCTCCACCCAGTTCGAGCTTCCCAGCTGCTTTGTTTACCTACTGAAACCTCAGCAATGGCGAGCGCCCCTCTTCCAGCCTCGCTGCCACCTTGCAGTTCGATCCCAGACTGCTGTGCTAGCAATGACCGAGGCTCTGTGGGCGTGGGACCCTCCGAGCCAGGTGCGGGATATAATCTCCTGGTGTGCTGTTCGCTAGGACCGTTGGAAAAGTGCATTATTAAGTTGGGAGTGACCCGATTTTCCAGGTGCCATCTGTCACAGCCTTGCTTGGCTAGGAAAGGGAATTCGCTGATCCCTTGCGCTTCCCGGGTGAGGTGATGCCTTGCCCTGCTTCGGCTCACTCTGCACCCACTGTCCTGCACCCACTGTCCAACAAGCCCCAGTGAGATGAACCCGGTACCTCAGTTGGAAATGCAGAAATCACCTGTCTTCTGCGTCGCTCATGCTGGGAGCTGTAGACTGGAGCTGTTCCTATTCGGCCATCTTGGAACTGCCCCCCTCTTCATGCAGTGTTTACTTCTTCCAGCAACAATGTGTGGCAATGTGCATGGAGTATTGCCAACTAGAGAAGCTCATGTGAGCCTTAGTGTCCAGGGTTTTTATTGGTGTCTGTCTTGCAGGCAAGACTGCCTGCCTGTGTGGTTGACATTAGTCTACGCCCTCTCTAGAAATCGAGCTAATACCCTGTGAGCCAAAGTTCTCATCATAAATGACATTGTATAGACTACCTGGTGTCACCTGAAACTCCCATGTTGACAAGGATACCCTGTCCGGGAGGACATTCCAAGAGCTTAGAGGTTATCATTCAAGAGCTAGGGGCAAGGGCCAAACATGGGGCAAGGGCCAAACATTAGGCAACGGAGATTCTATACCGCATACTGATAGAAAGATTAAAGACTTAGATAGGACCTCCCTGTCTGCATTCTTCTGTATTTCACAGCTGAGGTATGATTTTGATAATGGTTCCACTGTTTTTTTCTTGCATCCATCCATATGAGATCCTAGAACTGTATTTTTAACTTCCTATTCCACAACTAGTGTAATACACCCCAGGAACTACCTGGTTAACAGTATAAGAAGTAGTTGCGATGGTGACTCTTATCAGGGATAGGTATGCTCATAGGTGGTAGATGAAATTCCGTGAGGTTTCCGGTGAGGAGAAGACATAGTGAGAACAGACTCTGAAGCCTTGACATATGAGGAGTCTTATGACAGAAGAAAGAGAATCTTGGCAGATATTTGTAAGCTTCATGTCAGGGGGTGTGGCTGACCAACTACAGGAATTTCACACTAGTATACAAAGTGACTCATTCAAATATTCAGTAGTTTAATAATAATCTCTTGCACTCTGCCCTCCTGTTTTGTGCCAGGTATGCCAAGCAGTGAGACTATAATCCTGAGCAGAAACAGGCATGCTCTCAGTCCTCGTGGAGATTGTTGGTTTTGGGTTTTTTTTTTTTTTTTTTTTTTTGCAGGTGGGTGGGGGATGTAGAAATAAGCAGCAAGGACATCTGCTGAGAAAATTGGGATGGAGTCAAGGGGATGTGATATGTAGAGAAAAGGAATCACACTGGATCCTTCCTCAAAGTCAGTAAAACAAGGCTTCTTAAATAGCCTCTCAGTTCCACCTCCGATGGCAGAAAGAAAAGACCAGATTAACAATTGTATACATTTGTTTTGTTTTCTAATCTTTCTGGGTCAGTGGCATTTATCTTTGGTCACTTGCATTCCTCCTCAGAGCTCTGCTTTTCCTAGACAAGGACTGACTGAATGGGTATCTAGCTTTCCTGGGCTGCCAGCACTTTGGGAAGACCTAGACACCACCCTGACCATCAGATCCTGGTATTATATAAAGAGTTCTAGAAATAGGTTGTGTGAAGGTTAGTTCCTGGTCTGTTACCACTCACTATGAGACAGACACCACTGAGGACGTCAGTGAGGTGCTATCGGACCCCCTTCGTCCCTCACCCCCATCTTCCATACCTTTCAGCCTCAAAGCCTTCATTTTCATCTGGTTTATAGACTTCTACATTAGAAGTTTATTGGAAGAAAGGGCATTCTTCTAGAAAAAGTTTTTCAAAACCAGTTACTGAACCCCTGTATACAACTCATTTTTTTCCTCTATGCAAAATAAACTATACCTTTTCTGAGCTGCAAATGTATGGGACTTTAAAGAGGGAATAAATCACCTGAAAATCTTGCTTAAAAATGTAGATTCTGGGCTTCTGCCCTGGGATTCTGGTTAAGTATGGTGTGACACCCAAGAATCTGCATTTTTAAACAGCATCTCAAGTGATTCTGATGCTGATGGCCCATGGATCTGCCTATAAACCTCTGTGCTATACAGGGTGTATACAGATTCAGTAGGGTAATGCAGTCTGAAGAAAGCAACTGGAAGACTGGAGAGGGACCCTGTCCATCCCCAGGGCATTCACTGTTATAAATTACTCATGTAAATCCTCCATCCTTTGTCCTCTCTTCCCTTTTTATTGCAGGAAAATGTGTGTTTTAGAGGCACAGCTTTCCATCATGGTCCTCAATGCTCTTGCAAATTACAAAATCACAAAATATGCTGTTTTATAGAAACCTTACTTCAGATAGCATACTGAAGCAGATTTTGTAGGATTGGTTTTACCTGAAATAATGTGAATTCATTGTTTTTTAAAACAAATACAGAGGTACCTTATATATGTAAATTTCAATGAGATGCTTCCTAAAAGAAGCCTTGAAATCTAAAACAAGGGGTGCTCCTGAAGATTTACTTATGAGTATGGTGAGCATTGTTAAATTTAAAGTCATTTCGTTTCCCCCTAATCTTACTTTAAAAGCTTTCCAAGAGATTAATGGACAAGAAATTCAAAGAGCCAATCACAAGCGCATTACAAAAGCTAGAGCAACGTGGCGGAAGTGTAAGTAGAATATTATTCCTTAAGTCTTTTTTTTTTTTTTTTTAAACTTTTAGGTGTATTACTAAATTGACACATAAATAACATATACTATCTCATTTCAGCCACAGGTAACTATGTGAAATTGATAGTTATTTTCCTTTTAGAACTCAAGAGTTTCTGTTTCTAGGTCACACTGTTCTTAAGCCCTGTGACTCAGACCAGACTCAGGTTGAATAAATATAGGGCTTGTACACTTTCACAGTGCTTAATGTGGCACTCCATGTGGCACAGTGGTACAGTTTTTTTCTTTAAAGTATTTTCAGTGGTTTAGTTTTGACCATCAAAAAGTTCAGAAAACCAAATGATTAACTTAGCTCATTGAGGAAAAATACTTTTTTCTCTTTGATTTGCTGCCTTTTCTGACTCAGACGTCCAGATGATTGCACTATTCTGTCTGTAAGTGCGTGCATACCCCCATAGGTGTACACACACACACGGACACATGTGCACACACAGTGCTGGAATAGTTTAATTGGTTATTCTAACTTTTCAAGGTACAAAAATATGGAGGATTTCATAACTGTATGGTGTCAAATTACTAGACTAATTGAATTTTCAGCATTTGAAGGAAGCATTCAGATAATCTCGTCTTAGAAATATTTCCATAAAAGCAGTCCTTGCTTTTGGAAATTTTGTTTAATTAGATCTTAATGATAGAATTGCGTGTGACCATCTTAACATTGCATAACTTAGTTCCATTATAGGTACTTCTAAAGGAATTAGTTATGAGAAAATCTACCTGATCATATACAATTTTAAAATGGCAGACATAAAGCTTTAGCAAAATACCTCATTTGACCGATCTCAATGAGTTGTTTGATTGATTATATTCTTTCCATGATGGATGCCTAGAATACAGTTGACAAGAGGAAGTAAGTGCCTAAGCCTACTAGATAATGAATTTCTTTGTTGTGTTTGGGTCCTAGGAAGAGCATTAGCATTCAGACACCTTGTTGAGGAGATGTGCAGAACCTTCCCCTAGCTAATCCCATGTCTCCTCTGCAGCAAGGAGATTCTTGCTTGCTCTCTGAGAACTTAAATGCAAAATATATTTCTCCTTTCTTCTTCTTTGGAGTGGAAGTGAACAAATGCTAAATAATGATGCCACAGCTTTTCAGTGGGAAACACTCCCTAGGTGATTTTCTATATCCTGTGGACCAGTATGGGAAATGGGACAAGTAGAAAGGGACAGGCCAAGCATATTAGATTTTGTGGTGGGAGTGGAGGGGGTGTGGAGGAGAAGATAGTATATGTGTAAATAAAGTTTAGAAACAGCACATTAAGATTTCGAAGGGGAACACAGAGCTGTAGTTGAGTAATCCAGGATCCCAGAAATATCAAATTCTTTTTTTACTACTCCATCTTACTAGCTTTGAATGTTGCTAATACAGAATTTTAAAAAAGATTTTGTAGCTACAAGGGCTGTTGTTATTTATTTTCTTCTGACTCGTCGTTTCCCCCTCCTTATGTCCTACATAATATTTTAATAATGATTGATGTAATTGGAATAGAAAATTTTCTATTGTAATTACATGCCAAAGAATTTCTCTTAGCTTAATTATTACTGTGCTAACTTCTGTTACTTTGTAATCCTTCATGAAATAAATGAATGCTCTTCTTTCTCTTCTAAGAGCTTAAAAGCTTATATATCTCTTTCTTTCTTAAAATATTAGAAATTAAGTCTAAAAATGAGTGTTCTCAGTTGTGGTTTCTCATTTCTTGGGACTTGTGTATATCAGTGATGGAACTATTCAACTTCTGGGTACAGGAAAGTATCTGTTACAGATAGTCACAGTGTTACTTTCTTAGAACTGATCTGCCTTAAATTGAAATCAGTTCATTCTTAGCCTGATTTGATTTTTTTCTAAGTGAAATGCACATTTATTTTGGGAAAGGCATAACACAAATCCTGATTTTTATTGATTGTGTGGGACCTTAACTATGTGGCAGGTACTCTGCTGAGTACTTTTTAGACATGAAACTCACTTACTCTTGCTAGTCATCAGAGGGAGATTTTGTTGTTATCTCCCTCTAGAGATCACGGAACTTAGGCACAGAGAAGTAATTAGTCCAGGTTTGACAAATAAGTGACTAGTAGATGCTGAATTCAGATACTGGTAGTCTGGCTTCTAACTACTTTTCTAGTTAGATACTTCAAAAAAAGAGAAAGAAACAGCCTATATTTTATTTAACTCAGCAAAAAGTCCTTCTTATTTCATCATTTTGTTCTTACCCCTTTTTGTTTGTTTTGAGTTTTGGATACTTTCTGGGCATATTCCTGCAAATATAATACCTATTAGGGGAACTCTGCGTGATACTAATAATGCTCAATTTTTTTCTGTTGACAGGGAAGCCTTAGCATC
This sequence comes from Symphalangus syndactylus, assembly GCF_028878055.3. Taxonomy (NCBI): domain Eukaryota; kingdom Metazoa; phylum Chordata; class Mammalia; order Primates; family Hylobatidae; genus Symphalangus; species Symphalangus syndactylus. The sequence goes on from NC_072438.2 coordinate 28,504,932, forward strand.
ATCAAATCTAAAATTCCAACATACTGCTCCATATGCTGTTGAAGAAGGGAGCCAACAAAAAGTGTTTTTTCTACCTGGTGATGTGTCAAGCACTGACCGTGGGTACTCATTTATTTTATTCTTTTGTAAATCACAGCCACCATTCATTATTTACTAGGTTAAGATGAATATACACTGAATCAAAGTTATTCATCAACAAAAAAGAACAGTTACTAATGGAAAGTTATTAAAATAAGTTCTGTAAGAGTACAACTTTGAGGTTTATTTTTTGTATTTTTATTATTTGTGCGAAGAACCATTATTGAGTTTGCAAGATAAGATGTATTTGTATTTTCTAGTGTCTTTAACAGTTTTTTGGCAATCAGTTTGTAGCTGTGCCGTTATTTTTATAGACAGTTTGCCATTTCTTGGGTTTAATGTTTAACAAGGCTATAGAAATTTAAAATAGTGGACAAATGTTTGTGAATACACTTTTAAAAAATTGTTTTAAAAGAGAAAAGTGGTCTTGCTTTGTTGCCCAGACTGGAGTGCAGTGGCATAATCATAGCTCACCACAAGCCTCAAATTTTTATGCTCAGATGATCCTTTCATCTCAGCCTCCTGATTAGCTGGGACTATAGGCATGTGCCACCATGCCCAACTAATTTTGAAATTTGCTTGTAGAGATGGGCTCTCACTCTGTTGTCCAGGCCGGTCTCGAAATTCTGTCGAGTGATGCCACCATGCCTGGCCCCATGAATACACTATTAATATTGTTTGTAAATATGTATTTTATAATGTACAATGCTTGGAGAATTTTCAGAGTGAGTATTCTAGTTTAAAAAATTTTTTCTAATTCTGGAAATTCTATTACAAGTATGTTGTTTATTACAACTCATTACAACTACCTAAATTTTAGGTGTTAACTGTATTTAAGTAAATGTTATTTTTGCATTTCATAGCCAGAAAATACTGATGTTCACAAAAGATATTCAGCAATTAAAATGTTAAAACTTGTACATGCATTCATTGATTTTGTTGTGCTTATGTTTGTTTAGCAATTTTTAAGAAGCTTTTAAAACATAATATAGAAAAACATAATATAGACATAGTTCAGAATTTTGATGTAATAGAAGCAATTCCCTCTGGCTACAACAGCTAACAGCTGCCTGCCTGCTGGCCTTGCTTTTACCTGTTTTCATTGCATTTGGCACCATCCAGAGCTATCAGCCATCTAGAAAATATTGTAAGATTTAGTTTTAAATCTAATAATTAAAAAATTTCTTGGAAAAGACCTATAACATAGACAGTAGAGTTATAAACATTTTATTTTGCTTTTATTTTTTCTTTTTGAAATACAAAATGTGCACATTGAGTTTACACAAACACGTGATGGCAAATTTCAGTGTACATGTATTGTACTACTCTTAATTTCTACACTGGTGATAGCAGGGCAGCTTTCAACATCCTATCTCTACACCAGAATAGATACCTGATTTATTGTTGCAAAGATAGTTGCAAATTTCCTCCTTCTGTAGCCTCTTGGTCTTTCTTTGTGTTATTTCTACAAAACAGGGACGATGTGTGTGTCTTTAGTAATGTGGCAACTTTACAGTTTTGGCTAAGATGATTAAAAATAATCTGAATTATGATGAGCTAAAGCATACTGTAATCCGGATTAGTTGTTGAGCACTTATTTTCTACTAAATCTTGGTAGTAGTTGTCAATGTAATGGAACCACTGGTGCTTTCAAAGTGAATTTTGCTTGCTGTTTGTTCCTAGTAGACAGTGGGGTAGTCAAGGTTTCTTTGTCCCTGAATGGCTTGTAATATAAACATGCTGTAAGGAAGTCGGGAAAGAGGACAGATTTGGCCTTTAATGCTGTTAGGATTACTTGTTATTAAGCATTACTATATACTGGAGGATAGATATCCTGACCCTTTGCATATGTCTGTAAACATCCTTGTTTTGTTTGATGCCTTCTTGAACTTCCACTTAATGATACAATAGAAAACAGCCTGTAAGATTGAACAAATCCAAAATTATTATATAGGCCTTGGCTGTAATGTATTATGGAAGATTAAATGCTTATTAACATAAGTTTTATTAGGCATATGCTGATATCTGATAAACTAATTTTTAAATGTTTAAAAATGCCAGATTAATTTCTAACAAAATTAATTTCTAACAGGTGGGAAGGCCATAGAAACTGGAACTATGCGTTTTTTTAATTGTAGTTAATTGTAGTAATCTTGTTTACTTAAAGTATATAAATGGAATTACAGCATTCAAACATGAAAATTAATTTCTGGAAATTAAATGCAGATGTCACTACATTAGAAAACCATTCAAAATCCTAGGACTGAATACATACAAATGAGTAGCAAAAAACACTGATATTTTAAAATCACTGATATGTGAAAGCCTCAATAATCCCATGGCTAAGGAACCAATAAAACTATCTGCCAGATTCTATTACTTTTGAATATTCACAGAGTATGAAATGAGTTAGAACATCCCGTGAACTCAGTGGCATTATGAAAAGGATGCAGATCTTTTGGGGATTGCTTTATATTAAAACAAAGCTTGTTTGCATAATATGCTTCAGTGTCAAGCTGAGCAATCTATGCTAAAAGTGGTAGCTCCAACTTTAAGGGTGGTAGAATAGTTCACATTTGTCTGTTGGATTCAGGATCTATTTGACAAGTTAAATCACATTTTCAAAGAGCTGCATGGAGCGCATTATGTTTTCATCCTGTAAGGGAGAAACATAGAGCGATTAAATTCAGCATATCTGCAAGGAAAAGTACATTATTTTGCCCCTGAGTATTGCCTCCTCCATCAACCACCTATGCCAAAAGCTCAAATATTAAGTGTTTGCAAATGTAAATGACATTCTATCCATTTTCCACATAGATGACTACGAAGGACCCATTTTATATTTTGTGGAGTCTATTGACCAGGCATTAAACCACTTTATTTAAATCTTTACTTGGTATTAATGGAGGATATTTCTCAAATCATAATGCCAAAATGGAAACTACAGAGGCGCAGAGGTAAGTCAAAGCAAATGAGAATTTTGGCATTCTATGTAGATCGCAGGCAAAAGCACACAGACTTTTATACAGGTACAAGGAAAATTGTGTGTGTGTATGAGCCAGCAGTTCATGAAGATTGGAGGCTGGCGCGTAGGAGGCAGGGTGGTGGATTAAGAGGTAACATGTTTGCAGTAATCAGTCATTTCTCTTTCTGTTTGCTAGTTATTTCTCTTTCTGTTTGCTAGTTATGGCTAAATCTGTGTGGCCTGAAGGAGCCTTTAAAAATGAATGGTCTCTCAATTACAGAGAAAGAATTGGGGAGCAGAAACCACTGCTCAGTGGCTGTGTTCAGTTTAGCATATTCTTTAGAAATGAGTTAGGGGACAGACTTTGGGCATTATTGGAGCACTTGTCAGTTGCATGTGAATAGCACTTACTGAGCTGTTTATGGTAGTGGTAAATGGTGGCTGAACCAAAAATGGCTTCCACTGCTAGAAACCAAGTAACAACATAAACCAAGTAAACATCACCGTCAAGCAGCTTAATGTCACCAAATTAATTCTCTCAAAGACCACTGCATCGAAATCCAAGTTGAGAAACAAGCAGACATCCAGAAAGGTAAGAACAACAATTTAAAAATGAAGAGAAAAACTAAAGAAACAACAGATGTCTTTGTTTTCATGATTATTTGAAAAATTCTTTTTTTCTTTTTTTATTTTTGAGGCAGAGTCTATTCCTGTTGCCCATCATTCTGGAGTGCAGTGGCACGATCATGGCTCAACTGGGCTCAAGTGATCCTCCTGCCTCAGCCTCCCAAGTAGCTGAGACTTCAGCCACATGCCACCGTGCCCAGCTAACTTAATTTTTTTTTGTAGAGATGGGGTCTTGCTATGTTGCCCACAAAATCCTGGCCTTAAATTTTCCCGCCTCAACCTCCCATAGTGCTGGGATTACAGTTGTGAGCTACTGTACCAGGCCTAAACAAACAATTTTTAACTGTGGTTCTGCCCACACATCAAGTCAAATAAATAATTCTAAGTAAGCTAACAAACACTGGTTTCTTTGATAACAGGCTAGTACTTGGAGTTCTCTTCAGAGAAAATTTTCCGCTGTTTATTTTTTGTGACTGAAGACCATTAGTGAGTTCAATCAAAGAGCCATTTCTTGTCCACATACACTAAAACAATAACGACTTTTCTCTTAGAAATCAGATAGAAGCTTGGCCTGTTGTGATGCATACTCGGCTATCTAGGAATTCTAATGCTACGGAGATATGATAGATAATTTATGAGTTACGCTAAGTTTGGGCAAAGAGCAATTCAAATCTCATATATGTTTTATCCTCCATGATGAATACTCTGTAAGGAATTTGGGAATCAAAAACACAGTACATGTGCAACTTTGATATCCCCAGGGTTTCCTCCATAGCCTGACTCAGTAGGCACTCTAAATGTTGATTATGTAATTGGTGCTTGTTTTCCGAGGGGTAGGCTTATGTTGCATATTGTAGAAGTGGTAGATGTAGGCATATGATCTCTATATTTTGCCCAGTTCATGGCAGCTAGCTGCTAATACTCAGTTTAGCTGTTATGATAGCTGAATTGATAGTTACTACACTTTCATTACTTACTTTTTGGCAGCTTTCAATGAACTCATCTATGGTAACAACCCCATCTTTATTTTTGTCCATTTTCTGTTCAGGAAGAAAACAAAAAATTGTATTTAGACTTATCCCTTAATACCCTCATACCTGGACCAAATGAGCTGAAGCTGATAAAAAGAAAACCTAGCTGCTTATTTCACATGGAGGGACTATTTCAGAGCAGGAACCAGCAGTTTCTTAGAAAAATGATAGGGCCAAATGCTTCTGGCTTTTCCCTTTGCAATATAATGTGGTGAAGATTTAGAGTCACCCTGTCCTAGGTAAAATCCCACCTTCTAGATATGACAGAGCTCGGGTAATTTGCTGAAACTTTCACAGCTTGCTTTTTGTCTCATCTGTAAAATGGGATAAAACTGAATGAACACAAAACTTGTGAAACATAAGAACTGTTTAGTGTTGTATCTTGGATTTAGTGAATGTTCAATAAATGTAGTTATCAGCACTGTAAATTCAAAACCAAAGCTATTAAATTAATAGGATGGTAAATACTGTTTTGTTTCAGTAAAAATTATTTTCCTTTGCTTTCTTTTGAATCATCGTGGTGCGTGGCAAACATCAGGAAATTTTCTCCTAACTTCATGCCCTCTTGACTTCTGTTTTCATTCCTACCTGAAAAAATGTTTCAACATGTTGTCTGGGAGCATCTTCTTTGAGGACAGGATATGTACATTTACCCATCATATCGTATATTGCTTTCATTATATCAAGCATTTCCTGAAAAGTAAAAGGCACTCACGTGAGGCTGCACACATGTATGAAGAAACCAGTCTAAGAAGCTCTGACAGATTGTTCCTACTCAATTTTAAATTTTTGACTTTTTGTTTGTTGGATTCTTTGTTAGACGACTGTTGGTTGTCCCAAAGGAAAAGCCAACAAACAGTTTTCTGCCTTAAGAGCAGAAGAATCAGAATTTAAGAATGAATTCTGATCTCTTGGTTTCAAAATGTAGCAAATTTCCGTGCATCTACCATAGTCAGGAAAAGAATATGCTGGTTTAATGTTTGGATTTCTATAGACTTTAAGTAGACTATGTTTAATGTGTTGATCATCAGTTTCCATCTATTGAGAATCAAATATACTGCACACCATAAACACCATCTAGAATTAGTGAAATTGATTGGTAAGTTTTAAAGTGCATTAGGGTTTTCGCTGTATTTTTCCTACTGTGGCTTTAACTTAAGTCACATGTGAAGACTAGTCAAAAAATTTTGACCCTGGGAAACACCTTGAAATTTTATTATTAACTTTTTCTCTAAAACAGTCTAATTTTGCCTTATCATTTTCATTCTCATGAGTAAAAATATCTAATAACTTAAACATTTAGATTTATTGTTGTACATTTGTTTCACATGAAAGTTCTCTCAATTGGGTTGATAATACAGATCTAATATATATTTACTTTTAAGAGTATTCAATTCTATTATAAATGATTAATTTGTAAACAGGTGAAACCTTTTAAGATATTTTAAGCATAGATAAGTAGCAAGTAGTTTGTTAGACACAGGCAGAATTCTTGAGATGTGTTAAACATAGAGGTAAGAATTGAAGAACAAGAGACACTTAAGGTATCCTAAGTATCTGGGTAATAAATATTCATGATATAAAGATATACAAGAAGTACTATTTAGGATATGCTCCATATACATGAACACTTAATAAATAGCCATAAGGTCTTAATTAATTTGGCACCCACTAGTGACACTTATTCTGGCCCCAGGTGTCCTCTGTGCAAGAAACACAAATGAAACCCATTACTACTTATCAGGCTATACTTGTGACCTGGCACACTTGCACCTGTGTCTCTCCAGTAGCACAAGTTCATGTCATTGGCTGTTGGCCCTGGGCACCTTTTGTCTGTGGGGCCTCTTGCTCAAAACTCAATTCTGGGGAAGGCTCGTGAGGCAGAGACAGGACATAGGCACATTGAGCATGCCCAGGATTTAGGGAGTGTGGTCTTTCAACCCCATTTGCATCCTATCCTGCGTGGTTAACTTACCCCGTCCCTTTCCCTTTACTTCTCGCTGTGTTTTAAATTGGTTTAATAAATTGTGTAATACGAGTATCTTAATTTGGTCTGTGAACCTTGTTTCCTGGATAGTCTGCCTCAAAATGCGTTTGGAGACCCCACCATTGCGTCAGGTCATTCCACAATCCCCACGATTGTAAAATTGCATTTCCTTATGGATCACATGCTGTGGGGGAAAAGAAAGGCTTCAGGCTAAATACTGAAACATGGGTTGGATACATTTTCTTTCTATCTGATTCCAACCATGATCTTTATTCCGTTCACAGTATTTATTAAGATGCCAGCAGGAAACAAGGGTATAATCTTTATGTGTTATATATTTACTTTGGAGCTTCACCATAAACTATTTCCCAAATTTTTAATTATACATCTTTCTTCCACTACATAAAATATTTTGGATTTCCTCAAAAAAACTTTTCAAATTAATAATTGCAATTATTTTAAAGTTAAGAAATGAAAATGGTCCAAATTACTGCGATGTTGGTGAGGCATCCCTTACCTCTTTAGTGATGTAGCCATCTTTATTTATGTCATACAGATTAAATGCCCAATTGAGTTTTTCTTGTACTGTCCCTCGGAGCAAAATGGAAAGACCTTTGATGAAATCCTAAAAAGAAATAAAAATTCAATTTTATATGACATTTCTAAAAAAAAAAAAAAAAACCAAAGAAATGATGGAAGTAAGGGCTAAGGGCTACTACAACCCTCTGGATTTTGAACCATTTATTTAGCAAAATGATTGATGTGTTATTGGTTGTCTATTTTTCAGACTTCTCTGTGGGCATAAATCACTCCTTAGTCTTAACATTTTCATATTCCAGATTTAACTCTGGAAACTGAGTTAAATCAATGGTCGTACTGGAAATTGTACCAATGGATACCCACACAGCTAGAGGCTTGAGTATAAGTGGTATTGGCTTTCCACTGCAAGTGCACATGATTTACTAAAAGAATCTAATAATAGTTTTTTCAAAAAAATACAAATGCACACATAACACACTTCAATGAAAAAACATTTGCTAATAAGAAATGTGGCTGTCCATAAAAGATAAACCAATCGTGGTCTTTAATTAGAAATCCAGTTATAATTTGCATATGGACAGTGGGTAAGAGCATGGAGCTGGAGAGGACAGACTGCCTGGATTCACCCTCCAGCTGTATTACTGGATGGCTTTGTGTCTTCAGGCAACTTAACATCCCTTTGCCTCAATTTTCATATCTGTAAAATGGAGCTAATAATAGTATCTACCTCTTCACAATTTTATGAGGATTAAAAAAGAGGCTGCTTATAACAGTCCTTGTCAAGGACATTGGCTATGTAAGTTTTTGTTAAGTAAATGGAGCCCTTAGTTTGTATCCTGGTTAAGCTGGTTTGATTGCATTGCAGACTGGCCAGATTAACTTGATTAAATTCATTTTTTTTTTTTTTTTTTTTTTGAGATGGAATCTTGCTCTGTTGCCCAGGCTGGAGTACAGTGGCACGATCTTGACTCACTGCAACTTCCATCTCCTGCCTCCTAGGTTCAAGCGATTCTTCTGCCTCATCCTCCCAAGTAGCTGGGACTACAGGCACCTACCACCATGCCTAATTTTTGTATTTTTGGTAGAGATGGGGTTTCACCATGTTGGCCAAGTTGGTCTTGAACTTCTGACCTTGTGATCTGCCCACCTCGGCCTCCAAAAGTGCTGGGATTACAGGCATGAGCCACCACGCCCGGCCAGATTTGTTGTTGTTATGTACAGCAGAGTTAACGTTACAATGTGCTGTATTCAGTTTATAGTCCACTTTTAGGTAGGAATGAAAGCAGAGGGGAAATCCAAAAGTCTTCTGGGTGAATTTGCATTATATCTCCCTTTCTCACATTCCTTCCTTTTATAGCTGTATTTCTGTCCGAATTTCTCAAAATGTTTTTTTCTTTTTTAAATAAGTAACATCCATATAGTTCAACATTTAAAAATTGTGTAAGCTGCCTGGTGAAAAATCTTTCTTCCCTTCCTGGACCCAGCCACCTGTTCCTTTTACTCATAGACTACTGGCATAAATAGTTTGTATTTACTTCCAAGGAATTTTTGTGCATAAATAAGTATAAGATATATTTGTTTTACTAGCTAACAGACTTCTATACTTTTTTTTACACTTAAACATAAATCAGGGAAACAATTTGAGTTTCCACTGTATATGTAAATGCATTGTAGTTTATTTAACCAAATTGTTCTTTTACATTTTTTCTCATTGTTATTTCTAGGTATTTTAATATTTCTGTTGCTGTTGTAAATATTTTTTCTATCATGTATTCTAAATTAGTTGTTTGTGTTTATGAAAGCCATTGATTTCTGTATGATAATTTTGTACCCTGTCAATTTGCTGACACCATACGTTGGTTTTCTTCTGGGTTTTCATGTGTGCAATATTAGCTGCAAATGGAATTAATTTTACCTATTTTTCTAATTTTTATATGTTTACTTTTTTCTAATTATATGGCCTAATATCTATAGAACAATGTTACATAGTGAAAATGATAATAGATATTCTTAGTTTTTTCTTGAACTTGAGAATATTTCAATTCACTTTTAAGCATGATACTTACTTTTATCATGGTAAAGAATTATACAACCATTCCACTTAAGCAAATTTATCAAGAATGGCCACTGACCTTTTTTGGCAAAAATGAAACAGACAAAAACAAATAATTGTCAAATTCATATTGCAAGGGACCCTGAATAGCCCAGTCAATTTTAAGAAAGAAAAACAAACTTGGAGGACTCACACTGCCCAATATCAAAACTTAGTACAAAGTTACATTAATCAAAACAGTGTGGTACTGGCATAAAGACAGATGTATAGAACAGTAGAATAGAATTGAGTCTAGATATAAACCAGCTGTCTGTGGCCAATTGGTTTTCAATAATGGTGCCAAGACCATTCAATAGCTATGAAAAGAATAGTCTCAATATATGGTGCTGTGGCAACTGGATCACCATACTTAGGCTGCTTCCCATTGGCATGCAGAGTAGAATGTCAAGTGAGAGAAAAACAAGATTCCAGAGAAAACCACAAGGAATTCCAATATTTGGCAGGCAAAGAGAGGAGAAGTTGGCAAAGCATCTTGAAAAGAAGTTGCCAAAGAAGTGAGTCAGGAGAACAGAGCATTCCCCTAGGAAAGGATTTTTCATTTTGCTGCCAAAGTTGGAAAAATGTTCACTGGACCAGCAACATGGAGGTCACCAGCAAGTGACAGGGAACAGTCCAGTGGAGTAGGAGTGAAGAGTAATTTTTAATGAGGAGCACTCTGAATACTGAAGAGAAGAATCTAAAAAGAGCAAGAGTCAGAAATGGGCTGTGCTCCTGAGAAGGTGGGGAGGCTCCAGAACACGGGTAGATGGGCCGACCTGAGAAGGGAGTTGATACATGAGACAGAAGGACATGGTGTGGATGCCAGCAGCTGCTTTGCAGGTGGGAAGATGACTGCATTTCTGTCTGATAGCTTTAGTGAGTGTGAGCTGTTTGAGAGTGAGGAGCCTGGTAGAAGAGATAAGAATCTGAGGTTTGAGGAGAGAGGCAGAAGCTCTGATACTAAGCAATAAGGTGACATGCAGATTAGAGAAAGGGAGACCTCCCTCAAATTATTTCCCTGCCATATTTTAGAAAATTATTTATGACATGGAATGTAGTTTAATTAAAAGGTAATGACAGCCCTTGGAGGTGTGAGTGTACATCTTGCACAACCAGCAGGCTGGGGATCATGGTTCATGCCTGTAATCCCAGCACTTTGGGTGGTGGAGTTGGGAGGGGTGTTTGAGCCCATGAGTTTGAAAGCAGCCTGAGCAACATAGCCAGATCCAAATTAACAGCAAGAACAACAAATTAACTGAGTATGGTGGTGTACACCTGTTGTCCCAGCTACCTGGGAGGCTGAGATGGGAATCACTTGAGCCCAGAAGGTCGAGGCTACAGTGAACTATGATTGCACCAATGTGCTTCAGCCTGGATGACAGACCAAGACTCTGTCTCAAAAAAAATCCTTAGCTTTTTCAGAAGGTATAAAATATACATTGCAGAACATAGAGCCTTATTCAAGGAAGATTGCTGAGCAGTTTTGAAAGGCTAGATGAGGTTGATTGTTATCAATGTAAACCATATTTTTAAAAAATTCACAACATAGTAATATGTCATTAATTGGGAGCTGGCTACAGGGTCTTCGAAAACATGCTTAGAGTATTGGTTCTCAAAATATAATGTGCAACACAATCACCTGGGGAGCTTGCCAACAGATTTATGGGACCTACTCGAAGAATTATGATTCATTAGGAGGGAGTGGGACCCCAAAATTTACATGTCTGACACGTTCCAAGGGGAAGCCTGTACTGCTTCCAGGGATCACACTTTGAGAACCACTGGCCTACAGCACTCATAACTGGCATTGACCTCACCACCACACAAAACAGCAGAGAAACAATGAAAGATTTAAAGATAGATAGCACTTTTAGGGAATCCCCCCAAGATGGCTGCATAGGAACAGCTCCAGTCTACAGCTCCCAGCATGAGCAAAGCAGAAGATGGGTGATTTCTGCATTTCCAACTGAGGTACCAGGTTCACCTCACTGGGACTTGTTGGACAGTGGGTACAGTCCACAGAGTGTGAGCCCAAGCAGGGTGGGGCATCGCCTCCCCCGGGAAGTGCAAGGGATTGGGGAATTCCCTTTCCTAGCCAAGGGAAGCCGTGACAGATGGTACCTGGAGAATCGGGATACTCCCCCCCAACGTGCTTTTCCAACAGTCTTAGCAAACGGCACACCAGGAGGTTATATACTGCACCTGGCTCAGCAGGTCCCACACCCACAGAGCCTTGCTCACTGCTAGCACAGAAGTCCCAGATCGAACTGCAAGGCAACAGTGAGGCTAGGGGAGGGGCATCCACCATTGCTGAGACTTGACCAGGTAAAGCAGCCAGGAAGCTCAAACTAGGTGGAGCCCACTGCAGCTCAAGGAGGCCTGCCTGCCTCTGTAGACTCCACCTCTGGGGGCAGGTCATGGCTGAACAAAAGGCAGCAGAAACTTCTGCACACTTAAACATCCCTGTCTTGACAGCTTTGGAGAGAGTAGTGGTTCTCCTAGCATGGAGTTTGAGAACAGACAGACTGCCTCCTCAAGTGGGTCCCTGACCCTTGAGTAGCATAACTGGGAAACAGCTCCTAGTAGGGGCTGACTGGCACCTTATACAGCCAGGTGCCCCTCTGAGATGAAGCTTCCAGAGGAAGGATCAGGCAGCAACATTTGCTGTTCTGCAGCCTCTGCTGGTGATAGCCAGGCAAACAGGGTCTGGAGTGGACCTCCAGCAAACTCCAACAGACCTGCAGCTGAGGGTCCTGACTGTTAGAAGGAAAACTGACAAACAGAAGGGAATAGCATCAACATCAACAAAAAGGACATCCACACCAAAACCCCATCTTTAGGTCACCATTATCAAAGACCAAAGGTAGATAAAACCACAAAGATGGGGAGAAACCAGAGCAGAAAAGCTGAAAATTGTAAAAATCAGAGCACTTCTTCTCCCTCAAAGGAACACACCTCCTTGCCAGCAATGGAACAAAGCTGGATGGAGAATGACTTTGACAAGTTCACAGAAGTAGGCTTCAAAAGATCAGTAATAACAAACTTCTCTGAGCTAAAGGAGGATGTTCGAACCCATTGCAAAGAAGCTAAAAACCTTGAGAAAAGATTAGACGAATGGCTGACTAGAATAAACAGCATAGAGAAGACCTTAAATGACCTGATGGAGCTGAAAACCATGGCACGAGAACTATCTGACGCATCCACAAGCTTCAGTAGCCATTTCAATCAAGTGGAAGAAAGGGTATCAGTGATTGAAGATCAAGTGAATGAAATGAAGCGAGAAGAGAAGTTTAGAGAAAAACGAGTTAAAAAAACAAAGCCTCCAAGAAGTATGGGACTATGTGAAAAGGCCAAATCTATGTCTGATTGGTGTACCTGAAAGTGACAGGGAGAATAGAACCAAGTTGGAAAACACCCTTCAGGATATTATCCAGGAGAACTTCCCCAATCTAGCAAGGCAGGCCAACATTCAAATTCAGGAAATACAGAGAATGCCACCAAGATACTCCTTGAGAAGAGCAATTCCAAGACACATAAATTGTCAGATTCACCAAAGTTGAAATGAAGGAAAGAAAGTTAAGGGCAGCCAGAGAGGTCGGGTTACCCACAAAGGGAAGCCCATCAGACTAACACTGGAACTCTCAGCAGAAACTCTACAAGCCAGAAGAGAGTGGAGGCCAATATTCAACACTGTTATAGAATTTTCAACACAGAATTTCATAACCAGCCAAACTAAGCTTCATAAGTGAAGGAGAAATAAAATCCTTTACAGACAAGCAAATGCTGAGAGATTTTGTCACCACCAGGCCTGCCTTACAGGAGCTCCTGAAGAAGCACTCAACATGGAAAGGAACAACTGATACCAGCAACTGCAAAAACATGCCAAATTGTAAAGACCATCGAGGCTAGGAAGAAACTGCATCAACTAATGAGCAAAATAACCAGCTAACATCATAATGACAGGATCAAATTCACACATAACAATATTAACCTTAAATGTAAATGGGCTAAATGCTCCAATTAAAAGACACAAACTGGCAAATTGGATAGTCAAGACCCATCAGTGTGCTGTATTCAGGAGACCCATCTCACCTGCAGGGACACATAGGCTCAAAATAAAGGGATGGAGGAAGATCTACCAAGCAAACGGAAAACAAAAGTAGGGGTTGCAATCCTAGTCTCTGATAAAACAGACATTAAACCAACAAAGATCAAAAGAGACAAAGAAGGCTATTACATAATGGTAAAGGGATCAATTCATCAAGAAGAGCTAACCTAAATATATATGCACTCAATACAGGAGCACCCAGATTCATAAAGCAAGTCCTTAGAGACGTACAAAGAGACTTAGACCACCACACAATAATAATGGGAGACTTTAACACCCCACTGTCATTACACAGATCAATGAGACAGAAAGTTAACAAGGATATCCAGGACTTGAACTCAGCTCTGCACCAAGCAGACCTAGTAGACATCTACGTAACTCTCCACCCCAAGTCAACAGAATACACGTTCTTCTCAGCACCACATTGCACTTATTCCGAAATTGACCATAGTTGGAAGTAGAGCACTCTCAGTAAATGTAAAAGAACAGAAATTATAACAAACTGTCTCTCAGACCACAATGCAATCAAATTAGAACTCAAGATTGAAACTCACGCAAAACTGCACAACTACTTGGAAACCGAACAACCTGCTCCTGAATGACTACTGGGTAGATAATGAAATGAAGGCAGAAATAAAGATGTTCTTTGAAACCAATGAGAACAAATACACAACGTACCAGAATCTCTGGGACACATTTAAAGCAGTATGTAGAGGGAAATTTATAGCACTCAAAGCCCACAAGAGAAAGCAGGAAAGATCTAAAATCAACACCCTAACATCACAATTAAAAGAACTAGAAAAGCAAGAGCAAACACATTCAAAAGCTAGCAGAAGGCAAGAAATAACTAAGATGAGAGCAGAACTGAAGGAGACAGAGACACAAAAAACCCTTCGAAAAATCAATGAATCCAGGAACTGGTTTTTTAAAAAGATCAACAAAATTGATAGACTGCTAGCAAGGCTAATAAAGAAGAGAGAAGAATCAAATAGATGCAATAAAAAATGATAAAGGGGATATCACCACTGATCCCACAGAAATACAAACTACCATCAGAGAATACTATAAACACCTCTATGCAAATAAACTAGAAAATCTAGAAGAATGGATAAATTCCTGGACACATACATACACCCTGCCAAGACTAAACCAGGAAGAAGTTGAATCCCTGAATAGACCAATAACAGGCTCTGAAATTGAGGCAATAATTAATAACCTACCAACCAAAAAAAAAGTCCAGGACCAGATGGATTCACAGCTGAATTCTACCAGAGGTACAAAGAGGAGCTGGTACCATTTCTTCTGAAACTATTCCAATCAATAGAAAAAGAGGGAATCCTCCCTAAGTCATTTTATGAGGCCAGCATCATCCTGATACCAAAGCCTGGCAGAGATACAACAAAAAAGAGTTTTAGACCAGTATCCCTGATGAACATTGATGCAAAAATCCTCAATAAAATATTGGCAAACCGAATCCAGAAGCACATCAAAAAGCTTATCCACCACTATCATTTTGGCTTCATCCCTGGGATGCAAGGCTGGTTCAACATACACAAATCAATAAATGTAATCCATCATATAAACAAAACCAAAGACAAAAACCACATGGTTATCTCAACAGACGCAGAAGCCTTTGACAATATTCAGCAGCCCTTCATGCTAAAAACTCTCAATAAACTAGGTATTGATGGAATCTATCTCAAAATCATAAGAGCTATTTATGGCAGACCCACAGCCAATATCATACTGAATGGGCAAAAACTGGAAGCATTCCCTTTGAAAACTGGCACAAGACAGGGATGCCCTCTCTCACCACTCCTATTAAACAGTGTTGGAAGTTCTGGCCACGGCAATCAGGCAGGAGAAAGAAATAAAGGGTATTCAATTAGGGAAAGAGGAAGTCAAATTGTCCCTGTTTGCAGATGACATGATTGTATATTTAGAAAACCCCATTGTCTCAGCCCAAAATCTCCTTAAGCTGATAAGCAACTTAAGCGAAGTCTCAGGGTACAAAAATCAATGTGCAAAAATCACAGGCCTTCCTATACACCAATAATAGCCAAATCATGAGTGAACCCCCATTCACAATCGCTTCAAAGATAATAAAATACCTAGGAATCCAACTTATAAGGGATGTGAAGGACCTCTTCAAGGAGAACTACAAACCGCTGCTCAATGAAATAAAAGAGGACACAAACAAATGGAAGAACATTCCATGCTCATGGATAGGAAGAATCCATATCGTGAACATGGCCATACTGCCCAAGGTAATTTATAGATTCAATGCCATCCCCATCAAGCTACCAATGACTTTCTTCACAAAATTGGAAAAAACTACTTTCAAGTTCATATGGAATCAAAACAGAGCCCACATTGCCAAGTCAATCCTAAGCCAAAAGAACAAAGCTGGAAGCATCACGCTGCCTGACTTCAAAGTATACTACAAGGCTACAGTAACCAGAACAGCATGGTACTGTTACCAAAACAGAGATATAGACCAATGGAACAGAACAGAGCCCTCGGAAATAATACCACACATCTACAACCATCTGATCTTTGACAGACCTGACAAAACCAATAAATGGGGAAAGGATTCCCTATTTAATAAATGGGGCTGGGAAAACTGGCTAGCCATATGTAGAAAGCTGAAACTGGATCCCTTCCTTACACCTTATACAAAAATTAATTCAAGATGGATTAAATACTTAAACGCTAGACCTAAAACCATAAAAACCCTAGAAGAAAACCTAGGCAATACCGTTCAGGACATAGGCATGGGCAAGGATTTCATGCCTAAAGCACCAAAAGCAATGGCAACAAAACCCAGAATTGACAAATGGGATCTAATTAAACTAAAGAACTTCTGCACAGCAAAAGAAACTACCATTAGAGTGAACAGGCAACCTACAGAATGGGAGAAAATTTTTGCAATCTACCCATCCGACAAAGGGCTAATATCCAGAATCTACAAAGAACTTAAATTTACAAGAAAAAAAAACAAGCCCTCCAAAAAGTGGGCGAAGGATATGAACAGACTCTTCTCAAAAGAAGACATTTATGCAGCCACCAGACACATGAAAAAATGGTCATCATCACTGGCCATCAGAGAAATGCAAATCAAAACCACAATGAGATACCATCTCACACCAGTTAGAATGGCAATCATTAAAAAGTCAGGAAACAACAGATGCTGGAGAAGATGTGGAGAAATAAGAACACTTTTACACTGTTGGTGGGACTGTAAACTAGTTCAACCATTATGGAAGACAGTGGTGATTCCTCAAGCAGCTAGAAGTAGAAATACCATTTGACCCAGCAATCCCATTACTGGGTATACACCCAAAGGATTATAAATCATGCTGCTATAAAGACACATGCACATGTACGTTTATTGCGGCACTATTCACAATAGCAAAGACTTGGGACCAACCCAAATGTCCATCAATGATAGACTGGATTAAGAAAATGTTGCACATATACACCATGGAATACTATGCAACCAGAAAAAAGGATGAGTTCGTGTCCTTTGTAGGGACATGGATGAAGCTGGAAACCATCATTCTGAGCAAACTATCACAAGGACAGAAAACCAAACACCGCATGTTCTCACTCATTGGTGGGAATTGAACAATGAGAACATTTGGGCATAGGATGGGGAACATCAAACATGGGGGCCTGATGAGGGGTCGGGGAGGGGGGGAGGGATATCATTAGGAGAAATAAATAATGTAAATGACGTGTTAATGGGTGCAGCACACCAACATGGCACATGTATACATTTGTAACAATGCTGCACATTGTGCACATGTACCCTAGAGCTTAAAGTGTAATAATAATAAAAATAAAGATAGCGCTTTTAAGTCAAGTGTGGACTTGTGTTGTTTGCCTCCCTAATAGGTCCCAAATTTCCATGTGGTGCTCCATGATGTTCTGTGGAAGTTCACTCCATCTCTGAGTCTAGTGATATAGCCATGAGCTGGGCAAAGTCAGGAAGCACGTTTTATCCCTTTGGCCAGACAACTGAATTTGTGGTTGCCATTTGACTAAACCTAGTCCAAGTCTAGGAATGACTCCCCAGACTCAGACTCTTGCTAGGAATAGTAGGACAGACATGTGATTCTTTCCTTGCTCAACAGGAGCAATGAATCATGGAGTCAAGGAGCTGTGGCCTCTTCTTGCAGCCCTACAGGGTCCCACCCCTTAGGTTGTAGCCAGCCTCATCTCTGGCCTTTTTGTTGCTGTGAACCAATGAAATTATCATTTTTTTTGTCACTTAGTGTATCCTTTTCTAGTATTTGTGAACAAAAGTATCCTGATTCACATGGTGACGTCTAATTCACATCTTCTTGAATACTGTATATCCTGAAACAATTTACATTAAAAGATAGCTATGGACTTAGAACACCTCTCTTTTTTTATCCTGTGGGATGATATCAGTAAAGAGTTACTCAAAACAGGAATGATATCTTTCCATGCAAAAGAAAAATGAGAAACTTAATGTGGCTTATAAGATTTTTGCTCCATGCTTTTCTGAGTTGTAATTGAAGTCTCAAGTAGGAAGTGGCAAACTTAACTCTCAAAGAGTACTTTGCACAATTATTTTACTTGTAAATGTGAAAGGAGGTTATATCTGTTCCCTAAAGTACAAAAAATGATAAAGGGGTGGGGAGGTCTGTACTGAATTCTGGTTTCCGTTCTCTTATTCTCAAGGCAAAAGAAGGAGAAAGGCATAGATATTTGACTTTATAATAGCCTAGACTTGTTCAGTTGTGGATTCTGTTCATCTGCCAAACCTTTAATGAGTGCCTCAGTGCTGGCCACTATGCTGGGGACATTAATCCTCCTGACTCCCCTGACTCCCTGCCAATCAAAGACTGCTATGGCTTAGAATGATGCATTTGCATGTAGTTGCCTTACTGGGTAATGAGATGACCAATGTCATTATTAATCGGCTTTGTTAGAAAAATTCTCCCAACTAGTGTAAATTAGTTCAACTATTGTGGAAGACAGTGTGGCGATTCCTCAAGGATCTAGAACTAGAAATACCATTTGACCCAGCCATCCCATTACTGGGTATATACCCAAAGGATTATAAATCATTCTACTGTAAAGACACATGCACATGTATGCGTATGGCAGCACTATTCACAATAGCAGACTTGGAACCAACCCAAATGTCCATCAATAATAGACTGGATAAAGAAAATGTGGCACATATACACCATGGAATATTATGCAGCCATAAAAAAGGATGAGTTCATGTCCTTTGTGGGGAAGGAAGCTAGAAACCGTCATTCTCAGCAAACTATCACAAGAACAGTAAACGAAACATTGCACGTTCTCACTCATAGCTGGGAGTTGAACAATGAGAACACACGGACATAGGGAGGGGAACATGTTGGAGGGTGGGGGGTTAGGGGAGGGATAATATTAGCAGAAATACCTAATGTAGGTGATGGGTTGATGGGTGCAGCAAACCAACATGGCACGTGTATACCTATGTAACAAAAGTGCACACTCTGCACATGTATCCCAGAACTTAAAGTATAATTAAAAAAAAGAAAAATCCCCCAACTGATAACTGCTATAGTTAACATCTAATAACTACCAAGCACATATTTGGTGTCAGACACAGAGCCAAGCCCTTTACTGACTATGACGTTTTCATTTTTCCACTATCTTATTAAGTAGCTTTGGTTGCTGATGTTTTAGCGGTATGAACACTAAGGTCAAGAGGGTTGAGTACTCAGCCTAGGGTTTCAGAGCCACTGGGTGGCAAAATGGAGATTAGATCCCATCATACGAAATCCAGGGCCCCTCCTATATTTATTCTGCCTTTCAGGTTTAAGAAAATTAAGTGGAAAACTCCCATTACCCTTTATTGTAGAATCAGATGGTCTCTCTACTGTACCTCTCAGTATGCTATTGCTATTATTCAAAATGTGTTCATTCCCTAACCATTTCTGTTTTCTAGAGATTTCCCAGGTAGCTAATCAATTTAGAAAAGTAACTGCAACAGCCTAGTTTTAAATTTGATTTTCATTCAAACTTTATTAATTTAGCCATTAGTTTTCCTTTAAAAGGAAAGACATTTTACCAACATGCATATCATATATAATCATTACAACTAATTTCCCAAATTATAATCAACGTCCATTGCAATTACTGGTATTTTACATAAATATTATAAAAGCAATGTTATGCATGGTTCCATATCATTAACACCAGACTAAATTTACATATAAAATTGGATATAATGTACCCTAGGAAATTGGTGGTATATTTCTGATACATAAGTAATTTCAAGTAATGGAATCACTAACAGTTTTTGCCTTACTCATCCTCTGGAAGCCAGCTATAAAAGTTTGTATTAGGTGAACTATATTAGGTAAAACCTTTGGCTTCTATATACAGATAAATTAAGACTGTGCTGGAATTAAACTTGTTTCTAAAGTGAAGCAAACACAAATACGATATTATCATGAAATGACCAAAGTTACTATCATGGAGTGACCTAAGCTGCCATTAGCAAGAGAAACATTGTTGAGACTGGTACCCAGGACACTCTTCCCCCAACCATCTACTCTCCCTGCACTAACTGCTGCTTCTACACCCAGGATAAACCTGCCTGCCCCGTTTTGACTTAGTTCATTCCCTCACCTTAATTCGTTCCTTCTCCACTCTCAGCTTTTATTTTTCTCTTCTTGGTGATATTTCTCACTTAAGTTACGGGAGATGACGTTTTGGGATTCCTGGCCCAGAATCTTCACAATTGTGGCACCCAGTCTGCATGAGCGTGGAGTATGTGTGAGGAGGCTCTTGCCTGCCCCTGTTCATCCTGCCCCTGTGGCGACTGGCTGGATGACATTGCAGAAAGCTGCACCCTATTTTTTTCATCTTGACTCCACAAAGCCATTTCACCCAGATAGCTGCGTACGCCCATATGAACTTTTCTTTTAAACATGACAGTTCTGTTGGAATACAATCCTACCAATTTTGTTTTAATTTCTTTTGAATTTGTTTCATGCTTCACCTCCAATACCTTTACTGGAGTTCAGGCTTTCATCAGCCCCTGCCTGGACTCTTGGAATACTTAGCTGCTAATTACACTCCGTGTTTCCAAGAACGTAGCTCTGATAAATTAACATCCCTGCCAAAAATTCTACAAAGGCTCCTCATCTCCTATAAGATAGTCCAATCTCCTGCCTGAGACATGTCAGCTTCTGGCCTCTATCTCCTCCCCCAGCCTTCGCTCTTAGCTCTCCAATTGTGTATTCTATCTTCTTGATGATGTACTCACGTTTTCCCTTGGTTCTCAGGCCTGATATACTCTGTCCAGCCTCTGCCCCACTCTCCATTGCTTCCCATCCCATCCCAAGCCTTTATTCTCTTAAGGAGCTCCTGACTGTCCTTTAGACCTAGTGCATCAATTGCACTGAGCAGGCCTCCCTGCTACAGCCCCTTTTGCGCCGGTACCATTTCCTTGCTGGCCTCATTCATCATCTGCTTCCCTTTATCAGAGCTCTCATAAAAATTTCTGCTCATATTTAAGATGCATCCTTCCTCACTTCCAAAAATAAATGCATCTTCCAAATTGTGTGTGTGTGTGTATATATATATATATATATATATATATATACACACACACACACACACATATTCCATAAACAAATATATATGTATATATGGAAAAGAGAAACTGGAATCACAAAGCAAAATATGTATAATGCTACTTCTGAGACCAAGCACAACCAAATCAGAATGTAACAAATAAATGAGGTATACATTTTTCACATATTTTCCCTAACAGAAATAAAAGCCTTCACAGCTGATCAGAGTTCATGTTGGGTTTATTCTCCTAATATTTAAATCAATATACTACAATTTATGATCTGCTATGTACCATTTGAATCATATGAATTACATATATATATATGAAATACATATATAAGCTATGTAAATATCTAGGACATTTTATTTTACTAGATGCTTATACACAGTAGTTCATGAAGGAGATTAAATACTTTCTAGCCAGGCGTGGTGGCACGGGCCTGTAATCCCAGCTACTCAGGAGGCTGAGGCAGGAGAATCACTTGAACCTGGGAGGCAGAGGTTGCAGTGAGCTGAGATTGTGCCACGGCACTCCAGCCTTTATGACAGAGTGAGACTCTCTCTCAAAAAAAGAAATACGTTCTCTACAGATCACTTAAAGTTTGTAATTTAAAAAGAGATTTCCTCGTAGAATTGTCAGGCTGGTGAATGTAGTCTTTTTCTACATTTAATTTCTTGCCTGTGTGCCCCACTTACTGAGACTTCCATAACGGGACTTTTGACTTTATCATCTTTTTATTTCCAAGGTCTACCACAGCAACTGGCCCATAAGGAGGTGTCAGTAACTGTTAGTTAACTCATTTGCCTTCCAGGACTTTTCACATGTAGTTGAAGAAGTGGACTCTCCTTGTATGGGCCGATAAAACTAAATGTGGCTTGCAATTTGTACATTTTTTGAAAGATAATTTTTGGCAATTACATGAGAGAAAGGGAGTGTCCTTGGGCCTTATTTCCCCTGGGCAAAAATAATCATCACCAAACTCACATTTTCCCCCTAAAAAGACTAAACTCTAAATAGTCAAATGATATGAAAATAATCCAGGGCTTACCTCGAAACTCACAGCTCCATTGTGGTCCGTATCAAATGCATTGAACAGAAAATGTGCGTATGTTGTAGAGTCTGAAATGGTAAAAAGGGAGTATCATTAAGTCAGTGTTTCCATATCCTACATAAGACTTCGATAGCAGTCCAAGCTTCCTTTGATCCAGAAGAATCAACTCTGCCTCCTTTAGTTTGTGCTTTCTTCACAACTGCTTACCCTCTTTCTGTAGAGGACTAGAGTTTGAGATTCACAGGAGTGAGCAACCTACATAGAGGCCATTGGTGACAAACGTTCTCTATGAGTTTCTGGCTGGCAATGCTGTAGTCTTGGGTGATGAGATTAACACTGGGACAAGAAATGGTCCCATAGGTGGATGTGAAGATTGAGACTTGTCTGGAATTTGCTTAGTGTTTGGAAAAGACCATCTCTAGAAGTAGAGTACTAAAAATACTACCAATGAGACAGAGACGAGTTGCTATTATTAATGTCTCTGTCATCATTAGAACTTTCATCATTGTTACAACTCAGAAAATGATATTGGGAATTAGAGAGGGTGAAAAACATACCCAAAGTCACACAGTGAAGAAGGAGTAAATCTGGTACATGAACTTAGGTCTTTCTGACTCTCAGAACCAGGCTAGCCCACAGCCAGTACCAGGCTAGCCCACAGGCAGTAAAGTTGGCTGATGGATTGGGGTCAGTGGTGACTTGGGAAGTTTCTGTGGCTGTGTTGGAAGGGGACTGGGTGGTCCTACATGTTCCTAGTTGTATGAAGTTGCATGAAGTAGGGAGCCCCTACTCTATCTGGGTCCTGGGTGGGATTCAAGGATCTGGGTAATGATGGACAGGTATGTCTTCTGAAGTCTAACAGGTCTTCTTAGTTTGCTTCTATTGGGTATTCTTCCCCTCTCATTTTTCCTTCCCTCCTCTCCTGTTTCTCCTTTGTCTCCTTAATCTCTGGGCTTTCTGCCATTTCATTTAAAAGTCTGTATTTTTTCCTTATTGTTTTCTGTTCTGAGTGCCTAGCTTTCATTCCTTAGGGTTTCTCTGCTTGACCCTTGATAAAATTTACATTATTATTTTCAGTGTTGCATCTCATGGGCTTTAGCCTTTTATCTTAACCTTTTTTGTCTTTTCAAAATAAAATGGTAACCTTTTAGCTCATTGGCTCTAGCCTTTTATCTTCTGTTTTAAATCTCTTCTATTTCTGTTTTATAACTTTTAACCTTTATTGGGTTTTAACTTATCATTGATTTACTTTTTACTTTATGAATTGCTTTTTATAGGCTGTCAAGAAGCTAAGTCATAGTAACAGGAGTACAGAATTGCCCTCCCCAGGCAGACCTCCTCAGAGGTCATCTAAATTTCTCTCCTGGCTCTCAGGGCTCACGGCCTCCTTACAGGTTGTTTTTCCTGAATGCTTCAGTGTAGTAATTAACACTACTGAAGGCCATACATTTCATGAGGTAGACTGTACACTCAATTTCTCAAAATGACAGTGGCATCTTCGCTCATCTCTCACCTTTTAAATATGCTATGAGGAACTACTCATCTTTAAACACAGGAATTACCAGCACCGTTTTCAGTTAACTAACCAAGCACCAAAATTGGATCTAAATAACATGTAACACTGTGACATCTAGAGTGGATATCCATCCAGTATTGATAGATTGCAGGAAGAAATTCTTTTGCATATGGAGCCAGGGGTTTAATTACCATAAACTTAGTTCTGTTGTTGGGAAGCTCCATTATAGAGTTATCAAGAATTGGCAGCCTATTTCAACTTGCAAAGTTGTTTTGCTCTCAACAGTACTTTTTCACAGACTTCTTGAAGTATATAGTGCCCTCTGGAGATGTGAATTGATCGATGGTGTGTTAAACTGGTTTTCAGAGGAGGAAAAAAAAGGAGATTTTGCATATTTTATAATGAGTTTCATTAAGCAAGTCTCTAGTTACCCTGTTTTTACAATCAGAGTAAATGCCTTTACCTTAGCAAGCAGTACTCACCGTGAATAATGACTCAAAACAAATGATGTTTGCTATTTTGTAATCAAAAAGAAAAAAGATAACATGGGTATATGATAATTACTATTCTTCTCAAATGGAGTTTTTCTAGCTTAAAGCTTGACGTGGGAATTATGCTCTCAAGGTTTACACTAATGTGGTACAGAGGACATCCTGTTCTTCTAAATGTGCCTCGGCGGTTCTTTTAGAAGTTACAGCAGCTTCCCAGTCTGGACAATCTATGCACAGAGGTTTTGGTAATAGCATAGTGGAGTTAGACTGCCTGAATTTGAATCTCAGCTTCACCAAAGATTAAGTGCATGACCTCAAGCAAGTTGTTTTACCTTTGTGTGGCTCAGTTTTCTCATCTACAAAATGGTAGCAATATCAGTATGTACTTCATAGAGATTTTTTTTTTTTTTTTTGAGACAAAGTGCTGCTCTTGTCCCCCAGGCTGGAGTGCGATGGCACGATCTCAGGTCACTGCAACCTCCACCTCCTGGGTTCAAGCCATTGTCCTGCCTCAGCCTCCTGAGTAGCTGGGATTACAGGCACCTGCCACCACACCCAGCGAATTTTTGTATGTTTAGTAGAGACAGGGTTTCGCCACGTTGGCCAGACTGGTCTCGAACTCTTGACCTCAGGTGATCTGCCTGCCTCGGCCTCCCAAAGTGCTGGGATTACAGGTGTGAGCCACCACGCCTGGCCTTCATAGAGATCTCATTAAGTTTAAATGAGACACTATTTGCAAAGTGTTTAGAAATAATCCTATATACTTATTAAAATTTCAATAAATATTAGCTATTATTATTTCCTAGGCAAGCCACTTTTATTTCAACTACCTTAAGCACATGTGATCAAATCTTTTACAAATGTAACGTCTTTTCACCTTAAATAACTTTCTGTTTTTGTAGGATTTCTGTTGTGTGTCTAGGTGACGAGTTCTAATTTAATGCAATTTCCGCTCAATAAAAGAAAATTATGTCCTAAAAAGCAATGGTCCTTCTGATGGAGTTTAGATTTCTTCTGGCAAGCACTTGAAGACGGTGGAAAGTTTTAAAGAAGAGGAGTGAAGCTACTTGCTTTGATGGGTGAGAGAAAGAAGCAAAGGCATAGGAATGTCCAGCTAGGCAGAAAACTGGATAAAATGATGAAAAGAGAAACTATCTACAAAAGCATCTATGGTTCTGGTTTTACTTGACTGTGTTCTTAAGCACTCAATAAATATTTATTAAAAGAGTGAATAACTGACTTCTTGGAATCTAGATTTCAGTACGATCCAGGGCTTAAAAGATGTAATAATGATCTCCCTTCTCCGTCTATGACCTCTTTGTGATCACATTTCTTTACATAACAGAAATAGTTACTGAGTTTGTTAAGCTGAGATTGCCTCAGTTTCTTATAATTTTACTTGTGAAGCTGAAAAATAAATGTTGAGATTTTATAGTTGAGCAACAAAATTTACAGATTCTTAGGGTGGGAAGACATTTTGGATATTATTTAGCATTGCATTTACATTGAACAAAGGTAAAAATAGGGACTTTTACTGACATACCGAGGTCACCTAGTTAGTTCATGGTAGAGTTGGCAATGAAATCAAGATATTCCTATACCATCTCTTTGAAATCAAGGATACTAGAGTAGAAAAAAACTCTAGGATTCCTTTGGTGACTCCTACATTTTACAGAGGAACAACCTGAGGCTAAGAAAAGTAAACTACTTGAGGTTACATACCTTGGTGGTGGCAGTCTATCCACAAACTCTGAACTGTCTTAGTCCAAAGTTCTTAACCCAATTATATCGAGAACACAATGAATATAGCAAATAACCCTTGAGTTCGTTCTTCATAGTATTTGAACAAACACACTTGATTATCATGCCCCAGGTTTGTAGAATGAAATCAGTCTGGTTTATTTCTTTTTCCTATCCCACACCCCTACTCCCGAAGAATAGAATTAGCTTCGTGTATTTGAATATACAATTCATGACATCGTTACTATGGTAAGGCAAGTTCATATGCGTGAACAGTAGCTTCTGTCAATAAGCTCTCTGTAAATCACCCTGAAAATTGTTAGAAATAATTGTCCTAGGACAAGGATGCTCAAAGGGGGAAGTATTTTTTAAATTCTATTTTAATCTTTATGTCTACAGAACTCATCTGACTCAAGCTGCTGCACATAGCAGCGGCTTAATAAATGTTTATTGACAGATTATTCTGACATGAGCTCATTTGTTCATTCATTCATTCATTCATTCATTCAACAGCTGTTTATTAGATGCATAGTGTGGACAACATAAATGTATTCCTACAACATGAGCAGGAATAGCCCAGGAAACTATGATTTTTATGGGCTTTAACAATGTTTAGTGAACTAAAATCTTACACACTAAAGCTTCTATTGTATGTGGAGTTTAAAAAGTTTTTGCATAACCATATAGGCAATAGCACCAACAAGCCGTCTCCTCTCTGCTTGCCTTAGAGTAGACATACTTTATCCCCTGCAAACAAGAGGCTTTTGTTCAATCCAGTTTTTTCTGACATCCAGCTCACCAAACAAGTTGGGTTTGATAAACTGTTTCACAAAGCAATAGAGAAAGCTAACAGCCTGACACAATACAAATTGCAGAGAGTTCTGTAGATAAGACAAAGCACTTTCCTGGAGGAAATGGTGAGATGTTGTGATTTATGGACCCATCAATGTTACTGTTCATAATGAGAAAACCTGTTGCATTCAGACCATCATCCTGAATAAAGGATGACTCCATGGAACTGTAAGGATGGCCATCACATGAATTCGCCTGCCATCAGAGATCACATTCTTCCTTAGCACATTTTTCCTTTTCTGGCCTCATATAAGAAACAATTTGTATGTATGATATTAATTTTTTAAAATGCAAAGCAAATCATAATTCTTTAAAATATTTCATTTCCTTCAGCGATGCCTCATGCAGTCATATTTCTGCATTCAGTTAACATGAATAATCAAATAACTGTTAAGAGTGTAACAGTAATTTTTTCTCTAGTCCCTAATCCCTTTGGATTTTGTGATAGGAATCCTCTGCAAAATAGATGTGCTCTGTTTAAGATGTTCTGTAATGTGGAAATGTTATTTTTCAAATAAAGATATAATTTTAATGTGGATCTGTATCCAAGTTTTAGTATGTAATAACTTGATTTGAAATGATCAAAAAACAAAGATTTTCATTTGCATTGCTGCTTTGATATTAATGCCTATTTAAGATGTTGATAGGCACTCAGATAGTAAATATAATTTTTCTTTAAAAAATCCATGGGTTTTAAACAATTTGGAAAAATACGAGGTAGTTAATTCCCCAAATTAATCTCTCATTAATGCAGACAGTGAACTCATTACAATCCTGGCATCAGGTACTATAACCAATACCTGTCTGAGGTCTGTTAGAAGGCCCCTCCCCTCTGCACTGTAGTAATGAGATGGGGTGGGAGAGTTGTCATCCAAAGTATATCCAAATTCACTTAATAACAGTCTTCCTGCGTTTTCTTAGAATTCTAATTTAATCGTTTTAAAAGTCCATCGGAAACCAAAATTTGTTTTGACAAGTTAGGCACAAAATTGTTTTAAATCCACTAAATTAGCTAGAACCAAATGGATTAAAACCCCAAAGGAAATCTGACTTTTGTATGAAAAAACTAATACTTAAGTGCTGTACACTTTTCAAAGAGCCTTTTACAGATATTATTCCATTGTACAGTGATAGCCACCATGTGAGGTGGGTGTCATTCATTCATTCATTCATTCATGCAAAAAGCATTTATCAAGTGCCATTACTTGTCAGCCACTGTCCGATGACCTGTGGATACAACAGTAAAAAAAGTGGAGAAATCCTCTGTTCCCCTGGAGCTGACATTCTAGTGGAGAGAGAGACAGAAACAACAATGGTACAAATGAAATATATATTATTGGATTGGCTGGAGTGCCGAAGAGAGACATAAAGCAGGGGAAGGGGATGGGGAATGTTCAAGGTGTTGCAATTTAAGATAGAGTGGTCAGGGCAAGTCTCACTGAGAAGGTGGCATTGGTGTAAATGAAAAGGTGATGGGATATTGAGATAGATATTTGGGAGAAGGGAACTTCAGGCAGAGGGAACAGCGGGTTCAAAGGCCCAGGAGCAGTATCATGGCTGGTGTGCTGGTGGGATGGCAAGGGGGCCACTGTGGCTGGGTGGAGTCAGTTGGATGGGAGAATGGTGGAGGACAAGGCAGAGAGGGCACAAGAGACAGTGGCCACCACTTGTAGGCCACTCTGTAGGTTGTGGCTTATGTTCTATGGAATGGTATGCTTTTGAGCAGAGCAGCAACATGATTTGCTTGCATTTTAACGGGATCACTCTGACTCATTTTAAGAGTAGACCATGGTTAGGGGAGGGGTCATCAGAATCAGAGAAGTCAGTTTGGAGACTACTGTGTTTATTTTGGCAGGAGAAAACGGTGACTCCTTTAAGTGGAAAGTAGTAAAAGAAAGTGTTGGCAAGGTCAATGGCAAAGTCAATTCTGGCCATAATCACAGAGAGAAACAATTGTCCCCTATGTTGAGTGGACGTCAAAGTTGAAATGAAGTACTAGATAGTTCCCTCCTGGCTTGAGATAAAACCTTCTTCCTGAACTCCCGACTCATGGATTCCACCATCCCATCCCATCACTATCTTCTTCCTCCAAATCTGAATCCTATTTATCTCTTTTCTTTTCTATCCTAAAGCTATTAACATCTCCTCCTTTACCAGCTTCTTCCCTGTGTATAAACAATGTCCAATCTTTTCTACATTAAAAGATAAAGTCTTCCACTGGTATCTACCCAGCACTATGATTACTTTCTTCCTCATCACTTCACTCTTCCAGCAAAGCTTTTTGTAATTGCTGTCTCTATTGGTTGTCACTGTTTTCTTCTCATCATCCTTTTCACCTTCTGCAATTTGGCTTCTGCTTGTGCGCTCCACTCCCTAGTACTTCATCCAGGGCACTTGGGCTGTCCTGATCATGCCCAACAATGACTCCCATATTGCCACATCCCAAAGAGACCTTCTGATCCTTACCTTACTGGACTTTATCATTTCATTTCTGAACTATCTCTCTTGTGTTTATTTCCATACACTGTTCATTCTCTGTCTCCTTTGTTGTTCCCTTTTCCTTATGGTTCTTGACATGTGTTCTGGAGTTTCATACTGGCCTCATGGACCTTGCCACCTTTCATAATTCCCCCAGTAACCTCATCTACATCATGGATTTAACCACTACTTCTTGATTAATAATTCTCAAATCTCTTTATTTCTCTGACTTGTCCTCTAAGCCTCAGATTTGTACCAACTTCTTGTTGAGTCTAAATCCCCACAGGCACCTCAGATGTAATTTATCCAAAACTGAAATCATTATCCCCCTACTCCTCCTGTAAAGAGTCACCTGGTTTCCATGATGGAATCCTGGAAGGTATCACAAACTCCTCTCTTCATCTCTTTATGCCACAAAGAGTTCATCACTAAATTCTTCCATTTTTTGTCATCTAAATATGTCTGTAATCTGTCCCCACTTCTCAATTTCTCCTATGCATATCCGTGTTTAAAGACCTTATTGTTTTGCCTCCTACAGTAGTAATCCTCTAATTAGTCTCCTTGCCTGCAGTACTGCTGACCTCAAGTTAATCTTCCACTGACCTCTCAGTGAAATGTATGCCAAACACAAATCTGACTGTAATGTAACAGATCCCACTTAAACTTATCAGTGGCTTTGCATCACCTCAAGGATAAAGTCCCATTTCTTCATATGGCATCCTTGACTCTCTAGGACATTTCACCCTCCATTGTACACTCTCTACCCTAGTCACACCCAAATCCTGGCAATTTCCTGCAAATGCCCATCTTCAGTTCTATGCTCTGACCCTTTGTTTACACCCCATTTGTCTAAAACGTCATGTCCCTACAGCCTTTTAAAGCAGGAAGACATCATACTCAGAAATGAACTTCTCCTGAAAGGTATAATGGGAGAGTGAAAGACTATATACTTTGGAAATGATCAAACTCTCTGCACCTTAGTTTCCACGTGTGTATCTATAAAAAAATGAGGATTATAGGTAGGGTTGTTGGATGGTGAGGCATGCCAGGGACAGGAACATATTAGATGCTTTCTGAATGGCAACAACTTCAGCTCAGGTTCAACTCATCTGGAGAGTCTCTTTTTATGTCCTCTCTGTCCTGCAGCTAATTTAATCATGCCAGCACTGTGCTCTCAGAATATTATTTTTTAACTCCCATAATCACAGGTTGACATTGTCCATCTGCTACACTAGCTATAACATTCTTTTGGGCAGAAATCACATCCTATTGCTCTTAATTCCCTCTACATGATCAGCACCTCATGCATGGCTAGGCACACCATAGGCTGTGGGACAAATATAAGTTGGGCATCTGTTAGGTGATTGAAAGAAAAACTATAAGGTCCAATGTCAAGAATATCTTTTCACTCATCTCTAATATGCATGTATTATCATTACGCTATCCTTGTGTTTTCTTTCCAATTAAAATAATATCTAGGATGGTTTTAATTTTCTCAGATGAGGGAGCACAGTAAAGAGTTACTGAAAGAAAGAGGAACAGCTGAAAATATACAAGGGGAGGCTGCAGAAAATCTAGGTTATAACCCAGATCTGCCACTGAGTCAATATGTGGCCCTGAGCAAACCATTTACCTTCTCCAATCCCCAGATTTCATATCTACAAATTGAGGATAATCACATTTGTCCTAATTTTGAGAGTTAGGAGAATCAAGTGAGACCTACAATGCATGTGAATGAGCTTTGTGGCATTTTTGAGCACCCTCGTAATAGTCAGAAAACATTGTGCATTTGAGAGCCACAGTACTGGGCACACAGTAGTAGTTGTATTAAACTAAAGAGCAGCCTCTTGGATATTTGATAATTACTAAGTCGCTGGCTTTTATGATACATTAAAAATTATATGCACTTGCATACTGTGCATCTATTCTTTTACATAACGATTAAAAATGTAGCATCATGCTATGAAAAATTAAACTAAACTCAACACTGCAAGCATAATTGTAACTCTGATAGTATGTTAACAAGTCCACATTTGTACTTACCTCCCTGTGGAAAGAACTGCGAGTAAATCTCTTTGAAGGTTTCTTCATTAACAACACCACTGGGGCATTCCTAGGGAAAGTGGCAGAGAAGCAATATGAGCAAAGTGTTCATAAAACTGAATTTTTTTGCACATTTTGAAACAGAACTGTCTACCATGCAAAGCTGCACCAAGAAAACTAACCATTCATCTATTATTACAAACGGCATAAAAGCACACTATAAACTTATCTTTGTTCCAGTTCTCACAGGAAAAAAAATAGATGTAAATATCTTTGCATATTGAGTATCAAAGTAGGTGTAATGTATTCAAAAACACAGTACTGCTTTTAAGAACACGTATATTTATTACAAATAAAAGGAAATTGCATTATTTTTCACACAGCAAGCATGTTGCAAGATGTTTATAATATGGTCTTTGGTGAATCTTGGTTTTGTCCTCTCAAGGTTTTCTGAACCCACAGAATTTTTGGTTCAATGGCAAAATTACTCTATTGGCATCTCCAGTGGCTCAAGAAGCTTCAACCAGGAATAGATACTAATGCTTGTTAACAAGATGTCTGGGCATACCCGAGACACGGTTTTGTAACAAGTGACCTTCGGTGAGATAGAACCCCATGATGTTTTTGAACTTCCGGAAAGGAGGGTCTGCAAAAAAACGGCCTGGCCTGGGCTTAATAGATCCCCACCTTTGTCCCTGGGTCAACTTATCAAAGAACGATGGACATTGATCTTGGGAACTACACCCATGTTGGACAACTGACCTGGAGGGGCCATAGGGCAAGGCTAGCCCTCTGAGAGTGGTTTTGACATTTTTGCTAAAAAAAAAAAAAAAAAGAAAAAGAAAAGAAACTTAAATCTAAAGTATCAGAAGGGGACTGCCTTGGTGCAGAATATAAGGTTTGAGCAAGCAAATTGTCCCCCAATCTCTGGAAATTTCTCCATTTTTTGGAGTTATAAGAACTATTCTGGTTAAGAATGTTAGGCATAGAGGCTCCCTGAGTGGTGGAGACTGACAATCACATGATAGCCCAGAATTGAATCACATGTGAGATACTAACTGTATGGTGATCGCTTGTTATCCATGGGGCATTGCTTCCAGGACCACCGCGGATACCAAAATCCACGCACACTCAAGTCCCACACTTGGCACTGCAGAACCTGCAGATAAGAAAAGTTGGTCCTTCCTATCCTGTATCTTTGATCTGCATTTGGCTGTGGATGCTGAAGCTGCAAATTCAGAGGGGCGACTATATTTATTGACAAAAATCCACATATAAGCGGACCCACACACTTCCAACTAGTGGTGTTCAAGAGTCAACTGTACATTGTAAGTGGAGAAGTGGTAAGTTCTGTTTAGTCTCTTTTAGTAGATTCTCATGAACAGTCCCATGTGATCAGAGCTCCCCTGACTCTAGTTGTCACAGCACTCCCACACCACCTAACGTCCACCCAGGACTAAGTTCACTGGGGAAGGATGAATGGTGTGCTAACTCCCCAACAGGCCTGACTTTAGACATGAATATTCTGTGTACTCTAAATTCAGTACTGTTTCCAGCATCTTTATCAATCACCTATGGTAGTATTTAAAACGTCACTTAGCCCTTAAAATCATTGTTCCCTCACTAATAAACTTACTTTCTTAATTTGGTCTTTCTTTATTCCAATGAATAAGTTACTCAACTGTAATGTGCTTCACCTGCAGAATTTTCTATTTTCTTATTTGTTGTTTTGAAAGGTAGGACCTTTGATACATAAACAATGTTAACTAACAGTTTCAATGTGAATTTGTGTTTACGGAGCTTCTCAATATGTTTTTATCCCATTTGTTAATGATAATGAGCTTAGGTAGGCAAAATAGCTCCATTCACAGAGGCAGAACTGGAAGTGTTGAATGGCAAAGCACTTTGTTACACACTAAGCCAGTGGGGAAGCTGGAATGTGGGCTTGGGACTCTCCAGGTCACGACAAGATTTCGTATTAGATGACCCCTGTGGAAATAATGATGACCTCAAGGACCTAAGAGAATTGGAGTAAAGAAAAAAACAACCAAAAACAAATGAGCAAGCAAGCAAGCAAGTGAACTGTGATGGTTGATTTTATGTGTTTAACTTGTCTGGGCCATAGTGTCCAAGTGTTTGGTCAAGCATTATTCTGGATAGTTCTGTAAGGGTGTTTTTGAGATTTATTACATTGATGCAAAAGCAATTTCGGCTTTTGCTATTACTTTCAATACATTTAAGCTGGTAGACTTTAAGTAAAGCAGATTGCCCTCCATAATGTGAGGGGGCCGCACTGAATCAGTTTAAGGCCTGAACAGAACACAGACGGACCTTCCCAGAGAAAGAGTGTTCTTCAGACATCATCTGTAATATTGGCTTCCCTTGTTGACCAACACCCTGCCTTTGGACTTGAACTGTAACTGTTTTCTGAGGCTCCAGCTTGCCAGACCCCTCCATTAGATATCAAGCTGGCCAAGGCTCCACAAAATGTGAGCCAATATCTTAATAAATCTCCTTATACTCACACATCCTATTAGTTCCATTTCTCTGAAGGACCCTAATACATAAATGAATTAACAACCAATAGCTACAACTCCAAAAAGGAAAGAAGGTGGTATGTATACAGCCAATCTCTCAAACATTTTGACTATCTAGCTGGCACCAATGGACCCATTTTAAGACTACACACATTGCAGTTGGACCTTCTTACACATGGAAATTGTGATTTATTGGCTATTTAATGCTAAGCCATTTGCTTGGGATAGTAAAGAGAGAGTAAATACCTGGCTCTCTGCCATCAGGTGGCAATCTTGTGCAAAGTTAGAGCTGGAAAGCTGCCTGGGAGTTAAAGTTGATGCCGATAAAGGAAGAGGGACTGTAAGCAAAGGGACCTCTGCATCAACGAATTTGTTAGCTGCCTTCAGTCTCTAGATGCATTTGATAGATATAATGTGAAATGAAATTGTAAATTGACTATCTGATATGCATGTGTTTTATGTTTAATTACATATCTCTGTCAGAGGAAATCTTTTCTCTGCCAAATGAAAACTGCTGGCCAAGTTTCAGGGTGGAAATTCTCACCAGATAAATTTGTTTTTATCCACCTTATATTCATTACATTAGTTTACATCTCTACAAACACATATTGTATGCCTATTATTCCAGGAGTCTTCTAGGAACTGGGACTGCTACAATAAACAAGTCAAAGGTCTTACCATCATGGAACCTCTATGCAACTAGAAAAATAAAGACTGTCTTTGTTCAGGCTCCTTTAACAAAATGTCATAGACCAGGCAGCTTATAAACAATAGAAACTTATTTCTCATAGTACTGGAGGCTAGGAAGTCTAAGACCACAGGGTCAGCAGATTCAGTGCTTGATGAGGCCACATTCCTGGTTCATAGATGGCACCTTCTAGCTGTGTCCCCACATGGTGGAAGGGGCGAGCTAGCTCTGTGGGGTCTTTTATAAAAGGACACTCATCTCATTCATGAAGTGTCTGTCCACATGATCTAATCATCTCCCAAAGGCCCCACCTCCTAATACCATCACATTGGGGGTTAGGATTTCAACATATGAGTTCTGAAGGGACACAAACATTCAGACCATAGCAAAGACCAAAAACTAGATAAAATATTAAAAAATCAAATCCAAGAATGATGATCTTTTATTTATTCCCAGAGATTTTATATTGAAACTGGTGCATTTTTTTAACCTTCAGGTGAGAAAAGGATGCTAGTGATTTACAAGATGGTATACATTCTCTAACTTTTTCTTCACCTCTTTTGTGTAGTGATCTCTCCATAAAAGTGGTCTCTCTACTTCTCCATCAAGAATGAATTTGGCCAGGCTGCACGTACAGCAAAGTGTAAACCATAAACAATGTGCTGCTGCAACAATTAGGCTGCTGTAACTCTTGCTGCTGTAACAATTAGGCCCTCAAATATCCCTTACTCAAAATGCTTGGGAACAGAAGTGTCTTGGATTTTAGATTTTTTGGGATTTGGAATATTCACATGACACTCAGCAGTTGTGTTAGTTCATTTTCACACTGCTATAAAGAACTGCCCGAGTCTGGGTAATTTATAAAGGAAAGAGGTTAATTGACTCACAAGTCAGCATCCCTGGGGAGGCCTCAGGAAACTTACAATCATGATGGAAGGCAAAGGAAAAGGAAGGCACCTTCTTCACAAGGCAGCAAGAAGGAGAAGTGCTGAGTGAAAGGGAGGAGCCCTTATAAAACCATCAGACCTCGTGAGAACTCACTCACTATCACGAGAACAGCATGGGGGAAACTGCCTCCATGATTCAATTACCTCCACCTGGTCTCTCCCTTGACACATGGGGATTATGGGGATTACAATTCAAGATGAGATTTGGGTGGGGCACAAAGCATAACCATATCACCAGTTGAACATACCTAACCTGAAAATCTGAAATGATCCAATGAGCATTTATTTTGAATGCCATTTTGTCCCTCAAAAAGTTTTGGATTTTACAGTATTTTGCTTTTTTGGATGAGGGATATTCAACCTGTATAACACATTTAAAAACCATGTAGTATATTTCTTATTCACATAACAATCTTGGGTGAGTGTACAGATCAATTGATGGTTCTTCTAGGGACAGGCTAATGAAGATTTGGTGACTTTAACATATGGCTCCAGCAGTCTCTATGACTGTCTCATCCAGAAGGAGGAAAAGAACGCTGAAGAGAGAACATGGAAGCTTTTTATAGGCCAGGTCTTAAAGTGGTATACATCATTTCTATTCTCATTTTTTTGTTGTTAGAGATCACTTAATGTGTCTACCCCAAATAAAATAAGAAGTCTGGTATGGCCAGGAAGAAGACAAGAATGCAGATTTGGCAAAGAGTTTGGAATATCTATCCCTGCGACATGTTTGAAAGATACTCCAAGTGTCTGTGTTGTGAAACAGTTCTCCCACTGATGCTTTATTTATTGATTTTTATTTTTTATTTTTGTAAAGATGGGATCTCACTATGTTGCCCAGGCTGGATTTGAACTCCCTGCCACAAGCAATCCTGCCTTGGCCTCCCAAAGTGCTGGGATTACAGGTGTGAGCCCAGCCTCCCACTGATGTTGTAACATGAAGATTATTAAGTCATTTAGCAGTATAAATTGTCTCCATTTCCCAGATGTCATTTTTAAAGACTGTTTACTTGCTTCAAGTAAATAAGTACAATGAAGCTTAAATATCTGAGCATGAATTTTTTCATTAGATTTTTCTAAGGATCCAAGAAGCAGTAGGGTTCCCGGGTTTAGGGAAAGTGAGAAATGCCTCACTCGTCCACCTTCTGAGAATTTGCTGTAAGCTCACCCTATTAACCCTTATGGTTCTGTATTCTATTTTCTAATGAAATTTTGTCTGATTATTAGCAGACGATTATTCCATGAAAATACGCCCTCTATAGAAAAAAAGTAAAGAAAATGAAAATCACCCATAATCTGACTACTGTAAGAGTATATTGGTCATTTATCTAAGCATATATACTGTAGAAATAAAGTTTTAATAAGACGAAATTATAGTATTTTGTGTTCTTTAACTTTAGGAAATACCCTGAACATTTTTCACACCATGATTTTTAATGACTGCATAATAATGCATCCACTGAACTTACCATACTGTTGCATATTGAGGCAATTTTGGCATTTTTGCACTACATAGGAATAATGATGTAATTAATATTCTATGCATCCATCTGTGACTGCACCTGTGGTTCCTTCTTTATGACTAATCACAGAAGGAGAATCATAAGACCAACCAGTTTAAACCATTGAAAGCTCTTCCTATGCACAGTCATGGTGCTTTCCAGAAACGCTGCATCCATTTGTGCTGCCAGTGCAACTTTATGAGAAAGTCTCACACCAAGAGGAGCTACTGACCAGAATCACATGGGAACTGGACACACACACACAACCCCATGAACAAACAGCAATAATTTGCTTCCCTTGTGAATCCAATCGTCATTCTGAAAATTACCAGTGGACATTGAGGCATTTGGACAGGTCCCTCCAAGGGATAAAGCAATTTGCCTGTTTTTCACGCAGACAGGGTTGCTGTGATGGCAGTCAGCCAGACCACATCACCACAATCACAATGGTTTATTGAATATAAAATAAACAACTCCATTCTTTCTTATGCAGACCATTACTTTTAACATTTTCATCAACCCTGAAAGGTGGGTATTATTTAGACATGAGGACAATGAGCTTGGAGAGATGAAGTCATTTGTTTGAGTCACACAGGTTTTGACAGAGACATCTTTTTGCTCATTTATTCAATAAGTAGTTATTTAAAGCCTTCTAAGTGTCAGCAAATAGTTCATATGCGTTTTACTATTCTGGGCACTGAGGATACAGGAATGAGTTTTTAAAATTCCATTTCTTTTTTGCTCTTGTGGAATATAACATTTAGTGGAATCAAACTCATAGCTCTGACTCCATGAATTGCAATGCTATCTTGCCTTCTGGATTATTACTTTTTCTTCTATTAGGACTGAAAACATAGTCTCCTGGAGACTCATCTGTGGAAATCCTTCTTTTGGGAAGATGTACAAGGTGTGCTTGTACCCAGAGGCACCCATCACAGCTGCGTTGGAGAGTGGCATGTGCAAAGGGAAGCCATTTCAATAGAAATTGGGAGCACCGATTAAAATTTATTGTGCATTGTAGCTTGAGAGATTTGAGGAAAATAATTTTTTTCTTTTTAGAAATCTTTGGTTTTAGTGCAACAAGAACCTCCCGACCTTCCTGCTTGCCACATACTCTTTACTGTTACTGTAAATGGCTAGACAGTAATGGGCTGAGGAAAATGTTCTGGTTTTTAGGACCAGTCAAATCTGCTCCATCCAGCATTTAGGAGCTGGAGGTCCCTGGTTCTGCTGGCTGGTATACTCATCTATGATGACTGTTGCATTTCTTTTACTGCCTCTGAAACCCTTCGCTGTGATATGATCACAACACAATAAATGTGGAATAAGGTTTTCTTTGCAATATAACTGCCATAGATTTGTCAGTTGGTGAAGAAACAGTCGCCTTTTGGGGCCTTACTGCTGCGTTCCCTGATGAGCCCTTTCAGTCCTCTCAGGCCATGTGGGGATGCATGTGAGGGTCAAGACAAGTTGTAGATATGCAATGAATACTATGCTAGTACTAATATCAATTCTAATAGGGCATTATTACTATTGTAATAATCAGCATAAAGTAATACTTGATTAGTATTGATATTTTATAATTATTGTGATGATAATGATGATACTGATGATGATAAGCTAATACACATGAGCACTTTCTATGTTCCAACCCTTGCATTAAATGTTTTACATGGATTATCTCATGGGAATAGAAAGATGTTAGTATTAACTCCATTTTACAAATGAATGAACTGTCTTAGAGAGGGGCCTCTGCATTCCCATAATTAGAAAATAGCAGATCTAACCTACAGATCACAGAATCAGGAAACTTGAGGGTTTAAAGCAAACTTAGAGGCCAGGCATGGTGGCTCATGCCTGTAATCCTAGTACTTTGGGAGGCCAAGGTGGGTGGATCACCTGAAATCAGGGGTTCGAGACCAGCTTGGACAACATGGTGAAACCCTGTCTCTACTAAAAATACAAAAATTAGCCGGGCATGGTGGCACATGCCTATAATCCGAGCTTCTCAGCAGGCTGAGCAGGAGAATCACTTGAATCTGGGAGGCGGAGGTTGCAGTGAGCTGAGATCATGCCACTACACTCCAGCCTGGGTGACAGAGTAAAACTCCGTCTCAAAAAACAAACAAGCAAACAAACAAAAATAAAGCAACTTTAGAGACAGTTCAATTCAATGGCCTCATTTTGAAGGTGGGGGGATAGAGGTTAAGGAGGTTACAGGAACTGACCATAGACACATAGGGGGCTGCTGAGCCTGACCTCATGTCTAGGTTTCCTGAGGTCTAGGACTAAGCTTTGATACTGCAAATGTCTTCATGTCCACACAATAGCTGGTATTTTTTTGTCAGGTAGTATTTAGAGGAATCTAGTGCAGTGCTTATATTCTTAGGCTCTGGAGTTAAATAGAAGGCCTGGGTTGAACCCCTACTCTGCCACTTGGGAGCTGTGTAGCTTCAGGCAAACTGTTTAATCTAAGTCTCATTGCTCTCCTCTGTGAAATGGGGACAGACATTGACCTCAGAGAGCTGCTATGAGAATGAATAAGATACGCATATTATGCTATTATCCTAGCCCTCTACCTTACACATCATATTTGGTCATTTAATATTAGCTGTTAGTACCATGGTAATAGTTTAGGATTTGGTAAGCAGAACTCCATCACGCAATGATTGACTGTAACATCAATGCCGGTAGACCAAGGATAAATCATATTTATCAACATGGCTGAATCTAGAATAACACAGGTCTGGAATGCAATTAGCTTATGAAGCATATATGAATTATGCCTTCTATTCTAGCATTATAAGTTGAATCACTCTATCTACTATCACCAGAATTTACCCTAAAAGAAAGGAATATTGTAGTTGTAAATGATAGCAGAGGAGAATAAAGGCCACCATCATGGAAATAAATGTCAGTAGAAACCCAGGAGCTTCTTATTTATTAATTTAAATGAAAGTTTTCCCCAGCGATGCTTACATGAGTATGTTTGAAATCATCATGGAAAGTGTTGGGAAGGGTGCTTTGGAGAAAGATCCATGTATGCATAGGAAATTGCTAAGAAACGTATTTTGTGAGTGCTTCAAGAGTTCTTATACTTTCACCTCATAAGGAAACCTTTCAGCATTCCCTGGAAGGTTTTCAGAGCTCTGTTGAAATGCATGAGAAATAGCTGCAGTGGTATGCAAATCACATGTATAATAACATCATATAATTATAATCTTGTCCACTCCAATAATCTTTGCCCACTCTATTAGCTGAAATCTTCTCTTCCCCTAAATCATTCTGTTCTGATATGTGTCTTCTCCTCAGGATCAGAATTGTTATTAAACATTTAGAGACTTCTTCAGGATTAAAAAAAGAATTATAGTAAGACATTTCATAGGAAAAAACAAAACTAAAAGTGCTTGTGAAATAGTTATTTGGGGATCCTTTCATGATACCTGTAATGCCACATTTCTTAAGCATCTGTATATTTCACCAACTCTCACATCTACCTCTGGTGCTAAGGAGAAGATACAAGGTAGTCTGCTTGGTCTATCAGTTAAAGTAGTATTTAGCATGTAGTATGACAATTCAGAGATTCTCTGGCATTCTATAATTGTAGGAGAATTTTCTAAATT
This sequence comes from Symphalangus syndactylus, assembly GCF_028878055.3. Taxonomy (NCBI): domain Eukaryota; kingdom Metazoa; phylum Chordata; class Mammalia; order Primates; family Hylobatidae; genus Symphalangus; species Symphalangus syndactylus. The sequence goes on from NC_072438.2 coordinate 28,545,440, forward strand.
TAAATGACACAATCCTACAACCTGTTTTGCTGATATCACCAGATTCTGTGGACTTCTCTGCTCTCTTTAGAGTTAGTAAATACAGGGCAGGGACTAACCTTTACGATGTTTAGAATAGGGAATACTAAAACTATTTATGCTGAATGAATACATCTTCAGTCAGTTATTAGCTTTTAATAAATTAGAAAATGAGTTTGCTCTGATAATGTCCTTCAAAACTTGGGCCTAAATTTTTAGAACTCCTAAGACCAAGACCGAGATTGTCATGGGGGTTCTGATATCCCCATGATTGCCCACAATAACTATGATGGCAGAAATTAAGGGGAGATGGCTAGGATCAAGAAAAAACACTTCTTATTTCAACATAAAAAGCTTAACATAGTCAAAAATTGGACTCTAAAAAGCTCATTTAAAAATTATAGGATTAACCTTTCAGTTTTCAAAGCAGAAAAGCTGATCATTAAGAACTAGAGCTGGCTATAAATTTCTGTTCTAATATGCCCAGGTGTTTGAACTCCTAGCAACTCATTTATTCCTTCTTAGTCTAAATGTTCTCATCTGATATAACAGGTAAGTAATACTAACATCACAGGTAAGCAAAAGAAATGCAAATTAAAATAGACAATGGATGAAAGAAACGCAACCAATTTTAAAAACTGAATATACTCAACACGTTGGGTATTTTCTTGTTTCTAAAATCCGCATTAACTACCTCTTCCATTTCCTGAACACACTTCTGGGGTCAAAGTGGTTAAATATGAATTGCAGATTAAAAAAAGAAACAGCCAGTGGTGGGAAAGGGCTGACCTAGATACTATCCTTGGAAAAGGAATGAGAGCTGGGTGACCAAGATTCAATTCAGCTGCAAGGATGTGGGCACATTCTGAGCCCCACGAGTTCTCAGGGTCACCCAGGATGAAGCAGAAATCCAAGGTGCTAGGCAAAGGTTCTCTCCCCTTCTAGTTCTGCCCTCTAACCGTATGGAAGAAGGAAATTATATGAGATTTACAGCCAAAAAAAAAAAAAAAAAAAAACTGGCTCAAGTTTCAGCTCTACTACTAACGAAGAAATAATTGAAAAGTTCTGCTTTGAGTCTTAGTCTTTAAAAATGCAGGAAACAATAGCATCTTATAGTAAAGAAATGAGAACAAATTGGCATTATGTATATAAAGATTCTAGCATAATACTAAACATTCTACAAATTTTACTTATTTTTACTATTATCTCTTCAAGTAAGTTAAGTTGGTTCTGCAAAAAGACATTTTCCAAATTTTGTAGGAAAAGGCTTCCTGGGATTGGGCCCAACCCCTGAATCTTTAGTGGAGTGCATGTAAAATTGTTTGATTTAGGGAGACTTTTAAAAGGATTTTCCCAGCTTTATCCGGAAGACAGTGTCCATTTTGTCAGGGTCTTTTAAAAAATTATAATGTAGTTAAATTCTATAGGCACCCAGAACCATTTAGTGGAAAAAAAAAGACAATGGTGCCCTGGGAGAAAGCCTATGTATCAGTTTTCTATTGTTGCATAAAAAGTTACCATAAACTTAGTAACTTTAAACAACACAAATTTATCATCTCACAGTTTGGTGGGATAAAAGAGTCTGACATGGCTTAGCTGTGTTCTCTGCTCAGTCTCCCACTTAAACTTGCTGTGGTTCTCATCTGGGCCTTGCAGTCCTCTTCCAAGCTCACTGAGGTTGTTGGTAGAATTCAGCTTCTGTGGTTGTAGGACCCAGATCCCTGTAACCTTGTGGCTGTTTACTGGGGGCTTCTCTGTCAGCTTCATTCCATCTTCAAACTAGCAAAGCAAAGGCCTGTTGAGTCCTTCTCACACTCTGATTCTCTCTGACTTCCCCTTTGGTAAAGGACTCCTGTGATTAGATCAAGCCCACAAAGATCATCTCTGTATCTTAAGGTCAACTGCGCTGAGACTTTAATTATATCTGCAAAATCTCATCACAGTAGTACCCTGATTAGTATTTGATTGAATAACCAAGAGACAGGGATCTTGAGTGGCTGCCTTTAGATATCTGTTAATACCTACCGCAGCCTGCTTCTTCTGAACATCAGTTCATTTTGGTTTTCATAGCAGTTTTTGTTTAACAACAGTCTTTTTTCTACAATTATATGCACAAATGTATCCACCACAACTCGCAACTATATTTCTTGGCACCTGCCATAGTTTAATGCGATTTGAAAGGACTATATTCTGTCAAGGCTTTAGACTCAGCAGTGTAAAGACTAGCTGTGAGGCCAAAATTCAATATTTTGTACGAGTGCTAAGAACAGTATCCCATATGCTGAGTGTTCCCCATCTAGAGCATGTCTGCCCATATCCAGAGCAGAAATAAATCTTTTTAGATTTTACTAATTGATTAGATCACTTTCAAGTTGGCATGATATCAGCCTAATGATATTGACCAAAAAAAAATACCAAGTAAAGAATTCTACTTCTCTCTTTTCTTCTTTATTAGTTTTGCTAGTGGCCTATCAATTTTGTTGATGTTTTCAAAAAACCAGCTCCTGGATTCATTAATTTTTTGAAGGGTTTTTTGTGTCTCTATTTCCTTCAGTTCTGCTCTGATTTTAGTTATTTCTTGCTTTCTGCTAGCTTTTGCATGTGTTTGCTCTTGCTTTTCTAGTTCTTTTAATTGTGATGTTAGGGTGTCAATTTTGGATCTTTCCTGCTTTCTCTTGTGGGCATTTAGTGCTATAAATTTCCCTCTACACACTGCTTTGAATGTGTCCCAGAGATTCTGGTATGTTGTGTCTTTGTTCTCCTTGGTTTCAAAGAACATCTTTATTTCTGCCTTCATTTCGTTATGTACCCAGCAGTCATTCAGGAGCAGGCTGTTCAGTTTCCATGTAGTTGAGCGGTTTTGAGTGAGTTTCTTGATCCTGAGTTCTAGTTTGATTGCACTGTGGTCTGAGAGACAGTTTGTTACAATTTCTGTTCTTTTACATTTGCTGAGGAGAGCTTTACTTCCAACTATGTGTTCAATTTTGGAATAGGTGTGGTGTGGTGCTGAAAAAAATGTATATTCTGTTGATTTGGGGTGGAGAGTTCTGTAGATGTCTATTAGGTCCACTCGGTGCAGAGCTGAGTTCAATTCCTGGGTATCCTTGTTAACTTTCTGTCTCATTGATCTGTCTAATGTTGACAGTGGGTTGTTAAAGTCTCCCATTATTATTGTGTGGGAGTCTAAATCTCTTTGTAGATCTCTAAGGAATTGCTTTATGAATCTGGGTGCTCCTGTGTTGGGTGCATATATATTTAGGATAGTTAGCTCTTCTTGTTGAATTGATCCCTTTACCATTATGTAATGACCTTCTTTGTCTCTTTTGATGTTTGTTGGTTTAAAGTCTTTTTTATCAGAGACTAGGATTGCAACTTCTGCCTTTTTTTTGTTTTCCGTTTGCTTGGTAGATCTTCCTCCATCCCTTTATTTTGAGTCTATGTGTGTCTCTGCACGTGAGATGGGTTTCCTGAATACAACACACTGATGGGTCTTGACTCCTTATCCAATTTGCCAGTGTATGTCTTTTAATTGGAGCATTTAGCCCATTTACATTTAAAGTTAACATTGTTATGTGTGAATTTGATCCTGTCATTATGTTGTTAGTTGGTTATTTTGCTTGTTAGTTGATGCAGTTTCTTCCTAGCCTCGATGGTCTTTACAATTTGGCATGTTTTTGCAGTGGCTGGTACCAGTTGTTCCTTTCCATGTTTAGTGCTTCCTTCAGGAGCTCTTTTAGGGCAGGCCTGGTGGTGACAACATCACTCAGCATTTGCTTGTCTGTAAAGTATTTTATTTCTCCTTCAATTATGAAGCTTAGTTTGGCTGGATATGAGATTCTGGGTTGAATATTCTTTTCTTTAAGAATGCTGAATATCGGCCCCCACTCTCTTCTGGCTTGTAGAGTTTCTGCCAAGAGATCCGCTGTTAGTCTGATGGGCTTCCCTTTGTGGGTAACCCGACCTTTCTCTCTGGCCACCCTTAACATTTTTTCCTTCATTTCAACTTTGGTGAGTCTGACAATTATGTGTCTTGGAGTTGCTCTTCTCGAGGAGTATCTTTGTGGCGTTCTCTGTATTTCCTGAATCTGAATGTTGGCCTGCCTTGCTATATTGGAGAAGTTCTCCTGGATGATATCCTGCAGAGTGTTTTCCAACTTGGTTCCATTCTCCCCGTCACTTTCAGGTACACCAATCAGACGTAGATTTTGTCTCTTCACATAGTCCCATATTTCTTGGAGGTTTTGTTCGTTTCTTATTCTTTTTTCTCTAAACTTGTCTTCTCGCTTCATTTCATTCATTTCATCTTCCATTGCTGATACCCTTTCTTCCAGTTGATTACATCGGCTACCGAGCCTTCTGCAATCTTCACATAGTTCTCGAAACTTGGCTTTCAGCTCCATTAGCTCCTTTAAGCCCTTCTCTGCATTGGTTATCTTAGTTATACATTCATCTATTTTTTTTCAAAGTTTTTAATTTCTTTGCCATTGGTTTGAATTTCCTCCCGTAGCTCGGAGTAGCTTGAGCATCTGAAGGCTTCTTCTCTCAACTCGTCAAAGTCATTCTCTGTCCACCTTTGTTCCGTTGCTGGTGAGGAACTGCGTTCCTTTGTAGGAGGAGAGGTGCTCTGCTTTTTAGAGTTTCCAGTTTCTCTGCTCTGTTTTTTCCCCATCTTTGTGGTTTTATCTACTTTTGGTCTTTGATGATGGTGATGTACAGATGGGTTTTTGGTGTGGGTATCCTTTCTGTTTGTTAGTTTTCCTTCTACCAGACAGGACCCTCAGCTGCAGGTCTGTTGGAGTTTGCTACAGGTCCACTCCAGACCCTGTTTTGCTGGGTGTCAGCAGCAGTGGCTGCAGACCAGCAGATTTTCATGGACCGCAAATTCAGCTGTCTGATTATTCCTCTGGAAGTTTTGTCTCAGAGGAGTACCTGGCCAAGTGAGGTGTCAGTCTGTCCCTACAGGGGAGTGCCTCCCAGTTAGGCTGCTCAGCGGTCAGGGATCCACTTTAGGAGGCAGTCTGCCCGTTCTCAGATCTCCAGCTGCGTGCTGGGAGAACCACTACTCTCTTCAAAGCTGTCAGACAGGGACATTTAAGACTGCAGAGGTTCCTGCTGTCTTTTTGTCTGTGCCCTGCCCCCAGAGGTGGAGCCTACAGAGGCAGGCAGGCCTCTTTGAACTGTGGTGGGCTCCACCCAGTTCCAGCTTCCTGGTTGCTTTGATTACCTAAGGAAGCCTGGGCAATGGCGGGTGAAATAGATGCAATAAAAAAGGATAAAGGGGTATCACCACCGATCCCACAGAAATACAAACTACCATCAGAGAATACTACAAACACCTCTACGCAAATAAACTAGAAAATCTAGAAGAAATGGATAAGTTCCTCGACACATACACCCTCCCAAGACTAAACCAGGAAGAAGTTGAATCTCTGAATAGACCAATAACAGGCTCTGAAATTGTGGCAATAATCAATAGCTTACCAACCAAAAGAGTCCAGGACCTGATGGATTCACAGCCAAATTCTACCAGAGGTACAAGGAGGAACTGGTACCATTCCTTCTGAAATTATTCCAATTGATAGAAAAAAAGGGAATTCCTCCCTAACACATTTTATGAGGCCAGCATCATCCTGATAACAAAGCCTGGCAGAGACACAACCAAAAAAGAGAATTTCAGACCAATATCCTTGATGAACATTGATGCAAAAATCCTCAATAAAATACTGGCAAACCGAATCCAGCAGCACATCAAAAAGCTTATCCACTATGATCAAGCGGGCTTCATCCCTGGGATGCAAGGCTGGTTCAACATACGCAAATCAATAAATGTAATCCAGCATATAAACAGAACCAATGACAAAAACCACATGATTATCTCAATATATGCAGAAAAGCCTTTGAAAAAATTCAACAATGCTTCATGCTAAAAACTCTCAATAAATTAGGTATTGATGGGATGTATCTCAAAATCTTAAGAGCTATCTATGACAAACCCACAGCCAATATCATACTGAATGGGCAAAAACTGGAAGCATTCCCTCTGAAAACTGGCACAAGACAGGGATGCCCTCTCTCACCACTCCTATTCAACATAGTGCTGGAAGTTCTGGCCAAGGCAATCAGGCAGGAGAAGGAAATAAAGGGTATTCAATTAGGAAAAGAGGAAGTCAAATTGTCCCTGTTTGCAGATGACATGATTGTATATCTAGAAAACCCCATTGTCTCAGCCCAAAATCTCCTTAGGCTGATAAGCAACTTCAGCAAAGTCTCAGGATACAAAATCAATGTTCAAAAATCACAAGCATTCTTGTACACCAATCACAGACAAACAGAGAGCCAAATCATGAGTGAACCGCCATTCACAATTGCTTCAAAGAGAATAAAATACCTAGGATTCCAACTTACAAGGGATGTGAAGGATCTCTTTGAGGAGAACTACAAACCACTGCTCAATGAAATAAAAGAGGATACAATAGGAAGAACATTCCATGCTCATGGGTTGGAAGAATCAATATCGTGAAAATGGCCATCCTGCCCAAGGTAATTTGCAGATTCAATGCCATCCCCATCAAGCTACCAATGAGTTTCTTCACAGAATTGGAAAAAACTACTTTAAAGTTCATATGGAACCAAAAAAGAGCCCGCATCGCCAAGTCAATCCTAAGCCAAAAGAACAAAGCTGGAGGCATCACGCTACCTGACTTCAAACTATACTACAAGGCTGCAGTAACCAAAACAGCATGGTACTGGTACCACAACAGAGACATAGATCAATGGATCAGAACATAGCCCTCAGAAATAATGCCGCCTATGTACAACTATCTGATCTTTGACAAACCTGACAAAAACAAGCAATGGGAAAAGGATTCCCTATTTAATAAATGGTGCTGGGAAAACTGGCTAGCCATATGTAGAAAGCTGAAACTGGATCCCTTCCTTACACCTTATACAAAAATTAATTCAAGATGGATTAAAGACTTACATGTTAGACCTAAAACCATAAAAACCCTGGAAGAAAACCTAGGCAATACCATTCAGGACATAGGCATGGGCAAGGACTTCATGTCTAAAACACCAAAAGCAATGGCAACAAAAGCTAAATTTGACAAATGGGATCTAATTAAACTAAAGAGCTTCTGCACAGCAAAAGAAACTACCATCAGAGTGAATAGGCAACCTACAAAATGGGAGAAAATTTTCGCAACCTACTCATCTGACAAAGGGCTAATATCCAGAATCTACAATGAACTCAAACAAATTTACAAGAAAAAAAACAAAGAACCCCATCAAAAAGTGGGCAAAGGTCATGAACAGACATTTCTCAAAAGAAGACATTTATGCAGCCAAAAAACACATGAAAAAATGCTCATAGTCACTGGCCATCAGAGAAATACGAATCAAAACCACAATGAGATACCATCTCACACCAGTTAGAATGGCCATCATTAAAAAATCAGGAAACAACAGATGCTGGAGAGGATGTGGAGAAATAGGAACACTTTTACACTGTTGGTGGGACTGTAAACTAGTTCAACCATTGTGGAAGTCAGTGTGGCGATTCCTCAGGGATCTAGAATTAGAAATACCATTTGACCCAGCCATCCCATTACTGGGTATATACCCAAAGGATTATAAATCATGCTGCTATAAAGACACATGCACACGTATGTTTATTGCGGCACTATTCACAATAGCAAAGACTTGGAACCAATCCAAATGTCCAACAACGATAGACTGGATTAAGAAAATGTGGCACATATACACCATGGAATACTATGCAGCCACAAAAAATGATGAGTTCATGTCCTTTGTAGGGACATGGATGAAACTGGAAACCATCATTCTCAGTAAACTATCGCAAGGACAAAAAACCAAACACTGCATGTTCTCACTCATAGGTGGGAATTGAACAATGAGAACACATGGACACAGGAAGGGAAACACCACACTCCGGGGACTGTTGTGGGGTGGGGAGAGGTGGGAGGGACAGCATTAGGAGATATACCTAATGTAAATGACGAGTTAATGGGTGCAGCACACCAACATGGCACATGGATACATATGTAACAAACCTGCACATTGTGCACATGTACCCTATAACTTAAAGTATAATAATTAAAAAAAAAAAAGAATTCTACTTAAAGGAAACACGCAGTGTTTTTCAATGAGAAGGAATAAAATAAAATACAGCAGGTACTCCATATTGCAGCTGCAGCATCCACAGATTCAACTGTGGCTTGAGAATATTTGAAAAAATAAAAATTAAAAATAAATGAAAAATAATGCAGGTGCAGTGGCTCACGCCTGTAATCCCAGCACTTTGGGAGGCTGAAGTGGGCAGATCACCTGAGGTCAGGAGTTGGAGACCAGCCTGGCCAACATGGCGAAACCCTGTCTCTACTAAAAATACAAAAAATTAGCCAGGCATGGTGGTGCATGCCTGTAGTCCTGGCTACTCGGGAGGCTGAGACAGGAGAATTGCTTGAGCCCGGGAGGCGGAGGTTGCAGTGAGCCCAGATCATGCCATTGCACTCCAGCCTGGGAGATAGACCAAGACTCCATCTCAATAAACAAATAAATAAACAAACAATATGAATGGAAAACAATACAGTATAACAACTATTTACAAAGCATTTCCATTGTATTAGGTATTATAAGTAATCTAGAGATGATTTAAAGTACATGGGAGGATGTATAGATTGTATGTAAATACTACACCGTTTCATATAACAAGACTTAAGTATCCCCAGATTTTGGTATCCATTGGAGGGGGGTCTGAACCCAGTCCCTCAAGAATACAGAGAGATGACTGTTACGGAGATGATGGTATACACATACGTTCATCTATATATACATGGTTGTATAAAGTCTTTTTTTTCCCTGAAGATTTACAACAATCTATTCTCTCCCAGTCTGATTTGTGTCACCTACTGAATTGGCTACGTTCTGGCCCCTTGATAACTTCATTTAGACTATCATTTCTGGACTCCTTATGTGAGATTACACATTTTCCTCATGTGTAAGCCATTTTTTATTGATCTTTTTTGTTACTTATAGTCAAAAGCATTCTAACATAAGCTACAACCTTCTTGTCCTTGTATTACACCTTTCTACAGAAAGAGAAAATAAAAATGAGTTGAGTTTACAGGTTGCTGACAAGTTTGGCAAAATGTCTGCTGGAGAAAGAAGTGTCGTCTATAGATTACAGTGGTGGGTGTGCATATGCAGGTCCAGATTTTTGAAGAACGTCTTTTAAAGTCTATCCGAAGACACTTTGAGAAAGCATAGGAATTGGGGGTGAATCAAACTCACTTTTTTTTTTTTTTTTTTTGAGACAGAATCTCGCTCTGTCGCCCAGGCTGGAGTGCAGTGGTGCAATCTGGGCTCACTGCAAGCTCTGCCTCCTGGGTTCAAGTGATTCTCCCGCTGTGGTCTCCAGAGTAGCTGGGACTACAGGCACCCGCCACCAAGCTCGGCTAATTTTTTTGTATTTTTAGTAGAGATGGGGTTTCACCGTGTTAGCCAGGATGGTCTCAATCTCCTGACCTCGTGATCCACCCGGCTCGGCCTCCCAAATTGCTACGATTACAGGCGTGAGCCACTGTGCCCAGCTGAATAAAACTAACTTTTAATGATCATTCGTGGTCTGCTGGGCACTGAGCCATGTGGTGTAGGAGATACATGTTCTCATTAAATCCCTGAGAAGTAGAAGAGGTAGATGTTTTACCACACAATGTTTAAGAAATGAGCACAGGGAGGTTTAAAGAACTTTCCCAAGGTCAGTGGGACTGGGATTTGAACTTGAGTTTGACTACAAATCTTTCACATCTTCCTAAGCTTGAAAGGTGAGTACACCTGCGGGGGGAAAAGTTAACTAAGGGGTAACTTTTATCCCAATGTCTTTCAATCCTATTAATCACTAAAACACAAAGTATTAGTCATTTGTTCAACACGTATTCATATATCAAGCACTTGACTATGCACAGGAGCATAACGGTGAATCAGCAAGCATGGTCCTCATCCAGAGGAGCTTACTATGGAGGCAGCAGTCAGTATTCAAATACTGACATCAACAAATATCATACTGAAACTCTCAGGGCAAAACAGCATGAAAACTTGAATTGTTTTTTACAAATAAATTGAAATGTCCCAGGTGAGGGGATGGAGGACAGGACCTCAAGGTCTCTGGTCATCTGCTTTTGTGAGGCAGGTTCAGGACAGGTCAGATTCAGCTCTAAATGTCTTTTATACATTTTATTATACATTTTGTTCCCTTTCTCTCTCTCTTTCTTTCTTTCTTTTCTTCCGAGTTTCGCTCCTGTCGCCCAGGCTGGAATGCAATGGCACAATCTCGGCTCACTGCAACCTCCACCTCCCAGGTTCAAGCGATTCTTCAGCCTCAGCCTCCTGAATAGCTGGGATTACAGGCGCCCACCACGCCGGGCTAATCTTTTGTATTTTTAGTGGAGACGAGGTTTCACCATGCTAATCTCAAACTCCTGACCTCAGGTAATCCGTCCACTTCAGCCTCCCAAAGTGCTGGCATTACAGGTGTGAGCCACCACGCCCGGCCCCTTTCCCTTTCTTATCGCCATTCTGAGAAAAGACTAGTTTGTCCGTCTTGCACAAATTTTTCCCTCAGTGAGCTACCATTTCCAGGAGCAGCCCTGAGTCTCTGAAGTTAAAAAAAAAAAAAAAAAAAAAAAGAAGAAAGAAAAAGTTTAGTCTGCTTAAGTTCTTGTTGCAAAACTTTCTTAGTTATTACTCTCAGTTGTAGCTTTTGGAATTTAACAGCAGCTCGCTTATGAGCCACTCATATCACTTACTAGCCTGGAACTTTGAATAGGTTACTAAACTTCTTCAAGCTGGATTTTATCATCGCTCATTTATGCAGGACATATTTTTGAAATTGTTGCAATTGTTGCAAATACTTGAGAAGTTTCTACCCTCCTTTGCCTTCTCCTAGTGCTTCTTCAGCGGCTATGAAGGGAACAATTACTAAGGGTCACAGTAGCTGCCTAAAAGGAACCTGTGTCTAGTACTTCAATATTTCCGGGCTCTCAGGTGGGACAGTAAAGCCTCTGTCTCCTCCCCATGCCAGGCAAGATGACCCAGAAGGAAACTCCCGGGCCTGTTGACTCTGAGCAAGCTGGGGCAGAAAGCTTCCCAGGGCTCTTGGAGCTCAGACGGCAGGGTGAGCTGGCCCGAACATTCTTCGGGTTGTATTATCATATTGAGGCACAAGGGGGCAGTAGTGTCCTCCATGATAGCTAGAAAAGCGATTTCCAGTTCTTTTTCTTTAGGGATTGTTCTTTTCCTAAGCTTGATGCCTGTCTGGGTAAGTTTCTTTCAGGAAGCCTATTTCCTTTTTATGAACGGTGACAGCCTCATTCCTACATTAGATAATTTAAAAAATTAACTATTTCTGGGAATGGGGCCCAGAGACTCTGATCTCCATTTTTGGATATTACATTTGGAGTATGTCAGTCTGAATTCACAATCACTTTTTTGGCAGTTGGGCCACCCTTAATTTAGTCACCAAAAACTTGTAAATCTTAGAAAACAAATAAGCAAGACAACGCCACTAAAGTTCCAAAGCTTGAGTCTGAAAACTTTCTGAAATGGTTAAATGTATGTGGGCTTTGGAGTCAAAGCTGCTTGAGCCTGCTTCGCTGTTTAACAGGGGAACATTTTAAACCTTTAAGATGAAAATAATGATACTACCCTATCTGGAGGTTATTATGAGGCTTAAATAAAGATAACCCATGCACAATGTCTAGCGTCGTGCCTGGATGTATAAACACCCACTACACATTCCCCATGGAGGGAATTATTTCTACAATGATGCTCATTCTGAACCTGTTAGCTTTTGTCATGTTTTCATGTAATGTGGGGTATTATGTTTATCCTTGTTAAATATCATCTGCTTATTTAATTTCAGAGGATTTTTAGAATACCATACCAATCTTCCACTTTCTTAGTTATTACTCTCAGTTTTGTAGCTTTTGGAATTTAATAGCCCCTTCCTTAGGAGCCACTCATATCACTTACTAGTCTGGAACTTTGAATAAGTTACTAAACTTCTTCAAGCTGGATTTTATCATCATTAATTAATGCAGGACATGTTTTTGAAAGCATATTATATGTCAGAGAGTGTAAGAAGAAATGGAGCTAAAAGAATGAAGACAGATGAAGTCCCTCCTGGAGTTTGATGACTATCGGAGAAGTCACACATAAAACAAAGTTCTGTGTAAATAATCATTCAGTTACAGTTGTGATAAGTGCTACAAACCAAGTATGGAAGTTCTAATTTATAGGGAAGACTTCCCTGAGGATGTGACATTTAAAGAGGGACCTGAAGGATGAGTAAAAACTAGCAGGAGATATTGCTGGGGAAGAGGCAAAGGAACGCTGTGTACAAATACCTGTGATGTGATCAATGACTGAAGACACGGCACATGTGCCTGCGGCGCGCGGTCTGAGACAAGGTTGGTTAATTCGGGGCCTGCTAGTTAAGTTAAGAAGCAAGGTCTTTGCCATTCATAAAATAGGTATCATATACCTGTTTTTCAGAGCTCTGGAGAGAATTAAGAGATGATTTACATCAAGTGCCCAGCACAATCCCAATCACATTCTAAACACTCAGCATCCCTCTCTTTTCTGTTTACTCTACCAGAGTTGAATTTTTACCTCTGGTTTATTATTTATTCAATACGTAATTATTTAGCATCTACTGTATATCAGGCTCTCTGTTGTAAACTGAACAAACAAAAGGGGAATAGCAGACATGGCCTTGCCTTTATAGAACCCACTGATGAGCTATTATGTTCTTTGTGCATATGAATTTATTTCAAGGGAACAATAGTTTCAACATATATGGGGATTAAAATCTTGTGCTCCGATCTCCAAAAATTAAAAGTAAATAAAAGCAAGCAAGCAAGCAAGCACACAGAATAAACGCACATTGCCATGGATTACAATGTAAATAACTCAAAATCATGAACTTGTATGTAGGAGTTACTTCTGCATTTTCTTTGCTTTTGCTAATGATTAATAATGACGAGGCCAGGGCAGACACAGTGGTTCATGCCAGTAATCCTAGCCCTTTGGAAAAACAAAGCAGGAGGATTGCTTGAGGCCAGGAGTCCAAGGCCATCCTGGGCAATATAGTGAGACCCAGTCTCTAAAAAAAAAAAAAAAAAATTAGCCAGGAGCGGTGGCACACACCTTTTGTCCTAGCTACTCAGGAGGCTGAGGTGGGAGAATTGCTTGAGCCCAAGAGGTTGAAGCTGCAGTGAGCTATGATTGCTCCTGCACTCTAGCCTGGGCAACAGAGAGAGAGACTCTGTCTTCAAAATAAATGCATTAATTAAAAAGAATAATAATGATTGTTTTTACAGTGTATTCTTTTTTTTTTTTTTTTTTTTTGAGACAGAGTCTCGCTCTGTCGCCCGGGCTGGAGTGCAGTGGCGCAATCTCGGCTCACTGCAAGCTCCGCCTCCCGGGTTCACGCCATTCTCCTGCCTCAGCCTCCGAGTAGCTGGGACTACAGGCGCCCGCCACCGCGCCCGGCTAATTTTTTGTATTTTTTAGTAGAGACGGGGTTTCACCGTGGTCTCGATCTCCTGACCTCGTGATCCGCCCGCCTCGGCCTCCCAAAGTGCTGGGATTACAAGCGTGAGCCACCGCGCCCGGCCTACAGTGTATTCTTGCACATGGTACAGATGATTAGCATAAATCTTTGTACTACTGAAAGTGCTAATAAGTCTCCATTATATTATCTTAGGGGCTAAGAATCCTTCTGGAGGGCAGAAAGACTCCCAGCTATTAGGTGTATCTAATCCCCATACGGCTGTGTTTACCCTGAAACTGAGGCAGTCTAACTCTTATTCCTTTCTGTTTACCTGTTTTAGTATATTGCATATGTATCCATTTAATATATACAGATGTTGTCTTCTGATAAAGGTCCAGAAACTCCAGGCATATAAAAGAGCCTCAAATCCCAAAAATTCTACCACATTCACTTTTCATTTCCATCTGCACATTTTTCATTTTTAGAGCTCATGGATAGTCTAGACATTTATTTGCAAATATTATGAAGGTATTATTTCAATCAGCAAGGGTTTCTCTTCAAAACTTATATGAGTTTATGATAGCAATTCTTATTCTCTCTAGTGAGGCATAAAGCTAAAGGTTTTATGTTTTTGCCACATAAGGAAAAACAATGCATGTTTTTGTTTTTTTCTAGTATCTCACAGATATCTTCACTTCCTGGTTTACCAGTTGTTAACCTTAATGCGTCCCAGAAGGAGATTAATACTTGGATTTAAATCATGGGAGCTCCACTTTCGGTTTCTTGTTATCTTTGCTGGGAGATGAGAAGTCTGGGGTGGTTTATTCCCTATATAACCTCCCAAAATTGTACTATAGACCAACATACTGAGTAAGATAAGGAGCAATCCCTCCAGTACTTACAATGCTCGTATGAAAATAGATGATTTTCTGAAAGAATTAGAATGCTGTATTAATTGTTTCTAGTTAGACTTTAATTCCAAATTCCAACAACTAATATCTCCTTCTTTAAGAACAATTTCCTTAATTCTGCCATTAGGAAATTATTTAATTCTACCATAATTATGTTTTATTTTTTCCATTTTATGCCACTGTGCCAGGCACTGTCCATTTTATGACATATTTGTGTCAGCTAAACAAATCTAGCTCATCAGTTCAGAATCAACAATGAACCAAATATTACTATAGATTATATGTTAATACACAGAAGCACAGTTATTACATGTATAACTATTTCTCCATTTTGTGACCATTATAGGGTAATTATGAATAGATGAAGGTATGATTACTTTAGATCAAAACACAGGCAAAAAAAAATGGATCTTCTTTGGGGAAATGTTTTATGCTATAGACTGAAAGTGTATGTGGCCTCCAAATTCATATGTTGAAACCTGATCTCCATTTGATTATATTGGGAGGCGGGGTCTTTGGGAGGTGTATTAGTCCATCCTCAGGCTGCTATAAAGAACTGTCCAAGACTGGGTAATTTATAAAGAAAAGAGGTTTAATTGACTCACAGTTCCACAGGGCTACAGACACCTTAGAAAACTTGTAATCATGGCAGAAAGGGAAGAAAACATGTCCTTCTTCACATGGCAGCAGAAAGGAGAAGTGCCAGGCAAAGGGGGAAAGCCCCTTATAAAACCATCAGCTCTTGTGAGAACTCACTCACTATCATGAGAATAGCATGGGGGCAACTGCCTCATGATTCAATTGCCTCCCACTGGATCCTTCCCAGAACACATGGGGATTATGGGAACTACAATTCAAGATGACATTTGGGTAGGGATAGAAAGCCTAACTGTATCAGGAGGTGATTAGGTCATAAGACTGAAGTTTTTAATGAATAGGATTAATGTTCTTATAAAAGAGGCCCAAAGAGCTGCTGTGCCTCCTCCACCAAGCCCTAGTGACATAATGGAAATAAGGTCTTCCATGAACCAGGAAAAGGGACTTTACCAGTCACCAAATCTGTCGGCACCTCGACCCTGGACTTCCCATCCTCCAAAAATGTAAGAAATAAATTTCTGTTGTCTATAAGCCACCCAGTTTATGGTAATTTGTGACAGTGGAGGTTGTGGATTACAGAAGAAAGGTGCAGAGATGAATTAGTGCAGTTTATGACACCATGAAGTTTGATGTTCCTGAGGGATATCCCAGAGAAGTTGGAAAAGCAGTAATTGGAAAGGAGTTTGGGACTCAGGTCAGAGGTCTAAGCTTACAGCTATCAGTTTGTGCTCCTTTAGCACATAGGTATAGAGATCTCCCAAGGAAAATACCTAGTGAAGAAAACCAGGGAGCTGAATGCACAGTCTTGGGGGAAGCTACATTTAAAAAACAGGAATGGGATAAGCAGTCCATGAAGAAGACCAGGAAAAAGTAGACAGAGAGGTACAAGGAGAAGCAGTAGGTACAAGGAAGAAGAGACATTCAAGTAACTCAAGGCCTTCACTCCCAAACTCAGCAGAGACTTCAGTTAGGTCCAGAAAAAACACAGGAGAAAGTGTTAGTAGCATAAACTCTGAACCAGGCTATGTGGGCTTGCATCTAGTCTCCACTATTCACACTAGCTGTGTTTCTTAACTTCTTTGTGCAAGTTTATTAATTTCTTTGTGCTTCACTTGCCTCATCTGTAAAATGGGACTAATAATAGTATACTTACCCCATAGAGTTAATACAACCATAACATTGACCAATATTTGTAGAACCTTAAATTCTTAACTCATAGTAAGAATTAAATATATTTATTGAATTTAAATCAAGCAATTCGTAGATGTCAAGATTGGAAACTATTCAGTGGATTTGCAAATTAAATGTAGTTTTGACACACACACAAATCAGTACAAGGAAAACTGGGGAAATCTGAATAAGATCAGTGGATTACATCAATGTGAGTAACTTGATTTAATATTGTACTACAGCTTTACAAGATGATACTACTGGGGGAAACGGTACCTGGTGACCTCCTTGGACTATTTCTTACAATTGCATGACAATCTATTGTTATCTCAAAATAACAAGTTTAATTTAAAAATATTGGCAGCCATAGAAAATAAAGGTGGTCTTGACCTACGAAAGAACAATTTAAATGACATGGTAGAGGCAGAAGCCGAGAGTTAAGAAATAAATGCAGATGAGGGGTTATATAGACTGAACTTAGACAACTCTTTTAGGAATTTTATATAAGAGTATAAGAATGAGATTTGCCAATAGTTAGAGAGAGCTGTGTGTGCATGTAAAAGTTGTTGTTATTGCTGATTTGGAATGAGTATGTCTTCTTATGCATTTTTTAAGGGTGAATGAGACTTGACTAGCATTACAAGATGTAAGGAGGCAGCTAGGAAAAGAGGAAGAGACAGGGAGGAGGAGGAAGGGAGGGAGGCAGATAAATTATAGATATAAAGAGGAATCAAGATATCATAGGAAGTGGGATTGAAAACACTAGGGAAATGGAACATTCTTTTCTTTTATACTGAAAGAATAAGTCAGCAAATAAATACCAAACAGGTGTCAGCTATACACTGGACTTCGTTCTAGGAGTTAAGCATGTGGTTTTGATGAGTAAGACAGATCAAATTCCTCTGTCCTGTGAGACAATGAGACAGTTCTGTAGGTACATTTACTGCTGGAATCAGAAGAGCTGTAAGGATGTATAGGCATGTTACTGTAAATAGATGAGGAGACACTAGATCATGAAAAAGGGACAAGATTATCAAGCTGAGTACAAAAATTGCTAATCAGTAGTGACTCTCATATCAGGATTTTTGTTTGTTTGTTTTTCCCCAGCAAGTAGTAGAGATGTGAAAGACAAATCACTGTCTGACCCCAGAGTTCGGTGACCCCAGAGCCATATAGGTATGTGAAAGGCTGGAAACTGGCTTCTCAAAATATATTGATACTCTAATCTCTGGAACCTACCTTACAAGTCCCCCCTCCCCCACAACCCCACACACAAAAAAATAAATGAAAGCAAAAAAAAATTGCAGGTATAATTAGTTTAAGGATCTTTATAAGGAGAGATTATCCTGGATTATCCAAGTGGGCCGTTTAGGCCATCCCAATTGTCCTTACAGGAGAGAGGCAGAGAGATGTGACATACATACAGAGGAGGAAGGGATATGATGATGGAGCAGAGAGACATTTGAAGATGTTGACCTTGAAAATTACAGTGGTGCAGCCACAAGCCAAGGAATGGTGACAGCTGCCGGAAGAGGAAGGAAAAGATTCTCCCCCAGAATTTCTCAAGGGAGCATGGCCCTGCTAACACCTTGATTTTGGCTCAGTGATATTAATTTCAGACTTTTGACCTCTAGACTGTGAGAGAGTAAATTTTTGTTGTTTGAAGCCTTGCAGTTTGTGGTATGTTGCTACAGCTGCATTAGGAAACTAATACAGGCATGATCATAGGACATGGATGAGGAAGTAGGGTTGTTCAAGGGTATTTCAGGAAATCAACCATATAGTGCAGATTAGTATGGAACTTGTGAGACTAAGAAGGGCTGGTCATCCCAGAGGTCTTGCTTGCAGAATCAATGAGCAGAATGTAGTGAGACTGAGGGCTTAAGACAGTTGAATGGATATAAAGTTGTGGTCAAAAGGGTGAGACCATCATTTAGGATGTCAGGAATTAAGTAGTTTCAGGTAATAATAAAGTCCAAGTGATATCCATCAGAGTGAAAAGTGGAATGGAAAAGAAAATAATGGCATTTAAAGAGTCAAAAAACACTGAAGCTCAGGTGAGTGGCTGGTAGGCAGGTCAACTCCATGGATATTACTGTCAAGCCAATGAACAAAGATTTTAAAGTCAGCGATCAAAGTCTGGAATGAATATGATACAGAAACTCTGCCAATAATAACATGAGATGCCCTGATTCTGGTTCTCTGTGGCTCAGCTCTGTTAGACAATTTTCTTGCTTTAGGAACTGCCAATCCCCCATTTAACATGATGCTGGTGAGGCTCTCAATCCCATTTCCATGGGCCACAGGGCTAGGTCAAATGATGCAGGCTTTTCCAGGAACAAGTCTCCATCCCCCAGGCCAAAATGAATGGTTCAGTGCTGTGTGACTAAAACTAGTTCCTGCCTTGCTGGAGTTACTAGCAGTGAGAAAAGGTGAGTAAAAGAGAGAGCATCCTGATACACTGTTGGAGACTTGATCCAGCCATGCCTGATGCTGTAAGTATTCCTGTCTTAGGTATGTGAGTCAATAAATCTTTAACTTAAGATACTTTGAATGGGTTATTGTTACATGTACTCAAAAATACCCTAGTTTATACCAGAATGGTATTATTTTCTTGCTTTTTGTTCTTTACAGAGTGGCTACAAAGGAATCGATATAGCCTTGTAGTTTCTCCAGATGGTATTTCAGTGCTTTGGAGATAACCACCAGATAAATGAGAGAGTTCCTGTTTTTCTTAGTTATTGTTTTCCTATCTAACCCAAGCCACAAGAAAGGATATATTGGTTTATTTTACAAACTTTATCTTCACAATCAGAAGGATGTGAGCTGTAGAGCATTATTTTAAAGACCAGTCGGAAGAGGAAATGGTGCAAAAATTAAAAAAAAAAAGAAAACCAAATTAATCTGCAAACACATTAGAATTTTCAAGAAGATTTAACTTCACTGTTATTTTTGCCCATTTGAAGCAAATCTATTCACTAGATCTCTATTAAATCCCTACTGTAAGCCAGATACAAATAAATGAGATGAACAATTTGAACTGATTTCAAGTTGCAAAGTAACAATTATATGATGAATTTCTTTGGGAAGCAAATGTTGGTATATCAGTCCATTTTCCTGCTGCTGATAAAGATGTACCCAAGACTGGGAAGAAAAAGAGGTTTAATTGGACTTACAGTTCCACATGGCTGGGGGGGCCTCAGAATCATGGCAGGAAGCAAAACGCACTTCTTACATGGTGGCAGCATGAGAAAATGAGGAAGATGAAAGAATAAAACCTGATAAAACCATCAGATCTCATGAGACTTATTCACTATCACGAGAACAGTATGGGGAAAACCACCCCATGATTCAAATTATCTCCCAATGGGTCCCTCCTACAACATGTGCAAATTATGGGAGTACAATTCAAGATGGGATTTGGGTGGGGACACAGAGCCAAACCGTATCATTCCAACCCTGGCCCCTCCAAATCTCATGTCCTCACATTTCAAAACCAATCATGCCTTCCCAACAGTCCCCCAAGGTCTTAATTCATTTCAGTATTAATCCAAAAGTCCACAGTCCAAAGTCTCATATGAGGAAAGGCAAGTCCCTTCTGCCTATGAGCCTGTAAAATCAAAAGCAAGCTAGTTACTTCCTAGATACAATGAGGATACAGGTATTTGGCAAATATAGCCATTCCAAATGGGAGAAATTGGCCAAAACAAAGGGGTCACAGGGCCCATGCAAGTCCAAAATCCAAGCAGGGCAGTCAAATTTTAAAGCCCCAAAATGATGTCTTTTTATTCCAGGTGTCACATCCAGGTCACGCTGATGCAAGAGGTGGGTTTCCAGGGTCTTGGGCAGCTCTGCCCCTGTGGCTTTTCAGGGTACAGCCTCTCTCCAGGCTGCTTTCATAGGCTGGCACTGAGTGTCTGCAGCCTTTCCAGGTACATGGTGCCTGCTGTAGGTGGATCTACCTACAGCTGGGGTCTGGAGGACAGTGGCCCTCTTCTCACAGCTCCACTAAGTGGTGCCCCAGTAGGGACTCTGTGTGGGGGCCTCAACCCCACATTTCCCTCTGCAGTGTCCTAGTAGAGGTTCTCCACACGAGAGCCCTGCCCCTGCAGCAAACTTCTGCCTGGACATCCAGGCATTTCCATACATATTCTGAAATCTAGACAGGGGTTCTCAAACCCCAAATTCTTGTCTTCTGTGCAGGCTCAACACCACATGGAAGCTGCCAAGGCTTAGGGCTTGCACCCTCTGAAACTTTGGCCCAAGCTCTACATTGGCCCTTTCAGCCACAGCTGGAGCAGCTGGGATGCAGGGGCAGGGCACCAAGTCCCTAGACTACACACAGCATGGGGACCATGGGCCCTTCCCAACGAAACCATTTTTTTCCTCCTATACATCTGAGTCTGGATGGGAGAGGCTGCTGCAAAGGTCTCTGACACGCCCTGGAGACACTTTCCCCATTGTCTTGGGAATTAACATTCGGCTTCTCATTACTTATGTAAATATCTGCAGCCGACTTGAATTTCTCCTCAGAAAATGGGATTTTCTTTTCTACAACATTGTCAGGCTGCAAATTTTCCAAACTTTTATGCTCTGCTTCCCTTTTAAAATGGAATGCTTTTAACAGTACCCAGGTCACCTCTTGAATGTGTTGCTTCTTAGAAATTTCTTTTGCCAGATACCCTAAATCATCTCTCTCAAGCTCCAAGTTCCGCAAATCTCTAGGGCAGAAGCAAAATGCCACAAGTCTCTGTTAAAACAAAACAAGAGTCACCTTTGCTCTAGTTCCCAACAAGTTCCTCATCTCCTTCTGAGACCACCTCAGACTGGAACTTATTGTCCATATCACTATCAGTGTTTTGGGCAAAGCCATTCAACAAGTCTCTAGGGAGCTCCAAACTTTTCCACATTTTCCTATCCTCTTCTGAGCCCTCCAAGCTGTTCCAACCTCTGCCTGTTACCCAGTTCCAAAGTCACTTCCACATTTTCAGGTATCTTTTCAGCAACATCCCACTTCTGGTACCAATTTACTGTATTAGTCAGTTTTCACACTACTGATAAAGACATACCTGAGACTGGGAAGGAAAAGAGGTTTAATTGGACTTAACAGTTCCACATGGCTGGGGAGGCCTCAGAATCATGGTGGGAGGTGAAAGGCACTTCTTACATGGCAACAGCAAGAGAAAATGAGGAAGATGCAAAAGCAGAAACCCCTGATAAAACTATCAGATCTTGTGAGACTTACTCACTACCACGAGAATAATATGGGGAACCACACTCATGATTTAAATTAGCTCCCACTGGGTCCCTCCCACAACACATGGAAATTATGGGAGTACAGTTCAAGATGAGATTTGGGTGGGGACACAGAGCCATAGAATATCAGTTGGTAACACACTGAACTAGGGCTCTACCATTAAGTAAGCACACAGAAATACAAAGTTCGAATAAGGATATACAGGGAATATAAAAACTATCTGCTTAATAGGAACTCAGATGCTTCTCAATTTTTTATATTATCTGTTAATAAAGAGTGAGTGATATTATTGGGAAACCATAAAGGATCCATTTCATCAGCACTGTTTTTTGTTTGTTTGTTTGTTTGTTTTGAGCCCTTACATATGTCTGGCACTGGGTAGGCTCTGAGAATACAATGGAAAAATGACAGGCCTACTTCCTGACCCTACCCTTTGGTTCCTGTCAGGGTATTCTCCAAGGCATCACAGGGTTTATCCAGTTCACTCTTTAGTAAATGATAAAACTCACATTCAAACACTAGTGTCCTAAAACAATATAAGTCTGTCTCTCCTAAATGAGCTCATTATTTTTGTTTTAGCCACCTCAGAGTAGAGTTTCTAATTCCTATCTAGCTTGCTGTTCAAATAACTGATAATTAATCCCAGAACATTAGTTTGCTTGAATTGAAAAGGCACATCACGTTCGAGTGCCTCATTTTTAATATAAGGCAAACTGAGGCAAAGGATGTTGAATGATCTTCACAGAGCAAGAGGAGAGGCCACTTTTCACCCTCAGCCTAGTGTATATTTGAGTAAACCACAATGTGAAAGATAACAATCTATGAAGACAAAAATTACAAGGTTTAAAACCCTCTTTCCTTCTTCCTCAGACGACTGGGAAATCATATTCTTTAGTAAGGTTGTGGTTATTGGACTAGCACAGTAGCCAAATTTAGGATGACTTATTTATTCTTAAAGATTGGGACTTTCATTCTGGAAGTACTTTTAACTATTAAAGATTCCTCTTTCCCTTTCCTTCTTCCTTCCTTGCCTCCCTCATTTTTCGTACATTTCCTCCTTTTTTTCTTGTATTATTTCATTACACAAATGATCATTTATTCCATACAAAGTTATGGAATGTGTAGGGTGGATATGCTGGATGCAAGGGATATAAAATTGGCACAGCATCTTTCTTGCTCTCAGTTGGCTCACAATCAAGGGGAAAGCAAAGATGCATTCAGTGAATCATTACAGAATACTGTGATGTGTGCTTATGGTTCAGCACAGAAGGAGTTTTGGACCCTTACTGGGAAGAGGAGAATTAAGAGCTGGGTGACTACGAAAGATTTGTAGGGGAGAAAATGGCTGAAGAGATTTTGAAATAAGGGAAGGGCATTCCCCCACTCCAGCATGCAGAACTACCACTTGCAAAGGCAAATACGATTTTCTGCAGATCGTCCTCTAACCCCACCCCAGAATCTGGGGATATATATCATTGGGAAGAGATACAGTTTATTAGAGAGGAAACACTGTTGGACCACTCTTCCAACACCTGTCTCTCAAATGTGAGGCAGGGCTAGCAAAGCATCACACATCCAGAGAGGATTAGGATGGGGGAAGAGGTAGAAGTCAAGAATGAAGAATGTGAAAGACAAGTACCAGTCCATGAGGCTGGACTGGTAGGTAGGACCAATTCTTAATTTTCTAAATGCATGCCACTTTCCCTACAGATCAATGACTGTTGGCACTTCCCTACTTGCTTTTCTTTGGCTTTTTTCTCTTTTTTTTTTTTTTGCTACTGCATGCTTCTTTGACTACTGCTGCCAACCTTGGGAATGGATTGATGACACGCTTGCTTCTCAAACAGCTCTGCAGATACCACTTAGGAAGCTGGTGTTTGTGTTCTCAGACTGAGGAGGAGCAGTGTCCAAAATCAATTACCTGGGATGGTGTGTGCTGATCCACCTAGCAATGAACTCAGATCTTTGGAGCTTGTTTGATAAAACGTACATTGCTCAAGATACTCTGGTGCTAAGATCAGGGACACTATTTCAGAGCACAATGGAGATAATACATTTTACATTTATTTAATGTGAATTTTGGAAGAATTTGATTAAAAAATGCCACCTTTGGCTTTTTTTATAAAGAAAATCACAATAAAGGATAGAAAGTAATTAATAATTTTTAAAACTGGTTAACCATATACAAAAATCAACTCAAGATGTATTAAAGACTGACATTGTAAGTCCCCAGTCTATAAAACTCCTAAGACCTTGGTGGGAGGATCTCCATTTCTTGGTGGGAATGTAACTTGGTGCAGCCACTGTGGTAAGCAACTCGGAGATTTCTCAAAGGACTAAAAATAGAATTACAATTTGACCCAGGAATACCATTACTGGGTATATAACCAGAGGAAAATAAATTGTTCTACTAAAAAGACACATGCACTTATACGTTTAGCGCAGCACTACTCACAATAGCAAAGACATGGAATCAGCCTAGGTACCCATCAATGGTGAACTGGGTAAAGAAAATGTACATATACAGCATGCAATATTCACAGCCATAAAAAGGAATGGAATCATGTCCTTCGCAGCAACATGGATGCAGCTGGAGGACATTATCCTAAGTAAACTGACACAGGAACAGAAAACCAAATACTGCATGTACTACTTATACATGAGAGCTAAGGCTGGGGAACACATGGACATAAAGATGAGAACAAGAGACACTAGAAACTCCAAAAGAAGGAGGGAGAGAAGGGGACAAGGACTGAAAAACTTTCTATTGGGTGCTACGCTCAGTGTCTAGGTGTTGGGATCAATAGAAGCCTAAACCTCAGCAACACGCAATGATACCCTTGCAACAAACCTGCACGTGTACCCCCTGAATCTAAAATAAAAATAAAAGCCAAAAAGGAAAATAATTAGTGATTTTAAATTTTCTTTGTTATAGTCTTCTATATTTTTCCATATTTCTATGATGAGCATAGTGTTGTAGTTAGCAATAGATGGAAACTTTATGAGGAAAAGAAGATAATGATCACAACCATCAACAAACTTACCTGGGTAATTTCTATCCTGTTCCCTTATGAAAGTTGCAAAAATAAAAAAGACCATTTCTTGCTCATTTAGAATGTACACTGTGCTTTATAATACATATGGCCACTACCAATTTCTTGCAAGTGTTTTTTTTAGACTCTGGGAATACAGTGGATGGGATGAGAGAAAAGGTACCATTTGTTAAAGAGAAAACGGCATTAGACTAGAAATTGGGGTAGGATACAGTTATCTTTCTTTTATCGATGATATAGCCTTGAACAACTCCCTTACCATCATAGCAACTGCTTTGTCAACATAAGATGGGCCCAATAAAGTATCTCCCATCTGCCAGACAGGATGACTGGAAAGAAGTATAAATATTTTGTAAGCTGTAAGGTGCTCTATCCATGCAAGTTGTTTCTGAGGCGATTATTCTTAGTAATAAATAAAATACTGCTTAGAAACTCAATGTGGGCAGTCTTGGTCTAGGGACCTACTTATTGTGCAATTGGCAAATGGGCCTTTCTGAGATCATGCATAGGCAGACCGTTTAGATACACATAACTAGAAATGGTCCAACTGTGATATCTGTTTTTTCCCACCTTTTACATCTCAAAAAGCAGTTTTCATATTTCATAATAAGGGCTTTTACATCTATAAATTCCCTTTCAAATGCCTACATCTCTCAACCAATTTGCTACCACCACAATTTATTTTTTAGATGGTTTTATTCAGATGCAAATAGTTTATTTGAGCACTTTGGAGTTGCTGTTTGAGAATGCTATATGAGTATTACATACTGTATTACATTCTGATGCTCTTTACAAACTTTCTTTTCTGCCTGCAATTTAATTTTGTTTTTAGAGGTTTTTTTTCTCTTCCTCTTCTCATATTGATTTTATTTTTGGCACTATTAAAAAGTGCTCAATGATCAACCTTTTAGGAATGAATCTAAATAAGTCTGTATCTCTATGTATATGCATTTTTTAAGTGCACTAACTTTTAGTATAAGACTTACGTAATGATTAATTTGCTCCTCAAATTCTAATTCTTATTCAATCAATAACCATTGTTCACAATTTTAAATACATTTTATTGATTTTTTGAACATTTAGGTCATTAGTAGTGAGCTCAATGTTAGCCATAATTCACCTTTAAATTTCCAATGTTCAGGTTATTAAAAATCATTTGCTTTTGTTTCCAGCATAATTTATTTTTAGTTGAAATTTTTACTTATGATTATTTTTCTTTTTAAAGCAACCATGTCTTCTTTATAACTGTCTGAGTGTCCAGTTACATTTTCGTACTTATGAAGGTTTTTAATATCTAATCATATCTTATGTAATCAGTGGGCTATTGTGTAAAGTGATAGCTCTTTTTCTCCCTTATTTATTGGGATTTTACTACACACTTCCTTCCTCCCTATTTTTTTCTTTCCTGAACACCTTTCACCTGGTATTGTGATAGTTCATTTACTTGTATGTATTGCTCACTAGATGGTAAACTCTGCAGGGAAAGGAATTTTTTTGCATATCATGTTCCCTACATTATTCCTGCATTTAGCATATGCCTAACAAATAGTAGTCTAGCAAGGATTTTAAAAGAATTAATTAAGGAACTGTAAACTACAAGACACCAAGGAACAGATGTTCAGATAAATACATAAAGATATAATCTACATGACAATGAAACGGTTATGTTAAAAGTAAAACCCTGAAGTGCATTAGAATAAATATTTAAAAATACTATCCAGGACATGTAACAATTGCTATTTTTCTGTTTAATGAGGTATATTTTGGATCCCAGTCAGCAAACAACTCTCTCTACCAAAAGTAGCTGACTGTAGTCCAGCCTATCTTTGCAGTTCATGGCAGAAGATGAGCAGAGAACACACAGGGCTCAGGTCCGGAGTTAGCTCAGAGAAAATAGAAAGAAAATCCAATCTCAGCACAGTAAACATGTAGGAATTCAGCATCTCATACAGGTTACTGAAAGCAAAGAATCAAAAATAATAAATGGTTATAAAAAGTCCATAGAACTTTGAGTGCATAAACAAAACCTATAAATCTTAAGCAAATGAAAATAAGACTCTGGTTAATAAAACAAAACAAAACAGAAATAGCCTAGTGCAATTGTTAAGAAGCGGAGAAAAACATACTCCAAAGAATTCAGTATGTAGTTGGTGAATTCAGAGCAAACAGAAATGGAAAAGTACATCTTCCCAGCCACACAAAAGAAAAGACTTCTAAGGATTTAAATTAAGAGTATCACGGTGAGGAGGAAGGAGGAGGTGATTACTGGGCAAAATATTTTGCCTCTATCAAGGCTTGAGCTCATGAATAAAAGGTGTGCGAGGCCTCCTTCCATAGTGTCCATTCAGTCCTTCTCAAAGAATCCATTCATTTCCACATTAAATTCTCAAGTAAAGAAATCAATCAAACAAAAAAACCTCCCACATGTGTTATTACAGTTTCTACCTGGACTATGTGGACAGGTCCTGTCTGTCTATAGCAGTTGCAATGCTATTGCCCAGAGTGGAAAAAAAGAAAAAGAAAAGGAGCTTCCCATAAGGTTTATTTCTTCATGTTAAAAACTCTTTTGCTAAAACCCTACCACACTAGCTTAGGAATCACATTTTTAGTAAATGTTACCAACATTTTAAAAATTTTGGGCCATTTTTATCCTCTAAGAAATCTCTAAGAGATCCAGAATTCATGTATTTACAATTTGTCTCAGATAACAAATAAAAGAAAAATAAAGAAAATGAACAGCTTCACAGACAAAAAAGAAAGATATTCCAGGTAAAGCCAAAACAATACAACTTTCTAAAAATAATATAGAAAAACAGCTTTATGACTTGAAAATAACACTAGCCATTAGTTATTAGTATTAGATTGCAAAAATAGCTACAAATGTCTCTCCTCCCTGAATCTATGCCCTTGGCCAGTCCACTTCCATATCTATGCTGGGCTTGGCCATGTGCCTATCTTTGACCAATCACAAAATTGCTGCAATCAAAGGCCTCGAAAGCACCAGGTCATTGAGGCTTGCCCTCTTTTGCTGCTCTCAGGAAATCATCTTACCACTGCCATAGGAAAAAGCACAGGTTAGTTTTCCTGGCTGCCAACTTGCCAACTATTAGATATTTATGAGACATCATCCTAGATCATCCAGGCTCCAGCTGATGTAGCTCAGATATTAGCTGAGCCATCAAAAGCAGAACTGTAAATCATGAGCTAAATCAATGTTGTATTTAGTTCCTATATGTGGGAAGGGTTTGTTACACGATAAAAGCTAACTTTGTAGAAACTGGTACCTAGAAACGGGGTGCTATTATAACAAAACTTAAAATAAACCGTTATGTGTCACTTAATGATGGAGATACTTTCTGAGAAATAGGTCATTAGGTGACTTCCATTTTGTGCAAATATCAGAAAGTATACTTACACAAACCTAGATAGTACACCCTACTACACATCTAGGCTATATGGTATAGCCTATTGCTTCTAGACTACAAGCTTGTACTGCATGTGACTGTAACCGAATACTGTAGGTAGTTGTCATAAAATGGTATTTGTATATTTATACATATCTAAACATAGGAAAAGTGCAATAAAAATGTGATATAAACAATAAAAAATGGTACCCTTGCACTTACCGTGAATGGGAATTGCTCTGGCTGAATCGATGAATGAATAGTGAGTAAATGTGAAGGCCTAGGACATTGCTGTACACTACTGTAGACTTTATAAGTAGGCTACCCTGAATTTATTTAAAAAATATATATCTTCAATGATAAATTGACTTTAGGTTACTGTGACTTTTCAAACTTTACAAACACTTTAATTTTTAAAGGTATTTAAACTCTTTTGTAATAACAGCTTAAAACACATTGTACAGTTGTGCAAAAATATTTTCTTTCCTCATTTTATAAGCTTTCTTAATTTTTAATTTTTGATTTTTTTTTACTTTTTAAACTTTTTTGTTAAAAACCATAACATAAACACCCTCACTGGCCTAGGCCTACACAGAATCAGGATCACTATTATGACTGTCTTCCACTTCCACATCTTGTCCCACTGGAAGGCCTTCTAGGGCAATAACTTATTCAAAAGAAGTTGACAAAGCCATAAGAAAACTGATTTAGCTGACTGGAAAAAGGGAAAAAGGGTCACCTGCAGTAACTTGGAGAATAGACAACCTGTCAAATGAACCTACAGATCTTGACAAGTTGCTTTGTAGGCAGAATTTTCCAAGTGCCATTTGGATTATTTTGTTGCCTAAGATAAAGGAAGAAAAGAGAGAGAGAGAGATTAGCCAAAGAAAGATGGCTTATTTTGCAAGTAGAATTCAGAGAGAATAAGGAGGGACAAGAACTTGCTAGGTTGGAAAATAAATCTGTTGCTCATCCCCAATCTTCTGTTTCTAAAATATTCTAAAATAAAGTATGTTCTGGGGCCAGATGAAAAGACATGTTATATACACAAGGCAAACTATAAAGATGACAGCAGATTTTTCATCATAAATAATGCAAGTTAGAAGACAATAGAACAAAATCTTTCCAAATACTGAAAGAATAAAAATATCAAACTAAAATTCCTTATCCAGTAAAGATATATTTCAAAAACAAAGACAAAATAGATATTTTTAGATGTCAACAGCTGAAAGGCATAACTTACTACAAGAAATGTTGAAGAAAGTCATTCAAGCAGCAGAAAACTGACGTCAGTAGAAGCCTAGGTCTACACAAAGAATGAAGAGCAATGAAAGTAGTAATTACATGAGTAAATAAAATATTTGTCTTTATTATTTAATATCCTTAAGAGATAACCAATTATTTAAAGCAAAAATAATGATGATTTGAGTTTTTATCATATATAAACATAAAATGTATGAAACCAACCATACAGAAACTGGGAACAAAGAGATGGAAGCATACTGTTGTAAGATATTTTTTTGCATGTGAAGAAATATAATATCATTTAATGACAGACTGTGAAAAGTTAAAGACATTTGCTACAAACCCTAAAGCAACCACTAAAATAAAACAATCAAGCTTTATAATTAATGTGATGCTTAAGTTTATATGTCAACTTGGCTGGGACATAATATCCAGATATTTGGTCATACTCTATTCTAGCTGTTTTCTGAAGGTATTCTTGAATGGGATTAACACCTAAATCTTTGAGGAAAGTAGATTGTCTTCCATAGTATGAGAGTTCATCCAATCAATTGAAAGCCTTAAGAAACAGATTGACCTCTCCTGAGAGAGAAGAAATTCTGCCATAAACTGTCTTTAGATGTGAACCACAACTATTGCCTGGGTCTCTACCCTACCAGCCTACCCTGCCCAGATTGGACCTACTAACCTCACAGACACGTAAATCAGTTCCTTAAAATAAACTTCTATATATATATACATCTATACACTTTATTGACTGTTTCTCTGGAGAAGGCTGACTAACACAACTAATAAAAATCAAGATAGAGGCTGGGCGCAATGGCTCACGCCTATAATCCCAGCACTTTGAGAAGCTGAGGCAGGCGAATCATCTGAAGTCAGAAGTTTGAGACCAGCCTGGCCAACATGGTGAAACACCATTTCTACTAAAAATACAAAAATTAGCTGAGTGTGGTGGAGGGCACCTGTAATCCCAGCTACTTGGGAGGCTGAGGCAGGAGAATCGCTTGAACCCGGGGGCAGAGGTTGCAGTGAGCCAAGATTGCACTCCAGCCTGGGCGACAGAACGAGACTCCATCTCAAACAAAAAAACAAAACAAAACCCAAAACAAACAACAACAACAAAAACAAATAGCAATGCAACATATGTAAACCCAGACATATCAATAATCATCTCATATGCCAATGGGATAAATGCCACAAATAAAAGGCAATGATTATCAGACTGATAAAAAGCAAGAGCTAATTATATGCTACCAACTACTTTAAATATAGAGATAAAAATATGTTAAAAGGCTGAAAACATTAAACCAGTCTGCATTAGTCAAAAGACAGTTGAAGTGGCTAATATTAGACAAAATAGATTTCAAAGCAAAAATATTGTCCACAATGAAGATATTTCTTAATAAATTCAAGAGCACAGAATAATCTTAAATATTTATAGATCTAATAATATAGATTCAACATATATAAAAAATATGATAAAATTAAAAAGAGAAATAGATGCATCTAGATAGAGTCAGAAATTTCAACTTCCTTACCACAATGTTTGATAGAATTTTAGAAATAAATTCAGTGGGTTATAGGACACTTGAGCAGTACTATCCATCAACTTGAATGAAATAACCCAAATGTTGGTGAGGATGTAAATAAACTAAAACTTTCATGTACATCTAATGAAAAGAAATACTAGTAGAAGTATCTCGCAGGATAGTTTGGCAATATCTTAAAAAGTTAAAAAATATACCAACCCTGTGATTTAGACATTGAAAATATACACATTTACCCAGGGGAAAAGATAGTATGTATTTATATAAAAACCTGTACATGAATGTTAACAGCAGCATTATTTGTAACATCTTTAAACTAGAATCGCCCTAAATGTCCACTTACAGGTGAATGGATAAACAAATTGTTGTATATACTTGTAATGGAATAGTACTCAGCAACACAAAGAAATGAACAACAGTGATACATAAAACAACATGAATGAATCTCAAAGGATTAAGACTAAGTGAAACATTCAGATTCTTATTTTATAAAATTTTAGAAACTGCAAATTAGTCATGCTGAGACAATGTAGATCAATGATTATCTATGAATGGGATTGGCAAGGAAGTGAACTAGGGAAAGATTAGAAACACAAGGGAATTTTTAAGAGTGATGGATGTTTTATTATTTTGATTGTATTGATGATTTCATGAATGGGTATATTCATATATCAAAACTTTCAAGGTGTATACTTTAAAGATGTGTGGTTTACTGCAGCAGCCTCCAACCTTTGTGGCACCAGGGACCACATTTGTGGAAGACACCTTTTCCATGGATGGGGTAGGATGCTTTTGGGATGATTCAACCACATTACATTTATTGTGTACTTGATTTCTATTACATTGTAATACATAATGAAATAATTATACAACTCACCATAATGTAGAATCAGTGGGAGCCCTGAGCTTGTTTTCCTGCAACTAGATGATCCCATATGAGGGTGATGGGAGATAGTGACAGATCATCAGGCATTAGATTCTCACAAGAAGCACACAACCTTGATCCCTCATGATATGGTTTGGCTGTGTCCCCACCCAAATCTCATCTTGAACTGTAACTCCCACAATTCACATGTGTCATGGGAGGGACCCAGTGGGAGGTAATTGAGTCATGGGAGTGAATCTTTCTTACGTTATTCTCACAATAGTGAATAAGTCTCATGAGATCTGATAGTTTTAAAAAGTAGAGTTCCCCCGCACAAAGTCTCTCTCTTTGCCTGTTGCCATTCATGTAAGATGTGACTTGCTCCTCCTTGCCTTCTGCCATGACTGTGAGGCCTCCCCAGCCATGTGGAACTGTGAGCCCATTAAACCTCTTTTTCTTCCCAGTCTCAGGTATATCTTCATCAGCAATGTGAAAATGGACTGATAGACCTCACATGAACAGGTCACAGTAGGGTTCATGCTCCTATGAGAATCTAATGCTGCTGCTGATTTGATAGGAGTCAGAGCTCAGGCAGTAATGTGAGCAATTGGAAGTGGCTATAAATACAGCTGAAGCTTTGCTTGCTTGCTGGCCACTCACCTCCTGCTGGGTGGCCTGGTTCCTAACAAGCCCTAGACCAGTATCAGTCAGTGGTGGCCCAGGAGTTGGGGACCCCTGGCTTACTGTATGTCAATTATACCTCAATAAAGTTAATAAAATTATGTACTCTATAATTCCACTTATATAAAAATAAACACAGGCAATAGTAAACTATATTGTTTATGGATGCAAACTTTGGATATTGAACTGTAAATCAAAGCAAAGTAGGGATCACCTTGAAAGTTAGGATACTGAATAACTCTAAGATGGATGGAAAGATTTATCATTGAGAATAACATCTGGATTCTAGTGAAGTTCTATTTCTTGATCTCTGTGTGGGTTATGTGATATTTGCCTAATGAAAAATTGTTTAAGCTGAACCTGTATTCATGTTGCATAGGTGTATAAGGTGGAAAAGTGTGCATTCAGAGCAGTCTTTACTTGATCTAACAACACACTACTGATCTGCACATTCTCTAAGTGGGACATCTGAGTTTCATTTCTTTGAAATGTTCTTTAAAATTTTTGAGAAAAAGATGTTAACAATTCTGTCACAAAGATTAAGACTGGATTTGGTTAATCTTCAGGAAAGCAGAAACTTGTTTGTAACTACTTGAAAATCCCTTTCTGGTATTTGAGCTTTGTGGAAGGGACTTTTGCAGTAATTCACAGCTTGATTTCAACCAGGTTGAACTTTAATTTAACCAGTTGATTGTGGTAAGTTATGATAAACAGCATGAAAAAGAAAAAAAAACAATTTCTTCCATAACTGATAATGTACACATGCTGAAGAGAAAGTGAGACTCTGAATTCGTTTGGTGATCAGCCATTAAATCATAAAGAAGAGGCATCTGTGAAATGGTCCATCAGCAACTACTTATATTGTGGCTGTGAAAATCAAGTGGCTACAAATGTATTAAAATACATCTGAAGCCTATAGCACTAAATAATGTAGCAACTCTCAAGTTGCTTTTATTAATATCAGTTTTCGTAGTTTTCATTCTAATTTGTTTGTCATACTTTTCATTCTAATTTGTTTGCTGATTACTTATCATTATTCTCAGTAATGCAGTCTTTCTCTGAATCATAGTTAGTATTCTTGACCCAGTGACTCAAGCCAGCATGTCTAATTTCTTAAATCTGAATTGTCTGCAAGATTTCATCTTAATTCTATCTTCTGGGTTGCACTCAACCCAGTGTGCCAATTTCACAATATCTGCTAATTGGTACATTATTGCCTACCATATTTAAAATAGCCTGCTCTATAACTCTAGTCTTTTTAAGGAAAATTGAAACAATGCCATTATTATAAAAGTTAATGACATAGCATTAACAAATCAATGGTCACAGTGCTTATCCACTGCAAGTGTCCAATATATCCTACCAACTTCTCAGAGTTTAATATTTCCACTGTTGAAGTTCTTTTTATTTTTCATAAGATGATTCACAACGGACACAGGGCTCAACATTACAGAAGAAATTGTATCAGTCTTTAACATCTTATCCATAAATAATGACATTGTAAATACACACACACACGTCAATTATAATTGATATACCCTCATACACAAGCATTATTAAAATCTACAATATTAATATAATAATACCACCTACATCATTGAGTTCTGAGAATTCAATGAGTGCATACATGCAGAAAGCTTAAAATAAAGACTAGGAAAATGTGTCGGATGTTTTCTTCTTTGATCTTAAAGACAGAGATAAAATTTACATATTTTCTTGGTTGAAATCTAACTTAGTATATATCTATTAAGTTAATATTTGCTCTGACTCTCAAACATTCTGAATCTTTTAGTGGCCAGTCACTTGTCTAATGCCACCCAGTTGGAAGGAGCTAAAACTGCTTGTTTTTTGTTTGCTTGTTTTTTGAGACAGGGTCTCACTCTGTTGCCTGGGCTGGAGTGCACTGGTGCGATCACAGAACTGGTTTTTAACCATGTTTTGGGTAATAATACTTCACAAGAATGCTGGATGATTAAATGAAGTTGTGTGTGTAATGTGTTGGCTCGTTGGACAGAACACTGGGTGCTGAGGGATCATATAGGAGGCTGACTCTGCCTAACTCTTCACCTTGTTTAATAATAACACTCTGGAAAGCTCATTTATCTATACTTGCCTTTAAAAGCAGACAAAGCATTTTTATTGCTTTTTTTTTTTTAACCACTTCCATGGCCTAAAAGAATCACTTTTGTGTTGAAGACTGTAATTTGCAGAGTAAACAGGAAAGATGGAAATAACTAAGAAATAAAACCTCCAAAACTTTAGGACCCCAAATAAAAATCATTTGAAATGCACATAAAATGCCTAAAATAGGTACAATGAATAGTAATAGATGGAAAAATACAGATTCCATCTGTTACTTGAATATTAAATTTTTTCAGTAGTTAGCTATTATAATAATATCTGTGTTCAAAAACACAGCACTCAGTGAAGATCAAAATTCTAAAATAAACAACAGTTGTTTTCCATTTTCTCTTAAGTTATGAGATGACCTCTATCGCTCTAATCTAGAAGATATGAAAACAGGCCCTCCGGCCCTAACTGACTCTGTGTTGTGTAAGAATATTTCCCTTCACCAACCTTTACAATGAATATAAAAATTCAATTTCAGAGCTACAAGCTGGAAAGGGCTCAAGTGTCACCAAACTTTTCTAAGGGGATATTTTCTGTTTTTGTCTACATTTATATTTGACTCATTTAGTGGAGGGAGGTAATAGGATTTTTCTATATGCTATAGAAGCTATTTCAGAAGTACACAGACATAAGGTCAGAAAATATATTTTAAAATCACAAAAGAAAACAAAATGATATGTTGGCTTTGAACCCTGGGGTCTTTCAACATAATAATCAAGCATGCCTGAGACTATCCAGTTGTGACTTCAGAGAGAATAATATAACAATACACCCTTCAGTCTACTGCAACAGTCTTCCATGGTATGGTAGGAAAAGAATCCTGGGATAGCTCCCAAGACTTACAAGACACACACCTCGTGGTGTGTATGCCCTGCATAATCTCTGGGAATGTGAATTTAATGGATTTTACTCTGTGATTAAGTAATGCTATGTACACTATACAGCTGACCTTAAGACAGAGAATTTATCCAGGTGGGTGTGACTTAATCACATGAGACCTTTAAATGTAGAGCATTTTATCTGGCTGATTGAAGAAGAGGAAGCCAGAAACAGAAAGCAGGAAAAGAATTTGCATCCCTCTTGTTGGCTTAAAGGTAGAGGGGATAGAGAGCAAGGAAAGTGTGCAGTACTCCAGGAGCTAAGAGCAGTCCCTGGCTGTGGGTCGGCAGGGAATTAGGAAACTCAGTAATATAGCCACAATAAACTGAAATTTGCCAGGAAGAATGATCTTAGATGTGGATTTTCCTCCAAAGTCTCCAGAAAAGAACTCAGCTTTGCCTATACCTGGATTTTGGTTTTGCAATTTCTTTGGAAGAGAGCACAGCGATGGTGTGCTAGACTTGACCTACATAATTGTTAGCTAGTAAATCAATGTTTTTAGCCTCTAAGTTGGTGATAATTTGCTATGCAGCAATAGAAAACAAATTCACATGGCTTGGATCCTACCCAAATAGTTTTTGTTTATTATTTCAGTAATTCATTTGTTCATCTCTATATTCATTTCTGAACACATTCATTAAGTGCCTATCATGTCCCTGCTCTAGTCTTTATCATGAGTTTTTAACATACAAGACAATTTTATGACCCTCACCTTAAAGACTATGTTATCAGGATACTGGAATGTAACATTATTTAGTTTTCCTTAACATTATCAAATACAGATACCGCACATACTCTGAAAGTTGTGAAAGCTTTAAATAATTCAGTATGCAGTTTTGTGGCTCATATAGAAAGCTTGATGGGCCTTGTGAAAAGCTGTAGGCATTGCCCACGTCTAAAGGATAAAAGCAGTAGATGACAGTATTCCATCTAATTATTTTGGCTGTCTCACAGGCTTATTGAAATTTCCTTGGAGTGACATCAACGAGATGGCCATCCAGAAGCTCCTAGCATCCTTCCTTCTACCACACACACACACACACACACACACAAACACACACACACACAAGCTATGAATAAGCAACTACATTTTGACCAAAATAACTAAAGGAGAGCTCTAGAGAATAGCAAAGAAGCAGCAGAAATCCTGTAGAGCATAGAAACCCAGGATGGCTGCATAGGGAAGGGAAGAAGACACCTCGCCTCCGCCACTCCATCCCCTCAGTTGGAATCAGCTCAGAACCAGAAAGGACTCCTTTCTGCAAGGAAAAGTAAACAAGAGGACCCGAGCAATCCTGATTGCCACTGCAGACACCTGCAGCCTTTGTTATCAGAGACTCCTAAAGTCCTCACAAGCTCTAAACTCAACTGAGGGAGCTCCCTAGAGTCACAGGCTGAGCTATATTCAGAGAAGGTGACAACACTGTGCCCTGGCCTCACTTCTCCCCACTCCCCCTGTCCCCTATCCTATGGCCTGTACTGCTACTGCACTACACCATTTTGGAACCAGAGACACTACTAGAGTACATCCTGCTCTGGGAGTGAATACCCATTGCACCACCCTCCATCCCTGAGACTTTCCTGCTATTGCAACATGCACACTCCATATTGTGCCATACCTGAGCCAAGCTGCTACTGTGCCCTACTCCCTAGGGCCAATCTACTGTATAGCTGCTCCATCCTGCCCATTCTAGTTGCTGGGGCACCTCCACTTAAGGCCAACATCCAGTGATGATCTGCCAGCCGGGGATTTCAGATATTCTGCACACCAGAGCCATTAACTGCACCTCACCTTTTAGCACCACAGGTGAGGCAGCTTCCTGAGCCTAGAGACTCTAATAACTCTGGCATACCAGACTAGCCGTTTGCCCCAGCATCACAGCTGATACAGTGCCCTGCTCCCCAGGCATCTGGCAGCCCCACTAACCCACATAGCCATGCTTTCTGGAGCGAAGAAGACATAGTACCCGAAGTCCCAGGGAATCACAGCCTTGGCTGAGCTGTGCCACTTCCATCTCCAGGCCAAACAGCCACAGTTCCTGCATAGCTGTAACTGGACTAACCTCCACCCATCTGAGCTGGTGAGATGTCCCACCTTTCCTGGGAATGAAGTCATTGCTGTGCTGCTCCACCACCTTCAATCTCAGGCCCAAGCCACAATGGTGTCTTGCCATTCCTGAGTACTTGCTGTTACTGTACCCAGGCTCACAGAGCCTGGGCTTCTGTCATGTCCCACCATCCCAGGGTCAAAACTCCACACTATGTGTTATCTCATCCCTCTGATCCTGAGCTGCTTCTATGTCCTGTTGGTTCCAGGATCTGAATTGTAGCTGTGCACTGTTCCCTGAGGATTTAGTCTCTGGAACATCCCTTCTTTTCCAGAGCTGCACCAGTGCTGTACCCTGTTTCCCAGGTCAGAACATAGCTATATTACAGCCTCCTGGGTTTAAGCTGCTAGAGTTTGTCTCAAAGCAACAGATCCCAGCTTTTGGGGGGAACTGCATCCACTTGGGCCTGGGAATGTGAACCTGTGACTCAAGTCCCAGGTGTTATAGGACGCCCCACTGTGGGGGAAGATAAGAACAGAATGATTCCCAAAGTTCTTGCCATAATAACATACATAGCCACCATTATTGCCACAAATTCCTGTAGCCTAGACCACCAAGGTACCAAGTTATGTCAGTCATCACTGACATTGATCACAATTGAAGAAGCTGCATACAGACTGTATCACTGTGCCCACACAGAACTACAGCCACTGCACTTTGCCCAACCAGCACCCTTAGGCCCACCTTCGGTGAAAGCCTTCTACAAAAGCTACTCTGCAAAGTTTGGAAGAGGTAACTACACAATCAGATGTGCAGACATCAGTGCAGGAACACAGGAAACATAGAAAACAAGGAAACATGACATCACCAAAGGAGCACAATAATTCTCCAGTAACTGACCCTAATGAAATGGAAATTTATGAATCGCCTGAAGAGGAATTCATAATAATATTCTTTATTATTAGTGAGACACAAGAGAATACACATAGGCAATTCAATGAAATTAGGAATACAATTCATTATCTGAATGAGAAATTCAATAGAGAGATATAATAAAAAAGAACAGAAATCTTATAGCTAGTGAATTTAACCAATAAAAGTTTAAAAATACAATAGAAAGCTTCAATAGCAGACTAGAGCAAACAAAGGAAGGATTCTGTGAACTTGAAGATAGGTCATTTGTGACTTGGTCTGACTTAGTCAGAGGAAACAAAAGAAAAAGGAATGAAAAAGAGTGAAGATATTCTTTGGGACTTATGGGATATTATTAAGCAAATAAATATTTGCATTATGAGATTTTCAGGACAAGAGATTAAGAAATGGACAAAATGCTTATTTAATAAAATAGTGGCTGACAATTTCCCATTTTGGGAGAGACATGGACATTCAGATCCACTTAGCTCCAAGGTCC
Source organism: Symphalangus syndactylus (assembly GCF_028878055.3). NCBI lineage: Eukaryota > Metazoa > Chordata > Mammalia > Primates > Hylobatidae > Symphalangus > Symphalangus syndactylus. Next base: position 28,584,232 of record NC_072438.2, read on the forward strand.
CCAAACATATATAACCCAAAGAGGCTCTCTCAAAGGCACATTATAATAAAACTGTCAAAACTGAAAGACAAAGCATTTTAAAAGCAGCAAGAGAAAACATCAAGTCACATACAAGGGAATGTCCATTAGAATATATCAGTAGATTTCTCAACAGAAACTTTGCAGACAAGGAGACAATTGGATCATATATTCAAAATGCTGAAGGAAAAACCTTTCAGCTACGGATATTATACCCAGCAGAGCCATCCCTCGGAAATAAAAGAGGCAAAAAATATTATTCAGACAAGCAAAAGCTAAATCCATCACCACTAGACCCGTCCTAAAAGAAGTGCTTAAGGAAGTTCTTCAAAAAATAATGAAAAGAAAAAAAAGGCATGATAATTACTATCAGAAGTATATATGAAACTATGAAACTCACTAGTGGAAGAAAATGCATAGTCAAGTTCAGAATACTCTAATACTATAATGGTGATATGTAAATTATACATCTGCTTAGTATGAAGATTAAAAGTTAAAATGGTCTAAATAACTACAGCACTACAGCTACAATAAGTTGTTAAGAAATATACAATATGAAAAGATGAGTGACATCAAAAACATAAGTTGTAGGGGGTGGAGAGTAAAAGCATAGAGTTTTTGTATGTGATAGAAGTTAAGCTATTATCAGCTTAAAATAGCGATCAAAACTATAAGATGTTTTATGTAAGCCTCATGGTAACTGCAAAACAAAAAAAGGCAGATATATAAACAATAAAAAGAAATAAATAAAAGCTTAATACTACAGAAAATTATACTACAATGATAGACAATAAGAGAGGAAGAAAGGATCGATGGAGCTACAAAACAACTGGAAAACAAATAGTAAAATGACAGTAAGTCCTTACCTATAAATGACAACCTTGAATGTAAATAGATTCAATCCTTTAATGAAAAGATGGAGTGGCTGAATGGATAAAGATACAATCCAATTACATGCTGCTTGTAAGAGACCCATAAAAGACACATGTAACTAAAAGAGAGCAAGAGTGGTTACAGTTATGTTTGATAAATCAGACTTCAATTAAAAAAACTATCACAAGAGACAGAGAAGGTAATTATTTAATGATATAGTGGTCTGACAATCAAGAAGACTTAAAAATTGCATATATATGCATATATATAGTGTGTATATATATGCATATGTTGTGTGTATTGCACATATAGTGTGTATATATATGCATATATATGCTATATTTATATATATTGCAATAAATATATATATTTTTATATATTGCAAAAAAATATATATATATACACACACACGTCTCCAACATTGGAACACCTGAATACATAATGTAAGTAATTATAAACCTGAAGAGCAAAATAGATAGAAATACAATAATAGTAGGGAACTTTAATACTCTACTTTCAGTAATGAATAGATCAACCAGATAGAAAATAAATAAGGATATAATGGACTCAAATTGCATTTTTGACCAAATGGACCACACAGACATATAAAAACTTTCCATCTAATAGCTGCAGAATACACAACTTTTTTCACGCATGGAAGATTCTCCAAGATAGACCATATTTTAGGCCACAAAACAAGGTTTTCAAAATTTAAGAATATTGAAATCATACCTAGTATTGTTTCAGATCACAATGGTGTAAAGCTAGAAATCAGTAACCAAGGGAATCTTGAACAATTAACAAAAATGTTGTTGTGGAAATTAAATAACATGCTTAAACAACAAATGGGTTGAAGAATAAATCAAAAGAGAAATTTTAAAAATATCTTGAGGCCGGGCATGGTGGCTCACGCCTGTAATCCGGCACTTTGGGAGGCCGAGGCGGGCAGATCACAAGGTCAGGAGATCGAGACCATCCTGGCTAACACAGTGAAACCCCGTCTCTGTTAAAAATACAAAAAATTAGCCGGGCATGATGGCGGGCACCTGTAGTCCCAGCTATTCGGGAGGCTGAGGCAGGAGAATGGCGTGAACCTGGGAGGCGGAGCTTGCAGTGAGCAGAGATCGCTCCACTGCACTCCAGCCTGGGCTACAGAGCTAGACTCCATCTTAAAAAAAAAAAAAAAGAAAAAGGAAAAAAAATCTTGAGATAAATGACAATGAAATCACAACATACCAAAACCTATGGGATGCAGCAAAACCATTTCTAAGAGGAAAATTTATTGCAATAAAAGCCTACATTAAAAAAGAAAAAAGATCTCAAATAGTCTAACATATCTAAAGGAACTAGAAAAAGAAGCAGCTACACCAACAGTCAGCAGAAGGAAGGGAATAATAAAAATCATAATTGAAATAAATAAAATAGGTGCAGTGGCTCACACCTATTATTGCAGTGAGTCATACCTGTAATTCTAGTACTTTGGGAAGCTAAAGTGGGCGGAATGCCCTGAGCTCAGGAGTTCAAGACCAGCCTGGGGAACATGGCAAAACCTCGTCTTTACCAAAAATACAAAAAATAGAAAAAAAATCAGCTGGGTGTGGTATCATGTGCCTGTAGTCCCAGCTACTTGGGAGATTGAGGTGGGGAGGATCACTTGAGCCTGGGAGGTGGAGGCTGTCGTAAGCTGAGATTGTGCCACTGCACTCCAGCCTGGGCAACAGAGTGGGACCCTATCTCAATGAAAGAGAAAGAAAGAGAGAGAGGGAGAGAAAGAGAGAGGGAGAGAGAGGGAGAGAGAGAGAGAGAGGAAAGAAGAAAGGAAAGAAGGAAGGAAGGAAGGAAGGAAGGAAGGAAGGAAGGAAGGAAGGAAGGAAAATAGAGAACAGAAAAACCATAGAAAGAATAGAGAATGTATTTTTGAAAACAACAAATTCAATATGGAGGCCATTTGATTTATGAGAAAAAGGAGGAAATTCTAGGGTCATGCTGAATGGGCTCTGATGTTGAGTCTGCCATTTTCTAGCTGTGTGACTCTAAGCAAGTTATTTAATATCTAAGCCTTATCTGTAAACTAAGGGTAGTGATTACTTAATTCCCAAAGTTGTTGTGATGATCGAATGATATAAATTCAGTAAAATACTTACTAAAAGTGATGGGGTAGGATAGTAACTCAAGAGTAATAGTGATAGTGATACTACCAGTAACTAACATTAGTGAGCAATCATGATGTTCCCAAGACTGCACAAATTATTTTCCATGCTTTATCTCTCATTTCCTATGGTAAGTGCATCAGATCGGTACTGTTATTTTACTCATTTTGCAGATAAAAACCAAGGCACACAGTGATCCAGTAATTTGCTTATGGTCATGTAAATAAATGTGAACCCAATTTCTTGTTGGCACCTTTCTCCTTATAATGTTCTTTTTATCCCTTCAGTAAAAATAAGTAAAAATATTAATGTGTATGTTTTACCACACTGCTGTACTTTAGCATATAGTAGACATTGTGAACATTTTAAGGTCATAGGCTGAATTTCCTTCACAGAAAAGAAGGATTAGTTTCTTTCATATATATATTCTATATAGCTCTTTTTCTTCTAAAACCACGTATCTACAACCGCCTTGGGATATCCTTACCTAATATCTTTGTGTCTTTCTTTTTCTCCTTCTCAAAATCTTCTGCTTCTCTACTAGCTCTTTCTCCATTGTTTATTAAACATTTCTTGCCCTTAAGAAAGCACCTTTTGTTATACTCTCTTTCTACTTGATTGAGTGTGTATTAATCAGAACATATTGGGTTGCTAGTGTCAGAAACTTAATATAACTCAGGAAAAGTAGAAATGTATTTATTTATGGAATAAAACAATTACAAGAAGAGCAGGTTTATAGTTGGATAACAGAAACAACAGGATCAAAATATATGAAAGTCATAGGAAATGGAAACCTCATCTCTACCTTTTTCTGATACTCGACTTCATTTTCTCTGATTACAGACCACCTTCCTCTGTGTGGTGGTAAAACTAACTGATGCAATTCCAGAGCCTCATAAATGAACAGTTTCTTTTAATGGCAGGAGCGCTCTGATTGGTCTGATTTGGGTCTGTATCCCACATGCTTGCTGACAAGTGAGTAGTGGTAGGTCAGGGAAATTCCATTTAGCTCCTACTAAAGGCATGAGGATGGAGAGTTGTAGGTCACAGGCAGTTTTCAGACATCAGGAAAGTACTGAGCAGAAACTATCATAGATACTTCCTCCTTTTTTTTTTTTTTTTAAGAGGTGGCATCTTTCTGTGTTGCTCAGACTGGTCTTGAACTTCTGGCTTCAAGAGATCTTCCCACCTGGGATTCCCAAAGTGCTAGTATTACAAGAATGAGCCACTGCACCTTTCTGCCTTTTCCTCTTTAAGTTGCCTGTTCCTTTTAATACTCTTGTTCCATTAACTAAATTTTGCCAAGCTTGGTAACTGTTCCGAGAAATTTCCTTGAATATTATACTTGTCATCTATTATCTCCTCACCAAAGTTTTTTATGTCTGTTTTTCTTATATAGAATTTGAGGTTGGGGTTGGATATTTGAATATAGCAATATTTGACCATGTTTATGAGAAATTACTTGAAACTTTCTGCTACATTCAGCATAGAGAAGAGTTGGTCTATAAAGCATCTGGCTTATTGAAGAAAGTTTTCTCTTCAGTTTCTTTCCCTATAAATGCCATTTCTGCTAACTCTTGATTAGACTACAAACAGATCTCTGCAATACACAGACAAGTCCTACAAATCTGTCTTTAATGGTTCTCATTCAATTAAAGTATTTTCATTGCTTAAATCTTTCTTTCCTCAGAGTAGTAGAAAAATTTCAAACTGAATGGATTTCGATTTAATCTCCTTACCTGGTTCAGTAGTGGTATTTTCAGGTTAGCTGGTTACTCAAGAGAAATTTTTGTTCTTGAAGTCATGTAAATGTACTAGGGTATGTTTAATGTTGACCATATGAGTCAGTTTTTCCTAAGGCATGCTGTGCTTCGACAATATATAGATTTAAATCGTCTACTATTTCAAGAATGCTTTTTCTGAATTATGTTTTAAAATAATAATTCTGTTCCATTATTTCTAGTTTCCTTTGGGGGGCTTTCTTTAATATATTCTTTGCCTGTTCTACATTTTAATTACTTTTTCCTTCTAATAACTTTTTAAAAATGAGTTTCCTTATTGTCATTTTATTTTGCTGCCTTTTAAGTTCTCTATGCACCTTGCTGTATTTTTCCTTCCTTATATGTCGTCTAATTTTGCCTTTACTTTTCTTTTACTTTTTTTTCCCAGAGATCTGCTAGTTTCCATTTCATGCATATTGCTGTTTCACCATCTCTCTTGTGTGCTTTTTTATTTCTGTACTATGTTCTTGCGTTACAGAGGCAACTACTTCAATGCATTTTGTTCACTTGTTTTAAAATTTATCACAAAATATTTGACCATAGTTTTCATCTATTTTGTGGCAACTTATTTTCTCTTCAGGATAGTTTGCTGCTTGACCTTCTTATTTTTTTGTATTTATTTTCCATAATATTAGTCTATAGATTCTGTTCTCCCTCGCTTCTTGTTTTACTGCTTATTATCAAAGGACGTGAATTTTCCCCACTAGCTATTTGTAAGCAGTTTATATAGGGTGGGGCGGGAGGTAAAACCGAACCATGCTTAGGGCTAAAAATTACTCAGTATGAACTAAAAATCTGAAAAACCTGAAAATACTAACTATAAGAAAATAATTTCAAAAGATATTAAATATCTGTAAAAAGTTTTCAAAGATATCTGGTTTGGTGAGTTAGTGTTTCCAATTATGGTAGTAAGCAGCAGAACTGGGTTTTGAAACAAGGGGTATGGATGTGGATCCTGCAATGCGTTTACCCAGGTATAAGACCAAATGAAACTAGCAAGTTAAATATAAACAAAATGACAGAGCCAACTGATATCCAACCAGTAACATTCATTTGATAAATTCTGCTATTTTGCTGAAATGAAATTGCCCCTCACAATGTGAATATAGATGAGAATTCTGCTCCATATGGAACAAACTCACATCATTGTGAGTTTACATGGTTCTGTCACCACTGTGGGCTGTGTGCTGAGTTAATTCTCTCACCATTTTTTGAACAACTGTGAAATCTTCCTTTGTAGAGTTGCCTTTATGACATTTATGACATTTGGCCAAGTCATTTAGACCAAGTATGTCATTTACACTTATACTTTGGTCAGTTAGACCAAATATGTCATTTACACTTAATGTTAGTCTTCTTTATTTTCTCATTAGCTCATGTCAGTATAAATGGAACTACTTGACACCAACATAAACATTAGTGCAAAGACAAGTGTGAAGACCCTGTAATCACATGGCACTTTTCAGAAATATGAGGTCATCCAGTGATTCTACAAGAGGGGTTGGCAAACTGCAGCTTGTGGGCCACATCCAGTTTACCCCTGTTTCCATAAGACCCATGAGTTGAGAATAGTTTTTACAATTTTAATTGTTAAAAAAAAAGAATATGCCTCAGAGACATGTGTACTTCTCAAAGCCTAAAATACTTAGTATCTGGCCCTTTAACAGAAAAAGGCTGCTGATCCCCATCCTAGAATATACTTACGTCATTTAAAAAAATGGCTATTAAGAAATGAAAGCACAAAATGAAAAGCATCTTTTAGAAAGCTTCAGGATACTTGGGAATACTTTTTCAGAAAGCAGGGAAGAAAACACATTTCCACCAACTGAAAAATGTGGTCAGTAACTCATCCCTAATATTTGTGAGTTAAAAGCACAAACAGACCATTACGTGGGAGAGGCACAACAATTCTTGGCACTAAGATTAAATAGAAATCATTCCCAGGATTGTCATAAAGAGGACACTGTGGAAGATAACGATGTCTTCACTGGCGCACCTACAGTACATCTAACAAGTTTCACAGGGCCCTTTTAAAAGACAATTTAAAATATAGCCTGATGACAACATTCTAAAAAACAATGTAGTAAAGGCAATTTTAGCGAACTTGAGAATATGGGTCAGAGATTTTGATTTCTATTAATCTGGCTCCATGCAAGGCTAGATTGTAGACTCTGGACATATGAAGAAATTGGAAACCCTTAGGACAAATCTCTCTCTCTCTTTTTTTTTTTTTTTTGGTGAAACTGTTGAATGTATGAGTAGATACCCTGCTACACAACTAAAGGTCAGCTTTTCTGTGTTGCCAGCTGAATTCATCATACGCATTTCACGTTATCATAACAGAAGAACGTGACAATGCAAAATTCTGGAGATAAGATCAAACATATGAATAACAACATTTAAGGATGCCATGAAGGCTATTTGAGACAGGTCTTCTATCCATGTGATGCAAAAATGACAGAGTACACATCAGACATAATTTGTCACAACCCAACGACATTCATGTCAGTAGGTGCTGAGATATAATCTGTCATGTTTTAGTTAGAGGAAACTATATGTAGCTCTTTTGATGGATTGATAAGTAGATTCATCCATCCTTGCACTTTGAAAGAACATAATTATTTGCATGTATTTATTTATAAATACAACCCTTTACATTTTATCAGTAAATGTCAAGAGTTGCCTGACTCGGTGCACTTTATGCTAGTTTAGCTAATTTGCTTAAATTGGGATGCCCAGAGCCCAAGTATATCCTCTTGTGTCCTGGGAAACCCACCCTTGCCCTTTGTTAAAGGAGTAGCAGTTACATACGCTGGATGGATTGAGGAATTTCCCATTATTGATTAAAGGTCAACTATACTCTGGGTTCTATTAAATAGGTACACATGAAGTTAATTAAGATGAACTAGTTAAGACAGGTTCACCATTTGGAGCCACTCTCCCCCATCTCCACCTCAGCATGCAAATCTTTTTAATGGAAGCTCTATTCAGCTTAGGTATTTAACTCAGCTCTCAGTAACTTATCTACCATAACTGTTTACTTAGTTGTCCTCTCTCACTCTCAGCAAAATCAATGAGCTAAAAAGATTAGGAACCGTCATTCTTCGTATTTCCAGCACCCAGCCCAGTGATGGTGTGAGGACACATCTGTTACTCCACACCTTCTATTTTCAGCACACCTTAAGCTAAAACAACCTGTGTTTCTGGCACAGCTATTGGAGACTTTCAGAGGTGACAAACTCATGCTCAATTATTTAGTTGCCTAATTTCTCCAGTGTCAGTAATAATCTATATTCTTAGCAAATCATTGGGAATTGGAAACCACTCTGACAGATCAAGGCCAGGAAATTTTTTAAAGAAGAAATGCAAGAACTGGAAATTACATATGTGACCTTGTGCCATTCAGCCTGTGAATGGTGTGTGGGGTTAAAAGGTTGTTAGGGTTGGGATGGTAGAATATGTAGAGCTTTTGGACAATGTTTTTTGTTACTGTTGTTTGACCTACTTCATTCCCTTCAGACTCCAAGAGGTCATAACACATGATATGAAGTGCAAGGTTAGTGATGGAGAAAGTCGCATTCGGGAGTTTCTCTGCCTAGATGTGGAAGTCGGGCTTTTAGGCTATTTCTTTCTGTGTGTCTCTTTCTCTTCACTCTTGAAATAAGTTAAGAAATCCTCAACGACCTGAATATATGTTTTTCACCTTTCCTGGCCATCAACTGCATTATCAGGATGAATTTCAATTACTGTCATTCTGGAAGTCATAGGGTGCATTATCCTGTTTTCCTATTATAGGGGTATTTGAGTAATAAACTTACTCTCTTGTAATATCATATAAAATTTTATTTTGACTGACATCTAAAAGCATGAAACCTCTCAAAGTTTGGCTTGCCCCATGGAGGTGAATGCAACTGCAGCTCATCTCAGGAGTCCGCCCTTAAATGAACTGCTTGTTCTTACCTTTCTACTCCTCAGCACGTTGAAACTCAGACCACACTCCTAAATGAGACATCCAAAAGCTCCCGCCTGCTGGAGTGCTGACAAGCATACTGTTTAGGGCAGGTACTCAGAGGCAAAGTCAGAGAAACATGATCTCTTCAGCAGCACGTTTTTGCACATGAACCTGTGTAAACTCAGCATGACTCACTCAGGCCAAGGTGAGCACTCTGATGTCTGTGAACAACTGCAGCAACTTGGCAACTGGGGCCAGTGTGCTTCCTTGTAGCACTCAGAAGAGACAGTTCAGGACTTGAAACAATTTTCCTCATTGCTGTTGTCACTGGAGAACAAAAACTGCAAAAGCGAGCCATTGTTCACACTGAAAGTCATTTTGTGGAGAAAATGAGAGGCTTGGACCAGTCTTTTTGTTCTTTATTGTATCGTCCCCTCTGGCATCCATTTATGGGTCTGATTTCATTTCTATTTTCATTTTGAGTCTTTTCTCTATGACCTCAGGTCAGAGACAATATCAAAGGCAATATGTTTTAGTGGGTTTATTTGTCTGAGTCAACAGAAAAAGAGAGAGGGAAGGGAAATGGAAGAGTACAGGGCAGGGGGGAGAGAGAGAGGCAGAGAGACAGAGAGAGACCAACTGAGACTAAAGCTATGTCTGTATGAAAAGATAACTACAGTTGGATCTGGAATTCTGACTTTGCAACTAACACTGATGCCATTTACAATGTAACAATCAGCTTTAGTCTTCCATGTGAATGTAGATATTACATCATAATCTCATAACATTTTATTCCATATACATGGTCACCAAGATGAACAGAAAGAGCTAGATCTGGGTGGTAAGAACTGGGAGAAAACCAGCCATGAGAATAAGATGGATTGTCTTTTGTCACAGAAATAGCAAATTTTTAAGTGTGTTTGAAATGATAAATACTTTTTTTTTTAACCCTTTGTAACATTTCACAAAACTTTTAACTCAAATTTCAACTGGAACTTTGGTCTGCTTTCCTCAAATTCAGCTGATTTCTTGTTAAATTCCATTGCATTTGATGCCTTCAGGGATTTGGGAAGTTAGTGTACTGGGACGGAGGCATTAATGATACGTATGAAGTGGACAAAGGAAATGAACTCAGCATATGTGGGAAGTATAGCAAGTGTCCACTTGTGGCCGGTGTCACCAAAAATACCACCAAGGTAACTCAAAATGGTCAAAGTAATGAGGCAGAATTGTTCTTCAGTTAGGTTGTTAATAGGGAAACTTTTTATAAGCCTAACTGGTCTAGTGATATTTGGTCCAGTTCTCAACCCTATCTTAGAGGCTTCCCTGTCTCATTTCCACAGGGAAAAAACTCCTACAATTATTAAATGGATAAATAAGTGCTTAAAAAGTGAAAAATAGGGAAATTTATGCTATTTGAACTAGTTTTTGCTTAAGTATGATAAGGCCATGGCACCAAACTTCAGTGTGCATTTATGATCACCTTAGATGCATGTTAAAACTGTACATATACAGCCGAAGCTAATCCTAACGAACCTGCTTAAGTTGGTCTTGAGTGTGGCCTAGGAATTTCATTGTAAACAAGTATCCCAGATGATTCTGATGCACATAGATGCATTCTGATGTGAGTGTGTGTGCATGTGTGTGTGTGTGTGCACGCGCAGAGGGGAGATAATGGAAAGATTTCAAGTTAAAAATGGGTTTGGGTTACTTTGTGAAAGAACTTGAATGGCACGCTAAGGAGTTCGTGTTTTTAAATAAAGAACAAATATGATCAAATCTGTACTTTTAGAAGTATAACTCTGGTGACAGGGTGGTTTGAAGAGGGAGGGGAGAGGAGTCAAGGAGACTAGTTAAGAAGTTTTTCAAAAGATGAGCGCTTCCGCCAAATTCTTCACCACACCTTGTGCAGGTAATAAATAAGACATAGTTCCTTTCCTGAAGTTGCTCATGATCTGGTAGGAAAAGATTCAATGAATGAGGCAGAGATGGAGAAGTCAGAGGAGTGGCTTGGATGGGCAGGTTGGGGCTGGACAGATTTTGCTGAGCTTTAAGAAGCAAAGGAAGAGCAGATTACCAGAAAAGAATATACCCCAAGAGACAGGCCACTAAATTAGATGAGAGTTTGATGGTGCCACTTTTTCCCCCCACTGGGGTGTCTGGACTCTACAGACTTACATAAATGAGCAGTGAGAAAATGTAAGTACAGATTATTGATTACTTTTGGGGACATGTTTGCGTAAAGAAAGACAGAGCTAAAATAGCAGCTTGAAGATATCGAAGGCTAAGGAAAGGCAATTTTTATGTTGTTTTTCTTTTGTTGTATGTCATTCTTTATAGGGGAGATTGGAATATATTTCCAGGAAAAAGGGAAAGAAAATCCAAAAACTACAGAAGTGAATGCTGGTGGGGCAAAGAGAAAGAGGGCAGAAATGAGACCAGGAGGGCGGGTGAGGTGAAGAATTCGGTATTGGGAAGGAAGAGACCAGAAAGCTCAAGGGGATGGATGGCTGCATGATACCTTTGAGACTAGGAGGAAGCAGCAGGAGAAAGAGAGAAAGAACAATGAGGGATATGAGTTAGACACTGGAGGTTGCCATCCACTAGTCACATTTCACCAAGGGAAGAGTCCAAGCTTAAACATATTTTTCATGTCACAGTATGCTTAGGGAAGGCTGGCCCCTTCCCGAATCCCGGAGGATTAACACGTGATTGATCTAAACACGTCATGGCTATCCCATTCTCTTCTGTTGGAGTTCAGTTTGGGGATGGGCAAGCGACCAACTTCAGGCCAAATATTAAGGAGATTTCTGCTGAGGGTACTTCTGGGAAGTATTTACTTCATGATATATACATTTCCTCCCTTGAACTTGATAGCATAAAGGCATAATGCTTGGGATGAGGGAACCATGTTGGAACCATGAGGTGCAAACTTAAGGACCTAAGTCAAATATTAAGGATAGGGGAGGAGAAGAAATCTGGGTCTAATGATAACCTTGAGACAGTGTGATATCTCTGGGACTGAGTACTTCCAATTTCTTGTTTGTGTGTGTGTGTGTGTATGTGTGTGTGTGTGTGTGTAATCAAAAAATAAAGAATATATATATGTTCTTTCTTGTTTGAATCACAACTATTTTAATTTTGTGATATTTCAGTTAAAAGTATACGTAAGTGATGTTGGAAAAATTGGTCTCCATCTTTTTATTAAAGAGGTAGTCATTTGCCCAGAGGGATGGAGGCACACCTGGGATTTAGGGCTGGGATGTGTGGAAAGTATCTGAAGCTACCACTGAAGATACTGAGAATGGCAGGAAGCTAATGAAATAAATCAAAGAAAGGCAGCATAAAGCAGACCTCAAATAAAGTAGGACTGGATGTGGACAGAATGACTTTGCAACATTGCCAAACTGCTACAAAGGGGCAAAAAAGGACAGAGTCCCTGTTGAGGAGGGTTTAAAATTGGATACCAGAACACAGCATCAACCCAAAGTCAAAGGCACAAAGGTGTCATTGAGGGGAGCAAGGGCAGATTTAAATGTTTTATGAAGGAGCAAAATCAGGATTAGGATTGGATAGTGCTTGGACAACTCATACAATATGTTTTCGCCTCAGTTTTGTCATTGCTAAAAAGTAAAATTAACAGCGAGTGCTTAGGTTTTTGTGAGGGTAAAATGGGATAATGTATAATTTATTTTACACGGTATCTAACATATTTTTAAGAACTCAACAAATGTGGTAATAATTAGATCCTGAACTTCTGTCAAAGCCAGGCAGGGGGGCACTAAAGAAGCTCACACCACATCAGAAATAATGTCAAATGACGACTTCTAAGTACATGTGACACATATATTTTTGAAATCAGCAAGATGTATAACAATTCTCACCATTAATAATAGTAAGTTTCTCCAAAGTTGAACTTGGGAAACAGGAAAAAATTGGCACAGAACATCCTGTGTATCTTAACAAGATAAATTCCAAATAAATTGCCTGCTGGCAGTACCCACTAATTATTTGCCGACAATTTTTCAGCCAGCACATGCTTTTGTATTTAGCTGGCCCAGCAAGCCACTGTAGTTGTAGTTATTCATCTTGTCACAGGACTGCGTAGAAAGCCAAACACAGAGGCACGAGCTGCCAAGTAACCCACTATCTGTGCAGCTGTGGGGAGGAACCAGAAAACCTCAAGATTTCTTGCTGCTTCCATTTTCCTAGTTTTTTTCTCTAGAACCTCATCCACATAGCATGGTCCTGGGAGGGGACCCACAGCGTCAGTGTCTTCGATGAGTTTGTTAAAAATGCAGATTCCCAGGTCCCATCCCAGGAGAACTGAAACAGAATTTGCCTTTTGATAAGACATCCAGATGATTTGTTTGCACATTAATGTTTGAGAACCACTGATATTTAGGACTTATCTGAAGCCACTTCACAGGATAGGCAAAAAATCGCTGTTTCACCCAAAGGCCCTCTCATTTCCTTGTCATCCCTTCATGACGCTAGATGTGAGGTTCTCAAGTGACACCTCATCTTCACTAAATCTCTCATTGCTGTGCCCACTGAAGCTGGCCTTCAGTTACCAGGGAGCATTGCCTTAGACCACTTTAACCAGAGAGCAACAAAGCTCAAGGAAATTGTATGAACTCGGGTGCTAGACATTCCTGGGTTTATTCTAGGCTCTGCCTCATATTAATTGACCTGGGACAAATTCACTCAACTCTGTGATTGCACCTCTCCTTCCAAGCAAGAGCCTCTGCAGCCCTTTTTCGTGACTGTTTACCCTTTTCTGATGGCCATCACAGATGGGACCAAGGGAGTACGCTAGGGGACATTAGAGGAGGATCCCTCATACAAGATTGGCCAATCAGCTTTGCTTCCTAGGACATCTGGATTTGGAAATCAGAATCCACTAGTTGCCTTTCTCAGTGTTTGAGCAAAGAAGAATTATAGGACGACCTAGAGAAATTATTTCTCAGCAATGGGCTCAGAGATACAGAAAAAAAGACAATATGGCTCTAGAAATATCAGTCTTCATTTCTTATAGTTTTCCAATTTTGGATCCTGCTGTCTACTGAAGTCTACATTCTGCTTCTGGGTTCTATCCCTTTATTCATCTAGTAATTGATCTCGCTCTCTTGCCCACACTAAATTAAATTCCTTAAATCCACACAGTCCTGACAAAGCAATAAGCTTTAATGAATGGTGGTTAAAATGATTATTATTGCTACTACTGGATGATCAACTTAATCATTATTATTGTAATACCTCCTATATCAGCTGTTTTTTCATTCAAACATAGTCACCAATAATTGATCCTCAAAATGGTAAGAAAACCAATCATCTGAATCACTAGGAAAAATAAGGAAATACTACTTTCATATATGTTTATGTATTCACTATTGCATTGATGTTCAAATAATTAATTTAAAATAGAATGATGTCTACCGTAATTATAGAGCACAGTGGCAGCTGTCATTTAGGAGCACATTTTAGGCCTGAACCCCTGCACCACTGAGGGAAGGAATTGTCTCAGCCTTCAAGCATATCATGTCCCATGTTATTACTCAGATATCACAGGAGACCTAACTGGCATCAGGAAGGCAAACTCAGTGACCCAGGAAATAAAACCGTTAAGTTATAAAATGATGTTAAGAATCCTTGAGTCCACTTGCTGCTGTGGTGCTCATATAATATGCTCCCCTCCAAGCCCACACAGCCTTATCTCAGCTGGCAGCAATCTGGAAACCTACCTGCTACCTGTTACATTAATCAAAACATCTTATTGGAATGCTAACTTCTTGCAAAGTTCCAGCTCTTTTCATCAAAACCAATTATGTATGAAATGTTAGACATTGTCCAGTGGAAGATATATATTATCAATATTAATGATAAAAATCACGACTAACATTTAGATGGTAGCATTTATCAAGCCCCTTTGAAAAACGCAACAGCATTTGAGCTGGTCATCATTTTCTATGGTTTTGTAGTGAGACACGTGAGACTTTTGCGAGGTCAAATAACTTTCCCAAGGTTCCCAGTTTGCCTGTCGCAAATTACACTTCTCTGACACATATGGATAGCGCCATCCAATGAACACTCTTAGAAATGCTCTTAGAAACCTTTAAGTAGGCTGGGAGTGGTGACTCATGCCTGTAATCCTAGCACTTTTGGAGGCCGAGGCGGATGGATCACCTGAGGTCAGGAGTTCGAGACCAGCCTGGCCAACACGGCGAAACCCCGTCTCTACTAAAAAAAAAATACAAAAATTAGTCATGCGTGGTGGTGCACACCTGTAGTCCCAGCTACCTGGGGAGGCTGAGGCAGGAGAATCACTTGAACTTGGGAGGCAGAGGTTCCAGTGATCCGAGATTGCACCACTGCACTTTAGCCTGGGCAACAGAGTAAGACTCCATCTCAAAAAAAAAAAAAAAAAAGAAAATTTTAAGTAGAAGGCAGAGCCTTTCTCAACATGCTACACAAAATATCGCATGTTCCTTTTTTGAGAGGTAGGGAGAACACTTTAGGGAGAAATTGTCGCTTCTCTTCTTCAGAGATGTGGCTGGCAAAAAAGCAAAGGGAAGTCGGGACACTTTCCAAAAAAGCAAGCTACGTAGGGTGCAGACTGCGGGCAAGACAAAAGACCTCTCCAGCCATCCTGAAACATTAAACCCAATTTCCTTATCCCCAGCAGGTATCTGGCACAGCTCGCATCATTACAATTTTCTAGTGTACTGAGCTGGGGAAATGTTTCCAAAGGAAACTGAGTAGTTACCAGAGGAAGAGTTGAAGACACTTTGCCAATTCTCTTTTCTTAAGGACTTAGTAACTCGGACTTTTCAAGATAGGAAAGATTTTGCCTTTTGAAAATAACTAGAGTTTTTGCTACCTTGACAATTTTAAGCAACACTGAAAGAACTGTGGAGGTTGTAGAAACCATTTGAATTTTTTAATAGATTGTCATAGACCTAATAATCAGGATTCTGGAATGGATTTCATCTTTTCTTATCAAAAGGGCTGCTCTCATGCTCAATCAGCTATTCTGTTTCTTTTCAAAAGTGATTTTGTGTTAGCCATGGGGAGTCAGGCAGTGGATGGTCTAAATACTTCTATACAGACACAAAAATTCATGCTTGATGTTCAGGTCAGTTTTTCAGAGAGTTGTAATTTAGAGGCATTCAAGGGAGTTTAATGGAGAAGGAAACGAGTCAATATTTTATTCAAGCCAAGCATGAACCAACATTATTAAGTCGAGGAATCTTTCTGCTGAGAAAATAATGTCACAAAGCTTCAGCCAATCTCTGGGAGAGGAAGGAGGGTTCATAAAAGACTGCACAGTTAGAAAAGACTGGTGGGAATTTAAATTTGAGTAATTCTTGATGCAGAATTGGGCCTGTGGAATTAACCCCATTTTACCTCCATAGGAAGTGTTCAAGCCAGGTTTCTAAGCAGATTTCATATTCTGCCTTTAATTACATTTCCTAAAACCCTTAGTTTGCACACACAGCCCCTGCTACTCTGGCTCCGATGTCCTTTGCAGCTGCTAGCTGACCCTTCTTCATCAGGAGCCCTGTCCTCGACTAAAACCCAGCTCCACGCTGCTCCCATCCTGCTAGGCATGGTCATGATCATCCCAATGCCTGCAATGCTCACTCTCTGTCCAGGGAATGCTTTCTGATCTTTAAATTCCTGAATCAAATATCAACTTACCCCTTTTAGCTCCTCTCACGCTGCCTAAAAAGCTTAATTATTCTTATTTCTCTGTTTTACCTTTGCTATCACCTTATTGCCATTTATCATGGTGGCTCTTTTTACCATTTGTTTTTCTTCTCCTTGGTTACAAGTTCTTTGAGGCTCTTTTTTTTTTCTTTCCTAGGTCAGTGTTCAATACTTACTGAGTGACTGAATAAATATGTATATTAGATAATGCAATTACTATGGATTTTAAAATCTAAGATCAAATTGTTACATTTGTTGTATAATCAGATATTGTCTTTGAAAAGTTACTCTTTCTCCATCCAGTAACTCCTCTGAGCAAGTGGTGCAAGCACTGCCTAATTTCTTGAGTGTAGAGTATGAGGAGAAGGAGCAGTTGAGTACCCACAATTGTCAGGATACCAATAATCTGAATTGTGGGTAAAAAAATTATTCTTTAGAGCTATGCTTTTGGATTCATGGCAAGTTGATGTTCACAGGGTTAACTGAAAATAAATGTCTACTGCTGTTGTGCACTGCAAATTGGGTGCAAGTCATATGGCCTCCACTGTTTAAGATATATGATGAGTCGATTTCTAATGATTGCAATGCCTCACGAGAAACCTTACCCACCCAGTTTTAGAGATGGGAAATTTGAGGTTCAGAGGTGTCAAAATGATGTTTCCAATACCAAATAGCTAAGTAAATATTGAAACTAAAAGGGGAGCCCCCTGCCAAAGACCTCCTTTGAATAGCCAGAAGGGCAGAGTACTGGGGTGGTGGTGGTGGTATCAATTCTCATGATTTTAACCCAAAATGACAGTCTAAGAAGGAAAGTTAGCATAGAATATTCTGGTAAATATCATGAAACTCCCACTCCAACTTATCAGAAGAAAAGCTGCCCTTTTCAGAAGCAGCCAACTCTAGACCTTGGTGTGTCTTGTCAGTGGACTGGCTCAGATCTCATAATAGTGCCATCCCTTGGGGGACTTTTTGGAAGCTGCAAACCTCCTGACAGAAGTGCTGTCTAATGAGAGCATCATTCCTCCAAGTGCTAAGGGCAAGAGTCTGGGCAGAAGAATGTGTGTAGTGCTGTTGTGAGAGAACTGGTTGGTACTGACACCTGAAAAATCTCCACTAGCTTTTCTGCAAATTATACCATTAATATGCTTGATTTCAGCCATTGGGAAATTAAACCTAATGTACTATAGATAAAAGATTGTAGCCCTTATTCAAAATAAGATTCAGAATTAAAGAACACTATGCATGGTACCTCCAGAAACACTATGTATAATATTAAGTATTCCAGAATAATCATAAGAATGCAACTAACATTTTTGGATATTTATATGTGACAGGCACTGTGCTAGTCATTCTATACATATTATCTCTTTTCTTTTTTTGAGATGGATTTGGCTCACCGCAACCTCTGCCTCCCGAGTTCAAGCGATTCTCCTGCCTCAGCCTCCCGAGTAGCTGGGATTACAGGCGTGCACCACCATGCCCAGCTAATTTTGTATTTTTAGTAGAGCTGGGGTTTCTCCATGTTCGTCAGGCTGGTTTCGAAGTCTCGACCTCCCAAAGTGCTGGGATTACAGGCATGAGCCACAGCACCCGGGCTTATATTATCTCACTTAATCCTCACAAAGAACTTATGATATATACAAACACTATCATTATCTCATTTTACAGATGAGATAACAAAGTTACACCGTTAATAACTAACAGAACTAGCACACAAACTATATTATGCTGATCTACTCATTTTCCATTCAAATTCATTGAGGACTGAAGACCCAAAGATGAAGGGACACAACATCTGCTCCCACAGTATGATAGGGAAATGAATAAAACAAACCAATTGTTCAATGTAACTATGGCATAAGAGACAGGCAAAAATGGTCTGGTAGGCTAGGAGGGTAGGGGGGATTTTGGAGATATCTGAGACTTGGAATAATAAAAGGAGTTACTAAGGTAGAAGAATCAAATTACAAAACTGGCAAAAGAACACAGCATATGCTTGGAGAATGATGGGTTGTTATAGTTTGAATGGATGAGGTCCCTCCAAAATTCATATGTTGAACCCGAATAATCAATGTGATTATATTAAGAGATGTGGCCTTTTGAGAAGTGATTATGTCATGAGTGCTTTGCCTCATGAATGGGATTAGTGCTCTTATACGAGAGGTTGAAGGAAGCGCTCTAGGACCTTTAGCTCTTCCACCCCTTCCACCATGTGAGGACACAGCATTCATCCCCTCTGGAGGATGCACTTCCAAAGTGCCACCTTGGAAGCAGAGAGCAAGCCCTTACCAGACA
Source organism: Symphalangus syndactylus (assembly GCF_028878055.3). NCBI lineage: Eukaryota > Metazoa > Chordata > Mammalia > Primates > Hylobatidae > Symphalangus > Symphalangus syndactylus. The sequence goes on from NC_072438.2 coordinate 28,603,011, forward strand.
TTGAAGGTCAGAGCCTTGATCTTGGACTTGCCAGCCTCCAGAACTGTGATAAATAAATTTCTATTATTGATAAGTTACCTAGTCTCAGGCATTTTGTTATAGCAGCAGGAACTGCTGGTACCAAGCAGTGGGGTGTTGCTGTAACAAATACATGAAATTGTGGAACAAGGTAATGCAGAGAGGCTGGTAGATTTTGGAACTGAATGCTAGAAAAAGTCTCTATTCCTGTGAATAAAGCATTAAGGCAGTTCTGGTGAGAACTCAGAAGAGAACAGCTGTAGGGGAAGCCTTAATCTTACAGACTACTTAAGTGGTTGTGATCAGAATGCTGGTACAAATATGGATGGTAAAGGCAATTCTGATGAGGCCTTAGATGGAAATGAGGTACGAGGAATTGTAAACTGGAGAAAAAGCCATCCTGTTTATAAAGTGGCAAAGAACTTGGCTGAATTGTCTGTGTCTTAGTGCTTAGTCAGAAGCTGTGAGCAATGAACTAGAATATTTGGTGGAAGAAATTGCTAAGCAAAATATTGAGGGTATGGAACGGCTTCTCTTGACTGCATATAGAAAACTGTGTGTGACAGAAACAAATTAAAGGTGGAATTTATACTCAAAAGGGAAAAAGAACTCAAAAGATTTGGAAAATTCCCAGCCTGGCCAGGTTGTAAAGAATAAAAAGGTGTGTTCAGGAGGGAACACCAGGGTGTGATCAAGTGATATTTGATAAGATTAGTATGGATAGAAGGAAGCCAGATGCTATTCAGCAAGAGAATGGAAGAATGACCCTGAAGGCATTTTGGAGAGCTTTGAGGGTGCTCCTCCCATCACAGGCCCAGAATGCCAGGGCCTTGAGAGAAGAATGGGTTCAAAGGAGGGGGGCCAAGTTCCCTGTGGGACCTTGAAGCTTACTGCCCAGGGCCAACTCAATTTCTGCTCCACCCATTCCAGTGCAGTGCTCCTTGGCTGCTCCAGCATGGCTCAAACAGGTACAGGTTTAATGCAGGACACTGCTCCAGAAAGCACAGGCAGTAAATCTTGGCAGCACCCACCTGGTGCTAACTGCTGGTGCACAGAGTGCACAAGCTGTGGAGGCATAGCTACCTCCACCTAGGTTTCAAAGGATGCCTTGGAGAGCCTCATAGCCCAAGCAGAGAACTGCCACAGTGGTGGGGCCACCTCACAGAGCCTCTACTAGGGTAATGCCTGATAGAGCCATGGAGTCTTCCATCCATGAAAGCTGCTGTGAGGGCTGTACCCAACTAAGCCATGGACGGGTCTTCCCTGGGTTTTGGGTCCCAACCCCCACTCAGTATGTCAAGAAGGCAGGACATGGAGTCAAAGAAGATTATTATCATGGCTCAGAGGTGAATGTCGTTTGCCTTGTTGGGTTTAAATTTACTTGTGAATTATTACCCCTTTCTTCCTTCCTATTTCTCCCTTTTGTGATGGAGATACCTGCCCTGTGCTTGTTCCACCCTTGTATTAGGTAAGCATTTAAGTTGCTGGATGACACAGATTCACAGCTGGACAACAATTTGCTTCAGAATGAATTGTACCTTGAGTCTCATCCATATCCGAGTTAGATCATATTTACAGGAGACTCTGGACTTTATTTTTATTTTTTACTTGAATAGTGTTTGAGGTACAGGTGGTTTTTTGTTACATGGATAAGCTCTTTTGTGGTGATTTCTGAGATTTTGGTGCACCTGTTACCTGAGCAGTGTACACTTTACTCAATATGTAGCCTTTTATCTCTCATCCCCTCCCACCCTTTCCCCACAAGTCCCCAAAGTCCATTATATCGCTCTTATGCCTTTGCCTCCTCATAGCTTAGCTCTCATTTATAAGTGAGAACATACAATATTTGGTTTGCCATTTCTGAGTTACTTTACCTAGAAAAATGGCCTCCAGCTCCATTCAAGTTGCTGCAAAAGACATTATTTCATTCCATTTTAGGGCTGAGTAGTATTTCATGGTGTGTGTGTGTGTGTGTGTGTGTATATGTGTGTGTGTGTATCTATATATCGCTATCTCTCTCTCACATTTTCTTTATCCACTTGTTGTTTGATGGGCACTTGTGGTTCCACATCTTTGCAACTGCAAATTGTGCTGCTATAAACATGTGTGTGCATGTGTCTTTTTCATACAAAATTCATGACTAAGACCCCCAAATCAAATGCAACAAAAATAAAAATAAATAAATGGGACCTAATTAAACTAAAAAGCTTCTACACAGCAAAAGAAATTATCAGCAGAGTAAACAGAAAACCCAGAGTTGGAGAAAATATCTGGAAACTATACATCCAATAAAGGACTAATATCCAGAATCTACAAGAAACTCCAACAAATCAGCAAGAAAATAACAAATAATCCCATCAAAAAGCAGGCAAAGGACATGAATAGACAATTCTCAGAAGAAAATATACAAACAAATGGCCAAAACACATATGGAAACATACTGAACATTACTAATTATCAGGGAAATGCAGACTAAAACCACAATGAGATACCACCTTACTCCTGCAAGAATGGCCGTAATTAAGAAGTCAAAAAACAATAGATGTTGGTTGGTGAGGATTGGTGAAAAGGGAATACTTTTACAGAGCTGCTGGGAATGTAAACTAGCATAACCACTGTAGAAAACAATATGAAGATTCCTTAGAGAACTTAAGGTAGAACTACCATTCAATCCAGCAATCCCACTACTGGGTATCTACCCAGAGGAAAGGAGTCATTTTATGAAAAAGAGACTCTGAACTTTAGACTTTTGAGTTGTTGCTGGAACAAGTTACAATCTTTGAGACTACTGGGATACAAAGAAAAAACGCATTTTGCACGTGAGAAAAACATGAATTTTCAGGGGGCCAGGGGTGGAATGTTATTGTTTGAATATATATGTTCCTCCAAAATTTATATGCCAGAACCTAATACCCAGTGTGTTGGTATTAAGAGGTGGGACCTTTTGAGAAGTGATTAAGTCATGAGTGCTCCACCCTCAGGAATAGGGTTACAACTCTCATAAAAGAGGTTGAAAGGAGTGCCCTAGGCCCTTTTACCCTTCCATGTCTTCTGCCATGGGATGACACATAATTTGTCCTCTCCGGAGGATGCAGCAACAAGGTACCTTCTTAAAAATAGATAGAGAGCAGCCCTCACCAGATGCTTGATCTGCCAGTGCTTTGATCTTGGACTTCCCAGCCTCTAGAACTGTATAGTCTGTTCCTGCTGCTGTAACAAAATACTTTAGACTGAGTAATTTATAAACAATAAATTATGGTTTACCCAGTCTAAAGTATTTTGTTATAGCAGCAGGAACAGACTGAAAAATGGATACTATGTCCTGTATGACTGGTGCATAGAACGTGAAACAGAGAGTGACAGGGCATGAGAGTGGAATATGGGAAAAGGCCAAATCCTGAAGGTCCTTGTATATAATGAAAATGAAATAAAGTTTTATTTAAATAAAAGGATAGGAAGCCATTGAAGAATGTAAATAGAGTTGGTATCAATAGCATTGCTATTTATGATGATCATGTTATGGAGTGAATGAGTGTTTGTGTCCCCTAACAGTTGTAGGTTGAAATTCTAACCCCCAATGTGCTGGGATTATGAAGTGGGACCTTTGGGAGGTCATTAGGTCATGAGGGTGTAGCCCCCATGAATGGGATTATTGCAGTTATAAAAAGACTCAAGAAAGTTTGCTTTCTCTCTCTGCTCTTCACCACATGAAGCTACAAGGAGAAGCAAACAATCTGAACCAGGAAGCAGGTTCTTACCAGACATTGGATCTTCTGGAAACTTGATCTTGGATTTCTCAGCCTCCAGAACTATGATCAATAAATTTCTGTTGTTTAAGCCACCCACTCTATAGTATTCTTTTATAGCAGTCCAAACTTACAAAAATATATCACTTTGATGGAGTGTAGTGAATGGACTGATAATGGTGAGACTAGAAATAAGGAAGCTAATGGAGATATTGCAATAGTCAAAGCCTTAAAATTGAGTAGGAGGAGTGGGAATGGAAAGCAAATAATAAATTCAAGAGTATGGGTAGCATAGAATAGTGGCTAAGAATATGGCTTCTGGGCTAGCTACTTAAGCTTGAACCCCAGCACTGCTACCTCCTAGCTATGTGTTCTTAGGGAACACCATTAGCTTCTGTGTTTGAGTTTCCTCATCTATAAAATTCATAATAATGGTATCTACCTCATAGTGTTGTTGTGTATATTAATATGACATTTGAACACTATTGCTGAAAATTACCATACAGTTATGCACTTTATGTGATGTGCCTAAGTGTCTAGCACAAAGACAGCGTTATGCCAGAGGCATTTGTGTCTCTGCGTGTGTGTGTGTGTGTGTGTGTGTGTGTGTGTACAATCTATATATACCTTTTGCTCATCACAATGGGCAAAATAATTTTTTTGTTATAAAATTGTATTCTAAAGCAAATTTAATTTACTTAAAATTATATTCAGGACAAGCAGGCATAAAAATTAGCCCGGTTTAGAACGACAAATATGTGTAAAAATAAAAAATGTGATTCTTCAGGCCGGGCATGGTGGCTCATGTCTGTAATCCCAGCACTTTGGGAGGCTGAGGCGGGCAGATCATGAGGTCAAGAAATCGAGACCATCCTGGCCAACATGGTGAAACCCCATCTCTACTAAAAATACAAAAATTAGCCAGACATGGTGGCACATGCCTGTAGTCTCAGCCATTCAGGAGGCTGAGGCAGGAAAATCTCTTGAACCCTGGTGGCAGAGGTTGCAGTGAGCCGAGATTGCACTACTGCACTCCAGACTAGCGACAGAGCGAGACTCCATCTCAAAAGAAAATGTGATTCTTCGACATTTATGTTTTTTGAGGTCCTTTTACAGTCCTATGGTTGCATGGTATAATGACTTTGGAGATAGAATGTTTCAGAATAGGTAACATTAAAGGACTGTCCCATGTAACTGGCTTCTCATAATTGCTTTTTTTCTTTTTATTACTACTTAATACATACCCTAGATAACCCAGATAACTTGGTTTTGAAGAGCTACTAAAACACAATTAAGTATTATCTTTTACCCTAAATGTGGTTAGACTCTCTGTTTAAAATTATTGATTTTTGGATCCCATATGCTCTGGAAATGTTAGTGTGTTTTAAAGCAAAATATAAGAATGTGAACTGAGGGATATTTTACTCTGAACTTTTTGGTATTTTATAATTACTCTGGCAAAAAATGACATGCATGCACTAGATGGTCCAGAGTCTATAGCAATAATATAGAATAAAAAGTAGAGAAATAGATAAATCGAGTTACAGGGCCTATTTACTTCTTGAGAGAAAGAATCACATGTCTGTTTACTATCCATCTCCCAAGTGTTTATTGAAGTTACATCTTCTGCAGAAACTCAGCAGGTATGTGTGAATTGCTGGTTGAAGATTCACGATTTGCTATACGTTATGGACAAGATGCCTTAGAATTCCAGAGGCAGTTTGGAATAGCAGAAACGAATCTGAATTGAGAGGCAGACAACAGGATCTAATAACAGAGAAGGCAGAGATGTGTAAGTTATTTGACTTCAGGACAAACATCTATCATATAGTCAAGACTTTTAGTATTTGCCTCTGTAAAATATGAAGAGAGTGGGATTGGTTGATCTCAAAGATACCTTAAGGGAGCTCTGACTGTATGATTTACTTTTTCCATAAAACCTGAAACATGTAAGCATGAAACATTTTTGTTTGTGTATCTATTCCATTGGAAGGGCTCAGCAACTGAGCATCAGGATCTAGCACATATAATCATCTCTGTTTACATTTCATTTATTTTAGACCCCACACCAATACTGTGAAGTGGATAATAATATCTCCATTTATGCATAAGGAAATTGAGGTCCAGGGAGGCTTTTCAAGGTAAAACTCAGTGTCAGATCTGGGATTGGAATCCAGGATTAAGTGGCTCTCAGTTTCAATTCTCTTTGCATTGAACCACACATCCTCCCCAAGTCTCTGGCACTAGTGATGCACATCAGGAGGCAATGCAGGGGCTCTTCAGGGATATAAAGAGGGCTCATGGGTACAAACGTACAGTGAGAAGGACATGGCCACACTTCTTGAAGACCAGGTTCATCCAACTCTAACAGAAAGTGCTATGATTAGCCAAAAAATATATTCTAGTCACACACACACAAAACTAATTAATTAGAAAAATCTGGTGATTAACTGCACGCCTTCGTTGTTTTCAACAAATGTCACCTGTCCAATAAATCAATAACACTTATTAATGATAATACAAAGTATATTCAGTAATGGGCTTGCCTTACCATGAAGAGACTAATACGGGGTTTTATATGGAGTTCCAAAAGAAACCAAATAAACATTGTTAGCATTTGCTTCATTGCACAGATTACATGGTGCCTTGATTCTGCTGCTGATGAGCAGTAAATTGCTCTGTTGTGTGTGGTGCTTAAAACAGGTTTAATCTGCTATTATTAATAGTTCCATGAAGAATATGATTGCCTATCCCCATCCCACTTTCAACCACTATGGCCAACATATGGGAACTCAGGCGACTAAAATAATTACAGACCACAAGCTGTAACAATAAACCACAAAAGGACTAATCATATCCTTTCTTGGAATTTACTTATTTTAAATAGTTTGTTACTTTTTTTTCATGAAGAGCTCCATATTGGACCACATTTGTGATGAGAAGATCTAACTTGGATTTCAGCTGCAGAAATTATGCTATTTACTTTCTTATTACAGGCACTAAATTGCTGTTTGGATTATTATTATTATTTTTCCTTTCTCTAGATAGTTCAACAAATAGATTTTATGGTCTCTTTATGGGACAAAGCAGGGTATAACGACTTCGAAAAGTAGAAAGACTAAATAACTAGATAATTGCCTAGAGTTGAAGTGGTGTATTCAGGAACTTCACTGGGAGGAACTAAAAATAATTTAAAAATAGGAGAAAGTGTCATTGGCCCATTTATGCAAAGCCAATGCAAAGAAAAGCTGAACACTTGACTTCTGAGAAGTTAAAGACAAACTGTGGTGCCAAGTTACAGCAATTCCCTTGGCCTAATTTTTGATAAATTTAATTTTATCCTTTGTCAAAGTTGTGGAATCTATAATGTCTATTTTATTGGTCATATTCTATGCATGTCTCATGCAAGTTTCCTTCAGAACTTCTTGAAGACCAATAGGGAATATATTAAAAATGAAAATAGAAATTAGGTTGAATATTGGCCTACCTACAATGGTTGAAAAATCACTTTAGAAAAGAGTGGTTTTGCTTGTTTTCTTGTAGACCTATTTGAATGCTTTTTTTTTTTAAAAAAAAAAAAAAAAAGGTCCTCAGCGTGAAGGAGTTGGTAGGTGATGTTTTAGCTCACTGAAACATTTCTTTTTGCTAACCAAGGATCTTTGAATGACAGAAGGAAGGGATTTTAAGGAAGACAACAAGTTAGTCTTCTAGAGTAACATTATCTGTTCTAGTGAACTGGTCCTTTGGGGTTCGGTGGTTTTAAAGAAATGCTTTCTTTTATTATTTGGAGATTATATTGTTTAAAGTTTTCTGCATGGGGAATAGAGGTTGCTATGGGAACATAAAACTCTACACAGAGACAGAACTATGAGTAGGTCCAGGTTCTGTCACCAAACAGCTTGTGATACTGAGTCAGTCTCACAAATGTGCAGCCTGTTGTTTCCTCTTCCACAAAATGATAATATTTCTCTTCATGTGGCTTTGGCAGTGATATGACCTATTACATGTGAAGGCATTTTATGGTAACGTGCAGTGCACACTAGACATCAAACTTTGTTAACATGTTAATAATATACTTCATTTGGTGACATTGTTCTTTTTCCTTTATAATCTTTCAATGATAATTATTAAAATCTTTGTCATAAACTTAGTGAAACCCCGTCTCTACTAAAAATACAAAAATCAGCTGGATGTGGTGGCACATGCCTGTAGTCCCAGCTACTCAGGAGGCTGAGGCAGGAGAATCACTTAAACCCAGGAAGTGGAGGTTGCAGTGAGCGGAGATCGTGCCACTGCACTCCAGCCTGGGCGACACAGTGAGACTCCATCTCAAATAATAATAATAATAATTTAAAAAGATCTTTATGGGTCATATGTGCCCCCTCCCAATTCACCAACTTTGCCTTCTCACTGGATGGTTCTCATTATTTATTTACTCTATTTCCACCTACTTTTCTAACACTGTATTTGATACCATACAAATTGGTCCTTTATGCAAAATAATTTATATGTTAATGACTTGGTCAGATGGCCTCAATATTAACTTTTTCCTTGAAGGTGCTAGTTTGTTATCCCACTCGCAGTGCGGTTAATACACTCATAAATGTCCTTCAAAAATGTTTCTAAGGGCCCTGCAGACTGAATTTTAGACTCCGTGCTCGTTTTCACTTCAGTAATTTCATTAGTAGTGTTTATTTTATAAACAGCTTGTAAAGTGTTTGAAGGCAGAAACATTTTTAAAATGTTTATATATTTTTGTTTCAAAGGACTTTGCAGAGAAACAAATCCATAGAAGCACCCCTAAACTGGGAGTGTGGTGAAGTGGGGAAGAGCTCAGGCCAGGGCTACAGATCTCGGGATCCAAGAATACACAGCAGGTAGCTCGAGAGGGAATTTAGAGTCTAGGCCTGCACAGAATTCACCTGAAAAGGTGGAACAGAGACCAGGACTGAAACCAGGACCAAAACAAGGACTAAAGAAACCAGAGTTTCCAGAGAAGAGTAAGTGGTTTCTATTGGTAAGAGTTGGGATCAGCAGAAATTTCCTGAAACCCAGATGTAGTCACAGAGGCCCCAGAGATCCCATGGCCCTGCCTAAGTGAAATTAGAGAGAGGGCTCGGTGGGGTATCTTGAACACATTTACTTGTTCAGGTGACAAGTAATGCCTATTGAGAAGCAACTGTGTGCCAGGAAAAGTACAGGGTACTGGGTATATGTGGGTAAGCCAGACAGCAGCAACTCTGCCCTCATTCACCTCCCATCTCAGAAAACAATAAACAAATTCACTAATTATTAGAGATAACGATAAATGCTAAGTAAGGAACAAACTAGGTGCAGCAGGGATTTCACCTACATGGAGCTGTGATTAGGGGAGATGATGTTTAAGATGACATTGGAAGCATGAGAAGGAACCAAAACGTCCTCAGAGCAGAAGAGGCAAGAAGCTCTTCTCCATGAGCAATTTACAGTAAATGTACATATAAAGTAGCCATTGGAGGAGATGGTTGTTAGCACCATGATGGAAAGGTATTGGGGAAATGCTGGAAAAGCATGGCATAAGGGCAAGAAGACAAGGTCACCCAAAGGCAAGGTTCTTGTGGGCTTCCCAATCCTCCTCTGCTTCTCTGCAGGTGCCAGAATTTGGTTATTTCTCTGGGAAGAACTTGTGTCATGAAATTGAAAGAAGCCCAAGAGGGTTGTGCCATAGAGAATGAGGAGTGTTTGTAAGATATATAATTGTCATTTACTGAATGTTGTGGCTCTCATCTTAGTTTACTCCCAAGAAAATACCTGGAGCTTTTCAGGTGCTTCTCTCTTACAAGGTTTGGTACTGATGTTTTCATTCAATTCTTTGAGCTTCCCTAGATTCTTTTCGGAACTTCTTTTTTTCTCCTGTTAGGTCAAGATTCTGTTGCTTACCATCAAAGAGCCCTAGCTAATACAGTCACCTCTCTGTCCTTATCTTGCTTGTCTGCTTAGCATTCAATGCCTGTTTTTTGAAGGACTATTGTCTTTGGGTTTATGTGATACCACATCCTCCTGGTTTTCTTTCCATCTCTCTGGTTGCTTCTTTTCAGCGTCCTTTGCTATCTCTTCCGGCTTTACTAATCCTCTAAATGCTAGAGTTCCTCCTGACCAGGCCTAAATCCTTTTGTCTCTTTTAAGTCATTCTTAGTGGTCAAAAAGGTATGCATTTCGGTGCTAGGGTACCTTGGTTCAATTCCCAGCCTTGCCACTTGCTAGCTGTGACCTCGGGGAGGTCACTTAACCATTCCTTGCCCATTTCTTTTATTATTATTATTATTATTTTAACAAAACCTATTTTGTAGGGCTGCTAAGAGAATAAAGTGGGTTAATCATACCTAAAGTATTTTGGGCAGAGCTGGTTCATTATATGTATTCAATGCATGTTATTTTTCTTACAATTGTTAGTAATCATCAATTCCCATGGCCTTAAATGTTACATATATGCTGGTGACCCTTAAATATGTATTTTCAGCCCCAAACACCCCTCTCAGCTCTAAAAAATTATATATCCAACCACTAGAATTTATCAAACTTTAGAAGACTGAATTCAAATTTTGATTACTAATTCCTAACACCCCCAACCTCACTCAATATTTTTTCCCCCAGTGTTCTGCGTCTTAGTAAATGGTAAGAATACCTGCCTAGTTGCTTAAGTCAGAAAACTTGGAATCATCTATATTGTTGCTCTTTCCCTCCTAGCCACATTCAACCTATTTGTCAAATTCTGTCATTTTTATTTATAAAATATAGATTAAACACTTTCACTTCTTTATATCTCAACAATTAAAATTTCTAATCCAATGTACCATCATAACTTGGCTAGTCTACTGCAATATCTTCTTTACCCATTCTTTATTTTTCCTCCATGACCAAATCCATTATTTGCCAAATAGAGTTTTGTTTTACAAACATAAGCTTGTGTCATTCTCCTAGTTAATCCTTTAATCATTTTGCACTGCACAATGAGTCAAATCCAGCCTGTAAGACTCTGCTTCACTTGCTCTATGTCTACCTGGCTGGTCTCATCTTATATCACCTTCTCCCTCAATCATGGTGATTTGGTCACATCAACCTCCATCAGTTTCTTAAACCCAATAAACCCTTTCCTGCCTTAGGGCTTTTGCGCTTGCTGTGTCTTCAACCAGGAATAACTTTTTCCTTGCTTCTTTCCTTACTGGTTTTCTCCTGAGGTCTGCCATTAAAAAACCCTCAACTTCAGAAAGGCCTGCTACAACACTCAGATTCCTCCAGAGAAGAGAGATAATTGGATCTATGTCTATCAATCGTCTATCTATCTGTAGATTTATTTTAAAGAACTGGCTAATGTGATTATGGGGAATGGCAAGTCCAAAATCTGCAGGGCAGGTGAGCAGGCTGGAAACTCAGGCAGGATTTCAACATTATAGTCAAGGCAGAATTTCTGCTTCTCTGGGAAACCTCAGGTTTTGCTCTTAATGCCTTCAACTGATTGAGTGAGCCCCACTCACATTATAAAGGGTAATCTGATTTACTTAAATTCAACTGATTATAGATGTTAATCACATCTACAAAATATCTCCACAGTAAAATACAGATTAGTATTTGACCAAACAACTGGGCACCCTAGTATAGCTTAGTTGACATATAAAACTTATCATCATACTTTCCTTAGGTCTCCTGCATCCACAGGAGTCTTTCACAGAGTTCTGTCTTTTTTTTTTTTTTTCCCACTGGATGTACCATAATTTACTCTGAAGTAATTCTTTGCTTACTTATTAATTTCCCCTTCCTCCACTACACTCTAGTGTCTATCAGGTGAGAACGATTCTTTTTTGTATCAATATATATCCAATACTAGCAAAGTCCTTGGGATATATTAAGCATTCAGTAAGTAGTTGGTGCTTGATGCTTAATATGTGTTTGTGAAAACAACAACCACAGGGAACTTGAGATGAAAAGTTTTGACCCAATCTTCTAAAATTTTATGGGAGTTGGAAAATGAGATATTAAGCATAATTTACTAAAATGTGAATAGACAAGAAAATAACTGATTATTTCTCATTTTCTTTTGACACATTCTCCTCCCTTGTATTTTCCTGAAATTAAATTAGTCAACACAGATTTAAGAGGACTTAGAGTCTCGCACACTCAGCCCAAATATAGCATTGAAAAGACTTCCAAAGCTTGGGCAACATATTTTATTTTAATAAAGATTTGAATGCCTGCAGGATCACTGGAATAATTGCCAGTTACACTTCTATTAATGAACACATTTAAATGGGGATTGTGAAAAGCAGAAAATGATCTGATTTTATAGAGTACGTTTACTGCCAGCAATGTACAGTGATGAATGGTGTCCTAGAATTTAATTTTAGTTTTAGCCACAAAACAGCTAAAGTGGCACAGCAGGCTCTTTAAAAAATATGTACTGAACTTGAAAAATTATTTATTGAGTTCTCAGTGATATCTATATGTAAATTATTGAGTTCTCAGTGATATCTATATATAAATTATTGAGTTCTCAGTGATACATATGTATACCGTATATATATATACACACCGTATATATATATATACGGTGTGTATATATATATGGTGTGTATATATATGATATATATGATATATAGATATATATATATATACATTATATATATATATACACTATTTTTTTTTCCTTCAAGACAAAGTCTCACTCTGTCACCCAGGCTGGGGTACAGTGGCACGATGTTGCTCACTGCAACCTCTGCCTCCCAGGTTCAAGCAATTCTCATGCCTCAGCCTCCCGAGTAGCTGGGACTACAGGCACACATCACTATGCCCAGCTAATTTTTTTTTATTGTTGTATGTTTAGTAGAGACGGGGTTTTGCCATGGTGGCCAGGTTGGTCTTGAACTCATGATCTCAGGTGATCCTCCCATCTCAGCTTCTCAAAGTGCTGGTAATACAGGCATGAGCCACCATGCCTGGCCTCAGTGATATATTTTTGTGAACCAATTAATTCTCTCAAAAAATAAAGAAGAGCAATGCTGTTAAAACTGATCCACATAGCAGTCTTATTACCACCCCTGCATGGGCTCTGTGCTGTGAAGACTAGGTTCTATGTGCAACAAGTTCTATTAACAAGCCTCTTTGGAAGAAGCTGCTTTTGAACTTGATATGTATTCAGTTCTGAAGTACAGTGTTAAGGGAAGTAGAAAATCTCAAAGGGTTCGTAAGACAGGGTCTTAGTATTATTTCTAAATGCTTGTTCTTCAAGTGATATTTGAGTTTGAAGTACATCAGTTCACACTGCTCCCAGACTAAAACAAAAAAAATTTCTTAGAAGGATTAACTGAATCTAAGGAAACTTTTTAGGAATATTAACCAGAAAAATTCAGGAGAAGCAAATTTTATTGACTTTATCAGATTGCTGTTTGTTCCCCCAAATCCAACTTCTCCTTTACATTTATACACTGATGTTTAGCCAGAAACTACATTTCCCAGCTTCCCCTGTAGCTAGATGATCCTTGTGACTAACTTTGAGCCCTTAATGTGAATAAAAGTGATGTAGAGACTCTTCATGTTATCTTTAAATCAAGAGTCACTTGCTCCTGGATTATGACTACCTCACTTTCCCTCAGGATCTGAACATGACAGTGACCCAGTTTACAGGATACAGATGGTAGCAAGGGATAGCAGAACAATGTGTTGGAAGGAACCTGGGTCCCTGAATGACATCCTGCTAGAGCAGAGCTGCCACATCAGCCTGGACCAAACCAACTATGACTTGAAAGAGAAAGAAAATGGGAGCTTTCTTATAGGATTGTTGCAGATGAATCAATAAAATCTCAAAGTCTTTAGAAAGACTTTTAATTAATTTTTATATTATTTAGAGGTTACTTTTACATAAGTTGTTTTTAAAAACTACCTACATTTTAATGTTATGTCTTTAAGACATCAAAAATTATGCTATCTCTTTTGATTTTTGCAAAATCCCAGTGAGGGAATCATTATAAGAAAGATTATGTTAGCTTCTTGAGCAACTCAAGGGACAAAATAAAAGTAACCACAATAAAGGCACTATTTTCAGATTTGTCCTCTGACAACTCTTCATAGGGCTAAGAACAAATCTGTGTTTTCTAACTTTTTTTGGGAGACGACTCTCAAATCTGTTTGTGTGAATATATGTATAACATTATCATTGTGATAAAAACTTATGAAGTGTTATCTAACAAGTAAGTCATTAGACATCCAGTGCTTAGCATGTACCCAAATTCAACTATATTCCAATTTGAATAAAGCATATATATCTATAGGGATATAGATCTATAGATATAGATATACATAGATTAGTTTTCAAAAAGCAAATATCTATCTATAGATACCTATCTCTATATAAGAATATATCTATACATACAGATATAAGAATATACTAGATTCCCCTATTATTAGATGATTCTTCAAAAAGCAAATAGATATCTATATTGTATGCAATGTATATATCTATATTGGATATCTATATATAGATAGGTTATTTTTCAAAAAGCAAATTTGTATACATATATGTATATAATGTGAATCAAAATTTGAGAGTGGGGAAAAGAAACTTTAAGAAAGAACTTATAGATTATACAACACAATTCAGAGTACTGGCAATGATAATAATGGTGCTAATAGTGATAATGATAATAGCAATAACAATAATATCAGCTACATTTTGAGTGTTGTCATGAGACAGGGTCTGTGCTTTTTGCTTAACATTCATTGTTTTTGCAAAGCATCTATCAGATGTTATTCTTCAATTTTGCAGGTGACATATGAAACCCAGGGAGTATCTTGCCCAAGGGTAACCAGAACTGGAATCTAATTATGTTATAAATTTTACATCAACATATGTCCATTTTTGCACAGAAGAGTTAGCATAACAGGTGTGAGATCACTGTCCTTAGAAAGGCCTGCTTGCAAGGCTAGCCCCTTGGATGTTGGGAGAGTGTCTACCATTCTTTGAATCAAATGGCTGACTGTGCTTAAACTGTGCAAACAATATGGTTTATGTTGAACATCTGTTTTGCCTTTTGGAGTCTGGAATTTGGGTACATGCTAAGTACTGAATGTCTAAGTGCTTCCTTGCTACACAACATTTTATAAATGCTATCCCAATGACTCATTGCTGGGAGAATCAAGCACTTCCTGTGAGACTTCACTCAGAAAGAACTCTTGGAAGCTTGCCTCAGGTTTCCTCCAAACATTACCCCATGTGCCTTTTCCCTTTGCAGATTTTGCTTTGCATTCTTTTGTTGTAATAAATCATAACTGTGTGATTGTGTATTGGGTCTTGTACATCCCCTAGCAAATCATCAAAACTAGAGATAATCTTGGGAACCCCTAACATATCTATCTTCCATGTCATTCTCTCATTTGGAGAAAATAAAATTTTATTTTCTACCTGAGTACATAGGAAGACTGTATTTCTCAGCCTGTCTTGAAATCAAGTTGGACGATATGACTGAGTTCTGATGGGTGGAATGTCCGTTAGTGCAAGATAGGCCCATCAAATGCCCCACACCATCTTTCTGCTCTCAACTGAGGACCAGATGCAGATGACCCAGTGGAGGAAGCCGGCACCATAGGCAATAGTGGAACCACGAGATGGAAGGAGTGTCCTCAATAAATGAGTTGAACAGAAACCCCATCCTGTCCCCAACGGAATCACATAGGATTAGGAAATGAAAGAGAAACATTTGTTGTCTTAAACCACTGAGATACTGGAGCTGTGTGTTACAGCATTGATCCTACTCTGTCTAATACACATGGTGACTTGCTGGATACCAACACCCCCATCTCCTTCTTCTCAACTTTGAAATATGTTGCCAGAGTGAAAGGGATTTTTAAGCCACAGAGATCCCATTACTCATGTGATAGAATAATATTTGATGGGCAAACACAGGACACGAATAATCTACCAGATGGTGACTCTTGCAATGGAATCAAAGGAAGTTCTTTGTTACCATTTGAGATTGCTCTTAACATTTTTGAGTAGTACTTGATAAAACAAATAGAAGGTGTTAAACTACTGGGTGTAGTTCTTTTACTAAAGGAGCCATGCTCTTTCACTCCCCCTATTATTAGATTATTTTTCAATAAAGCAAATTAACAGCACTCAATTTTACTCAGTAGATGTGGAAGGAACTAAAAAGAAGAAAGTGAGAGAAGATAAAAATTTTATTGGGCTGGCCTCCAATCTTTTTGTTTGGGGTCATTCATTTGTTCACACATAGTTATTGATTACCTGTCATATACTAGACACAGTCTGAAGGGCTGAGAATTTTGTAGTAAAGAAGGTGCAGCACCTGCTGTCAGGAAGCTTAAAGAATAGGGGAGGAGTCAACAAGTGAAGAGGAAACCCAAAATAAGCACTATGATGGGAGCACATAGCAGAGTCTCCAAACCTGCTTTAGGAGATATCAGAGAAAGCTTTTCCACAGATAATTCTTTCAACCCCAAAACTCTCAAGATAGCCCCGAGTCCTCCTCAATTTCCCTCCCCTTTTAATCCAAACCATCACGACATCCACTCAGCTCAACCTCCACCATATATCCAAGCCCATCATTTCTCTCCTCTACTTGCTACTACCCTGGTCTAAGCCACATCTCCTTTCTGTCTTAATCTCTTGGACCAGCTTTCTAGAGGGTCTCTGGTTTTACTTTGATGTCTTACACTCCATTTTGCTTAGAGTAGCCCTCCAGGGCCATCTTAAAAAAAAAAAAAATCAATGCTTTATTTGTATCTGAACTTTTAAAAACCGGTAGTTCCCCACTATCCTTAGAATAAAATACAAACGATGTTCCAGGTCCCAGCCACTCTTGCTCACTCTTGCCTCACGGTTTTGGTCTGCTCTTTATGCCTAGAAAGTCCTTTCTCTACCTTCCCATGACCGTGCCCTTCTTGACATTGTAGACACAATGCAATGCCACTTCCCTTTCTCTAGCCACCCCATCGAAAGAAGCTCCCTGCTCTACTTCTTTGTAACAAACGTCATCCTCCTTCTACTGCCACTAGATATTTTCTTATTTAACTATGTGTTTGCTTTTTGCCCCTCTTCTCACTATCTTCCCCCAATGGAATACAAACTCTAAAGAAAAATTACCTGTCTGTTTTTGTCAGTGTATCCTAAATACCTTTTACAGTGATGAGGCTGAACTCAGCACTCAGAGAATAAGCCATGAAAAAATATATTGAAAGGAAGTCTACGTATAATGTGGAGAAGACGTAGCCATTGTCCTGATGAAGAAGGGAGTTGTGGGAAGCAGCATTTCTCGCAGGAGAAAAAGTCCAGGTCAAGACCCTTCAGAGGGGTGCACTTCAGCTGCAGGCAGTTCCTTCTGGCTGGAGCAGAGTAAATAGGGATCAGTGAGGGGTGAGACAGGAAAAGTCAGCAGAAGATGGTTGGTCAAGGCCTGGCTGATCATAGGCTAGTTGGGTCACTGCAGTATAGACAGCATCTAACCCAATATCTGACTTATAGTAGATGTTCAAGAAATATTTGTTGGATGTGCATGTAAGACAATTGAGCCTCTCTTCTAACGGCAAAAAAAAAAAAAAAAAAAGCCAGCAATTGGAACTGGTGGTTCCAGTTCCGACCAGTAGGAACTGACTGGTTTCTATTTGTTCTTTAGAAAGACCTTTTCAGCTGCACAGTGGAGAATGCTTCAGAGGAAGACAGGACTGTAGGCAAGGAGTCTGGGCCATTTCAGATATGCAGATGAGAGGTGACAGTGACAGCATCGTGTGAGAGGCAGGGCAGTGGAGAGGGAAAGGCAGAGGCAGATGTGAGAGATACAAAGACTGGAGAATTGGCTGAGCTTGGAGATTAAGTAGAAACAGGAGGTTCTGAGGGAGCAGCCCAGAAAGACAACTGCATTTACTTTTTTTTTTTTTTTTTTTTTTTTTTGAGACACGGTCTTACTCTGTTGCCCAGGCAGGAGTGCAGAGACACAATCTTGGCTCACTGCAACCTCCACCTCCCAGGCTCAAGGGATTCTTGTGCCTCAGCCTCCCAAGTAGCTGGGATTTCAGGTAGACACCACCATGCCTGGCTAATTTTTGTATTTTTAGTAGAGATGGGGTTTCGCCATGTTGGCCAAGCTGGTCTTGAACTCCAGGCCTAAAGTGATCCACCCACCTAGGCTTCCCAAAGTGCTGGGATTTCAGGCATAAGCCACCATGCCCAGCCTGGATTTCTAAGTGACTGCATAAATGAAGGTAACATTTTCGTCAAAATAATCTCTCCACACAGATGTATGCACATAAAATATACCTGTGAGAATAAAGGAGAAAACTAACAGTAGTTACCTCTAGCAAGGAGGGATGAGAAGTTTACTGTACCTAGGACACTTCGATATTTCAATTTCTAATCCTCTGTATGATTTAAAATGTTTAGCATGACATTTTATGAGTTTAAAATTTGAAAGAAGGCCAGGCATAGTGGCTCATGCTTGTAATCCCAGCACTTTGGGAGGCGGAGGCAGGCAGATCACCTGAGGTCAGGATTTCGAGACCAGCCTGGCCAACATGGTGAAACCTCATCTCTACCAAAAGTAGAAAAATTAGCTGGGTGTGGTAGTGCACGCCTGTAATCCCAGCTACTCAGGAGGATGAGGCAGAAGAGTCCCTTGAACCCGGGAGGTGGAGGTTGCAGTGAGCGGAGATTGTGCCACTGCATTCCAGCCTGGGTGACAGATCGAGACTCTGCCTCAAAAAACCAAAACAGAACAAAACAAAAAATTGAAAGAAACAAATAAATCAAGAAGCATCTAAATGCCACATAATATATTAGGTTGGTACAAAAGTAATTGTGATTTTTGCCATTGAAAGTAATGGCAAAAAAACACAATTTCTTTCACACCAGCATAATGCATAATATAAACTAATGCTTAACATATTTCAAGGTGACATTACTGAGTCATTATGAATTTTTAATTACATTATGAAGTTTAGTTACTTTTGTACGTAGAAGAGTAAGGAAAGAATTGAAGGGCTCTGATATCTTTTGACGGCACTCTTAAAGATATTCAGTAAAACATTTCTCATTTATTTTATTATCTACATGGACATTAATATCCTAAATTTTTAAAGGATAGTTTCATGTCCAGAGAATCTAAGCCATTGTTCAAGCTCAGAAATGGCAGTGGTAAGGTTTGAACCCTGGACGGTGCTTGCACTATGTCAGTCTATGGAAGTCAAAAGGGAAGTCGTGTTAACTGTTTAGGCTTATAGACAATTTTCCCTTCAGAAAGCCCTTCTTGTTGGAAATCTGACAGACAGTTCTGCTAGGGCAAAGGAAATAGCATTTTAACTCTGTTCTTACCTTAATTGTAAAGTACATGAATAACGCTTTGCTCTTAAGGAAGGCCTTTTATCTGAGCCTTTCAAACACTGAACAAAACCAATTATTACCCACCCTCCTTCATGGTTGAAAGAGAAGATTTTAATCCCTAATTTGCTGACAGAGAGACAGAAGCCCGCAGGAATGAAGAGATTTACTGAGGGTAACACAGTCTATGAAAGCGTTCAAGAATAATCCTGAGGGCTTGTGACAAAAGAGCAATTGCCTTATGCAATTAGCAGTGAATTCCTCTGTTCTAATCACTGCATCTTACTGTTTCCCATGCAAAGTTTAAGGGAACTAAACTTCTCCTCTTTCCTTTCCCACCATAAATCGGACTTAGTGCTTTTTATGTAAATGTACTTTGTAAAAATGTAGATCCCTATAATTTTACCCTCCATCTGTTTCATCTGTTTTTAAAGATCTTACTGCAGAAGTTCCCAAACACTTTGAATGGGGTGGAAAAGCCCCATATAAGAACTAAGATGTCCTGCTGGTTCCTTAGGCTACAACATCAAAACTCTTGCAGAAATGGAAAAAAAAAAAAAAAAAGTGTGCTTCTGTTCTTGACGAAATGCCCAAGGAGGGTGTCTGGATAACAAGCAAAACATGGAGGGTGGGGATTAACTGCATTTGAGATGTGACTGCAGAGCACATTCAGCTGCTTTGCCCTACAGGGGTTGCTGCCTCCTCACAAGCTCCACTGTGATGGATACACCCTATGTGGCCTCCAGTGAGTCACACCTTTTTAAATCTCCTCACCTTGGGTGCTGAGATGTGCAGTGTAAGGTCCCCTGAGCAGGCTGCGCCATGGTCAAGCCATCATGACCCCTGTGACCCACATGTACACATCCAGAAGTCTGAAATTCTGGGAGCCAGAAAGTCTGGGACAACAGGAAAACCACAAAAGAAGAAAAATGGCTAGTACCTGTCTTAGCTCATTAGGCAACCTTGCGACATTCTACCATTGCAGCATGCTCTACCCTAACTGATCAATCAACCTAGTGACACTGTGCTCTATGACCCCTCCCACCTTGTGATAATGTACCTTGCAACCTTCTTCCCCTGCCTGCAATAACTGGCCCCTAACTGTAACTTTCCACTGCTTACCCTAATCTATGAAATTAGCTCCAATCCCACCACCCTCTGCTGACTCCCTTTTTGGACTCAGCCCGCTCGCATCTGGGTGAATAAACAGCCTTGTTGCTCACACTTAGCCTGTTCAGGTTGTCTCTTCAATTAGACGCGCACATAACGCAGAGGTGATGGGATGAGATGCCACATCCATGACTGTACTACCCATTATAGGACTAGAGAGACCCTCCGTTGTTGGCTTTGAAGAAGCCAGCTACCATATTACAAGGGAGCCTACAAAATGGCCAGCTGGAAATGGACTGTAAGTAGCCTCTAGGGGCTGCGTGGCCCTACATTGACAGCCAGCAAGAGGGGAATTTCATATGTGCAACCACAAAGAATTGAATTCTGCCAACAACCACAGGAGCTTAGAAAAGGATCCACGATCCAGAAAGAAATGCAGCCCAATCGTGATTCTAACTGTGGCCTCAAGAAACTCCAACCAGAGCACTTAGCTATGTCATTTCTGAACTCCTGATCCTTGGGACAGTATATTATGAATGAATGCTTTCTAAATCCATTTAGTATTTGGCAAATAGTTACATGGCAATAGAAAATGAATGTAAACATCTTTCTATTTTAGATAAAAAAGATAGTAACATAACATTTTATGTCAAAAGGACATTAGCAGGTATTAAAGTGATGCCTTAATGATATATTTGATTCTAATGGATAATTTTACCTATTATAATCCAGAGCAAAGAAAGAAAAAGAAGCAGGGAAAGATTCCATAGAAGAAGGAACCAGCTGCCTGAAGCATAGAGGTCTAACTATTTGCAACTCATCCTGTGCCTTAAAAATAGGAAGAATAGGCTATTATTAATTAATGACCGAAATGCCAAAGCGGCATTGGCCTCACTATATTAAAACTTAATGCCCCACTATATCATTTACAACCACCTAAAATTGAACTGAAGCTATAACTGGTTTTGAAAGAGTGCAGCAAAGCAAGATTATGAAACATGTATATTGATACTTGTGTGACCTTTTGACCATTCATTCTCAAATGTGGCTTTCTGTTCACTGTCTGTTATAATCTAAAATATTTTTAATAAATTAAGGACTTCAGATTAAAAAAAGAAGAATTCCTAAGCATCATCCCAGTTAACTGAATAAAAATCCTCAAAAATAAGACCTCTTACCTCTCTCCAACCCCTACACACACACATACGTGCACACACAACACACACACACACTTCGTACACACACCAAAGACTTCATGCGGTTCCAATGTAGCTAGCCTAGTCATTGGTATTTGTCATGATAGAGCTCATCACTAATAGGTCACTTCTTTTTGTGCTAGAAGCACCTTGTATATGTTATATATCTAGTTCAATGGTTCTCAATCTTGCCTGCACAATATAATTACTTGAAGAGCTTTATAAATCCTAATGCTGAAGCTTTTTCCCAGAGCAATTACATCAGAATCACCAAGCATAGTAGCCATTATTTTTAATTTGTAAAGCTCCCCAGATGGTTGCAACATGCATTTAAGTTTGAGACTGCTGATCTGTAGATAATAGTTTGCATTTTCTGCATCCTTCCTAATATATAATTATGTAGTCCAAAACCCAAACACTGCCTGGGAGGTATGTAGGCCAACCAAGACTGTCCCACTTTGATGGAACATACAACTGAGGTTGACCATTTGGGGCCATACTATAATAACTCCTTTTTATTGAACTTCATGTTTATTATATTTATTTCTTTAAAAAAGTGCAATCTAGTTATCATTATCCCAGTTTATAGACAAAGACACATGGTCTCCTGAGTCAGAGGGAACTGCCCAAATGAGTAACATGGCCTGAGGCTGAGTGACACCAAAGCTTTTGATGCCTGCACAAAATCAGTGATTCTCGAAGTGTGGCCTCCGGACCAGCAGCATCAGCATCACCTGGGAACTTGTTAAAAATAATGCAAATTCTGTGACCCAATCCCACCCCTACTAAGTCATAATCTTTCAAGATGGGGCCCAGGAATCTGTGTCTTGACAAGCCCTTCAGGTGATTCTGAGGCTCATTATAGGTGGACAGTGTACTATATTATTCTATATCAGCTGCTCAATTTTGGAGACTCAGAATCTGGCAAGAGACCTAAAAATGTGTGGGAGCCTCAGTGAGTAAGACTGTGTGAGAGAGGAGATTTTTCTCTCACTATCTTCCCTTCCTCTCATTTCCAATCTATATTAACAATCTATGTTGAAAATGCGAGGGGATGTATCAGAGATACCATATGGGAAAAACATGGTGGAGTTATGCTGGTCATATTTACTTGCAGGGGTGCCTGGCTGTGTTGAGCTACTTTCACACAAGTGTGACCATTTTAATATGTTGACGAATGGTTTATCCTTTGAATCATAGTATGGAGAGTTTTAAAAGTTTCATTAAAAATGAATAACCCAACTGTTTTCAGGGAAATGAGTTTGTGATCTTAAGGGCTTTGAGGTAATTGGTGTTCAGGGAACCAAGACAGTTAGTTTGCTTTCTCGGATGGAAGCTGCATCAGCTTGCTGCCATGCTGTAAAACCCAAGTGCTGCTGACCTGCTTAGTGTATTTCTGATATGCTTAGGGTTCATTTATTAGAATTGTACATTTGACTAGGGGGAAATAAAAATTAAAAGGCCACTCGTGTTTGATTTATGAGAGATGTCGATTAATATTTTCTGAGCAAACTGTGAAGTCCTTTCTTTTAAAGAATTATATAAAATAGGCTTTTGGCATATTCAGGTCTGATGGAAATTTGTCTCATGGGGCAGGGTGAGATGGGAGAAAGAGAAAGCAATAAAGATAGAGAAGAGAAAAAAATAGAGGAAGAAGAGGATGGGGAAGAGCTGAAAGGAGACAATAATTCACAAGGGGAAGAGACAGAAGAGGTGGAAAAAAAAGGAAAGGAAGGAGGAGGGAAGAAATAAGAGGTGGGGTCAGAAAGATTAAAAAAGGGGAAAGAAAAGAGTTTGGGAAAAGGGGAGAAGGAGAGGAAAGGAAGAAGATAAGGACATATGGGCAACAAAAAATAACATAAAATAAAATAAAGCAATTAATGCAGACTTTGGAGCCTAGCAATTTATTGTGAAGTGCCACTTGTATCAGACATGCTGCAGAGATGCTGGCTCCAAAGATTAATGATGGCAGTAATCATGATTCCAATTTATAGCAAATGCAATGAAAGGCAGCAAGACCCCAAACAGAGAAACCCTATGGGGATGGCAGTGGAATAATAACATAGCAGCAGTCGAGGAATACAGGGATGCTGAGAGATTGGATTCAGTTCTCCTGTATTCAACAACCATTCTGTATCTGATGTACAATCCAATGTTAAAAAGAAAAAAAAAAGTATACTTATTACTAGATCTTTGAATTACAGGAAAGAAATTTAGGTGTTCACATGAACACATGTGAAGTTTTATTCTGTGATTCACCTCCTCTGAGCACTGACTTTTGGCCCAGATTGGTCTTTTACACCTCCTTTCCTTTCTGTCCTTGCTGCTCAGTGTTTTTCTACTGCCAGTGGTCAATACCGCTGTTTCACTGCAAATGCCTACTGTCTCTGAAGCCTGGAACCGTTGCAGAATAGGCATAACTACTCATCCTCTTTCCTAGTTGTCAAAGCCGTTTTCCTTTTATGCACGTTTATTTGTATGTATTGTCTTGATAGATTACCTATCAAGATTCCTTTAATCAGTGGTCTGTGTGTGTGATGAGCACTCATCTCCATTATAATCTCCTCTGCCCCATCTATTGCCATGAAGTCCTAAGTCTTTGCAGATGATCAAGTTTTGGAGGAGAAACAAATTTACTCTACATAATAGAGGGAGAAAAACTTGAGAAAGCCCAGGGCAAGAAGAAGGGGGTGAGGAGCAGAAATGGGAGAAAGACAGATCCCATTCGTTCAGACAGATGGTGGAAACTTGTGTGCTGTGAGCATGCGGAAACCCTATAAAAATATTCTGCAGTGTCAACTACCGGTATGAATTCTCTGAGTAAATTGTTGTTGGGGATCCCAAAGAAGAAGCAGAGATTCTTATATGGTCTGCATAAGGTTGGACAAAGGCAGCAGCTGTGGTGGTCAGATGTGAAGAGGATGGAATTAGAAGAAATCCTTGGACATCACAGAATTCTACATGCCCTGGAACTGCGGATCTTAGGGAAGGAGTTTCAAAAGTGATCAAAGCAATTTAATTTGGATCTCCAGGGGTGCCCGTAGCTACTTTGGTTTCCATATGTATAAGAACAAACTATATGTTGGGGTGTGTATGTTATTTGATATATAAACATTTGATGCCTTTAAGGATGAACTTTCAGATAGATTCATGACAGCAAGTTTTCTCTCCCTATTCAGACCATAAGCTCCTTAAGGATAGAAGTGTATCTTCTCTGGCTTTTGAATAACCTGGAGCATCTAGTTTAACCCTTAGCACATACAAAGTATTTGGTAAGAGACTGTGTCTCATAGACTGCCTGGATCCACTCACTTTCTCTCACCCCACCCTCTGGGGTTTTCCGGGCTCTCATTCCCTTTTGAAGATGGTTCACCCAGGAGGGAGGGTCATCTGCACACTTGGATTGCAGAGAACCAGGTACAGTGATGACCTACAGACACCTGTGGTTTACAGACATTGGCAGCATGATTTTTTAAACTATAAAAGTTACAGCGATTATCCTCCAATTCCAGGAATGGAATCCCTTGATAGGCCTCTATCTATATTCAAGACTCAAGTCAAGCACCAGCCTGTATTTAAAAACTAAGGAAACAATGGAAGTTTATTGAAATTATGTCATTATAGTTGATGAAGAGAAAATATTTCAACCAAGAACTGAATTGAATAAAACTTTCTCAGAAACTCTCTTTGTTTAATGGGCAATTACAGTGTACCAGCATGGGTGTGCCACAGAGAATCAAAGTCCACAGATACTGATTATATTCCTATCTAGGAAGGATCAGTATGAAATACACATATGATGGGGCTTTCATAGAATGGGTTATTTCCCCCCTTTTTGTCTCATTTGTTAATGCTCCTCTGGGAACCGTGTGGAGGTAAAGTAAAAAGAAAGTTCTTACGTTCTTAAATCCTCTGTAAAGGATCTGAAGCTCTTTCTTAGTAAATTTGCTCTGGGCTTCCAGAAGCTCAAGGGCCTCGGGCCGATGCCTGACGGTGGCCATCTCCAGTTCATCTTCCACGCTGTCTGTGGAGGAAAACAAGAAAGAGTCTTAGGACCAGCTGCTGCTCACTGAGGCTTACACATAGCAACGCAGGAAAACGGAAGAACATGTCTGCTAATGTCTGTGATTGTCCACAGAAGAAGGACCCTCACAATGCCAATAAGGCCTTTACATTCCCCAGTTTAAGCATATTAAGCTGAAACACTTGTACATGATTTTTTTTGCATAGTCTTGTCATTAATGCAGATATTACAACTCTAGCATTTTTTTAAGAAAACAAAAAAGCACAGAAATTTATTTCAGATAATCAGTGGATTATATGATTACTTCAAATAAAAAGTTTAAGGAGCAATATATATTACTCTATAAATCTAACCGTGTAGTGACATATATTTCTTTTTTTTCCCAATGTTTAAGTTCAGAGGTACATGTGCAGGATGTGCAGGTTTGTTACATAGGTAAACGTGTGCCATGGTGGTTTGCTGCACAGATCATCCCATCACCCAGGTATGAAGCCTAGCATCCATTAGCTATTCTTCCTGATCCTCTCTCTCCCCAAACAGGTGCCCAGTGTGTGTTTTTCCCTGGCAGTGTATCCATGTGTTCTCATCGATCAGCTCCCCCTTACAAGTGAGAATATGCAGTGTTTGGTTTTCTGTTCCTGCATTAGTTGGCTGTAGATAATAGCTTCCAACTCCATCTATGTGCCTGAAAATAAAATGATCTCTCTCATTTTTATGGCTGCATAGTATTCCATGGTGTATATGTAGCACATTGTCTTTATCCAGTCTATCATTGGTGGGCATTTAGGTTGATTTTGTGACTTTCCTATTGTGAATAGTGCTGCAATGAACACATGCATGCATGTATCATTTATAATAGAATGAATTATATTCCTTTGGGTATATACCCGGTAATGGGATTGCTGGCTTAAATGGTATTTCTGCCTCTAGGTCTTTGAGGAATCACCATACTATCTTCCACAATGGTTGAACTAATTCACACTCCCACCAACAGTGTAAAAGTTTCCCTTTTTCTCTACAACCTCACCAGCATCTCCAGCATTTTTAAGGTATAGTTAGAAAAACATAAAAGATCACCAATAGTCCAACCTGGAATTTGTTTCTATATAACAACCACTAGTTATAAACAATGCAATTGTCATTTAATAATAATCAGTTTTGTGCCCTATGTATAATGCAACTACAAGATAGACTCTGCTAATGTTCTCTAAGGATTCCATTGAAATCAGATACTGTGCCCAGTTAGTTGGGAGGCTGAGGTGGGAGGACTGCTTGAGCCCAGGAGGCTGAGGCTGCAGTGAGCAGTGATGGAACCACTGCAGTCCAGTCTGGGTGACAGCATGAGACCCTGTCTCAAACAAACAAACAAACAAAAATAGAACCTTAGACTGTCAGAATTGAAGGATGCCTGAAGAAAGATATAAGAAGATAGAGAAAGAAGGAAACCTCCCTAATTCACTCTATGAAGCCAGCATCACCCTAATAACAAAACCAGCAAATGACATAACCAACAGGGAACACTACAGACCGATATCCTTGATGAACATAGATGTTAAAATCCTTAACAAAATACTAGCTAGCCGAATCCAACAACATATCAAAAAGATAATCCACCACGATCAAGTGGGTTTCACACCAGGAATGCAGGGATGGTTTAACATACACAAGTCAATAAAAGTGATATGCCACATAAACAGAATCAAAAACAAAAATCACATGATCATCTCAGTAGATGCTGAAAACTGTTCAACAAAATCCAACATTCCTTTATGATTAAAACTCTCAGCAAAATTGGCATACAAGGCACATACTTTGATGTAATAAAAGCCATCTGTGACATACCCACAGCCAACATAATACTGAATGGGGAAAAGTTGAAAGCATTCCCTCTGAGAACGGGAACAAGACAAGGATGCCCACTGTCCCCATTCCTCTTCAACATGGTATTGGAAGTCCTAGCCAGAGCAATCAAACAAGAGAAAGAAATAAAGGGCACCCAAATTGGTAAAGAGGAAGTCAAACTGTCATTGTTTGTTGATGACATGATTGTTTACCCTGAAAACCCTAAGGACTTCTTCAGAAAGCTCCTAGAACTGATAAAAGAATTCAGTGAAATTTCTGGATGGAAGATTAATGTACACAAATCAGTAGCTCTTCTATACATGAACAGTGACCAAACAGAGAATCAAATCAAGAACTCCACCCCTTCACAATAGCTGCAAAAATATAAAATACTTAGGAATGTACCTAACAAAGGAGTCAAAAGACCTCTACAAGGAAAACTACAAAACACTGTTGAAAGAAATCATGACACAAACAAATGGAAACACATCCCATGCTCATGGATGGGTAGAATCAATATCGTGAAAATGACCATACTGGCTGGGCACAGTGGCTCACGCTTGTAATCCCGGCACTTTGGGAGGCTGAGGCAGGCAGATCACGAGGTCAGGAGATCAAGACCATGGTGAAACCCCATCTGTACTAAAAATACAAAAAAAAAAAAAAAAAAATTAGCCGGGTGTGGTGACGGGCGCCTGTAGTCCCAGCTAATCAGAGAGGCTGAGGCAGGAGAATGGTGTGAACCCGGGAGGCGGAGCTTGCAGTGAGCCAAGATCGCACCACTGCACTCCAGCCTGGATAACAGAGCAAGACTCCATCTCAAAAAAAAAAAAAAAAAAAAAAAAAAAAAAAAAAAAAAAAAAAAAAAAAGAAAATGACCATATTGTCAGAAGCAATCTACAAATTCAACGTAATCCTCATCAGAATACCACCATTATTCTTCACAGAATTAGAAAAAACAACTCTAAAATTCATGTGGAACCAAAAAAGAGCCCACATAGCCTCATAGCCAAAGCAAGACTAAGCAAAAAGAACAAATCTGGAGGCATCATACTACCTGATTTCAAACTATACTATAAAGCCATAGTCGCCAAAACAGTGTGATACTGGTATAAAAATTGGCACATGGACCAATGGAACAGAATAGAGAATTTGGAAATAAACCCAAATACTTACAGCCAAATGATCTTTGACAAAGCAAACAAAAACATAAAGTGGGGGAAATGACACCCTTTTCAACCAGTGGTGCTGGGATAATTGGCTAGCCTCATGTAGGAGAATGAAACTGGGTCCTCTTCTCTCACCTTATACAAAAATCAACTCAAGATGGATTAAGGACTTAAATCTAAGACCAGATACTGTAAAAATTCTAGAAGATAACATTGGAAAAACCCTTTTAGACAAGGGTTCATGACCATGAACCCAAAAGCAAAAGCAACAAAAACAAAGATAAATAGCTGGGACCTCATTAAACTAAAGAGCTTTTGCATGGCAAAAGGAACAGTCAGCAGAGTAAACAGACAACCCACAGAGTGGGAGAAAATCTTCACAATCTATACATCTGACAAAGGACTCATATCCAGAATGTACAACGAACTCAAATCAGTAAGAAAGAAACCAACAACCCCATCAAAAAGTAAGCTAAAGACATGAATGGACGATTCTCAAAAGAAGATATACAACTGGCTAACAAACATGAAAATATGCTCACCATCACTAATGATCAGGGAAATGCAAATCAAAACCACAATGCAATACCACCTTACTCCTGCAACAATGGCCATAATCAAAAAATCAAAAAACAGAAGATATTGGTGTGGATGTGGTGAACAGGGAACACTTCTACATTGCTTGTGGGAATGTAAACTAGCACAGCCATTATGGAAAACAGTGGGGAGATTCCTTAAAGAACTAAAAGTAGAACTACCATTTGATCCAGCAATCCCACTACTGGGTATCTGCCCAAAGGAAAAGAAGTCATTATTCAAAAAAGATACTTGCACGTGCATGTTTACAGCAGCACAATTCACAATTGCAAAATTGTGGAAGCAACCCAAATGCCCATCAATCAATGAGTGGATAAAGAAACTGTGATATATTTATATAATGGAATACTACTCAGCCACAAAAAGGAATGAATTAATGGCATTTGGAGTGACCTGAATGAGATTGGAGACTATTATTCTAAGTGATGTAACTCGGGAATGGAAAACCAAACCTCATATGTTCCCACTGATTTGTGTGAGCTAAGCTATGAGAACGCAAAGGCTAAGAATGATACAATGGACTCTGGGGACTTGGGGGGAAGAGTGGGAGACAGGAGAGGGATAAAAGACTACCAATATTGTGCAGCGTATACATGGGTGATGGGTACACCAAAATCTCACAAATCACCACTGAAGAACTTACTCATGCAACCAAATACCACCTGTACCCCAATAATTTATGAGGAAAAAAAAGAATTGAAGGACATCTGCGCATTTTACAAGTAAAGTGAAAAAAGAAATCAGATATTTTGCCTTGGGCTACAAAATAAAATGTTCAGATTAGGTGCTGATATGGGTAAAGTAAACAGCAGCCAGTTGGTTTCATGGGTACATACTGGATGGACGGGGGCCTAAGGGATGTTCTATTTAGGTCCATTTTGTAGTCAAGAGTCAATAGGTATAGATAAGCTTTAAAATATTGTACTTTGCTTTGTGAATTGTGTTTACACTATAATTTCTCAAAGATGTTTTATGCAAAAAGGAATTTTGTGCCCATAGATGTTTGGAAAATACTGTGAACTTTAATGTAATTTTGTCACAAAATATTAAAATATACAGGTTTGAGAAGACCTGTAACAAGAAGTCCTGTTTAACTTTGCATAACCCAACTGACCCCAAAGGTATTTGTCCATAGAACATTTTCTGGCCTAAGTAACATCTGGTAATATCTCCACATTTGCCCTAGGGTCATGTAAGCACAAGTCTGGAGGATTTGGAAATATATTAGGGTTCAGGTGCTTGTATCTCAAATATCATCCTTCAGTCCAGCTCCCTTGAAGTGGGGTCAGATAGTGGCCTATGGGAATTCTCTCTGTTGTGTAAACCAGTCCACATCTCAGATGAGGAACTTAGCAGGAATAAAAACATCCAGGCTCAGTATGAATCCATGGCTTCCCTTTTCTATCCTTTCTTCTTGACTACAGATTCTAGACTCAGAGAGAAGAGTCTAAGGATAACAGTCAGCTCCTCTCATCCCAGGGCCATTAGGACCCCAATCCCTTGTCCCATGGGTCAGTTGGAAATGTCCTTTTTGCCAAAGTCGAGCCATTTTTGACACTAATAACGCTGCCTCTTGCTAACATCTGCTCCTCCTTACTACTCTGCCTCACTGACAGCATTAAGGGGCAAAAGCTCTCACTTAGCAATGAAGAGAAGGTCAGTGGCACCCTAATCTTAGCATATCTTAATTATTGCCCTCAAGGAGCTTACAAAAAAAAATATTGGTGATGAAACAAACACTTGGAGTGGCTATATTTGTGAAAATGAGTAATAGATGAAAACAAACATTTGCTTTGTACTTTTTATATTATAATAACTTATCTGGAAAGAGTGAAATGGAAGAGCTTCAGAATAGTGATGGATGAATAAAGATAATAGAAAAGGACATGGAAAGATGAGAAGGCTAAGAATAAACTGAGCTGACAAGGATAAAATTGATGAGAAAGTAAGTAGTTGTGCTCCTAAAGTATGTGGGAAGAGCTAAAAGTAGCTGAGAAAAGGCACCTAGGTATCAACAAATTGATCTGGGCTTTATGGGGAAATAAAAAAAGCCAAAATAGGGTTCCTTCAATTTTCTCCTTCATTAATTTGAACAAATGGGTTGATTCTATTCAATGGGTCCTGAGATAGAAAAGATGATGGAAAATGTTGCTTTTAGACTGCTGTTGATCCAATGACTTCAACTATGTTGTATTATTGTATTTGCCAATGCAGGAGTAAATATCATGCAACAGACCTCATGTAAATAGATAATATCAAATAGAAAGCCTGTGCTTTCTTGAACAATGTCTGATGTAATCTTCTTCTGAATCATTTATAGTGCAAGTTCTTCAAACTAAAATGTTCCATTTTCCTTTTCCACGTGTTAAAACGTATATATCTTTCATGATCCAATTTAAATGTAAGTGCCTCACCTCTGAAGCCTCTCTGGATTGCCCCACTATGGAAAATTGATGACCCCTGGTCATCATTCCCACACTCTGGTTCTTGTATAGCATGTAAAACATAACATCATGATCTGCTCATGTTTGTTTTCGCCATTGTGAGTTTTTTGTAGACAAGATCAATATCTTACATGTCTTGTTCATCCTCTGAACCTAACAGGGAGTCTGATACTCCTTTGTCACTTAAGAATAATCTGGTAAACAAACAATGTTCCTGCTCAACTTTCTGATCCTCTCCAATCCCTTGAATATTTGCCACCCTATAGGAAAATATTTTTCAAACTGAAATTTGTGGACTGTGGGTAGACCTCAAATGTCTTCTTTAGAATCACTATGTTCTCTATTTATTGTGTTGGGAAATACAGCAAAAGTAGAGGGGATTTTAATTAAATTTTCTGAGCAGTCTTTCAATCATAACATAACCTTGTCTAGACCTAGTGACCCTCACACGGGAAAGAAACAAAACAGCGGATTAACTTCTGGGCCTTTGTATTGGGCAGCAATCTGAGCTGTGCTACAAATGGAGTTTCTGTCTCTGCAGATGCAAAGTCTGAGACAAAAGACACAGGGCTGGAGGATCAGTATAATTAAGTGTGCATGATAGGATGATCATTACATGCAGTATTAAAAAAAAAAAAAAAACGCCCTCGAAGTGTCTGCCTGTGGGCTCTCTTGCTTTTCCAGCTGTCTGGTACTTTACTTCTTAATGAGTCCTACCTGCCAAAGGGCTGTTTCTATTTCTAGGCAGGTGACAGGCTATAAAAACATAACTGAAATCATCAGCAATCACCAGCATATGATAAATTAAAAAAGCAACACCACCGAACCCAATCAACTCTGATTCTTGGAGGCAAACTATGGGGAGCACAGCATGATTCCATGTAGGACTGTGAATTCTTGTTGTGACTCAGCCACCTTGTTAAGAGCCTGCATTTTGGGTGGTTTTAACCCAGTACCTAACATTTATCGAGCCCCTGTTGTATGCCAGGAGATGGGCGAGGTGCTTGATTGGCATAATCCTAACCCTCACAATAACCCCAGAGTGAGGTATAATTGTTTATTTTTCACATACATGGAGACTGAGTCTCATGCATGTGAAGAAATTCATGACCAGAAGTCAAATATGTGTTTATATATATATAAAACATATATATATCCTATGCATCTATATGGAAACCCATAGAGATGCACAGGGACTGGATTTACACCCAGGTCTTTGATGCCACAGCTTATGTTCTTCCCACTTCCCAATTTGCCACAGTCTCTTTCAATACCAGCAGAAATAATGATACAAATAATGATAACCTCTCTTCTCTCTTATTTTGTCAAACTCCTCAGAAAATTAACTATATTCATTAGGTCTATTTTCTTGCTCTCTCCTTAACCTACTGCAGTCGGACTTCTGGTCCTATGGTGGACTGAATTGTGTCCCTCCTCAAATTCATATGTTGAAGGTCTAACCCTGTATTTGGAGGTAGGGCCTTGAAGAAGATAGTTAAGGATAGGCCGGGCGTGGTGGCTCACGCCTATAATCCCAGCACTTTGGGAGGCCGAGGTGGGTGGATCACCTGAGGTCAGGAATTCGAGACCAGCCTGGCCAACATGGCAAAACCCTTGTCTCTACTAAAAATACAAAAAATTAGGCGGGCGTTGTGGCGGGTGCCTGTAATCCCAGCTACTCGGGAGGCTGAGGCAGAAGAATCGCTTGAACCTGGGAGGCAGAGGTTGCAGTGAGCAGAGATCTTGCTACTGCACTCCAGCCTGGGCAATGAGAGTGAAACTCCATCTCAAAAAAAAAAAAAAAAAAAAAAAAAGATAGTTAAGGATAAATAAGGTCATAAAAGCCTTGTAGGACTGGTGTCCTTTTAAGAAGAGGAAGACACACCAGGAACGTGAGCTTACAGAAGAAAGGCCATGTGAAGATAGAGTGGGAAGATGGTTCACGGCTGGTAAGTTGACCTTGAACTTCCAGCCTTTAGAATTGTGAGAGAATAAATTTCTGTGGCTTAAGCCACCGAGTCTGTGCCATTGTGTTACAGCAGCCCTAGCAAACGAATATATCTACCTATATTATATTCAAATGACACACAACACTGATAAAAGTAGGTCTTGTTATCCACAAAGTTTGCACAGTGAGTGCTGGGCAGTTTGCTAGCCAATTATGTCATTTAATCTTCACAATACCTTTCAAGAGAAGGATTATCATCCCTATTTTATAAATGAGAAAATTGAGGCTTGGAGAGTCTAAGTAACTTGGCCATAACCCAAGTAACCCTTGGCCAAATGGCTAGTTAGTAAACAAGGTGAAGACAGGTGTCTCCAGCAGCCCAAAGTACAGGTTACTGAGCACCATGCTGGGAATGTTAATAGCAACCATCACCCTATGGAGAACTCTCACTCTAAGCCTGGTTGTATATTATCTCATTTTAATACAGACAGAAGTTCAGTGAGATAGCTACATTTTACAAGAAATCACGTAGCCCTCATTTTACAAGGAGTAAACTGGGACTCACATTTCTGAAATAACTTACTCAAGGTCGCACAGCTGATAAGTGACAGGGCTGGGATTTAATCCCTGGCTTTTTGACACCAAAGACCATGAGCTTAGTCAATACGCTATTTTAAGAGATGGCAACAATTAAATTACTTGGTTCAAAATCCTAGGAGATAAAAGATTTTAAATCACAAACTAGCTGGCTGCTGAACCTCCAATGCCTCAATTTCTTTCCAGGGAAAATATGCCTGGGCACCTTCAGGAGATCACCAGACCAGCAGACAAAGCTGTGCTGATAAGAAACACATGGCAGAATAAGGTACGAAGTGATGGGATCTCAGAGCTGGAAGGAACACAGGAAGTTGTTTTTCCGCATTTTACCCCTGAGAAATTTAGATTTGGGAAAGATGAATGTTTGTTTGAGACAAAAACCAGAACCAGATGGGACTCTGGCCTCTGGAGTCATCTCCAGGCCATGCTGACATATCGTCACTCAGGCATCTTGCAGAGGAGCCAATTCAAATGCGCATTTGCATCCTGAGATAAGCGAAATACAAACAGTATTTTAATTCATGTATCTTCTAACAAATTTAATTTTAATCAGACAACAAATTCCCAAACCCAGACACCCTTGAGCTTCCTGGCTGTATCTTTTTGTCCTTTGTTCTTTAGATTTCAGTCTCAGTCTGACTCAACAGTCCCCTCAGGCCATGACACAATTGGGCTAGAAATTGGAATTCAAATCATCTGGGAACAACAGAATGAGTTTTAAAAATAGTAGTCATCGTTCTCCCCTTTCTCACAACTTCTCTTAAAATACAGTAGAAGCTTGGTACAGCTCAACTCATAATTATGCAAATTTGACTCTGAGGTCAAATCATGCTGTCCAGAACACTACTACAGAACATCTTGCCTTACAAACAAATATGAGTGTGAGTCCTACCTTCTGACGACATGCTTTGGAAACAAGTCTTCTAATGCAGAAAACAAATAATATTATGAAGAATAATGTCCCTTTTTGAGAAAGCTGATTCAGAACTCAGGCCATGTGTGCAGAGATGGGTCCTTGCCTATAAAGCACGAAACACTGTGAGGCTGTTGCCTTGTTCTTTTATTTAGGTCCTGCCAAAATACTGGAAGGATTATCTTATTTGGCACATTGAAGGTGCTCCATAAGAGAATGTGAAATAAATAACTACTTGAAGCATTCCAAGAATAGTGAGTGTATCTACAGCAGGTCCCATTTCTTTTTTTTTTTTTCTCTTTTTTTCTTTTTTTGAAATGGAGTCTTGCTCTTGCTGCCCAGGTTGGAGTGCAGTGGCGCAATCTTGACTCACTGCATGCTCCGCCTCCCAGGTTAAAGCGATTCTCCTGGCTCAGCCTCCCAAGTAGCTGGAATTACAGGAAAGCCCCACCACACCTGGCTAATTTTTGTATTTAGTAGAGATGGGGTTTCACTGTGTTGATTAGGCTGGTCTCAAACTCTTAACTTCAGGTGATCCATGCACCTCGGCCTCCCAAAGTGCTGGGATTATAGGTGTGAGTCACAGCACCCAGTCCCATTTCTAAATACAACATGACTCTTCTTTAAAAATAAATGTATCCATTTGTCATTCTAAAAAGATTATAAATATTGTAACTTTAAAATTCTATTTGAGCTGAAATTAATTTGTCTAGACAAAAATTCGGCCTGCTTGACTTATATTGCTTTATCTCATTGATAAAAATACCCTCTGAGCCATTACTCCTAATGTTTATGTTTTATTAAATTGGCCGAATAGTGAGTTGATCCATATGGCAATAACATCATAATGAGGTTGATCACTTTCTAATGATATGTTATATATTATTAAATATTTAGAAGCTTGGTCCAGTGGTGGATATTGGAGGAAGATTTCCAATGCTGAAAGATTCTTGAGCATAGCATTAGATGCTATTCCTGAGAACTTCTAGGATAAGGAGGTGATGCTATTGTTTGTTTAATGTTCAAGTCTGATACATCAGGACAAAGAAAAAGCTGCCTGGAGGAAGATTTCCAAAGCGAATTTTCATGGCACTGATATAATTTATCTCCACCCTTCTTTTCTACTGCAAAAACTTGTAGAGGGATGACAACATACTCACCATTCCATTCCTCGGTTCTGCTGCTCACAAAGCTCAAAGAGGGTGGCATGATAATCAGCTGAGGAAATAGTTTCTTGGGTGGAGGAATTTGCTGAAGTCCGCACAGCTGTGCAGCTGATGAGTGTGGGCAGGGGGAGCCAAGACCTGCCCCAAACCTGTCTTTCCTCTTCCTGTTACATCATTTGACCTCCCTGGATAGAGAGTTTAAACTGGGGCCAGACCCTGTAAGCAACTCTTTAAACTTTGCCAATTTTAAATGCTTTATTGCAAGAATGCAGAGGTCTGGGACCTCCTTTGACTTTTCCCGTCTTTATTACTATTCACCCATCCACCTACCAAGAGTTATTTTCAGGTGCACATGGAGAGTATAGAAGCAATTAATTCCAAGCTGATCACACACAGGCTGCGAGTAGAGAGTAGTCAATCCATTTGAAACACTGCGGGAGTCCTAGGCCTTCCCAGACCAACCTGAGCAATTGGAATCCTGATGTTTTAGTTAGTTTGACATGTATTTCTGCAACCCTGGCCCTGAATGTATGTTAGAACCAAAATACGAAAACAAATAAACACCAAAAAATGAACAAAACCATTTATAATTAGTACTTTATCTTATTTAATATTTGTATACCACATTGAAAAATGTGGAAATTTTTCCACTTCTTGGAAAATGGCCATTTAGTTTGAACATCTTCTGTTACAGGTGCTTGTTGGCAATGACATTGCAATTTCCATTCTGGGAGAATGAGAATTGCTTTGCAATTTCATAATTGAATTCAATCACTTATGAAATATAACAACCCAGTGGTGAACAGCTGAAGCTATTTGTCACAGCACTTATGAAATAGATTGTCTCTACCTTATTTACAAACATAAATAACTCTTCAACAAGCTTAGATTTTAAAAAATAATCACCTAATTGAAATGCTTATTATCAGCATTAACCATATTATTACTACAGCATCATGAACAGCCCGTTATGGTAGGAGCTATTATTATTATTATTTTTGAGATGGAGTCTTACTCTGTCACCCAGGCTGGAGTGCAATAGCATGGTCTCAGCTCACTGCAACCTCCACCCCCTGGGTTCAAACAATTCTCCTGCCTCAGCCTCCCAAGTAGCTGGGACTACAGGCATGTGCCAACACACCTGGCTAATTTTTGTATTTTTAGTAGAGACGGGGTTTCACTGTGTTGGCCAGGCTGGTCTCAAACTCCTGACCTCATGATCCACCTGCCTCGGCCTCCCAAAGTGCTGGGATTACAGACATCAGCCACTGTGCCTGGATGAGTTATTATTTTTTAGGTGGTAGGGTCTTAACTGATTTTTGGTAAATAAGAAAAACAAAAATTATATTGCCAGTCATTATGCACAGACAGAAAATCTACAATAGGAATGCTGAGGGGGCAGAGGAAGGAAACAAGAAATTTAATTGAACTTACACATAAAGACAGACCAGAAGAGATTGATATTCTAGTCAGGAAAGGCAAAAGCTGAGAGGTATTATGAGCAAAGAGAAAAATTTTAAAAAGCAATGGTATGTGGAGAGAGATGAAGAAAGCCCAGATTAGTTCACTAAATTAAAAATGCTCTATCAAAGGAGTGTCTCAAATTTTGATAGACTTTCTCTTAGTTGTCCTAAAAATCTAATAATAAGACACACATATGTGTATGTTCATTATGACACTAATCACAATAGCAAAGGCATGGAATCAACCTAAATGCCCATCAATGGTAGACTGGATAAAGAAAACGTGATACATATACACCATGGGATACTATGCAGCCATAAAAAAGAACAAGATTATGACATTTGCAGAAACATGGATGGAGCTGGAGGCCATTATCCTTAGCAAATTAATACAGGAACAGACAACCAAATACCACATGTTCTCACTTATAATTGCAAGCTAAAAGATAAGAACACATGGATACATAGAGGGAAACAACAGACACTGGGCCCAGTGGAATGTGGAGGGTGGGAGGAGGAAGAGGATTAGGAAAAATAACTAACCAGTACTAGGCTTAATGTGACTGTGCAGTGGGTTCACCTTACCCGCTGCCTAGACAGAGCCAATTTATCAAGACAGGGGAATTGCAATGGAGAAAAAATAATTCATGCAGAGCCAGCTTTGCGGGAGACCCGAGTTTTATTGTTACTCAAATCAGTCTCCCTGAGCATTCAGAGGTGGGAGTTTTTAAGGATAATTTGGTGAGTAGGGGCTCAGGAAGTGAGGAGTGCTGATTGGTCAGTTTGGAGATGGAATCATAGAGGGCTCCAAGTGGGTTTTCTTGTTGTCTTCCGTTCCTGAGTGGGATCTCAGAAATGATTGACTCAGATTATCGGTCTAGGTGGTATCAACTGATTCATCAAGTGCAGGGTCTGCAAAATATCTCAAGCCCTGATCTTAGGTTTTACAATAGTGATGTGATCCCCAGGAGCAATTTGGGGAAGTTCAGACTCTTGCAGCCAGAGGCTGCATGACCCCTAAACTATAATTTCCAATCTTGTGGCTAATTTGTTAGTCCTGTAAAGGCAGGCTGGTCTCCAGGCAAGAAGGGAGTCTTTTCTGGAAAGGGCTATTATCAGTTTCGTTTCAGAGTCAAACCATACACTAAATTCTTTCCCAAGGTTAGTTCAGCCTACGCCCAGGAATGAACAAGGACAGCTTAAAGGCTAGAAACAAGATGGAGATCTCTTTCACTGTCATAATTTCCTCAGTTAAACTTCTGCAAAGGAGTTTTCATTAATACCTGGGTATTTATGACCAGACAAAATAATCTGTACAACAAATCTCTGTGACACGAGTTTACCTAATAACAAACCTGCACATGCACCCCTGAACTTAGAAGTTAAAATGAAGGAAGAAAAAGAGCAAAGAACAATCACTAATATTTATAGCATTTGTTTTGTGTAAGCTCACTCTCTCTTTGAGTGTGTATACATATATATACACACACATATACAAATATATACACACACATATACAATATACATATGTATGTATAACTATATATACATATGTATGTGTATGTTTATATACATACACATGTATATATACACACATGTATATACACATATGTATATATACACGTATGTGCATGTATACACATGTATACACATGTATGTGTATGTATATATACACATATGTATATATACACATGTATGTGTATGTATATATACACATATGTATATATACACTTACACATATGTATATATACATATGCACATGTATGTATATTATATACACATGAATGTATATATACCTATACATATGTGTCTATATATGTACACACATATACATGCATACATATGCATATGTATATATAAATATAAATACATATGCATATGCATGTAAACATGTATGTATACATATATACATACATATGCATATATAGTATATATGTATGTATATGTATATATGTATGTACACATATATACAACATACATACGCATATGTATGTAAACATGTATGTATACATGTATATATGTATATACATATATACATGTTAAGTATATAACATGTATATATACATATATATGTATATATACACTCATAAAATCCCCATCAGTGTACTATGAATGCTATATTCTTGTTCTGTAGATGAAGATACCAACACAGAGAGACTAAGTAACTTGCTCATGGTCACACAGTAACAGAGTCAGGGAATGGACTCTGGGAAGTCTGGTTCCAGGATTCATGTAATAACTATTCAGCTGTTCTGCCTCCCCCAGAACAGGAGAGAGGATGATGCCCCACTTATCTAGAATTCATGCACCCAAATAGGAATCAGAAAATTAGCAGCAAAAGGGCTCTATGCAGAAAATGGAGCTCTGTGAGAATTGAAAGGGGTATTGAGTCCAGCCCCTCAACTTTGTAAGTTCATGCCACATACAGAGCCTTAGCTGCAGTGGTTGTAAATCAAAAACCATTAGGCACATCAGCAGCAGAACTGGGCCTAAATCTTGATCTCCTTGATTCCTATTGCAGCACTTTGTCAAATGCCTGCCTCAGTATCTTTTATGGATAAGAGTGTCTCCATCCTTACTGTACCCACAGTTTTAATAAGCTTCTGATTCCACATCAGAAGCAGGTGCTAATAATGGAGAAGGAGCATACACTGGAAGGAGTCCATGAGCCACAGTTACAATACCTAACTTTCACCACTGGCTCTTCATTATTATGTCTAAGCAATGTGATATTCTGTGTATAAATATTGTCACCCTGCTTTTATAGATAAAGAAATCAGGGTTGGAAGAAAGGATGTAACTGATGAAGGACATAGAAATAGGATGTTATGGAGTCAGGACTTAAACCCAAGCTTACTGACTCTGAAGCCTAGAAGTGACTGCAGATTGAGAGTAATGGAGGGAACATAAAGTTAAAAAACATCATAAGCATACTAGAGAAAAGGGTAATGATAAAAGTCAGTGGCTAACTTATTCTTTAAGAAAATGTTTTATTCTGCTTATTTTAGAAGGTAACAGAAATGTGATACATTTTTAAATATTAAAAAATGGCAGCTTATTCATAATAGCCAAAATATGGAAACAACTTATGTCCATCAATAAACAAATGGATAAAGAGACTGATATATACAATGGAATACTATTCAACCTTGAAAAAGGAGATCCTACTATTTGTCACAACATGAATGAACCTGGAGGACCTTATGTTAAGTGAAATAAGCAAAACGCAGAGAAAGAAAAATATTGCATGATGTCATTTACATAACGAACCTAAAAAAAACAGTTGAATACACAGAGATAGAGAATAAAACAATGGTTAAAGTGGGGAGGAAGTAGGGAGATGTAGGTCAAGGTATAGAAAGTAACATATAGGATGAACAAGTCTAGAGATCTAAATTACAACATGAAAATTCTATGGTTCAACATATGCAAATCAATAAATGTGATTCACCGCATAAACAGAATCAAAAGCTGGAACATTATGATCATCTCAATAGACACAGAAACAGATTTCAGTAACACCCAATATCCCTTTATGATAAAAACTCTCACCAGGCTAGGCATCTAAATAACATAGCTCAAAATAATAAGAGCCATCTATGACAAACCCACAGCCAACATCATACTAAATGGGCAAAAGCTCCAACCATTCTCCTTGGGAACTGGAACATGACAAGGATGCTCACTCTCACCACTCCTATTCAACATGGTATTGGAAGTCCTAGCCAGAGCATTCAGGTGAGAGAAAGAAATAAAAGGTATTTAAATAGGAAAGGAAGAAGTCAAACTATCTCTCCACTGATGATATGACTCTATACCTAGAAAATCCTAAAGATCCTTTCAAAAGGCGACTAGAATTGATAAACAACTTTAGTAAAGTTTCAGGATACAAAATCAATGCACAACACTCTGTAGCATTTCTACACACCAACAATGTCCAGGCTGAAAGTGAAATCAAGAACACAATCTCAATTACAATATTCACAAAGAAAATAAAATACATAGGAATATAGCTCACCAAGGAGGTGAAAGATCTCTACAAGGAGAACTACAAAATACTGTTGAAAGAAATCAAAGTGACACAAATAAATGGAAAAGTATTTCATGCTTGTAGATTGAAAGAATCAGTGTTATAAAAATGGCCATACTGCCCAATGCAATTTATAGATTAAATACTATTTTTGTCAAACTACTAAGAACATACTTCACCGAATTAAAAAAAAACTATTCTAAAATTCATATGGAACCATAAAAAGAGCCAGAATAGCCAAAGCAATCCTATTAGCAAAAGAAAAAATACAACAGAAACTAAGCCCAAGACATCACACTACCTGATTTTAAACTCTACTATAAAGCCACAGTAACTAAAAGAGCTTGGTACTGCTATACGCACAGACACCTAGACCAATGAAACAGAATAGAAAACCCAGAAATAAAGTCAAACGCCTCCCACCGTCTGATCTTTGACAAGGCTGACAAAAATAAGCATGAGGGAAGGACTCCCTATTCAATAAATGGAGCTGGGATAACTGGCTAACTATACACAGATGACTGAAGCTGGACTCCTACCTTTCACTATATACAAAAGTTAACTCAAAATGGATTAAAGATTTCAACGTAAATCTCAAACTATAAAAATCCTGGAAGACAGCCTAGGGTATACTTTTCTCAACATCAACTGTGGCAAATAATTTTTGGCTAAGTTCCCAAAAACAATTGTAACAAAAAAAAATAGACAAGTGGGACCTAATTAAACTCAAGAGCTCCTGCACAGTAAAAGAAACTATCCTACACTTGATCTTCATGGATGAAGCTGGAAACCATCATTCTCAGCAAACTATCACAAGGACAAAAAACCAAACACCGCATGTTCTCACCCATAGGTGAGAACTGAACAATGAGAACACATTGACACAGGAAGGGGAACATCACACACCGGGGCCTGTTGTGGGGTGGGGGGAGGGGGGAGGGACAGCATTAGGAGATATACCTAATGCTAAATGACGAGTTAATGGGTGCAGCACACCAACATGGCACACGTACACATATGTAACAAACCTGCACGTTGTGCACATGTACCCTAAAACTTAAAGTATCATAATAAATAAAAAAAAGAAACAATCAACAGAGCAAACAGATAACCTACAGAATGGGAGAAGATATTCACAAACGACGTACC
Organism: Symphalangus syndactylus; assembly: GCF_028878055.3. NCBI lineage: Eukaryota > Metazoa > Chordata > Mammalia > Primates > Hylobatidae > Symphalangus > Symphalangus syndactylus. The sequence goes on from NC_072438.2 coordinate 28,645,781, forward strand.
CAACAAAGGCCTAATACCAAGAATCTATACTGTAGGGAACTTAAATCAACAAGCAAAAACCAAATAACCCCCTTTAAAAATGGGCAAAGGACATGAATAAACATTTCTCAAAAGAAGACACAGAGGTGGCCAACAATCATGAAAAAACACTCAGCATTACTAGTCATCAGAGGAATGTAAATCTGAATTACAATGAGATACCATCTCATACCAGTCAGAATGGCTATTATTAGAAAGTCCAAAAACAGATGCTGGTGAGGCTGCAGCGTAAAGGGAATTCTTACACATGGTGGGAATGTAAATTAGTCCAGCCACTGTGGAAAGCAGTCTGGAGATTTCTCAAAGAACTTAAAACAGGGCTACCATTTGACCCAGCAATCACATTACTGGGTACACACCCAAAAGAAAACAAATGATTCTACCAAAGAGACACATGCACTCATATGTTCATCACTGTGCTCTTCACAATAGCAAAGAAGTGGAATCAACCCAGGTGCCCATCAGTAGTAGATTGGATTAAGAAAATGAGGTACAGACACCATGAAATACTATGCAGCCATAAAAAAGAAAGAAATCTTGTCCTTTGCAGCAACATGAATAGGGCTGGAAGCCATATCCCAAGCAAATTAACATAGGAATAGAAAAACAAATACTGCATGTTCTGACTTGTAAGTGAGAGTTAAACATTGAACACACATGGAAATAAATATGGGAAAAGTAGACACTACAGACTACTGGGACTGCGGGAAGTTGAAAAACTACCTATTGGGTACTATGCTCACTGCCAGGGTGACAGGATCCTAATTCCAAACCTCAGTGTAATGCAATACTCCCATGTAACAAATCTGAACATGTACCCACTGTATCTAACATAGAATTTGAAAAACAAGAACATTATTGTAAAGAGATAGACATATGGAAAATGTATTTATGCAAAATATCATCCCTAATTCCTAAGATGTTACTGTGTTGCTTTAGACAGTAGGCAGTAAACACACGGAATTGATTACCTAGTGAGTTAAATAGAGTTTGGATAAGCATAGTTATAATAAATTTTTGCTGGTATATTGGGGGATGATTTGCAGCTAATATCAGTGATGAAATAAGTATTCTGCACTAAAACATTTATTCATCTATGTTTAAAAAAGCTATTAGGAAAACTGAGCAGTGATCTGGGTTTTGTTATGTTCCTTCTACTTTTAAGCTAGTGTCCTCCTTGGCCTTAATTCCCCCACACGTTTAATGGCATAGAAATAGACAAAATAGCAGTTAATATTATAGAATAAGGTAACTGTGGGCATTAAATGAGATGGTACATGTGTCTGGCACATAGTAAACATTCAATTAATTATATTGTTGTTCATATAATGTGTAGTATTAGAATTATTTGCAATAATATCTAGTGTTACCTTCAACACTAGGAGCAGAACAGTGCCTGGGAGTGCTAATTCTGACAAATTATTCAGTTCCTCTGAGGCTTCCTTCTTGGGTCTATTTCCCAACTCTGGCACAGGACGATGTGTTTAATCTTTCCAAACCTCAATTTTAAAATCTATAAACTGGGGATAATGTTTGTATAAATTTCTTAAAGTTGTTTTAACAGATTGAACTACTAGCAGGCAGTAATAAATTACAGTAATGATGACTATTAATAATTATTGCATACATACTAATTGAGGTGTTATTCTAGAATATTTAGGACTGAGGGGTCGAACACAGCACTTTCTGAGTTGGAATCATTTTTCTCTTGTTAGCTCTGTGTGACCTTGGGCAAAGTGCTTAGTCTATGCCTCAGTTTCTTCATCAATAAAAGGGGAAGAGCAATGGGACCTACTATAAAATGTTGTCAGGAGGTTGAAATAAAATAATGTGTATAAAACATGTAAAACAGTGGCTGGCACATAGTGTTTAAAAGACTTATATCACTTATTAAAATGTTCTTTGAGATGAGTATGATTTTGCCCATTTTCGATGGGTACATTGAGGTACAGAGAAATTGAATAACTTGTCCAAAGACACAGAGTGATAAGGTTTGGCTCTGTGTGCCCACCCAAATCTCATGTTGAATTGTAATTCCCAGTGTTGGGGGAGGGACCTGGTGGGAGGTGACTGGATCATGGGGGTGGATTTCTTCCTTGTTCTTGTGATAGTGAGTGAATTCTCACAAGATCTAGCTGTTAAAAGTGTGTAGCACTGCCCCCTTCACTCTGTCTCTCCCACTCTACCATGTGAAGAAGCTGCTTGCTGCCCATTCACCCTTCCATCATGATTGTAAGTTTCCTGAGGCCTCCCCAACCATGCTTCCTTTACAGCCTGTGCAACTGTGAGTGAATCAAACCTCTTTTCTTCATAAATCAACCAGTCTTAGGTAGTTCTTTCTAGCAGTGTGAGAACAAACTAATACACATGGCAAGAGTAATTCTGTCATTTGAAAAAATCCTTGTCCCCCAACTTGTACCCAGCTGCTTCATTTTGCAGGCACTTTTCGCCATTGAATTGCTAATCGTGGGATCCACTAGAAACCACAGCTCCCTGAGGACCTTTTATACTCTTCCTGTTTGGAATTGATAGGGGAATAAAAACCATCTTTTGGAATAGAATTTGAGACAATAACTGAGCTTTATAGTCTGTCATTTCCTCCCACACACCTTATGATTTAATATCCTGGATGGTTTGCTATTCCCTGAAGGAAGCCTGAATTGTCAACTTCTGTGTTTTTGCTTATCCTATTCCCACTAAATGAACTTGCCGTTCTTCCTCCTCATCCTTCTCTATCTCTATTCTCTAAGGCTCATTTCAGTGGGGAAGGGGCTTCACAGAGGAGAGGCCTCCTGAGACATTCACACACCCTGTGCACTTGTCACCTCTGATGGCTTTGCATATCAATGATCTCTTTGAATATCTGTCATTTCCTCTGTGATATAAACATTTAGAGGCAAGAGATCTATCTTGGTTATCTTATTACCACTAATGCCTAGTATGGCCTGGGCATTAGAGACAATCCATTCATTCATTCATTAAATATTGATTGAGTGCCTATTATGACCCAGGCATTAGTCAAGGTACAATGGACATTAGAATGAACAAAAATGAGAAAATCCTCTCTCCCATGGGCCTGAAATTCTAATGGAAGAGTCACCAATTGGACATCTGAGTGGCAATGTCAAGTGGCTGGATGGGAGACATGGTTCTGAAGTTGATAAGCACAGTCTGGCTGAAGATGTGAATGTCAGAATATCACTATATAAGTAATATTAAGACCATCAAACTCAATGTGATCACTAAGGCAGTATACATTGGCAGAAAATATAACAGTAATTCTTTCTTTTATGGAATGAACGAATAAGTTTAAAAATAAAATTAAAAGGGCCAGGGAGTGGCACGGACTCCAGAGTAGGAAAGCCCAAAGCAGGATCAGCCTAGAAATGACCAGTTTCTAAGAATTACTTTTCCTGTGGGTTTCCTCTCCTGGTAGCATGTCACAGAGCTTCCTGTTCATGGTGGTATTCACCAACAAGAAAATGAGCAGCATGGCTGTATTTAACATTCATTCAACAAAGACACAGTTCCACATGGTCTTTACATATCCTTCATGTCTTCAAACATTTGCCCAGGGATAAACAGTGCCTCTCTCTGAGTTCTTTTTTCCTCTTAGTCCAGGGGCAGCTTGCATGTAAACATGGCATCCAAATAATGATGCCTAAACTCATCTTGATGTGACCAAGATGTGGCAGTCGTGTGGCAAAAAATCATAAAGTCTCCCACAACATTATCAAGTGAAAAGAGTTGGAAATGATTTCAGAGAACTCAGGAAAAACGCTTTGCAAAACAAAGCATGAAAATTTACTGTCCAGACTCTGCCCCATTTCTCCCATTAGAGTATAATCTTTCATAGTGTGTGGTGCATCATAGAAATGAATCCACATACAGGATTTCTGTAATGATATGGTGATTTTGACACTGATCCTTCTAACATCTGCTCACCTAAAGCATTAGTTTCACACTGCTATTGAAATAAATGTGATTTTTAATATCCTCAGGAACACTCAATGAAGAATATGTCCACCTCTAAGCAGAGTCTGAAAACACTATAATATGCTATGGGATTGTTTTTCTCCCCAGCCTCAAAGGAGAATGGTTTGCTGAAAGATAAATAAGGTTTTATACTGTCAGTTCATCTCCAGAACTCATCTTTTGTTCTTCTTTTTAATGAAAACTTACAAATAAAGATGGAACAATATTTCTGTAAAGAATTGCTGCCTATCACACTTGGTGCTTCAAAACCCTTGGCAAAAGGCAATTTGAAATGTAAGAAGACTACACTTGAACCCTGCAATCTAAGCAGATAGAAAAACAATGATCTGTATTTTATAGACCTGGTGGAGTAGAAAATTGAGGCTCTTAGAAGAATTAGGTTCCCATTTCAGCAGAAACCAGACTCACTGACCAGACTCACGTTTAGCCCAAATATTATTTTAGGCCAATGAAAATGGAAAATAGGTTGTATAGCTCCTATGAGAAGCTACCTTGGTTACCATTATGGAAGTATTACATAAAACAAAGAAGGCTCTCATTTATCTAACAGTCTACACAGTGGTTTGTAAGTAGTCATCATTCTACCCATTCTGGCCCAAATTAACAGTAACAAAAGTGGAAAAATCAAGTGGGAAGCAAAAGATTTAATCACATAGGTAACCTGAGAAAAACAAAAGATGCGCTAATCAACAATGAAGCTTGTTTAATGCTTGTTTCAAAAATTTGTGTTATTCAAGCATTTAAAGCCAAGATGTCTAAAGTAAAACTATCATCTCTCCCTAACTGACCTTCATGGCCTTCCCTCTATGCTCCTTATCTTGATAAATTTCACCATTATCATTTTGGTGAAGTCACTTCATCTCTTTCCTATCTTTCACTCAATATCACAAATTGTTTTTCAATATTTCCAATTACGCACAATTCCACTATGTGTTTCAAATTTATCCTCTCCCTTCCACCATGATTGCCATGTTTAGACTTTTGTCATCTCTTGTAGGCAGGGCAGTCTAGTGGTAAAGACACTAAGCTTTGGTATTACATCATTGAAGGTAAAATCCCTGCTTTGATGTGTCATAATTGTTAGGTGCTGGGTGAGTGATTTAATTTCTTTGTTTAGTTTTCTCTTTTAAATGGAGATTATAATTGTACCTTCCTCATAGACTTGCCGTAAATATTAAAATAGCATTATGCTCAAGTGTTAGCTATTGATACTGTCTTGCATAGACTTTTTAAGCAGTTTCCAACTAATTTTCCTGTCTTCTTTCTCTTTCTCTCTCAACAATTTGTCTTCTGACTAATTTTTGGTGTTATTTTACCACTCTTGAGTTTCAGTTGGTTCATTGATTCAGAAGCCAATATCCCACTAAATTTGGTTATTAGTTTTGACACCCGTCTGTCTCTTGTCTTCAAATATTGTTCTTGATCCTTTGCTAGTCTTTTCTCCAACTTCAAGTTCACATCATCTCTTCTAAAATTTGGCTCATATCTAGCTCCCTCTACTCTTGGCTGACTAGCCATCCCCAAATGCCAGACAAAACGAAAAATCACTCCTCAACTTAAAAACCTCACTTAAAATCCCCATTGCCTCTCTGCAGAGTGAATGCAGCATAGTGCCCAGGGAAGTTTTCAAAATCTGGCCCCAGATCACTTTGCTGGCTGCTTCTCTTTCATACTTCTTGCCCCTCCTGACTGTCTAAGCTTTATCTTTCGAAGTACCTAGAATGCACCTCCCTCTGATGAAATGATGATTCTTCTCCAAAGGACCCTGCTGAAATATTAACTCTTTGTGAAATGCACCTAGGTGAGATTGAATTTCACCTATATCACTACAGTAGTTGTGATCATCGTAGCAGCAGGAGAATAACAGCAAAAACAGCCAACATTTGCTGACCACGTACTAGCCAGTAACTGTTCTAAACACTTTACATGCTCATTAATCCTTTGAGCAAACTTACGGATTATTTAATATCATTTCTACCTTATGGATGAGGAAATTGAGGCCCAGAAGGGATAAGTAGCTTAACTAAAGTTTCTATAACTAGTCAGTCACAGAATGAGGATTTGAACCAAATAGGCTAATCCCAGAGTTATCACGTTCAACTTTTTAACTCCAGTATCTCTCTAGTTTTGCCTCTCGCAGCATTCACAGCACTTTACTTGTATTCATTGTGTCTTAGATCTACATATGTGTCTGTTTATTTCAGTACAATGTTAGTCTTCAGATATAGTGATCTGAGTGTTCCCCTGTGCCTGGAACTATTGCTTTTCAAATAGTGCTCCATAAATGTCTGCCATATTAAGTGAAATTCATTAAATTTGTCAACAGAAAACAGCTGTCCTGACACTTCTACCTCTAGCTTTCCTATACTAAAACCTGTGAATGATTTAATGACAACTTCTGGTAGATATATAATGGACCAGGAAAAAAAAACCCGCGATTTTCCATTTTTCACTAAGTATCTATGTGACGTTGGGCAAGCCACTTCATTTTTTTTTTTTTTTTTTTAGTTTGGAAGATAGAGATTATAACCCTTGTGATCTGCCATTATCAAAGGGGGTTTATGAAAATGAAATATTCAAAAGAAAGAATTTTAAAACTTGTAAAAGCGCATACATGTGTAAGAAACAAATATTCTAATAGGTAAAACATGTAGCCAATACCTGAACGATAGGGCCAATTGGTATTACAGCCAGTTTAAATGGAGTTTCTAATGTTTCCCATGTTCTGCCTTTCATGGATAGTGAAGTATCACAAAAGGAGGAAATCTGTGTTAGCTTTGAAACCTCCACCATTTGTCACAGCCAGAAATAATTAATGCCATCTCAATGGCTGCTGCAATGCTAGATCTGGAAAGAGACTTGGGCACAGTCTCTACTTCTTATTTATGGATGGTGAGAGGCTCAGAGAGAAGAAAAAAAACAAACAAACTCATTCAAGGGGCTACCACCATCTGCCTGCACAATATGTCCCGTGTATGAGGGTCCCATGTTGAACAGGTAAGTGGAAAAAGATCTAGTCATATTTTTTGTAAAACTGACCAGAATGTTGAACTAACTAGAGAATAGGTAAAGTACAGAGACTTTGCAGTTCCACTGCTGTGTTCAATCTCTTCCCCTACTCCCACGCCTCTTGCTGATGATGTGATTCAGCCAAATTAAATAATCCCTCATACCTCAGTTTCCTATTCTGTAAAATGGGTATAATCGTGTCCATCTTACAGAGTTATTTTTAAGATATAATGAGTTATACTGTGCAAGCCACTTAAAACTGTACCAGGCACATAGTAAGTGCTAAATATTTGTTAAATAAATAACATCTGAGGGTTTGAACACAATACTTATAGGGCTTAAAATGAAATTTAATGAACCTTGCTTTCTATTAAGAAATACGTAAATATTAAATTTACATTCATGGGTTAGGCCTCTGTTCTTCCACAGATTTTCCTGACTACATGCCTAGGTCAGAGCCTTTAGCTAAATTCACCAAGGAGTTAGCATGAGATTAATTAACTGTCAGAGGTTAAACATTAAAAAAAAATCCTGGAGGTTACTGTTGTATTTTTAATTGACAACATGTTGGCCGTTCAAGTTGCTTTTTTGCAAACACCTCCAACAGCCAAATGCTGATGGTTTCTCTGCCAACAGAAGCATCTAAAAATTTCTATGATCAATATGCTACCAGGAAAAACAAAGCACACTGAAATGTTATGGTATATTTGATGCCAAAAATCTGAAACACAGTTAGGAAATTATGTTTTGCAGTTATGCAAGGCAATGTACTGATGGTGGCTTATTGATGAGTGGTCTAGTCTCACCATAACCTTGTCATATTCATGCTCCCATTTCTGCTCAAATCAAAAACAAAAACCCCTGGAATGAAGCTCTAATTTAGTGAATCAATTATTTTGATTGAACGAGGGCACTGAGATAGTACTGGGTAGATGTTGTTATGAGTCAAATTTAGATAAAAATGTGAACACATAAAAATACAGAGATAATCAAGTGTCGAATGTTTTATCTTTTGTATTATTTCCTGACCATTATCTATCTAGTAAGTACCTTTTTGTCAAATAATGTCCATTGAATGAGTAAGGAAAATGACTACTTTATTCTTTGGTAAAAGAACTGGGACATAGAGAGAGAAAGTGAATTACTCAGAGTTATTCAATAAGGAGATATAGCCAGAGACTTGACAGCATTTATTCTTTCTTTAAAAAAGTGTTTGTGCTTACATAAAATATAGTAGCTAGGAGTTTCTTGACATTAAGTCATCCATAAAGTAGCTAAATTCCTTAATCCTATAAATAGCTACTCGATATCAATGTACATTCATGAGCCAGTTGTCAGCCTCCAAGATGCCACAGAATTGGGAAGAAATCTTTTTTTTTTTTCTGAGATGGAGTCTCGTTCTGTTGCCAGGCTGGAGTGCAGTGGCACGATCTTAGCTCACTGCAACCTCCACCTCCTGGGTTCAAGTGATTCTCCTGCCTCAGCCTTCCAAGTAGCTGGGACTACAGACATGCCACCACACCCAGCTAATTTTTTTGTATTTTTAGTAGAGACAGGGTTTCAGCATGTTGGCCAGGATGGTCTCCATCTCTTAACCTCGTGATCCGCCCACCTCGGCCTCCCAAAGTGCTGGGATTACAGGTGTGAGCCACCTCGCCTGGCCCATGAAGAAATCTTATAAGAGGAGTGTGACTCTAAGTCTGACTGACTCTTAGTGTGACTGACTCTAGGAATTGTCACTGATCCTGTAGATCACAACGCCTGGCTCCTAAGATCTACACACTCTGCAAAACATCTTCCATCATTTAGCCTCCTTCTTTCTAAATGCTACTATGGTTCTGGAAGGCTGACCTTTGTGGACCATATTTTCTGGACTCCTTGCCCTTCTGGTTTCCCATCGGGTTTGGCCACTGGAGAAGAGGAAAAGGGAGAGGTTGCGGTACTTATCATCTGGGTTTGCTCTTTGGTGAGTTGACAATAGCTGCATTTCTTATCCAAGGACCAGAACCCTTTTTTATTGTTACAGCTATAGCTATGGCTTTTTCCACCTTCTGGTAACCATCAACCTAGAAATTATAACTTTCATTCTTGCTAACACTGAATGTTTCATAGCCTTGTTGGCTCAATAAACCCTGCACATACCTTTGCAAATTGTCCATTCAACTATCCCCTGTTGCCCTATTTAAATATGCCTTTTGTTTCCTTCCTGGACCCTGATACTGAATCGTAGAATTTCAGTGTTGGAAAGTACTGGATTTGGAGATGAGTTTCTCATTTAAGGTTTTTTTCAGAAGCTCTGTGATTTTGAGCAAATAATCTCCCTTGTCTAGTCTTCAGTTTCCTCATATGTAAAATAGCCTATATTCCTTATAGTAGGCTATTATTATTACTACTATTGTTATAATATGCTGTAAATCACTTAAAATGTGATGACTATTTCTTTAAAAACCATCTAGTCCAGTTGGATCTCCTGGGTGCCAACCCTATGAAATTTTCTTTTCCTCTCCTTGAATTTTTCCAGTAAGTTTTCTTCTATGGGTATGACAGTCTCAAATCTCGCAGTCAGACAGTAAGTGTATCTGTATCACTGGATTAAGGTTCTTTTGGGTATAAGGTTTTGTTTATTCAACTTCTCAGTTGTGGGATTCTGCTCAAATCATTATAACCTTTTCAGGCCACAGCTATCTCAATTGTGAATTGCGTAAAACCTATCCTCTTACAGGCAAAAGGCCAGATCTAATGTTTTCTCTCTCTCTCTTTTTATTTTTTTTCCAATTTAAAGATTTACATTAGGAAAAACAGCTACTACTATAGACCCTCAATCAATATCAGAGGTCATCAGTGCAGCTCAGCCTGCTAAAGTGATGAAGACAGCAGGCTATGGAGTCAGAATTCTAGCTCTGCCAACTGGGGCATTTGTTTTGTTTCTCTGTCCCTCAGTTTTTTTAGTCATTCTATGTACCTACCTCAGAAGGTGGTTGGGAACATCAACTGAGTTCATACTTGTCATTGATTCATGCTCATGATATTTCCTATACTAAATACTTTGCATGGATTATTCCCATGACAATCCATTTTCTGATAATTGTAATCGTCTTTGTCTATCTCCAATAAACCATGCCCCTTTCCTCCTTCTAGAACACTCTCTCCAGACCTTCACATTATTGGCTTCCTTTTATTTTAAGGACTTAAAAGACATCTTGTCATTGAGGCTTTCTCTGAGCCAATCAAGATATGTCCCCTGCATATATTCCCTTTCCATAATATTACCACAGGTTTACTTCTGCTATAACACTTATCACTTCCCAGATTACCTTTGTTTTCTTGTTTATTCTCTCTCTTCTTACATAAGCTCCAGGAAGGTAGTAAACTGTGTTCCACTCTTCACTAGAAAGTGAGTGTTTAGTATTATGCCTGCACTGTGTGGTCTCTAAAAATATTGTGGAATGAATGACCAAATAAAGAAATTAAGAGGCAGAGAATTTATGTAAATAAGTTTACAGTAATAAACAGGCATTTTGTTTAGTATGAGGCACAACAGGAATTCAAACACATGCCAGGATGATGCTAAAACCCACAATGCACCCCTTTGCCTCTTTCAATAGTTCTTGGAAGAGATCATGAAAGTCTGAGCTGGCTCACAGCTGTAGCACAAGAGAGAAAAAGGAGAAGTGAAATTAAAAGATATTCAGAAAGAACACTGATTAGAGTTTAGTAGCCATTAAGATGGTGGGTGGGGGATCATTAAACAGAGAGAAGATTCCAACTTCAGCAACTGGACAGCTCTTGATGCCAATGAATGATATAAGAAGCACAGAGTGGGTGCTACAGAGTGATAGTGATTAGGAGACTACACCCGACTGTGCATTCATCCGCATCCTGGGATGGACGTTCAAAGAGCTGCGGGCAATTGACTGCCTAGGGGACAGTGGGATGGGCCAAAAATGTGAACAAGACAATTCTTTGCTCACAGCCAAGGTATTGCTGACTCTATCCCTGTCTCATTTCTTACTCTGGTTGAGGCGATATTAGTGTGAGGTGGAAGATATTCTAAGGCCTAAATTAATTCTCATTAGATGGTATCTATTACTCTTGCTGAACTACCAGTCAGGTGGCTCGATGGGAGGAGGCCATTGGCTATGGCATAGATCTGTCACCTCCTGTCTTGAAGCCATGTGTGTTGCTCCCTGGTACATTTCCAAGACAATGGCACTTTTTGATATTTGTCTGATAGTCTTCTCAAACATCAAAGTCAAGATATGTGGTTTATTTAACACAGTAGTTTGGGACTTGTAAGTTTTGCCTTTGACATTTTAAAAATGAGAAATACATTTAATTTTCAAACATTTAAGAATGTCTATGGTTCCTCATGCAGAAAATCTTTGTCATATGCTGCTTCTTTTAATGCTTTCGTTTGAGGCACAAACATCAGAACTAATAGTTTAAATCTGTATTTAACAAATGACTATAAAAGGTATATAATTTCCAAGTATTAAGAATATTATGCCTAAATAATAAGAGAACTCAAGAAGAAATATGTATGCTTTGCTGAAAAACATTTGAAAGGCCAATTTGTGGAAAAATTTTCCAATATACATTGGGAAGCTTGCATTCAGATAAATCAGTTCTTTTATCCAATAATTCAAAATTTAGGGGAAAGCAATTTTAAAAGCATAGATAGCTATATACACAGAGCCATTTATCATAGTGCTATTTATATTGAGAGTGGGAGGTAAAAAGGGGAAAAATCTAAATATCCAAAGCCAGAGAATGGGGTCAAATACAATATACTAGCGCTATGCAATGTAGTATTATGCTTACCATTAAAATGATTTTACAAAAAGTTTTAATAGCAGGGTTGATATTTATGAAAGTATACCATGTAAATGAAATAATAAAAATTTGGGATAGATATGATATCATTAGTACATATACACTGATGGAAAAAAATATTACTAGTAATTTGTAGTTACTTCACGGTAGCAGATTATGTGTGTGTGGCGTGCACGTGCGTATAGGCTCTTATCTTTCTTTGCACTTTCCAAATTGACTGTCCTGAACATGAGAGACTTTTGCAAACATGATAAATAAACCATTCACCTTTCCAACCCTGGAGGAGAAGGCGTAAAAGGAAGAGGAGAAGGCGGGAGTCTCATGGGGTCCACAAATCATGAGCTAAGTCTAGCGTACGTTCAGTATCAGCCAGTAATATACAACCCCATTAGTATTTAAAGTCATTCTGATCTTTTTATTAGTGTTTTCTATTTTTTTTTTTCCTCTCAAAACATCCTTTTCCCTCACAGTTAGTTGAAAATCGCATTGCATCCTCCGTTAACATCTGTTTGGGGGCATGGCTTTACCAGACGCTGGTGCAGAAGAGTGCTAACGAGACATGACAATTTTCTACTTCTCTATGTGAATACAGAGATCCATTTGAAAGTTACATTTTACCTACCTACATTGTACAAATGACTATATTTTCAGCAAATATCTGATAAATTGGCAATTTTGATTCCAACCTGAAAGGAGAAAAGGAATGACTCTAATAACCAACAATCTCTGACAAATAGTGGCAATAAAAGCGCCTGCAGCTTCAATATCATGTAGGATTAGGGCTCTGGCATTTTTCTAGATTATGGTCTTCCAGGTTGCTGATGATGGTGAGATGGTGTGCATGTGTGTGCAATAAAAGAAAAAAAGTCAGAGCAATGTATCTAAACTATAATTTTAATTTTTGTATGTGCATTGGATTATTACTCATGAAAGTTATTTAGTTCTGCCTCCTCTCCCCACAGAATATAATGTAAGCTCTAATAGAAGAGCTTTTTTTGTTTTGTTTTGGTTTGGTTTGGTTTTTAATCTGTTTTATTCACTGCTCCATCTCCCAGCACAAGAAGAGACGGTGACATACAATAAATATTTGTTGAATGAATAAGCAAATCAATTAAGTCTTATTATGATGATATATCACCTTTGGTCAATGCCACTGAAACAAATTGCTATTCTATTCTGGGACTTTTCACTGAATGTATTATGTTGTTTGTGGTTCTTTCCATATTTTCTCATTTGTGTTGTGGAGACCCATGACATTTTAGTGCATTCATATTTTTAAATCACTAATTGAATCCATGAGTTCCTACAAAATGGTGAAGCATTATAAAAAGAGAGTAGGTGGAGATGTGGGTTATAGCCCCAATACTTAGGGAATTCCACCTAGATTTTTAATGTTGCATTTTCTCACTAGCAAAGAACACCACCTTCTCTAAGAGTTGTTTGATGCTTGAAAAAAATTGTGTATAAAAGAATGTACACAGAGAATATTTGTCAATGTATATTCTAAGTTATATAGCATCTTTATAAAATAAATTGAGGATTTCCCTTAGATACTCCTCTATTTTCTACTCTTTAAGAATGCCACAAAATTGGAGAGAAAAAGAAGATGGAGAATGTGATGGTTAACCTTACTTGTCAAGTTCGGTAGGCTATAGTACACAGTGATTTAATCAAACCCTAATCTAAGTGTTGCTGTGAAGGTATTTTGTCAATGTGTTTAATATCTATAATCAGTTGACATTAAGTTAAGCATAGATTACCCTGAATAATGTGGGTGGGCCTCATCTAATCAGTTGAGGCTTCCTGAAGAAGAAATCCTGCCTCAAGACTGTAACATCAAATCCTTCCTGAACTTCCAGCTGCCAGCATATTCTATGAATTTCAGACATGCCAGTCCCCATAATGGTGTGAGCCAATTCCTTCAAATGTCTCTTTACATATGTTTGCATATATGCATATGTACATGTGTGTATATGCATGTGTATGTATGTATATGATATGTATATGCTCATGTGTATGCACATGAGTATGTATTGGTTCTGTTTTTCTAGAGAATCTTGACTGATACAGGGAGAGAATGAACAAAGAAGTAAAGTCACATTTATTTAAGTGACACTTTGTAATCTTTTTTCTAATCTAGTGATATTTCTGAATTTTGGCAGTGTCTAAATTATAGACCCAGTGGATGAGAGTCAAACAATGTACAAGGTCATATGTTAAAGTGGCCAGCTGCTCTGCTAACAAGGCAAGCAATAGGAATTCCTACAGTCACTTGAGTCCAGTCCCCATTCCTTACATCAAACAAAAATGTCCCAGTGTTTTGCAGGACAGGCTCCTGTCACTAAGACTGTGCTGTCAGTCTGCAAAATGGAAAATGACTCCTATTGCCCAAATGTTCTCCTGGGTATTTAGGTAAACACGAGTACATCAATAGGTTGCTTTTGTAGAATATCATATATTGATTCTTTGTAGAAGCAGAGAACGGCAATGCATGCAGCCCTAAAGAAACAAAATGAGTTTCGGAGGAAAAAAAAAAAACAAAAAAACAAACTTGCTTTGAATAGCAGGAGACGACGTTTTGGCAGCTGAGCAGGGCAAGAGCTTCATGAGCCGCTCTTTAATGCTGCGCTTGGTGCTGTTCTGAGCGTACAGGAAACCTAGAAGATACAGGATCAGTTCTGTTAATGCTGTCTGCAGAGAGAAAAGGGACGTGCTGCGGGGTTTATCAGAGAAGCCAGGCAGGAGGGATCAGGGATGCAGCCATCCACTCAGGCAATCACAGGCAGTGGGTTGGGACACCCGAAAGGAAAAAAAAAAGAAAGTTTGTTTCCTTCTCATTTAGTTTTGTTTTTATTTCTAAATATTGTTTTGAAGATAATGACGAACAAGTGAAAGCAGAATTGCAAAATCTATCTATTGAATGGCAAAAGATTAAAAAAAGCCACCAAAAAAATCTGGTGGTTTTTTTTTTTTTTGGCCCTTAGATCAGGGATAAAACAAGTATCACTAGAAGAGTTAACTGGATTGAAATTTCAATATTCAAACCAGCACTAAGGGCCCACATGACAGTTTTCTGTTATTGCTCCCCATCTTTGATTATAGCAGAGATAGACGCTTCACATAAATCATTCACACCACAATCACCTGTTAGTACCTTTGCCTTCCTGAAAATGAGAAAATAAATGTCCTTAATATGCAGCTTCATTAGCATATACTGACATGCCCAGAGATGTGACAATCTTTCCCATTTTTTACATGTGGACGCTAATGAATGGAACTTTTTCAAACAGAGTAATTCTGGAAGAAGCAAGACAAGCTTGTCAAACATTAACCCAGGAATAGACGGAGCAGTATGTGTGGCAGCAGATACCTGGAGAGGACTCAAGAAAAATCAAAAGTGGCTGGACGGGTGAGCTTGAAAACTGTTGAAACAATTTTTGATGTCAGGAGCCAACTATCCAAGTCAGCATCAACTTAGCCACCCTGAGGTCTCAGACGCTTGGATGTCATATCAATAGGTAACTAGCCTCCCCCAGATCAGCATGGAAGGTGTCAAATATAAAGCATCAACGCAGAAACCAATTTAAATCGAGGTTCTACCATCTTTATAACATGAATCTGGCAAATGTATCACTTGTTCCTTTTCTAATTCTTATCTTGGAATTATAAAAAAAGTCCTGACCACAAGCCTACTGATTTAGTTTCCTCTGGGGCTGTTGCTCCCACCAACAGTATCCACTGGCTAAAACTCTTGCGTGTGGGTAGGGTGGGGTGACAAAATGAAGTAGTAAATACACAAATTAATAAGATCATTCCTCTGATTAAAAGCCCTCTAAAAGCTTCATGTTGTTTTTCTGTCAAGGACACCAAGTATGATCTGGCCCTGCCTGAGTCTCTGACAGCATTTGCAGCCACTCTCCCTGTTTTCTGGGCCATCCACTATTGGCCACACCACCCTTCTTGCTAGAACTCACAAAGCAGGCCCTCCACTTGCTTGACACTTATGTGGTATGAAATGTCTCCTTCAACTGCCGGTTGAGGGTCTGGCACGTAACAGAAGGTCAATAAATGTCTGGCAGATGAGTAAATAAATTCACTTTGGATATCTAAAGAAGACCTGATTCATTTCCTAGATTAATATCTAAGTAAGCTTTTTTAAAGTTTTACTTTAAGTTCTGGGATACATGTGCAGAACGTGCAGGTTTGTTACATAGGTATACATGTGCCATGGTGGTTTGCTGCACCTATCAGCCCACCATCTAGGTTTTAAGCTCCGCATGTGTGTGTAGAGTGGGGTGACAAAATGTTATAAATGTCCTTAATATTTCCCTCCCCTTGACCCCCACCCCCTGACAGGCCCCCATGTGTGATGTTCCCCTTCTTTTAAACTTGTAAAATAAATCTGGTTTACATGAAACACGCCCTATAATTTGCTTCTGTTTTCCATTTCTGGAAGGATGCAGCCATCTAACTACCCTCTCCTTTGTAAACTCCTCCAGGACATGAGGATCTTACTTTAGCTCCCTACACAGGCATTCTGCTCCTCTCCTTTATGCCATTTCAAACCTCTGTGCCAGGGTATGTGCTGTTCCCTCAGTCTTGTCAGCTGTTCACCAATTCTCAACTTCTGTATCCCAGTGCAGCCTTTTTTTTTTTTTTTTTTTTTTTTGAGACAGTCTCACTCTGTTGCCCAGGCTGGAGTGCAGTGGCGTGATCTCAGTTCACTGCAACCTCCAGGTTCAAGCAATTCTCTTGCCTCGGCCTCATGAGTAGCTGGGATTACAGGTGTATGCCCCAAGACCACGCCTGGCTAATTTTTGTATTTTTAGTAGAGACAGGGCTTTGCCATCTTGATAAGGCTGGTTTCAAACTCCTGACCTCAAGTGATCCACCCACCTTGGCCTGCCAAAATGCCAGGATTACAGGCGTAAGCTACTGTGCCCAGCCCCATGAGACCTTTAAAACTCAGTTCAAACACACCTTCCTCTGATCAACTTTCCCTCTTGTATCTCCTACTTGCCTAAGAGAAGAAAGACCTCCTCCCTCCCCTGCTTCCCAAGCTAACTTTGGGAGAAATTTAGCTTATAGTTTAAACGATAATAGCCCTTCCCCAAAACTAAACTGCCTTTGTAAAGCTAATGAAAGATCACCAGGTTAGGAGGATGAGAGGAGCCTGAATTCTGCTAAGGTGTAGCCATAAGCTATTACCAGCCGTTATTCTCAAGGTCACGAGATTCATAACTTCCCCAATTACTCCTGCAGATAACATCACTATTGTAGAATCTAAGATTGGCTTTTTGAGATGTCTTTTCAGGTTTTTGCATTTCCGACAATGAATGGCTTAGCCCAGACCTACCAACCAGTCCTGTGACCCTACCCAGAAGCCAACTTAGCATGAGGACCATTTTCCATACCCCTAGGATCGCATCCCCAACCAATCAGCAGCACCCTTTCCATGGCCCATCAACTATCCTTGAAAAACTCTAGCCTCTGAATTTTCAAGGAGTCTTATTTGAGGAAGAATAAAACTCTGGGTCTCTCGCTCAGCCAGCTCTGTATGAATTAAGCTCTTTATTGCAATTTCTCTGTCTTGATAAATAAGCTCTATCTGGGCAGCAGGCAAAATTAACCCATTGGGCAGGTTTACAGTATCTACTTCAAAAAGTTAGGATCAGATGACATAATATATAAATCATGTATCACAGTGACAGCCACATAATGCAGTCCAAACAAATATTAATCATTGTGTTTCACTTATTTGAGTATACCATATTCCCTACTGTCTCAGGGCCTTTTCACTTGCTATTATCGGAATCTAAACTTTTGCTTTACTTTCTCTTTGTCTGGTTAATGCCTGTTCATCCTTGAGATTTCAGTTCAATAACTTTTTGAGGAAAACCTTATAGGGCAAACCAACTAGATTATGAACAGTTATTACAGATGCCCATAGTTTTCTATGCTTCTCCATAGCAAGTATAATTAAAACAATTTGTGATACAATTACATATTTGACACATGTCTTCCCTACTGAAATGGAAGATGGAAGACGTCTACTTCTAGCCTTTACAGAGTAAATGTTTTTGGATATGCTATACCACTGTAAGGAACCATATAACTGGACAGCTACATGAGGCAACTCTTTCCAAGAACTGAACAATAAACAACATAGGACTGTGATGCTTGAGAGAAGAAAAACCCTAGAGGTGTGCTTCACAAATGCCCTGGCTCGCCCCTGCCTGGTGACATGTTCCTTCCACAGTTCAGGGAGGTGGAGCTCATAGTCACTGAGCTGAAGTGGCAGAGATTAGATTTCCAGGCTCCTGAAGTGGCTGGAATTTGTAGGCCAGGGCAAAGAGAGAATTGATGTATGTGTGTGTATTCTGCGGGTAGCTGGTGGGTGGGAAATTTGTGTGAAATTAAATGTGGGTTATTGACTAAGGATTGGGATATGTATGCTCAGGGTAAGGCTTTATAATGCTTAGCAGCCAGGGCTGAGAATGGAACGAAATAACATAAGCCATGTAGAGCTGGAATGCTGCAAGTCGTTAGAGTTCTAGCCCTGCCACCCTTCCAAAAAAGCCTTCACTGAGCACCTCTGGCATTGCCCTGAGAACTCAGAAAAACCATTTTGAGAGTAAAGATAATTTCCTAGAGTAAGGGCCATCGTGTATCACTGAGGTAATAGCTAAAGTTGACAGATCCTAGCAAAGAATAGACCTAAAGCTAGAAAGACCAAAAAGAGCTGCTGAACTGTGGAATGCTTCTAAATAATATTCAATATATTTTAAAAGAAGGCAACATGATCCAAACTCCTTACAATGTATCCTATTAACATCTTCTGTACTATAAATTACTAGACATGTGATAAAGCAGAACAAATGTGACCCATAATCAAGAAAAAAGAGAAATCAATAAAAACAGACATTAGATAGCACAGATGTTGGAATTTGTAAGAAATGACGTCAAAGAAAAAGATAGTCACAATAAGTAAAGAAATAAAAAAGTTCAGAAGAGAAATTAAACTACAAAAGGGAACTAAATGAAAATTCTAGAAATAAAAAGAAAATTCTAAAAGGAAAACATTAGATGGACTTAACAGCAGACTGAGAACTACTGAAGAAAGGATTATGAGCTTGAATAGAGATGAAAAGGAAGAAATCTGAATAATAGAAAAAGAGTTAAAAATAAAGAGAGCTTTACTCATCTGTTCATCATATCAAAAAGTCCAACATAGGTATAATTAAAGAACATAATAAGAGGTGAGATAAAATTTTGAAGCAATAATGACCAAAATATTCCACATATGTTTTAAAACACAAGTGAAACCTGTTGAACCAAAGGAAGATAAATAAAAGAAGAATCACAAATAGCTGTAGGCAAAATGCTGAAAATCAAAAATGAAAAAAGGCTTTACAATGAAAAGAGAAGAAAAGGACCCATTCATACAAGGGTCAAATAATGTAAGAATAATTTTTCATCAAAAATAGCAGAAACACCAGAAAACAGTGGAACAGAATCCTTAAAGTTCTCAGGGGAATACAGAGACTATCAATGCAGAATTTTACGTATGTTTTTGAGAATGAAGTTGAAATAAAGATATTTTTAGATAAAATAAACCTGTGATAATTCATAGCTAAAAGTCCTGCATTCCAACAAATGCTAAAGGAATGTCCTCAGGCTGAGGTTAAATGGCATAATACGGAAACTTGACTCTACAGGTAGAAATAGAGAGCACAGGAAATTGAAAATATGTGAATAAATATATTATCCTGTTTTCCTTTCCTACTTTGTTTAAAACAGCAAAAAGTATTGTGGAGTTTATTACATTTGTAGATGTAAAATTTCTGACAATAATAACATGAAGGTTGGGGGAGGGTCAGTGGAATTTTAATGTACGATGCTAACATTTTACATGAAGTGGTAACATATGAACTCAACATAGTCTATAATACATGAAGGAGACACACTGAAATCTCTAGATACAAGGGAAGCAGTAAAAAATAATATAAGAAGGTATAGTCAAAACTCCAATAAAGGAATTAAAATGGAATATATAAAATATTTAATCAATTTAAAAGAAAGCCAGGGCAGAGGAATAGTGGGGCATAAAGTAGATGGGATGAGTAGAAAATACATAAGATAGTAAATGTATACCCCACCATATAATTAAATCAGAAATTGTATTTTTTATTCATTACTGAATTCCCAGTATGTTGCACAGTGCTTAATATATGAAATGTTCAATCACTATCTACTGAAAGCATGAAACCAGACTATATATCTGATATGATTGTCTCAGTATGTGCAGATTTGCTACTTGTAATTAGCAGATGCATTTAGAATTTACATCTATGCTTCCTCATAGTGTGTGAAGCGATCCCCTAAATAGATAGCTGTGTGTGAAGGCACTCTATTAAGGAGGATACCGACAGAATGAGGAGGTGGGACTGAATTCCCCAGCCAATCACACTAAAATAAAATTGATGGTGAAGGTGAATCAACCTCCAAAGTGCCTTAGTATGTAGGACATTTACCCTCATGGAGACTAAACACTTTTTGTTTTTATTAATTTATTAAGTTAATATGTATTGCCACCTACAAGGGACAGATTCATATCTTAAATTAGTTGGCTACATAAACCACTGAGCCTAATGAGAGGATTCAAAATTAAGTCAAAATAATCCCAGTTTACCTCAAAATCCTTCTCTTTCTCCAAATTAAGTGCCTGGCCAGCTGTCATAAATTGCATATTCCTTTTGGTTTTTTAAAATGTTACATGTTCAAGAGTGTGAAAATAAAATGTTCTGTCTAAAGGTTACCATGCCTGGTTTGTAAAATGAACCTGTTAAATGTTGTATTTGCTCCCACAGCTTACTATAGAATGTTACTTAATACAATATCATACTTATTACAATTTTTACTATAGGAGTGTAACAGGTAAAATTAATCTCTATTTTAGTGGGCCCATGTTTAGTCTTTCACCATCCTTTAAATTGCTGTGAATTTTTTTTGTCATGACTTGAAAGCAAGGATAGAGAAACATTTTAGAGATATCTGGGTTTTTTTCCATTCCAGAACTTGTGAGCATAATCATATTTGCTTTATATGTATAGTCACGAACTCCTAAGCTGGCAGCTACAACCAAGAACCAAAAACTGGTGCATTCTGCTTCCTGTAATTCATCTCTGCTAGTAAATTATAAGAAGCAAGGAAAATTATGGAAAATATTTTATTTGGATGGTTTCTATAAACAAGGGACTATAATTCTTGTACATTATTTTTCATCTTTGCTGTTTCTTTGAGCAGTCTAATGTTCCACACAATTATCTAAGGTATTTGTTTTCTATAAGAATTGTTTCACAAGTATTCTTGTTATCAGAGTAGTTGTATTATATTTCAAAATGTAAGATGATTTTTAAAAGCCTGAGTACTGACCTAAGATGCAACTGTAAGAACTCTACTCTGGAGGGCGCGGGGAGGGTGTCAGTGGAAGTTGTAAAACTTTTATTTTTTTGTGCCATCAAATATAGGTAAAAATAATTGTGCGATTCTGATGTTTAAATAGGAACTATTGGCCTGCTTGGCCCTAAATGGAAGGGCTGATATTTTAAGTTGATTATTTTATTGTAAATTAATCCAACCTAATTCTTTTTAATTTGGTTGAATGTTTTTCTTGTTAAATGATGTTTAAAAAATAAAAACTGGAAGTTCAAAAACAAAAACAAAAACAAAATTAAGTCAACTCCCATATCTCCGCATCTAGAAGTCAAACCAAACTACTAGTATACTAACATAACACTTTAAAGACCATAAAACAAAGCAATACAAAAAGAGATAAAAAATTACTTTTCATCTCATAAATATTTGTCCAAAAAGCATTCATTATAATGTACATATTACAAGCATTATAAATGATGTTCTTTGTAGAACTGTAAATATACAGTGGTTACACAGAAAAAAAATCCCTGCTCTCTAGAATCTAACCATGTGCATCTATTATAATACCTATGACATTGCAGATCCCGAATTCCCTGAGGGGAGGATTCTGTTTGTTTATGAATTAACTCATTTAAAAGCATTTGTTGAATGCTAACTATGTGCTAGGAACTGTCTTAGATGCTGGCAATAATGCACCAAATGAGCCAGCCAAAAAACTTCTGTTTTAGTGGACCTTATACGATATTTAGGAAAGAAAAAATAATTAACAAAAATAAATAGCAAATTATAAAGTATATCAGATAGAAAGGAGGGATGGGGCCTAGAGACTTCTGTTGGCGGATACGGGTAAGAAATAGGATGGGGAAAGACATAATTTTAAATATGGTGGCCAGGGAAGTTTTCATTAGAGATATATTTGGGCAAAAATACTTACATAAGATGAAAAGGTGTCTTATCCTGTTTCGATTATTAACAATAACACAGTGTATTACATATATTAGATACTAATATATATTTGTTGAGTGATTCATATCACTTATTAAGTTGATGTTTATTGCTACCTACAATGGGCAGATTAATAAATTAGTTGGCTACATAAACCACTGAGCTCAATGAGATCATTCAAAATTAAGTCGACTCCCATATCTCTGCATCTAGAGGTCAAACCAAACTACTAGTATACTAGTACTTCAAAGATGATAAAATGAAGCAATACAAAAAAGAGAATAAAAAGTAAGTGTGTAAATATGTAGGCCATTTTAATTGTGCTCGAACTAAATGAAAACGTATTCATTTTTACCAATTGGAAAGGTTCTATCTTACAATGCCTGACAGTCCTGAAAACACATCAGCCCATCATTCTCTTGATTGCTCCATTTTTTGGTCATGCAGACCTCAGTAGTGGTATATGCAAGTGGTCATTCTTCACTGGCTGCTTTTTCTGTTACACAGGAAATACCATCACATGTCAATGTCATGTGTCAGTGCTGAGCAATGGGGCCATGAATTATGAATTCAACAAGTACTGACAGTGGCAATAAAAGTGGTAATTTCACCATAATAAGAACTATTCTTATCTTCCTCCTTTTTGCAGTACAGCAGATAGCAAAAACTTCTATTTCCCATGGGTTGGCTTGGGAGTAGTGGCTTTTACTCCATTAATTCACAATCCTAATCAGCTTCTATTTTGTGCTTTTGAAACACGGACAATGTTTTTCTTCCTTGATTTTAAGCCTGTGGAAGTCCGGTGGAAGAAAATGGCAAATTATGTTTCCACAGATCTGATGTCTTCCCGTGAATCAATAACTATGACAAAAATTAGGCTGAGCAAGGTGGCTCATGCCTGTAATCCTAGCACTTTGGGAGGCCAAGGCGGGCTGATCATGAGGTCTGTAGATTGAGACCATCCTGGCTAACATGGTGAAAATCCGGACTGTAAACTAGTTCAACTATTGTGGAAGTCAGTGTGGCGATTCCTCAGGGATCTAGAACTATAAATACCATTTGACCCAGCCATCCCATTACTGGGTATATACCCAAAGGACTATAAATCATGCTGCTATAAAGACACATGCACACGTATGTTTATTGCGGCACTATTCACAATAGCAAAGACTTGGAACCAACCCAAATGTCCAACAATGATAGACTGGATTAAGAAAATGTGGCACATATACACCATGGACTACTATGCAGCCATAAAAAATGATGAGTTCATGTCCTTTGTAGGGACATGGATGAAACTGGAAACCATCATTCTCAGTAAACTATCGCAAGGACAAAAAAACCAAACACCGCATGTTCTCACTCATAGGTGGGAATTGAACAATGAGAACACATGGACACAGGAAGGGGAACATCACACTCCTGGGACTGTTGTGGGGTGGGGGGAGGGGGGAGGGACAGGATTAGGAGATATACCTAATGCTAAATGACGAGTTACTGGGTGCAGCACACCAACATGGCACATGGATACATATGTAACAAACCTGCACATTGTGCACATGTACCCTAAAACTTAAAGTATAATAAAAAAAAAAACACAAAAATTAGCCAGGCGTGGTGGTGGGCGCCTGTAGTCTCAGCTACTCAGGAGGCTGAGGCAGGAGAATCACTTGAACCCGGGAGGCAGAGCTTGCAGTGAGCCGAGATCATGCCAAGGCACTCTAGCCTGGAGACAGAGCAAGACTCCGTCTCAGAAAACAAAACAAAACAAAACCAAAATCACCAGGAGTTTCAGGGGTACTGTGATCCCATCTATGTTCTTTGAGTCAGTAACAAGCTGATTCATTAGTAGTGTCATGGATGCTGGGAATAGGAAGTACATTTTTTTACTAGTTGCAAATGTGAACTTATTTATTAGGTTTGGGCAAAAGTAATTGTGATTTTTACCATTGAAAGTAATGGCAAAAACCGCAATTACTTTTGCCCCAACCTAATACTATGATGCCTATTTTTAAAGTGGACTTACAGTTCACAAATCCTAGCATGACTAGACACAAACACATACACTCAGAATTCATTTAGTATTTTCAAATTCATTCCTGAAAATACAAGGCCCCAGATAACTTGGGGTTCATATGCTGGTAATAATTCTTGCAGAAAATTGCTGCCCAACCATGCAGTTGTTATTGGATCTTGCAGTCAGCCCCAAATCATTCACTTTTAAGAAAAGTAGCAACAGTGTTGGTGACTGAATATGAGGAAAATACCTGCATTTCATTTTTTAACTTTTTGAACTTGGGAGGCAGAAAAGGACCTTCCTAATTGACCTGTTTTGTTATGCTTGATTATAAAATAATTAGTTTGTCTATCAGTTTAAAAGAAGGCAACTAGAAGGTGCTTGAATTTGCTGAAAATGATCTACAGATTCCAAATGCAAATGGAGTAAATTTGACTCTACTTACAGTGGCTCCCTAAATACACCTGTTTCTCATAAAATTAATGCTACTCTCTCTGTCAGCCTTTCCATCTCTCTATCTGTTTTTCTGTCTCTGTCTCACTCTTTCTTAGTTTTTGTGCCTTTGCTTTTATCTTTGTCTCTTTGTCTCCCTCTTCTTCTCTGTCCCGGAGTTTCTCTGGCTCAATGTCTCTCTCTGTCTCACTGTTCTTCTACATCTCTGTTTGTGTCTCCCCTTTCTCTTTTTCTGCTCTGTTTCTGTCTCTACCCCTGACTCAGTCTCTCTCTCAATCAAGGCAGGGTCCTATTTAATCTTCTTTACCTTGGTGTTGACTGTGTCCTTCACAAAACATTCAGAGAGAGTTTTGGTCAGTTGAGTGCAGAATAATTATTGCATGTTATCTGAGGCAAATGTTAGCAAACAACCGGATGGTCAAAAGCTGTAACACTTTCTAAAGCCACTTCTAAGTGTGTTTGTTTATATCACCTCTCTGCTCTACTGGCAGAACTAGCCAGAGAATATTAGCAGAAAACAATATGGAAAAGGCATCAATTTTCCTTGAGATCTTTTAAGATTGATCATTGAACCTCAATTTTCCCTTGCTCCTCTGAACAAATTGCCAAAACTACTTCTACAGGGCTATCCTTTGTGTGGCGGTTTGGAAATTATCTGGAGTTCCTTATAAATAGGGTGACAAGACCTCTTAGTTTGTCCAGGACACTGCCAGTTTATGAGAGTTGTCCTAACACCCCATAGTCTGCACCCCCTTTTCATGTTCAAAAATGTTCTTGTTTAAATGGTAAATTGTATGCTCATGCAATATTAGCAACCAGTATGGTCTGTTCCACAGACTAAGGTACAGTCATTGACTAAGTGAATACTTCATTGCACTGTAAACAATGTAAATAATGCAACTTCATTTAAAAAATGGTGTTTTAAAAATAGCTAAATTAATAGAGAAAGTGAAATAGGAAACTAAAAATGTTTTTGTGAGCACATTAAAGCTAACATTTATGATGGGAAGATTTGGAACTTTAGGGTTCAGGGAGAACTTGTTTGAATCTAAGCGCTGCCACTTTTTGTTTGTAAGACTTTGGAAAAGCTGAGCCTCTGTTTTTTTTTGTTTGTTTTGAGATAGAATCTCACTCTTTTGCCCAGGCTGGAGTGCAGCAGCTTGATCACGGCTCACTGCATCCTCAAACTCCTGGGCTCAAGTGATCCTCCTGCCTCAGCCTCCCAAGTAACTGGGACTACAGGTACACACCACCATGCCCCAGTATTTTTTTTTTTTTTTTTGTAGAAGTGGGGTCTTGCAATGTTGCTCAGGCTGGTCTTGAACTCCTAGGCTCAAACAGTCCTCCCCACTCAGCTTCCCAAAGTGCTGGGATTACATATGTGAGCCACCTCACCCAGCCACCTTGCCTCTTTGATCTCACCTGTATACGAGGTAAGCAGCCAAAGCAAAAAGGAATTTATCAAAATGACAGCAGTATCTTTTTGGATATAACCTAAACCTAATGTACTATTTCTTTTCCTCAAGCTAACACAAATAACCCATATTTATTTTTATATTTTTTAGTTGAGGTTTTGATCAGTGAGGTATGATCAAGCTCCATGCTGGAGTACAGTGATGTGATCTGGGATCATTGCAACCTCCACCTCCCAGGTTCAAGCAATTCACCTGCCTCAGCCTCCTGAGTAGCTAGGATTACACGTGCCTGCCACCACAGCCGGCTAATTTTTGTATTTTTAGTAGAGATGAGGTTTCACCATGTTGGCCAGGTTGGTCTCAAACTACTGACCTTAAGTGATCCGCACACCTTGGTCTCCCAAAGAGCTGGGATTACAGGTGTGAGCCACTGGGTGGAGGCATTTTTAACAATCAAGCATTGTAACTTCAAAGTTTTCTTTGGGATAAGCCAATCATGCCTTTAATATCAGAAAGCAAGCGGCAGTTGAGTAAGGTTGATTCTTCTGACGGCGAGAGACCACAAATAAAATTTACAAATTGATTCTTAATAGGATTTGGTACTACGAGGTATATTTTCTTGTTGGAGTGTTCATTATACAATGAATCTCCTCCAATGTCACCCACAGTAACTAGTATATATTCTTAGGTATTGTCTAGGCCACTCTGTTCGTTTTATGACTGGCCCATCACCTGACCACTGCCTTTTAATAACACGTTTGAAAGGATTTTCAGGAAAAACACTCACTTGTTTCCTTTTGTTCATTCTATTTATTTTCTCTTGGTATAAAATCCTGCAGAATCTCATAGTCCACTCTAAGAGCTTTGGTTTCTACTCAGAGTGAAATAGGGAGAAAACGGAGGAGGATTTTTTAGCAGAGGAGTGATGTCATCATTTAATGTTTTATTCAACAACATTAATTGAGCACCTATTTGGCACAGGCAAAAACAAACATCATCCTTGTTCTTGTGACATTTATAATCTAATGGGGAAGGATTAACAATAGAACAAGAAATGAATTAAACAATAGAACAAGAAAGTCCTCTAAATTTCATCTTGAACATGGTCTTGTTCTAAGAAAAGATGCAGACAAATAATGCCTAAGATGCAATGCTCTAACAACAATAAGAACAAAGAGAACCTTCTATGTGCTAAGTACTTTACAAGCATCATATCGTTTAACCTTCACAAGAGCCCCACTTGTGGCAGATAACATTATGAAAGCCAAATTATAGCAGAGGAAATTGAAGGTAGAGATGCACGCAGTTTGTAAGTGGCAGTATCAGGAATGTGAACACTTGTCCATCTGTCTAACTCCTAGGTCTGACACTCTGACTTCTGTACTGCACTAACAATGGCTCCACAAAATGGAACACTTATTGGATGTGTCTAATTGTGTAGTTTCTAGCTGCAGAAAATTAGTTTCTCTTTGTGGTATGGTTTTAATTTCCTTCTCTGCCTCTTTGGTTAAGCTTCTTAACATGTCTTGAATATAGTCCTGAGAAAGTGGTGTCTTTCATTCCTTTGCTAGAAGTGCTACCTCTAATTCTATTTGCAGTAGGACATCCATCAAACTCCTGGTGGTATTAAAAAATAATAATGTGGTTTAGGAGAAAGCTGCACTAGGAGATCCAATTTTTTCATCTGAAAAATGGGGCTAATAACAGATGACACTAATCTCAAGGAAGTTGGGAGATGAATGAAGTAATTGTTTCTGCAAAACGCTTCAAATGCCAGAAGAAATAACATATAATCCATTATAATTTTCAGTGTGAGACAGTACTTTCTTGAGTTCTTTTGGGTCACGGTATTTAATTTTCATCTGTTAACAATGTATTTATATTCAATAAAACTCTTTGTTCATTAATTTAACCAATAAGTATTTATTGGATATATTGTAAGGTAGACCCTGTGCCAGGCACCTGGGAAGAAAATCAAATAGAATAGTCAATGAAGCAAAGTCTTTACAATGTTGTGAATATCCATTACTTGGCCATGATTGCGCATTAGAATCACCAAGGTAGCTTTAAAAAATTAGCCATGCCTGATCACTCCAGACCAACTGCATCAGGTAATTCTCATGGGAGGCCAAAAATGAGAACCAATGTTCTGCTTTGGGAAAATATGATGCCAGATAGGTTTTCTTAAGAACTGTAGATTTTGGATATTGCAAGCTGATTCCTGGTGGGCTAGAGTTGGAGCTTTTTAGCTCACACAATTTTTTTTTAAATTAACTGGACCGACAACTAAAAATACACATATTCCACTTAAAACGCTGGATTTCTGGCTTCTGAGGAGGAACTGGACGATCTGGCAACCTTTTGTCTGCATTCCCATATGGCAGCAATTGGATGGGTCTGGTGAGGAGCTGCCCCTTTCACACAGGACATGCATGCTCGGTTTGCCAGTTTCCTCTGTTGCCTATCACACCCCAACACTAAGAGACAAGTCAAGTGCTATTCATCTTGGTTCACTTAACTCATTTACATTAGCTGCCTGGCCCCTGTAGGAATTTAACTTTTTTACTCTCCCCTGGTTGTTTACACATGGACATTGTAACTGGTTTGAATTCTGTCTTTCAAAAATTCATGTTCATCTGGAACTTCAGAATGTGGCCTTATTTGGAAAATAGAACGTTTGCAAATGCAATTAGTTAATATAAAGTTATATTGGTTTAGGGTGGGCCCTATAGCCAATAACTAGTATCTTTCTGGAAGGAGAAGACAGACACACAGAGAGGGAAGCAGGCCATGTGAGGACAGAGGCAAAGACTGAAGGGAAGCCAGCTAAGAGCCGAGAAATGCCAAGGATTTCCCGCAATGACCAGGAGCCAGGAGAGGAACAAGAACAGGTTCTCCTTCAGAGCCTCCAGAAACAGCCTACCCTGCGGAGGCCTTAATGAAGACTTCTGGCCTCCTAAACTGTAAGAAAATATATTTATCTTGTTTTAGGCCATCCAGTTTGTGGAAATTTGTTACGGCAGCTCTAGAAAAGTAATACACACATCAGTTAACAGATTTTCAAAAACACCAGAGAAAATAAAATTAAGCCACGTCCGTATGTTCGTCCCCTACTGTATATAGAACAATCTCTGCACACACAGAATCCCCAAAATGTAAGACAAGGGGCTCTACTTATGGTGCCTTCTCATTAGTACTGGTAGTTTGTTTTTTTTTTTAAATTACTGCCAAGCTCACTCATCCCAGGCAAATTAGTCCACCACACACTACCATGGAGTGGATTTCTACTTGTGTGAAATTGATATGTTCTAGATTCTGTACTGTTAGTATTAGGTAAATATCAATTGAGGTTGAGCATTCACAAAGAACTAAACTAAAAATAAATATTGTCCACTTTTTGTTTCAATTAATCACATGTTTATTGATAACTGATGACTTTCCATATCACTGAGGCTAACAGCCAAATTCCCTGTAATTAGCAACCTGTGGACAACCCACCCCCTCCAACCCACCACCCCTAAATCTCATCTGTCTCCTCTCCTATTTTCCTCCCCTAATTTCTTTCCTTGCTACTTGCTGGTCACTGTACCTGAAATGTCTCCTCTCAAAAATCTTCAAGATCTCTCCCTCACCTCCTTCAGGTCTTTATTCCCATGCCACCAACTCAGCGAGGCCTTCTCTCACAGTGCTACTTAAAGCTGTGTCTTCACAAAACTACTTCCTATTCTCCTTTTATTTTCCCCCATAGGTTGGCTAATGTTATGGCCTAAATTGTACCCACCCTCCCCCGCTCCCCCTGCCACCCACATTCACAGTGAAGTTCCAACTCCTGGTACTTCAGATTATATTTGGAGATAATGTTTTTAAAGAGGTAATTAAGTTAAAATGAGGCCATTAGAGTGGGGCCCTAATCCAATATGATTGGTGTCCTTAAAAGAGAAAGAGATACTGGGATGTCCAAGCCGAGGGGAAAGGCCAGGTGAGGACGCTGTGAGAGGGCAGCCATCTGAAAGTCAAGGAGAGAGGCCTTAGAAGGAAAGACGCCTGCTGGCAGTTCTGTGAGGAGCTCCGATCTTGGATGTCCAGCCTCCAGAACTGTGAGGCCAGTAATTTCTGTTGCTTAAGCCGTTCAGTCTGTGACATTTTGTTATGGCAGCCTATGATGGTGAACTTTCTATGTCAACTTGACTGAGCTAAGGGATACCCAGATAGCTGGTCGAGTATTCTTTCTTGGTGTGTCTGTGTTTCCAGAAGATAGTAGCATTCAAATCAGTAGACTGAGCAAAGAAGACCCACCCTCACCTGTGTGGGTGGACATCATCCAGTCCTTTGAAGGCAGGATTAGGAAGGCATAAGAGGGTAAGTTCTCTCTCTTCCTCAGCTGGGGCTTCCATCTTCTCCTGCCCTTGGGCATCCTGGTTCTCAGGCCTTTGGACTCCAGAACTTACACCAGTGCCCCTTTCAGACCCCAACTTGATTATGCCACTGACTTTCCTGGTTCTCCAGCTTGCAGGTGGCCTCTCATGGGACTTTTTGGTCTTCGTAATCATGTGAGCCAATTCCCATAATAAATCAACCTCTTTCTGTTTCTCTCTTTGTATACATAGTCTATTAGTTCTGTTTCTTTGGAGAACCTTGGCTAGACAACATAGCCCTAGCAAACTAACAGAGCTAACCACATGACTTACTGTCCAACCTGGAACACCACTAACAATGAATGAAGGGGATATTATTAATAACGATATCCAGACACTTGCACTTTAGTTAGTTAGATGTTTATTGCCTGCCTCTCTCCACCAGATAGTAAATTCCTTGAGGGCAGAGGTTTTTGTGCTTTCACTGCTTTATATCTAGCACCTAAGTATCTGGGACATAGTAGAGTCTCAATTGAAAACACTGAATAAATAAGTGTAAACTGTAAGGATGTGGTTAATGTTCACTGACCTATCTACATCTATGTCTATGTCTATATCTTATCTTATCTATCTATCTCTATCTTATCTATCTATCTACAAAACTTTCTCAATGCGACTACCAATTATTTTGCACCTGCTACAGGCTAAGCAAGGTACTAGGCATTTTACATGTGTTATCACTCATTTTTACAACAACTTTGCAAGCTGCTTATGGTTTCTGTTTCAAAGTTGACCCAAATACCTCAGAGATTTTAGGTAACTTCTCCTATACCCCTCAGCATGTAGCCAAAGATTCAAGCTTATTGCAAAAAAGATTTTTGTACATTCTTGGCAGTTAAACAATAACATAAATGCAGATTTCTAACTTATCAAATTTGATGATCAATACTTAGGATATTGTCAACAGCACGTGTTGGTGTGCCAACGTTATCTACAAATTATATCAATGTGGGTTCAGAATAAATTATATTTATTAAAACAGTGTGTGTAGAAAGATCCCTAATGCTTTAATTCTAAATCCTCTATCAGCACAACAGAAAAATCAGGGACAACAAATCAATGTCCCTAAGATGGATATGAGTAGCTCTTCCTGCTAATTTGATTTTTAGTAACTAATTCTTTAGGCTGGCACACAATGTGAAATATTGTCCTTGAAAACAGGCAGCTTTGCCTGCTGCTCAACATTTTATTTATTAGAAACTGAGCCAGGAAAATCTAATGTTAAAATTTATCGTAGCAGCTGAGGGGTTATGTCCTGATGAAGTAAAATACTGCAATGACAAGTTGATAGATGTTTTCTGGTATCTTCTTATCACTATCTTGACGACACCAAAATATTGCCTAAGAGGATTCGAGTTATGCAAAGTGAAGTCACATTTTGTATGCAAATTTGAAATAGGACCCTTTAAATAATCAAGTCTTACACCATTTGCAACTTGAAAATAATGCAATACGCAAGTTTTTGTTACATTTGTCAAGAATTTCGTAACTTCAAAGCTGGCTGGCTGAATGAATGGTGAGCTCTTTAGGATACTGTGCTAAGGTAATATCCCTTAAAGCTTGCAAATAAACTCTGGCCATCCTTATTAGCCTTATGGAAAAATCCACTAAGACCTTAAACTACTTGAGGTCTCCAAGAACATATTCTTCAAATAAAACATGATCCCTGTGTAATTCACTCTGACTAGGCTTCATCCTAAACACAGTGGAACTAAATTTTTAATCCTGAAAATGCTAGCATCACTCAATTCCATTCTACAAATATCTGTGGATGCTTAGGACTTATTAAGTCTGGCCTGATACTTTCCCCAAGGATCTCAGGGTTTTATTGGAGAGAAGGTGAACTTTTTAGACATAAAACAAAATAATTTTTAAAATGACCTCCCTCTGGAGGCTAATCCTGTGCCTAAGTCTGTCATTCAGAATGTGCTACTATATTGAATCTATCAGATTCTCCAGCTCTTCCAGATCTCAATGAAATGGAATATAGGGCTCTTTAGGAAACCCAAGACCACCTATTTTAGAAATATGCTATAACTAAACATTGAAAAAGGCACATTATAAGTGCTGTCATACGTAAGCTTTAAAAGAATCACTTATAAAGGAAGAAATGAAACCCAGGGATGATCAGAAGTCTAAAAACTAACGGAGTGTGTACATTAACCCGGTAGATTACTAAGGCCACCCCATAAACTATGTTTCATTCATCTTTGTGTCCCCAGCATCAAGCACAATGCCTAGCATTGACTGTTCAATACATATCTGTTTAATGAATGAATCATTGTTGGTTGAATTTCAAAGGAGAAAGAGAGGGGCAGGCTTCTCTTCATAAATAAATCATGACTTTTTCAAGGTTCCCAAAACAATTAGCATTCCACTAAAGCAATCTGAAGTGCCAGATCCTGGCAAACCTATCTGTCCCTGGGAGACAAGCATGTTCAGAAAAGCAGAGCCTTCAAACTTGCGGAGCCAGCTCATACTTGGTGGCCTTCTCACCTTAGGCTACTAGTTACTGAGAGTTGGGGAATGTGGGGAAGGAGCCCAGCACTGTCAACAGACTTTATTGGTTGAAGAAAACAGTGTTGTTAAAACACTCACAGGTCATAAAAAGAAAAAAAACACCCAAGGATATAAAATTGAGAAAAGATATCCGGAGAAAGTAATATTTTGTTCTCAGGCTAAAATTTCATAGGAAGCTTTTGAAAATGACCTCCTGGGTAAGGAAAATTATGGATCCTATCTATTCTCTGGTTGAGCAAACACATTGAATTCAATACAATCTCAGCACCACATGTGCATAGAACAGAGCAGGACAGTTTGTCTGATAAATGCGTTTATAGCAACAATATTTATGAGATCTATGTAGGCTTTGAGACACTGAACTGAAGAAGTTTGAGCTTCATGTTAACAATGATAGCAACAAGCCATTTTGTTTTCTTTGTGAGCGCTTTACAAAGCACTATCCAATTTAATCACGAAAAGAAAACTGTCCTATGAGATAAGCATGAAAAAGTTTAGGAAGCAGAAAATGTTAAAGCTCAATTGCTGTTTAGTTGAAACTCCTTTTTTCAGGTCTTCTCATACTGGGTTTCTCTTTTTCTTTATGTCCTCATTATTTAAAATGTAATAAGGACATTGGTACTTATTGGTCTCATCAGCCTCACCCGGTAGCTTGTTAGCAATGCAGAATCTTCTAACTCACTCTTGAGCTACTGAATCAGAATTTGCATTTAATAAGATTCTCAGGTGATTTGTATGCACATTAAATTGTGAAAAGCATTATCTACATGGTGTCGTATCAGTCATCTGGAATGCCTGTTTTTGGAATCTTAATTCATTATGAATGAGGGATAAGTAGAGGGCATTGTCATAAGAATAAGGTGTCAATCTATGAATCTTCTCAAAACATAATCAGATTCAAATATGAATGGCACCAGTGATACCAATATAGTATAGGTTAAGGTTATAGACTCTGAATCCTGGTTTTGCCACTTACTGTGTGGCCTTGGGAACACTCCTTAACTCTTTAAGATTCAGTTCCTCATTTATAAATGAGAATAAGTATACTAAACTCAAGAGGTTATCGTAAAGGTCAAATGAAATGAGTACACAGAGTGGGCACACAGTGAGTTTGCAGTCATGTTTATTCTTTAAGTATGACATGAAACAGAGATTCACTCCAGCTGCCTATCTTTCCAAGAAAGAAAAAAAAAAAAACCTTTTAAAGTCTTTCTTTTAGATTTTTCACTAAGTCATTCCTTTGAATACTATCATAGAGACCTGCTTTGTGTTAGCTTCGATCTATGGAATTCTGCGGTGGTGCAAGGTCATGATGAGCTTCCAGTGAATTATCCCACAAGGAAACCTTGACACATTTTCTGGACTTTTAGCCACAGAGATTACTCATGTCTGCTCATATTCTGATTCTAAGAGGCCAAAATTATTAGGTAATGGGGTGACTTGAACTCTCCCTTTTTGGGATACAAGTCTGGCCCTTCTAGGGTTGATACACTTCAAAAATTATTCTTGAAATCTGTGGAACAACTGAAAAGAAGCTCAGATAAATTCTCTTTTCCAGGAGTCCTGGAGACAAGGGGACAGAGGAAGAGTGATCTGTGCAGGGATGCTGGAAGCCACAGGGAGACTATAGGAATTGCATCCTAGAAAAAGGAGCTGATTACAGGAGGGTCAGCTGAAAACAAGGAGCCACAGTATACTCAGTTTAGTCCTCCAGCACCATCCTGGCAGCACCATACCAGCCAGCAAGGTGTTAGGCTGGTGCAAAAGTGATTAGTATTGCACCGGCCTAATATTTTATTTTTGTTGTTATTGCTATTTTTTGAGATGGAGTTTCACTCTTGTTGCCCAGGCTGGAGTGCAATGGCATAATCTTGGCTCACTGCAACCACCACCTCCCAGGTTCATGCAATTCTCTTGCCCCAGCCTCCCAAGTAGCTGGGGTTACAGGTACCTGCCACCACACCCTGCTAATCTGTGTATTTTTAGTAGAGATGGGGTTTCACCATGTTGGCCAGGCTGGTCTTGAACTCCTGACCTCAGGTAATCCACCCTCCTTGGCCTCCCGAGGTGCTGGGATTACAAGCGTGAGCCACCATGCCTGGCCAAGCCTAATATCTTAAAGAAAAGAACTAATAAAAAAATTAAATGACTGTGTTCTTTCTGGTATGTGTAGTGGCAACATGAAGATCCAACTTTTGTTCTGAGTGAAACAAGAAACACGGAAAATGCTTTATGAAAACGTATTACATAGAGATGACTTATTTAAGTTAATATTGTGCCATTGTTTCTCATATAGGAAGAATTTCCTATATGTGTGGTGTGCAATTTAAAATTAGATATCATAAACCACTAGGGTAAAAATATATGAGGCCAATACCAGGATGCTGTTTCAGCATGCGGAATCATTATTCTTTATAGAGCTAACAAATTCTTAAAAGACAGGCTGAGAGTAAGGATCTGAAAACACTGCAGACTGTCAAAGGCATACAAGGAATTTAAAAATGCAAAATGAAATTTAAGTGAAGTACCTTAGTTCCTCTTCTTGCTTTCCTACTGAACAGCAACCCTATGTCTTTCTGTAGAAATGTTTACTTTGCACCATTATTTTGACACGTTCAAATATGACACTTTGGTCATATATTACTGCATATTTAAGCAGGAGATATCTATCAGATACATGTAAGAAACATGTTGGTTTGGTCTAGAAAGGCAGGACAACTCAAAGTGGGGGTAGGGTAGCCACTATAAGACTTCAAAAGAACCTTGGTCTCCACAATCTTTTATCTCAACCTAAAACTTCCTTTCTATTGATCTCAGGTCTTTAGACAAACTCAACCAATTGTCAATCAAAAAATGGTTAAATTTACCTATAGCCTGAAAGTCCCCACTTTGAGTTGTCTTGCCTTTCTGAACCAAACCAATGTACTTCTTAAATGTATTTGATTGATGTCTAATGCCTCTCTAAAGTGTATAAAACCAAGCTGCGCCCCAATCACCTTGGGCACATGTTCTCAGGACCTCCTGAGGGCTGTGTCACGGGCCATGGTCACTCATATTTGGCTCAGAATAAACCTCTTCAAATATTTTACAGAGTTTGACTCTTTTCATCGGCAGAAATTAACGAGAAACTAGCAATGCCTTTAATTGCCTGAGCTGGTTACTTGAGCAGACTGTCATCCACGCCTCCCTCCTCTGAAGCCCTCCTTGCTGTCCCACTCTATTAGATTATCAATTTTAGATCAACTGCTGCAGGTGGTGCCTGGCTCTGCTTGATGGGCTCCCTTCAGTTTGCCAAAGATTTATAAAAGCAGTGTTTTAAAGAATGGCGTTTACTCACTGAGCTAATTTTCCTCTCAGTTAGAATTCCATCATTCTTTAGCCTTAAGAGTAAAAAGTGAAAGGAGGATGGAATTAACTAAATAGAGAACTTCCTATATTTCTCTATGTGACTATTGTGTTACCCTTCTCTAATAGAATAACCCTCTGCTCTTATGGTCAAGCTAGTGTCATCCAGAGATGAGATACAAGAATCCAGGGAAATTTTTTTATCAATGATTGATTTTATGGGGTGTTATTGATTCATAATAGTAACAATAATTTTAAAATCATATATATATATATATTTGAAACCCTGGGAAAGTTATACGGGCATCAAAACTTTCATTTTGGAATCATTTGCCAATTTTGCCTTGAAGATTCAGAAGGCTTCTGGAATTTTCTGAACACAAATAATTAAACAGTATAATTTCCATATTATCTCTCTTTTTAAAAAGATGAGTGCTTAAATATGCAGAAAACAACTTTATTATTGATTTTTAAACGTAATACAAAACACCTAACCAATGCACAGCATTGAAACAACTCATCAATTTATCTGGCATCCTTGATTGGAGAGTCGTTAACAAAATGCTAATTTAATTAAGCCTTAACTGTTTTTTTCTGACACCCTGATTAGAAAATGTTCAACTAAGAATATAATCTTCAATACCAATAACGTTTCAAATTTTTTTCAAATTCGTGAAAGAACTCTTGATTCAAATTTGATTTCCTTTGTGTCTAAACCAATCTATGAGGTAGCAATTTTACTCATGTTTATCCTTGGTCATCTGAGGATGTAGCAGTAAAGAAACAGTAGTCAGAAAGTGTTTTTAGGAGAAGGAGGAGGAGGAAGAGGAGGAGGCATGGGATTAGGAATAGAATCAAGACTTGAGTAGTTTTGGAAAAAAGGATTTAAGAGAGACATTTTTTTCAGCCCAATTCCAAGACATTAGATGATGTTATTAGAACTTAAACGCAAAAACGTTCTGCTGGCTGAAATGACATTTTGCATATAGGAAGTGTGTTACGTTGCTAGGGCTGCTCTAATAAAATACTACAGACCAGAT
This sequence comes from Symphalangus syndactylus, assembly GCF_028878055.3. Taxonomy (NCBI): domain Eukaryota; kingdom Metazoa; phylum Chordata; class Mammalia; order Primates; family Hylobatidae; genus Symphalangus; species Symphalangus syndactylus. The sequence goes on from NC_072438.2 coordinate 28,683,246, forward strand.
GGCTTCAACAACAGAAATTTATCTCACAGTTCTGGAGGCTGGACATCCAAGATCTAGGTGTCAGCAGGTTTGGTTACTTTCAAGGCCTCTCTTTTTGTCTTGTATGGATGAGCACCTTCTCACTGACCTCACATGCCCTTTTCTGTGTGCTAGTGCCTCCCTGGTGTCTTTTTCTCTTTTTATAAGGAAACCAGCCATACTGAATTAGGGTTTCATCCTAATGATCTTATTTTAACTTTAATGAGTAAAATCACAACCTCACAGGTTGGTTTAGACTGAAAGAAAATCTAATTCGAACCAAGAGTTCCTATGCATGAATTTCATAAAATTTAAAATATTATTGGTATTTAATATTACATAAGTAGTTGAACGTTTTCTTTTTTTTTTTTTTTTTTTTTTTGAGATGGAGTCTCGCTCTGCTGCCCAGGTTGGAGTGCAGTGGTGCAATCTTGGCTCACTGCAACCTCTGCTTCCCAGTTTCACTCGATTCTCCTGCCTCAGCTTCCCGAGTAGCTGGGACTACAGTCATGTGCCAGCATGCCTGGCTAGTTTTGTACTTTTTTTTTTTTTTTTTTTAAGTAGAGATGGAGTTTCACTATATTGACTGGGCTGGTCTCAAACTCCTGACCTCATGATCCGCCCACCTTGGCCTCCCAAAGAGCTGGGATTACAGCTGTGAGCCACCATCCCTGGCCTAGTAGTTGAATACTTTCTAATCAAGGTATAAGAAAAAAAAAAAAAAAACAGTTAAAGCTTAATTAAATTCACATTTTGTTCACCACCTCTTTAAAGGCCCCATCACCAAATATAGTCGTATTCTGAGGTATTGGGGTTTAGAACTTCAACATACAAATTTTGAGGGACACAATTCCACCGCTAACAGGTCAATTTCCCCTTCTTCTTCTTCCCCTTCCCCTTCTCTTCCTCCCTCCCTCCTTCCCTCCTTCCCTTTCTTCCTTTCTTTTCTTTCTCTCTTTCTTGTCGGGCAGCCTCCTGAACTAGAGTAGGCTCACAGACTCCCAACGGGGATTTTAACAAATATCCGCTGACTCTTGATGGGGTAAATCACTGTCAGCTGTGCCTACGGGGGCTGCTTTTTAACACTGCTGCTGAGCTGTTGGCTAGTGAAACATGTTAAGGTTCTTCCGGTCATCTGAAGATTTACGTGCCCCCTCCCTTATCAGTCCCTTACTCCGTCTTCACTCAATTATTATAATAGTATTATAACTGGTTATGCAGATTCATCTATGTCTCATCCTTCCATGAGAGCAGTCTGTCTAAAGCCTAGTTCTAATGAAAAAGCCCACAGTCCTTCGCTAATTCAGGCCACACATGTTTCTGCCATGTCTGCCTTGCCAGGAACTCCACTAGACATAAGACATACAAGAGAGAGCAGTCAAAACTTTCATTTGCTCCCCCTTGCCCTCCAGATAAAGTCCAAATTCCTTTGTATAACATTTAGTATTTAGACCTTACCCTCCTCCTCAAATGTCCCTAACCTTGAATTCACACAGGACTATTTTTTCACCTCCTAAACGTATTTTGCACATTAGAGCCAATACACCCTTTATGCTCTCTACTTTTCTATCTGTTCCCCTTCCTATAGAAAACCTGCACATCCTTCCATTCCAGCTTTAGATCCTTGCCATTGCATATTGTAGTGAGACTTCATGGATGTATGGAATGAAGAAGGATAATTTAAATGTTTCTGAACTGAGTATCTGGAAAGAATGAGGAAGGAACCATTCAATAGAGACAGAGAAAGGTGAAAGACAGTAGGATTTGTAAGGTTGGGGGCACCGAGTTAAGTTTTAGAAACTCCATGAGAACAGATTGTTCTGATGTGTTTATTGTTGAATCTTCAGCATATAGAACAGTTTCTGCCACACAGTAGAAATACAGTACATATTTGGCTTAATGAGAGTGTATGTGTGTAGTCCTTGGTAAGAAAATGATGCTACCTCAGAAGTCATGACCCCTTTATTTCAAAAGACACACAAATATAACAAAATTCCAGCACCACAAAAAATAACTTGACCCTTGAGGTTTATGATAATGGAAACTGAGCTTTAAATGTTAACACAGGTTAGAACTGAGGAAATCTATTATGATGTTTTGGAAATTAAGAGGATCCTTAATATGTTTTTTTGGGGTCAACTAATATATATTAATGTAAGAATTTTGTCCAGAAATTTAGAAGCTCTAACTCTGCTACTGTTAATTGCTAGATTTGCAACTTTGGTTATCAACGTTATCTGTTTAAATCTCTATAAAATGTAGACAGATAATCTACCTATCTCATGGGATTGTTATAAAAAATCAAATGAAATAATAAATATCAAAACATATTCAAAACTAAAAATGTCATTGAGGTATCATATATAACCACAGTGGCAATAACAGACATAGTTTTTTTGAGTAAACTAATATTGACAACTTCAGATAGGAAATAAATCGTTTGTTAAAAAGCACATTCATTGAGAACTTAGAAGAGTTTGGTAGTTGGATGATTTCAAGGTATGACTGATTATTTACTTTGGTTTTTGATTTTTGTGCTGTTGTTAGAAATGTAAATTTTTTTTTTTTTTGAGACGGAGTCTCACTCTGTCACCCAGGCTGGAGTGCAGTGGTGCGATCTCAGCTCATTGCAAGCTCCGCCTCCTGGGTTCACGCCATATTCCTGCCTCAGCCTCCCAAGTAGCTGAGACTACAGGCGCCCGTATGATATCAAATTTTCTTGAACAACTGAACTCTTATTAATCATCAAGATTTTTTTTAGCTAATTCCTTATTGACATTTAATCATAACAGCCTATTCTGATAAAAGAGATTCCTGAGCCAGAATACTGCACATTATTGTAATGTCCCCGCGTACCAACTTGAGATATTAATCTAATTAACCAAATTTCATGTAGCTGTCCTCCTATCTTTATGCAGAGCCTCTTATCATTCTTTTTTTTTTTTTTTTTTTTTTTGAGACAGAGTCTCGCTCTGTGGCCCAGGCTGGAGTGCAGTGGCGCCATCTCGGCTCACTGCAACTTCTGCCTCCGGGGTTCAAGTGATTCTCCTGCCTCAGCCTCCTGAGTAGCTGGGATTACAGGTGCACACCACCATGCCCAGCTAACTTTTGTATTTTCAGTAGAGATAGGGCTTCACCATGTTGGTCAGGCTGGTCTTGAATTCCTGACCTCATGATCCGCCCACCTCGGCCTCCCAAAGTGGGATTACAGGCGTGAGCCACCGCACCCAGCCTCATCAGTCTTTTTGAAAGTCTAATAGCTTAAATACTAACGATTGTCGTTACACTCATCTTACACGATTAACTATGCTGAAAATTCATTTGGATTTGTTTCTTTATGTCTTGAAGCCATTCTGTAATACCCACTTATTGTAAAGCTGGTGAAAATTCCTCTAAAATAGATGGAATAAAATTCAGATTGAGCAAGTTTTAATATGCCATTTTCAAAAGAGAACAGGTCATGCATTATTTTGCAACAGAGACCAGGTTCTAGTGACATCTACTCAGTGATGTTTCCCCTGATATCCCTGTTACTGTGCGGAGTTGATCATAATTGTAATAGCTGTTATTTGTAGAACTCAACATGGAGTTGCATAGCTTGGGCACACTACTTATGCTGCTAAGGCTCAGTTTCTTCACAGGCAGAGCAAGGATAATAATAGTACTTGTCTCATTTAGTTCTTTGAGAGGTTAAATGACATAATTCATGAAAAGTGCTTTATTTACTCAGTGCTCATTGCTTAGTAAATAGCTCGTAAATATTACTTATTGTTATTATTGAGCATAACAACTTTAACCACAGTAAACTGTGACAATTGGCAAGTGGAAACAACCTCGTGTCCTCCAATAGCGATTGGTCAAATTCATTATGATACCTTAAGATGCTAGAAGGATTATGCAGCCATTACATAATCTGTTATAGAGGAATAAATATCAACCTCTGAATATGCTCTAGATCTGCTGCTAAGCTAAAAAGTAGGCTACAAATGGTTTGCTTATTGAATAGACTAGAAAAGCATATATGAAAATGTTACTGGTGGTTACCTTTGGAATGCAGGAGTTTTTAATTTTTTTGGTATTTTACTTCTGTGTTTTTCTGCTTTCTTCACTGTTTTCCATAGAGTGCTATTTCATAGATCATATTAGAGTGGATGACATTATATACAAGAAATGTATGGCCCTTGTCACACAGTGCACCATGCTTCCCATCATTAGACATCCAGTTAATGATGAAAATGGCTATGCATATCTCTCTTGCCCACGACCCCAGCATCTTGAGATTTTATAATATACACAACTGTCGACTGCATTGCTTATGTAAGGCCACACAGAGAACAGACTATCATCCCCCAAAGCACCCAATGAATGCTTCCATTAGGGAGCTTGGGGCCCACGATGACAGAAACAGGCATGCTCACATGTTCACCTCAGTCATTCTGTTGTTTGGGACACATTAGTTTGGACACATTAAGACCTACCTATCCCAACCTTATTTTTTTATGCCTGCCTGCACTATAAAGATTGAAAAAGTTAATACTCACTTCCCTGTCTTCTTTTTATTCAGGACTGGTGAGGTGATACAATGAGACGCTTACCAATGTCTATTTCATTTTTTTCATGGGTGGGTGAAGGCTTGTGCTTTTGTGATGACAGTCATGACTAGTACATCCTTCTCTCTTACTTGTCTAGAGAGTAGGTGCAATTGAGCCACTGCATTTATCTTACAGCCTTAAGGGAAAGGCCAAAACATTCCCACAGCTGCCAGCACCGATATCACTGAGCCGCTAAATCAATGTGAACAAAAACTTCTTATTTCTAGTCTTCTCATTAAGTGAGGAAAATAAATTTCTATAGGTTTAAGGTTTAAGCAGCCACTAGGCAGTTTTTCGATCACTGTAAGCCCAAAGTATTCTTAATAGATACATTTTTCTTACTTAATACCACTGGGATCCAGACCTGATGCATATCTCTTTCGAATGTTTTGCTGTGATAATGATTTTCTTCATTCTAAATTAGCTTGGATTTCTCCTACTGGCTCACTTCACTTTAGAGTAGTAAATCTAGCACTCAAAAGACATATTTTTTTTAAAGAGGGAAGGGGCCAGGCGCGGTGGCTCAAGCCTGTAATCCCAGCACTTTGGGAGGCTGAGGCGGGTGGATCACGAGGTCAGGAGATCGAGACCATCCTGGCTAACACCGTGAAACCCCATCTCTACTAAAAATACAAAAATTTAGCCGGGCATAGTGGCGGGCGCCTGTAGTCCCAGCTACTCGAGAGGCTGAGGCAGGAGAATGGCGTGAACACGGGAGGCGAAGCTTGCAGTGAGCCGAGATTGTGCCACTGCACTCCAGCCTGGGCGACAGAGCCAGACCCCGTCTCAAAAAAAAAAAAAAAAAAAAAGAGGGAAGGAATTTTTGTGTGTGATTGTGTGTGTGTGTGTGTGTGTGTGTGTGTATTACATGAAGGGGAGGAAGCTTTTAATAATAATGTACACCTTTGTCAATAGTACATGGCCAAGTACAATTACGCCCTCTCAAGCTTCATTACCCAACAGATCTAACACACTGTGCCTAGTTCACTTTTTCCTTTGTTTTCTGCCTAGCCTCCTTCAACACCACTCCAGGATAAGGAAAGTGAAACATGGGGCTGAATATGGCAAGAATAGTGATCATAATCCATGTTTCAAATAAGAAATGAAGCAGAACGAGCCTAATGGAAATTTCAGAGAAAGTTTTTAGTTCTTTTTCCCTTTCCTAAATTCTAACATCTCCTTGGTCCTTTTGTCTGGGAGTTCAGTAATTTCACGGCAGCCTCTGATTCACTGAAACGTGCAATGTCTTATCAAGGTTATCCATCCCCATGTTTAACTCTGTTCCAACATAATTATCTGCAATAAAACTTCCCTCTTCTTAGTGTTTGGAAAGCAATCTGATGGCATTGCACTGAAGATGTAGTTACGCTTGGTTTTGCCTTGATCCTCTAGCCCTGCTTACGCCCCTTTGAGTGTGACACAGCTCCTAGAGGCAGCCTTTGGACCTGGTTATTAACAGAAGCTTTTCCTCCTCCTTTAACGTAAGAACTTCATTTTTTTATCCCCACATATTAAAAAAAAGAGATATCTTCACCTTTAATCGTCTGGGAAACTCACATTGAACATTTTGATCCAAAAAAGAGAAAAAATATACTCCAGTGGAATGGATATTTCTGACATAAGAGAAAGCTACATCAGACAGATTATGAGAAAAGTGAAACAAATCTAGTTTGTTTTAGCAGAATTGTCTGTCAGTTTCTTACAGGGCTATCCTTTCTTCTTACTAAACAAGGAAATAACTTGCTTGACTCTGACAATTACAAATTACTCTCGTTTGTTGAAATGACTTTGTTTTATGACCAACATTACAATGTAGCAAGATGACCGTTATGAATATTATTAAATAAGTGCCCAGTTTACTGTCGTGTAAACTGTGTTTGCTTACAGCATTTACTTCTTCCATAGTGTTCAGTTTTCATGGTTCATTATTTAAGAACCATGCTTACGAATTTCATATAATAGAAGGAACCCTAATAAAGTGTGAGTAGAAATAGACTGGCTTTACTGTACCATGTCTGGTGGCTTGAGATGGGTTAAATTAATTTTCAAAGATTATATACAAAGGAGAAAAGGGTGGGTAAATTTCTGGTAATAGTTTTTGCAACTTTAGTATTTTCTGATCCCATGACTCATTTTAAAAGATGAGTGCAGTAAGGCCAAATTGCATTGTTCTACCATCTTCCTGACACCTTGATGACCTAGGTTGGCAGGGATTAACTGGGGGTTTACTCCCCAGGCGATTCCTTTTTGCTTTTATAAATAAGTCAGTGCAGAAATGGCCTTCACTCATTGGATTCACACTCTATTTTAAACCCAGAAAATACATTCTAACATTTTTTATTCCAAGTAATTTATAAACAGGTTTACAAGTCCGTCAAACAGATTTTTGAATGACTCTATTATCCCTCAGGTTGCAGAAACCAGAAAACTTGGAATCATTATAGAGGAATTTTTGTCTTCAAATAATTGTCCATGTGGATACCACACTAAAATTTCGGAAGCAATAATCTGATCACTTTTTAATCCAGCTCCCAATGCATCAACGCTTCCTCAGTACAACTATGCTTAGTGACAAGGTCCTCTGATTTTGCCCCTTGTTTACTTTGCAATTCTCATTTTTTGCCATATCCTTCCCCAACGTAAGGCCTTCATAATCTTGCACTAGTCTGGTTACAAGAAGGCAAATTATTTTACATTTCTGGGGCTCTGACTAAAATTACTCCTCTGCTTATCCTTCAGGTTAAGTTCTACGAACAGATATGTTTTTAAAACTCAGATTTATCCAGATTAAAAAGGAAGAAGCAAAATTATCTTCATTTGCAAATGACATGATCTTGTATGTAGAAAATCCTGAGAGCCACACATACAAAAAATTAGAGATAAAAAAAATGAATTCAGCAAGTTTTAGGATACAAGATCAATATGCAAAAATAAATTCATTTCTATGTGCTTGCAATGAATAATTCAAAAATGAAACCTAAAGAAATTCATTTATAGGCTGGGTGCAGTGGCTCACACCTGTAACATAACAACAAGGTTTTTTATATATAACAACTAAAGCATAAGTAAGCAAGCAACCAATCAAACAAGCAAATAAATTGAACACTGAAAAAATTTAAAACTTCTGTGCTTCAAAGGACGCCATCAAGAAAGTGAAAAGACAACCCACAGGATGGGAGAATATTTTTGCAAATCATATGTCTGGCAGGAATTTAGTATCCAAAATATATAGAAACTGTTACATCTCAACAATAAAAAGACAAATAACCTAATTTTAAAAATAAAAAGAAATTTGAATAGGTTTATCCAAAGAAGATATGCAAATGGCCAGTAAGCACCTGTAAGCATGCTCAAAATCATTAGTCATTAGGAAAATTGAAATCAAAACCACAAGAGACCATTTTATACTCATAGGTTAAGGCTATAATAAAAAAGGAGGACAATAATTTATGTGGGTAAAGACGTGAAGATATTAGAACACTCATGACTGCTGGTGAGAATGGAAAATGGTGCGGCCTGTTTTGAAAACATTTTGGAAGTTACTAAAAATGTTAAACACAGAGTTACCATATGACCCTGACATTTCAATCCTAGGTATATCCTGAAGAACAGTGAAAATATATGTTCCCACCAAAACTTGTCCACAAATGTTCACAGCAGCATTATCCACAGTAGCCAAAAGGTGGAAACGACCACAATGTCCATGAACTGATGAATGTATAAACAAAAGGTGGTTTTTTCAGCCAAAAAAAAGAATGAATAGTGATATGTGCTGCAACAGAGGTGGATCTTGAAAACAATGTACCAAAAAATAAAAATAAAAATAAAAAAGAAGCCTGACTCAAAATGCCACACATTTTAGAATTCCATGTATATGAAGTGTCCAGGTTAGGAAAATCCATAAAGATAGAAAGTTGATGAGTGTTAGCCAGGAACTGAGGGAAAGAGGGAATAGCAAGTGACTGCTAATGGGAATGGGGTTTATTTTTGGGGTGATAAAAATGTTCTAGAATTAGCTAGTGGTAGTGATTGCACAACCTTGTGAATATACTAAAAAACACCAGATTGTATATTTTAAAATGGTAAAATTTATGTTATGTGAATTATATCTCAATTTAAAAATAAGTTCAGCTTATCTATTAGGTTCTCCAAGCAAAATTTCCTCACTTCTAAGGCCACCCCCAGCACTCCTTCTCCAATTACGCTACTGCAGCTCATAGTTCTAGGAGATTTAGTGTAGTGGTTAAGCAGCTGGACAGAATGAATGCCTTTCTTAAAATTCCTCTCTAGCTGAACAATTGTGAGCAAGTTATTTAATCTCACTGGGCCTCAACTTACTCATCTGAAAGTGGTAATAATATACCTCACTCACAGGTTGTTTTGAAAATTATCTGAATCAATATTGCAAAGCACTTGAAACAGTACCAGGCATGGCCAGGCGCGGTGGCTCACATCTGTAATCCCAACACTTTGGGAGGCCAAGATGGGTGGATCACCTAAGATTAGGAGTTCGAGACCAGCCTGGCTACCATGGTGAAATCCCATTTCTACTAAAAATACAAAAAAATAGCCAGGTGTGGTAGCGGGTGCCTGTAATCCCAGCTACTCAGGAGGCTGAGGCAGGAGAATTGCTTGAACCCAGGAGGCAGAGGTTGCTATGAGCCAAGATTGCACCATTGCACTCCAGCTTGGGCAACAAGAGCGAAACTGTCAAAAAAAAAAAAAAGGAAAAAAAAAGGAAATAGTACCAGCCATTCAATAAGTACTTAATAAATGTACTATTATCATTAAAGCAATTGTTATATTATTATGATTGCCATAAACATTCCCCTAAAATTCATATGTTAAAACCCTAACCCCAAGGTGATGGTATTAGGATGTAGGGAGTTTGGTAGGTGAATGCAATGAGTGCTCTCATAAAAGAGACCCCAGAGAGCTCCCACATCCCTTCTTCATGTGAAGATGCATCAAAAAAAAAAAAACGGCCCTCACCAGACAGGTGACTTGGTGAGGTAGATTTGGCCCTTACCAAATCTACCAGTTCCTTAATCTGGGGCTTCCCAGCTTTCAGAACTGTGGGAAGTAAATTTCTGTTGTTTATAAGCCACCCAGTTTATGATATTTTGTTATGTAGCAGCCCACACTAAAATAATTATAATTGCTATTTGGTATGTCTCTCTAGCATTGTACCCTACTGTCTATCACTACAGGCACTTAGAGATGTGTTGTTTTTGAATGGCTGCTCCCAGGATCTAATTGAAGTCACTCGTGCCTCTTCAGGCTCAGCAACTCAACTGTAGTCTGGTAATGATATCTTCGTCCAAACAGCATAGAAATAAACAACATGGTGGGTTCAGATCCTACCAAGGATCCGAACCCTAATTAGTTGAAAATATACCAAGAATGTTGCAATCTGCTTCTTCTAAAATACATTTGCTCCAATGACCATAGAAGGAAAGAAACCTGCCTTTGCACTAGGGTCTTTGGAAATTAATAGAAAGTTCTGAGAGACAATAGTTCTGTGAAAAGGCTTAGATTTTTTGGATGCCTGAAAGAATGCTTACACATCCTTGCAGTAAGAGAGTCTAAGAAGAAAAAAAGGTTCTATCATTGCTTGTGTTCCCTATCCTGAAGTTTTCTCTCTCCGAATGACTGTTTCACTCATCAGTTCATAATCTTCTCTGACACATATTTTTCAAAGCGCCAACAAACACTATTTATTCTCCACATGAACATTTCTCTTATGTAATCCAGGAAATAAAATATTATACTCAAATGAGTTCAGCTTCTTGTCCTATATGCCAGCCCTGGCAACAGAGCTGTAAGCAATACTTTTTGAAGTTCACCCTCACATCTACTCAGCAGGAGTGCAAAGCAAGATGAGAAAGTGGCTTATTACTTTTTTTTTAGGGAGGATGAGTTCCAGAAAGAAAATTAAAACCACGAAAATATTTTCCTTGGGTGACATAGACTCAGCAAAAGTAACTCAAAGATAATTGTTTGGATATGTGTAGCTTTACAAGCAATCTATTAAAAATATTTTGATTAATACAACATATTAATTTTGTTCTGCAAAATAAAGAAAATGCCTTATAGTCACTAGGTTTTTCTATAACAACAATGTACTAATGTTAGCTTCAAGCCACTCTAGGACATACTGAATTTTCTTCTTTCTTCAATCAAGGGTTTGATGTTGTCTAATGTGAAACAAGGAAGAAAATACATGCACGTTATATGTATATATATAAGTATATATACACACATAAATGAAACAATAGTATTTGATCTGCTAGTCAGTGAAATATTTTATGATTATAGGTACAATATTTGGAATATTTGACAACATCACTCTAATTGTATCTTCTTTACACAGAAAAATGATAAAGAGCTTTCCCTCAGTTTAACATTGCAAGCCGTCAATGAGATTAAATGTTGCTTTAATGCCAGAAAACAAAAACAAACAAACAGAAAAGACCTTGGGGCACACTGGAGTTGAAAGGCCTTTTCAAACTGCATTTTTACATTCTCCCCTTTTTCATTCTTTTCCCATATGGCTGGAAAAGGAGAAGAAATTTTATGATGCCGCAAAATGTCTATTTGTGAGTTTATTCCTGAAACAGACAGCTTCAGAGAAAAAAAATGAATTAGTTCAATTTTCCATGTCCCCCTACCTCTTACAGTCCTTCAAGTTACTTTGTGGTCATACCACAATCAGCTCTGTCCACCTTCACTCACAATCTCCTCCCTTATAAAATGACCCCTAACTCTCTCAGGTTCTATTATTTCTGCCCCAAAGAGCTCTCTTCTCTGACCTCCACCCACATTTCCTGCCCACGTAACCTCAGAGTGGCTTTTTAGAAGTGTTTACCTCTTTGTAGTTGTTATAGTACACTTGCCTCATCCTGTAAAACTGTGGTGATGTTGCTTATTTTTCTCGTGAGATTTTCAGTAGCTTTATGCACTAATAGAAAATATATGTGTGGTTTGTGTGTGCAATCTAGGAGAAAAAATAGTACTATTATGAAATAGAGGAGTGAAACAGTGGGAAGGGGAAATGAATTTTCCATGAACACATGAGGTTCAAGAGATTTTAGAAGTTCATTTTAATTGGTAGCCCTTAGCATCCACTCAAAAAATCAGAAATAATAATACTTATAATCACAGCACGTTCTGGATGGGTGTAGCTTCTGTTAGCTAAACAGGAATCTAGTTTAAAATTGCAAAAATCTTCTCCCCTCCCCCTGGGCAGTTTTGCTCACAGAAAGCTTGGCTGTTCAGCTGTCAAAGCCATTTGTTTTCAGTCTTAACTCTCTTGCAGCAACAGTTAAGCCAAACCCATAATGGAGGAACATTTTCTAATAACCTGTGATATGATTAGCTTCTCCAAAGTCCTAAACTAAACTGTTTTGGCTTAATCCCAGTTAACTTAATTGTGGTCACACTCATTTTATTTTTCCTTACCTCCTGTCCTTTCCCTTTCATTTTTTTTTCTTTTTTGGTTCTTCCACCATTGACCATCTTATGTTTATATATATACATATATTTATATATATGTATATATGTATATATTTATATATAGTTATATATATTTTTATATATATTTATATTTATATATAGTTATATATATTTTTATATATTTATATATATTTTTATATATTTTTATATATATATATATATATATAAAACTTTTTAAATTGAGATGGGGTCTTGCTCTGTTGCCAGGCTGGAGTGCAGTGGCACGATCTCGGCTCACTGCAACCTCTAACTCCCTGGTTCAGGCTATTCTCCTGCCTCAGCCTCCCGAGTAGCTGGGATTACAGGCACCCACCACCATGCCCAGCTAATTTTTGTATTTTTAGTAGAGAGGAGGTTTCACCATGTTGGTCAGGATTGTCCTGACCTTGTTATCCGCCTGCCTCAGTCTCCCAAAGTGCTGGGATTACAGGCGTGAACCACCCCACCTGGCCATGATTTATATTTTTTGAATGACTCTTGGCTTCAATTCTTTTCCCTACAGGGGTCACACATGTAGTTATTTAAATTTATCTGTTTTACAAAATGTCTGTCAAGCACCTCCATGCTAAACTGCTTCACCCTAAAATGGGATAGTGAGCAAGACCAGATGTGGTCCTGCCCTCAGGGAGCTTATGGCCTACTAAAAGTGGGTACCTCATTCACATTAATCATTCTATAACCTCAAATGAGACAATGTCCTGAATGAAAATAAATAAGATTTTTGAGAAAAATTTTTAAAAAAATGGGCCAGGACTGAGACACTGAAAAAAAGATGGAAAGCACAGTCTAAGCTGACAACTCAGGGCTGAGTAGGTTATTCTTGAGAAACAAATCTGGCCAGGCATGGTGGCTCATGCCTGTCATCCCAACACTTTGGGAGGCCGAGGCTGCAATGCCTGTATCAGGAGGCAGAGATAAAGTGTGATTCTTCTGTGAAAGCCTCTTCTAGTCAGCTAGCGAACACATTTGAGTAAAACCCAATAACGACAGGTATGTGGAAGAGATCGCCATGGTGCAGACCTTTTGTTTTAATGTGTCCAACTTGGCCTTCCTCAGGATTGGAGCTAATTTTCACATGACACAGCTCTAACTTTTTGCAAGTAAGACCTTTTCATTTGAATTTTCCCCGTTTCAAAGAAAAGTTTTGAGTGTTATTAAAGGCCAAAGTACTGAAACTCTTCTGGTGGAATTTTTCTTCTTGGTGAATTATTTACATTGGGATAAATGATTCAAAATCAATACGTTGCAGTTGGATGGAATATGAAACAAGCTCATCTCTGCAGTTTCCTCCCGACAGTACTACTCTGCTAAACCGTCAAACAGATGAGGTGTTAGTCTTACAGAGCTTTCTCTTTAAAATGTTCTAGGGCCTCATAACCTCTCCACTGGGAAGCTATTCAACATCTCACTTCTGTTTTGCACTCTAGGTCCGTATTCCTCTTTATTTTAAGTATAGATGAAGAACTCTTCACATACTTGATAATAATTGGTTTCTCTGATATTAAAAGAAGTCATGGGTACTAGATACAGGAGCAGATCCAAGTCTAGACGGTATGGATTAATGTCAAACCAGGCATATCTTTTTTCTCTTTTGATACTTTCTATGGGCTTTTCATTTTATTTCCTCTGAGAAGATGAAAAGTACTCCATAATCACAGGAATTCTCCATGGTTCTCCTTGCTCTCTCAACACATAATTAAGAAATTCCTACTGGATTCCAGATGCCGTACTAGGAACTGGAATTCGGCAGTGAACAAGACAACCATGTTTCCTATCTTCCTGGAGCCTGCAGCAAGAGTGGTCTCACCCTGCCCTCTTCTCCTTTCCTCTCCTCCCTGTGTAATACATCATGGGTTTAGAAATGGAGGAGGTGGTCTATTACCCAGGAATGCACTTTACATCAAAATCAGTGACTGTATAACTGAGTCCACACTCAATCCAAAAATCCACAAGGGAAGTCTAGAGAGTTAGGAAAACCAAATCTGTGAGCAAAAATGTCAATGGCAAGTAGGCCAACTATAAGTAAGATATAATCTGGGCACTGGTACTGCAGACTAAATCTCCCTTTTGCTAAGGTGCTAACATACCAAAGGGGCCTTTAGGCAAGGCATCCAGGTATAAAGGCCCAATGGTAAGAATAACCTATTTTCTTCTCACCTATTTTATTTTTTTCTCTTTTACATAAAATGATACAGAAAGTTAGAGTGATTAGGATTATTAGCAGGGCTGATGTGAGAGGAAAAGATTATAATAGTTGTAAACATAATAGCAACAGGTATATCATGTTTTACAACTTGACATGCTTTATTCAGTGTGTTTCAGTGAAAAGGGGTCAGGCAGACCTAAGTTTCAATCTAGTAGACATTAGCCCTTGGAGAGCAGAGGCTCTGGTGTTCTCATTTGCATTCCAGGCTCCTATTACTGAACCAGGAGCACTGACAGGTATTCCATGAATGCGTGTGAATGATGGATGAGTCCTTGCTCGTCTGCCTTTGGGCAGTTTGTTAGTGGAAGAGTCCTTTCTCTCCTTACTCCCATTTTTTCCACATTAAAAAAAAAAGATAGACTGGGCACGGTGGCTCACGCCTGTAATCCCAGCACTTTGGGAGGCCGAGGCGGGCAGATCCCAAGGTCAGGATATCGAGACCATCCTGGCTAAGATGGTGAAATCCCATCTCTACTAAAAATACAAAAAATTAGCTGGGTGTGGTGGCAGGTGCCTGTAGTCCCAGCAACTTGGGAGGCTGAGGCAGGAGAAGGGCGTGAACACAAGAGGCAGAGCTTGCCCTGAGCTGAGATTGCGCCACTGCACTCCAGCCTGGGCGACAGAGCAAGACTCGATCTCAAAAAAAAAAAAAAAAAAAAAAAGATAAATATGTACGTTTTAATATTGGTTGGGGGGGTCAAATGAGAAAGCAGCTGGTACATGGAAGGTGCTCAATAAATGTATTTCTTTAAAGCTTTATTATTATCTCTGACTCCATTTACTTACCACCAGACTTTAGTGGAACTGGCCTCAGAAACCCAATTTCTGGCTATAACCCTATATTGGTAATTAGAATCCTCTTCTCTTTCTGGGTCTTGCTTTGAAGTCTGAAAAGGACCTGCTCTCTACTTATTTTGACTATGGTAATGTTTATTGAATGGCTCTAGGCCATTTGAAATGAGACAAGTATAAAAAATTTAAATTACAGTATTATTACACCATTCTTAAGTAATTAAATTATTTCAGAATGTAATTTTCATATATTGAAATTTATAATATCAAATTATATGCAATTAGACGTAATTTCTAAGAGATATGATGGAGAAATCTATTTAAATTTTCTATTTTGCCAAAGTTATTCAGTTTTAAAACCATTCATTTCACAAGATTCTTTAATTCTTGTAGGCTAAATGACACACTGAACAATTCCTGGACAGCCCTGCAGATATGGACTAGGAAAAAATTAATTGTCATTGTATATCTGTGCTAAGATTTTGAAATGATTAAAATTTGTACAATAACATTAATAATCATTGTAAAGTACAGTACTTCTCATCTTGAAGGGCTTTCATTTCCATCTTTATGCAACCCAGACATATTATGAACATTCTGCAAGGAGAGGATAACAGAGCACAGGCTCACAATCATGAAAAGGAATATTGTGGAACCATATGAAATTTAAGGTAACTGGGGCAAAAGATACACAGTGGGGAGAGGCAGGGTTGCAGACTGGACTTTTGTCTAGTCATGTTTTTATGAGACATGTACAATACATGGAGGAGCCAAGTGATCCCTGTGGACGATGGAGAGTGACTGAGAATGACAATGATCCACTTGCATTTTAAAAAAGATAAGCTTGGGGCCGGGCGCGGTGGCTCACGCCTGTAATCCCAGCACTTTGGGAGGCCGAGGCGGGTAGATCACGAGGTCAGGAGTTCGAGACCAGCCTGACCAATATGGTGAAACCCCGTCTCTACTAAAAATACAAAGCCAGGTGTGGTAGTGCATTCCTGTAATCTCAGCTACTTGGGAGGCTGAGGCAGGAGAATTGCTTGAACCCGGGAAGTGGAGGTTGCAGTAAGCCAAGTCATGCCACTGCACTCAAGCCTGGCCACAGAGTGAGACTTCATCTCAAAAACAAAAATAAAATAAATAAAAAAGATAAGTTTTGCCACAGGACAGAGGAGGAATTGGAGTTAAAAAGAACTGGAAACAGGAATACTAGAGAAGGGGTTGTTTCTACAGTCCAGTTAAGAGTTGATGAAGAACTGAACAAGAAAAGGTACTGGTGATGGGAAAAATAGTGGGACACCTGGCTCAAGAGGTGTTCCCGAGGCAAAATTGACAGGATTGGAGATAGAGAATTCTAAGTTGACACCAGTGTTTAAAAGCTTGTAATATAGGGCTGATGAGGATGCAGTGAGAGCGTGGAGGATGAGATGTAGGTTACTTTGGCTGCCATTTGCAATTTTTGAATCAAAAGAGATCCACCATGGATTAATGATGAGAACTATTAATATGTGTTCAAAATTTCACAGTACTTTCAGATATATTTTCTGGTTAGAGCCACACAATAACTCTGTAAAATAGGTAGATAGGCAGATAAGAGAAGAAAGGCTCAGAGAATCAAGTCAGTTGGGTAAGGTCACATGGCATTAATTGTCAGATTCTTTGTTTATTATGTCATGTTACTTTTTATTAAACAAAATCAGTGAAATAAAGCTATAGGTAGGAATAAAGCTATTTCACATTTGAACATTTATGAAATATCTGCTGTGGATGCTTAATATCCATTATTTAATTTAAAAAATAGAATTGCAGAATTTAAATTATGAAAAACTGTGATTGCAAATAAATTCAATTTCTAATGCATAATATCCTTTTTTGTGTGTATGGTTCTGCATAGAACATTCTACCCTTTCGAAATAAAAACAATAATGAATAAGCTTTGTTGAATTGCTAAAAACAACTATTGATAAATCTATGTGGGTGATGTTAACAAGTTGAATATTAATGAATGACTGTCTCTGTTATATTTGTCATGAGGCTATTGTCTTTACAGTATGCTAGATTTATGACATCCATAACTATAATAATTAAACTTAAGATGAAAACATTTTTTATCTCAGTTAAAAATATGCAGATACATACATAATTGCTCAAACTTATTTCAGATGATGTGAGCAAAAATAAATGGCAAAAGAAGCATCAGTTAAATAAATTCAGTAGACTTGAATGCAGGAGACCCATATTCCAAGCCCAGCTTTGTGACTGTTACCAGTTTTAGGACCTTGGTAACTGTGATGGTTAACATTGTATGTCAACTTGACTGGCCTAAGAGATGCTCCGATGGCTAGTCAAATGTTCCTTCTCGGTATATCTGTGAGGGTGTTAACTGGAAGAGATTAGTATTTCTATCAGTAGACTGAGTAAAGAAGATCACCCTCACTAATGTGAGTCGGCATCATCCAGTCCATTGAGGGCCTCAATAGAACAAAAAGGTGGAGGAAAGGCAAATTATCTCTTTCTTTGGAGCTGTGATATCCATCTTCTCCTGCTCCCAGATATCGTAGTGTCCGGTTCATTGGCCTTCAGACTAGGAGTGATTATACTACTGGCTATCCTGGTTTGCCAGCTTGCAGATGGCAAATGGTGGGACTTCTGGACCTCATAATAGTGTATCTGTCTATCTGTCTGTCTGTCTATCTATCCTATCTATCTATCTATCTATCTATCTATCTATCTATCTATCTATCTACGTCCTATTGGTTCTATTTCTCTGGAGAAACCTAATACAGTAAATAAATTTACTTAATGTCTCTGAACTTCAGTTTCTTTATCTGGAAAATTAGAGCATGAAAATAAATATAGAAAAGTTCTTAGAAACTATAACGTACTCAAGTATAAAATATGGAATAGCCAACCAAGAAAACTATTTGGAAATATTTTTTGCAAGATGCCTACAGCCTAAGATGTAGAATTCTTCAAATGCATTAAATGCTTTTAAAAATATTGTTTATAGAATTTATTTTTCAAGTTATGTTCTTCTGCTGTACAAAATATCCCCTCCACTGTCTCTAAAAACCTTATAAAAACATAAATGTTACAGTTTATAGTTAAACTTGTGTGTGTGTGTGTGTGTGTGTGTGTGTGTGTGTGTGCGTGTGTGTGTGACAACAGAGTAAAAAAGATGGATTTTTCTCTTTGGATTATGAACTTCCTCAGTAGATAATTTCAAAAGGAGTGATTTGTCAAAAGACTACAGCAGTGTCACCAAAATCAGAGAATAGTTCTTTAAGGTCATCATATTAAAGGCCAAGACTCATTTACATGTAGAAATCCTGCTGTGTTTGCTAAAAGTTTGTCTTTGTTTCACAGTCACAAGTTGTATTTCTATTCTTCCATTTTTTGCAAGAGAAAACACTTTAAGTCACACCTGGCACTGAGCTAACACCATAAGCAGACTAGCTACATGATGATATTTGAAACAAATTTAAAATTCACTTAATGAACTCAATTATTGTGTCAGCTTATACATCTTCACACCATTCCTACCATTTTCTTGTCATTTTTTTTCTGCCTTGAGAATGAGGTATCTGCAGTGGATACTGAATCATCAATATCTTCTGCATGGAACTCTGTCTAGTTCCTTCATTGTACTCACCTATATAGATGCATCACAAAAAAAGCTCATTGATACATAGTTCATAATTTGTAACAGTGACTCTAAGATAACTTTAGTGTGGGACAGTCTCAGAATAATATTTTGAATGAAGCAAAAGATTATATACTAGAGAACCACCAATGTATGAGTTGGGACTGGTTTCCACCTTTCCATGCACTATGGTGACTTAAGCAAATACGCATTTATTTCTACAAAACAGTAAGTTCAGAAGTACATGGTCTGATTTAAGCCTTCTTGTTTGTCATGTTAAACTGTGACTTATATTCTCATGCTCAAAAATGGCTACTGTATCTTTAGGGGAAGAAAACAGAATGGAAAGAAGCAGTGTCTGACTCACTCCACTTTAACATTGCATTAAAATTTTTTTTCAAAGTTTCATGGACTCCAGTTACACTCCAATATATTCAATATATTTGTGATGGCTTGTCATGTACTCAATGACATGTCATGTACTCAAGATCAAAGATTTACTCCATATTCTTCATTGTTTAGCTCCTATCCCATAGAGAGAGTATCACATATGAGTTATTCTTTTCTCATTTTAGATTTGAAGTCACTCTGACTCAGGGATATACTAAAACGACTGATACATCCTAATTAATTTTGAGTATGTGTGGCTTGAATTATTGGGACATTGAATGCTAACCACTTGATAAACAGTCTTGAAGCTTTTGCACTTGGAGCCAAATTACTTTGATCTGATTGAGAGCATGAAACAGTTCGTATTAGGTTTTATTATTTCTAGGCCATTGCTTCAGTGTGAGAAATCCACATATCAGTCTCACTACCAGAAGCGCCATGTATCAGTAATGCCAAGAATGGAAATCCTCTCAATGGCGGTACCAAGCCTAAGCACAATCTTTGTGTCAGATTAACTTTGAGATGCTCATGATTTCTTCCAAATATTAGCATACATGTTTATGCAGTCAGAGAATCCTCCAGTTTCATTCCCCTTTATATATTTTTAATAGAGTCTATTTCAATATATTGCAATATAAAAACTTTCTCTTTGCTTTCTTTTTAACCTATATCCTACAACCTAGCACAAGCCCAGAACATAGTCAAAAATAAATATTGAATGCATGAATGACTTTGGGCCAGTTTCTAAGCCTCTGTATACTATAATTTCCTCATTAGTAAGCATATATGTCAAAATGCTTAGCAATTTGGGGTAATGAAATGCATTAACTTGGGATTAGAAAGGAATCAGTTTGCATCCCAGATCCACAATTTATCATCTTGTAGAAACTTCAAAATTAACTTTTAAATTAATACATGCATTCATTCATTAATTTAACTCCATGGACTGCTCTAAATACTAGAAACACATAAGTGGAAAAAAATGTTTTCTAGTAGCTCATAGTTTAGTGTAAGAGACAGAGACCAGTGCATGATAAACGCTCTAAGTCTATTTCTTTACCTTCAGGTGGGTTAGTAATGCCTGCTTCCCAGATTTGTATGGACTCAGTACACAGGAATCCATGCCTACTCTGCCTTAAAATATTCAAAAAAGCACTTTTGAAATGTTAAAATGATTTGCTAAATTAACATCTTTTTTGAAATGTGAAAATGGTCTGAATCACTATTTTCTCATAAAACAGAGCTAGTACCATGCTTGTTGCATAAGAGAGAGGCTAATTCATTATATGCAAAGGTTACCTGTGTTGGGAGTCCCAAATACCCGCTCAGTGAGGGTATTTGGATGAGGATTCACAAGTCGTATCCACGACTATTGGCTATTTGAATCAGAGCAACTCCATCCTAAATAGGAACTGGGTAAAAATAAGGCTGAAACCTACTGGGCTTCATTCCCAGATGGTTAGGACATTTGAAGTCACTGGATAAGAGAGGAGGTCAGCACAAGATACAGGTCATAAAGAACTTGCTCATCAAACAGGTTGCAGTAAAGAAGCCAGCTAAAAGCTACCAAAACCAAGATGGTGACGAGAATGACCTCTAGTCGTCCTCACTGCTACAGTCCCACCAGCACCATGACAGTTTACAAATGCCATGACAACATCAAGAAGTTGCCCTATGTTCTAAAAAGGGGAGGCATAAATAATCCACCTCTTGTTTAGCATGTAATCAAGAAATAACCATAAAAATGGGCAACTGGCAGCCCTCAGGGGCTGCTCTGTCTATAGAGTAGCCATTCTTTTATTTCTCTACTTTCTTAGTGAACTTGCTTTCACACTACTCTACGGACTTGCCCTGAATTCTTTCTTGGGCAAGATCCAAGAACCCTCTCTTGGGGTTCGGGATCGGGATCGGGACCCCTTTCTCCCGTAGCACTAGGACTTACTACATGGCTATGATTTATTACATGGTTACTATTTATTATTACGTGGCAGGAGGACACAAAACAAAATCAGCAAAGGAAAAAGGCACATGGGGCGAAGTTCAGAGGAAACAGTTAAGCACAGACTTCCAGTAACTCTCTCCGAGTGGAGTCACATAGGACTCACTTAATTCTACCAGCAACAAATTGTTACGACACCTTGAAATGTTGTTCCTGATAAAAGCTCATTAGAGACAAAGTGCCCAAAGTTGTTTTCGGGGCCTGGTCACGTAGGTGCTCTCTGCCCAAGATTTGAGACTCCGAGAAGGAAATCAGGTGTTCAGTATCAATTATATTTTTTATACAAACATATTTTTTATACACAACAAATTACTCTTATCAGAGAGCAAATAAAGTGAATCCTCCTGAAATCCAGGTTCCCAGATGCCAAAAGTCGACTTTGCAAGCAGGCCTATCTGTTTAGCTGTTTCAGGCCTGCTCTGTTAATGTTTTTCTACACAACGCCTAAGGGCATTTGATTGAAAAAGACACCTGGCCTTTTGGGGTCTTTGTAATGCTTGCTAAAGGAAAGTTTGACAGGTGAGAGGTGCAGGAATGGAATGCAACTCTTTTTCCCCTCCCCTTCTCTGGGCAAAAACAGGTGAAAGATTGGACAATAGATTAACTATGTCATCTGCTTGCCTGCCTTTCTGATTTTGCCACTTATCACAATATTCATCAGAGAGAGAACAGAGGTGATTTTAAAACTCCAGTACATTGCAAGACAACTTCAGCTGCATTCATGAAAAGTGCTGTTTATATTGTGTTTCTGTGCTTTGCATGTACTGGAGCTTGCAATTTAAAATCAACCACTGCAGAACTCTTTGGTAAAGTGAGAAATCCATTTATAAGGTTCACTTCTTAAGTCATTCATCCTGTAAGTTCAGAATTTAATGTTTTGAGATTCTGTAAAGTAAGGCCCACTTGCGGGGCACTGGAACTTTTTACAGCTGAGTTCCCACATGAGTCACTCCAACATACTGAACTGCCTGGACATTACTGAATTTAGAAAAGCTTCTCTTGGATTTCATGTTACCATATGGTATTTGTGCTTTCAACTTAGTTTCTCTTGCTCAAATATTTAGTTTTTGAACACTGGACATAATTACACAGCCAAAAATAAATTTTTACACCTCTCTAAACAAAGCAAGAAATTGTAAAATCCACAATTAGTATCATGAAATCTTATTGTAGTTTTCTTCTTTCTTTCTTTCTTTCTTTCTTTCTTTCTTTCTTTCTTTCTTTCTTTCTTTCTTTCTTTCTCTTTCTTTCTTTCTTTTTCTTTCTCTTTTTCCCTTCCTTCCTTCCTTCCTTCCTTCCTTCCTTCCTTCCTTCCTTCCTTCCTTCCTTTCTTTCTTTTTTGAGATGGAGTCTCGAGTCTTGCTCTATCACCCAGGCTGGAGTGCAGGTGTGATCTCGGCTCACTGCAACCTCCACCTCCTCGGTTCAAGCGATTCTTCCTACTTAGCCTCCGGAGTAGCTGAAATTACAGGTGCATGTCACCACACCTGGCTAATTTTTGTATTTTTAGTAGACACAGGGTTTTACCATATTGGCCAGGCTGGTCTTGAACTGTTGAACTCGTGATCTGCCCACCTTGGCCTCCCAAAGTCCTGGGATTACAGGCGTGAGCCACTGTGCCCTGCCCTTATTGTAGTTTTCTGAAGATATTCTTGCTGGTTTTATTTTAGGAAGGTCGCTAAATGGCCTTTATCTGAGAAAGTGAGTTATTATTTTAGGGAGTGGCAAAAGAAAAAGAAGTGTGTGGGAATAAAATATTTAAATTGCTGTTTTCTTTGCAGTATAATATTGCATGCAGCTGCCAGGACTACAATATTTAGAAAATTCAAGGATATTTATCTCTACCTTAAAATATTTTGAAGACCATAATGGTTTACATTTGCAGTTCTTTGAAATGTGATAATAGTTGATCAAAGTAAAAAGATATTTTCTTGATTCAACATTAATCCTTTCATGGAGTAACTTTACCCCCCAAAAATTAAAAAAAAAGGCAAAAAATATTTTTTTCTTGCTAGAATTTTAAATTCTGGAGGAAGATTTGAGACTGAATTCTAACTATTTGTTTTCAGTATGTGGTACAGTTTAAATTAAAATATGTGTTGGGTTTAGTCATATGTCCTTATACCATTTTTGTTGTATACAACTGAATAGTAACACTGTCATCATAAATGCTACATTTACCTAGATTTTTTAAGTGTATTTTTAGAGCTAGACAACAATGCAACAGCATCTATCCAACTATTTTTGTCTAAGCACTGTTATATTAAAATGCTTATTGTTTCTAGGGATTGTTAATCTTGCAGACATGATTTATTTCTATGGAACTAATTTATTCAATTCTAGGAGGAATGATAGGAAATACTAGAATAAAAGCTAATTACTTTATGCATATGTGTCTGTGTGTGTAATTGGACACAAAGAACAATTCGTGGCATAAATATATTCAAACAAATGTATTTTTTCAGAGTAAGAAAAATATATGGCATTTTTAATGTCACCTATAAAACTACAGATAATCTATAAATTATATTATCCTTATTGGGACTATTCATTGATCATCTAAACAGACCAATATAAATTTTCTAAGATAGTTTCTTTCTTTTTTTTTTTTGTATTTTATTCTTCCTATTCTACCTTGATTTACCAAGATATGAAACTACAAATCAATAACATGGGGTATCTTGGAAAATCCACAAATACATGAAAATTAAACCACATGCTCCTGAATGACCAATAAGTTAAAGAAAAACTCAAAAGGGAAGTTAAAAAATATTTTGAAATAAATGATGACACAACATATCAAAATCTATGGGATGCAGCAAAAATAGCTCTAGGATAAAAGTTTATAACAATAAATGCCTACATTAAAAAAAGAAGGTAGATTCCAAACAAATAGCCTAACATTATGCCTCAGGAAACTAAAAAAAAGAAGAGCAAACTAAACCCAAAGTTAGTGGAAAAAAGAAAACAATAAAGACCCGAACAAAATAAAAGGGAGGAGAAAACCATTTAAAAATAGTAAAACCAATAATTAGTTGTATGGATAGGTAAACAAAATTCACAAACTCCTAACTACCTAACAAAAAAGACTCAAATAAATAAAATCAGAAATAAAAGTAGAAATACTGCAATGGAAGTTTCAGAAATAAAAATGATTATAATGGGCTATTATAAACAATTATGTGCAATATTTAATCAGAAAGAAATAGAAAGCTTGAACGGACCAATAAAATCTAAGAGATTGAAATAGGAATGAAAAACTTTGCAACAAAGAAAAGCCCAGGACCAGATGGCTTCGTGAATGAATTCTACTAAACATTCAAAGAAGTATTACCAATATTTAAATTCTCCCAACAAATATAGATAGAAGAAATACCTGCAAACACATTTTACAAGGCAAGCATCACCTTGATCCCTAAGCCAATGACACCACACACACACAAAAAAACTATAGGCCAATATCTCTGATGAACCACTGATGGAAAAATTCTCAATAAAATATTAGCAAACAAAATTCAACATCACATCAAAAAGATTATACATCATGACCAATAGGATTTATCCGTAGCATGCAAGGCTGGTTTAACATACACGAATGAAACAATGTGACACATCACATTAACAGGATGAAAGATAAAAAACACAGAATTTTCTCAATCAACACAGAAAAAGCATTTGACAAAGTTCAACATCCTTTCCAGATTAAAAACTCTTAAGAGTTTATGTATAGAAATAAAGTTTCTCAACATAATATAATAAAGGTGATTTATGAAAAATCCACAGCTAACATAATAATCAATGGGGAACAGTTGAAAGCTTTTTCACTAAGATCCAGTGAAAATCAGGAATGCCCAATTTGCTACTTCTATTCCACATAATATTGGAAGTACTAGCAAGAGCAATCAGACCAGAGAAAGAAATAAAAAGCATTTAAGTCAGAAAGAAGAAAAAGTAAAATTATCTCTATTTGCAGATGATATAATCCCTTAGGTAGAAAACCCTAAAGATTCCACAAAAAACTGACAGAATAAATTAATTCAGTAAACTTGCAGGATACAAAATCAACATGCAAAAATCAGTAGTGTTTTTATACACTAATAACAACATCTCTGAAAAAGACACTTTAAAATACCATTTATGAAAGCATAAAAATAGTTAGAAATGAATTTAACCAAAAAGGTGAAATATTTGTATACCAATAACTATAAACCATTGATGACAACGTTGAAGAAGACACAAATAAATGGAATGATATCCTGTGTTCATGAATCAAAAAATGTCATAATGTTAAAATGTCTGTCCTACCCAAAGCAATGTACAAATTCAATGCAATTTCTATCAAAATTTCAAGGATATTCTTCACAGAAATAGAAAAATAATTCTTGAAATTCATATGGAACCACAGACACATAAAAACAGAATAGGCAAAGGGACAATGAGAAAGCAAAACCAAGCTTGAGGCATCACACTTCCTAAATTAAAATTATATTGCAAAGCTATAGTAAGCAAAAACGGTATACAAATGGCATGAAAACAAAAATGTAGACCAATGGAACAGAATATAGAGAGCCAGAAACTGTTAACTAATTTTCAACAAGGGTACCAAGAGGACACCCTGAGGTTAAGATAGTTTCTTCAATAAACGATTCTGAGAAAATTGGATTGCAACATGCAGAAGAATGAAATTGGACCCTAATCTTGCACCATATACAAAAATGGACTCAAAATAGATAGGAGACCTAAATGTAAGATGTGAAACCATAAAACTCCTACAGAAGAACATAGGGGGAAAATTCCTTGATACTGGCCTTGGAGATGATTTTTGGATATCACACCAAAAGCTTAGGCTACAGAATCAAAAATAAATAAATGGGACTACATCAAACTAAAAAATGTCTGCACAGTAAAGGAAGCAATCAACCAAACAAAAAGGCAACATATAGACTGGGAAAAATATTTTCACACAGCATATCTCCCAAGACGCTAATATTCAACATTTGTAAAGAACACTTACAAATCAGTAACAGAAACAAGAAACAGCTCGATTAAAAACAGGCAAGGGACCTGAACATACCTTTCTCCAAAGGAGAAATAAAAATGGCTAACAGGATATGAAAAGGTATACAATATCGCTAATCATTAGTGAAACACAAATGAAAACCACTATGAGATACCACCCTACACCCATTATGATGGCTATTGTTAAAAAAAGACAAGAGTTTACTGCTGGCGAGGGTGCAGGGAAAAGGGAAATATAATACACTGTCGGTAGGAATGTAGATTTGTGTAGTCATTATGGAAAACATTTGTTAAGATTCCTAAAGAAATTAAAAATAGACCAGCAATGACCCAACAATACCTTTTTTGGGGATTGACCCAGCAATTCCTCTTTTGAGTAGGTAACCAAAGGTGATAAAAATCATCACCTTATAAAGATATCTGCACTCCCATGCTCACTGCATCTATTCACAATAGTCAACATATGGAAACAACCTAAGAGTCAGTTGACAGGTACACACACACACACACACACACACACAAACATACACAGTGAATATTCTTCAGCCGTAAGAAAAGGCGACCCTGCCATTTGCCACAGCATGGATATACCTGAAAAATATTATGCTAAATGAAATAAGCCAGATAGTAAGAAAAATAGAGTCGTGTATCATTTAACAACAAGGATATGCTCTGAAAAACGCCACATCATTTGCTGATTTTGTCGTCATGTGAACAACACAGAGCGGATTTACACAAGCCAAAATGGTATATCCTACTACACAACTAGTCTATGTGGTATAGCCTATTGCTCCCAGGACACAAACCTGAACAGTGTATTACTCTACTGTACTGAATACTGTACACAACTGTAACACAATGGGAAGTGTTTGTGCATGTAAACTTATCTAAAACTAGAAAATGTATAGTAAAAATATGGTATTATAATCTTATGGAACTACCATCAAATATGTAGTTTATCATTGATTGAAACATCATTATGGGGCTCATGACTGTACTGCATGATTTCACTTAATGTAGAATCTTAAAAAAGAAGGTCAAATACGCAGAGATAGACAATAAGTGGTTCCCAGGGATGGTGGGTGAGGAAAAAAATGAGGAGATGAAGGTCAAAGTATATGAAGTAGCAGATATATAGGATGAACAAGTCTAGAGGTCTAATGTACAACAGAAGATGATAATTAATAGTCTGAAATAGTCTAATATTATAGTCTATAATAGTCTTCTGTATTAGGTTAAGGCTTTTTGTTAAATAAGTAGATTTTAACTGCTTTTTCCCCAACCCCCACCCAAAGATAACTATGCAAGATGATAGGTTAATTTGATTCACCATAGTAACCATTTTACTATCTGTAGGTATTCCATAACTTGCAAGCCTCAGATATACACAAGGAAATTTATTTTTAAAAAGTGTACTTGTCAAAATATGCTTAAATACAGATTCAACTTTTAGCTTTTAAAGATTTTAACATAAATAAATTTTAACTATTTTGCTATAATATACATTAGTATAAAGAAACAAATGAGAAAAAAATTGTCAGGCCATTATTTAGTTCACTTATATGACAAAATGTAGGGTTTCCTTTTAAAATTATGCGTTTACATCACTGGAATTTAGAGAAATCCTCATAGCTTAAGTATTGGAACTAGTGTTTATAAAAATACAGAGTAGAAGACCAGGCACAGTGGCTCACGCCTGCAATCCCAGCACTTTGGGAGTATGAGGTAGGTGGATCACCCGAGGTCAGGAGTTCGAGACCAGCCTGGCCAACATAGAGAAACCCGTCTCTACTAAAAATATGAAAATTAGCAGGGTGTGATGGCAGGTGACTGTAATCCTAGCTACTTGGGAGGCTGAGGCAGGAAAATTGCCTGAACCTGGAAGGCAGAGGTTGCAGTGAGCTGAGATCGTGCCATTGCACTCCAGCCTGGGTGACAGAATGAGACTCTGTCTCAAAAGAAAAAAAATATAAAAAAATAAAAATACAGAGTATAAACAAGTTAATTGTACCAGTGTTTATTAAATGTCTAGTAAACATATAACAGTTGTTAAATAAAATTTCTATTTTAGTCGTGGATGCATACAAGTAAATAGATATTTATAATATAATCTGATAAGTAAATGTTCTAAGTTAATGAGAATACTGTGGAAATCCATACAGTAGCACCTAAACCTACCAATAGAAAGTGTTAAATTTATGAAGCCTTTCCAAAGGGGTAATACAGAAGTTGGACTATCATTACATGGTTTTGTGTATATCACACTTTAATTTGTGATTATCCACAATTTCTTATATTTTAAAACAATTTCAAAGTAAAATCTGGCATACTCAGCATTAGTAAATGTTCAAAATATTAGCAGAAACAATTGTTACATTAAGCTAAAATTATATGGATTTGACTCTTCATTTCCTTCTTTTGCCATAACTTTAGATACCATGTCTAGCTGAAAAAAAAAAAAATGAAAGAAATTTAGCCAGTATTGAATTGAAATTACTTCATCATGTTCCCAAGTAGGGTGGCTACCCGTTCTGGTTTGTTCAGAGTCACTTGGCATTTTATCAAACTTCCATGTACTGGAAAAACCCTAAGTTCCAGCAAAATGGATGGTTGGCCGTTCTACCCATTGGCTCTTTTTAATCAATGTGATATATTTCCACACTTCTATTTGCATGTGTGCATTGAAGTGAAAAAGGGTTTTGGTAAAGTTATGTCACCTCAAGGATCAGAAGCAGGTACTTTATTGAAGTAAGTATGAGAGCATGCACAAAAAACATATTTCCTATATAAATAGCAAAATTTATAGAAGGCAAATCTAGGAAGTGATGCTGTAATTGATATAAACATTTAAAGTGAAACTGAAGTTTATAAGATAATTTTACTTGGATTTCTTGTCCTCCAATTTCCTCCTGTCCATGTTTTTCTGCCTCATAAACACGCGTACCCACATATTGAGTCAGCTTTTCCTACATTTTATCAAAACAAAACAGTATGTTCTTTAACCCACTGTCATGTAGCATGGTGGCCACCTCACCTATGAATTTCTCTCTTAAAGTTTAATAAGACTTTCTATATCAATTATCAATTTACTAGGTCATTCTACATCATGTGCCACTGGAGACTATTCCTTCCTTGAATTTCTCCCCTCTCTTGATTTGTTGACACAATACCCTCCTAGTTTTCCTCTCTCAAATCCTTGGCCACTTTTTGCCTATCTGTTCTTGGGCTCCCCTTATTTCACTCACCCTTAAATTTAAGTATTTATATTCTTGAGAGTTTTGTCACTGATTTGCTTCTCTCTTTAATCCACACACTGTGCAGGCATTGCAGATACGACAGTGAATTTTTCTAAAAAAATAAAAATTTCTATCATCATGGAGCTTAAGTTCTAGTGAGGAGAAATAAAAATAAGTAAAAAATATAAATAGTTTATCATATGGATCTAAGTGCTATGTAGAGAAATAAAGTGAGGAAGGAGGCAGTATTATACTCATAGAGCTGCCTTGACAAATGACCATTCTCTTGGCTATTTAAAACAACTGCAATTTATTCTCTCACAGCCCTGGAGGCCAGAAGTCTGAAATCAAGGTGTCAGCAGGGACGTACTTCCTTTAAAAGCTCTAAGGGAAAATTATTCTTTGCCTCTTCATCTTCTAGTGACTCCAGGCATTTCCTGACTTTAAGCAACATCACTCCAGTCTCTGCCTCCATCTTCACATGGCCTTGTTCCCTGTGTATGTCCATTTTTTCCATGTCTCCATGTCTCCAAATGTCCCTTGAGGACACAGTCATTGGATTTAAAACCCAACCAAATCCAATATGACTTCATCTTAACTTCATTGCACCCAAAGAGACTCCATTTCCAAAAAAGGTGATATTCATAGGTTCTAGATGAACATACATTTTTGAGATACACTATTCCACTAACTAGAGAGACTAAAAAATGCTTGTTGCAGTGATTGATGGGGAGGATGAGGAAGTCAGTGACGTATCTCTAACCAAATAGCTCATAGGCATCTCAAACTCAACATGTCCAAAATTGATGTCATCATGATTGTCTCTTAAAACCAGCTTCCAAGCGCTTACCAAATGCTGTCCTTGGCTAGAAACATGGGGATAATCTTAGATACTCAAACTATCTCCATTTCCCAACAAACTCGAAACCCTGTCAATCCTACCTCTTAGAAATGTATCAAGATATCTCCATACCTAATTCTACTACCTCTCTCTAGGCCATTCTTATTTCTGTCCAAGTTTTCCGCCCCAATTCTCTACACTGCCTTAAAGGAAACTTCTAACAAAAACAATCGTATCATGTAACCTCTTTGTAAAATATCCTATAATAACTCCAATATTTGATATAAAATATAGTTTCCCTTACAAGTAAATAGAAATTCCACCCAGTTTTTCTTAGCAGATGCAACTAAAGAAGGTCTAATGACTCAGAAGTCCTTTTCTGTGGCTTCCATAAACCTTTTTCATCCTGTACCAACCAATAATCTCAGTTCTTCTCCTGTTACATCTATCCAAACATTCCTCAAACCAGCCATACTCAACCAGCTGCTACTTTCTAGCCAGATTGGGCTGCCATTGTCATCATCACTCCCACCTCTTCATGAGCATCAACAATGTATCTGATAGTGTTTAGGCACTTTGTGAATGTAATTTTTAATTCACTTAACAACCTTAATGATGGAGGTCTTATGATTCCCAGGTTATACATGAAAAAACTGGAACACAAGAGCTTAAGTTTCTTTCCTGCAAGATTCTTGATCATGTGAAAGATACAGGTTTTTTTTAACCTACAAATTGGAGTTAACAGTATCTACTCTATTGAACTGTTATTCAAAGGATTAATTTAACAAGGATCACTACACTTTATAATCTTTTCATAGAAGACAAAGTAGTGCTGAAGGCAAAGGGGCTGCCTGTCATAAAGTTGGTCCTGAGCCTATAACAGGATTAAAGAACTGCTGTTTCCATCCTGGCAGACCTTCAGCCCTTAGACTCAGGGCAGACTACCTAACACAACCATAGTGTAGAAAAGGGGTTGAAGGGAGACTGAGCCAATCATTTATTCATTTAGCAAACATTTATTCCAGATCTTTCATGTACCAGCTACTAAGATTAAAAGATAATCGCTTTTTTCTAAAAAAAAAAAAAAAGAGGCCCTGTCCTAAAGATTTCATCGTGCATACAGGTGTATTGCTATATGAATTTATCTATTTATAAATCAATAATAACTTTACTCCTTCTACAAATACTGAACATTTACTGAGTCCAGTACTCTAGTAGGTATGAAAAAAATTCAAAAATTCTAATCTACCAGGGAGAGGTTTACAGTGTCCATACTGGGACTGTACAATACTCTCCATATCCTATGAGAGTCTTCACTCATCCCTTCATTCTCCTGTATTATTTGCATATGTCTATCCTGAGCTCATCCACAAGCAACAGGATGGAAAAAGCGTGCTTCTTGTTTATTTTTCAATCTCTCACCATGTCCCACAGAGCACAAAGTAAAATAGAATAAAATTTAGCCAAAGGCTGGTACCTGAAAAATGGCTAGTAATAAAACCACAGTTATTAGAGACACAGTGCAGGTTGCAATATGAATAATAGCTATTCTGTGCGTCTGCCCTGTGGCTACTCTGGGGCCTCAGAACTGTCTAGGGCATGATCTCAAGCAGGCAGATCAGTGTGCCGATCTGTTGGCTGAAGGAAAAAGCTGTAATGTGTAATGTTCTTGGTGTCTGTTCTACTCTCCAGTACAGGTTTGGCATTATGAAAGGAAAGAAGAGGGGTAGAAGCTTCCTTGGGAACAAGAGCTGGCTTTTGGTGCCAAAACACATGTCTAGAGTGTTTGGCCACTGCTGTGACTTGTGGGGAAAGTCTTTATTTAGTGCTGCATAATCTCATAAACACATACTTAGGGCACGAGCAAAAGGTGCCCCCAAGGAGTCTTTTTTTTTTTTTTGAGACAGAGTTTCGCCCTGTTGCCCAGGCTGGAGTGCAGTGGTGCGATCTCTGTGCACTGCAAGCTCCCTCTCCTGGGTTCACGCCATTCTCCTGTCTCAGCCTCCCGAGTAGCTGGGACTACAGGCGCTCGCCACCACACCCGGCTAATTTTTTGTATTTTTTTTGGTAGAGATGGGGTTTCACCATGTTAGCCAGGATGGTCTCGATCACCTGACCTCGTGATCCACCAGCCTCGGCCTCCCAAAGTGCTGGGATTACAGGCGTGAGCCACCGTGCCGGGCCCCCAAGGAGTCTTTTGAAAGCATTTGATATTTGATACCGGAAGAAAAAATGTCATCATAGGAAAATTAGAAGGTCATGTGAAATTTTGTCTTTATCATTAAAATTGATTCTCATCACATAAGAAGAAAGCACCAAAACCTCTTCAAGTTTTAAGACTTGAAAAAGTTTCCACATGGCCCGACTTTAAATAAAAATTAGAGTCTGCCTTGGATGAAGCTACCTGTTCCTCACTCGGTCAGACTCCTCCTTATTTACAGCCCAGCTATAACTCTGTCCAGGGCATTTCAGAGATAAGTAATTAGGCCATAATTATTTATGCAAATTTATAAAGCCTAGTCATAGGTTTAAATTTCTTTCTTCAATTCTCATGTTTAACTATAATGGTTATTTTACAGAAAAATAATTCTATTTTTTTCCCTTGAAAGTACTATACAATGACTTTAGAAATTCTAGAATAGGTGACTCTATCTTGTTTAGTCATTATCAATTTTAAATTACAACCAAAGAAACAGACAAGCAAACATGAACAGGGTTTCTCATAAATATACATCTTTAAGTTTCAAAGAGACAGAGCTAATGAAACTGTCACTTTGAATGCTAAATGGAGCTCTTGATGTGCTTACATTGAATCTTCTCTAGATTTTCTCATACACAAAATTTTGCTAGATTTTTTTTTTTTTTCAGCATCAGTTCACCACTCAATTAAAAGTTGGTGCAGAATCAGGAGAAAGTAAGGCAAAGAGGAGCCCAGAAAAGCTCTTGTGTTTACTTTTGGTATTGGCTGACTCAGAGACCAGCTATATTTCATGAAGACAAAACCAGTCCAGCCAGGGTCCTATGACTGTGCTTGTCACCTCTTAATAACCTGGGTCACCACTGATCCGTTTTACCAGTCTCCATCACTGCTCTATGTTGATGACTAACATCCTTGATCAGCTGAAGCGTCAAAACGATCGGGCTTTAAGTCAGAATATTTAAGAGCAGGTATTTCCAGTCATGTCTCTTATGTGTACTGTTGGTCATTGAGCACAAAACTGGTCCTTCCCACTCTTTGATTACATAACTGCCTCTAAACTGCCTAGACTGAGCCCCTCACAGCTTCACAAACTTCTCCAATGCCTCCCTATCAAACCCTTTCCATTGACATTTCTGAGGCCTACATTTTATCATAAAAATGAAAACAAAGAAACAACCCCCCTTACATATTCTCCAATTGTATAGAACAATCTTTCTATTGCTTATTTTTACTGACACATAGCTTAGTCCAGTCCCAAATAAAAGACACACACGCCTCTGAAGACTGTTGCCCTGAGAGCTATACTTCAACCTCTTTATCCTGAACTTTCCATAGAAATGTTTGAAATATTATTTTATGCTTATTTCTCCTATCTCTCATTTCTCATTTACTATGCAGCCAACTGGAAACGATTTTACCCTTTATCAGTCTAGCAAACAGTCTTTGATACACATATCTATAATCACCTAATTTTCAAATTCAGTGACTCATTTTTCACATTTTTTTGATTGGACTGTTCTGTTGCATTAGACACTGTGGAAATTCTGAAATCTCTAAGCTTTCCTGATATGTAGCTCTAAATCTCTCACCATTCCTTCTTACCCTTCCTCACCTTTAAACGTAGATTTGATTCATTATGTCATCCTTGATCTCACTCCATAAGTTTCCTGGAGCTGTTGCTTCCCAATTTACATTCCTATTTGCTATCTCCTTGCTGAAACTTGCTCATCTCACAGCTTGCTTGGCTGGTTCTTCCAGATTTCCGATGCTTCCCTCATTGCTAGATGTTAAACTTTCAGCCCATAATCTTTTTATTTATTTTTTATTTATTTATTTATTTTTTGAGATGGAGTCTCTGTTGCCAGGCTGGAGTGCAGTGGTGCAATCCCAGCTCACTGCAACCTCTGCCTCCCGGGTTCAAGCGATTCTCCTGCCTCAGTCTCCTGAGCATCTGGGATTACAGGCATGTGCCACCATACCCAGCTAATTTTT
Organism: Symphalangus syndactylus; assembly: GCF_028878055.3. Lineage (NCBI taxonomy): Eukaryota > Metazoa > Chordata > Mammalia > Primates > Hylobatidae > Symphalangus > Symphalangus syndactylus. Next base: position 28,717,689 of record NC_072438.2, read on the forward strand.
GTATTTTTAGTAGAAACAGAGTGTCATCATGTAGGCCAGGATGATCTCGATTTCTTGGCCTCATGATCCGCCTGCCTCAGCCTCCTAAAGTGCTGGGATTACAGGCGTGAGCCACCACGCCTGGCCACAGCCCATGATCTTTTACACTAAACAGCACATACATCGGTGCTTCTTATCTGAATTGAATATACCACTTTCTTACCCAGTCACCCACACTGGAGGCATCTTGGACCATCGGCAACCAGGCTTTCAACAAATCACCAAATACTGTAAATTTTAGCTTTAAAATATGTATAGAATCTGGTGTTTTCCACTTCATCCAAAGACCAGTGTTCTGGTCCAAGCTTTTAGCAATGTCTGAACTCCTGAAATAGCAGCTAACTTAGTTCTCAACCTCAAGCCTTATTCTTCTCATATGTAAACTCGTAAGCAATGCTCTATGAAGATACAAAAATGACTATGCCATTCCACTCCTAGACTTATTTCTCACAACTGCCTGACTTGTACTTTATGTGGATCTCTCAATCCATCAACCATTTCACAATGATGTGCCTCTGGTTTTGTGGTGGTCTTCTCCACCTAGGATGCCTTTCTGTTATTTCTACTTGCAATCAGCTATTCTTCATCTGTCCATAAAGGCACAGCTCAGTCATCATTTCTTCTAGGAAGGCTCCCTGACCTTCCCTTCTTGCATTAGATGCAATTTCTCAGTCGTTCTAAAATGAGTAATTATTATAGCTGTCGCTTAACTATTTTGTATTTATTTGATCTTATGTCTGTCTCCTCAACAGCCTTTGAGTTCTTCGAGGAAGATGGCTGTATCTCATTTATCTAAGTAGTGTCAGCATATGCAAGTTGCTGGACACAAAATAGTCAATAAAAATCTTAAATTGACAACTTAGGAAGTGATACAATTTTAATTTTCTTTTGTTCTTGAAAAGTAGGGATAAACTGTGTTTTTCATGTTCAGAGATTGATGAAATTTGTGGGAGATTTCTGAAGATCTTTAAACATTCAGCATATAAAACTTATGAAACACTTTTCTTGTGTAGTAATTTCCTATAAGGGATATTCTGACTGTTGGCTGTTTCTTCAGAAACTAAAATTTCTTAGAAAATTACTTATTTGGATTATCATCTAATTCAGACTTTCTTTCAAGCAGAAATTTTATCCAGGCTACAACTATTGATCCAGATAATTATTCTTATCATTACTTCTTGTATCAGTCTTTGAACTACCTTTGTCCATGTTGTTCTGCTTCTAGTAAAGCCTAATTAATTAGTAGAGGAGAACATGAACTTCAGCTGAACCCCTGCTGTAAGAAGGTAGAAAAAGACTGTGGAGAAAATATGGGCTTAGAGATGGACACACTGGATTCCAGTCTCAACCATTTAATGCCTGAGTGACAATGAGCACATTTCTCAGCCACTCTTGGCCCCATTTTATGTTTTTCAAAATGCGAATAACAGTGTTACTCGGTATAATTATTTTGAGATGACATGAGTTAATGCCTTTAAAATACCTGGCATAATAATTTGATTTCCCCTTTCCCCATGAGAGTTGACATGCACCTACTGGACAGGAAAGCCTAAAAGAACTAAAATCATGTTTCAGTATTTAACTATTTGCATGCTCTCTAATTTCTATTTACATGTATAATGACAACAGGGCTTCTCAAAAGATGAATTCTCAGTAAAAATAAAGGCAAGAATGATAGGAAATAATTTTTCCAACTTTAGTAGTGAACTTATTTCTGCTTTACTTGACAAGTTACCAAAGTTTTTCCTTGACTATATGAAAGAAATTGGTTGAACTTTTCTTAATTGGCAAAAAAATCCACTCCAAAGCAAAAGTTACGAAAGAGGTGTTTTCTGCTTCTTAATAGAAAAGCTAGTACAGAAAGGAAGCTCCAAATGGGACATTCTGGTGGTGCCAAGGAATGGAGAAAGAAGGACAAAAGAAGGAGAACTTTTAAAGGTAGAAATTCTCATTATGATGATTATTTAAACAAGGTTAATTTTTCGAGGCTTAGGAACCTGGTAAGTTTAAGACGGCAAACAACAAAATGTTACTGCTAATTAGACATCCAATGAAATGCCATACAGAAAGGTTAACTATTTTAAAAAATGTTATGTATTCTTCTATTTCAAATGTCATTGCTATTAGTTTTGTAATAGAGCTCACTGACAAAACAGAAATGAATACATGTTCCAGAGAACGAGGCAGAAATATTTTATTAGTTGTCCAGTATATAGAGAAATGAGAAAAATATTACAATAAATTTTCATCCTTCATTTGAAATATTCACATTTAATCATTTCTGTAGGACTGGAGTTATTTTGCTTCGGGCAGACCTGACCCTAGGCAGATTTGAAAACAATACCACAATATATGCATTGAGGGCCTACTATGTGCTAAGCACTGAAGAAATACAGCGAACAAAACAGGTTAAGGTTTCTGGCCCCACAGAGGGATTCTAGTAGGGGAGGACTTGAAATAGGGAAATTGTAGTGTAATGTGATGTGCAGTAGTAACAAACACTAGGAAGAAAGACAGTTTAGAGATTATTTTCCTGACCACCCAGCATAGCAATAATGGAAACGTTTGCCTGGGGTTCCCTCAATGCATTCCTTGGCCACTGCTGCAATGAGCGAGTGATTAAGTGAGTGTGGGGAGAGGAATTACGTGGTGGGCACTGGATAATTTACCCATCTTAATCAACCTGTAAGGCAGCCTGGACCACCTCCATCCTCCAGATAAAACAACTGGGATTCAGGAAACTGAAGGAAATCAGCCCAGGTCTCTCAGCTAGTAAACTGTTAATGCAGTTTCTCTGACTCAAAGTCTGTGCAAATAGAACATCTCCAAGGATGCCTAGAGGCAGTGAATCACAGAAGTAGCTGCATTGCTTCTCCTTTAAGGCGTGAATAATAAGCACCAGGTGGTTTGTGCGTATTATCTTCTTTGATCCCCACCACATGGCTATGAGGTAGGGCTATTATTATCCACAGTGCTCAGATAAGGAAACTGACACTGAGGGAGGGTTAAATAATTTGTTCAAAGTGATAGTAGGTCTGTGATACAAACTAACTTCTGCTATTTCATTCTTTTTTTTTTTTTTTTTTTTTCTTTTTTGAGACAGAGTTTTGCTCTTGTTGCCCAGGCTGGAGTCCAATGGCATGATCTTGGCTCACTGCAACCTCCGCCTCCCGGGTTTAAGCAATTCTCCGGCCTCAGCCTCCTGAGTAGCTGGGATTACAGGCGTCCACCAGCATGCCAAGCTAATTTTTGTATTTTTAGTAGAGACGGGGTTTCACCATGTTAGCCAGGCTGCTCTCAAACTCCTGACCTCAGGTGATCCACTTGCCTCGGCCTCTCAAAGTGCTGGGATTACAGGCGTGAGCCACCATGCCCAGCCTTTTCTATTTCATTCAAAGGAGCTTATGTGTTTTTCCTTGATGTTGTTGACTGCAACCACGAATCAAGATCAATATGTTTGATTAAGAATGCATTGATCACAATAAGGAAATCCCAGAGTACAGGTGCAGAATGTATAAATGCAGGCATTGCATTTATTTTTTTATTCAACCTATAATTATTTATGTTGACATTATTACATGTCCTTCAAAATATAACAACTGAATTTGGTGAGGAATTCAGTGATGCTGTAATCGTCTCTGTTCTTCTGAAGATGTGTGGCTGCCAGGATAGTGGTTTGTGGAGCATCAGCTACAAATGTTCTTAGAAAGCAGCAGTGTGCATGCCAACCAGTTTATAGCCTACAAGACTGTATTCTCTTCTAATGAAGTTTGAGCATCTGTTAATAGCTGAAGCTACCATTTGTGGCAGAGGCAATATTTTAATTCTTAAGAGCTGGGTTTCAAATCCTTGCTCTGCAATTTACTACCAATTACTTGCTGCCCACTGAAGCTTTTTGTTAAATGCCCATTATATTGCTGAATGCTCATTATGGGCCAGGGACTATTCTGTGCACTTTAAATTTAATCCTCCTAATAATCCCAGGATGGATGGCTAACCCCATTTTATGGAGGAGGAAACTGAGCTCAGAGAGGAAAAATGAATCATGAATAGCTGTACAATTAATAAACTGCTGAGCTGGCTTTTGAACCCCAGGTGTCTCTGATTTAACAGTTTCCTCCACTACATGACACTGCAGGATGAATGAGAAACAGTATTGAGACTATATAAGAAACAGAGTCAGCTTTGTAATCGGGGCCAAGCATTTAGATCCCATACTAGCTCAACAAGGCACTGTTTCTCCAGTTCTGTCAAATTATTGACAATTTTGATTTGTAGTCCAATCTAGAATAAAATGTGCAAGGGACATATTATTGAGAGCACGAAGAAGACTATGAATGTCAGAGAGAAGAATGGAAAGGTTGATTCTGAGAGTCTAAAATAGGGAATGGATTAGCTAGGTTAATCAAGGTAATCACAGGAGGCCTTAACCAGTTGCTCTACCTAAAACTCAGTTTCCTTCAGCTTCTGTAAAGTAGAAATAATCATACCTAGTTCATTGGGTGATTATGATCGAAAGTGTGAAAACAAAACCAGCCCCTAGCTCCATTCCTGTGCATACACACAATGACCATGGCCCTCAACTCAACCCCACGTTGATCATGCTCCATTATTCTCAGCTGCAGTGCCCCTGAAAGGGAATCTCTGGCCACCATGAGGGACCTGGAGGAGCAGTTTCATGTCTATGCTGAGGGTGATTTCCATCCACACTGCGGTCTTGAGAAGGACAACACAGACACCTTGAAAGGGACTGGAGTTGCATTTCCATAGACCAAAGACTAATGAGCCACTGTCCCTTTCACTCAAGGTGACTACTGAGCAATCAGCTATGATTACACACCCCTCCATGACTGAGGATTCTGATCCTAACAAGGCATAATGGAAAATTCACTTGTGCTTCATTTCACACATGATGAAAAACTAAAATACAATGATTGGTTTTCTCTTTGTCAGCCAGACGGGTTCTTCCTAAATGCAAATCCACAGAGGCTGCCCCACTGTGATGAGGCTCTGCACTCATGGCAGAGACAAAGAAGGCTTGTGGGTTTGCCTGGCAGCTTGCCCGAGGCTTTACATCAGCTTTGGGAAAGCCAGATGCCTATCTAAGCCTCAGGCTATCCATCTGCTGCCAGGTAGCCCTCCCTCTATCTTTATCGTAAAATAAACCTGTTTTGGAGGAGCCGGGAAGCTTTGGGGACGAGATCTATTCACTAACTAACATGTAAAAACGCCACCTACATCTGTCAAATCCAAATTTCTGTTTTCCGAGCACGTGTTTATTATTTATTTATTGCCTCTCTTAGGTATAGTTAGATCTCCATGAACCAGCTCAGTCAGTCTTAATAACTTCTCCAATGATCCTAGCCAAAATAAGAATGCACCTGGGAAGAGAATCTTAGCCTCAGAACTGCAGTTCAGAAGAGCAGCTCTTCTTGAATTCTACCACATGCCTTTGAATCTCAGGAGATCTTGGCCCATCAAAATCCATTTGGTTCCAATGTCTCACTCTCCAGAGTGTGGTTGATGAACCAGCAGCTTGGACATCCTTTGGGAGCTGTGACTAATTCTTAAAAATGCAGAATAGCAGGTCCTACCCAGACCTACTGATTCAGGGCAGCAATCTAACAAGAATCCAGGTGACTTGTGAACACACTGAAGTTTGCCAAGTACTGGTTTGGAGGTCATTCAACCCTCTCATTTTCCAGAGAGGGAAACTGCCAAGTGACTTTCCAGATACCGGTTTTCCAGAAAACCTGTTAGTCATCCCACAGCAGGGTCCAGTTAGAATTCCAGGACTCGAATTCAGTTGTGTTTGGCAAGAACATTTAGCACTATCTTGAAATCTTCTGGGCCTTTGTTTCCGTAACAGTAAAATGGGGACATTCACAACTGCCTTGCTTCCTTGTTGGTATACAACGTGATAATATATATGAAAGCATTTTATTTCAAAGTCTTATGCAAACAAATATGTCTACCGTTATATACAACCAAACTCACTTGAATCTTAAAAGATGTGTACGTGTGTGTGTGTGTGTGTGAGCAGGGGTTCTAGGTACAGAACTGGGCCATATATGACAAATTTTGCCCTACTTAATTTAGAATGTAACCTAATTCTCAGACTGCTTGCCAAAAAAAGAATCCTTCCTCCTCTAACTCTCAAAACGGTTCTTAAAATGGATGGGCCCCCCAGGGACTCCCCGACATGTTTCCACTGTTAGAGTTCAGGCAGCCTGAGATCAACGGGTTTTATTTCAGATGATGTTAGATTTGGGGACATGAGCTCAGGCGGACTCATAACAGGTTAGAGGTGAGCAGCCCTTTGTATTTTTAACTTTAAATCGTGGCAGCCACTCAAATCAACTGTAGTTTAGTAGAAAAAGGGAACGAGAAAGATAAATATAAGGACTGAGAGAAGAGAAAGAGGATAAACGTAGGGAGAAGGCTGCTGTTGATAGTATCCACTCATTATATATAAATATTGAGAAGTTTATATATATCAGACACTGCTCTAAGTATTTCGGACATGGTCATGAACAAGGCCAGCAAGGGTCCTGACCGTGTATGGCTTATGTTCTGGTGGTGGTGGGTAGGACAAATTGAAAGGCAAACATATGTCCAGGAAAACTTGGGGTAGGAAAACATGCTTTGAGAAATCTAGTTACTGCAGAGGTTCTGCCTACGGTTGGATAGCCAGAGTGACTACTCTGAGGTGGAAATTCAAATGAAACCTTAAGGAGAAGAAGCCATGTGTAGACAAGGGGGAAGAGCTTCCCAGGCAATGTGAATGCTCCGAGGTGAGAATGAGCTGGGGAGTTTTGAGAAACGGACAGAAGACCTGAGTGGTCAGATGGTGGTGAGCAAAGGCAGAAGACGAGTTATGCAAGGTTGAGCTAGGTTGGAACATACAGGGCCTGTGCGTACAACTAGGAACGCGGACACCTGTCTGAGTGCAGTGCAGTGTCACTGCCAGCCCATCTCGTGATCAACTGAGATGTAGAAATTGGAATCTTGGAATCTCAGCACACAGCACAGGTTAATAGACTGAAAGCAGGAAAATGGAAGTGTCTTTTCTCATTCTTCTTTCTGTCCTTGATCCTTTCCTCCCTTCAGGTTTTTATCAAATTCTTATTACATGTCAGGCACTGTGTCTTAGTGAGCAATGGACTAACCTTCTTATGAAGTTAAAATACATTCATTGGTGTGAGTTCGTACAGGATACCTGTTCAAATCTAATCAAATGCAGGCCCTAATGAAATGGGGTCCTAATCTGTGGGCCCCCATTGCCAACAGCAGTGGCTTTTAATTGCAGATTGTTACACTGAAGACCTTGTTACATGCAAAAATACTAGGATTCCATCTAGATGTATTGAATAAGAATCTTTGAGGATGAGCCTGCCTAGATGTATTTTTAGTATATTGCATAAGTGATGCTGAGAGCTGTGAATGTCCTCTTCTTGAGTCTCTCTCTGGCATACCTGGCATATCTTCTTTGCTCCCCTAAGCTCCCCTTAGTCTTCAGGGATCAGTGCAAAGTCTGTTTCCTCTGTTATCACTCTAACTTATGTGACTTTGCCTGATATTCCTAGTTTTTGTTGTTTTTTAGTTTTAGTTTTAGTTTTAGTTTCGAGATGGAGTCTTGCTCTGCTGTCCAGGGTGGAGTGCAGTGGTGCCATCACGGCTCACCACAACCTCCGCCTCCCAGGTTCAAGTGATCCTCCCACCTCAGCCTTCTGAGTAGCTAGGATTACAGACACGCACCAACACTCTTGGCTAATTTTTGTATTTTTAGTAGAGATAGGGTTTCACCATGTTGCCCAGGCTGGTCTCAAACTCCTGGCCTCATGTAGTCCACCCGCCTTGGCCTCCCAAAGTCCTGGGATTACAGGCGTGAGCCACGGCACCTGGCTGATATTCCTAGTTGTTAAGCCCTCACCAATCACTCATTCTCAGCTAGAGGTAAGCTCCTTGAGGACTTGAGCTGATTCCTTTTCATTTCATCCTCCTAGTACTTAGCCTACTTTACATGAATTTTTTATATGCAAATGATTATTGCTGCTGATTAAAATAACCTCAATACAGAGAAGCCTGGAAGTGTAAGGATGCTCCTTAACTTTATTTTGGTTCCTTCTGAGATAAGGAGAATGAATCATAACAACAACAACAACAACAACAATCAACACTGACATTGAAATTGTTCATATGTACTGAACACCTAGCACATGCACATACTAGGCTAACTACACATGGCAGCTCATAATCTGTTATTCCTCATTACATCCTTACATGCAGTTCCCTGGATTTGATCCTAAGAGGCCCAGCTTGGTGGGAAATGTTCTCAGTAAACTTGGAGCCCAGTTCCAACTCATCACTGATTAATAGTATGGTCCCTTGCAATCTCTCCGAGCCTCAGTTTACACATGTGGAAAATGAGATGGTAAACTCTTGCCTTTTCTCTTTTCCAGGGTTGTCATGGAAAGCCAATGAGGGGGTACAGTCAGTGCTGTCAAAACACATGTTAAATGAAGAAGAAGAAAGATAACTCCTGCTTCTGAGGCAACACCAGAATTCCAGAAGCAGCAGACCATTGACTTTTCTGCTCCAGATTTGGACCTTATTCATTTGCAATATTTCCAAGTTGCTGGTTAAATCTGAACTTATCTAAGAAACAGGTAGTAAGTGAAAGAGAATGTGAGTCAATGTAATATTGGATGCCTGAAAAGCCCAGCAAAGCAAAATTCAATAAGTATTGACCCAAATCTTTCATTTCTAGTTCAGTTTGACAATAACCTTTATTTTTCAATTAATTCAGCCAGAGTTTCCCTGAGTCAAATACCAGGCTGGACTTTGCAGGACCTAGAGCTCAGCCATTGCCTCTGCTCCTATCTTTCCAGCCAGCTTTAGGGGGGCTCTTATACTGGAGAGGAGAGATATTGCTCACCCCACGTGGTTGGAGGGAGTATCTTCATTACGCTCCTGCAGCGTGCTGGCTGCCAGCAAATGGCCTCACATTCTGTGGGAAACAGACTTTCTGCCTGGTGCAGCTTTGCTTAAGCACACTGTTCAGGACGTGGCCTGGGAGTCTCCAAGGAATGGGCCAGTGTCATTTGAATGGAGTCAGAAAAACCTGTTAGTCACCTTATCAACAATATCAGAATCACTGTTGTTCGAAAATTGTATTATTGGAGATGACTCCCCTTTGTTTTGTTTTCTCCTATTATTAAAAAAATGATAATAGTCCTGTCCCCAAGAATGTTAATATATAACATATTAATACCATGGAACCAATTTACCAATGAGTTCCTTTTTCTCACAAGAAGGAACTTATGGGCCTTTACAGAATACATTCCAAGCCATGTGTAAGAACCGTTCACTGCACCATTTAATGGAATCCCTGCCACCCCTTTTGTATGGCTGGAACTGAAAGTCAAGGATAGGGAGTAACTCCCTGTGGGTCACACCGTTGGCAGGTGGCAGTGATTTTTTGAGCACATGATTTCATATAAATGTGGCCTTTCTCCAGCTATTCCTCACAGCTCTTCTGAATAAGTGAGAGTATCGTAATAGCGACTGCTCGCACGAGAGGGAGAGGCTGAGATTTAGGCCACCTTGAAAAATATCCTTTGCAAATACTGAGGCATAGTCACAATGTTTTCTGTAGCATCTTGAAAGTCCTGAATAAAATGTATTATACTTGTACTAGTTTAAAAACTAGTACCAGTACCCCTACATATTACTCTAACAGATTCTTTGCAGCAAAGCTGATGATAGACTTTCTGACTACAAGCTACATTAATTGGATGATGCAAAGATTTTATCTGCTAACAAAGAAAATACTGGTTCTTCCTCTGCAGAGAAAGGAGAATACAGGCCTTCCTTACCAGGAAGATCTACAGCTATTAGCTAGCATGGAAAGGAGAATACATGTCTTCCTTACCAGGAAGATCTACAGCTATTAGCTAGCATGGCTCACTATTATCTTAGCTCGTTAGTCTTTTTAACCTTTTGCCTTTGCCCTTGACTTTGAGTCATGATGTTGAGTAGAAAGTGAAAAACTTGCCGAGGGGTTCATTTGATTCCGTTGTTGTAGATATTTCATTCTGTCCACTTTTCCTGGGCAGAATGAATAAGCCTGAGTTGCTTTTAATCCCTGTTGCTGTTCTTTGATATTGAAAAACATTCTACTCACAGTCGATCTGCAATCAAAATCCCCAAGCCACTGAGGAGAGATCTAACCAGATTTTTGGTGGCAATTTAACTCCAAGTTGATGCAATCAGTACTCTGCACAGGCAAGTGTGATGCCATTAAAGGCTTTTCCCCCTTTGTACGTTCACAGACTTAGCTTTTGCAAGCAGTAGAGAGGCATGCAATGTAGAAGCCAATGAGATTATAGCCTCTGAATCAGATTTCATACTTATTAATGCAATCATAGCCTTTTGCTCCAGGACTCTTACAAAACCAACTTGACTTCTTCAAACCAATTTGATGCTGAAATGGTCAAAAAGAAAAGTAACATTAAATGTAGGGTGCACTCTCTGCTGTTTTTGCTTACTTTTTTTCTTCCCCCATTCCCCACTTTAAAATATGCTCTTTTGCAGAATACCACTCTAAAGTTACATGGGCATTTGCTTTCCCCCAAAATTCATATATTGAAGCCCTAACCCCCAGCGTGGCTGCATTTGAAGATGGGGTCTCTAAGAAAGTAATTAAGGTTAAATAAGGTCATAAGGTTGGGACACTGATCTAATAGGATTAGTATCTTTATAAGAGGACACATCAGAGTGCTCTCTCTCTCTTTCTCTCCCCCCCTGCCCCGCCCCACCTATACATGCACAGAAGGGAGATCATGTGAGGACACAGTGGGAAGGCAGCCATCAGCCAGCCAGGAAGAGAGCCCTCACCACAAACCAACCATGCTGGTACTCTGGTCTGACTTGCAGCCTCCAGAACTGTGAAAAATAAGTTGTTTAAGCCACCTATTCTGTCATATTTTATAGAAGCCCAAGTTGACTAACACACTGTTAATCCAGGAAATTCTAAATATTTTAAGAAATTTGGTAGAAGTATTAGATGAATTATTCAAAAGTCTTTGGAAATGGGATTAAATAATAAATTAATACTAAGGAGAAAAAGTTGGATCCTCTAGAAATGATTAAATAAAAGATATTTTTTAAGTCTTAAATGAGAACCAGCAGCTTCTGGTCATGTAGTTTCCTTCTTAAAGACTAAATGCTATTCCCCCTCCCCACACACTCCCATGCGCACACTCATATATCTTTTTTGAATAGGTGCCATCTAAGTCTGTTTAAAGGTAGAAATGTTTCTATATAATTGAGATCTAACTAACAATATATTCTAAGTGTTTGAGTGTTGGATCTGGACTACTCTGTTTTACTGAGTTAATGAATTTACTTTTCTTATGGAAGAAGGCAAGAAAATGAGGGGAGAAAAATCTGGGTTTACTTGAAGATAGCACAATAGATTTTAAAAATGACCAGTCAAAAACCATGTATTCTAAAGGGCCCAGGATGGCTGGCTTCCTTTCTATTCTTTTCTTTTCCTTGTTTCTTGTTTTAGATATAAAGTAAATTTGTTAAAAGGCAAAGTTGGCCTTTCTCCAACAACAATAATAATATATGCTTTGCTTACTGCTACACCTCTTCCAATAACATGGTGCCTAGCACAGAGTGGGTACGCTATAAATATAAGTGAAATATTTATAAGCGGTATATTGATGAAAAAATATTATCAAGGAAAAATCTAGCTGGACTACAAATAAATTTAACAGGAAAAATTAAAAAGTGACTTCTGCTTTTATTATTGATCTACAATAAAACTTGAAGTGCAAGAGATTGATATAATATTAAATATTTCAACCATAATCTATATCAAGGTATTTTTTTTTCTCAAAATGATGGTGACTCACAAAAGAAGAAAGTAAAGAAACAGATTATATCTAGGCATTTCTATGTATTTAAATATTCAAAGAACAAAGGGCATTTAATTTTATCCAGATTTAGAATGACATATTCATTATCTCAAAACTCCTTTATATAACAGCAATTCTGCATTCAATTATCACAACGTATGTACTAAAGTTATTACCATACTTATTCTTTCCCTCTGAAATATGAAATTTTACTATCTAGTAATTTATACCTTGACAAGATGTAAATTTTGCGGAAACAAAACTATATGTTCAAAGTCATAAGAAATCATGTAAGGTTGAGAAATATTAAGAGACTGATTGCTCATTATAAATGATTTATATTAATAGAAAGCATAACTTTTCCCATCACCTGACTTTACACCACTTTTGAATAACTGGTCATAATAATTTCATGCCAGATCTAAAAAATTAATTATTAATTTAATATGACAGCATTCTTAGGATGTGAGGACTCTGCAATTGTCCAACTTATTGTCTTGGTTTGTTTAGGCTGCTATAATAAAATACTTTTGAATAAGTAATTTATGAACAACAGAATTTATTGCTCATAGTTCTGGAGACTAGAAAGTCTAAGATCAAGTGCTGGGAGATCCTGTGTCTGGTAAGGACCTGTTGCTCATAGATGACACCGTCTTGCTGTGTCTTCCCATGGTGCAGTGGCTGAATAAGCTCCCCCAGTCCTCTTTTAATAAGGGCACTAATCCCATTTATGAGAATGAAGCCCTCATGACTTAGTCACTTCTCAAAGCCCTCACCTCTTAATACCATCATCTTGAGAATTAAAGTTTGAAAATATGAATTTTGGAGGGACACAAACATCCAGATCATAGCACTTGCTAAGGTTTCATAATGAGTCTGCATTTGAATCTTTGTCTGTTTGACTCAACTGTCTTCCCTTGCAGTCAAGTGTGAGTTACCTGTTCCTCCTCTATTATCCACTCTAAGGGCTTCTGCGTCTCTCTTCAGGGAACCTCATAGTGGCTTAGTCACTGATTGCACATTTACCTTTTTGTAGTATCTATCTGTTTGACTTCATAACGACTAAAAGCAACTTGAGACTTCTATATGTTTGGAACCTAGCACAGTGCATAATAAATATTCAATAAATGGACCAGGTACAGTGGCTCACACCTGTAATCCCAGCACTTCGGTATAAGCCTCCAAAGTGAGGCGGGCAGATCAGTTGAGCTCAGGAGTTTGAGACTAGCCTGGGTAACATGGTGAAATTTGATCTCTACTAAATATACAAAAATTAGCCTGGCATGATAGTGGACATCTGTGGTCCCGGCTACTTGAGAGGCTGAGGCAGGAGGATTGGTTGAGCCCAGGAGGCAGAGGTTGCAGTGAGCTGAGATCGCACTCCATCTTGGGTGACAGAGTGAGACTCCGTCTCAAGAATAAATAAATATTCAATAAATATACTGTAATTTACTGAACGAATAAATGAATGCTGTTAATAAGGGCCATCTCTGCATTTTACAGACACACATGCTCATTCTCACCTTATCAGTGTTCCCCCAAACTCAAGAACTCTTCTCCATGAAGAGCTATGAAAGGAGAGTCATTATCAAAAATGGACGAGTCCTGATTCTTCTTCTTCTCCTAGAAATGTAATTTAGCCTTTGCCCTACTGAGAGTGTGCCATGTAGGTTAGCAAGTAGAGTCATGGGGAACACTTCCCTGTGTTTTTCTCAAGAAACAGGTATCCTTTCTGTGCAGGATTTTTTAAAAAGGCATTGTGCAAGAATCACAAGTTATCCCCATTTCCAAGCTATGAGCATATGCGTTCCATATGATGTATGTCTCAGAGCAAAGTTATCTTTAAGAATAAGTATTACCTCAAGTGAACACAAGAGCTCACGATCAAAAATGATGGCAAGAAACCTGGAGAAGCTCAAAGTAATAAACAGAGCTCACAATCCAAAAGCAAGCACACCTTCTAAGGTGTTCAGAATCAACTTCTTAGTATTCTGCATGAAAGAAACATGTTATTTTCGTAGAGGAGAGTTGGAAAGATTTCTTAAAATCCTGGGTCTCACTCAGCCTGAGACCATGAAATCAATGTGGTTTTGTGCAAAGTGAACATTACATTAGTGTTTGTTGATGGAATAATTGAAATGTTAAAGTCAAATCGATAGACAGTTATTTAAGGTATATCAAGTACTCTGCAGGGTGTAGAGATGATTAAAATAACAAATAATTTATAGTCCACCTTAGTCAAGAAGGTATAATCATCATGATAATGTAAATAAATGGATCAAGGTATAATGAAACAACAACAACAACAAGAGTGCCACAAGACATTACAAAATAATCTGCCAAGCGGGTCAGGCGGCAACTGATTATAGGATACATGAGGCATTCATACAACTCTGATAGCTTCATGCCCATACTTCTGGCAGATGTCACTAATTAGTCACAGGGCTTTATCCTTCTGGGCCCAGGCGCATCCTCAAAATCTTTCTCAATTTTGTGATTTTGGCAGCCAATTAGCTACAGCTGGCTGGCAAGATAAAGTCTATTTGTCATCCCTGCCTTATGCTATTCCTCACAAGCCATGGTTTGGGTCGTGTAATCCTATTATGTGCCACCCTCTTCGATTTCTGGGAAATGATCTGAATTGACTCATCTTTTTCAACCTCCGTCTTCAGGGTCATCTTTTATTGCAGAGACTGGAAAGTGAAACACTACTTTCAATCCCTTTGCAGGTAGTATTCTGGATTTCAGCTCCACTTGAATTTGGCATGGAGGGGAGAGAGGCAGGCCCAGGGTAGAGGAAGCATGGTTCTGTGATTGTAACTCCTGGGGATGGAGGGTACTCGTATTGCAGCTTCCTTGAGCATGGCAGAGGTCTGGTGGCTGGGGGTTGTTACTAGAAGCCTCACCTGCAGCCTATTCATCCAGCCCTTCTGACTAGCTTCTATGCCACATAAACTGTGGTAATACAACCCTTTCTTAGACACGGCAAAATGTGTCTACTGTCTGTAACTAAGTCCTAATAAATATAGCCTTTGTCCCTCAAACAGCTATTAATATGAAGTCTTCCCAGAACAGAGTACAGTGGGTCTCTACTTTCCTCTTATCTAGAAACTAGGTATCTGTGAACAAACACTGATACCCTGTTAAGTATTGGAAGCCTCCAATCATCAATTCTGCAACCAACAGTCTGCCCTTGTGTGGTTCCCTCATGCCCTCTGAGTCTCAGGTTCCTCATCTGTCAAATGAAGGGATCGGTTCTGATTAATGCTGGGGCCACTTCTATCTTGAGCACTCTTTCAACTAGATAAAATGATTTTCCAACAAGTCCCATTCAATCCAAAATATTGAAAAATCTACTTATCATCTTCTAAGAAACTTTCTTGAATAGAGTGAAAAAAAATTTTGAGTAGACATAATTGATTACCTGACAGAGGTAAGTTGAAGCTATTTCTGAGATAGAAACCTTACGGTTTTAAAAAACTTTAGGTATTCCAATTTCATTTCCTCGATCTGGAAACTGGACGAATTATTTGCCTAAATTCACACATCTATGGGATGGCATTCAGTTCTTTTAGTTCCATATTAAGCAATATCCTCCTTTTATTATTTCAATTTTACTTCAGAGCAAATGGGAAAGTTATACTGCTTATTACTGGAATGGAATAAAGAAGGTAAATGGCAATTTACGTTAGTTCTCAGCAATGCTCATTAGTTATGTGACCAGCCCTTGTGCCAAGCCTTCTTGTGTAATTTTTTTTTTTTTTTTTTTTTTTTTTTTTGAGACAGTCTCGCTCTGTTGCCCAGGCTGGAGTGCAGTGGCGCAGTCCTGGCTCACTGCAAGCTCCGCCTCCCAGGTTCACGCCATTCTCCTGCCTCAGCCTCTCCGAGTAGCTGGGAGTACAGGTGCCCGCCACCACGCCTGGCTAATTTTTTGTATTTTTTTAGTAGAGACGGGGTTTCACCGTGGTCTCAATCTCCTGACCTCCTGATCCACCCGCCTCAGCCTCCCAAAGTACTGGGATTACAAGCGTGAGCCACCGCGCCCGACCCTTGTGTATTCTTGACACTTACTGACCTTCTAACGCCTAATACTTCACACCTATGTGTGATTTTCTAAATTTGATTAGACCTTTTTTGACAGGGATCTGTCTTTCACTCTTAGGAATCCTCTATGTGCCTTACATTATATGGGCATTCAATAAATGTTTACCAGTATTCAATTGAATTACCCTTAGGAGAAAATAAACTTTCACCTCTGTAAGAAATCAGATGTATAAAAATGCATAATGTTTTTTAAAAGTTTTCTCTTGGGAGGCCGAGGCAGGTGGATCACAAGGTCAGGAGATTGAGACCATCCTGGCTAACACAGTGAAACCCCGTCTCTACTAAAAATATAAAAAAATTAGCTGGGCGTGGTGGTGGGTGCCTGTGGTCCCAGCTACTTGGGAGGCTGAGGCAGGATAATGGCATAAACCCGGGAGGTGGAGCTTGCAGTGAGCCGAGATTGTGCCACTGAACTCCAGCCTGGGTGACAGTGTGAGACTCCCTCTCAAAAAAAAAAAAAAAAAAAAGTTTTCTCTAGCTTTATTATTATTACATAGTTATGGCTTTATTCGTTTCTTGCCACTTTATTTAAGGTGATGTTCAAAAATGTACTCACTGCAGAAGAATAAAACAATAGATTGAGAGGGGAATCTAAGCAAGAAAATAAAAGCAAGTTAAAGAAATGTATTCTAAACCTTTTTATGATTAATCAATATGGTTTTTAAATTTGAATTTAAGCATTCTAACAGCCAAGGCAAGAAGTAAAACAACCTCTTAGAAAAAACCAATGGCCGCTATTTACAAATTTATAAGATGCTAGACAGGATAGTTTTTAATAGAACTGAATAGAATAATGTGGTGAAAAGAACATGTATCAGAAGTTAGAATAACACAAATAACTGCTAGCATTTGCATAGCATCTATTATATCAAAACATTTTTATATAAAGTTCACTTAGCCCCACAATTCTGATGTATATAGTTTGATTAGTAGTGTTACATTTTTTAAAGAAAGAACAATAATGAGAAAGAAGACAAGAAAAAAGAAAGAATAGAAAAACAAAGAAAAAATGCAAGAAAAGAATAAAGGGAGAGAAGAAAAACAGATTTACTGGGGCTAAATAACTAAACTGGGGCTAAATGCTAAATCACTCAGCATAACAGATGCGTGAAGTAAAAGACCAAGAACTGGTACCTCGGTTTTCTTTCTTCAGATTCCACATTCTTCCTTCTATACCACAGTGAACATCTTGAGAGCGAGGGTTCTATCTAGTTCCTGTCACTGACACCACTGTTGATTTATAATCATATTAATATAGCTTATTGAATTGTTACGATTAGCAATGTGTGCTTGAGTCAGACACACTGTACTCATTATCTCTGGTCTTAACTGCATAATGTATGATCCCATTTTATAGTCCCGGAAACTAAGGTTCAGAGAGGTTAAGTAAAGGGTCCAAGACATACAGCCTGTAAGTAGCTGATCAGGAATTTAAGCCTAAGATCTTATATCTAGTATATGGCAGAGAGATATTATTTCATTCCAGCTTTGCTTGGCTTCAAAGCCTATGTCCTGCTGCTAGTCTGTAGCCTCCTCACCAACCAACCATATGACCTGGAACGAGCTGTTTACGCTCATTCATTTCAGTGCCCATGACCTTCAGTTATGGGATAAAGAGCTGTGCCTTATCGGCCATGAATGCGGTCAAATAAGGAGAGGCATATGGAAGTCATTTTGGATACTATTATAGTTATTTTAAGTACACTAATCACACTGTATATTAAGAACATTAATAATTGTAATTTAATCACCAAACTGATAAAATATAGAATTATCTAAAAATAATGGTATAATTTGCATATGTTATAGGAGATATCTTTGGCTCTTCTCATGGTATCCTCTGCTTTCTGGCCTCACATCCCTTCAGAGGTGCAGGCTTGATAGAGCAAAACACAGAAGGCAGGTGTTTGGCCTGGAGCCCTCTTAAGAGACACTTGTGAAATGAGTCTTAATTCCGTCTTCTGAGAAAATGATTCAAATCATTGAGCCAGGCAAGGATTACATTTGTACATTTTGTTAACCTTGATATGAATTGCTACTACCTGGGTCTCTTGTTTCCTTAGTAACCTTCCTCAATAGGCATTCATAGGAAAGTTTCTTATCAGAAGTGTTATAGAAAGGACGCCTGTGAAATTCACCAGACTGAGGAGATTGACTTTTATGGCTCAGAGGATGTGGTAGGCAAAGTTCCTAATGCCCAGTGAAGTTCCTCTTTCGGAGAACACAAATCCAAAGTGAATTCTGCAAAATCTACCACTGTACTTATTCCTTCATCTGGAAAATGGGGTGCTTAATGGATAAATGCATGGAAAAGTCAGACTTCGACTAAAGTCAAAGGGCAATAGAAACCCTTTGCATACTTTCTAACGACTTCAAGCTGGGGAGTGAGTTTGGAAAGTTACAGATTCCTCTGGAGGGTAACATAAGTACAGGCTTTTTTTTCCTATTTCTTTATAATAAAAATTGATGAAGAGGAACACGTAAAGTGTGGGTTCCCTTTAGGCAGAGTTCAGTGGAAGCAGAATTATACATAGAAGAACTTTCAACTAAACTTAGAGAGAAACAGAGACTTTTAGGCCAATCATTTTCCTAAATGTCACTGATTTTGTGGGAGTAAGTAATAGCATCTCTCCTAGGCGTTTGTTACAGAACCACTTAAAGAGCTCTACTATTTGGGAGATATGCAAACCTCTAAAATAATCTAAGCTAATTAGAAAATATCTGTAGCTGACAAGAAGCTTTGTATCTCTGACATCAAACTGTGCCTGAAAGAGGTGTGTTGGTTTTCACCAGCATGAATACCAGGAGTGGCAGGCACCTTCTTACCAGGAGAGCAAACTGATGGACATGCACAGCCTATGAAAAAATTGACATCGCTGAGTACAGCGCTGGGGATTAATCCTTTACAGCTGTGGGATGTCAAGCAAAATTGAAATCCAACCATTGTGGAGTGTGTTGAAATCAGGGAGTGTATACAAATCTCTAAATTATTACTTTGGCCAGATGGAAAAGGTTCCATTTACCGCCTGCTGGAGAAGGTTTAGTCGGTAACACTGAAGAGGGAAGGAAGATTGAAAATAAGGTATTTTTCATGTGTACTAAGGCCGCAGTCCAAGAGTAGCGTAAGAGAGAATAGTCACAGGCCAAATGGGTGACATGGTTTACCTCTTGGCCCCTGACTACAGGTAGCCAAACTAAATGCCTGTACTTTAAGATAGTTGCCTTTAGCAGCATGTGTTTACTGTCTTCTGTTATTACAATTGCTACCCTATAATGTACTTAGACAGCATTCAACTTGCTAAGGTTTCAGACAGTGACACAGGTTTAAGGCTTGGCCCCAAAATGCTGAAATTGTATCTGCAAGAAAGGGTATGGATGAGAATTGTTGAAAGCTAGTATATGCTAATTCACAGAAGAGACTGATTATTAAAATTCTCCCTCCTTCTATCCTAGGTATTTTTCTTCTTTTTCTACTTGGAAAACTTTTAATCATCCCTAAAATCTCATGACACACACTGTCTCTCTCTGATGCTTTCCCCAGCTCCAGTAAACAGTTAGTTGCTATATCTTTTGTTTTAATTACACCACTGTCATCACGTTTTGTGAGGTTTCTGTTTGTGTGTCTCTGTTCCCACCTTGAACCCTTCAGCACAGAAACCTTATCTTTAACAGAGTTCAATGTGGTTGTTAATAATGAGCTCTGCAAGGAGACTACTTATGCTCAAACCCTGATTTCACAGCTGTGTAACCTTGGGTGCAATCCTAACATAATCTGTAAGACGAGGAAAATGGGAATATCCACTTCTTTGAGTTATTGTAAGGATTAAACAAGATAATAAAATACAAAGTGCTTTGAAAAGCACCAAGCACCAGGCTCAGTTAAGTGTTTGCCATTATTTCATTTTTAATATCACCATTGTCTGGCTTAATATCAGGCATAGACAGACTGTGCATAAAAAATAAGAAAAGTTCCATAACAAATAAATACGTCTACAGTGTTTATTTTTTGTATATTTCTTTCTTAGTTCTTCAGACAGTTAGGATGAAATGAGGAGCACATATGATAAAAGCATGTGTCCGGGGACTGAGTTTGAATGCCTCCTTATCCCAAATTGGAGTGTCTTCAATAAGCCTCCCCTTATTTTCTTAAAGTATTTTATAGGGAGTCAAAAGTATTTGTAAGCATGCTTACGCCCTCCAGAGTTTTTACAAAAGAATTCGAGCAAGAAGAGGTGGATATGGTTGGCCAGGTTTCTATTAAATGACTTTCTTCAGAAGCACTTTGACAAAATTAGGCACAGCCTGGAAAGCAGCAAAAAACCTGTTGTTTCTCATTTGCTGAAAACGCCATTAGCTGCCTCTTCTTGCCTTCTGCTCATGGACAGTTGGCTCTTGTTCCTGCTCTGCCCCCTGTGCCCAGTCTGGCAGAGAATGCACCAGAAAATATTTCTCTACGTGCACAGGGAGTGGGAACTCACACAAGGACGTTTGCAAGGAATGGAAATCTCTGCAAGGCAATCCCCTCATCCTGAGAAGGACCCCATTTAGCAGGGGCGACCATCCATTAAACTCTGACGAAAACATACTCATGCATTCAATAAATATGGAGCACCTACAAAGTGCTGGTGTTTTAGGTGCTAGGAATCCATTAGTGAACCAGAAATGAAAACAACAACTAAATGGATGTTAAACAAAATCAGTCTATTAGAAGGTAATGAGGTACTATTAAGAAAGAAGAAAGGGAGTCAGATGGTCCTGTAAGAAGGGGCAAGAGATGTGCAGTTTTTAATGGAAAGATCAAGGAAGTCTCCAATAAGACACTGGAGACTGATCATGAGTAGGAGGCACTTATATCAGAGGTTTTGCAGTTTCGAAAATGCATTCTGCACTTTGGTGTAACTTATTTCACAAACGAGGGATGCTCTTAAATATTTGCTTATTTAATAACTTTCTGAATACTGAGGGATATTTTCCTATTGCTTTTCCACTTCATA
This sequence comes from Symphalangus syndactylus, assembly GCF_028878055.3. Classification (NCBI taxonomy): domain Eukaryota; kingdom Metazoa; phylum Chordata; class Mammalia; order Primates; family Hylobatidae; genus Symphalangus; species Symphalangus syndactylus. Next base: position 28,738,753 of record NC_072438.2, read on the forward strand.
ATTAAATATGAATTCCTTGGACAAAAACAAAAGGCCTAAGGAAAAGGAAAATAGAACTTAAGAGCTCAGTAAAAAATAAGTTTATTTCTTCTATCTTTTCAAAAATAATATGCAAGGCAAATCACAAAATGTGAAAGAACAAATTATTTTTATTTTTGGATTACTTAACAAAGGAAAAAAAATTCTCTGGTAGGTAGCTCAAATAAAAAAAAATCCTGAATTAAAAAGCTATCTAACTTTATCCAGCCACCATCCTAATGTTCTATCACAGATCATGCCTCTGTGCAAAAATGCCTGATTTCTGAGAGTTTAAAAGAATCTTATGGTTTTGAGAAATGAATACACTGATCTCTTGCGAAGAATGAAAAAGCCCCAAAACTCAGCAGAGGCAACAATTCAAACTACCACAGGAAATGAAAAAGAGTGTGCATTTGGAACATACACAGAGTTTTTTTTAAAAAAGGAAATTGATATAGATAACTCAATTTCCATTAGTGTTTCATAAATTTAAATTGCCTTGTGATCAACTGGTTGCTTGTATAAACTACAAAGTGCTGGTGTGGTCCCAAGATGAGAATGTAAAAGTAGAACCAGAAAAATTAACACAGGAATCAATTACCCTGAAAATTCTGATCTCAGAGATCCCTGGACAGAAAACAGTGGTCCCTGGAATGTCATAAAAAGAAATAGACAAAATATCCATATCCACTTCTATATAAAGAGATATTAATGCACTGTACACACAACTTGGGAATATCTGCACATACTCTGATTAGAAGTGACTTTATAATGAACAATGCTAATGTGCATTAATTCATAATACTAACACTTTTTATTGGAGATTGTCAAGAGGTCAGTGATAGCCAAAGGCACCCTTTTCTCCCACCCCTTCAGTTTCCATGACTACGTATCTTTCCTAAACCACCCTGGCATCACTTGACTCACTTTCTTCCTCCTTGGGGAGGAATGAGTTTTCTGATGGGTGAATTTAGGAAGGATAAATTTCCTGCTGTGCTCAATTTCTTTCCTGCTTTGCTCAATTTCTCCTCTTTGTCCTTCTGGGAGCAAATTGCCAAAGAAGAAGAATTCTCCTCTGCTTCCAAGCCTAAGTGTCCCCTGGGCAGGACCACTCTCCCCTGCACTCTGAACTGGGGATCCATCCCCATCAGCATCAATCCTGACACCTAATTGCACACAGCGAATTTTGTGACTGTCAGCATCACTCCTGACTGAGAGGCTGAGTCTGCCTAATTGTGGACCTAACTTTCAGGTTCTTGTGCTTCTTGCACTAAGCAAAGCCTCCCACGTGGCTTCCATCATTAACAGAGACCTTTTCTCCTCATTGCCCATGTTTCTGTTTTAGTCCTTATTTGTACAGAACTGAGTAGGGGTAAAGGTGATGTTATTTACCGGCTCTCTCTGAGGGACCCTGATAGTCAGAACAAGAGATGTTGTCAGGTGTACATACAGACATCACAGTACTAACATTGGGCATGGATGGAAGCATTAAAACCAACAAGCCAGGTTTGTCTATCCCATTTACTTCAAAAACACACCTTAAATTTTTACTTATCATTTTGTTCATTTGAAAGTAAATTTAAAAAACATAAAAATGTATACCATCAAATGACATGTGGCAGCATTGAAAAATATGTGAAGAAAAATGTATAGATGAGTGATAACAGGATTTACAACTCAGTGACAATCTCAGCTTTAGGACATTTAAATTGTGAAATCTCTAAAAGCCCTAAAGTATTCAACTCGTCTTTTATCCATTTGAGTTGGGCTTATGATAAAGTATAAACATCTAGTTAGAATATTTTGACAGAAGAATATTGGCGAGTCACTCAATTTCTCTAACCTTCGCTTTGTCTGTAAAATGGGGATAAAAAATTCTTTCTCTTCTCTTAAGTTGTACAAAGGTGAAATGGAAGGACATATGGTGATTTCCAAATAGGCCAGACATGGTGGCTCACATTTGTAATCCCAGCACTTTGGGAGGCAAGGCAGGCAGATCACTTGAGGTCAGGGGTTCGAGACAAGCCTGGCCAACATGGTGAAACCCCGACTCTACTAAAAACACAAAAAAGATTAGCTGGGCATGGTGAGGCATGAGAATTCCTTGAACCCGGGAGCCAGAGGTTGCAGTGAGCCAAAATTGCACCACTGCACTCCAGCCTGGGCAACAGAGCGAGACTCCATCTCAAAAAACAAAAAACAACAACAAAAGAAAGTATAAATAATAAAATAACACACTATTACAAATGATCATCCCTTTTGTGAACTATTATTATTCCTATTATATGAACACTTTTTTTTTACTCAGGGAGTCATGTAACTCTGCTATATGTATTTCTTCAAGTTAAATAACAATGATTTATTAATGAACTCCTACATGCTCGCAGGAAACGTGCTATGTGTACTATGGATTAAAAAAAAGTAATGCATGTTTCCCACATTCAAGAAGCTTTTATTTAAGAGAAGAGATTCAATAAACACAGTAGAAACTAAGTAAAAAGAAATTAGGAGAGTGGATTTTGTGCAGTAAAAGTCATTAAGAGGAGGTTAAAAAAAAGAGGGCACTAGACATGATTTTAAGGATAACTGAGCTCAGAAGGATGCAGGAGAGCAGGCTGGTGATTTCAGGGGAGGCAAATAAGTGGGAAATATCACACAAGAATGAGCATGGTGAGAGCGCTGGAGCAGAGGGGCAAGTTGATCCTCTACCTTCTGTTTAATAGCTCATTGAGCTTTGTTCTATTTCATCAACGTAAAAAAGAAAAAAGAAAAAAGATGGGTGCCAACCTCTCCACATGGTGTTTGGTTAGATGTGGCAAAAGTGTGGATTTAAAATCTATATAAAGAACTCTATGAATCTCCAACTTATTATACTCTAAGTATAAAAATAGTTGAATATCGATGATTATACACTACAAAAGAATTGCCATTTATGGGCTTTATTAATGTTCTAGAACCTATAAGTATTTTACAGACTTATACATGTGAGGTCCTCAGCCCTTAAGACAACCCTGTGAAAATCGGTTGCTGTTTTACATAGAGAAGCTTGAGTTTCAGGAAAATGGAATCACTCGTGAGAGAACACAGAATGTGTAAATTGTGGAACAAGAATTCAAACCCACATCTGACTTACAGGCTTGCCCACAATGCAGTCAACCCCTGACCATGGTATCCATTGATGGGGGTGGAAATTAGATTTTGACATGAAGTTAAAAACATAGTTAAAGTCTGTGGTTCAAATATTTAATCATTCTGGGAGCATCAATCTTTATGGGCGCAATCCCTATTCTCTTTAGAGAAGAAAGATATTACTGTGGCAACATTCAAAGAAAGTGCACTTCAGCCTGAAGCTCAGCAAGATCATCTTTTTTGGGAGGGAGGTGGTAATTAACTGAGTACCCTGGCCTTCATCCACTTTTCTGATGATTTCCCCAGCTACTCAGGGTTAAGCTTCTGTCACAAAAATTATCCTGAGCCATTTGTTTAGCCGGTTTGATGTTCACTACATTTATTTTCCTTCGGCAGCAGCAGCATTGTGAATGTTGACTATATTTAACGTGCTTAGCTGTACCAGGGAAATAATCATCTTTGGCTTACTTAAAATATCTAATTTTCTTGGCCTTTGAAGAAAATCTAGAGCTAATATGGAGTAATTGGTGATGAGATAGGACAGATCCAAGTGCAATTTCAAGGCTCCTAATTTTCACCTACAGAGTAAGATTTCTTTATTATGTTAGAAAATGTTTTGGAGAGATTTTTTCAATTAGGAGGCACATTAAACAAATATTGGCTAGTAGTGTATGGGTTCAAGAAGAAGGGTATATCTCTTAATTGCTTACTTTCTTTCAAGACAAACTTTAAATGATTCTATTTAACCAAAGAGAAGATGGAGAGAAGGCAACATAAGAATGTAATTAAGTTTAACTTTTAACCTTCTGCTTGGGATTTGCCTCTATTCTTTCCCACCATAGTTAAGTGTGAAGATAGTACTCATCCATATTTAGAAGCAGCCTCAAAAAGAAGCAAAGGAAGGAAAGAATAAATGGAAGTATTCACTGTCTATCCTATGTTCCTGCCAATATCTGAGAGTGGCCTCAAAATAATACCCTTGCTGTCTCAGAGCCCATATTGCTTTTGATACACTAGCAGTATTTCTGTGGTTTTCACGTAACGCATAAGCCAAGTCCATGACTGAAGACCATGGCACCATAAGGAAATCTCACCACTGACACCATTTATAATGAAACAAATGGGTTTTCTAAGAGGAGGTAACTCATGGTATAACTGTCGTGGTACAAGGTCTCAAGCCAGCCCTTCCCACTTAAAAAATTTCCCTCCACTTCCAATCTTAGGAATTTTACAAAGAAACTGGCCAGCTTTCCTTAAATAATTATTCCAGGACTTAAGCTGTGCCCTAAAGAATAGACATATTCAGGTCTCTCTGGAGTGTGGAGAATGAGAAGATTTGTTTTCATGGAAAAATTTCTCCACTCATTTTAGACAGCCATTGGCAAGAATAGTTCCTATTATTGTAAAATGTGTGTATTTGAAATACATTAGCTAGGCAGGTCAACTCTGAACTTTACAAAGATTTTGCAACTATAGAATTTCTTTGCTGATTTTGTGTTTTTCCTTAAATATAGCCGTAAATGCTGAGCTATATGTTAGTTTTATTGTTGATGCATTGTAGAAGGGAGATACAATAATACTGAGGCTAACTTACTATTTTGAGCTTTAAACTTTTAGTCTAAAATCTCATCTGTGCAAATTCTTAATGAGGTACATTTCAAAGAGAGCTTTAGCTATATAACCTCTGTTGTCATGAAGAAATGCATTTGGCTAATTTCCTCTGTGTCTCCTTGAAACTTTACAATAACAAGAAAAAGTTAACTCTGACTTTTCGCTGAAGTAATGTTTAGAAGTTTCTGCTAATTCCAACCTCAATGAATCAGAGATATTTAGGGATTGTTGAATATTGTGAAGACAGATGTAGGATTTGGATATTTGTTCAGGTGCCTCAGTCTTTTATTTTGTCATTATGCATTTTCCCCTGTAATTTGTTTAAATTTGGAATCACATCACCAATTACTTCATTGCTGTCTGGTCTTCAATATTCTCTTGTTTATTCATTAGAGAATTTCTGTGACAGGCCATTAATAACTATGCATTTGCTGACATATAAAGTCACATATCCTTAATTATGTTCAATTAGCTGTCTGGGGAAAGTAATTGATTCAAATGTACTATCCTGATCTTACTAATCCAGGTACCTTAGAGTATGTCTTCACTTATCATAGAGATTTAGAAAATAAAAAAGAACCCTTAGTACTAAAAGTAAGATTAACATAGAAAAAACTTGAGCTCTAACTTCAGAAGACTGTGGTTGATTCCAATTCTACTGATTGCTAGTTCATAATGTAAAGTTACTTAGCAAATTTGAAGAAATTTCCTTATCTATAAAAATGGAAAATACCTATGGACTATCTCATGTATAACAGAACTAAGCTTATTATAACTTACAAGAGATAAATACTCAAAATCAGCACAAGGAAAATTATGTTTTTGGCAACTCTATTCACAATGTTTGGGATTCTTCATACCAACAGTTATGTATGAAGAAGGCATACTAAAGTAACCATTAGAAAATCTGGGTTACAATACTAGGCACTGTTAATGAGTGCTTACCATTTAATGAGTATTAGATATGTGGCTTGTCTCAAAATTATTCTGTGTCTCAGAAGCACTCTGTGAAGTTGGTATTATGATGATTTTCATCTTATGGGCAGGAGAACTGAGGTTCAGAGAGGTTTGGTGATTTGCATAGGACCACAGCTAGCAGCATTTCTGGAAAAATTTGACCTGTCTATCTCCAAAGCTCAGTGTTTCCTAACCTTAGTACCATTCTGCTTCTACAACTAAGTTCTAGTATTAAGTTACAAAAGGACCCTGGGCAACTCATTACTTTATCATGACCTATATCTTGGGGAAGTTTGAATGAGCTTTTATGTCTTCTTGCTCAAAATATGTATGATTATTGGTCTTAAACTTTGTCACATGAACAAGATACCCCACACATTTACTTGAGATGAACACGGGCATGCCTCTTATGAAAGAGGCTTCTTTCATAAGAGTAATCTCTCTCAACACAACAAATGGAAGAACATTCCATGCTCATGGATAGGAAGAATCAATATCATGAAAATGGCCATACTGCCCAAGGTAATTTATAGATTCAATGCAATCCCCATCAAGCTACCAATGACTTTCTTCACAGAATTGGAAAAAACTACTTTAAAGTTCATATGGAACCAAAAAAGAGCCTGCACAGCCAAGACAATCCTAAGCAAAAAGAGCAAAGCTGGAGGCATCATGCTACCTGACTTCAAACTGTACTACAAGGCTACAGTAACCAAAACAGCAGGGTTATAGACCAATGGAACAGAACAGAGCCCTCAGAAATAATACCACACATCTACAACCATCTGATCTTTGACAAACCTGACAAAAACAAGCAATGGGGAAGGGATTCCCTATTTCATAAATGGTGCTGGGAAAACTGGCTAGCCATATGTAGAAAGCTGAAAGTGGATCTCTTCCTTACACTCTATACAAAAATTAACTCAAGATGGACTAAAGACTTAAATGTAAGACCTAAAACCATAAAAAACCTACAAGAAACCCTAGAATACCATTCAGGACATAGGCATGGGCAAAGACTTCATGACTAACACACCAAAATCAATGGCAACAAAAGCCACAATAGACAAATGGGATCTAATTAAAGAGTTTCTGTACAGCAAAAGAAACTATCATCAGAGTGAATAGGCAACCTACAGAATGGGGAAAAATTTTTGCAATCTACCCATCTGACAAAGGGCTAATATCCAGAATCTAGAAAGAACTTAAACAAATTTACAAGAAAAAAACAACCCCATCAAAAAGTGGGCGAAGGTTATGAACAGACACTTCTCAAAAGAAGACATTTATGCAGCCAACAGACACATGAAAAAATGCTCATCATCACTGGTCATCAGAGAAATGCAAATCGAAACCACAATGAGATACCATCTCACACCAGTTAGAATGGTGATCATTAAAAAGTCAGGAAACAACAGATGCTGGAGAGAATGTGGAGAAATAGGAATGCTTTTACACTGTTGGTGAGAGTGTAAATTAGCTCAACCATTGTGGAAGACAATGTGGCGATTCCTCAGGGGTCTAGAACCAGAAATACCATTTGACCCAATGATCCCATTACTGGGTATATACCTAAAGGATTATAAATCATGCTATTATAAAGACACATGGACACATATGTTTATTGCAGCACTATTCACAACAGCAAAGACTTGGAACCAACCCAAATGTCCATCAATGATAGACTGGATTAAGAAAATGTGGCACATATACACCATAGAATACTATGCAGCCATAAAAAAGGATGAGTTCATGTCCTTTGCAGGGACATGGATGAAGCTGGAAACCATCATTCTCAGCAAACTATCACAAGGACAGAAAACCAAACACTACATGTTCTCACTCATAGGTGGGGGTTGAACAATGAGAACACATGGACACAGGGTGGGGAACATCACACACCGGGGCCTGTCAAGGGGTGGGGGGCTGGGGGAGGGATAGCATTAGGATAAATATCTAATGCAAAAGACGAGTTAATGGGTGCAGCAAACCAACATGGCACGTGTATACCTATGTAACAAACCTGCACGTTGTGCACATGTACCCTAGAACTTAAAGTATAATAAAAAATAAAAATAAAAGTGAATAGAGATATCACTCTCTCTACTGCCTCCCTGCTATTTAAATTCATCTAAGTAAACTACATCTACTACTAAGTCTCAGGAAATATTTATTTGAATATGCATAGCAATAATTTTATGCATGCCAATTTTCCTCCTAAATACATGGAGAAAAAAAACTGAAAATAAAAAAATGAAAATATTATCAGCAGTTAATCTTAGAATGGTGGGACTGGGGGTATTTTCCTCATGTTTCTTTCTTTTCTATTTATACATTTTCCTCAATGATTGTTTATCACCTTTGTAGTAGAAAATTATATACATCCCCAACACTCAGGCTTCGTTTCCAATAATTTTCAGTGCTTTGATGTTTGCAAATTTAAATTTAGTTTTGTAATTTATGAATGCATGTATATATAAAGGCTTACAAATGTGTTTGGTTATACCTCAACTCTATGGTTCTCAATGAGGGTTGGGGGAGTGTTCTCACCTACCCTGCACCCACTGGACATTTGGCAGTGCCTCGAAACAACTCCTGGAAAGGTGCTGTTGGCATTTAATTGGTACAGACTAGGGATGCTGTCAATCATCCTATAGTGCAGAACACAGCACACAACTCAAAGAATTATCTAGCCCCAAGTGTTCATAGTGCCAAGGTTGAGAATCCCCACCTAAATCAAAATGTTTAAAAATTATTAATATATTAATTCAAGGCTGTTGTGCAAATTCTGAGTAGCCTATTGTATTACCAGAGCCTCTGAATAAACTTGCCTGTTCATGATCAACGTAACAGTTTACTCACTTCCACAGGGCATTGAGGATAGAAGATTAATGCTCTACCTACGTGGTGCTTGAAATTTAGCAAAAGAGAAAGACACAGACATCAAGAGTTTAATGCAGTTTGAAGTGCTATGAAACGGGCACTTGATCTAACTAGGTAGTTCAAAGGAGGCTTTCTGGAAAAAATGCCTCCTAAGCTGAGCTTAAAGGATAAGAAGGAGTTAATCAGAATCATGTGAACACCTGAGAGATGTGTTCCAGAAGGAGGAGTGTTCATACTTCAAAGAAAGGCATGAAGATGAAACAGTTGAGAGTGTTTGGAAAACGATGGGGAGTTTGCTAGCACTAGAGCCTAAGATAGGTACAGAAGAAAGGGAAAAGGAGCCATAGAAGTTTCAGAGCCAGAGCCTCTTTTTTTCTGCCTGAGAAAGTCAAAGTATACTTATCAGTATGGGGATGAGGTTGAGATAAGACAAGTGTGTTGATTTAAAAAGCATGTTGATTTAAAAGGACAAGTATATTGATTTAAAAGGACAATCTATTAAAGATGCAATTGAAGAACCCACTAATGCAGACATACCTCAAAGATAATGTGGGTTCTGTTCCAGACCACTACAATAAAACAAATATCACAATCAAGCAAATCATACATTTTTTTGGTTTTCCTGTGAATATAAATGTTTACACAATACTGTAGTCTAAAGTGTGCAATAGCATTATGTCTAAAAAACAACATGCAAACTGTAATTTAAAAATACTGTTAAAAATTGCTAATAATCATTTGATTCTTCAGCAATCTTGCAAAAAAATTAGCAAGTATAATATTTTTGCTGGTAGAACTGGCCTTAATGTTGTTGGCTGCTGACTGATCAAGGTGATAGTTGCTGAAGGTTGGAGTAATTGTGGCAATTTCTTAAAATAAGACAATGAAATTTGCCTCATTGATTGAACTCTTCCTTTCACAAGAGATTTCTCTGTAGCATGTGTTGCTGTTGACAGCATTTTATCCATGGTAGAACTTCTTTCAAAATTAGACTCAATCCTCTCAAATCCTGCTGCTGCTTTCTCAACTAAGTTTATGCAGTATTCTAAATTCTTAGCTATCAGTTCAATGATGTTCATAGCCTCTTCACCAGGAGTCAATTCCATCTCAAGAAACCACTTTCTTTGCCCATCTAGAAGTCACTACTCCTCATTTGTTCTAGTTTGATCATGAGATTGCAGTAGTTCAGTTAAATATTCAGGCTCCGCTTCTAATTCTAGTTATCTTGCTGTTTCCATCACATTTGCAGTTAGTTCCTCTACTGAATTATTGAACCCCTCAAAGTCATTAATGAGAGTTGAAGTCAACTTTTTCCAAACTCCTGTGTTATTTTAACCTCCAGTAATGAATTGTGAAAGTTCTTAATGGCATATAGAATGATGAATCCTTTCCAGAAGGTTTTGAATTTACTTTGTCTAGATCTATCATAGGAATCACTCTTTATGGCAGCTATAGCCTTACAAAATGTATTTCTCAAATAATAAGATGTGGAAGTCAAAATTACTCCTTGATGCAGGAGCTGCAGAACAGATCTTGTGTTCAGAGGCATATTCAGAGGCATAAAAACAACATTAATCTCCAAACATCTCCATTAGAGCTCCTGGATGACCAGGTGCATTGTCACTGAGCACTAATATTTTGAAAGGAATCTCTTTGCGAGCAGTAGGTCTCAAGGGTGGGTTTAAAACTTTCAGCAAACCATGCTGTAAACAGATGTGTTGTCATTCAGGCTTTGTTTTTCCACTTATAGAGCACAGGCAGAGTAGACTTAGTATAGTTTTTTTTTTTCTTAAAGGTAGTGCGGACCCAAAGAGTGAGCAGCAGCAAGATTTATTGTGAAGAGCAAAGGAACAAAGCTTCCACAGCACGGAAGGGGACCCAAGCAGGTTGCCCAATTTAGCACAATTTTTAAGTCAGACAAAAAGTTGACTTCAACTCTCATGAATGATTTTGAGGGGTTCAATAATTCAGTAGAGGAACTAACTGCAAATGTGATGGAAATAGCAAGATAACTAGAATTAGAAGTGGAGTCAGAATATTTAACTGAACTACTACAATCTCATGATCAAACTAGAACAAATGAGGAGTAACTTCTTCTAGATGGGCAAAGAAAGTGGTTTCTTGAGATGGAAACGAATCCTGGTGAAGTCTAGGTTGGAATGGTAAATGAGTACTGGCTTCAACTTAAAATCATCAGCTGCATTAGCTGCTAACGAGAGAGTCAGCGTGTCCTTTGAAGCTTTAAAGCCAGACACTGATTTCTCCTCTCTGGCTATGAAACTTTTAGATAGCATCTTCTCCCAATAGAAGGTTGTTTCATCTACACTGAAAATCTGTTGTTTAGTGTAGTCACCTTAGCTAGACCTTCTAGGTAACTTGCTGTAGCTACTCCAATAACACTTGCTGCTTCACTTTGCACTCTTATGTAATGGAGATGACTTCTTTCCTTAAACCTCATAAGCCAACCTCTGCTAGCTTCAGACTTTTCTTCTGTAGCTTCCTTACCTCTCTCAGCCTTCACAGAGATGAAGAGAGTTAGGGCCTTGTTCTGGGTGAAGTTTTGAATTAAGGGAAGGTTGTGGCTGGTTTGATATTCTATTCAGATCCCTAAAACTTTCTCCATATCAGCAATAAGGCTGTGGCTGGTTTGATATTCTATTCAGATCCCTAAAACTTTCTCCATATCAGCAATAAGGCTGTTTTGCTTTCTTATTCTTCACGTGTTCAGTGAAGTAGCCCTTTTCCTTTGAGAACTATTTCTTTGTGTTCACAATTTGGCTAACTGGCTCAAGAGGCTTAGCTTTTGGCCCGTCTTGACTTTCAACATGCCTTCCTCACTAAGCTTAATACTTTCTAGCTTTTGATTTAAAGTGAGAGATGTATGACTCTTCCCCTTACTTGAACACTTAGAGGCCGCTGTAGGATTATTAAGTGGCCTAATTTCAATATTGTTGTGTTTCAGGGAATAGGCTGGCCCTGTGGAGAGGGTGAGAGACTGGGGAATGGCTGGTCAGTGGAGCAGTCAGAACACACACAATATTTATAGATTAAGTTTGGAATCTTATATGGATGTGGTTCATGGTGCTCCTAATCTGAACTTGATTATTCCTGAGGTATATGGTATAAAAATTTCTCTAGTAATACCAAAGATCACTAGTCAAAGATCACTAAAACAGATATAATAATAATGAAAATGTTTGAAATACTGTAAAAATTTCCAAAATGTGATAGAAAAACACAAAGTGAGCACATGCTGTTGGAAAAATGGCACCAAAAGGCCTGCTCAGCAGGGTTGCCACAAGCCTTCGCTTTGTAAAAAGCACATTATCTGCAAAGCACAACAATGTGAACTGCAAGAACACAAGATATCTCTGTGTTATGCCTGTATCATTGAGCCTGGGTAACACACTCCTTATAGCTCTGGACACCGTGAAAATACAGGGAAAATTCAAACTGTACTAAGGTAGAATGTTCTCTCTTGTTCAGCTGGAGAGAAAATGAATGAACACAAATGAAGTAATTTGAGGGAAAGTGCATCAGGATTTATTATTAAGTGTGTTTGCTGTACCACGTACATCAGGAGTAATTGAATTCCGATTAGAAGGGTGGTATTAAAGAGAGGGCGGGTTTCACTAAAAGCTGAAATGGGAAAGAAGGGTGGCATTTGTATAGGAGAAGGAGTTCTAAGAATAACGTAAGCCAGGAGTTTGAAACTGAGATCAACATCAGGTGTTCTTGGAAATGCTAACGTAGGTTTTATCAATTGCCAGTGGTTCTCAAGGCTGCTTGATGCTGAGTGCTAAAAGTGTTGCTCAGATGCAGCTCAAAGATCACCTCTTTGAGTCCTTTCTGATGCTCTCCATTTTCTAAATAGGATTGGTCAGTCTTTCTTTTATGTCCCTCTAAAATCTACATAGACGTGCGGCCCAGGCAATTTCCTAAACTAATTTTTTGGTATGTTCATTTATATATAAACCCAATATAGCCAAAATTATGTCTTTATGTTCTCAATGACTAGTACAGTTCTTGGTACACAGATCACACTCGAAAACCTTTCTTTCCTGGATGATTGAATACATGATTATGCTAATAATAGGTATGATGACTATGCAAAGCAAAGACAGCAATGATGTTAATATAATACCCAATATTTATTGAGCTCTGTGTGATAGGCACTGTGCTAAGGAGAATTTTAACACGTATCATTTCATTTAAATTTCAAAATAATGCCATGAGGTAGCTACGACTAGTATTGCATTTTACAAATGAGAGAACTGAGGTTCAGGTGGTTATATCTTCACCAAGATCACAGCCAGTAAAAGGAAAGGCCGGAAATGAACTCTAGGTCTGTCTCACTTCAAAGACCATGATCTCATCCACTACTTATAGATCTTTTATTTTTAAGAGAGTGTAGACTTAAAGTGATTTTATTTTATTTTTTAACATTTGTTGATTGAATGTGTCCTAGACTCAAAAGCCTCAAAATGTCGTGCAACAGTCTGAATAGCAACGTAATTTTAAAAATTAAAATGGGTCTTTAACAAATCTATGAAATAAGAGTTTGCAAACTCAATAAAAAGAGTATATTATCAACTTTTCCAAGAGACCATAATACCGAAAATGAAAACCAATAGGACAGGGCACTCAGGCATTGACTCATTGTATGACAATACCAGGCAGATGGCTTGATTTATATAACAACTATCTAAGTGGGTCCAGCAGTGTGAAGTTAGGGGAAAGGAAGTCATTTTATTGAAAAAAAAAAAAATGTGTGTTAATTCAAATCACTTGACAATTTGGCAGACAACTCCACCAACCCCCTAAAAAGAGACCCCCCATCCCCTCAATAATACAGAAGGGATAGAAAAATCTAGTTAAATTTCCAAAAAACAATAAGTCATCAACCTGGACCCCCTTCTCAATGGTTCCCTTTATTGCCAACTCTAGAACAAGGGCTGGCAAAATACAGCGGTAGGCCAAATCTAGTCTATTGTCAATTATGGTATCACCTGCCAGCTAAATATTGTTTCACATGTAAAATAATGGTTAAAAAGGCAGACATTAAAGAAATATATTGTGACATATGAAAATAATATGGGATTCAAAGAGCACCTACAATGCTTTATTAGAACATGGCCACACCTATCTGTTTGCGTATTGTCTATGGCTGCTTTTGGGCTACAACAGAGTTGAGGAGTTGTGACAGACTGCATGGCCCACAAAACCTAAAATGTTTCCTACTGAAAAAGCTGGCTGGCCACTGCTTGAGAATCAAGCTCAGCAGGTGTCAGACAACTTGGCACAGAACACACTGCAGATACCATGGGTTTGGCTTTTCCAATTTATTACCTAACTCGATGGTTCTCAAAGTTTGGCCCCTGGACCAGCAGCATGATCCCATTAGAATCAGCAGTAAGAACCCATTAGAAATGTGAATTCTCAGACCCCAACCCCAGATTTACTGAATTAGAAACTCCATGGGTTGGGCCCAACAATCTGTGTCTTAACAGGTCAGCTAGGTGATTCTGAAGCATTCTTCAGAGAACGGCTAGTCAAACTCAAGAAACTGGAACATGGCAACTGTTGTTTCAACACAATTACAAGAAAGGCACTTATTGGCTCCTATCTGTGGATGAGGAATAGAGCTAGATATTCCACTTATATTTTAGTATTCCTATAATAATCTTCAAAGATTAGGATTATTAACCCTATTATATGGAAAAGGAAATTGAAGCTTGGGAGGATTAAGTAACTTATTTACAGTTAGTGAATTAGGACTTAAACTCAAATCTGTCTGCTTTATAGCCTATACTCTTGCCTCTCGCCTTATTCTGCTTTCTGCCTTATTACGTGAGAGAAGGAGAAAAGCACCTGTGGGCCCCCGGAAGGAGCTGAGCTGCTTTATTAGTTAGGTCTTGGTGTTTTCTTGATGATTATAAACCATTTCGTAGAATATGAACATCAGAAAACACCATTGTGGACCCATGGTTGATCAATATAACAAGAGCACTCTATAATCATGTTTGAACAAAAGCAAAAACATGAACTTTTTCTTTTTTATTTGAGATGGAGTTCTGCTCTTGTTGCCCAGGCTGGAGTGCAGTGGCGTGATCTTTGCTCACTGTATCCTCCGCCTCCTGGGTTCAAGCGATTCTCCCACCTCAGCCTCCGGAGTAGCTGGGATTACAGGCATGCATCACCACGCCTGGCTAATTTTGTATTTTTAGTAGAGATGAAGTTTCTCCATGTTGGTCAGGCTGGTCTTGAATTCCTGACCTCAGGCGATCCATCCGCCTCGGTCTCCCAAGGTGCTGGGATTATAGGCGTGAGCCACTGCGCCTGGCCAAACATGAACTTTAAACCACAAAATAATCAAATATCTCCTATCCCAGCTAATACGAGTAACTGCTGCTTCTTTACCTATTACAGCTTTCGTCTCTGTCTAGTCTTCACTACTTGTAGATACAAGTTACCCAATCACAGCATGACTCTGGCTTCTTGACAGCTTCCTGTCCAGGTCAATGTCTTGCTCCCTTAAACCTTCTCCAGAGGCACCAAAATGAGCTCAAATCCTGTAATAAGTCCTAACACTCTCTGAGACATTCCCCATTTCTCTGCAGCATGTATTCTCTCTCTCTCTGCAATGAATAATAAATGAAAATTATTCAACCACAGGTGTGTTTCCTGATGATTTTTGGCTGGAGGGCATTCCCCTTCCGCTCCCCTCACTGCACACTTAAAATTATAGCTCTCCTCTTCCAGACTGGGTGAGGCACAAGTTACCAAAGTAAGTAAAAATAATTAGAACTGGAAAATAATAGCCTCCAAACTAATCGGTATCAAGCACATTGCCAGGTCTAAGCAGAAACTTGGTATTTTAAATAATTAATGAAATTTTCAGTGCCAATCTGATTACAAAAATGATTTCAGGAAACTGCCTGTCTTTTAAAAATATAGTTCAAATTTCTGCTTTCAGTTTCTGCTGTCAGTTTTGGATCTCTCAACTCTTGAGATTTAAAATGTCACAATCTTTATGCAGCCTTCCCCAAAATCTAGATGGCTCTTCTCTTTGAGTTTTCTAAAGGCCTTACTCCCTCTCACAATACTTTTTCATCTTGGATTAGTTATTCATGAGTTGTTTGGCCTCTAACCAATTTGGAAATTTCTTGAAGGCAGTAAAACACCTGACTATCCTCCCTTCCCTTCCACACAGTAATACATACTTGTTATATTTTAGCAATAAATCTAAACGTTTTTCCAGTTACAGAATTGAAAGTGTTGCTTTTCCATCAAACCAGAGCTCATATAAGCTGGGATTCTGCAGCTCATTGTTGGTTATCTTAATTGAAATTATCTCCCTGGCTCAGCAGTTCTAACAAACAGATGTGTTTGGTGTGCAGGTATCTTCACTTTGCCAGGGGATTTTGATATGAAATGTTACTAACAGAAAAAATATATATATAACAAATATCTTAATCAATGAATCAACAGTTTTTAGGCTACTATGGAAACCTGAAAGTGATACTGGAAGTTATTTATTATGTGGGATAAGTAGATATGAACTTGCACTATTCCTGTATGAAAGCAAATGGCATTCAGGCCATAATTTTCTTCAGTAACTTCTATATACCAAGCACTGTGCTAAACAGCAAGGATAACTGTGCAATTAAGGAGAAGGAGTAAAACAGTCAACTTCTCTCCTACTTTTTTATCGTTGTTCCAGGAATTTCACATGGTGTATCATGGCCCTGTGCTTGTACATGATGTTACCTCACCCAGTGTTTTACATACAGTACTTGCATAAGCACCATTCTTACATGTCAATCTTATACACTTCTCTTCATCCATAAAAACCAGGATTAGAGGTCACCTCCACCATGGAGTCATCTCTGATTGCTTTCATCTCCTCTACTTGGACTTAATTACCTTACATTCTTCTTGGATTTTCTTGTGCTGGTCTATTTACCATGATGCATTATATTTTTTATTTGTTAGTATTCTTTTTCTTCTTATGCAACTGAGAATTTCTTGAAGGCAGCAACTATCTTTAATTGATCTCTGTATTCTGGAGCCTAGCCTAGTGCCTGACATACTGTAGACAATCAATAAATATTTATTAAATGCAAGCCATGTGAAAACAAATGGCAAAGTACTGGTAACTATTAAAGTTAGATCATAAATATATGACAATTCATTACACTATTTTCTATACCTTGTTTTATGTGTAAAATTTTTCAAAATAAAAAGTTTACAGTAATTGAAGACCTCGTAAGATAGCAGATAAATCTATCCAAAGTTTTAAGTTCCTTCCACTATACCTATAGCTATGATCTCTGCGTACTCCACATTTCTTTCTTTTCTCAGAAAAAAGATATTTAGTAAAGCCAAACAAAGTTGCTCGGAAATAAAGTATAAGTATAGTGTTTCCAAAGAGCTGCATGTCATGGATATCATATTAAATAAGACCTTCTGGGAAAACTGGAAACGGACAGTTCTCCCCAAGTATTTTATTGAGGAGGGAATTCTGTGGATTTTTGTCCTTCTTATCTCCCATCTGAATTGCTACAAAAGCATAACTAGTATCTCTGCTTCCACTTTCTTTTTTTTTTTTTTTTTTTGAGACGGAGTCTGGCTCTGTCGCCCAGGCTGGCGTGCAGTGGCGCGATCTTGGCTCACTGCAAGCTCCGCCTCCTGGGTTCACGCCATTCTCTTGCCTCAGCCTCCCGAGTAGCTGGGACTACAGGTGCCTGCCACCACGCCCAGCTATTTTTTGTATTTTTAGTAGAGACGGGGTTTCACCGTGTTATTCAGGATGGTCTCCATCTCCTGACCTCGTGATCCACCCGCCTCGGCATCCCAAAGTGCCGGGATTACAGGCGTGAGCTACTGCGCCCGGCTCTGCTTCCAGTTTCTTACCTGTGAACTCATCTTCACCTACTCCCAGGTTGACCTACCTAAAACATGGATCTGTCCCACTTGCTCCCCCAAAGTTGAAGTCTTTAAGTCAATGGCTCTTCAATGGTTAGGGAATAAGTGTGCGCTTCTAGTGTTGAACCCCAAGTAACTTGTCCAGCCACATATTTTATTTTAATGTTCTTAGACCCATGTGCTAAGAGCCATATCCAATTCACGGTCCTAATCCATGCAAGCCACCCACTGTCTGTGCTTAGAGTCACAGCTCAATTTCTTTGCTCAGCCTGGAATCTTCTTCCTGGATTTTCCAATTTGGGAAACCTTCTCCCACTCCAAGGTCCTGTATGACTAGTTTTTCTTCTCCATTAAACCTTCTCTGGAGTCTTTTCCAGAATGAACCTTTCTACCTGTGCTTCTACTGGCCATGGCCTGGGCCTATGACCAGCATTATTTTCTGCTGTCTTGTTTAGTAAGTAGTCTCCTTTACTAGAATGTAAGCTTGTTGAGTGCACTTTAATGTTCATCTTGCACTTTCCCACCCTCTGTCAATACCCAACAGGGTACCCTGCACACATTAGAATTCAATAAGATTACAAGCTAAAGTATGAAATGATGAGCTTAATCTCACGAGTGTTCTTTCTCCTTCCCCTTACTAATAAGTGGATATGTGCAAAATTTCAAATCCCTATATTAAAATCACATTGGTTGTTTTGATCTTCTTTACAAATTGTTTTTGAGTCCTAAGTCATGAATTTCAATTAAAACTTTTCTTAAAATGAGACTATCAAAATTGGAAATGAAAACAAATAACTGTTTCTCTTAACCCTTTTCTATCTGTGTCTAATTCTAGTCAACATTAGAGACGAAAATATTAAGGCAATACTGCTTTATCTCATCATTAATATGGGCCCTCTCATTCAAATAGACTCAGAAGTACTTTCTAATGTATTATACAGAAAATCACACTGGAGAAAATATTCCATGATGGTACCATTGAGGTATCACTGCTTCCTGAGGACAACATGTAAGCTCAATGCTGCCTAAAAGAAGCTCAAACTTCTACTCTGGGCCTTTTCACCTTCACTTCTCCACCATAAAAAAAAAAAAAAAAAAAAAAAAAAAAAAAAAAAAGAGGCTAATTCTCTGGACTATTGTGGGTCATATTTTCTAGGTGGTGCAATCTTAGTGAAGAGTTTAGCAATTTGCATTGGGATAACCCTGTCAGCCTTTATTATTTGCAGCTAGAAAGAATGAAGGCTCTGATAATCTAATTTTTTATGGTGGTTTGCACTTTAGCTGCCTTTTTTTCTCAATCCTTTACTTGGCTACTGATCAAAAAGTCCAGGTTCTGTTTCTGCTTAGACAATGTCATAGTCTAAAGAAACAGGCAGCAGGCCTAGGATAGAGGTGTCACCTTCTCACTGGACTTCATCCTTGGAATCTGCTTGAACTGGACATTCATCATGATTGAATGTAAGTCACACTTAGTCAAAATTCAGTGCAGATCTTAGAGGTCTGAAAGGGGCTGAGGAGACCACTTGGCTTGCTTTTGTACTAATTTTGGCTCTAATCTATGACAAACGTCAGTGGTCTGGCTTAGCTCATTTATATCCCATGCTTGGGTCCCATTCCTGGATTGAGGTCAGAGCCTTGTAGAAATTATATGCCCATTATATGATTTTCTTTTAAATGCATTTGCTGCAAATATTTCACATGGTATTAGCCAATTCAGGAAAAGACTCAAGAATTCCAGAAAATTCCCATGTGCATTTTCATTTATTCCCTTTCTCAACATTAAGGAAGATGTATAAAAATATGTTGTAGTAGGAAAAGCACTGTGTAGGATTCAGTAGTCTTTGGTTTTGATCTTGCTTCTGCTCCCAGTTACATTTGCCTTATGACAAGTCAGTTAACTTCACCGGATTGTAGTTTTCTCCTATGCAAAATAAGAGTTAGCCCAGACTAGTATTTCCTAACATGTATTTCAGAGGAAAAAGGGACTGACTCAACAAGTATATATGGGTCTTCCCTCAAGTATGGTGATAACCTGCATCCTTGTGTTTTAGCATGATCATGGATTCTATATTGAATCAAAAGTTTCTCCAGCTCACTGAACATTTCACATAATAGCTATAAATATTTATGTACATCTCTATGTGTATGTGTGTGTAGATATAGAAATATAGATTCAGATATGGATAGGAATATGATTTAGATATCTCTCCCACAGAAGACTTTTCAGACCAACTCAAAATTTCTATGATTCTAGTTGAGAGAGTCAGGTTTACAATTCTAATTTTCATTTTGTTGAAACTCAAATTTGAAGTTTGAATCTGCAAACCTTCAACTTTAAGTGATATGAAACAGACCTTGAAGAATAAAAGCTGAATCGTTGCCAGGGGCCTTACACTTGGGACTTTTGATTTTAAATTTCTACGTTATTAACATTGACAATATAAGAACTGTGCGCTGTCCTCATAATACTGTGAAAGTTGACTTCCTCAATACATTCGTGGAGGTTGTCCTTTAGAACCCAACTCTGAAACCAAGTCAGCTCCAGTACAACGCGCTAAAGTTGGGGGCTATGGCTCAACTAAGTCCAGAGAACAAAAACGTGGTGACAAAACAGAAGCAAATTATTCCAATCATAGAAATTGAAATTACTTGTACTGTATGAAGACACCAGCATTTAGTGCATTGAGGCAGAAATCTCAAGAGAATGCAAAATTGTGTAACATTGGAGAAGCCTGCTTATGCATTGATATCCTTCAGGGGTTAAATAAAATTACCGTGAAATATAAGAAAAGGAAAAAGAACTAAATTCTGAGATTTTAATCCCATTACAGTATTATTTGTATTGTGTCTAAGCAGAACTTATTGAGAATACTTTAAAGAAGATATGAAGATTACAAGAGAACGTATGTTCTTATATTGTCTAAGCAGTTAGAACCTAATGAACCTACTCTGTAGAATAAAAGGACTTTCTGAAGATAAGATACATTGACCATCATTAACATATTAACAGAAACAACCTGTATACCGGATCTTGTTTGGGATGATGTCAATCATAGCTATGAGGTCTTAGCTCCTATAGTTAGAAAGATTACAGAAAGCATGGGCAAGTTTAAATATTTCCATCTCCCCATATTCAACACAATGTGAGAGGTAAATATTCATAACTTGGCAATAAAAGATCATATCCATATCTGGAAGAAATATTAGCAAGTATCTCATGGACGACATTCTTTCACTTAGGAAGAAAGAAGAGCTCGCATGTAGAATTGATATCAAATGATTTAGGTTTAAATGATTCAAAGGGTATTATTTTAGTAAAAGCATTATTTCATAAACATTGTATGTGTTTGATACATACATATACATTCAAATAGTTAAAGAAAAGTTAATCAACTTTTTAAAACTCTCCAATCTTTGAATAACAAAATTCATTTTGGATAGCAAGAGTAAAATTTATGTTAGATGGATCTAATTTTTATTGATAGCAATAGTCCTGTCTCGTGTTTATGAGTTCCCACTCAGGAGACACATGAGCAATGAGACTCACTGGGGAATGCAAATGAAACACTTGCAAATCAAGTGTTCAAAGCACATTTTTGCTGAGCACCCATTAACTCAATTTCATATCAAAAGCTTACCCATTTTATATCATAATAAACCACCCGCGTTCACCCCCACACCTCCTAACTAATGAGGCACACACAGATATTCTCTTCACAAATCAAGATACTCTTTCATAGGATGAAATCACTAATGACATTAAGGCGTGGTAGCCAGCATGAACTTGACAACCAAATACCAAGCCGTATTATCACCCCATAGGAGACAGTCCTAACTCCCCACCTTAGAAAAATATTTAACCCACAAAATACTAAATCCAAGTAGATTTCAAATAGAAAGATAATGGTACAATATCCCTTCCCTTCTAATATCAAATATCTGGATAAACCAAAATGAACTGTCCAGCCACTAGGATGCTCTATGCCAAACATGCATATTTTAAAACTTTTACTTTGAGTATTAAGGCTTCTTAACTTCTGCAGCATCTACATCTACTTCTAAACCAGACCTGCCCAACAGCACAGACTGGAGCGACCACTTTACCTTCCGAAAAATCAATCAGTCCCAGCAAATGAAGCAGCTTCAGAGATGCACATATAATCACAACAATACCCACTGTTTGCAGTCCTTCGGACTCCCACTCCAGAGTCAACATCCTCTGAGCTGGCAGAGCATCCCAGCCTCCAGACCCCTTTGGAGTGGAGGGAGTTAATTACAGAATCGTAGCAACGTCAGGCTTGGAACAAAGACTTGCAAGGGGAAAAAGTGAGCAGCTCCTCGCAGATGCACCCTGCAAAGCCGGCGGCCCCCCGGGGTGAGGACAGACCTGGGCTAAAGTCCAGCCTCTCATGCTGATCCTGGCATTTGGCTGGCGGGGCTCCCCCCCGCTACCACAGCGCACGGACCTCTCCACTCTACGCTGCAGCCAGCGGGCGAGTACTTCGACTTCAGAGCTGCGAGGGAAACGTCTGTCGGAGAACTGGAGACTTTGCAGTGTCCGTGGCTAGAAGGGACAGTCCTAGGAAACTTGCCCAGGAGAGCACCGCGCGCTTCCCTCGCTGAGGACGCGAGGCTGGGCAGATCTGTCTGCGCGCTAGTTTTCTGCCTGTGAAGCTTGCGAATGGCCCCTTTTCGCCAAAGCCGCTGCTCTCTCCTCCCAGAGCCTCCTCTGGGAGACAGCTCAGCCCCCTCTCTGAATGCCAGAAAATAATCAGTTCTGGTGGCTGGTGCCTACAGGCCCTTCCTGAAAACCCGCGTGGAAGTCTGTAAGCAGCTTTTCCAGGGAGAAAAGTGCAGGAGCAAAGCTCCGTGATTCAATGACTTTGTCAAACGAGAACACCTGAGCCTCCCCCGCCACGCCACTCCTTGTTCTGGTCTCCGCTGTCACGTCGGGTGGATTATCAGGGAGATTGATTTAGTCCTTATATTATTTTACAAACGTGGACGGAGGGCGTGGCAGAGCAGTATCTGGTAACAACTAAGATGTTCATAACTGCCCCCTGGAAGGTGTGTACCACCATCGTCCTTTAAAGTCTGGCCTCAGCCTCTCTCAAAGCAAAGTTTCACAAACTTCCCCGATGATAAAAACAACCTGGGGTTGTTTGTTAAAACCATGCTCATCAGAGGAGCCTGGAGTGTGTGTTGTTAAGTAAGAAGCCCAGGTGACCCTTATCAACTGGGAAGTGTGGACAGCACCGTTGCAAAGATGCCATCAGGTGTGCTAGTCCAAACCACTCGAAACAGACCCTGTACTGCGCCAGGACCACACTGGCTGAATCACTTTGTTGGTTATCTCCAGTCTACTGAAGCCCAACCTAAACATGGAGATGAAGAGAATCAACAGGGACCCTGTATGTGAACTGGAAATAT
This sequence comes from Symphalangus syndactylus, assembly GCF_028878055.3. NCBI lineage: Eukaryota > Metazoa > Chordata > Mammalia > Primates > Hylobatidae > Symphalangus > Symphalangus syndactylus. The sequence continues at coordinate 28,761,709 of NC_072438.2, forward strand.
GAGGGTTTGTGAGTAATATCTCAGACCCCCACGGTCATTTGCAAGTTCTGCTTCTTTCTTGCTATGTGATCTTGTGCAAGACACTTAACCACTCTAATAACCGGTCCTATTCTACACAGTCAAGATTATAATACTTCATTTAAAGTTCTCCATTTAGAGGGAATTATGGGAATTAAATGTGATCACAATAATAGTTAACATGTACTAAGCATTTACTATGTGCTCATCAATATTGTAGTGACTTTTCCACAATTTACTTATCCCTACATCTCTACGTGGTAGATGAGTTAATCTACCACATGAGTGGCAGATTATAAGTTAATTCTAATCATTTTAACTTTGTAGGTGAGGAAAACAAAGCATGAGGAGGTTAACTGACTTGCCAAGCAATGGGCATAGTGACTGGAAGGCAACAGGCTTTCATTCATTCAGTCATTCATTAGCATTTATTAAGCTGCTACTATAAGCTATAAATGGTACATGAATGATCAAATGATGAATAGTACTCAGCTCTGTCTTTTGGGGGCTTATAGTTTAATGAGGAGGCAGGCATGAAGTAAAATGTGACCAATAAATGCACCAACACTCGAACAGATGTCTGTGCCATACAGTGGGAACACAAGGAGGGAAAGTCAACTCTAATTGGGAAAGGGTTTAGTGGTATCAGGAAGCAGACTTTACAGAGGCGGTAACCGTCCATAATGGTAACTTTAATCATTACTAGAAGTATTATAGTATACCATGCTCAAGTTTTGAGGTTGGTAGACCTGGGTACAATCCTAGCCTTACCCTTGCTTGCTCCATGACCTTGGAGAATCCACTCCGTCTCTGAATCTCAGTTTAAAATGGGAATGCTACTGCCCCCTTCTCATAGTTGATGTAAGAATTAACTAAGTCTGAGGGGAGTTGAGCCCAGTCCTTGGGGTCCGCTGCTCACATATGGTAGTTATGGGGCTCTGCAAGGTCTCCTTGGATGAAACGACTTTGCTCTTCCCTGGTCCTGCCACCCCTGCTCCAAGGTCTAGTTTCAGTGCTTTTCCCATGAAGACCTGCTGATCATCTCAACCCACAGGGTGGTTTCTTTCCCTTGAGTCCTAGAAATAAGTTGGTCCTGCCAAAGGTGCTTTTCATTTTGAATAACATCTTTATAAGAGATATCCTTGTATCCACCTGCCCAATCACCCATCCATCCAAACATTTTCTTCTCCGTTATATCAGCAAGGCTGTGGAGGGGAAGCAGGTTTTAGTAATTAGTAGGAAAAAAAAAATTTTAGGTAACCATTTTCTGAAATTTCCACCAACGTTTAGCTACAGAAAGTCAAAAGTTAAAAAAAAATTACAGAAATTAATTAGGTCAAGTTAAATGTAAACATGTCTTTTAATCCTACATCATACCATATTGTAGTTGAAAACAACTAAAGTGCTGAGAGGGGGTCACATGGTTAGAAAACCCAGAATTCAATCATTGCTTTGTCTGGCTTCCAAATTCATGCTTTTCCCTTTATTTCTATCAGCAGATTTCAGCAAATATTTGCCAATTGATCTCTTGGTTTAGAGAGTTGGTAAAGTATTTTAACATTGCCACATCTCATTTTCCAGGAATGAAATTCCTATCCTTTTTGAAATTCACATAAAGTCCCATGAATATGATTTTGTTGGTTTCAGATAGAATTTCCCTTCAGGACAATAGCATTCTCTACTTAGAATCTGCCAGCTGATTGGAGGTCCAGCCCTTTCCTATCTGCATTAGTTACATTTACCACACGCTTTCTGAGCTCTGTCTGTCAGCTGTGGCTACCGGATCGAATCTGCCGGCTCCCAAGTATGTGGGAGCTCTTTCACATGCACCCCCAGCTGTGAGATTTTGTAAGGTGACAGCACCATAAAAGGAGTTTCATGCTTCATCTAAAAAGTCTAGGAAAGCAGGGGACATCTGGGAAATGATGTTTATCTAGGGCCACTCTTGGAAAGAAGAGTTGCCTGCATAGCGCTTTGGCAGGCTTAGGTGGGAGGATAACTTGAACTCAGGAGTTTGAGACCAACTCAAACATAGTGAGACTCTACCTCTATTTTTAATATTTAAAGAAGTAACTCCAGATCATGGCTCAACCATTTTATTGCCGTAATTTGCTAGCCCCAACCCAGTTTGTTATATTAAAACATCCTGGCTTTCTCCCTCATTGACTGGCTCACCCCTTTCTTTACATTGTAATGAGTGGTCCAGCAGAGGTCTGTCTTTCATACCAAAGGAAGGGAATACCAAAGGTACACTAATGGCTTTTACCCATTGATTCTAAGCCAGGCACCATATTATGTAGTTTACATGTATAAATTAGTTTCAGCTCACCCCAAATCAATAGGTTAGGTGTTATTATCACTATTTCAAAGAAGAATAAAAACTAAGGTGCATTGGGATTAATTTATTTTCACAAAATTACATTCAACAAGGGACATAACCGGGATTTATACCTGATTTACTCCAAAAATAGTAGCTACTAACATTTATGGAGATCTTTTAAGTGTCAGGCACTACCCTAAAATATTTATAGATATTGGCTGGGCATGGTGGCTCACGCCTGTAATCCCAGCACTTTGGGAGGTTGAGGCAGGCGGATCACGAAGTCAGGAGATTGAGACCATCCTGGCTAACATGGTGAAACCCCATCTCTACTAAAAATACAAAAAAAAATTAGCCAGGCGTGGTGGCGGGTGCCTGTAGTTCCAGCTACCCGGGAGGCTGAGGCAGGAGAATGGCGTGAACCCAGAGGCTGAGCTTTCAGTGAGCCGAGATCGTGCCACTGCACTCCAGCCTGGGCGACAGAGCAAGACTCCATCTCAAAAAAAAAAAATTATAGATATTAACTAATTTAATCCTTTTATAGTTCCCTGAAATAATTTGGTTTCAAGGAGAAAATTCAGGCTTTAAAAGGTTAATCCACTTGCCTGAAGCCTCATAGATGGCACTTGGTAGAACTGGGATTTGAATGTGGGTATACTTGGTACCAGGTTCTGCCTACTTTATCATTCACCACCTCACTCTCAGGCCCCTCTGCACCATGTTGAATGGTTCTTTAACTGGGGCCCTTTAACTGGTTGAGAGACTTCGAAAGGAAAATATTGACAGAAACTCTTAGGAAAGTAAAAACTCACTCCAAGGAGGCGTGTCCAAATCAACTGACCAGTCTGTTAAAGAGAGAGGGTCAGTAGACTTTACATTTCCTTGCCCCAATCCATTGTGATCCTTTAAATAATCTCAAATGGGATGATTTATCTAAAACCTGAAATGGATCATTTTTCCTTCTTTGTTGTAGCTTCAGTTTGAAATTTCACCAGGTGATAGTCTCAGTTAAGAAATGTTCCTCATATTGTTTGTTGACATTATAATAAATGCAAAAATAAGTGTAGCAAGATTGAGAAAAACGTTAAAATTAAATATATTTATGATCTACCTGTTCTCTCTTCAAATACATAGAATCACAATGTATATAGAAACTAGTTAAGTCAAATTTAAATGTAAGATTATTAGCCTATGAAGGGAATCAGAAAATGTTACTCCAAAGTATGTCACTTTGGCATAAGGGTTATTTTCAATTGAAGGCAACTGAAATAGGAGACTCAGGAAAAACTGTCTACCTTCCCCCTCTCTGCCTCAAGGCAGGGGATAGATGTATACATTTCTCTTTGTAAAGTATTCCCTTCCGCTCTCCTGGATGAGAAGGATGAAACAACTATAATCACTGGGCAGAAAGTTGGCACCACTGGGATTTGTGTAAGAAACCTTACAAAGAAGCCTTATATTCCATTAGTTTCCCCTGTGTATTTTTCTTTCCACAATTTACCACCCTAGAAGCCCAAATCCTTTTTTCTTTGTCTTGTCACTTCATAATTTATCACCCTTTATTAGGACGATTATATAAGCCCCCAATTCTAAGCACCCCTTTGAGTTACTCTTCGTTGAGTTCTCACATGTATGTGTGCACTGCACATGTAAATAAACTCTATTAATCTATTTTTCCCATCAATCTGTCCTTTGTCAATTTAATTTACAGGGTCCAACTACTAAACCTAAGAAGGAACAGAGAAAGTTTTTTCACGCCTACATCCATATTCATACAATCTTTTAGAAATCATTTAAAGATAAAATAATATATTTTTTTAAAATTTACAAATGCATAAAAAGGAGGTATAGAGAGCAGAGTTGGCTTGTTTAAGGTCAGGGACTTGGAAGTGGACACAGGTGGCTTTGAATCCTCTAGCTTTTCATAATCCTTGACTTGCTTAGTATAGGAAAAATCAGGATGATACACGGAAAAGTTAAAAAGAAGTAAAGTTCTAGAAGGAAAATTTCTTCTCTCAGTCAATAGGAGCTAAGAGAACAAGCCAACAGGATGGTTGGCATCATCTGGAAGGTTGCATTGAAGAGAGAAACCTAATCTAGGTCATTGCAAATGAGTTTGGAGAGGAGAAGTGACTTTCCCAGGAACATAAATGGGCACACATAGAGACAGCATTGGCCAGGCACCATGACTCATGCCTGTAATCCTAGCACTTTGGGAGGTTGAGGTGGGTAGATGACTTGAGCTCACAAGTTCAAGACCAGCCTGGGCAACATGGAGAAACCTATCTCTACAAAAATTACAAAAGTTAGCTGGGCATGGTGACATGGGCCTGTAGTCTCAGCTACTTGTGGAGCTGAGGTGGGAAGATTGCTTGAACCTGAGAGGCAGAGGCTGCCCGTGCCACTGCACTCCAGCCTGGGCAACAGAATGAGACCCTGTCTCAAAAACAAAACAAAAGACAGCATTCACAACAGTGGTAAAGCCAGATTGAGACCTCCAAGCCAGGAAAGAAAAATGAGATTGAATAGTTGGTGAAAGATGCCACTTAACATCAGGACTTGATGGGGCAAGTAACAAAGACAAGGTCGGTGTATGACCCTTCATGTCTCTTCACACTGTAAGATTTTCTCACCAAAATGATGAAAGTTATTCACCCTCAGGTGCCCTCTACTCTACCCTCAATGTCACCTCCACATTAAAGTATATCAAGCCTTTCTGTCTTGGGGTTTCTCAATTACTTTGAAAATTCCTAAATGTTCTCCAGATGAACTTTCTGCTCAAACATGATCAGACTCAAGCAGTTTCACTTAGCTGAAGGCTCATTCTGAAAGGTTAGTAAATGTGTCTTGAATGGACTTCTTTAAAATATGTATATGGATGTCCATTAAACTATTAAGCACTGCAGCCTTATGTTTTGAATGCCCTATTGAATCCACAAGGTTGATTGAATTTTCAAATAGAAAGCTGAGGGAAAAAACTACCTTCCATCCTAAGACACTTCCAGCAATATTGCACTAACGTATCTTGAAAATAGTTCTCATGAATGTATAGTATGTAATCTTCACATAAACAAATGAGTAGACTATTTGGAAGTCCAACCAGAAAACTTGCATTAGAATATAAGCTTTCTTTAGTAGGATTTATGACATTTTTGCCATAATTTCTTTTTCCCAGCCTTTGTGGCCTAACCTGAATGAGTTCCTGGGTTTACCCATTTAATCCAGTATGCAATTTGTGGCTCTCCTGTCATATCCCTTTTGATGTAATCTCTCTATAATAAGTGTCTGTCACATCCCACCACACTGGGCTGCTTTTAAGGCAGTGATTCTCTGGGATAATAATAATCATTATCCCTTTTATGTATTATAGTTTGTAGTACAATAATACTGAATTCCTACCATGTGACACACAGTGTGCTGTGTGCATTACATAAACTGTCTCATTGAGTTGTCACAATATCTCAATAGAATAACTAATTATTAACCCCATTATATAGATCAGAATGCTAAGATGCAAAAGCTTAAGTAACTTGCCCAAAACTAGCATTAGCAGTTGAGGAGTTGGGACTTGACTTCAAGAATTCTCACTTAGAGCCAGGGTTCTTACATCGGAGGAGAAGTATGTGTCAAAGTCATCATTTTTGTTTTGTTTTGTTTTATTTTTTACTGTGGCCCCATTACACAAAGAGACACAAGATTTAAAATGCAAATGACCTTCAGAAAAGTAGGATGTGACCTTAACCTCATACTGAAGTGTAAATATTTAGTAACAAGTTCCTTCCTGGGAACAAGGTTAAGAGAGCAATGAAAACACAAATGAGATGAGGGAAGGAGCTCGGGATAGAGGTGAGAGGAAGGAGAAAAGATGAAGGGAAGGGAAAAGACAGGAAGAAAAGGGAGAGGGAGAAATGAGAAGGAGAAGAAACAGGCAATCCTTTACTCCAGGCACTGAGAAACCTGAGGATACATAGATAAATGGGGCCTGTGTTCTGTTTGTGAGATTCTCATAGATGGCCAGGGAGATGTGATCTAAAAAGAATAAAAGAGGGCTCCAGGAAAGGGCCGATCAAGGGGCTATTTCTCCTTCAATTAATCCTACCTCCCTGGTCCACCAGTCTCTGGGTCTCTTATAACTAGAAATACAGAATATCTCATCAGCTTCATTTTCTCAGCCACAGCTTCAGATGACCTTGGAAATGGAACAAGTGGTTTTAAAAGTATGAGAAATGGCATCTCCATGGATGTGGTGGTAGTCATGGCTGGGCCTTGGCCCTACTTCTAGGTCTGTTCCTAGGCCCTGTGATACCTTCCTGCTCATTTGGGCCAGGGCCTTGCTGCCATAGATACACCACTGCATCAGCTTGATCTTCCCAGTTCTTGGGCACGAGATTCCCAGAGACTGACTTGGGTGTTCTCAGAGCTGTGTAAGCTCATTTCTTGCACCACAACAGTACTTGGGAAACAGAACCCAGCAGGCTTTGGCTTAAATGCTTTCCAATTCTGCAGAGAAACTGAATGAATATTTTTAGCATATTTTGTTGTATAAGAGTTGTAGAGATTGTGTTAGTCCATTCTCACACTACTATGAAGAAATACTAGAGACTGGGTAATTTATGAAGGAAAGAGGTTTACTTGACTCACACTTCCTCATTGCTGGAGAGGCCTCAGGAAATTTACAATTATGGCAGAGGGAAAAGGAGTAGGCACTTTCTTCACAGGGCAGCAGGATGGAGTGGGTGCAAGCAGGGGAAATGTCGGACACTTATAAAACCATCACATTTCATGAGAACTCACTCACTATCATGAGAACAGCATGGGGAAAACCACTTCTATGATCCAATTACCTCCACCTGGTCCCGCCCTTGACATGTGGGGATTATGGAAATTATGGGGATTACAATTCAAGATGAGATTTTGGGTGGGAACACGGCCAAACCATATCAAGATTATATGGAAACAATATTTCATATAGTTCCCAAAACTCTCCTCCCCAAATAATTCCAAATTCCCATGTTTATCCACGTGCTTTCTCCTGTCTCCCTCCCTTTCCCCCTCTCCCCCACCCCACATACAATTATCACCAGGATAATTTTCCTTATCTATGAGATTAGAATGGGTGAAATCTCAATGACTTGGAAATCCCCTTTGCACCAACCTTAGAGCACTGAACATTCTCAAAGCCTGATGAACAAAGAAAGCACAGAGTAGGCCGAGCATGGTGGCTCATGCCTGTAATTCCAGCAATTTAGGAGGCCAAGGCGGGTGGATCACCTGAGGTCAGTAGTTCAAGACCAGCCCAGCCAACATGGTGAAACCCTCTCTCTACTAAAAGTACAAAAATCAGCTAGGTGGCACCTGTAATCCCAGCTACTCTGGAGGCTGAGGCAGGAGAATCACTTGAACCTGGGGGGTGGAGGTTGCAGTGAGCCAAGATCACGCCACTGTACTCCAGTGTGGGTGACAGAGTGAGACTCCATATTAAAAAAAAAAAAAAGAGAGAGCACAGAACAAATGTTTAGAGAATGACTACTAGAATGCAGGGCATGGGTCATGGTAGGCTTTCACTCTCTAAGTGCTAGCTATCTAAGGTCGTGGCACAAGACTGGCAGCCAGACGTGTAGCTTGGTTTTTGGACCGTTAGTCCAGTTCTCTTTCCACTGCAACAGGGTGTGAAGATGTCTACATAATAGCTACATTACAAGCAATAAGGGAATATGCACTATAGAAGAGATTTCTTATAGTTGAGAAGATCAGGAAAATCCCAAAGAAAGAGAAGACATATTAACTGGCCATGAAGGCCAGGATTAATATTACCTGTGTCCATATTACTGTTCATGAATGCAAACTCTTGCTAGTGCTCCCTAAATCAGAAGCGTCTATGAATAGCTTCCAAGATTCATTGTAACCCAGCAATCAGTGAAGCTAGGGGTCACATCCCAATGAATCACTTTGACAAAAGGGACTAAGCCTTATTAAAAGAAGTAGAGGAAGAATAAAAGTTTCCCCTACCTCAGCTTCAAATACAGAGGCCCAGAGAACTGGAAACGAAATCATTCTTCTGGGGATGAATTTTCCTAGAACTCACAGTCCATATTGCAGCTTATCTGCCTGAGATTGCTTATTTTCTGTTATTGCACCCATTACTATAATGCTGAAATCAGTTTGTATTTGTTTCCCGTTGCTGCTATAGTAAATTACCACAAGCCTGTGGCTAAAACTGACACAAATTTATTATGTTACGGTTCTGGAGGTCAGAAGTTTGAAATCGTTCTCATTGGGCTTAAATCAAGGTGTTGGCAGGATGACGTTCCTGTTGGAGGATCTAGGAGGGAATCAATTTTCTTGCCTTTTCCAGCTTCTAGAGGCTGCCTGCTTATCTTGGCTTGCGGCCCCTTCCATTGTTAGTGCCAACAATGACCAGTTGAGTCTTTCTCATATTCCATTGCTCTGACACTGACCCATCTACCTCCCTCTTTCCTTTATCCTTGTGATTACATTGGGCCCACCTAAAAAATCCACGATACTATTTCACAATTCCTGGGTTTAGGATATGGACATCTTTGGGGTTTTTTATTCTGCCTACTATATAGATGTAATATATTAGTTATTTTTAATAGGAAACACTCTTTAAGAAGAAAAAAGATAACGTAAACTGAGGCGCGTGAAGATAGAGTCCACTTTATTAGGAACAAACTAGTTGAGGTAAGTGCATGTGAGTGTGAGAATGAGTGTGTGTGTGTTTTATTTTTAACGTACAGAAAAAGAACTTTGTCTTTGAGAAGGAAAGGGCAGCTTTAATTAGCATTCCTGTTTCTGAACTAATTGTCACAGAGAAAAGACTCTGAGGAATGCACATTTCAAAATATTAAAAAGGGGACACTAAACAATTTAGAGTGTATAAACTAATGATCAGACCGAGGGACATTTTCTTTTCATTTTAGTGGTCAGAAACTATTAGGTGCAAGCCCAGACATGAACTAGGAGTTACAGGGATAGAACCCTACAGTACCCAGAACTGGGATGTGTTCTTTCCACAAAGAATTTCCTGGAGGATTACAAAAGAAAATAGAGGAGAAACTACTGCATAAGTAGAGAAAAGGCATTCGCATGTTATCAGTCCCATCAGCTAATTCAGCCTTCTTAGGATGGATAAAACCAAAAATGAACTAAACTCTTCAGCTACTGATTTTTTCATTTTTAATTCAAGTGTGCAATGCTCTGAACACGAGAAAGCCATAGAGCATGACTTTCAAGGACTGTTCATGGTAGCAGTTAAACTCTAGGAAATGAGGGGCTTTATCCTTTGAAGATCCATAAGACACTTTCTCCTAACACTGCCTTTAAATGTGCTTGCATCTTATACATTTCAGTTAAAAATCAGCTCTAACCCGTTCTGAATGTCTACATTTATTCATGATTTCCCTGGAGTAAGTTTACCTATATTTACACTTTTACAGGCTTTCTCTCACTTGTTCTTTACAGTAGGCCATTTTAAAAATGAGAAAACTGAGACTAAAAAGGTTTGCATGATCTGAAATCAAAAATGGCTGCAAAACAGGCTTTTAAAAACAGGCATTCTGGCTCCGTGCCAATTTTAGATTTTTTTTCTTTTCTAGTCTTACAGAGATCTTTTTCTCTGTTGGGTGCTGTGGGAAGTGCTTTATATCAGCCACTTATAAAATGGGGATAATAAAAGCACCTATCTCACAGTGCTGTCAGGGGCAATGAATGTGTTAATGTAGTTAACGCATTCATTGCAGGCACAAAGCAAACACTCTGTTTGTAAAAGTAATTATTGTTTTAGTAGCCACCTCTGAGGCATTTCGATTATTATGCCCATTTGACAAATAAACTGTGATCCAGAATGGTTAAGACCCTTGTTACAAAGCTGGTAAGTGAACCTGGAACTCAGTCCTGCTGTGACAACCTGTTCCCATTTGCACAAGCCACACTCACATTGCCTCTCTGGTTTCAAAGAACCACTCTTAGTCACTCAGTTAGTTCTTGGCTTCCAAACAAGGCAGAGCCTAAACTAACTGAGCTGTATTATTATACTTAATCCATTTGACAAGATCCTCAGATTTCGATGCCATTGCTCGGTAATCTCTTCTTTATTTGAGGACTTCGACCTTTGCATAATTTCCACCTCGCTGCATTTGTGCAAAAAAAAACGTCAACACCGGTTATGTGCCATGCAAAATACGCAAGAGACTGTGGGGTATGAAGAGTGTGAAGAAGCTTACAGTCCAGAAGAAAAGGGAAGGAATGCACATAAGTTACTAAATCCAAGGAAAAACATTAGTGTCCAAGAGAAAATGTGTTTAAAGTGTGGTAGGATTTCAGGGGCAGGAGAGGAGTAAGAAAGTGGAAGGATTGATGTTAATCAGGGAATGTTGCATGGAGTCTGAGCTTGACCATGAGTGGCAGCTCAATCATTCCTTTAATGAATCAATTAACAACACTTATGTCCGCTATATGCTAGAATATGCAAGACTCCCAAATACAATCCAATCAACAAATCCCATTGGTTCCACCTCCAAAGTACATTCTGTAACTGACCAACTCTCACTAACCCTGCTAACAGCCTTAGGCCCGAGCCACCATTCAGCAAACTCCTGTCTAATTTTGTTACTTTCGCTCTCACACCCCTAAGGTCTATTGTTACGCAGCAGCCAGATTAAAGAGCATATATTTCATATATGCCCCTTAATAGCTGTCCATTATATTCGGGATAACATTCAAACTCCTCGCTGTGTTTTGAGTCCTCTTTGATCTCAATTCCAACAAATTTAATCCTGTCCCACACCTCCTCATCACAGTTCTCTGCCCACATAGTCTTTCTGTTCATTAAATAAACTAAGACTATCCCTGCCACTGGTCTTTGTACTTTGTGATCCCCATGTGATGTTCTTTACCCCAAGACAGTCCCCTTATTTCTTAGACTGTCTCCTTATTCCTTTCTCTTTCTTGCCACTCACTTCTAGGCTCAAACGCTGTCTTCTCAGAGAGGCCTTTCCTGACCACACTATTAGAAGGATTCTGTGTTTTTGTCACCACTCCCTGGTTACTCTTGATCAAATTGTTGTTTTTTATTTAATTTTCTCCATAGCACTCACCAACCTCCCTGAACTTATTTTTTTTAAATGCCTCTTAGCACATTCATTTCCTATCTCATCCCACTTGTGTAGATGCCCCTCACATGGGGGCCCTTTACCAGTCTCATTCATCTCACTGTCTCCAGGAACTAGGAGAGAGATTGTCAGTTACAGGCTTTCTATAATGATTTGTTGAATGAATGATGACATAAGACAGGGTTCTTTCCTCACGCAGGCATTTGAGTCTCATGAACTGCATCAGCAAAGTCATAATCAGAGACTGGCAAGTAACTTTATTAAATAGTGCTGTGGGTTCAAGAGAGAATTCATTAGACTATGATGGTGGGAAAACTACAAAGACCTGCAAATATCTATAAGAGAGTGGAATGAGGAAGATTTAATGATCATTTCAGGCAGTTGATAGGCATGATCATGGCAGCGTCTGGTCTGTTTCATCTGGTAATAGTGAAAATAAAAGCAACCACAACCATGAAAGAAAACAGAAAAGAAACAAGAGACAGGAAAACCAGTGAGTAGGCTATTGTAATGGTCTAAGCCAGATGTCCTATCAGTGGGCAGAAAGGGACTGGACACAGAAACCAGCAAAGCTGCAAAGCTGAACCCAGCAGAGCATGGTAGTCTATGTGAAGCAGAGGCTGAGGAAAGGAGGCCTCAAAGGTGATCTTAACTGATTGTGACACATGTTGGACTTATTCCTCAACATTTCACTGGCTCTGACTAGTGAAAGAATTAATAGGTATTGCAAGGAATCTGGGATAACTCATTAACATGAAAAAAGAACTGCACAACCAAGACTTAAGAAGGGCTGGGAAAGAGGATGCTGTGGGTGACCTGCAGCAGGAGCTTGCTGACCTCTACCTGAGAGAGCTGCCCTTAGCATGCTTCTCTCCATGGCATCTACCCAACTCCCAATCTTCAAGTTTCAAACATCAATGAGGAAGATCCTGTATGTAGGTCAGACGAATGGCACTGGATCAGTCTGTTATTGTCTGGATCAATCTGTTATTGCCAAGTACAAAAGAGCACCAGGGACCCGCTCCTAATGATTGGGGTCCTTCTAGGACAAAGAAAACTCTTGGAGGGCCATACAGCTGCTTCAAGTCACCTCGGGTGAAATTGAAAACAGGAACGTGTAGAGAGGTGAAGATAATTGAATTTTTCATAAAGTTGTGTTTGAGAAACCATCAGGTAATCCAGGTAGAGCTGTTAAGCTGATAAAATGCGGAGCTATGCCTTGGGACAAGGGCCAGAGTGAGAGAAGATAATCTGGGATTCATCCACATAAAGGAGATAATTGAAGTGACAGTAGTGAATGAGATATTCAGGGAAGAGAGATAGAAAGAGAAAAGAGCAAAGAATCAACCTTCCAGAAGCAAGGAGAGCCAACAGTGCCAGAGCAGGATTAGTAAGTGAGATGTAAGGAGACCCTAGAAAGTAATGTTTCATGGGAGTGAAGAGAGGAGAGGGCTTCAGAGAGGCTGGATCATCGAGTTCACTGTGGAAGCCCTATCAATCTTAAGTGAAAGTTTGGTCCTACCACCAATTAGCTTTAGGCAAGTGTGTGTACAGGGGCATTTCTATGTGTGTGTACATGTCCAGAGGACTGAAGGGCAGGGGTGGAATATAAAAGATACTAGCTAAAAAGATTTTCAACCATAACATGTAATCTACAATAAAAGTCTATAGCCACACTATTGATTACTTATAAGAGAAAACTTTCACAAGGCAACTAGACTTTGCTTTCACATTATTTTGACATGGTTCATGAATAGATAAGAGAAAGTAGATCTGAGGTCCATTGGTCTACTGACGTTGTCTTCAAGTCTGAAAGAGTGAAGGGCTGAAATTTTAATTCACATCTCATTTCTTTTAACAGTCTGGCTTAAAAATAAGAAAACATTTGTCTCTTCATCAGTGGCAGAAGATGAGGACAGGGTCATCAAGATCTGAATAAGGATAACAGCTCTTTGAAAAGAAGTACCACAATTGGAGGATGACTCAATGCCTTGACACTAGTGAGAATAAATTGCACAGTCGGTGTGCTTAATCATAAAGTTCTTATGCCTTTTTAGTCAATCCAAGACAATTCAACAAGTATTATTGAGCATCCAGTAAGTGCCCAACATTGATGCAGGAGCTGGGAATATTATAGGTACAAATGAGCCAGCTCTTCTTTCTTGGAGCCTACGGTCAAATGGGAAATGCAGAAAAATAAAGAGGCAGTTATTAAATATTGTAGTGAGAGCAAAGAGCTTCATCTTGGGAGCTCATTTCACAGACACTTAATTCACTTTTGATTCTGGGCAGGTTTTCTGATAAAAAAAAATCATCTGAGCAGAGCTCTTAAGTATGAGCAGGGTCAGACAAAGATAGGAAAAATCTATTACTTATAGAGCAAACGGTAGTTTCAACAGCTTGGAACCTAGAGGGAGATCATACTTCATCTTAGACATAGGCAAGAGCTCAGTTCCCGAGTGAGTGTGTTTGGGTAGGAACAACACAAAGTTGATGAATTAGACAGGAATAAATCATATTTCAAGATACAGGGCTATTAATGTAAACAGGACACAGATCACGAAGCGTCTTTAGAGCACCCAAAAAGGAGTTTTTTTGTTTTGTTTCCTATCTTGAGAGCATGAGGGAACCACTAAAAGGCTGTAAGCAGAGGCACACAGCATCAAATATGTCCTTCAGAACGATCACTGTGGTTGCTGTGTGGACAAGTGATTGGGGGTTTGGGGGAAGAGGGTGGCTGGTCTAAAGGTAAAGAGACTAATTAAGAGGCTGTTCCAGAAATTCAGGGAGAGATGACTTAGGAATGTGGCAAACTGACTGGAGAGACTTGGATGGATGTGACAGATACAGATGTGATGAAATCTATAGATACTGAAAACCAGTGAACCACTAGGGCTGGAGAAGAAAAGAGTACAAGATGATATTCAAGTTTTCAGAAAAAAAATGCCATTTCTAGTTAAAAATTAAGAGGTTATTTGCAAAACTAATTACAGTATACAAGACTAACAAAGTGTGCAAAGATATGAAGCAAGAAGGAAACAGAACATGCACGTTGCAACTTAGAATTTTCTGGTAGAGGCAACTTAACCTTCCCAGAGTATTCATCTCCACATTTGGGGCATCCAGCCATTGCCAAGGAATGGCAGAAAATAAAGAATTGAGAATATGTGCCATGTGAGTGTTTGTTCATGACCATTTAAAATCAGATGCTTCTGCAGTGTAGACCCTTCCTGCGTCCCTTGTGTTAGAATGGTGAATTTTCCAGGTAGGCATACACCATCGATTCCAGCAGGTGCTAAGCAGAAGGATCTGCAGCTAACATGCAAATGATTAGCAAAAAATTTGGCTAATTCTCAGTACCACTGCCAACTCCAGACCAAAACCACCATCCTCTCCTTCATGACTCCTCTAATAAGTCATCTCAGTTGCTGCCCTTGCCTCCCCATATTCTATTCTACAGAAAAAAAAGATAGAGTAAGTATTTTAAAGCATAGATCAAGTCATGTGACTCCTCTGCTCAAAACCTTCCAATAGCTCTTATTAAAAAAAGGAAAAAAAAAAAAAAAGTCACGGTGGCTCACGCCTGTAATCCCAACACTTTGGGAGGCCGAGGCTGGCACATCACATGAGGTCAGGAGTTCGAGATCAGCCTGGCCAACATGGTGGAACCCTGTCTCTACTAAAAATACAAAAATTAGCTGGATGTGGTGGTGCATGCCTGTAATCCCAGCTACTAGGGAGGCTGAGGCAGGAGAATTGCCTGAACCCGGGAGGTGGAGGTTGCAGTGAGCCAAGATTGCGCTGTTGCACTCCAGCCTGTGCGAAAAGGGCATAACTTCGTCTCAAAAAACTAAAAAAAAAGATAAAAGCCCATTTAAAATGGGGTATGTGCCTTTTATGATAACTCTTTGATTTTTTGTCTCACTACACACGCCTTACTCACTCCAGCTACAGTGGTCTTCACTATGTGCCTTGATCATGCAGACATGCTTCTATCTCAGGGATTTTGCACTTGCGGTTTCCTCTTCCTAGAACTTAGTAAGTCCAGCAGCTACCTTCTCCCAAATTACATGCTTCCACTCCCAATTCTTCCTCACCTCTTCCAAACCTTTTCATACTTTTTAGCAATTACCACTATCAAATAAACTACATATTGTTTTTATTTATCTTGTTTTTCCCACTAGGCTCTAAACACTATTAGGCAGAATTTTTACCAGCTTTATTCATGATTCCCAACACTGAGAACACATTTGACATGTAGTAGGAGGTTGATAATGAGTTAATGAATGTTGCTGAAATATCTACCGAAAGCAACAAACATTTACCTTCATGAGTACACATGGTTTCCCCTTAATTAATATACATAGATACAATACATCACCCTTAAATATTTTGTATTGTTATGTTAATAGAGAAAAAAGTTCAATTTCCCCTTGGGAGAAAACACTATGAAATTGCTTCATTAATTGCTTATGAAGAAACTGAAAATGTAATAAGTAACTAAAGTTCTAAAAAAATTTGAGTGACAAGAAAATCCCTTTAACCTGCCCTCCATTTCAGTGGGTCTGAAATGGAAAGCTCTTAACGTTTATTTGGGTGATGAGATGGATTTGGCCAGTTCATTGTGGATTTGAACTGGGTGAGGCTGACTTGCCCTGCATAATAGAGGGAGATGGGATTTGAAGTGGCCTACCTCCTCCTGTTTCCTGGGTGGAGCTGACTTGGTTCTGTGGATGAAAAAAGGGATGAAAATGAAGAAACAGGAACCAGAGAATGCACTCTCCTTAAGCAATGACAAGAGTAATTTATTGAGTGCCTACTCTGTTAAAGATATGGTAGCAGAGTCCTCACATATATTATCCCACTTAACTGTCACAAGGACTCTGTTAGGTGTATATTATCTGCACTTAGCAGATAAGGAAATTGAGAGAAGTTCAAAGTGCTTTCGTTTTTGCACACAATTTATTGGTGCTGGGATTGAATCTAATCTGACTGCTGTTAAGACCCTCCTTCTCCACGAAATGATGTTTCTTTGTTCTTGGAACCTCTCTTTCCTTCTCACCACAAAGTAGAAGGCATTTTTCTTCAGAAAGAACTTTAGGAATAATAATTTTGTTTCCAGGTAAGTTCATTAAAACCCTTTGTAACGTATAATACAATTGAAAGACCAACATTGGTTCTATGGAAATGTGAGCTGGGAGCTTTAAACTGCAGACTTAACAAGTGAACTTTGGGGATATAGTCTGTTTCCCTCTTCTTAGAGGAGATAAATAGGCAGCACTGTTCAATTACTCAAACTCATTCTGTGTTTCATCTTTCCAGATAGCATTTAGCCCTGCTTTATTTTTTCCCACCATTGAAGTACAAAAGCTGCCTGGCTTTTCACTGCACAAAGTAAATGATGAGCCCGGAGCCAATTTCTCATCTCAGACACTGCAGTTTTCAATGTGCATTCTGAAAGCTTTGAATATGGCTATAAACACATCAACCAAAACAAACTGTAATTTTTATAAAATAAGCCTCAGAGTATGTTTTGCTGAAACTTAACACCTTTTGTCTAAGGGAAAAAGCAGAAAAGGCAGTAAGAGCAGAACACTCGTACTCCATTCACTGGCAGTGCTGAATCCCATATAAAATCTGGTATGGCATAATCAAGACATATGGCCTCATCTTTCTTTGCCACTTCCTAAGAGTGAGGTGTTTAAGAAAGCTGAGAACTCTTCCTGGCCAATTCAGAACGGGGTTGTCTGCAGCAATGCAGTTCGAAGTGTGGCATCAGCAATACGTGGGAGAATGTTAAAAATGCAAATTCTCGGGCCCGCCCCAGACCTACTCAATCAGAATCTCTGGGGTGGGTGCAGCAGTCTGTTTTACAAGTACTCTGGATGATTGCGAAGCAAGCTCAAGTTTGGGAAGTATAAACTAAAGGGAAGGAATTCTACCTGAACCCAGAACAATGGGATTCAAGTCACTGGAACATCAATTGACAGAGAATTATTTTGAGATAAGTCCTTTAACCTCTCTGGCTTCTGTGTTTCTTAGCTATAAAATAAAGAAATTGAACCATTTTAATCCTGGATCGCATCTTAACCTATTATCAGAGCATATCATGGTTACCTGACACTGGTATAAACATCTCTCACATAATGAAAGATTTGAGTATCATTTTCTGACTGCTCTTATTTCTTCTAGCTAGCATCATAATGACAATCACAGCAACAACATCATGGGAGGCCCTCCTGTGTTTGTGTACCATTTCCCAAGTTTAACACGTTTGATCTGCTGATGTCCTCTAGTAGTAATATCTCCAGTTTAGTACTGAGGAAACAGAGCTTATGCCACTTCCTGAAGGTCACAAAGAAAGTAAATTACAGGGCTGAAATTTTAACCCAGGTCTGATTTCAAAATCTGCTCCTCCCTTTCTACCAAAGTCTATCTTCCGGGAACTGGTAACTTTCATTAATGAAAAGAAGAAAACAAAACAAAACAACACAATCTATAAGGTGGGGCTAAGCAGACCTCATTTCTGTGAACAGTGTGATTCCTTGAAGTATGTAAAGCAATTACTTTGAATACATTTAACACACGTATTGGTTTCATATAAAAGCCACTTTACCTAAGAGTGATCAATAAGCAACAAAGCTTGCTTGTAGTTGTACTAAACTTCTGATTTATTGACAACTCTGAGATATTTTGTCCCTGGTGAAATGACACAAAAAATAGAAACTGGAGAGAACTTTGGAAAGCTTCTACCTTAAAGAGGTTACCATAGGCAAAAGGAAATTTAGAACTAGAGAAATCTAGCAATTTATTTAAGGTCACACAGCTGGTTAGTGGCAGAAATATGGTCAGAATGTATCTTACTGCCCACCTGAGTTGGTGTTATTGCTGATATTATTTTATTAAATGAAACTGGATATTGTTTCAGAGGAGGCTTACAAAGAAGTGTGGTAGTGCAGATTCTTCAATGATAAGCCAGAATTACTCACACCAATAAAGTTAAGATGCTAATTCTGGGCAGAGGCAACAGCCTAAAGCAAAGGTATGGGGGTCTGGAATCACATGATGTGTTTGGGGAACGATTAGAAATTCCATATTACTAAAAAATGAATAAGTACAAATCAGGAAGCAGTTGGAAATGACCCTGGAGAGGTATGGAGTATTGAGGTTATGAAGGACTGAATATGTCATCCCAAAAGGGGTTGCTAAAGAATTGATGCAGGAGGATGGCATGAATAGATTTGTATCTTAGCTTGCTTTGGCTATAGTATGGATTTAAGGGGTGAGGAAAGGAGGAAGATACAGCATCCAAGACTAAAAATAGCGAGATGAGTTGGGCTTATAATATTCCAGGCAGCAAATGGTAAAGTCTGTGCAATGTCAATTTTACAAGCAATGAAGTAGAAGAGGAAGACTCAAAAGATTTTTTGAGAGGTAAAATGACCACAACTCATTGCTCGATTCAATGAGAAAGGAGAGAGTATACAGGCGACTCCCAAATTTCTAACTTGGACAACTGATGGATGGTGATGAGATAGGGAGACCAAAGAGAGGAATATATTGGGCCAAGTGGAAATAGTAAAACTAGTATTGAGTTCTCTGTATCCCTGCACCATCACTGTCAGGATATCCTGGAGAGACAGTCCACACAGAGATGATGGTCCGTACCATTGCAATGTGTGAGACTCCCCAAGGCAAAAGAGTAACACAGTCAAGGTGAGAGTCCTGGAGAAGGTTACAGAAGAGGAGGCACCTACAACAATTACTGTGGGAGAGAGCAAAGGAGTTGGAAGCAGAGAGGGAAAGCCTTGTGTCAAAAGCCAAAAATAATTTTCTTCTTCACATTTCATGAATTATAATTAGCTTCAAATGCATACAGTTCCACGGAAGTTAAAAGTGACTTCATTTTTGCAATATGGGTGTCACTGGTACAGAAGATCAGTAAGGATGGAAACGCAATCACATGGAGACGTTAGCTGCAGAATTGAAACAGGTGTGTTTCTGTTTTATGGGATTAAAAAATGCTAAAGGAGAGAGGACAGGACGTAGGAACAGAGTGGTGCAAGCATGACATATAAACATATTGAAGAGCAAGCAGAGAGGAAGAAGTGAATGTAGAGAGAGAGGAGACAAGTGATAGAACATCTCTGAATGTAGAGGGACCAATAAGGTATTATTTGGCTTTGGCTTAGAAAAACTGAGACTCATGTGAATAGCAAAAGTATAGACCTTTTCATATAAAATATTGTACTATTGTGGGAGTTAATGCTTATATGACATCCAGAGGTTCCTTGTAAAAACAAACAAACAAACAAACAAAAACCCAATAAAAACAGGGGTTCCAGATATAATGTTAGCTACAGATCAGATGTTTGGAAAGTCCACGAGTTTCCCCTGACATCCACCTGGTCACATGGAGTGGCTCAGTACACAGGCAGAGCTGGCCATGTGTTTTCCCTGCTTTGGTAAGCCAGTTACCTGCTTCTCAAATAATCAGGAGAATATAATCTTTGGCAGTGTGGGTATCATGCAGATAAAACTAACAAGTAATCATTGGGGCCTTCTCACTTTTTCCCACTTATTGAAGTGTTTTCTGAATAAATACCAAAAAGCCTAATCACAGAAAGCTTTAATTGGCTCAATTCTAATTAATATACAGATGATTAAGATAATTTATATTTCATATTTATTTATTAAGTGAACTTCCTTAAAACACAGTATCTATCTACTATTTTTTTCTACATATAACCTGCCTGAGAACTCAGACCAAATGAGTTCCCAAATTATGCTGGACAGTAGGACAAGTTTGATGAATTTCACCATAAATATGGTTTGGCACCATTCTATTGAAAATAGAATGATAGAATTTAAGAGGCCTCATATCCGGAATGCTTATATAGTTTGAATGCAGAGTGACTTTGGTTATAGTGAAGGAGGAAGCACAGGCCCTCAGTTAGGTGTCTCAAATACCTTCTTATTTAATTACAGCAGCATCTCTACCAGAGAGTATTATGCAATTATTTTTATCCTAAAACATACTCTTTCCCCTGACATTTGCATTTTTTCTGAAATTTGCATGCAAATTTCGGTTGATCTACTCATTAAAAATAGTGTTTATCCTTCCCATCTCATGCCCTTAAAAGTATTTATGTCAATAGGAGAGCAATAGAGAGCCTTAAAATGGAGGCAATTGAGGCATAGAGAGACTATGCATCTCAACAAGGTACATAAACCAGAATTAGTAGAGCCAGAATTTGAACTCAGGTCTATCTAACTTGAAAGCTGGTCAAGAGCAAATCTTTGCTATGCAGATGAAGGCACTATGCTGGGTCCTGAAAGACAGCACCTGCCCTTAAGAAACCTGCATGCAGAGGAGGAAATGGACACTAAAGAAAAAACAAGTAGATAAGAGAAATTTAGATGCTCCATAAATTCTACAAAGGAAATAAAACAGGGTAAGGTAATAGAGACAGATTGGGGAGTTGCTTCTTGCTGGCCTCTTCCAAGAGGTAATATTTGAATTTCTTCCCATTCTTGTAAAATTGGGCAACAGCACATACCATGTAAAAGAGGACTTGCATAAGCTGTAAGATAGAAACTTGCTTTTGACCAACTATAAATCAGACATTGCCGCTCCTCATTGTAAGCTCTAGGTGTCTCTTTTTAAGGGACCATAATCTACTGGGGAAAACAGATAAGCCAAATTATATACGATGTTGTTTACATCAAGAGCTATGATGGAGATGTGTTCAAGACTCTACAGAAGTATGGAAGAATGGAAGTTTGCTGTCGGTAGAATGAGTGTTTCAGAAGTAAAGGTGGGAGTTAAGTTGGTCTTGAAGAAATAGGATTTTGCCCAGGACATGGGGCAGGGAATGGGTAAGTGCATGCCGTGCCTGGGAGATGTGTCTGTGTCACGTGATGCAGCATGGAGGTCTGATGAAGGATGGCATTAGCAGTTGTATGGTCATGGCAGACCTAACTTGGGGTGCAGAATGGGGCATGACAGGGGATGTTCTGAACAAGATGTAGCACCTGGGAATAATTAAGCTTGGCAAGGTCTCACAATAAATTATTCTCTCTGTTCTTGAGGACAAATGTCACTGAAAATACTTAAAGTGAATTTCCGGGCAGTGCCTGGCTGACTTTCCAAGGTCTCTTGCTGAATAAGGTAGAGAGAACACTGTTTGAGTCAGTGGTTCTCAGTAGAATCACCAGTAGAACTTAAAATAATATGAACACGAATTTAAAACTTTTAAAAAAATACCCTTGAATAATTAAAATCAGCAGGTCTGGGAATGGGGTTTGCACATTGGTGATTTTTAAAGATCTTCAAGTGAATGTAATAGGCATCCAGTGTTGAAAGACTATTTCTAGAAGACTTGGAAGGGAAACTGAGTTTTCCTGAAGGCCTGAGACACCATATATGGCAGAATCTGTACAGAAAGAAGTCATCCAAGAAAAGACAAGGAATTGGCAAGGATTGATCTTAGGACTGGCAGTGTCCATGTTCCAGGGTTTAGAAAAAGTCATTTTTTAAATTGTTGTGTTTACATAGTAGATGTATATATTTATGGAGTATATGGGATATTTAGATAGACTACTGTCACCCTGTCATACTTTCAAAAACTAGATCTTATTCATTCTTTCCAAGTTTTTTTGTACCCGTTAAACCACCTCTACTCTGCCCCCGACCCACCCAGCAACATCCCTTCCCAGCCTCTGGTAGCCATCTTTTTACTTTAGAGAAAGTCATTCTGAAAGCAAAGCAAGTGAAAGAAATGTAATCATTAGGCAACCAAGCTCTGAAGTCCAATGGTGAGATCTGAATTTAATGGTGCTCTGAATACTCCTCAGTAATTATCTCAGAAGAAAACAATGACGCCAAAGGGAAGCCCTGATTTTGAACAGTCCCAGGTGACAGTAAATGAGAAGTAATCTGACTAAGAAACCAATTGAGAGTCATCCCTTGACTTTCTTTTGCATAATGACACCTGAAGCACACTTGTTTATTCTGTAAACCTTAGTTAAACAAACTTACCCTCCAAGACACTGGGGGTTTGCCAGAGAACAGTTAGTTTAATTGGAGCTCATCTGTTTTTGTTCCTAATGAGCCTCCCATTTCATAGCCTGCTCATAGTTTGAAATACAATGTCCCCCCTGTCTGGGATGATTAAAAACCTGGTTAAGCATACAATATACAGTAGCTGCCAAAATGTTTCCACCAGGCAATACTGCTCAGAACTGAGACCTGCAGGCAGGATTAGAAGAGAGAAATCTGTTGATTTTTCCAGCTCAAAAACAAACAAGCAAACAAATCACTTCCAATTATCTGAGTTATATTTTATTAAAGAATCCACCGGCGAACAGCATTCACTTCTCAAGATTTGCTACCAAACTGTCTCCCCATTCTGTCTTTTAAACACTCCTCTACCCTTTTTGTTCGCTAGTTGGTTTGTAATTTAGAAAGTGTGATAAACAATTTTGGGGAGCCATTAAGTTTTACCAGTGTTTCTGTCTGAAATTAGGCTAATATGTTTGCCAAAGAGCTGCTCTGTGCTATAAAATCTTTATTAAAAATATAATTATTTACAAAATTATGAATACTTATGGATTAGAATAAATGTGACTTCATCTTGCAGCTATGGGCATTTTCTTTTTGTTTTATTTTTTTGAGACGGAGTCTCGCTCTGTCGCTCAGGCTGGACTGCAGTGGCGCGATCTCAGCTCACTGCAAGCTCCGCCTCCCGGGTTCATGCCATTCTCCTGCCTCAGCCTCCGGAATAGCTGGGACTACAGGCACCCACCACCACCCCTGGCTACATTTTTGTATTTTTAGTAGAGACGGGGTTCACTGTGTTAGTCAGGATGGTCTCGAACTCCTGACCTCGTGATCTGCCCGCCTCGACCTCCCAAAGTGCTGGGATTACAGGCGTGAGCCACCGCGCCCGGTCGGGATTTTAAGAAACTAAGGTGCTAATCATTGGGTGTTTCATTAGGAGACACGTTTTGAAAATCTAATTCTCCAAGCACTTTGTTCTTAGACTCCCACATCCCTTTCACCCTCCCCCAAATTCAGGATCACAGGATTTCTTCTGTCTGCCTTATATATTTTGCAAGCCAACTATTGCACTAGAAAAAAAAAAATCTTTCACAAATAATAAAGAGGCAGATGTTTTCTGGATCATAATGATCAAATAGGGTGAGCTAAATTGCTCATTGATCTGTGATTTCTTGTCATTTGAAAATCCGATTAAAAGTACAGAACTTTTAGAAAAGACATATACACACACTATTACATACATCATAACACTAGGCATGAGGAGTGGGATTCATGTTATGAATATACAGCATTTGTTCTGGAAATAGCAAAAGGTTGATACACAATACATACTTACCCAATGAATAAATGAGTGAATAAAATTTCAGGATGGATTTGGATGGCTTTGAAAGTGAGTGTCAATAAACCCTGGGTTCAGAGCCTCCATTGTGAATGAAATAATTACGAAATTGAATTCTCCTGATTTCTTTTGGCCTTAGAGACTTTCTTTCCTTTCCTGTGTTAAGTGTTGACCATCTCCTTCCTTTCCAAACAATTAAAATGTATGGAGGGCATATATGTTTGATTAGGTTTTCATGTAGAGAATTACAATTACTTCCAGCCTGTCTCATGGAAGTTACTCAAGGTTTCCTTGACGGGATATTTGGTTGTTCGTAAACTCCTCTGTAGTGCATTTAATTACTATCTCACAGTTTTTCTGCCACATGTCTAATGTAATGCATTTTATTATTATAACTTCATTCTCAGAATACACCATTTCTCCCTTTATTTCCAAGTTCCTAGGGCATTTTAGTACATGTCTTGACAAAGGACATATCCCTTCTCTGCTGCTGGAATGGGCTGCCGCCTCTGAGCTTCTTCAGGCACGCATTCTGAAAAGACGTCCACACAGGGAAAAATTCCGTTCACCTTCCTTCTCATTCAACCGTCTTGATTTTGTCTGTGCCATTTTAAAAGACTTGTGTGCCTACTTTCTTTGTCAGCTACATCTGCCATAACAAAATACCAAAGACTGGGTGGCTTAAACAACAGGTATTTCTCACGGTTCTGGAGATTGGCAAGTCCACAGTGAAGATGATGGCCAGTATAGTCCCTGGTAAGGGCCCCACTCTCATGACCTAACCCAACCCTAATTACCTCCCAAAGGACTCACCTTCAAATACCCTCACACTGGAGGTTAGGACTTCAACAGTAGGTCACACACCTACTGCTAATTAGGGACGTCTCTGAAAGCTGTAGGGGGTCACAGATGTCACTAACACCAAACAATGAAAAAAGCACAAGGCATCTTCTTCGATTCGTCGTTATAGGAACAGGTCCACACTTCCCTCCCTCCCCTTCGCCATTCACTGAAAGAATACAGGATGTGACTGTAAAGTGATGTCTCCGATTTTTAACATTTAAAATAGAAAAGAAATTGTACATTTAAAGAAAATATGGTGTCTTTTCAAGAAGTCCCTTGGGGAACCACACTCTTAGTCTAATGACGCTTCTGAATGGCAGAGCACCTTTTTAAATTCCCCGAAGAAAATGCCTGCAGACTTTGTGGCATGTTCTTTCGAACGTCCGCTGCCAGGAAAATCCCTGACCTTTATGCGATGAATTTGATTTTGGGAAATAGCAAAATTGCATTTGGAGACAAGTTTTGCAATCAAGTTAAGTGATCACACCAGAGAATTCTGCTTCAGGAACAAAACTGGGACAGATAATAGACTAATAAGAATTCCTTCACCACCAGGTTTGTAAAACTTGTCTTGAGACCAATTACAATACAGACCTTTTCAAACTGATTTTTAACAATAAGAGCATAGTATGGTTAGTGTGTAAATTAAGGTAAAAATATTGAAACACAAGATATATTTGAAAGCCTAAGTAATCCTATTTTTTAGTTTAACCTTTCCAAGACTGTCTTTGCACACTTGGATTTTTATTTGAAAATAAAACCAATTTGAAATTCATGCTAATTGATGCTACCACTTCAAGAGTTCATGAAACCAAGCAGTTTTGAGTGACTTTGCATTGGATCACCCTGTCCTGAGACTTACCTTTTGGAAAACATAACCTGCACATATGTCTCATTTATTCTACTCAATGCCTCCTGATGAAATCAGTAGCAACAATATATGCATAGTAGGGAAATAATTGGGCAAAAGATGAATCACAATTTTGATTGTAATTGGGGGCAGTGAGAGAAGAGGAGGAAAATACAGTCATTAAAAATATATATAAGTAATTGGTTTCTTTGCTTTCTTTTGAAATATGCTAGCCCCACAACATGATTCTTCCTCATTAACTTTAGAAGTGCTGTTTCTACCATATTCACTTCCTAGGGGCATTGCAGGAGATCCGTTTGCAATTTGTGTGACTGACTCAAGATTTCATACAACTCTTGTTTCTGAAATGTCTTCTGATCACTGAGTCATAAGAGTAACACTTCTCAAGTTGTTACTGTTCTGAAAGTCTTTGAAGGGTTCTGGGATACTTGGACAATAATATTATTTCCATCGGTACTTTTCCATCCTCCTGTGTATGGTATTATTTCCACCCAACTTTGGAAAAATAGCATTTCAACAGCTTTGCATATTCACATTGCACCTGCTTCTGGACTATAAATGATTACGTATAATTTAAATTTATAGAAAATGTTCACAGGAACCAGATCACAGGGCACATATGTGACTACTGATTGCTTCTATTTCTTATTTTCCAAGTATAAAAACATATTTATAATGAAAAGCTTATCCTTGCTTTATCTCCAAATCAACAAAAATTAAACCTCTTTGATATTAGCCAGATAGACTACTCTTTCAACTTTGACCTTAAAGGACAATAACGAATCTCATTAAAATCATATTTCCAAAGTGGCTTTCAGAAAGTCCCCTACTCTTACAGTATCCCCAGGTTCAACAAGTTTATTTTTGGATGCACTTTATGCTTTTGTTTCTTCTTTTCAGGTTCTGATTTAATCACTTAGCTTCTGTGGCATAATCAAGACAAGTTGGATGAATTGTCTCCTAAATGGATTATGATGAAAGAAGCTCTAACTGGTCTTAAGGTAGTTTTGATGTTTGGAGTCTTTCACAAAGAGAAACAAAAGCATGATAAGAATGTGCTAAGCTCATTTGCAAGGGAAGCAAGGGTGTCACAATTAAACAAGGGTGTCCAATTATATTGTTCCCATACATCATTCCACCACTCCAATAGGACATGGGGTCATAGAGAACAGAGTCAAGCCTTGTGGTTCCTGTTGTGCCCAGCACACACAGCATTGTGCTTGGTATATAGTAGGTGCTCAATAAACATGTGAATATAATTTAATCTAGGCTCTCCCAGGGAGAAAATATAGTTTGGGGTTCAAGGTAAAGAATCTCAACATGGTCAGCACAGTGGCTCATGCCTGTAATCCCAGCACTTTAGGAGGCCAAAGCAAGAGGATCGCTTGAGTCCAGGAGTTCAAGACCAGTCTGGGCAGCATAATGAGTCCACATCTTAACAAAAATAAAAATAAAAAAATAAACTGGATGTTGTGGCGTGCATCTGTAGTCCCAATTACTCAGATTGCTTGAGCCTAGGAGGTCAAAGTTTCAGTAAGCAGTGATCGTGCCACTGCACTCCAGCCTGGGGGTGACAGAGTAAGACCCTGGCTCGAACCAAAACAAAACAAAACAAAACAAAAAAAACCTCCAAAACATTTAAACATTAGATTCTCCAGATATATGTATGTTTTGTATATCAATCATTCTATGTCACAGGAAATGTTCAACCAGGACCTGGGTAACCAGATTAGTGTCATAAAGAAGGAGTTTGTAGATCACCTAGGAAGTAGAACTAAGTTATATCTAAGCAACCTTACAAATTGAAAATCTATCAGTCTTTGAAAACATATCTGTTCTATGTTTCTCACAGTCTTACTGGTGATGGGATAATGACCAGTTGGCCATGGTCTTAACAGGAAACGACAATGTAATATGCTAGCCCTTCTAGGTAACATATTTACCCTGGCACAGAATGCCTTAATTCCAAGGTGTGATTCACTGTAATCCTGAGAATTATAGTAATTTGGGGGTGGAATATTATGGCCAAAGGCAATGAGCAGAGAGGAAACTTCTCACTGCCAAGCTGAGAATGAACTGAAATGATCAAGAATTGAATGCTTGAAGTCTTTTAATAAATTATAGGTAGAAGGTGAACTCAGCTATTTCTGGGCTAGTGCCAGCAGGAAGGGATCTAAACAGAGGAGGTAGCACAGATGCAGCAATGGAATCTGAATGAGTCATATTTCCACATCAATAGGGCTATGAGGAGACCACTCTGAGATGATATGAAGATAGTGGCTATCATTGTCCAGCCCTAGGAAAAATGAAGATTGTAGGAATTAGGTTAGGAGGTCAAGACTTTCAAGGAAGTAGACTGGGAACCAGAGGCCAGGGAGAGTGTTGTCAAGTATGCCGACCACACAGTGAACACAGAGGATATAGCTTGATGCTTCTGAAGACATTCCAGGCAGGGTTAAATTCCCCTCAGTGACCCACTGACCCCCAGACACCAGGCATGGGGTTGACCAGCTCTCTCCAGTTCTCCATCACTACATAAGAGAAGAAGCCTTGAAAATGCCACCAAGCCTTTGGGCTCAGAATGAATCATGATGGAAGCTACTGCAGCCTTGACACTGGAAGGCATTTCACTTCTGTCACCTCTTGCCTCAAAGGGATGTTCATTTCCTTTTACACAAGATATAGGCTCTCTGAGGAGGATTTGTGTCAAGTAAAGAGGAACACTGAATAAGCTGTTGTGGTGGATGTCAGTGTCTATTCTGTGCCTGAAATTGGAATTTGGGCTTAGAACTTAAATACAGGATGTGACTCAATGAACAGAGACCAGGGTTCCAGTATAAGATATAAAGAGACTTTGTTTTGAATCAGTTCTAGTATTTCTAGAAATTCTTGTTATATTTGATGGAGTGAAATCAGTAATTCCTTGAAACTCTCTTGCTTGTCAGCTTCCATAGTACTCTGCTGTCCTCATTATCCCTTTACTTCTCTGAGCCTTCACAGACTCCTTCTTATCTTCCCAACTTACGTAAATGCTGATGTTCCCCAGGAATCCATTCTCAGACTTCACTTTCTCTATATGAGCTCATCCATGCTGCTTCCTCCAATCATCAACCATATTCTGATGACATCTACGTCTTTATCTCCAGTTCAGACTTTGGATCTTTAAAATCATATAATTGCTTCTACCTTCTAGTTCTGACTATCTCACAGATACTCAAATGCAACATGATCAGGATTTATCTTCACATCCAAGAGGTCCTTCTCCTACAAGACCACCACATGATCCATGAAAGCCATACTAAAAGCTTAGGAGGCATCTTGACTTCTCCTTTCCCCTCAAAGCCCATCATAGCTACTCTGTCAAGTCCTTCTCACATTCCCCCAACACTATTCATGGATGAGTCTCATCTTCTCCATCTCTGGAATCACCTCGCCTTAAATGAAACATCGAAATTTATTTTTAAAATGGAAATGTACCCCTACGCCTGAATCACAGGAAAACAATAATAATAACTGATTAATATTTCTACATCACTTAAAGAATAACATTCAAAATCACATGTCTTTCATTAGGGAAATGCAAATCAAATCACACTGAGATATTATAGAACACCTCTTAGGGAAGCTGATATCAAAAACTGGAAAGTGTGAAGTGTTGGCAAGGATGCGTGGATATGAGAACATGTGTGCATGGCTGGTTGAAACGTAAAGTGGTGCAACTACTGAGGAAAACGGTATGGTAGGGCCTCAAATAGTTAAACGTAGCATTACCCTTGACTCAGCAATTCTACCTTTACGTGTGTGCCTAAAGAATTAAAAGCAAGGGTTCAGATATTTGCACAGCATTGTTCATAGTAGCATTATTCACAATAGCCCAAATGTGGAAACAACGCAAATGTCCATTGATGGATGAATGGATAAACAAAATATGGCATAATATACATACAATGGAATATTATTTAGCCTTAAAAAGGAATGAAATTTTGATATATCCTATGGCATTGATTAACCTTGAAAACATTATGCTAAGTGAAATAAGCCAGACACAAAAGGACAAATGTTGTTATTAGTTTTTCTCAGATTACACATATTTGAAATATCTTAAAAGAAGAAAATTCATAGAAACAGAAAGTAGGATAGTGGTGATAAGGAACTCTGGGGAGAGAAAAATAGAGAATCATTGTTTAATGGGTAGAGTTTCAGTTTGAGATGATAAAAACATTCTGGGGATGGACAGAAGTGACTGTTGCACAACATTGTGAATGTAATTAATGCCACTGAATTGAACACTTAAAATGGACAAAATGCTAGAAATATATATATATTATATATATATTATAAAAAGGGAGAGAGAGAGAGGTAGACAGCAGATGAGAAACAATGATACTCAATTTTTTTCTTCTCACAATTCCTTTTAACTAATATTGGTTATATATAAAAGCACTATTCTATATATCATGGTCATACAAAAAAATATATAATATATAAATTATATATAATATATAAATATATATAATTTGTGTATATTATATATAATATATAATTATAATATATAAATATATATAATTTGTGTATATAATATATAATATATAATTATAATATATAATATATTATAATGCATATTATATATTATAATGTATATATTATACATTGTAATGTATATTATATTATTTATAATGTATATTATATTATATATAATATATATATCTAGAAAGAAAAAAAAACAAATTGAAATTACATGCCATCTGCTACTTCACACCTCGGGCTCCAGGAGCTCTATCGTCAGCTATGTAACCTTCATTTGCACCATGCACCATGTCCATATGAAATTGACAGCTGACTGCCACTCTTAGGACCCTTTTCTGCTTCCTTACAAACTGGATGAGGGCTTAGATGGCTGACAATATACCAAGTATACCCTTTTATTTTTTAAGCATAGTACCTGGCATGCCGGAAGCTTTCTTTCTTTTCTTTCTTTCTTTTTTTTTTTTTTTTTTTGAGACGGAGTCTCACTCTGTAGCCTGCGCTGGAGTGCACTGGCGCAATCTCAGCTCACTGCAAGCTCCGCCTCCCGGGTTCACGCCATTCTCCTGCCTCATCCCGAGTAGCTGGGACTACAGGCGCCCGCCACCATGCCCGGCTAATTCTTTGTATTTTTAGTAGAGACAGGGTTTCACTGTGTTAGCCAGGATGGTCTTGATCTCCTGACCTCATGATCTGCCCGCCTCGCCTCCCAAAGTGCTGGGATTACAGGCGTGAGCCACCGCACCCAGCCAAGCTTTCTTTTATTTTTATTTTTATTTTTTTCAGATGGAGTCTCACTCACACAGTTGCCTAGGCTGGAGTGCAGTGGTTCAATCTTTGCTCACTGCAACCTCCGCCTTCTGGGTTCAAGCAATTCTCCTGCCTCAGCCTCCCGAGTAGCTGGGATAAAAGGCGTGAGCTACCACACCCAGTTAACATGCAGTAGGCTTTCAGCAAACACTGAGGGAATAAGCTCATGAGAAGCAGCTATTTTTACAAATGTAAAATATTAAAATTGGAAGGAATCTTAAAGTTTAGTCTAAATTCTTAAGAAAAATGCTATTTTGACATGGTAGACAAAATGGTGCCTTCCAGAGGTCTAGTTTCCATTTTAAATTAAATAGCAGCCCCCTTTTTTCTTTTCCTTTTGCCAATTGATTCTATCATTTTATGAACTCATAGAAGGGTTAGATCTGAATCACACAATTAATTATGTCAAGTGTTTTCCAAACCTCAATAAATCTTATCACATCTTCATAGTGTTTGCTCTACCCATGGACTAACTGTTCAAATGTTCAAATAAGTTCATCTTCATCCAAAGCAATATTGTCAATAAAATATGAATTATTTTATCTTAAGTTCCAGGATACATGTGCAGGATATGCAGCTTTGTTACATAGGTAAATGTGTGCCTTAGTGGCTTGCTGCACCTATCAACCCACCACCTGGGTATTAAGCCCCGCATGCATTAGCTATTTATCCTGATGCTCTCCCTTTCCCGAACCCCCTGACAGGCTCCAGTGTGTGTTGTTCTCTTCAATGTGTCCATGTATTCTCATCAATCAGCTCTCACTTATAAGTGAGAACATGCAGTGTTTGGTTTTCTGTTCCTGCGTTAGTTTGCTGTGGATAATGGCTTCCAATTCCATCCATGTCCCTGCAAATAACATGATCTCATTCCTTTTTATGGCAGCATAGTATTCCATGGTGTGTCTATACCACATTTTCTTTATCCAGTCTATAATCAATGGGCATTTGGGTTGATTCCATGTCTTTGCTATTGTGAATAGTGCTGCGATAAACATATGTGTGCATGTATCTTTATAATAGAATGATTTATATTCCTTTAGGTATATACCCAGTAATAGGATTACTGGGACAAATGATATTTCCAGTTCTAGGTCTCTGAGGAATGGCTACACTGTCTTCTATGATGGTTGAACTAATTTATATGTCCACCAACAGTGTAAAAGTGTTCCTATTTCTCCACAGTCTCATCAACATCTGTTGCTTCTTGACTTTTTAATAATCGCCACTCTGACTGGCATGAGATGGTATCTCATTGTGGCTTTGATTTGCATTTCTCTAATGATCAGTGCAAATCACAGTTTTAACGTGGTGTTTGTATATCTTTCGTACATTAAAATAAATAATTAACTAGTACAATAAAAACTCATGGATGTACCACCTAATGTCATTTTCTTTTACTACATGGTATGTAAATCATGCTTTGAAAAATCAATTTGAATGTATGATTGACTACTTTCTTGAATTATCCTCCAGGGTCCTGCATAGACAACTCTGATTCCTCAACAAGCTTTCACACTCTCTAAGAGCAACTCTCGAAACTCTCTCTTTTCTTCGTTGTCATCATTTTATGTTTCTTAGCTCCTTGACAGTTGTCAAGCTCTCACCATATTCAACAAGTATCTGTTGAATAGATATACTTGCTGCTTCTGAGATGGTACATATTATCTTCCCTTATAAAGTGAAAGCTATTTCTTAAGGTTATAAAATTGGAAGGTGAGATGTCCATGAGATTGCACCTTGCAAACATTCAAGTACAAGGAGGCAATTGAATCTGGGTCACAGCTCCTGTGCTCCTGAATGTTTGCACTAAGACCACACCTCCCACAGACTCTTTCAACCAATGACTGAACCTGTAGAGGATGCGATGGAAGGCTTATCTCTGGGCAACACGGAACTCCTCTCACAGCCAACTTTGGTTGCAGAACTCCCTGAAAGATTGCTGAACCTATTGACGCTGCACAGTGGTCTAGATCACTTCCACCAAATTCCCTTCCCTCTCTCCTTCACTTAGGGTCAGACTTCCATCATAATTTGATTGATTGTTCTCCCACTCTTTCTCTCCTCAATTTTTTGGAGGGATTTTTTCTTAATAAAGTCCCTGTATATATAATGCTGACATGCTTCTTGGGATACTTGGAGTAACATAGAAAGTATTAGTGAGAACTACATAAATGTTAGAGATATTTCAAGCTGAATTTATCTATGAGTTTGGATAGGGTTAATTCTGAATTCAGACGGTGTTGAGTTGAATTTCTGAATTACTTAGTTGTATTAGTTTACCAGGGTTGCCATAACAAAATACCACACGTCGGGTGGCTTAAACCACAGAAGTGTATTAAAAATCTGAGTTTAATAAGTGTCCCCAGGGTTGATTTCTTCTGAGGCCTCTCTCCTTGGCTTACAGATTGTGATCTTCTCCCTGGGTCTACACATTGTCTTCCCTCTGTGTGTGTGTCTCTGTCCAGACTTTCTATTCTTTTTTTTTTTTTTTTTTGAGATGGAGTCTCACTCTGTCGCCCATGCTGGAGTGCAGCGGCGTGAGCGTGATCTTAGCTCAATGCAACCTCCACCTCCCTGGTTCAAGTAATTCCTCTGTCTCAGCTTCCTGAGTAGCTGGGATTACAGGCGCGTGCCACCACGTCTGGCTATTTTTTTTTTTGTATTTTTAGTAAAGACCACGTTGTGTGTCACCACGTTGGCTAGACTGGTCTTGAACTCCTAACCTCAGGTAATCTGCCTGCCTTGGCCTCCCAAAGTGCTGGAATTACAGGCGTGAGCCACCGCGCCCAGCCAATAACCTCATATTAATGGAATTACCTCTTTAAAGACTCTATCTTCAAATACAGACACATTCTAAGGTACTGGGAGTGAGGACTTCAACATTTGACTTTTAGAGGAACACAATTTAGTCCATAGCACCACCTGAATAACTTTGAGCCAGTCACTTGACTTTACAGACCCTTAGTCTGTAAAATAGGGGATAATATCTACCATATTATTTTGTTCAAATTAAATACAGTGACATACATAATGCCACTGGTACATATAAGGCAATCGTCATTAAAAAAAATCCTCCCGATTTACTAAAATCATTGTCATTACTTTATTAGAATTAATTTATATAGGGGTTCTATTATCAGAGGTATGTCTCACAGCTATATAAAGTAGAATTATATGATAAGGTTGAAAAGGAAGAGGAAAGAAGTATACAGCGTCTGATTGCATAGCTTCGTGTTTATGATATGACAGTTCTGTGATTCTGAGCCTGACATATTTATTTAAGCTATACACCAAGAGTTCAGAAATTGATAGCTAAGAGGCACATTTGGCCTGAAAATGTCTGTGATTTTTCTAGAGAGTATTTTAAAAATCAGAATAGAAATGCCTTTAAATAAAGCATGCTTCTGCTGTTTTCCACTGTTTTTCATATCCCTAACACATAGTCACATTATACAGGTGTAACATTTATCTAGCCCTTAAAAGCTTTTAAATGGACAATCTTTGAAGCTCAGACCACAGGTTCAGAATATACTGCTTCTATGTCCTTGACTATTCTCAAAAGAACATATTTTCTACCATATTATCTAAATTATCTGAGAAAGACACAAGTGCTGCTACGTTGTTATCCTCTAGGGATGCTCACATTTCTTTAATATCCACAAATTCCTCCTACAATCATCTAAGGTTGCTCCCCATGCCACCAAGAAATATTAATCAACAAAGCAACAAATAGTGCGACGTGCCAAGCATCTTTAGCGACATGCACCCTCAACTTTAAACAGAGACTATTTGGGATGATACTCCCTCTTCTGTCTATAGATAGGTAAACACCCTCTGCACCCCAGATTTACCAAACTTCATGACGTACCCATCCTAAAAGGACACGATCTTCAGAGCACACAGAGTTTGTCTCTAGATGCTTGACAGCATCGCCGTTCTTCGGCTATATGAGCTTGCTTTTTTAAAACAATTACTTTAGGAATCTGGTATCCAGAAGAAAATAGGGTAGTTTTCAACTTTCATTGCATTATTTTTCATGATCAAGATTACAAGGTAAATTGAAACTATTATCATGATTCACTCCTCCAGATGGTTATGAAAAGATTGAGTGAATGAATATAAGACAATTTTAAAGAAATGAATAAAATAACTTGTATGGTTAAGTAGCAAAGCCAAAGAGAAGTTGGGAAGAAGAGTTCCCAAATTGCCTTCCTGAGACTAAACAATTTGAGTAGGTCAAGAGTGAGAATCTCTACAGAAACTTGCTAAGCTTTTTAAATGCAGTCATGCTTTGCTTAAGGATGAGGATGCATTCTGAGAATTGTGTCCTTAGGGGATTCGGTTGTTGCGTGAAGATCACGGAATGTACTTCCACAAACCTAGAAGGCATAGCCAACTACACACCTACGTGATGTGATATGGCTTATTGCTCCTAGGCTACAAACCTGTACAGCATGTTACTGTATTGAATACTACAGGCAATTGTGACACAATTTTAAGTATTTGTGTATTTCAACATACCTGAACATAGAAGAAGTACAGTACAAATACTATCTAAAAGACCAAAAATAATACACCTGTATAGCACATTTACTATGAATGGAGCTTGTAGGACTGGAAGTTGCTTTGAGTGAGTCAGTAAGTGAGTGGTCAGTGAATATTACTTTATAAACATTGAAGACTTTATAATAAACACTGTACACTGAAGTTATGCTAAATTTAACTTAAAATTTCTTTCTTTAATAATAAATTAGCTTACTTGCAACTTTGTTACTTTTTAATTTTTTAAAAGCATTTTGACTCTTGTAATAACACTTAATTTAAAACACAAACACATTTTATAGTTGTACAAAAATATTTTCTTTCTTTATATTCTTATTCTATAAGCTTTTTCTATCATTTTTACTTTAAAAAGAAATTTTTGTTAAAGGCTAAGACACAAACACAACATTAGCCCAGGCCTATGCAGGGCCAGGATCATCAATATCACTGTCTTCCACCTCCACATCTTGTCCCGCTGGAAGGTCTTAGGGGCAATAACACCTGTGGAGCTGTCGTCTTCTATGATGACAATGCCTTCTTCAGGAAGACCTCCTGAAGGGCCTCCCTGAGGCTATTTTACAGTTACCTCCCTTTTGAAAAAATAAGTAGAAGATGTAGGTTCTATAATCATAATGAAAAGTATAGTATAGTATAGTATAGTACATAAACCAGTAATAAAGTCATGTATTATCATTAGCAAATATTATGTATTGTGCATAATGGTGTGTGCTATGCTTTGATCAGGCTGGCAGCACAGTAGGTTTTTTTACACCAACATCACCAAAAACACTGAGTTATGATGTTATGGCGGCTACAATTTCACTATGTGATAGTAATATTTCAGCTCCATTAAAACCTTGAGACCATCATTGTATTTTCAGTCCATTGTCGACCCAAGCATTGTTATGCAGCAAGTAAGTGTATATTTAAGCTGCTTAAATTAATTTCAATTGCTGTTCCAATTTTCTTAGTCATTCTACATTTCGTTATGACACTCCTGACCATAGAAGAATACAGCAAAACCGCGGTGGCTCACGCTTGTAATCCCAGCACTTTGGGAGGCCGAGGCGGGTGGATCACGAGGTCAGGAGATCGAGACCACGGTGAAACCCCGTCTCTACTAAAAATACAAAAAAATTAGCCGGGCGTGGTGGCGGGCACCTGTAGTCCCAGCTACTCGGAGAGGCTGAGGCAGGAGAATGGCGTGAACACGGGAGGCGGAGCTTGCAGTGAGCCGAGATTGCACCACTGCACTCCAGCCTGGGCGACAGGGAGAGACTCCGTCTCAAAAAAAAAAAAAAAAAGAAGAATACAGCAAAACCTCACAATTCATAAAATCACATCAGCTGTGCACACAGGTGATGTACATTTATTCTGTGTAAGCATCTTAAAAACAAACTCAAACCCATTCTTTTTTCCATTGCATAACCTTTAAGCACAATCCAAATATTTCATTTGATGCAATTAAAAAGATCCGCCAATGCAAAACCATATTATAGCCGGGGGTGGCGGGTTAATACTTTAAGTATTTTCAAGATAATTTTTACTGTTTTGACTATATGCAAGGTGGTGCCTTTGCACTGATTTTGTCATCCCTTAGCATGAAATGAAAATCCACAGGAATTTAAATCTAGAATTAGAACATATGAGCATGAGAATTTGATTTCTTTCTGATGCATGCCAGAAATAGTATATTAACAATAATACAATAAAGGAAATTCAAAAAGTATTCATCTAATCCTTACTAAAGTTATTATCAATGAGTTCTAAACTTTATTTTGTCCTTTAAGAATCACAAATTATTGGTTTCAAATGATCCTAATCATCATCTAATGTGTCTGATACTGCTATCCTATAAGTTTTTTTGTTTTTGTTTTTGTTCTTTTGAGATGGAGTCTTGCTTTTTTGCCCAGTCTGGAGTGCAGTGGTGTGATCTCGGCTCACTGCAACCGCCGCCTCCCAGATTCAAGCGATTCTGCCTCAGCCTCCTGAGTACCTGGGATTACAGGCACATGCCACCATGCCTGGCTAATTTTTGTATTTTTGGTAGAGATGGGTTTTCACCATGTTGGCCAGGCTGGTCTCGAACTCTTGACCTTAGGTGATCCACCCTCCTTGGCCTCCCAAAGTGCTGGGATAAGTTTTTATCCCATAATTACCCCATAAAATGCGAATAAGAAAATGAATGCCTCAGGAAAAGCAATATAAAACAATGAAGACATTAACTAGTAGTCATTATAAATATAGTTAAAGACCTAAATGAAATCATGGTTACAGAAAGAGAGAAAGCCATGACAACAACGTTTCAGCAAAGAGAGAATATCAATAAAGATATAGACATTATTTTAAAAAGAACCATCTGGAAATGCTTGAATTGAAAAACGTAATAATCAAAATAA
This sequence comes from Symphalangus syndactylus, assembly GCF_028878055.3. Lineage (NCBI taxonomy): Eukaryota > Metazoa > Chordata > Mammalia > Primates > Hylobatidae > Symphalangus > Symphalangus syndactylus. The sequence goes on from NC_072438.2 coordinate 28,799,568, forward strand.
AAAATTCACTATCAGAAAGTGAAAAGACAACCCACAAAATGGGGGAAAATTTTTGTAAATCATTTATCTAACATGGGACTTTTATCCAAAATATATAAAGAATTTCTACAGCTTAATAATCAAAAGAAAGATCACTCAATTGAAAAATTAAGAAACCATCTGAATATAAATTTCTTCCAAAAGTATGCAAATGACCAATATGCACATAAAAAGATGCTCAACATCTTTAAACCATTAGGAAAATGAAAATCAGACTCACAATGAGGGCCAAGCACAGTGGCTCATACCTGTGATCCTAGTGCTTTGGGAGGCCCAGGCAGGAGGATTACTTGAGGCCAGGAATTTGAGACCCTATCTCTACAAAAAAATTAAAAAGTTAACCAGGCATGGTGGTGCATGCCTGTAGGTCTAGCTACTCATGAGGTTAAGGTAGGAGGATCACTTGAACCCAGGAGTTTGAGGTTGCAGTGAGTTATGATCCTGCCACTGCACTCTAGCCTGGGCAACTGAGTGAGACTCTGTCTGAAAAAAATGAAAAAAGAAAAATCACAATGAGTTAGCACTTCACACTCAGTAGGATGACCATAATCAGAAGCACAGAAGAACAAGTACTGGGAAGCATGCAAAGAAACTGGAACCCTCATACACTGTTGGTGAGAAGGGAAACGGCTTTGGAAAGCCTTCTGGTAATTCCCCAGTTAAACAAAGAGTTACCCCATGATCTAGGAAGTAAGTGATTTTATATCATAGTTTCTGCTGCACAATTTTAATTCATTTATTTTAGTGACAAAATTTAACAAATTTATTTTAGTGATAAAATTAGACAACTTAACATAATTTGAAACCAAGTAAAGTAATGCTTTTTCCCTTGCGACATCATTAGCTAGTACAATGAGTTTTTGAATATCAATCAGTGGTAGCCATCACTCTTATGAACTAGAGTCCTCTCTTTAGCCAATTCTGTAGTTCAAGGCAATTAATGTTTATGAGGTTGACACGGGAGTCAGGCATGACTCTGCGGTTCCTTCCAAACCATCACTGAAATGTTTAATTATATTTAGTACCATGTTTTATTAAGTTATTTTACTCTTGGAATTTTGGCAAACCTTGAATCGTACTTATAATCATTCCCCAACAACTAAAATATCTGATTTAGTCTGCCAGATCGTAGAGTTTACAGAAAGATTTTTAAAGCTTACATTTTCATATGTATGTATTTCCAATGAAACCCCTATGTGTTTGAACCGTTTCTAAAATTGTCATTAAACACCCAGCAATGTCTATTATTACCTGTGCTAATTTGCTATACTTACGCTGTATAGAAAGTTTTCTTTAATGGTCTCTTCAAGATTTCAACTCTGCCTGCTGACATTTAGTGAATGTCAAGATACTTAATACAGGGCTGTGCTTTCCGCTTTTTTCAATAGATCCTATTGTTATTGACTTTATCCTGATGAGAAAATAATTCTATCTCAAATATTAGAAAATGTATCTTTGAATCAAGTAAGTATGTTAGTTTCTTAAAGTGTCCAACCCTTCATCAAATTTTTTTCATTGATTAATTTTACAAATTTTAAGAGGAAAGAGAGAAGTGATCATCTTATTTTATGTGATATGTTTATTTGTTTAAATATGTAGAGCTTATTGAACTACATTAAAATAGAATGAGGCTGTGAGACCACATAGAACTTGAGGGGAAATTTACCAGGGGGTCAAAGAAGCTTTTACTTAAAGAATATCAATAATTTCCCAAGGCAAGAAAAATGTAAGATTTTAACACGCTAAAGTCATATAGTCAGCACCATTTAAACTGTCAACTGTCACAATTTATGATTTGTCATTTAGGGTTTGTCTGACCCCCATACAGGTGAGGTAGGGAAGGAAGAAGAGAGAAGGTAGTTCCATCTCAGGTGCCTGCTCAGGTGGTCAGAACTTAGGAGAGAACCATACTGAGTAGCTGGAAGAGTTAAGAAACCTGTCTAAGGATGGGCCAATTGCCAAAGCAGTTGGAGCCAAATTCTGTTCTTAGTCCAGGTGTTTAGCAAGGGACCTAGAAAGACAAACAAAACTGCTGCCAGAAGCCAAGTGGACACCGTTATGGTGCATGTAGTGAAAACAACTGAGAGAGAGAGAGAGAGAGAGAGAGAGAACTGCAAAAAGGTCACTCATTGATAGTGGTTTTTTAAATTTCTTTTAATGATTTAATAACTATTTATCAAATTCTTTCAGTATGCCAGGACTAGATTAGGCTTCAGTGATATAAACTGGCACAATATTTGACATCATGGAACATCGATTCTAAGAGAAAGATAAATATTAGTCTAATGGCCATGAACATAAAAACAAATTACAATCATGAAGAGTGTAATAAAGGACAAAGTTGCTATGACAACCTATAGTGAGGCAACTTGACTTCTCAGGGTCCCTTGCCTTCTGGTTTCTGGTCATATTTGACCAATGGGAGGTACCAGTACCAGAGGGGACAGCAGAAAGAGACTGAGATCTAGATAGTGTTTCCTCTGCCTCCTGCCAATTATGGCTTTCTAGTTCTCAGAGAAGCCTGTACATCTCCAGCAGCTCTGGCCATATTCTCTTCATGGTTCCAGCTCTTGTTATTATAGCTCTTGTTATTGTTAGTATCTGGATGGCTTGAAATTAAAGGGTCCATGGGATGGCCTGCTGCAGTGGCTCACACCTGTAATCCCAGCACTTTGGGAGGCCAAGTTAGTTTGCTAGGTTGAACCCAGGAGTTTGAGACCAGCTGGGGCAACAAAGTGAAACCCCTTCTCAACAAAAAATATAAAAATTAGCCAGGTGTGGTGGCATGTGCATGTGATCCCAGCTACTCAGGAGGCTGAGGTGGGAGGATTGCTTGAGCCCAGGGGGCAGAAGTTGCAGTGAGCTGAGATCCTGCCGCTGAACTCCAGCCTGAGGGGACAGAGTGAGATACTGTCTCAAAAAATAAAAATAAAATAAAATAAAAAAGGGTCCATGGTAACACCTTCATTAATTTCTTTTTAGAATCTGATTGAGATATACCCTTCTCTTTCCTGCAAGGACAATGGCTGATAATCAGTTAGGTGAAACCTGGGTAAAGGCAGACTAAGAATATGAAACAGCATCTGAGGTGGAGGTGACAATGGCCAGTCATAGGTGAGTGTGTCTGGAACACGGAACACAACCAGTCTGGCATGAGGCAGGAGACCTAGGCAAGAGGTGGATGATGCAAATGTATGGGTCATTTGGGGGTTTTGTCTCTATTATAAAAGCGTTTCTGAAGGTTTTAAGTCAGACTATAACTTTATCAGTTTTCAATTTTCAAAAGATTATTCTGACTGTGTTGAGAAAAACAGATTGGGGAATATCAACGGTGGGTGTGGATAGATCAGTTTCTTAAGAGCTTTTAGAACAGTTTGACATAGAGTTGATGATTAATTAGACTAAGATGTTGGTAATGGAGGTAGACTAAAAGAAATTGAAAGGTTTAATCAGGAGTCAACAAAGTATGGCCTGTGGGTTGGCTGTCATTGTAAATAAAGTTTTATTAGCACATGACTACACCTATTTATTATGTATTGTCTATGGTTACTACAACAGAGTAAGGTAGTTGGACCAGAGACCATATGGCCCACGAAGTCTTAAATACTTACCCTCTTGTGCTTTAAGAAAAACTTTGTCACCCTAGGCTAAATCAATAGCATTTGACATTAGATTAGATATGGGGTTGAGGGAAAAAAAGGGAGGTAGGAGAGTCAGGGATGTGGCCACAGAAGCTCTTCTTTGACAGTGATAATCTTGGTTTTTTTGTTTGTTTGTTTGTTTTTTTGACAGAGTCTTGCTCTGTTGCCAGGCTGGAGTGCAGTGGCGCGATCTCAGCTCACTTCGACCTCTGCCTCCCAGGTTCAAGCGATTCTCCTGACAGTGATAATCTTATTTTAAGTGCATGATTTTGACATTTATAATATATTTATAAGATATAATTATATAACACATACATATTATAAATATATATTATATATAGATACACAATATGAAGATATGTAATCTTCTTGCATTTGCCACCAAATCATCCCATTGCTGAATAAGACTTCTTCTAGTGTTCTTTTGTTTTAATTGCAAAAATCTAGTTTTCCCTTTGAAGAAAAGAAGTAGAGAAAACATTAATTCACAACGGAAAGGACCATTTTTCTAATTTTGTTAGAATGTCTCAGGGCTCAATTCTCTTCTCTTATTTATGTATATTCACTCTTCTTTTTTTTTTTTTTAAATCTTATCCAACCTCATGGCTCTAAATAATTTAAAACGATGACAACTCACTGTTTATATTTCTAGCCCGAGCATCTCAAACTCCAGACAAATAATTAATTACCTTCTCAACATCCCTACTTGGATTTCTAATAGACATCTCACAATCACTGTGTCCTTAACTGAATTCTTGACTTCCCTTTAAGTAGTTCTACTCACAGTTTTCCCATTTCAGTTGATGAAAGTGCCATCCTTTCAGTCATTCAGGCCAATACCACTGGAATCCTCCATTAGGAACTGTGTTGCCTCTACCTTCAGAACATATCCAGAACCCCACCATCTCTCCCCTCCACCCCCATTGTCACTGTCCTGATCAGAGATGTCATCTTTCCTAGGCTGAATTTCTGTAACAGCTTCCTAATAGGTCTACTTGCTTCTATCCTTGGCCCACCCACTATAGTCTCTTTTCTAAGCAGTAGACTGAACCTTTTAAAATAGAAGTCAGATCATGTCACCTCTCTACTCAAAACTCTCCAACAGCCTCTGATTTTTACTTACTCAAAGTACTTAAAATTGCACATATGACCTTACATAATCTGGCTTCCATATTCCTCTGGCTTCCAATACGTTTTATTCACTCCACTAAATCATAGGGCCTCTGATTCCCAGAGGCAGTTAGTGAGATGGTTGGAGGTATCCATTCCCTCCCACACTCTCTTCCTTCCTTCTATCCTAGCATAAGTTATTTAGCAAAATACTTAGTACCTTCTAATATGTGTTACATGACTGCTAGATGCCAGTGATAGGAAAATCCATACAACATAGGAACACACAATCTGGTGGGGAAAGATGATATGGAAACCAACCAATGCAAGACAATGCAAAAAGTGCAGGCATAGAATGATGGGAGGTAATTTTTAAAAACTCACCATGTCTAAGTTGGGAAGGATAGAGATTCTATATGACAGATGCAAAGTCATTCCAACCAATGTAGTTTGGAAGAACCCAAAGCATTCTAAATTATCTAGTGAACTTCATGTGGCTCTACATAAAGTATTTCCACAGTAACCAGGCCTGTTCTCTTGTATGGAGCATGAGTGATTAACCACTGAATTATATTCCTTTTGTCACGGTTTAAGAGCAATATAAATTCCTCTTTTTTTCAAAATGCTTCCCAACTTGAGACACAAACATTCTACCAAGAATTGGCCAGGTGCGGTGGCTCACACTTGTAATCCCAGCACTCTGGGAGGCCGAGGCGGGCGGATCACAAGGTCAGGAGACGAAGACCACAGTGAAACCCTGTCTCTACTAAAAATACAAAAAAAAAAAAAAAATAGCCGGGCGTGGTGGCGGGCGCCTGTAGTCCCAGCTACTCGGAGAGGCTGAGGCAGGAGAATGGCGTGAACCCGAGAGGTGGAGCTTGCAGTGAGCCGAGATTGCGCCACTGCACTCCAGCCTGGGCAACAGAGCGAGACTCCGTCTCAAAACAAAAAAAAAAAAAAAAAATTCTACCAAGAATAGATTTAATTATCTATACATTTAAAATGTAAATGCAGCCTAAGAGAAGCCTACATTTATTAAATCAATCTATGAGATCGCCTTCTTTCTAAGATGAGGGTAAGTTCAATATTGAAGTGAAGACAGTACAGAGACACTAAGAAATCTACCCAAGGACACACAGCTGATCGGGGGCTCTGACTTAATTTCTTTCCCAAACATTAGGTTTCCTGAGTGCAAAGTTGTTATATTCGTTCCTACCTCATAAGATTGCTCTGAGCATTAGAAGTGATAATGTCTGAAACATGTAGGACACCTTCTATGATGTACTAACAATGCAGTAATTGTTAGTTTCTCCAATGGCCCACAGCCAATCTATTCTATTGGCTGCAAATTCTAAGTTATGGACTATTAAATGATCTGGTCAAAACTGGATATGGATGAAAATGCACTTTAGAATTACTTTTGGGAGGTAGAGGTTGCCAATTAGGTGGGTGGAAATGCTTTCTGTCCTGTAAAGTCCAAGAGTTGTCTATCACCAACAGCACCGTTGGAGGGAAGCTGTTGAGTGTACTACCTGCCACCTGGGCCTCTGTTGTTGGACACTACTTGACTCTTTAAAAGAGGTCGCCGTCAGCATCATGTCTATTTACACTGGTTGTTGAGCATCATTATGGAAGGTGAGTGGCCCATATTGGCCTTTATGCTCCTACACCAACTTGAGAGCCTTTAACTGCATAGAGGCCTTTGACTTAATGTAATAAAATAATGACTCTTTCCATTTCAATGTTTCCATTGGCATTTTACTTGAATCCCTACTATACAAAAAACCTTAGTCTCAATAGTTTATACAGTTTGTTCTATGTCCGAAACATTCAATATTGAGTTCTCTTGATAAAAACAAAACTTGGAGGTATTTAAAAAAATAGTTCAGTTGGAGACTCCCTTTGCTATCTAAGGCAGGGGTCCCCAACCCTTGGGTCATGGACTGGAACCTGTCACTGGCCTGTTACAAACTGGGCTACACAGCAGGAGGTGAGTAGCAGGCAAGTGAGCAAAGCTTCTTCTGTGTTTATAGCAGCTCCCCATTGCTTGCGTTACTGCCTGAGCTCCGCCTCCTGTCAGATAAGCAGCACCATTAGATTTTCTTAGGAGCGTGAACCCTATTGTGAACTGTGCACACAAGGGATCTCGGTTGTGTGCTCCTTATGAGAATCTAATGCCTGATGATCTGTCACTGTCTCCCATTACCCTCAGATGGACTATCTAGTGGCAGGAAAACAGGCTCAGGACTCCTACTCATTCTATATTATGGTGAGTTGTATAATTATTTCATTATATATTACTATGTAATAATAATAGAAATAAAGTGTACAATAAACATAATGTGCTTGAATCATCCCAAAACCATCTGCTGCTCCCCACATCCATGGAAAAAGTGCCTTCATGAAATTGGTCTCTGGTGCCAAAAAATGTTGGGGACCACTGATCTAAGGGGTTTAACAAACAGTTTCTTACTTTTAATCAAACCATACCACACTGATTGACTTCAGAAATGCTTTGTTTAACTAGAAGTGTTCAGGACTTACACAGGTTGCTTTTATCATCATCATCATTTTAACTTATAACACTAATAATAACAATAAATTACCAGACTTTGAGAAAAATCTCAGAAGCTCAATGAAGTGTATAGTTCATAATCACTACTAAATTGATAGGTTTGTGGTTTAGAATTTGTGTAGTGGAACGAGGATAAATCAGACTTCAGTATGATTTGTGTATTTGTTTGCTGTAGCAGAAATATGATGTCCCGACCATGTCCCCTTGACCCACCCTGGAAGCCATCAAAGACAGTCTCATTCAGAGCTACAGCTGTCCATGGCTCTTCCTGAGGGTGTTCCCCAGGCCCAGAGAAACACCTTCAAAGGAGAAAGCATGGCATATAAGCAACCCTTATCCAAAAAAAGATAGGAATTGTCCATTTCAGGGTCAGGTTCCATCTTCCATCTGGTCTCCAAGAGGGTCCTCAAGAGACTATGCCTCCCATGACTATACAACCTTCCTTAACTTTCCTCTCTTCCATGTTCCCCATTCCCACTTCTTCACATGGCTTTCTGGAATTCCCAAGCTCCTTGCACCTACGTGCTTGTCATAGAGTCTGGCATGCCTTAACGAAACACTCGTTAATTTTTTATTTGAGATCCATTGAATCTTTACTCTGTGCCAGACATCTTTCATTTATGAAATAGTACCTTCTATTTTTGTACCCATTTTGGTGATAAATTAATGTTTGGAGAGATGTTAAATAATTTACAAATCACAGTGAGTGGCAAAACCTAGTCAATTTCCATTCTTCAATTGCTTCTATTGTTTGATTGCTATCTTTTACCTTTACTCTGTGAATTCAGATTGATAAAACAAACAAGAGACTAAATGCTGTTATACTGTGACATCCTGTAAAATTCAAATCTCCGGGTGAATTTTGATCTAAGGGATATAGAGGTGTATTTTTTTGTTGTTACACATGAAAAGAAGGCTTCTCTCCACTGTACAATATCCCCTTGGCTTGGCTGTGAGCTCATCTACTCTCATTTTTGGCTTTAGTTTCCTCAAATGGAAAATGAAATGCCTTGGGCTAAATGAGTTTTAGGATCCATTGAAAAGCTAACTTTATACAAACTCGAGTTATGTAGTCTGGTCCCTCCAGCCAACTCTACATCGCTAGCTTTTTGTTTTACGCTGAATTCTCTTTATAACAACTTCTAAAGCAAAGCTTTTCTATAAAGTGCCAGATAGAAAATATTTTAGGAATTTTGAACTGTAAGGTATCTGTTGTAATTTCTCAATTCTGCATTGTAACACAAAAGACAATATGTAAATGAATGAGTGTGGCTGTGTTCCAATGATATTATTTATGTCAACAGGCAGCAAAGCCACTAGACGTGCTCAGTGTTGCACACAGAGAACAGCCTCGAAGGCCCTCGCGCCAAGACATGGCAGATGAGGAATGACAAGAAAATTTCAAACATTGCTTGTATTCTCTGTCTAACTGTCCTCCTGGAAACTTTGAAGATATTTCTCACTCACATAGCTTCTCAAAGAAACAAAGGATAAAGAAAGCTTTTCTGTTTCTTTCTTACATGAGCCCGAGTGGCTTCTACTTGATGTGGACTGTTTTGTGTTGTGTTTGCGCTGGGCTTAGAGGCTGAGAAGAGTCAATACCCAATGGGGGTGTTGTCTGGAGAGCTGGGGAATATATAAATATTGCATTTGGAATGTACTTTCCTCTTGAACAATCAACCTTTCTGCACAAGTTTGCTTGCTAAGGGTCCGTTATTGGCATTTTTGTTATAACCCCTCTAATACCAAGCCTTTTCAAAGAACTTACGACTCAGAGCAAACATTCTTTTGAGGTTGAATCTGGCATTCTTGATGTTATTCAAGGAATATATTTCTTTGTATAAACTTTTCATAGAAAACTTCCTGAATCTGTTTTAGGGAGCCCAGAAAGTCCTAGAAAAAAAAATTGCTGCCTCATGCTTAAGCTTCTAGTGGGTTTTGTGAGCTGAGAATGCATAAACATGGTCAAACATTATTTCTGATCCCGTTTGTACTGAAAATCTCTCCTAGGCTGGTGATTTGTAATTAATGATAGTTCAGGAAACCTTGACAACTATCTTAGAGTTGGGGAAAAGTGATACAGGCTGGCTTGTGAAGCAACAAGCTCCTTGTCATTACATGTAATCAAGCAGAAATTGAACAACCACTCACCCATGATGCTGTTCAGAGATTTTGCATCAGGTGAGAGCTTAAGAAAATAGACTCTGCAGAGATTCACCTCCCTACCTGTGAGGGAGAAGCAAGGGAAGGAGCGGAACAAGGTATAAGCCTTCTATACTCTCCCTTTTCTCCTCTCTCCTCTTCAAACTGGAAAAACTCGGTTTCACTCTTTTAGATATTAGACAGTTAGGAGGCTTTCTTAGGAAGAAAGTATTCTACTACTACTAATAACAAAATGAATGAATAAATAAATAAATAAAATTTAAACCACTGGAACAACTGAGATCTTGAATTATGTTAATCTTAAGATTTTAAATTTTCTACAAGTAGGCTTTGACACATTCCAAATAAGAACTCATCCCTGTCTATCTTCCTCTCAGTATCTCTCTGATCTCCACAAAACAAGTATGAACTCTTTTTATTCTAGATACATTTAATAGCTACATTTGATAGAAGAGTAGAAAATTCTTCATAGGTTTTCCATTTACAAGGAATAGCCATCAGGTTTAGAATTTTGACCATCATTAATAAGTAAACTCTTCAAAAGTCAAGCAGGGCTATGTTTATTGAGAACTCAGCCCTTTAGGGATAAAAGGAAACCTTTAGTAAATATCCACTGGTCTGTTGCGTCTTGGCCCTAGGGGCATGCATACTCTTTGTGTTATGTCCTCACATAACTTTTATAGCTGATTCTCTTAAAGAAGGATAGAGTCAGAGGAGACAGTGAAAACCATGAAAGTATGAACATGGAATTCAGAAAAGCCTGACAATATTAGTATCAAATATATATCAGGTATGGTAGGTACCTGATAAAAATTTACTGAATGAATGATTGAGGCCATGATTATAGACAGTTTCTATATAAATTCTTCTATAAAAAGAAGAATTTTGAAGCAACTATCATTTGATTTAGATATTGGGCCAATATGGATTTTAATGGTAATGTTGGCAAACTATTTCCAGCAACAAACTTTATAGTAATAAGCAGGCATTCTGCTTATGTGAAAATCACAAACAGTGGAAGATATTGACTTGTATTTATTGTGCAGGTTCTGAAGAAAACCACACATGGTCTCTCTGGCAAAAGCTAGTGAATTTATGTTAAAAATATTTTTTTGTGTGTATTGCAAGTGTTATACACACATAATTACATGATAAACAAATATAATTCTATTTGATTTTCCAAGTAATTAATATTTTAAATATTTGCAAAAGGGGCTATAGCACACACAAAAAAGAGAGACATTGAAAAATCTGTTTTAAGTATAAAACCTAAGCAGTTGGCAGAGGAGAAAAGAAAGAATTTTTTTTACATCTCATTATTAGGATTCAGTGCACACTTACAGAAGAGTTCCTTTCCCCTAAACCCTAGAATTCTGGCAGAGAACAGAGCCAAAGTGAATTATATATAACCTTGAAGCTTCATCAAGAGAATCATTGGTATTTGTTTACAGATAAGTATTGAAAACAAATCAGCTTGGAGGGTTTAGCTGTGTGGAAGGATGTAGTTTGCTTCTTAAATAACCCAAGCTGTGTTGAAAATGTTCTCTCTGGGTTCCTTATGTTCTTTCTGTTTTGTTTCTCCTTTCAAATGCAGAGTGAATACGATTGGGATGGCCTTTGGCTTCAGCCCCTATGACTGGGGCACCCTTGTCTTTTCCCCTGGTCTTCCTTAGCATGGTAGCCTGTGATACTTCCCAAAGTTGAGTTCTGGGTGACTGGCGACAGCCTGAGAAATGATGGTCGAATGATGGTCGAAGTGATGGTTTCTGTCAGTCACTAATGAAGGGGCCCATTAATTTTCAAGGCACAGTGTAAGTTCCATCTGTTATCCTAAGTGTTTGTGGAGATTACATGCCAGGGAAAAGAGTTACTGAATTAATTAAAAGTAAATGTCGCTTCCTAAAACTCAGCCCAGTAAACACAGCTTGGGGAAATATTTCCTTTTGCTTGAATGACAACTCTTGGAGTTAGGTAACGTGGTGCTTTCAGACATGGTTTACAGCTGCAGAAACGTACATTGCTGGACAGCTGTCCTGCCCCCTAGGGTATGGATCACTGACAGTTCTTTCTCACTGTCAATTTTGCAGAGCCCGGAGGTGGATGCCTACATGACAGCACTTTACCATCCAGCATGATCGATAAGACAACCCAATAAGGATCCAAAGCAATTTCCTTCTCTTATCCTTGCCTCTCAACTACATTTGCTTTTAATGGACATGAGTCCAGGCTGGCAGTTGCGGAAAGATCCTGGGGTGCAATGTTTTGTGGGAGAGCACCAAGCTTCATTTCTGATCTAAATTGCTAGTTGGTTCTTATTTTAATCTTAAATACACTAAAGAACAGTTGCCTTTGATGATTTTGTCAGAACTGCTGGTTTCTAACATATCTTTGGCATTACCTGCAATTTCCAAGGCTAATTTCAATATATATGAAAAATATTTTAGGATTAGATGTGACATCCTACTAATCATTCAAATGAAAAAAAAGTAGAGTGGTTGAAATCACCATTGTTCTCTGTAGCAGCAATAACAAACAATTGTTATCTTTGGTAGCTTTGTCCTACCACTCCTATGTGGCTCTGAGATTTACAGCAATCTACAAATACATAACAATCTTAGTTTCACAAGTTATGACTCATGTTTCATATTCCTTTGGGCCTAACAAATTTTCATTGCTGGTGAGGTCTAGCCATTGGACAACCAAAAAGTAGGCCATTTTTGACCTCCAGTCTTCATTAACTAGGAGACAAGTATATATGGCATAGTGGAGACTGTTTAGGAAAAGAAAGGAAAGGAAACTCATATTTATTGAGGCTTTATAATGTACAATTGTAGTGGGCACTGTTGGTGCTCTGCTCATATTCCCTTAGGTTCCTGTTTACATTTTCTAGTGCCTCTTGCTGCCTTGCTAAGCGCTTCCTTCATCTAATGGCCTGCATCTGTGGCTCAGCTTGGGAGCGAGAATGGCTCTTGCATTGATGGAACCCCTGCGTCCAAGAGGCAGAGAGTGGGAAGTGCTTGAGAATTTACAGCTTCATAATATCTTCTAGCCAGATTGATTAGTTGAGGGAGGGAGACAGCCTAGCTCTCTTGCCTTAAGTCACAACCAAATCCGGAGCATAATTTGCACAAGACATTTCCTCTCTGCAGGATCACTCTGAGACTGGGACTGTGCCTGAAATTATATCCTTGCTTGACTTCTCTCCACACTCTGTTACTCCTTTCTCCTGGGAACACTTTCTCAATAAATCACTTGCTCCATAATCTTTGCCACAGAGTCTGCTTGGAACATACTTATGCTATGCCTTCTACATATACTGTATTACATATGCTATGCCTTTATGTATACTGTATATTTAATCTGCACAAAAATTCTGCTAGGAAATTCAGGATCAGAGATATCAATTAATCTGTTCAATATCACAGAAGGATTAGGTAGACTTGAACTCCAGTCTTATCCCTTAATTTATTACATTTTATGCTAAGCACAGGCAAGGGATATGGAATACGTAGATCCAATTTGGGGAATAAAGGCATTTGGAGACAGATTTCTCCTGCAAACTAGACCTGAATACTAACTTCTTATACAAAAGACATCCTTTGAGAAGGAAAAGATAAGTGCAGGTTTATTTTGCTGAAAATATATCAAGCATAAAGAGTACTCTATTTTGGCACTGGAAGCAAATGAGTCTTAAAAACTGCTATGTGATTAGCTGGGCATGGTGGTGCGTGCCTGTAGTCCCAGCTACTTGGGAGGCTGAGGCAGGAGAATTGCTTGAATTGGGGAGGCAGAGGTTGCAGTGAGCTGAGATGGCACCACTGCACTCCAGCCTGGGAACAGAGTGAGACTCTGTCTCAAAAAAACAAACAAACCAACCAATCTGCTATGTGTCTTGTTTCATGACCGCTTTTTAAAATAAAGAATACTCATGCAATGCATAATGATGCTTTGGTCAACAACAGACCACATGTATGATGATGGTCCCATAAGATTATAATTAAACTAAAAATTTATACCACCTTAGTGACATTGTAGACCTTTCCGTGGGACAAAATGTGGAGGTGGAAGATCTGATGATCTTGGCTCTGGGTAGGCCTTGGCTAATGTGTCTGTTTGTGTCTTTAACAAAACTCTTTAAAAGTAAAAGTAAAGAAGAAAAATGAAAAAAAATTATACAATAAGAATATGAAGAAAGAAAATATTTTTGTATAGCTGTACCATGTATGTGTTTTAAGCTAAGTGTGGTTATTATGAAAAGAGTCAAAAGTTTAAACAATAATTGTTTATAAAGTAAAATATTATAATTAGCTAAGGTTAATTTATTACTGAAGAAAAAATATTCTTATAAATTTAATGTAGCCAAAATGTACAGTGTGTATAAAGTCTACAGGAGTTTACAGTAATGTCCTGGGCCTAAACTTTCACTCACCACTCCCTGGCTCACCCAGAACAACTTCCAGTCTGGCAAGCTCTATTAGTGGTAAGTTCCCTACATAGGTCTACCATTTCTTATCTTTTATACCACATTTTTACTACACTTTTTCTCTGTTTAGATGCACAAATACTTACCATTGTGTTACAATTGCCTGTGATACTCATACAATAGGTTATTTCCAGTATAGCAATACAGCAATAGGCTATATCACATAGCCTAGGTGTGTAGTAGGCTATACCATCTAGGTTTGTGTAAGTATGCTCTATAATGTTCACACAATGACGAAATTATGTAATGATGCATTTCTCATAATGTATTCTCACTGTTAAGTGAGACATGACTGTACTTGCGTTGGAAGTGGCTAGATCCAGTATCACACGCGGTCTTTGCTAGAAACAAATGAATGTTTGTAAACAGTAAATCAATAAAATCATCCTTTGCCATCCACAAAGGAAGTTAAGAAGCTTGGCAGAAAAAGGTCCTGCAAACCTTCAACTTGGATTTTTTTTATAGCCAATTAGTTTAAATCAATGACCTCAAATGAAGAGAATTATAGTCAGCATTTAGCTTGATCTTTCTCATTAATAACTTCCACTGTGTTTCTCCCACAATTAGTTTTATAAAGTAGCCCCAAAAATAAACAAACAAAAAAATGCTGTCTTCTTTTGTTTTGTTTTTTTTTCCTTCGAGATGGAGTCTCGCTCTGTCGCCAGGCTGGAATACAGTGGCGCAGCTCATTGCAACCTCTACCTCCCTTGTTCAAGCGATTATCCTGCCTCAGCCTCCCGAGTGGCTGGGATTACAGGCACGTGCCACCACACCCAGCTAATTTTTTTATTTTTAGTAGAGACGGGGTTTCACCATGCTGGCCAGATGGTCTCAAACTCCTGACCTCGTGATCCACCTGCTTCGGCCTCCTAAAGTGCTGGGATTACAGGCGTGAGCCACCACGCCTGGTCAGGAAATGCTTTCTATAACTTCCACAATGAACTTTTATTCTCAGATTATCACTAAATTTAACCCAAAGATTCCATCATCTCTTGCTTTTTTATTATTATTACCTTTGGTGCTTGGGGAGTTCAGAGATGCCACAGCTGCAGGACAGTTTATGACTCATAGCAGAAGCACTACCAACAGTCTCATGAGGCTGTGACTGGTAGCCTGGCCTCCTTCCCCCACTTTCCTGGAGCGGCCAGGTCATACACAAAAATACTGCCCAGTTCCCCTTTTGTTGAAGGAGGGCTTCGAATCCCTTCACTAACATCCAGCAACAGGAACATAGGGAAACAAAAGTCCTAAGGTCTGAGTTCTAGCAAGCATTTGGAGGAATGACTTACGACGAATTAAAGTCTCAGAAAATAGGATAAGTTATAAATATTAGCTTTCCAAATGTGGATTCAACCAGCATACATTAAATTCCAAGTATTTTACAAATATCTACTTTATGAGGAAAGATATTTTAATCCATTTCATAGAAGTCTAAGGTTGCGAGGGATTGTTAATTTGCTCACTCCAGTAAGTGAAAGAGTTGAGATTCACAGCTGGAATCTCCAATCTAAATTCAGTGTTCCAGCTCCTTCACAGTGTTCCCTTGGGCTCAGAGGTCCACAGTGAAAAAGGCATCCTGTGGAGACTGGCATCCACATCATTCTCATTTTTGAGAGTCCACTGCAGGCAGTTTTGCCAACTGCACCAGATTGAGAGTGAAGCTAGAAGAGGCAGATGTGGGATAGCTATATCTTTAGAAATAAGCATCAAGAGGCTGGGCGCGGTGGCTCATACCTGTAATCCCAGCACTTTGGGAGACTGAGGTGGGTGGATTACCTGAGGTCAGGAGTTTGAGACCAGTCTGGCCAACATGGTAAAACCCCATCTCCACTAAAAATACAAAAAAATTAGCTGCACATGGTGGTGTGCGCCTGTAATCCCAGCTACTCGGGAGGCTGAGGCAGGGGAATTGCTTGAACCAGGGAGGTGCAGGTTGCAGTGAGCTGAGATCATGCCACTGCACTCCGGCCTGGGTGATGGAGCGAGACTCTGTCTCAAAAAAGAAAAAAAAAAAAAAAGGAATGAGCATCAAGAGAGAATAGCCAGAAGTATCGTAAGCCCCAGATAGACTTAATTTAAGGGCTCTAGAGATCTCCTCAGCAAGAAACTCTTATTCTACTTTATAGTACTCTACTTATTAAATTCATTCTTATAGGGTGGTTAAAATGTGCCAGATCCCCACCCTCAAAGCACTTAAAATCTAATGGGAGAGACAAATAAACTAGAAAATTTCCAGTTGTTATAACTGTTACTAATGAAATAAACAGAATGTGACAATGCAAAGTGATTTAGTTGCTCTTATTTGCTTATGTAACCACTTTCACTAGCAGATCATATGAGCTCCTGGGAGTGATCTTTTGTTTTTTATTCTTCTTTATATTTCTAATGTCTAGCTAATTTTAGATCCTCAATCAATGCTCATATAATTGATTAATAGATGAGTGAACATATAAAGCAGTCTCTCAATGATGTGCTCTATATTCATCTGTTCTCATACTGCTATAAAGAACTGCTTGAGACTGGATAGTTTATTAAGAAAAGAGATTTAATTGACTCACAGTTCCTCATGGCTGGGGAGGCCTCAGGAAACTTATAATCAAGGTGGAAAGGGAAGAGGTACGTCTTACATGGTGGCGGGTGAGAGAGAGCGAGTGTGTGAAGGAGGAACTGTCAGACACTTATAAAACCATCAGATCTCATGAGAACTCACTCACCATCACAAGAACAGCATGTGGGATGCTGCCCCCATGATCCAATCACCTCCTACCAGGTCTCTCCCTGGACATATGGTACAATTCAAGATGAGATTCGGGTGGGGAAACAAAGCCTAACCATATCATGTTCCAAAGAATTGCTAGAACAGAAATAAGTAGCTCAAAGGAAAGCCTATATTTTTCCTTTTGAAACTGAAGCTAAAATGCTTTCCAACTTTCTCTCTTTGATACATTTGGTGTTCCCATAATGAGAGACAGACTATTTACTCTGACACATTTTCTACTACTGGCCACTTCTCATGAACATCTTAAGGTGAACAAGGTTACAGCTGGCTATTTTCCAGAAATAATTAAGGATAATTAAGAAGAAATATTAATCTGAGTCTTCAGAAAATTGGATTTGGGTTTCTCAATTGGTGTTAGAAGTCAAGTTTACTATCGAAATATTTTAAAAGTGCATTTTGTTTTTCACCACTAAATTTTCTAAGTTGTCTCAAACCTAAAATTGAAACAGTACCTTCATGATAAAACCTTCCTTCTTTACTGCAATGCTACTTTTAGCAAAGTATATATAAAAATGAGAATTTCAGGAAACCTGTATGATCTGTACTTTAACTCAGCCTTGACTAAATCACAAGTTTCAAGTAACTAAGGACTCATGAATGGGATCCCAGGCACCTGAAACACATAAACACAATGAAAAGTATGAAGACGAAAATGACTAGAGTGCCTTTAAAATGCCTTATCCAAAATATAAGAAGGTTTTTTTTTCCTAAGTGGAATTTTTTTACCCTCTCACTTATTACATTATTTTGGTTAACTGTCTTTGTGTGATAAGTGCATTTTTTTGACTTAATGAAATAGTTATTATAAAAACATAAAAATTACCATATAAGACCAGACCCATCAATGCTTTATATACTTTTATTGGTGCAGTTTGTCTTCTATAGCCTTTAACCCCCAACATCCCTTTTGCGTCTACCCTGCAGTTTCCTAGTGAGAATTTCTGGGAATGTATATGAATATCTGCAGATATTAAATAGTGATGACACATATAATAGTGAGGCTTTCAGATAACATATATGAGCATGTGACGTGTGGCAGAGATACAGTTGGCTCTCAATGAATGATATCTATTTCACACACACACACATACACACACACACACACACACACACACACAAGAAAATAGTTTCATTGGGGCTTCTCTATTGGCCTGTGTATTTCATGAATAACTGGCCTGTCAATAATAACTGGCACAATTATTGTTTGCACTCTATCTGCTTTCCTTGCTCAATAAAGTATGCTATTAGAGGTTTCTCAGGCAGTTTCAAACTTAAAGATTTACCTTCACATTTCAAAAAAGTAGCCACATAAAACAATTTCAAATTAAAGTAAATGTGTTTAGATTATGGCACTAGCAAGATAAAAGAAGGATCTTCTCAAATATGTTACTGTTTATACTTCAAAATCCCCATATCTGGGAAAGACACAAACAAAATTTCACTTTCTTTGTTCTATTTGTTGCTGAGCACAATTTAATTGCAATCAGATAGAAACTCATCCTAATGAAATGCAAAGAAGCTAAAAATGATCTTTCGGTGATGACAAGAAACTAAGCTTTTATGTTTGGATAGTCACTAGAAGAAAAATAATTTTGGAGAAATCATGAGGGCATAAGCAGGCAGCATACCACACATGTCTGGGAGGCAAATATTATTTATCTAAATGAAACACATTGTGGGTTTGGCGGCCAACAGCTTCTATGACAAAATCAGCGTGAAGCAGAAGATGTGTGCATCAGTAGAACTGTGTTTGATATTAGCCCTGCCACTTGCTGCTGTGACCTTATCTATAAAAATAAAGACAAAATACCTAACTTTCTTGTACAAGGATGCTGCAAGGATTGGATTAGGTGACCCAGGTGTGTGCAAGCAGCCAGCACAACGCTTCCCTCAGGGCTCGCTCAGTCAATAGCATTCTGTCGTCTCTGGATTGATCTAGGTCTCAGTTTTCACATCTGTGAGATGGGAGCCGCCTTAACGGTGTTGGGCATTTCCCTGTGATTCTCTAAGGAAGGTCATCCAGCAATCCTAGTACAGGGTATATATCCAAAGGAAATGAAATCAATAGGTTGAAGAAACACTCCTATATTAATTGCAGCACTACTCACAATAGCTAAGATATGGAATCAACCTAAGTGTCTATCAACAGATGAATGAATAAATAAAATTTGGCCTATATACACAATGAAATATTATTTGACCATTAAAAAATTAAAGTTCTGTCATTTGTGACAACATGGATGAGTCTGGGGAGCATTAGGTTAAGTGAAATAAGCCAGACACAGAAAGACAAATGTTGTATGATCTCTTGCATATGGAATCTAAAAAGTTGCTTTCATAAAAGTAGAGAGCAGAAGAATAATAATTACCAGAGGATGTGAAGTGGAGGGGGAGGGGAGATAGTAGGCACTTTAATGGCTACGAAGCTACAATTTGATAGGAGCAATAAGTTCTGGTGGTCTATTGCAGTGTAGGGTGATTAGAATTAACAATAATGCATTGCATATTTAAAGCTAGCTAGGAGAGACGTTTAGGAATGATCTCATCACGAAGAAATGATATATGATAAATGTTGATTACTCTGATTTGATCGTGCACTACTTACACATGTTTTGAAACATCATGTTGTACCCCATAAGTATGTACGATTATTATGTGTCAATCATGAATAAGCAAAAGGAAGGTGAGAATGTGTCTCCATTATATTATAATTTTCTTTGGGGGAAAAAAAGGGTAATAAACATTATGCAACCAGACAGGGCAGGAGTAGGTTTCTTTTAAAGGGGAGCAATCAGAGGTCTAAATGACATGCACATATTTTAACCATGAAGAATTTACTATCTAGGCAAATTGATCAGTTCTTGCCAAGTGCTTTGAAGGCTCTATTATCTTTAGACTACCTGGAGGAACATTCCGTGTATTCCCCTATTCTGTTACATTGTGCAGCTTATTTAGCAGTTACTGGAGGTGTTTTTAAGCATCAGGAGAAAACCAGGTTGTCAAGAAAGAAAGTTCTCTTGACCTGTGACAACAAGGCAGTCTCTGTCATCCTCAGATTTATGTAATGTGGAAAGACATTCTCATTTAAATAATCCCATTGAAATAAAATAATACAAATGGATCATGACACTGAGATATGCTTTTTAAGGTTATGTTTTATTTGTATTTGTTTTTTCTGTTTGTTTGTTTGTTTGGGATGGAGTCTCACTCTGTCATCCAGGCTGGAGTGCATTGGTGCGATCTCGACACACTGCAACATCTACCTCCTGAGTTCAAGCAATTCTCCCGCTTCAGCCTCCCTAGTAGCTGGGACTACAGGAGTGCATCACCACGCCCAGCTACTTTTTTTTTTTGTATCTTTAGTAAAGGTGGGATTTTGCCATGTTGGCCAGGCTGGTCTCGAACTCCTGACCTCAAGTGATCCACCCGCCTTGGCCTCCCAAAGTGCTGGGATGACAGCCGTGAGCCACCACACCCAGCCCTGTATTTGTTTTTTAGATACATGATAGAAGAAGAAAATAGAAGCAATGTTTTTGGATGCTAATATATGCCAGAAACTGCTATTTTTTCAGAAAAATAATAATATCAGAAATAACCAGTTATGTATCACATAGTATGCCAAATGCTTTGCATCCATTATGTCACTTAATCCTCATATGATGTGAGGAAGCTGAAGCATGAAAGAGGAAACTTGCTGAAAAGAATCAGAACCTCAAATCTATTGAACTCTGAAGCCACTGTGTGTCACCATGGTCCTATATATCCAAATCCCCTTTAAAAACTTCCAGCAAAATGCCACTGGTTTCCATTGGGTGGATTAGGAATACAATGGGATTAGAGCCCATGTCATAATTCTGGAGTAGAAATTCGACTCCAGGGTCCTGGAGGCTTTGACTTATCAAACATCTGAACACTTTCAGACTGGCCCCACTCACTGCTGGACAATCTGAAGAGAAGCCCTAGCAGCTCCTGGAAGGGGCAGTTGACAGCTTTCTATCCATTCTGCTGACTCTCATCTCCACTACCATCTTCTCCACTACCATCTTCTCCACATCACTGTTGTAGGATGCACATTTGAATTCTCCAGTAGATGGTCTTATGGACTCTGTTTTCTCACCAATAATTACCTCCTAAACAGGCTGCACCTGAATCCTATCCCTTCCTCCAACCATTTTTTTTCTTTTTTCTTTGAGATGGAGTCTCTCTCTGTCGCCCAGGCTGGAGTGCAACGGTGTGATCTCGGCTCACTGCAACCTCCGCCTCCAGGGTTCAAGTGATTCTCCTACTTCAGCCTCCCAAGTAGCTGGGACTAGAGGCACCTGCCACCATGCCTGGCTAATTTTTGTATTTTTAGTAGAGATGGGGTTTCACCATGTTGGCCAGGATGGTCTCGATCTCTTGACCTCATGATCCACCCACCTCGGCCTCCCAAAGTTCTGGGATTACAGGCGTGAGCCACTGTGCCCAGCCCATTTCCCCTGTTGAACAGAATGCAGACTGACTCCACATGCTTCCAGAGCAAGAAGTCCAACCACCTACCCTACCAGTATTTACTTCCACATCAACTTGCCAGGCTGCAGCCAGGCCCCTCCTGGGACTCTTGCTCTGCCTTCTCGTTCCCATCTTTCTCTACTATCTAAGCCAGTCGGATCAATCTGTGAATTTCCATGTCCAGGGGCATCCTCTCCTACCCTTCAACACTCAGGGATCGTGGATATGTAGCTAGAGATTAGGTTGGGGACCACCTGCTCCTTTCACCAACTAGGAAGCACCTTTTAAACATCAGGATGATTATCACAATGCACGCTTCCCTGGTTTGTAGTAAGGATGAACGAGATCTTACATATGGAAGGGACCAGTGAAGGAATACAAGAATGTAAGACATCCTCATTATTCATTAAGAGATGCATACATTCTCCAGCTATGGGGATGCATAATTTTTGCTTTTATGTTTACTTTGGGATTAGTACTTTATTTTACTTCATGCTCCTCTATGAACAAGATATCTATAGTGTGTCCTACAGGGAAATTTAATTCCCTTTTTTATTCTTGCAAACCAGCAAAGTTACAGGTTTAGCCACAAAGAAGCAAGCAAGCATCTTTGTTTTCAATGCTCTCTAGAATCAAACAATCCTCTGGGGATTTTGGTAAAATGCAGATTAATTCAGTAAGTCTGGGGTGGGACCTAATATTCTGCATTTCTAACAAGCTCCCAGATGATGCTAATTTTGCTGGTCCATGGACCACACTTTGAGCAGCAAAACCCTAGAACATTATAAGCAATTCCTAATCTCCATGATCTGCTTTGTTTCAAAATATTTCCTTTCTTCCATTTTTCATTAGCTTTTACTTATTTATTCAAGCTTGATTCCCAGGCAAAACAGGTCTCACCCAGTTAAAAAGAGTCAAAGGCAAAATTGCTGACAACTCTTCTTGGTTTTCTGTGCTACTCTCCTCTTGATCCCACTGAACGTAGATCATGTAGAAGTTTAGATGAAGGACATATTTAAGACCTACTCTTAGCACAGCTGACATAAATTCATAGCTCTCCAGTGCATATTTTATTTATTAGGAAAATTGAATCATGGAAAAATAAATAGAGAAACCTGAAGAGGAAAAATATGAATACAGCATTAAAAACATAATTTGCCTTTCAAATAGAAATAATACCAGCCATTTATTAAGTACTTTCCTTGTGCCAGGCATCTCATTTCATGAGTAATGAAATATTTTGGAAATGAATTATTATCTGAGTAATTTGATAAACTCAGAGAGATCCTGCCTTGTTTTGTGCTATAAGACATTAACTGGATTTTTTGCAACCGTGAAATGTTAGGTATTTAAATAAGAGAATGGGAAATTTTAATTTGATATGGTTGGCAAGGTGTTTGATGGGGCTGTCACAATGACAACAAAATGTAAACGCATTTATTGGGATTACCTGTGCTGACTGAAATCCAAAAGACAGTCAGAAAAGAATTCATTCACACTGACTTATTTTGAATGTGATGCAAATGTAAAGAGTAATATGATGCGGGATTATCATGATTTCTAGTAAGAAAACACGGCTGTTTGGTTTGGGCCAAAGAATGAGGAAAGTCATAGAGGATGGCTCTGCGTATTTCTAAAACCAAAAGAGGATCCAGTACAACAAAGAATCAAAACCCTGGACGCTGGTTAAGAGGAGGGATGAGTCATTGGAATCAATTGAGTCCTTAGTATTTTGCTGAAACATATTATACAATATACATCCTTCTCTCTGCCCAATTTTTGTCCTGGCTGTGAAGATAGCAGTTCTTTATGCTTTGACATTTCTGTCTTGAGTTTCAAAGTCAGAGTGATAAGTAGAGTAGAAGAAGTTAGGATCTAGACTTTTAAATAAAGCCAGGGAATATTCTATTTAAAAAAAAAAAAGAGAGAGAGAAACGTTTGAGGGACAGAGTTACTAGCTAATTTATTCATTTATTTAATAATAAATTTATTTATTTATGGAGTTTCACTCTTGTCGCTCAGGCTGGAGTGCAATGGCGCAACCTCGGCTCACCACAACCTCTGCCTCCTGGGTTCAAGCGATTCTCCTGCCTCAGCCCCCCAAGTAGCTGGGATTACAGGCATGCACCACCACGCCCGGCTAATGTTGTATTTTTAGTAGAGACGGGGTTTCTCCATGTTGGTCGGGCTCGTCTCGAACTTCCGACTTCTGGTGATCCACCCGCCTCCTGGCCTTCCAAAGTGCTGGGATTATAGGCGTGAGCCACCGCACCTAGTCAGTTACTAGCTAATTTATATGCTTTTATTACTGTTGTTTGTTTTAAGATGAAGTCTGCTGCCCCCTCACACTGTAAAGAATGAGCCTACAGGAACAAAACATAAGAGGTGCAATTTGAGGGCTGTCACCTTCTCTGCCTGAGAAAGTATCTCCATGGGTACTTATTAATAATGATATATTTTAAAAAGTTGTAACAGAAAGTTCCAACAGGTTGAAAACATATTATCTTCTCATTGACAAAATAGATAGCGTTTATTGTATCACGTGTGGCAATTTATTTGGCACATTGTGGCATCTCTTTTTCAAAGGCTTTTCTTGCCAGCACATTCATGTACCTCCTCGTGATTTTTTTTGCCTTATGTTTTTAACAAGACTGAGCAGAAAGTTGAAGACTATGTCATAGATCTCTTGTAATCTTCCACAGTGCTTACCATACAATGATTGGTATAGATAATCTTTTGGATGCCATGTCTTCAGTATGGCTTATAATGAAATGATAGCTACCATTTCATTGAATGTTTCCTATGTGATAGACATTCTGATGAGTTTTGTACACATGTAATTGACACATCCTACAATAACACAGCTAAAGAGGTATTATTTTTAACACATGAGAAAATGGAGGCACAGGTAGTTGAATGGTGAGTCTCATTTACATAAATAGAAAGCAGAAGAGCCAAGTTTTCTCTGACTCCAAATGTATGTATCAGCACCCCCAGTGCTAGAAAAGTATCTATCTAAGAAGATTATATTTGAGAAAAGCCTCATATTGCTGGCCTATTTGATTTTAGTCTGTTGTTTTGTCAATCCAATCTAATTCCACATGCCAAAATAATTGTCACATTAGTCTAAAGCTAACTTCATGTCTGATAGCCTAGAGCAGCTACCACATTCATTTGCTAATAAAATCTGTTCTCCGTAGTCTGGCTTTCAAGATATTTATCCATTAACTAATTCAAATCTCATCTTTTCTCATTCTCCTTTAAAGCTCATCAGACCATTTTAAAAAATAAGTTTCTGCTAATATCATGTAAATTCAGCAATCACAGTCATCTGCAACTCTCCCATATCTTTATTATTTATTATCTCCAAGGACAAAAGTTTCAATGTTTTTAAAAGATGCCTACTTTTTCATATCAATGTACAAGTGCTTCTATTCTGTGAAGTCTTTACCCTCTTTCTGGTCAAATTTTGAGGACTGTCTTCTTTTATATACCCTGAAGGTTCTGCATGGATATATCCTGCCATAGCACTCAGGACACCTGATTACTTCTGTGTATTTATTCTTTTGCTGTAATCTGTACAATGATGTTCACTATGTGACACATTCCAGAGCACATTCTCAGTGACCCCTAGTCATTCTACACTCTTTACCTTCCACTCCAGGTGGCAATTTGAAACACAAGTCAAAGAGAGTCATGTTCTTACAGGCATGGTTTTTAACCTATGCCCATGAATTAAAAACAATTTCAAAACCCAGTCTTTCACTTTAGCTGTTGTTATTTAATCTCACTTGTATACACATTTTACAAGTGACTCTCATGCATCTTACAGCTTATATAGCCACCAGTTCAGACACCAGAGGTGACAGTAGCTGCTATAATATACTCATTGGTTGGTTTAAAAGTGTTTGTTTTCCTATTAGTTGCAAAACTTTTAAGGGCAGGCAGCTTGAGTCCCAGTTACCCAGTTGGGACAATCCACATCTGCTAATATTTTTACATAAAAGTAAGTGAAAATATAATTGGCAATGTCATGCAAAACTGGAAATACATATTTACTTTTAAGCCATTTGGGTCTCTAATTTAATCACAAGATAATTATACTTGGAATGCAAAAGGATTGGATCATGGTGGCACTATTTTAAAGTCTTATTTAAATATAACTAAATACTGCAATAGGTGGTCATAACTGTAGTTTGACTCTAATTAATATAAAATAATTGGAGAGTAAATTTATCCGCACTGTTCCAAATCAATAGCTCTTTGGCTACAAGGCAAAAAGAATTTGAATATTTTCTCAGTATCACTAAAAATTAGCTTAAATATCTAAGTAAATTTAGAAATGATAAATCAGTCTCCATAGTTAAAGACTGAAATTTTAAATAATCATATTAAGCAAGACTCATATATTTTCAGGAATGCTCTCAAAATAAAAATCTGTCTTAGAAACCAAAGGAAACAAACATAGTTGAACAACTCTATAACCCTTTTACAAAAATATGGCATTATGGCATAAGGCAAATATGGTGGATCAACCAGCTAAGTAAACACTGATTAAGAATTAAGATTGACCACAGCAATAAGGGTTATTTTCCTCTAGTCAATCACTCAAGTTCGGAAATACCAAATTTATCTTAAGACATTCTAATTGGGCAAAACTACTTGATAGATTGAGTAGTTGGAGATCAGAAACATGCATCCAATTAAGAAGAATGTTATTGAATGATTTTCATTCACTGGCCTCTTCTGTTCTCTGTATTTTAGTTTACCTTCAGCACCTCATTGAAGAGAGCTATATAAGACCTCTTTTAAAAAAATGGCTCTGGAGATTACCGGCTAGAAAAACTTTTCTCTTCTCCTAAGCTTCCATAACATGCTTCAGGGATTTGGTATTTCTCCCTCTGAATTGTAATTGTTTCTATGCACTAGCTTCTCTGCCAGCCTGGAAGTTCCTTAAGGAGCTGAGCCCATGTTTTATTCATGGTTGTTCCTCTGTGGGGCATAGCACTTGGGCTTCCCTTCTTTGAGCATCAAAAACAAGTGTCATTTTTCTTTCACTTATTTTCACATCCATGTCCTCTTCTAAGACCTTTGCAAGTCATTCATAGTTTTAAAGAGACTACATTTAAGTTCTGATAGATAAGCAAGGTAAATAGCAAGTCCAGCAGTATAGAGAAAAACTTCTTTCCTGTAGTGGTATTTGTTATATATATTATCTGAATTTTGAGGTTCATTTGTTTTCATTATTGACAGATGATTTGTTTGTTTAATTAAAAGCAGTAATTAAGTTTCCCTTAATTACATGTTTTACTTGCCACTAGGTGGTGTATCTAGGGATTCATATTGTAAAAAGAAATGGAACTCATTGGTTTGAATCATAACGTGCAGGGGTATAGAAGTTATTTAAATATTGTTTAGTTCTTTTTTTTATTTTACACATAATAGACGATTCTCAAAATGGCAGCGAGAAAAAAACAACTCATTCTTTATATTTTGAAAATTTTTGGCCCTGCACACAAAACTTTAATTGTAACCTTTAATTTATTAAATAAAATATTGAGCTTCTAAAACATTTGAGAGTGTGCAGCATATTGCAAAAGATACTTGGAAGAGGCAAGCTGATCTAGCTCCAAGAAGCTTCTGGTTAAATATCAATATTATGAGGTTTGAAAAAGGTACACAACCACTGCTTTGCAGCATGAAGTAAGATTTAGGCTACAAGAGAGATGCAAGTTACAAATATGAAATAAGTTTGGGCTGCAAGGAAAATTGACTCTGGCACAAGTTCAGGAGCATTTTAGATTAGCAAAGTAGAATTGCTGAGATTTCGGGTCTTAGATATTTCATAAAATACCTACACCTCAATACATTGGAATTTAGAAATAAGGAGGCCATTAGTGAGATTCCATTTCTGCAATATTGTTTGTTCTAACTTTCTCCTTTCTATTTTCTCTGTTCCTATCCTAGTATACCAAATTATCATCATATCCCCTCCCATCCATGATTCTAGCATTTTAGATAAATCGTCTTGCCATTTTTCAAGTGTTTAGAATTGAGGTCCATGCTCATGCCCTTTTCTAAGAATTCCAAATTCCTTGAGCTTAATCTTATATCTCCTTTTAATATCCCTGAACTAAATGACTTTAATCTAGAATTTGTACATATGACCAAAACAACAAAGGTACTTCCCATGAATCCCCAAACCTCCTGATGTTGTATATAAAATTGTGAATTTTCCTGGAGTTACACTACATGACTATGGTTAAATCCTCAAAAGGAGCTCCTGCCCCACTGAATTTAAGAAGTTTTAGTACTTTCAGACCGTTGGGGATATATTACACACAGAGGAGGTACAGGCTTACAAAAGGCACTTGTAATGGCAGCCTTTCAGATTTCTAGGAAGTATGCAGAAAAATTTCCTGAAGGTAATGGTCATCCAAAAAGTCACCATGGAATCTCTTCTCTTGCAAGGCATTCATTACTGAGTAACTCCTTATCTCTTGGTATAATTTTGGCATGGAGTGAAAGGTCTAACCTCTCAATGCTGTTTCCCCTTCTGTACCTCCTCTGTCTCTTTCAGGCTTAATAGGGTCATCTGTTGACTTGAATCAGAGTCACATTCAAAGCTGTGACCATCATTGACTTGGCACTGTCCGTATCCGTGTGAGTCTCCAGGAGAGGTGCTAGTGTCTAGGGCTGGAAGGGTGTGGGTTGCTGGTAATTCAGCCATGTGCATTTGCTCATGAATGTGTGTATAATAAGAGAGAGACAGAGAGGGAGAAGAAGTGGGGAGGGGAGAGAGATGAGAGAGAAAGAAAGAGAAAGAGATCAATCTGTGAGAGAGAGAAAGATATGTATACACACACACACGCATATATATATATATATATACATATACACACATATAAATCTGAGAGAGAGATCAAATCTGATCTGTAATTGTATCCACTTCAGACCAAAGGGACCAGACAGATAAATATAAATAAGTGAAAAGTTTCAGTGGGGTCAATGGAAATCAAGAAGAAGGCAGTCTTGGCAGTTTCTTCTCTACTCTCACTGATTTCATTGATTAAACGAGAAACTAAAGTCAGAGATATTTTTTATGCAAAGCTGAGAATATGGATTTTTGGGTGCAATTTTCCAAGGTCTATGCATTAACAACTAATTAAAAATATTTAAAAGAATATAGAGCACATAGAGGAAAATTTTCTCAGTGTGATAAAGAATGGCTACAGAAAACATATAGCTAACATTGTACTCAAGGTAAAAAAAATCTAGACACTTTCCAATTAAGGTCAGGAACAAGGAAGGATTCCACTCACCACTTCTTTTCAACATTGTGCTAGAAGTGCTAGCTAAGAAAAATAAGACAAAATAGGAAATAAGGTGTAAACCCCTCGTAAATGAAGAAATAAAAGAGTCTTTGTTCTCAGATGACGTGGTCATCTCTGTCAAAAATACAAAAGAATTGATAAAAACAACTCCTGGAACTAAGAAGTGATAGTAAGGTTGCAGGACACAAGATTAGTATATAAAAGTCAATCACATTTCTATGTACCAGCAATGAACATAGAGAATTTGAAACTAAAAGTACAATACCATGACATTAGTATCCAATAAATAAAATATCTAGGTATAAATCTAGCAAAATATGTACAAGATCTATATGAAAACTACACAACTCTGATGAACAAAATCAAAGAAGACTGAATAATGGAGAGCTATTCCATGCTTATGGATAGGAATACTCAATATTGTCAAGATGTAAGTTCTTCTCAATTTGATCTACAGATTTAATATAATCCTAATCATAATTCCAGCAAGTTATTTTGTAGATATTGAAAAAATTATTCTAAAATTTATATGGAGAGGCAAAAGACACAGAATAACCAACACAATATTGAAGGAGAAGAACAAACTTAGAGAACTGGCACCACTCAACTTCAAGATTTACTATAATTAAGACAATAAACAAAGAGGCTGGGCATGCTGGCTCACGTCTGTAATACTAGCACTTTGGGAGGCTGAGGTGGGCGGATCACTTGAGGTCAGGAGTTCGAGATCAGCCTGGCCAACATGGTGGAACACCATCTCTACCGAGAATACAAAAATTAGCCAGGCGTGGTGGTGGACAACTGTAATCCCAGCTACTCAGGAGGCTGAGACAAGAGAATTGCTTGAACCTGGGAGGCAGAGGTTGCAGAGAGCAGAGATCATGCCATTGTACTCCAGCCTGGGAGACAAGAGTGAAACTCTGTCAAAGAAAAAAAAAAAAAAGAATAGACAAAGAGGTGAATGGAATAGAAAAGAGAATTCAAAAACAGTCCCACATAAATTAGTCAACTGGTCTTTTACAAAGGAGCAAAGGTAATACAATGGAGTATAAATACAGTCTTTTCAACAGCTGCTTCTAGGGGTGCCAGATTCAACAAACCTGAATAGTCATATAAGAAAAAAAAAGAATCTAGAGACAGACCTTATACTCTTCACAAAATTAACTAAAAGCAGATCATATATCTAAATATAAAATTCAAAACTGTAAAATTCCTAGGAGATAACATAGAAGAAAACCTAGAAGACCTTGAGAATGGTAATGACTTTTTAGATACAACACCAAAGGCATGACCCATGTCGGAAATCATTCATATGCTGGACTTCATTAAAATTAAAACCTTTTTGCTCTGCTAAAGGAAATGTTAAGAAAATGAGATACATCATATGCTGGAAGAAAATATTTGGAAAAGATACATCTGACGAAGAATCATTATCCAAAGAATACAAAAAACTCTTAAGACTCAACAGTAAGAAAAAAACAACTCAAGTAAAAAACATGTTAAAACCATAAGAAGCACCTCCCAAAAGAAGATATACAGAAGGCAAATAGCATATGAAAAGATGCTTCCCATCATATGTAATTACGGGAGTATAAATTAAAACAACAATGAGATACCACTAGAAACGTATTTGAATTGCCAAAATCCAAAACACTCATAACACTAAATTCTGGTGAAGATGTGGAACAACAGAAACTCCTATGCATTGCTGTTGAAAAAGGCAAAATGGTACAACCAGTTTGGAAAACCTTTTGGCAGTTTCTATAAAAACTAAACACAATCTTATCATATGATCCCGCAATTGTACTCCTTGGTATTTATCCAAAGAAGTTAAAAATTATGACTACAGAAAAACCTGCACATAGATATTTACAGTAGTTTTATTCGTAATTGCTAAAACTGGAAGCAACCAAGATATACCAAGAAACCAAACAACTGAAGTACAAAGGTGGTACATACAGACCATGAGATATTATTCAACACTAAATATAAATGAGCTACCAAGCCACAACTAACATGGAGAAAACTTGAGTTCCTGTATTCAATTCATTCTCCCTATTACTAAGTGAAAGAAGACAGTCTGAAAGGGTTGCATACTGTGTACTTCCAACGGTAAGGCATTCTAGAAAAGGAAAAACTATGGAGACAGTAAAATGATGAGCGGCTACCAGGGGTTGGCAGAAAGGGATAAATAGGTGACACACAGAGGATTACTAGGGAAGTAAAAATACTCTGTATGATACTTTAATGATCGACATGTGTCATTGTATGTACACTTGTTCAAACTCCTAGAATGTACAATATCTAGAGTGAACCCTCATATAAACTATAGACTTCGGGGAATTATGATGTGTCAGTGTAGGTTCATCAAGTGCAACAAATGTGCCACTCTGGTGAGAGATGTAAATAAGAGGAGAGGCTATGTGTGGGGGGTGGGTAGGGAACATATGCGGTATCTCTGTGTCTTCCTCTTCATTTGGCTGTGAATGTAAAACTGTCCTAAAAAAGCCTTTCTTAAAAAGAGTCCAGAACAAAGACAAAACATACATTTGTTGATATGGAAACTATGGGGCCTGAAGTTTGCATAGTTTCACCTATTGCTTAATCTCCCCACGTATTTTCCTCCACCATCTTTGCAGTAAATTTGGACTATTCTGTATCTACAGAAAATGCCTTATAATTTCCTCACAGCTTATTCTTATAAAATCCTCTCAGTTTACAGTTCGTTCTCTTGACTGTTCTACTTCCTTACTCTACCAGTCAAAGATTATCTGCCTCTATGATGAATCATTTTTTCTTCTAGGACCATGAAACATATAATCTCTACCACCTGCATGGCAAATTGTCACACATTTGTCCACTGGGTATTCTTTCTGATGCTGCTGTTGTTATTTTCACATGTTCATGTGTCTGTCTCATTTCCCTTCATTATTAATTCATGCATTCATTCATTCACCCTACATACACCCATTCTATACTCTGCATCCTTGTGCTTGACACTGAAGATTAGATCATAGAGCAAGACTCTTTCCATGCTTTGTAACTCACCATAAGTGTACTTCTAATACACAAGATCAATCAAGAAGGTTATTATAAACCTTTGTGACCTGAAACCCTCTGAAGGCTGTTTGTATTGATATGGTGGTATGGACTGAATGTTTGTGTCCCCTCGAAATTTATATGCAGAAGCCCTAAATCCAATGTAATAATATTGGGAAGTGGAGCCTTTGGGAGAGAATTAGATTTCGAGGAAGTCATGAAAGTGGGTTCCTCATGATGGGATTAGCTCCCTTACAAGAAGAGAACAGAGCAGGCTCTCTCTCAGCCTAAAGTGTGACTGATACACAATTGGTATTCAGAAATATTTATTGTTTGGTTACTTATTTTCATTTGCAATAAGTTATAACATATTAACAATATATTCCTACATTTCACAATGTGGATGCTATTGTTGTTGCCACTGGGTATCTATATGGAAACTAATTGAGGACCACATTTACAATGTGCACAAATTGTAAATGTAGGAGTATCTATGTGGGAACTAATTGAGCCACTGAGTATCTATGTGGGAACTAATTGAGGACCATGTTTACAATGCGTACAAATCATAAATCAATTAGTTCATATTGATTTACAAACAAGGAAGAAAAAAAGTATTGGTTTACATTCATACTGTCCATGTGAATTTTTTTCAATTCAAAAGAAACACATAGTTCTGTCATAAAGTAGATTTTCTATCCCTTTTATTTTCTGAGCTATTTCAGAAAGCACTTGCAATAGCATTGCACAGTTCAGCATTTATGAAGGAAACCTTTGTTAGCCTATAATGCAGCTGTAATTTTTTTTCAAATAATTTCAACACAAAGCTTTTAAACCTTATTTGATTACCTCAATTTTTTTCCCAATGAGTGAATATGGACTTAAATTCATTTTTTGTAAAAAGCATTAACCATTGTTTCCTGTAATCACACTCTGTGAGAGTCGAACAATAGTGTCTCCATTTGAAATAGACTTTTGCTATAAGGTTGAAATTGACTTTAAATTCTTTTGAAATGTCCCCAAAATAACACATAGCATAGTGGTTGTCTTTGAGGTGAGAATTATCTGTCTTATTATTGAGAGATTGGACTGTGTTTCACAGAAAAATTCTCATGACCTACTAATGTGTTTCAGTCAATTGTTCTGAAAGCACAGGATAAGAATTGTAATGATAATGATGAAAATATATGAAGACATTGAAAACTGAGGTTCTCATTGTTATAGCATGTTCGTTATCTTTATCTCATTCAACAGCATATTTTAAAATGTCACGCTCATTTCCAAACAAGGAAGAAAAACTTAAAGAGTTCAGGCGATGCAGACTAGTTAAACTTATTGTGATAATACATTCATAGATATTGAAAATATTGGACAAAGAATGAAAAAAGAGAGAAGAAAAGCATGCCTAAAGATAGTCAGTGCTTGGCCAGTATATATCTTAGGGCAGAATTCAATGACTCAGGTTGAAAAATAAAAACCTATCTAGATCTTTTGGGTTTCTTCTCTCTCTGATTAATCAAAATATAACAAGGCAGAAATGAGGAAAGATGCAAACTTTTGGTGGCCAATGAGGAAATATACCTTGGGGCATATATGGTGAATCCAAAGATTAGTGGCCCAGAATAATAGAAAAAGAAGAGATGCAGTAGAACAAGAAGGACATGTATCATCATTTATCTCTGCTCCGTCTCTCCATTTATTCTGCAAGTGATGGGCGCAAAGGAAGAAAAACTGTGCAGGAATTAAAGCGGCAGCTCTACAGAGTCACTGAGAGCTCATTGCCCAGACTTGGATAAAAATGGGTTTCTAGCCCTGCCTCAGTGAGTATTACTTGTGTCCATGATCATGTCACTTAACCGCTTCTAAACTCCAGTTGTTTCACCTGTAAAATGGGGATAATTATGGTCCCTAAATCATAGACACTGGAGATGTTAAATGATATAATGCAGAGGAAGAGGATTGAGTCAATATCTGGCATTTACTAAGCTTCCAGTAGAGCCTAGCCATAAGGTTTCTATTATAATTAAAAACATATAAGGAATTCTAACCATTCTTTGATAAGTTTAGTTACCCAAGCTTTTTTCTATAATAAGCTCTTTTATAACACTCTAGAACTGAAGACATGTATCCTCAGCCATACTGTGTTTGACTCAGCTGTAGAGAGCTGTCTTGCCCAAGGACTGACTGTGGTAGAAACCCCTGATTCTTCTGGGCCATTAAAGATGATATTGTTTGACTGTGTCCCCACCCATATTCCATCTTGAACTGTAGCTCCCATAATTCTTACGTGTCATGGGAGAGACCCAGTGGGAGGTAATTGAATCATGATAGTGAATAAGTCTCATGAGATCTGATGATTTTATAAAGGAGAATTCCCCTGCACATGCTCTCTTGCCTGCTGCCACGTAAGACGTCCCTTTGCTCTTCCTTCATCTTCCAGCAAGATTGTGAGGCCTCCCCAGCCATGTGGAACTGAGCCCATTAAACCTCTTTTCTTTATAAATTACCCAGTTTTGGGTATGTTATTATTAGCAGCAAGAGAACAGACTAATACACAAGATAACTCTGACACCACAGAACTCCCTGAGGGGTTGATTAAGATTTTGTGGGTCTAAAAATACCAGACTGTTTCCTCTGAGCAATTGTACTTCTGTACTCCCTCTTCGAGTGACGTTAATCTCTAATCCTGAATGCTGAACTTCTGGAGAACCGAATCTGGTTCGTTAGCGCCAACTATTCAAATCGTCTTCAGGGAGCTAGTGCTTTCTTTCTTTCTCATGAAATTACATTGCTTACATTTTCTGCTGCTGGGGAACCCTCAGCCATGGATCCTTAGGCCCAGGGTGGAAGGAGAAATTCCCTGACAGTCTATTCTAGGACCATTTGTAAAAGAGGGACCTGAGACCACACCAGAGAAGGAGAGAGTTGGGGGCCTAAGTCCTGGGGAAAGGAATAACAGGAATTAGGGCCTGATTACTGATCTGGGCCTGCTATTTTTAAGGAAAGTGCATTTATGGGATAGAGGGGAGGGGGATTATTCATCATGATATTAGTTGTAGATTCTAGAGATCTAGAGAAATAAGCAGAAAATAAAAACTACAAGAATATGTTTAACCTAGAAAAATGAATAATTACTAATTAATTTATATGCATCTCTTTTCATGTCATTCATTTATCCCTTTAGTCACTCAACACAATTTAACTGAGAAATTATACAACACAAGACACTGCGCTAGACTGTGTGGGGTGAAGCGCTGACTGAAACCTGGCCCTTGTCATAAGAAAAAAAAAAAACTCACATGTTTGCCTCATTATCTTCCATAACAACATAAATATATTTTATTATACATATACCAGATACATTTTGTTTGTCCTAACCAATTATGTCTCATGGGAACAACCTATACCTAAAAAGATTGGAGATTCGTATCACAGAAAAAGATAAAAATTTTGTTTCATTATTTTATAATTATAGTTCAGAAGTTCCAGTTTCTTGGTGTTCTTTTCTGGTATTAGAGGTACCTGCTTAAACTTTTACAATAAAGAATGAAAGCATTGGCTAAATGCATTCCCAGAGGCTTTGAATAACAACTCTGGCAACTGGTTTGCCCACAAAATTGAGCTGATTTATAACAGGCTTAAAAAATTAATTAAATAAATAATATATATTAGCTGAATAATAGACTGAATTGGGAAGGTTTTTCAGTAGATAATATCTTGTGGTTAACCCAGAATTTTTTCTCTACACAAAATTAGGGGCATAAATTACTATTTTATTTTTAGAGAAACTGTGGGCATCAGACTGGATGTTACAAAACAGCTTCAATAAGACATAGAAGGCCATTGCATTCCTCAATTAAAGGGAATGTTTGTTGCAAAGACAATTATTCTTTTCACAAACACCTGTGCTTCCTTTTCAAGTGCAGAGTAATACTAGGCAGTGGCTGCCCAGCCAAGAATATTACCTGCTCCGGTTGCATATAAAGGAGTCATGTGACTGATTTCAGCCAATAGAATGCTCATAAGCAAAAATAGTTAAGAAGCATGGGGACTCTTTCCAACCTCTCTCCCTCCAAATGCAAGCATCTAGCTAAGTACTCAGAGTCCAGAAGAGATTGCTGAAGCAATAGCTGGGAAGAGACTCACTCTTTAAAGAATTGTTTCAAAGAAAACTCACGAATCAGAAACACCTGTTTAGACTTTACAAGCATGAGATATCTCCTTCTATTTGTATATTTGTTACAGCAGCAAGCATTACCTTAAACTATACTGAAAGCTTGTGGTTGAATGTGAAAATGTTGTATGGAAAGACAGGGAAACATATGTTAATGACAAATTGGGTCCAAGATAACAAGTCTGTTAAAAGATATGCACGTCTTTTAAATGATTGAATAGAATTCATTATAACATTTTATTCCCAGTGGGACAAATTAGATTTCTAAACGAATGGTAGCACTTGTGGCAAGATCTTATGTTGCAAGTACAGTAGATGAATGAAGAGAAACTGCTCAACCCCCATTCTCTTAAAGATTAACATTTATAATTTGTAATTTGCCTTTTTACATATGCATCTGTATTAACACATGTCCATCTGAAAATATATTCAGAGCTTTAAATATATGCTATAGGGTTTTGTCAAGAACTATTAAAGGAGATAGGATCACATTTATTCAATGTGATAAATAATTCTAGACCCTCCCATTTGGAGAAGAAAAGAAAGAAAAATAGTTCACTGACTTATAATATGCATCCATAATTTTTCTTTTTTATAACACAATAATAGTAATACAAAAAACACTGTAATTCTAGATATGCAAAAGTGCTTAGTTCTGGGTCAGGCAAATTGAAAGCAAGGTGGTGAGCCAGGCTCAGCACCATATTGATGAGAATCACACCTTAACAAATGGAGAAGCAACTAGAGAGGGGTTTAGATGATCTCACTTAACAGAGGCTTTTAATCATGCTGGAACTCTGCCTACCTCTAAATTATTACATGGGAGAAAAAGACTTTTTTTAAAAAAATTCAATTGTATTTTAGGACCTTTCTGTAACAACAGCATGATCTATGCCTAATGTTATATGGCCCAAATTGTGTCCCTTGAAATTTCCTATGTTGAAGCCTTAGTTCCCAGTATCTCAGAATGTGACTGTATTTGGAAATGGGGCTTTAAAAAAATGTAATTAAGTTAAAATAGAGTCTTTAGGGTAAGCCCTAATCTAATGACTTGTGTCCTAATAAGAAAAGGAGATCAGAACAAAAACAACACATACAGAGGGACAACCACGTGAAGACACAGCAGGCAGACAGCCATCTACAAGCCAAAGACAGAGGCCTCAGAAGAAATCTATCCTGTTCACATCTTGATCTTTGACTTCCAGCCTCTACAATTGTGAGAAAATAAATTGCTGTTGTTTAAGCCACCCAATCTGTGGTACGTTGTTATGGCAGCCCTAGAAAGTGAATACAAATAATACATAATTCATGCATTCATTCCTTCAACCTTTACTTAGCACTAATTTTGTCATATGTCCTGTGCTAATGGATGTAGATGACAAGGTAAATTAAATCCTCCTATGTCCTCAAGCAAATCACAGACAAAAGGATAAGAAATCTCTCCTTCCATTATACGGTGGCTCCTTATTATGGAATCTTGCTATTTAAATAAAATATATTCCATCAGTGATAGGTTAAATGGTGTTCTCCCAAATTCACATGCTGAAGTCCTAGCCTCTAGTCTTTCAGATTGTGACCGTATTTGGAAATTTTGTGACTATAGATGTAATTAGTTAGGATGAGGTCAGATTGGATTAGGAGGCCACCCTAACCCATATGACTGGTGTATTAGTCAAGGTTCTCCAGAGAAAGAGAACCAATCATATATGTATGTGTGTGTGCACGTGTGTGTGTGTGTGTCACACAGAGAGAGATTATTATAAGAAACTGGCACACAATTATAGAGTCAAATAAATTCCAAGATCTGCATGGTGAGTCTGCAAGCAGGAGAGCCAGGAGAGCTGGTGCTATAGTTCCTGTTTGACCCTGAAGCCCTGAGAATCAGCAGATCCAATCTTTCAACTTCAGTCTGAAGGCCAGTAGGTGCCAGACCCAGGAAGAGCTGATGTTTCAGTTTGAATTTGAAGGCAAGAACAATTCCCTTTTACTTGAGGGAGGGTCAGCCTTTTTGTTCTATTTAGGTTTTCAACAAATTGGAGGAGGCCTGCCCACATTAGGATCATTAGGAGGATGATCTGTTTTGCTCAGCCTACTGATTCAAATGTTAATCTCATCATGAAACATTCTTACAGACACACTCAGAATAATGTTTGATCAAATATCTGGGCACCCCATGGCCCAGTCAAGTTAACACATAAAATTAATCATCAAAACTGGTATTCTTATGAAAAGGGGAAATTTGGACAACAAAAAAGACAAGCATATAGGGAAGATGGGAGAATGTCTTTTACCATGAACATATCAGGCTACCAGATGCTAGGGAGAGGCAGGGAACAGCTCCCTTACAGCCCTCAGAAGGAACTGACTCTACTGACACCTTGATTTTGAGCTCCCAGAATCAAAATTCTTGTCTTACAGTAAGACAATAAGTGTCTGTTGTTTAAGCCACCCAGTTTGTGTAACTTTGTTATGGTTAGCTTTAACAGGTTACATCATCTATTCTACACTAAAGTTAAATATTTTAAATTCTGGAATCAGTAAAGAAACCCTGCTACTTGCCATTTGGGGTTAGGGGAGTAAGCTATGTCAGTTCTTCACAGTTTCTTTTCTTGATATCTTTTTATCAGCAATTCACTGATGCACCCACTATTCTTTCAACCAACACTTATTAAGTGTCTTCATCCATATCTCTTGTATTGTGCTATAAAGATGATGATGCATACCACTGAGCAGAGGATGCTAATCACAGAGTTAAATGTAGTGTGATTCTTGGGGATATGTCAAACAATGAACTGAGACTGATTTATCTTTATGAATTCAAGTTGCTTATATCACAACAGTCTAAAGAAAATAAATTCCAAAAAATAATATCACCTTTAAATCAACATTGAGAGACAAGAATATCAAAGAGACCAGATAGACTCTAACTTTTATCAAAAAATGATGTAGCTATCAGTGGGAAAAAAATAGAAGATTCTTAGAAGATGGTTATTTTAGAGATTTGAGGGGAAGTAAAGAGAAGAGAGAATAAAAAAATTCTTAATCAAATGACTCAAGTTTATATTAATAATATGAAATATTTTTAATTACCTCACAAACTGAATACTTGCATCTGAGTGTCCATGTCAAGGAAACAATTTTGTGTTTAAACCTCTGCAGATCCAAAGATTCATACTAACATCTCAATGTTAGAAAACTGTCATTGAAAGGAAGCTTAAAAATAATTAATTCTTAGGCTGCTTAATTTTTCACTTTTCATTTCACGGTTTGTCACTAAAATAGTAATTATTTTTTCTTCTCTTGCTAATCCAACAATTTCATACTGGCAGCCCTTCACTGGGAAATTTACTGTCATATTACTGCTTTACACTTTAAATACAAATATTTTCAAGATGAAATTAGATACTTTGGCAAGAAATATGATCTTTAGTTAATGATTTATGTTTCTGCTTTGGAAAAAGAAATGTTTCTTACATATATTATACAGACAAGTGGCTTCCAAACATTTTGTTGAAGTGTTCAAAGGGAATGCTTTATGATTATTGCTCAATAAAAATAGTGTGTTGGCATTTTTACTCCCGTTACCTCACAGGAAAAATAAAAAAAAAGAAAATGTTGCAATAGTATGTTATAGCAATTAATAGTAGGTACATTGGAAATTGGTAGACCAAACTATAAGTCCTGGATTTTATTTTACTAATTCTGTGGTTTAGGTAAGTAGTTTACCATTTATGCTATAGTTATCTTAGCTATAAAATAGGATCATTGGAGTATACACCTCTGAAGGTGTTTGGAAAGATTGAATTGGAAAATTCATGGAAAGAACTTAGATAGAAGGAAAATTAAATAAGTGCTCAA
This sequence comes from Symphalangus syndactylus, assembly GCF_028878055.3. NCBI lineage: Eukaryota > Metazoa > Chordata > Mammalia > Primates > Hylobatidae > Symphalangus > Symphalangus syndactylus. The sequence continues at coordinate 28,839,254 of NC_072438.2, forward strand.
TAATTGTTAGTTGAGGCTGTTATAATCATTACTTACTGAGTGCTATTCAAGAGCCAAGTATTGGGCTATGGAGTAAAGACATAAAAATGAGGAATTCACACGTCTCTGGGACCTCACTAGATGTATTGTGAAATTAAAAAATGGGGATATATGTGAAATCACTTTGAAAAAGAAAAAAACTCTACATAAATACAAGAAAAATCTCTCAAGACAGATAGTAGCCAATGCACAATTTAATTCCAAAACGTAAGTCAGCTTCTTACTTTGGAATGTTCTAGTTTTAATTTAAATTATTGCCAATATTTAATCTTAAATACATTGACCACCTGTTCATTAATTGATGAACTCAGTTATACTATCACTTATGCATTCTCCAAACATGTACAAGTGTCCACTCTGTCATGGGAACTCCCCAGCCATTCTGGCAGCCCTACGTTTTGTTTCTCAAGCACGTAGTCACATCTTTCTTCTCCTTTAATGTCAGATTATTTCTTCTTCTAGGTTGACTTTCTAGGGGTGTTCTATGACACACTCTGAGCAGCTTGTGGTGAACTTACAAATGCCTTAAAATAATCGAGTGTCCCTACACTACCAAAGCGTTAAATCTAATTGAAGAGGCCACCATGAAAATGAGTGTCTGGCACAGCCTTGGCTGGGCTTGGGAAAGCAAAAATTTGAGAACCTAGATGTTGGCAGACGACCGTATTAAGATCTACTGGAACTGCATTTAAAGATTTCATATGCATGACAAAGCCCATCTACTCCTACAATTTGTTTGATTTACAGCCCAAGATAATGGTGCTTCTAGTATCTCAAATACTAAAAAAAATCATATTTAATTGCTTTAATTCACTATTAATCGATTGTTATAATGTACTGCTAAAGGACAATTCTTTCCATGTTCTACAAGCATAAATAACATGACCATATTATCTTTCCAACTTGCTGACTGTACAATATTGTGAGAATATAAACTACAATATAATCCAGTGGTTTAGTACCTGTTACTACTGTGAAAAAAATATTTATGAGGTCATTATATCATAGATTGGTATCATTTGTCATAATATATATATAACTCAATTTTATTTTAAAAAATCGTAAAAGCAAACATCACATGAATTAAGAATGTATTTTATACTTTAAGATTTATTTTCAAAATGTGAGTGTAAATCAGATCTTCCCATCATGACCCCAGAAGAATAATGATTTATTTTAATATTTGTGATTTTAGGATTTAGATACTACCTACTTACCAAGATACTCACTTGTAAAATATCTTTTAAGAATGTAGAATATTCTAGAAGAATATAGAGGCAAAATAGTGTAGCATAGAAAACACATTGAAAGTTCATATTAATAGCCCCTTCGAGTTTTTATAGACCCTAGGGTAAAAACAAACAAACAAACAAACAAAAAAACCTCCATCCCTTGCCTCAGTTCTTTTTTTTTTTTTTTTTTTTTTTTGAGTCAGAGTCTGGCTCTGTCCCCCAGGCTGGAGTGCAGTGGCACCATCTCGGCTCACTGCAAGCTCCACCTCCCGGGTTCACGCCATTCTCCTGCCTCAGCCTCCCGAGTAGCTGGGACTACAGGCGCCCGCCACCACGCCCTGCTAATTTTTTTGTATTTTTAGTAGAGACAGGGTTTCACTATGTTGGCCAGGATGGTCTCGAACTCCTGACCTCGTGATCCGCCCACCTCGGCCTCCCAAAGTGCTGGGATTACAGGCTTGAGCCACCGCGCCCGGCCGCCTCAGTTCTTATTCATGTGGTTTGTTTATAGGATGGACAACACCGGGGGGAAATTTTACAGTATTCCTCTCATTGTGGGCAGCTCTGATGGCTCCAAGGTTCTTTCTTGTGCTGAGCAGGAACCTATTTACTTGTGGCTTCCATTCAGTTTCAGTATTCCTTTTAGTGCTAAGGAAAATAATTCTCAGAAGAAGGCCAAGCAACATGGTCAAATAGAAGCACCCAGCAATTATCTCTCTTCTGCAGGAACACCACATTGACCAACTATACACACACACAAAAGCACCTTCTTAAGAATCAAAAATCAGGTAAGTGATCACAGTAGCTGGTTTTCCCATCATATTGAGGAAAGAGGCACTGAAGAGGGTAGAAAAGACAGTCTTTAATCACCTATATCACCCCTCCCCTATCCCCCCCATCCCCTGGCAAGTATTGCCATGTGGCACTGACAGAATGTCTGTGCTTGGGGAAGGGAGAATGCAGTGATTGTGAGACTAAGGATTGGAACTCAGTGCTGTCCTGTCACAGTAAAATGTAACATGGGGTGGAAGTCAGCCTTCATCCACAGAGGGAACATTTAGACCAACCCTCGCCAGAGGCAAATTGCCCATCCCAGTTGTCAGAACATGAGTTTCAGCAAGCCCTGCCACCATGGGCAAAAGGGCTCTGGGGTCCTACATCAACTTGAAAGACAGTCCAGGCCATGAGGACTGCGACCCCTGGGCAAGTACTGGTCCTGTGCTGTGCTGGGCTCAAAGGGGCCAGGGGACTTGGAGTGCATGTGACCTGGTGAGATACCAGCTGGGATGGATGAGGGATGCTTGCACCAACCCTCCTCAACCCTAGGCAGTATAGTTCACAGCTCCAAAAGAGACTCGTTCCTTCTGTTTGAGGAGAGAAGGGAGAACAAAAAGAACCATGTCTGGCAACTTGGATACCAGCTCAGCCACAGTAGGATAGGGCACCGGGCAGAGTCCTGAGGCCCCCATTCCCAGGCTTAGCACTCAGATGACATTTCTAGACATGCATTGGGCCAGAAGATAACCTGCTGCCTTGAAGGGAAAAACCCAGTCCTGGTAGGATTCATTATCTTCTCACTAAAGAACCCTTGGGCCCTGAATAATCAGCAGTGGTAGCTAGGCAATACTTGCCTCTGATCTTGGGTGAGACTCAGAGGTGTGCTGACTTCAGGTGAGACCCAGCACATTCCTGGCTGTAGTGGCTATGGGGAGAGTCTCCCTCTGCCTAAGAGTAAAGGGGATTTTGTCTTGCAGCTTAGATACCAGCTCAGTTACAGTGAGATAGAGCACCACGCAGGCCCTAGGGTTCCTGATTCCAGGCCTTGGCTCCCAGATGGCATCTCTGGGCCTGCCTGGCATTAGGAGGAACTCATCATACTTAGGAGGAACTCATCCTCTTAGAAGGAACTCATCACACTAAAAGGGACATAAGCCTGGATAACTTTGCCACCTGCTGAGTGTAGAGCCCTTGGTCCATGAGTGAAAATAGGCAGTAGCCAGGCAGTGGTCACTGCAGGCCTTAGGTGAAGCCCAGTGCTGTGCAGTCCCAGTGGTGGTGGCCACAGGGGTGCTTGCATGACCCCTCTACCAGCTCCAGGAAGCTCAGCACAGAGAGAGACCCTGTTTGTTTGGAGGGAATGTGGTTCTGAGTCATTATTTATGGGAATATTGTCTGAACATGGTCTACTTTGAAGTTTCTCAGTCTTTTTCATAATATGTCCTATCAGCATAAATATTATTATCAAGCTTCATTTCCTATAATTTTCATTATGCTGCCCAAATGAAAATATTCTGTTGCAAATTATTGAAATGTAAAATTTTGTATTAAAATATAAGTTATTTGTTAAAATATTTAAAGTATGATTGGTTATTCTACATACAGAAACGTCTTTGGATATCTCAGTATGTTCTCATCTTTCCTCTGTCCTATTATTATTCTTCCAGTGACTCATGCCAAGAATTGATCACAATGCTCCAAGGGTGGTCTGACCAGCAGGGAACTGAGCAGAATTGAACATGGCTTCCTGTTTTCTGTACCCAGTTTCTTTCCATTTTTCTGGTACCACTCATGTCCACATCATAGTCATCTTTTGCCTGAACAACTTCAACAGGCTCTGAAGTGGTCATCCTGCTTCCCGCATGAATCCTGAGTGTTTACCTTCCACTTAGTAGCTAAAGGGCTCTTTTGAACTCATAAAGTTTATCAAGTCATCACCTCCTCAAAACGTTGTATACATTTCCCATAATAATGAGCATGAAATCCAACTCCATACCCTATGTGGTCTATATAATCTCACTTTCCTCAGTCTCCCCTTATTCCATTCTCTCTTCACTCATGAATCTCCAGACAAAATTGTCTTCTTCTTATGTCTCAATGATTAGGCCAAGCAGGCTCCACACAGTAGGGTGTGTGCACTGACTGTCTTTGTGTGGAATTCCTTCTCTCTCGCTGCATATTTACATGGCTGTCCTCTTTTTGTCATTCAGATTTTAGTTGATATCCCTCCCTTCAATGAGGCCTTTCATGGCCTCCAAATAGTAAGTAGCTTCTTTCATCAATTTTTATCATGTCACCCTAAATGTCGTAATAGTACTTGCCACCGTAAAATATTCTTATTTGTTTATTGTCTAGCTGTCTAATGAAGTAAGACCCACAACAGCAGTAATCTTAATAATTTTATTTAGAATAATGTTTGGAATATAAATATTGTGGAGTGAATGAATGCATGCATGCATGATCACAGTATAGATGTATTATTTTATATGAAGCTATTAAGATCAAAGAGTTTGAGCCTGGGTTGAATTGCTGATCTACATTTACTATGGTGAGTCTAAACAAGTTACTTAACCTGTCTGTGTCTGAGATTATACATCTAAAAAAGGGGCAGATAAAAATGTTACTTTCTTCTCAAGGTTATTGTAAGGATTAAATAAATAAATTGCCCTTTGTAAAATGCATAGATAACTACTGTATAAATGTTGCAATTTAGTAATACAGCCCAATTTTTAGAATTTTGGCAGCCACACTGTTGACTCATATTACACCTAAAGTACAATGTAAATTCTCTAAGTTTTTTTTTTTTTTTAACATGTGCTGCTTTGAAGTCTCACCTCTATTTTTTTGTGCTTACACAGCTGCCTTTTAGAAGCCAACTACAGGATTTTATATTGGTCAGATTTATTTGGTTTCATTCAGCACATCATTCTACTCTGTTGACAATGCTGAAGGTTTTGAGTTATTGATTAAATGCCACCTTGGATATTTGAAACTAGGACTTCAATCTAAAAATCTAAGCTACTTAACTCAAGTGACCTCAGTCTACAGGACTCTAAGGATTCATGGGGCCAGTGTGTTGTCTTCTGGCAGTTTCCTTTCACTTGCCCGGAGCAGGGGCCTGTGAAGGCTGTCCCTGGGTCTGTAAAACATATACCAGAAGTGGGAAAGGACACAGGTTAAAAGCAGATTGACAGAGGAGGACCAAAGAAGCCATAAGGATACCTCAGCTGACAATGACCAAGCTTATGAGAAGATATAGAAAAATAGAAACTTGGAGGTAGACTAAATCTTATTTTTTCACTTTAAATTCTGAAATAATGATAGATTCATAGGAAATTGCATAGTTAGTACAAAGAGGTTCTAAGTACCCTTCACCCATTTCCGTCTTACATAGTACTTAACACCAAAACACGACTTTGACATTGGTATAATGTGGGTATGTAGTTATGTGTCATATTAGCAAACGTGTAGATTTGTGTAATCACCACTATAATTAAGATACGAAAATATTCTATCACCACAAAGATCTCTCCCACACTTTCCTTTTACAATTACGTACCCAAACCCTCATTACTCCTGACTCTGGGCAATCACTAACCTCGGATGCAACTCAATAATTTTATCACTGAGAGACTACTATATAAATGGAATCATACCAGATGCGACCTTTCAAGACTGGAGTTTTCACTCAATATAATGCCCTTGTGATCTATCCTAGCTGTTGTGTGTATCAATAGTTAGCTCATTTTTATTGTTGAATAGAATTCCATGCTGTGGATGTACCAGCGTTTGTTTAACTACTCACCCATTGAGGCACATTTTGGTCTTGTTTTTGGTGATTAAAAATAAACTGCTATGAACAATCATGTGCAGATTGTTGTGTGTGCAGGTTTTCATTTCTCTGGGATAAATGCACATACAGTTGCTGGGTTGAATGGTAACTGTATGTTTAGATTTTTTTTTTTAAAGTGTCCAACTAGTTTATCTAGTTTTTTGAGTGGTATACTGGCTTATTTTTCCATTGTCACAGTTTTTACTTTAGCTGTTCTAATAGGTATGTAGTGATATCTCATTGTCATCTTAATTTGTATTTCCCTAACGTCTGGCAATGTTAATTAGCTTTTCATGGGCTCATTGGACACTCATATTTTCTTTATGATGAAGTATGTGTTCATATATTTTTCTAATTTTCTATTTGAATTGTCTGTTTTTACTGTTGAGTTTTGAGATTTTTTTTTTTTTTTTTTTTTGAGACAGACTCTTGCTCTGTCTCCGAGGCTGGAGTGCAGTGGTGAAATCTTGGCTCACTGCAAGCTCCGCCTCTCGGGTTCAAGCAATTCTCCTGCCTCAGCCTCCCAAGTAGCGGGGACTACAGGCGCCCACTACCACGCCCGGCTAATTTTTTGTATTTTTAGTAGAGATGGGATTTCACCGTGTTAGCCAGGATGGTCTTGATCTCCTGACATCGTGATCTGCCCACCTCGGCCTCCCAAAGTGCTGGAATTACAGGCGTGAGCCACCATGCCTGGCCTGAGTTTTGAGTTTTTAAATACATTCTAGATATGAGTTCTTTGTTAGATATGTAGTTTATCAATATCTTCTCCCAGTCTGTTGCTTGTCTTTTCATCTTCTCAACAGGGATTTCAAAGAGCAAAGGTGGTTTAATTTTGATGAAATCCCATTTGCTTATTTGTTCGTGTACGGATCATATCTAAGAACTCACAAGTCCTAAGTCCTGAAGATTTTCTTCCATGTGACCTGCTACAAGTTTCATAGCATTATGTTTTACATTTAAATCAATTGTTCATTTTAAGTTAATTTTTATATAAAGGGTGAAGATTGAGGTTCATTCTGTTTGTTTGTTTACTTATTGTCCGATTTCTCAAGCATGTTTTGAAAAGACTATACTTCCTCCATTAAGTTGTTACTGTTTCTGAACCTTTGACCAAAGGTGGTTGGGCAAATTTGAGCGTCTTTCTGGGTTCTTTGTTCTGTTTCTTTGATCTGTCTTTCTGCCATACCACACAGGACTATTGCTATATACTAAGTTTTGAAGTCATGTAGAGTAACTCTACCTACTTTATTATTTTGCAAAGCAGTTTTAGCTATTGTAGTTTCTTTGGCTGTCTATACAATTTTTAGAATAATTTTGTCTATGTGTATAGATATCTGTTGGGATTTTATTTATTTTTTTATCTTTTGATTTTTTTTTATTATATTTTAAGTTCTAGGGTACGTGTGCACAATGTGCAGGTTTGTTACATATGTATACATGTGCCATGTTGGTGTGCTGCACCCATTAACAGCCTTCTTGTGGAGAGCCAGGGCTGTCCTCTTTCACTCCATGCTTTACATCTGTAAATTCTATAGGAGCCTCCCTCTTGGAAGCTAAATTGCCCCACAATCCAGGTCAGATTGTGGTTCATATTAGCAACCGCACTTACCCTTATTTGAAAGTCATGTGCCCCAACTTGGTTATGGCTTGGTCTCTATCCTTCCTGCTTATTTTTCAGCTTTCTCAGTGTTGAGGCAGGAATGAAAGGTATCCTTTATAGAAAGGACTCTTTAGAGATTCCAACAAGGCCACTTTTGACAACACATCTATGACCCATTTTTTGGCATCTCACACAATTGGCTCATTTAAGTTTTTAAATGTTGAACCAATTAAAATATAAATGTGATATATGTTTCATATATTCCCAAAATGTAATAAATGCTCAGTAAGTATCTGTGGAGATTATATATTTAAAATTCGGTGGGAAACATAACTATCCTACTGTTAAACATTTTTTAGAGAGATTTAGAAATATTCATTTATTGAACTCCTATTTGGCTGGTAATTTGCTCAGTGTGACCTGCCATCCTACACTTTCTACAAACTGTCTCCTTTCTCATTTTGCCAAACCAGACTGCCTTGCTCTTAATAGCTCCTTCTTTCTTGTCACTGAACCTAAACTCATGTTCTGAGCAGTAGGCAAAATAACTAACAGACCCACAAAGATGTTCTTAATTCCCAGACCCTGTGAATATGTTATGTTACATATCAAGGGGGAATTAAGGCTGTAAATGGAATTAAGGTTGCTAATCAGTTGACTGGAATATAAAGAGATTATTCTGGATTATCCAAATCAGTTCAATGTAACCATAATGGTTCTTACAAGTGAAAAAGGGAGGCAGGAGAGTCAGAGTCCAAGAAGGAGATGTGATACCAGGAAGCAGAGGTCAAAATGATGCAACTGCTAGATTTGAACACCGAAGGACCCACAAGCCAAGTGATGGGGATGGCCTCTAGAAGCTGTGAAAGGCAAGGAAACAGACTCTCCTTCTAGAAAAGAATGCACATTGATGACATCTGATTTTAGCTTAGTGAAATATATTTCATATTTCTGAACTGCAAAACTGAAAGATAGTAAATTTGTGCTGTTTTAAGCCACCGGGTTTGTGGCAATTTGTTGCAGCAGTAATAGGAAACAAATACATTCTGCAACTCATCCCCTGCGTTTTCCCTGAGTGGCCATTTATAAATACATAGACTCTGACCCAGCCCGGCCAGAGATAAATCAGGCTCCTCCACCTCTCCACTTGCTAGCTCTGTGACCCCAGGCAAGTTATTTAATTTTTACATGACTCTTTCCTCACCTATAATATGGGGATTATCATGACACCATCCTTATAGGGATGAGTTAATAGATGCAAAACTTTTAGAAAAGTGAGCACATAACAAACACTATAGAAGTGTACACTAATATTTTCATTATTATGTTTACCTCTACCAATTATTTTATAAATCAGTTCAAATGCCAATTCTTCTATTTCCTTTTTGAACAATAAGATCTTTCTTCCTTAAATTTACAGAGTAATTTACCTTAAAAATGTTTTATGGCATGTGATATTTTAATTCTTATTTAATCACTTTCATACATATTGAATCCTCTCTCCTAAGATATAAGATCTTGTAAAAATTATTGATATGCATTTTATTTATTTACTTTATTTTATTTATTCTAATTTTGTTATTTCTATACTGTCTAGGCCAGTGTTTTGCATATCATAGGTGTTCAATAAACATATTTGAACTACCAATGGTGTTTTCCACTTGTGCTAATTTCAAGAAACAAACAAAATCACTCACTATTCAATGGGCAACACCTCTACAGAAAGAATTAATACAACAGAAGAATTAATAAAAACCCGAAGAGTAGCATGAAGTCTATAGAAAATATCCTCCACAAGTATTTAGTGGGATTCAGATTCTTTTTTTCACTTTCACTCTAGATGTTCAGCTTTAATTTAAATAACATGTTAGATCAAGTGTGCTTTTATAAATTAGTTATTAGCCCATAAATTCTGTCTCATATAGTCTGCTCTGAAGTTTATCACTTTAAGAGGCGTGATATACTGTGGGGACTGAATTTTAGTACTGTGCAAAGGCCTGATTGGAATTAGCATTTCTGAACTTCTAGAGCCTCACCAGTAAGACTGCAGTTGTTGCTGTGAAATTGACTTTAAAAGAAGCTTCTGATGACAATGCCTAGCTGATTATTGTTTCAGAGATGAAGTGAAAAAAAAGCATAGTTACCATAGAAATAAATGTATTAAGTTCTAAAATTAACATTCTTATTAGTGATTATGCTCATTTTTTTTGATACATCTACAGTTAATCTCAAAACTTTCATCATGGGTATGGGGTTATACTTCCTGGCATGACCCAAGATGTGAAACTTAATTACGATCAAATGTCATCAACTTTGGTAGTATTTTTTAAAATTAACCTCAAAACGGCCCCAATTTTTGTTAAAACTATAGAAGAAGAAATTATTTATTGAGAAGGTAAGAAAAGTAAATCTTCTTTTTTTTTTTTTTTTTTTTTTTGAGACAGAGTCTCGCTCTGTCGCCCAGGCTGGAGTTCAGTGGCGCAATCTCGGCTCACTGCAAGCTCCGCCTCCCGGGTTCACGCCATTCTCATGCCTCAGCCTCTCCGAGTAGCTGGGACTACAGGCGCCCACCACCACGCACGGCTAATTTTTTATATTTTTAGTAGAGACGGGGTTTCACTGTGGTCTCGATCTCCTGACCTCGTGATTCGCCCACCTCGGCCTCCCAAAGTGCTGGGATTACAAGTGTGAGCCACCACGCCCGGCCAAAGTAAATCTTCTAAACTAGGCAATCACTTATTTACTGGCTCTGATAAGAATAACATTTCAAATGGTTGTGTTTTTGGTCACTAATTTGAAGTTCTAGTATAATATTTTTATTTAATTACATGATTACAAAACAAGTCTTTACTTACATCATATGCATTACATGCCAAATTAATTCTCCTTTGAAAAGGCCAATTGCTCATAAAAGCAATGAATTCTGTTGAATAGCTCACTGAATTCTGAGAGAGTAATTAAGGAATTTTTATATACACACAGAAACACACATGGCTCACACATTAAGATGTAGAAGACAATCTTTGAAGATACCATCTATCAAATGGAGGAAATATGTTTTCAGCTTGCAAACTTCAAAGCTCTATGTCTAATAATGAGATAAATCGTCATTTCTGATGGCACTAATCCTACACTGAAAAATTAATTCTCCTTTGAAAAGGCCAATTGCTGATAATTTCACAGAAAAGAGGTCTGTTCTTTTCAGTGGATATGAATTGATCCTGTTAATGCAGAACCTGACTTTTTCAGATTCTTTTAGCCTTTAGTATGAGTGAATTTTTAAAATTTCTCTTTTGTTGTGTTAGAAATAAATATAATGATTTTTTCTCATGCTGATTTTTAAGCGTTTAAAGGAAAACAACAGCTGATAGCTCATTAAGGCTCATGACACACCACTAAGTGTCTACAACTCCCATTTTGAGACTGCATAAGCCAAACACTTCCATTTCCACTAGAAGGTGTCATTAGAAGTACTTAAGCAAAGAAAGCTACTAGGAGCAAAAATGCCCCAGAGAATTTCTGTAAAGACTTTGATGCACCCATTGTCCCATAGTTTAAAATGTTGTATCACTCAAACAGCAACCTCATTAACAGATCATTTTGATTATCATGAGTTATGATGAACTCAAGCCTCTGTAGTATCTTCTTCCCAACAATTTGCTTTATTACAGCAATATAACAGACATCTGCCTTGAAGAGAAGTCTTACTTTCTATTCTATTGGATGCCACTGAAATTTACAGCGTCTGGGGCAGGAGGAAGAAGTAATAAAGTCTTACAGGGAAAAGAAAAAAAACTTGTTACCTAAGGGCAATATAGAAATGATGAGAAATGAGATAAGCCGGTAGGACTAACTCAACTAGAACTGAAGAAGGTGGCTCTGAATCTGATTTGCTCTCCTCCAAAAGAAAAATGTGCTCAGGATAACAATAACTAATGTGTACTTAATGCTTTTGAGGAAAATGACTATGTGGTGCTCCAAACTATGTGCCACATTCTGTGCCAGGTTATTCTATCTATCTATGTACCTAAAATTTATGTAGACACAGAAATATAACATTTTACATAAGTAGTAAAGTGACTCTGTATTTTAGGTCTTATCATTGCCATGTTAAAGATATTGCCAGAGTAATACAGTCAGTAAGTTGTTTAAGTGGGGTTCGGATGCAGGTCTCTTTGGTTACAAAGGCTGCAGTCTTTACCCCTCATCATATTGCCTTGCTTTTGTTTCCTTCTTCACTTCTTTTGTCTCTGTTTCTTATTCAGACAAAGGTGGGAATTGACTGTAGGTGAAGACTCTTCTTTGGCTAATCAGTTTATTTTATCCCTAAGGAAGATTCCTATTCTTGTTTCTGGTCTCTCTTCTCCCTCTCTCTCTTCCTCTCTCTTTTTTTTTTCTCTCCCTCTTTCCTTCCCCTTCCTCAAAAAATGACTAGACTTTACCTTTGTAATAGACTAAATCATAGCCCCTAAAAGAGATATGCCTAGGTACTAATCCCTGGGAGCTTATCCATAAAAAAAAGGAATTGCATAGCTGATGAAATTAAGGATCTTCAAAAGAGGTTCTTACATTGGATTATCCAAGTGGACCCTAGGTGAGGTCACATGTATCCCTTTAAAAGGGAGGGAGATCTCTGTTTCCCTCTGGGCTTCCCAGTCTAGAGGGAGGCAGATACACACTAGAGAAGAGGTAATGAGATCACTGAGTCAGAGGTTGGAGTTAGGCATCCATAAACCAAGACATTCCTGGAATTACCAGAAGCTGGAAGGCAAGGAATGGATTGTCTCCTAAAGCCATTAGAAGGAATGTGACCCTATTGGCACCTTGAATTCTGGCTTCTGGCCTTCCTAACTGAAGTGATAATAAATATCTATTGTGTTAAGCCAACAAGTTTGTGGTAGTTTCTTACAGTAGTCACAGGAAACTAATACAACTCTCTTCTTTGAAATTCTGGAATTGGCGGCAGGGGAAATTGCATGTAAAAACACTGCATGTTTACCTCTGGCTCTGTGAAATCATAGGAAGTACAGTTAAATTCTAGGAAACACAGGGGCATTTTTACCTCTGCACAAACCTATAAAGCTCCTGAGGGTCATGTAGTCTTTTTCTGCCCTGATGTCTCCCAAGATAGTCTTCTGATTGCTGAGATATAGCCTACATTGAATAGATATTTGTTGAGCAAATCAACCTGCTTCTGCTGTGGCTCCAGCAGGACTGGAACATTTCAGGAAAGAATAAAAGGTCATTTCTCCTGAGTTAAGTGTTAATTCTTGCCTTGATTGTCAATGGCATGCTAACACCTGCTCTGACATGTATTTTAGGTCCATCAGCATATCCTAACTAGAAGGCCTTGTGACTAGCAGAAAATGTAGGTGAGCCATGCAATGGTGGACATGGACTGTTCTCAGGGTGCAGTGACAATTATGACTTAGTCATCAAAGGTGAATTGATACAAACCTTGAACATATCTTAAAGTAGATTGTTCCAGGAATCCTTAAAATGCAAGATAAATGGCAATGATGGGGCAGTGGATAAATCTAAATGACATTATGTGGGCTATGATTCGTTTCTCCATGCCATTTGGAAAGTTAGAAGAAATCATATTAGGCCTGAGAATAGACTAGGTGCTTCTCAGTGTGGGTCCTTTACACCCAGAGTGCCAATCATCTAGGACGCACCGGTTCTGCCATACTGGGGATATACAGTCAAAGTCCATTCTTACTAGCTGGTACCTTGCAGGACCAGTTGTCAAATATTTTTAACAGCACCTTATTCATGCATTTTTTTCTAGAATATATACGAACTTTTTCCACCCCCAGTATTGTGGCTCCCCTCCAGTCCCTATTTAGATCCTCATCTCTCACTTGGATGCCTAAAATAGCCACTTCAGACACCCCTCTTTCTACATAATCGTCTCCTGTAATTCATTCTCAACACGTTTTCTTGAAGCCTTATCCAAATATATGACTCCTCTACTAAATGCATAAGTACATAAAGAAAACAAACACAGAATAACTTACTGCTACTGACTTCATGTCATTCCACAGGATTAAATATAGATCCCATATTATACACACACATATTACACTTATATAATATCTGTATTATTATGTATCTATATTAAATACACATATGTTCTATATATTAAAAGACCTTCACAATTTGAACCACACTGTATGGACTCAATGTTTGTTCCCCATCCCCAAATTAATATGCTGAATATCATAGTATGTGGAGGTGGGATCTTTGGGAGGTAATTAGGTCACGAAGGAGAAGGTTTCGTGAATAGGATTAAAGCTCTTATAAAAAGAGACACAAGAGAGATTCTCTCTCTCTCTGCCAATTGGCCATATGAGGACACATGTAGCAAGAAGGCAGCTATCTGCAAACCAGAAAGGCCCTCATTGAAAACCCAATCATATTGGCACCCTGATCTCACATTTCCAGGCTCCAAACCTGTGCGAAATAAATGTTTGTTGTTGAAGCCATTCAGTCTATATAGTATTCTGTTATTATAGCCTGAGATGACTAAGACACCCATCTAACTCTGCGGCCTTCTGTTCCTCTCTCTATAATGAAGTCTATTTCATTATTTCATACGTATTTCTCACAGCTTTTTGAAATCACCAGGCAATTTCCTGCCTCCATGGTTTTAGAGCTGATGTCAAATGGGAACACCCTGGTGACACCAAGCCAACAGATATCAATTCTGGTTGGTCAAGGCCGCTGCCCTATCTGATTAGTTGGTTTGGTTTCCCCCAAAGGCAGATCCTGAGACAAGGAATTGGATATAAATAGTTTACTAAAGACATAATCTCATGAAGGAGGAGTGAGAAAAGCATAGAGACTGATACAAGGATGGAGGAAAGCCAATATAAATGTATTTTGACAAAGTTACTGTGAGAAATCAGAAGTTCACACATATGCTAGGACATGTGAGAAGCCCGCCTATGAAATGACCTTATAATCGTCCAGAAAGATAAGGCATCTATCCTTCCATCATTGGTTAAGTTTGTTAACTCCACTGCATTTCCAGGTTATACTGATGAACAAGATGAGGGAATTCCAACCACATCACTCCAGGCCAGAAGACTGAATCAGAAAGATAAGTAATCCTTCATTTCCTCTGCCCCCTCACTGTGGACTGGAACGTGGATATGGTGGTGGGGAGCCAGGTTTCATCATGTAGATATAGTGGAGCAAAAAAGCTCTAAAAATCTGGATTGCTGCATGACCTCATGGAACAGAGTAGTTGTATTTTTTCATCCAACCACCCCTGGAGTGCCTAACAATTCTGTACTATCAAGTGAAAGTTATTTCAGTCTCATTCTGGTGGCTAAACCCAAATCTTAATTAATATTATTCTCTCATGCATCTGTCCCATGCTGTTTACTTTCACTGCACTCTAGTTTCACTTCCTGTCAGACTCTATTGCAATTATCTATTTAAATGCCCATCTCCATCATTGCATTGAAAGTTCTTGATAACAGCCACAGTGCCATTTCTGAACCCTGAGTGCCTGGTAGGTATTGGATTTACAAGAATTTTTAAATAAAATTTAAAATGTAATTGCTCCAACAGTAAAGCTGTAATACATGCAATTATGAATATATGATACATAATCATCATTCACTGGGCTGCTTACTGTACCTTTTCTCATGAAGCATAATTTGACACATGAAGGCTAATGAAGCATTTCCTGGGAAGCACACTTTACATATAACATGACTCCAAGATGCGTTTGTGCCATTCTTGTCTTCTTTCCCTCTGTCACAATTAGAGAGGTGGTTCTTCTCCTAGCCAAGAATAATTCTTCTATCTATGCTATAGATCCTCTTTTTTCTCCTACCATTAAGACCCTAAGCTCTTTTTTCAATTCCTTCAAGTTCTTTCTTTCTGTTGGTTAAAATCTCTTTAAAACAATCAAAGAATGCTACCTAGTCTTCACATGTTCCTTTAGGTGGCAGACTCTTTTCTTTCCCTCCCTCCCTCCCTTCTTTCTCCCTCCCTTTCCCTTTCCTTCTTTCTCCCTCCCTCCCTTCCTTTTCCTTCCTCTCTCTCTCTTTCTTTCTTTCTATTTTTTTTTTTGAGTCTCGCTCTGTCACCCAGGCTGAAGTGCAGTGGCAGGATCTCGGCTCACTGCAATCTCCACCTCCCTGATTCAAGCGATTCTCCTGCCTTGGCCTCCGGAGTAGCTGGGATTACAGGCACGCACCAGCACTCCTGGCTAATTTGTGTGTCTGTGTGTGTGTGTGTGTGTGTGTGTGTGTTTTGAGACAGAGTCTTGCTCTGCTGCCCAGGCTGGAGTGCAGTGGTGTGATCTCAGCTCACTGTAACCTCCACCTCTTCAGTTCAAGTGATTCTCCTGCCTCAGCCTCCCAAGTAGCTGGAACTACAGGCACGTGCCACCACACCTGGCTAATTTTTTGTATTTTTAGTACAGATGGGGTTTCACCGTGTTAGCCAGGATGGTCTCAATCTCCTGACCTCATGATCTGCCCACCTCAGCCTCACAAAGTGCTGGGATTATAATTTTTGTGTTTTTAGTAGACGTGGGGTTTCATCATGTTGGCCCAGTTGGTCTCGAACTCCTGACCTCAGGTGATCCACCTGCCTCGGCCTCCCAAAGTGATGGGATTACAGGTGTGAGCCACTGCACCTGGCCAGGTGGCAGACTCTTAATTATCCTGTTGGAGTCAAGGTTTCATAAAAGCCTTCATTTGCTGTCTGCATTTTCTCACTCACTCCACAACACAATTCCAACACAACCAGGTTTATATTGCTCTTGCCAACATGTCACAAAATTCAATGGACTTCTGTTATCATATGTATCTGTCAGCAGCACTCAACACCACTCAATCCTCCCTTCAAATGTCCACTGTGTCTTCATTTCTGTTTATTCTTCTTTTCTCTCCAGCCACTCATTCTGAATGTATTTTGCTGCTTCTTATTCCCTCAGTAGACATTTAATGATAAAAATTCTCAACATTTATTTCAAGATACGCTTCCCTTCTCACTCAATATAATCTTGCTACTTATTTTTTTCCGATTCTAGGGCTTCATTGGTCATGCCACAAATCCTAAATGTTCATCTCCTGGACAGATCTTGCTTCTGAGTTCCAAAAATGTCTATTCAAATGTGTACTGAGATGTCTCACTGGCAACTCAAAACCATATGCCATTGTATCTGAAAAGTTGGCCCCCTTCAGGACTTTCACCTAAGAAATTGCACCCTAATTTACCTCATTGTTCAAGCCAAGAAAATGGAAATCTTATATGATTTCTCATTCTGCCACCAAGAATGGCCAACCGCACTGAATTGCCTGGAACTGAGGCGTCTCTTGGGAGGTAGAACTTTTAAAGCTAAAATTAAGATAGTTGATTACCTACCAATCTGGCTCCTGGCCCTGTGCATTCTATTTCCTAAATATCTCTTATATTTGTTCAATTATTTCCATTCTCATGACCTCTGCTACTGTCTCTTGTACAGGGATCCGTATGTTCATTTTTGCCCTTCATTTCTCACCCTACAAATGCTTTCTGTACACAATGACCACAAGATATCAATGAAAAGAAAAATTTATGACATCAATCTCTTCCATCCTTCTCATTGTCTATAAGACCCAGCAATATCTGGGCCCTGCGTGTCTCCTTAGACTCATGATTCATTATTTCCTCTGTGTTCCAGCCCAACTAACCTTTCCATTTCTTAAACGTGCCATGAAACAGGCCTGGAATTACTCTACCCTACTCCTTCTTCCTATTAACTCCTCATCTTTTGAGTCTCAGAATCAATGTCATTTCCTAAAGATGTTTTGCCTTCTCTCCCTAGACAAGATCAGACACATCTTTTTCCCCCTGCCCATATCAAACTGCACTGTTCCTTCACAGAATTCAACAGCATCCATTATTTGTTCAATGTCCATCTTCCTGGCCACACTAGAAACTCCAGGAAGCAACGATTCTTGCTTTATTCTCTTACCACTGTATATACAATACCCCAATCAGTGCCTAGAAGCAAAAAACTTTTGTGAAATGAATAAATATTTTGTTATAGAATATTTCCTTGTATGATATCATATCCTATTATAACTTCAGATAGCTTAACTAAAAATATAACTCTATTAAGGAAAGAAATAAGGCTATGGCCCCTCATAAAATTTTAGCAAGTTTTACCATATCCCCTTTGTATGGTTTGGATTTGTGTCCCTGCCGAAATCGCGGATTGTATTCTCCGATGTTGGAGTAGGGGCCTGTTGGGAGGTAATTAGATCATGGGGACAGACTTCCCCCTTGTTGTTCTCAGGATAGTGAGTGAGTTCTCACAAGATCTGGTTCTTTAAAAGTGTTTAGCACCTCCCCCTTTGCTCTCTTCCTTCTTCTCTGGCCATGTAAGCTGTGTCTGCTTCTCTTGCACCTTCTACCACGATTGTAAATTTCCTGAGGCCTCCACAGCCAGGCTTCCTGTACAGCTTGTAAAACTGTGAGTCAATTAAAACTCTTTTATTTATAAATTATCCAGTCTCAGGTTGCTCTTTATAGCAATGTGAGAATGAACTAATACAGCACTGAATCTAAGATGTCATCAATGGTAACATACGTCATTATTTTAAGTATAACTAAGAAAGAAAAACAATGTTGAAAAATAAGTCATGAAACACCTTGACTGAAAGACACGTCCAGTTTTCAGATATCAAAAAGTCAAAAACTGGGAAAGGCCACAAGTTCCACAACAAATCTCGTTTGCTCACTTCTCTCTCTACTGGGCGGTCCCTCCTTGTTCCATGGAGTATCACCTCATTCTTGGGCCATTGCAACTTCCTTGTATTCTCCTAACTAGTATCTTCTCTTGTATACTTGAACCCCCAGCTTCTTCACATTTCAACCAGACTGATCATTTCACAATACAAAACTGATCACCCCAAAATGCAAAGCCTGATCTCTGGATAACCTTATACTAGTTGTCTATTCTATGACACATCACACACATACTCCCCCTTGTTTTCTGTCCCCCTGACATGGTTCCTAAAATATGTCAGCTTCTTTCTTTTATCTGGAATATTCTGCGACTTGCTGTCTTCAATCCTTCCTTCTGCTCCTTTTCATTTTATAGTTTTCATTACAAATTTCCCCTCCCCAGAAAGATGCTCTGTGATTCTGTCATTGTAAATCAGTAGCCCCTCTCCCCCGCCCATGCCGTTAGAATTTTTCACACATATAGCCTGTTCTCTTCCCTCAGAGAGCTCATCTCAAGTTTTCATTACACATATTTTTTTGTGTGTTTATTTGCATAACGACTGTTGCTTCCACTGAACTTTGAGCTCCATAAGGGTAACTATCAACATGATGTGCCAGTGCCACATACCAGAGTGTGACACAGATAGATTATTTATTGAATGAATGAGGAAGTGGAACAGATACACTTTGCTGAAACAAAGACAATAGAAAATTCAATGCACAGTCCTGAGAGGAATCTAGAAACAATTCTGCAACTAAAAAGAAGCAACATATACCCACAAAACTTAGGTAGGTGTCATAACCACATCCTCATAACTATGTGTGTTCTTACCAGATACACTTGACTTCTAAAGACTGTTTAAGAACAATTCACGCCAGGCGCGGTGGCTCACGCTTGTAATCCCAGCACTTTGGGAGGCCGAGGCGGGCGGATCACGAGGTCAGGAGATCGAGACCACGGTGAAACCCCGTCTCTACTAAAAATACAAAAAAATTAGCCGGGCGTGGTGGCGAGCACCTGTAGTCCCAGCTACTCGGAGAGGCTGAGGCAGGAGAATAGCGTGAACCCGGGAGGCGGAGCTTGCAGTGAGCCGAGATTGCGCCACTGCACTCCAGCCTGGGTGACAGAGCGAGACTCCGTCTCAAAAAAAAAAAAAAACAAAAAAAAACAATTCACACTAAAGGTACTACTTAAGAAAAATAGGCCCTTCCATCTTTTTTTTTTTTTTTTTTTTTTTTTTTTTTTTTTTTTTGAGACAGAGTCTCGCTCTGTCGCCCAGGCTGGAGTTCAGTGGCGCAGTCTCGGCTCACTGCAAGCTCCGCCTCCCAGGTTCACGCCATTCTCCTGCCTCAGCCTCTCCGAGTAGCTGGGACTACAGGCGCCCGCCACCACGCCCGGCTAATTTTTTGTATTTTTAGTAGAGACGGGGTTTCACCGTGGTCTCGATCTCCTGACCTCGTGATCCGCCCGCCTCGGCCTCCCAAAGTGCTGGGATTACAAGCGTGAGCCACCGCGCCCGGCCGGCCCTTCCATCTTAAAAAAAGAAAAGTTTTCATGTATTGCATTGTATTTTCCTCTCAAATATTTTTAAATTATTTTAAATCACAGATTGTTTCACAAACATAATTTTGTTTTCCCAATAAAAAGCTTTGAAAAAACTCAGAAAATATTTTTACAAATATGGACCTCACTATGTTTTGTTATGTCTTATTTTGAAAAATAATCAAATTTTCAATATAATGTGTTTTAGAAGGTTAGAAATTTACACATATTTTCTCTTCACATGTTTGTGAAAGAAATTGGGTAAATGACTCTAATGAGAAAATATTACTAGACTAAATTTACAAAGAATATAGAGCAAAAACAGAACAATCTTAATAGAATCAGTGCCAATTACATCTCACATTTCAATGGCAGTGAAAATAAACTTGATTTTGACATACAAAATTGTGTTAGGAATATTTTTATGTAGAGGAAAATGCTATCATCCTTGGGGGCTTTTTGTTCAACCAATTTCCAACTTTCTAATGCCGGGCTGTGGCTTGTGTGGAATCAGGGAAGTCACTATTTCTCTGTCCTTGAACACTGCTCATGCATCATTCTCATAAAAATATATATTTGCCCGTCCCTGAATTCATGTGTCTCTTCATTCACTCAGCATTTATGGAGCAAATTTTATATGCCAAGCACTTTGCTAGCTTCTATATATACAAAGATGAATAATTCTAGGATTAAAATATGGCAGGAAAAATAAAATCATTAACAAGTAAATTTTGAAAGTTAAATGCTAATAAAAAGGTGGTAGACATATGTACAAACATTGAATGCCATTTTATATCACTCTTCATTTTCCAAAAAAGGGCATGAAGGCTTAAGATAATAAGGTAATTTCATGGAGATTGCATAGCTAATGAATGAAAAGACTGGGGCTTGAATTCTGGTTTCTCATTTCATAACTAGTAAATCCCTTTACCAAGTGTTGTCAAACATATGTCATCGATTTTATGCATGAAATCTCCTTTAATCTTCATAACTATGCATCTTCACCAGTTTGAGCTGCTATAACAAAATACCATAGACTGGGTACCTTCTAAACAACAGAAACTTATTTCTCACAGCTCTGGGGGCTGAAAGTCCAAAATCTGTGCCAGCATGGTCAGGTTCCAGTGACAGCCCTTTTTCACGTCACAGACTGCTGACTTCTCATTATATCCTCACATGAGGAAAGTGCAAGAGAACTCTGTGGAGTTCCTTTTATAAAGACACCAATCCCATTCATGAGCACTCCACCCTCAAGACCTAATTACCTCCTACAGACCCCACCTCCCAGTACTATCACATTGAAGGTTTGATTTCAACACATACATTTTGAGGGGAAACCAACATTCAGTACATAACACCATGAAAAACAGCAATTTTTATTTCTGTTATGCTGACGAGGAAACCAAGACTCAGATAGGCTCAGCAACCGGCCAAGCCACACAGTTAGTAAATGGCAATGCCAAAATTCAAACTCAAGTTTGTCCAACCCAGAAACTTCTGCCACGTCTACTATCATGAGCTTCCTCTCTATTCCAGTTCCCACGTATCTGTGAAATGATTTAATTATTACACATTACTAGCATTTGTTGAGCATTTTATATGTCCCAGGCATTCCTTAAAGATGCTTCCATGAATCAAGTTATTTAATTCCAAAAAAAAAAATAATATGTAGGTACTGAGGTACTATCCTAAGGTATTGAGGTATTATCCTGATAGCACACCGAGAATGCTATCTGGCCTCCCAAAGATGGAGAATTAAAGAATGAATGTCTCTATATTCCTCAGCAGGAGTCAGTCTAAAAGGAATAATCCACCAGCCAGAGCATATGCCATTTTTAGATTACATATACAATCCACTACAAGTTCCAAACCCAGAGTGGTCAATATTGCTTTTCTTCTTTTATATCTATTCTGTTTTGCAAAATATATGTTACGGTTAAAGAATGAACTTGAGTGAGCTGCCCTGAAATGAGAGCCATCTGTTTGAAGTTCTGTGTGACTCCTTCTTCCTTCCCACCTGCATCCTCAACCACATGTTGAGATTCCTGGCAATATGCTCCTTCAGCGGAAGGGTAGAGAGCCAATGAGGACCAAATGATGTATTTTCCTTTCCCTCAGCTTCAGGGGCTCAAAGTCCCAGATGAGGGGCAGGGAGCATACTCCATGGCAGAAATAAACAGCCAGGTGGCCCAAGTAATGACTAGCCAGGTCTCTGGAAACTTCTCAAGAACTCAGTAGCTTGCAGCCTAATCTGGGAACAGTGTTGTACATGACTACATATAATATAATGTGAATAGTACTACTACAGACAGGTGGGCCAACATGATCTGAAAGCACCAGTCAAGAACACATACAGAAGTATTTGATACAAGGTAAAACCTATCATTCAAAGGCATACAAGTACTTTGCAACTATGAAACACCTCTAAAAAAAACGGTTTTGAGACAGTGCTATACATAAAGATAAATAATTTAAAAGACTATATGCACATTCTCAAAAGTTTATCCTTGAACAAATCACTTGCTTCCCACCATAAAGAAAAACAACTTTGAGACCCTTTCTAATAAAGCCATTAAGGTTGAGCAGGCAACATTGTTTAGAAGAACAACTGTGAGTTGTACATGACCCTTCATAAAAGCAGAGACTACTAAACATCATTAGTAGGCGATATTACAGTGTCTTCAAACCTGGACATAATTGGCACCAAATTTGCAGGAAAATGAGTTACCTTCCTAATAGCCCTTAATTACAATTAGAATGTGACTTTACTTGTATTCCAGTAATGAAAGCATTTACTCTCATTCCTCATCTGATTTAAAGGGCAACATAAGCTGAATGCAAGATGCCTTATAAAATTAGAAAAGCAATTGAACAAACATTAACACTGTGCCCCAGGATGACAAGAAGGAAATTTCTTCAGAAACAACACATCAGTGTATCCAAAAAGTTCTTTGGATTTCACAGTTTGTAATCCCAGGTAAAGAAACATGGAAAAAAAATTGAGAACTCAGTTATTTGGTCAAGCTAAATCAAACACATGTTTATAAATCTAATTTCTATTTCTTAGAGATACTGAGTTACAGATACTATATGGGCTAATAATAATGAAGATGACAAAACATTTTTTTAGTAAAAAATAACCATTAGCTATAAAAATTAGAAAATAGAGACCAATGAAATATAAATTGAGAATAGGGTATAATGGATATTACAACAATTAAAAGAAAAAAGCTGGCCAGGCGCGATGGCTCACGCCTGTAATCCCAGCACTTTGGGAGGCTGAGGCGGGAGGATCACGAGGTCAGGAGATCAAGACCATCCTGGCTAACATGGTGAAACCCCGTCTCTACTAAAAATACAAAAAATTAGCTGGGCATGGGGGCGGGCACCTGTAGTCCCAGCTAGTTGGGAGGCTAAAGCAGGAGAAGGGCGTGAACCCGGGAGGCGGAGCTTGCAGTGAGCCGAGATCGCACCACCACACTCCAACCTGGGCGACAGAGCGAGACTGTCTCAAAAAAAAAAAAAAAAAAAAGCTTATTACATAATTTAATTTAGTGCTCTGCCTTATAAAAGATTGTAAAAGAAATTCCAAATCAAAATGTTATTTAAAAATAACCCCTCTAGTTCAAAACAGAACTAAATATTTATGTACTGTTTAGAGGAATAGTGCTTTTCTGCATCAAAGAAGAAGTAACAACAAAGGTAGTGGCAGATTCAACACAGAAAAATTACAACTTCCTCATACAATGAAAATTTTACCCAAAGCAAAGAAGGGATTAACATCTAACATGACAAAATGTTAAGATCTGAATTGTATACAAAGTGCACAGAAATTGATAAGGAGAAGTCCTGGTGATGACTAGAAGATTGCTAGAGATGTGAAGGATGTGTGGGAAAGCTCAACTGGGAGGATAATATAAAACAAGAGGAAAGAAAAGTCAGATGTAGAGTAAGAACATTGTCAATAAGAATTGCCAGGGTCCCCCAGATGGTTCCAATGAGCTTCATCTCCTGATAATCACATCCTTGTGGGAGGGGTCTCACATTGACTTGTGTAACCAATATGCTATTGCAGAAATGAAGTTATCTGACTTCTGAGGCTAGGTTAGGAAAGATTTTGCAACTTCTGCCATATCCTTTCTTGGATCACTTGCTCTGGGGAAAGGCAGCTGCCATATTGTGAGGAAACTCAAGCAGCCCTATGGAGAGGTCAATATAAAAATAACTGAAACCTTCTGAGAACTGAAGCCTACATCTACTTGATTATTGTACAAAGGAAGAAATTGAGGCACAGAGATTAAGAGCCTTGCCCAAGTTTACACAGGAAGGAAGTGCCAAATCTAAGATCAGGTTTCCAGAGCCTGAGTCCTTAATCTCTACATGATACTGCCTTCTCCATGGTAGAAATAGAATGGAAAAGTATTTACAATTGTATGAAACATAACAACAAAAAAGAAATGCTAAAATTCAGAAACTGATTGGATGTGAAGGCAAGGCTTGCATTGAAATGGCTTTAGTTTTTCAAATATGGATAACAAGGAGAACAGCAGGGTTATTAATTAAGATAAAGATCAGACACAGTTTGAAAAGTAGTATGTGCACATAAATGTATGCATGCATGACCATTCATGTTGTTTAGAGAGTAAAGTGATACACAGGGAATGTAGTGAGCAAGCTGGTTTAGGATTATCAGATTTGAGCTTGTCCAGGCAAGAAGAATTTCAGAGAAGCTTCATTCCACTAGCATATAGTTAAAAGATGGCCTCTTTCAAATGATAATGTGTATACTACTTTCCTTCTGGAGATTCATAAAACGTTGGAAATTTCCTCACTCCACTTAACCTCTTTTTTGCCCATCTCCTTCTTATCAGTCACTCTAGGCATAGATCTAATCTAAATTATTTTTAAAATATAACTCTTTAAAAACACATATTAATTAAGTAGAATTCAATAAAATTAGTTTATTTAAAACATGAATGAAATAAAAATAATTAGACTCATTTTGCAATAACTAGAATATAAACTACTACGCGGAATGCAAATGCTATGTTTCATTAGTGTGTAAGAGAGAATATTCTAAGTTTGAGAAGTGTTTTATTTCTCTAAAGAGAAGTGCTTTAGTTTTTCTTCTTCCAAATATATGTGACTTTATTTCATTTTAATATATAAGTCTTTTTAATAAATAAACCTCTCTCTATGGGGAGCTTGGAAAAGGCAGGTGCAGCAGGTGTTATTTTTGAAGAGTTCTGTACATGTTCACAGCTGCTTAGTTGTTATGAACTGCTGCATGTAATGGCCAAGAAAATCCAACACAAATGCTGAAATCAAAATCCCCAGGAAACCAGCAGAAACGAAATTGGACAAATCCTAATACATAATGTATATACTTCAATATCCTATTGGATGTGGTTACAAATTTGAATATGGCATATAGCTTATCTTTGTATTTTACTAAAATAAAACTAAAACCCACAAACTCTCTGGGGAGATTAAATTTACCATACATAAAAATGCCCGAGGGAATGCTGCATTCCTTTTATGATAGAGGGACTCAGCAATGACCAGAGCGGGGCAATTAACCAGACTGTTGGTCATGAGTTTATACTATTGTTCCACTAGCCCCACTTGATTCGCTGCCAAGCTCATCCCATACCCTCATTTGTTAGAGCCACTCCATCTTTGCTCTATCTCACTTGCATAGAAAGAAAATTCAGATCTTGAAAATCAATATGTTGTTGAATCCTAATTTTATCTTATTTTACTTGCAGATCTTATCTCACTTGCAGCTGGTTACATTTTCCATATTGTGTTAATAGTCAAATTTTATTTCTAAACATAACCTAATTTTTGCTGTGCAGGTAACAGGCTGTTCAACAAGCTATACCTACTTTAGGGTCCTTCAGTTTTTTTATTCTATCTGACTATGTGCTGTCTTCATCAAATATCTCATTTGAACATCAAAAATATTAATTTTTATTATAGCAACCAGCAAGTATCATGATACAAAGCACTAAAGTTGGTTCTTCAAGAATTATTTTGAAAATAGCTCATTTAAATGTAGAAAATAAATTTCCTTGTGTTTCTTATTTTATATATTAAATATATTCATTTACTATATATACACGGTTTTCACTTCATATATTCTTGCCTCTTTTGAATAATTTTAATTTAAAAAGAAGACACAATTTCCAAATGTTTAATAAAGGCTCTTAGAATTATACTTCATGCAATAAATAAATAGCTATGATACCTGATCACAAAATCTCATGAGCAGTAATGACTGAGGAGGGCTCCTGAAGGATGCTGGGTCTCCATATCCTTCCACTTCCCCAAATATACAATTAATTTAAAGCTGGACAGACAATGAGACAAAGTTTCAGCCATTAAACTCCAAATCCCTCAAAATTTAAAAACAAAAAAATTTATCAACAACACAAATAGCATGTCTTAAAATTTAAAACTAACTTAATATATGACTATACAACCCAGCAATTCCATTTCTAGCTGTCTTCCCCAAAGAAATGAAAACATATATTCACACCAAGACATGTACAGAAATGTTCATAGCAACTTTATTCACAATAGCTAAAAAGTGGAAACAGGCCAAATGTCCATCAGTGAGTGAATGGATAAACAAAATGTGTCATAGCCATACAACAGAACGTTACTCAACAGTTATAAAAAAGGACAAAGATACACGCTATAACATCAGTGAAACTCAATCATGTTATGCTTGGTGAAAGAAGCCAGACACAAAAGATCACATACAAAGATGCCATCTTTTATTTTGTTTCATTTTATTGTGCCTTGCAGATATCACATTGTTTTTTACAAACTAAAGATTTTTGGCAACCCTGCATGCAGCAAGTCTATAGGAGTCAATGGGAGTCATTTTGAACAGCATGTGCTTATTTAAAGTCTCAGGGTCACATTTTGGTAATTATTACAATATTTACAACTTTTTCACTATGATTACATCTGTTTTGGTGATTTGCGATCAGTGATCTTTGATGGGGCTACCATAATTGTTTAGGGTGCCATAAACCACACTCAGATAACATGTTGAACTTAATAACAAATGTGTGTGTGTGTGTTGACTGCTCCAAAGACCAGACATTCTCCATCTCCCTCCCTCTCTCCCAGCTTCCATATTCCCTGAGAAACAATATTATTGAAATCAGACCAGTTAATAATGCTACAAGGGCCTGTAAGTGTTTAAGGGCAAGGAAGAGCCACCTGTCTCTTAGTTTAAATCAAATGCTAGAAACGATTAAGGTTAGTAAAGAATGCATACTGAAAGCCAAGATAGGCCAAAAGCTAGGACTCTTGTGCCAAACAGGTAGGCAAGTTGTGAATGCAAAGGAAGAGTTCTTGAAGAAAATTAAAAGTGCTACTCCAGTAAATACACCAATGATAAGAAACTGAAACAGCCTTATCGCTCATATAAAGGAAGTTTTAGGGCTCTGGGTAATAGTTAAAACTAGCCATGATATTCCCTTAAGCCAAAGTCAAATCCAGAATAAAGCTCTGACTTTCTTCACTTCTATGAAGGCTGAGAGAAATAAGGAAGCTACAGAAGAAAAGTTTGACGCTAACAGTCGTTGATTAAGGAAAGAAATTGTCTCCATAATATAAGAAGCAGCAAATGCTGATGTAGAAGTTGTAAGAAGTTACCCAGAAGATCTAGCTAAGAGAACTGATGGAGGCGGCTGCATTAAATAATAGATTTTCAAGGTAGACCAAATGGTCTTTTATTGGAAGAAAATGTTATCTAGGACTTTCATAGCTGTGGAGAAGTCAATGTCTGGCTTCAAAGCTTCAAAGTACAGGTTGACTCCTTTGTTAGGGGTTAATACAGCTGGTGACTTTAAGTTTAAGCTGATACTCATTTACCATTGGAAAAATCCTAGTGTCCCTAAGAATTACGCTAAATTTACTGTGCTTGTCCTGCTTCCCATACGTGCAGCAACAAAGCCTGAATAACAGTACATCTGTTTACAATGTGATGAACTGAATATATTAAGCCTGCTGTTGAGAACTACTGTTCAGAAAAAAAAGATTCCTTTCAAAATGTTACTGCTTATGGACAATACACCTGGTCATTCAAGAGCTCTGATGAATACATAAGGAGATTAATGTTGTTTTCACACCTGCTAACACAGCATCCATTCTGTAGCTCATGGATCAATAAATAATTTTGTTTTTCTCATATAATTACTTAAGAAATACGTGAACAGACACTTCTCAAAAGAAGACATTTATGTGGCCAATAAACATATGAAAAAAAAGCTCAACATCACTGATCATTAGAGAAATGCAAATCAAAACCACAATGAGATACCATCTAACACCAGTCAGAATGGCGATTATTAAAAAGTCAAAAACCAACAGACACTGACGAGGCTGCAGAGAGAAAGGAATGCTTTTGCACTATTGGTGGGAGTGTAAATTACTTCAGCCATTGTGGAAGACAGTGTGGTAAATCCTCAAAGATCTAGAGGCAGAAATACCATTTGACCCAGAAATCCTGTCACTGGGTATATACCCAAAGAAATATAAATCATTCTATTATAAAAATACATGCACACACATGTTAATTGCAACACTATTCACAATAGCAAAGACATGAAATCAACCCAAATGTCCATCAATGATAGACTGAATAAAGAAAATGTGGTACATATACACCATGGAATACTATGCAGCCATAAAAATGAATGAGATCATGTCCTTTGCAGGGATGGAGCTGGAAGCTGTTATCCTCAGCAAACTAATGCAGGAACAGAAAACCAAACACGGCATGTTCTCACTTATATGCAGGAGCTGAACGATGAGAACACATGGACACATGGGGGGAACAACACACACTGGTGCCTGTCAGGGAGGTGGGGGAAGGGAGAACATCAGGAAAAATAGCTCATGGATGCTGAGCTTAATAGCTAGGTGATGGGTTGATCTGTGCAGCAAACCACCATGGCACACGTTTACCTATGTAACAAACCCATACATCCTGCACATATATCCTGGAACTTGAAAAAGTTGGGGGGAACTAAAGAAAAAAAATAGAAATAAATTTCTTAATGTTATAACTGCCATGAAAAGTGAGTCCTCTGATGGATCTGGGAAAAGTAAATTGAAAATCTTCTGGAAAGGATTCACCATTCTAGATCCAATTAAGAACGTTCATAATTCATGGGAGAAGGTCAAAATAACATTAATTGGAGTTTGGAAGACGTTGATTCCAACCCTTGTGAATGACTTTGAAGGGTTCAATAGTTTGGTGGTGGAAGAAACTGCAAATGTGGTAGAAATAACAAGAGAACTAGAATTAGAAGTCGAGCCTGAATATGTGACTGAATATGTGACTGAGTTTGATCAATCTCATGATCAAACTACAACGGATGAGAAGTTTCTTCTTCTGGATGAGCAATAAAAGTGCCTTCTTGAGATGGAATCTACCTCTGGTGAAGATGCTGCGAACATTGTTGAAGTGACAACAAAGGATTTTGCATATTACATAAACTTTGATAAAGCAGCAGAAGGGTTTTGAGAGTCTACTCCAATTTTGGAAGTTTTATTGCAAGTAAAATGTAATCAAACAGCATTGCATGCAACAGAAAAATCTTGTGAAAAAATGAATCAGTTGGGACAACAAACTTCACTGTGGTTTTAAGAAATTGCCACAGCCTTGGCTGGGCACGGTGGCTCACACCTATAATCCCAGCACTATGGGAGGCTAAGCTGGGCAGATCACTTGAGGTCGGGAGTTCAAAACCAGCCTGGCTAACATGGTGAAACTCTGTCTCTATCAAAAAATACAAAAATTAGTGGGGCGTGGTGGTATGTACCTGTAGTCCCAGCTGCTTGGGAGGCTGAGGTGGGAGAATCACTCGAACTTGGGAGGCAGAGGTTGCTGTAAGCCGAGATTGCACTACTGCACTTCAGACTGGGTGACAGAGTGAGATGCTGTCTTAAAAAAATAAATAAATAAAAATAAATTGCCATAATCACACAACCTTCAGCAACCATCCCCGCTCTGCCAGCAGCCATCTACATTGAGATCAGGCCCTCCATTAGCAAAAAGATTATGACTTGCTGAAGGCTCAGATGATCATTAGCATTTTTTGGCAGTCAAGTATTTTAAAAATTAAGGTGTGTGCATTTTTTTTTAGAAATAATACTATTGCATATTTAATAGACAAAAATATAGTTTAAACACAACTTTTAAATGCATTGGGAAACCAAAAACTTCTTGTGACTATCTTTATTGCAGTCATCAGGAACTGAACCTGCAATATGTTCAGTTCAATAGGTATGTTGTTTTGTATGATTCCGTTTGTGTGTGTGTGTGTGTGTGTGTGTGTGAAGAATCTGTGTATTTATTGATTTATCACTTAAAAACTTTTTAAAAATTTTATATATTTAGGGGGTACCAGATTTCTTACATGTGTATATTGCATAGTGGTGAAGCCTGGGCTTTTACTAAACCCATTACCTAGACAGTGAACATTGTGCCTAATAAGTAATTTTTCAACCCTCATGCCCCTGCCATCCTCCCACCTATTGAAGTTTCCAGTGTGTATTATTCCACTCTATATGTCCATCTGTACCCATTGTTCAGCTCCCACTTGTAAGTGAGAATATGTGGTATTTGACTTGCTGGGTTATTTCACTTAGGATAATGGCCTCCAGGTCTCTCCATGTTGCTTGCAAAATACATGATTCCATTCTTTCTTATGCCTGAGTAGTATTCCATGTTGTATATAAATTTTATATATATATATATATATATATCATTTCTTTATATATAACAAAAATGTATATAAATGCATAAATATGTTTGTGTATATGTATACACACATACACACACACCACATTTTCTTCAATTGATGGACACTTAGGTTGATTCCAAATCTTTGTGACTGTGAATAGTGCTGCAATAAACATGAGTGCAAGTATGTATTCTTTTATTTATATAAAATATCCAAAGAAGGGCAGATATGTAGAGACAGAAAGCAGATGAGTGGTTGCATAGTGGTGGAGAGTGTCAATGGGAGTGACTATATGCACATGAGGTTTCTTTTGAAGCTGATGAAAATGTTCTATTATTAGTGTGTGGTAAGAGCTAGATAAATTATACACTTAAAACATGTGAGCTTTATGGTATATAAATTTTATTGCAGTAAAGCTATTAAAAACAAATGGCATACACTATCATAAAGCTAATATTACTATGTTTATTGAAAACCTATAATCTATAGACAATACATGACTCGGATTACAGAGGGAACAGGTCTTAAACATAGAAACTATGATTTAAGTGTACACTGACCTCTAAATGACTGACATTAGCTCCTTTTTTTGAGATGTTTCATGGAAGAAAATGTATAGAAAGCTAAGAGAGGTGGAACGATGGAGACACAAAAGAGGCCAGGGTCAGGAGGCCCAAGTGTACCTAAATCACAAGAATGAGCCTGGTGATTCACCCTGCAATCCTTTGCCTTTAGAGACCCTCTTGGATAGGAATTAGGAAGCATCTCCAGAAGGGAAGGCGACAAAGGCAATGTAATACCATGTAGGTTTTTTAGTGATTCTCTTTCAACTATTGTGTCTAGTATTTGGAAAACATTAGAAAAAAGCATTAGCTATACATCATTATTTTATATGTTGTATTTGCTGACACAGAGATTCAAATCAGTTGGGTGACTGGTGATCACTAGATGCTCAATAAATATTTGTCCAATAGAAGAATGAAAGAATAATTATGCTATCCATAAATTGCAATATTAAATATCAATGAGCTATATAATTCAAGGGCAATGGGGCATAGGCTGTGAGAGAAAATTGTGGAAGAAAAGCAGATTTGGGATAGGGTTAGACGATAATGAGGCCAGCCTTGGACATAATGAACTTAAGCAGACCTCATCCCATTGACATAGAACCATCTGGAATGCATCTCAATATATGGTTCTGGATTGAGGATATAAATTAGGAAGTTTTCAGCATAGCTTAAGTCATGGAAGTCTGTGACTTATAAATCAATAACGAATCAATTTCTTTTAATTGATATACAAAATATTTCCATGTAATTAATTCTGTCCGTAATTCTGTATTTTTTGGCTCTGATGGTAAATCTGAGTAAGTCTATTAAAATCTTCAGACATCATACATTTTCTTTGAGAACAACAGTGGCTGTAAACAAAGCTGCCTTTGTTGGCTCATAAAGAACATTTGCTGTTCCCACAAATTACTTTTAATCATGCAAATGTCCCTCTGTGACAGAGACTTGTCCTGTGATTATTAATTTCCCTTTCTAATTTCACTTTGTTTCCTTTCTAGGGTATACTCCTTTTGAGACACCCAGAGTCTGAAAAATGTGAGTCAATCCACAGAATAGTTGGTAGGAAAAAAAGAAAAATAGTTTATTTGCCCTCTTATTAAATGTTTATTCTTGTTCTATATAAACTCACTTGCTCTTGCTATGTGGCATTACAATATTAGTTTTACTGGTAGGGCGATTAAAATACTATCAAATCGGGGGATAGATATATTATGGGGAACAGAACACTGATTTGGAGTCAAAAGAACTTTTATTTAAATAACAGCTTTTCCATTTACCAACTTTGTGATCTTGGGTAAATTGTAAGGTTTCTCTGAGATTCAGTTTCTTGATCCATAAAAGTTAAGTAAATTTATGTTTCTAGTAGGTTTTTCATGATAATTACATGAGATTATATATATAATATATAATATATATAAAATATATATAATATATATAATACATTATATATAAAATATATATATCTCCAATATCTAAATAGACTGGTTGCTGACTTTAACATTAGTTGATGGTGGACAGAATTATACACATTTATTTTAATTATATCACTATTTTTCATATCTAATAAAAACTTAAATCAGTGGAGACCTTATTCAAATATACTTCCCATAAAATTCAATGTAGCTAAGTTTTTGGAGCATTTTGAAATATAATTTTTCCTACCATGTTCTTTGTGTATTTTCCTCTAACTTTCCCTTCCTTTGATCTTAGATGCTTTTAGAAAGTCTCTCTTTGCTTACTTGAAACTACTCTTTCCTAAAGTAAGAAAGAACTTAAATTTTCAAAGAAAAAAATGTATATATAAGGTAAATAGATATTATTGTTCATACTCCTATATTATTATTTGAAATACACAAATTTGTTGTTAGGGATGACACCAAGACTTCTGAACCCTCATCAGCTCTTCTAGAATGACTGCCTGCTCTACTATTAACTATGTTGCTTGAGATCAAATATTTAACCCTTTGGTGCCATCTCTAAAGTAATCAG
Source organism: Symphalangus syndactylus (assembly GCF_028878055.3). Lineage (NCBI taxonomy): Eukaryota > Metazoa > Chordata > Mammalia > Primates > Hylobatidae > Symphalangus > Symphalangus syndactylus. The sequence goes on from NC_072438.2 coordinate 28,872,347, forward strand.
ATTAGAAATTAGATCTCCAGCAGTTTATGAGTTGTTGCACTTTTTTGAGGATTTTAGATTTAGGTCTTTCATTTTAATGATACAAAATAAATAATTAAAAGCATACTCTGCACTGTTAGGATGATCACTTGAGTATGGCCTCTGATTTCAATGTTTGTGATCATCTTGGTGGTGTTACTTCACTTGCTAATGAGGAAAGAAAAAAACAGACACATATAAATGAAGCTTCCACAGCAAGGAGGGCCAAATGGTGCTGTGGCTCACTAGACCAGTGAAGGTTTTGCAGAAATTTAAAAGGAAAGTACTGAGAGAATTAAGTTAACACATGATCTATGGGAGTCATTTTGTCAAACTTGTGCTTACTCTTAGCAGTTAGTACTATAGTATTCTATCACATTAATGCCAGTTATTTCAGACTTCTCTGGCTTTTTAATTTTGTTTATATTTCATTTGTGCTGTAAATGGAATGTTTGTATTCCTCCAACATTTTGTTTGTTTGTTTGTTTGTTTTTTATTAGAACCTAATCCTTAATTTGATGGCATTAGGAGGTGAGGGTCTTTGAGAGGTAATTAGGTCACGGAATAAGTACCCTTATACAGGAAATCTCAGAGAGCTCTCTCTCTCCTTCCACCATGTGAGGACACAACAAAAAATTGGTTGCCTATGGATCATGATGCAGGCCCTTACCAGACCCTGCATCTTCTGGTGCCTCAATATTGGACTTCCTACAGACCAGAACTGTGAGAAATACATTTCTGTTGTTTATAAGCCACTCAGTCTATGCCATTTTGTTATTACAACCCTAACAGCCAAGGACATTTATAAATAAGTTTTAGGCTTCTTGGTTGTTTAAGATCTGTAAACATAGAGTGTTTTATGTTTTCTCTCTATACAAATTTAAATAGAATTTTAATGAGTACAATTTTATATGTTATATTCTAGAGAATGTTTTCCTTTGAAAAGAGGTCTGTGCTTCATTGAAGTTTGAGAAATATTGAATAATATCTTGATTTATTAATCAGTTCTGTTTTTCATTCCCAGCCTTTCATTATCCCTGGATGTTTCCCTGCTTTCAACAGTCGCCAAGGAAGAGAGAACATAGGAGAAAGAGAGAACGAAAGAATTGAACCTTGGCTTTGAGTTTCAAATAGCACAGGCTCTGACGCAGACAAAAGATTAAGCAGAAAATATTATTAGAGAAATGTTTATCTGCACTTTACCCTTATCCTCAGACAAGGTCAAGATTCCACAGGACTAAATTCAAAGGTAGGAAGTAAGGGAGCAATAGAAATCCCAAACAGATTTAGAGAGTCAGGTATAGGAAAAACGTGGCAACCATCTCCAAGTAAAACCCAGGAAGTAGGCAATCCTTTGAGGTCTTTCTCATCTAGAACAGGTAGGAATAGAAAAAGTCTCCTGCCTGAGGTTGTAGGCAGACTGGCCTGCCTCAGTCTCTCAGATTCCCAAACTCAGCGTGGCACTAGAAAAATTCAGTAATAAACCTATCTAAGGATAGGTTTATTACAGCCCATCATGGGATCAGGAATAGCAGAATGCTTCCTGTGGACCCTGCCTTGGAGTAGGGGTCAGGGGTGGCTCAGGGTGCTGCCGACCAGAAGAGTTTTTGAAGGCAGGAATGAACAGGACAGGGTGGAGACAGTGTGGAGAGATGATGGAGACCCAGACATGATCCACCTCATGCCCACCCATGTCCATATAGTCCTGCCGGGTCCTGGCACTACATAAGCTACATGAAGAAGGGAAAAGAGGAACATGTTAATCCAATGGAATCAGGCTTCTGATACCTAGTGGAATGATAGATCAAAATAGAAATGAGGTTTATAACATCAAAACAAACAACAACAAATCTATCCTTTCTCTCTCTGTATCTCTGTATCTATCTCTGTATCTCTGTATCTCTGTATCTATCTATCTATCTATCTATCTATCTATCTATCTATCTATCTATCTATCTATCATCTATATCATCTATCTATCTACCTGAAGTTGTAGTGGGTGAGAATCATTAGGACTCTAAGATCAAAGTCAAGTTTAAGATACTGTCTATCTCTAAGGATGGAACTCGAAAGGTTAGCATGTACTAGGAAAAATGCAGCAATTTGAGGAACCCAAAGATCAATATTTTTAAGGGTCTATCTTCAAGATCTATCTAGCTCTAAACACTTTTGAAATTTCTGCAGCATTGGACTTTTGGGTCTTGATGTTGATAATACCAAGCAATCATCATGATCAAGTCCTACTGTAGAAGCAAAGTGGAGCCCACTTGTCCACTGATCCCCACTTTGTATGCAGATGGAGTTTGTGCCAAAAATGGGAGGTCCAGACCTCTGATGTCTTCCGAGTAAAGCTAAGCGTTTGTGCCATTTTGGAGATAGTAACATGCAAAGATGGGCTGCCAGCCACAATAAGATGAAAAGAACGAGAAATAGATTTTGTGTACAATTAAGAAGTATCCAAGTAGAGTGTCAATGCTGTGATTCTTGATACTGACTGTCTACTGGTAAATGGTTCCTGGGTCACTTAGATTTGTATCAGGGCCACCTGGCTCTTGGGCAGATGAGTTGTGGCACTAAACTTCAGAAAGCTGATCCACTGCTCGGTCATCTGGGAAAACTGAGGCAGCCTACCAGGCCCGTAAATATAATCTGTAGTGTATTTGTCTTAAATTGATTAGAAAAACAGAAAATGTAGGGTTGTTTCCATACTCATCTGGCTTCTAGGATTGATATAACTATTTTTTCCTTTTTTTTTTTCTCCAACAGCCCTGGAGGAAAAATCCAGTCTCATCCCATCAATATTAAGATAGCCAACCTTCTACTGTTTTAGAGATCAGATTGTATTCGCCTTCTAATTTTTATAAGATTGTAAACCCTTAGTAGAAAGTCTTCTACACTTGATGTTTTTCTATACACACTGTCAATGCTTAGTACATAAAGATATGATTTTTGATACATTTGACAATTCCTGTTCTGCTGAGTCCAAATTTCTGGGAAATGTCTGATAAGGTACAGAGAAGCTACAATTAAAGCGGGGAGATGAGGCTTGATGACTACCCAAGAGTACGGGAAGCTTTGCAGAAGGCAACGGCACAATCTAGTTTGGGGCAGGACTGCCAAGAAACAAGTTCTTTCAATAGTAACAAAGAAAATCTCATCAAATTGGATTTCACACAGACATAAGGCTGTAATTCAGCTGAGGCAAACAGCAGGGAAAATCATTTTCTTGTCCACTTCAAGTAACAAAATGATTCCCCTCCTGTCATTTATGAGTTGATTTTGTTCTTTTGCCTTCAAAAGCTGAATGAAATATAAAGGAGAGATTGCGTATCTATAAGTGAAAAAAAAAAAAAAAAAGGAAAGCTATACTCAATGGGAAAAATTGAAAGAAACCCTTGAGTTAGTATCTCTGGGACTTAATCTAGACTAAGGATTCTAAAAATCACAATTTGGTCTGCTGTTGGGGGAGAGATTGTTCCCCATGTCTTCCTTAAACACCAAAAACAATTACACAGCTCCAGCCTATGTGCAAGCATTAGCAACTATTCCGGGATTGAATCCAAATTGGAACATGTGTAATAGATGAGGATTTTTCCCAATGTGGAATATTTGAACAGATAACATCAGAACTAGTGGTTAATTTATTTTTTAAGTAAAGAAGAAACAAACCATAAAAACACAAGGCATTTCTTGCTAAGGTTCAGAGACATATTCAATGAAATATGTAAATACCTTAACAAGAAATAGGTGACATTTGACTTAACTCTAATATGCTATAATTAGTTTCTTTCTCCATCAAAAATCAAAGTTAGTCTATTTTGATCTAAAGCTAGAATTGAGATTTCTCTGATTTTTCTTTTGGCTGGTTATATGAATCATGCTTAAAATGGGAAAGCCAGAGTGTTTGATGTGGTCTAGACCTATCCATAGCCTGTTTCTTATCCCTGATTCAGTCTTATCAGAGCTTTCCCATAATCTGTACCACTACCCTCACAGCTTCAGAATATGATAAAGAAAATAGACAGAGGTTCTTACATACAGAAATAAGACCTCCTCTTTTGTCTCTCCCTGCATAGATTCTACCAATCTGTGAGCCAAGGAGATTATCAAAATGACTCACTTTTAAACAAACAAACATAACTCACCAGTGTTTTTTAGAATGCAAGAAGAAACACAAATTGGGATCAAGAAAAATCTGTTAATTGCTTAGATTCTTTATTTCCCTTTTATGTTTACTGCCACCGATTGGTCTGGATTATCCAGGGGCCTAAATAAAATAGTACGATCTAAAAATGCGTATGTTGCTTTTAGTAAGAATATCTTCACTTTTATCTTAAAAGTGAAGAATATGCTTCACTTTTCTTAAACCCATTCTATTAAAAAAGAATTAAAAAATAAAAAATAAAACAAAAAACTTTACTACATTCTCATCTGGGTCATAATCAGTGCTGAAATACTAACTACAATAGATTCTAACTTTGAAATTTTGACAGTAGTTATCATACTCTGAGTGTTTACTATGTATCCAAATACCAATACTAAATATTCACTACTCAGTACTTTATTATAACCACATCACAATACTTTGAAACATAGAATCATTAAATAATCATTTTCAGATGAAAAAACTCAGGTGTAGGAAGGTTAAGGAATTTGCTCAGTTACACAGCTAGTAAGTTGCAGAGACATAACTTGAACCCAAATCTCTTTGACTCTAAATTTAGAGCTGTTGAACTTGGCAGCACTATAGTCACTCCTCCACTCAAGAAACACCAATGATTTTATATCTTATGCCACAACAAAAAGTAAAGAGACTCAAAAATAAAACAAAACTGAAGATTTATAGTTATCCGGCCATTTCTTGTTAGTTTAATCTTAATTTTCACCAGTCATCCACATGGGTCCCCATGCTACCACCCCATGTTCCTTAAAGTTCTTGCAAGGGCCCAGTTTACTTTTGTCCCTTCCCTCACATTGTTTTCCTCACAGTAGTCTTCTGAAATGCATTTCCTGTCTCTCCTTCCCATAATCCCACTGTTACCCCATCTGCATATTAAACTCACAGGCCATGTCTCTATAACCATACAGAGTTTAATACAGTTGCTATCCAAGTTAGTGTTCATCATTTAGCTGCTATAGATAGTATTTGGTGTCATGTAGCTTACATTCGTAATTTACCTAAAGTAAACCATTATCTATTGAGGTCAGGGACTACAGATTTATAATTTGATTTTTTTACCTTTCAAAATACAGTATGAGACTCATAGAGAGCTCTAAATAAATTTCTGTTGTTTAAATGAATAAATAAGAGTTCATTACAAATATAACAAAGTATTTTCACATGAATTTCCTAGACACTTCATATTGGTGTGAGCCACTTCAGAACAGTACAAAAGGGATTAAATACAAATATATCTTTTCAATACTTATTAAAATGTTAGACAATTCAGCTTTAGTAGAAGTTTAATTATAAAATGAAACCAAGCAAAGCCTAAATACCTAATTCAGAAGATTTCTGCTCTATAGTGAAAGACAGATCAATAATGATAAATTGGATTTTTAGCCTTTGGGAATAAACAGGGAACCAAAAAGAAAAACAAACCTTAGTAAAGTAATTCTGGTCTACCACCAGTGAGTGGACAAAATTATTTTACAATCAGTATTACATTCTATTGGAATGAAAACAAGATATATTAAAACCTTAACATGACAAATAGATATTTGATATTGTTTGTCCAATAATAATCCTTAACGGATATAAGCTTTTTTAGAACATCTATATAACCAAATGTTTTTGAAAGAGGACCAATCCATTTGCTAAAGCCATAAAGTCATTTAGAACTACCGATAATAAACAGTGGCAAACAGTGAAGTTGATGGTTTCAGAATACTTCACTTTCCTTTTCATTCCTTTTTCCCTCTCCTTTATACCAGCAAAGAAAAAGTCATCATAAAGCCAATGAAGCTAAAGCTCTAGGGCTACCTGCATACACAGGCCTCATCAAAGTCTATCTATTTATAGATAACAAGTAAGATGTTTAAAATTCTTTTTCTTGAAGAGTGCCCTCCAAACTGTTTAAGCTTCAGATCCCACAAACCTTAATTAGTCACATCCTTGACTTGAAGCATGCATGCCCTTGGAATCCAAGAAACTTAAAATTCCATTTGGCAAAATTTGTTGTCGTTGTTGTGGCTTTCTTAGGCTGTTGGTTTCCTAATTCGTCCATTCATTCATTCTTCATTCATTCACTCATTTATCCAAGGAACACAGACTCATCTTTTGCAGGCAGAGATCATTGCTCTTATGGCTTTAGAGTGCCTACAACTTCCTGTCTCTTGTTCTATGGCTCCTGCCACTAGCAGGTAAAGGCATGACACTTTCCTCTGGATAGCTTTTCTGTACTTTATGGCTTCTGTTTTTTTCTCATCTTTTGTTGTTCTCTCTATTGACCTGTCCATTTTTGCTACAAGTAGTTACTTCATCCTATATCTGGTTTATGGTTCCCAAGATTGGTTTTGTTATATCTGTAGTTATTCCTCGTTGGGCAAAACTTTCAGAGTAGACTACCAGCAGATCATTTGCAGGCCATAATAGGCTGCTCACTATAACATGCCCTGCCCTGGTCAAACAAATGGAAGAAACCAACAATCAATGCCTTCCATGAATCCACTTTTACTTTCTTTTTTTTTTCTTTCTCACAGCATTATTATTTCACCTTCATAACCAGAAAAATATAATTCTACCCAGCATTATAATTAGTCAAATATTTTATGTTTTATTTTTTTCTGTATCCCCATAGGGCTTAATGTTAATTGAAATAATATCATTAAAATTAATTAAAATACAAATACAGCTACCATACACCTTACTACGTGTTCAGAACTGAACTATTGTTTTCATGTGTCACTTCCCCTAGTTCTCTCCAAACCCCTTGAGGTAGTTGTTACTCCATTAGCCATTTCACAAATGGGGAGACTGATGCTCAGAGAGCTTAGGCGGTTGCTCAGTTAATAAGCATGGTTGCTAGGATTTAATCTGGGAGGTCTAATTCTAGAGCAGCAACTTTCACCTGTGAACACTGGAATCGCCTGAGGAGTTTTAAAAATCCAAGGTCCCATCCCCAGAGTTTCTGATGGATGGAAGATGTAGCCTGGCTGGGGTCGGGGGTGGGGGGCGCTGTTTTTCATCTTCCTTGGTGATTCTCCTATGTCCCAGCTCTACAGACCAAGTTATTCACCATTAGGTAATAAAGAGTGAATGGACAATTGAATGCATTAATGCATGACCTCCCCATTCTCTATTTTTTAATAGATAGGTTCTGAGAGTTCCTTACATAAAAATATCAATAACATTTAATTGGCCTCTCAAAAAATAATGAAACCCACTTTGTCAAAATTGATTTACCCTGACCAAACCTGTTGCCAAAGAGTTAATGCTCTTTCCCGGAGAGAGGCAGTGAACAGATTCCGTAAATGACCAGCTTAGTCTAACTCCCATTTTCACGTGGACAGTGGCCATGTTGGGGAAGCTGCAGAGCGCATCAAACTGAAGCTGTTTGAATGGGCCCCTAGGTCCATTTCTTTGTTTTATGTCCTCCAATTTCCTCAGCCTATTATCCTTAGTGTGTCATCCCTACTTGTTTTACCTCTACTGGGGAGTGGGAGCCTCAGCGCTACAGGCAATTAGCACTCAAAGTAGGCAATGGGAGCTTCATTACCCTGCAGCCAATTTTTTTCTGTTAGTCACAGTCAAACCAAAGATACAGAAAAAAGAACCTAGACAAAACTATAAATACTTATCAAGCACCAATTTGTTATGTGTTAGTCACTGAACTGACATTATAAAGTGACTAAGAGATCCAAGGAGTTAATAACCTGGAGTGGGTGAGAGGAGGATAGGCATGCGGAACAAGATGAGTTGTGAATATTTAACGTGTGTGTGTGTGTGTTTGTGTGTCTATGTGTGATTCAGTCTGATCATGCTGAGGTTTGTGAACCGCTGCCTTATCAACTAGTTCTACCTATTCCTTATAGAACTGAGGGACTAAATAAACAGGCACTGGTCAGAGCATCTGTGACAATTAGAGTCCAAACCACAAACCCTACAGCAAACGGTCCAGGAAGCCAAACTGCAACCTCTGCAGCAATCAGCCTAGAGCAGGTAGGTCTTGGCCAATAACAGCCAGCGTCCCTGACTTTTGCCTTCCTTCCGACTCAGGATCAACCAAAGAAAATTAATTATGCTCCCCAAAGCAGTCACAGAAGATGATCCACTTCTAGGTAACCTGCCCTCAGCTTCCCTGTGCCGACAACCTCCAATCAGGGCACTCCTGAAGCCTTCCCTTTTTGCGTTATAAAAAGTTCCCATTCCCCTGTCTGCCTTTGAGTCTTTGCCAAAATGTAAGTTGCAAGAGACAGTAGCTGACTCCCTTGCTATAGCAAGTTCTGAATAAATAACCTCTGTTTCTTCTCATTTAAATTGGCTTTGTTTATTTTTACAGTGCAAATGGGTGGCAGGGGGTGGGGGCGCGGATGCTGTTTTGAAATTTTAAGCCCACCCTCTCCAAGCAGGTGAACCTTCTCATGTGTGTTTCCCTGAAATCTCCTTGCCTCCCCCTTAGGATGTGTATAGGAAGGTGGCAGGCAGAATGACAGAAAGAGGGAATGGCACCTGCTTCAAATCCAGACAGATCAACCCAAGGAGACAGAAGCTTGACTTCTTGCCAGTGTTACAGTGGCATTTGAATAAGAACCTAAGACCTTAGCCTCAACCTCTAAAGAGGAATGAAATCGTGAATTCAGTCACCAATATGTTTGAAATCACAGAAAAATCATGCCATCCATTGACTTTCCTTAGATATGATGAGGTTTTTGAAACATATGGAATGAACAGTCAAGCAGGAATCAAGTTCAGTTAGGGAGAAATACAATTATATTTTGTCATGGTTGAATACTCGGTGGTGCTAATTTGGGTTGCCTACTTTGGAAGTTTGGAGAGGACCATATGCACTGAGAAAGGGAGGAGCTCAGGGCCCAAGTGGTGGAAGAGGTAGCATTTTGAGCTGACCAGGAAAGACGAGAAGAATTTTGAGAAGTGGAACTTTAGCTTCCTCCAGGCTCCAGAGACATTGGTGCAAATGTCTTATTGAAATTAAGCACATAAGTTTAATATAATACAGAAGTCAGTGCAGTGGCCATACTCCTGTCCTTTTGCTGGTTGTCAGCTCAGTGGGTGGGTGGATGCTGTATTCACTCAAATCTAGAAAGTTGTGAGTACACTGATGTCTGCAGGTTGGTGTGACCCAACCTGCAGACATCAGTGTACTCACAACTTTCTAGATTTGATGCTGAGGTTCTTTTTAATTTCTACAATTTTTCAATATGTGTCTGAATGCTAAAAATAACTAGCATAACCAAACACAGAGAGAAACATTTTCTTGTTAAGGCTGAATCTTTAAACAAACAAAAATAATGCCTTTCCCCACTGCCTAATGTACATTAAATCATAGAAATTGGGTTCTTTGTTAAATTCACTGTCCCTCTTTCTCTCCAACATTGATATTAGTAAGACAGTTTTTCTTCTCCCTTCTAGAAGAGTGTGGCAGAATGAGCACAAAGTAATTAGCAGGTTTAGTTAGAAGTTAGAAACTGAGAGGCAAATGAAATTAGAGTTGGGGTGAATTAATTAGTAAAAGGTGCTAGAGTTGTGTGTGCTCCTCAACTAAATGTTGTCATTCAATGTGTCAGCACTGACAACTCAACACTTTGTGAAGTTTAGAAACACAGAAGAGGAAAGGCTGACACCCAGGGGGCCAGAACGGGAAGGTGTTGAGCAGGGCATGAGACTCCTGGGAAGGGAAGAATAGGAACCATCCCTGGGATTGTTCTAGCCTTCCCAATCCTTTCCTCTGAGGTTCAGCAGTGCGGGGGAGACCATCAAGGTCAACATGGGGGAGGGTGCTTGGCCCATGTTTCTGGATATTGGGAAATCTGTGCTGAGCAGCCTTGGAGGCCAGTGTCCATTCATAAGAGCCTAAAGTCCTTATCAAAAAAACAAAAACTGGGCCTGTATATTAGTTTTCTAGGGCTGCCATAGCAAATATCACAGACTGGGTGGCTTAAACAACAGAGAAATCTGTTTTCTCAGTTCTGGAAGCTGTAAGTCCAAGATTAAGGTGCCAGTAGAGTGGTTTCTTCCGAGGTCTCTCTTCTCCCCATGTCTTCACATGGTCTTGCCTCTGTGTTTTTCTGTGCCTGTATTAGTCTGTTCTCACACTGCTATAAAGAAATACTCCAGACTGGGTAATTTGTAAAGGAAAGAGGTTTATTTGACTCACAGTTCCGCATGGCTGGGAAAGCCTCAGGCAACTTACAATCATGGTGGAAGGTGAAGGAGAAGCAAACGCACATCTTACATGGTGACAGGTGAGAGTGAGTGTGTGTTAGCTCAGGAAAATCTACCATTTATAAAACCATCAAATCTCATGAGAGTTCACTCACTATCACAAAAACAGAATGGGGGAACCGCCCTCACAATCCAATTGCTTCCCACCAGGTCTCTCTCTAAATACCTGGGGATTAAAATTCAAGATGAGATTTGGGTGGGGACACAAAGCCTAACCATAGCAGTCCTAATCTCCTCTTGTGAAAACACCAGTCCTACTAGATTAAGGCCCACCTCAATGACTTCAATTAATCTTACATACATGTTTGAAGACTCCATCTCCAAATACAGTCACATTCTGGGGCACTAAGGGTTAGAATTTCAACACGTAAATTTTGGGGAGGTGCAATTCAGCCCATAACAGCTTGCTGAAGAATTCTGTAGAAAAGGAAGCTGAATGTGTGACAGTTTGCCCCACTGTGTGCTTTAAAATAAACTAGCTTCTAGAAGAATACATAAGACATCTTATTCTGGAATGGCATAAGTGCTTTCTTATCCCCAATTCTCCAGCAAAACTAGCTGGGCAAGGCAGGAAACATTACAATTATCAAAGCTATTCCAATCCATACACAACCCCAGGTGACTCCTACATGAAATCAGCCTGCCCTCTGCTCCACTGCTGTCCAGCCCCCTTGTGCAGGAAAAGGAGTGCAAAGGCAGAGGGTGAAGGCATATAGGAGCTTCCACACTTAGAAATCGCAGAGTAATTATTTCTAATATGTATTAAATCCTGGTTTTCTTGGTTGATAGGCCATTATGATTAGAAGTTTTACTTGATGGTATGAAAGCATCTTGCTGTTTTCTTTGTTTAATTATTTGATGGTGAGTAATCACATATTCAAGCCTAAGTCACTCGTTATATATTTTAATAAGAATCTTTTGTCTTAAAAAGTAAAAGTACTGACTGCATGCCTTCTCATTTGGAAGGCAGCATCTTGTAATGAAGTCAGCAAAGACAGAGAACATGTTTTATTAAAAAACGACTTCTAATTCCATCTGTGTGACCTTGAGCAAGTTACTTAACCTGTCTGAACCACATATTTCTCATTGGTAAAATACAATCATGTAAGGGAGAAGTAAGTGAGATACTGCATACAAAACAACAAGCACATTGCCCAAAACATAACCTTTTGCTTACCTAGGTTAATCATGCAGGTAGATTCCCATGTTTCTAGTACGATGTCATGAAAATAAAAGGGCCCTATGCAAGGATCCCAAAAGCCTGCTTGTAAGTCCAATTTGATATTTTGTTCAGTCACTTGGCCTCGCTCAGCTTCAGAATTTTGAATGTTAAATTGGAGGCAGTGGCCATCTTTTGAACTTGACACAATTTATCAAGAGGATGAAGTATGTAAAAGTATCAAAAATGAGTCACTGGCAGGCTCTGATAATGAGTTAGGAGCATCTCCTTCATCATAAAGAGTTCATTTTGGGGGACAAAGTATTAAGTCTTTGCAAATTACTGGAACAATTAGGTAAAATTTACTAAAAATTTCTCTTGTAGAAATCATTTCTCAGCCAAAACAATGTAGCCTAAAGAAAGTGGGGCTAATTTTTGCGGATCAAGTTTTTTTTTTTTTTTTAAGTGCGTATACATTTTGAAAATCAATATTGTTCCCCAGTTATTCAGGGTTAATTTGCTCTTGTAGGAATCATTTCTCAGCCAAAACAATGTAGCCTAAAGAAAGTGGGGCTAATTTTTGCAGATCAAGTTTTTGTTTTTTTTTAAGTGCATACTCATTTTGAAAATCAATATTTTCCCCCAGTTATTGAGGGTTATCTGATAATTCTTAGCCCAGTGGAAATGGAAATGGTACCTGCACTCCACATTTCCTAAGTTCTGAATTTGTTTGATATATGTTGTTCCACAGTCATTGTTTCCAGGTCATATCTCTGCATCCAACAATAAACCTGGTATTCAAAGAAATCAGATGCTGAAAATGAGGAGGAAGAAGTGAGGTGAGAAAGGCACACATGTGAAGAGGAAATAGGGCATACCCTCTAGTACTTCCAACTTTAAGTTGATTCTAGGACATTAGGATGACAACTGAATTTGGCATCTAGCCCTTGTTCTAGTTTCTACCTGGAGGACTCTAGAGATGGGGAAGTTTCTGTCAAAGAGTTGCTCTCTGGACATTTTTTTCCCCTTTAAGCTATTGGAATTACTGTTGACTTTTGGGTAAAATATGTATTCTTTTATTTATCCAATTTATATTTATTGAATGCCTGTAATGTGACAGGGACTGTTCTTAGGAACCTCGGAAACATTTCTGAGCAAAAAACAGAAACATCCCTACCCTCACAGAGCTTATGATTTCAAAATTATCTTTTTCTGAGTTAAAAGTCAACCATTTGCTTTTAAACACATGGTAGAGCATGGCAATTTTCAAACTTTTTGATTTCAGAGCCTCTTTACGCTCTTAAAAACTGTGAAGGACTGTAAAGAACTTTTGTTGATACCGGTTATATCCATCACTATTTACTATAGTAAATGTTAAAACAGAAATTTAAAACAATAAACAATTTTAATTTATTAAAAAATGATATAAAGCCAATACATGCCAAAAATAACTGCTATGGAATAAATGTTTGTATTCCCCTAAAATTCACGTTTTGAAGCCCTAAACTCCAATGTGATGATACTTGGAGGTTACTGGGTTTAGATAAGGTCATGTGGATGGGGCCCTCGCAATGGGATTAGTGTCCTTAAAGGAAGAGGAAGAGATACCAGAGCACTCTCTCTCCACTTTCGTGCAACAAAGAAAGGCCATGTGAATGTATAGCGAGCATGTGGCTGTCTCCAAGCCAAGAAGATGGCCAACACCAGAGCATAGTCATGCTGGCAACCTGTGCTCAGGCTTCCACCGTCCAGAACTGTGAGAAAATGAATGTCTGTTGCTTAAGTCATCCAGTCTGTAGTATTTTGTTACAGCAGCCCAAGCTAAGACAATAACATATTTTGTAAAAACAAACAAACAAAAAAACTACATTTTCTTTAAAAATCACGAGAAGGACAGTTTTACATTTTTATAAATATATATATATTTTGTTCTGGTTTAACAGAATAGTTGTATTTTCATGACTGCTCCTTTATTCAACATGTCATGCAGTGTTTGGAAAGTCTCACTATACATATATGAGAGAATGAGAGAGAAAAAGGCAAATCAGGTATTAGTATTATTATGAAAATAGTTTTGCCTTCATGGATCCCCCGATAGTGTCTCAGAGATCCCTGGGGGTCCCTGGACTACATTTTGAGAACTGATGGTATAGTGGGAAAAGTGACTCTCTGCTAAACTGAGTTTTGATCTGTGATCTTGAGAAATTTTTTCATCTCTCTCAACCTCTGCTTCTTCCATCTGAAAATGAGTGGTTTGTCTTACATAATGGGCAGAATCTTTCCCATCTGTGACCTTCCTTGCTCTGTCTGCCCTCTTTCCTTCTTGAGTTGGCCATTTAGTATTTTAATGGAATGGACTTAGTTTTCTTTTTCTTCTTCTTTTGCTCTCTGCATTATCCCCATATTCCTGGATCTGGCACTAATCAGGGCTAGTATAAAAGAAGGGGGGTCTTTGTGATATATGAAGCTTAAAAAGGTACAGACTCCTAGCAAAAACCTCCAGGGCTAGTCTATGCAGCCTCACCTTGACAGTGCAGCTGACTTAGTATTGGCAACAGATGCTTGACCCCAGAATGGACAGGTAAGGGCAGCTTTCTTTTTATTTATTTTTCATCTCCCTCAAGAGCACGATCTCATCTACATGATCTCAACCCCATTCAGCTACATCCTGAAAAACTGTGATGACTGAAAGGAACCAAGTGGGACTTTGATATGGGCAAATAAGAAGCAAAGTAGTTTAGAAATATCCAAGACAAATAGAATTCTCCAGTGAAGTCAGCCCCACTTGGAGACAGTGGGTTCATAAGTCCTGAATGATGCCTCTGCCCCCACCTTTTGCTCCAGAGAAGCCTCCCCAGGCTGAACTCTTTACTATTGAGAAGCCAGCATGACTAGATGAATAAACAGTGGTTCTTGGACTTGAAGGTGCATCAGAATCAGCAGCAGGGCTTTTTAATTTAATTTAATTTTATTTTATTTTAATTTTATTTTTGAGATGGAGTCTTGCCCTGTCACCTAGGCTGGAGTGCAATGGTGCAATCTCAGCTCACAGCAACTTTCACCTCAGGGTTCAAACGATTCTCCTGCCTCAGCTTCCCGAGCAGCAGGGATTAGAGGTGTCTGCCACCATGCGCAGTTAATTTTTGTATTTTTAGTAGAGACGGGGTTTCACCATGTTGGCCAGGCTAGTCTTGAACTCCTGACCTCATGATCTGCCCACCTCGGCCTCCCAAAGTGTTGGGATTACAGGCGTGAGCCAACGCGCCCAGCCCATCAGGGCTTTATTAAAACAGATTTCAGGGCCCATTTCCACAGCTTCTAATTCATCAGGTCTGTGGTGGAGTTAGAGCAATTGCATTTCCAACAAGTTCTCAGGTGACCACATATTGGGAATCAGTGAAACACAGTAAATTATAGATGATTTGAGCTAAAGGATGGCAACGAGACTTTTGGACTCTGAATGTCTTTGTAATCTGTTTACAAAACAACTATACTCCCAGGCCTCCAACATAATAGTTTGTTCCATTCTAACCTCTTATGATTAAGGGTGAAGTAAAAGGGTCACATCACTCACTATATTTTTAGAGTAGTTATTCTAAGAGGAAATTCTATAAGGAGCACACTAATTATAACATTTTTATAAAGCTTATTTTCTATTTTATGTTCTGTTGGGTGGGGTGGGGGGGACTTCTAGAGGGATGGCAGGGGTTACTATATGGTTAAAGCCTTAATTTGAACAATTTCTTTTTAGTCCTTAGAGTGCAGATGTAAAGTATTAGGAGTGAACATGGGGCTTGGGTTCATGATTGAGACTCCTGAGTTTATAAATACCCTGCAATTATCTTAGGCAGACTGAGCCTGTAATCTTTCCAGTCTGGGTTTAGCTTCATTTTTCCATGACCTTTTACCAAGTATAAACACAACATCAAAGATTCTAATGGTTGAAATAAATGCAGTCTATTATGTTATACAAATTAAGATCAGTGTTTGGAAGTCCAGGGCTGAAATCAGAGGATTTTGTGGAGACCATTATGGCCATCTGGTAAGTTCTCCCTGGCCTTATAGGGCCAAGAGATGAGAAGATAATAAATCAGTTAAGCACTTGGCATTGTTTTTTTTTTCACATACAGTATCTCATCCAATCCTGGTGATTTCTTTTGGTAGTGAGAGTGACTATAAATAGAATCCCTATTGCACATACAGGAAAAGAGAGGCTCTGAGAAATCAAACCATGTTTCAAGGCAGCCCAACTCAAACAGAACTCAGATTTGAGCCATTGTGTATCTGACTCTAACTCCCACAGCTCTTGGGAAACAAAAAATTCAACTTTTTGACAATGAATATTTATCGATAACAACTTTGTTGAGAGAAGAGAAATAGGAAAAAAAAAAGGTTTTGGTCTCTTGCTATTTCCAATTTAGTGAAGAGAAACAAGAGTGTTTCTGGAAGGGATCAAGTTCACCTTCTCATTTTACTCATGAGAAAACCAAGGTCCAGAGAAACCGAATGGTTTCTTTGTAGACAAAAAGCAAGTAGCAAGGGTGTCTTGATACCTTTAAATCTAAAGAGAAATGCTTAACAATTCTTTTTAATGAAAAATTTGCTTATTTAAAGAATTCTTTTTGCTTTCTTGCCAAAGCAAACGTTCCAGGTAGAAAGAAGACTGGTATCTAGGCTTTTACATGGGCTGTCTGTCAAGGTCAGGCATGAATAGCAAGTCCTAAATTCTCACCTGACCTTGAAGGTCCAGAAATGCTCTTTCTGTTCCAGCAACTGGCCAAGTTGTTTTCACCTCTGGACCTTTGCATTTGCTATTCTCTCTACGTGGGATATTCTTCATTTGGATTTTCATGAGGCCAAGTCTTACTCATCACTCAGGTCTCAACTCAAGAGGATCCTCTCTAAGAGGTCTTCCCTCTTGGCTGTCCTAAGAGCCCAGGATGTCAGTTCTCCTACAAGGCAATTGCTTCTGCATCCCATTACCAGAGGGAGTGTGTCCTCTGGGCTTAACTGGCTTTCTTCATTTTACTGTCTCACTTCCCCTTCTCTCACCATACTTATTGAGATCAACTCCCTAATACATCACTTGCCTTTAATTCCTTCTTTTGGGGTTTGCTTTTGTGACAACCCAAGCATAGAAATGAAATCTTATTCAACCTGTCTCTCGTGACTCTGATTTTTTATAGCACTTATTACTACTGTCTGAAATTATTTTATTTATTAACTTGTTTATCATCTGCACTTCCATCTTACCTGACTCTCCGCACTCTCCCCAACCTCCTCCACCCCATCAGATGCCTAATAGAATACAAACACGGTAGTGGCATGACTTTGCCTGTCCTGTTCACTGTGGTATCCCACAAACTTAGAACCTAGCACATAATAGGTGCTCAACATATGCTTGTTGAAGAAATGAAAGAAACAAATGAAACTCTCCAATGTGTTAATATAAAGGAATCTTGGCTAGCAAATTGTGCTTTTGAACGGCTAAATCAAAGGCTTTCTCTGTTTGCTTCAGTCCCATTTAGATTCCATTGTTTTTCTTTCCATTTTTGGAGAGAATCAATCCTTAATCAATCACTTTTTGCTAAGCATGCTGTCCCTGCACAATCAAAAGTTAACAAAGATACATGAAAATCAGTCCAGGCTTTGGAGCCAAAAAATTCATTATCTGCCTCAATCAATATTTATAACAGGTATACTGAAGACATGCTAAAGCAGAAGTCTGTTCCTTTGCTTTCCTTCCATCACATTTGCCTTGCATAATCATCTGTGTTTATTAAAAGGGCTCCTGGTCTGTTCCTGTTAAACAATGACCTTCAAGTGCTTGACTTAATAAGCTGGAGAATTACAATAAATCAGACAGCCTTGTTCAATCATTGATATTACAAAGAATTGCAAGGCGAAACCAGAACAGCTTGAAAACACAAGAAAGTACAACAGCTTTCATAGAGAGTAAAAGGGAAAGTCAAGGGAAGAAAGTCTGTTCTCAGAGATGCTCTCATGGAATTAAGAGAGCAGAATCCTATGGCATTCAAGATTGTTTTTCCCCTGATTAAAACGTTTTGTCAAAGAAAAATCAAATGAGTACTTGTTTATGAAGCATGTGATATTTCAGAACATGACACAGGAATCATAAGTGTTTAAATTAATTAACCCCATTCAGGAAAAAGAGCATTTGTCACAGATTTTTCTCTATATGAAGCCAACATAGGAGACTATAAGGATTGAGGGTAAGGATGCTATTCCCTGAAATCGTTTGCCTCCATAAGAGATTATAAGGTACTGAAAGTGCAGATGTCCCTATTCTGTTTACTAACTCCTTCTCATAAACCCGCTGCCTAGAAAAGGGCTTGTCACATAGTAGGTGATCAATGCATACCTCATTTACAGAAAGGATACAGAGTTATTTGTACTTTCTTGGGAGAAAAAGATTCTCATTTGCAACATGTTTAAACTAGTATAGCCCATCTTTGGCTTATGTTATTATCAGTAAGGAGCACTATGATTATGTGCTATTTCTTACATATCTTATTGCATCCCCAGAAACAGATAATATTCCAGTTTTAGATAAGTCTTGTGTTAAGAACTGAATTCTGTGTGATAAGTAAAAGATAGTATTTGGAGCCAGGCACTTAACATTCTAAGCTTTCTTTTCCTGATATTTAAAATGGGACTATTAATGCTAATCACTTTATAGGCTTGACAGACAGATTAAATAAGGTTGTTGATATAGTTTGCCTGTGACACTACCCATATCTCACCTTGAATTGTAATAATTTCCAGGTGTCAAAGGCAGGGCCAGGTGGAGATAACTGAATCATGGGGGCGGTTCCCCCATACTGTTCTCCTGGTAGTGAATAAGTCTCATGAGATCTGATGGTTTTATAAATGGGAGTTCCCTTGCACAAGCTCTCTTGCCTACCACCATGTACGATGTCACTTTGCTCCTCCTTTGCCTTCCACCATGATTGTGAGGCCTACCTAGCCATGTAGAACTGTGAGTCAATTAAACTTCTTCCCTTTATAAATTATCCAGTCTCCGGTATGTCTTCATTAGCAGTGTGAGAACAGACAGCATCTATGTAGCACTCAGGACAGAGTAGACACTCAATACACATTGGTTAACTTCACATTTCACAGGTGAGAAAACTTTGGTTCAGAAGGATTGCATGACCTTCTCCACGATCACCCCACTGGGAATTAGTGAAGATAGAATTTCAGAAAACAGAACTTCAGATCTTTCTGACCACAGAACCCATGCTCTTCATCCAAGCTTCATTGTGTCCACGGCAAGGAGTGTAATTCAGGTGCAAACTTTGCATATTTTCATTTCAGTTTACCTGGCTTACATATAGTAGCTCTTGGCATCAAAACTCCTTGCTTTTAAAATGATTAACTGGCTGTTGTTGACTTTGGGAATGGGAGTGAATTTACGAAAGTTCTCAATGTTGGGGAATTTTTCTCACTTTATAATATAGATAGACATAAAACTTGGGTCATTTTAAATGCAAGATATTTAGGAGCAGATTCGCTAAGTTTGCTATTTAAAATGTGTCTGATAAAAGTTGATGTTCTTGGGATAAATGCGTCAAAAGTTAGGATAATGTAACCAGTGTTGAAGCAGAAATGTTAAAAAAAAAAAACTGTGAATGTAAATGATATTTTGTGTATCACTGACTCAAAGACTTCTTACATACCATCCTCCTACCTATACTTCATGCTGTATTAGCTGAACTATAAACTGGCAAGTGGCAATGTGATTTTCATTTTTTCCTGGCAAAACGTTTTGACCTAGGAGGGAGCCTTGAATGACTTTGGCCTTCCATTCCCTGATTTTTTACTGTTTCTTCTTTTTTAATCCTTCTATATCCTCCCTCATATCCCTAAGCCATACTGAATGTCTTGCAGTTTTGTTAGTCTTGATGCTACATTAGGATCACCTCGCAAAACTGTAAAAGTTACAGATACCCAGGCATCACTTGCAAAGAGTCTTAATCAGTTGCTTGAGGTGGATCTTTGGCATCATTTCTAAAGATTTCCTAAATGATTCTAATGCGTAGCTGTGTTTGAGAATCACTGCAATTTTTCTGCCTCTGAACCATTACAGCAGTTAAAATTTCTTTCTTTCTCTTTATCCTCTGTGTAATTCCTAGCCATTCTTCAAAATGCAATTCAGAAGGCACTAATTTCAAGAAACGTGATCATTGCATAATGTTGGTCTGCCTTTGTATTTAAAAATTTCTCTGTGCTTCATGCTAATCCACAATAGATTTCACTAAACTGAATTCCTTGAACATGAAGACAAGCCATGGAAATTGTTTGTTTGTTTGTATTCATAGGGCCTAGAATTGCCTATGTGGGAGCTATTTAAAAATATGTTAAAGAATGAATGAGCGGTTGAGAAAGGAATTCTTAAAAAGAGGTTAATAACTCTGGGTACTTGTCCTGGCTCTGCTGTTTACAAATTTGCCCTATAACTCTGACGCTATGTTGACTGCAATTAGATTTAAAATACTATAGTATATAAAGTTAAACATATGCATATATTATGACCCAGCAATTTCACCCTTAGACATCCAAAAGAAATGTATAGATGCTCATTGAGTTATAATGCGGTTACAGTCCAATATATCCATCATAATTCAAAAACACTGTAAATCAAAAATTCACTTAATATCCTTCTAAACCCATTTTAAACTTACAAAATCATAAGTCAAGCCATTGTAAGTCCAGATGCTCCTTGACTTATGCTGGGATTATATCCCCCAAAAGCCCATCATCTAGTTGAAAAATGCATAAGTTGAACCATTTTAGGTTGGGGAACGTATTTCTGTATATATATATATGCTCCCCGAAGGTATGTAGTAGATTGTTCATAGTGGCACATTTTTAATAACCAAAAAGCAAAAGCAATCATCAATGTCCATCAGTAGCAGAGTGGATAAAATATTTGTGGCATAGACATACATAGGATACCATGCAGCAACAAGAATCCTATAAATGCATGCAGTGATGTAGATGAGTAATAGATAACTTTGAACATATGGAGCCAATCACAAAAAAAGTACACTATTGTATGTTATACATTTACATATAGAACTAAAACCAAGAAAGCAATCTCTTCTTTAGAAGTCAGGGCAGTCGGGTGGATCACGACGTCAGGAGATCGAGACCACCCTGGCTAACATGGTGAAACCCCGCCTCTACTAAAAATACAAAAAAAATTAGCCGGGCGTGGTGGCAGGCGCCTGTAGTCCCAGCTACTCAGGAGATTGAGGCAGGAGAATGGAGTGAACCTGGGAGGCAGAGCTTACAGTGAGCTGAGATCGCGCCACTGCACTCCAGCCTGGGCGACAGAGTGAGACTCCATCTCAAAAAAAAAAAAAAAAAAAAAATTACAGGAAGAGAGCAGTGATTGGAAGGAAGCACAAGGGTGGATTCTGGGGTGCTGGTTGTGCTTTTGATCTGGTCATTGATTACACAGTTGTGTCCAGTTTATTAGAAATACATCAAGCAGTACAATTTGGATATGTATACTTTTCTGTATATACATTATACTTCCATGAAAAGTTAACATTTTGGTATAAACAATATGATAGATTTGTGTTTATAAAGTGACTTTGATCTAAACCTTAGAAACACTTGGTTAATATCTGAAAGAATTTACCTTCCAGGTATGACTTCTCAAACGGGGCCATCGTATTGGATGGCAGTGTTGATCAGCGTTAATTTTTTCAGTCAGAGAGACGTACCGTGGTAATGAGGAGGGCATGTGATGGAGAATGTGGGTGAAAGATGCAGATTTATTGTGCTGTCCTGACAGATTTTTAATAAGTTTTAAAATATTTCAAAATAAATAATTTAAAATGTGAAAAAAAGAGAATTTTGTTGCCCTTGTTTCAGAATCTTCTGTGTAAAATGTTTATCAAGCCACATAAAAGCACCAAGAACAGGAATTTCACCAACCATATAAGAACAGCCTGTTTCTGTTTAACTTGTTCTTCTATCACTTACTATTAAAAGTTTTGTCCCTTTGACAGAATCAGATTTGCCACTTGTATTTGTAATACACCACCCTAGAAATCATTAGAGGCTTCCAATGTTCACCCAAATCCTCATACCTGTGGAATGAATATGCCGGATTAGGAGAAGCCATTTATCCTCTTGGATATTGGATACAAATTATTCTAATCTGTAGAGCATTGGGTTGTATTTGGTGATATTCTCAGTTTTTAACTTTGATCTAGATTATGATTAAAAGTGCCTCATTTCTCTCTCAGAGGTGTCTTGGTTTTGAAAATAATTATATGGTTTTCCTGCTTCCAAGGAATCTTCCAGATTTAGCTTTCTAGACATCTATGGTTTTAAAGATGTGAACTAGATTCAGCAGACCACTGAAGTGCGGGGTAGACTTCTCCCTGTGTGTTTGTCCTTGTGCAGAAGATGCAGATTTATAACATGTTAGAATAAGAAATTTTTGCAGCCGGGCACGGTGGCTCACGCCTGTAATCCTAGCACTTTGGGAGGCTAAGGCAGGCAGATTACCTGAGCTCAGGCATTTGAGACCAGCCTGGGCAACACGGTGAAACACCATCTTTACTAAATGACAAAAAAAACAAAACAAAACAAAATTAGCCAGGTGCCTGTAATCCCAGCTACTTGGGAGACTGAGACAGGAGAATTGCTTGAAACCGGGAGGCAGAAATTGCAGTGAGCTGACATGGTGCCACTGCACTCCAGCCTGGACAACAGAGTGAGGCTCCATCCCAGAAAAAAAAAAAAATGTTTTGCAAATGTCAAAAATTAAGAAATAATCTCTTTTAGGGAAGGGAATTGATTAATTGCCTCATTGCTAATGATTATTACACATGCTAAGATTTCCCTTCTTGAGTGATGCTGAAAGTAGGGCAGAAGGATCACGTCATTAAGACATTCCTGTTTTAAATGTCTCTAGGTTTGTCCTATTTACAGTCAAAAGTTGCTTTCTTCCTCACATACACAATGTTAATGTTTTATTTTCAAAACCTCCTGGGTTTAACACGTGTAATTATTAATTTATTCAGCAAATGATGGAGAGAGAGAGTACATTATCTTCTATGTGCCAAGAACTTAAAAGGGTCAGGGCAGATTATTGAGGCAACTGGAAAATGAGGATGATTCCTTCAGTCCTTCTGCAACCCATATTTCCATGGAGTCCCGTGGGTCTCTATGGCAACTGTCGTTTTCTTAAACTCTTATTCCCTAGTCCATCATCTTGTGCTACCTGTTCTTGTCTTCTATTCTGCCCAGGCTCCAAGGTTAGGCAATTCAACTATCATCTCCCTGAATTAATCAACCCTCTTCTTCTTCCATCATCCTAATTTATACTGCTCACTTAGTAAATTCAGTAAATACCACTTAGTAAATACCATTCACTATTTTCTAAATACTGACTGTTAAGATAATTTTAAAAATATTACTACAATTTCTTCTGATTCTGCCATAATTTCTTGTTATATGATCTCAGCAAAACTCATGAGATTTTTTGGCATTTCTTTTATTAAGTTGTATTTCATTTTCTATTTTTTACTCTCAAGCCACCAACTTTCAAAGAAGGAAATGTACACACTAGAAAGTCCAGACCTTTTGCTTCATGGAGTAGACTGAGGCCATTAGTTTCCTTTTCTAACTCAAAGTCTCTCTGTCGTCATTCACATCTTTCGACTTCCCTTCTGCCCTGGAGGAAAGAATGTCTTTCCTCTTTCCCCAGTTGCTTGGACACTAGCTTCCTTCTGTACAATTCTTTCTTATCTAACCCCCCAAACCCATAAAATCTAACTTGAGTTCTCAAAATGAGACTAAATTTGTTCTGAGTTCCCCCCAGACCACCCACAGGTGACCTTTGAACAACATGGGTTTGAATGACCCAGGTCCGATTATTTGTGGATTTTTTCCACCTTTGCCACCCCTGAGATAGTAAGACCAACCCCTCCTCTTCCTCCTCCTTAGTCTAGTCAATATGAAGATGATGAAGGTGAAGGCTTATATGATGATCTACTTCCATTTAAAAAATAGTAAACATATTTTCTCCTTCTTTTAATCTTTTTAATAACATTTCCTTTCTCTTGTTTACTTACTTGTAAGAATACCATATATAATACACATAGCGTACAAAATACATGTTGATTTACTATGTTATTGGTAAAGCTTCTGGCCAAAAGTATGTCAATAGTAGTTAAGTTTTGGAAGAATCAAACGTTATACATGAATTTTCAACTGCAAATGGTGGTCAGCATCCCTAACCTCTGTAAGTGTCAACTGTATTTCCAAAGCCAGTAACTCTTCTAAGTTTGCTTTTACATCACTAAGGGGATTTAAAAATTGGCCATCCTGTTCTTGAAATTCTTTCTTCTCTTGGCTTCTTCTCATAGATTTTTCCTTCATTGCTCTTCCCCAAGATTCCTATTTCATTTCCTCTACTCTTGTTTTCTGAAAATATACATCCCCCGAGCTTGTGTCCTCTGCCCACTATTCTATCAATACAATCCCGTTCACTGTTCTCATGAATCTTTAACTGTCTTTTACCTTTGAAGGCCATATTGTGAGTCAACACAGAGCTTCATGATGCATAGCCTTCGGCCATAAACACAGCTAGGCAATGAGGGCAGAAACTACCATGATAGAGTGGTACTTCTTGACCTAGGCACCTGGCCCATGCTGACAGCACCAGGAGACAAGGCTGCAAGCAAAGGTCAACCCTACAAATGGCATTGGTAGAACTAGAACATGACAATCTAGCTGTAAAATTCTCACATACGGATTCAGGTAACCTCCGAGATCTTTTACAATGAACCATTCAAAGACTGGGATCACTTAGGACAGTCTGCGGAGGTCTCACAAAATGGACATTTTAGAAAAGATGGTCAGGTTCACCAGACTGCCTCTTATAAAGTATATCATTGCTGCTCTCTGCTGGTCAAAAGCATTATTCTCTTCAATTAAGATGAGCAGAGGTGTAGAATGGGTCAAAGAGGGAAAGCAGTGCTTTCAAAATGATATGGACTGGTGCTAGATAAGAGTTATTAAATGACTTCATAGACTGCAATATACATTTTTATGCAGAAACACTGATTTTAGTGAGGGCCTATTGGACCCCTAAAGATGTGCAAAGTATCCCCATTTTTGTAGACCTTTTACTCATAGGAAATATGGGCTCTATCAGATATTTCTTCAACCACTAAACTACTCACCACTTTTTAGTGTAGAACTTACTATAAGGCATCATGTTTGTATTTTTGGCAGGAAAATTGGCAAGTCCTACTGAGGATTATTACCTTGATATACTGCAAAATCCTAAAATGTTATCTTAATCCTAAAATAAAGATTAAATCTCTATATATGTACAATCTATTCTACTGAAAACTTATTTTTAAGAGTGTATGGATGGTAGTTTTTGATTATTCAGAATACTTGCATACGAAGGGTCCTTCACGAGCAGCACAATGGGGAAAATCTCGGGCTCAAAAGCCTGACACGCAGGTTTACCCAGGCTCTGCCACTTACTGGCTTTGTTTCCTTGGGTCAGTTCTTGAATATCTTTGAGCTCCACGTCCCTATTTTCAAATGGGGGAAATCATAATACCCACCTCCTATTGTTATGACAAATACGAATTGAAATATTCCCTATGAAATGCTTAACAGTGCTCCCTGCAAGTTAATTGGCAGTCAATCATAACTGTTACTATTCATGTAAGACAGCCTAAGTAGTAGTATTTATTACACCTTCCAAAACAAAAATATTTTACCACAGGTTTTAAATATATTATGTAGATATCTGGAGAAAGCTGTCTTTAGAGCTGTTCTTAGCTCTGACACTGGCTGTGTAATTTAAAGTAATGTCTTAAATTTTCTGAGCCTTGAAATGTTTCCAGATGCTTGCTGTGCCCTAAGGTTCTAACGTGTCTCTATGTTTTAATTTTATTTACCTCTATTCAGTGGCCTATGGTACAAAGTGTTTTGTTTTCTGACCTACTGTTCTCCACCTAATGACTCACCCGAAGAACAAATAACCACTGGAGGAAGCGAGTAATCTTTCTGGAGAATTAGCAAAGGATAATTTTTAGAAGGAACAACGAAAGCAGAAAAGTACACACACACAATCTTGCCTTTCTCTTTTCAGATATTACCACACTAAAATATGATCTGACTCTTCTGTGTTTATTAGTTCAGCAAATAGGTATTAGGTTTTCACTGGGTGTGTAAACTAGAAGTAACAGTGTGCTGAATCTTGAGAAAACTGGTTGCTAGAGGTAGAACAACAAGAATGTTCCAGATGTTTCCTGTCCTTTCCTCCATTCCTCCATTGTGGTGCCTCTCAAAGCCTAAGTTGATGATAATTCTCTTGGGATGCAGGTTTAGACATGTCTATATTAAGAGACATGGCAGGTAGTCATCCTCCAGTCCAAGCAAACTCATCAAGTTCCGTACTGTTGCTGGAGGGTTCCAGCAATATGAATTCTATAGACAAAGCAGGGTCAGTCAGACCCCAGAGTTCTGATACGACTTAGATATAAGGGTTGAGTCAGGCCAAATTATTAATTTCTGTCTTCTGTAGTCACTGTCCCTTTTCCTTGAGAATCTTCCTTATTTATTTGTGACTTCCTCCTTTCTCTAACAAGATCTCTCATACCTTTTTATGATGCTATACAAGCTCAGCTGCCTCCATGCTCTGCCCAGGCCTGCCTTCCTTAACTGCACACTGTGGGCCCTTCTCAAAACCGACCTCTGGGTTCCATTCCTTTGATCAACCCTACTGAATTCCTGAACACATCAGGCTAATATTTCCCTTTTCTGTCCTGTCATCTTGGCAAAATATTTGAATAAGAGGGATTAGGGTTGAACATGGTAAAAGATCCATTCTCATGGTTAGATTTCAAGGCCAGGAAGACCCTGAAAACCCTTCAGAATCGTGGTACCTGGCAATACCACTGGTGCACTGGGAGAGCTCCCTCTATCACACAGAGCAAATGATAGAAGAAGCAACCCTTTCAATCAAAACAGAGCAGCAGTGAGTAGCATTTCCACAGATGGAGAATACGTGGAGCAGAACTTAAATCCCTTCCAGTGGTTTCCTCAATGCTCAAGCTTTTCTTATCAGGGAAGGCAGGATAAATTCTCGTTCTCCCCCGTACTTCATATTTTTCTTCTTTCATTTCTTTGTAATACAATATTTGATATGTTTGAAGATGCCA
Organism: Symphalangus syndactylus; assembly: GCF_028878055.3. Lineage (NCBI taxonomy): Eukaryota > Metazoa > Chordata > Mammalia > Primates > Hylobatidae > Symphalangus > Symphalangus syndactylus. The sequence continues at coordinate 28,899,162 of NC_072438.2, forward strand.
TATCTTTAGTAAAAAAAAAGAGGCTTTGTTTGACTCTAATATTTGTTAAATTAGTAAACTCTTTTAGCATCTTATAATCTAGTCAAAATGTCTTTAGAATGATGTCTTAGATCTGACGCTGTGTTAAAGTAATGTTTTAACTTTTTGGAGTCTCTGTTCATCTGCTCAACAGGTATAACAATTCCTGTTTCAGCACTTACTACTATAAAAACATAGTAAAAGATAGTTATGATGAGATTATTAGCATTTTAATGAAAAAAAGTAGTGGTAAACTTAGCAATAGGAAATTTTTCCATAGTAATAAAAACTCTAGATGTTGTTATGAACACATTTAGAAATAATAGTTAATGAAACATGTATTTTTCTAAAATGAAGCCTTTTTCCCTTACATAAGTGTTTTTGTTTGTTTGTTTGTTTGTTTTTTATGGAGTCTTGCTCTATTACCCAGGCTAGAATGCAATGGTATGATCTCAGCTCACTGCAACCTCTGCCTCCTAGCTAGGTTCAAGTGATTCTCCTTCCTCAACCTCCCGAGTAGCTGGGACTACAGGCACATGCCATCACACTCGGCTAATTTTTGTATTTTTAGTAGAGACAGGGTTTCACCATGTTGGCCAAGTTAGTCTTGAACTCCTGACGTCAAGTGATCTGCCCGACTCGGCCTCCCGAAGTGCTGGCAGCCATTAAGCCCAGCCAACATTTTTGTTTTTAATCTTAAAGCTATCATCTTTGAGTTTTAGCAGAAACTACTGATGGCCATGTTTTCTAATAAACTCCTTCCAGTCCCTTGGACGAAGTCAAAATGCATATGCGGAGTCATTGCCATCCACATGTCTTTGCTTTGCTAGTGTTGTCTCTACCACCTGGAATTCTTTTTTCTATTTTCAATTCCTTCTCACCTCTGTGCCCTAAGGATCCCACTCAAATAGTGTAAATATTATTAATTCCTCAAAACTCAGTTCCACTTCCCTTCCATCAGATTCCCCATCTTATTTTTCTTACTGTACTTATACCTTTCTTGTCAAACTTTATATTCTTGTATATTTTCAAACACAAATATGCTTTTTCATGCTGTGGTCGTTCTGTCTAGAGAGCATGCCGTCATTCTTGTTCGTCCTAGAAATCACTTACTAATCCTAAAAGCTCAGATTCTGAAGCTTTTCTCAATAAGTTCTTGCAGAAAGGGCACTTCTTTCTTTTTCTTCTTCTTCTTCTTCTTCTTCTTCTTCTTCTTCTTCTTCTTCTTCTTCTTCTTCTTCTTCTTCTTCTTCTTCTTTTCTTCTTTTTTTTTTGGTTGTTCTCTCACCATTCTTTTACATCCGCATGGTAGGCAGAATTATGGCCTCATGATGTCCAAGAACTAATCCCCAAGAACTATGAAGATGTTAACTTACATAATAAAAGGGACTTTGCGTATGTGATTACCTTAAGGATCTTGAGATGGGGAGATTATCCTGGATAATCCTGGTAGGCAGAATGTATTCCAATATGTTGTAAACTGAAAGAGAGAGGCGGGAGGCTGAGTGTCAGGGCAATGCAGTTTGAGAAGACTCGGCTGCCATGGCTGGCTTTGAAGATGGAAAGGAGTCATGAGGCAGGAGTTCAGGCAGCCTGGAGAGGATGGAAAATGCGAGACGGATTCTCCCCTAGAGTCTCCAGAAAGAAACACGGGCCTGCCAAGAACTTCATTTTACCCTAGTGAAAGTCGTTCAGACTTCTGACCTCCAAAACGATAAGGTAATAAATGTGTGTTGTTTCCAACCATTAAATCTATGGTAATTGATTCCAGTAGCCATAGGAAGCCAATACAATCACTCCACTCTAACACTAGGTATTTTTTTTAACTTGGGTTTGCATGTTGCTGTATTTTAGATTTCTTCAAAAAAAATCCCACATCACACTAAGACTCTTATTTATTTATGAATTTTCTCTGGAACAAAAATTAGGAAAGTGAGACCTGCAGCCTGAGCTGCCATAGGTGCATTACTTGTTTGAATTATTTGCTTTGTCCTCGGAAGAGAAGAAAACGAAAAAGAAAGAAGAATAAGACAAAAATAGAAACGTAAAGAAAAGTAAGCACCTCTTTCCGTTTTATTATATCAGTCAGAAGTACTTCAGGTAAAATGGGAAGAATGCCAACACTTTTTTGAGCACGTACTAGGTAAAATGGTCATTAGAGAAACTGTGAATTTGGATACATGGCCCAGACGCCCCTTCAATGACGTACTGTGCCCAGTTTGCTCAGAGTACTGTCAGCAGAACACCCCCTGGGGCCAGCTTCTCAGGGATGGCCTCAGCTGTAGATAATTATCTTGCTGTGATCACACCCTTCCCAGCCCACATCCAATGAGACATCGACTCTCCATCTTGACTCAACTCAGGACAACTCTAAAGGAACGTTCTAGCCTCAGCGCTGCCCCTGGAATTGGCTGAAGCTTTCTTTGAAAGTGAAACGCAGCTCAACATCTTCTGCCCGGGCTTACTGTCTTTCTCTCCGTCCATAGATGTGAATCTCAGGAACATTCCATAATAAATATTCTACACACTAAATACCAGCTTAGGGGCTGTTTCCCAGGGACTCTAACCTATGACACTATTTTTAGAGTGAAGAAAACAGAAGTGTAGAAAGGTTAATTTACTCTCCCTCAGCCACGTATAATGATCAGTCTTTTTAACCCCAGAGTCCACATTCTTTCTAACATACTGAGCTTCTCACACTGGGCTATGTATCAAGTCAAAGTTACAGGATAGATGTCCCTGGAAAGTCAATTTTACCCAATTACCAGAAATTTAACACACTCTCTCAGATTCAAAAGTTCATAGTAGAGTGCAAAATTCAATGAGCTTTTAAGAAAAAGCATGGTCTTTCAAAAAAATAGTCTTTTATTTATTACAGGCAGCTATAGTACAGATTGCTGTCAGGCTGCTTGGCTTTGAATCCATGTTTTGCTGGTTACTACCTGTGTGGCCTTTTGCAATTTGCTTTCTCTTTTGGGCCTCAGCCTCTCCACTTAAAAATCAGGTTATAAAAGTACGTATTTCATGATAATATTGAGGAGAACGAAATTATATGATTCATGTGAACTTCTTAGAACAACGTTTGGTACATCTTAAGTGCTCAGTAAGTGCTTACAATCTTATCAAAGCCCATCAAAGCCCATTCCCTTTCCTCTGTGTTTAGAGTACTTAATTAACTAATTAATTACTGCATCTAAAAGGATTGCACAATGTTAACATAATGCACTTCCTCTGTGCCTTGATTTTAATTTAAACTTTATGCTAATAATTTTCTGTCTCCTCCAACGCACCCCGCTATTCTAAAAACCAGCTTGAATTTAATAATAATAATAATACATAAACCCTCAATATTCTCTTATCTCCTAATGAATCAAGTCCAAACACTGCAGGCTGCTTTATGATCTGATCCTCACCCAGTTTACCAGTCTTTTTTCTGAATTTGCCCTGACAAAGTGGACTACTCTAGTCCCTGCCCCCTCCTTTCTTTCTGCAAAAGTGTATTTGCTCAAGTTGGTTTCCAAGGTTGGAAAGTCCCTGTCCACCTGCTGTTGATCACTTTTAAGGCCCTCTCAGTCTCAGTTTCTTCATGAAGCCCTCCCTGTCCCCTGTAGCCTGCCTCTGTCTCTGCCTCCACTAGCATGCATTCTTTGGAACAGTCACTTATTGCAGTTGATCCTTTTAGTCAAGTGTGACTTGTACATACAGGCATAACTTGGAGGTATTGTGAGTTTGTTTCTAGACCCTGGCAATAAAGCAAATATAGCAATAGAACAAGTCAGACAAACTTTTTGATTTCCACTGCATAAAATGTTACGTTCATACTATACTGTAGTTTATCGTGTGTAATAGCATTATCTCTAAGGAAGAGATGCATATACCTTAGTTCAAAAACACTTTAATACTAAAAAATGGTGACACAGAGACATGAAGTGAGTACATACTGTTGGAAAAATGGCACTGATAGACTTGCTCAATGCAGGGTTGCCACAAATTGTCAATTTGTAAAATACATAATATCTGCAAAGCACAATAAAATGAGGTATGTCTGGACAAACAGACTGTGAGTGTCCTAAGAACAGGGAGTCTCTGTTTTCTCTCTTTTCATAGAAAGTACTATGATAAAAAAATCCTTATAGACATTCAATAATTATTTCTTTTGAATGTTAGTATTTACATAATCATTTTTTGATATTGTTTGTTCTAGTTGAGAAAAACTGTCAGATATAATTTGAAAAAGATATGAAGAAGGAAAATTTGGTCTCTTCTTTGTAGACAATGAAATCCCTGATTTTATGTAGAAATATGTAGAGTCTACTGTGTTGGCTTAATGTTTGAATACACGCTTACCATAGAAGATCTCAGATAGGAAAAGTTTAGGAAAAGCATGACCCATCTTTTATTGAAATGTACACTTTAATTCTGTGAAAATGTTTCAATGTAAAAGAAATGATGCAAGTAAATCTGCATCCATTCAACAATAAAATCTCGTTTTAGGGCATTACAAAAGATAAATGAGGTTAAGCAAGGTAACATGTGAGTTTGTATATTTTTTCAGGATAAGGAGATAACAGAAAATAACAACAAAAAAACCCTGGCTCCAGTCTGTAATCCCAGCACTTTGGGAGGCCGAGGCGGGTGGATCATGAGGTCAGAAGTTCGAGACCAGCCTGGCCAACATAGTGAAACCCCGTCTCAACTAAAAATACAAAAAATTAGCCGAGTGTGGTGGTGTGCACCTATAATCCCAGCTACTCGGGAGGCTGAGGCAGGAGAATTGTGTGAACCCAAGAGGCGGAGTTTGCAGTGAGCCGAGATCGTGCCATTGCACTCCAGCCTGGGTGACAGCACGAGACACCATCTCAAAAAACAAACAAACAAACAAAAACAAACAAAAACAAAATTTAAACAAAATCTAGGCTGCCCTGGGCTGAGGATCTTAGAACCTGCTTTGATCAGAGGAAGGACAAAAGGAGCTTCTGTATTATTTGCTCAGTGAATAGTTTGATCTGAAATGAAAAAGAGCTTAGGCCATGTGAGACTCCAGTGAGAGGTGATGAATTGGCTAGCTTTGGGAATAATCAGTACTGTGCATTACAAATGGGAGGGGTTAGTTACGTCTACACATCCCAGAACTTTTATACTCCCGGAAGATGGCAGGACAGGCTTATGGCTATTCTTTGACTTCAGCTACTCTGTTTTGGGGGCTCTGTAGTGAAGATTATCTCTAATCATCAACTTGCGGCTTCAGAAATGTGATTATCAATCAGGGTTCCTGATTGAAATTTTCAGTCAGGGTTCCTGAGAGCTCCTGGATGTGTGAGCTGTAACTTAACGGCAAAGATCTGAGGTCAGAGTTGCTATCTTCCTATGTGTCTCCTACCCTTGCCTTCCTGCCAGCATCTCTTCACCTTGTCATGCTTTCAGAGCAGGAACTGACACAAATTGGATGTTGGACTCCCAAGAAACGTGTCACAGCTATTTAGAAAGTGATAATAATCCTAATGCCCTGTAACGATTTGAGGATTAAGGAATAAAACTGCAAATATTATGCATGGCATATAGATATTTGAAAATAGGTGCTGTAAATGGAGACAAAATCTGTGAAGGAGACCAACTCATTTGGCATTTTCATATTCTTACTATGTTTAGTTCATATCTATATAACATAGAGAAATGTGGATCCTGCAAACTAAGACATGGAGAGGAATTTCTTTATACTTGCAAGAAAAAAAAATTATAAAAGACATTGAAACTGACCAAAAAGATTACTAGGTGTTGTGCAGAATTCTCAAGATAACTCCCCCAACATTCAGGTTTCCTGGTTATTTGATCAAGCATTAATTCAGGTATTCCCTAGGAAGACATTTTGCAGATGTGAAGTCCTAAGTCAGTTGACCTTAAAATACAGAGATTATCTACATAAACTTAATCTAATCACACCAGCCCTTAAAAGTGGAGAACAGAGAACTTTGTCCACTGGTGGCAGGGGGAGAAACAGAAAGATCCAAAGCAAGAGAAGGACTCAAAACTCCATTGCTGGTTTGCAGATAGAGAAGATTAAGTGAGAAGTAATAAGGGTGGTCTCTAGGAGTGGAGAGTGACCACTGACCAATAGCCAGCAAGGAAATAGGGAACCTCAGTCCTACAACCACACGGAACTGAATTCTGCCAGTGACCTGAATGAGCTTGGAAGGAGATTCTTCCTGAGAGATTCCAGGCAGTAGCCCAGCCCAGCAACACCTTGATTTTGGCCTTATGAAACCCAATGGTAAAGGCAGCTGAGATAAGCTAGACACTTGATCTACACTTGATCATAAATGGGTATTGTTTTAAGCCACTAACTTTATGGTTATTTGTTACATTGTAATAGAAAACTAATACACTTGGTGTTTTCAATGGACCAGTAGGCTTTGTTTAACCACAGCCATCACAGTTTCTTTTTTTTTTTTTTTTTTTTTTTTGAGACAGAGTCTCACTCTGTCACCCAGGCTGGAGTACAGTGGCGTGATCTTGGCTTACTGCAACCTCCACCTCCCAGGTTCAAGCAATTCTCTACCTCAGCCTCCTGAGTAGCTGGGATTACAGGCACCCATCACCATGCCCAGCTAGGTTTTTTTTGTATTTTTAGTAGAGATGGGGTTTCACCATCTTGGCCAGGCTGGTCTTGAACTCCTGACCTCGTGATCCACCCACCTTGGTCTCCCAAAGTGTTGCGATTACAGGCGTGAGCCACCGCGCCAGGCCCAGAGTTCTTATTCTGTGAAGTCTCTGTGCCTTTAATTCCCCTTGAGTGATTGTACAGCTCTGTAAGTTGTAGATAACTGATAACAATACAAATATTTTTGTCTATAGATACACACATGAATTTTATCCTTCAGAAATACAACCCCCTTCTGCCCATGCAATAAACCAGTATTTTATTTATTTGTCAGTTCACGTTGGCATTACTTATCTGCTGATATATGAGTGGTACTTTAAATCCTTCTTTGAACCAGTTGTAACATCCGTATCACACTAAAGAGTTAAATAGAATCCTTGAAGTATTTATTTTATATTTGTATAAGAGTCATTATTTACCCTTTTATAAAACATATCATTTAATAGAGATACATTCAGAAATTTCTAAAATTTACAGGGCAAGGACTATTTATTCATCCCAGAGCTTATGTCAAAAACAGAGCTAAATATTGTATATAAGCTCATCTATTCCTCATGCTAAACCCCTGACCCTGGTATGAAGAGTCCCTAATTGAAATAAAGAAACCAAGACTCAGGCACATCACAAAACATTCTGTAGAGCAAACAGTGCTGGAGTCTTGGAGCTGAGAAGTTGGCATACTGCAATATAAAGCTACTACTACTTCCGTTGTTCCATAAAGCTTTCCAATGTAAAATGAGGCTCATCTCCTTTCACCCTAACCCAGCATCTCCTCCTTATTTCTTCAGTCCATTCTTGATGTCAACATTTTCCTCATCAGTCAAGTTTGAAAACTTAGAGCAATTTTTGTCTTTTCATTTCCTTTTCTTTCTATATCCATTCGTTATCAAATGCCTTAAGTTCAGCATCTACCATCTCTTGTAGCCTCTTCCTCTTTCTGTTTCTGCTACTATCATCTAAGTTTCTTCTCACACTAAAAGCAGCTCAAATAGGCAAACAGGACGAGATCTGAGTTTTGGGAGTTTGGCACTTTTACAATTTTACAGGGCCATCTTTAGGGAAAAAAAGTAGTAATATGAATACACAATGAAACGTTTATTCAGAATGAGAAAATAAGTCACAAGAAATTAACAATCTTAGAACTTCTTATTTCTTTGTTTTGAGATTTCTGGTAAAAATTTACCAGAAATTTTTACATACAGGTGATTCCTGACCATAACTCAACACCCTTTCCCGCTCTAAACTCCCTGCAACTCCACCTACTCACCGGGGCCATGCAAAGAAGTAACCCTAATACACAGGCTTCCATAGCTTTAGAAACGTAGAGTCTACTATCAATTCTTTTTCCATTTTTAGTAAAGGAAATAAATTATGCAATGGAAGGTCTAACAAATTATTCAGAGTTTCACGGAGGTGGGGAGAAGTTACGAACCTGGGAGGTTTTAAACATTCAGATTCCTGAACTATAACCCAATCTTCTAAATAAAAACTTGAGGACATCTGTAGTTTTACAAGGCTCCACAGGTGAAATGGATGCAACTGACCTATGAATTACGAATTTGAAAACCACTGCTCTAGCTCAACTGCATGAAAAGTGACCTGATCCTCTGTCTCTAAAGGTTAAAGTTTTCAGAGTGCAACAGGGTCCTCCGATATTTCTGGGGCACTGTGGTCTGTACAATGCAAAATTCAGAAGCTATAAAAAATGGAGGTGAAAAGGGCCCTGATTAAAGTCTGAAACAGAAGCAACTGCTTTTCTCTCTGTGCAGCTACTATACTGGTCTTGATTCAAGTAAAGCAATGTGCCTGATGAGAATCACTGAAGCACAGAAAATGGTCTGGTACTGAGAGATGAGCAAATGAATCCCAAGTATCAGGAGTACAGAGGACCAGAAAAGAAGTATTTCCAACACCCACGCCTGACTAAAGATTTCACTAGACTCTTAGCTCAAAGGGACAATAGATAAACATCAGGTCTATGCTGCAAATTTGCCTGCATATTAATTATAATTTATTCCTTCTCTCTTTGTCCTTGCATTAGACTGTTTAATTCCGTGTATGAATTCATTTTGAAGTGTAGAGTCCATCGTTCTCAGTAATTAGCTTTACAAAGTCTATCATCGAAAATATTGTTTCAGATTCTTTGAATACAGATTCTATGAAAGAGAAAAATCCTTAAAAGTGGGAGACCCGGCCCGGCGCAGTGGCTCACACCTGTAATCTCAGCACTTTGGGAGGCTGAGGCGGGAGGATCATGAGGTCACGAGATTGAGACCATCTTGGCTAACACTAAGTCTCTACTAAAAATACAAAAAATTAGCCAGGCGTGGTGGCGGGCGCCTCTAGTCCCAGCTACTCAGGAGGCTGAGGCAGGAGAATGGCGTGAATCCGGGAGGCGGAGCTTGCAGTAAGCAGAGATCGCGCCATTGCACTCCAGCCTGGGCGACAGAGCGAGACTCGTCTCAAAAAAAGAAAAAAAAAAAGTGGGAGACCAATAAGAATTATTCAGATTCTATTGGCCAGAGCAGGAAGCTCAGCTACCAGCATTTATCTTTAGATTCCTACCACATATGATTGCCCCAACTGAAACACAGGTTAGAGAGTCTGCTGTATTTCTAAAGTGATGAGAATAAATCTTCCTGTCACTTTATGTCACAGTCACACAGTTCCCGAATAGCAACCCATAGATAGAGCCCTTGGCAAATTTGTTATCAGCGGTGTGTGTTTACACATGGCAAGTGTCTGGGAAACAAAGAAAAAAAGGAAAATATTGACAGTGTAGAGGATGTTCTTCCTTCTGGAAACTCATATAAGATTTTGAAACACAGCTGAATAAAAACTACCTTTATGTTCAACATAAATTAGGAAATGATTTAATACTAAGCATAATCGAAGTCATAGAAAAGCATTTTTTATTCTTTTGCTCTATCAAGACACATTTCATTGTTTCTCGTGGTTACTGAGTGTATCTCATCTCTGTATATACAGATTTATATATTAGACCTACCTTTTGTGTGTGTGTGTGTGTGTGTGTATGTATATATATGTGGGGGGCATATATTTATATATATTTATAGCAACATATGCTGTAACTTCTACACATTTTGCCCTCTGTCCTGGGAGGTGGACCAGAAGGGTTAAAAAGTGCCTGTGTCCTCTGGCTTCTGGTTGGGCTCAGCCTAGGGAGTGCCTGGCCTGAGCTGGAGGGAGGTGAGGTATTCAAGATCCTTCCCTGAGGCTTGGCTGCAGCTGGGTAAGGTACACTCCTTGACCAAAGGCTACAGTTCCATTCCTTGGACCTATCTACCCGATGCCCCCACCCCCAAACCTGAGTTCCAATAACTCTTCCCTCTTCACTCCTTCAGTTCTTGGGGTGGCCCAGTTTGCACTGCTGTTGCCAGCCAGAGAGACTGTAGCTTTCCTTAAGGTTTCCCTACACCCTTTGTAAATAGTTCCTTTATTAAACTCTTTTCAAATTACCCAATTTGTGTGATCCATATCTTCCTGACTTGGACCCTGATATTTTTACTGAATATTGACTAGTAAGTGTATTGCTCACGAACTGAACTGCTTCAAAATTGTTGAGCTCCTAACACATAATTTATTAATATTTTTATTTATTATCAAGGTTTTTAAAAATGTATTTATTCCTAATTTCTTTCAAAAATAGATTTATGGCAGGAATTATTTTGACATTATATTCCAGGCCATTAAAATCATCGAGTACTTTGGCCGGGTGCAATGCCTGTTATCCCATCAATTTGGGAGGCCAAGGTGGGTGGATCACTTTAGGTTAGGAGTTCAAGACCAGCCTGACCAACATGGTGAAACGCTGTCTCTACTAAAAATACAAAAATTAGCCAAGCATGGTGGCAGATGCATGTAATCCCAGCTACTTGGGATGCTGATGTGGGAGAATTGCTTGAACCTGGGAAGCAGATATTCCAGTGAGCCAAGATCGCGCCACTGCACTCCAGCCTGGACAACAAAAGTGAAACTCCATCTCAAAAAAAAAAAGAAAAAGAAAAAAAATTCAAGTACTTTGGGAATAATAGCAAGAGGACTTTGAAAAAATCAAGTACTATTTTTATGAATTCTGGGCATTTTCCCCTCAAAATCATAGACTAAATACTACTCAATGAATACTCAGTGCATCTCTTCATGTTATGAAAATCAGGAAACTGCTGCCTAATGGCTTAACCTTTGATGTAATGATTTTCGCTCAGTAGCTTAAATCTATGACAATGTTCATATTTATTGTATTCTACTCTTTGCCTTTAGGCTAAGGAACCATATGCTTTATGACATTGTATATTATAAAGAACAATCTATACCAAAATAACAACTTTCAGAGAACAAAAACAGAGGATGCTTGAGTCAACAATTGCTAAGATATTGGACAGACAGCAAGGTGAGTAACGGAGATAATAATCTGGAAATATGGAATACTGACACTACTAAAACCATATTTGGGTGACTAAATTAATGCCACACTTTTCATCCACCTACATAATGTTTACGCATCCAATGATGATAGTTACGTTTATCCAATGTCAAGGCATGCTTACACCATTGTGACATATAATACCTTTACCAAATGCTAATTATTTTACTAATTTAAAAAATATTTAAATATAAGAAGTGAAATTCCACTGTCAAGATGCATTATTCATTGTTTTTCCTTTATCAGTTCAAAAAATATTATTCTTATAAAAGAACTGGACCAAACTGTGATACTACAGAAGAAGAAAAAGAAGCTGAAGTAAACAACATTAAGAAAGGCCAAGTAAAGTGGCAAATCACAGCAAATAACAATTTATCCCTACAAAGAAGGACAGCACAATTCAATTCACCAAATTATTTTATTTATCTCTGAGTAGCAATATGAATGATCAATCTGTTTTGATGAACACTAAAACTTTGCTGAATGGAAAATTGCACTGCCTTTAACATGTCAAATTTAGGTACAGTAAAAGAAAATGTGAATTAAATTGGCTTTGAGTATACAGCATTAAAAGATAAATTGCCAGCTTAGAAATATCTTTCCCAGTAGCTTCATTTGAACCAAAATATTTTGCTTAGGAGGAATTACATAAGTGTGCAAACTATATAATAATTATTTCTTGGTCCTTAAATTTGAAATATTCTCAAAAGTCTAAATGCAGAAAAAGGCTAAGAAGATTATAAGAAGAGAAAGATCTAGTTCGATCAAAGATTTTGGCTGTTAACTAGAGAGGGTTTTATAGTTTTGGAATAAACAATTTAGCAAAACCCTGAAATTCTTTCTTCCTTCATGCATTTATGCATTTAACACAAAGGAGTATTTGTTAAAATACTCCTATGTGCAAAGTTTGTCCTAAGAAGTGGGAATTAAATATTGAAAACTCTCTGTTTCCAAGGAAGAGTAAAGTGATCAGAGAATTTCATCTGAGTAATTGTCATGACCAATATTTGAAACCGCTTTAAGCCATAGCTCCAAAAACCACATAACTGGAGCTTCAGGACCCGTCTTGTGGCTCCTGGAAAATGAATTTTAAATTGAATCCTGAGAGATTAGTAGGAGTTATCTAGGTGACCAGAGAAGGGTCTCAAGTAAAAAAGCTTCCAAGGAGACAGCAACATCTGCAGAAGTCTAGAATGAGAAGACGCAGGACCATTCTAGGAAATCCGAGAAGTTGATTTGGTGAAAGCAAATATGTTAAGTTTTGAAAAAGGACATGGTTGACATAAGGAAAGACCAGAAAAAAAATTTAGAATGTTGAGGTGAAAAAATTATACTTTATTAATAATTAGTCCCAGAATCTCTGTTAGGAAGGAAGCTTTGGTTAGGAACATATCCAAACTTTTAGTCCAGAGGCAAGACTAAGGAGAGTAATGAAGTAAAGAAAAGAGGAGGATGAGTTGTTCTGCTTTGGAAATGAACAGGGATTTATGGTTTGGGGACACTGGAAAAATGAGAAAAGGGGAAATAAAAAAGCAGGAATAAAATGATAAAGGGAGGACAAAGAAATTATAAAAACATGGACTTTATTTCACTGTGTTGAAAATGTCCTTTTATGACACCCCAATAATATTCAGTACCATCTACCACAAAGACAAAAGAGATAAATGCATTTGTAGTGTTTTGTTTTGTATTTGTGGAAATACAAGTTCTATATCTGTTGTCACATCAGGGCAGTGATAGAATTGCCTGTCACGGTCAGTACGTAGAGTCAACTGTTATTCAGCAAAGGGAGGATGACTCTAGCACTTGGCAGACACCTTGGAGATGGTATGAGACGTTTCACAGGGCAGTGTGCAGGGATTGGAGCCAATCTTCCAGTTCAAAGGAGCGTGGAGTTCCAGCAAACACATAGGGTACATAGAACTCCAGAAAGTTGGAGACTGATTTAAGGATGATGGGAGTGTTAATGAGGGTAATGCTTGGCTCCATTTGTCGTCTGGATACACTGTGCCAATGGCTGAGAGGGAGGCAGGACTGAGGCAGAGAGGCCAGTTAGGAAAGCAAGTATGTTGGGTCACTTGCAAAGCCACCATTGATTCTGATGTTCTGGGATGGCTCCCCTGACTGTGATCTCAGTTCACCTGGTTCCAACCTGGGGATGCAGACCAAGTACTTAGACCTTAGTCAAAGACATTACCCCTGTCTTAGAGGAGGGAGTGATAGAGTTGGGTGATCGTGTGTGTGCTTGCACGTATGCATTGGAGGAGTGTATAAGCATAAAGGAAACAAGAAATATCAACATGGCTCAAGTTGTTATTCCTGTAAGACCACCTGTGAGTATAAAATTGTGTGTGTGGTTACCCACACAATAAGCAACTGATGAGAACTAAATTGAATCAAATTAGAAATTTACAAGCCCCACATTCTGTAATTCCGCCCTGGCAGAAAAATAGACCTAAATTCAGACTATCAGTCTTAATAAGTATCTAATGAAGAAGTTTGAAATAAAGGCAATCTGCTGACTTGGGTGCTTTGAAAAAAGAAAGGCCTCAAGCTAGCCATTATTTCTTGTTAATCAACACAGTCGTTAATGAATATAAAATTTACATCCTTGTTACCATAACATTTAAGTTACATCTTTCAACCCATTTTGTATCTTGTCATCACTCGGTTTTGTTTCTATCTAAAAATCTACTTGCTAGAAAGGAAAAAGAGGCTTTCTGTAATATTAGAATATTTATTTAAATAGTTCTAAGGACTATGGACTGTAAACTTAAAATTAATAATGTTTGCCAAAGGAAATACCTTTGTTAGAACACTTGTGATAGAAACATTTGTTCCTTAACACAAGAGTTAAGTGTAGCTTGTCATAGGAGGTGGATTTTAGCCATAAATCCTAGTGACACTGATATCATTAATCAAGTTCTAAGTAATTCTACCTGTATAAGAAAATCATGATTTTATTAAAATTACAACTGTAACTAATGACTTCCATAATTTCCCACAATCACATCAGGACTTTACCTCTGTTAGTCTACTTGGGCTGCCATAACGAAATACCATAGAATGGATGTCTTCAACAAAAGATTTTTTTTTTTTTTTTTTTTTTTTTTTGCTTTTCTGGAGCCTGAGAAACCCCACATCTGAGTGCTAGCATGGGTGAGATCTGGTGTGGCCCCTCCTGCTTTGCAGATGGCTGTCTTCTCTGTGTGTCCTCACACAGTGACGAGAGATAGCCAGCTCTTTGGTTTATAGGGGGACCAATCTTGTTACAAGGGACCCACCTTCCTGAGCTCATCTAAACCGAATTATCTCCCAAAGTCCTCATCTATCATCACATTGAGGATTAGGGCTTCAGCATATTAATTTTGAGGGGCACGATTCAGTCCACAGCCCTCTCTCTGTGCTTGTATCACTGCTTTTTCTTCCTTGCTGTGAATGAACTGAATGGTATGGGCTTTCATCTAAGGACACCCTCTAGCCTTGTGCACAGGCTCTGAAAAGTTCTTGCACAGGGACAACATTGTCGGGACTTAGACCTTTTTCTCCTCCATCCTCAAATTTCACTTTTCTGTTAGATCAGTTCCATCAGCCTGCACAATACTGCAACTATTTCTATATTGAAGATTAATATAAAAACAAAATAGTCTGGGTGTGGTGGCTCATGCCTATAATCCTAGCAGTTTTGGAGGCAGAGACGGGCAGATCACTTGAGGTCAGTAGTTCGAGACCAGCCTGACCAACATAGTGAAAACTTGTCTCTACTAAAAATAAAAAAATTAGCCAGGCGTGGTGGCACACGCCTGTAATCCCAGCTACTCGGGAGGCTGAGGCAGGAGAATTGCTTGAACCTGGGAGGCAGAGGTTGCAGTGAGCCCAGATAGCGCCACTGCACTCCAGCCTGGGTGACAAAGCTAGACTCCGTTTCAAAATAAATAAATAAAATAAAATTTAGGAAACTGTTGACCCTACATCCCCTTCCAACTTATGGTCTAATTTCTTCACTTTCCATTAGAGCCACTCACCTAATGTGTCTATATTCACTATCTCTAACTTCTTTTCTTCCATTCTCTCATGTTTTAAAAATAAATAAGATCATTATACAAAACTCAAACAATATAGGAAAGCAAAGGAAGTCTTGCTTCTATCACTGCCCCACCAAACTCATAATATAAGCCATTTTTTTTTTGGTTTCTAATTTCTAATTCTTTCCACTTTTCTAATGCAGACATCAATATACTGTATAGGCTTCTGCAGTTTGTTTGTTTTTACTCAGATATACCCAGGAGATTTTCCCACTGTCATTATTTAAAGAATGAGTCCCCAGTCCCCAGGCCACAGACAGACAGGTCCTGGTCCACGGCCTGTTAGGAACTGGGCTGCACAGACGGAAGTGAGCAAAAGCCAGCGGTGATCATTATCACCTGAGCTCCGCCTCTTGTCAGATGAGCTGCAGCATTAGATTCTCATACAAGAGCGAAGCCTATTGTGAACTACGCATGCGTGGGATCTATGTTGCGTATCCCTGATGATCTGAGGTGGAACAGTTTCCTCTTGAAACAATCCCCACCCCCCAACCCTGTCCGTGGAAAAATTGTCTTTTCCACAGAACTGGTCCCTGGTGCCAAAAGGGTTGGGGACCACTAATTTAAAGAAGTTCTTCATTCTTTAGTTTTACAATGGCTGTGTATGGTCATCGTTGATTCAACCATTCCTTACTTGCTGGACACTGGGTTGTTGTCATTACAAACAATATCCTAATTAACTCCTTAAACACATGGCATTTGATATTTGTGCAGGTGTATGCACAGGCTAGACTCCTAGTAGTAGAATTGTTGGCTCAAAGGGTGAATACATCTATAATTTATTTTATACATTACTGCCAAATTTCCTTCCGTAGGAGTTGTACCATTTTCAAATGTCACAAAGCAACATATAAAAGTATTTATTTTCCTGAAACCTTGCCAGCTGAGTGTATTTTCATATTTTGTATAGATAGATGACAAAAATTGTATTTTCAGTGTTATTTTAATTTGCATTTCTATTATGAATGACATTGAGCACTTTTTCTATGTGGTTAAAGGGCATTTGCATTTCTTTGTTAATTCTCTCTCTCTCCCTCTCTCTCTCTCTTTATATATATACATATACATATATATGTATATATATAAATGTATATGTATATATATATATAAATGCTTACTTGCTTTTCTATGAGTTGTTGGTTCTTCTCAATTTCTTATAGCTCTTTATATACTAAACAAATTATCCCATTGTCTGGACAACAACATGCAAATCATAAATACATCTATATTTTGCTTATCTTGAATCTGGCTTCCTAGAACCTTTAGAATTCTGGGAAAACCCCAGATTCAAAAGGAGCTTAGAAACACATATTTTACCACCTCTTGGGAGCTAAAAATACAGCTCCTTGAGCATTCAGTCATGTAAACATGACTACAAAAAGCCAAAGGTACAAAATTACACATCATGAGTTCTTTCATCAGGTATATCCACTCAGTACCCACCATGGGCGGTCAGGTAGTGCTCTAAGTATCAGAGACTTAGAGCCAAAGACCCACCCCCTAACTCAAGGATTTACACTGGTCACCAAACTGAAGGGCCAGTTAGTAGTTAAAAAAAAAATGGAAGAAAAAAGGTAAGAAATACATTGACTGGCTTGCAGTACAAAAAAAGAGAAATTATCCCATTGCTGTGATGAATTGCATCATCTCCATTATTCTTTGAATTTATCATAATCAAGTTGTTTGCCCTTATATATACTACAATTTTCTTTGTCAAGATCAAACATGACTTCTATGTGGCCAGTTCTAATATCAATTCTCGGTTCACCACTAAGTGATAAATGGTTTACATGATGGATACCCCAGTTACCCTGATTGGATCATCACACATCGTATGCTTGTATCAAGATACCACAGGCATGACACAAATATGTATAACTATTATGTATTCATAAAAATTAAATATTAAAAAGTAAATCTCCCACAGAAACTTAAGGTAAAACGATTCCCAGAGTATATGCTGAATGGTCATTATTTATTGTATCTTCAACCCATTTCTGAATCATGCCCAGCTCTTACGTTATAGCACATTTTCATTGCACAACCCCCGTGTCATCCTCTGTTGCTAGGATTCTCATTTCATTCATGTTGGAACAGTGACCTAAAGAGCTTAAATGTGCCATTATCAGATCTGCAACGGAGATGAACACTTGCCTATCCAACATCCATCTGTGTTAATAATAAACTACCATTTACATTAAAAGTGATAATCCTCCCAATTAAATATTCCATATTTCCCGGTATGATACAGCTGAATCTAGTCCTCTGGGAAAGTTTAATCTATGGTATGTTAGAAGTGATGTGTGAGACTTTACCAAAGCTCTTTAAATGGAACTCTTTCAGCTGAGAGGCATGCCCTCCTTGCCTTTTCCTCTTTTTGTCTTTCTGCTGCCTGGAATGTAAGCATAATGGCTGAAGCTCCAACAGTTGTGTTTGACCATGAGATGAACTTGTGAGTAAAAGCTATGTTCTAGGGCAGGGGTTTCCAAACTTTCTGTAACAGACAAAATAAATATTTTAGGCTTTATAGCCCACATTTGCTCTCTTTCATATTTTTCTATTTTTGCTTGATCTTCTTTTTTATATACTCCTTTAAAAAGAAAAATAAAATTTTTAATTTTGCAGGCCCTACAAATGCAGTCTGGGCCAGATATGCCTGCGGGTCCTAATTTAATGGGTAGCCTTACTCTAGGATGGTGGGAGAGAAAGATTAGAGAGTGCCTCATGACAGCATAGCTGGCACGCCAGCCCTATTTTTCATACCTCCAGACTTCCTTTATGAGACAGAAATTAATATCCATCAGTTTAAGCTACTGTTAACTTTGTGTTTTCTATTATGTGCAGATAAATGAATCCTAACTGACAAATGGCCTTCGAAGGAAATGTACATATTGCCTCTGCCAAGGAACCTTAGAAGACATTATTTTAAGGAGAAATACTATAAATACAAAAGCATGTAAATAGGAGAAAATTTCAAGGGCATATTTAGAAGAGAAGTTTGAAGTGAAGAATCTGCTCTGGAGGGTATGGAAATACATTTTGGTAAATATTATTCCATTGATTTGTCAAGTGAAGCCAGTTGATTGCAGTCCTGGGAGTGAGGAGGAGCAGTTTGAACTTGATTCATTAGGTAATACAGAGCTATTGGATGTTCTTAATCCCAGTGAGGGCATAAGAAAGCCATGTTTTGGAAGGAGTCACTTGTCAGTAATATAGTCTGGACTGGAACACGGAAGCTCTATGCTGGTGATCCTGGAGGGCTGAATCTCAAAAGTTTGAAATGACAATAGAAATAAAAAGTTGATCTGAGAGATGTTATGCAGGTAGGGGCAGAATGAGTGGACTAGTATTTGTTAGATAAATGCATGTAAACGTTGGGAGAGGAGGGAAGAGTTGGCTATATCTGCAGGTAATAAATTTCTGCTCTTATAACGTTTATAACTATTTTTGCTTCCTTGCTTACCTATCTATTATTTTCTATATTGTACACTTATTTCAACAGAACAATTCATGCTTCAACCCTCAAAAAATTGTCATCAGACACAACTTTATACCACTTAGTTGAGTTTCCTAATCTCTTTCAATAAATAGGTAAGCACAGAACTCCAGTTGTAGCTAAAGATTCTTGAATCTATTCAGGTCAATAGATTGATTAAGTAATAATAGTAATAACTCACAATTTTTAAGAGCATGGTATTTAACAGATGTTACAGACCACATAGATTCTGTGTTGTCTTCATAACAATCCTATTAGATGGCAGCTGGACACAGCCAGCTTCACCTTCAATATTGTGAAATGGTTCCTTGGAAGAAGCTGTCTAGCCAGGAACTGCATTTCCCTGTATCCACACCATTTTGGTGAATGCTCATGACTGGATTTTACCAATGAATGTGAACAGGAATGTTGTTAATAGCTTCTGGGCTAAAATGGTTATGAAAGTGCAAGAGATGCTCTAAACTGTCTTTCTCTGCTCAAAGAGATTCTAGGGGATCATGAAACAATTATTTGGAGACACCCAGGATCCCAGAGTCAATGCATGGAAAGAGCTATGCACGAGAGCCACCTAACACATGTAAAACTGTGACATACATGAGAAATATACATTAATTCCCTTAAGCCACTGAGATTTTTGAGCCAAGCCTGGCCTACTGTAACTAACACAGTAGGTGTTATTAACATTACCATTTATATACACAGAAATAAGACTTGGGAAGATTTGCCTAAGATACTAAATAATAGAGCTGTGATTAGTATTTGAAATATTTGATTTCAGAGCCCATGCTCTTAACCATTGCCCAATATCATCATCTTTTTATATAAATTTGTAAAAGTGGTGATACTGTTTTTATAATAAACTAGGAAGAAATTATAACCTCCTATATTTTGAGGTGTGTTGTTCATGTTCACAAAGCCCCATAGCCAACTAATAAGGTAATATGCATTACTAATGGGTAATATGCATTACTAATGGGTAATATGCATTACTAATGGGTAATATGCATTCTACATTAAAAATGGCATTTGCTTTAAGGAATTCAGTGATCTAAGATTTAAATATTTTGTTCCAAATTTAACTGATAACTCCCCCCAAGCTTTTCTCATTGGTACAATAATATGGCTTAGGGGAAAGTATGAGGGCTGAGTAGTCAGAACTGCTTGGATCAGAACATGACCTCTTCAGCCTTGAGTAAGACATGTAACCTCTCTGAGGCTTAGTTTTTCTCTCTGCAAAAGACAGTTAACATCACTAGCTTTTTAGGATAATTCTAAATATTAGAAATAATGCTGGAAATCTTAATAAATCACTCAGTATGCATAGACAGTAATTTAATTCAATCGAGAACTATGTATTTAAATGTCTACTATAATGCACGCCAGACATTGTTGAGGCTCCAAGGATACAACAATAAACAAAACAGACAAAAATCCTCACCAATTTGCATTCAATGTATTCTTTTTTTTTTCCTTTCTAACAGTTCATAATAAAAGAAACCAATATTAAGGCACTTTCAATTCTGATCAAGATGGAGTAACAGGGACAAGATTTACATTCCCATCTGAAACAACAACAATCAAACAGGCAAAATATATTAGACAACAGTTTAGGAAACACTGGCCATTAGGTAAAATAGATAGTGATCTCAGAGATATCCGGAATGAATGAGATGAGCCCTACAATTGCCCAAGCAATTATGAGACAAGGAAGAATGCAAAATGAGATTGGAAAATATTTTAAATAAAAAATAAAAACACATGATATCAAAATAGCAGGATTCTACTAACGCAATATGTACACAGAAATTGAATCACTAAATATCTATGTTAGATAGCAAAAAAGATATCAAATCAATAGGCTTAACTTCTACCTTAACAATAACATTTAATTAGAAAAAGAAGAATAAATTAAATCCCCTGTAAGCAAAAGGTAATGATATTAATCAGAGCAGAAAACAGTAAAATAGAAACAGAAAACAATAGAAAAAATAAATGAAACCAAAATGTAGTTCTTTTAAAAAAATCAGTACAATCAATAAACCTCTAGCCAGGCTGATCAGAAAAAAAGATAGAAAATACAAATGATCAGTATCAAGAAAGAAGGGACATAACTACAAATTTTTCTGATAGTAAAGAATAATATAGAAACATTATGAAAAAAATATAACACGCATATGAAATGAACAATTTTCATGAAAGATAAAAACAACCAAATTTTACTTAGGAAGAAATAGGTACTCTAAATAACCCTGTATCTGTTAAACACATTAAAGTTACAGTTAAAAAATTTCTCACAAGGAATGTTCTAGGCCCAGATGGTTTCGTTTTCGATTCTACCAAACATACAACGGGGAGATTATACAAATTCGAAGCAAATTCTTCCTGAAGACAAAAGAAGGAAGACTTCCACAAATATTCTATGAGCCAGCATTTCCCCAGTATCAAAGCCAGGGAAAGGCATTACGAAGAAAAAAAAAATACAGAGTAACATCTCTGATAACCATTGGTGCATGACCATTGGTGCAAAATTTCTAAAGAAAATGCCAGCAAATCAAATCCAACAGTGTATAAAATGATAATGCATTATGATCAAGTGGGGCTTATCTCAGGAATGCAGTTAGTTTAACGTTAGAAAATCAGTGTCTGTAATTTACAATATTAACAAGCTAAAAAAGTGATTATTTCAATAGATGCTGAAGAAGAATTTGACAAAACTCCAATGTGAATTCCTGACAAACACTCTCAGCAAATCAAGAATGAAAGGAAACTTCCTCAGTGTGATAAAAAGTATCTTTTAAAAACTTACAGCTAACGTAATGGTTATATTAAAAAAACTTAATACTTTCCCTCTAATATCATGATTATGAGAAGTTATCTAGTCTTACCTGTTCGAATTGTATAGTGCAGATTCTAGCCAGTGCAATAAAAAAAAAGAAATACAGTATTGAGTATGAAGAAGATATATTTATTTGAAGATGACAGAACTGTCTACATATAAATTCCAATGAAATCTACATAAATATCTAATAGAAATAATTGAATGCAGTGAGACTGCAGTATACAATATCAATATAAAAATAACTTCCATTAAATTGAAATTAAATATTATTTATAATAGCTTCACAAATTGAAGACTCAGTAAAGTTGCCAATTTTCTCCAAATTGATTTATAGAGTCAATAAAATCCAAACCAAACTCACAGCGGGCATTGTTTATTTGGTAGAAATCAACAATCTGATTTGAAATTAATGTGGAAATCCAATGAATCTAGACTAGCCAGGGAAATTTTAAAAGAAAAAAAAGAACAAAGTTGGAGGAATAACAATGCCAGATTTTGAGACTGATTATAAAGCTACAATTATTAATATAGTGTGTGTCATTGGTGTAATAAAAGACAAGTTAATCAATGGAATAGAAATGGACCCATGAATATGTAGAATGTTGATTTTTAATAATGCTATAGGCTAAGCAATGGAGGAAAATATCATATTTTTAGAAAATTGTACTAAAAAATTCGGTATTCAAATGAAAATTATTTAATTCATACCTCACACCATGTACAAAAATTACCTCAAAATGCATCATAGATCTAAATATAAAATGATACAACTTCTAGAAAACAAGGAAAAAAATCTTAGTACTCTTGGATTAGGCAAAGGTTTTCTAGATATGAGACCAAAAACATAATCCATAAAAAAATTAAGTGGGACTTTATTAAATTTGAAAATTCTGGTCTTTTAAAGCCACTGACAGGAAAATATAGTTATATAGCTAATATGGGGGAGGGAGTGGTATGGATTGAATGTTTGTGTCCTCTCTAAAATTCCTGTTAAAACTAAATTTCCAATGCAGCAGCATTAAGAGGTGTGGCCCTTAAGAGATAACTTGGCCATGTTGGCTCTGCCTTCATCAATAAATTCCTGCCTTAGAAAAATCCTGAGAGGGTGAGTTTACCTCTACTGCCCCTTCCACCTTGGGAGGACACAGTATTTATTCCTCCGGAGCATGCAGGAACAGGGCACCATCTTGGAAGCAGAAAACAGCCCTTACCAGACACTGAACCTGCAGACACCTTGATCTTAGACTTTTCAACCTCTAGAACTGTGAGCAATATATTTATGCTATTTATAAATTACCCAGTCTGAGGTGTTTTGTTATAGCATCACAAATGAACTAAGACAGGAAAAGGAGAAAACTTGTACTTAGAATATGTGAAGTGCTCTCAAAACTGAATAATAAGAAAATAAACAACCTATTTAAAGAATGGACAAGGGTTTGAGCAGACACTTCCACCAACAAAGATATACAAAGGGCAAATAAGCACAAAGAAAGATACTCCATATATTAGTCATGAAGAAAATGCAAATTCAACCATAATTTACTGTTACACTCCTCGTAAACTGACTAAATTAACATTCTGATCATACAAAGTATGGTGAGGAGGTGGAATGACAGGAATGCTCACAAGTGCTAGTGGTAAAATAGTTTATCTGTCTTCTAAAAAGTTAAACATGCACCTACAATATGACCCATTTATCTTACTCCTAGGGATTTACTCAAGAGAACAGAAAGCATATAGGCATACAAATGCTTGTCCACAAATATTCATAACAGCATTATTCATAATAGCCCCAAAGTGGAACCACCCAAATGCCCAGCAAGAAGTGAGTGGATGGCCCGGTATGGTGGCTCACGCCTGTAAACCCAGCACTTTGGGAGGCTGAGGCGGGCAGATTACTTGAGGTCAGGAGTTCAAAACCAGCCTTGCCAACATGGCAAAACCCCGTCTCCACTAAAAATACAAAAATTAGCCGGGTGTAGTGGCAGGGGCCTCTAATCCCAGCTACTTGAGAGGCTGAGGCAAGAGAATCGCTTGAACCTGGGAGGTGGAGGTTGTAGTGAGCTGAGATCACACCATTGCACTCCAGTCTGGGGGGACAGAGCTACACTCCATCTCAAAAAAAAAAAAGAAGAAGTAAGTGGATGGATAAGCAAACTGTTGTACATCTCTATAATGGTATACCATTTAGCATTAAAGAGGAATGAAATATTGATGTGCACAGCAAAACATCTCAAAATGATTATATATAAGAAGCCAGATAAAAGGGTACACATTGTGTGATCCTATTTATGTAAAATTGTCAAAAAAAAAAAAAACCACAACATCTCATGTAGAAAACAGACCCATGTTTTCCTGGGGAAGGTGGTGAAGAGGACCAGGAGAGACAGCAGAAAGTTCCAGGGATGGTAGGTGTATATGTTGACTACTTTGATTAGAATTATTTTACGAGTATATACATATACCAAAACTTAGATACTTTTAAGTATGTACAATTTGTTGTATGTCAAGTATAGCTTACTTTAAAAATGTGAAACTATAAGACAAAAAGAATTATCATTTAGAATTTTTTACCAAATCAAAATACTTTGCAGATGCATCGAATTCTCTGCTTCTTATCATTTAGTCAACCATTTGCAGAGGCCTGGAGATAGTTTTGGCATGGAAGAGCTAGTGTCTTTTCATTTAGCATGGCTAAAATTTAACTTAAAAATTGTGAGGATACTAGCAGATTAGATGTTAAATGCTTATTTGCTGATGCCGTCTTCAACATTGACATTCAAAGCATTGTGCTCCTTAAAGATTAGTTCACCACTGGCCATCGGTAGCCACTTTTATTTAATTATATTTATAAAATTTAAATGAATCAATGTTCATGCCTAAGAAAATTGTACCCAGGAGTACAGAATGAAAAATGAAAGTCCTACTGCTCATTTCTCATTTCTAAATACTTCTTCATGATTAACAATGAGAGCAAGGTTGACAAAGATGATGAACTGCCATCTCTAATACTTCCTGGCAATTGCATTCACTTATTTGCTTTTGTGAACAGGAAAGTACTTGGAGAGAAATTATACAATGATTCATAGTTCTGGGGAAGGCTGCTGATATTTTGATGAGGCCACCTCAGTGCCCTCAGGAAATCAAAGTGTCCTATCACTCTGTATCCATTATCATTACAAAGCTGGTCTGCTTTTAAACCATCTTGATTTCCAGGTAGTAAATGATTTTTTAAATAAAAGGTATTTCTAAAAGTATTCCTTTTCCTTTTTCTTCATCAAAAAAGTATTATTTTTATTCTAGGAAAGAACAACTGGAGAGAAAGAGAGAAAGGCTTCTTGCATCCCCATTTTATTTGCTTTTAATCATTGCCTTTACCCCAAGCTTCTTGGTAATGTGATGGTGTTAACTAGGAGTCCTTATCTCTGGGGCAATGATCACAAAAGGAAAGTTTAGTAGTAGTGTCAGGGAACCACAAGTTTCAGACTTTAGTAGCCTTCCGTGAATATTGTTTAGCTCTAACTAACACTTTCTGCAACTTGACGGCCATAGTTTCCTGAGTCTGAGTCTTCAGTACACCAAAAAGAAGTACCCATACCTGGCAAAGTTTCTGTTAGGCATAGGTATGCAGATTCTTTCTTTACCTATAGGCTAGATAGGCTATGGAAATGGATATGCAAATAAAGGACAGCTTTACAGAAACTATCTAAATTTTTCTCTTATGTCCAAAGATCTGTTATCCTAGGGTAGTTGGAGTCCTAATTTCTAAAATTTTCAGAAAAGAACTCAACAAGCAAAGATAGATTAGGGAGATAACTAGTATCTACTGAGTCCACACTATATGCTCACACAGAGACTTTATATTTGTAAATCTTATATATCAAGGCCATGTTAGCCTGGAAAAAATAAAGTGGGGTCAAGACAAGAACTAGCAACAGCATATCTGCCTCTGCCCTCACTGTCTCTCGTAGGATCTCTATACTGTCTTCTTTAAACATGATTTGCTAGCAGTTCTGGGAGTCCTCTGGTATAGCTCAAAGATGCTCACAAACAGCATCCTCTCAGTACCTCAAAGCATCTGCCAATTCCTTTCTCCTGGCTTGTCTGTCTTTGATCTATGACAGCTATCAGACCTGCTGAAAGTCATAAAACAGCTAAACTACCTCCACTCTGCCAATAGCCCTAGGGATGTTGCACTCACAGGTACATTTATTTAAAACTTCTCCCTGTAAAGAGTTGATGTACACGCATGTTAAATCAACCTATAGCTACAGCTTTGAACAGCTATGGCTCTGTAATCAGTAATTAAAACTATTTTGTTGTCGTTGTTGTTGTTGCTGAGACAGGGTGAAGTGCAGGCTGGAGTGCAGTGGCATGATCATGGCTCACTGCAGCCTTGACCTCCTGGGCTCAAGTGATCCTCCTGCCTCAGCCTCCTGAGTAACGAGGACTATAGGTCTGCACCACCATGCCCAGCTAATTTTTTATTTTGTGCAGAGACGGGGTCGTTCTATGATGCCTAGGCTGCTTTGGAGCTCCTGGGCTCAAGCAACCCTCCTGCCTCAGCCTCCCAAATTGCTGAGATTACAGGTGTGTAATCCCACCACACCCAGGCTGAATTAAAACTCTAGAGATGGTTCCTTAAGCACTTAATAGTGTTATCAGAAGCTGTGCCAGAGGGTTGACTGGCAAAAATAGATATTAGAAATAAGTTTTAATTGAGTAAATGAGGTTCTAATGCTACCAAATTCAGTCACAGTCTTGGAAATTCTTTATTTGGTTCTGTTTGAGTTTCATATATATGTAGTTATACTTTATATTTGCACGTGTGTGTGTATGTGTGTGTGTGTGTGTGTGTGTGTTTATGGTGCAGCCTTCTCCTTAGGCTTCTGATATGAGAACTTGGGCCTGAACAGAAGGACATCAGAATGGTTCGTCCCAAGTAGTACTCAAACACTCTCAGCCTTTGGTCCTGATTTTCCGTATTCACAATCTTTTGTGCAATCTCTACTTTGTGTTACCCTAACAGAGTTATTTCCCATAAGAATCTCTGTTCTCTTAAGCTTTAGACCTCTGTTAGGCCCATTCTATAATGCCCGCACATGTTCATACCAAAGAAGAACACTCCTATTTCTGTGGAAAGACAAATTAAACTTCTATCTATCAGAGCCTAAGTAAATAGAAGTTCAAAAAGCAGAGTTTTTATTGGAAAAGAAGGAATCTCGAGATTAAAGTGCATTCAAGGAAACACCAAATTATATTTAGTAGAGCTTTACCACAGAGATTTATTTTTGGAAATTGTTCTGATAGTCAAAGTAGATTCCCCATTCACAGAGTTCTATGTGGAAATACTTAAAATTATAGGTTAAACATGGTAGATCTTTCATTAGCATCAATTTTACCAAGCTATTTTTGCCAGGATAAACGGAAGTATTTTTATATAAGTAAAAATAGTATACTACTGAATGATAAACATAATTTGCTTGGGTTTCTAACAGAAGTCTTTGAAAAAATGTTGTTTTCTTGGTTAGCCATTTAGTGTAAGGCCCCAGACTTTTCTGGAAAATTTAGGTAAGCACTAAAAAGGAATATTTGGGATTGCCAGCAAACATAAAAGCACTGTATCTAAATATGAATCTTCTATATTTTCATTTTAACCATGATCCCTGCAATTTGAAGTGAGGTAAGAGGAAGAGAAGGAAAGATCATCAGTTTTAAAGAACAAAGAGGCCAAAAACAAGCAATATCATAATAAACGTAGCATGGAATTATAGAGAAACCTGAATTGAATTGCATTGTGATTGCTTAGTATTATATCACAGTCATATGTATTTTAAGATGAATTGCTGGGGTTTTATTTAACAGGTAGGAAATAAAACAGTGGAAAATAATTTTAAACATATTTATAACATATATGATAATACACCTGCTTTTAATAAGCAGCTGAATTACATTTTTGTATGTAAAAGGTAATTTTCCTCTCTTATAGATATAGAAGTTTGATTTGTATACTAATTTTTCTTTAACTCCTTGTATTAGATGAATCCTATATCTCCAAGTACTATATTTAGTCAAGTAGATTTCCTTTTTAAGTGAAAAATGGGTTTTGAGATAGAAAAAGCTTTGCCTTAATATGCCAATTATACAGCTCTTTTTAACTCTAACTTGCAGTCTGAGAGATGGTAAGATTTTTGAGTTCAGTTGCTCTCAACAACTGAGATATCGACTGACTCAAGTTTGAGTTACAAATAAATCTACATAAAAACTTTCATTTTCTCTATTGATTCTTTTCAAAAACTTCTAATTATGCTTTCAGGTGGTTAAATGGCGAAATCTAACTGCATCTATGACAAAGTGAGCTATATTTAAACTGTGGGATAAAGGAGAAAACGAGTACTAGCCAGTAGGCAACTGTCAACAATACTTTCCTAAAACAACTGTTAACAAGCTGCTAGACAAATGTCAACCTAGATGAGCTCAATAAAAGTAGATCCTGCAGAATGAGAGGGAGTGCGTGTGTTGGCAGAGAGGAGCCTGTCTTTGTTAGAGACAGAGTGCTAAAACTGTACTGATCTTGGGTAGCTGTACCCAAGAATTCACCCTTTCACTGGACAGCTTCCAAGTTATCGTACTTTATAAAATAATTGGCATTATCCTGTTTCCATATACTAAGTCAATATAAGTGCATTTTCAGAAGAGCGATGGGATCAGATTTCACTCAGAATCCTTCCGTCAGAAGAATCCAGAACTCACAAAATCCTATTGTTCCAATTAAGAACATGGATTTGGGAACACCTGGATTCAAATCCTGCCCTTTTTAGCTTGGTGACCTTGGCCAAGTCACCAAGTGATCCTTTGTTCGTAGAATAGGAACACTTATGGTTAGCTCCATGTTGCCCAGGAAGAATAAATGTAGCGACGTGTGTGTGAGGTCTTAGCAGAGCACATGGACTCAGCACTTGCTCAGCTCATGGTATCTCTCACCAGCCTCCAAGACACAAGGAGCCAGCTGACATTTCTATAAATACTTGTCTCAGCTCTTGGGCAAGTGGGAACTTGTGTTCTACAAACTCTGATCATTGAATCAATATGATTTCACTTAGCATAGTTCTTTAACTTTCCTAGCAGCCAACATCTACTGAGCACTTACCATGTACCAGGCTCTTTTCTGATGTTGTGTTGTTTTGTTTTCTTTTGAGACAGAGTCTCACTCTGTTGTCCAGGCTGCAGTGCAGTGGCATGATCTTGGCTCACTGCAACCTCTGCCTCCTGGGTTCAAGCAATTCTCCTGCCTCAGCCTCCCAAGTAGCTGGGATTATAGGTGCACGCCACCATGCCTGGATGGCTGATTTTTGTATTTTTAGTAGAGAAGGGGTTTCACCACATTGGCCAGTCTGGTCTCAAACACCTGACCTCAAGCAATCCGCCTGCCTTGACCTCCCAAAGTGCTGGGATTACAGGCATGAGCCACTGTGCCCGGCCTATTCTGAATGTTTTAACTGAATTAATTCATTTAATACTAGTATGAACTGTGTGAGATAGAAAGTAACCTTATTTTACAGAGAAAAATAAAATTATGATATAGGATTGCCTTGTATTGAAAAATCAGTCGGAGGAAGAGATGGGATTGAAATGAAAATAATCTAACACATAAACTTGTGTCTTTATTGCTACTTTATTGCCTCTCCTACTGAGATGTAATGTCCCTAAGGAAAGGATGATTTTGAATGTGGTTTTGATGCCCTCCCAGCACTCAACATGTTGTCCTGGCAAAGCATGCATATTGATCTTTAGGGATCTCCCAATTTATTTGAGGAGATTCAATGTGTGAGGATGGTAAAACATAATCGCATTTATAAAGCCCCTACTCTGGTCCAAGTATTGGATTCGGTGGATTATTGGCCTCATTTTATCCTCAAACTGACATTGAACCATAGGTGTGCTTACCCTTATCTATAAGTCAATCAGGCTTCCCAGGTATCACACAGACCCCACTTTGGTGTGTTTAAACAGAAATGGAATTCATTAAAGGTAGTTCTGAGAATTTCTAAGTGAGCTGGTGCATCATACTCGGATGATTCTTGGTCAAGTTCAGTGCGAAACCACATCCCCAGGACTGCATGCAGAAGCAGCACTACAGCTCAGTATGGCTAATGCTGAACATTGAAATCACCGACACTGTTCTCCCTGGCACCTGCTGGCTTTACCACAACCCTTGCCAGGAAATAGATTCTGTTTCCTCACTTCCAAATTGAAGTTTTCCAAGAGTGCATCTGATCGATGGAGGCTTAGGTCAAACATCTGCCTTAACTGCAAGGGAGGCTGAAAAAAGTGTGTGAATTTAAATTCAGAGAAGCAAGACTTGTAAACTAAGGGAATTTCCTGATTACAGGACAGGTATTAAAAAGTGCTAGGTTTGGGGGAAAAAAACCACTTCGTAAATATCCACTATACTTCAATTTTACAGATGAGAAGACTAAAGCTCATAGGTTAGATCATTGAGTCCACATCACATGAGTAGTAAGCAGAAGACTGAGCATACAGAGGCAGACCTGTCTTCCCACACAAAGAAATAACAAAACGACGAGAGGTTTCAACAGTCAATAGCAGAGCAGTTCAGGGGAGGAAGGCTCTCTTCTGGGTGTGGTGATCACAAAAGGCCCAAGGAAAGTAACATCATTTGGACAGCTCCCTAGAATCCTCATCTCAAGGCTGTAAGAAAAATCTTAGGAATGATTTAGTACACATTCTTCATTTCACAGAAGAGGAAACTGAGACTTGTAGAAAAGAATTGCTCTGCCCAAGGTCATGGCCTCTTCGTGGCAAGTAGCTGAAAACCCAAGCCTGTGACAGTAGGTCCAGTGCTCTCTGCAGCAAGCCGTGGACCCCACCTGCTAAATCACATCTCTGGCAGAACTGTTGGGCAGACTTTCTTTGAATTGATACACAGAATAGGAGAGAAAGTCACGGGCTTCAGTCAAAGCAAAAAAGAAAAGCTTTTATTCTGTATGTGGTTTCTCATAGAATACTTCTCGCCCAGCTGCGCCCAAGTAGGTAAAAGGCTCTTGCTTATGCTAAGGTGCCTTTCTTATCTCTGCACACCCCACTCCTTTCCTGCTAATACCAAGTATAGAAGGCAATGAAAGAAAAGGTCACCTGCCTTCCTCCTAATGGGACACTGATGTTTTTAAGTGCTCACGTGATCTGTCCCAGAAAATGTCAAATTGTGGCCTTATAACTCATAGTTGGTGGTTAGTTGAGTGGCTCTGTTGTCTAGACAAAGGATCCACTCAATTTTTGCCTCTCATTTGAACACCCACAGTTAAAAGAACTTGGGAAGAAAATAATGGAAAAGTTGACCTCTCAGTTTTCTGGAAAAGGTGACCATATAAATGTGTCTTTTCTGGCTGTAGGCTTTATAAAACTTCTGAGAAGAAGCGTGGTACTTTAGATAAAAACAAGGTCTTGGTAGTTAGACTGTTCTGTGGTTGAAATTCAGCTCTATCCTTGCTGGTGTGTGATCTTGGACAAAAGACTTAAACTTCCTGAGACTCAGTTTGTATGCAAAATGAGAATGATAAATTTGTAGGGGATCAGAAATAATGAAGATTCTTGACATTCATTAGGGACTTGTTATACATGAAGGATTATTAGTTTCACTCTTTATTTCATTAACTACTTTGACTTCAGCTGGTCTCTTTGATGAACTTTCATTGACTCTCTGGTACTTGACATTTGTATAATATTACTTTCAAAAATGCATTAGTAGGCTGGGTGTAGTGGCTCATGCCTATAATCTCAGCACTTAGGGAGGCCGAGGTGGGAAGATCTCCTGAGGTCAGGAGCTCAGCTCAAGACCAGCCTGGCCAACATGGTGAAACCCCATTTCTACTAAAAATACAAAAATTAGCCAGGCGTGGTGGTGTGTGCCTATAATCCCAGCTACTTGGGAGGCTGAAGCAGGAGAATCACTTGAGCCCCTGGAGGTTGCGGTGGACTGAGATCGTACCATTGCACTCCAGCCCCTGGGTGACAGAGCAAGACTCTGTCTCAAAAAAAAAAAAAAAAAAAAAAAAAGAAAAAAAAAGCATTAGCAATATGTTAACTCATATTATTTTCAGCAAGCTTTTTAAAATATGATTTTGTTACTTTTTTTTTACAGATAAGGACACTGCATTGATGAGTCCTTAAGTAACTTGTGACCAAGATGGCCTTAATGTCTCCCTCAGCTTAACTAAGGTTTAAATAGGTTTCTTTTTCATTAGGCCACTGGCTTCTTTTTTCTTAGATAATTTACTTAAAAAAGAAAACTCTGCAATTGTAAATTATTTCTCTACAATCTAGAGTTGTCTTTCTCAAGGATTTGGGACTAGATTCTTTGAAATCATAGAAGAAAATAAGATGCCTATCTTCCTATCTTTGGGAGGGTAGAGGATCCTTAGACAAGTGACAGCCGATACAAATGGCCTAATCACGTCGGCCAACTACAGTAGTCCTCCCTTTTCCTTATCCGTGAGGGATATGGATAATTCATTTCAGTAAATGCCTGAAACCACAGATAGTTCTGACCCCTATGTGTATTACACACAAATTTCTTTTTCCTTCACAATTTCGTAAAGATTCATTCTTACCCTAGATCTTAGCAACCCCAGAATACGATTTTTTTTCCTTAACTAGACAACTTTCACCTTTTCACCCAAAGGAAATACTTTATGGCTTCTCATTGGAATATTCAAATTGCCAGTATCACTACTCTTGTGCTTTGGGGCCATGATTCAGTAAAATAAGAGTTACTTGAACGCAAGCACTGCAATACTTCACAGTTCATGTGATGACTGAGAAGACTACTAAGTGACAAAGGAAGGATTCATGTCCCAGGCAGGAAAGAGTGGGCCAGGGTAAGATTTCAGCATGCTACACAGAATGCCATGCAGTTTATGACTTATACATTGTTTATGTCTGGGATTTTCCTTTAATATTTTAGATGGCAGTTGACCACAGATAAACGAAACTACAGAAAGGGAAACCCCAAGTAAGGGAGGGCTATGGTATCCCTCTACCATCTTCCAGTACTTTTCCATTAGCTCACCCCAGAGTTTAACACTCCCATTTGTTTTTTTTAGAGTTGCGTTCACCCTTTCTCTTTCCCATTGCAATAATCTTGACCTCTATTGAAATAGTCCCGAATAAAACCTTTCTTGCCTGTCTAACTTGTCTGAGGCAATTTCTTTTACACTGGCCCAAAGTCACTGAATTAGACAAGGTAAAGCTAAGATTTTTAGTCAAGTCATTTGTGTTTTTCTCATATGGACTTAAGTTGGGCTTTAAGACCAAGACTGCAGACCAAATTTTTATTCTAAGAAAGGCATTATCCTGCAATCACAATCTAACTAAAACAGCCTTTGTTTTCTCCTCTGAAAAGTGAGAAAGCTGGACTAGATTCTTGTCTCACAGTTGGATCTGGGAGATCCTTCGCAAGCCTTGATGGACTAGGGAAGAGGGGACCAAAAGAGGCCTGAGTGGGGGCTCCACAATCATGCATGCTTAATAAATAAACAATATAAATTGGGGCCATATGTTGACCTCATCAAGAAGGGTGGATGCTGCTACAAGTGAAAAAATGGAAAATCACTGGATTCTAACATTTATATGGCCTGTTCTAGCTCTATTTATTTTTTATTTTTATTTTTGAGAGGGAGGTTTCACTTTTACTGCCCAGGCTGGAGTGCAATGACACAATCTTGGGTCACTGCAACCTCTGCCTCCCAGGTTCAACAAATTCTCCTGCCTTAGCCACCCAAGTAGCTGGGATTATAGGCATGTGCCACCATGCCCAGCTAGTTTTTTGTATTTAGTAGAGACAGGGTTTCACCATGTTGCTCAGGCTGGTCTCGAACTCCTGACCTTGTGTGATCCACCCACCTTGGCCTCCCAAAGTGCTGGGATTATAGGCATGGGCCACCATGCCCGGCCCTGTTCTAGTAACACTAGCTCCTTCCTAGGACATCAAAACATATCCAGCACGCCTGTCTTTTCCTCGGAGTCTGCTTTCAAAGTTTTATCTATCTCACATGTTTATCTAATACTGTTGCTGATAAGCAGATATTCAGTGAGTAGGTACTCCTCAGACACTATCTATTTACATTTTCATTAAACAGGATCTACTTTGGAGATAATTTCCAAGTCAAAAAGAAGAAAATCACTTAATTGGCAGGAATCCCAGATCCCTGAACTAGGACGGCAGGTGCAATTGGCTTATTCACTCAAGAGTTACTGAATGCCTACTATATATAGGATTCAAATCCCTACATTGCGTAGGGATTTCAATATAGAGTTAAAAAAATGTGGCCCATGGAGAATACAGTCTAGTAAAAGAGATTTACTATATACTCAAGCATTCTCAAAATTCTAAGTTTAAGGAAGAAGAATTGCTGATTTAGCTTTTTGGAGTTTTAATTCAATAAGAATGCTTTAAACACAAACTATGCTCAAGGTATCTTACCAAATCATATATTATAGGGAATAGGAGATGAGATTCACAGAAGCAGGAAAGACTGTTTACCTTTATATCTCTTCTCTCCTTCAACTCTCTGCTTCACACCTAACTTGTTCATAGTAGGGCTCACAACATGGCTATTAAATGCATAAGTAAATGTTTAATAACTACTTCCTGCATTAAAATTATACTACATTTGGCAAGGCACAGTGGCTCATGCCTGTAATCGCAGCACTTTGGGAGGCCAAGGTGGGCAGGTTACCTGAGGTCAGGAGTTTGAGACCAGCCTGGCCAGCATGATAAAACCCCGTTTCTACTAAAAAAAAAAAATATATATATATATATATATATATATATACATAAACATACAAAAATCAGCCAGGCGTGGTGGTGGATGCTTGTAATCCCAGCTTCTTGGGAGGCTGAGGCAGGAGAATGGCTTGAACCCAGGAGGCAGAGGTTGCAGTGAGCTGAGATCACACCATTGCACTCCAGGCTAGGCAACAGAGCAAGACTGTCTTAAAAAATAACATTATATATATATATATATATATATATATATATATATATATATTACATTTAAAAAGAAAACTTTAAACAAAGTTTGCAATAATTTATCCCCCATGTTTTACAGGTTATTATACTTTTCCAAATTAAATTCAGGATTCAACTGCTAATCTTAGCTTGAGCAAGACTAATCTATTAGCATGCCCCAGGCAGGTTTATCAAAAACATCTTTTCACTATTAAAGCCTCAACCTACTTCAGCTACAAATCCCTGCAGACTTCCTTAGCATAAGACACTATCATTTCTATCTTCATTACAACACAGTTTAATTATCTGCCTTAGAAATAAGGTTCTTCCTCTTAATGAAAGTGGTTAGTCTGGGGGCTCCAAAGGGCATAAGGCAGTTTCGAAGCTTAATTCTGATTATATATGCAATTATAAGTTAGAAAATATGCTTGAAAGTCAATGAAAGTTCTTTCATCTATTTCTCCAGTTAGAAAACATAAACATTGATTGCAACGAAGATTTTGTTGTTGATATTTTACTTGTCTAGAGCATTGCTTTTCAAATCTGAAGATGGCGCTTCCAGGTGTCACTTAGTGTCATCTGATGTCAGTTCCATCATTGCTACTGGGGTTCACATGAAGGTAGTGGATTCGCAGACCTCAGTTTATTTCCAGGTATAGTAATCATGTGTCCAGGATAGTTATTTAAGTCCCATGGGTTGAACTTTCTCATCTGGAGTCCTACTTTTTGGGGATGATATTTAAGGAAATAATATGCATGTGATTGGTGAGAATGTTAGCTAGTAATTATATTACTTCACTTACTTTTCCCTTCCAAAACTGCCTATTCTAAATCTTTGCTTCCTCTTGTCCTGTCCTCAGCTGTATTTCTAACATCCCATTCTCATCTGAGGACCATATTTCCTGTGTCACTGAGAAAAGGAGTCACCAGAGAACTCCTTCTAGTTTTGTCTTCCAACACCAAACTTTTTTTTTCTTTTTTTTTTGAGACAGAGTCTCATTCATTTCTCAGGCTGCACTGCAAGTGGCATGATCTCAGCTCACTGCAGCCTTGACCTCCTGGGTTCAGGTGGTTCTCCCACCTCATCCTACTGAGTAGCTGGGACCACAGGTTGTGCCATCATGCCCGGCTAATTTTTTTATTTTTAGCAGAGTTTGGGTTTTGCCATGTTGCCCAGGCTGGTCTCAACATCCTGGACTCAAGCAATCCACCTGCCTTGGCCTCCCAAAGTGCTGCAATTACAGGCGTGAGCCACCACGCCCAGCAAACATCTATATTTTCTATTATCTTTCCTTCTCCCTTTTCATCTTTAAGGAATTTGGATCCCATATTCTAAGACTCATTTCTCAGCCTAGGCTTTTGCCCATCTCATTTGACCTTCTTCCAGACCTTCTCCATCATTTTTTCTTGCTTCTTTTAGTGAAACCTTGCACTTTCTGCTCACTCTGGTTCATTTCCCTCAACTTCAAACATTGAGATCATAGTAGCCAGATTCAGTTCACAAAGCATCCTTCATATAAATTTTTGCTAAGGAAATAACAGAGATGTGTACAAAGATTTTTGATCAAGGATAGCCATTGTGGAAATACAGTAGCAAGCATTGGAAAATGCCCCAGTGGTCAACAATATAGGTTAGCTAAATAAATTAGGGCAATATTGGTTAGCTAAATAAGATGGGGTGTTTTAGAAAAATAGAAAATGTTACGGGAAATTCTTTAGTCATGGGTAAATATGTCAAGCTGGTACTAAGAATCATATAAATGTGTGTGTTGTCTGCAGGTAGGCACATGTGGGTGTATGCATTGAAAAAGGCATGCATGCTATTTCTGGCTTGTGAGATACAGGCTAACTTTGATTTTCTTTGAGTTTCCTTGTATTCTCTAAACTTCACATAAAAAAACTTATTTTCTTTCTATAATAGGTGAGAAAACAATGTTTTTTTTAAAAATGCTTCTTTGCCCTTGTGTCCTTTCAAATGTCAACTCATTTATTTCTTTCTCTTAGCTATCTTTCTCCTTAAAGTATAGTTTACATCAGCTACCTCCTCCCACTTCTTTCCTGATTATTTACTTTTCAATCTAACGCCAGTTCATTGAGCCCCCATCATGGGTCATGCACTGTGCAAAGCACAGAGCAAGTCACTGAGGATACATGGATGGCGGTGGCTGAAAAAATAATGTTTTTTTCCACCAAGAGCTTTAACAGGCTGCTAAGAAACCAATTACTCTCTCCGTTGAATCTATCCCAAGAAATAAGTCCACAAAGACCACAAATATACCACAATGTTTATGATTACACCAGTTTAATAAGTACCTAAGAATGTAATTACTCAAACTCTCATAAATCTCACTTCTGCATCATTCCAAAATCCATAAACAAACACAAAAATGCTCTTAAAGTAATACCAGATTAATAACATGAATCAAGCTTCCAGTACTAGAGTTTATGACCAGAATCCTAATAATAGTTTTTCATTGATGTTGCTTATAAATAAGAAAAAAGATTGATTTATAGTAATAACATAGATATAAATGTCTGTATCCCTAGAGTTCTGCTTTGCAAATATTAAAGAATTTTTTTATGGTGAGAAACCAATATACATTTATTAGATAATACTTGCCAATAAGTAAAAAGTAAATAAAATAAGAATCACACATATATATGAATATAAATTAACCATTTTGGAATGGAATTTACAGCTTCAATTTTTACAGATAGTTTCTTTCTTTCTTTCATTATTTGGGTTAAACAAAAGAAGAAGAAACTACTGTTGGCAAGTTGCAATGGCTTCTTTCGTCTAATGTTTATATACGTGTGTGTGTGTGTATTTGTGTGTATATATATATATATAAAATATATTTGTGTATATATGTGTATATTTAGTATATTTGTGTATATATATAGTATAGTGTATTTGTGTATATATATATTTGTGTATATATGTGTACATTTAGTATATATATTTGTATATACATACAGACATTATATATATAAATCTTATCCTTATGTAGTGAATACAATACTATGTGAATACACTGTGATTATGAAGTGATTATATAGTAACATTCTAATCTCCTGGTTACGAAAAAAATATTTAAAGGTTTATACTGAAAGGAGAGGATGTGTTAATCTGTTTTAAGTTTAGGCTACAAGCAGAAGATGACTTCTCCCAACCAAACGCAACATTCTTACTAACTTTAGTATATATTAGGTTTCAAACACTGAGAACAGAACTTGGAACAACATGGACATTTACAGGGCAATCACACTAAAACCTGCTGCAATAGAGGCACCTCAGATGGATGCTTAACCAGCCTTACAGGTCGGGAATATCCTCCTGAAGGAAATAGCATAAAGACATTTAAGCTGAGTCTTACAGTATTAGCTAGTCTAAGAGGAAACCAATATAGGCTGACAAGCTTTTTCTCCCAGTTAATATCATTTGATTAAGTGTCCTTGATTTGATTAAGTGTCCATGCTTGGCTCCAAACATGGAAACAGGGAAGCTAAAATATAGCCATTCTCTAGACATTAAAGTTGCAGCTTCTCTTAAGGCTGATTCTCAGTGATATTTTAGCTCTTGATCACATTACTTTACCCGATTTGATCATCACTAAGATTCCATTATAGGTGGGAGTATCACATGGATTGCACTGACTTTCAGGATCTTTGGATTCTCATCTATACGTGCATGCATGTATCCATCCATCCATCCATCCAAACCATATGTACTCATATGCTGAAAGGGGTCATGGTTGATACCATGGTATAATGAGCTGTGAAGCTTCTCCATTTAGGGAGTTTTTCATCTAATAAATAGGGCTAAGTCGAGTGCATGTGGCAGGTACAAGCAGAATCTGCAGAAGTTCTGAAAGTCCATGTAATCGAAGCAGTCTCCTCTTTGACAATAAGGCAGTTTTTCTTCTGACCTCACTGCATTCATTACATACCATTACTACGGATACTGTAATTCTTTCCTTTGGGCCTTTAACATTCTCTGTGGGAACATTATTTATCAAAGAGTAAAATTTTGAAACTTAATAAAACAAACATAGAAGAGATTCATGACTAACACTGGTACAATAGTGCCCTTGGGTCAAACATTTGCTTTACTAAAATGCCAAACAGTCTCCAGTTTCTACCAATAAAACATGACTTCATTTGCTTTCAGCACTGTTGGAATGCCTCTACTGTAGCCTTTAGTCAGAGGAGATATAATTATGACTATAGCTTCACTGATATTGGATGTTATAAGTGGACATTCAGACCAATTAGAAAGAGGAATGTCTGGGAAAGAACAGTCAAGGGAAGGAAGACTGTTGGCCTTGCAACAGGAGACCTAGCCAAGGGTATTTGACACATTAGATGCAGGATGCTTAGTGAAATACCTTGAGAAACAATACTGAAGCTGTGAATTGGAAGGAAACATTTCAGCAGAACGATGCAAACGATCATATCATTTTCTTGCTCAAAACAACCCAGTGATTCCTCTTTGGAATTAGAATGGGTCTCTTCAGGGGGACTGACAGCATCCTTGCAGTCCAGACCATACATTTTCTTTTTCCTTACTTTAACCTTTAAGGCTTTGCAGGCTCTAGTTCTAGCCTACCTAGCCTACCCTTCCTACCCTTCCCTTCCCTTCCCTTCCCTTCCCTTCCCTTCCCTTCCCTTCCCTTCCCTTCCCTTCCCTTCCCTTCCCTTTCCTTCCTTCCTTCCTTCTTTCCTTCCTTCTTTCCTTTTTTCCCTCCCTCCCTCCCCCTGTCCTTTCCTTTCCTTTCCTTTCTTTTCCCTCTAATAATACATTTAAGGGGTACAAGTACAGTTTCGTTACATGGATATATTGTGTAGTGGTGAAGCATGGGCTTTCCATGTAGCCATCACATGAATGGTGTACATTGTACCCATTAAGTAATTTTCTCATCTCCCAACCCCCTCTACCCTTCCAGCCTCACATCCTTCCAAGTCTCCAGTGTCTATTATTCCATTCTCCATGTCCGTGTGTACACATTATTTTCAATTTCATCTATCCCATATTATCTTCTTAAAGTGTTTTAAAAAATTATTTTAAATTGTTAAAATAGTATACATAGTATATATTTATCATATGTAACATGATGTTTTGAAATACGTATGCATCATGGAATGGTTCAATAGAGATAATTGACACATGCATGCTCTCATTTTTTGTACTGAGAACATTTAAAATCTACTCAGCAATTTTCAAAAATATGTTATTAACTTTAGCCACATTGTTTGCAATATATCTCTAAGTTATTCCTCCTATCTAAATGCAAATTTGTATCCTTTCACTTACATCTAGCCCACCACCACTCCCAGCTCCAGTCCCTGTTAATCACCATTTTACTTTTTACTTCTACAAGATCAAGTTTTTTGTGTTCCACATATATGTGATCTCTTGCAGCACACATCTTTGTGTGCCTGGCTTATTTCACTAAACATAATGTCCTACGGGTAACTACATGTTGTTGTAAATGACAGAATTTCCTTCTTTTTAAAAGGCCAGATAGTATTCTATTGTGTATATGTACCACATATTATATATCCATTCATCTGTCAATTGACTCTGTAGCCTAGCCGTTGTGAATAATGCTGCAATGAACATGAGTGTGCTCTTTCCTTGGGATATATACCCAGAAGTAAGATTTGCTGGATCACATGGAATTTCTATTTTTAATTTTTGGAGGAACTTTATACAGTTTTCCATAATGGCTGTATTTTTATTTATTTTTTTTTTTTGGGAGATAAGAGTCTTGCTCTGTTGCCCAGGATGAAGTGCAGTGGAGTGATCTCAGCTCACTGCAACCTCTGCATAATGGCTATAATTTATATTTCCACCAAAAGTGTACTAGGGTCCTCCTTTTTTCCACATATCTGCCAGTACTTGTCATCTTTTGTCTTTTTGATAACGGCCATTCTAACAGGTGTGAAATGGTATCTCATTGTTCCCCCCATTCTTTTTCCGTTATTTCCAATTATAGGTCTTATCTTTCTGCTCTTTAAGACTTCCCAGGCATTCCTCTTGCCTTGGAACTTGCTGTTCCTTCTACCTGGGAGTCTTTTCTCTGATCTTTACAATATGGATTCTCTGTTATCTAGATCTTAGCTCTAATGTCATGTCTTCAGAGATACTTCTGGTCACCCTGTCTACAGCAGCCCCTCCTTTCCTCTCCCTTCTCAGGCCATCACTCTCTATTCCTTTGCAATAATTGATTTTCCTTATATCGTACCTCACTACCAAAAATTGTTGTTTATTAATTTTCTTGTATATTGCTGCTTGTTTTCTTATTTATTGAGAGGCAGTACAAAGCAGTGGTTAAGGATAAGAATAAACTCTAGAGTTAGCTTGGGTTTGAATCCCATCTCTATCACTTACTATGCAGGTGACCATGGCAAGTTACTCAATTTCCCTGTGTTTCAATTTCATCATTAATTAAATTGGGATAAAAATAGTACCTGCCTCATAGGATTATTGTGAGAATTAAACGAGCCAATCAGCATAAATCACTTAGAGCAGTACCTGAAACATAGTAGCACTAAATAAAGTATTATTATTACTTGTCTTTTACATTAGAATAACAGTAAGAATCTTAGCCCTCTAGTTCAAGTGCTGAATTCTCTAATATCTAGCATAGTGTTTTGCAATAGTGGATACTCAATCAATACTTGAATAAATGTTTTATAGGAGTTTTCCTAGAGGAGGAGAAGAAATTTTCAGGGGACTAGATTTGAAAAAGCAATTTAAGTCACTGATGAAAAGAAATTCGCTATTACATAATAATGAAGACGAGGGATGGGAGGGGTTGTTAGCACAATTAGCCGTAACCTGGTATTAATGAGGCCAAGGTGATAGGTTTGGCATCTTTGTATGTTCCACCTAGGTCCGTTCTCTGCCATGATTGTTCGTTCTGCATTTGTATGGCTAGTCAGCTGTCTTATGCATCAGTGCCCACAATCAGGAAGACAGAGAACAAAGAAATACATTTATCAATTATGGCTAAGGAAAATCCATCTGAAAGTGTTTTTGTGATAAACAGCGCTGATTCTTGGTGTTGTCAACATGGCATATTTCAGTACTAGCTCTCTACTGAGTTCAAGCCACCTAGCACAGGTGAACTCATACTAATAATATTTCCAATGCTTAAACAACCCCGTCCTGAGGCTGAAGTTGGGTTTGAGAAATTGGGATGAGCATTCCCAATTTCTTCTCCCTTCCTGAAATATTTTTGGCTGCCACCAGGTGGTACTAGGTAAGCACATCCAAACAGGCCAATGTAGTTTTATTATACACAAGATTGCCAAGAGTTGCAAAAAAATTCCTACGTATAACTTCTAGAAAGATAACTATTGTATAAGACACAATACACTTCATTTTTGGTTTAGACTTTTAAAACAATGTTTCATATTATCTAATATTCAAATTGTGCTAAGGTTTGGGAGAAAACTTCATCTTCCTCTGATGAAGGCTTTCATTTTGGAGCAGCTTTTGTCTTAAGCAGGAATAAAAAATCCTAAGTCATGACAATTTCAGGTCTCCAGAGAAAGCCTTCTCATTTTCCCTTAGAAATTTACTTGGAATTTTGTCAGGAGTTTTCTTCCCCTCCTTTTCTTCTTTATCTTCCTCTTCCTCCTTTTCTGCTCATTCTCCTCCTCCTACTCCCTCTTCCTCTTCTTCCTCTCTGTCCCCTTCCTCTTCTTTTTCTTCCTCCTCCCTTTTCTTCTTCTTCTTCTTCCTCTTCCTCCCCCTCCTCTTCTCCTTTTACTCTTTTTCCTTCTCCTTCTTCTAATCTCCTATTTTTCTTCTCTGCTTTATAGACACGTGCTTTTGCCTGTCTTAGTTTACTCACCTGAGAAATGAGGCTAGAAATACATGCCTAACTAGGTTCTTTCAATGTGAAAGCATGTATTTGAGTGAGTAGTCAGTAAAAGATAGCTTATCTTTATCATCATTATTCTAATGGACTTTTTCAACTAATCCTTAGGGTCAAAATTATTCAAGTTCATTTTCTTTATTTGATAGGATTTTCAACTGTCTTTTTATCCATTTCCATAATTGGCAAATGAGCTCGCATGAGGCATCTACTGTATCAGCATGCAGCTATGAGAAGAAGCATCAGAAAAAATAATTGCCACTGCCTGGGCACAAATTTTTGCCTCCCTATCTTAACAAACTGCTTTATTTCTGACCCCTTAACTACAGTGTTTCTTGTTCAATGCTGAGTACATCTTGCAAATCAAGCTTGAAACGCAGACCTGCTCTCTATCCTAGAGAGTAACCTTCTTTCTTTAATCTGAAACATAAATAACCTACCTCTTATTTCCAGGTGAATAGCTGTCTATTTCTATTTGACTTTCTGCACATGTGTCCACTTTTCCAAGCTTATATCCTCAATATCCCTTTACAGAGATTTACCCTCTCTTTCCTTTTCCTCTGAGTATAATACTATTTTAAGAACTTTCTGCTCGGAACTTTTATTATCCTGAAGACTACAGCCAAACTGTCATAAGGAAACAGTGACTTTGTGAAAGAAGTATGTACTTTTCAAAGCTCAACTCCTTGCCCAGACACATCTGGCAACACCTACAAATATTGTCAGCTAAGGCTCCAGCTGTGGTCATAGAACTAGAGCATTATCTCAGAGAGTCTGTAAAGTCCTCTTATTCTGGGGAAGTGGGTAAGAAAGTCAAAGTGGGGATGGAATAAGGGAAAGACAGTGTAGATAAAAGAAATTATCCTGAAGAGTATGCCACCTTTTCAAGCATCTCTAAGCGAAATTGGTTCAGATTCCTAATCTTACTTAAAAATTCAATAATTAAAGAAGGGTTTAGATAAATTCAAATCAGCATCACTTATGCATTTAAAGAACACATACAATTTTCCTTTCTGCTTTCTCAAAACTTTTTAAATTTATTTGTTTATTTTTGAGACAGGATCTCACTCTGTCACCCAGGCTAAAGTGCAGTGGTGCAGTCCCATCTCACTGCGGCCTTCACCTGCCACGCTCAAGCAATCCCCTCACCTCAGTCTCCCAAGTAGCTGGGACTACAGGCATATGCCATCATGTCCAGTTAATTTTTAAAATTTTCTTTTGTAGAGACAGGGTCTTACTATGTTGCCCAGGCTGATCTTGAACTCCTGGGCTCAAGGGATCCCTCGTCCCAAAGTGGTGGGATCACAGGTGTGAGACACTGGGCCCAGCTCAATCTTTTTATTTAATAGCCCAAATTCACAGGATTTAGAAAAAATAGTCACCAAATGTCCCATTATAGGGTAGCATGAGCATTTTCTTTTACCTGAACTCCATATGTTTGGCTTAAGGCAACGTGGATATTTTCTCATTTTATTTTATTCTCAGCAATATAGCAAGAACTAATTCATTTATTTTGTTAAATCTCTAAGGTATAGCTTAGCTGAAGTCAATAAAAGTCAAAGTTACCATTCACATAGGCTATGGTCCATTTCTGACCATCTCAAAACCATGCCTCGGCACTTAAAAAAACCTGCTATTTTATATGTATACTTAGGTTTCTCATTCAAAACTAAGCAAACATGGAATTCAAAGAAAGTTAATCAAGTGTGACTGCAGACAGTGGAATTAAAATGGAATTTCTAATTGTAACAAATATATAGTCAGATCATTAATGTTTATTAAGGGCAAAGGGACATTCCAAACCCTGCAGGAAATTGTAAAGTGTTGCAGCCTCTAACAGTGAGACCTGCTCTGTCATCCTCACTGAGATTTCTACCTAATTCGTTAAAATTCATTTTTGTTTATTTTAAGTATGCATACTTGCCCTCTGCTAGGAATAGAGGGAAATGCGTGAAAAGGTTAATGGGGTTTTGATTACTTGAATGAGCAGAGGAGAATTCCTTGTCAGGAGCACATTGCCTGTAGGTCAAACTGGTTACAATAACACCCTATGGTTTTAAGGCATTTAGGTCCTCCTTACACATTCTTCAGAATCCTCATTTTTTTTTTCTGCAGGTATTTTTCTCTGCCTGCAGATCGTGCACTCTCCATGCTCGAGACATTCTGACAACACACTATTCCTACTCTAATTCACCTGAGACAAAATGGCAGCAAATACAAAATAACCTTCCAGGCTGGCTTGAAATTAGCATAGGCTCTGTAGCCCAACGGTCCCAGGGCTGAAAACTGTACCCTTTATTAGACAGATAACTTTGGGAAAGTCACTCAATTTTTCTGAACTTCAGTTTTATCATCTGTCAAATGGGTCTAACTATCAATAATGACAATTGGTGCCAATTCCCAGTTCCTCAGGTAGATGTGACAGTAAAATGAGAAAACTTTTACAAATCAT
This sequence comes from Symphalangus syndactylus, assembly GCF_028878055.3. NCBI lineage: Eukaryota > Metazoa > Chordata > Mammalia > Primates > Hylobatidae > Symphalangus > Symphalangus syndactylus. The sequence continues at coordinate 28,944,073 of NC_072438.2, forward strand.
GTAGCACATAGTTAGCAGATTAGTATTTACTAATACTACTGAAGTATGTGGAGGAAATGCTTGTCGTATTTAATAATTTTTAGTTATTTATCTTGGTCATGAGTTTTGATTATTGACAACATTGCTCCAAAGAGTTTTGTTTTAATTGCCTTACAGACGCTGTGTTATAAAGGAGGATAGCTTTGTGTTGGAGTGAAGGATAAACACAGGGGAAAAGCACATCTTCAAAGCAGAAAGCTCTCGACTAGCCACATCCTGCTTTTTACTCACTTAAACCTCTAAATCCACAGCTGCAAGCAACCACAGGCCACAAGTCCCAAAGAAGCAATGGAATCAGAGAAAACATTGAATCAAACTTGCTTCTCTCCCTTCTCCTCAACTGGCATGAAAAATGCTAAAGGTGATTATAATAATAATATATTTAACATTTCTCATGTTATTTTGTTTCTAAAACATATGGTTTCTTGCTACATGTAGAGAATTGCTAAGACATTCATTTCAGCTTTCACCTCTTGCAAATTAAAGATGTGTTGTGTAAAGACTACTTTAAATGAATGATTTTTGAAATGAAGTTTTAAAAAATATTCCTTGAGAGATGAACTCCCTTTTTTCCATATATGTATCTGGATTTCTTTCTGTCATTTTTGAGTATCATCCCCTCACACAGAGTAGCATCCTGAAGGAATCTTCATAGCATTAACCATCATGGTAATAGATTAATTACTAATACAAGTATTTGTATAAGGTCTAACTTATTAACTAGAGGGTGAGATCTCTAACAGCAGGGGTCCTGCCTGTTCACCACTTCATCATCAAAATCTAGAAAGGAGCTAGGCACATAGTAGACCCTCAAAAAAGTTTGGAAAGGCAGAACAGGTTGTGGTGAGGAGACAGCTGTAGAGTTAGAAAGTCCTAGAATTGAATCTGAATAATACCTTACACTCTTTGCATACTTGGGCAAAATTCTTAAGTTCCCTAATCAGTTTCCTCTTTGATAAAATAAGGAGAATAATACTTATGTTGTAGAGCTATTGTAAAAAGAGTAAAATAATGATGTATCTAAAACATATAGAAGTATACCTGATGCATTCCAAGTGTTTTATAAACAATTGCTATTATAATTATCATGATTACTGTATAGTGGATACATGTAGAATTAATTCTTTAATGTGATGCTGAGGGCCAGGCCTTGACTAGTGGGTCTTTTTAAAGGCATTGTCTCCCAGTTTCCCATCTGCTTCGCAGCTCCATCCATATGCCTTTTTGAAATACACATCCAGTTCCTGGTCCTTTTTAAACTTCGAGAAAAAGCATCTTATGTCATCAAATGTCAATGTAATATTAAAGGCATTTATATCTCTGTTTAAGATCCCACATCTGTTACCAGTTAATATTTTGAAAGATTCTTACTAGCAGCAGTTTCTGATCCATGCCACATAAAAATGCTTTTCATAAAATTGCATACAAAACCTACTTATATTTTAAAAGCCCAATGATAGCTCACTAAGTATAGTGATTTCTTCAACATGATGTTGTCATCTGATAGGTGTGTAGGGAAGCAAAGCACACATGCACTTGTCCTCAGAAATAAAAAGGGTCCTTCTGAAGTTCAATTAACTCAACTTTTCTATTCTCCTCAAAGGTTTTGCCACTTGAGAGTGAAAAATTACGACCATAGAAATTACATTTTAGTAATTACTCAGATTTATAAAATCACTTTTCAAATACCAAAGGTCTAGTAAAACATTAACATTCAGGGATTTCACTTTCCCCTTTATTTCTAAAATTGCATTTTATTTTATGACTTAAGCTTTTCTAGTGAGGATTCAAAACACGTTCATCATCGAACCATTGATGCACCTGGATGTCTACAACTTTGTAGTTTAAGTCCATCCCTTATACAGCAGATAACTATTGAAGAAAAACAAAACTAATGTAATCCTTGTGAAGAAACAGGATTTTCTCAGAAATATGAGACTAGAGACCCAAAGATTTCAAAATGTCTGTGGGAGTGTTGATGGCCGTGGCCATTTCCCACTGCTGAATACTAATTTTGCATGTTCCCAAACTGCAATTCTTTGGGGCCTCTTGAGTTAACTTTTAGTTGGTAATATTGTTGTTGCTTCCTTTGCTAACTATTATCTACTAAACGATCTTGGAGTTCTGATTACAAACCTCTGCAGTATCTCTTAAGTAACTCTGGGAAGCATGAAGCCTAATGTTTTGGTTCATTAGTATTGGTTAGTATTCATTAGTATTGGTTCATTAGTATTTGGTTCAGCAGTAGTGGTTAATATGATTTCAAGTATGGAGGAGAGGACCGCCCAACAAGAATGCTGTGTGTGCCACACCTCCCTTACCATTTTGAACTAAGTACAACTTCCCATTGTTTCTTTTTTTGCGGGGGATGGGCACTGAGGGTGGGAGGGCAACTCCTATGTACCACACATGGGATCAGGTGCTGGAGATTCAGTGATAAACCAGGAAAGATGAACGAAACCCAAAAACCAAACTAGAAAGGTTAGCAAACAGTTATCAATCAACATTCTAAACTCCAACGGCTTTAAAGGTAAGTCTCGGGATGTTGTACTTTATTTGCCATCCCTTAAAAAAGGAATTAAAAAATACAAGAAGAAAGAAACTCTAATGGCCAGTAGCCATAAAATCTATTTACATATTCTTCCACCTCTCAAGTCTCATGCAAATTAATGTGTAATTATATTTAGATGGCGCAGCTGCTCTGACACTGCTCCTAGCTTTTATTTCTGAGTTTCAAAGGTTTCATAAGGAAACCTTGAAAGAAAAAAGTAAATATTTTGAAAAGGAGTTACAATTTGTCAGCAGTAATCCTTCCCTGGATAGGCAAAGAAAGGCAAATCTTGGTAGATGAGAGAATTGTGGCTTTTGAAAATAATAGCATTACACTGAAATTTAATCTGCTAGCATTATTTTTTCCAAGCAAACCCTTTTGCATTCAATTTGTCATTTATTACAGTAAGAAGCAAAAGGGTCCAAAAGAGAATTGTTTGCAGTAAGCACAGAGATATTCTCAACAAAGGTAGAATTTTGATAGCATGCGCAAAACAACACATTACTTATCCAGCATTCTGAGTCACCTTTTCAGCAAAGAACCTTGTGTATTTGATAGCAAAGGGAGAAGACATGGTGTTTATTGGAATGTTAAAATGTGGGATAGGGTGGACATTCTAGTTTAAAGAAATATGAGACTGGAATATTGATTCTGCCACATATGAAGGCTGGAAAGTATTCATAAATGACCAATTGCCTATAGTTTAGTGATGGAAGATAGGCATTGGTTTCCCAAACCTTTTTATGCTACAACAAAACCGCACACCAAGCCCTGCCGGAGGGTGCTGTATAATCATCAGAGCCCTTTCTGAGTACGTCAGGACGATGCACCCTAGTGCTGAAAGATGGTGGTTACATGAACCACAGAATGCTAGTTAGCAAGGCAATGAGGAGCTGAGGTTCGCATTAACCACGGTCGGTGCACCTAATCATGAATCACAGCTGTGCCACCCTTGGCAGATGAACAATCTCTTACAGATAAGATAAATTTTATCTGGGATCAGTTTAGTCTCTTAAATGATGTATGAAACCAATTTAAGAAAGGCTGAGTTATTCCAAATAGTATGGCTTTTATTCTTTATTTGTTAGTTTCATCATTCCCTCCTTGCTGACTATTCAGATACATGTAAAGGAGACAGCCAATGGTTTGGCACATAGTTGGCACACAATGAATGGCAGAGATCCTTGTTTGTGTTAGTATTTTGATTATTTTTCTTGCCACAATAACATGACCTCAGCCATGGTCAATCTGTCTTTATGCTTCCAGGTAGAGATCTTGATTCATAGCTCTCCCTAATATTCATCCATTTGATATTGTTTTATATTATACTTAACATGAATTGATTTTGAGTCCTTTTCTCTAGAAGTATAACTTGTTTGAGACACTTACAAGCAGACATCCAATTATATTCAGAGGGAAAATTTATAACAGTTCAGGAGAGGAATTTAACTGTCATGTATTCCACCAGCAGGTAATGTCAGCATTTTCTTATAGTTAAATGGCTTCATCAAGATACTCTATTGCTTTAATTCTAGGATGCGTCAATTTTAGGGCAAATTATCAGTTGAGTCTCAATTCTTTTACCCTCTTGAGGAAAACACTCCATTTAAGGTATGGATTAATTATAAATGATATCCTGGTTTAGAAACATTCTAAGATAAACTGCATTTTTTTAAAGTTGAAATTGATAGTAATTTGTGAGCATAAAGTAAGTGCACAGAATCTTACATGCTTTATGGTCTTTAATGTTGACTTAAAATTATAATATCAAAAGAAAAATTAACAGAGCCTAATTACTCTCAATTTATTAAGGACAGCTTTCATTTTCAATCACTCTCCGGTTTTCTCAGGTTTCTCACTGAGCCATACAATGTCAGGCAGGATACTAACCCGTTTAGGATTTATCCTCACATCTTTGCAAACATAAGTTCCATAACAAAAATTTCCCTAGAGGTTACCTCCAGTATTACAGCATCTAAGTGGTTCATTATAAGCACTGAAAAGGGTCACATGTATAATTTTATTCATTTAACTGAAAAGAAATACAAAAATTCTTTATTTAAAAAGAAAAATAATGGCTGGGCTTGGCCACTCATGCCTGTAATCCCAGCACTTTGGGAGGCTGAGGCTGGAGCATTGCTTGAATCCAGGGGTTTGAGACCAACTTGGGTAACACAACAAGACCCACACACCACTCCCCAGCCCCGCTGCCCCGTCTCTACAAATAATAATAATAATAATAATTAGCTGGGTGTGGTGGCACATGCCTGTGGTTCCAGCTACTCAGGAGGCTGAGGCAGGAGGACAGCTTGAGACAGGAGGATGAGGCTGTAGTGAGCAGTGATCACACCCCTGCACTCCAGCCTGGGAGATAGAGCAAGACCTTGGCTAAAAAAAAAAAAAGAGTCTTCTGGTTGTTTGTTTTAGAAGAGTAATAATGAAGACTCATAAATGATCATAGCCTAGGAGGCCCTACAAAATGGCTGCAATTATTCTGCTGATGTTGGACAAGCTATTTTTTAGGATCAATTAGTTAATTGTGTGTTGCTTTAATTACTTACGCTCTTTTTAAAGCTTTCTTTGTGTCACAGCTGAGCTCAGGAGAAAAAGTAAAGCTTGCAGAGCAATTCTTTAAATGTGGATGTAAAATATACTAATGGATTTACTTGCTAGTTGGCACAGTGTTTAAATGGGGTCCTGCTCACGCTGAGAAAAAATATTTTATCAGCACCTGACTCCAAAGAGTCAAGAATATGGAGAAATCTCACATTTCTCTCATGATGGGTAATTTCTGGGTCTGCAAATCTCCCTATAGCAGTCGTTCAGTATGTATCACATATTGCAATTTTAAGATTTATTTTTAAACTACAAGAAGGGAATGGCAAAGTACATGTTTCTTAACATCCACCTAGTCAATTAGCAAAGCAATTCGATCTTTTGAGCTTTTCATTGTGTAAAGGGGGAGGTTTTATGCACAGCAATTTGAATGGCTATGCCTAGAACACGTGGAAGCACAGAGAAATTTCAAAGATTATGAACAATAGAATGGCACTAAAGGCACTTTTACAAATGTTACTTTATCAAATGGGTTCTGTTTTCTTGTTTTTCAAAAAAAATGTTTTTTCCCCATAATTCTCTCTGTTTACTATTGATAAGAATTTAATTTAAGCACCAATGGGCAATTAGGCTTTTCTCCTCAATTGATTACCAAAAATGTTCAATGAAAAATGTTTTCCTGGGGCTCCTCTCTCTCACACTTTTGTTTATAACCGATGACTCCTGCCACCTCAATACACCGTACTAGTCTCTGCATAAAAATGAGGTTTATTGACCACTGGTCATCACTTAATACAGGTACTTGATGAATGTGTGAAAAATAATGGATGAAAGAATAAATAAATGAGTAAAGGAATCAACTTATATCTTAACTCAGCCACAAGTAATAAACAATCTCGGGTCCTAATGGTCTCAGTGAAAATTTATACAAGGTCTCCTAACTTTGAATTATTTTCTTAAATTATTAATTTGTCCATAGGTGTGGTCATACTTTGTGGCCATCTTCCTGAGATAGGGCAATTGGAATATGAGTGGAAGTGGCATAGCCTTTTTCCAAATCTAGCTCATGAGACCATCCCACACTACCCCCATGTGCTTTGCCTTCCCTTCTCTGCAGGTTGGTTATCAATTCACAAACTGGCATTGGAGCTCATGCATTAAAGATGGTGGAACATCAGTCAGCCCAGGTTCCTGAATGATAGCATGACACAGCGACCCCTGCTGCAATTTTGGCCAATGGAAACAAGGAATAAACCGCTGTCATGTTAACGCACTGTTATTTCAAGGTTTATTTGTTAGAGCAGCCATTTTTTTTCTTTTAACACATGTCCTCTGCTTTCACTAAGTTCCCTCTCACCAAAGGGTTTTACTCCTACTGTTCTAATGATGTCCTATGAATCCCGACCCATGGGTTAGATCCCAGCTCAAGTGTGGCTTCTCAAAGGGAAACTTATCTTCCTCCCTAATGAAGTCATTTCTCCTCTATGTTCTCCTAAGAATCATATGACCCTACTCCTTAGCACTTGTCCAAGAAATCTTCATTGCCGCAAATGTTCTTTTCCTCAAGGTCATTGATGAGGTACAGATGCCAGTCACTTCACGAGCTGTGGGCATCACCCAGGACGCCAGGGCAGCAGTGCAGGTGAGCACTTATGAAATGCTCCTTAGGACACCCACAGATAACTGAAGGAGGTGACTGCCAATGCAATTCAATTGGGAATAAATGTGTATTCAAATATTAATACAGATAAAGTCTCATTTATGTTAGCAGGCTTCTAAAGTTTTGGAAAGTTCATGTGACCTAGGTTTGCAAAATAAAAGACTTACCGACAATATAGTCATCTACTAAGGAGCTAGGAAAAATTTTACAAAATGTCTCAGCACTGATGTTCATTTGTGAGCCCAGGTAGCTCAGATGCACTGTGCATTAATTTTTTTTTTTTTTTTTTTTGAGACAGAGTCTCGCTCTGTCGCCCAGGCTGGAGTGCAGTGGCACAATCTCGGCTCACTGCAAGCTCCGCCTCCCAGGTTCATGCCATTCTCCTGCCTCAGCCTCTCCGAGTAGCTGGGACTACAGGCGCCCGCCACCACGCCCGGCTAATTTTTTGTATTTTTTGTAGAGACGGGGTTTCACCGTGGTCTCGATCTCCTGACCTCGTGATCCGCCCGCCTCGGCCTCCCAAAGTGCTGGGATTACAAGCGTGAGCCACCGCGCCCAGCTGTGCATTAATTTTAACTGCATGTGTGTTTTATGCCGTTGGATCTTCAAAAGGCTCTTATTGATTGGACGTGTAGTAGAAAACAGAGGCATTGATAAAAATGGAAACATTCAGTGCCATTCAAGAAATCAAAGAAAGGAACCAATAACAAAGTTATATTTTTATTTTGTTATTTAATTTCATTTTGCTTTTTTGCCTTGAGGGTGATTGTTATTCACCATCTACAAGAAAACTGCCTTCGCTTTGATTCCAACTAGAAGGCCTGGTTGCAATGGCTCATTAAGAATGTTGCAACTTCTTTCCACCCAAGTAGACTCTCAATTCTCCTCTTTGCTGAACCCTGAGGCTACTCATGAGAGTTACATGAGTAACCCAGTAACACCCGGCTGGCTGGTTTTTACTTTTTGTCAAGTAAGCATCATTCCTGCAAGGAAGCAGTCAGCGACCAGATTTGGGCAACTCAAGTTTCTCGAATTCTCTTTTTGTTTTTCATATTTTGTTCTCTTGGTCTCTTCCTGCTCATTTCTTACAACAAAAATTTTGCTCTGGAGGCATGGACTTCTTAAAGAATTTTCGAGTATTTTAATGATTAAAGTAGTATACAGTATTAAGAAACTTCAATTAGTGAAGCAAAAGTTATCATTAGTCCGCAAGCTATTTTAGCATTCTAGCTTATTATCACTTAACGATTTCAATGCTTCCTTCCTGGGATGGCGATCACGGCATGTTCCATTTTAACAGAACACATGTTTTCTGTTCATAGTGCCGATTTAAATTTGTCCCTCCTTAATTAAGTCATTCTATCTAATCAGCTTTGGCATATTTTCTCATAGTAAGTATTTACCCTTTTGCCTTTTTGATGGAGTAGAAATATACCTTAGTCATTCAGCTTGATAGGACACAACCTCTTTAACACAAAATGATAACATCCCAGGAAGAACCAGGGATTTTTATCATTTACTTTACACCATGCAGATGCCTCATCTTAGCAAGACTTTCTTGCCTTCGAGGATATCTTCAAATTTATCTGTGCAAGACTGGCTTCATGGGTGTGCAACCTGTATAACACACAGAGCTCCATGCCTAGAATGTTCTGACACTTGGTTTGCTGTTCTGATATTGCCATCAATAAACTCTTAACAATATTTGAATAAGGAAATTATATTTTCACTTTACTCTAGGCCCTTTCTCTATGCAAATACCTATGCAAGGCAAAGATGTAGATTCAAATTCCATATAATGCTCATTGCTCAGGGAAAATAGGTGTAGTCTTGTCTCTTTATTCAATTTAACATTGAGGTTGAAAATACAGCACACAAAACTTAAGTGTACACTCTGATGCATTTGTACATGCACACACAGTTGTAACCACCAATCATTTTAAGGTACAGACATTATCAACTAATCATCTGTCTCCCTCATCCTTCTTCCCACTCGATCTCTGCACCTTCTATGGGTAAATATTATGCTGATATATCACCAAATTTTGAACTCAATGTAAACGGAATCATAAACAATATAGCTTTTTTGTGCTTTTTTGGCATTATATTTGTGAGATTTATCCAAGATCTAACAGAGATGTATTTTTTATAGCTGTATAATATTCAATTGCATGAATATATCAGAATTTATCCATTCTATTGCAGTGGGTGTCTGGGTTGTTTCTAATATTTGCTTATTGTGAATATTAACTATTGTGAACATTCTTGCACATATCTTTTGATAGATATATGCACTATTTTCTTTTGGGTATATAACTAGGAGTGGAATTGCTAGCTCAGAGTATGTATTATGTTTAACTTTAGTAGACATCAGTAGTGACCTTTGAATGCATATTATAACTTTTTGCCCAGCTGTATCCATGCCTTCATCATGTAAGATTATTTTGTCTTCAATACAGCACGTTGGATTGCTTCCAATAGCTCTTTTAAATGTCACAACCACTTGGGATAGAAATTTTCTCTATTTTTACAGATTTTTTTTTTATTGAAATTTAGAGGACTTACAACCAGACCAAGATTTCAGAGTTAGTGAAGAGTACATTGATTCTAGTTCTGATACTAGTTTAGTTTCCATAAATACAGCAAATCAGCTGTATTTATTGCAAATATATATTAATGAGTAGTCACAGAAAGAAAGAGAAAGTTTCAGCAGAGCTCCAATCCAAATTCCTGGTACACATTAAATGTTTAATTAATGCTTGATCCTATGAATATGTATTAAACTGTGACTATCCTACCAGTTAGAAACAACAGGAAAAATACTCATAATAAGTAATCTATGTTTTTCTGAGCATTTTAAGTTATTATTTACAGTTCTAGGAATAGCTTAACTTTGGACTCAGAACTATCATCCCAAGAGCACAAGTATGCTTGAGTCTCAGTAATAAGTAAATAAAACCTAAATATATTGCCAAAATCTTAGAATGAGAAATCGCTTCTTTAACAACTTCATCTGAGGAGCAACGATACTCTTGAGACACACTTTAAAAAGAAGTATTAACAAGGACATGTGGGCTTCTGTACAGACCACGCTAGCCAAATACACATACGCTGTACATATGAGTAATTTACAGAAAATTCAGGTAAGGACCTGAAATGCAAATTACTGCATGTTGCAGACACTTGTCATTCCAAGAGTAAAAATGTACAATAACATTATTCTCGCTTCTAACAATTAGTCCAGGAGGACAGGCTTTCTAAACTCCATGGAGCCTTCCTTCAAACAATTAACACTGTTAGAAAGAAATTTTACCCCTGAGAGTTTTAACCTCTAGAGCCACTGCTAGCATTAGTGCTCCCTCTGTTTACAATTGATAATGAGAACACAGAAACATAATTGGGAGGGTAAAGGCAAATGGAATTTGGAAAATGATCAGGGTGATATGCAAATGTTAGTTTATCTGGGGTGACCATTGAGTGCTGTCTCACTGTGTTAGACATGATGTTTAGCACTTTATAGGTTTTTTGTTTTCTCCCATTTATTCCTCACAGCACATCTATGAGATAGGTGCTGCACTGTGCCCCAGAGGAAGGCAGTCTCCTGTATGCAAGTCTTTAGACCTCTTGCTTATCTGTAAAAGTAGGCTTTGGGTCTGGGATACTTCCTTACCAAGAGATGAAGAGTCCTCATGACCTGCGCTGGACTTACCACCTTGTGTGGAATAACTTTTCCTGTTTTGTTCTGCTTGAGCCTGTGCATCATGTGGCACCCGGCCAACCCCACTGTTATATCTGTCCTCTTCCAGGAGGGGATGAGGTGCTTCTGCTGCAGCACAGAAAGGGCATCTATAGGCCAATTGTTCTGCATCAGCCTCCAGGAGGGGACCTTCTGGCTTTGGGGATCTGACATGCAGTACTGACACTGATCTTGCACTGTCCTTTCTCTATGTGAGGAGTAAAGTACTGACACTGATCTGGCGCTGTCCTTTCTCTATGTGAGGAGTAAAAAGCATCGTTCCTTTGGGTATATACCCAGTAATGGGATGGCTGGGTCAAATGGTATTTCTAGTTCTAGATCCTTGAGGAATCACCACACTGTCTCCCACAATGGTTGAACTAGTTGACAGTCCCACCAACAGTGTAAAAGTGTTCCTATTTCTCCACATCCTCTCCAGCATCTGTTGTTTCCTGACTTTTTAATGATCACCATTCTAACTGGTGTGAGATGGTATCTCATTGTGGTTTTGATTTGCATTTCTCTGATGGCCAGTAATGATGAGCATTTTTTCATGTGTCTGTTGGCTGCATAAATGTCTTCTTTAGAGAAGTGTCTGTTCATATCCTTCCCCCACTCTTTGATGGGGTTGTTTATTTTTTCTTGTAAATTTGTTTAAGTTCTTTGTAGATTCTGGATATTAGCCCTTTGTCAGATGGATAGATTGTAAAAATTTTCTCCCATTCTGTAGGTTGCCTGTTCACTCTGATGGTAGTTGCTTTTGCTGTGCAGAAGCTCTTTAATTTAACTAGATCCCATTTGTCAATTTTGGCTTTTGTTGCCATTGCTTTTGGTGTTTTAGTCATGAAGTCCTTGCCCACACCTATGTCCTGAATGGTATTGCCTAGGTTTTATTCTAGGGCTTTTATGGTTTTAGGTCTAATATAAATCATGCTGCTATGAAGGCACATGCAAACGTATGTTTATTGCGTCACTATTCACAACAGCAAAGACTTGGAACCAACCCAAATGTCCATCAACGACAGACTGGATTAAGAAAATGTGGCACATATACACCATGGAATACTATGCAGCCATAAAAAGGATGAGTTCATCTCCTTTGTAGGGACATGGATGAAGCTGGAAACCATCATTCTGAGAAAACTATCACAAGGACAGAAAACCAAACACCGCATGTTCTCACTCATAGGTAGGAATTGAACAATGAGAACACCTGGACACAGGATGGGGAACATCACACACCAGGGCCTGTTGTGGGGCGGGGGGAGGGGGGAGGGACAGCATTAGGAGACATACCTAATGTAAATGACGAGTTAATGGGTGCAGCACACCAACATGGCACATGGATACATATGTAACAAACCTGTATGTTGTGCACATGTACCCTAGAACTTAAAGTATTAGAAAAAAGACACCTGTATGCATATGTTTATCACAACACAATTCACAATTGCAAAGATAAGGAACCAACTGATGAGTGGATAAAGAAAATGTGATGTGTGTGTGTGTGTGTGTGTGTATATATATATGTATACATCCATATATATGTGTATATATATATATACATCCATATATATGGATGTGTATATATATATATACACATCCATATATATGTGTATATGTATACATATATATACCATGGAATACTACTCAGTCATAAAAAAGAATAAAATAATGTCTTTTGCAACAACTTAGATGGAACTGGAGGCTATAATCCTAAGTGAAATAACTCAGGAATGGAAAACCAATATTGCATGTTCTCACTAAGTGGGAGCTAAACTGTGGGTATGAAAAGGCATACAGAGTATAATGGAAATGGCAGACTCAAAGAAGAGAGAGAGGGTGAGGGTGGTTAAGGGAAGAAAAATTATCTATTGGGTACAATGTAGGCTACTCTGGTGATGCATACATTAAAATTTCAGACTTCACCACAATACGATTCATGCATGTAACCAAAAACCACTTGTACCCCTAAAGCTACTGAAATAAAAATATTAATTTTTTTTTTTTAAAAAAGCATCATTCCATCCAATGCCTGATTGTGTTGTGTTTTCCTTGGTGACTCCAATATTAAAATCAAATAGGTAGAAGTGCTCAGATTTCTACTCCTGATATAGGCAACAGATGCCACTTCCTCCATAGTCCCTACTTTGCAAAAGAGGAAACTGAGTCAATGAGTGCTTAAGTGACTTGTCCAAGGTCACCCAGCAAATGAAGGGTTGAGATCCAATAAGCCAGGTCTATTTTATTTAAAAAAATGGGCTTTAAACAACACTTTTCTCCCTATAAGCTTTTATTCTGTAACTTACCATTCCAATAAAGAAGGCATGTTGAGGATTCAGATGAGATTGCAGATGCCTATGTATCAATGAGCTTCATGAAGCTTTCTGCTTTAGCAGTATCTGTTACAGCCAATATGCTTTAAACTGAGGCACTAGTGTGGTGTAAAGCTAACTCAAATCTATTTATTGCTACAGTCAAGAGGTTGACATGGTTTGAGAACATTCAAGTTAAAAGAACAGGAGGTGAAGTATAATAAAAGAGAAAGATACAGAAAAAAGGACGGAAAAGATGATTAAATGTCAGAGAAGAATTCAGAAGTGGTGTTTGTAGAACTCCTAAGTGCTCACACATTTTCATTAATCAACCATTGCAGGATACTATGAATTGTGAGCATCTACTGCCCATTTACTATAGTCTTTTTAAAAAGAGTAAAGTACATCTTACTTGTATTAAGAATTAGGCAAATCAATTTTCTTGAACTAGAAACATCTTTTCTGTCACTCATTAGATGTCACAATCCAATGAATCTTTTCTGAGGTCAGTGGTTCCCACTTCATCCCAGGTATTTCCTAAGTTGTAAGATCTATTTCCTCATTATCCTTCACACTCAATAAATAACTACCTTTATAAAATGCCTAATGTGTGTGAAGTATCCTTGTACATGCTATTCACAACTATATCCCATCACCCACCATAATTTTATAAGGTAGGTAAAAATTTAAACTTCATTTTAGAAACATGATTTGGAGAAAAGGGAATGCTTATATACTATTGGTGGGAATGTAAATTAGTTCAGCCCCTGTGGAGAGCAGTTAGAGATTTCTCAAAGAAGGAAGAGTTGAATTACCATCTGACCCAGCAGTCCCATTACTGAGTATATGCCCAAAGGAAAATAAATAATTCTATCAAAAAGACATATGCACCCAAACATCCATCACAGCTGTCTGTAATGTGGGATGTATACACCATGGAATACCATGCAACCATACAAAAGAACAAAATCATGTCTTTTGCAGCAACATGGATGCAGCTGGAGGCTATTATTCTAAGTGAACTAATGCAGAAACAGAAAACCAAATATTACATGTTCTCATCTATTAGTGGAAGCTGGACACTGGGTACACTTGGACATAAAGATGGGAACAATAGACACTGAGGAATACAATAGGAGAGAGGTATGGAGCAGGGCGGGAGTTGAAATTGGGTACAATGCTCACTTCTTGGGTAACAGGTTCAATTGTACTCCAAACCTCATCACTACGCAATATACCTTTGTAACAAACTTGCACATCTACCCCCAGAATCCAAAATAAAAGTAGAAAAAGAAGGAAAAAATACCTGATTCTTTTTAAGCAATTTGGACAAGGTCCCAGAGCAGTGACAATTCAGGATCTGGTGCTCAGATCTGTCTCAGTCTAACCATTAACCATGTTCTTTCCACTTGTTTACATGGCTTCTATCTTATTCCTTCATGCTTAATGGATCTCTATACCTCCAGTTATAAATCTCATAATGGGCAGGGTAGGTGTCCTGCTGGCTGTGCCACTCAATAGAAAACAAAGAGGCGGAATCTACAAGGGCTACTAGGCCCACTCCTCACATTTGTGGGCCATAATAGGAATATATACAGAGGCTCTTGGGTCCACAGCCTGCTTTCCTCTATTGTCACCTCTAGTTCAGTCCTGCACTGTAAAGATCCTTGCATACGTATCTATGTCCACCCCAGGCTGTAAGTCCAAGCTCAGTTCACACCCTCCACAAATAATGAGTACTTGGCTACTCCTGATCTGTAACTGTGCACACTTTTGTGCAATTCACCATTCAGAGTTGGACTCAGGAAAATGACTCATGCAGGTTCTGAAAAATTGGCTTGTGCCACTTGTATAACAGATTCTGGGATCCTGAGTACCCACAGTGTGGAATAGAAGGCTGTGTGTGGGCTCCGGGCAGGGAGGTCTCACCTTGGCCCTATGGGGAACTGCACAGCAGGAAGAGACTCAGAGTGAACCCCTCAAAGTCACAGTGCCCATGGATCTTCAAAAGGTGTGTATTGACTGGATGATTGGCAGAAAAAAAGGGGCATTGCAACAAATGAGATCATTACAGGAATCAAAGAGCCAAATTCACAGTTTTTAAAATCATTTTTCCTTGGAGTTGCTAATTATTCATAATCTACAAGTCAACTTCAGCTTATTCTACTTTGATTCCAACTGAGAACAGCCAGGTTGCGATGCCTCATTAAGAATGCTGTCATTTCTTTTCTGACTGGGTAGACACACATCTCTAGATTGCTGAACCTGCATGTTACCACCAGAGCTCTGCCTCTGACAGGCAAGGAATTGCCCTGTTCTTGCCCCTGCTGGCTCTCACTCTATGAGGAGCAGGCACTGTTCTGCAGGGATGCAAGGCAAGTGATCACACATCCTTCTAAGAACCTTATATCAGACACTATGCCCATGACACAACTTCCTATCTATGTCTTATGCATGTCTTAAAGAATTTTCATAAACTGGAATGATGCAAGTGATATGAGGTTAGTGGGAAGTCAGAGGTGGTGGACTCACTTACATTTACTGATTAAATACATCTCAGTTTTCTGTTTTAGTAATAAAAATTATCTAAAGTTCAATTCCCAGGAAGGGCTGCTTCTCTTTTTCCCCTTCTCCATCCCAGAATGGCTCCAGGTAGAGGAAAACACCTACTAGTGTTGTAGATGAAATGAGAAGGAAACCTGCATTATGCTCATCGCTGGGTTGGTTTCCATCGCAAGGCATGGTTGTTCTAATCCTGGAATGTGCCCCAGTGGGTATTTGATGAGGGCTAGTGGGCAGGAATCCCTTTTGGCCGCTGCCTCTACTCACTTTGAATATACTTCTACTTTGTATTTCCTCCACTTTTCCTATTTTCGTAAGAGTTCTCTCTCTTTAATGCATGTGCTTAGTTCGGTCCAATGAAAGGGGAAAGGATGGAATCTGATGACCTGGGTTCACTCCTAGCTTTACTATTTCCCAGCTATAGAATATTGGGAGTCCCTGGACTTCCTTGAGACTTAGTTTCTTTCTCTGAAATATAAGGGCATAATGTTTGTCCTTTATACAGCATAGATTTAAAGATCAAAAAGCTATAGTTTTTTGTAGGTCAAAGGTGCTCTGTAAATTGTAAAGTGCTTGCAGAATGGTGAAGTGGAAATACAGTGGGATTAACATTTAGGTGACCCAGCCTTAAATCCATGCTCTGCCAATGATTGGTTTTAGATTCCTAATATTTAGAATGACTAGATAACTTTGACTTTCCTTAGAGGTCTAATAATCCATGAAATTAAAATTTCAAGTATTCAGAAATAATTTAAATTCAACCTTTGAGTCAGGAAATGAAAACTGATCTCTTTAGATTTCAAGGTTTTAAATATGATAAAGTATACATAAGCAGAAGGGAACATTGGAAATAGATGTTTCACTTGAAATGGGCAGCTTTCTTAGAAAGGGAAACATACAGGATCCCTCATCATTTAATTCATGTGTTCAATAAACATTTACTGAGCATCTACTAATAAGGATGTAGAAATGTTCCCGATATGGTTGGGAGATACAAAAATTAGTATGTTTGGGATCCTTTATATGAAGGGATTTACCATTCATTAATGGAGAGAAGCTCAAGAGTAACTACAATAAGTGGGACTTTCAAAATTGCTACCAATGAGGGTTATTTTTAAAAGTTCCACTGGGAGGTAAGAAAAGAAGGAATATATTTGCTCTGTGGCAGACTTAACTGTGAATTTCTGGAAGTTTCAACGAAAAGCTGGTTCATCAAGAATGCAGGGAGGAATAAGAATATGACTGTGGAGTAAATACTGGGTCAAACCTCATTGTTCTACAATTTTCTGAGTGTAATTCCACAAATGTCCTATATTTCTTAGCCAACATCCATTTAATTCTTTTCTGAGAGCACGTTCTAAGTTTGGGCATGAATATGTCTGTGTTGACATGTATATATAGGACTTTGCCTGCATCTTTGTATCTTTTTTGCTCTTTTACAAAAAATAATATAGAAAGTTCTGTTGTGATCCCAAGGTATAACATGACAGACGCTTCAGGAGGTGTCTGGTCTAGTTGGTGAGATAAAAACCAAGATGATAATTCTTTGGTGTATGCCAAATGCCATGCATACATGATCCCATTTATCTTTCACAACTGTGTAAGCCAGGCACTGTGACTAGACCCGTTCTCCAGGTGAGAAGCCTAAGTCTTAGAAAGACTAAATAACTTCTACTAAGAATGTAGCTTGTTTGCGCTGGGTCTACGCCTCAGGACTATATTTAACAAATACTTAAAACTTACCATGTGCTTTACAAATACTAACTCCTTTGTTATATCTCTCTAACTAGTCTATGAGTAGATGCAATCTTATCCCCATTTTATATTGAAGAAATTAAGGAACAGAGACTCAGCAACTTGCCTGAGGTCACACGCTTAATAAGTAGTAGACAGCTGGTGTTTGAAGCCAGGCGGTCTGTCTCCCAGTCCGTGCTCCTAACCACTCTGTGGGCAGCTTCTCAAATCCCACTAGATCGGGCTTCAAAGCCCTATGGTTAACCACTGTACTAAATGGCCTTTTTGTGCTATCACCTGAATAGAAACAACTATAACATCGGCGACATCGAGAGAGCTGCTAGTCCAACCGTCTGCATTCAAGTTCTGCCTCTGTACTCAGCTAGCCTGCCTCTGTAAGGTACTGACACACATTCTTTCTACCACTGACCTGCACTTTGGCATTCTCATTCTGTGGCTTTAATTAAATGTTAACATTCATTTGCCCTTTTCCATTGTGTTAAAGATAACCTTTGCTTCCTGTCGCGTCTAGATAAGCTTCACTCCATGACAGGTACCAAATAGGTTCATCTTGATATAAAGTAAAGAATGGAGACTCTTTGATCCTCTCTGCTGACATATTTTAAAATGCCAGTATGAATATTTGTTTTGTACTTACTTCTTTTACGGAATGTCAGGATAATAAATTATTTCTGGATACTGCTGTAGCTAAAAGGTTCAAGTCCAAATTAGTCATACTAAGTGGCTTTGACCCTTCCTGAGAGTCAAACAGACTTATCTCTGAGTACTTTTGTTTCTAATAGTTGAAAATACATTATGGAGAGAGGTGCTGGTTGGGATTTAGAAGGTCACAATTTGCTGGTTTGGAGGAAGGTTATAAAGAGGTTTTCTGGATCTTTACTCATACATTCACTCTATTGGATGGGGGATGGATGGCTTCTTGCTAAAGTGAGAAGAGGATTAGACTGAGAATCAGGCCTAGATTCCAGTCTCATTTTTGCCACTGATGTATTATGTGAGCTTGAACAAATCTCTTATTTTCTCTGAACCCCAGTTGCTTTATTGTTTTAACAATTATATTTCATCAACAGTACATAATTGAAGGATGTTATCTGATTTGCTCATCAGAATAAACTGATGAGATGCAGATTTGTATTCACACTTTACAGAAGAGAAAACTGATCTTTAGAGAAGTTAAGCAATATTCCCAAGGTCATAACACAGCTAGTAAAGGAGGTAGAGCCAGAATTCAATCGTGGGGCTAACCAATTTGGAAATCCATGCTCTTAACCATTATAGCTACATTCATTGTTGGAGAATTCTACATTTTTATGAGTGTACTCATTGTTGCTTTAGAGATGCTGCATGTATCTCCTAAAAATGTTTTTGGCAGATGATCACTCTCTTTGATAGCCCATTGCAATGATGCCATCTGTAATAGTGTTTACTTTCCTAGCCTCGGAAAATTAGACACCCCTTTGGTTAGTCAGGGTGGTTATTGGCTGCATATATAAAATTCTCTTGAATTTTACAGAAAGAAGAGAATTCTCTGTGTTTCTGAATTTTGGTACTAGGAGAAATATTTTTATAAGTTATAATGTATTAGAAAAAGGATATTTTAAAATGTAAGAGAAAGCAAGAGTTAAAGATGAACTTGGGAAAGGAGAAATGGCAGAAGAGATTCCTCTTTGAAATGCATCTTACAACAGCTAAATATACACATAGAGTATCTATGATAATAAAACACTTCAAAATATTAGTAATATTTTATGTAGGTGATGGGATTATAGAATTTCTCATTTCTTTTTAAGCTTTGCTAAATTTTCTATAATACATACGCATTATTTGTGTGCTAAAAATAAGTGAAACACACACATATGTACATGTCTGCAGCAAGCAAACAATAAACGATCTAGCAGTCTTAGGCTAGCTAACATCCCAGATGGCAATTTGTTTATGGCACATATCTAGACTAGGCTAACTGCCCAGGTTGGTCACATCAAAAAATATATGTCCCTTTGTTAATATCTCTGATGTCATCCATTATTTCCAACCTAATTTCATATTAGATTATTAGGGCAAGGTTTTCCTAAAGCAATACACCTCTTAAATGATTACATGACAGGAAGTCTTCAGACTAAGAGCCTATTTTATCAGTTATTTCCACTTCTAAAAATTATATTTACTTTCTTTTTCATTTTCTTTTTTTTTTCCTTTTTTTTTTTTTTTTTGAGATGGTCTGGCTCTATTGCCCAGGCTGGAGTGAACTGGCATGAGCTCAGCTCACTGCAACCTCCACCTCTGGGACTCAAGCCATCCTCCCATCTCAGCCTCCTAAATAGCTGGGACTATAGGTGTACGCCAACAGGCCCAGACAATTTTTGTATTTTTTGTAGACACGGGGTTGTGCCATGTTACCCAGGCTGGTCTCGGACTCGTGAGCTCAAGCGACCTGCCTGCCTCAGCCTCCCAAAGGGCCAGGATTACAGGTGTGTGCCACTGCACCTGGCCTATATTTACTTTCTAGTCATTGAAATAGATCAAGTTTTTTAAATGCAATTTATGAGATGCATTCTCCTTTATTTATGCTAATTTTGTCCTCCATTCCATATGTCTAGACCCCTTGTACTAATTTTTGGCTATCCCACAGTTTCCTAATTAGCCTTACTCTTTCTCATGATTCACCAGCCATAGGCACAATGTCACCAGACTACTCTTTCTAAGATACATCAAGTGGGTCAATGCAGTCTTTGAGAATGTATGGAATTTGCCCCAATACCTATAGATCCCCTCCAAAATAGCAGCCAAAATAGTCTCTTCATAATCTGGTCCTCTAAGTTTGGTATCAAATCACATTTCCTTTGTCTTCTAACATGCTTCAACCACCCCTGCCTTTCTGCCACATGGTCATACTTTGCTCGGCCCCTGGCCTTCTGCTTTGATTCTTATTTTTTTTCTGGTCATTGGCAGTCTTTCTTTCCCCTTCTGCTTATTTTCTTTCTAGTGGCATCTCTTCCTAAAGCCTTCTACAATTACCATGCCTATTGAAATTGCTCTTTTACATCAGTCTTTAGTAATTAAACTCTTTTGTATTAGTCCATTTTCATACTGCCATAAAGAACTGCCCAAGATTGGGTAATTTATAAAGGAAAGAAGTTTAATGGACTCACAGTTCAGCATGGCTCAGGCGGCCTCAGGAAACTTACAATCATGGCAGAAAGCAAAGGGGTAACACCTTCTTCACAAGACAGCAGGAAGGAGAAGAGCAAGCAGGGGAAATGCCAGACACTTATAAAACCATCAGATCTCATGAGAACTCACTCTCTATAAAGAGAACAGCATGGGGGAAACCATTCCCATGATCCAATTACTTCCACCTGGTCCCATCCTTGACACTCAGGGATTATGAGGATTGTGGAGATTACAATTCAAGATGAGATTTTGGGTAGGAACACAACCAAACCATATCATCTTTACTAAATATTTGTTGTTGTTTTTTAACTAACACATAATAATTATACATATTTATAGGGTACATAGTGATGTTATTTATAGGGTACATAATGATGTTTTTTTTTTTTTGAGACAGAGTCTCGCTCTGTTGCCCAGGCTGGAGTGCAGTGGCGCAATCTCGGCTCACTGCAAGCTCCGCCTCCCGGGTTCACGCCATTCTCCTGCCTCAGCCTCTCCGAGTAGCTGGGACTACAGGCGCCCGCCACCACGCCCGGCTAATTTTTTTGTATTTTTAGTAGAGACGGGGTTTCACCGTGGTCTCGATCTCCTGACCTCATGATCTGCCTGCCTCGATGTTTTTATACATACAATGTGTAGTGATCAGATCAGGGTAATTAATATATCCATCATCTTAAAACATTTGTTCTTTTGTGTTGGAAACACTCAGTATCCTTCTAACTATTTGAAACTAATATATCATTAACTATAGTCATCCTATAGTGTTATAAAACACTAGAAATTATTCCTCCTATCTAGCTATAATTTTGTATCCTTTAGCAAATTTCCCCCTACCCCTCTTTCCCCCACACTCTTCCTAGTCTTTACAATCCTTTGTTCTACTTTTTATTCTGTGAGATTAACTTATTTTAGCTCCCATATATGAATGAGAACTTTCTGTTCCTGGCTTATTTCACTTAATATGATGCCCTTCAGTTTCATATTGATATTCTGTCATTTAGTAAGATTTCTTTTATTATTCTCTAGGTCATATCTATCTCTATCTATCTATTTATCTATCTATCATATCTGTATGCTGTGGCTCCCCAAAATGGCTGTTAGTTGCAGAAAGGTAGGAGTGTAATCTGTATATTGTATTTTCTTTTTATCCCTATCAGTGTCTTGTACAGTGTTGAGAATATAGTAGGTACTTGATAAAATTTTGCTAAATCATATTTAGGTTCGTGATAACTGAGTTTAATCCTCCACCAAATAAATGAGATTTCATCATTAGTAAATCAAATTTTAAGTACAAAGATCATTTAATTTTTAAAAAGTTCAATAATTATTCATTTATTTTATCTGTTTTTGACTATAAACAGAGCATTGTTCATGCTCAAATGCTTAACTAGTTGAAAGAAGATCTTCCTCTGACAACTTCCTGTCAAATGGTTATTTAAAACTCTCAAGTGTATTGCTCTAGGAGAATGACACCACAGTGATTTAGCATGGGATGATGCCTAAACAATGGATGACAAAAGAGTTATTAACAGGAAGGCAGCTATATTGCAGTGTCCTCAAAGACTCCTAAATAATAGGAAAGTTATCTTTACTCAAGTATATGCCTGGTAAAGACTGTTGCCTCATTAACAATTGTTGCCTCTTTTATTTCACTGCCTTTATTTTTCTTTTACTATAATTTGCTGCTGTGGTTATTAAACTGCCAAAGCCAGTATGGAAGGAGGGGCTGTGTTTCGGAACCCAGTGTTCTCATCTGCGTTCTCCCTTAGCAAGATTTTCTATCATCAGATTAGCCTAGAGAAATAGCATGTCGATTAAAAATAAGCTTTAAGTTCCATTGAAAGCTAGAAGTCTACTATTTGCCTAGATCCAGGCATAGAAAGGAAGACACTCTATATGAAACAATTACCAGTTACATTCTGATTTCCATTGTCCTTTTAAAGTCATATTATTTAAAAAATCTTATAGCAGAAAAATGGCTTGAGTGGGTTTTATCTAATAACGTAGGTGGATAAACAAAAAAAAATCAATTTGATCATTATTGCCCAATATTGCATCTTATGTGCAGAACTTTATATTACTATAAAAATTTATTTTAGTATTCCTTCCAAGTATCCACCAAAAGAGCTATACTTTTCCCTCCTTCCACCTTCATCCCATGAAAATAGATCCCATTTTCTTAAATCATTTCTTAATGTTTGTTAATGAATAATTAAACTGAATTTCAAACATTTAAAGACCTAAAGAGATCTCGTGAGAGTTATGGACAGAAAACACCATATGTAAAATGCAAAAAAAATTAAAATGTATCAATGGAGAATGATCAACATTGAAACTGATGATACCTGCTTACATATTTTTTAGAATTTTTAGAAATTAATTGAATTTTATACTTGAAAAATAAGGATTTGTAAGCAATATTAAGCAATAGTGAAGTTTAGCTCTAGGTTTAGAATCAGAGAAACTGAATTTGACTTCTAGTGACACACTCTCTTACCATATGATAGGTTGGTCATGTGATATATTTCTCTGATTCTTAATAATGGGGATAATGTCATTCTTACTTTTTTCACCAGGTGATCTTTCAGAATAAGACTGTGAAAGTAGTTTGCACTCATAAGGTGCTCTGGAAATGTAAGTTGTTATTTCTCCCATATCTATTGCTATATAAACTGTGCATTTTAAAGTTTTATGTATATGGAATAATTCTACCCTATGAGAGGGGTTCTCAACCCCCTGGGCCACAGACCCGTACCAGTATGTGTCCTGTTAGGAACGGGGATGCACAGCAGGAGGTGAGTGAGAATTACTGCCTGAGCTCTACCTCCTGTTGAATTAGCGTTGGCATTAGAGTCTCATAAAAGTGCGGAACCTATTGTGAGCTGTGTATGTGAGGGATCCAGGTTGCACGCTCCTTATGAGAATGGCTGATGATTGATGATCTCTGAAGTGGAACAGTTTCATTCCAAAACCATCCCTCCACCATCGCCTAGGTGGAAAAATTGTCTCCCGGGAAACCGACTGGTCCCTGGTGCCAAAAAGATTGGGGACTGCTGCCCTATAACATCTAAGAAAGCAAAGCTGTGTAGAAAGAAAACATAGTTTATGCTGGGTACTAGCTATATGCTAGGCATTGTGCAGGCAGTATTTAATTTCATCTTCAAAATAACCCTCTGAGTTAGGGACACATTTATATCCGGTTTACAGATGAAGAAATATAAGCCCAAAGAGGTTAAAAACTTGCCCAAATCAGGGCATAAATAGTAGAGTCAGCTGGATCCTAGATTTTCCCCAAATGCTGTCCCCTTCCCCACCATATTGCATTGGAGATCTTTTCTTCCACCACAGGATTTATCAAAGCAAACGTCCACTTCAGGGAGGAGCCAGCCCCCTTGATAAAGACATAAGGGGGACTTGCCCATCAACAAAGAAGGTGCCAGATTGCTTCCCTCTCAGATGGCCCTGGCAGCATGCCTGTTCCATAAATTGCCTCAGTGAGGCTTCTGCTACTACATCCCTTTATTAAGGCCTTTCTGTGATTACTCTGCCTCTTTCTTTCCAATCTCTCAGATAAAAGAGCAAATGAGCAGATGAAAAATGCAGTCTAAAGACTGAGTTAGAAACTGCACTATGGGAATCAGGGAAAGTAACTAATATTTTCTAAGTCACCATCATGTCTCTGCTTCTAAGTTGTCTTAATCCATTCATAACAATTTCCTAGAGCTGTATTACTATTACCACTTTTCACAGACTACATTTGCACTCAAAAAAAATTAGGTAATTTCTCTCAGAACCTGGTTTGATTCAAATTGTTTCCAAAGTCTCCCTTTGTGTTATTACCATAGAATGCAAAACAAGGAATGAGGTGCAGCATAAGTTATTCATTATCAAGAGGGCGTCCTCAGTCCCAAAAGGGTAAAAAATTGTTTCATGGTTGTCTTCATCTGTTTGGGTTGCTACAATGAATATCATAAACTGGGTAGCTTCTAAACAACAGGAATATATTTCTCAGAGTACTAGAAGCTAGGAAGTCCAAGATGAAGGCACTGGCAGATATGGCATCTGGTGAGGGCCCATTTCCTCACAAGACAGCACCTTCTTGCCATATCCTCACATAGTCAAAGGGCTGAGGGTCTCTTTAAGGAGGACTGTTTTATAAAGTCACTAATCCCGTTCATGAGGACTCCACCCTCATGACCTAATCATCTCCCAAAGTCTCGACCTCTTAATACCATCACGGTGGGTTAGGATTTCAACATATACATTTTGGGGAAACACATTCAGAGCACTGCAATATCTAAAAATCTTTCTCTTGCTATGTGTAAGGCATAGATATGCATATAGCACATAAACAAATATACAGTATATATGGGGTATTAAAATTTCATTGGAGAGGTGATTAGGAGAAAACATTTGAAAAAGCTTTTTAGGAGGACAAGGATGAAAAAAGGCTAAGAAACACAGGTGTAAGGAAAGAAATAATAACTAAAGTGAACTAAACTTGCATGGATTTTGGCTCTCATCAAGGTCCGGACCAGGTGTATGCTGTTTCTCTGCTGTGTCAGCCATGGGAGATGCCATCGTATATTTTAGAACACATGAGGCAAAGTTGGGGGGACTTCTCAAAACCTGGTGAAATTCCATCCAATCCAATCAAAGTCCAGAAGAATCAGCACTATTTCTTTCTTTCTTTCATTCTTTATTTTCATTTATTTATTTATTTATTTATTTATTTTTTTTGAGATGGAGTCTTGCTCTGTCGCCCAGCCTGGAGTGCAGTGGTGTGATCTTGGCTCACTGCAACCTCTGCCTGCCAGATTCAAGTGATTCTCCTGCCTCAGCCTCCCGAGTAGCTGGGATTACAGACGCACACCACCACGCCCAGCTAATTTTTGTATTTTTAGTAGAAATGGGGTTTCACTATGTTGGCCAGGCTGGTCTCGAACTCCTGACCTCAGGTGATCCACCTGCCTTGCCCTCCCAAAGTGCTGCAATTACAGGCGTGAGCCACCACGCAACTTACAAAGTGCCCGGCCGAAAGCTGTACTTCTGAACTGTTAAACTCTTGGAATCAAGCAATCCTCCAGCCTCAGCCTCCCAAAGTGTTGGGATTACAGGTGTAAGCCACCACACCCAGCCCGAGTTATTTTCAGTTAAAGAAACACAGAGAAATGGTTTGGCCCATGTATGGGCAAACCAAGTCTTTGCTGTGCTCCTCTCTCCACAGACAATGTTCTACCATCACATCACAACCTGCCTTTCGTTCTTTCTTCTGTCTCCCAGGATGGAGTCAGCCCTAGATTCATGCCTCAAAAAATCCTTGACTTCTCCACCTCACATTCTTCTTTTGCCTCTTGGAATGTCCCGTGTCTGCACAGAGTGTCGTACAGCCCAGACACTGCATTTACAAAGACCTGGATTTGAATTCTGACTCTGCAATGAATGATTGGGTGCAATTGATATATCCTCTTCTTATGCCTCAGTTTTTCCTTATGTAAAATGGGACTACTGATGTCTACCTTGTGAGACAGTCATGAAGAGAGAACATGGAAGCCATTTAGCACCGTGTCTGGTCAGTAGTAAGTATTTATTTGATGTTAATATACCAGGAATTTTAACAACTAAGTTATTCTCTTCCTAGATCTGAAACAATGCGTATGTGTATTACATATCAGACAATACACATGGGTGAGCCATGAAAAATCATAACTCAGATGGCATCTCCTTCAGGAAAACCACATCCATATCCCTGTCTCCTCTCATCTACTTCTGAGCTGGCATACCTTTCTTTTGTTGTGTTCTTTAAACTATGTTGTAAATGATCCATTTACCTTCTGTCTCTTTCATTAGGCTGACTTCCTCGTCCAAAAGAATTCTGCCTTATGCAATTTCCTATTTTCACTACCTAAAATAAAGGTTTTTCATAACTTACTGTTAAATGATGAATGTTGGTGGTATGTTTCCACTAGTTTGATTACCTGTGTTGCATGGTTGTAGCCTGTATTTTCATCTTTGTCAGAAAGAATTTTGTCCCTGTATCTTAAAGCTGAGACAAAAATTCTTACCATTGAATACAATCTTATTTCTGTTGATTTAAAACTTGACTATATATGGTAAACCTCTTAATATAGAAAGAGGTATGAATGAAATTTATCTTAAACCATAAAAACCTACACAGTTTACACTTCTTTCTTATTTCATGATGTTTTCTCATTTATTATCAGTCTGTTTCACATACCATGCATAATTCCAGGGAGAGACATGCAGGAGGTAATTTCTTTCTATCCTTTCCTGGGCTTCACAGCTAATTTTAGCAAAGGTATTTGGCAGACTTTTTGTAGAGATTCATAGTATTTATTTTGCCATTTTTCATTATGAGTTTCAAGAGCACAAAACCCAAATATCAGGGAGAAGAATGTGTACTGATATCAGACATGCGGTGTTCACTAGTAGCCCTTATCTACTGAATCGTTAACAGCGCTTAATCTTATAGGTACATATTGACAGCCAATTTATCTAATTACTCACATTCACAAATTAATTGGACTGATAACAAGATATATTATCCTCACTCTGACATGTTTTTGGAGGTCTTCAGGGAGACTTATTTCTTGAAACAACTGAACCCTTGAAGTCTTTTAAAAGGATCTGATTTATAAGCATGGCTTAGAACATGTCTTCATTCCCTCGCTGTCCTTTGTTTTTTTTCAATTAATGAAGATACTTCAATTAGAAAGTCATACAGCTTCGTTGGAATGATAATGTGAACCTTTTCATGGTTAAGCTCAATAGCCAATGTTACAATCTACACTTCTTTGAGATTTAACTAAAAGACATATTCATTGATTCAAGCAAATGCATGCTCTTTTCCTAGTAACACTTTCTTCTCCTTTATCCTTTGAAACTCCATGCAAACCACACTTTCTCAGAAGCCTTTCTGGACTCCTTCCATATGTGATGAGGTTGGAAGCTTCTTCTCTGTGTTCACCTGGAACTCTGTGCTTGCTGGGCACATTATACCATTTCACTGTGATCTTTTATCTCTTCTGTTGTTAAGCAACAGATCAAGGTCTGTTGCCTGGCACACCTTATGGGATAGGTACTAGGTCACGGAAAAGGGATAAAAATCAGAAAAAAAGGGACCTTTCCTTGAGGAATCACATTTTGCTAGGAAATACATAAAGGTAAACTAGCAATTAAAATTAAAGGTTAAAGTCTATCACCAAGATATTCTTTTTTGTTGTTGTTTGTTCGTTTGTTTTGAGACAGGGTCTAGCTTTGTCCCCAGGCTGGAGTGTAGTGGATCCATCATGGCCTACTGCAGCCTCAGCCTCCTAGCCCAAGCCATCCTCCTACTTCAGCCTCCCAAGTAGCTGGGACCACAGGCATGTGCTACCACACTCACCATTGCCTTTTTAGAGCTGGGGTCTTGCTATGTTTTCCCGGCTGGTCTTGAACTCCAGGAATCAAGAAATCCTCCAGTCTCAGCCTCCCAAAGTGTTGGGATTACAGACATGAGCCGCCATGCCCAGCCCAAGATATTTTCACAGTTCAATGAATTCAAAGGGCGGTTGAGAAATGACTGCATTGGTTCAGGTTTTTACAAGGATCAGGTTTTCGGGCTATTAGTTTGTTTGCTGTGAGAGATAACTCCATGGATATTTCTGATGTGCTATTATTAAATTACATATTTAAAAAGATAGCTTAATAGCAAGCACCCGAGCAGCTAATACCTTTATATTCTAATGTGTCCTCACTGTGTACATGGCTATTTGCTTTCACTAGATGTAATTTTTAAAATGTAGTTTAATTCAATATTTCCTAAACACTAACTATAAGTGTGTTAATTGCTGTGAACGACATGAGGCTGAGTAAATTTGTCATCTTGGGAACTTATTTTGAGCTGGACCCTGTCTACATAATAGGCACTATACTAGTATCTGTCCTAGGCCAGATTATTTAATTCTTGTGAACACACTGGGAGGAAGATACTATCATTTATATTTCAGGGATTAGAAAATTGATAATCAGAATAGTTAGGTAACTTGTTCAACGTCACACAGCTGAGAAGGGGGTAGACCAGAAATAGGATCCTTTCACCCAAGCCTCGCTTCTTGTTAAACCAGTATATGGTTTCCCAAAGGAGTCACCATGCTATCTAGTGATGGAAGATAAGACATGTACCCAAGTGGCCCTGTTATAAGAAGACTGTCCTAAACCCTGAATAAACCAAGAACATTGACATTTAAGACAGAAAAATCCATAAAGGCTTCATGAAGAAGGCTTCATGCAAGAAAGTGGCAAAGATTTCCCAAAGACATAGTAAAATGGAGATAGGAAAATCTAACATAATCTATAGTATCTATACTTCTGACAAGCTTCATTCTGAAAAATAAGTAATAATTACTGTACTCTGAATACCTATCATGATTTCAATTATAATCAATGTTCACTGAATGACTACTGTGCATCCGGTAGTGAATGGAGCTGTATTATCTTATCTACTTTTCATTATGAGCTATGAAGTAGATGTTATTTTATCTCATTCAATATATGAGGAAACTGAGGTAAAGGATTTAAGTAACTTGCCCAAGCCTCACAGTAAAATAAACTACACAGCTAGCATTCAAAAAACTGTATTACTTGACCTGCTGTTAATGTTTACAAAGTGCTTATCTCTGTGTCAGTCCCATAATAAGTGCTCAATAATAAGAGTTGCTACCATTTATTGCACATTATTACCAAAGGCACGAAAGCAAGACTATGTACAACAATCTCAAAGAAGTCTACGTGGTCCTTTGTGGTGAGGGATTGGTGTTTGGAGGAGACGTGGGCAAAGGCAAGTTGGGAGAACAAAAGAAGAATTTGCAAGGTCAGAAAGCATTTGACCTTGATTTGAGAAACGATTATCAAACAACAATGGTGTTACAGCAGGCCAGTAACCTGTAGAACCCAACTTATAAAGTGCACATTTAAAATCCACGTTTGGAAGTGAGAGATGATTGACTTAGACTTCGAAAGTGATTGAACTTGAGCTGCAAGGGGGAAGGAAGATGAAAAGATGAGTTTTGGGGAATTGAGCTTAGGTAGATGAGTGGGATATGGTGGTGGATTAAAATAAATACAGGGCAAAGAGCAATAAAAACGGCCTTGGGTTGGGGCTGGGTCAAAGGCATGGAAGGAATTAACGGAAGGAAAATGACAACCCTGTTTGGGGAAACTTTGATTTATAGGAGCCAATGTGGTGTACATCTAATGATGTTCAGCAGGTTGTTAAAAATATGTGTGACTTAATATAGCCCACAAGAGAAAAGGACAGGGTTAATTATATAGATTTTGAAATGATACAGAACTGTGCAATATCGCTCACTAAATTATTACTCATTGTGTCCAAAGTAGCTTTTGGTCACCATCCCTCTGTATAGCATTTTTTTTTTTTTTAGACGGAGTTTCCCTCTTGTTGCCCAGGCTGGAGTGCAATGGTAGGATCTCGGCTCCCCGCAACCTCCGCCTCCTGGGTTCAAGTGATTCTCCTGCCTCGGTCTCCCGAGTAGCTGGGATTACAGGCACCTGCCACCATGCCTGGCCAATTTTGTATTTTTAGTACAGACAGAGTTTCACCATGGTGGCCAGGCTGGTCTCGAACTCCTGACCTCAGGTGATCTGCCCGCCCTGGCCTTCCAAAGTGCTGGGATTACAGACATGAGCCACTGCACCCAGCCTGTATAGTTTAATTTATTTATATTTGGTGTGCTTTCCAATACCTGAAATTATGTACACCATATACATTTATCTTTATTTTTATTATCAGTATTCTTCATTTCATTATTATAAAGAATTTGTTTGAAATTTTCATCACTGTATTTATAGATTCTAGATAAAACTTGGCATACAGAAGGCATTCAATGCATACATTTCATATGAATGAATGAATGTATAAATCAATGGGTCTCAGTTTTTTATCCCTAATGTAAAACACACATTCTTTATCACTAATAGGCCATTGATACTCCTAAGACCATGAGGAAATCTATGCACTATCTGCTCAGAAAAAGGCACACACACTGCAATTTCTCATATATGTACAAAGGATTCACAGACATCTCAAGGCCCATAGATTCATCTAGAATTTGAGATGCCAAGCTGTGGGCTCATCCAGCATTTCTCTCACTGTGAACCTTGAGGGAAACCTAAATTTAGGGATGTGGATTGTTTTTATAACTGATTTCCAAATATCTTAGTAAAAGTAGTGTGATATATATATGTGGGAGCATTAACTCTGGTTGCTACCCTAAAGCATGTGGGTGTTTGAAATACCCAAATTGGGAGTTCAAATTCCAGAGATGGCTATTGCAAATCTTGACAATATTTTTAGGACTTCTAGAAATATTATAAATTGGTAAATTTAATCAGTTTATAATATTGATAAATTTAATTATAAATTGATAAAATTCATTGTTTTTAAAAACTGTGGTTGGCTTAAATGACCACAAAAGCAACAAAGGCTGCTTTTGTGAACAAAATATGCAACCCAGCAAACCCAGCAGCCTGGCGTTCTGGAAACAAGCTCTGTGGCTGGGGTTCTGATGGGTCCATGTACGGAAGATCTCTGAAACTTAGTTATGTGAAAGGTAAGCTGTCCCTGCTGTTAGAACATGTTCTGTCCACCACAGGGATAAACCCTTCCTGCAAGGTGCTCGTCAGAAAGCCTAAATGACAGAGATTGGAGACCCCACTAATGTCATAAAAAGAAAGGCTTGATATGCACATACTTGTTTGGGTGTGTGTGAATTATTGGGTCTGATATTTGCTTTTGGAATTTGAATAATTCCACCAAATAGTGGGTGGAATTATTGAGTCTGATATTTGCTTTCATTGTAACATAAAGAGAAGGAGACTTGGTTAATTATATGAATTTTTGAATGATCCAGGTTTCATGTCATATAAAGCCCAAGAGCAAAGTAAGAGGTCAAATAGCCTTCACCATTCACTAATGGTTAAAGCTTACCAATCCTTGCCAATTATACATTCTCAAATTAACCTACATTCATTTGCAACTGGTTGAGAGAAGAAACGGGACACGATTAAATTGTAAGGAGACCTCAGAGAAATGGGAGGAGAGATAGAAAAGTGCCACAACATGGAAAAAACAGCAGGAAGGTTTCAAGTGGGAAGGTGTTTGGTGGAGTTGACAAATGCTTCATACTTTGAAATGTATGAGCCCTAAGGGGAAAACTTTAGTTTTAAAATTAGAGATAAAATTGATCCCTTTTAAGAAAAAAAAATCAATAGAATGGCAGTGGAGTGGAAATTTTCAGAAAAAGAAATGATTAAAAACTCACTGAGTTCTTCTTACATATAAAATACCATGTCAGGTTTTGTTAGGAAAACACAATATGTAAGACAGATTTTCTGAATTTTAACAATATTTGAATTGGGGATTTCTTCAACTGCAAAAGGAGATGTTATAAAAAATAGTGTCCAAGAATAATGAAACACAAAGAAGTTATTAATTATTTGTTTGGTTGCTCTTTCACTTATTCTTTTCTAATTTATTTATTTTATCCAGTTTATTCAATCTCCTTTTGGTAGAGTAGAACCAAGTTCTCCCTTTAGGTAGGTGCTTATACTCCATTTTCACTATGTGGCTAATATAGTGACTATGTGACTATGTGATACCAACTCTAACCATGGGCAGAAATTGGGGTGAGAAAATTAATATAATGATTCACTGATAATAATTGATTAAGGGATGAGCCTATGGCTAAATTCAGGGCAATAAGAATGAGGTGCAGGAATTCTGTTAGATACCTAAGGAATAGAAGTTCTCACACACCGGGGACTGTTGTGGGGTCGATAGCATTAGGAGATATACCTAATGTAAATGACCAGTTAATGGGTGCAGCACACCAACATGGCACATGTATACATATGTAACAAACCTGCACATTGTGCAAATGTATCCTAAAACTTAAAGTATAATTTAAAAATAAAAATAAAAAAGTTCTCTTTTTTTTACAGTTGATAGGAGGAATTTAGGTTCAAAACTAAACCTTTTTTGCGCTACTTGAGGCTGAGCCTAGAATTTCCAGAGGTTCTCAGTCTGAAACACAGAATCAAAGAAGAGGGGAAACAGGAATTAGGTGACATTATTTTAGCTGCTGAATTAAGCTTCACCTGAAGCTTCACTTTTAGTTTCTAAAAGTTTAGAAACGTCTTTAAACTTTTCAGCTATGTGAGTTAATATATTCTCATTGTTATTGAAACCAGTTTGATTTGAATTTTCTTAAACTTGACATTAAAAAAAAAAAAAAGTCCTAATGGAGGAATGTCTTTAAGAGATTCTGGAAAAGCCAAGGTAGAGATGAAAGTTTATGAGGGCAAACAATGGGCTAAATCTAGAAAAATAGGTTGGAACCAGCAATAAAGAGCCCTCCAAGCCTCCAAGGTATTTAAATTAGCTACAGGTTGGGCTTTTAAATAATTCATCGTTCATTCCTCTGTGCTCTCAACACCTGCTCCTTAGGCCTCCAGTGGTTACTGATGTTGCCCAGTCATGGATTAGACCTCATTGTTCAAATATTTCTTTTATCCACTAGATTGAATGAAAACTCCTCCAGCTTTTTTGAGGGCAGGGGTTATTTTTTACTCAAACTACTAACCTCATGTGTCCTAGCATAATTACTGTTACACAGTACGTAGTTGTAGCAGGGAGGAATGAAGTGGGAACATGTATTAATCTGTTTTCATACTGCTATAAAGAACTGCCTGAGATGGGGTAATTTATAAAAGGAAAGAGGTTTAATTGATTCACAGTTCAGCATGCCTGGGGATGTCTCAGGAAACTTACAATCATGGTGGACGGGGAAGGGGAAGCAAGGCACCTTCTTCACAAAGCAGTAGGAGGGAGAAGTGCCTAGCAAAGCAGGGAGAACCCCTTATAAAACTATCAGATCTTGTGAGAACTCACTCACTATCATGAGAACAGCACAGGGGAACCGCGCCCATGATTCAATTACCTCCACCTGGTCTCTCCCTTGACATGTGGAGATTATAGGGATTGCAATTCAAGATGATATTTGGGTGGTTACACAAAGCCTAACCATATCAGAGGATCATTTTGGCAAATCCACTCTGGCAGCAGTGGATTGAAAGGCTGGAATGAAATAAAAAGGAATGAGAAGAGAAGGTATGCATTTCAGTATTTCAGAGAGAATGGAAAAGGGCTCAGAGAAATAACCCAAGAAAATGCTAAAATCTGAATCTAGGCAGCCCCATGAATAAAATGGACATGGCCACATGAATAAGTGTTCATACAGTGATCCTTTTTCCTGTTCTTTTTTATTCATGTGAAGTTCTTAAAACTGTTGCCCATGGTAACATTCAGTGGAAAGCTGACCAGCATTTGGACACATCTATCAGATCAAACATTGATGAAAAAGCCCTGTATCTTTCTTTTTTCTAGAGTCAGTTGTTCTAAATATAGACGGGATGGGTTTCTTAGAGCAATAGAAGTGACTAACATCGAGTTGCAGTATTGACAACGTCCTTTTCTCCCCTAAATACAAGCAAATTTGAAATTAAAAATAGGATAACCCCAAGGAGATAAATGGTTAAAGCATGTCAAATATTTTCCAGTTTGTGTTGTATTTTAGAGTGTTGATCTCACACTTTCTGCCATGATAGCATGATGTTGAGTAAAAAGAGGAATTAGCAGTCAAAGGAAGCACTGGTCTTAAAGAAGCTTTAATGCATTTGAGTAAGAGATACTACTTTCTAGAGTAAACTTTAGAAATAGGTCCAGTGTATATTGTCACAGCTGATTGAGAAAATTTTCTAAAGACTAGGTCTTAAAAGGCAGCACGTACCTCACCCCATTTATCAAATTTCTTTCAATTTTATAAATTTTAAGGTAATATCCCATTACTTCAGAACACTTGGAAAATAGAGAAAAAAACACAAGGTGTTTTACTCATGATATAATCTGTTAATGCGACTACTGTTCACGTTTTTTAAATTTTTTTCTTTAGAATATTATTTACATGAACACAACTATGTAAAATGTTTTACACTCTGTGTCTTTGCTTAGATAAGTCTTCCCTGACTTTCAATTTGTAATTGTGTCCCTTCCCTGTCCCCACTATTCTTTTTCCCTAGCATGTTGGGTTTTGCTTTGTAGAACTTAACGCAATTTTTAACAGTGGTTGTACATTTTTTATGCCATTTTTTCACACAAGGACAGAATCACAGTTGTTTTTTGCAACATTGCCTACCCAATAGGAGGCAAGTTGTTGGCATATAGCACACACAGAAGGTAGACGACTAAAGTTTTCAGACACTGTGGTGCAGTGGTTTAAAGCAGCAGACTCTGCAGACTGGCTTCCTGGATTTGAACCCTTTGAGAAAGGCAGAATACTGGCCTCCCAAAGATGTCCACATCCTAATTCCCAGAGCTTCTAAATGTGTTACCTTACATAATACAAATAATTTTGTGAATGTGACTAAGTTAACTATCTCAAGATGAGGAAATCATCTTAGGATATCTGATGGGTCCAGACAAATCACAGGGGTCCTTATAAGTGGGAGGCAAGTGGGGCAGGGTCAGAAAAAGGTGATATAATCATGGATGCAGAGAGAGAGAGAGATACCGGAAGGGGCCATGCTGCTGACTTTGAAGATAGAGGATAAGGCCACAAGCCAAGGAATGTAGGTGGCTTCTAAGAATCTGGAAAAGATAAGGACAAAGATTCTACCATGGAGCCTCCATAAGAAACCAGCCCTACCAGCTTATTTTAGACTTCTGACCTCCAGAACTGTAACAGAATAAATTTGTGTTGTTTAAGGCACTATGCATGTGGTCATTTGTTCCAGCAGCAGTAGGAGACTAATATGTCTGCTTTGCATATGAATCGTCTCTGCACTTCATTCTCTCTGTGCATCAGTTTCCTCATCTTTAAAATGAAGAACAAAGTGGCACCTACTTCACAGCGTAGTTTAAGTCCATAAATAATGCAAAGCATATAGAACAGTGCTTGGTACGTCCCATGTTATCAATAAATATTAATTGCTGTTGAAAGTATATATTGTCAAACAAATGAAATGACAGCCAGTTACTCCTTTCTAATTCTTTCATTTACCAATGCAATCTATCGGTGTTAAATTTCTCAATCTTTCTTACTTAGTTGATGAATAGGGTGTGTGTGAGTGTGTGTGTGTGTGTGTGTGTGTGTCTTTCCTGGTATCAGTTTTTAATTTGACTGTTTAGTTAGTTTATCTGCTGGGAGGAGGAAAAGCCTTTAGTCATCCTTGTTCACTGGTTCACCTTTAGCCGCCCACTCCTTGCCCACATTGGAGGTCACAGTTGACCCAATACCAGCTCCTAAGGCCACCTGCTTATCAGCCGAGGAATCTTCTCTAGTCAACCTCACATTCTTTGCATTTGGGAGGAAGAAGAAGGTGATTGCTTTTATCGGCCTACATCTGGATTCCCTCTTTCTCTCTGCTTTGCTTTTCAGTTACCTCATCCTCAGTTTTGAGAATCTGCGCAGCCCTTCAAGATGATGCTTTGTGTTGTCCCCGTCTCCATCAGTTTGGGCTGCCGTAACAAAAATATCACAGAATTGGCAGTTTAAACAACAGAAATTTATTTCTCACACTTCTGGGGACTGGGAAGCCCAAAGCCAAGGTGCTGGCAAATTCTATGTCTGGTGAGGGCCTGCTTCCTGGCTGATAGACAGCCATCTTCTTGCAGAAAGGAAGAGACAGCAATCCTGTGTTTCTTCTTTTTTAAATAAGGGCTTCATTCCCATCATGAGGGCCCCACCCTCATGACCTAATTAAATTACCTCAGCCACGTTACCTCCCCAAAGCCTCATTTCCCAGTGCCATTACATTAGAGACTAGAGTTTCACCCTATGAGTTTGGGTTGGACACAAACATCCCACCCATAACAGTCCCCTTCACTCTACAGATATTCCCCCATGGTTCTACTTACAATTTCTCAACTTTTTTTTTTTCAGATGGAGTGTTGCTCTGTCACCCAGGCTGGAGTGCAATGGTGCCATCTCAGCTCACTGCAGCCTCCACCTCCTGGGTTCAAGCGATTCTCATGCCTCAGCCTCCCAAGTAGCTGGGATTATAGACGTGCACCACCATGCCTGGCTAATTTTTGTATTTTTAGTAGAGACGGGGTTTTACCGTGTTGGTCAGGCTGCTCTCGAACTTCTGACGTCAAACGATCCACTCTGTTTGGCTTACCAAAGTGCTGAGATTACAGGTGTGAGCCACCACAGCCGGCCCCAATTTTTCAACTTTACGATGATGCAAAACCATCACAATTTTGAGGTAATGTATTCAATAAATTACATGAGCTATTCAACACCTTATTATAAAATAGACTTTGTGTTACATGATCTTGCCCTAGTGTCGGCTACTGTAAGTGTCTGAACATGTTTAAGGTAGGCTAGGTTAAGCTATGATATCTGGTAAGCAAAGTGCATTAAATGCATTTTTGACTTAATGATATTTTCAATTTATAATGGGTTTATTGGGGCATAACCCTATTGTAAACTGAGGAGCATCTGTATTTAACACCTCCAGAGGTTACTGATGCCCTGATCCTTTATCTACCACAGGTTTTCAGGTTCTCATATTAGTGTCCCAATTTTCATTTTTACCAGGACAGTAGTCCTCAGGCCAGTATAATAAAATGACAAAAAGGAAGATCCTTTCAACATAAATTTTGTTAAACTCAGGGGGTTAGAGATTGTCTTGTGTTTGAATTTGGGCTCCGCAACTTTTTAATTCACAGGGAGAATGATGATATGCCCCATGTTACCTAAGACAATCCCAATTTATAACTATGGATCCATAGTTATGGATCAATATAGTTATGATTATAACTATTGTAATTATTAATGGCATCCCCTGTTACTCTTAGAAGTATCCTGGTTTTTATAATAAATTCTATAATCACTGGATTTTGGATGTTGAATGAGTCCCTTTATTCCTCACCTGTAAATTACAATGATGACACTCCTCTTATAGGATGCTGGGTGCAGTGACATGAGCAATAATCATGGTGCATAGCAGATGCTCAATCTAGGTTAGATTCGTCGCTTTTAAATAATGACTGAACTCCCTAAAACCAAGCAGAAAAATGGAGCCAGACTGGGGGAAATTGATTGATTTGATTTGGACGAAGGTATTTAAAAGCATGATTTAGTTGGAGACAAGACAGGCTTAGTCAACTTGCCAATGGCTTAATGCCAGGAAGACCCAGTAGGGTCATAGAATCTCAGAAATAGATGAAACCGTACTTAATATCAAGTCTCTTCCCCCTGCTCATGCAAAAAGCTTCAACAATCTGTGACAAAGCCATCACCTAATTATTAATATTAATGGCTAACATTTATAGGACACGGTACTAAGCACCTCAGGTGGATTACTTTACATCTTCTTCATAAGAACTCTATAAGGCAGATACTGTGATTGGCTCACTGTAAAGATGAAGAGACTGATCTATGGTTGCATGAGATTTGCAAGTTCATGTAGTTAGAATTCAGTATGTTCATTTTGGGTGGCTGAGGCAAAGGGATTGTTTGAGAGCAGGAAGTCGAGGCCAGCCTGGCCGACATGGGGGGGGTGGGAGAGAGAGAGAGAAAGGGAGAAAGAGAAGAAGAGAGGAAAGAAAGGGAAGGAAGGGAAAGAAGGGAAGGAAGAGAAGGAAGAGAAGGAAGGAAGAGAATAATTCCGTGTCCTGCCTACTAATGAGCTTTTGGTTGCCACATAGGATTTTGATGATACAATTATAAACCTGAAATTTTTATTTGAGGAGTTCAAAATGCCCTTAAAATGTCTAAATAATTCACAAGAGTTTCTTTATTGTAAAGGATGCTTTATTTTTATGGATTTTATTTGGCAAATGTTACTTCCTATTTGCTAGTAGTTTTCTTTTCTTTTTTTTCTTTTTTTTTTTTTTGAGACGGAGTCTTGCTCTGTCGCCCAGGCTGGAGTGCAGTGGCGCGATCTCGGCTCACTAGTAGTTTTTTAATCACAATGAAATGCTATAATATCTTGAAACATAGGGAGGACTTCTGTAGTTAATAGGCAATGATGAAAATGACACATTGGATATTTTTTCCACAACAGTCTACTGGTTTCAGGGCCTGGGAGAATGTGTTATCTATTGAGAAATTTACAGTGCAATGAATGGATAGTTGACAGAAGCACTGAGGTGTAGTGAAAATTGTTCAGGGTTTCACAGACAGAACAACTTAATTCAAGTTGATGTGAAATAGCTCACTGTGTGAGTTTGAACCAGTAATTTTTTTTACTCTGTGCCTTAGGTACCCTTTCTGTAAAATGGAAGATGGGTTAGATTATTAACACCTTTTCAAGTTTGACCAGCCTCTGATTCTCTGAAATATGGCCTAGATTCCTTGCAAATTGTCAGTTTGGCAACAAAGCTTGGTGCTTAGAAAAAGCTCAGGGCATTCAGTAGAATTCAATTTTATATGTCACAGATGGAAACTAATTGAAATTATGTAGGTAGATCAAGTGTAACAACAAATGCTTGCGCCGGCATGTAACAGATCTTTAGCCC
Organism: Symphalangus syndactylus; assembly: GCF_028878055.3. NCBI lineage: Eukaryota > Metazoa > Chordata > Mammalia > Primates > Hylobatidae > Symphalangus > Symphalangus syndactylus. The sequence continues at coordinate 28,983,022 of NC_072438.2, forward strand.
AGAACTGCCTCAGTCTGTCAACAGCACTGAGCATGTTGCAGTAAAGTCGGTAATCATCTGTCTTTCTTACAGAAAATTATTGCTGAGAGCAGAGTTTTGTTGGGTCAAGGACACCAGGTTGCTTATTTTGAGAGGAATCATGCTCAGGATCTTGCAAACCAAAAGCGCTTTTCCAATTCTGCATTAATAGATGTTTAACTTGGCCCAGAGCAGGAGCAACAGTGCCAAAAGGGAAGCATGCCCACCAACAAGACTGGACTGTGGCCTGAGACTTTGAAGACTTCTAGTTTTAACTTCCCTCTGTCTGTATCTTGAGCGCCTGCACCTCCAGGAGTTTTTTCGAAGCATGCAAATGGTCTGCCTGCTCTAGCTCCACTTCATGGCTCTTCTCTCTTTTGTAGCATCTAATGAGGATTACCTCTTGCTGCTTTTGCCTGCTTGTGTCTGTTCATTTATCTTAAGTTCCAGGACTGTGACTTCTGCCCAAGCGGTCAGCCTAAAACTGCTCTCTCCGCAGTTAAAAAACAAAACAAACCAAAAGCAAAAAACCAACTAGTTATCAAAATCAATTCCATTCTAGTTATTTATTGATTGCGTGTAGTATGCTCTACCCTATGCTTGAAGCTGGGGGTTCAGAAAGGATTCAGACACATCCCTTCCTTTTCCACCTAGAGCTGACACACTCCTGGAAGAGTGGACAGATCAACTACCATTTATTTCAGGAGATGCACTAGTTTTATAGAACAAAGCTTCTCAAACTATATATAGTGAAGGATCAGTTTTGTTCCTTATTTTTTTCTGTCCAATTCATTGTACAGTGATACTTTTGTAAAATACAAAATAACACTTATGTGTACCGCGACAATATCACATTGCTGCGATTGCTTCCAAATGCTTACATTCAATTTCTGCATTTTGTTGTTGTGAATGAGTAGGCTACAATTTGCAAAATAGCCTGATATGATTTGGCTCTGTGTCACCACCCAAATCTCATCTTGAATTTTTACCCCCAGTGTCGGAGGAGGGGCCTAGTGGGAGGACATTGAATCGTGTGGGTGGACTTCCTCCTTACTGTTCTCATGATAGTGAGTGAGTTCTCACAAGATCTGATGGTTTAAAAATGTGTGGCACTTCCCCTGTTGCTATCTGTCTCCTGTTCTGGCAGGTAAAACATGATTGCTTCCCCTTCACCTTCTGCCATGACTGTAAGTTTCCTGAGGCCTGCGTCATGCTTCCTGTTAAACCTGCAGAACTGTGAGTCAATGAAATCTCTCTTCTTCATAAATTACCCAGTCTCAGGTAGTTCTTTATAGCAGTGTGAGAATGGACTAACACATAGCCCCATCCTGCAGTCAGCCACTCAAGTAGCACTCAAATGAAACAGCTTAAATAAAATGCTATTGAAACACACATGAGTACACATTTCATCCTCTCTGTGGTATGAGCTCTATCTCATAGAGAAACACTGGGGAATATCTTTTAGTTTTCTTCCTTCATCTTTGCTTCATTCAAGGCCAACAACTACCTCCATCTTCCAATCCTGTTTTTCTTTGCTTTGATCAGATTGGACTAAACCTGGTGTTCTCCTCCCTTCCATACCACATTTCTGTTCTTTTGTTAATATCATTTTCTCCTCCTTCCGCTTATCCAATCACACTGGTTCCTCAGCCTGGTGCTGTCCTTACACTCTACACTGACTCCTTCAGACTTCTTCCAAGCCCCTGTGATCAGGTGAAGCTCTTCACACAAAGGCAGATAGCTCTGAACACACCATTACTCTGTTACATTCCTGGAATGTCTGTTTGCGTTGTCACACAAGGCCTCTTTGATCTAATTGTCACCTAAAGTTTCAGTTGTTCTTCACCACAATGATTGAATCCGTTTGCAATGCTGCATTGAAGCTGCATTATTTGCTGTTTTCCACATGGATCCTGGACCTACATACCTTCATGCCTATAATCATGCTTTTTGTCCCTTCTGCCTTAAAACTTACCCCACATCATTGTAATTTCCCAGTGCCCTGACTTGCCCCACTCATCCACCTTCACAAATAACACCTATTCCTTAATACCCAGCTTCAATACCACATCTATCAGGAAATATTCTCTAGAGATCATTCCACATTTGTAATAATAACTCAATCTGCTAATTCCCAATGTATTTCATTTTGCTTCTTTTCTGGCACTAGGTAGGGATTGTCTGTCTTCAGCTATGGTGATTTGTAGGCACATCACTTATCATCCATGCAGGCTCTCTGAGGTCAGAATTCATGCATTGCTTACTCTCTGTAAGTGCCTCACACAGTGCCCTGTTTTGACCCTCACTTAATTGATTATTTATTCATTTGCAAACACAGAGGTTTTTGAACCTATAATGTGTTATTCACATCTTACCAACCTTATAAGAACTTATCATCTATTGGGAGATATCGGATAACAAACATAGTTATCAAGCTATTTGGCAAATGCAAAGAGTGTTTTGCACTGCATAATACAGAAGATGGAGAGAGGATGCACGGCCAACAATACAGATGACCATGTGTTCAGGGAGTGTTTCTTTAGAAGGCACCATTGGAGGCGAGAGTAAAAAGATGAGCAAGCCCAAGATAGGCATCTGATAGCTATCTCATTGCTATTCTATTTGATTTGATTCCTTTGCACAGTTCTGAGAGTCCCACTCAGAATTCCTTTCTGAGTCTTCTTCGCATACTTACAGGCAGCTGTAATCTACTTGTTGTATATGGTTTACAGTCAATTTAACCAACCACAATTTCAAATAAAGCAGTACAAGCAACTGTATTGGGTTAAATAGTGTCCACCTGATATTCATATCTACCTGGAAGTCAGAATGTAATCTTATTTGGAAATAGGGTCTTTGCAGATGAAATTAATTAAGACGACCTCATCGTAGATGAAGGTGGTCAAATCCAATGGCTGGTGTCCTTATAAGGGGAGGGAGATTTGAGGATAGAGAGACACACATGCAATGGGAATACAGCCTTTGGAAGACAGAGGCGGAAACTGGAGGGATGCAGCTATCAGCCAAGAAATGCCAAGGACTGCCAGCAACCCCCAGAAGCTGAAAATACAAGGAAGAATTCTCTCCTGGGGCCTTTGTAGAGTTCATTCCCCTGCTTGTGCTTTACAGGTTTGTTCTCAGACTTGCAGCCTCCAGAACTATGGGAGGATAATTATTATTTTCAAATTTAATTTAAGTTCCAGGATACATGTGCAGGATGTGCAGGTTTGTTCCATAGGTAATCGTGTGCAAGAGTGGTTTGCTGAACCTATCAACCCATCACCTAGGAGTTAAGCCCCACATGCATTAGCTATCCTAATGCTCTGCCTCCCCCTACTCCCCTACAGGAGAGTCAAGGGGCGGGGGGAAAGGGAGCATGTTGTTCCCCTCCTTGTGTCCATGTGTTCCTGTTGTTCAGCTCCCACTTATTAGCGAGAACATGTGGTGTTTGGTTTTCTGTTCCTACATTACTTTGCTGAGGATAATGGCCTCCAGCTCCATGTGTGTTCCTGCAAAGGACATCTCATTCCTTTATGAGCTGCATAGTATTCCATGCTGTATATGTACCACATTTTCTTTATCCAGCCTACCATTTATGGGCATTTGGGTTGATTCCATGTCTTTGCTATTGTGAATAGTGCTGCAATGAACATACACATGAATGTATCTTTATAATAGAATGACTTATATTCCTTTGGGTATATACCCAGTAATAGGATTTCTGGATCAAATGGTATTTCTGGTTATAGGTCTTTGAGGAATCACCACATTGTCTTCTACAATGGTTGAACTAATTTACATTCCCACCAACAGTGTAAAAACGTTCCTATTGGGGAATAAATTTATATGGTCTTAGGCCACCCAGTTTCTGGGAATTTGTTACAGCAGTCCCAGGAAACTAACATAGCAGCCTCAAGAAATAATGCATGTACATTCTCATTCTTAATTTGGCCTCATCATCACAGAAATGTCTTCTCCTTTATCGTCCTAGGTGGCTTAATTTCTACAGACCGCTCTGCTAATTTTGCACAAATTGGAGGCATGACAAAATTCTCTTAAAGGGCTATGAATGTATTCTTGTTTTCTTAATGCAAAAAAAATTAAGTAAATAAATATCATTAAAGTTTAAAAATACTGTTTTATCATATTTTCCAAGTATTAAACTTTTACATTCTTTGTATCTATGTATGTTCCTCACACAAAGTTGTTCCAGGTTCAGTATACATTTTGTCAAATTGTACCCAAGGTGCTATTTCCCAAATCATATTGCTTAACTGAATGAGAAATGTTACATTTTTAGGGAAAATATCAAAGTTTGTGAATATGCACAGTAAACATTTTTATTAAAGTACATTGTAAAGATTAAAGTTCTAAAATTTCTTAGAACTATGCCCTGATATTGGGTTGGCTCTTTCATAAAAAACGAAATTGAAATTACTCCTTTTCTGGTAGTAATAGGAGACCATTGGGTTCTTCTCAGTAGGCTTATCATATACATTTACAGGAATATTTGAAATGATAACAATTCTGTTTAGAAATTTCTGCCTATTCTTGAAAACATCACTGTAGCATTCATTTCATTTGACAAAGACGTGAAGCCATTTGTCAGGAGGCAAGAGAGAGGGCGGCAAGGAACTTGAAATTGCAATAACATTAATAATTCGTGGAAGCTCAGGTCTATTTATTGTTAATGTTCAAACCTTGTGCCACAGATGCCTGACTTTCCCAATCCATGGTCAATGTCAAGACATAGATAAGTGCATGCACTCAATCAGAGGAAGAAAGGAAGCTTGCCGATAGACAAGGGCACACATAAAGTATATGAGCAGGCTAATAATGCTTTCTTCAATCAGGTAAAATTAACTATTCTTTACCCCAAGCTTGTATTTGACAGCGGGCCTTGATTCACCATTGCCGATAAATTGCTGGGTAGAATGAATGCCTCAGTGCTCAGGCCCTGTCATGTATTGGAGACAAATGTTTTTGTTCTTTTCCCTGGTAAGCACAGGTACAAATTCCTTAACAAAGGCTTTAACTTTGATGGTGTAAAGTATCTGTGTCACTCTGAAAAAGGTGCTGTGCACACAGAAGAGAAATGTAATCAATTTGTTGAATTAAAAAATAGACATATATCATGCTTTAAGACGAAACATTTTAATCTACCTATAAAATAGTTCTTTATCAATGACTATATTGCCACGGACTTTATCACTGACTATATAGACAAAAAGAAGGAATTTAATAAAAGAAATTGGTCAACAATTGTTAAAATGATTGGCTACTGGGAGTATGTCTAAAATAGGCAAAATATGTCCAAATTTAAGAATGATTTTTACATATAATTCAATAATTTTAATGTATATCAATTATGAACAAAATATAACTTATTCAACAAATTATTATTGACAATTCACTATGTATTGGAACACTTCCATAGATCTGGGATTTAATTCATTGCTGATGAAATTATAGAAGAATTTATTTCATTCATTTATTCGTATGGTCACTCAGAAGCATTCTTAGAGCACAGACCCTGTGCAAAGCGTTGTGTTAAGAGTTATTCTTGCCTTCGAAAAAACTTCCCAGTCTAGTACAGAAGATGGATAAGAAAGTAATTAGCTAAAATGCAATATGATGCATGTGTACATGAGGTGCAATATGATATCTGTGTACAGAGGTATAATACATGAGGTTTGGTGATAAGAGTACAGGGGCAGCAGAGAGAATGAGGGGATTAGCTCTGGAGGAATGTAGGGCTGAGTGAAAGGACCAAGGGAGGTGGAGAGGTTCACTGAGGAGGCAACACTTAATCTGGAATTTGAAGGATGATGAAAACTTTACTAAAAGAACATCAGAGACAAGAAGCATTCCAATGAGAGGGACAATACGTGCAATAAAAGAGAAACAGGAAGCAGGAAAATGGGTCACTTTCTAGCTTGATATTACTGATAGTAAGGTGTTAGCCAAACTGGCATGGAACACAAAGAATAGAGAAATAAGCAAAGATCAAGTAAGACGAAGATTGGGAAGTGTCCATTGAGTTTGGGATTTAGGTTGTCAATGGTGACATGTGAAAAAGCTCTTTCGGTGGGGTGGAAGGAACTGAAGCCAGAATGTAGTGGGTGGTGAGATTGTATGTCCCAGGCGGGAGGCCCAACCCACATCATCTGAACACAAACCGTGTCTACTAAATATTTCCTGTTTAACAGATACATCCACAGTATTTTAATGTAAATACAAGAAAGAAGATAATACGAGGCCTTAAGAAGAAAGGGTCATGGTTTGGGGGAGACTTCTGAGTATATTTATAGAATCGTTGCCAGGGAAAATGTAGAGGGTGAGGATTCAGAAGAGAGAGAGGCTGAGGCTCAAGGACCAGAACCCAGGAGAGGTGGTTAAAAAAACAAAGAACAAAGATATTACAAATGCCGGTAGAAGGATAAGGCTTGAAGCAGAAAGAACACATTTCTTTTTCAGTCCATTCATCAAGAAACATTTATAGGACATTTTCTATGACCTGGAGACTGTAAGATTTCTTAGAGACATTCATAAATCCTACCTCTTGTCAACATGCTTCTACATTAATCCATTGACCTTCAAAACATTTTTATTACATTAAAACATTATTATATATAATATAGTATATACAGTATATACTATATTATATATATTATATAATATATAATACTATATTGTATATATTATATAATATATAATACTATATAGTCAATATAATGACTGAGATATCCATAACTAATATATATTACATATAACTAATATATATTATATAATATACATAACTAATTATATATATTATATTTTTATATATTTATTATATTTATTTATATTATTATTAATAATACAAATATATATTATATTTATTAATATATATTTATATAATATATATTATATATTATATATAAAATACATATAATATATATAATATATATTATATTATATAATATGATTTTTACATATAATCATATTATTATAAATATATATTATATATTACATACAATTTATATGTAAAATATTTATACAATAATTATATATAGAATATTTATATAATATATATTATATAAATATTGTATGTATTTTATATATATATATTTTTTAGGCAGAGTCTCACTCTGTCACCCAGGCTAGAGTAGAGTGGTGCAATCTCGGCTCACCGCAACCTCCACGTCCTGGGTTCAAAAGATTCTCCTGCCTCAGCCTCCTGAGTAGCTGGGATTACAGGCGCCCGCTGCCATGCCCAGCTAATTTTTGTATTTTTAGTAGAAACGGGGTTTTATCATGTTGTCCAGGCTGGATTCAAACTCCAGACCTCAGATGACCCTCCCGCCTCGGCCTCCCAAAGTGTAGGGATTATAGGCGTGAGTCACCACTTCTGGCCATATATTTTTAAGGTATAAAATAAAACATATAAGGTTAAAAAGAAAACCAATTATACTACAAAACAGTTATCAAAATATTAAAAATACACATGTAGATCAGGTCTTATAACTACTATAACATCAAAGTAGTCAATATAATGACTATTTTGAGATATCCGTAACTAAACATATTTCAGTGTCTATTGGCCACGAAGTCACAGGTGCTGCTCATAATACTGTAGTTTGTTATCTACATTCACAATTAAATGATATGCTAAATTTCTGTTGAGGTTAATGAAAATAAAGATGGCTTTGTACTTAGGTTAATAGACCCCTGAATGCTCTGATCCACCTACCCAGGATAAGGCTCCTGTGCTGATGGGAGCTTGAGAACTGGCTCCTGACTCTCTCTCTCTCTACCTCATTTCCTCCACTCTTATGCTTACACACCTCATTCTAGTTACCTCAGCCTTCTTCCCTTTTGTCAAACATTTGGCGAGTGCTTCTGCTTCAGGGATTTTGCATCTACTAGGCTTTCCTGTGTCTACAATGTTCTCCCCAGATATCCATGACTTGCTTCTTCATTGTGTTCAAGTCCTCATCAAACATCCCTCCTCAGAGACGCCAACTTGGCCAGCTGATATAGTATGACCCACTCCGTCCTTCTCCATTCATTTACTGTGCTGTATGTCTCTTGACAACACTCATTTACCTAACAGCGTATCATAAACTGTCAGTTTATTTGGTTAGCGACTCCCCTACTAGGATGTAACTTCTATGAGGCAAGGATTTCTTTGGCTTAGCAACATCATAGGGACTGTTACATAGCAAGTGCTCAGTTATTATTTGCTGAAATAGATCATTTCAACTGGCTATGGGAAATGCTTACACGTGAGGCATATCCATTATCCTGGGGCCTCAGAGAGGAGGAAGGACTGCTCCTAGGAGAAGGCATTGCCTGGGTACAGTCTTGAGATCATTAGAGATTCAAGGAAAGGAGAAAATTGAACATATCAGTTGGAAATATGTTTAGGTTCTGACCTAGATAAGGTCTAAAGTCATGCTTAATAAAAACAAATGGCCTTGCTGGGCACGGTGATTCATGCCTGTAATCTCATCAGTTTGGGAGGCTGAGGCAGGCAGATCCCTTGAGTTCAGGAGTTGGAGACCAGCCTAGGCAACATGGTAAAACCCTGCCTCTACAAGAAGATACCAAAATAAAAATAAAAATCACAAAAAATGGCTTTGTCAGTCATACTTTAATGGTCTTAGTTTTGCATTATATCCCTACACCCTAAACTTTTTTCTTTAAAGATCTTATAAGAAGCAACCCAAAATAGGCATATATAAATAATATAGATGGCAATGTGAATTTCACATAAGCATTTAGGAAGATGAGTTCCATTAACAAAGAACTGGACTGGTGAGATTTACATGACATTGTATTGATACAACCACTTTACTTTTCATAATGTCAATTTCATTTATTTTTTCCACTAAAACATATTACAACCATTCAAATGAATGAATGGAAATGCAACTTTTGAATGACTCCACTGATTTTTCCCCCATTCAAATGGTTTTTGGATTCTTATATTAACCAGTCTTGAGATAAGCTTCATTTTATGCTGATTTAGAGAGTGTTTCAAGATGAAATGTCAGCAAGCCTTATCTGCAAACACCAGATCCAATAAGCTATATCTGGTACTAAAAATCAGAAATTGACACAATTTTAATTAGCCTCCAGTTAGTGAACAGATATTTAATAAATGGTCACCTCAGCTTACCTTTTAAGATATACATTCAGGCCGGGCACAGTGGCTCACGTCTGTAATCCCAGCACTTTGGGAGGCCAAGGTGGGTGGATCACGAGGTCAGGAGTTCAAGACCAGCCTGACCAAGATGGTGAAACCCCGTCTCTACTAAAAATACGAAAAAATTAGCCAGGTGTGGTGGCAGGTGCCTGTAATCCCAACTACTCGGGAGGCTGAGGCAGAGAATTGCTTGAACCCGGGAGGCAGAGGTTACGGTGAGCCAAGATCGTGCCACTGCACTCCAGCCGGGGCAACAGAGGGAGACTCCATCTCGGGGAAAAAAAAAAAAAAAAGACATACATTCAACGGGTACAAATTATTCTCTAAATTACAGCCCTTTGTCCTTCAAGAGCATATTATAAAACCACAGAAATGAACATAAACAGAGAAAATGCCTGAAGATATATAACAACAGGTTAATCAGTAAATAATTAATTACATACTAAAAATGTAGACATTCAAAGGGCTAGATAAAGATAACAACCCTTTCATTCTTTGATCCTACAAAGATTACTTGATGCCAGAACAATGCTGGGTGATGTGCTAAGGTGCTAGAGATATAAACGGAACAAGTTAGACAAGGTGCTTGTTTCATGGAGCTTATTTTATAACAAGGGAGATGAATAATGAACAAACACATATACAAATGAGTTCAGGCACTTGCAAGTGCTATGAATACAATCAAATAGGTAATAATATAATAATATAATTTTGGTCCATACAGATCTCCAGTCTCTTAGTGTAAAGACAACCTAATTTAATTCCTGGTCCTATCAAGCCCTCACACTTTAAAAGTAGCTGCCTGTTAAAGAAGAAAAGAGAGAAGAATCAAACAGACACAATAAAAAATGATAAAGGGGATATCACCACCGATTCCACAGAAATACAAACTACCATCAGAGAATACTATAAACGCCTCTACGCAAATAAACTAGAAAATCTACAAGAAACAGATACATTCCTCGACACATACACCCTCCCAAGACTAAACCAGGAAGAAGACGAATCTCTGAATAGACCAATAACAGGCTCTGAAATTGAGCCAATAATTAATAGCTTACCAACCAAAAAGAGTCCAGGACCAGATGGATTCACAGCCGAATTCTACCAGAGGTACAAGGAGGAGCTGGTACCATTCCTTCTGAAACTATTCCAATCAATAGAAAAAGAGGGAATCCTCCCTAACTCATTTTATGAGGCCAGCATCGTCCTGATACCAAAGCTGGGCAGAGACACAACAAAAAAAAGAGAATTTCAGACCAATATCCTTGATGAACATTGATGCAAAAATCCTCAATAAAACACTGGCAAACCGAATCCAGCAGCACATCAAAAAGCTTATCCACCATGATCAAGTGGGCTTCATCCCTGGGATGCAAGGCTGGTTCAACATACAAAAATCAATAAATGTAATCCAGCATATGAACAGAACCAAAGACAAAAACCACATGATTATCTCAATAGATGCAGAAAAGGCCTTTGACAAAATTCAACAACCCTTCATGCTAAAAACTCTCAATAAATTAGGTATTGATGGGACATATATCAAAATAATAAGAGCTATTTATGACAAACCCACAGCCAATATCATACTGAATAGGCAAAAACTGGAAGCATTCCCTTTGAAAACCGGCACAAGACAGGGATGCCCTTTCTCACCACTCCTATTCAACATAGTGTTGGAAGTTCTGGCCAGGGCAATCAGGCAGGAGAAGGAAATAAATGGCATTCAATTAGGAAAAGAAGAAGTCAAATTGTCCCTGTTTGCAGATGGCATGACTGTATATCTAGAAAACCCCATTGTCTCAGCCCAAAATCTCCTTAAGCTGATAAGCAACTTCAGCAAAGTCTCAGGATACAAAATCAATGTACAAAAATCACAAGCATTCTCATACACCAATAACAGACAAACAGAGAGCTAAATCGTGAGTGAACTTCCATTCACTATTGCTTCAAAGAGAATAAAATACCTAGGAATCCAACTTACAAGGGATGTGAAGGACCTCTTCAAGGAGAACTACAAACCACTGCTCAGTGAAATAAAAGAGGATACAAACAAATGGAAGAACATTCCATGCTCATGGGTAGGAAGAATCAATATTGTGAAAATGATCATACTGCCCAAGGTAATTTATAGATTCAATGCCATCCCCATCAAGCTACCAGTGACTTTCTTCACAGAATTGGAAAAAAACTACTTTAAAGTTCATATGGAACCAAAAAAGAGCCCACATTGCCAAGTCAATCCTAAGCCAAAAGAACAAAAGCCATCATGCTACCTGACTTCAAACTATACTACAAGGCTGCAGTAACCAAAATAGCATGGTACTGGTACCAAAACAGAGATATAGACCAACGGAACAGAACACAGCCCTCAGAAATAATGCCACATATCTACAACTATCTGATCTTCGACAAACCTGACAAAAACTAGCAATGGGGAAAGGATTCCCTATTTAATAAATGGTGCTGGGAAAACTGGCTAGCCATATGTAGAAAGCTGAAACTGGATCCCTTCCTTACACCTTATACAAAAATTAATTCAAGATGGATTAAAGACTTACATGTTAGACCTAAAACCATAAAAACCCTAGAAGAAAACCTAGGCAATACTATTCAGGACATAGGTATGGGCAAGGACTTCATCTTTAAAACACCAAAAGCAATGGCAACAAAAGCCAAAATTGACAAATGGGATCTCATTAAATTAAAGAGCTTCTGCACAGCAAAAGAAACTACCATCAGAGTGAACAGGCAACCTACAGAATGGGAGAAAATTTTTGAAAACTACTCATCTGACAAAGGGCTAATATCCAGAATCTACAATGAACTCAAACAAATTTACAAGAAAAAAAAACAAACAACCCCATCAAAAAGTGGGCGAAGGATATGAACAGACACTTCTCAAAAGAAGACATTTATGCAGCCAAAAAACACATGAAAAAATGCTCATCATCACTGACCATCAGAAAAATGCAAATCAAAACCACAATGAGATACCATCTCACACCAGTTAGAATGGCCATCATTAAAAAGTCAGGAAACAACAGGTGCTGGAGAGGATGTGGAGAAATAGGAACACTTTTACACTGTTGGTGGGACTGTAAAATAGTTCAACCATTGTGGAAGTCAGTGTGGTGATTCCTCAGGGATCTAGAACTAGAAATACCATTTGACCCAGCCATCCCATTACTGGGTATATACTCAAAGGATTATAAATCATGCTGCTATAAAGACACATGCACATGTATGTTTATTGCAGCACTATTCACAATAGCAAAGACTTGGAACCAACCCAAATGTCCAACGATCATAGACTGGATTAAGAAAATGTGGCACATAAACACCATGGAATACTATGTAGCCATAAAAAATGATGAGTTCATGTCCTTTGTGGGGACATGGATGAAGCGCTGGAGACCATCATTCTCAGCAAACTATTGCAAGGATAAAAAACCAAGTACCGCATATTCTCACTCATAGATGGGAATTGAACAATGAGAACACATGGACACAGGAAGGGGAACATCACACACTGGGGACTGTTGTGGGGTGGCGGGACTGGGGAGGGATAGCATTAGGAGATATACCTAATGCTAAATGACAAGTGAATGGGTGCAGCACACCAACATGGCACATGCATACATATGTAACAAAACCTGCATGTTGTGCACATGTACCCTAAAACTTAAAGTATAATAATAATAAAATAAAAATATATAAAAAAAGTAGCTGCCTGTAGAAGATAGGAGGATTTCTGCATTCTTTTAAACATGCTAGGCATCTGCAGCAGATAACAGACCACATGTAGCAAAAATTCCTTTTCGAAATCCAGTCTCATCAGCAAGTTACTCAGCCAAATAATTTTTCACCAGCAATTTTCCCATCCCCTTTAGTCTGTTGATGTTGCTTTCTCATTCTGAGCTTTGAATCCTGTTGATTTTTCTTAAGAAACCCTAGATAGGGTACAATTTATTAGAGAAGGCTTCCTGGCTTCCATGTAACAGTGTGGAAAGTGATGGACGATTGAACTGGAGAACAGGGATGGAAAAATTACCTCCTAATAGTGCAGCCACCTCGAAAGTGCCTTCCCCAGCATTTCTGAACACAATGCAAAAATATGATGCCTTATAGGAAGCCATGCCTCAGAATATTATTGAAACACTTGTTTCTTAAAAATTTACATTTGGTTTAATGTAGAAGTTTTTCTTCTCAAAGTCTACTGTAAGAAATTAATGAGATGCAATCAGATGGTTATCCATAAAAATGTTCATTTCATTGTAAATTATAACACAAAAAAGTGCAAAATAAGAACCAAATTAGGCCAAAATAAGGAACTGGTTAGATAAATTAATATATATCCTTATTTTGAGTGCTTATATATTGGAATACCACAGAGTCACTACCAGTTTTGTTGCTAAAGAATATTTAATGACACGGAATTGTGTTGATGGTAGAGTTTGGTAAAAAGACAAAAAAAAGGAAAAAGAATTTTCTATATAGTATGTACAGTATAATTCAAATTGTATATATGTTCACAGAAAAATTAGTGAGCAGATATATAATCAAAAAATAATAGTGGTCAATTGGGTAACTTACAAAGCAACAATAACCATTTTGAGGCATTTCTCAAGACTTAAATTTTTTTTTCTAAAGTTGATATGGGTTTCCTTTGCAATCAGTAAAAGATGTTATTTTGAAATGCTTCTTCTTTTGAGTGGTGAACACTTCTTGAAGAGGAAATGGGTTCATCTTTTGACACTTCACTGAGGGGTTAGAATCAAGTCAGAGGCTAATGGCTGAGTCACCAAGTAAGGAAGGTGTAGGCAAGAGGTGGAAACACAGAAAGAGGCTCATCACAAACTCCAGTCTTTTCAGAGGAATAAGCCAGCTGACATGAGGAACTGCTGACAAATGACACTAATGAATCATAGTGGCATTGAGAATTAGCTTGGGAGGGGGGGATAATTCACATTGTGAAGAAATCTAGTGTGCAGAATTTGTCATTCTCTAAGATGAAATGGGCATTATTTTTATAATTTTCTTTTGTTTAAAGCTCTGAGTGGGGCCTTGAGGTACCAGTTAGAAGTTCCAGGGCCTGAGTCCTAGGCCTCTAATCTTGGATTTGCTATCAAACATGGTGTGGAACATTTATCCACAAAAACTGCAGTATGCTCATCTATATCATGGGATTAAGAATGTCTTCTTATGTTGGCCGGGTGCGGTGGCTCATGCCTGTAATCCCAGCACTTTGGGAGGCCAAGGCGGGCGGATCACGAGGACAGGAGATTGAGACCATCCTGGCTAACACGGTGAAACCCTGTCTTTACTAAAAATACAAAAAAATTAGGCGGGCGTGGTGGCGGGCACCTGTAGTCCCAGCTACTCGGGAGGCTGAGGCAGGAGAATGGCATGAACCCGGGAGGCAGAGCTTGCAGTGAGCTGAGATCGCGCCACTGCATTCCAGCCTGGGAGACAGAGCGAGACGCCGTCTCAAAAAAAAAAAAAAAAAAAAAAAAATGTCTTCTTATGTTCCTTAACTCTCGGGGTTGTTGGGAGGGCCAAAGAAATGTGAAGCATTTCTCTGAGTATATACTATACACCGATAACCCAAAACAACTCTCCAAACAAGCCTACATTAAAAAAAGAAATCTTTGCAACCTGTAAACACTGCACTTAGTTAAGACCTGGAGCAAATACTATGCATTTTTTGAGACTGCCTTATCAGCGGTAAGATAAGGATAATAATAGTCATGGTGGTTAGTTTTCTGTGTCAACTTGACTGCACCAAGAAATGTCCAGATTAAATGTCACTTCTGGGTGTGCCTGTGACGGTGTCTTCATGTGAGATTAGCATTGGATCAGTGGACTCAGTTAAGTAGGTTGCGGTCTCCAATGTGTTTGGGGATCAACCAATCCACTGAGAGTCTGAATAGAATAAAGAGGTAGAGAAAGGGGAAACTTACCACTTTTATTTCTCTTGCCTGCCTTTCCTAGCTGAGAAATTTTTCTTTCCCTGACAATGGACTAAGATTTATACCATTGGCTCCTCTGGTTCTCAGACCTTTGGACTTGAAATGGAATGAAATCAAGGGTTTTCCTAGGACTCCAGCTTGCAGACTGCAAATCATGAAACTTCTCAGCCTCTATCATTACATGAGGCAATTTCTCAAAATAAATAAATCTCTTTCTCACACATGTGTGTGTATCTGTGTGTGTGTGTGTGTGTGTGTGTGTGTGTATTGCTTTGTTTCTCTGGAGAACACTGACTAGTACAACAGTAACCAGTCAATAAGTTGTTACGATGATTGAGTGTATCAATTTATATAAAATACCAAGCAGAATATCTAGCACATATTAGTGATCGATATTGATTATCACTAACATTATCATTATCCATATCACAATTACAGATATTACTCTTAATAAACTTATAATTTCCCCGAAGGTGATTCAAACCAGTAGCTGATATTTCTTTCAGGTGTATTTATTCTATAAACAGTAATAACTTCTCTACAATAGATGCCTGTCTTTATGATACATATATGAAATTTTCATTAACTTATTGTGATCATCAAGGGTACAATAATGACTTCAAAGTAGAAGCTGCTTCAGTTGCTACAGAACTCTTTATAGAATAGTTTCACAGGTAGATCGAGTTCTTTTTACTGTTTAAAGATAGAAATGGTGAAACAAATTTATATTTTGGTGGAAATATCTTTGTTAATAATTATTAAGCAGATGGCATTGTACATAAAGTTTGCAAAGAAGCCTACTAAAATATAGATTGGCTTCCTTATAACTGGGCTTATCCTCAATGTATCACAGAATGGTTTAGAACCTGGGAATGTCAGCGTTAGAATGGGGCATTGAGGTTGACTCGTCCACTGTAATCTATTGTATAAACCCATTTATTAGAGCCTTATATGGAGTAACTCCAGAACTAGAAACTCTCAACTGTAATTATCAGCATTAAATGCTTTCCACAGCGCAGGAAACAACACATAACCAAAAACAAGTTCCCCATGTACTCTGGCTCTTCACTAGCTAGTTATATGAAGCTATTCATGTCTCTTGATTGTCTGAGCATAGTATTACTGATGAGTACAAAATCCAAAATCAACAAAAACCCTGTTTCTTGAGAGAGCATATTGCATGCTAGAGGCCTTGTTGTTTGGACAAAATTAATGGTCAGTTTTTTGGAGAAAAAAATCACATGTGCCAAGCCCCACAGGTGAGGAGTATAGACTTCACAGCAAGATCATCGAATGTCTCAAGGTAAGGAGAGCTCAGCAAGTTGTAGCAAACATGGATAAATTGCTAGTGAGGCAAGCACTTGCTGAAATGGCTTTCCATAGAGGAGTAAGAAACTTAGCACTGGCCCATTTGGTTAACTCAATATTTTAACAAAATGTTCATTTTTACTACCATGCATTTTTAAATTTATCTTTACTTGTATTGATATATAACAGTTGTAATAGATTGAGGGTACATGTGAAATTTTGATACCTGTATAAAATGTGTAATGATCAAATCAGTATAATTGGGATAGTCATCACTTCAAACGTTTCATTTTTCTTGCTCATGGAAGATTAACCAATGCTGGCAAATAAATGGTTTCCTTTCCTGCCACTTTTCCATGAAAACCAGCCTATAGATGGCTAAAGGCCAACGTCACTCCTAAAACAGTTTCATTATAAGTCATTCAGCAATCTGAATATTTTATTGTTGCATTTCAGATAGACAAATGTTTACTAGCCATGATGCTATCTTACAATCACAGATATTCTACATTTACAACAGTAGGAAGACATAATTTTGGAAAAAGCTGTTTGCAATTGACTGTGGATCCATTCTATTTATAATATTGAATACAAACATGCTAATCCTACAGAGAGGAAAACGTCTTTCCAATTGAATTTCCTATCAAGCTGAGACATAGAATATTAATTCTGCACCAATGTTGATGAATTCTAATTCTAAAAATATTTCTTTTAATGCAGCATGAAATTCTTAAGTTTCAGGTCCATTGAAACAATTAGAATATGTTTCAATTTTTAGAACAAATGCTTTATTAAAATGCACATTTAAATGAGACATATCTCTAAGGCCTGATACTTTAAGATGCTGAGTCCTCAATAACAATAATTAAAGCTTACATCTCATTACTAATAAAGTGAAAAATTGAATACTGCTTATGCACTATTAAAATTCAATTTTATTTTAGAAAAAAAGTATTAAATGCTACCGAATCAAAAATTAACACTGATTGATAATTTGTCTGCATCTATTACGTGAAAGCTATGGCCAAATTAGGGATGAAAATAGAGAAACACATGCCTTTCTATTCTATATGAGTAACAACCCAGGGCATGGGTATTAGTGTGATGAAGATGTGGTCTCCTATCTCAGCTTCATGACTTACCAGCTATTTGACCTAGGGCTGCATTCTTTAGCTTAGCTTTACTTTTTATTAAATGTGGCCACTAATGCCTACCACACTAAGTTGCTGTGAGGTTAAAATGGGAAAACACATCGTTTTCTTGCCTTTCACCAGGGAGTGAGACATAAACTGTTTCTCTGTAGGGTTATTCTTATCTTAGGCCTTCACTTCCTGCCTTGACCACCTCACATTCCTCCCTTATAAACACTTTTTCACACTTAGAAGAATTATACTTGCTCATTTCTTCCGATTTTGGGGTAAGAAGATAGATATTGCAAATTTAAATATAAGCTCCATGAATGCAATGACTCTATGTTTCATTTGCTTTTGCTTTGCTTTTTCATTTTTACTCAAACTTGTGTATTTTGTGCTTCTGCTGTGACTGTCATATAATAGGTGCATAAGGTGCATAATAAACACTTGTTGAATAAACAAACACGTAAAATCCCTGTAGGTCATGGGTGATACATTTTTAAGAGGGGAATACTACTCAAAACTAACAATGAAGGTCTAATGAGAAGAAGTGGAACATGTCAGACCAGGAACTAGGAATTCAGGAGAAGTGTCTGGGGCAACACCAAGAATGAGAGTATCTGGGGGAAGCATGTGGCAGACACACCCAGGTGGCTGTGCAAATCCTCTATCACTAACAACAAGAGTTTTAGTGAATGTATCTATAGCATTACTTTGAAATTCAAAGACAACACGTAGCTAGGGTGTCATCTGCAAGTAGCAACATTTCTCTACTGATACTATAAATTATTACATAAAAAACAGCAAAGGAAGACAAGGATAGTCTTTAGCGATTTTACAAATACCCCGAGGAGTTTGCTTAACGCAGAGGAAATATTCCAACATATGACAGAAATCTCATAACCAGGTAATAAGCATCCTATAAAAAAAAGAGGATTTCTTTTTAACTTACAGAGCTGTACCTCTGTAGAACACCATAGCTAATTCTGCTGCACATTAGGCAGATAAAGAGACCTGATTCTTCCAGTCTGCAGATGGGTCACAGTCACATTTGCAAGAGTAGTCTGTCACCCAGAAATGTGGAGGCCCATAGAGCACCAGCCCAGGACACCCTTTCCCTACACACAGGTGGCAGAAATATGTGGCCCTGGGATGCTGGAAGTTCTCTACTTTAAAACCAACTAGCTTCCCTCTCTCCTGAGTCCCAAAAGACAGACTGCCTGGAAGCCTCAATAGCTGTTGCAATCACGCCAGTCCAGAGGGGAAGAGACCCACACAACCTTCAAACACTTCCAAGCTTAAGCTGATTTTGTCAACTAAAATTTAGGTTTAGGTGATTCATCATTTGAATCATTACTGCAAAATACTTATGAGCACCAAAAGAAAATCTTTCTTTGAAGACCTGATGCCTAAATCACTGAAGAACCATTATTGGTTTAGGCCACACAGTTGCTATGAGTTGTTTTTGATTGATGCTATTTTTGCATTTTTTTTTCCTCAAGCAGCAGGCAATTTTGATACACCTACTCCTTGCCAGGCACTATGTTAGCCTTTGAGAAATTGGAAGGGTTAAACATACTGCAGTGCTTCCATTGTCACAAAATAAGGGTGCTGGGCCCACAGATGTAAGGTTACAGATCCACCACTGAGTAAAAGGGTTTGATTGTAAAAGTTGACAAAATAATAAAAAAGAAAAATTAGTTCTTCAGAAAATGAGAATGTAAAATTGGACCTAATTTTTCTTTTCACAAGCACTAGTAGTTAAAATTCTGTTCATAAGTGAAACATAGACTCTCAATTATTATCATTTTAAATGCAATTATGAAAATATAATAAGTAATTTTTCATTTCTTTATTTCTTTTGTCTAAGTTTCTCTACATTATTTATTAATTAGCTCTTGCAAGGATCCCAAGAGATAAGGATTATATTTCTAATATCCTGGTTGTAGAGACTTTAGTAACTTAACCCAAATCAGCAAAGTTAAGATTAAATAGGAATGAAATGAACAAGGGAAGTTATTTTATTGTATAAAAGAATTTCAGAGTTGGAAGAGGCTTTGTAGAGTACCTAATCCAACCTTTGCATTATATAAAATAAGACTGTGAAGATGAGCAACTTGTTTATAGGTCACACAGTTGCTGACAGGTCCAGTTTCAAAACCACCTCACATTACTGTACATTTCTCACTCCTTTAGTTAGCCATTCCATACCAGCCATTGCCTAACAATTTAAGACTAGGTACTGTGCAAGGTGCTGTGATTTTGTGAACCAGAGATGCAATTCTTGTTCATTAGGACTCTTCTCTATAGGAGGGTACGATAAAGGGTTTCAACGTTGCAATGGAAGAGCAGGGAACTGCATGAACTAAGACAGAGGGGTGTAGTTCTTGTTCTCTAGAAATAAATCCCAATATGCATGGAGAGGGAAGATATGGCCCAGGAACATTTACAAGAAATATGTATATATATATTTATATAGATATAAATATATATATATCACAGGTGGTATATATATTTATACCTATATATTTAGATATATCTCTATATAGATATATTTATATCTATATAAATATAAAAAGCAAAGCAAAAGCAATTCACAGGTGGATATCTATATCTCTATCTATCTATCTATCTATCTATCTATCTATCTATCTATCTATCTATACACCACAGGTGGATATCTATATATATGTACACCACAGGTGGATATCTATCTATCTATCTATATATATATTTATATACCACAGGTGGATATATATATATATATATATACACACACACCCCACAGGTGTTTTTTATATATATACACATATATATATATACACACACACACACACACACCCCACAGGTGTTTTATATATATATATATATACACACACCACAGGTGTTTTTTACATATATATACATATATATATATATATATACACACAACAGGTGTTTTATATATATATTATATATATATTATATATACACACCACAGGTGTGTTTTATAGATATATAATATATATATATTATATATACACACCACAGGTGTGTTTTATAGATATATATATTATGCACCACAGGTGTTTGATATATATATATATGTACACCGCAGGTGGAGTATATATGTGTGTGTGTGTGTTCTGCACAGCATGAGTGCACATGCAATAATAGAAGTGGTGAGGGCTCTGGTCACTAGAGGTTGCCTTCTGTATTTAAAATGAGAGCAACCATACTCAGGTGTACCTCTCTCTTGCCTTGTGCGGGCATGAGCTCCATGTCACCAGATTTGATATTTTTTTTTCCTAAAGACATCAACAGTATAGACTTTAGGAGATGGTCTAAAGCTCTTAGCTTGGTTGCTGGCCTGAGAGAAGCAGAGTTAGAACAAGTGAAGTCTACCCAGTTAGCAAAAGCACAATATATAAAGATCATCTTTAAAATTATTTGTGTTTAAATTCACACCTTTCCCTTGGGGATCCTCGCATGGACTTGCTAATTGGGTTTCTCTGAATATTCAGTTGTTCACCGCTGACTGACTAGACTTCCCAAATCCTTGATAACTGGAGAATTTCCAAATGCTGCATTTTTTTTTTTCAGCCAGGCAAATGGCATGGTAATGGTAGATGTGAACTTATGTCCTTTTTCCTTTTATAGCAGTGCCTGAGTATCTGACTGACCTACTAGGATTAATTTACTCCTACAATAGGTGATAACAGAGCCCAATTCCAGAAGTGGGGTGCTCAGCAGTTCTTGCTACCATGTACCATTTTCAGAGGCTTAATGTGGGACCAGAGCAGTATAAGGGCTTAGCATATATTTTCTCCTTTATTCAAAAATTACTCCTAAGTACTATTATTGTTCAAATTCAGCTAGAAAACTGAGACTCACAGAGGTTAGTTAAACAACTTTCAAAGTCAAACACCTATTAAATGGTTGAGAGTGATTGAAACCTAGATACATTAATTTTAAAAGTCAGTGCTTTCGCTATTGTATCTTCCCATGATGCCAACCCAAGTGGTCAACCAGTAAAAAATTTAGTAAGTATCATGTGCTTTTCTCTATAAAACAGTGAACAATCTAGTGGACAAATTTTCTTTTCAGTTTAAACTAGAAATTCATATTTTCTTTAAAGTGTAAGGTAGAAAGGACTAGATTTCTTGGCATCTTGTACAAGAGGCTAAATCAACAAAAAGAAGGAGGCTAATATTTTCAGTCTCTGGGGACCAATTATTACATGATTTTATTATGTAATAAATCATATTTATTACATATTTATTACATATTTATTATGATGGGTATACTTCCATCATAATAAAGATAGATATACAAACATACATGCATGCATGCATACATATATAACCCATATCAAAAACAGACTGGGTAACAGAAAACTAACAGGAAAAATATCCTCTGGTTTGAAAGGGAGGTATCAAAGTTCAAATTAGCAGTCTATCTCCCGATGCATTAGTGATGGTGTTGGAAATGGCAATGGGTTGGGGAAGGGTAAAAGCGATGGTATGTATATATGTATTAAGGTTCTCTTCTAACCTTGGAATCACATTAAGTTTTCAATACTTGTCCCATACCCTGCTAACTCTATGAATTTTGGCAAGCAATAACCATGTCAGGCCTTTTTTTCATTGATCTTGGTGGAAACAATACATGAAATAATGTATATCAAGTGCCTGACACAGAGTGTCCAGCACAGAGTAGGTACCCATAATAATCACTTCTTCCCTTTCCTCTTGCTTTACTGATTCTCTGCTCAGCCGTAGAGGAGTTTCAAAGCACGGGGCATATTAATATGGTAAGGTTATTTGAAGATGTTCATTTAGAATATGCACCAGTATTTTCATTTAAATTTGTTCACTCTTCAAATCAGCATGGTGCTCCAAAAGGTAACAATATTTTGGCAATGAATATGTGCTGGCAACTTGGATTATTTTAAGGCTTGTATAATATTTATCTATGAAAAAATTTTCCCCTTGAAATATTCAATAAGCTTATAGCCATTTGCTTAATTATTCCATCCAAGCATAAAAGCTTCCCAATGAACGAGAGCACTGTCTTATAACAAAGCTTATTTCTGTGTATTTTTAATAAGAAAGGGTTCAGAATGGTGATTTCTTGATATCCATTCAGGCTTTGAAACGAGATCTTATCCAAGCAATACATTTTCTGAAAGTGTAAAGGGAGCGGTAAACTGTTCAGAAAGGGAGGAGGATCTCATTTCTTTCTTTCTTTTTTTTTTTTTTTCCAGGAAAAAGTTCTCTACAAAACCACAGGTGGACATAAAAGTATCCAGACAACTACTCTACTCTCGCAGAGATCTTAGGACTATTAAAAAAAAAAAGGAAATATATATATATATATATGCACAAAATTGCTGATAACCATAATGAAAATAATGCAGAAATTCTCCAGACTTGGAAAGTTTAGAACATTATGAAACTTCTTCCTCACAGTTACATAGCACAATTATTTGTGTATTCAGCTCTGAAATTTACCTCTGCACAAATGACAGTGAATATTCTGCTGTAGCAGATGCTTAATCCATTAAATAAGCACAAGTCACTAGAAAATCCCTGTCTCATGAAGTGGAATCCTACTATTTGGCTGAATTTTCCTCTGGTTTTCCAGGAGGAATATGCAGGATACAAAATTTGATACTGACTTCTTTATGGTATCAAGAGTGACAGTTATATAAAAACAGATCTGGTCTTTCTGACTTTTCAAAACTATATTTTTACTTAAATTACAAACAGAAAACAGATTTTCATGTTATTGGCTGGAGATTTTATGGAATGGAGGATTTAACAGAGCTGTGATTTAGAATTAATTGTTTGCTTTTCTAAAAAAAAAGATAGTCAACAACTACCCTAGGATATCTGACCCAGTAGGTACTTAAAGCAAGGATGCGAGAGGCTGTATTTTCTTTCTAAATCTTCTGAGAAAAAGTAGCAATATATATCAAACATATGTTAAAATAGTTAAATATATGTAATATAAATATATATTATACTCATGTTTCTATATTATATGCATATATTTAAATATACATATACAAATATGTATATATCTACACTGTATCTCAGAAATTATCCACAAATATGTCATTTATCTTGACATGTAAAAGTACACATATACAGAACTGCTCATGACAGCTTTTTTTAAATTATTGAAGAAATAGACTCAATTTGAATGGCCACCAGTGGGGAATGTGTTTAAATGAATTATGACACAGCCATATAATGGAGTGCCATGTAACTAGTAGAAACACAATGTTAGATTTATACAGTTGAAATGGATTAAATAAAAGCTATCCAACAAATCTATCTATATTGTTAGATTATGGTATATTGTAGAGTAAGGCAGAAAATTTTAGGAAAATTATACAGGAAAGGAGATCTTTATTTTCATCTTAATTCCTTCTCTGTGAGCTAAATGGTATTGTTTTCATTTGTATTTGCATGCATTACTTTTTAATTTAACAGACAAAACAAATTAAAAAATGCACACAGCAATCCTGATGTTCAGCCAGTACCGAGAACGCTGTGGCCCTCATATCATGTTAAGGTTTAATGAACCTAGAACAAGGTTTATCACTAGAGTGTTTGTGGCTCCATCAACCAAAAATATTAATACAAATTTTGCCCAGGGGGAAAAATGTATTCATTTCATAATAAGAATGTTTCAAAATATTTTAAGTTTCAAAACATTTTTGAAATGAATCTTTGAAACTTAAAATGTTTTGAATCATAAAGCAACCTTGAGTAGGTAGCCTACTTAAAACATAACTGAGATGTTTTAAGTAACTACCTGAGGTATGTTTAAGCAACATTTAAGTAACATGAATGAGGTTTTGTTTTGTTTGAGACAGAGTCTCGCTCTGTCGCCAGGCTGGAGTGCAGTGGCGCAATCTCGGCTCACTGCAATCTCCGCCTCCCGAGTTCAAGCGATTCTCCTGCCTCAGCCTCCCGAGTAGCCAGGATTACAGGTGGGCACCTCCACACCCCGCTAATTTTTGTATTTTTAGTAGAGACAGGGTTTCACCATGTTGGCCAGGATGGTCTCGATCTCCTGACCTCGTGATCCGCCCGCCTCGGCCTCCCAAAGTACTGGGATTACAGGCGTGAGCCCCCTCCCTCACCCAGCCAAGGTATATTTTAAGTAGACTACCTGCTTGAGGTAGATTTATGATACATACCCATTATCGTGACAATGAAATAAAATGAAATGTGATGAGAAAGTGAACCATTCCACACCATCACCTAAGCAGGGTAGCACACAAAGACCTGATGTAACACGGACAATGTTAACACCCCTGTGTGATGTCCAACTAAAAATAATAATAAAAAAGAATATGAAAAATTTCCCCATGCTGTCAATCAATAATGATGTCATCATGACCCTGATAGAAAACTCAATCCAGGCGGTTGATGGTACTAAATTAGAAATATCCATCTTTCCCTTTGGCAAATCTTTTTTTTTTGTCATAACTATTACATGCTAACCTTGTAATGAGAGGGCAGAGAGGTAATGGGGACCAACAGTAAGGACCCTCTGGAAGCCTAGAGCCTTGGGTCCCATCCTAAAAGATAAGCACTGAGCACATCACACTTAACCTCTCGGCATTTCAACTTTCCTATCATCTATGAGATGAGAATAACACTTGCTATCTACCCCATAAAGGGGTTGAAAGGGATTCTGAGAAAGTCCATGGAAAGCACTTTGAACTTCTCAGAAGTAAGCTTTTACAGAAGAACAAAGCCTCACATCAAAAGACACACTCATACCTTTCTGTGACATCAATGAGTGTTTCATAGATAGGGTTATGCATAGGTCTGACGCTGAATGTGCTTTATCATTAAAATAATTTCTATGGCAATTTCCTTTCTTTCTACCTGGACATCATTCATATGCAGCCTTGAAAAATCTTATACTCCTTCTCAGATCACCGTGACGGGTATCTGAGGCTCATTTTTGGCTCACCAAGCTGTGTTATTTAGCCAACAGGTATAAAATGTGGTACCCCCTACTTCTATCTTTAGGCATTGCTAGAAAGTAATCTTCTGGAGAAAGAAGTAGAATAAATTTCAGTAGGTTATTTATGATGCCATGTGTTATGGCCACATTTGACACAGAGCTAA
Organism: Symphalangus syndactylus; assembly: GCF_028878055.3. Classification (NCBI taxonomy): domain Eukaryota; kingdom Metazoa; phylum Chordata; class Mammalia; order Primates; family Hylobatidae; genus Symphalangus; species Symphalangus syndactylus. The sequence goes on from NC_072438.2 coordinate 29,008,781, forward strand.
TTCATTCAAACTCCTTGTTAGCACCAGCCTCTTCTGAAATTACAGCTGTTTCTCCTGCTATCTAGTCTACATTATTAAGTACCACCTGTGCACTCAGCCCTATAGAGGAATGTTCCATCAGTCTTAGAAAAGGAATTTGTCTGCTAGATAGTGTTAAAATTACATAGCCATTCAAATCTTTCTTCGATACCTTGAAAATAGATTCTTAATACTGGCTATGTATTAAAATCACCTGAGTCCACTGGAGAGGAGCTAAATTATAATCTGTGTGGCTGCTTCTGCTACACAGAGATATTTTATGAGATTCCACACATGCATGTTAATAGCAGCACTACTCATAATAGCCAAGTAGTGGAAACAGCCAAATGTCCATTTGCAGATAAATGAATAAACCAACTAGATATGTGGGATGTTATTCAGATGTAAACAAATAAATGGATTACTGATACGCTACAACATGGATGGACCTCAAAAACATCATACTAAGTAGGAAAAAAAGACATAAAAGGTCACAGGTTGTGTAATTCCATTTAGAGGAAATATGCAGAATAGGTAAGTGTGTAGACACAGAATTCAGATCTGTGGTTGCCAGAGGCAAGGGAGAGGTGAGAAACGAAGAACAACTGCTTAATGAGTATAGACTATCCCTTTGGGATGATAAGAATATTTTGGAACTAGATTGAAAAGGTTGATGCATGACATTGTAAATGTATATATATGCATACATACATTCATTCAGACATAGATTTCCAGGTGTTTACTAAGCAATCTGTGCTAAGAGTCGTGGTCTAGAGTTTCAAACATGGTTGTTGCACCAGTACCATTGCAACTGTACAGTGCTGGCCCAGTACTATGCATTGCCATCAATCACCAGTGCATTTCTCAATGCTCTTCTTGGTGTGACACAGGGAGCATCACCTGAAGTACTGAGCATCTTATACGAGCATCACCTGGAGTATTTGCTTGTGATGAATGCATATTCCCAGTCTTCACTGCAGACCTACAGACTCATAATCTCATAGGAGTAATAGGGCAGGGTTATGCATTTAAAATCATTCCTCCAAGTTATTCTTATGCATTTCATTTTTATTTTTAATTGACAAATAAAAATGCACTAAAATTTAAAACTTGAAGGCCCTACTTTGGACTTTGCCTTACTCTGCCCTATTTGTCATTTTTTGAGCTTTATTCATGACCTACCTCCTCTGCTTAGTGCTGAGTATCCATTATCTCTTTTAAGCTTCACAAATGACAGCAGTCTTCATTTATAGGAGAGAAAATTAAGGCTGAGAAGAGGAAAATGAGTTGCCCCCAAGAGTTCACATTTAGAAACTGGAAAAACCTGTAACCAAACTTTGTTTTTTCTCAGAAACCTTTAAACATTTTACTCCTTCGCACCTTATCCCTTCCAAGGACCAGTTCCTGATTTCTCATTGTCCCATTGTCGCTATCTTCTAATATTTCCCTGTAATTATCGCAGTCACCAGATAATCACTGCCACCCATCCCCAGACTCATCAACTGATGAACCACTATTTTCAATTATCTTTTCTTGAAATTTCCAGGCCTATTTGACTTCAGGTAAAGTTGACCGTCCCCACTTTAACCTATTGAGACCAAGTCAATCTTGAATGAGCTCCTTTACCCCCACCCTGGCTGCTGCATTTAATCTTTGCACCTCCCTCTGCCCATTTTGCCCAACTCTAGAGAGAGACGAGACCCTGCCTGTGCCCCATCCCTTCTCACTACCTGAGCACCCTTCCTCCCAAGCTCATGCCCCCATCTTTGACTCTCTTCCACTCCACGAAGTCTGATCTGACCTTTGATTAAACATGCTTAAATTCCACCACCACTTCCAAGTAATAATACTCCCAAGCTCATGCCCCATCCTTGACTCTCTCCCTCTCCATGAGGTCTAATCTGACCTTTGATTAAACATGCTTAAATTGTACCCCCACTTTCAAGTAATAACAGCTAAGTTTAAAAGCAGTGTTGCTTCTGCTTTCTTAAATATTATCTTATACCTATCCTTTGTATTTTTTCATCACCAGTTTTTTTCTTATCTCCCTCTCCTCCCAATGCTGCTCTCCTTAAAGTTATCAAAAATCCATCTTCAGGCCAAATCCATTTGTCAATGTTCAGTTCCTTCTCAACACCTGCTTCATCTGAATTTAATCTCCTTAAACTCTCCTCTCCCTCAGCCTCAGCCTCTGGGTGATCAGCCTTTGTTTTCTTTTTCTTTTTATTTGTCTCTTCTCCAGTAAGTCCCTTAAACTTTTCTGACCCTTAAGTATCTTTACCTCTAAAATAGAAAAAAAAGCTAATTCAGGATGTTGTTACAGAGGCTCAACCAGGCAAAACCTACTTTGTGTATGTGCTCATTGAACAGACATTTGTTGCACATCTCTTGCATGCACCGTACTGAGTTAAACATTGGGGTATAAAGATGACATCAACATGGTCACCAATGTTGAAGAACTGTAAACTGACTTGAAGAAACATGTTGACAGTAACCCAGATGCTTTATTCATTTATTCATTCAATTAATTTTGATCAAGTGCCTATGTCAAGCAGTTATCCGGGCACTGAAGATACAGCAGCAAACCAGTCTGAATAAATCGCTGCCCTTGTGTAGCTTACATTTTAGTGACAAGAACCACATAGCAGGTTAGATAACGTCAGGGAACAGTAAATGCTATCAAGGTAAAAAAAAAAAAAAAAAATAGGATAATAAAATACAGAGTTGTAGCAGTGAGATATGCTAGAAGTGGGGTCCGAAACTACTTCTATGTGGAAATGACATTAGTTCAAGTCCTAAATGATGACAAGAAGAATCAGATATTGAGAAAGTGCGCTATATGAGGAGGGCACTGCAAGTACAAATTCCCTGGGGTTTAAATGAACTTAGCATATCAAAAGGGCAGAAAGGAAGCCAAAGGAGCTTTTTGAACAGTGAAGAGAAAAGTGGCTCATGCCTGTAATATCAGCATTTGGGGAGGCCCACATGTCCGGGAGGATGGCTTGAGCCAGAGTTTGAGTCCAGCCTGGGCAACATAATGAGATCCCATCCCTGCTTAAACAAACAAACAAAAAAAAGACAAAGACAAAGAAAAAGGCAGGCATGGTGCACACCTGTAGTTCCAGCTACTGGGGAGGCTGAGGTGGGAGGATTGCTGGAGTCCGGGAGCTTAAGCTTGCAGTGAGCTATGATTGTGCCATTGCACTTCAGCCTGGGTGACAGAGCAAGACTGTCTCAAAAAAAGAAAAACAAAAGAGATAAGTAAGAGACTTTGGAGAGGTTTTGGATACCATGCTAATGAAGGAGTCTAGATTTAATTTTAAATGCGAAGGAAAGCCACTGGGAGGTTTTAGGTAGGAGAATGTGGTAATCCAACAAATGCTTTAAAGATTATCTGAAAGTTACATGGATAATTGATGGTGCTTTGGGAGCAGCAGAAACAGGAAGACTACTTATGTCCACCTTAGTAGCTCAGGCAAGAGATGGTGGCTGAGATTGGGCTGATGGCTCTGGAAATGGTGTGAAATGCTCAAATTCTGGTTACTGAATATGCTATCTACTGTCCCTCTATATGCGTACTTATTGTTTTCCATTTCACCTATCAGAATTTATATTTTTTGAGCACTAGGACTTTGCTTTGGTCATTTTTCCATGCCGCAATAGCTAGAACAGTGCCTGACACACAGTAGGTGCTAAATAAATAAACATTTGTTGAATTAAAGAATGAATAGCTTGCATGTGAATGCTGAGATAAACTTAAATTTGGGTTTGAGCACTTTCATTGACAGTGTGTCATCAACTGAGACAGGAAAGACTAAAAAAGGCACAAGTTTGTGAATAGAAAGCAAGAGTTCCACTTTCGGCATGTTCGTTTTGAGACTTCTCTTGAGAGCAGACACTTTTATACACATGTCTGGAGCTCAGGGCCTGATATTTTTTCCTTCATTCGTGTTTTGCTTCCCTATTTGCTCTGAAAGCTTGGCAAGAGCAGGGTCTCCTTAAGTGTGCCCCCCAGACAAGTGATATCAACATAACCTGCAACTTGTTAGAAATGGAATGTTTTGGGCTCCACCTCAGACCAACTGTATCAGAAACTCTAGGCAGGGGGGCGTGGTGGCTCACGCCTGTAATCCCGGCACTTTGGGAGGCTGAGGTGAGTGGATCACCTGAGGTCAGGAGTTTGAGGCCAGCCTGACAAATATTGTGAGACCCCGTCTCAACTAAAAATACAAAAATTAGCTGGGTATGGTGGCATGCGACTGTAGTCCCAGCTATTCGGGAGGCTGAGACAGAAGAATTGCTTGAACTCAGGAAGCAGAGGTTGCAGTGAGCCGAGATCATGCCATTGTACCCTAGCCTGGGTGACACAGCAAGACTTAATCTCAAAAAAAAAAAAAAAAAAAAAAAAGTAAAGAAAAAGAAACACCAAGAAATGAGTTCAGCATTCTGCATTTAACCAGACCTGTTCATGACTCTGATGTGCATCAAGGTTTAGGAACCACTGGTCTAAAACACTGCCAGATATAGCCACAAGAAAGAGTAGAACACGATTTGGGGCAGCTATGCAAAGTAGCAAGCAATTCTGAGTTTTTTTTCTTGCCTCGCATCAAATCTCTCTTTATCATTTGAACTTTCTTAGCTGCTTTACTTTGTCATTAGAATCAAATATTTTCTATTCTTTTAAATTATGTAACCATGGTTAACAGCAGAACTTAAAAAAAATTAGCCTTTCTAAACACTTTCTCATCTGTCACTTAATTTTAGCTTCTGAGAGCTATGAAACGGTAGGGATGGGAATTCTAGCCCCACTTCACATACAAATATATGTAGGCAAAATCCCATTAGGTGATTTATTGATGATCACATAAATTTAGGTAGATTTGAGACATAAAATTTTTGCTGATAAATATGGGATGAAAAAACATTGACCTCGTGCTTTACTCTTAACACTGATACTACCTAGTAAACAGTAGGTGCTCAATACATATTCAATGACTAAGTGAATAATTCCTCAAATAGATGCTGCAGGACTCAAGAAAATGCAAATTTACCTTAGCATGTATGTACACGTGGAAACCAGAATACTACATAACCCCGACCTTTTCTTTAATTGGACACCCACTTTCAAGCTCTACCCATATTATCCAGCAACATGGGAATTTTACGGGGGAGGCAGATTATAGCCTGAAGTTATGAATAATCAGTTTCTTATATCTTTAAGACAATAATTGATATAGTGTGCTCTAATTTTTAATGTGGCTACACTTCTCATTCTGTCAATTACTTGTGCATTTGAAAACAGAGGTCAGTGTTCCATGTCCTGACCTCTGTTTTGAATTACTCGAAGAAGGCAAAAAACTGGTGATGCTGAGACTGATTCTTGCCGATGTTATCTGTCTCTCTTTATTTTAAAACTTAAAACACTTCCCTACCCCTACTGGCATGCTTTTAGCCTATTGCGCCCATGATAATAATGAAACATTCCTACATTTGCATAAAGCTGTCTCATTTAGCTTAGCTTAGCAAGCCCTAGACACAGATTTTTAAAAAACCCAATAGACATTGAAACCTAGCTAGAATACTGAAACATTAATGATGTCAATAATAATAATAATAGCAAACATTTTTTGAATGCTCAGTATGTTCCAGCCACTGGGATGCTGGATGTGGATGGTAACATTTACCCGGGATGTGAAGGACTTGCTATTTTTCTTATTTCACAGATGGTAAAGCTATATAGCTCAGAGAGTTTAAATACTTTTCATGTCATACTCATAGTTCATAGTAAAGATGTGATTTGAACCCAGGACTGTCAGACTCCAAAACCCATGGCATTCACCACTTTTCCACTTCAAGACTGTCAGCCTCCAAAACTTATGGTATGAACCACTTTCCCACTCCTACCTCGTTAAAACAATCAGCATTACATCCATGAATGCCTGTCATCTGTGTTAACAACTCAGGCAATGAGAAGACTGGCCTAGTTCATGTGGTCAAATACAGTGGGTCTATTTTAATTATACTCATGCTCCATTGGGTCACATGGACATAAATACTTCTGGTTAGATTTTTTTTGTTTATGCCTTCAATTACCTGGTTTAAAGCCTAGTCACAAACATGCTCCAGCTCTTTCATTATGGTGGTTGGCCATCTCAAGTTTTTACACCATTTAATCCTACCTCTAATCTTTCTGTTTTTCACCAGCTTCTCCTGTCCCTTTCTGCCATTGGCTACTGGTTGTGATGCTGGAACTCTTGTTATTACAGAAAAAAACACATTTTCAGCTTCTATTGCACAGCAGGCCTATATCGAGCATGATGGATATAGCAATGAAGAAAAGCATTACCTTTTCTAAAGTGCCTTAGGGTCAGGTGGGGACGAGAGACATGTAAACAAATAAGGCATTCAGTTTTTCCATATTTTAGACTCAGCTCTTTGCAACTTGTCTTGGCTGTCACCCTGGGTGTCAGCTGCGCAGGTTCTTTCCAACAAAAGAAACTCCTGCTTCTCCATCTATCAAAGGGAACACTATCCTGCTGATTGAACGTTTGGCAAAGTGCCCAAGACCGTGTGTGTGTATGTGTGTGTGTGTGTGTGCGCGCGCGTGTGCGCTTATGTGCATGTGCAATGTCTAGACACTCACACAGGATATTTGGAACAGAACTGTGTGATTGTTTCTTATCAGACCTCTTTATAAGTGACCAATTTAAAGCTGAAGGTGCATTAAAACACAGGCTTCAGGTGATCATCTGTAATTTAAACGGAGAAGGTGGGATGGTCAGGAATTTAGTTCTGAGAGTTTTGACCTTACCATCAATAGAAGTGAGCCTTTATGGTCTTTCTATTTAGGAAAGAGTCTCTGGCTTTCAGCGGCTATGCCTTACTGTGCTTTCATAGAAGGTCAATTTGAAACATTCTGGGCTTTTAATGTACCAATGAACTATGAGCAAAAGCTTTATCCTAAAACTATTAGGTAAAAATTATATCTTTAGTTTTGGGATAATATGAAGAGGCAAAGCCTTCTTCAGGGGACTACACATAGCTGTTTATAAGTATTCGTGATTGCTGTATTGCATAGTACTGTTAATTTAAGGCAAACATTTTTGTGTTGTTTAGGATTTTTGAATGACATGCCCATGACGTAGTTTGCAAGAAAGGGAAAACACTTGGATGTAGGGCTTGAGATGAACTTCGGACTCTTCCAGCGGCCAAGTGTAAATGTTAGGCCACATGAGCATAAACACATCTGGTTGGAACTTTTCTTAATGCCTTCAATTACCTGGCTTAAAGACTAGTCACAAACATGCACCAGTTCTGATGTCCATAGTAGAGAGAGCTTATCTACTAGGGTGCATTATTTTGCTGAATCCAGAGATAGTCTCAGAATCCTTCTCAGCACAGTGCTTCAGACATTCAGTGATGATTTATGTAAGTGGGCCCATGAGATGGAATATTTTTGTCATTCCAACTATAATTCAAACTATTTTCATTTACAGAGGACAAGATTGATATTCCTAATGGTGATGTGACTTATTTAAGGTCAAACAGATAAGCAGTCAAGTTGTCACTACAGCCAAGGATACACACTGCTTCTACTTCTTGGCCCAAGTGCTTTGAAAAAGGGAATCATTTTAGGCAAGGAGATGTTTTCTGACTGAGTTGTCAGCTCTTCTTTTCAGATAAACATTTATATCAAGAGATTTCCATTGGCAGAGCCCCTTCTCACCCCCATGATGATCCTAGAATTTAACAGCCAGTTTTGGAGTTCACTGTGTCTAATATTGTCTGCTCTTATTTTTGCAGAGGCTATTCTATTTCCATAGAAGGCTTGATTATAAAATCACACAGTATAGAAAATAGTTGCATAAAAAACCTTCAACAGAAACCCTGAAGGGACTCTGGCTTTAAATCAATGCTTGGCTTTAAATAGGGAAGCGAGTATCATTGCGTAAAAAAGATAACTAAAATATGACTCATTGCTGGGAGAAAAGGGGATACTTTTGAGAAAAGATTTCTTTAAGATTATGTCTTACAGAGCTGCTTATACATCATACAGAGTATTAGAATGGTTTCATTACTACAAGTTAAGAGTCAGATTAGAATAAGCATTAAAAGGAAATTCCCTGTATTAAAATCACCACCTTCCACTGAATCAATTACACTCTTGTGTCATGAACATCACCAAGAATCCTAGATTCAACACAGCATTGAAAGGTGTCATGAAGATTATTTATTAACCTTAGCATTATCCCAATTTGACTTGTCTTACTAATTTTTATTTCATCCAGTCTCACTAAATGGTCACCCCATTCTCCCAGTCACTATACCCAGAAACCCAAATATTATGTTGAACTTCTTTCATTCTCTCCCTCATACACCTAATCTATCAAGTCCTATTGGCTCTACGTCTACAATATAAGCTAGTGCCATCAACCTCTTCCCATCTTCATTATTCCCCCACCCTAGTTAATGCTACTGTCACTTCTCCCCAGACTATAAAATAAACTACAGAATGACAGTCCTGGTTCTCCTCTTTCCCCCCACTCCAATTTACACTTCACATGGTGGTTAGAGTGATTTTCCTACAAACTGAATCAGATAATGTCACTCCAACGCTTGAAATCTTCAAATAGCAACTGACTGCAATCAGAATCAATACAAACTCCTTTAGATAGCTTACACATTTCTGGACCCTGCACATTTCCCCAGTCTTATCTCATAATGCTCTTCTGTTCACTCGCCATGCTCCCAACAGATACATCCTTTCAATATTTTAAACACATGCTCTTTCCTATCTCAATGACTTCCCATAAACAGTTCCTTTTTATTTATTTTTTTTGAAAACCTTTTTCCCTTTTCTACACAAGACTGGACCCTGCTCATCTTTCAGGTCTTGGTTTTGATGTCATCTCATCAGATACCACCCCTCCACACCCCATAGCAGATGCTTTCAATACTCTGCTCATACCACCTTGAGTTGCCCTCTTATCTTCCTGAAGATGAATATTCACTCCCAACTGCCAGCATCTGTGTCTCTTTGTTGAAGGATGACCTTCAGGCTTCCAGAATGCCCTTGACTGTACATGAGGGCTTGAAGTGGCTGTGGATTTGTATCTCCATTCACCAGAGTGCAGCCTTAGCCAATGACTGATGGATGAGGAATCTAAATGCTCCAGCTTCCTGGCTTCATGATGGATTTAGGTCTGCAGTCGAAATGTACTTCCCTTACATCTTCCCTGCAGGATTGAGCCAGTTATCCTCTGAGGATCTTTGCTTGATATTGCATTCTTATTTATTCTCCTTCCCTTTCTGGACCTATTTTTTACTTCCCTACCACTTCTCTGGGAGCAATTTCTAATAAATCACATTGACACAAAATCTCATCTCAGGATCTGCTTCTGCAAAAGCACGCTAAGAGACAACTCCAACTTTTACCCAATTACTCTCCATCAGTGAATCCCATTTATTTTATTTCAAGCATTTGTCAAAAAACTGTTGTAATATATTGAATTTCTTGTTCACTTGTCTATATCTCTCATTCAACGGTGAACAAATTGAGGACATTGACTGTATCCTTTTAAAACTAGTATACCTCTAGCACCTAGCACACTGTTTGGCCATAGTAGTTGCCTAATTAATGTTTATTTTTAAGAATGAATAAATAACAAAATCCTTCCTGGTGCCCCTGTTCATCCAGGCTGAATTACTTCTTCCTGCTCTGGTTTCCATGATGTCCATCAAGTAGCTTCTGATCAGAGTTCAGGTTTTCATGGAGCTTGACTATAAGGGTAGCATATCTTGGTCATGCTGACATGAGTAACTGGTCCATGTGACAATTCTCCTTGTTGCAATATGCCATTCTCCTTTGAGAATACACTATATGCCAGGCAACACTAAGGTAGAGACACAATATTTTATTAAATCCTAGCAAACAGCTTTGTGAGGAAGATACATTACCTTTGTTTTTCAGAAGAGAAAACTAATATTCAGAGCTAAGGAATGTGCCCAAGGTCATCCAAATGGTTAGTGGTGAAGGCTGTATTAGAATCCAAGAGTGACTGCAAACCCGTGTTCTTAACCTTCATCATGCTGCCTCTGTTCTACGTGAAGTTTGCTTAGCTTGAGCCATTCTCTTGGGAATAATTAAGTTAAAAGAGTGAGCTTCTGGGCCTTCAAAGTAGAGGGTCAAATCCTAGAATGCTATGACTTATTTGAGCCACTACTCAGCTCCAGCTGGCCTTGATGTTCAAATCGACACCACCACTTTCTGCTCCTGCCAGAGCCAGTGCCCTAAGACACACTTGTATAACTCTAAACTTATAGCCAAATTTCTGTTTAATTTTTTAATTTTATTTTTTGCGACAGGGTCTCACTGTATCATGCAGGCTAGAGTGATCTTAGCTCACTATGGACTCCAATTCCTGGCTCAAGTGATCCTCACCCTCAGCCCCCTGAGCTGCTGGGACTACAAGCATGCATCACCACGCCCGACTAATTAAAAATGGTTTTTGTTTTTTGTTTTTGGTAGAGATGGGATTTCACTATGTTTTCCAAGCTAGTCTGGAATTCCTGGCCTCAGGGACCTTAGACTCCCAAAGTGCTGGGATTACAGGTGTGAGCCACCATGCCCAGCCCAATATATATATGTGTGTGTGTGTATCCTTATCTGTGGTAGACATTGGCAATATAGCCATCCAAATGGTTAGTGGTGAAGGCTCTACCGAATCCAAGTCTGACTGCAAAGCTCATGTTCTTAAACCTCATCATGCAGCCTCTGTCCTATGTGAAGTTTGCTTAGCAAACTCTACACATCCCAATTTCTACCATAGAGAATGGAGGCTAAGGATGAGGGGGCTTCTATACTTTCCATGCCTCAAGATTAATGGCAAAGACTCTGAGCTTATGGAAGAAAAGTATGGCGGAGTGGTATTTTGAGAAGAGTTGTTCTGATATTCAGCAATCTACAAATAAATTTTGAGCTGATGGTCAAAAGAGACAACAGTCTGGGAAACATGAAAAGCCAAAGGAATGACTTAGGAATAGAAATAATTTACTAATTTATTCAATTAATGATAGTTATCCAACATCTAGATATGCCAAGTATGCACTTGATACAAGAAAAACAAAGCAAAATGAGAATCAGAAAGGGTCCTTACAACACTGGCATGGAGATGACTAGCATGGTTATTAGGAACGTGATGTAGAGGCTGAGAGCTCGTGCTTAGACAACTCATTGCTGAACTGGAACGCAGGCTCTGTCTCTTCCTTACTGGCTGTGTTATTTAATCTGTGCCAAGTTTATTCCTGTGTAAAATGAGGATAAAAATACTACACTCACCATGTTCATCAAGGTGTCCTAAAAATTAAATGACTTAATGTTTGTAAAGTTTTTGGAGCAGTCTCTGACACATATGATGGCCATGTAAGTTTGTTCAATAAACAAAGCAGAGATTGGAGCTAAAATAAAATAAATGAAAGATATTATGGGGATGCAGAAAAGAAAAACTTAGCCTGGCAAGAAGGTGCAAAAACCAGAAAAGGATCACAAAGATGTAACATTTAAAGTGAGTCTTAAGGCCAGGCACAGTGGCTCACACCTGTAATCCCAGCACTTTGGGAGGCTGAGGCAGGTAGATCACTTTAGGTCAGGTGTTCGAGACCAGCCTGGCCAATGTGGTGAAACATCCGTCTCTACTAAAAATAAAACACTTAGCCAGGCGTGGTGACACGCGCCTGTAATCCCGGCAACTTGGGAGGCTGAGGCACGAGAATTGCTTGAATCCAAAAGGTGAACATTGCAGTGGGCTGACATCACACCACTGCATTCCAGCCTGAGTGATAGAGCAAGACTCTGCCTCAAATAATAATAATAATAATAATAATAATGTGAATCTTAACAGATGATTTGGAATTCACCAATGAAAGAAGTGAGGGAAAGAAAAAGAGGGAGACAGGCCCCAGCACCAGCACAGGCAAAAGCAGGCAGGAGGGAAGCTGCTGGTTGTTTACCTGAATGTGTTTGCGTAAGTAGTGAGAGGATGGGGAGTGATAAGATATCAGGTTATTGCTTAAAAGGAATTAGGACATTAAGGGCTTTGGGAAGCAATAAAGGAGTTTGACTTCATGTTATCTAGAAGTAACTTTAAGAAAATTTTAAGTAAAAATAATTTCACGATCGGAGTTACAAACTACAAAGTCCACTCTGGCCACAGTATGGAAGATGGGTTTTGTTGAGTGAAGTCATCCACTGACTGGGTTGCCATATTAAGCCAGGTAAGAATGACAGGAGCCTTAAATAATGAACTATCACTGGAAAGGATATTTATAGGAAATAATAGCAACAGACAAGCCAATTTTGTTTTCAATGGTCAAATTAGCAGTAGTTCATTTTGAATAAAGGTATTGACCTCTGAGGCAAAGAGATAGAATCACAATGGAAAATAAGTTCCACAATCAGAAGTCAGTATTCCAAATTAAAAGCCAGTCTTCACCTATTTGATGGGTGGAAGGACACTTAAACAGTTTGTTTCTGACTTTTGAACACATCAAAGAAAGCATCAGTTTTTATGTTACCTGAGACACTGAAGAAACAATTACATATTTAAAGGGGCTAAGGAATTTTGCAAAGTGTCTATAAACAAGGTAATTATTCAGAATTAATTCAGTAAGACCATAATAATGATTGTTACAATTTCTTGACCACTTGCTCATTTCCATTGTGCTAGCAATTTACATATATTATCTCATTCACATTATTATCTCACAATAATTCAATAAGGTAGGTACTATCAGTCCCATTTAACAGATGAAAAATGGGGGTTTAAAGAGATTTAGATACTCACTTAAATGTCAAGAGATAGAGCAGAAAACCCAAGTCTTTCCACACGTACAGAGCCCACACTGATAACATCTGTGGTATCAGTTCTCACTATGAATTTATTTGAACTCAGACATTCTTTTTAAGGAAATAAAAATGCAACTTTACGAAGCATACAATGGAGAGTAAAGAGGATGCTTTTCCTATTATAGTCATTTTTGCACAAATTATCCCTCTCACTTTTCATATACTAATGATGTTTTCACTGAGGCTGAGCATTTGACTAAAGTAACACATTATTCCTTAAAAACAGAATGCCAAGGAAACAAACAGAAAAAAAACCATGAAAATACATTGAGGACAACTCAGACTGACAAGTTAATAGCAGTTACCTGTTAACAGAAAGGGGTATACTGTAGTGATGACAACTTGGATTCCCTGGATTTAGCCAGAATTGTGACTCTCAGCTCTACTATTTACAAACTGGGCAAAAATTTATGGCTAAAGCCAAGAAGTAAAAAATGAGGATGTTTGACCTAGGCTAAGGTGCATGTGGGGTGTGTCTATCAGGCAGAAGGAGCTGCATCTGCGAATGTCCCAAGTACAGGTAGACCTTGTCTTAATTATAAACCTACAAGTACTTCAGCATAGCTGGAAAATAAAGCACACAAGATGGTGTGTCAAGAGGCTAAACCAGAAAAATGACAGAGGCCTTGGATACCATGGTAAGGAGCCTGCCCATGGTTTTATAGAGGAGAGTGATGCAATCACAATTTGGCTATATTGAGGAAGAGGGACTGGAAAGCTACTAGAAAGGTCAGGAAACATCTTAAGACATTGCCTTAACGATCCAAGTGAAACGTGGTTAGCTAAGGTCTTGGGCTAGTCACATAGTCTGTCTCAGTTTCCTTATCTGTAAAATGAGATGACAGCTACTATAATGTAGGTTATGTGTGAGATTGAATGAGATGATATGGTCAAAGTGACCAGCTCAGCTATGACCACTGTAAATAGAATGATGTGATGCTTGATGAACACAATGGATGCTGACTCAAGTTTATATTTCTTTCAAATATGACTGACTCAAAAAATGTCATGTTATTAAAATTTGCCTAGCTAGAAGAATATTCATAGTGACAGTCCTCTACTGTCTAATGTGTATTTTAATTGAATTTGTTTCTCATTGAATAGTGCATTAAGCTGCCTTTTAATTCTCTCATGACAATAATGTCATGGTGTTCTGTTTGACTAACCTCAGGTCCTGCATGAATAAAGGTAGATTAAAAAAAAAAACTCTTCTGGAGTTATTCTTATACTTTCTATCCTGTGTACAATATAACAACCCCATAGCTAAGTTTTACAACATTATAAAAGGTCACTTTTAATGATTTAGGCCTTTCATGTATCAATCTTTCTACATTTACATCTTCTGGAATTTCAACATCAGAGTTTTCTTAAACTAAGTGAATAAATATTCAAGTCTCAATGTGTATTTTGAAATAACTCTTTGCATAATAATGTTTTTATATGAAAATGGAGTCTCTGGGTGCACATAAACAGGTTTTACTGATCTTTTAACAGAACCAACTGAAACACAGAGGCCTTTAACATCAAACACAGTGCTCTCAATGTTTATAAATATTTGTATAGGGATGCCACTTCCCATTTTAATATTTTGTTACTTTAACACCAATACCACTGTTTCCTCTCATTAATTAGCTATTGATGTTTTCTAAAATTAATTTTGCAGACAGCATTCACTGACAGAGTTCTAAACTAATGAGTCTGACTTTGTCTTGAGGGAGGCAGAGGAGGGGAGGTGGTCACAGACATGCAAGGAGACAGTGCTGCTCTCTACTTCAACACTTCAAGGGACAGAGGAACATTTCTTTTACACGTGGCCTTCGAGCCTGTGAGACATCTGAGCCAAGGAACACCTCATTCACCAATATTTTCCGAACACATTTTAAATCCCATGTGCTAAGGGTTTTGACAGAGATTGTATTGGGTGCTATGGGAAGACACCCAAGACCCACCTAATCCAGTCCCGGCAACAGTCAAGAAGGACTTTCTGGGCAAAACTATGGCTAAAGAAAGCTAACAAGTAAAGAATGAGGATGTTTGACTTAGGCTAAGGTGCAAGTGGGGTGTGTCTATCAGGCAGGAGGAGCTGCATCTGCAGGTAGATCTTGTCTTAATTATAAACCTACAAGCCCTTCAGCATAGCTGGAAAATAAAGCACACAAGATCGTGTGTCAAGGGGTTAAGCCAGAACAATGGAAGAGGCCTTGTATACCATGGTAAAGAGCCTGCCCACGGTTTTATAGAGGAGAGTGATGCAATCACAATTTGGCTATATTGAGGAAGAGGGACTGGAAAGCTACTAAAAAGGTGAGAAACATCTTGAGAGGTTGCCTTAATGATCCAAGTGAAACACGGTTTGCTAATGACAGAAGAGACAGAGGAGATGTATTGAGACAAAGTAAATTAGGATGTCTAATAGACAGAGTTCTTCTATTGACTAGATATCATAAGTGAGGGTGATGTGGACTGTGGATGCCCAGGTAAATCCAAGGAGTCTGTCTCTACGTTTTTCACTGCCTCCTTAATTTCCAGCTTTGTTTTATTTATTTATGTGGGGGGACAGGGTCTCAGTCCAATGTCCAGGTTGGAGTGCAGTGGTGTGATCATGGCTCGCTGCAGCCTCAACCTCCTGGGCTCAAGCAATCTTCCCACCTCGGCCTCCCAAGTAGCTGGGCCTACAGGTGCATGCCACCATGCCCAGCTAATTTTCGTATGTTTTGTACCATCATGTTGCCCAGGCTGATCTCCAACTCCCTAGCTCAAGCAATCCTCCCACTTCAGCCTCTCAAAGTGCTGGGATTATAGGCATGAGACACTGCGCCCGGCCCAGCTTCATTTTAGAGTGCTCGGTGAATACTGCCATAACTCGATAACCTAAATTAGAAATTTGCAGGAAGAAGAAATACATGGCTCAAAAGTTGGGGGAAGAAAAGGATGGCAACTGCATAGAAAGAGCGGGGACTCAAGAGATCAGAGCTCAAATTGGGCAGGCACCATTCCCATTAGCTGTATGCTTTTCAGAATTGGTTTTGGTTTGGGATGTGAGCTAAAAAGAAAGACAGTTTGGCAAAAGATCCTAAACTATATCTACATTAGTTCTTCCCTGATACTCTTCAAATTTAGAGCAAAGCGCATTTGAATTTGTTGGGTTGAGTGCTTAACTCAATAAGCAAATCAGGTATTTTGGGATAAGAGCATGAGTGGGAGCATTTCATACTCTAGTTAAACAGTTTAACCACCAGGGAGTATCATAGGCTCAAAGACTTTTCAGGCTGTGATGGTCTTAAGCAATACCTAGCACAATGGTTCCCAACCATTGCTAGTCATGGACTCTGTTGGTCAAATTAACACTTACACGGAAATCCAGAATGCCAAATACAAAAAGGATGAAAGTGGAGCTGCTTTGGTTAAGGAAGGTATGAGGCACCAGCCATTGGGCCTGCCCTCAGCTGCCAAGGAAAACAATTCTGCAGAACCCAGAAGTATTGCTAATGTGCAGACATACACTCAGACTCAAGGAGTGACTGCTGAGGGTTGGTAGGTAGTAACGTAAAAGTGTTAAGATGATAGAACACCTAAAACCATGCTACTGATTGTAAAACAGCTCAAAATACTATTAGATTTAATTCATCAAATAGATCAAGGTCAACTTTAACTGTAGAAAATAAGAGTTATTATGCACATTATAATTATGTATGAAGAAATACAAAGCCACCAAAATATAATCTGCCACCTTTTTCTGGTTTCTCCATTAATAAATATTTGCTATGAGCTCATTCAATTAATTTTTTTCCAGCACTTAGAAGAAGACACTTTAATTTAAGAATAGATTGTAGGCCAGGTGCGGTGGCTCACACCTGTAATCCCAGCACATTGGGAGGCCAAGGAGGGCAGATCACTTGAGGCCAGGAGTTCAAGACCAGCCTGGCCAACATGGTGAAAACCCGTCTCTACTAAAAATTCAAAAATTAGCCAGGAACGTGGTGTGCACCTATAGTTACAGCTATTTGGGGGGCTGAGGCAGGAGAATTGCTTGAGCCTGGGAAGCAGAAGTAGCAGTGAGCTGAGATCGCACCATTGTACTCCAGCCTGGGCAACAGATCAAGTCCCTGTCTCAAAAAAAAAGATTGTAAAAGAAAATTTTAAATTATAAAAGCTCCATCCACTTATTTTTTCCTTGTAAAACAGGAAGTGGCTGCATTATTGAATTTAGGGTAAAGAGAAGGATGTTGGTCTAACCTGAAATACTGATACTTTCCAATAATACAGTTTGGGAACCAGAGTTTTAATCTAGTCACATGATTTTAACACACGAAATCTGAGGCATTCAGGGGTCCCTCTGTAAGGTCATTAACCAAACCAAAGTTTATTGATTTATTTTTCTGTAACAGTGTCTGACAGGTTATGGTCAGAGACTTTCCATGTGGAATGGAGACAATCAGGTAGAAAAGATTTGCTTCTCATTTCTAGTACTGAGTTTTCAGTCTAGACAAAGCAAAGACTGTTGGTAGTCAGTAAAAAGGACTTTCTCATGCTGTGAAATATAGCATTTTAGGAGATGCAGCATTACTCGTGCAACTGTGTTCATCTGCTTTATTAACATGTGTTATTTATGATGCTCAGGGTGCCAATGCTTATAAATAGTTCTTGGAAACAATTTTACTAATGTCGTCCAAAGGTCTGATGGGGTCCAAAAAAAAGAGGCCTCTGGGGGACTGCCTGTCACAGGGTAGGGGAGAGGGTATAAAGATGGGAGAGGTCTTGGCTTCATAATCACCCCCAGGTGCTTTGGGGCTACACTTCCAGAAGCTTGGGATCAATGGGAGAAATAAAATCTTTCCGTAAATAATGCAGTGTGTTTCTATAAGGCTCACACACACATAAGAAGGAAAAGGGACAGGAACTATTGGTTGAAACAGGAAAGGAAAGTAATTATCTGTTGGTTTGGCAGTAATTTATCGAGAATGGGAAAGCAAATCATTAGCAATCAAGAAAGCTCTTAGGATAGGGCAAGGCAGAGAGGTAAAGCTATTAGACACATTCAGAAAAAATTTATGTGCTTTCTCCATCAGGAACCAGGAACCCCATACATTTTACTGTATTTTTAAAAAATTATCGTTACTTAGAAACAGTAAAATATGAAGAATGCCTTCTTAGTCAAGTAGCATTTTTATTTGAAGTGAACTGCATTGCTAGCAGTTTATTTTGTGCAGTTTTATAGTGGTCAGGCACATGGACTCAAAGCTGGACTGCTGGGTTCCATTCATAGCTAGGTATTTTTTGGACATTTTCCTTAACCTCTCTGCCTTCGTTTCATCATATATAATTCAGGATAATAGCAGTACTGACCCCATAAAGTTGTTGGGAATTGTAAATGAATTATTGTATGAAAAGCTCTGGGAATATTACCTAGCACATTACAAATGCTATATTAGAGTTGGCTATTATTATTTATTCATATGTAAAAACAACACTAAATTATAATAATAGCTCATGTTTATTGAGTGCTTATTGTGAGTCATATATTTTCCCAAGCATTTTATATGCAAGTCAGTCATCAGATCTTCATGGCAAACTATTAGATAGAGTTATTATTATTCCCATTTTACGGATAAGGAAATTAGCAGCAAAACTCAGGCCAGGAACTCTTTATTACTATCCCTTCATCTCTTTAATATGAATTTCCTTTTCTAGTCTTTTCACATAGTTCCCTTCTTCGTGTAGAGAAATTAACAAAATGAATGTACTTTAAAAGAGGCTAATCCAAGTAAAGAAGAATTAAGACAAGCTATGCCTGTTTAATTCAGCTCAACAATTCACACCTTCATAAGCCATGACACCATTCTCACTGTATTTCATTTTAATGCTATTATTTTGCTTGGTGACTGGTACATATAAATATTTTATACAGACTCTTCTCTTTGTGCCATTAGGATGATGAAATGTATACATGCTAATGGAATCCTAAGGTTCTCTGCTTTTTCTTTTAGGGTCAATTGTCAATTATCTACAGCACAATTATTGTAAGTTTAAGCAATTCTTTCTTCCACATTTCTCTATCAGTATCGTCTTTGTTGAGATGAAGCATTTTAGTGGCAATAGACTTACTCATAACATAGCTAGAATTGCAGTGTCTCATTTTATTGTGTCACTGTCAAGGATGATACTGGCATATTCTTAAGGTACTGCTTTGTTGACAATGTAGTTGACACTATTTATTGTTATTCTTAATTATTACTGATAGTACATCAAAAGTGGGAAAGGACAATTGAATAAACATATCCTTATCAATTTGACCTCTTCTAAGAAATACATGATCCCCTTGACTTAACACAATTCCTGGTCAATATAAGTGTCTGCCCCACTACACCCCCATTACCTGCCTAATCAGACCTGCCTACTGTATCCTCTATAGCAGTTTCTTCCTAATTGTTGACTGTTCAAATGGACAGTGTGTTGGGAGGAGGCAACATGGAGCAATGGAGAAATTGTTGCTAGTTATCTCCCACAGAAAGTCTAACTTCCTTCCTGTATTATCCTATCCCAGTGAAAGCCATTTACATTCAACTAGGCACTTAAGCCAGGATCTGAGAGTCATCTTTTAACAGTGACAGTGAGAAATGATGCCTAGTAAAGGAATCGGGGGAGAGTGGCTTGACTCGCTCCATAATCCTCATCATTATACTCTTTCCATGATCGTTTTACTTTCCATACCCTTATTCATAACATTTCCTCAATTCTATGTAGAATGCTATTTTAACATATTTAATACAGTGTAATATCCTTATCTCTCCAAACTGCAGAGCTTCTAAATTCCACTTACACTAAAACCTGAAGCTGCTGCAATTCTTCCAACTTTTTCTCTTACTATACCCAAATCCCATGAAAGGTAATGAAAGGTGGATCACTCGTTTCTATATACTACAGCTGTACCTCATATACACTTCTATTATCGCACTTTCCACACTTCATGTATGCATGCATGTGTGTATGTATATATGGAAGGTGTGTGTCTCCATTTGACTGGAGCTCTCCAAGGGCCAGGTCTTATTCATATCTAAATTTGAAATACTTAACACAATTCCTAGTATGCAGCAGGACAGGTGTGCTCATTAAATTATTGCAGAATAAACAGATGATGGATAAAAGAATGATTAGACTAAGGGTTTCCTTGCAGTTCACATATGACCTTGGAAGAATCAGGTAAGTTCTCACTGCTTAAGTTTATTCTTTCATTAAAAATACAAAATTTTAAAGACTTGTAGTAATACATGTTCTACATCAAACTAGGATATACTTGTAAACCCTTCCGCATGCTGTGAAGTACCATGTCTGTGTGTGAGAATTAAAAATAGTGGATCCAATCAAAGAAGTATAAGGATAGAAAAACTATCCTTGAATATGTTTTCAAGATGTGTACTGTTTGAAACCATGTCTCAGGTAACAATCAACGATTTTAAGAAAGAGCTTTAGAAATCCAATCACAAAGAAAAGAATCTTTATTTCTCCCTTTGGTATATGACATTTAACAAATTAATTTAGAATTCTTTAAAACCAATGGAGCTAAGAGGAAATTGAGAACACTTGAACTAATCAGTCCCAACTTAAATGTAGAAGGTCATATATCTAAAAGGTTACATTACTACAATGGAAAAATTCAATTACTACGGACTCCTAAAGGGTTTTACTTAAAATAGCACAGAACTGTAATGCTGTCAATTCCAATGAAAATAATTGCATTTCCCTAAATACTGTGAATAATTTGGTAAATACATCTATTCTCTTAAAGTGCAAATTTCCAACATCTGCAGAACTCAGGAGCCCAAAACATAAATATTCAAATATTTCAGCAAGAGTTTTAAATGTGTTAATACCACCAAGTTTACTCAGCTATTTCTATACTTGGATGTCTGATTTTTGTCTGAAGTTTAGTAAAGAGGAGGGTATCTTGCTTCAAACTCACACTGAAGATCGTTAATTTGATTTTTTTTCTCCTTTTAACAAACAGTTCTTTTAGGAATTTCTTAAAAATTAAATGTGACAATCCAGGTCCATAAAATGTTAAAATTTAAAAGAAATTGATCCTCTAATCCCATGGCACACAAATCCAAAGCAATTACTCAAAGATAGCTAATTCTGGGCCCTGGTGTTAATATTCAGATCCTGTTGGTCAGAATTGGGTACATTTGATAGGAACCATCATTAATTCTGATACGCTGATTCATGAATCTGCATAGGTATGTATAGATTTCTAATTCAAACTTTTACCTTTATAGATAAAGATGTTGAGATCCTGACAGCGAAAATAATTTCTGAAAGACCCTCTGGACTCTTATGGCTGTGATTCAAAATCCAGGTCTCCTGACTTCCAGTGGAGTGCTCCTTTATACCATGAGACATCCTGGAAGGTCACACACCTGGCCATCAGTGTTCAGAGCACACCGTTATGAGCCCATGCTGAATGCCTCTAGCCACATGAGATCACATGGATTAATAGATCTATAAAACAGGAAACCTCAATGCGAGCAACTCAGTCTAGTAGAGCAGAATGAACAAATTGGCACTCAAATCATGCAAGTGTTTATACTTATAATTATGAAAATTGTTAACACAGCTTCCCTTGTTTAATTCTCACCACAGGCCAGGTCTAAATAAAATCAGGCAGTCCCCCCAACACTCCTATGAGAAAGCCTGGTGCAATTCTTATTTTATAGATAAGGGGGACTCCGAGCAAGCAAATCTAGCATAACTTGACAAATAGTAGATGACTGGGACATGAGTTAAACTCAGTTCTCTTTGATATTTTCACTGTTCCCCTTGCCCTCTCCTTCCTGTTGTATGGAAACAAGATACTTCAAGACTTGGCATTTTTGTATGAACGTTGTAGAATTCCAGCTGTTGAGGCTTTGCCTTCATGCGTGAGGGTCAAGCAGTACTTTACTATGAGATAGACCAAGGGTGTCCAATCTTTTGGCTTCCCTCGGCCACACTGGAATAAGAAGAATTGTGCTGGGCCACACATAAAATACACTAACAGTAATGATAGCTGATGAGCTATAAAAGAATTGCAAAAAAATCTCATAATGTTTTAATAAAGTTTACACATTTGTGTTGGGCCAAAGCCAAAACCATCCTGGGCCACGTGTGGCCTGTGGGCCACGGGTTGGACAAACTTGATATAGACCTTCCTCAAGCAAATTGTGCCACTACGTTCTGTCCCATCGGGTAACAAAATACCCTAGGAAAATAGTAGCTTTTATTCACAACACACAACCAGGCGCTGCCTTAATACACAGTGCCTGTGAATGTGACCGTTTAAATTAAAATGCAGTCACAACCCTGCTGACACCTTGGTTCCAGACTTCTAGCCTCCAGAACTGTGAGACAATACATTTCTGTGGTTTAAGCCACCCTGTTTGTGGTAGTTTGTTTCAGCAGTCCTAGTAAACTGAGATTTTCTTTTTTTTTTTTTTTTTTTTTTTTTTTGGTAGATACAAGGTTTCACCATGTTGGCCAGGCTGGTCTCGAACGCCTGACCTCAAGTAGTGATCCACCCACCTCAGCCTCCCAAAGTGCTGGGATCACAGGCATGAGCCACTGCACCCAGTCTCTTCATGTCTTTAGGTCGGATTCCTCATCATTTGATTGTGAGATGGTAATAGTGCTGACAAGTGCTTTGAGTTTGAAGTTGTTCAACTTGACCCTGGTCTATGTGTCTTACCTATTTTGTTTCATGTTGCAAGCACTGCTAGCTTTCCTATTCAATACCTATCCTCCCTTCTTTTTTTCTAATAGAAAGCTACTTTTGTTGGTAATGACAGTGGCCCATCTATAAACTTCAACTTCCCAGACTCCCTTGCAACTAGAAATGATTTTATGATATAGTTTTGGGCCAATGAGGTGTAAACAGAGGTCTGCTAAGGAGCTCTGAGAATTTCTGTTTGTCCATTTACTCATCAATTCATTCCTTTATTTTAATATCAGTGTCACTCCTTCTTTCTTCATTATTTCTTCTCCATCCTATCTGGAACATGAACATGAGATTAGAGTTGCAGCAACCATGTTGAGACTATGGATGATAAATGTGATAAAAGCCATATGCTAAGCACAGTGTGAAGTCAAGATATAACTCGGTCAGGACTTCAGCCTTTTTATTGAGAGGACAAATATACATATAGTTAAGCAACTAAAGTAAGATTTTTGTGTTCCTATAGCCGTATTCAATTCCAACTGGCAAATGATAGGAAATCAGCTGTGGCCCCAGAGAAAAGATCCACAGATAGGAACTTTTCAGGCTCTTCTGATGAAAATGACTAGATTTTTCAACTCATCAGCCTACAGTGAAAGTCACCAATAAACAGGGTCTGCTCAGTCATACAGTATGCAATCAGCATATTATTATCTCACTCTGAAATATTCATAGACAGCCAAGGATGGAAAAGCGGAGATCAAAACAAATAATATAAGGAATTCAGAGGCTACAGATTCAGTGCAGGGAACAAACAAAAATAAATTTTAAAAATATATTTGATACCCTAGGGTAACATTTTTAAAAGGGTCACATAAATGGAGCAAGTAGCCATTGTATAACAAAAGAGGAAAATACAGTAATAAACAACTCTCATAAGTTAAAATTGTTAGCAGATATAAAAAGGAGTTCATTAAGGAAGAGCAAAAATAAATTTAAGAGAATCTCACATAAAGAAATATGTTTTAGAAGTGCCGCAAAGTCAGAGGTAAACAATTAGAAAATTACAATAGCAATTCAAAAGACTCAATATCTGACTAATAGAAGTTACAGAAAGACAAAGCAGAATCAATAAAGGAGAAACACATTTCAAGGAAATAAAGCAAAATAATTCGCCAGAGTTGAAGCATTAGGCCGTCACATTCAAAGGGCCTGCCAAAGGCACAAAACAGTGAAAGAAAAGAAATCCATACTGAGGCACATTTTTCTGAATCTTACAGCACCTGGATAAAGATAAAATGCTAAACAGCTTCCAGACAGAAAAAATAAAATAGGTTAGATGAAAAGAATGGCGTTCTGCTTTTAAACAAGATATAGGAATATGAAAAAGTAAAGCTTTAAAAAATTGGAGGAAAACTGTTCTCCTAAATTCCAATATAAATTATTGGTCATGTGTGATGAGATTTTTTTTTAACTCAGAATGAAAATCTTTGTAAAAAATTCCCTCTTTCTTTCTTGGGAAGTAATGGAAGACACACTTCACTAATGAGAGAGCAGCAAATCAGAAGAGGATGTAGAATCTAACCCAAGAAAGAGGTAAAGATAATTCTTTGTTAACTTTTATTTCAAGTTCAGGGGTACATGTGCAGGTTTGTCATATAGGTAAACTCATGTCACAGGAGTTTGTTGTACAGATTTTTACTCAGGAATTAAGCGTAGTGCCCAATAGTTATTTTTTCTGCTCCTCTCCCTCCTCCCACCCTCCACCCTCCAGTAGGCCCCAGTGTCTGTTGTTCCCCTCTTTGTGTCCATGAGTTCTCATCATTTAGCATCCATTTATAAGTGAGCACATGTGGTAATTGTTCCTGAATTAGTATGCTAAGGATAATGGCCTCCAGCTCCATCCATGTTCCCACAAAAGACATTATCTCCTTCTTCTTTATGGCTGCATAGTATTCCATGGTGTATATGTACAAGAGCAGAGACATGGAATCAACTTAAATGCCCGTCAGTGACAGATTGGCTAAAGAAAATGTGGTACATATACACCATGAAATACTATGCAGCAAAGAGAGTTCTAAGTGAGCCCGAGGAGGCCTAGAGAACAACTGCCAATGGCAACAAGAAGAAGGTGTTAAGGAGGTATGTCCCCAGGGGCAGAGGAGGGATGGGGAATTACAGTTTGAGATTAAAATTGAAATTGGCAAATTATACATATATAGAAAATTTGGCAAATGAAAACAAAACAAATGCCATTTTAACTCTAAGGAAAACCAGGTAGTAAATGCAATCATTGTATGCTATCTAGAAGAGGTGGGAATAATATTACATGACTGTAATAATGCAAGCCCTTGAATGTTGAGTGAAAACATTGGGAGGTTGGTGATAAGGGAGAACATGTATAGAGATAAAGGGGTGTTGTTAGAGAGGATAATCGTCATGTTCCATATGCGGAAGACAGGTAATACCTGAAATGGAAAAGTCAACGATGATGAGTAAAAACAGATGTATCATGAAAGCTTATATTAGGTTGGTGGAAACGTAATATGGCTTGCCATTGCTTTTAATGGCAAAAACCACAATTACTTATTTTGCATCAACATAATGGTAGAAGAAACAGTCAAAAGTTTCAAGGAAATTGCATCTATGAAGCAGAATTCAGAGTTAGGGTAGGGTGGCACAAGTTGCTGCTTTTCTGGTTTTCATCTTGTGTATTTTTCTGTTATAGGTGAAGGGTCACAAGCTTTAAGGTACAATTTCATTTACTTTTTTAAAAGTTCATGTAGTACTTTAATTAAAGTCAATATTAAATAAGAATATTTGGCCTTGGATTTACTTTTTGAAAACTGAGTTTTGGTATTGGCCTATTGTTTCACCATACAGAACTTTAAAGATTATATATATATACACATATATATACACACACACATATATATATGCCCTACACATCCATAGTAGTAAAAACCTAGAAACAAGAGCTAATATTAAATATATTAATATTAATAATTTAATATCAATTAAATTATTCATCAAATATTAATTCAGCCAGCTTCTAGTCTAGGCACTGGGGATACAGCAGTGGACACAGTAGATGGACCTGCCTGTTGATAACAAGTGTATATTTTGAGTGTGTTCGGATAGAATATCCTTGGCTAAGTCGTGTACTATAATCTATTTGAGCCCTGGATTCTTCTTCTGTAAAATGGGCATACAAGTACCCACTCATTATTTCAAAAATTAATTATGAGGACCTGTTCAGCTTAAAATTTTTTCCATGTTAAGATACATCTCACAAAGCAGCATTTTACTATTAAAAGAGTTCACTTTGCAATCATTCCTAGCACTAGCAAACTGAACCATTAGGGATGAGACTTTCAATATTACACTACTGCCACATTCCTCTTTATTATGAAAGGCAGATTGCCAAAATCAGTTTCTAGTCACTCGGTTTGTCTAAATATTGCAGGGCTTTTTGATGTTGCATTAGCAGAATATACAGTCTACATTGATTCCATTCTTTTGTCGGCCTATGCAAAAAAACCAAATGAATCTATTCAAAATCAAGATGCACTGAACTGCATATGATGCAAAAGAATGATTTTGCTAAACACAGCAACTATGTAATGCACCCCATTCCTTCTCCATCAGCTTGGATCCTGAGACTATTTTGTAAATCTGCAGAAATAAGAGTTTTCTATATTTATTGAAAGGTCAAAAGTTTGGGAGGTGGAGAGGTGTAAGGCAGATAGGAATACGGTATCGTATTTATTAAACAATATGTCAGAAACAGACACATAGCAGGCAATTTGTAAAGTACAATAGAAAACAAGCACCTGTTATCTCTACCACTCTAATTTGCACCATCACTTCTAGTAACAGCAAAAGCCTCCAAAGTGGTTTTCATGCTTCTACCTTTCCCATTCCCCAAAGAAGACATCCATTAGAATGAGCCACTGAAAATATAAACCATATCATAACAGTTTTCTCTCCAAAATTTCATTATTTTCCCCAAAAGGCCAAATTTTCTTCAATAACCTACAGAAAGTATTTGTTAAATGAAAGAATCAACCCATCTAGCAACCACCAGTGAGACTTGGGTCACTCGATCCTTGCAATGTGTTAAGCATTACAATTGAAATAAAAAGCAATTAGAACACTGGAAAACTTACTATTCTACGATATCACTACATAGTAGTACTGGGATCTAGGACATGTGTTGTGAATAAGGACTGGAAGTTAAGAGAAGTTTATGTGGGTCATAGTAGTTTGGGTTTCTTGTGTAGCAGAGACTCAAGTGTGAGTTGGAGATGTGAATGCTCCAGTCATTATGTTGTTATTTAATTACATACAAGAAAGAAAAGAACACACACACCTGTATATCTCAAGTCCAAAGCTATCAAGTCCTTGATTCTATGAGATACGCTTTATCCTCTCTATAATAGTTTAAATGATCTATTTTTAACAAAAAAAAAAAAAAAAGTTACTTTTTTTTTTTTTTTTTTTGAGATGGAGTCTTGCTCTGTTTCCCAGGCAGGAGTGCAGTGGCATGATCTTGGCTCACCACAACATCCACCTCCTGGGTTCAAGCGACTCTCCTTCCTCAGCCTCCCAAGTAGCTGGGACTACAGGCACGCACCACCACGCCCAGCTAATTTTTATATTTTTTAGTAGCAATGGGGTTTCACCATGTTAGCCAGATTGGCCTTGAACTCCTGAGCTCAGGTGATCCACCCACCTCAGCCTCCCAGAGTGCTGGAATTACAGGTGTGAGTCACCTCACCCAGCCAAAAAACAGCTACTTCTATGGATGCAGTAACACTGCACTGGAGCAGACAGATACATAGGTGACATACATGGACTGAAATAAAATCTGATTGATGTGTCAAGTTTAGAGCAGTGACAGGCTCACTGTGAAGATGGTAGAGAAACTTGAACTCGAGTAAACTCTGTTATCTGGAATCCAATAAATTGCAAAGTGATTAAGTGGTCTCTTTGCACATATATGGTACAAACCTAACTGATATTCTAAGTAGTCTTTGAGACCCTGAATTTACACAACTCAAGGAGAGATTAAATTGTGTGCAGCATCATGAGAATGTTGGGTTTATTTTATTGCATTCTAATTATTTGAAAATTGATAACCTGTGTACATACGGCGACTTCCCATTGATCTGAATATTGGATTAAGTGAAACACTCTGAAATTGCCAACTGAACTGATTGCACCTAATGAGATGGAGATGTGGAAACAGCCATGAGCTTTTCATCACTGGCTGCAAACCTGCAATTTTCTTGGTGAAGAAAGAAAACACAAAATGCTATTGGAGAGTGGTTTTCATGCCTTGCACAATCCCTTCATCCATAACCTTCAATTCTAGATGGCTGCATACTGTTCACTTGGCTAACTTCTAGAATAGAGTGGTGGATTCTAGGCAACAGGATGTGATCATTAAAAAGACATAAAACAATTCTAAAAATGTGTTTTGAAAAATATCAGGTAAGTTCTCCTAAGTGAGACATTCTCAGTTTAGGTAAAGCTTAGAATTGTGCTTCTCAAATTTCAGTTAGTCACGTAGCTACCTATAATTGCACTAGCAAATCTACATTTAATTTATATGGTTTTTGTTATTTTTCTTACGTTAATTCATTAACTTACACTTAAATACATTATTGTTAAAGGAAATATTATATCACTACCAAACTATAAGTAGGTATCTTTTACCATAAAGAGGTAACTACAAATATAAATAAAATATTGTCTTCAAATATTAGTTCTGAGTTCAGGACTGTGATCTCTTTGCCAAAAGAGAAATATACAAGTATTTGTGATGTGTTAAAGACCGGCACCAAAAGATGTATGAGTGTGTGTGTGTGTGTGTGTGTGTGTGTGTGTGTAATGCTGTTAAAATTTAGTTAAGCTTTTAAATACATTTTTAAAATTGGTATCTTTACTATAAGGCTACTTGAAATCTATAAAATGCTAAAAAGTATTGTTATTTTCTCAGAGAGGTTTATGTTATCCAGTGTTTCACAGTATGTGTTGAGCATGAAATATTTTTTAGGCAGAAAATATAAGAAGATGCATATTTCTTTCAATGTGTGCTGGCAAATTGTGCCACTGCTTTTGTTGTTTTTCAAATTCCTTCATGCCTCTATGATACTCTTTCCTTCTGCTCAGTAAGTTAGCCACTCTTTCTTAAACATGACACAAAGTTGTCATCTCCATTCTTGACTCACAGTATTTCCTTCACTGCTGCCTCACCTTCAGCTGTTAAAATACATCTCTTTGCCACCCAAATACTTGCACACAAAATAGCCAAAAAGTGAGAACACCCAAATCTCCATCAACTGCTGAATGGTTAAACAGGTGGCAAATTCATAGAAGGGAATACTATTTAGCAATAAAAGACTGAATTACTCACATGTGCTACAACATCAATGGGTCACAAATGCTAAGTAAAAAAGAAACAACAAAAACTAGACACAAAAGGCCCCATTTTCTATGAATATATTTGTATGAAGTATCCAGAAAAGGAAAATCTATAAAGATGGAAAGTAGATTAGTAGTTACCTGAGGCTATGGTGGGAGTGGAGGTTAACTGTAAATGGGTAGGTGGGATCTTATTGGGATGAAAGAACTGTCCTAAAATTGGTTAGATATCATGATTGTATAACTTGGTATATTTATAAAAATTGACTGAGTTTTATGTTTAAAATGGGTGAATCTTCTGAAATATACATTTTTCCTTCATAAAATTATGTAAAACTTTCAGCCAGCTAGCTGGACAATCAACCACCTATCCATTGATCCATTCTTTCATCTTTTAACATTTTCTCTCTCATGCCATAATCTGAAGGTAACTTTTTCTTGTCTTGAGAAAACATACCATTATGTTTTCATATATCATAGATCTTTTCATTTGCCTTTCTTGTATGATATTCTAGTATTTCTCTAATATCCTTACTTGACCGTAAGTTTTTACAGACATAAACTACTCTGAACTAGTCCATGTGAAAATAAATACTTATTGAATCTATATATATATATGAAGCAAATTCTATTTCATGGGGAGGCGGGAGGGAGGAGGCATAGCATTAGGAGATACACCTAATGCTAGATGACGAGTTAATGGGTGCAGCACACCAACATGGCACATGGATACATATGTAACAAGCCTGCACCTTGTGCACATGTACCCTAAAACTGAAAGTATAATAATAATAAAAAATAATGATAAATAAATAAATCATGCTACTATAAAGACACACACACACAAAAATAAATAAAAATAAAAACAAGTAAAAATACCCATTAGCACATAGTATTAAATTGCCTGCTTTGAAATCTGCAATTTACTGTCCGGGCATGGTGGCTCACACCTGTAATCCCAGCACTTTGGGAGGACGAGGTGGGCAGATCACGAGGTAAGGAGATTGAGACCATGCTGGCTAACATGGTGAAACCCCGTCTCTACTAAAAATACAAAAAATTAGCCAAGTGTGGTGGCAGGCGCCTGTAGTCCCAGCTACTCAGGAGGCTGAGGCAGGAGAATGGCGTGAACCCGGGAGGTGGAGCTTGCGGTGAACCCAGATTGCACCACTGCACTCCAGCCTGGGTGACAGAATGAGACTCTGTCTCAAAAAAAAAAAGAAAGAAAAAAGAAAAGGTATCTGCAATTTACCTTTTGTTATCTAACTTTGAAAAGTGGTTTAATACCTCAACACATCAGTTATTAATTCAAAGAACGATAATAATAGCAGCAACAAAAGGTATAAGCAAAAGCAGCCACCTTTACTGAACACTTACTTTGAACTGGCCAAGCTGTTTGGTACTTCTCATTTTGCAGATGTCATTCCAGAAAAAAGAAGCTGAGACACAATGAAGTTAAATCAACTGGCTTAGGTCAAATGCCTTGGATGTAGAGCCTGAGGCAGGATTTGTATACACATGGCTTTTGAAGGGAGTGCTCTCAAGGCATGGTAGGAATGAGATGTAGGAAGGTAAAAGGGGAAGGGATAGGAGCTAAGATTTTTCAAGGGAAGTTTTGCTCTAGTGTGATCCATGGAGATCTCTGAGGATAAATAGGAAAGCAG
This sequence comes from Symphalangus syndactylus, assembly GCF_028878055.3. Taxonomy (NCBI): domain Eukaryota; kingdom Metazoa; phylum Chordata; class Mammalia; order Primates; family Hylobatidae; genus Symphalangus; species Symphalangus syndactylus. Next base: position 29,039,481 of record NC_072438.2, read on the forward strand.
AGTTTTTCCTGTCTTGAGACAAGAGAATGGGACTTAAATATACCTGTTCCTGCTACTGTGCATGTGGATGCCCTTGTGTGTGTGTGTGTGTGTGTGTGTATGTGTGTGTGTGTGTGTATGTGTGTGTGTGTGTGTAGCCTTGGCTGTAGTTACCCAAAAGTAATCCTGCAGAAAATGTAACAGACGTGAGCACTTGGGGGTGCCCACTCCTGGGGGATGAACACACCCAACAGGAAAAGGGATTCCAAGAGACCTGAGCAGACCCCAACAGCCTCTGCTACAGCTGTTGGCCCGAATCACATATATAGTAAGGGGAATATCTGAGATTCAAACTTCAATATTTCTGATGCCTATATCAGTGCCTTTAATGCCCTACCTTTTTCAGGCAGTGCCGCATTTGATACACATACATAAATGCACAAAATCCCCATTATGGCTTAGATTGATCCATTAGCAAATATTTTTTAAATTAAATATTAATGCAAACAAGGATAAGAAAGTCAAGCCTATTTGACACCCTTCTTTAATCTTTTAATGAATTGATAAAAATATTTTTTTAATTACATGCATGATTTAAATAGTGTCTGAGGAACTTGGAGGTTGCTTGAAAACAGTTGACATCTCCCAATATTTTAAATATTCCCCACTCCATATCTTATTTAGACTAATATATTTACATTCATTCTATGAATGAAGATTTGCTCAGAACCTCAGTTTGAACAGTGTGCTAATCATCATATGTTCCAAATGAGTCACTCTGAGTTTCTGAAGAATTGTTATATATCTTTAGTTTTCATTTTATCAGAGATAAAATCATAAAGGCAAGAAAAATTTGATGTTAGGAAGCAGTTGATGAGCCAACTGCCTCCCAAAGGAAAACAATGCCATGAAACTACAATCTATAAAACAAACAAGGCCGGGCACAGTGGCTCATGCCTGTAATCCCAGCATCTTGGGAGGCTGAGGTGGGTGGATCATTTGAGGGCATGAGTTCGAGACCAGCCTGGCCAGCTTGATGAAACTCCATCTCTACTAAAAATCAAAAAAAAAAAAAAAAAAAAAAATAGCCAGGCATGGTGGTAGGTGTCTGTAATCCCAGCTACTTGGGAGGCTGAGGCAGGAGAATCACTTGAACCCAGGAGGTGGAGGTTGCATTCAACCAAGATCAAACCACTGCACTCCATCCTGGGTGACAGAATGAGATCCTGTCTCAAATAAAATAAAATAAACATAAATAAATAACACAAAGCATGGCGTGATGCCTGCCATCTAGCACTGCACAAGGAGTTACCAGCTTTGTTCTAAAGATAGCATGACTTATTGCAATAATACAAAGACTATGTATAAGAAATGAGACAAACTCTAAATGGAAATTGCTCACCAGAGCACTCAGAGCCTTTGTTCACCCATTTTCATCCTTCTCCCAATCCAGCCTCTTTGCCATTTACATGTAGCTACACAGGGGAATTTCCATGTCCTCCACTTATCTTGGTTACTTCTTTTTTCTCCTTATCTTTCCTATTTTGAAGGCCAGCCTCACAGCTATCAACTTTCAAATAAGTAGCCAAGAGGTCTGAATACTTGGAGTAAATAGAATGTTTGATTGGACAACATTGTGCATGCATTTCACTAAGTAAAATGCTACTCTGGATACCTGCCTATGATAAGGCCACCGTTCCCTATTAGTATGAAGCAATAATTGGTTGAGCAGGGGAAAATTAACATGGCCAAAGCATGTTGTATAGTAGACAGCACCTCTAACTGGTCACATATTTAAGACACAATGGCAAATGGGGAAATAAGGTACATTGCTTTGGGGTAAAGGCAAGTATGAGGCAGAGACCAATCCCTGGAAGCATTTTCTTTGAAAAGGGAATCCTTCAGAGAGTGAGGCACCTCATTTCTATTTTAAACTATAGCCAGAAACATTTCTCCTAAATGAGAAATTTGCCCTAGGAATTCCCGATGTTTGTCAGAAACCGCTGTAAATTTATTTTCATTCACTGGAGAGAAGAGAAGGGAGGTAACATTTATGACATATGCTTGTGCTTTTCATCTGTTACTTAATTTTCACAAGTTTTTCAGGATAAAATAGTATCCTTATTTTGTTGATAAGAGAACTGAGATTTAGAGAAATTAAAACGAAAAGAAAAGACAAATTATAGCATGTAAACCAAGGGACAGATCTTGGGGTAAAATCCAGACCTTTTGGACCTGATGTTCATGTTATTTCCATTCTTCGATGCACGCTAGGGCTTAATACATCAACTCCGAAATGTAATTGAGAGGAGGCTACAAGGAGACACCATTGTTTGGGATTCGACAAAAGCAGGCTGTTTTGTTTACTGTAAGATTCCTCAACACTTTTAAAATGCTGAAGTATATTTTGAGCTTCTGCGAAGGGCCTACAGGACAATGTGTCCAAAATTTTATGACCATAGAGTCCTTTCCCCCTGGAAGCATTGCCTGACCTTGAAATTCTACTGAAAACATTTTAGATACTGCTGTTGCTGAAGAGAAAGGCAAGGGCTAGAACGGCTTCCGTTTTTATTTCATAGACTTCATAGACTTCTGCATCACCTGAAATGTTGTGAGCTCACATTAATTTGGGAAATAAAATAAGTATCATTTACATGAATAAAGAATAATACTATGTACGTTCCCAATAGAATGTATTTATAGATACACGAAAAGAAATATGTGTGTACTAAACATAGGTCCGTATCTCATAATTATTATGCAAAAGCAAAAGAGGAAACATATTCATGTACTGTCTGACGAGTATTATAATGATACAGCAATGAACAGAGTTCTGTAAAACTGGGCACTGCTCAAAGTGAACAGTATACGTTAACTCATTTAATTATCATAATAATCCCCTGAAACATATGTAATTATCTCCATGTGTCAGATGAGGAACCTGGGACACAGGTAAGTTAATTTACTTCTCAAAAGTCCTACTAGTTACTTACATAAGGAAGTTTGTGGAAGAACCTGATACCAACTGTTTTTCTACAAAATTTCATACTACTTATGACTCCCACATAAACCTATTTTGCAAGGAATTCTGGCAGCCTTATGAGGACTTCTGAACCCTCATAAAGACTAATTAGGGTTCCCAGGATGTTATTTTGCCTTCTTTAACTTTCCATCCACATCTTATCCTGCTTTTTGCACTTTGGTTATTAAGAAATCAAATATATATATATATATATATAGTTAATACCAAAATATATTTTGGAAGAAACGAATACTATAAAATCTGATTTAGCACTATAAAAGTAATATTAATTTTAATGATTTGCCTGATTCTTATTCATTCATAGACATTTGATGAGCATCTACTAAGTAAAGCTGCAGGAAATATAAGTATAAATTAGAAACTCTTTCCACCTTAAAAATACGCTTGTGGGTTTACTGGAGAAGACAGGTGTTTAAACATCAGCAGCTTTGTTCTACCAGGGGCAAGATTTATGTTGACTCCTGAACAGTCTCTCTTGAGGTCTTCCTTGCTACCGGAGACACATGCACACACACATCTGTATGAGGATTAGCCAGGTGGGGCTGTTAACTCACCACTGGATCACAGCACAAGTATCCTTCCCCCAAGGTTATAACTGTACCCACAACCTTATAACTTGCCTATTTTTCTGTGATGCTTTAACCATGCACAGATGTACCTTTAGGCTACAGGCAAAACTCATGCAGAACATAATAAAAGGAAAAGGAGAATGAAACTAACACAAAAGTCCCTATCATTATTACGGAACAGAAAAAGAGAGAGAGAGAAAATGCACTTACTGCTTAGACTAGATTTTGGAAAATAATTGACAGTTATTAAAAATAATAAGAACAAATGCTTACATAGTGTTAACCTTGAGCCAGGCACTGTAGGTGCTTTATATATTTTACCTTTTTATCCTCAAAACTCTGTAAGATAAATACTATTATTATCTTCTTTTTACTGATGAAGAAACTGAGACACAGAAAGGATAAGCATGGTGCCCAACATTACAAATTGGGTAAGTTCTTGGGCCTGTGTTCAAATTCAGGTGATCGCGTCAGAAAGTACTCTGGACCACCACCAGGACATCTGTGATACAAAGTTGAGTAAGTACTGACCGAGTCACCCCTCTTTGCTGGCAACTGCACCTAACATTATACATATATATGAGAACATGTGGTATTTGCTTTTCTGTTCCTGCATTAGTTTGCTTAGAATAATAACCTCCAGCTCCATCCATGTTGCTCCAAAGGACGTGATCTCATTTTTTCATGGCTGTATAGTATTCCATATTCACAACCATTCTATAAGGTGAATCTTATCCCCACTTGTTAATAAAGGAAAACTAAGAACAGATGACTATTATTGACTGGGTTTGGATGAAAACACAAGACTATTTGAATTCAACACAGTGTGCTTTTAGGGGGAAATTGTTTTTGGACTTAAGTTCTGTGAAAGTACAAGTCATATCTTATTTACTTTAGATTCTAAAACCACAGCATGTTTTTATTAATTTTTAATTATTAAGGATACATAATAGGTGTATATATTTATTTGATATTTTGATACAGGCATGTAATGTGTAATGATTCAATCAAGGTAATTGGGGCATCTATTACCTCAAGCATTTATCATTTATTTTTGTTAGCAACATTCTAATTCCACTCTTTTAGTTGTTTTAAAATATAGAATAAATTATTGTTGAGTACAGTCATCCTCTTGTGCTATCAAACACTAGATTTTATTTATTCCATCTAACCATATATTTGTACTCATTAACCATCCCAAAGCACAGAGCCCCAAAGCAAGGATTTTTTTTTCTACTGCAAATTGCATCAATTTGAATTAAGAGTGAAGTAATCTATGTCCCTTTCTTTATTCAAGAAAAAAAAATCTAGTAATGAAAAAGGAAAATTATATGGATCATCCCTGAGGACAAGTTTTATAAAGTACTTTAAAAAAATGTATGAGATGTACTTAGGATTCCTGCCTAGTAAGCCATTTAATGGAATTTTTGCACTGGTCTTAAATGCGTCTATGTACTGCTTGAAACCTCTATCACTCCTTTCCTTTTAAATCTGTTCCTCATATTAAATAATTCTTACCTAGGTTTTCGCATGAATGGCGCCTAGGCAGATGCAAGAAGCTGCAGCTAGGGAAATAAAATGGAAACTCAAAAATGAAGGAAGCTGAGAATTGCCAAGCAGCCACAGACTCCCACTCTGCACCCGCTTCCTCACCTTGCCCTTTCCCGCATATCACATACACATTCCAATTTTCCCTTGCAGAGGAAATGAAGCAAAACACATCAATGGAGTGAAATGGTTTGTCCCTAAGAATCAGAAAACTAAAGCTCCTCTTAGCAGGTACAAACAAAAAACGAGCTTTTCTTTTAGTTAAGTAAGGCTCCTAGGCAAAACATCAAAATCCTGGGCTCTTGATAACTTCTTTGACATAGAAATATTTATAGAGATGGCCCTTTATCAACGATTCTAGAAACTATTTGACTTGAAGTTGAAAAATGACTTCAAGGTATAAAAATCTGGCATTAGCTCCAAGATGCTGACCCTGAATTCTGTTATTTTTAAAGATGAAAAACAAACTCAGAACTCCTCAATTTTAAATATGTTTTCTGGACCCAAAAATGTTTTTCATTTTACGTTGATAAATTACTATGTTCCAAAGGGGACTGCTTTTCTCCTCCTGGGAAAAAAAGTAATGTATGTTTCATATTGATATTCTTCTCCTTTTAAAATTAACCTCCAAAAAAAGCTACATAAACACATGCCAAAAAGTGACATGTTCAAAGAAGAAATGAAAAATGTCACTATGTGTATATACCAACCTCCCGTGTATATACTTTTTTAATGAGATCATTATTTTGCATACTGTTTTGAAACTTGTTCTTTTAACTTAAGAAATATGTTCTGAGTATCTTTTCAACACAGTGATATTTGCCATTCTCATGGGACTTATGGTGAATAGATGGGAGAATTTATCAATATGCAAATGAAACAAGGCTCTTGCCCAAGCTGAGTGAACTTGGGCCAAGGAAGATGACACTGATTAGGTGAGAGAGGAAACCAAGCTTAGAAGGGGCAGAAGTCTGGGACCTAAAAGAGGCAGCCAGGAAACCACACTGGTTATGACAGAGCCTTTTCAAGGTCAGGAAGGGAAGTTCATGACCTGGCGAGCAACAACTAGGTGGATGTAAGAACACGTTACCCTGCCCTTATGAGGAGCCAAAACTAGTCATTGCAGGCAAAGCACTTTATGTCTATTAAATATGTATTCTTTACAGACAATAGTCCATGAGCTGGATCCAGCTGAGGATTTTATAGAAGAAGAAATAGAGGCTCAGAAAAGTTAAATAATCTGCCTGAGATCACACAGCTTGTTAGAGCAGGGATTGTAGTCACGATGTTTTCCTCCCAAAGGCACAGCATGTTCCATTTCAACCCAGAGACAAGCTTTCTTCTTTATCCAGTGCCCTTTTTCACAATGTCCCGCCTTCTGCCTCTGTACTTGTACACATGGTTAAATATAAATTCATCTCCCAGGGAATCTTCAACAGGTCTTGGTGCAAAAGAATCAGGGTTCTTCAATGAGCTCAATGCATGTTAACTGGTAAATCTCATGGCTTATGTTCATGGAGTATGTGCATGTGTGTGGAGTGTGCTAGAGTGTGCACCCATGAGCCTAGCATATGTTTATACAAACATGTATTTGTGTACAAACAGGTATGTGTAGATGAACATACAAAATTACAATCCTCACTGATTTTAATAACCATTTTCCACGTATTTTCAAAGGCAGGGAATTAGGTCTGTGACAACTAGATATCAAACTTTCCAAAAGCCAATAAGAGATGATTGACGGCTAACACTTACAGACACAAGAGAAGTACAAATGCACCACCATTAAAAATATCTGATGATGGCCGGGCGCGGTGGCTCACGCCTGTAATCCCAGCACTTTGGGAGGCCGAGGCGGGCGGATCATGAGGTCAGGAGATCGAGACCATTTTGGGCAACACGGTGAAACCCTGCCTCTACTAAAAATACAAAAAAAAATTAGCCAGGCATAGTGGCGGGCGCCTGTAGTCCCAGCTATTCGGGAGGCTGAGGAAGGATAATGGCATGAACCCGGGAGGCGGAGGTTGCAGTGAGCCAAGATCGCACCACTGCACTCTGGCCTGGGTGACAGAGTGAGACTCCGCCTCAAAAAAAGTAAAGAAAAAAAGTCTGATGAATAAATCTTCATCACTGAAACTCAGAATACAAGTAGAAAATTCCTGTCTATGTATTGGAATTTTACTATATTTATGAAGGCACAGTATACAAACACCTTTCAGGAATTCATCTGTTGCTTTAAGAGAAGTCTGAAAGTCTTTTCTTAAGCATTTTCAACGTAATAAATAAACTACTATTTGAACACATTTTGTTGGGTCTTCTCCCTGAAATATTGTACAAATTATTTGGATTGATAGTACAAAACTGCAGTCACACCACTAGGAAATGGGATTTTAAGTCACGGCCTTAGCCTCATCACACATCTGGAGGACACCATTCCCACACCTTTCCTACCTTGTTCAATTTAAATCTTCCATGGTGGTACCTCCATCGTCTGAGCTACAATATTTATTTTTGCAAATTTGGAGGGTTGTACTAACAGATACTCTTTAATTTCTTGCTTTTTTCCCTATTCTCTCATTTGCTACCGAGTCCTTCCCTTCTCTTTGAACACGTCTGTAAGAATGGTCTTGCAGTAATATACCCAAGAAAATACCTCCTTTATCTAAGTCAGGAAGAGTGTTCTTTTAAAACTATGACCGCAAATCTCAAATGGGCACTCAGCACTGCCCGGCAATCTTCTCACATTTGCTCGGTATATTCACTTCCCCAGGCTCTGATAAGACTATACGTTATTTCCTTTCTCCTTGAAATATCAATTACTCCCCACCACACAAATGCTTTTCACCTCACCCTACTTCATACTAACTGAGAAGAAAGCAGTTGGACACAATATCTCTCAACTTCCCATTATGGATATACCAATATCTAAGCCTATATTCTCTGCTTTCCCTAGCATATAATGCAGAGAAAGAGAGGCTTTGCTGCAACTAAAGCCAACTCCTTTACGACATCAGGGACCTCAGTGGTTTTTTCCCTATAGCATCCCCAGCACCTAGAAGAGTACCCAGCAGGAGCTCAGTAAATATAAATTCAATGAATGAATGAATGAATGAATGAATACCTATGACTATGAAAGATTCTATCTGTCCTAAATGGGGAGTGTTTTAGGGTGATACTCGACATCTGTAGGACATGGATAGATAACCTTATGTAAAACAAATGATAATAAATAGGAGATAATGTTCACCCTTGCCTCATCTACTCTGTCTTTGTCTTATCTGGCTTCTTACATTGTATCTAATAATTAGTGGTTACATTCATAGGATATAGTAATAGAGCCAGCTACCTTCCATTCATCTCTATAAGTCTTAACAACAGTGATCAATTTACATAAGATGAAACTGAAGCTCAAAGGAGTCAAGTATGTTACCCAATGTCAACTCTTAAGTGAAGGAGGTAGGGTTCAAGTCTATGGATGTTTTTAAATGGGAAAGTCCATACTCTTTCCACTCAGCCATGCTGTCAATCAGCCCCTGAGACCTTCCTGCAAGTGCAAGTTCAACTGAGTTTCTTAGCCAATCCTTCGGGAAATAGGACTACATTCTACTGCAGTCTCCTGGAAATGTCATGCTGTCAAATAATCCCATCCTAATTGTGTCAGGCATGAAGTCTAAATGGCCACAGAGATAGGCAGAGAGACAGGAGGACCCCTAATGGGAACTTTATATCCAACCTCTGTCTTGTAGGATTGGATCTTGCTTTCTGTGTTCCCAGTCATGAATTTTAATCATGTAAGAAAAGACGAGATCTTTTAAGATTACGACAGGAGCAGATCTTGGTATTGTGGGATCTGAAGCACATATGATTTGGGGAAGGGGGTCTATGAGAAAATAATAAAAAAATCACATATAAAATTGGGTATGGAAGTTAATATTTATTTAGAATAGGAATGGGAAGGGGTCCATGCATTTGGAAGTCTCTGTGGCTTAATCTTCATTTACTTCAAACTAATTCTGCCTCTGATCATGATCTAGCCCTACCTGGGAGGCAGGAACGTAGTGGTTGAGAACCTTTGTTCTCCAGGTGGGCAGGCTGAATTTGAATCCCACCTTGACCACTTCTAGGTATATGATCTTAGGCGAGTGGCTGAAATTTCACAAGCATATACTTTCTAATTTGTTAAACTTTAACTACCACTGGTTCATAAAAATTGTTAATATGAATGATCATATAAAGTCTTGATCATAGTGCCTGACATATGTTCAACAAAGTGCTCATTAAGGTGTGTTTGATATTGTTAGCATCTAATGCCATCTTCTTGCTTACCAGCTCTGGAACCTCTCTGCTTGAGACTCCCCTACCATATTCATTTGATACCTCCTAAATGCCGGAGCACCGGGCACTTAGGATTTGACTCTGTGTCTTCCCATTATGTACCTTCAACAACAAGATCTGGGCCCTAACTCCCTGCTGAACCAAAGCCTGGTTCCCAGCCTCGCTACAACTGTGTCATTGCATTTTGGCGTACCTATTAGTTCTATAAGAATCCTTGTTTCTGCCTGTGTACCAGCAAATCTTCCCCATTTTCCTGGGCATAATCCAATAAAACTAGAAAAAAGTAAAATGATGAAAAGCATTCACAATAGATTTTTAAGTAAAAAGCTAGAATTCCTATAATTGTGGCTAATAGGTTTGTTTTTAAAGGGATATGCAAAAATTAGATACTACAAATATGTAAAATGGTGAGGTCTTCACCTAGAATATAATGATCACTCCATTATAGGTAATGTAATTATTACAATATGTATGCTACCAAATAGCATTGTGACTTCTAACAAGTCAGTTAACCTTCCTGGGCCTCAATTTACTCATAAAATGAGGAGGCTGGACTACACTTTCTATGATTCTTGCTAGTTCCAAAAAATATGTATTAGTACATACACCTGGGATATTAATGTATCATTCACATCTCAACTTGGAATGTGCCCAATTTGAATATTTCCCTTTGAAGCTGATAAGTGAGGGAGGAGGAACTACTCAAAGGATAACAACATTGTCTTCTTTTTCGTGTGTGAAATTCACATTTTTACCTCTACTGTCACAATATTCTCACTATGGCAAGTGTTCAAGGAATATTATTTGACTTTTCAAAATTCCTCCTCTAGCAAAGTCCTATTAAGCAATTAACATTGCTCCTAAAAGCATAATTATAAGTGTGGTGTATATCCCAGGTTGTTGAAGCAACCTGGTAAGAAGAAATGAGGACTAGACCTGCTCACCCCATGTGGAAGGTAGAGGGAAAACCTAGATCAATGAAGAGGAGTGAAGTTTTGGCTTGCGCTCACACTAAAGATTGGTACCGGCAGTTGTTTCATACAAAGGAAGTCTGAAAATAAGTGTTGAATCCATGCCCTGGTGGTATCTGGAACAGAGCAAAGAGGTGTCTTGGAGTAGGCAGGTATGGTACAGAAACAATATCAGGGCATATAAATGAAGGTAGAGTCAGGAACTGTGTAGAGACTTCCTATCTGAACCCTTCAATGGCTTTCCAGTAATAAAGAATAAGTCCTAAAGTCCTTATAATGGCCCTGTAGGATATGACCTTGGCTCTCCCTCCATGGCTCCTCCCATTACCCTGGCAAGCTCACTCTGCTTCAGCTACACTAGCCCGCCTGTGCTCCTTGGATACATGAAGCACACTTCTAACCAGAATCTCTTGCATGTGACAGTTCCTTTGCCTGGAATGCTCTTATCCCAGACTCTCTCATGTCTCATGCATTCATTTAAGTATTTTCAGACAAGTCAGTTCTTTGGAAAGGCTTTCTCTGACCACCCTTTGATAAATAACACCCTGTTTCTATCCCCTTGCCATATTTTGTGCTTGTCTCTATTAAATATTGGATTATATATTCCTATATATTCCTTTATTTATATTTTTGTCTTGCTTCCCCAATAGTATATAAATTTCTCAAGCTCGGCAACTGTGTTCGTATACTGTGCTTAGGACAACATACGGACCATAATAGAGGCACGTGCAGTTAGTGAATGAATGAATGAATGAATGAAATCCACTACAACTACTCTGATTCTTATTTTTGTAGCATTTATAGTTTGTATCTCAAAACTCAGCAGATGAACTTGCAAGAATGGAGGCTTTATCTGTTCTGCTTATGGCTGCATCCCCAGTCTCTAGAACAGTAGCTGGCACTTGGGAGTTCTCAATAGATAATCTTAAATGTTGTTTACCATGAAAAAGTTCTTGTACTCTAGTTTTAAGAATGGAAATGAATTGTTCTTTGATTTTCGTAACAAGTCACCACCAGAACCAGTTTAAACCCAACCCAATCAATCAATGACAATTTCACATTATTAACCATGCTTCAGAAAGCCTAAAACTCTATATAGCAACAGCAGTGTTTGGTTTTCAGTGACAGCATCTTACAAGCACAGCTCTCACTTGTTTACCAAGCAATGAAGCAACTTTTGGTTTCAGGCATTGAGCTGTAGTCTCTCTCTCTCTTTTTGTTTGTTTGTTTGTTTGTTTGTTTGTTTGTTTGATGGAAAGATGATGGTGCTTAGCCATTATAATGGCAAAACACAAATAACTTATTATAATCCTATACAGGGTTCTAAGCATATACAAATACCAACTATATTAATCCACAAAACAAGCAGGAGAGAGAGGTGCTATGATTATTCCAATTTAGTAGACAAAGAAACTGAAGTACTGAGGGTTGGAGTGCTTACCCAACACCTACAGCCAAGGTGTATTCCAGCTGGGATTATTATTAAATCCAATTATTTTGGCTTCAGAGTCTGTGTTTTTAGTTTCTATATTCTATGGCTTACCTATGAGAACTGAAACACACACTTGTTATAATTCCAGGAGCCAGATTTGTCTTGATGATTAGTCTACTGACCTAATCAAATGCTTTTCAAATAATTGTCATGAACAGTCTGGCCGGTGGGGGTGAATTTCAAACAGAGAGGTAACGGCAGACATCTGTGGGATGGTGGCACCAAAGCAAGCAGTTAGGAAGGTACAGAATTTAGAATTTAATAATTGGCATGTTGAACAATTAAGGTAACTGCCCTTGTGATTTGTGTGTGTATATATATTTATGTATGTATGTGTGTGTGTATATATATATATACATACATACATAAGTACGTATGTGTGTGTGTGTGTGTGTGTATATAAAAAAAATATGAATTTCAGGTAAGCCAAGTGCTATATCAAATATATATATATATATATTTGGAAAGGAGATGAATAATTGTTATTTGATTGTGGTAACAAACAGCCACCAGACCAGTTTTAAACCCAACCCAGTCAATCAATTACATATATATTTGATATAGGACCTTGGCCTTCCAAAAATTCATCTGTGGAGTATCTGAACTGGCTACAAGATGGTAATGGCTCAGTATTACTAAACGTATTCAGACAAGTCATAGAGGTGAAAAACACCTCAATTTATGGCTAAATCCCTCAGCCTGATAGTTCTTTGTAATGGCACCTATTTCTAATCTTAAAGTTATGCCAAAAAGCAACTTCACTATCACTCAGCCCTAAATTCTTGGACCATAAGCAGAATAACAAGAGAGCTACAATTTGAATAAGCATTTTATGAAACAGGTTACGTTTGAAGTTTATCTTCTGAATGTAATTCATTAACTTTTTCTTTGCTGAAAAGAGTTCTGTCAATAACAAATCATTTTTAGGTCATTTCGTCTCTCTGGGACTCAGTTTCCTTATCTATAAGACGATCAATTTGAAACTGGCAGTTTCTGCAGGATGTTTTGTTCTATGAAACCTTGAGAAATCAGAGCTACAATTATGTAAATTACTGATATATCTTCTCTTATTTTTCCCTCTTCCTCATTTTTCTGGGTTCACTATTGTACCTATGCTTTTACTAATGTCTCTACGTAGAACTAGAAGTAAAAAAAAAAATGAAACCAATTCTTAAATACAATTTTTAATGGGCATATTCTGTAAGAGGAGTTCATATTGTGTATGACTTTTATGTATCTATGTATGTTTTATCTTACTTTGGAATATCTTGTGCAGTCACAATGAATGCCTTTTGGATTGGAGCTACAACAAAGATATTGGAATTAATCTAGACTCCTTCATTTATTTCCTTGTGATCTTAAGCAAGTTATTATTCTCCCTGAACTCCTAGTTTATTCATCTGCAAAATCAAAATATCACTTTCAGTCTTGCATGGTTGGGATGATAATTCCAAGGCGAGGCATATGCAACACTTTTTTTCACCCTCTTTGTCTTATATAGGTTCTCAACTAAGGTAAGCTTTCCTCCCTCCCTTGTACTCTGTTCTCAATAACTAGAACCATCAGGGTTCCTTCTTGTTTTTTACTTGCTGAGAAAGGTTGGGGTGTGCGTTTTCTGTTGATGACCATCTTCATCAAGCCTTAAAACCCAATTGATGCTTGTGTTATGCTTTAATTCAATGCTGGATGCACTTACTTCAAAATATTACTCCAATATGGATCATCTTACTGCCTTCGTCCATGCTTCGGTCAACCCAATCCATACATCTCAGACCTTTTCATAAATAACAGTAGTCCTGGATTCAAGGTCTCACTTTTTCTCAGTAGCATCTTATGTTGAATTTCCTCTTTTCTCCAAAATCACCAGCCCTTCTCTGCCCCATCTATTTCCAGCAATCCTATTTGTCTCCCAAAGCAAACCAGATCGACTCTCAGTTTGAGAATAAACATTTCTGTCTATTTTCTTTTCAAATTTTACCCCAGATCCCAACTAAAGTGTGCACTTGATTTGACTGAAATTAAAGCTGATTTATTCATGTTACAAGATTTTGTTTAATTTAGAACATAGTGACTTTATAATATTCTTTTATTTGTGTTTAGAAGAGTACAGTAGGCATGCTTATGCTTATTAAATAATGTAAGTGACTGAGAGTATTTCATGCATAGAATGTGTCCAAGAAAGGCTTGTGGAAAGCCATTAATGAATGCCTGATTTAACACTTTCTCCCCTTTGCAAAATTATTAGCCATTGCCCATGATGTTGTAATGCTTAGGAAATGAAAATTATATAATAAGATATGGAGTCTGATGGCCTGAGTTTGAGTTCCAGTTTTATGATTTACTAGTTGAGTAACCTTGATCCAAATTCAGTGGACTCTATAGGTTTAAGTTTTCTTCTATCTAAAGTGTAAGTGATTACCTATCTCAAAGGATCATGGTGAAGATTAAATAAGATATTGCCATGTTATACTGTATTACATGAATAATATATCTGTACTATATTCTGTTTAACACATGTCTGACATATAGGTGATAATAAAGACATTAATATTATTTATCATTTTTCATTTTATAGCTAAAAATTTGGATTATGTCAGTCAAGTAATAGTCTAAAATCACATGACTAATAATAAGTGAAGCTGTGATTAGAATCCAAGTTAAATAACTTTAGATCCTCTGAGTGTAATCTCTGAATATACTAAATCTTTTTCTTCCAATAGTCCCCTTTTAGGCATTAATGTTCTTGAAATAAGAAAAGATGAACCAGGCTGGGCGCGGTGGCTCACGCTTGTAATCCCAGCACTTTGAGAGGCCGAGGCAAGCGGATCACGAGGTCAGGAGATCGAGACCACGGTGAAACCCCGTCTCTACTAAAAAAAATACAAAAAAATTAGCCGGGCGTGGTGGCGGGCGCCTGTAGTCCCAGCTACTTGGAGAGGCTGAGGCAGGAGAATGGCGTGAACCCGGGAGGTGGAGCTTGCAGTGAGCCGAGATTGCGCCACTGCACTCCAGCCTAGGCGACAGAGCGAGACTCCGTCTCAAAAAAAAAAAAAAAAGAAAAGATGAACCATAAGAGACCCTAAAGATGGTATATGTATTCCCTTTATTTCATTCCTAGATGGTGTAAAAAGATTGTATATTTAAATTTTCTAATATAAAGTATTTTTATCTTTCTTTTTTTTATTATAATTTAGGTTTTAGGGTACATGTGCACAATGTGCAGGTTTGTTACATATGTATCCATGTGCCATGTTGATTTCCTGTACCCATTAACTTGTCATTTAGCATTAGGTATATCTCCTAATGCTGTCCCTCCCCCCTCCCCCCACCCCACAACAGTCCCCGGAGTGTGATGTTCCCCTTCCTGTGTCCATGAGTTCTCATTGTTCAATTCCCACCTATGAGTGAGAACATGCGGTGTTTGGTTTTTTGTCCTTGCGATAGTTTACTGAGAATGATGTTTTCCAGTTTCATCCATGTCCCTACAAAGGACACGAACTCATCATTTTTTATGGCTGCATAGTATTCCATGGTGTATATGTGCCACATTTTCTTAATCCAGTCTATCGTTGTTAAACTTTACAGTTTACAAAGACTTCTCTGATACACCAAAACACATAAGCGTTGGCATGCCATTGCATTGGGGGAACCAGAATGCTGGGAGAATTAGAACAAGACTCTGTGAATTTCAACTAAGCTATTTGAGATGGAAATCAGCCCCTCCTAGTCATCTCTAGCCCCTTGGTCCTTATTAAGCATCACGGTCTGAACACACCGTCAGTGATTTTTTTCAGTTTGCCCAATTTATTGACAGATCCAGCACTTCCCCACTTCTGTCAACAGCATAGTAGAATTAAGAACTTGGGTTCTAAAAATCCATCTTTGTGTATACAGCTAATACCTTGATTAAGCCTCTTGGGGAAGCTTGTATTGCAGTATTACAGATATTTGCTAAATAAAGTGAGTTGAATAAATACAAAAGACAGCCTAGTCCTTATCCTAAGAAGGACTTAGATTACCAGCTTATTTCTTTTTGTCTTTTTATCAAAGATAATTACCACTTACAGTGACTTTTTTCAAGTCATTTGTGTTAATGCATTTTTGTGAAATTTTGCTTTTATTAAGAGTGGTAGAAGGATGGTTCTTTCTTAACTCAGTAACTGCTTCAGCATAATTTAATACATATTTAGATGAAAAGTAGATATTTTCACAGCCCAGTGTTGCATATAGAGATAATGAAATCACTTTGCCATTAAAATTTTGATTCAATTTCTTCCTGGAATGCATTAACAGAAAACCACTTTCATTTTTATAGTTGAAAAAAAAAGGCAATTTACTATTGTGAAGTTTCAGGAGTATTCCAAACCAGCATAACTCTGGAGCCTCCTAAACTCCCCACTAAGTAGAGAGAGTCTATGAATTTAAAACACTGGCCACTGGTATTGTGTTTTATCCTTAGAAATCTGCTTCTCACTATTATTTTCATGCCTACTGAACTGGCATTAAGATTACTTTTCTTAAAAAGAAAATGTAATAAATTTTAATGTAACTACCAAAAAAGTTAATAAATGAGTTAATAAATGATAATATGATGTGCTTACTTGTTATTGAAACTTTAAGTTTTGAGAAACTGTATCACGAGGATGCCTGAAACAGCAGCCCCACACTTCAAATTCTAGAGCTACAGGAAAGGACGTTTCTCTATTCTCTTGAAATACAATGAATATTTCCCTGAGATATGATAAATTATCTCACTATGGAAGAGAAGATTAGTCTAACCGTTATACTGTAAATCAATTCCAAAATAGGCCACTGACATCTATTTTATGGTAAATGATATGTGTTACATAAATTCTCACATTTTAATTACCTGTTACACTCATTGAAGTTTTGAAATTGAAAGTTCCGTGGAGATTATCAAGTCCAGTTTCTCATTTTAGAAAACTAGAAAACTAGAGAGGTAAAGTGACTTAATCCAAGGTTAGAGAAAGCAAGAGAGTAGCAGATGAGGCATAAGCATTTGTGCTCCAACTACTATTTTATATTCTCAGGAGAAAGAATGTTACCTGCTAACTGTAACTCTTAGGTTATAAACGTATGACATGGATCTCTGGGTAGTATTATGTATTCATGAATATCGTACATAGATCAGAACAGGACCCAAGACTCAAGGACCTAATCCCCAGTCTTCTACAATGAAGGAGAACTCAAAGCTCTTAAAGATAAGCAAATACAAATAATTTAGACTTTTATATTATGAATTTATTTTGAAGTACACGTATTCTATACATAGACAAAAGCAAAATAATAACTACACTATACAAACGTCATATTTTATATGCCCTTCAGAACAATATGCATATTTCAAATATAATAATACCAAAAAAACTACATTGTGAATATCATGTATACTATAAAACAGTTGTAAGTTTACATGAGGAGGTTTAATGATTTAGGGAAAAAGTTCACAATCGTCCTCATAAGGCTTTAACCTAGGTTCAAGATTTTCTACTTAATATTCAAATTTTTTCATAGGACAATTGAGCAGACAGAAATAAGAAAGGTGAAATAAATCATTATCTTCTGAACTTAGACATGCAAAATAGTGTGGGAGGAAAGGAACTCTTAGGTGAAAAGAAATCTGAATGAAACAAGCATCAGTACTTTTTTTTTTAAGAAAGTTTCAGAAAAAAACTATGAAGATGCTAGCTTGATAATAAACATTGCTTATCCTTTTATTAATTAAAATTAGGTTGTAACTGTAGAGTGCACACATTCTGATCTATAGACTTAAACTACACACAGTGAGCTACATCAATCTATTCATTTGTTTTTTATCTCCAGCTAGCAAAGTATTCAGCCAAATTAAATCTTGTTTTAAAGGTCTTCTCACTCTAAGATTTACTTTGGAGATTTGTCTTATACAGACTTCCAAATGAAAAACACTATTGCTTTCTATCTCTATCAACTTTTACGCATTAAATAATTCTTCCTTAATGTGGTTATCAACATTTTATCATTTATAATTACTTCCTAACAATCACTGGAAATCATATATGAAGTTTATATTAAAGTTTCTGAGATAGTGCATTCTCTCCATAGTATTAGTCCAAGATTGTCCTGGAGAATGCTGATATTGTAAAACATAAAATACAAGAGAGAAATTGTTCATACAAATCAGTACAGCTTTGAATTTAAGTAATAATAAAGAGGAAAGACTTCATAGAGGTTAGCAGCTCTTAGAGGAAGGAAACACAAGTTCTCATTTGGGAGAGGGAATATTTGTGCTCCTGAAACAAGCAGAACCAATACTAGAGTAGGTGTCATCACCAAATCCAGAGTCAAAGCCCTCCACACAAGAGCTGAAAGAATGACCACACAACATCCATGACATGAGATAAAACAAGTCCCTCAACAGAGCTAGGAATTCTGAGATTGTTCCATGAATCGTCAGTCTCACAGAGAATAAAAACCAGTTCATTAAAATGGGACATCCTAATCACATTTGCCAAGTAAAATAACCCACACAAATGAACAGAGAAGCCAAACCAAGTTATTGGTTTCACGAGAGTGTACAACATGAAGTCAATTTTAAAGAGAAATGGCCACTTCTAGATTTTAGAACTTATCCTCTTTCTAGAACTACAGATATTTCCATCAGAGAGGGCTACCAAAAGCATTCTGCAACTTATTTTAAAATTAAACAAACAAACCCAGCTCTCCACCATCCCCCGCCTCCTGCGCCCTGCACCCCCCGCCCCACGAGTTATAAATGTAGGTTTCTGGTAACCTACATCAGAGTGACACACTTATTTTAATTTGATGTTTGCTCTTTGTAAATGCAAACTCATTTATGTTACACTGTGGCAGCCATTCTCTGGAGGGCTGGATTAGTTGTGGATGTAAATACATTTATAACGTATTTTCCTTTTTACTTAAGTTTAAAATTTGAAGCAAGGAAAATATCTAAACATAACTACGTCAAACATCATCTAGAGCTTCTTTTAAAAATTGCTCTGCCAACTTTAGAGAAACAATGACTGGCTGTATGCAAACACACTCTCAAAATGTGTTCTGAGCAGTTAGAAAATTATAATGTAAATTTACTCAGATTCCCAGAAAAACATTTAATTTAGGAAACAATAAGGGCAAATACAAAACGTATTGTTTAAACAAAGAGGTGATTGATAAGAACAGGAGAATGAGCCTCTAACGAACATAAACAGCAATACTTGAAAAACAATTGGCTACCTGGGATCTATGTTAAAGTCTGTTATATGAGTTAGAGTCTTTTCCCCTTAGAATCTCTGTTAGTATGTAAAATAGTTAACATTATAAACACTTCTCCAGATGACCTTATGAAAAGCCTGTCATTCTCAGGATCTAACCTTAGACAATAAGAAATTATGTCTATTTATTTCCATTTGATCGATGTATTTGCATAACAAGAAATGAGTGATTTCACAATATACCCAAATAAAATTTGCCGATACAATAAAAGGAGGTATTAGATAAAATAATCAAGCATCAGTATGGACTAAATACTCTCAAAATAGGTAGATCCATTATAAACTCTTAATTACTTCAGTTTTTGTTCTGACATTTTTGATGCAAAGTGTTTCTCCTAGTTTTAACATTCTTTTGTGAAAACATTACTGCAACTTACAAAAAGTTTATTTCATTAATCTTTGCTACCCTGAAAAACCTGTCTTCCTTCATGTCCATCCCAGAGTAACATTTCTCTGGTCTCATTTCAGGTGCCTCTTACATTCATCTAAGACATTTTCATTGCAAAACAGAGAATTTTTAGAAGTCACTGAAAAGCGCTCCCTTACCTTCTAAACCTGCTTCAATCAGCCCAAACTGTTCCAATAATTTAACAAAAAGCACAATGACGATCAGAACTGCTATCATTTCAAGCCCTTCCAAGTTCATGGTCAGCTAGGTCATGGTCCGACCACAGCCACTGAGAAGTGCTCCTCTGCCTGGCTTTCTTTCTAAAGCCATTAAACTACATTAACAAGGCTACTGCTGGAGAAAGGGGAGGAGGAGAGCGTATGAGAGGGGGGGAGAGAGAAAGAGAGAGAGAGAGAGAGAGAGAGAAGGGAAAGGAGACGAGATGGAGATGGAGAGGCTGAGAAAAAGGGCGTGAGTGAGAGAAAATGCATTCATCCTGTCTGCTGTAGCAGAGGCCAGAAGTAGCAGCCGGATAAAGTCGGGCCTGTCGGAATTATCGGCTTCCTCATTATCACCCTTGCAGAGAGAGACAGCCACGCATGAAGTCGCGGCGCAGATCACCCGAGGACCCAGGAGGTCACCAGGAACGTCCCGAGGAAACATGAGGCCCTGCGCGGCGGAGATGGCTCTGCGCCCCGGGACTCTGCGCGCCCGCGCGGCCGCCACCAGTGGCTTTGTTGGGCCGGCCAGTTGCCTTGGAAACAAGAGAACCTAAGCCAGGGCTGGACTCCTGCTGCAGACAGGGAGCAGAGCACCGCACCTTGAAATACGGAGAAAAACCTGAAAACGCTGAGAGGTGTAGTGACAACTTGCATTCAGCTGTTTCAGAAACATTGTTGACCAGTAAGGAAAATCCAAATGTGTATTTTGTCCCAACTAGCTGAGTGCAGATTGAAACGAGGCTTAAGAGAGTCTTCCAGTGTTGACTTTCTTTTCCATGAGTCACCTTCTTCGAAAGCTCAGTCACTGAGAACTAATATTCTGGTTTGATTAGTAACTATCGTATCTTTTCGAAGCATGGGAATAATAAACTAATAAGTATTCATCATATTTGCATAGTATTTTAGAGTTTAGCAGCTACCTCCTCTGCACTACCTCATACAATTCAATACACCAAAATATATACAGTATTTAAGGTGTCCTTCTAGCCTTTATAAATAATGATTTAAGTAAATTTGGAGCCAGGAAAAGTTTGAGAATAAAAAAAAAACACACAAAAAAAGCGGAAGTTTTTGTCTCTCTCTTGCACAACTGTTTCATCTTTTTCTTTCCTCCTAACACTGCCCAAATAGATTAGCTCCACAATGAAATACAGAATTTAAAAAAAATACGAGAGAGAGACAGCATCTTAGAAAGCCAATTAAAGCCTCCTATTTCATAGATGAACAAGCTGAGGACCGAAGAGAGCAAAAGAGAAGAGGCAAAAAGGCAGAGCAGGATAGAATGAAGGCATCCTTCGCTTGGGGTTGGCTTTTGAGGCAGTGGAGTATAAGTTCAGAATATGAACTCCAGGGACAGACCGCTGGGATCTCTTACTAGCTGTGTGACCTTAGGTAAGTTACTTAACATCTCTGTGTCTTAATGTCCTCATCTATAAAGAGAGGCATAATAGCACCTAGCTCATCACTCCTCTGTTGAGGGAATTAATGAGTGACACCTTTAGAAAAGAGTGAGTGCTCAATCACTACCACCTCAGGTGTTTTCCACAAGTGTCTCCATGCTCTATTCAGACTTTGCTGGGTTGCCAGAGGAATCAATCTGGAGGAAGTGCAGTCCTCTTCCTATCATTCTCTTAATCGGAAACCTTCCATGGCTCCCTATTTGCCTACAGAACAAAGTTGAAGCTCCTTTGAAGAGCATCCTTGTCTCTCCATGATCCGGTACCTCCTTGAAGATTGCACCTCAGTGGTCTTACTCCTGTCAATACAGTCCACCTGACAGCTCAGCTTCCTTCACCCAAACTCATTCTGGGCTTTTCCATTTCCAGGACTTTGCTAAAATTGCTCTATCTATTTAGAAAAACCTTCCCATGCCATCTCTGCCTGTCAAGTTCTTAAAACTCTTTCATGGAAACTTCAACCAGAATTGGATCAAATCTCTCTTTTTTGTGTTTTTATGGTACTTTTCCTACTTATGATGTATTATATGATAGCCATATGGGTATACATTCTCTCCATTAAAGGGTAGGCTGCCAGAGGGCAGAGATCATGCCTAGCTAATCTAGAAAATCCCTACTGTGCCTCCATGGAGGGCACTTCTTACTTCATAGATGTTTGCTGGGTAATAAAAGTCATCAATGATTAGGTGATTACTACACACCAGATGCTTTAATGCATTGCTCCTTCCTAGACATTCTAAAAGTAGGGATGATGATTTGCAGGTGAAACACTAGGCTCAGAGAATCTAAGTAGCAGGCTCAAGGTCACACAGCTGGTGAATGATGGAACCAAGCTCCAAATTCTGATTTGTTTAATGCAAAACCCATTACTTCATCCCATTATCCAACAGGGCTTTAAATGAATTAAAAATCCAAATATTGGCACAAGTGCTTATCAGCACAGGGGTGAAGGTTATACCCAAAAAAATCCCCCAAACTGTTTTGTGACATTCTATTTTTGAGAGAGAGAGACGGGGTTTTGCTCTGTAGCCCAGGCTTGAGAGCAGTGGCGTGATCACAGCTCACTGCAGCCTTAACCTCCAGAGCTCAAGTGATCTTCCTGTCTCAGCCTCCCAAAGTGCTGGGACTACATGCACGAGCTACTGCATCTGGCTGACATACTGTTTTAGCCATTAACTCCAGTAACTTTGGAACATGAAAAGCATCCAAACTAGTAGTTAATTAAACTCAAGGATCTTTCCTCCTCCTCATTCACAGGATTAATATTACTTAAACACACACCACCTCGGAACTCGAAAGGGAGTTCTGTTTTTCTAGTACAGTGAACTCTGCAGAGCCCTTCAGCTTGCCTTATATATGGATGTCCACAGTCAAGTGCTTTGTGTTCACATTTAAAGTTGATGACCTGGGGCTGAGAAACATATGTAGGCAGGAACTTTTCTTTTTTTTCTTGAGATAGTGTTTCACTCTTGCTGCCCAGGTTGGAGTGCAATGGTGAGCGATCTTGGCTCACCATAACCTCCGTCTCCTGGGTTCAAGCAATTCTCCTGCCTCAGCTTCCTGAGTAGCTGGGATTACAGGCATGCACCACCACACCCAGCTAATTTTGTATTTTTAGTAGAGACAGGGTTTCTCCATGTCGGCGAGGCTGGTTTTGAACTCCTGACCTCAGGTGATCTGCCTGCCTCGGACCCCCAAAGTGCTGGGATTACAGGCGTGAGCAACTGTGCCTGGCAACCGTGCCTGGCCGGCAGGAACTATTGAAGAGCATCAGAGTGAGAGTCCTTCCACTTGGTCTGGATGTCAAAATTATGGGTTCCTTTGCTGTTATGTTGTTCTTCCCAAGGCCTGAGGGTTTTTCTTTTTTTAAATGTTTACGTCATTAGCTCCGGCCTTTGTATTTCCCTCTCTTGCAGTGTTTATCCCCATTTCTTCCCATGAATAAGTGACTTGACTTAGGTCTTAGTTCCAAAATTCCTATCACAGAGAGGCCCTTTCCAACTGCACTATATAGAAAATCCTCCCTCACCAGGCCCTGGAGTCACTACCCTCTCAACCAGTGTTATTTTCCTCCAAAGCATTGTCACCACCTGGCGTGTATATTTGTTTATTAAGTGTCTCCTTCTGCCAGAATTGCTACAATATAAACTCCTACCCATGAGGGTAGAGATTTTTGTTTGTCTTGTTCAATATAATATCCTCAATCGCAGAATGGTGCCTGGCGAATAAGAGGGAGTGAGTGGTTGTTGAATGAATAATCTGATTGATATTCTCACCTAAAAAGCTACCTGCTCTCTCACTGACTTGGCAGAGCCCAATTTCCTGTTACCAGCGTGCCTCCTCTGCCTGTGGAGCCTGAGAGATTCCGTACTTTTTTTTTTAGGAAGTCCTATTCCTACTGCTTCTTTTTAAGGTGAGCCATGAGCACTGCATGCTCACACATATTGGCTGTGCTCTGTCTTCAGCATTTAATGTGAACATGATTTGTGGTTCCTGCCCATGTGAACAATGAAAGCAATACAAGGAAGGCAGCCAAGAAGATTGCCCTGCTCAAAATATCTTAAAATCACTGGTGTGGATGATAAGTACCTTGGATAGCATCCACTCTCATCCTTTCATTTTCAGCTAAAAGAACACTGCAATCTAAATAAGTAAAGTTACTTAACTACATATGCAACTCTTACCTTCAAGTCGCAGCATGGATTCAAACTAAAATATTAATCCAATATATTTTCTTCCTGTAGGGCCTTGAATTCCCCTTTAAAAGAGAAATATTAAGAGCGTCCAACAGAAAGAGGAAACCTAAATACTGGCTCCAAATCTTTGTCCTCATTTGGATTACTTAAACTTGCTAAGCTTCGGTTTGCTGGTCTTCAAAATAAGGCCAATATCCCTCCTTCAGGGAAGTGTTGTGAGGATTAGGTGCAATAATATTTCTAAATGATACTTAATCTCCGTGGAGCACATACGTTTTCAAGCAGTAGGCCTAACACATAGACTCTTCCATTCTAAATACCCCTCTTTGAGGAAGAGAGGGGTTTACATTTCTGTCTTATGGATGAGGAAACAAAGGCTTGTGAAGGACTAGTCAATTTCCCCCACATCTCAAAGCATCTGAAGCCAATGGGGCTGATAGCTGCTTGCTGATGGTCATAACATTTCCCATGTGTCTCATGTAACAGTGGCCAGGAATACCCAAAGCATTCAATGAAACAAACATCACCAGCATAAGTAACCCAACACTTGATTGTGACTTTTTAAAAGATTTCTCGCCCTTTCTGCATTAATATTAGATACAAGAAAGTTCTGTGCCCCTGCCGTGTGTGTGTGTGTGTGTGTGTATGTGTAGCAGATAAGTATGAAGTGGTAGTGAGAGAAAAGGGATACTGTTGTGACAGTTTGCCAAAATTTTCTTCTCTGCAATGCATTCTCACGTAACTACTGAGGAGAGTGAGAGGCTGTTTCAGGCGCCCCCGTTTAAAGAAGTTTCTTCAAAGCAATGTTGGGGAGTCCTTCAGCTCAGGCTCTACTGCTGCATGAAGGTTATCTCTTGCCTGTCCCCAGAAAAATGAACGTGCTTAATTAGAGACACTCTTACTTTTGCACTTCAGAGCGTATCCCTAAAGTGCAGTTTATTCAAAATCACCAGTTACTCACAGTAATGAACCCATTTCTGCTTTGATTCCAGCACTATGGCTTTTGGAAGAAAAACAATGTTTTTTACAAAATGAAAGATGAGTTTGCCCTCTGATGAACTGAGGCGGGGAACAAAGGGATTTTGGCACGTTATGTCTTTCTAGATTCCAGGCTGGGAAGGCATTAAAGAGAGGAGGAGAAAGGGGGCAAGCTTTCTCTATGCTTTCATCACAGAGTCCCAATGAGTTGTCCTTCTCAAGACCTAACCTTCATTCAGTTTGTTTCTGACTGTTCCTCTTTCATTCAATGGTTAACATTGTGGTCCAGGTACTGTATAAGCCAGTATGAGTAATAAAAAGATGAATACCCATTTTTCCATGAACTGATTATTAAGTATTTCATACCTGTACAAAAATATCACTTGTGGCCCATGAATATATCTATGTACCCACAAAAATTAGGAGTTAAAAATATATATATCCTTAGTCTTCACTAGCTTAAAATCTGTTAAAAACAAAATTTAGATGATAATAGCTCCTGTGTGTAGAATAATCACCATTTGACAGACTAGCACACGGAGCACTTTATGTGGATTATTTCACTGTATCCTCTGTAAACCCTATGAGGCAGCTACTAATGCTATCTCCATTTTGCAAGAGGAAATTGAGGAATGGAGTCCTCATTAGATTATACCAGGAAATATCCAGCTCAGGATTGAAACCCAAGTCTGACTCCAGTGATCAAGAGATAATATTTTAGATGCCATTGAAAACACCTGAAATTCAAAGCAGCATCTGGTAAAAGTCTTTAAGAAAGTATGGAAAGTACCATGAGATCAGGGAAAGCTGACAGGCTTTAATGGTAGTGGCAGGTAGGGGAATCGAACTAAGGTCAGCTTTACAGAGATCACGCTGGGCTCGTACTATGTAGATACTAGGTGGTATTTTTCTTTTCATAGCAAAGGCAATGTATATTACATGACCAGTGGAGAAGAAAACTAGTCTTACCAGAGATTTTTTTTTTTTTTGAGACAAGGCCTTGCTTTTTCACCTAGGATGGAATGCAGTGGCCCGATCTCAGCTCACTGCAACTTCCACCACCTCCCAGGTTCAAGCAGTTCTCCTGTCTCAGCCTCCCGAGTAGGTGGGAGTACAGGCACGTGTCACCACAACCAGCTAATTTTTGTATTTTTTGTAGAGATGGGGTTTCACCATCTCTAGGGCTAGGCTGGTCTTGAACTCCTGACCTCATGTGATCCATCCGCCTCTGCCTCCCAAAGTGCTGGGACTACAGGTGTGAGCCACCACACCCAGCCTTGCCAGAGAATTTACCCAGAGCCGGAAAGAACAGCCAGAGCCCATCTCAAATCACTTTCCCAGGTGCTCCTGGGAAGTTTATTCCCCTCATTTTCCAGACCATCTCCCATTCTGGCGCGCAAAATCAGCATCAGTGACCTGCCTTTAACTTACTCTGCTCTGTTCCTTTGGCAGTTACTTGATCCAAGAGAAGCCTGGCTGAATCTTATGATTGAGTGAATAGAAAGCAAATTTGGCCCTTCAAAATGAACTGAAAGAAAACGAGCAGAAGGCAAAGGCATCACATAAGAAATGTGTTTCTTTTTTCTCCTTTTTTGAGACAGAATGTCGCTCTGTTGCCCAGGCTGGAGTGCAGTGGCGTGATCTCGGCTCATTGCAAGCTCTGCCTCTGAGGTTCAACCCATTCTCCTGCCTCAGCCTCCCGAGTAGCTGGGACTACAGGCACGTGCACCACGTCGGCTAATTTTTTGTATTTTAATAGAGAGGGGGTTTCACCATGTTAGCCAGGATGGTCTGGATCACCTAACCTCGTGATCCGCCCGCCTCGGCCTCCCAAAGTGCTGGGATTACAGGAGTGAGCCACTGTGCCTGGCCTGAGAAATGCATTTCAATAATAATGTGAAAAGACAATGAGAAGCATTTATGGCAGAGGCAGTACAATGCAGAGGTTAAGAGTATGCTTGGGTTTAAATCCCCATTTTGTTTCTTTAGAGCCTTGTGACTTTGGGCAAATTGCTAGATGAGTCATACAAAGCACTTAGAACAGAGACCGTCACCGTGTAAATGCTCAATAAATAATAGCTGTTATTGTTATTTATTGAGCTCTTGCTACACATCAAGTACTGTTCTAATTGAATTATCTTAATATGTCCATATAACAAACTCAATGAGCCAAGTACTATTATTATTCCTAGCCCCTATATGGATAAGAAGGACTAGGGCATCTGCAATTGAGGTGGAATTCTAAGGAAAACACATTGCTTGTACCCACCCATGAAGTTGACCACCATCTTCACCACAAGTAATATAGAAAGAAATTATAAACTTATAATGGCTTGGTTTTTAAATTGTTCTTCATAAAAATGATGGAAATCACCTGTCATCCCAGCACTTTGGGAGGCCTAGGCGGGCAGATCATGAGGTCAAGAGATCGAGACCATCCTGGTCAACATGGTGAAACCCCATCTCTACTAAAAATACAAAAATTAACTGGGTGTGATGGCGCATGCCTGTAGTCCCAGCTACTTGGGAGGCTGAGGCAGGAGAATCGCTTGAACCCAGGAGGTGGAGGTTGCAGTGAGCCAAGATCATGCCACTGCACTCCAGTCTGGTGTCAGGGCAAGACTCTGTCTCAAAAAAAAAAAAAAAAAGTAAACAGCCTGAAAATAACTATCTTGAACACTGATATTTGAGGACACCTTTGTCACCTTCCATTCTGAAACATTGCACAAGATGAACAGATGCAGTGAGGTGTTGGCATGACACCTGACATCAGACTACAGATTCTACTCAAATTCAAGTGGGGTTTCAAAGGGTCCTATCATCATTTCCTTGAGGAAATCCACCTTCAAGGGCATATTTGACTGCTTCATAAGTCTCATCAGCCTCATGGTCCATGAATCACATTCTAGTTCTAGACTAGTCTAGTCTTGTTTGGTCTAGTTCCATGACTAGACAATATCCTTAATGATGAAGGATCAACACCACACCCAGACTTCACCACCCACCCTTGTCCTAAGAATGAATAGCAAACACAAGCTGCTCAGTGGGTAAAGGTAGTTAAATGGAGGAACAATATACAGGGACTCAAAAAACTCATTTGAGCTGTACATTACCGCATTCTTAAAGGGCTGAAGACAAATAGGAGGAAAGGAATTGGGAGCAAGAGTGTCCAGCACTGGCAAGAAAGAACAGAGAACTAAGCTGTTATACATACGTATTGACTCATGGTGCTCAAACTGTTATGTGCATCAGCATTAACTAGAAATCTCCCTAAAAAGGAATCCTCAGACCTTTCCCAGAGATTCTCATTTCATAGGTCTTAGGTAGAGACCCTGGATCTCCATTTTTGTCAAAAGTTCTACTGATTCTAATGCAGGACTTCTCTGGACCACACTGTGAGAAACACTGCATTAATCTGCTCAAACACCCTCACCCATGTAAGGAACACATTCTCCCAGCTCATCAAAACTAGCTGAGAGTCACACCTTTTACAAACTTGACATGGTTAAGAATAGATGGGGGTTCCTTCGGTTTCTCAAACTTCTCTGGAAAGTTTTTTCTTCGAATAAAAGTAAGGCATTTTAAACGGATTGGGAATAGACAGAAGTTTCTATTCCATATTTAAAGGTTTTTTTTGTTTGTTTTTATTCAGGTCATTCATTTCTTGCATTCATGACAACTTTCTCTCATCAATGAGCTTTAGATACAAACTTTAGTAGAGACAGAGGACTGTGAATTATCCCACACTTTTCTGCATTGCTTCATAACCTAGCTCCCATCTTTGATCTGTCCCTGGAGAATCCGTTTTTCAGCTCCAAATGTAATCACTTAAGTGAAGGGCAGAACTGATGTGCAGCCATCTTAATAGCCAAGCTAAGTGAAATAAATAGAATTGATGGATACAAATGTTCAGAAGTGTGAAGCTGATTTAGATAAAGTAGATATTTCAGTCTGAGATCTAATAAAAAGCAAAACAGCAGCCACATGGAGCCCTTTCCCATTACTCCCTGGGGCTAATCTTTATCTAAATCAATACCACAAAAGTAACAAAAGACACAGAATTGTCTGATGCAAATAATTGAAACAGGATTATTTATGTGATCATTAAACCCAGGGGTAATTTCAACAGATTTTAGCCCTGCTTAATAAAAATCTTAGTTGTGGATATATATTTAGCCAGATTTCCTTCCAAATATTGTCTCCTCCAACAAATTATTCCTCATTACAGCTGACATGTTGTACTTCCTCACTGTAATAGAGCATAAATAATTGTTTATCCTATTATTTTATTGCACCAAAGAAACATAAAATGTAAAAAGCAATATACAACAATCTCCTTGACAATTATTCATGCTTATATGCTGTAGTTTAATTACTAACAATTCTAACTGACTCACTTGTTAATAACTTTGATTTTAAACAGAAATATTTCAAATAAAATACCTATGATAAACAAGTTATACTAGAATCGAATTATGAATACTAATTGAGTACATATTTTATTTGAAAAACACACAGGACATGCCGTCAGTAGGCCACACTGAAAAGAAAAATTATCCTCAATGCAATGGAAATGTAACCCATTAAATAATACAAAGTGGCCTCAAAGAATTAAACTTTAGCTTTTATGGATAACTGAGGGCATGCTATGTTAAATTTCTTATGAGCAGACTAAAACTCTTTTGAAGGGTCATCAAAACAAGCCAGTCAAGCCTGACCTGCTGGTTTGATAACTCAGGATGGCACCTCTCTGAACTACGCTATTGTTTCATAGTTTTCTACTGCTGCATATCACATCATCACAAATTGAGTGACTTAGAACAACACAAATTTATTATTTCACAGTTTCTGTGGATAAGGAGTCTGGGTATGGGTTAGCAGAGTGCTCTATTCAGGCTTAAATCAAGGTGTAGGCTCGGGCTGTGATCACATCTGAAGCTCTGTGTCCTCTTCCTTTCTTTTTTTGTTTTGTTTTGTTTTTGAGACAGAGTCTCGCTCTTTCACCCAGTCCGGAGTGCAGTGGTGCTATCTTGGCTCACTGCAAGCTCCGCGTCCCGGGTTCACGCCATTCTCCTGCCTCAGCCTCCCAAGTAGCTGGGACTACAGGCGCCTGCCATGGCGCCCGGCTAATTTTTTGTATTTTTAGTAGAGACGGGGTTTCACCGTGTTAGCCAGGATGGTCTCGATCTCCTGACCTCGTGATCCGCCCGCCTCAGCCTCCCAAAGTGCTGGGATTTACAGGCGTGAGCCGCCGCACCCAGCAGCTCTGTGTCCTCTTCTAAGATCACAGTTTGCTGAAAGGATTCATTTCCTTGTAATTTTACGACTGAGTTCCCCCGTTTTATTGCTAGCTGTTAGGGACCACTTTCATCTCCTAGACATTGCTCTTGGTGCCATGTTCTGTCTGCAATGTGGTAGGTTGCTCTTTCATTGCTAGCAAGAAATGTCTTCCATGCTTCAAATTTCTCTAGCCTCTTTTCAGGGCTTGGCTGATCAGGCTCACTTGGGATTGTGTCCCTTTGGATTAACTCAAAGTCAACTGATTAGGAACCTTAGTTACAGCTACAAAATCTTTTCACCCATAAAGGGTACCAAAATTATGGTAGCAGTATCCTATCATAGTCACAAATCCAACTCACACTTGAAGGAAAGGGATTATATAGGGTGTGTACATCTAGAATTCTGCCTACCACAACAGGTTTCTGCTCTAACTGCTGAGTGGCATGCTAGGTGTTCTGTGGTTGTAGGAGGCTGAAGGATATTTTTTTAATCTCATGCATTTTTCAAACTATATCTGAGGGGAGGCTCAGCATAGAACTACTGGACATTTGGCCACTGAATGCACAGGAGCCAATAGAAAGATGTAAAGTCCTGGAGTGTAAGCTGTCTATTAACAAGTCATGGTAACAAGGAAAGGAGAACGGCCAGAAAATGCCAATGCAAAACTCTGGCTACCTAGTGTGGTTAGACTATATGTTGAATAGCTGGCTTCATCTACTGAAGTGTATAAGGCAGAAAGAACTATCTAGAAAAGGATGAAGAGTACCATATTTAGGACCTTAACACTATAGCTTGAGGTTCCATTTCTTTTAGAGCAGATTCTTCTTGTATTTATTTTTATTTTTCCTACTTCCTGTTGCTCTAGTCTGGCTATGTTTCCACTATAGTTATGGCTGATCTTATGATCTATTCACTTCCTCAAGGTAGATCATAGTGAAATACTGCCTGGACACAAATCCTAACTGGATACTTCACTGGCTACATAGCTTTGGGTAAATATCATCTCTGAGTCTCAATTACATTACCTATACAACACAGATAGTAGTAACATCTCAGAGTTGTTAAGTTGAAATACAGTTGACCCTTGAACGACATAGTTTAGTGCCCCACAGACCAACTTATACAGACTTTTATCTCTGCCACCTCTGAGACAGCAAGACCAACTTTTCTTCCTCCTCCTCCTCAGTCTACTCAATGTGAAGATAACGAAGATGAAAGCCTTTATGATGATCTACTTCCACTTAATAAATGGTAAGCATAGTCTCTCTTCTTCATGATTTTCTTAGTTTTTCTTTTTACTAGCTTGCTTTATTGTAAGAATTCAGCATATAATACATATACAACGTATGTGTTAATCAACTGTTTATAATCGGTCAGGCTTCTGGTCAACAGTAGAGTATCAATACATCAATTTTTGGACAGCTAAAAGTTATACATGGATTTTCAACTGTGGGGGGCCAGTGCCCTTACCTCTGCATTATTTAAAGGTCAACTGCCCTGAAAATACATCAAGCTCCCAGACAGTACCCAGTCGACATTAAATAAATACTATTGTTATTGTCATAATTAGTACAAGGTGGGTGTTATGGTTATTTTGCTCCCAAGGTATACCCAGAATCTAGGGCCATGTCTGATTCATGGCATCCACTCAACACATGACTGTCACAATTCTGTTAAGCCTCTCTTCCTTTCTGATCTACCCACTGTATACCTTGTTGTCAAAGTGAAAGGAACATGTAATTCCCCAGCTTCGATTTTTAGTGGTATTTTGCTGGTATTTTTCATGCTGCAGAATGAAATCTGAAAGTCATGGCAAGGCATTCAAAACCACTACCAACTTTCCAAGGAACTCTCCATCCTCATCTTCTGACAGACTGTGCTCACACTCTGTGTTCAGGTCATGAGGAACTACTGCTGTAACCCAAATGCCAGGGTGATTCCTCCAACTGCTTCCTTTTCCTTCTGAGAAGTTCTTACCCATCATTTAAGAATCAGCTTAAATCCTTCCACATGGGTGGAGTCTTTCATGAGCCCATCTTCCAAAGACAAGATTAACCCCTTCTTCTTTCTGCTTTGTACCTATATTCACCTACGATCTTTTCAAGATTTATGAGCAGGTTGACATACTATGTCCTGTACAAAACTATGAATCCTGGGGAGGAGGGGCCATATCTGATTTATGTTTCTCTCCTCAGTACTTATCCATGTGCCTGAAATATATTAGTTGATCAGTAAATGTTGCAATAAATGAAGGAGGAATGGAAAGGAAAAAAAAGAACAAAATGAATGGCATGCTATCTGGAGGGTACAAGGAAGATTTAAGCCAAAAGCACAACCCTCCAACAAAAATCACCATCCTAGAATTCAACTATTAAAGATTTAATTTTTCACATTACACATTCCAGGTGTCCTGCAAATAACTCAAATGGCAGAAAACTTTAATTATTAACACCATGGTATAACAGATTTTCTTTTGTCACCTTTGTGCATAAAAAGTGAGACCACTGGCAACCTGGGAACTTAAAGCTTGTTGGAACTAATGTGTGAAAGCTATGTTGAGAGTCAGTCTGATAGCAAGTACAGAAGCTTAACCAACAAAATAGCTAGCTAGTTGAACTGGAAAATCCAGAGTTATTTTAAGACAATGCAGAACGTTCCAGGACAATCCAGCGAATCACCAGTGTGCTAAATGATGCTTCTTCCTCCTGTTTTATTTACTATATTAACTGTTCACTGTATTGAACACTCAAATGCATTGTCTTGAAATAATTATTTACTTGCTACCACCCTACTGATTGATACAGGCTGCCAAATTATTATACCAAGCATATAGAAGTCAGCTTCTGTGCTGGGAATAACTGGCTTGGAATTTTATAATATATATTACATTTCTTTAGGTACCCAAAAATGCCCGGCATGGTATTCTCAAAGGTAACATCAGTTTGTTCTTATGAGCTGCTCTGGCCTTTACATTTCTCAGGTGGCCATTTAAGAGATACTTCATGCCAACTATCCCCTTTTCATATTTTAAATCCTTAATGATTTTAACATAAAGTCCATCAGCACATTCTGATTAACGAACTTAGAAATCATTATTAACTAATATGAAATTGTAAAAATATGTTTACTATTCTGTGTCCAAAAAATGCCTTTAGTAATTTCTCCATGGGTCTCTTTATTTTGAGAATAAAAGGTAACAATTTATGGAGGAAATCAAATGAGCAAATATCTATTTAAATAAACCAAGGATTATTCAAGGGGTTGTTTGTTAACAATAATGTTGACAACCTGGTAAACAAGCAAACACTAACTCCTATTACACATATGAGGTGACAATGTGTGACTATAAAGAATAGGAAGTGTGCATATTTATCAAGAAATCATTGAGAAGCTATATTATGGTTATAATGGTGCTGGCCTTGCAGAAACATTTTGGAGATCCTCTTTTGAAAACTGATATGGTTTGGCTGTGTCCCCACCCAGATCTCATCTTGAATTCTCACCTGTTGTGGGAGGGACCCGGTAGGAGGTAATTGAATCACGGGAGCAGGTCTTTCCCATGCTGTTCTCATGATAGTGAATAAGTCCCAGGAGATCTGATGGTTTTAAAAACGGAAGTCTTCCTGCACAAGCTCTCTTGTATGTTGCCATGTGAGACGTGTCTTTCACCTTCCACCATGATTGTGAGGCCTCCCCAGCCATGTGGAGCTGTAAGTCCAGTAAACCTCTTTATTTTGTAAATTGCCCAGTCTTGGGTATGTCTTTACCAACAGTGTGAAAACAGACTAATACAGGAACTTTCTTTAAAACTGATTTATAAATCATCCTTCCCTGCCTGCTCTAGCTGACACCTGGCTGCCCTCAGGCTCAAACTTTCCAAACCCCTTCAAATCATATTTTGGTGATCACTGATTTACTTCTTATAAACAGCTTTACCAAAGAGGGAGACATTTTAAAAAAGACAGGTAAAATGACACCAAGCAACTTAGCTATTCTCATTAGCTCATGTAATGGTTTGCTAGGGAAAAAGATTGAAATTAATGGTTAGAATAAGCCTTTTGTGTTATCATTAAGTTTCAATTATGTACAATCCTTGCTTACATTACCTAGAATAATTGGAAGTTCACAGCACCATTGTGAGTCAAAGCAATCCTAATAATTAATTTCTTGCTACTCAAGGTAGAAAGAGCCTCTATAATTCTACTCTATTTGGAAAAGGTATCATAGATTCACTATTCACTTAAGCCACTGACTTTGAATGTTTGAAATGGGATTTTGAAAAGGTCATTTTTCTATATATTTTGTCAGTTATTTGCTTTTATATTTTTTGAGTTATGCATTGTGTATTTTTTGAGTTATGCATTGTGCATAAGTACTGTGCCACTATTGTACCACCAAATAGTGGAAGTGAAAACTCTATTTGGAAAAGGTATCATAGATTCACTATTCACTTAAGCCACTGACTTTGAATGTTTGAAATGGGATTTTGAAAAGGTCATTTTTCTATATATTTTATCAGTTATTTGCTTTTATATTTTTTGAGTTATGCATTGTGTATTTTTTGAGTTATGTATTGTGCATAAGTACTGTGCCACTATTGTACCACCAAATAGTGGAAGTGAAAATGACACAGTACTCTACTTGTGTTTTTTTCTTTCTAGAATCCTGGGTTTTTTTGCAGTGCTTTTTGATATGTGTCTTATTAACTGCAAGTTTATACATGAACTTAGGATTCATTTGTTAAAGAGCCTGAGCATGAAGAGCAGCGTATTTTTCTCTTCATGAGTGTAATCCTGCAATTTCACAAGGTTAGTAAAAACCCTCTTAGGTTTATATTTTTCCTGGACATTAGAAACATGAAGAGTCTTTCAATGAGAAATTGTTTGAAAGAGAATTATATTTTTGCCATAAACAAGCTGTGAAAAAAACTCAACATAATCCCTCCTATTAAAAAGTTTGAACTCCAGAATTTTACTAAATTGATAATGGTTGTACACACCTGTGAAGAATGAGGAGCAACTCTAAGCAGATGACCTATCAGGGCAATTTAAAGACAGAACTTATGAAATAAGTTGGAGAAAAATGCGCTAAAATACATTCAACGAAGTGCAAATTCTAGCCTGGTACTTAGGGCCTGCTCTATTCACAGGAAGAGGAAAACGGAAAAGATAAATCTAAAGGAAGCCAAGACTTGTCTGCTTCCCAAGGTCTACCAGGCACTGCTTGATCATGCTGGCTTTGCTTACAGCTTTGATCATTTGGTTGCAATTGACAGGTACTTGGACAAATCATATCTGCGGTCAGAATGGACTTAAGGAATAACAAATCAACAGACACATGCTATACACGGAGTGAACCTTGCCTTCAGCCTTGCTGTGAACTTATGCTGCGTTTCTTATAACTAGTTTTCCCCTTATGTCTAAATCCATAGTTTATTCCCAGAACCTGCCTCTCAATTACCCGAATTCTTTTCCTAGAAACTCTTCTAATGCTACCACCACTCTGCAGCTCTGGAGGCTGCCTTCTCCTGGACATTCCACTGTTATATATGTCTAGGCTCATCACGTCTTGCTGAATTCCTCAGAAATTTGAATCACCTAGTAGCCTGTTAAATATCTATGCACACTGGATCGTCCTCCCCTTGTGAAGGTGAACTTCTTTCTACCCATAGTCAAGTCCATCCGGTATATTCTCCTGGCCGCCCTACACAGATGCACACAAGACACACACACAGATCCACACAGACATCAGTCAAAACCTTTTCCACTACAATCAGCTCTGTTCCACTGAAACAGAATCCTTTAGGGTGTGTTTTTGTTTTTCAAAGCTGGTTGAGTCCCACTAATGGATAGCAAAATCAACTTGATGAATTCGTGATTAGCAGTATGGAATAGAAAAGAAAAAGTAAAAAGAATGGGATAGAACCAGTGAGTGTTTTGCAAATAAAAAAAGGCATTATTTTGTGAAATCCTTTTCAGTTATATTTATTTGTGTTTTTCTATATGTTCCCGGTTATGATAAAAAATGCACTTCTTACTGTAGTTCATCATCAGAAAAGTTTTCTAAACCATGTATTAGAGCACTTCGAGAGAAAAGCATCATTTCTACAGTTAACCGTATTGAAATTGTAAATTTGTGATCTGAAACAGATTACACATTAAACCAGTACTTCATTACAGGCACAACAACAAACACAATTTCATCTGATAAGCAAGTTATCTTCAAGGAAGCAGATAAGCAGAGTTTGGAGGGAACAGGCATCTAAATAATTACATTTTGATGGCACAATGAGGAAATAATCTCTGTGATTGAATGGTTTACTGATTTAGGTGCTCTGGCCTGAAGGTGCCTGGCTAAGCAGGGGCTAGCACACTCGGCACTGGGAAACTTGAAAGGGTGAGTCAAGGAAACTATGGAGAAGGGCTTGGCATAGGTGAGCTCCAAGGGTATAATCATTCTGTTGCTAATAAATTGTGTTGGGTAGAACTGGTGAAGAACAACGATGGTTGTTCGCTTTTAAATTATTTTTCTACCTATTATATTGTTTTAGTGAGGCATCTTAGATGCAAAATGTAAGGTGATGCTCATTCTCAGGATTTGCAAGTACCCTGTGAGCTTTGCTTGCCTGGCCCCAGTCTAGGTCCTGTACATGAGATATGACAGTATTGATTCCTAGGCCGGAAGCGGTGGCTCATGCCTGTGATCTCAGCACTTTGGGAGGCCAAGGTGGGTGCATCCCTTGAGGCCAGGAATTTCAGAGCAGCCTGGCCAACATGGCGAAGCCCCATCTCTATTAAAAAGACAAAAAATTAGCTGGGTGTGGTGGTACGTGCCTGTAATCCCAGCTACTCTGGAGGCTGAGGTAGGAAAATTGCTTAAACCCGAGAGGTTGCAATGAACTGAAATGGTGCCGCTGTACTCCAGCCTGGGCAACGGAGCGAGAATCTGTCTTAAAAAAAAAAAAAAAAAAAAAAAGAGGTAAGCTAGTCCTACAGAATTTTAGCTGAAAGGTCATGAATTGTGGTAAATCTGAGTTTAAACCTTCGGCCTCTTGAGTTCTGGAAAAAAATGCGTTTTTTAATCTACTTCAAAAGACCTCAGTAAGAACTTATTCTGCATACATTTGCAAAGTAATGAACTGTCAAGATAAAGAGCCATACTATAGTTATTTCTTATGAAATGTTTGTTGAGAATGAAAGAATGGCAAAATGCAGCCAGCAAGCCTTCAGCCTTGAATCCTGCATTTAGTTTGAGGCACTTCCATTCCAGAAAGACAAAGACAAATTGAAAACCATTTAGAGAATGATAAAAAGATGAGTAGGGAAAATAAAGGTTTGATTTATGAGGCTAGATTAAAGGAGATAAATGCCTATTATGTGGCTAAGTGACAACCAGGGAATATAAGAATCTACAAATATTGGGAAGATGTAAATATAGGAAATAGAGAAGACGTCTAAGTGTTCTACAAGATAGAACTAGTAAGAAAAATGGAATAAAATATTAAATGGGTAGACAATATGAAGAGGGCTTTTGGCAAAAGGATTCATTAAGTGGGTAGCAATACAACATGGAAGATGGAGAGGTAGGAGGAGGAAGAGGGAGAAGAAGGGAGAATAAAAAGAACAGGAGTATGAGGAAGAAGAAAATGAAGGAAGAAACAAGGGAGGAGGAAGGGAAGGAAAAATGTGAAGAGAGAAGGAAGGAGAGAAGGAAGGCAGGAGGGAAGGAGGGGAGACAAGAAAGGAAGGAAGGGAAGGGAAAGAAAGGGAAGGGAAGGGAAGGGAGAAGGAAGGAAGGAAGGAAAAGAGAAAAGGAGGGAAGAAAAAAGAGGAAGGAAAGGAAGAAAAGAGAAAGGAAGGAAGGAAGAAAAGAAGGAGGGAGGGAGGGACAGAGGGAGGGAAGGAAGGAAGGAAAGAAGGGAGGGAGGGAGAGAGGAAGGATGGAAGGAGGGAGGGAGGGAGAAAAGGAGGGAAGGAGAAAAAGAAGGGAAGGAAGGGAAGGAAGAAAGGAAAAAGGAAGGAAGGAAGAAAGGAAGGAGGGAGGGAAGGAAGGAAGAAAGGTGGGAAGGAGGGAGGGAGCGAGCGAGAAAAGGAGGGAGGGAGAGAGAAAAGGAGGGAAGGAGAAATGGAGGAAGGGAAGGAAGAGAAGGAAAAAAAGGAAGGAAGGAGGGAGGGACAGAGGCAGGGGAGGAAGGAAGGAAGGAAAGGAGGGAGGGAGGAAGAAAAGGAGGGAAGGAGAAAAAGAGGAAGGGAAGGAAGAAAGGAGAAAGGAAGGAAGGAAGAAAGGAAGGAGGGAGGGAGGGACAGAGGGAGGGAGGGAGGGAGGGAAGGAAGGAAGGAGGGAGGGAGGGAGGGAAGGAAGGAAGGAAGGAGGGAGGGAGGGACAGAGGGAGGGAGGGAAGGAAGGGAGGGAGGGAGGGAGGAAGGGAGGGAGGAAGGGAGGGAGGAAGGAAGGAAGGAAGGAAATGAGGAACTATGTTTTGTCCCACTGTACTTAACAGAAAATATAAGAAATAGATTTCTGGCAGTTCTAAGGCAGAATGATTATCTTCCCAGAAACCTGAGCCCGCTGAGGAGATGGTATCAACACCAAACCTCAGGGGAGAAGGCCACCACTAAATCAGAAAGAGACAGTAATGAGGAGCTGAAGTGGGCTTGCAAAGCCATTACTCCTATTAAGTCCAGGGCTTGTGCACAGGCTACCTGCCAACTTTTGGCTAGCCTACAACACATAACAGTTACTGTAATTGAAACTGAATTATAATACTGTCCTGGCACATATTCTCCCCTAAAAATACAACACATAATAATGCTGTTAAAATAAGGACATCTGGAAAACAACCTAGCGTCCCATTGTTTGTAGCTGGCACCTGCCTTCTAAAGGAGTCCTTCATGCTTCCTTCTTCTACTGTATAAATGGTGACATGGTGAAAAGGGGCACTTCATTTAAGTGAATCAGAAGTTTAATGTTTGTTGAGAAGCAACTAGATGCCAAACACTATACCACTTCTGTTTTTGTTAAATAACCTTCTATGTGATTGAGATTCATATCCCTGTCGTAAGATTAAAAATCTGGTATCAAAGAAGTTAAGTAATACATTCTAAATGACTTAAAAGGTAAGAGAAATAACCAGAAATAGAATTCTAGACTGCTTGTCCTTGTCCTCAAAATATTTCCATTATGTCTAACAGCAACTTGCCCAAGGCATAACATTTAGTGAATGTTCAATTAATATGTGCATAATTGATAATTGTGCAGAATTGAATTAAAGGGAATTGATGGTGTAATTGAAATCTAAAAAGAATCCCTAATGACTTCTGGTGATGAATTGATGAAATGTTGCCAAATTTTCATCAAATGTTGAAGTATGTATGAGTCAATTATGGCCACATTGAGAAATGGCATCTCCTTTGTAAGTACATATATATACATATACACACACATATATATATGGAATACATGAGATATGTATGCAGGCATGTGGTGTGTAATAATCACATTAGGGTAAATGAGATATCTCTAACCTCAAGCTTTTATCCTTTCTTTGTGTTACATACAATTCAATTATGCTCTTAGTCATTTCAAAATGTACAAATTAGTGTTGACTGTAGCCACCCTGTTGTGCTATCAAATACTAGACCTTATTCACTCTATAGAATGATATTATTGTATCTATTAACCATCCCCATTCTCCCAGCCCCAGTACCCTTCTTGGACTCTTGTAACCATTATTCTACTCTGTATCTTCATGAGTTAAATTGTTTTAATTTTTAACTCCCACAATTAAGTGTGAACATGCGAAGTTTGTCTTTCTGTGCCTGGCTTATTTCACTTAACATAATTACCTCCAGTGTCATCCGTGTTGTTGCAAATGAGAGGATCTCATTCATTTTATGGCTGAATAGTACTCCATTGTGTTAATGTACCACATTTCCTTTATCTATTTGTTTCTGATGGACACATAGGTAGCTTCCGTATCTTGGATATTGTGAACAGTGCTGCAAAAAAGATGGGAGTGCAGATATCTCTTTGATATACTATTATAACTTCCTTTCCTAGCAGTGGAATTTATGGATCAAATGAGTTTTAGTTTTTTTGAGGAATCATCAAACTGTTCTCCATAGGGGTTGTACTAATTTACATTCCTACCGTAAATAGTGTACTAGTGTTCCCTTTTCTCCATATCCTTGCCAGCATTTGTTATTGAATGTCTTTTAGATAGAAACCATTTTAATTGGGGTGAGACAATATCTCATTGTAGTTTTGATTTGCATTTCTCTGATGACCAGTGATGTTGAGCACTTTTCATATATCTGTTTGGCAATTATACCTTTTCTTTTGAGAAATGTCTACTCAAATCTTTCGCCCACTTTTAAGGTGTATTATCAGATTTTTTTCCTATGGAGTTGTTTTGAGCTTCTTATATATTCTGGTTATTAATCCTTTGTCTGATGCAGAGTTTGCACTTACTTTTCCCCATTCTTTAGGATGTTTCTTCACCTGATTGACTCTTTTCTTTGATGAGCAGAAACATTTT
Organism: Symphalangus syndactylus; assembly: GCF_028878055.3. Taxonomy (NCBI): domain Eukaryota; kingdom Metazoa; phylum Chordata; class Mammalia; order Primates; family Hylobatidae; genus Symphalangus; species Symphalangus syndactylus. The sequence goes on from NC_072438.2 coordinate 29,080,264, forward strand.
AATTTGATATGATCCCTTTTGTCCATTTTTGCTTTGTTGCCTGTGTTTGTGGGATATTCCACAAGAAATCTTTGCCTATTCTAAGTCCTGGAGAATTTTCTCAATATTTTCTGTTAGTAGTTTCGAAGTTTGAAGTCTCAGATTTAAGTATTTAATCCATTTTTATTTGATTGTTGTATATGGGTGTGAGATAGAGGTCTAGTTCCAGTCTTCTGCATATGGATATCCAGTTTTCCCAGCACCATTTATGGAAGAGGCTCTCCTTTCATCAATGTAGTTCTTGCCCCCTTTGTCAAAAAATGAGTTGAGTGTAGATGTATGAATGTGTTTCTGGGTTTTCTATTCTGTTCCATTGCTCTATCTGTCTGTTTTTATGCCAGTGCCTTACTGCTTTTATTACTATAGCTCTGAAGTATAATTTAAAGTCAGGTAATGTGATTCCTCCAGTTTTTTTTCTTTTACTCAGGATTGCTTTGGCTTTTCTGGGTCTTTTGTAGTTCCACATAAATTTTAGGATAGTTTTTTCTATGTCTGTGAAGATTGTCATTGGTTATTTTGATAGGAATTGCATCAAATCCACGGATTGCTTTAGGTAGTATGGACATTTTAATAATATTGCTTTTTCAATCTATGAACATGGAATATATTTCCTTTTTTATGTTCTTTTCAATTTCTTGCATCAGTGTTTCATGGTTTTCATTGTAGAGATCTTTCACTTCCTTGGTTAATGCCTAGGTATTTTATTTGCAACTATTATAAATGAGATAATTTTCTGGATTTCTTTTTCAGATTGCTCACTGTTGACATATAGAAATACTATGAATTTTTATATTGATTTTGTATCCTGCAACTCACATAATAAGAGTTTGGAAGTATTCCCTCCTCCTAATTTTTCAGAATAGTTTGAGTAGGACTGGTGTTAATTCTTCTTTAAATGTTTGATAGAATTCAGCAGTGAAGCCAGTAGGTCCTGGGTTTTTTTCTCAGATATTTTTTATTACATCTTTGATCTTGGTACTTGTAATTGGCCTGCTCAGGTTTTGGGTTTTTTTGTGGTTCAATCTAGTAGGATGTATGTGTCTATGAACTTACCTACTTATTTTAGGTTTTCCAATTTATTGGTATATAGTTGCTCATAGTAGCCTCTAGTGATCCTTTGAATTTCTGAAGCATCAGTTATAATGACTCATTTTTCATCTCTGATTTTATTTATTTGGTTTTCTCTCTTTTTTGCTTCATTAGTCTGGCTAAAGTTCTGTCAATTTTATTTATCTTTTCAAGATACAAACTTTATGTTTCATTGATTTTTTGTACTGTTTTCTTTGTTTTCATTACATTTATTTCTGCTCTGATCTTTATTACTTCTTCTACTAACTTTGGGTTTGGTTTGCTCTTGCTTTTTTAGCTCTTTAAGATGCTTTGTTAGATTGTTTATTTGAAATTTTTCTACTTTCTTGATGTGGGCACTAATAGCCATAAATTTTCCTCTTAAGACTCCTTTTGCTATATCTCATAGGTTTTTACATGTTGTGTTTTCACTATCATTTGTTTCAAGAAATTTCTTAAATTTCCTTCTTAATTTCTTTATTGACACACTGGTCATTTAGAAGCCTGTTGTTTAATTTCTATGTGTTTGTAGAGTTTTCAAAATTCCTCTTGTTACTGATTTTTAGTTTTATTCTATTGTGGTTGAAAAAGATACTTGATATAATTTCAATTGTTTTGAATTTTTACAGACGTGTTTGTGGCCTAACATATTGTCTATCCTTGAGAATCCATGTGCTTAGAAGAAGAATGTGTATTCTGCAGCTGGTAGAAATAATGTTCTGTAAATATCCAAGGTTCACTTAATCTATGGCAGATTAAGTTTGATGTTTCTTTGTTGATTTTCTGTCTAGATGATTAGTCTAATGTTAAAAGTAAGTGTTGAAGTCTCCAGCTATTACGTTATTGTATTGGGGTATATCTGCCATTTTAGCTCTAATAACAGTTGCTTTATATATCTGGGTGCTCTAGAGTTGGAGATATATATATATATATACACATATGCACACATATTTGTTATATCCCCTTGCTGAATTGATCTCTTTATCCCTTCTTTGTTCTTTTTATAGTTTTTGTCTTGAAATCTATTTTGTCTAACCATAGCCAATCCTGCACTTTTTTGGTTTCCATTTGCATGGAACATCTTTTTTCGTACCTTCTTTTTCAGTCTATGTGTATCTTTACAGGTGAAGTGTATATCTTTACAGGTGAAACGTGTATCTTGTAGACAACAGATCATTGGGTCTTATTTTTTGGTTTATTATTTTTTTAATTCAGTCGTCTACTCTATCTTTTGATTGGATAATTTAATCCATTTACATTCAATGTTATCATTGATAAGTAGAGACTTACCCCTGCCATTTTGTTATGTGTTTTCTGGTTGTTTATTTTGGTTTTATCTTCCTTTTTTCTTTCCTTTCTGTCTTCCTCTTTGTGAAGGTGTTTTTCTCTGGTAGTATGTTTTAATTTCTTGCTTTTAATTTTTTGTGTTTCTATTGTAAGTTTTTTGATTTGAGGTTACCATGAGGCTTGCAAATAATATGTTATAACCTATTATTTTAAACTGCTGTTAACACTGATTGCACAAGTGAACAAACAAGCAAAGAGAAAATAAAAATTATGCATTTTAATTTCTCCTCTTTTTAAACTTTTTGTTGTTTCTGTTTATATCTTATTGTATTGTGTCTTAAAAAGTTGCTGCAGTTATATTATTTGATAGACTTATCCTTTAGTGCTTTTGCTCAATATATGAGTAGTTTACACATGATGATTACAGTGATATAATATTCTGTGTTCTTAATATGTTTTTCTGTGTGCTTACTATTACCAGTGACTTTGTAACTTCATATGATATTTTCTCATTAACATACTTTTCTTTCAGATTGAAGAACTCCCTTTAGCCTTTCTTATAGGACATGTGTGGTGTTGATAACATTCCTCAGCTTTTGTTTTTCTGGGAAGGTCTCTATTTTTCCTTCATGATTGAAATGTATTTTCATCAGATTTGCTATTCTAGGATAAACTTCCTTCAGCACTTTAAGCATGTCATGCCAATCTCTCCTGTCTTGTAAGATTTCCACTGAAAAGTCTGATGCCATACATATTGGAGACCTATTGTATGTTATTTGTTTCTGTTTTCTTGCTGCTTTTAGAATCCTTCCTTTATCCTTGACCTTTGGGAATTTGATTACTAAATGTTTTGAAGTAGTGTTATTTGAGTTAATTCTGCTTGATGTTCTATAAGCTTCTTGTACTTGAATAATATCTTTTTCTAGTTTGGGAAGTTCTCTGTTATTATCCATTTGAATCAAATTTCTACCCATAGCTCTCTATCTCCTCTTTAAGGCCAATAACTCAGATTTGCCCTTTTGAGGCTATTTTCCAGATCACATAGGCATGCTTTGTTCTTTTTTAATTCTTTCTGATTTTTTATCCTATGACTGAGTATTTTCAAATAGTCTGTCTTCAAGCTCACTAATTCTTTCTTCTGCTTGATCAATTCTGCTCTTAAGAAAGTCTGATGCATTCTTTAGTATGTCAATTGCATTTTTCAACTCAAGAATTTCTGCTTGATTCTAGTTAATTATTTCAATATATTTGTTAAATTTATCTAATAGATTTCTGAATTCCTTCTCTAGGTTATCTTGAATTAAGTCGTGTTTCCTCAAGACAGCTATTTTGAAATTGTCATCTGAAAAGACACATAAGTCTCTCTTTCCAGGATTGGTAACTGGTGCCTTATTTAGTTCATTTAGTGAGGTCATGTTTTCTTTGATGGTCTTGATTCTTATGGGTATTCATTGCTGTCTGGGCATTCAACAGTTAGGTATTTATTGTAGTCTTTGTGGTTGGCTTGTTTGTACCTGTCCTTCAGGGAAAGGATTTCAAGGTATTCAAAGAGACCTTGGTGTTGTGATCTAAGTTTTTGGTCACTGCAGCCACATCTGCATTAGAGGGCATCCCAAGTCCAGTAATGCTGTGACTCTTGCAGATTCATGGAGATACTGCCTTGGTGGTCTCAGATAATTTCTGGACGAATTCTCTGGATTACCAGGCAAAGGCTCTTCTTCTCTTCCCTTAACTTTCTCTGAAACAAACAGAGTCACTCTTTGTGTGCTGAGCTGCCTGGAGCTGGGGGTGGAGTGACACAGCACCTCTGTGGCTATCACCAGTTAGACTGTACTGAGTCAGATCCAAAGACAGTACAGCACTGGTGCCTTATTTAGTTTGCCCAAGGCCCACAGTAACAACTGCCTGGCTACCTGCCTGTGTTCACTCATTTCTTTAGGGCTCCACCAATAGCCTGTGGCAAATACAGCCAGGCTTATTTCCTTCCCTTCAGGGCGGCAAGTTCCACTGATCCCAGGCAGGTCCAGAGATGACATCCAGGAGCCAGGGCCTGGAGTCAGAAACCTCAGGAATCTACCTGGTCCTCTATTCTACTGTGGCTGAGCTGACACTCAAGCCACTAAACAAAGCCCTTCCTACTCTTCTCTGTCCTTTCCACAAGCAGAGGAGTCTCTTCCCTAGGCCCCAGGCCGATGGTGAGTGCCACCTGGCTACCCCAGATGTTCACTCAAGGCCCTAGGCCACTTCAGTCACCTTGTGGTAAATGCTGCTGGGCCATGACTCTCCATTCAGTGGGCTCTAGTCCAGTGCATGTCCAGAAATGAAAAAACTGCATCTCTTGAGAGTGAAGTATCTTTTCCTTCTTTGGTATTTAAGTTATCACCAGTATATACTAGGCTTCCTCAGTCTTGCAAAAGCAAAAAATAAACCTAACATCTGAATAATTTCAATAAGTGCTAAGTATGTGTAAAACAATGCACATAATAATGACTTTATGCCTTCTACGATAGTATGCTGACTGATAAATACTACTGATAACTAATATACAACATTTAATTATCTACAATGTTAAAAAATACTTTTATATATTTCCAAGAGGATATAGAAAAACATACATACTTTCCATACTTATTGAACTTACGACTGTACTGGCAGGCAAGACATGAATGCATGAAAATATAAAAATAAGTTTTAAATACCTATTTGAGATTTCTTTTCAATAGATTTTACTCTACTAATATTTATGGAATACTTACTATGCATCAGAACTTGTGTTAGGTATTAGTATACAAGAAATAATACAAGGAGGTTATTTCTTTCAAGAACTCCACCATCTAGCGGGGGAGGAAAACTTTCAAACATACAGTTCCAAAATATCATCAGCAGTACAGAGAAAGGTATATGGTGCTATGGAATTCAGATAAGGAAAGGCTTAATTCTGCTGACAGTGGGTCTGAAGGTTTATCAAGGAAGGCTTCCCAAAGGAGGTGAGACTCACATTAGGTCTTGTAGAATGAGAGTTTCCCAGGCCAAAAAGAAAGAGCACTCCAAGAAGGGAGGATATTACATACAACGCCATGCAGGTAGAAAGATTATCGAAGAGGGTGACAGACTGGGATAATTGTGATAACCATTGTTAGCCTAATTACTGTTATTCAGTGAGGAAAATGATATAAAAACAACCTAAAAATGTCAATTTTACATTTTTTTCAGGTCTACCAGCTTGTCAGTATAAATGGAGATGAGCTCAAGGCCTCCTTAAGTAGAATCTTAACATTGCAACTAACATATTAACAGGTTTCCCGTTTATTAGTGTAGGATAATTCATTAAAAAACAATGTATTCAGACTTCATAAGCAAAAGCATGCCTTCCACTTTAGTCTAGTATATCTAATTATATGAGGACTGCTATTAACATTAAATAAATCATCTAATAGATAATTTAAACGTGCTGTAGTGTTCAAAAGCAAGTCTACTTTTTCAAAAGTAATCCTAATTGCAGCAGAGGCATCATGAAATATCTGATTAGTACAACGCTAAGGAGTGAGAATCATTTCTTATAAATGTACAATTAAAGAAGTTGTCAATTATAGCATAAATTGATCAGCATGTATATGATACAAAAACATGTTAACCTGAATAAGTTTAGACTATCAGAACTACTATTGTGAAATATTCCTTTGAAGCACTGACTGTAAAGAACACAGTGGAATCAAAATTATAAGAACTATAGATAATAACATTTATAGTTACAGAATTCTGATTATATGAATTCCAGGAATTAAACGTTGCACCATCCACTTTCACACAAAAACAAACTGGATAAATGAGTGATGACATTCATTTTGTCAGTTTACAAGGTACAGAAAAGCTTTATGTATTAATTCTGTCAATGAGAAAATAATAAATAATTTTGTATTTAATCCTATTTGAATTTAATTGAAACCCTATAGAGCATTCCGCATGAATAGTTTTCAACAAAAAAGTGATGTCCTTAAAGAATAAGGAGCTTTAGCTTCCTCTTCAAACATAAGAAGCATTGACATTGAACTTGCTTCCTCTTACCTCAAGTGAATGATTACCTCTTGTAAATGAATTTTGGCAGAATTTTCCAACTCCAGCCTCAGTTGTTTCTTTTTGCTATTTGTTTTGTTGCTTTTTGAAATAAAGCTTCTCTTCCCTGTGCTTTGCCCATCACTTGTGGCAGGAATCAATGGTACCTTAAAGACACCGACTCATTGGTGCAGAAAGCTAAAACCTGTCTCTTTAAAGCCCAACCTGGATCAGGACCGAAATTAAACTGGATTAACTCCTAATTTGTTCCTGCGTCCTAGTCTTCTATTGACTGTTTCCCAGTCCCTAATAATTGTCCTTGTTCATGTGTAAGACACTGTGTCCTCTTCTTAGTTAATTGAGTCTTTCGTTTTGACTTTCTATTCTCAACTTTGACTATTTTTTTTGCTCTCTGGGCTAAAACTAATATGCAGATACCGTTTTCCCTTCCTGATCTCAATAGTTCGTAGTTTCTGTTGAGCAGCTTATACATGTCACTTTAGAGCAATTTCCTTTAATGCTTTTATGCAATTTCCCTCAAGATGCTTTTTAAAATTTATTTTGTGTCTTCCTTCCCTTCCTTTCTCTTCCTTCCCTTGTTCTCGCCCTCTCTCTCAATCCTTGCAAACACACAAACACATGTACTTTTACTACATTATTATGTACCTGTTGATATTGTCTCTAGGAATTTCATATGCAAGTATATATTTTGTATCTCATTTTGACAACATGAAATCTATGCACAAAGAGTCATCTACTTCCTTTGCCCAAAAGCTGGGGCCCAGTAAATTGTATTGAGCAAGCAAAATTGTTTGGCTCATTTATTCACTAATTTGCTCATTCATTCAACAGATATTTATTCAGTGTTTGATATGTGCCAGGTCTTATACTAACTAAGTGCTGAATTCAATAATCAATATGGCCACAAGAAATTTTTTATGATATTTCACTTTCTCTGCCTTACAGATGTCCTTTTCATGGAACATTCTCTTCTACGTTGTTTTTCTAGCATTTTCTGCTCATCTGTCATGATTCAACTTAAATACGAGGTTTTCCATGAAATGTCTTCTAACTTTTAGATGTTTATCAGTTTCTTGTCTTTGCTATCATCCTAGAATATGGGATGTTTCATATTTCGCAGTAATTACGTATTCACATGTCTGTTTCCTCCCAATTAGACTCACTTTGTAGGAAGAGACATGATCTCTTGCCCAGTACTTGTAACAATGCATGGCACGTAGTAGGTCCTTAGTCAGTTGTATACATGATAATAAGAGCATCTACATGTACAAAATTTAGTACAAAGTCAACATCCAGCAGTTTAATAGTATTATTCATAATCAATCCCAAACCAAGTGATTCCAAGGACCTATAACGTTTTAAAAGCTAGTGTTAATCGAGACAAGTTTATTTACATAAAAAGGAATCTGAAGCAGCAGATTTGATTGCCACGTCCTCTAGAATATAACATATTCAGAAGCCCATGGGAACTTTATATTAACCCCTCTGTAGGGACCAGATAGATACTATAAGTTAATACGGTATATTATAAGGAAATTAATCCAAGGATTCTGTTTTTTTTTTTTATTGTTAGAAGAATGAAACATCCTCAACAATTTGCCTATGCCCATTACCATTTTTATGGTAATGACTCCAGATTTACACCTCCAACAGCATTCCAAGTGTCTTATCCATCTCAATACCAGTTATGTCCCATGGAATAACTCAGAGATATTGTAAACATTATCTTTTAAAAAGAGAACTGTCAATTCTACCTTCAAACCTCCCTTCAATCCTCATCTCTGTAAATGGCACTGTCCAACATCTCAAGTCAGAAACACAGGCACAGCAACCCTGACTTGGTCTTGATTCCACCTTTTCTATCTTCACTCTCATCCAATCCTTAACAAGCCCTGCTGTCCTCATCCCAAATTGATTAAACCCTTCTCTCCATTTCCTGTAATGTATTACATCAGTGGAGAGTCCCATTTCTTCCTGTGTTTAGTACTGAAACAACTTCCTATCTGTCCTCCTTATTTCTGATCCTGCTGTTTCTAATTCAAAGCGTTTCTTAAAATGTGTACTATATATACTATTCCTCAAAACCATCCAGTGACTTCCAATTTTATTTAGAATAAAATTTCAAATTCTTTTTATGGTTTATCAAGTATCACCTGCCTCTCTAATTGTTCTTACAATGTTTCAGCTTCAATGATTTTCTTTGAACTCCTGTAACACACCAAGGTCTTTACCAGCTCAGAGCCTTTGCACAAGCTGTTCTTTCTTCCTGAAATGCTGTTTCCCTGCAATCCTTTCATTGTTGGTTCCTTCTTAGCATTTGGATCTCTGTTCATATTCTCTGGTCATGCTCTTGAAATAGATGTCCCCTCAATCCCACAGAAACATGTAATTTTTCCATTTTGGATCGTTCGATTGCTTCTTAATTCTCAACAGAATTGGTGACTTTGCTTTAATAATACTTGTCTTTATTCATGTTTTACTTGTTTTCCCTCCTAGAGTATAAATTTTTTTTAGGCAAGTACTCTGCCTCCCTCATAAGTCTTTTTACCCCCAGGGACCAGTATGGCATCTAAAAAAATGTGTGTTGATAAGAAAATGCAATAAAATAAAATAACCAAAATTTAAAAAAAAACTCAGTAGGCCTTAACTGAACAACTACTTTCTGCACACAGATATATCTATAAATTCATAGACCTTTAATATTCACAATAGCACTGTAAGGTGCATTGTATCATTCTCATTTAATTAATGTGAAAAGCGAGTTTCTCAAAGTGTTAGTACAACTTTTGGATTTTAATGTAAGTTCCTGAATCTAATCCCAGTCCTTTGTATTTTTTCATTCTATACTCCCAAAGCCATCATTTAATTTAAAGATAGTTTTTACCTCTTGCTGACATTTAACCATTAAATTTTTTTCCACCAGTTAAATTAAAAAGAAAAAAAAATCAAGGAAAATAAAGTCCATGGCAATACATACTGGCATTCTGTCTTTGAAAACAACCAAAAAAAAAAAAAAATCAATAAAAATCTACTACATAAACCTGCCGTAATAAATTAAAGATGTGTTAAAAGGAAAGAACGGATGCTTCTGTTGATAAGGCTCATGGCCAGTGGCCAAAAGGCAATCTTCTGCTGTTCTTTAATAACTTGGTGTAAAAACTTTGGAAATTTTTATACCACTACTGTATTATAGCACTTTAGTAATAAATTACAGGAAGTAATAAGCATGTTATTTTCCTAAGTGTACTAAATTGTGAAACAAAGAGTTCTTCATCCAAGTGCCTACTGTCTGTTGCAAAGTCAGTTTAAGAAACCAGCTACGAAAACTCATCTTTTTTTTTTAATCCAACAATCATTCATAGAACACCTAATTGGCATGCAGTGGCATGGTGGTTGAGAGTTAAAGCTCAGAAATCAAGGGTTCAAGTCTCTCCTCCACTCTGTGCCAGCTGTATGAAACTGAATAAGTTATTCCTTTTTCTCATTATTAAAATAGAGTTAATAATAATGTCTATCTGATAGGGTTATGGGGGGAATAAAAGAGTGAAATGATTAAAATGCCCACTATGTACTAAGATCTCCAAAAAAATAATGTTAACTTTGGCTTCAGAATGATGTGTTCTGAGGGGCATAAGTTTATGATACTCTGGGTGTTGAGAATGTAAGTATTATGGAAGGGATAACAAGGTACCTGGCAGAGTGCATGGAGTTAAATAACCTCGAGGTCTTTTAGGAACAAGCTATTCCCTTGCCATTTTTTAAAATAGCTTTTTTTGAGGTATAATTTGCACATCATAAAATTCACCCACTTAAGTGTACAACTGAATGACTTTTAGGAAATTTACAGGGTTATATAACCATCACCAAAATCTAACGTCAGAATATTTTCATTGCCTCAAAAAGATTCCTCATGCTTACTTACAGTAACAGCCGTTCACACCCCCGCCCCAGGCAAACACTAGTCTACATTCTGTCTCTGTAGATTTGCCTCTTCTGGATATTTTATATAAATTGTATTATACAGTATGTGATCTTTTGTGTGTGAGTTCTTTCAGATCACATATTGTGAAAGTCCAACTCTGTGGTAGCATGTCTCAGTTTGCTTCTATTGCTAAATCATGTTCCATTCTGTCAATAAAATACATTGTTTTGATCAATCACCAGTTGACAGATTTTGGAGTTGTTTCTCATTTTTGACTTCGACAAATCATGCTAGTATAAACATTTGTATACAAGTCTTTTGCTACACTTGTGTTTTCATTTCTCTTCAGTACATTCCCAGGAGCTCTCCTTTTCCATTTTATAGGAAAGATCTGCCCCTGAAAGCCCCCAGTGCAACTTGTTGGAAGTGGGTAGAGAGTTCCAATTCCAACTCACCAGTAACTACTGAGTGGTCAGCTCACACAATGAAGTAGGGAAAAAAAAAGGCACATCAGTTCTTGTCTCTGCCCTTTTTCCCCTAAATCCCCTTGTGACTTTGGAAGATAACTGGACCTCATAGCATCTAGGCATCTTCACTTGTGAACCAAAGGCAGAAACTAGATGTTCTCTGAACTCTCTTTTACCTTAAAAAACTTATAACACTCTTAGTAACTAAAATTTTATAAAGAAATCCAAAAAGCACAATCAATGGATTATCTCCCTTGCCCCTGAAATTTTCTGGGCATAGCCAGCACATAGCATAGTCACAAAAAAATATGACACCGAAAGCATTTGAATATTGTCTATTGCATGCAGAATCCAGGATTTACCAGTTGGCACCTTACACGTGCCTGTTTTGCTCTTAAAATTCTTGCATATCACTGTATTTATCTGTCCATCTTTTGCTAAGGCAGTTACTTTGTTCAGAGTTAATTGGGCATAAAACCAATATCAGTACAAGAAAATAGGTGGATTGTTTTAATAAACATTTAAAAAGTATAAATCCAAGTAACTATCATTACCTCCAAAATAGTCACCTCACTGGATTTACACTTCTTTATTCTGATATCACTCAGAGCATACTTGGATATTTCCCTTTGGAACTGCCCTCCAAACTAGTGGTATAGCCAATTTCTAAAATTAATTTTCAAATCTTATTATGAAATGTTTAGCTTGTAGAAAGAGGTATAAAGAATACTACAATAAGCATGCATGTACCAATTGCAAAGCTTTAAAGTAATTGATTACCGATGCTCTGGGGTCTATTAGCACCCTCTCAACTTTCTCTGTCCTTATCTCCAATAATTTCTGCACTTGAGCATGACTGTCCTCACACATATATTTATAATTTTTGCATATGTATGTTACCCTATGTAATATACGATATTGCTTTCCTAGTTTAAACATGTATATAAATGGTATCAAACTATATGTATTATTTATCAGTTTGCTGGATTCACTCAATATCATGTTTGGTGAACTTATTTACATTGCTACGTGAGTTCTAATTCGATATTCACCTTGTATAACATTAAATTTTTAATAAACCACAATTATTTATCCTATTTCCTATTGATATATATTTAGATGATATCTAGTATTTTGCTACCACAAACACTTTAGCTGTAAACATTCTTGTATCTTTCTTCTCTGTATACTTATTGAGGGGTTCCCTAGAGTTACCTTCACCTAGAGTTTCATTACCTAGGAATGAAATTTCCAGATACTGAAAAATGAACACCTTCATTTTTACTAATTACTACTGCATTTTCTCCAAACTGCACCCATTTTTATTCTATTCATCAAGGTATAAAGCTCCCATTTGTGCACAACTCCCCAAAACTCAGTACTGTTAGACATTTTAATTTTCCCAGTTGCCAATTTGATTCTTAAATATCAAATTTAACCAACAATAAGTGACTATGTCCTTTGAATATACCTCTGTGCTTGGTTCTGTGTGGAATGCAAAAGATGATATAGTGGCAGTACTACTGAAATTGGAGGAACCAAAAATTGAGCCCTCACTCCTGCCGTCTGTGAAAACCTAAGCAAGTTTTTAACTTCTTCAAGCCTCAGTTTCTTCATCTGTAATATGAAGGGTTGGAGAGGAAAAACTTTCAAGCTCCTTTCACCTTCCATCCTACTTGACTTTATGATGCTCTATGGGAGCTTATAAGACAGGAGGAGATGCAAAACACACATAAGTAACTTTAACAGCAGACCCAAATATACATGTAAAGGTTTTGGGAGAACATAGGACACAGGATCTAAATAGGGGCGAGGAAGAAACTAGAAAGGTTTCACCAAGCAGATTGAATGAGATTCACCAAGACGGTATGGATGGAATGGACTAAAGACATTTAAGGAGAGGAAAGAGCATGGCAGGTGGGGTCGTAAAAGAAGACAGTGAAAGGAGAGGGGCAAGGATAGGGAACAGGGCAAGGATATGGAGAGAGGCAAGGATAGAGAGAAGGGTGTGGCTGGAGCAAAAGGTGTTTAGGTACATGCTGGGAAGCAGAGAAGATGAGGCCAGATATATTGTGATTTTTATTATGTCAAACTGTAATAAATCTTTGTTATGTTATCAATAATTTGATTTTTAAAACCCCTCAAAGCAATGTGGAATCAAATCTGCAAATAAGGCAGACAGTCATTTTATTTTCACTTTAAAACGATGCCATGAAACCAATTTCTTCTGAGGCCAATAGGCTGGTTCTACAGTCACTTCTCAAGCAGGGCTGCTCAGGGGGTTTGAGAAATGGAAAGAAGCATTGCAGAAAAAAGAATGGAGTCTCCTTGGGTGCAAGCTTTGAACAGACATGCTTCTTTGGATATTTGAATTTTATCAGGCGGCTTAAAAGATTCATTATTTTATAGTTATATTTGGTATTGAAAATTCTCAGAACCTGATAGAATTTTAGTATTCCCACAAAAAATTTTTAAAGTACAAACATGGTTTTTTTATTACTGGGAGGAAAAAAAATGCCTTCTAAGAAGCTTCAACTGCCTATGGTAGAATGGTGGAGGATTTTGAAAAAAAATAATTAATGTACCTCATTTTGAATAAACTGATTTATTGTTGGTTATAAACATGGACCTCACAGGCAAAATACCTGGGTTCAAATCTGGACTTTCCTATTGTAAAGTGGAATATTTATTTAAGCAAGTTATTTAAGATCAGTTTGTTAGCATTAGGATTGCATTTGGCTACATGTAACAAAATACCTAAATCAACTTCTTCCACCCGTGTAAGTGTCTTGTTTTTCTTATATCATAGGAAGTCAGAGGGGGGCTGCTGAAGACCAGCTCTATGGTATTGCTAATGACCCATGCTCCTTCCAGCTTTCTGCTCCACCATTCTGGATATGTAGGTTTTGTCCTTGGTTTCAAGATAGCTCCTTTATCACTAAGCATTGCTTCTGAGTTTGAAAAAGAAACAAGGGAGAATGAACCAAAATCCCTCCCTTTATAAGACTTTGTATTTTTAACTTGGGAGGCTGAGGCAGGAGAATGGCGTGAACCTGGGAGGCGCAGCTTGCAGTGAGCCAAGATCGCACCACTGCACTCCAGCCTGGGTGACCGAGCGAGACTCCTTCTCAAAAAAAAAAAAAAAAATCCGGAATCTACAATGAACTCAAACAAATTTACAAGAAAAAAACAACCCCACCAAAAAGTGGGCGAAGGATATGAACAGACACTTCTCAAAAGAAGACATTTATGCAGCCAAAAAACACATGAAAAAATGCTCATCATCACTGGCCATCAGAGAAATGCAAATCAAAACCACAATGAGATACCATCTCACACCAGTTATAATGATGATCATTAAAAAGTCAGGAAACAACAGGTGCTGGAGAGGATGTGAAGAAATAGGAACACTTTTACACTGTTGGTGGGACTGTAAACTAGTTCAGCCATTGTGGAAGTCAGTGTGGTGATTCCTCAGGAATCTAGAACTAGAAATACCATTTGACCCAGCCATCCCATTACTGGGTATATACCCAAAGGATTATAAATCATGCTGCTGTAAAGACACATGCACACTTATGTTTATTGCGGCATTATTCACAATAGCAAAGACTTGGAACCAACCAACCCAAATGTCCAACAATAATAGACTGGATTAAGAAAATGCGGCACATATACATCATGGAATACTATGCAGCCATAAAAAATGAGGAGTTCATGTCCTTTGTAGGGACATGGATGAAGCTGGAAACCATCATTCTCAGCAAACTATCGCAAGGACAAAAAACCAAACACCACATGTTCTCACTTATAGGTGGGAATTGAACAATGAGAACACATGGACACAGGAAGGGGAACATCACACACCAGGGCCTGTTGTGGAGTGGGGGGACGGGGGAGGGATAGCATTAGGAGATATACCTAATGCTAAATGACGAGTGAATGGGTGCAGCACACCAACATGGCACATGTATACATATGTAACAAACCTGCACGTTGTGCACATGTACCCTAAAACTTAAAGTATAATAATAATAAAATTTTAAAAAAACAAACAAAAAAGACTTTGTATTTTTATCCAGAAGGGTACTCCAATCAAGAGACTTACTTAAGTCCTACTGGTTATACATTGTAGCATGGGAACCTGCACTCCAGCCTGGGCGACAAAGCGAGACTCCGTCTCAAAAAAAAAGAAAAAAAAAAAATATTGCTGAGTGCATAGTGCATTGCTATCCTAAAGAAAATCAGGGATCTTTTAGTAAAAATGATGTCTAGCCAGGCATACTGGCATGTGCTTGTAGTCCCCGCTACTCAGGAGGCTGAGGCAGGAGAATGGCTTGAACTTGGGAACCAAAAGTTGCTGTGAGCTGGGATTGCGCCACTGCACTCCAGCCTAGGTGACAGAGTGAGACTCTGTCTCAAAAAAAAGCAAACAAACAAACAAAAAAAACCCCAAAACAACAATGACAACAAAAAATGATGTCAAAGTGAGAATTTGATAGCAACAGTGCCTGCTATATATTGAAGAGTTATTTTGAAATTTAAAAGCAAAAAGAAAGTCATAGCATACAGTAACAATTCAATAATTCTTACTACCAAAAGGATTATACTAATGTGTAATTAATAATGTTTTATATATAAATATATATATTCCTCCAAGCACACGTTAATCCTTCATGGCCCAGATCAAATACCACATCTACTAACACCCTTCTCTGATTTTGCCACTCAGATTTTTTTTCGTCACTTAATCAGTTATATTTGATGAAACACAAACTAATCTGACAAGTAAACAAAAAAGGATTGTATTGGAAAGATATAAAACTACAGAATTCAGAGTAGAGTTAGCTCCTGTAGGTTCTATAGGAACCTATAGAAACATGGGAACCTAAATAAGTTTCATGGGGGTAAACACCACCAAGCTTGTGTTTTTAGCCTCTTGAGCTACCATAGCAGGAAGTAAGTCCTTGATTCCTACCAGGATCCACAATGGGATTGCTCTTAAATAGGCAAGTGCTTTGCTGCTAGACAGATAAAGCACGATTGCTGTCTACTATAGGGTCACATGCACGTAAGTGGTTGACTTTGGTCAAATGACACTATGATAGCTCAGTGTTATCCAATTACAGAAATGCCTATTTGTTCACTGAAATTCTGCTGAGTAACTGTAATAAGAATGAGAAGGAAATTGTTTCAGAGAAAATTGCGTGAATAAATTTAGAAGTAACACATGGTTTTAATTCATAGAATGACAGGTGGAATGATTCAGTTTAGACGTAGGCTATGGAAAGGCACTTACTAGCAGCTTAAAAAGCAAAACAGCTAAGCAACATAATATACAAATTGAATACATTTGAATAGTAGCATGACAAGGTCACAACCATGCCTTGAGAGACTATCTGGTCTGTTAATTGTATAAAGAAGCAGAAACAATAATTTCCTGAATATAGGTAATAGATCTATCTATGGGATCTGAAGTGGGGATAAATAGAAAGGGAATAGGTGAGAAAATTAGGAAGACATAGTGGGGAAAAATTGCAATTGGAGATTATATTTAGGAAGCAAGGATGGAAGCCTTCAAGATCTCCTTTGATTTCAAGCTTGGGTGAATTGGTGGTGCCAGAAAAGCAATGGAGAAACAAAAGGCATGATAGGCAGAGGAAGAAGATAAGAAGATGCATGTCGTATATGTTGAGTTTGACATCCCAATAGAATATCTCTGAGAAAATATGCAGAATTTGAATTACATAACTGGTGCTTACCAAAGAACAGGGCTGATGGTATAGAAAACCTTTTGCCATTTCTTATAATTTTCTACAGTTTCCTCTACTCTTGTATTCTCATCAATCACTCAGTTATTTTGCGTATGTCTAGTTCTATGTAATTTCTACATTTGTCTGTATAATGTTATCTCTGTAAGGTGACTTATCTCTGTACACCATAGGCACTATTTTCCCTACTTTACAAGAGGAAATTGAGCCTCAGAAAGAGCCTACTTACTTTTCTTCTTACTAACGAATGAAAAGGCAATGTTAATCATCATTTTTCCCCCTAATCAGTGAGCTATGAAAAAAATTGGGGGTCCATGCAAAATCATTATGTGTAAACTGTAACTCTACAAATTTATGATCGCCTAAAGCTTTCCAAGATCCAGTATCTCATCTGTTGGCAGATTTTTCAAATGAATTCCTACTCAATGAAAAACAGTTCATTTACATTTTAAAAACCTTGTCAGTATTAACCAGATTATTCCTTCTAATTATTCTTTAGGTCTGATCTTAGAAAACTATTTGAAGCCATCTGTTATTTAAATTCAAGTTTATTGCACTTAAAAGAACAGAACTTGATTTATATTATGTCTGATTTGTTCTGATATATATAAAATAATAACTTGACAGGATCTCATAAACAGCAGTTATAGTATAGTACAAGGCTGTAGTATAACTGCCACTGAGATTCATTATCACACACATCTTCTAAGTGCATCTAAAGGTCATACACATTTCAGAATTCTGTCTGTAATCACTATACACCCTGCTGATATGCAACCAGAAAAACATTCTACTCTTAGAAAAAAAAAAAGGTATATTTCTAGTTTTCAGAACACAAACTTCTCAGATACACAAACAAGGCTGCAGTTTAGTATGAGACTCAATGGCCAAGTATATTTGTGGTAACTAAAGCTTCAGTGGAAAGAAGCATTAGGTGGATTTTTCAGATTTGTCTCAACATGGCCAGCTCTGTATATTACACAGTCTATATTCTATGTGCATAGGGCAGATAAAAGGCTCTGTAATTTGTTAAATAGTATCCCAAAATATTAATGTTGCTGGGAATCTCAGAATGTGACCTTATTTGAAAATATAGGGTATTTGTGGACAAAAGTAGTTTTGTGGATGGATGGATGAAAGTGGGCCCTAATTTCAATAAATGGTGTTCCATAAGACCACGTGAAAACACACAGCGGGAGGAAAGCTATATGACAATAGAGTCAGATTTTGGAGTAAGTGACAAGCCAAGGAACGCTGAGGATTGCCAAGAACTACTAGAAGCTAGGAAGAGGGAGGGAAGGATTTTTCCCTAGAGCTTTCAGAGGGAATATAGCCCTGCAGACACCTTTCTTTAAGACTTCTGGGCTTCAGAACTGTGACAGAGTATATTTATTTTGTTTTACGCCACCCAATTTTTTACAGCAGCCTGGGAAACTAACACTGGTTCTAAATGACACATTGACAACTCTAATTCTGTTTGCTTCCCTTACATAAGCAGAGAACCATTTGAGGTGATACCATCTCCACACTCCTCCCATATCCTTGGTAAGCAATTGTGCAAACACATGGATAAAACACATGCATTTTGATATCTTTATGCAAAAGTGTCTTCAAATAAAAAATAATTTAAGAGAAATTCTAATCAAGTTTAAAATTACATTTTAAATCATTTCCTTTCATTAACAATTCTTATTGCCTTCCTAAATGTGCAAATTATTGGCATCCAAGGGACCCAAGGGAGTAAGAGGAGTATGACATGATGACAATATCTCCTTCTTGAAACATGTAAAATTTAATCATAATAACCTGGACCTTTTGCTTCTTTCTTACCATTTCTGAGATCTATGAATCAGTTCTTGGCCTCAAGTCTTTGGCACATTTTTGGTGGGCTTGTTTACAAACTATAAATGCTTTGTGGATTCTGCTATCACCACAGTTCTGATGGCCCCAAATCCTCAATCTTCTTTATCATTAATCTGATTTGGAGCCTGGTATCTTCAACTGTTTTCCATAGTTGACTGACTTGTTACATCAAACTGAACATTGTGCAGAATGCAAGATCTGCAATCAACACGGTGCTATTTGGTAATATTAATCACATTCTTTTCTTTGTGCTTTTGTCCCCTCTTATAAGGACTATTTTTCTTTCCTGCCCCACACCAATAAGAAACAAGGATGCAACAATAACAATGACAACAGACCTAAGTGGAATCTTGGAAGCATGCTAGCAAAGCTGATGCTTCCCCCTGCATAAGCTAGCTAAGACCAGGCACGGTGTAGGAGGAAAAGAGACAAGATTGTGACTCAAAAGTGTAGACAGAGAATTCACCAGAAGGACAGACCCAGGAAGGTGGGATCCTCACCATGCTAGAAAAAGAATATCCATCTCAAGGGTAAGGAGGGGATGAAAGAGAGACAATAGATTCATCCCCTAGGGATAAAATAATTGAATGTCTTGCATACATATATAATATATACAGCATAGGAAAAAAAGTTACTTGTGACTATACGAAGCTATTTTTATATCATTTCCTTTAATCTTCAAAACAACTCATTAATAAATATTGTCACTAGAGGAAATTGAAAGCTTAAACATCATGCCCAAGGACATACAGCTACTAACTGCTGGAGTTAGAACACACTTCCTCTGACTATAAATCCACTGTCCTCTTTCCAACTTAGTTTATAACCCATGATTTATTTGCTTTTTTCTGCATTCTAAGAACTTAATAAGTAAAATTACAAATGCCTTACCCAATTGTTCAAGGAAAAAATTTATTCTCCCCTTATTCTCTACTAATTTCATATATGAAACACCTAATCGTGTTGCTAGGCTCACAGCTTGCTATATCCCCTTTAGGAAAGAAAAAATTCTGCCACTTATGTATATGCATTTTTATTTTCCTCCCTGTGAGATGTCCTTTTCCTGATACAAGTCCTCCCTAAATGTCAAGATTCAAACACATCATTCTCTGTCCATTTTCTTAGCTAAGGGGCAGTAGTCTCGGTGAAGGTGATTTAAGCCTAGAGCTAAAGAGCCCTAGGTAGTATCATGTGTTTTGAGTAAAAAACTGTTCATTTTTTTCTGAGCCTTGAGTTCTCCTCCCAAGGACTACTTCCTGCTCTCCACTTCCGTAAGAAAATGTTTCAGCCTGTTTGGAACCAGCAACATAAGAATAGAGAAAGAAAGGGCTTGTGAAAGATGGACCCAATTATAGCAGTCTGCATTTTCTTATAATACTGGTGACAGCAGCAAAGTTGTGAAGCTGCTTTTAAGTCTATGATAAATAGGCTTAAATAGAAAAAGTTCTGCGGGTCCAAAGTCAATAAAAATGTGCATAATGTACTTGGAGTTAGATAGTAAATGAGGTCACAAATGCACTGAAAGCGGAACTATTGGAAAGCCATGGGTGTATTTAGGTAGATACTACTTAAAAAAGAGAAAGAGAGAGAGAAAAAAAAATAAGAAAAAGTGAGGAGAGATGCCAGAGGAAATTCGGAAAGCAAGAAATCTATGTACCATGTCAACCTCTACCTTTGATAGGGAAAGCAGCTCTTTAGGGAGTTATACATCCCCCATCTTGCAAGTGTATCATCTCTTCTCAGTCAGTAAAATAGCTTCTATCATGATGAGCCTCTTTATTCTCCTTGAAACAATTCGACCCATAGAACAAAAATGCTGCTTGTCTATGAAAGTCTTTACCAGGATCCATGAGCCCAAGGCATTTCCCTAGAAGCAGTCTTTCTCAAATTTATGGTCCATGAGAATTACCTAGGAACTGCAAAATGCACATTTTCTAACTTCACCCCCAGAGAGTCTCAGGGGGAGCTTCAAACATTCACATTTTTAAAGGTCCCCTGTAGATTCCGATGCAGGCTCTTTTTTGCCACACCTGAAACTTATAGGCAGGAAGAAACAAATGCTCAGAGCCCTTCCTATGTACCAGTTACAGTTCCAAGGGCTTTCTCTGTTCTCCTGTTGTTTTTATTAATAACTCATTAACTTATCACAACCACACTCCGAGGTAGATGCTATGAGACCCATTTTACCAATACTGGTAAAAGTCACAGTTAGTAAGTAAACATAATTCAAGTCTCTGGTCTGTCTCATTGCTGTGCTCTTTTTCACTCCGACACATAGGAGTATGACTGTCTAGGAAAATAGGTTAACAGAGGAGACAAAGAACTCAGGAAGCATACAATTATGTGCACAAGATGTGCTGACAAAGGACTATAAGTACAGTCAATAAGAATTAGTGGTGGATTTTCCAATAACCACAGACCCTGATAAGTCTATAGGACCAACCTACAAAAGGAAGTTGGGTGTTGGGTGAAGGACTTTATTGGAATCCATCTAATGTGGACTGTGAGAGAAACGTTAAGTTGCCAAGGAGAATAAAAGCTTCATGTGGCTTGTTCACTATGGGAAATGAAAAGTCAAGAGAAAAGTGGGACTTCAGAGGATGAGGAGTGAAATAAGCCCTGGAGCCATCTGTGGATGTAGCATAAGATCCATAAGCACATTATTTCATAGGATTTGCAATAGCCAAAGGTCTTGGAAACCAAATCGCAAAGATCAAGAGAGAGTTTTAAGAAACAGTGGGGCAGATAAATTATATTTGTTGAATCTAAAGGAGCAGCCACTAATCCAAAGAAAAAAATGGAATTTATTGTGTTCTGCTAATCCTGAGTCACATAGATATGATGCAAGAAAAAGAAAAGATGGAATGAACCAATCCCAGCTGACCTGGCATATTCCCAGGTACTTTCAAGTATGTTATCTTATTAAAGCATCACAAAATCCCCAGTATGTAGGCAGAATAGACATCAGTATTCCCAATTTCCAGAAAAGGAAATTAAAGTAACAATACTGATTACTGTTGTTATTTTTAAAGGTAATTCTTGAAGTCATGTTGTTAGTAAATGTAGGATCTGGGACTGCACACAGGCATTCTGACTCCTATGTTAGTGCTCTCTTCAAATATTGACATACACAGAGGCATAGACACTACAGAACTCAATTCTGACAGAAAGTTCTGGTGTCCACTGCACCTATGTATTGTGTAGGTGTGGTGGTTTTAAAGATACATCCATACTGTTTTCAATATTCTTCTCTTCCAGTGGTGGAGTTTACTTCCCCTTGCCTTGAGTGTGTATTGGACTTAGTGACTTGCTTCTGGACAACAGAATAATGCAGAAGTGATGGAATGTCACTTCTGAGTTTAGGTTACAAAAAGACTGTGGCTTCTGTCTTGGGAGGGCTCTCTCACACGCTCTCCTTCTTGGATCTTGCTCTGAAGGAAACCAGCAGCCATGCATGAGGATACTTCAGCAGCTTATGGAGAAGTCCATGTGGTGAGGAACTGGGGCTAGTCCACAACCACCTGAGTGAACCTGAAAGCGGATCTTCCCCTCCCTCAAGCATTGAGTTGACTGCTGGCCCAACCAACAGCTTGTCTGCAACTTCATGAGAGACCTTGACTCAGAAGCACTCAATTAACTCATGAAAACTGTGAGATAAATTTTTGTTGTTTTAAGCCACTAAGTTTGAGGTGATTTGTTATATAGTAATGGATAACTAATATAGCAGGGAATCAAATGATTTTTACATCATAGGCAATTCTGATTTATTAATCAAACCACATATTTAAACAGAAAAACTTTGTCCTACTCCAGTGGAACCACTTTTTAATAAAAAAAATTAGAGCTGTAGAAATAAGGAAGCTTTGACTATCAAGGAAAGCTTGATGTGTACCCTGGCTGATGGCCAGGGTACACTCCCTGTGGAAAGCTGGCGTCCTCACCAAATCACCTCAACATTGCTGAACTGGTTCCCATTTTCTTTATTAGCAGAAACTGCACAAATTAGAGACTTAATTGAGCTAACAACCATCCCATTGAAAATATGAAATTTCTCTGAAGGTGTTTAAATGACTAGTTATCCACTCATTAGTTGGAATTAAAGCCCATTATGCTCCTAATAACTCACTGCTAAAACGGCCTGTGTTGAGAAATGGAGGATTTGATGAAGGCAGGTGGCAAGGTATTATTTCATTTTGGAGCACTTTGGGGGCCTGGGTAGAGGTCCACAGTGGGCTGACACTTTGGAAAGGAATGATGAAGTGGAGACAGGCATCTTGGGTGGAGTGGCACAATGCCAAAACCCAACTCAGGCAGTGTAAAATATATATATGTATTATATATATATAAAATACATATAATATAATAAGAATTTAAGATATCTCAAATATATGTAAAATATATATATTTTACACTGCCTGAGTATGTGTATATATAATATATATTACATATAGAAATATATAATGTATACTATATATAGAAATATATAATATATACTATATATAGAAATATATAATATATATTATATATAGAAATATATAATATATATTATATATAGAAATATATATTTTATATATATATATATATTTGGAGTCACCACATGGACTTCTCCATAAGCTGCTAAAGTATCCTCATGCATGGCTGCTGGTTTCTTTCAGAGCAAGATCCAAGAGGGAGAGAGTGTGAGAGAGCCCTCCCAAGACAGAAGCTATAGTCTTTTTGTAACCTAAACTCAGAAGTGACATTCCATCACTTCTGCATCATTATATATATTATATATAATTTCTCTCTATTTAATATATATTATATATAATTTCTATATATATTATATATTATATATAATTTCTATATATATTATATATTATATATAATTTCTATATATATTATATATTATATATAATTTCTATATATATTATATATAATTTCCATATATAATATATATGTCTATATATAGACATATATATTATATATGGAAATTATATATATTATATATAGAAATTATATATAATATATAATATATAGAAATTATATATAATATATTATATATAGAAATTATATAATATATATTAAATATAGAGAAATTATATGATATATATTATATATAGAGAAATTATATATAATATATATAGAGAGAAATTATATATAATATATATTATATAGAGAAAAATTATATATAATATATATTATATAGAGAGAAATTATATATAATATATATTATATAGAGAGAAATTATATATAATATATATTATATATAGAGAAATTATATATAATATATATTATATATAGAGAAATTATATATAATATATATTATATATAGAGAAATTATATATAATATATTAGAGAGAAATATATATACAGAAATATATATAGAAATATATATTATATATATTCACATTTGTGTATATATATATATATATATTCTATGGTGCCTATATTCTATTTATAGTGCCTATAATAGCCTTGTAGCCAAGAATAAAGAGCCTTTTTTCTACTTTAAAATTAACCTGGTACTCATCATATCATGAGTTCTAATGGGCCACCCTCTAAACCTAACCAAGATTCGTAACAGAATTTGATGGGAAATGAATTTCAAACTCATACTAACAAATAGGATTTAGAAGACAGCTCATTTGTAAGCTGGGCTAAAGTCTAAAGCATAGTGCCTTAATGTGGAAAACTTAGACTCACAAACAACTTTTTATGGTGTTATCTTTTAAATTTTAAGGATCTTTATGCTTCACTCAAATTATATTCTTTAGTACATTGCTTCTCAAACTTTATTGTGTATACAAATCACCTGGGGAATCTTGCTAAAACATGGATTCTGATGGGACTGAGGATTATGCATTTCTAAAAAGCTCCCCGGTGATGCTGATGCTGCCGCAACTCATACCACACGTTCAACAGCAAAACTGTAACATACAATTTAAGAGAGCAACTGTAGATTTTCCATGATAAAAAAGATGACTCAATACTGCACCTCATGGTTTTAGGTTTTTGCTACGATCAAACCACCAAATCAACATGATATTTAATACTGAAATTCATACTTCTAGACTTAAACCTAACATCATTTTAATTATTTTTAAATTTAAATTCTGGAACACCAATATAATGGTTAAGAATATAGGTTTGAAGTTAGAAACACATGGATTAAATGTTTAGTTCTGCAACCTTCTAGCTATGTGACCTGGGCGAGTGAACTAGACCGAGCCCAATAAAGAGGAAACCACTTCAGATATTTCACATGGAAGAGATTTAATATAGGGAACTTATTGCCTGGGTAATGTTAATGCTTAGGAGCCAAACAATGAACAATGAGGCTACCAGGAGAGAATCATAATAGCTAGATAGGGGAAGCTAGATAGAGGAACCAAAGGAGCAGGCAATGCTGCAGGAGCCTGGTGGAAGCTGGCACCCCAGAGGTTGTCCACAGGGAGCTAGACCCTCATAGGAGATGCCACTACTACTAGAGACACTGGTGAGGTGAGAGCTGAGAATTACTCTGTCTACTCTCTTCCTCCCACACTTCAATCTCCCTCCAGTGTATTCCATGAGTTGAACTCAGCCATACGGCTGTCAGCAGGGAAGTCTGAGAAATGTAGCTCCTTGTGATGTGAAGCAGAGCTAGGGAGGAACGGGAAATCAATCTGAGAGCAAACTGGCAAAGGATCAACACAGCGAGTTACTGACGTGCTCTCATACTATATCCAGTGCTCTAACAGGCATCTGCAGAATATGGGTGTTGTGTATTTAAGTAAGATGTTACATATAAAGCATTGAGTATAGTGCTTGGTACATTATTTTTATCAGCAGCAGCAGCAGCATCTTTTTGTAATGTGACAGCATTTTCCCCCTTCATTCCTTCCTCTCCTTTCACCCATTTTCCTGTTGAATAAGAGTAGGGATCATGTGGAGTATCAGGGAGATAAGAAATAATAAAATAATACATCCAAGCTATGCTGTGAGAAATTAAGAAAAAAAAATCCGCTTGTTCCATCTACATGATAGAATCAGAAAAGCATAAAGGCTTCCACTGGGCACACAGCAATAACAAGTGCTCAGTGATGTAGACTTAGGAGTCACATTCACACCCGCAGGCCGCTTAAGGACCATCTTTTAGACTGTGCTGAAGACATGGGAGAAAATGCTTTCATCCACACATAAAGGCCAGCTGTGTGGCCTGGAAAGTGACTCAATGGAAAGGGGCAGTTATTCATGGTATCCTTACCTGGATTTCATGAGTATTGAGCTTGACTGGTAACTCGATTTTTTCCCCTCTTGACTAGGACCATACATGCATGCATTTCCAGATGTTGTGGTCATAACTGAGAAGATACATCATTATCAAGGCACTAACAGTCTTCAGTGATGAAAAGAACTGTTTTTCTCAGTAGACTTGTTTTCCAAGTTAAGTTATCAAAAGCTTACAAAATAGACACAGTTGTCTCTGCCAGGTTATATTGCAAAGAAATCAGAGTGTTGGCAAATAGCTCCTCTGTGGAAGAAAACATAAGCAAGTATATTTGTATTCTGGCCTGTGCTCCTACAGAATAGGGAATGCAGCATTGTGTTTAGCAGTTCCATCCTGGTTCATCTTGTTTGGGAGTTAGCAAGCAAAGCCCGTATACAACATAACAGTCTCCCCCTGAAGACAACCATCACAGCTTCAGCTAACTCATTCCAACCTTAAACCAAACCGTCTTAATATAGAACTGTTTAAATAGCAAAAATTATATGGAGAAGCCCATTAAGTTATTTATAAATGAGAAGCCCAAATGTATAGCTCTGTAATACTTCAGAGCTGCGCTGTGATATTTTATTTATTCATTACACATTTATTGAGTTAAAAAATAAACACAAAGCAACAATCCTAGAGACTTTTACCATCTGGCCTATGCTAGGAGCCAAAAGAATTGGTGCAGAAAATGAGTGCCGTGAGTTCTGGGGAAAGAGAGTTAGCTGTGGGTTGAAGGAGTCAGAAGGTCTCCAAGGTAGAGAGGAATTAAGTTGGGTTTTGATAGTCTGGTTGAAGCTGGCCAGGTGGAACAAATGAAAAGGATGCTTCTGCCTGAGAGAATTGGCTTTGTCAATTGCTTTGTGGTGGGAATAAACGAGTTGGTTGAGCAAGGAGATTAAATAAGATATGGTTCAAGAACCTGGAATTCATAGCTAGTCTGGCTAAGTTAGAACCTTGCCTTCACCATTTAGTAACTTATAAATAATATTGGCTGCATCACTTAACCTCAATTTCCTCAAGTCCAAAATGGGAATAGTACTAGTGGTTGATTCATGGGGTTATTTCAAGTATCTACAAAACAAATACAGAGGAACAGCCTAACATATTGTAAGCGCTCAGTCAACATTCAGCTACTATTATCTTCTTCCAACCTATATTGAGTGCCTGCTATAGAGAAAGCAGAAGAGTAAATTGAGTCAGAATATGAAATGCTTTGACTGTAGGTGAAAATACAGACATGTTTTCCTGCTGAAATAGAGGAGTCGCTGGAGACGCTGGGGTTAGGCGGGGACATGACAAGGGCTATTTTTAAAAATTAATCTACTAGCATAGTGCATGCAATGTGTCATTCAGCAACGTCTTTTATAAACCTTTAATGAATCCGTAGAGAAAATTAAGATGAGGAATCTCTTGGCACCATAGAAGGCATTTAATTACTAAGTAATAAATTTGGGGGCCCTTATAAATAATTGGGACTCCCACCAGTGACTAGCTATACCCCAAGGAACATACAGACTGCTAACATGGCAGCCACCAGGGCCCTGGGTGTTTTTGGGTTCTTAAGGGTAGAGTGTGCAGGGGCAGGTAACCCACAGTTCTCCCTGTACTCAAAATGTGGAGCAACAAATTGCAATGGAAGTAGCTAATATCACAGGAAATGTGGCTATCGTCTCTTCAGGGTCTTCAAGTGTGGGGTACAAGCACAAGGGCTAGCATTCTCAGGGACATTAACTTTGATCCAAAGAGCCAGAGCAGCAGTTCTCAACCTTATCCTTCTGTGCTGATTGACGTAATGAAGGAGTTTCTCATCTAGAAAACACTCCTGTGGGTGGACTAGGGTTATCAGCAATGCCTAGCCAGCTGCCTTTAACTCTACCTCCTTCTTTCTCTCAATAATATTTACCTAAATGAAAGTATATTATAATTACAGAAATAATTATTCTAACTTATTTATTAATAAAGTAAATTATTCACCAATTTTGATACTTTATCATTAGTAATAAATTATTTGGGAATCCAAAGAAAACTGATATGAACGTACCAGGTTATCACTGACATTTTAACTAAGAATTTTGAGTCCAAAGACTACTTGAGTCATCCTCTATCATTCAGCAACGTCTTTTATAAACTTTTAATGAAGGAGTAGAGATGATTAAGATGAGGAATCTCTTGGCACCATAAAAAGCATTTAATTACTAAGTAATAAATCTGGGTGCCCTTACAAGTAATTGAGACCCCCACCAGTGACTATACCCCAAGGAATACGCAGGCTGCTAACATGGCCAGCCACCCAAACGCCCAGTTATTTATCTGGCAAGTACAAGGCATGAAACAAACTTCTGGACTCTTCTCTTTGCAGACTCCAGTATGAACAGTGAATGTAATTTAATGTGTCATGGAAATGCAGAGCTGTAGAACTGATTATTATGCCCAGTATAAATGGAAGAGCTCTAATCTACAAGTGGAGGTGAAGCATCCCCAGTGGCCAGGAGGACAACCTTGGCCGGTTACCTTTCCTAGAAGAAGGTATTGAAGTGCTAAGATGAGGACTTCCACACATTTCTGCTCAGGCAACACCACCCACCATCAATTGAGTTAATGCCCATCCCTAAATGTGTGTAACAAGGGCGAAGAGAATTTTTTCTTTCTCTGTCATGCTCACTTCCCACTTACCTGCTAGACTAAGAGTATACTAGCTATTATTTAGACATATAGTTTTTAATAATATTCATTTTCATACAACATGACCACAAAGAAGAAACTGTTATATCTTATAATCGAAGAAAATCTAACTCTGGAGAAGCTACTGAGAAATGGTACATCTGCATTATGCTTTATGGGTGATTTAAAGGATTTTCAAATATTATTCCGACTACAGGTAAAATAACTGTATAATTTATCATACAAATTTGAAAGCATTTGAGTCAGACAGGATATTAATGATAATTAGGCTGAAATGACAGGCATAAATGAAGAGCCTCCTGCTAAATTAAAATGTAGTACCATCCTAAATATTATGGGCTGAACTGTGTTTCCCTCAAATTTATATGTTGAAGTTCTAAGTCTCTGATATGGTTTGGCTGTGTCCCCACCCAAATCTCACCTTGAATTGTAATAATCCCCACATGTCATAGGAGGAACCTGGTGGGAGGTAATTGAATCATGGGGGCTAGATTTTCCCATGCTGTTCTATTGATAGTGAGTAAGTCTCATGAGATCAGATGGTTTTATAAAGAGCAGTTTCGCTACACATGCTCCCTCTTGCCTGCTGCCATATAAGACATGCCTTTGGTTTTCCTTCACCTTCCACCATGATTGTGAGGCTTCCCCAGACATGCAGAACCATGAGTCCATTAAACTTATTTTTCTTTATATATTACCCAGTCTTGAATATGTCTTTAAATAGCAGTGTGAGAACATACTAATACAGTTTCCATAGTCTCCATACCTCAGAATATGACTATATTTTAGAATAGGGCATTTAAAAGATAGTTAAGGTGAAATGAGATCATGAGTGTTGGCCCTAATCCAATATGGTTGGTGTCCTTATAAGAAAAGGAAATTAGGACACAGACATGCACATGCACAGAGGTAAGACCATTTGAAGACAATTTGAGATTATGACCATCTACAAGGCAAGGACAAAAGTCCCAGAAGAACTCTAACCTGCAGACACCTAAATTTTGGACTTCCAGCCTCCAGAACATGGAGAAAATTAATTTCCATTGTTTAAGCCAGCCAGTCTGTGGTATTTTTTGATCGCAGCTATAGCAAACTAACACACTAATGATAGTGATTTTCATTGTAACCATCAGCCTTGAAACTAATCACATCATAAGATGAGGCTCTGCCATAACATCAGTTAAGTCCTGAGGCCATTAGGTTGAATAATTGATAAACTGCTTGAAGCATGACCCTACAAGTAGCCCTAACCATCCATCTCAAGGCAGAGATATTTATCCCCCTTGTTTTATTGCCTAACAGCACTAAAAAAAGAAAAAAATCTTGGTTCTGTTCCAAGATGGCCGAATAGAAACAGCTCCGGTCTGCAGCTCCCAGTGTGATCGACGCAGAAGATGGATGACTTCTGCATTTCCAACTGAGGTACCTGGTTCATCTCATTGGGACTGATTGGACAGTGGGTGCAGCCCACAGAGGGCAAGCCAAAGCAGGTTGGGACGTCACCTCACCCAGGAAGCGCAAGGGGTCAGGGCATTTCCCTTTGCTAGCCAAAGGAAGCCGTGATAGACTGTACCTGGAAAAACGGGACACTCTCACCCAAATACTGTGATTTTTCCACAGTCTTAGCAACTGGCAGACCAGGAGATTCTCTCCTGTGCCTGGCTCTGTGGGTCCCATGACCATGTAGCCTTGGTCACTGCTAGCACAGCAATCTGAGATTGACTTGCAAGGCTGCAGCCTGGCAGGGGGATGGATGTTCACCATTGCTGAGGCTTGAGCAGGTAAACAAAGCAGCCAGGAAGCCTGAACTGGGCGGAGCCCACCACAGCTCAGCAAGGCCTGCTGCCTCTATATATTCCACCTCTGTGGGCAGGGCATAGCTGAACAAAAGGCAGCAGAAACTTCTGCAGACTTAAACATCCCTGTC
Source organism: Symphalangus syndactylus (assembly GCF_028878055.3). Lineage (NCBI taxonomy): Eukaryota > Metazoa > Chordata > Mammalia > Primates > Hylobatidae > Symphalangus > Symphalangus syndactylus. Next base: position 29,110,601 of record NC_072438.2, read on the forward strand.
TGACAGCTCTGAAGAGAGCAGTGGTTCTCCCAGCACAGCGTTTGAGCTCTGAGAACAGACCAGCTGCCTCCTCAAGTGGGTCCCTGATCCCTGTGTACCCAAACTGGGAGACACCTCCCAGTAAGGGCTGACAGACACTTCATACAGGTGGGTGCCCCTCTGGGATGAAGCTTCCGGAGGAAGGATCAGGGAGCAACATTTGCTGTTATGCAATATTAGCTGTTCTGTAGTCTCCTCTGGTGATACCCAGGCAAACAGGGTCTGGAGTGGACCACCAGCAAACTCCAACAGACCTGCAGCTGAGGGATCTGACTGTTAGAAGGAAAACTAACAAACAGAAGCGAAGAGCATCGACATCAACAAAAAGGACATCCACACCAAAACCCCATCTGTAGGTCACCAACATCAAAGACCAAAGGTAGATAAAACCACAAAGATGGAGAGAAACCAGAGCAGAAAAGCTGAAAACTCTAAAAACCAGAGCACCTCTTCTCCTCCAAAGGATCGCAGCTCCTCACCTGCAACGGAACAAAGCTGGATGGAGGATGACTTTGACGAATTGACAGAAGTAGGCTTCAGAAGGTCGGTAACAACAAACTTCTCTAAGCTAAAAGAGCATGTTCTAACCCACTTCAAGGAAGCTAAAAACTTTGAAAAAAGGTTAGACGAATGGCTAACTAGACTAAACAGTGTAGAGAAGACCTTAAATGATATGATGGAGCTGAAAACCATGGCAAGAGAACTTCATGATGCATGCACAAACTTCAATAGCTGATTTGATCAAGTGGAAGAAAGGATATCAGTGATTGAAGATCAAATTAATGAAATAAAGCAAGAAGACAAGATTAGAGAAAAAAAGTAAAAAGAAATGAACGAAGCCTCCAAAAAATATGGGACTATGTGAAAAGACCAACTCTATGTTTGATTGTTGTACCTGAAAGTGACAGGGAGAATGGAACCAAATTGGAAAACACTCTGCAGGATATTATCCAGGAGAACTTCCTGAACCTAGCAAGGTAGGACAACATTCAAATTCAGGAAATACAGAGAACACCACAAAGATACGCCTTGAGAAGAGGAACCCCAAGACACACAATTATCAGATTCAACAAGGTTGAAATGAAGGAAAAAGTGTTAAGGGCAGCCAGAAAGAAAGATCGGGTTACCCACAAAGGGAAGCCCATTAGACTAACAGTGGATCTCTTGGCAGAAACCCCACAACCCAGAAGATAGTAGGGGCCAATATTCAATACTCTTAAAGAAAACAATTTTCAATCCAGAATCTCATATCCAGCCAAACTAAGCTTCATAAGTGTAGGAGAAATAAAATACTATACAGACAAGCAAATGCTGAGAGGTTTTGTCACCACCAGGCCTGCCTTACATTGCTTCCTGAAGGAAGCAATAAACAGGGAAAGGAAGAACTGGTACCAGCCACTGCAAAAACATGCCAAATTGTAAAGACCATCGATGCTATGAAGAAACTGCATCAATTAAGTGACAAAATAACCAGGTAACATCATAATGACAGGATCAAATTCACACATAACAGTATTAACTTTAAATGTAAATGGGCTAAATGCCCCAATTAAAAGACATAGACTGGTAAATTGGATAAAGAGTCAAAATCAATCTGTGTGCTGTATTCAGGAGACCCATCTCACCTGCAGAGACACACATAGGCTTAAAATAAAGGGATGGAGGAAGACCTACCAAGCAAATGGAAAGCAAAAAAAGGCAGGGGTTGCAATCCTAGTCTCTGATAAAATAGACTTTAAACCAACAAAGATCGAAAGAGACAAAGAAGGCCATTACATAATGGTAAAGAGATCAATTCAACAAGAAGTGCTAACTATCCTAAATATATATGCACCCAATATAGGAGCACCCAGATTCTTAAGGCAAGTCCTTAGAGACCTACAAAGAGACTTAGATTCCCACACAATAATAATGGGAGACTTTAACACCCCACTGTCAACATTAGACAGATCAACAAGACAGAAGGTTAACAAGGATATCCAGGACTTGAACTCAGCTCTGCACCAAGTGGACCTAATAGAAATCTACAGAACTCTCCACCCGAATTCAACAGAATATACATTCTTCTCAGCACCACATCACACTTATTCCAAAACTGACCACGTAGTTGGAAGTAAAGCACTCCTCAGCAAATGTAAAAGAGCAGAAATCATAACAAACTGTCTCTCAGATCACAGTGCAATCAAATGAGAACTCAGGATTAAGAAACTCACTCAAAACCACTCAACTACATGGAAATTGAATAACCTGCTCCTGAATGACTACTTGGTAAATAACAAAATGAAGGCAGAAATAAATATGTTCTTTGAAACCAATGAGAACAAAGACACAATGTACCAGAATCTCTGGAACACATTTAAAGCAGTGTGTAGAGGGAAATTTATAGCACTAAATGCCCACAAGAGAAAGCAGGAAAGGTCTAAAATTGACACCCTAACATCACAATTAAAATAACTAGAGAAGCAAGAGCAAACAAATTCAAAAGCTAGCAGAAGGCAAGAAATAACTAAGATGAGAGCAGAACTGAAGGAAATAGAGACACAAAAAACCCTTCAAAACATCAATGAATCCAGGAGCTAGTTTTTTGAAAAGACCAAACAAAATTGATAGACCACTAGCAAGACTAATAAGAAGAAAAGAGAGAAGAATCAAATAGACGCAATAAAAAATGATAAAGGGGATATCACCACCGATCCCACAGAAATACAAACTACCATCAGAGAATACTATGAACACCTCTATGCAAATAAACTAGAAAATCTAGAAGAAGTGGATAAATTCCTGGACACAAACACCCGCCCAAGACTAAACCAGGAAGAAGTTGAATCTGAATAGATCACTAACAGGCTCTGAAACTGAGGCAACAATTAATAACCTACCAACCAAGAAAAAGTCTAGGACCAGATGGATTCACAGCTGAAATCTACCAGGTTACAAAGAGGAGCTGGTACCATTCTTTCTGAAACTATTCCAATCGAGAGAAAAAGAAGAAATCTTCCCTAACTCATTTTATGAGGCCAGCATCATCCTAATCCCAAAACATGGCAGAGACACAACAAAAAAAGAGTTTTAGACCAATATCCCTGATGAACATCGATGCGAAAATCCTCAATAAAATACTGGCAAACCGAATCCAGCAGCACATCAAAAAGCTTATCCACCGTGATCAAGTCGGCTTCATCCCTGGGATGCATGGCTGGTTCAACATATGCAAATCAATAAATGTAATCCATCACATAAACAGAACCAATGACAAAAACCACGATTATTTCAGTAGATGCAGAAAAGGCCTTCAACAAAAATCAATAGCTCTTTGACAAAATTCAACAGCCCTTCATGCTAAAAACTCTCAATAAACTAAATACTGACAGAACATATCTCCAAATAATAAGAGCTATTTATGACAAACCCACAGCCAATATCATACTGAATGGGCAAAAACTGGAAGCATTCCCTTTGAAAACCGGCATAAGACAAGGATGCCCTCTCTCACCACTCCTATTCAACATAGTATTGGAAGTTGTGGCCAGGGCGATCAGGCAAGAGAAAGAAAGGGTATTCAATTAGGAAAAGAGGAAGTCAAATTGTCCCTGTTTGCAGATGCACGATTGCATATTTAGAAAACCCCATCGTCTCAGCCCAAAATCTCCTTAAGCTGATAAGCAACTTCAGCAAAGTCTCAGGATATAAAATCAATGTGCAAAAATCACAAGCATTGCTATACACTAATAACAGACAAACAGAGCCAAATCATGAGTGAACTTCCATTCACAATTACTACAACGAGAATAAAATACCTAGGAATCCAACTTACAAGGGATATGAAGGACCTCTTCAAGAAGAACTACAAACCGCTGCTCAATGAAATAAAAGAGGATACAAACAAATGGAGGAACATTCCATGTTCGTGGATAGGAAGAATCAATATAGTGAAAATGGCGATACTGCCCAAGGTAATTTATAGATTCAATGCCATCCCCATCAAGCTACCAATGACTTTCTTCACAGAGTTGGAAAAAACTACTTTAAAGTTCATGGGGAACCAAAAAAGAGCCCGCATAGCCAAGACAATCCTAAGCAAAAAGAACAAAGCTGGAGGCATCACGCTACCTGACTTCAAACTATACTACGAGGCTACAGTAACCAAAACAGCATGGTACTGGTACCAAAACAGATATATAGACCAATGGAACAGAACAGAGCCCTCAGAAATAACACCACACATCTACAACCTATGATCTTTGACAAATCTTACAAAAAGTATAAATGGGTAAAGGATTTCCTATTTAATAAATGGTGCTGGGAAAACTGGCTAGCCACATGTAGAAAGCTGAAACTGGATCCCTTCCTTACACCTTATACAAAAATTAATTCAAGATGGATTAAAGACTTAAATGTTGGACATAAAACCATAAAAACCCTAGGAGAAAACCTAGGCAATACCATTCTGGACACAGGCTTGGGCAAAGACTTCATGACTAAAACACCAAAAGCAATGGCAACAAAAGCCAAAATTGATAAATGGGATCTAAGTAAACTAAAGAGTTTCTGCACAGCAAAAGAAACTACCATCAGAGTGAACAGGCAACCTACAGAATGGGAGAACATTTTTGCAATCTACCCATCTGACAAATGGCTAATATCCAGAATTTACAAAGAGAACTTAAACAAATTTACAAGAAAAAGTCAAACAACCCCATCAAAAAGTGGGTGAAGGATATGAACAGACACTTCTCAAAAGAAGACATTTATGCAGCCAACAGACACATGAAAAAATGCTCATCTTCACTGTTCATCAGAGAAATGCAAATCAAAACCAAAATGAGATACCATCTCATACCAATTAGAACGGCAATCATTGAAAAGTTAGGAAACAACAGATGCTGGGGAGGATGTGGAGAAATAGGAACACTTTTACACTGTTGGTGGGAGTTTAAATTAGTTCAACCATTGTGAAAGACAGTGAGGTGATTCCTCAAGGATCTAGAACTAGAAATACCATTTGACCCATTGATCCCATTCCTGGGTATATACCCAAAGGATTATAAATTATGCTACTATAAAGACACATGCACATGTATGTTTATTGTGGCACTATTCACAATAGGAAAAACTTGGAACTAACCCAAATGATAGACTGGATTAAGAAAATGTGGCACATACACACCATGGAATAGTATGCAGCCATAAAAAAGGATGAGTTCACAACCTTTGTAGGGACATGGATGAAGCTGGAAACCATCATTCTCAGCAAATTATCACAAGGACAGAAAATCAAACACCGCATGTTCTCACTCATAGGTGGGAATTAAACAATGAGAACACTTGGACACAGGGAAGGAAACACCACACAGCAGGGCATGTCAGGTGGTGGGGGGCTGGCGGAGGGATAGCATTAGGAGAAATACCTAATGTAAATGACGAGTTGATGTGTGCAGGAAACAAATATGGCACATGCATACATATGTAACAAACCTGCACATTGTGTACATGTACCCTAGAACTTAAAGTATAATAATAATAATTAAAAAATCCCTAAACAAAAATAAAAAGTGATTCGGGTCCTGTCTCTGACACTTGTTAAGCACATGCTTAGTTGTGCATAATCAAATAGATCCTCTGAACCTTATTTGATTCATGATTACCACAGAGCAATATTTGGTCTACTCGACTCAGAGAGTTATTACGTAGCTCAAACAATACCAAAACAGTGATATGCAAACTGCAAAGCAGCTGGGATTGTTAATTTTATGCATCAACTTGACTGAGCCATAGGGTGACCAGATTTAACATTATTTCTGGATGTGTCTGTGAGAGTGTTTCTGAATGAGATGAGATTTGAACGATGTGAAAGGAAAATAAATCTTGGGGCCCCCAAATCACTAAGCTAAAGGGAAAGGTCAAGCTGGGAACTGCTTAGGGCAAGCATGCCTCTCTTTCTATTCAAAGTCATCCCTCTGCTCACTGAGATAAATGCATATCTGATTGCCTCCTTTGGAAAGGCTAATCAGAAACTCAAACAAATGCAATAATTTGTCTCTTATCTACCTATGACCTGGACGACCCTTCCCCTTCGAGTTGTCCTACCTTTGCTTCGAGTTATCCTGCCTTTCCAGACCAGACCAATGTTCATCTTATATATGTTGATTAATGTCTCATGTCTCCCCACAATGTATAAAACCAAACTGTGCTTCGACCACCTTGGGCACATGTCATTAGGACTTCCTGAGGCTGTGTCATGGCTGTGTGTCCTTAACGTCGGCAAAATAAACTTCCTAAGACCTATCTTAGATTTTTGGGGTTTACAATAGGTATACCCAGCAAAGTAAATGGCTCTTCCCAATTTGAGTGGGCTTCATCCAATTCACTGAAGGCCTGAGTGGAACAAAAGATGAAGAAATACATCTCCTTTTATTTTCTACTTCACTGCTTGAGCTGGAAAATTTCTTCTCATCTTCTCCTGCCCTCTGCTCCCCTGGTTCTCTGGCCTGAAGACTTAGATTAAATTACACCATTGGCATCCTAGACTCTTTAGCTTGCAGATAGCAGATTGTGGAACTTCTTAGCCTACATAATCATGTGAGCCAGTTTCTCATTTTATATGATTATATAAATGATGATGTATGATATGTATATATTATATTCTCTAGAGAATCCTAATACAGTGGCCCATGCGATCAGGCATCATAAACCGAATGAGAGTAAGAAAGGCCATAAGGGCCGGGCACGGTGGCTCACGCTTGTAATCCCAGCACTTTGGGAGGCCGAAGCGGGTGGATCACAAGGTCAGGAGATCGAGACCACGGTGAAACCCCGTCTCTACTAAAAAATACAAAAAAAAAAATTAGCCGGGCGTGGTGGCGGGTGCCTGTAGTCCCAGCTACTCGGAGAGGCTGAGGCAGGAGAATGGCGTGAACCCGGCAGGCGGAGCTTGCAGTGAGCCGAGATTGCTCCACCCCGGGCGACAGAGCGAGACTCCGTCTCAAAAAAAAAAAAAGAAAAAAAAAAAAAAAAAAAAAGAAAGGCCATAAGTATGTAAATTTTATAGGATTATTATCACACTGTAAACACTGTACCCTGGTTCTCTTTTTGGATATTAAAAATATATCAGGAAAATATATGAAATAACACTGAAAATGTTCAAGACTATTTAAGGTAGTTCCATTCTCTTAAACTAATCTTTGAAACAAGACTCTAATGACTGTTTCCTATGGTGAGTTTCTTGTCTTGACTTTTAACTATGTCATCAGCTCATGATGCAGTTGTAACCGCACAGTGAAACAGTGTTCTTGGCAATCAAATTGGTCCTGAGGTCAAACATTTCTTGGAGAGTATTATGAAGAAATAAGATGAATGAATCAATTCTATTCTGCATTTATTGCAATTCATATAAGATGAAGAAATATAATGTAGAAAATTGGTCACTGAATTACCAGCCACTAACATGGTATTATCAAGAAAATAAAGGAAATGAGATTTAAATCTGAGAAGGGGATTGTGTGAAAGAACAAGAATTTGCAAATAGTTTACATTAGATCCATCTACTCATTAATTCATTCATCAATTCATTCAAAAATATGTATTGAGCTCTACTGTGCATATAAGTCCTGTCTCAAAATTTAAACTGTTGTTTTGGAATTTAGAATTACGAGATATCTAATCTCTTACTGATTGATAGACATGACTTTGTACTTATTTGATTCTGGTAGAAAATGCTAATAAAAATAATCCAGAATTATTAGGAATCATTGACTATCCTTATTTGAACAACAAAAATAATTTTGATAAATTATCCATCATATTCTATTTGTGAATGTATTAGAAAATTAAAATCACTTAATAATAAATTTTGTTTGTATCTTACCTAATTCCAAACAAACAGTGACAAAAAAAAACAAGACTATAAAGAGGCTGGCTTATCTATTCAAGTAAAAGTAATTCAGAACTCTTAAAAAGAATGTTGATTTTGGTCTTTAGTTTCTTGATGTCTTCTTTTTGAAGAAGTGACATGCTGTGGGGAAAACCTTTTTTATATTTAATTGTCTTTTTTGTCCAGGAAGTATTCCTAGCCAGTGTGTCATTATCTTTTAGAAGTATGAGAATACAATGAAAATTAATGGATTTCTTTAAACTAACAATAAACCTTCTTCATGTACCTTATTGTATTTTTCAAACAGCCTCTAATGGAAAAAGAATATTGTGTTTCTAAAAATTCCCCACAGTGTACCACCACTTCTTTTATATGTTAAAAAAATTCAAATTAATGTTATTCATAAAAATGTAAGTGAAACAGTCTAAAAATAGACCCAAATTTTTAGATTGAAATTATCAGTCCTTGCCTAAATGGTCATGTTTAGACAATAGGACAATTATTCTCAAATTCTCTCAAGTAAGAGGCCAGGTGTCAATATTCCCCAGAATTATTTGCAAGCTTCAAGTCCACAAATCCATCTAATTTTGCATTAAATCAGCATCCGCTGCTACACCCTGGCAACCCAGAGGTGTGAACTGGCTCAAAGATGTGTTTTTCTTTTTTTTTTTTTTTTTGAGGCAGAGTCTCGCTCTGCCGCCCAGGCTGGAGTGCAGTGGCGCGATCTCGGCTCACTGCAAGCTCCGCCTCCCGGGTTCACGCCATTCTCCTGCCTCAGCCTCTCCGAGTAGCTGGGACTACAGGCGCCCGCCACCACGCCCGGCTGATTTTTTTTTTATATTTTTAGTAGAGACGGGGTTTCACCGTGGTCTCGATCTCCTGACCTCGTGATCCGCCCGCCTCGGCCTCCCAAAGTGCTGGGATTACAAGCGTGAGCCACCGTGCCCGACAAAGATGTGTTTTTCTTGTTCTGCACATTTATCATCATTATCGTCATCATCATCAGTTAATTTAAATGCTTTAAGCAGTCCTCTATTTTCCAGTTTCTTGTTCTGAAATTACTCATTACTGACTTATTCTTAGGTAATCTAGACATTTAGAAGGTAATCAAGCTTAGGGTTAAAGACAAGCACTGGAGTCAGTTGTCTTGGTTGGTGACCTTACCTTATAACTTGTTAGCTGGTTGACTCATTTTTTGATTCTTCAGATTCTCCATCTATAAAATGATGATAATAACAGTCCCTATTTCATCATAATGAAATCATAATGATTAAATGCAATACTACCTGCAATTACCTCAGGAAATGGCACTTAGAAAATGCTCAAGAAATGTTAGTCATTGTCCTTATCTGCCCCCTGACAATATTTGTATCAGCAATCTCTGCTACACTGGACTTTGCTAAAAGAAAGACATTATCTAGCACACAGTTAATACTAAACAAAAAATTACTCTTATTAGTGTCTGGCTTCTAAAAGGATTTGTTGACTTGCAAATCCTGCTAAAGTTTACTTTGTTTAGATAACTAGGTACAATTAGGAACAAGTTGTTCTCTAGCTGTGCCTAGAGAACTAGTTACAATTTTTAAGCTATCTGGAATCTTAAATCCTAAAGTCTCTCAGATTTTTTTTTTTTTTTCATTCTCCTTTTTTTTTTCCATAGCAACTAAATCAATTCCAAGAATCACAAAGAGAAAAAAGAATGAGAAACCGGGGGTTGTAATCCTAGAACATTTATAAAGTAACATAACAGCATACATATTCTATGTTGCACTTGTCATAACCCTAAAGAGTTCATATTTGTAACTAAAATTAGCAGGAATTTATACTGTCCTTCAGGAGTAAAGGCAGCTGTGAGCTCCAAATTCTTCCTTCTCCTTTCAAAACTCCTCTATAACCCCTCACACCCTCAGAGAATAAACTCACTTAGCAAAGCCCCAGAGAAGTGCTTGCCTAACCACTTGCGAATTAGATACCTGCTGGGGTAAGCAAGAGAGTACCCATGCAAGAATGAAGAGGAGAGGGGCTAAGGCTGGGATATGCTCTGATAAAATGCACAATTCAAGGAAATAGTCTAACTGCACACTCAGCTTTTGTTGTCTAGGGAAGAGAAAGAAATATGTAAAATTCAAGCTGAGATACTATGAACAGTTTCGTAATGAAGCTATATCACTTACTAGAAAATTATGCAGATGAACACTGTATTATGGCAGAAGGAGCCGCAGAATAGCCAAGAAGCTGGCTCCAGATGGAGACAGACCTCATGGTCAAGAAGGCAGTGAACCTTGTCTCCTGACCCAGAACTTGCCATTCTGCCAAATGCTGTTGATAAAATTGAAATAATAAGGAAGAACCACTAAAAATCATTAATTTTGCAAAACTAGTGGTATTAGAAAAGGCATGAGCTTTGGAGTCTAAGACATGTGATTTGAATTGTTTCTTCTAGTTCTAGCTAGGTTATCTTGGGTAGAATACATTATATCTGAACCTCAGCTATAGCTGGAGAACAAGATTATTAATACCTTCCTCTTGAGGTTGAGATAAAGATTGAATTTAAAAAACTCCCCTTCCCAAAGTAAAACACGTTCAGTCTTTGTCCTCCCCCGCACAAATGAACTGAGTGCCTCAGGAGTACAGCCAGGTAGACAGTCATATCCTTCTGTGGAAGTGATACAGACATCCTCACTGCATGTGAAATGGAAGAAATATTCTTGTATATTGTTTAACTGATGGATGAAATTAAAGTTCGAAATGCACACTAGGTAGCCCTTATCCCCCCATTCACATGCATCCTTCCTGTCTACAGAACACAACTCAGGGAGCAAATAGGAGAACTACAATGGAATGATAAGAAAAAAATTGTCATTCTTGCATCTGTTATTTAGCCATATCTCCAGCTCACCCATTTTATTATAGTTAATAATGATGGTAATCATTCACTGAGCTAAAGTACTAAGTACTTTATACATGGAATCTCACTGAATTCTCATAGTTGCTTTTGGAGATGAGTTCTTTATCTCCTTTTTGCAAATGAGAAAACAGAGCCTCAGAGAGGTTTAGAAACTTGTTTAAGATCATACGGTAGCTACTGAAGTTGAAGTCATGATTTGAATGCTTGTCTGATTTTACATTCTCTCTTCTTGTCCTTGTCTTTCCAACCCTCTGACCTTTGACTGCCACAGCCCCGTGGCTCTCCTTCATTGAACTACCTAGTTAGCTATACCTCTCAAGATCTAGCTGTGATCCTTTCTCTTGGACATCACCTCAGGCTTGTTTTCTGGCTCCAAATCTCTATGAATATAGATAAGAGATACACTCAAAACCTTTACCTAGCCTCACAGGGGTTTATCCTTGTAGCATAGACATGTCTTCATGACAAAGTGAACCAGGAATGTTTGAAGGCCTGCTTTGTAACCAACGGCATCAACATTAGGGAAATCACCAGGTGCTTTCATCATTTTCTTCTGTAAAATAAAAATCTATAATATGCTTACAAACTACATAGCTCTTTGGGAAGTAGGCAAATTGAACTTTTCAAATTCTCAGTGGCAAGCTGGGCAGCAAAACATAATTACTGATTTTTATATGTACTTTGTGGCCTTTGCAATTCAAAGATGATGGTTTTGACTATCATCACTATCAGTGTGAAACAACAGGAGCTCAAAGAGAATCCAAAGCTCGATATCGTTCCTGCCCACACTTTAGGGTTGAAATAAAAGTTCTTAAGGATTTGAAGAACATACTTAGGAGTTCTCTTCATAGCATTTTCATAGCACTCAAGGAACTATAAGGATTAGCTACAGTGATGCTAATAACATGAATTTTCCAAATCAGAAAGTAAATACTCAGGGCATAGAAAGAGCTCTTGAGTACCATTGTGAGTCCCGAGATACCTGACAAAATACGAGTGTTCGGGTTTTGGTGGCTGGAAGGATGGAGTGGGGCTAAGCTTATAGGTCAAAAGTTACTTATCTTTTTTTTTTATTTATTTTTATTATTATACTTTAGGTTTTAGGGTACATGTGCACAATGTGCAGGTTTGTTACATATGTATCCATGTGCCGTGTTGATTTCCTGCACCCATTAACTCGTCATTTAGCATTAGGTACATCTCCTAATGCTATCCCTCTCCCCTCCCCCCAACCCCACAACAGTCCCTGGAGTGTGATGTTCCCCTTCCTGTGTCCATGAGTTCTCACTGTTCAATTCCCACCTATGAGTGAGAACATGCGGTGTTTGTTTTTTTGTCCTTGTGATAGTTTACTGAGAATGATGTTTTCCAATTTCATCCATGTCCCTACAAAGGACATGAACTCATCATTTTTTATGGCTGCATAGTATTCCATGGTGTATATGTGCCACATTTGACCCAGCCATCCCATTAATGGGTATATACCCAAAGGACTGTAAATCATGCTGCTATAAAGACACATGCACACGTATGTTTATTGCGGCACTATTCACAATAGCAAAGAGTTGGAACCAACCCAAATGTCCAACAACGAAAAGTTACCTATCTTTATTCAAAGAAAATGTGAGCCCCATAAGTTATCTCTACCTTGATGATCCCTCTTTTACAATTCCCATTGTTATCACTTAATTTCTGTAACATTAGCTTTCAAGGATTATTTCTCAAATGGAATTTCTGCCTCCAAACATATTAGGCTCACAACAACCATATTATTTTCTTTTTTTAAAGTTCCTAAATTCATTTATGCATTTGCTCTTACACCTATCAATGCATCCAAACCATATGTTTATTGAACAGATATTTATTGAAAACCTGTTCAGTGCTAGGTACAGGGAGTTTAAAACTAAATGGCATGGTTTCTACCAAGAGGAACATATTAGAAATTTATAGAAGGCAGAATACTATTATATAACATGATCAGAGCTATAACAGTAGTGCAGAGAAATTGTTTTGAGAAAACAAATTTGGACAGAGTACCCATGCATAGGAAACAATAAACATGTGTTGGATGAAAAAAAGAACATGTAATCCACAGGTTAAAGATGGAAGGACCTCAGGATAGTATCTCATGATAAGCTTTTTCTTTTTCTTTTTACAGTATAGTACTTATTTTAAATGATGTGAATTGATGAAGGAATAAATAAATGACAAGTCAATGTACCTATATTATGGAACAGTAGATATCAGAAAAAGCTAAAGGAAATTTCAAGAGCCATATAATCAAATAAATCATAAGGACACACAAACCAAATTAGCCGTGGTGAAAGATAACATGAGACAAGAACAATGAGAAATAAATAACAAATATGGGTGATTTCATAGTATGAGGAGTACTATTTGTTAGAGGCAACTATCTTAGAAGAAAAAGCACATGAGTTGGACTTTGATCGTTGGGGTCCTTTGCATAAAGTCAGAAAAGGACATTGCAAGTGAATATAAAAATAGGAGAGCAAGGGAAAGAAGAAGGGGAATTATGGTATTCATTCAATCTGGCAGAAATGCAGGATGGAATGGAAAACTGGAAAAGGCAGTTTCATATCAAAGGTGAAAGGAGTTTTCTCCTAAGGGTTTGAAATCTATGGTGGATAAAAGGGAGATGTTAAAGTATTTGGGGCTAAAGACTAACATGATTATCTCTAAAATCCAAATATGCAATTATGTGTTAAATGCTAACTTCATTTTCCAGATTATATTGAAATCATCAAAGGCCAGTGCAGTGGCTCATGCCTGTAATCCCAGCACTTTGGGAGGCTGAGGTGGGTGGATCACTTGAGGTCAAGAGTTCAAGACCAGCCTGGCCAATATGATGAAACCCCATCTCTACTAAAAATACAAAAATTAGCTGAGCATGGTGATGTGCACCTGTAATCCCAGCTATTCTGGAGGCTGAGACACGAGAATCCCTTGAACCTGAAGGTTGCAGTGAGCCAAGATCACGCCACTGCACTCCAGCCTGGATAACAGAGTGAGACTGTCTAAATATATATATATATATATATATATATATATATATATATGAAGAAAAAAAATACTTCAAATCTTTCCTGTACCTAAAACAGTTGTATATTTCCATCATATTTACATGTGACTTATTTGAAGCCATCTGCAGTTTGTTTCTTATTCTATTTTGTTTTCTCACCCAATAGCTATTTATTCTGTTCCTGTTGTTGTTATTAACCTTGGCAGCAAGCATGTATCTACAACACCTTCAGAATAGAAATTATTCAGATTAGCAATAATTTGACGCCTGAGATCAGGATGATACATTTTTGTCCATTAAGGAAATGTTCATATTCCAGTTTTAAGCAGCTCATACCTGTCTACCGAACCCAAGAATACTTACATTCTGAAATATCTGAAATTACAAGTGTTAATTTTTTATGCAGATTGTTCTGCTATTCTGTTTTCTCATGCTTACCACCCTGGCTGAGCTCAGACTATGAATAAGTGATTAACTGGTGTGAACTATGTGGCCATGTTGATGTTCAGAAAGGTATGCTTGATGATCCTATCATAGATAGTGTTTTGATATAAGCATTAGATTTAAGGCTTAGGAATTGCACTTTTCACACATATGTTTAAACGTAGTCACAACTTCTCCTAATGATAAAATGCATTCTCTGATAAATAAGGCTTGAATGCTACTGGTGAATATGTGGAGCTAAGTCAGCTATCTCAGCTGCTACAAAGATATAGCTATTACATGGTTGGTTTGACAGACAAGGAGTTACCCTCTTTAAAAAAATAAAATAAACATACTCCAGCCTACAACCTGCAGAGGATGCTGCATGCAACGCAGTGATTATGAATCCGACCAAATTTTCAGCCATGCCAGCAATTGCCCCTTCCTCATATGGAAATCTTCGTAGCCCTGTCTTCAGAAGAAAAACAAAGGCAGAGGAAAAACAAAAAGGAAATTCCTGTGGTAAGACAGCTCAAGATTCTTGCTCTGGCACTTAAAAGAACAAAGCCAGTAATTGCCAGAGTAGAATAGACAGAGCACTAAAGATCGGACTCAAAAAGTACTTGGGCTAGCTAGCTCAAGAAAGTGAAAGACAGGTTACACATGCTAGCCCTTGAGCGAGGAGAAACAGCCATTATCCTAAAGCTGAGGAGAACCCAATTTAGCAGTAAGACTAGGGATGAGGGAAAAAACACAACAACAATAAATCCTATCTCTATAGTCTCTGGTCTTTACCCAGTTAGAAAGCAGTAGAATGAGGAACAGAGACAGAAAGAGAGAAACAGAGAGAGGGAGAGAGAAACAAAGAGAGAGAGAAGGAGGGAGGGAGAGAGATGCTTCCAGTTTATTGTGTCAATTATGCATTAAAAATGGGGTTGTTATGGTCTAAATGTGTTTCCCAAAACTTATATGTTGAAGTTTAATCACCAATGGGTTAATATTAAGAGCTGAGGCATTTAGGAGGTGATTAAGTCATGAGGACAGAGCCTCATGAAATCAGGGTCTTTAAAAAGGCTTGAGGGAGTGATTGGCTCTCTTCTGCCCTCCTGCCATGTGAGGACACAGCATTTCCCTTCTGATGCAGCACTCAAGGAGCCATTTTAAAAGTGGAGAGAACAGCCCTTATCAGACACTGAACCTGCTGGCATCTTATTCTTGGACTTCCCAGCCTCTAGAACTGTAAGAACATAGCTTCCTATTATTTACAAGTTACCCAGTCTCAGGTTTTTTTTTGTAGCAGCATGAATAGACTAAGACAAAAATCTTACTTTACCTTCTGACCAAATTAACATGCACAGACTGGGAAAGTAGATACATAACCTGTTTTCTTGTATCTGATTTGTCTTACTTCTATCTTTTTGCACCCACTTGATTCTTTTCTATCTTGCTGTATGCTGCTTACTTTATTTACTTATCTTAGTGTTATTTTCTTCATTAGGGTCTGAGCCAAGCACTGTCCTGTATGCTGGAGACTCTATCTAATTGGACATACTTATTGCCTTTCAAGAGCTTGAAAGGAAGATCAAAACCAAGACTGGGTCAGGATATTTACTCTTAGCAAGTCATACATTTTATATTGAGAAGAATTTTATAATTTGAAATATGTTCATCATTCCAATGGAATTTTGATAAGAATTTCACCCAACCCATGCAACTGTGTCAAACAGAAAAATCCTGATGGAAAATCACGGCTCCATGGGGTGTTTGCTCTAGTGGAAATACATCTGTGTAGGAGTTCCTGTTAAAAGAAGACACATCGCTACATTTTACCTGTCAGGGATTTTTTTTAAGTCTACATATGCAAAGGCAAAGCTGTCACTAGCTTATAAACACAGAATCTCTGGGGAGGATTTGCAATCTGACATCTTTCCATGTCTGCTGTATTTGATTCGAGACAGCAAAAATGTAAGTGGTTCCCCAGAGACTACCTATACAGGCAGGTTTGGAGCTAGTGTTTGTATCTTGCAGGGATTGTGAAATAAAGCGTACCCATTTTTAACTCTCAACAGCTCTTGCCAGGCTGAGATAAAACGGTGAAACAAAGTGGTCAGCCTGGAGTTGTGAAAAGAGGGTGGGATTTGGATTCAGCAAGATGTGAGTTTGAATTCAAGCTCTATCACTTTTAGTTGGAGAGTCTCTACGATACACTGTGATTACGGTAGTGATACCTACTGGAGTTGGAGTGATTAATGGAAACAGGGCATAAAATAATCTTATTAGAATGACTAGAATTTAAGAAGCTGTTACACACACACACACACACACAATAAATATGACATTGTTAGTTTGACAATATTGACTATACTACACATAAAAATAAAGTTCAAATCCGTGGTTTAGGGTTATTCTTATGACATTAAGACCATTTGTGATTAAGAAAATCATATCTAATACATGTGCTTATGTAAGAGAGACATACCTTCCCCCCAAAATAGCTAAAATGTATGGAACATGTAATATATGCCAGGTCCTGTTCAAAAAAATTTACATGTATGATATCAACCATTTATACTAAGTCCAATTATTAGTCCAATATTATCTTCACTCTGCAGCTTTGGTAACTAAGGGCCAGTGAGGTTAGGTAATTTGCCCAAGGTTACACAAATACTAAGTGATGTAGCCAAATAGATGTAGGCAGTCTGGTTCTAGAGCCTGTGAAGTTACTTATCGTGCCATACTACCTATTTTCCCTAAAAAGTCAACAATTATTGTTAGAGCAGAGGGGAGCCTCATATACTATCAATTTAATTAAGAAATATCACCCTTTCTTTGATGAGTTTTAAGTTGAATAAAAAATAATGGATATAATTCTAGTTACTGTGTGGTTAATTGCCAAAACATTGCAGCACAACCTATGTATGTTCTGGATTATACAGGTGAAAGAATAACAGAGCAAAATTTAGAATGGCCAAGAACAGTCTTCATTCATTTGTTCTTCTATCCATCCATAAATCCATTCATCCACTAATCCATCCAACCATTCATTTGTAAATCCATCCATCCATTTGTCAATCCATCCATCCATCTACCTATCCTTTCTGATTGCAGTAAAGGGATGCAGAGCAAAATTTTACAGTTAGGTAGACCTAAATTCTAGCTCCTGTTTTATCACTTACTAGCTGAATGGTCTTGAGAAATTAAGGTAACCTGAGTGAGTCTCCTAAAATGGAAAAAAAAAATTAAAATGTACTTAATGGTAGTGTTATGAGAATTATGTTTATAGACTTCAAGGCACAGTATCTGGTACAAAACCAACACTAAATAAATGATAGTTATCAATATTAACATCAAAGCTTTTTTGTTGTTGTTTTTTGTTTTGTTTTTTTTTGAGGCGGAGTCTCGCTGTCGCCCAGGCTGGAGTGCAGTGGCGCGATCTCGGCTCATTGCAGGCTCCGCCCCCCAGGGTTCACGCCATTCTCCTGCCTCAGCCTCCCGAGTAGCTGGGACTACAGGCCCCCGCCACCATGCCCGCCTAATTTTTTTGTATTTTTAGGAGAGACGGGGTTTCACTGTGTTAGCCAGGATGGTCTCAATCTCCTGACCTCATGATCCGCCCATCTCGGCCTCCCAAAGTGCTGGCATTACAGGCGTGAGCCACCATGCCTGGCCTACATTAAAGCTTTTATGTCAGGTACCAAATTACAGTTATATTCTGAAGATATAAGATTAATAAGACATATTTCTTGCCCTCTAAAAGATTCCAGAAGTTTAGTAGAGACTTTACACAAGTGTGATAAATGTGGAATGGTTAGTTCTACCGCCATTTAGGGATAAGGGAATCAAGAATACTAATAGCAGTTGGCTGGGCATGGTGGCTCACTCCTGTAATCCCAGCATTCTGGGGGGCCAAAGTGGGAGGGCCTCAGGAACCCAGGAGGTTGAGGCTGCAGTGAGCCATGATCACACCTTTACACTCCAGCCTGGGTGCCAGAGTGAAACCCTGTCTCTAAAAATTTTTTTAAAAGAAGAATATAATTTGTTGAGATTTTCTGATGTTCAGATGCTGAGCTAAGTAGTTATAGCACTTACTATCTTATTTAATTCCAATGAGAACTATTATTACCTCTATTTTACAAATGAGGAAAGTGAGGCTTAAGAAATGTAGTTTGTTGCTTGGAGTCATACATTTAAGAAAGGGAAGGGCCGAGACCTTAAACCAAGTTATTCTTTTTTTTTTTTTTTTTGAGACGGAGTCTTGCTCAGTCGCCCAGGCTGGAGTTCAGTGGCACCATCTCTGCTCACTGCAAGCTCTGCCTCCCAGGTTCACGCCGTTCTCCTCCCTCAGCCTCCCGAGTAGCTGGGACTACAGGCGCCCACCACCACGCCTGGCTAATTTTTTTATTTTTAGTAGAGATGGGGTTTCACTGTGTTAGCCAGGATGGTCTTGATCTCCTGACCTCATGATCCTCCCACCTCGGCCTCCCAAAGTGCTGGGATTACAGGCTTGAGCCACCATGCCCGGCCAACCCAAGTTATTCTTAATGTGAAAAACTAAGAAGACTGCCTTTAAGCTACATTTTAAAATATTACCACCCATTTTTAAGTAGATAGATATCGAGGTGTATTAAAGACACAGGAAGCAGTAAGGAAAGTGACAAAAAGAAATCAAACCATGTGGCCCAGTTAGAAAATATCAGGTGATTCAGTGTTCATTCAAAAATTGTTTATTGAGGGTCCATTACATGTCAGGAATCTTTCCTAGATACTGAACGTGCATGGCTGTAAAACATAGACTAATATTCCTGCCAACGTGGACCTTATTATCTATCCTCTGGGAGGGAGACACTCAAAGTAAAATTCAAAACACATGATTAAGAAGTTCATTATAAAGTAATATATAAAACATATAATAAAGTATAAAAACCTATGTTCTAAGTGCCATTGAGGAAAAAAAAAAAAGCAGCAGAGAAGACGTCAAAGTAGGTTGAAAGTAGGGAGATTTTCTGGTTTTAAATGGATAGGGAAGGCTTAGCCAAGAAGATGATATGCAGACATATAAGCTCTGAAGTGCTGAGAGTGAGCCATTTGGGATATCTAGCAGAAAAGCTTGCCAGGTACAGGAGGTAGCATTTGCAAAGACCCAGGAAGGAAAAATGACTGGCATGTCGGAGGAACAGACAGGAGGTCATGGATTGAACTATATATATGTGTGTCTGTGTGTGTGTGTGTGTGTGTGTGTTTATATATATATGTGTGTGTGTGTGTGTGTGTGTGTGTGTATTAGCAGAACATAGAAAAGGAAACTAGCAATGCAAGAGAGGAAAAGGAGAATTCTAGAGCCAAATCTCTGAGTAGTGGAAGGGGTAGGGATCTAGCTCACAAATATGGTTGATGTATGAAACTTGTGCATGTCTGGTGGGAGTAGAGGTGAAGGTGGCAGTGATTGAGGTCAAATAGGGCAATTCAGCCAGAGATTAAATTAGAGGTGTATAGGAACCAAATCTTGAAGGCTCTTCCATTACAGGCATAGATGTTTGGACTTTGTGCTAGTAAAAATGAGGATCTTTAAGGGTTTTAGGTACAGGAATGAAATATTCCAGTAAGTTTCACCGGGAAGGTGAAACTTCTGCTGAGCCATGAGACATTTATGGATTTGAATACATGAGAGGTAAAAGAAAGAACAATGTAGGCAAGAAGGTCAATAGTAATAATGACCCAGAATGGGAATAGTTTTGGCAGATGGGTAATGAGTTGAAGATGTGTGCTGGCAGATACCTCTGGGGGAAAGAAAGGAAAATGGGAGTTATATTTAAAAGGCTCTGGAATCAATCTGCTTACCAGGCACCGACTCCATCACATACTATCTCTGTGACCTTGAGCATGATCCCTAATTTCTTGCTATCTCATCACTTGATATAATAAAGATAATAATAGTACCTTCCTCATAAAGAAAACAAAATTAAATCATATGGATAAAATATTACCTGTATGCCTGACACACACTGTTCTCACTAAATGTTAGTTGTTATTCTATATAGCATCTTGAGAACTTGGAGAGGATATAAGAGATTGGTTCCAGATTTATGGAATGTATTAGAAAGAAACATGATTGAAAGCACTATGATTTCAGGAGCCTGATTATATTATGTAAATCTAAATATTGATCTCTAATATTCAAATTCATCATTTTAAAGGTCAAGGCTTATAACAGGATTCATCTAGACTAACCCTGGAGATAATATAAGAACTGAAATAGCTCTTAAAGTTCAACAATCAAGCAGTTGAGCTGTGGAAATGGAAGGATATTTACTAGTAGCTTACACACACACACACAAACACATATATATTGTAAATAAACACAATGGGGATCTCCATACTGCCACCAAATTTTCATATTTTATGAACCACAATGTGCTAAAAACAAAATTTGGTGCTTCAGAAGAATGTTTGATTAATGATCATTTCTTTGTAATTAGTTATTTGAATGTACAGCAACATCAACATATGGAAGAATTCAGAAAAAAGAATACAGCATTGTACTTCAGGAGTCTTTACATTTTCTAGAAGCCTAAATTATAGAGTCTTACCTCACCTATCATGAGAGCAGATTGCTACTTATGTATCCATTTATAATTTATCTGAAAATTCCATTTTTTAAAGTTTCTATATATTCAATGTATCAAACTGGGGATAGAGTTCTTTTTTTAAGTTTTCCAGTTTGGTAGATAGATAGAGAGATAGAGAGATGATAGATAGATAGATAGATAGATAGATAGATAGATAGATAGATAGATATAGATGTGTATATATATGTATGTATGTATGTGTGTGTATACAACATATTGCTTTTCCTTGTTAAATAGCTTGTTAAATTCAGTTCTGTTTCATGCGTTAAAGATTACAGCAGGTAGGTTTCTAAAAAGTCATCATAGATTCTACTCTGTTTGGGACTACATAGCTAACATCTGCAACTACGGTGAAAGTGAGAAAAATAACTTATTTGGTTTTGCAACCACAGATTTAACTCTCAAGCATTAAGATATTTCGTCAAAGTGGTGTTGAAAGGTATCTAGTAAATTCATGAAATCTCATCCTTTAATCCAAAATTACTACAAGGAATATGAACTAAAAAAGCCAAAAGAGGCTATCACATGAATAATTAGATATTAGGTCAGGCAGTTTTTGTGTTCAGTTCTCAAAATACTGAATATCTCAAAATAGTGAGGAGTGAATACAAGAGTGTTAATCAAGTTTACAAGAAAAATTTTATTCCCAATTTGACAGTATGTGGGTAAACAGGAAACTTAACTGTGCCTCATATGGTTGTGTTGATAGGATTTAATTTAAGTGACTGGATGCTTACTAGATTATTGGGCAGAAAATATAATTTAAACATAATTTTGCCATTAATTAGTCTTAATGGATTGGATAAAATGGCTCAGTGAACAGATTATATTGAAGAGAAAATTTTCTAATGGCAAATAAGCCTGTAAGAATATCCTTAGCCTGAGCAACATAGCAAGACCTTGTCTCTACAAAAAAATAAAAAATTATTTGGCTGTGGTGGTGTGCACTTGTAGTCCTAGCTACTTGGGAGGCTGAGGCAGGAGAATCGCTTGAGCCTGGGAGTTGAGGGTTGTAGTGAGTTATCATGCCACTGCATGCCAGCCTGTGTAATATATAATCTGTCTCAACAAAAGAATATCCTTAAAATACAAAGATAGAATATAAAAAATTTAAAGATAGAATATAAAAAATTTTTGGTGAGATTTTACAAAGTAGAGAGATAGAGTAGCCAATTTAATACAACTTTCAACTAAAAAGGTCTCAGAGACTCATGGAAGTTTGTGTTGTAGAAATCTAGTGTTTGGTTTTCTCAGCAGATGTTTTCTTTTCTTTTGGTAATAGCAGTTGGGGTTTCCTTTGGGAACCAATTCCATTTCATATTGTCATGTTATTTGCTATCAATAAGAAGAGGCAAAAAATTCAAGCCCAGACTACTAAGGTTCATGGCCAAGTTCTGGCCCAGTGTAATGATCAACAAGTCACATAATCTTCATAAAGGTTGGGTTTCTCATTTTCATTTTATCTTGTTTATTTATTTACTTTTTTGAGACGGAGTTTCACCCTTGTTGCCCACGCTGGAGTGCAAAGGCATGATTTCTGTTCACTGCAACCTCTGCCTCCCGGGTTCAAGCGATTCTCCTGTCTCAGCCCCCCGAGTAACTGGGATTACAGGTGCGCCACCATGCCTGGCAAATTTTTTGTATTTTTAGTAGAGACGGGGTTTCGCCATATTGGCCAGGCTGGTCTCAAACTCCTGGCCCCAAGTGATTCACCCACCTCGGCCTCCCAAGGTGTTGGGATTACAGGTGTGAGCCACCACACCCAGCCTAGGGTTTCTCATTTTTAGAATAGAAGCAACATTAGCACTATGTTAGTAAAATGCCACCACAAATACTTTGCAGAACTATTGTAACAATTGCAATAGAGAAAGGATTGCTACATCGATATTAAGAGCACCTAGGGGGTGCTTGCTAGTGTAAACCAACATGACTAACCGCAATAGGTGAGTGTATTAGTTCATTTTCACCCTGCTGATTAAGACATACCCAAGACTGGGTAATTTATAAGGAAAAAGAGGTGTAAAGGACTCACAGTTCCACGTGGCTGGGGAGGCCTCACAAACATGGCGGAAGGTGAAAGGTGAAAGGCACGACTTATATGGCAGCAGGCAAGAAAGAGAATAAGAGCCAAGCAAAAGGAGTTTCCCCTTATAAAACCATCTGATCTTGTGAGACGTATTCACGACCATGAGAACAGTATGGGGGAAACCATACCCATGATTCAATTATCTCCCACCAGGTCCTTCCCGCAACACATGTGAATTATGGGAGCTACAATTCAAGAGATTTGGGTGGGGACACAGTCAAACCATATCAGTGAGCTTCATTACAAGTTTTCAAAAATGAAGGCAACAACAGGTGAACTGTATGGTATGGGCATGATAACTTAATAGAGTGTTTTAAAATATGAGGGCAGTTGATTTTCATCAATGGTTGGTCTTTTCAGTATCAACATGAGAATAACAAATGTATCTTATATAAAATGAAGGATCAGGTTGATGTCTACTTGACATTCCCCATGAACTACACTGGTATTAGGGAGACATTAGATACTCCCAGATATACTGGCTTTGGCTTCCCGGGAATGGAGTGTAGCTTGGTGACAGCTGGGCAGAGAGCCTCAGGCATGCTCCCCATTCATGTGTAGAGGGCACAGCCATGGAAAGCATTTCTTCGACTTATTTATACCATCAGTACCCTAATGACAGAAGAAATACAGCTTATTTCATATTCATTTTTAAAAGTAACCTTAAACATCAGGCACACAAAAGAAGTGGTAGAGAATTCAGAGGTAATAGGGGAACAAAAAGCATTTAGTGTGATAATTTAGAGGGTGTGTGGAAACTTCATGCAGATTTAAATTTCCCAACAGCTTGCAAATGGGTTACTCAGGTATTCAAAAGTAGAAGTTTCTAGAGGTGCATTAGTCATAAAGACCATGGAATGTAGCCTTTTATGTTTATTGTTTTCATTTACATTCTGTCCAACCCTGAGTCTTGTAGTCTAAAGGGGTGTGACATGTGTGTTCAACTGCATCCAAGAATGTCTGCTGAAGCTGAATCCCTCCACTGTAGAATAAAAACAGCCTGGGTTTAAATACTAGACTCACTTCCCAGTAAAGCCGGCCCATTAACTTGGGCCATTAACTTCTATTTCTCAGCCTCAGTTTCTTCATCTGTAAACTGAGGGGCTAATAATGTCCTTACAGTATAGTGGTAAAGATAACATGGGAAAATGTATGTCAAATGCATAGGTCCAGGGGTACAGTGCATTTGATTAAGAGTACAACAAATAATTACAATTATCATTGTTACCCCTTTTGTGAATTTTTTTTTTTTTGAGACAGAGTCTTGCTCTGTTGCCCAGGCTGGAGTGCAGTGGTGCGATCTCTGCTCACTGCAAGCTCCGCCTCCTAGGTTCACACCATTCTCTTGCCTCAGCCTCCCTAGTATCTGGGACTACAGGCGCCTGCCACCATGCCCGACTAATTTTTTTTTGTATTTTTAGTAGAGGCGGGGTTTCACCATGTTAGCCAGGATGGTCTCTATCTCCTGACCTCGTGATCCGCCTGCCTGGGCCTCCCAAAGTGCTGGGATTACAGGCGTGAGCCACCGTCCCTGGCCATTGTTACCCTTTTTGATACAGTTGTGGGGAGTGAAAAATACTCACATTCAAAAAGGTACCTTTCAAGGCAGAGTCTCCCTCTTAAGAGATATGGAATTTCAGAAACACACAAGGAATCAAGATGGATAGAGTTTCTCACCTCCTGAAAATTACAGTCTAAGCTTTTGACTTCTAACTTTTACCCCAGAGTATCTTAAGTTTGGGAGGAAATGTTTGTGTTTTCTCTAAAAGAAAAGAACAGAAATGCCTTCTGCCTAAATTATTATTATATAACTTGTTTTTTCTTCTTTTGAAACGTCTGTGGCAGATAAAACTTATATATTGAAAGGAATTTAAAAAGATAACACTTGCAAAATTTTGTGAAACCTAATGTAATCTTCTCCAAAGTGTAACTCATTAGTTTTCCTTAAAGTAGAAACGGTTTCCATTTACTCCCTTCAAGATAAAACTAAGAATCTTAGGATGGTATGCAAGTTCTTCCATGATCTGGATCCCAGATTTGGATGCTAGCATGATGCTATGAAGCATTTCACCAGCCCCAGCCCCATAAGCCTATTTGTAGTTTCTTAAACATAGCCAGATCTTTCAGTAATCCATGCTTTTTCATTTACAGTATTTTTCCTTCTGAACATTCATTCTTCCCCAGCCATTCAAGTTAGCTAGTTACTGCCTATCCTTCAAAATTCATCTCAAGTATATGCTCTTTAAGGAAGTGTGTTCTAAATGTCTCCATCCCCCACATCTGTTGTTACTGGCTCTTAATCTGTTTAAAGCATCCCTTCAGACCTGTATCATGAAGTTTATTATCAGTGTTATGTTTGCCTGTTTGCCTGTCTCCCCGACTCATATGTTCATGCCTTGAGAATAACGGGTCTTCATATCCCCACAAGACCAGGCACAGGGGACTCAGTAATTGGTCCTGTTTAGACTTGCGGATTGCACCCAGTATGAAACCATGATAAGCAATGTTAAATGCTACAACAGTGCCAGAGAATAAGTTAATAAATGCATATGAGATTATTATATCCACAGCAGAAGAGGATATTTTAAGAACTATTGCTTGTTTTGTGTCTGAGTAAAGATGGAATATCAAACACAATTTCTTTACAATCAAACGAAGCTTACTTCCAGATAGGAAGACATTTTTTTTCCTTTTTTCTTTTTTTTATTTTCAGTAAGGAATTAAATTAGAAAAATCATTTGCATTTTTACATTAGTCTTCTCTGAATATGCATGGCTGGTTGAATTCTGTCTGACACCTTCACAGAACTCACTTAAGTAAGCCTTCCATTACTAAATAAATTGCATCCATTCTAATTAAAGATATGTAGAGCATGTTACTCGGACAGGAGAAGCAAAGTGCTATGAAGAGCTAGAGCTTCCATGGTAACCCTGCCAGGGATAATATAATTGATTCAAATGGTCTCTCCTGCCACATACTGATTCCATGCCAACAAGCCTTGAAAACTGTCCATCATTTCACAAAGCTATTTATAGACCAAGTCCAGCTGAGACAAATAAATGGTGATAGAACTTCCAGAGACAATTACTACAACAAATCATGAAAGACATTCCCTGCTTTCTAGCTCATTTAGTGATTGATTACCATCAACAAGGTTTAAATAATTATGTAGTGAATATATGGGTAATTTACAGAAAGAAAGGGAAATATGTGTATCAATTCTTTTTGTATAGGGGATCTGCTGTGGGAGAAATAACTCAAAACTCAAATGGTGTAGGCACCACATTAGGCTTAATATTGGTATATCATTCTGCCTCATTGCTAGTTGTTTGCATCCAAGCTTGTCAGGCAATGTGTGAGAATATTATACACACATAACAGGAAGTGATAAAGCCACATGAAAATGAAGATTCAGAAAGTGAGACAAAGCTTGGGTAGCACAGTACTTTTTCATTCCCCTTACAACATATTATAGTTCCTCTGGTCCTAACCAGAGTGAGATAGAAAAATGAGTTGATTTTTGTAAACCAAACTTCTCAACTCTAGTAGCTCATATTCCTGACATTTGGTTTGGTTGCTGAATTTGTCAGCAGCACTCAAGGTTGATCAGGTGGTGTTTCACTGGAAGATTGGTATTTGTGCGTGGTGGTGGTGGAGGTGGGTACTTGCTATTTAGGATGCCATTTGCACTAAACCAATTTCATCAATATCCTGGTTAGACTAACTTGTTCAAACATTCACTTCACTCCAGGTATTTCCCACACTTTAAATTTGCTCCTGCATTGCTATCTAAGTTACGCTTAATAGCCTGCTGATTTAGAAGCCAGTCTCTCAGTCAATCATCAAGTTATCAGGCAATTTGTTTAGATTCAACCTAGTGGAATACTCACATTGAGCTCTTTCAGCTCATATTTGCTTTCGAAAATCTTGAGATTTCAAGCTTTCATATATTTCACTCCCTCTTTAACAAAATGTTAGCACTATCTTTTAATATACTCTTTTTTCAATATGTATTGGTATCTAAAGCCATAATAAATTCCTTTAATAAAAATGCTCCAATAGATTCATTTTCTTCTTTTTTGCTGCACAATATTATCTCATAGTGTCAGTGATGGAAATCTGCTCTCTATTTTTAGAGGGTGGGATGAAGTAAAGAAGCCTTATAAGTTGGCTCTAAATTCTAGAAGCTGAAATCCAAGGATCGTTCCAAAAGTCGGCAGGTGGTTTCCTATCTTTGTTCTTGTTTTGCTCTGAAAGAATTCCTCTCTTAAATATTAACCTGTTGAAATACTACCATACATTTAAATACTACCTAAAACTTTCTACCTTTTCCCTTCCAATTGCATTTGATCATGCCATGTTCTCAACCTTCACAGAATTTTAAAACAGTTTCCAGATATCCCTTAACACAAGAGACATTTATGTGTGCATTTATATATTTAAGTGATCATAGAAATTTAGTCTTTTATAAATCTCTATATTCTTTTCTATTTTTGTTTAAATTAAAATATAGAAAGGAAATAGAGCAAGACACCTTTATACATACTACATAGCTGTCTACATGATATTTATTAACAATTTTTCAAATTAAAAAAACACAGGGTTGAAATCATGTTTTTTTCTTCTTCAGACCAAGTCCCTCCTTCTTCCTATTCTGTCCAACAGGTTAAAAACAATCATTAATTCATTATGCATTATCCTTACAATCGATTTTTAAAATAGATACATATTATCTATGCATAAGCAATATATCATACTGTTTTTTTCTTAATTTACATAAATTCTACTATAGTATATTATTATGTTGCATCTTATTTTTGGTGTTCTACATTATTTTTGAGATTTCTGTTATTTTATATTAACCTAGTTCATTGCTCTAACCTGCTGAATAGTATCTCCTTGTATGAATCTTTCAGAATTTTGAATACTGTTAGCTCTACCTTCAAAATATATTCAAAATCCAACTACTTCTCACCACTTCCAGGCTACCACTCTGAATTATCCTGTCTCATTTGGATTATTGAACAGTCTTCTACCGTTCTGCATGCTTCCTCCTCAGAGACCTTAAATCGATTCTCAAAACAGTCAGAGTGACTCTTTTAAAAGGTGTGTCATATTATGCCACTAACCTATTCGAAATCCTCAAGTGGCTTTGCCTCTCTTTCACTCAACACTTTAAACAATGCTGCATTTTGTTTTACTACTAGGTGGGAGAGTTTCTCTAAGGTGAGTGCCTGTAAATGAAATTCTCTCTTTCATATTATTTTCCCAAGTGATTATAGAAAGATTTATAGTCACAGCAGTGACATATAAACTGTTCTTTTAATGCTTTCATAGAACCCTAGCATATAGCTTTGTAGACAATAGATGGCAAATAATTATTTAAATCCTTCATCCTTCAAGAAACAGTTCCTACATTAGCCACCTACCACCACCAACCATAACTCTTTTTCTATATCTCTTTCAGAAAGATTCATGCTTGGCCTTCTTGTATAGAAATTTTGTAAGTACTTTCATTTTTGCATCTTCATGCTTCTTATTGTAATTATGTATGTCTGCTCCCCACCTGCCCACCCCCATCACCCGCTTCCCCACAATAGTAGTGCTCATTCTCTGGAACTGGGACTTCATTGCACCCTAGTATCTAAGAAGAAAATGAAAATGTTCAAATTGGAGATGATCTACTACCACGAACAGAGGAATTTTCCTACATATGTAATCCCCTTTTCATGTCACCACAGTTGCTATTGGTGATTGACAGATATTGCTATTTTTTTTCATTTTAGAGATGACAAAATTGAGGGCTATTATTTTCCCATCAATAAAGAAGTAGGAAAAGGCAGAATGTACACTGTAAAAATGCTACACTAAAACCTAAGCATATTTTACTCTTGTCTGGGACATAGAAAGTGCTTTGTATACCCTTATACTAAAAAACTTCCTAAGATAATACTATGTAAATATTATATTTGATTAGCCAAAATAAGATTTTATTTACTTTGATCATATTCTTAATACTTAACAGCCTCAACAACTGGAAAAAAATACAATTCTCCTGTCTTTTACCCATAGGTTGTGAGTGTGTCTCTCTGTGTGTGGCAGGGTGGGGGTTGGGGGGGCTGATGAGGGAGACAGAGATCCTATATTGTGCTTCTAGTTTTAAGGTCAAGTATAGATCACTCTTAATTTGAGGGATTTTTGACAGTATTGATGGTTTGACTTTCAACAATAAATCAATGAAATGCTGAGAAAAAAGAAGCACCTTAAAGCTTACTTCGACAAAGTGGCCATGAATGAAGAAAATAAGACATTGTTAATTTGAAGCCATAATCATATTTTTGGCTATAGATTAACTACTTATTACTCACCATATTGGACAGACCTACTTTGTTCCTACACAACCCTCAATACTTATTTTCCTCCATGTTCCAATACCTCTCCCCACTACTCACAGATACACTATATTTCCATTGGTGACACACACACACACACACACACACACACACGAATTGGCTTGAAAAATAGCCCATTGGTTTTCACAACAAAGGGAGAGGCACCTGATAAGCTTGTTGCAAGGTACATGTTCTCAGCTCAGCACGATTAACTCTAGGATGCAAGGCCCAGTGTGTTTGCCTCTTTGCTTTTTTTAATCTGAAGAGTCAAAGCTTTTGTCTATTGCTACTGAAAGGCAGCTATGGGTGAAATCAGCAGTGTCATTGTGTAAAGATTCTGGCAATGGATTTAAGTAAACAACTAAGAGATGTTCTGTGCCTTCATTAATAACTAAATGTTGGTGTGAGAGAAGGCATGAGATGTCATTTCTTCAGTTATCCCACTGGCTTTATTGAAAACACAGTTTTGAACAATGATTCTCTGCCTTTTCACTGTCACCCAATTAAGCTTGAAGCTTTTATTTTACCTTTTCAAGATCTCTATACCTCTCCAGGAGGAATAGGACACAATAGAGGGTTTTCACAGCATTGCAGGCAGATAGTAGATTTGTAATGATTAGCAGTGACACATTCTATTTTGGGACTAGATTTATCATTCATATGCTTTCATTTTACAGGTAGCATTTTTACTCAACTTTTAAAAATACTTGGCATTCTTGGCTCATTCATGTACATAGAAAAGATATGTAGCATTACTCTCACCCAAATCCTTTCAAATTATGTTGAATGTTGTCACTGAAATCATGTGTCATGTGTAACAGAGCTCAACCACTGAGCTGACGATTCCTGCAGATGAGTTAAAGTTTGAATTCACTATGGTTGATTTATTCTTAGTTTTAAAAGCCAACTTGGGCTTCATATCTTGCCAAAGATTACCTATTTATAATCATTATAACCATATCAGTGGGTGCAATGGAATTGGGTCTTCTCGCCCATTTTGGAATTACCAAGGAATAAATGTTTCTATGACTCCCAGCTTTATTTTCTGTCAACAGCTATTCATTGAGGAGGCGTAAGTATTAAATTGTGAGATGCCCTGGAGATACAGCAGTGAGTACAAAGAGAGCCAGTAGCTCCCACATATCACCAATGGTCTAGCATGGAGGCATATATTAGTCAAATACATGCATATTTAAGTAAATCATTGAAAGTATCAACAGGCTGCAAAAGAGACAGGAGCCACGGGAGCCTAAGAAAATGGAATAGCAAATGTTGAGGAAAGGAGAAACATTTCAAAAAGTTATCCTAAGTAAATGTTGTATGACCTTGGGATGTATGCAGGATGTGGGAATGGATGGAGGAACAGATTTTCCGACAGAGATAACAGCACATGCTGAAATATGTAGTACTTGGAATAAGAACAGGACAGAGAAAACTGTGCCATAGACAGAGGTCATTGAAAGAGAGAGTACGGCAGGCCATGAACCCAGTGAGGTAAACAGGAACATTCGGGACATCACAGGCCATGTTAAAGACTATGGCTTTTATTCTAAGGGCAATGGAAGATATAGATGGGCTTTAAGCAGGACAGTGATCTGACCAGGTTTATGTTAAAAGAAGAATCACTCATATTAAAATTGAGGATAGTCATATCTTGCACTGACAATATCAAAGGAGCAGTATAATGATCTAAGAGGGCTGATAAGTTGAAAGTAAAAAGTTAAAATTCCAAGCATCCAGTAGAGTTAATAGGTGCACTCTCAGGGTATAATTGTAGCTATAAGAGTATCTGCTTCAATCTATTATTCAAAAACACATGTCAATGCTCAAATTTTACAATTCTTCACTTAAAATAGAGCATCAATAGAAGATCCCAAGATTTAGTAACATCTACACCTGTAGTGGCCTTTAAATCTGGTTAATAAAGAGGCCTATTGCCACTTAATTGTTTTATCTACCGCACAGCAAGCTGAACCTATGGCTCAAATCTGAATTATCCAGGAAACAAAATAACAGAAATTATAAATGGGGCATTACCATACATCCTTTGATATAACCATTATTAAAACCTTAAAGATAAAATTTATCAGCATATATTCATTGAGTGCCCACAATGTTCCAGATACTGTGTATATAATAGTGATTGCCACCGTTTGAATTGTGTCTCCCAAAATTCACATGTTGAAGTCCTAACTGCCAGTACCTCAGAATATGACTGCATTTGGAGAGAGGGAATTTAAAGAGGTAGTTAAGTTAAAATGATGCCATTAGGGTGGGCTCTAATCCAATGTGACTTGTGCCTATTGTCAGAAGAAGAAATCTGGACACATAAAGAAACACCTGGGATGTGCACACACACAGAAAAGATGAAGACTCAGCAAGAAGTCAGCCATCTGCAAGCCAAGGAGTGAGGTACCCAAAGAAACCAATCCTGCTGACACCTTGATCTTGGACATGCAGCCTCCAGAACTGTGATCAATAAATTTCTGGTGTTTATGCCACACAGTCTGTGATAGTTTGTTATGGCAGCCCTAGAAAGGAATACATATAGCAAGTTATAAATCTTTTTTTTTTTTTTTCGAACAGTTTATGATCTGGTGGGGAACAGAGATAAAGGTGCAAAAAGAGAGAGAATAGGTTATTTGATAAGGGGAATTTAAGGTGCTATGGGACACCTATCCTTAATTACGGGGTCAGAAAGTGATCACTGGAGAAATGTATCTCTATGTTGAAGTCTATGTAGGAGTAGCAAGACAAAAAAAAAAAGAGGGTGGAAGAGTTTTAGAAAAAGAATGCATGCAATTATGCATGCAAAAACCTGTAAGACAGGATGACAAGTGTGAGGATCTGGATACTTTGCATAGAGGGGTCACTCAGTGAATAATTGCTGATTTTTTAATAGACTTATCTGTTACATTGTGGTTAAAATATCTTCAGATTTTACCTCGATTTATGCAAATGCCTATTCATTGGTTTTCCTGCTTCCCTTCTCTGTCCCTACTACCCTGTCTCACCACAACACCCAGAGGGTTCATTAAAAAATCTGAATTACGTCTAGTCACTGTCCTTAAGTAGCCTTGGGGGCTTCCTACAGCACTACCAAATAAGCAAATACATAGATAAATAAGCAACTAAATATATTAATAAATAAGTAACCTCTTACCTGCAGAGTTTGATATGATCTCACTCATGCCTACCTCTCATACCTACTTTAATTCTACTCTCTGACCCACCCTACCTCACCCCATCCCCAGCCACATGGGCTTCTTGCAGGGCCACAAGAGCATGCCAAGCTCAGTCCTACCTCACAGCCTTGTGCTTGCTCTTCCCTCTATCCAGAATACACTTTCACCAGGTTTTTGCATGTCTATCTCCCTACCTCATCACCTCCTCAGAAAGTCTCTAACTCATCTGTCTAAATACCCCTTCCCTCCACTCCTCTATGGAATTATGTATTGTATCACCATCATTTATTTTTTATGTTAAATAGCATTTATCCTATATTAAACCATATTAAGTGCTTTTTTCTCCTATCATCTCTCTTTCTACCCAAACTAAAATTTAAACTCTATGGGAGTAGAAGTCTCATCTGATTATGTATTGCTTTCCCCAGCAAAGTGACTGGAACACAGTAGATATTAGATAAGTATGTGTTGAATGAGTAATATTAAACCATCCAAGTTGACTCTGATTGTAAGTTCATATAATCTATCCTAAACATGCAACAGGGAACAATGGGAAGATTTTGAACCCTTCCTAGAAAGTAGAGACAAATGTAATCCCATGGTACAAAAAAGGTAGCATTAAAACTACCTCCCAGATTGATGTGGAATAACTTGTAGCACGTTAAGCCTGTGCCTGTAAGAAAACATTGAACATTTCCCGTGTGCTCACATATCACAGTGAATCAGAAAGGACGGAATTGATCCAGAGAATTTGCCCCAGAGAATTTGCCAACTGGTATTGTCATTTGATTCTGAGCAAGATACTTAACCATATAAAGTGTCCTGTAAATTATGGATGACAACACTGGCCACATCTACATCACATAGAGATGGTTTGGGAGGTAATGGGATTTTTACTTGAAATAGCTGAGATCCCTGGAGAGAAGGCAGAAAGGGGAGATGAAATAAATTGCAGCCAAATACCACTAACTCTATATATTTACAACATAATTTACACTGATATACTAAGCTATTGTGGCATTAAGGGGGGCGCTTTGTCTCTTTTCTGCAGATTACCTCTCTTATTGATCTCCATTTATTTATCTTCTACACTTTATGGAACGGGGTTTCCTGGGGCTTCGTCGATACAGACTTTCAGGGTTGACAGACAGTACTAGAAGCAACTGGGTATAGGATAGCACTGCCACAAGGGCACATCTAGCCCAAAGGGTAATGGCATTCAGAGTTTTGGAGGCATAGATTTGGATGAACGTGTTGCTTAAAACACTGATGGAGTGAGAGAGGAGACCAATATTGTTCTGGTTAAAGGGCATTCATGGCCAAACTCTATTTACCAGAATATGAGAGCACATGCTGGGTGATTTAAGTAGGAGTCAAGACAGAACACCTAGCAGGAGGTGGGATAAATGTTAAACGGGAATGCTCCACACAAGACCCTAAGGCTCTACAAAGGGTTCTGGGCCTAGCAGAAAATAAGAACACAAAGATGAAGGGTAGGTATATAGTACAATGTTAGGAGTGTGGGCTCCCAGACCAGAATGCCTGTATTTGAATCCTCTATCTCTTCTACTTCCTAAGTTGAGTGACCTCAAGCAATTGACTTTTCTTCTTCAAAAAGAAGATTCAATTTCTTCATCTCCATAAGGGATCAGTGCTAAAACATATAGAATGATTGCGAATAGCAAAAGGATTCACATATTTAAAACATCTAGATAGGATTCAGCCACATAATAATAGTAAATTTTGTTTTTCACTGTGTTTGTCATCACCATCATATCCCTTATCAAAGTACTGGATTGTGGCCATGAAGCTTGGACAAAGAGGTTAGCTGGGGCAGGTGCTGATGGAGCCAATCAGAAACATTTCAAACCAGGTGCCACAGATTTAACTGTGGAATATCAGATACAAAAGTCTATTGGACAAATGACTGTGTCCCAAGTGCCACTAAATTATGGAACCTAGTTTTCCAATAATTTTGCTGGCCAAGTCAAAACTAGCTCAAACAAGGGATTGAGTAGATACAACTTTGAGAGAACTGGGACAAACCATGGGAACTTGATGATCTAATGGTCATCAATCAAGCAAAAATTATCACACTTATCTCTTTCAAAGGCTAGATTTTAGTCTGTAATGGGTGGTATAAATATGGGAAAATTACTTTTTAGTAGCAGATAATGTAGAAACAATAAAGAAGTTAACTAACTTTTCAGAACCTGGTGGTTTGTATGCAATTGCGTTTTTCATTATGTTCTTGTATCCTTGCTCTTTCTTAAAGCGGAATTACCTTTCCTCTTAGACAATAAAGAGAAATTGAACAACTGCTGAGACAATCATTTTCTTCACTAAATAGACATGAAATTCCTCAAATAGTATATAAGAGAGATGATCTTTGTTTTACTGTTTATGGTGCCAGTCATCTGGCCTCTGACTTGACCTGCAAGCAGGGCTATACTTTGACCACCATTTATATTCCAACCAGATGCAAGTGGAGTTATGAAAGACTGTCATCAAAAAAAAAGAACTCAGGGAAAATGCTCTCCATATTCTATCTCCTGTTGACAAAACACATAATTTCCCCTGTTGAGATACACCTTAATAAACATTCTCAATGCATTTGTTAATTCATAAACTATTTCTGAGGATTACTATTCGTCACACATGTGTTTGGCAACACCAAGGCTGCAATGAACAAGGAATATTTACTCCCAGCCTTAAGAAATCCTACTTTCTAGCAGATTCAGTGTAAACAGAGAACTGAGAAACATGTACATTCCCATTCCTCAGGTGAGGGAGGGGACACGACTAACATTTTTCGAGTGTTTATGGTGCCAGTCACCATGCTGGACACTCTATAGATCTTTGGAGGGGCAGCTTATCTTTTTGCAGGTACACTCAGTCAACTACATCACCACTGTAGCTGCCTATTTAGCCTCAAAATCTTCAAGGAATTAAGCCCACAAAGATTGAAAGGAACAGACCATCCAGAAAGCTCACTTCCTACACACACTATCCTTCCTCCTGCACAGTGTAAACTTTGAATTCTCATTTTAGTAGACAACCCACCAAAGAGAGATAACTTCATTTTGCTATGGGCTACCGGAGGTGAAGATAGAAACTGCATTTTAGAGGCAATGGCCTGAAGGTAGGTTAATTCCATGCCTAGACTTAGAACATGTTATCTTTAAACAGAGCAGGCAGAAGAGGAAGGGAAGGAATATCAATTGATGCCATTGCCTTCACAAATCCTTGATGAACTGCTCAGTAGGGACTAAATAATTGGTAACAGCTATTGCGTTTATTGTGTATAGCTAAACCAGAAATGAGTGTTCATGGAAATGTCATTCTATAACCAAGAAAAAAAATAAGGAACAATGATCAGTTTGACATTTTAAACAAGAGGCATATTTTCATTTGGTTCAATAAGAAAAGTTTCTAAGCAACGTTTAATTATATTTTACACCAGATTTCAGGTGTGCTTAATTGCTGTATTAACTTCTTTACCAAGGTCTCCTAAAATACACTTGGTTACTATTCTGAGAATGTCTTTAGTCTCTCTTCGTGAAACTTGGTGAGACAACAAACAAATGATATGTCATCAAAATTAACTCGTTAAAGGGGACAAGAATTAAAATTATACCTTAAAAACGTTTCCATTTCTGAAAAGAAAAGCAACGCACACTACTAAATTCCTGGCTCAGAAGGTGAACCAATATGAATCCTCTCTTGAATCTAACCAATCTTTCTGGCTTGCTTGGGACTATAAGGTTTTGTGGACATTGGACTTTCAGTGTTAAAATGGCAGAGTCCCCAGCAAACCAGAATGAGTTAGTCACCTTCCTCTCTTCATAGATATGTCATGATAATTAAATAAAACAATGTCTATCAAAGGCATATCATAAAATACTTCGTACTCACAAACATTACAAAATGTCAGCTATTATTAAAGTACTTACTATGACAGGTGTGGTGCTAAGCAGTTAGTTCTACAAGAGACCTTTCTGCTCCTGAATATCTCAGCTTGCATAATGGATGTCAGGGACAGCTCAGAGAGGAGAAAGAGTAGACAGCAATAGATATGCTTTTCTCTGGGATGGGATGAAAGGCATTTACATACAAAATTGCAATAGTAGGGACAGCTGGAGAGGGCTGCTTTGAGCCTGAGAATAGGCTCCTGAGAAAGATTTCAGGTGTGCTGAAAGAGTTCAGGTGTGCTGAAAGAGTTCAGGTGTGCTGAAAGAAAGAATGAGGGAAGATAGTGAATTATCTATAGCTGAGTAAATTATAACGGATTACCATCACTAAAATATATTTATTTTATAGTCTAAAAGCAAATGTTATATTTTACATATATATGTAACCATATATAATAAATATATATGTAATAATAAATATATATAATTTTAAAAAGCCTCAACTGCTCCACACTAACTATACCTCTGAGTCTGAATTTTCTTGGCTGTGTATGACATATGAAGTGTCTCTATTTCATAATGAGGCTTTCTTCAATGAGTAAGCGAGATAATTTATGTCTGTCACTTTTCATGTTTTAAGTACTCAATATACCCATCGATTATTATCTTTTTACATTTTTATAACAGTTTTATTGGGGCATAATCAACATATCATATAATTTAACCTGTTAAAGTGGGTTATATTGAGTGAATTCAATAGTGTTCAGTACATGCACAGTTGTGCAACAGTCACCACAATTAATTTTAGAAGATCTTTGCCCTCCAAAACATCCTTGTATCCTTTCAGCTATCACCCTCCACTTTTCCCCAACACTCCAGGCCTAGGCAACCACTCTAGAGAATTGCCTATCCTGGATATTTCATGTATATTTCATTTAATTAAAATTAAACAATATGTAGTCTTTTGTGACTGGCTTCATTCATTTAGCATAATATGATGATCCATGTTGTATCAGTAAATCATTTCTTTTTATTGCTGAATAATATTTCATTGTATACATGTAATAACTTTTATTTATTTATAACTTGATGGACATTTTGGTTGTCTCATCTTTTGAGTATTATAAATAATACTGTCATGAACATTCATGTGCAAGTTTTATGTTGACATATATTGTCTTGCTTTTTTTTCTTTGAGACAGAATCTCACTCTGTTGCACTGGCTGAAGTTCAGTGGCACAATCAAGGCCTATTGCAGCCTTACCTACCTGGGCTCCAGTGATCCTCCCACCACAACTTCCTTAGTAGCTGGGACTATGGGAGTGTGCCACCATACCCAACTAACTTTTTTTGTAGAGATAGGGGCTTCACCATGTTGCCCAGGCTGTTCTTAAAGTCCTGGGCTCAAGCAATCCATCTGCCTCAGTCTCCCAAAGTGCTGGGATTACAAGTGTGAGCCACTGCACCCAGCATATAGACATATATTCTCATCTCTCTTTTTTTTTTAATTATACTTTAAGTTCTAGGGTACATGTGCACAACGTGCAGGTTTGTTACATATGTATACATGCGCCATGTTGATGTGCTGCACCCGTTAACTCGTCATTTACATTAGGTATATCTCCTAATGCTATCCCTCCCCCTTCCCCCCACCCCATGACAGGCCCCATTGTGTGATGTTCCCCTTCCTGTGTCCAAGTGTTCTCATTGTTCAATTGTCACCTATGACTGAGAACATGCGGTGTTTGGATTTTTGTCCTTGCGATAGTTTGCTGAGAATGATTGTTTCCAGCTTCATCCATGTCCCTACAAAGGACATTAACTCATCCTTTTTTATGGCTGCATAGTATTCCATGATGTATATGTGCCACATTTTCTTAATCCAGTCTATCATTGATGGACATTTGGGTTGGTTCCAAGTCTTTGCTATTGTGAATAGTGCCACAATAAATATACATGTGCATGTGTCTTTATAGCAGCATGATTTATAGTCCTTTGGGTGTATACCCAGTAATGAGATGGCTGGATCAAATGGTATTTCTAGTTCTAGATCCCTGAGGAATCGCCACACTGTCTCCCATAATGGTTGAACTAGTTTACAGTCCCACCAACAGTGTAAACGTGTTCCTATTTCTCCATATCCTTTCCAGCATCTGTTGTTTCCTGACTTTTTAATGATCGCCATTCTAACCCGTGTGAGATGGTATCTCACTGTGGTTTTGATTTGCATTTTTCTGATGGCCAGTGATGATGAGCATTTTTTCATGTGTCTGTTGGCTGCATAAGTGTCTTCTTTTGAGAAGTGTCTGTTCATATCCTTCGCCCATTTTTTGATGGGGTAGTTTGTTTTTTTCTTGTAAATTTGTTTGAGTTCTTTGTAGATTCTGGATATTAGCCCTTTGTCAGATGAGTAGATTGCAAAAATTTTCTCCCATTCTGTAGGTTGCCTGTTCACTCTGATGGTAGTTTCTTTTGCTGTGCAGAAGCTCCTTAGTTTACTTATATCCCATTTGTCAATTTTGGTTTTTGTTGCCACTGCTTTTGGTGTTTTAGACATGAAGTCCTTGCCCATGCCTGTGTCCTGAATGGTATTGCCTAGGTTTTCTTCTAGGGTTTTTATGGTTTTAGGTCTAACATTTAAGTCTTTAGTCCATCTGGAATTAATTTTTGTATAAGGTGTAAGGAAGGGATCCAGTTTCAGCTTTCTACACATGGCTAGCCAGTTTTCCCAGCACCATTTATTAAATAGGGAATCCTTTCCCCATTTCTTGTTTTTGTCAGGTTTGTGAAAGATCAGGTGGTTGTAGATGTGTGGTATTTTTTCTGAGGGCTCTGTTTTGTTCCATTGGTCTATATCTCTGTTTTGGTACCTGTACCATGCTGTTTTGGTTACTATATCCTTGTAGCACAGTTTGAAGTCAGGTAGTGTGTTGCCTCCAGCTTTGTTCTTTTAGCTTAGGATTGTCTTGGCAATGCGGGCCCTTTTTTGGTTCCATATGAACATACCTTGGGTATATTTTTGGGAGTGAAACTGCTGGGTAATACAGTAATGCTATGTTTAATTTTTTGAGAAACTGTCAGATATTTTCCAAAGTAAATGCATGATTTTACATTCCTGCAACGGTGCAATGTAGGTTCTAATTTCTCCATATACTTGCCAACATTTGTTATTATCATTGTTTTTTATTATAGCCATCCTAGTGTGTGTGAAGTGGTATGTCAATGTGGTTTTGATTTTCATTGTCTTGACAGCAGATCATGTTGAGCATCTTTTCATGTGCTTATTGGCCATTTTTATATCTTCCTTGGATAAACCTCTATTGAAATCCTTTGCCCTTTTCAAATTTGGTTGATATAAAATACTATTAAGTAATTTCTATACTTAGTCAGTACTTAAAGAGTACCTACTATATTCCAAATACTTTATAATTATAATCACTAACATGTAAAAAGTAATCCTTCAAATTAGTATTATAATTTCCATTTAGTTCATGTTGGGACACTCAAGATCAGCAAAAAAAGGAAAAACTTACTAAGCTAAAAAGAGGCAGAAACAGGATTAGGACTAATGTTCAGCTAACATGGAAACCCAAAAAGCTCAGTGATTTTTTAGATGCTAGGTGGCCACCTGAGCATACTGAAGTAAATGAACTCATCCTCTCTTCTGATACCTTCTCTGATCCTCCAAATTTTACCAGGAATGTGCCCTAAATGCACATCTTTGATGCTCCTCTAACGTGGAGAATAAAATTCAAACTACTCAGCATGCCACTGAGACCTACCCATTCTTGATATGCTCCAGCATCCCAGCCTCACTTGACGCCATTCCCTAACCCTGTACATCACTCAGCTGGAAAACCACAAGTTTCCCAGTGTCCTACAGGAAATTTGCATTTTTCTGTCTCCTGGAAAAATTCTACTGATTCTACGGGCAGCTCAAAAGTCTTCATCAGCTGTGCTAAATTCTTCTTGTCCCCTGCAATCACATTCCTTTCCCTCCTCGGCACACATACCGTTCGTTAATTCAATGGTATTGCCTAGGTTTTCTTCTAGGGTTTTTATGGTTTTAGGTCTAACATTTAAGTCTTTAGTCCATCTTGAATTGATCTTTGTATAAAGTGTAAGGAAGGGATCCAGTTTCAGCTTTCTACACATGGCTAGCCAGTTTTCCCAGCACCATTTATTAAATAGGGAATCCTTTCCCCATTTCTTGTTTTTGTCAGGTTTGTCAAAGATCAGGTGGTTGTAAATGTGTGGTATTTTTTCTGAGGGCTCTGTTCTGTTCCACTTACACAGTACTGCTGTGTAAGTGTGATGTTCCTAATGTGTACAAAGTAATGGAGGCATAATAGTGGACATAGTCTGGTCCCTGACACTAGGAAGCTGAAAGTCTAGCCAGAGTGTGTTTCCACTGCTATCCTGTAAACTGTCTGAGCCCACGGATAATACCATTAACTTTTATCACCTCACCAGCAAGCACATTCCCTGGTAAAATCTAGATTATAAAAAAGGTAATTCTGATATTTTACTGAGACTACCAATACTCACACATCTTACAGGAAGATAGACTCTTTTGCTAATGACAATAAATGGAAAGGAACTCTGGCAATGAACTGCTGAGAACTGCACAGCAGCACTTCCCAGCTATCTACCATATGAGATTTAGAACAAAACAATGTAACCCAAATGGGAAGGTGGAAGTGCACAATGAATATGCAAAGCTGTGAACTAAGTGATAATTTTTGTCTTGATTGTGTGAGCTAACTATTAAGATGATTATAATTAAGAGTTCATTTCTTATAGTACCAACAAGCATTTTAATCAACCTTGATAGCATTAGCTCCAATTACCATTAGTAAACTATAAAGATTCTGTTTTAAATTGCAGGGAGTCAATAAATTCAAGATGGCACTTTAGGAGTAAATGTTAACAGGATCTTATCATTTTCCTGAGCAGTCACAAGCTATGGATGGGGGCTTCGTGAAGGCATAAGCAACAGTGGGATTTACAAAGAGCTATGAGCTTCACAAATGCTGTTTGTACTCTGGTGTGAAACTAAAAATAATTATCCTTAAGAATGTTTGATAACTGTTTGATCTATGAATTTTTAGCTTTATAGCTTTAAAGAAAGACATTTTATTTAGCCAAACAATCTAATAGACTAACAAACTCAAAATAAAGGCTGACAAAGAGAGTCCGTTGAAATTCTCATTATTAACTTACAACACTTGCATAAATTTGAACAGAGACGGATGGCTTTAAATGACTGTCACTAATTAAGAGACCGAAACAAACAAAAGACTAATAAAACATTATGTACAAAGACAAGCACATTAGCATATCCTATCTCATATCTCCCTTACAATGACATGAAGACAAATATTCCTGATTACACCTGAAGCAATAATGTAACTAAGGCAATAAATCACTTGAAGAAACCCAAGGGGACTTCTTTTTAAACACATTGATTTGGGTATTAGGACTGTTACTGAAATATAAACATAAAGTGGAATCAAATTTGTTGTGATGATGTATCGCTCCAACATTTGCCTCTTTCCTGGAAAAATTTAATCAGTAGGTGGACATGTGACTGTACCCAAGATGTGTTTGTTTAAAAAGACTGCCAGATTATTAGCAAACTCTCTTTCGAATGTCCATCAGAATAGATATTTATCCCTAGTAAGGCACATCACAGGATTGAAAGTCAAGTCAAAAGTAGTTGAATGCTTGGGTGTTGCATTTTTTTTCTTCCCTTAAGAGAAGATCTAGAAGATTTTTTTCAATGAATTTAACTCTAAAGTCTTATTTTTAAGATGTGTAACAAGGTTCACACTGTAGGGGAAAATTTGACAATAGGGAAGCAAAGAAAGGATAGAACAACATTGGGCAGGGTCTAGCTATAACTATGCAGGGGTGGCACCACCTATTTTCAGAAAGGCCACCACAAAGAGACCTGGCAAGAAAGAAAGTCCCTTGTTGGATGAGCCTCTGGAAATCTATGATGAAAGGAGTTTAGTATCTCAGACCTGATATCCATTAGCACCTTGGTACACAAAACAAATTTGTTTTACAGACTAATGGTAATAACTGACATAAACTCTGAAAATTTCAAGTTGTTTAGAAATGACTTTTTCAATCAAAATTTTGTTCTAACTTTTCTGACTATTAGAATCACACTATGATGTTATCTGTTAGAATGTTTTGTAATTTTCTTCTCTAATGTGATTATCCAGTTCTCCACTGCCATCATTGAAATTTCCCACCAATTCTATGTGTAAAACATTTTACATTTAGGTAAACTTAAAAGACACTTTAGTAGAGTGTTGATGAACACTCCAATAATTAATCATGTAAATACCCAGAATATGCAGAATCTGTATAAAAAATGTATGGTCCAGATACCCTGATCAAATATCTGGATAACTCATTCATTTACCAAGTATTGGTGGAATCCCTACTTGCCTACTGTGTGAAGTGTTATTCTTAGGGAAGTTACTTATTTTCCTTAAAATTAACATCTACTTTTTTGTTAATCTACTGTGCAGCCTTTAGAGAAAAAAAGTATGAACCTATAGAATGTTTCAGATTCTTTCCTTTTTTTTTTTTTTTTTTGAGACGGAGTCTCGCTCTGTCGCCCAGGCTGGAGTGCAGTGGCGCGATCTCAGCTCACTGCAAGCTCTGCCTCCCGGGTTCACGCCATTCTCCTGCCTCAGCCTCCGGAGTAGCTGGGACTACAGGCGCCTGCCACCTCGCCCGGCTAATTTTTTTTGTATTTTTTAGTAGAGATGGGGTTTTACCATGTTAGCCAGGATGGTCTCAATCTCCTGACCTCGTGATCCGCCTGTCTCGGCCTCCCAAAGTGCTGGGATTACAGGCGTGAGCCACCGCGCCCGGCCAGTTGGTGGAAATTTATTACAGCTACAACAGGAAACCAAGAGAATCTCACATCATCTTTTCCCAGTGGGGAAAATAAAAATTAATATTTACATGGCATCTGCCTTGGCAACTGGGGGTGTTCTTTCAGAACCTATAGCTGAGGCAAAAAAAATAAAAAATAAAAAGAAGAATTAAGAAGATAGAGTCACATATTCAGGCCTCATTAGAAATTAAATCT
The DNA here is from genome assembly GCF_028878055.3 of Symphalangus syndactylus. Taxonomy (NCBI): domain Eukaryota; kingdom Metazoa; phylum Chordata; class Mammalia; order Primates; family Hylobatidae; genus Symphalangus; species Symphalangus syndactylus. The sequence goes on from NC_072438.2 coordinate 29,154,195, forward strand.
GAAGCAAAAGCCCTTATACTTGATACGCTAAGTATTAATAAAAGTTATATCCAAATAGCAAGGTGACAAATTCTGGAAAACCTTTCCTCTGACTCTGCATATCAATTTAAAACACTCCCTTGGTGTTTCAATATTACAAAATGCCCTGGAAACACCTGGGATGACGGAGACATTGAGATTCACATTTTTATCCATGAAATAATATCGTCACATTTATCAATAGCATACTAAGAGGGAGAGCATCAAGATAAACAGCTAATGTATGCAGGGCTTAATACCGAGGTGATGGGTTGATAAGTACAGCAAACCACCATGGCACACATTTACCTGTGCAACAAAACTCCGCATTCTGTACATGTATCCTGGAACTTAAAATTTTTTTAAAAACCATACTAAATCACTGAGTTTTTTTTACAGTATCCTTCAAAACAAGATATTAAATATTTACTAATCAGTGTTAATAAATTTCTAAATATTTTTTAAAATAACATTGCTTCTGCCTGATCCGATGACCTAGAATTAGTTTAATGAATTTGATGACGCTATCAGAAAGCTAAATACAGCAGTAGATCATTGATCACTTTTGCTATGAAAGAATGGGGACTGTAAGTCAATAAATAAGTGGGGGCTCCTGTTTTCAATAGTTTTCTGCCCTTGGGTATGTCATTTTTTCCCTAAAAGGGATAGAAGGTGGGTGATGGACTATATGACTAAAAGTCATAAAAATGACATGTTATTCTAAGATGGCTGGATACAGAAAATCTCGTCAGCTCTTACGTAAGCAATTTCCCAAAAACTGGAAGGAAACACAGTCACACACACCATGGGGTCACTTCCTGCAGAGATGATTTGGGGACATAGCTGAATGAGGCTGAAAAGTCAGACCTCACAAGTTCGTTATAGGTTTAGCTGAGGCTGGGGCCTGTCGGACTCTTTTGTTTGTTTGTTTGTTTGTTTTTTGGTCAAGGTTAAGTCTCGGTAAGTCTATTCAGGTATGTTTTCCCAGAATTTAAGCTAAAATGATGAAAACTGCCTTTGAACTTGAAGGTTCTGCGGTAAGTGCACAAATTAAAAGACATCTGAAGAAGAAGAGGAGATGTTGCCTTTCTTCTTAATTTGAATGTTCAGAAAAACCAGTAATTAGATTCATTACATTAAAATTGAACTTAATTCCTTTAATCTGAAAATTTCAAAGGGCTTTCAAAAGCTCAAAAATTGCTGTTATCCCAATGGCACAAAGATGACCTATGACATTTTAATGGTATAGTATTTTGAAATAAAAACACAAGAGTTTGATTATTCCTCTGAGGGTTCAGTTTTGTTCTGCTCTCCCATAAATTAATTTGAAGAGAAAAATCAACTTGGTGTCAGTGATTAAGCAATAATTTTAATGCATACACATGCACATGTACATTTGCATACAGAGTGAAATTTATTCTTTAAATAGCTACAGAGAATCTACAAAAGCAGAGTACAAACTACCCACAGTGAATAGTTAGTATCAATAAAACTCATATTCCATTTTTACTATGGACCATGCTTCTAGTACCAGCATTTTGATCCCAAACACAAAAAGCACACAGGAATTCCTCTCTCTCTCTCTTTCTCTCTCTCTTTTTCTCTCTCATCATCTCCTTCTTGCTATCATTCATAGTGCTAGAGAATTTTAGACTAGAAAAGACTTAAGAAATCACTTATTTACTGGTTCTTCTTTTTATACCTGTGTAAACTGATCAATCAAATTAAAGCAAGTTGACTGGGTAAATGGAGTTGCTAGTTAGGAAAACAGGAATTAATGCCTACAGTGACTGCTGTCATCTCTTTCAAAATCTGTTTAAAAAATAATTACATAGTTTAGGAACACATAGTGTGGCAAAGGAGTTTTCTTTTTGTATTTTTCCTTTTGCTTCTATCACACAGCATCCATCTTTCCTTCTCACGTTAGCACCTCAATCTAGATTGTAAGGAACTACTCTCCCATCACAAGCCCAGGCCCCTCCGGGGGCTTCCAGGTTGAGGCATGTGGCTCAGAAGTCTAACCACTCAGAGCATGGTGTTGCCTTGGTCAGGGTGTAGGTTCTGTTAGAGCATGTGGTCCAAGGAGAGCCAATGAGGCATGAGGCCGCTTCTTCTGAAGCCGCTGGCCAGGAGGCAGCTGCTCTTCCCCACTGAGACTGACCCTCACAGGATGTGATGCAGGCATTTTCTGCAGCCACCTAGCACCACGTGAAGCCAGAAAATAAAGCCATTAGGGTAGAAGCCAGAGCTGAGAGATTAAATGGATTCCTAATGACATATTAAATTAAGTCCCACCTGAAGCCCAGAACTACCACCTGGGCCTCTCAGTTATGTGGGGTGTGGGTTTATTTTTTGTTTTTGTTGAAGCCAGTTTGAACTGGCTTTTGAGTCACTTAAGTACTAACAGGGCTTGCTAGATAAAATACAGGATGCGTGGTTAAATTTGAATTTCAGATAAACAGTGAATAACTTTTTTTTTTTTTTGGAGATGGAGTCTCACACTGTTGAACAGGCTGGAATGCAGTGGCACGATCTCGGCTCAACCCAACCTCCGCCTCACAGGTTCAAGCAATTCTCCTGCCTCAGCCTCCCAAGTAGCGGTATAAACATTTCCTATGCAATATTAGGAAAATCTGACAATTCTAATTCTAATCATACAGCAAGCTATTTCTAGACATGGAGCAGGGCCAGTAGAGAAAGGAGAGAGGCCCATGACAATAGCACAGAGACAGGTGCTATCATAAGAAGTAGTAAGGAGTTGTATATACTTTCCTTTAGAGGAAAAGAGCTAGTTAGTTATTACAATGTCATAGAGAAAAGGCAATATATTTATCAAGCTGATGTTCCAAATCCCTTTTTCCTGCTCTGATCCTATCTCTTCCTTGGATTCAACCTCAAGTCCTGGAATTCATCCAGTAAGGAAAGAGGTAGCAACAGCCTCTATGTCAATCATGACCCAGTCTGAGTTCAGTTTAATTCATTGTATTCCATTAGGCATTTGCAGACATTGTGCAGAATATTGCAGGGGAGCGTGGGTGAAAATGTCCTAATTGCTCTTTTCTAAAGGCTCTAATATGTCCAGAGGAACAAATATAGGCAAAGACAACAAGATAACTGTAATGCCTGATGGATTAGTATGGATGGTGGGGGGAAAGGCCAACTCTGAAAAAGGTGGGAGTTGAGCTAGACCTTGGTGGAGAGGTATAGCATGTGGGGTGGGTGGGAGTGGTCATTTCAAACACACGTCCTCTTGCCACTTCCAATTTTTCTTTCTGTTCCTCTCCTCTCCTCTCCTCTCCTCTCCTCTCCTCTCCTCTCCTCTCCTCTCCTCTCCTCTCCTCTCCCTTCCCTTCTCCCTTCCCCTCCCCTTCCCTTCTCTTCGTTCTTTCTTTCTTCCTTCTTTTCTCCTGCTTTTCTAGTAATTATGATGTTGTTCATCAAATTAGCTTCATCAAGTGCAAATCTATTGGTGGGGGTGTGACCAAGCATCCAACTGGTGCTGGATTGGTTAGGGCTCATTAATATATAATTCAAACTCTATAAGAGTTGCATTCAGCAAATATGTGGAATTTTAAAGCTGGAAGAGACTTTTACCAAGCCCCTGACTTTGTAGGTGAGAGAATAAATGTGAGATCAGGTAACTGGTGATAGTTGCAGATCTGGGACCAGAAACCAATGAAGTTATGCTAGGCGTGGTTGCTCGTGCCCATAATCCCAGCACTTTGGGAGGCCAAAGTGGGAGGATCACTTGAGGTCAGGAGTTTGTGACCAGCCTGGCCAACGTGGTGAAACCCCATCTCTACTAAAAATACAAAAATTAGCTGGGCATGGTGGTGGGGGCCTGTAATCCTAGCTACTCGGGAGGCTGAGGCAGGAGAATCACTTGAATCCAGGAGGCAGAGGTTACAGTGAGCTGACATCGTGCCACTGCACTTGGCCAAAAAAGAAATCGATGAGGTTGACTCTAGAATCCAAGCTTCCTCACTACTACAGGCCATTAAACCAGTGGGCTTTATGTCCTGGTTTTGTTCTCTCTTAAGGAGTACCAGGGGAAAATATACAGCTGAAGTTTATTTTCATTTCGTTCTCCATCAGCCTAGAATAATCTCATTTGGATATTTCTCAAATAAGGAAAAACATGGACTTTCTCTTTAAGGAATGACGATTTGTAAAGACTGTCCCATTTTACAAATCTCCTATGCCCATGTACAAAGGGAAACCCAAGGGGCTCCCCAAACACTTCCATTTGTCTTTTTCTGGGGCAGAACTATTAAGGTGCCACTGTTCAGAAAATTCAGCAGCAAGTTAATTTGCCCATGTTGGATGTGAGTCTGCTGAACTTGGGGTAAACTGATATTTCCCTGTTTCAGATATAAATGTAGCAAGAAAGGAAATCCCTTTCAGATTCTTAAAACACTTGGACAGATTTGCTGAGAAAAAGCCAGCAACAGGGAATTAAGGAGCAGAGTATCCCATCTGCAATGAGATGTACAGTGTAAAATCAGGTTATCAGTGAAAATGAGTCTGATGTGCTAATTCATAGCACATTCCCTATACTTATGTTGTGAGCCCATTATATAATTTAGCAAGGTTCTGGGGCCTTTCTCAAGGGAGGGCAAGTTCTAGAAAACAGAGGTGCTAGGCAAGCACGAGGAAAGTCCTTTAATGAAAGAAAAAGTCAAGTCTATATTTTCCAAAAGCCCATGCTATTTATACCTCTAGCCCCTGAGGTTTTAATAGTGAAAGAATGGTGCTGATTTTGACTTTTCCCTGAAGCACACACTTTCACATGCAAGGAAATGAATCTTTAGCATATCCTGGATGAAAAAGCAAGAAATGTCCTATTAACTTCAATGAGGCATTAAAGGGTCTTTGATGCAATTCAACTTCTAAAATGCATATACTTTCTCCTTCAGGTTACTTACAGTAGACACATTCTTAACTCCTTTGAAATGCAGAATGAGAAAAAATTATTTGTCTTCTTCAAATTCACTGGCTAGATGGATTCTCTGCATGTACTTCAATTTCCCCAAACCTTAGTGCTGTATTTTTTAAGGAAGTGAAGTTATTCGAAAATGATAACACTCTTATGGTTGCAAATTCAGATTTCTTCTGTGGAAGCATAAGTAACTATTTCTTCCTTGAACAGAAAAATGAGTCACAGCAAGTTTCCATGTAATACTTTGTCTCTTCATATTATCACAGTTGTGGATATTATATCAAAGGTAACACAGAATAGGAATAGCTCATTATGGACATTTGTTCACAGAGAAAGAGAAAGCATTTAGCTGCTAACAGGCCTTGTCAATTCCCCCCAAGGCTTCCTTGTAGGCGGAAATGACTCCATCCTTTTGCTGGTTTCCTAACAAGGGTAGTTGTATTCACAGGCTAACTCTTCCTTTTGCCCTTGCCCTTTACTAGAGTTTTCTAAAGTTTTCAGCTCTGCAATGAAACCTTCAGCATGAAACATCCACACAATCCCACTACCAAATGTCTCACCTGTACCTGCTTACACAGATTGCTCTCTCTGGTCATAGATGCACAACCAGGATCAGATCTTAGACCTACTTTTTCACTGTTCTCTGGATCCCACCTCCTCTGAATGATGTACCTACTCTCTTCTTCATCATTATTCTTCCTTCTTCACTGGATTATTAGCATATAAGCATTCTATAATACATCCTATTTTTTAAAATAAAAGACTTCCATGGGTCCCCTTATCCCTGTGTAGACTGAGATGTCCTATGTTCTTTATAATTAAGTTCTTCTGCTCCGGCATCCCTTCTTAGGCATTCCTGAGCCCACAAGCCCATTCCAGTGAGACTGTGGTCTACGCCACTCTCTTGTTGTGGTCATCAAGGACTTTACGAGTCCTCATCTTACTGAACTGATCAGCAACATTTAGGAGTTGGTAACTGTTTCCTCCTTGAAATATCTTCTTACCCTGGATACAGTAAGATGCTCTTGGCAAAGTTTTCTGCCTCCAGGGTGTTTCTTCTCAGTCTCCAGTATTTATTAAGTACAAGCTTAAATAACTTTACATCCTGGAAGGCCCCAAGGTTTGCCCTCAAATCTCTGTTATTGTCCATATCCACTCACATTGAAATTATATTGGCTATATTTGAAATATATCTGGAACCTATAACCAATTTCCACTGCTATCATCTTAGTCAATGTCACCATCTTCTCACCTCCGTACAATTGAAATAGGCTCCTAAGAAGTGGCCTTGCTGATGGTTTCGCCACCTACAGTCTGTTCTTTCCCAAGAGGCCAGGTCTATCCTTTAAAAATATGTGTCCAATCTTGTCAGTCTTCTGTTCAACACTGAGTATAACCTCATTCCTCCACTTTTCATCTAGGACAAAATTAAAAATTTCCACATGATCCACTCTGCATCATCTCTATAACCTAACAGATTGACTTCCCTGTCCTTCACCTAATGCCTTAATCCATTCCTGTTGCTATAATAAAATACCACAGACTGCATAATTTATAAATAATAGACAATTATTTCTCACATTTCTGGAGGCAGGGAAGTCCAAGATCAAGGTGCAACAGATTCAGTTTCTGGTAAGGACCCATGCTGTCCTTCCAAGAGGGTGCCCTGTTGCTCTTCTGGAGGGGACAAATGCTGTGTCCACACATGGAGGAAGAGCAGAGAGGCAAAAAAGGACTAAGATGCTCTGTTCAGCTTCTTTTATACGAGCACTAATCCCATCCATGAGGGTGGAGAACTCATGACCTAATCACTCTCCCAAAGGCCTCACCTCTTAATACTGCCATGACAGAGATTAGGTTCCAACCTTAGAATTTTGAAGAGACACATGTATTCAAACCATAGCCCATACTTTCTGGTAACCATGCTGGATTTCTTGCTGTTCCTTGAATGCTCCAAGCACACTCCCACCTGTGGTTCTTGCTCTCACAGTTTCCTCCGCCTGGGGGGGCTCTCCCAGCAGATATCAGTAGCTTGCTTCTCCAAATAACTCAGATATCATCCGATAAATTTGTCTCTTCCATCCTCATTACTCTCTGTTCTCATCCACCAGCTTCATTTTTCATAGTACTTACTACAACAAAAATATTTACTTGTTTATTATTTTTTTTCCTGCTTCTTTTATAATACAAGCTTCTTGATAGCAGGAATTTGTTTTATTCTCTTCCATTCCTTCAAGTCTAGAACACTGCTAGTTCCTTAGCAACTGCCTAGTACATATCTATGGTTGAATGCATCTCCATCTCTGTGATATAACCTCATCCATATCTACCTTCCTTACTGCTTTATGATGCCTCTGGATGTAATTTAGATTTTGAGTATTTTTTCTATTCCTAAGTATTCTAAACTTACATACACACAATATGAGCTTACACATACACATCACGTTTTTATACACATGTATACATATACATAGCATATTAATAATCTTCAATGATTTATTCAACATCTAATATAAAAAAGTATTACTACATAGGATTGTAGACAAATTCTAAGAAAGTTAAAACAATTAAGAGCATTATGTTATAAACCAACCAATAAGTAAATTGTATACATTTTAACGAGAAAAAAAATTCTGGAATGATGGTTAAATATTAGTCCGGGACAGATGGCAACCGCATATGATTTGCTACATATCAAAGAATTAACTGGTAACTACACTATGACATTAGTTCTAGGATAACTAAATCTTTTTTAATAGCTTTATAATTGACAAAAATTCTTTGCTTGACCAAACTTTAGTCAGGCTTTTGAATCTTCTCCTAGGCCTATCTGTGCACTTCCTTGTAAAAACCAGTTTTAGCAAGAACCTTGATGTCAGTTTAGAAGGAACACCCCACCCACACTCTGGGTTCATCTGATCATCCCCTCAATATCTAATCTCATCCTCCAACCTCCGGCCTCCCCCAGGTCTGATCACCCTGGCCTGCCTTCAGCAAGACAATTGTTAGGTTGGTTTGGCCAGAATCCCCTGTCTCCCTGAAGTTCTTCTTAGTAATTTTCCATCCACTGACATGTCACCTAACCCTGGCTCCTTGAATCTAAATCCCCACTTTCCCATGCTATGTTTGGAGTTGAGCTCAGTCTCTCTCCCCTACTGCAAAAATCTCATTGCTGTGGTAGCCATACCTGTCACAATGGTCATGAATAAAATCTTCCTTATTGTGCTTCCTTATTTTATATCATTGAGTAATTTTGTCTTTAACATAACTAAAAAAAAAAAAAAAAAAAAAAAACTCTGATAGTCTGTCCTTTAAACTAGAACCTCTCAAACATGTCAGCAGGTATTTCTTTCCTATTATTGGAGCCTAGTGTATTTGGCAAGGCAGTGCTTAAGGTGATAGGAATGAAGACCGCAGTCTGTGGATTCCCACAGAAGTGACTACGTGCCACTTTCCAGCTCAGCAACTTACTTTTTCTTTGTATGCTTCCCGAGAAGTCAAAGAAATAACATCTTTTAAACACCCAGGATCATGCATGACACATGGAAGGACCTAATAAATATCAGCCATTATCATTATCATTGCTATTTCTGTCAGTCCAAGTATTAGCTTCAAATACGTAAACTGCATATAGTTTGTTGGGGCAGTCTGAGGTTGCTCCATCTCATCATCGGGGGTCTCAGTCCATCACAGCTAGTGGCCTGTCATCTTTTATTTTATGTTATTTATTTATTTATTTATTTATTTATTTATTTATTTATTTTTGAGACGGAGTTTTGCTCTTGTTGCCCAGGCTGGAGCACAATGGCACGATCGTGGCTCACTGCAAACTCTGCCTCCCAGGTTCAAGCGATTCTCCTGCCTCAGCCTCTTGAGTAGCTGGGATTACAGGCATGCACCACCAAGCCCAGCTAATTTTGTATTTTTAGTAGAGATGGAGTTTCTCCACGTTGGTCAGAGTGGTCTCAAACTCCTGACCTCAGGTGATCCACCCGCCTCAGCTTCCCAAAGTGTTGGGATTACAGGCATGAGCCACTGAGCCTGGCCCTGTCATCTTTTAAACTGTAAAGACAGAGGGCCTTGCTCTCTAGCTGAAAGTCAATGCTTCTCAGCCTCTTGCAGCTAAGTAGCTAATGTGTGGCTGAGGAAAGGGAAACTTACTGAACTTTTAAAGACTATTTTTGGGGAAAAATGTCAAAGTCGTTAAAAGAGAGGCATTAAAACCCTCTCCTGTCTCTTCCGCCTAATCTAATAGTGCAAAGGGCATAAATAATAGCATCAACAATATAGAAATATTTTCTAACTGCTAGCGTCATAGCAGTGGCATCAAACAGAACTAGTAGCCACAGTGTTCTTCATCATCACCCACGGGCAAAAAGTAAATAGGCCAGTTTCAATTAGTAATATACATAATGAAACAATACAAATTGTGACTTTTATTAAATCACAACTCGAGTTCATCTTTATAATATTCTTTGTGACAAAATGGGAGAGATACATAAGATAATCCCGTTGCCTACATAAATATGACAATTATCTCAAGGAAAAGCGCTGGTGTAATTGTTTGAGTTTTGAGCTGAATTAGCCATCTTGTTCAAGAGCCAATATTTTTACTTGAGAGAGCAACTGACAAACTATAGTTATTCAGACTCGGATATTTGGCAGACATTTTCTTAAAGATGAGCAAAGTAAGCCTGTACCTTCAAGGAAACAATTGACAGTATTGGTGACTAATGATGAAATCTGAGCTTTCAGGCAAAAATTATTTTGGAAAACTCGTATCTGCTACCAGGGGCTTGGCAGTTTTGTGATACTTCAAGTCTTTACTGACTTTTAGGTTGATGGTTATTTTTATAAATACTGATTTTTGATATCATGGAATAAAAACTTTGATAACACTTGGAAATGTATATAACTTAGTGAATTAATATTTTCCAACATTATGCATAGAGAAAAGATATATTCAAAGTTCAACATAGACCTTAAATGATTTTTATGACCACAATGATATATGGAGTGATCTCCTCTCATCTTTTCTGTGTTTACTGCCTTCTAACAAGATTGGACTCTTAATTTATGATTTGCTTTGTTTTATTTAGTATGCCTCTTGGCCCTGCTCATACAATTCCCTCTGCCTAGGGAACTTTCCCCCACAGAGAGTCACATGGCAGGCTCACCTCATTCAAATCTCTCAACAAATGCACCCTCCATAAATAAACCATCCAGGTTAGCCCTATCCAAAGTAACTTCCCTCTATATCTTTATTCTTTCTCATTTTACTCATAATTGCTGGGCATTTCCTAATACATTTATTAACTACTGCTAGTCTTTTCCAAGGGAACGTAAGTGCCATGAAGTAGGAAATTTGTCTCTTGTTCACTGTGTGTTCCACGGCCTTGAACAGTGTCTGGGGTAAATTAAGAACTCAACAGATGTTTGTTGAGTGAATGAATCAATGAACAAATAAACATTGTAAGCTCTAATACACTCAGGGTGAGAGCAGCTAAATATCTTAAACAAACTCACATAGCTTTGTTGGCTAAGCTAGAATTGTTATCAGTTTAGTGCCAGAACCTAAACTCTTAACTCATATACTATTACACATTTTGAACTCCCTAAAAATTTACAAGTATACATTCCTTCATTTCCATTGCCACTTTTTATTTTAGTCAGATAATCTAATGTAATTGAGAAAGTCCTGTTTTTTGGTAGACAAGCTGTCCCTCTTTCAATTCAGACAGTTAAGGAGAAAAAGAATAAAAGTTATAGTCAGTTGTAAGGAAACTTCAAATAATTATACTGATATAGGCTATCAGGAATGCTGAAATAAATTTGCTCATTCATTGCAACATTGGCCAAACTGATCAATATCCACAGGGCAAAAAAAATAAACAACTGAATCTCTCTAGGCCACAACTCTCTTTTTACGGATAATTTACAGAGTTAGAAAATAGCTCAAAACACACAAAGGCACTATAGAATCAGAAAACCAAACAAAGCCAGTAGACATTGAAGACATCCAATATTTTTGGCCCATTTCAAAATCTTGGGCAGCTTTTTATATGTATTTTTAAACCAAAGGGGAATAAGTGTCTTCTAGTCCTAGGAGCAACAAAATTAAGATTTGTATTATCCAGTAATATGATAATATAGAAATATTGACATTCAGAGCCTTCCCAAATTCTTTGTCATAATTTTATGCCCTCCAAGGAAAACTCAGTGTCAAGTGTTTTGTTAATCAGGAGAATGTTCAAAGAGACAAATCGCAAGAATGAATTTAGAGCGACGTAAATTATAAAGATTCTGCAAGGAGGCACAAAGGAGACTGAGAAGCCAAGGAAATATAGGCTAAGGATTTTAAGGGAGAGTTTCAGAAGGAGAAAAATAGTAGTGACATTAGGGACAGCTCCTGTGGTGTGAAGGTTTGAGGAGAGAGGTTTCAAGATGTTTTGCTGTGTTTCATTGCAAAGTAAGTGTTTTCAGTGCAATTGTTTCAATTCAATGGTTCCAATGCAATGCAATTTAATTAATATTTTAGACTTTTTTTGAGAAATGTTATTAAAGCCAAATTACTTTGCTCTGTTATGTTTAGACTTGGAATTGTATTTCTTTTAGATTCAACAACGAAGTTGTGGGTCTCGATCACAAGGAAGCCTGGTGTGATTCTCGTTACAGTGACTTGCTGAGGAAATTTCATTAGTGGAGTCTGATCAGATATAGTGTTGACACAAGCTGTATTTCTTTCTACTATTTCACTTTTAAGTATTACTTTTAGTAAAGGTTAGTTCACAAACCAGTGACATCCCAAATCTCTTTCTTCTATGATCTTGGGCTTCACTGTCAAAAATGGCAACCACCAGCCCCATATTGATATTGGGCACTTTAAATGTGGCCATTGAGACTGAGCAACTTAATTTTTATGTTATTTGATTTATATTTATATTTAAAAAAGGAACACAATATAGTTTTAGGAAATCTTCAAGTATTTTTTTTTTTTTTAACTTTTCTTTCTTTTTTTTTTTTTTTAGAGACGGTCTTGCTCTGTCACCCAATCTGGAATGCAATAGCATGATCATAGCTCACTGCAACCTCGACCCCCTGGGCTCAAGCAATCTCCCCACCTCAGCCTCCTGAGTATCTGGGACTACAGGTGTGTGCCACCATATCTGGTTAATTAAAAAAAAAAACTTTTTTTTTTGGAGAGACAGAGGTCTCACTATGTTTCCCAGGTTGGTCTCAAACTCCTGGCCTCAAGTGATCCTCCCAAGGCACTGGAATTACAAGCATGCACCCAGCCTCAAGTATTATTTTGAATACTATGTTTGTGGATCTGCTTTTTTGAACTGTAAATTTTGTAAAATTTCAATATAGATCAAGCATCTGTGCTGAAAATTTACCATATGAATTAAAATAGGTAAAAAATACTGTGGCATTTATAAACAGTGCAGAAAAGAACAAATAATATGTTATTAGAAATGTTATATTGAAGACATGTTGAAATAATATACTTTGGATAATTGAGTGACACGAAATATTTTAATCTAATATTTATTCTGTCGTGCAACAAATGTTTAATGAGTGCTTGCTATAAAGTACATCGTTAGGAAAAAAGGGGTCGATAAAATTGTGCTGAACTGAATATAATAAGGTAAAAATAAATGTATGTGAGTGTATGAGTGATGGGAACCTAGGGGACCATGCAGGACAGAGATATGAGTCAACTCTTCATGGGGAATTTGAGACTCTAGCTTGCCTGTCATCAGTCCTGAGGGTTTCGAATGGCAGACCAAAGCGAAGAGGAAGGGTCTCGGTAAAGCCATGGAAGCAGCATGAAAAACAACGAGCACGAGAAGAGTAGGAAGACCTGCCTTGATGAATGGGAACATATTTTGAGAAAGTGAAAAGAGTAGAAAAATAAGCACAATTTGTACCAATTGCAGTTGATGGCACTCCTTCTACAAGAGTACAATAAATACACTGCAGAGTTTAAAAAGCCTAGAAAGACATGGAAAATAATAGTATACTTACTATATTTTGTTCAAATTAACAGTGAGACCCATGGATTTAAATTCAAAATTATTCTACCTAAAGAGATACTGGAGACTGTAAAAAAAGTATATAAAGCATATTACTAGAAATTGTAATTAAAGTTGTAGTGGTTTTAAAATAGGTCTGCAAATTCTTTGACGGTCTTGCCTTCCAAAGGTGATGCTTGCTTCCCCTCCCCTGGAATGTAGGTCAGACTTAATGATCTCTTTGGAACCATGGAATGTGGCAGAATTAGTATTCTATGACTTGCAAGCTTATCAAAGGGATGTAGCTTCTTCCTGGTTTTTATTCCTGCATAAATCTGGGGGAAGCCAGCTTTCATGTTGTGAAGACATTCAAGCAACACTATGGAAAAACCCACATGGAGAGGAACTCAGGCCACCTGCTGGAAGCCAGTACCACCTTGTTAGCCATGTGAGTGAACCATGGAGTGGATCAGCCAGCCACAGTTAAGCCTGTAGGTGACAGAAGCTTGGACCAACACCTTGACTGCAACCTCATCAACAACACCAAGCTAGAACCTCCCAGCCAGGCCATTTCTGAATTCCTGACCCATGTAAAACTGTGAATTATAATCAGTGCTTATTACTTTAATGAGTTATGTGGTACTTATTTTTGCAGCAATAAATAACTAATAAAAGCATGTTATTTAAGAAGAAATTTATCCTATGTTTTCTGACCTTTCAGATATCCTGTAGGTACCTGAAGTGGCAAATGTTGGGATGAGGGTACTATCTTGGCAATAATGGTCTGGCAACACTGACAAAGGGATTGGATGGCCCACAGACAGACAACACTGAAAGGTGACAGGGTCTATTTTAGTCTTTCAAGGTAGAGGTGACCAGGAGAAAGGCAATGGCAGCGGAAATAGAGAAATAAAAGAGATGAAACCTATAAATGCCAGGAATTATTCATTCAAAGATGATATCACATTTTTTGAGCTACAGTGACTTAGTAATTGGTGCTCCCTTAGAGAAAAATCGTTAGGTGCTTAGGAAGAGAGGTTCGATTTTAGACAGTAAAATTTAGGGTACAGATGTCTTGAGGCTGGAAAAGGGGCAAAGAGTTTGTGTTGATGTAAACTGAACTTTGATGTAATTGTCAAGAGGCTTTCTTGGGAGGGGTTTGTTGATTTTTACTAAAAATAGCAGGAAAGCAAACTTTCGGATAGTGAGGGCCATTGATCAATATTTGGCCAGTGAGTTAGTTTGCTTATGATATCCTGGAATCGATAATGATGGAAAATCTATCCGTGAACCTTTGGCTGATGGTTCTCAACAAGGTTACAAAAAGTAAATGAAGAACTGTACCACTGATATTAACAGAAACAGTGAAGACCAGAGAAAATGTCTTCCCTCAGTTCCTGTTAATAAGGAGTCAGAGTTGGCCAGGCAAAGTGGCTCACACCTGTAATTCCAGCACTGTAAGAGGCCAACACGAGTGGATCGCTGGAGCCCAGGAGTTTGAGACCAGCCTGGACAACATGGCAAAACTCCATCTGTCCCCAAAACAAATAAAGAAACAAACAACAACAAATACTTAGCCAGGCATATGGAGGAATGTGCCTGTGGTCTTAGCTACTTGGGGGGCCAAAGTGGGAGGATCACTTGAGCCCAGAAGGTTGAGGCTGCAGTGAGCCATGACCATGCCACTACACTCCAGCCTGGGTGATGGAGCAAGATCCTGTCTCAAAAAAATAAAAGAAGTCAGAATTATCTTACCAGTTTTTGTTTTCTATTTCATTCACATTAAGTAGTTAAAATCTGGCCCTCCATTCATTTTCATCACAAAGCTCCTTCTAGCATCCTCATCAAAGGAGGAAGAGGAAGAGCTACAGTGTACTGATAACAAACTGTCCCCATGTATGGGGCACTTGACATACTCAATTTCTCTTAGCTCTGAAGTACTCTACCATGTAAGAAAGGGATGCTTACCCTCACTCACAAATCAGAAAATGAGGTATAAGAGAAATGAATTGTCCAGAGCCTGGATTGGAAACACTCAAGCCTCTAGTCTAGCCATTTTGCAGCTCTTTGACAGCTGCTTATCATACACACAACCAACAGTCATTCTCCCCTTTGTTCCTGCTCATACCATGTTCTTACCTAACCTGCTGCTTGAAAACCTGCGATCCCATCGCATCTCATGAAAAAGCCCTCTGATCCTTTCCATGGATTCCACATGGATTCCCTTTCCAAGCTTTCTCCACATTCTTCCTTCTTTCTCGAAGATTTCCACTATCTCAGTTCCTCACAGAAATTCATCTGACCTCTAAATTAAGAGTTGGTGACACATGGCTTGACAGTGAAGAACTCTGGATTAGCCATTTATTAGTACTTTGGTTAATTGACTTGACTGTCTTCTGGAAAGCAGAGAGAGATCATAACTTATGCTGCTGTGAATTTCTTCATACCTTGCTGATTACCGGCAATCAATTGCTTTTATATGTGTATTTGATTTTAAAAGATCCAAGCTTGAAATTATGCTCAGAACCATCTCATTTGTTTCTATGATATGTAGATGACTTTCAAATCTGTCTACAGCCTCATACTGGGTTTTATTTCAAGAAACTCCACCAGCTTTCTTGGTTAACAAAATTTTCCACAATGGTGCATGTCTTTTATATTTCTGTTATTTTTATATGGTGTTCTGCTACTTTTAACATGACTTTTCTCCATTATTCCCTGGAAAACTACATCCTTTAAGATTGTAGGTCATGCTGACGTTGGTATACAAGCATTCCTCTACCCCTGTTCCGTTCGTGTAGCTACTCTGTGTTTAGATAGGAGTGAGCATGACACATTGCTTCAGGGGTGGAGCTTCACTGCTATAAGCCAGAGAACACTGATCTATCTCCTTGCCCCAGGGTTATGTGCAGGACTGGCAAGTAACCCATATATATGTCGATTTGCTGATGGCATTTCCTGGCTACAATAACTGGTTACAGAATTGGCAGGGGCCTCAGGTGGTCAAGTTAGACTAACCATCATATTTTTATTTGGTTGTTAAGGGAAGGCTACCTCTTGATGTAGACAAAGTGGCACTAGGGTAAGTAGATGTGAGATGTGGTACTGACAGAACCATTTCCAAGCTCTGAGCTAAGCTAGCCTGAGGTTGGAATTGCCACATGGAAAAGGCCAGACTCAGGAAATTCATCGAGAAATGGCCATGGAACTTTGATCCCTAGCCCGGAAGTCTGCTTTACCTCTGGGTGTTTTTAGCTACGTGAATCAATAGATGCCTTTAATTGCTTAAACCTAATTGAGTTGAGTTTTCCATTACTTGTAACTGAAAGCACCTTAAAAAAATCCAGATAAAATTTAACTCCCTTTGTAAAGCCCTCTCAAATCTCTACAGGCAGGTCTGCTTATTGACCCTTCTTTTCTTCCCCATAACTTTGCTCATACAGCACTCATCCCATTGGAAGTGTTGCACTGCGATGAACTGTTTTATGATCTGTTTTTCCAGCACACTATGAGTTCGGTAAGAACAGGAACTAGATCCCATTCAGCATCACATCCCTAGAGTGTTACACATTGCCCAGTTCTTTTAGGAGGCATCAATAAAGGAAGGGATGAATCTTCAGCTCCTCTACCCTGGTTCTTATTTCAGTCTCTGACAAGAACCAAGATATTCAACAGCTGAGGAAAGTTAGAGTTTACGTAGTGTCTGGACTGTTGTATTGCAGTCTGCAGCAGTTCAACCTGTTCATCACAGGGTTATTCGTCTCTCCCCCAAATCACCTTTAACCAAGTCCCATTGCACTCCAATTCCTTCTGAAATTACTTACAGCTTCTGCAGAATAGACCATTTTTATGTCCATTCATTTATTTACTCAGCAAATATTTATCCTGCGCCTACCTGTGTCAGTCAGTAGTGTAAACATACAACATTAACGAAAAAATCTTGGCCTTACATTCTAGTAGAGGAAGTTATAAACAAAATCTATAAGTAAATATAGAGTAGGTTAGATGGTGATATGTCCTATGGAAAAAAAAGCAGGGAAGTGAAACAGAAAGTACTGGAGATGGTTTTATTGCAATTATAAGCAGAGAGGTCAGGACAGTCTCAATGAGATGATGACAACCAAAGAAGGTAAGGGAGATGTATACATATCTTAGAGAAAAAAAGTATTCAGAGAGAGTGAGAGAGTAAATGTAAAGTGCAAAGACTACCAGGCATATAAAACAAGGTCTGTAGTCATTAATCATCAGGAAAATGCAAAACAAAATCACAATGACTTATCACCTCACATGTATCAGGATGGCTATTATGACAGAAAACAAAAGACAAGTGTTGATAAAGATGTGGAGAAATTGAAACCCTCTCATGCTCCTGTGGAAATACCACTGAGAGAGCAGCTGCTATGATAAACATTATGGAAGAACCACCAAAAATTAAAACTAGAACTACCATATGATACAGCCATTCACTTCTGGGTATTTATCCAAAATAATTGAAATAAGATCTTAAAGACATATTAGCACTCCCATGTTCATTGCAGCACTATTCACAATAGCCAAGAGGTGAAAACAATCTAAGTGTCCATTAGTAGATGAATGGGTGAAGAAATATGGTACGTACAACGGAATATTATTGAATCTTTAAAATGTAGATTCTGTAATTTGTGACAACCTGAATGAATCTTTAATTTTTTTTCTTTTTTGAATTTTTAATTTTTATGGGCACATAGTTGGTATATATATTTATGGGGAACATGAGATATTTCGATATGGGCATACAATGCATAATAATTACATCAGAGTAAATGGGGTATTCACCACCTCAAGCATTCATCATTGCTTTTTATTATAATCATTCTAATTGTACTGTCTCAGTTATTCTAAAAGGTAAAACAAGTTGTTGCTGGCTATAGTCACTCTGTTGTGCTATCAAATGCCAGATCTTATTCATTCTACCTAACTATATTTTTGTGCCCATTAACCATCCTCATTCCCCCCAAGTCCCCACTACCCTTCCCAGCCTCTGGTAATGATAATTCTACTCTCTATTTGAAGGAATCTTAGGACATTATATAAGTGAAGAAATACAGTTATAGAAAGACAAATACTGCATGATTCCACTTATATGTGGGTACCTAGAGTAATCACATTCATAGAATCAAAGAGTGGAATGAATGGTGATTGCCAGGGCCTGGAGAAAGGAGAAAATGAGGAGCTACTTTTTGTCCGTGGAAAGAGCCAGTAAAAATGAATAAGCTCTAGAGATCCATTGTACAACACCGTGCCATAGTAAACAATATTGGTCACTTAAATATTGCATATTTTAAAAGGTAAGAGACACTTTAGGAGGCTGAGGCAGCCTGACTAACATGGCAAAACCCCATCTCTACTAAAAATAAAAAAAAAAAAAAAAAAAAAAAAACAAATTAGCCAGGTGTGGTGGTGCACTCCTGTAATCCCTGTAATCCCAGCTATTCAGGAGGCTGAGGCAAGAGAATCACTTGAACTGAGGAGGCAGAGGTTGTAGTGAGCTGAGATCATGCCATTGCACTCCAGTCTGGGTGACAGAGTGGGACTTTGTCTCAAACAATCAAACAAACCAAATAAACAAATAAAAAGGTAAGAGAGTAGTTCTCATGTTAAATGGTCTCACTACACACACACACCCACAAACACACATGGACACAAAACAAAGACCCTGAATGGAGCACCTGGTGTGGGAGAGTAAAAACCAGGCTGGAGAGAGGCTGGAGCAGAGTGAATGAAGAGAAGATGGGTGGGAAAGATACGAGATGATAATATCAGAGAGATAAAGCAGGTCAGTAAACCACTGACCTCTTCCGACGTAGGTGTTTTAATCACGGTAAAATGAGAAGCTTCTGTAAAGATTTCACAGACAACACAGGATGACAGTCTCCCCATTAGAAGGCTGGAAGGCACAGCCATGTGCATTATTCTGGGGCTAAGAAAAGCAGTTGCTTTAGCTCCACATAGGGAGGTTTTATTTAATTAGTATTTGAAAGTCATATCAAGTGGCTCTCTTTCTTTCTAACAAAGCCCAATGTATTTAATTCCTATTAAATATTTTAGCTAACCTGTCAGTCACATACTTTTTAATATAAGGGTAGTGGCACATAAGTGAAAATGGAATACACAAAGAGCTTCAAATTATGTGTAACTTGGTAGAGGGATTAAGAGGCATCTTGTAAAGATGTGGCATGTCTAGTGTTTCACTTTGTTTTTCCTAAGAGAAGACTGAGTAATAGAACCACCTTTTTATTTTCTCCTTCTGCAGGCCTGCTGCCTGTGATTGATAGCTATTAAATTAGGTTTTACCTCTCCAGATTGGTCCAGATTAAATACACTTACAGCACAGCAAGCCACTGAGAGACAAAGGAGCAAGTGGCAATTACTTTGTCTATTTTGGTCTTCATAGTTAAACATTCAAACATTTAAACATTCAAAGGAAAATGGTTGGAAGACAGGAACGAAAGGAAAATGAATGAAATGAGAATTAAACACATTTCATTGTAAGTTCCTCAAATTTATAAATATAAGCTTGCACACAAGCATATTTCTTAAGAGAACTGACTTCAAATGCAGAAGCAAAAGAGGAATCTTCTGGAATACATAAGTTTATTGAGGTGATTTGTAGTATAGCCCTCTTTCCTGCCCTATCATGGGACTATATGTCAGTCATATTTGAAAAGAATTCATTTGGGAAGAATTCCACTTGTTCAGGACTCAGACAGAAGACAGAATCACATGCTCCCTAGACAGTGATGCCAAGGTTATTACTTTGAAATGAGTAGGGTCAAAGTCATGCTAATGAGAGAAAAATGCTTTCCTCATGTGAAATTGTGTTCCCTTAAAGATAAATAAATGAAATCATATTTGCTGTTTCAAAGTGTTTGCCTTCCGTGTTTTGTAAGGAAATGATGGCAGCCTCCACTCTTGGAAAGTCTGAACCGGGATTGTAGCACCCATCATTCTTCTCTTTCTCAAGAGATCAGGGTCCTCACTCCCTCTCACTCTATGAAGCCAGTAAAGCGTAGACACAGGGAATTCATATTTCACATACTGCCCAAACATAAGATCATGCAAAGCACAAGAAAGGAGAGACTGCATTTCCATCACATGTTGGAAAATTATGTTTCTTGAGGGGTGTGTGTGTGTGTGTGTGTGTGTCTGTCTGTCTGTTTGTCTGTGAGTTAGTGTGTCTGTGTGCTTAGTGGGTCCAGGGATGCACCAGTTAAGGGACTTAGGTAAAGGTGGTAAGAAGATTAAAAAAGAAGAAAACAAAGCAAAAAAAAACAACATCAAGAGGAAATCTATGTGGGGTTATCTCTGAGGGTCTTGTGTGTGAATTTCCTCCCATTCTGTGGCATTAAAAATGAGTTAGTAATCCCAGCACTTTGGGAGGCCGAGGCGGGCGGATCACGAGGTCAGGAGATCGAGACCACGGTGAAACCCCGTCTCTACTAAAAATACAAAAAATTAGCCGGGCAAGGTGGCGGGCGCCTGTAGTCCCAGCTACTCGGAGCGGCTGAGGCAGGAGAATGGCGTGAACCTGGGAGGCGGAGCTTGCAGTGAGCCGAGATCGCGCCACTGCACTCCAGCCTGGGTGCCTGGGTGACAGAGTGAGGCTCCGTCTCAAAAAATAAAAATAAAAATAAAAAAATAAAAATGAGTTAGTTAAGTAAAGTAGCATTTGCAAGTTCTTCACCTCTGTTCTATTTTCAGAAAGGGTCAGAGGAAAGCTCATGATCTCCTGGAGAGACTCAATCAGAGCTGGATCTGGCTGGGAGGTCACATTGGCCCATCTGATGTTTGTTACTCAAGGGACAGAATGCTCCAGAGAGCACAGTGTTTCTAGCATGAGATGTCATGAAGTAGTCCTCAGATTTTTCCCCCTCTGTGGGGCAGAAGGTAGAGTTTTACCATATTTGTTCACAGGTAATAAGGGACATAGAGAACAATAAAGAATTCCACTTCTACAGTAGATCTCGGAACATCAGTTAGGGTTAGAGTCACTGTGCCAGGACATACACTTCGGGGATTGCCTCTCCTTCCCAGAAATGTGTTTCTCAGTTTGCCTAAGTTGGACATTATATCAGTTGAATGGAAGTAAGTAGTTAAAGGGAATGCAGAAGCAAGATCCTATGCTCTATAATGTTGAATTGATCTACGTTTTGGGGGTTTCCCTGCAGAAACTCAAATAGCAGAACAAAGGAATTACTCTAGAAAGCAGAATGTGTGTCCAGCCTGGATTTCTCTAGCCAGATAACTTAAGTCTGAAACTGTGAAGGCTCTGTGATGATAACTATCTATCTATCGATCTACACGCACAATCTCTCCCTCTCTCTCTCTCTCTCTCTCTCTAACAGGGACACAAGACTTCTGGATCATGAATCAGGCTATTTAGTCACAGAGCAGCCTGCATCCGTGCCTGATGCCCAAACACCTCCCAGGCAGTGCAGTAAGAACCAGATCTCCCTGTGCATATAATAGGTATTGTACCATTAAAAAAGGAACCCCAGTTAGCCAGGCATGATGGCAAAAGCCTATAGTCCTAGCTACTTGGGAGGGTGAGACAGGAGTATTGCTTGAACCCAGAAGGCAGAGGTTGCAGAGAGCTGGGATTGTGCCATTGCACTCCAGCCTGGGCGACACAGCAAAACTCCATTTCAAAAAAAGAAAAAATAAATAAATAAAAGGAACCCCAGAATTATGAAACACAGAGCTTACATAGGGTGCTTTTCCATCTGTCCCTGCATTGCTCGGGAGAGATATAAAGAGACTTTTGCTATGCAATTTTTAAAAATCATATTTTGGGAGGGAAGAAAGAAGGTCTTTCCTCCAACATCCTGCGATGTAAGCAAATGTCTTCAGGGGAGAGAGGAAGTGTCTATGTCTCCAAAGCTCTCTGCCTTTACACTTTCAGATAGTTGGGGCCATTACAGTTGTCCGTCAATCATCCTTTAACCTGGGTGCTGATGTTCTTTGCTCAGAAGGCTCCAATCATGCAGAAATATGAAAATATTCATAAAGAGTTGTTTCCCTACAAGAGCAAGGATAATAATTCATCTCTTCAGAGTATCATTGTAAAGTAGAATGAGATTATTCAGGGATGGAGATAAGAAGCAATGAAAATCAAGGACCAGTCAAGAAATAAAGTATGTAATTCCTTCAGCCTCTAAGGGGAAGTAGTTTTGCCCATGTAGGGCCTTCCACTCGGGAGTTTTCACCTGTCCTCCATGATACACTATGCCTGGAATACCAATCAAGGTTGATGCATCCTTCTGCTGCAGTTGCCATTCAGCCATATTATATTTTCCTGTTTTCCATGCTTCATTGAGATAGAAACTTTCCTATTTATGACTATAGTCCAAGCTCTAGCATCAAGCATGGTACTTGGAATGTGAAGCATGTTTAATAAAATAATGATCTATGTGTTATTCCCTTCCATCCCAAACAATCGCTTCCTAGGTGGTTTCCTAGTGCATATTTCTAACTTTCATTGTGTGATATATATACCAGGAAAACGATGATGATGATGATGATGGTGATTTTGGTGGAGGAGGTGGAGATTATTGAGTTGGGGAGGCCAAATTTAGTATCACCTCTATTATTAAGCTACTTGATTTTCAAAGGTGTTGCTTTACACCTATAACATAAATAATAATATCAATTATATTTAATACAGTAATATCTATCTTAAAATAACTAAATAAAATTATGTAGGTACAGTACTTAGTATGGTGCCTAGTGCCCAGCAGGGTTGAAAAATGATTAGTGACTGTTATTTATCATTGTTGATTTTCTTTTTAAAAAGCAGTAAAGCATAGGAGGAGAAGTAAGAAGAGGGAGGAAAAGATTGAGTTTTTTTAGGTTGATTCTATTAGGCTTTGCTCCCTGCCAAGTCATTGTTATAAACAGTCCAAGGAGAGAAGGAATGTGTAGAAGAGATTTAGGAAAGAACATTATGAGACCAAATCCTCCAAATGAATCCCAGTCCATGCAGAAGTTGTACTAGCGACAGCTGTTAGATTTGGGCAGAGACTAATGAAGAATTATAAAGGAGGTATAATGCTGATTTTCCCTCTGAATTTGCACAGGGGTCATTCCAACGTCAAAAATAATTATAAATAAAGAGATTTCAGTTGTAGTTTTGACACTGTGCAAGAGCTAGGTCAGACCTCTCATGAGGGCTACAGCCTCCCTTATCTCTATTTTTACAGTCTGTTCTAGGTATCCTCATGAAATAGACAGGCACTGTACACCTACTTGTCAATGTTGGTGAAATGTCCTAAGTTCCACTGAAAAAAACATATCAAAATATTAGCATTACTAAGGAATGCATTGCACTGGATATTTTGTTTCTTTTTCTAATTCAACTATAAAACACAAAATTAAAATGGCAAAATAACATCCTTTGAATATCTTTGTATCCCTACATTTCTCCCCCCCCCACCCCCACTGCCACCTCTGTACTTCACTGCAATCTAGGCTGTCATCATCTTGTTTATGAACTGCTGTAACAGCTGCCTACAGGGTTTTCTCTCTCCTGTTTTGTTCTATCCCCTGCCTCCAGTTAATCTATTGTCCACAGCAGTCAGTACAATATATACATCAGATAAATCAATATCCTGCTGAAAAGCATTCAGTATCTTCCTATTAGGGGGATTCAAAACCCTCAACGTTGCTTAGATCTTCCAGCTCCTACTCTGATTTTCTTGCAGTGTTCTTTATCATTTCCTGACACTCTACCCTGTATTTCATACATCCTTCCCACTCTGGAATATGCAATTTCTTCTAAGTGGGATAACTGCTATTCAATTTTAAGAACTTACCTTCTGTGAAACTACTAGAAGAAAACATAGGTAAAAGCTTCTTGACATTGATCTGAACAAACTTTTTGATATAATCTCAAAAGCAAAGGCAACAAGCAAAAACAGATAAATAAGATTAAGTTAAACCAAAAAGCTTGTGTACAGAAAGGAAATTATCAACAGAGTGAGTGAAGAGACAGCCTATGAAATGGGAGAAAATATTTGCAAACCATTTGATAAGGGGTTAATATCATAAATATATAAGAAATTGAAGTAGTTCCATGGTAAGATAACAAAGAGCATGATCATATAAAGGGCAAAGGACCTAAATAGACATTTCTCTAAAGAAGACATACAAATGGCCAATGGGCATATGAAATGCTCATCATCACTAATCATTAGGAAATGCAAATCAAAACCACAATAATATATCACTTCACATCTGTTAAAATACCTATTATCAAAAAGAGAAAAGATAGCAAGTGTTGGTGAGGATGTAGAGAAGAGGGAACACTTGTACACTGTTGGTGGGAATGTAAAATGGAAAACAGTATGAAGGGTCCTCAAAAAGTTAAAAATAGAACTACCATATGATCAGCAATCCCACTTCTGGGTATATATCCATAGGAAAAAAATCAGTATGTTGAAGAGATATCTGCACTCTCATGTTCATGGTAGCATTATTCACAATAGCCAGGATTTGAAAACAATCCAATTATCCATGGATGGATAAATGGATAAAGAAAATGTGGTGTATATACACAATGCAATATTATTGAGCCTTTAAAAAGGAGGAAATCCTCTCATTTGTGATAATATGAATGAACCTAGAAGATATTGTGCTAAGTGAATTAAGCCAAGCACAGAAAGACAAATATTGCATGATCTCACTTAGATGCAGAATCATAAAAAGTTGAACTCACACAAGAAAACTGTAGAATGGTGGTTGCTAGGGGCTGGGGTGGGGATGGAAAGTTATTGGTCAAAGGATAACATTTCAGTTAAGATAAATAAGTTCTGGAGATACTATGTGACTATAGTTAAGAATATTGTATTATATACTTAAAAATCGCTAAAAAGACCATAAATGTTCTGACCACAAACACACAAAAAGATAAATTTGAGGTGATAGATATTTTAATTAACTTGATTGTGTTATTTATTTCAAAGTGTACACATACATCAAAACATCACCTTTATATGAGAAGTCACTCTTCATTCTGGACCAATATAGGACCTACTGAAACTGTCTCCTCTATCAGAATTCATATTTCTTCTATCATATTACTTTTTTCAATATTATCTGTAGCCTCTGATACACTAACAATATCAGTTATTTGCACCTAACCTCTCTGTTCTATGAGACATATCTCTGTTACAGAACAAATGGAAGGAATGAAAAGAGAAAGAGATGATATTTAGCACTTTGTTTCATAAACACTAACTTGAAGCTCACAGCCTGCACAAAATCATGAAAGCCAAGATGCTGAAATTACAGACAGAAGTATTTTATATTATAAAATTTCTGCAGCCTACTTTTTTTTTTTTTTTTTTTTTTTGAGATGGAGTCTTGCTTTGCTGCCCAGGCTGGAGTGCAGTGCAGTGGCTCAATCTTGGCTCACTGCAACCTCCGCCTCCTGGGTTCAAGCCATTCTCCTGCCTCAGCCTCCTGAGTAGCTGGGATTACAAGTGCCTGCAACTATGCCCGGCTGGTTTTTGTGTTTTTAGTAGAGACGCGGTTTCACCATGTTTGCCAGGCTGGTCTCCAATTCCTGACCTCACGTGATCTGCCTGCTTGGCCTCCCAAAGTACTCAGATTACAGGCGTGAGCCACCACGCCTGCCCACTTACCTTTTTAACAAGCCATGGGATAGAGATGATTGGCAAGATTGCTTTAAGGGAAGATCTCATAAGAGTAAAAGAGGAAGTCGAGAGGCTTCTTCTATTGAGAGATAAATAAGAGAGTAGGATGTACAGGTTCACCTTCCCCCCTTGGGGGTGATGCTCCAAGTGAGAGAAAGCAAGGATGGTCACAACATTGAGATAGTTGGGGGAAACATCTTGTGTGTGTGTGTGTGTGTGTGTGTGTGTGTGTGTGTGTGTCTGTCTGTCTGTCTGCATATGTGCTTGATTCCCACTTTTCATTTCATCACCTGGAAAAACTGCAAGCCTAGCAGAGAAACTACTATATTTACCACAATGTAACATAGTGCCACATGGACTGAAGTTTAGAAATTGAGAAGCCTTACTTAGACAACTATGGCACGGAGAAAGCAGGTAAGGGCTCCAGAGTCCCAAGAAATGTTGTGACCACTGGTTGACCAGAAGATACTACGAGTTAGGATGAAGAAGTCACTGAATGCAGGAACTTACTACCATATCTAGAACCTTAGACTTCAGCAATGAATGCCATTACACACCAAGAAAAAACAATTATGCCCAACTTTATCTCAGTAGGCTACAGTTCAACATAATCAGGGCCCAGATAGGACCAATCACACATCATTTGATATTCTTGGAAGTCAAGAGATAGCACCTGGACAAGGGAACTCTCTTCCAATGAGGAGATGACCAGTAATATTTCTTTTGCACTCAGATGCTATCTTAGATAGGTAGGAGGAAAAGCAACAAAACCCTTTCACAATAAGAGACAAAGTCTTGATTGTCACTTTCAATATTCTACTGAGTATTTACGTAAAAGGCACTAAGTTGAAAAATAACTAAAGCAAAAGAAACTGCAAAAAACATGTTTGAGTTCTATTGCTACTAAAATTGCAAGCGAGAACGTGAGTTCACTTAAATGAGATATAACCTAAATTTACATTTTGCTCTACTTACAGAATGCATGTTCCTAATAAGGCTCATTTTTTTCCATATGTAACATTATACCTAGCACAAAGAAGCTGCCTTGTAAACATTTGTTGAATGACAAAGTAAATGAGTAACTAATGCTGATTTAGGAAAGGTAACAAATTAGTGATTAGCTTCTAACATGTCCTCTTAACTGTTTGCCACAAATCACTATTTCTACACCTCCTCCCATCTCTGTTCTCCATGTCCATGTCACATAGTTCAATCCAACTGATTTTTTTTTTAATTTTACAGAATTTTAAAATATCAGCCATGTGTTTTCACTAAAATCCATAGAGACAAATCCATGCTACCAGCCAGCATCTGATCTTTGTTTGAATGTACAGTATCCTATATTTGAACCATATGATTTATGAGAATTTTTTTGAGACATTGTCTTGCTCTGTTAACCAGGCTGAAGTGCAGTGGTGCAATCTTGGCTCACTGCAACCTCTGCCTCTTGGGTTCAAGCGATTCTCCTGCCTCAGCCTCCCGAGTAGCTGGGATTACAGGAACGCACCACCATGCCCGGCTAATTTTTTTTTTTTTTTTTTTTTTTTTTGTATTTTTAGTAGAGACTGGGTTTCACCATGTTGGTCAGGCTGGTCTGGAGCTCCTGACCTCGTGATCCACCTGCCTTGGCCTCCCAAAGTGCTGGGATTACAGGCGTGAGCCACCAGGCCTGGCTAAGAATTTTTAAAAATGTAATGGTTCCTTGTGTTCCCAAGGCTTGATGGAGGATGGGTAAAGGGATGCATAAAAGCACATTTACCTTTTCTACTAGAAAAGGCCTGGGGTCTCCATATCTGGACTATCTAATCTTTTCTAATATGTGTAAATTTCTTAAAAATAAATAAGGATTGGCTGGGCGTAGTGCCTCACGCCTGTAATCCCTGCACTTTGGGAGGCCAAGGCGGGTGGATCACAAGGTCAGGAGTTCGAGACCAGCCTGACCAACATGGTGAAACACCATCTCTACTAAAAAAAATTAAAAATTTGCCAGGCATGGTGGCATGCACCTGTAATCCCAGCTACTCAGGAGACTGAGGCAGGAGAATTGCTTGAACCCAGGAGGTGGAGGTTGCAGTTAGCTGAGATCATGCCACTGCACTCCATCCTGGGTGACAGAGCAAGACTCCGTCTGAAAAAGAGAAAGAAAGAAAGAAAGAAAGAAAGAAAGAAAGAAAGAAAGAAAGAAAGAAAGAAGAAAGAAAGAAAGAAAGAAAGAAAGAAAGAAAGAAAGAAAGGAAGGAAGGAAGGAAAGAAGGAAAGAAAGAGAAAGAAAGAAAGAGAGAGAGAAAGAAGAGAGAAAGAGAATGAAAGCTTCCTTTTTTTAGGCTAATCTCACAATACTCTTACAAAATATAAGATTTCTACAAAACCTAAGATTTCTAAAATCTAAGAAAGCTGAAAGGCAAACTCAAGCATTAAAAAATGGAACTTTAGAAAATCACAGAACGTTCTCCATTTCTCCACTATTGTATCATTTTAAGTTAGCAGATGTCAATCAAATATTTTCCAGATAAGACAGTCATAGTGCCACATGTTGGAAGAAACAAAAACTGGGTTGGACAATCCTGTCCCCAAATGTGCGTAGGCTATTTTAATGTATTTTTTTATTTTTCAACGATTCTTCATAAATTCTTTGTCCTTCACAACAAAGTTCTTTTGGCAAAACACTAAGGAGATAAAATGTATTCAGTACAGACATGAGATAGGACAAAATAATATGATGGGGGAAGGGACATTGGAGAGGAGAGGAGAAATGAGCACTCAGGAGAGAGGAAAGACATAGAATGATCCTCAACAATCTATTTTTACTTGACCTTTGAAGGACTCTGGTTATATATTCTTTTCTCTATCTTGCCCTAACCCTTCTAAAATTATTAATAAAATAAAATTATAGGCATAAAATACTACCTTTCTCTAACTTAACTTTAAAATAATATTATGAGAGATTAACAAATAGCCAATTTTCCTAAGTAATCTTAACTCAATTAAGCAGTTTTCATTAAACATTTTGACTTGTTAGGGGACAACTAAAACTGTCTATGATAATAACAGTATAGTATTTTTTTATAATGTGAATCAGCAGGACATTAAAACCTAACTTTCTCTAGTCTTCCTAAACGTCACATTTGAAGTGAAATATGTGTTAAATACATATATGCATATAAAGTGGTAAGAATTTATTTAAGTAAAAGTAATCCTTTAAAGAATGGAGTATGAAAAAATAAAATGAATATGCAAATTTTTGAAAGATATTTTGTATATTCAAATTATATGTTTGAACATATATACACACATGTCATTAACACATATATATGTCATTGACCTTTACTATAATTCTTTCAGAAGTTATGATGATATAAATTACATTTTAAAATAAAAAAGAAACTCTTGTGAATGTCAAACACGTTTGCCTTCACTGTTGTACCGCATGCTAACATATATTAAAAGTGGCTGGACATGATGTCTCCCATCTGTAATTCCAGCACTTTGGGAGGCCAAGGCAGTCAGATCGCTTAAGCCCAGGATATTGATACCAGCCTCGGTAATATAGCAAGGCCCCATCTCTATAGAAAAAAAAAAATACAAAAAAAATAGCTGTTTGTAGTGGTGCATCTCTGTTGTCCCAGGTACTCGAGAGGCTGAGGTGGGATGATACTTTGAGCAGGGGAGGGAGAGGTTGCAGTGAGCTGTGATCATGCCACTCACTGCACTCCAGCCTGGGCGACAGAGTGAGATCCTGTCTCAAATAAAAATTCCAATGTAATATGTGGAAATATTATTGAGCAATAAAAAGAAATAAAGTATTAAGACATGCTACAACATAGATAAACCTCAAAAACTTTATGCTAAGGAAAATAAAGAGGCACAAAAGACCACTTTATTGTGATTCAATTTACATGAACTCCCCAACAAAAGCAAAGGCATAAAAACCAGAGTAGTTTAGTGACCATAGATTTGGACACATGGAGTCTTCTGGGTGTGATGAAAATGTTCTAAAATTGGATTGTTAGAATGCTTGCACAACTCTATAGATGTAATGAAAATAATTGAATCGTATACTTAAAATACATACATAACAATATTATGACATGTAAATTACACCTTAATAAAGCTATTTTTAAAATCTGACCACTTACTCTTGGATAAAGTTGTCAAATATTTAGACTACACAGAAAGGAGAAAAATGTATAACAACAGAATACTTAAATTCTGGAAACATTTTTGTGTTTTTTTATTCTTTGAAAAGGCACCCTTTCCGAGGAGTATGTAAACATGTAGCTCCTTTAGGTGAAATGGAGAAAAATGTATCCTTTGATAAAGAGGATAAATCAACATTAAACATGGTTTAAGGGAACAGTCAGAGTTAGCATTTATTTATTTAACAAATATTTATTGAGCATCTACTATGAGCCAGGTCACGTTTTAAGCACTGGGGATAAACATGTAAAAAAAAATTAGTTTTAAGGCTTTAAATTTTTTCTTCATTGCTTCCAAACCTTCAGTGAAACCACACTTAACTTCTGTAAAATCCAAGTTGCTTTTTAATGAAATATTTTAATTAAGCATGTCACTATTTTAACTTTTTTTTTCTTTTTCATTTAAGATGCCTTTTTCAGATCATTCCCATTCTCACTATACTTCACACGGATCATGACCTTTCTGTTCTCACAAATGCACCCCAACTCAGTCTCAGGGCAAGACCAGCTCTTTTTGTGCAATGATAGAGTTTACCTAACTTGGGTTGGAATTTTCAATACATGACTGAGAAAATGTTCCGGTCTACTTAGTAGGAACCTTAACAAGAAAAGTGGACCTCAGTACAGTGATGTTATGCTAGGAAATGGGTGTGTCTGTGAGGAAATTTTAGAAAAAGGTATGATTTACTTTTCCCAGAAATAGACTTAGAGTTTATTTATTTAACAAATATTTATTGAGCATCTACTATGAGCCAGGCAATGTGTTAAGCCATGGGAATAAACATGTAAAAAAAAAAAAATTAAGGCTTTTATTTTTTCTTCATTATTTCCAAACCTTCAGTGAAACCACACTTAATGACTTTTTTAATGGCATTGTGACTAATTAAAAAACGGACCATACCAATGGTTGGGAAAGGCTAATGAAACCAAGTACAGCCTTCCCTACACTGCACTTCCTCCGTGGTCCCTCAGAGGTAGGGCACAGTAGTGAGAACTTCTAGGGGATTCCCTGCAGGCAGCAGGCTTGGTCTTCAGCAGAAACACACTGTGAGCAAGGGTAACTCAAAGAAGGGACTGACTGAGAAGCAATGGTGCTCAATTATGAGGTTCACATAAATCACCTGCAGGCTCATTAAAGTAAATCCCCAGGCTCCAGTCTCAGAAAGATGAATACAGTAGAAGGAGTGAGTAGGAGCTAGGTCTTGACATGATAGGCATAAGAACTGTCCACGTAGGGCAGAAGCAGGAAATGAATTTCGAGGAAGACTTAGCCGTACTCTTTTTCAAAGTCCGTAAGAAAACTGACAGCCAGAAACCACCATAGCCAACATGAATTCTCTTTCCAAGATGTAAACAAATAAAGGCATACCAGCTATATAGGTTTACGAAGCTGTAGGCTGATTTTCATGGTGGCCAAAGTAAGCGTAAGTCATATGAATTGTTCTTATAACTTTTAAAAAATGTTTTAAACATAAAACAAATTAAGCCGGGAGAAGGGGGGGTAAAGGAGAGAGTATTCTTTTTTTAATTAAAGGAAAATTTGATACAGTGCTTGGGCAGTGACAAATACGATGACCTGGAGAAACTGGGGCTGGCAGTATCTGAGTGGGCTTTCAGAGGGGTAGGGCTCGGTCAAATGGATGGCAAAACAAAACAATGATTATTACAGGCATAGCGCTGTCTCTGTCATTTTCTCATGCTGTTCCTTCCGAGTCAGAGAATGAGATCATATAGTCGTTTTTAAAGTAGGAATTACTTGCATGCAATCCTTTTTAAATGTAATGTCTTGTTTTGCCAGTAACACAATTGTCCAGTAGGGCCATTAGACCACCAGGACACTGATAGAGTGCTGCAGCTGGGGGAGGCATAAAAGTCAACCCAAACAAAAGTTAAGTTTCTTCAGTTGATATTTTTTACATAAGAAGAATTCATATGACTTCAGGTTACTTTGGCCAGCATTAAAATCAGCCTTCAGGCTTCAAAAACCACTACAGCTGACATGAGGGATGATGCCCATAATGACACTTGGTGGTGGGAGGAAGCTATCAGGGAATCACAATATTTGGGCAATTTACAACACGATCCCCTTAGACGCAATTGAAATTGGCAACATCCAGATTTCATTTATGGTGGTATGCTTGCTGACTAATTAGCCACAAGGAAAGACGATATCCTGTGATGGAAATGGTAGGAATTAAGGTGCACATTTTCCAGGATGATTTTAAGCTTAGCTAAGCCTGTACAACAAGGAGGACAGACTAGACTCATTTCTGAAATGCTATTTGATTGTTTTTATAAAGTAGACTTTATTTTTTAGAGAAGTTTTAGATTCAAAACAAAATGGAATGAAGAGTACAGAGTTCCCATATACTCTCTACCCCCACACAAGCACCTACCCCATTATCAATACCTTATACCACAATGGTATACTGGTTACAATGGATGAACTTAGATTAATACATCATTATCACCCAAAGTCCACAGTTTACATTAGGGTTCATGCTTGATACTCTACATTCTATAGGTTTTGACAAATAGGTAATGACATATATCCACTACCATAGTATCATACCAAATAGGTTCACTGCCTTAAAAATCCTCTGTGCACTGCCTATTCATTGATTTCTCTCTACTCTTCCCTGGTGACCAATGAACTTTTTACTGTCTTCAAAGTTTTGACCTTTCCAGAATGTCATATAGTTGGCAGCACACATTACACAGTCTTTTCAGAGTAGCTTCCTTCACTTAGTCATATGCATTTAAGGTCCCTCTGTTTCTTTTCATGACTTGATAGCTCATTTATTTTTTTAGCACTGAATAATATTCCATGGCCTGGATGCACCAGAGTTTATCCATTCACTACTGAAAAATACCCTGTTTCTTCCAAGTTTTGGCAATTATGCATAAAGCTGCCACACAAATTCACTTGTAGCTTATTGTGTGGACGTAGGTTTTCAACTCCTTTGAGTAAAGGCGAAGGAGTGTGATTGATGGATCATATGATAAGAATATATTTAGTTTGATAGGAAGCTGCCCAAC
The DNA here is from genome assembly GCF_028878055.3 of Symphalangus syndactylus. Lineage (NCBI taxonomy): Eukaryota > Metazoa > Chordata > Mammalia > Primates > Hylobatidae > Symphalangus > Symphalangus syndactylus. The sequence continues at coordinate 29,187,094 of NC_072438.2, forward strand.
TGTCTTCTAAAGTGGCTGTACCATTTTGCCTTCCCAACAGCAGTGAATGAGGGTTCCTGTTGCTCCACATCCTCACCAGAATTTAGTGTTTTGGATTTTGGTAATTCCAGTAATGTGTGTAGTAGTGTCCCATTTTTGATTTAATTTGCAATTTCTGAATAACTTTTTTATTCTGATAATTTATAATTCTGCAAATTTATTTATTTAGCCCTCAAACTGGGAAGGAAATTATTTTTAAAACCCATATCTTTAATTATTTGATTATTTATTCTTACCAAATCAAAGTTCCTATCTTTTCTTTCAATACAACTGTGTCCAATGTAACATTAATTAACCATTTTTAATCCTGATCTTTCTGTTCATTTAATTCAGTATGCACTGAGCATCTATCTATTATCAGTCACTGTGAAGATAAAGAAATTTCCCTTAAAAGAAAACTATAAAATCATCGTTTTTGACAAGGCTGATATACTTTGGTACCAATGACAAACCTAAGATAGTAGATTGTGCAGAATGTTTTCAGCATTAGCAGAATTAATGTGGTTTTCTCCTCCTCTGGACTTTTATCAGGCTTGTGTTTTTATCAAGTACAATTTATTTCCCTGTTGACATATCTTTTATCTTAATGAACTAAAATATTAACATGATTCAATACAAACAGTAGTCTCTTCTTGCATCATGTTTTATACTTACTAGCATGTATTTTAATCATTGCCACAAAATTTCAAAGTGATAACGGCTTTTACAAATTACTTTCCATCAAAGAGAAGGTAAAAAGGAGAAACTCTCCCTTGGTAAGGGAGGGTTTATCAGCGGTATTCTATTAGCAAAGTAGAAGAGATCACAACACTGTGGGGGGTGGGGTCATGCAATTACCTTTGAGGAAGTAAGCCATATACCCGCTATCAACACAGTACAGCGATGCTTATGACAGTGAAGAATCCTCAATTACATCAATCTGCCCCGGCTCAATTCTCTGGGTGATGCTTCAAAAGTCGTTTTAAAAATATCACTCAAGTAGATATTAGCATAATTTAGCCATTATTGATGAAGCGTTTAGGGTATGTCAACTGTTCTTCCTTTTTAATCTTTAATCCTTACAATAGCCTCCAAAGGTTAAAGTCACTATAGATAAAAACGGAACACTAATAGGTAAGAAATCTGAGGCTCAGAGAGGCTTAGTAACTTACCCAAGGTCATTGAGGTGGCTAAGTGGCTAACCTAGGAGTCGAAATCCAAATAGAGGGTAAACTCAGCTCTTTTCACCCTCACTATACTGCTTCTAAATTGGATCATGAAATACGTGTGTGGAGCCAAAGATAAAAATAGATACGCAATTTCAAATAAATCCAAAGACTTTCCAAAACAAAAAAAAGGCATTGATTTAAGGTTTTATTTACAGAAAAACTTCAAACAAAACATGAAAGCAGTGTAAAAAATGGACTGGAATCCTCTTCTGGTGTTACCAGAGCTATTTCATTCAATAATAAAAAATACGGAGGCTGAGACAGATTGTCGTAAACTCGCCATGAACATTTCTTCAATAACATATATTGAATTAAAGAGGAACAAAGGAAAAGGGCAAAGATATCCAATAAATTTTTAAAAAAGGAAAAGTAAGAAATATAGAACTGTGTCTATGAAGATACATAAGAACATCAAAGACCATGAAAAATTCAGGGAAAAGTTAAAGAGTCTGAAGAGCCAAAGGAAATTCTAACTAAATTCAAGAAAGTTTTCTTGAGAACATTCCAACCACGAAAAAGTGAAATACGGAACAAATCATAAAGGCAAAAAGGGCATAAGCAAAATAATTATTTTTATAACCTCCATAGTACCAACCACAATTCTTTAGTTTGCTCTGACATCGACCTTTCCGAGGCTTAACGTTATGAATATTTATATACTGCATAATGATAGCAAAAGACATTCATAAATGGCAGTCAATGATGTTCAGACATTTATAAATGTAGAACTGGTCTCCAAAGGCAATTTGGTCATAGATTACATGCTATGTATCCCAGAAATTATCCAGATAAGGGTGACATATTACCAGAGAGGTACAGAGCATGAGTTAGCACTAAAATGATGCAGAATCGGGATACCTAAGAAAATATAGGAGGATATTCAAATAGGGATTGAATTCCAAGATAGATTAATATTTTATGGACATATAGCCAATGGATTACAATGATTAAAGACTGAACTACCACTGCCAGGGCAGATTAATGTCCACGAACCCCATGTCTAATGAGAAACACAGATAGGGAACATTTCAGGGAAAAAAAAGTGACTAATGATCTTAATCACAATGCTTGGTACAGTTGACCCCAAACCACAATGATTAGTCATTTAACAAAAAGTTACTGATAAATAATATTTCTCTAATTACTGATCAATAATAATGTATCAAGTGCATCTATGACTAAATGCCCTATACCGGCCCTATTGTTCTCATAATCTCATTAAAGAACAGAGATATAAGAATATTCATAGTGTATTCAACGTGCTGCAATGGAAGCATATATATACAATCGGTGGCAGAGAGAGTACCCTAAGTGTTTACTGGAGAAAACCACATCAACAAGACATTATTCCACGTGAAACTGCATAACTCCAAATAAAGTGAGGAAAAGTGTAGATTAGGTTCAAGTTGCTCAATGAATAATCACACTTATTTCTCCCGAGAGCCCAGCAAACATTGCTAGTCTACATTGCTTCTCAATCTTTGACCATAAAAAAGCACCTCAATTTAGCAAAGCACAACGGTTCCCACAAAGCACTTAAGGAAATCAGAATTGATTCTACTTATATTGATTTTGGGGAAGATATGTGCTACAAACATGGAACAAAAGTTATGATGTTCAACAGTCCTAATGAGTGCATCTGTTCACAAGTGCAAAACAAGGAGACACAATCTTATTGAAATTTTAGTATCTCTGCTCGAATTAGCTGGGAAAAAGACCAGTACCAAAGGTGAAACAAATGACTTTTCTGCATTGTGCTTACAAATGATGCTCAATGAATGGAAGGTGAAAAGCCAGATATAAAGTTCCTGGAGGAAAAATTTAGGAAGGCAAATTGATGTGTAATCAATAGCCCCATCAATGTGCACCAGCATTCTTGGTAAATGCAAACAAATAAAATAAACACCAAGACCAAAGCAAAGAATTTAAGAGTGACAGGCTACAAACAGAAGGTAACATGGACCAGGTCAGATAATTGAACTACAGTTATAATAAGGCTGAATTTTTTTTAATAGTGCAATCATCATTCTACTACCAGAATAGATGATTATCAACCCCAGCCTAAGTTTCATGTCTGAATTCTGAAACAAGGTCTCTTGCAAGGGAGGCATAAGAATCTCTAGATCAATGTCTCTGTTGTGGTACCAGTACCATGCTGTTTTGGTTACTGTAGCCTTGTAGTATAGTTTAAAGTCAGGTAGCGTGATGCCTCCAGCTTTGTTCTTTTGGCTTAGGATTGACTTGGCGATGCAGGCTCTTTTTTGGTTCCATATGAACTTGAAAGTAGTTTTTTCCAATTCTGTGAAGAAAGTCATTGGTAGCTTGATGGGGATGGCATTGAATCTATAAATTACCTTGGGCAGTATGGCCATTTTCATGATATTGATTCTTCCAACCCATGAGCATGGAATGTTCTTCCATTTGTTTATATCCTCTTTTATTTCATTGAGCAGTGGTTTGTAGTTCTCCTTGAAGAGGTCCTTCACATCCCTTGTAAGTTGGATTCCTAGGTATTTTATTCTCTTTGAAGCAATTGTGAATGGGAGTTCACTCATGATTTGGCTCTCTGTTTGTCTCTGATTGGTGTACAAGAATGCTTGTGATTTTTGTACATTAATTTTGTATCCTGAGACTTTGCTGAAGTTGCTAATCAGCTTAAGGAGATTTTGGGCTGAGACAATGGGGTTTTCTAGATATACAATCATGTCATCTGCAAACAGGGACAATTTGACTTCCTCTTTTCCTAATTGAATACCCTTTATTTCCTTCTCCTGCCTGATTGCTCTGGCCAGAACTTCCAGCACTATGTTGAATAGGAGTGGTGAGAGAGGGCATCCCTGTCTTGTGCCAGTTTTCAGAGGGAATGCTTCCAGTTTTTGCCCATTCAGTATGATATTGGCTGTGGGTTTGTCATAGATAGCTCTTATTATTTTGAGATACGTCCCATCAATACCTAATTTATTGAGAGTTTTTAGCATGAAGGGTTGTTGAATTTTGTCAAAGGCCTTTTCTGCATCTATTGAGATAATCATGTGGTTTTTGTCTTTGGTTCTGTTTATATGCTGGATTACATTTATTGATTTGCGTATGTTGAACCAGCCTTGCATCCCAGGGATGAAGCCCACTTGATTATGGTGGATAAGCTTTTTGATGTGCTGCTGGATTCGATTTGCCAGTATTTTATTGAGGATTTTTGCATAGATCAATGGAACAGAACAGAGCCCTCAGAAATGATGCCACATATCTACAACTATCTGATCTTTGACAAACCTGACAACAACAAGAAATGGGGAAAGGATTCCCTATTTAATAAATGGTGTTGGGAAAACTGGCTAGCCATATGTAGAAAGCTGAAACTGGATCCCTTCCTTACACCTTATACAAAAATTAATTCAAGATGGATTAAAGACTTATATGTTAGACCTAAAACCATTAAAATCCTACAAGAAAACCTAGGCAATACCATTCAGGACATAGGCGCGGGCAAGGACTTCATGTCTAAAACACCAAAAGCAATGGCAACAAAAGCCAAAATTGACAAATGGGATCTCATTAAACTAAAGAGCTTCTGCACAGCAAAAGAAACTACCATCAGAGTGAACAGGCAACCTACAGAATGGGAGAACATTTTTGCAACCTACTCATCTGACAAAGGGCTAATATCCAGAATCTACAATGAACTCAAACAAATTTACAAGAAAAAAACAAACAACCCCATCAAAAAGTGGGCAAAGGACATGAACAGACACTTCTCAAAAGAACACATTTATGCAGCCAAAAAACACATGAAGAAATGCTCATCCTCACTGGCCATCAGAGAAATGCAAATCAAAACCACAGTGAGATACCATCTCACACCAGTTAGAATGGCCATCATTAAAAAATCAGGAAACAACAGGTGCTGGAGAGGATGTGGAGAAATAGGAACACTTTTACACTGTTGGTGGGACTGCAAACTAGTTCAACCATTGTGGAAGTCAGTGTGGCGATTCCTCAGGGATCTAGAACTAGAAATACCATTTGACCCAGCCATCCCATTACTGGGTATATACCCAAAGGACTATAAATCATGCTGCTATAAAGACACATGCACACGTATGTTTATTGCGGCACTATTCACAATAGCAAAGAGTTGGAACCAACCCAAATGTCCAACAACAATAGACTGGATTAAGAAAATGTGGCACATACACACCATGGAATATTATGCAGCCATAAAAAATGATGAGTTCGTGTCCTTTGTAGGGACATGGATGAAACTGGAAAACATCATTCTCAGTAAACTATCGCAAGGACAAAAAACCAAACACCGCATGGTCTCACTCATAGGTGGGAATTGAACAATGAGAACTCATGGACACAGGAAGGGGAACATCACACTCCGGGGACTGTTGTGGGGTGGGGGGAGGGGGGAGGGACAGCATTAGGAGATACACCTAATGCTAAATGACGAGTTAATGGGTGCAGCACACCAACATGGCACATGGATACATATGTAACAAACCTGCACATTGTGCACATGTACCCTAAAACCCTAAAGTATAATAATAATAAAAAAAAAGAATCTCTAGATCAAAGGATCTGCCATACCTAAGTCTTTCTGTCATCCCAGATGTTAACCTTGTGTAGTAGATGAACTTATTGATCCCAATTCTTTCTCCTATTTTAAAATTGTATATTAACATTATTGCCTTATATTAGGTGGTGTGTAATTTACTATATGAAGAAATGAGATTCGCTTAAACCAACAGGATATTAAAAGACATGATTCAAGCTGAAGCTTGAAATATACATACGTAACTTAAGTTTTCTCTGTTATGATTTAGTGATCAGCCATCAAAAGAACATTCCCTAGGAACTGTTGTCTATTCAGTCTGAGCCCAAGGACAAAAATATATGGGGCTGGGTGCAGTGGCTCATGCCTGTAATCCCAGAACTTTGGGAGGCCAAGGTGAGAGGAACACTTGAGACCAGGAGTTCGAGGCCAGCCTGGGCAAAATGGCAAGATGCCATCTCTATTAAAAAACAAACAAAGAAACAAACATAAAATAGACCTAAACTGAACCTCTAGCCTTTAGCCACACCTAGCTAACCTGCAATGTGAAGAAGAGATATAGCTTCACCCGAGTTAGATCAGACAAAATGAGTGTGAGAATAAATACTCATTGTAGTTTGGAGTTGGTTCTCAGCATTGTTGTGGCTATCGCTGACTGATACACGTACGCCTAGGTGTCAGTAATTGGTACCTTAATTATCTTCTCTTTTCAATCATGCCCCAGCCTTCTAGTCTATCTCCAATAACCAGGTTTATCCTCTGCTATAGCCAATTTCCTTCCTAATCTGAAACTCTTTAGTTGGATATTTGCTAACACTTGTCACACTTTCCTGATATTCTGCCTAATGAAACCTACTATCGACTTGCTTCCATATACATAATTATCAACTGATTTATAAATAATACAAGACAAATAACAATTATTAATGTTATTGTTTGTTAAGAAAGAGTTACAGGTCAGGCACATTTAAATATGTGTTTTGTTTAACTTTCACAATAATACTGCAAGTCTGATTTTATAATTGGTATTTTCTGGGTTCAATTTATTTATTCTTTACTACTATTTTTATTCCAGGCTCTCAGCTCAGAAGAAGTAAGTAACCTGCCCAAGATATCCCAGACAGCTGGAAGAGATGCCAGGATTCAAATCCAGATGATGCTATTCATGCTCTTCTATGTCACATTGTTTAAACTGAGAGCATGACGTTTTCAAGTAGTAACACAGATATTCATGTTACAATTGAATAATTTTTAAGGATAAGATTTGTCCACTACATAGATCTAAGGATACTGATAAAATTCCTTTTCTCACCTGAAAGACAGTGTAAACCATGTTATTTGGCAAGTAAGGTCAGAGGCATAAAGAAGGTTGGATAAGGGACAATTCTCATAAAAAATGTTATTAATTGAATATATTCTAAGAAAAATTAATAGTAAGGTTTTAGAATTTGAACTTTTTTTCTACCTGGGAAACTGCCTAGAAACATTAGCATCATGTAACATTTGAGTGCTGGGACTCTGGGACCATATAGGACCCTCTCCCCACCCCGGACCAGTCTGTGGCCTGTTAGGAACCGAGCAGTACAGCAGGAGGTGAGTGGAAGGCGAGTGAGCATTACGGCCTGAGCTCTGCCTCCTGTCAGCTCAGCAGTGGCATTAGATTCTCACAGGAGCATGAACCCTGTTGTGAACTGTGCCGTGCCGGGGATCTAGGTTGCACGCTCCTGAGGACACTGTAATGCCTGACGCAACAGTTTCATTCCAAAACGATCCCTGCCCCACTCCCCACAACCCTGTCCGTGGGGGAAAAAAAAAAAAAAAAAAAAATGTTTTCCATGAAACCAGTCCCTGGTGGCAAAAAGGTTGGGGACCACCGATAGAGAACTGAGTTCAAATTCTGTGTCTAACTTTTTCTGGTTGGGTGTTCTAGGTAAGTTACTGCTTTCTTGACACCTTAGTTTTCTCATCTGTAAAATAGGTCTAAGAGAAGTAGTAACTTCATAGAGTTGTTGAGGGAGTTAGATGAAAAGTGTCTTGTAATTTAGCACAGTATCCAGAACAGGTATATTGTGGTCATCTCAAAACATATGCACTGAACTTCTACAGCATCATTGAAAACAGGGGTCACTCTTTTCTAAAGGAGATTGGCCCTTTCAAAGGACAGAGAAAGGCAGGGACCCATGAACAAAGATAGGGAGAAGGTAAGGAGAGGAGCAAAAAATTTAAATTGTTTTGATAGAGTGTGTTGAAAAATGTAAACCAAGGCATGATAGAGACATGTGGACACGTGAATATATGTTTGAGGGGGTAAGTGGGTGAAACTTTTTAAAAGATATGACTATGGGTTACATTTCACATAAGCAACCGGATGCTATTCTAGTCAGTGGGACTAAGGAAGGGCTTTGTTTAAAGGTGGCTGGAAGCAATTTAAAATGCAGCAACTTCCACTTTCTGCTAGCAAGATTAATCCATGTTTTGAGCTGCTGTTTTCACCTCTTCATTGTTTATCAGGTTTGAGTCTAATTGGGCTTGATTGGAATCATGGGAAGCCACTAATTAAAATGATTAACAATATCAATAACAGCAAAGAGAATAGAAAAGAAAGCCTCTTATTTTTAATGGGCAGAACACCGATTCTTGGTGGCTGAATGAATAGAAGTTAATTGAGGACTGACACCGGATAACACATTTCTGAAATGTCTATTTTCTTGCTTTTAATAAAGGCACATTTTCTAGAAGAATAGGAGCTAAACCATAATTATAAATACAGACAAGGTTTTTTTTTCTCCTCCACTAATTGAATTAAAGCCAATTCTCAACCGCAGAATGTTTGCAGGCACCTTGTTATCAATGATTTCTACTGGATACTGTGCTTAACACTGGTTATATTTCAGCTTTGCCACTGACCTTTAAACTGCTCTAATCTGCTTTTATTTACAAATGCAGTTTCTGCAAATAGGCATTGGATAGAACAGATTCGAGACACACTAACAGGACACAATCCAGGCTCAAGCAGAGAAGGAAAGGGCGAGCTCCCAGATCGTCTTCTTACGATTCTATTTCACAATGTCAGGATCCCTTATTTCCAGAACACAAGGGAAGCCATTTAGATGGCACATTTCTTTGCTTAAAATGTTCACTCTCTGGCTAAAAGGGGGGGTTCATCATGTTGTTCCTGATGTCTAACCCAAGTTCTGCCTTGAAGTAGATGAGCTCAATGTCAAGAAAATCATGCGTTTGCATTTGGATAGTCTTACTGACTGCTGAGACTGATATATACCTAGTCAGAGCCTGGGAAATACCTGAGCTTTCCTTTCCTTCCTACTAAAATTTAATCCAGAAGGACTCTGAACGAAGGCACAGGAATGCTTGATAAAGTTACTTAGGTTCTAGAAACCTGAGGTTGCCTTATACTCTGCTTATTACATCTTTACTCTTTTTTTGGACATTTACTTCCCATTAGGATTTAACTTCTGAATTATTTCTCTCCCTTGGTGTAAGGATAACTAACATTTGCACAGAATACCGTTGTTTCTAAAATGCATTCCCAAAATCACCACACATTCCCTTCTCGCCACATCTCCTCCATTCAGGTAAAGCGATGGAGTGACATTGTTTAGGAAACAGGTTCTGGAATTCTGTGAACTAAATTCAAAGACTATCTCTGCACTCTGTATCTGTGTAACTTTGAGCAAGTTATTTAACCTCTCTATACCTCATGTCTATTCCTGTAAAATAGGAATAAATATATGATGGACATACTGAGATCGCCATGAAGATTCTAAAGAGAGTTCTTGTAAAGGTGATTAGAATATTGCCTGGCCCAGATCAATTATCTGATAAATGTCAGCTGGTTTACTACTCGAATTATTATCACTATTCTGTGAGTTCTTTCAGGACATGGTAGCAGACCACATTTATCTTTGGATTCCCCAAGCCTAACACAGTGCCTGGAAGATGGCAGCTGCTTAACGAACAACTGTGCCATCCTTTTACAAACCAACAAGTCCATATTCTAACACCTTCAATCCTTCAGATGGAGCCGGGATAGGAAAACACATTTTCTTATTCAAGTGCAACGCTTTTCCTGCCCCAGCTATATCCCATCAAGGTGATAACTTATTTATTTTGCCTCATCCCCTGGACATATTAGAATGCTCAGCAATGGGAATGCTCCTTCCATGCTTGCTGAATTGAATTTTCTCTTTTCAATGCTGTCTTCTGGTGTGGCAAAAAAAGCAGAAGATAATTGACTGTTTCGCTATGCCTCTCTCGCTACATTGTTTCTCAGGCACCCTATATTTTTTTTCTTTTTAAAAAACATGTATCCATGTTCCTTTAGCACAGCTGTTTTCAACAACAATAACAACAAAAATTTTCAAAGCAAGACATACTTTCTTCAAATAAAATCTTTTCCAGAAGCCAATTTTCCTAACAAATAAAAAGCAGTTCTTGGATATCTCTAGGAATTTCAAAAAGCAAGACTAATAGAGCCTTGAACTCACCATGCAGCTGTTCTTCCTCCATTACCCATTCCCTTCTCCTAAGCCCCTGAGGCAGTTTTGTCGAACCTTCAGGGTTTCAGTGAACGCTATTTTAAATCCACTGTCTCAGGCCCAGCAATTTTGGATGCTCCTAGGTGCAACTTTTATTTATCGAACTTCTTTCTGTTAGTGGAACTGCTTCCGGTTTTCAAAGAGAGTAAATTGAAATATACAAATGCAGTATTAAGGATCTTCCAAAGTGGCTTAACTAAATACGCAGTGATAGCGTTCCTAAGCCAGATGGTAAAGAAACCCTAACTCCTTTGTAACAAAATAAAAGGGTTGATAAATCTCTTACCTTTAATCTTGTTTTAATTAAAGCTGCAGTGGCTAAAGTGATTAGTCAACCTGAAGTCAATGGAACTTAAGGTTTTATGTCTTTTTATTTTACAAATGTGTGTGTGTGTGTGTATGTGTGTGTGTGTGTGTGTGTGTGTGTGTGGTTACTGATCTGAAGGAGAATACTGATTTAACTTTCATGCTCTTGTTATTTTAGTTCATACATGTAAACTCTGTTTTCCAGCAATAAGTTATCTGAGTCTTGTTGTGATCATAAAATATTTTGCTTTTGAATCATTAGTGTGCCTTGCCAGATATTTTCAAAGTCTGTGTTCATTTAAAGGCAAAGTTTCTGTCTTATAAATCTCTTTATCTCTTCAAGACAACTTGCTTATAACTGTTTACATACACCTCAAAGTTCGAATGAGGCCCAGGAAAGAGACACGAGAAGGCCATTTTGGTGGTGGGGAAGGTAGTATTTCTTTACTAGAGCTAAAGATTTCTAAGGATTCTTAATGCGATTTTAAGCAATCTGCTGCTGTTTAATAAATGTATATAAAGTTAATGAGCTATGCAATATGTTGTATAGAGATATGTGATCTTTTTAAAACTTAAGCCAATACAGTGAATTTTGTCATTTTAATAAAAGTGTAGAATAAGAAATACATATTACTGTAACAATTTCTTTCCTGTGGGAATATATGATTCAAATATGTCTTTTATTTAGGGATCCTTTTCTAGAAGAGCCAGCTGTTATGAATGTGAGTGAGATGGTCTATGCACAATTATGTTACCAATATTGTATGCTGAAAATAATCAGAAGGGAATTTTCATATGAAATCTAGATGGTTATATGAAAAAAGGTAATAATAGACTATTAACAGAATACCAGATATTTAAACTAATGTGGACTTGTAAATAAAATTAATTCAAATTGAAGTTCATTTACATAATCATTTTATTAAGTATAGATAATTAACATATGCTCATTTAAATGTTCATTTCAGGTTATAACTTAGGCAACATTGCTTTAAAAAAACAATTTCAGGAGAATTTCAGGAGTACAGCCAAGTTATATTAACAAATACAGGAAATGATTAAAAAGTAGAGAAAGGGCCGGGTGCGGTGGCTCACGCCTGTAATCCTAGCACTTTGGGAGGCTGAGGCAGGCAGATCACGAGGTCAGGAGATCGAGACCATCCTGGCTAACACAGTGAAACCCCGTCTCTACCAAAAATACGAAAAATTAACCGGGCGTGGTGGTAGGCGCCTGTCCCAGGTACTCGGGAGGCCGAGGCAGGAGAATGGCATCAACCTGGGAGGCAGAGCTTGCAGTGAGCCGAGATCACGCCACTGCACTCCAGCCTGGGTGACAGAGCAAGACTCTGTCTCAAAAAAAAAAAAAAAAAAAAGTAGAGAAAGAAGCCAACAAGAAGGAGGTCCTTGTCTGGCCATCATCTGCACCTGCCTATGTCTCTCCTATCATGTGAGAATGTAGATGGCTTTTTCAAGGCTATGTTTATGAATATCACCATTAAATATTTTTCCTGTATATCCGCATTAATAAATGCCCTCCCAAGATCTTAAATAGGGTTAAGTCTATCACAATAAATGAAACTCGAGGTATGGAAACTCTTCTGTATAATTCACTGATAGTTTCAAATATGACTGGCTGACTAATACAACAAAGCCCCTTTCCAACCTCTCTTCCTTGCCAATCTCCACTACAGAGGCTGTGAAATGTACACATCTTCCAAGACTTCCTTGCAAGTTAGGATGATCATGTGATACATTCCTGACCAATGGGAGGTAAACAGGAGTCTGCTAATGGCTGATAAAGGCAGTGCTTCCTGATCAATGGGACTGACATGGTCAGAGCTAACACATCCGTTCTCCCTTCTTTGTGCTTTGAGTATGGATGTTATGCCTGGAATTGAGGCAGCCATTTTATGATTGAAAGATGCTCACAACAGATACCAAACAATGGCTCTAATGTGATTGATCCATAAAACTGAAATATGTTATTAGCTTCCTTCAAATTTCTTGATACATGAGGAACTTAAGGCCTGTTTAAGGCAATGCTGGTTTGCTTTTCTACTACAGAGGAAGCACCTATCAGTAGATTTGTTGACAAGCTATCTATTCATAGTCCATCTACTCCACTTTATAAGCAAATTTCTGTGAATACTTCTAACTCTCACCTACCTCACCTTAGAGATCACAATCCAAGCTCAGGCTCCTCAAACACTCTGGTTTAAAAACCCAGTGAATTTGCTTATTCTCTGACCCAATCACAAAGGAAAATGAAAGCATTAAATCCAGAACCCTAGCCAAAACAATTGGGGTGAAGACAATGGAAACTTTCAAATTCACTAGTATCCAGCTTAACATTGTTGCAATATCATTAATAGTACAAGCCATACAAATTTATGTATAAGTAATCCATTTGGACTATACATTTGAAACTGTCAAGTGAGTATATTGGTGAGTACAATCTTTACATGTGTTCACTATAATGAGAATAACCTTCTCTTAGGTAACCTACTACATAGAAGTACAGATCAATACTCCTAATGCAGAAACCATTTCAGGAAATATCAGAAGCTATCAATTGTCAACTAATTGGAAGATTGTTTTTCTAAGTGAACAGCTATAAAATTCTGACTGTTCAAATCACTGTAATCATTTTATTTGCCCTATTCTCTAGAGGAACCTTAAACAAACCCTGCAGTGATTGCTTTGTTATTTCAAATCTGTCTAGTAATTTTCCAGTGTATTAAAAGACATTCAGTGTTGACGCTGCTAGAAAAAAAATTGGGCGTCTGCCGGATGGAACTGTTCATTTTCAGTCAACATAATTACTCTGTATTAACACATCTGCTATTTAAACAATATCACACTTTTTTGCTAATAATTAACTTGATGGGATCATACATCTCTATTCGACTTGAATAAATATCAGAATCATTTTTATATTGTTAAAATAGTGCCAAGCCAAATATAATGATTGGTCTTGAGCTATTTAGTGTCAGTCACATAACTCAATTGCATGACCTCCTTTAACAAAGCAAAACAAATCAAAACAAACGAGCCTAACTCCTAGATATATAGCAGTTTATGTAATATCAGGAAAAAGAAAATTAATAAATATAAAATATTTTTTCCAAGACCTTGAAGGCTGTTTTATATTATGAAATGTGCAATCAGTACCAAAGGCTGTCAAAATCATCTTCCTTGTCCACAGTTCTGACCACATTCTTCCTTTCTCAAACCTCCAGGGCTGCCTGTCATCTTCTGTATCAAATTTAAATTATTCTCACTGCTTCAGGGTCTTCTATCTGCCCTTGTTTATGACACCTTTTTTTCTTTTTTTTTTTTTTTTTGAGACAGAGTCTTGCTCTGTTACCCAGACTGGAGTTCAGTGGCGTGATCTCGGCTCACTGCAAGCTCTGCCTCCCGGGTTCACGCCATTCTCCTGCATCAGCCTCCTGAGTAGCTGGGACTACAGGCGCCCGCCACCACACCCGGCTAATTTTTTTGTATTTCTAGTAGAGACAGGGCTTCATCGTGTTAGCAAGGATGGTCTCGATCTCCTGACCTCGTGATCCACCCATCTCAGCCTCCCGAAGTGCTGAGATTAGAGGCGTGGGCCATCACGCCCGGCCACCACACCAATTTCCCTTTCCCCATTGTTCACTCACAAGAGTCCTAATTCGTAGGGCTTTCACACTGCAATATAATTGATTAGAAGACTAAATGATGCATCAAAAGTCAAAAAGCACAGAATTAGGCAAATTATATTACCCTTATTGTTTTTTTCTCCTCCCATGGGAAAATATCAAGAACTACTAACAGATATTTTTCCTACTATGTCTTTCTGTTGTAACCACTCATCCTCCTATGATTACTTTCAAATCTACTGCACATTCCTCTTCATTTCAAATAATTTGTCAGATATACTAAACAGGATTCTGTCATTTTAATAAAAGTATAGAATAAGAAATACACATTACTGTAACAATTTCTTTCCTGTGGGAACATATGACTCAAATATGCCTTTTATTTAGGGATCTTCTGTAAATTTTAAAGTAGGTTTGAGGCTTTGGAGAAAGATTTCATATTTGTTGAACATCTAATATACTTACATTACCTCATTATTTCATTTAAGAAATATCTACTAAATATCATCTACAGAAAAAGACAAGATACTCAAGACTGATCCTACTTTCCACTGCTTAATTATTTATGCTGATTTTCACTTTGTGTTGTGTTGTATTGTCTACTTGCTCTTAGTTTTCAAAATGTATTGTCCTTTTACATTGTTGCTGAGATCAAGAAATTGTACTCTGCACTACTATCTTCACCTCCAGAACCTGCCAGTGAAAGCTTATGACTGACAAATTGAGTTAGAGGGTACCATAGATATCTTCCTCTTCCAGGCTTGCAGAGATTCGCCAGGAGGAAAAAAAAAAAAAGTGAGACTCTTAATAACTTTTTCCTTCCTGACACTTGTGGTTCATCATGTTACCAAGCATCAGTGCCAAAAGCCCTGACTGATTTTATCCACTGGGGTAATCAAAATCAGTTAAGATTCAAGTAAAGGGCAAAGATCTTTAGTCTATACCCTATGGCTTTCCATAGTTATTTTTGTTGTGTCCAATTCATCTCCTCATATTCTCCCTTGAATTTGTCTAGTCAGAAACCACTATTAGCTAGGTTGATAATGATTGCTGCATTGCTAAATACAAGAGATAATGTTAGTCCATCTGTTACTTGGCACTTCAGGAATATTTGATCCAGCTTACCACTCTCTTCTCTTACAATTTGTCACTTCCTTAGCTTCTAGCACACAATTTCCTAATTTACTACCATTCTCACTGATGGCTTTCCATATCCCTTTGCTGGTTCCTTGTACCTTTCTCCGCCTATCAACACTAGAGTGCCTCAGGGCTCAGCTCATGTACCCCATTCTTCTTCTATCATTACTTATTATCTTGATGACCTTATCCAGTCTCATAGCTTTAAATACCTTTGATATGCTAGCAACTCCCAAGTTCACCTCTATGTTATGGACAGCTAAGGTTCATATTCAACTGTTCTTAAATATCTAATAGGTCCCTAAAACTTAACATGACCACAGCCAAACCCTTAAGGATTCATCTGTACCACTTCCATTTGATCTTTTCAATCTCAATTAATGGTAAATTCCTTCTTTCAGTTTCTTTTCACATTGCTTAGGCCACATTTTCTTCTTTTTCTCTCACAACCCATATCCAATTTGTCATAAAAGCATGTGTTGTCACTACGACAAAACTTATCAACATCGGAACATTTCTCATCCTTTCCAGCTCTATCTTGTCCAAACCCCACTCTCTCTAATCTGTGTCATTGAAATAATCTTCCAACTGACCTGTTCCCAGCTCAAGCCTAGTGAAGTCAGTCATTACTCTTTTCTGTGCAGAGTCTCCACTAGCTTCTCATCATTCTCAAATAAAAGCCAAATATCTTGCATGGCCTGAAAGTCCTAACACTCCTATCCCTCCTTCTGTGTTAATGTACTTCTCCCAGATAAGTGCATGGCTTGCCCCTTCACTCCATACTGCTGTAGCACATGTTAGTATAATGGTTAATTCTATGTTTCAACATATCTAGGCAATGTCTTCACAGCCTAGACATTGCTGTGAAGGTATTTTTTAAATGTGATTAATATTTAAATAAGTAGACTTTGAATAAAGCAGATGAGGTGGGTCGACCTTACCCAATGAATTGAATGCCTTAAGAGCAATGACAAAGGTTTTCTGCAGAAGGAATTCTCCTCAAGACTTCAACCTAGAAACCTTGCCTGAGTTTGCGGCCTGATACTCTAAAGAATTTGGACTCGAGACTGAACACTAACCGGGTTCTTGTAACCCCACCACACTGGGAGCCTGAGGTAGGAGAATTGCTTGAGCCCAGGAATTCGAGACCAGCCTGGGCAACATAGTGAGACTCCATCTCCACATATACACACAAGATTAGCTGGGCATAATCATTTGTGCCTGTAGTTCCAGCCACTTGGGAGGTTGAGGTGGGAGGTTTGCTTAAGCCTGAAAGGTCGAAGCTGCAGTGAGTCATTACATCACTGCACTCGCGCCTGGATGACAGAGTGAGAACTTGTCTTAAAAAGAAAAAGAGACTGAACATCAACTGTTTCCTGAATTTCTAGCCTGTCGGCCCGCCCTACAAGTTTTATACTTGCCATAGACATATTAGCCAATTCTTTAAAATAAATCTGTCTCTGACTCTCTCTCATATATGTATCTACATCCATATTTTTATCTTTCTCCATCTTTATCAGAAAGGTAGAAGGAGATTTGATAATTGAAAAAGTAGGCCATGTGAAGGTGGAGCAGAAAGAGACTTGAAGATGCTGGCCGTGAAGCCTGGAGTGATGAGGCCACAAGAAATGCCAGCAGCCATCCAGAAGCTAGAAAAGGCAAGAAATAATTATCTCCCAGGCCTCCAGAGGAAGCACAACCTGCTGACAACTTGATCTTGGCCTACCAGTGTTGATTTCAGGCATCTGAACTCCAGAATTGTGAGGGAATAAATTTCTGTTGTTTTAAGTCACCAAGTATATGCTAATTTATCATAGCAGCCACAGGAAACTAATACAGTAGTGACTTCTTTATCTGCAGGGGATACATTTCAAGCCCCCTAGTGGATGCCTGAACCACAGATAGTAGCAAATCCTATATATATAATGTTTTATTCCTATACATACATGCCTATGATAAAGTTTAATTTATAATTTAGGTACAGTAAGATATTAACACCAATAATTGATAAAGTGGAACAATCGTAATACACTGTAATCAAATTTATGTGAATATGATCTCACTCTTTCTCTGTCTTCCTCAAAATATCTTATTATATTGTACTCATCCTTTTTTTCTTGTGATCTGTTGACCTGCTTGAACTGAGAGCTACTAAGTGACTAACAGGCAGGTGGCTATACAGCGTGGATACCTTTAACAAAGGAATGATTCACATCCCAGGCAGGATGGAGTGGGATTGCACAAGATTTCATTATGCTACTCAGAATGGCAAGCAACTTTATACTTACAAATTGGTTATTTTTGGAATTTTCCATTTAATATTTTGGACCAGGTTGACCATGGGTAACTGGAACTGAGAAAAATGAATAAGGGGAACTACTGTAGGTATTTTGGTACTGCTTTGGGAAGCAAGATGAGGCTATAACAAATGCCTAAAAATGAGGAAGTAGCTTTGAAATTTAGAAACTGTTGGAGGCTGGAAGCATTTTGAGAAGCATGAAAGAAAAAGTCTAGATTACTTATAATAGATTTGTGGTAGAAACATAACTGCTAAGGATTCTGCCAAGTAAGGGATGAGAGGAAGTGAGGAGTATAATAGAGAAAGGTTCTAGCATCTTAGAGAGTACCTATATATCGTCATAAACTGATTGTTGGTAGAAATATGAAAGTTAAAGGCTTTTTTAAGGGCTCAAAAGAAAATGAGGAACATGTTACTGGAAACTGGGGAAAAGGCAATCCACTTATACAGTATGAGATAACTGAGCTTAATTGTGCCCTTCATAATTGGAAAGCAGAACTTATAAACTATAAACTTAGATATTTAGCTGAGAATATTTCTAAGGAAGTTGTTGAATATATGGCCTGATTTCTTCTCGTGGCTTATAGTAAAATGAGAGAAGAAAGAAATAAGTTGAGGAAGAAACTGTTAAGCAAAAAGAAACCAACAGCAGATGATTCAGGAAATTCTCAGCCTACCCAGTATACAAAAAACGCTAAAATTATGAGATTCAGTATCAGAAAACTGTGCTCTGGACAGAAGGCCAAGGGTATGGAGGGACATCCTTTTTACTGCTCCTCAAGAGATTAGACATATAGCTGAGGGATCCACTCAACTGTCTCAGCATAAGCCAGAAGTAGAGAGGCAGTTATCCAGGAAAGATCTGGGGAGAACTTCTTGTTTGATGATGTAAATCCTCCTGACATATATAGGAGGTCCATCAAGTTTTTGAGAATATTATACCATCAGAAACATTGCCAGCCTGGACTGAAATGGAGAGAGACAAGGCAAAAATAAAGAAGGTTATTGGACTTTCAAAATTCTACAGGCAGGAAACAGGCTGAAATGACTACTCAGCTGCAAACATTTTCTATTCTTCAAGAGAGAAGAAAAATGGCAGTGGGCTTTGTGGTGTGGCAGGCCTAGCAGTCAGGGGCCCAGGCCCAGAAGGTGCTGGTGTCAGCCCAAAGAGCAGAGGTATGGGCTGAAAGGACATAGCCTTGAGCCACAGAGGGTTATTTCCAGAACTTACACACTAATGGAGCTTACTTGGTTGAATTCTAAAATTGCTTGTGACTCTTCTTTAACTCCTATTTTTTGTCTTTTAAAATAGAAATGCCTGTAACCATTATCTTATGCCTATAGCCATGATCCTATGCTGGTCCCACCATTTGTATGTTGGTAACATATATTCTAGTTTCACAATTCCAGAGATAGAAAAGAATTTTGCCTCAAGATGGATCATATTTAGAGTCTCACCCATACCTAATTTAGATCATTAGATAATAAGATTTAGGACTTTGGAGCTGATGATATTGTAGTAATTTCTCATAGCAGCCACAGAAAACTAGTGCAGTGAGAAGCACTTTTTTAAAAATTGCTACACTCAGTCATGCTTTCTATATCTTCCCCTCCTTTATTTTTTCCACATCTCCATATCACATATATTTAAATTACTTTAAGAATAAGAAAACTTATATATAGTATTATATATATATATATATACTACTTTTTACTCTTTTTAAAGTTATTTGTCTCCCTCACCATTATAATATAAACTCTGTAAGTGCAGCAATTTTTTTAATCTGTTTGTTTTTTCACTGATGTATCCCTAGTGCTGTGAATAGTGGTACTGGTACATAAGAGGTGTTCACAAATGTTGTTCAGTGATTAAAAAAAATGTTCCTGATGTATATCCTCATAGAATTTGTCCATCCCTCCATCTACATTCCATCCATCCACCCACCCACTTTCCATCTCTGTATAAATTCATCTACCCTTTTATATGTCTATTTAATAGCAAACATTCTTTTACTCATTAGCCCCAGGATCTGTGCAAGAAATTCAATGGTAAGTAAGACTTAGAACAAGCCTACAGAGTTATTTCCTCTTGATTGGGAAAACAGTAGTTGAACCATTAAAACAAAATGCCATAATTATGACTAGTGGGGAAACAAAGGATGCCAGGGAAGCAAATTAGAATAATACCTAATCTAGATGAGAAAGTCTTCAGAAAATACTTTCTCATTATACAAACCTGGAGTATCACCTTTCTTACAACCAACAGATAATGTAAATCTATAGAGTTCTCAGACTCACTTCTGACTATACTATAGTAAAAAAAAAGTATTTGTGAAGAAATGAGCATTTGCTTTAAAACTCATTTCAGCTTAAATAATATTAATATTTATGTAAAGAGAGATGGGTGAACCTGTCACTTAAATCTTCCTTTTAATTCCCAAGAATAAATGAACTGTCCAAAGCACAATCAATATTAAAGACAATCCAGAATGCTTAAGACTTTCTGTAGGTAAATATCTTGAGATAAGAAGGAAAGTGTGGGGGTGGAGCCAAGATGGCCGAATAGGAACAGCTCTGGTCCCCAGCTCCCAGCCCCAGCGACACAGAAGACAGGTGATTTCTGCATTTCTGCTTGAGGTACCGGTTTCATCTCACTAGGGAGTGCCAAACAGTGGGTGCAGGACAGTCGGTGAAGCGCACTGTGCGCGAGCCAAAGCAGGGCGAGGCATTGCCTCACTCGGGAAGCGCAAGGGGTCAGGGAGTTCCCTTTCCTAGTCAAAGAAAGGGGTAACAGAGGGCATCTGGAATATTGGGTCAGTCCCATCCTAATACTGCGCTTTTCCAAGGGCCTGGAAAACAGCACACTAGGAGATTGTGTCCCGCACCTGGCTCGGAGGGTCCTATGCCCACGGAGTCTCGCTGATTGCTAGCACAGCAGTCTGAGATCAAGCTGCAAGGCGGCAGCGAGGCTGGGGGAGGGGCGCCCGCCATTACCCAGGCTTGCTTAGGTAAACAAAGCAGCCAGGAAGCTCCAACTGGGTGGAGCCCACCACAGCTCAAGGAGGCCTGCCTGCCTCTGTAGGCTCCACCTCTGGGGGCAGGGCACAGACAAACAAAAACTCAGCAGGAACCTCCACAGACTTAAATGTCCCTGTCTGACTGACAGCTTTGAAGAGAGTAGTGGTTCTCCCAGCACGCAGCTGGAGATCTGAGAACGGACAGACTGCCTCCTAAAGTGGGTCCCTCACCCCTGAGCAGCCTAACTGGGAGGCACCCCCCCAGTAGGGACAGACTGACACCTCATTCGGCTGGGTACTCCTCTGAGACAAAACTTCCAGAGGAACTATCAGACAGCTGAATTTGTGGTCTCACGAAAATCCGCTGTTCTGCAGCCACCGCTGCTGACACCCAGCGAAACAGGGTCTGGAGTGGACCTCTAGTAAACTCCAACAGACCTGCAGCTGAGGGTCCTGTCTGGTAGAAGGAAAACTAACAAACAGAAAGGACATCCACACCAAAAACCCAGCTGTACATCACCATCATCAAAGACAAAAAATAGATAAAACCACAAAGATGGGGAAAAAACAGAGCAGAAAAACTGGAAACTCTAAAAAGCAGAGCACCTCTCCTCCTCCAAAGGAACGCAGTTCCTCACCAGCAACGGAACAAAGCTGGATGGAGGATGACTTTGACGAGTTGAGAGAAGAAAGCTTCAGACAATCAAACTACTCTGAGCTACGAGAGGAAATTCAAAACAATAGCAAAGAAGTTAAAAACTTTGAAAAAAAATTAGAAGAATGGATAACTAGAATAACCAATGGAGAGAAGGGCTTAAAGGAGCTGATGCAGCTGAAAGCCAAGTTTCGAGAACTACGCGAAGATTGCAGAAGCCTCAGTAGCAGATGTGATCAACTGGAAGAAAGGGTCTCGCTGATGGAAGATGAAATGAATGAAATGAAGCGAGAAGGGAAGTTTAGAGAGAAAAGAATAAAAAGAAATGAACAAAGCCTCCAAGAAATTTGGGACTATGTGAAAAGACCAAACCTACGTCTGATTGGTGTACCTGAAAATGACGGGGAGAATGGAACCAAGTTGGAAAACACTCTGCAAGATATTATCCAGGAGAACTTCCCCAATCTAGCAAGGCAGGCCAACATTCAGATTCAGGAAATACAGAGAACGCCACAAAGATACTCCTCAAGAAGAGCAACTCCAAGACACATAATTGTCAGATTCACCAAAGTTGAAATGAAGGAAAAAATGTTAAGGGCAGCCAGAGAGAAAGGTCGGGTTACCCACAAAGGGAAGCCCATCAGACTAACAGCTGATCTCTCGGCAGAAACTCTACAAGCCAGAAGAGAGTGGGGGCCGATATTCAACATTCTTAAAGAAAAGAATTTTCAACCCAGAATTTCATATCCAGCCAAACTAAGCTTCATAAGTGAAGGAGAAATAAAATACTTTACAGACAAGCAAACACTGAGTGATTTTGTCACCACCAGGCCTGCCCTAAAAGAGCTCCTGAAGGAAGCACTAAACATGGAAAGGAACAACCGGTACCAGCCACTGCAAAAACACGCCAAATTGTAAAGACCATCGAGGCTAGGAAGAAACTGCATCAACTAACGAGCAAAATAACCAACTAACATCATAATGACATGATCAGATTCACACATAACAATATTAACGTTAAATGTAAATGGGCTAAATGCTCCAATTAAAAGACACAGACTGGCAAACTGGATAAGGAGTCAGGACCCATCAGTGTGCTGTATTCAGGAAACCCATCTCACATGCAGAGACACACATAGACTCAAAATAAAGGGATGGAGGAAGATCTATCAAGCAAATGGAAAACAAAAAAAGGCAGGGGTTGCAATCCTAGTCTCTGATAAAATAGACTTTAAACCAACAAAGATCAAAAGAGACAAAGAAGGCCATTACATAATGGTAAAGGGATCAATTCAACAAGAAGAGCTAACTATCCTAAATATATATGCATCCAACACAGGAGCACCCAGATTCATAAAGCAAGTCCTCAGTGACCTACAAAGGGACTTAAACTCCCACACAATAATAATGGGAGATTTTAACACCCCACTGTCAACATTAGACAGATCAATGAGACAGAAAGTTAACAAGGATATCCAGGAATTGAACTCAGCTCTACATAAAGTGGACCTAATAGACATCTACAGAACTCTCCACCCCAAATCAACAGAATATACATTTTTTTCAGCACCACACCACACCTATTCCAAAATTGACCACATAGTTGGAAGTAAAGCTCTCCTCAGCAAATGTAAAAGAACAGAAATTATAACAAACTGTCTCTCAGACCACAGTGCAATCAAACTAGAACTCAGGATTAAGAAACTCACTCAAAACCGCTCAACTACATGGAAACTGAACAACCTGCTCCTGAATGACTATTGGGTACATAATGAAATGAAGGCAGAAATAAAGATGTTCTTTGAAACCAACGAGAACAAAGACACAACATACCAGAATCTCTGGGACACGTTCAAAGCAGTGTGTAGAGGGAAATTTATAGCACTAAATGCCCACAAGACAAAGCAGGAAAGATCCAAAATTGACACCCTAACATCACAATTAAAAGAACTAGAAAAGCAAGAGCAAACACATTCAAAAGCTAGCAGAAGGCTAGAAATAACTAAAATCAGAGCAGAACTGAAGGAAATAGAGACACAAAAAACCCTTCAAAAAATTAATGAATCCAGGAGCTGGTTTTTTGAAAAGATCAACAAAATTGATAGACTGCTAGCAAGACTAATAAAGAATAAAAGAGAGAAGAATCAAATAGATGCAATAAAAAATGAAAAAGGGGATATCACCACCGATCCCACAGAAATACAATCTACCATCAGAGTATACTACAAACACCTCTATGCAAATAAACTAGAAAATCTAGAAGAAATGGATAAATTCCTCGACAAATACACCCTCCCAAGACTAATTCAGGAAGAAGTTGAGTCTCTGAATAGACCAATAACAGGTTCTGAAATTGTGGCAATAATCAATAGCTTACCAACCAAAAAGAGTCCAGGACCTGATGGATTCACAGCTGAATTCTACCAGAGGTACAAGGAGGAACTGGTACCATTCCTTCTGAAACTATTCCAATCAATGGAAAAAGAGGGAATCCTCCCTAACACATTTTATGAAGCCAGCATCGTCCTGATACCAAAGCCTGGCAGAGACATAACCAAAAAAGAGAATTTCAGACCAATATCCTTGATGAACATTGATGCAAAAATCCTCAATAAAATACTGGCAAACTGAATCCAGCAGCACATTAAAAAGCTTATCCACCATAATCAAGTGGGCTTCATCCCTGGGATGCAAGGCTGGTTCAACATACGCAAATCAATAAATGTAATCCAGCATATAAACAGAACCAAAGACAAAAACCACATGACTATCTCAATAGATGCAGAAAAGGCCTTTGACAAAATTCAACAACCCTTCATGCTAAAAACTCTCAATAAATTAGGTATTGATTGGACGTATCTCAAAATAATAAGAGCTATCTATGACAAACCCACAGCCAATATCATACTGAATGGGCAAAAACTGGAAGCATTCCCTTTGAAAACTGGCACAAGACAGGGATGCCCCCTCTCACCACTCCTATTCAACATAGTGCTTGAAGTTCTGGCCAGAGCAATCAGGCAGGAGAAGGAAATAAAGGGTATTCAATTAGGAAAAGAGGAAGTTAAATTGTCCCTGTTTGCAGATGACATGATTGTATATCTAGAAAACCCCATTGTCTCAGCCCAAAGTCTCCTTAAGCTGATTAGCAACTTCAGCAAAGTCTCAGGATACAAAATCAATGTACAAAAATCACAAGCATTCTTGTACACCAATAAAAGACAAACAGAGAGCCAAATCATGAGTGAACTCCCATTCACAATTGCTTCAAAGAGAATAAAATACCTAGGAATCCAACTTACAAGGGATGTGAAGGACCTCTACAAGGAGAACTACAAACCACTGCTCAATGAAATAAAAGAGGATACAAACAAATGGAAGAACATTCCATGCTCATGGGTTGGAAGAATCAATATCGTGAAAATGGCCATACTGCCCAAGGTAATTTATAGATTCAATGCCATCCCCATCAAGCTACCAATGACTTTCTTCAAAGAATTGGAAAAAACTACTTTCAAGTTCATATGGAACCAAAAAAGAGCCCGCATCGCCAAGTCAATCCTAAGCCAAAAGAACAAAGCTGGAGGCATCACACTACCTGACTTTAAACTATACTACAAGGCTACAGTAACCAAAACAGCATGGTACTGGTACCACAACAGAGACATAGATCAATGGAACAGAACAGAGCCCTCAGAAATGATGCCGCATAGCTACAACTATCTGATCTTTGACAAACCTGACAAAAACAAGAAATGGGGAAAGGATTCCCTATTTAATAAATGGTGCTGGGAAAACTGGCTAGCCATATGTAGAAAGCTGAAACTGGATCCCTTCCTTACACCTTATACAAAAATTAATTCAAGATGGATTAAAGACTTAAATGTTAGACCTAAAACCATTAAAATCCTACAAGAAAACCTAGGCAATACCATTCAGGACATAGGCGTGGGCAAGGACTTCATGTCTAAAACACCAAAAGCAATGGCAACAAAAGCCAAAATTGACAAATGGGATCTCATTAAACTAAAGAGCTTCTGCACAGCAAAAGATACTACCATCAGAGTGAACAGGCAACCTACAGAATGGGAGAACATTTTTGCAACCTACTCATCTGACAAAGGGCTAATATCCAGAATCTACAATGAACTCAAACAAATTTACAAGAAAAAAACAAACAACCCCATCAAAAAGTGGGCAAAGGACATGAACAGACACTTCTCAAAAGAAGACATTTATGCAGCCAAAAAAACACATGAAGAAATGCTCATCATCACTGGCCATCAGAGAAATGCAAATCAAAACCACAGTGAGATACCATCTCACACCAGTTAGAATGGCCATCATTAAAAAAGCAGGAAACAACAGGTGCTGGAGAGGATGTGGAGAAATAGGAACACTTTTACACTGTTGGTGGGACTGTAAACTAGTTCAACCATTGTGGAAGTCAGTGTGGCGATTCCTCAGGGATCTAGAACTAGAAATACCATTTGACCCAGCCATCCCATTACTGGGTATATACCCAAAGGACTATAAATCATGCTGCTATAAAGACACATGCACACGTATGTTTATTGCAGCACTATTCACAATAGCAAAGAGTTGGAACCAACCCAAATGTCCAACAACAATAGACTGGATTAAGAAAATGTGGCACATATACACCATGGAATACTATGCAGCCATAAAAAATGATGAGTTCGTGTCCTTTGTAGGGACATGGATGAAACTGGAAAACATCATTCTCAGTAAACTATCGCGAGGACAAAAGACCAAACACCGCATGTTCTCACTCATAGGTGGGAATTGAACAATGAGAACTCATGGACACAGGAAGGGGAACATCACACTCCGGGGACTGTTGTGGGTTGGGGGGAGGAGGGAGGGATAGCATTAGGAGATACACCTAATGCTAAATGACGAGTTAATGGGTACAGGAAATCAACATGGCACATGGATACATATGTAACAAACCTGCACATTGTGCACATGTACCCTAAAACCTAAAGTATAATAAAATAATAATAATAATAATAAAAAAAAAGAAGGAAAGTGTTTGTCTTTCCTGGTGTTCAGCATTTTTGCTGACTATGAAAAAAGATGACGAAGTAAAGGGTGGGGGCAAGAGAAGGGAGAGGAGGAGGAAGAGGAAGAAAGCAACAGCAGCATTTTAAAGGCAGACAGCTTGTAGTATATTTGAATTTAGACAATCTGGGTTAGCATGCTAAATTGGAAACCTGATAGTTCAATGGATTTGGATAAGCCACTTCACACATCAGTGCTTCAGTTTATCAGTTATAAAATGAGTTTGACATTTCCCTTGCCTATCTATGGAAGTATTATAAGAACCAAATATAAGCACGTGCAGATACTTTGAAAAGTTTAATTTCCTTACATATGTAAGTTATTTTTCACGAAGACATTTTGTTGAGATTCTATGATGTGCCGATCACCATGTGCAGTTATTTGAAAATCACCAATAATTTGGGATTTGCAATTGTGAGAATTGAGGGCATTAAACTTTAGACATTCTGATTACAGATATAAGGACAAATGTGTAGTTTTAAACACAGAGCAAAAATGACATAATAGTGAGTGTGCAATAGGATAACAGAGGTGTTTCATACATTGAGAACAACAAAAAAATTGGGGTAATGGAAATTCAATGTCCTAGTCACAGGCAGTGGGGGAATTTTCTTAGATCTGTGATAACAGCAAGTGGTTTTGTTAATCTGAAGCTAGTTTTTGTTCTGTGGTTATTGCCATTCCTGAGTAATGAGCAACAAGATCTCTTTCCCATCTGGCATTTTGTGGCTGAGAATAGCAGTAGCATAAGGTGAAATGTCAGTGGTAAGACACAGTGGTTTATGTCATTTGTAAAATATGATCACAGACTCAAACATCCACGGTGATGTGATATCCCAGAAAATATTCCAATGCAAGTGAATCTAACTCCATGGGGGTAGTGAAAAGAGATTAAAGTCAAAAAACAGTTTTGAATTTTGGTTCCACTAACTTAATTGCCTGGTTTGCTCTTTGCCCTTGATTTTTCTTATTTGTAAAATAGAAATGAAGAAATCCCTATTTTTCAAAGTCATTTGAAGAATTAAAAATGTGAATGTCCTTTAAGTTCTAACATGCTGTATAGAAGTTAGTGGTAACTGCTGTTTTTGTTTTTGTAGGTAACTGAAAAATTGATTTTGTCCATAATGACAGATGAAAGCTTCCTTAATGAAGTTGCATTACACAGTCCCAAGCTTTACCAGACACATCAGTGGTGTGGTAACAGTTATCAAAACTACCTTAAGGTGGTCTCTGTAATTTTCACTAAAGGACATGTGAGAAAATATTTTGTAAACATCTTTGCTGGTAACAACATACCAAATAGGCTTCAAGTCCATTTTCAAGCCCAAAGTCAAGTTAGGATTTAAGGAGAAGGAAAATAGAAGAGAATAATTCTTAGGACATCTGAACATTCAAGATGGTTGGAGATTCTCGTTCATTTAAAAGAAAAGAATGTTATTCCTTACAAAACCTTATTTACTGAAATAAGAATTTCATATTTTGATAGATAAAATAAGGGTTCTGTTTTTTTCAACCCCCTAACCTTCCAGAAGCTGGGAAGGAGAATTTGCCTCCCTAACTGCTTGACTTAACCCACAGGGACTTAGGCACTGAGGGGATCTGTGATTATCAACACGAGAAGATAATAAGCCAGATAATTTCAGAATTTAGAATTTTAAAAGAAAATAAAAAATTCTCCCTAATGATACCACTTCATTGTAAATTATACACAATACTTTCCATAGACATTTTCTAGCATACAGCTAAGCGTCTTATATCCAAGACCCTGCCTTCATGGAGGTGGGAGAAGGAAGTTAGAAGCTGCCAAGAGAAAAGAATCTTGGAGAGTAAAGGGTAGAAATTTCTGGAAAGGTTTGAGTCTTTCCTACTGCCATTGGCACTGCTCAGTGGTTGGGGGCATGGGCTCTGTCATCACACTGCCTTGGTTCCTGTCCTGGCTATGTTTATCAACTACATGGCTTCAGATGACGTAACCTGAATGGAGGTAATAACACCTCCCTCATAGGGCAGTTTTGACAAATAACTGAAGAAGTAAAGCACTTAAAACAGCCCTTAGCACAAAATAAGCACATGGTAAATATCAGTTACCACTATTGTAACTACTACCATGACACCCATGGCTAAAATTATCATCACCATTATTAGTAGTACTATTATACTATTATTTGTCCTGCATGTTAAAGTGTTTCTTGAAAGAAGTCAGAGCATGGGAAGAAAGCCACATTGTCTGCTATCTCTGAAAAAAAAAAAAAAAGAGAGAGGAAAAAAAAAAAAACAGAAAAAAAAAGAAGTCCTTTTTGAAAAAGTCCTTCATAATACTTAATACCATGCAAGTTTTCAGGGTAAAGAGAAGCTATACACCTTAATAAAGGGAATGCACTCTTTTGTTCTTATTTTAATTAATAGTAATAAACCTGTTTCATTCTGCATATATACTTATTCAAGAAGGGGAATGTTTTTAGTAGATGAGAGTCTTGTGGCGACCCATAGTTTAGGCACCTTTTAGCCATTGTTACATTATTTTCTAATTCCTTATGGCCATTTTAGAACTATAGGCTCAAAGAAAAGGTCCCCTTGTTTTGGAAGCGAAGATTTGTTTCACAGTAATGTGTGAGTCAGCTGTCTGATAGAGTGTGCAGGTTTGAGGGGGAAGTATGTGGGGGTGAGATTTAAAGCATCTAAGATCCCTCTCAATGTTGACACTTAATTATCTGGAAGAGGATAATGACTTAAAATTCCAGAAAAGAATGATTATGACAGGAAAACATAAGTAGTAACAATGTATTGAACCCTTTATATGAAAGAGGTAGAAGGTCTGGTACCTAGTAAACATAATCTCATTGAATTCCTCCAGCAATCTTAAAATATGGGTTTTATTTACCTCACATTACAGGTGAGGAAACTGAGGCACAATTTGGTGATGTCTCTGCAGAGAACTAAATGATCAGCAGAACTGAAGGCCCCATCTAGGCTTATTAAAATCCAACACCCTCACTCTTTCCAGGATGTGAACCTTCCTGGAGCCCTTCTTCATGCCAGTCTCACCCTTGGCCCTTTGCCTCAGGGGGCTCATTCAAACATCATCACAGAGCTAGAAGTGAGCTATGATTATCCACATGACACATGTGAGGGCACTGAGACCGCAAAGAATCCCCAGAAAGCAGATCTGGCATTCATGATCAGCAACATAATAAATGCTGCCCTATAGTGTTTGATTTTCTGGTGGCAAGGTATGTCTTCTTAAATTGCCAAATGAATGCAATGCCCATCTCCTTTCAGCTAGCACATTTTCTCTTTGCCAGGGAAGCAGTGCTGCGTGATGGCTGAGCGCCTAAGCTCTAAAGTCAGACTGCCTGCCTTTAAAGCACTGTCCTGTCACTCACCAGCTGGTGAACGTGTGAAGTTTCATCCATTTCTTCATCTTGAAACAATGACCTCTGAGGCTTGTTGGGAGGATCAACTGAGTTGTCACGTGAAAGCATTGGAATAATGCATGGAGCCTAATGAACACTCAAAAACATTAACTACTGTTGTTTTTACAGTTGGCCCAGCTAGAATATATTTTGTCAATATGGTCCTCAGACCATTGCCTCAGAATCTCACAGGGTAAGGCACCTCTATCATTAAGCTAAAAATCCCATTTTAATTCAACAGTTGAAGATGTGGCCTGAGATTTTACTTTTCTCACAATCTCCCAACAGTGACAACGCGGCGGAACAAGCTGCTTTAACTAGCAAGGAACCAGGGAACTTTATTGACTGCAGATTTAGGGGACCTTACTCCAGGCCTAATAAATCAGAAACTCTGGGGAGGAAACCCGGGGGAATAAATGTTTAACTCACTCTCTAAGAGATTCTAAGGCATGTAAAAGCTTGAGAAGGCCATGAGAGAGCCTTCAGTTGGTTCTGTTAACATTATTTGACAGTGCAATTCACTGGAGACACAGTCTGATCGAATTCCTGATTCATCATCTTGACCCCAGGGTAAAATGCTTCTGATATGCTAAGACACCCTCATCCCTTTCTGTAACAAAGGTAATGAGTTAATTTTCCAAATAGGGTAAGTAGATAATCCTTCTCAATTTACTAACATAATTCACCCAATACTAAGAAGCATTAGAAAAGGCATCCATTTTGCAAGTGCAACTAAGTAGTAGCTTTCTAGCACAAATATTAGAAGCAATAAAGAATTTTATTCAAGGTTGACAGCTTTAGCAAACAGTTTCTATTTTATATTGATGGTCTCTTATTTTCCATGTTTTTTTCAGCATTCTGGATATAGCACCACTAAAAAAATTCTTTTGGTTAAATTCCGAATAGTTTAAGCTTTAAAATGCAACTTATTGGAAAGATACAGAGGTACGAATCCAAGAAAGATTTGGACAATCCTCGAGTAGGGCAGTGACCATGTTAGCTCATAGGGTGACCAACTGCTTTAGTTTACTCAGGACCATCCTAGTATCAGCACTGACAGTACCAAGTTCTGGAGAATCCCTCAGTCCCAGGCAAACAAGGCCAGCTGGTCCCACTAGTGCCAACCTGGCAGTAGGCTTTCTATGGATCTCTTAATATGAGTCAGATTAAATTGCTCTTATTCTATCCTTTTCCAAATTCCAGATTCCTGAGAAAGAGAATTTTGCTGGATTAGCTTGAGTCAGAGATCTACACCTGGCCCAATGAGAAGTAGGCAAATAACAAATTGTGCTGTCCTCCCTTTGCCTCAAGCTGTCCAGGGCCCAGCATTATGAAATAGGGACCAATTCGTAGAGAGGACAGGATCCAGGCAAGGACCCTAAAGGGCATCTATTACAGTCTTTCAGAAAGTGTCTCCAATTACTTTATAAATTCACCTTTCCTTTGCTTTCCTTTCCTGAATGCACCCAGGGATCTATGAGCTACTAAAATCAACTACGCTTCACCAGGTCACAGCAGAGGGCTTGGTTGTGATAGAAAGCAACTAAAATGTGACTGATATTCATTGAGTACTTGATTTATACAACAGATATATAGATGATAGATAGATAGATAAATAGATAGATGGATACATATGTAATTTTATCAGATAGATCCAGTGATGTAGGTTCTATTGCACTCATTTTACGGATAAAGAAACTGAAGTTTTTTTTTTCAGTTATAAAGGCTAGGAATTGAACCAAGATTTTCTAGCCCTCAACCAAGTTTCTATCTACAACACCCTTTTTTTTTCTTTTCCTCTCTCCCTCCCTCATCCTCTCTGTTCCTCTCCCTATATATGTGTAGTCATATTAATGTGATAGTCTTACAGATATTCTCATATAGAGAGAGAGAGACTTAGATACAATTGTCTATGCTTAACAGTTAGGATTTTCCATATTAGGTTCAGAGAGAATTGGATAAGTTGAACATTTAGTTGAACATTTAGTAAGTGGAAATCTTTGACACCACAGATTAAACTCAAATATTTTAATTCTGTGTCTAGTCCTCCTTCCATCATATTTCTCCATCAAACTTTTGAATGCCTCATTATCTGTTGGTTAATACAAAGAGAAGAAAACCCACCCCATTTTTATATCTGTAATAATGGCTGAAGAATTTCTTCTATGTCTTCTCCGGGCAAAGCATTTGCTGAGCACTTGATATGGTATTACCTTCAAACAAAGAAACTCTGCCAGTTACAGGGACATTAAGTAATTTCCCCAAATCCATACAGCAAAAATAGGGGCAGAGCAAGCCATCTGCCCGGAAATTCCTTGCTCTTTCCAGTTAACCAAACTGCATCTTTGAAGTCAGATCAAGATTTGTGTACACATCCTACCAGTCTAAGCATGTTTGAATGATGGCACATTGTCTCACTATACTGAGGCAACTCTCCCTTGCTTTGCTGTTACTCATAATTAGGAATACAGTTACATCTTTCATTTTGGTCCAATTTTTATCATATCAATGTACTACCCACCTATATATTTTCTTATTTTATATTTCTTTAAATCAACTCATTTTTTATGTCTGGCCCTAGTAATTATATCCATAAAGTCACAGATGTAGTGAACTTATTTCATAATTTATAAGATGAATTCCAATAAATATGTAAACATTTTAAAATGCATGTCTTAAGGAAATGTTTGAATCAACATCTAAGAAAAATTGGTTTGTCCAGTAGGTCGCGTATTTGTGGGGTCAGCTAGCCTGATCCAGCCTCTACAGCTCTATGTAGATTTGCTCTTCTTGACTATTGCTGGGTGGTCCCCACTATTCTCACATAGCCAAATAAGTTGTTCCATTACAAAATTATAACTAATTTTTTACAGAATGAATTATAGATTAGGGTGCTCTGCATGAATTTGCAGATTCCCAAAGATCTCAAGATGTGTCAAGAACTCCAAGGGATCTTTCACTTCGTATTTCACCGCTGGGTCACCCTGGGCTCCAGGCTATCTTGAGCTGTTTTCACATCTTCTCTGATGGAACATTTTAAATGAGGCAAATTCTGAATCTGAAAATCTTTGGTGGCCTTTGCACATATCCTCTTCAGTTGTGGAAAAAAAACATCCATTGTATCTAACTTTTCCTTTTTCACTCTCCTTCCATTTTACTGTCTGCTTTATTGAGGAAAGCTTTCATTTAGTGGAGTCTAGATTTCTTCCTTTGCTACCATCTTCATTTCCCACCAAATAAATCAGGTCTCAGCTTATGATCATTTGTCATCTGCTGCTTCTTCTCTGGGACCGCCCTTAACAGCCTAGCAGAGCTCTGGGCTGTATTCCATGATCTCTTTTAATTCCTTGTTGGTGGCTTGCTGGCCCTTTCTCTTTACCTTCCTGCCAGGTTTAATGCCTTTTAGCATGCCAGCTCCGTTTTTCACAATTTTTCCGAAATGAGGTGAAAAATCAAATCTCTAGCTCCTAATTCTCAGTGAGCAATATTTTCAGAGAATCCTTCAACATCATTCACTCTCTCAATTCCTCATCTTCTGAGCTTCTCCATCCATAAAACAATCAGAAATGTCTTCCTCTTAATAACATAGCTCTTCTGGTATTAGCCAGTGAGTGGTGGGACTAGAAAAGAGTAGAGGTGTAAGCAATGCAATATGAGTTCATTCATGCAAATAAAAATCACACTCCCTGGCCAGAATCCCTCTTTCCTGCAGATCTATCTCTTCTAGAGAGTATGGACAGATGGAAGAAGTGAGGGTATGCAGAGCTGGCATATGGCAGTCCCAGAACAGGGTCACTATCAAAAAGCAAATACCAACCATGTGATATATAGGACTGCCGGGAATGTAGTCCATCATTGCTCTATGGTAAAAAAGAATACCTTCTCAAACATGACATTCTCTGAACCACATATAGACATATACAAAAAAAAAAAAAATCTCTAATCATGACCATCAGTTTTTGCCTGACTGTCTCAGTAGCCTGTTAGCTACGTTCCTGCCCTCCATCTTATTCCTTGTGAATCCATCTTGTATACTGATGCCATGGTAACACTTTTATGATGTAAACTGAACCATGTCAATGTCCCACCTAATAGCTCCCACCTATGACGGAAATCAGTGAGTACTTCACAAAGAGTTTTGGATGGTTGGCAAGAGGTATAGTAGGAAAAGTAGTAGCGTGCTTAAATCACACAGCCATGATGACAGGTCTCACATTAACTTCCTGATCACTAACCTAAAAGAGCCCTCAATGCTGCCTGGCTATCTGACTACTTTACTTTAGACTTTTCATTCTCCTATTCTCACAGCCAACTGATTCTTGTTGTTTCTCACCTCCAATTTCTTATACCTGTAACCATCCTCATTCTCAGCTTAAAACTTGCTGTGAAAAGAGAAGCAATCAGAAGAGAACTTCCTCTAGCTTCTACCACTAGAGATTTTCACGTACCTGTATCTAAACTCATAGACCCCTCTTGTTTCTGTTAATATGGACTAACTGAACCCTATTCTGGGAAAGGCCCATTCTTCACCTGTGTACAAGACCGTCTCACCTGCTCTAAGCTCTAGCCTCTCCTCCCTTATTTCCCCTACATTATCACTGTTTTTAATCAATATATAAAAACATCATTATCTTTTAACCATCATCATCATTATCATCATCAGAACCTCACTTTTCTCATTTTTCCTCCAGCTACTGTTTCAAACCTCTCAAAAGAGTTTTCATGGTCACTCTCTTCAATTCCTTTACTCCAAATTACTTTTGAACATGATCCAAACTGGCTTTTACCTTTATACTCACAAAAATGGCTCTCTTTAAAGTCATCAACAACTTCTCAGTCCAAATTTCACCTAACCAGCAGCAGCATTTGATAAGGTTGAAGGATCCCTCCTGGAAACACGTTCTGAATTTGGTTTCAATGACATTAAACTGTATTAGCTTTTCTATTTCTTCCCTCGTTTTTCTTCCTGTCTCACTTGCTCTTCCTCCTCAACCCCATAAGCTCTTAATGAAGCAATACCCCAGGGACTACATTTAGACTTTCCAGTTTGTCTGCACTCACACTCTCACTGGTCTTACCCAGTCTCATGGCTTTATGTATAACAATGACAACTCCCAAAAGTAGAGCTCCTCTTAGGACCTCTCTGCTGCCCTCCAGACTCATACGTCCAATTGCCTACTTGGCACCTCTACCTGAATGTCTGTTGGGTATTTCAAACTTGTCGGGTTCAAAACTGAGCTCCTGATATTTCTCACTCCCAAATATCCTCTTTCTTCACTCTCCCCCCATTTCAGGACTGGTGAAGTCTTCTAATTAGTGAGGTCAAAAATGTTAGTATCATGATTGTCTTTTCTTTTCTCACACTTCACATCTGATCTATGAGCCATTTCTGTCAGAACTACCTTACTAGTTTTCAGCATATTCAGAATCCAACCACTTTCACCATCACCATTGCCTCTGTGCTGCTCTGAGCCTTGTTCATCTCAAGCTTAAATTATTGCAATATCTTTCCAGGTGGTCTCCCTGGAAAGTTACAACCTTGTAATCTCCTCTCTACACAAGGGCCACAGTGATCCTGTGCAAACACAAATTGGATGATATCACTCCTCTGCTCCAATCTTCCCATGGCTTTCAGTCTCAGAGTAAAAGCCACAATCTTGCAAAAACTTACAAGGCCTTGCGAGATCTGGCCTCCTCTTATCGCTCATATTTTATTTTCTTTCCTATTGCTCTTTCCTCCATTCATTCTGTTCCAGCTCTTTGCACAGTTCCAAGCATCCTCCTGCCTTGGGGCATTAACACATTGCTTGCTCTAACTAATCACTCCCCCAATCCCCCACCCATCCCATATATGCATGGTTTTTCTCTCACCTTTAGATTTTACCCAAATGTCATCTTCTCGGTGCAATTTTATTTAATTGCAGCTCTCCCTGTTGGACCCCTTCTTGCTCCTCCACCTTTGCTTGTCTCCATTGCACTTACCACTGCCTACTTGATTCCTGTCTTAGCTCAGATTGCCATACCAAAATACCACAGACTGCATGGCTTGAACAACAGGAAATTATTTCTCATAGTTCTGGATGTTGAGAAGATCATGATATGGGCTGATTCAGTTCACCCTTATGCGCTCTATTCCTGGCTTACAGACAGACTTCTTTTTTCTATGTTCTAACATGGCAGAGAGAGAGAATGCTCTGGCCTCTCTTCCTCTTCTTATAAAGATGTTAATCCCATTATGGGAGCCCTAACTTCATGACCTCATCTAATTACCTAATTGCCATCCAAAGTCCCCACCTCCAAGTACCATTCCATTGCAAATTAGGGCATTTTTACTGCAAAATTTCTCGGTGACTTTAGACAATGTTATGTATGCATCTCCTGTGGGAGGTCTAAGCAGATAAAATTCCCAATGTTTCCCATATACATTTGACCACTGGGTTGTCAGGGAATCTTTTGGGATGTGTCCTTTAGACCCGTGCTAGTCATGATGTGGTTTGTGGACCAGTGCAGGTTCACAAATTATTTACTGCTTGTCTGCAATGAGAAAAATACAGAAATGGAGAGTCAATATTTAGAAAATGCTATAACAAATTGACAATGCTGCCAAGAATAGTCATACGGTTTGGCTCTGTGTCTGCACCCAAATCTCATCACAAATTGTAATTCTGACATGTCAAATGAGGGGCCTGCTGGGAGGTGACTGAATCATGGGGGTGGTCTCTAATGGTTTAGCACCATCGCCCTAGTGCTGTCTCATGAGTTCTCATGAGATCTGGTTGTTTAAAAGTGTTTAGCACACCCTGTCTCTCACTCTCTCTCCACTGCTCCACCATGGGAAGATGTGCCTTGCTTCCCCTTCACCTTCTGCCATGATTGTAAGTTTCCTGAGGCCTCTCCAGCCGTGCAAACTGTGAGTCAATTAAACCCATTTTCTTCTTAAATTCCCCAGTCTCGGGTAGTTCTTTAAAGCAGTGCAAAAATGGACTAATACAAGTATGAACAGTAGATTGCGAGGTTTTTTTTTTTCACACTTCACTTTTCTAGTAATTCATCTTTATTGAGTTTTACAAAAGTATCAGTTCATGGCAGATTTAAAATAATAAGAAGAAAAATATTTCACTAGGAGTAGAAAAAAAATTGCTTGTAAGTCCAGTCTCTAGACTTTTTTCCTGACATTCCCAGCTGCACCTTGTATGCCAACTGAGTCAACTTGCTCCTCTAAGCCCTACATGTGTCCAGGCTGTTCATCTGCTTGCCATGTCTTTCCTGCCTCACATGACTGATGCACATTTTATCCTTCAGAATTTGGTTCAGAGGTTAATGGGGCTAGAATGAGTCCCCAGATTCCTCTCCATAAACTTGATGACCTCGCTTTACCTCCACAATTTTCTGGTAATCTTATCCTCAAATCAGTGCTCCACTGTTTTTTTTTAATTTTATTTTTAATTGACACAAAATAATTGTTCATACTTATAAGGTACAATGTTTCAATATATGTATATAATGCGTGATGATCAAATTAGAGTAATTGGAATATCTATCACCTCAATCACTTACTTCTTTGTGGTAAGAACATTCAAAATCCTTTATTCTAGCTGTTTTAAAATAAACAATACATTCTTATTAACTATAATCACCCTACTGTGCAATAGAACACCAGATCTTATTCTTTCTTTTTTTTTTTTTTTTTTTTTTCTTTTTTTTGAGACGGAGTCTCACTGTATCGCCCAGGATGGAGTGCAATGGCGCAATCTCGGCTCACTGCAAGCTCCGCCTCCCGGGTTCACGCCATTCTCCTGCCTCAGCCTCTCCGAGTAGCTGGGACTACAGGCGCCTGCCACCAAGCCCGGCTAATTTTTTGTATTTTTAGTAGAGACGGGGTTTCACTGTGGTCTCGATCTCCTGACCTCGTGATCCGCCCACCTCGGCCTCCCAAAGTGCTGGGATTACAAGCGTGAGCCACCGCGCCCGGCCCAGATCTTATTCTTTCTAAGTAACTGTAACTTTTTCTCCATGAACCATTTTCTACCCGTTCCCCTTCCCCCGTGTATTTGTCTGTTTACACCCTGCTGATAAAGATATACCCAAGACTGGACAATTTACAAAAGAAAAAGGTTTAATTGGACTTACAGTTCCACGTTGCTGGGGAAGCCTCACAATCATGGCAGAAGGCAAGGAGGAGCAAGTCACGTCTTACGTGGATAGCGGCCGGCAAAGAGAGCTTCTGCAGGAAAACTCCCTCTTATAATAACCATCAGATCTCATGAGACTTGCTCACTATCACAAGAGCAGCATGGGAAAGACCTGACCCCATGATTCAGTTACCTCCCACCAGGTCCCTCCCACAACACGTGGGAATTCAAGATGAGATCTGGGTGGGTACACAGCCAAACCATATCATCAACTACTCTTCCCAGCCCATGGTAGCCACTATTCAATTCTCTACATCAGTGAGATCAATGACTTTAGATTCTGCATATGAGTGAGATTACGCAGTATTTGTCTTTGTGTTGGGTTCGTTTCAGTTAACATAATGTCTTCCAGGTTCATCTATGTTGTCACAAATGATAGGATTTTATTCTTTATGCCTAAATAGTATTCCATTGTGTGTGTGTGTGTGTGTGTGTCTATGTGTGTGTGTATATCATATATATATATGCCACATTTTATTTGTTAATTTATTTATTCATTTTATTTATCCTTAAATGTTAATGAACATGTAGGTTGATTCCATATCTTGACTATTGTGAACAGTGTTGCAACAAACACGAGAGTGAGACATCTCCTTGACATACTGATTTCATTTCCTTTGGATATATATCCAGCAGTAGGATTGCTGGATCATATGGTAGTCTCAGTTTTAATTTTTTGAGAAATCTCCATATTGTTTTTCATAATGGCTAAACTAATTTACATTCTCACCAACAGTGTTGAAGGGTACCCTTTTCTCTACATCCTTCCCAACACTTGTTATCGTTTGTCTTTTTGATAAGAGTCATTCTAACTAAAGTAAGGTAATACCTCATTGTGTTTTGATTTGTATTTCCATGATGATTAGTGATGTTAAATTTTTTTTCATATACCTGTTTGTCATTTGAATGTCTTTTTTTGAGAAATGTCTAGTCAGGCCTTTTGCCTATTTTTAAACCAGATTATTTGTGTTTTTGTGATTGAGTTGTTTGAGTTATCTTTTCTCTCCAACTTCATACCTCATCCCTGGGCAACCATTAATCTAGTTTCTGTCTCTATAGATTTCTGTATTCTGGACATTCATATAAATGGAATCATAAAACATGTGGTCTTTTGTGCTTGGTTTCTTTCACTTAGTATAATATTTTTCAAAGTTCAACCATGTTGTAGCATGTATTTGTACTTTATTCCTTTTTATTGCCAGTGTTTGCTAGTATTTTATTGAGAAATTTTGTGTCTACATTTATAAGAGATACTGCTCTCTAGTTTTCTTTTCTTGTGCTGTCTTTACCTGGTTTTGGCATAAGGATAATGCTAGCTCCTAGAATGGGTTGGGAAATATTCCTTTGTCTTCTCTTTTTTGAAAGAGTTTGTAAAGAATTATTACTAATTCTTCTTTAAATGTTTAATCAAATTCACCAGCAAAGCCATCTGGAATTGGGCATTAATTTGTGGGAAATGTTTTTGTTTGAAATTAAATCATTTTACTTGTAATAGGTTTATTCAGATTTTCTATTTCACTTTGAATCAATGGTGGTTGTTTCTGCTTGTCTTTCTAGAAATTTGTCATGTGATCTAAGCTACCTAATTTTTTGGTACACAAATGTTCACAGCATTCCTATATGATCCTTTTTTACTTCTGTAAGGTTGGTAGTGATGTCTCCACTCCCATTTTTGATTTTATCAACTTATACCTTCTTTTCTTTTTTCTTCAGTCTAGCTAAAATTTTGTCAATTTTAATTTTTTTCCTAAAGAGTCAATTAGAATTCATTGATTTTTTAATTGTTTTTCTATTCCCTATTTTATTTATTTCTGTTCTCATATTTACTATTTTCTTCCTTCTGATTGTTTTGCATTTAGTTTGCTCTTCTTTTTATAGTTTCTTAAGTTGTCAGGTTAGATTATTGACTCGAGATGTTGTTATTATATGGACATTTGTAGTTACAAATTTCTCTGTAAGTACTGTGTAAGCTGCATTCTATAACTTTCATATGTTTTATCTTCATTTTCATTTTTCTCATAGCATTTTTTAATCTTTCTGGTATTTTTCAGCCCATTGATTATTTAAGAGTGTGTTGCTTAATTTCCACATAATTGTGAATTTCTAAATTTCCTTCTGTTACTGATTTCTCATTTCATTCCACCGTGGTTGGAGACCATACTTTGTATAATTTTTTAAAAAATGTATTCAGACTTGTTTTATGCCCTAGCATATAATCTATCCTGGGGAATGCTCCATATGTACTTGAGATGAGTATATATTCTGCTGTTTTTGTATAGAGTATCATAGATGTCTACCACGTCTAGTTGGTGTATACTGTCGTTCAAAGAAATAGAGGACCTGAGCAACACTGACAGACATTTACACAATGTTCCATACCAAAGCAGCAGAAATACTTCTGACCAGTTGTTCAGAATTTATTTTTAATTTTAATAAATATATTTCAATGCATCCATCTCACTTATTCATTTCTCATAAAAGTAATATGAGTAACACCCCTCTACAACCAAGGAAAAAGTGGCTATTTTGGATTTCTGTGATTCAGTAGATCACTGTAGAACATGAAACCACCAAATATTTTTGTGTAAGAACTCTCTGAAAATTAACCTTGACAGGATTGTTGGGGGATTAATGCACAGGTGTAGACTGCCAGGCTGTCTCTCCTGCTTTGCACATAGCCTTTTTTGAGTATAAATACAAGAAGAACATTACGGCTTTCTGCCGTTTCAGGAAAGAACACACCCATTTATTTAGTCATTCATAAGCACTGTGTTGAATGCCTACTGTAAGCCCAGCCCTAAGAGTACTTACAGTAAAAGTACACTTGATTCTACTGTGACATAAAATCCAGAATCTGATGGCCAATCCTACTGACAGCAGCTAAGAGTAAGAACTTGACATGCTCACCAGGTACATAAGATGTACTTTCCAGATCAGTGCTGTATTATGAATGCTTTCCGTCCACAGGGTTCTCTACATGCTCCTTTCCTTACCTCCATCAATTCCTGACATGGGCAAGAAGGATTGTTGTACCCAATGCCTCAGTCTACAAACTCAACTCTCTTCATTATATCTAGGGCAATGCCCAGTGTCCTAAGACCACCAGTTGCAACCTCCTACAATAACCCCATTACATTGGCTAATTTTGTTGATATATCTGAATACATATATATCTGACTATAAAACGTGACTCTGAAACCTACTAGATATTGGACATTGACTTGTTTGCCTAACTTCTCCAAGCTTCCTCAGTCTTTTAATTTAAAGACCAGGCATGAAAAACATTTATTTTACAGAATTGTAGTGAGGGTTAAGTATTTAAGATAAGGTACCTGACACATAGTGGGCACTCTCCAAGAGTGGTAGCTTAAAACATGCAAATAACAATTCTTGGCTCTTCATTCTGTGTTCTGGACTTGCATGCGAGTTCTCAGCTAGGAGTTGAGGCTCATTCTGAAACTAAGCTAGTGACCTGGTCCTTCATCTGCTCCAGCACCTGCAAAGAATGTGTATACTCTTCCTTGGAGCAAGAATACCAAAGAAGCGAGGTGGAATGCTTCCTTCTTTTAGTCCTCTGGTTGTCAGCTGGAATACTGACTGCTATGAATGAACTGACCACCTGGTACTATGCTTCTGGTGGTCATTATCATCTTGCCCTTAAAACACACAAGTTCACTATGCTGTACCCACTACCCCTGGAGATCAGGATCATTGTCCTCGGGCCTGTCCTGCCTAGTTCTTTTGCTTCCTCCTTTTCCCATTTGTTCAGGCTATTAAAATCCCAAAACCCTGCAAGACTCAGCCCAGTCAAATTATGAACACTAAACACTGAACTCCAAAGTCTAACCCACAATGTTTATAGTATGCCGTGGATACGTCTGACTTGTATCAAGACACTTCAGGGAACTTATGTGACTCAACACTCAATGCTGACCAGGATGGCCCCCTAATCTAGGCCAGATGGCAAACTGATCATTAACCTCATTCTTATGGACTTGTTTTCCCCAAAATGAGTTGTTACAATTAATCCTCTGTTATCTGGCATTTTATCAACAAATATCATTCATTAACTAACATTTTCCCTGCCAGTTCAACAACAATTAATTATCACAGTGATAACCTGTGGCACTAAGGGATTCTGAAATCATCTCAGGATTTGTAGAGTGACAGAAAGAGAATAAAAGAGAGAATGAGAGACAGCAAGAGAGAGAGGTCAAATCATGCTCAGTAGAGCTTTAATATTAAGGGTATAAAGCATTGCTTCTGCAGTGTCCTGGAAACCCCATCCCATTTATACAAATGCCCCAGATAACTTCTCCTAATGGGGCTGTCATGTAATATATAGAAAATCAACATACTTTAGAGTTGGCTGAATTTCTTCAGCAAGCATGGCCTCATCCCCACCCTACAATTGTAGTACCCCATCCCAGGCATAGGTCAAGTCCATAGAAGTGAAACAAATCTATCTAATCCTGGCAGAGACAATATATCACTCACTATCATTGTATTTAACATCCTACACTTTAAAAGAAAACAAACTCCTTACCCTGATCCTACAGCTTTTCAGAATGATTAAAAATCTTTTCTGAAATATGTCATGGCCAGAATCTCAATGAAAAAAATATGACAAACCAAAACCAAACCAAACCAAACCAAAACAAAACAAAACAAAACACACACACACACACACACACACACACAAAAACAGAACATAATAAAACAAACTGGATACAATAACTTTTCTTCTGGGTTTTGGAATTAATTTTTACTTCTTAAGGATTGTTAACTTCAGCAATGGGATGAGTGCCCCATTTGGTACATGGTAGGCATTGAAGGCATTTTGGTTTGTTTGTATAACAAGAGATAATAAAGAAATGTAGGTTTCCTGCAGCCAACTTCCAAAAAAATATAATAAATATTTGATTAATATGTGTTTCCAAGGTGGAAGCAGTCTGTTTTTCTGGATTTGAGTCTGCTGTAGGAGCTATACACAGCCTGCCTCATTGCTCACGACACTACACCACAATTGTGTGGCTGACGCTGGAACTGTGGCAGTGGAGCCACTTGAGGGCTACTGGGTTAGGCAGAGCAAATAAACTGGCCTCAAAACCAAGGCCGTCTCCCTCTGCAAAAAGATAAAAGGAAGGAAGCAACAAAAGGTGGATATCTTCATAAAAACATTCTCAGATAGAGCATGTCATGTAATTCACAGCAGACATGCCAAGACATGATAAGATTCTTGTTATTGGGATTTTAATGATCCCACAGTCCTGCTGTGTCAGTGTCCTGTCATATCAGCTCTGTGGCTTTTGGATAAAAAGAGCATGGCGTTTTCTGAAAGTCGGAAGGCCATTGTGACTCATTTCTGAGACTCTCCCACTTAGGTACATCAAATAGGTATGCTGCTTTGATCAGGTTAAACTTTTAAAGCCCAAGGGCGCTGAGGATGTGGCCATGTTAATAATGCAGAGCTGCAGAAACTTTAGGAAATATCCTGTTATCCCATCAGTGTGGGCAGCAAGCCTTGGGTAGCACCAGCAGACCCTGAGCGATCCCGCCAGATGGAAAGCTGGCACTAATGGGAACAAATTCTGCCCCAGAGGATCTTCTTTGAGAGTTACCCCTAGGGCAAATGGATCACTCTGCAAAAAGCTTACTGGAGAAATATAGGGCTAGGTAATCACATGTTTGATTTCTTACAATCCAGGTTCCAAGCTCAAGAAAACATATTCCCAGATATAAAGTCAAAAAGAGAGAATAAAGAGCCAAAAACCAGGATGAAGGAGAATGACCACATGGTTACTAAAAGGATTAAAGTGTACAAGGAAAGACAATAAACATGAGAAAGGAAGAAGAAGAGAAGAAATGTGTGAAAAAGACCTGAGATCAGGCCCTTGCTTAGCAGGGAGAAAAGAATATGAACAAGGCAAGTAAGGGACCCCCTTCTGCAAGGTACTGCCTCGGTACCGGAGCAGAGCAGGCAAGAAAGACGGCTCGCAATCTCCAAAGAAAACATTTCAGAACAGGAGAAAATGAGGGAAGTTGTGCTTTGATCGCTTGCATTACGCGGCGGACCCAAGTTCACTTGAATGGTAAACGAGCGATGATTTGTAATAAACGGTTTAGGCTGTGGGGTTGGCTCTTCAGCCCTAACACAGCCCCACTCTCTGGGGACCAGCCATACTAGTGACCACACGCCTTATAGGATTTCGGGTCACCCAGAGAATGAGAAAAAAATCTAAGACAAGCATCTCTCTTTGTCACTATTAATAGGAACTTAGAAACTGATTTTTGGATCACTTGCTCTTACACTGTATTCAGATATTGTGAATCTGGCTGGCTGACAAATCTAATCAAATTAACTCTACCTTAAAGCAAAACCCTGTTTCGCTTTTTTGCTAGTGCGCTTTTTTAATTCTTCAAGCAAAACAGCTTTCTTATTGAATTTGAAATCTGTATTTGTGCACAAGTTTGTCTCACATTGCTCAACATCATCTATTAACTGTTTACACACAGTAGTGATTCTCCAAAACCATTTTTGATCTTCTAAACACATATTTAAAACACATACAAACAGAAGAAAACACTCTGAAATAAAATATACTTTATTCTACTATATTATTATATACACTATTTTATTTA
Organism: Symphalangus syndactylus; assembly: GCF_028878055.3. NCBI lineage: Eukaryota > Metazoa > Chordata > Mammalia > Primates > Hylobatidae > Symphalangus > Symphalangus syndactylus. The sequence goes on from NC_072438.2 coordinate 29,231,839, forward strand.
TTTATGTTATTATTATTTTTCTTGGAGACAGGGTCTCACTCTGTCTCCCAGCCTGGGATGAAGTGGTGCAATCGTGTCTCACTGTAGCCTTAACCTCCCTAGGCTCAAGTCATCCTCCCATCTCAGCCTCCCAAGTAGCTGGGACCACAAGCACGTGCCACCACGCCTGGCTATTTTTTTTTTTCCACCATATGACCCAGGTTTGTCTCAAACTCCTGGGCTCCAGTGATCTGCCAGCCTTGGCCTCCCAAAATGTTAGGGTTACAGGTATGGGCCACCGCACCTGACCAAGATACATTATTTTTATCATAGCCAATCCTCCCTTTTTAAAATTTCCTCTGAGACTTCTTCCCAAGTTAATCATCAATCACTACAGAGCAAATTTTTTCAAGGGGAAAAAAGTCCTTCTATTTGAAATATACTATGAAACAATATCTTCATCTGAAAAACATTATTACAAGCATCTTTTAAAATATTATCCTTTCCTTTCAATGAAAACGTTTTGTAGAAATAACTTGGGAAACAAAAATGCTTTTCCTGGTCAAGGAGGGATTTTTTTCAGACAGCTCCTCTGCTGCCCTCTAAAGGTCAAGAAAAACATAACAGCTTTACTTTGCAGACGGTATTTTTATTCCACTGAAATACCAGGATTCTCTAAACCTCAAAGATAATTGGACTCGTTAGTCTCTGCTCTCAATACAGTGTGGCCAGGCACGTCTGCTCAAAGTGTACATGTGATAATACCGAATACAAAAAAAAGCTTAAAGGGCAGGTGTTGATGGTATTTTTAATGCCATTGCTACTAAATGTGTCCCTATGATTCACGTTTTACTACACAACATAATCATGTAAATAGCCAGACTTTTATGTTTGGAAAATAAATCATACTTTTGGGATGTTCATAATTTGTGCTTTGTGCTTTTCTGTTAACTATGCCACAATTGTGGCCAAAATATAATAAAAATGAGGACAGTAGACATAATATTGGGACTGTCTGCTAAGAAATAATACATAAAGCTATGACTCAGAAAGTGATGTGTGTTGCTTCCTGAACTCACCCACTTTAATGACAGAGCCAGGGCCTTGACATTGGGACAGATTCTTCGAACCTGAAGGTTGGTAGTGTCGGTTCAGAGAAAGGAGGCAAGAGATTAGCAAAAAGCAGGCTGTATAATGACTAGTCTGGAGTGGAGAAGGGAGGGACATTAGCTCCTTTCTGTTCTTTATGTTAGGGACACGGCAGAGAGTAAAAGAAGAAAAGAGGAAAGGAAAAAAGGAAGAAAGGAGAGAGAGAAGCAAGAGGCAGGGAAGAAAATGCAATATAGAATATTCATTGAGCCTCTTCTTTGAACTAAGTACTTTAACTTGTTCACAATAATCTTGTAACATGCTATTACCTGTTCTACAGATGAGAAAATTGAACTTCAGAAAAAAAACAGATAATGTGGTTTAGTTGTACAGGTTGTGTACAGTGCAGCCAAGTGCAGAAAGGAAAGGCAAATACACTAGACATTGCTTCCTCTGCACTTCTCTATGCTTTAACCAAATAACCTTCTGAGTTCCAGCTAGGGAGCTGGCAGGAGAGATGAAGAAGCATATGAAAAAATAAAGAGAGGCACACAGTCACAGAGCAGAAGGAGGATTAAGGGTAATTACAACCCCAAAGAGCTTGTGGTGACTCACTAAAAAGCCACAGGGAGAAGCAGTTAGTTACAAGAGAATTCTTGGCCAAACGCCCAATTCAAGGGCCAGGTGTTGATAATTTCACAAAAGAAAAATGTCCTCTTTGAAAACCTAAAATCATTAGAGCAGTACTTTTCACTTCAGCTCTGCATCAGCAGTTGGTTTGGATCAGCAGCCAGGACGGGGCATCAATGCTTTAGGTAGAGGGGGTCTCAAAATATGGCTCTTGGATCAGCAGCATCAGCATCTTCTAGGGATTGGTATAAACATAAATTCTCAATGTTCTCCCTACCTCCAGGCTCACGAAATAGGCATATCTGGGGGTGGGGTCTAGAAATCTCTGTTTTAACAAGGCTTGCAGGAGATTGCAGTGCATGCTTAAATTTGAGAACTAGGTTTGTATAAGTCCTTTAATTTGTTTGGCAAGTACTATCTGTGGCTTTTACTATCAAGGCAAGTTTGAGAAGCTCTGTTTTTAGGAATTGAGGAAAAACTTTTGCCCTAGGCCCACTTAAAAATGCTTCCTTCCTCTGGAGAAAGCGATAGTAATTCAGATTCTCTTCCCTCATTTCAGCTCTGGATTCATTGAAATTAGGGCAGTAGAGTACCAATTCCCAGAGTCTTAATAAATTTGACTTCCTAATTCTGGGTGGAGGAACAGCATTGGGAGAGTTACAGAAGCTAGGGAATTAAGAGAATAATAATTAGCAAATTTTATCGGAACCTTTATCTCTGTATTTCAGTTCTAGAAGTTGAGTATTTTATATATTTTATCATGATTATATAAATGGAGCTAAACGAGTTTCCTGAAATTTACATTTTGTGCGCAGAAAACAGGCTCTGCCAATATTTATATGTTCTAGTTCCTATAGATTGTAGAGAAAGGGGAATGAGACAGTAAACAATGGGCTTAATTTCCTTTTCAACAGGGCTTCATAATTCAGTATCAATCTTGTGGAACAGACATTCCCATTTCACAGGCGAGGAAACTGAGTCTTCTCCGGCTACCTACTCAGCTATGGGCAAGATTCAAAAAGAATTCCTCCATCCCTGCATTTTAAATTCAAATGAGAGGACCTATGGTATCCCTTTGGGGTCAGAAAATACATCATATTTTATTTTATGTCCCTAATAATATCTAGTAAAACATCTGACAAACCATTTAATCGATTTCTAAATAAAAATATTCTTCTTTCATTTTACTGGTTGCATTTGGAGAAAGAAAACAAATACTTCATGAACTGAAAAGTTTCTGCATCTTTTCTTGGCATGAATTCACTTTCTACTTTGTATCATCACAAAGATGACAATGTCCCATGTGGCAGAGGTGCCTTGAAGTTAACTAGAAATTCCTGAAGCTTTCTCCATAATGTAGAGTTGTTGCTGGGAGTGCCTGCCCAGTCAGGGACTACATTCCTAGGCATCTTTCCTAGGGCTCTATAACAAATCCTTGTTAATGGAATGAGAGTAGACATAATGTGTGCCACATTTAGGGTGAAGCAGATAAGAAGCAAGCATTACCTTCCATCTCCCAATCCAATGAGTGCAGAGGACCCCGAGATCCTAGGAAATGGTAGAGCAAATAGGGGGATAGAACCTGGAAACCTGAACCATGAGAGAGAGCAAAGTCTCCAGTCCCCCCAGAGTGCTCACAACATGAGTGAGAAAACCAATTTCATTATGTTAATTGGCTGAAATGTGTGTGTGGGGGGGGTTAATACTACTACAACTATCATTACCTTAACCAGTGCATTTCATTTCTTCTCTTAGATTATCATGTTTTATGTTAGATGATGAGGTTTTTGAGGGTAGTTTCCATGTTTGTTTGGAAAAATATGGATTATACAGCTGAATCAGGAGCTGGGTTTTTCACTCATGAATTTTGAAGAACCTGGTGGTTTTTCTTCCCCTTGGCTTCTCTTCAAGGAGATACTGATTACAATAAGTGGACTATTTGAGATACAGTTCAGGTTATTGGTAAAATCTAGGCTATGCAGTCAGCTAAATCTGTATTCAATCCTTGGCTTTTCTCTAACTAAAATGTATGAACATACTCAAACTGCTCAGTTTTTCTCCTCTTCTGCAAAATGAGGGCTAAAAATCCCTATATTCTAAGATTATTATGAAGATGAGAGTTAATATTTATAAATGCCTAGTATACTACCTGGCTCATAGCTAGCATTAGCCGCTGGTAGTAGACTTCCAAAAACATGTCCTACTACATTTCGGGAGAGAAATATTCTATGTCAAAGCCATCAGGTTTGGTCATGTGATTTAATTTGGTCAACAACATGTAAGCAAAAAAGATGTGTCACTTGCAAGTTGAAACTGATCTCTTTCTTTCTGACATGATGATTGGCAACATTTAGTTAGAAATTGCGCCATTATACTGGATATCGAAATGAAGATGACTTGGAGCAAAGCCACAGTTACCCTACAATAGGGCAAATGTTACTTTTGCTGCTGTAAGACATTAGGATTTGGGGACCATTTGTTACTGCAGCATAACCCAACTTTTCTGAAAAATACATAAAATATATATTTCTCAGTCAGGGAATATGGGGAAATCCTTTAAACTGCCGAACTTCTCTATCAGGAACTGGGGCATCTAACCCTTTCCCTGTCCCTCCCATCTTGCCTCCTAAGAATGACTAATAATAAAAACAGCATAGGCTTTGTCCTTGCTCCTCTTCATGGAGAGGCTGTAAAACTCTACAAAATACAGAAAATAAATTATTTTCTGATGGTAAAAGAGTTTTTTTTTTTAAATCTGAAGACAGAATCTGATCTCCATGCTGTCCTTTGGGAGTTCAGATTTTAGAAAAAGAAATTGGAGCTTTATAGACATTTAACATACATCACTTAATTAGAGTATATATCTTCAGTGAGCACAAGAAAACTTTAGATAAGAGTTTCATACTTTGTACTGAAGCAAAGTTAGTATTGGAGGAGTCTTGTGGGGAGCAACACAGAAGACTGAGAATTCTTTTTTTTTTTTTTTTTTTTTTTTTAGACAGAGTCTTACTCTGTTGCCTGGGCTGAAGTGCAGTGGTGCAGTCTTAGCTCACTGCAACTTACGACTCCTGGGTTCAAGCGATTCTCCTGCCTCAGCCTCCCCAAGAGCTGAGACTACAGACAGGTGCCACTATGCCTGGCTAATTTTTGTATTTTTAGTAGGAATTGGGTTTCACCATGTTGGCCAGGCTGTCCTCAAACTCCTGACCTCAGATGATTCACCCACCTCAGCCTCCCAAAGTGCTGACATTACAGGCGTGAGCCACCGCATCCAGCCCAGGCAACTTAACAGAGCTGAATTCTTAACAGGGCTGAGAATTTTTAACAGGGTTGTGGAGTAACTTGATGGAAAATTGGCATCTGTGTAGAATGATTCTAAAGCTTTCAGACAAATGGCAGAATCCTAGGGTGAAAATATCACCTTTATTTTCTTTCATAAACTATACCAATGGGAAATATTTAGCCAAATTTCTACTTAAGAGTAGGCAAGATGAAAAAAATGAAGGCCATTGAGAATTGTGTCAATTACTCTAACTTTTCTATTATTATTATTGAAACTGCCACAGCACACCTAGCAATTTGCTGCTCTATGGTCCTATTAATCCAAAGTCTGCAGATGAAGAAAGCAATGTTTTTATGCTGATTTTACTATAATCACAGTGAAACAAAAAAAGATCAATTCACTGAACTCCAAATATGCCTCAGGTTATGATCTTACTTTATTGGGCATTCTTTGTAACACTGAAGAGTTATTTCAAAACTATAAATTGTGAAAGTCTCCCTACTGTCCCTTCCACAGTTGCTGTCTTAAAAAGAAAGCCTTTCCCCAAAGCATTATCTATAGTGATCATACCTTTCTGCAGAGGCTGACCCAGGTCAGGTAAGGAAAAAGGAAGGGGCAGAACAGGAAGGAGGGAGAGACTTTACATGAGGAGGAAACGAGCACATTAAAAATAATTAAAATTGGCCAGGTGTGGTGGCTTACGCCTGTAATCCCAGTGCTTTGGGATGACCAGGCGGGCTGATCACGATGTCAGGAGTTTGAGACCAGCCTGGCCAACATGGTGAAACCCCGTCTCCACTAAAAATAAAAATAAAAAATTAGCCAGGCGTGGTAGCAGGCGTCTGTAATACCAGCTACTCAGGAGGCTGAGGCAGGACAATCGCTTGAACCGGGGAGGCGGAGGTTGCAGTGAGCCGAGACTGCACCACTGCACTCCAGCCTGGACAAAAGAATGAGACTTCATCTCAAAAAAAAAATACATTAATAAAATACATAAATAAATACATTACAATAAAAATAATTATAATCAATGCTTTGTCCTATGCTGCCTACCTTATATTTTTTACAGTTTTTGTTCGTACTGTCTCCTAACATATTTTTATTAGGAGTTTAACAGGCCAATATGTTCTTTCTAAAATACTGTTAAAAGACACACATTGGAGAATATATATTTCTCTACTTTCATGTAAATTAGCTTTACAATTTGCTAAGTGTTTACACATTAGAGTTGCACTTTACCCCCAAAGGTACATTGAGTTGTATCCAGATTGATGCTAATTATCATCTTACAGATGAAACTGGGGCTTAGAGAAGATGTGACAGAAGTGACAGTTAAAGACTATTCATACCCACTTCTATAGTGATTTCTGATTTTGACATATAAAAATATATTCATATTTTTCACTCATTCTAGGAGATGAAAAATCTAGCTAGTATAACCATGTTATTTAATTTTTAATTTCCACAAACCTCACTTTAAAATGCATAAACCATTTTATCATGAAGAGCACCTTTCTTTCCAATGCCCTGTTATTAAATTCTTATTCCTGCAGTGCCTTCTCACAGACTAGTTTTCTACAAAAGAAAAAAATAAACTCATTGCTTTTCATATGAAGACCCAGGATTCTGCCTTCTAGATTAATTGCATTTTATTCAAATCTGGCTCTCTGTAAGTAAATATCTCTAGCCCAGAAGCAAAAGGAAGGGTTCACTTCAGGTGTTTTTATCTTCACTCAAGATTCAAAATACCTTCTGCATTTTATATAGGTAAAGCTAGAAGAAAAGTAATCTATACTTATAGCTATACTTACATGTCTATCTATCTATCTATTGAGTTTTTCATTACGCTGCTGAAACTAACATAAGAAAATTTGCTATCTCTGCTATGAATTAAATGTTGTCCCTCAAATATCATATGTTGAAGCCGTAACCTCCAGTGTGACTAAATGTGGAGTTAGGGCTTTTAGGAGACAAGTAAGTTTAAATTAGGTTATAAAGGTGGGGCCATAATCTAATAGAACTTTGGCCTCATAAGAAGAGGAAGATGTTTCTCCCCCAAGGACCCATGTGAGGATTTAGTGAAAAGGTGGCTGTCTGCAAGCAGGATGAGCCCTCACAAGTTGGCCAGCACCTTGATCTTGGACTTACACCCTCCAGAACTGTGAGAATATAAATTTCTATTTGAGCCACCCAGCCTGTGGTATTTCTTTATGGCACCCCAATAAATCCCTATTTTAAATATTAAGACTCCAAATCTCAAAGACGAGTTAATATGAGTCTATGTGCTAAACCTGGAAAACCTGAATGTCAAATTTGAGTTGTTAACCAGACGCTGTGATATTCATGTTTCTTTTTGTTAGGCTTCAGCATCTTCCTTTGGGGACCAAAATAATTGTGCGTGTCCCTTTTCTTAAGTGAAATCTGTCCCTAAAATGTAGAGCACTGTCTTCTTTGTGCTCCAGGGTTTTCTTCCTTTTCTCCCTGGCTCCGTCCTTGCTTACCTCCTTTAACAAATCCAGGCAGGACTCTGTCCTGGGCACTGTCCTAGGTGCTGCAGATGCAACAGTGACCCAAATACGGTCTCTGACCTTAAGGAGTGTCCTAAGAGAGTGCTTGTTACCAGCAGTTTCTTGCTTCAAGAATGTTTCCTGAATAAATTTTAAAAATCAATGTGTGTTGTTAAAAGCTCAGTGTTACAGTTCTGATCCATGGGTTGAGTTATAATGAATTAGAGTTCCACAATTTATGTTGACCATATTCCCAAAGCCAATTATTCTTCAGTTTTTCTATTCAGGTTTTTTCTTTTGCAAACAACCATCTTGGCTAAACTTTATGCGGCTCCCTAGGGCAACTTTGCATTGCCAAGCTATTTCTCAGGATTGTGCCTGACACCGAAGCTTAGTGTCTGAGGCAAACTTAATGAGCTCATTTTATAGTCTCTCCTCTAGGTCTTGATAAAAATATTAAACCCAAGGACCAAGACTGAATCCCTTTGAATACCACTGTCTTTTCTGGATTTTGAAGTTTAAAATAGTCAGTTTCTCAGTAGAACACCCTAGTCAACAGCATATCGATTAATCTGTGTATTATGGGGGCCGCAACTCCACAGCTTACTGATAAGTGTATCATGGGGGCAAAATCAGTAGCCTTGCCATGGACAAAGGTGAATATATATATAACTTTCCTTGACTCTCGAAACTTTTTCACTTAAGAGAGCAATAAATGAAGATGTGCTACTTTAAAAATCATTATGCTAGTTCTCACCAGGCTCTCTCAAAATATTTATGAATGGGTGTTATAACTAATTGCTTATGAGTGCACCATGTACAGAAGGTGTCTAATTCTCTGCAAAAGCAAGTCCCATTGGGGACTTATTCTCCCAGCTCCAAGCCAGTCTGAAGCATTCCCCAAGTGTCAGAATAACTGTAGGGTATTTTAGCCAAAGGAATACAAGCCTGGTGGTATTTTCTTGCTGATTTATTATAACTTTCATTCACCTTTTATTCTCTTATTTTTCTCTTTACGTTGTTATAAAACAAAGCCATGAACAAAAATCTGTCTTCAATGTATCTAGCCTGTTAGTGTCAACCTCTCAACAAATCCTCCTACCCTTCAACAAATATTCTGGTCTTATTTATTGGAATAACCTTTGTTCTTCTCTTTGTATATTGCATTTTATTTTATTTTTTAAAAAATCTTTACTTCTATTTGATATGTTTTGGACTTTTCCTTTCTTAATCTGATTAATTTCCCAATGTTGAACCATTTCAAATTAACACTGAAAGATACAGAACCCTAGGCTGTTTTTTACTATTTACGTATTTATTTATTTATGTTATTTCTTAGATAGCATTTGTCTCAATGGAGATTTCACGTCCTTCTTTAACCTAGGACTTGGGCCTTTTGAAATCTAAAAATTTTCCTTAGTGCCTTCTAAAGTCATAATACTACACATTCTATATCATGCAAAACCCACAAGTATCTATAAGGCAGTAAGGTTCTTTTTAATGGGGTGGGGGAAATAGCAAACAAAACAAAACTGCAGCACATCAAATGTTTAGCATTAAGAAGATGTTTTCCAAATTGTTGAAGAAGTGCTGAAGAAAACGTTTTGGGGCTCCCCAGATGGCAACCATTCCGATTCCAAATGCTACCATTATTTTGGCCCTCATAGGAAGTACTTTCCCCGTAAGACCTTGATTCAGTGGTTGACCTTGGTTTTGATAATCTCTTATTCCCTTTTAGATTAGGAAAGTCCAAGAGAAAGCAAGACGGGGAATGCACTAATGACAAGCAGTATAAATTTCAGAATAGATTTCTCATCTTTCTAGTGTGATTATAGGGTCTCTAGATTCAATCTGGATCCCTTATACAATTCTGAGGGAGAGCATTTTACTAGTATGTTCTTTTCAATTTGATCATCTGGATGGCAATATCACATACAGAAAAGAGAATTGGATTTCAGAGCTAGGTAACTTGGGTGAAAATTCCAACATTTTCACTTACCTTGCTCAGTTTTCTAATTTTAAAATGAAGGGTAGAGAGTCCTTTTATTACTTCATCATTTCCACAAATACATACAGACTATAACATGCCAATCACTTTTTTCAGGTTCAGTAGGTGAACTTTAAGGTATCTTATTATTTCTCTGTACAAACTGTTCAGCTAGACCTCTGGGTTTATATGCAAGCTTCCGTGATTCAAAGCAAACCAAAATGTGGGCCAGCCCAGTATCTGCAGGGCATAAGTCTGCCAGAAGACACCTACTATCACCAACTCCTTGTACTTTAGATTGCCTAGTCTCATCCTGCTGCTGCTCAAAAAGAACAAAACATAAAGCAAAATGGAAAATATTTTAAAATAAGGTATAAAATGTAATAAATAATGAGGAAAGCTAAAAACAATTTATTGACCACTGGCCATTTGCATAACTCTGTGGGAAAGGGAATATGTGATGTAGTTTTTATTCTCTAATAGCAAAGCTCACATGGAATGAGACATGCATGCTAAAGGAGTGTACATGGCATGATTAATGCTAGAAAGCTGTATGGTTTAAGGAGAGAGGACCACATGAACAAAGGGTGGCTTCAAGAAGAAAGATAGTGCTTAGGCCAGTTTACAAGTACAGTATAAGCTTGCTCTTTACAACACACACATACAGGTAATCTCAACATCATTGTCATACAAAATAAAAATCAGTTAAAATAAAAAAGGATTAAATGGGTGGCAATTATTTCACAGTGAAACATAGTTTCACACGTATTCTTAGGAAAAAAACCATTGAGAATAAACCAAATCTTCAAATTAATAGCAGAGAAAATATGTACAAAATAAATAAAATTTTTAAAGATAGATACAAATTAGTAAAATACACAATAAAACTCAGAAAAGTTCAACAATTTAAAAAGCCAGTTATTTGAAATTATCAATAACAAAAATGAATAGTTTCAGGCACGAGAATAATTTAAGAAATGAGAATATTAAGAATCAGAAACCAAGATAAATAATATTAGGAATATGATTGTATGTTAGAATTTAGACAAACACAAAAGAGATTTTATTATTTTTATAATAATATATAAATTTAACAGTTTAAATCTGAAAACAGATGGACCTCATAGGAAAATTTAAATTAATCAAATTGACTAAGAAGTTTAGAAAACCTACATAAATACTGTATAAGAAATTTTAAAACTAGTCATAAATTCATAACCTATTGCATCCTAAAATGTCAAATAAAATTGTTTTATGATAAAATGAAACCAAATTTCCAAAAACTAGCTATTCCTTACATTATTGAACAAACAGCAAGATGAACAGATTCCCAATTCATGTAATTGTACAAACTAATCCTAACTTTGATACTATAAAACAAATAAAACAGACAAGACTAGTTAGAACAACAATAACAAAAAAGTGAAAACACGAATCTTTTGTCAATAGACAAACAGAATAAATTATAGTAGGCTTATAAAGAATCTCCTTAACTTGATAAAGAGTAATTAAGAGAACCTTATCAAAACATCATACTTTATAATGATGACTCATGAGAAGCAGTCAGTTTCACTAATATGACTAGAATACTCACTTGCATCAAGCAAAGCAAATGTAAAATTTAGAACCAATGAGACAGTTGAATAAAGTGGTAAGGCACAAAATAATCACTGAGAATCTATAACTTTGTATACCCCAGCAATAACCATACAGAAAATATACCAAATATTCATTTTATAATAATGGCAAAATCTATAAAACATATAGAATAAGTCTAGTTAAAATTATTAAAGACTCATATGTACAAACTGTAAAACAAAATGGAGAACATAAAAGAAAACCTAAACAAATGAAAATACATAAATATTCCTGGTGCAGGATATTCAATATTGTAGAGATGTGGGTTACTTCTTCATCCAAAAGATTTATAAATATTTCACAGTGCCAAACAAAATCCTGAAGGATGTTCTTTTATCGCACACAGCATGGCCACTTAAAACAGGGTGACAGAATAAAGGCAGGAGAAAAGCAAAAGAAATTAAACAGAAATATGAAAGGAGACAAGGACTACCAGATATCAAAACCATAGTTAGACACTAATATAGGTGTAGATAATTCAATCACTGGAACAGGCTAGAGAGTTCCTAAATAACACAATGGTTATTTGGAAAGTTGAAATTACTATAGGAAGTAGAAACTACTCAATAAGTGTCCCAAGAAAAACTGGCTATTCAAATGAAATTTAAAAACAAATCCTGCAGTGAGTTCAAGGGTTTTGGGGGACTAACCAAGGAAAAAGATATGACCACAAGGTAGTAATAGAACACAATAAGGTCTATTTGAGCAGCGCTTTGACAGGTTTGCAGGAAAAGGTGAGTCCCTCTTAACATGAGAACTTTCAGAGGCAATGCTGCAGGAATCACTGTCCAAAACAGAAAGGAAGGAAAGGGGACGCCTGGAGGAGACCCTTCCAGGACGAGAGAGGAGGCTTAACTAAGTACATGGTGGTGGGGACTCTCTGGGTCAGAGAATTCTGAAGGGTCATAGTGGCTTGGGATCTTTCATAGCCCTGGAGTTTATCTTATCCATGTCTAACAGATGTTTGGTGCAGTTTCGTGTGATATGCAAAACAGGCAGGCTCTAAATGGCTAAAAATGTGCTTAATGGGGTTACGTTTAAAACAAGTGGATGTGTTAAAAATTTGAGCTTGGCACTGGTGGGCTTCTGGACTAATGGATTCCAGCCTACTGCGAAGAAGGGAAAAACACAGGGCAGGTCCACTATACGGGGCCACTTGTGGCTCATTGAAATAACAAAGCCTTACCTCACTTTTCTTTGCATGCCTATCTGTTTATGCACACATCCCAGATGGATTAGAGGTAAACATGAAAAAATAATGTGAGAAACGTAGGAAATTTATAATAGTAGGGTGATAAGGCCTAAATCTAAAAGTCACACATTTATGAAATAAAAGGTCTCCCATTATTATTGTGTGGAAGTCTAAGTCTCTCTGTAGGTCTCTAAGGACTTGCTTTATGAATCTGGGTGTTCCTGTATTGGGTGCATATATATTTAGGATAGTTAGCTCTTCTTGTTGAATTGATCCCTTTACCATTATATAACAGCCTTCTTTGTCTCTTTTGATCTTTGTTGGTTTAAAGTCTGTTTTATCAGATACTAGGATTGCAACCCCTGCCTTTTTTTTGTTTTCTATTTGCTTGGTAGATCTTCCTCCATCCCTTGATTTTGAGCCTATGTGTGTCTCTGCACATGAGATGGGTTTCCTGAATACAGCACACTGATGAGTCTTGACTCTTTATCTAATTTGCCAGTCTGTGTCTTAATTGGAGCATTTAGCCCATTTCCATGTAAGGTTAATATTGTTATGTGTGAATTTGATCCTGTCATTATGATGTTTGCTGGTTATTTTGCTCATTAGTTGATGCAGTTTCTTCCTAGCATCGATGGTCTTTACAATTTGGCATGTTTTTGCAGTGGCTGGTACTGGTTGTTCCTTTCCATGTTTAGTGCTTCCTTCAGGAGCTCTTGTAGGGCAGGCCTGGTGGTGACAAAATCTCTCAGCCTTTGCTTGTCTGTAAAGGATTTTATTTCTCCTTCACTTATGAAGCTTAGTTTGGCTGGATATGAAATTCTGGGTTGAAAATTCTTTTCTTTAAGAACGTTGAATATCGGCCCCCATTCTCTTCTGGCTTGTAGAGTTTCTGCCGAGAGATCAGCTGTTAGTCTGATGGGCTTCCTTTTGTGGGTAACCCAACCTTTCTCTCTGGCTGCCCTTAACATTTTTTCCTTCATTTCAACTTTGGTGAATCTGACAATTATGTGTCTTGGAGTTGCTCTTCTCAAGGAGTATCTTTGTGCCATCCTCTGTATTTCCCGAATTTAAATGTTGGCCTGCCTTGCTAGAGAAAATGTGGCACATATACACCATGGAATACTATGCAGCCATAAAAATGATGAGTTCATGTCCTTTGTAGGGACATGGATGAAGCTGGAAACCATCATTCTCAGCAAACTATTGCAAGGACAAAAAAACAAACACCGCATAGGTGGGAATTGAACAATGAGAACACTTGGACACAGGAAGGGGAACATCACACATTGGGGCCTGTTGTGGGGTGGGAGGAGGGGGGAGGGATAGCATTAGGAGATATACCTAATGTAAACAACGAGTTAATGGGTGCAGCACACCAACATGGCACATGTATACATATGTAACAAACCTGCACGTTGTGTACATGTACCCTACAACTTAAAGTAAAATAAAATATATATATATATAAAAAGAAATAAAAGGTTGCATTTGATGACATACAATGTTTAACATTCTTCATCAAATTAATAATAAGAACTGATGTTTGTTAATATGGTTTGGATCTGTGTCCCCACCTAAAACTCAGGTTGAAATGTAGTCCCTGATGCTGGAGGTGGGGCCTGGTGGGAGGTGATTAAATCATGGGGGGAGTTTCCAATGGTTTGGTACCATCCCTCTAGTCCGTTCTCACGATAGAGTTCTCATGAGATCTGGTTGTTTAAAAGTGTGTGGGCCAGGCATGGTGGCTCACGCCTGTAATCCCAGCACTTTGGGAGGCTGAAGCAAGCAGATCATGAGGTCAGAAGATGGAGATCATTCTGGCTAATATGGTGAAACCCCATCTCTACTAAAAATAAAAAAATTTAGCCAGGAGTGGTGGCATGCATCTGTAATCCCAGCTACTTGGGAGGCTGAGGCAGGAGAATCACTTGAACCTGGGAGGCGGAGGTTGCAGTGAGCCGAGATCATGCCACTGCACTCCAGCCTGGGCAAAAGAGGCAGACTCCATCTCAAAGATAAAAATAAAAATAAAAACGCGTGTGGTACCTCCCCTGTCTCTCTCTTCCTCCTGCGCTGGCCATGTAAGATGTGCCTGCTTCCTCTTCATCTTCCACCATGATTGAAAGTTTTGTGAGGCCTCCCAGGAAGCTGAGTAGATGCCAGCATCATGCTTCCTTTACAGCCTGCAGAACCATGAGCCAATTAAACCTTTTTTCTTTATAGATTACCCAGTCACAGGTATTTCTTTGTAGTAGTGTGATAATGGACTAATAAACTTAGATAGCATTTATAATAACGCTTATGTATATTGAATCGTGTAATTTTCACTACGATTTATGAGAAAGGGGCTGGGTGTGGTGGCTCACGCCTGTAATCCTAGCACTTTGGGAGGCTGAGGTGGGCAGATCGCCTGAGGTCAGGAGTTCAAGACCAGCCTGGCTAACATGGTGAAACCCCATCACTAGTACAAATACAAAAATTAGCTGGGTGTGGTGGCATGCACCTGCAATCCCAGCTACTCAGGAGGCTGAGGCAGGACAATCGATTGAACCTGGGAGGTGGAGGTTGCAGTGAGGCGAGATCATGCCATTGCACTCCAGCCTGGGTGACAAGAGCGAAACTCCGTCACAAAAAAAAAAAAAAAAAAAAAAAATTATAAGGTAGGTACTGTTATTCTCATTTCACTGTTAATTACATAACTCATTAAATGGATCACCACGACTAAAATAATATGCAGAAGTGTCATATAACGTTGTATAGGTTATAGGCATACACTGCACAACCTGACATCTGTGAGTAGGGGCTGAGGGTTGTTTGGTCGGGGGTCATTCCCGCAGCCTTAGATGATTTGATGTAAGCTGACCCTCTAAGATGCTACTGCACATGAGCTGCATGACTGAACTCAGCAGCTTTCTTTCTAGGGTTCCTAAACTCATGAAGGTCTTCCTCACCTTTGTCCCTAATACACTACAGCTCCTACAGAAATGCCCTCACTCATCTACCTCACTGTTTATGTGTTTAGCATTCAAGAAAATCCAAGGGCCACTTTCTCTAGAAAGTCTGTCCTGGCCCAACTTGGCACATACAACAAGGTAAAATTGACCTCTTTCTTCTCCAATGGCCCATTGTTCCTTCCACAAACTACTCTCACAGGAACTTTAACATTTTGTCTTGCTTATTTATTTACTCTTCTGACTCCTTCACCAGATTGCAGGCTACCTGAGGGCAGGAACTCTTCTTATTTGTCTTTGCATAAATGTTTCCTAGCATAGGTCACACACATAGTGTTGAATAATTTTTTGTTGAATAAATACCAAAGTCCAGAGAGATATTCTACTGAATGGCAATTTGCAAGATATTGATTTTCTTTGCTCCCATTTGGTGATACTGTTAAGCTTTTACTGGAGGGCAAAATTCATAGTTGTCGCTTCACACATGAATTAGCAAGGAGGCAATCTCAGCTCTAAAATCTTTACAGTTATCATAACACTCCCATCAGCTCCCACTATTAAACATTATAGATAAATACTGTGACATTAAGTTTTGTGGCAGTGCAAATAAAAGCGTTAACAAGTAATGTAATTATACCACTCTTTTTTTAAAAAAAATATTAAATGCTAACAATTCTCCATTTATAACCATTCAATTACTACTCACTGCCCAATGTCCAAAATTCTTAACATGTCCTAGAATGGTCTCTAAAACCTGGCTCTTGTCTATGTCTCTACATTTATCTCCTGCTAGCCCCTCCTACTCCCCACTCCCATCCATGCCACAGCATACATGTGCCCTACATTCAGATAACATTTTGCAAATTGAAATTGCAAGTTGCAATTGCTCTAATCCAATCTCAACTCTTTAAATCATCTCACAATTTTGTGCTCTGGCATATTCTGCCACTTCAGCTCAGAATACCCTTTTCACTTTTGTAGCATTTCAAGCTGTCATTCATAATTCAAGTCTCAGCTTAAAAGCCACATCATATCCTCTATGAAACCTCCTCCCCCAGCCCCAGCAGAATCATGGGATCCTTGCTGAAAACTTCTAAGGTTCAAGGTGCACAACTTGTATCCATGGTATTTAACACAATATTGTATTTGTCATTGTTTATCACATTTCTCATCTATCTTCCACCTTTTTGAAAGCAAGGATTGAGTTTGGCTTATTCCTGAATCCCTAATGTCTAACGAATGACCATCATAAAGTAGCCACTTCACCAAGGAGGGATGAAGCAGCAAAAGCAGGAAAGCCTGGTTCAGGCCCATCTTTAATCACTGGTTTTGGGGAAAAGTTCACTGCTGCTTCCCACAGCTCACCAGGCCTGGGATTTGGTTTTGGCACGATTATTTTTCTTCTGCAGCATAGGAAGGAAGCTCATGAGAAGAATTTTAGGAAAATCAATCTTGATTTTTCCCATGGCTGTGCCTCACCTAGCAGACTATCTCAGGACAGCTTCCTGAAAACACCACAGCAGAAAGTAAGCTGCATTTATTTACTTTTTTAAAAATGTGCTCTGATACTTTTTGATCATTACAAAGAATCTTGCTGGGTGATACTGCAGTGGACTGACCTGATATGTGTTTCCTTCTTTTTTTTTCAGTGAATTGTTCAGTTCTTTTTAGAATACTGTGGGTGAGAGCTTCAGGCAACACAGAGCCTTAGAAGTATACTTTGGCTTGGATTGGGACACAGGATTAATAATTCCACAACTCAAAAGCAACTTCTGAGATAAAAGCTGAATTTGTAAATATGTGAGATACCCTGAACCTAGAAGATGAGATATAAGTAATGTAGTTTAGGTGGTTTTGGTGTATTATCTATCTCCAAAATCAAAGGAAATGGAAGGATTCCTCTAAGAATCATCAGTAAAAATGTGAGTTTTGCTCATATTCGCGTCTTGCTAATTCTAGCCCTCCCTAATTTATTGACCGAAAGCTAAAGAATATTAAGAGAAAATGACAAAGGTAATTTTTCTTCCACTGTGTCATTTCCTATCAACTATGTGATTTCTTTATTTTTTAAGTTTTGAAAAATTTTAGAACAGTTTTATGTTTCTATAAAAATTGCTAAGATAGTACAGAGTTCCCATATATGCTGTATGCAATTTCCCTTCTTGTTAACATTTTATATTGCTGTGGCACCTTCGTTACAATATTGACACATATTTATTACCTATTTTGAGATGGAGTTTTGCTCTGTCACCCAGGCTGGAGTGCAGAGGCATGATCTCGGCTCACTGCAACCTCCATCTCCTGGGCTCAAGTGATCCTCAGCCTCCTGAGTAGCTGGGACTACAGGTGTGGATCATCACACCTGGCTAATTGTTTTTTGTATTTTTGGTAGATACGGGATTTCACCATATTGCCCAAGCTGGTCTTGAACTCCTGAGCTCAAGTGATCCTCCCACATCGGCCTCCCAAAGTGCTGGGATTATAGGTCTGAGCCTCTGTGTCCAGCCCCATGTTTTATTTATATTTATTAACTTTTTCTCTTAATCCCTTTTCTGTTCCAGGATCCCATCCGAGATACCACATTGCATTTAGTCATCATGTCTCCTTAAGCTCTTCTTGGCTGTTGGCTTTCTCAGACTTTTCTTTGGTTTTGTTTTTTGATACCTCGTTCGTTTTGAGGAGTACAGGTCAGGTATCTTGTACAATGTCCTTTAGTTGGCATTTGTCATATATTTTTCTCATGATTAGAATAGGGTCATACATTTTGGGGAAGATGAATGCAGAAGAAAAGTGCCATTTACATCCCACCATGTCAAGGACACATCTTATCAACATGACATCACTGTTGATGTTGACCTTGGTTTCCTGTCTGCGGTAGTGTTTGCCATGTTTCTCCACTGTAAAGTCATTCTTTTTTATCCTCCCTTTCCATAGTGCACTCTTTAGAAGGAAGTCCCTATGTGCAGTCCACATTTAAGGAATGGGGAGCAATGTTCCATCTCTGTGAGGTTAGAAAATCCACATTATCAGAAAGTCTGCAAAATCAGATACCTACAGAAATTATGTAGAATTCTTCTGCATAGAGACTTATCTATTCTTCCCAATTTATTTATTCCATAATTTATTTCAGTATAGACTCGGATTTTTAATATTTTGGGTTGTAATACAATACCACATAGCTTATTTTATTGTGCAAATTATCCTACCTTTGGTCATTAGGAGCTTGTTCACTTGGCTCCTCTGTCCTTTTGGCATCATTGTAGATTTTTTTTAACTTTTTATTTATTTATTTAACACTTCCTTACTTTTTGGTACTATATAATGATTAATGTTCAACTTGCTTATGTTCTGCCCTAGTCCAAACATTTCTCCAGGAGTCCTGGTTCCTTTTATTGAAAAATGGTATTAGAAACCAAAATCTGTGCACTAGATGTGTTCATTGCTACTGCAGTATTGTTGCTTCTAGTCCCTCCCAACTGACACAGAAGGAGAATATATGCCTGCATACTAACTCATGTATATGTATTTACCCATATCTATAGATATTTCTATATGTACCTATCTGTACCTATATTAAGCAAAACATGAATTCATACTGATATATCTGACTCTAATCCATTACCACACAGATCATTCTAACTTTATCCCTTTGCTTATCCATAACCTCCCACTCCAACTGTGAGAAATATGGCTCCCATATTCAACATCCATTTATTCAATTGTTCATTTCCAATATACATCTATAGCAGCAACAGAATCATTAACTGTGTCCCCATGAACAATAACTCAGTTAATTTTAAAACTACTATTTTTAAATTATTTCCAAACTTTTATTTCTAACTTTGAATTTTCTTAAGCCTGGGAGAAATTTTGTAGGAAAAGGAAGAAAGATAATGCCAAGACAAATGAAATGTGACAAAATTAAAGAATATGCATATGGTTAAAAAAAGCTCTATATTAAGCCAGGTATAAATTTAGTAAGCCTGATAAAGAACATGGAAGAAGATATTTACATTTAGGATATTTAGATTAAGTAAACTATAATAGAAAAATAAAACCAATATGTCACAATCACATGGGAAGTAAGAATTAAGATATACACAAAAAGCATCAGTGTTGGCAGTGGGTAAATGAATCCATACCAGGGACACAGATTCCAGAAAGCAGAGAAAAGTAAAATTCCTAACGATTAATCAAACTGTCAGAGGCCAAGAGATCTACTGAAAATAAAAAAGGGTTGAAGGGTTGAGGTATCAGTATCCAGATATCCATGCCAAGGAAAAATTTGATGGTATTCAGGCACAGGGTCTTGTCAGCACTTCACCTCAGGGATTTTACAGGGTCCTGTAAAGAAATGTCTAAGCATGTATGAATTAAGGCTTAAAAGAAAATAATTTAAGAGGATTTAGCTAAAATTAAGCATTGAAGAGTGTTTTTTAGGATCCAACACAAAGCTGTCTCCCTCAAGAAGCCTTCTGAGATAGCCTTTTAGACACAGCACAATAGAATGTTCATATGATAGTTTTCATCAAATATTATTTGCATATGTTTGTGAGCTAGAGTGAGGTCTAGAGGATCAAGGACTGTAACTTAGTTCCTTTTTATCATCAGCACCTAGCACTGTGCTTGGCAATGAGTGATAACTCAGTCCTTTTGTATTGAGTAAAAGAAAGAAAGAAAAAGAGAGAATCCCAGCCACGTAAACACTCAGTTTATGAACATAGAGTTGAAAAAAGAAAT
The DNA here is from genome assembly GCF_028878055.3 of Symphalangus syndactylus. Classification (NCBI taxonomy): domain Eukaryota; kingdom Metazoa; phylum Chordata; class Mammalia; order Primates; family Hylobatidae; genus Symphalangus; species Symphalangus syndactylus. The sequence goes on from NC_072438.2 coordinate 29,251,838, forward strand.
TCCTTCCAGCACTAAATCAATACCCTTCCAATTGATTATGAAGTAGGCCCTTGCCATGCTGAGTTCTCCCATGACTTTTCAAAAAACTTTTATTGCTGCAATCATAGGTAATTCAGTGACTAAAACCTATGATGAAAATAAACTACATGAGTTCTTTTCATTAATCTTATTATTCTGCAGTCCCATCATAAATAGCTCACTAGCATCTTATATCTTTATTTTTCAGAGTGGTACAGCTAAGAAATTATATCATTATGCATTTGAGTTGTGTTCTAATTTCTGCCTGATGAATCAATAATACATTTAATTGCGTTATTCTTTTCTGCAGACAGTTCCATCTTTGGAAATCGCTTTAGTGATACAAAGGACTGGAGGGTAGATATTCTGGGTTTGTCCTCTAATTAAAATATGTCACTAGTTAGACTCAGAATACAGACAATTTTTTATCACTGGGAGTCTTTAAACCCAAACTGTTCATAGAATGAGCTTATATAAACACTGAGATTTGACACATCCTTCCAGACTTGATGAAAAAAAAATATGATATCCCAAAGTTCTTGAAGAAAAAGTGAACTTTGATAACTTTGGTGAGATTTTCAGTTTCTTGGTTGACTACAATTTATTTCTGAACAGTTAATTTACCTTTTGCATAATACTACAGAAGAATTTTGAGAACAAAGGATATGTGGAAAGCGCTCTCTTTATTTTTTGCTTTGAATGATACTCATAATATTATGCAGATAATCATTGAAGTTATACATTTTATGCATAATTTTAACAAATAAGTTTGAAGTATATTCATTTTCATAAACTTACAGGTTGGGAACATTGGGAAAGTCATTTAGTTCCTTGGGCTTCTGCAAACTTATCTGTAACAATGGGCTAACATTAATTCAACTACTTTTCTTATTTGAAAAAAAAGATATACCTGAATAGAAGCACTTGAATTTGATAAGGGAGAAATCACCTAATGCAACATATCTACTTACTTTCATGGAGCACAGAAATCTCTGTTCCTTTCCTTCTCACAACCCCATTGCATCCTCAACCCCAAGACACCCATATGTTAAAGCTTTTCTCTCTTAACAAGAGACTTCTAAAAATACTTCCAAGATAGTAAGGCTGAAGGAAAAACAACAACGAACAACCATCAACAAAAACACATTACGTACGTAATTTAGGAATCATAAGAAATATGAACTCATTTAGGAAATAAGATTTCTAACAATGGAATCAAATCCATTTAACAAGTCATTCTGTAAAACCACAAAAAGCCTGGAAGTGCACACTCTACATTTAATATCTGAAAAGCTCCTTGTAACAAAAGGTTTTTACTTAACCCAAAACATTTCTTTAGCCTTGGACAGGAATTAAGGCTTAGTATAGCTTGATGCAAATGAAAGGAACTGGCATTTATCATGAGTTTTCCATGAAGCTTTACAGATGCACAGAGGATGCAGGAAAAGTAGAGAGTATGTTAGTGTGTGTCAGGAAAAGTAGAGAGTATGTTAGTGTGTGTCTGAGTGGGTGGCCAGGTTGCTCAACTTGGAATTTAAGGAACGTCCTCTTTGAGGATGTAACAAGTGGAGACCTCAGGTTGCATGGGAAGATTACTCAAAGCATAAAGAACAGCAGGTGCAAAGATCTGGAAATGGAACAGAAAATCTCCACATCACTCCCAAATTTAAAGTAAAATGTGGCTTATACAATTTTTAAAAAGCACAGTTATAGGAACAACAGTTTGCATACAGGTAGAATATGCCAGATGTGACAGAGATTGGCCAGCTAGTGACCAATCTCCTTTGTTCTCCCTCCTGAGAACATGTCAAGACAATGCATCACAGGTACCCTTGCAGCAGGTATGATCTTGTGAATAAATAAATGGTGGCCAGTGGACTCTGGCGGAAGTCTCTGGCCCATGAAAACTTCCATGGATGATCCTTCATGGGTTTTTTGCCATTGCCAACAAATTTGAAAGGCATGTGTGGAAGACTGCAGAGCCCTAGATGAAAGAGAACTGGGTCTCTGAAATGCCACTTGTTTTTTGTTTGTTTGTTTGTTTGAGACAAGATCTCTCTGTTGCCCAGGCTGGAGTGCAATGTTCACTGCAGCCTTGATCTTCTGGGTTCAAGCGATCCTTCTGCCTCAGCCTCCCAAGTAGCTGGAACTACAAGTGTGTGCTACCATGCTGGGCAAATTTTTTTACTTTTATTAAAGAGAAGGTCTGGCTATGTTCCCCAGGCTGGTCTCGAACTTCTGGGCTCAAGCGATCCTCCTGCCTTGGCGTCCTAAAGTGCTGGGATTACAGGTGTAAGCCACCACACCTGGCCTGAAATGACATTGGAAATAGAGCTGTACGCTTACCAGAAACACTTTTGTTCTGACAAACATCTACATTTTAAGGTTTTTTTGTTTTATCAGTGTTGGCCTCAACTAATGCGATAAGAATCATTTTCCATAGGTTTGGGTGCTATTCTAAATAACATAATCATAGTTAAACCGCCAGCAACTTAAAAATGAAAAGCCCAGGGGAATATCTTAGATGTAGAGCAATAACTTATTAAATGAAAAGAATAAAGCTGATGTATGTTGAGAGAGTCACAGACTCTCTGGATAAAATTTCATGTTTTCCAGTTCCCTGGCACAGGATCTTAGAAGTGGCCATTTTACCTCTAAGGATAGATTATCTACTGTATCCAACTAATTGTGATTTTAAACATGAGCATCTGAGAGAAAGTTTGTTTTACAGTGGAAATCCACGGAGTTGGCCATATTAAACAAAAAGGACTGAATTGTAAATATCAGTAAATAAAGTATATCTATTGATACAAGTCATTTTACTAACTCATTCCTCAAGGATTTCCTTGAGCAGATATACATATACTTTTTTTTTTTTTTTTTGAGACAGAGTCTCACTCTGCTGCCCAAGTTGGAGTATAGTGACATGATAATAGTTTACTACAGTCTTGAACTCCTGGGCTCAAGTGATCCACTCACCTCAGCCTCCCCAGTAGCTAAGGCTACATGCATGTATCACCATGCCTGTCTAAGTTTTAATTTAATTTTATTTTTTGGAGAGATAGGGCCTCTCTTTGTTGCCCAGGCTGCTCTCGAACTCCTGGCCTCAAGTGATCCTCCTGCCCTGGCATCCCAAAGTGCTGGGATTACAGCCATAGCACTCAGCCCACATATCATTATTGGTTATGCATTATTGGCTGTTTTGCCAAGATTTTGTTTTGTTAGTTCACAGTGTTGAGTGAATATATGTGTGACTAGTTGATTGAATGGTCTTAACTTCTTGAGGCATAACAGGAAAACAATTATTTTCCTAATTGCTACCTCCAAAATGCTTTGAAGCGTATTTCTTCCCCAACTCTGGATAATCTCTTGTGCAAATCCCAAACTATAAAGCCAATTGTATTTTAAGAAAGAGTCTCATTTTGGTATCTATGTCACAATTTCCTGTATTGCATGAAGCCATGAAATACAGTCTAATAAACATTTCATTCTCTAATGCAAATGTCTCCCCTGCAGTTTCAATTCAGGCCTATTCCAGACTTGTAGAGCCACAGTGGAGTAGAGAAAACCACTCTTTACTCTTCTCTCCTTTTGCTTCTTTATCCCACTTGCTCTGCTGCTTCAGATTCTTCCAAAATCTGGGCAGGAGAGGAGCTTATGAGAGAAAAAGCAGGCAATAGGGTTTTTGTTACGTGTCACACCTTATAGTTTTCTCTTGTCTTTGGATTTCCCTTTAGGTCAGGAATCCAAATGCTGGCTCTCTCTTGGGATATAAATGGAGTCCCCACGGGGCCATCTGTACTGCATTCTTCTCTGACATGGGTTGTACATTTCCGGGCTGACCTCTAGTAACAGCTCGTGCACCTCTTGTCAATTCAATTTACCCCACAGCCTCTAAACACTGGGGCTTCTTTGCCTGGTAGATATCCCTTTTAGTTGAAGTGCCATTAGGTGTGTTGTGACTATCTTCTAAGACATCCACTACACCAATGGGAAATACATACATCTAAGCTGCATCAAATGCAAGGAACTTCAGCTACTACATTCCCCGTCTATCCTGCTCCCCATCACCAGAAGCTCTAGACAGACATCCATCTTCAGAATTCTCTAGAAAGAAAGCATGATCAGTCTATGCTTACATGCATTTGTACCACATAAACTCCTAAAAACATTTTTAAGGCTCTCCTAAAATTGTGGCTTTACATTCCATTCTAATACACTGGATTAGCCTTTGAGTTTCTGCTACTTGGAAAGTTTCTGGAAAAGCAACAAGAGTCCTTTCTCTCCATCTAGCAGACAACTTGGTATCTTTGAGAAGACCTCTTGAAAAGCACTTCTTTCACATGAACGGAGCACAACTTTCCAATCTACAGAGGGCAGGAGAAAGGCCAAGGGTCTGCCTCAGTAGATTTAAGACTCCCTACCATAATGAGAAATTCTATTCCACAAAGACGTTTGGCTTCTCTTTAATAGGGTGAATGGGAGTTCAAATATCACTTAGACAACCTCAAGCTCTAGGGGGATTGTCTGGTGGCTCAAGCACTATTATCTGGGGCTAGAGCCCAAATATAAAGATAATAGAAAAGGTTTCATTTTCCATCCTATTACAGTTTTAAAGCAAATATTTATTATGAGCTCTGTATGAAGAATTTTATAATCATTACCTCCTTTAATCCTTATAACAATTTTATGTGGTAGAGAGGATGAGTCCCCAATTTCAGATTTAATCACATGACAACTCAGCAAATTGGTCCAGGTCATCAAACACCTTATCAGTGAGCACACTAGGAATCTGACCCAGAGCTGAGTAATGTCATTCTTTTAACTGTCTCAATGTTAGAAGATTTATGAGAAGACAAATATTATAAAATCACATTTAATCAACATGAGTGTTAGCCTTGGCTATATAAATCCAAGATAATTAACTCAAAATTTATTAAATGTTATAAGGATTGATTTAAAAAATTTATAATTTTCTAACTACCAATGACAGCCAAATGGAAAATCTAATGGAAGAAAAAAGATCTAATGCAAGACTGCACCACCAATAACATCAATAAGAAAATTTACATTATTTAGAAAGAGCCTTAACTAGAAATCTGAAAGTTTATATAAAAATCCCTATTAAGGTGCTGGGCATGGTGGCTCACGCCTGTAATCCTAGCACTTTGGGAGGCTGAGATGGGCAGATCATGAGGTCAGGAGTTCCAGACCAGCCTGACCAACATGGTGAAACCCCATCTCTATTAAAAATACAAAAATTAGTCGGGCATGGTGGCATGCACCTGTAATCCCAGCTACTCAGGAGGCTGAGGCAGAAGAATCATTTGAACCCAGGAGGCGGAGGTTGCAGTGAGCCGACATCATGTCACTGCACTCCAGCCTGGGTGACAGAGTAAGACCCAATCTCAAAAAAAAAAAAAAAAAAAAAAAAGAAAAGAAAAAAAAACTACATAATATTATAATTTTATTTATTAAAATTGCTTCCACATTTTTTATTTCAAAGCTTGAAGAATACTACATATGCATTGATTACAATTCAAACTTAAATGGAATTCTGTAGTAGCATAAATGCTGATTTGTTTTAAATGATAGCATAAATGCTGATTTAAGTATAAGACAAATCATTAAGAAAAAAACTGGAGTAAAATATTTTCTTCCTCCCCAACAGAAATCGCATAATTATATCTATTTGGAAAATATATGAAACATAAATTTACATGAAGTGGAAAATAATTTGGATGTCATGTAAGAAGTCTTATATATTTTAGTATATGGGATTCTATAAGCTTATGAACACTATGATGAAAAAATTTCTTTTTCAGAAAGCTTATTTAAAACCAACAATTACACAGTCACTTTGAAGTAGAACATTATAATTTTGCAAAGACACTTTGAGTTCAGAGTTAATAAATGTAACCAATACTTCAAAAAGCTGACTTATTTTCCAAGTAATATATCCGATTATTTCTGCACATTTTATTATCATCTTTCTCTCACACACTTACATATAAAAGAGAATGAATATTCACAAATCGGATTTTATCCTAAAAATTTTAGAAAATGAAGCATCCAGGAACACAGACTAAAAATCTGCAAGTAGAATTTACAACTTCCTAAAATTAATTTGAGATAATAAAAAATTCAAGTTCACATACAAAGTCATATTACTGAAATCCTTTTATGAAGCCCAATATGTAGGAAGCAAGCAAAAAGGCTACACAACTAAAAGAGCAAATAAAATCAGTTAAAGTTATTTAAGCATTAGATTCCTACAATACTAGGGTTTTGAAAAAGCGTTAAGTCTTTTCATTCATCTCGAATATGCATGTTTTTTTGAAGCCATCATGGAAACTAAGAGACAATTTCACTTAACTTTTAACTTTTATCACCTTAAAATTGGGTTTTTATAGGTGAGAGACCTGATTTGGGAGTCAAATGGCCTGGGTTTTAGTTTCTGAAATCTACTACTCATTAGCTTACTCGACCTTTAGCAATTTCATCGTAAAAAACTCCTCTGAGTCTTAATTGCTTTGTCTACAAAACATTAACAAGTATCTTTGCCACCAGAAGGGTTAAATTAGACAAAGTATATAGAGCAGATATGGAATTCAATCATGATTTTTTAGTTATGAAAAAGTACATGTAAGTAAAAAGTCATTGCGTTACTAGAGATTGATAAGTTCGTTACAGTAGAAAACTTGTTTAAATGTATGGAAAATAAATCTAGGAAATGAAGGGTATATTAGTGTTTTCTGTTTTTTAATTTCAAACTCAACAGTAAAAGTACTGTCATAAATCCTATGTAAAACGCATGTAACTCCTCATATGAGCTGATTATTTAGGCTTAAAATGTCACTTAGGAGCTTGTCAAAGTAAAACCTGTTGAATTTAGGAAAGCCAGATGAAAAGTTTCGACTATGGGAAGTTGACAATTACATTGTGACTCGAAGAGGAGGATGACATTAATCACATCTTCTTTTGACCCATCCTTAACGTGCACTATGATGTACATCACAGCTTCATCTTCTTAACTCCTGTGTTCAAAGCATTGTTAATACAGATCAGGGTAAAATAAAAGGTGTTGAAGACACTTTTTGGGGAACAACAGCCTAAATTAAGGCAAGACCTCTAATCTCTAACTTCTGAATTTCTTATAAATCAATGTATGTTTGCATTATTTATATTCATGAGGCATCTCCTCATGTTGTCTTGCCTCCCTAAGATGGTAAAGTTCTATGGCTAATCATGAAATTCTTGCCTGAATCAGTGACAATATTTAAGCCTAAAAAAAAGTTTAGTTTATCAACTGCCTTTCTCTCTCTCTCTCTCACACACACACACACAGACACACACACACACACACACACCCCATGTCCTAACTTGAGCAAATCACAGTTTAAGGAATCCGCAAATAACTTGTCATCACTTTGCACACATAGGAAAGAAGTGACAGAAATCAAATAACTTGTCATCACTTTGCACACATAGGAAAGAAGTGACAGAAATCACATTTGGAACAGGACACAGTACTATACTCTTACCTTTCATCTGTCTCCTTGCTTTATTTGAATGAAAACAATCACCATCATATCCACTATCTTCTCATTCATGTTTAAGATGTCGCAAAATTTCTTATCAAGCTGATACGTTACATTTCCCCAAATTTCACATTTAGAAAAAATTTTAAAAACTGGCAAGATGAAAAAAAGGATTTGTTTCTCCAAAGGTCTTTGGCAGCCTTCCCAGTTCTGAATGGCAATGGTCTTCAACTCTGCAGCAATTACGGGCTGTACTCCTCCAATTCAAATTTTGGGAATGCAGAAATTGTGTGTGTGTGTGTGTGTGTGTGTGTGTGTGTGTTGGAAGGGGCAGTTTACATGTAATACCATGCAGATCCATAGTCAATGAACATCACCAAGATTAACCAAGCTTAAACGCAACTATCAGCCGCTTGCCAGAATCTGCAGCAACCTCTTTTTACATATTTGGTCCAAATTTCCCCTTGCTGAAAATTTAAAAATAATTCTCTATCTCTCTATCTCTCCATAGCTCTCTGTCACTCTGTCATTCTGGATGAATAGATACATAGACAAATAAGAGAGAATTTTCTCTCTCTCTCTCATGCACACACACACACACAAGCACACACACACACAATCGCCCAATGCAGGTAGCTTGCTAAAGGATATAACTCTAATTATGGTTTCTATCCAATTCCCCCTGGAATCCCCAAATTAAGGTTCAAAATTATGAGAGCAGCATAAATGAGAAATTTGATTTATGAAAATTGTAATATCTTAGTAGCCCAAATCCCTTTACTATCAAAACGAAGTCGAAAATGGCACATTCATCCCTATGTCAAGGTCTGATACATGCTCAAAATAGGAATAAGAAAAAGGAAATGAGTTATTTTCTTCTAATTAACAGCTTAGCTCAGAATGAGAAAATTGAGGCGGAAGGAGTCTTCTTTTTATGAAAGAAGTAATAACCAGGCACAAGATAGTTTAGATCTTGCCTAAATGAATTGAAACTGCACAGTTAACATAAAAGAGAGATGTCAAACAATCTTTGCCATTGCCAATCATTTTGCCCTAAGAGCATACAAATCCCCAGATCTCAGGTTTTTAATGGGCAGAGATAATATTCTCAAAATTTATATTTTTTTCTCAGATCTTTTGATTTAGCCACGCTTGCCTCTTAAATGTTCCCTGAATCCACGACACTCCTTCCTTCTGTGAAATTTTGCCTAAGTTCTCTTTATCCGAAATATTTTTACTTCTTTTCTCCAGGATCCTTCATTTCAGGAATAAATTATGAAATCAGAAATGTTAATTTTCCCTTAATAAGGGAATCTTGCTAAAAAGACTTGAGAGCTGGAATAATTTAGACCAAAATTGCAGGTCCTATTCCGTTTTGCCACACAATGCGGGCTCACTATAACCCCTAGCATACTCCAAGAGGTTCTTAGGGTCTCCATGTAAGATTGCATAATTGCTAATGCATTATGATTTTTGGAAGACATTTATACCCATAGTTTATTGAATCTATATTTACCAGTTCTTCTGGATAAACACCTTCTCTTTTCTATTAAGTGATTTTACCTTTACATCTAATAGTTGTCTCAATAGGCAGGCATGAAATTAGTATGGTTCGAAGAACTGAGATTTATTTAATGTGACAAAATTCCAGTACACTGTCTTCATCTGGGATTAACTTGACATTTTAAAAATGTATGCTGCTTCTATACTTCATTTTTATAAAGAATATTACATTTGATGGGGAATAATTAAGGCAAAATGAAAACTGAGCTGTAATTTTACACCTGTCATCTTGCTAAAAACTAGTCTTGTCTTGTATTTTCCTGCCTTAGCCACTCTCTTTGCCAAATTCTCCTAAATATACCTTTCTCATTATATAAAGCAGTCATACCAATGAACTATTGGGGAGTGACGTAAAGGTGGAAAGGGGTATTCAAAGCAAGCAAGTGCCTTACATAACCTGTAGGTCCTTGAGGTAAATATGCAAACAAAACTATAATCATAGACCTCAACCATCCTAATAAGTCATCAATCATATAATAGCAATTTCTCCTGTAATAAGTAACATAATCAGTTATATTTTGCACTGAAAATATCAAGCATGAAGAAGGGATCTAACTACTTATTTATCAAACTGGACACTTAGATGGACTGTTCATTTCAAAGCATGTTTTGGGATCTTTTTTTTCTTTCGCGCAAAGGTAGTCAGCGGCTGAAATGTCTATACGGAAGAACAGAAAGCCCACCCTGCTACTTTTTAAATCTTTTATAGCAGAAAAGTGACTGATAGAAGGATTTACCAGAATGGTCATAGAGCAAGTGAGCAGGGACATAGTTTAGCATTAATTCCCTAGAATGTTGAGGCCAGATGAAATCAGATGGAGTGAACAGTGTTGGTCAAGCTATGCTTCATATTTCATGAGAGCAGTGTCTTAGTGTTGGTGTTTGCTAACAGAGAAGCTATATCAAAAACAGATTTCAGCTCTTAATTTCTGAAAAAGTAGTGAATATCCACATAGCAGAGTGACTGACATTTAATTACATAGACCATGTCTAAACCACAATCCGGTTCTAAGCTTCGCAAACTTTAGTATGTATCCGAATCTTCTAGGATGTCTGTTAAAAATGTTAATTCCCATGCTCCAATCCCATGCACTCTCATTTACTGGCTCTACAGGGCTCAAAAATCTACATTTTAAACATCTCCTGAGCAATTTAATCCACCCATCATCATATATTGCACATGTCTGTACCCAGCCTGGTCAACAATGTTGTAATGATAGAGTGGTAGAAATGGGCCAGGCGCAGTGGCTTATGCCTGTAATCCCAGCACTTTGGAAGGCCAAGGCGCGTGGATTACCTGAGGTCAGGAGTTCGAGACCAGCCTGGCCAACATGGTGAAACCCTGTCTCTATTAAAAATATAAAAATTAGCTAGGAATGGTGGCACGTGCCTGTAATCCCAGCTACTAGGGGGGCTGAGGGAGGAGGATCACTTGAACTTGGGAGGCAAATGTTGCAGTGAGCGGAGATAGTGCCACTGCACTCCAGCCTGGGCAATAGAATGACTCCAATTCAAAAGAAAAAGAAAGAAGGAAAGAGACAGACAGACAGACAAAAAGAAAGAAAGAAAGAAAGAAAGAAAGAAAGAAAGAAAGAAAGAAAGAAAGAAAGAGAGAGAAAGAAAAGAAAGGAAAGAAAAGAAGAAAAGAAAAGAAAAAGAAAGAAAAAGAAATAAATGAAGATTATCTCTGTGTGGCTGAACTAAGTTAGGGGCCTTTCTTTAGGGAGGCTAATTCACCCATTATCCAGTTTGAGGAAATATCCAGGCTGAATCTTTCTAGTTCTTCAAGTTAGAATACTATGATTTGGGGTTTCACATGGGATACTATCAGATGATATTTTAGATACAAATCGAGGTCCTTTTAAAAAGTCATGAACAAAACGAAACATATTATATTTTAATTAGCTTCAGTCAGCCTACAAATATATGCATTTTGACCATGTTACCAAATTTGCTGTCCATTTTACTTAAAATCAATAGAACAGTTTGTTGTGAATTGAACAATCCTTATAGAAAATCTGTCCTCTTTGTAGTAAGGTAGCCAATAAAAGTTTGTTAATATTCACTATAGTAACAAGTAATAAAAAGGCATCTAAAACTTTTACTTTAAAAGTAATTGTGCTCTAGACATTTAAATAATCTGACTGATTTATCTCCAGAGTGATGATGGTATCATAAAACTTCCATCTAATGAGCACTGAGCTGCTTTCAAAGCAGTGACATACATATGAGTTCATTTGATCTTTACAAGGTCCACAGAGCATCTTAAAGTTTAGAGAGACACGTTCTTGAACTGGTTCTGTGAACTGTAGTTTCATAGATTTTTTTTTTTTTTTTTTTTTTTTTTTTTTTTTTTTGAGACGGAGTCTTGCTCTGTCACCCAGGCTGGAGTGCAGTGGCGCGATCTCGGCTCACTGCAAGCTCCGCCTCCCGGGGTTCACGCCATTCTCCTGCCTCAGCCTCTCCGAGTAGCTCGGACTACAGGCGCCCGCCACCAAGCCCGGCTAATTTTTTGTATTTTTAGTAGAGACGGGGTTTCACCGTGGTCTCGATCTCCTGACCTCGTGATCCGCCCGCCTCGGCCTCCCAAAGTGCTGGGATTACAAGCGTGAGCCACCGCGCCCGGCCAGTTTCATAGATTTTTTTCCCGCATCGGATTTTTCTTATCACACAAAATAGCAGTACTACAGGAAAAAAAAAAAAAAAAAGATGAAGCCAAACTCAGAACTTATCAGCTCACATACATAATCATTTTCTCCTACAGCGGTAGGTTGTGAGGCTGGCAAATTTCTATGAAAGAACTTTGTGACAGTCCCATTAAACAATACCCTTATGTATCCCAACAAATTTAAACTTAAGCAATATTGAACTATTCCTAGTTTTCTGCAGGTGCCATGCTGTTTCATGATTACATGACTTTGTCCAACTGTCCCCTCTGCCTGGGACCTCTGGCTTCCCTCTCTTTTCTGCCTGGACAAATCCTATTTTCCCTCTAAAACTCTGTTTAAAAATCATCTCCATGGAAACTTTCTTCTCCGTTCTCCATCTGTATTATTTGTTTATGAACCCAACTTCCCCTGACCTTGAGCACTCAAAAGGCAAATCATGCATCTTATTCATCTTAGTATCTTCATGGTGTCTCCTAAGTGTGATAGAGGCTAAAAAATCAATGACCAGTCTGAAACACAATATTAAAAGTGACTACTCTTCTCACTAGATCCATTTGAACCACATTAATAAGAATACAATAACTAGGCCAGGTGTGGTGGCTCACGCCTGTAATCCCAGCACTTTGGGAGACCAAGGCAGGTAGATCACCTGAGCTCAGGAGTTCAAGGCCAGCCTGTCCAACATGGATAAACCCCATCTCTATTAAAAATACAAAAATTAGCAGGGCGTGCTGAGAGGCACCTGTAATCCCAGCTACTCAGGAGGCTGAGGCAGGAGAATCGATTGAACCCAGGAGGCGGAGGTTGCAGTGAGCTGAGATCGCACCACTGCACTCCAGCCTGGTGAAAGAGCTGAGATCACACCACTGCACTCCAGCCTGGTGAAAGAGCAAGACTCCATCTCAAAAATAAGAATACAACAACTTAATAGCAATAATTTATGACTATTATGTGGACATGTGCTTAAAGCAGTTATCCTACAGCCAGTTGATTTTTTTTTAATTTTTCATTTACATTTTCTTTTCAGTAGGAGGATATCAGAGCAGTTCAGAATGTAGATGCTAAAGCCAGACTGTGTGCAAAGCCTGACTCTTCCTCTTCATAGCCACCTAACATTGGAGAAGGCATTCAGTTATCTGGGCCTCACTCTATTTTGTGTGAAATGACTAGAATAACAGTACTTGTCTCACTGGATTTTTGTGGGGATTATGTGAGTAAATGCATGCAGAGTTCTTAAAACAATACCTGGCACCTAGTGGATTCTCAATATTGGCAGTTTAATAGTACATCTACTAAAATTTTTAATTACCTATGATCAAAAGTATACATACAAAACAACCCTGGATATATTTATTCCTGTCACATCCATTCATGTTCCAACATGTTCTTTTGAATAAATTCAGATGGTTTTCATTTACTTTTTTACTCCCATATTTTTACTAAATGAGCTACATGGGTAAAACTATGTAATTAAGTATCTAAGTTATCATTGTTCCATTAAATGTAATGCAAACTGCATGCACAATTGTAAATGTTCTAATAGTCACATTAAGAACAATATAAACTTACAGGTGACATAAATTTTAATATTGCTTTTTTTTTTTTTTTTTTTTTTGAGACAGAGTCTCTCTCTGCAGCCCAGGCTGGAGTGCAGTGGCATGATCACGGTTCACTGCGGTCTCAAATTCCTGGGCTAAAGCAATCCTTCTGCCTCAGACTCCCGAGTAGATGGGACTACAGGTGTGGACCACGACATCCGTCTTCTTTTTATTTTTATTTTTTTGTATGGATAGAATCTCACTATGTTGCCTAGGTTGGTGTCAAATTCCCAGCCTCAAGTGATCCTCCTGTCTCAGCCTCCCAAAGTGCTATCATTACAGGCATGAGCCACCACTCCCAGCAATAATATCATTTATTTAAATAAATTTTAATATTATTTTACTTTTAATATTATTAAATATTATTTTAAACGTGCAATCAATATAAAAACTATTGAGATCCATTGTACTAGCCACATTTTAGGCACTCACTGGCTGCACATGGCCAGTGGTCTGGGCACTGGCAATGGCTTTATTTTAATTTTATTTTTTATTTTTTGAGACAGAGTCTCACTCTGTTTCCCAGGCTGGAGTGTAGTGGCGCGATTTCGGCTCACTGCAACCTCCACCTCCCGGGTTCAAGCAATTCTCCTGCCTCCACCTCCGAAGTATCTGGGACTAGAGGGGCACGACGCCACACCCAGCTAATTTTTAGTAGAGACAGGGTTTGACCGTGTTGCCCAGGCTGGTCTTGAACTCCTGAACTCAGACAATCTGCCCGCCTAGGTCTCCCAAAGTGCTAGAATTACAGGCATGAGCCACTGCACCAGGCCGGGCAATGGCTTTTTAATTCAAAGATGCTATTTCAACTCAATAAGATGCAGCTTTTTAAATTTGTCACTAGGTGGTGCTGGAGACAAATACAGTACTGCTCCTTGACTAGAGGAAAAGTTCTTAAAATGATGCAGTCAAATCTTACAGTACAGTGTGCCTTTGGCTATGATGATTACAAATCCTACAAAGATAGTTGTGATGAAGTAACAGGATGAAATTATCATCTTATAATAAGAAACAAGCAACATTAAGAAGCAAACACATCCTAATTCTCCTCTAACAGCTATTCTGAAGTTTGCTGGGCCCAGTTTATGTGCAAGACCATGAAGTTTTAAAATTTCGTGAAGTTTTAAAATTTCTGTAATTCCTGTAAAGTGTTTAATTTCACCATATAAGTTGCATCTGATGGAATCTCTTTTTATCCTCAGAAGGCTTAGGGTGTTTAAATCACTTGTTTAGAACTACAGTTTATTTAGCCAAATTTCTTTTCCAGTTACACTCTTGAACAATACTTCACATCGCATACAAACACCATAGCATCTGCCCTTGAGGTTTGAATAGGTGACATTTATTTTGCTTGCAAAAACTAACTAGGAACAATAGGATATTTTCACTTAAGGGTGCAACTCTCAAAGGTACATGTATTTACTTTCTCATCAATTACAACAGAAATGGTTTTCAAGGGAATCATTATTTAAAACTAATTTCTAACTCCATTCCTTTAACCAATTCAAAATTGCCTCTATCTTCAGTTACTTTACTACATTCTTTGCTTCTCAGTCTGAAAACACATAGACAAACAACTCAGGGTTCCAAGCTCACCGGAAATATCATTATGCTTATTATGTTACAAAGCTTCTGCACCTTTAATCAGAAATGTCCCCTCTTCCACCAAGTATGAGGATTGCACAGTGGCAGGCACTGCTAGCTGCTTACCCAGTCGTTCTTCCCATGTTCTTTGTAAATATAACTCAGATTTTGCTCAGATTAGCTACGTATCTAATTAAATATTCATCTTCCCACTGTTGGTTGAAGCCAGGAGTAAGTCAGACATACCCTGCTTCTTAAGATATAATAATTTGCCAAGAAATACTGAGGGAAGCATTTGCTGTCTTTGCAAGGAACAAATAGGTCTGGTACCATTCTTCTTTACTTCTTCCTGCCTTGAACTCGCATAATGGAGAGAATACAGCTGTCTGCTGCCCTGAGGCAATTAGCAAGGGGATGAAAACTATGAACAGCAAAAGACAGAGCTCTGGGCCTCTAATGCATTGCTGTGAGCTGATCAACTCTAGGATATCACCTTCCTTCAAACTTGCTATATAAAAACACATTAACTCACTATTTTATGCTGCTGTTAGTTGAGCGCTATGTTACTTACAGCTAAATTTATTCCTAACATGGACACCTTCTTGCTTCTGCTCCCCAACCCTCACTTGCCTTCTCACCATTCAATAGGACTCTGTATGTCCTCCCCTCAGAGCTAATTTCATATGGTTTTTCCCCTCATAGATCACTATTCATGGAGTTGAGCTAGCAAAGTTCATCCTGGCTAATAAATATATTTAATATTATTGTTATATCATAATTCTGACTCATAAGTAGATTCAAAGGTGAGATTTCTATGAAAACTGGGAGGGAATAGAAATAGATGGTAATGCTAACC
Source organism: Symphalangus syndactylus (assembly GCF_028878055.3). Classification (NCBI taxonomy): domain Eukaryota; kingdom Metazoa; phylum Chordata; class Mammalia; order Primates; family Hylobatidae; genus Symphalangus; species Symphalangus syndactylus. The sequence goes on from NC_072438.2 coordinate 29,267,667, forward strand.
AGCATGTAAGGGGCCCTTTACATTTTACAGAGGCCTTTTGCAAGCACTCTTTCATTTGACCCCACAGCAGCTTTGCACAATAGGTATGATTAATAGTCAGTCCTCTTTTACAGGTATGAAAATTGAACCTTAGAAAGGTTAAGTTACTCCTCACTGTCATACATCCATTATAATATAAACCTCCTGCTGGAGACTTGGTATGACAATACCATAATTTGTACCATTTCTACTTAATTCCTTTGCTTGTTGGGATGATAACAAAGATTAACATTTATCAAAGAGATACTCTATGCTGCAGGCATTTGCTGGAACAAGAGTGTTACATATGTCATTGCATTTAATCCTCACAATCCTATAGCCTGATACCATTAATATCCCCATTATAGATGAGGAAAGTGAGCCATTATCCAAAAACAATCCACCCTCCTCAGCCACTCCTCAGGCTGTTCCTGACATAATGCCTACATAGCATATCTCTATCCTTAGCTCCTAAGATATTGGACTTTTGTTTTTGAGTGAAAACCAAGCTTCTAAACTAGACTCACCCGATCTTCTGCTTTGTGTTTGTACAATTATTTATTTCCATTGCTGCTAGACTGTAAATATCCTCCGTCTTTAAGAATGGCAACAATCTGGCCAGGAGCAGTGGCTCATGCCTGTAATCCTAGCAGTTTGGGAGGCCGAGGTGAGTGGATCACTTGAGGTCAGGAGTTCGAGACCAGCCTGGCCAACATGGTGAAACCCCGTCTCTTCGAAAAATACAAAAATTAGCTGGGTGTGGTGGCGCCTGCCTCTAATCCCAGCTACTCGGATAGCAGCGAGACGAGATCACACCATTGCACTCCAACCTGGGGGACAAGAGCAAAACTCCGTCTCCAAAAAAAAAAAAAATGGCAGCAATCTGTCTCATATCATGTAAAAATGCAGCATTAAACTATTTGATTTTATTTTCCTATTGAAATGATGTTAATGAATTTTGGCTCTGAAAGCCTGTACTTCAAAAAAACTCACTGGATTCCTGACTTTAAATTAGCTTACAGTTTTCTTTCAACTCCAAGAAGAAGGTTTAATTTAAAATGTACTTAATAAGAAAGTATGCACTTCGAAGATAAGCAAATACAGTTTTCATGTGGTTTAAAACAAGGCCTTTACTAATCAATACAAAGGTTGGGGTGGGCGAAGAAAAGTCAATACATAAAACAAGATACTTGTACCTATTCTACTGATACTATTGATATCATATTACTCTTGAACAAAAAAAATCAGGCAGATTTAGACGGTGGGTGTTTTTTTTACTTGGATATAAATACTTAAATGATTCCTTTTTGTTCTGATAACACAATGGAATAATGTGGGTTCTAGTTTTATCCAAATTCTGCCATTTACTAGTTACTAGTTACTAGACCATTAACAAGTTGATGATACTCTCTAAGCCTCAGTTTCCTCATCTCTAAAATAAAGCTAATATGTTGACCCCTCATTTTTATTTGGAACTTTTAAGTAAACTAATAGATTTAAATTGTTTGGCCAGGCATGGTGGCTCACGCCTGTAACCCAGCACTTTGGGAGGCTGAGATGGGCAGATCACCCTGAGGTCAGAAGTTCGAAACCAGCCTGGCCAACATGATGAAACCATGTCTCTGCTAAAAATACAAAATAAAAAAATAAAAAAAAAATAAGTTAGCTGGACATGGTGGTGGGTGCACGTAGTCCCAGCTACAAAGGAGGCTGAGGCATGAGAATTGCTTGAACTTGGGAGGCAGAGGTTGTAGCGAGCTGAGCTCATTCCACTGCACTCCAGCCTGGGCGACAGAGCAAGACCCTGTCTCAAAAATAAAATAAAATAATAATAATATATTGTTTGCCACATGCCTGTATATAGTATGCATTCAGCAAGTATAAATTCATACTCTTCTCTCCTTAAATCTCCCAAACTAACTTGATTATTTTAACCATGCTTCTCAGGTTTGTTAGCCTTTGAAATAAAGGTATTTCTAGAAACCTGATACTAGGAAACAGTGTATTAAAGAAATATTAAATAAAAGTCATTTTTAGGATATAGCTATCACTTTTATGACCTAAAGAAATAGTATAGGTTTCATATTATAATGACATTTTGTATGCTCTTTAAAGCAAGATTTTATTTATTTGCATTTTCTTTTTAAGCCCTGGTGAATGTACTCATTCTTGGGTTTTACTTTCTAGAAATGCTTGAAAATAGATAAATACCAGTATTGCATTATGTAGATGACAAAAGACATGTGCATGAAAAAGTGCATATTTCCAAAGAAAATTGGAAAGATCTCCATCTTTCTATATAAAACTTTGAAATGACATTGATAAAATTATAGAGAAAGGCTTTGTTTGGTAATTTTCTTAATCCCTAGAAATTCCAATCATCTTCAACCAAAGATGGCAATAACTCTCACTGTAAGTAGGACAATAGGAGCTCATGACATCCGCAGTTGTTGGAGAATGAGATTTCTGACTTTCAGAAAATCATGTGTCTGAATTTACTGCAAATAATTGAAACTATGGCTTTCAAAGCTGCCCCTTAGAGTCCCGTGATATCTTGTGCATAAGTCTCTCAAGCCTGCTTTACATTCTATTTTCTTTTTATATATAACTTTCCTTATCACTAGAAAGTGTCCCTATTGAGATTCAGAGACAAGGCTTAATTTGATTTTGTGTTAATAATACCATCTAGCATAATGGCTGACACTGGCTGGTAGACCGTCGATACAATTTTAACAGAGTAAGAGAAAGAAAAAAAGGAAAGATGGAAGGAAGTAACAAGTAGGGAAAGAGGGAGGAAGAGAAGGAAGGAGGGAAGGAAAAATAATGAAAGAAGGAAGGAAGGAGGGAAGGAGGGAAGGAAGGGAGGGAGGGAGGGAGGAAGGAATGAAAGAAGGAAGGAAGGAAGGAAGAAAGGAAGGAAGGAAGTCTCCTTTGCATCAGAATTGAAAGCTCATATTTATTTCAGTCTGCCTTTCTTAAAGTGACTGCATTTTGAACTGAGTTCATTACCCAAGTAGTCATTAAAGCAATCCTATTGAAATACTATTACTCCTTTAATTTGTAATGACTTCACTTAACGTCACCTTTTGTCTGAAAGGCTTTTATTTGCAGATGGCATTCAGACAAAAGGTTAGTCATTTTTTAATCAAATTTGAAGCACCGTAAATGACAATTGCTCCTTGGTAAAAGATGACAAAAAAAATATCTAAAAAACTGATGTTTTATTTTGTACTTCTCCACAGTGTGGCAGCAGAGAATTAGAAGTGGAAAAAGTCACCAGTTGGGGTGAAAAGTCATTCAGAGTCTGGTTCAGGGAGACTCAGGCCACAGAGATACTCTCAACACATATACATGAGAATCAAATGGCAATAGGTTCACCTGTGCTCACAGGAACTGAACAGAAGAAAATATTGCTTAACAAGCTTCTTATGTTTGCTGTAAGATATGCATTGGCTTTGCTGAAGTTCCCTCAGCATTTAATAGGTAAAATCTATCGGAAATGTTAACATTTCTTTTGGACTGAATAAAGGTCAACATAATTGGCTGATTTATATGACATTAATCTACTGAAAGAATGTCCAGTTAATTGCAGCAAACCTTTATTAAACAATGAACACAATCTCACATTATGGCAGATCCATTAAATAAAAATAGCGGCAATCCCATATGGGTGTCACAAGGAGTAGATGAGATAACACACCAGGAAGTGCATGTGGCTTGTGTGGAGTGAACAGAAGACAAATGCTGTTACATTGTTACCATTTTCTCCACTGCTACCATCACCATTCCACCTCCACTCACCTGACACCACTCTGTTCCAAGCAGAGAAACACTAGTCATTTGTGGAGAAACAAAAATGACTAAGAGGACAGCCCTGCTGTGGAAGAGTTCCTTCTCCAGTAACAGAGATGAAGATGTAATTAAATAACTGTGTCATTGTATGATATGGGAACAAATCCATCTACCTCAACATGTGGCTTGGACTTACCTCCCACTCTCAACATACTGTCTACATGAATAGGAGTCCACTACTCTGTTTTCTTCATTTGCCTTTACCTTTACTATTCCAGAAGACTCTCATTCAGGCAAATAACTTGACAGCTCATTACATTAAAGAAATTTCCTGAAAAATCCATCAACGCTTCATGAGAAAGCATCAACAGACAACAAACTCATCTTTATCAACAGCTTGTGTTGGCGATATGTGAGAAGCTGTCAATGGACAGATAAGTACCAGAAAGTAGCATAATACACTATGCATCCTTTATCACTGGCATGAAGAAATCAGAAAAACATGGGTTTGAATCCTAGATCTGCCTCTTACTATCTGCAGGATTGTGTTCAATGTATTAAATAATTGTCAGCATATTTTTTTATTCACCAATAGTATATTTCCAGTGGTTTGCTGTGAGAATGGAATAGTGTAACATAGGCAGAACCTTCAGCCTTCACGTGGCATGTGCTAAATGCTCAATACATTTTTTCTCATCTTCCTCTTAATCATTCTCTATTAACTATTCTTTCAACGTTGCTACTTTATTGTTTTTAGCTGTCATTTAGATAACCACAAGAGGAATAATGAAAAGAATCCAAATCCTTGGCTTGAACAATGGTACAAAATGTATTTAGTCCACTCTGCTGGGTCTATGGATCTGTACGACCTGAAGGTAGGAGGATTTAGGAGAGCTTGGTTTACTAATAAGCCTAACAGGGGTGGAAAAATAGCACTTCCTACACAAGAAAACAGGTTAAAATTATGATCAAACACTAGTCAGGTTTCCTTTCTTAAAATAGGTGTAGATCCTTTCAACAAAAGAGATTTGTAAATTACAGTGATGATAAAGGCCTTAAGAAAAGTGAAGTTATTAGCCTTGTGTGTCACTCTTTCTAACATGAGGCTGTCAGACGTTCTAAAAAACCAGAAAAATGTTAACTGTAAGATGGTCCCTGGCGCTTTGGAAACAATGCAGTTTCCCTGATATAACCTTAGAAATGAACCATTTGGGTAATTCGCATGAGCTGATATTGTTTCTAAGTGGTATTTATGCTTTCAAAAACGACAGTAACATGATGTCTTTAGTAATATTTCCCAAGGAGTAAACATGTTCAGTTCAGCAGAGAAAAGCATGGTGTCACTAACTCCAGGCAATCGGATTGCTACAAGCCTAATGTTTTTCAACACAGCACACAGAGGAAAAGGACAGATATTTTAGAAAAGACATCATTATATTATTGATATCCACACAATAAAATATAACTGCTTCAAGTAGAGTGTATGTTTCCACAGAGAACTCAGAGCCAACAAAAACAGCCCTAATGGGAAAAATAGTAACTAAATAATTATGTCTCTTCTTTCCTCAAAAGAATTAAAATTGCATTTATGGATAAGCAAACCCAATCAACACAGGGTCGTTGGAGGGTTACAGAAGAAACAAGATAAAAATAAAAAGGGAAACATTCAAAGTAAAAGGAGGGATAGAAATAGGAAGCACCTGTTAAATTACAACAGAAAAATAAAGTGAAAGAAAGACTCTTTCTCCAGTAGATATTCTCAAATATTCGCCCTCACCTCTCACAAAGAGAATAGTGGAAAATATAGGCTGACCACTCCTTCCCAAGGAAAGCATTATTATCTAAGCCTGATGTATTCATCTTCTGGGGGAGATGTGTGCCTGCAAGAAGACAATTCATTTATTTATCAATTAATTAATTAACTCATTCATACTTTCTTACTTCTATCCTAAACATGACCTATGAAGTCCATTTGATTTAGCCACTACCTATTTCCCAGTATTACCTAACACAATATGTTCTTACATTCCAGCTATCCTAAATTTTTTTCAGTGGCTTCACCATCTCCCTCCTTTTCTCTAGAAATGATTTCTTACTTCTTTACCAAGCTGGTTTCCACTTATCCTTTAGACTGGCGCTTAACCATCGCTTCCCTAGAGCTTTCCATATGCCTCTCAACTAGGCTGGAGCTCAGTGATGGGGGCTCCTGCTCTGGAAAAACTCTCCACTTCTGTACTGCCATACTCATTGCATTTATAAGTTTCTTTCTAAATGGGTGCTATAGTTTGAATGTGCAAAGATCATGTGTTGGAAATTTAATTCCCAGTGCATTTGTGTTAAGAAGTAGGAACTTTAGGCTGGGCGAGGTGGCTCACGCCTGTAATCCCAGCACTTTGGGAGGCCAAGACGGGCAGATCATGAGGTCAGGAGATCGAGACCATCCTGGTTAACACGGTGAAACCCCGTCTCTACTAAAAATACAAAAAAATTAGCTGGGCGTCGTGGCAGGCACCTGCAGTCCCAGCTACTCTGGAGGCTGAGGCAGTAGAATGGCGTGAACCCTGGAGGCAGAGCTTGCAGTGAGCCAAGATTGTGTCACTGCACTCCAGCCTGCGTGACAGAGCAAGACTCCATCTAAAAAAAAAAAAAAGTTAGGGACTTAAGAGTAATTAGATCATAAAGGCTTCAGTCTCATAAATAGATTAATGTCATCATCACAGGACTGGTTCATTATCCAAAAGTGGGTTTCTTAGAAAAGGACGAGTTTGGTCCTTCTTGCCCTCTCTCTCTCTTTTGCCGTCTGCTCTTCCACCATGGGATGACACTACAAGAAGGCCCTTGCTTGATGTTGGTCCTTCAGCCTTGGACTTCCAAACTTCCAGAAGCATGAGCCAAATACATTTCTGTTCCTTATACATTACCCAGTCTGTGGTATTCTATTATAGTAGCACAAAATTGGCTAAGAGAATGGGCTCTGTCTCTTGCATTCACCAGTGTGTTATCATCTTGCAGACCAGTTGCAAAAAGTAGTAGCTCAATTTATTATTGTTCAATGACAGAATAAACAAATCAAGAAACTGGTTGATGAATGAAAAACATCTAGCAAGAAAACCTACGTTGAGCTCTAACCTTGAGCAAAGTGCTATGAGAAGCAAGGGTGTAGGTAAGGGAGGAATCATAGTGTCTTCCTAAATATCTTCAGAAAAAGTTCTCATTTCTCCCTTTGCTGTCCCACGAATAACACTTGTATCTCCTGTATAATATACAGAAGGTCTCTTCATATTGCCCAAAGTTCAGTCAATGTACAAAGTAATCCAGCTCTATTGAGCCATCTAAAATCGAGGTCAGAAACTGTCACATGTGCATATCAAACGGCAGAATAAGTCTTACCACAACAATCACGCTTTTCCTTTCACCCATTGAAAACTGATGAAAGAACTTGAGGAGAAGTACAGGAGAGACAAGGTTGGTGGATGTTCTTTTTCTCTCTCAAACTCCCCAAACTAAATTGGTCGTTGACATCTGTCAGAGTCACTAATCAATATTTACCGTACTTATAAAAAGGAAGGGCTTGCATCAGTTTCTTCTCCTGTAGGCTGCTGAGCTGAAGAACACTCAGGTCTCCCTTAGCACGATCCAGAAAATCTGTGCAGAACCCTCTGGAGTTGTGTCTGGGAGGAGTTTTGGAACATGAAGTTGTGTCTGGGAAGAGGAAGTTTAGGAACATGAAGTTGTATCTGGGAAGATTTTAGCAACGTGAAATTTAGAAACATGAAGTTGTGTCTGGGAAGAGTTTAGGAACATGAAGCTGTGTCTGAAAAGAGTTTAGGAAAGTGAAGTTGTGCCTGGGAAAAGGAAGTTTAGGAACATGAAATTCTATCTGGGAAGAGTTTAGGAACATGATGCTGTGTCTGGGAAGAGTTTAGAAACATACACAATAATAGAGACTGGTTCCTGATTGCAGTCTGGAGAATACCAAAGACTGGTAGAGGATTGGTACAGCAGCCCATGTGTGCAGAGAATGTGATGTAGCGTGCCTGGGAAAAATGGGTACAGCTCATCCCGGGTCCATGAAACACTCAGGGGATGTCAGAGAAAATCCTCATGGTTTTTTGTGAAGAACAATGGAAATTCTAAGGCTCCATGAACAGCTGAAAAGTCTAACATAGATAAAGGGGTTGTGCATCCTCCATGAAGGCAGGGCCACAGTGAAGCTAAATATACACTCCCTGGAAAATAATAAGAACAACATACTCAGAAACAACCACGTCAGAGTGGGATCTGGGACCCCCTTCATAACCATAAACACAGGTATGAAGTATTTTTCTCCCTCCTTACTCTGCCTCACATACCAGAGGAGCTCAGTCATAAATGAAACAGGAAAGGAAGTAGAGAGTTTTGAACCCGAAATGCGATTGGGAATTTCAACGTCCTAAGTTTAATATCTAAAATTAATCAGAAAGTTCTAGAAGATTCCCAATATGTGAATGGAGGCAAAGAAGCAGGGGAGGTACACAGTAAAATTGGAGACAGTTTGTAAAAGAAATAAAAGCATCTTATGTTTATGCTCCAATGAATCGAGGTATTTCAATAAACTGGTATGTTTCTGTTAATCATAGATTTTTTTTTATCTTGCCTAATATGAGTCATTACATGCCTACACTCCTTCACGGTTAAGATTCTGCCTTACTTATTTCTGTAACAGCAACCCTGTTGCTGACATATTGACTGACATTCATCAAGTACTTGTTGAAGAACTGCTGTGCACATAAATTCAAATCTCCCTTAACAAAAGGTTAAAGAAACAATCATGGGAGTACAATGCCACCACTAGTGCACCTGTGCTTGGTAATTACCCTCTCTGTATGTACAGCTTTCTCTGATACATTGTAGAAGATCTAAACTAGGAGACTTCTAATAACTTCTACCATTTACTGTGGGGTTTGCTATGTGGATGTTATCCTATTTATTCCACACAAAAGCCTACGGTGGTATTATTCTTTCCATCTCACACATAGGACAATGAAAGCTTTCAGAAGACAGGGGCTTGCTTCAAGGTCATACTGCTAGTAAGAACTGAACATGAGACTTCCCATCCCAAGTCTTTGAGATTCCAAATCCTGCTCCTATTCCACCCGCCCACATTTTTCATAGTGCCTCATCCCTGAATTTGGAATAAGATCAAGGGTAGCACACATACCCCCTACTCTATCAAACATTCACTGGTCATCCGTGGGATCAATATATTGGCCTGGAAAGTCCAAAGACAGACACAGTGAGCACAAATGCCTCAAATCCGGCATCACCCTGGGGAGTTAGTTACAGGAAATTGCTTTCTTCCCTTTCTTCTTTCTTTCTTCAGCAGTCAGTTCTAAGACAACTAGTATAAACCATTTGCATTTTCTCTACAGCAGAGGAGACCCTAACCCCCTAATCATCAAGGAGACACATATAGGCTGAACAGCAGCCTGCTGGTGGGAGATGCAGCAGGTGAAGGTGAGCAGAGGAATCAGTCTATGAAAACTTGAAGCTCTCAGCCTCATTCAGCTCTCAACCACTCAGGGAGGACTGAGGACACAGAAAGGACCTGCAGAGGCTAAGCCATTACCACGGTGGATGAAAATATCCCTACGCTGTGGTGGAGAAAACAGGCGTTTTTCGTCTGTATCAGGAATGGGGTTCTACTAAGCTTGCATTTGAAATTACACAATTGAATCCCCTGTAAGTCATCTCTGTACTCTGCGCAGGCCAGTGATTTCTAAATGTAGAACACATAGGATGTGGCCGAACTGCCAGGATATTTTCAGGGACACTGAAACAGCTCCTTGATAAACCCCTGCATAGCCTGGAGCCCAAGAGGAGAGAGTTTGAGCCCTACTCAAAATCATGTTCAGGTTAAATAACAGCTAAGAGTTGACTGCCTCTTATGGACCATGCCCTGTTTTAAGCACTTTAATTAATTTAGTGAATCCTCCCAACAAGCCCATAAAGAAATACCATTATTACATCCATTTATCCCACCGAGCAAACCGAAGAAAATGGGGCTTAAGTAATTTTCCCAGGGTCATGGTTATGGACTGATTATTTACGTCTCCCCCAAATTCACATGTTTAAATCCTAACCCCTAGTGTGATGGTATTAGGAGGCGGGGCCTTTGGGAGGTCATTCAGACATAAGGGTGAAGCCCTCCTGGATGCGATTAAGGCCCTTATAAAAGAGGTCCCAGGGAACTTGGTTGCTCTTTCACCTATGTGAGGATACCTTGAGAAATTGGCCATTTATAGCCCAGAAGAGCCCTGTATTAGTCAGGGTTCTCTAGAGGGACAGAAATAATAGGATATATATAATATGTGTATATATATATATATATAAAATATGTGTATATATATAAAATATGTGTGTGTGTATATATATATATATATATATATATATATATATATATATATAAAGAGAGAGAGAGAGAGGAGTTAATTAAGTATTAACTCAGCTGATCAGAGTGCCCCACAATAGGCCATCTGCAAGCTGAGGAGCAAAGACAGCCAATCCAAGTTCCAAAACTGAAGAACCTGGGGTCTGATGTTTGAGGGCAGGAAGCATCCAGGGCAGGAGAAAGATGTAGGCTGACAGGCTAGGCCAGTCTAGTCTTCACATTTCTCTGCCTGCTTTATATTATAGCCATGCTGGCAGCTGATTAGATGGTGCCCACCCAGATTAAGACTGGGTTTGCCTTTCCCAGCCCATGACTCAAATGTTAATCTCCTCTGGCAACACCCTCACACACAGACACACCCAGGATCAATACTTTGCATCCTTCAACCCCAATCAAGTTGACACTCAGTATTAACCATCACAAGGCCCCTCACCAGAACCAGCCATACTGGCACTCTGATCTCAGTTTTCCAGCCTCTAGAGCTGTGAAAAATATATGTTTGTCATTTAAGCCACCGGGTCTATGGTATTTTGTTATAGTGGCTGGAATTGACTAAGACAGTCACACAGCTAGGAATTAGTGCAGCTGGGATTTGAACCCAGGTGATCTCATTCCTAAGAGCTACATCATACTCAAGTGAATAATGTCTCTGCTTTTACAGGTCTTAGTTAAAATTCACAGAAGCGTTATTTTCTGTGGGGCTATCTAATTAAGAAGTGAACTCAGAACTTGGCTTGATGTTTCAGTACAGTGTGTAGCCCTGAGTAAACAATGTGTTATGAAGAAGCCCACAGAGGAAATTTTGCAAGACAGTCTATTTCTCCTTTTACCTTTAACTTGGATAGTTTATTTTTAAATGAAAAATGCTGTCTGCCCACCTGAGAAAATAATTTAGGCAAACATTTCTACCACTCTTGTTTCAATATACTTTATCCAACATGTGTGATATCTATAGACTACTTCAATTGGGGTAAGAAGTATTCCTGGGTTGACATTCACATGGTGAAAATGTATGCTTTGGGGGCATATAAAGATACCGGAGCATTCTTAATTTATTCCATTATCTTTTAATTAAATTGCCCTCTATTATTATTTTGAGAAGTAGAATTGTGAACTTATTGAAGCATAGAATTGGGCATCCAGTACTTTTGTCATAATCACTGCATCTTCAATTCATGTGTCCTTCAGAGCTTTATCTCTTTTGTGCCTTTAATTACTAAAACTACACCCAGCTTTGAAACACAGTACTCCTTCCACAGGGCAGCATCCAACAGGGGCATCCAGTGACATCCAAAATATTTTCAGTGAATATTCTAAGCGAGAAACAGAACAGATATACTTTTCTCAATATTAATACCGCACACTAAGAATTATTTCCATGTAATTTAATGTAAACTATCTCATTTTATTGTGTATACAACTGCCTTCATGTGAAAAATGGGACCAATAATAAAATAGTCCCTTTAATTCCCACATATGATTGTGGTAAGGATTCAATGAATTCATGACATAAACTTCATGAACGGACTTAACACATAGCATGTCCTATCAAGTGTCAGCTCTTGCTCTTTTTCTTTGATCTCTCTACTTGGAGGCTTCACAAGAATATCAAAAATAACATACCTAAAACTGAATTCATCCTGTTCCCTAGGACTACTTGCCATGCCTCTACTCCCCTAACTTCTCTAACTCAGGAACAACATCATCATATCAAAAATCTGGTTGTAGGGCTGTCATCTAATTATTCCTTTCTTGCATTGCCCAGTTGCAAGTCTCAGAGTGGCTACCTCAAAAATATATCTTGACTATTCATTATCTTCACCCAAAGAACCACCTCCTCCAATTTGGACTACTGAAATGCCTTCCTAAGTGCTCTCTCCAATTTCATTCTTAATCATCTCTTACCTTTCTCTTCATAGCAGCCAGAGTAATTTCTACCCATGCAATGGATGGAAGTTGTTTCAATGATGTGTCTTTCTCAGATGTTCCAGAACAATCTGGAAAGCATGTGTGAATTGTACAAAAGCATCCTCATCCATGGAGAGCATTGTAATAAAAAAAAAAAAAAAAAAAAAGCTCCGTTTAATAGTTCTTAGAAGTAGCTGTCTTTCAAGGCACGATACCAACTCTACCTCCTCTAGAGGGTGATGGGGAAACATAGTAGTTTTGAGAGACAATTTAAACACTAATTACTTCAACATGTGTCTGTTATAGTTACTGCTGCATTAATAGAGGCAAATAAGTTGACAGGTGATTGTAAAATACAAGACTATTTTAATATAATATGTGTTAGGATATTTTACTTCAGTCTATACATAATCATCCCCCATGCCAATTGACTGAGGAGATTCATTTAACACTTCAGAGACACCAGGAAAAAAAAATTGCAGGCACCACATTTTTTAACCTCTTTATGAGAGCTTTCTAAGTGAATAACATTACTGTACAAAATGTTTTAGGCAAATATGTGTAGAGCAAAATACATTTTCACCTGCCACCGTATATTCTGCAGCCTCAACTTTTTTTTTCTTCTAGAGACAGAATCTTGCCCTGTCACCCAGGGTGGTGCACTCATAGCTCACTGCAGCCTCTAACTCCTGGGCTCAAGCGATCTTCCGGCCTCCTGAGTAGCTATGACTAAAGGTGCATGCCACCACACCCAGCTTACAGTATATTCTTTATGACTAATCCTTTCTACCCAAAGCAGTAAAAGAAAAAAATAAGACAAAAAATGCAAACTGCTCCTCAAATGCTCCTACCCTTACCCCATCCATCTGTAGCAAAGTGGCTAAAATCATGAGCTCTGGAGATAAATCCTACCTCTACTAGTTACTACCTGTCCAACCATAGGCAAAATTCTCCATTCCTCTAATGTTAAAAACGTTATCTGTAAAGTGGGGATGAAAAAAAATCGTAATATGTATTTCATTAGATTATTGAGTGGATTAAATAAGTTGATATTTGTAAAGTACTTAGAACATTGCTTAGCACATACTACAAAATATATGCATTTGCTTATTTTTATTCCTGTTGCTAAGGTATAAATATTTGTGTCCCTGAAAATCCATATGTTGAATACTAACATTCAAGCTGATGGTGTCAGGAGATGGGGTCTTTAGGAGGTGACTAGATAATGAAGATGGAGCCCCCTATAAGGGGATTAGTGCCCTTATTAAAAAAGGGGAGGGGGACACTATTCACCAACTGCAGAGAGCTAGCTAGCCCCTTCCACCATATTAGGTTACAGCAAGAAGACTGGTTCTCACTGGACATCGAGTCCAGTTTGATCTTGAACTTCCCAGCCTCTAGAAACGGTGAGAAGTAATTTTCTGTTATTTATAAGGTACCAAGCTTATGGTATTTTGTTAAAGAATCCTGAATGAACTAAGACATCTATGGTCTTTATTTTTTTGTATGTCAATGCCTCTGTGCTAGATGAGGTGATTAATTCTATAGGTTGTATGTGTGTGTGTCTGTGTGTGTTTACCATTGTCAAATGCTATATTTAGTATGAGCATGCACTGATAACAGTGACTTGATATGATTTAGTCGTAAATAATATTCCCTGGAGCCAGGTCAAATGTAAATATGCATCAATTTTGGTAATTTGAAATGACTTAGTACTCAATAATATTTACTCATCTTTTTCTTTTCTCTTTTCCTTTTCCTTCCTTCCTTCCTTCCTTCCTTCCTTCCTTCCTTCCTTCCTTCCTTTTACTGTCCTTCTTTCTTTCTTTTCTTTTAGACAGGATCAGTCTCTGTCACCCAGGTTGGAGTGCAATAGTACGATCATAGCCCACTGTCACCTCAAACTCTTGAGCTCAAGTGACTCTCCTGCCTCAGCCTCATGAGCATATGGGACTACAGGTGTGTGCCACTACACCTGGGTAACTTTTTAATTAATATTTTGAGACAAGGTCTTGCTATGTTGTCCAGGCTGGTCTCAAACTCCTGGACTCAAGCGATCCTCTTACCTCAGCCTCCCAAAGTGCTAAGATTACAGGTGTGAGCCACTGTGCCTGGGCTTTTTTGCTTTTTGACACCTTCACATGGAGGCTTTGAAGTACTCTTTTAATGATATATATTGGATAATGTATTTCTTCCTTAAAACATTAACATGGATTTAGAGTATCCAAATTGTATAATATTTCTGCCATGCTTCTTTGCCAACATTTTTTCCATCCTGTGAGGGGGTTCAGGTTTGGTATGAGTCTGAGCCTCTCTCCTCCTCCTTTATTTTCTCCACTTTTGAAAGAATGGAGAGACATAGACATATGTGGGTGGTAGTGTGGGAAGAATAAGCTGGCATGCTCTTCTCTGCTCACTCCTATTTTCACCTGCCTCACTGTGGTAGCATTTCTTTGCTCCAGCCCTTCTTATGGATGGGTTAACAGTGTCTATCATTCTTGGGGTTAGGGTGTGAGCCCATTTGGCTGTCACACTAAACAGATGCTTTGGCTTCCGTGTTTTCCCTGTCATTTCCCCATGTTTGTCCAGAATCAGATAAGAATGAGGTGCTATTTATTGTGTGTCCCCTAGACATTCCCAAAAATGTTTATGTGACTGTAAGCTCTTGCATCTGATTTTTCCTGAAGTGTTGTCTCATTGAGCTTCTTTCTGACTTATGCAGTAGCCACTATGAGTTTTTTTTCTTATGCTTCTTTCAATTCTGTGAATATATCAAGTTCTTTTTCATTTTTGGCTTTTACACCTGCTAATGTTTTGCCTTTTTACTCTTCACTTACTTAACACTTATTTGTTCTTTAGGTTTCATTTTAAATATCAATTCTTCAGGGAAACCTTCTAAGTCAGTCTCATATTATTCCCTTCCATACCATCTAATCTTTTTCTTCCTATCACTTGTTTGTTGAACTATTTTCTGTCTATCTCCATTATCAGATTGTAAGGGCCAAGAAAGCAAAGAGTGCTGTCTGTTGGCTTGACTAGTGATTTTTGTTTTTTTTTTTTTTCATCATGCATAGTGCCTTGCACATAACAGGAAGTCAATAAATATTTGTTGAATCCATGAATGGCTTTTGTCTTAATTTACTTGAACAACCACAAATTCAACATATACTATGTGCAAAGAAATCACTTTGCTATGTTAGTTATGTGCTCCTGCCCTCTGCAAGACTGTTTTCCAATAGAGCCAGTAGCAGCCCAGCTTGAAGCTATCAGAAAGTCATCTTCTCCATCTCCTAACTTGGGGAATTTCCATGCTTTATTTGACAAATAATAACCAGCAAAGTGCACATCAATAAAGAACCACTTATTAAATGAGCAATTTAATTTTTTTGACAAAAATATGTCAAAAAGAGACTTCTATATTAGATTTTATAACCACATGTAAATCAAAACAGTATATGGAAAAACATTTAGATCATTACATTTCATTTATTTTGCATAGTTTGTCTTTCCAACAATATGGAAAACTTCTAGGAGGCAATAGTCCTAATTTCATCTCTGTATTCTTTAAATGCTTAGTATTAGTTGGACAATTTGTAGGTATTCTGTAAACACATGTTGACGTTACTGTTGAGTACTGAAAAGTAAAATAAGGATGTTCTCATTACTTATGAACTCAAATGTGAAGAGGAGTAGAGAGGCTTACATTTTAACTTCAGGAAAAATACTCAGCCACTTTCCCAACCCGCATAAAAATATAAAACAAATGAAAGATGCCTCACAAAATAAGTGGTATCCTAGATAATTTACTCATTGGTATAGTGGCAGCTCATTTCCCAGAAACTGTAATGACATTTTTTTTTTTATTTAAAAGATAAGAATACAGTAGTGTTCATGTTATCACTAGGGTAATAATTATTGTTGCAAAAAGCAGCTCCTATTCTTGTGGTTGTTTTAAACTGGGGATTTAGAGGTATAGGAAGAAATTATAGATTATTATTCTTTGCTTCTTAAGTGATGCACTCTTTATATACAACTGAAATAATTAATAGAAATTCAATCTTCAAGTTATTGTGACATATTTTAGGAAATCAGCAGTAATTATTTCCTATCTAATTTTTATAATCATTAGTAATCAGGTAAGAGTTTATCTTGTTTTGAAAATTAAATTTTATTAAGCTTATAAATTACATTACAACAAAGAAAAATACAGCAATTTTCTTATTACTAAATCAAAAACATTATCCAATTTTTTTTAACTGGAAGTTTTCTTGGATGAATGAATACACAGATGGCATATGAATGGATGCCATCATATGATGAAAGGATCCATCATGAAAGGATGGATATGTAGACAAATATATGAATAAGCACCTGTTATGTTTTGGCTCTGTGTCCCCACCCAAATCACACCTTGAATTGTAATAATCTCTAGGTGTCATGACATGGACCCTGTGGAAGGTAACTGAATCACACAGGCAGGTTTTTCTAGGGCTGATCTTGTGATAGGGAATAAGTCTCATAATATCTGATGGTTTAATAAGGAAGAGTTCCTCTGCACATGCTCCCTCTTGCCTGCCGCCATGTAAGATGTCCCTTTGCTCTTCCTTCATCTCTACCATGATTATGAGGCCTCTCCAGCCATGTGGAACTGTGAGTCCATTAAACCTCTTTCCCTTATAAATTATGCAGTCTTGAGTATGTCTTGATCAGCAGCATGGGAACAGACTAATATAGCACTTAATAATATTCTCATCTGTATGTAACAAAATTGAAGTTACGCACCTTTCCTTGATTGATATGTATATCAATCTATTCATATATATATATATAGATTTATATATATAAAGCGCGTAACTTTAATTTGTCTTAATAATCATGTATCACCTATTATTCTTGGTATTGCACCACAAGGAACACAAGTATGAAAAAGAATTCTATGAGATCTAGGGGTTCATATTCTAGCACAATGGAGGCCATACTTACAGAGACTAAGTTAAACTCCATACATTTTCCACAAACAAAATTTAACAATTTTTAAGGAAATATTATTAAAGAACGCACAGAGCACTCCAGGTTGTCTATGCTTCTACTCATTGAAACAACTCACTCCTCCAGTAGCAGATGAGTTTTATTGAAATGCCTGGGCAATTTGAGGAAATGCTTTTTCCTTATCAGATACAACCCACAACAAATCACAAAAGGGTACTTTTTAATAGTGTTTTCAGGGAACGGGTCTACTGCTACCCTTAGGCTGACAATAATGCTTTAAGCTTTTCCTACATACATCTGCACACTTAAGAGAAAAGAATTTGGCTTACAACATTTTAAACTTCATTAATTAGGATGCCACCATTACAAGGGTTATGGCACTCAGATAATACCTAGTCTGCAGTTTCCATCTGAGTAAAGTAATGGTAGTAAGTGAACATATACTGTCCAAGATAATAATGAATATGATTTGTTGGGTCGTTGATTATATTAAACAGAAATACAAAAATTAATAGGACTTCCTAAGGGAGACCCTCAGTTATTCTGATATTGTTCTACTCATTCCCTTACCTTGGCTAATATTTTTTGAAAACAAGCAATAAGAAAAAGATGAAAGAATCAACAATTCCTACCACATTGAGACGTGGAATCCTTGGCCTATATTACTTTTACACTCATGGAAGATGTTGCAACGTAATGGAAGGGGCATGGACTTGGGCCACAGGAAGAACTTGTTTCAAATTCTGGTCCTGACATTTCTAGTGGGGTTGCCCTATTTTTTAATCAGTAAAATTGGACTAAAATCTATCTAAGGATTAGTATAAATGTGAAATAAATGATTGATGTAAAGAGCCTACCACAGTAGTTGGCACATAATAGGTGTTCGAAAATTGTTAAATGATTCTTACGTTGTAGCTGTTACAGAGGTAAAATTCAATGGATAGAATAGAAACCATTTACAATGCCTTGAAGAACTCAACTATGTCAGATTTAAAAACTGATTTGTATAATCACAAAAAGGAAAAGTAGGACAATCACATTAAATATTGTATAATCAGACTTTGCAAATTCAATCTGAATTTCTTTCTAATTAGTCAAAATTAGTGAGGTATGGTTGTTGCATCTCTTAACTACTGTATCACAGGGTCGGGTCATCACCTGCTTCTATTTATGTTTGCTTTTCCCATAAGGAATCCTCCTAGGTACAAGTCCCATCAATAGGAGCTGGAACATTGCCTAAATGAAAAATTTTATTTATTCCTTACTTCCTGAAGGAACTGCCACGGGGCCGGTCCTAATCAGCACTTCATTTTAATACATTATCATCGAGTTCTAAGGATTAATTTTATAAATGATTAATGAAAATACTTAATTGAATGTCACTCTCTGCTGCCTCCAGCTATTAAAGGTTGTTGCTCTCACTGATTCCAGATCGATGCTTTTTTAAACACTCAGCTTTGCAGCACTTTAAACTAGGTCTTCATTTAGAGACTGACCTGTGGCTCAAATAAAAAAATCTGGATTTTGAGTTATTGTTGTTGTTGTTTTTGGAATGATTGTACAATGCTTGACCAGCGACAGTTCATGTTGATTTCCTCCAACAGTTCATGTTTGCTTTCCTCCATAGAAACAGAAACTCGGCCGGGCATGGTGGCTCATGCCTGTAATCCCAGCACTTTGGGAGGCGGATGCAGGTGTATCACGAGGCCAGGAGTTTGAGGGCAGCCTGGCCAATGTGGTGAAACCCCGACTCTACTAAAAATACAAAAATTTGCTGGGCGTGGGGGCGGGCGCCTGTAGTCCCAGCTACTCAGGAGGTTGAGACAGGAGAATCGCTTAAACCCGGGAGGTGGAGGTTGCAGTGAGCCAAGAACGCGTCACTGAACTCCAGCCTGGGCGACAGAGGGAGACTCCGTCTCAAAAAAAAAAAAAAAAAAAAAAAAAAAAAAAAAAAAAAAAACAAAACAGAAACTCAATTTGGGGGGGTGGGTGTGGCAAATGCTCCAGCTAAGCTGCAAGTTCTTGCACCCTTACAAGTGGTCATGTGGCATGGCTTTCGGCCAATGAAAAGCCTGCTTAGGATTTCTGCAAAAGTTTTGCTGTCCTTTTACAGGTTTTTGCCCCTTCCTCCATATTGCTTCTGTTCTTTCCTCCTGCCCAGAGCGTGAAGGAAGATACAGTGCAGCAGCTATTTTTGGATTAGGAGAATGAAGACTAAGGAGACTGGAATCGAATCAAGATTAATTCAGCAGTTACCATAATAGACAGCAGCATGGATTTGGCCCATAGTCATTATTTGCTGACCCCTACTATAGACAAATGGATTAAGTTCAGCCCAGAATCAAGACAGAATAGGAAGGGAAATGATAATACAAACTGTGCAACTGCAGAGGAGGAGAAAGGGTGCAAAATACATTAAGAACACCTGTGTCCACAGCTCACCCAGTGATGGAACATCAAGTACCAAGGATATGTACAAGTTCCAGACAGTGGTTAAAGCACACTTCCTCAGGTTAAGATAAGTTCAAGAAGTAGAAAAGTTCACACTGCAGCTGAGATAATTCAGTTTTGAGATAAGAGGATGAGTTGGAGCTGAAACTAATGGAATGTGCTATAAAATTGTATAGAAATCAATCTTAGTTTTTTTATCTTCTTTTTCTTCAAAGAAGGTTTGTTATAATAAAATATTATCAGACCTCCTTCTATGCTTGTTATACTTTTTAAGACACCCTGGATGGTAGTAAATCCTTGGATTCCATTTCAGGATATAAGCAGAAAGAGTTGGGAAGAGACCATGAAATCTCTCAAGAGAGAATGTCAAGAGAGGCATTATCATCATTATGGTCTCTCTTGCATGATCTCAGGTATTATGAGATAAAATACAAGTGTACTATTGCTTTGTGAATCTGAGGCTATCTGGCCTTTCTTAACATGAAATACATCATGGCATGTCTTGAAAACTTAAGCTTTGATCATGTTCAGTGAATAGAGAGGATTGAATGTTTTATCAGTCTAATGAGTTGAAACACAATTCGCAAGGAACTCTGAAGACTTTTCATTCTGTCATCATTCCACTATGTGGTAAATAATAGCTAGCACATATTGATCACTAATTAGGCATCAGGCACTTTGTAGTGCACTGTATGCAGTCTACAGTTGAGCTCATCTAAACTTCCAAACAGCAGTATAAGGTGTCATGACCATGCTAATTTTTCAGACAGTCTTACAGGGAAAGGGCAAGTTTCTTAACCTCAATTTGTATGAAGCACTAAGATATTTCAATGAATATTCTGGATCCAATGTGTTTCTCTTTACAATTTTTGGTGGAAAAAAAATCTGCTGTCAAATACACAATGTACTTTTGTTTCCTAGGTTATACAGCTCTAGCTACAGTCTTGAGCCCTACACAACCCTGAAATTGAGAGTAAACAAATGTCACAAACATGACTGTATTATTCTTTAAAACATTTTGTTTACAATTCAGTTTGGTGAGTAGTTGTCTTTAAAGTTTTTATTCTTTAAATATTTGCTTTTCTTTCTATTTTGTAATATATCAATACTTAGGAAAATACAGTCTGAATAAATGTGTATAACTTATCACAATAATTTTTAAGATACCAGCAAACATTTGGTCAAAATTGGGCAAATAATTGTTGATATAATACATTAATGCATAAGGGAAGCAATGCATAGACCATGAGAGATCTCAGCTCTTTGTAAATGTCTTAAAAGCTACATAGGACTCATTGTTTAAGCTAATTCTAGATCACTGGATAAGGAGTTATCAAAAGCTCCCAAGTACCACAATAAAATAAGTATATTATTTGTTTATTCATTCACTAAATATTTATTGATAATTTTTAAGGATCAGACTAAACAAGATGGACCAAGTCCTGGCTTTCTCAGCACTTGCACATCAACAGACAGCTGTGTCCATGATCAGTAAGTTGAGGATGGCAGGACAGATCACCAGAGCATAAGCAAAGGTATGAGCTACACTCACAACTAAGACACTGAACTATCTGCCCTGGGTCTAAGCAAAGGCAACAGGGGTGGTTTTCCAGAAGCTCCAAGATAGGTGCATGTATATCCAGGTCCAATGTTCACAGCTTGGAACTGTAATCTTTAAAAGCCAAGTTGAGGGCTCAAGTCAAAACATTTCTCTGCCAATAAAAACCATGACTACTTGCAGAAGGAAAAGCCTGGCTATTTGGTTTTGAGAGAGTCAGGAGCACTAACCTGCTCTTTCAGCTTGCAAGCTTGCAGTTCTAGGCTTCCAAGTGAAAACCAACCTGCTTATCTTGCCTCATCTAGAATTAGAGGGGTGACAGAGGAAATTGGGAAGTAGTTTTGAAAGCTGCAGTGCCTTCCTTCCTTTCCTTCTTTCTCTCTCTCTCTCTTTCCTTCCACCCTCCCTCCCTCCCCTCCCTCCCTCCCTTCCTTCCTTCCTTCTTTTTCTTTCTTTCTTGACAGTCTCTTTCTGTTGCCCAGGCTGGAGTGCAGTGGCACAATCACGGCTCACTGCAACCTCCACCTCCTGGGTTTAAACAATTCTCCTGCCTCAGCCTCCTGAGTAGCTGGTATTACAGGTGCTGGCCACCATGCCTGGCTAATTTTTGTATTGTTTAGTAGAAATGGGGTTTCGCCATGTTGGCCAGGCTGGTCTGGAATTCCTGACCTCAAATGACCCAACCACCTGGGCCTCCCAATGTGCTGGGATTATAGGCATGAGCCACCGCACCCGGCCTAAAGCTGCAGTTTCTTTAACTTGTGATTTACTACAATATCAGGAAAGGGCAAGAATCTTGAATCTGAAATAATAATGATGACAATGGGGTTGAAAAAAGTAAAAACTCATTGTCTGGAGGTAAGATTATTATTTTTTAACCTAGTATTTTAAATATATTATTTTATTCTACTTTAGGTGTTAAATACATGAAGTAGTTAATTGTCAGCAATAATATAATATACAAGTCAAAGTACAAGAAAGTCTTATGCTTTCAAGCCTTGATGTAGAAAACAATTCTATGAGGTAAGTTAGGAATGAGGTGGGTAGGAAATTGAGGGTGCCTTGCTTTTTCAGCAACTGTCAGAGTGTTTGGTGCATGATACATATTTTCTGAATATTTTCAGAAAATCATTTCTGATTTGTCAGTATACTTTGAGTCTTGGCACACTTAACTGCAAAACGAAGTCACTGTGATAGAGAAAAAGGAATATATATATATATATATATATGCAGAGATATAATGAGATAGATGTACATTTACATTTTAAAAATCAGGTTTTCTTCACTGAAAAAATATGCGGGGTTCTTCTCAGGTTAATAATTATTACATAAGACCAATGATAAAACCACATTTCTTTGTTATGAAGCCTAAAATACTAGGTGTGTTTTCATGCAATTGCATTTTAAAAACAATTCTGTGCAATCATCTTATTTTGTAGTGATGTTCATAAACATACTTAATAGTAGATACATTTTTTATTACAACAAAATACTACTTTAATAAAAACACCAAGTTCTTTTGAAATGCACAGGAAAAGTTTCTCTCCACTGTTGTGCATGCTGAAGGACCACAGTGGGAAGCACACAGGCGGAGGGAAAGCTCAGAAATCTGAACTGTAATACCACACATAGCAGCATTCTGCTCTCGCAAGTCAGTAGATACTTTCCCCACTAAAATTTTATTTCAATAATTAATATAAGCTTTTTTCGTCTGAAGTATCTCTAAATCAGAGAAGGTTAAAATCAATCTGTATGTATGAACTTGCTGACAAGCTAGCGTAGCCACTTGCCTTTAGGTTTTTATTACTTTCCCAGTGGCCGATGGGCAGGCAGCAGTGTTAAGCCTGCTGACTGAAACATATTCTGAATTATATGGATCTCTGGAGGGGATGCATTCTACTTAACCTTGGCATTTGTTTTAAATTACAGGAATCTACCATATTATATTATCCAAGATTTTTAAAAATAGCTTTTTATTCCTTTTCTAAATTGCATCTCAAGGTTGTTAGAGTTCCTATTAAAAGCTAATTAATTAAAGAGAAAATACATACGTGTGTGTATATATATGTATATATACATATGTGTGTATATACTCTTCTACACATGCCAGCCAGAACCAACAATAATATTGTTTCAAGCTATATACTACCTGCTTCCAAAGAAGTTTAAAATCCCTTTTAGAGAACCAATTATTGATGTTTAAAGTCTGTAAATCATGAAGGTAGGAATACTTCTAAGTATCAAAATAAAATCTATGAAATGGCATATCATGAATATATGCTCTCTCACTTAAACTGTTAGAATTTTCATTTTAAAATAAATTTTATGGTATATATTTCAGGTATACAACATGATGCTATTCCTGCTCTGTTTGCTATTCAAAATCTCCCTCTTTTTAAAAAAATCACTAAATGGACTAAAAGCAAATCGCTTGCTTAATGGGTTGACTGATTTTTAAAGACTAAAAGAGTCAAATATAAATGACACCAAAATGTGGTCCAGAACCAATAGCTTGTCTAGCCTGAAGACTGGATGAATTATTCTATCCCATTTTAAACCATTTCCAACTGTTATTTCCAACACAAATTAAATAAGTCACAAGAAGCAATCATGATCAAGAATACCTTTCTGGAGAATAGCCATGTTGATTTTAAACTAACAGAAATTTATTTGTGGGTTGAATACGGACGCTTAATAAGGAAAAACAGAAAAAAACTTGTAATAGTCCCTCATTTATTTCAGGTACTGTGTTAGCTAGGTATTTTACTTATTCCTTCTCAGCAAATACTATAAAACCCATTTACCAATAAACTGTGGCTAGACGATATAAAAGAAATGAATCTGGACCAATTCCTGCAAATCATGTTAGGAAGTTACAAGAAAGTAAAAAGATTCATAGTCAATCAAGTGCTGTGAATAGCCATTGAGCTCTGGAAAGCCACAGAAGCAGACACATTAGATACAGGATAGAGGGTTCCTGTAGAAAGCTTTACAGAAAATGAAAAAGCCTAACGATCCTTAAATGAGGGTGACAGTAGGGTAGAGTAGTACTTAACCATATGACCTTTGGCTAGACTACTGCATTTGAATTACAGTTCTGTCACACACTAAATATATGATTATTGATAAGTTATTTACCATCTCGGTGCCTCAGTTTCCTTGTTTATAAAATTGCAATAGGACCTACTGTATAAAACTTGTGATAATTTGGTGACTAAAGGCACATAAAACACAGCATAGTAATGTGTATAAAGTACACATATATCAAATGTTAGCTCAAATTATTTCTGTGAAGACAAATATATCGCTCGTGGAACACATGGGGAGATCGATGTTGTCTTTACAGACACTGCAGTGCACTAGAAGAGCATATCAGTAATATCTTGTTCTTTAAATAAATTACTAGCATTCATATGGTATTTATCCTGAACAGGGACTATGATAAAGGCTTTTATGGATTTTATTTTCATTAAATTTTAATGAGATTTTGATGAATGTACTGCTATTCCCATTTTGCAGGTGAGGAAATAAAGGTAAAGTGAATTTTAAGAAGTTGCTTGAGTCCATAGCTGTAGTGATAGCGCCCATATTGAAAACCAAATCATCTGATAAGTCCAATTCCTGACAACTACATTATGGTGCCTTTCTAAGGCATAATGTGACACAGGTATAGAATGGTGACAATTGCAGCCATAATTGCCCTTTCCATTTTCAGCCCTCCAGTGCTTCATGAAGTACTGTGTTCATGAGTGGCTGCTGAATGACTGCCTGTAGGACACATCTTCCCAGAGCATGCTCCCTGGCAGATCACAGCCCAGGAGAACCACGAGCCCATCTGAAACCTCAGAAATAGCCCAGTGCCTGCAGGGGATGGTGCTGTAGCTTCAGACAGAACCTTCATGAGGGGCAGAAGTGTGGTGAAGTATCCCTGATCAGAGTCAGGTTCACATCGTAGGGCTCTGAAACATGATGCTGTCAATTCATCCCGAATTGTTCAAGGTCAAACTCTTAGGCATTCAACGCCATATCATTCCTCTCCACTCAATTCCATCCCTTTCCATTCCATCTCATTCCATTTCTTTCCATTGACTCCACTGTATTCCATTCCATTCCACTCCACTTCACTCTACTCCATTCTGCTCAAACTTATTAACTACTTACTACACTACTTAGTGTGTAAGTAAGAAGCAGCTGCTGCTCTAAAGATGAATAAAATTAGGCTTAACACCTAAGGAGCTCTCAGGCTGACCAAGTTCCATTCAGTAGGCAAGTTTAAAGAGCCAAAATCTATACTTTTAATACTCTTAGCTCTAAAACTAGAATTGGCCACAGTGTTCTTCCAGTGTATAGAAAAGTCTACTCAGAAGTCTTTATTTTTGAGGACTTGGTGAGAGTTAAATAAGGTATTTTCGACATATGTTTTTGATGAAGCATGAAAACTAGAAAGGTGTGTTTTGCTGGCTGAGGATACTTCCTGGTAAGACTCAAGGTCTACCATCTCAAATTAGAGTTCTCTCAAAGGTGCTAAACTCTATTGATTTTTTTATGAATCGCATATTTCTATATTTTTTT
Organism: Symphalangus syndactylus; assembly: GCF_028878055.3. Lineage (NCBI taxonomy): Eukaryota > Metazoa > Chordata > Mammalia > Primates > Hylobatidae > Symphalangus > Symphalangus syndactylus. The sequence continues at coordinate 29,293,385 of NC_072438.2, forward strand.
TTGCCAAACTCTCCCTTCTGTAAAGAACCATGATTTAAGCTAGCAACGACAAATGAAGCACAGTTACCCTCATTTTATTTGCAGCATTTCAGACTCAACTATTTTTCTGAAACATCGATTTTATTTCAATAGAGACAAGAAGGCTGCTAGTTTCCTTAATCCTGCGTTTTAAAAACATACTTCTATATGAATTGGAGAAATGAAAGGTGCTCCATAGTTTATGCTATTCCTTATTTTCGGAATGTATCCTAATCTCAGGATTCTTCATTGCTCTGACTACATATTATGTTTATTCCATCCTAAGGTTTTTCAAAGATAGGCATGTGGATTATCTAGATCAACAATCCCTAAAGGGCTTTTAAAATGTCAATTCCTGGGCCCTACTCCATTCCTGAAAATCAAAATTTTGAAGCAGAAACCTCAGAGTCTCCAAATTATCTCCCTCGGTATATCTCACCTTCTATCTCCCTTTGCAATCACAAGACAGTGACCAGGTCCAGTGCTGATATCATGGGCTGTCTGTCACCTGCCTGACAGTGATTCCTAGAGACTCTCACCCAAACAAACTCTCACAGAAACTAGGCAACGTGAGAGAAAGGAAGGTTCAGCTGGGGAGGCTTCATTGCATCAGGAATGCCTTATTTAATTCCAGAAGGTCAACAAGAGAAAACCAGGGCAACGGAGCATAAATGTTAACATTTATGGGCCCAGCTGGTGCCCTGCTGAGGCTACGTATTTGAGATTTTGCAAGCCAGGCAATATTGCAAGTGAACATGCTGTATAGATTCTGATTCTGCAGGAAAATTCTCCTTCAGTATTGCATAGTTGCATTTACTAATTCTGCTTTCTTAGTATTTTGTGAGTTTGTTTTACTTTGTATTTTAACTTTCAGCTAAACAAATGACAAGTAACCAAAAAACGAATGAAAGGACTATTTCCTATGCAGCTACTGTGTTTACATATATTACCTCATTTAATATGGTTAACATGTCAGGGGCATGGTGGCTCAAGCCTGTAATCTCAGCACTTTGGGAGGCCAAGGTGGGCAGATCGCTTGAGGCCAGGACTTCGAGACCAGTCTGGCCAACATTGCAAAACCCTGTCTCTACTAAAAATACAAAAAATATAGCTGGGTGTGGTGGCGCATATCTGTAATCTCAGCTACTCAGAAGGCTGAGAAACGAGAATTGCTTGAACTCAGGAGATGAGGGTTGCAGTGAGCCGAGATCACGCCACTGCACTCCAGCCTGGGTGACAGGGTGAGACTCTGTTTCAACAACAACAACAAAAAAAGTAACACTTTGAGAAGAGGTTCTTATTATCTCTATATTAAAAAATAAAGCAAACAAAACGAACAGTGGATAATTATTTACCCAAAGTTAATAAATCTCAGCATTGGATCTTGAGCCCTGTTTCTTTCAAAGCAAAAATCTATGTTTTATTCTATTACACTCTGCTGTTTCCAAAACAGGCCAAATAATTTCTACCCCTCAAACATTTACCAGTGGCAGAAAACAACTATGAAATCACACTGGGGCCATAAAGTACTAAGAGGAAATTTCTATAAAGCCACACAACCGTCTCATTTCCTTGTGGCCACACTTTATATTCATTCAATGAAGAATCAGGATCTACACTGCACCACACATGGGGGGCTGACTAGGCACAGACGTACCTGGTAATCTTTGATTTCTCCAACTCTACAGTGGATCAAGGTTCTGGCAAATGTAGAAGTACCTCAAACCTTTCTGGTCATTTTCAAACTTAAATTCTGTATACAGTACAAGCATACTGTTGAGGGTGGCTTTAATGTTGCATAAAACTGCAGCTTATGGATAGCAGGGATGGGTGAAGTTGCCACACCTCATCACTGCATGCCATTCAGTACCTTTTATCCGTTAAAGTTCAGGCTACCACATCAGCACTAGGATATTTTAAATCCTTATATCTGAAAGCACAGGAACCTCTCCACTTTTCTGTGTGTGTAGTGTAGCCCTTGGCACATTGCAGAAAACAAAAACAAAGAAAAAATACAAAAAATATCACCACCTGTACGGGGTTGAATAGTATTCCTTAAAATTTCGTGTCTACTTGGAATTTGTGAATATAACCTTATTTGGAAATAGAGTCTTTGCAAATATAATCAAGTCAAGATTAGGTCATACTGTATTAGAGAGGGCCCTGAACCCAATGTGACTTGTGTCCTTATCATCCTTACAAGAGGGAAATTGACCTGGCGCAGTAGCTCACGCCTGTAATCCCAGAACTTTGGGAGGCTGAGGTGGGTGGATCACAAGGTCAGGAGATCGAGACTATCCTGGCCAACATGATGAAACCCCATCTCTACTAAAAATACAAGAATTAGCTGGGCTTGGTGGCACATGCCTGTAATCCCAGCTACTCGGGAGGCTGAGGCAGGAGAATAGCTTGAACCAGGAAGTCGGAGGTTGAAGTGAGCCAAGATTGCACCACTGTACTACAGCCTGGGCGACAGAGCGAGATTCCGTCTCAAAAAAAGAAAAAAAAAGACAAGGGAAATTTGGACATGGAGATACAGATAATGAAAAGAAGGGCATGAACAGATGGAGGCAGAGATTGGAGCAATGCATTTATAAGCCTAAGAATGCTAAGGATTACCACCAACCACCAGAAGCTGGAAGAGATAAGAAAGGAGTCTTCTATAGCATGTTTAGAAGTAGTATGTCCCACCAACACCTTGATCTCAGACTTCTAGTCTCCAGAAGTGTCAGACAGTAAATTTCTATTGTTTTAAGCCACACAGTTTGTGATACTTTGTTATGGCCACCCTAGGAAACTAATACACCACCCATGAATATCCACGTACCACATGCAAGTTGCCATGCTCAGCGTTGAGAATATGGAACAATGGAGAGGTATGCCTGGTATCTGGGACACATATCAGTGTCTATAGACATAGAGGAGGAAGGCAAAAGAGTGTTCCACTTTATTTTTACTCCAGTGTATTGCTTTTCTTCTAAAGAGCCACAGACAATGACTTCTCATCCTCCTCTTCCTCGTTATTCCTTGGCTTACAAACTAATGCATACATCATGGGGTTCCCAGTATTTCCTTTTCCCCCCAATATTTTATGCCCCATACTTGTGTTTATACTGTGATATAATAAAATGGCACGAAGTAGAAACACACCCTTCGCATGGAGCACACATTACCCAGTGGTTTTATTAAGACTTGTGTTTTGGCATCTGAGCTATGTGAAATCTCACTCAAGGCTCTACGATGCCGGTATGTTCTCTATATGAATGTGGCATGACTGAAAACATAAAACTGTTATCACAAAACTGTTACATACATTGTAAAACAAACAGCTCTCTGATGTGGTTTGGCTCTGTGTCCCCACCCAAATCTCATCTCAAATTATAGTCCCCGTGTGTCAAGGGAGAGACCTGGTGGGAGGTGACTGAATCATAGGAGTGGATTCCCCATGCTGTTCTCCTGATGGTGAGTGACTTCTCACGAGATCTGATGGTTTAAAAGTGGCAGTTTCCCCTTTGCTCTCTCTCTCTCCTGCCGCCTTGTGAAGCAAGTACTTGCTTCTCCTTCTGCCATGATTGTAAGTTTCCTGAGGCCTCTCCAGCCATGCAGAACTGTGAGTCCATTAAACCTCTTTTATTTATAAATTACCCAGCCTCAGGCTATTCTTTATAACAGTGTGAAAATGGACTAATACACTCTCAAAATCCATCCAGTGCATAAAAGCACCATTTGAACTGCCACAAATGCAATAAGGCCTCTGAAATTTTCTAGTTCCACCCTTTCCATCACCTCAGCTAAAGTATCTTCTCCTCCTAAACTGCAGGACCTCCTTTTATAAGAGTGAGAATTCCTAAATTAAAATAACCAACAGAAAGTGCAAAAGAAGGAAGGGAGAAAAGGAGGGTGGGATGGAAACAAAATTGATGAGTGCAGTTGTAAGTTTCAGGGATTCTTTACATTCCTAACATTGGTTTATTTGGTATTATAAATTAAGAAAATTGAGAGGCGCTGCGGAGACGCGTAGAGGAGCGCGCCCCCCGGCCGCTGCCGCCCCTGGCCCGTGCCGTCACCCCGCTTCTCCGCGCCTAAGGCGGTACCCAGCCAGCCCCCAGCGCCGCGCTACCGCGCTGACCGGCCCTCCAGACACCTCCCGGTACCCGGGACCCCAGCCCGGCCGCTCGCCCGCAGCCCGCCGGCCGCACACGTCCCTGGAGCCGGGCCTAGGGCGGGCGGCAGCGGCGGCTCGGCGCAGTCAGGCTGGGCTCTGCGGCGTCCCCATGGCCGCGGCCGGCTGGCGGGACGGCTCCGGCCAGGAGAAGTACCGGCTTGTGGTGGTCGGCGGGGGCGGCGTGGGCAAGTCGGCGCTCACTATCCAGTTCATCCAGTCCTATTTTGTAACGGATTATGATCCAACCATTGAAGATTCTTACACAAAGCAGTGTGTGATAGATGACAGAGCAGCCCGGCTAGATATTTTGGATACAGCAGGACAAGAAGAGTTTGGAGCCATGAGAGAACAGTATATGAGGACTGGCGAGGGCTTCCTGTTGGTCTTTTCAGTCACAGATAGAGGCAGTTTTGAAGAAATCTATAAGTTTCAAAGACAGATTCTCAGAGTAAAGGATCGTGATGAGTTCCCAATGATTTTAATTGGTAATAAAGCAGATCTGGATCATCAAAGACAGGTAACGCAGGAAGAAGGACAGCAGTTAGCACGGCAACTTAAGGTAACATACATGGAGGCATCAGCAAAGATTAGGATGAATGTAGATCAAGCTTTCCATGAACTTGTCCGGGTTATCAGGAAATTTCAAGAGCAGGAATGTCCTCCTTCACCAGAACCAACACGGAAAGAAAAAGATAAGAAAGGCTGCCATTGTGTCATATTCTAGAATCCCTTCAGTTTTAGCTACCAACTGCCAGGAAAAGCCCTCATCTTCTCTTCCTCTCCTCAGTTTACATCTTGTTGGTACCTTTCTAGCCTTAGACAAATGATCACCATGTTAGCCTTAGACCAAGAAGCTGGCTAGTCCTTTCTGTGAAGCTAATACAATGGTCATTTCCAGACAAATTTAAAGGAAACACTAAGGCTGCTTCAAAGATTATCTGATTCCTTTAAAATATATGTCTATATATACAGACATGCTCTTTTTTTAAGTGCTTACATTTTAATAGAGATGAATCAGTTTTGGAATCTAAGCTGTTTGCCAAGCTGAAGCTACAGGTTGTGAAATAATTTTTAACTTTTGGAATCATACTGCCTACTGTTACTCTAAATAGAAATATAGGGATTTTTTTTAATGTGAATTTTTGCCTATCTTTAAACATTTCAATGTCAGCCTTTGTTAACCTTAAATACACTGAATTGAATCTGAAAAAAAAAAAATAAAAAATAAAATAAATTAAGAAAATTGAAAAATTATCCATAATGCCCAATGACTTTGTTTATAGATTTGTGTCAGATCTTACAGAAAATGGATCACTGAAATAGTCATGTCTAGATTGAGCTGACATTTACTGAGCTCCCCTTCCGCTTCAAACTCAGTGTCAGATACCACTTTATATGCTGTGTAAGAATTCTTTTGTGAGGCTGGGCATGGTGGCTCACGTTTGTAATCTCAGCACTTTGGGAGGCCGAGGCAGGTGGATCCCCAGGTCAGGAGTATGAGACCAGCCTGGCCAACACAGTGAAACCCTGTTTCTACTAAAAATACACAAATTAGCTGGGCATGGTGGCAGACGCCTATAATCCCAGCTACTCGGGAGGCTGAAGTAGGAGAATCGCTTGAACCAGGAGGTGGCAGTTGCAGTGAGCTGAGATTGTGCCATTGCACTCCAGCTTGGGCAACAGAGCTAGACTCCATCTCAAAAACAAACAAACAAACAAACAGACAAAAAAAAAGAATTATTTTGTGCTTATTTACACAAGCTCAAATAGGAGTGAACAAAGTTTTATTAGCTTGTATGTAGTCATGCATTATTATAACCAATGTTAATACTGGGTCTTAAACTTAATTAGGCCTTCAGATTTGAAAATCTCAATGTTTCTTTCTACTAAACCATGTGGCCTCACCAAATATATTTCAGGACAAATCCTAGAGCACGTGTTATCTTGGGAGGAGTCCGTTTTTTGCTTTTACAAAACAGTCATATTGCCAAATATTTAAGAGAAGAAGTTCTACAATTTATAGTGTATGGTCACACTGTCACCTGACAACCTTTAATAACAAAAATAGACAGCCTTACATGTACATAGATAACATTTCAGCAACAGTTTTCTAACAGTGAGCCACAGCTAAAATTGTGAGCATGGGTACTTCAGCATGAAGGCTCAAATCAGGAGAATATGTACAAGAGAGAGGCTCATGAGAATTTAACCTTACCTTGCATTTCCCCTAAAAGCAATGGCTCTGGATTCACCAATTCAGTGTTCAAGACGACTTTATAAAATATAACTACCCTAAATAATGATGATTCACTGCACTTTGTCTTACTCTTAAACATGTACAAATTCTAGTAGCTTATGAAAGGATCAAGGTAACTCCTGTAGAAAAAAAAAAAAACTAGTTGAATCTTGTTTGATCCATTATTTACCAAACGTTTTTGACTACGGATCTAACTTATAAAGAATACATATTATCACCTCACAGAATAGGAATGCTCAGTGGCCAATGTTTGGAGGCCCTGCTGTAGGTGTTCAGAGGTTTCTTCAGTCCTTCTTTTAAGGCCACGTGATCTATTATTTAGAGTGTTTTAAAGCATCACTCATGACCATAAAACAAGAGATGAGGCCAGGCATGGTGGCTCACGCCTATAATCCCAGCACTTTGGGAGGCTGAGGTGGGTGGATCACCTGAGGTCAGGGGTTTGAGACCAGCCTGTCCAACATGGTGAAACGTCATCTCTACTAAAAATACAAAAATTGGCTGAGAGTGGTGGCGCATGCCTGTAATCCCAGCTACTTGAGAGGCTGAGGTGGGAGAATCGCTTGAACCCAGGAGTCAGAGGTTGCAGCTGGCCGAGACTGTGCCATTGCACTCCAGCCTGAGCAACAGAGTGAGACTCCATCTCAAAAAAAAAAAAAAAAAAAGGATGAAAAAATTACAGAGATCCTAAGACATTTTTCATCCACTTGGCTATCAATATCAATCTGAGTTAGTACTGCAGTCTGATAAAATTCCCAACTTGTTCTTTGATTAGTAGTGCTTCAGCCTTATCCCAATTTATTGACGTTCCTATGCTGATAAACCTACTCTTACCCTTTTCCTTTCCCTGAGGGAACGTTTATTCTAGTCTTAAACTTGAGCCAGTCAGTCAGGCTCTGGGAGTGAGTGGAGAGTTCATTGTATAAAAGAATGTCAAAGGTAACCTTTAAGGAATGCTGTGCCACCTCCAGAGTCAGATTTATAGTGGAGCTAATGAAGCTTAGGCTTCAGGCCCCTCCACTGCACAGTCCAGCATCCTACCCAATAAATTCTAGCAAAATGTTCAAGTCATATAGTCATATAAGTTTCCTATTTATTTCTTTTCTTTTCTTTTTAAGACCAGGTCTCACTCTGTCACCCACACGTGATTATGCAGTGGCATAATCACGGCTCACTGTAGCTTTGACTTCCTGGGCTTAAGTGATCTTCCTGTATAAGCCTCCTGAGTAGCTAGGAACACAGGCACCTGCCACCATGCTCAGCTACTTTTAAAACTTTTTTGTAGAGATGGAGTCTCCTTATGTTGCTCAGGCTGCTCTTGAACTTCTGGGCTCAAGCAATTCTCCAACCTCAGCCTCCAAAAATGCTAGGATTACAGGCATGAGCCACCAAGCCCCGCCTAATTTTCTAATATTTAGAAAGTAAGATAGTTTAACTATAATTAGTTAACACTGCTCCTTTTCTGCTACAAGTTTTCTATGGCATACTTTCTTTCATATCTTTTAGACTTGAGGGCAACTGTCGGCATTTTTAGAATGCAGCTAAGTAAGAGAATGTGTAGGTTTATTTATGGGTTCATAGCTTTTTATGCACAATCAGGTTATGGATGAGTGTCCTAGGGTAGGAATGGCTTCCACAAATGTGTCTACCACCCAATGTGCCAACTCATCTAGCGTCATAATTCAAAGGCGACCCAAAAGTGAACTGAGTATCACTGGAAGTCCCCAACTCTGGAAGAATAGGAATAGTGGATGGACTGCTCATTTCAAAGTCAGTTAAGCCTAGAAACTTAGAGTCAAAAATATTTTAAGCCTTCAAAAATATATTTTTAAAGACTTGAAAAAATAAGTAAAAACGAGCTTGCAAAATATTTATTCAAAAGCTTGAGAAAGCTCAAATATATCATCTTAATTACAATTTATAAACATGTTGTAAAACATTTCAATAAAATAGCAAAGAATATAAAGCTCTTGATTAGGATGTTATGAAATACCTTTATTGATATTTATAAAACAAGTTATTAAAGAAGTGTGGTAGAATTTAGATTAAAGTAATAATACAATGTAAAACAAAAGTGATTAAAATAAAAAGTGAAATTGTCAACTTACAAATTACGTTGCATGAAGAATAAAGTTGTAATAGCATCAAATACATATAAAATATATATATAAATATATATATAAATATATGGAACACACCAGAAGAAACAATCATTAGTACAAGAGAGAAATTTTTACAAGAAGTAATGAAGACACTCTTGGATTCAGAATAGTGAATCTAAGTAATGAAGAGGAATAAATAATGAATCAAATATTTACATAAAAAATTAATTTCATGTTGAAATGAAACAAATTACTAACATTTATTAAAATAACATAAAATGCAATAAACCACCAAAATGAGACTATCAGAAGTAAACTGCTTAATGAATACTGTCAATTCAATGATGACTTAAAATTAATGTACAACAAAGCTTAAAATATCATGAAATATTACAACTTACATTACTAAAGGAAATCAATAGACATTCCCAAATTTGACAACAATCCTAAAATGTATATAATATTACAAATAAAGAATTATGAAGTAAAATAAAACTTTCCTATTTACAATAAAAAATAAATGTTTATCAACTCTGTTATAAGCCTGAATTATTTTTCTATCTTCTCTACTAAAAGTAGTGCAAAACTATTCAACATTATGCAAGCAAGAACCAGGAAAACTATCACACAGATCTATAAGGCAGTTATTTTATTTTAGAATGTTACTCTTTTAATTTTTTCATATGTACATCATTTGTCAGTTTTCTAAAAATTGTAATTTCAAAATTGATAATTCCTAATCCTAACTATTCATTTTTACACTTAGTTTTATATTTAAGCATGTATTTGTTTTTCATAAGAGAGTCCTAAAACTGTGTAATCTCTGGATCCCATAAAACCTAAATCTGCTCTACAATAGAGGTATTAAATGATGTAAGTAAACTTCAAAGCCAATTCAAAAACAGAGACCTAGTACTGTTTATGTTGTTTGCTTTGTTGTAGCTAATGTGTCAGCTGTGAAAATAAGTAATTCAAAATTTAAGCTGCTGGAACTTTAAAATATTTTGAGCTTAAAGGCAATGTGAACTAAATCTCATAAGCAGACAGTTGTAAAGTCAGCAGGGGAAACCTTTGTTTCTCTGATTATAGATTAGCCTTTTCCTTACCTACATTGTTTTGTAAAATGTTGCAAATGACTAAAGAGTGCCAGGGAAGAAGACCTCTTTCCTTTTAAGTGTTGATTTTCATTACAGATTGCCTTCCATCTTTCTTCTCTCACACATACTTCATGACTATCGCATTGTCTCATACGGAATCTTAAATATACTCTTAAATTGGAAAGGAAATAAAAATAACCTTTATGGATAAGAAAAGGAACCATAATTTATTAAATTGTTGTGACTCCTAAACTAGCTTTGTACAAAAAATGTTATACTACTATTAAATTGATTTGCTTTCTGCCTATATAAGCAAGACCTTACTTAACTTGTAACATCTGAGTACTGATCCCACTTCTCTGGAGTCCATATTTTCCGGATGGTCTTTCCCAGCTTTTTGCTTGAATAAACCCTTCAAAACTGGATTCTGATCCTTTCGATTATTTCAGGTTGACGTAGCATTGAAAAATAGAGTACCATGACCTAGAGTCAGCCTATGAGAAATTCTCTCTCTCACACACACACAAACACACGTAAACACATACATAACAAATTTAAGACACTGTATTAACTTTATACTCCACATAACAAATTACCAAAAATTGAGTAGTTTAAAATAAGTATTTATTATCTCACAGTTCTGTAGGTTGGACGTCTGGACACACTTGACTGGGTTCTCTGCTGAGAATCTCACAGGCTGAAATCCAAGTATAGCTGGCTGGGCTCTTATCTGGAAGTTCCAAGGACTAATCCACTTTCATGCTCATTCTGGTTGTTGGCAGAAGCCAATTCCTTGCCATTGTAGGTCTGAGGTCACAGTTGCATTGCTAGCTGTCAAACTGGGTGCTGCTCTCTTCAACCAGAGCCTGCCCTGCATTCCTTCTCACACAGATCCTCCATCTTCAAACCTTCAAGTACATCAAGTCCTTTGCAAAACCCTTAGTTCTGGGAACTGCCCACCCCTTCCCTGGAAAACTCATGAATAATTCACCTCCTGTTTAATGTGTAATCAAGAACCATAAAAACGGGCAACCAGCAGCCGTTGGGGCTGTTCTGCCCATGGAGTAGCCATTCTTTTATTCCTTTACTTTCATAATAAACATGCTTCAAATCTTTCTGGCCTGTTCTTCTGCCACTGGTTGGGGAAAGCTTTATACTTTCAAGTTGTCGGAGGCGTTTGAACTAGAGTGACTCCATCTTGAATAGGGGCTGGGTAAAATAAGGCTGAGATCTGCTGGGCTGCATTCCCAGGAGGTTAGGCATTTTAAGTCACAGGATGAAATAGGAGGTCAGCACAAGATATAGATCAAAACCCACAAAAAGCAAGATGGCAAGGAGAGTGACCTCTGGTCATCCTCACTGCTCATTACATGCTAATTATAATGCATTAGCATGTTAAAAGACACTCCCATGACAGTTTACAAATGTCATGACAATGTCAGGAAGTTACCCTATATGGTCTAAAAAGGAGAGGAACACTCAGTTCTGGGAATTAACCACCCCTTTCCTAGAAAACTCATTAATAACCCACCCCTTGGATAACGTGTAATCAAGAACCATAAAAAAGGGCAATCAGCAGCCCTTGGGGCTGCTCTGCCCATGGAGTAGCCATTCTTTTATTCCTTTGCTTTCTTTTTTTATTATTATTACACTTTAAGTTCTGGGTTACATGTGCAGAACGTGTAGTTTTATTACATGGCTATACACATGCCATGGTGGTTTGCTGCACTCATCAACCTGTCACCTACATTAGGTATTTGTCCTAATGCTATCCCTCCACTAGCCCCCAACCCCACGACAGGCCCCGGTGTGTGATGTTCCCCTCCCCGTGTCCATGTGTTCTCATTGTTCAACTCCCACTTATGAGGGAGAACACGTAGTGTTTGGTTTTCTGTTCCTGTGTTAGTTTGCTGAGAATGATGGCTTCCAGCTTCATCCATATCCCTGCAAAGGACATGAACTCATCCTTTTTTTATGGCTGCATAGTATTCCATGGTGTACATGTGCCCATTTTCTTTATTCAGTGTATCATTGATGGACATTTGGGTTGGTTCCAAGTCTTTGCTATTGTGAATAGTGCTGCAATAAACATACGTGTGCATGTGTCTTTATGGTAGAATGACTTATAATCTTTAAGGTATGTACCCAGTAATGGGATTGCTGGGTCAAATGGTATTTCTAGTTCTAGATCCTTGAGGAATTGCCACACTGTCTTCCACAATGGTTGAACTAATGTACACTCCCACCAACACTTGCTTTCACTTTACTCTATGGACTTGCCTTGAATTCTTTCTTATGTGAGACCTAAGAACCCTCTGTTGGGGTTTTGATCAGGATCTCTTTTTGGATAGCAAAGTAATCACAGGACTAGATTTAATCACAAGATTAGATTAGACCCACTCACATAATTTTGCTGTTTGAAGGTCAATCATTGGGGACCTATAATCACAGCAATGACATTTCACCATATTCGTAGGTTCTACCCACACTTATTTTGCAAGGGTGAGGGGTTATTGGGGGCCATTCTTAGAATTCTGCCTACCACAGATTTTCTATTAGGATTACAAGATTTATATTGAATGGGTAGTCTAAACTAAGGAAAAGCAAAAAGTCGACTCTTCACAGGGGGTTTGAGCCCTAGTTCATATAAAGCAGAGAAAATAAATCAGAGATAGCAAGAGACCAAAACAGATAGATGTAATTTGAAGAGAGAGAAACAGAAACTAACTTGCCACGAACCCGAAGATTGTGTATTCTTTTTCCTCTCTGAGTCACTAATGTATGCTTTCTAGGAGAAGACATAACATATTCTAAAATGTTTGTTTTTCTTAAAAGGTATTTGCATTTCCTAATTGGCATATTATTTCATAATGATACTCATATTAAATCTGAATGTTTGAGCCATTCTTATGTCTTCCTTCCATGATAAGTTGTTTATGTTGTGGAATGTCTGAGTCTATAATTAAGTTATTGTCTCTAACAAGTTAACCATATCCATGCATACATTAACATATCATTATAATGTGGGAAAACATAGATGTGTACCATAGAACATCAAGCTGAATGGGGCTCTGCAGATCTGGGTTGGCGTTTCTGGTAACTGGTCTCCATTCTGGAGGTGGCAAGGGGCAGAACTAAAAACTCCAGAAGAAAGAGAAAATTTATTCTTATCTGAAATAAAGAGAAGGTGTGATAATAGGAAATGTTATTTTGCAAATATCTACTCTAATTTCTCTTCCTTTCTACCACGGAAAAATATATTTCCTTATCACATTCATATTGCTGGGTTTGGCTTGGCTCTTGTGCTGCGGTGATCCACTGTGATCAAACCATGCCCCGAGACTGGGCACTAGGACAAATAAATGTGGAGTAGAAATGCCAAAATCTGCTGTTCAACTGAGTCTCCCAGCAGAACCCAGTCTAGATCAGCTGAACCAAGTCACATACAGACCTGTGAATCTGAAGATAAGCACTCACAATTGCAAGCCCACTGTGTTTTGGGACAGTTTGTTACACAGCATTGATGCAGCCATAGCTGACTAATACAACAAAGAAAAGAAGGAAAAAAATCTTGAGATACAGAATTATGTTTAAATTTAATTAAACTAAATATATACATATTTATGTCTGTACATTTATAGATTATATCTATATTTATGACACATGCACATTTTAAAAATAGCTCCTTTGGCAGAGTTTTGTGCTAATATTTTCATTAAAAGAGGCTCTTATGTGATAATATTGCTCATAATGAAATGTAACAACTGTGTAGCTGGAAGCATTATTTCTCCTCTTTGGGCAACAGTCCCTGTAGTCTTTTGCTTATTCAGCATTTTAAAAGGACCATATTACCCTATAAACTTAAGCACATGCACAGAACTGCTTTTGGGGAAGCCTATGATTTCTAAACAATCTCAGGTACATAAGGCTGAATATCTGTTATCTGAAACGCTTGAGACTACAAGTGTTTTAGATTTCAGATTTTTTTTGGATTTTGGAATATTTGCATGTGTATTTGCAGATAGAAGCTATTTTATAGCTTGGGGATGAGTTCCAAACCTAAACCTAAAATTCGTTTATGTTTCATATATAACTTATACGTATAACCTGAAGGTGATTTTATAAAATATTTTAATAATTTTGTGCCTGAAACAAAGTTTGTGTACACTGAACCATCAGAAAGCAAAGGCATCCCAATCTCAACCACCCATGTGGACAATCCGCGGTTGTTTGGCATCATTATCATTCCTGACTCTGAATTTATATCCTATTAATAAGCACTCATTTTCTTACATTTATTCACACATAAGTAATTAACAGTAAAATATATGGCATATTGTTAATGCAGTGAAAATATAATGTGTTCAGGGTAACCAAGCAGCACAGCAGTGTCACCAGAATATCTGTTATCTGTTTAAAAACACCGGCAATAAACAATGGCAGGTCTTCACCTATTCAAAACTGTTTATATTTTGCAGCATTTTGGATCTTGAGTTTTCAGATTATGGATATTCAACTTGTAGTATATTTAATTTTGTGATTTCTTTTGTTAAATAAAAAGAAAAATCCTTGCAGATTATATGAAGGTCACAACTGTCTCTTTGCATCAATAAAATCTCAAAAAAAAAAGAGGACCACTGAGATGGGAAGAACACTTCCAATGCACTACTGAAAACAATGTAAATGGTTGGGGAAGTTGGCCACAAAGTCTTCTGTCTCAAAAGTTGTAATAACACATCACTGTTGCATATAAAATGTATCTGCAAATACATCTATAATGACTGCTGATCATAAGATTTCTTGTTCTATTCACTCTGAAGCCTATAAAAAAAGAAGCAAACTATCTACATAATCCAACTGAATACTCATTATGTAAAGTGCTAATAATGTATACCCTCTCATATACAAAAAAAAATGGATGGTTTAAAATTGCTTAGATTACAAGAGCCAACTACTTGGGCAGAATGGGGAAGGTGATGTGAATGCATAAATCTTACATATATGCCTTACCATGGAGGGATAGCTTATATGTATGTGGTTGAAATGAGGAAACCCTCTCTCACTTATAAATTATCATTTAAGCATTCTGTAAAAATTTAAATTCATACTTAAGATTCAAATTATTTTTTCCATACAGAGCAAGGTTTCTCAATCGCCACACTACTGATATTTGGGACTGGGTAATTCTTCACTCTGGGGAATGGCATACTCATGATAAGATGCTTAGAAGAATCTCTGGCCTCCACCTACTAGATGCTAGAAGCAATCCCCTAGTCTGGAGTTGGGACTATCAAAAATGGAGACCAGGCCAAATGTCCCCCGGGGGCAAAAGCACTCCTCGTTGAGAACCAATGGTCTCTAGAAATACCATGCAGTACATTCTTTCTTCCAATAATAGATGCTAATCACAAGCACACAAGATAGCCACAATTATATGATGTTTGCTACTTGCCAGATACGTAGTAGCTCATTTTAATTCTCACAAAAGTCAAATGACCTATATACCATAACTACCTGATACAATTTGGATGCTTGTCCCCTCCAAATCTCATGTTGAAATGTGATCCCCCATGGTGAAGGTGGGGCCTGGTGGGAGGGGTTTTGGTCATGGGGTGGATCCCTCATGAATCGCTCAATAACCTCCCCCATAGTAATGAGTGAATTCTCACTCTGTTACTTACTGTGACATCTGGTTGTTTAAAAGAGCCCGACATTTCTCTTGCTCCCTCTCTCATCATATGACATGCCTGCTCCCCCTTTGCTTTAAATAAAAGCTTCCTTAGGCCTCACTAGAAGCCAAGCACATGCTGGTACCATGTCTCCTATATAGCCTGCAGAACTGTGACCCAACTAAACGTTTTTATTTTTTAAAATAAATTACCCAGCCCCAGCAATTCCTTTATAACAATCCAAAATGGGCTAATACACTACTTCTATGTTACCAATGATGAGACTGAGTCATAGGGAAGTGACTTGTTCAGACAGTAGAGAGAGCCTGGATTTGAAAAAGGGCAGTGGGGCATAGAAGGATAAAGCCCTAAATGAGATTAACTTTGGGACAATTGGATTCCAGAGAGACTGGATACATGGGTAGTATATCCTATAGAACCCTCTGCTCACATGTTAAATCTGGGAGCTGAGCTAGTTGACTTCAGAAGTCCCTTCCACTACTAACAATCTGTAAATCTGTAAATTGTAGGCAAATCTATTTGGTTAGATTTATTCCAATAAAGGCAAGCTGACCACATGTCAGGTAAGGTCCAGCTACAGCATAATGGCATGATGGCAGCCACCCATCTTCACTGATTTAAATTCGTGCTGTTTTAGTGCATATATCCCCCTTAATCTGTCTGCTATGAGAAAATTCTGCAAGGAAGAGAAGGCTGCTTACAAAACAGTCTTTCAAATTTCTCCATGGATCTCATTGCCAGGTCTTCAAGGTCAGGACCAATCACAGACATGGCTGGAGAATGCCCATAAACTCTTCCTCCTCTAATAGCCAATGGGAGAAAGGGATTAACTGCTGGTCAGATTACTGTGACTATTAACATTAGAAGCAATTCTGTGCTTGAAAACTTGATCAGTCAAAGAGGGTAAACTAAATTAATAATGAGCACTGGAAGGAGGGAGGTCTTTTTACCTAAGTCCCCGTGGTCACAACAAATTAGATCAGAGTGCCTGAGAATATGCTAAATTCCATTCCATAGCCTCATTGAAAATTTCTCTTTAGTACTTTATCTGTCTCTAGTCTCTCTCCTCTTGCAATGGGTCATTTCAGCTGCTGCTAAAACCAGCTTTCTATTATAGTTCCTCCTCATGTCATACAATTCCTTAAAGGCTGATAGCATCATCTGTCCCTGATTCTGGTCCATTTAACCTCCCTACCCATAGATACAATCCAAGACTTGTACTCATAAATTCCAAAGGAAAAATAAAGCTGTATATTGCTACCTCTATGGTAGGTTACTTTTGGGGAATAGAAGATTCCAGGACAGCTACTTCCTGTGTTTACTGATTATGAATCTCGAAGAAAGAAATTTTGTGTGAGCATAACATATACATAAATTTTAAAATTTCAAAAAAAACACAGTTCTCAATCTTCTGAATCTGCCAAAGCCAGCATGACACAGTGCCAGTGCCATGCCTAATTTCAGAGAGTACCTCCTCTTTCCCCTTCCATATTCAGTTGTATTATCATACTTTAAAATGCTTTAGAGGGTCACTTATGGTCACTCACGGCATATTCAGATAGTTTGTTATCCAATTACATTCTTGAAGATTTAAAGAACCAGAAACAAACAAAAATCATGCAAACATGAGCTACAGTTTTTATTGTATGTGTCTGTACATAACAGAGAAAAATGGAGATAGACGTAGATATATGTGAATAAATTGCTGCATGTAAAAACATTAGTTAATATACAAAACAAAATAAATACCTTCTTACTTCTTTATTTTAAATGCTAAAAACTTTCTTATAAGGGCGTGATTATTTTTGGAAAACATATAAACACATTTACATTATTCAAAAGGAATACAATGATACAAATAATAAAGCTGACAAGATATCTAATTGGAATTCTTTTGGTTCTTTCAGTTTACAATGATAAATTTAACCACACTGAATAATTGTAATTTCTACCTGTGCCAAATCTATAGCCAGTCTCATATCGCTTTCCACTACAATACTAGAAACTTTCCCTGATGAATTATTAAATGATCTTTGAAGTTGCTACAGTTCATAGAAATGTGACAGTCCAATGTGTCTTAGTGCTGTGAACTGTTACCAGAAAGACTAAACATCCTTGACAGCCTGATAAAAAATTAATTATTCTCCTTCCAATGGAAAGAATGCAACTCTGCCAAAACCTGTTAAATGTGGAGCTTTTAGAGTTCTCAATTTCTTCTCTCTTGGAGAGGACACACTAGAATTTTTCATGAGGATTAACTAGCACATGTGAAATATCTAACCTTGCCTAGTATCCACTGGATCTTTAGACCTTAGTTCCTTTTCCTACCTTAGAATTTTTGTTCCCCTAACCCCACTATACTAAATGCCAATGCATATTAGAACAGAGGTGGCAGTACAAAATAGAAGAATAAAAGAAATATTGTATTATTGTGAGAAAGGATACCAGTGAAGAGATATTTATTTCAGATACAGTAAAATACTCAAATACTCCAAGCAAGTTTTTCCTCAGTGATCCTCTGTTTCTGCCTATGTAGACATCATTCAACCTGTCCAGTTATATCTACGTTATTGTGAAGATTGAAAAAACAGGGGAGAGTTTTTTTTAAAAAAAAAAAAACAAAAAACAAAAATGAAAACAAAACCTATGTGTTACAATATATAGATCTTATTTTCAACAGCGATTAGATAATGGAATTAGTGTAGTAAAGTTTTATTAATGAATGCTGTAATTAGAAAAGGTTAATTCAATATTTGCTTCCCCAGGTTACATTCATTTGAAAAAAAAATGCACTAATCTTACCATTTAGTGGTAACTCCTTCAGTTCGACCTACAGACACAAGATCTTGAAATGAAACTGTTGATTAATCTATTTACTCAGTAAAGATGCTACTGGATACAATAGAAATATAAGTCATTAATGTTTTGCAAACAATGATAATAATGAAAGATATTAGTCTTTTTCCTTAGAAATTAACTTAGTGGATTGAGACAGTTTACCAATCTTGCCTTACAAGAAATATTTTAAGCACCTAAAAAGTAATCATCCCAAGACAAAATAAAGAGTGCAGAGAGCACTTTGCTATTTCCTCCTGTTATTACAAAGCATAATAAATCCCTACTCTGGACTATTTTTTGCCTGTATCCTGATTAGATAGATATACCCAGGAAGTTTGAAAATGTCTGCAACTGAGAATACTTTTATTTATAAAGCAGGATAGAGGTTGAGGAGGATGTAGAGAACAGATTGTTATCTGTACTTGCCACAGCAAAGCATATTTTTTTAATACTTAGTTTTTTAGGCTTCTGTTGGCAGATTGACCTTTCTTGAGAGTAGCTTATCTTGCTGTAGAGCAATATTCCCAGACCTCCTGGGGTTCACAAAGTTAAGAAGAAGGAGCGTCAGGAAATAACGAAGACAAGAAAGCAAAACAGAAAAATAAAATAAAATTTCTGCTGAGTTAAAGTAGGGTGTAAAAGAGCCATGGAAATTCCAAAGGTTGTTTTAGAACCTCCTATTTCACATCCTACTCAGCTGTCCAGAAAAGAAAGCAGCAAAACACTCAAACTCTTGGGGAAACAAGCATTAGGTGGTGGCCAATGGGGGTTGAGGGGGGAGTCTCTCTTAAAAGCGTGAAGAAAGCACAGATGAAAAGGGCCAGTCAATGCAGCCTAGTTGTAAAAGCCTAGAAAATAACATCTGAAAGCTTAAAGTGGGGCATAAAAGAGTTGGAATAACACGTTGTGAGCACAGATCAGTGTAGTCTGAGAGTTGTTTATTGCAGAGAGATCAGAAACGTTCAAGTGAACCATAGCAAACTTCAAATTGCCATTCACCTTTCTCACTGGGTTTGTGTTAATCTCCATTCCGTAAATTGAAATCAATGACAGCAGCCTGGCAGAGGGGTTGAGAGAATTGAATGCGATAATATGTGTAAAAATACCTGCTGTAATATTTGCATATCTTACACTCCCGATGGAAGTCCACTTCTTTTTTCTACTACTAAAGCCAACGCTAGAGGCATAGGTAAATAAGGAGCATGGAGACTGAGATGGGCCTCACCTGTCTGGAAGCCTTTTAAAATGCACTTGTCCTACCTGAGATTCTCCATTCTGCTTGGTGAGGCACCCTGATGAGGCATTTCACACGTGATCACAGGAGATGTCACCAAGATTATTCTGAGTTTTAATTTAGTCCGTTGTAAATGGGGTCATGATAATTCATCATCTTATGTGGTTGTTAGGACAGTTAAAGGATAAAATGAAAGCAAATTTCTTTGTGTGTAAATATTAGCTATTGTTATTATTACCCCCATGGTTAGCATAAAGCAAGAGAGTGTCTGTTCTCCACCTTTCCCTTCTTTAATGAAGACACTGGTCACTGGATTTAGGACTTACCCCAAAATGATTTTGTCCTGAGATCTTTACCTTAATTATACCTAAAAAGTTCATTTTTCCAAATCACATTCACAGGTTTTCTCAGGCTTAAGAGATTGACATATCTTTTGGTGGGGAAGGGGCACAATTCAACCCACCATGGGGAGTTAGAAGTTAAGCATGTAAATGGACATACATTATTATGTAATGCCAAGTAGTGATAAATGCTCTAAAGTAAAAATAAAGCCATATAAGGGGATAAGGGTGAGCGGAGGATGCTCTTTGGAGACAGCAGTCAGTAAAGGCCTCCTGAAGAGGTGACATCTGAGCTAAGATGTGACTGAGAGAGTGAGACATGAAATATGTGGGACATGTGTTAGGGGCAGAAGGAGCAGCAAATGCAGAGAGCTGAGCCAGGAAAGTCAAGAAAAATCAGAGTGGCTGGTGGCACAGCAAGTGAGCAGGCCAGCAGCAGGGAAAGAGCAGGGGGCCGTGCTTGTCACAAGAGGATTTTGCATTTTATTCTAGGTTTGATGGGGAGCCAAGACTGGGCTAAGAACAGCAGAGTCATATTCAATTTTTAAGGAAGACATTCTATTTTAAACCGAACTCCAGACATGGAGCTAAAGATTTAAGTGGTATTATAATATCCTCGAATAATTGCTCTGATAATGAGAAAACACCAAGAGCAATTCTTTGCCAATATTACAACTAAATTCAGTTTGTGCTACCATGTCTTTTCATCATCTTGTGCTTCACTGAACATGTCACGAGTTTGCAGAAATGATTCCTTCTGCCTGCATGCCCTTCCCCAGTGTGCCCCCTCGCTCTGCTGTGGCTTGTTCCTGGTTTGTGTCACCTCCCCAGATAAGGTCACTCACCCTTCCTCCATGCTCCAAGGCGCTTATTGCCCTGGGTGCCTACTTTCTCGTATCATTACCATCTGTTTACAAACCTTCCTCCTTTTCTGACTGTACAGTTCTTTATGGTCACATGTAAATCTTATTAATCTTCATATTACCAGAAACTAGCACACTGCACACTAGGTGCTGAATAAATGTTTGTTAAATGAATGAGTGAATCTTGGTCCTATTCAATTTTATTTTGCCTGGGTTTATATATTCTCCATCCCACTATTTAAATAAACACAGACTTTTTTCTTCTGTTATTTAATGAATAACCTATAGAAGGGCATTACATTAGCATCAGGACACAATGACCATCTAATCATTTTTTAACAGTTCACTAGAACTGTACACAGTTATCAGCCTGTTCTCCTTTGTTTGCAAATGCCTCAAGAAGCCAAATAGTGGTAGGTACTTTCCCCTGTGTTAAATTTGGGATCACAGAGGCAGGGCAAGCTGCATTAACCTGTCTGAGGTCACCCTCCAAGTCACTGCAATGGAGAAGCCAAATCATCAATGCAGAGAGCTGCTTTCTTCCATAACTGTGATGTACTGAGTTCATTGAGCCATGCTGTATTTGTCATGCACATGAGTTCTGAAAATCAATAAAATCTGTGAACCATCCCACAGAAATAAAATGCAGTGAAAAGGGTCTGCTTTGCTCCCTTCAATTACTCCAGCATGAATGGACCCAACAGCTGTGGTCTTCAGTGGGACTTCCAGGGCAATGAGGTTTTTAGAAATATTGATTTTCTTGATTTATCAAATTTTCTTGTTTGAGCTTTGCCTAATTAAATGTCAAAGTTGAGCATGTGAAGCTGCATTAAAGCATGATCTTCCTGGCAATAAGAATATGGAACAAAATTGGATGCATCTTTGGATATGAAATATAAAAAAATACCTGAATCATTTTCAACAAAATATACGCTCAAATATTGATGGAGATAAAAACCAGTTCGGGTAGATTTCTTTGTCATGCTTGAAAAATACTTTTCTTCAAATACATATTAAATATATTACTATCTAGAGCATCTAAAGCGAGAGTGTTTTCACACATCTAAACAAAATTAGGATCCCTGTGACTCATGGCCCCAGTCATTCTACATGGTTGTCAGAGTTCATATCTCAACTCCAGATTCAGGTCCAGTTTGCTGGTCCATCAGAGGCTGGAAGCATGCTGTGCCAGGTGTGTCTGTAGCCACAGCTGTGTGCTGTGAAAAATGCATGCTCAGTTAACCCTGGAATGATTTTAGATCCTAAATACTGCAAAGGAAAGAGTATCTTTTGGTTTTTTTGTGCCTCAGTATCCTATTGACACAAATGAATTTTGACGATAAATTTGTAAAGCCAACAGCCTTTCAACAAAAGGGGCAAGAAACATATGTGTATTTTGTAATTGAGTAAAAATGGATTTTGAGAATACTATGGAATATTCATAGATCATTGGCTTTCAAGTTGGAAGAGCAATTTAGGGATAATTACAATAATGATGATAATTGGTGATCATTTTTAAATATGGTTCTGTCATTGTATGATGTGTTTTATCAACAAATATATTAGGTACATGATTCAGTTATCACTACAACTAATTTAAAGAAGAGGACAATCCATTCTAGAGGAGTTAAATGACTTGCCCCATTCCCACAGTTGATTACTTTTCAGAGATGAACAACAAAGTCAATGCTTCTGTCTTCTTGGTTTACAAAGGAATTGCAAACCACATTTATGAGAGTGATTAGCCTTTTCAAGGATGACATGGGACTTTGTCTTTTAACCAGATGATTGCATAAGTGATAGGCCATTATTGCTTCCTCAAACTTCCAGTTACCTTGAAATAACTCTATAGGACAATTTATTGCTAAGAATCTTCTATGGAATGCTACCTCAAAAATACATCAGAGGCCAGGCATTGTGGCTCACACCTGAAATCCCAGCACTTTGGGAAGCCAAGGCGGGCAGATCACCTGAGGTCAGGAGTTCCAGACCCGCCTGGCCAACATGGTGAAACCCCATCTCTACTAAAAATACTAAAATCAGCCAAGCATAGTGGCAGGTCCTGTAATCCCAGCTACTCGGGAGGCTGAGGCAGGAAAATCACTTGAACCCGGGAGATAGAGGCTGTAGTGAGCTGAGATTGTGCCACTGCACTCCAGCCTGGTCAACAAAGCAAACCTCCATCTCAAAAAAAAAAAAAAAAACAAAAAAAAAAACAGAAAACAAAAATGCATCAGTAGACATTACTTAAAACTATATAAAAATGTTGTTAAAGAAAATGCTGAGTTAAACTAAACATATTACTTTACTGCAGGACTTATCACTACCACCTTTAATAGAAATATATGCATTGCATATCTTCCAGTAGTGGGTACCCTGTGGAGCACTTACTAAATGTGTTTCATCATGTGACTGTTTTATCAGTTTTCTCCTAAATAAATATTGAGTGCTTTGCAACAGAAAGTTTAGTGCTCTATGGAGATGAACTTTCCTAGAGTTAATATTCATCACTAGTAGATTATACTATGACAAAAATAATGTAATTATTTTGTCTATTTTCCACCATGGATATTACCGGAATCATATTATTTCACAGCCATTATTAAAATGGCCAGAAAGATTAGAAGAGTAAAAACCAATATTGGAAAAAAAATAGAAAACTGAAAACTGCCACCATATCTACTTAGTCTTTGACATGGCTATGTAAAAAATATTGGTCCTGTATATGGATGAACCTCATGACTTCTGTAATATTTTAGTGGTGATTTTCTGAAAACATTGTCCTTTTCTAAGGTCCCTGATAATCAATGTTTTGTATCTTCAAATTAGAAAGCTGGAGAGAGCAATGCGTCATGGGGTTATGGAATGGAGAGTAGGAAACTGGTCCCAAGTGAATTCAAATACACCACTTGGATCCCATTCATCTACTCTTTGGCCCGTGGTACCACCTGGTCCTTCCATGAAGGTGCCCTTTGGAGACAGAAGAATATCCTAGGCATTTGCTTCAATTTTCCAATTTTAGACCCAAAGTCAAATGTTTCCCAAATGACTTAAATTGACACCTGTAGGCCACTGGGATTTCCATTTCCTTCCTGGGCTTTGTAACTATAGAAAAACAAGTTACGAAGGAAGATGTGGGGATACTTCTACCACAGGTAGTCAGGTAGACCTGTCCCCAGAGATGCAAAAATGCACATGGGATATACGAATGAAGGGTGATGGGAAGGGAAATTGAGGTTAACGCTGAGGTTTCTGGCTGAGAGTCTGAATACAGTTTACTGTGAGCAAAAGTGATTACGGTGCTTTTTGATTTTTAAAAGTTAGCTGAGAGGTGTGCTGTGGCCAGCAGTGTTGGTAGCCAGAAACTTCCCATAAACCAGAGAGCACACTGCATCCAAGGGCTGTGCTACAAATCAGCTTTGGTATGAATTTAGGACATTTGCAAGTATTATGCCTGTTATCTTAAATGGGATTTAGGAGCTGGCGTGGTGGCTCACGCCTGTAATCCCAGCACTTTGGGAGGCCAAGGCAGGCAGATCACTTGAGGCCAGGAGTTCGAGACCAGCCTGGCTAACATGGTGAAACCCTGTCTCTACTAAAAATACAAAAATTAGCCAGGTGTGGTGGCGTACGCCTAGAATTCTAGCTACTCAGGAGGCTAAGGCAGGATAATTGCTTGAACCTGGGAGGCAGAGGTTGCAGCGAGCTGAGCTCGTGCCACTGCACTTCAGCCTGGGTGGCAGAGTGAGATTCTGTCTCAAAAATAAATAAATAAATATATAAATAAAACAAAATAAATGAGATTCAGTCTGTGCTTTTTCAGGATTTAAATTTGCCAAAAGAAATTGAAATTATACATTGCTAGTCTCATTACAGTGTTCTGTCATATTAGGTGACAGTAACAAGAAAAACAATCCATGTCCAAAGGCTACGGCTATCAGAAGCATCTAGTTACAACAATCAAAGTGATGATTAAAGAAAAATAACTATTTCTTTCCTGTTTAAAGCCATGCCATTACAACAGACTAATTGAAATGTGAAGCAAAGATTATGTAGATTTTGCTTGCTGGATGTTGTAATGTTAAGACTTTATTGATCAAAAAGAGGCAAGTAGCTTTTGAATGGTATTAGCAGTTCTTCTACTAGTTGGAAATTTATTTTCTGATAGTGTAACTTACCAGAGCTTCATCATGCTGTGAAGTGTATTTCAAGTCAAAAAAATTACATTGAACTTGTAATGCACAAGGATCTTTGTGCCTTGTAACCTAGTGAATAAGAACATAGGCTTTGGAATCAGAAGAACCTTAATTTACATATAAACTTAGCCATTGTTTTGAAAAAGACGATCAAGTTTCTTCAACTATAAAAGTGGGATATTAACAGCCACCTGAATAAGTCTATTTATGGCCAAATGGAAGGAATACCAGGCCCTAGACCAGTAAGTACCACATAATCATCAGCAAATAAATTGGGAAAATAATTATAATAATAATTATCACCTCTCTGTCAGGCTAGAGTGGAACTTGAGGTTCATTTAATCCAAGTCTTACAATTTGAATGAGGACACTGAGTCACAAAGTGGAAACAGTTTCAAAGTGCTTTTATTCATTCGATGATATATTGTAGACCCCCCATTTGTCAAGCTCTGTGGTAGGCACTGGCAAATGAAAGTATAAGCATTCACCATATATGCATTCACCAGGTATGTATTCATACCCAGACCCATTCAAGGAATAATTGATGGCATCTGTCCCTTAAGGAGTTCCGAGTATACAAAAGGACACACATGGTGAATTTTGTGCTATCACACAGGGCTCAACAGGTTGCTGATGGAAGAACAGAAGACACCATGACTCTGCCAGGAAAGCCACTTCAGAGAAAAGGTGGTAACTTATGGGGTTTGAAGGAAGAAAAGGATTAATGTCAACCATACAGACCTTCTAGAGTATGCAGAGAAAGTATCAACCATATTTTACTAATGAGAAAACCAAGAATTTGAAAAAATGTATTATTAGTTGATGGTTCCACGATATTTTAGGGGCAGAAATAGAACTAAAACTCAGGGCTTATCATCTGTATCTCTTACTACTTTTACTCTTTCTCCCATTCTCCCACATGAATAATATCTAAGTTTGCAGAAAGAAATTAGTTCAACAGTTTAATTACACTGTGGATAACTTTTAATTTATTCATTTCTCATGGAATTATTTCCTCTTGCTTGATTTATGCCCTTACTTGATCTATTTCATTTTACTTTGATTTTCCCCTTTGTAATGAGATAATGCATCTTTGATAATATTTCATTCGCTTTCTGTGTATAGCCATTTGTTTTTCTCCCCGTGGAGAATTAATTCATATATATTCTAAAAATAAGCAAATAATATAAATGCAAATGGGCTTCAAATGATAATTTACAAGCACCTAAATTGAACTTTGTTTCACTTGTATCCTGACGCAAAATGTTCCTGACCTTAAGATCATGTCCCATAGAGCCATTCCAATTGTAAAATGAACTCTGCATCTGATTTTCAGGTTATTGGATCTACATGTTTACCATAACTCTGATTAAAGGCCTTTGTAGCAAATGGACCATAGCTGTTTTTGCAATTGAGCCTCATTAAAATTTAAAGTGTATCCATAAACATGTAAGTGCTTATTATAGATCAAAGTTCAGAAAATTAAATATTCACAAATACAGCTCATTTTACAAAACTACAGACTCGAAATTATCTAAGCCAAATAATCTTAGCACTTAACACCAAATAGCCTTAGTTATTTCTGCAGCGAGATTTTATTTATGCTAAGCAACTTTTTTTGTGACTTGAGCAAAGGTTTTATTTTACCTGGAAAACTCAGCAAATATAGCTCTTACTCAAGGAACACTGTTGTAATATTAAGATATAAAAATGATAAGGTACCACCTAACATTATATCATTTAATGCATCAGCAATGAAACCATTTGGGGTTTATTTATTTTGCTGATTGACTTGATTCCCGTCCTTTGGAGAGGTTAACAAAGTTGGGCATATTTCATGATTATTCAAATAAGATAGCAAACTTTAATTTCTGTGTAACCCTCTAGGAGGGTTCAGCCAACAAGTACAATACTGTGTGCTGTTTTAGGATGTTTAGATTGGTGCCTCCACAAATGAACAATGAGGCCTTGTATTTGTTGATAGCAAGTAGATTGTACTGCAGAATTAAAAGGAAAGAAATCAATGCTGCCAAAATAAAACAATACAATTAGAACCACATTTTGACTTGTCTCAGAAACATTTCTTGGTATTAAAGTTATTGGGCTATTAAATTGCATGGGGAAAAATAATAGAGCTCATTACATGGAGTGTTCTGCTTTGCCACAGCTGGAGTCTGGATTGCACACTTTAATATTAGTTACATGCATTGGAGCAAGTTGAGGAAATACAGATTATTAAGAAATAACCTTTCCCATTAGGGGAGCTTCAATGTCCTCAGGACCTTTTGGGGGTATTAGTGGGAATATAAAGAAGAATGAAGTATCTTTTTGCCATGCATTTTCCAATGTGAACAATGAAATCTATTCAAAAGTTTGTTTCTGTTTCAATATCTTTCCCTGATAGAAAGAAAAGAAAGAGGGAGTTTAAGGGAGAACCCATTAAAGACTAAAAATAGAAGGGATGGAACTGCAATTTCCTTAGATAGCATTGAGACAGACAACTCTGTTTGATCATTTGATAAGGCCAAAGATAAAATGGTAACTCTGAAATTTTTAATTATTCCCTCAACAATAATTTCAGAAACAACTCATAGGACTTGTCTTTTTACTTTTGACCATTTAAATGATGGTGGACAGCAACAGTTCTATTGGTTTTCCTCATTTTGGGGAGTGGACCGGTTTTATGCATACTGTCTTCCACTAAACAAATCAGACAAAACAGTTTAAAAAAGCTAACGTTAAGGCAATTAAATTACCATCATTACTAAGGAAAGAATGATAGATGCATGGTAATTGAGGATTTACTAGTTGCTAGGGATGGCAGTAAGTGTTTCACATACATTACATCCTTTAATCGTTCATAAATCACTTATTTTTTGGATAACAGAACCTATCCTTGCTTTTTGGAAAATCACATTGCCTTCCACATTGTTCATTTATGAGAAGGACCCTGTGCCCTGGCTCAAAAGGTAAACATATGACCCAGATCTGGTTAATGAAAACACTGTGGCAATAAGGACAGACAATTAGGATGTGATTATAGCTTGGTCAGGGTACAGAATTCTGGGACTTTTCCTGAAATGATCCAATTTTGAGTAAAATCCTCTGGTCATCTACTGTGGATCTACAAGTAGCAAAATCTTTCTCTTCCTTTCTCTCTGTCCATTTTGCCTTCTTCTGCCCCTTTTAGACATTCTAGTAACTAGCTCACTCACCATGAAAACAACTATAAAAGAGTCATTTTTGAATGCAAAACAAATAAACCAAAGGTTTAATATTTTTTTAAAAAAATTGCTGAACCCTGGGATTCATAAGACTGCCAAAATACTTATTAAAACATATAAGCAATTCTAAAGGAGTCAGAATGAATGCTTAGAGTTTAAGTGACTATCATTAACATTTAATTTACCAAGGTGGATGTGCCATTCACCACTGATATTAAAGAGCCATTACCAAGAATGCACATATGAGCACATTACATCTAAATGGTCCCTTCTCCTCTTTTTGGATAGCTTGTGGGAGTCACTTCTAACTATGCTAATTGTTTATTCCCAGTAAACATTCATGCTTAAATGCCTCCAACAAAATAACATGTAATATTTGGGAATTTCGTGGTAACTTGATGACTTTTATTATCAGAACCATACCAGAACCAAATAAAGAACACATGTTTATTGCATATTAAATAGAAATGAGAAAACTTTTCTTAACCAAAACAAAAACATTTTTTAAAAAAGGTAGTAAACTGCATATTTTCTAGAAGGCCAACAAGAAAAGCAAACCTCTCTTTAACAAGTATTTTATGTTGTAAAATTGGAAAATTTGTCCACATACAGAGATTTAAAATTGAATTATCAAATTTCAGATTTTAAACTAAGTATGAAAAAGTGTTGTGATCTAAAAATTATTTCAAGCTTAAGATACCAAAGTGAATAAAAATACTTTCACATTTATATTCCACCTCTCAACACTCTCACAAATACACAGAACCCAAAATATCTTTTGCAATTATCTTAATTACTGTTACCTTTGATTTATCTTACAAGGGTAATGCATTTAAAATTGTAATTTCTCATTAATGTCAGTTAGGTTTTACAGGATTTTAAAAACATTACTTCTTTGTTGGTTGGTCTGATGTTCTAAATATGTTTGATTCAAAGAATAGAGATGTTATAACTAAAGGATCAGTTTCCATAGGGCCATAATTTTGCGATGCTAATAACTACCAGATTTTTTTTAAAGATAGGTATTTCCCACAAGCACATTTGTATATATTGGCAGAAGGAATGGATATGCTAAAAAATGATTCAAACACAAATGGTTTCCTTCAACTTAATGTTTTAAACTTTCTGTGTGTTTGAAGCATTTCTCCAAAAACATGATGATGGAACATACATTGGAAGAAGAATCAGAAAAGTCAAATTTTTATATAAGGTCTGTAACTCCTTTGCTGTGTGAATATTGACACATTGCTTAATATTGCTAAATCTTTCTGTGAGTTATTATATTCAAATTCGGAACTGCATTACTTGCATTACATATCTTTCCATGATTTATATGAAAACCAAATGGGACAATAGATATGATAGGCAATGAAAATTCCAAAATGCTAAATTAATAAATGGGTGCTCTGTTCATCACTTACCAGTCTACTATTTAATGAGCTACTACTCAATATATAATTTAGAAAACGTACTCAAATATGACAGTAGGAGAGATACATAAAATATGGTAAGTACTACAAGAAAGGTTTAGTTCAAATGCTAAGAGAATTCAGATAGAGGGAAAGATAATTTTGACTGAGAGAGAGGACTAGGAGGGAAAGTAGAAGTGACACTATTTGAACTGGGTCTTGGGAAATACTAGGACCTGGATCTCAGATGAGAAAACATGTTTTAAGCAGGGGAGGAGGTCATGGATTTGAAGGTTTAGGGTTATCTATTGCCTGTTTTGAGTTCATGATATAATGCATTTTGCTTCTTTAGTTAACTAAAAGAATCACCTAAATTGTTTAAAAGGAGAAAAAGGAATAGAAGATCTAGAATAATCATGTACCTTTTTACTAAGCAATCAATATATCTAAGACATTGTTTTTATCTATTATCTCAGTGTTGTGATATGAGCATTATTGCTATTATATCCATTGATAGATTAGAAAATTGAAATTACAACAAAAATTACTTGACTCCAAAACCACAGCTCTCCTCTACATCCTGCTCTATTATTCTCTTGTAAAATAGATTGTGGTTCTTTTTATTTCTGTAACTTAAAACATTTTTCCATTGATATCATTCTTGCAACTACATGTTGAGTGCAAAGATGAGGTGCTTGCTCTTAAATGGGAAGTAGGAAGATGAACAGAGTTGTCCTTCTTCCATGGATTTAATGAGGAATTAGGATTCAGAAATGAGCTCTCATGTGCACCTATCCAGCCCTCCAACACCTACTCCTCAATGGACTAAATATTTAACTTAGGTGGAAAAGAACTCACATGTTGGAGGAGGACTAACATGTGACTTCCTTTGCACATGCCCCAGGATCATAAGTGGGGGGCCTTCTATTTGTCCTTTACATTCAGTCTCCTGCTTATTCTCACATATGCCCATGATTTTAAAAGCAAGCCACTAAAGTGTGTTTCTAAGAGCATAAGCTATAATTCAGATAAATGTGGAGGAAATTTGTAATTCCGCATCTTAGTCTGTTTAGCGTTACTATGAAGAGACACCTGAGGCTGGGTAATTTATAAAGAAAAGTTTATTTGGTTCTCCCTCCCACAGGCTGTACAAGAAGCACAGCACCAGAATCTGCTTATGGTGAGGGCTTCAGGATGCTTCCACTCATGGTGGAAGGAGAAAAGGAGCTAGTGTGTGCAGAGGTGATACAGTGAGAGAGGAAGCAAGAGAGAGAGTGGAGATGCCAGGTTCTGTTTTAACAAACAGCTCTTACGGGAACTAGTAGAGGGGGAATACCCTCATTACCACAAGGACAACACCAAGCCTTTCAGGAGGGATCTAACCCCCTTGAGTCAAACATCTCCCCCAATTACGCCGTACCTCTAACAGTGAGGACCAAATTTCAACATGAGGTTTGGGTTGGGGGCTAATATGCAAACCATAGTTTTCCCTTACTAGCGGCGTGACCTAAGGCAAGTTGCATACAATGGAGATAAAAATCCTGTGTTAATCAGCTTGGGTTACCATAACAAAACACCATAGACCGGTTCCATCAAACAGCAGACATTGGTTTCTCACAGTTTCAGAGGCTGAGTAGTCTAAGATCAAGGGGCTGGCCAATGCCATTCTGCGTGAGGGCTCTCTTCCTGGCTTGCAGATGGCCGCCGCCTTCTTATATCTTCACATGGTAGAGAAAAAGTGATCTCTGTTCTCCTTTCCTTTACTTTCAAGAGTTATAGTCTCATCATGGGAGCCCCACCTTCATGATTTCACCTAATCTAATTACCTCCAAGGAGCCCCACCTGTAAAAATGATCACTTTGGGGGTTAAGGCTTCAACACAGAAATTTTAAGACACAATTCAGTCCATGGCAAATACTGTAGGGTAGTTTCAAACTTTCATAAATATAAATATGTGAACGATTTAGCCTCAAACCTGACATATAGGTACACTGAAATGGCAACTATTTGTGTCATATGGCTATTCATGTTTTACATCCACATAGTGCCATCTCCTACAACATTCAACTAAAGCAACTGATTGGCAATGACATTCATTTCAGATTTATAGCTATTCCATAATCATTTACAGAATACTCTGTGTCTGGCACTGTGTTGGGTGAGGAGAGGAGAAAGTATATAAAAATTTGAGTAATTTAAAGCTCTTATTTTGAAAAGCTCATAGAAAAATGAGGAGTACAGAGAGCTCTAAGGAGATTGCTGAAATATAAAATCGGATTAGACCGTGGGGAAAACTGGTGACTGATTTTGCCAGACCAAATCAAAGAAAGCTTTAAAGAGAAGTGATGTTTCATGCAGCTCTGGATATCCAAGTAGAATTTATCTGCCAGATAGCACAAAAAAAGAAGGATGCTCTAAGTAGAAACAATAGTATCTGATAAGCAGGGAAGCATGAGCAAGCAAAGAACTGTAGGGAAACTAATGAGAGACAGGAATTGTTGGAGCAACAGTTACATACAGGAACAGGTAAAGAAACACAGTCAATGTCACTGAGATGTGGATTGTGAGATCCCTCTGATTCCACAATCAAGAGACAGGGCAGAGCCGAAAGTATTTTTAATTTAATGTTGGCAATAGTGTGAAGAATGAATTGGTCTGGGACGAGATAGGTGGCAAGGAGGCCAGGCAGGACACCAGCGTCACAGTCTCTAGAAAACAGGTGAATAGACCTATTGATATGGTTTGGATTTGTATCCCTATCCAAATCTCATGTCAAATTGTAATTCCCAGTGTTGGAAGAGGGGCCTATTGGGAAGTGATCAGATCATGGGAGTGGGCTTCCCCCTTGCTGTTCTTGTGTGGCGAGTGAGTTCTCAGGAGATCTGGTTGTTTAAAAGTTTATAGCACCTCCCCCTTCACTCTCTTCCTCCTGCTCCACCCATGTAAGACATGTCTGCTTCCCCATTCACCGTCCACCATGATGGTAAGTTTCCTGAGGCCTCCCCAGCCATGCTTCCTATACAGCTTATGGAACTGTGAGCCAATTAAACCTTTTTTCTTTATAAATTACTCAGTATCCGATAGTTCTTCATAGCAATGTGAGAACAGACTAATACACTTATACAAGGCAGTGGAGGTAGAAAGGAAGAGACAATACTTAGAGACATTTGGGAGTAAGAAGACTTAGAGCTTCCATTTTAAGTGGATTAAGAGATTTACTCCTGATGAGAGGTCAAAGGATTCCTATTGAAACAGATATCAGTTGCTGGGGAACAGTCATATGTGACTGCAACATCAAGGAACCCACAAATGCAGCCTTGCACACATACAGGACATAAAGCCAAACTGCAAAAAATAACACATCAAAATATCTCTACACTGTGCAATGCCAGATTTGTGTAAATCAGAAAAGAACTGCCAGGCTCACCAATAATGTCATTAATATCACAATAACTATCAATACAGAAAACTGTTATTTCCTATTATATTTTTAAAAAGTCAAATTAATAAACTTCAATTATGAACAACCAGCATTTATTAATTATCTCCTATAATCACTTTGACAGAGATAGTTAATTCCCTGCCCAGTATATATTCTTGCTTCTACTTTAAGAACAAAACCATAATTTTATTAAGATTAGCAAGTACCCAATTTAATGAATATATATGTGTAGATCTATATATTATATAGATATGTGTACATTTGTGTATATATACACATATATGTATATTTTTTCCTTCTCTCATGAAGCTAGGGGTTGCCAGTGAGATATGAATGGAAACCACTGGCTGATATATCTGAGGACCTCTTTAGAGGGTCTAGACTTATGTGGAAGGGGGCCCATTGTCCTCCCTGCCTCCCCCTCTTTCTTGCTTCTTGGATGAATTTGTAAACGCCAGAACTCATGAATAGACATAAGCACCAATCTTAGTAGAATAAAACAAAACGAAACAAAAAACCTTAGTATACATAATAAAAATTTAACACTAAGTTGTATCAGCTAATATTATTTGGATTTTCTGATGCGTACAATGCAACCTAATTAACATGTCGTATAGCCAGCATTATGCTAAGAGCTAGGGAAAGCAAAGATAATTAAAATACATAAACGATCTGAAATACCACAGGATAGGGAATATAACTTTAAAAACAACACTTTTCCATTCCCCCCCAAATAGTCTAATATAAACTGAAAACTGGATGAAGATGGAAGTTACTTTGTAGTCAGGACAATATTGAGTATCCTGAGGAATCAGTTCTCTATCAAGAAACCTGAGTGATAACTCATACCTCATCTCAAAGCTTGATATTTTTCTAGGTACCAGTGGGGCAGAAACACATGATTCCTAGTCCCAAACAGTTTACAATGCAGAAGAGGAGCCAGAACAGCACTTGATAATAAATAGCATATATTTATAGTCTTAGTCAACACTGCTATGCAGTTTTTAATTCAACAAATATTCCCCATGATAACTTGCCCTGAGGGAGAGAGTCGTGAGTGTGCAACAATATTGCCCTCTTTTCAAAACTAGGTTTTGAGGGGGAGGATAAATAGAATTCAAATCGTATTATAATATGGTAGACTTGTGTGAACTTAATAACTGACAATCCTGCTGGACCCCAAATTCATGTGTTGAATTTCTAACCCCTACCACCTCAGAATGTCACCTTATTTGAAAATAAGGTCATTGCAAAAGCAATTCTAGTTAAGATGAGGTCATAGTGGAGTCAAGTGGGCCCCTAAACCAATATGACCGATGTCCTTATGAAAAGGAGATATTTGGACATAGACATATACACAGGGACAAGGCTGTGTGAACCTGATGGTTGATATTGAGTGTCAACTTGATTGGACTGAAGGATGCAAAGTATTGTTCCTGTGTGTGTCTGTAAGGGTGTTGCCAGAGGAGATTCACATTTGAGTCAGTGGGCTGGGAGATGCAGACCCACCCTCAATCTGGGTGGGCACCATCTAATCAGCTGCCAGCATAAAAGCAGGCATGGAAAGTACAGACTTGCTGAGTCTTCCGGCCACCATCTTTCTCCCTGCTGGATGCTTCCTGCCTTCAAACATCAGACTTTAAGCTCTTCAGCAGTTGAACTCTTGGACTTACCCCAGTGCTTTGCCAGGGGCTCTCTGTGGCCTTTGGCCACAGACTGAAGGCTGCACTATCGGCTTCCCAACTTTTGAGGTGTTGGGATTCGGACTGGCTTCCTGTCTCCTCAGCTTGCAGACAGCCTTTTGTGGGATTTCACCTTGTGACTGTGTGAGTCAATTCTCCTAATAAAATCCTCTTCCTATGTTCCTCTATCCTGTCGTGACCCTTTAGAAAACACTAATACAGTGAAGATGAAGGAAAAACTCGGGGTAATGCTTCTTCTTCATGGCAAGGAATGTCAAAAATGGTCAATAAACCACCAGATACTAGAGAAGAGGCATGGGTAAGATCCACTATCACCGCATTCAGAGCAAATCAACCCAGCTGATGCCTTGATCTCAGACTTCGAGCCTCCAAACCTGTGAGACAATATATTCCTATTGTTTAAGCCACCCACCCAGTTGGCGATACTTTGGTTTGGCTGCTCTAACAAACTAAGACAAGCTTTAATGGAGTCTATAAGTTTGTTGAGACATTTTTAAGTCCCATGCACCAGGACACTGATATTCTAAAAAAAAAACTTGATTAACAAGTAAGCCCAGATTTTGTTGAATATTTCAACATAATTACACTTGAAAGAAAACAAGAGAAAATCTTTGCTTCTTGAGGAGGAAACAGCCCTGTTTTAAAACTGCTTACCATGAGTGCTAGTGAAAGAATTATAAAGAAAGTACAGAAGTTTAGTAATTTGATAGTAGAATATTGTGAATTTGAGGATTCGTGAATTCTTGGGATACATTTTAGAAAAACCGAGAAAGGGCTTCTTCACATAGCAAAGGAGGTAAAATTCAAAAATGATATAAAAATAAGCACTATGAGAGGATAAAAGAGAAAAGGAATACATTCTGGGATCAGAAAAGGAGGTGGCATTTGAGAAGAAACTTAAAGGATGTTCTGTTAATCAGAGTCTGGTGTTTCAGACAAAGTCCATTTAATGCTGAGCGTTGGCTACTCGGATGATTAAAGACTGAAGCTTCTGGGGGTGTTGATGTAACCCAGAGCTCAACAGCTACAGGAAGTTGCTACCATTCTTCAGGCCAGCAGGGGAGAAAAAAAGAAAGAATGAATGAATTTGAAAGGAGAAGAAGCTCCCTGCAGTTGGTACTTGGACCTCTTAGGGAAAAAAAGTTATTGTTTCACACATACTAGACCACCGAGAGGGCCTGGTTTTTTTTTCAGACATCTCAGAGGGGCTCTGCTGTGTGTTGGGAGAATGGGGGTGGGCTATGTGGTACTCCTCCCACTCAGGTGAAGTGACATCAGGGCTAGAAGTATCAAGGAAGTTGGAGGCTGAAGCCATAGTTGTCTGCCTCAAATAGAGAGGGAGACCCAACCTGGAAGTCAGAAAAGAATCCTTCTTCCAACTTCCACCTCCTGTCCACATTTCCTACTGGCAAAATCTACCCAGAGATGGCTGAAAATGGGAGTCTGGAAAATGTAATTTTTGGAACCTTAATCCTAACTTCTCAGAAAAGAGTAGGTGGTGGGTAGTGGTAGGACTTGGAACTAATAGACAACAGGTAAAAGAGGCAGAGATGTAGAGGTTTTAATGTAAAGAAACAGGGTGAAAAGGGGGTACTTCTAGTCTCCTGAAGGCCCTGAGCATTGGCAAAGAGTCTGGAATGGAAAAGGACAGGTTGGTCAATAATGGTGATTCCCTGATGTAGGTCAGAAATGGGTCTAGGTGATAGAAATGTTAATGTGAACAAAATATACAATAGCTGTTTGTAGACTATTTAATTTAACCTGAGCATCAAGCATGTAATATAGGAAGAAGTAGAAAATAAGTATAAAAAGGGAGGACAGGAGCCTAGAACTGCATTCCGGATAACTTGTGACATCCATATGGGAGAAAGACATATAACTCAATAAATCATGTTTAATATCAGTGGCTTTTGAAAATGAGTCTGAAGCATGTCAGTTGATTAGGAACATTAATTCAGAGGGTTTATAGAATAGATTCACTTTTCCTATTAAAGTTATCATTTTATCATTTTCATCATTATCATTGTCATCATTATCATAATTATAATGTTTATCTAGTACTCAATATATAGTAGAAATTGAGCACTTTCCTATATCACATTGAACCCTCCAAACAACACTATACTGCAGCTGTTATTTTCCCTATTTTATATGGGAAGTAAATGAAGATCAAAGAGAATACATTTTTTGGTCAAAGTCATGTTGGTTCTAAGTGGTTGAACCTGGATTCAAAATCAAGTCTGACCCTAGATTTCTTTCTCTTAAGCATTACATGCTTCTCCGTTTGAGAAAGGACATCTAGACTCACACCTCCTTTCAAAATATTGTCATCCATAAGGTCACCTCAAGACTCAAGTACCACCTGGCAGCTTGAGCCATCTCTCTAAGTTCTTAGTTCAGTTCATTTATAATCCCCTCTGAGTATTACTTCTCCTCATTCTCACTTCTTTAACGTTTGTCACAGTCCTCTGAGATGACAGGCTGAGCAATGGTGATGAGAATTATGGTAACATAAATTCCATAAACAGAAGAGGCTGCCAGGAGTGGACACAAAGAGGTTCACAGAGGGCACATCTGGGTAAGAACAGCCCCAGCTGTTATAGCATATGTGCAAAATACTGATGTGCCTGCACATCCATGCAGACCTGATCCTAGCTGTTTATAAGAAAGGATAGTTAAATGCAGAAATGTAAATCTGTAGGCTGGAGTTGCTCTGTTTCCTAAGTCTTAAGAGTTTGGCTCTTTATCTTACACACATAAATGCAGTAGACAAAACCTCCACATAAATAAGCAGCAGGTGCACTAGCATTTTCTTATCAACGTATTATGTAAGTGTTAACTGAGCTGATCAGCAGGAGCACACATCCATCAGTTTCACTGCAGAAAGCAGGAAGAGGAAGGTGAAGATGAGTAGGCAGGTTAAATGAAAACTCATCTGGCTTGCAGAAGAGATACTTATTGCTCAGAGGAGGAAGGTGCCCGGGGGTCATGAGATGTGACAATACTAACAGAAAATCCAGAGCTTGCAAACCCGGATAAATGTTTAAGATTTAATGGGGAGTGTCTACACAAATTCCAAATGATTTAGAAAAAGGTAAATGATCATAACAATGTTAATAATATCTATCAAGCATTTTGCTGAGTATTTTGCTTAGATTAATACCCCATTATCTAATCAAACTCATAGGATATGTATGGCGCACTATTTCATTGAAGAAACAGATTCTTAGAGATGTAAAGTAACTTTCCAAAAGTATAGATATTTTAGATATAGATATTATAGACCTAGCAAATAAGATGCAAAAATAGAATTTAAACTTAGAACTGCCTAAGTTAGTAATTACTATAACCAAATGCTCTACTTCACATCCTGATTGCTGGGGATTCCATCTGAAATAGCCAGATCATATATAAGTGTGTGTCTGTACACAGAAGTAGATCTATTTCTAAAAGAGACTGCTACTTGTCAAATATTCAGGCAAGTATGTGTTTTGGCTCTGTGATGTGATAGGACCAGTTTTAAATCTCCTATTTTAACAAAATGTGCTGCTTATTTTTGTTCTTTTACATCATGGAAACTTAGTTTGTTCAGCCTGAAGAGTTTATGATGGACTTCTATATTCTTCCTGTAAAGTGTTCAAATTCTAGGGTAAAATAAATTTGAAACACAAACCCAGGATGTGTCCTTTTAAGCTCTTATAGAGGATATCATGTAGATAAGCCAATAAAAACCACAAAACTCCCAATTTGGTCAAAAGGGACCTTACTGTATTAATATATGCATCCTAATTAATGCATTTACTTAATTTCTCATCATCTTTCTTCTAAACACCATTCCATGCACATTTTATATAGCAACATTGCTGAAAAAAATGCATGGATCCACAAAGATCTCTCATCTTTTTTTTTTTTTTTTTTTTTTGAGACTCGCTTTGTCACCCAGGCTGGAGTGCTGTGGTATGACCTCAGCTCACTGCAACCTCTGCCTCCTGAGTTCAAGTGATTCATGTGCCTCAGCTCCCCCAAGTATCTGGGATTACAGGCATGTGCCACCACACCCAGCTAATTTTTGTATTTTTAGTGAAGATGGGGTTTCTCAATGTTGGCCAGACTGCTCTTTAACTCCTGACCTCAGGTGATCCACCTGCCTCTGGCTCCCAAATTGCTGGGATTACAGGCGTGAGCCATTCCACCTGGTCTCATCCTTCTTTTCTTGCCTTTGCGGATTCTGTTCTCTCATGATCTTTTCCCTGACTCTTAGTTGTACTACAAGATTCAGTTTGGTCTTCATCTTTTCAGCAAACTTTCCTTGACTTAGGTATTAGTGTCCATCTCAGCTATTCAGAAGCATCCCAGGCATGTTATTATTATCACCACTGTTTAGCGGTAAACAGTAGGAATGGTCATAGTGTTAGCAGTAATAGAATTAGTAGCAACAATAATGGAAGAGGTAGTGATACTCATATTTGACCTTAGTGAGTATCTCCAATATGTCAGGCACAGTACCGGGAACTTTAAATGTATGAACTCTAATCCACTAAAACTACATGAATTAGCATGAATTTATTATCCCCATCTTATGACTGAGGGAAACTGAGTTTCTCTTTTATCAGCAGCTGTTTCTCCCTAATTTTCTGTCTTCATGCTCCCCATTTTTCTCTCTTATGCACATTAGATATTTCTTTATTTATCTTGTATTTGTGTTCTATTGTTTCTCAGATTTCTAAATCATTGATTTCTAGTTTTACCCTTATTAATTCTGTTCTCCTTTCCTTGGGATTTATTTTTCTCCTTTTCTGACAGTTTGAACCTAATTGCTTAATTCACTTAAATTTTCCCATTTTAGTAATTCATCTATGTAAGGCCAGTAATTTTCCTCTGAGCAATACCTTAGCTGTGTTCTCTAGCACCTAAATTTATATTTTATCTATTCTGAGACACAACTTTTTTAGGTCATTTCAACTTATGACATATTTTAGAATTAAGAGATACCTTCATCTAGGGGTGAATGATATGCATGTTAGTACACTAAGCTCCATTTTGATCAATTTCCAATGATTATCAGCCAGGTTACAGTCCTGACATAGCTGATAACTAATGTTGGAAACTGGATAGACTGGGACATTGTTCCTGTTGGCTTATGTGCATTATTGATGCTGAAGAGCTAAGTTTAGTTACTGTTTCAAATACCTTTATTTTGTTGATCTAAAATATTCTACGAACACTTTCCAAGAAGATCTACCTTTAAAACTTTCAAAATGAGTGTCAACGGCTTGGAAGAAAATTCGGGAGATAATAGTGGAGCACTCTCCCAAGTCAGGCTGCGTTACTAATGCACTTAGTGTCACAGTAGGAGAAAAATTCTAACGACTGTAACGGAGTTGAGTCATGGTTTATGGGCAGAAATTTCCTTCTTAATGAACACAGGAGAACCATGAATCTTACAAATGGTGGTGTCTTAGATTAATAAAAAATTCATATTTGTTTTCTGTAAGTTTATCGTGTATCTGAAATTTACAATTTCATTTTCATTTCCATTTTGACCTATGGGCCTTTGAGAAAGTTTTCGAAATCTCCAGGTGAAACTAGCCTTTTTCTTTTCAGTTGGTTTTTAATTTCCAGCTTTCTTGTATAGAGATCAAAGAGAGTGTTCTGTATTTATATATTTAAATAATTTATTGAGGTTTTTGTGGCCTTAATATATGGCAGGTTTTATCAACGTTTCCAAGCTATTTGAATAGAAAAAGATTCCCCTCTTTTGAAGAAACGGAGTCCTTATGTACTAATAGGAGATGTTTGGTAGCCTTTTATTTAAATGGGGCGATAAATAAAATAAAATTCTAAAATCGTTGCAGAAGGTGAAAAATTAAAGAAGGATCCAGATTTGAAGGAGACTATCGTCTTTAGTAGTCAATAGTGAACCCTCAAATTGAGAGTGTAAGGCAGAATGTATACTTGAAGAGCTGGATAATATGAACCAAGACTAACAGAAGCTAAAACTAGATTTCAGAGTGAAATCAGAAAGAATCTTTATAACAAAATAATGTCTTACGCCTAGTCTCTCTACTACTCTTATTCTCAAGCTTGCCTTATTTCAGCATTCCCAGTATTTCTGTCTTTAATTTTTACCATTTCTGAGAATCTGGGAACTATCTGTACTATTATTAACCTGACAACTTTCTCCAAATCTATTTTATACCAATTCACTCTCACTTGTTATGTAGCTTTGCATTTAGTAAAAATATCCATGAACTAATGGAATGATGTAATGTGTATGTCATTATATATGACTGTTTTTAAAAGTTTGTCAACATATTTTCTAAAAGAATCTCACTGATCCTTTGTACAATACTGTATAACTAGTAAACATTTATGCTGACTCCAGCCTCTGTGGGAGAGGAGGTGATGTTGCCCTCAAACTGACTGCAGGGAGGTCAGTCACAAAGGTGACAGCTGGGTAGCCATGGAGCTTAAACTAAGAGTCACTTGAAATACGTAGAAGTAAGTACATCAGAGGCTAGAGACAGAACACTTGAATCAAGAGTCCAAGATGATTTGAAGGTTTTGAGATAAGAAAGTTCAGGGCAAATCACTTTGATTTTGAATTGAGTTCCATAGTTCCTACATTAGGGGTTGGATTTTCAGGAACACAAGAAGGAAAATGTTTCTGCCTCTTATTTCTTATACCTAAGGAACAAGTGGGCTATTGAATGAGAATAATGTCCAATACCTTGCTGCTGATACTTCCTATTTTTCTCATTCTCCTTATCTTTTCCTTTCCCCTCCCCATCTTCCTCTTTTCTCTTCCTCCTCTTCTTTTTCTTTCTTTAGCTAACTTCTTAGTAGTTATTTAGATACACGTTTTCTGTTATCTGCATAATTTGTCATCTTCACAAGGATCTACATTCATCTCTGAATTTATTGTACTATACTGAGACTCATTCTCCAATATTTAAATCACATTTTATATTGCAACCTTCGTGTGATAGTTTATAACAAGCCAAATTTATTTCAATAGTTAATTATGGAATAGTTAGATGCTGCTTTGATAGTATGAAAAGTATCACAAATTATATTATTTCAAAAGAAAATTATAATTAAATGGCAGCTTCCAACGGTCACATACAAATCTGCATATGATCTGCCAATGCAGACGACCCTTAGAATGGTCTTGAAAATCCCATATTAAAGATGATAGAGCCATAAGATGGAAGGAGCTTGGGCCCCTAAGTCATCACTTGGAAGAGAGCCGTTCATTTGTGTATACTTCTTAGGGCTCACAGGTGAGCAAGAAAATAAACTATTTGGTTAAACAACTGAAAATTTTTTTAGTCTGTTGCTCACAAGAGTTGGCCTATTGTGTGAGGCTTAGCAAGTATCGGCAGAATGACAGACTGAGTCAGTAAGTAAATGCTACTACTCAACATTTGTTTCTGCCCATAGAAGACTAAATTTTTTAGTGGTTTGT
Source organism: Symphalangus syndactylus (assembly GCF_028878055.3). NCBI lineage: Eukaryota > Metazoa > Chordata > Mammalia > Primates > Hylobatidae > Symphalangus > Symphalangus syndactylus. The sequence goes on from NC_072438.2 coordinate 29,335,432, forward strand.
TTCTTGTCTCCAACTTAAAAAGCCTGACATTGGAGATTCTAAGAAATCAACTGATTTAAGCCTGCTTCATATAAAGCATCTTTTATGGGGTGAAAACCAAGAAGCATAAAAGCCCACTGCTCTGCTGTATGACAGTTCCCGTAGGTATAACATAAACCAAGGTCACGTCGGCACTAAGCCAGAGCACAGTATTTTGCATTTTCTGCTAATGCTGAAAAACACATTTAAATATCCAGTTACTGAAAAAAAATCTAAATTTTCTTTGAAAATTTTGGATACCAAAGTAGAAACATTAGACCTCGCTTGCATACTGACTAAAAATCAATGTCCTAAAATTGCTGAGTGCACTCAGAATTATTTGATATGCTGTCCAAACTTGTTTATGAAAATATATTTTGGATATGAGGTATAAGTCCCCAATTACTCATTTATCCAAATTGCTAAATGTTTAAAGACTTCAAAGTAATTTAAATTATTCATTTTATTGATTTATTACTTTCTTTAATATTCATAATAACTTTTTCTCTTAACCCTGATCTCATAACATTTGAAGCGCTATGATAATAATTATATTAATATGCTAATTTCTTCAAAGAGTATATTCAACTGAAACTCTTAAGGTTTTAACCACTGTAGACTTAATTAGGTTAATTAAAATACGATTCTATTTTATTTTTACTTTGTGATTGCTCCATTATCATATAATGACACTCATAATAGTAATAGAATTTATTATTTATTGAGCATACTTTTTTTTCTAAAACATTAGCTTTATGATTAACTTCATAAAAAAATTAAATAGGTGCATACCCTGTGTGGTTTTACCTATTTTTTTGAGTTCAATAAATACCACCCCATAAATGAATACCAACTTATCTTTCAGTCATATATAGTATTAAACACTACCAAATCTATTTAGCTAAGAGAAATTTATTTGGGCTTGAATATGCTATCCTGGATGCTACACTGTGACTTCAGCCTGAGGAGTTTCCCCTATCTGAAAAACCCTTGACGCTAACTGGACAGCAATAGTAATCTCTGTGTCAATTTCTAAAGAGGATGCAGATTGCCAGACCCCTCATGATCTGGCCTTGCACAACTCTTCTGCCCTCTATTACTTTTAGAACGGCAATTCCAGCTGGGCACTGTGGCTCACCCCTGTAATCCCAGCACTTTCGGAGGCTGAGGTGGGCAGACCACGTGAGGTCAGGTGTTTGAGACCAGCCTGGCCAATATAGCAAAACTCTGTCTCTACTAAAAGTACAAAAAATTAGGCAGGCATTGTGGCAGGCACCTGTAGCCCCAGCTACCTGGGAGGCTGAGGTAGGAGAATCGCTTGAACCCGGGAGGCGGAGGTTGCAGTGAGCCGAGATCACGCCATTGCATTCCAGCCGGAAGAACAAGAGCAAAACTCCATCTCAAAAACAAACAAACAAACAAACAAACAAAAAACTGCAATTCCATAAATGCAGTATATTCTTTGGTGCCTCTATGCCGTTGCACACACTGTTTCCTCTGCTGCAGCTGGCATTCCTTGCCTTGACCACCTAGTTAGCTCCTTCCTCTATTTGGAAATTCTGTCCAGAAGATACCTTTCATTCCTGGTGTCATCATTTGGTATTTTCTCTTTTGCTTGTGTCTGCTTCTGTCATCATGTGCTACATCCTGTTCTCCGTCATTTACTAGTGTTCATTTTATGCCAGCCACTTTACTATCCTTACATATATTCTGGAGAGTTGTTTTAGAAAACTCACCAGTTTAACATTGTTATCCACATTTTAGAAGCAAGAAAAACTATCCTATTTGTTCACTCTGGCTAATGCGTAGATTATTAAGAGTTCAGGCCGGGCATTGTGGCTCACGCCTGTAATCCCAGCACTTTGGGAGAACGAGGTGGGTGGATCACGAGGTCAGGCATTCAAGACCAGCCTTGCCAAGATGGTGAAACCCCGTCTCTACTAAAGATACAAAAATTAGCCGGGTGTGGTAGTGGGCACCTATAATACCAGCTACTTAGGAGGCTGAGGCAGAGAATTGTTTGAACCTGGGAGGCGGAGGTTGCAGTGAGCCGAGATTGCGCCACTGCACTCCAACCTGGGTGACAGGGCTTGACTCCGTCTCAAAAAAAAAAAAAAAAAAAAAAAAAGAGTTCATGCTAGCTAAACATGAATTTCTCTTGAATTCTACCTAAGGTCTGTCTGCTTCTAAAGCCCAGTTTTTATATGCTCAGGTAAATATTTGCTTGTTTCCAGACATATATGACAAAGCATGGGCATTAACAAAGGAGAAGAAGAAAAAGGGAGCAGGAGAGACAGAAAATAAGAGAGACTAAGTAAGAAATTTTAAATAATTTATATACGGCATCCACCCTTCTACTCAGTGGATGAATAACCAAGACTGTGCATTAGAATAAAGCAAATCTGCTCATCCATGCCATCTCAACCCCCGGGATCTCATAGAATGTGAGTTTCTTCCAGTTCGAGTATACTGCTAGTATTTAATCACATGTGTTTCTTCTACCTCTTGGCAACTGAGGGCAAGCAAATGACTTCATCTTGTACTCAGTTAAAGAAACAGTGACCTTTTCTGAGCATGAATGTCATACATCCCACACTGGACTAACTCAGGGGCAGTCCTTCTCTGTGATATTGCACCTTCTTAAAGTACATTTGTCTTGCATACGGACTTTAGAGACCGATTGTTTTGCATGCTGCAGGTGCTTAACAAATATCAGTAGAATGACAGACTGAGTCAGTAAAAAAACGCTACTACTCAACATTTGTTTCTGCTCATAGAAGCCTAAATTTTTTTCATGGTTTGTTTCTTGTCTCCAACTTAAAGAGCCTGGCATTGGAGATTCTAAGAGATCAACTGATTTAAGACTGCTTCATGTAAAGTATCTTTTATGTGGTGAAAACCAAGAAGCATAAAAACCCACTGCTCTGCTGTACGACAGTTCCTGTAGGTATAACATAAACCAAGGTCACATTAGCACTAAGCCAGAGCACAGTATTTTGCATTTTCTGATAATGCAGAAAAACACACTTAAAGCCACAGTACCGTTTGAATAGAATGTAAGTACAAGATGAGCCTACGAGTTCATCCAAAATAAATAAAACTACTGTGGGGAAAAGTTGATTTATTAAATTTCTTTCATCCCAGAAGAATATATTAAGAATATTATTTATATCCTTTGCATGTCTTCCTTCTAATTAGATTCCCTTGTGCCATGTTAAAAATTGATTTAATCTTATTTATGTATATCTTATTTGTAAACTGCTTGCTACGCAATCTATTAATTTCTGTTTCAATTAAATTCTATATATCCATTCATGCATTTGTTTATCCTCCCATGGATTGTTTCTCATCATAACTCTACATTCAGAATTCTGGAGGCATTTACCCACTGGGATCAACTACCCTCAAACACCTTGCTTTTTATTGCTGAAAACCCTTGTACTCTACTGAGAATAAACTACCGATACTCTCCATGTTCTCAGAGTAAATGGATAATTCAGTACAGTTGAACACAATGTAATTCTAGGTTTTATTCTCCATAAATTGCCTTTTAGCATAGAGATAAAAACTTTACTTAACTAAATGTTTCCCTTTATCCTGACTCATGTAGCAGAACAAGAATATATAACAGTAAAAATTCCTCTTGAAGAGTAGTTTTTTAGCTGATTTGGACCCTTTTCAATAAACTCAGTTTTTGACAGAACGCTTAGGTAAGTAGGGAGATTCATTGAACATTACAACGAGAATTATCAATGGACCTTAACTACAGCTAAATATATCATTTCCAGTTGTAATATAGGTGCTCAAATATATGTTGTAATAAAACATATTTACTTGTGTAGTTAAGGGGTAACGTCTATATACCACTGAATTTTACTAGTAATATCTATGAATTTTATCTAGAATACTTAAAAAGTATCGGGGTTCTCAATGTATGCGTTCTCATGTTTGGAAAGAATAAGGAATGAATCTTTACTGAGCCATGATCTTGAGCCAGAGACTCTTTAAGGCCTTATTTATCTCCTTTGATACCAACACTATCACGTTTGAGTATTATTGACCTATGTTCCACATAAAGACACCTCATCTGGGAACATTTAAACACAAGGTTACAATGTTAATAGGTGACAGAAACTACATTTAGCTCTGGATATGTCTTGTTTTAAAACCAGCCTTCTTTGTATACAAAAGTTTTGCTCAAGATATTTAAAAGAAAATTGTATTTTACGAAATGAAGAATCCCTTGATGGGATTGCTTAATACCAGCTAGATAAAATGTTTTTAAAATTATACTACTGAATATTGTTGCATCAAAACTATATTTGCCCAAGGGTGGCATGGAGAAAACACTCTCCTTTATGTGATTATCCAAAAATTTTCATACAAAGTAAACAAATGTTTAAAATGATCATTCTTAGCATTCTCCCAAATATTTTTACATTTGCCATGCATACCACGCACACATTTAAAGCACACCATTATGTCAAAGATGGTAAATATCCAATCTTACTTCCCTGTCCTCTAGAAAATCATCTAGGCATTTAGTCAACAAGTACCTTATACAGTGTCAAGGGGAGCCATTAAAAACACGGTATACAGAAATTGGATTTCCTTTCCTGAATATTGCAATGAAGAATGGAAGAGAAAAGCCAGGCTTCTAGCATTTCTCCTTTTGTAAGGATATGTCAGCCCATTCAGAGAACAAATGACCCAAGTCAATGAGTGTGCTGAGAGCTTATCCAGGAGAGCTGACACTCAACTTGAGCTAAACTTATAAACTATAGTGCATGTTCAAATTATTTTATCTTCTGCATTTCACTCTGTCACTCCACATGATGACATTAAGTATAGCCTTGCAAAGGAAGTAGTATCTATTTCTGAAAGGTTTAGGTGAAACATCATTATATTTCCAAACAAAATGAAAACAAGCACCTTGGTAGAGGAACGGCATAAAAACAGACCAGCAGGAGGTCTGTTATAAATTCAAGGGAATTGACAACTTGAGAAATTCACAGTTCTACATTTAAAATGTCTTTCCTTTTAGGAAAATTCCATGGCCTCTTCTGAAACATCTGTAAAAGACTATAGACATGTTCTTTGGATGTAAGTTACGGATCCATACAAAATGTATTGATCCTTATATAATAAAACCCACAATATCTGGGGGGAGGTAAAGAAGATAGGAAGGTAATGGATGAGAGTTTGGGCTACAGTCATGCAAATCTGGGTTTTAATTCTGACTTTGCCAGTCTCAAGTCTCTGTAGAATTGGGAAAAGTATTTTCAAAGCCTCTGCTCCTTCACCTGTAAAATGAAGATAATAAATAGTACCTATTGTATCTGCATAGTTTTTAAAGGGCTTAAATGATAGAATATACCCAAAATGAAGTTTTGCATAATGCATTCTCAAAGACATTGTTCAGTACATTTTGACTAGCATTATTATTTATATTATCACAGCTTGGTTCAGTCCCTCATCATTTCTCACTTGGAGAACTGCCTCCTTCAGTCTGTTCATACTAAACATTTGGTCAAACTTATGTGATCCTGTCATTGTCTTAATTATTAACCTCTTACAAATACCCACTATTTATACAGAATGTTTTTCAAACTCCAGGTCATGATCCATTAATGGGTCATGAACCCAATTTAATGATGAGTCGAGACAGAACTTAAAAGAAGAAAGAATAAAATGGCATGACTACGTAGGGCATAGAAAGATAGAATAGACTACATAGGGCACAGAAGAATAGAATGGAATGGAATGGAATGGAATGGAATGGAATGGAATAGAATGAGATATTGTCAGAGAATATAACACATAGCAAAGATAAAACTCATTTTTGAAATCATTTATTACAATTAGTATGTACGTGTGTGTGCTGGACTGTAATGTAAAATATATGTTCTTACTTACTAGGTAATATTCAAAGTCATCTGACAAGCATTAGGCAGGATGATTTCCAACATTAACGCTCTGCTACTCATCTAGCCACTGACCCTGGTCACTCAATGTTCAAGACCTAATGAATGGAAAGTGGAAGATGCATTTTGCCTTCCTTTTGCTTTTGAGGTGAGGTAAGTGGTTTAGTATGATGGAAAGTGGAGTACAATAGGACTCTGATTTTATAAGTTGGTAATTTTTTTAACCTAATTTTCTGATTCAATAATAGAAATAAATATATTTTAGACTTTAAATGCTAATAATACCCCATCATTGCCCTTCTTATTCTATCTTCAGAAAAAGTGAATATAATCATTACTGAAAGTATTACGTACGAAAAATAGGATCAGAAATACAAGTTTAAAAATTTCTGTGACCTGAGATTTTTGTGTACATATTGGAATAAAATGTTTTCCATTTATTGAGTTAAAATGTTTCTTTATGCAAATGCCTTTTCAAACAAAGACATTTCCAACACAAATCCATGAATCCAACTTACAAATACACTATGAACACTGGATACAATGCATGCAAACAGGATATCTGGAATGAAAATGCACCCTCCTGAGATAACTGGGAAGTCTCCATTTTACATTTAGCTAGTCAATCAAGCATGAAGTAGTCTTTTGGGAAGAATGAGAAGAAAGAGGATCAAATATGTTAAAACTAATGTGTGCACCCATCCTAGATCATAGCATTTTTAGTTTCAAAGATTCTCATTGCCTTTCTCACACTAGCAATGCTCATAAATCAGGCCTTTAACTAAAAATCCACAACTGCCCTAATTCTAAGTGGTAAGAGAGAACTCAGATGCAAAATCAGACTCATGTCCATGCTTATAATGTTTCCATTTCCCCTTTGAAGTTATTCTCCTTTGAAGAAAAATTGCCTTCAGTAAAACCAAAAGTGAATTTTAATGAATATCCATCATCTTAAAAAAAAGGATTTTACAAATTAAGCATTATGAACAATTTGTAAGTGCATTCTAATACTGTACACAGAGTTGAGAGCCAAGGATTTTAGCATCTGATAAATCTGAAGTTAAATAACTGAGTTCAAGGCCAACTCAAGTATTTTCCAGCTTTGTGAATTTGGGAAGTTATTTAGGCTTGCTGTGCTTCAGGATCCTCATGGGCAAAATTAAGATTAAAATATCTACTTTATAAGGTAGAAGTGATATTTAAATAAGGCAATATATATATATGAAACAGTTACTCCAGGATCTGACATATAATAAGTGCTCAATAAATGGTAGCTATTAAGGTTGAGAATAGTCATAAAGAGGTCCTAGGAACTAGCTAAATAGTAAAATGCCAGGATTATATACTCTGCCTTTCACAAAATAAGTGCTATTAGGGAAAATATTTTAACATCAGCATTTAAAACTATAATATTTTAATGCAATTCCAATATAAATTTATGTTTAAAGGGTAAATTTTCATGGTTGAAATATTGAACAAAGCCCATTATAAAAATGTTTTATTTCACCCATTTCTTCTGAGTTCCAAGCACGGAAGATAAAGAAAGAAACCAAATGAGTAGATGATTTTACATGATAAACTCGAGAAAAATCAAGATGGTGCTTCAGTGACACACAGAAGTTTCTTACACATAGTGATAGTTAAAACTAGTTTACTGAATTAGAACATCATGTAAATATTTCGTTATAAGATTTTTTGTGCATGGTAAAACTTCTGTTCTTTTCTTGCATATGTTATTTATGAACGTAAAACATGCCTCACTCATCCTTATGAGTCTCCACAATGCCTGGCAGATAGCAGGCACTCAATGAACTTAATTTGAATAATAACATAAGATTTATATTACAAGTAAACGAGGATTTACTGCTCAGCAATCTGCATAGCCCATGGTTAGCTACAACCAAACCTTTGAGGTAGCCTGCCTTTACATGAGCAGTTGGAAAAACCACTACCCTCATTTTAATTTTCCTTCTCCCATTAACGCTTATACTTCAGTGAGAATAAAGTTAAATGAGTGTGTTTTTCTTCCTAGGTTGCTTACATTTTTAAGCATAAATCTCAGACCTAAAAGTTTTGTTTCCCTTTTGAAAATAAAATTAATTTTGAAAGATGTAATGAGGTTTTAATTTTTTAATGCATAAAGGGCAACTAATTTCTCAACCTAAATTATAGTACAAATTTACCAAAATTATTTTAGTCATAAAGAATTTGCATACCATAACAGAATCATTCTTCAAAAACTTAAAGCCAAATCTAATACACACACATTAAGATTTTAGGAAACTGACAAGCCAGAATATAATTAAGTGAAAATTTAGATAGTATAGACAGCAAATTGGCCAAATTAATTTAAAATAGGAAATTAATTGAGCACCTACAATTATTACTAATCCTCAAAATAACCAATTAGCTGGCATTATTCCCCCTTTAGAGAGAGCAAGGCTCAGACTCAGAGACATGTGGCTCAAGACCATGCAACCAGTGAGGGAAAATTCTAAATTCAATCCTATGTCTGTCAGCCTTCAAAGCTTGATTTCTTTCCACTACACTTTAGTGCTGGAATAAAAACTTGGAAGGAACACACTCACACAAAGAAAGATTGATAGTGATGAGAGGGAGAAAAGTGCGAATTTGAAGGAAGATGAAGTAACTTCTTGAAAATGTTTGAGCTTTGTAGAGGAGGAATATACGTAACCCTCTCCAAGCAAGCCTAACCATTTCTTAGGAATGGCTGAGTTTTATTTTATTTCATTTTTGTAGAAAAAAACTGAAGTGGAGAAAGCAAGTGGCCCAAGGCAAAAATAGCAGTTGAACAAAAAGCTTAACATAGTGAATACTTACACTTATCACAGGATTTGGCAAATATAGTTGTTTCATAAACATTTTTGGAATATATAACAGTAATCATTAATAAGTATTGAATGTTCAGTGACCCCGGTGCTGGGGTAAGCATTCGGCATGTAACTGACATTTCTCATTACAGTGCTACAAGGTGGGTGTTGTTCTCATCTCCATCCTCTGCATGAGGATACTGACATTCAGAGAGCTTATGATGCATGCCCACTTCCCAAGTCGGTAGACACCTGGCCTGGTCCAGGAACTCTGTTTCAGATCCCCAGATCCTACTTACTATGCTTCACTGAATGAATAGAATAATCAGGACATTCTTATCTCAATCCAATTACTTATAAATCAAATTTTTGCTGTAAAAGTTTATCATGAAGACTTAAATTGCTTTTATAAAATAAAATAAAGAGCACTTACACAACTGAAATGAAGTGAAAACAAAGGAAAGAAATTGTCTTATATTTCACTGTGTCATGAGAATGAGAGTCATTGATCTTGGCAGATCTGAAGCATCCTCTCTGCTCTTTAAATGCCAAACTGATAGATTGTCAGGACAAGTGAAAAATATGCCTGAAAACTCATCAATACCCATATATTACAGGAAGCATTGCCCACAAAAACAATTATGCTTGAATATGTGATAAAAGTCTTAGTGTATAAAATCCATTATGGCAGAAATTAGAAATGAGAGGAACTTCCAAGAAGCTTAATTTATTGATTATTATTTTCATGAAGTGAGGGTGTTGGAGGGAAAACAAAACGTTGAGATAATGGAACAGAGAAGCATAATTAAGAAATATGTATGATGTTTATCAGTTTGAGAGACTACAATCGATCATGATTATAATTAAGTTGAACAACTACCAATGGATACTCATTGATAAAATCAATACTTGCCTAAAAAGAGAGTCTCTATCCTTTGGCGAAGAAGGTAAACTGATTTTTATGAACAATAATGACATTGTTTAAGGATAACGCATATGTGGCCGGGCGCAGTGGCTCATGCCTGTAATCCCAGCACTTTGGGAGGCCGAGGTGGGCGGATCACAAGGTCAGGAGATTGAGACCACGGTGAAACCCCGTCTCTACTAAAAATACAAAAAAAAAAAAAAAATTAGCCCGGTGCGGTGGCAGGCGCCTGTTAGTCCCAGCTACTCGGGAGGCTAAGGCCGGAGAATGGCGTGAACCCGGGAGGCAGAGCTTGCATGGAGCTGAGACTGCACCACTGCACTCCAGCCTGGGTGACAGAGCAAGACTCCGTCTCAAAAAAAAAAAAAGATAATGCATATATGTGACACTGAACTAAGCACTCACCTCTCAGCAATGAGTTAAGAACTCCATTACATACATGTTGGGACAAAAAAAGGCAAAATTAAAAACTTGACCTATTCTAGTACCATCCTGTAGTTTTCATTTATAGCATATTTCCAGGTGTTAATTATACACTTAATTATATACTTATTTAAGTGTGCATTCATTTTTAAATTATATGTTCCATGAGAAGAAGGATCATAGATTTAATTTATCTCTACATATCCAGTGTCTGCCTCATTGTAGGTGCTCAGAATATATGTGTTGAATAAACTTATGAATAAAAGAGATGATCTCGGAGTTCCAGCATCTAAATGCAAAGACCTTCCATACACTTGCCTCCCCCAGTGTCTTCCTTTGGGTGAATGTGGAGGGGACGGGTGTTAGGCGTGTGGGAGCAGCAGTGAGATCCCAGAACAATTAAGGGGAGATTTTTTTAAAAATCAAAGGAAGATGTGATGGGAACTGAATTAACAGATTCCAAAAAGAAAAGTTCCAAGATTTAAGATCTCCCCTTTGATACTAATCAATGTATTGAAGACTCTTGACAAAGAACAAGAGAAAGAGCAAACAAAACTGATAGGATGGAGCCTGATGCATTAGTCACTTGTCAAAATTTGTTGGTAAGTGAAGAGAAAGTATGTTTAGCTTCCAAGTCCATTTATAAAAATATAGTTCTCCTGATACTAAAATAACCCCTGGATTCTTCCATAATAAGGGAAAGGAAAAAATGTAATCATCACTTATGTGTGTGCTATTCTGAACTCAGGCTATTTTTTAATTGGAATAAGATATCAAGTCTCAGCCTCATTAGTTTAAAGTAGTAGTTCCCACAAGGTATGATTAGGACCATTATTTATAACAAAAAGCAAAAGCTGTAGTCTTATTCTCACTAGCCAGGAGTGAAATGGTGTTCACTTATCAACAAAACTATCTTTGTTCTCAAGAAGGTTGAAGTTATTACCCACCAAGGACTGTTTTACATCTACTTTGAGGAATTAAGAAATCTACACCAACTAGAGATGGCACACTATTGTTGTTTGTGTATATGCTATGTAGATGGTTAGATTTTAGATCAAGCCCTGGATTTATCATCTAAGGCCAGATGTGCTTAAAATCCTGCACTATTGGGTATAAGTAACTTTGTGGATGCCACACAACCACTCCAGCTATCAGTTTTTTTATGTCAGAGACAGAATGATAATTCCTGACCTATCTCATGAAGCTACTGAAAAAATCACAAATGAAGTAAGGGATATAAAAACACCACATAAACCATAAAGTGCACTTTTCATTTTAACATAACCCATCACTCTTTCTTTACATCATTCCACTTAATTTCTGCATTCAGGTGTCAATTTTGAGGATAGAAAGACAGTCTTATCCTCAATTGTGTTGGCAGATCCAGCTGAGTAAATGAAGAGTTAGAGCTTGGGAAATGTGCTCTTCCCTGCAAACAACAACAACAACAACAACAACAACAACAAAAACCCACAACAGTAATAATGGCTAACATGTATTAAGTGCTTATTCTATGCCAGACAATTTTCTAACTCACTGCAGCTGACCTGCAGTAGGACAACTCCATTCTGATATTGGGTCAGGTCACGGGTAAACTAGCATAGGAATGACCAAGAGAACCATTGTGTTTGCCATGTTCATAGTATAAGAAACTGGTTCTTCAGCCTTCACTAGTTGGAGAAAGGGTATAGAAATACTGTCAGAGTGGGAGGAAATCTTAGCAAACAATTAACACACATCTTGCCCAAAGAGATGCATATGAATACATATAGCTCTGTTAAATGCTTACATAACCAATGTTTATGTGAGAACCTCCATGTATAAAGAACTTAATACTTCTTGAATCAGTTGCATTCCATTTTTGTATGTTTGGCTAATAAAATGTTCTCTTTCTTTGGTATTGTCTTAAAATCTAGCTTACTGTTGCTTCCCTCTATTGATTTTAGTTATCCCCTTTGAAGTCAAATTGTAAAATTCAAATAACTATACCATGTGACAGCCCTTAAATATTTAAAGACATATATCATATCTTGGCTAAGAGTTATTCCCTCATTAAAACAAAATAACTACCAACATTATTTTTCTTTTAAGATATAAAATAAAATAAATCTATGTAGATAGTCATCAGATTCTGCCAATGAAATCATAATGATCTACTGTTCATCTATTTAACTTTGAGAAAACCTGGCTATGGGTGCTAGGCAATTACCAAATCAAAGGTTGTTATGGTGAGGAAAGTCTGAACAAATGTTTAAATCCCAATAACTTATCCCTGATCTTCCCTCCTCCCCTCAAGATGGCAACCTTAAACCAAAGGAGAAAATGGAAAGATTTTGATGCTAATTAGGTATGTGAGGTTTGCCTCCTCCTTCTCTGATGGTTTGCAAGGCCATTCCAGATACATCAGGATTGTAACCCTAAGTGCCCCACGCCCTACATCAGGAAATGAATTACCTATATTTCAGATATCATATGCAGGATACTTCTACTTTTATATCTTTACTTATAGGGAGCTGTGATCCCAAACCCTACTAAAGGCATCCCAGACGATTGCAGAGGTACTCTAAAAGCAATTAGCTGGTAATGAAAGGAACAATAACAATACATTACACACTAATTGTAATTGAAATCTACTCTGTCTCTAGAGAATATTGTCAGATACCTAGCCAAGAATGGGATTTTATTTTCTAATTGTGTAAATGTTCATTTTTTTTGTATATCATAGTATTTGTAATTAGTAATAAGTCACTATGACATAAGGATTCTGCAACCATCACTTGGATTATTCCTCAATATTTAAATTCAGAGACACAGCAGGCCTGGTAGAACTAATCATCTTTTCATCCATTCAGAAGCAGATGAGCATCTCCTACTCTGAGCCTGGTGCCATGGTGAGCACTGGGAATAGAGATAAAAGAAAGTCAAATCATATGGAAATGGAAATAATGCAATAGTGAGAGACGAAAAGAAGAAACCAGATTACTATAAAATAGTCTAAGTAATCAGTTAGAATATCCTGGACTCAGTGCTGTAGGGGCACAAAGATGGAGGTGTACATATATACATATATACATACACATATATATACATGTTCAGGGTTGGAGAAAAGGATAGTAAGGCAAGGGTTCTAGAGAAGGTAATAGCTAAGCTGAGTCTTAAAGGGCAAAAAAGCATATGAGGCATAGTCTAGACCACAATCTAACTAGGGAAGCAAGAAATAAAATATTAATACAAAAGGGTTGAATTGGATAAGCAGACTAAATACTGTAAGCAAGGAAGATAAGAAACAAGAAGCTACATTTAAGGAGCAGCTGCTTCTCTGTATTTCGAACTATGTATGAGGTTTAAATAGTCAAAGGACAGAAGGCAAATTATACTTCCTTTAATTCTCCCTTATAGTCCCCAATTTTATTCCTTCATGACACTCTTCACAAGTGAGTAATAACTTATTAAAAACTGTCCCGCCTTCTAAACTGTAAATTACAGAGGATGGGGACCAAGTATGTTTTTTTATCCATTGCATTGCTGCCATTAATTGCGTAGTTCTTACCACCAAGCACCTGTTTAGTTAATATTTGTTAAATAGTTGAAGAATTAGATTAATGAATTGAATTTCATAAGATGCTAGAAAAGTAAGATGTTTTATAATATGTTCATGGTTTGGTTTAGTGATGATGCCATGTAAATTAAAAATAAAATTTGGAAGGAGCAACTAGAATTAAGGAAGGGCAAATCAGAGGGTAGGAAAAGATTACTATTAGCATTTCCAGCAAAATTTAGAGCTTGTATTGTCTTGATGTTTTAGTATAAAAGTGGTATTATGAAAAAGGTATATTAAAGGATTAACTGGGTCCTGTGAGCCAAAAAAACTAGAGGAGGAGTGAATAGCTAGGTGAATAGCTAGGCAGCTGGTGTCTCACTCATTCTGGTTGGAAAGGGATGAAATCTATTCTAAAGTGTTTTCAGTAGGTGTGGGAAGGGAAGAAAAGAATAGCTATCAAGGAATCAATTGTTTGTGAATAGGATGGCACAGACCTTATTTGGCAAGCAAGAATAGCTACATAATTTGCTGTGTCCGAGGAAAAATAAATTGCAGGGCCCCTTGTTTAAAGAGTATGAATAATCTCAAGACAGTGACACCAGAGGCTAAAATAAGGGTGGGGTCCTTCTAAGTATGCGGCCCTTTGCACCCAGACAGGTTGTATATCCATGAAGCTGGCCGGTTGTCAGGAATCTCATATAAAGAAAGGAGGAAAGAAGAAAGCAAAGAAAGAATGAATGAAGGGAGGAAGAAAAAATAAAAGGTTTAGGGATTTTTATTTCAGCGTATACTCAAGTTGTGTGACACAGATATTACATATATTAAAAATAACCTTTAATTGTATGGTGTGTCATATCTCCTAAGTTTAACTAACATGTAATCCCAATGGGTCATTACTATCTTCAATGCACAGTAGATGTTATTAGTTTATTGTTTTGTAGAGAAGGGAACTAGACAACATGTTTGGACCAGTGTATCGGTAAGGCTATGCTTATAGACAAAACTGATCCTCTCTCTCTCTTAAAATTAGGTCTTATAATTTTAAGCTACATAATAGAAACAATGTCCAATCAAGGCAGGTAAGTATCCCACTAATCTGCCGAATATTTCTCAGTGAAGAACCACTATGTCTATGTATTAATACTTAGAAATGGGTAAAACACACAAGAACACTACAGCTTGTCAAGAGGAGGAAACTAATTCAGGTATTTAGATGTTTGGAAAATGTCTTATATAAAGAAAAGCTAAAAAAAATTGACAATATTTAACAAAGAAAAAGGAAGGACAAATGGGACAGATAGTACCTGCATTTATCGAAGAATTACTCAAAGAATCTAAAATCATTTGAGCTACCCTAATAGGTGTCATGAAAAACAAGGAGGAACATTACAGGAATGAACATTTTACTTCTGTATTAGGAAAACCTTCTGCCAGTATGAGGTCAAAAAAGAAAAGGGCCTATTCACAACAATTTTATTTTTACCTGTGTAAAGAAAAATTGTGAAATATTTTGAAATAGACCAAAAGAAAACACAAACACAAAACAAAACAAAAACCACTGGCTATCCTGTCTGATGCAGCCTTTTGGGTATCTCAAGCTTTTATTGTCTTTGAGATATTTTGTAACTATGTAAATTGCAAAAACGGAAAATAATGCAAATCACTTTTGTCTATTGAAGTGCAAATTTGTGGTGTCTAAATGATTATTTCCCTATAACTCCTTTTGGATGTACTTGAAAATTCTTTTTAGCATTCTAGATTTGCCTATAATGTGTGGTTCTTTGAGAGTCACTTTGAATCAATTATAATATCTTACTGGTGCCTTCAGTAATTTTGGAGTTAAATAAAATTTTTGAGATGTGCATTTGTTCTACATTTGTATGAGAGTCTTTTTTTTTTATTTTACCTTTAAAAATGTTTATCTTTTAATACTTGCAAGTGTGCAATTAAAGCAAATTATTTTAACATCTATTAGAAACATTCTGAAAGAGATTCCTGAATTTGTAGCAGACTGGACTAAAATATTCTCAAAGGCACCTTTTAACTCTGATAATGTCCAATATATGAAGAAAAGGAATTAACAGAAAGAATAAATTGTTCTAATTGAGTGACTTGGCGAATGAAGGCACCATTGAAAGCCAGCACAAATACAGTCCAATGGTGCTGCATTGGAAGTTGCCTGTAAGTGAATTCAGGCTTACTGAGACCAAAGTGATAGACGGATAGTCATGGGAAAATATACAGGAGTAACAGAATTCAGGCTGAATTCTGAATGACAAAATTAGGGATCTGACTTAGAAGTCATTGACATAGAGAGAAGCATTGATATTATCACTATGACAATTATGCCAAGAAAAAGGAAGGGAAAAATCGGCAAAGAGATAACATCTGTACTTTGTGAAATCCTCAGAATGTGGCTATTGTTGGAGAAGAGAAGAGCATTTATTCTTTGACACAAGTTTCCATCTTGGTAACTATGGATCATGAATGTCTCATTTTTTTCTCTGTAACAATGAAAGAGAACAAAAAACATATATAACATATCTCGTTTGGTTATTTTAAGTATTCTATCATAGAAAGTATTGACTTACCTTTTAATTTCTCATTTTATTCTCACAAGTTTTCTTAGACAAAACGGAAATTATGATTGATTGGTTGGAGTTTTAAAAGACCTGGATAATTTTGTTAAGGTTGATCATCACTATTATGCACAAATAATTTAAACAGGTACTTTGGCTTCTTGAGAATGGAGCTCTCAATAATTTTGTTCATAATTGTTTGTATTCCATGAACTCCTGAATCCAACCCCATGATTGAATTCGACATCATTGTAAGGCATGTGCTTATAAGAAAGCTGCAGATTCAATCTTCTACTTCTTTGAAAGAGGTGAAAGTATAATTCTAACAAGACAAATATGCAGGCCTAATTGATAATTTTCATTTCTGTATAGAAATTCAACAAGAGCTAAGGTGTCATAGAGGAAAGTCACTGAAATAGCTAGCTGACTAACACATAAAATAATAATTTTTTTTTTTTTTTTGAGATGGAGTCCCGCTCTGGCCCAGGCTGGAGTGCAGTGGCGCTATCTCGGCTCACTGCAAGCTCTGCCTCACGAGTTCACGCCGTTCTCCTGCCTCAGCCTCCCAAGTAGCTGGGACTACAGGCACCCGCCACGACACCTGGCTAATTTTTTGTATTTTTTACTAGAGACGGGGTTTCTTTGTGTTAGCCAGGATGGTCTCGATCTCCTGACCTTGTGATCCGCCCGCCTTGGCCTCCCAAAGTGCTGAGATTACAGGCATGAGCCACCGCGCCTGGCATAAAATAATTTTTTTGGTGTTTGAAGTGAGGAAGAAACAACAATCTATGATTAGAGTGCCCCTTAGTTTCATTTCAAAGAGCATGAGGCTCTCATGGCTGCATGGGGCCTCCACTAACAAGATGAATGGGAAGGAAAAACTTACGAGTTTATTGAAATTGCAATATTACAATTTGCCAAGAGTTCTGATCTATGATGTCCAACGGTTTTCCAACTCCTTGGACTCCCTCTAAAATGCTGCATTGCATATATTCATTCTGCAATTTAAATAACGTGTGTGTGTGTGTGTGTGTATGTGTGTGTGTGTGTATGTGTGTGTTTCTTAACAGAGTGAAAAGAAAATGTCCTGCTAATCCATAGATACCAGGGCAAGGAGCAGAGTGTTTGTGTACACACATTGGACTGTAAAAATCAAGAATAAAATTCTTAACTTATGCTGCCACTTCTGGGCTGAATGCCCATTGCTGGTTAACTTTACCCTAAAATTGCAGGAATTAAAAATGTGATCCGTTTATTATCTCTGAAAGAGCAAAGACAGGGTGGGAGCCTCCGAGTGGTTTTGTGGTCGGAGCGCTCTGCTCTTCTGCTGACAGCCTGTCAGTGCCCTGTTCCTTTCTCATCCTTAATTAGAATTCTCGGATTCTGAGGTTGCCGTCTGTACCACATTTGCCACTGTGGTCCCCGGACCTGGCACAAACACAGCTCACCTCGTCCTCATAAAATGACTCATTACCCTCTCCAGCTGTTATCTATTAGCACTGCAGATTTTGCACCAATTTCCATGCCAAGTCATCTCTCTCACCCTCCCCATTGCCCCACAACCTACTGGAGCCAGCTGGTGAGAATTCCCACACCTTGTTTAAGAGGACATTTTCTTGACACATCAAGACACATGCATGCCCTTAGGTGCACCTATGCCAAGACCTGAAACAGGACAATTTGTCCAATTCTCATAGAGATTTTGAAAAATCTAGTTCCATAGCAGCATTAATGCCATGTCAACATTTGAGACAAACAGTGCAAGAATTGTCTGTTACTGAGTGAACCATTACTCAGGCTGTTCTCATCTGAAGAATCTTTGCCTTTAGTGTGTTCAAGCTAAAATAGGAATCACTTGTGTTCAAAATTACTTCTGAACACCTACCAGCCAACATAATTTGCTTACTTAGTATACCTTTGGGCCTGCATGTATGTAGGAAATGAAACTAGGAAATGAGACTTGTGAACAAGCTGAAAGGGAAAAAAAACAGGTTACCTTGAAAGATACAATACCAAATTTCTTGTAATTTAAAATAACTCCTCAACAGCAACAAGGTAAAGAAAGACAGTTATTGTGTTCTGTGAACGAAGCTGTGCTCTCAGATTTATATGTTCCAACTCATGGCATCTTGAGTTACACCATATGTTAGGATATTATTATAGAGTTTAGAGATATAGAAATAAATGATTCAATATTTTTTAAATGAGCTATTGGCCAAAAGTACAAAATCTTTTAATGAACAACAACAAAAGCAACCAACAACAAATAAGGGAGAATAGCATAATAGTTATGACCAAAGGTTTTGGGCTGGAAAAATACATCTGCTTAATTTCATCACACTTTTGAGCAATTCTTAACTTTTATGAGAACAATAATAATATGCAGGGCTGGTAGGTAGATGATATAAGATGTAAAATTCTCAGGGCAATACTCGGCTTTATAGTGAGTCTTTGGTAAATAGAAACCAGCATTAGAAATTATAATGGGGAGGAGGGATAAAGGTAGAAGGAGGGAAAAGAGAGTAAAACATAGTCAATCATCAATCAATCAGAACAGAACAAAATATGGTTGAATGGCTTAATTTGATCTCAGGAAGAAAAATGCTGCTCAGAGATAAAGATAATTTAAAAATTATATGAGACAAAAAATTGATGGAAGTGTCTACACAAAAATTTAAAACTTCTGCACATAAGAACAAACCATACACGGAATTAAAAGGCAAGTCAATTGCAATTATTGGTAGCAATTATTTAGGAAAGAGGAAAGGAGAGAAGCCAGAACAGGAATACCATTTCACTTATAATTGTGCTAGTATTGATTTTTGTCTTTCCCACTTCCTCTTTTAAAAATTTTATTTATTTATTTATTTATTAATCTATCTTTGAGATGGAGTCTTGCTCTGTTGCCCAGGCTGGAGTGCAGTGGCGTGACCTCAGCTCACTGCAACCTCTGCCTTCCAGATTCAAGCAATTCTCATGCCTCAGCCTCCAGAGTTGCTGGGATTACAGGCGTCCACCACCATGCCCGGCTAATTTTTGTATTTTTAGTAGAGATGGGGTTTCACCATGTTGGTCAGGCTGGTCTCAAAATCCTGACCTCAGATTATCTGCCTGCCTCGGCCTCCCAAAGTGCTGAGATTACAGGCATAAGCCACTGTGCCTGACCTATTTATTTTTTAATTGACAAATAAAAACTATATTTTTATGGTATACAAAATGATGCTTTGATATGTGTATTCATGCTTAGCATTTTAATTAGAAATTGGAACCACATTCACAAAAGATAATGTATAACTATAGAAATCATAACTATGCAGATATTAGAGGGCATTTACTATATACATAAGTCTAACTGGATATTGGTAAAAAAAACAGTGTACATCAGGAAGGGTCAGTGCTTGGTGCCTTCTTAGAGCTGAGGGCATCGCATTACGGCCCTCACTTTAATGCAGGAAATCCTGTAGGTTTTTTGCTCTAAGCCATATATACAGCCAGAATTCCTTGTTTTTCCACATGGCTGGGCTTTGTGATGCCCAGGCAAGATCTTATATTTGGAATTTTTTATCTTCTTTTCTATTTGGCTGTCCGTTGGCCATTTCTCAGGAATGCTATGAAGGAAATCCCTATATCTGATGATTTCATATGGAAAATATCTAAGGTCACAGGCCTGTGATTACACCTGGTTTCTTTTTATCTTACTTAGAGGTTGTAGTGCACATTAGAACCTTAGAATACTGTGTTCCCTTAGAGATATTTAGGCTCACGCCATATCTAGAACAAATTCATGTGTCTAAATGTCTCTAGGGGAAGACAATATTTATAACAAGCGACTGCTTTCGGTAATACAGTGAAATACACGAATATGTTCTTCATGCATTTTTACCTATGCTATACTTTGTGCCTTTTAAACTAAGTTTTTAAATTTGCAATTTGATCTACTCAACAGTTCCCCATTAATAGTAAACATTTATAGTTTTCTGATTTCTTGCTGGAATTATATTCACATCCAGATCTTCATTATTTTTCCATTTCCAGATTTGTTTTGTTCACTTACCTCTGACTTATGAAGCAAGTTCTCCTCCAGAAAATGTTTACTATTTATATATATATATGTATGCATGTATATATATATTACTACTAATATACTACTAATATATGTATGTATGTTTACTACTAATATATGTATGTATGTACTACTAATATATGTATGTATGTGTGTGTATATATATATTACTAAACAGTAAAATATATATACACACACACACACACACACACACCAATGCCTCTATTTAATTAAGATAATTTTGTTACTAATAACATTAGACTTAACAAATAGAAGTTTCCCATAATGTAATGATCACCTGATAACCATGAAAATCAATTGGTAAAACTAATGTTAAATATGTAAAAATCTGGGCTAGTACTATAGCTAGAAAGGCTATAGTGGTACTCTATGTTGGATGCCACTATCTTTCCTTAGAGAACTTTTAAAATAATACCAATGTCTTGGTTACAAACCAATTTTAATGAGTCGCTAGTGCTGAGTATCACTAACCTCAAATATGAAATTTTATAAAAAGGCCAATCGAAGGAGGTAAATACTATATGTCTTTAACATTCCAAATTAATCACTACTCACAATAGCTTAGACATAAAATATGTAGAAAATCCATAAGATTCTCTTTGACTGAAAGGAAGCCATAATGGAAATGGACATATAAGCAAAATCCTTTTATACTGTATTGCTATGATCACTATGTCAATATTTCATTTCCTACAGAGTTTCCTATTTACTTGGCACTTAAAGAAGAAGGAGATCACTCTTCTCTTTCCTTCAAGTCAAATGGCCAGGGAATATGGAGCCATGGGGGAATTTAGGAGGAGTACAGGTTGCGTTTTAGGGAAAATGGAAAGCTGCTTCTTGTCATCCTTCTTCATCAGAGGAACAATAAATGCTCTCATCTAAAGTCCTTTTCCTACTCTCAATTTCCCCATGGACTACCTTGTCGCTGGAGCCTCATTGACTCAGAATAATTGGATATGGCCTATTCTGTAATGAGTTGGCTGCTATCATGATAACCACTGCATAAACACCTAATGAAATGAGAGCTGTCTCCTCCATGCCCAGCCAAGCTGGTTGCTTCCCGGCCAAGAGAACATCCTAGAGGAAACTGCACAGACTGCGTGTCTTCTGCAGAAGTTCAAGTTAATAAGTTTCAAACTAATGGCATTTTTTTCCACAACCAATCTCAAGGGCAACGGCTTTAGCAAGGATGCTTGCTGGAGTCTGGAATTTGACTAATGAAACACTCATTAGCCATCTCCTTCAGGGTTTATCATGTTTAAGACTACCTCACCAATGAGGCAACTGGAATACAATCAAAGTCTAAATGGAAAGTAGAAATTGAAATTCACTTTTTCTGGTCAAGAGATTCACACTGAATATTTTCTATTTATAAATAAGGCAATGGTATGATTTCTTGTAAGAGATTAGTTGTCTTCTAAAATTGAGATAACTTGAAATGTGATATTTCACATGTGCTTTATCAAATAACATCTTTAGTTATATATCATAGAAACGGACTGGCTACCTTAAATAGGAAAACAATTAATCGTGTGGATTTTGAAAAGTACAGTGGCTTGATAGAAAGGCCAGGCTTTTAAACTAAAGATGGGTATTAAGGCCGTTCTGAGAATCTAAGTAGCATAAACTCCTCAATAAAGATATCAGAATGCAATATCTAGAGTAAATGTGCTACAAATACTTTTCCTCCAGCCTCTTGGTGACAAGTTGACTAAAGTAACTCTGACCTTATGTTCTCCCAGGTTCAAATTCAGTAGGAAAGAAAGTCCTGACAATATCAGTGAACATTTCATTGGGTATCATTGGCTCCAAAAGTCAGGTACTTATTTCTGAAGCAATTACTCTGATTAAAAGACTGTTCTTTGCTTACCCCCGAAACAAGAAAAAGGACAGAATTCACTCCATCTGAAGCTCAGAGTCTAAGAGTTGAGAAGAGATGGTTCTTTCAAAGAAATTGTCAGAATACTTGTCACAAAAGAAGAACACGTAATTCCATGAAGACAAAAAGAAATGTGTACTGTGCTGCAAAATATAGTCTCCACAAAGGTTTAGAGGTAGCAATTAAAAGACAATGAAGGGCAAAGACATATATTGTTCAAAAGTTGTTCAACATTGTATGTCATTAAGGAAGTACAAATTAAAACCAAAAA
Organism: Symphalangus syndactylus; assembly: GCF_028878055.3. Taxonomy (NCBI): domain Eukaryota; kingdom Metazoa; phylum Chordata; class Mammalia; order Primates; family Hylobatidae; genus Symphalangus; species Symphalangus syndactylus. The sequence goes on from NC_072438.2 coordinate 29,357,907, forward strand.
TGGCCAAAATCCAAAACACCAAAAACACCAAATGCTGGCAAAGATGTGGAGCAACAGGAACTCATTCACTGCTAGTGGGAATGCAAAACAAGATTTGCTTTAGAAGACTGTTTGGCAGTTTTTTATGAAGTTAAAAATAGTCTTAACATACAATCTAACAATTTGAGAACATATGTCCACCAAGACATTGCACATGGATGTTTATAGCAGTTTTATTTATAATTGCCAAAACTTAAAAGCAACCAACAAGTTTCTGTAGGTGAATGAATAATTAAACTGAGGTACAGCTACACAATGGACTATTTTCAGCATGAAAAATAAATAAGCTATCAAGTCATGAAAAGACATGGCTTCATAAGGAGAAACCTTAAGTGTGTATACACTAAGGGGGAAAGCCAAGCTGAAAAGGTTAAAGACTCTATGATTCCAACTATATGACATTCTAAAAAAGGCAAAAATGATAAAGACAGGAAAAAGATCAGTGGTTGCAATGGGTCACAAGGGCACAAGAGAATAGGCAGAGCACACAGGATTTTTAGGGCAGTGAAAAGATTCTATATGATACTACAATGGTATATCTATGTCATTACACCTCTGTTATAATGCACAGGATGTATGACACCAAGAGTGAAACCTAATGTAAACTATGGACTAGGCAATAATCATTTGTCAATGCAGAGTCATCGTTTTTAACAAATATACCACTATGGGGTGTGAAGTTGACAGTGGTAGAGGTGTGCATGTGTGGGGGTAGGCAATATACCAGAACTCTCTATTCCTTCTACTCAATTTTTTTTTTAATCTAAAACTCCTCTAAAATATAAAGTCTATTAAGAAAAAAACAGGGGGAGGGGGGAGGGATAGCATTAGGAGATATACCTAATGTAAATGACGAGTTAATGGGTGCAGCACACCAACATAGCACATGTATACATATGTAACAAACCTGCACGTTGTGCCCATGTATCCTAAAACTTAAAGTATAATAATAATAATAATAAAAAGAAAAAAACATATATGCAGGTCCCAGAAACCAGTACTCTACACTTTTCCTGACTTCCTTCTTGGCCTTCTCATTAGCACCAAGGTACCTAGTACACCACAAACAGCCAAGGCTTGAAGTTAGCTGAGTTTTAATTTTGCCAGCTTTTCCTTAGCTCCGTGACCCTGAGCAAAATTCCTAACCTTCACATTCAGATATGAAATGACATAAACCTGTACAAACCACATAGTTAAGCATCCAGTAACCATAAACAATATTTATTGAGCACATACTATGTGCCAGGCACTAAAATAAGCACTTTATGTATAATAACTAATTTAATCTTCACTTAAACTTGTGAGGTAGTTACTACTGTTCCCATTATTTTGGAGCGAAATAAAGGAATGCAGAAAGTGATTAAGCACATTTCATAAAGTAATATGGCTAACAAGCATGAAAGTTGCAATACCAGCCCAGAAAATCTAGGTCTAGAAGCTTCACTTTTTACCAATACACTGAATTCCCTGCATATATCATGTCCATACAGAATAGGGTTTAAAAGTTTTAATTTCCTTTTCTTTCTCTATCCTCTCTCTATTGTGCCTCTTGAATCACAGGAGCTCCACCAACTTTACATCATTTTTTTTAAAGCTTACAAACAAGTAAATGGAGGGAAATTAAGGTAGTATTAGGAATTCTAGATTCCAAATAACTGTTTTCATTAGGTTGTAACTTTGAATAGATTTTTGTTTTCGAGTAAGGAAATGGATAACTGGGTAATGTATCTAAGATTGACATTGGACCAGTATTTCAACTCCTACTTAATTCATGCTATCTCTATCTCTCTATTCACTTTCCCTTTCAGAAGAAAGAAGGACAGCATAAAAATAATGTCTAATTCAGGCTTTTCGTATGAAATGGTTTTAGGTTTTGAAGAGTAATCCATTCATGGAACAAAAGAGTCTTAACTGAGGCGCAGCAAGAATCGAAAGAGTAATAACACTTAACATTGGGAAGAATAAATATTCAGAAGCAGAACTTTAGCTTCTATTACAGAAAAAAAATATCATTGTTCCCTTCTTCTGTTCACAGATGCATATTGGTTTATGTGACAGATTTATTCCTGAGTCGAGTATATCAAATGTTGGTTAACAATATTCACTCTCTGAGTTTTCTGTTTCGGTAAGGTGAACCCATTTTTTAAAGTAGCTAATTCTTTTGTAATATCTGAGTTTCTTTTGTTGTGGTTGTTTTGTTTTGTTTTTTTCAGTTTTCTGGCTGTTGCATATATCTACCTCAATTGTTGAGTTTCCAAAGATAAGGCAAGCCTCCTTCCTTCCTACATTTCTTCTTTCCTTCTTTCTTTGAGAAACATTTATTTAGACACTGGGTGGGGAGGAATAAAGATAAATAAGATATGGGTCTTAAAAGATCAGAAATAGAGTTAAACACAATTAACATATGGAAGTTGGCTCATCGCAGCAATGACACTGACTGATCTGCTCACTGAATATTCATAAGTTCTCCTCACATCCCTTTTACAATTAGGTGGGGTCATGTGACTGACTCTGACCACCAAGCTCTGAGTGGAAGTAAAGCTTGTCATTTCCAGGCCAGAGTATGTAATTGCTGGTGCAAGACTTTCCAGCAAACACTTGCCTAGAGACTCAAGAAGCACATATTCTGGATTGTGTTTTTCCAAAATGGGGGAGACATCCTCAGCCTAGATTGACAGTTAATTATGAGGAATTCAGCTCCCCACTATCCAGCATTAGATGTGGGCCATGTATGAGAAATAGATCTTTGTTGCTTGAAGGAACTGAAAACTCGGGGTCAATTTAGGGGCTCAGCATGGCTTATCCTAATCAGACTAATATGTTTATAACATGGGATGGAAAACACAGGGAATAATCACATTTATGTAGATCTAACTGTGGGCCCAGAATTATTTTAAGTACATAACACATATCACTTCACGTCATCCTCACTACAATCCAATGAAGTAGGTACTACTATTATTTCCATTTTACAGGTGAGTAAATTGAAGCACAAGCAGGTAACCAATTTGCCTACAAATATATAATTAAACATGTTGGAGCTGGGAATTAAACCTAGGCCATCTGGCTCCAGGGTTCATTACCTTAACAACAATGCAATTAGAAAACAAAACAAATGCGCAATTGCACAATGGAAGTATACTGTCTCAGGGTTTCCTTCAATTTTGAATATTAATATTTAGAATCAACATTTGGCATATTCCATTTGGAATATTATGCTGGTGCAAAAGTAACTGTGGTTTTGATCATGAAAAGTAAAGGCAAAAACCGAAATTACTTTTTTAAAAAAAATTTATTATACTTTTTATACTTTAAGTTCTGGGATACATGTGTAGAACGTGCAGGTTTGTAAACCATAATTGGGCTTCAAAAGCAATTTTTAGTAATGCTTCTTGTAACATATGAATAAACACATTTATATATATGTTACAAGAAGGCTATTGACTCTGTAAATGGTAAAAACTGTTAACACTGCATTTTTATTTCTGCTGTTGCTTTTAGGAGTTGACCTTCATAACCTGGAATAAAGATATTGTCTTTCTTATCTTAGCATGTTGCTAAAGTCATAGTCAAATCAAATTCTGTGTGCACTGTTTTGAAATCCCCCCTCCCTAACTCCATCTACCTTTCTGGAGAGGAAAAAACAAAAACAAAAAAAGAACAAAAACAAAGCTTGCCTCCACCTGGCTTTGAACCAGGGAAGAAGAAGAAAGAAGCTTTTGTTATTGATGCTATTTATAACCCTGAATTACTCTGTTAGAATAATGGGGCCTGAGCAGGGGAAGATCTTTTGTTTGCTTAGTACAAACACATCTTCCCCCGCAGTAAAACCTTACTTAGGATCATACTAAACAGCCACTGCAGGTACCAGGTGTGGAGCTAAAAGCTGGGAAAGGACCAAGATATTTGTAAAAAAGAAATGGAGAGGAATTGAGTTCCAGGCAGAAGATTTCGACGTGGAAACCACCCTCCGAGGAAATGGAGAGCCAGTGGAGGATGGGTTCCTATCTATCTGAAGCCTGTGGAGACTAAGGAGAAAATAAGTGTTTCAAGGGGTTTTGTCAAGTGAAACATCATGGGGGTGGTGGTGGTGAATGTGAAGTCGTCCCACCTACAATACCTTTGATAAAATATTGTTCATTGGTATGGTTTCGCTGTGTCCCCACTCAAATCTCATCTTGAATTGTAGCTCCCATAATTCCCACATGTTGTGGGAGGGACGTGGTGGGAGATAATTGCATCATGGGGGTGGTTTCCCCCATACTGTTTTTGTGGCAGTGAATAAGTCTCAGAAGACCTGATGGTTTTATAAGGGGAAACCACTTTCCCTAGGTTCTCTTTTCTCTCTTGTCTGCCGCCGTGTAAGATGTGCTTTTCACCTTCGGTCATGATCATGAGGCCTCCCCAGACACATGCAACTTTAAGTCGATTAAATCTCTTTTCCTTTATAAATTATCCAGTCTCAGGTATGTCTTTATCAGCAGTGTGAAAATGGACTAATACACCCATGAATGTCTTCACACAATGTTCTAGAAAGAAGTGCCTTCCTGTTTCAAAATTAGCATAGGATGAAAGCCAGGCTTGTCTCAGAGAGCTGAGGGGAGGGCCACATCACCAAATTCTGCCATCAAAGCCACTTTCCTTCAGTTCGTTGGCTTTCCCAAGGTATAAAAGAAAAGTGTTTTCTTTGATTGGTCCTTTCATTATCTACACCTCCCTTGGAGCCTAGGTCTACTGTATTCATTCAAAAAGAGTTGGCAGATTGGGGATGACCCAAAATTACAGGATTGAGGACATTTTCTTAAAATATACTACCACGCTGTTTTTACTGTTTTAACACCAAAGCATCCAGACAATGCAGGTTTTTAGGATATTGTGTTTTTCCAGAGAAATCAAATGAATTAGGTCCCCAGTGGTAAATATAAAAAAAAAAGAGGACTTTTTCGATTTATAGGAAAACATATATTTAGCTATAAAGGAGAGAAAGAAAAAGACAACAGAAGAAAAAAGAAAAAATGCATTTTAAGAGAGTAATAAATAATTATGAATTGTTGATTCAATTGGGAGGGTAAATTATTTCAGTATGTTTGAAAAATGCAGAAAGCTGTAAAATCACTAGTGAGCATGCCACTGACTATTCTGGATTAAAGCAGCACCAGTTACCATTAAATGAAAGGAGAGAACATGGAAGAATGTAATATTGTGTTTTATGCATAAACAGTGTTCCAAGTACTTACTACATGCAACAATTTTGTAAGATTGATTTTATGCCCATTTTAGCATTGGGGAAAATTGAGTCTCATAAAGGTTAATCAGCTAGACCAGCGTGTATAGAGAACACGCATTTTAAGTTCACTGAAGAATAGTTGAACTCTTAGCCTATGCCAGGCTGTATACAAGATCAGGGTCAGAAAACTTTGTAAAGCATCAAATAGTACATATTTTAGGCTTTGCAAGTCATACAGTCTCTGATGCAATACTCAACTCTGCAGTTGTAGTACAAAACTAGCTATAGGAGATAGGTAAAAAATGAGAGTGGTTGTATGCCAATAAAACTTTATTTACAAAACCAGGCAGGCAGCAGACTGGATTTGGCCTGGGGTTTACCAACTCCTATGATTGATGATGAGGGTATGATGGTGAGAAAGTCAACTCATTAATCCCTCACAGAGCCTCTCTAATTCTAAAGACACTATTTCACTGTTTTCTTGCATCTGCTTTATTTAGACAGTGCTTCCCCCAAAAAAGATCTGATATTTTTAAGCTAAAAATGTTTAACTAAGAAAAGTAAATATTTGCAAGATCTACACATCAGCACCCTGGTTCTTTTGCATTCATGCACCAGTGGGGTCTCCCAACTTATCCAATTTACGAATTTTCAGTTTGTCTCCATGTCTTTCCACAGTTTCCAAGTGCAAATATCCTCCTAGCTGATTTCCCATTAAACAGAGCCACATTATGACTCCTGGAAGACACATCAGGTTAGGATTATTAGACTTATCTTCAGGGAATAGACGTCTCAGAACATATCAGAATTTATGAAGTTGATGCATTTGATTAACTGTATCATCGCTGCAGTCCTACAGCTGGATTATTGTTTCGCTGTCAACATTCTTCAGATCTTGATTTGAGCATCCTTGCAACACTATTCCTCCTGTGTTCACTTAGCTCCTGTGTGGATACAGGGACCCTTCAGGAAATGTTCTACTGCCTCCTATGTTCTGCTTTGAATCCTCCTCCCTTGTTTCACATGTTAAAACAAATAATACATTTTGAACATTAATACACATTTTTGAAAATTATTTTTCAGTCTGTACAACCTTTTGATTCTGGTTACTTCTCTGTCTTAGAAAGGGAATCAATAACCAAGAGTGTTTTTAAAATAAAGTTTCTATTATAATAATTATGATTTATTATTTTTATAGTACTATAATTTCAGAATTTCCTTAAAGAAATTAATTTCCAAGTTCACAACTTTCCCCTCAAAATGCAAATGATAACAAAAATAACAAAGAAAAAACTGATAATAACTACCATGTATTACGTACTTAATAGGTGCCACAGACTGTGTTAAGTACCATAAATAGATTGACTTTTTTATATGCAAACATAAAATTATAAAATTAGAGGTAAGCTTGAGAGCAAAATACTACCACAGTGAGTAATTCAAGTGACAGTGCTGTCCTTTGTTGCTTCTACTACAAAGTGAATTATAGGGTTTGGCTTTTACTAGTTCAGATCTGTATATTAGGTGTGAGTTCAATAATTGTTCTGAGCAGACTTGCTCTGGCCAAGCTGACTGCTGTATTCTGTATTAACTTGCCTGGTTTACCTACCAAAGGTGAATTGCTCTGGATGACAGGAGAATTGAGTTTTAGAAGCCAGGATTTGGAGATAACCTATAAATATTGGGGGCAGGCCCAAAGGAAGTTGTAGGGAGTACTAAACGTATGACTTGACGACAATAGAGACACAGCCTTATTCTCAGGGATTTTGATTCAGTAGATCTGGGTAGGATTCAGTAATAAATATCATTTTCAACAAAAATCCTCAGCGATTCTGTTGCAGGTGGTCTTCAGATCACATCTTAAGAAATATTGATGTAAACAGACCTGTTTCAAACTGCTTCTTTCTTCATTCCCTTACTCCCTCTGCTAACCAAGTCCTCCCACTCAGTCCACTGAAAGGGCCAGGCTTGGTGATTCTGAGGTATGGCTTCCTCCCTAAAGCAGGTAAACAATACAAAAGCTTTGAGGCTGAGCCAAAATGTTCACTTAATATCAACTTGTAACAGTCTGTTGTATTCTGTATCTAGATCCTTGATCCAAAACAATCTAAATTTGGAACAAAGCTGCCCAATCTTTCTTAATTACTGACATTATTAAGATTTTAAATCTGTATAGAACTGAAGTTTTAATTTTTTAATTGATACCTAATAGATGTACATATTTTGGTGGTACATGTGATAATTTGATACATTCATATAATGTATAAATTGGTGTAATTGGGCTATTCATCACCATAAATATTTATCTTTTTTTATTTGAGAAATATTCAAATTATTCTCTTCTAGCGATTTTGAAATGTACAATAGATTAGCGTAAGCTATAGTCATCCTACTGATCAGCTGAATACCAGTTATCATTTCTCCTATCTAACTGTGTATACTTGTACCCACTAATCTCTTAAAGCTCTTCTTATTTTCCAGCCATGCCTAGAACCTTGACCTAGTACCGGTGAACCCTCATGCTCTGCATGTGTTTATAACACTTTTGATTTCTCCATGGTTGTGAGCTGTTCCTCTGAATTGACACTTGGATAGACGTCCTCCAATACCCATGCTGCATGTCATTTCCATCATGAATCCTTGTGTATGAGCTCCTTGCTACATCTATAAAATTGGATTTCCAGCCTTGCCTTATCTCTCCTTGCTCAGCTACTGGCTAATAGACATCTCCTCTTGCAAATCCCACAAAGATACCAAATCCAATATCACCAACACAAACCTGATCCCCTTTTGGCATTCTAAAAAATCTTACTGAAGGGTGCCATCACTAATCCAGTCACTAACGTTAAACAAACAAAACAAAAAACTGGGTGTCATCCTAGATCCCTTTATGCTTACCACACATCCCTTCATTTAATCCCCCAACCGTTTTCACAGGCACCAGTGTCCTAGGGTTCTATCTGGGCTTCCTAGCACGAATCTCCCTCCTCTCAATTCCTTCTTCACATTGCTGCAGTCCAAACTATCATAAAACCAAATCTGATTATGCCATTGCTTTTCTTTTCTCCTTAAAACACTTTAATGTTTTCACATTGCCAAAAGAATCAATTTCAACCTCCATGCAATTAAAAAATGCATTTATAACCTGGAGACTGCCAATTTATCCCAACTAATCTCCATCTCATTCCATGTATATAATAAATATATATATATATATAATATATATATCCAGCTATATAAGTACTTACATTGTCCCAAATGTGCTGTTCTGCTTCTAGCCTCGACCACTCCAACTTAAATCACCATCATGTTTTTTCAGCACCTCTGTAAGAGACTCTCCTTTCCCCTTTCTCTTCCCCTAAACATGTCCTCCACCCAACCCCCTAAGTGAATTTTGATAAAATAATAAGGTCATGTCAGTCCTCTGTTTGGCTCTCCAGTGGCTTCCTGCTGCACTGGATGGATGTTCATGTTCCATCCATTGTTCTATAAGGTCTATATGATCTGATTCCTGCCTACCCTCTGCCCCTCCCCTCCTTCCATCCTCCCACTCTTTCAAATCATTCCAACCAAATTGACCTTCCTGATCCTCACATGAGCCAAGCTCATTTCTGCTTTAGGAACTTTGCTCTCAGAACCTTCCTGCAGCTTTTCCTCCATGCTTATGCATGGCTGGTTCTTACTCCTTATTCAGGTCTCAATTGTCACCTCCTTGGAGAAGCTCTCCTTGACTACACCATCAAACTCTAAGTGTCCTCCCCATATTTCTCTGTTACTTTACTGTGCTTTATTTTCTTCATGCCACTTCTCACTTAGCAAAATCACCTGAATTAGTTAGTTTACTAATATAGTCATGCCCCTCCCCCACTCAATTGTAAGCATACCATTTCCTGGCACAGAGCACTAGTTCAATAAGTATTTGTTGAATGTCTCAATGGCTTTGCTTATGTTGTTCCTTCTGCTTCAAATAGGCTTCTTCAACCTTGGGCACTGACTACTTGCTAGGCTCTAGAATATTCTTCAACACTTAGTTCAAACAACTCTTCTGCTGGGAAGTCCTCTTTCACTCCAAACAGCATTGATCACATCTAGGTTTGCCTTGCTCCATGTCTCATCACAGCGTCAAACTGTTTCATAATTATTTGCTTGCATGTCCTTCTCCCAAATTAGGCCTCCTTGGAGTAAAGGCTGAATCTTATTCATCTCAGGATACTCTGCATACAACACGGTTCTCCAGGGGCAGTAGATACTCAATAAATGTATCCTGAATGAACAAATAAATCTGCTGCTGCCCATACCAGAGTGTAGATAAGATATCAGAACAGTGATGATCAGAGTTATGTAGCCTTAAGACTAATAAATAAGCTGAACTCAAGTCTCTCATTGTATGTGTGTGTGTTGACTTTTCACATGTATAGAAAGATACACACATGTAAAGTATGAATAATCCTAAAGTAGAATGATTTAAAGAAATTACATATAATTAATCCTTATTATATTGCTCAGAATATTTTTAAATATATTTGGTCATTTACTGCTAATGCAACAATTGTAGCTGCAACTGTAGCTGTGGGTACTCATCTTTTTGATTCACATATGCCTGTAACTGTACTTACCTAAACTGATAGGTTCAGAATAAAGAAGGAGGAGTATGAAGCAATTCAAATATAATACTTAGTTCAAGGGAGGTACTTTAAGTCTCTTCTTAATTAAAGAAATAAAGATTCTGGGAAACTAATCATTGAATTTTGCCATTTAAAATTTTATGAAACACTAACGAATAAGATATAATGTCCATGTTTATATACATTCCTATAAATGTTAAGTATTTGCTTGCATCTACATATCTATTCAGTTTTGATTATTCCTTTTTGGCAGTTTTATCCAATGTATTTCTTTTTGAGGGAAAAAACAACTTTTAACAATACTTATAAGACTCATGATTATTTCTTTCTTCTGCTGATTTTGCCAAAGAGCTTTAAAACATCTTTTATCACTCCTTCATTCCATGGATGAATAAGCTTATTTGAGCATTTATTTACTAACTTTGCAGTTGCTCTAGTTTTCTAAATTTTGTGTTTTGAATCCTCTGCTGTGTCTGTAAAATGACCTTGGAGTGAAGTTGTATCTGCAAGTCACATAAAGCCAAAAGAGATCATAGAGATCATTAAAATTTATTCAGACTTTTTGAGTATTTGCAAGACTGTGTGGGAAAGAAAAAGAGGAGGAAGAGGAGAAAGAAGAAAGAAAGGAAAGAAGGGAGGAAGGGAAGGAAATAGAGAAATAGAGAAAGAAAGTGTTGTTCCTTTGGCATTTTCTGAACTTTAAGAGACACTGGGGTGTTTCTGGGAGTAGAACAGCAAGCCTTCTTTGGTGGGATTCTTGCTGGACTGGTCACTAAAATGCAAGTGTAGTCCATGTTGAAATGAATAAAACTATTGACCTACGGCTCAGAAGCTAAGAGACCAAGGATGACATAAACATGAACACTAGCTGTTCCAAGGGACAATGCCATCTGGTTTGCTGTAGACGCTGTGAGAAATAGCAGACTCCTGAGATCCTCATTTTCACTCTTTGCAGATTGGAAAAGGCTAACAAACACTATGGCTCAAAGGTAAATAAACTTTCCTTGGAGGCTACAGGCTCCTCCTCAAAGTCAATGAGGCAAGGCAAGTACATTTTTAAAGTGAGTCCTTACTGAGGATCACTGGGTGCTTCATTCTTGTGCCTTGCTCCATCATAAAGCTTCTAGGGTGAGACCAATATGCCCAATCTCAAACATTCTATTTTTTTTTTTTTTTTGAGACAGAGTCTTGCTCTGTCACCCAGGCTGGAGTGCAGTGGCACGATCTCAGCTCACTGCAAGCTCCGCCTCCCGGGTTCACGCCATTCTCCTGCCTCAGCCTCCCGAGTAGCTGGGACTACAGGCATCCGCCACCATGCCTGGCTAATTTTTTGTATGTTTAGTAGAGATGGGGTTTCACCATGTTAGCCAGGACGGTCTCAATCTCCTGACCTTGTGATCTGCCCGCCTCGGCCTCCCAAAGTGCTGGGATTACAGGCTTGAGCCACTGCGCCTGGCCACATTCTATTTTTAATATTTCTTTTTACATTTTTTTTTTTTAGATGGAGTCTCAGTCTGTCACCCAGGCTGGAGTGCAGTGGCATGATCTCGGCTCATTGCAACCTTTGTCTCCCAGGTTCAAGTGATTCTCCTGCCTCAGCCTCCAGAGTAGGTGGTACTACAGGTGCCCGCCCACACCCGGCTAATTTTTGTATTTTTAGTAGAGACGGGGTTTCACCATGTTGGCCAGGCTGGCATCGAACTCCTGACCTCAGGTGATCGCCCTCCTCAGCCTCCCAAAGTGCTGGGATTATAGGTGTGAGCCACCGTGCCTAACCTACAATGGTTATTTTATTGACTAAAACTAAATTAGTTTTCACATGTAAACGAAGATAGTTAACCATTCCCTGACCACCCTCAAAAAAATGGGGTGGGAGGAGGAGTTAGTGGCTCTGAGTAGATAGAAGTTGAAGGAGTCTTCTCCCAGACAGAAAAAAAAACATCCTCTGTTGTCTTAGAAATGGTGGCCAATAGGTTTCCTTCCTTCTGTTATTTTCTGTTTGGACAGGAAAAATATGTAGGAAGAATGAGAAATGCCTTAAGCATTAAATTCAGTACCCTGAACAATCTTACTGGGGAGTTGAACCCATGCCTGGATAGCCAGAGAGAGAATTATATTATTTGGAGGGCAGCTTGGGGTGGTGGCCATCCAGATATGGGAACTCAGAGAAAGGGTATTTCTGGCAACGGCAGCTTCATAATTTCTAAATAGTGATAATTTGATCAGAGAGTGAAGGTGGTGGCAGCTGGTAGGACAATAACATCGAGACTCAATATGTGTGGCAAACAGGATCCTTTTAACATATCACTGAGGATGGATGGAGAGGAAGAGTTATCTTTCTGAGAATCCCTGATATGATCTGAGAACAGGAGTCAGCAGAGTCATTAGTTTTCTATTGCTGCTGTACCAAATTACCACAAACTTAGTGGCTTCCAAAATTGCAAATATATTACCTTCTAGTTCTAGAGGTCAGAAATCTGATGGGGGTCTCACTGGACTGAAATCAAGGTGTCAGCAGGGCTGTGTTGCTTTCCCAATGCTCTAAGGGAGAGTCATTTTCTGTGCTTTTTTTTTTTTTTTTTGAGACGGAGTCTTGCTCTGTTGCTCAGGCTGGAGTGCAATGGCATGATCTCGGCTCACTGCAACCTCTGCCTCCCGGGTTCAATCAATTCTCCTGCCTCAGCCTCCCAAGTAGCTGGGAGAAGAGGCATGTGTCACTACGTCCAGCTAATTTTTGTATTTTTAGTAGAGATGGGGTTTCACCATGTTGGCCAGGCTGGTCACAAACTCCTGACCTCAGTTTTTAATGAGGTCATTTAATGAGGTCACATTCTTTGGATTGTGCATGCCTTCCATGTTGAAAGCCATCAGTGGTGAATTGAGTTCTCATATCGTATTACTCCAAACTTCCCTCTGACTCACTCTTCCACTCCTTAGGACCCTTGCGATTTCATGGGTTCCCCACATATAACCCGGGAAAATCTGCCTATCTTCATGTCAGCTAATTAGCAACCTTATTTTTTTTGCCATGTAGCAAAATATATTAGTAGGGTCCATGAATTAAGATGTGGCCATCTTGGGGTGTTTTCATTCTGTCTATCACAACAGCTGTGAGAAACATGGTGTCTGAAGCCATATTGTCTAGATTCAATCCCAATGCCACCACATACTAACTATGCAACTCTGGGCTAATGATACAGTCTCTCCATGCCTGTTTCCTCAGTTGTAAACCACAGTGAATAATGCCTATCTCAGAAGGTTCTTCTAAGGAATAATGTGTTAATTAATGAAATGTGCTTAAAAGAGCACAAGTACTCAATTAAAATGAACAATTCTGATGTCCACCTACTTTACCAAGATAGAAGATAAAATTATTAACTATATGGCGAATGCCTACAAGCTTCAGACTTAGGAGAATTTGATTGCAGGTATCAAGAATAGACACTTATGAGTGCTTCCTAACATGTCTACACTCCAAATTCCCAAAGTAAATGAATGGCTCAGGAGATCCCGGGATCAAATCAGGTGGACACTATTAGAAAGCACCTGATTTGATCCCAGGATCTCCCCAGCCATTCATTCACTCTGGGACTCCGGGAATCCTTGCATGGGGAGAGCTTCTCACATACAAGCATAATGTTTATCTGCAGCTCTGCCAGTTTTCTTAGTCCTGCTCCTTTGAAGTCTAGCATTAAGTAGGCCTAAGATGCCATGCAAGCCACTGTCCATGGTACTGCTGGTCTCTCCAGCTTGCATCTGCCTCCCTTTCTTACAGGTCACAGAAAAACCTATGCTTACCCTGGATTTTTCAGAACATAGTCACATAGCACAGCTGGTGGACTCCCTAGTAACATAGCGATTTCTGTTTTTCCACAATCATCTTCTTCACAAGATAAACAGGCTCCTGAGAACTGGGGAGCTGAGATGCTGCAGGTGACAGTTGTATACAGACATGCAAGGTTCTTGGGATCTCTTCCAGGTTCTAAATCAGGCCCAGATGCTAAGGCTTGCTCTGCTCTGCAAGATTTTTACTCATGGTGCTTTTCTCTTAAAGGCTTTATTGTTTTGTTTTTTCATGATGGTCCTTATTACAGACATTTCCCTTTCTACATTCCCTTTCTATTCCCTCTGTATTCTTCCATAACTAATTACCACAACCTTAGAAGCTTAAAGAAACACAAATTTATTGTCTGACATTTTCTATAGGTCAGAAGTCCAGTGGTCACTGCCATGTCTTTGTTTAGAATCTCACAAGCCTGATATAAAGGTGTCTGCAGGGCTGCCTTACTTTCTGAAAGCTCTAGAGGAATGTCTGTTCTTGCTCATTCAGGCTGCTGGCTGAGCTTAGTTCCTTGTGCTGTGCAACTGAGATCCACATTTCCTTGATGTCAGCTAAGGACCGTTCTTAGATTCTAGAAATTATCTGCATTCCTCGGCTTGTGTCTCCTTCCTCCATTTTCAAAGGCATCAATGGTGGCTGAGTCCTTCTTACATCAAACTTCTCTGACTCTTTTGTGTTCCTCTTCTGTTTTTAAGAATTCATGTGATTACATTGGGGCCTCCAGGATAATCTCCCCATATCGAGGTCCATAGCCTTCATCACATCTGCCAGGTCTTTTTTTGCCATGTAATATTACATAAAATAGTCACAGAATCTAGAGATTAAGGTGTAAGCATCATTGCAGAACATTAGTCAGTCAAGCACCGCCTCTTGTACTCCAGCCATCAGGGTCATTGGGTCTACATATGTCTGAAATTTTTGCTTCTAATTTTCTCCCACAGACTCCCCAGTTCTCAAAGAAAATCAAGGCATATGGCTGGGCATCTCTTTTAGCAACCTTGAACAGTCTGTAATGGCCCAAATGTTGTCCAAGAACGCAGCAATTGAAAACAAGTCACCCAGAGCACCCAGACTGGAGGTAGGTGGTGCTTCCTCACAGCCAAAATGTTGCCTCATCACTGACCAGCCAAAGGTGATCCATTTCATCCATATTAAGAGATACTGAAAGTACTAGGAGAACTGATGAGAGATAAACTGACTTTCCTGGGAGAATTTAGTAATAGACCTCTAAGAGATTATGTTCAATTTGAACTTTGAAGTATGCAGGGAGTTTAATAGGATGAACAGGAATGGATAGGAGGAATCATTTCAAGTACATAGAAAAGCAAGAATATGCTTGTGAATAATGAGAAAAATAAATTTTGAATAAAATTATGGGTGTGTGTTTGTGTATGTATTGTAAGTATGTGTGTTTGAATAAGGCATACTGCTATTATGTATTGGTCAACCACAATATAGGAAAATAAATTGAAGGACATCTCTTTAAATCTTACAGCTAGTCCATGCTTTGCACAGTACCAGCATTGTGTTAAATGAATTCATTCATACTGATCAATTCCTCACTTCGCATGGGTTACAGTTAACGTGATTTTGTGCAAAACAAGGACAGCCTGTATGTCCATTTTTAATCAAAGATCTCAGTTGCTGACTACAGGGTATACTCATTAATTCAGACACCTCTGAAGATAGAAAAATTTGCTAGGACTAGATTTGAAGGGGATCTTTAAAAATTAGAGCAACAAGTAATCACAATGAAGATGATATTTCTTAACAAGATATCCTCATGGAAAATAGAGAAAAGAGAAGAAGATTGCTTCCGTAAATTAGGGGCACAGACTAGTGAGGTAAAAGAAAAGCAGAAAAATAATCTGTGAGTTATACTTGACTACAAACTGATGAGAAAACAAGAACATGTAGTGTGCTAATACTGTGTTAATCTAAGTACTCTTGTGGTTATCACATTTAATACTCACAAGATTTTATTAGGTGAATGTCTTGATGCTGCTGAAGATCGAATACTATCTGAATTGAAATATTATCTCATTTCTACTATTCCTCATGCCACACCAGGAATATTCTTGTCATACCTACTCTGATGTTCTGGAAACAGGCAGAAACTGTTATATTTAGGAGATACTTCTCCTGCTACCTTAGGGATACTTCTCCTGCTATCTTTAGATTATAAAACCATTTTGACTACAAACTACTTTTCAGTGGCAGGTTATAACAGATCATGCCCTTAGGGCAATTTATAAGCTTGCTATGGCTACTATAACAAAACACTACAGACTGAATGGATAAACCAGCAGAAATTTATTTTCACACAGTTCTGGAGGCTAGACATCCAAGATCAAGGTGTCAGTGGGGTAGGTTACTTCTGCAGACTATGAGGAATGATCTATTCTAGATCTTTCTCCTTGGCTTGAAGATGGCCAGTTTTCTCCCTTTGTCTTCACATTGTCTTCCTTCTTTACATATCTGTATCCAAATTTCAACTCCTTATGAGGACAGCAGTGATATTGGCTTAGGGTTCATACTAATGACCTCATTTTAACTCTGTAAGTGCCATTATATAAATATAGTTGCATTTGAGGTACCGAAACATACAATAATCTTTCTTTTTGTGAGGGAGGATGACAAAATTCAGCCCATAACACAGAGGAAAAACGCAATCAAAATTCACATTAGGGATTTTAGCTCTAAGAAATTAAATATGTATATTAGAATACATAAAAACACCAATAAGAATATGAAGTGATTTGTGTAAATGAGTTTATTCGTACATTTTCATACTGCTACAAAGAAAAACCCTAGACTGGGTAATTTATAAAAGAAAGAGGTTTAATTGACTCACAGTTCTGCATGGGTAGAGAGGTCTCAGGAACTTACAAACATGGTGAAAGGGGAAGAGGCACATCTTTTTTTTTTTTAATTATACTTTAAGCTCTGGAGTACATGTGCAGAACATGCAGATTAGTTACATAGGTATACATGTGCCATGGTGATTTGCTGCACCCATCAACTCATCGTCTACATTAGATATTTCTCCTAATGCTATCCTTCCCCTAGCCCCCAACCCCCTGACAGGCCCTAGTGTGTGACGTTCTCCTCCCCGTGTCCATGTGTTCTCATTGTTCACTTCCCATTTATGAGTGAGAACATGTGGTGTTTGGCTTTCTGTTCTTGTGTTAGTTTGCTGAAAATGATGGTTTCCAGCTTCTTCCATGTCCCTACAAAGGACATGAACTCATCTTTTTTATGGCTGCATAGTATTCCATGGTGTATATGTGTCACATTTTCTTTATCCAGTCTATCATTGATGGGCATCTGGGTTGGTTCCAAGTCTTTGCTATTGTGAACAGTGCTGCATGAAACATATGTGTGCATGTGTCTTTATATTAGATGACAGCAGATGAGAGAGAGAAGAGGAGTGAAGGGAGAAGAGCCCCTTATAAAACCATCAGATCTTAGGAGAACTCACCCACTATCTCAAGAACAGCATGGGGGAAGCCACCTCCATGATCCAATCACCTCCCACCAAGTCTCTCCCTAGATACATGGGGATTATGGAGATTGCAATTCAATATGAGATTTGGATGGGGACACAGCCAAATCATATCAGTGAGCAGTTAAGGAATTAACAGTGTCACATCTTGGTTTGTTAACATTGATGAAGACAAATATATAGCCACCAATATCAACTCTATCTCTTCACCTGGTTTAAGGTTTGTTTGTTTGTTTGTTTTTGTTTTTTTCCTTTCACCATGGCAAGAGGTGTTTTAACTCTTCATTCTGTAATCCCATGAACAGCTATACAGATGTACCATACATTTTTTGGAGGGGTGGGGGATAACATTCTTCAATGTCACTAGGCTTTTGTTGGATCAACTCAAGCCTGCCGGTATAGTTAGAGAGATGGAAGGGTACAAGATCAACATGGAAGAATTCAATGCCTCCAAGCATTACATGTTAGGATAAAGATCAAGATCACTGTTTGCATTCTCAGTAAGATAACCTTAGAGAAACTGCATGTTTTCCCTTTTCTCAATGATTTAACTTTTTCTTAGTTATGAGACAAACTTTAGAACAGCCAATAATCCATTAGAGTGAAGACATTATTGTCTTTTTAATAACAATGCCTCAAAGTATAGGATATACGCCTGTCAACTCAGAGTTAGAATTGAATGTTCTACTTTCATTTTATTTATGTTGTAGTAGGAAAAGAGATTGATTTTTTTAAAAAAGGAGGTTTTTCTGTGTAATTTTAGGCTGAAATTGGTTGTCAGAATACAGCATCATTGAAATATTATGTGCATTGAACAAATGGAGCTGGGTTGCATTCCATAGTACACCAAAGTGAAAAGAAACAAAGTTTTTGTATAGAAAACTGGCATGCTAATAACATCACACTTGGTGGCACATGCCTGTAGTCCCAGCTACTCAGGAGGCTGAGGCTTGGAAATCACCTGAGCCCGGAAGTTTGAAACTAGTCTGGGCAACATAGCAAGACTCCATCTCAAAAGAAATTGCACTGACTGGGGCTGAACCCTCAAGTCACTGCATCATGGAATTTTAAAGAAGTCTGGCCTTTTCAGTTGTCTGGAGTGGATACTTAATTTAATTAAAGAGACAGAATGCATTTGATGAAAACAATTAAGCCACATTGGCATACTCTACATTGGCATCTAACATGATATGGCTATTTAATAAAAAGCTAGTATTCTGTTTGACAGATCAATTATTCATTAAATAGATGGGGCAGAAATGGACATGCAAAATTGAAGCTGATTAATTCAGCAAAATCTTCAATAATACTGTCAATTTTAATCCAAGCCAATGGCTTCAAGCACAGCAGGCAGCTTGATAGAGGGCAAAGTAATCACAATGCAATGTGTTAAGTGCAAGCTATAAGAAGCACTATGTAAAGAGTATTATGCAAAAACAGAAGAGTTGTACCCTGACTTGGGGATATCAGAAAAATCTTCCTTTTAATAGAGGTAATATCATTCTTAGTTCTAATAGATGTCAGGCAAAGAACGCATAAGTAGGCCGTTCAAAGGTATGTAGAGAGAAAAAAGCCCTGTTCATATTCTGAGACCCTGGTTTCATCAGTCTAATCCTGAGTACTGTTGGATCAGCAGCCACCCCACCAAGTTGGAAAATGAGAGAGTAATTGATATTTCTTCCACAATCCAGTGTATTCATTATGGTACACTGTTGCAATCATGCTCCCAACATGAGCCAGCCTCCTATACCCATGCCCTTGGACAGCCTACTGCCACATTCAATAGGGCTGATATGTGTTAACCAATAGGACATTGTAGAAATGGCACCATGTGTCATCAGAGGCTGAGTTATCAAAGAAATTTTAGCTTCTGCTTTGTTTGTTCTCTTGGTTCAATCTCTGTGGGCCACCACGCATGAGGACATTCAAGCAGCCTTATGGAGCAGTTCACATGGAGAGAAACTAAGGCCTCCTGCCGACAGCCAGCACCAACTGCCCATATAAATGAACTACCTTGATCATGAATGCAGACTCTCTAAAGCCTTTACATGGATGCAACCTCATGAGAGACCCCTGGCCAGAAGAACACAATTAAGCTCCTGAATTCCTGACCCACAGAAGAGCTGTGAGATACTAAATGCCTATTGTTGTTTTAAGCCACTAAATTCTGAGGTAATTTATTATGTGGTAATAGATAACTAAGACATGAATATACACTAACCCTAAAATAATCTCAAAATCCCTTCATGTTGTCCAGGTAGTACCATTAAATGTGACCTGCATGTTCTTATAAGTGTATGTGGTAAGGAATGTTCCGTGCATTTTTCTACATGTGACTCTAGAAAAAAATTCTACAGGGAAACAATTCTTCTATTCCTCAATGGATCCAGGTAGGGCCCACCAACACTTTCATTTATTCTGGTGGCCAGACAAGTGCAGTGGTCCATGCCTGTAAGCCCAGCACTTTGGGAGGTCGAACTGGGCAGATCACCTGAGGTCAGGCATTCAAGCAGCCTGGCCAAATGGTGAAAATCTGTCTCTACTAAAAATACGAAAAAAAAAAAAAAAATTAGCCAGGTGTGGTAGCATGCACCTGTAATCCAGCTATGTGGGAGACTGAGGCAAAAGCTTAAACTCAAGAGACGGAGGTTGCAGTGAGCCGAGATGGTGGGGCTGCACTCCAGCCTGGGTGAAAAAGCGAGACTCTATCTCCAAAAAAAAAAAAAAAAAAAAAATTATTCTGGCCAGAGAAAATCAATTCAGCCTTTAGCTGAGTAGAATGAATACAAACTGAAAAGATTATTAGACAGTGAATTTTATTCATGCAGACAACACACTCTTGACATGAGGGATGCAGGTGTTTAGGCATATGCTATACAAACTTCCAGGGTATAAAACCAGGCCAGAAAGAATTTTCTGGTCAAACAAGCTCAACAGCTTAATAGCAGTTCCAAAGCTAGGAAAAATGAATGCACCCCTACCTTCACTAGACTATTTCCCTTCTCCCAGCTGGAAAGATAAAAGGAAAATAAACCTTTAAATATTGAGCTATATATATATATAAATATTTATATATATAATATATATGGCTTAAATTAAGCTATAATATAGCTTCCATTTAATGCATATTAAATCAAATATACATTATATATAAAATAAAATAAAATTACATTACATTAAAATTACATTAAATTAAAATTAAATATACATTATAGCTTAAATATACACATTTAAGCTATATATATAATTTAAGCTTATATAGATAAATTCATACATTTACAGCTTATATATGTATAATCTAAATCTAAATATGTATCATCCAAATCTCTTACAGACACGCATTTTAAAACCCATCAAAAAAGCAGACAAGTCAGGAATCCATTTTAGGACACCTATGGGCATATTCTGGGAAAGGAGTCTTAATCATTGAGAAGCAAACACTGGAGCCAATTCCATGGAGGGATCTTAAAGGCACACAACCATTGGTTTTACTGCACATGTGTCACCCTCTGAAGCCATCCTGCCACTCTCACATGAGTCATCTGCTCTGAAGTAGAGCACACCTATTTCTGGAAAAAGAGGATCAGACTGTCTTTTTCTGAGTGTGGTTAGCATCTACGGGATAGGCTTTCCTGGTTAAAAACTAGTTAGTTAAAAACTAGGAAGTTAAGAGTAATACAATAGAAAGAAAGAATGAAAGAAGGAGGGAGAGAAAGGAGTGGAGGTAGAAAAATCAGGAAAATCTTTCAGTGATAGAATAAAAATAAATAAAAGGAAAAGAGAAAAAATTAATGATTAGAGTAAAAGAAACTAGAAATAACTTTAAAAACATACATCATATAGGGCCGGGCACGGTGGCTCACGCCTGTAATCCCAGCACTTTGGGAGGCCGAGGCGGGCAGATCACGAGGTCAGGAGATGGAGACCGTCATGGCTAACACGGTGAAACTCCGTCTCTACTAAAAAATACAAAAAAAAAAAAAATTAGCTGGGCATGGTGGTGGGCACCTGTAGGCCCAGCTACTCAGGAGGCTGAGGCAGGAGAATGGTGTGAACCCGGGAGGCAGAGTTTGCAGTGAGCAGAGATGGCGCCACTGCACTCCAGCCTGGGTGACAGGGCAAGTCTCCGTCTCAAAAAAAAAAAAAAAAATCATATAAAAGTAACAAATATTCTAGATACCAAACAATGAAACAGACAAAACTTGATAACAAAGAATTGAGAAGAAAAATAAAGTACATCTCTAAAATGGCAGCTATTCCTGCCCCATCCCTAAATCTGCTTTCATATTTTAGATGACTTCAGTTTTATTCTTTGAGAGGACAAAAGTCTAGGAATCATTCTTTACTCCTCTGGTTCTCTCACACCCCACATCCAATTTTCCAGGAAATCTTGTTGATTTTATCTTGAGGCTCTTTCTATAATGCAACCATTCTGCAATCTCTCCATGGCCACCACTTTGCTCTGAGCAATCCTTGTCTCTTGCCTGAATTGTGAAAATACCCTATGAATTTGTCCTCTGGTTTCTATCCTTGCCCTTTATGGTCTATTCTGAATACAGAAACAAATGTGATTCTTTTAAAAGTAGGTCAGACCATGTCATGCCTCTGCTTTGGCCTCCAATAACTCCCTATTTCTTTGAGCAAAAAAACACACAAAGCCCTATAAGCTCTGGCTCCCCAGTCACTGCCCTTATCTCAACTCCTTCTGCCCTTCCTCTCGCATCTTCATCATGCTCCAGCCTTAAAGCTTTGCACTTAGGGTCTCCCATTCCCTGAAGTGTTCTTCCTCTAATGTTTTTCCAAGCCTGATACCATTACCTTCTTCAAATTTTGGCTCACATCTTACCTTTATCTGTCCACATCTTTCAGGAGTGCACCCTTCAATCCTTCCCCTCTCACCCACCTCTTCTGTGCATGACTGATACTCTTTATTACCATCTAACACATCTCCAGATTGCTCTTCCCTCTTGAAAATGTCAGCACCTCTGGTGCAGAAGTCTTTGTCTGAATTGTTTACCGATGTGTTGCAAGTGTCTACAACAGGTCCTGAACACATCCCTGTGTCTGTATTAGTGTCCTGGGGCTGTCATAACAAATTACCACAAACAGAGATTTACTTTCTCCTCATGTTAGAAGTTAGATGTCTAAAATCAAGGTGTCAGCAGGGCCAACCTTTCGCTGAAACCTGTGGGGAGACTCCTTCCTTACCTCTTCCTAGTCTCTGTGGTTTGCGGGCAATCCTAGATTTTTCTTGGCTTGTAGTTGTGTCATTCAGATCTCTAGGCCTCCATAGTCACATAGTGTTCCTCTTGTGTGTCTCTGTGTTTCTTCTTCTCTTCTTGTAAGGACACCAGTCATATTGAATTAACAGCCCACCCTGCTTCAGTATGGCCTCATCGTAATACGTGTTACATCTAATTAATGAATTAGCTAATTAATGACCTTATTTATAAATAAGATTACATCTTGAAGTGCTGTCAGGGCTTCGACATATCTTTTTAGAGAACAAAATTCACCCCATAACAGTTCCCCAAAATATTTATTTAAATGAATCAATGAAGGTACGAAGTGATGTAAGTTCTTAAAAACATTCTTTGGCCAAGGGAGATGTGGGAAGTCCCTTACTATAGTTAGTACATCTGAGTGAATACACAAATTAGTAAGACAAATGTAGCTGCCTCGATAGTGAGTTTATAAGTATTTTTACCAAAACTGTCATTTGATAACAAATTAAAAGGTTGTGTATGGTGCCTTCTTTTACCATGGTTTTACATTACAATATAGACTAATTTTTAAAATGTAAATATCAATAACTTGTAAGAAAGTAAAATTCAATATTAAATAAAGTTTTACAAAACATACTGTCATCCTGTAGTCCCTCTGCTATGAGAATCACAGAGAAGTGGGTCATTGTTTCAGAAAAGAATATGGCAATAAAAGTGAATTTAAATATTATGTCAAAGAGGAAAGACACCAACATGTGATCATTAATATGTCAATCATTGCTGCATTTTTTATTAGAAGACATGTTTTCCTTTAATTTCCCAAATGTGTTATAGCTTTATTCCTAAACCACATGCTATCATGATTCCTTTGTGTAATTTTAAGTAATAAATCGTAAATGAATCATAAATTATAGAATAATTATTCTGCTTCAGTGCTCACAATGATTTTCCTGCTTTTTACTTTAATGTCTCCTATTCCTCCTTAATCCAATATTTATATTTATGACAAGCACCAGTTTTCAATCAAGAGAAAAGCTTCTGTGAAGTTGGGATTAGAGAATGTTTTATTCCACCCTCTACTGTCTAAATAAACATGTTCAGAAATTGATCTCCTCCTTTTTATGGATCTGGGCTATTTCAAACACCCCCAGGCAAGAAGAGAAGATCCCGCTACCACTTCTGATCACTTGTTTTAAACTCTGTCTTTGAAATTAGAAAAATCCTACAGGGACTCAGAAAGGTTACTTGTTCTTTCAGGCCTCTGTGAGTTTGAATTACCTGACAGGTATTGAGAAAATTATTTAAAAAACAAAAACTTTTACAGAGGCTAAAATACAAGTGACAGAAAGGATTTTAGAAGGGACATGTTGCCCAGAATTATCCAAATCGTAATAGGTTGTATACCGCTGATGGTACATATGATGCTGAAGGTAGTAACATACTATTCAAAAACAGACTTTAATAGGAATATATTTGTTTTACATTGACATCAATTCAGTTTGCTGTGGTACTCTAAATACTCAGAGGTAATTTTTGGTGCTCCTAGTTTGGGTAGATAATTTAACCAAATTCAGTATAATGCTAGCAAAAAGAAAGAAACAGCTCTTCAAGCCTGTGATTTCATAGACACTACTGTTTGGGACAATACTGTCTTTAAAAAATAAGTCAATTGATTTAAAGCTCATTTAAAGAAATCAAGTATTTAATTGGTAATTAGGTATGTCAAAAAATATGGAGGTGGTACCCAAAATAATGAAAATTTAGGAACCATTGATCTAGCAGGTAAGCAAACTAGAGAAAGTAATCAAGTGACTTTTCAGATCGGGAGCTACCTTTCTAGTTGGAGAGTCGATCATTCTTTCCTCTTGGTTTTTTGCATTCTCTCTTTCTCCTTCTTTCTTTTTCTAATCTCTCTCTCTCTCTCTGTTTATATTTACATATTTTCTTTCTTTTCTTTTTTTTTTTTTTTTTTTTTTTTTGAGTCTTGCTCTGTCACCCAGGCTGGAGTGCAGTGGCGCGATCTCCACTCACTGCAAGCTCCGCCTCCTGGGTTCACGCCATTCTCCTGCCTCAGCCTCCCAAGTATCTGGGACTACAGGCACCCACCACCATGCCCGGCTAATTTTTTTGTATTTTTAGTAGAGACGGGGTTTCACCATGTTAGCCAGGATGGTCTTGATCACCTGACCTCGTGATCCTCCCGCCACAGCCTCCCAAAGTGCTGGGACTACAGGCATGAGCCACCACCACATTTACATATTTTTTATATTATCTCATATGTTCACTTGTTTGTTTCCTCTACCAAATAATGAGTTACTTGATCCCAGGACCTCATTTCATTTATCTATGTCTAAACACCAACAATACCAACTATACACTGCTCACCCCATAAGTGAGACTCAATACATGTTTGTGGAGTGATTGAATAATTAACAGCAAAGATAGAAGTCAGTCCATAGGCCTCTGACTTCCCTCGTTAAGTCCTCGTTCAGAACTATTTTCACTGTACTGTGTGTCCAACATTTAATGCTTAGATATTCATTTCCAAAGTCAGAAATTAAAATAGAAAACTAATGTGCTCCACATTTTAAAATTTGAGAAATTGCTTAGTGCTTGATTAAGCAAATATGAAAAATGGTGGTACCACCGAGTCAAAGCAAGAGTAAGAAAGATGAGTATTTATTATTCACCTAAGTTTTGATCATATCCTTGTTGTTATCTGTATTGCACACTTTAGAAGACATGCAATCAGACAGTGCAAATTCTAATTGCAGCTTTGCTCATTACTTCTGTCTGGATTTGTTCAAATCATTAGAACCTTTGGAGACTGGACGAAAAGTAACAACCCCAGGTAACCTGCTCCTGAAATAAGTCAAATAAGGCATAGATCCCAAGGTGAGGCTCCCTTTGTTGATTGTATTCATCAAATATATAAATTTACTCATAAATTTTTCATTCACCATCTATTCAGTAACTAAGCACCTGCTATGAACCAGGACTTTAGCTGGTATGAAGGATACTAAAATGGGTAAGTCCTAGTCGCTGTCTTCAAGTGTTTCATGGTCTAATGGAGGATACAGAAGGCAAAAACTCAGATATTAAAAAGAATAAGTGCTTCAGTAGATCACAATTGCAGCCAGAAGATGACACTTCAAATTAGAAGGAGTGTTACCTTGAGATTATGATTTCACTGCTGTAAGATTCCGTCTTGTCTCCTGCAAAATCGGTATAGCAATACCTACTTCATGAAATAAAGTGACCATTGTAGTCAATATTTTGTGGAAGAAGTAAGGGTAGGTAATATACACCAGAAATTTTAGGCCCAAGGGGCAGCATGACTGAGCACATTAATAATTAATTCCGGAAATCCATGAATGGAGTCAGCAGTAGGAATTGGAAAGTTATTTTTTTTGAAAAGCGTTAAGGAGAGTGAAGAGCAAAAGAGTAGAAATCATAAGTAAAGAAAGACTCCTGGCCAGGTGTGGTGGCTCACGCCTGTAATCCCAACACTTTGAAAGGCCAAGGTGGGCAGATCACTTGAGTCCAGGAGTGCGAGACCAGCCTGGGCAATGTGGTAAAACCCTGTCTCTACAAAAAATGCAAAAATTAGCTGGGCATGATGGCACATGCCTGTAGTCCCAGCTACTCAGGAGGCTGAGGTGGAAGGATCCCTTGAGACTGGGAGACAGAGGTTGCAGTGAGCCAAGATCACTCCTGCCTGGGTAATAGAGCAAGATGCCTGTCTCAAAATCAAAATAAAATAAAATAAGTAAAAAAAATACAGTAGGCATAGAAAAATGTTATTAGAGTTTTACCCTTCTATCTAAAACTGTCCCCAAATCCTGTTAACTGAATAGAAAGAAAAACAGAAAATGAAAAAGAAAAAATAGCATTGATGAAAAATAGTTGCAAAGATTTGCCTGAAGAATCAGCCCTTGCTAAGTGTTCCAACTAAACCCAAACTGTCTTATTACACATTCTACAACTCAGGAGGCGATATAAGAGAATCCCCTACTTTTCCTGCTCTGGTTTTTACACCTGTTGCCCATGTACTTAGCCAAGGTCGTGTGCTCAATCATCCAGTCCCGAGTTTTGCTTTTGATGCTCTGTCTTTCAGCACAGGCTTCTGACCTCTACCTCCAATCCACTCCATACCTCCCTGATGCTTCCCAAGCTCTGGGCCTGGTTGCTGATTTTTGTTTTCCGGAGATTCTGACTCCAGTGGTTTAACTAACAACCTTCCTACTTTTTTCTTCTTCTTTTTTTTTTTTTTAATATTATTATTATTATTTTTTATTATAATTTAGGTTTTAGGGTACATGTGCACAATGTGCAGGTTTGTTACATATGTATCCATGTGCCATGTTGATTTCCTGTACCCATTAACTTGTCATTTAGCATTAGGTATATCTCCTAATGCTGTCCCTCCCCCCTCCCCCCACCCCACAACAGTCCCTGGAGTGTGATGTTCCCCTTCCTGTGTCCATGAGTTCTCATTGTTCAATTCCCACCTATGAGTGAGAACATGCGGTGTTTGGTTTTTTGTCCTTGCGATAGTTTACTGAGAATGATGTTTTCCAATTTCATCCATGTCCCTACAAAGGACACGAACTCATCATTTTTTATGGCTGCATAGTATTCCATGGTGTATATGTGCCACATTTTCTTAATCCAGTCTATCGTTGTTGGACACTTGGGTTGGTTCCAACTCTTTGCTATTGTGAATAGTGCTGCAATAAACATACGTGTGCATGTGTCTTTATAGCAGCATGATTTATAGTCCTTTGGGTATATACCCAGTAATGGGATGGCTGGGTCAAATGGTATTTCTAGTTCTAGATCCCTGAGGAATCGCCACACTGACTTCCACAATGGTTGAACTAGTTTACAGTCCCACCAACAGTGTAAAAGTGTTCCTATTTCTCCACATCCTCTCCAGCACCTGTTGTTTCCTGATTTTTTAATGATGGCCATTCTAACTGGTGTGAGATGGTATCTCACTGTGGTTTTGATGGATTAAAGACTTAAATGTTAGACCTAAAACCATTAAAATCCTACAAGAAAGCCTAGGCAATACCATTCAGGACATAGGCGTGGGCAAGGACTTCATGTCTAAAACACCAAAAGCAATGGCAACAAAAGCCAAAATTGACAAATGGGATCTAATTAAACTAAAGAGCTTCTGCACAGCAAAAGAAACTACCATCAGAGTGAACAGGCAACCTACAGAATGGGAGAAAATTTTTGCAACCTACTCATCTGACAAAGGGCTAATATCCAGAATCTACAATGAACTCAAACAAATTTACAAGAAAAAAACAAACAACCCCATCAAAAAGTGGGCAAAGGACATGAACAGACACTTCTCAAAAGAAGACATTTATGCAGCCTACTTTTTTCTTCTTATAGTGATATCTCAGGCTCTGCACAGAAACTCTTACTAAGACTCACAGCATTAAACCAGAACACAGACAAATGCCTACAATGGATGTGAAGTGAGCCAAGGAAAAAGCAATAAATTGGGAGTTTTGAGGATTGTTGCAAATAGTAGCAATGCTCCAAACAAAGATACTCAAATTTAATTTAAAAAGGCAAAACATCATTCTAGTCAAATAGTGTATGTTCACAGGTCAAGGGGATTCAGTCTGCCACACCTAAATAAACACTTAATGCTATCCAGATCTCTCCAGTTGAAACTGCAGTTGCCTCTGACACTGGAGCATGCTGTTCATAGAAAAATGTGTCATAATTTTGCCATCTTATTACTTATTTTTTCCTGAAATAGGGTCTTGCTCTGTCACCCAGGCTGGAGTGACGTGGCGTGAACATGCCTCACTGTAACCGCAACCTCCTAGGCTCAAGCGATGGATCATCCCACCTCAGCCTTCTGAGTAATTGTGACCACAGGTATGCGTAACCATATCTGATGAAATTTTTGTAGAGACACGGTATCACCATATTGCCCAGGCTGTTCTTGAACTCCTGGGCTCAAGTAATCCTCCCACCTTAGCCTCCCAATGTGCTGGAATTAGAGGCAAGAGCCACAACGTTCAGCCACTTCTTTTTTTTTAATAGACAAAAAGGCAAAAAGAGGTTTTCACAATAGACAATGAGGCTTAAGCTTGTTTTCTGAGAATCCAACACATTTGGGCACCAAGGTCTGAAGCTGGTCTGCTAGAGGTACATTATATAAAAGAAATTGATATTTGATTCACCCATTGCTAATACTCAGGAACATTCTGAGGTTGGAGCCAGTGCCTTTATCTATTGAACAAGCAGAAAGAAAAAGAATGACCTAAGTGGGTGTAAGCTCCCTATAAGAACAGCGAAAGACACATATCTAAGAAAAACCTAAAGGGACCCTCACCCTACTTGAGGGCTGCCATTGGCAACTGGCACCTCGAAGACTGGCAGGCCAGGGAACTTTGCCTTTCAACTGTGAGTGCTGGAGAGCTCCTTGCTGTCACTGTCTTCATGTTGTGAAGTTATTGTATCCTTTACACATATTAAAGATGTATCTGTAGCCTGGAATCATTGGTACCTTTCCGTCAATCACTGTCACCAGGTAGCAACTACCAGGTAATTATTCACAGATGTACAAATGATGTATAATTAAAAACTGCTTGCTAAAGTCTTTTAATGACTTTACCCAAGGTGTTCCTCATTTGATCTCTGGGATAAGAAAAAACGGGCCCTTATGAGTATGTTAATTGAGGTCATAATTGGCTGATATGTATAATCAGTTTTTCCATGTGTTTCTCAACCTTTTGCCTGCCTATCCTGCAATTCCACACCAATTAAGAAACAAATTTATTAAATGAATGTGTTCTTGTTTCTTTGCAAAATCTCTTACTCCCCAGAGTATGTCAGAAAGGGCAAGACAACCCTGCTTTCCAGCTGTTTGCAAGCATTATGCCTTTGAGTCATTATGCAGAGCTTTTTAAAAAATCAAGACATGTATTCATAATATCTGTTAATTTAACATGTTTATTTATATCACTGGAGCATGACTTCTGCATATAAAGACATATTTTAATAGTTAACATGTAATTAAAACTATTTATAAAACTACATAATTCTCCATATTTATAATTTTTAAATAATCAGCAAAATCCTGAATAAGAGGCATCAACTTAAAAAAAATAGTTTGAAAATGATTTCTGTCAAGGAAGGAGGAAGGAGTGACCTGAATTTTACAACTAGAAACTTTCTAAGTAACACCTGAATTGTCAGGGCAGGTTATACTTCACAAAATCAAATCAATTTCTGAATATGACTTTTTTTTATATTTCTTCTGCCATCACTCAGAACTTAATAATTGGGGAAGCTTTCAAATACAATAGGTGAAAATACTCAGTCATTTATATTTTTGTGTAAGTATTTAACATTCAATATGATAGAGCTTACGACATCACTTAAATGAGAGTAAAGAAGTCTGAGCTTAGCCAACTACAATACTAGCAGCAAACGTCCTTGTATTCAGTGCAGTACTATGATTTCCAATTAGTTTTTTCCATCGGCTTAATTTGAAATCATAATATCATAAACATTCTAAATTTGACATTGTGTGTCTTCATTTTAATAGTAGGAAAACAGATTTGTAATTTTTGAGCCCTTTATAGATGGTGAATTATATCATACACTGAGTCAAATCTTATTACTAAACAATTATGAATTTACCAGCTAGTGATTGGCATCATGCTACTTGCTAGAAAAATTACTAAACATAAGATATGCTTTATATGAAAGGAGATTACACCTTTGAAGACGGGAAAATGCCTTATTCATCTTGGCATTAATGTTTTTATCCTACAAAGCTGAGCTCAATATTTTACCAACAGTAAGAACTCAACAAATATTGAATGGAATGGTTTCTCTAATAAAATTTCTCTTTCTCTCTCTCTCTCATTCACAGTTTTTTAGCTTATGTTGGTTCTCAAACTTTAGCTTTTAGTTTTGCACAAGCATTACCTGGGAGTTCTGCCACTTACTACTTTCTGCCACCTACTACGCTCAAAGTTCTTTTCAATTACTTATAGAGACGCTTAGGAAGCTACAGTTTTCAGACCACCAGAAATACCAGCTTAGTAGTTACCAATAGCTCTTTCTTGTCGGAGCAGCTCAGAACAAGTCAAAGTATTTATTGAGAAAGAGTGGAATTTGAATAATAACCTTCCTTTCTGCTCCATCCCAGTGAAAACAGGGTGGGTGATGGTGATACATATATATATATATATATATATGTTTGTATATATATATACTGTATATATGCACAAGATACTGTGCAGAAATAACATGTATCCTGGATCCCTCACTCCGGGCAGCAATTAGCCCTTTCTTCCCTTCCCTCCCCACGAGGCAACGTACTACAATGAATAGCGCACAGGACTTCAGATCAGACAGACCTAAGAAACTTCAAATTCCGCCTCCAATACTTACCAAGAGTGAATTTGGGCAAGTGACTTGAACTCCCAAGACAGCTTTATAACATATATAAGAAGAGTAATAACTAGCTCATAGGGCTTTTGTGGGAATAGAGAAGTTCTTTTTTTATAATGCCTTTTCATAGCATATATTCCAGAATTGTAACTATTGTTTTTTTCCATTTACAGACTCTAAGTTAAAGAAATAAAATACTGTATTACCAGTCACATATATTTATACACTAAGTGAAAATGTCACCGTGACTCAAAAAAATAAGTGGGTGTGGAATAGATGACCTCCAACATTGTTTCTTAACCTGGGATGGGATGATTATATGATTCATATTGATGTATTTATCCATATATAATTTGACATAGGATTTTGCTGAATGTTGTCAGTTGAAAGTAGATCATCTGGCCTGACTAAAAAGTTATCATATTTCATATTTTAGTAGGTATAAAATTTGACTCTTAAAATGTTAGTGCCAAAATCTTAGAAATAATATTCATATCTTTACTGGCGTCTCAGACAATAATAAATAGCTTTGTCAAATAAAAAAGGTAAAGTATAAAATCTGAAAATAGGCAATATGTTTCAACAAGTGAAGAGAAACAGTAAAGTCGAAGACTCTTCGACACTGTAAATTGAATGCCAACTTTCTTTTTCACTTAGCTTCTCCCCCACTTATTATGCTCTTACAGGTTTTGAAAGACTCTAACAGGTCAATGCCCTCATAAATTCTTGAATATACTGAGATTAGAGTTCCCCTTCTGCTAGCTCCAAAGTTACTTAACTTTGTGACAAAGTAACTGACAGAATGTGGCAATTAAGCTATGTTCATATTAGACATGGCTGCATCTATTTTTTTTTAACCAAAATGATCTGAGTTTCCAAATTATGAAGCACAGCAAACCAACAGTGGTTTTAAGGGACAAACTGAATATTTAAATAATTTTTAAATAAATGATCATGACTTTGTCGGTTCTCCTTTGCTGAGCACTAAAATGATGACGATGATGATGATGATAAAATAATAATATACATTAAACAATCCCTGCAGTACTACTTAACTATTCTTTACCTCTATTTTTGAATCTATAAAATACAGATAACAACTGTATTTACCTCCATAGGTATGTTGAATGTTAAATATGTTAATAAATCTGCTGATCTCAGCACATGGTAGGTTATATGAGAATGTCTATAATTACTATTTATATTACTATTTATAATTATCCCATTTGTAAAATTGAGGGCAGTGGGTATGTTGTTATCCTAATTGGGGAGTAGAGGAAGCTGAAGCTTGGTGAGGTTCGTAATTCTCTCAAGTCCACGTGGGGGACATCAATGGAAGTCTAATTTAAATCCCAGTTCTCTGATTACAAATACTCTTTCCCTAACTCAGAGCCTTCTCACAGAAAACTGCGAAAGCTGGTGAGCTACCCCATGTGCAGAATGCTCTATCAGTGACTTTGTCAGAGTAGTAAGGCCTGAACAAAAGCCAGGTCTTCCCTTCTTTTAAGTCACTCTATATAAGAGAAAAGTACTTTTGACATGCCTTTCAGTTAAGTGTACTTAAAGCAAAGCTCTCAAGCTTTCCAATGACTAAATGCTAGAGGAAATAATGGGAATAGTCAATACTTGTAACTGAAAAATTGCTGACTGTGTGACACAGCAAATCATTACACTGTTCAAATACCAATTTATAAAGCTGGAGTGATCATAGCTGTCTGGGCCAATTCATCTTAGTCTCTCTTGGTTTGGAATGAATATTTGGTTGGTTTAGACACCAAAAGCCTTTGACCCACAAATGAGAGGCTAGGCTTGCCAGATCTAGTAAACAAAACTACAAGCTTCCTAGTTGAGTTTTAATTTCAGATAAACAGCCAATACTTCTTTAGTATGCTACAAATGTTGCATGAGGCATATTTATACTATAACATTACTTGCTATTTATCTGATATTCACATGAAACTGAGTGTCCTGAATTGTACTTGGCAATCCTAGCACAGGCTTACTTTGAAAAGTTCCTTCCTAAGACTGAACATTTAAGGGAGGAAGTTGTTATAGAATGAATGTTTGTGTTCCTCCTAAAGTCAAAGTTTGAAGCCCTAATCCTCAATGTGATGGTACGTGGAGATGAAGACTTTGGGAGGTAATTAGGGTTAGATGGGATTAGTGCCCTTATAGGTCAGCTTCTCGTGATGGGATTAGTGCCCTTATAAAAACAGATACCTGAGAGCTTTTTTTTTTTTTTTTTTACCCCCTAAGTGAGCACAAAGAAGAGGTCATGTGAGCACACAGCAAGATGGCAGCCACCTAGAGGCAAGAGAAGAGGCTTCAGAATGAAACCTACCTTGCTGGCACATGGATCTTGGACTTCCCAGACTCTAGAACCATGAAAAATAAACTGTTGTTTAAGCTACTCAGGCCTTGGTGTTTTGTTATGGCAGCCCAAGCAGACTGAGATGGTAATACTAAGCACTTTGGGGCAGTGGTAACTACCCCATCTCACTAAAACCCTTCACCAATGGTGGTACCAAGCTGTGTAGATAACCCTTCTTTGCCTAAATTTCTTGAGTCCCCAAGATGTCCAATCCCTAAAGGAACTAGTATGTAAATAATGGGAGTCATATGAGTTCTTCTTTCCCACTGAACTACAGATCGTTTCTCCACATGATTGGCTGCATCTTTCCTATTTTCTGTGCATTTCTAAAACTGAGTTCCATTTTATTTTTCCCCAGGCTACACTCTTTCAGGTTCCAGTCACTGTTGTGCAACTGTCTTGCTTACAATCTATGCTTATTTTAAAATCCCACTAAGAATGGATTTAGAGATATAAAGTCCTGGCCTAGTCACTTTTAGTCCCTTTTCCTATTGCATCTTAAATGTTGTTTTATAACTGAATGCTGAATTCAGATTTCCTTTTTTACTTCAGAAAATTTTTGCTATTGAACTGTTGAAAAGCTCAGCCTAAATGACAAATTCTTTGGCAAAATTTGTGTGTAGATTCCAAAATCTCCACCTTGTTAAATAAACTTTTCCAATCACTTTGGCACACACATATGAATCTAGACCTTTTCAGATTTCTACACTGCATTCTACACTAGGCAGTTTAGCTCTTGGTTATAAACTATGGTTTAGTTTGGTTATAAACTATGGTTTGGTTGAGCTCTTGGTTATAAATTATGGTTTAGTTTTCCTTCCATTTCTACTCCATTTTTTCCTGATCTGTCTTTCCCATGCACACGCACTCACACACACACAACTGTTAATCCTCACTTATTTTTCATTCATCTTTAAACATAATCAGTGCAGTGCTAAATACGTAACTTTGCTTCACACATCAGCTGTTGATTATTCTGTGATATTTACCTGAATTATACTCAATTATTTTTAATTTTTGAAATTTTTTCCCGTATTTTACATTATTATTAATCTAAGAGGAAAAGAAGAAAAGATTTTATCTGGAAAAAATAAAATGATTCTCAAGAAATTTTCCATGAAGAACTTGCCAAAACATAATATAAAAAGAATTGTGGTTTCTGAAATTTACTCAAGGCCTTCTGGATGTTGATCTTTTCACTCCGAAGCTGATTTAATTTTGCCCCTGAGCTTATAAGCACCAGATAATTTGCTTGCTTGGATTGTCACTGAGTCTAATAAGTGTTGGTCATTAATAAAACTTTTTTAGAACATGAGAATGATGTAGGAATGGTGCGGTTATATTATGAAAGTTGAGTGTAAATGGTTCTTGGGAGGAAAAGATTTACAAATTATGCAAAGAATGGAATTTACTCAACTTTTAAAGATCCAAAGGGAGGTAATATGTATGCAGTAATGCTTGTTTAACAGACCTGGGCTGAGCTTTTCTACCCAAAATAGATATATTTTACATAATAATGCTATATATTGGTTTATTATAAGTTACATGAGCCTGGATTCCTCTGTAAGTATTGCTTACTTTACTTCATTTCAAATTCATTATGGAATTCATGGTTCTTTTGAGCTTTTTTAGAAAAAGATATTTCCCCAATGGATATTTTACTTCCTTTCAGCCTGCTTCTTTACCTCCTCCAAAATTCTAAATTCTGACTATTAAACAAGATTTAATGAGCTGAGAGTAGGTGTGTTCCTTCTCTGTGATTACCCAATACCCCATGCATACCTCAATCCTGCCGAGTTGCAATCTTCATTTTGCCTGGCTATATCTCTTGTGCTAAACTACTGGCTCTTCAGAAGCAAGGCCTGGCTGTTATCCTCAAGGTGCATAAGTCCTAGCACATGCTGGTACTTGACATACGCTTGATATACAAATTAAAAATGAGCTGTGATGATCCGAGGCACTCAATACTAGTGGCAGTACAGTAAAGTGGCTGAGAGCAAGACGGTCTCTGCAGATCCTTGGCTTAAATTCCCATTGAAAACATTTCATTTCATTTAGAGAAATGTCACTTTGAAAAGTTCTGGCATTTTATGTCCTTTTTAATGCTAACCATAGTTATATTTATCTTTTTTACTATTATTCAATGTGATCCTATGTTGTCTGTACTTTTAACGGCACTAGAAAAAAAACAAGTATCTCCCCACCAATAATAATGAGTCTGGAGAGGATGTGGAGAAATAGGAACATTTTACACTGTTGGTGGGACTGTAAACTAGTTCAACCATTGTGGAAGTCAGTGTGGCGATTCCTCAGGGTTCTAGAACTAGAAATACCATTTGACCCAGCCATCCCATTACTGGGTATGTACCCAAAGGATTATAAATCATGCTGCTATAAAGACACATGCACATGTATGTTTATTGCGGCACCATTTACAATAGCAAAGACTTGGAACCAACCCAAATGTCCAACAATCATAGACTGGATTAAGAAAATGTGTCACATATACACCATGGAATACTATGCAGCCATAAAAAAGGGTGAGTTCATGTCCTTTGTAGGGACATGGATGAAGCTGGAAACCATCATTCTCAGCAAACTATCACAAGGACAAAAAACCAAACACCACATGTTCTCACTCATAGGTAGGAATTGAACAATGAGAACACATGGACACAGGAAGGGGAACATCACACACCAGGGACTGTTGTGGAGTGGGGGGAGGGGGAAGGACAGCATTAGGAGATATACCTAACGCTAAATGAGGAGTGAATGGTTGCAGCACACCAACATGGCACATGTATACATATGTAACAAAACCTGCACATTGTGTACATGTACCCTAAAACTTAAAGTATAATAATAACAAAAAAAGAGTCACACAAGTGAAACATATTTAGGTAAATAGAAATTTAGCTATATTTAACCAATCACCATTGAACTTAATACCATAATAAATTATACCCACTTACATTTGATTAGCACTTGCAAGTTTATAGCACCTTTCCCATAAATTATCTTATTTAAAATGACACATTAGCTTTTTAATTATATACAAATTTCATGAATGTGTGGTTTTGTGGAAAATCTGAGACACAGAAGTATATACATTTAAAGGTACAGTTCTTATTAACCTGAGATAATAAATTGCATTTTCTTCGTGCCCCTCCAAGGTGTTGTGTGGGTCACAGGTCAGAAAACTTAGCAAGCCACGAGAGGTAGGCTGACAGATGGTTGGGACTTAGTAGGAGGGTAGGTTTGCAAAGCAGTGCAAAAGAAAAGCTTGGGCCTGAAATAGTGAATCTATTTTAAAGGAAGACATATTGTGTCAATAGTTATCGCAATGAGACTTGAGAGTTTAAGCACCCCAAAAGAATAATAAATCAATGATCAGCTTTATCAGATGTAACTGATTGTATTGCATCACTGAAGCTAATGTACAAGAAAATTATCTGGGGGAATTAGCTTGCCTAGTTTCACGGCTCCTTAAGGAAGCAATAATACTAACTACTCTCAAAGCAACAAGAAGGCTGTCAGCTGTAGGTGCTTTCATGTGAAATGCTCTTATTTGATGCCCTGCTAGAGTCCAATTCACTGCTAGTGTTCTTAGACTAAATAAAGAACAGTAGCTGAAGGATTTGCTATCATGTCATAATGTGTGAAAAATGCTACAGTGTCCCTTTATGAGATATTAAAACTGCATGCAAATAGAAATAAAACTGCATGATGCCACCATCATGAAGATAATTTTTTAAAAATGTTCTTCAAATTCAGAAACAACTTGATACCTATAGGGAATTTAGATTCTTTTTGACTGGAAACATCAAGAGAACAACATACCTGTTTACTTTGGCACAGTGTACGCTCTATTCTTGGGCAATTTCTACATGAAAATTAGTAATGTCTTGATGTCAGAAAAACATAATTCCTTTCTTTTCTTTTTCCTTTTTTTTTTTTTTCTTTTTCTTTTTTTCTGAGACAGGGTCTTGCTCTGTCATCCAGGCTGGAGTGCAGTGGTGCAATCATGGCTCACTGTAGCCTCAACCTCCTGGTCTCAAGCGCTCCTCCCACCTAATCCTCTCTAGTATCTGAGACCACAGGCATGCACCACCACAGCTGGCTAATTTTTTTTTTTTTTTTTTTTGACTTTTTGTAGAGACGAGGTCTAGCTATGTTTCCCA
Organism: Symphalangus syndactylus; assembly: GCF_028878055.3. NCBI lineage: Eukaryota > Metazoa > Chordata > Mammalia > Primates > Hylobatidae > Symphalangus > Symphalangus syndactylus. The sequence continues at coordinate 29,395,360 of NC_072438.2, forward strand.
GGCTGTTCTCAAACTCCTGGGCTCAAGTGATCCTTCCACCTTGGCCTCCCAAAATACTGGGATTACAGGTGTGAGCCACCACACCCAGCCAACATATTTACTTCAAAAAAGCCTTCAGCACGGTGGCTCATGCCTGTAATCCCAGCACTTTGGGAGGCCAAGGTGGGTGGATCACAAGGTCAAGAGATGGAGACCATCCTGCCCAACATGGTAAAACCCTGCCTGTACTAAAAATACAAAAATTAGCTGGGCGTGGTGGCACACGCCTGTCATCCTAGCTACACTGGAGGCTGAGGCAGAAGAATCGCTTGAACCTGGAAGGTGGAGGTTGCAGTGAGCTGAGATCCTGCCACTGAACTCCAGCCTGGCAACAGAGGGAGATTCCATAAAAAAAAAAAAAAAAAAAAAACCTTCAAAATCCTATTTTCTTCTCTATCATCACCATACTCATGTTCATATTATCTAAGTCTTCATAAATTATATTGATTACTTACTCTGCTTTTTTCTCTTTCCCCAGACCCTGCTGGTTTAGTTTCCAGCATCAAGTGTTAGGCTTATTGCCATCAATTCCGTAGTGCTTTTCTCAAACCTCTCTTTGCTGCAGACACGATAATTGAAAACAAACACACTAACAGATATGGTCATGAAACTTTCCTGTTTAAAATCCTTCAATGATACCCTCTTCATCCAATGAACAGTTGTTTCCTTACTAGACTCTAGACGCCTGCGAGAAAGAGCCCAAACTCCTTGGCATAGCATGAAAGATGTTTCTGTTTTTTGCCTAATGTATGGAGTAACATGTTTTGCTACTCTCCTCACACCTACTTTTCAGAAATAACAAATCCCATGTTGTGTCTTGAACACAATATTGGTACTTCCCATTCCCATTTCTTTTCACATGCCCCTTGCACCTTCCGAAATGTCACTGCTCTCTAGTTCACCTGGCTACTTTCTACATAGTGTTATTCTGTGACGCTTCCTCACTATATTCAGTAAGGAGAATGTACCACCTCTGTGTCTTATTATTTCTTCTCTTGTTGCTCACATCACAAGTTATATATTAATTTGTTACGTGTTTATTTCTCCTATCAACACATGAGATTCTTGAAGGCATGAACTTTGTCATATTTATCTTCCTGTCTCCAAAACCTACTGTAAAATATGCCTCATAATAAACACTCAGTAAGTATATGTGGTTTGAATACATGTACTTAAGAGAAATAAAGATAGTAATATAAGCCATGCTTTTATTTGAATTATTGACATTTTCTAGTTTTCCATTTATTCAAATAGTAAAATTTTACTAAAAATGGTAGAGTAGTTATGTAAACATTAGCTAAAGATGACCTATTGGACAGGCAATTTGCAAATAAATTATTTTCTTCTTAGATATGAGGTAAATCAATAGTAACTTAGCAATGAAGATATAAACCTAGACATTATAACTATATTCCAGTTGGAAAGGTGGATGGAATTAATGCTATAAACACTTCAAAAAATGTATTTCTATCCTCCTAATATGGACATCTCTAATAGTTTCTGCAACTCCACGGTATAAAAACCCTCTGCTATGTCCTCTCAAAACACCTCCTCAGTCTGGGTCAGGCCTGCCTTTCCTCAATTCAATTCTATCTTTATGTGCCCATATTCTGGACCAATTGTGCTCAGTGGCATCTATGCTTTATTTAGAATAAGCCCCTCCAAAGTTTCTAACTCTTGAGTCTTTACCAATCTGTTCATCGTAAGTGAAAATTGATTTTCCTCTGACACCGTTTTCCTTGCGGGTTATGAAATAAAATGAGATTTGGCGTTCCATCATTTACACATCTATCCACCATCTATTCATTCAACAAATATTTGGGTGCCACATTCAAGCCACTATTCCATCACCCTTGCTCTCACTTCCCATCCATTAAGAATTATGCCATCTTTTATCAGGCTTTCTACATCTTTGTGCTATCACAAGGAAACTCCCTCAACTTTTAATTATTTGAGGACATGTACAATTTTACCTTTTTTTCCTTTTTTATATCCTTGGTTGCTTATGTCAACTTTCGCAGTGATGATCTTCTAACATAATAGATTCCATGCTTTTTGATGTTCAGCATTATTGTTACACTTTAGTTTTCTACCATTCCACACTTCTGACTTCACAAATGGTCTTTTATCAGAGATGGAGTTTCTCTCTTGTTGCCCAGGCTGGAGTGCAATGGTGTGATCTCAGCTCACTGCAACCTCTGCTTCCCGGGTTCAAGGGATCCTCCTGCCTCAGCCTCCTGAGTACCTGAGATTACAGGTGTGAGCCACCATGCCTGGCTAATTTTTGTATTTTTTATTTGTTTTTTGTTTTGGGGGTTTCACCATGTTGGCCAGGCTGTTCTTGAACTCTTAACCCCAAGTTATCCACCCGGCTTGGCCTCACAAATTGCTGGGATTACAGGCATGGGCCATTGTGCCTGGCCAACTTCCATCTTTACAATAACCTCCTCTTTGCCTTTCATGCAATTGCTCTTATTGAAAGTAAATAGAATCTTTTCAATAAATATCTGTCCCAGGGCTTATAATGGGCCACACTTCATGTTAAGAGCAAGACATACAAAGTAGAACCATGTAGGACCTATTCCAATGGAAGTAATAGGAGCTACAAACTTATGAGGGAAGCAGATAAGAAAATTCACCATTACATTAGACTCATATAGGTGCCACAAGAACGGTATCTAGAGCAGGAGATGGAGGTCCAGCACAAAGTAATGTCAGCTAAATATTTTAGGAACACTCTTCAAGAATTTCCAACTCAAATGCTTCTATGAAAGCATTAAAAACTATTCCATCCCTCTGGATGCCCCAAAAGAGTTTGCATAATTGTACATAACACACAAATGATCTTATATTGAGGTTATATTTATGATAAGTTTTATATCTATTTCTAAATGGTGCATTCTTCCAGCAAACTGATTTAACACTCTTTGGGTCGTGGATTTTTAAGAAATCTTTTTCATAATTATTTGACAAATTTATACCTATCTACTCTTTAGGGACTTTTGTACAAGCTCCCTCACAAAAATCTTCTAAAGTTAGAAGTTTATTGCACCCATTTACATAGAAGGAAACTAAAAATTAACAGCTATGTAAGGCATCTATGTTTACCTAGCTAGTAGACGGCAAACCTACATTAAAAGTGAGGTATAGTCGGCCGGGCACGGTGGCTCACGCCTGTAATCCCAGCACTTTGAGAGGCCAAGGCGGGCGGATCACAAGGTCAGGAGATCGAGACCATCCTGGCTAGCATGGTGAAACCCTGTCTCTACTAAAAATAAAAAAATAAAAAATTAGCCGGGCATGGTGGCAGGCGCCTGTAGTCCCACCTACTCAGGAGGCTGAGGCAGGAGAATGGCGTGAACCTGGGAGGCGGAGCTTGCAGTAAGCTGAGATAGCGCCACCACACTCCAGCCTGGGCGACAGAGCAAGACTCCGTCTCAAAAAAAAAAAAAAAAAAAAAGTAAGGTATAGTGGAGACTGCTAGGTAATCCCCTAAATTTTATTTTTGTTTCTTTTTTGACACATAGTTGGGCTGTATATCCCAGTCTTCAATTCCATTGGATTTGGCCATAAAACCCCGTTCTAGCTGATGGGATGTTAGTAAATGCAATGAAAGAGATTTCTGGGCCAAGCTAATAAAAAATGCCACACTTTTGTTCCTTGGTACTCGTTTCCTTTTTCTAGGGTACTGGGAGGTTAGCATCTTCTAGGACAAATGTGAAAGTCATGCATTGAAGGTGGCTAACCTGAACATCCACTTAAACAATTAGATGAGACAGAAATAAATCTTTGTGTGGAAAGTTAATAACAAGGCAGGCTCTATTTAATACTACAGGTTATCCTACCTTATTGAATGCACTAGGCCAGCATTTCTCAAACATTTTAGTCTTAGGACCTATTGACACTTCTAAAAATTATCAAAGATTCCTAAGAACTTTTGTTAATGTGGGTTTTATCTTGATATTTACCTTACTAGAATTTAAACTGAAAAATTATTAACACATTTATTCATTTTAAGATATAAAGTTAGTACATGTTAACATAAATATCATTTTTGAAAAAAATGTAAATTTTCCAAAATAAAAAAAACATATATTGTGAAGATTGGCATTGCTTTACATTTTTGCAAATACCTTTAATATTTGGGTTATTAGAAAATACTTACATTCTCATATCTGCTTCTGGATTTAGTCTGCTATGATAGTCATCATAGAGCTTCTAGGAAAGTTTACTGTACTTTTATTAGCAAAATAAAATGAAAAGAGAAATATCATCTCAGTGTTATTACAAAAATAGATTCATTTCCTGAATCAGCTAAAAGAATCTCAGAGGTCCACACCTCATTAATAATCACATTTTAAGAATTACTCCACTAGACCTTTGACAATAGAAGTTACTATGTTATTCATTATGTAGTATTTAAAATTCTTAGGAAAGCTATGGGTTCTTCTCTCAAAAAAAAAAAACACGTAAGTACATACTTTTATGCCTAATTTAAGTGGTTTCCTAAAACCCCTGAATCTCATTCAATGGAAGTCAAAAATTCTCTAGAGTAGATGGCATGGCTTTATTTAACTTTCATGTATCTTCTACTATACTGAGAAAAGTACACTTTATATTTTATATAATGTCAATAAACATACGCTAGAAACAGAAAACATTAGAACTGGAAGGATCTTCAGAGATCATACTGTGAAATTTTCTCCTTTTCCCATTTAGACTGTGCAAACCTAGGGAAGGAGAATGACTACCTCAAGGCCACAGTGAACATGATAAAGAAAGGATGCAGAAATAAAAACACAATTTGCAAAGTTATGACACATCACTCATTCATATTTAAAATCTTTAAGTGATATAAAGTTATACATTCAAAGAGACAAAAATATTTTTAGAATTTTGGAATTTAAGGAGACATATAAGCCATCTATTTAAATCATCTCATTTATAAGAAAAGCCTACAGGATCTCAGAAGGATTAAACTACTTTGCTAAATTTACAAAATGGTAAAGACCTGGTTTACCAACTCTGAACAGAATATTATAACCACTATATCATATTTCCTTTTAAAGAACTCCCAGTTTATAGTCAATTAATAATCTCCATTTTGAAGCAAATTTATAAGAATAGCAACTGATGCACTGTATTTAAAAATAAAAACAAAATCTTCAGAATACACCTTAATAATCCAGATTACAAAATTTTATTCACTTCATTTTGCTTCTCCAGATTTAAAAGTGAAGAGTGCAAAGGCTGGGAAAGTTAGTCATCTAAAATTCTATCTTCTTTTGTCAAACAATATAACACAAATGCAAAGTTATTTTAAAATAAATTGTTCTGGCAAACTGGTACCTTGGCCCAACAAGGAGGTTATGAAATCCAGTACCCCTCCATACTTCATTGAAACTTACTCAAATTACTGCAGTAGATTTTCCACTCTTGGGAAATGAGCAAATAAATGGCAGCATCCTTTCTAATGCAATTCTCGACATTCTGATTAAAGTTCTGTTTTAAGTGCCCAGATACATTAAGTCAATCCATTGTTTTCCATCCTTACAGATATCCCAGAGTTCTAGAGAAGGATGGAGACTACAAAGAAATCAATCATCAGGATGTGCTTCTTTTAACACATAATGCTGTTGGTTAATTGGGTTTTTTGAAAGAATCTGATATAAATTTGGACTTGCATTCAAAGTCCCTGACAAAACTATTGACAAGAAACGGAAAAGTAATGTTTTCCTAAAACTACTACTTGAAAATCTTGAAAGAAATGACTTATCCATAAGTATTTAATAGTTTTCCTATGTGAAGAGCTGCCAAGATCCAGGCAGCACTAAAAAATGGAACCTTTCTATTGTACATTGTACTTAGACACCTGGTGTGGGGGCCACATTTTTTCCTGCTGTGTGGCAGACAATGAAGTGTAATATTGACATTCTCTCTGAAACTCTCCAAGGTCTACTAAATAATTCCCTGTGTAGAGGTAGAAAGTTCACCTAAGAAACTCCCAAAAGGCACATAACCTCAGTCAAGTATTAGATCTTACTTCTTCTAACAGAAGCTAGAGAGCAAAGAGAAAACAACTGATTTCTTCACAATGGCAAATAAGAAATAATACAACAGAAACCATTCTACATGAGTCCAAAGCAGAAGCTACAACAAATTAACACAAAGCAATAGCAACTGGGCAATTTGACAGAATTGTGAATCCACGCCATGAATTCATGGCATCACTTTACTAAAAAACACAACAGTGGATGGCAGTCTTTAGGATATATCTTGATGGACACTAGGAAACATTTAATAATAGTTGTTGCCTGTTGTTTTGCTATTTTTTGTTACTCAAGCAGCAGCGAAGAGGGGAGTAAACTAGTGTTTACAGCTGGCTCTCTGTATTCACAGGAAATTGGTTCCGGGACCTCCTTGGGATACCAAAATCCTGGAATGCTCGAGACCCATAGGCTCTGTGGAACCCTTGAATATGGAGGGTCAACTGTACTGATCAGCTCCTAAATGTCAAACACTTGGCACTTTATATCCGTTTTAATTCTCAAAATAGTTCTCCAGGTCGGGTATCATTATTTTAATTTTAAAGACAAGGAACCAACTTTAAGGGAGTAAATACTTTAGGTAAATACTTTGGTAAATACTTCAGGTAATGCTACCAGCTAGTAATTGCTAGCACTAGGATTCAAGCAGCATAAATAACTGCTCACATGGGTTTATGACATGATGAGCACTGTGCTAAGCAACTTACCTGGATTGGCTCATTAAATCTTCCTCATAACTCTTCAAAAGAGGTCCTAATATTTTACTCACTTAAAAGATGAGAAAACAGGCCAGGCGCGGTGGCTTACGTAAGCATGTAATCCCAGCACTTTGGGAGGCTGAGGTGGGTGGATGGCTTGAGGATAGGCGTTCGCGACCAGCCTGGTGAACATGGTAAAACCCCATCTCTATTAATAACACAAAAATTACCTGGGCGTGGTGGCGCACGCCTGTAATCCCAGCTACTCTGGAGGCTGACACAGGACAATCGCTTGAACCCCGGGGACGGAGGTTGCAGTGAGCCAAGATCCTGCCATTGCACTCCGGCCTGGGTGATAAGAGCAAAAGTCCGTCTCAAAAAAAAAAAGATCAGAAAACAAAATTTTGGAGTTGTTAAGGAGCTTGCCTAATCACACAAAGCGTAAGTGGCTGAATGGCAGTTCAAACAGACTGTTTGACACCAGAACTCCAAGCTTTTTACTTATCATTCCATAATGTCTCCCAATTTGAATGTCCATGCTCTTTCCTCTACAGGAATGGGGCAGGGGGGAGAAAAACAGTAAAATTCACTTTTCATTTTCTTCCTTCCTCTCATCCAATTCCCAAAAGAGTAAGACAATATAACACATCAGTACTTTTGGAGGTTCAAAAGATGCTAATGATAATTTATCTGAAGGTTTACTTCAATTGCTGAAGGAAATGTTTTCTAGAAGAAAAAGATAGCTCAGCAGAGTATACAACTATATCCATATTGATGGATACCTGTGCAATAAATTTTCCAATCAGGGGCAAATCAAGGCCAATCATGATTCATCAGCAGCCTAAGAGACAGCATGGAGTCAAAGACAATTTAAAGGTACTCCACATGTCTTCTAAATTCTAGTCTGTTTCAGATGGCACTCAATGCACAGTCTAGGTTCAAATATTTTTTTCTCTGGCTGCACTTGGTGCAAGCTGTCAGGTCTATTTTTGGGGATATTCTTTAGAAACACAACATAAAACTGTATAACCATGAAAAAGAAAATTCCGGAAAAAGCTGCCATTTCAAATATTTTTATGTTTTTTATCATAGTAGTGGGAGCTCTACCTTTACAAGGCAAACTGCAGCATGATCCTGGCAACCTCCCGTGTCAATGCAAGCAAATTACTAGACAACTGACATTTCTTGGCCAGCAAAGATTTCAATTTCTACACCCTGGTTTTTGGAAATTCTGTTCTGGCTAGTTGTATTTGAGGTTTCGACAGCCAAACAAATCTGCTGCAAAGAATGTTGCACATTTCATTAAGAATGCTCCATCTAAACACACATATTCTGTCTGCTATAGCCCTGAATGCCTAATTGTGTGAACACGTGAGACACAGAATTTCAGTCTTGAAAGATGGCTCCTCAATAAGACTCCTTTTTTGTACAAAGAAAATATAGTTACTTGTGATAATGTTGCAAAACTAGAGCTAATAAGGTATCCAGGTGTGTTCTGATAACAACAACAACAACAAAACCCTACATTCATTATATGTACTGGTTAATTGTGAATAAAGAGTTATCTTTAAGAGAATAATTATATGAGACTTTGTCAAGGCATAAGTATAAATTATGCTGCTGATTAATTGTGTTTTAAAAGAATGTGAATAAATTTGGATGTGAATTTTAAGTTCTTGACAGAACTATTGCCCAGAAATGAGAATGTAAGAAGATTTTGGATATTTAAGATTTTTCAGGACATGAAATGATTGTTTGAATTCTTTCATCAACTCTATTTGCTTCTATTTTCTTATGCTGCCAATCAAATGAAGGCAGCAGGAAATGCAAACCATTAGACTTAATCACATAAAGTTTAAATCACATTTAACTATTCAGTTGAAGAAAAATACCAGCAAAACTAATTACAGAACTGAAAAATGGCAATGATAAAATTGAGACCCAACAAAAAGACACGAAATACCTAAGAAAGTGAGAATCAACAAATCTATACAATTGTCAGTGAAGACAGTCAATCTTTGTCATTAAATAATTTTAAAGAGAATTATTTAATTATTTCTCATCAAATGTCTTTTACATTGTATCACAATTAAAATTCTGGAGGTCTCCTTCATTAACTAGACGAAATTAAAATGATGAAAGGTCAATCTGACAAGAATACTGATAAATTGCACATAATATTTCTTCTTGTTTCAAAAAGTGATATAAACAACTTCTAGGACATTTAATTTAAAAATTGAGAATTGAAAACTTTTAAAAATATTGTATATTCCATTATAGATAGATAGAAAAATAACTATCTCATTCCTTTAGCTTATGGGTTCTTTGAGGATTAAAAAGGGTATCTTATTATAATTTGGGAATTTTGCTAGTTGCTGAGTATGTCTATTCTAATTATATATTCTGGAACTGGGTAAAAAACTACAGGATAGATTTGGGGACCCACTGGACCCATTAATCATATGACTTCCATCAGCCCTACTCTGACTAGTCAACCACAGTGACATGCTTGTACCTTCTGGAATTAATAGCAGTTTAGAGTCAATGTCTACTGGTCCCCAAAGGTTCTGATTATTTCCTTTTCCCTAAAACACAGTCACCCGGTAAAAGGCCATGATTTGGGGTTAGAATTTTGTTCACTTGATCTAGAACTCTTTGACTTACACAGATCAAGTAAGAATTAGTAGCATTCCCATCCATTTAACTTCTAGGAACTCTATCATCAACTAGCCAGTGCCATAGGACTGCCCATATCCAACTATTCTGATTGCCGCTTTGACTCTGCTTTCCATCATGGTAACCACACCCATCTTATCTTGGGCGACTGAGGGCTGCCACTTGGCCAGCCCCTGCCACCCCAGGATTCAATGACTCCCGTTACATTTAAGTTTCCTTATTCAGTGGTAGCAGTTCCCACTGTATTTTCCGGCAGACAAAGAAAAGCGATCACGAAGCTCTTCAAGGATGCAGGGGTGCCCCTCATAAACTTGTTTTTTACAGTTAGGATGAAAAGTGTGTCCTCTGGGTCATCCCAGTGTAAGTGAGAAGATCTTAAATGACACATTCAATCTAACATTCCAGTCTCCCTAAACCTTGGAATCTTTATTCTGTGGTACAGGAAAGCAGTTCTAGCATTTCAAGTTAAATTACTGTGGGCCACCTTCTGATCCATGTTCCAGCCAACCAACCAACCAATCAACCAACCAACCAACCAACCAACCAACCAACCAACCAACCAACCAAACTGATACAGCCCTTTCTCAATCCCTGAGCTACAGCATTAAATTCAGAATCTCTGCTTAATGAGTTTCTTTGGATTTGGGAGGCAATACATTCCTTATTCCGGTTTGCTACCCCAGCCTAGTAACAGAATGACCCAAAATGCTGCTAACAAGAGAAGGCTCTGCAACAGGTCTAGGCTGCCATATAGGTGCCCTGCCACTGGGGTCATACGATCCAGCAGATTCAATGGTGTTTAAATTGTTGGTGACAGATAGGGATTCTATTTAAAATCTTTGACAGAACCATGCAGGATAATCATAGTGCATACTCAGAATTTCAGACCAAAGCCCTGCCACTCTCTGCAGATAACTACTTTCCTTTTGAGAAACTGCTTTTGGCCTGCTACTGAGCTAAAAGCCTAACCATGGCACACCAAGTTCTTCTGCAAACTGAGCTGCTCCTCATGAACTGGCCGTTACCTGTCCTACCAAGCCATAAAGTTGGCTGTACACAACAGCATTCCATCATCAAACCAAGAAGTGGTATATATGTGATCAGGCCCAAGAGGGCCCTAAATGCACAAGTTACATGAAGATGTGTCCCAAATGTCCATGGTCCCCACTATGCTATATTACTACATCTCTTACAACCTGTACCTATGGCCTCATGTGGAGTACTCCACTGTCAGTTGACAAACTTGGGTCTGGTTCACAGATGGTTGTGCATGATATACAGGCACATACAATAGACAGCCGCAGCACTACGGTCCTTTTCTAGCACATACCTGAAGGATAATGGTGAAGGAAAATGCTCTCAGTCAGCAGAACCCCGAGTAGTGCAGCTAGTTGTTCACTTTGTTTGGAAGGAGAAATGCAAATATATACCAATTTATGGGCTGTGGCCAATGATGGTTTCTCTGGATGGTCAAGGACTTGGAAGAAATGTGATTGGAAAATTGGTTCAAGGAAGTTTGGGGATGAGGTATGTGGATAGACATCTCCGAATGGGTGAAAATCATGAAGATATTTGTGTGCCATGTGAATGCTAACCAAAGAGAGATGTCAGGAGAGGAGGGACTTTAATAGTCACGTGGATAGGATGGCATGTTCTGTGGATACCAGTCAGCCTCTTTTTTCCAGCCACTCTTATTGCCCAATGTATTCATGAGCAAAGTGGACATTGTAGAGGGGACGTAGGTTATGCATTGGCTCAGAAACACGAACTTCCCTCTCCAAGGCTGACCTACTTATAGCCACTGCTGAGTGCCCAATGTGCCAGCAGCAAAGACCAACACTGAGTTCTCAATATGGCATCATTCCTCAGGGTGATCAGCCAGCTACCTGGTGGCAGGTTGATTACATTGGACTGCTTCCATTATGGAAAGGGGGTAGTGCTATGTTCTTACCGGGATAGTTACTTACTCTGGATATTGATTTGCCTTTTCTGCACGCAATGTTTCTTCCAACACTACCTACCATCTATAAACTTACAGAATGCCTTATGCTCTGCCATAGCATTCCACACAGCACCGCTTCTCATCAAGAAAATTACTTCATAGTAAACAAAGTGTGGCAATGAGACCATGATCATGGAATTCATGGGCCTTATCATATCCCCAACCATTCTGATGCTGCTGGTTTGAACAGAACAGTGGAATGACCTTTAGAGGACTTGGATACAGTGTCAGCTATGAGACAGTACCTTGCAGAGCTATAGCAAAGTTCTCCAGGAGTCTACGTATACTTTGAATCAATATCCAAAATATGGTACTATTTCTTCCATAGCCAGAATTCATGGGTCCACAATTCAAGTGGTGGAAATGGAAGTGGCTCTATTTACTATTACAACTGATGACCCATTAGCACAATTTTCCTTCCTGTTCCCATGACCTTATGCTCTGCTTGTTTAGAAGTCTTAGTTCCAAAGAGAGGAATGCTTCTAGCAGGAGACACAACAAAAATTCTACTGATGTGGAAGTTAAAATTGTCACCTGGTGACTTTGGGCTCTTCATGCCTCTGAATCAACAGGCAGAGAAGGAAGTTACAGTGCTGGCTGGGATAATTGATCCCGACTACTAAAGAGAAATTGACCTGGTACTCTACAATGGAAATAAGGAAGAATATGTCTGATATATAGAAGATCATTAAGGCATCCCTTATTATTGCCATGCCCTGTGATTACATTCAATGTAAAACTGTAACGACTCAATTCGGGCAGGACTACTAATGGCCTAGATCCCTCAAAAATAAAGGTAAGGTGACCCTTACCAGATAAATAACTATAACCTATTGAGGTACTTGCTGATGGCAAAGAGAATATGCAAATGGTAATGAAATAAGAGTTACAGCGATGTAACCAGTACAGAAACGGGAACTGTGTCATGTGTATTTTTTTTTATTTTGTTATGAATAAGTTCATGTGTGTGCATGTGGATATCTCAAATATCTGTTTTCTTCCCTCTCTTTTCCGCTTATCATATAACATGAGATGTATTGACTTTATATTATAGTACTTAAGTAATGTTAACTTTACATCATAGTAGTTAAGTTAGAGGACATTGAGAAGAATAATAATCAAAAAGACTTTCGAGGACTTTGCATCCTCTTTTAGGGGAAGGGTTAGTGCATTTTTAGTTGTACACAGGATAGTAGTATTAATCATGTTAAGCAAAAAGTATTGCCTTGTTATTGTCTTTAATTGGAGATTAATTTTGGTTTAAGATGTATATGAGTGCCAAGTTTACAAAAATGGACTCGTGATGGTTAATTTTATGTGTTAACATGGTTAAATGATGGTATCCAAATATTTGGCCAAATATTATTCTAGATGTTTCCATGAAGGTATTTTTATATGAGATTAACATTTAAATCAATGGACTCTAAGGAAAGCATATTAACTTCAATTGTGTGGATGGGCCTGATTCAACAGTTGAAGACCTTAGTAGAAAAAATTGACCACCCTTCAGCAAGAAGAAACTCTGCAAGAAGACTTCCTTCAGACTGGAACTGTAACTCTTCCCTGGGTCTCCATGCTGCCAGACTATCCTGCAGATTTTGGACTTGTCAGCTTCCATAATTATGTGAGCCAATTGTTTGAAATAAACCTCTAGACTGATAGATGATAGATAGATAGATAGGCAGAAAGACAGATAGATAGATATCCTACTGGTTGTGACCCTAATAAATGTATCCCCAATGCTTTACTCATTAAATTTTAAATAAACTTTTTCTTTTTCATTTTACATATTAGAAAAGACTTCTATGTTGTGTAAGGAAATTTGTCCTGGTTTTAAAAAAAGTCAAACAAAATCTTGGAAGAGAAATTTGACATTGTAATCCTTTCATTTCACAGCATCTCCATGAACTCAAGATTGCAATGCAGTTACCACCTATAGAGATCCAGAGTCAGTTTGGATTCTACAACTGTAAATACACAGGCAGAATGAACTTCCACCTGAGAAATCACAAATCAAATCTAATATTACTTTTGGAGGCAAAGGGTTGGAGAAATTCCAATAAGGTAAGCTTACAGAACTCATGTCCAACCCAAGCTATAGAAGAGCATTATGGAATAAACTGAAATAACTAGATTGATGGGAGGCACAGCCTTGTTCTGTGGGAAATGATGCATACCTTGAGGGGTATAGATCCAAATTGTAGATAAATTATACAATCTTGGCAATAAGACTTCCCATTTCCAATCCTTGATTTTCTCATCTGAAACCTAATGAAGGTGTAGCAGGTAAAAGCAGCAGATGAGGAAGGGGTAAGTCCACATTCGAAGCTACCCTGATCCCCTTACTGTTTCTGTGGTATTATTATTTTAGTCAAGGCCTAGGTTTACTCTGGGCATCTCAGAGTCTGCTGCAATTCTGGGTGGATCCCATAAATTCTCCAATAGTTGTCTCAGTACATTTAGTAATTCATTTATATCTTAGGTTTTGTTTTATTTCATTTTGGCCTTTAAAATGGGATACTGCTTGTAGTTTGTAGAAGGCTTTGTTAATTTATTTTGATTTTTGATCTCTCTATGATTTATCATATGTCTTTAAGGCATATTAAGATTCTAGGAAAGAAAACTGGTGTAGCGAATTCATTTTTCTAAGAATCATAATTTGTTATTGTTTGCAAATAAATATCTGAGACTGTGGAATCCGAGAGTATCTGAGCTTAAAGGTACCCTAGGTTACCAGAAGTAACTCTTATTGAACATTACTATTTGCCAGATGTTGTATTGTCTTCTTTATTCACAGCAATAATCATTAGAATAGTAATAATTATCAATTATTAAGTACTCAGTGTGTACATGATTTTTACTTATAATAAAAATCATTCCAGTATAGCTGGAATGTGTTGTAAAAATATTAATTCATTCAATCCTGAAGACAACCATGTGAGTTGTACCATTATTTCTCCTATGTTATAGATGTGTAAAATAATATAGAAAGGTTAAATGAATTGCCCATGTCATACATTTAGTAAGCAATAGAACTGAAATTCAAAGCAGAGACTAGCTCCCAGGTCTGTGTTTTTAACTACTGTATTAAGCGGTTAATGGAGTTTCCTTAATAAATATACATTGTTATTATTCTCATTTAAGAGATAAACATCTGAAAGTCAAATTAGCTAAATACCTTGGAAAAGTCACAGTCCCTAAGCAATGAGTATCTGAAATACTAGTGCGCTTTATTCTTGTTACAAAACCTTGAAATACTTATATGCCCACAGAAATTCTAGTGAAAATCCAGACAGACCCCAATTGTCACAGGTTGGGATCAGTACCACTATTCTGTCTAGGCTCTTGTGTGCGACAGTTTCCAGTCTAAGACCTCATGTCTGCCTATCTCTGTGCTTTCCTTGATCCCTGAACCAAGCCCCAAACCTGTACTCTACAATTTCACTTCTGTCTGGGATGTGCTGCTCAGACGGGATGTATGAGTGGCAACACACCCACATCAAAAACAGAGACTGTCTCCTCCTGCCATGGGTAGCAATGACCACAACTCTCAAATCATTTTGCCACTGGATACTAACATAAGAGCCAAAGACTCTATAATTAGGTGATGAATTCAGATCATTGGAGCACACATTTTACATTAAAACACTTCTGCGGCTTCACTCTCAATGGGCACACTATTTCAAGTGCACTTTCTTATCTGTTGCAGCATCACCAGACCTGCAGGAATATGCTCAAATCTCATTTCCTCCATGAATCCTTTTCTTATTCCTACAGTCCTACCAAGTAGTCTGTCATCTGAATCATAAAGAGAGCATATCACTCACTTTATTTCTATCATCCTAATTCTTCATTGTCTTGATTTCTCCATCAAGATGTTAATCTTGTCCCAAGTAAAGGCTACATTATTACCCTCCACTTGGCCTTATGCTGTCAGACTCTATATAATAGATTCTATAATATTGCTCCCAGTGAACTGATCAATTTGATTGAGTTGCCAACGTAGTTCCCACTGCCCAGAATAACATCATATCCAATCAGATGTCTTTCTTGCTATCCTATTAAATGTGCTCACCTACTGAAGTTAAGTCTACCTCCTCACTGGCTTCATCCACCTCTTCATTAATGAGTCAATGTTGTTGTCTTTGTTGGTATAAAGAGTAAGAAGAAGCACATAGTATATTTCTATCGGTACTAAAGTAAAGATACTGAATTGCTATATTGAATCACTATAGAATAGTGCTAAACTAAAAATTTAGATTTCCAATCAGATGTTCTTTTTTTTTCCTACAAGATTTTAATGAAATAAATGGTTTAAAAACGTCCTGGTATTTACATTTTCAATTTAACAGCCATGCCCCATGGTTGGCAAATGCAACCGCATGGGACATGGCAATACTATAGGTGATTTGCTCTCCATTGCCCATGTGTGGCAATCCCCACTCTCTTGGTTTGTTACTCTCCCTGGCACTATCCATGAAGTTACTTAACACATGCCACTGATTATATCTATGGCAAATCAATCACATTCTACTACCCGTTGCATTAAACATGAACAACTTTACCCTCTCATTTTAATAGCAAATCAGGGAGTCATTATTTAGAAGGCACAATCTCAAATGAGAAGGTAAAGGTTAGATTTACGATTTTATTTTCCCCTAATTTCTTCTAATCATTCTTATCTTCCTAGAATAAAAAAAATCTAGAAAGTTTTGAGGGGAAAAAAAACTGCAAAAGTTTTTCAGTCTTTTGTAATTGAAAGTGAATAGAATGGTGATTTGAGGGTGCTCCAGAATCCTAAAGTATTCTAAAACAAAGACTACATTTTGCTTTTAAAAATATATATTTAATATTAAATACATCTTTTAATCTAATTATCTCTGAGTTGCAGTTTATCTTATATCTTAATTATATTTTAGTTAGCCATCATACTATATTTATTAACCTTACCAGAAAACATAGTACATGCACATATACACATTTTTTGGAAGAAGAAGAATATAAATAAATGTTTCCAGAATTCTACAGGGAAACTGATTACTACAATTTATCTCCCTAATAGCAAACTTGTCATAAAAATTTTAAACATTCTTTTTCATTCTATCTCTCTTATCCTGATCTCATATTAACTGAGATCAATAAAAAAGACTGATTGGAAGGCAGGGGTGGGCACTGGCCATGGACCCTTACTCCGTGCTTATCATACACAATAATCCTTATTTTATGCCATTTTCTGAAAAAGACCTACTCCTACAGATTATTATTAAGAAGTTGACAGATAACTGAGAAACTCATGAATAGAGAAAAAATAAATTCACATCACACATCACAAAAAAGAACAATTAGCCAATTAGTCAAATTCCTCTTTGAGATCTGGGTTCTTGTCTGTTCATTATCCCTCATCTTCCTGCTAGCTAGTATTCTCTCTGTGTCCCTACACAAGACATGAACTTGAAAAATCATTCTATTGTTGTCAACATTTCAGCTCCGGCCCTCAACTTACATACCCCACTCAACCATATCACAACTCACAGAAAAATCATCACAGGCTCCTCAGGCCTGCCCCTTGGAAAATATTCTGCTACAATGATGCTTTTTTTTTTTTTTTGAGACAGAGTCTCACTCTGGTGCCCAGGCTGGAGTGCAGTGGCGTGATCTCGGCTCATTGCAAGCTCCACCTCCCCGGTTCATGCCATTCTCCCGCCTCAGCCTCCCGAGTAGCTGGGACTACAGACCCTCACCACCACGCTCAGCTAATTTTTTGTATTTTTAGTAGAAATGGGATTTCACCGTGTTAGTGAGGATGGTCTCGATCTCCTGACCTCGTGATCCACCTGCCTCAGCCTCCCAAAGTGCTGGGATTACAGGTGTGAGCCACCGCACCCGGCCTACAATGATATTTTCAAAAAGCAGATGGATACACTGATGTCCTTTATCCCTGCAAAACGAGGTAAACCATATAAAAATACACTCCAAAAATTCATTTTAAAGCAATTTCTACTTTAAGTCCATTAAGCTGTAATGCCACATGTTTTATATGTGGCAAGTGTTTTAATTTATTATTTAAAATGAGAATAAATGTACAAATAAGCAGTAAGAGCTCATTGTATGAATATGTTATAGTTCAGGGAAGAAGACACTGAGACTGTGTGAGGCTCTTTATAAACTGTTTAGTAATTCCTGGACTCTGGTAAATTATGGGGAGATGCAGTTTACAGACATGGTAATATCTTGCCTGAAATGGAAAGAACTACCAGACACACCTTCCACAGTCTCAAGCTCTAAATCATAAATATGTTGAGCCAGTCGTTTACATCAATTTCAAACATGAAGGGCAACAATTAGAGACACATTCAATATAATGTATAAATTGGCTGAATAACTATTTGCCAACATTTTCATTCACATATAGATCATTTCAAGAGGAAATTAGGGTAATCAAGCATTGGCCTAACTCTGAAGTGGCAAAGTAGGGTTGTCTAGAAAGGAAAAATTCCGTCAAATTTAGCGTATTTTCTGTTTACATAATCAAGTAGAGGCCCCGCACATCATTGAAAGTCAAATATTTGTTCATCTGATTATGATGTGATTTTTAAATTCCCTTGTGTTTGCTTTATGATATATACTCCTGTCTCTCCTGTTTGAACATTTTATGGAATGTTAGTTTGGTTATTATTAATATACTCTAGCTTGTGTTCAGTATCGAGTCTATAATGACTTAACATTCTCAATCAATTTAGTGGAAGATAAAGACAAGATGTTGAAGTTCCCTTCATTCCCCGACATTATAGCTTACATTGAATGCTAAAGTACTTTTGTTTCTAGATGACCAGTTACTTTAACTTATAGTTATTTCTGATTGGTCATTAAGTATATTGGAGAAATCACTGTTAAAACTGTACTGGAATGGCCTAGAGGAAAAGCATCGGAAGAGAAAGATCATTAAAAGGTATTATTGGCCGGGCACGGTGGCTCACGCTTGTTATCCCAGCACTTTGGGAGGCCGAGGCGGGTGGATCACGAGGTCAGGAGATCGAGACCACGGTGAAACCCCGTCTCTACTAAAAATACAAAAACTTAGCCGGGCGTGGTGGCGGGCGCCTGTAGTCCCAGCTACTCGGAGAGGCTGAGGCAGGAGAATGGCGCGAACCTGGGAGGTGGAGCTTGCAGTGAGCCGAGACTACGCCACTGCACTCCAGCCTGGGCGACAGAGCAAGACTCCGTCTCAAAAAAAAAAAAAAAAAAAAAAAAAAAGATATTATTACCATCGTCTTTATACAGAGCTAATTTTTAACAATCATTTTTACAGTCATGTGAATAACCAGTAGATGCTATCTAGAATTCCCATCATTGGAGCCTGTATTTCATTGAATTAACACTCAACAAAAACATGCTAAGTGTCTCTTAACATTATACTACATACTGATGCTATAAGAAAGAGATAAAAATGAGAAGGATATGTAACACAGTATGGCAACTGAAAATAAATATGTTCAAAATAAGCACCTCTCTTGGGTGGTAAAGGGATAATAGGAAGAATGCGATGTCTTATAGAGCAGTTAGTTCCCTACATCTAGGGTGTTTTCAAGCATGTGCTACAGGACTGTTTCCTGATCCATAGTGAAACAGGCCTTAAAAAGTCCCCTGTAGGGTAATAATTTGTAATTATTTATTGGCTATTTATGTCTTCTTCCTTTTATCCTCTTCACGGCCCCTTTTGCAAATGCCTGTATTTCTGTGTAGTTAAGATAAACATAGCACTTTTTATTTTATTTTTATTTTTTTATTTTTATTTTTATTTTTTATTTATTATTATTATTATACTTTAGGTTTTAGGGTACATGTGCACAATGTGCAGGTTTGTTACATATGTATCCATGTGCCATGTTGATTTCCTGCACCCATTAACTCGTCATTTAGCATTAGGTATATCTCCTAATGCTGTCCCTCCCCCCTCCCCCAACCCCAGAACAGTCCCTGGAGTGTGATGTTCCTCTTCCTGTGTCCATGAGTTCTCATTGTTCAATTCCCGCCTATGAGTGAGAACATTTTAACTTGAAGCCTTGCAAAGTGACACTTTTCTCCAAATGCACTTGGTGAATTTTTTATACAACTCTAAACTAGAACTGAATCAACTGTAGGGAATGTGCTGAATGTCCATCCATAAAGGGAAACAAGATTAATGACCTCTAAGTGTGAATGGACAAAAGCAATTTACAAGAGTGAGTGAGGGTCATATTTTATCACAGGCAGGTGGCTTATTCCAACTTTGCAAACAGTTACCAAAAATGCACACAACCACAAATCTTTGGCCTTTCCATCCCCATGTGAAACCATCGTGTGTGCCAGACAAATGATCCTACTATGTTTTAACCCCAGACTCAATCTTTATATGTTAATGAAGACTAAAATAGATTGCTAGAAAACTCCTTGAAGCAGAAACTAACAGAAAAAGCATTTTCCTTCCCAACCCACTCCACAGGATCTGTACTTCACCCAGCAAGAAAAGGAGCATCAAATTTTGCTTCTCACTATGTGGAAAACCCTTAATGCATGGTCTGCTAATTTTGGAATTTAAAAATTTTCTTTCACCTTGGACTTTGTCCTTGTTCCAATGAATTGTGACTTCAAATCAGTATATCATATGGCGTTTGTTTTTCTGTTTTTCGTAGTCATAGTAGGGGATGTTAGAAGGTATGTAATATGGGAGGACACTGGTAAAATCTTTCCAGTACAAATCATAAAATAACAAAAATAAAAACACTTGTTCCAATGATAGTGGATCTCTATTCTTCACCTTGAGGTTTATGCCTCTAGCATAGTTTGGGCATAGCCCACTCTAGTACTCTCTACATAACCTGTGCAAGTTATTATACTTCTGCATATCTGAGGACAGGAAAGAGGGGTCAGACATTTGGAATAGCCGAAGGATATTAGACACAGTAATAAAATAGACAGCCAAAGGATATTAGCTGTCTACTGCTGCATAAAATTTTACCTAAAATTTAGTATCTTAAAACAACATGAATTTATTATCACTCAGTTTCTGTGTGTCACAACTCCAGACACGAAATAACGGGGCTCTCTGATTATGATTTCACAAGGTCAAAATTATGATGTCAGCCAGGCTTCATTTCCATCTGGAGTTTGGCGGTCCTCTTAAAAGCTCACGTGGTTGTAGCGGAATTTACTTCTTTGCAATTGTAAGACAAGATGCCTATTCTTTGCTGGTTGTCAGCATGGGGCCACTCAGCTCCTTGAGGCCACCCACAGTTCTTTGCCATATGTTCTTTTCCATCTTTAAAAGGGAGCAATGGAGACTCTCCTTCTGCTGAATCCCTTTCAGATTGCGAATCTCTGTTACCATAAAGAGCCTTGCCCTTTGAAGAGCTAGCTTGTGTAGATCAGGCCCACTGAACATGATCTCCTTTCTTTAAGTAAACTGTGCCAAATAACACAATCTAATTATGAGAGTGGTATCATGGCACTGCATCATAAGCACAGGTCTTTCTCACAGTCAAAGGGAGGATATTCTACAAGAGCGTGGGTCATTGGGTCTTATTTTATAATTCTGTCTACCACATAATTCTTGAAGCAAGTATCATAAAGCCAAGGCCTGAGGTAAGGCAAGTAAGCTGTTATCTTCAGGAGGACTGGACAGAGAAGGCAAGGAGAGGGCATAACAGGAAATATGGATGTTCACATGAGTGATGACTGCCATCTAATGAAGATTAGGGATAAAGAGGATATTTTGTCCAAGAAATGGCATTGTTAATACTCCATCTCACAACTGTTTAGAGAAATGGGAATAATTTTGTTAACTGCAATTTACCACTTCCTAATGGAAAATATTCTAGCACAGTGACCTTCTGTGCAATTGGGTGACCAAGCTGATGTCTACCTACCCTGGGTAAAGCCAATTTATGAAATACGACGAATGCTGAATGACTCAAAAGGGTTTTACATAATTGGCGACAGCCAAAGAAACTAATGAATTCTTTTACAAAAACAAAACATTAACAGCAACAAAACAAATAAATAAAAACAGGATGTCCTTGGAATCCTCAATATAGGTTGCAAATTGAAGTCTTTGATGGCAGACTTTCAAGATTCAAATCCTAACTTTCTAACTTACTAAATATTTGACCTCAGGTAAGTTATTGAACTTCATTTTACGTGTACAGAGCTACAAATATATACATCTATATATATATATATATATATATATATATATATATATATATATATACATAGCTATGTAATACAGTTATACATATAAAATGTATATATAATTTGGACAAATGCCGGAAAAGTAGTTAGTATACAATACAAAGTCATTATTACCACTAGTTATTTATAATCCTCTTAATATTACTGGAACTAAAGTTTGTGTGTCTCAGCCCTAACACCGACATTGCGAAGTTCCAACAGGTCTACACCTCTAACACTTCAATATTTATTTATTTGCTCATCCATCTAATCTTCTGGATGGTAAATTTCTTAACGTAAAAAAGTTGTGCTTCTCATTGATCTACCTTTTAGTGGACACTTTATGCTGGCTTGACTATCACACCAGCCTTAACAGTAAATCATCCTTGTAGTATAAGTTTTCAGTTGTGGCAGGCTTTGTCAGCAACTTATTCATTTTACATTTACACTTCTAGCAGAACCTGGATTCTGTTAGGGGCAACAATGTGTCAGGCTCTTTGGCCCACCAGCTCTTTTGGTACCATTTTGATGAAAAAGTATAGGGAGAAATACCTCAGGATTTCCTGTCTAAAATGGGGATGTCAGATGGGAGGTGGAACACCCACTTAGTGACCCAAATGAATATTCTAGAAGAAGACAGACACAAGCTAAAGACATTAGGCTGAAAGATGTAAGGAGCCTGAGATATTGGGGTCTGAAAACCTGCTGAAGCCGTGCTGGAAAGGCTACTCCTGTGTTTGCTGATATATAAGGAAAATAAATTTTCCTTGAGCCACATGCTACAAGTGCCAAATTTTCCACTGAGCCATATGCTACAAGTGCCAGATTTCCGTGAAATGTAGCCTGGTACATGTTTTAACTGCTACAACAGTGTATTCAGCATTGGAGGCCAAAAGATCACCAAAGAGATCACCAAAGAATACAGTTAATCCATATTAATGTCATCTTCTGCCACTTGATGATATATAATTGGATGTGGAGCCACTGTTCAAGTAATGTGAGTGGGAGTGAGAGGAGGCCAACAAGGAGAATAATGCTGTAGGATGTGCTTAAGCATAACTTCAAGCAATGTGGAGCAATCATCCATTGCTGGGCAACAGAGAGAGGTTCCCTTTTAGTGTTTCATTTTGCATGCGATGTGTCATATAATTCAATCAGCCTGCTGGGGAAAGGGAACCACAAACAGAAAAATGCAAATGTGGCTACAGACCTCAAGAGCACCAGACCTCTCTGGTGATATTCCACAAATTTATCATGCACCTTTAGGCAAATACTCACATACACAGAAAAGTATGTGTGTGTGCATGTACATTTGTGCATTGCAATGTACCTGTTTGTACATAATGATTAGCCTGTTTATTATTGAAATTCAGACTACCACTGTTGTTAGAAACACAGACCTGGAGCACACTGCCTGGGTTAAAATTCCATTTCTACAGCTTACTTCTACAGCTTAGCGGCATAAACTCATCTTCAGGCATCAGCTTTGTTATCTGCAAAATTGGTGCAACAGATCCTGCTTCACAGGATTGTTATAAGGATGAAGTAATTAATATGAGGTACCCAGGACAGGAGTTGGAACAGTCTTGTACATGTTAGCTAATATCAGTTCTACAATGCCATAGAAGTAAATATGCTCTCAATTGTGCATGTACATAATAGTGGGTATACAAACACATACATACATATTCATATATCCATCCATTTCTATATAGATAAATGAAAAATCCATTGTCGTGATATGTGTAATGCTAGTTTACATGTTGTAGAGCCTTAAGAATTTTAAAGAGTCCAGCAGCATTAACAACAGCTACTACTTACTAAATATTTACTAGGTGTCAGGGGCTGTGCATCGCACTTTACTTGCATTGTCCTGTTTAATCCTCACAACATTCAAAGATCATAGGAAGTATTATTATAAGCACAGTAAAGGATTAGTTACTTGCCTGTGGTAACAAAACAAGCAGGCAGAGGAACTGGACTTAGAATCCAAATCCAAATCTCTCAGTCTCCAGAGACTGAATTTTTGTGCTTGATGCTGTTATTTTTATTTTTTGCTCTACTTATTAACTTAGATGACATGTCACACCCGAATAGATTGAAGAAGTCCTCATTTAGGAAACTCAAATAAGTTTCTATTAATACTAGAAAGTACTCGAGTTAATTTCTACAAACAAATCTCTTATTTGCCATTAACCTATTTATATCCTAGGATAGTAGTGCTTGGAAAAATGTTACAACAAAGAATAGATAGCTTTATAATGAAAATCAGAAGTATTTGCTCAATCAAATGTGGATAAACTAATACTTTCTGCTTATTCACACAAGAAGCAGTCAATTTATAGTTGAGTATACAGAATGAAATTTAATAAATTTCTCTAGCATACACACTTCCCCAAACCACGCAGCCCTCAGAGTATCATATAATTAGTTCCTTGTCACTTGCTGACCATTTACTTTTGCAATTGTTACTTAACTGCCTTAATCGTGTACCTAGTGCAAGGGCATTTAGTCAAATGGATGCAATCTAAAGTGTATTCCACACTTCCACTTGCAATGGCAGGTGCCTAGGACATAGATGCATTCACCTAGGAAAAGGGGTGTCTTTTTTCTAATCAGCACTAAAGGCTGATCTTTGCTAACAAATACCTTGATTAAAATTTTTTTTTGTTTTTTATCTAAAGATATCTAAAGTTGCTTGATGCCTTTAGATAAAAGGGCTGTGCCATCTTGTTCATCATCACCCAAGTACCTGGGGAAACACTGGGCTCATAGTAAGTGTTAAGTAAATGTTTAATCAGAAAACTGGGCCGGGTGCGGTGGCTCATGCCTGTAATCCCAGCACTTTGGGAGGCCAAGGCAGGCGGATCACAAGGTCAGGAGATCAAGACCATCCTGGCTAACACAGTGAAACTCCGTCTCTACTAAAAAATACAAAAAATTAGCCGGGCGTGGTGGCTGACGCCTGTAGTCCCAGCTACTCGGGAGGCAGAGGCAGGAGAATGGTGTGAACCCAGGAGGTGGAGCTTGCAGTGAGCAGAGATCGTGCCACTGCACTGCATCCTGGGTGACAGAGCGAGACTGTCTCAAAAAAAAAAAAAAAAGGAAGAAAAAGAAAACTGTATGACTAGTCTGCAAAAGGTGGAAAGAAAAATTGCTCCTCATTCTTTTTTTCTTTCCTATACTCTGCATAGTTAAGGGTAGATGCTACTTCCTAAATGTCCTCACCCAGAATATCTATGCAATGCCAATAAAATGAAAGACCCAGGGGCCTAATGTACTATTCCATCCAGAAGGCAGCAAGTATATGTGTACAGCATAACAAATAACAAGATTAGACCCCATATGAGCTCTCTTTTGCATAATGAAATTCCACATGTTAAAATGCAGATTTATTTTAAGCCCTAGAAGTGCTGACCATATGCCTCGGTGGCTGAGGAGATGGCTACTTAATAGATAATCTGCAATGCAAGCCAAAGAACTAATCATGGCCATCTGATCATCATGGCCCATCAAAAGCCGAAATGAGGAGACAGGGAATAGAGCCAGAAACTGCCAACACATTTTACAAGCAGGGAGAGACCAAGAGTCTAAAGGGAGTGCAGGAGGGATAAAATGAACATCTCCCTACCCTTAGCAACATAACAAAATAATAACAATAAGAACATGGCTGTTTTAGAGTATATTTGTGATAAAAAAAAAAATGCTCCACTAAATGTATTATAACTATACTCTTATTTAATCTCCTTTCATTGGGGAAGTTGATGAGAATATTGACATCCCATAAAGGTAGAATATTTTCCAAAACATATATCCTAAAAGGTGGGGTCCCTGACCTTAATTCTGTTCACAGAACCCAAGCTTCTGATCACTATCCTACAGAAGATGGCACATCATACATGCTAAATAAATGCTTGTTTATTGAATGAGCATATAACACAGAGAAATCAAGTGTTTGTCATTAAGTGCATTTAACAGATCATCATGCATACATTTTTGCCCCAAATGTGTTCTGCAAAATATTGATTATTATGAATGGGATGGCTCTAAAATATCTTGGGCATCTCTCTGCCACCTTACTAGTGGGTAGAGGACAGTTTATCCTTAATTGATGACTGAGAATCAGGAGCTAAGCTGCCTGTCTTTGAACTCCTTAATCTCTGTATTAGTTTGCTAGTGCTGCTATTACAAAGTAAAACAAACTGAGAAGCATAAACAACAGAAATATATTGTCTCACAGTTCTAGATGCAGGAAGTCCAAGATCAAAGCATCAGCAGGGTTAATTTCTTCTGAGAGTAGTAAGGAAGAATCTACTCCATGTCTCTCCTCCCTAGCTTCTGGTGGTTTGCTGGCAATCTTGGTTTTCTTTAGCTTGCCAAAGCAACACCCCCCATCTCTACCTTCAGGTTCACATGGCATCCCTCCTGTGTGAGCCTGTGTTCAAAACTCTCCTTTTTATTAGGACAACAGTCACATTGGATTAAGGGCCCATATTTCTGCAGTATGACCCCATCTTAACTAATTATATCTTCAATGATCCCTATATTCAAATAAAGTTGCATTCTGAAATATTGGGGGTTAGAACTTCAACACGTGAATTTAGGAGTGCACAATTCAACTACTAACAGTCTCTTTTACTTATTTATTTGCAGTTTAATAACTTTATTTGACACCGAGCAGTTAGTTCTCACTGAAATCAACTGTAGATTTTTGAAAGTGGTGACAGGTAAAATAGGTATAGAGCCTGTTTGGTGAATCTTCATCTCATTGCTTTTCAGGACAGCCACCCAAGAGTACAAGATAGAACATTTCTTATTCCTTTATGCCACATAGCTTTGTTGAGCCTGGTATCAATGCACACATCTGGAGCTCTCATCTCTTTCATGGCAAATTTCCAGATCTCTTTCATTGCCCATAAGACCTACTTCTTGAATCCCACTCCATGGATGCACCTCTAAATATTGATGGTGTATTCTCTGGTGACCTTCTTGTTGATGGCAAAATGGCCCTTCTTCTTGACTTTCTTTATGGGAGCCATTCTGCCAGGCTCAGGTTGGAAAGGAACCGTAACAGTCTCTTACATCTGAGCCTTGGCACAAGATGTTCCCCACACTTAGGATACTCCACCCACCACTGTCCCCTTCCTGACCTCCACATTCCTTTCAACTGACTAATTAACTGCTCACATCACTGCTACCATTTCCCTTCATTCAGGAAGCCTTCCCTGACCCAGGTCAATAAATGTCAGCTAGTATGATGAATAATAATAATAGTAATAATAGCTGATAAATATTAACCACTCTGAGTAGTCATGTGGCAATAAAAGAAAGCACTATTGAGACTTTTCAACCTGCTCTGTGATCACTTCCTTTTTAATTCTTTTGCCAATCTTTTTTTACTTGCTTTTTCGTTATTTTATTTATTTAATTAAAGAAATTAAGACTATCAGTGAGCATTAGTGTGTTGCCTCTGTTGGCTTATTATTTTCCGGTCCATGACTTTTTGTGATTACAGATCTATAGATCATGTGTCTGATAGACTCCCTTTCTTCATTCTATAGTTTGTGACTGAATCCAGGCAAGGCAAATCACTTTTAATTCTCATTTCCTCATCTCAAATCAGGATAAATTTCTTAGGCTGTAGAGTTGATGTGAGAATTAGAAATACAGCTAAGATAGTGCTCAAGTCATAATAGGCACTGAGGTACTCATTATTTGATATATTATAGTAGTTAGGATTATTATTTAGGAAATGAGAATTATTAATGTTTCTTCTACTCTACAATGTATTAAAGTAGAAAAGCATTGATCTGTTTGACTTATCTGTAAAATGAGAATAAGAGGACTCTGAATGAGGCTCTTTCTATGAGTCAGTGTGTAAGGGTTCATGTACAGACCTCTGAAATCTACTGAGATTCT
Source organism: Symphalangus syndactylus (assembly GCF_028878055.3). Classification (NCBI taxonomy): domain Eukaryota; kingdom Metazoa; phylum Chordata; class Mammalia; order Primates; family Hylobatidae; genus Symphalangus; species Symphalangus syndactylus. Next base: position 29,422,950 of record NC_072438.2, read on the forward strand.
TTGGAAACTCTCTTGACTTGTCTTTGACCATAATTTGATGTTCAATGAGTCTGTGGCAAAGTGTTATTAGTGTTTTATCAAATGGTTTAAACATTTTTTTTTTTTTTTTTTTGAGACAGAGTCGCGCTTTGTCACCAGGCTGGAGTGCAGTAGCACGATGTCGGCTCACTGCAACCTCTGCCTCCCAGGTTCAAGCAATTCTCCTGCCTCAGCCTCCTGAGTAGCTGGGATTACAGGCATGTGTCACCACACCCAGCTAATTTTTGTATTTTTAGTAGAGACGAGGTTTCACCATGTTGACCAGGATACTCTCAGTCTCCTGATCTCGTGATCCTCCCGCCTTGGCCTCCCAAAATGCTGCGATTATAGGCGTGAGCCACTGCTCCCAGCCTAAATGTGATTTTATTTAAGATACATAGCATACAGATAAATATTGAAAGCAATAAAAATTCTACAACACCAGATAAACTTTCTAGAAGCAGACTTTTAAAGACCTCATTAAACATACTAAACATACTGTAATTTTACTTCTGTAGGAGATAAAATGATTGTTTATCTAACTTGGAGAAACCTTCCATTTCATCTTAAGTAATGCATCTGTAAACATAATAAAGTTCCAGCCTATGAAGAGCATATCACATCACATCACGTAGGGCATATCTCTTGTTTTTCCATTTTTTTTTTGAGACTGAGTCTCACTGTATTGCCCAGGCTGGAGTGCAATGGCATGATCTCAGCTCACTGCAACCTCCACCTCCTGGGTTCAAGTGATTCTCCTTCCTCAGCCTCCTGAGTAGCTGAGATTACAGGCGCCCACCACCATGCCCAGCTAATTTTTATATTTTTAGTAGATATGGAGTTTCACCATGTTGGCCAGGCTGGTCTTGAACTCTTGACCTTGTGATCTGCCCACCTCAGCCCCCCAAAGTGTTGGGATAACAGGCATGAGCCACCGCACCAGGACCACATAGTGCATATCCCTCAATCTACAGTGTACTCCTATATCCTATCTATCAATACTTTACCTAAGGCACAGCTGAGATATTTCCCTTATTTAAAGTCCTAGGATTTTTCCACCAGGAAATATCTTCCCTATCCTCTATACCCCCTTTCATCTTTCCAAATATACTTGTATATGTTCTCCTTATTTATATATACCTCTTGCTTCCCTTACTTAGACTATAATACATGAAAGGCAGAGATGGGAGCATCATTCTCCATATCTCCTAAATGACCTTTCCCAATGCCATATAGATGAGAAACATTCAATAAACTCAGGTTAACCACACTATGATGTTTCTGTATACTTTGGTCTCTATTTTAAACTCCTTGTTTCCCTTCTAAAGTCATTTCTACATTTAGGGACATTTCACATCAAGCAGAATATATAACATATTTTTACTTTCCATTAATCTACCCACATATCTTTTCAAATCTTCCCTGAAGATGTGCTATCATAGGTAGTCACAGATGACAGCTGGAAAAGACAAGAGTAAGTGTAGCTCAGGGGAATTTCAATAGTGGACTAACATGCCCTACTTCTGGCATCTGAGAAAAAACACAGCAAGAAATGAGAAAGACAGCACTGTTGACTTGGACCTGGAGGTTAGAGTGGGCTCATGAGATGTGGGGTTCTCTGTCCACGACTCGAAATTGTTAATGCTATCCTTAAACAGATCCAAGAATCTATGCTTGAAAGTTAGTTCCCTTTTCTGGTGGTGGTTATAGTGATGACAGTGATACTTGTTATTTTCATTTATGTGGCAATTTCACTTACATATATCTCATTTTGACATGGACAGGAGGCAAGGAAACACTGGTTAGAAAAGGGAGGTTCCCTGGCAAAGGCCCCACCCTCAAGCCTGGAAACTTGCAGGCCCAAATGAGAACAAGCATTCCTGTTTTCGTGCCCAAATGTTGCCTTTTCCAAGACCACTCTTGCCTGCCATGCCCCTATTCTGTGCCCATATAAACCCCAAGCCCCAGTGGCAGAGCAGCAGAGCAGTGTGGCAGAAAAGGAAAGAAGAGGGGAAGTGTCTGAACACATCAAGAGAAGTTCTTCTGGGGATGACAGGTGAGGACATCAGCTACGGGATGGCTGAACTCAGGGGAACATCATCTTCCCACTCCATCTCCTCTCCAGCTCCCCATCCCGTTTAGAGCCACCTCCTTCACTCAATAAAATCCCCACGTTCACCATCCTTCAAGTTTGTGTGACCTGATTCTTCCTGGACACTGGACAAGAATTTGGGAGGCAGTGGGTATGGGATCCCAAAAAGGCTGTCACACTGACTCTTCACTGAGCTGTTTAACACTTAAGCCACTCTTGGATAGCTGGGCTAAAAGAGCACTGTAGCACTCCTGGACACTGCCATGGGTCTGGAGCCCAAAAGTGCTCACTCTGGCTCCTGCATCTGCTCACTTGTGTGCTCCCCCTCCCATAGGGGGTTTGAGCATGCCGCATCCATGTCACAAGTCCCACAAGGGGGTCAGGGAACTCTCCCATTTCAATTTGAATAGCAATCCAGTTCTCTGAGGTAGTGGTTATTACATCTATCTTACCTATGAGAACACTATGGCTCAGAGTGATGAGCCAAATTGGCCAGAGTGACTAAGACACTCACCTGATAGAAGATTCTAGACAAAATCTCTTCTCTTGCCCCCACCCTTCCTGCTCCATCTAGTTCACTGTCCTCGATAGGTTCTTTTATTCCTTCATTTTTTAACTGGCATCTCTGAAATGCTGAGAGGCAAATAATGAAAGAAAAGATAAAATACTAGTGCCAAAGGCAAAGAAGAAAATACCAAACAATTTTAGTGTAAAAGTAACTAAATGTCCTTATTTCTATTAAAAAAATAGCTTAGGCCAGAACTACATAAGGGCGGTTTTCTCATGTAAGAGAAAATTTTCAGTTGCTGTAAAGGGTGACACAAGCAACCCAAGTGATCTGTAGACATTTTAAAAACAGGGCTGAGTCCAAAGTTTCTTTTCAGAAAGTTGTTAGGGCTTCCTCACACCACCTGGACAAAGGGATATTTGCTTGTAAGCAACCTCTACAAGGGTATTTCGTACACCCTGTGTCCTCCACAACCTGAAGCTTAAAGAAATACAAAGCAGAGTCAGCGGTGCCCTGGGATGTTTCTGACTTTACAGGTCTGTCGAGCTTGGGAAGATACTGACATTTGTTATATTTTTCTTAAAGCCTTTTCCAGTAATAAAAAGTACATCTTCTCTTCATTTCTACCAGATTTATTTTTATTTTTGCCCATAAAAAATGTCCAAAGTCACACAGTTTACGATCTGAATGCAGTGATTCCTCCATGCCAACACATACCACAGAATAAAATACAAGTTGCTCACTGGCCTGAAAGATGGGCTACCATAACATCTGCCTACAAAGTGATTTGCTAAACAGCATTGGAAATGCATCTCCCATTAAAAGTGTAGCATTAGGGAATTCATCCAGAATAATGACAGAAGCACAAAAGCAGGATTAATTAGAACCCTATTTCTTTCTACTTAGGCCTCCTACGTAACATTATCTTCATATAATTTTGGTTTGTGGTCTAAAATAATTGTTTCTATATAAAAATGATTGTAATAGCTTTGCAGTTGTATGTGTTTGCTCCTAAAAACCACAGATTTCATACACAGAATTACCAGAAAAGCTAAAATATTGACCAAGGGAAAGATTCAGGCTGGTACCGCACACATAAATATTGTTTTATCAGGAAAGAAGAAGAGAATTTGAAGTGATGTTATACCAACATCCTCCAGCATTTCACGTTTTCCAATGGAAACTTAAACAGTGTTTCTAATAACTTGATTCAAGGGTTATTTTACAAAGAAAATAAAATGCAAAGATATATTTTACATCAATAATTTGAATATACAAAAAAGAAGAAACTATTGATCATTTGTTTTAGAATGTTGCTATAATAGCTATTTCCCTAGAAGAGGTTTCAATGCAGTCAAATTTTGATCAGGCAAGTGGGAGAAAGTTAAGACCTTAGAGGCCTATTTCAGGATATCAGGGAAAAGGAAACTTGTAACATAATTGTAAATCAGTTTTTTAAACTGATAATGTAGCCCTTATCGATAATGGTTTCTAACTTACTAATATTCTTGATTCTTTTGAGAAAAGAAGTTATGGATGACATTAAATGGATGACATTACTTAAATGTCATCAAATGGTTAGTGGATGACATTAAAATGTGTATCAAGGTGATTGTGGCCTTGTTTTTTAAATAAAAATTTCTCCTAAAGTGTGTAGATTGTTGAGCATTGTCTGCTTACTGTGAAAAGCTGATGCCTGTCCACAAGGGTAGCTGGGAGGTGCCCATCGGGGGAACATTGGGAGCGGAGTGTAAGCCTTTGGGAGCACCGTGCTATGACTGCAGATGCTCCCTGGCTGCTCAGAGCCCAGCTGTGACTAAGCCAAGGCTACTCTACTACCTGCTTTCTTCATGTCTTCAATGGCTTAGGACCGGCTTCATAACTAGCTTCTGGTTGTTGCTCACAGACCCACATAGGCCTTGAACCTGTGATCCTGACCTTGCTTGTTCTAAGGCCTAATAACTATGAGTGGTGTCTAACACTGACTGATTTTTGAAAGGTCCTGTAGAACCCAATAAGCTTCCCTCAGGCACTTCTGCACACACTCTGGGACATCCTATCAGCAAGTCCATTCCAGAAGAGTTTGACATCTACGAAACAGAAATCCCCATACTAGATCCCTATATAGCTTCCAAAATCTCAATCTCACAACAGCACTATTTTGTTGGTATGAAATCCAAGGTAAAGAATGATGTTGCAACTTCCTCAAAGTCACAGTGCTAAATAACTTCAGAGCTAGGATTCAAACTTAGGTTTTTTTATTTGTTTTTGCTTTGTTTCATTTTTTTTGAGACAGAGTCTTGCTGTGTTGCCCAGGCTGCAGTGAAGTGGCACAACCTTGGCTCACTGCAACCTCTGCCTCCCCGGCTCAAGTGCTTTCTCTTGCCTCAGCCTCCTGAGTAGCTAGGATTACAGGTGTGCACCACCACAACTGGCTAATTTATTTTTTTGTACTTTTAGTAGAGACGGGTTCACCATGTTAGCCAGGCTGGTCTTGAACTCCTTGCCTCCAGTGATCCACCCACCTCAGCCTCCAAAAGTGCTGGCATTACAGGCGGGAGCCACCACACCTGACAGGTCTTCTGATACCTCTATTGCTAATGCTCCTAAACTGCACAGCAGTTCTGTGCACTAGTCACATTTAAACCATCTGCAAATGCTCTACAGTAAATACACCTGTCAAGAAAAAAACAGAGGCAACCGAAACAAACACTCTCCTTTTTTGTCTCTTAAATGGAGACAAAAAAAAATAGGAACCAGAGAAAGCAATTATTCCCATAGCATATTTAAACCAGGTAAATATTTTTGCTTGCCATCTTGCAATTTGAAAGTTGGAAATGGCTTATGGTGAGTTAAAGAGTTTGGAATGTGGGCCTATCTAGGAAGATAGCAAAGTCATTAAAAGCAAAGTTTCTGAGGTCAGGCACCTCAGTTTATCTTCTAGCTTTGTTGTTTATGATCTAGGTGGCTTTAGGCAGTTTGCTTAACCTCCTGTGTCTCAGTCGCTTCCCAGATATACACTCGAGAGTTGAAAAATAACATTCCTAATATAATTCCTGTTCCTTCATCTCACCATGCCACCTATAGACTATTTTTTAAATGCCTATGGACTATTTTTTAAATGCCTACTGTGAAGATTTTTGTGCATTGCACAACTTTATTGCATTTTGTGTTAAATGTTTTTCTTATATAATTTTAAAATTATCACAATAGTTGTTGTGACATGATTTGGTACTTCTTTAATTTTTAATAAAAGCCTAATAAACGAAAATGGCTTGAACTTCCAGGTCTTGGAAGGTCCTGATTTAAACTCATGGATGCTTAATTTATCTGTCATATGATCTATTAATGGCTATCATATAGTATTTTTTGGTGAAGATTAAAGAAAATAGGATGTGAGGACCAGAACAATGTCCGGCATGTAGTGGGCTCTCAATAAATCACTTCTGTTATTTTTCAGAAAGAAATAATTGTTTTTTTAAGCTTTATCACTGGTCCTCTGATTAGCCAGCATACCCCCAAAGTTCAGGAAAGATATGGAAAGTGAAAATTTTATAACTTCTGGAAACCTCCTCCTTGTCCAGGACCTTCCTCTGGGTAAAACAGAGGAAGATTTGTTTTCATGAACCTTTCTTTCTCTTTAACATTTAGAGATCATGGGCAGAGAAGCCTTAGAAGACAGAAATTTAATTCAAAGACTAAATGCATAGGAATGGAATATTGTAGTAGGTGATATATTGCTACAAAACCTAACTTTGAAATGTCATTGTCAACTTAAAAAGAAGTCAGGAAAAGCTGAGGAATGGTTACTACTGTCTTTTCTATCACAGGGCATCCCCCCTCATTTTATACATGTATTTTTTTGTGAAAGTTAATCAACACAAATGTAAAAACTAAAATAAGTCAAGGCTCTAAGAAGCACAGATAGGAACATTTCAAACAAAGTATACCTGACTAATAGTCACCCAGCCTGTTGGCCTTTCCTACAAAGGAATTTTTTAGGAGCATTGTGTAGCGCTGTCTGCAATGAACAAGATGGCATATCATAAGGGCGTATCAGGCATTTGACAAAACTTGTGCTGGGGCTCCAACTATGCTGGATACAGAATTCTCTCTGTTATCCAGGTCTTTATTTCCCACTTGCAGGACCATGTGCAGCCAACTCCCTATACCCCCTGAGGGCTTCATCCTTCCTCTGATCATACATGGCGTCCCTTTGGCCTTTTGTCATTTTCAATTATTGTGAACCTAGGAAGGTGGAAACTAATTTTAATATCTGCTGTAATAAAATGTAACAAGAAATATAAATGTATTAATGTCAAAAAAATCAGTGATTAAAGCCAATTTATTTTCCTTGGCTGACATTTTCCTGCAAGGATTTCTCTGCTGCTCCTGCCTATAGAAGAATTTTAGTTTCCTTTCAAACATTCTACTGGTGCCAAGTTAAGAAGTTACCTGAGGCCGGGCGCGGTGGCTCACGCTTGTAATCCCAGCACTTTGGGAGGCCGAGGCGGGCGGATCACGAGGTCAGGAGATCGAGACCACGGTGAAACCCCGTCTCTACTAAAAAATACAAAAAATTAGCCGGGCGCGGTGGCGGGCGCCTGTAGTCCCAGCTACTCGGAGAGGCTGAGGCAGGAGAATGGCGTGAACCCGGGAGGCGGAGCTTGCAGTGAGCCGAGATGGCGCCACTGCACTCCAGCCTGGGCGACAGAGCGAGACTCTGTCTCAAAAAAAAAAAAAAAAAAAAAAAAAAAAAAAAAAAAAAGAAGTTACCTGAAAGAGAATGCAGAAAAATCAAGTTGAAATGTCTCAGCTTTGTTCCTTTTTAAAAGATGAAAACATAATGCATGACTTAGGTAACACTGCTTCTCTGATTCGGTGGGACAGCTTGATGAGAAGATATATGATACTTTGTACATAACCATTGTTTTTTTGTCATCAATAAGTTGAATCTTGACTTCATTAGAGCCTATCCAAATGCATCATTGCAACGGATCATCTCCCCACATTACTGTATCCATTATGTGTAGAGCAAGTTCATCCAATTTCCCCAACAGTTTATGAGAGAAAAGAACAAATTAAAAAGGCCTACTCTCTTACATATCAGGATGATTTATGCCAGTGTGTGAGCACACGTATTTATATTTTCTCTGGCCCTCCTATTTGCTTAATATATGAGGGAGGAAAGTTAATATTCTTCCGAAAAACTCTGTTCTGGTCTCTACTGATTTGAATATAAAGTTCAAAAGGAGATGATATCTTATAAAGACTCTAAGCTTACTGCATTAAATTAACAATACTAATCTCTGTGTTTCACATGGTACTTATGCAGAGCAGCTTTATAGACATTAAATGAAAACAATGCCAAAGCTGTCTTTTATATGAAAAGCAAGAATAGAAACTTCTCTACATGTCCCTTCAAGTCTTTTTAAAAGATATGCTTCAGCTAGTGGCGGTGAATAAAGGGGAGGAAAGAGAGCCACACTGAATGGGTTCTTCTCCTGCTTACCTTTCTTCAACTTCAGACCTTTCTAAATCCCACTGACCTGGAGGGAATAAACAGGGAAGAAAGAAGCATGGCAAGAAGTAGAAGGAGAAATAGACAACCATTCAAAAATGTTTTAAAAAATCATCAATCACCTATCTCAGGAACTCTGGGAAGGAAACCAGACAACTGTAACATTAGAAAATCTAGTTATACTCCCCTTCCAGACACACCCCATGGAGAAACTTGAAGAGGAAAGAGACGAAGCCAACCTCAGCCTCAAACAATTTTGCACATGGCATAAGAAGATGGTAGGACATGAAAGGGGAAAGCTGCAGGAAGATCTCATAATTCTATAGACCTTAGGAAAATTCCGGCTCATCTCACATTAGTTTTCCAACTCTCCTTTTCCCATTTGTCTATGGAGACAGGACATTTGAGTAGTCCCAACCACCTCTATTCTTGATTTCACATGTCCATTAATTCAAAAATCATCTACTGAAAATCTCTCACATGCTCTGCTAGGATTAATAAAGACATCACATGTAAACAATGTCACTGCTAAGCTTATTGGGCTCAAGGTCTCACAAGGTATGTGAGAGAGGATGTTGGAGACAGAGCCAGGAATAGAAAGCTGTAACAGTGGTATGATATAAGTATGCATCAGGTGCTGTGAGATTCCACTCAAAGAGTTTGTCCAGACATGATTTTTTTGGTAATAAAATTTCAAGTCTGTGATGATTGCCTAGCTGCACAGATAAGTCTTTTTCCAGAATAAAAAATAAGCCAACAATGACCACTTCCTTATTCCACAAATTGTTAGTCTCCATAGTGAGGTATGGAACAAGGTCTGGAAGGAAAATATTATGAAGAATTCTGAATAATGCTTCTACTTACTTATTTTTGGGAGAATTAAGCTAAAGCTTAATGAATTGTATTGAATGCCACTGAAGCACAGTGGAAATTGATGGAAGAAAAGGAAGTTCTATGGTGGCACAGGCGGTGCAGCAAGCTGCCCATCATTGTACAGAAGTTCACCTTCAGTACTCTGCAGCATCTTCTAGTTTGTGTGTACCTTGGTTAACTTGATAGATAGATCACACTACTTAGCATAGCATCTCACTCCAATCAATGCCCATCAATAATAGACTGGATGAAGAAAATGAGGTACATATATACCATGAAATAACCATGCAGCCATAAAAAGGAATGAGATCATGTCCTTTGCAGGGACATGGATGAAGTTGGAAGCCATTATCCTCAGCAAACAAACACAGGAACAGAAAACCAAACACCACATGTTCTCACTCATAAGCGGGAGTTGAACAATGAGAACACATGGACACAGAGAGGGGAACATCACACCAGGGCCTGTTGGGTGGTGGGGGGTGAGGAGAGGGAACTTAGAGGATGGGTCAATAGGTCCAGCAAACCACCATGGCACAGGTATAGCTATGTAACAAACCTACCCATTCTGCACATTATCCCGTTTTTTTTTAGAAGAAAAAAAAACTGCTGTATTAAGGCATAGATGAGAGGGAAACTGCATGTCATCATTTAGTAAGCACAAGGTATGATGTGCTTCTTACATTTTTATGAAGATATTTATGTGAAAATTTTTCAATCATTAAAAGCAGGTATAAAACTGAAATTAGAACTAAGTTCTGAATTGACATGTATCAATAACCCAAAGTACAAATCAAGATTTTCAAAAATAATTAAGTACATATAATCACACTGCCCTCACTAAAATTATTACAAATATTCTATTATTATATACAATAAGATAACAATATGCAATATATACAATTCTAACATGTTAATGAGAGCTAAAACTTTCTTTGATAATTCACAAAAGTGTTCAAATATTTAATTTTTTATCAACCTTAACATTTTATATTTCAGTTTTTCTATGTTTTGGACACAATATTTTAGCAGAGTAATACAATTTACTTATAATTTATAAATAAATAAACACAGTGAGAAATATGTACTCTCTATTTATATCTACATACAGTTGACCCTTAAACAATTTATATTTGAACTGCATGGGTCCACTTGTGGATTTTTTCAATAAAAGTTACACCAAATGTGCCTGCCTCTCCTGTCTCTCCTTCCAGCTCTTCCAGCTCTGCCACTTTGCCTAAAAATCAGCAAGACCACTTGCCTGCTTCTCCTCCTCCTTAGCCTACTCAATGTAAAGACAATCAAGAGGAATACTTTTATGATGATCCACTTTCACTTAATGCATAGTAGACATTTTCTCTTTCTTATGATTTTCCCCCACTCCATTCCTTCCTTCCTTCCAAGACAGGGTCACCTAGGCTGGAGTGCACTGTTGCAAACATAGCTTGCTGCAGCCTCGATCTCCCGAGCTCAGGCGATCCTCCTTCCCAGCCTCCTGTGTAGCTGGGACCACAGGTGTGTGCCAACGCACCTGGTTAATTCTTTTATATTTTGTAGAGACAGAGTCTCACTTTGTTGCCCAGGCTGTTTTCAAACTCCTGGGCTCAAACAATCCTCTGGCCTTGGCCTCCCAAAGTGCTGGGATTACAGGCATGAGCCACCGTGCCCAGCCACAATTTTCTTAATAACATTTTCTTTTATTTAGCTAATTTACTGTAAGAATACAATATATAATATATGTAACATACAAAATACATGTTAATCAGCTGAATATTTTATCAGTAAGCCTTCTGGCCAACAGCAGACAACCAGCAGTTAAGTTTGGGGGAGTCAAAAGTTTTATGTGGATTTTTGACTGCGCTGAGATGGGCACTCCTAAACCCACATTGTTTAGGAGTCAACTGTCTTTTTTAAATTTATAGGGCAGATAATGCAAAGTATGATGACCCCTATCATTAAAGAAGAAACTGAGGCACAAAGATGCCCACTCTAATAATCTTATACCATTTTCTTTTTACTCCATTACCAATTACCATAATCTTACCACTATTTGTTTGCTATGCAAGAACTTTTTTTTTTTATTTTTTATTATTATACTTTAGGTTTTAGGGTACACGTGCACAATGTGCAGGTTTGTTACATATATATCCACGTACCATGTTGATTTCCTGCACCCATTAACTCGTCATTTAGCATTAGGTATATCTTCTAACGCTGTCCCTCCCCCCTCCCCCACCCCACAACAGTCCCCGGAGTGTGATGTTCCCCTTGCTGTGTCCATGAGTTCTCATTGTTCAGTTCCCACCTATGAGTGAGAACATGCGGTGTTTGGTTTTTTGTCCTTGGGATAGTTTACTGAGAATGATGTTTTCCAGTTTCATCCATGCAAGAACTTTTCAGGAACATAAACACCAAGGCTGAAAGCATTTGGGGTGAAATGTACGTCCCCTCCTCCATTTGATATTACTGAAAAAGAATCTATTTGGGAGAAGATGGCAATTTTCAAAGTAAAATGGGTGAACTCTTAGCAATGATAAAAAGTATACCTATACCTTGGAAGACATAAAGATTTTTATGACAACCTTATTTTAAATAATTCTTGAGTTTACATTTTCTAATCTTCCATAAGCATATTTATCTATTCAGGAATATTTGTTAGTTTTTTATATAAAATACTCATAATTGATAAAATTCCGTTTTTTTAAATGGTAGAAAAATTAATTATCTTCACTTAAGATTTGCTACCAAATTGAAAAAGGCACATATCTGAAACAGGATGAGAAAGCAACACATCAAACATGTTTCCTAATGATGAAATAGAACATTGCTATTAAACTTAGAGAATAAAAACAATCGATCATACTCAACTTCAATTTTGTACTTTAACACCATCTGGTAAAATTACAGACAGAATCTAAAACTCATATGAGTAAACATTTTTTAAAAAATTAGTAACTTGTTATGTTTTCCACTGGTTTAATCATTCTTTTTTTTTTTTTTTTTTTGAGACGGAGTCTTGCTCTGTTGCCTCTTTTAATAAAATTGAAGTAAAATGGCTGCATAGTATTCCATGGTGTATATGTGCCACATTTTCTTAATCCAGTCTATCGTTGTTGGACATTTGGGTTGGTTCCAACTCTTTGCTATTGTGAATAGTGCCGCAATAAACATACGTGTGCATGTGTCTTTATAGCAGCATGATTTACAGTCCTTTGGTGAGTTCGTGTCCTTTGTAGGGACATGGATGAAACTGGAAAACATCATTCTCAGTAAACTATCGCAAGGACAAAAAACCAAACACCGCATGTTCTCACTCATAGGTGGGAATTGAACAATGAGAACTCATGGACACAGGAAGGGGAACATCACGCTCCGGGGACTGTTGTGGGGTGGGGAGAGGGGGGAGGGACAGCATTAGGAGATACACCTAATGCTAAATGACGAGTTAATGGGTGCAGGAAATCAACATGGCACATGGATACATATGTAACAAACCTGCACATTGTGCACATGTACCCTAAAACCCTAAAGTATAATAAAAAAAAAAAAAAAATTGAAGTAAAATGACTTAGTGTCGTTTTGTTTCTGCTGTGTTTCTACAGGTCATATTCAGAGTTGACTGAGCACCGTAAGTGTTCAGCCGACTTTGATTTTATTTTTATCGCATGCCTCATAAAACTGATTTAGAAACCTAAAAATGTGTCACTAAAATATTAAATTGTGAACAGTCAGAGCTTGAGTTTCCAAAATCTAACAAGAATGGCTGGCTATGAAGGCAAACAAACATTCTTCAAATGTAGCCAGCCACATTTTAAAAACTACTGGAGGGATCTTGAAGATTCAGAAGTGCATGATTGATACCATGCCAAATTTTCAGAACCAGTAGTCTGTTTTTGGAAGACTTCTCCTGCATGGATGCCTAGTAATATTCCCATCATAAAGTGGTTTAGCTCCATTTTAAAATTATAGGGGAGGCCTAGTACATTTAGAGAAAATTTCCATCCATTAGCATGTTTACAATTAATTTCTACACAGGCATCTTTCTTACATGATCTCTGCTTCACAGAATCTTCATCACATTTCAACTGTCATCAGAATCCAGTTTTTCTCTTGGCTATATACTTCATCATTTTCCTCTTGCTGTTAATGGGTCGATATGATTGATTGATGGACCCCTATTCTGAGAACATGTTACTCAGACTCAGGGGTATTAGGATGCTTTGAGCTGTATGTCACGGTAGCACCCGAAACCTATGTTGAAATGCCCACATTGGAGGACAACTAAATCCTAATGGCTTGCAAGAATAAATACTCATTTTAAATGACCAATGATTCCAAGGAAAAAAGTTAGATACCCACAAAATTGAATTCCTCTCCAGCAATGCCCCTTCACTTAAAGGTCTGGGTTCAAGCAAACGCATCCCACTAGAACCCAGTCCTGAACATTGAAGTAAATGAACAAATGCTCCTGGATGTATGAAGGCCCCAGCAGTAAAGCTGAGCACTTCATAGACTCTCTCTGAGAGCCTGATTGATGCTTACTTAACTTACCAAGGAGAGATTTTATGCTAAGATAGATCATATTTAAGATACTGGTTCTGACATGGACACAAGGAGGAGAACATCACACACCGGGGCCTGACGGGAGGTGGAGGGCTAGGGGAGGAATAGCATTAAAAGAAACACCTAATGTAGATGGTAGATGGTGGGTTGATGGGTGCAGCAAACCACCATGGCAATGTATACTTATGTAACAAACCTGCACATTCTGCACATGTGCCCCAGAACTTAAAATATAATAATTTAAAACAAAACAAAACAAAAAGATACTGGTTCTGTAACATATCTGCTGTGAGACCATGGGAAAATTTCCTGACTTCTGTCAATTTTGTTTTCCTTTTCTGTGATGGGATAAACATACCTATTCCTAGAATTGTTACAGGCTGGATCTGATATAATAACCTTCTGATAGTAATTTACTGATCACTTGAAACAAAGGTTCGTTGTATATTAAATATGTGTTTTTACATATTTTTCATTGGTTAAGCATATTTACTGGTAAGCATGTTTGTTTCCTTCTTTCTAGTTCAGATACCATGAAAGTATGATAAGATTCCTTCAGGAAGGCTCGGGTGACGATTGGGATGACCCCATGTTCCAGGTGTCCTTTATGTAACAAATTACTCTCAAAGTTAGCATATTAAAACAGCAAACATTGATCCCACAGTTCTTGTGGGTCAGGACCTTGCGAGTGGCTTAGCTTGGTGCTTCTGGCCCAGCATTGCTCATGAGTTTGCAGTCAAGGTATAGGCCAGAGCCACAGTCATCTGAAGGTCTGTCAGGCCTGGGAGATCTGCTGCCATGATGGCTCATGCACAAGACTGTTGGCGGGAGGCCTCACTTTCCTGCAGTGCAGGTTTCTCCAGAGGAAGACAGTGACATGGCTCTTGGCTTACCCAGAGTGAATGATCCAATAGAAAAAGAGAGAGAAAAAAAGCAACCAGAATAAATGCCGCAGCACTTTTTTAACCCTAAGCTAAGAAGTGACATAGCATCATGATTGGATAGCCTGGTGTGATGTGGAAGGAGAGTACAGGAAAGTGAATACCAGGAGGTGGGGATCCTTGCAAGCAACTAGCGTTTATATAACATCTCTCAAGTTATAAAGTGCTTTCCACAAATAAAACAACTCTAATGAAGCAAGAAGCCAGACAGTTGAGATTACCTGCCTACGGCCACAGTTATCAACAGCGTATACTCAAAATGACTCAAAAGTGTTATTTTCCATTATATTCTTTATATCTTCTTGGTTCTCTTAGTTAATCAGGATATACTGACTTCTACTTTGACACTAAGTAGCTTCATCTTGATTAAGTTCTAATAGCTAAAGTATTGATTTTCATTTAAAATAAAATACAGTTCTTAAATTTGATAGCAGAAAGTTAATTTAAATAAATTATAACAATGAGAATAAAATACTTTATTTTAGAACAGCATATTTAAAAAATAAACCCTCTATTAACATAATATTGGGCCTTATTCCAAATCCCACTTTCTAAAAATTTAATTTATACTTTTATGAAAATAAATATAAAAACCAGTGGAAATGAGGTGTTACTTGATTTTCTATCTGTAAAGATGCAATTATAACTTTTAATCAACTATACTGACGTACTATACAGACTTGAACTAGCTAGTGGTGGTGGGTAATGAACTATGCTCCTATGTTATTCCAAGTAAACAGCCAACTTTGAGCAATTTTTTTAAAAAAACAGCTGATTTCAGGATAAGTATTAAACAACAACACTTTACTTTATCATTTCTATATGACTGACTTGTAGTCAGTGTTACTGAAGAACTAAAGTTTAATTGTCAGTTAACTGACACATTATTGTACATGTTTCTATCTATGATTTAAAAAAATCCTAACTCATTTTAGATGCAAAGAAACCGGCACATAGTCTCATGCCTTGCAGGGAGTGTTTGAAAACAAAAATGAAGATAAACAATGTCTTATCAGAAGACTCAATCTTCTAAACACTTTAGCTTTAAAAATGTTAAAAACAGATTTAGAGAGGAGAATATTAATGACTTGTCAGCAGAGTTAAAGTGATACTTATAGCTCTTTGCTATATGTATTGAGTTTGTGTCTAGTCTAAATTTTTTCACAGAGTAATAACCAGAAACTTAGCCCTGATGAACATTGAACATGGAAGATCACAGATCAGGCAAGATTGTGATGTGTGTATGTGTGCACACACACCCATGTATATTTCTACCTAATACACAGGATCATTGGTGTGGACTTTCTCTACATCTAATTCAAATAAGCTTTTTGTAGGGTTAAACTGATCTCTATACCTCTTTGTGAAAGTAACTTTAAAGAGGTAATAGTGTATGGTGATTATCTGGGTAATTTAGCCCATAATGGCTATGAGTGGGTAATGTTCCTTAATTGTTTTGAATATTACATCTTGAAGTCAGCAGTGTTTTCACTTTTGCAAGTTATCTAAGAAAGTCTGAGATGCAGTATACTTAGTTGTTCCCAACTATAATCTCTCTCATTGTACCTTTGAGAAAGGAAGCTTAGATTGAGTGTCCTTACCCAATAAATCAAGAACTAGAACTTGTCCCCTTGTTCTTACTTTGGGAATTTTAATCCTATATCATACCACTTTCATCTCCAGATACAACAGCCTTGGCAGTACCTAGAGGAGTGTTTCCATACTCAGTCATCTGTGGATCCCATTCATGGTTGAACAGTACCTGTATTTTACCTAGTATTCTTGTGTGAGTTTTGCCACACCTGAGTAACCTTTGGATCAATATTTTAAAAATAAATTAGTTTTAGTGAAATAAATTTATTTTAAATCAAGTATTTAATTCTTATAAAATTACTGGTTTTCATAAACGGAAGATGCCCATAAAAATCTCTTGTAAACAAAATCTGGGTTTTTGTCTGCACTTCTATGCTTATTACAGCACTGTTTACAATAGCTAAGATTTGGAAGCAACCTAAGTGTCCATCAACAGATGAACGGATGAAGAAAATGTGGTACATATACACAGTGGAGTACTATCTAGCCATTGAAAACAATGAGATCCAGTCACTTGTAACAACAATAATGAAACAGATCATTATGTTAAGTGAAATAAGCAAGGCAGAGAAAGACAAATATTGCATGTTCTTATTTATTTGTGGGATCCACAAATCAAATCAATTGAACTCATGGATATAGAGAGTAGAAGAATGGTTACCAGAGGCTGGAAGGGAGAAGTTGTGGGGGAGGTGAGGATGATTAATGGGTACAAAAAATAATTAGAAAGAATGAATAAGACCTACTATTTGATAGCACAATAGAGTGATTATAGTCAATAATAACTTAATCATATATTTTTAAATAATTTAAAGAATGTAGCTGGATTGTTTATAACTCGAAGGATAAAAGTTTGAGGGGATGGACACCCCATTCTCCATGATGTGCTTATTTCACATTGCATGCCTGTATCAAAATATCTTATGTATCTTATAAATATATACACTTACTATGTACTCACCAATTTTTTTATTAAAAGAAAAGAAACACCATCAAAAAATAATCTGGGCATTTTCTAAAAATTTCGATTTACCACCTTGCCTTGCTGAAGGTTGAGTTTCATATGTTTTCTCTTATGAAAAGTAGAGAGTCACATGTTTTAGGGTGTTGATACGGACATATGTGTAGTAACTTGAGGATGTCCACTGAGGCTATCAAAAGCCTGAAAGAAAGCATGAAAGGGACTGCTTCCGTATTACATGATGCAACTACTTTTCAATGCCAAGTTTCAGTGTCATATAAAATCAGCTTACTTCTACCAACATATGTATCATATACCTGGAGGACTTGTGATCTAGACTCTAGCAGATAGAGAATGGGATTTTAGCCCAAGAACAGGATCCTAGCTTGAGCACGACCACTAAGCTGTTCAGTAAATCTGGTCTGACAACAATTATATACTGAGAAAACCATATGGAGCATCAAGAAACTCAATAAACTTGGTCTCCTTAGGTCTCAGGTTTCTCTGAAAAATGATGGGACTAGGGTGGAGCGTCACTGTGTCCCTTTCTAGAGTATGACTGCCTTCACCAGCTGTTTTCATTATCAACATTTCTGAAACTTTTACATTTTACTTCCCACAGTCAGTGAACTTTTAAAGCCCCAAAGGACTGCCACCTCACCTTTAACAAAGATAAATTAGAAAATATGAAATGAATGCTATCATCTTCCTAACATGATTACCTCATGTTAGTGACATTTCCAAAGTCAAATCATAATCTGGATAAGTTGTCTTCAAGTCTTGTCAAAAGATGACTCTTCCCTTGGAAATCCTAGTGAAGATACCCAATTGCCTCTCCATTCTTGTTAAAGAATGATTATTTTTAGACGAACAGGAGATCCTACTTTCCTCCCATTGCAGCAGAGATATTTCACACTTTTTCATCTAGTCCAAATTCAAAATGGTTATGCCTTATAGATTCTGTCACCAGAAATATACTCATTCAAGGAACTTTGTACTCTGTCATATGTGAATAAATCAGCTTCATGTTCCAGGTCTATTTTATGCTATGTAACTGTTTTGTAGACAATATTAATGAGATTTTAGTCTATTCTGCTATTCCTATATTGGAGTGTTTTGTGTTTTGACTTACTTATCATAGCTTGTATTTACAAAGATGGGACTCAATAAAGTTGGAAAATATATGTTATGAAGCAAATTTGTATAACTGGACATAACCCATGAAATACTGAGTATGTCTTTAAATATATCAGATAAGATTATATAATTAATACTGCAAACACATTTTATAAAATAAAGGTTTTTTTAAGGAAAGAGCAAAAATATCTCTGAGAGTCATAACTGAGATTAATTGTCTTTTTCATCCATCAATCTTCTAAAGTATATGTTCCAGAAAAAAAAAATGGTGCACTAAATCTTAGCAAAGATAACGGATTTCTACAGAAGTACTTTAAGATCGGAGATACAGATTATGAAAGTAGTCCATTAAAAAAACAGAAATGCCAAGTTAGACATTTTGGCTTTTACAAATAAATGTGAATTACATAAGTCAAAAATCCAGATTCTGAGTCCCTCAGACCATTTAGGGATTACTGACAGTCTTCTTTTGAGTTTTTATTTTCAATATTACACATCCAAAGGCTTAACTTGTAAAAGGCATCTGGCCTGATTCACTTGAAGAATTCTATTTTAATTCAAAGGGTATATAATTAGAATACTAGTATTCTAGCACTTCAAGATATTTTTAAAGTTGTTTGAAAACTGCTATATTATCACAGAAGGTTCCTCACTGGCACAGAAAATGGAAAAGTTGCTCAATGTGTTCAGGATGCTCTTGAAGTTACCTTTTTGTTGCCTTCCTCTCTTCATTTCCAGGCCATCAGTACCTCGAATTTACCATCACTGCCAGTTCCCTGCAGCCATCTGCTGCCAGTAGGGTTTCCTAAAGCACTGCTGCAATGGTGGAGCCTCTCCACTCAAAGGCCTGTAGGGCATCCTTTTCCACTGGTATGCATGCCAATGTCACGACCCCTCCCCAATCCATATTTCCAATCATTTCTTTCATTCTGCCATATCAGCCATGCTTTCTAACTCCCGCTACAGCCTCCACTGTTACCACCCTAGTCACAGCCACCACTCTTCCCACTGTTTGTATTCTTTTTTTTTTTTTTTTTTTGAGATGGAGTCTCACTCTGTCACCCAGGCTGGAGTGCAGCTGCATGATGTCGGCTCACTGCAACCTCCTCCTCCTGAGTTCAAGTGATTCTTGTGTCTCAGCTTCCCAAGAAGCTGGGACTACAGCCATGAGTCACCAGGCCCAGCTAATTATTTTGTATTTTTAGTAGAGACGCAGTTTCACCATGTTGACCAGCCTGGTCTTGAACTCCTGACCTCAGGTGACCTGCCTGCCTCGGCCTCCCAAAGTGCTGGGACTACAGGCGTGAGCCACTGCGCCTGGCCCCACTGTTTCTATTCTTGACCCTCCATAGTATGGGCCAGAGAACTTACTCTGTGAAGAGTCAGATGGTAAGTATTGCAGGCTTTGTGAGTCAAACAGTTTCTGTTACAACTACTCAACACTACCATTATAATGCAAAAGGAGCCATAGGCAATATCTACATGAATGAGCATGGCCATGTTTCATGCAAACTTTATCACTGGACATTACATTTCAGTTTTATATAATTTCCAAGTGTCATAAAATCTTCTTTTGATTTTTTTTTTTTTTTTTGGTTTCCATCATTTAACAATGCAGAGGCAATTCTTAGTTAATGGACCATGCAAAAAAACAGCCAATAGACTGGATTTAGCCCACAGCCAGTAGTTTGCTGACCTCTGCTCTACAACTTAATTGTAACTGCTCTGTTTAGAATCCTGCGGTGGTTCCCCATTCCACTCACAACATGTGCTTAGGTCCTCACCATGGCCTAAAAGGCCTCATATAATCTGGTTTCCCTTTGCCTTTCTTCTGTCTTCTCCATTTACTCCCTGGTTTTCCTGTTTCAGCAAACTGACCTGCTTTCTGCTTCTCAAACACATGAAACACAGCCTGCCTTGTGACTTCTGCACTGGCTGGTCTGTCTGCCTGAAATTTGTGTTCCCAGATATTTCTATGTTTCTCTTGCTTGCTTCAAGATTTTGACCAAATGCCATTCCCTGATAGTCTATCTTGACCACTCTATTTAAATTGTAACCACACTGTTATGGACTGAATTGTGCCTCCCCATCCCAAACTTGTTTGTTGAAGTCCTAACCCCCAGTACCTCAGAACGTGACTGTACT
This sequence comes from Symphalangus syndactylus, assembly GCF_028878055.3. NCBI lineage: Eukaryota > Metazoa > Chordata > Mammalia > Primates > Hylobatidae > Symphalangus > Symphalangus syndactylus. The sequence continues at coordinate 29,443,302 of NC_072438.2, forward strand.
TGGAGATAAGATCTTTAAAACAGTTAAAATGAGGCCTCTACGGTGGGCCCTAATCCAATCTGACCAATTTCCTTCTAAGAAGAGAAAATTTAGACACACAGGGAGATACCAGGAGCACACACATGCACACGGCATAGATGGCATGAAGACACAGTGACAAGGTGGTCATCTGCAAGCCAAGGAGAAAGGCCTCAGAAAAAAAATCCAACCTGCTCATACCCTGACTTTGGACTTCTAGCCTCAATTGCTGTGAGAAAACAAATTTCTGTTATTTAGGCTATGTAGTCTGTGATATTTTATAGTGACGGCCCTGTTAAACAAATGCATACTCTAACCTCCACAGACTTCCCAAACCAACTTATCCTATTGTACATTTACCCAGAGTATTTATCACCTACTGACATGCATTTTAATTTACTGGCTTAGTATGTGTATTTTCTGACTCCCCACTACATGAGGCTAAGATCTTTTGTTTATGGATGTATCCAAAGTTTGCAGAAGAGGACCTAGCAAAGGACAGGTACTTAATGAATACCTGCTGGATAAATGAATCCTAGCAATGCATTCATCTCTTATATCCCCTGCCTTTGTTTCTTGGCTCTTCCTGAGAAGTCCAATCCCCAACTCCACACCCATGGCCAGTGAAACCCACCTCAAACATGAACAATGCTAAGAATGTATCTCTTGCCACCAACACTCTGTGCTCTTTCTCTTTGGAGTCTAGTAATACACTATCTGTAGTTCTCTTGTGGCGCTTAATACATTCAAGCCTGTATTGAATTTTCTATATATATGCATATCTCAGAGATATTGCAGGTTCCATTAGAGAACACAGCAATAAAGTGAATATCACATTAAAGTGAGTCATACAAATTTCTTGGCTTCCCAGTGCACGTAAAAGTTTTCTTTACACTGTACTGTAGTCTATGAAGTGTGTTATTGCATTATATCTAAAAAATGTACATACCTTAAATTAAAATACTCTATTGCTAAAAAATGCTAACTATCATCTGAGCCTTCAGTGAGAAGTAATTTTTCGCTCATGGAGGGTCTTGCCTCTATGTTGACAAATGCTGACTGATCAGGATGGTGGCTGCTGAAGGTTGAGGTGTCTAGTGTAATTCTTAAATAAGACAACAATGAAGTTTGTCATATTGATTGACTCTTTCTTTCATCAAGGATTTAACTGAAGCATCTGATGCTGTTTGATAGCATTTTACCCACAAGATAACTTTTCTCAAAATTAAAGTCAATCCTCTCAAACACTACTGCTGTTTATTGACTAAGTTTACATAACAGTCTAAATTCTTTGTTGTCATTCCAGCATTGTTCACAGCATCTTCATGAGGAGTAGACTCCATCTCAAGAAACCACTTTCTTTACTCACCCATAAGAAGCAACTCTTCATCTATTTACGTTTGTTTTTTAGATGGCAGCAATTCAGTCACATCTCCATGATCCATTTCTAATCCTCGTTTTCTTGCTATTTCCATCACATCTGCAGCAACTTCCTCCACTGAAGTCTTGAACCTCTCAAAGTCATCCATGAATGTTAGAATGAACTTTTTCCAAATGTTGATATTTTGACTTCCTGTCATGAATCATGAATGTTCTTAATGGCATCTAGAATGGTGAAACATTTCCAGAAGGTTTTCAATTTACTTTTCCCAGATCATCAGAGGAATCACTATCTATGACAGTTATAGCCTTATGAAAAGTGTTTCTTCAGTAATAAGACTTGGATGTCAAAATTACTGTTTGATCCATGGGCTGCAGAATGGATGTTGTGTTAGCAGGCATGAAAATAACATTAATCTCTTTGTCTGTCTCCATCAGAGCTCTTGAATGACTAGGCGCATTGTCAATGAGCAGCAACATTTTGAAAGTAATCATTTTTTCTAAGCAGTAGGTGTCAATACTGGGCTTAAAATATACAGTAAACCATGCTATAAACAGACGTGATGTTATCCAGGTTTGGTTGTTCCATTACTGAGCAGAGACAGAGTAGATTTAGCATAATTATTAAGGGCCCTGGGATTTTTACAATGATAAAGAAGCATTTGCTGCAACTTAAAAGTCATAAGCTGCATTAGCCCCTAAAAAGAGAGTCAGTCTCCCCTTTGAAGCTTTGAAGCCAGGCATTGAATTCTTCTCTCTAGTTATAAACGTCCTAGATGGCATCTTCTTCCAATACAAGTCTTTTCTTTATTTTTATTTTTGGATACAGGGTCTTACTTTGTCACCCAGGTGGGGTGCAGTGGCATGATCATAGCTCACTGCAGCCTTGATCTCCCGAGCTCATGCAACCCTCCCACCTCAGCCTCCTAAGGAGCTGGGACTACGTACAGTCTCGAGTAGCTGGGACAATGTGCATGCACCACCATGCCAGACTAATTTAAAATTTTTTTAAAAAAAGACAAGGTCTCACTATGTTGATCAGGCTGGTCTCAAACTCCTGGGCTCAAGTAATTCTCCTGCCTTGGCCTCCCAAAGTGTTGGGATTACAGGCATGAGCCACCGTACCCAGCCAGGGGCTTCTTCATCTACACTGAAAATTTGGTTTTCAGAGGAACAACATTTATCAATGGTCTTAGCTGGATCTTCTGAATAAGCTGCTGCAGCTTCTACATCAGCACTTGTTCTTTAACCTTGCACTTTTGCGGTATGGATATGGCTTCTTCATGAACCAGCCTCTGCTAGCTTCAAACTTTCTTCTTCAGCTTCCCTATCTCTCTCAGCATTCATAGAATTGAAGAGAGTTAGAGCCTGTATTAGACCCTTCTTGCATTGCTGTAAAGAAATACCTGAGACTAGATAAATTACAAAGAAAAAAGGTTTCATTGGCTCATGGTTCTGCAGGCTGTACAGGAAGCATAGCAGCATCTGTTTCTGGGGAGGCCTCAGAAAGCTTCCACTCATGGCAGAAGGCAAAGTGGGAGCAGACACATGACAGAGCAAAAGCAGAAGTAAGACAGAGTGAGTGAGGGGGACGCCACACTTTTTTTTTTTTTTTTTTTTTTGGAGACAGAGCCTCACTCTTTGACCCAGGCTGAAGTGTAGTGGTACGATCTTGGCTCACCACAACCTCTGCCTCTTGGGTTCAAGTGATTCACCTACCTCAGCTTACTGAGTGTCTGGGATTTTATAGGCATGCACTATCATGCCCAGCTAATTTTTTTGTAATTTTAGTAGAGACAAGGTTTCACCACGTTAGCCAGGCTGGTCTCGAACTCCTGACCTCAAGTGATTACGTCCATGTTGGCCTTCCAAAGTGCTGAGATTACCTGCGTGAGCCACCACGCCCAGCCAATGCCATACACTTTCAAATGACCAGATATTGCAAGGACTCACACACTATTGTGAGAACAGTACCAAGGGGATGGTGCTAAACCATTCATGAGAAACCCACCCCATGATCCAATTTTCTCCCACCTCCAACACTGGGGATTGTAATTTGACATGAGATTTGGGCAGGGACACATATCCAAACTGTATCAGAGACTTCCTCTGGATTAGGCTTTGGCTTAAGGGGGTGTTGTGGCAGGTTTGATCTTTTACCCAGACCACTAAAACTTTCTTTACATCAGCAATAAAGCTATTTCACTTTCTTATTATTCTTGTCTTCACTAAAGTAGCAATATTAATTTCCTTCTAGAACTTTTCCTTTGCAGTGACAACTTAACTAACAGTTTGACATGAGATTTCAGCTATTTTGGCTTTCGATATGCCCTCCGCACTAAGCTTGATTATTTCTAGCTTTTGATTTAAAAGGGAGAGACATGTGACTCTTCCTTTCCCTTGAACACTCAGAGGCCATTAAAAAGTTATTAATTGAACTGATTGCAATACTGTTGTGCCTCAGAAAATAGGGAGGCCCAAGGAGAAGAAAAGACATGGGGAATAGCTGGTCAGTGTAGCAGTCAGAACACACACAACATTTATGGATTATGTTCACTGTCTTATATAGGTCTGGTTGGTGGCACTCCAAAACAGTTACAATAGTAACCTCAAAGATCACTGATCACAGATCATCTTAAAAGATATAATGATAATGAAAAACTATGAAATATTACAATGATCATAATGTGACTCAGAAACATGAAGTGGACATGTGTTTTTGGAAGAATGGCGCTGATAGTATTGCAAAAGGCAGGGTTGCCATGAAACTTCAATTTGTAAAAAACGCAGTATCTGAAAAGTGCAATAAAGCAAAGAACAATACAATGAGACATGCCTGTATGTTTTATATCCTCCACTAAATGTTAAGCTCCTTTATGGCGCAGCTATGGCCTCATGCATCTTAAAATCCCTTACCGTACCTTCTGAATGTGCCACACATATTAAAGACACAACAGACCTTTGCTGAAATTAGAAAGATTATTACAATAAAAACACTTGTTACTGAACAATTACACATTGTGTCAGGCTCTATTTTAAGTCTTCATGTCATTCGCCTTTACTAACAAAAACCTCATAAAGGTCGGACTATCATTATCTCAAATTTATTGATAAGGTCACTGAACCTAAGATAAGTAACTTGCCCAAGATCATACGACTAATGATTGGTGAAGCCAGATTTTCTTTTTTTTTTTTTTTGAGATGGAGTCTCGCTCTGTCACCCAGCCTGGAGTGCAGTGGCGCAATCTCGGCTCACTGCAAGCTCCACCTCCGGGGTTCACACCATTCTCCTGCCTCAGCCTCCCGAATAGCTGGGACTACAGGAGCCCGCCACCACACCTGGCTAATTTTTTGTATTTTTAGTAGAGACGGGGTGGTGAAGCCAGATTTTAAGCACAGACCTATTGTTCTACAGATATCAGATATCAGGATCTGTAGTATAATGTCTTATCAGTTAGAAAAAAATGCTTACTTTAAACAAGATCATGTCTTTTGCAGAACATGGATGAAGCTGGAGGTCATTATCCTTAGCAAACTATGCAGGAACAGAAAACCAAATACCTGTGGTGCATGCACGTTGTCCGAGCTACTCGAGACTGTACGTGTTCTCACTTATAAGTGGGAGCTAAATGATAAGAATTCATGAACACGAAGAGGGGAACAACAGACACTGGGCCTACTTGAGGGAGGAGGGTTGGAGGAGGGATAGGAGCAGAAAAAATAACTATTGGGTACTAGGCTTACTACCTGGCTGATGAAATTCTGTAAAACAAACCCTAGTGACACTAGTTTACTTATATAACACATGTACCTCCAAACATAAAAGTTAAAAAAAATAAATCTCTAAAGCACACAAAAAATGCTTACTTTAAAATAAAAATATTGCTATCATGTTAAATGAAATAAAAGGAAGCAGCATGTACCTGAATTCTTATGTGTTTTAGAAGCTGGAATGGACAGATTTCACATTTCCCATGACTACTTTTCTTATTCTAAACTCTGAGAGGGTAGTCTTTGTGCATTGGTCAAATTTATATAGCGACTGAAATTTTTAAATTCATATTTCATAATAAAATTCTTCTCTATATCTTATTTCACTGGTAATACTTGAAGATTTAAAACATAAAATAATAAAATGTATTAAATATGTTTGTCTTTCCTAAAACTAGGACTTTAACATCTATGCAAATCTCTCATGCTTTTATAATATTTCATAAATAATTTAAAGAATGAGTAGGTTGTTAATATTGGCTTGTGAAGTAACTAATTTCTACATGTTATGTAGTTTAAAATTTTTTTTACTATACTTTATATCCTAGGAAAAAGCCAAGATTAATAGTTAATATTTTTGGTGGAAAAACAAACTTAATTATAAATTTTTTGAAAATTAAGGAGTTTAGACTCAAAAAATGTTAGCAAGAATATATATTGCACATATTTGTGCAATATACAAGTCATCTGACATTTCTGGGTAGGAAATAACTTTTGGTAGGAGAGTATTAAAGCATAATTAAGTAAAACCCTTTAAGTATATTAATTTACAATTTTATCATTTATGAAGGAGGTCTTTGAGTCATATGTTCTACCTAATTCTGAGCATTTTAAAATCAGTAGAAAGTGAACACATTTTAACATTTTCTAAGGAATTTAAAACAACTGCATAATGTTTTACATAATACACTACACTGATTTATAAGTATCCAAAACAAGACTTAGTGCTATTTGAATCAGTACTGATTCCAGCCACTGTCCTTACAAATGCTGGCTTGTGAAAGTACTCAGTGGCATCCTGAATTAGGATCGCTTTATTTTTTCTGACGAGGAAACTGATATCATGGGGGGAATATAAACTTGTCCAAGGTCACCTGCTAAGACGTGATGGTGTTAAGATAAAAGTCCAGATCATTTTGTTTGCCAGGTCTAAGTGTTTCTACCCCACCAAGCCACCACCTGAGGCACTTGTCACAATGTAAGGTTGTGAGAACAATATGCTTGTGAAATGGGAGAGTAATAATCAGTACGTGGACCAATTAGCTGTTATGACCTTGGTAAAATCACTTGAGTAACTCAGGTCCAGTTGTCTCTTCTGAAAATAAAAAAAGCAGACCAAATGATTTTTAAGATCCATTGAGATGTAACGTGTCTATGATCCAAGAATATATTCTGACACAAAAAATTCTTTATATGAGTGACATGATAAACACAATGTTGTCTATATTGTTGCCATTGTGTTAAGGACTTGTACCACTTTGAGTGCAAACAAGTTTTTCAACCTTCTAAGTTCAGGGATTGTGCTTTTACTTGAAGATAGGCTAGGAGGGCATCATTGGAAGGAACATTTGCATGTATTTGGGAACACGCCCAGCACTTGGCTGTATAGTTTCCCTTGGGGGAATTCAGTAGACACAGCATAAAACTGATCTTTAAAGTTCTAAAAGCTTTTTATAGAACTGGCTTCCTAGTTCTTTAAAGCCTTTTGACTTTTGTTTGGCTCAGGGAATTACAAGATGATTAGGAAATTCTTTTTGTATCTCCCATCATAAAACAGGCTCTATGTATCTTAACATGTTATAGAACAGGAATGTGACTGATTTGGCAGGCATTAAGCCTCTTACCCTAATCTGGTGATCTTGCAAAATAGAAATCTTCCCATTGTAGAGGTAATAATATTGAGCCCAGAAGATTTACTACTTTCTCCAGGAGAAGAAAACTGCAGCTAGAGAACAGATCAACTTAAAGCCTGGTAATACTTTACTCAAAGCACGGTAATGTTTTTGTGTGTGTGTAAAATCTCTAAAATGATAGTACAGCCAAGGCGGTATCTGTTTCCAGTAATTTTACCATAGTTGAAGATGGGAAGGACCTATAAATTTCTAATATTAATTTATTAGTTTATCTTATAGAGATACAACTATGTATTTTTTATTTAAAAAAAAACATTAAAATTCAACTATTATACATATACTATGTTCCCTGTAGAAAAATGAGAAAATACAAATACATTGACATTTATATATAAATCAACCATAAGATGTATGACTTCTTCAATAAATGAGCAAATATACAGGACCTACCCCATTTAAAAATGTGTACAGTTAGAATTCACACTTCCAAGGCTCTCAATTATCTATAACCATTTTTTATGATTGGAAGAAGTACCAGGTAGAGATAGAACAGCAGAACCATAACAGAGATTAGAATGAGCAGCTGAAGTAGCCAAGATCAGAAGTGATTAGGAAGTCACAATTCTACCAACCTTGGAAAAGATATGCAAAGAAATAGGCAGGAGATGGTGTAGCTTTGTCCCCTTAAAAGCACTGGTGTTGTTCAGTTTTGTAGTACTTCCAGTGACCATGTAATGAACATTGACTGTGCACCAGTATGGTCTAGGCACTGGATTACAATAATAAACAACAAAAAACCCATAATTATTTTTAAAAGTTTATATTCCACTTTTACAGACATTTGTAAATATTCTATGTTATTTTAGGTAGTGGTAATTTTTATGGAGAAAACTACGATGCCTCCCAGCTTGTCTGGGACAGTTTGGATTTGTGCCTGTTTTCCTGCTGTGATGATTAAGATTGCCTCTTTTTACTCTCAAAAATGTCCTAGTTTTGGTGACCCTCTCTGTAAAAGAAATTTCAAAACAATGATAATATAAAAATATGTATGGGAGGGGTTCTTTTGGACTGGATGGTCAGGAAATGTCTCACTAGGTGATATCTGAGCTGAGAATTAAAGTAATCACATAGCTCTTAAGGGTGAGTTTGAATCTGAGAGGGGAAAACTATGTAGTCAAACAAAGATGTAGTTTAGATTCTGACAAATCTGGTTTTATACCTTAGCCCCAGCACACCCTAGGTTTGGTACTTTGGGCTAGGCTTCCTGTGAGATACTCAATAGTATACCTTAAGTCTAATAATGTGATTCAGAAAAGAACACATTAAATTATATGGGCAAAGAAACTTATATTTATTTATGATATCCTCTCACAATACCATAAAGAAATAATCTATATTTTAAAGCAACTACTGTGCAATACACACTGTGTTTGGGTACAGCTGGATAATTAAGTATTACCGGTTGAGTATCCCTAATCCAAAAATATGAAATCCAAACTGCTCCAAAATCTGACCCTTTCTGAATGCTCAATGGACACTCAAAGAAAATGCTCAGTGGAGCACTTTGGATTTCAGATTTTCAAATTAGGAATGCTGAACCAGTATATATTCTGCAAATATTCCAAAATCCAGAAGAGTCCAAAAACCAAAACACTGCTGGTCCAAGCATTTCAATGATGAGATACTGAACCAGGTTTTCTGTCTTTTAGAAGATTCTGATCTACCTGAGATACAATTTGAACACCTGAATCTGTTCAATATACAGGGTTGACTAGTAATTAAATGCTGAACAATATGGGACAGACAACTTGTACTATCAGAGCTCAAAAAGAAAATAAACCAATATATATTACAGAATGAAGCAGGGTTCCAAGGAAAGAAAATAAGATCTGAACAGGTGTTTAATTGATAAAATGCAATATTTCCTACCTGACTACTCAAAAAGCCATGGAAATATTGCTCCAGACAGACAACAGGACCCTCTGTTGGGCTTGGCCGGTAGTTTCTGCAGCAATCTGGTTGTGTGGACAATTTAGCTTTTTAGCAAAACTCCCTGTTCCTACAAATAATCCCACTAATCCTCTCTCTCCCCAGCTGCTTCCTCACCCTTCCTGCTTGGCTCCCCTCTCATAAGCCTCTTTCTAATTTTTTCAGAGGAACATATTTTACAGTCTCGTTGCTTCACCTACCTTGCCCATTATTCTTGCCTAAAATTGTCCTTGACTGAAATAGCAAGAGATAGTTTTCCTCTGCTTTTTGAAATCTTAGCATATGTTGGTTGGTTGAGTTAACTGCTTCATATTTATTTGCTGTACTGGCAGGTTGACACAGGGCAATTGGGAATCATGAAGAAATAGCTCAGCAGAACCACGAGACTCAGCTCTTAACAAGCACTTAATAAATGTTGGTTGAATGAATAAATGGCTATTATAGTTATTGAAAACTAATAAAATTAAAGGCAAGCGAGTTTAAAAATCGCAGTCATTTATATAGGTTGCTTTCTATTTATTCCTAATTACCAGGAAGCATAATAACGATTAGGTATTTCAATTATCTTTAGTGAAAATTTAATTTGAATAAAACTACTAGAACATCTTATAGATACCACATCAGTAATAGCGACAAATTTGTTAAATGTGTGCCAGCAACAGAAATAATTGTACAAAGATCCCCATTTTACAGATGTGATGACCTAGCTTAGAGGGGTCATCTAATTGGTCTTCCCAATTGTGGGGTTAGGAATAAAGCTGGAATTCCAACACAGCTCTATGCTATGCTGTTGCCTCTCAGAAGGATGGCTGGGGGTTGAGCAGAGAGAATAGCTCTCCTGGAACACATTTTCATAATACAAACTTTTTTCAGTTATGATGTAATATATTTATATTATTGTCATTAAGACTATGATGAAAAGACATTAGAGGAAGCAAAACAAAACCTGATAGTTTGGATATGAGATAAGTAAAGAAGGGTGTCAAATGATGAAACGCTTTTTATGATGATATATATAACGATGAAATGCTCCCTTACGCCAAACCTTGGCACAGTACTTCTATGCCCACCCTGGCCACTCATTCAGTCCTACTCTCATATTTGTTCTTCCTGAAGTTGGAAAATAATGATTCATTGGCCATCCTCAGACATTATTACATGTTGATCTACTGCAGGGTTTTATTCACCCTCCTTTAAAAACATAAAGTGAACATTAGCCCCAAATAAAGAACACCTTGAGACATCCTGATGTCACTGCTATATCTCTATTAGGAAGGAGAAATAAATAATGTTAAGCATAGAGCCATATTTTGCAGGGACTTGCTAAAAACTGATTTGTTGGCAAAACTAGTTTATATTGCAAATATACATATATTATATATATTTTATATATATTTATATATTATATATTTTATATATATTTATATATTATATATTTATATATTATATATTATATATTTGTATATTATATAATATATAATATATTTATGTATATATTATATATTATATATATTTTATATATATTATATATTATATATCTATATATTATATATTTATATATTATATATCTATATATTATATATATTTATATATTACATATATCTATATATTATATATATTTATATATTATATATCTATATATTATATATATCTATATATTATATATATATCTATATATTATATATATCTATATATTCTATATATTTATATATTTTATATATATACACATACATAAATGTACACATCAATGATGATCTCTGTCATGGTCAGTTGGACTTTTCTTCCACAGTTAAGGGAAGCTCCTCAGATCTTACCTTCCCAAGCCCACAAATGTATCCCAATACTGGAAAAACAGTGTTGGAGAGAAAATAAACTTCATCCAAGAAAAGCCATTGATATGGTTTGGATGTTTTGTCCCCTCCAAATCTCATGTTGAAATGTGATCCCCAGTGTTGGAGGTGGTGGCTGGAGGGAGGTGTTTGGATCATGGGGCTAGATCCCTCATGAATGGCTTGGTGCCCTCCCCAATGTAATGAGTTGCTGATAGATCTGATTGTTAAAAAGAATCTGGGACTTCCCTTCCTCTTGCTTCCTCTCCCACCATGTGACACATCTGCTGGCCTTTCACTTTCCACCATGATTATAAGCTTCCTGAGGCCTCACCAGAAGCCAAGAAGATACTGGTGCAATACTTGTACAGCCTGCAGAACCGTACGCCAGGTAAATATTTTTTCTTTATAAATTACCCAGCCTCAGGTATTCCTTTATAGCAATGCAAAACAGAGTAACACAGCTATCAATGTGCCTAACAAACACAAACCATAGCCGTATCTCACTGAGCTGTAATAACATCTTTCCATAATAGCAAACATCACATTATTTTCAAATAGCATTTAATTTAGCTGATTATAATGACATTCTCTCAGAACACAGAGTCAATTTGTTTGAACGTATAGGTTTACTTTACTTCTGGAATGTAAAAAAACATACAGAGAAATATTTGAGAGAAGTTTTACTGTCAAAGTAAAAGATAAACAATGATAGCGAGCTATGTGGTAGAATGATAGGAACCTCTGCATGACCCAGAGATATGATTAGCTTGCTCATGCCACTTTCAATACCTTTTGAGGGGAAGCAACATGACCACTGTGAGTAATTTTAAATAAAAAAGCCCAGTCAGTGGTAATACCAGTGGTGAGTGAATATAAAATAATCAATACTGCTATGAACATATTTCTCCTGCTTAGAGTAGCTTCCCTGCAGGTTCCTAGGATGGGGTCAGACAATGGAAGCAGTAGGAGAAACTCTGAAAGTAGGAGGAAAATGAGACCAGCATTTTTTTCTTCCCTGAGCTTTCTTCCTATCAGACCTCTGTGGGTAGGCTATATTCCTGTACTCAAGGCCACCACTCTGTCTGGAAGCTTTCTGGACACAGTTTTCCTCCCCAGGCTCTGGAAATGGTTCCTATCTCTTGCCTCTTCAATAGTTTACTGTTACCAGCTGGAGCATACACATTACCCCTTATTGCTCTAAATACAGAGTCACTTTATCAAATTCTTTTCTGGAGTGTAAGATCTCGTTCCTGCCAGAAACAGAAATGATACAGATCACAATCAATGTATAATATCCTCAGTAGTCTTTGTCTTGTACTGTGAAACTTAAACACTTCTTTAAGTACTTAAAGGAGACACTGATGTGTAAGTGCTGAAGTTTCTGGTAAGAAAGCTCTGATTACCTTTAGCAAGAGCGGCAAATGCAGCTTTTTTTTTTTTTTTTTTTTTTCTTGAGACAGTCTCATCCTGTTGCCCAGGCTGGAGTGCAATGGGTGCGATCTTGGCTCACTGCAACCTATGCCTCCAGAATTCAAGCGATTCTCCTGCTTCAGCCTCCTCAATAGCTGGGACTACAGGCGCCCGCCACCATGCGCAGCTAATTTTTTGTGTCTTTAGTTGAGACAGGGTTTCACCATATTGGTCAGGCTGGCCTCAAACTCCTGACCTGGTGATCCAACCCCCTCAGCCTTCCAAAGTGCTGGGATTACGGGCGTGAGCCACTGCGCCTGGCCAAATGCAGCTCTTTCTATGAATATAAGCTCCTCCCTTTAGACCACGTGCAACATGTTGATTAATTGAGCCAACTGGTCAACAAGTGAGTTTTAAGAGTTTACCACGTCTAAGACTATGAGATCAGACCACTTACTACTTTAAAGTTATGACAATGATAAAAACAGTCTTCTTTGGGAAAGAAGAGGCTTTAACCCTGCAAGCTTACCTAATATGCTAATTATAGGAAAAAGAACATAATTTGCAATGTAATAAAACATTAACATGAAAATTACTTTCTGAAATTAAAGAAGGCAACCAGTAACCTGTATATATAAACGTTTTGTTTGTTTAAATCAGAGATCCTGTAATCAGATTTGACAGAAATGGCAGATTATAAGAAGATTAAGCAAGACCATGAATTCCCCACAAATGTCCCTTTAATCCTGATTAGAAAGTTAAACAGGACAAAATAATTATCCTGATAAACTTTAAAATGAAAACTCTGTTGGGAAAAGTAACATAGTGCCATAAATTCATTGGCAGTCAAGTGTAAACATCATTTTTCTTTGCTTTCTTTTTGCTTGAGAACAGGTTTCAATGGAAGAAAGAGCACAAGAAAACAGTGTAACATGGTGGTATTTTATATGCATTTGAATAATGCAAATTTTACATGATGCTATAAGAAATATAATCTTGTTTTATCAGCAAAATTTGAAAGAATGGATTAAAAAGTTGAAAAAAATAAATCAGGAATAGCATAATTTCAGAACAGGCAGGCTGAGAAAATATAAACTGTGTATTTGACTGCCACATGTCAGGGAAATAGAAAATCCTGTCTTTTTTTTTTTTTTTTTTGGCCAAGATTCAACTTGAATTTTGCTAGTGTTTATTTATGTGAGGTCTTTAGGGGCACATCCTTTGTGTGAGATGTGTCTGCCCTATGTGTAAATGTGGCTGGGCTGGGGGACGAGAGAGTACATAAGGGAGAGAGGCTGGAAATACGATTCTGTTCGATCATCTCCAGGGAGAAAGAAGAGAACAGAACGTGGAAGGGCACACAGCCAGAAACAAACTTTGTTAAGTCTCTGATTTTGCTTAGGATCACCTCTTACCTTCTCTTCAGACTTCAAAAATGTAGTATAAAAAAATATTTAAGGCTGGGCGTGGTGGCTCATGCCTATAATCCCAGCACTTTGGGAGGTCGAGGTGGGTGGATCACCTCAGGTCAGCAGTTCAAGACCAGCCTGGCCAACATGGCAAAACCTCTTCTCTAGCAAAAAATACAAAAATTAGCAGGGCTTGGTGGCGAGTGTCTGTAATCTCAGCTACTCGGGAGGCTGAGGCAGAGAGAATTGATTAAAACCCGGGAGGCGGAGTTTGCAATGAGCTGAGATCGCGCCACTGCACTCCAGCCTGGGTGATAGAGCGAGAATCCGTCTCAAAAAAAAAAAAAAAGTAAGTCTTTATATGACTAGCCTGTGGTGACTTGACCCACAATACCTTCAATGATGTCAAGTTTAAGGCCGGAAACCACTCAAAGAAAATTTGTGAAACAAATGTACAAATGTGCACCATCTATCCCTCTCATCCTTTAATCTAAAGCTCTCTACTTGATGGAATGATGAATTCTTACCTCTTGCTTTTAATAATATAATTTCACAAAATTTGAAATACTTTAACCCACTAGTTAAACAGCAATTCACTGTTTCACAGAATTTTTGGGTTTAAATTGCTTTTGCTTCCCTTAGGTGGAGAATTGAACTTGGATATGCCTATAACTTTCAGACCTGAAGCCTGAAACAGAGCTCCAGGCAATATTCACCTCACACATATATTTGGAGAATTCTTGCCAATAGAAAAATGTGTTCAGGTCTTGATTTTTACAGAAAACAATGTACAGAATATTGAAAAATGTCAAAACAACCTTCAAATAAGTACCCTAAAACATGACAATATTAAATTTCACACATAAAGAAGAAACAGTTCAAAACATGATATCTGCAATAACATTCCTCCTTCTCAATGGGGCAGCATTCATATGATAGGATGTTGTATGGGTTCCTGTCATACACAAATAGAAGTGTCGTATTCTTGGAGTAATCCTAAGACCTATCTCCATTTATTTAGGTGTACAAGAATATATTGGGTAGCATGAGCCCCATCTAGAATTGAATATGATATGGCATATCAAGAGGCAGATCTCAAACTGAGAAGAAAATAGTATAATTGATCCTACAATGAACTGAGGCCATTAACTTGTAATATTTGCATATGGATTTCTGTGATTTACTATACGTAACAAATAAACTTTTAAAATGCATGTTTTTATGATAAATACAGACATTATATATGTTTGTAAAATACATTCTTTGAGAAGTGATTTGCCATGATAAAAAATATGTAGGAAGTTTCAGGGAAAATAGATGTATCTTATTTTAGCTGGACAAATCTTTACTTTTGAATCTGTACTCTCTAAAAAAATAATTTTATTAATCAAATTAAATTTTTAATTTGTAAGCAATCCTAGGCATTGCCAAAACTTACATGAAAAGCTCTCACAAAAGGAAATTACTTTTCTCTAACTTGTAATAACACTAATAAGACAAATTGAAGGAAAGTTTGTATCCACAAAAATTTCTTTGAACTTCCAATGTTCTATATTTGTATAAATGGCCCATTTTTGTACCAAATGAGAAGCAGCTGCCAAATATAAAATTATATATTTAAGAATTAACTTGTTTTCAAATATAAAACAAAATCACTATTTCCTCAGATAACACGATTGATCAAAAAAAAAAAACAAAAATAAAGGTCTTGTTGGTAAAAAGAAAAAAAAAAAATCACCCAAGACATGTTCATGTTGTTTTAAATTTTTGATAACTACAAATATACATGCTGATTGTTCAGGATACAATTAGCAGCTGCCTGAATATCCAACCTTAAAGGAAATTTTTTGAGCTAGTTCAACTCTGTTTCCTACTTCTTCATTAATTACTAGCTAAGGGACTTGAAAGTGTTCTAATGAATTTTACATTAGACTCCGCAATATGAATGGTGTATATTATCACAGCATCTAGTAAATGCATACATTGGCTTTTCCAAGTAGCATTTTGAGTAGTTGTAAAGATTCTGGCTGGATATCACAAAATTTAGTATTAGAGACTGAGCCGAAAAGAATTTTTACAAGAAACAGGTTGCTGTAATCACATTTCTCAGGTCATAAATCTATGTTACTACTTTATGATAATCGTCGGTCCTTGTTCTCAAAGTTCAAAGATGCTGTGCTTCTTTTATTTTTCTCCTGTGGTTCAAAAAGAAGAAAGCAATCCCACTTACAGTGATTTCCAAATACGCACTGAATAAAGCTTAAAATATTACTGCTATACTAGCTTTCCATAATTTCCATATTATAAAGTACCATCCAGTGATAAAGTACCAACTACAGTGTTTTAGATTTAATACTTATTGTTTACAGCTTCACAACAACTTACCATTTTCGTAAAATTCCTTGAAATCAAAAGTTTAAGAAAACTATTCAACAAACAGTATGAGCTAGACAGGCAGAAAACTGCACCTAAATCCAGTCAGAAACAGAAAGAACCTTAGGATTGCCCTGTCAGAGAGGAAAGGACAGACAACCATGGAAACCTCATGGAAAGCTTTCTTTTATAAAATATTTTTCTAATTTCGTAGCAAGGTAAAAGATCACCTCTTGCTCATTTTCAAACGTGACATGATACCATAAATGGCACATCATCCTTACTTGAATGTTTAAAGCTAATATGCAGGTAATGTCAAAGTCATAGTGATGGGACTAACCATTTGTAATCTAAAGGTGAAGACTGCGTGAGAAACACCACAGAGCTCCGAGTTGGCAAAAGTCAGATACAGACTCTCAATGATTATTCCTTAAAGAATATCCAAAGTCACCATAATTCACATTACCTAAAGATTAAAATGCGGATATTAACAGGAAATTAACATTAGGATATTAACAATCCTCTTAATATCTATTAATATTTGATGATGCTGTCTAAAATCATTTGATTGTCAGTTACTCTCTTAAAATGGTTTTCCCTTATTACACTAACATAATCGTATATGCAGTTTAGTTAATTATCGTCAAGACTTTACTTTCTTAGGTAAAATGTTGCTCAAATTCATCTCTCAGCTTTATATCAGCACAAGATCACCTCTTGCTCATTGTCAAATGTGACACGATATCATAAATGGCACATCATCCTTGCATCATCCTTACTTACTTACAGTGTGTGACTTTCTTTACTCTTTTTTTCTCTTTATTTAGATTAAAGAAAACAGGTATAGGTCAGTATTTGAAAAATAAGGCTCACAACAGTTCTTTATGACCAGAATCAAAGTGTGTGTTCTATTAACCAAGATTTGTCTCTCAGAAGTTTGGTGATCTGTTAAAAAATATATATTATCAGTGTCAAGTATTTTAGTCCCACTTGTCACTAACTTAATGACAGCATTGCCTAGGGATTTCATGGGCAACAAAACTGTTGGTTTAGCCTCATTATTTTGGAACATATTAAAAATATTTTCTTGCTATCAACACTTAGATTTAAATAGAGTTTCTATTTCAATCGTGCCAATTTTTAAACATTGAAATCCACTGCAATGAAACAAATCTCAAACCTCACATGGACATTTTACTCTTCGGCTGTTTTCATATTTTGCTCACATTTTGCAAGGAACTCAGAGATCCAAAAGAAATATCCTTAACTCTTTCACGGCCAAGCCCTATGATCAAACACACAGGAAATAATCTATGGATTATAATAATCAAAGAGTTCTAGAGAATTTCTAAATATCTGCAGGAAGAAAATCTGTGTGCTTTTTCAGTAAACTGCAGCAATCAGGAAAGAAGAGAAAAATCCCTTGCACAATCATGTATTAAAAAAAAAAAATCTTTCTACTCTGCAGATACTGTTTCCTGAAATTTACCAACAACACTGCCTTGAAGAGATAAAAAAAAAAAAAAATATATCCGTAGAATTTAGTTCTACCCCCAAAAGAGCTGCACTGCATACATTTTTAGAAACATAAATCTCAGCAAATACAGTTGCATTTTATTGACAACATTAAAAATAATCATAACAAAGAAATAGTGAGCTTTCCCTGTTCCATTTCAACTTCATTGCCATGCTCTACTAGCCTCTATTAAAAAAAAAAAAAAAAGTCATTACCTGTATGAAGAGAACCTGTTAATAGTCTGAGAAGGTACTGGGCAAATTTCAATATTTCACGTTTACACCGCTTTCTACAGCCACTCATCTTAAGCAACAAGGTATTCCTCTGAGGACAGCCAGAAGTCTTTGCCAATAATAATAATAAAAAAAAGACAGTCTCTGAGGAGAAACTTCTGTCTCAGTTTATGCACAGGCTGCCTTACAACTCCTGTGGAATTAGCTGTTAACGCCTCAATCAGAAATTCCTTTAAAATGCTAGAGAAGCCAGATACAGCTACAACAGTAACAGGGAGGTGAGAAAACACAGCTTCTCAGTGTGGTGACCAAGTTCTTCTGTGGCAACAGATAGGCTGCCGGTTCACACTTGTAGTAACCCAGCTCTGGTTCTGCTCGGCATCCCCTCTCCAGAAGCAGTTGCAACCTCACAGACCATTCAGAGGGAGGCGGGGCCTGCGATGCCAGCTCATCAGTGAATCAGCATGTAAGCAGGTGAGAAGACAGATGACAGGTCACTGGGTCTGAAACCCTTCGGATACCAATAAAGGGAACCTGCGAGTGCACTCCAGCCTGCTAGGGAGGAATCTCAGGGCCCGAGGCTGCACAAAATGAATGATTCCCAAAAAAAGGAGGTGGGGAGAGGGAAGCATGCTGCTCAAGGTCAGACATCAGACAACTCCCTGACACACTGTTAATCAGATTCAGGAAGGCTACATGGGGGAAAGGCTCATTTGAGAAGCTGACCCTGATTCTGAACAGACTTGACGATTTACCACCAAATGGGGACAATGCTATTTTGTCAGGGATAAATGTATTCTTCTTCATGGGCTGAGAGGTAGAAAACAAGCTGTTTCTTAAAACTGGCTACATTTTCTGCACAGCGCAGGCTCAGGTATTTGGAAATTAGGATACATAATTGTCTCCTTTAAAACACAGTAGCCTAGAAACCACAAATCTTAAGCCCTCTACTTTGCCTCCAGGCAACAGAGCTCCAAAACTAATTTGCTGCGTTGTCCAAAGAGAAAGAAGTGCCTCAGTTTCTTCATATTTCAAAAAGGCAAACACAACCATCTCCCTACCAATCAGCTTTTTTGCAATTTTCACAAAGTACTTTCCTTTTAAGACATTGGGATAGAGGCAGTTGCTGTGAAAGCCAGAAAACTACAGGATTGCCTTCTCTGAAAAAGTGGTTTTCCTGAATTCTTAAGTGCCATAGGCAGTTTTCAGGATTTGTCTACACTCTTAATTTATACTGCTAGAGTTTTTTTTTTTATTTTTGTTTGTTCTGTATAAATATAAATATTATATCTGTGAGATTTAGCACAGATGGGGCCATATTTTAAATACCTAGACAGGCCTTTTGGCTTCTTTTTCTGACAGTTGCAATAATTCTAGTTGAAACTGATAATTCCCAAAAGTATTACATATGAAATTATGTTCTTCTACACTAAAGAAAGAAGCACTCCTGGACTCATAGACTGAAACACATTGAATGGAAACTCACTCTCTTCTAGAACTCTTCCCCATTCCCACCAGTCTCAGGGATCTAACCATTCTAACCATTTAAATGGAATAACAAAGCATGCATTCTAGGAATTTTCAGAACTTTAACTGAAATTATTTAAGATATAAATAGACTCATACACAAAAATCAGCAACATGCTTTCTGAAGTTCTTTCTCCTACACATTTACCATGAGTGATGGCATCCCTAAGTTTGAAATAGGCAGAAGAAATACACAATTGTAGTTCAACACTTGGTTTAATTAGTTGAACACCCCATTTCCTTATCTACAAAAGTGGGAATAGAATGCATATTTTATTTACTTGTTGGAGAGTAAAATAAGATAGGGAATGGACAACCTTAAGCACAGCACTTTTATTCAGAGATATAGAAATTATATACTGAGCACCTATTATGTTACAGACATGGTTCTATGTGCTGGGAACACAGTGGTAACTGAGAAAGGCAAAGCCTCTGTTCTCATGCAGCTTACACCTAAACAAAGAAAACATCAAGTTATCAAATAATAAATAAGAACATACCCCATATAAGTAAGTGCTGTTGAACCAGGAGAGAACATTAAAACCAGCTGGCAGAATAGAAAGTGAGTAGGTTGAGAGGTCAGGAAAGAGATCTCTAAGAAAAGAAGTTAAGCAGGAGTTTAAATTACAAGAAGGAACTGACCGTGAGATGTTTAGGGTAAAGGGGACCTTGAGTGGAGGAAACAGCTTGTGCAAATACCCCAAGCTGGGAATGAGCCTGGCATCCTTAAGCAACAGAAAGAAGGGTGTGGCTGCTGAAACATGCTGAGCCAGGAGAGACTTCTGGGAGACATTTTCATGGATAAAGTCAGGGGCTACAGTATGTGAAGCCTTATAGCTGGGGTAAGGGATTTAGATTTCAGTCTCTTTGCCAGAAAGCCACTCTAGGGAATAGGGGACTTGTGTGATCTGCCTGCTATGTAAAGGATGAACTCCTAGGGAGCAAGAGTGGAAGAAGGAACACACGTGAGGGGGCATCACGGCGGTCCAGGTGAGAAACAATGGTGGCATGGGCAGGAGTGGAAATATAGGTAGTCAGTTTCTGGATATAATTGAAAACAGAATCAGTACAGTTTGGTACACTGAATAGGGACATGAGGGAAAGAAAAGAATTAAGAATGAACTAGTTTGGGACATGAATAACCGAATGGGTAAATTTAATGAGTTGCTGACATAGACATGCTATGGGATTGCTGGATCATATGATAATTCTGAGTTTTTTGAGATCCTCCATACTGTATTCTAAAATAGCTGTACTATTATAATTTACTTTCCCAATAACAGTATACCCGGGTTCCCTTTTCTCTGCACTCTTAGGATACTTGTTATCTTTTGTCTTTTGGCTAATAGCCATTCTAATAGATGTGCAGTGATAGATCATTGTGATTTTAGTTTGTATTTACCTGATGATTAGGGATGTTGAATGTTTCTTCAGGAACTTGTGGGTCATTTGTATGTCTTCTTTTGAGAAACGCCTGTTCAGGTCCTTTGCCCATTTTTTAAATGCATTATTTGTTTTCTTGCTATTGAGCTATTTGAGTTTCTTACATATTTTGGATATTACCCTTTATCAGATGTATGGTTTGCAAATATTTTCTGCCAACTGTGGGTTATCTCTTCACTGTGTTTTTGTTGTTGTTTTGTTTTTTGCTGTGCAGAAGCTTTTTAGTTTGCTGCAATTTCATTTCTCTATTTTTGCTTTTGTTGTCTGTGCTTTTGGGGTCATATATGATAAATCATTGTCCATACCAGTGTCCTGAAGCTTTTCCCCTATATTTCAGTAGTATCACAGTTCCAGGTTTTACATTTAAGTATTTAATCTATTTTGAGTTAATATTTTTGTATATGATGTGAGACAAAGGTCCAGTTTCATTCTTCTACATATGGTTATCTAGTTTTCCCAACACCTTTTATTGAAGACACTGTCCTTTCCCCATGGTGTGTTCTGGGCACCTTTGTCAAAACTACTTCTGGGGATATATATAAAAAATTAAATTAGTATGTCAAAAAGATATCTGCATTTCCATGTTCATTTCATCATGATTCATAATGGCCAAGATACGGAAGCAACCTAAGTGTTCATCAACAAATGAGTGAATAAAAAAATGTGGTATATATACACATTGAAATAATATTCAGCCTTATACAAATTAGGAAATTCTATCATTTGTGATAATATGGAAGAAACTCAAGGATGTTTTATGCTAAGTTAAATAAGCCAGGCGCAGAACAACGAATATTGTATGATCTCACTTATATGTGGAATCTAGAAAAGGTGAACTCATAGGAACAAAGAGTCGAACGGTATTTACCAGAGGACGAGAGGGAAGGGCTGATGGAAAAAGGAAAAACGTTGGTCAAAGGTTACAAAGTTTCAGCTAAACAGGAAGAATACATTTTATTGATCAATTGTACAACGCGATGACCACAGCTGCTAATAACGTATATTTCAAAATTGTGAAAAGATTAGATTTTAACCATTCTCACCACAGAAAGATAAGTAGGTGAGATAATCAAATGGTTAATCATCTTGATTTAATCTTTCTGCAATAACCATATATATCGAAACATCATATTGTACCCCATAAATATATGCCAAGTATTATTTGCCAGTTAAAAACTTAAAAATATAAATAAATACAAATTAATACCGTGTGTAGTCTTCTAGGGTTAAGAGAATCAAAAGATCTGCTTTAGATCTATTAGAATTTAGATATCTATAATGTACTAAAAAATTAAGATGGATGTTTTAATTCATTTAAAAATACATTTTTGTTGTTGTTTTATTTTTTTGAGATGGAGTCTCACTCTGTCACCCTGGCTGAGTGTAGGGGCATGATCTTGGCTCACTGCAACCTCTACCTCCTGGGTTCAAGCGATTCTCCTGCCTCAGCCTCCTGAGTAGCTGGCATTACAGGTGCCTGCCACCATGCCCAGATAATTTTTATATTTTTAATAGAGACAGGGTTTCACCATGTTGGCCAGGCTGGGCTCAAACTCCTGACCTCAGGTGATCTGCTCGCGTTGGCCTCCCAAAGTGCTGGGATTACAGGAGTGAGTCACCATGCCCAGCCTACTAAAACTACTTTTTAAAATGAGAGATAAAACTAGAAATCCTACAAATGTCAAAAGGATAATAGATATGTTGGTCAATGGAGGCTGCTACAACAAAATACCACAGTCTGGGTGGCTAAAACAACAGACATTAATTTCTCACAATTCTGAAGACTGAGAAGTCCAAGATCGAGGTGCCAGAATATTCTGATTTTGGTGAGCGCCCTCTTTCTACCTTGTAGAGTGCTGTCTTCTCTCTGCATCCTCACACGGAGGAGAAAGAGAGAGGTGGTATCTTCCTCCTCTTATAAGGACACTAATTCTATCCTGAGCACACTACCCTCATGACCTTATCAAAACCTAATGACCTCCAAATGTCACAACTCCAAATAAAACCACATTGAGAGGTTAGGACTTTACATATAAATTTGTGAGCAGGAAAAACAAATATTCATTCCATAAGAGAAGAATACTACAAACAACCCTACAACATTATTTTCGTGAATTAGATGAAATGGAAAAATTCCTTAAAAATTACAAACTAAAACAATTCACCAAAGATTAAATAGATAATTTGAATAGCTTTATACCTGTTAAGTAAGTAAATTTAATTTACAATTTATAAAATTTTCCATAAAAAAAACCTTCAGACCACATGGTTTCACTGGAGAATTCTATCAAACATCAAAAGAAGAATTAACACTAATTCTTCACAATCTCTTCCAGAAAATAGACAAGAGTTAATACTTCATAATTCATTTTATGAATACAGTATTGGCCTGACACAAAAACTAGAGAAAGACAATATCACAGAAAAGTAAAGTACAGACAAATATCTCTTACAAGTATGGACTCCAAAATCCTAAACAAACTATTATCAAAGAGAAATTAGCAATATATAAAAAGAAATATATATTATAATCAGGTAGAGTTCATTCTGGGGATGCAAGCCTGGTTCAGTATTAAAAAAATCAAAGTAGTACATCATATTATCAGGCCCCCACAAAAAAAATCACATGATTATATTCATTGATGCAAAAAAAGCATATGACAAAATTCAAAACTCATTCATGATTAAAAAAAAATCCAAGAAATAGGAATAGACAAACTGCTTTACTTTGATAAAGAACATCTACAAAAACCTACGAGTAACATTATGATTAATGGTGAAAGGCTGAATGTTTTCACCCAAAGATAAGGCTCAAGACAAAAAAGTGCTTCAACCAATGTTATTCAACATAGTGTTGGAAGTGCTAGCCAGTATAATGAGATAAGAAAAGAAACTTAAAGGCATACAGATTGTAAAGAAATAAATAAAATCTTTCCATTTGCTAAGATTATTTTCTATATACAAAACCGAAGGAATCTATAAAAATTAAAATTTCTTTTTTTTATTATACTTTAAGTTTTAGGGTGCATGTGCGCATGGATGAAGCTGGAAACCATCATTCTCAGCAAACTATCGCAAGGACAAAAAACCAAACACCACATGTTCTCACTCATAGGTGGAAAAATTAAAATTTCTAGTATAAATTAGGGTCTTCAGGAATGTCATAGGATACTAGCTAAATATTCAATTATACTACTTGAAAAAAATCTGTTGTACTAGCAATGAACATATGGGCACTAAAATTTAAAATACAATATCATTTACAATGACTCAAAAAATGAAATACTTTGGTGTGTGTCAAACAAAACATATACAAGACTTGTGTGCTAAAAATTACAAAAACTATGATAAAAAAATAAAAAGATGATTTAAATAAAACACAATAAAGATGTCAGTTCTTTACTGCAACTGCAAGCAAAATTACAACAAGACTTTTCGAATATAGACAAGATTTTTCAAAAATGTATATAGATGTACAAAGGAACTAGAATAGCCAGCACAACTTTGAAAAGTAAGTCTTGAAATCAGGTAGAATGATTTTGAGACTTATATGGCTGCAGTTCTCAAGTTTGTGAGGTATGGTTAGAACAACAGATGAGCACATGATTCAGTGGTACAGAGTAGAAAATGCAGAAACAGAGCCACACAATTATGCACACCTAATTTGGACAAAGATGCAAGAGCAGCTATTCAATAGATGAAAGACAGCCTTTCAACAGTGATGCTGGAGCAAACAGACATCCATAGGCAAGAACCCAACCTTGGAGAAGATCTCACACCTTGTATAAATACTAGCTCAAAATACATCACAGGCTTAAATGTAAAATGTAAAACTGTTAAAGTTTTAGAAAAAAAAAAAGAAGAAAATCTTCAGAATCTAGGGCTAGGCAGAGTCTTTAGCAATATTCATTGCTGGTAAAACAGATGTTTTCAATTAGTATATATTCCAAAAACATGAGCCATAAAAGGAGAAATTAATAAATTAGATGGCATCAAAGTTTAATACTTTCACTCATCAGAGACCCTGTCAAGACAATGAAGAGACAACATACAGAGTGAAAGTGAAATCTGCAAACCACTTATCTGACAAAGGATTTGCATCTAGAATATATAAAAACTTTGAATATTCAACAATAGAGAAGCACACAATCCAATTAGAACATGAGCAAAAAACATGGAGAGTCATTTCACCACAAAGGTAAAACAGAGGGCAAGTAAGCACATGAAAAGATATTTAATAGCATTAGTAATTATTGAAATGTAGACTAAAACTACAATGAGTTATTACTACACATCTATTAGAATGGCTAACATAAAATCAAAAATAGTGTCAAGACCAAATGTTGGCAAGGACACAGAAAAACTGGATCACTCATACATGGACAGTGAAAATGTAAAATGTTACCGTCACTCTGGCAAACAGTCTGGTGGTGTCTTAAAATTCTGAACATACATCATCTACAAAACCCAGCAATTGTACTCCCGAGCATTTATCCCAGAGAAATAAAAATTTATTTTCACACAAAAACCTGTACATGGATGCTTATAGCATTTTGACTTGTCATAGTCTTAACCTAGAAACAACCTAGATGCCCTTTAATGGGTGAATGGTTAAAGAAATTGTATATGTCCAAACCATGTGATACTAGACAGTAATAAAAAGGAATGAACTAGTGATAGACACAATTTGGATAGCTCTCAAGGGAATTACACAGAGTGAAAATGCAAGTCTCAAAAGATTACATACCACGATTCCATTCATATAACATTCTCAAAATGACAGAATTATAAAAGTGGAGAACAGCTTAGTGGGTGCCAGGGATTAAGCAAAGGGTGGGGGCAGAAAGAAGTGCATTCGCCATAAAAGTGCAACATGGCAGATCCTTGAGGTGATGGAAGTCTTCTGTGTCCTTATTGTATCAATGTTGATATCTGAGTTGTGATGTTTTATTATAGTTTTGTAAGATGTCACCACTGCAGAAAACTGAGTAAATTGTACACTGCATCTCTCTGTATTATTTGCTTATAATTCCATGCTAATCTACAATTATATGCAAATAAAAATTTAATGAAAAATTTAATAAATAAAATTTTAAAAATACCTTTTGAGCCCCTTCTATGCACTACTGTTTTAGGTGCTGAATATACACGAGTGAATCCAACAGACAAAATTGGTGTCTCATGGAGCTTATAATGGGGAACGGGGAAAGTAACAACAGAACAGGCAAAGGGACACTGAGCATGTCAAATGGAGGGAAGGGATGGCAGGGCATGTAAAGCAAGGTGATAACAAAAGTCCTCATGAGAAAGGGATGATGTTTGAGTAAAATTTGAAGGTGGTGTAAAAGAGACCCATGTAGATACCTGGAATGTGCACGTAAGTGCTTTCTCTGTATATGTAACTTTCTGTAGACCCTGGACAGTCAGCTAATATTCCACAAATCAATCTGTTTGAAAAACCTTCTCAAAATCAGCCCTCTGTAGAAGGTTCATTTTTCACATTGAAGCCTAGACCACCAGTATGATCAATATTTTCTCTAGGGAAAGTAATTACTAATCACCAATTGTGTTGGATGTGTGCAAGGATCCCACTGCCTGTATCTATGTGTTGTTGGGGAGTATGCAGGGAAAATAATGTTGTTTAATGCTATCCTTGGGAAAACACAAAACATAATTAGGAAGAGAACTACACAAATATCACAGAGTATTAGAAAACAAAAATGTTCTTTTAATGATCAGCTAATTTGGATTAGATATAACTACCACTAGCAGCAATATCAAGAATCAAGAGTTGCATGTTCAATAATAACAGATGTCTTTAATATTTCAGAGATGTTTGAGCAAAGCCACTGTCATTTACAAAGAAATATAAGTGAACAGCTCATAAGGGCTTAAAGGTTTTCTAGATGAAATCAGTTTTGGCTCATGGTAAGGGGACTACTAAAATTCCTAACAGTAAAGTTACAGAAAAATTTAGTTTAAATGCAAACCGGCTCATCATGTGATAAGAACAAAAGGTTCCTTGATGAGTGATGATTCCACAAGCAACTACTGGCCATGTGAAATAAGTTACAGAAGGACATAGAAGTGTAGGCTCATTTCAAGATATATTTCTCCTAATTGCATTTTGGAGGAAATGTTTTTCAGAGCAGCTCTTTTAGAGAAGGCCAAAGTCCAAATATGTGAAATCTTAAATGCACTTAGATGATACTCATTGCTTCTTAGAATGGAAAAATAAATGTGACTGATTGATTAAGGGAAGAAGGTTGGCTTCCCTTCAAGGAATGAGGAGTGTAGTGATTCCCAAGAAGACTCTTCTCACAATGGAGTTTGCTCGCAAAGACTGCTCCTCTCAAAACATCTTGGTGTATTCTCTATATCTCAGTGGGAACAGACATTGTTATGCCTTTCAAATTGTCACAAGTTGCAAAATTAAACATGTGCAGCATAAAAATAGCACACCATGGGGCGCAAAGAGAAGCAGAGCAGAGCCTTACGGCAAAGTCACAGGTTTTAAAAGTGGATCTTGATAAAATATCAGACTCGCTACTGTCCATTAGGGAGGAACTCCCCAGTGCCAGGTCCATTATTATTCCAGAAGCTGTTCCCCTACTTCAATGAGTAAAGAGCATGCCATGACACTACCAATGTTTGTATCGACTTTGGTTATAGCTCCGTGAATACAAGGCAAGTCAAAATCAACCCTACTGGCATAAGAAGTCCTCTTTTAGTATGGCTAGGTCTAAATCGACCACAAACCATACGATAAACATTTTAGGTAATGCCTAAATGATGCCATTGTTGAGGCTTTCTGCCATAGTCTAATGTCACACAATGAAGACTAAACCATTGATAGATATGAGGATTCTGTATCACCTTGGTATTGAGTGTGACAATGTGAACAAATATTTACATGTAAATAGAGTTACAGAAGTATCTACTAAATACAGATTATGAGCTTTAAAAAGTAAAACAAAACATCTTGGAGGGCCGAAGAAGTGAAATTTTTTCTAAAAGATGAGATTGAACTATTCTTTGGTTGCGGTTTTAAGGAAAGCCACTGTTTGTTATTCATGAGTGTTCAGAGGTAAGGAAAAGTGTTTATGACACACGTGTAGATTTTGGACAAATAGTCCATTGGAAATGTGCACCAGGTAGAGGTGAGGCTCCACTGATGAGACCCCACCCACCTAAAACTCTGTCTGAAGTCCTCATTATTGTTGTTACAGAAGATGGGAGCAGATGTGTTTAGCTGAGGGAGAGCCCTGAGAGTCAGAGACGGATGCTTACATCATACTTAAAAGAAAATAAAAATACACTGGAGACACGACTGGCATCATGGACTTGGAATTTGGATTCTGTGTCAGCATCCAGGACTTCAAAAAAGGAGTCAGTAGGGTTAGGGGAGCTGAGTTTCCAGTAATAGATTTATACCTAGATTATAAGAAAAAAGGATAAGACGTGTCCTCAAGCCCAATATTCCATAAAATTAGGCTGACATTATCCTGAAACACACACACACACACACACACACACACACACACACACACACGGATAATGTCAGCTAATATACATATACAAAATCAACTTATGAGAAATTATCTTTTTCCCACTCTTTGGTGGGCCATTTAGAATAAGGAACTGGGGTTCTAATTTCACACTGGAACATAATATCAAATTGTTTACCTTTACTCAGATGCATTCAGATGCCTTTTCTCAGCTATTAAACAGTCATGCAGTCTCCTGCCTGACAAAACACATGTAGTTACAGGAAGTATTAAAATAGTATCCTACAGTTATATAACCATTTTAAAGTGTTAATATATAAACTTTTTTTCTTTATTGAGATCCCTGGAGCTTATCCACTTAATTGTATTTACACTCCTACCCATTTTTTCTCAAAGTACGTTTGGCTTATTTGCATCAGAACCACCTGGAATGCCTGTTTAAAATGCAGAATTCTTGGGCCCCGCCTCCAATATATAGACAGAATTTCTGAGTATGGGGTGAAGAGTCTTACAGATTTGATATCTCCTGAGTTCTCAAAAACACAGACTTTTGATAATCAAAGCGACATAAGCCAAATACCATCTTGGAATGAGAAGTCAAAGAAAAGCCAAACAGCAAGCTGAAGATGACAAAATTATGGCTCTATAAAGTCCCAATAACCCACCAGATATTTCTGCCTAAAGCCACCTGCAGACCACTGAGAGGCTGGCATGTGGTCTTGGTAATGCATTCCCAGCCTTCCATTTCAAAACAAATCACAAGTGAGTCAAGGAAGCCTCATTTTCAGTTATATCAAAGGCAATCAATAGGCAGCTTTAAAACAACGAGGTTGCTCATTTGGCTTGAACAAAAGTCATCAACCGCAAGCAATCCTGTGGTGTCCATTGGAACCTAATGGACTCACACAGATTTGCAAAACTTTTTACAATAGTTTAGGTTGCCTTTTTACAATATTTTATAGATTAGCCAGGTAACTAATATTTTTTAAAAATTAGGCCACATATGTGATTTAAACCTTCGAATTCAGCATGCTATTTTCTCTCCTTCCTTTATTAATTTTTCTGCAGATTAGTATTTTTTAAATTATATTACATATACTATTAGACTAATATAAATATGAGTAAGCTGAACTCTAACAAAAAAATACTTGTGTATATTTTTTAAGGGACAGGCACAGAACTTTCTTTCTCATTCTCTTGTGAGGTGAGATCCCAAAAAAAACCAATTGTGAGTCTGGTGTAAGTAACTGAAGGACAACAGCATAACAAAAAAAAGAATTAAAAAGAACAATAAATGTGCTGACCTTCCCTTAACCCCCAGACAACATATGCAGATGATGAGTTGACTCAGTATATATTTATTGAGTTTCTACTTATCAGGTAGAGGTTGAGAGCTGAGTTTCACATGACGTTAAGATACAAACTGAGTATTTGGAAATGATGATTTACCATTCAGAAGAAAGTCGATGTTGAAGGTCACATGCTGATATCATTCCTGAAGACATAGCAATTAAAACTGAATATGGATAGAATACCTGAAGGAGACAGAGGTGCCCTACAGGCTGTCGTCACATTGTCTCAGTTATAAACGGCACTGCCCTATTTTTCACCTGAAATTGTACTGTCTTACACTATTTCTTTATCATAAACAGATACTAGTTTTTAAGAAAGAGATGCAAATAAATTTTTTTTAAAAAAAGATCGTCAACAAAAAAACAGTCTAAATATTATAAAAAAAAGAAGAGTGGTATTAAAACAGAAGTATTCTTGATTTGCTCAGTAAAAAAGATTTTGTTACTTATGTAAATACCTAGAAATAGTAGAGGCAGTGGTATTTGAGAATCACAGAAACATATATACTCAGTGATGTCTTGTCTACACCAGGTTACGATTCTCTTTAATGTGAGTAATCCCTTTTGTGCTAAAATGTCCAGTGATGTTTTCATAACTACACTAATGCCATAGGCCAAATGCCAAAAGAGAAGCACATATCCTAGTCCAACAGCTAATAATTACTGACATCATGTAATGATAACCACCAGAGCTGCTAGCACATGCAACTTTCAGATTAAATTGGATAGGAGGGCACACATTGGCATGCCCTGCTGGAAAATGTAGCAATAGAACAGCAACAAGACATAACTGCTGTCATTCTTCCCAAATTATATATTCTTGTTTTTACTTACATAAGGCAAAATATTAGATTATGTGGAAGATAAATACCTCTTTAGTACTTCATCCTACAAATCTAAATTCAATTTCGACTAGGTAAAGGCAAAGCTTGGCTCAGAAATCCTCTGTGCCTTTTGAATGTCCTTGAGTGTTTCCTAAGGATTCATTTCCCAACAGCAGTCTGAGGACGATCACACTCACACACTCCCCTGGAACCTGCTGCCATACACCCTTCTCATCAGAGAAGCGTGATGAAATATTCAGGACCCCGCCATCGTGGTGCACAGCAGAGTAATGCAGGGCTCTGACCTCCTCCAGGAAAATCAGTCAGGGAACAAATGCATGACAACAGGTGGTACTAACTATGTACTGTAACCAAAAACCACCTAAAGCAGTTTTCATGTTACACACTCTCCAATGCTCACTGCAGAAGATGTTGTACTAAAAGCTTTTTTAAATGCATGCTGCAGATTCATATGCAGATCCAGCCACAGCTGACCTTCGGCTCCACGTGAACTCTGTAGCCAACATGTGCCTGGATGGGGAGGCAGTGGAATGAGCTCTGGACTGAGTCAGGCTTGTGTCTGGCTCTCTCAAGGACTCAAGGACTAAAATTGGGCAAGTTGCATCAAGTTTCAATCTCTTGATATGTAAAATGAAGGTATTATATTAAACAACATCTGTTTTATGTTCCAATTCAAAAAAATCTAGAGATAGAATTCTAAATATCATTTAAATAGCCAATGAATACCCTGTAATGTGGATCTACTTCCGTTTATTCACCCTTACCCCTATTGATAAACTTTTAGGATGTTTCAGTTGTACTGCTATTTCAAACACTACTGCAATGAACAGCCCTGTACACATATCCTCACAATATAAAGCTTTATTTTTTCTATAGGTTAATGTCATTAACGTAGAGGCATGTCTACTACCTATGGTTAAGTAAAAAAGCAAGTTAAGAAGATATGTACATGTGATATGTATGATCCTACTTTTATGAAATAAAGCTACCTTCTCTATAGGGGTATATTTCATTTGTGTAACATAGCAGCCTACTTTCTTGAAGGGACAGAAGAGATGCTATAAGAAAAAAGGAAATGGGCCGGATGCAGTGGCTCACGCCTGTAATCCCAGCACTTTGGGAGGCTCAGGCGGGCGGATCATGAGGTCAAGAGATTGAGACCATCCTGGCCAACATGGTGAAACCCCATCTCCATGAAAAATATAAAAAGTAGTTGGGTGTGGTGACACACACCTGCAGTCCCAGCTACTCAGGAGGCTGAGGCAGGAGAATCGTTTGAACCCGGGAGGTAAAGGTTGCAGTGAACTGCAGTGAGCCGAGATCGCGCCACTGTACTACAGCCTGGTGACAGAGAGAGACTCCATCTCAAAAAAATAAAAAAAGGAAAAGGAAACCGCAACAGAATGGAAGCTCCCACAATATAGTGTTAATATTTAGAATATAAAACTAAAATGTATAAAAATATAAAACATTTTCATATACTGCTTTGAAAAAGAAATATAGATTAATGAAAAACTGATTTCATTAAGAGATATAATATATAGGCAAATCTTAATTGGATTCCTTCTGTTATTGTTTTTCATATTGTTTTTGCAGAAAAGTAACATACAGACAAAAAGGGAAGTAATGAACCTGTGATGTGCATTTCTCGAGCAGTTCCAGGACTGTGAAATACCAATGATATCTACTTATTCTCTATGGGAAAGGCACCAGGATGAGAAATTCTCCTGAACTGTATGAACTAATCTTCACAGGAAATTTTTTAAGTAGGTTTTATTATCCTTCAAAAAGGATAGGAAAACTGAGGCTGGGAAGGGTTAAGTAACTGGCCTATAACTCACTGCAGCATAAGTATCAGACCTTAAATGTGTTCCATTCTTTGCCTGACCCCAAACCTGTGCTCTGAAGCATTGTGGAACATCAAAACCCTCTCTGCCTTCCCTACAGCCCAAAAATTCTCAATTTTCTACTATGGGAGGTATTAAAATTACACTAGATAAACCTCTATTTTAAAAGTATTCAAAACAAAACACAACACACTTGCTTAGAACAATAATAATAAACATTACAGAATAATATCATCCTTCCCGTTCTAAAATATTTTTAAAGAATATGATAACTTTATATTGGGTCCTAGATACCATACTGTATTTAGGGAATTTACCAAGATAGAGCTGGCTTTATTTTAAGTTAAACAAAATGAACTGGCTTTCTTGTAAGCTAGGTTCAGTCTACGATTATCGGTTCTGTACAGTGTCTCCTCGTGGGCTAGTGAAACAGGATGGGGGGCAGGGAACCTCCTTCCCATCTTTCACTAGCCTGAGAAGTATCTTTTCAATATTTTATAATTTTGCCTTTGGCAAAGG
Source organism: Symphalangus syndactylus (assembly GCF_028878055.3). NCBI lineage: Eukaryota > Metazoa > Chordata > Mammalia > Primates > Hylobatidae > Symphalangus > Symphalangus syndactylus. The sequence goes on from NC_072438.2 coordinate 29,476,127, forward strand.
GCTGCTTATCTCCTGGGAATTCAGGCACATTTTGAAGATTTCCCCATAGCCAATGAGCACACAATGATTATTCTCACAAAAGTTCTTAGGAAATGTCGCCTCTCTTGTGTCTCCTTCTTTCTAGATAAGCTCTCCCCACACCTTTCCCCTGAGATAGCCTAGAATCTCCCTTTTTATATTGCTGCAGAAACACAAATTCATTTCCACACACGTTTACTCTGGCACCTATAGCATAGATCAATGCTATGGACAAGTGCTGTTGTGTGGGATTTAAAAGTAAATTCCCCATTCAGAGTTTTTTTTTAAAAATCTGGTCATAGCAGCCATTAGTCAACTTAGTCTTCATTGCCCTCCTTCTTATTTCTAAGCATGATTCATTCAGGATATAAGATTGCATGGGCAATCATTCTAGTATTAAACACCTTGGAAAGATGAGGACCATCTTCTTCCTCCCTGTGTCTGATTCTCTTTCTGTTCCATCGTCTTTCCTTCCCCATTTCCTTCACTCTTTCCTTCCCTGTCCGGGTCTGTTGAATGCTGACTCAGGCTATCTGTGCTTTCCAGGCCAGCTCTTTCACTTATTGCTTATGATTTTGGCCAAGCCATTTAAAATGTCTAAGCCTCAATTTCCTCATGGGTAAAGGAAGCTAATAAGGTCTACCTAATGGACCCACCCAATAAAATTCTTTTGAGAATTAAGTGGGAAAATGTATATTAAACACATTGGAAACTCTTGTCTACAGGGGATATGTCATCAGTGAAAGTTGTTACTGCTGCTGTTTCTACTAGATTCCAAATTGAGAAGAAAATCTTTCTAAAGCAAGTATCAAGTAGAGTTAGGAGGAAGCATCTAAAGTTTCTGCAAGGAACATGGCACATCTTCTTGAAAACTGCTGGGATGATTATTTGGATAACAGGAGTTGGCACCATTTTAGTTATTTTATAGGCAATATAGAAATATATCTGCACTTCTCTTTAAAAAAATTACTAATACATAATAGTTGTATATTTTTATGGGGTACAAGTGATATTTTGCTCCTGCATAGAAAGTGTAATGGTCAAGTCAGAATGTTAAGGTTGTCCATCACCTCGAGTATTTGTCATTTCTAAGTGTTGAAAATATTTTGAGTCCTCTCTTCTAGCAATTTTGAAATATACAACATATTCTTGTTCACTATAGTTACCTTACTCTGCTACTGAACACTAGAACGTATTCCTTCTACCTCACTGTATGTTTTACCCATTCACCAGCCTCTCTTCCTACATGCCCTGCCCACATATACCCTCTCCAGCCTTTTTCCCCCATGTTCTCTTTCCTTCATCACATAAACACTGGCTTTCTAGTCAATGGGAAACAAATTACCAAATGATCATATTTCACAGCACAAGCTCATGTGCAAACCCATGATTAGACTTCAATCACTCAAAAAAATTATAAAATTGAATGAAAATGATATGAATATGTACGCATTTTCTGACAAAAGAGTCCAGCACTTCCACACAATTCTAAACAAATTCTAATAATCCTGAAGCGATTCTATACTGGATATATTGTATATAAAGACATCATCAGATTTATTTTTTCCCTAGAAACCTAAGGAGTAAGTTTAATATACTCTAAAAATATAGTCTAGTGCAGTGTTTTGTCACCTTTGAGATGGTAGTCCCCTTTGATAGTTTTATACAAATTATAAACTTTCTCTCAAGATTAATAAATTGTCATCAATAATGGCTATATTTTCCAAGGCTCCTGGTGGTAAATTCTCCTTCATAGCAGCTAGGAACATTCCACCTCTCCCTTCCTTGACATACTGACTACTTTACAATCTCCCCTGATATTTCTCTGCTCTCTAATCTCCTTTGTTCTTTGTGAGAAGGCCACAGCAGTGAGTCCTTCTATAGCATTGGCTACCTAGGACATGGACAGAGAAGGAAAGACACAAGGAGAAGGGGGCAAAAAGAAGATGGGACAGAAAGGTAAGAGAGTCAGACACAGAGAGGAAGGAGATAGACACAGGAGAAGAGGAAGAAAAAGGACAGGAGAAGAGGAAGAAAGAGAGGGACGAAGGGGGGAATTAATGGGGGAAGGAGAAGAAGGGAAGAGAGAATATGACTTGGTAGCTTTTGGTAGTTCAAGAAGTAGGTTTATGAGGAACACCTCTTTCAAACCTCTCAACTTCCTTCCCCATTCAACACATTTGCTCTAAGATAAAGGTGAAGTAACTGAGAACAGCCTGGCCTACAGCTTTTACAGTGACCTATGAATGGATATTATATAGAATGTGTTAATAATTTTCCTTTGATGTATTTTATTTATTTATTTATTTATTTATTTATTTATTTATTTATTGAGATGGATTCTGGCTCTGCCGCCCAGGCTGGAGTGCAGCGGCCCCATCTGGGCTCACTGCAAGCTCCACCTTCCAGGTTCACGCCATTCTCCTGCCTCAGCCTCCCAAGTACCTGGGACTACAGGTGCCCGCCATCACGCCTGGCTAATTTTTCTATTTTTAGTAGAGATGGGGTTTCACCGTGTTAGCCAGGATGGTCTTGATCTCCTGACCTTGTGATCCACACACCTTGGCCTCCCAAAGTGCTAGGATTACAGGCGTGAGCCACCGAGCCCGGCCTGATGTATTTTATTTTACACAACCAAGTTACTCAGCTATACTTTACTGACAAACTATTTCTTGGAGTATGAATGAGGGGGACAACTGCCTCCTTAGTGAACTGAACCAAAAAATCCCTTCTATGCCAGTTTTGCTCTTTTGTCCTGATAACATATTAGATGTCTCTGACATTTTTGCTACAAGATAAATTATTTTCAATTCAGTTTAACAAATGTGAATTGGATTTCTTATAGCTTTCTTATATTGAGCCCAAGAAATAGAAAATTTATATCTGTTCTAAAAATTGAGAGGACTGCAAATGTCAGGGGTGAGTTGCATCCATCAAAAAAAAAGTCCTAACTGAAAAAAGTTATTTTTTCTAAAAATTAATTTGCTTTCTTCCTGAAAATATCTACTGTTTCCATGATATGGTTTTCAATCTTTTCTTTGTGCTTCTGATATCATAATTGCAAAATATTTCACTTGAGTCTGCATTATTTATTCACCCATCAGTCAATCATTTATTAGGGAACTGTAAAATCAGGTTACCTTGATACGACTTCTCTGATTTCTTTAAGATCAACATTAAAGTGGAAACACCTGGGATCTAAATAACTAGAGAAAATTTGCATACAAAATGAATTAGCATCACCATTGAAAAGCCTCTTTTATCCTAATCTGAAGTTTATGGGGAGCAGCTAAAACTAAGAATAAAACAGATCATTCTTGGTCAGCTTTGATGATCAGACAGTTGTCTACGGAACCCCAAGTCTATGAGCAAAGTGACTCAGTTTATGTACGGGGCCAACATAATAGTCTTTTTTTAATTTTTATTTTTATTTTTGAGATAGAGTCTTGCTCTGTCTCCCAGGCTGGAGTGCAATGGCATGATCTCGGCTCACTGCACACTCTGCCTCCTGGGTTCAAGTGATTCTTCTCCCTCAGTCTCCTGAGTGGCTGTGATTACAGGTGCATGCCACCACATCTGGCTCATTTTTTGTATTTTGAGTAGAGACAGGGTTTCGCCGTGTTGGCCACGCTGGTCTCGAACTCCTGACCTCAGGTAATCGCCCACCTTGACTTCCCAAAGTGCTGGGATTACAGGCGAGAGCCACTGCCACCGTGCTGGGCCAGTAGTCTTTAGTTTCTGAGAAAAGGCAGAAACTGCTAGTTCCTTGAAACCCTATAATGAGGAGGTATTGGGTAAAGTTAGAAAGCTTAATTATAAGATGGTCTGATGGACATGTTTACCTCCAACGAATGAGTCGGTTTAGATCACATTTTCTGCCTTCCAGCCTTAACACATTTGTTTCCTCACCTCCAAAGCTGGTGGTGACTCATCCCATGCTAAAATGGCCTTGTTGAAGGGAACAAATGGCTGAGACCTGATATTAATGTCATTTTGTTCCTATAGCCATTCCTCCTTTTGGGGTGACTGACTATTAAGAACTCAAGTATAGGTAAATTTAGAAATACAGAAGCCGCTTCTCTCCATACCCAGGTAGACAGAGAGAAGCAAGTTCTCATGCTGGGCCGGTGTGCCCACTGTCCTTCCAAAGGTGAAACTACCACATTGGAGTTTCTTAATTTATTTCCCCATCTGATGGGTTTCAGGGATGCCTGCAGATCTTACCTTTCTCTCTTACACTCATCACTGTCGTAGTGTTTCTCAAACTCAGCACTATTTTGGGCCAAATATTTTGTTTTGTTTTGGAGGGGTACCCTGTCTATTGTAGGATGATTAGCAGCATCCTTGGCGTCTATCTACGAAATGTCAGAAGTATTCTCCCACTGTAGCAACAAAAATGTTGCCATTCTCTAATGTCCCCTGGGGGTAATATCACCCTGGATAGAGAACCACTCTACTAAGTCTATGAACTTGATTAATGAGAGTGCCATGGATTCTTGATTTCAGCCCTAGTGACTCAGATTTTACACGTGACTTTCACAATATTATCTATATAATTTGCTATATATTAACTATATAACTCCCTAGAATACACTGGCTTATAAGCAATAAATCAAATGCATTTGGATTTAGCGTTGAGCATTTTATAACCCTCAAGAAAAGCTGAGCCTTTGTTTTTGTAAGAATTCGGCTATGCCAGAACCAATGAGACCATATCTCCCCAACATAAAACGCATCTTGCAAGTTATGACCCCCTATATTCAAATGGTAGCCTAGGACTGGAGCAAAGAGCCAACAGCTATCAGTTCTTAATTTTACTCTTGATTGCTTCTTATTTTTCTTTATTGGGTTGAACTGATCAGACTTTGCACATATTAGCCTATGTGACCTAATTCTTTTCCTCCTATGTTTTCTGTTTCAAGGCTCTTGATCACTGTCATTTTCATTGTCCCCACTCCTGCATAATAGTTCCTTCTTTAATATACTTCTCACTCCGACTTCTGTTTTATATTCGAAATCTGTGATTGTCACTTTTCTCTTTCATCTTTTAATGCATCACCAGCTTAGACCTATGGTACCCAGTTGGCCTCAATTCACTAGTGTCATCCTGGCATCTTTTTGACTTCTCTGTTCTGAATCTGTTAATTTCATGTCATGACAGAACACTTAGAACATGAAAAAGTAGGGAAAGCAATTTGACAAAGGGGCAAAAATAAAAAACCATACATTCTCAGAAATAAGCATACAAACTTTATAACTTCTGAGAACACCACATTATCACACGACAGTGTACCAAGTGTCATTTGCAGTAATGATTTTGAGCCTTCAATAAAGAAGTATGTGTGCTCTCCTTAAGAAGAAAAAAATACAATATTTAGAAATAGTTTCAACTCATCTGGTTAACATAGAAGTTGCAATACCTGAAGTGATAAGCTCGAATTTTCTGCAAAACACACTTATGTGAAACACTATGTTACCTAAATATTTATTAGCCAATTTGTATTTATGCTTATTATGTTGAATTGTATATGATTGCTAGTTTTACAAATATTATAAAATTTGGTAAACATTTTATGAATATTAACAATTATGTATTCAACCAAAATAATAATGAAAGGTTTTTTTTGTTTTTTGTTTTCTTTTTCAAGTTCCAGGATACATGTGCAGGATGTGGAATTTTGTTACTTAGGTAAATGTATGCCAGGCCATACCACCCTGAACATGCCCGATCTTGTCTGAAACTTCTCTAAATGCAAGACAATACAAACTAGCAATGCCTTCTTCAAAAGCCAAATACGCTTAAAGTTTTATGAAAATAATTTTCATTTTGCTAATGTTTCATCAATGCTTCCTTCTTGTGTGGATAGCTTCATGATTCCAGAAACTCAAGAACATTAACTGAACAATCAACTAAAACAGTGCAAGTAATGACTCCACAAGACAGTGCAAGTAATGACTCTATAGCCAATGGATAAATAAGAGAATGAGGTGATTATTTTAATTAGCAAATCTATTTGCAAAAGACCCTTCACGGATCCTCAAGTTTCTGTTTTGCCATGTTTAGTGCATTTCGATTGCAAATGTCAACAATTGCATTTTTTGGATTCTAATCTCCAGCAGCATAATAAATAATGTGCACTGCATTTGTCATTTTAAGATGACAGCACTCAGCGGCAAGAACCTAACAAACAAAACAAGCTAAAGAATCATTAAGTTTCAGTACGCAACTGCCACCTTAACAAGCGATCATTAAAGTAATATTTTCTGCAATGAAACCCCTATAGTTGCTAATCATTGATGATAGCTGATGTTAGAAACCAATAACAGATATGCATCTTCAATACATGAGATGGAATATAAGACAGAAAGTAAGTAAGGAGAAGGAAAAGGAGACAGAAAGAAACCTAATTATATCACACACCCAGGAACTCTGAAATGAACTCGTTTCATCTCAGAGGAACATAAAGAAATGTAGAGGAGTCAATTTAAATTTATTATCTGCCTGCTGCTGTTTCAGCTGCTGCTAACAGACGTTCCATAGAGAACCTATGGGGAGAAAAGCATTTTTATATGTTCTCCTGGTAAGAAGCTGGGGTGAGGGTGTTGAGGATGAATGTAAATGTGAATATATGGTACTTCATCAGGACCAAGTTTTATGTTATCATCTCAAGGGAGCTAAGTAAAGTAAAAGTTCAATGAATATTTGCTGAATAAATAAATGATGCAGTGATTCCAAAACTCCCTAGAAATCCATTGTGTGGTTCAGTAGAGTCTAGTATTGAACCATGATCTCTCATCAGCAGTGGCAAGAAGAAATCTTTGTGTCAGGTAAAAGAAGAAACAACAGGGGCCAGGCATGCTGGCTCAAGCCTGTATTCCCAGCCTTTGGGAGGCTGAAGCAGATGAATCACCTGAGGTCAAGAGTTCGAGATCAGCCTGGCCAATATGGGGAAAACCCGTCTCTACTAAAACTACAAAAAATTAGGCGGGCATGGTAATGGGCACCTGTAATCCCAGCTACTTGGGAGGCTGAGGCAGGAGAATCACTTGAACCCGGGAGGCAGAGGTTACAGCGAGCTGAGATTGTGCCATTGCACTCCAGCCCAGGCAACAAGAGTGAAGCTCCATCTCAAAAAAAAAAAGAAGAAGAAGAAGAAGAATTAAAAACGAAAACAAAAACAGGGCCACTGCCAGTTATTTGATGCCTTTTCTATATCTGCTAGCATCCACCAACTGGTGATAAGAGGGACTTCTCAATCTTCAAGCCTCCCTTGAAACATGTCTCCACTTCTCTTACCCTCAGGAAGCATGCACTAGGCCAGTTGCATTTAATACCACATACAGGGTTTTCCATCATAAGTACAGTACATATTTCTCCAATTTTTTTCACGTAAAATATAAATTAAAAAAAATCAATGCAACAGAATATTCAAAATCCAAAGACAAGTGGAGCCTCAGACCAAATAGATGTTAAGAAAATCCAAGCTAGACTCTGCCCTCTTGATTTTCATATCTAAGTGCTAGAAAGCTTTTTTTCTTATTTTGTTTTATTTTTTGTTTGTTTGTTTTACAGTAAAAGAGAGTGAATCAAAGCTATTCTTTTTTTCCCCTAGTCTGTTTTTTTTTTCTTTTCTTTTCTTTTTTTTTAATTGTACTTTAAGTTCTAGGGCACATGTGCACAACCTGCAGGTTTGTTACATATGTATACATGTGCCATGTTGGTGTGCTGTACCCATTAACATGTTATTTACATTAGGTATATCTCCTAATTCTGTCCCCCCACCCCCACCGCACAACAGGCCCCAGTGTGTGATGTTCCCCTTCCTGTGTCCAAGTGTTCTCATTGTTCAATTCCCACCTATGAGTGAGAACATGCGGTGTTTGGTTTTTTGTCCTTGCGATAGTTTGCTGAGAATGATGGTTTCCAGCTTCATCCATGTCCCTACAAAGGACATGAACTCATCCTTTTTTATGGCCGCATAGTATTCCATGGTGTATATGTGACACATTTTCTGAATCCAGTCTATCATGACGGATGTTTGGGTTGGTTCCAAGTCTTTGCTATTGTGAATAGTGCCGCAATAAACATACATGTGCATGTGTCTTTATAGCAGCATGATTTATAACCCTTTGGGTATATACCCAGTAATGGGATGGCTGGGTCAAATGGTATTTCTAGTTCTAGATTCCTTGTTCTTTAACACTAGAACCTTAGTTCAGAGTTTGGTTAAACTGTTCAGTGAGCTAACTCCAACGTTTACATAGAAAGTACTTTTTCCATGAAAACAGTGTGATGTAATGACCTAAAAGTAGAGATTCAGTGACAGATCACCTGGATTTCCACTCTAATGCTGCCTTTAATGGCTGTGTAATAATGGCCAAGTTACTTAACTTGTCACCAAAAGATGATGTATGATTATTTCTGCATTCAGGGGATCTATAGTAATTTATGTTTTCTAGTTTATGCTTTATTTTTCTGCTTTCTATAATTCCTATAGTGAACAAATTTTAAAAAAATAAGAAGAAACTTCAATTGGTGACAAGGTATCAAGTAAAAACGAACATTAAATGAAGCACCACCTCAAATGCTACATTTTACAAAGTTCGACTTCAGCTATAATCAACATAGTTTCTAATTTTAATCAGTTAATGGAAAGCATAAATCAGCCACTCAATTTTTGCTTATAAGTAATTTCTGGGGGCAAGTATATATCAGAGTTGAAATTCTTGATCAACTAAAAATATCACATAAAAATTCTCCCACCTTCTCATTATCAAACACTATTTGGTTTTCATAATTGCAGTGTTGAGCTCTGGCCTACAGATAATGTTCTGATACATCCAATAATACTTTTGCTGCTACATCAATAAAACATGGTTGTAAACTCAGCACTTACCATTCACATGGCTAACACAATTATGCCCGTCTCCATAATAATACACCAACATAAAATCATCCTCATGGCTATTTTAAAGTTAATTTCCTCCAAATTATATGCTGTGTTCATAAGACATGACTGTGCATTTAGACAGTGCTTACCTGTTAAGGGGCTCTGAACACTGCCTGTGTGTATGTTCTATTTATGTGTATACATCACTGATGCAAAAAGAGATGGCCTTTTATTTCAAAGGTATCTATGTCCTGATTTGCACTAAAAACTTAGACTCCTTACGATCACAAATTTCATATTCAATCATAGTACCATTCTACTGAGCTCATTATTCAGTCTTTCACCAGTACAAACAAGAACCATTTTATGGAAAGCCATTCATTTACTCAATCTCCTGCTAGTGCTAAAGAAAGCTGCAAAAGTAAATCTAAGCCAGCTCTGCATTTTGGGATGTCACAGCTCAACTGGGAAGAGAGGTATGAAAACAATTCCAGTGTATGCAGGGCTGTTATAGCCACACTTTAGGCATGTGAGGCGAGGGAGATAGGGAAGACAGAAAATGTGTTTAGGGTAGGTGTTACTAAAAAGAATTTGCAATGAGTTTCAGGAAATGAGTAGGTTTTTGGCCAGTGAGTAGGAGAGAAAACAAGGAAATCCCACATTCTAAAGAGAAACAGAATACCTGAACAGAGGAGACACGAATGAGCAAGGAGAGAAAATGACATTGTAAGAAAAATGCTCCCTTTTCCTCAGCCAAAAGTTTTCTTACTTTCAGTTAGTATATGCAGATTTAATTCAACACGTCATTTGGGCAACCACTAGAATTTTCAATTGAGAAGAGAGAAATCACAAGTCAATTCAAATTATAAAAGCAAATTTGGCAAGATCATATGGTTACGGCCGTGCTAGAGGGAGCGGATGGGCATCTGGTTCTCTCGCCAGTTCTCTTTGATGTGGCCTGCTACAGCTTTGTGAGTTCTTGCTAAAATGTATTATTGCTGCCATTTTACTGTGCATATTACATTCTGCTCTTTCCATATCCTATGGTAATATCTTTGTGCCACTCTATGGTTAAACATAATTTTAACTATTGTGACTATATATGCATTGGCAATTCAGTATGTGTAACCTTCAAGGGAATAGTTTTAAAAAGATTCTCGGTGTTAACAACATGGTAAGGAAAGTGAGGTCTTCAAACAAAAACAAACAAACAAAAAACAGAAGTTCCATAAGGATTCTCACTGTCTATCTACCTAGACATTTGTTTTACATATATTTCTACAGAATAAAATTTAACAATATAGAAAGATCTAATGGGTCTATGAAAAGATTTGCTGCCACTGTCCCCAGTCCTATTCATTTTCTCCAATATATGATTTCACATAGATGGCATAAGTTCTTGAGGCATGTGGACTCAGATTTCACTTACTAAAAACAAAACAACTACAATAAAATAAAATTTGTGATGCTGCTAAAATTCATACATTTCCCAAATTTGAAGACCCTCCTTTGAGTCGACAGGGTCCCCAGGACCCGTATTAGAAAAGAAGAGCTTTTAGAGAATATTTTGCTAATATTCACTGCTGCTTCTCCTTTTTTGTGTGTGCAGTAACCTCACTTCTGATAAGCTTTTAAACCCATAGCTAGCTAAATCACGTTAGGCCTTCACCTAGTATATTTACCCATCATCTCTTTCCAGTAATGTATAGCTTGCCTAAAATGATGTAAAGAAGAAATACTGAGTTCAGTATGGCTAGTGGAGAAGTGGTTTGTAGGAAAACATAAGAGACAAGGTTAAAAAAGCACAAAGAACTCACAACAAATGGCAAAGAAAAAGAAAGTTTGGTGTCATATGGGAGCTCATCATACATGGTTAAAGAATTAATACATGTAAATTCCTATCCATACACATACACATAGTCTATCCTCGAAGGTATGTGCAAGGCTCTTCCTAGCCTTTAGATCAACTCAAAAATGAGAAACTTTGATATAATAAATTTCTCAGGGATTATCTGGCTGTGATCTATTTAATATAAATGAGTCTGGACTATGAAAAACACAGTTTTCCTTGAGTTCAGATTTTTAGGGCCTTCTCTCTGTAGGGCATTAAGGCCTCACAGGGTCATGATCATTTTTTAATCTTTAGGAAAAGAGCCAAGGACATTCCTCAGCCAATTTTATATGCAGGTCTTATAGCAGAGGTGGAGGAGCAATGCTACAACTTGCAGAAGACTCAGGGAAGATTGTCAGGATGGGAGAATGCCATATGAGTTGGAGAGAAGGCTCCAAGCAGGTCCTGAATCAGAACAGAACCTACATGAATGATGGTACATGGTCAAGGATTTGCAGATTTGGATTTGTACATCTCTATCTCCTTGATCAAACACAACTGGTCAAACTATCACAGAGCATAGACAATGAGGTGTCTAAGAAAGATCCCTGAGAGCCAATGAGGTACAGAGTAAGAGAATGGGTTTTGAGGTCATGTAAACAAAAGTCTGAACTCCGGCTTTCCAATTTACTAGTTATTCACCCACAAAATATTTTCTTGGCCTCTCTCAGTCTCAAAGTCATCTATATAACCCCAAAATATTGTGGGAAAAAAGTTACAAATAATACAAGTGAGGTATTTGGCATATGTTTGACATTCAACATGTATGAACTACTATTACATGAACATCATCTAGGAATGGAAGTGAGTTATAACACTAAAGTGCAATATTTCTGCAGTTGCTTGGGGAGCAATTCATCACTTTGTGGAGCAACTCATCACTTTATATAGGCTCAGTGAGGGCCTTTTTTTTTTTTAACCTCTTCAATATCTTTAAATCTTTAAAGTTCTAAAAAAAATACCGTATTTCCCTCTGTTGGTCTAAAAATTACTATTAAATTCTTGGATTTCACATACAATTTTATGCTCATTTAGTAAATACGTGCACCTTACACATAACTTTTCAAAGTATTATCATTCTGAAGTGAAGAGATGATGGAGACTGAAAGGTTCCATTAAATATCTTCTGCTCAGTGAAGAAAAAGACAGCTTGCAGGGCATGCTGAAGAGACTCAAGGAGTGTGTGACAGTCTGCAGCATAACAGACCTAACCATACGGTGTCCAAAGGTCTTTGGACTTCTAGCCTGACATTCTCTTCCCTACATTATCTTTTGAGATTCCTCTACTCAGTCCTTACTCTTTCCTTTCTGGAGTTGCTTTGTAAACACTTTAGCTTCATAGAAGGTCCTGTGAGATGTCAAAATATTCCATCTCTGTATTTAATCAGCCTGACTTTGCGTCTAAACCTAGTAAATTTGGGATATCATTTGTTTGACACCTCTGCCTTCACAAACCTATGATTCCTAATATTATTGGTTAAGGCATCACAGATGTCATTTAAAACAATCATTCTCCATCAAAACACAAATCCAGAAAATCAGACTTCTTAGTAAATATTTCAAAACTTCCTATATAAAAAAATCCCCAGCTCCCTTTCTTTTCTTAGACTTCCTGTCACAACATTCACACCATTTATGAATAACAATCTGGAGCTGGTGTGTTAGAGTCAGGCTGAAAAATTGGTTATCTCAGATTCGCTTAGAAGTCATCCATAAAATACTCAATGGAGGCCGGGCGTGATGGCTCACGCCTGTAATGCCAGCACTTTGGGAGGCCGAGACGGGTGGATCACGAGGTCAAGAGATCGAGACCATCCTGGCTAACACAGTGAAACTCCGTCTCTACTAAAAATACAAAAAAATTAGCTTGGCGTGGTGGCGGGTGCCTGTCGTCCCAGCTACTCGGGAGGCTGAGGCAGGAGAATGGCATGAACCTGGGAGGCGGAGCTTGCAGTGAGCCGAGATCACGCCACTGCACTCCAGCCTGGATGACAGAGCGAGACTCCGTCTCAAAAAAAAAAAAAAAAAAAAAAAAAAAATAGTGGCAAAGAGGCAAGGAAACCCATTGGTTACAAAGGCAGCAAAACGAAGTAAAGCCACTGCCAGTGGATCATGAGAAAAGACAAGAGACATTCAAAGACACAATTGCTATCTATGACGCATCTGGCTCTGGCAGAATGATAGACATAAGCCTTCAGCTCTGAGAGATGGAGAGGATTACTGCTTTGGAACAAGGCCCTGTAATCTTTGCATTAGTATATCTGAAGCAAATGACCTTATTATTTTGATATTCTATCTTACCTTCTCTGTAACTGAAAATAGAGGACACCAAAACAACTTTGGCAATATTTTTCTTCTTCATTAGTGTCTATTTCCCCTTATAACAGTTCAGTATTAACTGTTAAATTCTGATGAAGACTGTTTCTATCTTGGTGATTTCAAGTTACAAGCAAAGCACCTGGCACATAGCAGGTATGTAATAAATGTTATGAAATTGACTTACTAATTAATTAATTATCAGATCTCTTCTGCACTAAAAGAGAGATGGCACTGTAAAAAGAAGAAAATAAATTCTGTTTCAAGAAGAATAAAATGAAAGGAAATCTATCACTGATGTGTACTGCTTTGGCAATATGTGTTTTCTTAATCTACAGCAAACAAATGTTACATAGGTTAGAGGTATAGATATGGAAATAGCTCGATTCCTATCAATTTTATTTGCCTAGAATCTATACAGTAGGAAGTCTAAGGATAGCAATATTATGTCTCATAACTTCATTAATTTTGATGCTTAGTTCCAAAGCAACTAGGACATCCGTGTACTCTTGGCCTGGAGATGTTTACTTCTCCTTTCAGACTCCTCATGGATAAATAACAAATCAGTACTACTGAAATGAGTTGCTTCTGGGGCAAGCAATGAAGCAGTTGCTCCCTCAGTAGCCAGCTTCAACAGCCTTTACAGTCTCTCAAAGAGGCATGTCTTCTGCTTACTAATAAACTGTATTTTAAGCTGCCAAAAAAGCAGCATATGAAACACTAAATGTGAAAGTGTCTAGGCATAAAGATAAGTCTCATGTACCAGAGGAGGGTGAGTAATATTTTTGCCTAACTATGGGATGGCCTAGAGCACAAGTTAGAAAAATCATAACAAGACAGAAATTCAAAACCTAGGAATGTGTTCAAATGGTCCTGGAGAATACTGTCATTTAGGCCAGCAACATTTGAGTCCTGCTTTCAGGAAATGTTTGCTAAGACCTTAAGATTAGATTCCATGTCCCTGTGAATACCCTTATCTTCTCATGTTTTCAGAAATAAATCATTTATTACTCTGCACTGTAATTGCTTCTTTAATTGTCTACTTCTCTCTCCAAATGTTTGCTCACTGAGAAAATATCCTATTCACCACCATTTATACAGTGGCTAGCACAGTGCCCGACACAAAGTAGATAAGCAATACATATGGCTTCAATCAATGGATCAATCCTGATTTGTGTCAATCATACATAACAACATAGCTATAAATTCTCAATTATCTTACTATAGGTTTGGGAAAGTAGATTCTTCCATTATTATGAGGGGAAATCTATTTCCCCCTAGCCATACGCTCAATCTGTCTAGGGAAGGGGAATCTATATGTTTGGCACTACACAGTTCAAAAATTATGGTAATCTGATAACTTATTTCTCAAATGTTTTGTTGGTTAGTACTCTAGAATACTGAAACACATAGAGTGGTCACATGTGCTATGTATACTCTGAATGTGTTCCTCCAAAATTCATGTTAGGATCAAACACCCAATGTGATAGTATTAAGACATGGGACCTTTAAGAAATGATTAAGTCGTGAGGACTCTTCCTTTCTGAAAAGGAATTGTGCCCTTATACAAGGTTTGAAGGAGTATGCCTTTCTCTCTTCTGTCCTTCTACCATGTGAGGACATAATCTTCATTCTTTCCTTCATGTGAGGACACAGTCTTCATTCCTCCCACCAAGTGAGGACACAGCAAGAAGGTACTATCTTAGAAACAGACAGCAGCCCTCAAAAGACACAAAATCTTCTGGTGCCTTGGTCTTGGACTTGCCAGCCTCCAGAACCATACAGAGTAAATTATATATAATTTATCCAATCTGTGTTGTTTTGTTATAGCAGCACAAACAGACCAAGACAATACCCTACATTTAAAATGGTTATTTGTGGCCAGGTGCAGTGGCTCATGCCTGTAATCCTAGCACTATGGGAGGCCGAGGTGAGTAGATCACTGGAGGTCAGGAGTTCACGATCAGCCTGGCCAACATAACAAGAACCTGTCTTTATTAAAAATACAAAAATTATCCGGGTATGGTGGTACTTGCCAGTAATCCCAGCGACTCAGGAGGCTGAGGCACGAGAATCACTTGAACCCAGGAGGCAGAGGTTGCAGTGAGCTGAGACCACACCACTGCATTCCAGCCTGGGCAACAGAGCAAGATTCTGTCTCAAAAAATTAAAATAAGAATAAGAAGAATAAATAAAATGGTTATTTGCCTTTGTTCAGCTATTTTTCAGAACAGCAGCCTACACACAAGCCATGACCTAAAATGCAACTAATAAACAGGCCAGGCATTTTTTGCACACTTTTTCCCATAGTATCTAATACTACACTGTACTAGTTTTGCTCCTACCCAAATGACTTACACTTTCTGTCTTCTGGACTCCTGTCTTTCAAATCTCAACCTCTTTTCTTCTCCATCTACACCCACTTTCCAGGTAATTCCATCTCAGTAAACACTGACAATTTCCAAATTTAAATCTCTAGCCTGAGTCTCTTTCCTGAACTCTAGACTCACATATCAACACAGCCAATTGGATGTATAAGGAGCATCTCAAAACTAACCAAACCAAACTCCAAATCTCCTTTCCTCAACTCTCTTCCACAAAGTCTTTCTTATCTCTGTAAATGGCAATACCCTTCTTCCAGGTGCTCAGGTTAAGTCAAATAAGCCTTTTTGCTCCAACTCCACATCAAATCCATCAGCAAATGGTGTTGGCTCAATGTTCATAATTGAAGTACTTCCCACCACTGCCACCCCAAAACTGCAGGCCAAGCTGCTGTGATTTATGGCCTATTTATTGCAGTACCCTCTTCATTAGGTGTCTGCTTCTGCCCTTGCTGCCTTACAGTCTAGTCTTAATGCAATAACCAGAGTGATCCTTTTAAAACATAATTCAAATCATGCCACACCTCTGCTCAAGTCTCTCCAATGACTACCCATTCCATTCGAGGAAAAAGCACTTAAACCACCCCCATCATTTTTTTCTATTTCCTCTCTGACCTCATCTGAACTACTGGCCTCTTCTTCACTCTGGATCACACAGATGTGATGCTCTTTTAAAAGACTCAACATGCCTTCCTCAGGAGTTTGCCTTTGAGGATCCTCCCCTGGAGAAGCCCTTCTTAAGGAGATCTCTATGTCTCATTGTCTTACCACCCCTCAGATCTTAGCTCAAGATTCAACTTTTCAATAAGACTTTCCAAGGCCACCCTATTAAAAATAAATTTCCTCACACTGGATTCTTCTCTTTCCCTTCTTTGGTTTATTTTACTCCGTAGTTTCTTCTAATATGATGCCACATATACACACACTCATGCATTCATGTGCGCATGCACAACACACGCTTGTTTCTTGCATTTATTTCTTGGCAAATAATGTCTCTTTGCAAATAATGATCTCTCTCCTCCAGAACCTAAACTCCATGATGCATAGACTTTTATCTTTGTGCTGAGTGCTTTAATCTGAGCATCTTCTACAGAGTTTTCCCTACCCATACTGAATACGATTTTAATTTAAAAAATATAGATGTATATCTGAATAGGAATCATTTGGGGTCTAGGTTGCCTTTTGCTTAGTCACTTTCCACCAACAATATCCTATTAGACAAAGAATCTTCTTATTTCATTATTAGAAACACTTTTGCATTTAGTTTACCAGGCTTAACATAAATTAAAAAGGAACAAGAAATACACTAGTGACTACTTAGAATAGATGCCGCTATAAACCTTCTGGCCCTAGTACTAACCTAGGTAATATAATTTGTTGGAAGCATATTATTATTCTAGAAGCAATTATTTCAGGTAAGATGCAAGACTTCTGTGACAAGAATTTCACCATGTCCTTTCACATAAATGCACAGTAAAAAGATTTTTGTTATGTTCTGAGCCTCAAGTGTTTTTTAAATGAAAAAGATGCATGAAATAAATAGTCATGCTTCTGTGAATGATATACTACAAGGCTACAGTAACCAAAACAGCATGGTACTGGTACCACAACAGAGACATAGATCAATGGAACAGAACAGAGCCCTCAGAAATGATGCCGCATAGCTACAACTATCTGATCTTTGACAAACCTGACAAAAACAAGAAATGGGGAAAGGATTCCCTATTTAATAAATGGTGCTGGGAAAACTGGCTAGCCATATGTAGAAAGCTGAAACTGGATCCCTTCCTTACACCTTATACAAAAATTAATTCAAGATGGATTAAAGACTTATATGTTAGACCTAAAACCATTAAAATCCTACAAGAAAACCTAGGTAATACCATTCAGGACATAGGCGTGGGCAAGGACTTCATGTCTAAAACACCAAAAGCAATGGCAACAAAAGCCAAAATCGACAAATGGGATCTCATTAAACTAAAGAGCTTCTGCACAGCAAAAGAAACTATCATCAGAGTGAACAGGCAACCTACACAATGGGAGAAAATTTTTGCAACCTACTCATCTGACAAAGGGCTAATATCCAGAATCTACAATGAACTCAAACAAATTTACAAGAAAAAAACAAACAACCCCATCAAAAAGTGGGCAGAGGACATGAACAGACACTTCTCAAAAGAAGACATTTATGCAGCCAAAAAACACATGAAGAAATGCTCCTCATCACTGGCCATCAGAGAAATGCAAATCAAAACCACAGTGAGATACCATCTCACACCAGTTAGAATGGCCATCATTAAAAAATCAGGAAACAACAGGTGCTGGAGAGGATGTGGAGAAATAGGAACACTTTTACACTGTTGGTGGGACTGTAAACTAGTTCAACCATTGTGGAAGTCAGTGTGGCGATTCCTCAGGGATCTAGAACTAGAAATACCATTTGACCCAGCCATCCCATTACTGGGTATATACCCAAAGGACTATAAATCATGCTGCTATAAAGACACATGCACACGTATGTTTATTGCGGCACTATTCACAATAGCAAAGAGTTGGAACCAACCCAAATGTCCAACAATGATAGACTGGATTAAGAAAATGTGGCACATATACACCATGGAATACTATGCAGCCATAAAAAATGATGAGTTCGTGTCCTTTGTAGGGACATGGATGAAACTGGAAAACATCATTCTCAGTAAACTATCGCAAGGACAAAAAACCAAACACCGCATGTTCTCACTCATAGGTGGGAATTGAACAATGAGAACTCATGGACACAGGAAGGGGAACATCACGCTCCGGGGACTGTTGTGGGGTGGGGGGAGGGGGGAGGGACAGCATTAGGAGATACACCTAATGCTAAATGACGAGTTAATGGGTGCAGGAAATCAACATGGCACATGGATACATACGTAACAAACCTGCACATTGTGCACATGTACCCTAAAACCCTAAAGTATAATAAAAAAAAAAAAAAAGTGATATGCAGCCAAAAAAATAAATAAATAAATAATAAAATAGTAAAAAAAAAAAAAAAAAAGAATACAAGAATTCTAAAAACAAAGGTATGGCTCTGCTTCATTCCTGTGAATGTTTCCTATAAGTTTACATGTGAAACAGAACTTTGCACACTTTAATTTTAATCAAGAAACTATTTAAGTTGACAGTTGTTTTATTTAAAAATGAAATATATATTTCACACACTAAGTTTTCTAATTTCATTTGAATCTTTTACAAAACAAACATATTTTATAATATATGGCACATTATAAAACTTGTCTTATTTGGAAAGTATTTAATGCATAAAGTTTAATAAATCATAAATCAGATATGATATGTGACTCACTAATAACAATTGGTTTGGAAAACTCTCCCTGAAGCAGAAATTGTTGGCTTGCTTCCCAATATCGAGAATCACTGTTCTTCAATGCCTGATGCTCAATGTCTAAAAACAGTTATTTTATGGTTTTGCTTGTTCATCGATTTGTTTCAGGTGGGAGGTAAATCTGGTTCCTTGCTCGAAGAAGACGTCAAAAATATTCAGTATTGCAACACGGATATATTATTATTTAGAAATGAATAAAATAAAATAAGTGTCTGGCTCAGTATCACCCAGTGATTAAATTGGGAAAGGGAGATCAACAGCCAGTTCCCAGATCTTAAACACAGTAATACTCTGCTTCTTCTTAAACCCTCATTAACATTTGCAATTTAGTAGTATAATTTTTCAAATTAAAACCTCCTTTTTCTAGACTCTGACCTCCTTGGAGGAAATAGTTCCGTGTTGTGTTTCACTCTAAGTCCATGTATAGCCCAGTGTTGGTGCACACTCAGGACATGCTCAGGAATTAATGACAGCAGGTAAGCGAGCTGCTTACTAGGCTGGTTCTGGTAAAGCACAAAATCACACCAGTGACAGCCAGACAGGATATATATATTGGGGGTGAGGTCTTTGCAAGGAAAGCTATGAGGCTTGGAGATATTAATATACCATAATGAAAAATAAGTTTCATGAGGGAAAAAAAAAATAATAAAACATCGTACTGGGTAAAGGGGATGTAGGAGTCACGGATGTGCCAGCCAACTTTATTTAGATATCTGCTAAGCGGAAATGTTATTTGGATTCAGATTTACTCTGAAATGGGCATCTGTTCAGGATCACAAACTTATACGCTGGAAGACATTACTACATAGGTCACTTGATTCTGGTTATTGTGCAACTTAAGAATCCATTCTGGGCCAGGCGCAGTGGCTCATGCCCGTAATTCCAGCACTTTGGGAGGCCAAGGCGCGCAAATAGCTTGAGTCCAGGATTTTGAGACAAGTCTGGGCAACCTGGCAAAACCCCATCTCTACAAAAAATACAAAAAATTCACCAGGCAAGGTGGTACACTCCTGTAGTCCCAGCTTCTTGGGAGGCTAAGGTTGGAGTATCACCTGAGCCCAGGAAGTCAAGACTGAAGTAAGCCTTAATTGTGCCACTGCACTCCAGCCTGGGCAACTGAAGTAAGAACCTGTCTCAAAAAAAAAAAAAAAAAAAAATCCACTGTGACAATAGACATTAGCCTTATGATTAAATCCTCCAAATAACAGAGGTCCATTATGGGTGAGAGAGGCTGTCCCACTGTTAGACAATTTTAACTGGTAGAAATCTTTCTCGTATTATCTAGCTTCTTTACATGTCAAGAGAAGGTATATACACACAAAGAGAGACAGCGACAGAGCTATACACAAAAGATATAGCAGATCTCTGTCACAGTGTTTAGACATACAGGAATACGCTTTCAACGTGATAGAGGATGGAAGGAGAGGTGGAGGAGGAGAGTGTGAAAAGATCTAAAAGTAAAATATTTATATGAAGAGTAGTTTGCTTCTAATCACGCTGTATTTTAGTTGGACTAGAAAGTTCTAAGAATATATGGCAAACAATGTGCCAGAAATCTCATGCTCATTTACATCCCCAAGTTATTCTTAAATTAAGATTTTTTTTATCACCACCCCAGTACTTCACCCCTGATGTCCTAAAGGCTTAAAATCTGAAAATTTTACTGATCTTCAAAACCCAATCAACGTTTGCACCATTAGGGCTTTATGCGAACAAGTCTCTAACTAGTGATATTTTGCATAGTCCTCTGATATACAGGACATAACTCATGGTTAATGTAATCATGTGGTCATCTATATAATATTGTCACCATATGCCATCAAGAGATGAAATTGCCGTTTTCTTTCCATGTACTGAAAGAATACCAGACAACTTTGTTAAATACAAACGGACCTCCACCAAAAAATCAGAACAGCTGAGACAACTTGACAGAAAGGGCAGGGCTCAATGAGAAACCTCAGAATTACGAGTTGACTAGTATTCCTTATTTATTATATATGCTCCAGCTATTCCAATAATACCAAATACACATAAATTACATATATATATAAATATATATATACAATTGAATAAACTTGATTGTATAATTTTGGCTTAGTTTTTAGATACATCATGAGTTGGTCACTTACTTCTTCAGTTTATAAATTTTTAAAATACGTAAAATAGGTGTAATGTGCCCAGTAATGAGATAGCTTGGAAAATCTACTAGTAAAAATAATTATTCTTCATTAACTCGCTTAATAAATTATGTTAGATTATGCTTGAAGACCTTTTCAGTGCTACATGCTAGGATGAAATGATATTTAATTGAGAAAATAATAAAAGACATCAAAACAATAGCTCCAGGTCTTAAAATATGAGATATTTCAAAGCATACTAAGTGATTGCCCATCTCTTCTTAATTACTAAATTCAATTACCGAGAAGTGAGAAAGCAGAGGCGTAATATTGATGATCACCTATTGTGTTCTTTCTGGCTAGTCTGAAGCTCCGCATTTTTATTAAATTTCCACAATAACTAAAATAGTTCATCTTGCCCAAAGTCAACCCAGCTGTTTCAAAGCAGGAAGAAGCCTAACGCAGAGTCGCACAGCCAGAACTCGGGGGCATCCTACCCTTCACTGATGCCTCCCAGAGCCTGCTCCTAATGAAGAGCCCCTGCCTCCACTCTCCTCGTCCCACTCCAGCCCTGATCTGGGGTATTCAGTTCTTGCCTCAGCTATGACTGCCTCAATACATTCGCCTCTCAAGGTGGCATCAGGGGAAGGAGAATACCAGTGTTGAAAAGTGATACTCTGTCTACTGATGTCTGCTCAGACTCTGAGGAGTAATCAGGGTCCAAATCATATAAAGGTAAATGAGAGAAATACAATTTCAAAATTAAAAGCTTCACACCTACTCCAATCACAAAATATTGCTCTATTTCTGTTTTATTTCTATATAATTTCATCACCTAACCAAAATTACTTAAAAACTATATTGATATTAAAGATAACATGTTTTAAGAGAAAATTAAACTTCCTATTTAACTTTTAATAGCAAATAGAAAACTTTCACAAACTGTGCTCTCCCCAAGTAGGAAAGTATGAATCTCAACCCTGAGCAAGAGGTTAAGACTTCCCTTGGGCACTCGTGGATGATTTTATCTGCTATGTCTTTGTGTTTTATACTTCTCTTCAGTTTTTATGAGCCAATCCCAATTTTTACTCAAGTACCCTGTTGTAATTAATAATTCTTTATATTCAACTTCCCTGTTCAAATTACTGTGTGGTTTCTATCTCCTGATTGGGACATGACTGATACACACAGTGAACTGAATTTGAAAAACAGTGAATTGTATAAAGATACAGATACAGATACATTACTGCGGGATTTCTCAGAGGGTCTCGAGTATGTTAATACATGTCACAAATTTAATAGAAGAATATATTGTATACAGAGTTTCGCAAGCTTGTATACAGATATACACACACATATACACACCATGGCACAAGATTAGTGCTCTGTGGGGCATATATTAGGACACAGAAGTTTGAAACTATTGTACAGCAAAATTCCACCCAGTAGAATTTTGAAGACAGTGCATGTCCATGGGAAATAGCAGTATAATTTTTGCAAGTCAATAATTTTCTCTTTTGATAAGAGAAGCTGTGGAATGATGTTTTTGAATATGTTCCTGTCCTTAAGCACCTGAGCGAGAAAACACTCGCTCAAGAATATCCATGTGTTGCTACTGCAGGAAGAGTGGAGATTCTTGTGGGGAGTGGAGAGGACAACTTCCCCAGGAGGTATAGCAGTATCTTCAAAAGGGGATGTAAAAAACTTCTCCCATTTTAGAGATTCTATTTCATATTCCCTACTTAATAATTCCTTATTCAGAAAGTTTAGCCATTCCCATCAATGCATATGACATCCATGGAAAGTTAGAAACATAATCAGATTTTTGACTCTTTGCAGCTTGAGACAGCATCATTCAGGAAAAGACCTTGCAGAGGTCTCTGCTTTTAGAAATATATGACTTAAGTAATAAGTGTCAGACACTATCAGAGTCTGGGGCTGTGACATGCTGCAGGACAGGGCGCTGGTAGGAGCTATTATTACCTTTTATGTACATTCTCCAAAATGTTGTTAAGAAAATGTAATTACCAATGGGGAGGCTCATTTATCTAAATTATTCTGGGCTACCAAAGAAACTTGACATGTAAACAATTTAGATAAGGAGTTTAATAATCTAGCAATACCAAGTGTCTGCAATCTGTCACTTGGTGCACTCTTATTCTTCAGTGGAACACTCTGTTGTCCTTTAAGTGCTATTTCAGTGGAATGTACATTAGGAAGACAAACGTGACTCAGTATCAAGATAGTGAGTTTTAATAAAGCTAAAAAATGTACAAAACAGATTTTCAGCTACTAATATCAAAGTAGAACTCAGTGGAATTCAGATAATTAGCATTTTTCAATCCAGGGAACTCACTGAAATGGAAAATATATAAGATCTGTAGGAAACTTCAGAAAATAATTTTGGATTATATTGCTATTTGAGTTAGAAGTAAAACAATCAATGCAAACTCTTAAATAATTTGAGTCACTGTGTTTTGACCAATACTGTGCTGTGTGAAAGAAATACAAATAAAGCACAAGATACAATTGCTGTCTTTAATCACTTGACTCAATTGGTAGACAAAAAATTTTTTTAAAGTGGTTAAAAATATAAATAGATTGTTTACATAAGGAAATGTATGATAAAATTTCAAAAATACAGCAGAAGTTTCAAAAGCTACAATCCAGGTCTTGAATGTACATTCAACTTGAGATATTTTCTATAGAAATTGGCATTCACCCAGAGGAGCAAAGCCAGGCTCTAAGATATTTTTTTAACAGCTGAGTATTTGCAGTAGGTGAGATTCACATAAGACCAATTGCCTGGAGTGGTTCTTTCTTTATGAAGTAGAATGACTTGGCTCCTATAAATAAAGATTAGTGTAAAGAGAGAGCAATAAGTTTCTATTTCATGAAAAAATGTTTTCACTCATTCATTGCCTCAACTGATATTTGCTGAATTTCTTCTGTGTTCCAAGTACCATGTTAAGTCCTGAGAAATTCAACAGTGAGACAATGTCCTTTTCCTTGAGGAGCTCATTGTCCGGCAGACAAGCAGATGACTATAGAATAATTGAAATAAAATTTGGTAAGAGCCATAATGGGGCAAGTACCAAGTGTGGGAGTGCAGAGGAAAAGAAGACACTGATGGTGTGCTAGAACTGGCTTCTAATTGGCTTGTGAGAGCCAATTGCTAAATTTTCAGAAATTTTGTAAGCTACTCACTGAACATGGCCATTATTAAAAATTAAATTGGACAAAGTTATAATTCAATAAATTAAATTTAAAACAAAGATTATAAATACTTGAAACTTCATTGCATCCTAATTATTTTACCACGGCATAATAGTATCTGTACATTTTACCTTATTCAGTTCTATTGCATCTATATGATGGAAATGCCAAATAACGGCGTGCTGCTGTGCATCTGTTACCAACTCCGTGTTCACTGGCACCACGTTGGTAGACTTAAGTTTGCCTTAGTGGGAGGATTTGCACTCGGGAGTTCAGCAAAGCCTCCAAAATAGAGATTTGTTTTTGTTTTTGTTTTTCTACAGAGAGCCTGTTGTTAAACACATAGCAGTATGCCACTGAGAACATGGAACCTAGGTCCCTATCTACTCCTGGTCAGAGAAGACTTCCTGGAAGAAGAGGAAGCAAAGATAAGCAAAATCTGTCACACGAAGAATGGGGACTAGCCTGCATAAACAAAAATCCAAACTAGAAACACCTTTGAAGTTATCCTAACCTCTACTCTTACGTCTTCCAAATGTGATCATTTGCTATCATATCATATCTCTAATGAGAGCTCTTCACCTATATTCTAGTTTTCACTTTCAGAGCCTTTATGGGACTGCATTTTTCAGTCTCCTGGAAGCCATGCATGGCCATGTGACTTGGTTTTGCAAAGAGAATGCAAGAAGAAAAGAAATCAGTCATTGCAAGGTTAAAGCTGTTAGAGACAGCCTGTGACTTAGTGTGCTCATTTAACCTTAATGTGGTGAGTGTGGAAGCTGTCTGCCTGAGTCCCTGAATGCCTTTAATGAGCAGTCTCTCAACTCCTATTTGGACTGGTTATTATATTGAGTAAGAAATAAACTTAGATTGGTCATGTATACTGAGTGAAAGGAAAACGCTGAGATTTTGGGGGTTATTCATCACTGCAGCAGGGCCCAGCCCATCTCAATTCACCTCCCTATTAATCTCTCACTAGAACCACTATACTAGCCACCTCCCTTCCTATGGCTAGTCTCAGCATCTTTCCATCTGTCCTCTGTGCTGTAGAGAGGTAGGTCCCTGTAATACTCTTCTACTTAAACATCTTTAAAATATCCTCGTGACACACAGAATAAATCTATACAATTTAGAACAGTATATTCAACAAGTACTTCATGATCTTTTCCTCAGATATTTGTGTCCCAACCATACTGAACTAGTCACTTTCTCAAACAGTTTTCCTGGCAAGAGAATGCTCAAACTGTGAGGCTTTATGCTATCATCTCGTTCCTCATTTTGACAAACTCAAACATCAAATACCAGTTATTATGTCACTTCATAAGTGAAGCCTCAAGTCACATCAGTTACCTCTTCCCTTCTCTGTATTTTTAGTAGCACTTTGCTCACACTTCCATGACAGCAAGGATCCTATGACATTATAAATAATTTTATATATTTCTCTATCTAGATTTAACTTTCTGGAATCTATATTTATATCCCGGGAATTTGACACACAGTGCTCATTAAAAGCTTGCGCTCAATGTATATGAGTGACTAATCTTTGATTTACTAAATATGGTCAGCTAGAACAGAATTTTCCTTTTGATTTTCTTGACTTTGATTTTAATTAAGATTGCATCTTAGACTCCTGCTAGAGCTCTAGAAGGAAGTTCTGAGAATGACATTGTGCACATGTACCCTAGAACTTAAATGATAATAATAATAATAATAATAATAATAATAATAATAATAATAGAAAGTTCTAATCATTTCCTCTAATCCTTTCACTTGAGGGATAGAAACCAAGGCTTACAGATGTTGGGTGACCTGGTGCCTATTTAGTGACCAAGTCAGAAATAACACCTAAGGTCTTCTCACCCTCAGGTGTAGTCATTTACCTACCTTGAGTGTGATGTACTAAAATGTTATCCTTACGTGCACTAATCAAAATTTCATGTTCTGATCATTCACCTCAAACCGTGCCTGAGAAATATAGTCACTATTTTTCTAGTATTTCTCAATTTATTTCCAAAGGCTATGTTCACACATGTTGCTCTTACCTCTCAAATACTCTTTCTGGGTTTCTTTTAATGGCCCAAAATATGTCGTGAAGTGCACATTCAATGAAAAGGCAAAAAAAAAAAATTAAGGTAAATTTCAGAATTTCTGAACTGGAGGAGACCAGAAAAATAATCCAGTGCAAACTCTCCCTTTGACAAATTTTTAAAAATGAGATCCTAAAAATATAACACCATTTATTAAAGGCTACACAGCTATCGTGTGGTCAAAGCAAGAATGCATTCAGATTTCTCAACTCCCAGGCCAGGAGCCTTCTTCCAGCAGAATGCTGGATTTTCTTCTGCCAGTAACCATGGCCACTATTGCCTTACAGCTTAGGTCCCCGGTTCTGTGGCTGAAATTAAATAATACAAGTGAAATCCTTTTTATTTAAATACAAATGTTTAAAAATAAAGGAAAATACTCTGTAGAACCTAAAACCTAAGTTAATAAAAGGCGTAAAAGTCAGCCAGGCATGGTGGCTCCCGCCTATAATACTAGCACTTTGGGAGGCCAAGATGGACAGATTACGAGGTCAGGAGATCAAGACCATCCTGGCTAACACGGTGAAACCCCGTCTCTACTAAAAATACAAAAAAAAAAATAGTGAGGCGTGGTGGCGTGCCTGTAGTCCCAGCTACTCCGGAGGCTGAAGCAGGAGAAGCGCTGGAACCCAGGAGGTGGAGCTTGCAGCGAGCCAAGATCTCGCCACTTCACTCCAGCCTGGGCGACAGAGCGAGACTCTGTCTCAAAATAAATAAATAAATAAATAAATAAATAAATAAATATAAAAAAGGCTTAAAAATCAAATCTAATGAATTTATTAATATGTTAAAAGGCATATACTTGAAATCTATTTGTTTTTATTTCTCTTTCTATAATCTACTTGTAGGATTTGAAAAGAAAATCCCACAGTAAAATGTTCATTCAAATAAAACATGTGAGACAAGGGAATGCAAGCTGTTTAAATTAAATGAAATGACCTGATCATGCATTCAAGGCAACTGGAAGAGGGATTAGAGTAAAGTTCTGTATTTAGTTACATGTTTGAAGTAAATGGGAAACTGCTAACTTAATAACTTAAGCCAAAACAAACATGAATCTCAGTCTTCCAAAAACAGTCCCTGAAACAAAACCTTTAATTCCTAGAAAGCGTCACAGTATGAATTTCAGAACATTGCTCAGGGCTTGTGCTACATAAATGTTTGATAAATTAAGAATGTATTTTATGCTTACATGTGTCCTGCTTTTCACAGTGTCTCTGGTCAAATTAATGTAAGCTTTTAAAATGCTGCCTTTAATTCTCATGTATCTAATTCCATCCATTCTTTATGGCCAGTTAAATGCAATATACTTGTCATAACACCTCCATATATCAAGGTCTTTGCTGTTGTCTGGCCATTTCCCCTGTCTTCCCCACTTTCTTCTCAATTTCCAGCAGCATGTATCACCTAGGTTTCTTATGAGTTATTATTCTATAGACAACAGCATAAAACACACAGACATCTATGATGATCCATCATTAAACAAAAAGGCAAGAAGAGTTTGGAGAATAGAAATTGTGGTTAATGAATAACATTATTATAAGACACAAATATCTTGATTTGGCTTTAATTAAAATCATAGTGAAATCATAGGCATGTATTTCAGTTGGAAGCAATTAAGGAGTGAAAGACTGTTGACCTGATTATCTTAGACAATACAGAGTGCTGGATTGGTCACTACATTTTGCTGAGAAAAAGAAAGAAAGGTAAAAAGGCATACATAGACTTATTGTAAAATTAGGTTAAACCTGCTCATCATAAAAGATTGAATCTCCAAATTTGTTTTCTAAACTGAGGAAAGAGCTTTCCTGTAATATTTTAATAGTTATCTTCCAAAAACTGTTGATTTATTACCCTAAGACCACATATCTGTTATAGGAATATGCACTAACATTTGCTCTAAAATGTAGTGAAATATATGTTTTAATAAGAATAAGGTATATAATTGCATTTTTAAATAAAATATAAACCCTAAAAGCTATCTTCAGGATTTGAAAATTCAATCTATGTTTCCAAAAGGATACCTTTTAAAGCTTACAGCTCTTAGTTTCATCTCTTTTTTTCTTAAAACAACTTAGGCATGATATTGATGAAAAACTTGAGAAAATGACTGTTTTTCAAAGAAGTATCATGAAAACTTATATTGAAAATTTTCCTACTAAAGATACATGACAGTTTCTAATTGTTTCAAATGAATTTCTATGTCATAAAATAACCATTACTTTCAAGAAATAAATGAATTACATATGCACAGAAAACTCCCTATGCTACCCACACTGCTACGATATAAGGAGAAAGTTATACTTGTTAAAATACAGTTATGTCCAAAAATATTTGCCAGGTTTTCTTGAATAGCTCCTTTGAAGTACATCCTTTATGTCACCACCAATTTTCTGTTTCTCTCATTAAAATATAACTACTATTATGCAAAAGAAGAAAACAATGAATAAATAAAAATGTTCAAACAAAAGTATCCAACGGTTGGTTCACAGGAAAAGCAAAATATGGTATCTACAAGGAAGCAGAAATTTCTGATTTAATTTGCTTTCATATTCACTCAACCATTAAAGCAATTGGTTTTAATCTCTGTATATGGACTTAGTCCAAAATGGTTTCGAAATGTGGATAATGTTGCATACACTTGAGTAACTACAGCCAAGCAACTTTTCAAATACTCAAGAATATATGTATACACATGAATATATGTATACAAAAGAATATATGTATGCACATGAGTACCTACATAAGAAAATAGATGTATATATACTGACACATGCATATATACAGTCATAGACATATGCAAACATACATATATACAGTTATGGTTTTCAATACTTAAATATTTATATATGCACAGTAAACAAGTATAAAAATGATTATATTCTATAGAAGAAACACTTGAAGTCCTGAAACTAAAGTATTTTCAAAGACCTACCCTTTCTCCCTTCGTTCATTCTTTCTTTTCTCCCTTCCTTCCCTCTTTTCATTCCTTTCTTCCCTGTCATCCTCCCTCCATTTTTCTATAAATTTATTACTTCGTTCTATAAATAATTATTAATCATATCACATGTGCCAGGGACTGGTATATATAGAAGATTCAATGGTAAGCAATTAGAGAAGGAACTCCCCTTCATAGAGCTTTAATTGTGCTGGGTGTAAATCCATTGAAAAAAATAAAAATCATAGCATTTCAAATCTGACAGACTTACATTCAAATCATAATAACATCACTTATTTCACTTATTTGGGAAATTACTTAACTTTGCTAAGTTTCCATTTAGTCAAATGGGAAGTGACAATAATTTTAATTCCATCATTTATCTTGAGAATTAAATAAAATCATGAATGAAAAAATCTGATGAAGAATCTAGGATTTAGCAGGTGTTCAATACATGCTACATAGCTACTCTACCCGTATACATTTAACATTAAATTGCAGTTAAATCTTACTTTCAATGTTGCAGGTTCACAGATGGTCAAGAAAAGAAAATATGTTCAGGGTATTACATTGCTCTAAAGCAAACATTTTACTCAGAAAATGTGCTGAATAAACACTGGTTGAAAATATGTTAGTGTTACCAAAAAGAGGGAGAGAAAAAAATTCAGAGGCAATGACACAGGACTTGGAGAGACAGTATGGAAAAATAAGCCCATGGTGGGCTTACTTTAATAAATACAGCAGATTAAAAGGTGACTGGTTCATCCTTTCTTGTTCATATAAGAGGCACCATTTTGTAATGCTGGCTTATGACATTTCCAAACCCAATTTTATTTTTTCTGTTTTTATGAAGGAGGTGTTTTCATTTACTGGGAAAAGAGCTAGGGCAAGTAGGCCTCCAGCCATGGCAGGTAATATTCTAGGTTTCTATGAAATAAGTTGGTGCATGAAAAGATAGATAAGCTCGAGAAGGAAGTAGGTCTGCAGGAAACTCAAATAGCACCATGGAAACAACTAACAGAATGGACGTTCTCACCAGGAAATGATCTGAGCTCTATGAGCACACTGCATATTCCAAAAATCCAAGGCATGTCCTGGTCCATCTTTTATCTGCTGCTATTCTCCAAGGAAGCTTTTATCTCGGGGATGGGCTGGATGATTCTAAATGAGATTTGAAAACAATGGACTCCAGTGGAACTCAGCATCACCTATACTTTAAGCCTCACCATTACTTGCTATAAAATTCCGGAAAGTCTGGCTGAATCCAGTAGTCTTAGTCTTAAAAGGGCAATTTTATGAAAACAATAAAGCAAAGACAGAAGCGTATTTATAGTGAGAGGGACAGCACTTTTGAAACACTGGGATTTAAAGTGTAAAATCAACTCCTAACTGTTGATATCAATGTAACTGAAAAACACACTAGGCCCGGCGCGGTGGCTCACGCCTGTAATCCCAGCACTTCGGGAAGCCAAGGCAGGCAGATCACAAGGTCAGAAGTTCGAGACCAGCCTGGCCAACACAGTGAAACCCCATTTCTACTACAAATACAAAAATTAGTTGGGCATGGTGACACATGCCTGTAGTCCCAGCTACTCGGGAGGCTGAGGCAGGAGAATCGCTTGAACCCAGGAGTCAGAGGTTGTGGTGAGCTGAAATCGCACCACTGCACTCCAGCCTGGGCAACAGAGCACGACTCTGTCTCAAAACAAACAAACAAACAAACACAAACAAAAAAAAACAGAAAAAAATGTTTCTTCTCCATAAATAAAAAACTCAAGTGCCAAATTGAAACAGCATTATTGTACCTAATGAAAAGGGTATTTTTTTTTTTTTTTTTTTTGAGACGGAGTCTCATTCTGTCGCCCAGGCTGGAGTGCAGTGGTGTGCGATCTCGGCTAACTGCAAGCTCCGCCTCCCAGGTTCATGCCATTCTCCTGCCTCAGTCTCCCAAGGAGCTGGGACTACAGGCGCCTGCCACCACGCCCGGCTAATTTTTTTGTATTTTTAGTAGAGACGGGGTTTCAACGTGTTAGCCAGGATGGTCTCGATCTCCTGACCTCGTGATCCGCCCGCATCGGCCTCCCAAAGTGCTGGGATTACAGGCGTGAGCCACCGCACCCGGCCAATGAAAAGGGTATTGAATAAAAGTCAGATTTCTGACTTTTATTTCTCATAGCCTTTTACAGGGCTATGAGAAAATGACACTTTCAAAGTTTTTGTTGTCCAACCATGCACTACATAGAGAGAGAGTCCCCAAAACTAATAGGATCCCTTACTGAGACAGTCTCCTTTGCAGATGGATGTGTTAAATGGTCAGGGCTTACTGTCCCTAAGTATTAAAATAAGCAATTATTTCCAATCAGACAGATTCTATATTTTCCAAGCAACCTTCCTGATTACGATTTAGTTCCCTACATGGATTTTCCGTTGTGATTAAAGGAGACCTCTGATTCACTTTACAATCATATTTCTCATTGCAAAGTATAAAGTTGGCATTTTACTTCATGTTCCTCAGTCTTTTATGAGTTTTCTAAGTATGAATCAGCATTTCAAGTTCCAATTACCTATGACAATGAAAAGATGGAATTACTAAAACATGTGAGATTTAGGGCCAACCAGATGTACTGGTAAATTTGTCAAGTTAATGGTATGTATATGCAAATCATTCCTCAAAGCATGGCAGACATAGAGAAACACAACAAGACTTAGTCTCAGTTCTCAACGAGTTTCCAAACCAGATGAGGAGGTAAGTTATATGTACATGGGAAAATAGAAAAAGACATGAAGGCAGTTTGAGGCCCAGCAGAATAGGGAGATTTATAAGATATATAAATATATTAAGAGCATACACATACACCTACAACGAAAAGATTAGAAGGATATCTCTGGGTAGTGGGATAGATATGCCTTTATTACATTTATATTTTCTATAGTACACATGCATTTGCTTTTTAATAAAAACACTTAAAATGTTATCTGTAGAGTGTAATAGGCTACCATAGGCTGGAGCACAAAAATCTACATTCAGATTTACTGTGGATCTGTAGAGATATAATCAGTAGTCACCAAGATTAAGTTACCATCAAAAATACTTATATTAGTTTCCTATTGCTACTCTAGTGAATTATCACATACTTGGTGGGTTGGTTTAAAACAGCCTAAATTTATTTTCTCACAGGTCTGGAGTTCAGAAGTACAAAATCGGTCTAATTGGGATAAAATCAAGGTGTTGGCAGGGTTGCATTCCTTCTGGAGGGTTAGGAGAAAATCTGACTTCTTGCTTTTTCCAGCCTCTAGAGGCCACCCACATTCCTTGGCTCATGGCCCCTGTTCATCCTCAAAACCAGCAATGTCTGGTATAGTCTTTGTCATACTATGTCACTGGGACATTGACACTTTTGCCTCTTTTTTTTTTTTTTTTTTTAACTTATAGAGACTCTTGTGATTACATCAGGCTCACCCAGGAAGTATGGGAAAATGATCAAGGATCCATAACTTAATCACATCTTCAAAATCTTTTACCATGTACAGTAATATATTCATAGGATCCAGGAATTAAGACATGGGCATTTTCGTAAGTAGATTATTTTAAATACCAAAATAATATTTAAGAAACAAACACATTCTTTGACACAATTCCTTTTTTTGTAGGGGAAGGGGGGAGATGCACACTTTCTCTTTTTCTCCATATATCACTTTTAAAAATACTATAATTCAACGTGAGTGGTCTAAGAAAATCAGCAATATCAGATTTGTAACTCACCACCAAGATAACAAGAGAGAAGATACGGAAGTTATTCTCTGCAAATTACACAGGTTTCTTCTTAGCTACAGGAGCATCCTAGATGAGAAATTATGCTCTTCATCCATAGTTAATGGAATTTTGAAAATGGGAGGAGGTATTGCCATGGGACTTGATGTTATAAAGTAATGCTTTGCCTGAATACTCCAGAGGCTAGACCCGCTAAAGCTACACCAGAAGTAAATCCACAGAACAGAAAATCTAGATTATAACCTTCCTGACAATCAAATATTGGAGAAGAATTCTACCAAGCTCAACTGCTATTTAATGAGCTACTACTGTAATGTCAAATAATGTAAGGTTAAGGACTGGCTTTTCTAATAAACATTTTGCAGACCTATTCATATTGAAGTTGTTGTTATCTCCTCGTAAATCTAACCGTGACCACAATATATACAGTTAGGACTTGGTCTTTGCTCATGATTCACCCTCTGCCTACAACCCCTTGGTGAATATTTATGCAACTTCCAAAATTTAGCAAAGTCACCCTCTTGCCCTTCCAGTGAAGTCCTTTGTCTCTGTATTCCTCACTCTCATCTCAAATAGCATTGACCCCTGCCTCCCTGGAAT
Organism: Symphalangus syndactylus; assembly: GCF_028878055.3. Classification (NCBI taxonomy): domain Eukaryota; kingdom Metazoa; phylum Chordata; class Mammalia; order Primates; family Hylobatidae; genus Symphalangus; species Symphalangus syndactylus. Next base: position 29,509,739 of record NC_072438.2, read on the forward strand.
TCCACTGGACATACTTACAAATTTTGTGACCTTCGTCTTTGCGTGGTCTACATCCCTACATTAATATCCAGAGGTGAGAATTGGTTTGACTTATTTCAACCATTTTAAAGATAACCATAAGGCCAGGAAAAAGTTTACAGTCTGATAGAGCTATCCCACCTGCTTAAATATTGAAATGCTTCAATGAACACCTGCTTCCCTGAGCTTTCCCCTGGGACTCTCAACCCAGCAACTAAAGTGGTGGTGACTGGGCCATCTGGGAGCCTCTGGGACCCTGCTGTAGAACCACAGCCAAGGTCGCTTCTAATTGGTCAGTGTCCAGGCTCCACAAACTTGACTGCATTCCCAAACTTCAGGACAGTATCTGGCTTATAATGGGCACTCGGTAAATATCTGTTGAATGAATGCATCTTATCAACATACCTTGTATATCAATATATTCTGCTACAAAAAAATTAAAAACAAAACACGTTCCTCACAATTTCACAGAAGGTCATTCAAATCTTTATTTAAAGTAGTTTTGCAAACTAAATTTTATACTATTTTGCACCGACCTACTGTGGTTCAACTTAGGAGAGATTCTAGAATGGCTAGATAATTTTATCTCACAAGTGAAAACAGTTTTATGTTTTAAAAAGAACACTACCAGCAAAGGAACAAAAAATGGTGCCTTGCAGAGATGGCATTTTTGATTGACCCAACAGCAAAACCAAATGAAATAACCACGGAGCTATGGAAAAGAGAGACATGTCTAAATAGGTTCTAGAAAGATCTCCCAGGAAATAAAGTGGAAATCTTTGATAAAAAGTTCCACAAAGGAAGACTTCAAGCATTTTTAAGCAGAAGAATCACAAGTGAAAACAAGAAAAAACAGAGGAGAATGTTTCTTTCATCTTGCAAGACAAGTGTCCTTCATTTGAAATAAGATTCCAGTAGAATTTCCAAGACGTTTAGCAGATTTCATAAAGTAGTAGCTACTCTTTATCTTTAGGTTCTTTGCCTTAATAACTGTGATATTTATGAAATAGAAGATTTGTTTTAAGTGAGGTTATTGTTCTATTTAGACAATGAACATTTTCAAAAGAATGTAATAGCCATAGAAAATATCTTACATGAGACAGTTCAGGGCATAAAAATCTTAAATTAAAGAATGCTTTACTCTGTAAATTTAAAACTTACCTACTTTTGTGAGTCTGCACTCTCAAACTTGGAAAATAGTTTTATTATACAAGTCCACATCAAACCACAGAAACACAAAAATTAAACTGACAATGTATCAAAACTCTTGAAGAAAAAGGACTTTCTAAGCTTTGAAGTACTATGAAAACAAAAGCACAAAGGAAAAGACGAGTAATTGTGGAGCAATAGTAAATATATACGTGCTCTATGCTAAAAAAATAAGAAAATATTCAAAAGACAAATAACCACTTTGCAACAAATGTAAGAAGCAAACAATAAGTATGTTTAATATAACAAGAGCATGTATAGATTACTAAGAAAAGCCATAAGACCCTAATAAATAAGTAGGCAAAAAACAGTGTTTTTGTTTGCTATAATGCCATAACAAAATACAACAGACTGAGGGGCTTACACAATAGAAATATATTTTCTCACAGATCTGGAAGCTAGATGTCCTAGATTAAGGTATTAGTGGGTTTGGTTTCTTCAGAGTCCTCTCTCCTTGGTTTGCAAATGGCCACATTCTTGCTGCGTCCCCACATAGCTGTCCTCAGTCTTTGTGTTATCTGTGTCCTAATTTCCTTCTCTTACAGGACACCAGTCATATTGGACTAGGGCCCACCCATAGGACCTCATTTTATCTTAATTACTTACTTAAAGCCCTATCTTCAAATACAGTATCATGCTGAGGTTTAGGTGTTCAACATATGTATTGAGGTGGGAAGCACAATTTATCCCATAACAAACCATAAACAATTCAAAACAGAGATGTCTGAAACAGGCACATAAAAATATTACATTTGCTAATAAGTAAAGGAATGCTAATTGAAGGTAAAATATCATTATATTTTTCATTTTCAAACTAGTAAGATGTGAAAGTCCTTTAAAAGCATTTTAATCCTGGCAAGGTTTCAGTTCAATGAGAACTTTGAATGCTATTGGCAGGAGTGTAATCTGGCAAACCATTTTGGGAAGCAAACTTTCAATATTAATCAAAATTATAAAAAATATTATACTCAGCCTAGGTCAATATAATCAAGAAAAAATAAGAAAATGCATATTTAGATAATGAGCATATTAACTTCTAAGAAGAGATCTTTACTAAAATATTATCTGAGTCTTATTCATAATACCAAAAATAAAAAATTGAACCAATCTAAATGCTCACAATGGAGTAACTCTAATGTAAACTCAACACTTCATAAGCTGTTATGCAGCCATTAAAATGGTGTGAATAATAACTATCAAAAACATAAAATAGTTACAATTTTGTTTTATAAAATGCAGTATGCAAAGCTATATATTAAAAAGATTCACAGAATAAAAGGAGCAGGAAATATACTCACAGTCATTTCTTTAAGACAACACAATTGTTTGTTGTTATTTGTTTTTATTTACTGGTATTGCACTTTTAAAATTTCCAAAAAGCAATATGCATTCGTGTTTATAATAAAAACATAATCATTTCAGCTTGAGTAAAATTGGATTGAATATGCCAAAATTTAGTTTCAATTCTATTAAGCGTAGCTCAACAGGTCAGCTTCTTACTTTAATGCTTTGCTTTCACTCTGCCATTGGTTTTTTTTTTTTTTTTTTTTTTTTGAGACGGAGTCTCGCTCTGTCGCCCAGGCTGGAGTGCAGTGGCGCGATCTCGGCTCACTGCAAGCTCCGCCTCCGGGGTTCACGCCATTCTCCTGCCTCAGCCTCTCCGAGTAGCTGGGACTACAGGCGCCCGCCACCACGCCCGGCTAATTTTTTGTATTTTTAGTAGAGACGGGGTTTCACTGTGGTCTCGATCTCCTGACCTCGTGATCCGCCCGCCTCGGCCTACCAAAGTTCTGGGATTACAAGCGTGAGCCACCGCGCCCGGCCGGTTTTTAACCAACTTTTATGTTGACATAAGTGATACCTTCACTCAACACCCATTTCAAGCCCAACCCACATATGCCCCAGAAATAAAAACAGATCACTCTATGGGAAAAGATGGAGGTCCCTATTATAAGAACTTGAGAATCCTTAGCAGGTCAAGTTCCCCTTTCAGGAAACCCTGGTAAGATCATTCTCCATTCAGCTTTTCTACCTGAGATCATCCACTTTATCCGCCGAAAGGTCAGAGACATGCGTTCTGTAGACGCCTCAATAACATGAGACACTAACTTTCTGCTGCCTTTCTCTGTGACTGTGAGAGAAACATACAGCAAGGTGTGGCAAGTGCTAACACATGCATCTCAACTCTTAGTTAAGTGCAGGTTATAGATCCTTACTGTGCCAGAAGAACCTGTGAAATATTGTATTTTACTTTTTGGTAAAATACCGAGATTCAAAGTACACTCAATCTTGGAGTTTGTGAGGAGCTCCAAATTGTAAACTTTGAGCAACTGATTGTCAATCAAAACTGCAGGACTCAAACTAGTTCATTAATTTGACGGATCTTAATTGGGACTCTTATTTTCCTACTAGACTAGAAAGGAGAAACATAATTGTAACGAGTTGCATAGTGTCTCACCAAAACTCACACCCACCTGGAACCTCAGAACGTAACCTTGTTTGGAAATATGGTCTTTCCAAATATAATTAAGGTAAAGATCCAGGTGAACTCATACTGGATTAAGGTAGGCTCTAAATGCAATGAAAGCATTTTAAAAGACACAAAAAGGGACACACGGAGAAGGAGCCATGAGAAGTCAGAGGCTAAGGTGAGAGCGAGGCTGCCACAAGCCAAGGAACATCAGGAGCCACCAGAAGCTCGAAGAGGAAGGAAAGATTCTTTAGAGTCTTCAGAGAGACCCTAACCCTGCTGACTCCTTGACTTTGGATGTCTAATCTGGAGAACTGTGAGAGCACAAATTTCTGTTGTTTTAAGTAACCTAGTTTGTGATGATTTGTTATGACAGCCCTGGGAAATTAATACAGTGCTATATGAAGACAACGATACCACATTTCACAAAACCGTCCCTTTATATTGAGGCAGAAGGGTGTGGTGGAAAGAGCACCAAAAGAGCAGAGTCAAAGGGTTGGGTATTGGCTCCATGCTACAACTTTCCACTAGGCAAAACAGAGCCTCTCCAAATAGCTGCTTATGATAGACATGATTATCATCTCAATTGCATAGGATTGTTAACAAGACAAAGGAAATGGTATACATAATAAGCATTTGATAAAGCGTAGACAGAAATTCTGATTTTGTTGTTATTGTCAGTGGTTTAGAGTAAATGCCAATTTTGCACTAAATATCTATTTAGGAAATATGAAAACAGACCAAAAAATATTTACACAACAAGTATATGTATGGTTTACCTTTCAGTTCTTTATTATAGGATCTTTCTTGCCTAAAGGGTGGGTTTATATCGTGAAGACTGAATTTAGACCCTGATGTGAATCATTTATCACACAGACAGGTGAATTATTAGGGATGTTTCCGAATGGGGTAATCTGAGGCTGTTATTTTTAAGATTGTTGTACTGTCATTAATAACCATCTCTTGCACTTGTAGTCCTCTGAACTGGAAAAGAAAAGAAATAGATAGCCTTGATCATGGTAAGGCAGGTTTTTAGTGTTTCTGATTGAAAAAAATAAAAAAGTGAGGGACAAAGAATCCTGTCACTAATGTCCAGTTCCTGGGTTTTTTTTTTTTTTTTTTTTTTTTTTTTTGAGACGGAGTCTCGCTCTGTCTCCCAGGCTGGAGTGCAGTGGTGCGATCTCGGCTCACTGCAAACACTGCCTGCTAGGTTCACACAATTATCCTGCCTCAGCCTCCAGAGTAGCTGGGACTACAGGCACCTGCCACCACGCCTGGCTAACTTTTTGTATTTTTAGTAGAGATGGGGTTTCATCGTGTTAGCCAGGATGGTCTCGATCTCCTGACCTTGTGATCTGTCCACCAAGGCCTCCCAAAGTGCTGGGATTACAGGCATGAGCCAGCGCACCCAGCCCAGTTCCTGGGTTTTGATGGCATTCACCATCCTATTTCAGAAAAATGGTAGATGGGTGGCATCAAAGGCAAGAAAACTGATTGCTGTTATTTAAGTAATAACCACAGTACAATACTGCTTTTATAACATTCCAGGCTGTAATAACTACTAGAATAAATTACTCGATTCTTAAAGTAACAGCTTAGGTGTACCATTCAGAAGATTAAACGTATAACTCTTGATTGTGAATCTCCTTGTTCAATAAAAATATAATGTGGCAAACTGTTTCAAGCATTATCTCTAAGAATTGATGTTATCCAAACATGTTTTCAAAATTAAATAGAAGATGGATTGAGGGCGTCTGGTGTTCACGCTTTCCTCCCTATTAGAGCAGAAGGCAAGACTCATTCCTCCAAGCTCATTCTCAATGGAAAATTGATGCCAAGCCTAAGGCGTTGTGAACAAAACTCACTAACAGCAATTTCTCCAAAGCTCAGCTACTTAGGAGCATTTTGTCAATATTGGGTAATTAGTTTCCACGGTGATCGCTGTCTTTCAGTGGGTCTACCTAGCCGGCTACATTGTTCTCCAGTCTTCTTTCGTGTTCCAATGAATGACCAATGTGGCAAGTGTCAATTCCTCGCTGCTTTGCCCTCTCCCCACTTGACACCATTCCCAGACATGCAGATAGTGGTATTGGTGGAAAAAAATTCACCACCCTAGGAATTTCTCTCTAACCCCATTCATAAGTTCATATCTTCACCCAATCCTGGATGAGTCATTGCAATACTCAGCTAATGAGACCCGTCATTCTTGGACCTGTGTTTACCCTACATCTGCATCTCCCATCACTGCCCTCCACATGTGCTAGACTGCCGTCACACTGAGGGTCAGGGCCCTTTCACTCTTCCACATCTTTGGGTAGAGAGAACAGCAGGGCATGCCTGTTTAGAGCACACATACTGGAGATCCTTGCCTAAACACCCTCATGCTGAGTTCCTTGCTCTTCTCTTTGCCTCTTTTGACTATGTCTCATCACTATATATTCCATACTTAGAGTCTAAGTTTCTTAATTCCAGGCTGAGGCTGGAGCTACGCAGTAGTTCCCACTTATCTGCTGTTTTGCTTTCTGTGGTTTCAGTTACCAGCTGTCAATGGTGGTCTGAATATATTAAATAGAAAATTCCAGAAATAAACCATTTGTAAGTTTTATATCACACGCCCTTCAGAGTGGCATGATGAAATCTTGTGCCCATCCTGCTCCCTCCCTCCAGGGATATGAATCCTCCTTTTGTCCTGTCCACATTGTAGACGCTGTCTGCCCATGAATCACTTTGTAGCCACTGGTGATCAGACCTACCATCTCAGTATTACAGGGCTTATGTTCAAGAAACCCTTTATTTTACTTAGCAATGGCCCCAAAGCACAAGAGTAGTGATGCTGGCAATTCAAATATGCCAAAAAGAAGCCGTAAAGTGCTTCCTTAAAGTGAAAAGGTAAAAGTTCTAAACTTAATAAAGAACACAAAAACTTATGCTGAGGTAGCTAAAGTCTATGGTAAGAATGCATCTTCTATCCATGAAACTGGAGTGACACTAGCATTTCCAGTTCCCTCAAATAGGCCTCCCCAGCTCTAGGTCTGATGCCAGGTTGGGAATGAGGGTGTAGTGATTGAGCTTGATGATGGTTTGACTGTCAAGTAAGTGAAACATGAACATCCTTTGAGGAAAGAGGCTAGTTATAAATATATTTTGAAAACAAATGCTACCATTTATTCAGCATTTACTAGGACCAAGAATTAAATTAAGTAGTTTATTACATGTTTTATATATATCATCCTAATCTAATTCTAGGCACCTGTAAGTTCAAATCATGTGATTGCCCTGAGAAGACTAAAAATCTATTGCTCTCACAAACTGCATTTTCCAGATGCTCAACAGTTATTTCGAGGAGAAGCTGTGGGCTGGAGAATGGGAAGGTGGAGAAGGTAGCCTACTAATGTGAGCATTCCATTTCTCCCACATGGCCTCAAACAATTCAGCCCTGGCCCCAAACATACAACTCCATTAGGCAGCATAAAAGCCCTACAGTTAAGTGGGTTTGCTGCACCTCCTAGCCAGATAAGACTGCAATCATCTATTTTTACTTAAGACTGTCCATTTGTAGGAAGTAGGGGGTCCTACTGTAGGACATAGGGGGTGTCTTGATTATTTAGGCCTTGCAAAAAATGAATTGAGCCTGATCTCATGGAAATTCTACAGAGGTAGGTAGGGAAGAGGAGACTGGGTGAAGACATCTGGAGGAAGCTCTCAGCCAAATCCAAAGACCAAACATCCCCTTTCTCAAACAAATCAATGCCTTGAATAAAAAGGAGGCAGAGCTAGTGTTACACATTTAAAGAGACTTGGAAAACAGAACAGCAAATACCATATAAAGATTTTGTTTGGATTCTGATGCAAACAAACAAACAATTAAAAAACTTCTTGAGACAATTGAGGAAATGCAAATATGGATATATGAACTGAATCTTAAATTGCATTAAAGGATTATTATTAATTGTGTTAGGTGTTATAATGACATGGTGTTTATGTATACACACATTCTTATCATTTGGACATGTATATTTAAGAATCTGCAGGAGAAAAGCATTATGTCTAACATTCATTTTAAAATATGACCTCCTTAAATAAATTAATGGATGGAACAAGATTTGAAAATTGCTGACAATTGTTGAAGCTAGGTAAAGGGTGCATAAGCTATATTGTACTATTCACTTTCTTTTGTTTGTGTTTGAAATTTTCATAATAACAAGTTTTACAAAAAGCAAATGCATTGATTCTTTTTATCTCAAAAAGAGACATTTGTGCCTGCTAGGTAATGTGTCCAAGTTTTAGAAATGTAACTGGAATACTCAGATCAATTCAAATTTATATGAAATCACAACTGGGTTGAACACAGGTAGAGAAAAGGCAAGCAGAGCCAAGAAGAAAAGGCTTAGGGAGGATGAGTATTAAAACAACATCTGATGGAACAATCAATAATTATGTGCATAGCCACAATATGAAAGAAGTGAATGAACTCCAAGGAAGAGAAGTTCAAGTAAAAAGGTGGCAAAACTAATAGAAACTGTCTTTCTACTGTTCTGCAGGTGGTATAATCACCCTCCTCCTTCAAGACACATCAAAAGTTATAGATCAGTGCTGCCTTTTCCAGCTCCCCAAGGCTGTTAGCTGCTCTCTCATATGAGATTCCACAAAGCTTTGTTCATACTTTTCTGGTTTTCTCCACTTTATAAAGGAAGAGATGTTGACTAGCACCTGCCTTGGAATGTGATATATGTATACGCTTAATAAATAGTGGAAGGAATGGATACATGGTCTATTTGTCCATTTTCACACTGCTATAAAGAAATATCAGAGACTGGGTAATTTATAAAAGAAAGAGGTTTAATTGACTCACATTTCTGCATGGCTGGAGGGGGGCACCTCAGGAAACTTACAATCATGGTGAAAGGCAAAGGGGAAGCAACCTTGTACCTTCTCACATGTCAGTGGGAAAGAGAGAGTGAGTGAGCAAAGGGGGAAGAGCCCCTTGTAAAACCATCAGATCTCATGAGAGCTCACTTCACTACCAAGAGAACAGCATGGGGCACACTGCCCCGTAATCCAAACACCTCCCACCAGGTCTCTCCCTCAATACCTGGGGATTCCAATTCCAGATGATATTTGAGTGGGGACACAAAGCCTAACCCTATCACATGGGTCCTAGAGGAAGAAAAAAAAGGGAGGGATGGAAGACAAAGAAAAATTCTATCCTTTCCTGGGAAGAAAAATTCTGAGGTCAGAGGGTTGGGACTGATATTTAAGAAAGACTTCCTGTAAATAATCCCAAACCAAGTAGAATCAGATGCTGCCTTTCTTTAGGAGCCTGCTACTAAGAATTTGTTTTGTTTTGTTTTAGCTAGGCTAAATCCCACACATTCTCTTTTGTGCAAGCAATTCATCAAATATGCCAGGCTGGAGACAGTTGAGATTTTTTCTCTCTTGCTGAGAAAAGAAACTTTTCATTGAGCTATCACATGCACAGTTATTTTTATTTGACTCTCACTTGAGATACCCCTGCTGCATAGCATATTGAATACTTTATTGACCATAAAATGTGCTGCTGCAATTAGAGGGTTTTTTTTTTTTCCAAGCATTGTGCCTTTCTGGAGGCACTTGGAAGCTCATTTCTGTTTATCAGTTTTTCAAGGATGTTTGCAATTTAGCAACAGTGAATTGAAAGTTCAGTTAAATATCTGGCATGTTTGAGTGAGTGTTTCCAAGATCTGCAATTGAGCAGGGCAGGGTAAAGTGTAGTGAGGCTCCTCATGCATAATCTGCAAAGGTTTTTCACACTATCTGAGATCTTAGAGAAAAAAATGTTCACAAAGTAAATCAGGAGCAAATTCAGTTAAGAGACTGCCTTATGAATCACTCAGCTTTGTCAGACAATCTCTGGGTGCACTAAGTGCTGGCTATCTTTGGGTTGTTTTAGAGGCCATCACCTCTATTGGGTATCACCAAGTAAAACAGCACAGACCTCATGGAAGATACCATGTTTAAATAGCCTGAGTTTTCAGATCTCATGCCTCAGGCAGAGTTTGGAACCAGGAGCTGAGGACACTATTAGTTGAATGAATGAATAAAAGAAAAGAGAATTCTTCCTGGTCTCTAAAAAAATATGCCCTAGGTTACTTCCAGTAAGCCAACAGCAAATCAGAATTTGCAGCAGGACTGGCAGCTCATGCAGGTTAAATGTCCTGTTGTGCATTTCCCTCCATGTGCCCTCACTGGGTTAGTAGGGAAGCCTGGACTCGTCTTCGAATCTCAAGCCGTAGCCTGTGCTATTTTCTGTAGATTTCATAGCTGCTGTCAAGAAAACTTTTTATTGAAGCATCATGCCTTTTGTGAAACTATAGTCAAGCCCATACCCAAAAGCCATCTAGGTCTAGACCTCTGATGACATTCTGATGAGGTGGAGCAGGTGACTGCTACCGTACAGATTCCTGTTCTACTCTCAGCTTCTTCTCTCCGTCTACTGACCCCCTCATCCTACTATCCCCACCAGGAAATAGACACAGACTCCAAAAGCTACAGCTTAGTTGTACTGAGAATCTAACAGGCATTATGCATGCTTGTGATGCAGCAATGAATGAGACAGAAGTGTGCCCTCATCTTAGGGAGCTCGAATTCTAGTGATTTAAAATAACCCTGCAGTAAGGGCCCGCATCTCTCCACAGCAGGCATCTTACAAAGCATTGTACCTTCAATCTGGTTTTCTGTGTCGTTTTTTCTTAATTCGCTCAATAAAATTTATTTCAGGTTTCTGCTCAACTGTCACTCCATAATGGAAAGTTCTCCTTCTAAAAAATATCCTTCTCCAACTACCACCACCCCACACCCACCTCTCTCTACTTTGCTTTATTTGTCTATACAGCCCTTACCACTACTGGACCAAGCTTATTTGTTTTTCTGTGTGTCTTTCCTTGCTAGAATATAAAGTGTTTCAGGGCAGCCAACTTGGTTAATTCATTGCTGAGTACCTGGCTTATCATAGGAGATGAATACATATTTGTTGAATTAATTAATGCATAAATAACCATAAGCAATAGGTATGACCATTATTCCTGTTTTTCAAATGGGAAATTCACACTTAGGGAGGATAAGAAATTTGCCTAAAGTCACCCAATACATAAGCAGTGAAACTAGGGCTCAGATCAGGTCTTCTGGAGCAGAAAGCCTGGCCTCTTGATCATTACTCTAAATCGTCCCACTTCAAATAATCATTTCTTTAACATGCCTAATAGTAGAAGCTTCCCTAAACTCTCAACTCTAGGATGGGATGAAGACACTGAATAGAAGAAACGCCACTAAACAACATATAAAGATAAAAACACAAAACTACAAATGTAATTCTGAAAAACTTCAGAATAAAATTTAGGACAGTTTTATCTTGTACAGAGTTAACATAAAAATATGTGCTATTGGGCCAGGCACAGTGGCTCACATCTGTAATCCCAGCATTTTGGAGGCTGAGGTGGGCGGATCACCTGAGGTGAGGAGTTCGTGACCAGCCTGGCTAACATGGCAAAACCCGGCTGTCTCTACTAAACATATAAAAATTAGCTGGGCGTGGTAGCGGATGCCTGTAATCCCAGCGAATTGGAGGCTGAGGCAGGAGAATTGCTTGAACCTGGAAGGTGGAGGTTGCAGTGAGCCAAGGTCGCACCACTGCACTGCAGCCTGGGCGACAGAGAGAGACTCCATCTCCAAAAAAACACAAACAAAAACAAAAACACATGCTATTGAAAGAACATGGGTGGCCGGGTATGGTGGCTCATGCTCATCCCAGCACTTTGGGAGGCCAAGGCGAGTGGATCACCTGAGGTCAGGAGTTTGAGACCACCCTGGCCAACATGGAGAAACCCTGTCTCTACTAAAAATACAAAAATCAGCCGGGCATGGTGGTGTGTGCCTGTAATCCCAGCTACTTGGGAGGCTGAGGCAGGAGAATTGCTTGAACCCCGGAGGCAGAGGTAGCAGATGGCACCACTTCACTCCAGCAGAGACAGAGCAAGACACCATCTCAAAAAGAAATAGAAAGAAAGAACATGGAAAGAATAAAAGCTTTGGAGTCGAGCTTTTGGATAGCCTGTCTCTGCCAGTAGTTATTCGTTCACCTTCTCAACCTCAGCTTTCATATCTATAAGGTAGGGCTGATGCCTACCCACCAAGGTTGTTGGCAGAAGGAAATTAGATAATGAATGTAACGTTTCTGGCAAAACTTTAAGTTAAATGAATGACTCATTTAGTTATTTACTCTAATAAGTCCTAAGCAAATGGACAAATAAAATTAGGTTTCAGTTATGCATCTATTAATGCATAAAAACAGCAGTGCTGCACAACACAAAGGAACAGGCAGACTTACCCCAGAGCAACTGAAACTGAAGGACAAGGGGCTAGTGACAGTCAGGAACAATGGTCCCTAATCCCAGGGAAGATGTTCTAAATTTATTTGCTGTTGCTCATACCGATCAATTGATCAGGCTGTGGAAGGAGGTATAGTGGCACCCAAATATTTATTTAGACATAACTAATGGGACTTCCCAAGCATGGATAGAGAAGCCACTTAACTGGTCAAATATCTGGAAGAAAGAAAACCTGTAGTTAATTAAATATCTTTAATATAAGTATTGGTAACATTCTGTGCATATTCATCAAAGACTTGGTATTAATATTGTTTTCAAAAAAAGTGACTGATGTTCTAGCTCAGATGTGGTCTTACATATCTAGTTTGTCACAATTTCTATAGTTGCTGATAGGGCAGTAATGATCTTTTGTTGTGTTATGGTTGAATTGATACAATAAATTGCATTTTCCCTTAGATTTTATTAGAAACTATAAATGGCTCTATTACCTCGGAAACAACATAAGTCACGCAACACATTTTTAATTTTATCAGCCCATCTCCTTTTTTAGAATCAGAATACTTGCTTGAAAACTGAAAAGTTTTAGTCTCCCTAAAGAAATATCGACTGATACTTTATAGCGAAAAACATGGATTTTTATTTCTCTCTTTCTTTCCCAATTCCTAAAGAAATGCAGATACATTTCTCCTTGTTCTATTTGGACAGTTTAGATCTTTAGATGGTTTTAGTCTTTGTCTGTTTGTTTAAGTGCTGGTTTTAAAATAGTTGAAGTATTATAAGAAATATCTGTTGGCCGGGCACAGTGGCTTATGCCTGTAATCCCACCACTTTGGGATGCTGAGGTGGGCAGATCACGAGGTCATGAGACAGAGACCAGCCTGGCCAACATGATGAAACCCCATGTCTACTAAAAATACAAAATTAGCCGGGTATGGTGGTGTGTGCCTGTAGTCTCAGCTACTCTGGAGGCTGAGGTATGAGAATTGCTTGAACCCAGGAGGCAGAGGTTGCAGTGAGCCAAGATTGCACCACTGAACTCCAGCCTGGTGACAGAGCAAGACTCTGTCTCAAAAAAACAAAAAAAGAGAGAGAGAAATATCTATCAACTGTAGCCTCTCTTTCTCAGATGGAAGAAGTCCAAATGTATGTTTATTAGCTTAGTAACTACGTAACCACTTTAAAAGGGGCAAAAATCTACCTTGATATCTCTGAATTACTTCCGAAATTATTTATCCTGAAAGAAAAAGCAAAGAACACTCCTGAAATTTGCCACTTGTCATTTCATGATATTGAAAAGCAAATGTAAAACTCGTTTTTAGAGAAAATAGGCCAGGCGCAGTGGCTCACGCCTGTAATCCCAGCCCTTTGGGATGCTGAGGTAGGCAGATCTCTTGAGCACAGAAGTTCAAGACCAGCCTGGCCATGATGTGAAATCCCTATCTCCACTAAAAATACAAAAATTAGCTGGATGCGGTGGCAGGCACCTGTAATCCCAGCTACTTGGGAGGCTGAGGCAGGAGAAACACTTGAACCTGGGAGGTGGAGGTGGCAGTGAGCTAAGATCCAGCCACTGCACTCCAGCCTGAGCAACAGAGTCCTGTCTCAAAAAAAAAAAACAGAAAGAAAGAAAGAAAGAAAAGAAAAGAAAAGAAAAGAAAAAAGAAAAGAGAAAAGAAAAACTATAATAAAATCATTCAGGATACCTCTTTGTGTGGGTTAGATCTCTGACAACAGAGAACATAAGTTCACATGTGGGTTTGGACTAAACAATGATCAAGTATCTATGTTCAGATATTGTCTGTCCCAAGAGAGCACTTAGCAAAAGAATCACAATATTTATCATGATGTAATGCCTCCTCTCTTTTTTTTTTTTTTTTTTTTTTTTTTTTTGAGACGGAGTCTCGCTCTGTCGCCCAGGCTGGAGTGCAGTGGCGCGATCTCGGCTCACTGCAAGCTCCGCCTCCTGGGTTCATGCCATTCTCCTGCCTCAGCCTCTCTGAGTAGCTGGGACTACAGGCGCCCGCCACCACGCCCGGCTAATTTTTTGTATTTTTAGTAGAGATGGGGTTTCACCGTGGTCTCGATCTCCTGACCTCGTGATCCGCCCGCCTCGGCCTCCCAAAGTGCTGGGATTACAAGCGTGAGCCACCGCGCCCGGCCTGCCTCCTCTCTATATGCAATTTGAAAACACTGATTAGGAAATACAGGGCTGAGAATGCTATTTTTCTTTTTTAGAGACGTCTTCACCATTTATTACAGATTGAGCCAGAGACTTGGAATCAACAGTCCTGGGTTTAAATTCTGGCTTTACCAATTTCTAGCAACAAAAATATCACTTATTTGAACTTCCTTTTTTGCCCTTGTAAAGTAGAACTGGTGATGCCTGCCACCCAATCTATGACTCCATTCGACAATTATTCATTCAATTTAAATCTTGTCTACAAAGTTAGCGATGAAGCCACATAAATGACGTCTTGGGAAAATCAACCAATGTAAAGATAGAACTGTTCAGAACTTTTTATAGTCACAGGTGAGCTGAGTATTGGGTATAAGAGTATAGTCTGTGCAGATGAAAAGACATGCGTTGGCGTGTGACTCCTAACTACTAGGTTTGTGTCCTTATGTAAGTAATTTGACCTTAGTGTGCCTTATTTTTCACATCTGCAAAATGGGTATGACAATAAGACCAACTCCCTAATTTTATTGTAAGAAATAAATTTAGAAAATGCGTACTTACTACAAAGAAAGGAACACAGGAAACCAGTCAATAAAAGTTGTTGCTATTGATATTTATAATAAAAACAATAAGCAAAATCATTCATTCAATTAAAGTTTTGGCATGCAATTTGTGTCCTATATACTGTTCCAGGTACTGGGGATACAGAGGTGAATAAAACCAACAACCTCTCTGTTCTCATGAAACTATGTCTGGTAAAGAATAGACAAGACAATGTCAATGCTCTGAAGACAATAAAACAAAATAATGTGAATAGAGTAACTGAAGATGTGTGTATGGTTTTGTGGGAGAGTGCGTGTTTGGAAAGTGCCTTAAAAACAGGGTGACCCCTACATGTCTCTTTGAGGAAGTAAGGTTTGAGCTTCGACCTGCACCCTGTGCAGACTTTCTGCAGGACTTTGGCACATGCTTACTCAAGATGCATTTTCACTTCCTGCAATCCATCATTTCTCTAAACCCAAGTAATAAATGGGATTCAGATATTAATAGGCATACTTTGTTCATCTTAAAAGGGACATCCACAGTTGCATAAGTGGTGAATCCATCTTGGTCTTTGGAATTAGAGATTCCCAGCCATAAGACTTATCGGGTGGGTGATAGTGGACTCATTATCTAGTCACCCTAAGCCTTACTTATCCCATCTGTAAAACAGCCATGAAACAAAGCCATATATGGGCTGCTTCTGCCAGAGTCTGTGGCGCAGAAAAGAAACTCTGAATGGTAATTATTGTCACTATCAGCAGTAGAGAAATATCCTGGTTAAGACCTCCACTGCCCACCTGCAATGTGACCTTGGGTAAGATGTGTGACTTCTCTGAGCCTCAGTGTACTAATGTGTAAGATAAGGATAATAATAACAATAATAATACCTTCTTATCAAGTTTGTGTGAGAAATTAACTGAGTTGTAGAAACCACTTTGAATGGGTTCTGGCAAAGAGCAAACTCAATAAGTGCTCCTCGTTAGTATTACTCATGACATTGACATCATGAATTACTAATCACAGGCTCGTAGACCACTGTGAGAGAAAAGATCATTGACTTCGAAATAGTTGAATTAAGCTGTTCCCATGAAAATCTTCCCTAACAGTCAGAACAATTATGTGAACCATTTTGTATCTTCTGGAGATTTTAAGATATTGATCTGGAGATTTTACGATATTGATTAAACTCAGACAGTGATATGATCAGTGAATGGAAACACTTGCTTTGTATAATTTTGCCCATTTTGATTGCTCTTTTAATTTACACATTTCTTAAGATTGAGTCCAATTATCACCAATGCCTCTTCAATCAACATTGGCTGTATTTCATGTGTCATTAACAAATCACAAAAGTAATTTGAACTCATTGCCAAATGAAAAAGAAATGAACATCTTCAACTGAATATTCTTGGTTTTACCATACAGCAGGACATAGAAGTCTTTATAGTCAAAGAATCATAGAACCTAAGAACAGTAATCATGCTACTTTTCATAGACATCAGCAATTGATCAGGACATTTTTTATTCTCTAACTGACCGTGAATATGTCTTTGACCCTGAGATCTGGGAAGTCGTTTCTATACTGAGTTGTGGAAGAGCAGACCTATTAACGTGGTATCAGCTTCTCACTTCTGACATGACTTCAGGGCAGTCTGAAGTCTTCATAGGTAAATTTATTTTGCTGAGGTCACACAGCAGTAGACCTGGAATGACAACCTATGTTCCAAAATTCTCATGCCCATGATCTTGCCACCGGTCCTTGTAACCTGCTATTAAATTCCTGTCTAAACATGTCTGTGGATACAGGAGGAACAGAATTATAACACAAGTCAAAGTCTTCATTGTTCACCTCTGCTTGAATTTAATTTACTGCTCCTTTGGATTTCTGCTCTCAATTTCTTTGCTCTTCTTTCTATTTTCATTGACATAAATATTCTGTTATAGCTAACTGATAAAGAAAGAACTACAGGTCTCTATTCTACTCAGCTGCCCTCATACTCAAGAACAGCATCCTACAAATGGAAATATTGAATATAAATATGAACTATGATGTTCTCACCCATAATGTTGCCGTGCAGCTCAATTACTCATGGTTTTCTTTGCTGAAAACTTATCTCCCTTGCTACTCCTTCCCCTCAAAGCTTCCTTTCTTAACATTTAACTTCCAGAGCCTAAACTTAACTAAGCTCAGGGACTAGAATCTAGTGGTTCCATGAATGATTGTGAAAATCTTGAGTGCTCTGCTGATGCTAATAATAAAGCATGTCAGCACAAGAGAAACCCTAGTAATAACCGTGCCAACAAAATGGGGGAAAACACCCAATCCCACACCCACAAATTCATGCTGCTAATTATTAATAATGAAAAACTTGGCTTAAATTCAACCTTCAATTAGATACATGTTTTTATTAAAGTAAAATTCTAAATTTGTTCAATAAAACAGGAAAATTATGGGTTTTGGAGACTGACTTTATTAAAATATTTTGTTCTATTGGCAGCACGGCAATGTGAAATGCAGAATTCGGAAGCCCAGGACCTTACTTCTAGGCCTTTTCTGAATCAATTTGAGTACACAAGTAGCTCCATGGCTGTTTTCTCCTCTGTAAATCGAGTACATAATCAATTAGAGAAATCCTCTCTAAATTTCTGTCAAGTATTAAAAAGCTAAAATTTTAAATATTTCTATTATTTATAGCTTTGCAAAGCAAACGAATTGCTCAAGGGTAGCCACAGAATGGTCATGGACGCCACTTCCACTATTTTCCATCCACACTCCCAATTCATTCTATAGCAAGACCAGCATGGAATGACCAAAACATATCCTAATAAGCTAACTTTATTCATTTAACAGATATTCATTCACCAACTACTAAATGGCAGACACTGTTCTAGGTGCTTATGAGTCTGATATTTTGCTCATATGAGAAAGAACTTATAAATCTCATAAAATTAAATAACGTTTTGCACTTGTAACAATTGACTATAAGAACAGGTTGAAAGGAGAGTGTGTACCTCTTCTTTAATTATGTATTTTATTAAGAACATCCTCTAATAATTTTTTGAGAGATGAGTCTCACACTGTTGCCCAGGCTGGAGTACTGTGGCATGATCGTAACTCACTATAGCCTCAAACTCCTGAGTTCAAGTGATCCACCTGCCACAGCTTCTCAAGTAGCTGGTACTACAGGACCTGTCTATAATCTTTTCCACAATATAACTTCTAAATTGAACCGTGGTGGTTACTAAGGTGTGATAAACAGTCCTTCTTTGTGTACTTATTTGTAAACGCTCATCTGAGGCTTTTTTGATGAAGAAATGCAAATAATCTAAAATTTGGAGGAAAAAATGATGATTTGTAACTATTCAAAATTTGATTCAATCTATAAAGCCATCAGCAGAGAATAATAACATATTCACTCAGTTGAACACTATACAGACATTACAATGACCTCTCTCTCTTTTTTTACAACAATCTTAAATTTAAAACATGTAATTCTTATGTTCACGTAAAAATAATTAAAATGCAATATATAATATTAACATAAATTTGTACAAGTATAAAAGAGCAAGAAAAAACCTCTCACAATAAATATACCACAATATTAAAAGTATTTCTTATAACAAAATTAATTTTTAATTATTTCTTCTATATTTACTTTTTCCAAATTTACTCCCATAGAGGGAGACGGGGGAAAATTGTATTGTTTAACATCAAAAAAAAATTCCTTACTTTGCAAATTGCAAATGACCTAAATGTCTAAATGGCTAAATGATGCAGAACAGGAAGTCCTGGTTATACACACAACTCAACACTTCCATGATAGGATAATTACGATAACATCCAAAGTGGGTTCACAAATATCATGATTTGAGAAAAATATTTAATGAAATAATTTCAAATGTAAAAAATCATATTATAAATCACAATACACTATATAATCATATAATCTCCAATATGACTGATGGAAATACTACAATGACACTTTCTAACAAAAACATAATACGTGCCACATAATGTAATTTTATTTTTCTAGTAGCCACATTTTAAAAAGTAATATGTGCCACATATATAATTTTATTTTTCTATTAGCCACATTTTATAAAGTAAAAAGAAACAGGTGAAATTAAATTTAATAATATATTCAACTCAATATATTCAAAATATTATTTCAACATGCAATCAACATAAAAAATTATTCATGATCTATTTCACATTATTATTTTGCCACACATCCCAATTTGGACCAGTTACATTTCAGGTGTTCATTAGCCACAGTGGCTTGTGACTACCCTAAAGGACAGCATTGCATTGAAATGAAACAAAGATTCGAAATTGTTGTCTTTTCTCATTATGTTTTTCCCATTTCTTATGCACAAGTTTCCTTATTTTATGCTTTCCCCATTGCCTAGTACACTGCTAGGCTCAATAAATCTGGGCTGCCTTTAACTTATAAAATACTAACAAAATTAATTTTGAGCAGAACTGGTTGCTGTTAGACGAATCTCAGGGGAAAAAAGCCAAGGGTACTGTTCTTCATCTGCAAACATAAAACAAACCAGCAAGGACACTGCTCTTATTTTATTCTGAAGTGTTAAAGCCAACCATCCTAAACAAAGATGGCATCTACAAGACAACATTTAAACACTTTACCAGCGTCATTAGTGGGCTGGGTCAACGAGACTCTTCCACCAGTCATCAAAACTGTCTTCCAGTCATGAGTCTTCTTTATCCGAATAAATGTTCACATGAAGAATGTGTATATATAAGTGTGAGACAGGAAAGGAGAATCCCAGAAGGTTGGGAGGGGGGTGTAGATGGATGGAATTGGAGGAAAGGATTCACATGATGATCTAACAGGTGCTCCCACTTCCTAAGTCTCCCTCTGGGACCACTGGGTACAAGTCTTGTCTTGGTACACAGTGAATGCTCAATAACCGCTTCTAGATTGAATGGACACATGCACAGTTCGTCTAATTTCCTCGTCAGGACACTCAGGAATGCATTCCTAACAACTAGCACAGGTTCACCAGATAATAGTTCCTTCATTGTGGTTGAGTTCACACAAATAAAATGTGAAGAACATTGCCCAGATTATCGTTTTAAATATAGCTGTGGTCTGTGTGTCGTAAGAAACAAAGCCCACGGCTGTGCATTCCTCTAACACAATAGGCACACGCCATCCGGTGCTTATTATACACAAGGTGCTGTTGATTATGGTTATATACATAGAGACAAAACGAGCAACTAGCTCAGCCTAGTTATAACTAACAAATACACTTGGCTTTATCTCTTTCCATAATGAAGGTTTAATCATTCCCTTCTTTTTCTTTTACTGAATAAAAAGAACTGGGTAGAATTTTGAACATGATTCTACTGGCCAATAAAAACAACAGTGTCTTCAGAAGTGTGGAGCAAAAGCCTTAGCTAGTATTAAAGGGTAAATGTGCCATTCTAGGGTGTCTTCTGAGACTCAGGGCATTAGTTGGCAATGGTAGGTATATAATAGCTTGGGTCTGTCCCCTGAGCTGGTTAACTTTGAGCAAGTTATTTCTCTTTTCTGAGTCTCAACTTTCTCAGCAAAAGGAAATAAAGAAAAACCAGCAAAGTTATTCTGAGGATTAAATAACATAAGTAGAATGCTTCTTCCACTGTATATGCTAAATTTTTCATTTCTGTCTTGTTACATACATCTTCCTTTTTGTTGAAAAATGAAGGTGACAAAAGCAAGAAAAACAATCACTGATTTATCTCAAATTGTAAAAATTCTCAGGTTTGCTTGTTATGGTTTGAAAATTGAACCCTCAGCCAACACACAGAATTTGGAAGCAGGCTGGGAGTTTTAATAGGTTTACTAGGAAATGGGTTTCAGTGCCAGGAACTCCAGATCACAAGAAAATTTATGCAATTAGATCATTTGGTCTAAATGTGATTATGTATTTTAGTAATGAACAGTATGGTAAAGCCAGAACAATAGAAGGAAAGCAGTAAGAAGAAATTCAATTTAGTATAGAAGCTTCAGAGACCTGCAGAAAGGGAAATCATACATGCATGATGAGCAGGCATTTTCCATAATGGCTGGAGATAACAAGTAAATGATTTCAGACAATTGCCTGGAGGATACAGAGAGTACAGACTGGCAATTCTCAGAATGTGGCCATAACACCAGCGAGGGAGACAAACTTTGAAGTTCAGAACAGAAAAGGCAAAGATGTTAGAGGTGGTAGTACTGAGTCAGTGCCAATTAATGTGCAAAGTTTGCAACTCAGAAGAGAAATAAGAAGAGTCCAACCAGAAAGTTCATAAATAAGCTAGTTCAACTTGGAGAGAAGTGGAAGAAGAGTGAGCCTTGGGTTATATCATGACACTAGGGCATTTGTTTTCAATGAAATATTTATATAAAAATGAAACAAGGTGTGTCATATTGGTACCCATAGTTGGTGATGATTAATTATGTCTGGTCAGGATCAGAAACTGGACTATATAACCACTGCCAGCTAATGCATGTCTCCCAGAAGACATGAGAGGGTGGTGATGGCTTTGCTCTTTAATACTGGACTTTCGCTCCATATCCCTGGAGGGAATGGGCCATAGGGAGGCTTAGAAACCTTTTCTGCCCTTTCCACCAAGGGCTCAGATGAGAGCAAGACTAAGTGACCTACTGCCCTGTCCTTTTTTGCTTGTCTGCTATCCTTTGTGCTCCTTAGGACTGGGAAGTCCTCAGGCCTCCTCCAAACCCCCAGACTAGCTGGAGGGGAAATGTGGAGTGTACAGGCATTGAAGAGAGGCATTTGAAGAGTCAGGAGAAGAAGAGGATTTTCCGTGGAAGTTCAATTCATAACCCCTTTGCTCTTCTCATTAGAAGCTGTGTATTGGAGGAGAGACTCTATGAGACCCATGTCACAGCCGTGTCAACCTGGGATGGAGCCTAGTGTTTCCTCCCCAAATTAAATTGAGCTACTCTCAGGGAGTATACACTGTGGCTACAACAGTCAAATAATAATAATATTAGTAGGAATTTAAGATGGGAAGTGCAATGGCTTTTGTCATTGTTTTATTATGAAGAGAATCTTTTTTTTTTTTTTTTTTTGAGACAGTCTTGCTCTGTCACCCAAGCTGGAGTAGATTGATGCGATCTCAGCTTACTGCAACCTCAACCTTTGGGGCTCAAGTGATCCTCCCATCTCAGCATCCCAAGTATCTAGGGCAGAATCTAATCCTTTTTGTTTTATTGGGCCACTGGAGTGGTCTTATTAACTATGTTAATGGTACCCACTGCTCCAGGAGAAGGCAATGGTAAATGACTATGTGTGTATGAGCATGTGTAACTGTGTGTGCATGTGTCCATGTTGCTTAATAAAAACTGTTTTATCCCTTTTTTATGCAGACTTGATCCCTGGGGGAAAAGTGGGCAATTTCTGAGTTAGGGGCTGTTTGAAAGAGAGGAATTGTTCCCCTTGAGGGACATAGAATCAGGATGGTGACTTGAGCTTAAAGATGGACTCTGGGGTCAGAAACAGGGCTTCTTCTTCTTTTTCTTTTTTTCTTGTATTAATATATATAAATGGGTCTTGTTTTATTGCTCAGACTGGTCTTGACCTCCTGACCTCATGTGATCCTCCCACCTCAGCCTCCCTAGTAGCTGAGATTACAGATGCAAGCCACCTGCCTGGCTGGGGGTTCCTTCCACAGAATCCCTCAGGACCCAGAGACCTTAGCACCAGGCCGTGAAAAAAAAAAAAAAAAAAAAACTGAAGATGTGTGTGTGACGACAGAAAGAGAGAGACAGATCAAGGAATCCCATAGCCCAAGAGCAAAGATACTTAGGAAAAGGCATGCAGTAAACTAAGCAGCCATTAGATTAGAAAGGAGCCATCTGCAATAGCGGCACCATGTGGTAATAATGTGTCATAGCAGCAGTGGACCAGGATTGTAGATTTCTCTTCCCTTGGCTTTTAACACCTGATTAACACTCTCTGGGTGAGGGCTCTTGAATTACACAGGAATGCAGAAGAAGGTGGGAGAATAGGAAAATGCAGATGTCTTCCTGCTAACGGAGCAGGTGGTGGCCTGAACAATACATTTTTTAACAAATGTGAGAAAGTAATTATTGGGGTTCTACAAGGTTTATTCTAGGCCATCCTATTTTCCATAAGAAGGTAGCACTGCACTTGGCATGCACCAATCTCATTTAATATCTCAATAATAACCCTTGAGATAGTTTCTCTTACCCCACTTTATGCAAGAATAACTAAGGGTCAGAGAGTTCAAATAATTTGCACAAGGATTACTCGATTGTAAGAGTTTGAGCTGGGACTCACATGCAAGTTCACTTGTCTTCAAAATCCTGGGCTTCCAATCTCTGTTTCCCTTGCCTCCCCACAGTCTTAAAAGAAATGTTTCCCGGGCTTCCCTCTACTGCTATCACTGTTGGCATAAAGCAAATTTGCTCGACTGGTGAGCCTAAAATTTTCTAACAACAATGATCTGCATAATTTCTCATAGTTTAAAAAGTTCTTATGAAAACAATTTCCTTTTCAGGCTTCCCACAATTTGATAAGGTAGGTAAAATAAAGATTATTATTATCATCTCATTTTATATGCGAGGCAGGGAGGGCCCTAATTAATGTACTTATTTCAAAGTCTGGCATCTCTTAACAATAAATTTATTTCACTCTTGGTTAAACTGACCAGTATAGTCATGGACTGAGAGTCAGAAAGTGTGTGTTTTATTTATTCATTCATTCACTTGTGTAATTACAAATCCATTGAGTGTCTATCACCTATCAGGCATTATTTTAGGTACTGAAATACAGCAGTAGTCAAAAAAAAGACCCTGAGCTCTTGGGGAATGTATTCTAGTGAAAGAAACAGAAAATGCACAAGGAAACAATGATTTGAGATCAAGTGTCAGGTAGCGATCATCGTAATGAAGAAAAACAAAGAGACCACAAGAAAGGGAGTCAGGGAATCTCTCTTTGCAGAGCAACATCTGAGAAGAGGTGAGGAAGAGGACTAGGGAGAAGACTTAATGCATTAAAGCTTTAGAAGGGAATTTGCTTTATGAAAGAATGAGGAGGCCATTGTGACTGCAGCCCGGCGAGCAAGGACGAGTGCTACCAGAAGACACTGGAGAAGGAGACAGATCACACAGAGCTTGAAATGCCTTGTTGAGAGTGCGGGAGACTTATTGCAAGAATGATGGGAATCCATGTGGGGGTTCAGAGCAGGGTGCAGCAGGGCTGATACATGCTTAAAGGATACTTCCATGGCTCTGTGGAAATTTGACTCAGGGATGTGGGGTGGAGAGGTAGTGCAGACAGAAATCAAGGAGATGGGGTTAGGAAGCAGATGGAGTGACAGGTGAGACAGGTCGATGGCTAAGAATAGAATGGTAACTGCAGCTGGCTTTATTGCCAATTATGCAACACTTTTAGGTTCTATGACCTTGAGTTTAATTAACCTCTTTGGGGTTAATTAGCTTATTTTTAGCTTATTTTTATTTCAAAATACAGTTATTAAAATCCTTACATCTGTAATGAAAGCAAACTTACAAAAAATTACATATCCTGAAATATATAAAACATTAAATAATTGTTTTTCTCTTGCCATGGAGAAAATATACACAGCGGGAACCTAATAAGCACAGAATTTGATTCAGAAATGGATTTAAAATATACACACAATTTCCTGAAAGCAAGCATCAAATAGTTGCAAGTGCCAAAGCAACCAAATTTACCACAGACATATCTATTTCAGTATTGACAGAGCTCTTGGTTCTGGTTAAATTAAAAATGGGAAAAATGATAAAATGTCAATTAAGAAAGCCAACAAAATCCCCTAAAGGAAGAAGAGAAACCATTCTTCTTACTTCAAAACTGATCCTTGCTGAAGACAAAACTTCCAAGAATTTGCTCTTATTATACACATCATTCCTTAAAGGGAAATTGACAGACATGGATCTCAATCTCAGTGGATATCCAACTAGTGCCGATAAAATGCCAACTAGTGCCGATAAAATGCCAAGCAAGAGCTTCTAAATTTATGAGTTGTGATTAAAACAAATATTTAGTAAAATAATTAGATGGACTAAACAGCACTTTAGAGAGCTTTTTAAGACCTAGGATTTTGGATATAGTATGCATCTTAACACAAAAATCATCAATTCTATATTAATGACTAACAATAATAAAATAAGTATGTAAGCATGTGAAGTATAGATTCTGCTTTCTCTCTAAACAGTACCAGAAACTCCTGCAGGGGTGCTTCGCTTGACTTTTTGATCTCTGAGTACGTTAATATTTTAAGGTAAATTCCTATTTAAGTACACAAATGATTATAAAGCAGAGCTTCGCCTTCGTGTTGTGGTTTCAATTCTGCATATCAAGGAAAAAGAGAAATGCTTCACTCCCAAGTCTCGCTCCTCATTTTCCAGTCTTGAGGTACCTTTGTTTACAAAGGATTTATCACTGCTTGTTTTATACTGCCACCTGCTGGTAAGCACCAAAATTTATTTTTATCAATGAGAAATCTATACACATCCACTCTTAGTTGGTGTTACACGCTCAGATTTTTATAAGTTTTAAGAAAGTTTCTTTCACATTTGCAATTATTAATTATTTCTCATGGTACAAAATTTTATATAACCATTAAAATATAGAAAACACAAATAAGGAATTAATAGTTGCTGCATTTCCATCTCCCAGAGATAATTTCTGGTATACAGCCTTCAAGAACACACAATTGGGTTATATGATGTTTATCATCTAAAATCAAATGTGATGTCATTTAATAATTATTTGTTGGATACATTACATGTAATCATATGTCAACTTATTTTCAAACATTTGGAATTCTTTTCAATTTTTTTTGTTATTTGATGTAGCAATATCCTGGTTTTAAAACCTTATACTCAGCTCTAAGCTATATGAAATATTACTAGAAATATAGCTAGTACATCAAAGGACTTCAAAATGGGAAGGTCTTTGACATGTACAGACAAGTTCACCTCCAGAAGTCTATACGAATTCACACTCCTATAAAAGTGCTACTCTCTCCACACTGTCATCAGCTCCTCCTTTTAAGTATTTTAAAAAACAACTCCAATCATATCCTGAAGGAAAATTGAATACTTTTATCATTTATATTTATTTTATTGGGAGTGAACATTTATATTCATATCTATTAACCATTTCTAGCTTTGCATTTCTAAAATGCCTTATGTCCCTCTGCCAGGTTTTCTATTTTAGTGTTTGTATAAAAGAGGAAGTAATCACTTTTCATGTATGTTCCAAATACTTTTGCTGGTCATACATTATTTGATTTCATTTGTGGTATTTTTAACAATAGACATTTTCAGTATTGATTTAGTCAATTACATCAGTTATTTCCTTCATGTTGTTTGCCTGTGGTTTTATGTTTAGAAATAACTTCGTTGTTCTTAGAATTATTCATTATTTTATCTTGAAGGAAACTGTTCCAATTCCCGCTTTCATGCAAGAAGATTTTATCTAGATATTTTTCCTGTGGCAGTTCACCAAGTTGCCTGGCACAAGACTGAAGGTTGATCTATGAGTCATTATCACGTTACACCATTTGTTTTTTCTGTACTTATAGGAATTTATCACACTGATGTGCAAAATATTTTGAGGACATTATAAGGAATCCCTTATTACGTCTATTAATGGGCTAGCCATCTCTCCTCCATAGCATTCCACACTTATAAATTCTGCTTGTCAATAAAAAGTAAAAATCATATTTTACATCAAATAAAACTCACCATAAAATTCAACCACAAACAGAAGCAGACTTCTATTATCGTGAGGTTACTAAAATGAGAATGGGCCCAAGGAGGAGGGCAGCTTGGCCAGCTGCCAAGCAATTCATATCAGAAGGTTCTCTTTATTTCTTCTAAAAAAAAAAGATACATGTGCAGAACATGCAAGTTTGTTACACAGGTGTATGTGTGCCATGCTGGTTTGCTGCACCTATTGACTTTTCCTCTAAGTTCCCTCCCCTCACCCCCTAACCCCCAACAGGCCCTGGTGTATGTTGTTCCCTTCTCTGTGTCCATGTGCTCTCAATGTTCAACATCCACTTATGAGTGAGAACGTGGTGTTTGGTTTTCCATTCCTGTGTTAGTCTGCTGAGGATGATGGCTTCCAGCTTCATCTATGTCCCCGCAAAAGATATGGTCTCATTCCTTTTTATGGCTGCATAGTATTCATGGTGTATATGTATCACATTTTCTTTATCCAGTCTATCATTGATGGGTATTGGGTTGGTCCCATGTCTTTGCTATTGCAAATACATACCGCGTGCATGTGTCTTTATAGTAGAATGATTTATATTCCTTTGAGTATATACCCAGTAATGGGATTGCTGGGTCAAACGGTATTTCTGGTTCTAGATCTTTGAGGAATCACCATACTGTCTTCCACAATGGTTGAACTAATTTACACTCCCACCAACAGTGTAAAAGTGTTCCTGTTTCACCATAGACTTGCCAGCACCTGTTTCCTGACTTTTTAATTACCACCATTCTCACTGGCGTGAGATGGTATCACGTTGTGATTTTGATTTGTATTTCCCTGATGATCAGTGATGTTGAGCTTTCATCTTTGTTGACCACATAGATGTCTTGAGAAGTGTCTGTTCATATCCTTTGCTCACTATTTGATGGGGTTGTTTTTTCCTTGTAAATATGTTTAAGTTCCTCATAAATTCTGGATATTAGCCCTTTGTCAGATGGGTAGATTGCAAAAGTTTTCTCCCATTCAGTAGGTTGCCTGTTCCTCTGATGATAGTTTCTTTTCTGTGCAGAAGCTCTTTAGTTGAATTAGATCCCAGTTGTCAATTTTGGCTTTTGTTGCAATTGCTTTTGGCATTTTTGCATGAAGTCTTTGCCCATGCCTATGTCCCAAATGATATTGCCTAGGTTTTCTTCTAGGGATCTTGTGGTTTTTGGTTTTAGATTTAAGTCTTTAATCCATCTTGAGTTGATTTTTGTACAAGTGTAAAGAAGGGGTCCAGTTTCAGTTTTCTGCATATGGCTAGCCAGCTTTCCCAGCACCATTTACTGAATAGGAGATCATTTTCCCATTGCTTGTTTTTGTCACGTTTGTTGAAGATCAAATGGTTGTAGATGTGTGGTGTTATTTCTGAGATCTCTATTCTGCTTCATTATTCTACATGTCTGTTTTGGTACAAGTACCATGCTATTTTGTTTACTGTAGCCTTGTAGTATAGTTTGAAGTCAAGTAGTGTGATACCTCCAGCTTTGTTCTTTTTGCTTAGGATTGTCTTGGCTATATGGGCTATTCTTTGATTCCACATGAAATTGAAAATATTTTTTTCCTAATTCTGTGAAGAATGTCAACGGTAGTTTAATGGGAATAGCACTGAATCTATAAATTACTTTGGGCATTATGGCCATTTTCATGATATTGATTCCTCCTATCCATGAGGATGGAATGTTTTCCCATTTGTTTGTGTCCTTTCTTAGTTCCTTGAGCAGTGGTCTGTAGTTCTCACATCCCTTGTTAGCTGTACTCCTAGGTATTTTATTCTCTTTGTAGTGATTGTGAATGGGAGTTCATTCACGATTTAGCTTTCTGCTTGCCTATTGTTGGTGTAAAGGAATGCTTGTGATTTTTGCACAATGATTTGGGTGTATCCTGAAACTTTACTGAAGTTGCTTATCAGTTCAAGAAGTTTTTGGGCTGAGATGATACGGTTTTCTAAAAAAAAATGTTTGCAGACAGAGAAAACTTGACCTCTTCTCTTCCTATTTGAATACCCTTTAATTCTTTCTCTTGCCTAATTGCCATGGCCAGAACTTCCAATACTATGTTGAATAGGGGTGGTGAGAGAGGGCATCCTTGTCTTCTGCCGATTTTCAAAGGGAATGCTTCCAGCTTTTGCCCATTCAATATGATATTGGCTGTGGGTTTGTCATAAATAGCTCTTATTATTTTGAGATATGCTCCATCGATACCTAATTTATGGAGAGTTTTTAACACAAAGCGATGTTGAATTTTATCAAAGGCCTTTCCTGCATCTATTGAGATAATCATGCGGTTTTTGTCTTTGATTCTGTTTATGTGATGGATGACGTTTGTTGATTTGCTTATGTTGAACAAGCCTTGCATCCCAGGGATGAAGCTGACTTGATTGTGGTGGATAAGTTTTTTGATGTGCTGCTGGATGAAGTTTGCCAGTATTTTAATTGAGAATTTTCACATCAATGTTCATCAGGGATATTTGCCTGATGTTTTCTTTTTTTGTTTTGTCTCTTCCCAGTTTTGGTATCAGGATGATGCTGGCTTCATAAAATGAGTCAAGGAGGAGTCTCTCCTGTTCAATTGTTTGGAATAGTTTCAGAAGGAATAGTACTAGCTCCTCTTTGTGTTTCTGGTAGAATTCAGCTGTGAATCCATCTGGTCCTGGGCTTTTTTTTGGTTAATAGGCTATTAATTACTGCCTCAATTTCAGAGCTTTTTATTTGTCTATTCAGGGATTCGACTTCTTCCTGGTTTAGTCTTGGTAGGGTGTATGCGTCCAGAAATTTACCCATTTCTTCTAGATTTTCTAGTTTATTTGCGTAGAGGTATTGACAGTATTCTCTGATGGTGCTTTGTATTTCTGTGGGGTTAATGACGATACCCCCTTTATCATTTTTTATTGCATCTATTTGATTCTTCTCTCTCTTCTTTATTAGTCTAGCTAGCAGTCTATTTTGTTAATTTTTTCAAAAAACTAGCTCCTGGATTTGTTTATTTTTTGGAGGGTTTTTCACATCTCTATCTCATTCAGTTCTGCTCTGATCTTAGTTATTTCTTGTCTTCTGTAGCTTTTGGATTAGTTTGCCCTTGCCTCTCTAGCTCTTTTAATTGTGATGTTAGGGTGTCAATTTGAGATCTTTCCAGCTTTCTGATGTGGGTGTTTAGTGCTGTAAATTTCCCTCTTAACACTGCTTTAGCTGTGTCCTAGAGATTTTGGTATGTTGTCTCTGTTCTCATTAGTTTGAAAGAACTTCTTGATTTCTGCCTTAATTTCATTATTTACCCAGGAGTCATTCAGGAGCAGGCTGTTCAATTTCCATGAAATTTTGTGGTTTTGAGTGAGATTCTTAATCCTGGGTTCTAATTTAATTGCACTGTGGTCTGAGAGACTGTTTGTTATGATTTCAGTTCTTTTGCATTTGCTGTGGAGTGTTTTACTCCCAAGTATGTGGTCAATTTTAGAATAAGTGCCATGTGGCACTGAGAAGAATGTATATTCTGTTGATTTTGGGT
Source organism: Symphalangus syndactylus (assembly GCF_028878055.3). NCBI lineage: Eukaryota > Metazoa > Chordata > Mammalia > Primates > Hylobatidae > Symphalangus > Symphalangus syndactylus. The sequence goes on from NC_072438.2 coordinate 29,539,812, forward strand.
AGATAATTCTGTAGCCATTTACTAGGTCCACTTGATCCAGAGAGGAGTTCAAGTCCTGAATATCTTTGTTAATTTTCTTTCTCTTTAATCTGTCTAATGCTGACAGTGGGGTGTTAAAGTCTCCCACTATTATTGTGTGGGAGTCTAAGTCTCTTTGTAGTCTCTTAAGAACTTGTTTTATGAATCTGGATGTTCCTATATTGGGTGTATATATATTTAGAATAGTTAGGTCTCCTTGTTAAATTGTTCCCTTTATAGTTATTGAATGCCCTTTTTTGTCTTTGTTGGTTTAAAGTCTGTTTTATTGGAGACTAGGATTGCAACCTCTGCTTTTTTTTTTCCTCACCATTTGCTTCATAAATTTTCCTCCAACCATTTATTTTGAGCCTGTGTGTGTCTGCATGTAAGATGGGTCTCCTGAATACAGCACACCGACGGGTCTTGACTCTATCCAATTTGCCAGTCTGTGTCTTTTAATTGGGGCATTTAGCTCATTTACATTTATGGTTAATATTGTTATGTGTGAATTGGATCCTGTCATCATGATGCTATTTGGTTATTTTGCACACTAGTTGATGCAGTTTCTTCATAGTGTCATTGGTCTTTATATGTTGGCATTTTTGCGGTGGCTAGTACTGGTTTTTCCTTTTCATATTTAGTGCTTCTTTCGAAAGCTCAACCAGGGCAGGCCTGGTGATAACAAAATCTCTCAGCATTTGCTTTTCTGGAAAGGATTTTATTTCTCCTTCGCTTATGAAACTTGGTTTGGCTGGATATGAAATTCTGGGTTGAAAATTCTTTTCTTTAAGAATGTTAAGTAATGGCCCCCAATCTCTTCTGGCTTGTAGATTTTCTGCTGAGAGGTCCTCTGTTACTCTGATGGGCTTCCCTTTGTAGGTGACTTGGCCTTTCTCTCTGGCTGCCCTTAAAAGTTTTTTCCTTCATTTCAACCTAAGAGAATCTGATGATTATGTGACTTCAGGTTGATCTTCTCATGTTGTATCTTAATGGTGTTCTTTGTATTTCCTGAATTTTCTGTCTTGCTAGGTTGGGGAAGTTCTCCTGGGTAATATCCTGAAGTGTGTTTTCCAGCTTGTTTCTGTTCTCCCTGTCTCCTTCTGGTACTCCAATCAATCATAGGTTTTGTCATTTTACAAAGTCTCAAAATTCTTGGAGGCTTTGTTCCTTCCTTTTCATTCTTTTTTCTCTATTCTTAGATAAGAATGTATATCTTATTTCAGTGAGGTAGTCTTCAATCTCTTATATCCTTTCTTCCACTTGATCGATTTGTCTGTTGACACTTGTGTATGCTTCCTGAAGTTTTCATGCTGTGTTTTTCAGCTCCATCAGGTCATTTATGTTCCTCTCTAAGCCTGTCATTCTAATTAGTAATTCATCTAACCTTTTATCAAGGTTCTTAGCTTCTTTGAATTGGGTTAGAACATGCTCCTTTAGTTCAGCGTACTTTTTTATTACCCATCTTCTGAAGCCTACTTCTGTCAATTCATCCATCTGATCCTCTGCCTAGTTCTGCGTCCTTGATGGAGATGTTGTGATCATCTGGAGGAGAGGAGGCGTTTTGTCCTTTTGGGTTTTCAGCATTTTTTCATTAATTCTTTCTTATCTTCGCGAGTTTGTCTAGTTTTGGTCTTTGAGGCTGCTGACCCTTGGACAGGGTTTTCGTGGAGGCCTTTTTTTGTCAGTTTTGTTGATTGCTGTTGTTGTCATTTTCTGCTTTTTTGTTTTTCTTTCAATAGTCAGGTCCCTTTTCCGTAGGGCTGCTGCAGTTTGCTGGGGGTTCACTTCAGGCCCTATTCATCTGATTCACTCCTGCACCTGGAGAAGTCACTCAAGGAGGCTGGAAAAGAGCAAAGATGGGCTCCTGCTCCTTCTTCTGGGACCTCTGACCTCGAGGGGGACCAACCTGATGCCAGGAGGATTGTTCCTGTATAGGGTGTCTGACAACCCCTGTTGGAGGATCTCACCCAGCTGGGCACAGGGAGCAGGACCCATTTAAAAAAGCACTTTGTCCCTTGGTGGAGAGGGTGTGCTTTTCTTCAGAAGAAACCCATTTGTCTGGGCTGCCCAGATTCCTTAGAACTACCAGGAGGAGAGGCTAAGTCTGCTGGTCCACAGAGAATGCAGTCACCATTCCCCCTAAGGGCTCAGGCCCAGGCAGATCCGAATTCTGTTCCTGAGCCTCTGGCTGGAGTTATTGGAGATCCTGCAGAGAAGCCTCACCCAATGAGGAAGGATGGATAAGATTTATGCCTGAAGAGGCACTCTGGCCACAACTCATGTGTTGGTATGTGGGGACAAGGCTTAGGACCAAGCCATTCAGCCTCCCTGGCTCCAGCAGGGGAAAAGCACAGCCTGGAGCTATAGAAATGGGTGCCGCCCTTCCCCTGCTCAGGGAGCTCAGCGTTTTAGGTAGTTGTGAGTCCCAATGCTGGCTGATGCCCCTCCCCTAAGGAGCTCAAATGGCTTAGACAGCAGGCAGCCACAGCCAGTGTGGGTCGCCCCTCACTCCAGGAGTTCAGTAGGCTTAAGCAGATTCCAGCTGAGAGGCTGTAAGAATCTAACCATTCTGGAGTTGGGACTCTAAGCCCTGGTGGCATGAGTTTGCAAGTAGGATCTTCCAATCCGTGGGTTGCACAGTTCCTTGGAAAAAGCACGGTTTCCCCAGCTGGGTAGCATGCTCACTCACCACCTCCCTTGGCTGGGGAGAGGGGGTTCCCCTTCCCCGTGTGGCTCTGAGGTAAGCTGCCGCATGCCACTGTTCTTCCTTCTCTCCATGAGTCACGCCAGCCTTTTTGTCAATTTTGATGAGAGAACCTCGATACCTTTGTTGCCGGTGAAGAATTCATATACTTATTATGTTTTTTTTTTTTCCGATGGGAGCCTCCAAACACTGCTGTTTCTAGTCGGCCATCTTGGGCCCACCCCCAGAAGTTTCTTGAACATAAGTCATATATTATGGAGTTTTCCTACATTTATAATACGGTGAAGTAGAAAGTGTGGTGAACAGGCCTGGGTATCACAAAGTTAGCTCTGGCAACACTGCAACCCACAGAAAATCATCTAATTTATCCTTTCCTAAGTTTCCTTTACTTCTGACGTAAAATGAGGGAACTTGAGTTAATGATCTCAAAGATGTTGATACGGTTAGGCTTTGTGTCCCCACCCAAATCTCATCTTGAATTGTAATCCCACAATCCCCAGATGTTGAGGAAGAAACCAGGTAGAGGTGATTGGATCATGGGGACAGCTTCCTTTATGCTGTTTTTATGATAGTGAATGAGTTTTCATGAGATCTAATGGTTTTATTTTATTTTTTGAGACAGAGTCTCCCTCTGTCACCCAAGCTGGAGTGTACAATCTCGGCTCCTTACAACCCCCGCCTCTCATGTTCAAGCAATTCTCCTGCCTCAGCCTCCCAAGTAGCTGGGATTACAGGCATCCACCACTACACCCGGCTAATTTTTATATTTCTAGTAGAGACAAGGTTAGACAGGGTTTCACCCTATTGGCCAGGCTGGTCTTGAACTCCTGACCTCAAGTGATCTGCCCACCTCAACCTCCCAAAGTGCTGGTATTACAGGTGTGAGCTACTGCACCCAGCCAAGATCTAATGGTTTTATAATGGGTTCTCCTGCCTTCACTCTACCACTCTTCTCCCTCCTGCTGCCTTGTGAAGAAGCATATGTTTACCTCTCCATCTTCCATGATGTAAGTTTGCTGAGGCTTCTCTAGCCATGCAGAATTGTGAGTCAATTAAACCTCTCTCGTTTATAAATTACCCGGTCTCAGGCAGTTCTTTATAGCAGTGTGAAAATAAACTAATACAGATGTCTTCACTCTCTAAGTTACCACAAATTTATATTTCTCAGACACACTTGGATAATATCTCAATCAGGTCAATACAGTAATCAACAGTGATCACTATAACATACAATAATCACTAAACCACCGTCATATGGTGCCACAAAGCATACCATTTTGAGGAAATAGAATTAAGAATGGGACATTTTTATACCAGATGTGATATGACTTCGCAAAGAAACTGCACAATTTTTACAGTAGGACACAATGGTGAATAACTTACATTACCAAACACACCATTAAATGGATAGAATAGCTATCACTTCTGGTCAGAATTACATATAAAGAGAGAGGGTCACTCACAATCTTATACTCATCAAAACTCCTATTATGAACTCTACCACTAGCACATGACTGATAAAATTTATAGGCAAATAAATATATACTCAGCAACTCAACTATCTTAATCAGCTCATTAAAAACATAGAGCTTTATTTGTTTATATTTTTAAACAGTTCTTTACCTCTTGAATAATGTTATAAAAATTTCATACGCTTTTTGTGATTTTCCTCTTATATAAAGCCATTAATAAGAGTTGAAGTTTTACTTTAAATGCCCAAACCAAGGGAACATTTGCTTATAAAAATCTGTGTTTTGACTATAATCATATAATCAATTTTTGACTATAAACTCATTTAGGGAAAATAAATAATAGTTTGATCATTATAAATAACTAAGTAAGGTAATAATTCTTCCAAAACCAATATAGGACAACTTATCTATCTTTACCAGGTGAAACTAGTCAGTTCTCCCTCTGTGGCTGAGTTTCAGAGCAGGAAAAAATAAACAAATTGGTGCATGGTTTTCATAATTCTGATGATCAAAAGGAAGCCAAATAGCAAATGTGTTTGTATGTTTTATTTTTATTTGTTTCTTTTTCCTTTTTTTTTTTTTTTTTTTTGAGACAGGGTTTCACTCTTTTGCCCAGGCTGGAGTGCAGTGGCACAAACATGGCTCACTGCAGCTTCAGCCTCCTGGGCTCCAGTGATCCTCCCACTTCAGCCTCCTGAGTAGCTGGGACCACAGGTGCACGCCGCCACACTGGACAATGAAAAAAAATTGGTAGAAATGGGATCGCATCATGTTACCCAGGCTGGTCTTGAACTCTTGGGTTGAACTCCCACCTTGGCCTCCCATCATGTTACCCAGGCTGGTCTTGAACTCTTGGGTTGAACTCCCACCTTGGCCTCCCAAAGTGCTGGGATTACAGGTGTGAACCACTGTGCTGTGTGTATATATTTTTTGTTTGTTTCTGTTTGAACCTAAAGTCAAAAAGAAAATTTCTCTTGTATTTCTCTGCAGCAGAGACACTGCATATTGTAACATAAAATATTACAAATATCATTTTTAGAGCAAAGGTAGAAGCACATTTTATATAAACCTAGAAGTATCCTTTGATCCAAATTAAGGCATAATGTAAAAATCGGATTCTTGGAGGAACTAGGTGATATGATGCAAGTATACTCCAATGAAATAATAATAATAACATCAACTAAATTTACTGAGCTCTCACTCTGTGCCAGCTACTCTGTCTGCTGACTACCTATGTGCAAATTCCAACTCAGTCCCTTATTGACAGTGTAACCTTGGGCAATTCTGTAGCTCTCTTTGTAAAATGAGGAAGGTACTAATTGCATTAGTGCCCACTTCCTAGAGTTACTATGAGGTTTTAAAGTATGGGTGTGGTGTGCGTGAGCGTGCATGTGTGTGGGCATGAGAGAGAGAGAGATTATATCGTTATATAAATGAATCTTGCCTCTTCCTGTTTTCTATTCCATTCATTTATCTACCATAAGGGATACCACTGTAATGAAAAAAAAAAGTATCTTGTTTCCTCAGAAAGACATTTAGAAATATGTAAACATTTTGCTTTCATCTTTATATTTATGGTAATTCTAAGGATATTATAAACTTGCAGTGGTAATTCTGAAGTATAATATATATTTAGGGTCACAAAACACAGCAGCAAGGATGATAACTCTACTAGCATTTAAAAAGCATAAAAATACTAATAAGCACAAATTTTCCTACGACAGTAACTGTAGCCTGAAGTTAAGAATAACAGCATGGTGATTGTAATTAATAATAATATATATTTGAAAATTGATGAGAGATTAAAACTCAAATGTTCTTATCAAAAAATGATAAGTATATAACGTATTGGATGTGTTAATTAGCTTTAATAATTTCACAATGTATACACATATCAAAATGTCACATCGTACACCATAAATACATACACTTTTTGTCAATTATATCCTAATAAAGCTTGAGGACGAGGAGAGGAAACATAAGAATATACAAAAATGGAACCAGCACGACAGCTCACGTCTATAATCCGAGTGCTTTGTGAGGCCGAGGCAGAAGAATCATTTAGCCCAGGAGTTCCAGACCAGCCTGGGCCACATAGCGAGATCCCATACCTACTACACATTAAACAATTAGCCAGACATGGCATTAAAAAATTAGCCAGGCATGGTGGCACACTTCCTCCTGTAGTCTCAGCCTGTCAGGAGGCTGAAGCAGGAGGATCACTTGAGCCCCAGAGTTCAAGGCTGCAGTGAGCTATAATTGTGCTGCTGCACTCTAGCCTAAGCAACAGAGTAAGATCCTGTCTCAGAAAAAAAAAAAAAAAAAAGGAAGAATATTATTGAAAAATTAGGTCTGCAACAAATGGCATATCACAATGGCTGGAAGACACAGTGATTTAAGAAGGAACTCGGACGCTTAGTAAATATTACGAAAACAATTCTGAGCCTCCAGATGAAGATAGTGGATGAAATCTACACAGTCCCTCTAAAACACCCACTAAAATCAGAACATAAAAGTTTTATAATGGTGTGAACAGAGAATGACACAGAACAGGAGAGGGGAATAAGATTCTGGAAGGAGGAAATTGTGAGGACGTATGGAATCTGATGTTGCCACCTGAGCTTTGTAGGCAGTACAACACCGGGAAGCAATATGATTTGCTTGCCCAACTCCCAGTCAAAAATTCCCTATGCCACCTGGAAGTGGTAGGGAAAGGGACCAAAAATAAACTGATTACTTGAAAGTCCCATGAATAATCAGCAAGACCCATTCCATATGCTCCTACTCATGACAGCTGGGTAACCCACCACTTCCACCACTCTCAACTGCCAAAGACTTGTGAGCTATATTTTTGGAGAGGGTGAAACTGATGGTTTCAGGACTAGAGGAAACCACATGCATTTGTGGCAAGGGTACCATGCTAAACATAAGGGGGACTCAGAGGAAGTTATTTCCTGAACACTGAGACTCCCCAGGCTGCTCCAACCTCTTACTCACATGAGTCTCAGTTGACAGCAGTGGCAGCCCGACAGGTAACTTACAGGCTTAAGACTGAAAGATGCTTTGCTCAGAAACATATCAATCACCCTGTGTTCGTTTTCTAGGGCTGCTGAAACAAATTATCCACACACCTGTGGATTAAAACTGTGTACATTTATTCTCTCACATTTCTGAAGACTTAAATTCTAACATTAAGGCGCTGTCTGGACCACGTTCCCTCTGAAGCTGCTAGGGGAGACTCCTTCCTTGCCTCTTCCAGCTTCAGGTAACCCCAGTCCATCCTTTGGCTTGTGGCATCATCCCTCCAATTTTTGCTTCTGTCTTCACAGGGCTCTCTTCCTCTATGTTTGAGTGTGTGTCTCCTCTAAGAACACCAGTTACGTGAGGTTAAGGGCCCACACCACTCCGGTCTGACCCCATCTTAATTGACCTAAATTCATCTGATATGGTTTGTCTCTGGGTCCCCACTTGAATCTCATCTCGAATTACAATCCCCACATGTTGAGGGAGGGAAGTGATTGGATCGTGGGGGTGGTTCCCCCATGCTGTTCTCATGATAGTGAGCAAGTGTTCACAAAATGGGATGGTTTTACAAGTCTATATTTTAAACAGCATGTAAACCATTTAATACTTAGTGTACTAGGTTATGTGCATAGTTTTGGGAAACACGAAAGTGTGTGACCAAACAGACTTCAAATACATCATTTTTATACATTCGTGGGTGGTTATTTAAACAATGCATTGATTAATCCATTGGATATTGCTAGGGGTGGGAAAAGAGCTTTGTAATCACTTGCATCCAAATAACACAAGTTTATAATTTTATTTTTATAAACTTTATGATTATAATTATATTCATGTATATGACTGTGCATGTGTTAGTGTTAATAACAACTTGTGTTTTAAGACATAAAATGGTTTTACAATTAAAAAAAAATAGGATGGTTTTATAAGCGTCTGGCATTTCCCCTGCTTGTACTTCTCTCTCCTACTGCCCCGTGAAGAAGGTCCTTGCTTCCCTTTCACCTTCTGCCATAATTTAAGTTTCCTGAGGCCTCCCTAGCCATCTGGAACTGTGAGTCAATTAACTTTTTTCCTTTATAAATGACCCGGTCTCAGGTAGTATCTTTAGGGCAGTGTGAGATCAGACTAATATAATATCTGCAATGACCATATTTCCATTTTGAGGTACTGGGGATTAGGTTTTCAAAACATACATTTGAGAGTCACTATTCACCCATAACAAAGACATTCTCAGATGAAGGAAAACTAAGAAAATTTGTCACCAGCAGACCTAGACCAAAAGAATGCCAAAGGAAGTTATTTATCTGTTATTTATCGAACAGAAAGGAAATACTAAACAAAGGCCGCTTCGGACATCAGGAAGAAAAAAAAAGAAAAAAATTATAAATAAAATACACTTTTTCCTCCTCTTGAATTTTTAATTTTTGTTTTGTGTCTAAGCAAACATTATAAAAATGTCTGATATTATTCTTAAAATATATATGTTAGATATTAAAAACAATTATATGGGGTATATAAATGGTGGACAGTAAATGGGCTTAAAGGGAGGTAAAGTTTCTATATTTCACTTCAACTGGTAAAGTGTTGACACCAGTAAACTTTACTAACTAATGCATATATTGTTTAATAGCTAGAGAAACCACTAGAAAACCAATAGGAAAAGAGATACAAAAGGTACTATTGATAAATCAAAACGAAATCAAAAATGTTCAAGTAACCCAAAGAAAGGCAGAGAAAAAAATAAAGAAATGAAAAGGAGAGAGAGAAAAATTAAAAAAAACAAAAATATAATAAAAGACTTAAGCACTAACAAGCATAACAACAATTACATTAAATACAAATACTCTAAATACACCAAGTAAAAGAGACTGATGGAGTGGAGTGAAAAAACACGACCTAACTGAAAGCTGTCTACAAGGAACTCACTTCAAATATAATGATTATATATATGTGTTGAAAGTAAAAAGATAGAAATAGATAATGCCATACAATGATGAAAAGAAAACAGGAGTGGCTATTTTAACATAAGATACAAAACAAATTCTTACCATATGACCCAGCAATCATACACCTAGGTATTTATCCCAAATAAATGAAAATTCATCTTTACATCAAAATCTGTACACAGCTGGATGTGGTGATTCATACCTGTAATTCCAGCACTTTGGGAGGCTGAGACAGGAGGATCACTTGAGCCCAGGAGTTTGAAACCAGCCTGGGCTACAAAGTGAGACTCTGTTTCTACAAATTTTTTTTTTTTTAATTATCCGGGCATGGTGGCATGCACCTTTGGTCCCAGCTACTCAGAAGGCTAAGGCAAAAGGATCACTTGAGCCCACGAGGTTGAGGCTGCAGTGAGCTGTGTTAATGCCACTGCACTCCAGCCTGAGAGACAGAAGGAGATCCTGTCTCACACAAACAAACTTGTACATAATTGCTTATAGTAACTTTATTTGTAATAGCCAAAAAACTTGGAAACAGCCAAAATGTCCTATAGGTAAATAGTTAAACAAATTGCAGTAGATCGCTGCCATGAAATACAATTCAGGAATAAAAAAGAACAAACTACTGCTATAAACAGCAACTTAGATGGATCTCAAAGTCATTATGCCTACTGAAAAAAAGCCAATCTCAAACATTATATGATCCATGTAGGTAAAATTCTTGAAATGACAAAATTATAGATAGGGACAACAAATTAGTAGCTGCCAAGGGTGAGGGATGGTGAAAAGGAGGTGGAGGTAATGATAAATGAGTAGAATAAAGGGATTTTTGTTGAAAGGGAACAGTTAGGTATTTTGATCATGGTGGTAAAAGAAATCTGTAAATGTGATAAAATGACACAGAACTACATACATACATTATAGAACTTCAGTTTCCTGGTTTTGATTTTTGTGCTTTAGTTACATAAAAGGTAATAACTGGAGGAAACTAAGTGAAGGGTACACAAGTTTTCTCAGTGCTATCTTCGAAACTTTCTATTCATTTATAATGTATTCAAATTAAATGGTTAAACAAAGCCAAAACTAAAACTACCTTTAAAAAGAGGCAGACAAGGATCCCAGAAACGGGAAACGAAGCACCAGAGAGAAATAAAGATAAACTCAAAAACAAAAATGTTTTCAACAGGCCTAAATATGAATAATGTGGATTGGGGCAGGCAGGAAGCTACAGAAGAAATGTTTCCAAGATGAAACTGATAAATTATCCCAAGTGCTTGATCACATTGAAAAATTATTATAAAACTGGGAGCGAGTTGGCCAGGCGTGGTGGCTCATGCCTGTAATCCCAGCACTTTGGGAGACAGAGGCGGGCGGATCACGAGGTCAGGAGATCGAGACCATCCTGGCTAACACAGTGAAACCCCGTCTCTACCAAAAATACAAAAAAGTTAGCCGGGCTTGGTGGCGGGCGCCTGTAGTCCCAGCTACTCGGAGAGGCTGAGGCAGGGGAATGGCGTGAACCTGGGAGGCGGAGCTTGCAGTGAGCCAAGATCGCGCCACTGCACTCCAGCCTGGGCGACAGAGCGAGACTCTGTCTCAAAAAAAAAAAAAAAAAAAAAAAAAACAACTGGGAGCGATTTACAGATAAATTAGTAATAAGTACATTTAATCAAAAGCAAACCCAAAGCAGATGTCATTTCCAGAAAAAAATAAAGGTAGGACATCAAAAAAGGAAATTTAAGCATAATAACATGAATCTTCTGAAGTCAGTGTTTATAGTCATAACAATGTAAACATTAAAGATTTATTTACCTAAAACAATCACATAATAGAAAGATGAGAATATTATAAATGTACATATCGGAGGAGCGGGGAAACAGAGCTTAATCCCTATCTTCCATTATTATTTCTATTAATTTACAGCCTCAACAGATGACATCAGTTTTGCACATATCAACGGATAAGGTACAAAACTGAAATATCAAAAAGTAGCAGCATAATTACATTATTTGACCAAAAATATTTTTCATAAGCTTTGTAGAAATATATATTTAATCAGATACATATATGTATTACTCTGTTTTCACACTGCTATAAAGATACTACCTGAGACTGGGTAATTTATCAAGGAAAGAGGTTTAATTGACTCACAGTTCCGCATGGCTGGGGAGGCCTCAGGAAACTTACAATCATGGCAGAAGGCAAAGGAGGAGCAGGCACCTTCTTCACAAGGTGGTGGGGGTGGGGTCGAAGTGCCAGATACTTATCAAACAGCCAGATCTCGTGAGAACCCACTCACTATCACGAGAATGGCATGGGGGAAGCACCCCCATTATTACAATTTGAGATGAGATTTGGATGGGGACAGAGCCAAACCATATCAATATACATATATAAAACAACTTAAAAACCTCTCAAATGACAAAACAAAAACTTTCTTGCCCAAAGAAAATATTCTTAACACTAGAAAAAAAATTTTTTATTTAAAAAAATTATATTTTAAATAAAAACAAGGAGTTATAAAAATATTTTTATGAAAGTCTTTGAACTCATATTCTAATATGTCAACCTGCCAAAGACAGAAACATTTGCACAAGAATGTTTTCTGGAAACTAGTCATAACGCCATATTTTTATCTGAAAAAATAAATATAAGTCGATGTCAAAAACCCCAAAGGTGTTACCATGAAGCCAAACATTTTATCCTCAAAGATATATTTTTATTTGGAACATTCTGATGAAAATCCAACTAGGTCAAATAAAAATGCAGAATTTACCATCAAAGAGTACACCTCCTGGCTCCTTTACACAGCATTGTCATTTATCTTATCAGGATCATGTCCTAAATTTAGTTTCTTTCTACTCTTTATCAGAGTAAATTTGATCACACTATATTTGATTCAATGTTGAGTTGACATTAATTAAATATTTTCAAAACCTTCATGACCAAGTGTCATTTCTAGCATCCAAACAGTCTTTTAAGCTAAAATAGCTGATGTACAGCAGAAATTAAATTGTCCTTGAACTATGAAGATATATTACTGACTGTTCCCACTCTCACCCATCCCTTGCAGTCAATAGCTGGTTTAAACTGTACGTAGAGCAGTAAAGATTGTTTACTTTGGTCCATTAAGAATAGCGGTTTTTCACACATATTACTTATCAGAATCACTCAGACCTCATTCCCAGAAATTATTTTTGTAGTAGCTTTATGGACATATAACTCACATACCACAGAATTCACCCATTTAAAGTATCCAATTCAATCCATTTTAGTACATTTAAAGGTTTGTGCAGCTATCACCACAATTAATTTTAGAACATTTGTATCACTTCAAAAAAAAAAAAAAAAACTTGGCTGGCCACAGTGGTTCACGCCTGTAATCCCAGCACTTTGGGAGGCCAAGGGAGGCTGATCACTTGAGGTCAGAAGTTCGAGACCAGCCTGGTCAACATGGTGAAACTCTGCCTCTACTAAAAATACAAAAAGTTAGCCAGGTGCGGTGGCGCATGTCTGTAATCCCAGTTACTCAGAAGGCTGAGGCAGGAGAATCACTTGAACCCAGGAGGCAGAGGTTGCAGTGAGCCGAGATCGCACCACTGCACTCCAGCCTGGGTGAAAGAGTGAGATTCCATCTCAAAATAAATAAATAAATAAATAAATAAATAAATAAATAAATAAATAAATAAATAAATAAATAAAATAAACCATGAGCTATTAACCCCAATCCCCCGTTTTTCCAGTCCTAAGTATTCACTAACCTATTCTGTTTCTATGAATTTGCCTCTCCATATTGAATCATATGAAATGTCACCTTTTGTGTCTAGTTTCTTTCACTTAGCACACATTTCATAACAGCACTTCATTCTATTTGTTGTAAACAATATTTCATTGTATGGATATGTCACATTTTATTTATCCATTAGTCAGTTGATGGACATTTGAGTTGTTCCCACTTTTTGACTATTACAAATAATGCTGCCATGACCATTCATGTACAGGTTTTGGTGTGGGCATATATTTTCACCTCTCTTTTTATTTGAGGGGGAGTCTCATTCTGTCGCCAGGCTAGAGTGAGTGCAGTGGCACGATCTCGGCTCACTGCAAACTCCACCTCCCGGTTTCAAGAGATTCCCCTGCCTCACCCACCCATGCAGCTGGGACTACAGGCATGCGCCACCACACCCAGCTAATTTTTATATTTTCAGTAGAGATGGGGTTTCACCACGTTGGCCAGGATGGTCTTGATCTCTTGACCTTGTGATCTGCCTGCCTTGGCCTCCCAAAGTGCTGGGATTACAGGCCTGAGCCACCATGCCCGGCCTCGCTTCTCTTAAATATATACCTAGAATTGAAATCTCTGGGTCATATGGTAACTCTGTTTAACCTTTTGAGCTACTTGTCCAAGTGCTCTCCAAAGTGGCTGCATTTTACATTCCCACCAGCAGTGTAGGAAGATTCTAATCTCTCTCCATTTTTGCCAACACCTGTTATAATCTGATCAGTCATTTTATTATTGCCATACTGGCATGTACTCCTAGAGAGTTTGGTTCAATTGGTGTAGCTGTTGTACCCAGGTTGTATGTTTATTTATTTATATGTTATTTGTCTACACTGAGTGATTTTAAACCAGAAGAGTCACTCTTTTTTTTTTTTTTTTTTTTTTGAGATGGAGTCTTGCTCTGTCGCCCAGGCTGCAGTGTAGTGGCGCGATCTCGGCTCACTGCAAGCTCCGCCTCCCAGGTTCACGCCATTCTCCTGCCTCAGCCTCCTGAGTAGCTGGGACTACAGGCGCCCACCACCACGCCCGGCTAATCTTTGTATTTTTAGTAGAGACGGGGTTTCATCATGCTAGCCAGGATGGTCTCCATCTCCAGACCTCATGATCCGCCCGCCTCAGCCTCCCAAAGTGTGGGATTACATGCGTGAGCCACCGTGCCCCGCCGAGAGTCACTCTTTTAGCCTCTATCAGAAAGTACCTCATATGATCAAGAGAATAAAGGTTATGACTCTAGCCTAAGAACTTGGAAGCCATTTCTGCCAGGTGAAGGTAAACCAAATAAGCCAGTGATAAAACGAGATAAATGTGTGTATAGACAGTTTGAGTATCCCTGATTTGAAAAATCTAAAATCCAAAATGCTCCAAGATTTAAACCTTTTTGAGCACCCGACATAACACCACAAGTGGAAAATTCTACACATAAGTACCTAATACAAACTTTGTTTCACGCGCAAAATTATTTGAAAATGTTTAAATTTACCTTCAGGCTATGTGTACATGGTGCATATAAAACATGAATAAATTTCGTGTTTAGGCTTCAATTCCATTCCCAAGATTCTCATTATACATATGCAATTATTCTCAAATTTGAAAATCTGAAATCTGAAACACTTTTGGTCCCAAGCATTTCAGTTAGCTCTTCTTACTGGATTATAATCTACTACATTTATTCCGGTTTGTCAAACTCCAGCTGAAATACCTCCTCCTCAATGAAGCCTGGTCTCTCCAACTAGGGTTAGATGCTCTCTCATTTATGCCCACATGGGAGAACTAAGTACACTCCGGGTATTATACTAAATGCTCTTTGTCATTTATTTCTCACAACAACCCCATGAAGAAGTTATTATTATCCTAATTTTACATATAAGAAGCTGAGGTTCTAAACAATTAATTTACAGATAGCCCTTGCACATGGCAGAGCCAAGATTTGTTCCTAGGGCTATTTGACTCCAAAGTTACTGATCTCACTAATTTGCTTGCCTTCCCATTATAATATTTCACACACAGCTGAAACCATATTGGGCAGATCTTGTATCTTAAAAACTAAATTTTTTTTTTTTTGGTTTTTGTTTTTTTTTTTTATTATACTTTAGGGTTTTAGGGTACATGTGCACAATGTGCAGGTTTGTTACATATGTATCCATGTGCCATGTTGATTTCCTGCACCCATTAACTCGTCATTTAGCATTAGGTATATCTCCTAATGCTGTCCCTCCCCCCTCCCCCCACCCCACAACAGTCCCCGGAGCGTGATGTTCCCCTTCCTGTGTCCATGAGTTCTCATTGTTCAATTCCCACCTATGAGTGAGAACATGCGGTGTTTGGTTTTTTGTCCTTGCGATAGTTTACTGAGAATGATGTTTTCCAGTTTCATCCATGTCCCTACAAAGGACACGAACTCATCATTTTTTATGGCTGCATAGTATTCCATGGTGTATATGTGCCACATTTTCTTAATCCAGTCTATCATTGTTGGACATTTGGGTTGGTTCCAACTCTTTGCTATTGTGAAT
The DNA here is from genome assembly GCF_028878055.3 of Symphalangus syndactylus. Classification (NCBI taxonomy): domain Eukaryota; kingdom Metazoa; phylum Chordata; class Mammalia; order Primates; family Hylobatidae; genus Symphalangus; species Symphalangus syndactylus. The sequence goes on from NC_072438.2 coordinate 29,555,267, forward strand.
AGTGCCGCAATAAACATACGTGTGCATGTGTCTTTATAGCAGCATGATTTATAGTCCTTTGGGTATATACCCAGTAATGGGATGGCTGGGTCAAATGGTATTTCTAGTTCTAGATCCCTGAGGAATCGCCACACTGACTTCCACAATGGTTGAACTAGTTTACAGTCCCACCAACAGTGTAAAAGTGTTCCTATTTCTCCACATCCTCTCCAGCACCTGTTGTTTCCTGATTTTTTAATGATGGCCATTCTAACTGGTGTGAGATGGTATCTCACTGTGGTTTTGATTTGCATTTCTCTGATGGCCAGTGATGAGGAGCATTTCTTCATGTGAAAAACTAAATTTTTTAAAAATCTGCATTTTTGCCTCCATCATTAATTGTTCTTTTTTTCTCTATGTGCTTAGTCATTCAACATTAGACATTGATTCTCTGCTACACACTCCATATAATTGTATATCGGTTCTTCCAGAGCTGACATTCTAGTGGGGGAAGCAGATACCAAGGAAATGTGCCATGGGAAAATTCCTTCAGATTATTTGTCTCTTGCTCCAGGTAGGAGCAAATGAATAAAAAGGGGAAAAAAAAAGATGGCTTTGAAGGCAGGCCACTTGATACATTTCCCAAAAGAAAATTAAAGTCAAGTCCCAGAAGCCAACAGCAGGCTTTGTCAATTAAATTTCAACCAGAAGACATTCCCTCTTTTGCAAGTAAACCACACTGGACATTTCAAAATTTGGGAGGTAAAGAAGAAGAAGTAGCCACATTATTTTCCACAGAGCAATTTTATATAAACTGAAGAGCAATGCTATTAGAGATTATTAGGCAATGGGCAATATAAACAAGGAGTTGAGATTTTTATTGGAAATGAAGAATGAAAAAAAAATTGTGGGATTAAAGACTTCCTTACTTGAAGGATACATTAACACATAGCTAAATGACTAAGTAGATGGTGCACAAGTTTCAGCATATTCGTCAAAGACTCATAAACAAATGTTCTAATCAATTACTTTAAGTTCTATGCTATGAATTATGAGGAATGCAAAGAAGTCTCACCCCCAGCCTCTAACCTCATAAAACTACAGCCTGGCTTGCAGGATGGAACAAGATGCATGCATTCTGCAAACATTTCCTCTGCCTCAGGCAGGTCACCAGACATCTCAGATCCAAAGGGGGGCTAAGGCAGCTTCCACCCTCAAGAAATTTACAGTTGATGTGGAGAAAAAATCCCTACAGACACTGATGTTTCAGTTCTTTAATGCAGAATAACTGTAAAAATAGTTACCATTCCTTGAGCCCGACCTACACGAGCCCCTGACATATTCACAACAACCCATTAAAGTAGATATGCTTATGTCCCTGTCATTGTAAAAATAGTCTAGCCAGCCGGTTGTGGTGGCTCATGCCTGTAATCCCACCACTTTGGGAGGCTGAGGTGGGCAGATCACGAGGTCAGGAGATCAAGACCATCCTGGCCAACATGGTGAAACCCCGTCTCTACTAAAAATACAAAAATCATCCAGGCGTGGCAGTGTGCGCCTGTAGTCCCAGCTACTTGGGAGGCTGAGGCAGAAGGATTGTTTGAACCCGGGAGGCAGAGGCTGCAGTGAGCTGAGATTGTGCCACTGCACTCCAGCCTGGGCAACAGAGCGAGATTCTGTCAAAAAAAAAAAAAAAAGTCTAGCTGAGGTTCAAGGAAGGATATGTGTTTTGCCTCAAGCCACACAGCTAGTGCAGGTATTACAACTCACACTCAACAAATTCCAAAGTTCGAGGTTTCTTCTACCCACCCCAGGTTTCATGCCACCTCCCACAGAGGATTTTAATAAATCCATCTTAGTTGTATAAATTTTCATTTACTTTGGGAATGATTGTGTCTTTTAAAGTTTAATTTAAAATGTAAGTAAATTTCAGGGTGCAGCATTTCATCTCAGCTGACAATTTCTCACTAATGGAAGAGAGCTACTTCACGAAGTTGGACAATGGAAACCTCATTTTGCTTTAGTCTCCTGCAAAACCACCACTAGATGGCGGTACCTACACAGTTATTCTAAGGCCAGTAGGCAACATGGTCTCCTTTTCAGTAAGCAGTTGGCTTCACAAAAAGTACTCCTTTTAAAAATCTAAATTTCTGTATTATTATTAGGTACAGCAACTGGGTCACAGAGGGGTGGAGGTTTAAGACTACGTAACGTCTTTGCTATATCTGTGTGAAGAACAGGATGTGTCTTTCCTAGTTAGCTCATCCTCAAGACATTGAAAGTTTCTTGTATCGTTTCCTAAAACAGCAGAAACAAAAGATTTAATTTCTGTGTAGATTATTGTTTTTGTGCCAATAAAAGGCAAGATATTTGTGCTTGCTCTTACAAAGAAGAAATCAAGGGAGGCAGAACCTTATGTTATTCCTTCTAGTTAAATAAATATGATGTCTAAGACAACCCACCCAAATTGGGCCTTCCAAACTATTACTTATGAAAATGAACATCAGATTCAGTTTGCGTTTGTTTTAAAGGAAATTGATTTGAATAGAAATCCAGAAGTGAAGTCCTGTTTCTTCCCATTTTCCATCTCCATATATATTTGACAGTAGGAAAAGCATGGAAATATTATTTTGGTTATGAAACTGCCATGAAAAGCTGCCTCAGCATGTCATTTAACGGAAAGAGCTCCAGGCAAAGCCATTACGTGGATGGGCAAATGAGAGGAGGGTGGGAAGAAACCGCATACTGCTTGTGTGAGTATTAAGTTTAAGCCATGAGAAGAGAGAATCAGAGGCTGGAAGAAGAAATAAAAATGATCCAGACTAAGCACTGTGCTGCTCATTTTCATAGGAAATAGCATCAGCCATTCAACAATCATTCCCTGATAAGTGCGTGCAATCCTTAAAACATCTTCGAAATTACTTACGATTAAAAACATATTTCATCAATGCTGGAAATCTAAGCAACCACTTTAATACGATACCCTGCACACACTCATTGTATCCTGTGTTTAGAGTATGTTACAGAGTACACTCAAATTTCACATATACCAGAACACGAGAGGAATTTCGGAGGCTTTAGAGGTGGGATTTACCTTTCCAAATCCTCACATTATGACAACCTATGTTCCACCCCTCAACTTTAAATTTTTTAAAAAATTAATTCCCAGGACAAGTTTTGTATCATATTTCTATTTGAATATGAAATAGAAAACACATTAAGAAAAAAAAGAGAACTTTTAATTACCAGAAGAGGGTGCTATCCTCAAACTTAAAATTTCCACACTCTACTGATAAAGTACCTTTGCAATTCTGAAAGATGCTTCAGCATAATCCAGTTTAATCATTGCATTATAATCTTAGAAAGAACCTTAACCATATCCTTGAAGGGTGGAATAACCGACTTCCACGATATTCTCATTTTCAACACTCAGAGTAGCCATTATAATTCCAAGTTAATGACAACAGAAGCTGAAAAGGTATCATTCTGTAGCATCACAATCTTCATAATTTATAACTTTTAAAAATGCGTAGCTCTTGCATTCACTCAACTGAAATGTGTGGCTCCTTTATTTACCTGTGCACTCCACAAAAAAAAAAAAAAAAAAAAAAAAAAAAAAGCTATATCTTGGAATACACCATTTTACAAAGACTGCTATTTTTCTTGGTATCTTAGTTTAAGGTACAATAACAGACTACTCTAGGCTGGGTGGCTTTTTAACAACAGAAATGTATTCCTCACAGATCTGGAGGCTGGAAGTCTGAGGACAAATTGCCAGCATGTTTGGATTCTGGTGAAGGCTGTCTTTCGGACTGCAGACTGCTGACTTCTCATTGTATACTCACAAGGCTGACGGATGGGGCAAGCGAGCTCTGGGGTTTTTTTGGTGAGGGCATGAATCTCATTCATGAGGGCTTCATCCTTATGTCTGAGTCACCTCCCAAAGGCTCCACCTCCTAATACCATCAGGAGGTATTAGAGGTTAGGATTTCAACACACGAATTGTGGGGCAGAGTGTGGAGGGGACATTCATGCTATAGCATTTGAGTAACTGGAAAATAAAGCAGACAAGTGAGAGTTTGAAGAAGAAAAGGAGAAAGAATGGGAAGGGTGCTTCTTTTAGAAATTCCTGTTCACTGCAGAAAACAAGACAAGAACAAGAATTTATGTGGGCAGAGAAGAGGAACACAACTGCAGGACTCACTCCGGTGAGTGAGATGTCTGTGTCCACACTCATCCTAACTGGAGGAAGGTTGACTCCGCTTTTTCCTATTTTTATGGCTTTGAGTAGGTTCCTTAACATACTTAGTCTTTCCATTCCTCAGCTGTAGACAGCAAACAATAATAAGAACTACCTTTCATGTCTGTAATCCCAGCACTTTGGGAGGCTGAGGTGGGTGGATCACCTGAGGTCAGGAGTTGGAGACCAGCCTGGCCAACATGGTGAAACCCCTTCTCTACTAAGAATACAAAAATTAGCCAGGCATGGTAGTGCATGTCTGTAATCCCAGCTACTCGGGAGGCTGAGGCAGGAGAATCGCTTGAACCCGGGAGGCAGAGGTTGCAGTGCGCCGAGATTGCACCATTGTACTCCAGCCTGGCGACAGAACGAGACTCTGTCTCAAAAAAAACTATCTCGTAGGCACTCTTCATCCCTACACTCTCTCTGTTTCTTTGAGACACTGCTTTCTGATTTTCTTGGTGGGAAGGGTTGGCTTGCTTAGTTGCTTATTTATCTCTTGTTTTTCTCTCTCAATAGACCCTAAGTTTCACAAGCACATAGACTGTATTTGTCTTATCCTCCCCCCATTCGCAGTGTCTGGAATGTGGCAGGCCCACAACAAATTCTAGCTGAAGGAATCAGCCAGGAGATGTTATGGAGCTCTACCAAAATACTAACCCAGAACTTGACAAATGGTCAGTCATGAGAATTTCCACTACACTCTGCTTCTGTGACGTTAATTTTTATATTAACATATAAAATAATGGCATATATAGATTTTGAAGTGTGTGCTAATGGCACAAAATTGCCCTCATAACTAAATGAAGTTCAAAACTTACTGATTTAAAGAAAACTATTAAGTAAATAATAGAACAGATGCTGTGTGTAAATGTCAATATGTGTGAAAGTGGTCATGGATAACAGAGGTTTGCAAAACTCTCTAGACGGAGAACAAGCACAACAGAAGCCTGGCATCAAGAGTGAGGGTGGAGGTCAGAGGAAGTTTAAGGACTTGGTTTCTTAGCTGGGCATTTCAGAGACGGCTGAGGCCAGCAGAGGGAAAAGCTCGGACTTCCCACATTGAGACTGCACAGGGCTGCAGACATAGATTTGTATTCCCAGGTTTAACTACCTCTCTAACTTTATGGAGGAGAATCTCTGATTGTGAAGAGTTATGACTTACCAAACTACCCACTGAATGTCTTCCTGTAATGTTGAGAAGCATCCATAGTTTCCTATTTCTCTGTAAACACCAAACCTAGAAAACTACACATGACAGTCAAGGGCATTATTCTAAATATTCTAAATGCTCAGAGTATGTGAGAGAAATTTGGAAAGAACCCTCTGGCTCAGAGTCAACAGATGAGAGAAGGAAAGCGACTGCCTTAAGTGTTTGGGGGCAGAAATTTTCCATTCCTGAGAAGCAAACTGAGGTAAGGATGGTCAACATTCATGGGCAGTCCCAGTTTTTGTTGTACCTTTAAAAAAACCAAAGCCTAAAATGAGTTTCTGAGAAAAGAAATCTATCCATATATCAATGGAAATTTGTATACCCAGCAAATATAAGATAGTATCAGTTCTTCAGCAGGAATTATCATGAAACCTGTGCACATTGATACATTCTGGACAAGTAATTATTCTTTTTTGAGATGGAGTCTCTCTCTGTCACCCAGGCTGAAATTCAGTGGCACTATCTCGGCTCACTGCAACCTTTCAACCTCTACCTCCCGGCCTCAAGCAATTCTCCTGCCTCAGCCACCTCAGTAGCTGGAATTACAGGCGTGTGCCACCATGCCTGGCTAATTTTTATATTTTTAGTACAGATAAGATTTCACCATGTTGGCCAGGCTGGTCTTGAACTCCTGACCTCAAGTGATCCACCCACCTCAACCTCCCAAATTGCTGGAATTACAGGCGTGAGTCACCATGACCGGCCTGACAAGTAGTTTTTCAATAAGAGAAAAACAAAATAAAATTCAAACACATATCTTATAATTTAAGAGGCAGAGTTTGGAAAAGAAATAAATACCACCTGAATTCTTCTTTTATGTGAAAATATTCAATTCCATTTAATCATACAAAATCTGCCCAAACAAATTGTCTTACAGGTCTGGGCCCAATTGACACTTAAGGAAAAAATACATGAAAATATACCACAGGGGTATATACCCAAAGGATTATAAATCATACTGCTATAAAGACACATGCACACGTATGTTTATTGCGTCACTATTCACAATAGCAAAGACTTGGAACCAACCCAAATGTCCATCAGTGATAGACTGGATTAAGAAAATGTGGCACATATACACCATGGAACACTATGCAGACATAAAAAAGGATGAGTTCATGTCCTTTGTAGGGACATGGATGAAGCTGGAAACCATCATTCTCAGCAAACTATCGCAAGGACAGAAAACCAGACACCGCATGTTCCCACTCATAGGTGGGAACTGAACAATGAGAACACTTGGACACAGGGTGGGGAACATCACACACTGGGGCCTGTCATGGGGTGGGAGGAGGGGAGAGGTATAGCATTAGGAGATATACCTAATGTAAATGACGAGTTAACGGGTGCAACACACCAACATGGCACATGCATACATAGGTAACAAACCTGCACGTTGTGCACATGTACCCTAGAACTTTAAGAATAATTAAAAAAAAAAAAGAAAAGAGAATATACCACAGGGGACGATAACATTGATTGGATCATCTCAGATTTCACTTAATTCTATCCTGTCAGGGGCCACTTATAAACTGCTTAATTGAATGGGCTCATTTTCAATTGTTTTGTCTCCTGAAAATATACACCTGGTAGACAGCATGAGCACTGACAGCTTCCTGAAGGCATCTGAGTATGTAGAGCAATAACTACAACACGAGGATGCTGTAAATACAGGGTTGCCCTCTGGGAAGGCTTTCACCTACAATTCTTGGCGGGGCTCGGAGAATCTGAGACCCTGGCTTAAAAACTCACGGAGATGGCCGGGCGTGGTGGCTCACACCTGTAATCCCAGCACTTTGGGAGACCAAGGCCGGCAGGCTGCCTGAGGTCAGCAGTTTTTGACCAGTCTGAAGCCCCATCTCTACTAAAAATACAAAAAATTAGCTGGGTGTTGTGTGCACCTGTAAGCCCAGCTACTCGGGAGGCTGAAGCAGGAGAACTGCTTGAACCAGGGAGGCGGAGGTTGCAGTGAGCCGAGATCACATCACTGCACTCCAGCATGGGTGACAGAGGGAGACTGTCTCAAAAAACAAACAAACAGACAAACAAACTCACTGAGACCTGAAGTTCCCTTCGTCTCTCCAGCCAAACCCATGATTACCCTCAAGTATTCAGCAAATAGGCCTTTGGTCCTTGCTACAGACTGAATTTTCAGTTTCCCCAAAATTCAAAGCCCTAACTCACCATACCTCAAAATGAGATTGTATTTGGAGACAGCGCCTTTAAGGAGGTGATGAAGTTAAAATGAGGCCACTGGGGTGAGCAGTGATCCAGTCCGACTGGTGTCCTTCTAAGAAGCAGAAATTAGGACGCATAAATAGACATCAGGGAAGCGTGCACACAGAAGAAAGGCAGTGTGAGGATGTGGAGGAGTAGCATAGTCAAAAAGCGAGGACTCAGAAGAAACCAAACCCGGGGACGCCTTGATCTTGGACTTCCAGCCTGCCTGCGGAACTGTGAGAAAAACGTCTATTGCGTAAGCCACCCAGTCTGTGGTATTTTGTTATGGCAGCCCCAGCAATCCAGTACAGTTCTCAAAGGGAAAACTGCCTGATAAATCACCCTGTGCAATGTCTATGAGGCAAAGTGATACTAATATAGAATCTTACTTTTCAGAGACGGAAAAATTTTAAAACAAATAGGTCATGTAGGATTTGTCTAAGTGAAAATTCCAGATGAACTTAAAATACTCTTCTCATTGAAACTGTTTGTCTGTTTTGGATGCCCATTTATATGGGACATCTCACACAATACGTTTTGTTTTGTTTTCTGTTGCTTTCTGAGTTGATTTTCTTAAATATAGATTAGTAAAAAGAGATACAAGGGTATATTGTATAATCTCTGGTAAATCTGCAACTGAAACACACTATCTTCTTTAAAAAAAAAAAAAAAAAATCGGCCCTGCGTGGTGGCTCACGCCTGTAATCCCAGCACTTTGGGAGACCGAGGCAGGTGGATCACCTGAGGCCAGAAGTTCGAGACCAGACTGGCCAACACATGGTGAGACCCTGTCTCTACTAAAAATGCAAAAATTAGCCGGGTGCGGTGGTACATGCCTGTAATCCCAGCTACTAGGGAGGCTGAAGCAAGAGAATCACTTGAACCCAGGAGGCGGAGGTAGCAGTGAGCTGAGATTATGCCACTGCACTCCAGCCTGGGCTACGACGGAGCAAGACTCGGGCTCAATAAATAAATAAAAATTAAAACAACTAAACCCTAAAAAACATGGATATCTCTGTGGTTTAGTTCTTATATAATATCACATTACACTATTTTAAAGCAAGTTTTGTTCTTTACTCCGGTTTCTCATGGGATGTTGTAGAACTTGGTTCATATGGCCTGTAATGTACTTCTTACGCAATTTTTTCTCTTTCTCAATTGTCTATAGCACAGGTTGTCTCCAATCTTTCATTCTCCAAAACTCCCTCCCTACCTCAGCTTTCTCCACTCCCTGTAAGTCCAAGCCTTCTCCATTTCTTCCAACTCTTCATGGTGTTGACCGGAGTGACCTCTTCCAGTGAGGTCTTTCCTACTCCAGACTGTCAGGCTTGGTCCTTCTCTGTCTGATCTCTGGCATCTCAAAATCCAGGACCCTCTCTGGTCATATAGACACACATCTTCATTTAATTTGCGTGAGAGAAAGATGTCTGAAATGAACCAGTTAAATTGTGTACTTGAGAAACATACCCTTAAAGATAATGAGCCATTTCTTAAAAGCGTTCACCCAATCTTAAGAAAGGATGTAGCCATCTCTAAGCCATCAACTATATGTGTATGATCTTCTCATTTTTTGAATGATATATCTATATGTTACTTGATGACTACAAATAGATATTGTGGATTGGAAATTTCATTTTTTATGTCTGAATAATAAACATTCAGGGTGTGACTATGAAACTGATGCATTTATCAATGATTTAATTCTGTGGTTTGCAGGAGGCAAAATTACATATTCTGGAAAAGTCCAAAGTTTGTGGATATCTCACCCTTTAAGTGATACAGTGTTTTATAGTAAGATGATGGTTTTTATCAATAGTTGATGCCTAGCATGCTCCCTTTAGATCAAAAGCTTCTGACATTGGCAAGGCTTGGACATATTCTGAGCAAGAGGCTCCATTTTTATTTTGTGTGAATTTTTGGTTTGTATTTTCTACCATCACTAGTCACAGAAACCACTCAGCCTTCCCTTCTTCTCAATTCTTTTTCTTTCTTTCTTTATTTTTAGAGACACAGTCTCTGTCACTCAGACTAAAGTGCAGTGGCGTGATCATAGCTCACTGCAGCTTCAAGCTTCTATGCACAAGTGATCTCTGGGCCACTGTGTGGCTAGGAGTACAGGTTTGTGCCACTGTGCCCAAGTTATTTAATTAATTAATTTATTTTTTAAGAAACAGGGTCTCACTATGTTGCTTAGGTTGGTCTTGAATTCCTGGCCTCAAATTATCCTCCTGTCTCAGCCTCCCAAAGTGCTGGAATTACAGGAATGACCTACCATGCCTGGCCACCTCATTCTTTTCTCAAAAATATAAGTTTTTTTTTTTAATTTTACTTTGTCCATTTATGTTTCTTACACAATATTTATGTCTCATGCTTTTGTATGTCTTATAAAAAGGTCTCAATTTTGAGGTTTCCACATTTGAATGCTTATAACTTCTGTTTTCTTTGCAAATCTATAGGATTTCATTGTTATTTTTGGGTTGTATTTTGTTTCACTTTTTTACTGGGTTATCTTCTTATCACTATGATTATTTATCTCAGGCACAATGAATTTTTACTGACCTTCGAATGTTATACCAAAGAATTAATAAGTTATGTATTGATATCTGATTCTTAGAGACTAAACTGAGATTCTAAAGAAACTAGTTAACAACAAATGGTTTGATAGGGTAGCTGCCAAATTAACATGATAAACACTCTGGTAAGGTTCCCATGTCATTCCTAATGTCACTATATATAGAGGCCAATGGAGATGAAGGAATAGGCAGAATGAGAAAAAAGGCAGTGCTGTGATATTAATCAGAATCGTATGATGTAAGGATATACAGCTTATTATAGGAGGGGTCTTTTCAGATTGCCCCTCACTCCTAGCTTACCAAAAAGCATCTTATAGTTGCAATTCTCCTTTCCTTCTTTCTCTCTCCTTAAGATGTTGCACTTAAATATATAAAATACAAAAAAAAAATGTACACACATATCCTTACACATCTTCTTATTCTAGGAGATTAAATACAAACCTACATGTATACATATCAGACTTATATGCATATATGTATTTGGATATGTGTATAGTATACTCTGAAGATGAGAAATAAAATGCAGGATGGGCGTGGTGGCTTACGCTTGTAATTCCAGCACTTTGGGAGGCTGAGGTGGGAAGATTGCTTGAGCTCAGGAATTGGAGACCAGCCTGGGCAACATGGTGAAACCCCGTTTCTACGAAAAAATATATATATTATGGTTTTGCTATAGGGCTCTGTTAATTTTGGTTGTGCTATAGGGCTCTGTAACTGCAGTTTTCACGGTTGATTTTACGGTTTTCAACTAAAATATTAAGAGACACTGAAGACTTGCTACAAGATGTATATATATTATATATATATTAGCTGGGTGTGGCGGCATGCAACTGTAGTCCCAGCTACTTGGGAAGCTGAGCGCTCCAGCCTGGGTGACAAAGCAAGACCCTGAAGAAAAAAAAAAAAAAAAAAAGGAAAGAGAGAGAGAGAGAGAAAAAGAGAAAGAAAGAAAGAAAAAGAAACAAAGAAAGAAAGAAAGAAAGAAACAAAGAAAGAAAGAATGCAAAGAGCCATTCTTTTAAGCTATTCTCTAATAGATTAAGAGAATGAGAAAAAAATAAACTGTTAAGCTTTTTGGAGGCGATGTAGTTTGAAAGTGAAGAAATATCTACTTTCAATGCTAGATTTCAGCTTTACATTTATAAGTTTCTCAGAAACTATCTGAAAGTTTTGTATTCTTGCACGCTTAGAAGGCATATGAAACATAAAAGGTAAAGATAGAAAAAGCTACCCTGCTTATCAGTTCTTTCCATGGTTTAAAAACTACTAATATATTTGGCTTATGTATTTGGTATATCGATACTTTTCACCATCATTCAATTCATCAATAAAATTCATTTCCAATCTTTGACTACATTATCAAAATGCTTTAATTAATTGACTGTGAGCTGACATTTTCCTAGAAGAAATATCGATTTACATAACAGTCCATCCAGGAAAAAAATGAAAAAAAAAAAACCTCTATAATTTCAACTTTTATATTCTTGAAAGTATGAGCATACCAAGAATTTGGTACTTTAATGATATACCATTAATAATAATAAGAGGTGCTATTTACAGAGCTCTTACTAGGCACCATGTTAAGTGCTTTCCAAGAAGAATTTTCTTTAATATTCACAACAATCTAAGGAAGGAGGCACCATTATTTTCTCCCTTTTACAGATGAGGTAACTGAGATTTAGAGAGGTGAACTTACGTGGCTGAAGTCTATTATCTCTAGTAAATGACAGAGCCAGAGATTGAATCTAGGTATGGGTAACTCCAAGCACCACACTCTTAAACTTTTCTTTATATTACCAACATTTTAAAAGACTTCTCCAAGTGCTAATCCTGGCTTATTGTATTAGCTTTCATAATCTTTGACATTAGTATTGGTCAAAAGCTATATGATACCTTTTTTTTGGAGGAAGGTAGAGGTAGTGACTAAGAAATTAGTACAACAGCACTCACTAAAATATTAATATGTATTCACTTTCAAATTGCTTAGTTATGACTTTAACATGTTAAAAACAAGACAGTAAATATTTGTTGAATGTGCCAGGTGCAAGGGAATTACATAACCGGATAGGGATAAAGACTTCACGTTCAGGCCCTTAGAACAGCATTGAAGACACACTTCTGAGCTCTGGAATGCTGTGATTTCTATGTCACATGTCAACCATTTAACAAATAAGTTCCCCTCCCTCCCTCTCCTTAGAACAGGGGTTAGTAAAATACACTCCATGGAGTAAACTTGACACACTGCCTATATTTGTAAATAAATCTTATTAGAACAAACCACATCCACTCATTTCCTTATCGCCTGTAGTTTCATTCATCCTACAATGACAGAGTTGAGTAGTTGTGACCGTGACTATACGACTGCAAAATTTAAAATGTCTACCATGGAGCCCACTATAGAAAATGTTTGCCAACCCCTCCACTCAATCTGGATAAGAATGTTCTTAAAGATAATCTCTATATACAGCACACATCTTTGATAGCTAAGCTTATAGAAAAATCCTGAATATTCTCCAGCCTCCTAAGGAGAAATGAGTTCTTTTCCCCTAAAATTGTCCATTCTATTGGTGTGTTAAAAAAATCAAATTATCAGTGACCAAATTATTTAAATCAAGTTGGTACTACATTATTTCGAGATCACTGGGAATTTTGATTATGCTATAGGGCTCTGTAACTGGCAGTTTTCACGGTTGATTTTATGGTTTTCAACTAAAATATTAAGAGACACTGAAGACTTGCTACAATTCGTTGTTTTACATTTGCTTTCTTATTAGATTTGGTTTGTTTTGCAAAAGAGCCTTTACCACCATTTTCTTTCCTTTTCTAGCCGAAGCAAGGATTATAAAAATGAACCAAATCAGATCCATTCATATAGTAAAGTTACCAACGTTTCTAAAGAACTAAAATAAAAAATAAAACCGCGACTCCCTAGGCAAAATACTTTCAAATAACATAGAAGTTTACAGTCAAAAGAAGCAAGTGAATTATTTGCCTTGAGACAACAACCCACTCCCCAATCATGTACATTTTCTGTTTTCAATGAATGGTTTCTACTTTCATCATCATTCACATGATGATCTAAAAAGAAAGGACTGAGGCAATAATAAAAGAGGACCTAGAGGAATTGAAGGAAAATCCAATACTACTTAACATTAATGTAGAATTCCTCATACAAACTCCTTCCCCAAATAAATTGAACGTATAGCAGAATATAATATACCGCCAAACACAGCATGTAACACTATGATGATGAACATAAACTCTCCCCAGGGCCTCAGGTAATCAAGCACACTATAGCTTCGAAGAAAGATTCTGGTCATAATATTTGCCAAAGTTTCTCATGGGAAGTCTCTCCTGCCTTCTTTAGTCAAACTGGGGCCAACACTTTCATTACATTCATTCTCCAAGTCAGAAACTTTGCAAGGCACTGTGCAAGATTTTTTGAGAAGACATCTCAGAAAAATCGAGTGAGGTTTTATGTCCATTTTACAGGAAACTAAAGTTCAGAGACTTTTAAATGTGTTCCCTAGGATGATTTAACTAGTGTGTGAGAGAGAACATATTCTAACACCAGTTTTCATAGCTTCATGTCCAAAGCACTTTTATCATTACATAAGCAATAAAAGGTATTTGACATGTAATTTTTTTTAATTTATGTTAAAATCGTCAAGGAATAAAAATAAAGCTCTGAAATAGATTGATAAATGTGCTGCAGTAGACGAGACCCCGTTGAATTTAAAAATCACTGGTCATATGAAACCAGTGACCAACTTGTAGTTCCCAAAAGAGTGGCTTTGTGCCTGGCAAGAGAAAGAAGGGAAAGGGAGTTAGATTGGTGGTTATAGAAACTGTGCCATGGATTTGGTACCAAAACAATACCAATTTGGGACACACAAGTCATGACATACACCACCAAGTTGTGGAGGCAGGAGGAGGCATTATTCCTCACATCTGCCCAGAACACTGCTTGGAAAATGATGGTAAATGACACATGAAGAATTTTACTTATTTATTTATATTATTATTATTATTATTATTATTATTATTATTATTATTTGAGATGGAGTCTCGCTCTGTCATCCAGGCTGGAGTGCAGTGGCACAATCTCAGCTCACTGCAACCTCCACCTCCCGGGTTCAAGCAATTCTCCTTTCTCAGGCTCCCAAGTAGCTGGGACTACAGGCGCACACCACCATGCCTGGCTAATTGGAGGATTTTTATTTTTTACAGCTGCATAGCACCAGGATATAGATACTGGGCTGAGAAGCATGGCTTCTTAGACAGTGCCATAATAAAACACCCTTCTTATGAGCTATACAGACAGAAGTCATCAAGAAAAAAAAAATTGTAGGAAAGGGATAGAGAACACAAACAGAATTCAGGTAATTTTTTTTTAAAAAAAGAATAATTTTAGGTGGGGTGCATAGGGTAGGGCACAAAAGGGGCTAAGGTCCTGAAGTTCTTCATGGGAGAGAGAATGTTTAATGAGAATGGGAATTAATATTATTAATATTATTCTAATTTTCTTAACCCCAGGCTACTGAGACTGAAGTGCAGACTGTTGCCTGTCTCACAAATCAAAACCACAGTATTTGACCACTATGCCAGGAATGTTAAAATCTGACTTTCTCCAACAACAAGTGAACATTTCAGTTTTTAGTGTTTTAATATTTAGTATGAATAGTATTTTTCACTTAGGATATTTAGTATTTAATAGACCTTACATGTCTTATCTCATTTACTAATCCTGAAAACCTTAGGCCTGTAGTAATACTATCCTCACTTTACAAGGAACCAAACTTCATCGTCTCTCTGCCTCCCTTATGTTGCTTTGCAGTTTGGGGAGCATAGTTTTTGTTTTTGTTTTCCTAAATAAAGGTTGGTGCCTCTAAGGTAATCAGGATATGTATTTTTTTATTTCCATATTGCAGATAAGAAAACAAAGGCCAAAAAATAATAAATTATTTAAAGAAACGTACATAAGAATAGAAACAGATCTGGGGCTAACATCAGGTTTCCTGACTCCTGGACTGGCATTCTCTACATTGTACAACAATTACTCATTGTTATTTATCTTCAGCTTCTAGCAACAGACGTGGGAATTAATCACTCTCTGAACATGTTTTTGAATGAAAATAATGGTTGAGTGGATGAATGGAAGGCTGACCTATTAACAAAAAAGTACAAAAATAAAGACACGGTTCCAATAACACCTAAAAGAGATGGTTTTCATACATATCATCACATTTCCTAAACCGCATTCTCTCTCCAACATTGCCCCCCAACTTTCATTCCCAGAAAACAGCCTTCCTATTCAACTGAGTCAGCTTTAAAATTACTGATCCTGGAATTTTTTAAGGGGCTTTAAAATAACCAATTATTACAACAGGATGGTATATTTCAAAACTTCCTCATATCAATTCCTGAACCAACCTTCCTGAAATTCTCCCAGTTCCATGTCTTCCCTAGTACTTCATTTTTGACACAAAGGTTGAAAGTAAAGGGACGAAGTCCTGCTCCAGAAGACAGACAAAGTGAATTTTAGTTCCAGTATATAGCAGGTTTTTGACGTTAGTAAAGGTAGTAAACGTGCCACGCATCAAGCCGGTAAATGTCATGACATCTCTTGAGTTGCCCAAGCCAGAACACCTCCCTCTCCCTCCCACTTCCTTGATCCTAATCCATTATACAGTCTTATTTATTTTAGCAATAAAATATATCCAAGAAGTCTACATCTCTCCATTCTTACTTCCTCTGTTGTAACCCAAGCTTTTATCACTTCTCATCTAAATAACCCTCTGAGCCAGTCTTCCCATATCCAACGTGGATCCTCCCCAATATGTTATTCAGACAATATCCAAAAATGTTTGTACAATGCACTGTGACGTGATAACACCATTACCTTCCCTAAATCTTTCAATGGCTTTCTTTCAGCTCTTTGAAAAAAAGATCACAATTTTCAGCATTCAGCCTCTAACACTGGACTTCACCTGCCCAACCCCCACCATTACCCTGCCCTCTATTGCTACTGGTCTTCTCTCAGTTTCTCCAAAGTGATACCCTATCTGCTGTCTCAGGTCCTTTCCCTTTGCCCTTCCCACCTTTCCCCTTGTCTGTCCTTCTTACCTCTCAGTTCAACAGACACTTCCCCAGTGAAGCTTCCAGACCCCTGTTATACAAACAGGCAATTCCTGTCTTCAGAGCACTGATTTCATTGGCAATTTTCTACTAATTAGCAAATTATATTACTTATGTCTGTCTCTCTGAACAGAATAAAAGCTCCATGAGAACTGAGACAAAGTCTCTTTATATCCTAATTTTTTTTTTTTTTTTTTTTTTTTTTTTGAGACAGAGTCTCGCTCTGTCGCCCAGGCTGGAGTGCAGTGGCACAATCTCGGCTCACTGCAAGCTCCGCCTCCCGGGTTCACGCTATTCTCCTGCCTTAGCCTCTCCGAGTAGCTGGGACTACAGGCGCCCACCACCACGCCCGACTAATATTTTTTTGTATTTTTAGTAGAGACAGCGTTTCACCATGGTCTCGATCTCCTGACCTCGTGATCCGCCCGCCTTGGCCTCCCAAAGTGCTGGGATTACAAGCGTGAGCCACCGCACCCGGCCTTTATATCCTAATTTTACCTCCAAACATAAAGTACTTGACCTCCAGCCAAAGATCACCCGGAATAGATCAGCAGTCAAACAAAGCCAGGCTCATTACAACAAGGCAGAGAGCAACTACATGGAACCATGAAGGAAAGGTCTCAGTAGAGGTTATTAAGAGGGGCTTGGTACAAGATTTGGGTTTGTGTTAGAAGATTTTGTGGAAGATCCAGACACATCTAATTTTCCTCTCGATCGGGGACTGTGAATTGGATTTTTCTGTTGAATGCTGAAAAGCAAGGCCAATTCTATGACTGGGTATCTTAGTAGCTTTCATTTAGAAGGCAAGAAGGACAATGCAAGGCTAAAATGATGGTAAAGAATCAGCAGTCATGTTAGCTGAGCGCACATGTCATTTTCATGGCTTGGGTTGTGTTCTTGTTTTGTTTGTGATCAGACATGATTATAGAGTGGTCTTGTTTTTTGTCTCACTCCATCATGATCATACAGTGAGCTTGTGTGATGGAGATATTCTGTGAAATTATATGTTCGATGAACAAACACTGAATTAGCAGTTACAACCAGGACAGCTCAGTTGACCACAGAGACTTCACTTTTTCTTTTTCCTCACTAATAACTAATCCTGTGACTTGGTTGTAGAAGTCATTCATCAAATAATGGATGAAAAGCTGAATGAATAAATTTAGCCACTCTTAGCATTAGCTGCTTTGTGTTTGGGGGGATAACATTTCACCTGCTCAAATTAGACCAGAAAATGACTTTAAACCACTGCCACTTTAAAAACCTATAATTCTAAGATATTCAAAATTTACTTGAATATTGATATAACAGCCTATAGATATATTATCATAAATATAAAAAGAAAGCTAAGTTATAGAATTTTGTGACTTAATAAAAACTTTATTATCTCCCTCCACACAGGCACTTACATTCCCAAATATACAATTTCATTCTGTCACATTTCACTGCTATTCCACTCACTAATAAACGATATATTGAAACCTGAAATGTTAGAACGCTAAGAACAAATTTATAGAAAGCTAAGAACAAATTTATGATGTTTACCTGACAACAGAGGAATGAATATAATTTAATGGAGAAGAAAAAGACCACAGATTAAAAACAATCCTTCACTGGTTTAAGAGGTAGAGATTAGGATCTCATTGTGAGAGTTCACTCTCATTGCAGAACAGAGGGCTGAGGAGGCGGAAGGACACACAGCCTTTTGAACATCCACATGTGGTAATGGTTGCACTACTCTAGAAATCTATACAGAATCACTGGATATTACATTTGCAATGGGTGGACTTCATGGTATGTAAATTATACCTCAATAAAGCTATTACCAAACAAAAGTTGGTAGAACTCCATCTAGATGTATTGATATGGTTGGGCTCTGTGTCTCCACCCAAATCTCAGCTTGACTTGTACTCCCCATAATTCCCAGACCAGGAGGGTCAGACAGGATAGTTTTGGGATGATTCAAGCACATGATATTTATTGTGCACTTTATTTCTATTATTATTACATTATATTATATGATGAAACAATCATACCACTCACCATAATGTAAAATCAGTGGGAACCCTGAGCTTGTTTTCCTGCAACTAGATGGTCTCATCTTGGGGTGATGAGAGACAGTGACAGATCATCAGGCATTAGATTCTCAGAAGGAGCATGCAACCTAGAGCCCTTCACATGCACAGTTCACACTAGGGTTCACGCGTCTATGAGAATTTAATGCTGCCACTAATCTGACAGGAGGTGGCGCTCAGGAGGTAATGCAAGCAATGAGGAGCAGCTGTAAATACAGACAAAGCTTCGCTTGCTCACTGACACTCATCTCCTGCTGTGCTGCCTGATTCCTAACAGGCCACAGACCGCGACTCGTCCATGGCCTGAGGGTTGGGGACCCCTGCATTAAAAGTCCAATTCCATCCTGCATCTGGTAATTTACACATCTCCACGGAGGCCAGCTACCTGATGGTATGCATGTTAATACATGGCCATCTAATCTGTGAATCTATGAGAAGGATGAGGGGTCACTCAATCTAGGGCAGCTTGCCATGCATATCAATAAATTAAATTAAGGTTAGCTATATAATCAATACAAGTTAATGGCTACTTATTGATTCATCAACAACTTATTCTTTCAAGTTCTGAAAACACACGAGTTGTTCCCAGAAAACATGTTAATAACCTGTGGCTTGAGGTTGATGAGAACATTCAACAATGTGTCATGACAATACTGTATTAGTGTCAGTGTTCCTTCATTGCCCGATTGGAATTAAAATTCTCTATTATTCAGCAGTCCACTTAATGGGACAAAATTTCTGACCTATCTAATCCTCATTACACATACAACTAATTGCATCTATGAGTTACTGAAATAAAATTTGGATCCTCATGCATCATCAATCAAGGGTAAATTTAGCAAATTGAAGCTTTTCTTCAATATTGCTTCTGTAACTAAATAATATATATGTAGAACTTTACATAAAATTTAGGAATAAAGCTGGAGGAATAAATATTTCCCTAAAAGCTAGGTTTACATTGAGTATGACTGGCCAAGGTGTTTGGTAAGTTAAATAAATAAATAAAAATTGTATTAAAGTTAACATATATGCATACATTTAATTACAAAGAAAATTATTTCACTCAGAATGTATAGTTTTGACATATGTATATCATATATCATAGGGTAGAAAGGATAATATTTAGTGGTTTCTGGACTTGAGATGTAGTTTTGATATTGTCACATCCCAACATGGAATAGGAATCTGTTTTAGTCTCCCTTCTTCCTTAGATCATAATTAATACAGTTGATCCTTGAACACACAAATTTGAACTGCATGAGTGCATTTATACATAGATTTTCTTCCGCTTCTGCCACACCTTAGATAGGAAGACCAATCCTTTCTCTTCTTCTTCCTCCTCCTCAGCCTACTCAACATGAAATCAGTGAGAATGAAGACCTCTATTATGATCCACTTCCACTTAATAAATAGTAAATATATATTCTTTTATGATCATCTTAATATTTTCTTTTCTGTATCTTACTTTATTGTAAGAATACAGTATGTAAAACACATAACATACAGAATATGTGTTAACCATTTACGTCATCTGCAAAGCTTCCAGTCAACGGTAGACTATTAGTAGTTAAGTTTTGGCGGGGAGTCAAAACTTATATATGGATTTTTGCCTACATTGGGGATTGGCACTGCTAACTCCTACAATGTTCAAGGTAAACTGTATATGCAATGGATGGCTAGCCTTAAATGATGTGTGAGGAACACATTAATGATAACATTCAAATTTTAGAATTCTCTCCAGGTTTATTCTCTTTCACGAACATGATTCCATTAGCTCCAAATCTATAATTTTGGGGATGACTCCTTTGTCTAATCTGCACTCAACACTAGAAAAGAGGACCTATAAAAGCTCTGCTAGAGCTCTTGAGGAGAGAGTGGCTCTGAGAAGAAACTCTCCAATATGGAGAATTCTTGACACACCATGTCAGGCTTCACAGCTCAAAGATTTCAAAAAATACATGTTTTCTCAGAAGAGCAATAAAGTCCATGATAAATTGCTCTGGATTCGAAAGCATTTTGTGATGGTTAATTTTATGTCTCAACTTGACTGGGCTGTGGGATACCCAGATAACTGGTAAAACACTATTTCTGGGTGTGTTTGTTAGAGTGTTTCCAGAAGACATTAGCATTTGATAAGTAGACGATGTAAAGGTCAGCTTCACCAATGTGGGTAGGCATTAGTCATTCTGTTAAGGGCTCAAATAGGACAAAAAGGTGGAGGAAGGGCAAATTCACTTTCTATCTTGGGCTGAGACATCCATCTTCTCCTGCTCTTGGACACCACAGCTTCTCATTCTCAAGCCTTCAGATTCAAAGGCTTACAGCAGTGCAGCTAACCCCTACCTCTGTTCTCAGGCCTTTGATTCAAATTGAATTACACCACTAGACTTCCAGGTTCTCTAGCTTGCAGATGGCAGACTGTGGAATTTCTCAGCCTCCATAATACGTGATCTAATTCCCATAATGCATAAATTAAACACACACACTATTAGTTGTATTTGTCTGGAGAACCCTAATATGCATATGTTCACCTAAAACATTTTTAATGTAGGTATCTCATCTTTCCAGGCTTCATCATGCATACCTGGGCAGTTATCTAGTGTAGTGCATGACACAAGAAACTAATGGTGTTATTTTGCATATACCTAATAGATTTACAGTGTCTACAGCTTCCTTACTTATTTAAACCACAGGAAGTTTAATTCTTTTTTGTTATTTAACTCTACACATGAACTTTACACATTCCAAATGCTACTCTAATGATCTACATTCTCAGTCATAAGTTTATTTAATTTGTAGAGCATCTCTGACAGCTCAGACTTATATTAGCCTTTTAGGATTCACAAGGGAATTAATGAGACGAGGGTCCTGCCTGTTTAGAACTGACATCCTAGAAAGAAGTAAGGCATTAATCCAATTATCATGAAGATCATGTAATTGCCTCCTATGCTTAGAATGTGTGTCATTCTTTTAAGGTATGGTAAATGGCAGCAACATTTTACCAGCAAAGACTCCAGAGTCCCCATTCAGACATCTCACTGGGAAGGGCCAAGGTTAGATCACCAAGTGGACACAGAAAGACACTATGAAGGTTGAACAAGAGGGGACTGAGACCAATGGAGACTGCTGAGCCTGTTAGGAAAGGAGGATGAAGATAAGAAGAAAAGAATCATTTAATACCACATGTCTACTATGTGATCTCATTATCCTATCAAGTACATAAAACAAGAACAATGCAGAGAAATATTAAGTAGCACAAAATCATAAAACTGGTAAGAGATTACAACCCAAGAAGTGTGATCTCTCCTCAAAATCTTTGTCAACTCCTCCTCCCCCAACCCTCTCACCTTCTTTTTGCCCAAACCTCTTAAAAATCAGAGAGAATTTTTCCTAGTACCCACAGATTTTTGATGAGAAGGCAGGACTATTATTAGAGATGACTGGCCTATTGCTAGGCTAGTGTATTCCCCAAAGAGAGGCAATGGATTCCCTTATACATCAAACACCAAAGACAAAAAAACTGAGTAAGAGTCTGAATGAGGTAAACAAATTCAGAAAGCTGTGCTCATCGACAAATGGAGAAGGGAAATACAGGTTTTGTTATCTTTTAATATCAACAATTAACAAGAAGATTTTTTTTAGCGCCAACATATTCCATTCCCACTTTACTCTTACTGTAAGGGACAGAGTAGGCAGCATTAGTCCCACTTTAATTAACAGAGAAAGACATTTATCACATGCTTGACTTGAGCCCTCTGGCTAGAAAACACATGGCAAAAGTAATACAAATGAGAGAATCAGGGATTCCTTAGTAAACAGCAACACATTTCAGATTTACAATACTTTAAAAAGCTAAGATCAAACATGCTACTCAATCCTACTTAGATAAGCTGCCTCCATTTCCAAGGTTAAAGATGGATAAGAGTAAAAGCCAACATCTGATTATTCCACGAACTCTCTCATCCACTATTTGCCATAGGCTATATGGTACTATATAAGGATTTGGGTGGAATAGTGAAGGAATATTTTAGACTTTAATTAAGCCACTGTTCATGTCTAAAAGAAAGCTTGTAAGCTAACAAAATGAAATAGATAATAATGTAATGCTATCCAGGTGTTTTCAATAAAACCTTGCCTTTTACAATCCCACTTCAGGACTTCTGTATCTGCAGCAAAACTCAAGAGAAGTGGGTAGGATTCGCTGAGCCTTCCACTCATGTTGTGATGGGAGCTACTCATATATGGCCACTGAATTTAAAAAGTAAATAACTGGAGAAAGAAGAGATAAAACAGCCTTGCAGACACATCTGAGTGGCATATTTGTTTTTCTTTTCCTTCCTGTGAGACTAAATGAATGTAGTATGTGTGATTTGACCAAGAAAAGGAATGTGTGGAATGACAGGATAAAGGTCACAGGATAGCTAGCATGATGCTTGACAGAATTTAAACTAGGCCCATGAAAGAGTGTTCCAAGAAAGCTGCAAAATGTGTCTCAACCAACACAGGCAAGATCTCGTGAGAATCCCTTGTCATGGTTGCAAATGAGGCCAAATGGCAGTTAATAGTGGAGGTTGCCTTGAAATTCTTAATATCCACAAACATTTTTACTGTTTGATGAGCTATACTAATTTTTCAGTGAATAAAGTTAAGCTGAAATACTTATAAGCAATCATGTGCTGGATAAATTCATACATGTTTGGCTCAAGAAAAATGTCTCTAGGTATCCCATGTAACAAACAAATTGGTATATTCACAATAACTATTTTCAAGAAAATAAAAATTAATATATCTAGTTCTACAAAAAGAGGCTACTTTATTTTAGATTATCATCATCCTTTATTACTTAATTTTTTCCCTTAAGATGGATACTATTAACTGGACTACTAATAGTCTATTAATTATTAACATCACCCTTTGAGAATCTAAGAAAATAAGCATTATATTAAAAACAAATATTGCTCTTTTATAATACCCCCCAGAACAAATGTAATGGTGGGAATCCAGGCACAGATATTTAAATTAATACTCTAGATATTACAGAGAATGCCAGCAAATAAATGCAAGATATTTGTATTCCAGAAACTCACATCGTAGCTGGAAAAAAAGAGACAAACTAAACAAAGTAAACAACACAATAAGACAATACCATGAGCTATCAGCTGTCAAGAGGTTGGGCCGTAAGAGTTGTTTAGCTAAATATTATGCTTGTACATACATGAAGCTGTAGTAAAATGAATCTCAATCCACAAACTCAAATTGCAAAAAATAAGTCAATTTCCTTATTTTCTTAAAACCAATTTAAATTTGACTCTGTTCTAGCATCACACCGTATGATAGAAAATCAACCACAAGAACATACAAAGATCATACAAAGATCCTGGGCTCTTACATAATGCTAAGAAATTGGGTGCTTTCCCTACTTTTCAGTAAGGCTATTGGTCAAAATCACTGGTTTACCTACTGTCTCACCCAGGATAAGCTTTTCCACAGCCAGAAATTCTGATGTTTCTGTGTAATGCTTGGGATATAGGATTCCTATGCCAGGATCCAGGCTTTCACATAAGACTTGGGATACAGGATTCCTGTACCTACATCCAGTCTTCTGTGTCACACTCAGGATAAATCCTGTGCCTAGGTCCAGCTTGCCTAGGTGCCCCCAAGAGGCTACATCTTCTAATGGCTTCTAACTTTTCCAGATGTTGCCATAATCTGCAAAGCTTCCTGATACTCCTGGAATACTGAAAACCTCTGGATTCTGCCAATCTGGAAAGAAAAATAAGTCCCTTTCATTTATTTCTCCTTTCCCTTTTTAGAACAATTCATATCACCTCTGCAACAAATCCAAACTTCTACAGAAGAAATCAAGAGTTTCTAGCATCAAACGGTTTCTATTTTCTGTCTTGCAAAATCCCTAGCTATCTGGTTGAAAGGAGAAAAAATGTATTTTAACAAGAACAAATAGTGTTAACAACACAAATTAAAAATTATTACCACAGATTTTCCTGCTACCAACAATACAGAGAAAAAGTTATTTAATAATTTTTACAACATCTAGACAAATATATAGGCAAGATAGAACCATCCATCTCTCAACAAGAAGTTGTTACCATCCTAGAGAAAAACTTTTCAGAAACTTGCCCGATGGTGACTAACTTTGAAGTGTAACACAAGTAAAGCAATTTGAGGACAAAGATCCATTTGTACTCATGATAAATGAGTACAAAACCATAAAGAAACATAAGTAAATGAAAAGTACAGAGAAGAGAAACAGGCAAACTAATGCAAATATAATAACATAGTTGCATACAAAAACTCTTTAAAATAAATGATATACATTTCAAAAATGTCAAAAATATTACCAGGCCATATACTTTCTCACACCAAATGCAGTAAGGTATAATAGGAGATAGGAAGTCTCCCCTTTAGACCCTTGTGATTTATCCTTCGTTTGATGAGCACTTACTGCAAAAACAGAAAAGCTCCCTGAAAGAGTTGCATCAATAACTTTTGCCAGTTTCTGCATAAAGGTAGAATCATTCATGTCCTAGATCTGAGCCAGCTCTGAATTAAATGTAATACCAAAAGCACCTGTCAAAATGCATTGAGTGTCTCCTATCCAGATATTGAGTTAGGTGCTTTACATGAAGCATTTCATGTAATAGCCACAGAAATTCTGTCATGCCAGTTTTTTTTAATCATTATTTTACAGGTGAGGGAACTAAGGCTCCAGGAAGATAAGTCAGGTTTTTGAAGTCACACTGCTAGTGACTGGGAATCACGAGGTTATAATTCACATATTTCTAATCTAACCTTTTCTGATCTAAGACCCTATGAAATACCATTGATCTAAATCAAAGGGATATTTGAGCAAAAATACTAACCTAAAACCTTAATGAAATCTGACTGATATGGTTTGGCTGTGTCCCCACCCAAATCTTATCTTAAATTGTAGCTCCCACAATTCCCACATGTCATGGGAGGGACCCAATGTGAGGTAATTGAATTACAGGGATGGGTCTTTCCCATACTGTTCTTGTGATAGTGAATAAGTCTCATTAGATCTGATGGTTTTATAAAGGGGAGTTTCCCTGCACAAGCTCTCTCCTGCCTGTCACCACATAAGACGTCCCTTGATCTTCCACCATGATTGTGAGGCCTCCCCAGCCATGTGAAACTGTAAGTCAATTAAACCTCTTTCCTTTATAAATTACCCAGTCTCAGGTACATCTTTATCAGCGTATGAGAAGAGACTAATACACTGATGTACTTCCAGGCATCAAAGGAACTGGCTGAGCCCCATTAAGAGCAAAAGGCTAAAGAGGGACATTTTCAGACTCATACACCTCTAAGGAAAAGAGGGACCTGCAATTGCCCAAGCTTCAAAAGTCAATTCACTACCTTCAGACTAAGAGGGCAAGTAATGTTTCCCCCAGGCATGTGATGTGCTCTGTGGCTGTCTCTGTGTTCAGTTCCACAGGAAATACCATCCTGATATGACAGAAACAATTAAAATTGACATGAAACTTGTTTCCATAAAACTAAGGAGTAAGCCTGAGCTCTAACAATCTCACTGGGGCAACTTTGGCAACATCACATCCTCCTTAAGGCCATTTTTCAACAACTTTATAGAGTTGCTGGGAGTCAGATAATGTAAGCAAAAGCACTAGACAACCAATAGAACATTATACATATTATGCCTGTTATTAATTCATTTAAAAGTTATATAAGGAATGTTATGAGGATCATGTACACTGGGTTAAGGTGGACTCTAAAACCATCTGCCTGGATGAATCTCATCTCAGCCACCAACTAGCTAGATGATCTTGGGCAAGTAACTTTGCCTGTGTGTACCCCAACCTCATCTGTAAAAAGGGGATAAAAATCGTCTTTTGTGAGAAGCAAATGTGCTAACATAAAATGAAGATGATAATGTAAAATGGGGATACCGGTAAGGATTGTTGTGAAGAACAAATGTGATAATATATGTAAAGACTCTTGTAATGTTATAAGTTAGGTATCATTGTTAGTTAATATCAATCATTACCAATACCACCACCACCATCATCACTCTTAGTACCATTTTCACTAAAGATGATTAAAGGTTTAAGTGTTATGTAAGTGATGGTGTCCTCAAAGTTTTCAAATAAGATAAAAGGAAAAAAAAAGCAAAAAGACTTCAAGTTTTAACATTTATAGTATAATTATTTCCTGTGGGTGTGCAGACTGACATCTACAAGTACATACCAAGACAGAAAAAAAAATGCTATGTTTTGTTATCATTTGATATAAGCTGGATGCAAATTATCCTGTTTGTGAAGCTAATTTCCATTCTCATAAAAGTACTGCCTGTAAAAATATTATTCTAGTATACTTTTTAAATGAGAAACAGAGTTCATGAAGTCTTTTATTCAGATCTCTCCAAGCCAGCACATTATCTTCTCCCCATTAAAGAGCTTTAGGCCATCTGTCCCATCTAGACTACCAGCTGGTATGATCTCTAGAAATATTCCTCAACTGTAGGTACTAATTGGGTTTTTCCATACGTATAAATTGTAGATTAACTGTATTTACCAATAAAAAAATTTCAATTTCATCTTTGTGGCAGGTGACTTGATCTTAATAATGAGGGTGAATCTCACAGGCAGGTCCTTTGGGATGGTTGTAATGTTTCTACTATCAAAGCTGTTGCTTGTGACAACTCTGGGACATTTTTCCTTATACAAAATCAAAGCCAGAGTTATGAACTCATTTAAAAGAGCAACTATAACAGAAGCAAGTGTAGGTTTAGAAGAAGTGATAATGACATCACCAGAAGAATGAACACCACAAAAATGTACCCTAACATAGTGTACATAATGCTGTTATACAAAACATGATGGCTCCCCAAGATAAAATTAACCATTTCCAGATAGGATTAAACATAACTCTGAATATTTATGGACATTTGATTAAACATTATGAATTCAAAAACCAAGCTATAATATAACTTATCTTTGTAAGGGAGACACAAAAAGAAGAGGAAACGTAAGAACCTAAAAAAGTGAAATAATTCCCCCATCAAATAAAATGTCTGTAGAAAAAGATGACTCAGGACCACGAGGAGAACTTCAAAAGCCAAGTCAAAGAGCTTTAGCCTTTCAGACGTCCTTAGAGTCAGTTGCTCACATCTCCATTGCATTCTCTCCCTATCTTTCTCCCAGTACACAGCACCACCTTTGTTCTCCCATTAACCCTTAAACTGGGAAGTCTCTAACTATTTTCTCATCTTCCTGCCATCCTATGATGAGGATTTGTTATGAGGACCTGTGTTTGGTCATCACAGGTGATCTCCACATCCCACTCCTATAATTATTAGTTGACCCCAAAGCTCTCATTAGGAATACTCTATGCCTGACTTTTAAATCAGGTAGCAAAATCATTGTAAAGCTGCCCAATCTGGAAGCAAATTTCTTGGGTTCAGATCTTGGTTCTGTCACCACCAGCTTGACCTTGAGCAATGTGCTTGACCTCACTGCCCTTAGTTTCCTTATCTATAAATTGAGGATCATGACAATAGCATTTAGCTTTAAAAGCTGTTGTGAGAATTAATTAATTAATGCATGTAAAGCTCTTAGAAAAACGTTTCATAGTATGTGCTTGACAGATGTGAGCTATTATTTTCATGTCACTAATGTTGACCCTGTGTTCTCCTCTTCTATTGGTTCCTTTGCTTTTATTATCTTCATTCCAATTCCACATATTAAGATCCCTGCCCATCCTTCAAGGCCCAGAACTGTTGCCAGTTATTCTAATGTTGCGGGAAGTCAGGGACCCCAAACAGAGGGACGAGCTGGAGTCGTCACAGAGGAACATAAATTGTGAAGATTTCATTTTAATATGGACATTTCTCAGTTCCCAAATAATACTTTTATAATTTCTTACGCCTGTCTTTAATCTCTTAATCCTGTTATCTTCGTAAGCTGAGGATGTACGTCACCTCAGGACCACTGTGATAATTGTGTTAACTGTACAAATTGATTGTAAAACATGTGTGTTTGAACTATATGAAATCAGTGCACCTTGAAAAAGAACAGAATAACAACGATTTTTAGGGAACAAGGGAAGACAACCATAAGGGTGACTGCCTGCGGGGTCGGGCAAAAAGAGCCGTATCTTTCTTCTTGCAGACAGCCTATAAACGGACACGCAAGTAGGGAAGATATCGCTAAATTCTTTTC
This sequence comes from Symphalangus syndactylus, assembly GCF_028878055.3. NCBI lineage: Eukaryota > Metazoa > Chordata > Mammalia > Primates > Hylobatidae > Symphalangus > Symphalangus syndactylus. The sequence continues at coordinate 29,583,922 of NC_072438.2, forward strand.
CTAGCAAGGAATATTAGTATTAATACCTTGGGAAAGGAATGCATTCCTGGCGAGAGGTCTATAAATGGCTGCTCTGGGAATGTCTGTCTTATGTGGTTGAGATAAGGACTGAGATACGCCCTGGTCTCCTGCAGTACCCTCAGGCTTACTAGGGTGAGAAAAAACTCCACCCTGGTAAATCTGTGGTCAGACGGGTTCTCTGCTCTCAAACCTGTTTTCTGTTGTTTAAGATGTTTATCAAGACAATACGCGCACCGCTGAACATAGACCTTTTTCAGTGGTTCTGCTTTTGCCCGTTGCCTTGTGATCTTTGTTGGACCCTTATCAGTAGTTCTGCTTTTGCCCTTTGTCCTGTTCCCTCAGAAACATGTGATCTTTGTTAGACCCTTATTAGTAGTTCTGCTTTTTTGCCCTTTAAGCATGTGATCTTTGTACCTACTCCCTGTTCTTACATCCCCTCCCTTTTTCAAACCCTTAATAAAAACTTGCTGGTTTTGAGGCTCAGGCAGGCATCATGGTCCTACCGATATGTGATGTCACCCCCAGCAGCCCAGCTGTAAAATTCCTCTCTTTATACTGTCTCTCTTTCTCAGCCGGCCAACACTTACGGAAAATAGAAAGAACCTACATTGAAATATTGGGGGTGGGTTCCCCTAATATTCCACCATATGCCCCTCAGCTTCTCACTCAAGAAAGCATCAACCCCTATTCTGAAATCCCCAGGGGGTAACCCCAAACTCAGCTTCATATTTTCTACCTTATATTGCAGAGATGCATGTTCATGTCTTGTCATATTTATGTTTGTACATTTCTAGAGAGTAGGTGCTGTGTTTGTGCTTCCCAGTGGCCTGCCCTAATTGAAAACCCCTGATACATATACGGTAGATCCGAGCTGTTAAATTTCATAGCCACTAGCAGTGTATGGATTTTAAACAAATTAAAATGAAATTAAATAAACAATTCAGCTCTTCAGTCACCCTAGCCAGATTTTAAATACTCAGTAGCTACATGTGAGCGCTGGCTACTATATTGGATAGCACAGATATAGAACATTTTCATAACCACAGAAACTTCTGTTGGATACTGCTGCAATAGATAGCACTTGAATGTTTTTTAAATTCCCTCTGTATTTTAGAAACGTGATTCTCTTAGAAACTTTCTATCTCATCAGAGCTTTAATCAAATAAATGCTGAAAATGAAAATAAGATTTAGGTCATCAAGATAATTCATTCTGTAAGACTAGTAAAAAACAAAACAAAACAACAAAACACTTCTTTTTCTACAAGTAGAGTATTAGTGAGGGAACCAAGAACCAGTTTCACATTGCAGCCAGGCAAACAGCTTAAAACATACAAAAGACATCGCACCCTTTCAGAATAATGGAAACTGCCTACTCTGTGGTTCTAGCATGACCACACTTTAAGCCATAGCTAATTCATGCAAAATTCTCACTCAGATTTCTAAATTTCTTCATAAAGTTTCAAACAGAGTCTTTCCAGGAAATTTTTTAAAAACTACATATTTTCTTTGCACCGATATTAGGTGAGGTTAAAACCCTGCCAGAGTTTCCTGTTGCACTCAGAATCAAGTCAAAGCCTTTTGGAATGTTCTTGAGTTTCATCTGTCACCACCCTCTCTGTTACTGGCTGGCTTGCAGCCATGCTGGCCTTCTTTCAGTTCATGGAAACAGGCAGCTCCCCACCCCTCCCAGCCAACACAGCTCACAACATGCTGCATAACACACACTGTGCAAGCCAGATTTCTTCAGTCTTCACCTTGATTTTCACTTCCTCAGAGCTGTCTTGCCTGACTACTCCTTCCAGTACCTTGTTATTTTCCTTCACTTGTAACCTGATGTTTCTTGTTTATCTGTTTATTGTCTATATCCTGCAGTAGACATTAAGTCTGGTGAATGCCAGAACTATACTCTTTTATTTCCCACTATTTACCCAGCATCTTATGTTGCAGTGGCTAGATACTTAACACATGTTTATTAAATGAAAAAAAGAAGCAGAATCTCAGAGAATTAATTTTGTTGAAGGAAATAATGATTTTTATTTTTAAAAACGAAACTTTAAGTTAACTTAGTTTTGTGATTGCCTTTATGTGTGCTGTGGGGTAAGGGAGAGAGAGAAGATAGAATGAGGTTTTTTTTTGAAAATATCACGTAAAACTATCAAATTTATCCTTTGTTCAAATTTGTAAGGTTTGAGAGACACATAGTGTTAGAAAATTATGAGACAGTCCTTTTTGGTGTGCAATATGAGATTTGGTCTCTTTTAGGGAAATAGTGAACTAAGATTTAATCTTAAATATTCATTAAATTTAGTGCTTAAAATACTGGAGCAATGCCCAGATGGAAAATGGCAAGATATTTAAGTTTGATATAGCTATCTAAATGTCCTCTGAGTACTTTTTAAAAAGCATTTTCATTAAAAATAATGAATTGTTTCACTCTATTAGTTTGAATGAGTTAGAAAGTTAAAAAAAAATAAGGCAGATACACTAAGAAAATATCAGATTATCATAAAAAATTAGATGTCTCCTTGAACTTATTTTTACTCTTGTGCAAATCACATTATATATCTATGTAATAAACAATATACAGTATAATAAATTATTTTAAATGACACTAGATTATAAGATATGTATGTATATCTTATGTATGTGTGTGTGTGTATGTGTGTATATATATATACACATATACATATATACACATACACACACTCACACACATATAGGCATGAAGTGCTATAAACTTGATTTTCTATATATGTTGACCCACATGCAGAGCTGGTTTATTCATAGTTAGACAATACATTTTTGAAAATAAGCCAATTGGATGTATACAAATTTGGAGAAGCACTGAAGTTATGCAAAACCATACGAATTACGGTCCCTGAATTCAGCTGAACAAAATATACAAATTACTACCAGAGTGGCATGAATTCTGCTATCTTCCTCTGCCATTTTAATTCATAAGTCAAGTTGTGACCTTAATCGAATGCAATTTTAGAACTGGAAGGGGCTTTAGAAAGGTTTGGATGATTTGTTTATTTTGCTCTGCTGATGATTTCACATTTGCATCGTAATTACATTTCTCTAAGTTCACTGACATTTCAGTTAGCTTCAATGATCATTAGTTTTTTTTCTTTAATCTACATTTGGGTCATGCTCATAGGGCTGTTCATATGCAAAGAAACCCATCAGAAAATGGCTGATTTCCACATTGTATGGTCATTCTACTTTGAGACACTGAGGTTGAAAAATAATTATCATTTTTAACTAAACATTATGCAACTGATAACCGAACATGGTTATCACTGATAACTATCAGGCATATTCATTTTTGGAAGATACTGAAACATATTTTCAGCTGTGTTATGCAATTCATACCAAGTACTTTGTTGCTATTTGAGGAAAAGACAGTTTTAATTTACATCTCCTAATAATAAAATGCAGTTCTCAGTGTTAGCAATTGTTAGCTAGTGAAACCTCACTATTCTTTAATTTCTACATAAGATATATAGCAGCCACTGTTACTCAGGTGGTTAGATACCCCAGGTAGATAACCCGACCTGCTGGCAACTGTCTTGTATGTCTTGACCCACCCATGAAGCAAGAGTTTAAAGCAAAAAGTGGAGGCACCTTTCAATTCCAATCTCTTACTGTAAGACCAAAGCACCCTCCTGTAGGTGTCATTGAGGCCCAAAAGATTCCCATGAAATATACTTTTAAGGTCACTGAATTTTCCCACCATACATTCAAGAGGACACATTTCATTGGGGAAAGAGAAGTCACAGCCATTCCATTAAAAAGAAGTCAAATCTCTTTTCAGAAATGTTATCTGCAGTTGAAATTCAGCAGGGAAATTTAAAAATTTTAAATAGTGGCTGAAGGTTAGTATCATATGGAATTTTAAAATTAGTCACAGAATTAGCAAACCTGAGAATACATATTATGAAAATGTTTTACTATAAGACCAAAGCACCCTCCTGTAGGTGTCATTGAGGCCCAAAAGATTCCCATGAAATATACTTTTAAGGTCACTGAATTTTTCCACCATATATTCAAGAGGACATATTTCACTGGGGAAAGAGAAGTCAGAGCCATTCCATTAAAAAGAAGTCAAATCTCTTTTCAGAAATGTTATCTGCAGTTGAAATTCAGCAGGGAAATTTAAAAATTTTAAATAGTGGCTGAAGCTTAGTATCATATGGAATTTTAAAATTAGTCACAGAATTAGCAAACCTGAGAATACATATTATGAAAATGTTTTAGTGGGCTGAATAAACTCTTCATCGTAGAGTGGAATATGCAGTTAGATAAATGCAAGTATCTCAATTTCAGGCTTTCTTGTGAATCATCACAGCCTCACTATTACCCGGTTGTCAATAATGATGTTAGATGAATGAATGAATGAATGAGTACAGTTGTCCACATTGTTATATATTTGTAATAAACTTCATATTTATTTATTTTTTTTTCTTTTTATTATACTTTAGGTTTTAGGGTACATGTGCACAATGTGCAGGTTTGTTACATATGTATCCATGTGCCATGTTGATTTCCTGCACCCATTAACTCGTCATTTAGCATTAGGTATATCTCCTAATGCTGTCCCTCCCCCCTCCCCCCACCCCACAACAGTCCCCAGAGTGTGATGTTCCCCTTCCTGTGTCCATGAGTTCTCATTGTTCAATTCCCACCTATGAGTGAGAACATGCGGTGTTTGTTTTTTTGTCCTTGCGATAGTTTACTGAGAATGATGTTTTCCAGTTTCATCCATGTCCCTACAAAGGACACGAACTCATCATTTTTTATGGCTGCATAGTATTCCATGGTGTATATGTGCCACATTTTCTTAATCCAGTCTATCGTTGTTGGACATTTGGGTTGGTTCCAACTCTTTGCTATTGTGAATAGTGCTGCAATAAACATACGTGTGCATGTGTCTTTATAGCAGCATGATTTATAGTCCTTTGGGTATATACCCAGTAATGGGATGGCTGAGTCAAATGGTATTTCTAGTTCTAGATCCCTGAGGAATCGCCACACTGACTTCCACAATGGTTGAACTAGTTTACAGTCCCACCAACAGTGTAGAAGTGCTCTTATTTCTCCACATCCTCTCCAGCACCTGTTGTTTCCTGATTTTTTAATGATGGCCATTCTAACTGGTGTGAGATGGTATCTCACTGTGGTTTTGATTTGCATTTCTCTGATGGCCAGTGGTGATGAGCATTTCTTCATGTGTTTTTTGGCTGCATAAATGTCTTCTTTTGAGAAGCATCTGTTCATGTCCTTCGCCCACTTTTTGATGGGGTTGTTTGTTTTTTTCTTGTAAATTTGTTCGAGTTCATTGGAGATTCTGGATATTAGCCCTTTGTCAGATAAGAAGGTTGCAAAAATTTTCTCCCATTCTGTAGGTTGCCTGTTCACTCTGATGGTAGTTTCTTTTGCTGTGCAGAAGCTCTTTAGTTTAATTAGATCCCATTTGTCAATTTTGGCTTTTGTTGCCATTGCTTTTGGTGTTTTAGACATGAAGTCCTTGCCCATGCCTATGTCCTGAATGGTATTGCCTAGGTTTTCTTGTAGGATTTTAATGGTTTTAGGTCTAATATTTAAGTCTTTAATCCATCTTGAATTAATTTTTGTATAAGGTGTAAGGAAGGGATCCAGTTTCAGCTTTCTACATATGGCTAGCCAGTTTTCCCAGCACCATTTATTAAATAGGGAATCCTTTCCCCATTTCTTGTTTTTGTCAAGTTTGTCAAAGATCAGATAGTTGTAGATATGCGGCATCATTTCTGAGGGCTCTGTTCTGTTCCATTGATCTATATCTCTGTTGTGGTACCAGTACCACGCTGTTTTGGTTACTGTAGCCTTGTAGTATAGTTTAAAGTCAGGTAGCGTGATGCCTCCAGCTTTGTTCTTTTGGCTTAGGATTGACTTGGCGATGCGGGCTTTTTTTTGGTTCCATATGAACTTTAAAGTAGTTTTTTCCAATTCTGTGAAGAAAGTCATTGGTAGCTTGATGGGGATGGCATTGAATCTATAAATTACCTTGGGCAGTATGGCCATTTTCACGATATTGATTCTTCCAACCCATGAGCATGGAATTTTCTTCCATTTGTTTGTATCCTCTTTTATTTCATTGAGCAGTGGTTTGTAGTTCTCCTTGAAGAGGTCCTTCACATCCCTTGTAAGTTGGATTCCTAGGTATTTTATTCTCTTTGAAGCAATTGTGAATGGGAGTTCACTCATGATTTGGCTCTCTGTTTGTCTGTGCAAGGCTGGTTCAACATACACAAATCAATAAATGTAATCCAGCATATAAACAGAACCAAAGACAAAAACCACATGATTATCTCAATAGATGCAGAAAAGGCCTTTGACAAAATTCAACAACCCTTCATGCTAAAAACTCTCAATAAACTAGGTATTGATGGGACGTATCTCAAAATAATAAGAGCTATCTATGACAAACCCACAGCCAATATCATACTGAATGGGCAAAAACTGGAAGCATTCCCTCTGAAAACTGGCACAAGACAGGGATGCCCTCTCTCACTGCTCCTATTCAACATAGTGCTGGAAGTTCTGACCAGAGCAATCAGGCAGGAGAAGGAAATAAAGGGTATTCAATTAGGAAAAGAGGAAGTCAAATTGTCCCTGTTTGCAGATGACATGATTGTATATCTAGAAAACCCCACTGTCTCAGCCCAAAATCTCCTTAAGCTGATTAGCAACTTCAGCAAAGTCTCAGGATACAAAATCAATGTACAAAAATCACAAGCAAACTTCATATTTAAAACATTTAAATTTAAAATTTTAGACCCTATTCATTAAGCCTCTTATAAAATGTCACAATGAAACAATTTTACTTAAATAGTGATGACTACTACTTCTCCCTTGGAATACAACATCCTTTCTAACTCACATTTTTACAATGGTTTTCCATAGAAGAAGCATGTTTGACAAATTCACCAAGATGAAGCGCTAAAGCTAATGTTTACAAAATCAAAAACAGGTGCAAAGAAGACATCTCCAACTTATTTAGCTTCCATTCTAAAATCCACAAAATAAAGTCATCATTGCCTCTGCATCAGGATTACACATGAATTCATCAGGATTTCTACCTGGCATCCTAGCATGTGATTTACCAAGAGACATATTGATATTGTCTTCACAGGACATAAAATAGAACAAATAATATTTTCCATTTTCATTATGCTTTCAGAAAATTTAATGGCAAAGAGCATACTGGGAATCTGTTATGAGATGATAATAAAATTGTGTAATTAGTCAGTCTCCAGAGGCAGAGCTGTTCTCCAGAAGTCTTCTTGAGGTTTCCTAAGGGAGAAACTTTCTTCCCTCTGGGATTTTATTAGGACAAATCAAGAGTCTCAACCCAATAATCCAACAAGCAGATATAGCCACAGGGTACTAATCCAAAACGTCATCCAGGACTCCATGATAATATTATCCAGAAACAAATGTAACTCCCTATTTTTATACTTAAATTTATTTCTTGTTAGTTTCTAACCATATATTCATCTAGTGTTTTGCTCCATGGTAAATTGGTAGTTCACATGGGATTACAATGAAGGGATTATAAAGTGGTAGAGATTATTTGCCCAGCAGATGGTTTATGTATATTTAAACAAATATGAATAAGATTTTACAAAAGAAAATATAGGCTCATTACCAGTACAAAGTATATTATTAATTTTTTTTTTTTTTGAGATGGAGTTTTGCTTTTTCACCCAGGCTGGAGCGCAGTGGTGCAGTCTTGGATGACTGCAACCTCTGCCTTCCGCTTTCAAGAGATTCTCTTGCCTCAGCCTTCCGAGTAGCTAGGATTACAGGTGCCCGCCACCATGCCCAGCTAATTTTTGTATTTTTAGTACAGACAGGGTTTCGCCATGTTGGCCAGGCTGGTCTCGAACTTCTGAGCTCATGATCCACCCTCTTCGGCCTCCCAAAGTCCTGGGATTACAGACGCGAGCCAACCAAAGAATTTTTACATAAATAAAATATTTGGCCAAAGAGCTAAACTTAAATATAATTTTCCTGATTATAATTATAATTGTAATTATTTAGACACGGCATGCATATCTCTTAAAATAAAAATATCTAATTTGCTATTTCTCTATCTCACCTTCTTTCTTTTTGAAATTCACAATGTTCAAACTTGATTAGAAAGATCTTTCTAGACAAATCTTTCATACAAGAGCTACTGCTGACTTCACAGAAGGCATATTATCAATTAAACAGTACTTTGTCATTTTATAATATACACTTAAACAAACTTTTAAAATATTATTTATTTACATGAAAGAAAATTTGTTATATGGTTAAACCAGAGTTTCAAATTAAGTGTATGCTAGAGGGATTAAAGAAAACTATATTATTCAATTTTAAAAAAAAAATTCTAAAATTTCAAAGAAATACAAGCTTTCAACAGCTGCATTCTCCTTGTCCAAACATAAATGTGCATGCCATTTTTGTTCTGTCTTAAAAAAAAAAAAACAAAAAAAAACTACAGTCCTTCCAGATCTTCTACATCTCAATACATTGGTACATTTTTTAAGAAAAGATTCTTGGTCCCCACCCCAAATACACTAAATCAGAATAGGATAAGGGAAGGATGCTGAAATTTACACAACAGTGGGCATACAAGGTGTTTCAATACACATCCCAAAATGTGAGAATGACTACTCACCTGAGAATTCAGGCTAAATAGTTAGAAAGGCAGTCAGTGACTGAACTTTTAAATTACTGAGATTCTAATTCTAAAAAAATGATTTTTAGGAATCCCTCTTAGTAAATTACAAAAAAAAAATGACCATCGATTTTTCCCATTCCTATATAAACACCCTCTACAATGCAGCTTTGCAGCTCCTCCGATTAAGAGGTAGAATACATATCTATATCTCTGGGTATCCGTTTTTGGCCAGGTGATATATTTTTGCTAACAAGACATTAGTGAATGCGACAGAACAGACAGTGGATACAAGCTCATGTAACGGGGCTTGTGGCTTTTTATGTTTAGCTATCATGTGAAGAAGCCTGGGCTAGCCTGCCAGTGAAACAACCACATTTGCAAAACATCATAACAATGAGAAAACCTCCGATCTAACCGACTCCATCTTGCTTCTAACCTCCAAGCTGCTCCTTGTTATTCCTGGATATAGGTCAAAATAATGTTGGGAGAAACTTGGTTTACAGTTTAATTTTGAATGAAGATCATGATAGCCATTTCCCGAAACAAATCCTCTTCTTGCCTGGGGACCAGACTGCCTTTGTAGGACTAACAGATTAGCCACAAGATTAGAAATACGGTTTAGGAGTCATGCAGCCAGAGGCCGCAAGATTCTGAACTTCCTAAATTGCTTCTAGGGATAAAATCACTATTGTTAAAACCTAAGATTGGTGCTCAAGGCATTTTTCAGAACCTGCATTCTGATGCACCAGTTGCCACCACCCAGACCAGTAATCTGGCTCAACCAATTCTGTGATCAGAATCAGAAGAGAAGACAGCAAGAAAAATCCAGTTGGACCCCCTAGGATTTCATTTCCAACCTGACCAATCAGCACTCCACATTCTCTGGCCTCACACACACCAAATTATCATTTAAAAACCCCAGTCTCTGAATTGTCAGAGTCTTATTTGAGTAATTAAACTCTGATCTCCTGTTCAGCCAGCTCTGCATGAATGAAACTATTTTTCTATTGCAATTCCCCTGTCTTGATAGATGGGCTGTATCTGGGCAGCAATCAAGGAGAACCTGTTGGGCTGTTAAACCAGATGCTAGAGACACAGGGCCCAGTTGCCTCCATCATTCAATCAACAGCAAGATATGTGAGAGAGAGGCCATGCTGTCCCCATCCGATCTACTAGCTGACTGCTAGTGAGTCCCAGAGACCAAAATGGCCAACCTATAGTACTGCAATAAGGCATGTTGCTTAAACACTATTATTATAGGTGTTTCATTGTACAGCAAAAGCTAAATGATACACCGCTTTCACAAAAAAAACAAATAGAAGACGATGTTTCTGATGTTAATTTTGGTAGTGTTCAAGCTTTACCACATTCTGGAATTATTTCACATGTTTTCATTTCAGGACTTGACGTAAGTGGTAGACATATCTGTACAGAACTAGATGAATTCAAGACGTTTAAACATACTTTTTATCAAGTGCCACTGAGAGATGTGACCAATTCAGGAAGAAAAAAATATATATAAAATGAACAAAATACTTTGTAGAAATAAACATGAAAAAAAAAACCCTGCAACTGGAAAAACCAGCTCTGACATTTATTTTTTACTTTTACAAAGGAAATTCACTTGCGTGATTGAAAATTTAAGTTTACCATGGTAACTGCTTCCTCACACATCATTTTTATTCCCAACAAAGGTATTTGTAGACGATGATATGCACTCTATTGAATAGGAAAGTTCTCATCATAATGCTTGTGTAAGATATATTAAAAGTCAGATCATCCGGCTGCTTGTATATAAAGATTTTATTACACTCAAAGGATAATTAGAATGGTTTCCACAAGATTGAAGGTAATAACATGAAGTATGTGAAGATGCTTTAAAAGCTTTCAAGGGCTACAAAATGTTGCATATTATTACAGTGACAAAAATACTATTTTGAAGGAGACTTCCACTATTTAGTTTTATTCACTGATTTATTTAACATAAGAGCACTGTTCTGTGCCTGGCTCACGGTTACCTACTAGGTATATTGAAGTTATTACTAAGGTAGACAATTCCCTGCTCTCATGGAAACCATATTTTAGCAGGAAAAACAAGATAGTTTCAGGTGTTTATAAGTTCTGTGAATAAAACAAAACAGGAAAACGTGAAAGAGGATGGCAGATAATTTAGAATGGAGAATCAGGGATCCCTTAGGGAGATGACATTTAAGATGAGACCTGAAAAAAAGATAGAGGCGGTCATGCAAATTTTAAAGAGCTGAGTATTTCACTAAGAGAGGACAGCAAGCTCAAAGAACCTAAAGTGCAAATGGAATTGGCCTTTTCAGTGTCCAGGAAAAGGCCAACATGGCCGATACCTAGTGAGCCAAAAAAGAAGTGCTAAAGGATAAGGTTAGAAAGGTGTGCAGTGGGCAGGGTACGTAGCGTTTTATAAGCCATGCAGTGTCATTTGGATCTTGTCCTAAATGTCTTTGTATATTTGAAATCTATGTAAGTCATTTTTGACAGTTACATGGGGATTTTGCCTGCCTACTTGACTTTGGTAATCCACCATATGAATACAGGAAGCATGGAATGTTAACTGAAGCAATACAACAATTTCTAAACTGACTACTAAATGAGTAAGACTCTGGAAATATTTTGAAAAGGCAGAATATTTCCACAAAAGATTCACTTTTAAAACCCTTTAAATATTTCCTATACTTTTCCCACCCAGATATCTTGATCGTAGCTTATCTGTGTATCACTAAAACAGTAACAACAATAAAAAAATACAGAACTAGTCAACAGGGTGTTTTTTAAATAACTTAAATCTAGGATAAAAGCTACAAGACAATCAAAAAATTTTTAAATGATCACTGAAATAGGATTATTTTAGTAAACTGGTGTTGAGGTTGATTAAAGATATGATCACGTGTGAAAAAAATAAAGACAAATAAAAATTTGCAAGTAATTCAGAAGTCCAATTACTCTCCTAAAACCCAAATAATAGTAAGTTGGAGAAAAGTCTGTGCTATACATAGCAAAATATATTTTATTCCCTCTATAAATTAACTGTATAAATATGATCATCTACATATGCAAACTGAATGAAAAAGTAGAAAAGCTCATGTTTTAGCTGAAAAGGGTTGAAAAGTTTGAGATTTCAAGTAAATACTGAAAACCTAAAAAGGATGGCAGAAGGGAGCTTGAAAAACTTTTCTGAGGCTGTTTCCACAAAAGAAGTTTTAAAAATACACACAGTTGAATATTACAGAAAATAAATTGTCATGAAAACAAATCTGAATAAATGATGTGTAGTGTTACTGCTTCTTTACATACAATACTTTTTGGTAATATAGTAGATCCCCCCTAAAAGTAAACTTAACACTGTATCTTAAATAATAATACAATTGGTTGAATACATAATGTGAATAAGCAATAAATTTTAAGAATACAAAATAAATTCCATTTGTGTCTAAATATTTCACTCTAAATAGGTGATCAGCTATAAAAATCCACAGTGTATGGTGGTTTTATTCAACCATAAAATCTACAATATTCTATAAAAGGAAAAATGGTTGTAGTTTGTGCATCTCAAATGCCTCCTTAGTAAAAAATTCATAAAACTGCAACCTAGGAGACTTAACAACAGAGTAAAATCAATGGAGTAAAAAATACTTCTTGAGAAATTTCAGTGTTTTGCAGTGTAGAAGAAACAGTCCTAAGGCTTAACAAAATACTTTTAAAAATGTCTAATGTACTGATCTGTTGAAACAAAAAGGAAGAATTTCAGAAAGGCCAAAAACAAAGTGAAAGCAGAAACTAGTAGATAATCAAGCATCAAAGTTTGGTTACATCCTCAAGGTCTCTGCCAAATTCTGAAACCTATGAGATTCTTTTGTGAAAGGTGTTCAGAGAGGACAGAAACCCCTACATAAATGTAGAACCACAAAATAAATAATCTTGTCACAAAAAATAAGATAACAAGCAAATTTGCTGGTTTTGAATTTGGCACTTGGTTAAGAAAAAATAAATACACTTTCCTAAGAATCCCTAACCACGAGCTGAACCTCCTATGAATTTACAATCTAAATTTACACTACTGTGTCATACAAAACGGCAAGCCAAGAATTTCATTTAACATTTTCCAGGTGTGGTGGTGCTCCCTGATGTCTGAAATAACAAGAGAAAGCTTTCTCTAGAGTCAAATTATTTCAACCCAGGGCTGAAATAATTCTCATATACAAAATTTTGGGTAAAATGAGCAGCTCTAACTTATAAACAGGAAAAAAGACAACATTAATGAGAGTCATGTAAAAAAAAAAAAAAACCTGTAGAAACAAGATGACAAAGACTTCACTTCTTAGAATTATCTCCATTGGATGCTAAATACATCTATTAATAGTATGAGAAAATAAAGTAAAAATTAAAAATATAAATTAGGACTAAAAGACTATAAAAGTTGGTACGTATATTTTAAAAAATCTAATATAATTTTTAAAATAATATGTAACAATTGAAATTAATACTCAATAAAATGATTAAACAGATTAGACACAGAATATTAGAACTGGTAAACTGTGAAGCAGATTTAAATAAGTTGTCCTAATTGAAGGACAGATAAACAAAGACAGAGGGAATATGAAAAACTTAAGATACTCTGAAGGTAGTGTAAGAAGGTCTAATAACAACGTAACTGAATTTTAGATGAAGATAACAGGAGAGAATGGAGAAGCAACAATACTCAAAGATATAATAACAAGACTTTCCAAAACTATTGAAAGACATAAACCCTAAAATCTAGAAAGGAATATAAATTGAAAACAATGTAAATAAAAATAAATCCATTCCTGGACACATGACAGTAAACCTAAAAAATGCCAGACCATAACAAGAATTTAAAGCAGAACGAAAAACAAAAAGAAAAGAAAGAACAGATTGCTTATGGACTAACAGTGATTAGAATGATGACTGACTTCTAAATAATAGTAAAGGCACCATGAAATCATGTCTCTGAGTGCTGAGAAGAAAAAAATGTATATCAAAATGGAAGTATATATTCAATTTCATTGTTGAAAACCAAAAAGAAATCAATAAAATTTCTGACAAATGCCCAAGTAGAGTTTACCACAAACACACACTATCTAAAATAATAACAAATATTTTTAGGGCTGAAGAAAATGTTGCCCAATGAGAGCTTTGCAATGCAGTAAGAAATGGTGATAAATACATGGCTTAATATTTTGGTAACTCTGCAAAAATACATATAGGGGAAAAGCAATATGGGATGGAAATGCAGATGCTTTTCAATATATGATGAGGTTGTATCCCAACATACCCATCATAAATTAAAAATATTGTAAGTAAAAACAAAAATTAAATGCTGGCAACACAGCAGACAGTCCCCAACTTAACGATGGTTTGACTTACCGTTTTTTTACTTTACAATGGTGCAAAAGCAATCTTTGGGTTTGGATCAGTTGTTGATTTCAATAGAAACCATAACCCCATCACAAGACAAGAAACTCCTCAATTTATGATAGAGTTACATCTTGATAACCATTGTAAAGTAAAAAAAATCATATGTCAAACCATTGTATGTCAGAAACTACCTGTAGAGAGAAAAACAGCACTGACACTGAAAGGGGGCGATGGTCATTCAAACATTCTTAAATCCTTGTATAGCTTGAAAAGATGGGTACACATCTCTATTAATCATAGATTTCATTAGTAATAAATGGTAAGGTATAAAGGTAACTAGTAGGAGAATACAAATTGAGTGTAGATTTTCCAAAAAAGTAGAGGAAAAAAATGGAATAACAAAAGAAAAACCTAAAGAACAGCAAGAATGAGTTTTAAAGAATAGAATACAAGGACTAAGAAAAAGCACAAATAATATAGAAAAAAATTCAAATTAAGTTGTCCTCAGTTTAAAATAGCCTGTTACAAAATGTTGTATATAAGCTTCACAGTTCCACAAAGCAAAAACCTATAGTAGCCATAAAAAATAAAAACTATGCAATGAAAGCATACCAATAAAAATTAACCTAATAGCAGAGAAAGAAAGAAAAAGAGGAAGAAAGGAACAAAAGTTCTATAAAACAACCAGAAAATGATTGTTTTAAATGACAGTAGTAAGTTTTTATCTATCAATAAGTATTTTGAATTTAAATGGATTAAATTATCCAATGCAATCAAAGCATACCAATAAAAATTAACCTAATAGCAGAGGAAGAAAGAAAAAGAGGAAGGAACAAAAGATCTTTAAAACAACCAGAAAATAATTGTTTTAAATGACAGTAGTAAGTTTTTATCTATCAATAATTATTTTGAATTTAAATGGATTAAATTATCCAATCAAAGGCATAAAGTAGCTGAAGGAATAAACCAAAAGTTAAGTACATGCAGCCTACCTACCAGAGACTCACTTCATCTTTGAGGAAACACAGGATAAATATTAAAGATGGAAAAATATTTTCCACAAATATAAATCAAAAGACAGCATAGGGAGCTAAATCTATACCAGATAAAATAGACTTTAAGTCGAAAACTGTAAAAAGAGGAAAAGGTTATTCCAGTATAAAAATGGCTCAATTCATCAGGAGAATATAACAATTATAAATATATATATGTACCCGAAATGAAAGCATTTAAATCTATAAAGAATATATTAACAGATTTGAAGGAAGGTAGATTTTAATACAATCATAGTAGGAAACTGGCCAGGCGTGGTGGCTCATGCCTGCAATCCAAGCACTTTGGGAGGCCAAGGCGGGCTGGATCACTTGAGGTCAGGAGTTCAAGACCAGCCTGGCCAACACAATGAAACCCCGTTTCTACTAAAAACAATACAAAAATTCACCGGGTGCCACTGTGCTGTAATCCCAGCTACTCAGGAAGCTGAGGCTGGAGAACCTCTTGAACCTGGAAGCCAGAGGTTGCAGAGAACCAAGATCATGCCACTACACTCAAGCCTGGGTGACAGAGCAAGACTCAGTCTCAAACAAACAAACAAACAAATAATAACACTAGTAGGAAACCTCAATACACATTTTCAGCAATGGACAGATCATCCAGACAGAAAATCAATAATGAAACATCCAAATTAAAGTATATGTTAGGTCAAATGGATATAAAAGACATATATAGAATGTTCCACCCAACTGCAGCAGAATACACATTTTTCTCAAGAATTAATGAAATAGTCTGCTGGACAGATCATATATTATGTCCCAAAACAAGTCTTCAGAGATGTTCAAAGTTTAAAATCATTTCAAGTTCTTTTCCTGACCACAGTGGTATGACTAGAAATCAGTAACAGGAGAAATCCTGGAAAATTCACAAGTATGTGGAAATTAAACAACATGCTCCCGAAAAACTAGTGGGCCAAATAAAAAACTAAAAGGCAAATTTTAAAATATCTTGAGACTTACAAAAAATGGAAACACAACATACAAAAACTTCTGGGATGCTGCAAAAGCAGTTCTAAAAGGGATGTTTATAGCAATAAAGGCTGACATCAAACAAAAAGAAAGATCTCAAATAACCTGACATTATACCTAAAGAATCCAGGGGGAAAAAAATCAAACTAAGCCCAAAGTTAAAGAAGGAAGGAAATAAAAGTCAGAGAAGAAATAAATGAAATAGAGACTAGAAAAATAATAGAGAAGATCAAATAAACCAAGAATTGGTTTTTTGAAAAGATAAACAAAACTGACATTTAGCCAGATTAACAAAGAAAAAAAGACGCAAATAAAATCAGAAGTGACAGAGAAATCACACTTAACAACTGATACCACAGAAATACAAAGGATCATAGAGTCTACTATGAACGATTATACACTAACAAATTGAAGAACTAAGAAGAAACAAATTCCTAGCAGCATACATGTCCCATGACTAAATCATGAAGAGAAAATCTGAGCAGACCAATAATAAGAAGATTGAATCAACAGTCAAACATTTTTCATCAAAAAAAAAAAAAAAAGCCCAGGACCTGATGGTTTCACCGGTGAATTCTACCAAAGATTTAAAGAATTCATACTAGTTCCTCTTAAACTCTTCCAAAACACTGAATTGGAAAGAACACTTCCAAACTCATTTTATAGAACAATCACTACCCAGATATGAAAACCAAACAAGGATACTGTAAGAAAAGAAAATTATAGACAAATATCCCTGATGAACCTAGATGCAAAAATCCTTAACAAATACTAGCAAATCAAATTCAATGGCTCATTAAAAAGATCATATACCACAAAGCCCTGATGAACCTAGATGCAAAAATCCTTAACAAATACTAGCAAATCAAATTCAATGGCACATTAAAAAGATCATATACCACAAAGCCCTGATGAACCTAGATGCAAAAATCCTTAACAAATACTAGCAAACCAAATCCAACAGCACATTAAAACAGCACATATATCACAATCAAGTAAAATTTATCCCTAGGATGCAATAATGGCTCAACATACACAAATCAATACACGTGATATACCACATTAACAACCTGAAAGATAAAAATCATATGATTCTTTAATAGATGCAAAAATGAAGCATTTGACTAAATTCAACATCCTTTCATGGTAAAAACGCTAAAAAAATTAGGTATAGATGATAATTAAGGCCTTAAATGACAAACTCACAGCTAATGTTATACTCAACAGTGAAAAGCTGAGAGCTTATCCTTTAGGAACAAGAAAAAGATGCCCACTCTTGCTGCTTCTCTTCTATTTTTATAATGGTGTGCTATTTAGTGTATTGTGGCTCTGACATAAGGATGGACAGAATGGCAATGCCAGAGACAGACCCAGTACTATATGGAAAGACGGTGAGCTGTGTCAATTAGAGGGAAAAAATGGTCCTGGGGCAACTAATTACCCATGTGAGGAAATCATCAATTTGAAACCTGCTCTCAATCCAAAACAATTCCAGATGAATTAAATTCTTTAAAGTGAAAAGCAAAATTTTAAAACTTTCAGGAAAAAAGTTTCACCCTACCTTACAGGAGGGTGAGATTATTTTTAAAAACAAGACACAAAATGTAAACTATGAAAGATGGTAATAAATTCTACTACATACCAGTTTAAAGAGTGAAAAGACAAACCAGAGATAACAGAAGGCTACTTACACTAATAAATGACTATTTGCAAACTCCCATGACTAAAAAGTGAAAAACAAATAACATAATAGAAAATTTTAAAGTCTATAAAAAATAAAAAGGTGATCAATCTCATTAGTAATTTGGTAAATGCAATTTAATTATTAAATACCATTATATATAACTACTAACTTCTAAAAAAATTAAAGCTATCCAATACTAACCATGGATGACCCTGTGAATCAATCCAAGCTCTCAATAATTTTAGTAAAGTAATTATTAGGAGTGTGGAAAATGGTGCACCAACTTTGGAAAAGTTTTTCCAAATGTTTTCTTACATTTTTTTGTTAGTTTTTTGTTGTTGTTGTTGTTTTTAACTAACAATCTTACTTGTATATGTTTCCAACATTTATACATTAAATTATTGGTATTTTCATAGCCTATAGCCCAGAGTTCTTTTCTGAAGAAGCATTCATGTATATGTGTCAGGGGCCATGCATGAGAATGATTTCTACTGTTTATAAGGACTAGAAGCAAACAAACACCAATCAAAAACAGAATGGATAAACCAAATGAGGCATATTTTATTCAATACAGTTTAACATGGAAAATGAATAAGCCACAGGAAATAGCTTCAGCAAGGACTGACCTAAAAAAATATTTAGCAAATAAAAGCCACAAAGAATACATTCAGTATGACTCAACTGTACATAATTCAACGATAAGCAAAACTAAAAATATATGGCTTGCGGGTACCAACACAGGTGGCAAAACTATAAGAAAAAACAGGGCAAAATTAAGCCAAAATTCAGGATGGTAGGAACCTTTTTGGGTGGACTGGTTGTGAGGCTGGCAAGGGGCACACCACCCCTAAATTACCTGCAATGTTTTATTTCTTGAGCTGGGAAGTGGGTGCATTGTTTTCACTTAGGTTCTTAAGTTTAAGTGGTAGATCATTGTGTCTTACATATTCTGTAACAAAATTTTTTTTAAATTACAAAGAGAAATAAACAAGAAGGACTCAGCTGCACTTCTTGATGACATGCCCTTTCTTTAGACACCCTGGGAAAACTCAATTATTGTACATCAACAGCTTTTGCCTGAAAGTAGAAAGCCTAGAAAGGAGAT
Source organism: Symphalangus syndactylus (assembly GCF_028878055.3). Taxonomy (NCBI): domain Eukaryota; kingdom Metazoa; phylum Chordata; class Mammalia; order Primates; family Hylobatidae; genus Symphalangus; species Symphalangus syndactylus. The sequence goes on from NC_072438.2 coordinate 29,602,870, forward strand.
AATTGCCTCTCCACTATCTGTGATTGGGAAACTATAGCCCGCTGGGAAAACCCAGGTGTGCAGTGGTGCCAAGAGATGTCCTATTTTTTTCCAAGTTTTAACACAAGAGAATGGTGTTGTACTCCCTTCGATTTATTGTACTTAATGTACATTTTCCAGAAAAAAAAATTTGAAAAAAATCACAAAACATGGCTGTTGGAAAATTTGCAGTTAACTAGTTCTCTAATATGATGATGTTTTAACATGATACCTTACTTCACACTGTAAAAGGTGCTGGTCTCTAAAGGACAGGGGAATGTTGTTACGGGAAGAAAGAACGGAAAATCCCGTGTTGCTATTTTCTAAAAGCAAAGGAGCTTCTTCCCAGAAGAGCTCAGCAAATGTCTCCTGGGTTTCAACTAGTTCCAGGGCCCTGAAACCAGGATTGTGGTCAGACAACTGGGATATATTAATGGGCTTAATCTAGGAGACGGATGCACTTCTCCCAAAGTGCAGAGGTATGAATATGTTGGTGAAGTTGTGGAAGCTCAAAAAAGCTGGGATAATTTTTTTTTTTTTTTTTGAGACGGAGTCTGGCTCTGTCGCCTAGGCTAGAATGCAGTGGCATGATTCAGCTCACTGCAAGCTCCGCCTCCCGGGTTCACGCCATTCTCCTGCCTCAGCCTCCCCAGTAGCTGGGACTACAGGGGCCCGCCACCACGCCCAGCTAATTTTTTGTATTTTTAGTACAGATGGGGTTTCACCATGTTAGCCATGATGGTCTGGATCTCCTGACCTCGTGATCCACCTGCCTCAGCCTCCCAAAGTCCTGGGATTACAGGCGTGAGCCACCGCGACCGGCCAAGCTGGGATAACATTTTCAAAAGAAACAGGCATGGCCAAGCGCGGTGGCTCACGCCTGTAATCCCAGCACTTTGGGGGGCCAAGGTGGGTGGATCACGTGAGGTCAGGAGTTCGAGACCAGGCTGGCCAACATGGTGAAACTCCATCTCTACTAAAAATATAAAAATTTAGCTGGGCGTGGTGGCGGGCGCCTGTAATCCCAGCTACTCAGAAGACTGAGGCAGGAGAATCACTTGAACCCAGAGGTGGAGGTTGCAGTGAGCTGAGATAACGCCATTGCACTCCAGCCTGGGCAACAAGAGCAAAACGCCATCAAAAAAAAAAAAAAAAGAAAGAAAGAAAGAAAAGAAAAGAAAGAGGAGATAGACAGAACAGAAAAAAAATTGACAACTACTCATTTTTAGGGTTTCCATAGGCTGTTTCTTTCTCCCTCATACCTCTCAGAGATAATTAAATAATTTCATTATTGTAAGTCTATAGAAGTTGTTCAAAATGAGTTAGCTTCCAAAATTTAAATTCATTTAATTAAGATGACTAAAAGACAGAAAGAAAATTTTATAAATTGGAGTTTGGGATCCTGAATAATCCAAGCTGATTATCTGCCATTGCTAGTGAAAAGGCTTTTCTTAGAAATTCCATCAATATTTCTACTAAAATAATGCCTTAATTTATTTTGGGCAGCACTGGGCCAATTATCTTCAGGCACGTTTTTCTCCCTATGCCTGTCATTTTGTGGAATTACATTAAATTGTGTTTTAAAATATTCCATAAATAATGAATTATTACAAAAATAATTTATTACTTAAAAGCTATAAAATATTAAATATAAAACGTAAGGACAAAGAAGTAATTTCTAATTCACATTCCTTACACTAAATAATAAGGCCTGCATCTTCTGTTATACTATGGAAAAGAAAATATTCCACTTGATTATTTCCTTTCAGGCTCCAAAGGGCAGAAAGAAGAGTGAAAACTCTTTAATCTTCAACCCCCCCTGGATTAGCAATAACTAATAGGAACCCCCTGAAAGTGACATCAAAAAAAGTCAGGAGACCAGAGTGCCAGAACTTCTGCCAAGCTAATTATTCTCATGGTATTGAAAAATCACTCTCACTCTTGTGCTGTACAAGTGGGACGATCGCAATGGACAATTCCCAATGTTCTTCGTGGACTGGTAGCACACATGGGGCTTTATTACTCCCCACTGGGGCAATAATGAGAGGGCGTGGTCTCATGGAGAACCTTTCCACCCCAGCCACGGAAGAATGAAATAACTTCCTTAGTGAATTTCTTCTATGCATTCTGGTTACCTGCTGGTCTACCATCATTTTATATCTATGGATACATTAATGCTATGACCACACAACACTTCTATGAATTCATATTGGGCTATATATTAACATTGATATTACTTAAAAGATAGTACAGCCATCAGCACTATGTTCTGTGCTGAATTTCCCGCCATTTCTCTTTCACCAGCGTAAAGAAGTATACATTTGTATCTATAGGGAGGTACAAACAGTTTAGGGCTCTGAATCCTTAGAAAAAAACAAAAAAACACTTCTGTACTTTCTTACTGGACTACAAAATTTTCTGCTCATATTATATCTGATCAAAGTAATGAACTAAATTTTTTCTCTTGAATATCTCATTTCCCTATTACTCATAATAGCCACATGATATTTACTGTTGCATTAGATTTTCTATGAATGTCCTTCAGTCAAACAGTTCAGTTACTTAAAATACAGTAAGCAAGAGAAAAAGTCATTTTTGAGGGCACAATTGTGTTTTCTGAATTACATTAAAATAGTCATTTAGAAGGAAATATGCCTCTAGCAAGTTTGATCAGGATAAACACAAAATGCTCCATTTCATTGAAATTTATATTCTCTCAACACTGAATTTTATTATATTTAAAAGTTTTTTAGCATATATGTGTATAGAAATCCTAGTATCTATGTTCACAAATAAAATGTAATTGAATAAATAAAAATTAAACTTTTAATAAATAGTATTATATTCCATTAGAATTTGCAAGGTATTATCTAAATTCAACAATGATTTATTTGTATTAAAGTTCATGCGATGCAAACATAAGTCAGATTATACAAATCTGAAGTTAGATGTCTCTAAGTCTTCCAGAGGAACTTTAAAACAATGCCAAGTATTTGAAAAATATTTTGTAATATATGTCAGGTGACACACTTCCCCCCCATCTTTCCTAGAAAAAGAGAGAAGGCCAGGTGCAAAGGCTCACGTCTGTAATCCCAGCACTTTGGGAGGCCGAGGTGGGTGGATCATCTGAGGTTAGAAGTTCGAGACCAGCCTGACTAACATGGAGAAATACTGTCTCTACTAAAAATACAAAATTAGCCAAGCGTAGTGGTGCATGGCTGTAATCCCAGCTACTTGGGAGGCTGAGGCAGGAGAATCACTTGAACCTGGGAGGCAGAGGAGGTTGCGGTGAGCCGAGATCACGCCATTGCACTCCTGCCTGGGCAACAAGAGCAAAACTCCATCTCAAAAAGAAGAAATAGCGTGCTTTTCTATAAGTACTTTCTCTTTTTTTGAAGAATGTGGACCAATGCTGAACATGGAATCAAGCTTGGGATAAGAAGAATAGCTAGAGGACAAAATGCTGGTGTATGGGTTATTATGCAAGTAAGATGCCTTGGATCTCCATCTCATATAAGGTGGAAACTCTCCCTCCCCACCCTACATCTTGCCACTCTCATGAATTCCAGGATAGTTGGTGGTTTCCTAATCAAGAGCTTACTTACCAAAAATACTCCATGGCTTTTGTAGAAGCTCCTTCTGTTTGACAATTCCACACTACACATTGGTTCTTTACCATCACAAAGTACCGTGAAGGTAAGTTCATTATGCACAGCAGATGTGTAGGGCACAGTTGGGATAATGCAGACGGGTTAGGGCACGGCAAGCATGGAAAACAACTTGAAATAGGATATTAGATACAACTGTGCTGAAACTCCACCAACCAGCTCCAGCATGAAGAATGTCCTTCCGGTGATGGGTCTCCAGAGAGCCTATGCATTCTACCACACTAGTGAGTCTCCTCTGTAGTCTGTAGTCTTCCACTGTAGACAACATTGCACAAGTTGCTCTCTAAATTTACAAATGCCTTTTATTTTATGTGCAGAACAACTGTTTCTCTTCTGTTGTGCCCTGCTCTTGCTAAATACGCATTTTGAGGAAGAGGCAATGTTGAAAGAAGCTAAGAGGGGTTGAAAACTCATGTTCCAAACCAAATGGCTCAAGATGGTGCACATCTGTGTTTTCTTCTGATCAACTTACATCCCTCTTTTTCCAATAATGGCACCCCAATTTTGCTTTGAGAAGCTATTCACGCCCCTTGAATAATATGTTGGTGGGGTTGTTAAAGAGCTTTTTTTTTTTTTTTTTTTTTTTTATTATACTTTAGGGTTTTAGGGTACATGTGCACAATGTGCAGGTTTGTTACATATGTATCCATGTGCCATGTTGATTTCCCGCACCCATTAACTCGTCATTTAGCATTAGGTGTATTTCCTAATGCTGTCCCTACCCCCTCCCCCCACCCCACAACAGTCCCCGGAGCATGATGTTCCCCTTCCTGTGTCCATGAGTTCTCATTGTTCAATTCCCACCTATGAGTGAGAACATGCGGTGTTTGGTTTTTTGTCCTTGTGATAGTTTACTGAGAATGATGTTTTCCAGTTTCATCCATGTCCCTACAAAGGACACGAACTCATCATTTTTTATGGCTGCATAGTATTCCATGGTGTATATGTGCCACATTTTCTTAATCCAGTCTATCGTTGTTGGACATTTGGGTTGGTTCCAACTCTTTGCTATTGTGAATAGTGCCGCAATAAACATACGTGTGCATGTGTCTTTATAGCAGCATGATTTATAGTCCTTTGGGTATATACCCAGTAATGGGATGGCTGGGTCAAATGGTATTTCTAGTTCTAGATCCCTGAGGAATCGCCACACTGACTTCCACAATGGTTGAACTAGTTTACAGTCCCACCAACAGTGTAAAAGTGTTCCTATTTCTCCACATCCTCTCCAGCACCTGTTGTTTCCTGATTTTTTAATGATGGCCATTCTAACTGGTGTGAGATGTTATCTCACTGTGGTTTTGATTTGCATTTCTCTGATGGCCAGTGATGAGGAGCATTTCTTCATGTGTTTTTTGGCTGCATAAATGTCTTCTTTTGAGAAGTGTCTGTTCATGTCCTCTGCCCACTTTTTGATGGGGTTGTTTTTTTCTTGTAAATTTGTTTGAGTTCATTGTAGTTTTTCTTTCCCAAGCCAAGAAATGAGCAAGGCTTTGAAACTATATTCCCTTAATACCTTTTCACTAAAATTTTAGTCTTGAACAGAGTGAAACAAGTACATAAAATGCCCAGAATTCATCACCTTAATGGCATCTTGAAAACACTATGTATTAATTTGTTATAGCCAGATCTGCATAAAGGCTCTGGTTTACTTGAAAGTCAATGTCTCAGAATTTTCTTCAGTGCTGTGAGCTATCCTGTCTCATCAATAAATTTCTTTATTGCTTATGTCATGCACCACCAGTTTCTATTGCTGACAACCAAATTAAACTAAGTTATATCATGGGGATATTTTCCTAACAGAGATCCATCTGCTTTGAAATTAATTGTTGCTACTGAGTATGTGAAATAAACCATTATAAATTGCTTTTTATGTGTCTTCCTAATATTTGTTTCATAAAATTTATTTTTAAAATAACTATAAAATTGTTTTTTGCCTGCTGAAGCTTTCCTTGAAACCTTTTTTTTTTTTTTTTTTTTTTTTCTGAGATGGAGTCTTGCTCTGTAGCCCAGGCTGGAGTGCAGTGGCACGATCTCGGCTCACTGCAAGCTCTGCCTCCTGGGTTCACGTCATTCTCCTGCCTCCGCCTCCTGAGTAGCTGGGACTACCGGCACCCACCACCACGCTTGGCTGATTTTTTATATTTTTAGTAGAGATGGGGTTTCACCGTGTTGGCCAGGATGGTCTTGATCTCCTGACCTCTTGATCTGCCCGTCTTGGCCTCCCAAAGTGCTGGGATTACAGGCATGAGCCACCGCACCTGGCCCCTTGAAAACTTTTAGGAAGAACTCTGAGGCATGTTCTTTCTTATAATTCGCATAATGCTTATGAACTAAGGCAGAGATCACCAACATTCTTAACATCAGAACATTCTACATTTTACTTTCTCAGGTCATTGCATTTGAAAAGGTCCATACAGATCATTTAATCCAAACTCAGCAGCCCAAAAGGAATTCTTTCCATATTATACCTAATAGATGGTTACCTGGTCTCTTTTTAAACACTTGTTAGCGGGAAGCTATTCGTTTATTTGACCAACCCATTACAATTTTATAAGAATTTATCATGAGAATGTTCATCCTTGTGTTGAAAAAGAATGTGATTTCCAACCTTATTCTTTCTCCCAATGTCTCTTTTCCTCTTCATATGCATCCAGGAACTTCTGCCTATAAATTTTATTTCTGCATAGGTGATCACTGGCATCTGGCTACCCTTCAAAGATTTTAAGATGACTGTCCAATTTCATGGAACATATCCCTGTTCTCCTAAAAGTATTCCAAGCAAATCACTGAACCATATGAAATCTATAGGTCAAAATCTATAGATTGTTTTGAAATTTTCTGAAGGATTCTTAAAGTGATTGGAGATACAGGGTGTCAAAAATCCTAAATGATATTTTTTAAAAATTAGCTCTGAAATAAACAAGTAAGGATTAGTTATTTATAAAATATTATGGTGGTTCCCTTAAAACAATCATTTCTTAAGAGTCAGTGCACTTAAGATTATCTGAAAACAAGTTATAACTTCAGGCTCTCGAACAAAGTTGCTTCTTTTGTGCAGCAGCAGATGAAAGGTGGCGTCCTTCAGCAGCAAAGTCTATGCTGAAGACCACTGGAAATGCTCCTCCTTTTTAGGAACCCCTCTCTCAGAAATTGATGACAATCACAAGAAACCACATACCTTGGCAGAATCTGTAAGTGCCGAAAAAGTAAAATGCTTTGAACATTTGCCAGGATTTATTATTCATCAGTAAAATATATTATTTGTTAATTCATGCCCCAAAATAATTATTCATGTCTTTAAAATTTTCAAAGTAATAACCATAATATGCAGAAAGTTGATTCAGAGTTCAGTAAGATTTTTTAAATGCCTACCATATATGTCTCTGACAAGAGGCTCCTCATACCTCGTTACTAATTTGACCTACATTCTATATACAAATACTTTTACACTAGATTCTTGGAGCTCCAATGAGATGCTTTTGCTTTTTTTAAACAGTCTATGTTGCCATTTCACATTGGCACATCTTTTCACCTAATACAGATTCCTAACAAGTAATATTTGTCTCTGAATGTGTCATTACTTCAAATATTACTCTCTCTTATATTAAGGTAACAGTACGCAATGATGTACAAATGCTTTTTATGTACAAGTACTTTGACACTAGATTTTATGTACAAATGCTATATTTTATGTACAAATACTTTTACACATTTTATGTACAAATATTTTAACACTAATTTTTTAGAGCTCTGTGGAGATACTTTTGCTTTTTCTAAATATTGCATGTTGCCATTTCAATCTGGCACATATTTTCACCTAATATAGATTTTTAAGAAGTAATAGTCTTCTAAATTGTCTCTGATAGTTCTTACTTCAAATATTACTTTCTTTCATATTAAGGTAACATTATTATAGCAATTATTAATGTAGGGCTAAGAGTAAAACAGCTTGGATTTTCCTCTAGACTCTGCCATTTCTATTCCTTACTGTACCTTAATTTCCTCATCTGTAAAGATAGCCATTCTACCAACCTCACTGGGATGTTGTGAGGATTTAGAGTTAATTCCTTATAAAGTACTTAGAACACTATCTGGCAAATAATAAGTGCTCAGTAAAAAATTAGTGTTTCGTACCCATATTTCAGAATTAAAACTTTATTATCAGAAAATAAATGTTTTGCTTTATATTATTTTAAAGTAGACGTTACTCAAATCCTCTTAAAGAAGGGTAAAAGCCCCAAATTCGAGCAAAATATGTGATTCATCCTGTAAATTAGCATCTTTTGAAAACTAAGTTAACACTTGTTAAAAGCTATTGTTATTTATTGGGAGAATGTAAAAAATAAAACTCAGCTACTAATAATAGCTTCCACTTCTTGAATACCTTTTATATTACTGGGACTTTGTCAAGGATCTTATATTATATCTTGATTAATCTTTCCATTAGCATTATATAACGATATTTTCATTTCCATTTTGCCGATGAGGAAACCAAGGATTAGATAATACAGTTTGATGGGGTTGAAGACATGCTACCTCAAAAATATGGCACCTTGACATTGGAGACTACAGCAGAAGCAGGAAGGTCATTCTCACCTTCCCCTCAAAGTTGGTCCTAAAATCCAGGAAGGATTTTTCTGACCTTCCCTTGAAGCGGGTCATAAGACCCTCATTCTAGAGTGGCTTCCATATTCCCAGAAGAAAGCAAAATCCTATCTCTGAAAAAACAGGATACAGAGGAGAATCTGAACCAACTGGCCCTGCTTAGTTCTCCCCAGTTTATTTCCATTAGATCACACTCCATTTTTCCAGTCACACTCCATGCTGCCTCTTCATCAAACCTAGCATATAAACTCAACTTGACATGACTACCAGAAATAGCTGGAAAGAGAAAGAAAGAATATGACAATTACAATTGCAATTAATATGACAATATGAGGCCTTCAATGAACAGACAGGGTAGTCTCAAACTCCTCAATAAGTTTTATATTTTATTACTTTCATGAAAATGAATGAACAGCACATAACACAGCACAGTGCCTGTGCACAAACATTCAAGAGGTGCCTAGATAGACTAACAGGACCTTTCAATGCATTCAATTCCAACATTTGCTAATTGCCCCTAAGCATAGTAACTGCAAGAAATAGATAATAAATGAGTTCTCACCACAGAGAGCTTGCAATGCATTAACTCACTCACTCTACACATATTTATTTAATCCTCACATGTTGAAGGTAATGGGAACCAAACATGAATGAGTCAAGAATCATGCATTGAAGAAACTCACAGTATTTCAGAAGAATTTAGGACACATATACACAAGCAATTAGAATAGAAAATAGAAAAAGTATTTGCTAAGAACACAGAGGAAACACTGTTTGAGAGATTAAAGATGGGTACATGGAAAAATTGATTATCATTCTTCAGCCTGCACAGTGAGATATACATTTTGTATATATTATATGCTTCAAATGTTTTTAAATAAATATAACACATGGGTAGAATTTATAAATGTAGAGATAAGAAAAAAAGCTGGTTGGTAACTATAAACAGATGAACAGCATAAGCACAACAATCTGACAGTCAACTCCAAAATATGGAATTACTTGGCCCTTTTTTAGTACTCTTTTCTTTGCCTCTCCTATGTCCACACCAGAACTGCAATTTCTAGATTGCAGTACAATGGTGAATGCGGATCATAATCTTCCTGCTAGCTGACCTTCATTTTTTGAATCCTGCTTCCTTTTCCAAGTCCATTGATGAGGTGAATGAAGTCCAAGAATGGCTACGTTTTCAGAATTAACATGGGTATTTTAAGAAAACCTCATTCCAAAACCCAAATGTGTCCCTGCTTTATCTTTATGAGACTACATGTTTCAACAGGACACAGTGTTCATGAAGTCATTCTATTTTTAAATACATGTGTTCTATGTTATACTGAAATTGATAACCCACTACATCACCTCCCAAAGAAGGTTGTGTAAACTTGTCACAAAAAAAGAAGTTCTAAAACTGCACTGCATATTTGGATGAAATTTTGGTTTATGGTTTTAATTCAGGAAGCAATATCAAGACAATGGGAAGGATGTTTAAAACCTACCCACATATACTTACTTATTTGTCACTTTGTTTGTTTCTAGGCACTAACTCTGCTTCCTTACAACATTTCAAGTACCTCCCAATACCATTGCTCTATCCAAATAGAGGGGTGGCAAATTGCTTCTGTAAAGGACCAGTACATGTTTTAGGCTTTGCGGGTTATACAATCTTTATCACAATTACTCAACTCTGCTGGCATAGCACAAAAGCAGTCATAGACAATATGGAAATTAGTGTGGCTATATTCCAATAAAACTTATGTATGGATATTAACATTTAAATTTCATATAATTTTTACAAGTAACAATATTATTTTTCTTGTAACTTTTATCAACCACTTATAAACATAAAAATTGTTCCAAGTATACAGGCCTCACAAGAACAGGTGGTGGGCCAGATTTGGCCCATTTGCCTACCCCTGTCCTAAATCAAAACCGTGATTCTTAGAAAATTCTTTTTTCCAAAAGTATAAGAGCAGATTTTTTTTAAGTGTTTACCTACTTTTCTTGCAAAAGGAAGTTACATAGGAGCTTGACACTTCTTAGTAATAAAATTTACTTTTCAGAGCACCTTATATCAGTGATGCAGGGTGAAAAACTTAACCCTTTCAATTCGACATGTATCTTGGCACCTGACTCACTAACTGCCTAAGTTAGTTGACTGGATTAACTAAATTAGACAGCTTCCCCAGTACAGTGTTTTTTGTCTTCTAGCTTTGTGATAACTCATCTGACTTTGAAATGTCTTAGTAGCTGGATTGGCTAAATGTTCTGACTCAAAAATATTTTAGTAGTAAGTATCTGTTCAAAGATTCTTCCCTACTGCAGTCTTCTCCTCAATAACAATCATATTAAATATGCCCTAGTGCTTATACGTGACTGCCTCTGTTTTTTTGTTTGTTTTGTTTTGTTTTTACTGCTAAAAGATTTGATCAGCTAACTAACTCAGTCTTTTACTAAGACTTAATGTCATATAATATGGATGCTTCAATATTATACTTAATTATTTTAATTTTCCTATTGTGCTCTTTTCAAAACACTCATAGATCTATAGTTTCTTTTTAAGCTCTAATAGTAATTTCTATTCTTGTCCACGACACTGGGATGAAATTTGAGATACTAATTTCCATGTACAGAACCAACATTAATGTTCTAACTTGTAACATAAATTCAATTCTTGCCAAGAATTTGCATATTTCAGAGAGATAACATACAGACAGATATAGATACAGATATAGAAAGATAAAGACATTTACACATATATGGCAAGGGGATATACACAAAGAGAGATAGAGAATGACTAGAGTTCACAGAGTACAGCTAGACTTCCTGAGTTCAAATCCCAGCTCTGCTTCTTCCTATCTCTGATCTTTAACAAGTCATCTAACCAGTCTGTCTCTGTTTCTTCCTGTAAAATGGAGACAGTAATGACATGCACGTCATAGGATTGCTGTGAGAATGAAGTGATTAAAGAATGCTTACTAGCACAGCATACATTCAATAAGTGTTGGTTATTATTATGATGCACCAGCTCCCTGCATTTGTATTTGACTGATTTACAGTGACCAAATCTCAACTTATACTAACTTGAGGATTTATTTGTTACCCCAAATGGCAAGTCCAAGGATTCAGGTGATTCTATTTTCTGGAGGCTCAATTAGTGGGGCCGAGGGCTCCAGCTTTCCTGGGTTTTCCATCAGGCTCCCACCATGACATGGATAAAATGGTAAGTGGCAACCCCAGATCCATATATAACTGAGCAATACCCGTTTTTTCCATGTAGTCTGGCAGAAAGTAGCCAAGGAGAACACTGGCCCAGTGCAAAGCATATGCCAATCTATGTTGGATAGAGAAGGGGAGATGAGTCAACCCCACCTAATGTATTCACAACGAAGAAGATGAGGAAAGAGATCCTGGGTAGATAGGAACAACAGATAAGCACCGTTATTCACAATTCTCTTTATAGACATTACCCTTTGTTTATTCTGCAGGTGAGCCAGTTTGGCCTTGTCTCTATTGCAAAATCCACAGGTCCTGATGTTTCAGTTCATCACCTTCTATAACCACCAAAGCGGTAGTAACAGAAGTAATACCTTTTTTCCATACTTGATCTCCATTTTATAATAAAAGCACCTTGACAATCTCAGGTTAGTAAAATGCAAGAGTTGAAATACACTCAGTGCTGTACTTTTTACATGTCGCTATCCCCTAGGGGTATTTCAAACGAAGACCAGACTAGCCCAGTAATTAAATGCCCCCAAGCATACGTGGTAAAGCCATGTTATGGTAGATGTACTTTTAACATCACACAATGATGTCTAGCAGCACATAGCGAAAAAAAACACACATTTTCTTGTTTCAACTCTACCACTTATTTTAGAAACTAGACAAATCAAGCACTAAGTTTCCATATTTCTAAAAGAATGTCTGAAATATCCACTTAACCAATTACACAGGAATATTGTGAGGGGATTAAATGAAATATCACATGCAGAAGTATTTCATATGTGTAATGAAAATACTTAGCAATATTATCTGTAATAATTAAATTGTTTTTTGTTTCCTAATCCTTCTCTTAATCACAAAAATGATTTCTTTCTTTAGTCTCAGATTTCTTTTGTGATCTTAGAATAGCTGTCACTTGACACCCTGTTGTCATCCCTTACACAAAATATTTCACCTTTTTTTATCTTTTCTGACACTACCATTTACTCACTTTCTTGCAATTTTTATGCTCATCTCTACATTCTCTCTCTCTCTCTCTCTCCCTGTCTCATTTCCTTCTCTGTCTCTCTTTGCTCAGTTTTATTTTTTTAATTGATCATTATCCCTTCACTAGCAACAAAAGCCCACCTTTCCTTTTTCCTGTGTGGCAGAACCACTGCAACATGCTGGTTGGAATGTTCAGATCTTGACTTCATCTCAGCTATTTGACTCTATTCTGTCAATTCAGAATCACTGCAGAGGAGCTTCTGAGTCTGGCACCATTCTGAAGGTTTAACATTGTGGGAAGTCTCACTCCAGATAATTAAAAAGGTTGAACTTCTCAGCAGCTCAGATATTTGAGTAGCCTCTCAAGTTCCACTTAATGAATTAATTCTCTGTGCTTCTTGAAAAATAAACCACTCACCCTGAAAAGCCCGTGGCACCACCTGCCTTCAGCACAAGGATTCAACGTATGTGGGTGTTTGGGAGGAGTGTTTTAGACTGACCTTGGAACTGGAAATAAGAGGTAGCAGTTAAAGCAGACAGAACACACAGCTTCACAATCAGGCAGTGCTGAAGTCAAATTCTGGCTCCATCGCTCACCCAGCTGTGTGACCTCCAGCAAGTTATTTAGGTGTTCTGAGTGTCAGATGACTAATTCATAAAATGGACACATTAACACCTTTCTTATGGAAATTTATGAAGACAAAAAGCACCCAACAAGCAGAATCCATCATCATTCTCATTATCATTTTTGTTATTTAAAAAATCTAAACATTGCTCTAAAATATCCATAAAGGCCTAATTCTTTCAACAGAGGTTCTTGATCATCATTTTTGTTATTTAAAAAATCTAAACATTGCTCTAAAATATCCATAAGGGCCTAATTCTCTCAAGAGAGGTTCTCGATCATCACCACAGGTAAACATTATGTGTTAGATTTCAGATGGCACCCACCTCGGGAGCACCATCATTTCTGGAGAATATGAGTATAATCCAGAACATGCAATCAGGTTGTGGCTGGGAAAATATGTTCACTCTAGTAGCAAGTATCACAGGGTGCTAAGAATACATGTGGGTTCTAAAAATGAATGGGACCTAAGGAGATACTGCCACAAGAGAAAAGGGTTACTTTGTGATATACATTGTGTGTGTGTGTGTGTGTGTGTGTGTGTTTTCCTCTAAAAAATATATTGTGAAATAGCTGATTGCACATGCCAAACCTTAGTTGTGTTTTTACCAGCTGTTGGAATCATTCCTTCTAAGAGAAACAAAATAAAAGGAATCACTCCATCTACCTGCCTGTCTCAGTTCATTTGCAATGAAAATATTCATTTCTAATGAATGCAATGTTTTATGACATAGAACAGGATTAATTCTGTTGTGCAATCCTGAGACTTTATTCTGTATTCTAATCCACTCTATTCTTTTAGCTGTGCAAAAAGAATAGGAGAGTGCTTATGGCAATATCGATTATGCACATCTTGAAAGGAGGCATTATAAAGAGAGAACATTAAGGTGAACCACTGTGTTAGCATGTAATTCCTGCGATAAGTGGCTTTTTTTCTAATGTAATGGCATCTCTTTCTATTATAAGAGTGGGTCTTTGCAATCTGCAAATCGGTCTGGACATCAGAGAAGAAAGTCACCTAAAAACAAAACAATTATTGAAATTTTGCCTCATAGAGACTGATCAGCAGCAAAAATCAGCTCTAATCAGTGTATGCTCACACCATCCCAGCAGAAAAAAATCAATCCGAAATATTGATCATCATGTTTTATTTTGCTGTCAGAGACAACTAGTACCAGATATGACAGTACTTATACAAAATGATGACAATAATTACTTGAATTTATATCCAATTTAGATCATTATTGAAATTATTTTAACAATATAAATAATACTAGATGTGAAAATTCTAAGGGAGTAGATGCTGCTCTTCAATAATCTTTATGCACAGCAAAAGAATTCAGTAATTCCCAAGTTGATAATACTAAATTAATTATATATTATCAAATTTTGATAAATGTGTGTGTGTGTGTGTGTTCCTATTCACTACACAAATAAGACTTAGGCCTTGAGGGCATAAGCAATGTAAATATAACTATAATGGCAAAGCTTATTTGCTAAAAAAGAAAAATGGGCCTAGAACTTACATATGCTGAATTCCATCCAGTATTCCTACAACACATTTAAACTGGTGAAAATAGTAAGTTCAAGACGCAGTAACTGAAACAGTTATTTTGTGAGATAAACAGCAAAATCTACAAACCTCAAATAACTTTAAAAGCTAAATTAAAAAAAAATTTAAGGACATTATAGAGATCTTTATATTTGGTGCTGTTTAGGACATATAAAATAACATCATCCCGACCACCAGTAATACAGACGAAAGCTATCAGGCAGGGTCCTCATACTTCAGCAACTGAGAGACACTAATGAAAAATGTATGTTTTATTGGTTACTAACCTGGGTGACACAGTGGCCTTGTTGTAGGGCTCATGCTATGATTTGAATATTTGTCGCCTCCAAAACTCATGTTGAAACTTAATTTCTGGGTTAATGGTTTAATGGGTTTTAATGGCATGGGACCAGTGGCTTCATAAGAAGAGGAAGAGAGAACTAAGCTAACATGCTCAGCCCCCTCACCGTGTGATGCCCTGTGTCGCCTTGGGACTCTACAGAGGGTCCCTACCAGCAAGAAGGCCCTTCAACCTTGGACAGTTTCAACCTCCATAACTGTAAGAAATAAATTCCTTTTCTTTACAAACTGCCCAGTTTCAAGTATTTTGTTATGAACCACAGAAAACAAAAAAAGCTCATTTAATTTCAATTATATGATTTTTTTTCAGTTTTAAACTTTCATTGTAGTACAAAATAAGATTTTTTACATCAGTTTGATCCCGATAAGATCATCTTGAAACTGGAGATGGTCTCATTCACCTCAGCTCACTGACTCCACGCTCAGGCTTGCTGTGGAGCTCATGCCTTTTAACCCAAACACTACATATTCCCTCATGAACCGTGCACTCAACATTTGTGCAAGATTCAAAACTGATTGTTAGGCATGCATAAATAAAGCAAAGTCTCTAACCATCATAAAGCTTAGAATCTTGCGGGGCAGACTAACACAGAACATAATGACATAGGAAAAAAAACACTAAAAGCACTGTGAAAGAACACGATAACCCAGCTGTGGTAAAGGGAGGAGTGACACTCAAGTTTTGAAAACAACATCAAGAAAACTGAAATAAGGTTGAAATATGCTGATATTTTTAACTTTTGATCCCGCCCTAGCAGACAGAAGAGAGCCACAGGCATTAGTGCAGGGAGGGAGGAGAGGAGAGGGGTTAAGCTAGGGTTGAGAGTCCCTCAGGAAGGCATTCAAATCCCAGTTACACAAATAAAACCAAGGCTCAGAAAGGCTTTCTGAAAATCCAACACTGCATGTTCTCATTTATAAGGGGGAGCTAAATAATGTATGCATGTGGATGTAGAGTGTGGCACAGTCACACTGGAGACTCAGAAGGGTGGGAGGGTGGGAGGGGGTTGAAGGATGAGAAATTACTTAATGGGTACAACGTACATTATTCAGGTGATGGTTACTCTAAAAGCCCAGAC
The DNA here is from genome assembly GCF_028878055.3 of Symphalangus syndactylus. NCBI lineage: Eukaryota > Metazoa > Chordata > Mammalia > Primates > Hylobatidae > Symphalangus > Symphalangus syndactylus. Next base: position 29,618,986 of record NC_072438.2, read on the forward strand.
CTTCCCCTAAAGCAATAGATCCATGAAGCCAAACTGCACTTTACCCCTTCATTTTATACAAGTGCTTAAAAATTACAATAAAAAAATACAAACACAGGCTTGTGTGATTCCATAGCCCATAGCTTTATCCCAAGGTAAGGGGGCACACCTTAAGACAGCCCCCACTTTGGTGAAGGGTGCTAGTTTCTGGGAAGCTAGCAAAACATATCTCCAACCAAATTGGAGAAAAGCTATATATACCACGTACACTAATAACAAAAAAATTGCCAACATGAATCTCCAAGCTTTAGTTTTATTATTATTATTATAATACTTTAAGTACTAGGGTACATGTGCACAATGTGCAGGTTACATATGTATACATGTGCTATGTTGGTGTGCTGCACCTATTAACTCATCATTTACATTAGGTATATCTCCTAATGTTTTCCCTCCCCACTCCCCCCACCCCACAACAGGCCCCGGTGTATGATGTTTCCCTTCCTGTGTCCAAGTGTTCTCATTGTTCAATTCCCATCTACAAGTGAGAACACGCGGTGTTTGGTTTTTTGTTCCTGTGATAGTTTGCTGAGAATGATGGTTTCCAGCTTCATCCATGTCCCTACAAAGGACGTGAACTCATCCTTTTTTATGGCTGCATAGTATTCCATGGTGTATATGTGCCACCTTTTCTTAATCCAGTATATCATTGATGGACATTTGGGTTAGTTCCAAGTCTTTGCTATTGTGAATAGTGCTGCAATAAACATACGTGTGCATATGTCTTTATAGCAGCATGATTTATAATCCTTTGGGTATATACCCAGGAATGGGATGACTGGGTCAAATGGTATTTCTAGTTCTAGATCCTAGTTTTTAAATTGTCAGATGGGTGCATAGGTGAAGGAGACAAGAAACACTGGTCAGGGGAGACTCTCAAGATACTGGAACCCTCGTCTCAGTTCTGTCTTCATAATATTTTTGCTTTTGAGTTAATCGTTTCATGCCTATATGCTATCTATGGTACCCTCTTAGTATAAGAAGTCTAGACATAAAAAACTTCTACAATTCAATTAATATACTAAGTGTGTGTGTGTGTGTGTGTGTGTGTGTGTGTGTTCACAGATTATAGAGATTCTCAGCTGACAAAAAATAACTTCTGGGAGATAACTTTCTAGTGGGAAAGAAACATCAACAATTCATTACAAACCAATAAGGTCACTGTCAAGATAAGTGTGTGGGGACCTCCGAGGAAGCTCTCCATCTTACTGAAGTCCAGAGAGTCTGTCCTGGGAAGGCTTGCAGACTGCAGCTCATTGGTTTATTCAGCCAGTGTGTACTAAGTGCTTTTTATAAGCTTTGTCCTCATTGAGGTTCTGGAAATAAATATTGTCAACAAAGCATGGCCCCTGCCTTCCATGAGGCAACTCACCATCTCTGCTAAACCCCAGGGAAAGGGTGGTTCAGCTACTTTTTAGGAAGGATTCTGGAAGAACTGAGAATGTTTACCTCTTCTAACGGTCTTCTCTCATTCATGTTTAATTTAATTAGAAATAGTCTAAATCGAACTTCAGCAGAGCAAAGCAACAAAACAACCTGAGAAACTCTATTTATTAATAGGGTAGATTTAAGTTGATGTTTTCTAACACAGTAAACATAAGCTTAAATGTTCCCTAATTAGAGATAGTGTGAACCCAGCAGAGAATACCAAGTCCTGTGGGGTGAGCCCACAGAGTCACACTGCTCAGAGTCCCATCAGTAACTCAGCACCATACGTGACACATTCAGACGCACTCTGCATGCAACTGGTCTGTAGATTTATTTTTATTTACTTATTTTCTGCATTTTCTATTCATATCTTTAATTAGAATTCTAACGGTTTTACTGTAGACCTTTGCCTTAGCTCAGTTGGTACACAATTCCAAAATTCACCTATCTCACTAAAACAGTGAAGAACCATGATTTCCTTACTGTTACAATTCCCCACAAAAACAAAAATAAATCAGGCCATTGTTACTTAAGTGATAAGTACCTTAGAGAAAGCTTTTTACCATACAATCACAATTCCCTTGTTGAAGAACACTTTTGCTAACAGTTTTGCCTTGCTGAATTAGGAAAAAACATTCTTTCAAGGACAGTAGTAAGATTGACCAGGTTTCTTTGTACTCTCCATATTTGAAGAAATTGAGCCAATTCAGTCTAAGTCACTTAAATCCTGAGTCTTGACTGCCTAATTTGTAAAACTGTTCAGCTTCCTGCCAGACTCATAGGGTTGTAGTGGGGAGTCCAGTAACATAAGGCAGCATTTGGAAAGTTGTAAGAAAAAACAAAAATGATTATGAAGTCACTTTAAAATATAGGGCTCTAATATTTTACTGTCAATCACTTTTGAAACAGCGGGACATTGTAGGCAAAACACTAGTCTGGGAAATGAAAGACTCAGGAGAACTAAGTTTTCATCTGGGTTTATCAGTGGCTGATTGACCTTTGAATAAGTCATATAATATTTTCTGAGATTGTTTCTTCCTACTTATTAGAGAACCTGACTATATTATTTTTAAGTCCCTTTTCATTTATAGGAATCAGTGTTTCCATGATCATTTGTTAATTCAATTAACATTTTCTGAGCACCCTCATGACCCAATCACTTCCTAAAACCTCACTTCCTAATACTATCACATTACTTATTAGGGTTCAACACATGAATTGGAAGGATACAACTGAAACATTCAGATTATGCAAAAGTTACACATCAGAATCTGACCAGAATCAAGAAAACATTATTAATCCACCAGGCCATAAGCATAGGGGAATATCTGAGAAAAGCTACCTGTCTAGGGTATCAGTAAGAAAACAAGGTTAAGCATGAAGATAACGAAACTTCAAGGTAAGAACTAGCTGTGCAGCCACAGGCAATCACTTAACCTCCCTGGACCTCAGTTTATTCATCTGTCAAATAAAGAGTTTGGGGTCATGTGCCATCCATGATCCTTTGAATAGCATCTAATGTTGTCATTAAGTGCTGCTCTGTGCAAGGCCTTGAGATGATAGAAGAACCATATGACCCAGGTATGGTAATAAGTTCAGTGATCACACAGCCTAGGTTGCTCAGGGCAGTGTCTATTTATGCCTGTGGTCCTCAGTAACTGTTCATAGCCCCAATAGCACTCTCTCTTCCCAAGTTTCACTCTCCAAAGTGTTCCAGTTTGATGCCCACATATAACCGTCACCCTAGTAATCAGGCATACACGCACAAGCTGATAAGGCAAGATGATAAAACGGTAAGTATCAAGAAAGGGACAGACATAACTGCTCCTGCACTCAGCAGTGCAAAAATTAACAATGTGTTTTCTGGATGTTCTAAGGCTTCATGAAGGAGTTGAGACAGAATTTAAACCTACAAGATGAGATGCTAAATGGAGGGGATTCCGTACAACATATACAATTATGTTGAATGTGAAACTGCTTCTCATCCCACATATTAATTGCAGAGCAGTTTTTACTTTTTTTCATCAATGTTATATTTAACTTAATCATCCCCAAATCTACATTGGTCTTCTCCTCTTTTGAGTGTTTATGACCCCAATTGCTTAAATTCCCCTCAATGTACAGGTGAAAAATGACAAAGGCATTGCCTATCCTGTGTGAACCTAGTAAATCCGTCTACCAGACTTTGAGAATTGTCTGGGATCTATCCTTGGCACACCATTCTTTGTACTCTACATTTGCTCTTTGAGAAATACCAGTCATCTCTAATGTTTGCTAGAATTGACTCCTAAATCATATTCTAATCAATTGTGTTGAGCCTTGACAACTCTTTTGGAAACCAAGTCCTTTCCAACAACTGGATATGGCCACTTTGATCTCCCTATTTCTTCTTTGAACTCTGAAGCTCACCCTCTCTAAGAGTGCTAATACAATATTTGTTCTATTTCATTGCTATTAGATACTTGAATGTGTATCTGCCTTGAGAGTTTGGACTGTGTTTTAATCAATATTGGATTATTAGGGCCTTTTCTTGTATCTGACAGTTTCCAATGAATACTATTGAATGGAAATGGCTGTTGCTTTACATTCCCTGTTCTATCATTTGCCCCTGCCAACTCTTCTTATTCTTGTCTTTGAATAGAGATGACAGATACCCCCAGGATTTTAAAGGTCATTTAAACATCGTCTTTAAGCAACAGACAGAATCTTCCCCCTACAGGGAGTTCAAAAGAGAGCCATCCGTTGTTCAATTTGCAGTATCAAGCTAACTCAGAAAGGGAAGAATCACCCCTGTATCTCCGCTTTCCCATTTTTCTAGCATCACAGTCTACATAAGAGTTTTTAGTTTATGACTTTGCCTCTCTCAGTCTTCTCTCCTGCCAGTGACTGCAGTCTGACCTCCGTTAGCTTTTCTTCAACCTGTTTTACAAAATCACTCTGGCATTCTATTTTCATCTTTGTTTTCCAGTGTCTAAACCACTGAAGCTGTGACCTTTCAAGCAAATGTAGCAATGGTACCAGCGCATCCTCTGATTGAAAAATAAAAAGTGAGCCCATAGGTAGTATAATTATTCTGTGTGTGCAGGAGTGGTGTCTGCACTTGCGGAAGGCAGATAATTGGATTTCAGATTACTGTTAAAAATATGTGCATTCCACCTGAGCCCTAGCAGTTTCTTTTTTCTGGGACCCTAGAGAAACTTGAAACTTCCATTCTTCTGTAAGTTCTTATCCATATTCAATTGGCTTCTGGGTCCTACCTGTTCTATCCCCTGAAAGTCGCTAGCCCTCCTCTTTATTCTTCATTTATTCTGTCTCCCGAATGCTTTCTACTGCTCCAGTATTCACCACCATTATAATCCATCTGGACAGTCTGAAACTATCTTCTTGTTTCCACTCTTGCCCTTCTTCCCTCCATCTTCCACACACTTCCTAGAATCACCACAAGATTCTACCCAGTTGGGCTTTTCCTTCAAACATTGTCAATGAAACCTTTTAGCCCACATACATTCTTTTAAAATTTAAACCAATCAACAACATTGAAAAATCAGAATATTTCCATTAAAATAGAAAAAAATGGAAAAAAAATCAGAATATTTCCATTAAAATGGAAAAAAAAAGTAAAAAAACAGATTTTTTACTTAACAGTTCTGGCAATTCTAGGCCACCATTCCTATATGGTCACAATTAGCTGGAGCTGACTAGTAGCTGCCCCACAAGGAAAGGACAGAAGCTGCTCCCGTTGACATGGTCTGTCCCACTCACTGGTGTTAATATTTTGACATCATCTTGGGTGGGGTCATTTATCATGGTGCTGATACATCGCCAGAAGGCTTCACTCATTTACAGGCTGGCTGGTTCCTGGAGACTGTGTGCACTCTACTCTATATCTTATTAGATGTAGCGATGCCAAAATAATAACTAGTAAGTACTCAGAGCTACATTTGAGGGATGATCCCAAATGGGGATTACATTTATTTGAGGGTTCTTGTAGATGAATATAAAGTCGTGAGTGGCTCTCTTTACAGACATTTTAGTAAACATCTTATTGATGCCAGTGGCAGCCCATCTGGAGTGGCTGCTGTCATGATGCCAGATGCAGTGGGAGAGGACTGGCTGGGACTGCCACCATGGAGTCAGCAAAAGCCAGGAACAGGTGGAAGCTCCACCCCCTTGAGTTGGCAGGGCAGGAGCCTTGTGCTCCCCAGGCACAGCTGTGGCACCCAGCTGTGGCTGCAGACCTGGGCATGCCTGTGCTCTTGGGGGCTGGAAGTAGGTAGGAGCCCCGCCCTCCCGGGCACACCTACAGCTGCCCAAGCTGTGGCTGTAAATCTGAGCATCTCTGCACTCTCAGGAGCCCTGGAAGCCCCCACCCCCACCCCCCAACTGCCTAGCCTCTCCCTACTCCAAGCGCCTGAGGGTGCCTGCCCCTTCCACCTGGCCTTTCCCCACTCCAATCTCAGAGCAAAGTGGAGGCTGAGCCTGGGTGCTGTCGCAACCTGGCTAGGTATGTGCACTCTTGGGGCAGCACTGACACACCAGCCTCCTGCTGCCTTGGACTCCTCCAGACTTTGGGCACCGAGGAGCATGGGATGGAAGCCAAGGACAGCTCAGAGCTGGCCTGCTGGCACCACTCAGCACAAACAGTCTTGGCATCATGAACAGCAGCAGGAGGCAGACAGGCTCCTGGGTGGAAAGACACAGGTGCCTGGTGAAGCCCCACCTTCAAGTGGGGAAAGGCCTGAAGCCTGGGGGCAGGGTTTTCAGTTCTGCAGAGTGGGAACTTATAATGTGTTTTATCTGGGCCCACCCATGGCCTCACATAGACCAATCAGCACACATTTCCTCTCCTCTGAAGTCCATAAAAACCTCAGAACTCAGCCAGATTCAAAAAGAGATGACATGACCACCAGCTGCAGAAAGGAGCTACCTACCCCCAGGGTCTCCTCTCTGCTGAAAACTAAAAAAGAGATCACAAGATGACCAGCTGTGGAAAGGAGCTATGCATGCTGGGGTCTCCTCTGCTGAGAGCTGAAAAGAGATGACAGGACCACCAGCTGTGGAGAGGAGCTACCCACACCAGGGTCTCCTCTCTGCTGAGAGCTGAGAAGGTGATGGAATGACCAGCTGTGGAGAGGAGCTACCCACACCAGGGTTTTCTCTCTCCTGAGAGCTGAGAAGACAATGGGAAAATGGACCCATGGAGAGGAGGTACCCACTCCAGGGTCTCTTCTCTGCTGACAGCTGAACACTCGTCAGGACACCCTGTCTGAGGAAAGGAGCTACCCACTGTGGGTCTCCTCTGAGCTGTTCTATCACTCAATAAAGCTCCTCTTTGCCTTGCTCACTCTCTCCTTGTTTGCATACTTCATTCTTCCTGGCTGCAGGACAAGAACTCAGGTCCTGCTGAATGGCAGGGCTGAAAGAGCTGTAACACAAACAGGGCTGAAACACCCCCGTTGCTCGCCACATTGCAGGCAACAAGGAGAGAAGGGCTGTGGCCCTTCAGGGAGCCCAGACTTAGTAGCTCCCAAGCCAGGGCTGTGACACCCTCTTTGGGGTTCTGCAGTTCCTGGTTTCTCCAAGCTTCTGAGTGCCACCACATTCCCCAGTGCCAGCTGTGGAAGCCGCTTGCTGTACATCTGGTCCTCACAGGGAGGTAGCACCTGTGATGGTGCCTGGAGCTGCCCACTCCACTGCAGCCAGCATGCTTGGCTGCGCACAGTGGCCGGACCCCATGCTCACTCACTCACACAACAACCCTCGCCTCTCCAGTCACCCTTGGCAGATATGGGATCCAGGCTGGTAGCATGAGCTGAGCTCAGCCTGCCAGGTCAAGAGGACCCAGTGGGCAAGAGCAAAACTCAGGCAAAGGCGCCACTGGCCACAGAGGTTTCCAGCTGGTGAAGTGACACCCCAAGGATCTCATAACATTATCAAGTTTTGTCACGGTCACTTCTATAATTGGATATTTTCAGTGTGAAAGAGAACAAAGAAGAAAAATGGCTAGGAAAAAGTTTAATTTCTTGATAGCTCTAAGAAGTGCTTTTCTTGTCATTTTCTGGATTGATTACCAGCACAAGAAAAAATGAAAGTGTCTCGGCTTTCTCTGAAATGAAATTTAACTTAAAACCCTAGTGGCCCGATTTCTGCCTCATTTCATTCCCTAACTGTCCATGGAGTTTACGTAGAAACTATGGTTATGTGATGAAGAATTCAACTCAAAAGGTTCACTGTAATATTACGATAAAAATTATTTTTACAAGCACATTGGCATTTTAAATATATTTAGTTTATAATAAGGTACCACCAAAATAAAGTTAAAAGCAAGGTAACTTGCTATCACTCCTAATTGTGTGTGCTTTTTAGATAAAATTTTAACACAGCTTAAAAATTTTCTCATAAATCAAAATCAATTTCCTTTTTAACAGTATTTAGGAAATCCTACTGATTACAGTTTTAAGACAACTTATTTTCCTAAAGTTATTGTGGCTGTTCGTTGAAACCACAGTATCCTAAGCTATACTCATATAGAGTATTAATTGTTTATAGTTCTTAGTCTCCAAATTTAGAAAACACAGGAAATTTAGAAAAACAAACATGATGTTATAATAAAACTGTGTGGGAGTAAAGAAGATATTGGAATGTATAGGATTATCCAACCCTCAAAGCAAAAATCAGACACAAGGAAGATCCTCGAAATCACTGCTCTTAAGTAAGGGAATTTTATCAGACGTAGGATATAAGACCAAAAAGAGTAACTGTGAGTAACAAACTTCAGCCAAACATAAATAAACAATCTTCTGGCAACTTGCCACAGATTGCTGAACTAGTCTTCCGTATGCATACTCGGCAAAGGGCAAGACATTTCCAGATTTTTTGTGGAAGCAGGCAGAATGGTCGAGAGAGACAGACACTTGACTTCCCTTCATCACTGTCCTGCTATCCCTTTGAGGACCCTTTCACCTGGCTTAATTGGCCTATAAGGTATTGTTAGACTAACCACTTCTTAAGAATAGTGCTCTTGGGTGGATCACGAGGTCAGGAGATTGAGACCATCCTGGCTAACACGGAGAAACCCCGTCTCTACTAAAAATACAAAAAAAAAAAAAAAAAATTAGCCGGGCGTGGTGGCGGGCGCCTGTAGTCCCAGCTATTCGGGAGGCTGAGGCAGGACAATGGCGTGAACCCAGGAGGCGGAGCTTGCAGTGAGCTGAGATCGCACCACTGCACTCCAGCCTGGGCAACAGAGCAAGACCCCATTTCAAAAAAAAAAAAGGATAGTGCTCCCATTTACCTAAGGAATCATGTCAAATGGTCTACTTCTGCAACTAGAGAGTACAGCTATCAATTAGTATCTGAAGGGAGTTTAAAAAATTGATTCAGATGGGAGTGGCAGCTCATGCCTGTAATCCCAGCACTTTGGGAAGCTGAGGTGAGAAGATCGCTTGAGCCCGAGAGTTGGAGACTAGCCAGGCAACAGAGTGAGACTTATCTCTACAAATAATAACAATTACAAAAATCAGCTGGTCATGCCGGTGCATGCCTGTAGTCCCAGCTACTCACTACTTGGGAGGCTGAGGTGGAAGGATTGCTTGAGCCCTGGAGGTCCAGGCTGTAATGAGCTGTGACGGTGCCACTGCACTCCAGGCTGGACAACTGAGAGAGACGCTATCTAAAAAACATCAACTGATTCAAAAGGGTATTGAATCGAACATAATTTTTAAATGCATGTATTTATGATCAAGGAGAAGATTTGTCAATAATTTTTGTTTTGTTTTGTTTTTTTGAGATGAAGTCTCACTCTGTCGCCCAGGCTGGAGTGCAGTGGCACAATCTCAGCTCACTGCAACTTCTGCCTCCTGGGTTCAAGCAATTCTTGTGCCTCAGCCTCCCAAGTAGCTGAGATTACAGGCATGTGCCACCACACCCGGCTGATTTTTGTAATTTTAGTAGAGACAGGGTTTCACTATGTTAGCCAGGCTGCTCTCGAACTCCTGACCTCAAGTGATCTGCCTCCCTCAGCCTCCCAAAGTGCTGGGATTACAGGCATGAGCCACTGTGCCCGGCCAGATTTGTCAAGAATTTAGAAGAGTTTAAAATGTTTCGTATTTTAGATGACTACAATTTTAAATGTTGTGACTTTTTTCCCTATTTTTACTAAAAGAATATAATTATTTTATCTCACCTAAATATGCTTAAAAAGAAGTTTGATACTTGAACAGTGGAATTCGAATTCTGAGATCTCTTAAAATGCTTTTAAGATAACTGGCTTATCATATAGACTCAGATTTCTACTGACACTAAAAAAAAAATCAGATACAACATTTTGTTTTTAAAGGAAATTTAGAGCCCAAATCTCAACATGGATGCTTGTATACACAATTGAAGTTATACACACAGCCTATGTAGATGTACAGATATATACGTGACATAACTATGGCTCCAAAATAATGTGCTAGTGTCACAGTCTACAAATATGCATTCTTTTATTTTTGCTAAATCTTGAAACTGATTAATTTCTTCCCTTATAGAAAATTCTGAAATTTTTTTCTTACCCCCAAAACTGCCTGTTCCTCCCACCCAGTCAACAGCCACTCCATTCAAAAAGTCTCAGTGCTACAAATAGCAACTATATTTTCCGGAGCAGAACAAACTACTCAAGAATATCAAAAATGGGGCAGTTGTCAGATGCACATAGATATTAAAGATTGAGTATTTTGTCATCAATTATTCAAGTTGTAACATCCTAGAACTTAACTCATCTCTTCAATAATTTCACATGCTCATTCTAGGCTTTTCATATTTCAAATATTACAAAGTATAACTTATTTCCTTAAAGATGTTTTTCAAGTATAACCACACAATGGCAGTTAACAGAACTCACTGGTTTCAAGGGATATGAATTTTTTGGTAAATTTATATAATAATTCAAATTAAAAAGTCAAATTAAACCTTGGAGTCATCTTTGAGTGCTCTCTTTATCACTTTGCATCCAATCTATTAGGAAATTTCTTCAGTTCAAGCCTTAAAAATATTCCCAACTTTGGGAGGCCAAGGCAGACGGATCACCTGAAGTCAGGAGTTCGAGACCAGCCTGGCCAACATGGTGAAACCCTATCACTACTAAAAATACAAAAATTAGCTAGGCATGGTGGTTTGTTCCTTAATCCCAGCTACTTGCGAGGCTGAGACAGAATTGCTTGAACCAGGACCCCGGAGGTGGAGGTTACAGTGAGCCAAGATCATGCCACTGCACTCCAGCCTGGGCGACAGAGTGAGACTCCGTCTCAAAAAAAAAAAAAAAAATCCCAGAATCTACTTTCACTGCTGGCACCACTATTAAATCAAGTCCATAGCCTCTGCCTCACACCTGGACTCATAAAGTGGCCACCAACCATTGTTCTTTCTTCCAACTATTGTTCTTTCTTGATTGACAAACATAGCCCCAGCAAACACAGGTCAGGCCATGTCACTTTTCTGCTCAAGAACTCTTTATAACTTATCTCACTCAGAGTAAAACCCCATTTTAACCACAGCATGCTTGATCTGGCCCCTACTGTATGTCTTCTCTCTTTTCCTCTCACTGCCTCCCACCCCATTCCAACCCTCCTTAAACATCTTGCTGCTCCTTGACTGCAGCTAGGGATAATTCCACCTCTGAGCTTTTCATCTGTTCTTCCCTTTGCTCTGAAGTCTCCTCCTCAAGAAGTAGCCTGGACCATACCCTTACATCATTCAGGACCAAATATCACCTCATCACAGCAAGGCCTCTCTGGCCATCTAATCCAAACTAGCCCCTTTCCCATCACTCTCTGTTACTTTAGGCTGCTTTACTTTGTTTTTCAGAAGGAGGTCAGCATCTGTCTAGTTAGCATGCTTAATGTCCATCCACAGGCAACAGAAACAGAGGGAGACCACAGGCAGGACCTCATCAGTTCTTCAACAAATATTGTTATTTATTTCTTCGTGCCAGGCATAGTCCTAGATGCTGACAATATAACTAATAATAAAATAAAATTCTCTGTTCTAAAGGAGCTTAAGTTCTCATCAAAAGAGATAAGAATAAATAAGTAAAATACAATCAAATGGTGGTAACTGCCGCAAAGATAAAAAGGCAGGAAAGGAGAATAGGGAATGCTGACAGGTAAAAGCAGAGCAGAGGGGTGGTAGTTTTCAATAGAGCAGACACACAAAGCTTCATTGAGAAAGTGACATTTAAGTAAGGGCAGGGCTGTATTTGTCTTGATCACTGATGATTCCCAGCCAGATGGTAAGTGTTCAATAAATATTTGTTAAATGAATACGTAAACAGAATTAAGGGGTCTGGCACGGTGGCTCACGCCTGTAATCGCAGCACTTTGGGAAGCCGAGGCGGGCGGATCACGAGGTCAGGAGATCAAGACCGTGGTGAAACCCCATCTTTACTAAAAATACAAAAAATTAGCCGGGTGTGGTGGTGGGCGCCTGCAGTCCCAGCTACTCAGGAGGCTGAGGCAGGAGAATGGCATGAACCCAGGAGGAGGAGCTTGCAGTGAGCCAAGATCACACCACTGCACTCCAGCCTGGGCGACAGAGAGAGACTGTCTCAAAAAAAAAAAAAAAAGAAAAAGAAAAAAAAAAGAATTAAGGTAGAATTCTCAAACATTCACCTTAAGTGATTTTTTTTCCCATAATTTGGTACTGTTAATATCACCAGTTTCATCATCATCGCCAACAGTAAGGGCAAAAAAATTAAGTGTTCATACTACTGTTTTTGCTGATATGGCAAAAAACAAAAAACTGTTCTTCTATGAAGTCGTTATTCTTTATCAAAAGCAATCCAGAATTATTTCAGGTAATTCCTAGGCAGCGTTCGGTAAGTGTGTTATCCATATATACGGCTAATAAATTCCACGGATTGAATTTTTTTTTTTTTTGGCAGATGGTCTATTTAGAAAGAGGTCAGCAGATAGAAATAGATGGAAAAAAACTATTTTAAATATACCTGGATGAAGTAGATAGCAACAGCATTCTGCTTCCTGGCCTGTGGGAGTGAGTATGTCACATAAACCTGAACCATCAAATATGCACTATCCCCTCTCAGTTTGTCAGTAAGGGGATGGCTTCATTAACCGAGTAAGGACAATCAGTGCCCTGCCGCTATTTTTGATAGATAGATGGGGAGTGGGAAGGTATTGCTTCTCTTTTCTGAAGAAGGAAGAGAGGAACACAATGAATAGGACAATGCTAGAATCCGTCTTATCTGATGCATGAAGAGAATGAGGCTAGACCCAAAGCAAGGCAGTGACACACAGGGCTTAGAGCAGGAGAAGAAATGGAGAAACAAAAAGTAGAAAGGAGAAAAAAGAGAAAAAGAACCCTCATGATCTTGCTTGAGCTCCTAGATCCAACCATACCTGCAACTATCCCCACAGATCCATTTCCTCTATTAGCTGTGAAAGTTGAAATTGGTCTCTGAGCTTTGTCACTAAAGCTGGCCTATGAACATATTTACAAAATAAAAGATTATTTATTATAAGTGAAGAGGATAAGGTGTCTCGGTTTTCCTTGGCAAATGCAAATATTAAACAAATTGCAATTATAATTTGCTTTAACACAAAGATTAGTCTTTGATTTTCCTGTAATATACTAATGAAGACCTGAAGTAATGTTTTTCCACAGTAGAAATGTAATAATTCTATGAAACTCTGACAAATAGTGACTTTGTTACATGACTAGCATCAGATTAATATTTCCACATTCCCATGAACTCATTGTCATAATATAATAATCCAAAGATGGGTTATAGTTTTTAGCACACTTTCTCACTATGAGATGGCTAAACTGCTTAAATTCCATTTTTGCTGCTTCTTAGTTAATTTCCACGGCTAATACCGCAATATATTCTGCATAAACCCAAAATATTCTCAAATATTTATAAGCAAGGCAAACATAATAGGTAACATAGATTATTTTATTTATTATCAAGGATATTCACAAGATCACTACATTTTATTTTGTCTCATACTGATACAGACATGCTTCTCCATAACAACCAGGATTTTAGGACCATTTCGTTTTTGCATGTGTGCTTTAAGAAAACGGGGTTGGACATGATAATGCCCTATATGAAAAAGCAATGAGAAGATGTTCATTTGTGTGACTCATCAAAACTGCCAGACTGAAAAATCTCAGGATTCCTCCAGTTATCAGGTATCTGTCATATATGTTCATTCCTGGGATTCCAGAAGATAAAAGGATTAGAACAAGCTATATATTTTTCAATTGATGAGGGATGAGAAATATTTCCTTCCCTCTCTCATACGTCTACTTTTATCCACATGTCTAGTATTGAGAAAAGGGTGCCAGGGCTAGAATTTAGATTTGTCAAAAAGAAAGAGCTCCCAGAATCCCTCATATTGAACACCAGATCCTTATGCAAGACTCCAAAGTCCCATGAAGACTGGCTGACAAAAGCAATTTTAATTACCTTCCAGTGAAATAAAAGAGAGAAAGAATGCTGGGTAATAGGCATAAATGCGGAAAATTGGGTTTCCTACCAGACATATGCAGAAGCAGCAAGCAACTCAGTTCAGCACATGCCACATGCTGATGATCTGGACATTGACAAGATGATGCTGAAATAAACTAGATGACTGAAATAAAGTTAAAAAGAAATCTCACCACTTAGTGATGGAACTCCCCATGCATGGCCCCAAGGAGCTATAAGAGAAAATTGCCTCTCTTTTTTTTTCTGCTGTTTCATACTTGAAGAATTTGATTAAAAAGAAAAAGCTCATTCATGAGAAGAGAGAAAAAAAATCCTAAATAACAAATAACTTTCTTTTCAAGATGATAATTTATCTGTTTGACTTCTGAAAGATAGATCCCCATAAGAAGCAAAAGATGATTCAGTGGTTCACTCACCATTCATGATCGCTTCCATCATCAATAAAAACAAACACAAACAAAAAAAATAAAGAAGAAATAAGTGGGTGAGGAAGGGAGGAAGAAAGGAAAGGAGGAAGGGGGAAGGAAAGGATAGAACAAGACAGGATAGGACAGGAGAGAAAAGGAAAGGACAGGAAAAAGGAAAAGTACAAGGAAAAAAGAAATCAACCTGACTCATAATGTTGTACTGATTTCTGAATTTCACATCAAAATATGACAAATGAGACTCTTTTTTTTAATTTTATTTATTTGTTTATTTTTTTGAGATGGAGTTTCGCTCTTGTTGCCCAGGCTGGAGTGCAATGGTGTGATCTCGGCTCACTGCAACCTCTGCCTCCCGGGTTCAAGTGATTCTCCTGCCTCAGCCTCTGGAGTAGCTGGGATTACAGGCAGGCGCCACCACGCCCAGCTAATTTTTGTATTATCAGTAGAGATGAGGTTTTACCATGTTGGCCAGGCTGGTCTTGAACTTCTGACCTCAGGTGATCTGCCTGCCTTGGTCTCCCGAAGTGCTGGGATTACAGGCGTGAGCCACCATTTGTAGGTGCCTGGCCAACAAATCAGACTCTTTTAAAACAACTAGAAAGGTTTCAATCATACATTTACCACCATATACATATAGATATATTTATGTATGTATATACATATAGATATATTTATGTATGTACATACATATATTTATGTATGTACATGTATATATGTACATTTACCACCATATATATGTACATATATATATATATATATACACATATATGTGGTGGTAAATGTATGATTGAAACCTTTCTAGTTGTACCATATATATATATATATATATATATGGTGCTATATGGTATATGCTACATATATATGGTATATATATGGTATATGCTACATATATATATGGCATCTATCTATGAAGTAACTTTGACGAACTTAATAAAAAATAAATCTCAATACAAAAATAAATGCGACAAGACTGGAAGAGTTATTTCAGAAATAATTGCCACGGCTGCACTGTGGATTTAAATAAAGCTTGCAGAATTGCATTCCTATGGCTTGGTAATTAAAATAATTTTTTTTCTAAATGTTATAATAACATACAGATAATCAGCAGCTTAAATTGAAATTGGTACGAACACTGAGACTTTGCACATCTTCTCTGGATTCAGGCAAATCACAGCAAGTCTTCTCCATTTGCACAACTAACTGAAATGTGTTATGTAAAATTGCCTTCTCCACTTCTCTGAGGAGGACCAGGGTCAAGCTCTGTTTATTCAGGGGAAAAAGCAGAAAGCAGCTCCACTACCATAAATAAACCTGTTGTCTTTTGCCATAATATCTGTAGGGAGTTGCTGCTCCCATTCATAGGACAGGCCCCCCAAATGAGGTGTAGTCTGGCCATGAAATGTAGAAGGAATTAGGAAAGACAGTCTCTTCTGATTTTTAGGAATCTACACTTAAAGAGTAGGAATGGTCACGTGCATAATGCATACAAGATACTAGAAGAGAAAGGAAAAGCAGGTATAAAGCATGCCGTCCTTATCCATGCACATCGACAATGACAGCAAAGTACTCGATCCATAAATCCTGGTCAAACTGTATTTCTGTTTCAGAAAAATGTAAAACTCTCAATCTAATTCCACACCTGTTCAAAGTGAATTCCATAGTTCAGCCTGGATTTTTTTTTTTTTTTGATTTTTTTTTTTTTTTGAGACGGAGTCTCGCTCTGTCGCCCAGGCTGGAGTGCAGTGGTGCTATCTCAGCTCACTGCAAGCTCCGCCTCCTGGGTTCACGCCATTCTCCTGCCTCAGCCTCCCCAGTAGCCGGGACTACAGTGCCTGCCACCATGCTCCGCTAATTTTTTGTATTTTTAGTAGAGACAGGGTTTCACCGTGTTAGCCAGGATGGTCTCGATCTCCTGACCTCGTGATCCAACGGCCTTGGCTTCCCAAAGTGCTGGGATTACAGGCGTGAGCCACCGTGCCTGGCCAGCTCAGCCTGGAATTCTAATGCTTCAACTTTAGTGTTAATTTGAATCAGAATTAAATTTCAGTATGTGTCTTTCTTGCTACATTTTATTAAAAATTGTACTCTAAACCAAGGTCTGCCTCCATGACATATTTCAAATACTAGAGGTGTAATAAGCTGTTGAATTTAATGTAATGAATTCAATGCAACAATTTGAAGGAAGGGTTCATTTAAGTAAATCACCCAATGTAGAAGTAGAAATCAGTCTCACTTTTCATAAAAAAATTTACTGGAGGTGGGGGGTGCTGTAGACAGCAAGTATACCAACTTTCTGCTCATAAAGTCTTGATATGAATTACTAGAGTCAGTGTTAGTTTGCAAATTCTCTACTACTACATTCTATGCCTCTAGAGTCCAAAATGTGCACAGTACTGGACAGCAGCTTCTACAGACCAGTAGCATTCTTCCAATTCCTTAGAACAGATCACACCAGAGGTTAGGACAGGATTGACCTCTGCAGGGCAAAGGATCACTGATGAAGCTAGTCACTGAGTTTTCTCAAGACAGAAAACAGAGATGCTGGAGCATCCCATAGCACAAGCCACAACCAGGCCAAAACCTCCACATGGAAAAACAGTTCTTACCAAATCAATTGAGCAAGTGAGAATCCTCTAAACCACAGAAACAATAGTTACAGAAATCCCTCAAATTTAATAACATACTCTAAATAAATCTTTTCATCAATATCAATCTTCTTAATCTTTTTAGAGCCATGTTTTCATCACAGTGAGCCAATAGAAGAAAAGCATTTGTACCTTCTAATTTACAGAGATGGTCTTTTTTTAAAAGATGTCCAAATAATCTTCAAGAATCCTTTCGGGTCATTCCAGCGCACCCTATATTTTTGTTAGTTACCTTAGTTTTAAAATCATCATTCACTGTAATAAAAAAAAAAAAAGAATGATAATTCCTTATCTAGCCAAAAATATTTTCTGACCTAGAAGTCTTGCTTGAATTGCTCCTAGTACAATCAGAGGGGAAGGGATAATTAATCTTTTCAGTCTCTGAATTCCTATGGATAGCATTTTCACGTGTATTCAGTAACTTAAACTTACAAAGGCCAACATCGTAACACGTTCATTTCTGACCACCCTTGACAAAATAGCATAGATATTATTGAAAGTTTAGGGCTTGAGAACAATAAAATGGGATTATCAAAAACTGTACTATTTCCAATAACCCAAAGTTAGTTTATCAAGGGGATGTATACATTACGCATTTTATATGTGTATACTTGTACCCCATAAATATATATAACTTTTATTTCTCTATAATAACTAAAAATTAAAATTTAAAAAAGAGGTTGTATAGGCTTAGAGTGGAACCTGATAGCCTAAATGTATGACTAAGTCTGCTACTGATCGCTGCTATGACACCTTTTTCAAAAGACCTAACCTCTACACCTCTTGGTTTCTTTATTAGTAAAATGGAAGTAAGAATAGTAGCAACCTCTAGTATTTGATAGTTAACACTAAGGTACTTGAAAGAGTGTCTGGCTCATAGGCACCCAGTTAAATGCTATTGTTACTGAATCTAATTCTATTTCCTCAAGGAAACACAGATGTGCTGACATCCTTAAAAAGTAGTAATTGGCCGGGCGCGGTGGCTCACGCTTGTAATCCCAGCACTTTGGGAGGCCGAGGCGGGCGGATCACGAGGTCAGGAGATCGAGACCACGGTGAAACCCCGTCTCTACTAAAAATACAAAAAATTAGCCGGGCGTGGTGGCGGGCGCCTGTAGTCCCAGCTACTCGGAGAGGCTGAGGCAGGAGAATGGCGTGAACCCAGGAGGCGGAGCTGGCAGTGAGCCGAGATTGCGCCACTGCACTCCAGCCTGGGAGACAGAGCGAGACTCCGTCTCAAAAAAAAAAAAAAAAAAAAAAAAAAATAGTAATTGACTGTCGATTTGGAGATAATGAGAATCCATCCTGAAACACATTTCAGGAAATACAATTTAGAAAATATTGACAAAGGCAGGTGGTATAGAGCATGGGGTGGCTTCATATCACGCCTCCAGCACATAGTGCCATAAAGAAAAATGATAAAAACCCATTGGAACTGATCTTTCTTTGACCAGATATTTACACGACAGGTTGATAGCAAAAGGTGTTTATAAAATAGGCTGACGGCAACAGGATTATTTGCTAAAATGTTCTCACTGGGAAAACAAGTAGAAGTTCCAAAATAAGCCTGAGGAGAAGCAACACTTCACTTTCTCAGAACACTGAAAACCCTGTAACCTAAGTTGACCCTATCTATTCCAGTCTTATGGGGTCATGGGTTTCTTTAATATCCAAGCAACCTGACCCCATTCTCTATCCTATGTGCTTGGGGGACGTCCTGCACTGCTGCTATTATTTCTGAGCATCCTGGGGCAGGGAGCCTCGATTTTCTTATCATTTCTACCCCAATTTTCTCCTCCGAGCTAGATCCTCATTGACCTGCACCATCCTGTGTCCCCCTCGTAGCTCCTTGACTCAGCCCGTGTGTGCAGTATGGAGAACTCCTCTTCCTTTATTCTCCAGAGCACACCCTCCACCCAGTAGGCTCCTAGAAGGTTGAGAATGACACTTGAGGTAGAATCCAAAACAAAACCAAATCTGAATTGTATTATTTGACACTTTTAAGTTTCTGGGCCTTCCTGTCTTCAAGGTTTTCTTTCTTACTATTCATTCTCCTTCCAGGTCTCAACCTGGGCCATGATCCTTCTAAAAACCTTTCAAGTCCCCTATTTCCTCCCAAATTCCAGGGCTCCAGACTTTGTTGAACGGCCAGGGTCAACCTAAATTCCCTGTTCCTGTATTATGCAAAACAACTCTTTTCTCTCTTATGTTTTCACTTTTAGGGAATTTTTTTTCCTTTAGGGCTTGTTTAATCTCTCTCTCTTTCACTCTTCCCCTGCACCCCCACATAGAAAGATAAGGAGATAGGTAGACAGACAGACAGACAGACACACAGACAGACAGACATAGATCTATAGATAGGTATATCGCATACACACATACAACACACATACAAGCCTGATGCCTGGCTTAGGCAATGAGGAGTCTTTGAGAGACAACCAGCCAGTCTAAATGCATTTAAATTTAACACATGAAATACCTGCATATTCTGTCATAGTAAATAAGTGGGCTTTTCAGTCAGCAAAATCTGACTGGATCACAACCCAGGACTGTCTTATACTGGCTGTGTATCTGCAGCCAGATAAGTAAGATTAGGAGGCCATACTAGCTTTTCCCTTTGTAAGAAGCCCAGTGGACCCTAGGTCCCTTGCACCTTAGTGTCACCTTAGTGTGTCAGCATCTAACTCTTTTGCAAGGTAAAGAGTTTGCAAGGTAAACTCTTTTGCACTCCTATAGGATACCAGCAGACCGCCAGATGGTTACATGTTCTCAATACCTAGTAAGGCCTAGAAAAGAGAACAAAAGTCTTTTATTTGTGATGTACATGCCCCAGTCTCCAGCCAATCAGCACTGAAAGCCCAGGAAACTACTAGCTACAAATTTCTGCCTTCTGGGGGCTAGGGACCTCGCTAGGGTCCCGTATGCACAGCTAGGCTCAGGGTCTAGTTTATAGTAACCTTTATGTCATAATAGTAAAAAACACACCCCTAGGTGGAGATTTTATATGCTACTGATACATGTGATGCACGTTAGAACATGTAGATGCCAAGCAAATGCTCCAACTGCAGGTCTGCCTTTGCATACTTGCCCTCATCAGTATGAGTACGTATGAACAGCTCCCATAAAAAGAATTCCTCTGGCTGGGCGCGGTGGCTCAAGCCTGTAATACCAGCACTTTGGGAGGCCGAGGCGGGCAGATCACAAGGTCAGGAGATCGAGACCATCCTGGCTAACACGGTGAAACTCCGTCTCTACTAAAAACACAAAAAATTAGCCGGGCGTGTTGGCGGGCGCCTGTAGTCCCAGGTACTCGGGAGGCTGAGGCAGGAGAATGGCGTGAACCCGGGAGGCGGAGCTTGCAGTGAGCCGAGATCGCGCCACTGCACTCCAGCCTGTGTGACAGAGCAAGACTCCGTCTCAAAAAAAAAATAAAAAAGGAATTCCTCTTAAGGCACTATCTGCCATCTCTCTCTTTGAGCAGCTTGCTTCGCCTCTCAGAGAATACTTTTGTTTTCCAATAAGCTTCTTTGTTTACTCTGACTTTGGACTCGCTCTCAAATTCTTTTGTGTGGCAAAGTCAAGAACCTGAACCAGCCCACCAACAACATATTCTTGGACAAGGTAAGATCTTGGGAACCTTTCTGAAACTCATTTGCTCATTTATTATAGAGGGAGCCATATTTCAAACTTGTTGTCAGGATTAAACAAGATGAGGCACATAAAGCAATTAAAATACTACATGAATTAGAGTAAGTATAAGTAAAAATAAATAACAGCTAACTAAATTCAAATCAGGTAAGAAAAAAATAGCAAATACAAGTAAAGGAAAAAAAGAATAGACAGAAAAACATGTGGTTGACAAAAATTCTCTCCTTGAATAAATTTTAATCAGGATCCTCTGAGTCCAATTAAGCCCCATTCTTGAGCATGTCCTTCAAGAGCCCAGTATTTTTTTTTTATTATTATGCTTTAAGTTCTAGGGTACATGTGCACAATGTGCAGGTTTGCTACATATGTATACATGTGCCATGTTGGTGTGCTGCACCCATTAACTCGTCATTTACATTAGGTATATCTCCTAATGCTATCCCTCCCCCTCCCCCCACCCCACGATAGGCCCCAGTGTGTGATGTTCCTCATATAAATCATGCTGCTATAAAGACACATGCACATGTATGTTTATTGCGGCACTTGGAACCAATCCAAATGTCCATCAATGATAGACTGCATTAAGAACATGTGGCACATATACACCATGGAATACTATGCAGCCATATAAAAGGATGAGTTCATGTCCTTTGTAGGGACATGGATGAAGCTGGAAAGCATCATTCTGAGCAAACTATCGCAAGGACAGAAAACCAAACACTGCATGTTCTCACTCATAGGTGGGAATTGAACAAAGAGCCCAGTTTTAGCAAGATTCCTCTCAAGTTGCTTTTGCCAGAATCCATCAATATCTTATCACCCTTAATATCTGATCCAATTTCTCATCCTCCACCATCTCCCAGTGAACTTGATCACCCAGGTTTATCTTCACCAAGAATCCTGTTAGGCCAATTTAGCCAGATCCACTCCCCTTACCCCTGAGACTTCCTCTTAGTAATTTTCTGTTCACTGATCCCCTCTCCTCCACTCTTCTCCTTGGCTTTGATTTCCCATTATTTCTTGCTATATTCAGGGTTGAGCCCAGTCTTTCTCCCCTGCTGCAAAACTGCGCTGCAGTTGTCCCTGCACCAATTGGAATAGTCCTGAATAAAGTCTGCCTTACCATTTTAACAAATGTCTGATTTTTTTTTTAACATGGAGAAAGAAAAAAAGCAATGGGAAATGATGATGCCTTGTCCCCTAGTAGAACAGAGAGCTTAAGTGTCCTATCAGTTGCAATTCCCTGACCTCGGAATCTCTGCAGCCCTCAGAGAAGGGGAGAGCCAGAAGGACCCAGCCGATCCTGACTACAAAAGGATGATATTTCTGAACTACTTCATAGCCACTGTCTTATCCCCAGGAACAAAATCCCCTCCAACCTACCTACCTTATTCTTTCTCACAGGCCCCCTGAGAAATGTGAACGCCTGGCATTCATCATTCACACTCAGGGCTTCTGAACTCCTACTCCAGTGCTATGGGCCAGGATTTATTCTATCAGGTTGCTGCCTTTGTCCTTCAGAGTGTTGAATATTTTGATAATCCCCTTTAAAGGCAGGAGTGACCCACAGGCTAAAGAGAAGCAGCAGGCGTTTTGACCATTGTAGGTATGAATAGACTCTTGTTTCATTCCAAGTTGAAGTACAGAATCGTGACCCAAAGGCTAGTGATCCAAAAATGAGATTTTTTATAATGCCTTAGAATACATGAAGAAAGGAGGGACAGAGAGAAAGGAGATGCAAAGACCGCCTGATAGAAGTTATCTTAAGAAGGAATAGATAACAGATTCAGTTACCATGAATGTATTTCACTCTTTCTGTGTCTCAAATAATATGCATACAACCCTATGATCTAATTTATTTCATTTCAGCAAGGTGAGTATGCCTGAAGAGATGTACCGGCAAACACTTTTCAAGAATTGTTAAAATTGTCCTGAGGTTGTAAAGCTTCATTATTTCTAACTAAATGGCAAATATAGCATTAACTTTTTCTATGAAGCCAGTATAGAACGCATCCAAATAGCTGTCACAGAAAAGTAACCTCCACCTTACAATTGTTTCTTAGATTCCACTTGAAAGTGGTCTGGAGCTTAAAACCTAGTCATTCATGATTTCCAACATGGTCCATTAGCTCCAACATTCATATATAGATTCATTGATATCATTAGCAAAAACCTTTAGAAATATGAATCATAGAAAGATATCCACCACTTTGTACGTGCATTTTCTCTGTCACTTTTCAAAGTGTGACAGAAGCAGAAAGAAGAGAGAACCACATGTTGTCCAAATAAAACTCAATCCCTTTGAATGTTTAAATATTAAATTAAGTTATTCAACAAAGATTTAGAGAGCCTTCCAGGTATAAGGTGATATATACTTGAAATGAGCTTGTAGTAAAAAGGTTTCCTCTCATAGAAAAGGAGTGTTACTAAACCTAAAAGACACAATGCATTATGCAAACCAACCACTCAGCTGACCCACAGTTGAAAGCACTTACTGCCTCATAGCCATGCCCATCAATTACAGAACTCGTTTCTGCTAAGCCCTAGATAGACCTGAAAATCTACCTCAAGAGAACAATGCAAAGACAGTATTATCAGTCCATCAGAATTAAAAGAAATGAAAATAATTTGGCCTTTTAGAGTTAGCTAATACACACATACCACAGTGCCTGGCACAAAATAGTGACTGAGAAAATCTTTGGTCAATGAATGATTCACTGAATTGACTGTTGAAAGACTGAATTATTACTATTGGACAAAATCATGAGACTAAACATTTAGGACAATCTATTTGAACATACAAACAGCCTTGCCAACCACAACAAAATTATAAAAATAAGACCCAAAAGAATCCCTAATTGGAAGCATCCTGGTTACAAAATAAGTCCTGAAGTGAATTCTGTAAACAGATCAATAGGAAGTTTCAAATAAATAGGTCTTGCAGGAGTAATCAATGGTGTCTGGGTGAAAGATTCAGCAGGCTTCTAAACAACAGAGGGCATTTATCTTTGAACAGATTCCTTGGCCATTTGAGGGCAGGAAAGTGAACAAGGCTGAGACCTATTGTCAGGCTAGCTGAAATTCTACCTCCCCATGCATTTTGTTTGGTCTGCTCACACAAGATAATTTGCTTGCTCTCTCTACATTTTCTGAAGACTTGCAAGGCAAAAATCCTGGGCTCTTGCCAAGCTGTATTACATTCAATGTGACTGATAAGCATAGCTGCAACAAGGAGTAGCACTGTTATTCGAAGGGGGCACCTAACCATATCATTGGGTGGAATTCTTAGACCAGAATGGTTATGTCACATTCGATTACAATGTACACAACATGTTAAGTCTAAAGCAGGAATTATTTATAGAACCCAACTTTCATTGTTAGAGCAGCTTCCTGAGACTGCTTGAATTCTTATTGTTCCCTCCTTCTCTAAATTGCTAAATGCATCTTATAATATTTTGCTGACTAATCTCAGTTGCCTCTTCACATTCACTCTCTGTCCTTCTCCATTATGCTGTATGAGGCCATCTGTCCAGACTGCTTTACCTGGGTTCCTGAGCTCTCTGGCTTTCAGCTGGTTTGGGGATTGATGGAGACAGACGTTAGAATATATGTTCTCTGGGATCTGACCCACAGAGGGAGAGAGAATGGCTGTGCTCCTTTAGATAAGGCTGTAACTCCTATCAGGAGGTGCTCCCCTACAGTGATAGCCACAGCTCTCGCCAGATTCTGGAAAAGGCTTCTTCCCCTCCCATTTCCATGGGTTAGTAATGGCTCCTGACATTTGCTACTCCTTGGGTGCTACACCATTCTATTTTGATTCTCTTTTTTACCCACATATTGGTAAATTGTTCTTTCACTTAACCTCTCTTCAATCACCCTATTTCATGCCAGGATTCTAATTTATATAAATATATATCACAACATTTAGCATTCTTTTTACTATTTTTTCTACCTTTCCATATTTCCCATCTGATTCCTGTATAAATTTGTAATTTCTAACTTGATTGTATTTCTCTGAGACAAGGAGTGTGCCACATCCTCTGGGCTCATAAGATTTCAATAGAGGGTAGGAATTGATGTGGTTCTTCAACTCTTATTGCTGGGAATGAGGCATATTTGAGAAGAGTTCTGACAACAAACAACGACAACTAAAAATTGTTGACAGCTCACTATCTGCCAGACAACTGTGACAGACATTTTCCCTATAAGTCTTGTGTTTTCTATAACTACCTTGTAAGTTATAACTTATTATTATCATTTCCTAAGATAAGGAATCTGAGGCACAAATGTAACTTAAACAAGGTCATAGAACTAGTCAGTAGAAAAGCCACAATGCAGACTTGGGTCTGTGTGATTCCTGAGTTCACGCCCTTTCCCACTATTTGAGATCATCACTCATAATGGACACCATGACTATTGCTCCAGTGAGCCAACTGATGCAAATGGAGCTGATTCTTCATTAGACACAGAGTCACCAGCAGCCAATAGAGACAGGATTTGATTAATTCTGGAATTAAATTCAGACAAATAAATAGATAGAAATAAGTATTTCTGTGGTTCATTTTTTTTTCATCTATTTACTCATAAAATGCTTTTCTACGTTGAAATAGTGGTGATTTGGACATGTTGCACTTAGTACTCCATATCTGTGAGTTGTATTAGGCATTTCTATACCAGTAGAAGTGATTTTTTTGGCACAATGTCTAGTATGCTGTAAGCACTTAATAAATATTGTAATCAATTAAGTTGTTATAGAAGCCTTCTTGTCACCGGAAATCAATGCCTGTGTTCAGCACTGAGAGAAGAACATTGTGTCCTTCACAAACAAATACGATTTTTGATTATTTGACGCTGAAAAATTAAATATAGCAAATTTTCAGATGAGTATAATTGCACTGTATTAATCACACAGGTCTGATTTCATTACAGTAAATGCTAATTTAATGTCAGATGCATTTTTTCTAAATGGCACTAGAAATGCTTTTACTTCACATGCCACATGAAAATATTTCAGATCATAGAATTTCAGAAAAAAATACAAGCTTATTGACTTAGGGGCATTTCAGGACAAGTAAAATACATTCAAATTACGGTCTACATAGAAAAAGGAGACTTCAGAAAAATCAATTTAAGTTCTTCATCGTTTTTGAACCATGGATCCCTTTCACAGTTTGGTGAAGCCTATGGCCTTCTTATCAAAACAATGCTTTCCAATGAATAAAAGAAAATACATAGGTCCATAAAGAAAATTAATTATATTGGAAAAAGCTATAAAAATATTACAGAAGTAATTTTGTGATATAGTGATACACTTCACTATAAATGTATTAACTATGAATACGTAGAAGTGGGTCAAATACTGTAATTTTTAACTATATCTGTAACAACTGCAATGTGATATTATGATTATGATTCTATCTATGATTTTATTGGAGGCAAAGTTGCACATAATTTCTGTGCTTTGTTGCTTACACACCCGTAATTTAAGAACCTTAAATTAACTAGAAGTTAGTAAAATAAAGATTAAATTTTTATTCCTATGTAAGTTCACTGAACCCTTAAATTCTATTGGTGGGTCCTAGGTTGAGAAACAGAAGCAGGATTGTAAGTGGAGTACTAAATGAGAAAATACACTAATTAGAAAGAGAGGAGGAAGGAAAAGATTCCCTTTCTCCGAGACTAAGTGCAAAGAAAACCGGGGCTATTCGAGTGGAATTAATTTTAGAGCCAAATATACTCTTGCTCCACAGAACAAAATAAAATGCTATTTTAAAAAAATAAGTTAAAATAGATTTCAAGCAGACTGCCTCATGAAAGTCTTTGAAAACAGAATGTGCTGAATTTTGAAGTGATTGACAGGATGAAGTGTTTTTTAAAATTTCTAATGTATATTTCATCATAAAAAGTGAGTGCAAGTTCAAAAAAAGAAAATGGTAGCACTATACATTTATTTTATATACATGATAAAAGCAAACATGTTTTGTCAGCGGGAGGCTTGAATATGGATTATTTATGTTAGCACACTCTCAAATTTGTAGTGATAACAGGCCATGTGCAAGCCAGCCCATCTGTTAGTGGCCAGACAATCTTAGACAGGCACCACTCAATTGCCTGGATTAGGAAAAAAAAAAACGATTAAAGATCAGCAAAGATACACTGACTAAGAACAGTATCAGCAGATTTAAAAATAGGTCTATTAAGACCAAATACTGGGCTGGGTGCAGAGGTTCACACCTGTAATCCCAGCACGTTGGGAGGCCGAGGTGGTGGATCACCTGAGGTAAGGAGTTCGAGAGCAGCCTGACCAACATGGTGAAACCACACTTCTACTAAAAATACAAAAATTAGCCGAGTGTGGTGGCGGGTCCCTGTAATCGCAGCTACTTGGGAGGCTGAGGCAGGAGAATTGCTTGAACCCGAGAGATGGAGGTTGCAGTTAGTCAAGATGGCACCATTGCACTCCAGCCTGGGCAACAAGAGCGAAACTCCATCTCAAAAATAAATAAATTAATTAATTAAATAAATAAAACCAAATACTGAGTTACTGTTCTCATTAAATGTATAACATAGTACCAAGGTTGGTTTTTTGGTGTCACCCTAGAATGGATCAGGAATTTAGAGGGAATATAGTAAGTATGACTTAACAGGACCAAATGGTCACCATAGTAACAATCTAGTTACTCTGTATCTTAAGTCTCTCCTCTTTTCCCTCTTTTCAATGGCCACACTGAATTTCGGGGCTCTTGGTTTTTCCTACCACTCTCCTTTGTTCTCTGGCAATGACTGCCCTCCTGCCTACCTGATTTTTCACCACTGCATACTCTGACCTGAAGAACTTAGTTCCATTTTAGTACAGATGACTAATCTCCCTGCAGATGCCTCTATTCTTCCTGGACCACCAGGTGTTCTCTAGTCCTGCTTCTGTTTCTAACCCTTCTCCTTTTACAAGAATATCTCTTAGATATTAAATCTTGGTCCAGCAAAAACCTAGAAGGCCTTTTCTCTCCGCGTCACACAATCTGATAGTAGACAGTGAGGAATGTTCTGGGGTTGTGGACAAAGAGCCAGAGTCTTCTCAGAACAATTCAGATATGCTGAGTGAGCACAGAGAGATTTCTGAGAACAGGAGGGTAAGAACTTCTGGAGAACACAAGGCCCATGGAAGCTTACACTTTCGTATGTGTGTTTTGGGTTGTTTTTTTTTTTTTTTTTTTTTTTTTTTTGAGATGCAGTCTCTCTCTGTTGCCCAGGCTGGAGTGCAGTGGCACAGTGTCTTGGCTCACTGTAACCAGTGGTATGGTCTCTGCTGACTGTAGCCCCCACCTTTCAGATGCAAGTCATTCTCCTGCCTCAGCCACCCGAGTAGCTGGGATTACAGGCATGCACTACCATGCACAGCTAATTTTTGTATTTTTAGAAGAGACGGAGTTTCACCATGTTGGCCAGGCTGGTCTCTAACTCCTGACCTCAAGCGATCCACCCGCCTCAACCTCCCAAAGTGCTGGGATTACAGGCGTGAGCCACAGTACCCGGCCTTGCCCTTTTGATTTGAAAATCACTGTGTCCTCTGATCAACGCTTTCTGCATACAGAATAGTTTTTGCATCTTCTGCCTATATTAATTAAGTTCATATTGTTTTCTGCTATTGGTCTGCATCCTTTCACCTACTACCATTACCCTTTCAAGAAGTATGTACTTTCTCTGTAAATTAATGTGCCTGGTCCCTTCCAGCTAAACCTAGCAATATGCAAGATGACAATGAGCAATGCTTTCAACAATTTAATTTAGCAAATTTACTACTTTAAAGCTTAGATCACTCTTAAGGCAATTTCTATATTTAAATCAATTATTTTATTTTCTTTTTATTCTGGACAACATGAACACATACATGAAGACTCATAGACAATACAATGAAATATGGTCAGACAAGCAAGCTACATGTACTTCCTACACCTTGTGGGCATCAGTACTCTCATTTCTACAAAAAGGACAGCGGATGTTATTAGAATGAAGTGAGATGAACATAAAGAAGTGAACTGAGTACTACTTAGTGGCTCCTTAATTGGGAGTTCCAAGACCCTTGTGGGTCCGTGGCAATACTTTCACGTACTTACGATGAAATTCAAAGAAAAATACAATGAATTTTTCAGAAGACAAAATTTATCCAACTAAAATATTGCTTTGTATCCTTAGATTATCATGTGCTGCCTACATTTTTGGGTAGAGCTCTTTCTTTTATAAAATCATTATGATTATAGACAGTAGCTTTTCCCCCCTTAGGTCCTTTATATTGCAAAATGAAAACATGAACATATGCCATGTGATCACAGTCCACTTTTTTTAAAAATTGCACACCCTCAAGGAACTTAGAGAGGTCTGAAAAGCTTAGATCCTTGTCATAAAGTAAAACAGTTTCTAAGCATAGTTGAACTCTTAGTTGTCTTGGAAGCTCAGAGGTATCACATTGAAACTAAGCAAACCCCATGAACTGGAAATGTTTTGGCAGTGCTACTCACCCCTATCCCTCAGCATCCTCTCCTTGTCAGAGGCCGCGGACCTGTGAGTCACTCCTCTCAAATAAGAGGCCAATCTGACCAGCATGGCTGCCCGCTTCAGGCAAGCCTGACTGTTGGCTAAAGAGTTCCCTGGACTCCTGCATTCAGACTTCTTGTCCAAACTTTAACTTGATAGATCGACTTCATCATTTTGTTCTGTTTTCCTGAACATAAAATCATGTCTTGCATATTGTAAAGATTTAGAAAACACAGGAAAGTATCAAGAAGGAAAATGGAACTCATCAATAACCCACCATTAAAGACAACCAATTTTTCCCTTTGAGTATTATTTTCTTGCATTGATAATTCATATATTATTCTTATTTTTATATAATTTGAATAACAATCTATTGATATGGTTTGGCTGTGTCCTCACCCAAATCTCATCTTACAGTTCCCATAATCCCCACATGTCATGGGAGGGACCTGGTGGGAGGTAATTGAATCATGGGAGCAGTTACCTTCACGTTAGTCTCATGATCGTAAGTTTTCACGAGCTCTGATGGTTTTATGAGGGGCTTTTTTCCCCACTTTCACTCTGCACTTTGCCTTCTTGCCGTCATGCAAAGAAGGATGTGTTTGCTTTCCCTTCCACCATGATCGTAAGTTTCCTGAGGCTTCCCCAGCCCTGCAGAAGTGTGAGTCAATTAAACCTCTTTCCTTTATAAATTACCCAGTCTCAGATATGTCTTTATTAGCAGCATGAGAATGGACTAATACATCTATGTATAGTTGACTGTCTTGCTTTTTAAGGAGATATGGCATGGGGAGACTTTTGTCATGCTATTAAGCATTCTCCGAAATAACTGCATTTATTGACCAAAAATGTTTCATCATATATTTTTTATTATTTAAAAATAGCCTAATGGAAATGTTTGTTTATAAATCTTTGTAAGAAAATATAATTATCATGGCAAGTAAGCAAATTAGCAGAATTATTGAGTCGAAAGGTATGAAATTTTAAGGCATTCCATGTAGTCAATGTATATTAGTTTTCCTCAATTATACTGTTACCATCAATATAAAAATGTCTGTATCGCCCATATTGGTACCTATTCTTAACCACGGTTAATGTGAAAATTGAAAAGCCAACAGCTAGTTATTTTTATATTTTCATCGCTAAAACCTACTGAGGTTGAACATATTTGATCTTTATTAGTCATAGCTCTTCCTTGGTCTTTGTTATACAGGTTGAATTAAGTTTTTTCAACATAATGTTGTTATTCTGTTTATTTCTAAGGGAAAAAGAAGAGAACAAAATGATATTAACTGAGAATTTACTGTATGGCACGTATAAAGCTTTATTCCAATCTTGTAGTAGCTCTCATAATTATTCTGGTGGATAGCCATCTAGGTTTCCCAGTAAATGGAAATGCTAGAATCCAAACCAGGTGTGTCTGTCTTGAAAACCTTGAGCTTCACAATCTGGTACACTTCCAGGAATGCTATCAATGTATGCAACTTAACAATGACTCTATAGTTTTAACCTCTTACTTCTTATGTGGATTTGTCAAGGGTAAAACTAAACCAGAAGTTGCAAAAATAAAGTTAAAACCCTTATTAATTGATAGTTTTCCATTCTTCCTTTCCCAAGAATACTTGCTTCTTTGTTTGGGAAGACATTTGTGCCGTTAAATTGTTAAGTTGTAATTGTTGTTGGAATATAGTTCATTTTTAAATCCTTATAGTGAATTATAATATTTTTTTAAGTCTCCAAGTTCTTAATTTCCTGGCTTTATTCTAAAAGAAATTCTCTTATTTCACTCTAGAGAAATTTTGCTGTTCTGTCTTGACTAATATTTTTCTTACAAATATGGCTGTCACTTGTTTTTTGCTAAGACATTATTCAGAGAAATTAACTCTTTATATTGAAATAATGCAAATGAATAAACGTGCTGTCATAATAGGGTAAATGTAGAGAGGCCAGCTTTTCTTCCTAATGTTAATATGTTGGATTATATGTGCGGTTTAGAAGCTAAATGTGAAGGCAGTGAAAGAAAAATAGTACCTTAGGATAAAATAGTAAATATTATTTTCAATCTATAAAATTATGATGAGTATTTGAAACCTTAATTTCAAACACATTCAAGAAAATATACTACTATAACTAGGTCACTGTCCTTGAATTTTCAAGGGCTTTTGACCTGATCTAATGATTCTGGTGAATAGACTAAATTGCCTTGATCACAACTATATAGTAATTGTTAAGTTGCACACGTTGATACGCACACAGTATTAAGCAGAGTTAAAAAGCAGTAGTATACCTGGGTTTGTGGAGATTACCTGGTAATAAAAACTCACAATGTAAATAAAGGTCATTTATGTATTAATAAGTTTCTAAATATGTTTTGGGTGAATTGCAAGTAGCCCATTGTTAATGACAGTTTCCCAAAACATCAACTTTAAAATCTCTGAGGCATCTTAGCCTTGACCCAAACTTAGCTCAATATTTTTCTGCTGCTTCATATAAAACAAATGCTACCAGGTACTCACAGAAATCTGAGAACCTGCCACTTTCATTTACTATAGACCCGTATCCCATGAACATATTAAGATGGGAAAAGACACTACGCATGGAAAAGATTATTTCCACACAAACTGGGAGGGATCAAGGCTGATTCCAATCAAAGGAAATTTGAATCTACTAATACTTATTAAGCAGAAATTGTATCTACTACATTTATAGTTGTGTCTTCACATGAAAGTGAGTGCAACTAAGTATATTATGTATGTGAGATGTTACCTCCTCTTTCTGGAATTACTGCACAGTTTAATAGACATCAAAGAGTAAGATTCATAAGAAGGAAAGCACTATGCTATGACATTTAACACTGGCTTATTCAATGCTCAACTGACTCATAAAGTGAGTGTTACTGTCTCACCACTGTGAGTGAAAAAATGAGGCTCAGAGTGATTAATTTGCTCAAGGTCACACAGCATTCAAATCTGGTAGGCAAGGGCTTGAACAGCCACTAAAGAAGATAGAAAGAAGCAGAAGACAGTGAAAAAAGCATTTTACAAAACATGAAGAGTTTTTCAAATTTTGTGTTTTGAGACTTAGTTGTTCTTTAATGTCTCCAAGGCAAAGTTCAAAGTTAAGAAAAATATGCATTTCAAGGAGAAGAAAAGGAGAAGAACTTTTGGAGTTGGGACACAGAAACATAAGTAGATGGGCAGGGGAAAAGCTTGCAGAAGAAGAAACGGAAGCATGTAGGAGACCAGACAGAATCAAAATAGAAACTGAGAGACTGTACCAAAAGTAGCCTAAAGCAGTCTTTCAAGTGGCTGAGTCCCTGACTTCTGTAGGGAAAGGGCAGAGGGAGTTTGAAGTACTGTGGACTTCAGGAAGCTTGGGCTTTATTTAAATGCATGGAGAGCTCATCAGCAAAAATGAAATGGAAGCCTCATCCATGAGTGGCTTTTCCTAAGGAGGGTCTCAAGAACTTCTTTTCCAGAATAACCAGACGTTGCCATGTGAGCTTCTGAGGTACTATAGTTTTGCTAATGTAGTAAAAACAAATATTAAAGAGCTCAACAGAACTTTTTAATACCTGATTTTTTTTCCCTGAAATTCACTTAAATTCCATGTAGTTATTTAGAATCTGGAAATAAAATTAAAATGTACCCTGAATAGACCTTATATTCTATGCTCTCTAGGCTCAAGAAATAACATTCTAAGACCAAAAGATAGATGTCAAAGAAAGGCAAATTACCTTTATAAAAGACATTTAAATGGACAAATTAAAAGTTTGTTTCTGAGTTTTTGTTTTTTATAAGAGACAAGGTCTGCCTCTGTCACTCTGGCTGGAATGCAGTGGCAATCACAGCTCGCTGCAGCCTTAAACTCTCAGCCTCAAGAGATCCCCCTGCGTAAGCCTCCCAAGTAGCTAGAACTATAGGCAACCACCAGCATGACTAGCTAATTATTTAAAAATTTTTTTTAGAAACGAGGGCTTACCAGTTGCCCAAGCCGGTCTCAAACCCTTGGCTTCAAGTGATCCTTTTGCCGTGGCCTCCCAAAGTGTTGTGATTACAGACATGAGCCACAGTGTCTGGCCTACAACATTTTTAAAGTTGGGATTGATAAAGGTATATTAATATAAGATTTTATATTTTAAAAATCTTAGATACACAGTCATGTGTGATGAGCCATTGCTCCTGTGTTCTGTTTGATCTAAAAGCAAAGAACTTACTTTCTTTGTGACTACTACTTTGGCAGACACATAATCCCAATTAACTTTGAACATATTTCCATTTTAGCAAATGTCATCCACAGTGCCACTGACTATCCACATTCTGTATCTTTTTTCGGCTATAGGCTTATTGAAAAATAGGGTGGAGGTCTTTCCATAGTGTTTGTCTTTACATTTGTGACTAACAAATTCCTGGCCTATAGCAATCACTCAATAGCTTATTGATGAAAAAACCTTCCAATCGACTGATGAATGAATGAAGTGAATGGAGAATGGATAGGGTGACCAAATGAATGGCCCAATAGAGACTTCTTTTTGGAATAAGCTACACACACATTAAATATTTCTGTTGTTAGAAATATTTGGGAATAGGTCACATCATCATTTGCTGGGAATATAGTAGCAGGAACTCAAACGTAAGGTAATCAAATAGATTAAAACTGCTTTGTAGGCTTCCTCCAAACTGACAGCCCTTCATCCTATTTACTGTTAATAGCATAAACGAATGTAACCTATCCGAGAGAGTTGTAGGAAGATATATTTTAGGATGATGATCATAAGCCCAACAACAATAACATACATTTGTTTCAAAGCATAAGTACTTCCCATTCGCTGGCGGCATAATGGCCAGTTCTTGGTGACAGGCTACTATGCGACATAACACTTCATTTCAAAGGAAGAAGATGGGGAATAGCGCATGGAGAAAGTTTGTACTCAGAGGGCCACTCAGTTCTGAGTGCTACAATGCCCAACAACCTCAGGAGGAGCACTTCCAGACAAGAAAGTACAATGGAGCCGTTGCCGTTAGAAGAAATGCCCTCCTCGTCTAGTCCCACAGTTAGAGGCCTGGTCTCGGCACAGTAGTTTCCCAAGATGGCCAGATGGATGGAGCTCATTATCTTTACAAAATTCCAAACGGGATAAATGGGACTTATTTCTTATTAATTGCCCAGTGGAGCTACCATTGAGGGTTCTAAATTTTGTTATTTACAATCATCAAATCAGCAGAAAGAAAAAGAGAAAAAAGAGGAAAGAAAGAAAGGAGGGATGGAGAGAATCCATTCAGCAGGTGATCTATGATAAAGGCTTAGACATTGTGTCTTCAGGACATGTTGCTAGGGCCAACCAGAAGAAAAGGAATGCCAACATCATCACTTGCTACTGTCCCCCTCTCTCACTACTTTCTAGTCATTCTGTGTCTCTTACAGATTCTGAAAGACGATGATGTCACCACCATAGTCACTGCCTTCCCTCTTCCTGAAACTCTCTACCACCAGGTCTTCAGAGGCTCCTGGCTCCAGCTCACTACTCAGGAGTCCATCTCAGTGATTCTCTGCCAACCAAAGTACAGTAGCCTCCCCTCCACTACTGTTATTTTCAAACTGGATTATTTAATTGGGTCCTTCATGGCACTTGTCACTATTTGTGTGTTTAATCCATTTACTTCCTTATGTTCCACTTTGCCCATTAGAATATAAGCTCCACAAGGGCAAGCAGTTTTGTGTTGTTCACTATGGCATCTCTAGTACTTTCTGCAATTCCTAGGATGTAACTGGGGTCCAATAAATAAATACGGAAAGCAAGAGGAAGGAAAGGAAACAGAGGCTGAGGAAGAAATACTTGTAGCATTTATCTTATTTTATAAAAGTCTTCCATAATTTCATTCAGTATTCATTTATCAAGCAATTATTATTGACTGCAGGAAGCCACTACATTCTGTAGAACTGAACATTGTTCTATTCGTGAAGAAAGTCTTATGAAAAATACAGATGCCATATTTAGTAAATGAGTAGTATTTTGCTTCATTGTTATTGCAAAATCCTAAAAAATGCAGCCACATCTTCATTTCTTGACCCTTGATCTACAACTCTTTCTTTGTCTTGTAGCCTAAGAACTGCAGGAAATAGAAATGAATCACTTTCCCACCAACTTCTATTTCTTGTCTTCTTGCCACGGGTTCCATTCACCCGCTTAAGCATCTTAAGTCAATCAAATTTTTATAACCAAATCTCCTTAACAAATGCAAAACTCACTTCCCACCAAACAACCCTAATTTAGCACAAACTTTAAATTTCAAAGGAAATTTGAACGTGCTTTGCTTTAAATGTCAGGACTAGATTTTCAGACAGAGTAATTAAGGGGGAGGAGACACTTCCTTCCAATAAAATAGATTGCTAGTTTGTGGAAAGTACTAAGAATATTATGTTTTTTTCCATATGCTACTAATGGGCATCCTGATGATCACATGAAGCTTGTTTCTTTGTCCTGATTGCCACGAAGATGAGAATATTTGCACTGAAATCCAAAGGATAGACATCCACTCTTAAAAGGCAGATCTATCAGCTTGTGTCTTCTATTACGCCTGCAGTTTTCAAGTATCATTACTCATTCTCACAACAATCCATAATCCCCTTGTCATGTGGATGAGGCTTGTGGATTATTTTTTCTTGCTATTATATAATATGTCATATTTCTTATATAAGTAAGCAGTTTTTTAGAACATGAAATTCTGTATTGTTTGGAATGAATGAGATTCATGCAGTTTTTGAAATGTTTTGGAAATTTTACTGAAACATATTATGATTTTCCAGGTTTAATGTTTAGAATCTGATCACTGTGACTGAAAAGTTATGTTATAAACTGATTTACACAGCATAATTTTCCAATTCATTGGGGGTGAAATTAAGCTCCAAAAGTGCCAAAAAGCTTTCAAGATGCCAGAAAACAAATAAAAAGCAGATCTTTGGAAATGTTTTTGCCCAACACAAGCATTTTTCACACTACATCCTATCTTCTCTCCAAGGCTGTTTTCTGAAGGTCCTTCCATTTCTCTAATTATATCAGAGACGGCTTCTCAGTTACTAAAATGCACTGTCCCTCTTCAACACTTAACCCTAATGTATTTTTACAGAGGGAGTAAGCGGATGGGTTTCTGCCAGCACCAGGGAGCTATAAACAGTTCCCACAGGGGGTGAGAGACAGGGTCTACATAAAGCCTCCATCAAAACTGTAAATCCCAAATCTGTGAATGCAAAGGTTTTCCATATTGAAAAGTGTGATCATGATCTTTGAGTCTTACCAAGAGATGTGACATTTAATAACTTTAAATATCTCCAAAGACTGACTTCAAGATCAGTGATATTCTCAGTGAAGTAAATGCACCCGATACCTGTGGCAACCATTGAGGGCACACACACACAAATTACATTTGGCTAAATTACAAAAGCTCTTCTTTTTATTTTTCATTTTTCTTCATTTTAAGATGTTCGTTATATTAGGAAACTGAGCCATGTATAATAAATGCTTTTGCTTTATAGAGTGTGAGCGTTCATTTGAAGACCACTGAAAAAACCGGATGAAATCAAACAGTCAGGAATACAGGCTAAAAGCCCTGGTCTTAATTAAAGATATACTAAGCAGCAAGCTATTGACATCATTGTCAGCTTCAGGACAAAGATAAAGTACAAATTCTTTTAAAAAGAGAAAACTGGCCAGGCGCGGTGGCTCGCGCCTGTAATCCCAGCACTTTGGGAGGCTGAGGCAGGCAGATCACAAGGTCAGGAGATCGAGACCATCCTGGCTAACACAGTGAAACCCCGTCTCTACTAAAAATACAAAAAAATTAGCCGGGCGAGGTGGCGGGCACCTGTAGTCCCAGCTACTCGGGAGGCTGAGGCAGGAGAATGGCATGAACCCGGGAGGCGGAGCCTGTAGTGAGCCGAGATTGCGCCACTGCACTCCAGCCTGGGCGATAGCGAGACTCTGTCTCAAAAAAAAAAAAAAAAAAAAAAAAAGAGAAAACTGACTTTGTGTAAAATATAGACTCTAGACACAAAATAAATAGAAAATGCTGTCTTTAAGAGTAGATGATAATGGCCTGGTGTCTTAGTCAGTTTGGGCTTCTGTAACAAAAGTACCACAGACGAAGTGGCTTAATCAACAGAGATGTATTTGTCATAGTTCTGCAGGCTGGAAGTCTGAGATCAGGGTTCCAGCACGGTCAGGTTCTGGTGAGGACTCTCTTCCTGGTTTGCAGTTGGCCATATTCTGGTTGTATCCTCACTTGGAGGGGAGCAGAAAGAGTTAGCTCTCTGGTCTCTTCTTACAAGGACACTAATCTCATTCATGAGTGTTCTAGCCCTAAGACCTAATCACCTCCTAAAGGCCTTACTTCAAACTACCATCACATTCGGGATTCGATTTCAACGTATGAATTTTGGGGGAACACAAACATTTAGTCCACATCACCTGGGGACAGGATGCTCCAAAGAGATTTTGAATGATGAATTTCACTCTTCCTCATTTTAGCTTCCTAAATTGTTTCAGACACAGAGACTTACGAAAGAAAACGAATACTTTCTCTTTAGTCATTGTCATGCTTAAGGAAATTATGCTGAACTCATTTGCATGGAGATGATTCAGCCTTCTGAATGATTTCCTTAACTAACACAGTTATTATTATAGATGAGGTTATATAATTGAAAAGCTTAAAAGAGGTTGTAACCATCCTTGATATATTCGAACTCATAAAGAAAATATTGCTGATGATCAAAACCAGTTGATTTTGCAGAATATTTGCTGATCATAAAAAGTCTTTACAATTACTTTTTGAATTTCAAACGTAAACTTAGGGCAATTGAGAAATAAAAAACTCCTGGTAAAACTTTCTACCTAGTGTTTTATCATTAGTTGTTCAACTATGATAGTTCATATTTATGTAACACTTACTATGTGCCAGGTACTGTTCTGATTCTTCTTCATTATTTCATTTTATTGTCACAATAACTTTATGACTTATGTATTATTAGGTATGATTATTATCACCGCTTTACAGGGAAGAAAATTAAGGCAGAGAGAAGTTAAGTGACTTACCCCAAGGTCTCACAGAGCTGGGATTCAATCTTTGCTCTTAAACTCACTAAACTAAACTGATTCTGAATAAGGATAAATAAGACAAGTTTAACACTCTGACTCATACACAGAATAACTTAAAGAAGAGTAAGGGAAAACTGGTGCAGGCCACAAGAATTACTTATGAAGGTCCTCTGTGGAACATTATGCAAAGTGTGTTGGATAATGTTTATCTTTTAACAACCAAAGTAGAACTGGTGACTAAATTCTCTCTGTGCCTAGACTCATAGGATGCAGATGCAATAAAAAATGAGTCAAAACTTCAGGTTCGTATTTCCATAATAATGTTGCACCCAAAGCCTTGTGAACACAAGAAGATAAAAGGAAACTAGAAAGAAACAAAACTTTCAAAAAGACCAGGACATATAAGGGTGATTAGGAGCCACTCTCTTCAACCGTTTTCCTTTGCCCTCAGGTGCAATCGTGTCAGAAGCAGTTAATTCTATACCCTCCCCTTTGCTACTTTCATATTTTGTATGCTCTGTGTCATTGCATTCACCATGCTATTATAACTGCCACACCTTCTGAAGGGCTTCTGCTCCTGCTCAGAGCTGGCCTACAGCTGCTGTCTTCATGACTCAGATAACTGCTCAAGGCTTTGCTTCCTCATCTCCAATCTGAAACTTCTATCTCGCTGAGCCTTTGTGGGCTTTGGCTTCATATCCAGTTTAGCTCTTTTTATGCAGTCACATGGACCACCTGTCAAGTTTTACTTTTACTACTACAAGTTGAGCATATCTGAAAATCTGAAACTCCAAATGCTCCAAAATTCAAAACTTTTTGAGCATCAACATGACACAACGACAAGTTAGCCTGAACACACTATTTTTTCACTATATTAATGGCATGTCATATTTTTATTGCTAAGTATTTACATGTGAATGAGTGTAAGAAAATGATTGCTTATAGGTATAATATAAATTTAGAGTCAGAAGTGACAGTGATGCCAAGCAACCACAGGTTATCCACGCAGGTGGCTGAGATAGTGACACTTTTGCTTTTCCATGGGTCAATGTATGCAAACTTTGTTTTATATGCAAAAATTATTGAAAATATTGTATAAAATTACCCTTGGGCTATGTATATAATGTGTATATAAATCATAAATGAATCTCATGTTTAGATTTGGGTCCCATCCCCAAGACATCTCATTAATTATGTATATGCAAGTATCTTAAAATCTGAAAAAAAAAATCTAAATTCTGAAACACTTCCGATTTCAAGCATTTTGGATAAGGGATATTAAACCTGTACTATTAATAGCTACCTGAAGACATTGCATTAGGTACCCAACACTCATTTACCACAAATGTAGATCAACCATGCAAGGCAAGAGCTATCAACCCTATGATCCTAATATAGAAGGGAGGCCAGAGAAGGTTTCTCTTCGGGACTGACATTTGAGCTGATAGCTTAAGTACGAAAAGGGTTTCAACCTTGTGAATACTAGAAACAACTACCCCAGGCAGATGGTTCAGAACATGTAAAGATTTTCAAGTAGGAAAAAACCTAGAACTAACAATAAGCTAATGTGGCTAGAGAAAAACCTGTGAGGGGCAGAGCAGCAGAGTGGCCCAAGAAGGGACCATGCAGGCCAGGCAAGACTGAATAATGCTGGCTTCATGATGTATTTCCTCCACTCAACTACATACTCAGTAATGCCATAGACCATGTTTCCACGTTTGATTCATGTGGGCTCCCAGAGTCTAGCATATTTGCTCACCCTTAGTGTTAGTTTGGATATTGGTTTTGGAATTGCTGGTGGCATCGATGATGAATTTGTTGTTGGTATCCACGATGGAATTGGTGGTGGTACTGGCGATGGAATTCTAATGGGATTGCTGGTCATATTGATAGAGGTATTGTGGTAGTACTACTATTCACTAGAGCAGAAACACAGTGAATGTCTACTGATGATCACCCCCTAAATGAAGACCTGTCTTAATGTACCATATGTTACAATTCATATCATTCAGAGGCAAATGATAGTTAACACTGAAGCCTAGATGAGAAGGTGAAAAGCAATTAAAATGATTCACCTGGTTTTATTAACATGCTTGACCAGAGGCAGACTTAGGAATTTGGAAAAGCTGAATTTAAATAATTTATATTCCTTAATGACCACATCCCCAGCATAATTCTTTCTGTACTTCTGGAATATGCTCTAACTCTTGTGTAAATATAGTCTGACTCTCCTTGAATCTCTTAAGTGTGATGTCATCTGGGAATGTTCTTCATAGAAATAACAGATTTCAAGAGCCTAAAGACCAATTTTATATTTCTATTAGTAATTTGGTATTCATCCAGATGGGGAAAGGGACCAGAAAATATCCTCTTTCATGAGAATGTTATAAATCACAAATTCCCTTAAAAATTTACAGGCAGCTTCATACTGGATACTACTACAAGGATAAGAAAGACACAGTCCCTGAACTTTGTACCCATCTAATGATACCACTTATTCAGCACCACATACTTGTATTAAGCACATCATGTCTATTATATTATTTAATCTAATGGAAATGTTATAATTCCAATTTTATACTTTAGGAAACTGAGGCCTAGAGAACTGCCTTTCCTCTTGGGAAAAGCATGCATTTATGTCAGCCAGACCCCGATGGATTTCAATAGTGATGGTACAATGTCCAAGAAGCTGAAGAAGAAAC
Organism: Symphalangus syndactylus; assembly: GCF_028878055.3. NCBI lineage: Eukaryota > Metazoa > Chordata > Mammalia > Primates > Hylobatidae > Symphalangus > Symphalangus syndactylus. The sequence goes on from NC_072438.2 coordinate 29,659,986, forward strand.
CCAGAGCCAGAGAATGAAACATAGGGTTTATTGAGGATACTTACATACAGGGCAGTTCAGTGGTGGCAGGGTAGACAAAAGAATTGTGACCATTTCTAAAAAGCATGCAGTTTATATAGCATTTTAACTTAGCTGTCTCTTCCAGCAACTTCCACCTGGCAACCTTCATTTAACCCAAAACAAACAGCCTAGATACTCTATATGGCCTGTGTTCCAAGGGACGGGCTAGAGGTTCAGATGTTCCTCATATATAAGGAATGAATCCCTGGGTTGAACACTCTTGGATTTCTTAGATGTTCCTCATAGATAAGGAATGAATCCCTGGGTTGACCACTCTTGGATTTCTTAGATGTTCCTCATAGATAAGGAATGAATCCCTGGGTGGACCACTCTTGGATTTCCTAGATGTTCCTCATAGATAAGGAATGAATCCCTGGGTTGACCACTCTTGGATTTCTTAGATGTTCCTCATAGATAAGGAAGGAATCCCTGGGTTGACCACTCTTGGATTTCTTAGACTCCCCATAGGGTCTAAGAATAGAATTCAGGGTATGCTTAAATTAAGTGACTGCTGTCAGGTATATCTGCCATACAACTTGCCATTCATGAATCTCACCTCCCCCCCTTGCTCCTTGGATAAAGAACCTGGGAAACACTTAAGTATTGCTTAGTATATCAATGAACCTTAGAACTAAGGATACAGGGTCTATGGGTGAGAATTCCATAGGAAAGTTCCATAGGGTTCTTCGGATCCCTAAGAAAGGAGTCAGGGACAAAGAAACACCTGAAGGATAGACACTGGCGATGAATCTGAAGTACATATGGGCACACCCTCTCTGAGCAAGGTGACAGATTTTCACCAGTGTATTGTGTAGAGTGAGGCCAGGACTTGGAGGGAATGGAATACCCGTCTAAATGCACAGGGTCAAACAATGATCAGTTAACCTCAACGAGTAAACAATTAATTCATTAAGCATTTTGTGTTTTTTTTTCTCATAATATTTTGTCCAAAGGAATTTAAAGCAAAAATCTGTATCAAATAAGAGAAAACCATTTGCTGAACTCTACCCATAATTCTTCTATGCCTGGCTCACTGGTTTCTGAAATTCTACAATCAGAAAGTTGTCCCTTTAAATCAAAGCACTATCCTTAGAAATAAATTAGGAATAACTAGGCGTGGTATAACATAGAGTAAATTAATTTGCCTTTGTCTCTTTTTCAGAACAGCTTTGATTAATTAAGTTGAGAGTTGTGGTAAGAATTATAATTAAGGAAAAAGGAGAAAGTTTGGAAGGGAAAGGCTAGGGGTGATTTCTGTCAACTTACAGTTTAAAAATTACCATGTGAAAATCTCTGGATTTACCAAGGTACATCCCTAATAGAAATATGTACATTCTTTTATTATTATTATTATTATACTTTAAGTTTTAGGGTACACGTGCACAACGTGCAGGTTTGTTACATATGTATACATGTGCCATATTGGTGTGCTGCACCCGTTCACTCGTCATTTAGCATTAGGTATATCTCCTAATGCTATCCCTCCCCGCTACCCTCACCCCACAACAGGCCCCAGTGTGTGATGTTCCCCTTCCTGTGTCCATGTGTTCTCATTGTTCAATTCCCACCTATGAGTGAGAACATGTGGTGTTTGGTTTTTTGTCCTTGCGATAGTTTGCTGAGAATGATGGTTTCCAGTTTCATCCATGTCCCTACAAAGGACATGAACTCATCATTTTTTATGGCTGCATAGTATTCCATGGTGTATATGTGCCACATTTTCTTAATCCAGTCTATCGTTGTTGGACATTTAGGTTGGTTCCAAGACTTTGCTATTGTGAATAGTGCCACTATAAACATACGTGTGCATGTGTCTTTATAGCAGCATGATTTATAATCCTTTGGGTATATACCCAGTAATGGGATGGCTGGGTCAAATGGTATTTCTAGTTCTAGATTCCTGAGGAATCACCACACTGACTTCCACAATGGTTGAACTAGTTTACAGTCCCACCAACAGTGTAAAAGTGTTCCTATTTCTCCACATCCTCTCCAGCACCTGTTGTTTCCTGACTTTTTAATGATCGCCATTCTAACTGGCGTGAGATGGTATCTCATTGTGCTTTTGATTTGCATTTCTCTGATGGCCAGTGATGATGAGCATTTTTGCATGTGTTTTTTGGCTGCATAAATGTCTTCTTTTGAGAAGTGTCTGTTCATATCCTTTGCCCACTTTTTGATGGGATTCTTTGTTTTTTTCTTGTAAATTTGTTTGAGTTCATTATAGATTCTGGATATTAGCCCTTTGTCAGATGAGTAGGTTGCAAAAATTTTCTCCCATTCTGTAGGTTGCCTGTTCACTCTGACAGTAGTTTCTTTTGCTGTGCAGAAGCTCTTTAGTTTAATTAGATCCCATTTGTCAATTTTGGGTTTTGTTGCCATTGCTTTTGGTGTTTTAGACATGAAGTTCTTGCCCATGCCTATGTCCTGAATGGTATTGCCTAGGTTTTCTTCTAGGGTTTTTATGGTTTTAGGTCTAACATGTAAGTCTTTAATCCATCTTCAATTAATTTTTGTATAAGGTGTAAGGAAGGGATCCAGTTTCAGTTTTCTACATATGGCTAGCCAGTTTTCCCAGCACCATTTATTAAATAGGGAATCCTTTCCCCATTGCCTGTTTTTGTCAGGTTTGTCAAAGATTGGATAGTTGTAGATATGCGGCACTATTTCTGAGGGCTCTGTTCTGTTCCATTGGTCTATATCTCTGTTTTGGTACCAGTACCACGCTGTTTTGGTTACTGTAGCCTTGTAGTATAGTCTGAATTCAGGTAGCATGATGCCTCCAGCTTTGTTCTTTTGGCTTAGGATTGACTTGGCAATGTGGGCTCTTTTTTGGTTCCATATGAACTTTAAAGTAGTTTTTTCAAATTCTGTGTAAAAAGTCGTTGGTAGCTTGATGGGGATGGCATTGAATCTATAAATTACCTTGGGCAGTATGGCCATTTTCACGATATTGATACTTCCTACCCAAGAGCATAGAATGTTCTTCCATTTGTTTGTATCCTCTTTTATTTCATTGAGCAGTGGTTTGTAGTTCTCCTTGAAGAGGTCCTTCACATCCCTTGTAAATTGGATTCCTAGGTATTTTATTCTCTTTGAAACAATTGTGAATGGGAGTTCACTCATGATTTGGCTCTCTGTTTGTCTGTTATTGGTGTATAAGAATGCTTGTGATTTTTGCACATTGATTTTGTATCCTGAGACTTTGCTGAAGTTGCTTATCAGCTTGAGGAGATTTTGGGCTGAGACGATGGGGTTTTCTAGATATACAATCATGCCATCTGCAAACAGGGACAATTTGACTTCCTCTTTTCCTAACTGAATACCTTTTATTTCCTTCTTCTGCCTGATTGCCCTGGCCAGAACTTCCAACACTATGTTGAATAGGAGTGGTGAGAGAGGGCATCCCTGTCTTGTGCCAGTTTTCAAAGGGAATGCTTCCAGTTTTTGCTCATTCAGTAGGATATTGGCTGTGGGTTTTAGATAGCTCTTATTATTTTGAGATACATCCCATCAATACCTAATTTATTGAGAGTTTTTAGCATGAAGGGTTGTTGAGTTTTGTCAAAGGCCTTTTCTGCATCTATTGAGATAATCATGTGGTTTTTGTCTTTGGTTCTGTTTATATGTTGGATTACATTTATTGATTTGCATATGTTGAACCAGCCTTCCATCCCAGGGATGAAGCCCACTTGATCATGGTGGATAAGCTTTTTGATGTGCTGCTGGATTCGGTTTGCCAGTATTTTATTGAGGATTTTTGCATTGATGTTCATCAAGGATATCGGTCTAAAATTCTCCTTTTTTGTTGTGTCTCTGCCAGGCTTTGGTATCAGAATGATGCTGGCCTCATAAAATGAGTTAGGGAGGATTCCCTCTTTTTCTATTGATTGGAATAGTTTCAGAAGGAATGGTACCAGCTCCTCTTTGTACCTCTGGTAGAATTCAGCTGTGAATCCATCTGGTCCTGTACTTTTTTTGATTGGTAAGCTATTGATTATTGCCTCAATTTCAGAGCCTGTTGTTGGTCTATTCAGAGATTCAACTTCTTCCTGGTTTAGTCTTGGGAGGATGAAATATGTACATTATTACCAAAGATATGTTCCAGACTGTTGAGAGAATGCTATTGTCAATAGCTAAAAAACTGAAACTGCCAAATTTTCCACCGATACTAGAATAAATAAAATAATTGTATATTCATGCAAAGAACCAAGGGTAAATTAACTATTGCTACATAAAACAACATGGATGAATCTGACAGATGTCAGATGTCATGATCAACAAAAAAAGGCCTACATGAAAGAGTTCGTATTAGGTGATTCAATTTATCCAAATACAAAAAAAAAAAAAAAAAAAAAAAAACAAAAAACGTGAATGAAGCTATGCTGTTAGAAGTCAGGATTGCGATTACCCTCTCAGGGCAGGGCAGTTAGTGACTGTTGTAGAACAATAGGGAAGTTTTTGTGGTGCTCGTTAGAGTGTGTATGTTTGGTGTGTGAAAATTCCTGGGGCTCTACATTAATGACATGGCCATTTTCTGTATGTATATTATGACTTAAAAATAAAAAAAGCAAAAGCAAAAAAGTTAAAAAAAAAAACAACTATTGATTTTGCATCAGAAGTTTACCTAAAAAATTAGGTCCCAACAGGTTATACAATCTTAGGTGATCACTTAACCTGTGTAAGTCTTAATTAAGTTGTCTATAAAATAGGTGCCTATCACAACGGATTAAAATAGATTACAAATCTTAATATGCTTTGTAAATTATAAAGTTCCGTACAACTGTTAATTATTTAGACCAGTGGTTTGCAACTCTTGCTGTGATTAAGATTCACCTAAGAAGATTAACAGGGGCAACTAAATAGGTATGTTATTCCCACTACCCTACAGATTTTGATTTCCTAGGTCTGGAAAAAAGCCAGTGCATCTCTATTTTCAGCAGTTCCACAGGAGATATAGACACAGCTTTGGGCCATTGATTTAGAAAATATCTTCTTATTTCAAAAGTTAATACCCCATTTTGGTTTTGTTTCTGAGATCTGCATAAATCATCTACATTTTGCCAATCACAAGTTACAGACACAGTGAAATTTCAGGTAGTCTAATGCATTTAGATAACAAATATCTGATGAGTAAGCAAGAGACTTAATGAGCAAAAAGATATCTCATATTAAACCAGGCACCCAGAAGCAAAAAGTGTGTGTGTGTGTGTGTGTGTGTGTATGCAAAACTCACAAATAAATTATAAAGGCAGAATGCCTTCCTAGTAATATCCAAAGCCTGAGTACATGCCATTGTATATCTATGCCAGAAATCATGATTCAATTTATGCTTTGGTTTTATTTTCCCTCCACTTACGAAATGAACACCAGATGTCGAAACAGTTTTTTATAACATTTCTTTGGACATCCTTTTCATGTTTTTAATAGTATGTTGTTCCAACGATGAGGCTTCTTAGACTTATAAAATTGCTAGACCTTAAGAAGTATATCAGTTCCCATCGATGGGTAAAATGTATAAAATCAGAATGGTTTGGAGTTTTTCTTTGACTCCCTATGATATTCAAATTGCATCATTCATCTCCCCCTAATTTTCTCCTTGTGTGTAATGACAAATTCATTACACACAAGAAAGAGTTCAGAGCAAAGCAATCCAACATTTGCAATTACTTGTGTACATGTTGCCCCAACAGTAGATATGGAATAATGGTTGAATTTAACAGATTAGTCATTTTGAGACTGGATCATTTCCTATAGCCAAAAATAAGATACTAGATTTTATGTAGCCTAGTTGTTGAGATGCAGTTAAAACCAACTCTTCCTCAAATACATGAAGCTGTATTTGCATGATATTTTTACTGGCCAACATATAGTTTTGTAGTGGATTACCTCTGAATTGAATTTTCAGTGCTGCTGTGTGCATATTAAATATTTCTCTTACTTCCTGCTTTAGGATCCTAGTTAGCATTATTCATAACCTTGAAAATAATCTAGTCTAGTATCATTCTACACTTTCATCATATACATGTTATGGAATAATCTGTCACCTAGGTCACATATTGAATTTCTTTTTAAATAAAACAATGAGGCTAGGCAGGGTGGCTCATGCATGTAATCTTTGTACTTTGGGAGGCCAAGGTGGACAGATCACTAGAGCTCAGGAGTTCAAGACCAGCCTGGGCAACATGGTAAAACCCGTCTCTACTAAAAATACAAAAAAAAAAAAAATTAGCTGTGTGTGGTGGCACGTGCCTGTAGTCCAAGACACTTGGGAAGCTGAGGCAGGAGGATCACTTGAACCAGGAGGTAGAGGCTGAAGTGAGCTGAGATTGTGCTACTGCACTCCAGCCTAGGTGACAAGATTGTGCTACTGCACTCCAGCCTGGTCTCAAATAAATATATAAATAAAACAACGAAAAGCTACTTTTTAACGCAATCTCTCCTCCAATTTTTCTTAGAAACTTGCTTATAGTTAATTAGGTATGGTTCATTAATTCCTATCTGTTCTAAAAACTAAGGCACTACAAAAATAATAGGTACATCATTTGTGACTATCTGAGGAAACACAGAGCTTACAAAAAAGAAACCTAGTAGCAGTATTGAAATAACATGCCATTTTCCATTTTCAACAAATCATGTCATCAAAGACATAATGCAGAGAATTATAGAATATTCAACAGCAAACATTAAAAATTTACATTCTGATTAGTGTTATTTTATCACTTACAAATAATTTAAATAAAAGTTTGGTACTGCTCTGTTATTTGACATTGCTAAGATATGAACTCGCCAACAAAAGTTGTTTTTTTTCCATCTTCAAAGAAAATCTAAACTTTAATCTTTTACACAGTGTAAGGATAAAATCCTTCTAATACTTAGTGCAGAGAAGATGCTGAGTTAAATGTCTTGATACCTTAGTACTCCATCTCTTTCCTTTCTGTTGCTTCTAAAAGCCATCTGAAGATCGACTATCATTCCTGTAGAGCTGACTGAGTCTTTCCTGGCTTATTCCTGCAGCTGTCTCTCTTGTCTCTGTCCCTCTAATCCATGTTCTCTTATCTCTTCTTTTTCCCCTGACTTTCTTCCCTCATTTTCCAGGTGAGTCGGGGGGCTTTCCATCCATAGTGGGACTGCTGCCTTACCTTTCTCAATTGGAAAACAAATCAGTTGGACAATTTTGTGGGACATCTTTGATATAGATGTCTTGCTAAACCTTGATAGGCCCTAGGGTTTTTGTTTGTTTTGTTTTGTTTTCTTCTTTGTTTTGGTGATAAGATAATCTTGATTAAGCAAAGATCTAGAAAGATGAGTTTACTTTCGGTCAAAATGAGACAGACAACCGATTTCAACGTTTCTTTTTCTCTAGGTATGTGATAAGGACAAAAGATAAAACTCTCTCAAATGGTAGTTGAAATACAGATTTAAGGATGCTGTGAACAACAGAGTTGCTTTTAAAACCATTTCATCAGCACAATACCGTGGTTGAAAGCATGAGATACTAAGAGTTGCACTATCTACATTCAAACATCAGCTCTACCACTTATTAGCTGTGTAATCATGGCAACCTCTCTCTGTCAATATTAAGAATGATAATAAATCCTATTTAGTAGGATCACCACAAGAATTAAATAAGTCCACACATTTAAGGCACCTAGAATAGGCCCTAGCAGAACATAAATGTTCAACTATTAAATTATTTTAATATATTTTGGGTTTCATTAGGCCAGCAAAAGTAAGGTAAGTATCTAATAGTCTGGATAGTGAGAACCACAACAGGAAAGTGACTACACTATACTTCGCATGAACAAAAAGAAGCTAATTAGAAAGTGGCCTATAGCATCTGTCCTCAGATTGGGAATGGGAAAAGAACCTTCCCCTGTACTCTCCCAATTGGTGGCCATCTAACAACATCCAATAAAACTCAGATTGATTTATTTATACATCTCTTTTTCTATCAAGGTGCCTTAATGTTGCTAAGTGATGCTAAGTTCTAGGGTGATTCTAGGGTGCCTGAACCATCCAGACATCCCTAAAGAATAAATGAAGTGTTGGTGGAAAGCTGTTTGGTCTGTACTGATGAGGCTTTGCCAACTCCATCACTAATGCAGGGTTTCAGATATTTTACTATAAGTTTGTTTGCTCTAATCCATGCTAAGACCTTTCCACACATAGTCTCACTTCCTCCTTACAACCTCTCTGTGCGACAGAGTTCATCATTTTCTCCATCCTACATATGAAAGTTCACTATTTGCCAGGCACTTGAAGTTCAGATAAAAATTATGCAGATATAGTCACCACTCTCTTAGAATGTACACTCTCATAGAGAAAAGACATTTAACCCTATTAATAAAATAATGTGCTTACAATTGTTATACACACCTAAAGGAGCTCCACAACGTACTATCAGCCCTGGTTTTAGAGACTACAGAAGGACAAAGTATATGTAAAAATATAGATGGTAGCCCATGGGATATCCAAGAAAAAGGATTGTGTTTGCAACGAAGCTGGGGTAGAAGGTATCATGGCATATTCTAGGATATGAGAGAAGACCTGGCTTGTTGGGAGTCAGAGAGAGAAGAGGAGTAAGGACAAAGGAAAATGTAAGTGTGGTCTGTTGAGACTATCATGAAAGGCCTCAGGATCATGTTAAATATTTTGGGCATGATGCATGTGACAATGCACAGCCATTTAAATATTTTAATCAGGTCAGACGTGGTGGCGCATACCTGTAATCCCAGCACTTTGGGAGGGCGAGGCAGGCAGATCATTTGAGGTTAGGAGTTTGAGATCAGGCTGGCCAACATAGTGAAAACCCGTCTCTACTAAAAATACAAAAATTAGCTGGGTGTGGTGGCTCACACCTGTAATCCTAGCTACTCAGGAGGCTGAGGCAGGAAAATTGCTTGAACCTGGGAGATGGAGGTTGCAGTGAGCCAAGCTTGTGACACTGCACTCCAGCCTGGGCAACAGAGTAAACTCTCAAAAAAATACATAATAAATAAATAAATAAATAAATAAATAAATAAATATTTTAATCATGGAAATAACATGCTTATATTTGTTTATACCCTGGCTATAGTGTATAGATTGGATATTGTCCCTCTCTCTTAAATCTCTCTTGCATTTAACTCTTCAGCCTCTCTTTGGTGATATTTTTGTGTAAAGCTTTATATAAGACTTTAAAATTTATGCTTTACTTTTACTATAAGAGAACAGTATGCCCTTTAGCCACATTCATTTTATAAAAGATATTTATAATCCTCAAGAAATGATAGTAAAGGCATTGTCTATAGAAACAGAGATTTGAGAATAAGAATAATTTTTTTTTCCTTTTTGCCTACATTTTAGTATTTCAGAAGTTCTAATAAGACGGTAAAAGAATAGCATGCCTTTAAAAGCAAGGTTCTAATTTACATACTAACTTAATTGGCCATGAGATCTTCAACTTCTTTTTCTTCCAGCACAGTATCAGATTTTTTTTTCTTGCCCTTGCTGTAAAAATCCTCGAAGAGTAAATAGATTTATGTAACACAATGTTCTTAAAACTTTGACCTAGTCACAATTCAGTGTGATTTTAATTCCTTTATACCTAAGTGCTAGGCAACATGCCACAATGTGAAATAGGAAGGGGAAAAAGATATATTTAGAGTTTAGAGGGCAAGAAAATTTTAAAAAACAAAAATAGGGCTAATAACTGTAAAAGGGCTTTAGAATGAATAATCTAAAGGACTTCCAGGAATGAAAATGAAACACTCTTAGAGAGCAGAGAAAGATGATTAACTAGAAGCCTCCAGTGATTGTCTTCCCCACAGGAACTCCAAATTGAGCAACTATTCACACAAAAAAAGCAACTTCATAAGAACCAAATATCAGGTGGGCATTCGCAGCACCTGGTTTTAACATCATATTAAGGAAAGAGGCACTGAATACAGGAGGGAAGACGGTCTTGTATGGCCTACACCACTCCATCACCATCCCCTGGCAGCAGGCACGTAGTGTGGAGGGAGAATCTGTGTGTCTGGGGGAGGGAAAGTGCAGTGATTATGGGACTTTGCATTGAAACGCAGTGCTGCCCTGTCACAGTGGAAAGCAGAACTCAGAAAGCAGGACAGGGAAGAGTCAGCCAGTGTGGATGGAGGGAGCATCTAGACAAGCCTTAGCCAGAGGCAGTGTCCATCCCACTGGTCCAAATCTGAGTTCCTGCAAGCCTTGCCACCATGGGCTAAAGTGCCCTGGGGTCCTCAATCAACTTGAAAGGCAGTATAGGCCCCAATTGCCAAACTGCAATTCCTGGGCAAGTCCTGGGGCTGTGCTGGGCTTGGAGCCAGTGGACTTGGGATGCACATGACCTAGCGAGATGCCGGCTAGAGCAGCCAAGGGAATGACTGCATCATCATGCTTCCCCAACCCCAGGCAGCACAGCTCGCAGTGCCAGGAGAGACTCCTTCCTTTTGCTTGAGAGGTGAGGGGAGAGTAAACAGGGCTTTGTCTTGCAACCTGTATGCCAGTTCAGCCACAGCAGGACAGGGCACCAGGCAGAGTCCTGAGGCTCCCATTTCAAGCCTTAGCTCTCCAATAACATTTCTAGACACAGCCTAGGCCAGAAGGGAACCCACTGCCTTGAATGGAAAGAGCCAGTCCTGGCAGGATTCATCACCTGCTGACTAATAAGCACTTGGGCCTTGAATAATCAGCAATCATACCCAGGCAGTACTTGCTGAGGGCCATGGGTGAGACTCAGAGCTGTGCAAACTTCAGGTGTGACCCAGAATAATCCCAGCTGGGATGGCTATGGGAAGAGACTTCTTCTGTTTGAGGGAAGGAAAGAGAAGTAAAGGGGACTTTGTCTTATAGCTTGGGTACCAGTTCAGCCACAGTGAAGTACAGCAACAAGTACACTCTTGTGGTCCCCGAGTACAGGCCTAGGATCTTAGACAGCATTTCTGGACCTGCCCGGGGCCAGAGGGAAGCCCACTGCCGTGAATGGTGCTGGTCTGGCAGAACCCCACCAAGAGCTGATGGTGGTTGTGGCCATAGGGAGAGGCACTTCTGCATGTGGAAAGGGGAGAAAAGAGTGGGAATGAATTTGTACTGTGATTTGTGTCAGCTTAGTCACAGTAGAATAGAACACCAAGTAAATTTCATCATGACTAAGTGGGATTTATCCCAGGGATGCAAGGATAGTTCGACACACACAAATCAATCAATGTGATACATAATGTCAAAAGAATGAAGAGCAAAATCCAAATGATTATTTTGACAGATCCCAAAAAAGGCATTTGATACAATCAACATCCTTCATGATAAAAACCCTCAAAAAACTGGGTATAAAAGGAATATACCTTAACACATAAAAGCCAAATAAAGAACAAATCCCTAGATGGTATCATGCTGAATGGAGAAAAACTGAAAGCTTTTCCTGTAACATCTGGAACAAGACAAGGATGCCCATTTTCACCACTGTTATACAACATAGTACTAGAAGTCCTAGGTAGAGCAATCAGACAAGAGAAAAAGGTAAAGGGCATCAAAATAGGAAAGGAAGAAGTCAAATTATCATTGTTTGAAGATAACATGATCTCATAGTTGAAAAAACCTAAGGACTCCATCAAAAAAAAAATATTAGAACTGATAAAAAATTCAGCAAAGTTGCAGGATACAAAATTAACACAGAAAAATCACTAGCATTTCCATATGCCAACAATGAACAATATGAAAAAGGAATTAAAAAAAGTAATCCCATTTGCAACAGCTACAAATAAAATAAACTACTTAGATGCAAACTTAATTAAAGAAAGGAAGGAATTCTACACTGAAAACTACAAAGCACTGATGCAATAAATTAAAGAGGACACACAAAAATAGAAAGATATCCCATGTTCATGGATTGGAAGAATCACTATTGTTAAAATGTCTATACTACATAAGCAATCTACAGATTCAATGCAATCTCTATTAAAATATCAATGACATTCTTCACCCAATTATTATGGAACCACAAAAGCCAAAGCTATCCTGAATACAAATGAAAATTTGAAAAAAAAAAACTGGAGGAATCACATTCTGACTTCAAATTTAACTACAGAGATACAGTAACCAAGACAGCATGGTACTAGCAGACACATACACCTATGGGATATTTTGTTTCAATTCTTTGATTGAATTTCTAATAGCAATAGTTTTTCTTAAATTATAGAAAAATCTCAACATATATTTCAAATGTGAAAACATATCAAAAGTTTTCATCGTTTCTGTAAATCTGGGTTCACAAAATTAACCACTAAGAGAATTTGCAGATGGTTTACTAAAATAAGTCTGACTTAAAAGTAATTAGAAAATTTGGAGGCACTTCAATTTAATGGAAAAAATAGTCATGTAAATAGAAAACCAGAGTGTCCTATCTGATAAGACTGATAGAAGCCTATTGAAAATCATAGAGCTTCTCCACTAATTTCATTGACTGATTCATTTCCTGATTGAGTAATCCTCATCTTTGCCTGCCTTTACTTTAGCCAAGAGAAAGGTCCTTCTTGCCTGGCTCCCTAAAATGAGAAAGTAGTGCCAATCCAGAAAGCTGCAATGGACTTGGCCCTCTGCATTGATGCTGCCATAGCTTTTGGGAGGTGTCCTACAGGCCATCAAAAGACTGGGAACCAGGGACTTTCCATATTTAGTGAATTAACTGCATTTTACTAAATATGTCATTTTTCAAACTTTTCTACAACTATACTTTGAATATACTACATTTGTAAAAATTTGCATCTTAAGTTTTGATTTCTGATTGAATGTCTAGTCCCTAGGAATAGTGTAAACATTGTTATGCTAGCAATAATCTATACCTTTCTACTTTTTTCCCTGCCATATTTCTATTTTATGTGTTCTCCATTGCATGTAATTCTGACCAGTAAGTACATGCTTCAGATTCAGATCCACTTCAAAATATACTGAGTTTTCTGTGCATAAATGTCACTTTAATGACTATAATAGTTCATCTTATGAATGTACCATAAATAGCTCATTTCTTCAGTGTTCAACATGCAGGTTACTTCTGCTCTTCTGTTATAATAAATACTGCTTCAATGAATATCATTTTCCATAAATTTTCATTTGCATTTTATGCTACTTTTAAGGTAGAATTCCAGCAGAAAGATTCAAAGATCACGAATACTTTCAATTACTGAGATATATTGCCAAGTGCTTTCACCAGAAATTGTAAAAGTTTTCAGCTGGAAACTGCTTATGATAAAATGTTATTTAAAAAGCTGAGGATAAAATTTAACATATAGTGTGCACTTAACCTGTGAAGTACAAAGTGAAGGAGTAGGAGTAGTCTGGCTGGAGGAGAACTATTTTATCACTGCCATTGTTTAGAATTGCCCAAGCATGGTGATAACAAAAAGCAGACCCACTATTAGTTGGTTTACTATTGCTATTAAATTCCCTTCAAACAACGCATCCTCTTGTGCTTACACCTGATGGGGCCACTACTTTTAATTATATAAATTTATATACATAAAGTAAGAGCCATATACCAAGTTGTTGACACAAGCAATGTGTAGTTTATTTATTAAACAATATCTACTGTGTGCTCTTCATGTGCCCACACCCCATGAGGTGGTAGAGATAGAATGTTAAATAAGACAAAGTTCATGCTCTCAAGAGGTAAAGTGTGGGCTGGAATTATGGGTGATTTTTTTATTCTCTTCTACATGCTGGCAGTGCCCACATTTTGCAAAAATGAATAAATTACTTTTATTTTTAGAATAATAATAAATGCATTAATTACTAGAAGTTAAAACTGCTATGATGAAATCTATTACTATGCATTCTTTAATACTGCAAACTAGATTCATTACTCCCTCCACAAACTTTTATTTTCATACAAGGGGTCATTTGAAAGGCCCAAAGAGAGACAATATAAAAAATGCAAATTGATGAATGTAGGTTGAAAAATCTGGGGAAGTTTCCGTGTTCAAAATAGGCCCTCCTATTCCCTCCCCTGATCCCATTGATCTGCCCAAAGACATACCCTCAAAAAGTGTCATGGAATTCCTCAGATACAACCAACAATAGATACTTTATACATTTAATAGAATCACAATTACAAAGAGGATTTGAGGATATTACAAACTGTGTCTGAGTCATTGCTAAGCCATCAGCTATATTACTTGCAACTTTTGAAATGTTTAAAGAACATGTGTTTTGTTAGAAACCTGGGGGAAGGGATGGGAAAATTCTCTGAGCAATTTCTGCCAAGAGGGAAGGAATGAACAGAAGGGATGCCTGCTTGGGTGGTGTCATAGAAGATCCAGGAGTTGAGGCCTCATGAATACAGGGCATTCCCTTCATCATACAGAAGACGTCATCATCCATTTATTTATATTACAAACATTTTTGGTATACTTAAGTAAGTTATAAACATAAAGTTATACTGGGTATATAGAAGTGAATTAAATATTTGAAGTTTTGTCCTTGTGGCTCTCACAATTTAATAAGTCTAATAAAATGAGAAAACAAAGTAAATCCATATTTTCAAATTTGTTATAATATAAAAGAACACCACGGTGGTCTGAGAGAGGAAGATAAGGAGCCCTTATGTAAGCTGAGATGTTCACAGAAAGATCTTCTGGTAAAGACACATTCCAGCTGAATCCCAGGGCAAAAAGGTGCTAGACATTATAGAGTGAAAGGAAAAACTCTCAGGTCAAGGAAATGGCAAGTGAGAGGTTATGACGCAGGACTGGTAGCATGAGAAGCTCTGAGAGATCATTTGGCTATAATGAAGTGAACAAGTGGGAGAATGGTGTGAGAATGAAGTTGGAAAGGTAGGTAGGAATTAAGTTATCAAGTAGAGAGATATCTGGAAACCAGTAGACAGAAATATATGGTTGAGGCTTGGAGGGATTTGGGAAAGGTTATAATGGAAAGGACTTTGTAGAAGCGGGACTGCTGTGACAATCGGTACATATAGGAAGCCACCGTATTTTCTCTCGGAAGAGAGGGACCCAAAAAGGTGAGCTCACATGGAAGTCATAAATGTCACTGTTTCTGGGCATCTTCATAAGTCCTAGGTAGCAGGAGGGAGAGGGTATGAAATGGTCAGCCTGCCCATAATGTCTAATGACTAAGCAACACGACAGCACGGTTACCAAGTAAACCAGGGTGATCACTGGTCATTTACATCCTACTTTATCATGTAGCTACTCATGCAAACTGCTAATAAAATGAAATTCAGTGTCTCTAATCTCTGATTGTGTCTACAACATGCACAGTATGTTTAAATTTGATAGAACTATAGAATGATCGTTTATTTCTTTATTCCTTCTGAAGCCATCTTCCTCTCAATTTGAGATTTTTTTTGACATGGATAATGCAGGTCACAGAAGGAACCCTTCTTTTTTATTTGAATAGACCAGGAATAGGAATGATAAATAACAAATAACTGAAATTCAAGTCAATCTCGAGCCAAACAGAAAGTCTGATAATATTATTAACCATATGGAAAACCCACTTGGATTGCTACACTAATTCTGCTACCAATAAGATTAGTGCAGAAAAGACTGAATGAAGTCACTTCAATATTAATTGGTCTTTCAAAGCTTAAACAGAAATGGCTATTTTAAATTAATTTAGGAAGACTACAGGCACTGATTTTTTTAAATAGTGGCATGAAAAGAGAAAATGTAAGTGCTAAGAGGCTTAAGAACATTATTAAACTCATTTATTATTCTTTTTTTAATATAGAGTAAATTATAGAAATCTTACAAAATCAACAGAAGGAAAGATAATAGGCTATCATGAAATATGCAATTTATTTTTTAAATGGGAAAAGAACTATTGAATCATAAATGGAAGAACCATTAGGAAGTTATGCAAACATTTCCCCTTCGAGTAATATAAATCCTGTATCACCCTAATGTCTATGCCCCAATAGTTTTATTCATTATCATAAATTTCAGAAGTCTCATTCTTTCACAATATATTTCAAGGCATTTTATTTTCATTTTTAACAATTAAACAATTTTATCATCTCATATCTTCAAAATATATTCTGCAGTTTGTTAAAAAGAAATGGGTATGCCTAGCAATTAACAACATAGATAATGGATTAACTTGATTTTGCTTTACTTCATTGTTATCTTTCACCTTTAGGAATTACAATTTTTAAGACTGGAAACAGAAAAGGCCACAGGTAGTCCAAAATTTCAGACATCATGAATATTCTTTGTTATAATCCTGCCATAGGGACTTTGCATTAAAGACAAACAGGAAAAAAATTCTTCAGTCCCCTCCCTAGCTTCACCTCTTACCAAGAGAACAGGCTCATGACCTAAGAATCAAATAGGTTCTAGAGTCAGACATACCTGGATTCAAATTCTTGTTCCTCTATTTATGAATACCATAATTATATGCTTGAATAAGTAAGTTATTAACCACTTCTGGGCCTCAGCTTTCTACTCTAGAAAACAGACACAAAGATATCCCACAGGAACCACTTACAGTGTATGTGACAGGATCTAATATAATACTTAGCAGACATTGGCTGTTCCATAAATATTCATTTTGCTTTCGTTAAAAGTCAGTTGGCACACATTTTCAAAATCTGGCTGATTGAACCTGTGTCTCACCAAACATCTTTTCAAATTCTAGAAATCTACTGTAGAAGTTTAGGGTCAAAACAGTGGAGTCATCCTGAATTATCTTGGATAGAAGACACAAACTTTCTAAGTCTATTTCCTTGTCAGTAAGATGAACAGTAACACAGCCTATTTCGCTGGGTGAGAGCAGAATTTCTCAGCCTCAGAATTACAGACATTTTGGATGAAATCATTTTTTGTTGTAGGGGGTTGTCTTGATAATTCTATGATATTTAGCAGCATGACGAGCCTCCACCCAATAGATGGCCTAAGTAGTTCCATCCCAAGTTATAACAACCAAAAACATCTCCAGACATTGCCCAATTTATTCTGGGGAACAAACTAAGCCTTCATTGAGAACTACTGGATTAGAATAAGTAAAGTAACTTGAAAATTACTTAACACAGTACCTAGAACACAGTAATTTTCAATAGATGTTAGTTATTAATTTTTACCCAGTTATAAAATTAAGGATTGCATTTCTGATTATGTTATCTCTTCAATATCATGCATAAGCATTGGTGACAGTAAAGAAACTGCTCAAAGAGGAGCCAGATTTTTCCATAATGACCCCAAAGCCACCAAAAATAAAATGATTAGATACAATTATTTTGGACGAATATTCATTTGGACCTTGGGTATAAGGTGATGCTGGCATCCTGCTCTGCCTGACCTCCTTCTAGGGACCATTCTGTCTTTCCTAGTTGGTGCCATGCTGTGTCTCTTAAAGCAAGGTTACATCATGCTGCTCAGGAAGCAGGCTGAACAATGGGAATAACTCAACTCTGCATTGAGTCACGCCAGTTTGGGCTTCATGCAGGGCTGATGCAGCTTGCACATGGCTATCACTTCTTTCAGGCTCTCCTTTCTTTCAAAAAGCCTTCTCCCAATTCTACCATGTGACCAGCATGTGTGCACATCTTCTGTGTATGCTTCAAAAGTGCAGGTGTCACAAATAAACGAGTTCACAATTTAGGATGGAGTTAGTAGATTCTTGACTGTCTCTGAAAGTTAGAAGTGTATTATAAAAACAAAACTTACATCTATATGTAAGTTGACTGCATCAGACTCACCCCATGGGCATTAGAGTGTGACAATAGTAGTGAGCCATCAGTAATGTCCCAATAGATCTCACTGACTTGCCACACGTAACACTTGTTTGCATAGACCACAGGACTGCAAACTTCAGCAGCCACTCACTCCCAGTCAAATCCAGGCCCTCATCTCTTTTCCAAATAAAGTGTTATTGAAACACAGCTACATTCATTTGTTTCATTCATCTATGAGTGTTTTTGGCTACAGTGGCAATGTTAAGAGGCAGAAACTATGTGACCCACAAATCCTAAAATATTTACTACCTAGTTGTGGTAATCTGATAATGACTCTCAAAGTCATTGCTATGTTCTAACTTGTGAATGTTACCTTATTTGGGAAGAGTCTTTGCAGGTGTAATAAACAAGTTAAGGATCCTGAGTTGAGATCATTCTGGCGTATCTGGGTAAGCCCCAAATGACAGCAAAAGTGTCCTTGTCTGAGACAGGTAGAGGGAGATTAGACACACTCAGAGAAGGAAAAGCTAACGTGAAGATAGAGGCAGAGATTGGAGTGATGTAGCCACAAGCCAAGGAATGTCAAGACATGTTGGCAGCCACCAGACTCTGGAAGAGGCAAGGAAGTGTTCTCTCCCACAGCCTGCCGGGGAGGATCCTGGCCCTTCAGAGCCCATGCTGGCACCTTGATTTTGGACTTTTGGCTTCCTGAACTGTGAGAGAATAAATTTCTGTCTGTTAGAAGCCACCAAGTTCAGGGTAATTTATTACAGTGGTCCCAGGACATTAATACTCTGGCCTTTTATAGAAAAAGTCTTCTGCAACAGGCAAAACCTGTACCAATCAATGCATACATCTACCGCCCAACATAAGGAAGAAAATCTTTACACACACTATAAAAGCCATCTGCATACCCTTCCCTGATAACATCTAAATGTGATATTTACCAAGCCTGTGTATACCTTTTTACATTTATCAATAAGGTATGCATCCAAAGCAAAACAGTATCATTTAGAATATGTTGCATTTTACATAAAAGGTATATTTTTATGTAACCTTCTAAAAGTTGCTTTTCTAGCTCACTGTAATATTTTTAAGATTTATCCACTTTGATACACGAAGATTTAGTTTCTCTCAATGTTGTAGTATATCACAGTTCCTTTATTTACTCTCCTATGGATGGACACTAAAGTATTTCTCATTCTCATTATGATGAAGAGTACTGCTATACTTTGAGTGTGTCCCCCACAATTCATGTGTTGGAAATGGGGTTCTTGGAGTGGCAATGTTGGCTGGTGGGTCGTTGAGAGGTGATTAGGGCATTAAGAGGAATTAATGCCAGTCTTGAGGGACTGGGTTAATTCTCAGAGCAGTAGGTGAATGAGTTCTCGCTCTTGCAGGACTGGATCAGTTACTGAAAAGAGTGGGTTGCTACAAAGCAAGGCCGCCCCTCACGTGTTGTCTCTTTCACACACACTAGCTTGCTCTTCTGCTTTTCCACCATGTTATGAGGCAGTACAAAAGCCCTCACCAGAAGCTGCCACCATGTTCTTGGACTTTCTAGCCTCCAGAACTACAAGCCAAAATAAACCTTTTTATCGCTACAAATTATCCAGCCTCAGGTATTCTGCTACAGAAACAGAAAACAGAGAAAGACAAGTACTATTATGAACTTTCTTATATATGTCTCTTATGCACAATTGTAAAAATAACTCCAGGATTTTTATTTAGAAATGAACTTTATGGGGAATGTGTCTCTTCAGCTTTATGATGTCAATTGCCTTTTAAAGGAATTCAATAAATTACACCGCAATCAGTAGTGTTTCTGTGTTCCTGTTTCCCCAATCCTCACCAACCCTTGACATAAGCAGGTTTTTAAATATTTTTTCCATGTGTATGAAGCATTTGCTGTTTAGAGTAAAGCTTGCCTTAGTAGACAATAATAACGTTTTATAAATGTTAACTCCCCAACTTCATACTCACAGTGGAAAATAAGGAAGCAAGTTTATGATAGAAAAAATACCAAAAATAATAACAAAAGAATTTTTAAAGACATAGTTTAAATTGTATCTGGTATACAGTTGGAGTACCTGCAAAAAACATTGGATTAACTGTGTGTGACTTTAGGTCAACCATTTTAACTTTCGTGCAAGCTTTTTTTGTTCATTAAACGGGAGGTTACTTTCTCTGTGGCCCCTTCCTGCTCCAAAAGTCTCTGCCTGTAATAAAAAATAAAAAAAATAAATAGAATTCCAAGCAAAGCTGGCAATTCTATCACTTTAATGCCTCTTTTCTTCAGAATATATGAACAATTGCACAAAAGAGTCATATATCCTTTGGATGGTTTTCTGCTGTATCTGCCTACCTCTATAAAGCAGGAACTATTCCACACTTCCCCTCATTCCTTCAGCTCCAGCTATCCTGGCCTTCTTTCATTCCCTATTGCTCCAAGAGGGAACATTCTTGCCACTGTATGACTCTAGCTAATCCTTACCCTCCTTCAGGTCTTGGCTCAAGTGTCACCTGTTTAAGGAATCTTTCCCCAAGCTCCCCGTCAAGATCAAATTCCCCGTGATGGCTTCCTATGCAACACACTTATCCTTGTAATACAGGCAAGTCCATCGTTAGGCAATAAATGAGGTTCACCATTCAATCATATAAAATGTGGGATCACGTTAGAGTGAAGTCTGTGGAAAACTGTTACTTCTCAGTTTCTCTTTACTGTCACAGAAGGCAGAAAGATAAACACAGTGAAAGGTATCTGGAATACAATGGACTGAACTGAGAGTTCCAAACAATAATGAGATTGGAGAGGGAGTTAGGGATCATCCAGTTCCTTATAAAGTTTAGGAAGGATTTTAGAGCTTATTCTCAATTTAATTAGAAATCATTTTATTTCTACAGTGTCTTATTATATTTTTCTTCCCCAATCATAAAATAGTTGAAAAAACTACTGAACTACCCGTCAACTCCTTAAGGAGGTTTGCCCTAAGAAATTAGGAACTGGAAATTGAGAATGGAGAATGAACACTGGATCAAGCATCAAAGTCAACTATGTTATAACTGGTTCTACAATTCCAAGTTTGTGTGTTATGGGATAAGTTTTCTTGAGTTTTAGTCCACATAAACTCTAGTTTATGTGTCATTAATGTCCATCTTATTACCTGAAAATTAAACTTCAGGAAGGTAGGATTTGGTGTAAATACAGAGTAAATGTTCAGTAATCACTGGTTGAAAGGAAATGAAAAGAAAAAAAGAACCATATCAATAGTTTATTACTGGGAGAGAAAAAGAGAATATGACACTATAGAAATAATACACTTTATCATTAAATTTAGGATAAGCTTCAAAGTCCTTTCTAAACCCTCTAATGGACTGAATGATCCCTACCCTCTCTCCAGTCTCATACTCCCGTGCCCCTCACTCATCATCCTCCGGCCAAGTAAATGTCTCTGAATTCTTCAGTCACCCCAGGCTTCTCCTCCTGCCTGGAATTTCTTTCTCCCACATCTTTACTTACGGGTCTCCTCATCTTTCTCACCTTGTCCTACACATCACCTCCTCAGAGAAACTCCATCTGAAAAGCCTATTTAAGCCGAACCTACCCATACCTCCAAATCCAGCTATTATTTTCTGCTGCTTGTTTATTTCATAGTCTTCTTTCTAGGCTTAGAACACGTTTCTTAATTTGCTTTGGGTTTACTCCTGTATTAACTTCTTTATGTATGCAAGCTGCATGAAGGCTTACCTCTTTGTATTCTCAACTCCTATCACAATAACTGGCTCAGAACACATACTGTGTTAGTTTGTTTTCATGCTGCCGATAAAAACATACCTGACACTGGGTAATTTATAAAGAAAAAGAGGTTTAATGAATTCATAGTTCCAAGTGGATGGGGAGGCCTCACAATCATGGTGGAAGGCAAAAGTCACGTCTTACATGGCAACAGGCAAAGAGAGAATGAGAGCCAAGCAAAAGGGTTTTCCCCTTATGAAACCATCAGATCTCATGAGACTTATTCACTACCACGAGGATAGTATGGGGGAAACTGCCCCCATGATTCAATTATCTCCCACCAGGTCCCTCCCACAACATGTGGGAATTATGGGAGCTACAATTCACGATGAGATTTGGGCGGGGACACAGCCAAACCATATCACATACTTAATAAACATTAGGTGAATAAACAAACGAAGATGATGCTACCCTGAAAGCATAGTTACCTGTGCAGGGGGAGGGCACAGAGCTCATAAGGAGAACTCAGAGGAACTACAGTGTCCCTCTCTGATAAAAGGCTCAAACACTGACACATCTACCCAAAAGAAGGAGATGAGGCTGTCAGGTAGTATCCAATCTTCTCTTCCAGCCAGCAGGACAGCCAGCTGGAGTCATCAGCATCAATGCAAATGTGTTGTCTATAAGGTCTAAATTACATCAATTTATCATCAAACTAAAATTTAAAACATTTTTCAAGAAAAATACACAAGCAAAACATATGAAAGTATTTTATTCCAAGCAGCTTACATGATTTCTCGTGAAATTCTGGGTCTTTTCAAGGTCATCAGAAAACAAAACCAAAGCAGACTGGAGGCTTCTGCATATCCAGTCTCCTGATTTCATCATAGAATTAAATATAAGGCCTCATTTAGGAGGATCTTGTGAAGCCCCAGAGATTCCCTCAAAATTCATCCTGAAATTAGAGACTTTAGTTCTAAAAACAACCATGATTAAGCATGACATCTACAGATGCTTGCTCTTCAATAAAGCTGTAATTTGGGAAAAATCAAAGCCATAAGGCACTAAATTATATAAGGGAGGCTTTTCATTACTCTCTAATCTAGCTCACTCTGGGTTAAGAGGCAAATGAAATTTGATTATTCGGCCAGTTACTTTTCAGCTTCTGTGTTTAATTTACTTTTTCTCAGAAGATTAAAAAAGTCACACGAACTATTATTAAATGTAGATTTGAACTTGAGTTTGCTTTTTTACGATCATTTGTTAAGTGATTAGTATTTTTAAGGAGCCAAGGCAATTCATTTACTATGATTTACCCTAGCTTAGTCAATAAGATGCCTTAATTAAAGTATAGCTGAAATCTGCTATTCATTTTTTAAAATAGCTATCCCAAATAAAAGTGAAAAGTAACCTTATTTTTATTGACTGTTTACAGTTTTTTTATTTTTTTTCTGGTGCATACAATGAGTTGACAGCCTCAACTAACCAAAGAACTAATTTAATATTTAAAAAGAATCAATTCTGGCAACTTTAGAATCTTCAAATAGAAAAGTCCTCTTTACAAAAAAGGAGCTTAAACAATAGTCTCCGCTAAGGTGTTGCTGCTTTTTTAATTAAGATGTGAAAGATGGAAGGTTTATAAAAAGATAGCCAACCCCTAACATCTACTGCAATGTTCCTATACTTGTCAATTAGACAAAATACAAGTTTTCTGTGCATAACGTGGCAGCTATTTATATATTCTATAAAAATGTTTTAACGGATTTACAAAGAAAAAGAAAACTGGTTATAAGATTCTCTCATTTTAACTGTCTAGTACTTCCTAACATCTATGTCCATGCAATGAAACCACCTGAGCTTTAAAATGAAGAGAAAAAGAGAGTGAGAATTTTTACAACTCCAATCCTGAGAGGCACTTGACTTTTTGAGATGGGATTTCTGAAAATATTCCTAAGTCCTGAAAGGCAGAAAGAATTGATATTCACACACACACACACACACACACATATGCAGACACACACACACACACACACACACACAGTCTGGTACTGGTGACGTACCTGTTAGACCCCTGCCCAGTATCATCAGCAATAGCAGGGTCCTTTAGTACTTGGTGCTTGGTCCCATCTTGTAATTTAATCACTAATGTTTTCATGGATCCCAATTCAGGCACAGCCCTCCAGACATCATCAGTACAGACACGGATTCTTCATCATCATTGTCTGTTTGGCCAAGATATAATCTCTCTTTTTAGTTCTTGCTCTTCCACATAAAAATTCCCTTTACATCTGAAGATACTAATACATTCTTTCATGTCACTAATTCTACAATATTTGCAAAGCACTAACTCACCCTCACTGATCTCCTGGCTTCCTAAAAATTAGGTGGTAACATTTCTTTATCTCTTTTACATCAGGCAATTGCCTTGTGCTATAACCATAACTGCAACATTATTTCTGTGATAACTCATCGAGAACATCCCTGGCTTTTCAAAACTCTTATTTTTTAAACTATAATGAACACTTATCAAATCCCTACTATGTGCTGAATATTGTTATGGGTATTGGGGATACAAAGATGATTATGATATTATCCCTGTGTTCAAGGGGTTTGATGATTATGGTATTGTCCCTGTGTTCAAGGGGTTTATTATCTAGTCAGGAAAATGGAGAATCTGACTGATGTTTTTAGTAGTGTGTGAAAAGTTTCATCATTTATTTACTCAGCAACTATCTGAGCACCTCATATGCATTAGTCACCGTATTAAGTGTCAGGTATACAATGGTGAAGAAATCGGTTCTGGTTTTTGTCCACATGTTCATGGAGTTTACAATCTAGTGTAGGAAACAAACAATAAGCACTGAAGCAAGCACAATTTTAAAAGTCAAATCTATGTCAGAGCTATGACACAAATAATGTGGATAAAGAAATACAATATACTGGAAGTGGCAGGGCTCAACAGTGAGGCGGCTATAAAGGTTTCCCCAAGAAGGTAAGGTAGGAGCAGATCTGGAAACACAGAATGAGCTGGCCATGTGCAAAAGGTCCTGAGACTGAAAGAAGGCTGGCATAGCTAAGGATAGGAAAGGGCAAGGCCAGTGTGACTAAAGCTCAACAGAGAAAGCAAAGAGTGGTGCAAGATGAAGTGGGGAGGTAGAAGACAGATCATATATTACATTATATGTTTTATATAACATAATATATATAATATAATATAGAGAGAGATATAATATATATTCCCTTCATTGCAATAAGAAGCCATTGAAATTCTTTTAGGTTGTGGACTATATTCACATATTTTTAAAATTCCCCTCTGAATATCATGTAGAGAGTAAACTGAAGAAGACAGGAGTGGGGGCTATTGTGGTAATCTAGGTAATAATGGTGGGTTAGACCATCTACTCATTTAGCAAAAACAATCACTGAGCTATGGTGCCCTTTGAATGTGTCCCCTCCAAAATGCAGGTGTTGCAACCTGCATTTTAATAGTATTAAGTAGTGGGCCTTTAAAAGGTTGTTAGGCCATAAGAATGCTTTCCTTTGAATGTTTCTTATAAAAAAGGGGTTTGGTAGCCAGGCATGGTGGTACATGCCTGAAGGCCAGCTACTTGGGAGGCTGAGGCAAGAGGATTGCTCGAGTCCAGGAGTTGGAGGCTGCAGTGAGCTATGATGCTACAACTGCACTCCTGCCTGGTGACAGGGTGAGACCCTGATTTGTATTTTGTTTTTTTTTTTCTTTTTCCTTTTTTTTTTTTTTTTTTTAAGGTATTTGGCTCTCTTGCCTTTCTGCCTTCTGCCATGTGAGGACACAGTATTCACAGTATTCCTCCCCACCGTGAGGGGAGCCATCTTGGAAGCAGAGAGTGGCCTTCACAAGCAACCTCTCTGATCTTGGACTTCCCAGCCTCCAGAACTGTGAGAAATAAATTTCTGTCCTTTATAAATTACGTATCTCAGATATTTTGTTATAGCCACACAGACAAATTAAGATAAGCAATTTCTTGTGCTAAGCATTGAACTAGGATTTAGCACTGAATAAGCAAAATCCTTGCTATGAGAAAGCCATCAGCCTAGTGGGAGAAATAAAAGACAACTGAAGTAATCGAATAAGCATTATATGTTGTATGATAACAAGGACTATTGAAAAAAATATGGCAGGGTAAGAGATTATAGCATTTGGGAGTGTTGATGGGGTTATGTTCTGAGTGTAACAGAGAATCACAGAGTGGTCTAAATCAGCCTGGGGAGGGAATGAAGACTTCTGAGAAGAGAAAACACTTGAGCATAAGTGGGATAGTCCAAATAATATGAGGATGGGGAGATGGGTGGAGGGATGTAGGAAAGTGGATGTAGAGGAAGGTTTTAGGAACCCCACCCCCAAGGCTTGAATGAAAGTTTCAGTGTAGAGAGCCAAGGAAGATAAGACTAGAGAAAGGAGAGGCCACTTCATGAAACAAAGGCCTGTGCAAAGCTAAGAATTTGGCCCTTCATCCAAGAGCTATGGAAAGGGCTTTAAGCAGGTGAATAAATTAGAACTATCACGTTTGGCATTATGGAAGATAGTTAGGAAGGAAGTCACTGGGAGACAGGGAAGTCAGTTAGCAAACATTGAGCATAAGCCAAAAGATGATGGTGCCTGTTAAAGTAGTGGAAAAGGGGGGAATCTGAGAGAGATCAAGTATGTAGAATGGACAGAACTTACCACACTGCTTGAATGTGTGCATAGGGGTGGGTGGTGGAAGGGAGAATAGTCTAGTGGACCACGTTGTGAGATGCAAAATCCCTTACAGCCCGCCCTTTCTATATGCTCTGACCTCACCTATGCCAGTGCTCCCACACCTTGTGACATTACCAGGGTTCTGTCAGCCCCTGGACATGCCAGGCTCCTTCTCAGCTCATGGTCTCTGCACCACGTGTCTCTCTGTCTAAAATGCTTCCCCCAGGCCTTTGCTGGTTTATCCCTTCTCTTCAGGCAGGTCTTTCTGCTCACATATCACCCACCTAGAAAGGGCTTCCCTGATCATCCTAGGCCGATCTTGATTACACGTCTTCACCTGCTCCTCTCTTGCAAATCATCTTACTTTCAAATCACATACATGTTAATTTGCTCAGAAGTTGGTTTATCCACACTTCCGTTTACATGTCTATTTACATATATGGGGAGAGTCACCGCTGAGCTCCCCAAGAGTAGTGGCATCACCTTCAAGGTTCACCACTCTGTTTCCAGCCCCTTGCAAATCCTCAATAAATATTTTCTTTTTTTTTTTTTTTTTTTTTTTTTTTGAGACGGAGTCTGGCTCTGTCGCCCAGGCAGGAGTGCAGTGGCGCAATCTCGGCTCACTGTAAGCTCCGCCTCCCGGGTTCACGCCATTCTCCTGCCTCAGCCTCTCCGAGTAGCTGGGACTACAGGCGCCCGCCACCACGCCCGGCTAATTTTTTTTGTATTTTTAGTAGAGACAGGGTTTCACCGTGGTCTCGATCTCCTGACCTCGTGATCCGCCCGCCTCGGCCTCCCAAAGTGCTGGGATTACAAGCGTGAGCCACCGCGCCCGGCCAATATTTTCTGAATGAATGGATGGATGAGCAGAGGAACTGGGTAACAAATTACATACAGGACTTAAAGCTTAGTAGTGAAGCTGCCAAATATAAAAGGTTCTTTTTTTTGGAGACACACAAATTAAAAACAGAAAGGTACACATTTGAAAAGAAAATCAAAAGAAGAAAAAGACAAAAATGAGAGCAGTTGAATCTTCTAATAAAATGTTTACTTTAGACCAGGGTGCTGTAGAGGCCCAGAGAGTCAGTATTTTAGGCTTTGCAAGCCGTAAGGACACTGCTCCAACTACCCAACTCCGCTGTTATAAACATAAAGCTGCCACAGACAACACATAAACAAATGGACATGCCAGTGTTACAATAAAATTTTACTCACAGAATAGGCTGAAATTGGCCAGAGAGGGATGGTTTGCTGACTCCTGCTTTAGACTAATCTAATGAAGGTAAAAAAGAATGACACACAATTGAAGCATATAAAGAAGAGGACCTAATCTTATTGAGACTCTTCTATGTGCTAGACCTTTTGCAAGATCCTTTGTCTACAAAACTCATCCAATCTTTTTAACAACTCCAGTAGATAAGCATCATTATGAACATTTCGAGTTCCAAGAGGAAAAATAACTTATCTAGGTCATACAGTTAAGGAGCCAGGCTTTAAATCCAGGAGGTCTTTCTCCTTCAAACCTCCACAATCATCATTTATGTTTTTGTCAATTCTTCCCTTATAGCCACAAAATACCATCCTATCCCTTTTTGGAGAGAGGTATAAACATCTGTGCATATGACATAAATATGTTGATTTCAACTGCACAAATATTTACCTATTACATAGTATGTGCCAGGCAGGCATTGTGAAATGTGCTGGAGGTTCAAAATTGTAGAGACCGTCTCTTTCTACGATTTGTCAAACTGTAGCTTGTTAATGTCAGGCTCTGAATTTCAAAGTATGTCATGTTCTTTTTGATTTTGCTAGAATCGCTAATGGTGCTCTCCACCATATTAATGATGTGTCTTCCGTGGCCCTTTCTGCCCTTTGTAAACAACCACAGGTGTGGATTTTGTTTTGTCTGTGTGCAAGGCTTGCTGCTGAGACACTTCCCCATTAGACTGCTGCCCACAGCACCAGCTGTTGTTACAAACTGCTGATTCCCAGCCACACAGCGTTTCGTTTCCAGTTGCTTCAGATGATATAACTCACTGTGTCCTTGAAGCCTGCATCCATATGTTTGGGTCAAAATACCTTCTCATCCTCACTGGACCAACATAATATCAAGAATGTTATTTCTCTAAGTGTTTTTCAGACAGGCTGAAGATGTGAATACATGTGCCACTGGAGTACAATTCTTAAAATACCTGCTTCTCTCCAGCATTGTCCTGTGTGACTTAGAGTTTAGCCAATAAAAATCTCCTATATTTCTTATCTAGTTATTAAAATTATATCTCAAAGTTATAATCATGCCTTTTTTTCCAGTTACTTTTTATGCAATGACATCAATATTTGAGAAAATTGTCTGAGGAAAAGGAAAAAGTCCTGATGTCACAAGCAATCTCAGACTATTCTTCACTTTTAAAACTTTATTCAGCAGCCTGTACCTATAAAATTTAGAGTATGGGATTATTTCATAGAAATTCTCCATGATTACATGTTTCCTTATCCCATTACAGTTTCAAAAGAAGCAATCAATATTTCACATTATCAGTGTACCATCTACCAACATCCTATTCTATCTATAAAAAGAAAATGTCATATAGGGAATATTTTGTCTATTATTTTCAAAGAACCACCACTTTCAGTATTTAGCATGGGTCACTGTGTTGGAAATCAAAGTGAATGCTATTCCGGGAAAAAGCTGGGCTTTGAGGATTTTCAAATAACAATTCAAATGACGTATTTGTTACCTAGATTGCCTTGGCCAGAGTTCTGTCTCCAGCAGAATTGGGGCCAATCAAGAGTTAGGATGCTCCTTCCTATCAGCAATATCAAAGCTTCTCCCTCTGTTTCATCCTCTGAGTCAAGGGAGACAACTAAATACTGTCAGTTCTCTTTCTTACATCCTAAATTGTTCTTCCAACCTCTCCTCCTGCACCTCTCTCTTCCAGCACCTGAGGCCTTTGAGAATTCTCAATAGCATGGATGCAACAGATTCATCAACCTTGTGGCTTCTTTGCTTCAGGTTTGCTCCTCTGTGGTCCATTCCTTACATAATCGACTAGTGTGATCATGTCATTAATGATAAGAACTAAGATTTATTTAGTACAGTTTTATTTTTTGTTTGTTTGAGACAGAGTCTCGCACTGTCGCTCAGGCTGGAGTGCAACGGTGTGGTCTTGGCTCACTGCAACCTCCACCTCTTGGGATCACGCGATTCTCCTGCCTCAGCCTCCTGAATAGCTGGGATTACAGGCATACACTGCCATACCCAGCTAATTTTTTTGTATTTTTAGTAGATACCAGGTTTCACTATGTTAGCCAGACTGGTCTCAAACTCCTGACCTTGTCATCCGCTCACCTTGGCCTCCCAAAGTGCTGGGATTAGAGGCATAAACCACCATACCTGGCAGAGTACACATATTTTTATGCATTACTAATTAAATTCAAGGGCACACAGATATGCCCCAAACCACTATCAATGCCATTTTTCAAATGAAAACAAAACAAAAAAGGCTTAGAGAAGTTAAGGACTTGACCACATCCAAAGAGCTACTAAGGGGTAGATTGAGGATTCAAACCCTGGACTGTCTAATCCATATGTGACCTTGTTATGTCATTCTATGCAAAATTTCTATTTCACAGATACAATGTCTGATTGATATAGCTTAGGTCAGATTCCACCTTTTGCCAGAAAGAATAAGGCAGCTTCAGTTACAGTTTTATTAACAGTATATCTAATAAAAGAGGGGTCGATTTTCAAATAAAATAAAAGAAGGTTGCAATTACAAGACGAATGAGTACTGGATTGGCAAAAGCAAGAGGTTCATGGTAGTTTTTCTCAGTAATCAACTGAAATCTCCCATTCAGAAATGATCTCAAATTCTGTTATTAGATAGATACAGTAGACACTCCACCTTGCAGTGAATTTGGCTCTTAGAAAGAGAGTGCTACAAGATGGACACTAAAATATGGATTAACTGAGTGGTGTCATTGGGTTCAAGAACAGGGAAGAGCTAGGACTTTGACACCCCCACTGGGTGGTGGCAACATGTTTGGTAAAATTGTGACCTATTTTACCTTGACTTAGAGACCTTATGCCCCACAAGGTGGTAGTATTAGGAAAACGTCAACATACTGGCTATATCTTTCTGCCTTCAGAAATGTCCTATAAGAGAAATGAACCTACATCAGAGCGAAACTAAAAATAATGGAAATATAACTGTGATAAAAACAGGCACTTTGAATGCTGTACATCTCATGCTTTGGAATCTTGCTGGATGAAAAAAGTATATTTTTGTACCACCCCACAGTAAGTGGGAGATATAGGAAAACTGGAGCTCAACAGGAGGTAGAACTGATACGACTGGAGAACTAGTTCTTTCCATGCACATCATATTAGAAAAAGAGTTCCACAGACAAAGACAAGAAACTGTGGATTTGCTGAGTGGAGTAAGTGGGTTGGAGAACTGGGGAGAGTCAGGTGGTCCAGGCTAGGACTGTGACACTCCCCTCCACTGACGGTAACATGGTTGGTCAAACTGTCACCTGATTCACCTTAACTTAGAGACCTTATGCCCACCAAGGTAGAAGAATACTAACCAGAGTAAGATGCCCTGCCAGCAAATACAGAAATAACAGTGGTGGGTTTCATTTGAAACAAATTTCTAATTTTCATAGGGAGAGGCCATTCAGCTAAAAAAAATAAGAAACCTTTGGTTTTAAGACAGTGTCCGGTCAGATCACTAACTATGGTGATCAGGGGATGAAATTTTCAGGGGCAAAAAAATAGACTGGAAGCCTATTAAGTATGTGAGCAAAACGTTTTGCCAAGGAAACCCAAAAACTAGCCACCCTTCCCTAAGTCAATCCTGAGATCTTGGAACTCCATTTCTGGGGACCTGTCCTGTTATATCTGGGTAGACCTGTGAAGTATATCCTTACCTATAATTGACCCCAGTTGGGACCGTGGAGAAATATAAACAAAGAACATCTTATAAGACAGAACAAGAAGCCAATGGGGATGATGAACAAAAGAGATTCTTCCAGAAAGCAGACCACCTAGGCTGCCTCATAACTGACTACAGAATTTAATCCACTGTCACGGTAGAGTTTTGTCTTAACAGTTCTGCCCCTGTCCAGCAAGATGTGTGTGCTGCAGATTGTAGACTATAGTGTGTTCCCTTCCTGTCTTTTTCTAAATGGGAATCTAATTGCAGTTTACAATTGCATATTCAGAATATTGGGGGCCAATTAAGTTTTAACTACATTGAACAACTATGAAAATCCATATCCAGTCACTATTGAGATGACCATAAATCACCCAGAGATCTTGGATTCGAAGATAGATAAACTGGATGAAACTTGGGATGGTCACTCTCAAGGAGAGGGCAAGCACATTCTAAGTAGCTTTGATAATGTTAAATACATATTTGGGAAGAAGCTTTGATACGGATGTGAGACAGCCCAATGGACGAACCATACCATTCAGCATTAGTAGCCTACCCAACGGCCATTTCTCCTTTCCTCCTTGATAACAGAAATATGATTATGTGTAAGGTGGCAATATGCCCAGCTCCTGGGATAAATTATGATGCGTCTATCTAGATAAATCGTGGGGTTCCCATAGCCCTTTGCCAAATACTCACTTTCCTACTCACCTTGCAGCTTCAGGCAGCCAAAGGAGACCTAAGGGTGAGAACATCAGGGGTGGAAAAGTTCTATACTCTGATAAAGGGAATATTTCCCTTTCTTTTCTATACTTAGAAAAATGTGGAAGTCATTTTGTGATTATGAAGCAAGCAATCATTGCAAGGATAAAAAACTCACATGCTGCAGATTGCAGAAAAGTGAGAGAATCTGGATCAGATTTCTTGTTAAGTAAATCAACCTTATAATTGATGTCATAGTGGAGATTTATGTTACAGTTAAAAAAAGGTCTAATTAAAAAACCAATTCATAAGCTGTATGCAGCATATGGAAGAAGCATACATATTTGAGGAACAGGGAGCAAAGATGATGATCAAGTCTTTCTGAATCCTGACTTATTTAAAGACTACTGTCTATACCGTTCTTGAAACTGTTATTTTCACAAAGTATTATCTTTAAACTGATGCTGAATTTGTGCAGTATGTGGAACTGTTAATAAATATACAAAGGGTCAAATCATACCAAAATAGACAAAACACTTTACTAAATACAATTGAGTACAGTATCTGTAGGCTCCACATCCTTGGAACCAACCAAGGATTGAAAATATAGTTTTAAAAATCGTCTGTACTAAATATGTACAGACTTTAATGTGTCATCATTTCCTAAACAATATAGAATTACAACTATTTACACAGAATTTCCCCTGTATTAGAGATTATGAGTACTCCAGAGATGAATTCAAGTATACAGAGTGATATAATGGATTTTGGAGACTTTGGGGTGTTGTTTGGGAGGTGGGTGAGGAATAAAAGGCTTCATAGTGAGTACAGTGTACACTTCTCTGGTGAAGGGTGCACTGAAGTCTCAGAATTCACCACTATAGAACTTATCCATGTAATCAAAAATCACCTGTACCCCAACCTATTGAAATAAAAATAATTATAATTAAAACAATAAAGTACATGGGAGAATGTACATAGGTTATATGCAAAAATACTATACCATTTTATATCAGGGACTTGAGCATCCACGGTTGTTGGTATCCAGTGGAGATCCTATAACCAATCCCCTATGGATACCTATGGATATTTACTGAACTGTTACCAGCAGGCTGCAGATATAGTCAGATACTAACGGACACTTACAGTTGAAAACCTGTTAAGAAGTGCACTGTACATTTTCTTCATTTGCTTAAAAGCAGCTTCCTAGAAGCTGTCTAGTGTTACCTTGTCTTAATCTTTTCAAAACCTACAGAGTTTTACAGACTTTTAGAATGCATCATGGTAAGTACTGTCTCTCTAATCACTGGACTTTTACTTTTAAGGCCAGCTTTAGAAGATATTTTCCTTTAAGTGCTTGAGTTTTCCTTGTTTAGTTTCTCTGATATTTTTTCAATTTTACTTCTTTTACTCTGCTTAATACTATATCTATTCATTTTTATTGAACAGATTGTTTCTTCCCTAACTAATTAAGATTCTCAGTAGCATTTGACTCAGCTGTCACGCCTTCCTTCTTGGTTTCCATGACATCACACTCCTTTGATTTTTCTTCTCCATCTCTGACATTTACTCTTGGTGCTTTTGCTGTGTCCTTCCTTGCTCTATCTCTAAATGTTAAGAAGTCCCAAGACATATGCCTCACCTTCTTCTCTTCTCTATGCATAATCTTCCCATGAGTAATCATGTTCTGTCCCAATTTTAAAGAAAATATACATTACAAGGCTCAAACATTAATATCTTCAATCCCAATCTCTACTCTAAATTATATTATCTAATATATCCAATTCCCTAGTTGACATTTCTACTCAGATATCTACAGATACCTTAACTCTGACATATCCAAAACTGAATTGGTTTTTCAGCCCCTTTCCATTCTTCTCTTTCCTCAGTTTTCCCCATGTCAGTAAACAAGGCCACCACCCTTGCAGTAGCTCAAGCCAAATGCCTGGAAGTCACCCTTCCTTCCTCTCAGTTCACATCTCTCAGTTCACAAGTCTGCTTACTTTACCTGCACAATACATCTTGAATCTATCTAATTCCACTGACATCCCAATCTAATTTAGTCAACCAACACCTCCTGCCTGGGATACCACCATAACAGCCTAACTCATCCTCCTGCTTCTTTTCTCCCCATCTCAATATCCATTTCCCATAAATCAGCCAGAGTGGTCTTTTTAAAAATGTAAATTATATCCCATCACTTCTCTGCATAAAACCCTCCTCATAGTGTCCTAACACATTTAGATTCGAATCCAAATGCAACCTTCTAGCCTCCAAGGTTCTCCCTGGGTAATCTGGCTCCCACCTACCTCACTGACTCATCTCACATCTCTCTGCCTCACTCCCTATGCACTAACTTCTCTGGCCTCTTTTCTCATCCTCATATAATCCCAGTTTATTCTGCTTTGGAGTCTTTGCATGAGCTGTGTCTTCTCTCTGGAAAACTTTTCCTCCAGATAGTCACATAGATGAATTTTACTTATAATCTAGGCCTCTGCTCAAAGTCAGCTCTTCAAAGAAGCCCTCTCTGACGAATAAACCTCAACAAGCCACCCTACTGCTCTTGGCCCATGATGCTGCTTTCCTTCCTTCCTTCCCAGCAAGCACTGTCTTCCTCCAAAATAACCTACACTCCTTGAGAGCAGGGACTTTGCCTGACTCTGTCATTGCTGTGTGCCTATTTCCTAGACACATTACACATGCCCAGTAAGTATCTGGTGAATTGCAAATAAGTTTATTGGGTTCTTAAGCATTAGGGAACCTCTTCCTAAAATTCCCTTAGCTCCTCTACCTTAGGAAAAGTATTTTCTTTTATATGCTTCATGGTTTTAAGATTAATCAGAAAAGACATTTTGCAGCCAATTCTTTATTCATTCAATCAAGAAATAATTACTGTGCCAAACATTTTGCTATACAAAGAGAAATGAGACAGCAGATTCATTACCTAGTGGTACAGAACGGCACAAAAATGAGTGAGTACAATATAAACTGAGATCAATCAAACTACTAAGATATCTACTAATGTGGCCTTGTGCAAAGGGGGCCAGAAGTGGAGTGAAACAAAAATCAGTAATGAATACAGAAGAAGGATGACATTTGCTACATATA
This sequence comes from Symphalangus syndactylus, assembly GCF_028878055.3. Taxonomy (NCBI): domain Eukaryota; kingdom Metazoa; phylum Chordata; class Mammalia; order Primates; family Hylobatidae; genus Symphalangus; species Symphalangus syndactylus. The sequence goes on from NC_072438.2 coordinate 29,694,932, forward strand.
AATGAGTCAGAGGTTGAGCTCTATAAGCTACAAGGAGAAAAGACTGCATTTGTTTCATTTCTCAATCCCATACAATGATGCCCTCCAAAATCACAATTATAGAAGGAGAGATTTTTCTCTGTATGTCACAACGTTATTATAACCTGAAAGTCAAGTTTTACTGAATTCAAGGACACTGCTTCCAAGTATCTTATGTGATTCAATTACACACAATTTTATATTATCATAATGCAAGGTGACAGATTACATAGAACTGCCATAAAATAGATGCTCTCTCAATTTATCCTCCTTCTCACAGCTGCCACCCTATTCTCTGCCAGCTTCCACTGCACCCTCTATCATCACCCACTGCCCATGTCCCATGGCTTCCCATTACACTCTGATCTCTGATACAAAGAAATAGGACTAAGCTTCTACCAACAGACTGGCCTGCCCACTGGCCTTCAAATGTGCCTTACTCAATCCCACATTCTCAACCCAACTACCCATTTAAAATACCTTTTCTTCTTATGCCAAGTATGGTGGCTCACACCTGTAAGCCCAGCACTTTGGGAGGCCAAGGCAGATGGATCATCTGAGGTCAGGAGCTCGAGACCAGCCTGGCCAACATGGTAAAACCCTGTCTCTACTAAAAATACAAAAATTAGCCGGAGTGGTGGTACATGCCTGTAATCCCAGCTACTTTGGAGGCTGAGGCAGGAGAATTGCTTGAATCCAGGAGGTAGAGATTGAAGTGAGCCAAGATCGTGCCATTGCACTCCAGCCTAGGTGACAGAGTGAGACACTGTCCCTAAATAAATAAATAAAATAAAATACTTTTCCTTCTTGCTTCTAATACTCAAATGCTACCAGTTCTTCAAGTTCAAGGGGCTCATCTCCTCCATGAAGTCTTCCCCTCCAGCCACTCTAGCTCGCCGTGGGCTCATCCTTCTCTGACTACACACAGCATTCACTGCCTCTGCTAGCTATTTGCAGCTTTTTACAAACCTCCTGGAATTTTTAAACGTCCATGTATCTGAGTTTTAACAATCTCCTAACTAGATTATTTGATTTTTTAATATGGTGGCTCTGTCTTCTAGTTCTTGTCTATCCACACCCATAAAAAACAGTGGTGTCACCAGAGGAAGTGACCAGTTCCCAAATCCCAGCATTTTACCTGCATGAACATGTTTTGTCATGGTGCCACAGAAGGGAGTCAGGTATAGGTCAGGAGTATAGGTTAAACCAGTGATTGGGTTTCTACTTCTACAATGCAAATCCTTTTACACTTAGACCAAAAACTTTAGGTGTCAATAATCACATATCCAGAAAATTAGTAGATACAAATACTCTCTGAGATAAATTAATGTTTCTTGTTGAAGAAAGAAAAATAAACTCCTATAACTGAATAGTAATATAACCACAAATGGTTTTTATAGACAAGGAGGACAATTTCTATTAATGAATATATTTCTTTTTTTTTTTTTTTTTTTTTGCAACGGAGTCTCGCTCTGTCGCCCAGGCTGGAGTGCAGTGTTGTGATCTTGGCTCACTGCAAGCTCCGCCTCCCAGGTTCACGCCATTCTCCTGCCTCAGCCTTCTGAGTAGCTGGGACTACAGGCACCCACCACCAGGCCCAGCTAATTTTTTTGTATTTTTAGTAGAGACGGGGTTTCACTGTGTTAGCCAGGATGGTCTCAATCTGCTGACCTCGTGATCTGTCTGTCTCGGCCTCCCAAAGTGCTGGGATTACAGGCATGAGCCACCGCGCCTGGCCAATATATTTCTATATAATTCAGCCACATGGTCTTTGGATTAGGCTTCTGGATTAACGACAAACAAAAAGCTTTTTCTCTTATCTGCAAGAGCAACTTTACTGGCTGTTGTCTCCATTGATTTCATAAGGATCAGTGCTGACTCCACAAGCATAGATTTGGAGTATATAAGCTGTTAATTTCAAACAATTTTCTCAACACTCACAGTGGAAAGAGTTATTCAGGCTGCTGCCCTAGGGTCCGTTTCCTTATCCTCTCCTCTCTCTCCTCTATCCTCCTCTGTCGCTCTTCTATAATCTACCACTCCTCCCTGGCCCCCAATTGTTTGAGTTGGATTATGCTACTCCATTGGTACCTTCTGCTGCTCTTAAGCGAATGTCCTGAGTCCTTAAGATAGTGGTCACTGATCTCTAGCATGCATTTTCCTAATCTCTCTTGCATCACCTCTCTTCTCTCTCCTCCTCACTCACTCTACTCCAGTCATACTTGATTTCTTTCAACTCTTAGAAGATGTCATTTCTTTTTCATCCTCCAGGGCTGCACTCAGGAGATTTCCACCACATGAAATTCCTTTTCCCCCCACCCTCTATTGTCTGCCTAACTCTCACTTCTTCCAATTAAATGTTACTTCTTCATGAAGGTCTCTAGGAAAGTTTAGATTCCTCTGATGTAGTCTTTAATGACAATCATGAACTTTCTTTGGTAATACTCATAAAAATAATTTAATATCTAGAGGTCCACTATATATCAAGACCCCACGATAAGAGAGACTGTGTCTCTCTTGGTGACTGCTGATTCCAGTGTCTGGCATATAGTTCATACTCAAGAAATTTGTTGAATTAATAAATGATAATGGGACACTGGAGCTGGAAGACCTACGTTGGAGCCCCATTTTTGCTTACTGTGATCTTGGACAAATCACTTATCTCACAGATCCTCAATGTCTTAATCTTCAGAAAGGGCATTATCATCACCCACTTCTAGTATACTGAAAGAACAAAATGATATATATTCAGCCAAAGAGTTGGTATCTTGGAAAAGATTTATACAATTTAGCTATTATTTTTAATTGACTACAGATAGCCATAAGATTCACTGAGCTATATACAGCCAATACTTAATAAGCAATTGCTGTGGCTAAAAGCTTCCTATGCATTATCTCAAATAATGCTAACTTTTACAATACTTCTAGGTCAGTATTGTTATTACGCAGCCTCTTTACAGGTGGAGACAATTAAGTCACAAAGTAAGTGATGAATCTGAGATTCAAATTACAACAGACTCCAAAGCTTAAGTGAGACCACAACAAGCCTACCTCCCATTACTACAAATTCAATTCTATTTCTTAGAAGAAGAGAGTTCAGTTTTCAGAGCAGACAAACTACAACTTTTTTCTCTAAGTATGTTGTTTATATTATTGTAAAATACTAGTGAAACAGATAACCCTGTGGCCATGTATATTCATTCTCTATTGTTGCTGCAAAGAATTGCCACAAACCTGGCTGAAAACAAACAAATTTATCTTACAGTTTGGTAGGTCAGAAGTCTGACACTGAACCAAGACTAAAGTATTTGAAGTAGTGGTGCTGGGTTCCTTTCTGGACGCTCTAGGAAAGAACTCATTTGTCTTTTCCAGCTTTTAAGGCCACCTACATTCCTGGGCCTGTGTTCCCCTTGTATCTTCAAAGCCAAAAACTTTGAATCTCATTAAGCATTCTTCTTTAGTGACATCTCTCTCTGACTACAGTAGGAAAGGATTTTTACCTATAAGGACCCATGTGATCAGACTGGGCCCACTGACACCTGATCATCCTGGATAATTGCCCCATATCAAGGTCCTTAACTTGATTATATCTGCAGGGTCCCTTTAGCCATTTGAGGTGACATATTCACAAGTTCCAGGAATAAGGAATATGGATATCTTTGGAGGCCCTTTAGTCTGCCTATCACACCAAAGCAACAGATCTGCTAGAGGCCCACTCCACCTCATCTCCTAACACTCTCTGGGAAGAAAAGCAATACTCAGTAACTTTCAAATACCAGGGACTCAATGGAACTCTCAAGACACAGAAGAGGAGGCCTAGAAATTAGAAAGAAAGCAAAAGTGAGAGCTCCTGAAGACCTGTATCCATGTCTTGGCCTCATGAATGGCCATAACCCACCTTAGAGCTGGGGCATCCCAATAAATTTCAACACAGTGTATTTATAATGCTGTGACTAGAGAATGAGTTACAAGTAATCGGTTTACTTTTTTATTTGCATGTGTAATATTCAAGTCACATTACATTGTTTCTAATGAATATGGGAGATGTATCAGTCTTCTATACAAATTTGGGAGAATCTGATAAAGAGTAGAAAGAACAAAGGCTTTGGAGTCAGAAGGACATTAAATCCACTATCCACATGCTCTGACAATTACTGCACAAACCTCAGTCCCTGTATCTGTGGAATGATGACAATACTCACCCACATGATGTGGATACAACGATCTAAACCATTTATACATGTACACTCTAAAACAGGGCCTGACACCTACAAGAGCAAAATAAATGTTAAGCCCTCTCCAAGCAGTCTGCCTACATAGGTTATAAGTATAATAATCATAGCAAAAATATGATCTTCATTTTTGGATCCTTTCTCTTCTCACCCACTCAGTAACTGGAAAAGTGCCTAGTCCAGATTAGACTCTCTCTCTCTCTCTCTCTATATATATATATATATATATATACACACCATACTGAAGTTTTCTTTTCCCTTTGGATCTAGAGAATAAACCCCTGGTTTGGATCAGTGATGAATTAAAGAGTCAGCTTGGGCTAGCAAGACCTAATACCCTGAGTTACCCTCTGGAGCCCTTGGACACTGCTAGATGACTTCACAATACTCACACACAGACTGTGAAACTTAAAAATGATCTTGCATATAAGCCATGGTGGGTTATTAACATACAAAATAGATTAAAATACATAAAACAGCCCAATTCATCACACCCAGCATATCTTTAATAAGAGCACAAGTGACAACTGGATGAATGCTTTCCAGAAACCTAAAGACAGATTTAAATCACAAAATACCCTGTAATCAAAGAGTAAGTCACCTTTTCACCTAATGCTAAACGAACACATAAATTAGAAGAGTTTGTGGTAAACAAACTAATATTCTAGAAGCTAGTTGGTGTTTTCTAGTTCTAATCATTCGTAAAGCCCAAATGAAGAGAGCCTACAGTGTATGCCTGACTCTTGCAGAAATAGTATCTATTTGGGATAATCTCCCCCTGATTAAGCAAAGGATTATAAATCCATGACACACTTCTCAAATCCTAATCCCCCTTCTCTGAAAATGATGCTTCCTCCTATTTCGCAGAATGTAAATCTGTTGCATAGGTCCTCCCCAAACCTAATTTCTTCCCTAATGTCTCCAAGAAGAGCCTCAATACCCCATATTCCTTCCCAAGATCAACCTAACTACCCACTTACACACTTAGTCAATGTATATCTACAAACTGAGGGTATAAACATAAACAACATCCCATCTCTGCCCCAGAACAACTCATCCTCTTAGAGAGACATATACAGCAATAAAGTATTACACAAATAGTATTCAGCACTTAGGAAGAGTAAACTATATCCACCAATGCAGCTAGATCTCAAAAACATAATGCCAAGTGAAAAAGTCTTAAAATACACCATTTGTGTAAGTTTAAAAACATACACATAAAACACATTAAACACTGCTCATACATACTGACATGTCCAGATAAAAGATATTAAAATTAATGGGAAAGATACACACCAAATTCATGGTAGTGGCTGTAACTGCAGAGGAGAGGCAATTGAAAAGGCAATGTTGTAGGCGATAATAAATATGTCAACTTTATGGCTAACATTTTATTTATTTTATGGAAAAAAAGGCTGGAAGCAAATATTTTCAATAATTGTTAACTAGCAATTTGGGGCAGGAATCCCGAGGTATTTGTTACTGTCTACATTTTTCAGTATTTTTACAAGTAGTTAAAATTGAAATAGCCAATTGCACCATGTGTCTATATGGCATATACAAGGTACAATAGGGCTCTAAAAGAAGAATAGTTCTTTCTGTTGTGCTTTTACGCCATCATTCTCCACTACTCAAACACTGTTCTAATGAGGCCAATGCCTATAAACATGCCCAAATTTTTCCTGCTAAACAAAATGAACCAGCCAGTAGTTACTCCCAAGAACTGCTCAGTCTATTCCTTTTCTTTCTCAGCTAAACTTCTTAAAAGAATTGTCTACACCTGCTCTCCCACATCTCCTTAATCTCCTTACTCATATCCAAGCCCACTGCAATCTGGCTTCTGCCCCACTTAAATTGCTTCAACTCCTAACTGCCAAATCCTTTCAATTTTCATTTTACTTAACCATGCAAAGCACTTAAGATAATTGGCCAAATATTGGAAAACTTCCCTTGCCTTGGCGTCCACAGTACTACTCTTGGCTGTCATTCCTTTTATCTCCCTGCATGTTCCATCTCTGATTCCTTCTCCTGTTGCAGTCACTTAATTCTAGTCTATTCCTCTAGTAGTACATTCTAAGCTCTATTCTCCTCCTAAGTGACCTCTTCTGTTCGCATGGCTGTATCTGCAATCCACTGGCTCCTAAATGTGTATTTCTAGCCCCTTCTGGGATCAAGACACACACCTTCAACCATGAGCTGGCTATCTTACATTATTTGCAAGTATCCCAACCTCAATATATACTAAAGCAGCCATATCCTCAAGGATTCCACTGAAGATTAAAGCTAGACATGTGGAAAACTTCTCTACTCCTACTTTTCTTCCTCTTATTCTGATACAGAATGTCTTCTTGATTATACCTGCTACTATATCTCTTAAATGCAACACCTCTTCTCTACCTTCCATACTGCTTTAATTCAGGTCTCCTGGTCTATATTGTTCGTACCATTTTTCTAACTAGTTCCCATGACTTCTATGGAACTGCCTCATAATTTCCTGCTAAACAGAATCAATTGACTTTACCTTGCTTAACACCATTCAAGAGCCTGCAGATTTTAGTTTAAACTCCTCAGTCATAAAAGCAAGGCTCTGAAATAGTCTACTACCATCTACCTTTCCAGTCTTACTTTTGGATACATTTTTCTACACTGCCAATATTCAAGCCACATGGACCTCTCACCATTCCCTGACTATGGCTCGATTTTTCAAACAAATCTGAACCTTTGCACAGGCTGATCCTACCTCTAAATCCCTTTCTCTCTCCTCCACTTGATAAATCTCAACACAGTTTTTTAAGATCCCATTGGGATGTCATTTCCTTCTGCAACGTTTCCTTAGCTTCTCTAAGTAGGTAGTTGTTCCTGCACCTTTGCTTCCATGAAACTTTGTAGCTGGCTCGATTTTAGGACTTACGTCATGTTGCTCTAAGAGCTACTTGTCCACGTGTCCCTCTCTCCCAATGAATTGCAAGCAGGTGCTAGTCTTTTGTGACGGTTTATTAATTCAATGAGTATTTGAGAGCCAACCATCAGCAGGCCCTGTTCTAAGCTTATGCCATATACTGAACAAAACAGACAAACTCTAAACTCATGGAGTCTCAATTGCTGAGAACAAATTATGATTAGTAAACCTCAGTCATGATTTGGAGACGTTTAAATCATCAGTAAGGCCATTACAAAATCAGAGTGTTAACTAATCTTACTGTGGTAGCTTTTGCATGTCATTATAGAACAACATCTCAACTAGAGCCCATCTTTTACTTCTTTGCACCAGTGACAGAAATATGCACCTACTATAGGAGCTTTAAATGATTGAAGCTCAGCTTTTTTTTTTTTATGAAAACTATCCTTTTCTTTTTTTTTTTAATTATACTTTAAGTTTTAGGGTACATGTGCACAATGTGCAGGTTTGTTACATATGTATACATGTGCCATGTTGGTGTGCTGCACCCATTAACTCATCATTTAACATTAGGTATATTTCCTAATGCTATCCCTCCCCCCTCCCCCCACCCCACAACAGGACCCAGTGTGTGATGTTCCCCTTCCTGTGTCCATGTGTTCTCATTGTTCAATTCCCATCTATGAGTGAGAACATGCGGTGTTTGGTTTTTTGTCCTTGGGATAGTTTGCTGAGAATGATGGTTTCCAGCTTCATCCATGTCCCTACAAAGGACATGAACTCTTCATTTTTATGGCTGCATAGTATTCCATGGTGTATATGTGCCACATTTTCTTAATCCAGTCTATTATTGTTGGACATTTGGATTGGTTCCAAGCCTTCCCTATTGTGCATAGTGCCGCAATAAACATACGTGTGCATGTGTCTTTATAGCAGCATGATTTATAATCCTTTGGGTATATACCCAGTAATGGGATTGCTAGGTCAAATGGTATTTCTAGTTCTAGATCCCTGAAGAATCGCCACACTGACCTCCACAATGGTTGAACTAGTTTACAGTCCCACCAACAGTGTAAAAGTGTTCCTATTTCTCCACATCCTCTCCTTTTCTTTAGATGCCTGTAGGAACCCTTCCAAGAGACAGTATACAATTACACATTGTAGTTGGGTAGACCAATATTGACTCAGTTTCTCCACAAGTCAGCAGACATCAGACCCATACTGCATGGATTCAAGAAACAGAAAAACCACAGACAAGCTCTGTGTGGTTGAGTCAGAAAATATCCACATGTTAGTGTGGTAACCTATACCACATGCCTTTCTAAAATAGGCACTAGTACCATGAGTATCTAATGTAATCTTTGAGTATTTTGTAGACAGAGAGATTTAGGCTTCTCTGTAACTGATACATGTGTCATGAGTGAAACAGTGAGAAACTCAGAAAACAAAGAATTTGCCACTAACACAAAAGGACAATGCAGAGTCTGATCCATGAGGAAAAGTTCTCAGTTGGAACAGGAACAACAGCAACGGGCCTGAAGCCTTGAGGAAGGATGAATAGTTAATAAGAGATTGCAAGGTATCATTACCTATGTGATACTTGCTATTTGTGTTAGCAAACAGATAAATATATAGGGAAGTTACCTGCTCATACAATTGCACATTGCTGATAGTTCTTTGCAGCTCACTGGTTTGTTTTAGGCTTTAAAGTCTTCTATATCAGACTTTTCTCTTTATACTAGTAAAGCATAAAGAGAAATGCCTGTACAAGAGGTTACCGGTATCACTTTACTGCTGTTCTGACAGAAATCAAAACTTTCGGGCCAGTCAACTAAGCATGCCTTACTTTAAAGGTCAGATGCAAGGATGAGGTGAACCAGACCAGTGAAATCCTAAGTCTGGTGTGATCATCACTGGGTGTGTACACCTGGAATCAGCCATAAACTATTACTACTGCCATTGTGTCTACTATTATCTAAGAAAAAAAGGAGACAAGCTCTATTACTAATTAGCATACATACTTCTAAATGTATACATGTATAATCTATGAAAAAATCTATAAAAATGAGGAACATGCCCTAGATTTTTTACAGATAGGGGTCCATGATCAAAACATTTTGGAGAACTGCTGACCTAGACACCAGATGACTAATCGTGAGTTCTAAGTAACAGACCACAGTCAGATTTCAGAGGTAAAGCAAAGCGTAAAAGAAAAGGTAAATGGGGCCGGGCACGGTGGCTCACGCTTGTAATCCCAGCACTTTGGGAGGCCGAGGCGGGTGGATCACGAGGTCAGGAGATCGAGACCACGGTGAAACCCCGTCTCTAATAAAAATACAAAAAAAATTAGCCGGGCGTGGTGGCGGGCGCCTGCAGTCCCAGCTACTGGGAGAGGCTGAGGCAGGAGAATGGAGTGAACCCGGGAGGCGGAGCTTGCAGTGAGCCGAGATTGCGCCACTGCACTCCAGCCTGGGCGACAGAGCGAGACTCCGTCTCAAAAAAAAAAAAAAGAAAAGAAAAGGTAAATGAAAAAAAACAAAAACAAAAACTGAACTCCAAAATAGAGAAAATGAAAAAATTATTCCAGATATCACAAGGGTAAGTAGTACAAAGACATGATCTACAGTTTGCTGATTATAGAAATATTGTCTTCGGTTTTTTGCTGGGTGTAGGGACCAAGATCAGATAATGTGATGTGACTATTTGGTTATCTTGTTCCCCTGCTTAAAACCTGTGATCACTTCTCATTGCTCTTAGAATAAAGTCCAAGTATTTAATAAAAGTCAGACTCTTAGCCATCTGGACCTTATCTTTTGTCACTTTCTGTCTTTCCGCAGGGGTGGAATGGGGGGACGGGAAGGACCTCCTTATTTCACGTATGTTCTCTAACCTTGTTCTTCTCTATCTCTCAGAGTAATTCAAATGTCGACCCAATTTCTAATTCCTTTAATCATTATTTTCTGACCTATAAAACATATTAAGTCTTTTTCCCATATGTTCCTATAGCCTCCTGTGCTTGCTTTTCTGAAAAACTCAGCATACTCAGAATGTATTTTTCAAGGTCTTTCTTCCTTGCTAGCCATCTGTGAGGACAGGGAAGGTATCTGTAACTCCAAAGCACACAGCACAATGTTTGATTTATAAGAAGTGATAAATAAATGTGTTCATTGGAGTGAAGTTGAATGAAATGTGTCCTGACACCCAGAGAGAAAAATAGTTTGCCTCTGAGCTGCCTAAGTACTTGCTAATTTAATATGATGATGGCAGAAATATGAGACTTACCTAATAGTTAAAATAATACTTGACTGCTGTTTTATCAGTGCCTTTAAAGGCACTTCATATTCCACTGGTCAACAAATATTTGAGTGCCTCAATGGGTCCTGAAAGTGCTATGGCATCTTTACTCTGGGTTGGCAGACACTGAACAATTAATTAAAACTGCTTTCATTAAGGCACAATATTGAAAGGATTCATGACTTATTCTGGCAGGACAGATGATAGCTGAAGTTCATTGCTTGCAGTAATGTTATATATTCTGAGCTGGTTAGTCTTAGCAAGATTCCCTTTGCCCATTGTCCTTGGAGGGGGTTGGAAATGCAGGTGCGTGATCAAGCAGTGGACGGAAGGGAGTACAAGCAACTACGCAAATGCAATGCTCCAGATAAAAATCTCTTTGCACAGGATGAGATACATCCTTCAGAAGCTTGCCTATGCACTGCACTTCCAATGACTAGGTTGCCCCAGACTCTTATCAGGCACTAGTTTGTCCACAGTGGTCATTTTCATCAATTCCTTCAACTCAAGCCCTGCAGGTTACTTTCATTGCCATCCAAACCCCTCAAGCATTTAATGGTTCTTTTTCCCAAACCCACAAAGCTAGGTACTAAGGTTTCCTCTTCCCATGTAATCACTTCCCACCAGGCTCCATCTTCAACACTGGAGGTCACAATTAAACATAAGATTTAAAGGGGAGAAAATATCCAAACTATATAAGACCTCTATTCTGTATATAATATAGAAACCCACAGGGAGATTTTCCACTTCATTTGCTCTTTAACTGCATGCAGCACCAAACTGGACAACAAGCACTAATTCAACTAAGCCAAGCCCAGTCCTCCCAGAACAATTCTAGCTCAGCTCAGAGTACCACGTGCCACCCTCCACTCTTCCCACTCTTCCCCTGTCCTTCCCTGTCCAGGCAGGACAGTCAAGAAATAAGAGTTCAGAGTACAGGCTGTGGAGCCACGATGCCTTGGTTAATAAATACACCCACTCTCCCAATCACTAGATGTGTGACTTTGGGCAAGTTGCTTAACCCCTTTGAGCCTCGATTTACTTATCAATAAAAAGGATATTCAAAATTGCTTGAATGTCCCTCTTACCAGGGTATTCCTCTAACACCCCAAATATAATATTGAACTCAATGCTTTTGACCTTATGTGCATGCACATGTACAAACACACACACAATCTCCTTCTTCTGTCTTCTGTCATCTGAATAATATCCTCCCATCACCATAAGCAAAGGCCTTCATCAGTCACCCCAGCTGGAGTACAGAGCCTGCCTAGGTGCATGCCCTTGACTCCTGCTCCTCCTTGATCTCCCACCTAACTCCACCCACACATTCAATCAGTTACAAAGACCAACCACAATGCCCCAAGAACCTGCCACTAACACCCTTCTCGAACTAGACCTTCCTACTTAAAGCCTCGACAACTTTGATGACTTCTCAATGACCTTTCCACCTGGAGAGACTCTCCCTTCTTTAATCTTTCATTTACATCAGACAAGATGACTCTTCCTAAAGCATCACTTTTATTATGCCATTGTTGTCCTCAGAAACCTTAAATGCCTGCCCACTGCATAAAATCCACATTTCTTAGACTCTCCAATCTCATGTCACAGCCTCATCACTTCTCAGGTCACCACCTATGCCATCCAAACTTCTGTCCTTACACATTTATTCATGCCTCCCCACTAAATGCTTCTTCTCAATCCCTCTGAACTCCACCGGCTATTCAGAGTCCAGCTCTTCCACAGAATCTTCCCCAACAGGTCACCCCAGAGTGACCTCCTGTTCCCGTCTGCACTAGAGGACCAGATTTATCCCTTCCAGAGAGCAAATGTCACTTCCTCAGATCTCCCTCCCTCCATGACCCCCACACATTCCCAATCTTTCCTCTCTCCTGACTTCTCATCCTCATGATTAAAGAACATTTTTCTCAGGCCAAATAATTATAAAAATGACCACAACTCACATTTATAGGGCCTTATCTATTTGTCAGGCACTGTGGTAAGCACTTCATATGCATTAATTCAGTTAATCCTCAGTGCAACCTGGTGATATAGGTTCTCTTCATTGATTCACAACTCAACATAGATTTCAGTACATTTTCATAGAAAGACAGTAGAAAAGAAACAAATATACCCAAAAGAAATGAAGATTACATATATATATATACACATATATGTGTGTGCACATATATAGCTACACACACATAGTATATATAAAACAGCATTATAAAATAACAGTATAGCATGTATGATATGTCTATATTTTTTTCTTTTACGAAGTATATAAAAACTATGAAGGAAAGTAAAGCAGGGTAAAGAGATTGAGAGATGAGAGGGATTGAGAGATGATATAGTTTGGCTGTGTGCCACCCAAATCTCATCTTGAATTGTAGCTCCCATAATTCCCACACGGAATTCAATGAGAGATAATTGAATCATGGGGCAGTCCCCCCATACTGTTCTCATGATGGTGAATAAGTCTCACAAGATCTGATGGTTTTATAAGGGGTTTCCCCTTTTGCTTGGCTCTCGTTCTCTTTGCCTGCTGCCAAGTAAGATGTGGCTTTGTTCTTCCTTGTCTTCTGCCATGATTGTGAGGTCTACCCAGCCATGTGGAATGTGAGTCAATTAAACCTCTTTCCTTTATAAATTACCCAGTCTCAGATATGTCTTTATTAGCAGTGTGAGAACAGACTAATACAAGAGACACAGGATGGGTTGTTATATTAGATGAAGTCATCAGAGAAGAACCATATCAACAGAGACCCAAATGAAATGAGGAAGAAAAGCAACAGAATTATGGGGCAAGAATGGTCCAGGCACACATTAAGAAACTAAACTACAGAGAGGCCATGTGGCTTCTCAAGGTCATGTGATAGCAGGCACAGTATGTGAATCCTAATTCTGACTCCAAAGTCTTATCCTTAGCCACCAATCCTCACCTTCCATTAATGTTCTGCAGCAGTTCATTCTATTAGCCAGCTCTGGATTTTTAAAACTCTCTTTTTCCCTGTTAGTTAACAAATATGGGCCTTCTACGTGCCAGGCACTGACCCCCATTCATTGGAGGTCACTTACCTCTACAATTTCTTCTCCAGGTATAACACGTTTCCCAGGTTTCACTTCCATCTCCCACCCTCATTCTTTACAGTTCTGACTCTAGACTCTATTCCTTATCCAGTTCATGACTTCAGTTACCATTATCTTTCTGCAACTAGTTCCCAAACTGGGGTCCCAGTTTAATTTGACAGCCAGCTTCTTGGGAGCAAGACTGTGCCTCATTCATCTCTCTATTCCTAATACTCATCACAATGCTGGATGTGTAATAAATGTGTGCTTCTCTGAAATGGATTAAACTTGAACTCTACATTTCCATCTGCCTTTGGGACAGTTTGACCTGGATGTTTTCCCAGCATCTCAAAATCAATATTTCTAAAAATGAACACATTATCTTCCCTCCAAAACCCACTCCTCCTCCTATATTCCTTGTCTCTTACCACAGCACCACAAAGTATCACAGTCACCAACCTTGCCATCTTTCTCCCCCACAACAGCCACCTCACCTTTCCATTCCCACTGCCTTTACCCTTGTTCAAACATTTGTTTTCTCTTGCCTACACTAATGGGACCTCCTCCTCATGATATCCCAACTAATGGTACTTCCTACACAGCTATGCAAAATTAATTCCCTTCATTCTGTCACTTTTTGTGAAATTTGATGGTCTTCTATCCACAAAATTGAATCTCAGTATCATGTTCCAACCCATACGGCCCAAAACCTATTGGGCATCTTCTCCACTTTGATATCCAAGAAGCCCTTAAATTTCATTGTTCTCCAAAACTGACCATTCAGGTTTTTTTCAACCGACTCTCCTTCTCTGTATTTCTCATCTTGGTAAATGTATGCCAGCCAACAGTTTCCCTGGCCAGAAACCGAGAGTTGCTCTTATCCTCTATTTGTCTGATGTGTACTCTCTGCCCTCCACTGCATGACCAATGCCTTGCTCTGTCCTTCATTATGTCTCACCTGCAGCTATGCCACAGCAGGTCTCTGCCTGCTGTTTTACTCCCTTTTTGTCCACTGGTTACATCACCAGTTATATTCCCAGTGTGCAAATGTGGTCATGCTCTGCTCTTGATCGAAATCTATCAGTAGTTTTCACACTGCATCACATCTTGACTGTGACTACTGTCCAGCTTCCCATCTCACAGTTTTCTTCTACCCCACACATTCCCACAAAACCACACAAAATTCTTACTGTTCCCTGATTGTAGTACCATGTTCTCTTGGTCCAGCCTCAGGACCACAGCTCTCCCTGCCTGAAACATTCATAATTCACCTGCCATCTCTCTCTGAAAAATTCATTCTCATCCTCCAGTCCTATCTAGTCTAAGCAGCTTTCTATGACTCTGTCCCGCTTGCATAGTGTGACTTATACCTGTTTTCAAAGCAGTCTGTGCTTAGTGTTACTACAGGGCTTTTCAAGTTCCAATTTTCCTCTCTCATGTCTATCTCTTTAGATTCAGGGCTTCTTTTCTATGGGATATTTTTCAACTCTATATTCTAGTACTTAGAGGAATACTTGGGAAGTGAATGTTCAGTATATGTTTTGTGAAAGAATCAATTGGCTCACATTTGGGGAAGCCCCTACTGATATAAAGGAGTAGTAATATTATTTAGTCTACAGAATAATGCTCTTTTTCTATATAAGGTTTGTGTTGCATTATACATGATTCTGTATTATGCACGATTCTGTATTATACACGATTGTGTTGTATATACACGATTCTAAAAAACCACTATCACTCAACAACAAACCATGTGATTATGATAGATTTACTGTGTGTTCCTTCAGCTTATTATTTCACAGAAGACAAGGACTGCAACTACTGATATCCTTCATTAAGAACATACGATGGGGTCCTAGGAAGGTATTTAGCACGTGGCTTTGAAGATGAAATAAACTAACATACGCTATGTAATTAATATACAATTTGGGTCAAGTAGAAGTCTGGGGTAGAGAAGGAAGATATGATTTAAATGTTTAATTCCTATACCCTAAACAATTAACATATCTTTTTATATTCTGAAATATTTACTAGCACAGTGTCTCTCATATAGTAGGTAATTGATAAATGCATTTTAAATGAATGATTGTTTAATAACATTCTCAAAAATATTTCTAAAACTATCACAACACAAATTGCATTAAGGCTGAAATTATAACTGTCATTGAGATCTAAAATTTTGCTGTAATAGTAGTTATGGAAGGCCACAATCTCATGCTCAGGGATCCAAGGATAAATAAAGCTATGTTTTAAATTGCAATTCTTCTAACAAGTTAGTCTTACACTTTTACAGTTTAATCTTCCCAGTGTAGTGGTGGTGGATTTTTCATTCTCACTGTTTATTCTGAGAGGTGAACAACAATTTTCAAAATACTTTTTAATGACTAATTTTCATTTGGAGGTTACATCCATAACTTTAACTAGAGGACTTATGGGGTGTAGCGGTGACTCCTGTACTTAAATTACATCAGAAGTGCTAGTATTTATTACCTTCCAGCGTCCCAGTTTAGATGTGTGCCCTTTCTTAAAAACTATCTTACAACATCTCCATTTAAAAAGTGAGATTTATTCTATAAACCCACAGCAAGAGAATTCCCTCACTCCATGTCCCTGGATATTGTATTTTACAGTTTCCGGCTTCCTTTTTCCATGTTTCTCAATGCCTGGTTCTGCACTCTCATTGTTTTATACTCATCCCCAAGATTTTCCTCCCCACAACTTTTAAATTAACGCAGTGCACCTGCGTTTCAGAGTCTGTGCCAACTCTTTCAGATATCATGACTTCAGCAGAAAATCCTGATGAAACTGGACCATGAGCGGACAGGGAACAGATAACCACTGCAATAATACTGTGCATCACAGTAGAAAAGACTCATCTTCAAATTAAAGGGAGTTTATGAAAATAGATGATATGGAAAAAGTGATTTAAAATTCTTGGAAAGGATGTGAGAAAAGTTGAGCAGAATGTGACTTTCACAAGTGCTTGAAATATTAGATGATGTATAATAATATTCCTACAATAAGTGATTCCCAAAATTAAGTTTAAAAATTAGAGAAACATCCTATTTAATTTGAAAATTCCTACACCAATTTGAAATGCCTCTGCCTACACCAGAACATCATGTAAATTCCCAATAAGAGACCTGAGCATTTTCAATTCCTTTAGGATTATCTTTAAACAGAAGTTATAGCTCACTTGCACTCTCTAAGCTTCAAAATCATATTTGTTTTATGAAAAAGGTGCATTTCTTTACAGACTTCCAGTATCAAAGAAGGTTTTTAAAATCTTTAAAATACCTTAGATAATGTAATGTCTTTAGGTGACTGAAAGACAAACCCATATTACAATTAGAAAAATCGGTAGAGGGCAGGAGGAAATGGACAATAGAACAAACACAGAACTTCAAACCCACTTCTTCTCGTAGCTTTATTCTATAGGACCCCAAAGAGGAAAAGGTCAAGTTCAATATCACTGTGTGCTTCCACTTGGACAGGAACAGCACTTATACCAACTGGAAGTAATTTTGCTTTTAAATATCCATCTCACTTCATCCTTAACTCTGTTATGAGAATGAATATTTTAAAATAAACATGTTTAGGCATTTATTTTCTCCTCAACTTGACTATCAATGCCTCGTGCATATTCAGTTACTAAATCTTGGATAAACAGTAAGCTCTCTAGAAGTAGACTCTATGTCTCAGTCATCCCAATACTAAGTAGTTTCTTTGTAAATATTTGCTGAATTGATCTCATTTCATCATTACAGGATCTTTATAAGCTACAAGTAGATATCATTACCACCATTGTACAGAGGAAAAAAGAAAGAAACAGCAACATTAAACTCAATGGCTACTTCATATATTCTCGCCTTTCTAAATTAAATTAAAATTTCTCTAAATTAAACTTCTCTCCAAATTTAACTTGTTCTTAATGCTATATCTCACAGAGTTGTTTTATAAATGTCTGTTAGTTCTCTATTATTTTTTTTTTCTCAAATTCCATGTGGACACAAGAAGACTGGAGGATCAGTTCCACTACAGTAGAATGGGTTGGAATACAACCCTGTATCTTTACCTTTAGATGTAACCATAAGACACTTTTATTCACGGAGTGAATTACCATATGCAAAAGCATGGATAAAAGGTATGGGCTAGACCATTTTTTAAAGTAATTTCTCATGCTATCATAATGAATATTCATTAAATTATAAAAAGTTATAACTCAAAATAAAACCCCTGGCAGAAAATCTATTTGGAGATGTAGGTCAGTTTAAGAGCTACATATGCTATATATACCCAATATTATTATGAAACTCATGAAGACATTTGGAAGTCATGTCTTTTCTTTTAAAAAAACAAAATAATAAGATCTTCAGACATCTTATCATATGTAACAATGTACAAACAGCACAACAAAAAAAGACATAGATTGTGTGGGAATCGTCATTAGACTGCAGTAGATACTGCTATCAGTCCAATCTGACTTTGATTCTGATCTGGGCTATGATAATGTCACTTCTTAAATAAACTGCTTCACTCAAAAGCTCCTTCAAAATATTAAGAACTGTTGACATCTGGAGATGGAAGTCTATTTTTCCTCCAAAACCTGTTTAAAGTAAAGACCTATTAAAAAAAAAAAAAAAAACAGATCTAATTCCCTAAAGACTTTTCATGAGCAGATGCCGCCTGAATACAAAAGGGGACATTTCCCTAAGCTAATACAAATTTCAGATAATCAAAAAGTTACAAATTGTTGCTGTAAAATGTTTTGAGGACTTATTTTTACCTAAATAAATAATTGGGGTGGGACAGGTAGAGGGAGAGAAGTTTCCAAAAGGTCATCCAAATAACATATCCAAAGGGTATTTAAACTGACAACCTATTTCTAATGAGAGAGCCATTCAACCACACTGGCTGTGTTCGTTCAGGAAGAAAAATCAGTTTTAACATGAGCATGAAGGCCAAATGCTCAATATGGAAAATTCTATATTTATATCCATGTTCAAATTATTCCTTATATTGTCAGAGTGTGTGAAGAGCTTTCATGTTTAAATACCGATAGTCACCCCTTTTTCAGGTTTTCTAATGCTATGTGCATGTGTGCGCATATAGCACAGCCTATGGTGAAAAGACTGGGCAAGAAGAGGAGATACAGCCACAGCAATGACAGCAAAGGAGCTGAACTTCTGCCTGTCTCAGCCTTGACACACTTTTCACTTCCCACTTACTTCCCTCTCAATACAGCCTGATTTTTCACTGTGAAATCTGATATAAAAGGAAATGCACCTAAGGAAATGGGTGTATATACACTGAATGACATCTCCACGTCTTTTTAAATTTTCCCATTCCTTTCCACATCCACTGCTGTAATGCAAGGATCTATCATCTGATGAGAATAATGGTGGTGGATGTGGTGGTGTAGGCATTCGCTCACTGAGGGGAAATTTACAAAGGACCATTTGTGGGGTTAGCGGCCAGAAGATGTGAGGCCCCTCAGACTACCGATGTTGGAGGTGATCACTGATGTGGAAGGGAGTAAGAACGAGGCAATGTCACAGCAACAACACCCAAAGACGACACTGATGACTGCCCTAAATACACAAAACCACTAGGCATCTATTAAGCTCTTTTTCAGAAACAGTGTGCACTCTGATAGTCATGGTGCTATAGATGCAAGAACATGCACAGTTCAAAGGAGCATTATCCTGATGCCATGTACTGTGCTCATAAACACAGTTCACTGAATGTAATGACATGGAGCCAAAAGTCACTTCCAGCCAACGGCTTAACATGCAATCAAATGTGAATTGTAACTTTGGTCTTTGGTGGGTCTACCATGGGACAATGTGATTTAATTCAATCAATATGTTTAAATATCTACTAGTTTTTTGTTTTGTTTTGTTATGTTTTGTTTTTGAGACAGAGTCTCATTCTGTCGCCCAGGCAGGAGTGCAATGGTGTGATCTAGGCTCACTGCAACCTCTGCCTCCTGGGTTCAAGCGATTGTCCCTGCCTCAGCCTCCCAAGTAGCTGGGATTACAAGTGTCCGCCACCACGCCCAGCTAATTTTTGTATTTTTAGTAGAGAATGGGTTTCATCATGTTGGCCAGGCTGGTCTCAAACTCCTGACCTCAGGCGATCTGCCAGCCTCAGCCTCCCAAAGTGCTGAGATTACAAGTGTGGGCCACCATTCCTGGTCTAAATGTCTACTAGTTTGTGAAGCATTGTGCAAGTGCTTACTAGGGGTACAAAAATTAGTAATTCTTGCATGGTACTACTTGCCATCAAAAAGTCAACAGAATATCTGCAAATAAGACAAACTATGACCAGTTAATTCTGCCTTGTCATTCAGATCTATATCAACAATAAAAGAAAAACTTATGAAAATTCAAAGAATAATTATTTGGGGAGGAGTCAGGGAGAAATCAGTAAGGCTGCAAGAGGAGGACACAACATTTCAGATGTGCTTGATGGATATACAG
Source organism: Symphalangus syndactylus (assembly GCF_028878055.3). Classification (NCBI taxonomy): domain Eukaryota; kingdom Metazoa; phylum Chordata; class Mammalia; order Primates; family Hylobatidae; genus Symphalangus; species Symphalangus syndactylus. The sequence goes on from NC_072438.2 coordinate 29,714,926, forward strand.
ATTTTCGTCGGGCAATGTGAGGGCAGGAAGTTAATTCTAAGCAGTGGGTAAAACAGGAGATATAGCTGGTTATGGTCCCAGCTACTCAGGAGGCTGAGGCAGAAGGATTGTTTGAGGCCAGGAGTTCAAGGCTGCAGTGACCCATAATGGCACCACTGCACTCCAGCCTGCGCAACAGAGTGAGACTCTGATTCAAAAGAAAAGAAAGAAAGAAAAAAAGAGATATGTTTGGAGACCAGGGAACAGTTCAGTTTAGCCAGATCAAGGTGTAGACCTAGCTGCGTCATGAAAGAAAATGTTAGGATGGAAAGCTATCACTGCATTGTAGGAGCCTTGAAAATCAAGCTAAGGAATTTGTATTTTTGATTATATAAGTAATGGAGGGGGGCATTAAAAGATTTTGTGCAGGAGAATTCTATGACTCAAGTTAGGTTTCAGTAAATTTAGTTGGTTTTGAGTGGGGAGAAGCAGTTAGTGCAAATAGGATGTAACCATCATGGCCTAGAAAGGATGCTGAGAACATAGTCTTGGTGGTAGAAATGGAAATTGAAGGAAGAGACAGATATAAAATACAGAAAGAACCAATAAGTCTTGGTGACTTATTCATCATGATGAGAATACCATAGAGAAGAAGACTCTTTTGCTTTTTTTTTTTTTTTAACAACATGCCTCAAAAAATGTTGCCACAATAATTGTTTTTAGAAGATAGAGCATGTCTTTTTAGACATACTGACTTTAAGGTGCTGGTAAAACTTTCTTATGAGTCTGACCAGCAGAAGAGGAATGGAGCAGACTATACACTCAAGAGATAACTCCCCATCAAAATAAGAATCGAAGCCACACTTTGATTAGGAAGAGAGTATAGAGGGAGAAGATAATTAAAAGACAACCATGTGAAAGGCTGCACAAAGTGGTCAAAAAGAGGAAGTAAGTATCATAAAAGGAGACCTGGCTGGGTGAGGTAGCTCACGCCTGTAATCCTAGCACTTTGGGAGGCCGAGGCGGGCAGATCGCTTGAGGTCAGGAGTTCAAAACCAGCCTGGCCAACATGGTGAAACTCCATCTCCACAAAAAAAAAAAAAAAAAAAAAGAAAGAAAAAAAAATTAGTCGGGCATGGTGTCGGGAGCACCTGTGATCCTGGCTACTTGGGAGGCTGAGGCAGGAGAATTGCTTGAACCCAAGAGGCAGAGATTGCAGCGAGCCAAGGTCACACCACTGCACTCCAGCCTGGGCAACAGAATGAGACTCTGTCTCAAAAAAAAAAAAAAAAAAAAAGAGAGAGAGAGATCTGAGAGAAATCAGAGAAAGGAGAATAATTCAGTGCAAGTGGGAAAGGCTTCATTCATTCAATATCTGTTGTTGAGCAAATATCACAAGTCAGACTTCATGCTCAATACTGGGGATAAAGTGGTGGACAGGACAGAATGCTTCTGCTCTCACAGAGCTCACAGTCTTCCAAGACATGTTGGTAAACAGCATGAAACATCCCAGTGAGTTCAGGAGGACATGAATTGAGAAAAGTCCCTCAGGACCTTTAACCAAATGAATACTTTTGGAAAGCAAATGGGTGCTTCAATGCCCAAGGGTGAACTAATTTATAATAATGGGTACAGTTATATAATTTTAAAAGATTTTTCAGACTTGCAAAGGATCCTTGAACAAATAAAATACTCATCTCCCCACAACCCCCTCCCCGCCTCACAAGTTAATCTACTTGAAATAGTCGTTAAGAAGAGAGGCTATTAAGTAAAAAAGCACATTCTGCTATGTATTATTGAAAAGCAATATTATTCACATGTTCTGGAAAAAGTGAGAACACGAAAAATAAATAAAAGGACAAAAAATAATAAGAAGGGCTTAATAATTTAAGCCCAGAAATATATCTTCAAAACAATCAACCACTATCTGGCCTACAATTCTCCAGAAATCTTGCATACATATTTTATATTGCATGGCTCATTAATTTCCAAACCATCCACAGCTTTATTTTATGAGAGGGCATAAACTTCAGCCCTGGTGAGAGAGGGTGGCTGAATTTCAACACTTCGTCCTATCATTTGTTTAGTACACCCCTTACATTTATATGACATAAATAATGATTGTATGATGAAAATATTTTCATGGATTCAGAATAAACAGATTTTTCAATATTACCCTTGTGGAATTACTAATTTGAGTTTGCCTTATTTTTAAAAAACATGAAACGTAAGCCAAATCCACGATACAGCCATCAAATGACAATTCAAAATTGAAGAGATTTTTTTACTCTCTTGAGTAAACACACATTTTCCTCATTTTTAGTTGTAGATTACATCACATAACATCTGCCATCCCTAAGTTAGATGGCACAAATTAAGGACACCAATGAATAATTTTGTAGGTTTTTTTTTTCCTCTGACCTTATTTCTGATTCTCTTTCAAACATAGTTGAATTATCATCTCCCTCTGTCTCTCCACTGTTAGCAGGATTACATCTGATTTTATAGCAGGAGTGCAAAATAATGGGATTAGACAATGAAATGAAAAATGTATTTTGGTCAGGCTTTGGGTTTAACATGGAAGCTGGCAGGGCAAAAGTGAGCACTCTAATTTGTAAGAAACCTTCTCTACTTGTATGTACTTATGCCCAACTCGCCCATTTTCAGTCCTCTCTGGCATTAACAATGTCAATTACAGTGATTTACAGGTGGTGTTCATCAGTTAGCATATTAGATGAGTTTACTTGTTGAGAAGAGAGTATAGAATGAACTTTTTAAACTAAATTATTATAAAGTTGCAGAATTGCAACTCGACTCTGTTCTGTCATTTCCATCATTTCCTCTCTACTTTCCATTCATGTAGTTTCATCCTTTGCCTTTCAGCAAACCATTTTTCACAGTGTTCTATCTCTAAGTCAAGTCATAAAATACACACACATACACACACACACACACACAGACTCACACTTCTCTAATTCTTGATTTCTCTATCATCCACCTACATTTCTCTCAGTTAGATCTTCCAGTTAAATTTTGCTTAGATTCCAGCTAAATCATCTTATAAACCTCCATCCCAGAGATACATATTCAAGGAAAAACTGTATCATAGTACAAGATAGTTTGGAAGTTATATAAATAGCCTACTTATTGGAAAGAGAACAAGAGATCGGGACTATCATTTTAAAACAAAAATGGAAGACAGAGTTTAAGCCTTTAAAAATCATCCTTTCTCATCCCAGGATTAGTAAAAACCACCCTATATCTGATCACAAGTAAGCAAAGTACTTATGCATATGTTTGGTGAAAATAATATTACATATTTGGGGATCATTCTCTAATATTAGCTTTGAAGCAATATCAACAAGAATAAAAAAGATAATCCAAACTATTTTTTCTTTATTCTTCCCATCCTATGACAACCAACTAAAAATTTGTGAATACAATTCAAGAAACAGGTGTCAAATCAATTCTCAGCCAGACAACCCATCACTTTGGTCTCACCTTAGCCAAGGTATAAATCAGCATATTGCTGTTCTCTAAATAAAAAGTGAACACATGCTGATTCTGGAGAAGCACTAAACGGTTTGCTTTTTTAAATGTATACTACTCCCCAGGTGTGACTTCATCTTCATTTCTCATTTATAGTGATTATGGCCACCCATGGCCCTGTGCATAGACCAGACATGCTGATTCAATCCCCATCCAGTTGATGGAAGAACAGGCACAGTCAAAGAGCTGTGGTCACTGAGGAGCCAAGCAATGCAAGCCATCCAGATCCTGAGACGACATTCCTGCCATCTGCTCCAGCCTTGAGTTCCCTGGGCTGCCGTGTGTGTGAATGAGTCTCTAATAGGACAGCGCTAGCCCTCTACCCTGTTTATTCTAAAGAACTGCAAAGACAGAGACCCTACGAACTCAACTCAACACCCAACAACTACTCAGCCCTCTACATTAAACACGCCACTCAGGAAACATTTGATCTCTTAAAGATTGTAAGTATTTCTCACAAGAGATATTCTACATATGCTTGGCTCGTAATGAGTGGGCATAAGTGAAAACAGAACTAAACACAGTTACAAGTCAAATGTGGGGCTTTACAGGTGATGTTCATATTACTTTTTCCAGTACAAAAGGATTAAGACTGTTCTGTTTAAAATTTCATATTCAAGTGAGACTAGTGTCCTCCCGGTTACAATGACCTTAACTATTGGAGTGAAGAAAAGAAAGGGACGGTGTCCATTTCCATTTCTCATGGCCATAAATTCGAATGATTGACTCAAGTTGTTGAGGTGACTCCATTTCCCTGAGTACTAAGCGATGCAGCAAGTGGAAACACCTCTTCCCTTGCAAGTTTACAGCCCTCGAGTCCAAGTTTTTCATCCTCTAAACGCAAACCATGCTATAGCCATATGTGCCCCATTAGCTTATGTAATCCGGGAGAGGTCCAGTCCTTTATCACTCTCATGTGCCCCAAAATCACTTCCATTCTATTTCTGGCTCCTGTAAAATACTCTGTACACATCAAAACCACCTAATAACAAATCGATGCAACCCAAGACGCTTTGTGGGAGGGCATCGTCCCCTATTTCTCTATGGATCCCACCAAACAGCAAAACATTTCTCCCTGCTTTCGCAGAACGCACGTTTCTCTGAAAGCCAAGCTCTTAACACAGTCCCCGATACCTTTCCAAGTCTATACTGTATATAAATTATTTGCAAGTGTCACTGAGGACCATTTTCTCTGAACACACTAAACTGAAGCTAGCCATAAAACAAGCCATACGCTCCTGCTTCAGAATCTGACATGGGCAAGATGCCGCCAGTATATTACCAGGGGACAAAAATACAGTTGTAATGAAGAAACGTGTGGGGGCACGAAGGAAAAGTGGAAGGAGAGTATCAATACTATTTCAGCTCATTAACCCCCAGGTGTTAGGGGAAGGAAGCGTGCGGTCTGGAGTCATCTGGTGGATGCATAAACAACCTCGGAAATTTTCAGAGAAGGCAAAAGTACGCACAGGATCGCAGGGGACCCTGCCACCGGCGAGTTTCAAACACACTTCAAACATCTTTTCTTCCCCGACCTGGATCTTGCATGCACCCCCCTCTCCTTTGCACCCCAGTCCTGCCGCTCCCACCTCCCCTTCCCAGTCACGCTAGGTGACTGTGTCTCATGCAGCGAAGGCAACAAGCGTCCCCAGCCGAGGAAGGGAAGGGGCAGCCGTCTTGGCTCGCTAGGGAAGGAGGGCGGAAGCGGGCGCCCGCTCGCAAGCTTATTGAATCCTACCGCCTGTGGAGCTGGCCTCCTCCAACTGAGCCGAAATGCTTTCCACCCTCCTCACATTCATGTCTGGGGACGCAGGGTGCAGGAGCGAGACTCGAGAGCCCACCGGCCAGGGGCGTCTGTCGACAGGTCTGCACGGGAGCGCACCGCCGCTTAGCCCGGGGGCGTCCGTGGCGCTGGGAGCAAGAGCTTCGGCGGCGGCAGCTGGCAGGGCGCGCGGAGCCGGCTGCAAGTGCGGGCGGAGGCCGGCGGGGGGCGCCGAGGGCGCTGCGCGGCCCTTGGCGGCGGGGGCGCGCGGGGCTGCGCGGGAGGCCGAGGCGCAGGCAGCTCGGCGCCGGCGGCTGGAAGCGGGCGGGCTGCACAGGCGGCTCGAGTGCGGGGACCCTAGCCCCTCGCCCGCGTGGGCGCCGCCCCTGCCACCTGCTGCCAAGTCACCGGACTGGGGGTGCGGGGGGTGGTGGTGCGGGGAGAGGAAAGCGCAGCGGGTGGCGCGGTGCCTCTGGCGACAGAGCAGATGGACCCGAAAGAGACCCGAGGTGACTTCGGGCTGGGCAGGGCACCCCCGGGAGTTGCCAGCGGCTCTCAGCGAGCGCCTGTAAGACCCCTTGTCACTGCGAGCAGCGCCTGCTCTGGGGAGGGGCTCGAAGGCGCCGCGCCTTCTCAATGCGCCGCTGCGTCCCCCAGGGGCTCCAACTCGGACAGCTAGACTGGAAACACTGCTGCACAAAGTTAGGTTGAGTTCGAAGGACACCAGAGAGGAAGCGCAAGGAGATGCCCTTCTCCGGAGCCGGGCAGAGCGCCAGAACTCCTAGGCAGGAAACTTTCCCCATTGAAGCTAGAACCGGTCATGCGACTCTGCTAAGTGGGGAAACACTGGCTCTAGACTCCAGGTGAGCATCGCAGAGCTGAGGTGCAGAGTACCACCTTGGAGAGAGGGGGTGGCATAGACTGGTGGCATTTTGGAGAAGCATTCATGTGGGGGGTTTCATCTGAGATCTCCCAGGCAGGTCAACCAGGAGGTATCGCTCACCACCCCAAGGGTCATTTGCCCTTCTAAAGCACCGTAAGGCCGGGAATAGTTGGGAAGGTAAAGAGAAACCAATAGATCACTTGTGGCCATGGTTACTGTTTGAGATGTCAAAATTAAAATGCAGATTTCTGTGTCCCCAAGAGTCAAGTGCATGAAGCCTCTCTTTTCAGAAGAAAGGTCAAGTTGACGCGTTCTCCAGGCAAACTGAATTAAAATTCCCTCTCACTCTCAGCAGCAAGGTCAGTTGGCCATGACTTGGGTAGAAGCCACTTCTAAGTGTTTGTGAAACTATTTGCCCTCCCTATGGCTGCTGGATTATTTATACACACTGTCACCAGGTGAAATCTTCCCCTTCTCCAAGTAGGTCTCAATTGACACGTTATTGCCCTTCTCCCCACCCCCAAACCCACGAGCGATTTATTTAGTCCTTTCAGCCCTTACAGCATGTATTTGTATATTTCTTGAGAGCCTCTTACTCTTTTAGTTCATTGTTAAGGAGACAGATGCTGACACCCCCATTCTCTGGGTTCAAATCCTAGTTCCACTACTTCATAATCGTGTGGCCTGGTACAAATATCAGCTATAACTGGTACCTACATTATTGTTTTGTTGTGAGGATTTAAGAAAATCAATAGATGCAAAGGGCTTAGAGCCGTGGCTGGCATGTAGCAATCACTGTATAAAGACAGGCAACCCTGATTCTTGAAGTTGAGAACAATATTATATTGACAAAGCAATTAGAAAACTTCCTTGCACATAGTTGGTCTTCACTAAACAGTTGTTTTTTCATTATACAGCAAACATCTAGTAACTGCTGTGTACAAGTCATAGGCTCTGGGATACCAGTGAATACAACAAAGACCCTCAGTTATTGGCTGACTATCTAGAAGGCAGAGAGACTGACAATAAATCAAGGAATCGGAAGTGATCTGCTAGGGAGATCACTTTTATATAGGGGGTCCATGAGGGCTTTATGAAAGAGGCAACACTTAAGTGGAAACCTGATGAAAGTGAGGAGCCAGCTATGGGCATCTCAAGGGAAAAAGAACTTCCAAGCAGAGAGAACAGCAAGAGCTAACATAAGAACAGCATGTTTGCAGGGCAACCAGGAAGCTGACAGGGCTGAAGTACATTGAGAGGAGGAAAGGGTAACAGGAGAGAGAGTCAGAGAGGATGTGATCATGTGCAGTGTAAACATTTATTGAATTTTGTCTGCATACTTTTACAGCCAATGCATTCTTCCCACTTGCCAGCTTCCTCATAACAAGTCTTTTCGCTGCCCATTCTATCAGATTCAATCATTCGATTCTGTCACGTTCCACCTTCTCCCTCTTCTGCAGACTTCTCATAGCAAACTTCCAACTTACTGACCAACTACTTCTTTCTCTTTTTCTGTAGCTAGCACCCTTTCCAGAAACCACCCACAACTTTGAATCACTAATACTTGTCCAACTCCAAATTTTATCTTCTATATGATGACTTCTAAAGCTACTTGAGCATGCTGGTTTGGATTCTGCAGCCTGGGTTGGAATTCCAGTTCCAACTGTGAACAAGCTGTATGTTTGAAGACTAATAACCTCCCTCAGTTTTCTCACTGTAAAATGAAGAAAATAATAGTGTCAGCCGGGCAAGGTGGCTCACGCCTGTTATCCCAGCACTTTGGGAGGCCAAAGTGGGCAGATCACCTGAGGTCAGGAGTTCGAGACCAGCCTGGCCAACATGGTGGAACCCCAACTCTACTAACGATACAAAAATTAGCCAGGTGTGGTGGTGCATGCCTATAATCCCAGCTACTCAACAGGCTGAGGCAGGAGAACCACTTGAACCTGGGAGGCGGAGGTTGCAGTGAGCCGAGATCATGCCATTGCACTCCAGCCTGGGTAACAGAGCAAGACTCTGTCTCAAAAAAAAAAAAAAAAAAAAAGTAAAGAAAAGAATAGTGTCTACTTAACTATTGGGAAAGATTATATGAGGCAGCATATGTAAAGTGTTTAGGATGGCCCCTGGCACAGAGAGTCAGTAAGAGCTACCATCGTAATAGTTATCACCATTATCATCACCAAATTTTGTCATGATGAACTCAAAGAAGAAATGGCACCACTATATTCTACAACAGATCTAAGCAAACTTCCCTCACAGTATGGGAAGTAATACACAACTCCTTTTTCATCTCCAAAATATGCAGAACATTTTGTTGGACCAAACTGCCCTTCAAATCTTATCCAATGAATATCTGCCCATGTTGGCCCTACTAAATGTTTACCCCTTGACTAATTATAAAGAAGACAACCGAATCATGTAAAGTAGACACTGAGCTGAAGAAGTTTGTAATATATTAATATATAAATATTGTATTATATAATATAATCAATATATAATATTAATATATTTCCAAAATATTTGTATGGGATTTTAGCTACTACAAATTCCAAATCCAGACCTTTTTACTTCGATTCTTAGTCATTGCCAAACATCACAGAATAATTATCTTTTTACTGCCACATTCACTGTCATTTTTTATATTTGGGACCAAAAGTCCAAGATGTCTCTGTCTTGCTTGTACCATCTCCTTATTGGCTCTTAAGTACTTCGAATAGTTATAGAGAAGAGCTTCATAGGCCACAGCATGCTGTGCCAGCTTCTTATTACTCCTCCAAGGCTGTAGCAATCCTAGCCTGTCTTCCCAACCTCAAGACACATGCACAGAGATTGCCACCTTCTCCGACTAACCCTAAATTACTTTCTGTATAGCATGGATGCGTATTTTTCCCTCAAGGAACCATATTCAAAATTGAGTGCAGAAATAGGAAACTCACCATGTGCCAGCCATGAATCTCAGACTTTATGAACATTATTTCATTTAATCTTTACAAAGCACTGGGAGATAAGCACTGTTATTATCTCTATTTAACTAGTGAAGAAATTAAGCCTCAGAGAAGGGAACTGGTTTGCCAGTTTTATAATAGTGCTCGGTATATCTGGGCTTTGAACCCAACAGTCTGACTCAAGAGCTCCCACATTTAATTACTACAGTGTACTGTCACCCTGGACTAGAATTTTGATGCTCTAGACTCTGACATTTCCTAGTTCTGTGTCCTCCAGAAAGTCACTGATCATTTCTAAGCTTCAGTTCCTCTTCTGTAAAAAGGGGAATTTCTGCTTCACAAGGTCATTGTCAGGATCAAGTCAGGGAAAGAAAGTGAAAGCTATATATAAACCATGGAATGTTGTAGAAGCATCCAGCATTACTTTTATTATTTCCTGATTTTTTATTGCTTATTACCTTTATTGCTTTGTCTTTTCTGAAAGCCCGTTACATTTTGGCACAATTCTCCCTGGCTCACCAGAACTTAGGCAGTAACAGTAAAACTTCTATTATTTCATAATTGTTGAGCACTTACACTATGCACCTATGCACTGTGCTAAAAACTCTATGTCATTGTATGAATTAGTTCTAAGAAAAATCATCATATATACTTTTTCTTACCCTGATTTTAAAATGAGACTGAGACTCAGAGAGGTTAAGTAGCCCAAAGACAGCCAGCTGTGAAGAGGTGCAGCTGAGATTTGAACTCACATTCATCTGATTAAAACACTATAGCTTTCAGTTGCTTCTTGATGGTTCTTAAACTTTAACATACGTAAGAATCACCTAAACAGATTAAAAACTCCTCTGCTCCAGCCTGTGGATGGATTCACTGAGTTTGGTGGGGAGATCTTAGAATGTAATTTATTTTTTAATTAATAGACTTTTAGAGCACTTTTTGGTTTTCAAAAGAAAAAACGAGCATACAGAATTCCCATGTACCCTCTCTCCAGTAACCCCTCCCCGAGTTTTCCCTGTTGTTAACATCTGGTATTAGTGTGGTACATTTTTACAATTGAGCCAATGATACATTATTTTTAACTAAAGTCCATAGTTTAGATAGGAGGCCTAATCTTAGAGGAAGAGGTGGCCTTAGAGGAAGAGGAAAAAAAAGAAATCACTCAGAAGAAAGGCCATGTGAGGACACAGCAGCCATCTGCAAGCCAGGAAGAGAGCCCTCAGTGTAAATAGAACTCTGCTGACACCTTGACCTTGGACTTCCAGCCTGCAGAACTGTGGGAAGGTAAACTTCTGTTATTTAAACCACATAGCCTGTAGTATTTTGTTGTGGTAGCCCAAGCAGACTAATATATACCCTAAGATCATACTTTGAGAAATCACTACTCTACACTAGAGGCAAGAAAGTGTGGTCTGAAATCCACCAACATCTGCATCACCTGTGAGCTTGTCAGGCATTCAGAATCTGGGGCCCTGCCTCAGACCTCCTTAATCACTATCATCATTTTAACAACATCCTCAGGTGGTTCCAGGTAAGCACAATAAAATGTGAGAAGGCTGGGCGTGGTAGCTCGTGCCTGTAATCCCAGCACTTTGGGAGGCTGAGGCAGGAGGGCTGATTGAGCTCAGGAGTTTGAGACTGGTCTGGTCAACATAGTAAGCCCCATCTCTACAAATAATTCAAAGAAATTGGCCAGGCATGGTGGCTCACACCTGTGAGTAGTGGCGCCCAGCTACTCAAGAGGCTGAGAGAGGAGGATCACCTGAGCCCAGGAGGTCGAGGCTGCAGTGAGCTATGATGGCACCACTGCACTCCAGCCTGGGTAACAGAGTGAAAAACCCTGCCTTAAAAAAAAAAAAGAAAAAGAAAGAGAGAAGTCCTGCCCGACAGCACACTGGGCACAGCTTTGTGTTTGTTTACTTAGATACCTTGGGCTCCCTTGGAGCCACGCAGAGCTCACTGAGCAGAAGAAGAGGCTAGTGTTACAATCAGCTCACTGCACTTTACCCTAATGAGACAATCCAGCTTCATTTTTATGTCAGCCCTACTCACATGAATAGAATCACTTATTATCTCATTAGGTTTCAAGCAGCAAATATCCCTAACCTTGATCATCGGACTACACTTGCAAATTTATTTCTGATTTTTAATCTCTTGTATGATAATAATCAGGTAAAATAATCTTCTTTGAGATCCTAACATTAAAGGAAATATTAATGTGCCATAATGAAACAAAAATGAGGTAAACATTTTAGAGCTGCCAAGTTAATTCCAACCTTCCTGTGGGATTTTTATATTCAGTTCCTTATCTGATCTTTACAACTCTGAAAAGTTGACAGCTCAAATTTTATAATCCCCATTTTGCGAAGAAGAAACTGAAGCCCATGGAGATTAAGAGACTTATTTTCACAAGACACGTGGGATGCAGCCAGGTCACAAACCATCATCTGACATCTTTCAGCACTTGCTTCTATAAGGTTTGCCAAGTTTATAAAAGCTGGAATACTGCCAAATGAAGTATAAGTCTCTAAGCATCAAAAGTCAGGTTTGCCTTGCAACTTTGTCTTGCAGGATAAGTCCATATTACAGATGTAAAGTTATTATTTCACTTCATTGCAATGACCCTTGACTTGTGGACTTCAGGAAATCCACTGGCTACATTCTGTACGTAGCAGGAGAGGTGATTAGAGGATTCGCTTCAGAATGGAGATTTAGTTTAACCAGATAGTTCTGCAAAAACTTAAATATCATTAATGAAGTTAATGCTGAAAAGGTTTTACGTAAATTCCATATCTCTAGGTTCTATACTGAATATGTTATAATTGGTAGATAGGTTCATTAAATTCCAAATCACTTTATACCTTTTATCCTTGTATTTTCTTTAATTACTCATTTTCCTGCATGAAGACTAAAAATCAATCCTTGAAAAGTAAGAATTTGCTGGTTTGTCTGCTAACAGTTTGAATAAAACTGTTCAAAAGAGATGTTGTTATGACTAAATGAATCTATTTCTAGAATATTCTTTTTTGTTGTTGTTTTTTGAGACAGAGATTTGCTCTTGTTGCCCAGGCTGGAGTGCAATGGTGCGATCTCTGCTCACTGCAACCTCCACCTCCCAGGTTCAAGCGATTCTCCTGCCTCAGCCTCCCAAGTAGCTGGGATTACAGGTGCCCGCTACCATGCCTGGCTAATTTTTTGTGTTTTTAGTAGAGACAGGGTTTCTCCATCTTGGCCAGGCTGGTCTCGAACTCCTGACCTCAGGTGATCCACCCACCTCGGCCTTCCAAAGTGCTGGGATGATAGGTGTGAGCCACTGCACCGGGCCTAGAATATTCTTTTTAACCACAAGTTGGACATAGCTGAAAACTATTCTAAATGACTATTTTCTTCCAATATCTAATTCAAAGACATCAAGTCTTTGGAAGGGAAAAAAGAAATACGAGAAATACGTATTTCTGATGTGTGCGTGGCTCAAAGCACTATATTATATTGTTGATATGGAAGTTAATTATCTCATTATATATAAGATTTATTCATTAAATTGGTACTTTGGGGAATTAATGTTTAATTTGTTTTGTTTTAAAATTCATTAGTAAAATTAAAATCCCTTATACAAATTAGAGGTATTATAGGAAGACTGACAACCTATTTCTTCAGAGTAAGGTAAAAAAACAAACAAAAATGCCACAGTCTGGGCCTAGAAAATTCAAAACTCGATCTAGCAGTCTGTCAGACTTGAATAGTGAAACTGCCGCATATACACATCAAAATAGATGAAGAACTTGACACTCAAATTCAGGTGTTAGTTAACAGCCCGCCAACAAATGAAGAAAATAATGGAAAAGGAAGACTGAGACCCTCTAAGTCTCAATGCCATTAGATTTTTTTAAAGTCCAGAGTCTTTTAGATAGGTGATGTGATAAAATGGTATCAAAGAGAGAAAACCTAACTGTTGGAAGAGTGAATGCTTACAGAACAAGCACATTTGGATTTTGGGAGAGTTACGGAACATGCAATGAAAGATACACCCCTAATCATGGAAGCAGACTCAGTTTTAAGGACACAATCACAATCAATTCGCTGCACTTTAGTGAGACAACCTTGTTTCACTTTTGTGTCAGTTCTACTCACATGGATAGAACTGTTTATTGTCTCATTAGGTTTCAAGTTGTCAGTAAGAACTCAGGGATGATGGTGGTGAGGGGAGTGGGGATAAAGAAATAAGATCATAGACTACTGGATAACAAGATCATCTGAGATGAAAAGTCATTTATATTTTATTTCCTTTGTTGGTTTTTGACAACGACCTAAGAATCTTGAATCATTCATACCACGTGTTAAGCCAGGCACTGTGTAGGGAAGATGTTAAAAGGGGAAAAGAAAGAGTCCCTTCCTTCAAGGAGCCAGCATTCTAGTGGCAGATTTGCACAAGGAAATAAGCAACTTTAGTAAGAAAAATGAATGCTTATATAGCACTCTCTATGTATTTTGTATGTGTTAACTTATCCAATATTCATGATCCATGAGTCATATGTTAGTTTTTGCTATATAAGAAACCCCCCCCAAACATAATGGCTTAACATAATTATTGGTTTAGCTCACAATTATGTGGTCTGCCAATGTAGGCTGTGCTCATCTGGGCTCACTCATGCATCTGTGGCCAGCTGGCAGAGATATGGTCATCTTACGTGTCATGCAAGTGATTGGAGTAATAGGTACAACTGGACCATGTCTCTGTCACCATCCGGATGACTAGCCTGTATTTCTTCATTTGATGGTAGCTGCAGAGTTCTGAAGAGCAGCAAGAGGGAGTAGGTGCCATTGTACAGCATTTTCCAAGCCTCTGCCTGGGACACATTTGCTACTGTCCCATTGGCCAGAGCAAGTGACAAGGCCAGCCCAGATTCAAGGGAGGAAGAAAGAGTTTAAATTTGATGGAGGAAATTACAATGGCATGTTGGAAAGGGATATGCTATAGTTTGAGTATTTGTGTACCCCCAAATTCTTATGTTGAAATCCCAACCCCTAAGGTAATGGTGTTTGAAGGGGGTCTTTTTTGAGGTTGTGTGGTAATAAGGGCTCTGCCTTCATAAGTGGGATTAATGCCCTTATAAAAAAAAAAAAAAGACCATAGAACTAACTCATTCATTCTACCATGTATGGACACAGCGAGAAGGGACCAACTATGAGTTAGAAATCTGGGCTTCACCAGACACTGGATCTGCTGGCACCTTGATCTTGGATTTTTCAATCTCCAGAACTGTGAGAATTAAATTTCTGTTATTTCTAACCTACTCAATGTGTGGTGTTTTGTTTTAACAGCCTGAAAAATCTAAGGCAAGATAGATACAGAGGAGGGAAGAATTTGTAATCATTTTCTCTATCTACTCCAGGAACTATTAATATTGCCGTGAGGCACAGAGAGGTTAAAGAACCTAAAACTTAAGTTAAAGCTTATTGAGCTACTGAGTGACAAAGCCAAGATTCAAACAAGAAAGTCTTGCTTCGTCACCAGGAAGCTACCCACTATACTATATTGCAAATGCCACAAAGGGCTGATGCCTGTGCTGTGGGAACACATAAGAAAAGCCTTCAATTCAATCTTGGGTATTAGGGAAGCTTTCATAGATGAACCTAATGTCAATTCCAAATCCTAATGGACAAGCATGTATCAACCACTTGAGAAGGAAGAAAGAAGAGGAACATTGTCTTAAAACAGCCCACATATGCAAAGTACCAGAAATCAAGAAAGTTTATGGTGCATCTGCAATTAGTTCCCTGGGCTGGAGAGCAAGTTCTGTGGCAGGAGAGGTGAGCTGTGGCCAGACTGTGGCAGTCTTAAAACCAAGCTTTGGACTTAAGTTTTAATCAGAGACATCAGCAGACCACTGAAAAATTTCAGTCCAAGGAATAATAGGTTTAGATTGTGGCTTTAGATTCATCACTCTGGCGGTCACGAAAAGAATGGAATCAGGCAACATGGCAAACAGGTGGAGTCATTTCCAAGGGTCATCCAGTGACTAAACAATAAAGTCTGATGGCCTCAACTAAGTTAGAGGCAATGGGGATTTAAAAAAAGACACACTAGAAAGATAATTAGAAGGCAAGACTTGACGACTAGTAAATGTGATGAAGGAGTCAGAATGACGACGCCCGAGTTCTGGCTGAGATGCTGCTTGGATGATGCTCCTTTCCTGAACCACAGAGGTCACAAATAAAGGCATTTCAGAGAAGGAAATGACATCTCATTTGCATATGAAAATGAATTATTCAACTGTGAGATGAGAATTACCCTGGAGTTCCAGAGAGAGACTGGGTTGAAGAAATAGATCCAAATGTCATCAGTTGATATGGTTTGAATTTGTGTCCTCACCCAAATCTCAGGTAAAATTGGAGGAGGAGCCTGGTGGGAGGTGATTGGATCATGGGGCCAGAATCCCTCTTGCTATTCTCGTGATCCTGAGTGAGTTCTCACAAGATCTGATGGTTTAAAAGTGTATCGTACTTCGTGTTTCACTCTCTCTCTCTCTCTCCTGCCACCATGTGAAGAAGGTGCTTGTTTCCCCTTCACCATTCCGCCATGATTATAAGTTTCCTAAGGCTTCCCAGCCATACTTCCTATACAGCCTGTGGAACTGTGAGCCAATTAAACCTCTTTTCTTCATGTATTAGCCAGTCTCAGGTAGTCCTTTATAGCAGTGTGAGAACAGACTAGTACACCAGTATACAGAAAAGAGTGGCCAGGGAAAGTGTATGACCGTAATACATTGCATTTAATAGGCATTTTTCTGTACCTTGAACAATTTCAAAACACTTTACACTATTTAACTAGTTTAATTTTCACAACAAGTCTATGAGGTAATACTGTTATTATACCCATTTTACAGATGAGAAAATTAAGGCGCACAGTTATTAAGGCGCACAGTGGTAGAGCCAGCATTCAAACCTGGGTAATCTGGCTCCAGAACTTACACTGCTAATCATGAAGTTATACCACTCATCTGTATGAATGAGGAAGGATTCTACTGCAGAATACTGCACAATACAAATACTAACCTTGGCTTACCATGGTGAACGAGGTACAAAAATCCAATCTTCAAAAAATGTCAGTTGGTAAGAAATGTAGGGTTGTATCATTGTGAGGTAACTAGGAAAAAATATACACTCATTCATTATGCACAATCACAAAAAAACCCACAAAATCATGAAAATTCCATTACATTAACAGATAACACACTAAACTGAAAAAGTCCCAAATAACCCCAAGGTGGAGGGCAGAAGCCCTTTTTCATTCCATCCCACTAAACCTATTGCTCCTCCACAGAAGATAATTATGTTAGTCTGCCCCATTGAAGAACTGGGACGGGGCACAGGATTGGAGCCAATTTTTAAATGAATTTTATCAGAATTCTGGCTATCCCTGTGCCATGAAATCAAGCAAAGAGAATTTTCCAAGGAGGCAGAGGCTTAGTTACAAGAGGTAACAAGATGTCAAGGACACCAAAACCTGAAATAACTTATTGATCGTATTTAGGAATAAGGAGATCAGGCCAGGCGCAGTGGCTCACGCCTGTAATCCCAGCACTTTGGGAGGCCGAGGTGGGTGGATCACGAGGTCAGGAGATCGAGACCATCTTGGCTAACATGGTGAAACCCCATCTCTACTAAAAATACAAAAAAATGATCTGGGTGTGGTGGTGGGCGCCTGTAGTCCCAGCTACTCAGGAGGCTGAGGCAGAAGAATGGCGTGAACCCGGGAAGCGGAGCTTGCAGTGAGCCGAGATCGCGCCACTGCACTCCAGCCTGGGCAACAGAGCGAGACTCCATCTCTAAAAAAAAAAGAGATCATTAGTCACCTTCCTACAAAGATTAGCAAGAAATTCCTTGTTCATATATTTAAGATTGCACTCTGAAAGTTAACATTGTTTTATTTTCCAGGCTATCATTGTGTATAATTGGTATTTCCAGATAATAGTAAGAGCTACTGTTTTTTGAGCACCTATCATATGCCAAGTTCTGTAATTGGCACTTCTTATTATGTCTGACAACTACCTACAATGTAGCAGATTTCTTTTCCATTTGACAAGTGAAGATACCCAGGCTTAGAGCAGTTATCTGAGATCACAAGTCTGATCACTGACAAAACTAACATGCTGCTTCAAAACTCACCAGGTTCACAGGCTTTGTTTTTTTGTTTTGTTTTGTTTATTCACTACACTCTGCAGGCCCCCTTGTGTTCCTATGACAAAAGAAGGAATATCATAAATCACATCTGCTGATTCAAGGATCTCATTTTAATCAATTTTTCCAATGTGGGCTGCCTTCACAATTTTGGCTGGTGTTTCTAAAGCATAGACATTCAAGCATTCTCTGGCTTTGCTTGTGGAGATGTTTTAATAGGTAATAAAAAGGCCAAAAGCTGAAGACGGGATAGGGAGGAAGGAAGGGTACTGATGTCTTATTCCTTTCGTTGGAGAAGTGGGGGCTGGAAAAGGGAGGACAGTGTTTCTTGCCAGTCGCTTTCCTACTGAGGCACCGTTACTGAAACCAGCATTTTATGATGGGGCCAATTCAACTGTCCAAATCCAGTGTCCCATCTAAAACTACTTGGAGGGGAAGTTCATTTACACAGCTAAATCAGGGACTGAGAAGACCTTTCAAAGAGGAGTTCTGAAGTGGGTGTCAGCAAATGGAGTCTGAAGCTTTTGCTAACTACGAGATCCCTTTTATCTGACCTCAGTGCCTTTTTATCCCGTTCCTGTGCTTACCAGCCAGGGCATTTTGATGGCACTTGAACAGTGGAAGATCTATAGTGAAGAGGAGATAACCGCCAGTATGGAGCATTCCTTCTTGCATAATGAAGCTTTTTATACTGTGTAGACATTGCAAAGCCATGTTTGAAAAGAAACAATAGTCTTATTTCTCGTATTGAGAGATGAGATTAAAAACTAGTATTTGCTGAACACTTAAGTGGCAGGCACTTCTAAAACATATATATTACATGTATTATGTATTACCTCGTTGAATACTTACTTGAGGAAGATGCTACCAAATTCTCACTTTCCAGAAGGAAGGACTGAGGCAAGGAAAGTGGAAGTATCTTACCAAGGCAGCTAGCTCCACTGAGCAGGTGATTATCCGGAAGTGCCAAATAAGTAGATTCAGTTCAATTAAAAAAAAGTTCAAAAATATATTCAGGTAAGAATAACCAGTGTGTGGAAGCAGAACATTGCTGGGGCCCAAAAGCAAACCAGTACGAGTAGTGGAGAAAGCTAGGCCAACAGGGAACCCACACTGGCCCTAAAGTGAGAAAAGTTGGGTTTTTATGTTTGCCAGTCATATTGGTATAACTTTGAACTGATGTTTAACTTGTTTTACCATTAGTTTTCTCATCTGTAATGTGGGAGTAGCAAGGCATCTCTCTGGTGAAATAAGAATTAAGTGTGATGGTATGTGAAAAAGCGCTTAGTAATTTGGACATTGTATGTTAGATCTTAGAACAATTCAGCATGATCCATCTGTCCAATGAATTAAAGTTGATGATTATTCTATCATCAAAAGAATAATGATAATGAGACAATTTGTGAAGCTAGGTGAGCATAAGAACATAATTTTTTTAATTAATGGAAATTTAGCTAATGGCACATCATCATGGATCAATAACTAAGCAGATGGTAAAAGTAAAACAATCATTATTGTTTTTGGTAACCAATCCAAATGCAATAGTTTTAGAATATTAGAAATGAGTGCAAACCATGTTTGGGAGTAAAGGTCATTTTCTGATAATGAATAGTAGTGCACAAAAATATACTAGAGATGAAAAGCATGATGTCAGCATCCTAACAAGTACACGTGTTAAATGAATGCAAAATTCCTGATTGCCCAGTCTAAAGTAGACAGAGGCACCCTCGCTTTCACTCCATTTTTTTTTTCTTCACACAGTGTTCTCTTCCTTTATTACCCATGATTTATCACAAATTATAAATACGTATCTTTTGTGTATCAAATTATTTAGTGGTCATCTCCCAACATAGACACACACACAGACACACACACCCACTCCTGTAGTCTCTGGGAGGACTGAAATCGCATTTGGTTTATTGACAATTGAGTATCTAATATTAGTGCCTAAAACAAAATATCCAGTCAGTAAAAGTCTGAGTGAAAGAATGAATGAGTCTTCTCTTTCTGGGTTATTTCTGCTACACTTCAAGGCACCATGCATAGACAAGGACACAGTATCACTATGTTCACACAGTGAACGTGCAATACTTTGTAAGCTTTACAGAGAACTTTATTGAGACTGATGGGCATACTGATCGTAGAGGGATGGTGGTGAGCGGGGAGGGTGTTGTGGAGTGCTGACCTCCCAGAACTATTCAGGGAATGTAAAGAAGCATTAACAGAGATGCCTAGTCCCCAGTAACTCAGTTGTGGCATGCTTAGTTCAACCTCCAAGTGCAGGTGCCTCTCCCCAGCACTGCACTATGTGTCCAGGTTCATTTTTATAGTACTGTTGTCTTGGAGGCATGAACAAGACAATGGCTCTCTGAACAGCCATTGATGGTCATTCTCTCTCCTAAAGTTAACTGTCTGCTTTGCTGGCAAAGATAGATGCAGATAATTAAAGTTCCCATTTACAAGAAGCCCAGAGGAATGAATAACAAGGACCTGGGTGAAGTTCAGGTGAGAACAATGATCCAATCCAGTCTTGAACTCATGAGCAGTGTCCCTAATACCTGTCCTCCTGGCTCACCTGAGATATGCTGGTAGGGAACACTACCTTCTGACCACTTTCCTGTCCCCTCATAATCTCAATGCTTCCTCTAAAATCTCTTCCTCCCAGGTCCCTACCCAGGGTGTATCTTATATTTTTCCTCTTCCTATCTTCTTGTCTCTAAGATTAAAATTTGGTGAATAATCAGGAAGGATCTGACCTGGCCTAAATTAGCATCAGCAGGAGGAAAATCAGAACCCTGTTCCTCAAGAGAGGAAGAGATTTTTGTCTCCTGAAATACAACTATGCTAACAGCATTCTTTGAAATTGGATCCTAATGAAAATGTCTGCAATATCTACTGGGAAATTCCATGTTCTCCTCCTCATCTCAATAAGCCAAATGACTCTTTATGATCCACCAAAGAAATGCTGCCAATTCTAAATGCTTCCCATGTTTCTATCCACCTCTCAGAGGAGGGAATAATTACTAGAACTGTCACCGAAAGGTATAAAAAGACTAGATATCCTCAGAGTTGAAGGTAAATAAGGGCAAGTTTATCTCAGAAATACTTGGAGATACAGAAAAAGAGAACAACTAACACCAGACTATGATTTACCAAACATAAGAAAACCTTATACAGACAGAGCTTCATGATGTAGAAAAAAAATTAACTTCCTTTTTGCCTGGCATCTTGTATGAATACATTCAAAAGGCTCTTATGGCTTGTCAAGTGCTAACTCAAGGTCCAGACTCCTGGGTCCCATTAGACACTATCATGTGCATTATCTAACACTCTTCTTTGGGAACCAGAGCTGAAGCTTTGTTTTCTGGGGCTCAAGCTTGCCTCATCCTTTTCTCCTTTCTTAACCAGTTCTGCGCTGGGATTCAGCCTGCCTTGGGCATAAATTCATCTGAGTTACAACAACTAGTTTTAAAGCCTAAGGAAATACATTTAAAAAAATAGGACAAAAGGAGTTATCAATCTGGATTGCAAAACTTTGACAGGTCACAACCTAGTTGGAACTTCAAAACAGTCTTTTGTTTTGAAGTTCCAACTAGGTTGGAACAACTAGGTTATTTCATTTTGGGAAGCCTTTATAATTTTTTTCATGACTCTTATTAAAAATAAGTCAATCTCATTGTTTTATATACACATAAGAAAATATATACATGTATACACATAAAGCATTGAGAAATTGCCTTTATTAACATTTGCTAGGATATGTCTAATATATTTACTTTTAATTTCACTCACAATACTGTTTTCCTTCCCAGAAGAATATTTATTTATAATTAGGAAATTATAATAAGAAATTTTATAGTTCAGCAAATAAAATTGTAAAGGCAAAGAAAATCAAATAGGAATGAAGAGTTTAGACATTAGCCCTGGAGGGCTGTCTCTGGCCTTGTGTCACTTCACATTCACTTAATATGTGCCTACTTTGGCTCGTTGATAAGAACACGAGTAAAGACTGCTATAGAAATGATATTCCTCCTTTCCTCACACGATTGTCATTTAACACTGAAGAGCAAGAAAATAGACCCCATTTAGAACATCACTTCAGACAAAAAAAACAACTGAGGCAGCTGAATGTACTCCCTCCTGCCACATGATGACTGGGACAACAGGATGAAAATAGTGCAACACAAATGCAAACGTCAAAGATTACATCCTGACATTCCTATCTGAACAATCTTGAGCTAAATTCTCTCTCTTTATGTCAAGGAACACACACTCTCGAGGCATTTTGGTTAGCAGTCTCTCCGCCCACCATCCAGATTCTCTTTTTCTGGGATATGTTTAGGTGTTGGAGAGAATCACATGGTTTGCTCCAGAAATCATTCTCAGCTACATCTAGTTATTTTAAATCACTTCCCAACAGCAGACACTGCAGAAAACTCTCAGTGTGTTAAGTCTTCACTGACCAGTTCCTCCCACTCTTCACCTTTTCCCACCCTGAAGATAAAATATTACAAAGGCAGCTGAGCACTGGAGAGACCAGGGACATGAAGCAACACCATCTCCCACACTCCCCCAAGTGCATCATATCCAGCCTCTGAAGAGGGAAAGTCAAGAAGTCACAAATGACATCTTGAGGTCTTGGTGGGGAGGAGTTGTAATATTCAGAAGCTGCACGGAGCTTCTCAGTCATCCTGTAAAAGTTGTCTGTGGGTGGTGGTATTTGGGAATCCTTCCCACTACAGTCTCCAGAGGCATGAGAGATGGGGCAGAAGTAACAGCCTTGCTCAGAGAACAGATGCCAATGAGTTTTACTCTTCCAGTTCCCCCGGCACTCTGTATAAATCGAGTCCTCGATAAAAATTTGCCAAAAACCAAGGCTTTCAACAATCCAAATAGCTTATTCCTTTATCAGTTTACTCTTCATATGAAAATATAATTGATAAGCCCTATTTTTTTTGCGAAGTCTTAGCATTGAGTTCAAATATCTACTTTTACAGACAAGGTACCAACATCACAAAGACTTAGAGCAACTTGACCAAGATGGCCCAGTTAGTTCCAGTTGCAGCCAAGACAATTTGGCAGCTGTTGGACCTTGACCCTCCTTGCCTTCTTCAAGCTCATACCTCCTGTGTCTCTCTTATTCCAGCTCACTGGTCTCCTTTCCAACCTCATGATTTTCCACATGATTCCCTGTGCCAGGAATGTTCTCCTTTCCTCTTTTATGTTGTTCTTTCCCATTCTTCAGGTTTTATTACAAATATCACTTCCTCAGAAAATTCCTGACTGCCTGGGCTAAAGTATATATCCCCTATGTTCTCATTTCTCTTTATCTTTCAGAGTATCTTGTTTCTTTCTTTTATGGCCTTTACCACAAATTGCAAATACACATTTTTTGGTGTGTATTCATTTGTTTAATAATTATCTCCTTCCCAACACACACCTGTCATCTCCTAGAAGACAGCACTACATTTTTTTTTTCAAATAGGTATGTAGTGCTAGGCTCAGTGTCTAGCACAAAATAGCTACTCAATAAAGATTGGTTGAATAAAAAGTTGGATGATTTTTTTGTTTCTGGGGTTATCATTTCTGCGCAAAACAATGCACAGTTTTATCCCTTCAATAAAAAGATAACTGATAATGCATTTAGCTTGTCAGCTGATTTCTCTGGATCATTTTGGCATTATAAAAGGCACAGGTTAGCCTGAAAATTTCACTTCTAAGTATTACCACTGATCATCAAAGGAATGAATTAACGATGAAAGACATCCAAAAATCAAAATGCCATCGTACAACATCTGTCACCTTGGGGTGACACTTCCTCCAAAGAGGGTAAACAAGGAAGCAAAAGTATTGCGATAATGCAAATGAACATTTGAATACACACTCCAGAAAACAGCAGTGCACAAAACTTGGAATTAGCAAATATGACATTTACAGTTCAGATCACACCTCAAAAAGACATAATAATTTATTTTTGATACATCAGATGAAACAACTTCAATTTTTTCACTCTCAATAGTTTCTCCCCTTTTGTTTATTGTCATCTTATTCATTTATCAAGAAAGCCCTTGAAGGGCTTCTTTCTCTAGAACATTTAATAAAATAATTCTTCTTCATTTGAAGAGAAATTTACCACTTAGTGAAACAGCTTAAATTTTACATATTCCACATTTTTAGATGATATTGCATTTAGATACTCATTTTTCAACAAATAATTTTGGAATGTCTTTATATGCCCAGTGCTCATATTACTAGAGTATCTGTTCCCAGAAACTTTGAACAAATTCAGTTATTTAAAAGTATCTACCTTTCAAGAAAACCTAGTACATAAAATCTGACTTAAAAATCCAATGCAAAAGCCAAAATACAAAAACTGAATAAATAGTTAATAAATAGTCCCTTTATAAATGGATTCACGATAGGTTCCTTTAAAGAAGTTCTCCTAGAGTATATGAATACAATTTCATTTAAAGACCCTCAGCTGATCCACAGCCTTTTAGGAAAACATCCATTACATTGAGTGAGATGCATCTGTGTCTGCCAAGTCACCTCTGTGATTCATACGTACAATTTTGTGCATTCATTATAATCCACTTCTCTTATCACCCTTCCTTCAAGAGCATTGGTGAATATAAGGGGAAATTTTGTGTGGGTGCTTAAGTGAAGAACATCTCAGTGTTGGTGAACTCTCTCTCCCGTTCAGTTTTCCTGTTGTTCTTGCATTTATTCTATCACAAGCTGCCTTGGTGACATGTTTCGTCTGGTGCTTATACTGTGCCTAAGGAGTGATATTGACCATGAAGAATTATTGCCAATATCTTAAGCTCCATGTGTTTAGGAACTTTGTCTCTTTTGCTCAACGTTTTGTCTTATTTTATTTATATTTTACAAACAGAATATTTATTATGTGC
Organism: Symphalangus syndactylus; assembly: GCF_028878055.3. Classification (NCBI taxonomy): domain Eukaryota; kingdom Metazoa; phylum Chordata; class Mammalia; order Primates; family Hylobatidae; genus Symphalangus; species Symphalangus syndactylus. The sequence continues at coordinate 29,739,136 of NC_072438.2, forward strand.
CAGGTACTGTTCTGAAACACACATATGAATTCATCTAACCTCCACGGCAACCCTGTAAAACAGGTAAAATCATAATTTCTTACTAATGAGGAAACTGAAGACAGAGGCTACAGAACTAACAAATGAAAACACTTAGATTTGAATACAGGTGATCTGGCTCCAGATCCTGTGCCTAAGCCACTATGCTGGACTTCTGTCTCACACTTTGATGTCACCATTGAATTTTCAGCACAAAGCACAATGCCTAGCATCTTGTAGATGCTGAATAAATGAACAAATTAATTAATAGAGGCAAAATAATGGGTTACATTTACATGCGCTTTTCACTACACCACTAGTTCTCTAAGGTCAACATTTTACCGACTTCACACCTCTAGAATATAGGTTCTAATTTCAGAATCTGCTCAGTGATTCCTTTGGTTGAACCAATAATTATCAAGTGCCCACCCTGATAAGTGCGCCGGTGATATATCAGTTGATTTACCAACTAGTGTGGGACGAAACCTCCTTATTGAGATGAATGGGGTGTAGTTCTGTGTTTGATGTGTCAGCTGCTGAGACTGGACATCATTTACCTTCCGGAGCACAACCATCTGTTTCTGAGTATAGCCGACCCGCAGTATCCCTGGGAGATTGGTTCCAGGAACCCCCTGGGATACTAAAATCCTCAGATGCTCAATTCCCTGATACAAAATAGTGTATTATTTGCATATAAACTATGCACATCTTCCTATATATTTAAAATCATCTCTACTTCGTTTATGATACCTCATACCATGTGAATGCTATGTAGATAGTTATGCTGTATTGTTTGGGGAATAACGGCAATAACAAAAAGTCTGTGCATGTTCAATACAGACAATTGTTTTAAATATTTTCAATCTGTGGTGGGTTGAATCATTGGATGCAGAACCCGTGGATATGAAGGGCTGACTGTAACTACTAGAATATTCTGAGAATGGATTAAATTCAAAACAGCCAACCTAACAATGTCTCTGTTACATATCCGCACCTTTTCAGTGATTATTGTCAAGTACTACAATCTTGGAACACGATTTGAATATTATTATGGCTTCTCATGAATGAAGGGGCATTTTCATCTAGAGATTAAGCCCGAAGAAACTGCTACAAAACAATTTGAATTGTAAGATACCAGTACTGGGAGATATAAAGAGAAACACAAAGAGAGGACTATAAAGGTAGAGGTAGTAATTGCCTTCTCTGCAAAGAGAGACAAATGAAGAGAGCTTCTGTTTTAAAGATTTTTATGGAGAGGAGTATTTCCATGACAACTGAGTACTTAGTTATTCTAATTGCAGGAGAAACGAAGCATCTAAAAAGTCAGGAAATATGTTCCAGGCACACAGAATAAATCTCAGCTAAACTAGGAACGTGGATGTTTCTTTAAAAGCAGAGAAAATTCACCACTAGACTTCTTATTTTAACTCAATATAAAAATAATTGACCATTTCTTGAGATTCTCTAGCTCATTTCCAATGAGATGTTAACTCTTAATATTGGTTTGAGGTACACAAGACTCGATACAACCATAACCTTTGAGTCTTCATCTTAATTATTGAAGATTAAATTAACTGAGGTAAATATGGAGTGTCCCTGAACTGAATCTGACAGGAATGTGACAAAATCATGGACTTCAAATTTAGTGCTAACTGAATGATCTGATATGTCAAAACAGCAATCTCTCTTTACTAAAATACCTTTCTTTACAAAAGATATTATAACCAAAAATCAGTACTCTAAGATTTGTTCAAGAAATATTAAATATTAGTTAATGTAATCTGAGGTACAGCAAGCTGACTTAAGTCAGGTCTAAGTTTAACCAACATATACAGAAAACAATGACTTTTAATGTAAGACTATTCTAATCCAAATGGACCATTTTCTCTTTGAGGAATTCTATTAAGTGTTACAAATCATTGCCTTAAAATATGTACTTCCTTTCTCTTTCACCAGAAACATACTTCTTCTGACCCTTTCAGGCATTTTTCACTGCAAGTTGAGAGTGTGTGTTATTGGCAAACCATGTATACAAATGAGGGGGTGATGAATGCATGGGTGTTAGATTTGGAAGACTTTGGTTCAAGCCCCGTTTCAGTCATTTCCTAGCTATTGATCTTGGTGAAATCATTTAACCACTCTAAGCTTCAGTTTTCCCATCTGTTTAAAATGTATAAAAATGTATCCACTTAGATGTTCATACAACAAATTTTATTGTACACCAGACAAGAGATTAAGCACTAGAGATAAAAGGAAAAATGTTATAACTGTTGAGAAGTAAGTCTACTAAACAAATAGTCTAGTAAAGGAGACAGGTATAAAGCGTATGCATTTGATATAGTACATAATCAATTCTATTTTAAAGATATAAACAAAGCATTTGAGCTTGAACAATGGGGAGATAATTTCTTGAGGAAGATGAAAACAATTATTCAGAGTCAGTGATGCTTGAGTTTTCTTACATGACTATGCTGAATGGATGGAAGCAGTAGGGGAGACAGGGAAAGAAAGAATCTGGGATGAAAAAATGTCTGTGTTCTCAGGTCTCCAGTTGTATTCGTCCATTTTCATACTGCTATGAAGAAATACCTAAGACTGGGTAATTTATAAAGGAAAGGAAGTTTAATGACTCACAGTTCCACATGGCTAGGGAGGACTCACAATCATGGCAGAAGACGAAGGAGGAGCAAAGGCACATCTTACATGGTGGCAGGCAAGAGAGCGTATGCAGGGGAACTGCCCTTTATAAAACTATCAGATCTCATGAGACTTATTCACTATCATGAGAACAGCACAGGAAAACCCCATCCCCGTGATTCAATTACCTCCCACTGGGTCCCTCTCACAACACTTGTGGATTATGGGAGCTACAATTCAAGATGAGATTTGGGTGGGGACACAGCCAAGCCATATCACCAGTCTTGAAGGAGAATGACAAAGTTCAGAGAGACTGGGACATGGTGGCAAGTGGAGGGAGATAGTGACAGGGATGAAGGCATAGGCCACTTTTCAGCTGCTTAATATGCCAGGTTGAGAAACTGGGACTTTTTCCACAGGAAAATGGGGAAATGAGATGTTATTGCAACCAGGATTAACACAATCAGACATTAATTTTTCCTGAAAAATAACAGACTTTTGCCACACTACTTAATTTGAAGCAATGACTGACTTTACTAGTCCTAAAGCATGAGTTTATGCAAAGCCCTCATGATGAATTGGAAGTCGGTTGCAAGTAAGGTGAACAACTCATGCCCTGGGACTTTCTCAGTTTTAGAATTAAAAGTCCTGCTTTCTGGGAATCTTCACAGTCATAGTCAAACTGTGATTGCCAAGAACTCTCCAAGTTTGAGCACTGAAAGTCTTGTGTCCCAGGATCCTCTTCTGCTGAGTCCTGGGCAAACTGAGATGGATAAATCACTCTAGTTCTGGTTGTAAAACTGGCAGTAGGCGTGATGGGAACAGATGGGCCCTAGCTGCAATTCTGTGTCTGAGTCAAGCTGCTGTTAACTACGTGAACCAATGGTGCTTTCCATCATCTTGGAAAACTGAAGGTGAATACCTAATGAAGAAGAACACGTAACAATTATTTAAAAATTAACTTTACTATATACTTCAGAATAAGCCTTCTGATCTAGTCATCCCCTTTTCTTTACATATTCTCAGCAAAGATAAAGGGTAGTCTTTTAGTTTTAGCAAAATAGAATGTTCTCTCTTATACTCAACTTCAAAGAACATCAGGCAGCAGTGAAGCAGTTGAGGACCTAGTGGTTGAATGTGTCTCAGACAGATGAGGATGCAGAGTGGTATGTGACACTTTCAGCATTAATGGCTTCACTTACTTTGAGCATGAAGATAAATGAATATTCCTGGCCTGAGCAGACATGATAGAGTAGGCAGACATCACAAACTAGTGGGAGGGAGCAAAAGATGGAAAAAGAAGAAAAGATGAGAAAAATAGTAGTAGATTCATGTGTCCATCCCTTGTGGATTCAGAAAGAGACAAACATGAACAGTGAAGATATGTTTCATAGCATCCTCTGAATTCCAAATAAAACTGACTTCTTTCTGGCAATGGGTAGACCTTTTGCAGGTCACAGGACAGAGCTATACACAGCTTAAGATTACAATCAGTGAATTTCAGAATTTGGAATGACAATACCTCTATCTGTGGGCCCACAAAAGTAGTTGTCTTAGTCTGTTTGGCTTGTAAAACAAATTACCTTAGACTGGATAATTTACAAACAACATAAATTTATTGTTCATAGTTCTGGAGAGTGGAAAGTCCAATATCAAGGTACCAGCAGACTTGGTGTCTGACGAGAGCTTTCTGCCTGCTTCCAAGAGGATGCCTTCTTGCTGTCTCCTCGCATGGTGAAAAGGCTGAATGAACTCCCTAGGCTTCTTTTATAAGGGCACTAATCCCACTCATGAGGGCTCCACCCCCATGACCTAATCACCTCCCAAAGGCCCCACCTCTTAATATTATTGCATTGGGGATTAGATGTAACGTATGAATTTTGGGGGACACAAATATTTAGATGGTAGCAGTAGTTTTATATGAAAACACCAAAAGAACTTCATTCAGTACAAGGTGGTTCCCTATAAAGATGTTCCAGCTACATAAACCACCACAACTGCATTATAAATAGACTCTAATGTGTTTCCAGTGTTCAAAGAGAATGAAAAATATAGAATATGCGTCCATTTGTTCAAGGTGCTCATATAGTACCTTCCTTTAAGGAAAAGGCAAAAACACTTTCATGTCATCAGCTGAGCGTGGTTACCAAGATGGGTTTTCAATTTACTGCCTTGATTAAATAAATAAATAAACAAACAGTACAGCGATCTAAAAGCTAATATTGAAATTTCTAAAGCAGTTTCTTTTTATTGTTTCCCGGGGAACTTGCTTTACTTTAGAGGCATGTAGCTGTTCTGTAAACTGAGAGGAAGAATACGCTAGAGGATTTTTTCTAAAATTTGTATATTTCCTTTTGTAGAATAGTATTGCCTATTAACAGTTCCATGACTTTAAGTGTTTTACGAATTCATAATGAGTGTATGTGTGTGTGTAAATATTTTAAATTATTCATATGGAAATAGTCTATATTAAAGAATGAGATAATTTTATTTAAAAAGCACAAAACATGAAAAGCTATTAAATATTATTATACCTCAAATATAACAAGCAGTAAAAGTAGGTATGATATACTGCCATAATAGTATTATACTTGGTGTTAAAATTATGTCAAGAATTAACAGTATTAAGAAAATTCAACACTAATAAAAAAGAAAGAAAAACTTTGTATTAATATAATATGTAATAAAGTACTATTATAGGAAATATTAAATATACAAATTTAGTACTTGCAAAATTCATCCTAGATGATTTCTAAAAAGTCTCAACCTCTTGTCATACATTCAGAGAATTTGTGTAAAATGTATTTCTCTGGGAAACGAACAAATTCGGGTGGTAATATAGTATGGCCTTCCTATTTAACTCTAGTTTTAAAATATCACTTGTCACATGGTATGATAGTAAGAGGTATGATCAGAAGCTCTCTGGACCTTCAAGTCTCATAAGATATAATACGTTCATTGTTTCCTGTATTTTGAGAATTACCTACTAATACCTTGAAAGTCTCTTGTGTAGCAAGTAGTCCAGTTTGGCACATTGTGATTTAATGATAAGAATCCTTATAAAGTGTATTCTAAAAATAAAACTTAAAATACGAGGCCAATTTTAAGAATGTCTTTGTCCCACTAAATGAGTAAATCATCTAATCAATTTAATGCCTATTTGCCTGTCTGCATGATGCATAAATTATTTCAATTATTTGGAAAATGACTTAGGTGTGGATATGCGCATGGTATCTCAGTTTGAATGTATTATAAGTACTGACCCTCAACTCCCATGGAGGGTGTTAGAAAATCCTGGTATGCGTCCAAGTAGTGGAGCTGACACCCAGCTTTGTTTGGGCCACTCTGCCTAAAGCTGCAACTTTACACACCATGAGTCCTGCCCCTTCCTCTTTTAGTTTTTTAAGGGATTAAAATCCATGACAGGATCCAGGGTCAATTCAGCCTTTACTTTCAAGAGAAATAAGTGTTGTAAAATCGTTGGAAACGTTTAGCTTAAAGAAAGGCAGGAACATATTACAAGCTTCAGTCTTCTAAAGCAATGTCAAATGGAAGAAGGGCTAGACAGATTCTAATTTTTTAGAACCAAAAGTCAGATAAGGCTGGGTATGGTGGCACATGCCTGTAATTCTAGCATTTTGGGAGGCTGAGATGGGAGGACTGCTTGAGGCCAAGAGTTGAAGACCAACCTGGCCAACATAGTGAAACATCTCTAAAAAATATATAAAAATAGGCCGGGCACGGTGGCTGACGCTTGTAATCCCAGCACTTTGGGAGGCCGAGGCGGGCGGATCACGAGGTCAGGAGATCGAGACCACGGTGAAACCCTGTCTCTACTAAAAATACAAAAAAATTAGCCGGGCGTGGTGGCGGGCACCTGTAGTCCCAGCTACTCGGAGAGGCTGAGGCAGGAGAATAGCGTGAACCCGGGAGGCGGAGCTTGCAGTGAGCCGAGATCGCGCCACTGCACTCCAGCCTGGGCGACAGAGCGAGACTCCGTCTCAACAAAAAAAAAAAAAAAAAATATATATATATATATGTATATATATATATAAGAAGTCAGATAAATGAACAGGAGCTCAATTGAATGGTGCCCATTCTTACTCAGCACTTAGGAATTCTGGCAATGAGACTAATGAGAACGTGTTCCTGGTTTTAGAAAGTTTGTGGACAGTCTATAACAATGCCTGAGTCTGTTCTCCCCTTCGTCTCCTAAATTTTTAAAAATTTGATGTACTTTGATTCCTTCAAGGAGTATTAAAGCAACACACCACACAAGTTTATGTGCTTAATTGTCATGTGTACTTGATGTAAATTACAGGAAGGGCAAAAACTATTGCCTGCAAAGGCTAATGCTGAGGGCTTTGAAGCCACATGCCAAGCACCATTTTGCCAGTAATAATAGTCAGGACACCTATTATATCAATTAGATTACTAATCCTAACAAATTGCCTTTGGATCACTACAATTTGCTCACCTGAATCTATTCATTCTTGTTGGATTTTATGTTAATACTCTATCCAACAATTATTAGTACCTAGACTATTTCTCAGCAACTACCCTATCATCCTCCAGATGGGTGTTGTTACAATTCTGGATGAAGAGCAGTGGTTCCTATTTTTTGAGACAGAGTCTCACTCTTGTTCCAGGCGTCTCTCCTAGCTCTGACAGCCTCCAGCATTCCATGGCTTGTAGACGGCTGTCTTCTCCCTGTGTCTCTTCACATCATCTTCCTTCCACATGTTTCTCCTTCTGTGTCTAAATTTTCCCATTTTGTAAGGACACAAGTCATATTGGATTTGACATAACCTAACACCTCATTTTAACTTGATTACTTCTTTAAAGATCCCTTTTCCAAATAGGCTCACCTTCTGAGATACTGGAGGTCAGGACTTCAACATACCGTTTTTGGAGGACACAATGTAGTCCATAACAATATATATCTACTATTTTACTCAAACAGGGTTATTTTGCATGACGGGGTGCTTTTGTGGTTTTCGGTTTGTTTACTTGTATCCAATGTAATCTTTGGTTTCTTGTTTCATTCTCTTCTCCAACTATGTATCCACTATGACTACCATAACTATGCTCTAAGGTAATCCATGTTAGCACCTCGTTTACCATTTTCTTACTTATATACACACATACACACGCTATATATATGAACCATATATTTACATGGAGTTTTAGTTTTAGAAAGATAAGACGAAGAGTAGCGTTTCATGTAAATTCATAGTTTACAAAGAAATAAAACAATAAAACAGAACGGCTTTGTAAACTATGAATTTACATGAAACGCTACTCTTCGTCTTATCTTTCTCATTGAACAATACCAGTTACAGAAACTTCCTTATGTCAGCTCCTATTACTTGATCATAAGAGTGTTATAATATTCTATATTGTATATGTACTGTCTTAGTGGGTTTGGACTGCTATAACAAAGTACCATAGACTGGATGGCTTGCAAACAACAGAAATTTGTTTCTTAGCATTTGGAAGCCTAGAAGTCTGAGATCAGCGTGTCAGCATGCTTGGGTTCTGGTGAGTGCTCTCTTCCAGGTTGAAAACTGCCAACTCATCACTTTGTCCTCATTAAAAGAGAATGGGAGAGCTCTCTGGAATCCCTTTCTAAGGGCACTAATCTCAAAATGGGGGCTTCATACTAGTGATCTCATTACCTCTCCAAACTCCACCTTCTAATAACACCCTATTGGGGGTTAGTATTTAAACATATGAATTGGCAGGGGGAGGGGCAGGACAAAAACACATAGTCCACTACACATGCCTTAACATATTCTACAATTTTCCGTTGGTTAGGCTTTCTCAAGCACTCTGCAATACTCTTCCTCTCATTCAGAGGCATTCATGGTTGATTGCTCCTAAAGATAAGCAATTTCAATGTTGTGTTATATGACAGCCTAGGAATTCTGTCTAATCCATCTTCAGGAATTAGCCAGCCCTGTCCACAATCAAGCTCAACACAATACGTCACTAAATGTAGCCATTAAATAAAGGGCTTTGGGAATCAGGCTTATTCCTAGTCTATCTGGTTCATTAAACCATTCAAAGCTAGCTAGTTAGTCTTTCTCTCCATGCTTCTCCATTTCCTCATCTGTGAAATAAAGATAATGGTTACAGCTACTTCCCAGTGTTGTTGGAAGGACTGATTTCAGGAAGCTTTTTTCAAAGTCCGCAAGATGATTCAATAGTAAGCATTCAATAAATATGATTCATTTTATTTTCATTATTCATGCTTTCTCTTTCTCATTTTGATCAGTTTTATTTCCAAGCTCTAAGAAACAACCCACCAGCTATCTTTTTATGATTCTTTAGTGATTTTAGTTAAGTACACAACTTCACAGTTTTCTCATTGTGAATGGTGCCAGCATATTGACTGCACTGCCAAGTTTTATCCCTAAGAAGTTTCCTGTGAGAAGTGAGAGGCAGAGAAGTTGAGAAAGATGGCAGAGTAGACAACTATTGAAGATTCTCCAACACCAACTGTCCATTAACACATGGATACAATGTGTGGCAGAAAATACTGGAATAGAAATTGAAGTATTTAATGATGTTCAAATTAAAACTCTTGGTTAATTATCTTGCTGCTTCTTCCTGTGGTATATTGTTATAGATACGGCAACACAGATGTACCAAAGAATAAAACAAAGACCTCTAGAATTTAAAAAACAAAATGTACTTGACAAGTAAGAGAGTACAAGTAAAGAAATTTACTGTGTATTTTGCAAAGAGGAAGAAACTGGGATTTCAATAATTAGGAAGGGATTTTCCTGGTGATCATGCTAATCGAGCATTGAAAGCTTGCACTTGAATGTCACAGAATGAGTCTGAAATGCTTTGTTCATTGGTCAAAAAATGTCTTCAGTTTTGTCTAGTAAGAGTCTGGTATACTGAGTCACTTAAAGTTCATGTTAATTTAACCAGTTCAGCTGGTTGGGGTCAGTTGTAAGAAAATACAATATTCCATTTCGATACCGCGTTAGTAATTGTCCCTATGTTAAAGATACTCATTTTTAGAGAAAAAAAAAGGAGTCCAGCTTCCAAATGCTCATAATACCTTATTTGTATGCCATCTCTACTTTTAGATCAATGATGAAAATCCTAAAATATTTAGCATTAAGTTTAGCAATTACTGATAGATTAAAAGCTACATTTGAGATTTTTTAAATTTCCAAATTATTTGGAGTAGGATTGATAATTCTAGATTCGTATCTAATATTCTAAGCCATAACAGTTATTAGGAAATGTGATGAAAACATTACTTTCAGTGTTTTTGACACTGTTGAAAATATATACCACATAGTAATTCAAAAGGAAGTCAAAGTTATAAAGCAATGCCATTCAATATCCATGACAGGCAGTAGATTAGGGTAACTTCCTGGGACATGCTTTGTCAAAAGGGAGTGGGTATAAAATGTGGATGTCCAGGAGTAAGAAAAATGAGTTAAAAAAAAAGTTTAAGTTTACAAGCTAAAAGGCTTGCAAAAACCTGCACAGTATTACTTGGGTGATGAATAATCTCCATCAGGTAAAAAAAAAGTGATGAAGCATTCATAGCAGAACCAACTTCTATATATTTAAAAGTATCATGGGCAACAATAACATTCCCTTAAACCTACATCACAGTATTTTTCATTCAATTAAGTATCTCTGTCAGTCTTTGTGTCTCACTAACCAAATGTGGTCTCTCCTGGGACATAATATATTTTCCTTACATGACTTAGGATGTCCAATGCCAACTGATTACTTAACGGAAGGAGTCATTTCATGCAAACCTTAGGATAGTACTGCTATTTTGGTCTCTAAAAAAATCACTGAAGATAGGGCTTAAATTTTAGAAGAAACATCATGAGCTTATGTTTTCCCAGTCTTCATTTAGAAATAGAACATTCTAATATTTCATTCTCTGTTGTGTTAGGCCAAGATTCTACCTATAAATATATAAGGAACAGTAGATCCAAAATAACAATGGCCATATACCCTTTGCATGATCTTTTGGTTTTGAATATCTCCTGGAGGACACAGTGAACTCCAGCATCTCCATACCTTGTCAGGGTTCTTCTCAGTGACTGATGCAGTAGGAGCCAATACGGCTCAAGAGGCTCCTGTGAGAGAGGAAGCCACAGCAGAAGAGGAACTGACAATTCTCTAATTATCATGCACGCAAAGAATCACTTTTGTGGCTAGTGTTCCCATATTTAAACATATCTTCCTATTGAGGAGAAGAGGGGTACCGACTTGTTGTGAGGCATCTATATAGATTAAGGGACTGCCTGCAAGTTTGTTACTGTCAGACTATTTCTGAGACCATGTCCAGTCTCTGAGAACACACGGATGGAGCCTGTTCCTTCTTAAGCACATGTTGGGTTAAAGGGATCCTTTAATAAAACTTCCAAAGCACAGTCTATGAAGAAAAGAATGTTACTCTGATTTCAATGAAATTAAAGAATTTTGTGAAGAAGTTAATGCATGAAAGAAAGGGAGGTGATATGTACAATGCCTTAACTAAGATTTCACTATGTGGAATCTACAGGGAATTCTTACAATCAACTAGAGAAGAAAAAAGGAAACGGACAAGCAGTTTACAGGAAAGAAACCCCAAATGCTCACAAGAATTTGAAAGAACATTCAAAATTGAAATCAGAAAAGGCAAATGAAGACATCGGTGAGATACCACATTACACCTTTTAAATTGGCCACAATTGGAAAGTTGGATATTGCCCAGTGCTCACAGGGATGTGGAGACACTTGTGAGCTGCTAATGAGAAGGATGGCTGGTATAGGATTCTGGAAAGCAATCTGGTACCACCCAGACTAATTTTATAAACACACACACACACACACTCATCCATTTAACACTATTGTGCTAAATCTTCATGATACTTTTATGATCCAAACTAGGAGTAACAAATGGCACTCCAGAAATGCAGACTAGCAGCAAACTATTCTACTATAGTTTGGGGGATATGTGCTTGTGCATGAGTATGAATGAGAGACAGAGAGAAAGAGAGAGAGGGAGAGAGCACACAAAGTATATTGGATGAAGATAGGGTAGAAATCATGTAATATCAGAGTTTTTTTAATGCATTTGTATACTTTCAGAGAAAGCATACATTCTCCACTGGAAATGCCATTGCCCCTCCCTTTAGCTTACATACAACATTTCACCCTTTCTACCACCTTCCTGGCCCCTACAGGCATTTGACTTGATATCCCCATTATGCTGTACTGCTCAAGGTATCCCCTCAAATACCTTGAGAACATTCAAAAAGTGAAGGGAGGCCAATGAATAGGCATAATCCTGAATTCATAGAACAAAATGACTCAAGAGCAAAACACAACTCCTTCTTCAGGCAACTATAATTCTACACATTACACATTGCCGAAGCAAACATATGCAAAATGTTTTTTCATTATATTTTGCTTGATTTGGGTTGCTTGAACAGCAAGCAAAAGAAACTGAAGAGGAAAAGGACAGAACCTAAGAATTCTCTTTTTTTGCTTCACTTTGAGTCATTTGCAGAATGACACATCATAAGAAGATGGGAGCCAATTTTCAAATTTGGATCCCTCAGTCAGCCATCCATCCACAATACTTGGAAAGCCAGCAGCCCCTTCTTGCCAGCTTTAAGGGATTTAGTCTGCTAATAAAGGCTTTCCAAATGGACAGATGTATGAACACTGTTTCATGGGCCAGATACTAAAATCAAAACTCTGTCTGCAAAATTCAAGAGCAATGAGATTGTGTTGCAAAGGCTGGTGGGGGTGGGAGGGAGCATATGCAGCTATGGAAGATTACTGCAACAGGCACTATTCAGTCTGTTTCTCTGCAAATGCAGAAACATCTACTTTGTCATCAGAGGCCCTATGGATCTCTACTGTGTGCTTTACACAACTTTATTTCTGCCTAGTAGTAAGGTTATACCTAGACAATGTACTATTAAGTGTTAAGCAAATTTACTTGAGAAGAATTAAATCCAGCATTATCATATTTCTATTTGTGTCCAATTCTCAAATATGCCATTAGAAAGTATAGGAGAAATTAGGAAATTTCTCTTAAAGATAAAACAAGAAAAATGTCCAAATTATAGTGAGAGGAGGGCTTTCAAAGTCGTATATTTAAGTGGATAAATGCCAATCTTTAAAACATATCGTTGCCTTTAATACCAACTTCTTGTTAAGCTGGTTATGTCTGCCCATTTGATTAACCTTTATTAAGTGTATCCTGCCTTCCAGGCACTGTGCTAAGTAATGTGTGTGTTTGTATGTGTATGATCACATTTAATGTTATAACAATCCATAAGGGGTATTTGATACATCATATGAAATACGATTTACACTTGGGAAACTTTTCCACCAACCATTTCATTATTTTTTAGTCAATTAGTCATGATTTATCTAGAACTAACCACACCTAGGTATACACACAAAAAAGAATCATTTTCACAGACATACCCACACACCCACACAATGTACAAGAGTGTTCCTGGTAGCATTGTTCATCATGGCCCAACCCAGAAGTCACTCAAATGCTGGTTACTATTGGAATAAATCTTGATTTATTAAAATAATGGAATACTATACAACAATGAAAAGGAACAGACTTCAAGTACCTGTGATACTGCAAACAAATGTCTTAGTCTGCTTGGGCTGCTATAACAAAATGCTATAAACTGGGTAGCTTATTGTGAAAGAAAAATAAATCTTGGGTCCCCCAAATCACTAATCTAAAGGGAAAAGTCAAGCTGGGAACTGCTTAGGGCAAACCTGCTTCCCATTCTATTCAGTCATCTCCCTCTGCTCACTGAGATAGATGCCGCATATCTCATTGCCTGTCTTGGAAAGGCTAATCAGGAACTCAAAAGAATGCATCAATTGTCTCTCACCTACCTGTGACCTGTAAGCCCCTTCTCTGCTTCAAGTTGTCCCACCTTTCTGGGCAGAACAAATATACATCTTACACATAGCAATTAATGTCTCATGTCTCCCTAAAATGTATAAAACCAAGTTGTGCCCCAACCACCTTGGGCACATGTCGTCAGGACCTCCTGAGGCTGTGTCAAGGGCCTGTGTCATCAATCTTGGCAAAATAAGCTTTCTAAATTAGCTGAGACCTGTCTCAGATATTTGGGGTTCACATTATAACAGCAGAAATTTATTCCTCACAGTTCTGGAGGTTGGGAAGTCCAAGATCCAAATGCTGCCAGGTCCAGTGTGTGATGAGGGACTTATTCCTGGGCCCTAGATGGCACTTCCAGCTGTGTACTCACATGGCGAAATGTGTGAGAGAGCTTTCCCTGGCCTCTTTCATAAGGGCACTAATCCCACTCATGTGAGTTCCACTCTCATGGCCTCTCAGAACCTCCTAAAGTCTCCACCTCCTAATCTCATTACCTTGAAGGTAGGATTTCAACATATGAACTTGCAGGGGACAAAATCATTCAGATCATCGCAGTACACCTCACATAAATAATGCTGATTGAAAAAAAGCAAGTGCAAAATGTATGTGCTGTGTGATTCCACTTACAGGCAAAATTAATCAAGACTGCTGAAAGTCAGGATAGTAGTTACTCTTGGGAGCATTCAGAACACCTGGAAGCAGTACGCAGGAGGAACCTGGGCTGCTGGTAATGATCTGATTTTTATCTGGGTGCTGGTGACATGAATGTTCACTTTGGGATAATTAGAGCTGTGACTTTCTCTGTGCTTTGTATACTTCAATAAAAAGTTTGTGAACATAAAAGTAATCACATATATACAATTAATGATGAGAAACATTTGCTGTATAGTATTCAATCAAGTATTTGCTGTATAATATTCAAATTAAAACCTAAAAATCTTACTCCACTAATGCCACTTGGTAAATTTATTACTGTATATTGGCAGAGAACATAGAAAGTGGTGAGAATATATTAAGGTTTTAGAGTTAATAGTAGGAGTATTTATTTTTGAACTTCTCTTGATGTTAGTATAACATTATGTCATTACTTTTAAATGGGTGAAAGCAATATGCTCTGAATAAGATTCCTCTAACTGGCTTGTTCACCACAAACCTCTCTAAAACTCGAGGAGTTTGGGAGCTGGCACAAGTGTGCCTTGAAAAGGCCTAACTGCTTCATAAGCCAGTTGTGATTTATAACTGTACAATTACTCTTCTATCATCAATGCTACTTTCAGATCACATAGAATATTAGGAATATGCCCTGATTGGGTTATTCGGATGGCAATGATGTCTCAGGACCAAGAGTTAAGGTCAATGACTCCTTCTCTGGCACTAAGCATGAAAACAGAATGGCCACACGCATGCTCACGTGTCCACATAATAGAACAATTTTTATTCCTCATAAAATGGGACTTCCACAGGAGAAGCAAAATCTATAATCATATTATGGAAGGTTGTGTCCTGTAACTTTTCCAAAGAGAGGAACACCAGGCCATTTTGAACTCTAAGCTGAAAATTAAAAGCAATGTCCTTTTAAGTTCCCAATATGAGGACACAGAGCAATAATCTAAACACCAGGTGGCAATTTGGTATCCTAACAGTAACACATAGGAAGAACAAGAAATGCTCCAGTTTCCACTGAAAGTAAATATTCATGGGCACACAAGGGCATGCCAGGAAAAAGATCCTGTTTTCCTCCCCGTTTTTGCTGTCTATCTCCTCTTATAATGTATTTTCATAGAAAGAAGAGTTCCAGCAGACTGAAATTGAGGAAGATTTCATCCTAAATATAGGGACCTACTGGTGCCATGTATGGCATTCCTTTCCTTTTTCTTCTACTTATTCTAAGTGTACCCAGTCATAACTTTATACATAAAGATGTCCCAAAGAATCCTACTCCAAGACAATTATGCGTTTCCCTTGACTTATTTCTGATTAGGGTAGCAAGTAAAATAAACCTACTAAACTAGTGTTTGCCAAACTGCAAAATGTATTGGTGGATCATAAAGATGTCCCATGGAAAACAAGGGAAAGAAGCCCATCTTAATTTTAAGAAAAAGTAGAGCCAGTTACAGGAGAGTCTGGGGCAAAGCCCTAGATTTACCCTACCCATTGTATTATTTCTCTTGTCTTGTATGTGTCCTCCTTTCCCAACTCCTCCTTCTCCTCCTCCTCTTTCCCCTCTTCCTCCATGTCTCCCTCATTCCTTCTCATTCTTTGAAATGCTAAACATACTAACCATATAGGATTACCGCCACCCCAGCATCATATTTGCAAATAATTGACTGCAAGCCCTGAATCCCAGCTCTAGACTAATGTTAAAGATTATTATAAAGTGAATATAGTTAATAAGAATATATTACATATTTCAAAATAGCTAGATGAGATGATTTTGAATGTTTTCATCATAGAGAAATGATAAATGTTTGAGATGATGGTATGATAATTATTCTGACTTGAGTGTTACACAATGTATACATGTATTAAAACATCACATTGTACTTCATAAATAATTCGAACATTTTGGGAGGTGTGAGAATAGCCTAAGCCCAGGAGTTTCAGACCAACCTGGGCAACATAGGGAGACCCCCTTCTCTAAATAAATAAATAAATAAGTTTGGCATGGTCACACAGGCCTGTGGTCCCAGCTACTCAGGAGGCTAAGGTGGAAGGATTGCTTGGGCCCAGGAAGTTGAGGCTGCAGTGAGCTGGGATTTTGCCATTGTGCTCCATCCTGGGCAAAAGAGTGAGACTCTGTCTCAAAGAAAAAAAAGGATTATCTTTTTGGTACTATTTGGTTCTACTGTCTTAGGTTTTTGGAAGATGTCTTTTTGGGATATAACACAATAAGCTCTGAGTTCATAAAATTTTAATGTTTTTAAACATTAGTTAAGGACCCCCCACCCTAAAACACTCTTCTAATTCCCAAAGATGAAAAGAGAGAAAAGCCACACTTTGCCTGATTGATATAGTTTGATGCTGTGTCCCCACCCAAATCTCATGTTGAATTGTAATCCCCGTGTATCAGGAGAGGACCCTCATAGGAAATGATTGGATCATGGGGATGGATTTTCCCCTTTCTGTTCTCATGATGATGAGTTCTCATGAGATCTGATGGTTTAAAAGCGTGTGGCACTTCCCGCTTCGTTCTCTCTCTCTCCTAACACCCTGTGAAGAAGGTGTTTACTTCCCCTTCATTCATTCTTCTGCCATGATTATAAGTTTGTTGAGGCCTCCCAGTCATGCTTCCTGTTGTGGAACTGTGAGTTAATTAAACCTCTTTTCTTCATAAAATACCCAGTCTCAGGTAGATCTTTATAGCAGTGTGAGAACAAACTAATACACTGACTTAATCTGTTTTGTGCCACTATAACAGAATACCACAGACTCAGTTATTTATATGAACAGACATTTATTGGCTTACAGTTCTGGAGGCTGGAAAGTCCAAGATTAAGGAGTTGACTTCTTGCCAGGGCCTTCTTGCTGTGTTATAACAACAGAAGGCATCACATGGCAAGAGAGTGAAAGAGACAGACAGGGGCCAAAATCCTTACTTTATAAGGAAACTACTCTCTTGGTAACAAAGCTATTCCTCAATAACAGTATTAATCCACTCATGAGGGCAGAGCAATCGTGGCCTAATCACCTCTTAAAGGTTCCACCTCTTAATACTATTACAATGACAATTAAGTTTCCAACACTGCTTTTTGGGAACACATTCAAACCATAAAGCTGTATGAAATTCCCTTATGTATGTCCCGGACAGTGTGATTGTCATGGGCGTGACTGGCATTCTGCAAATAAGACAGTAGATTCAGTACTAAAACCAAATATCATATTACAATTTCAGCATGTTATCCTCCCATCTAAACCTTCTAATTGCCCTTGGAATAAATTCTAAATTGCTGGCAGGTTCTGATGGGATGCAGAGTCTTGCATGCCACTCTAACTCTTCTTGTATCTCTCTTTACTATTCACTATGATTTTCTCTGCTGTCCTCCTTTATGTACCTCAAACATGCCAAGATCTTTCCAACCTTAAGAGCTTTGTCTTGGCTGTTCCTTATGCTTCAAAATACCCTATTCCCACCACCACCACATTTTCTTCACGTGTTTGGCTCCTTCTCATCCTTTGAGTCTCATTTTAAAATTCACTTTGGATAAATCTTCACTGGCCACCCTTTCTATAATATTTTTTCAGAGTTACTTTTTATTATGTCATCCTCCTTATTAACACTTATCCCAAACTATAATTGTCTTGCTTTTTATAAAATGTGTTTATTTTTATTTCTTCATACTAGAATATAAACTCCACAATTGCAGGAAATTTTTCTGTTTGTTCACTGCTTTTTCCTCATCACTGAAGAGTGTCTCCCATATTTGGCAGGCAAAAAATTTTTAAAAATCAAATAAAAAATGACTGTAAACTGGCAATTAAAATAGATTTATTTCAAAATGGAAAATTAAAGCTATCTTAATTCGAAATCGGAGCATTAAAATGTTTACTGGTTAAAGATGGCAGATTCAAAACAAGTCATTGCTCCCGAACATTCTTTGTGACCTAGGCCTATGGAGAAATAGATATCAAGAGAGAACCTTTGAGATCCATGCTTTAACAGGCTCCTTCAAGGTCCATACTGAGAAGTGTCAGCCAAGTGGAGGAGAGGATATTATCCTATTTTCAGATGAGTAGAAAAATAGGAATTTAGTTAAATGGTGCAGCTTCTGTGAAAAACTGCTTGGCACTTCCTCAACAAGCTAAACATAGAATTATCAGATGACTCAACAATCTCACTCCTAAGTATATGTCCAAAAGAATTGAAAACAGGGACTCAAACAGAAAATTGCGTGCCAATGTTCATTGTATCAGTGTTCACAATTGCCAAAAAGTAGAAACAAACCAAATGTTCATCAACAGATGGATGAATAACAAAATGTGGAATATACAGACAATGGAATTATCTTTATTAGCCATAAAAGGAATGAAATTCTGATACATGCTACAACATGGGTGTACCTTTAGAACATTACGATAAGTGAAATAAGCCAGACATAAAAGGAAAACCATTATATGATTCCATTTATATGAAATATTTAGAATAGAAAAACTAACAGAAACAGAAAGAAGATTAGCTATTACCAGGAGCTGGGGAGTTTTTGCTTAATGATTATAGAGTCTCTCTTAGGAATGAAGAAGAAGCCACATGTTCCAAGCCACAGATTGGGAGAAATATTTGTGAAACACATATGTGATAAATGACTGTTAGCCAAATACTCAAAGATTTCTTAAAACTCTGCAATAAAAAAAAATTATACAGTGAGTAGAATATATTAATAGAGACCAAGAAGATGTACAAGTGGCAAAAAGCACAGGAAAGATGCTTAACCTCATAGGTCATTAGAAAATTGCAAATTAAAAGAACTACACACCAACAGAATGATTAAAATCCAAAACACGGACAAGTCTTATCATCAAATGCTGACAAAAATGTAAACCAACAGGAACTCTCATTTATTGAGAGTACAACCTATCAAAACTAAATCATGAATAATAGAAAATCTAAATAGACCAGTAACAAGTAAGGAGATGGAAACAATAATCAAATATCCCATTAATGAAAAGCCCAGGACCTGATGGCTTCATGGGTGAATTCTACTAAACATTTAAAGAAGAATTAATACCAATCTTTCTTAAACTCTTCCAAAAGATTCAATTAGAGGAAACATTTCCAAACTCATTCTGTGAGGCCAGCTTAAGTCTGCTAACAAAACCAGGCAAGAATATTACAAGAAAATAAAACTATAGGTCAAATCATTAATGAACCATAGATGCAAAGATCTTCAACAAATACCAGCAAACTAAATTCAACAGCACAGTAAAAGGACCATACACCATGATTAAGTGAGATTTAAAGGATGGTTTAACATACACAAATCATTAACTGTGAAAAAATTTATTAACAGAATAAAAAATGAAAATCATATGATTATGTCAATAGATGCAGAAAAAGCATTTGACAAAATTCATTACCCTTTTATATAAAAACTTTCAACAAATTTGCTATAGAAGGAATTTACTAAAGGCTATATATAAACCCATAGATAACATCATAGAGAAAAGCTGAAAGCCTGCTTTTGCCACTTCTATTCAACATACTAATGGAAGTACTAACCAGAGCAATTAGTCAAAAAAAAATCCAGATGAAAAAGGAAGAATTAAAACTGTCTATTGTTTGCAGATAACATGATTTACATATAGAAAAACCTAAAGACTCCTTTAAAAAATGTCAGAGCTAATAAACTAATTCAGTTAAGCTATAGGATACAAAATCACTATATGAAAATCAGTTGTGTTTCTGTATACTGACAATTAACTATCCAAGAAAGAAATTAAGAAAACAATCTCATTTACAATGGCATCAAAAAGAATAAAATAGGAATAAATGTAACCAAGAAGTTGAAAGATTTGTACGCTGAAAACTATAAACACTGATAAGAGTAGACATAAATAAATGAAAAGATATTCTGTGTCCACGGATTGGAAAAATTAATATTGTCAAATTATCCACATTACTCAAGGTGATTTACAGACTCAATGTAATCCCTATCAAAATTCCAATTTTTTAACAGAAATAGAAAAAAAATCTAAATTTCATATGAAACCACAAAAGACCACTGAATAACTAAAGCAATATTGAGCAAGAATAACAAAGCATGCGACATCACACTTCCTGATTCCAAACTCTATTTCAAAGCTGTAATAATGAAGACACTGTGATACTAGCATAAAAACAGACACATAGATTAATAGAACAGAATAGAGACCCCAAAAATAAACCTATGCTTTTATTGTTGTAATTGGCTGTTCTTGCATTGTTATAAAGAAATACCTGAGACTGGGTAATTTACAAAGAAAAGAGGTTTTCTTGGCTCCCAGTTCTGCAGGCTGTACAAGCATAGTGCCGGCATCTACTTGGCTTCTGGAAAGGCCTCAGAGAGGTTTTACTTGTGGCAGAAGGTGAAGTGGGAGCAGGCAAATCACATGGCAAAAGCAGAAACAAGAGAGAGTGGCAGGGGGCAGAGCTACACATGATTAAACAACTAGATCCCAGGAGAACTTACTCATTATTGTGACGACAGCACCAAGCCATGAGGGAATCCACTCTCATGACCCAATAAGCTTTCACCAGGCTCCACCTCCAACATTAGGGATTAAAATTCAACATGAGATTTTGGCAAGTTCAAATATTCAAACTATATCAATCATCAACTAATCTTTGATAAAGGTGTCAAAAATGCACATCAGGGACAGGATAGTCTCTTCAATAAGTGTTGCTGGGAAAACTGGATATCCACATGCAAAAAATTAAAATTGGATCCTTATTTTCTGCCATACATAAAAATCAACTCAAAATAGATTAAAGACTTGAACATAAGATCTGAAACCATCAAACTCCTACAAGAAAATGCAGAGAGAAATTTCTATAACTTTGGTCTTGGAAATGATTTTTTGATATGACACCAAAAGCACAGGCAAGAAAACAAAAATAAAAAAGTGGGCTTATATGAAACTAGAAAGTTTCTGTACAGGAAAAAAAAGAAATCTATAAAATGAATAGGCAACCTATGAAATGGGAGACAATCGTTGAAAGCATATACTTGATATGAGGTTGATATCTAAAATATATAAGGAATCAATGTAAGTCAACAGCTACTAGTCATAGTAATAACCTGATAAAAAATGGACAAAGGACCCGAATGGACATTTTTCTAAAGAAAATATACAAAATGGCCAATACATGTGTAAAAAAAATGCTCAACATCATTTATAATCAGGGAAATGCAAATGAAATATTACCTCATACCTGTTAAGATAGCTGCCATAAAAAATTCAAAAAATAACGAGTCGACAAGGACATAAAGAAAAGATAAGGCACATATACTGCTGGTGGGAATGTCAATTGGTACAAACATTATGGAAAATAATGTAGAGATTCCTCAAAATATTAAAAATAGAACTACCATATGATCCAGCAATCCCACGCCTGGGTATTTCCAAAGGAAATGAAATCAGTAACTCGAAAAAAATAGCGGCACTCTCATGTTCATTGAAGCATTATTCACAATGGCCAGGCCATGAAAACAGCCTAAGTGCTCTTGGCAGATGAATGTGTAAAGAAAAAGTGACACACACACACACACGCACACAGACACACAAACAGTGGAATGTTATTCTGCCTGAAAAAAGAAGGACATCCTGCTATTTGAGAGAGCGTGGATGAACGTGCAGGACACTTATTTCACTATGAACAGTGAAATAAGCCCAGACCCGAATGATAACAAATACTACATGATCTCATAAATATGTGGGATGAGACCATTCTTGCATTGCTATAATGAAGTACCTGATACTTGGTAATTTATTTAAAAAATAGTTTTAATTGGCTCCCAGTTCTGAGGCTTTACAGGAAGCATGGTGCTGGCATCTGCTTGGCTTCTGAGGAGGTCTCAGGAAGCTTACAATCATGGCAGAAAGCAAACGGTGAGAAGACACATCACATGGTGAGAGCAGGAAGAAAGAGTGGGGGAAGGAGGTGCCAAACACTTTTAAACAACCAGATATTGTCAGAACTCACTCACTATCTCACAGAGACAGCACCAAACCATGCAGGATCCACCCCCATGACCCAAACACCTCCCACCAGGTCCCACCTCCAACATTAGGGATTGCAATTCAATATGAGATTTGGGTGGGGACAAACATCCAAACTATATCATGTGTGGAATCTAAAAATGTCAGACTCATAGAAACAGAAAGTGGAAGGTTTGTTACCAGGGTTTGGGGGGCAGCAGTGGTAGAAACAGTGTGACATTGGTCAAAGGGTTCAAACTTTCAGTTAAAAGATTAATAATTTCTGGAAACCTACTGCACAACATTGTGACTAGGGTTAATATTAATGATGTAGAAGATGGCCAAATAGGAACAGCTCCAGTCTACAGCTCCCAGCGTGAGCAATGCAGAAGACAGGTGATTTCTGCATTTCCAACTGAGGTACTGGGTTCATCTCACTGGGGCTTATAGGACAGTGGGGGCAGGAAAGTGGATGCAGCCCACCGAGCATGAGCCAAAGCAGGGCGAGGCATCGCCTCACCTGGGAAGCACAAGGGGTCAGAGAATTCCCTTTCCCAGCCAAGTGAAACGGTGACGGACAGCACCTGGAAAATCAGGTCACTCCCACCCTAACACTGAGCTTTTCCAAAGGTCTGAGGAAATGGCACAACAGGAGATTATATCCTGCGCCTGGCTCAGAGGGTCCCACGCCCACAGAGCCTCATTCATTGCTAGCACAGCAGTCTGAGATCGATCTGCAAGGCAGCAGCAAGGCTGGGGGAGGGGAGCCCACCATTGCTGAGGCTTGAGTAGGTAAATAAAGCAGCCAGGAACCTCAAACTGGGTGGAGTCCACTGCAGCTCAAGGAGGCCTGCCTGCCTCTCTAGACTCCACCGCTGGGGACAGGGCATAGCCAAACAAAAGGCAGCAGAAACCTCTGCAGACTTAAATGTCCCTGTCTGACAGCTTTGAAGTGAGTAGTGGTTCCCCAGCACTGAGTTTGAGATCTGAGAATGGACAGACTGCCTCCTCAAGTGGGTCCCTGACCCCTGAGTAGCCTAACTGGGAGGCACCCTCCAGTAGGGGCAGACTGACACCTCACATGGCTGGGTACCCCTCTGAGACAAAGCTTCCAGAGAAACGATCAGGCAGCAACATTTGCTGTTCAGCAATATTCGCTGTCCTGCAACCTCCGCTGCTGATACCCAGGCAAACAGGGTCTGGAGTGCACCTCCAGCAAACTCCAACAGACATGCAGCTGAGGGTCCTGACTGTTAGAAGGAAAACTAACAAACAAAAAGGACATCCACACCAAAACCCCATCTGTATGTCACCATCATCAAAGACCAAAGGTAGATAAAACCACAAAGATGGGGAAAAAACAGAGCAGAAAAGCTGAAAATTCTAAAAATCAGAGCGCCTCTCCTCCTCCAAAGGAACGCAGCTCCTCGCCACCAACAGAACAAAGCTGGATGGAGAATGACTTTGAGGAGTTGAGAGAAGAAGGCTTCAGATGATCAAACTTCTCCGAGCTAAAGGAGGAAGTTGGAACCCGTCACAAAGAAGCTAAAAACCTTGAAAAAAGATTAGATGAATGGCTAACTAGAATAACCAATGTAGAGAAGTCCTTAAATAACCTGATGGAGCTGAAAAACATGGCACGAGAACTACGTGATAAATGCACAAGCTTCAGTACTTGATCAACTGGAAGAAAGGGTATCAGTGATTGAAGATCAAATGAATGAAATGAAGTGAGAAGAGAAGTTTAGAGAAAAAAGAGTAAAAAGAAATGAACAAATCCTCCGAGAAATATGGGACTATGTGAAAAGACCAAATCTACGTCTGATTGGTGTACCTGAAAGTGACAGGTAGAATGGAACCAAGTTGGAAAACACTCTGCAGGATATTTTCCAGGAGAACTTCCCCAATCTAGCAAGGCAGGCCAACATTCAAATTCAGGAAATTCAGAGAACACCACAAAGATACTCCTTGAGAAGAGCAACTCCAAGTCACATAATTGTCAGATTCACCAAGGTTGAAATGAAGGAAAAAATGTTAAGGGCAGCCAGAGAGAAAGATCGGGTTAGCCACAAAGGGAAGCCCATCAGACTAACAGCGGGTATCTCAGCAGAAACTCTACAAGCCAGAAGAGAGTGAGGGCCAATATTCAACATTCTTAAAGGAAAGAATTTTCAACTCATAATTTCATATCCAGCCAAACTAAGCTTCATAACTGAAGGTGAAATAAAATCCCTTACAGACAAGGAAATTCTGAGAGATTTTGTCACCACCAGGCCTGCCCTACAAGAGCTCCTGAAGGAAGCAATAAACATGCAAAGGAACAACCGGTACCAGCCACTGCAAAAACATGCCAAATTGTAAAGACCATCGATGCTAGGAAGAAATTGCATCAACTAACAAACAAAATAACCAGCTAACATCATAATGACAGGAACAAATTCACACATAACAATATTAACCTTAAATGTAAATGGGCTAAATGCTCCAGTATAAAGACACAGACTGGCAAATTGGATAAAGAGTCAAGACCCATCAGTGTGCTGTATTCAGGAAACCCATCTCATGCGCACAGACACACATAGGCTCAAAATAAAGGGATGGAGGAAGATCTACCAAGCGAATGGAAAACAAAAAAAGGCAGGGGTTGCAATCCTAGTCTCTGATGAAACAGACTTTAAACCAACAAAGATCAAAAGAGAAAAAGAAGGCCATTACATAATGGTAAAAGGATCAATTCAACAAGAAGAGCTAACTATCCTAAATATATATGCACCCAATACAGGAGCACCCAGATTCATAAAGCAAGTCCTTAGAGACCTACAAAGAGACTTCGACTCCCACACAATAATAACGGAAGACTTTAACACCCCACTGTCAACATTAGACAAATCAACGAGACAGAAAGTTAACAAGGATATCCAGGAATTGAACTCAGCTCTGCACCAAGTGGACCTCAGCTCTCCTCCAAGATGGAGACATCTACAGAACTCTCCACCCCAAGTCAACAGAATATACATCTTTTTCAGCAACACATCACACTTATTCCAAAATTGACCACATAGTTGGAAGTAAAGCACCCCTCAGCAAATGTAAAAGAACAGAAATTATAACAAACTGTCTCTCAGACCACAGTGCAATCAAACTAGAACTCAGGATTAAGAAACTCACTCAAAACCGCTCAACTACATGGAAACTGAAAAACCTGCCCCTGAATGACTACTGGGTACATAACGAAATGAAGGCAAAAATAAAGGTGTTCTTTGAAACCAATGACAACAAAGACACAACATACCAGAATCTCTGGGACACATATAAAGCAGTGTGTAGAGGGAAATTTATAGCACTAAATGCCCACAAGAGAAAGCAGGGAAGATCTAAAATTGACCCTGGCTGGGCGAGGTGGCTCACGACTGTAATCCCAGCACTTTGGGAGGCCAAGGCGTGTGGATCACAAGGTCAGGAGATCGAGACCATCCTGGCTAACATGGTGAAACCCCGTCTCTACTAAAAAATACAAAAAATTAGCCAGGTGTGGTGGCACGTGCCTGTACTCCCAGCTACTCAGGAGGCTGAGGCAGGAGAATGGCGTGAACCCAGGAGGTGGAGCTTGCAGTGAGCCAAGATCACACCACTGCACTCCAGCCTGGGCTACAGAGCAAGACTCCATCTCAAAAAAAAACAACAACAATAAAATTGACACCCTAACATCACAATTAAAATAACTAGAGAAGCAAGAGGAAACACATTCAAAAGCTAGCAGAAGGCAAGAAATAACTAAGATCAGAGCAGAACTGAAGGAGATAGAGACACAAAAAACCCTTCAAAAAAATCAGCGAATCCAGGAGCTGGTTTTTTGAAAGGATCAACAAAATCGATAGACCACTAGCAAAACTAATAAAGAAGAAAAGAGAGAAGAATCAAATAGACACAATAACAAATGATAAAGGGGATATCACCACCAATCCCACAGAAATACAAACTACCATCAGAGAATACTATAAACACCTCTATGCAAATAAACTAGAAAATCTAGAAGCAATTCCTGGAACATACACCCTCCCAAGACTAAACCAAGAAGAAGCTGAATCCCTGACTAGCCCAATAACAGGCTATGAAATTGAGGCAATAATTAATAGCTTACCTACCAAAAAAGTCCAGGACCAGACAGATTCGTAGCCAAATTATACCAGAGGTACAAGGAGGAGCATGTACCATTTCTTCTGAAACTATTCCAATCAATAGAAAAAGAGGGAATCCTCCCTAACTCATTTTATGAGGCCAGCATCATCCTGATAACAAAGCCTGACAGAGACACAACAAAAAAAGAGAATTTTAGACCTATATCCCTGATGAACATTGATGCTAAAATTCCTAATAAAATACTGGCAAACTGAATCCAACAGCACATCAAAAAGCGTATCCACCATGACCCAGTGGGCTTCATCCCTGGGATGCAAGGCTGGTTCAACATACACAAATCAATAAACATAATCCAGCATATAAACAGAACCAAAGACAAAAACCATATGATTATCTCAATAGATGCAGAAAAGGCCTTTGAAAAAATTCAACAACCCTTCATGCTAAAAACTCTCAATAAATTACATATTGATAGGACATATCTCAAAATAATAAGAGCTATTTATGACAAACCCACAGCCAATATCATACCAAATGGACAAAAACTGGAAGCATTTCCTTTGAAAACTGGCACAAGACAGGGATGCACTCTCTCACCACTTGTATTCAACATAGTGTTGGAAGTTCTTGCCAGGGCAATCAGGCTGGAGAAAGAAAAAAGGGTATTCAATTAGGAAAAGAGGAAGTCAAATTGTCCCTGTTTGCAGATGACACGATTGTATATTTAGAAAACCCCATCACCTCAGCCCAAGTCTCCCTAAGCTGATAAGCCATTTCAGCAAAGTCTCAGGATGCAGAATCAATGTGCAAAAATCACAAGCATTCCTATACACCAATAACAGATAGAGAGCCTAATTATGAGTGAACTCCCATTCACTATTGCTTCAAAGAGAGTAAAATACCTAGGAATCCAACTTACAATTGATATTAAGGACCTCTTCAAGGAGAACTACAAACCACTGCTCAATGAAATAAAAGAGGATACAAACAAATGGAAGAACATTCCATGCTCATGTGTAGGAAGAATCAATATCGTGAAAATGGCCATACTGCCCAAGGTAATTTATAGATTCAACGCCATCCCCATGAAGCTACCAATGACTTTCTTCACAGAATTGGAAAAAACTACTTTAAAGTTCATGTGAAAACCAAAAAGGGCCTGCATTGCCAAGACAATCCTCAGCCAAAAGAAGAAAGCTGGAGGCAACATGCTACCTGACTTCAAACTATACTACAAGGCTACAGTAACCAAAACAGAATGGTACTGGTACCAAAACAGAGATATAGACCAATGGAACAGAACAGAGCCCTCAGAAATAATGCCACACATCTACAACCATCTGATCTTTGACAAACCTAACAAAAAGAAGCAATGGGGAAAGGATTCCCTATTTAATAAATGGTGCTGGGAAAACAGGCTAGCCATATGTAGAAAGCTGAAACTGGATCCCTTCCTTACATCTTATACAAAAATTAATTCAAGATGGATTAAAGACTTAAGTGTTAGACATAAAACCATAAAAACCCTAGAAGAAAATCTAGGCAATACCATTCAGGTCATAGGCATGAGCAAGGACTTCATGTCTAAAACACAAAAAGCAAGGGCAACAAAATCCAAAATTGACAAATGGGATCTAATTAAACTAAAGAGCTTCTACACAGCAAAAGAAACTACCATCAGAGTGAACAGGCAACCTACAGAATGGGAGAAAATTTTTGCAACCTACTCATCTGACAAAGGGCTAATATCCAGAATCTACAAAGAACTAAAACAAATTTACAAGAAAAAAACAAACAACCCCATCACAAAGTGGGCGAAGGATAGGAACAGACACTTCTCAAAAGAAGACATTTTCACAGCCAACAGACTCATGAAAAAGTTCATCATCACTGGCCGTCAGAGAAATGCAAATCAAAACCACAATGTCATACCATCTCACACCAGTTAGAATGGCGATCATTACAAAGTCAGGAAACAACAGGTGCTGGAGAGGATGTGGAGAACTAGGAACACTTTTACACTGTTGGTGGGACTGTAAACTAGTTCAACCATTGTGGAAGACACTGTGGCAATTCCTCAAGGATCTAGAACCAGAAATACCATTTGACCCAGCCATCCCATTACTGGGTATATACCCAAAGGATTATAAATCATGCTGCTCTAAAGACACATGCACACATATGTTCATTGCAGCACTATTCACAATAGCAAAGACTTGGAACCAACCCACATGTCCATCAAGGATTGACTGGATTAAGAAAATGTGGCACATATACACCACGGAATACTATGCAGCCATAAAAAATGATGAGTTCATGTCCTTTGTAGGGACATGGATGAAGCTGGAAACCATCATTCTCAGCAAACTATCGCAAGGACAAAAAACCAAACACCACATGTTCTCACTCATAGGTGGGAATTGAACAATGAGAACACTTGGACACAGGAAGGGGAACATCACACACTGGGGCCTGTCATAGGGTGGGGGGAGGTGGAAGGGATAGCATTAGGAGATATACCTAATGTAAATGACAAGTTAATGGGTACAGCACACCAACATAGCACATGTATACATATGTAACAAACCTGCACGTTGTGTACATGTACCCTAGAACTTAAAGTATAATAATAATAAAAAAAATGGAAAGCAAAAAAAAAGAAAGAAATGGCAAGGATAATACTATAGTTAGCCAGTAGTTATGCATGAATTATTACATAAATTATTTAACTGCTATGGGAAATGTCCTGACTTCAGACAAAATGAAAGCAAATCAACAGTGTAGGACTTGTGTCAACAAAATGAAGAGAAGAAATTTAAGCTCAGATTCTAAGCAATTTATCAAGATAGACTCTAATTTAAAATATGTCAAACTGAGCACAGAGAAGAACTTTTACAAAATACTCAAGAATTTCAGCTTATTTAAACATAATATACTCTAGCTCTCCTCCTCTGTTAAAGATTTTTATGAAAAAAAATCTTTCAATAAAAGTAATCTTTAAATATATATATATATAAATGATGTACCGTATACTCAAAAATTGCCAAGAGATCTTCAGTATTCTCACCCCAAAAGGAAAAAGCAACTATGTGATGTGATAGATATGTTAATTAACTTGATTGTGATCATTGTGTCACAATGTATATGTATATTAAAACATCACAATTTATATCTTACATATATACAATTTTTACTTGTCAATTATTCTTTAGTCAAGCTGGACAAAATTACAGCAAAAATACTTCTTTAGAAATAAAAGAAATTAGCTACAAAATCCCAAAAAGACACAGAAGAAGCTTGAATACATATTACTACAAGAAATAAGCCAATCTAAAAATGTTACATACTACATGATTACAATTACAGTGTATGGCATTCTGGAAAAGGCAAAACTACGGAACCAGTAAAAAGACCAGTGGTTCTCAGGGGTTTGGGGGAAAGGAGGAATAAATAAATGGAACACAGTGATTTTTAGGGAAGTGAAGCTGTCCTGTGTGATACTATAATGGTGGATACCTATTATCATATATTTGTCAAAACTCATAGAACATACCACACCAAGACTGAAAATGTAAATTATGAACTTTGAGTGATAATGTGTCCATTTTGGTTTATCAGTTGAACAAATGTACCACTGTGGCACAGGATGTTAATGACAGTGCCTGTGTTTGTGGGGAGGACATATATGGGAACTCTTTGTACTTCCTGTTTGACTTTGCTATGAGTCTTAAACTGTTCCACAAAGTAAAGTCCTGTTATAATTAATTACTGGTTCAAAAAACAACCACAGTTTTGGAAATAGTAGTGACAGTTGCACAACATTGTGAATGAAATGAACAGCACAGAACTGTAGACTTAAAAGTGACCACAATGGCAAGTTCAGCAACATTGGGTGGGTTTGCAGCACCCAGAGCTCTGAGTGTCAGCACCTTGGATAGGGGATGAGCTCTATATGCCATCTAAAGTTGTTTAATAGGTATCAGACTTCAGCAAGGGAGGGTCAAAGACATAGGAGCATTAATAGGCTATTACTAAATGCATGAGAGGACCCTGTGGATGCTCAGAAATATCTGGAAAAGAAAGAGTTGCTGCTGCAATTCTGTATATGATTATCATTATGAATTAATTTATTCCCCATATGAGAAGGAGGCCTAGGGAAATGTGAGTTATGGAAACATGGCAGAATGTATAAACTGTAGCTTATCTTTCTGCCTAATTCTGAAACCTACTGTACTCAACTCTCTTACTTTTGTTGAGGGCCTTACCATTTTCATAGACCCTCAAATTTAAAACTTTGAAGAAAATTGAGATTCTGCCTTTGCCTCACCCCTCTCATACCCAATCACTCCCTGAGTTTTGCAGATTCTTGCTTTTCAATGTCTCTCATATTTATTTTCTTTTAAACATCTTGTTTCAGGCTTTTATTACACCTGCTTTGTTTATAGCAAAAGTTTTCACCTGTTTCTAGTTCACGTTCTTCCCCTTTAATCTCATCGATGCATGCTTCTGCCAAATTTGTTTTCCTAACATCCAAGCTTGTCACTTGAGTTCAAGATAGACTTGTCACTCCTGATCACCTGCCAAAGTGCCTCACTCTGGAATTCAAGTTCCTCCACAACATAGGCATCAGTTTGCAGAGTATTTATTAGAGGTCAACAGCTGATAATGAAAAAGAATTGAGCAGAGGAATCAGTCAGAAGGTAATACAAGCCTAACAAAACCTTGGCCATCTCATCAGGCAGCTTTCCAGAGAATATTGCCCATTAAGCCTCTCTTTAGGCTTAAATGATCTCACCTTTATAATACCTTCAACGACCCACCTTAGAAATAGTCATGACCTGGGGCAAAGTGATTCTCCACAACTGAGGCAGCCTTTGAAGCAGCTGAGAGGTGGAGGCTGTCTTTTAACCAACTTTCCTGCACCTGGGCACAGATGCTGTAGGATGCATTTGGAGAACCTTCTTTCTACCATGACAAACTTCCCAGCCTTCTGTCCCTCACATCTCCTTAATGCATATGCTTGGCCCACATCAGTTAGTCTGTTAACACTCCCTAAGTCTCGTGCTATGTTTGCTTATACAATTTTCTTTGATCTTATGAACCCCATGAGCTTCCTTTGTTTCAATGACTTAAGATCACTCAATGCCCATCTCAAATATTGCCTTCTACAGAGAACTTTTCTTGAACTTACTAATTGAATATAATCTCACCTCCCCTAATTTATTTGATTACACAGCTGATACTGCTTTTAAGCACTGTTATTTTTATTCTCTTCCTTGAACCAACATAAACATTATGCATGTAATATGTTTAATTTACTTTTATAACTCTTAAAGAATCTGACATGGTACTGTGATTTGAGAGACCAAACTAGAACCCCTTTATCAACTAAGACAGATCATAAGGTTGAGAAAACGAAGTTACTTATAAATGGAGGGTTCAAGGCCCCACTGGCAGGGCAAATTTCTAAATTCCAGGACTCTAAGCTCCCTAACAATAGGAGCTATCAGACCTCTCCTAACTCTGATTTACAACCAGAGCACTGCAACTCTGATTGGACAGAGGACCTGCCTCACAAACATTATTTCCTAATGAGTTACTACAGACATTAAGCCAGTTTCAGACAGCTTTGAGAGGCTGCACAGATTGCCCTCATGTCCCATAGCTCACCTTTTGACATAAAGAGGCAAATTCTACCACATTTTAATGCTAAAACCCCACCCCAAAGTGAACATGGGATGTATGTTACTTACATGTTTACCCATTGTGCATGGGCTCAGCTCCCCTCAAAAATAGGCATAGCTTCTCCCCCAAATCTGCTAAATATGTATGACTCTATTGTGTAATATGGACTCTGTGAGGCATAAAACTCCACTTGTCCTCCGCTTCATGGAAGGGAGGGCACACCCAAACAGGGTGCCCTATTTTTTTTCTACCTTTATTTACAGACATATCCAGTTAGTTGTAGGCACAGGTGCTGATGCTGGAGATGCTAGAGTTAAGAGCTTGAGTAAGCCTAGCAGAGGAGGGAGTGAGGGGATGGAGAGAAAGACCAGAAATGCATATTCCAACAGTGCTCCCAACCTTCACAGCAATGTGGACAGGAAGAGGAAAAAGAAGGGGACAGTGTGTTACTTTTAAATATGGAGAGTAATTTTCTGTTCTGGTTTATGAGCTGAGTCTCCACATAATTACAAGAGAGAAATTTTCCAGAGATTTTTTAGCATGACACCATTATTGGAAGAAGTAAATACTACTTTTAAGGACATTCATTTTGATGGGCAAAATAAGATATATTTATTTGAAAAGCAGTTCTATTACTTAACAACAGTGTTTCTAAAAGTAGTGATACTGGACCAAGGATATCAGAATCACCTGAGAACTTGTTAGAAATGTAAATTATCAGGTCTACCTACCCCTACACCTGCTAAATTAAAAACTGTGTATTTTAATTGGTCTTCTACAAGATTCTGAGGCTTGCTGAGGTGGAAAACTACTGCGTTAGAACCACATATTTTTCTGCATGATCTTCCTGAATTGTATACATTAAGCTATGTCTAATATGCTTCAGTAAAGCTGGTTTAAAATTAGAAAGTAAGATGACTCCTTGTGCTAATTCTTTTTTTTAAGTATGCAAAGCAATTCTTTTAAATGGAAAAAACATTAATTACGATCCTATAGAAACAGCTGTCTATTGCCCAGGGAGCCTTCTGCTTAGAAAAGTAAAATTTCATACTAAAACAAGTATGCTGTTTATTCAGAGATGAGTACAGGAACCATTTGCTGGTGCGTTATCTACATAAATTACATTTGTTTATAATATTAATCAATCAACCACATTAAATATTTCACCTTCTTGGGAACATTAGAGAAAACCACCTTATCAAAGTAAAAAGTTAGGTAAGGACGGGAAGGTTGGAAAATTACACATAGTACTCAAAATGATGAATTTTCTAAATATTTTTAACATGGAAAGATATATGAGTCAATATGATGCTAGGGACTCATAGGCATATTTTATGAAACTACTTAATAGGCAGAGCTTACACCTAAACTTGTGATATTATTAGATTTCATAAATTAAGTGGATGATGACTGGTCAAATACTCAAACACATCTCTCCTTACATTGTGACCTAGTTCATCTTTATTTTTTTCCTCTTTCATTTTTAAGACATAACCTATCATGACTGCTTTGTATGTGTAGGGAGCTAGGTACTCACAGTTAAAAAATGATGCCTGTTAGATTTTCCATTTCTGCTTGCAGAAATAAACCATACTCTTATTGCATTTATATATTTATATGCTTTTCATTCAAAACTAATTTTATGATTTGATACATGTGCATCCAGTCAATCTCATTACATTGAAACAAGACAATTGGAAAGAGACACATATTGCTGAGAGATAATATAAGATACCCAGAATAAAATCTGGGTATAATACTGACTCTGACACTTTTGAGTTTTATGATCTTAGTCAGTATATTTAATGTTTCTGGTTCCAAGTTTCTCATCTTCTCATCTCTAAATGAAACTAAACATTATATAAAATTCATAGAGCTATCATGAATATGTCAGCAGGCTAATTGTTCTTCACATGGCCCATCTCAGCGACATCCCTCTCTCCATATATATAAGGCAGTCACTAAATGCTTGAAGGGGGCAAATTTCTTTTGGAATCAGTGAAGGAAATGGACTTTTTATATACATACTCTATAGGCAAAGGACAGACAGAACTAAGCAGTGTAGGAACAGAGGGAAGCACGAGGATGTCAAATGTAGGAAGTCCCCGAAATTGTTGGAAAGGCATGTCTCTGCTAACAGGCCATGTATATTGAAAACAAGTTTAAGCAAATTTCTGAAGGGACTGGGAAGTACCAGCTGCCATCTTGGCTATGTGTAATGAATAAATTGCAGTCTCTTTCCTTCTGAGTATTAATATGAAATTCTAGCTCTCCTACTCCATTGCTGTGGCCAGGGTTAAGACCCACAGAGACAGAGTTATAGAGCGCTTTCTTATCTAGGCTCCAAATTTGTGCTATGGCTTGCAACAAGGCTGAGTTGTCAGGAGTATGCCAAAGGCTTCAGCGGTGGAAAGGCTGTAAGGCTGTTCAGGAAGAAGAGCTAGACTTTCCCTTTCCATGTCATGGAGACATTGTCCCACGTTGAATATAATGACCCTAGTTCAGGATTCAACCAGCTCTAATAGATCTCTCTTTCCAATAACGAAGTGCTTCCTGGATTCAGATTCAGAAACTCAGCACAGCTATATCTGGCACCTATCATGTCAAAAAATAAATGAACACAGATGAATACAGGAAGGTTCAGTCAGAAGAATGGAGGAAAAAGACAGCAAAAGTACTTTCTAAATTTTTTTCTAAGCAGTAATCACTTTTACTTTGGGGAACACCACCAACAGGCTAGTATTTTTTAAAAGATCTATTTTCCTACGGAAAAGTATTGGACTTCTCCAGGTTAGAAACATCTGAGAACACATTTCTCAGCTTATGACTTCTATACTTTTAAATATAAACATAAGTACATAAACATCTATATATTTAAATATAGAGTGGTAGATACACACCTAGTTTTTTTAAAGGATATATTTTCCTAAAGAAATTTATCGGACTTTTCCAGGTTAGGAATATCTGAGAACACATTTCTCAGCTTATGACTTCTATACTTTTAAATATAAATACATAAACGTCTATATTTAAATATAGAGAGGTAGATACACGCATATGTATATAAGGAGATAGTCATTATTCCATGTACTCTGTAGTTCAAGTTGAGGATAAATGTTTGGAGACTAAAGTCAATCATAATAGTAAATAAATGGACTGAAAGTCGACGTGAGTGAAACAGTGAAATAGTTTGACACAAAAAAGCTGTTACTATTTTCCTGATTATTTGCTACTATGACTGTTCAGACTTAAAAAAGAAAACAAATAAATCACAAAATTATTTTACATGTTTTAATTCAATGATGGGCTTTAAACAAGATGCATTTATTAATATAAAAGGAAGGAATTTTATCATATCATGACTACAGGTAATTTTATATGGTGGTTTTCAGGACATCTTTTGAGTTGAGAAACATACTGTTTATCAATCATGAGAATCAAATAACCTTACTAGCTATAAAGTGTGTAAAAGACGTAAAGCAAATACTGAAGAAAACATGTTGCAACCCAGATGACAATAGGTGAATTGCATTACCATTTAAAGCACTCTTTTAATATAAAAAATGTTGATAACTCAATGGCAAAATGGGCAAAAGACAAGAATAAAGACCTCACGAAAATGCAATAGTTTATTAACAGATAGATGTAATAGAAGAAATCCAAATTAAAACAAAAAGTACTGTACTATTTTTCTTTTATCCTATTGGCAAAGATAAAGCATTAGTCAGCACAGAAGAAAATGAACAGTGTTCTACATGACTAAAAACGAGCATCCAAAAATTCGTCAATACTATCAAAATTAATATGCATATAGACTTCCATCCAGAAATTCTACTTCTAGAAATTCATCCTACGTGTTTATACATAAGCATGCACAAAGGTATTTAAAAGAATATTCTTTCCAGCATTGTTACTTAAAATTTAAAAGACCAGAAATAACCTGAATGCTCAATAATAGTAGACTGATCTCGTAAATTGTGGCTTATAGTGCAATTAAATACGATGTGGACATAAAGAAGAATGTTATGCTGAAATGGAATGTTCTCTAAGTTAAATAAATAACAATGTAGTGTGTGTAATATACTGAATTCTGCATTAAATTTTTTAAAAGTCAGTGTATAACATTACTATTACTAAGATATATCTGCATCATGTACCTCTGATATGATACAGACAGACATGGAATTATTGACAAAGATATATAAATATCTAATCATGAGAAACAGAGGAACTCAAATTGATAGACATCTTCCAAAGTCACTTACTAGAACTCATAAAAAAAAAATCAAGGTAATGAAAGGAGGAAAGACTGAGGAACTGCCCAAGTCTAAAGGAGACTGAGACCCAATAACTTAAATTGTATCCTGTAATAGAAAAAAAGACACTGGCACAAGAGATTGGTGAAATTTAAATGTTATGTTGTCAACTTATTATTATTATTGACCTGATATTGATTTTTTGGCTGTGATAGTTGTACCATTGTTCTGTAAGTTGTTAGCATGAGAGGAAATAACTAAAATATAATGTATACATGAACTATCTGCACTAGATTTGTAACTTTACAGTAAATCTAAAATTAATTCACAATAAAAATTAAAGGCTGGGCA
Organism: Symphalangus syndactylus; assembly: GCF_028878055.3. Classification (NCBI taxonomy): domain Eukaryota; kingdom Metazoa; phylum Chordata; class Mammalia; order Primates; family Hylobatidae; genus Symphalangus; species Symphalangus syndactylus. Next base: position 29,775,814 of record NC_072438.2, read on the forward strand.
TGATGGCTTATGCCTGTAATCCCAGCACTTTGCGAGGCCAAGGTGGGTGGCTTCCTTGAGCCCAGGAGTTTGAGACAAGCCTGGGTAACATGGCAAAATCCTGTCTCTACAAAAACTACAAAAAATTAGCTGGGCCTGGTGGTGCACACCTGTAATCCCAGCTACTTGGGAGGCTGAGGTGGTGGGAGGATCACTTGAGCTTGGGAGATGGAGGTTGCAGTGAGCCACTGCACTTCAGCCTGGGCAATACAGCAAGACCTTGACTCAAACAAAATTTTTTTAGTCATAACAAGTATTATATATGCACTTATAGGTATAAGATATTTCTATAGGCACAATAAACTATTGACAATGATAGCATCTGGGAAGTGTATAAGAGGAACTGGGTGTTCTGGGGAAAAAATGGATACCTCATTTTCATTGTATTTCCCCCACCTATTTTTTTAACAATATGCATATATCCCATATTCAGTAAAATTTAGTAAATCAAGAGTAAAGAAGCAATGATTTAGTCTGTGAACATTACCTTTGTAATATTAAAAATCAGCTTTGATAATATTTTAAGTTTCATCATCAATGATTATTACAATGCCTTCATAAAAAGTATTAAAATGAAAATGCATATAAACTATTGTTCTGTGTGTGTGTGTGTACATGTATGCCCGCATATGGACATATATTCTAAAAAAAAAAAAGAGCCTTAAAATTGATATTGTATAAATAGAACTTTAAAATATGAAGAAAGATAACCTCTGATATTCTTTGTATCATTTTGAGTAAAACTGAAATGAATTCTGCGAGATGCAACTTCCTAATGCAGTGAACTCTACTTATTCGAGCTGAAGTTACTGTTGTTTTGAGCGACTTTTGATACTGGTTCACCAACTATGAGTACAAAATCAAATTAGGCCGGCCATGAGAACTCATGCCCCTCTAAGGACACAACGTATACTTGAGGTTTTCCCTTCTGAATTTTCTTCCTAATGTAGAATCTAGTAAAATTCTCTGACATAAATTTTTGTGGAACAAATATCTTAACATAATAATATCCTGTGCACTTAAATTATTTGTCTACTTTTAATCATCTAGTTTCAATATAGCCAATATGTGCACTGAGATGTATAAATTTACACAGCAGAGAAAACCCTGCAAAGACAATTTCTGTAATTGAAAAGTTTAGTAGGAAGGTATAAAACAAAGCAGAGATTTTCATTTCACGGCATACTCTTCCTATACTCATTAAGGATGTTTAGGGCTGACTGAGAGTGCTAAATACAACAGGAAGAACTAAGTGTTTATTAGCATTTATAAAGGTTCCATTTGCTGAAAATGTAGTTAATTTGCATTGCACAAAGCCTTCTTTTAAAAAATATATGGTTTCATTACTTTTATCAATGCTAGAAATATAGTGAGTTTTTTTTTTCTAGTGAATCATAAGCTGTTCCCAGTATTGTTCTCCTCTTGCAATTGATTTTCTAAAAAGTATGTTTTCAAGATGTATCTTGTTTTGTACATAAGACCAAATCCAAGAGTGTTTTCATATTCTGGGTCACTTGTTGAATGGAGCTGAAGCATTATTAGTAATAAAGGAACAAATGAAGACCTGGAGGAAAGAACAATACCACATTATAGTTGTGCTAGTTAATTGTCTATTTTCTCCAGCAATCACTTGAAGAACATTCTTTGTCATCTTCAGAAATAAAACCTAGCTCGCTCTTTTCATAGTATAAGAACCTTTAAAAGCCTATTGTAGGCTTTTGTAATATGGGTGCTAAGAAACCACAGAATGAAAAACATGAGTTCAATTAATTTTTTCCCAGTCATGAAGTCATCTGCAAAAATCAATTTTGTCCATGACTCCCTTTCTACGGGCTTATTTTTTATTATACTCTGTTTTGGTATGAAACATACGATAAGTTCCTTTATTTTTGTGCATGACATTTATAAAGTGATCAGAAATGGTTGCTGAAGTGCTTTCAAAGCAGAAAAGCTCCTTCGACAAATTCAGAAAATTTATTCTTGCCAGCATGCCCGTTTCAAATGTTAAAAATAAGTTTGTGTTCATTCCAGAAGATCATTGGTCCAAAGGTGTAATTGCAGCTGTGACATATTATAATTCAGAGGTGGATAGCCTATCAGGATAATAAGATGAAATTCTTTATTAACTCTTCGTGGAGAGTTCTCTTTCTGTATATGTGTTTCTCTTACATTTGCTGCAAGTATTTTAAGGAAGCAGCAGCTTGAGTTTCTTTTACCTAGACACAGTTGGAAATAAATGCTTATTTTGATGAGTAGACATCATGTGTTTCAGCTGCACACCTTTAATTACAAGTGAGAATCAGGTGTGGAAAAATATGCCTCTTTCATTCAGGATCTTTAAAATTTTTTTCTTTGAGCTTGAAAAGAACTTAGGTCTCTTGAGTCAAGGGCTCTGTCTAAAACCTTTCTGAAATGATCTCATCCATATCCATGGATTCAAATACCATCTAGATGCTGATGACTCCCATTTTAAAATTTATGCCACAAACTATTCTCCCACTCTCCGAATTCTCATTTCAAATTTTCCACTACACAGCTCTACCTGACTGTGACTTGTTCAAGGAGAATTAATATTTATTTTAACCTCACTGTGTATCAAGAGTTATGCCAGTTTCTTTATAGCTTTACATATCTACCTCACTTATTCCTGGGTTACATGCTCTTTGAGGGTAGACGCTGTACGTTTTTACACTGCTATGTCTCCAGTGCTAGTTACCATGTCTACTCTATGGTTTTTGCAAACATTTGTAGAATAAATGAATTAATCTTCACAACAAATCCATGAGTACCTGGAGTTAAGCCAACTGTGAGGTTAAGGGGACAGTCTGCCAGACTTCCAAGTCTGCTCAACACTTCTAAATCCAAGGAGTTAGACTAAAAGTTAGGGGGAAAAGAATACATAAGAACACCATCACTTCTGACACCAGCTGCAAGTTCAGGAGTTTCTCAACACCAACCTCACGTTTAATAATTTGCTACAGTCTCACAGAACTCAGTGAAAGCTACTGTACTCACAGATATGGTTTATTAAAGCAAAGGCCACACATGAGAATGAGCCAAAGAAAGAGATGCTTCTGATAGAGCCTAGGAAGGTTTCATATGTGAAGATTTCATTGTTTCCAGGATGCTTTACCTTCTTGCCATTGATGCATGGCAATATGCACAGCTGTTGCCAATCTTGGAAGCTCATTTGAGCCTTAGTGTTCAGCGTGTTCACTGGGGTTCCATTAAGTAGACGTGATTGATTGATTGACATACCATGTGGTCCAAGGGGACCATATATCAGTCAACTTCTCAGCGTAAACTTCAGGTTTGGTCCTAAGGTCCCAATTTTCATGCGCGTCCGTATGAAGAGACCACCAAACAGGCTCTGTGTGAGCAACATGGCTGTTTATTTCACCTGGGTGCAGGCGGGCTGAGTCTGAAAAGAGAGTCAGCGAAGGGAGATAAGGGTGGGGCCGTTTTACAGGATTTGGGTAGGTAAAGAAAAATTACAGTCAAAGGGGGTTTGTTCTCTGGCGGGCAGGAGTGTGGGGTCGCAAGATGCTCAGTGGGGGTGCTTTTTGAGCCAGGATGAGCCAGGAGAAGGACTTTCACAAGGTAATGTCATCACTTAAGGGAAGGACCGGCCATTTACACTTCTTTTGTGGTGGAATGTCATCAGTTAAGGTGGGGCAGGGCATATTCACTTCTTTTGTGATTATTCAGTTACTTCAGGCCATCTGGGCGTATACGTGCAAGTCACAGGGGATGCAATGGCTTGGCTTGGGCTCAGAGGCCTGACACCAATGTGAATGACAATGACATTCCTATTGCTTGGGAAATTCCAGAGGTTTAGAGGCTACCTCCAAGAAGCCAAGGACAAAGGCCAGACCTCTCCTTGAGCAAGGTCAAGTTCTTTACTAGATACTGATTATATCCATTTTATAGATTAAATAAAAATATTATATACAATAGTTGAGACAACTAGAGTTTGGACACAAGACTGCTTGTTTCTGAAGTCCATCTTCTTTTGAATATATCTGCCCTCTAAAATGCAAATTCTTGTCCCATATTACTAACCAGTTCCACCTCTTGCATTTTTTATCTTGGTTAATGCCATCAACATATTTTTAATTTCTCAGTGTACAAATATTTGTCTTGTCTTCCTACCTCTCTCTCACTATGACAATCCAATTAGTTGCCAAGTCATATCAATTCAATTTGTTTCAGACATGCTTCTTCAATTTGGCTCTTTCTCTTCACTCTTTGCTGCTAAATATGTTAGTGCCAATTTCATCATTTCTGACTTGAATGGTGCCACGTTGCTTTAACTAATCTCTCTGGATTATCCACCCACACCCATTATTTTCTGCTTCATCATCATATTGACCTACAAAAGAAGCAGTGGTGTTCATATCACTATTCTTCTTAAAAATTCGTGCTGTGGCTGGGTGTAGTGGCTCATGCCTGTAGTCCCAGCATTTTCAGAGGCAGAGGCTGGTGAATCACTTGAGGCCAGGAGTTTGAGAACAGCCTGGCCAACATGGTGAAATCCAGTCTCAACTTTCTATTTTTAAAAAATAGAAAAATTTTAAAAAAGAAAATAAAAAAAGTTGCATTGGGACCCTGATGCTTGTAAATAAAATTCAATCTCTTCAGTATGGCTTACTTGGTCTTGAACAATATAAACCTAAACTAATTCTAACCTCCTCTCCCAACACCATCTCGTGCATATCCTATGATCTCTGTGGACTTTAATCATCCCATGAACATAATAGGACCTATCACAATTTCATGTTTCTTTCATTAGTTTTTGCAAGAATTGTCCTTGTCTCCTTTACCTATCACATACCTTTTAATTAAGATCTAGTTTAAATGTTACCTCATTGGTGACACTTTTACTCATTTCTCCGGACAAAATTATTTGCTCTTTCTTCAGAGCTTCCACCATTTATTGTACCCATTTTTGTAATAGCGTTCAACATATATTTTAATTTACTGACTTGCATATGCTTTCAAATATACTTTATACACTTTACAATGACAGAAACTCTGTTTAGCAAATGTTTAGAAAGCTCTGTTTACAAAGCTCTTTATACTTAGTAGGTGATCGTCATATAGTTTATGAATCACGTAAACTCTTTGGATGAGGTACCATGTGATGTTTAGCACGGTACTTGCCATGGCTACCACATGGTATGGGCTAAATAAATCCTTGTATAAAAACTAAACTGAGTAAATGAATAATGAATATGTGAAGGAATAAATATCCAGTCTCTGGAAATATCATATAATTGGTCATTGAATCACCCAGGTCATTGAGTTTAATAGACTTAATTTTTTAGATTAAACAATGAAAATAACTATCCTGAAATAAAATAAAAACAAGTTTTCAAAAATTAATCTAATTCCCTAGGGATCATTCTATGAGTTTTAATAATTTCAATGTAATAAACAGTTATTTGGGGCATACGAAATGTCTGGTACCCTTCTGTAGGCACTAAGCAGTCCTCAAAGATAAATAACAGACAAAGCCTCCCTTTAGAAAGCTCAGAGTACAATAGTGATGGGACATTAGAGGCCATGGAGTGTGGGATTATGCCACAAAACATGTTCTAAATAGTGTCAGGATTCAGAGTAGGATTGATCAAATCCATTTTGAGGGTCAGCCAGTGATTTATGCCTTGGGGAGGATGAGGCCACATTGAAAAAGGCAGAGCTGAGAGAAAGAGGCACTCTTATTGAAGATATTACCACATGTGGAGGCAGGGAGTATCAGAGGACAGGTCGTCAGTTTGGCAGTGACATTCGATGTGTGTACATAAAGCAAAGTTTCTCCAAGTGTAATCTATGAGACCTCTAGGAGTCCCTGAGACCCTCCCTTTCAGAAAATTCATGAGGTAAAAGTCATTCTCACAATAATTGTAAGATAATAACAGTTTTAAAAAGTGTTTGCATTTTTACTGATGGTGCAAAAGCAATGGTGAGTAAAACTGCTGGTTCATTGGTAGAAATTAAGGCCACATCAACTGTATTCACTCGTAACTGTATTCTGCATTGTCATACGTGCAAAGAAACAATGAATGATTTTTTTCAGTTTCACTTAAGCAGTTAACATTTCTAATTTTACTAAATCCTGATCCTTGAGTACATGTCTTTTAAATATTCTATTTGACAAAATTGAAAATATGCATAAAGTACTTTTGTCTATAGAAGTAAAACCGTTAGCTCAAGGAACAGTACTTGTGTGGTTGTTTGAGTTATGAGCTAAAATAGCTACTTTTTTTCATAGAACGTTTTCGCTTGAAAAAAGTGACTGACAAACTATTATTATTCAGACTTTGCCATGTCTGCTAGAGATTTCTCAATGTTAATGAAGTGAGCATGTTACTTCAAAGAAAACAACTGACAATAAATGTTTCAAATGATAAAAACTGAGCTTTCAAACAAAAGCTAGAATTTTTGAAACTTGTACCTAACATCATGAGCTCGACTACTTCCGATTATCTTCTGATCAGACTAGTGGTTATATTAATGAATGCAATTTTAAAAATGTACCACAAAATATGCTAGCATTTGGAGGCTCTTCGTAACTCAAGTGAGCCAATTTTTTCCAAATGACCAATGATATTAGAAAGTTATGCATAAATGAAAGATCCAAAATGCAAAACAGATCCACAGATTTTATTTTGTTTATTTATTTTTATTGTTTTGAGAGGGAGTTTAGCTCTTGTTGTCCAGGCTGGAGTTCAATGGTGTGATCTCGGCTCACTGTAACCTCTGCCTCCCAGGTTCAAGCAATTCTCTTGCCCTAGCCTCCTGAGTAGTTGGGATTACAGGCATGCACAACCACGCCTGGCTAATTTTGTATTTTTAGTAGAGACGGGGTTTCTCTATGTTGGTCAGGCTGGTCTCGAACTCCCGACCTCAGGTGATCAGCCCACCTCAGCCTCCCCAAATGCTGGGATTACAGGCGTGAGCCACCACGCCCAGCCAGATCCACAGATTTTAATGTAAAAGAGTAAGAAGAGGTAATATATACATTTTTCGATTGCATATTGCAACTAACCTCTAGGAAACTACTCTTTGTCAAGTTTTGGCATACTAGCAAACGGTAATATCAACTGTTTTCTGAAAAGGCTATTAAAATGCTCTTTTTTTTTTTCCAACTGTATGTTTTGTAAGACTGAATTTTCTCTATGTAACTTCAATCAAAATAACATATTGCAATGAATGGAATGCATAAGCAGATACAAGAATCTAACTGTCTTCTATTGAACCAGATATTAAAGAAATTTGCAAAATGGTAAACAATGCTATTATTCTCATTAATGTTTTAAAGATGGAGTTATTTTTATTAAAATATGTAGGTTATGTTAACATATAGTATTTTACAACTTTTGATGAGTTTTAATAAAGGTTTTAAAATATTTCTATTTTAATCTCCAATATGGTAATTAGCAGGTATGACACAAGCTCTATTGTATCCTCAATGATTTTTAACAGTGTAAAGGGACCTGAGACCAAAAAGTTTGAGAAGTACTGAGATAAATGAATGCCATAAAGAAATGCTGCAAACATTTTCAATTCATCCTATATAAAGAATATTTGCTATATATTATAGCAGGGAGATAAAAAACAGACCCAATCTCTCCCCTCGTGAAATTAATAATCTGATAATAATCTGTCACATTTTTGTATATTATTATTATAAAAGTGGAGATAATAAAAATTGAGTCTACAGTTATTGACTGTCATAGTTCAAAAATTTGATAAACATGTCAAGATAAAGAGAGAGATAAGAAAAAACACTATAATTATTTCTAGAGATTAATAGAAAACTGTGAATATTTTTTTCATTTATTCATTTTGCAGGATCTACTCAACATTATTTAATTTTAAAATCTGCATTTCAATGCATTTGTTTTATTTTAAGGTATAGTTATTATAAGTGGCCCATAGTTGCTTATTTTATGTAATATAATTAATATTTTTAAATTGCAGAAATTTAAAAATATCTACTTATATCTAATGCAATTACTGATAGAATGGATTTTAAATTTATTATCATATTATTTGTTTTTTACTTGTTCCATCTGCTCTGTCTTCCTTTTTCCTATGTTTTGTCCCCATTGAAATTTATTATTTTTCCCTCTCTGTTAGCTTGATTTTTATAATTTTATTCTATCCTTTAGGGGTGATTCTACATCAGGGTTTCTCAACCTCAGCATTATTAACAATTTGAGCCAGAAAATCCTTTGTTATAAAAGGAACTTACCTGTGCATTTTAAGATTTTAGCAGCAGCAGTCACCTCACCCTACTTGTGACAATAAAAAATGTCTCCAGATATTGTCAAACGTCTTCAGGAGGTCAAAATTATCCTTGGTTGGGAACCATTGCTATAGACCCAGCAAAATTTTAGTGTAAATAAGAACGTGTAAATAAGAACCTTTTTCTTTTTTCTGAGTATGGAAAGCACTTGCAACATTTATCTCTATTTATCCCTCCTCACAACTATTACAATATACTTGTTGCTATTTTAATTTTCTATGTATTTCAAATTCCATAAGATATTATATTGTTTTTCATCATTAGTATTCAATTGCCCACATATTTTCTATTACGTTGTTCTTCACATCTTCCTGCAAAGCTGATCTTCTTACTATGATTATTTTTATTTTACTAGCAGAATACTTTTATTTTCTCTGGGGTCATATGCTGGTGATAAATTCTCCCTGTTTTTGTTTGTCTAAAAATTCCCTTATTTTACAGTTATTTTTGAAGACTGTTTCCACAGAGTACAGGCTTGTAGGTTACAGGTTCTTGTTTTTGTTTTGACAGTTTGACATTTTATTTCATTGCTGTTCTTTATCCATTGTTTCTGCGAAAAATCAGATATTAATTTAATTGTTGCTCATTCAAAACATACTTTTTCAGATGCTTTGAAGATTTTCTAATTTCTTTGGTTTTTAGCAGTTCGGGTGTGATGTGCCTTAGTTTGGTTTTCTTTGTATTTATCTGGCTTAAGTTTCATAGTGCATCTTGAATCTGTGGCTTGAAATCTTTTGTCAGTTTGGAAAAATCACAGCTATTTTCTCTTCACATATTTCTCTGACTCCATTTTCTTTCCTCTTCTTCTGGAACTTCAGTTACATGTACATAGATGTTTTCACATTTGTGTGTTTGTGCAATCATTTTGTCTCTCTTTGCTTTATGCTCTGTATTTCCATTTGAGCCACTTTCTATTACCCTATTTCTTTTTCTGAGCTACATCTAAACTGCCGATAAATCTATTCATTGAATTATTGATTGCAATTATTGTATCTTCGCAATCCATAATTTCCTTTTGATAGTTTTATAAAATACTTTTCAGTTCTCTGACAAAATTCCCAATTTTATCTTATTTCTAGAGCATATTAAGCATAGTTATTTTAAACTCTTTATCTGATGACTCCATTATCTGGATTGTCAGTACATCTATTTATATTGTCTAACCCTTATTTTGATTATTAATCACATCTCTTGTTCTACATATGCCTGTATGATTTTATTTAGGCTCCAGATGCTACCTATAAAAAATTGACAGGATAATTTGAAGCCTTGGACAATGGTATCTTCTTCCATATTTGGGCTGAGTAATTCTTCACTGCCTTGGTAGCTTTCCGATTGCTTAATGCTTTTTTTTGGCACGATTGTTCTTTTTAAATTATACAGGTTGAGGCCAATTTTTGTTTGTTTGTTTGTTTGTTTTGCCAATGCCTTGCACACGACATGACGCCCAAGTGTGCATTGCTGGGATGCAGCTTATGGCATGTGTGACTCATTATGCAAGTTCAAGATTACCCAACTGGGTCTTTTCCATATTAAACAAGATTAAACCTCTGAGCATGCATTTGAATATTGTAAAAATATCTAATTGCTATAAAATTTTGAAATACTCTTAATTTCCCTGTTATTTTTTTTTTCTGCATATCTCTAGTAGTCTAGGGACCACATTTTAGTGACACTGCTATAGAACACGCTACACTATTCCAAGAAAAAGTAAGGAAATTCTCTGGTTAAAGGAAGAGATCTAAAATAAGCAAGACTTACTTTGCCCTGAGGAAGAAAAAATTATATGCTTAAAACCAAATTAACAAAATTTAAATAAATACATGGGCTAATCTTTAAAGGATTTTGCTCTAAAAAAAATTCAGCAAACATTTGCTCAACTATCCCCATGTTGTACAGAGAACACTATGCCTTGAGGATTATTTAAAGCAAACTAGAGAATTTCATTTGCATATGTACTAAACCCTCATTAATTCAAAATCTGATAATTTGCCCAAGTAAATTAATACTGTAAGAAGAATTACAGTGAAGTATTCAAAACCTCTTAAAGAACTAAATTTTCAATCATTCTCAAATACTTTAGAAGCAGCTTTTCTCTTATAGAAATTAAGAATATGCTAATTACAAACTCCATGTATTTTTTTTTACAGCAGTAAGTCTCATAGAAGTGGAAGCAATGTCTTGTGAGTTTGTTCTCTTGCATGTTCACAAAAAAAATTATTTGAAATAAACAGAATTTTTTTTAATGCTTCCAATAATTTAGCCAAAATTTGTACCTCCCAATTAGTTCAAATTTATAGCTTTAACTAGAATATCACTGTATAAAGAATAAAGCTTTTGGGGCCAGGCACAGTGGCTCACGCCTGTAATCCTGAAACTTTGGGAGGCCCAGGCAGGCAGATCACCTGAGGTTGGGAGTTCGAGACCAGCCTGACCAACACGGAAAAACCCCGTCTCCACTAAAAATACAAAATTAGCCGGACGTGATGGCACATGCCTGTAATCCCAGCTACTCAGGAGACTGAGGCAGGAGAATCGCTTGAACCCAGGAGGCGGAGGTTGTGGTGAGCCAAGTTCGCACAATTGGACTCTAGCCGGGGCAACAAGGGCAAAATTCTGTCCCCGCCCCACCCCCCGAAAAAAATTTAAAAAGAAAGCTTTTGAGTGGAGTACTGGGACATCTATTGCTTTTGTTTGATCAGTGTCAAGTCCTCTTTATTTTGTAATACAAACCTCATTTTTCTTAGGACTTTCTCTAAATCCAAGTTATTTAGCTATGTGACTAAGTCCAAGTTATTTAGGTAAGTGACTGACTCCAGGAGTGACGTATGATTTAGAGATAGCTAATCAGAAATTCCCATCTCTCTGACTACAATCACTCATTCAAAGATAGGCATGTGACCCACAATGAGTCAATGAAAGATACACCCAAGACTTTTGCTGGAACTCAGGAAAGAAGCTTTTTCTGCAGGCATTTGCAAAGCAGTAGGTTGTAAGCTTGAGGTGGTATATGAGCAAATATCTACTACTATTGGCAAAGAACAGTTGAAAATTAAGCTAATATCAAGAAAAAAGGGAAAACAGTGTCAAGAAAAGGAAAAGACCAGTAGCTAATGCTTATTGAGAGGCTGGATGCAACCAGATCCTGAACTAAATTTGTACTATGAGATACCTCTTGTACCTATGGATCCATAAAATCCACATTATTGTTAAAACAAGTTGTTGGGTCATTCACAAACAAGACTCAACTAATTTTACTGTGTATTTTGTTATGTGTAGAGGGCCACAGCAGGACTGGGAATAAAAATAAATTCAGTAAATAAAATTCATGCCAAGGAAATTATAATATTGTTAGATGGAAAGAATATTAGTTGTTAAATCCCTAAAGACAAGAACTTTGTCATTTTATATTATTCTGAGTGCCTAGCAAAGTAGGCACTAAATAAGTATTAGTTGAATGAAGGAATGCACATGTATGTGTATTCACTCATTCATCTGACAAACAATTATTGAGGACCTATTACGTGTCAAGAACTATTCTTGGAGCTAAGAATACAGCACAGAACCTGACAAAGTTGCCTGTTGAAAGGTTTTAAATTCTAGTTGCTATAGACTGGAAGTGTGTGTCCTTCAAAATTTCTATGTTGAAATCCTAGCCTCCAATATGATGGTATTAGGAAGTGGGGCCTTTGGAGGATGCTTAAGTCATGAAGGGAGAGCCCTTATATATAAGATTAGTGGCCTTATGAAAGAAACCCAGAACCATCTCGCCTATTCCACCATGTGAGGGCACAATGAGAAAATGGCCATCTATGAACCAGGAAAGAGGCCCTCACTAGGCAGTGAATCTGCCAGTGCCTTGATCTTGAACTTCCCATCTTCTGGAATTGTGAGAAATAAATTTCTCTTGTTTATAAGCCGCTTCACCTATGGCTGTCTTATATTTATTCTGTTTATTTTATGTGTCCTCCAAATGTAAGCTCCTGTGCTTTGCCTTTGTGTGACACAGTATTGGCCAAGACCCTGGAGAATGGAAAACAGTTTATCTTTTTGGTTCGCTTTGTGTTGCCCATGCTAAGATGTGTTCCAACAAAGCAGGTGTATAGGAAAGAGGAGTTTCAAACTGGCTAATTGTGACAGATTTAATAAAGGGACAATTTACAAACATGTGAGCAATGTGAAAGGTCAAGAAGCAGGGCTACTTCAATGGCTGCCCATTACTATTCTCAAGCCCGAAACTACAAAGAGGGAGCAACTCCCAGAACTCAGAAAGAGCAGCTGTGATTGCAGAAGCCTTCTTGATAAGAGTTGTGGCCATCAGTAGAAGAACGTATCCAACCTACAACAATCCTGAAGGGAGAAAGTCAGAGACCAAAAACCCTCCCCTTCCTCACTTTCTTTCCTCTCTCTTATGTAGGACTGGATGACGAATTCCATTGGTAATTCCATTGACCAATCCCACTGGAAGTCCAATGTCAAGGAAAATAATTGATTTAGCCCGCAGAGGTAGCCTTCTTAGAGCATAGTGCTTGGGTAGAGAAGGATGAAATGTAATTCATATCTAGTACACTAATAGACAGATGCTTAAAATGGTTGTTGCATGAACTACATATAATAAATAAATACATAGAGATAGAAGTTAAATTATATATATATTATGAAATATGAACAATAAGACTTCACTATGTAACTGAGTGACTGCAAAAGAGTTCATGGATAGGCCGGACGCGGTGGCTCACGCTTGTAATCCCAGCACTTTGGGAGGCCGAGGCAGGCGGATCACGAGGTCAGGAGATCGAGACCACTGTGAAACCCCATCTCTATTAAAAATACAAAAAATTAGCCGGGCATGGTGGCGGGTGCCTGTAGTCCCAGCTACTCGAGAGGCTGAGGCAGGAGAACGGCATGAACCTGGGAGGCGGAGCTTGCAGTGAGCCGAGATTGCGCCACTGCACTCCAGCCTGGGCGACAGAGCAGGACTCCGTCTCAAAAAAAAAAAAAAAAAAAGAGTTCATGGATAAAGCACATTTGACTTAACTTGACCTCATCAGGTCTTCGAAAAATCTTTTACAAGGAAATATATAGAAGAGTGTGTTCCAAACTGGAAAAATGGCAGTGAGGTCACAAACACATATGCAAGCTTACATTGATCATGCCGTACACCTGCTTGACAGTTTATTAAGCATCTACTTCAGTCATTTAGGAGTGATATGATGAATACCAAAAGTAGAGTGGTGACAGTAGGAATGGAAAGCAAGGGAATTTATGACGAGGAGACAAGGGAATAGTCAATAAGACTGCTGGGGGCACAGGGTTGAGGCTGGGGTCTAAAATCTCTGATTTTCCCATATCTCTTTTCCAGGGTCCTGACCACTATTGTAGCTCATAAAATCCAATATAAAAAAGGACAACATTTGTTTTGGACTCTCCAGAAAAGAATAGAATGGATAATAGTGGAATCTTCTACATGTAATTTCAACTCTCATTTTCTGGAATTGTCCAACGCTGACTTATCCACTCAATGAAAGGGGAGGAAAATGCACCTTGCCATTAAGAAAGCAGAGGATCAGCTGGGCTTGTCAATAGCAAGACTTTCTGAATTGTGTTATGGTTGGGAGATCAGGAATAGAAGCAGGTGCTCTGTCTCAGCTGCAGCATGTCCAAAATGCCAAAAGGGAGCCAGAGAGACCTTTCTTTTTAAGCTTTTGCAGACCACACTAGAAGCAATAGATAACAACTCTTTTCACCTAACAGTCATTCATGAAATTCTTTCCTTTATGTGAAACAAGTGAAAGAGTCGAGAGACAGACAAAAGCAATTTATTCTAATGTTTTATTTCTTCATTGGTTGGAGTTCAAAGACTGACCATCCAGATATGGGTCACCCACAGGGAAGAGAAGACCCCAAATAATGCTAACTATGCAACCTGTGTTCCTGGAATGAACTAATGAGAGAAATGGAAGTGACTAGAAAATATGCATTTTAATTCAATTTAGCAAATGTTTGTTAGTTCCTGATATGGTAAAAGTGCTATTCCAAATTTGGGCATACCCAAATGAATAGAACATGCTCCTCATGTAGCTAAGGAAAGATATAACTGTCAAAAGGCAAGTCAAACTGAGTTAAACCCTATCATGGAAGGGTAATCAGTCAGAGAAAGGATATAGCAGTGTGCATGGAAAAGTCAAAAAATGTAATATCGGACACCTCAACTTGGAGACCTCACATGTCATTTAGAAATGTCTTAGCTATTCAGGCTGTTATAAAAATAATGTCATAGACTAGGTGGTTTATAAAAAGCAGAAGTTTATTTCTCACAGTTCTGGAGGCTGGTAAGTCAAAGATCAAGGCAACAGCAGATTCGGCATCTGGTGAGGGCCAGTTTTCCTGGTTCACAGCCAGCCATCTTTTCACTATGTCCTCACATGTCAGAAAGGAGTGGGGGAGCTCTCTGAGGACTTTATATAAGGGCACTAATCCCCTTTCTGTCAGTTTCCCCTTCATAATCTGATCACTTCTTGCTAACCCCTAAGGTGACAGAACATTTGGGGAGGTGATTAGGTCATAAGGGCATAGACCTCATACATAGGATTAGTGCCCTTATGAAAGAGACTCAGAGAGCTGCCTTGCTCATGTCAATCATGTGAGGATGTGGTGAGAAGTTTCCATTTATAAGCCAGGGACTAGGGCTTTACTACACTCTGAATTTGAGCTCTTTGATCTAGGACTTTCTAACTTCCAGAATCAAATCCTGAAAAATAAATTTCTGTCATTTGTAAGTTTCTCAGTTTATGACATTTTGTTAAAGAGCCAAAAAGGACCAAGGCATCTCCTAAAGGCCCCACTGCCAAATATCATTACATTAGGAATTAGGTTTCAACATATGAATTTGAGGGGACATGAACATTCAGTCTATAGAAGAACAAAAGTGTCTTTATCTGTAAATATAATGATCATAGCTATGACTCAAGAAGATTGCAATGACTACATAAGGCAACATATGATATTGTTTTGTGTAATTAAAAAACTCTACATAAATGCCAAGTACATCACCCAGTAGGAAGCGGGCACTTTATAAATATTGTTAAAGGAAGGAAGAGAGAGAGAGAAGTAGGGAGGGAGGTAATACAACAAGGAAAGGAATAAGAAAAAAGAAGGGATTAGAAGGAGGATGGAGAGAGAAAGCCAGTGTTGTAAACTGAATGACAGTTCTCAAAACTACCCAGGTCCTAATCTCTGAAAGCTGTGAAGGTTATCTTGTATAGCAAAAGTAACCTTGCATATATGATTAAACTGAGGATCTTGAGATGAGGAAATTATCTTGGATTTTCTAGATGATAGGTCCTAAATGCAATCATAAGGGACTAAGAGGGATGTAGAGGGAGATTTGACAGAGAGAGAAGAGACGGTGCTGTGACAACCTCAGCAGAAAAAATGAGAGATTAAGGATGCTACACTTCAGTCTTTAAAGATGGATTAAGGGGCCATGAGCCAATATATGCAAGAAATGCAGCTCTAGAAACTAGAAAAGGCAAAGAAATAGATTATTTTGTGGAATCTCTGGAAGGTGCATAGCCCTGTTGACACACTGGTTTTGGCGAAATGAAGCTGATTTCAGAATTTTGGCCTCTGAACTTAAGGGAATAAATTCATATCATTTTAAAGCACCAAGTTTTTGGTAATTTGTTACAACAGCAATGGAAAGAGAGAAAAGAAAGTAGAAAGGAAAGAACAAAGGTACTCCTTGGCTCTCTTACCCTTCTCTTTTCTTGCAGTTAGGAAATCTCCCATGCCCCTCTCCTATCCTGCTGCCAGCTTTTGGAAAACTATACTCAAGTATCGAGTGAAGAGTAAGAAAAATAGTTGGTGCAAAGGTGCTAACCCTCTATGAAGATACAACTCCCTGAAATGATAATGTGTTATTTCAGGTCACTCATGGCTATTAAATACTTATTGAAGATTCAACTGTTTTCCTGATCCTCATGTACAATGAATTCCTCCTCCTTCTCCTCCTCCTTTTCTGCCAGAGGGGAAAGTAACCATAGTCTCTCTTCTATGAGAGTCTCATCACTTCCTATAGTTTAGCTGATTTAGGTTGCTTATGTTTGCAAGCTCTCTGTTGGGTTTTAAAAAACTATGCTTATCTGGTCTGCTTTGGTTGCTAATGTAAGAATAATGGTCACTATTAGAATCAGAAGTCTGATATAATAATATTTTTCTGCGTCTGACAATTACAAATTTACAAATACTTCTGCCAAGAAAAATTACATTTTTTTCCAAAATTAATGCAATATATCCACAGATGTAAGCCACAGATCATAAGCCACTGAAACAAGTTCTGAGAACCTAAAACAGAGTGATTACAAATTCTCTAGACACATTGTAATAAAACTAATGAAAATAACAAAAAATCAAAAACATAAAAGCACCAGATGAGATAAAGACATATTCCTTTGAAAGGAACATAAATAAGACTAACATCTGTCTTCTCACTAGCAATAATGGAAGTCAGAAGTTGATAGAAATATATGCTCAAAATTCTGAAAGAAAATAACTGCCAAGCCAGAATAGTATATTTTTTTAACAAAAGGTAAAATGTTTGCATTTTCAGACAAACAAAACAAAGAGAGTTAATCAACAACAGGCTCACACCACAGAAAATATTGGGCGAATCCTTCAGACAAAAGAAAAATGATCTTACATAGATTTTTTTAATGGAAGAATGAAAAATTATAGAAAAAGTAAATAGGAAATTAAGTATAAGCAAAAACAAAATATATAAAAATTAACAGTAATGTCTTATGGAGCTTAAAATATGTATTAAATTCAATTTTAACCATAGAACCACAGAACAGGTGGGAGGTATGTGAGGTGCAATGAAAAATATACCGAAGATATTTTGTTGCTTCTTTCATGTAGTGGTCGAATTCCTTTTGCCAGCCCCAAATCTGAGATGGCTATCTGACTTTCTGTGACAGTAGAATGTAGAGGAAGTAATTTTATATCAGTAGAGTCCAGGCCTCAAAAGACTTTGAAACATTCCCCTTCACTCTCTTGTAACATTCTTTGTGCAATGTGTGGAAGCTCAGACTGGACTGAATAGTGAGAAACTACATGGAGAGAGAGTTCTAGCTAACATCCAACACCAAGTGACTAGTCATTTGAATGACATCAACTTAGACGTTGCATCTTAGACTCAACTGAGTCACCAGAGGCTTGCCTTCATATGAATCAGCACAGGCAAGGACAGCAGAAGATCCACCCAGCTGAACCCAGCTCAAATTGCAGAATTGTGGACAATAAATCATGGTTATTTTAAGCTATGAAATTATAGGGCTGTTTAGTATGCATCAATAGATAACCAAACTAATGTATTACATGATCAATTAGATTTTAGCAATAGTTTAACCTGTAAAAAATTAGATAATCTTAGCATTTACTTAATATTTTGAGGCATTTTCACATCTTTAATAACATTCTTCAAGAGGGTTGAGGATAAATAGAACTTTTTCAACCTTTACTAGGAGCTAATTTCTAAACTAATGTTTATCCTTTAAAAATAAGTTTAAAAGCAACATTACACTATATTCTGCCCATAGAGCAGAGATGTATGCAAAGCCTTCCATATTTTGTGTTTTTTTGTTTGTTTGTTTTTGTTTTTGTTTTTTTGAGATGGAGTCTCACTCTGTCGCCCAGGCTGGAGTGCGGTGGCATGATCTTGGCTCACTGCAACCTCCACCTCTTGGGTTCAAGCAATTCTCTGCCTCAACCTCCTGAATAGCTGGGATTGCAGGCGCCCACCACAACGCCCGGCTAATTTTCTTTTGCAGCCAAACCAAAATTTAAAACACTACAATACCAAGGTGAAGAAAAGTTAGTTATTTATTCCCTTTTATTGATTTTCCTCATGAATCCCACTTCAACAGTAGTACGAAATAAAACTTTAATTTTAATTCAGTCAGCCATAATGGAATAATTTAAAGTCACTTTAGGCTCTTCAGTGTCCTTAAAAAAAGGCTCAATTTTTTTTCACACTAACCCCTCTTCTAGCTATTTGCAGCTGCTTCAAGGTGACATTTGCACATAACTTAGTGTTTAAAAAAATCCCATTTTAATTTTTCCAATTAAAAACACAAAAATGAGAGGCCCCTGGTGCCTTGTTGGTCTCTAGTTGTGCTGCCGAGGTGTGGACGTTCTGATCCTCCCTGTAGGTACACTGCTGGCATTTGCTAGTTTGTGTAATTCCTGGCCATGCTTATTCAGCTGGTAGTCTCTGCTGCAGATTCAGCCTTATCTTCATTCTCACTGGTGCCCCAAAAGACCAACGTAAACCTAAGACTCAGGTACTCCACCTGCAGTTTTGGCTTTGATTAAAGGTTCACCCCATTAAGTGAGTTTGACCCAGCAAGGGTGTACTCATCCTCCAAATGAGCCTTAGGGGAGCATCAGAGTTTCTTCCATGATTTGAGAACACTGAGTCAGTCTCTCACTCCATCTCACCATGCAGTTTCCTCAGGTTATTGCAGGGGGAGCTTAAGATTCATCTCCCAAAGTTTCTATCTAGATGTAGGACAAACTTCCCCTGCTATTAGTTTTCCCACATCTTCTCTAACTTATCTCCCCATCTCAGACGTCAGTCCAAAAAGGGAGACTAAGACACAGGTGGCTCAACTCTTCTTTCAATCTTATCTCCTGTATCTCTCCCTATTCACCCAGGAAGACAAGAGTCAAGTTTTCCTCTTCTTTCTGTATGACCAGAGGAGCTCCCTACACTGTAACTTCTTCTTAGACCTACTCCCCGTCTTTTCCTAAGAACATAATGTTAGGCAAGGTGTAGGGATAGAGAAACTGGCATGATTAAGGAACCAAATTGCAAGAACACTTGAAAGCATGTTGCTCATATTTGCATTTCAATAAGTAGGTATTGGTCAAGCCTGTTTGGGAAGAGTTCCAGGTTTCAGAGCCAAATAACTGTTAAATAAAATTCATAGAAAGCCATTGATTGATTTGGACAGAGCTCTGCACTAGGCCTCAACAAACCAAACCAAAATGGAGTCACTCATGCTAAAATAAAACATCACCAAGCCAAAACTAAGTTGTTTATCTGAACTTCTGAGCAATCAGGAGGAAGAGAAATAATAAGCAAGTTCCAAAACAGGCCAGTTTTAGTTGGCATAATAAGGACATTTTCTCTGCTTTAACCTTTGCAAGGAAAATAACTTTGAAATAACCAAACTGCTTTCTGTTCTTTTTTCTCCTTTCTTCAGTTTTTTTCTGTCTATAAATACTCACTGCCCATGTTACAGAGTAGAATTCTCCAACCTCTCCTGATCACGAGGGCTTCCTAATTCACAAACAGTTCTTTTCACAAATAAACTCTGTTAAATTTATTTTGTCAATTTTTTTTTCCACTACCTAGGGTTAAACCTCTCTGATCCTATTGTTATCTGTGTGACTTTGGGCAAATTACTAACCTCTACACATCTCAGTTTCCTCATCTGCAAAATGGAGATAATTACAGTACCTATCTTATGGGGTTGTGGTAAGCGTTGAATGAATTAGTGTAGGTAAAGTGTTTGGAAATGAGTCTAACACTGTTTAATCTCTCCTTAATTGCTATATAATGTGGACTATGAGTATTTGTAATCTCAGAGATTTGCCTCCAAATTAAAACAAAAGAGTAATTTGATAGTTTGAAGTGATAAATAATATTTCAGGCACTGTTTCTGCCATTGAGTTCTACAAGTTGTTATTGGAGATTGAGAGAGGCTGAGTTATTTGTTTTTTAGGGTGGTTCCCCGCCCCACCCCCCTTCCCGCCCAGGTTTTGACCTTCCAGTTCACTGGGGCTTGAAATGAATCTGCAGTAAGCTTTATTGTTTGCTCTGACTCACTGTGGGATAATTGTTATTTAAATAGGACTGTAGGTGTGTGCTGGAAGATGTTAGGTGAAGCACTGAGGAAGCAAAAGAGAATAAATAACCCTGCCCTTGAATTGTTTACTGTTCTATTATGGGAGACACAGAAAAAGCAGACTAGAAGTGATTCAGTTCCGAGAGGTAAGTAGCCATTTACAATTTCACTGAGCAGATGCATTTCCATCCAAAAGAATATTCACCAATTAAATCTGAGACTAGGTGATGGTATACTGGGTTTTCTACTCCCCATTGCCTCCATCTAAATAAACAAAGCAGAACTATGTGATATCCCAGTGTAGAAAAAAGTAAGATGGATCTCTAGGTACCCGACTTAATTACAGAACCAGGGAGTGATGTAGAAAGGCCCTGGAGAGAAATAATCTCAGAGCTAATAAAAGATGTGTGCTGCATGAGACACCTCTGTTGAATAGGAGTAATCACTGTAACCCAGCATGGCACCAGGCGTTCAAGCAGATCTGCCTTGGCTCTTTGTGGTGATTGCTCAACAGGGTGAATTAAACAAGTACCTTTGCATGATCATTTCTGCCTTTCAGCATCATGCTCTGCAGAGCTACTCTCCAGAATGACCAACTCTATAGGATTTTATAAAGAGAAGATTTAAAAGAAAGGATTAAAAGGAAAGGATTCTTGACATCCCAGTTTAGGTAAGCTTGGGTCCAGTGCCCCATAAAAAAATAAAAATAAATCATTAGGCTCTTTTTCAGTGCCATCAATATGGTTTTTATTTTATTATAGTAAATATCTCTGGGTCAGTATCGTGCCCAGGAATGAGATAAAATAAAACAAAATCCAAAAAATTATATAACAGTGAATCAACCCAGGACACAGCACCATAAATATCTTCATTTTACAGATGATGAATCTTAGGCAAAAAAGAGACTGCTGGAAAATAAACAGCCTGTATTTAAATTAGTTATATGTAATTTTTTCTCATTAAAATTCAACATTATTTCAGCATAGTTAACATAATATAGAGGAGAAATATTCAGGCAGCAAAATTAGTCATTGTATCATACACTCTAACATCTCCTTCTGTGATTTCATTTTTACCATAGTGTTTCTGAATGACGCTTGCCTTTTCTGGAGAGTTATTTTCAGTGTATGTTGATTTACAGTGTTTACAATTCTGATTACTTGTTAAGACATCTTTTAAAACTAGTTTTGTTTATACAGGTCATTGCACAACTGAGATAAGAAAATGGTCTGCTAGTCTGTCATAACAATAAAACAAAAAAATTAGATGTGTAGCAAAATGCTTAGAAATTGAGTTGAAAAATTCAGTTCAATTCACTTGCCCCTATTAATAAAAGGAAATTGTTTTTGAAAGCAAATAGCTTGGAGTCATAGAAAATACAGAAAAAGTTGGTATTTGCTTTGATTTTCATTATGATGCAATAACCATATGTGCAGCCAAGAGACAGAACTATAAAAAATACAGAAAATCAAAAAAGAAAAAAAAAAGCTTGATTTACTTAAGGGGAAATTCATCCTGATTCAGAGAAAAGAGTCAAGGCGTGATGAACAGGCCGAATGAAGAATCATTAGTTTTGTAAGCAGAGATTAGAAATGCTGGAAGCACTATCTATCTTCATAACAACCAAATTGGAATAAGCACTGCTTTCAGTAAAGATTCGGGGTTTGTCTTCCTAGTGGGCATATTTCCAGGAGAACTGAAGCTCTTTCTAAATAAAATGGAATCAGTGCTAAGTCAGATGTAGGAGAAGTTTATATATGAAAAAGATTTTCCAATCCTACTGTCAAAAAAAATCGATTCAGAATGTTTGTTTCCATTGTACTTATATATTGATTCCTCATAGAATTTCTTTATATGCTACTCATACCATTCATTTCCTGGAATACCTACCCTCCTAAATTCAACTAAATTTAAAATTACATTTTTGAGTTTTTTTTATGTTCTAGACACCCATATTATAAAGAGGGAATATAAAAATTAATGACTTATTTCCAGCCTCCAGTATACGTTTCCCATGTCAAACTTCACATCCTCCTTAAATCCCATCTCAATTTCAACCTTTTATGAAGCCTTGTAAACTATTCCATGACGAACTTCCCATTTGAAATCCCATTGAACCATATAGTTTAGCACTTACTTTTTCTGTGATTTTTTTTTTCCCACAACGATGTGATTACCCATTTATTCAGTACATAGTGATCATCATGTTTAACTGGGGATCCAACAGTGAAAAGGACAGACAAGGATTCTGCAATCAATATGTTTGCATTCTAGTATAGGAAGGAAGATAATAAGAAACAAGAAAATTTGAACTAGTGGTAGGAACTGTGAAACAAAGTCATGTGGTTGAGAGTGGTGAGAAGGGGAGATATTTGAAGTAAAGATGGTTAACACTCATATAGCACTTCTTTTTTTTTGTGATGGAGTCTCACTCTGTCGCCCAGGCTGGAGTGCAGTGGGGTGATCTCGTCTCACTGCAAGCTCCGCCTCCTGGGTTCACGCCATTCTCCTGCTTCAGCCTCTCGAGCAGCTGGGACTACAGGTGCCCGCCACCACGCCCAGCTAATTTTTCTGCATTTTTAGTAAAGACGGGGTTTCACCATGTTAGCCAGGATGGTCTCAATCTCCTGACCTCGAGATCCTCCCACCTCAGCCACCCAAAGTACTGGGATTACAGGTGTGAGCCACCGCTCCCGGCCTAGCACTTCTTATAAGTCAAACAAAGTTGTTGCTTTATAAAGGCACTTATTGTTCTTTCATAAAGGCCCACCCTAATCTAGAATAGTCTCATCTTGAGATTTCTGACTTGATTACATTTACAAAGACTCTTTTATCCAAATAAGGCCACATTCACCGGTTCCAGGTAGACATAGTCTTTTGTTGGGGCCTATCATGCAACTCACTACAAGGCTTAAACCAAGCTTCTGAAGTGCATACAATTGTTATCCTCTTATATATGAAGATGCTCAAGCACAAAAACAGTAATTGTTGTGGGCACATACCTAGCATGCAGTGCAGTTGGGATTTAAACTGAGATACTGGCCGGGTGCAGTGGCTCACGCCTGTAATCCCAGCACTTTGGGAGGCTAGGTAGGTGGATCACCTGAGGTCAGGAGTTCGAGACCAGCCTGGCCAACATGGCGAAACCCTGTCTCTACTAAAAATACAAAAATTAGCTGGGCATGGTGGCGGGTGCCTGTAATCCCAGCTACTCAGGAGGCTGAGGCAGGAGAATCGCTTGAACCTGGGAGGCAGAGGTGGCAGCGAGCTGAGATCATGCCATTGCAACCCAGCCTGGGCAACAAGAGTGAAGTTCCATCTCAAATAAAATAAAATTAAAATTAAAAATAAAAAAATAAACTGAGATACTGGCTTCATGGCCACTGTGCTTAACCACTATTCTATATGGTGTCAGATCAAGGCTCTCAAGAAAGAGTTCGAGACCCAAATGATAAAAGAGATTCTCTTGGTAGGAGGAAGTATAACTTCAAGTATATTTGTTCTATCTTCTCAATCAGATGGTATTAAAGTTCTAAAACATGGCTTCGATTTTCTAGTCACCCCTAACATCAAGAACTGGGGGTCTATGGCCCTATCCTTCAGTTTGGGAGAGCTTATGACTGCAATCATGTAATGTCGTTCAGTGGAAGTGACGTTGGCTATCATGCTGTGAGGAAGCTATACCACGCAGAGAGACCATGTGTGCACATTACAGCTGACAACAGTAGTCTGCAAGTCCTCCCAAGCCAGGTGCCAGACACATGAGTGAACAAGCTTTCAGCTGATTTCAGTCTTTAGCTGTGGGATCACCTCCAGCTTATGCTTCTTTCCAGAAAGGCCAAGATATTATGGAGCAGAGACAAGCCACAATGTTGTATCATGTCAAAATTTTTGTCCCATGGAATTTGTGAGCATAATAAAATGGCTGTTGTTTTATGTCACTACATTTGGGGTAGTTTGCTAAATAACAAGTAGTTAGCAGACACAGCCTTGCCTAAATCACATCCCATAGGGCTAAACACAGAATAGGTATAGTGGAGGAACAACAGAAAACAGGTACTTATCAACAGTTTCGCAGGAGACTGGAAGTAATGCTGTAGCTATTTCAAGCAGAAAGAGAATTAAGATTAATAAATTAAATGCTTACAAACTTTTGGGAAGACAGAAGAAAAGAGGTCAAAAACTGCTGATGTCCAGGAAGTCAGAAAGGAAAGAAAATCAGGGATGTTGAGACGGATGGACTTCTGTGCCTGCAGCACAGAAGCAGGTGTTTTGCAGGGTTTAGCCAGGAAGCTACTTCAAATTTCATGTCCGCTGTCTGCCCCTGTGTTTGCCAGGAGCTGCTGCCAGAGAATAATGGTTTATCTTTCCCTTTCACCTTCCAACTCTTGGATGAGTGCCAGTCATTAGCCAAACCTATCTTGTAAACCAGATCCCGCATATAGGGAGGGTCTCAGTAGGCAGGAGTGGTGCTGAGATTCAACAATGTCTGACATCATCTAGCCTTTTGGACACTCAGCATCCATAAATAAAAGTACGCAGGTGGTTAAATTTCAGAACAACAAGACAACAATATCATTCTGGTAAATCTGATCTAACTATTCCTCACACAAATAATGCCATACTCATTCTCTCCTAAAGTGAGGAAACCCAGGTTTTATCAGTATCTGTATCCAGCTCTGAATGATGCCCTGATGTTCATTCACTTTCTTATAAATCATAATTCAGTTAAATTCCTCTTTTGTAGTTTATTGACTAAATTATAAGGTATCTACCACCAACACCTTTTTTTTTCTTTTTTTAAATTATTATACTTTAAGTTCTAGGGTACATGTGCACAATGTACAGGTTTGTTACATAGGTATACATGTGCCATGTTGGTTTGCTGCACCCATTAACTTGTCATTTAAATTAGGTATTTATCCTAATTGTATCCCTCCCCCAGTCCCCCACCCCATGAAAGGCTCCGGTGTGTGATGCTCCTCTCCCTGTGTCCACGTGTTCTCATTGTTCAATTCCCACCTATGAGTGAGAACATGTGGTGTTTGGTTTTCTGTCCTTCCAATAGTTTGCTCAGAATGATGGTTTCAAGCTTCATCCATGTCCCTGAAAAGGACATGATCTCATCCTTTTTTATGGCTGCATAGTATTCCATGCTGCATATGTGCCACATTTTCTTAATCCAGTCAATCATTGATGGACATCTGGGTTGGTTCCAAGTCCTTTCTATTGTGAATAGTGCTGCAATAAACATACATGTGCATGTGTCTTTATAGTACCATGATTTATAAGCCTTTGGGTATATACCCAGTAATGGGATCGCTGGGTGAAATCGTATTTCTAGTTCCAGATTCTTGAGGAATCACCACACTGTCTTCCACAATGGTTGAACTAATTTACACTCCCACCAACAGTGTAAAAGCATTCCTATTTCTCCACATCCTCTCCAGCATCTGTTGTTCCCTGGCTTTGTAATGATCACCATTCTAACTGGTGTGAGATGGTATGTCATTGAGGTTTTGATTTGCATTTCTCTGATGACCAGTGATGATGAGCATTTTTTTCATGAGTCTGTTGGCTGCATAAATGTCTTCTTTTGAGAAGTGTCTGTTCATATCCTTTGCCCATTTTTTGATGGAGTTTTTTGATTTTTTTCTTGAAAATTTAAGTTCTTTCTAGATTCTGGATATTAGCCCTCTGTCAGATGGGTAAACTGCAAAAATTTTCTCCCATTCTGTAGGTTGCCTGTTCACTCTGATGGTAGTTTCTTTTGCTGTGCAGAAGCTCTTTAGTTTAATTAGATCCCATTTGTCTATTGTGGCTTTTGTTGCCATTGCTTTTGGTGTTTTAGTCATGAAGTCCTTTCCCATGCCTATGTCCTGAATGGTATAGCCTAGGTTTTCTTCTAGGGTTTTTATGGTTTCAGGTCTAACATTTAAGTCTTTAATCCATCCTGAATTAATTTTTGTATAAGGTATAAGGAAGGGAACCAGTTTCAGCTTTCTACATGTGGCTAGCCAGTTTTCCCAGTACCATTTATCAAATAGGGAATCCTTTCCCCATTGCTTGTTTTTGTCAGGTTTATCAAAGATCAGATGGTTGTAGATGTGTGGTGTTATTTCTGAGACTTCTGTTCTGTTCCATTGGTCTATATTTCTGTTTTGGTACCAGTACCATGCTGTTTTGGTTACTGTAGCCTTGTAGTATAGTTTGAAGTCAGGTAGCGTGATGCCTCCAGCTTTGTTCTTTTGGCTTAGGATTCTCTTGGCAATTCAGGCTCTTTTCTGGTTCCATATGAACTTTAAAGTAGTTTTTTCCAATTCTGTGAAGAAAGTCATTGGTAGCTTGATGGGGATGGCATTGAATCTATAAATTACCTTGGGCAGTATGGCCATTTTCACAATACTGATTCTTCCTATCCATGAGCATGGAATGTTCTTCCATTTGTTTGTGTCCTCTTTTATTTCATTGAGCAGCAGTTTGTAGTTCTCCTTGAAGAGGTCCTTCACATCCCTTGTAAATTGGATTCCTAGGTATTTTATTCTCTTTGTAGCAATAGTGAATGGGAGTTCACTCATGATTTGGCTCTCTGTTTGTCTGTTATTGGTGTATAGGAATGCTTGTGATTTTTGCACATTGATTTTGTATCGTGAGACTGCTGAAGTTGCTTATCAGCTTAAGGAGATTTTGGGCTGAGGTGATGGGGTTTTCTAAATATACAATCACGTCATCTGCAAACAGGGACAATTTGACTTCCTCTTTTCCTAATCGAATACTCTTGATTTCTTTCTCCTGCCTGATTGCCCTGGCCAGAACTTCCAACACTATGTTGAATAGGAGTGGTGAGAGAGGGCACCCCTGTGTTGTGCTGGTTTTCAAAGGGAATGCTTCCAGTTTTTGCCCATTCAGTATGATATTGGCTGTGGGTTTGTCATAAATAGCTCTTATTATTTTGAGAAATGTTCCATCAATACCTAGTTTATTGTGAGTTTTTAGCACGAAGTGCTGTTGAATTTTGTCAAAGGCCTTTTCTGCATCTATTGAGATAATCATGTGGTTTTGTCATTGGTTCTGTTTATGTGATGAATTATGTCTATTGATTTGTGTATGTTGAACCAGCCTTGCATCCCAGGGATGAAGCCCACTTGATCATGGTGGATAAGCTTTTCGATGTGCTGCTGGATTCGGTTTGCCAGTATTTTATTGAGGATTTTTACGTCAATGTTCATCAGAGATATTGGTCTAAAATTCTTTTTTTGTTGTGTCTCTGCCAGGCTTTTGTATCAGGATGATGCTGGCCTCATAAAATGAGTTAGGGAGGATTCCCTCTTTTTCTATTGATTGGAAAATTTCAGAAGGAATGGTACCAGCTCCTATTTGTACCTCTGGTAGAATTCAGCTGTGAATCTGTCTCGTCCTGGTCCATCACTTTTTTTGGTTGGTAAGCTATTAATTATCACCTCCATTTCAGAGCCTGTTATTGTTCTGTTTAGAGATTCAACATCTTCCTGGTTCAGTCTTGGGAGGGTGTATATGTCCAGGAATTCATCCATTTCTTCTAAATTTTCTAGTTTATTTGCATAGGGTGTTTATAGTATTCTCTGATGGTAGTTTGTATTTCTGTGGAATCAGTGGTGGTATCCCCTTTATTGTTTTTTATTGCTTCTATTTGATTCTTCTCTCTTTTCTTCTTTATTAGTCTTGCTAGC
Source organism: Symphalangus syndactylus (assembly GCF_028878055.3). NCBI lineage: Eukaryota > Metazoa > Chordata > Mammalia > Primates > Hylobatidae > Symphalangus > Symphalangus syndactylus. The sequence goes on from NC_072438.2 coordinate 29,803,788, forward strand.
AGTCTACCAGTTTTGTTGATCTTTTCAAAAAGCCAGCTCCTGAATCCATTGATTTTTTGAAGGGTTTTTTATGTCTCTATTTTCTTCAGTTCTGCTCTGATCTTAGTTATTTCTTGCCTTCTACTAGCTTTTGAATGTGTTTGCTCTTGCTTCTCTGGTTCTTTTAATTGTGATGTTAGGGTATCAATTTTAGATCTTTTCTGCTTTCTCTTGTGGGCATTTAGTGCTATAAATTTCCCTCTACACACTGATTTAAATGTGTCCCAGAGATTCTGGTACGTTGTTTCTTTGCTCTCATTGGTTTCAAAGAACATCTTTATTTCTGCCTTTATTTAGTTATTTACCCAGTAGTCATTCAGGAGCAGGTTGTTCAGTTTCCATGTAGTTGTGTGGTTTGGAGTGAGTTTCTTAATCCTGAGTTCTAGTTTGATTGCACTGTGGCCTGAGAGACAGTTTGTTGTGATTTCTGTTCTTTTACATTTGCTGAGGAGTGTTTACTTCCAACTACATGGTCAATTTTGGAATAAGTGCAATGTGGTGCTGAGAACAATGTATACTCTGTTGATTTGGGGTGGAGAGTTCTGTAGATGTCTATTAGGCCTGCTTGGTGTGGAGCTGAGTTTGATTCCTGGATATCCTTGTTAATTTTCTGTCTCATTTATCTGTCTAATATTGACAGTGGGGTGTTAAAGTTTCCCATTATTATTGTGTGGAAGTCTAAGTCTCTTTGTGGATCTCTAAGGACTTGCTTTATGAATCTGTGTGCTCCTGTATTGCATGCATGTCTATTTAGGATAGTTAGCTCTTCTTGCTGAATTGGTCCCTTTACCATTATGTAATGCCCTTCTTTTTCTCTTTTGATCTTTGTTGGTTTAAAGTCTGTTTTATCAGAGATTAGGATTGCAACCCCTGCTTTTTTTTTTTTTTTTTTTTTTTTTTTGCTTTCCATGTGCTTGGTAGATCTTCCTGCACCCCTTTATTTTGAGCCTATGTGTGTCTTTGCATATGAGATGGGTTCCTGAATACAGCACACTGATGGGTCTTGACTCTTTATCCGATTTGTCAGTCTGTGTCTTTTATTTGGGGCATTTAGCCCATTTACATTTAAGGTTAATATTGTTATGTGTGAATTTGATCCTGTCATTATGATGTTAGCTGGTTATTTTGCCTGTTAATTGATGCAGTTGCTTCATAGCTTCGATGGTCTTTACAATTTGGCGTGTTTTTGCAATGGCTGGTACTGGTTGTTCCTTTCCATGTTTAGTGCTTCCTTCAAGAGCTCTTGTAAGGCCTGGTGGTGACCAAATCTCTCAGCATTTGCTTGTCTGGGAAGGATTTTATTTCTCCTTCACTTATGAAGCTTAGTTAGGCTGGATATGAAAATTTGGGTTGAAAATTCTTTTCTTTCTTTTTTTTTTTTTTCGAGACGGAGTCTTGCTCTGTCCCCCAGGCTGGAGTGCAGTGGCACAATCTTGGCTCACTGCAAGCTCCGCCTCCCAGGTTCCTGCCATTCTCCTGCCTCAGCCTCCTGAGTAGATGGGACTACAGGCACTTGCCACCACACCCGGCTAATTTTTTTGTATTTTTAGTAGAGACGGGGTTTCGCTGTGTTAGCCAGGATTGTCTCAATTTCCTGACCTTGTGATCCACCTGCCTCTGCCTCTCAAAGTGCTGGGATTACAGGCATGAGCCACCACAGCTGGCTGAAAATTCTTTTCTTTAAGAGCATTGAATATTGGCCCCCACTCTCATCTCGCTTGTAGAGTTTCTGCCGAGAGATCCGCTGTTAGTCTGATGGGCTTCCCTTTGTGGATAACTCAACCTTTCTCTCTGGCTGCCCTTAACATTTTTTTCTGCATTTCAACCTTGTTGAATCTGACAACTATGTGTCTTGGTGTTGCTCTTCTCAAGGAACACCACTTTGTGGTGTTCTCTGTATTTCCCAAATTTGAATGTTGGCCTGTCTTGCTAGGTTGGGGAATTTTCTCCTGGATAATACCCTGAAGAGTGTTTTCCAACTTGGTTTCACTCTCCCTGTCAATTTCAAGTACGCCAATCAAACGTAGATTTGGTCTTTTCACATAATTCCATATTTCTTGGAGGCTTTGCTCATTTCTTTTTTCTCTAAACTTCTCTTCTAGCTTTATTTCATTAATTTGATCTTCAATCAAAATTTCTTTCTTCCGCTTGATCGAATTGGCTACTGAAGCTTGTGCATGTGTCATGTACTTCTCATGCCATGGTTTTCAGCTCCATCAGGTCATTTAAGGTCTTCTCTACATGTTTATTCTAGTTAGCCATTCGTCTAATCTTTTTTCAAGGTTTTTAGCTTCCTTGCAATGGGTTCGAGCATCCTCCTTTAGCTAAGAGAAGTTTGTTATTACTGACCTTCTGAAGGCTACTTCTGTCAACTCATCAAAGTCATGCTCTGTCCAGCTTTGTTCCATTGCTGACATGGAGCTGTGATCCTTTGGAGAAGAGACACTCTGGTTTTTAGAATTTTCAGTTTTTCTGCTCTGGTTTCTCCCCATCTTTGTGGTTTTATCTACCTTTAGTCTTTGATGTTGGTGACCTACAGATGGGGTTTTGATGTGGATGCCCTTTTTGTTAATGTTGATGCTATTCCTTTCTGTTTTTTAGTTTTCCTTCTAACAGTCAGGACCCTCAGCTGCAGGTCTGTTGGAGTTTGCTGGAGGTCCACTCCAGACTCTATTTGCCTGGGTATCACCAGCAGAGACTGCAAAACAGCAAATATTGCAGAACAGCAAATATTGCTGCCTGATCCCTCCTCTGGAAGCTTCGTCCCAGAGGGGCACCTGCCCGTATGAGGTGTCAGTCGGTCCCTACTGGGAGGTGTCTCCTAGTTAGGCTACACTTGGGTCAGGGACCCACTTGAGGAGGCAGTCTCTCTGTTTTCAGAGCTCAAACACCATGCTAGGAGAACCACCACTCTCTTCAGAGCTGTCAGACAGGGACGTTTAAGTCTACAGAAGTTTCTGCTGCCTTTTGTTCAGCTATAACCTGCCCCCAGAAGTGGAGTCTATGGAAGTAGCAAGCCTTGCAGCACTGTGGTGGGGTCTGCCCAGTTCCAACTTCCTGGCGTCTTTGTTTACCTACTGAAGCCTCAGTAATGATGGACACCCTTCCCCCTGCTGGGCTGCTGCCTCACAGATTGATATCAGACTGCTGTGCTAGCAGTGAACAAGGCTCTGTGGGTGTGGGACCCTCCGAGGCAGGCGCGGGATATAATCTCCTGTGTGCCATTTGCTAAGACTGTTGGAAAAGCGCAGTATTTGAGTGGGAGTGTCCTGTTTTTCCAGATACAGTCTGTCATGGCTTTCCTTGGCTAGGAAAGGGAAATCCCCTGACCCCTTGTACTTCCCTGCTGAGGCAATGCCCCACCCTGCTTCAGCTCGCCCTCCGTGGGCTGCACCCACTGTCCAACCAGTCCCAGTGAGATGAACCGGGTACCTCAGTTGGAAATGTTGAAATCAGCCATCTTCTGTGTCGATCATGCTGGAAGCAGCAGACCAGAGCTGTTCCTATTTGGCCATCTACCACAAACACTTTAATATAAGGAGGAAGGGAAAAAGAATCTGGTAAATGTATATTTAACAGTGAAGAAAGAAAATGTGCATAGCTACTGTGTTCTCAATTCTGTAACTGGTTGTTCCATGTTCTCTATTCTCTCAGCCAAAACTTCAGCAGATAATGGCTCTTTACTTGAAATAATAGCCCAAACCTCCATTCCTGAGGGTCTGAAACATTAGTGGTCTCGATCACAGAGTTGCTTTAGTCTTCCATCAGCTTTAGCCTCTAGACATTGTTGAAGTACTAAGAGGGATCTCACAAAATTTAAAATTTCCTTCCAATAAATTCCTATTGTGTAGCAGCAACCTTATTTGTCCTTGATAAGCAGAATCAATTACCCCAGAAAATAAAATAACTTCCTTTCTTAACTGTTAGTTCACGGGTATGAAGAACCCAAATCACTAGCTGACATACACAACTTTTAGTCATTATGATCTTTATTGTTTACCCAGAGTACACTTTCTCCTTTAGCAACTAAGACTTCAAAACCAGTAGATCCAAGCATCGTAGGGATGAGAAGCACAACTTTCTAAGTAGACCATTAAGGACAATAATGAGAAACAGCCATTTTTTTCTGCCTTTTTAGTTCCAAGACCTATATATTTTGGCTATAGGTGATCCATAAATTGATCAGAAGGTATAAAAATATATCTCACTGAGTAGGGCAGCTATCCAATTATGCAAGGTGTTGTTAGCCATCTTAGTAATCTATTCTACCAATCAACCTGCTTAGTCGCTTCTGGGTAATTGGGTGAATGTCAAGAATGTGAGTTAGTCAGTTCCAAAGATGTGAGCCAATGCCTCATTTCTTAAGCTGTAAAGCAAAAGCAATGCTGTGTGGGATATTGTGATATCAAATGAGGCATTCAGTATATCCATGGATGGGACTAGGTGCAAAAGCATTGTGGGCAGGGAAGGCAGATCCCTATTCAGAGGGTCTTTCCCAGTGAAAATGAAGGTTACCCTCCTGGTGGTTGGCTATTACTTGGGGAATCATTTTATACTGGGGACTCAGCATGGTCCTCCACTATTTGCAGGCAGGTAACTCAGGAGCAATCACAAACAGGATAGTTCTTAGTAGGGAAAGTCCTTGTTCTTGAGGCCATGTATAACCCCTATTCTTGCTGCCATAGCAACTTTATTCATTAGGCTGTTGAGTAAGTATCTCACACCCGTACATTTCTTCCCAGAATTACTTGCTACTCTACCACAAATGTAGTCTTTCAAAATCTCTGATAATCTAAGCAAACCATTATTTGCTGCCCTTGTGTTAGTGTAGTTGATCATTATTTTGGTCATCTCTCCTTCCAGGCAAGTTGAACAACTGCAGGCACTGTTTAAAGCTCTTACCTCTGTCCATGACGGTCACATCAGGGTTTGCTATAATGGTCCCAACATATCATGCAGACACATATGTGAAAAAGAAACACTGATAATTTTCTTCCTTCTGGTATCCTGGATAAATTTTAGGAAATAAACCTCATGATAGTCCTTCAGAATAAGTGCTGTATGCTATAATGATCAACCCCAAACCCTCATTAGCTTTGTACAATGAAAGTTTATTACTCACTCCAGAATCCAACAATATGGGTGTATGTTTGTGTATGTATGTGTATGTGTATGTGTGTGTGTGTGTGTGTGTGTGTGTGTGTTGGTGAATAAAAGGGTAGGTTATGCTCCATACAGTCAATCAGAGACACACAACTTTCCATTTGGTGGAACTGACATCTTCTACGTGTGACTTCTAAAGTCTCCATGGAAGGAAAAGAGAGTTTTCCTGATGATTTTCATGGAGAACTACATAATTTTTATGAGAATATTGCATGTGTGAGATTCTTATGGGTCTGTGGTAATTGAAAACAATGGCTGCAATAATCTCCTACATCACTATGAATTTCTGTTTGCAATGTGATTTTGAAGCTTTTCCCATTCAAAGTTAGAGTTTTATTCTCTTATCCCTTGAATCTTAATTTGGTCCTATGATCTTCTGTGGCCATTGGGTTACCACAAATGTGATGCAAACAGAAGATTGGAAAGTGCTTAAACATTGGGGCTTGCTCTCTCTTATTGTTGGAAACCCCAAACCACCATGTGAAGAAACCCAGGTTAGCTAACTGGAGCAACTATATGGAGAGAGTCTCAATCATCCCATCTGTCCCAGCTGAAGCCTAAACACATAAGTGATGACATCCTAGTCTCTACAGCCCTACTGTAGTCACAAATTTACCTCCAGAGATCATTCAGCTTACTCAGATCTGAAGAACTGGCAGAGTCAATGAATCATGAGCAAATAAAAATGACTGTGTTGCTTGAAACCATAAAGTTTGGCATAGTTTGTTATACACTGAAAACTAACCGATACAGGGCCAGAATGGGAAGAGGCTTATATCACCTCTTCCCACAGTTCATTCAACAGAACTCAGTTATATGTCCCAACCTGTTTGCAAGAGAGCTGACTGGTGTAATTTAACAATAATATCAGGAAGAACAAGACAGAGTTGATAAACACATAGCAAGTTTTCTCCACATGTATGTCCTTTCAGTCACCAGTTATTTGGCAAACTCTTCCTTTTACACATAAAACACGTATGTAAGTTCCCTAAGAAAGCAACCTAAAGTGCCACTTAAGCTCTGCAACTATCTCAGTCCCTAAGATGTCTGGGTGATGTACAGTTATGTTAATCACATTCAGATATATCTTGCTTTGTTTTGGTAACCTATGAATCAAAAAAAGTTATCTTCCCTGCATCCTTCACAGGCATATTCAGAATACTGAGGTGGAGAAGGCACAGATGATTGTAGTAATCTGATGGATCTGGCTTGTACCAGTGCAGAGTATGAGAACCAATTGTGTACACATCTTCCTAACTCCATATTCAATGACATCATGTTGGTAACTTAAAATCAGCAATAGGAGTATATATACTATAGAAAATGGCAAGGGCTATACAACAGGACTTTTGTCATTAAAGACCCCATTTTCCAGAATGCTATATTGATGATTGTAATTAACACACTAGTGCAGAAAAAAGAAAAATGGTAGAAGCTGAGCAGTCCATAGAAATGACTAAATATTTTGGCACAGGCATCGTGATGTCCCTCTGCCATGTAAGTAGGAAAATTTTGTTGGTTAGGTCACAATTCTGTATTCTGGAACTAACTAACTTACTCTGTTTTTCTCAGTATCTTTGCCTTCCTAGAGATTCTTCCTTGTCTTTTCTTCCCCTGAGTCACATATTAAGTGTGTGGTATGGTTTCAATATTTGTCTCTTTCAAAACTTATACTGAGGTTTAATTGCCATTATAACAGTAGTAAGAAATGGGACCTTTAGGACGTGATTAGGCCATGAGGACTCTACCCTACAAGTTCTTCCTCCTCTTACTCCCACCCTCTTGCCTTCTGCCATGTGGTGGTACAGCAGGAAGTCCCTTCCCAGACACCAGCACTTTAATATTGGGCTTGCTAGCCTGCAGAACCATGAGCTAATACATTTCTCCTTATTATAAATCACCCTGTCTGTGGCATTCTGTTATAGCAACACAAAATGGGCGATGACAGTGAGCATTATAAGGTATGCTCTTCTTGGGGTCTGCACAACTTTCTCAGCCTGCTTACTCCTGGAACAAACTAGGTATCCCAAAACTTGTTTTACAACTCAAATGAAGAACTTTTTAGTCCAGGCTGGTGGAGGTTTTTGGAAATACAATTTGTTCAAAACCTTAATATACTTCCCATGTATTCGCTCCCAATCAGTTTCATGTGCTAATAAAACCAAAATCCTTTTTTCTAAACATAGCTCTCAAATCTGTTTTATTTGCCTTCTCACTTTCTGCTTCTTTCTTAATAGAATGGCTTCTACCTTGAGGCTGTCAGGCTAAAATGGGCCATAACCTTAATCTGCTATTTGCCCCAGGGCTTGGTCTTCATAAAATTTTATTACTAGAATTATTTATCTATTGTGTCTTCTCTATGTGGTATAGAAGCAACTGGTTTTTCCAATTCTTCATGACTTTGCATTTCTGGATTCGTTTTACACTCTTTCATTTCTGCTGGCAAGCTAGCCAGTTCTCATCTTTAGTAACTTACACACTGACAAGCTCTTCTCAAATACTGTTCCTAGCATTGTGGGAATAGAAGGCATATTGTCTGTCTTCCAACTTATTATACAAAACAGTTTGTTTTGTCACTGTGTTACATGAGCTATCATCCTTCCATCCCCTGTCTTGATCTTTGTCACTGGCTGCCTGACCACCAAATCAAAGACACTTATTTCAAGTATTCATTATGGCAGCACTCTATTTCTGGTATCTATTTCTCTAGGCAGGGAAAACAGTATTGCCTGGTAAAATAACTAAAACCAAAACCTCAGTGACTTAACACTGTAAAAGTACTTTTTTTTTTTTTTTTTTTTGAGATGGAGTCTCGCTCTGTTGCCCCAGGCTGGAGTGCAATGATCGTGATCTCGGCTCACTGCAAGCTCTGCCTCCTGGCTTCACACAATTCTCCTGCCTCACCCTCCTGAGTAGCTGAGACTACAGGCATCCGCCACCATGCCTGGCTAATTTTTTGTATTTTTAATAGAGACGGGGTTTCACCATGTTAGCCAGGATGGTCTTGATCTCCTGACCTTGTGATCTGCCCATCTTGGCCTCCCAAAGTGCTGACATTACAGGCATGAGCCACCACACCCGGCCTAAAAGTTCATTATTTAATCATGTACTGTCCCATGAGTTTAGAGTAGAGGACTCTGCTTCATAACACCATTTAGAGACTCAAGATCTTTTCATTTCATTGTGCCACCATTCAACTTATCAGCAACCAGGTTTACCATGAGGGAAGAAAGAGAATGGAGAATTGCATGTGGGAGATTTTTATGGATCGGGCCTGGACGTAGGATATATCACTGCTGCTCCAACCTGCTGGCCAAAATTCAGTCACAGAGCCAAACCTAATGGAAGGAGGCTGACATGTCTAGTTTATCTGTTTGCCCAGGAGGAAAATAAAACAGGTGCAATGAACACACAACATTGCTTCCGGTCTAAAGTCAAACAATTGGCTCAATCTCAGTTCTACTACTTACAAGCTATGCAGCTCTCTGTGGGTGTTTCTCCATTTGTTAAAGAGTGATACTTACACAACAAAATTTCTTTCTTATTGCTAAGGTTTGAATGTTTGTCCCCTCTAAAACTCATGTTGAAACAATCTACAAAGTGGAAATATTGAGAGGTGGGGCCTTTAAGAGATGCCTGGGTCATGGGAATGGATTTATCTATGCATGGATTAATGGCCTAATGTGTTATCATGGGAGGGGAACTGGTGGCTTTATAGAAAAGAAAGAGAGACCTGAACTAGCATGTTAGCATTCTCAGCCCCCTCACCATGTCACGCCCTGTGCCACCTTGGGACTCTGCAGAGAGTCCCCACAACAAGAAGGCTCTCACAAGATGCAGCCCTGTGATGTTGGACTTAGCCGCCTCCTAAATGTAAGAAATAAATTCATTTTCTTTATACATTCTCCAGTTCAATGTATTCTGTTATATGCAACAGAAAATAGACTAATACATTTATGGATATTTCTCAACCCAGACAAACTATTAATCAAATATGGATAAAATGAAAATGTTTTCAGAATAGTAAAAGGGGGTATAGATCACTTTTCATTTTCTTCCTTGCAATTAAGAAGGGATATCTGACTAACTGGCCAATGGAATAGAAGAAGTAAAGTCTGTTAGTTCTGAAGGGAAACAATGAAGACTCTCCTTAACCCCTCAGCTCCTTTGACCTTAGGATCCACTTATTTTGTCAATAAAAGTTAGGGGCATGTCTATCATCTTGGGTCCCTAAATAATTTTATACATTAATACGGGCAATGGAGCCTGTATTAGTCTGTTTTCACATTGCTGATAAAGATATACCAGAGACTGGGCAATTTAGAAAGAAAGAAGTTCATTTGATTTACAGTTCCACTTGGGTGGTGAGGCCTCACAATCATGGTGGAAGGTGAAAGGCACGTGTCACGTGGCAGCAGACAAGAGAAGAGAGCTTGTGCAGGAAGACTCCCATTTTTAAAACCATCAGATCTCATGAGACTTATTCACTGTCAGGAGAACACGCATGGGAAAGACCTGCCCCATAATTTAATTACTTCCCACTTAGTCCCTTCCACAGCACGTGAGAATTCAAGACAAGATTTGGGTGGGGACACAGCCAAATCATATCATTCCATCTCTGGCCCCTCCCAAAATTCATGTCCTCACATTTCAAAACCAATCATGCCTTCCCACCAATCCCTCAAAGTCTTAACTCATTTCAGAATTAACTCAAAAGTCTCTAGTCCAAAGTCTCATCCAAGACAAGGCAAGCCGCTTCCACCTATGAGCCTGTAAAATCAAAAGCAAGTTAGTTACTTTCTAGATACAATAAGCGTACAGGCATTGGGTAAATGCAGCCATTACAAATGCAAGAAATTGGCCAAAACAAAGGGGCTACAGGCCCCATGCAAGTCCAAAATCTAGCAGGGCAGTCAAATCTACAAGCTCCAAAATGATCTCCTTTGACTCCACGTCTCGCATCTGAGTCACGCTGATGCAAGAGGTGGGTTCACATGGTCTTGTGCAGCTCTACCCCTATGGCTTTGCCAGGTACAGCCTTCCCCCCTGGCTGCTTTCACAGGCTGGCGTTGAGTGTCTGCAGCTTTTCCAGTCACACGGTACAAGCTATAGGTGGATCTACTATTCTGAGGTCTGGAGGACTGTGGCCTACTTCTGACAGTTCCACTAGGTGGATCCCAGTAGGGACTCTGCGTGGGGGTTCTGATGCCACATTTCCCTTCTGCATAGCCCTAGCAGAGGTTTTCCATGAGGGCCCTGCCCCTGCAGCAAACATGCCTGGGCATCCAGGCATTTCCATACACCCTCTGAACTCTAAGCAAAGGTTCCCAAATCTCAATTCTTGATTTCTGTGCACTTGCAGGCTCAACACCACGTGGAAGCTGCCAAGGCTTCAGGCTTGCACCTTCTGAAGCCATGGCTGGAGCTCTATGTTAGTCTCTTTCAGCCACAGCTGAAGTGGCTGGGACACAGGGCGCCAAGTCCTTAGGCTGCACATGGCAAAGTGACCTTCAGCTTGGCCCATGAAATTATAATTTCTTCCTAGGCCTCCAGGCTTGGAGGGAGGGGCTGCTGTGAAGGTCTCTGACATGCCCTAGAGACATTTTCCCCATTGTCTTAGGGATTAACATTCTGCTACTTATGCAAATTTCTGCAGCTGGCTTGAGTTTTTCCTCAGAAAATTTGGTTTTCTCTTCTAGTGCATTGACAGGCTGCAAATTTTCCAAGTTTTTATGCTCTGTTTTCCTTTTAAAACTGAAAGCTTTTAACAGCACCCAAGTCACCTCTTGAATGCTTTGCTGCTTAGAAATTTCTTCTGCCAGATACCCTAAATCATCTCTTTCAAGTTCAAAGTTCCACAAATCCCTAGGACAGGGGCAAAATGCCACCAGTCTGTTTGTTAAAACATAATAAGGGTCACCTTTACTTCAGTGCCCAACAAATTCCTCATCTCCATTTGAGACCGCCTCAGCCTGGACTTTATCGTTCATATTGCTATCAGCATTTTGGACAAAGCCATTCAACAAGCCTCTAGGGAGCTCCAAACTTTCTCACCCTTTCCTGTCTTCTTCTGAGCCCTCCAAACTGTTCCAACCTCTTCCTATTACCCAGTTCTAAAGCTGCTTCCACATTTTCGGGTATGTTTTCAGCAGCCCCACACTCTACTGATACCAATTTACTGTATTAGTCTCTTTTCATGCTGCTGATAAAGACATACCCAAGACTAGACAATTCACAAAAGAAAGAGGTTTATTGAACTTACATTTAATAAATTAATTCAATCATGGTGGAAGGTGAAAGACATGTGTCACATGGTGGCAGACAAGAGAAGAGAGCTTGTGCAAGCACTGTGCCAGCCCACACTGAACACACACCATGAACAAGAAACAGACATGTGTTGAGTTAAGCAACTAAGATTTGGCAGCTAATTTGTTTACAAAGCCTGGTGGTTCTCAATTAACATTGCCATTACTCCCCAGGGAACATTCAGCAATGTCTGGAAATGGTTTTGGTTACCACAACTGAAGGGATGCTACTGGCATGCAGCAGGTAGAGGCTGGGAGGTGACACTAAATATCCTACAACGCACAGGCCAGATGTCACAACAAAGAATTATCTGGCCCCAATGTCAATGGTGCTGAGTTTGAGAAACAATGATAGCCTACCCTGTCTAACAAACAATATCTGAAAATGTTTTCTGCAGTCCTTTTGGAAAGCTGCTGAAGATGCTCTGCCACAAAGATGCTTTCTGTAAATCAGAAAGTGGGGTTCAGAAACCAACAGAATCCTCTCAGAAGAGAGGGAGTTCTCAGATGAAAGTGGCGGGGCTTCCCCAGAGACAGCAGTCCTACAGATCAACTGGCCGAGAGTAGAGAAAAGGACAAAGGATAGTGGGAATAAATCCCTCTGGAAAAGACATCATGATATGCTGCTTCATGTGTATGAGTATATTAATAGCAACATTTAAGATCTGTTCAAAAGTTTTTGAATTAATGGTATAAATGGAGAAAACTTAGTATTAAAAACAAGGCAATTATCTACTCCAAGCAGAGTTGTACAAGAACGAAATGATACATGGTAACATGCATAATACAATACATAGTAAAATCGTGAGTTATATTTAAATTTTATAATACTAAAACGAATATCTTGATATAACCAGAAGGTATAATAAACCTGTATTGACAAGGTAGGGAGAAAGGAAGTGTATACATGACTGTGGCTATGTGTGGAGGGGTGGAGGGCAGAAGGAAGGTGTTAAACAGTTAAATCCTCCATTCTCTCCTAAGAAGTCAATGAATAACACTTAAAATGGAAAAATCACGAAATAGTAATGTAAGCATATTACTTAGATATATGAGGGTGCATGCCAAAAGAAGCAGCTAAAAGTAAGTTAAAACTGATTGCTTTTGTAGAGGTGGAAATTGAAAGGAGGGAGAAATTTTGTAAGGATACTTGTTTTTTATTATAAGCTTAACAGGACCACTTAACTTTTTAAACCATGAATATATATTACTTTTGGCAAAAGCAAAATAGTTTTTACAAAAGTGAGGGTGAAATAAATCAATTTTCAGGCATTAAAACGACATAGCCTATTGGAAAATCTTCTGTAACGTGTCAATTTCAGTGTGAATGCTAGTCATGATAACCATTACAGTGGATGCTGAAAAATGTTAATAATTGATGCCAGGCCTCAGCATGGGTGCTGTCACGTATTTGCTCCCCAGCTGGTCATCTGTAGCAATCAGCATGCAGGGAACAAGTACCACCATTGCTACCCAATTCCTTATCAAGAAACGAGAAGAAATGGTTCCTGCTAATCCTTCAACAAACCTTCCCTTACTGTCTACCATGTAGAAGGCATAAACATTACCCTCAGCATAGTGGTGGGGATGAATGTCCCTGACCACAAGATCTGACCCGTGAGTTCGGATACTTCCTGGCCAAGATGTATTCCAAGTTTGGCCCACTTCCTAAACTCTCTTTTGTTGGGAGCCTGACATAATTTATATAGACAAAGTATTACCAGATTCCTCTCCTATCATCCCAAGCTTCCTGCCAAACTTCCACCTTTCCATCATCTGAATTAATGGCTTGTTTTGTTTATAGACTTGTCCCTTGGTATGTATTAGAAACTGGTTCCAGGGCCCCTATGGATACCAAAATCTGTGGATGTTCAAGTCCCTGATATCCAATGGTGTAGTATTTTCATTTAACTTATGCATATCCTTCCATATACTTTAAATCATCTCTAGATTATGTGTAATACTTAATAGACTGTAATGCCATATAAATAGTTGTCATACTGTATTGTTTAGGGAATAATGACAAGAAAAAACATCTGTACATGTTCAGTACTGAACTATTTTTTTTCCAAGTATTTTTGATCCCTGGTTGGTTTGAATCCCTGGGATGCACAACCAACAGATTTGGAGGGCTGGCTGTATTTTATGTGGTACTAACTATATTCTGCATATTATAGTCAGCTCTGTATATTATCGTTGGTATCTTTCACTCTCATCTTTAAGATTGGAAATATGCTTAGTTCATGTTGCAACACAACATAACAGATAAGAACATGGGCACTGAAAACAGTGTATGTGAGTTTGAATCCAAGCTTTGTTACTTTCTAGCCCAATGTAACCTTGGAAAGTTACTAACTTCTCTGTGCCTCACTTCCTTCTTCTGTTACAAGGTGGAGATAATGAGAGTATTTAACCTTATACACTTAATATAATGATCAAAAGAGTTAACAAATATAATGCTAAAAAGTGTTTCTGACACATAGTAAAGCTATATAACTTATCAATGAATATTAATATCATGGCATATAACAACACTATATGATTGTCACCTCTAGTTGATTTTAATATTATTATTAGTTCTTAAGTAGGATCAAGCACATACCAGACACTGAAAAAAAACATATTCATGAATATGATTTGATTGCACAAAACATTCACAGAGACCTGAATGAGCTTCTGCCTGCCTCCACTCCTGCCATATGAACAGTGGAAAAGTGCAGTTCAAGAAATGCAACTGAGACACTCCCAGAGGAAAGACAGCCCAATCTCTATCCCAGTGTTTCTCACCACAGCATTGGACAGATTCACCTCTGGGACTTTCTAAAAAGATTCACCCCAAAGAATCTACATGACACACTGTGGGGCAGCCAACCTCTCAAAATTTCAAACAAAGCAAGATGCGTAGGCTTCAGGGATTTCAGCCTTGAATTCAGCTCCCCAGGCCCCACTTCTTCCACCCACCCACGCTTAGCCTAACTTCTGTCGACTTAACAACTTAAATGTCTCTTCCTTAGAGGACTCAGAAGGTTAATTATGCAGACTTTCTCCCAACATCCAATTTTTTTTTTCATAACATTCATCCACTTCTTATGTGTTTGATAACTGTTGCATATCAGCTTTCCAAGGATGGCAACCGATCTGCCTTCTCTCCACTGCACATGAAGCATCAGATTCAGCCCAGGTGCATTATTACAGGGTTTACTAAAAGACACATTTCTTTCAAATGAAGAAATTACAGTCAACTTAATAAAGGAGGCGATTTTCAGGCCAGGCTAATAAACTTTTTACTTTTATTTTGAGACAGGATCTCACTCTGTTACCCAGGTGAGTGCAGTGGCATGATTACAGTGCACTGCAGGCTTAACCTCCTGGGCTCCAGCGATCCTCCTACCTCAGCCTCCAAAGTAGCTGGGACCACAGGCATGCACCACCACTCGTGGCTAATTTTTTATTTTTTAAAGAGACAGGGTCTCACTCTGTTGCCTAGGCTGGTCTTGAACTGCTGGACGCAAACCATCCTCCCACCCCAGCCTCCCAAAGTGCTGGGATTACAGGTGTGAGCCATTGCATCCAACTGTAAACTTTTAAATTTCATAATTTTTTCTAGAATAGTATGAGACTGAATAATATTTTATTTGCATATAATTAAAATGTGTTGGAGCTTTAGTTTTCAATTCAGTTTGAATTATGTCATTAATAATGGATTGAGATTATTGAAACTTAAATATTTCCCCAACGTACTTTGAAATATCCTAGAAAGCCTATTGACAAATATTTTTCTTATTTCTTGAGCAAACAACAGATTTTTAAAATGCCAAAGAGTTTGACTTCTTTTGATTCCACATATGCGATCACGTAGTATTTGTATTTCTGTGTCTGCTTATTTCACTTAGCATAATGTCCTCTAGGTTTATAGAACAGAGAATAGATTAGTAGTATCCAGAAGCTGGGAGGTGGAAAGTGGGCTGGGAAGTTGGGAGTGGAAGGGGGTTTCAGTCAAAGGGTGTAATGTTTCAGTTATAAAATGAATATATTCTGGAAATCTAATCTACAGCATGTTGATGATAGTTAATAATAATGTATTGTATACTTGAAACTTGCTAAGAAAGTAAATCTTCTTACTGCATATAAAAGATAACTGTGAGATGATGGATATATTCATTAGATTGATAATGGTAATCATTTAGTGAAATATTCAGATATCAAAACACATTGTACTCCTTAAATACAGGCAATTTCAAAAAATGCAAAAGTGCTCAAAGAACGATGGAAGCAGTCTTCATTATCTATGTTTCTAAAATGAAGATGACTTAAATTCAGTCATGTCTATACAAGATCATATTTAAAGAAAAATAATTGCTGTGTTGATCATATATATCTATATTCTCCGATAGCTTATGATGGTCAAACAACTAGGTGAAAATTAAAAAGTCTGGTCAACTATCACTTAGAAGGATGTTTGTTTCTAATAGTTCCAATCATGGGGATGTTTCAAGACAGCTTAAAGCTTGACATTCAAAAGAAAACAAGACTATGACTTTCCTCACCCCCAACACACACCATCCCCCACACACACAGACACACACACAGAAACACACACACACAAACACACACAGACACACACACACACAGACGCACACAAACACACACACCACACATGCACACAGACACACAGATACACACACACAGACACACACACACACACAGACACACAGATACACACACACACAGACACACACACACCACACACACAGACACACAGATACACACACACGGACACACACACCACACACACAGACACATGCACACACCCACCCCAGAGCTTTTTAACTGAATAACATATTCATTCAGGTGCTTTGGTGTCACCAAAGACACAGAAGTTTTTTTTCTAAACAAGTATATCATATGCAGTTGTCTACTCTATCATCCTTATATTTTAAGATTTTTTTTCAGAAATGACAGCTTGATAGCTTGCATGCTCTCAAAAGAAGAGAACTGTCTTTTCACAGGGTGAATTGAGCACAAATGAAGTATTTGACAAGAAATTGTGGTTTAATTATTACGCTTGCCTACCTGTGGGTACAAAGTAGGTGTGGATTTTATTATATGATCTCTTTTGGCTGATGGGAAAGAAGAAACCAGCTAGAGTACTTTAGTTACAACTAAGGTGCAAACACAAAATGAAAAGGGAAGTGGGGGCAGAACACAAAAACCTCTTTCATGTGGAAACTGGTCATGTTCACAAGGTACACAAGGTACCCTGGGGAGAAAGTGAAAAACAACACAATTATATGCTGAAACAGTAAGAATTAGAGGTTAATTTCATCATCTACAAAATGTGCACAATGATATTCATTATGCAAGAAATATAAAAGAGATTAAGGATAGGGAAAATTCATTGTAATTTAATATAATCATATTATTTTATGATTACAGTGGATATATTTACTACAGAAAATTTGCAAGATACATAAAAATATAATAAATAAAAATCATGAAATTTCACCTGGCAAATGATACTTAATGCACATTTTAATGCATTTATGTTCATTTATGTTCATTCACTCAACAAATATTTATTCTGTGCCTACTATATTTCAAGGAGTGTTCTAATCCTTGGGACATGCAAATGAGCAAAAAAAAAAAAAACTCCTTCCTCATAGAAAACACATTTTATTGGAAATAGGGATGGTACAGGGTAGTGTGCAGGGGATAGAAAAAAACAAGTGGTAAAAAATAAGCATAATACATATGTGTACCATACAGTATATTAGGTGATATTATAAATGATGAGTCCTATGGGGGAAGAAAAGCTATAAAGTGAAATCTGCTGTGGCCAATTTACCTACAGCCAAGGTGCAAAGGAAAGTATCAGTTTCTGTAAGAATTGTTCACAGAAGATCCTTCAAGTCCAAACTAAGAAAAAAACATTGTTTACATTTATTGCCAGGCCCATCCCAAACATTCGTGGACCTCAGGTAAAAGTAACATGGAGACTTTATATACCCTATGTCTAAACTCAAAAAGTATAAATCGAGCTGAAAAAACTATAATGGAATATGTCCTATCTTCCCCCATTGACAAATACAAAACCTGGAAGGCTAGGTGTGACTTTGGAATTCACGAACTCTTTGAAATTCTGTCTCAGAACAGAGTAGAGACAGGCAAGCAGGCCAGGTCTTGATCTACTACTTATCCCCTTCTCACTCTACCCCTCATTCTGTCTTGTACTGTGAGGGACTTCAGAAGCAAGCATGTGGACACCCAAGCCCTCCTGTTCATGCTTTACCCATACTTCCATCCCTGATTCTGCAAACAGCCACCCTGTGGCCATGGCTCAGGCCTCCATGTGCTCACACAGTTATCCCACCCATCCTGAGAGAAGAGGCCCAGGTAGACACTGGAACACTAGAATCACCTGACACATATCCCTTGGGGCTAAAGGCTCACAAAAATCACCAAAGGAGCCTGAGGGAGAGGTGACGAAAGATCTGCATTAGGGAAAATCTGTGAGGGATTGCAAATACAAATGAAGCATTTTTTCCCCTTAAACAATACTTCTGACCTTAAATGTATGGGGAGTTGATATGGTTTGTCTGTGTCCCCATGCAAATCTCACCTGAGTTATAACTCCCACAATTCCCACGTGGGAAGGTGGTTGAATTATGGGGGCAAGTATTTTCTGTGCTGTTCTTGTGATAGTGAGAATGAATCTCATGAGATCTGATGGTTTTAAAAATGTTTTCCTGCACAAGCTCTCTCTTTGCTGTCATCCATGTAAGACATGACTTTGCTCCTCCTTGCCTTCCACTATGATTGTGAGGTCTCCCCAGCGATGTGGAACTGGAAGTCCATTAAATCTCTTTTTCTTCCCAGTCTCAGGTATGTCTTTGTTAGCAGCATGAAAATGAACTAATGCAGTAAATTGGTAGCAGTAGAGTAGGGCACTGCTGAAAAGTTACCTGAAAATGTGGAAGTCACTTTGGAACTGGGTAACAGGCAGCGGTTGGAACAGTTTGGAGGGCTCAGAAGTAGACAGGAAAATGTGGGAAAGTTTGGAACTTCCTAGAGACTTGTTGAATGGCTTTGACAAAAATGCTGATAATGATATGAGCAATAAAGTCTAGGCTGAAGTGGTCTCTAATGGAGATGAGGAACTTGTTGGGAAATGGAGGAAAGGTGACTCTTGTTATGGTTTAGCAAGGAGTCTGGTGGCATGTTGCCCCTGCCCTAAATTTGTGAAACTTTGAACTTCAGAGATATGATTTAGGGTAACTGATGGAAGAAATTTATAAGCAGCAAAGCATTCAAGAGGTGACTTGGGTGATATTAAAGGCATTCAGTTTAATAAGGGAAGCAGAGCATAAAAGTTGAAAACATTTGCAGCCTGACAATGTGATAGAGAAGAAAATCCCATTTTCTGGGGAGAAATTCAAGCTGGCTACAGAAATTTACAAAAGTAATAAGGAGCTGATTGTTAATCCCCAAGACAATGAGGAAAACGTCTCCCGGGCATGTCAGAGGTCTTCAGGGCAGCTGCTCCCAGCACAGGCTCAGAGACCTAGGAGGGAAAAATGGTTTTGTGGGCTGAGACCAGGGTCCCCCAGCTGTGTGCAGTCTAGGGACTTGGTGCCCTGTGTCCCAGCCGCTCCAGCCATGACTAAAAGGGGCCAAGGTATGGCTTGGGTTGTGGCTTCAGAGGGTGCAAGCCCCAAGCCTTGGCAGCTTCCACATAGTGTTGAGCCTGCAGGTATACACAAGTCAAGAATTGAGGTTTGGGAGCTTCTGCCTAGATTTCAGAGGATGTACGGAACTGCCTGGATGTTCAGGCAGTACTTTGATGCAGGGGCGGGGCTGTCATGGAGAACCTCTGCTAGGGCAGTGTGTAAGGGAAATGTGGGGTCTGAGACCCCACACAGTGTCCCTACTGGGGCACTGCCTAGTAGAGCTGGGAGAAGAGGGCCAGTGTCCTCCAGACCTCAGAATGGTAGATCAACCTACAGCATGCACGGTGTGCCTGGAAAAGCTACAGACACTCAATGCCAGCCCATGAGAACAGCAGGGAGAGAGGCAAAGCCACAGGGGTAGAGCTGCCCAAGACCATGGGAACTCACCTCTTGCATCAGCGTGACCCAGATGCGAGACATGGAGTCAAAGGAGATAATTTTGGAGCTTTAAGATTTGACTGCCCTGCTGGATCTCAGACTTGCAAAGACTTTGTAGCCCCTTTGTTTTGGCAAATTTCTCCCATTTGGAACAGCTGTATTTACCCATTGCTTGTACCCCCATTGTATCTAGGAAGTAATTAACTTGCTTTTGATTTTATAGGCTCATAGGCCGAAGGGACTTGCCTTGTCTCAGATGAGACATTGGACTCTGGACTTTTGAGTTAATGCTGAAATGATTTAGAACTTTGGGGGACTGTTGGGAAGGCATGATTGGTTTTGAAATTTGAGGACATGAGATTTGGGAGGGGATGGGGTGGAATGGTATGGTTTGGCTGTGTCCTTACTCAAATCTCATCTTTAATTGTAGCTCCCACACTTCCCACATGTCATGGGAGGAACCGGGTGGGAGGTGATTGAATTATGAGGTCAGGTCTTTCCTGCGCTATTCTTGTAATAGTGAATGAGTGTCACAAGATCTGATGGTTTTAAAAGCGGGAGTTTTCCTCCACAAGCTCTCTCTTTGCCTGCTGCCATCCACGTAAAATGTGACTTGCCCCTTTTTGCCTTCCGTGATGATCGTGAGGCCTCCCCAGCCATGTGGAACTGTAAGTCCTTTAAGCCTCTTTTTCTTCCCAGTCTCGGGTATGTCTTTATCAGCAGCATGAAAATGAACTAATATAGTGGTTTTCCATAACAAGCAATTCTTCAATTCTTCAAGACCAACTGGGTGTCCAAGCATCCAACTCTCACACTAACTACCCAGTGTTTGCAAAGACCCCACAGTTTAAGCTTAGTCCCACAACGCTGCTTCCATTTCAGTTGCCAGCCACAAATGGGATACCTAGACTACCCACTTTTCCACCTAGCTGACTATAAATTCAGGTGTTTCCATGACCAACCCCTTCCTCACGCCTTGATAATTCCTTAGAATAACTTCAAGAACTCAGGAAATCACTTTGCTTACTGTTATCAGTTTATTATAAGAATACAACTCTTCTATTTCTATGCCAAATGGAAGATATGCATAGGAGAAGGTATGAAGGGAGCGTGTGTACAGAGCTTCCATGCCCTCCCAGAACCTTAAAGCCCTAACCAATCTGGAAGTACTCCAAACCCCATCATTTAGGAGGCTTTATGGAGGTTCCATTAGTAGGCATAATTGATTAAAATCACTGGCCATTGGTAATTGAACTCAATCTCCAGCCCCTCTCCTCAAGGGATTGTGGGGTGAGGGTGGGATGAAAGTTCCAACCCTCTAAAAATGGCTGGGTCTTTCTGGTGACCATCCCCCATCTTGAATACCTAGGTTTCCCCAGTCACCAGTCATCTCATTAGCATACAAAAAATACTCAGCACTTTGGACCTTCCAAAGGTTTTAGGAGTTATTGCTAGGAACTGGGAAATAATTTTTTTTTTTTTTTTCTTACCTATACCACAGGAAACTCTCTAAAAAGACCAGTATGAGTCCTGTGAGAAATGAGCCAATTCTAATCTTCCCTGAATGCAGAAGGCACTGTCACATATGGTGAGCACACAGCCACATAAGGCTATGACCCTTCTCTACTCATCCCCTCTTTGTGTGGTTGTACCTTGAGGAATCAGAAGCTCAGCTGCTGAGCAGAAAACAAGATAATCAAAGATGGTGGAAGAGGTCAACTGCATGTCTCCTCCCTAATGGGGCTTCCAGATCTGAAGCAGTGTCAAGCTGATAGAAGGTAAGTAGCCCTATATGTGTTATCAGATCAGAGTTTTCATCATTACACTGATGGCTGGACATTTTAATTACTGAAAGGAGACACTTCTTTTTTTTTTCTTTTTTTTATTATTATTATACTTTAAGTTTTAGGGTACATGTGCACAATATGCAGGTTTGTTACATACGTATACATGTGCCATGTTGGTGTGTTGCACCCATTAACTTGTCATTTAGCATTAGGTATATCTCCTAATGCTATCCCTCCCCCCTCCCCCCACCCCAAAACAGTCACCAGAGTGTGATGTTCCCCTTCCTGTGTCCATGTGTTCTCATTGTTCAATTCCCACCTATGAGTGAGAACATGCAGTGTTTGGTTTTTTGTCCTTGCGACAGTTTGCTGAGAATGATGGTTTCCAGCTTCATCCATGTCCCTACAAAGGACATGAACTCATCATTTTTTATGGCTGCATAGTATTCCATGGTGTATATGTGCCACATTTTCTTAATCCAGTCTATCGTTTTTGGACATTTGGGTTGGTTCCAAGTCTTTGCTATTGTGAATAGTGCTGCAATAAACATACATGTGCATGTGTCTTTACAGCAGCATGATTTATAATCCTTTGGGTATATACCCAGTAATGGGATGGCTGGATCAAATGGTATTTCCAGTTCTAGATCCCTGAGGAATCGCCACACTGACTTCCACAATGGTTGAACTAGTTTACAGTCCCACCAACAGTGTAAAAGTGTTCCTATTTCTCCACATCCTCTCCAGCACCTGTTGTTTCCTGACTTTTTTTTTTTTTTTTTTTTTTTTTTTTGAGACAGAGTCTCGCTCTGTCGCCCGGGCTGGAGTGCAGTGGCGCAATCTCGGCTCACTGCAAGCTCCGCCTCCCGGCTTCACGCCATTCTCCTGCCTCAGCCTCCGAGTAGCTGGGACTACAGGCGCCCGCCACCGCGCCCGGCTAATTTTTTTGTATTTTTTAGTAGAGACGGGGTTTCACCGTGGTCTCGATCTCCTGACCTCGTGATCCGCTCGCCTCGGCCTCCCAAAGTGCTGGGATTACAAGCGTGAGCCACCGCGCCCGGCCGGTTCCTGACTTTTTAATGATCACCATTCTAACTGGTGTGAGATGGTATCTCATTGTGGTTTTGATTTGCATTTCTCTGATGGCCAGTGATGATGAGCATTTTTGCATGTGTTTTTTGGCTGCATAAATGTCTTCTTTTGAGAAGTGTCTGTTCATATCCTTTGCCCACTTTTTGATGGGATTGTTTGTTTTTTTCTTGTAAATTTGTTTGAGTTCATTGTAGATTCTGGATATTAGCCGTTTGTCAGATAAGTAGGTTGCAACAATTTTCTCCCATTTTGTAGGTTGCCTGTTCACTCTGATGGTAATTTCTTTTGCTGTGCAGAAGCTCTTTAGTTTAATTAGATCCCATTTGTCAATTTTGGGTTTTGTTGCCATTGCTTTTGGTGTTTAGACATGAAGTCCTTGCCCATGCCTATGTCCTGAATGGTATCGCCTAGGTTTTCTTCCAGGGTTTTTATGGTTTTAGGTCTAACATGTAAGTCTTTAGTCCATCTTGAATTAATTTTTGTATAAGGTGTAAGGAAGGGATCCAGTTTCAGCTTTCTACATATGGCGAGCCAGTTTTCCCAGCACCATTTATTAAATAGGGAATCCTTTCCCCATTTCTTGTTTTTGTCAGGTTTGTCAAAGATCAGATGGTTGTAGATATGCAGCATTATTTCTGAGGGCTCTGTTCTGTTCCATTGAACTGTATCTCTGTTTTGGTACCAGTACCATGCTGTTTTGGTTACGGTAGCCTTGTAGTATAGTTTGAAGTCAGGTAGCATGATGCCTCCGGCTTTGTTCTTTTCGCTTAGGATTGACTTGGTGATGCGGGCTCTTTTTTGGTTCCATATGAACTTTAAAGTTGTTTTTTCCAATTCGGTGAAGAAAGTCATTGGTAGCTTGATGGGGATGGCATTGAATCTATAAATTACTTTGGGCAGTATGGCCATTTTCACGGTATTGATTCTTCCTACTTAAAACTAAGAAGGAGGAAAAAGCCATGGTACAAAGCTAAGTTTTCATCCAGGGGCAGGGAAAGAAATAGCCCTTAGAGCAAATAGAACAAAACAACCGGGGAAAGAACAAAATGGCTCTGTTGGCATTTCACATTCCCTAGGGCAATAAAAAATCATATGACCATTAGGTAGCTGAACTTGTTTCTTTACTGGGATTCTATACATCACAACACGTGGGGGCCCAAGATTTATTTGTGCTCTATTGTTTCTAATAGTTGATCCATTAGGAAACTTGATTGTATAGTGTTTTACTTATTTAAAAAAGAAAAATTTGAGGAATAATTTTAGAACAACATACTTTTGTTAGGTATCTTCTTTACAAATACAAACAAAATTCTCTCTGAGATGTATACTATCCTGAGAGCTTTCCTATAAGAGCATATCCTTTGTTATATATCTAATTTGCATAAAGAATATTCTTGGCACTGAGTTCCACATAATACTTCCCTTCAGTGGCATAGTCATTAGAAAGTTTGACTGATTATAGTTCATGGCCTTGGGCCATGGCCCACTTCTTAGACTGATCATGAGTTGAGCAGCTTCCAAAAGTTAACTGCTGGAACAATTCAAACGGTGTCATTTGATTCTGTCTCCTATGCTTTAGTTGATTGATCTTTCCACCTTCCCATTTGGAAAAGAGGCTTTTGAAAGAGGAAAACATGAGCAGTTATAACAGGATTTTTGAAGTTCCTTTTGAATATCCCACCTTTAGTTCTTGGGGAACCTTGTCAGCTCTTTCTTATTTACTGTTTTCAGCTACTTAATCACTTTTTCCCTGATGAGTCACTCTTCAAAAATGGCAGCTCTCCATGATTGACTGGGACTGTTGGAAAATAGGCCACCTTGCTTTCAAGTATCTTTTATAACATTTTTTTCAGGAATTTAGGCTTTGCTTGCAGAAAATTAAAATTCATTCTTTTAAGTATGTCCTATTCCTCCGACAGCTCATCAATTAGTGACTCTAGGATCTTGGACAGGTTTAATCAACCCTTCCATGAAGAGGCAGCTTTTATTTTGGAGTTGACCTCTGAAGCCCAGCTCCTTCTGTTATTCTGTTTTTCCACATTCTACTTCTCTGTCTTCTGGGTTCCTGTTTGAGAACATCTCTACTTCCATATATTCTTTGGGAATTTTCATGAGATGATTATCCCTAATCACATAATCAAATAGTGTCTTTCTCATCTCCCCCGCACTTCTCTTGTCCTCTACCTAACGGAAGGTCGTTATAATTGGCTTCATTCTTTCTTTCTCTCTCTTTCTTATGCATTTACAAATCTTCAAACTACATAATATTTGTCTTGCTCTAACCAAGTAAAATATAGGAAAAACATTTGCTTGCTTAGAAGGAAAGACTTTAAGATTAGCATAGATTCAAGTTAGGTCTCAAGTGGGATTAAAGTATATCTGGGCATTTTCAAGTGAACAAAATTATAAACTCCAGGGGGATAGAAATTTCATCTGTTTTGTTCATCAATTTATCTCCAGAATCTATTAGAGTATTTGGGGCATAGTATTCATCCAATAGTTATACGTAAAATAAATGACTGCAAGAATAAAAATTGGAAATATGGAAAGAAGCAAAGTAGCTAAGAAGGAAAGAAAATTCTATTTTTGGCTTAAAAAAGGAAAATATTTACATTTATGTCGGTAGGAAATCAGGATAGAAAGGCAGCATTGAGCAGGGTATTAGAACCAGATATTAATACCCAACCCAGCACCATGGACACATGTCCAAGGTGGATGAAAACAGGAGCTCAGGTAGAGACAAAAAGCTGTTCTTCTGAGTAACTTTGTGGTACATAGAAAGATATGAGGCCAGGCAATAGACTGAGACTCTATCTCTAAAAAATATACATGATGTTTGGTTTAACTTTAATGCCAAGTTGGCAAAGTGGAGCAAAGAGATTTCCTCATTTCCAGAAGAGCCATACATGTCTTCAGCACAGTGACTATCAGAAATACAACCCTGCATTAGTGTCTGGAAAATTTGTGACCTTGAAGAGAACTAAAAAACATACCCTTGACTTGTGCATCAATTGGGTCAGGCTAGTGCCAGAGTCGAAGAAATATGAGACTATTAGTATCTTATATGAAACACCTCTGGGGACTCCCAGGAAAAAAAACTGGGTTTGAATTTTTAAAAGACAAGTTAGAATTCTTATAGTTTGTGGGAAAAAATAAGAGTCGTAAAATTTGCCTTCTTACATTAATGTAGCATTATTATCATTAATAAATTAATTCAGTAGTTTGTTCGTTTTTGAGACAGGGTCTCGCTCTGTCACCCAGGCTGGAGTGCAGTGGCATGATGATGGCTCGCTGCAGCCTTGACCTCTAGTGATCCTCCCACCTCAGCCCCCTAAGTAGCTGAGACTACAGGTGTGTGCCAACACGACTGGCTAAATTTTGTATTTTTTATAGAGACAGGGTTTCACCATATTGCTCAGGCTAGTCTCAAACTCCTGGACTCAAGCAATCCACTCACCTCAGCCTCCTAAAGTGTTGGGATTACAGGCACGAGCCATTGCACCCGGCAATTCAGTAGTTATTTCTGAATGGCTACCATGACCCAGGCACTATGATAGGTGCTGGAAATACAGTATTAGCAGAATACAGTTTCCATCTCAAAGGATCTTCCAGCAGGGCCTAAGCATAAGAAAACAGGCCCTATTATAACTAGGTGTGATATGCACAATAATATGATACGTGCTGACTCTAGAGTATTGGGGTAGCCCATAAGTGAGCCACATGCTTGAAAAGCTTATGGAAAATCCAGTTATGCAAAGTTTGAAAACAAGACCCAGAAATCAAGAGTTCAGATGAAGGCCAAGCTTCTGGCCACTGAGCCCATGGTCTAAAGTTTTCTTTTTTGAACATGAAGTAATTCCCCAGCCATGATTAATTTCTTAAATGCATTTTGTGACCTAAACTTTTATAAAAAAAATCTTCTTTATTAAAATCCTCTTCCAGTCAATTCCCCAATTGGAAGCACACCTGCTGCAATAAATTGAATACAGCACTGACTTTTCTTTTCTCTCAAATAGTTCACTTCTAATGTCATAAGCTAGAATGGTAGGGGATGAATTATTAAGCAAATACTAACTATAATTAACCTTGACCTGATGCAAATATATATGTGTGTGTGTATATATACATATATATGTTTGTAAATGTGTTTGTAATATAAACTATATATGTTTGTAAATGTATTTGTAATGTAAACATATATATATATATGTTTGTAAATGTATTGCATAGAGTTGACTAGCAAGGTCAAACAATTCAACTCTTTTAAGCTAAAATGTGGCCGTGATCAAAACAGAGACTGCTCTCACCCCTGGCAGTGCTGAAATCAGAGTAAAAACACCGCAAACGCAATCCTCTCAGTATCAAACAGCACATGCATTATTCTTGTTGAGCACTTGACTATGTCAAACAGGGTGCGTTAAATATTTTTACAAGTCACTCATCAAATAATGAGATTGTGAAGCCATACAGGTGATGCACAAAAGGAGCATGGTTTTCTTTTTAAGAACTGATTTGTTCAATCATGAATACCTCGAAAAACAGCAGAGAAAAAAAGTGAGAACTCTGGTGCAGAGAAAATAATTAAAAGAAGTCCAACATTGTTAGGTGTTCAGAGAAACACTTAACGAAGGGAAGGAAAGCAGCTTCACACAATTTATACATAATGGCATTATTCCAGATTAAATGATTACTGTAAAGTAATGATGTCTAGTGAAATGTGGGGAATGTAGATCCTCCATGAGATTTATAAAGAAACTACCAAACTATTTATTTTACCATTTAATATCCCACAGGACACTGCTGAATTACTGTGGGGTATAGCTAATTAAGTTCAGAAGAAAACAGACTCAGGATCAAAGGTGCTACTTAAATTCACCTAAGTCAAGGTTATCGATTCTGTCATTTCAACTGAGCCTTAAAATAAACAGTGACTCATGCCTAGAGTCTAAGTCAAAGTGTCTAGAGTCAAGATGTCTAATGAATACCCAATAAAAATGCTTCACATTAGGCTAGATATTGGTATTAAAGTGTTAAAAGAAATTTAAAACCTATTCTTATGTACCAAGAGGCATCTCCAAACACCTTTATTCATTCATGTCCAATACAATATGTATTACTTTCTATTATATAGTCTTTACTATGTGCCAGGTGATCTCCTAAGCACCAGGAATACACAAATATAAAAAATTACATAGTATTCCTCTTCCTGAAGGAGCTGACTCTATTTTATAGGAGAGAGATGAGTATGTGGTGACATAAACACAAATGGTAAGTATTACAACAGAAAGGCAAAAGTCCAGAGATGCTTATTCCAGCTCAGTGCTAGGAAGAACTAGATAAAGCGTCATAGAGAAAGTGATCTTTGAACTTCATTCACCTTGGAAAGCAGAGAATCTGGGGAAAGATTCTCTTTCCAGGAACAGAAAGGAGGCTGAGCAAAAATACTGTGAGGAGTAGAAATTTGTAGGCAACTGATCCAGTTCCCTTAGAAAGAAAGAATAGCATATTGTCTAAGAGCAGAGGCTCAGGAGATGGACACGCCAGGCTTAAATCCCAGCATTCTCACTATCTGTGCAACCTCAATTACCTCATCTAATCTCTCTGTGCCTTAGTTCCCTGGAAAATGGGGACAGAAGTAGTAAATTGGTAACAGAGTGGTTCTGAGGATTGAAGGAGTTGATGTAGTGGTGCTGGGGTACAGAGTAAGAGCTGTATAACGGTTGATTCTTATTGGCTATCATTGGGATTAGAATAATTTCTTTTTGCAGACTTTCCTGCCAATTTTCTAATTTCTTAGATTAGCATGGGAATCTAAGTTTAGAGAATGCCACAGTGCATTTATTACAAACTGAGCCAAATGATTTGAAGAATCATTATTAGGGATAAAGTGATTATGAAATATAGAAGATACCTGTGAATTTTAAGAGGATGTTATCCAACGTAAAGTGGGTAAAGCAAAGAAAATGTGGTTGATCTTACTGAATCTAACTATCATTTTTTGTCAAATGTCTACAAAGACTTCTACAGTATGTTAAGAGTCTCAAACACATAGGTAGTCAAGACTAGAAAGACTCTTTCTTCTTCCCTTAGCAAAGTGGGGGTATATACAATTTCCCTAGGGTTTTCTAGGATTGGATGAATGGATATCTCAAGTGTCCAAAGCTGAGATGTAAATGCCAACAAATTCACATGATGCTATGTGTTACTGAGTGTTCATTACTAGCTTGATGATAAGCACAGTGCCTGATTTATGTGATAATTAGGATGACTGTTTCCCCTTCCAAACTAGTTTTCAAGGACCATATTGTGTTGTAACAGCTCCTATCTCTCCAGGGAGTTGGGAGCATGTACTCACTGACCTCACTGGAGCACGATGGCTGCTATGGGCAAGCTTGTGAGGAGGCTTCAGCTCAATGTGCACATCCAGGGTTTACTTACCCCAACGTATGTGTCCTTTCCATGTTGCTACTCACAGACCACTTGACCAACCAAATGAATTACAAGAACTAGCCAACCTCTTGTACTCTGAAAGGAAACGTTATTCTTGACCTATTCTCTAAAATACGCAGATGACTAATTAAAATTCTCTTAGAGTTGCAACATCAAATATCAGAGAAGCCAGACAAGCAACAAAAATATGCAAAAGGGTGAGTATTAAAACTTAAGTGCTAACCTGCTTACAACTGAACATTTGCCCAGTTCAATTGTGCTTGAAAATACCGTGCAGATCAAACCAAGTGCTCAAACGAAGAGATACATCTGGATTTTAGGCCACCTATTTTCAATTCTTGTAAAGCTTCACACCTTCATTTTGTTTTCTTGTTCTCAATAGTTTTAGTCAATGATCTCTTGCTTGATTCTCCTCCTGACTGTCTACTTGTTCTCCTAAAGGGACATGGGAAGCCAATTGTGTGCCTTGGGAAGGAGTGGGATGATTGTGACCCTGAATCCCTACAGAGAAAGAGAGTAACATGTAGGAGGGAAGGCAATGAACTAGGGTTTGTAGGAACCCCGACTAGCTATGTACCTTGAGCAAGTCACTAGATCTCACTTCATCCTCGATTTCCTAATCTGTAAAATGGGAATAATATTATGGCCCCTGATTCTCACAAAGGATTTCTGTAAGAGTAATAAAAAGTAATGTGAACATTTTAATTATTATGATGATGCCCAAAGGGAAAGAGGAAGAGGCTCTATTTACTGCATTAACAGCCACAGCTGCAACTATTAAGACAGAGGCAGGTTTAAAACATTTTTTTTTTTTTTACGTCACAGAGGACCTGATGAATTACCCTCATATCTTCTCTCATTGCAATAACAATGCTCCAGTTTCAAAAATCCCAGATTAATAACAACTGTGAGATTTAGTCAGATTCACACATCTCTTAAGTAAAGCCTGGCAAGAAGGAAAGTAATATCTTCTTTATTCAACACACATCAATACCTCTCCAAGAATATTACTGGTTTGTTTTTGCATCAGTGTTGGAAAATTTAAAAATGTGTTTAGTTAACAACTTTCTCCTTGGCTTTTCCAAACACATTGCTTTTCAGACACTTTATTTATAGATCATCTTTTAGTTTTCTTTAACTCACTGTAGAATCCTACACTTATTTACACTCGATATATTCCTAGCAGATGTTGCCCACTGTTAAGATCCACATATAACAATTTAAGCAAAATTGAAGAGAGTATATTTAATGGTATTTTTAAGCAGCTATGTATTTCTTTCTTCTAACATAGTAAAATAAACACAGAAACCACACATCTATTATATGTGAAGCTAGTATGAAAACATTAAGAATCTCTATTATTAACACAGGACCATAATGACATGCTAACATTGGGTTATAATATATTCCTACTATAAAGATGTATATCAATCTTGTCAATCCCACGCAGGAAGAAAAAAAATCACTTCCAGGTATCTTGTACATAAAGTTATAAATTTGGATGACACCTCAAACAATCATTCTGCTTTCAGGTGTGACTATGTCTGAATCATCAAGGTTCATTGGTCTAATCAACTCAGAGATGGCTAATAACCAGTGGGGCCTCCTATGAGCCAGAGATTTTGCATTACATTGTCACATAAATGAGTGTGAAATGTTAATACTCCAACTTTCACATTTTGCTGTATTCATGCCTTTTGGCAGTTGACTTCCGCACTGTCTGGCTTAGCCATATGACTTCCTTTAGACCATGAAAACTTAACAAATGACAGTGCACAGAGTCTTGGAAAAGTGTGTTCATGTCTCTGCACTTTTTTGCACTCTAGCTCTTTCTTGAGAATGAGCCTGAGCTAGCCTACTCGAGGATAATGGAGGACAGAGCAGAACTAAATCATTCCAGAATCGGCCTTCCTAGACCAGTCAGCCCCCAGTAAACCTGGGCTACCTGCAGATACCGAAGCAAGCTCTAACCAATAGAAGTAGCCCTGATCCAGACCTGTAGACTGGTGAGAGATAACAAATAACTTTTTAAAACACTGTTTTATTTTTCTTTCTGGAGGAAGGGGCATTGGGTGGAAAGGTATGCAGTCACAGGTAACTGTTACAATGAACCTATATAATTTCTTAAAGACAACATGTGAGATATATATATATATATATACACACACATATATGTATATCTCATATGTATATATATCTCATATCTATATATATATAAACCTCTGTGTGTGTGTGTGTGTGTGTGTGTGTGTGTGTGTGTGTGTGTAACCTCCATGAACAGGATATTTGAATATTTAAATTTCTGTTCTGTAAAATTTTTTCTTATCAAAACCTTGATCATTAACTGGAGTGTCTTTTTCTGTCCTCAGCGAAGATATGGATCAGTGTTTGCCTTACAGAAGTCCTCCAGCAGCCGAAGGCATGATTTAGGAAAGTCACTGAGGGCATTTGAATATTTAGCCACACCTGACCATTTTTAGCTTTTTAGTCTTTCTTTATATTTTACTTTATTTTTAATTTTATTTGCAAACTCTTCACTCTCTTTTGGTGCTCTTTCCTAAAATTCATTTCATTTGTTTTTATCCATCTTCATTAAAACAAAATGAAAGACAAGCAAAGCAATCTTTAATAAGAAGCCTAATAGTTTACAACACTATTTTGTATTTGGCATGTCCTGTTCAAAACTTTATAATCTACTCATCATAAATAAAGACTCAGATTTACTCAGGAAATATACAAAAATAAGAGTGATGACTTCTAAGTTGATTAGAGACTCAAAATACAAACAAGTTTTTTGAAAAAGTTCAACAGCACACAAGAAACAAAACTTAAATAAAAGTAAAAAACAAAACAGAAAAATATATGTGATTTTTCTTTTATGCCAATGAGGAAAAGTTGTAAATGTGACAGACAAAAGAAAAAACTTATAGCTTGTTGTTTTTACTTACTTCTTAGATATAATTATAACTAAATGATCTTCCAAAAATACTGTCAGTTTACACATTTACCAGTAATATAGGAATATCCTCTTTTCCCACCCTCTCAAGAAAGCCAAAAGTGATGGAATACTTAAAATTTAAACATATCTTTTAATAATAACTATTAATAGTATTGTATATTTTATGTTCCTTAATGTGACAAGTCTTTTACCAAGGAAATAATCATGGAAGTCCCATAAATTTAGGTGTAACACTGTTAGAATACTGTTAAATTCACAGTAAACTGAAAATAACTTACATTCCTAATCATTAATGACTGGTAAGCAAATTATGTTAAATTATGTTATACCTGCAGAGTAAAACATTATATGGTCTTATTAATAAGGATATTTGCTGATAAGAGAAAATATATACACTAAAATAATTCAACTTAAAAATATTTAAATTATTATCTCATTTTAGTAAAAGAAAGATATACAAAAATAAAAAGTCTAGGCTGGGTGCAGTGGCTGACATCTGTAATCCTAGCACTTTGGGAGGCCAAGGTGGGAGGATCTCTTGAACCCAGGAGTTTGAGACCAGCCTGGGCATCATAGGAAAATCTCATCTCTACTAAAAATACAAAAGATTAGCCAGGTTGGGTGGCGGTTCACACCTATAGCCCTAGCTACTTGGGAAGCTAAGTTGAGAGGATCACCTGAGCCTGAGGAGTTTTGAAGCTGCAGCGAACTGTGATTGCACCACTGTACTACAGTGTGGATGATGGGATAAGACCCCATCTCCAGATCTACAATGAACTCAAACAAATTTACAAGAAAAAAACAAACAACCCCATCAAAAAGTAGGCAAAGGATATGAACAGACACTTCTCAAAAGAAGACATTTATGCAGCCAAAAAACACATGAAAAAATGCTCATCATCACTGGCCATCAGAGAAATGCAAATCAAAACCACAATGAGATACCATCTCACACCAGTTAGAATGGCCATCATTAAAAAGTCAGGAAACAACAGGTGCTGGAGAGGATGTGGACAAACAGGAACACTTTTACACTGTTGGTGGGACTGTAAACTAGTTCAACCATTGTGGAAGTCAGTGTGGCAATTCCTCAGGATCTAGAACTAGAAATACCATTTGACCCAGGAATCCCATTACTGGGTAATACCCAAAGGATTATAAATCATGCTGCTATAAAGACACATGCACACATATGTTTATAGCAGCACTATTCACAATAGCAAAGACTTGGAACCAACCCAAATGTCCAACAACGATAGACTGGATTAAGAAAATGTGGCACATATACACCATGGAATACTATGCAGCCATAAGAAATGATGAGTTCATGTCCTTCGTAGGGACATGGATGAAACTGGAAACCATCATTCTCAGCAAACTATCGCAAGGACAAAAAACCAAACACCGCATGTTCTCACTCATAGGTGGGAATTGAACAATGAGAACACATGGACACAGGAAGCAGAATATCACACTCCGGGGACTGTTGTGGGGTGGAGGGAGAGGGGAAGGATAGCATTAGGAGATATACCTAATGCTAAATGATGAATTAATGGGTGCAGCACACCAACATGGCACATGTATACATATGTAACAAAACTGCACCTTGTGCATATGTACCCTAAAACTTAAAGTGCAATAATAATAAAATTAAATTAAATTAAAAAAAGATCCCATCTCAAAATAAATAAATAATAAAAAGTCTAGAAAATTACATGTTAAATACTGTGTAGATATAAGAGAATCAGTTTCTGTGGGTTTTTCTTTTTTTTTTTTTTGCTTATCTGTGTTTCCTAAGTATTTGATAATAAACATGAGCTATTTATAATTAGAAAAACAAGTGAATTGTTAAGTAAGGAATGGGCAAAGACTTAATCTAACAGAATTTCATTAAAAAGTTCTAGAAATTATTGTTGATTGTACACTCAATTTTTATTTAGCCACCAATTATTTATTATATTTTATTTTCCATGTGCCAAGGGATGCAGCATCAGAGAACAAAACTCTTGCCTCATGGAGCACACCTTTTGTGAAAGAAACAGACAAGACGCCCATGAAATAATTATGTAACAGGTGATAATAGTTGCAAGGAAGAAACAATAATCTATGCAAGGAAAGAGACTAAAGGGAGACACTGCTTCACTGGGGATGACTGAGGAGGTGACATTTGTACAGACTAAAGTGAGAAAGCCACATGGATATCTGAGGAAAAAGCTTTCTTGACAGAGAGAATAGCAAGTGCAAAGGCCCTGAGGCAACAGTGTTTTCATTGGATATGAGCACCATGGCCGTCAGATAAAAACAAAGATATTTTAGATTTTAGTAACAGAATAGTAAGGAATGAATATTACTGTATACTCTTTACTGATCACATTTCCACGAGGATATTGTGTTCAATTCAGTTTTTGGTATCACAGTTTAAAGAACACTGATGAATCCGAGCAAGTCATGAAGAAAGTGCTCAGGATAATGAGGAGGTCCGGAAATGGTGTCACTGGAATAACAGCAGGAAATCTAGTTGCTTAATTGAAGACAAAGATGACCTGACACGGACACGAGAAGGTGGTCATGTTGTCATGATAAAGTCATTTGGTTTGGCTTCAGAAAACAAAACTAGAATGAAAATTATAGAGCAGAACTTAGCCAAGTATAAGAAAGACAATTCTAACAATTATACCTTTTCTAAAGATGAACATTAGTAGTGAATCTTAGTCCTGGAGTTAGTCTGGGGTTGAGCACTCCTTGTCACAGGATCCTGTGAGGTTAGACCCTTCCATCAGGAGGAGCCAGATTGCCACTCTTATTTTGCAAATGACATGTCAGTTAGCCTGAGATGATGAAAACTTACTTTCAATGGGTACCACTGGAATTGCCCCCAGTGGGGTAGCATTCTGGTGAGTGTCATTACTGGAACTTTTTTGGTTTGTTTTTGTTTTTTCGTTTTGTTTTGTTTTGTTTTGTTTTGTTTTGTTTTTTGAGGCAGAGTCTCGCTCTGTCACCCAGGCTGGAGCGCAGTGGCGTGATCTTGGCTCACTGCAACCTCCACCTCCTGGGTTCAAGTGATTCTTCTGCCTCAGCCTCCCAAGTAGCTGGGATTACAGGTGCACACCACCATGCCCAGTTCATTTTTTGTATCTTTAGTAGAGATAGGGTTTCACCATGTTGGACAGGCTGGTCTCGAATTCCTGACTCCATGATCCACCTGCCTTGGCCTCCCAAAGTGCTGGGATTACAGGTGTGAGCCACCATGCCTGGCCTATTACTGGACCTTTTACTTGCGGGGTTCATGGAACAATACAGCTGAAATACCACTGGTCATTCTGGAGAAAAGAACTAAATTTACAGAATCCTAGAACCTCAAGTTGGAGCAGGCCTGAAACATCCTTCAGACAAAGACCATTCACGGCTAGAGCTTGAAGAGGGAGGTGGCAACTGTCCTCTCAGCACGTGTGGAATGTGGAGATAGAGGCATCTGGCCTCTAATTCAGTAGCAGATTGGGTTGTTTAACAAATGCTTAAGTGAGCAAATGATGGTTCTATTTTGATAGGTGTTAATCAAAGCTATTGTCACAGAAGCACAGTCTTTTGTTACAATCTGTTCTTTGATAAATGTGCAAAATATATCATGGGGACTTTTCCTAGAATTAACATTGCCTTAAGTATAAGGTGTGAATAAAACATATTAGGGAATGATTTTTTTAAAATATTTTAACAGGGCAGGCACGGTGGCTCACACCTGTAATCCCAGCACTTTGTGAGGCTGAGGTGGGCAGATCACGATGCCAGGAGTTCAAAACCAGCCTGGCCAATATGGTGAAACCCTGTCTCTACTAAAAATACAAAAATATTAGCCAAGCGTGGTGGCACACACCTGTAGTCCCAGCTACTCAGGAGGCTGAGGCAGAAGAATTAGTTGAACCCTGGAGGCAGAGGTTGCAGTGAGCTGAGATTGCACCATTGCACTCCAGCCTGGGCAACAGAGTGAGACTCCGTCTCAAAATAAATAAATAAATAAATAAAATATTTCAACAACACATCACACCTGCACACTCCCATACAAACTATTACTTTATTATTATTTTCCAAGTAATATGGACAGCTTGTGTTCTGCTTGAGGCACAAGATACTCTATTTGGCCCTTGACAAAGTATGTCCCAATCACTATATCCCCATCACGTTGCCCAAGGTCCGAAATAAAATATGTCCTCAAAAAGTGACTGTTAGATGAAAAAATGATTGAGAAAATTACTCACAGATCATACATCATCCCAACACCATTGAAATTGCTCAGAACATTTTGGAACTCTGCTTTAGAATTTAACATCAATATTATTATTTAAACTGTCTTTAGTAGTTACAAATTTTTATCTTTGAATCCTGTATTTGCAAATAGGCAAGCCTCACTTTTGTAACCTGTAAGAATACAAAAATTGGTAAAAGTACTTTACAATAAAGAAAATAGAGTAGATCTTAAATAATGGGAATGTGATTCATTAGTGCCTTCTGGAATGGCAGAGAAGGAGCAACTCTCTTTGAAATATACCACACCAGAGTCTATCTCATCTCCACTGCCACTGCTCTGGTGGAACTCTCCTCATCTGCTACCTGAAATATTGCAGTCTCTCCCTTCAAACGTCTTGTTTCTATTCTCTTCTTTCATTCCATAAGTTCAGAGCTCAGAAGCAAAACTTTATTTCCTGGCTCTGACATTCACTAGTTGTTTAACCTAAAACCATTAGCTAACCTTCCTAAGCCTCACTTTTGTAACCTGTAAGATGGGGATAATATTAGAAACACCAACTTCACGTAATTTCATTAGGATTAGCTGAAGCCATATGAGATGTGCTAAATGCTGGCCGTTAGTATCATGTCATTCCTCTGCTTATATTCCTTCTGCTTCTTTATCTATGGTTGAAACTGAAACTCCTTGACATGAACCTCAGGACTCCTCATGACTGGAGCCTGAGTTCCACTCCCCTTTTGAGTCATTCCTCCATCATGCCATCATCTCTCTCCTTATCCCACAAGTTCTAACAAAGCAGATTACTCACCTCCCTGTTACTTCATAAATTGCTCCAATGACCTGCCTCCTGGAATGTCCTTATCCCATCTCTTTACCTGATGAAGATCTGCTCATCCATCAAATATCAACTCAAAGATCAGGGCTTCCTGGTGCCTCCATTTTATGCTAATTTCTTATGTACATGTTGGTTACTTCCCTGGACTGTGAGCTGCTCGGGAGTTTATAGATCTTGTTTCCCTCTGTCTCCCCAGTGTTTAGCTCACTCCCTGGAAATAATAGGCTTGCTGAATAAATTTGAAGATTATTCCAAAAGAATGAACTACAGAACTACTCATTTCTGCAATGGCACATTGCAGATCTTAGAGTCTGTGTAGCCTCTGGGGCTGCCTGACTTCTTAAAGGGAAAGACGCTGATAAAGATGATGTGTTTCAAGCTAGCACCCATTACTAGTTGGTAACATCTGAGGTCTAGATTTTATGTTGACTCTAATTATGAAATCAGACCACTTACATGCCTATTTAGTTTTCAAGGAAATGAGTATAGAGAGGAACAAATGAATAAACACGCTCTTCCTCTATCTTGGAACCTATCACAGTGGACAGCATTGATGTGTTAGCATGGGTGTATCTTATAAGCACCTTGAGAGCTGAGATGGCCTTACAAATCTAACAAGAATTGAAGGTTTGTCACATAGTAGGTGCTTAGTTCATTCTTACTAGATTGGATTGAAAGACGAATGATATATTTCGAGTGAGGGAACAGGAAAAAGACACCTAAATTGTGTGATGAATATGAAAACTGGAGACTGTCTTTCAGACCGAGTGCTGATGAGAACAGGTGATAGACTTGGCAACAGTGATGGGGCTGCGTCAGCTTATTTTTCTGGCATTGTGACTGAGGTTGCTAGTTGGAGTCATGAGAAATGTTCATCAGACCTTCACTGTGTTCCTTCTGCTCTCAGATATTCCTGTTGCAAAACAGATCTTGAGGTTTCTGTCATCACTATCCACTAGCATGTTACAGGGGGGCTCTTCTGCCTGGTTCTCAGTCCTCCTGCTTCTACATCAGTAAAAATTATGATGATTTTGGAAATCATCATTCTAGTGATTGGTGCAAGGATTCAGGTTTTGCTGTTATTGACAATTCTGGTGGATTGGTTGAGGAGGCCGGCACCGTGTTGAGGAGGATTTGGAGGCTTCCTCTAGGCTGAGTGGTAAAGAGAACCATGATCAATTACGAGAGAAAAGGAGGTGGCATATATGCCATGTATTTATAACTCTTAGATTAAGTAGTCCAAGCCAATACATTGGCAGAAAATAATTGAATCAAGAAAATCATTTCCAGTCACTTTTAATTGTAATAACAGACAAGTTCAGTATTTCTAGTAATGATGAGTTTGACAACGGATACAGATTAAAAAGTTTAGACTGTGCTTTTATAAAGAAGGGGAGAAAACAAATCTGCACATTGTGCACATGTACCCTAAAACTTAAAGTATAATAATAATAAAATAAAATAAAAAGAAATTAGAATTTTTATAACTATATGTGTCAGAAATTGTCTTAGTTCTGGGAAAATTGTCAGAATCAAAATGGAGTCGCTTTGTTAAAACCCTGACAGATAGGGCCATGAAGCAGGGGTGTTCTCACACACGTACACATACCTGGTAACAAAAACTATCACCAAAAAAAATGCACAGATCACAACCTTGCACAAAGGCCACCACAAACATCACACAGAAAATACTTATTCGAGGACATCTGGCCAGTGACTGTTGTCCAACCTTGGACTAACACCATCCTTGTTATTAATCCTTATAGCCAAGCACGTCTCAAAACAGCTTACCTAACCACCTTATCTTTCCTTTAAAAACCTTTGTCTTCCTTTACCTCCCTGAATATGCACATGCATGTTCCCATTGCAATTCCCAATCCTGAATAAATATCATTTTTTTTAGAAAGTCTCCTTTTCTAAAGCCTGTATAGAAAGCGTGTTATTGAGGTTTGACAGTGTTATAAAGTAAGTATTTGCATTGCCATTTAACGAATAAGGAAAGTGAGGCTAAAGGGGAATAAGAAACTTTGCCAGGTCCCACAGTTATAAGTGGGCTCTCGTTAGGGTTTGGTCAAGGTCTGTTTGATGATAAAATGACCATGCTCCTTTCACTGTGCCATGTGTGATCCCTACACACATACATATTGACATGGTTTGTCTGTGTCCCTACCCAAATCTCAAGTTGAATTGTATCTCACAGATATCCCACATGTGTGGGAAGGACCCAGGGGCAGGTAATTGAATCATCGGGGCCAGTCTTTCCTGTGCTATTCTCATGATAGTGATTAAGTCTCACGAGATCTGATGGGTTTATCAGGGGTTTCCACTTTTGCTTCTTCCTCATTTTTCTCCTGCTGCTGATGTAAGAAGTGCCTTTCACCTCCCACTATGATTCTGAGGCCTCCCCAGCCATGTGGAACTCTAAGTCCAATTAAACCATTTTTGTTCCCAGTATGTCTTTATCAGGAGTGTGAAAACAAACTAATACAATAAATTGGTACCAGTAGAGTGGGGTGCTGCGGAAAAGATACCCGAAAATGTGGAAGTGACTTCAGAACTGGGTAACAGGCAGAGGTTGTAACAGTTTGGAGGTCTCAGAAACTTTGTGGGAAAGTTTAGAACTTTCTAGATACTTGCTGAATGGCTTTGCCCAAAATGCTGATAGTGATATGGAAAATAAGGTCTAGTTTGAGGTGGTCTCAAATGGAGATGAGGAACTTGTTGGGAACTGGAGCAAAGGTGACTCTTGTTATGTTTTAGCAAAGAAACTAGCGGCATTTTGCCCCTGCCCTAGAGATGTGTGGAACTTTGAACTTGAGACAGATGATTTAGGGTATCTGGCAGTAGAAATTTCTAAGTAGTAAAGTATTCAAAAGATGACTTGGGTGCTGTTAAAGGCATTCAGTTTTATAAGAGAAGCAGAGCATAAAAGTTTGGAAAATTTGCAGCCTGACTATGCCATAGAAAAGAAAAATCCGTTTTCTAGGGAGAAATTCAAGCCAGCTGCAGAAATTTGCATAAATAGCAAGAAGCCTAATGTTAATCCCAAAGATCATGGGAAAAATGTCTCTAGGGCATGTAAGAGACCTTCAAGGCAACCCCTCCCATTACAGACCTGGAGGCCCAGGAGCAAAAAATGGTTTTGTGGGTCAGGCCCAGTGTCCTCATGCTGTGTGCAGCCTAGGGACTTGATTCCCTGTGTCCTAGCCACTCCAGCCATGGCTGAAAGGGGTCAATGTACAGCTTGGGCTGTAGCTTCAGAGGGTGGAAGCTGCCAAGCCTTGGCTATACCAAGCTATACCTTGCAAAGCCACAGGAGCAGAGCTGCCCAAGACTATGGGAACCTAACTATTGCATCAGCTTGACCCTGATGTGAGACATGGAGTAAAAGAAGATCATTTTGGAGCTTTAAAATTTGACTGCCCCACTGGATTTTGAACTTACACGGGCCCTATAACCCCTTTGTTTGGCCAATTTCTCCCATTTGGAATGGCTGTATTTACTGAATACCTGTATCCCCATTGTATCTAGGAAATAACTAGCTTGCTTTTGACTTTACAGGCTTATAGGTGGAAGAGACTTTCTTTGTCTCATATGAGACTTTGGACTGTGGACTTTTGAGTTAATGCTGAAACAAGTTAAAACTTTGGGGGACTGTTGGGAAGGCATGATTGGTTTTGAAATGTGAGGACATGAGATTTGGAGGGGCCAAGGGCAGAATGATATGGTTTGGCTGTGTTACCACCCAAATCTCAACTTGAATTATATTTCCCAGTATTCCCACATGTTGTGGGAGGGACCGGGGGAGGTAATTGGATCATGGGGGCTGGTCTTTCCCATGCTATTGTCATGATAGCGATTAAGTCTCAGGATATCTAATGGGTTTATCAGGGGTTTCCACTTTTGCTTCTTCCTCATTTTTCTCTTGCTGCCAATGTAAGAAGTGCATTTCAGCTCCCGCCATGTTTCTGAGGCTTCCCCAGCCATGTGGGACTGTAAGTCCAATTAAACCTCTTTTTGTTCCCAGTTTCAGGTATGTCTTTATGAGCAGCATGTAAGTGAACTAATACACATATGCACATACATGCATGTAAGCCCATACAACTATATATACATGTGTACAAATACACTGATATATGCACAAATACATGTATGTGCAATGCAAACTTCATATATTAAGACTGTAATTTTAGAAAATCAAGAATTAAATAATAAAGGTCT
Organism: Symphalangus syndactylus; assembly: GCF_028878055.3. NCBI lineage: Eukaryota > Metazoa > Chordata > Mammalia > Primates > Hylobatidae > Symphalangus > Symphalangus syndactylus. The sequence goes on from NC_072438.2 coordinate 29,844,987, forward strand.
GTAAGACAATGACTCAGCACTCTAAAGGTCTTTTCCTTACCATCAGGTCCCTTGGGTCTTAATTCAGATCCTATTGTCTCTTCATTATATAGCATTCTAACAATCTGTTCATCCTAAATATAGGAAACTTTCTAGAAAATGTTACAAAGACAGGAAAAAAGTATAGCTGACAGACAATCACCAAAAAAGACAGATGAAAAGTGTGCCATCTTATTGCCCATTACAATAATTATCACAAGACGAGTAATGATTACTTTTTGAGGAAAGATTAACTTGTATTCAGCATAGTCTGTCTGAAAGGCAGAAATACATCTGATACATTTAAAAAAGATTTTCATGAAATACTGCCTTTTTTTTAGGTTTAAGCACTACAGGGTATTCCTCAGTTACATAGAAAATTGATCAGTAGAGAATGTAGCTAGGTTAAGTACAGAATTAAAATGAGATACTATTATATGAAACATTTGTAGAATTCTAGTGATAAAATACAAGCATTTCATAAACTCAGCAAAATATGGAGAAGCTTTTTGGGTTAGGAGCTTGGGCCTAGTACTAAAGGTTGCTGTTTTCAAGGTGGCTTTTTTCCCATCATTCAGAACGAAATGCAAAACTAAGAACAGTAGCCAATTCCATGAACTTTCTCACCTTGCATCTTTGGATAAAGGGGAAGTTTCTTTTTTAGCTTACTATCAGCTTAAAATTGCAAATAAGTTTGAATGCCACAGCTATTTGGTAGATGGCTGGGTTCCCATGGACACAGAGTGTCAAGAATCACCTCAACAGGAACGAGGGAAGTAAGTAATGAAGGTTATAATCTCAAGGGGATGGGAAAGACAGTTCCTGGAGAGAACTACTTTGCCCAAAGTCATGACATTAAAACAGACCATATGTCTTCCTGTTTGAATGTGTGCATCTATTTTGTCTCTACATTGTCTCTTTTGTTCACCTTGTCACCCTGAGAATCACAATGAATGGTCTAAAAATGGAGAAATCACAAGAGTCCCAACCATAGAAGTCAAAACCAAACCACAAACTGGCTAAATTTGAAACTTATAAAATAAAAAGCAAAATGACTCATCACCAATTGTATAATTAAAGACTCTTTCAGAAAGAAAGCACTCCCTGGCCTGCAGTTTATTCATCCTCCATCCACTGATCTGCCTCAGTTTCCCCCAGTGTGACTGGGACAGCCTGTCTCAAAGAGGCACAACCTGAAAATCAAACATGAGAACATTTTCCCCACTTTCTGTGTAGATGCAGATATCCTCAAAGAGTTACTTACTCATCCCCCTTCGGTTCCAGGCCGACCACCACACACCCACCAAATACAACACACTGCATCCTCAACAGTGATGACCACTTGTGTATGTTGTTAACTTTTCTCTGGTCATATTAAATCCCTCCTTCTGGGTCCTAGAAAAATGACATTTTTAGTCCTTTTCCTTTTGTTCCTAGCCTATCCCTTAGCCTATTTGATGAGTAGAAGATGAAATAACATACAGAAGGATGCCCAGCATGACCAGGAAAATGACTCATCTGGCCAAATAATCTGTCCCATGGAAAACTACTGAGCCTTGCCAAATGTGTATAGACATTAATTCCTAAAATACTACAGGAGAGGTTAGGGGCTTTTCAGCCTCTGGTGTCTAAAAGGTTTCCATGTTATCTTGATCAGGGTTTCTAAGCTTTCAGTCCAAGGAGTGGATAAATTTTAAAGTCTTAGGAGCTCCCTCATACTATATGCCAGTTTTTATGTATATTTATACGTTTATTTCTTTAATTGGTGGAATACATCATTTTCCCAAGCATTTTGGGGTTCTAGCCATCAAGCTTTTATTCACTCATTTAACTCATATTAACTGAATTATTTAAATGTGCTAGGTACCATGATAGTCACATAGGTATAATAAGAAATAAATCAAACATAATCACTGACCTCACAGAACTTAAAGATCAGCAGAGAAAGAAGACATTTAATAAGAAAGATATTGGGCTCGGCATGGTGGCTCACACCTGTAATCCTAGCACTTTGGGAGGCCAAAGGGGGTGGATCACCTGAGTCCAGGAGTTTGAGACCAGCCTGGCCAACATGACAAAACCCCCTTCTCTACTAAAAATACAAAAATTAGCTGGACGTGGTGGTAGCTGCCTATAATACCAGCTACTCGGGAGGCTGAGGCAGGAGAATCACTTGAACCCGGGAGGTGGAGGTTGCAGTGAGCTGAGATCATGCCACTGAACTCCAGCCTGGGTGAAATGGCGAAACCCCACCTCAAAAAAAAAAAAAAAAAGATATTAAATAACAAAGACATTCAATAGTGCCATCATTCAACAGTGATGACAGGAACTACAGGGTACTTTGATAACATGTAACATGGGGACATTTTGAGAGATAAGTCTATTATCAGCCATATTAGTAGCTGAAAATATATATCATCGCAGAGGTTTATTGGCCTTACTTTGAAGTGATTTCAGTAAAGGTATAGATCAAATTACCACAAACCTCAACAGCTTGAAACAACAAACATTTATTTCTCCCTCATGCATGTATCAGTTAGCCGAGCTGGTTTGGTTCTATATCGGCCTAGGAGTCTGCAGATCCACTGGAGTGACTAAGCTGGGGGTTCATGAAATGCATCCTGCAATATGTTCTTTTTTTTTTTTAATTATACTTCAAGTTCTAGGGTACATGTGCACAAGGTGCAGGTTAGTTACATATGTATACATGTGCCATGCTGGTGTGCTGCCCCCATTAACTTGTCATTTAACATTAGGTATATCTCCTAATGCTATTCCTCCCCCTTCCCCCCACCCCACAACAGGCCCCGGTGTGTGATGTTCCCCTTCCTGCGTCCATGTGTTCTCATTGTTCAATTCCTACCTATAAGTGAGAACGTGCAGTGTTTGTTTTTTTGTCCTTGCAATAGTTTGCTGAGAATGATGGTTCATGTCTAAAACACCAAAAGCAATGGCAACAAAAGACAAAATTGACAAACAGGATCTAATTAAACTAAAGAGCTTCTGCACAGCAAAATAAACTACCATCAGAGTGAACAGGCAACCTACAGAATGGGAGAAAATTTTTGCAACCTACTCATCTGACAAAGGGCTAATATCCAGAATCTATAGTGAACTGAAACAAATTCACAAGAAAAGAACAAATAACCCCATCAACAAGTGGGCAAAGGATATGAACAGACACTTCTCAAAAGAAGACATTTATGCAGCCAAAAGACACATGAAAAAATGCTCATCATCACTACCCATCAGAGAAATGCAAATCAAAACCACAATGAGATACCATCTCACATCAGTTAGAATGGCCATCATTAAAAAATCAGGAAACAACAGGTGCTGGAGAGGATGTGGAGAAATAGGAACACTTTTACACTGTTGGTGGGACTGTACACTAGATCAACAATTGTGGAAGTCAGTGTGGAGATTCCTCAGGGATCTAGAACTAGAAATACCATTTGACCCAGCCATCCCATTTCTGGGTATATACCAAAAGGATTATAAATCATGCTGCTGTAAAGACACATGCACACGTATGTCTATTACGGCACTATTCACGATGGCAAAGACTTGGAACCAACCCAAATGTCCAACAATGATAGACTGGATTAAGAAAATGTGGCACATATACACCATGGAATACTATGCAGCCATAAAAAATGATGAGTTCATGTCTTTTGTAGGGACATGGATGAAACAGGAAACCTGCAATATGTTCTTCTCACAGCAACTGCAGAAGCACAAGAGGTAAGATAAGCCCACTGGGTAGCTGACTTCAAGCTGGCTTATGTCACATCCTCTAACATCTCATTGGCCAAAGCAAGACACGTGGCCAAGCCCAAAGTCAAATATGGGGAAATAAATTCCATGCACCATGAGGTCGAAGATATGAATGTACAAGACTGCTGTTACACAAGGGGGAGAGAAGAATTGGAACCAATAATTCAATCTACTGCATTTGGTTTGAAAAATCCTGATTGTACAACTTACCTGTTGCACTATTGCAATTAAACAGGAATTAACATTCTTAAGAGTAAACACATTTAAGCATGACTTTTGGTTTCAAGGAACTTAAGTTCCTCAGGAAGATAAAATATCCATAGGGCAGGGTGGGGAGGACCTCACTCTCGCCTGGGTTGGGTCCTCTGAATTCACTAAGATATTCTCAGCTGTCACATTTCCATGAATATATTCATGTTCATGGAGGAACTGCAAGGCATCCAGCTCAGGGAAGGAAAAAGGAAGCATCTCTTTCCTCAAGGTAGAAAGAGATAAGGGTACTAGAAGAGCACAAATTAGGAGCTACACAGAGCTACTGCTTCAGATTGGAGGATGGTGCTGTGGAAAGTTTGCAGAGAAGGGATCTTAACCTTGAAACTTGGCTTCTTATTAAACATACAAAGACTGGAAGCAAGGGCATTCAAAATCCTCTGTCGATGTCTAACCAAATTTCCTCCATTCAGATGTGGAGTAAGGGAAAGAAAATAAAACTTTGCCTCACACAAAACATTTCCAGTTTAATTAGAGAAAGTCAGAACAAATGCACAAATTCTCCAGCCATGTAAATATAGGAAGCTTCATAGCCTCTCATTTCCCACGAGGGAGTCTCCTTTTCCTAATAGAATCTTTATTAGCCCATTTGGAATTGGAAGAAGCCTGTTCTGAACAATAAAATCCTAATGCCAGGGTTTTAGCTATGAGGTCCTTAAAGGTAAGCCTGTGTTTTATCAAGTCTTACCTGACTACCAATACCAAGAACTTTAATTTATACAAAACAGATGAAAATAAAAAGGCTTTCCCGACATGAATTGAATGTGAGAGGACATTAATCCAAGAGAGGGAATTTGAACAGATTTGTGAAGTAGGTACTTAAGGTTGTGAATGGAAGAGGAAAAGGGAATAATTTTTAAAACTGTTCTATGATCTCATTCTAAGAAGAATTTGAAGAAAGTGGTGTTTGTTGATTGCCTAATATGCATCAGACATTGTGCTAAGAACTTCACATCTCTTACCTCATTTGGCCTTCACAGATTCCCTATTACTTATTACCCCCTGCTATATATAAGGAAACTAAATAGGAAAAACTTTCACTGGGTCACAGAAGTGAATGCCTGACTTCCAGGTAAAACTAGTTAGAGATGATTCTAACCTTCTGTGTATGTCTGGCTACCCATAAGGGATGATCATAGCTTTCCAGTCCACATTTGCTGTCTTCTGAAACCTCATAATAACAATAGGAAAGCAAAAACATGGTTTAACATCTAACCTTCCATGGATGAGAAGGGCAGGGACAAAAAAGACAACAATCAGAAAACGGAGTTCTCAAAGGCTCTGGAACTGGCCGTATCAATTACCTCTAAACATAGGAATGAATGATGCAATGAAAAGAAGAAGATTGGTTTAAAATATCAGAAAGAAACAATCAGATCCTAGATGTCTTTTCCTAATCTGGGCTGCTAAGCATCTTACCTCTCCTTACCTCAGCAATATCTGGAGTTTTATTGTCTGGAGGTGAAATAGCAAAGGATCTTTAGACTGGGAGGCACCAGGTAAAATGAGGTCAGAGGTACCACAGTGAAAACAGGAGGATGGTGTAAACTTGTCCATACACAGTGGGTGCCAGAGCCCTTTGTCTGCTTCTCTCACCCCATTCCTGATGCTAGCAGTCAGGCTTTTACCCCACTTTAATCTCCATGTTATACTACTTCTAGTCATAATGATGCAATTACTGAATATTGACATAACCCAAATTCCAGGTAAGTGAATTGAAAGGACAGGTAATAGCAAGGGCATGAATGTGTGGTGAGAGGCAATGAGGAGGAAAATAGTATGCAAATTTCATCTCATCTTTGAAAGTGGGAAGTCAATAGATGATGCCCCAAATTGGGGAGGAAAAAAGAATAAGTCATTCAACATGTTATGTAGGCATTGGATGATAAGGCCAAAATAATCAGATTAAAGAGGAAGTGATTGCTATCAAGGATAGAGACATTAAGTAGAAGCTTGTAGGGAACTGTTGTTTACAACCAATCTTGTAGAACTAGTTAACTCTTCAAACTCTGGGCATGTTGAACTTTGATATAACAATTAAAAAAGAAGAATGAAGTGAGTGGTAGAACTATGCTGTCTCCTACTGGGAAATTCTCACACTGGGAATTACTAATTTCTCTGGGAATGACATTGTAGCTGATACTGTGTGGTAGAAAGCGCATGGCAGAGCCAGGTTGCAGCCTGCTTCTGCCAACAACTAGCTGTGTGACCTTGGCCGCAACACCTTCCTTCATCTCCCTTGGTCTCTGCTTTGTCACCCACACAAAGAGGTATTGAACTAGAAAATCTCACATCTTTTTGATGAGATCCAGCAAAGGAGGAGAGGCCATGCAGCAGGTCAAAAGCCAGTGAAATAGGAGAACCCTGAGACAAAAGAAGGAAATTGCAGCAGTTTCCCCCTCTATCCATCCTGTTGTCTCCACCTACTTCCTTTCCTACCCTCTGTTGTTAGGATCCTAATAATGTTGTGCAGCTGTCCTGGCTTTTCTTGCCCCCTCCAGTGGTGGCCTCCCTTTCTGCTCCCCTAGGGCTGTATTCACTGCTAGCCCCACGTTTTTGCCAATCCCTCACAGACCCTGGACTTTACCCAGCCTGATTAGACACTTAGAGTTCAGTGATTCTTGATATTGTTGAACCAAAAATACATTTGAGAATCAAATGATGCCCTATCAACCCTTTGAAGAAGAAAAATCACCACATATACTCAAAATTCTGCTTTCAAATACCTCTTGAAACCCATCATTGAATTCTATAATCAGACCTTAGAGATTGATGGGTTAATAATGGGAGGGATAGCATTAGGAGATACAGCTAATGTAAATGACAAGTTAATGGGTGCAGCACACCAACATGGCACATGTATACATATGTAACAGACCTGCACGTTGTGCACATGTACCCTAGAACTTAAAGTATAGTAAAATATATATATATATATATAATTAGTACTCTATTTGGTGATTTTTTTAAATTTACAAAACTATTTCACATACATGTTCACAATATGGCTTTTCTCACAGTAAAATGCAGAAAATCATGGCCATTATAGTTTTATTTTCATCATTGTGTTGGGTACTCTCACACATAGATGCTATTTTTTATTCAACAGTTCAAGCAAGTTTCTATTATGACCATTTCTGAGAAGAGGACAGCTGGGCCCAGACAAAACCGTTGAATATGTTAGAGTGAACAATGAGTTAGTTTAATAAACAGACAGAAAGGGGATGGTCTCCCAAAGTCAAGTCTCTTTTTTTTTTTTTTTTTTTTTCACATCATAGTCCAAGATGAGAAGGCAGACTCTGCTTGAGGGAGACATTTAAGCAACCCAGATTCTTTGGCACTATAGAACCCAACATGTGGTCTTCAAGATGGTTCCAGGCACTGATATTTTCAGACAGTGAGAGGGAAAAGAGAAAGATACCTAGAGCAAGTATCTTTTAAGTGGGTGAGATGGAAGTTGTACAGTTACTTCTGCTGACCATTGGTGAGTGTTATGAGCAGAATCATGTTGCTCCGAAATTTATATGTTAATGTACTATCTCCCAGTACCTCATAAAGTGAGTGCATTTGGAGATAGAGTCTTCAAAGAGGTAATTAAATTAAAATGAGGTTACTAATGTGGGCCTCAATCCGATATTACTGGTGCTCTTATAAGAGGGAATTGTGGCACAGATGTACACAGAGGGAAGACCAGATGAAGACAGAGGGGGGGAAATATTGCCATGTTTAAGCCAAAGAGAGAGGCCTCAGAAGAAACAAACGCTGCTGACACCTTGATCTTGGACTTCTAGTCTTCATAATTGTGAGAAAATAAATGTATGTTTAAGACATCCAGTAGTACTTTGTCATGGTATCTCTGGAAAATTAACACAGGTACAGTGGAAACTTGGCCATATGACCATTTCTAATGAGCTAGGGAGCTGTGTGTCTAGACAGAAGGGAAAAACAGAAACGGTGGCAAACAAGTCTCTATCCACTGTTTTAATTTACTTTAGGTCATGTAGCTTTAAGTTGAACAAATTATTCAAATCTAGGATTTCTAGCTTAATTTCTAGCACTCTGTTTTCTGTTTACCCCCCACCAACATGTCATTGAAATGCTGACTCTGGTCTTTGGTGCCTAAATGCATAGTAGAAATAATTTTGAAAAATTTATGAAGAGCTAACAGGAAAAAGATATTTAAGAATCTTAACATCACCATATGCAAATAGGCTTCTTTTCTGCCTCTAGGAATGATCAATTTGCTGTGGGTTCGCAAATTTTGTCAGGCCAACAGATCCCACAGCTGCTATAGAAAAATCCTAAATATATATCTCTGTAGAAGGGTAAATTATCTTCTGTGTTGAAGCAGTTTTCCTCTGAACTGTGCTTTTCCCCTTTATGCCATGGTTAGAACCCTTTTCAAGCTTATTGCTGCTGTGATCTTCTGTGCAACTCTATTTTAAGCTGTCTAAGATGGAATGAACTCTTCAGTTATTACTCTTAAGAAAAAAAAAAGAAAAGATTTGTACTGTAGTCAATATTGAACCTGGAATTAGAGAATCTCTGTAATACTCTATTTGGAGTTGGGAAAAGAAAAAGAGGACTCTTGAAACCATGGAAGACAATACTTAATTTCTGAAATAGTTATCGGGGTGGATCTTAGCATGACTGTATGTGGATAATATTCTGTGACTTCATGAACATAAACTAGCTATTATAGATTTTGCCAGTAAGGCAAAAACACAGAGGAGCCTTTTCAATATGACTGGAACAACTGCGATGATTAAATTATGCTGGTAGGTTATGTAAGGTATTGCCCTTCTTATTATCTAAGACATAGTTCTCAAACTTGATACCTACAGGAATTCTGGTGGTTAACATAGAGGGTGAAACAGGCTCCATTTTAGGTGAAAATTTGTACATCCATTTATCTAACAAATATTCATTACTTAATGACAGCATGCCTTCTTCTATGTACTGAAGAGGGAGTCCTTACCCCTATGGAGCTCACAAATGACAACAAAAGACACTAAAAAAAATATGGTCTCAAGTCTGTTATATATGTTGTCATATATATGTCATATATGTATGAAAACCTCTGTAAGGTTTTTTTAGTCAGGGAAAGACATGATCAGATTTACTTTCTAAATTTTAGTTTTGGTGTAAGAAGAGAGACCAGGGAAGAGCTCATCACAGTAGTCCATTGACAATGCTGAGTAGGATGAGGGTGGTAAAGGTGAAATAAAAAGATAGGATTCATGGTACATGTGGAAGGTAGACTCTGAAGGATTGCTGAAATAATGAATGAGGAGTGTGAAAAGAAGAAAAGTGTCAAGGAGGATTCATCTTCGGGGCTTGGGCAATTGGGTGAATGGTGGTGTGTTTCTGATAGAATGCGCAGTGGGGGTTGTAGCAAGTCAGAGTGTACAACTTATCTGCACCAAAATGGGACAGCTCTAACTTAGCTCAGAATGATGAAGGCTATTTTCTCTAACACATGTGATAATTAGCCTTGTTCTCTTGTTGCAAAGACACTTTACAACCTAATTCTTCTCTTTCTCTATAATAAGCTTCAATATGGCTGCATGACAGATGCACCTGACAGCAATAACTTAAGCATACCCTGAGAATGACTCTATGGTCTAAGAAGAGTGTTGGTTTGGAATTCCAAGGTAAGGAATCTGGGTGTGGCCAACCCAGAGATACATTTCTTATCTGTGAAGGACATCCAACCCCCTGGCCCACCCTTTTCAACACAGGCCATATAAGGGATAGAGTATTGGGGGAACCAGCCCCCAATATTTCAACATAGGTCGTTTCTATTTTCCCTAAGTGTCGGCTGGTCTGAGAAATAAAGAGAAAAGTACAAAGAGAGGTATTTTACAGGTAGGCCTCCAGGGTGACATCACATATTGGTCGGTCTGTGATGTCCCCTGAGCTGCCAAACCAACAAGTTTTTATTAGGGATTTCAAAAGGAGAGGGTGTGTATGAACAGGGAGTAGGTCACAAAGATCACATGCTTCAAAGGGCAAAAAAGGAGAACAAAGTTCACATGCTTCTGAGGCCAATAAAGATCATAAGGCAAATGGCAAAGCAAGATCACAAGGCAAGGGCAAAATTAGAATTACTGATGAGAGTGTATGTTTGGCTGTGCAGGTATTGTCTTGATCAACATCTTAAACAACAGAATACAGGTTCGAGAGCAGAGAACTGGTCTGACCTCAAATTCACCAGGGTGGGGTTTTTCCCCACCCTAATGAGCCTGAGCGTACTGCAAGAGACCAGGGCGTATTTCAGTCCTTATCTCAATTGCATAAGAAGACACTCCCAGAGCGGCCATTTATATACCTCCCCCTAGAAATGCAATTCTTTTCCTAGAGTCTTAATATTTAATATTCCTTGCTAGGAGAAGAATTTAGTGATATCTCTCCTACTTGCATGTCCATTTATAGGCTCTCTGCAAGAAGAAAAATATGGCTGTATTCTGCCCGACCCTGCAGGCAGTCCAACCTTATGGTTGTCTTCCCTTGTTCCCTAAAATTGCTATTATTCTGTTCATTTTCAAGGTGCACTGATTTCATATTGTTCAACCACATGTTTTACAATCAATTTGTACAGTTAGATACACTTATAGTGGTCCTGAGGTGATGTACATTCTCAGCTTACGAAGATAACAGGATTAAAAGATTAAAGACAGGCATAAGAAATTATAAGAGTATTATTTGGGAACTGATAAATGTCCATGAAATCTTCACAATTTATGTTTAGAGATTGCAGTAAAGACAGGCATAAGAAATTATAAAAGTATTAATTTTGGGAACTGATAAATGTCCATGAAATCTTCACAGTTTATGTTCCTCTGCCGTGGTTCCAGCCGGTCCCTCCGTTTGGGGTCCCTGACTTCCCGCAACAATAGAAGCCCTTTGTTTCAGGTTAAATGAGGTTTCTAGGTAGAGGTTGCTAGGTGAAGGGTGTTAAATGAAAACGCTATATAAACTGCACGCTTTCACAAATGGCAGCTCTTATCCTGTCCAGCTGACTACTACCAAACCTGCCTGGGATGAAGGTCTTCAATAAACCCTATGTTTTGTTCATTGGTTTCTGGTCCCTTCCTTGGCCTCTCAGACATGGCGCCATCCCTATTGGAATCAACTAGGATGTAGATGCCTTTACCCACCAAATCTCTCACCTTCTTTTCTCAAGCCTGTTCTTGATACCTCAGTCTTTTCTGCTGACTTCACTGTGTAGCCTCTGAGTTTTGGCTCTAAACTTAGCAGAGAACGGATAGATGATCTGACCTTTTCCTCTGGTTTCTGTGATCATAGAATTCCCTAGGAAAACACTTCAGGATGGTGGTGGGTGTTTTGAGACCAGGAGAATTACAGCTGCTTTTGGTGGGATTTAACCATGCAGGACGTGGTGCAAATTTCTATCTCTCCAAATGACACTCTTTGTATTTTTTCTCTGTGAACTGGCTAATGGTACAATAAAGCACCATTTCTGTTTGTTTGTTTCTAAATTTCAGCTCAAAATTGACAACATAATCTCAGAGATAGTACCCATGCAGTTATAATAAATCTTGAGGTCAATATACCAACAGCATATTTTTCAAAACATGATTACAATTTTGCAAAGTTTATTCTTATGGAAGCCTAAGATGTCATCAAACTTCTAGAAGATCTGAAACCATTTAACTAATTTTGAGTAGGCCTTAATACTGAGAGTGAAGCTGGTCCACTTCCTTATTTCTTTCATTGAAATGATAATTAAAGCATCTCTACTCTTAAGTGATTGAACCCATGCTGATTTTCACGGATGTGGTTGAAATAAAATCAGATCAAAAAAAATGTATGGCTTTTTACTGAACTCTTTGAGATTAAATCTACACAACTTTGCCAACCTAATTAAATATATGTGAATATGTAAACAGCATAGTGAAAACTATTTAAATAAAAAGCTCTGAATTCTGAGTTACGAGTCTGATTAGAGTAATATTACTGAATCAATTTTTTTCTTCATAAAGCTTACTTTTTACATGACCCAATTCCAGAGAGCTTCCAAATTTATGGTTCAATTTAATTTTATTTAACTATGGTCATTAAAAAGACCACAAATTTGCCATTAATCATTGATTATATTCAATCAGCATTCAAGGTGACTTATGTTTTCTCACTACTTGCTACATTACAATTTGCCAAACAGGCTTACTGGCATGAAATGAAACATTTATCTGTAAGTAGTTCGAGACTTCAGTTCAAACAGTACTAAGTACTACACTTTCTAATACTTTTTCTCTTAAAGACCCAGATTATTACTGAGTACAGATATGCTTATATTTCTAACTCTAGAAGATGAAAAGTTTTTCTTGGTGCTGTGGTGACAAAATGGTAAGTTCTACAAATGACGCCCAAACCGGTTTCATTGTTTGAATCATTCTCTATAAAGAAAACTTTAAATTTCTACTGTGATTTAGCACAATGTTCTTTCAAATCATCTTTTCTTGTGTTGATAAAGGGAACAGCCTGAAGGCAGGGCCCTCATGTCATTCATCTTAATGTCCCCCGTACTCTGTGCCTGATTCACAGAAGATAATTCCTATACAAAATCCCTGTGTAAAGGGATTTTGTATATTCTCTGAGTGAGATATTATATATTAAGTTGTAGCAATCATTTTTACCTCTTCCTCCCACCCTATACTAGATAAGGTGAAAAGCTCAAAACAATATATTTCATACCCTTCTATGGCTATGTTTATGGATGCAGTGGAAGTTCTACAAATAGGACACAGAAATGCAAGGCTTGAAAGGTGAATGGTGAAGGGGAATAGAACCCCAGGTTACCACCCCGTACAGGAGATGCTGAGCTCTTCCCCAGTGCAAACGGCGTGAACTTCCATGGCTCCACCCCAGTGCACACTCCTCCCAGTGCACAGGATGATTGGAGATTCTCCAGGGACCTCTTTATACTTCGTTGTCTCAATACCATTAGGTAACATCTTTACTGCAAAAAATGAGATCCCAAATTCTGATATTATGTCAAATAAACTCCACTGATTCCCAAGCATCTTTATGAGTTAGCATGCTAGAATTATATTTAAGGTCAAGTTTTCAAACATTGATAGGCATTGTTTGCCAAAGGGAACATGAATCCAAGGAAAAACATGGCACATCTTGCTGGAGCATCCATTGCATTCAGTGCTAAGAAATTTTAAATATAATTTTTGAAACAAAGAGTTACATTACGGAGTAAAAAACTGAACGAGATAAATTTGTAAGATAAATTTGTAAGATAAATGAGATTTTAATGCAATTTTTTCTCCATTATTCCCCATATACATAGAAAATAAGTGCTCAGGAGTTCCCTTCTGTGACTCCTAAAAGAAGATTTAGCTCTTTTGTTTCATGGATTGAGAGAAGAAGCTTCGCTCATAAGCCTGGCCCTTTACACCCTCAATTTCTTCATTACAACATAAAAAACAGTGGCGCATGTCCTACCTACCCCAAAGAGCTGTTGTGAAATAATATATGAGGCAGATATAGAAAATGATTACAAATATGAATTCTGAAACTTGATAGCTAGAATTCAAATAACAGCTCTGTCATTTTCTGTCTTTATACCAGTGGAAAAATTCATTACTTTTGGTCTCAATTTTTTCATCTTAAAAATGGGGATGTTTATAAATAATAATACCTGCCTCATCAAGCTGTTAAGCGAACCCTATGATCTGATGCAAATAAAAGTTCTTAGAATAGCATATGTCACATAAGATCTTATTATTTGTTATTATTAAAAGGTACAGCCATTTTGAGTGACATCTTTCCTATTAATAATGTTAATAACAAACATATATTAGGTGCTTCTCCTGTGCTAGAGATCTAATATGCATTATGTCACGAAAAACAACCTTAGGAGATAGGTGCTATTATCAATAATTTACAAATAAGAAATTCAAAAATGCAAAATGGATAAAAGCTTGCTCTAGGCTGAAAAAAAGAAACAACCAAATAAACAGTGGGCATGGAACGTGAAAGCTTGATTCTGACTTTGGAACCTGTTCTGTCACCTGACTATGAACTTCAGGTCTTCTTCGGAACAAGCACAGATGGGCAGTGATGAGGAAATGACAGATCACCTATATCAAACACCATATGTCAAACATCAATCTAGACTATGACATATCCCTTCTGATTTAACTCTTGCAATAACCACAGAATGTTGAGATTCCTGTGTCTATTTTTTTAGCGATAAAGAAAGAGGTAGGACTAGGATTCCAATCCATGTGTATTTGCCTATAAATCTCTTATTTCTGCTACCATTGTTCTATTAATTTTAATCTGAAAGAATCTGAAAAATTAGTTATCTGCCTCACATGAACCCCTAGAATATAACTTCACGTGAGAAGGGATGAAAAATTCACACTACAGAAATTTCAGATGGGCAAAAAGCCAGAAAATGCTATTAGAAAATGGCTTGTTTTGACTTTTAAAAAAGTAGTTGGGATGTAATGATTGCTAGTTTTTAAGTGCACATCTTACATATAGAGTTACACCCCTTATTGCGTGACTCAGTGTAAGACGACACTGAATTACTGTTATCACTGCTGTTGAGTTAAATGTGACCCAATGCTGTAAATGTGTTCTGCAATATGTTACACTAAAAGCCTGACTAATCATTTGCTTATGTTTGTTGAATCAAATAAAACTAGTCTAAATTCATTCCACTGTCTTCTTTCAAGCTGATAGTGTGTGGCTTTATCAAGCTACTAAAAGGAGATGAATGAGCAGAGGCTAAAAGAATTCTTATTCTTCTTTCTGTAACAAACATCACACAGTAAACCTTCAAAGGACGGGGGGATCAATTTCTTTCAGTTGTCAGTGAGGACACAATAAGTGACCTGGTCAAGGGAAGAGAGGCCTGAAAATGGCCTCTCTCCTGATGTCTCTCTATTTCAAAAGAGTGGATGATGTCGCTTCTATTTATAAACTCATCTGAAAATGCATGAGCTTTGCAAGGCCTTCTTTTTTCTTCTGTGGCTGCATCTTGAAAGGGCATAAATTAGAATAACAACATCACATAACCTAATATCTTGGCATCAACAAAGGCAATTTATAGAAACTTGAATTTACTATCAAGCAGTAAAGAAAGGCACATAAAGGGGGCATAGAGGCATCTTGATTTTGTAAGGGGTGAAGGCACTTTGACTAAGCAAAAATCTGTAAATTGGTAGTTGATGGATGACAAGATGAGGATGTTAGGAGGGGGAGCCTGGGCTTTGGTGGCAGGTGGACGCACCCACTAGTTGTGCCACCTTGTGTAAGCTATTTACCTTTTGAATTTCATTTCACTTATCTATAGAATTGGAGTAATACCTCACAGTGCTATTGTAAAGACTAAACAATTAACATGTTTGAACACCTAGTAGAGTGTCTAACCAATAGCAGTAGATGCTCAATAAATAGTAGCTGGTGGTATTAGTGTCATCACCACACTACCACCACCATCATCATAATCGTATGCAAGAGATCAGAAACCATTGCCATCAAAGTCTGGTTGCATTAATTTGTCCAAATCTATCACATAGACAAGTTGGTTTTGATGGTTTTCAGTCACTGATTCTTTTAAAAATAAAATCTTGCGAAAACCCTC
This sequence comes from Symphalangus syndactylus, assembly GCF_028878055.3. Lineage (NCBI taxonomy): Eukaryota > Metazoa > Chordata > Mammalia > Primates > Hylobatidae > Symphalangus > Symphalangus syndactylus. The sequence continues at coordinate 29,860,681 of NC_072438.2, forward strand.
CAAATATAAACCATGTGACCCAGCTTTAGAGATTGGCCATTGAAAGTATATAATGAGAAAAGGAGAACAAGAACACATACTTTTACAGGGATTCTGATCTGGCACCCCCTGCTTCTCTTATATGAAAGCAGATCTAGACTTTCCAGGCTCTTAAAATCCACAGAGACTAAGGATCATCCTAGGTCACCCTGTAAATAGCAATCTTGCTTTAGCTGCGGTCCAGGACTCCCCTGGGAGTTATGAGCTTAAACTAAGCCTCACCTAAAATTTAGGAGGAAACAGGGGCACCACAAAAAGTTCTTCCCTGCCCTGACACCACCCCATCCCCAGCTTCGAGGGCATGATGTGCTTTTCCTCTAAAATCGAAGAAAGAAAATGAAATAAAGTCGAGTGTTCACAGAAAGTAAATAATTAGTATTGACTAAAATTCAAAGCTGACTTACTAGATTTTAATTACAGTATGTTCCCATCTCCTAATTGACTGTTATACACTTTTAAATTAAGTTTAATAACAGTTAGAGGGGCACATGGAGAGTGGTCAGCACATGCCAAGCATGGTTCTCAGTGCATTGTGTGTTTACATAGATAAGGCTCACAGTAACCCTACAAAGTAGGTGGTACAAGTATCCTTGTTTTACAGAAAAGACACAGAGAGATTGAGTAACTTATCTAAGATCACACAGCTAAAAACAGCAGAGTCCATATCAGAAGCAAAGTTGATGGGTTGCAAAGTCAGTGCCCTTTATCTGCACTGGCTGCCTCACTAAAGGAGGGAACTCAATGTTATAATAGTATTGAAGCTGCAGGCTTCCCTGGGGATTATCTTCAGATTGAATAGACCTGATTTTATTGTATTTTGCTTATTCAATGTTATCTTATTTAGTAAAACTCCTCTAAGTATTTTAAAATCCATAATGGTTTCACTCTTCTTCCCACCACATTCTTTTATAAATGTATTTAAAGATACATATCTATGGGTCTGTGAGGTAACCTACTACTGTTTAAAAATTGTCCCGCTGGTTAAAAATACATTGAGAATTGTTCTGTTTATTTTAGGAAAAAGTAACTTTGACAATCAGTTTTGAAGATGCTCTAAAACTTCAGGGCATCTATCATTTCAACAAGATGACTCAGGGTTTTAATTAACTATTGATTAGGAAAGAAAGTAATATGCTTTAGTCAGACACACTGAGACAAGTGTTTAGAAATTCCCCTTTATCAATTAAGCAACTGTTTTCTGATTAGAAGGCACTTGGTTCTTAAATGATTGGTAGAAAAGAGAAAAAGAGAAATTGAGTCATCTTTGTTCATTTTTCATTTTGTTATGACCTGGAAAACCATACATGGAGTGAAAGGATGGAGGAAAAGAGCAGATTGGAATTTGAAACTACCTTTTCAGTGGGAGATGAACTAGGGCCAAAGGAGGAAGGATGCCTGCTGACAACTGTCATTTCCACAGACTTACTGGAGCAAAACGATGTCTAATGTTGAGAAGAAAAATTGAGTGTCTAGATTTTTTAAGTAGCTCAGAATTCTCATTTTGCTGATTTTTTAAGGTAGAGCTTGTTTAAAGGCTAAAGATTACAGAACCGGCCAGGGATTTAAGGGGAGCAAATGAGGGTGTCAGGTTTTTGGATTTAGCTGTCCACTGGCTGGAGGAACTGAGAAAGCTTACGGTGGCAAAGCCTTTGGCAAATGTAAGTCAAAATAAATTTTCAGCCCAAGACAAAATTATGTTATGTTGAAAACAATTCGGTTAGCACAATGTTCTTCTACGTGCCCAGGCAACAAAATTTCTTGGGATTTTTATCCACATTCTCTTTTATTGTTTTACTTCTATTATGAAGAAAATGTAGCTGCTTTATACTGAGATGAAATGTTTAAATGCATTCAAAAGTGTGGAAGGACTCAAACCAATCTTCACAATTCCAAGTTTCTATTGGGAGGTTTAAGACTTAGAGGAAAGTAAAGAAGTAGCCAATTGTGCGGAAGAATTTAAGTCCGCTCTAGGGAAAGAAGTTATCATAGTGCTATGGGTTTATTAGCTTTATTACTTACTGATCAATAAAAATAGGACAAAAATAAGGAATTTTCTCAATTAAAAAGTTTTCAACATATTAAAGCAGTATGAAAAATGAAACTGAAAGACATACACATTGCTGATCTTTTACTTCCTATTTTCAAATTTATTATGAATATTCTTATGGATTGGTGAGGAGAGAGAATATCAAATGGTATGAAAAATAAGTCATGATCTAGTATAAAGCAGAAATAGTAAAGGAGATCTCCAACTTAGATTTTGGGTTTCTAACATACCATAAATTTTTATCAAAGAACATGCAGACAATGTCAGAACAAACCAAACATAATCACCATTATTTCATTTCATTTCTTTACACACGAGGACCTACTGCCAAACCATCTTCTCATTTTTACCTTTGAATATTTCCTGGCTTTGACCATACTACAGGTGTTCATTCCCTTAGAATCTGAAGCCATCTGTCTTTGAACATACTGGCTGCTGACAACCCAAAGCCGGGTTCCTGTTGGCTTTGAAGAGTTTACCAGCTTGGAGAGGGAGAGACCTCTTCAAGAAGAGCAAGAGAGCGGAGGAGATGAGACCAACAGTTTGGAAGAAGACATTGTGTTGGGTACATATGCTAGCATGGTTTGGTCCTAGAACTAGCCAGAAGGTTGAAAAACAGAGTGAGAGTTTCATTACCCACCTACGGTTTAGGCCCGATTCCAAATCTTGTAATTCCCTCTCCCTAAACTCCCCCAGCACACTTAACTACATGTTCGAAGAATTACAGACAGTGTAGATCAGCATCAAACATAATGACTTTGCCACCTTCCTACTGCTAATGCCAAGTCTTATCACCCACCTCTCTCTCCTTCCCATCTTGCAGTAGCACTAAAAAAAGGATATCAAAATAACAACTATTAAGGATTACTATTATCCTAAATTCTGGAGTATTACATATGCATGTGAAAAAAGTTACCTACTGTACATTGTATCTATATGATCTATGTGAAATCTTCTGAACTATCATAGATAATATTTTTGAAACTATTTCCATAGTAAGTTCCATACTAAATCTTTCACTACTGTGAAGGTTCTTACTAGAAATGAGCCCTTCCAGGGCAGAAGCCACAGTCTATGTTTTCATCATACTCCCAGGGCCTAGCACAGTGTCTCACTACATTCACTTAGCATTCATTTATTGAGTAATAAATTTTTTTGTGAGTCTGAATACTGTACTTGTCAGTGATGGCAGAAATGGTGAAAGAGATAGAAAAGGATCCTGCTTTCATGGAGCTTACATTCTAACTTCCATAGCAGATGTTCAGGCACACAATGAATGGTTTTTCTAATAAATGAATGGTTGAATAAACAAAAGAATAAATGAATGAATAAATAAGTTTGTACAGGGCAAAGATAATCTAAATTTGAATACAGAGTTCACTTTGGTCTGGTTACCACCAGTCTGTCGTCCAACTCATGAAACGGCCCAATAGAATTAGAAATGTGTGTGTGTGGGTGGAGTGGGGTGGGGGTAGGGGGGTAGTTATGTGCTTAATATTTCATTCTCAAGACTGGTTGAAATGATAAGATCATTTCTAAGCATTGATACTATCAAACAGCAAATCACCCCAGTAATGTATTTATAAATCAGCATTTTCTAAAGAATGCTTTATAGAATCTAATTCTGCTTATTGTTACTGATGTTATGCCAAAACAGTTTTGTATGATGAAATAAGGTGGGGAACACTTAGTTAGAGAAGTTTCTTTTTTGGTAGGTCTTAGCAGAACTTTTAGCATGATAATAAGCAGTGTGTCTTCCAAACTTTAATAGAAAATTCATTTTTGAGAACAATTTAATAAAGCACACTTTGTTTAATATGGATATGAATAAACATAGTGGAAATTGCTGCTCTGCCTGGATTCCCTCTTCAGGACCAATGCACTTGTCTTAGTCATTCAGGCTGCTAGAATAAATGACCATAGATTGGCTTAAACAACAGATACTTACTTGTCATAATTCTGGAGGCTGGAAGTCCAAGATAAAGGTGCTGGAAGACTTGTTGTCTGGTGAGAGTCCCCTTCCTGCTTGCAGATGGCTGTCTTTTCACTGTATCCTCACCTGGTAGAAAGAGAGAGAGCTCTCTGAAGTCACTTTTCTAAGGGTGTTCACCCTATTCACAAGGGGTCCACCCTCATGACCTAATTACCTCCTCCAAACTCTACCTTCTAATATCATCACCATTGGGGTTAGGATTGTAACATATGAAATTTTGGAGGGACACATGCATTCAATCCATAACAGCATTCATCCTCTGCTCTTGACAATGTTGGTGGCTGAATGTTCATAGACGCACTCTTCTGGGCATTGCCCTCAGCTCCAGGGTCCTGCCCCCTGGAGTTTGGCCTGTGGACAATGACGGGGTAATGAAAGGATAAAGGCTCACTCACCCTTGTCTCAACTTGAGATAGAGCTTAAGGGGCATCCTAGCTCTAGAATTCCCTGTAGGATCAGATAAAGACCCAGTTGCATCCACATTGCAGGTCAGCTTCTCTCTCTGTGCCAACCTGTCTTCTCCACTTTCTTGTGGGTGTCTCTGTCCCAGAACATTCCCCAGTAAAATTTCTCTATGCAATTCCCCATCACCAAATCTGTTTTTTGGAAATTTAATCAAGACAATGAATGTTATTCCAATTGATCTGCAAGGCTCAGGTGAACTTTGAGCCACTCACTTCAGTGTGACCAAAAGTATGTTTTTGGAAACATTTGATTCATAGATTATTGAGGCTCAATCAATGTTCCAAGTCATTGAGAAACCCTCATTGTAAACACCTCTTTTTCTAAAATCCCATCTCAAGTTTTTGGTCTATACAATTCATTTGCGTGATCACCATGGGCAGCATATGACATCGTTTCTAAATTTTATTGGCATTACATTTTTATTTAAATTCAAAGTCAACTCTCTCATGTACTCAAGCCATCAGCAACATAGTTTCAGACTCATTTTGCCTAACTTTAATGTTAAACCTCTTTTTACTGTGTCTTACCCAAAAAGGAGTAATGAATCTGTAAATAAGGAGGAAAACCAAATGTCATTCTCTGAATTTTAGTAATTGTGTTTTGTTGAAATAGCTCTAGTATGAACTACAAACTTCCTAAGAAAAACAGTCCTGACTTTAAGCACACTGGACTGTAATCATATACATTTACATACATACACACATATGCAGTTGTATACACAAAGCATATTAAACAGCTGAAGGGAAGTAAGAGATATCCTTGTGAATCCCCTCAGTTTTTTTGCTGAAGAAACTGAGGTCCATTGTGGAGAAGTGACTTATTTAAGGTCCCATTGAGAGTGGTAGAATGAAATCTGCATCTCCAATTTCCAAAATATAAACTTAAAATGTCAGCCTGTTGTTCAGATGCATGTTGGTTGGGCAGGCAGAATGGCTATTAGCTTCATCCCATACCCAAAATTATTTAGCTGTAAAATCACAATAGAATTGTTTTACACAGCCACATGTCTCATTTGACTTCTAAAAAACTTGATTAAGCATACCTTTTTGGGGATGTAATACATGCATAAAGCTAAGGATACATGTAAACAGGACTGTATAAAAACTACCTTTCAATCTCGCCCCACACCAGTGAGCATTATAATTGATTAAATCATCAGTAAGAGATTCAATCAGCCATCCAGCAGTCTAAAAATCTACAATTCTAAAAAAAATTTAATAATGGAATGTGAACTGAAACAAAACAAAACACACATACGCAGATTGGCCTCACTTTAACAATTTCATCAGAAAGTGGTTTTTATAAACATATTTTTCTGTGCTTATCTTTTTATAGATTCAATCAGCACTACCTCACAGAAATCATGCACAGAGATTCCATGGCAACAGCCACATTCTGCACAGACACACACACAAAATCAACATGCTTAAATAATTATAATTCACACCCACTTAAGTCTATTAGATTTGGATTTCAGATACAAAAATAGCTACAATAATTTTTTTGCCAATTAGGAGCAGCTCTGTTATTAATGTTTTTGGTAAATTTCAACCATGTGATAATGGAAAATGAAAAAGCAAAACCCCAAAGGGAGGAATAAACAGTTCAGCACTGGTCTAGATCCTCTCACCATCAGCTGATTCTTTTGGGTTCATTTTTCAAGTGAATTTTGCCTCAATCATGAGCTACTTAAATGGAGCCTTTATTGGCAGTAAAACAGAATTGGTAGAACATGGGATCAGTACTTTTCCATCCAAAAAAGTAAATGACTTTTAAAATTTCAATCTTTTTCTCTATTAAAATAATATGGCTTTGAAAACCAGTTTCAGAAGAAAATTTCTAGATTTGAGCAATTGTTCAAGAGTCATGTTCCCAAGGTAACCTTGGTTTTACCTGTTGAGCACCTGAGGGACATGAATATAAAGAAAAGTTAAGGCTGGATCCATGTAATGTCAGCCATTAAAATACAGTAAAAAATTCCAGGCACTATCTTAGGGCAAAGGCTATAAAAAAACAACTCAAATTACCTGTGGCTTATGGTGGTGTTTTGTCAAATTTTATAACGCTGACCAGTTACAATAGAACTACTCTCAGTTCTCATTCAAATGGAGATTCCTGGCTCTCACTCCTGTTCCACAGAATTCAAATCTGTAGTGTTCTACTACTGATGAAGCAAGTGATTCTTTGGTAAAACACTAAAGGAGTGAGTCTGGACAGGAAGTACCTACCAACAACTAGGAGCTGACATGAACTTGTAAAGGAGTAAGATCTGGAAGTTCTTTAAGCCTGGTAGCAACATGTAGCTGCTGTGGCTTTGTGATATAGTTCCTGGTAGGAAAACGGGGTATAGTGGGCATGAAAATGCATCTTAAATATTAAAGACCATAGTCAGGCCCGGGCGTCGTGGCTCACGCCTGTAATCCCAGCACTTTGGGAGGGCGAGGTGGAAGGATCACCTGAGTCCCGGAGGCCGAGGTTGCAGTGAGCCGTGATCATGCCATTGCACTCCAGCCTGGGCAACAGAGTGAGACCCTGTGTCAGAAACAAAACAAAAAAAAAGGCAATAGGGAGTGGCAGCAAAGACAGGAGTTTATCCAAGAGCCACTCAGGAGGCACAACTGTGCATCTACCTGATAACTACCACATTATCGTCTGAATCAGAGTGTCTCATTAATAATAACCATAACAATGAAAGCAACGTCAATAATTACAATCCATTTGTATAACTCTTTGCCATTTGCAAAACTTAGTTTATAATGTCCATGGAAATGAGCATGGAAGGATTGAAGAGCAAAACCATAGAAAGTCAGGAGAGACCGTTTTATCTTCTTTTGCTGAACTCGACTGTAAACTCCATGAGATCCTGGCCTCTGCCTTCTCAAAAAGTGACTGGTTTCTACTACAGTCTCAATCAATATTTTTGAAATGATTAATAAATGAATGAATAATACAGGACATAAAGAGGATGTAATTTGCAGAGAATGAGAAGAAAGCACTTTCTTAGATAATACCTGACCATATATTGTTCCCTGTCTAAATCAAGTAACTAAATAAAACCCAGTATATGACAGCAGTGAGAGAGGAAGAACATTCCAGCACAACTGCAAGAGGGTTTGACGACCATATTTTAGAAACTGAGAGCAGCAGCTGTTGGAGTCGGCATGCTTACATAGAGTTGTTCAGCAACAAATACGGAAAGAATTAGCAAGATTTGTGGAAATTCAGTTGCCAATCATTTAAATTTAAACACTGGGCCCCTGAAGTCAGAGAGACTGCTATAAGGAAGTGATCAGTCCAATGTCAGCCGATAGGACACAGCCTAAAGCACTAAAGAGTGGAGAAATACTTCCTTCAGTCACAGATGTCTGAGAATTTCACCAAGACTTTAACAGAGAGTGATTTATCTTCCACACCAGAATTATTACATTCTCATTAGACCTGCGATTAATGTAGTTTGGGGTGGGTATATGGGAGGTGTTTGTGTGTGAGAAAGAGTGAGTTTCAATACCATTGGGCTAATCAATATTTGATGATTGTAAAAACTTACTCCTGGTGTTGTTGAAGCTAAATGTACAAATTCAGAGAGCTTCTGGGGCCCCGAGTATACAGAGCATGTGAATAGCTGTCTCTCCCCACTTCTTGCCACAGACACACACACAGACACCCAAAAAGGCAAGACATTACTCACACCGTTGTCTTTTTTTTAATGTCAGAAGAACTCTGTAAGGTTAGTGTGGGCTTAAGTCTTTTCATTTTATAAAAGAAGCAATTGAGATACAAAAAATACAGAAAGTTCACAAAGATAATAAAAGCTAGAGCAGAGATTTAATCCTAGGTCTTCTGATTCAAAGTCACTTTTTAAAAAATACAGAATTGGGTACTGGAATAAGATTAGCTATTTTAATAAAGAATTATGTTTTCCCCCCAAATACAGTGTTTAAAATGTCATGCTATAATTTTATACCCATAGTTTGGCAGAGATTCACCATAAAAAGTTCAGATAAATTTCCATTTTACAACTCTGTGTAAAAAAAGGTGAAATCAGAAATGAATACAAACTATTCTAAGTTCAGATTCTATAAATTTTGATGAGTTAAGAAAAAAGATGAAAGAAAAGAAAAAAAGAATATTGAAAATTTTCATGTGGAACTTCTATTTATAAAGGAAATTTATGTCAATAGAGAACTTAAAACTATTAATCTTTTTATTGGAGACACCTGGCAGAAATCACCTTAACCAAATGATCAAAATTAACCTCAACTTTAAAGAGACAAACTGGCTTTAGATGTTCCTGGGAGGCTGCTTAGAAGGACACAGCATCACTTCTGTGAAATTCTGCTCAAATATGTATAACCTGAATTTGATCATGAAAAGACATCACACACCCACAATACAAAATAACTGCTGTGTACTTTTCTAATGGTTCAAAACCATGAAAGAGAAAGAAGAGACATAGAAACCGTTACAGATTAAAAGAGACTAAGAAAATGTGATAACTAAATGCAACAAGTGATCTTGGTTGTCTCTTGAACCATTATAAAAAACACATTAATGGGACCATTGATGGAATTTGAATACAGTCTCCAGACAGCAGGATTATATCAATGTTAATTTCCTGATTTTTCTAAATGTACTCTGTTAGTAATAACATTTTGGGAAACTAGATGATGGATATATAAAATTTATTATATTAATTTTGCAACTTTCTTCAAGTCTAAAATTATCTCAAAAATATTTAAAAATTAAATTTAAAAAATTTAAATGGGTAGATTTCATATTCTGTTCTTACCATGATAATTTTTTTAAACAAAATTAAAATATGATCAATCTTAGTGCTGCAAAAGGTCTTACTGATAAAGCAATTAAATCTCATAGCTGAGTATTGTAACTTGTCCAAGGTTGCAAAGACCTTGAATCTTGGTCACTGGACACTGATGTTCTTTCTTTAGTACTGCGTCCTACTTCATCCTCAATTCTCTAAAAACATGAGGACACTGACATCAGCCTGCTCTTAACATTTCATGTCTTTTTCAGAGACAAGGGAGGATGATGTTGACAACAGATGTTGACCATGTGGATGTAACAGGTCAGCGCTTTGCCCAGGAAAGCACTTGTTAACAGCAGCTCAAGGGAGAATACCCAATGAAGCAATTATGTGTGGAGATATCTGAAGGTGAGGGCTTATTATTAATGGGAGACCAAAGATCACAATTTAAAAAATCCACTAAGAATTAAAATACACAGAAAAAATTATAAACAAATAAGGTAAATGAGGGAATTATAGTGGAAGAATAGTAACCAAGGACTGTGGCTTAAATCAGTGGTCTTTAAACGTTTTTGCTCACTTATTCATTAAAAAGATTTTGGGGAAAACTTGCACATCTTTAAGTTGACATCTAAAATTTGCACATCTTTAAGTTAACATCTAAAATTTTATCTTTGGCATATAACTAATTGCAAAAGATACAATTTCTGGCAAATTCCAAATAATGACACTTCTTAATTAAACTGTCAGGTAACTCTGTAATATCTCTCCAAAGCAATATAAACACAACAGCAAGATGAAAGTCATGATCATTTAACAGATAAAGGCATGCTCTTCTTTTCCAGTTGAAAAGTTCACATTATTTTTATTCATTTAAACTAATATTTCCATCCTAATTCTCTCACAGAGTTTTATCCTAAAAGAAATTTTCGTACATGAAAGCCTTTCATGATCACCGAATCATGCTTCAATGCCACAAAAATATGTGGGTAAATTGAAAGGTAAATTGTTTTTAAGCATCCAGTGATACTTAGGCTCTAAATATTAAATATTTTTCTGGATTGAGTTATAATTATAAATATCATAGGGTTTAATTTTTAAAGAAAAACATAAATAATTACTCACACAAGAAGTAAGAATGTTATTGGTAATAATCTCTTAATTAAATGGATGTGGCTGGGGCTTTTCCATGTATAGTTCACATAGCCAAAGATGAAGACTACTCATTAGCATTATCATCAATACTGTTATAATAACAAGACAAGGTTCAGCACTAATTCCATTCTTTGTTTTTATTTTTTACAGATTTAAGCTTAGAGAAAAATTTGTCACCTAAATCAATGAATGAGAATGGAAAGAGTTTGATTTTAGCAGGTCATTTAATTCTTCAACTCCTTCTGTGTATTTGACAAAAATATTACACAGCAATCACTTTAAAAATTATTTTTAATGACCTATCATTAAACTATTTTAAAATATTTGATTTTCAATATTTGATATTTTAAAATATCAATTATTTGTAATGAACTATTTAGGTAGATAGTCCTTCAGTAATATTGAATTGAAAAGCACCTGTCTTGAACAAGCAAATTTTTACCCAGACATGAAAGTCACCCCCTTTTCCACAATGCTACCAGCATTTCTAGTTACCTCTTTTTTGTGGATAGTGTAATGTTTCCACCCCATTGTAACGCATCAAGGAAATTATCTAGATGTTGAGAGCCAAAAATTTTTGTAAAGTGGGAGAAGGCGTGTTATGAAAGGCAAATGAGATTCCTCAGGACCAGGCTTACTCTCTTTAAGAGCAATTTTGGGGGATGAGGAAGAAGGGAATTACATGTGGAAATTGAGGAGCTAGAAATTGATTCCCTTAAAACTATCCATTTCTCAGATACTCCTTGGCAAATTTTGTGTATACCCAGAACTATGCATATGCCTGGGTCCTCTTAGATTATGCTAGGTACAAAGAATTTTCACCAAGACAGAACACAAAATGCAAGCTGCATGGAGGAAGACATTTATGATGGTGTCACTGCATTAAATACATGTCTTCAAATTATGAAACTACTTATCAAAGTGTCTTCAGAGGAAAACTAGACCTTTGAGTTATTCCAATAAAAAAAGTGGTTTCCAATGGTACATTTGGAAAATATTGCATAAGTCCCCTCTGGGAAGGACTACAATTCACATTAGCACACTTGAGTCTCTGAAAAGTCTTGCACTCAGGAATACAGTTTAACTTTATTTAACTCAGTTTCACAAATATATTTGCCCATGTACCTCTTTTTTTTATTAACATCTTCCTGAACACACTTTCAGGGTTGCTGAGCTATAGTTTTATTAAATAGAAAGGTTATGTCAAATCCTGACAGTGACCAAACCTTTGATAGTCATCTAATAAATATTTGTTACCCAATTTATGGATCACATGTAAAGGGAGTTAGATTGACAAGAAACATCAAATAGAAATTGAGGAGCAGGAATTTTATCATAAAGGAAATCTTCAAACTCATTAAACTTATCAAATAGAATCTGGTATCATCCTGAAAATAAAAACCAAAGCTATCACCCAGGGAATCATCTCAAGCTCCCACCATTGCTTCCCCTCTGGGAGCCGTGGCTCTGAGGGAGGAGTACCTCACGTAAGAACTCTCAATGTGGTCACTGCAACAGGATCACAGAGGAGGAAGCCTTTGGGCCACCGTGACGTATGCATAATCCTGTCATCACACAACGGTCATTGGGAGACCTTTTATCTGGGTGGGGGAAATCATTGCTTTTTCTACTCATACAATGAGAATCTAAGGGTATAGCTGACTCTCCTTTGGTGCTCACTTTGCAATAGGGAGAGAGCAGAGGTAATGTGCCTCATAAATAACTCTGTTGGGTATGATACAACAAAGAGAGAGCTGCATGGGGTGCAGAAAAGCCTGACGCCATCTCTTTTCCATTTGCCAACCGGATAAACTCGAGTATTTCCCCAATTTCACTGAGCGCCAGTTTTCCCATTTGCCAAAATGTTACCAACTTAAACATACCAATGGATTATGTGATCCCTTCTTTTTAACTGTGGAAGGGAAAACTGCCTGCTTTTATAAAGAGTACTTCAACATTTTCTTGCCTTAGATGCAAGAAAATAATGTCCCAGTAAGTATTGTCTTTAATTGACTTGATTGCCTAACTGGTTCTGACAACTTCCTTCAGAATATAACTTTTATGTAAACAATCAGAATTCTTTAGAAGTAAAAAATTTGACCTTTTCAGCTTAAAAAGATCATAAGGACACAAACAGAAGATATCCTGCATTAAAGAAACAAGGTCAACTTTTATAGTGTTTTACAGTCTGTTATATCTTTGAAGAAAAAGTGTCACAAATTCCAATGTTCATAATCACAAGTTTTTTCAGCCAAGTAGAAAGATTTTATAGATTAAGAAAATTTATGTTTTTTTAAATCGATGTATCTATTTGGGCATATTTAATTGCTTGTATCAAAAAATTTATGCAACTGGGAGAAAAGATTTTAGTATTAGCAATGATGAACAATTATACAATGAAAATTAAGAGAGAAAGTATTCTTTTCATTCTCAGTGGATAAAGAATAAGTTTAATTAACACAGGGAATGTGTTTCTCCCCCACCTTTCTCTAACAGAGATGACAAGAGAAAGAAGACAGAATTAGGTCATTCCCTCTTGATGACTGTGCTGTAACAAGAGACAAAATGAGATAAGCTTATTTTACAAGATAAATAAGTGCCATTTTTCTGTGATTACTTTATATTGCTATGTTTTTCCCTTCCCCACGTCTAAAGTTCTTTTTGTGTAACATTTGTAAATTGGACTTGGAGGACTTGCAGCAGTAAGGGTCTTATTTTTCAGTACGTGTTTGCATGAAGTCAAATGCTTTCACCTAATACATTCCAGGGGAAAGCTCTTCCTGTGCTGTGTTTTTATGACACTATCTCAGATCATTTCAAAGTAGTATCCAGAGTCTCAGTGAATATTGTTTTTCATATAACTTTAAAACGCCACAGTCTGATGTTTAATAATAAGCACAGAATAAAATATCAACTATAAGAAGCATGTTGCCGAGAACTTGCAGCCCACCTGAATTATTTTATTGAACATGACATGGAGGAGAAAGGAAGCAGTGATTACTTGTTGGATTCTAAGCAGAAACAAAGTGTTCCCTAAGGATCTGTAAGTCCTATTCAAAGGAACAAACCAAAGAAAGTGGCTGGCCACTGTGTTTTTCTTAAAGTGTCTCAAGTCTTCATCCAAATGAGAATAGGTCTTCATAAAGATAACAGTAAAATTCAATGGACAAAGAACACTGTCACATAGCCAAACATGTCACATCATGTGCCTAGCAAGAAGTGATGGCAAATTTGTAGCAAGAATACCAAAACTATACTGTACCAAGAGTACAATATCATAACATCACAGTACTATGTTAAAACTGCTCAATGTTTTTGTAAGTCAGAACAGGTGAAATTTCAGTGGTGTCAAATGCTTCAATCTAATAACTGAGAAAAGCATTACGTATAAAATCAAGGATTTTCAAATGCTTATTGTATCAATCAGGTTTTTTCAGAGAAACAGAACCAATAGGCTATATAGAGATATAAGATTTATTATAGGAATTAGCTCAGGTGATTCTGGAGACCAAGAAGTCCCACATTATGCCATCTGAAAACTGGAGAACCAGGAAAGCCAGTGGTATATTTCAGTCTGGATCAGAAAGCTTGAGAACCAGGGAACCAATGGTGTAAATCCTAGTAGAGTCTGAAGGCCCAGGAACCTTGATATTCAATGTCCCAGGGAAAGAGGAAATAGATTTCCCAATTCAAGAGGCAAGAAATAATGGGCCTTTCCTCTACCTTTTTGTTCTATTGGGCCCTCAACAGAAGAGAAGATGCCTCCCCACATTGGTGAGTACACATCAGTCTTCTTTACTCAGTGCACTAACTCAAATGCTAATCCCTTCTGGAAACTCCCTCATAGACACACCCAGAAATAATGTTTTGCCAGCTATCTGGGCAACCCTTACCCCAGTCAAGTTGACACATACAATTAACCATCACACTTATTTAGTGCTGCTTCTGGGAGAACATGCACTGATTCTATACTATCATAGATTTAGAAACCAGTTCTTTTCCTTTTTTCTGTTTTCAGGGATAAGTATAACTCCTACTTAACCTAATTTAAAACTTAGGCTCTGTTGTCGGATGAGCTGGACCTGAGTGCAAGCTCCACCTCTTACTGAGTGTGATCTAAGGCAATTGACTGCCCTTCTCTACCTCAGTTAATTTTCACCTAAAAAATGCAGATAATAAAACTGCCTCCTTCTTAAGATTGTTTTAAGGATGATGTAAGATGACGCTGATGATGTACACATACACCTGGAGCTCTATCAACTCTTTGAATTAATGGAGCCTCTTTCATTCCTTGGTCCCCTCCATGTCCAGTCAGCCTCATCCTCGTTGTTCTTTCTTACCCAGCCTGCACTTCATGGTTGATCACCTGAAACACTGCCTCACTGGCATTCAATGACATTATTATATTATTATTGTCCCAGCAAAATCCCAGTGCTAGCTTGCTATTAAACTCCACTCACATTCTTGGCTGCTAAAGCTCTGCAGCTGAGTGTTGAATAAATTCACACAGTTATGCACATAGATGCTACTACAAAGTATTCTCTCACACATCACCTGAGACCTCAAACCTGCCCAATGACATTTCTTTGTATCCTGAGCCAATGCTTGTCTTCTTCATCAACTATCTCAAATTATCTCCTCATTCTCTAGGGTTTTTACGAAAGACTAATATTTGTGGTCCCCTCCAATTCATAGGTAAAGACTTAGTGATGATATTAGGAGATGAAATTTTTGGGAAGTGATAAGGTCATGAAGGTGGAGCTCTCACTGATTGGATTAGGGCCCTTTTAAAAGAGGCCCCAGAGAGCTCCCTTACCCCTTCTACCATGTGAGGACACAGTGAGTAGATGGCCGTCTATGAACCAGGGAGCAAATCCTCACCAGATACCAAATCTTCTAGCTTTTTGATTTTGGGCTTCTCAGCCTGCAAAACTGTGAAAAATAAATTTTTGTTGCTTATAACCACCTAGTTATGGTTTTTTTAGAGCAACCCAAACAAACCAAGACAGTTCTGTTGCCTTTTCCAAGAAGACTTTCCTGATGTCTCCACACTGTGAGGTGCTTTGAAAGCCAGCACCTCACAGTGTGCTTGATACCATTATAGCGCATTATGATCAACTCAAAGATAATACTACATAGATGATATCTGTTGCATGGATGACTGAATAAATATTATTTCCACTCCGCTAGCCCTACTGCATCATCATAAACTGTTCTGGAGTCTGTTCCTGTACATCTGCTCATCTCCTGGCCCACAACCTTCTTGAGTCATAATTATATCTTATCCATCTCCATATCCTTAACACTGCCTCTAGAGTGCATACTGAATGCTGAATCACCTTTTGTAATTGCATTTATTGATCAGTAATTGAATTGTAATATTAATTAAAATAAGCAGTTCATTCATTCAGCAATTATTATTAAATGCTGATTATGCACCTCTACTATGATGGTTACTGGTAATGCAAAAATTAAAAGACCCGGTTCTCTTCCTTATGAAGTGTGTTGACTAAGCAGGAGAGATGTAAACATACATTTGCTATATGATATGATGATCACTCTGGGGGAAATATATACAAAGTACTGTAGAAATGCAGAGGAAAAAGCACCCCAGGTGTTAGAGTCAGGTAGAGAAACTTCTCTAAAGATAAAACGTTTAAGCTAGTGCTTCAAGTATTTCTCTTTTTGTGATTCCCTGTTCACAAAACACACTTAAAAAGTTCTCATTGGTCTTCTGAATTAACTTACTCTATTAGCAGGGTTCTCTGTTTGCAAGTCAAAGGCAACCATTAACCAAGGAGAGAAAACAGGCCTGTACTGGTTTAAGTGCCCCATCCAGAAAAAGACAAAGCACCTTGATTGACAGCCCTTTATGAAAATTGTATGCACTGTGAGAGGAGAGTTCTTTTTTTTTTTTTTTTTTTTTTTTTAGCATTTCTTGGACCTTTATTGCATTCTAGGTGCTAAGTGCTTTACACGTATGAATTCATTTAATTCATTTTTTTTTATTATACTTTAGGGTTTTAGGGTACATGTGCACAATGTGCAGGTTTGTTACATATGTATCCATGTGCCATGTTGATTTCCTGCACCCATTAACTCGTCATTTAGCATTAGGTGTATCTCCTAATGCTGTCCCTCCCCCCTCCCCCTACCCCACAACAGTCCCCAGAGTGTGATGTTCCCCTTCCTGTGTCCATGAGTTCTCATTGTTCAATTCCCACCTATGAGTGAGAACATGCGGCATTTGGTTTTTTGTCCTTGCGATAGTTTACTGAGAATGATGTTTTCCAGTTTCATCCATGTCCCTACAAAGGACACGAACTCATCATTTTTTATGGCTGCATAGTATTCCATGGTGTATATGTGCCACATTTTCTTAATCCAGTCTATTGTTGTTGGACATTTGGGTTGGTTCCAACTCTTTGCTATTGTGAATAGTGCCGCAATAAACATACGTGTGCATGTGTCTTTATAGCAGCATGATTTACAGTCCTTTGGGTATATACCCAGTAATGGGATGGCTGGGTCAAATGGTATTTCTAGTTCGAGATCCCTGAGGAATCGCCACACTGACTTCCACAATGGTCGAACTAGTTTTCAGTCCCACCAACAGTGTAAAAGTGTTCCTATTTCTCCACATCCTCTCCAGCACCTGTTGTTTCCTGATTTTTTAATGATGGCCATTCTAACTGGTGTGAGATGGTATCTCACTGTGGTTTTGATTTGCATTTCTCTGATGGCCAGTGATGATGAGCATTTCTTCATGTTTGTCTATCAATTACTCTGTATTCCCCTCATCTGTTTTCCTTTTTCTGCTAACAACGTCTCCCCATCTTACTTTAAGAACTCTCCTCTCCAAAACACATGGAGAGGAGAGTTCTTAAAGTAAGATGGGGAGACGTTGTTAGCAGAAAAAGGAAAACAGATGAGGGGAATACAGAGTAATTGATAGACAAACTCTCCAATGTATGTTGACTGTTTTGGTTCTCAAGCCAGCTATATTTCCTAATATATATTTTCTAAATGTGCTTCCTGGTTATGTCAGTGTCAGATCTTTCAGTTGCAAATAAAAGAAACCTGACTCCCAGTGGCTTCAATAAATAGAGATGTAGTTTTCTCACTAAATGAGAATTCTGGAAGGTGCTGGTCAAGGGCAGGTACAATATCCACAGTTCATCTTAGGGCCGTTCACTCAAAGTGTGGTCCAAGGGCTGCTGATGTTAGTCTAAACTGGTCTGTGATGATGCTATGGATGGAATTGTGTCCTCCCAAAGTTTATATGTTGAAGCATTAACTCCCTGAAATGTGACTATTTGGAGATAGGGCCTTTAAAGAGGTAATTAAAGTTAAATGTCATCATAAGGGCAGGGAACTAATCAAACATGACTAGTGTCCTTAAAAGTGGGAGGTGAACAATGAGAACACATGGACACAGGGAGGGGAACATCACACACCAGGGCCTGTCAGGGTTAGGTGTCCAGGGGAGGGATAGCATTAGGAGAAATACCTAATGTAGAAGACGGATTGATGGGTGCAGCAAACCACCATGGCACATGTATACCTAGGTGACAAACCTGCATGTTCTGCACATGTAACCCAGGACTTAAAGTAAAAAAAAAAAAAAAAAGAATAGGGAGAAGCATGGCAACCATCTGCAAACCAAGGAGAAAGGTCTCAGAAAAACCTTAACCTCCCAACTCCTTGGTCTTGGTCTTTCAACCTCCACAACTATGAGAAATAAATTTCTATTGTTTAAGCCACACAGTCTATGGTATTTTTTTTATGGCTACCCAAGCAAACTAATACAGATAAGACAAGCATAGAAAATTGGAGTAAGCATTTAGAAACTTGGATAACAATTTGACAGAATTACTTTATGTCTTCTGAATCTAATAAAACAGAGGAACATGTATTTTTAATGGATTTTTCATTTTTTATGCATTAATTTTTATTGTATTTTAATCAGCCCACAAGAGGTTGAATTTTTTTAAGTTATCTTTAACCACAGATGGCATGAGAAGCACGGCCCTAGGGAATCCATGCTCTTTCCATATTTCTTTTGGCTTTTGTTTTTGTATAAGTAACTTCATGGTCTCAAGATAGCTGCTATACCTCCAAGCATCATATCCTTATTCCAAGCAGAAAAAAAGGAGAAAAGTTAAAGGTGAAAGTAAATAGAGGTGCCTGTTGAATTCATCTCTTTTAATCAAGAAAGCAAAAACTGGCCTGGCACGGTAGGTCACACCTGTAATCCCAGCACTTTGGGAGGTTAAGGTGGAAGCCCAGGAGTTCAAGACCAGGCTGGGCAACATAGCGAGACCTTGTCTCTACAAATAATTTTTTAAAATTAGCCAGCTGTGGTAGCATGCACCTGTAGTTCCAGCTACTCAGGAGGCTGAGGTGGGAGAATCGCTTTAGCCTGCGAGGTCAAGACCAGCTTGGATAACATAGCAAGTCGTCATCTCTACAAATAATAAAAAAAAAAATAGCCAGAAGTGGTGGTGGGACAGTAGTCCCAGTTACTTGGGAGGCTGAGGTGGGAGAACTGCTTGAGTGTTGGAGGCTGCAGTGTACTGTGATCGTACCATTGCACTCCCACCTGGGCAACAGAATCACAGAACCAGACCCCATCTCAAAAAAAAAAAAAAGGCATAAACTTTCTGGAAAGCTCATACTAGAGACTTCTGCTTCCATTATGTCTTAGTCCATTTCTGCTGCTATAACAAAATGCCACAGACTGGGTAATTTGTAGATAATAGAAATTTCTTTCTCACAGTTCTGGAGACTGAGAAGTCTAAGATCAAGGGGCCAGGAGATTCAGTGTCTGGTGAGGGTTTTCCCTCTGCTTCCAAGATGGCACCTTGTTGCTGCATCCTCACATGGCACGAGGGCACAAAGGGGTAAATGCACTCCCTCAATACCTTTTATCATGGCACTGATCCCACTTATGAGAGAGAAGCCCTCATAACCCAATCACCTCCCCAGGACCCTCTCTTAATACCACCACCTTGGAGGTTAAATTCCAATGTATGAATTTTGGAGGGAAACCAACATTCAGGCCATAGTGATCTATTAGCTAGAAGGGAGAAGGGAGATAGCAGTTGAGTAAGCTTAAATGCATAATAAACTGGTTTTACATCAATCTCTTGAGAGCTTAGGTAGTATAAGTTTAGATCCTAGCTCTTTCTAAATATGCGATGATAGATGATGATAGATTACAGATGATAGATAGATAGATAGATAGATAGATAGATAGATAGATAGATAGTTAGATAGATAGATAGATAGATAGATAGATGATAGATTGCACTGCCCTATGGAAAATCCACCAACATAGGGCTCATTGGGAGGTCATGCACGTAGCAGCCAGTCAGCCTTTCCTTTTAATTCACTAAACCAGCAATGACTCCATCTGTTATATATATGCAAGGCAGTGTACTCATGGGAGTGCTTTAACATAAATTGCCACATTTAACATACGTAACTGTTTTAGCAGCACCAGGGACAAATTCTAAGACCATAAATTTAGGTCATTAGTTAAAGAATAAACTTCCAATAACCACCCCATTCTAAGAGTCTTCATATAAATTGAGATTATTTGGTAACTAGGCATTTGTTTAGCACTTTCTATCTTTTAAAGTTTTGATCTGGAAATCCATTTCATATCGTTATTGGTTCTATTTGAATGATAAAGGAACCATACACAATATTTGGGAACTAAACCAACATCATACTTCCACACAACTGGTATTAGAAGTCAGATCTCCTGAATTACATATGTCATCATTTCTTGACTTTTCATAATAAGACCAATCAAGATTCAAAAAGAGACCCATTATTGTCACACCAACATGGCACATGTATACATATGTAACAAACCTGCATGTTGTGCACATGTACCCTAAAACTTAAAGTATAATAATAATAAAAAAAATTAGAGTCCAAAAAAAAAAAAAAAAAAACTCTTTGCTCCAGGTCTTTTAGCCTCCTTGTTTCCTGCTCACAACTAAATAGTTACATCCCTGCAGGATATTTAAATGCTAAACTATTTTTAAGATGAATGTTTTCTCTCAAGGTAAGTACAATTTCTTGTGTGTGTTTTCATTCTTTCACTCATTTGAAAAAATGGGACACAGCAAAAAAGAAGACAAACGGGATTTACTAGAAAACCAACATTTACCTCAGTGACTAATACAACATAATTGTGAAATTTTTACCAAAAAAAAAGTTGAGTGCTTTTTTGCCTAGGTTGAGATCTCTCGTTCTCAATCCTCTATACTTTTTCACTAGCTATTATGTCACCTTCCTCTGCCATCAGACACTGTAATAAAAAGCCATCTCTGAGGACATGAACAAGACCATTCATGAAGACAACATAGAGAAAAAGTGAGCAGACTGTGTCTATTTCAGAATCTCCCTACCAGCCATCCTGAGCCCAATGTGACAATATCTTGTTGTAAAGATCATGTAAAGTAAAAATTTATATTAAAATGTCCAACATTGAAGTGGCAGATGTTTTTTTTTTTTTGACCCAGTTTAAAATAGATTCAATTACTGTGTAGATGATGTAATGCCCTCATACCTACACATGTTGTTTTACGGCTCTTTCAAATGTTATCCCACCATTGAATATCCAATCATTTATGCCAGTAATTGCTGTGATTCTTGAACAGAATTGAGATGTGCTTATTAGTTTACCCTGTCAGCTATCTGAATATGGAACGGAAACAAAATAAATCAAGATCAGTGCCTGGTATGTTGGGATATAATCTACAGCCTGAATCAAAGAAAGTAAGACATGTAACAAACAATTCTGTGTAATGGAAAGGGCTCTGGACAGCACATTTGAATCCCATTTCCCAATGGTGGATCAATGGTCAAATCACTGAATCTACCTGGGCCTCAAGTGTCTTAGATATTGACTGCCTAGGATGAACTTTATGATCCTAGGATTCCTTCTGCTCTGTGGTTTACAAAGGTTAAAAATTGATGGACTGTTGACTTAATTCAGACCTATCTTTGTGTGCCTTTGTATATTTTGGCCCAAAATATTGTGAATTAGTTCCAAACACTTAAAAATTGGGAAACATTTCTCAATAATATAGGTTTCCAGTTTCTCGTGGAAAAAAAGAATTAAAAATCCAGAAAGAGTAGACTCATATTTCTGGTACTCCACCTTTCAGATTGGACCTGTACTTTCCATATGAGGACAGTTTTTATTGTTCCATATTGTCTCTTGACCTGTGTTATCTGTGTGTCCCCTACTGTCAGATGGTTTTACAATCCTAACTGTCAGGCCTTTATATTTGCAGTTCCTTCTTCATGGAATAACAGACCTCCAGATATTCACCTAACCTGGCTTTATTTTCTTCTGAACAGTTATCATATCTGAAATTATGCTTTTTGTTTGTTTGTTCATGTTTGGTGCTTGCCCCTTACTAGAATAAACCCTTTTCAGAGAGAAAAGACTTTCTCTTGTTCGCTGGAGTATTGAGCACATAAAATAATGTTTGGCATATGGTAGGTATCAAATAATTATCCATTGATTTGTTGTTGACTGTGATTCCCTGCCATTCTGGAATTCATATCTTCTATTTGCCAAGCAAAGTATTTTAGGAACTACTTTTTTATGAGAAATATCAGCCCTCACTGTGAATATGTTTAAAAACAAATGGTGTTGCCTTTCTCTCAATTATTCAGGAAACACATGATTACTGGAGAATGGTTAGAAAATATGGAAATGAAAATCACTCATAATCTCATTCAACTGAACTATGTATTTCAAAATGTCGACTTTCTATTTCAGTGTTTTTTTCAGGAACTATGTGCTTATATTACATGTGCTTAAACTTTCTCACGTACTCTCTGAGAGAATCATTCTCTCCCTCTTCTGCAATCATTCATACAATAAGAAATTTCCCCAAACCTCCATCTTCTCAGAGAAGCACTGGGGACAAGTAGCTCCTGACACTTCTAGGCCCACACTTGTGCCTTCCAAGAAAAACAGGAAGGATTCATCTGATTGCTAAGATAATGATGGCCTGATATTCATTGTTTCTTTTTTCCTTTTTTGGCCATGGGACAGCATTCTATGGTCTTAATAGTTGCTGTTAACAAGCAAGCCCTTGTCATTGGCTCTCCCCATCAATGGTCCCAAGGCCATATCACCTTCCTCTTGTGGTCTAACTTAGGAACTGCTCTGCATACTCATCCATCCCCCATGGAGTCCCAAAGCCTAGAGTTATAAAAGGTTATGACAGACCCCACTTAAGCTGACTTCTCCAATTCATCTTTAACAACGATAAAGTAATACTGTAATTTATATTTCATACGGCTACTATATGTATTTGTCTATAGGTTCAGAATGTCGAAGAAAGGATGAGTGGTTTTCTTCACTGCAAATCCCCCGAAATAATCATTTCTACAACCTGATTTTTCTGTAAAAGCAACTTGTCCAACCCGCAGGCCACATGCAACCCAGGACAGCTTTGAACGCAGCCGAACGCATCCCAATACAAATTCATGAACTTCTTAAAATAAGATTTTTTTGCAATATTTTTTCTAGTTCATCAGCTATCACTGTTAATGTATTTTATGTGTTGTCTAAGACAATTCTTTTTCTAATGTGGCCCAGGGAAGCCAAAAGACTGGACACTCCTGTATTAAAGCTTGTTTCATTATTTTGGACACCACCACATTTGAGATGGTTCACTTAATGACAGGCTGGCCACACTACTGATCAATGCTGCTTCCATCTTTAGCAGCAGATGTTGGGACATCTGCTTCCTGAGGAATGCTAAGTGTCTTGATTGCTCAGAAGGAGCAGTAATACTGTGTAGGAGGATTTGGTGGTCTTTGCTTTATTCCTCATTCCACCCACAAAATCAATCCAAATTAATCCATCTGAAGATGAATAATCACTTACAAATTATGTTTGAGCCCAGATCCAGTGGCTACATAGTCATTTTTAATGATTTTTGTTAATTTTAATTTTTTTGCTAATTTCCCTGCAACTATAATCTTACTGTTACATTTATTTTTAATTCTGTTCAGGAACTTGTTTGCAATTTAGACTTGGAGCATGAATATTATTGATTCATTGGTATTATTGATTCAACTCTTCCTCTCACATGAAGTGATTAAACCAAAATAGTCTGAGGATGAGAAACATGACTTAATCTTGCACGGTCTCAGAGTGCCTTGAAAAGGCAGCCTGGGGCTATGGGTTGCTTCTTCCTTCCATTATGGGAAATGAATTATTAGAACAAAAATCAGAAATGAAGCAGGTCTTCTCTGATCTAGGCAAATGTTCTCCTGGGGGGGCCCTAATGCATCCGGTATTTTCCCAATTTCACTCCTCATTACACTTTATTATCATCACTGGTTGATTACCTTTCTTCCCTACTTGAGCATCAGTTTTGTAAAGGCAGAGAATTTGCCTGATTTACTTAAACCTGGATTCCCAGTGCTACCATGCCTGTAGCTTAATAAATGCTTTAATAAATCCTCTTTAAAATATCTGTTGAATGCAAATCAACAGATCAGTGCAAGGTGGAAGTGAAAGTTTAGAAAACACGAAATTTGCCACATAAAACACATGAGTTTAGCTTCAAAAATGGCAGTACAAGACTAAAAAGATCGGAGTGGTATCTTTTCTGTGCTCCACGCTCCTAGTAGCTCCTTCATGCAGTCTCCATCACTCATGAGCAGAGACCAGAAAAGGCACACTCTAGACTGAACAGATGCTACAGTTAGGCAGTTACACATGGAAAAGGAAAGAGAAAAACCAGCAATGTTTTAAAAAAGCAAAAATATTAACTGAATTCGCACATCCACTAGTATTTTTTATAAAACCAAGACATAACCAACAAAGAATAAATAGTAATACATCAATAATCTAATCTAATAAAAGAGGAGGCAAATGCAGGAGACTAAGAAACAGAAATGGGCCTAATCGCAAACATTGGAACTTAAAAAATTATTAGGTGTATAAATAATGCCCTGTGCTAATAAGTTGAACTGTACAATGAAATAAATGACTGTGTGTCTGTCAGACAAAGTAGAGGAATGGGCAGATGGGGTGGAAGAAGCCAATACAGACTCATGAAACAGAAGGCCTTAATAGATCAAACATTGTGAAATACATTCAGAAAAGTTATTGGAGATTTTTCTTTCAAAAACATATGTAAGTTAATGTGATGAGTTCTAAATATTAAATAAATAATAACTTCATTGCTGTAGAAATTATTTCAGAGCATAAACACAGTTGGAAAGATTCCATACTGATTTTCATAAAGACAGTACAACACTGATTTGAAAACCTGGTAAATAAAGATCAATATTGTTTATGGATACTTATAACAAAATTATAAATGAAATGCTAATGAATAAAAATGTTAAAGAATATTTACTCGAAAAAGAGCTCATCGAAGAGATTTGAATCAAATTGGGGAGAAAATAATATCAAGAGATACCAAAAGGCTAGCTTCAAAAATTTGTCATGGAGCTATGATTTTTTTTTAAAAAAAACCTCTTTGCCCACAATTTTTAAAACCTTAGTATTTAACGTGATGGAAAATACCTACTCCAACTGCTGAATCACTAAAGATATTGCCATTAATCAGAAATAAGAGAAATACGCTTACCATCACTAATATTATTTAAGTCCAGAAGTTTTAACAGTACATTAAGATTTAAAATTAAAAAGTGAGTTATACAATTGAAAAGGAAACAAAATTATCATTATTTCTAGATATGATTTGTATACTTTGAAAACCCAAGACAATCAAGTATCATAGAAAAATGTCATTAGAAATAAGTCAGTGAAATGACTTAATCAAAATAAATATATAAAATCCAATGTCTTCACTTCCCTCAGAATAGCTAAAAGTAAAGACTGACTACACCAAGTGTTGACAAGAATGTGAAGAAACTCAAATTCTTATAAATTGCTGGTAGAAATGTAAACTGACGAAGTCACTTTAGAAAACATTTCATCAGACTTTCAAATGTCACATTTGCTTTACCAAACAACTCATACATTATATTCCTAGATATTTGGCCAAGAAAAAATGAACATCTATGTCAATACAAAGACTTGCATATGAATGTGTATAGCAAAATTATTCATAATAACCAAAGTTAAAAAAAAGATGTCCACCAACAAGTGAATAAATTAAATGTGGTATACCCATACAATGGAATATTATTCAGCCATAGAAGGAATGAACAACATGGTTGAATCTTAAAATCATTATGCTGAGGAAAGTAATCAGACACAAAAATGTACATCCTGAATGCTTAATTTACATAAAACTCTAGAAATTAAATAAATCTATAGTTAAAAATAAAGGTAGATTAACAGTTGTCTGAGATAGGGGTGTGGAATAAAATGGGCTGCAAAGGAACAGGAGGAATTTAGGGGCAGTGATGGGAAGGTTTGGTTTTGGTGATAGTTTCATGAGTGTATACACCTGTCAAAACTCATCAAATGAGTGTGAATTATTGCACATACATTATACATCAGTTAATTTATTTTAAAAATACAATAGAGCCTTCTGGATAAGAAAATCTAAAGATCAAGGCACGCTCACATTGTAGTATATCCTAAAGTTAAAATGTCCAAAGTCTTTTATCTCCTCAAAATGTTTTATTGGCTTTTACTTGCTTATAGACTCTATGCTTCATTGCAGTAATTAATTACCAAAATGTAAAGCTTTGAAGATATTGATACTCATGCAACAGCAATATGAAAGATCTTATTTGTTTATCCCCCATTTCTCCATTATGTAGAAAGACAGAGAGAAACACACACACAAACACACACAGAGAGAGAGAGAGACAGAGAGAGAGACAGAGAGAAAGGAAGAGACAGAGAGAGAGACAGAGAGAAAGGAAGAGACAGAGATTAACTTTGCTGAAATGGCAATGCCCAGCTAGAAACTTGTTTTCCCTAAATTTCCTAGTTGAGGCTTTTAGAAAATTTATGGATTTGATAATAAAAAGGGGCATGCTCAGTTGACACTCACATTTTACCCTTTATATTCTCCCTTTTTTTCTGACTAGATTGAATGAGTGGTCTGGAGGTACAGCAGTCATCTTGGGACCAAGAAGAAGAAAATCAAATGCTAAAGATGGTAGAGCAAAAAGAGAGAAGATATTTGGGTCAGCCCTGGAATACCTATTATATTCTCCTTGCTAGATGAGAAAAGTCAGTCCTTTATAATTTTCATGTACAGCTATACAAGCTCCTCCGACTCCAGCAGGTGTTGAATTGAAATCAATCATATGTTGTTGTTGCTACTGAAATGAGACTTAAATATCAAGTCATTAAGTTTGTCACGATGCAGTTGATGAAACAGGCCCTGAAAAAGTTAGTGAGTTTTCTAACAGGAAACAACCCAGAGAGTCAAAGCTGGAATCCAAACCTCTTGATTCTCACTTCAGCGCTATTTCCACTGTTCCTGCTGCCACACTAAGTAAAGGAATAAAATGCTTATTGGTGGCCTACTCTGTGTTAGGTACCGTACTGGATGATATCAGAGGGCAGAACTGTCTAAGACCACACTCCTTTCTCATAAAGGGCCTACAATCTAGATCAAGAGATAAAACTCCATCAGACTGTAAAATATATAAATAGTTTTAAAATACAGCTTGAGAAATTAGTCCCATTACATTGTATACCACAATAGTATAAGCCCGTATCATACATAGCAAGTAATAAAGTGTTTGTGTCGCTATTAAGAAAACATCACTTTGGGTAGACAGCATCACAGATGTTTGTTTGAAGGAATGTTGTTTGATTTTTCTTGAGGGAAAAATAAGGTTAAGATAAGTAGAAGACAAGAGGGAGGACATTCCTAGAAGGCATAAATGCCTTTGGCAAAGAGGTGGTGGTGAAAATGACCATGGATAATCTTGGGAAAAATACAAATGAAATAGTTTGACTGTGATGGAATGTTTTGTTAGCGTTCTTATCGAAAATGTGGTAGAGAGCATAGGTTAGAACGAAGAGATCCTTGAACTACAGGATGAATAGTTTTAACTTTATCCTTCAGATAATAATCAATGTATAATAGGTTTTTAACCATGGAATTGACTCAGCAAAATTGTTGAGAAAGATAATCTTGATGTCCATAACTTGAGGAAAAGAAATAGAACAGGAAAGATGAAACTAGGCCAGGCTCGGTGGCTCATGCCTGTAATCCAAGCATTTTGGGAGGTCAAGAGGGGCAGATCACTTGAAGTCAGGAGTTTGAGACCACCCTGGCCAACATGGCAACCCCATCTCTATGAAAAATAGAAATAATTGCTGGCCGTGGTTGTGGGAGCGTGTAATCCTAGCTACTGGGGAGGCTGAGGAACTAATCGCTTGAACCTGGGAGGTGGAGGTTGCAGTGAACTGAGATCTCTCCACTGCACTCCAGCCTGGGTGACAGAGTGAGACTCCATTTCAAAAAAAAAAAAAACATGAAACTACATATTTTTTGAAAGGCATATGCAACATGTGGATATATATATATATACACACGTATATGCATATATTTATATGTTTATAATATGTACATAATATGTATAATATACATATACATAATTCTAAATCATAAGCAAATGAGCAATAAAATATATTAAGAGTTGTCTATTTCAACACCCAGTATAGTGCATGGAACAGAGTGGATGCTTAATCAGTGTATGAATAATTCATTCACAAAGTAAATGAATATTAATGTCCAAACCAAAATATTACTGCAGACTCTTTTGAGCTAGAGATACTAAGGTATCCACTTTAAACCCTTCAAATGTGTGTAATCTATATCTCTTCCTAGATAAAAGTGTAAGTTTTAAGGATGACTGAAAACTGGTAGTTACCTAGGTAACCCATGAAGTAAAATTCATGAGAATTAAATTCTGGTTGTAAGTATTTCCTTTACTGTGTGCCGTTTGAAAAGAGGCAACAGATATAGCATCAAAGCTTCCACTTAACAGGCAGATCAAAAAGAATAGATGACTTGATTCTGATATATCTAAATATCTACTTATGATTTCAGTCACCTTTCTTTTGAGCCTTTGGTTATTTTTAGAATCACTTTTCAACAGGGACCAAATGAGCTCACAGACTGAGAATTTAGGTGAGATCTATACAACTGCAATTACTTGAGTATTTTTTTAAACTAAAAAAGGCTTAAGGGTTTCTGAATGACTCAGATAATTAGATAAAAATGACTCGCCTGCACTATCTACTGAACCATACATGCCAAGACATTTAGGTGGTGGCCAACATTTGCTACTCTCTCTATTTAATGTTCAGAGTAGCTATTTCAAAGGAATACTTCTTTGAAAGATGGTCATGTTACCAAATCACCAAAACATCAGGGTAATCAGTGGAAAGTGTCAATCAACCATCTAGATCTGCTGAGATCTGTTGCTTGATTTACAATAAATGTGGCTGATTCTGTTGCTTTTACTCTGGCAATACGGCATCTTGTCAGATAATGGTACTCCCAGGGAGAGACACCAAAAAGAGTGTCTGCTGGATTCCAAAGCTTCTGTTAAAAAGATAAAAATATGTTTCTCTAGATCCTGAGCAACAAAATCGACTTATTTTATGTTTCTCTCCATCAGAATTATTTGTGCTAATACATAATATAGTTTAGTGTTAATTCTTTTGAATTTTAAAAACTCAGCTATTCAATCAAGAGACTATTTTATCCATGTAGAATTTTTATAATCATAGGTTATAAGAACATGAGAGACCATTACGTTGCTTTTAACTGAAGTCAAAATAACCTAGGAAATTCTGTCCTTTGTAGAGTCACAGGGACTGGTCTTAGGCATCCAACTTCAAAAATTAAAAAAAAAAAAAAACGTATACAAAACATGTGCTATATGCAGCACAGGAGAGGATCCTCTGAGTGAAGGGAACAGATCATTTCCTGAAGAACATTTCTAGTACACAAAGCGAGAAAAGAGGACCTCAATAGATCTAATGCCTTCCTTGACATGACTAAAAGTTTTAGGGTAGGGTTCTGGAGAGAAGAAACAGAAACAGAGAGAGAGGAAAGAAAGTTCCAGGATCTATAGAGGGACCCCTATATTCAGAAACCCTACTCAAATCTTAGGCTGCCGACTGACTACTGGATACTGAAACTACTAAACTGAGAGAAAAAAACAGTAGAAAAAGGCAGATGAGCAATCAATCTCCAGAATTGACTATGGTCAGAAATAGTTTGTGTTCACAAACCAGCCCAAGTGGAAAGCTTTTTAAACACATGGAACATTGAATATAGTTTTGAGAAGAGAATTGCATTGGTGGTGGGGCTAAATCAGCCCTAAATAGCTACCTTTGAACTCACCTAAGAAAGCTGAAAAGAAAGATTCAAAGGATCAGACTGTTCAAGTAACTTAACTGTGTCCTAGAGCAAAACCGAAATTTATTTAAGTAAATACCAAAAAAAGAGAAATTCAACATGAAAATCTGTGTCTAAAATCCATCCAAAAATTACCACACATACAAAATGTATTACAATAGAATTTATAATAAGGAGAAAAATTAAGCAAAATAAATAGCTCACAAATTACAAACATGATGTAATTAGTAAATAAGAATATTAAAATTTTATTCTTATACTTCTTATTTCCGAAAGATAGATAATTGCATGAGCATAATGAAGTAACAAATAAAAATTTTAAAAACACCCAAATCAAACTTATTGTATCAGGAAATAAAAAATACAATGCCAAAATACACTTTATGGGATTACCAGCACATTAGACAGCGTAGAAGAAAAGATTGGTCAATGTGAAGATATAGCAACAAAAACTGTTTTTTTTAAATCCAAGGAAAATAACTGAAAAAAATCAACAAAGCATGAGAGAGATGTGGAAGAATATTAACTAACCACACATATGTGTAACTGTAATAGCAGAGAGGAAAAGGATAAAGAAACAGAAAAAGTATTTGAAAAAATAATGCTAAACATTTTCCAAATTTGAAAACAATAAACCCACAAATTCAAGAAGCTTAATGAGCCCAAAGCACAAAAAATAGGAAAATAACTACATAAAGACAAATGATAATAAAACTGCTGAAAACCAACAATAAAGAGAAAATATTTGAAAATAGCCAGGAAAAGATACACTGTGACTCAAAGACAAAAAAAACACATCAGTGACAAAGAAAAAAAAAAAATGCATCGGCATATCATCAGAAATAATGCAACCTAGAACATAGTGGAGTGACATAGAAGAGATAAAAAGAAAATAGAAAAAGTCAACCTAGAATTGTATAAGGATGACTGCATCTTTTTAAAAATAAAGACAAAATAAAGACTTCTTAAGAAAACAGTCATCACTCCTAGACCAGCATTATAAGAAATGTTAAAAGGTGTTCTAGCAAAAAGATAATGACAAAAAGAAATTTAGATATTTGCTAAGGAATGAATAAAACCAGAAATCATTAATATGCTGGTAGGTAAACATGAAATATTTTTATTCTATTTAAGAAATGGGATAAAAATAAATTAAAATAAAATTATTTAAAAATAATAACTTGCCAGGCACCGTGGCTCACGCCTGTAATCCCAGCACTTTGGGAGGCTGAGGTGGGTGGATTAGGTCAGGTTTTCGAGACCAGCCTGGCCATTGTGCTGAAACCCCATCACTACTAAAAATACAAAAATTAGCTGGGCTTGGTAGCGCACCTGTAATCCCAGCTATTCGAGAGGCTGAGGCATGAGAATCGCTTGAACCTGGAAGGTGGAGGTTGCAATGAGTCAAGATTGTGCCACTTCATTCCAGCCTGGGTGACAGAGTGAGACTCCATCTCAAAATAATAAGTAAATAAATAAATAATAAATAAAAATAATAATTTATCTTGGAGTTTATTACACACATAAAAAGTATGTGACAACAATAGCACAAAAACCAGGCAATAAAAACAGAAATATAATACTAGAACATTCTTATGCTGTGCTTGAAGTGGTATAATATAATTTGAAGGTAGACAATAATATGTTAAACATGTATACAATAAAGCATAGAACAACTGCTAAAACAAAACATAACAAACAATAAAAAAGCTCAAAAAGGTACAACTAATAAACCAATAAAGCAGGGCTGGGCGTGGTGGCTCACGCCTGTAATCCCAGCACTTTGGGAGGCCAAGGTGGTTGGATCACAAGGTCAGGAGATTGAGACCATCCTGTCTGAAACGGTGAAACTCCGTCTCTACTAAAAATACAAAAAAGTAGCTGGGCGTGGTGGCGGGCGCCTGTAGTCCCAGCTACTTGGGAGGCTGAGGCAGGAGAATGGCGTGAACCCAGGAGGCGGAGCTTGCAGTGAGCCGAGATTGTGCCACTGCACTCCAGCCTGGGAGACAGAGCAAGACTCCGTCTCAAAAAAAAAAAAAAAAAACCACAGTAAAGCAGATACAATTCAATATAAAATAACATTCAGTTATTCTAAAATAAGAGATATATTAGTTTCTATTACAGAATCACACATTAACCCACAAATTATCAAATGTATTGTACATTTCAAAATAGAAGTGAGGACTTTAAATGTTCTCAACGCATACAAATGACAAATGCTTTGTCTTGATGGTTATCTTAAATACCTCGACTTGATCATTACACATTTTATGCATATAATAAAACATTACATGTACTTCATAAATATGTTCAAATATTATAGATCAATAAAAATAGAACATAATCAGTTAGAGAAAACCATCACTCAGTAATTGATAAAACTAGTAGATAGCAAATTAGTAAGAATGTAGAAGATTTGAAAAACAGGATGAACAAACCTGACCTAATTAACATTTATAGAACATTTCACCCAAAATAGTAAATTATACATTCTTTTTATGTGACACAGAATGTTTACCAAGATTAACAATATTTTGTGTCATAAAACAAGTCTCAATAAACTTAAAAGCATGTTCTCTGGCCACAATGAATTTAAATTAAAAATCAATAACACTAAAAAATGTGGAAGATTCCTAAATATTTGGAAACTAAACAATAAATTTTCAAATAACTCATGGTTCATAGAAGAAATACAAAGGAAATTAGAAAATATTTTAAACTGAGTAAGATGAAAATATAGCATATCAAATGTGTGTGGCATAAGTAGTGTGTAGAAAGATATTTATAACATTAAATGTATATATTTGAAAAGTAGCAAGTTCACCATTAATATCTAAACTACCACTTTAAGAAGCAACAACAAGAAAAGACAGCAAGTTAAGCCCAAAGTAAGAAAAATAAAAAGAAATAATAAGGATAAAAGAAGAAATCAATGAAATTTAAAAATAGACTAAAAAAGAGAAAAATCAATGAAACTGAAAGCTGATTCTTTGAGATCAAGAAAATTGAAAATCCCCCAGTGAGACTGATCAGGCTTGAAAGAAAATATGAAATACAAATTACCATTATCAATGATAAAAGGAGACATCACCACAGAACCTATCAAGATTTTTTAAATTGTACAGAAATGCTGTAAAGAAGTTTAACAAATCAAATAAAATGGACAAATTCTTCAAGAATTAAACCAACATTCATATTGAATTACATGCATACTGAATTTATATTAAATTACATATTCAATGTGTAATTACATATACAATATGTAGTTTGAGATTCACTATATTAACAGACTACAAAACAAAAACTACATAATCATCTCAATAAATGCACAAAAAGCGTTTTACAAAATGCAACATCTAGTCAGATAAAAATTCTCAGCACACTAGTAGAAGAATAAATAGAGTGGATTTTCCTTAAACAGACAAATAAAATATTAAACTTGTAATTACTATGACACATAATTATGGAAGACTGACTATTTTCCCTCTGAGATTGGGAATAAGGCAAAGATTCCCATTTTATTACTTCTATTAATTTTTTTTCTACAGGTCCTCAAAAGTGCAATAAGACCAGATAAAGAAATAAAAGGTATATGGATCTAAAAGGAAGAAATAAAACTACCTTTAATAACAAATGACATGATTATCAAGGTAGAAAATTCTAGGAATTAATATTAAAGACACAAAAATAATAAATGAATTTAGCAAAATTCCAGGATATGAAGTTAATATACAACATCAATTATTTTTCTACATACAAAACCAAAGAATTGGAAATTATAATAAAATAACACTACTTATAATAGCATCAAAAATAAGAAATACAATAAATTTTGAAAAAAACTGTGCACCTCATATAAACTGAAAATAACGGAACATTGCTGAGAAAAACTAAAGTTCTAAATAAACGCAGATACGGTGCTTAAAAGGCACTAAAAGATTCATAGTGTTAAGGTGTCAATTCTCAAACTGACCTATACAGCCAACAAAATCTCCATTAAAATTCCAAAAATTTATTCTAAAATTTATATAGACATGCAAATAAACTCTAGACTAGCTAAAACAATTTTGAAAAAGAACAAAGTTGGATGACTTTACCTGTTTTCAAGACTTATTATACACTAGAATGTTAAACACAGTGTGTTGGTATAAAGACAGACACATAGATCAATGAAATCTCACAGAGTTCAGAAATGAACCCACACTTTTTTTCTTTTTTTGAGATGGAGTCTTGCTCTGTCACCCAGGCTGGAGTGCAGTGGCGCGATCTTGACTCACTGCAAGCTCTGCATCCCGGAACCCACAATTTTATGACTAGTTGATATTTGACAAAGTTTCTAGGGCAATTCAATGAGGGAAAGGATTATCTTTTCAGGAAAGTGTATGAAAAAATTGAATAACCATAAGCAAAAAAAAGAAAAAGAAACAAAAACACAATAAATTTGGACCCGTGACCGTTACCTCACAACATAAAAAAGAACTGGAAATGTATAATAAACTAAATGTAAAAAATAAAACTGTAAAATTTTTTATAACAAAGCACAAATGAAAGTCTTAGTGATCTCCTATTAGGACATGAAACTCACACACTTTAAAAGAAAAATAAGTCAATAAATTAGACTTCATCAGAATTAAAAATTTTGCTCTTCAGGTGAAAATGAAAGTTCAAACCACAGACTAGAAGAAAATATTTGCAACACATATATCAGACAGGGATTTGTATCCAGAAAATACAAAAATCTCCCACAACTCAATAATTAGGAGACAACTTAATTATGTTATTTATCTTATTTGATTCTCACAATAACCCTGTGAAGTGCATCAGTAGCCCCATTTTGGATAATAAAATTATTGCTTAGGAATGTTGTAAGTCTAAATCACATAGTAAGTGACAAAAGAAGTTTTCAAATCCTGTTCTTTCAGATCCTTAAGCTCAGGTTTTCATTAACTGTACCACCAAAGTACTACGTTTAAGAAAGCTATAGCAACCAGATTACATCAAATGCTTTATAAAAGGAATTGGCATAATTAGGCCTCAGGATCCCTCAGAACACACACACATACCCACACCAACCACATACACACACACTGCCCCCTCACAACCCCAACATACATACCACACACACACACACACACACCACATACACCCCCATGCACATACCCTCCAACACACCACACACACACTCCACACACACATACCCCCCCACACACAAACACTCCACACACCACACACATGCACCACACACATACATATGCCCCCACACACAACACACACACCCTCCTATTCACACATCCCCATACACCACCCCCATACACCACACATACACACAGACACCCTCCACATCTCCTCTCACACACTCCACACACTCCACACCACAGACACACACACACACACACACACACACTTCTTCCATAATTTTCAGTTATTTCCTTGGAAGAACCATGGTTAACAGACCTCACTATGAAGAATCTGTTTAAGATCTTCCAAAATTCTTCAGTTGCTAAATTGAGGAAAGCTATTCATGCTGTTTCCCAGTGCTAAATGAAAATGCAAGACGCTGTGTTTAAAAACTATTAAGAATCTCAGGACAGAAACAGCAGAGCATTAAACAAAGCATGGTGCCTTCTCAATGCCCTGTGTGTGCTTCTGTCTATAGAGATCAGCACTTGCCCAGTCCCGTAGTACTGGCTCCTCATATGGCTGAGGTGGGAGGGCTGCTTGAGCCCAGAAGTTCTGGGTTACAGTAAACCATGATCACATTACTAAAGTCCAGCCTGGGTGACAGAGACCCCGTCTTCAAAAAATCAGAAGAATTTTAAAACAGGAAATTGGCACTTGGTGATAACAGATGTAATGTTACTTTGTCATGGGTTATATAAGGCTCTTTCTATGAGATTGTGAACCCATTGAGGGTTTTGGGGATGCAACTAAGTTTGCAACTAATTATGAGATAAGGGAAGTATCTGTCAGGCAGACACAGGATATAATTACAAATCATCAACTTTATCAGAGCTAAAGTTGATATTGAGAAACTTGGGAGCATAGAGAGAAGGTCTGACTGCCTGGCTAATGGTAATACACTCTAAAAGAAAAACTACTCAGGGGGAGGTTCCAAGATGGCCAAATAGGAACAGCTCCAGTCTACAGCTCCCAGGGTGAGCGACGGAGAAGACGGGTGATTTCTGCATTTCCAGCTGAGGTACTGGGTTCATCTCACTGGGGCTTGTCAGACAGTGGGTGCAGCCCACGGAGCAGGGCAGGACATCACCTCAGCCAGGAAGCTCAAGGGGTTGGGGAATTCCCTTTCCTAGCCAAGGGAAACCGTAACAGATGGTATCTGGAAAATTGGGACACTCCCACCCTAATACTGTGCTTTTCCAATGGTCTTAGCAAATGGCACACCAGGAGATTATATCCCGCGCCTGGCTCAGAGGGTCCCACGCCCATGGAGCCTCGCTCACTGCTAGCACAGCAGGCTGAGATCCAACTGCAAGGCAGCAGCAAGGCTGGGGGTGGGATGTCCGTCATTGCTGAGGCTTGAATAGGTAAACAAAGCAGCTGGGAAGCTCGAACAGCGTGAAGCCCACCCCAGCTCAAGGAGGCCTGCCAGCCTCTGTAGACTCCACCTCTGGGGGCAGGGCATAGCTGAACAAAAGGCATAAGAAACTTCTGCAGACTTTAAACATCCCTGTCTGACAGCTTTGAAGAGAGCAGTGGTTCTCCCAGCATGGAGTTTGAGATCTAAAAACAGACAGACTGACTCCTCAAGTGGGCCCCTGACCACTGAGTAGCCTAACTGGGAGACACCCCCCAGTAGGGGCTGACTGACCCCTCATACAGCCGGGTGCCCCTCTGATCTGAAGCTTTCAGAGGAATGATCAGGCAGCAATATTTGCTGTTCTGCAATATTTGCTGTTCTGCAGCCTCTGATGGTGATATCCAGGCAAACAGGGTCTGGAGTGGACCTCCAGCAAACTCCAACAGACCTGCAGCTGAGGGTCCTGACTGTTAGGAGGAAAACTAACAAACAGAAAGGACATCCACACCAAAACCCCATCTGTACATCACCATCATCAAAGAACAAAGGTAGATAAATCCACAAAGATGGGGAGAAACCAGAGCAGAAAAGCTAAAAATTATAAAATCAGAGGGCCTCTTCTCCTCCAAAGGAATGCAGCTCCTCAGCAGCAACGGAACAATGTTGGATGGAGAACGACTTTGACGAGTTGAGAGAAGAAGGCTTCAGATGATCGGTAATAACAAACTTCTCCAAGCTAAAGGAGGATGTTCGAACCCATCGCAAAGAAGTTAAAAACCTTGAAAAAAGATTAGACGAACGGCTAACTAGAATAAACAGTGTACAGAAGATGTTAAATGACCTGATGGAGCTGAAAACCATGGCACGAGAACTATGTGATGCATGCACAAGCTTCAGTAGCTGATTTGATCAAATGGAAGAAAGGGTATCAGTGATTGAAGATCAAATGAATGAAATGAGGTGAGAAGAGAAGTTTAGGGACGAAGAGTAAAAAGAAACGAACAAAGCCTCCAGAAATATGGGACTATGTGAAAGGACCAAATCTACAACTGATTGGTGTACCTGAAAGTGACGGGGAGAATGAAACCAAATTGGAAAACAATCTTCAGGATATCACCTAGGAGAATTTCCCAACCTAGCAAGGCAGGCCAACATTCAAATTCAGGAAATACAGAGAATGCCACAAAGATACTCCTTGAGAAAAGCAACTCCAAGACACATAATTATCAGACTCACTAAAGTTGAAATGAAGGAAAAATGTTAAGGGCAGCCAGAGAGAAAGGTCGGATAACCCACAAAGGGAAGCCCATCAGACTAACAACGGATCTCTGGGCAGAAACTCTACAAGCCAGAAGAGAGTGGGGGCCAATATTCAACATTCTTAAAGAAAAGAATTTCAACCCAGAATTTCATATCCAGCCAAACTAAACTTCATAAGTGAAGGTGAAATAAAATCCTTTATAGACAAACAAATGCTGAGAGATTTTGTCACTACCAGGCCTGCCTTACAAGAGTGCCTGAGGGAAGCACTAAACATGGAAAGGAACAACCAGTACCAGCCACTGCAAAAACATGCCAAATTGTAAAGACCATCGAGGCTAGGAAGAAACTGTATCAACTGAATATAACAAGCTAACATCATAATGACAGGATCAGATTCACACATAACAATATTAACCTTAAATATAAATGGGCTAAATGCTCCAATTAAAAGACACCAACTGGCAAATTGGATAAAGAGTCAAGACCCATCAGTGTGCTGTATTCAGGAAACCCATCTCACATGCAGAGACACACATAGGCTCAAAATAAAGGGATGGAGGAAGATCTACCAAGCAAATGGAAAACAAAAAAAGCAGGGGTTGCAATCCTAGTCTCTGATAAAACAGACTTAAACCAACAAAGATCAGAAGAGACAAAGAAGGCCATTACACAATGGTAAAGGGATCAATTCAACAAGAAGAGCTAACTATTCTAAGTATATATGCACCCAATACAGGAGCACCCAGATTCATAAAGCAAGCCCTTAGAGACCTACAAAGTGACTTAGACTCCCACACAATAATAATGGGAGACTTTAACATCCCACTATCAACGAGATATAGATATATCAATGAGACAGAAAGTTAACAAGGATATCCAGGAATTGAACTCAGCTCTGCACCAAGAGGACCTAATAGATATCTACAGGTCTCTTCACCCCAAATCAACAGAATATACATTATTCTCAGCACCACATCACACTTATTCCAAAATTGACCACATAGTTGGAAGTAAAGCACTCCTCAGCAAATGTAATTGAATAGAAATTATAACAAACTGTCTCTCAGACCACAGTGCAATCAAACTAGAACTCAGGATTAAGAAACTCACTCAAAACCGCTCAACTACATGGAAACTGAACAACCTGCTCCTGAATGACTACTTGGTACATAAAGAAATGAAGGCAGAAATAAAGATATTCCTTTGAAACCAGTGAGAACAAAGACACAACATACCAGAATCTCTGGGACACATTCAAAGCAGTGTGTAGAGGGAAATTTATAGCACTAAGTGCCCACAAGAGAAAGCAGGAAAGATCTAAAATTGACACCCTAACATCACAATTAAAAGAACTAGAGAAGCAAGAGCAAACAAATTCAAAAGCTAGCAGAAAACAAGAAATAACTAAGATCAGAGCAGAACTGGAGGAGATAGAGACACAAAAAACCCTTCAAAAATCAATGAATCCAGGAACTGATTTTCTTGAAAAGATCAACAAAATAAATAGACCGCTGGCCAGACCAATAAAGAAGAGAGAAAAATCAAATAGATGCAATAAAAAATGATAAAGGGGATATCACCACCAATCCCACAGAAATACAAACTACCATCAGAGAATACTATAAACACCTCTATGCAAATAAACTAGAAAATCTAGAAGAAATGGATAAATTCCTGGACACGTACACCCTCCCAAGACTAAACCAGGAAGAAGTTGAATCCCTGAATAGACCAATAACAGGCTCTGAAATAGAGGCAATAATTGATAGCCTACCAATCAAAAAAAGTCCAGGACCAGATGGATTCACAGCCAAATTCTATTAGAGGTGCAAAGAGGAGCTGGTACCATTCCTTATGAAACTGTTCCAATCAATAGGAAAAGGGGGAATCCTCTCTAACTCATTTTATGAGGCTAGCATCATCCTGATACCAAAGCCTGGAAGAGACACAACAAAAAAAGAGAATTTTAGAACAATATCCCTGATGAACATCGATGCAAATATCCTCAATGCAAAAATCCTCAACAAAATACTGGCAAACTGAATCCAGCAGCACATCAAAAAGCTTATCCACCACAGTCAAGTTGGCTTCATCCCTGGGATGCAAGGCTGGTTCAACATATGCAAATCAATAAACGTAATGCGTCATATAAACAAAACCAAAGACAAAAACCACATGATTTTCTCCATAGATGCAGAAAAGGCCTTTGACAAAATTCAACAGCCCTTCATGCTAAAAACTCTTAATAAACTAGGTACTGATGGGACATATCTCAAAATAATAAGACCTATTTATGAAAAACCCACAGCCAATTTCATACTGAATGGGCAAACACTGGAAGCATTCCCTTTGAGAAATGGCACAAGGCAGGGATGCCCTCTCTCACCACTCCTATTCAACATAGTGTTGGAAGTTCTGGCCAGGGCAATCAGGCAAGAGGAAGAAATAAAATGTATTCAATTAGGAAAAGAGGAAGTCAAATTGTCCCTATTTGCAGATGACATTATTGTATATTAAGAAAACCCCATCATCTCAGCCCAGAATCTCCTTAAGCTGATAAGCAACTTCAGCAAAGTCTCAGGATACAAAATCAATGTGCAAAAATCACAAGCATTCCTATACACCAATAACACAAAAACAGAGAGCCAAATCATGAGTGAACTCCCATTCACAATCGCTTCAAAGAGAATAAAATACCTAGGAATCCAACTTACAAGGGATGTGAAGGACCTCTTTAAGAAGAACTACAAACCACTGCTCAACGAAATAAAAGAGGACACAAACAAATGGAAGAATATTCCATGCTCACGGATAGGAAGAATCAATATCGTGAAAATGTCCATACTGCCCAAGGTAATTTATAGATTCAATGCCATCCCCATCAAGCTACCAATGACTTTCTTCACAGAATTGGAAAAAACTACTTTAAAGTTCATATGGAACCAAAAAAGAGCCCTCATTGCCAAGACAATCCTAAGCCAAAAGAACAAAGTTGGAGGCAACATGCCACCTGACTTCAAACTATACTACAAGGCTACAGTAACCAAAACGGCATGGCACTGGTACCAAAACAGAGATATAGACCAATGGAACAGAACAGAGCCCTCAGAAATAATGCCACACATCTACAACCATCCGATCTTTGACAAACCTGACAAAAACAAGAAATGAGGAAACAATTCCCTATTTAATAAATGGAGCTGGGAAAACTGGCTAGCCATATGTAGAAAACTGAAACTGGATCCCTTCCTTACACCTTGTAGAAAAATTAATTCAAGATGGATGAAAGACTTGATTGTTAGACCTAAAACCATAAAAACCCCAGAAGAAAACCTAGGCAATACCATTCAGGACATAGGCATGGGCAAGGACTTCATGACTAAAACACCAAAAGCAATGGCAACAAAAGCCACAGTAGACAAATGGGATCTAATTAAACTAAAGAGCTTCTGCATAGCAAAAGAAACTACCATAGGAGTGAATAGGCAACCTACAGAATGGGAGAAAATTTTTGCAATCTACCTATCTGACAAAGCACTAATATCCAGAATCTACAAAGAACTTAAACAAATTTACAAGAAAAAATCAAACAACCCCATCAAAAAGTGGGCAAAGGATATGAACAGACACTTCTCAAAAGAAGACATTTATGCAGGCAACAGATGCATGCAAAAATGCTCATCATCACTGACCATCAGAGAAATGCAAATCAAAACCACAATGAGATACCATCTCACACCAGTTAGAATGGCGATCATTAAAAAGTCAGGAAACAACAGGTGCTAGAGAGGATGTGGAGAAATAGGAACACTTTTACACTGTTGGTGGGACTGTACACTAGTTCAACCATTGTGGAAGACAGTGTGGCAATTCCTCGAGGATCTAAAACTAGAAATACCATTTGACCCAGCCATCCCATTACTGCGTATATACCCAAAGGATTATAAATCATGCTGCTATAAAGACACACGCACCCATATGTTTATTGAGGCACTATTCACAATAGCAAAGAGTTGGAACCAACCCAAATGTCCATCAATGATCGACTGGATTAAGCAAATGTGGCACATATACATCATGGAATACTATGCAGTCATAAAAAAGGATGAGTTCATGTTGTTTGTAGGGACATGGATGAAGCTGGAAACCATCATTCTGAGCAAACTATTGCAAGGACAGAAAACCAAACACCACGTGTTCTCAC
This sequence comes from Symphalangus syndactylus, assembly GCF_028878055.3. Lineage (NCBI taxonomy): Eukaryota > Metazoa > Chordata > Mammalia > Primates > Hylobatidae > Symphalangus > Symphalangus syndactylus. The sequence goes on from NC_072438.2 coordinate 29,902,520, forward strand.
GAATAGGTGGCAACTGAACAATGAGAACACTTGGACACAGGGTGGGAAACATCACACACTGGGGCCTGTTGTAGGGTGGGGAGAAGGGGGAGGGATAGCATTAGGAGATATACCCAATGTAAATGACGAGTTAACGGGTGCAGCACACCAACATGACACATGTATACATATGTAACAAAACTGTTGGTTGTGCACATGTACCCTAGAACTTAAAGTATAATAAGAAAATAAATTACTTAATTAAAATAAAATAAAAGAAAAAGAAAAACTACTCATACTTCAGCGACGGAACTGGAGACCCAACCTGCTCACAGAGGAGAGGCTTTTAAGCCTAAAATTAGAGTGAATGAGAAAGGATATAGCCTCTCTGCCAGCAGACAGTCCCCAAAGCAGAAGAAAGAGGGCTACACTGTGGTCAATACTTTGTTTCCTAACTTACGAATTACTGGGGCCCATCTCCAGCCCTAGGGGAATGACCAGGAAGGATGAAACAGGAGGCCAATTGTGTTACTCTAACAGGGGTCGCTGCAAATACCAACAGAAAACCAGGGGGTAAGTTCTACCCTCCTCCAACAGAGGGCAGCATTCACGTCGTAGACCTTATTTTATCTCTAGTCTCAGCATCATGCTCAAAACGTATTTGTTAATCAAGTTGTTAACTGTCAGGTTGATGACCTCCAAAGAGAGACCAGCTTTTAGAGTCAGGCCTGACTCCTGCTTTTGTTCCTCTCTAACTGTACGCCCTGAGGCAAGTAATCGAGCCTCTTTGATTTCCTCAGCTGTAAAATCCAGATGGTAAATACCTAGCTCACAGGAGCCTGGTGAAGGTTAATGTCTGTCAGGAGCTTATCCCAATGCTGGTGGGAGGGAGAGATGCGTTCAAAGAGGCGAGCTCCCCTCTTCTTTATTCTAATAAAACCTGCTCTCAGAAAAAAAAAAAAAATCTAGTATACATCATTGTCATTTATGAATTTGTCCAGTGAATTTTCCTCTCAGGGCTTTTTTTTTTTTTTTCCTGTTTCAGCCCCTTCCCTCAGTGTTATGAAAGGCTAATTCAGTCACCTGTAGTTAGCAGCCAAAGAAAAAGAATTCAGGAGGAGGGTGTCGTTCTGGAAATCAGGTGGAAATCAGGAAATCTCTGGAGTATGCTGTGGTCATTATTTTCAATTCCGCCCCCTTCCCACACTCCATGTCTGTTTCATGCCAAATTCTTTTTTTCTGAAGGATTGTCAAGGGGACATATGTCTCTTAGATGGCAAGAAGGATATGAAGGATAATGGGAAATGGGGAAAGAAATAAGAAAGATTCATGTCCTGATTGCATTGCCTCTAAAAACAAATGAAATGGGACTCAGGATTTGTGACTTTGTATTGACATGTTTAGAGAATTGAAACCTGGCATGCTTGCTTTTAATTGCTCCTTAATGGTGTACAGAATTATAAGACATTAAATTACTATAGAGGAGTGCAGACAGAATTACTTTATCTGAGTAAAGTCACCTTTAGCTTTTTAAGTTAGCCATTAGGCAGCCTAAATTCTAGAAGATGCCACAATTACTAGTTTTGTTGAAAGCACAGTGGAATATATTCCTGAGGAGTTAGACCCCACCCACAGCTGGATATCATGAGAAAAGCAAATGCCAAATACCTGTGCCACTTTGCCTGAGGTGCCTAGTATATATCAACTCTATTGCAAGGAAATCGGTGTAAGAGAAATCAAAGCTGCAAAAGGAACTTGAGAGCCACATAGAAGCTGCTTTGTATAGTGGAAATGACACAGCCTTTGGGAACGGGCAGGACTAAAATTGAATCCCAATTCTATTTCCTTGTTGAGGGACCTTGGGCAAATATTTTTCCCATTAAGTAGAACGAATACTGACATTGTTCACGGCTTTTGTAGTGACTGAATGAGCTGCTTCACGGTGGGCGGTACTGCAGACTAGTAAAGTGAATAGACTTCCAACCTAGAATGCCTGGTTTTGAATTTTGCTTTGCAGTATGACTAGCAGTGTGACCTCACTTAGTGTATCTCTTATTTCCTCATTCATAAATAAAACTATTAACATTACCTATTCTATACAGTTGTGAGAATTAAATGAGCTAACGTATATACAGTAGTGTGGAACTTAAAAAGGACTTAAGAGGCTGGGCACGGCGGCTCACAACTGTAATTTCAGCACTTTGGGAGGCTGAAGAGGGAGGATGGCATGAGGTTAGGGGTTCGAGACCATCCTGGCCAACATGGTGAAACCCTGTCTCTACTAAAAATACAATAATTAGTTGGGCGTGGTGGCATGTGCCTGTAATCACAGTTACTGGGGAGGCTGAGATATGAGAATCGCTTGAAACCCAGAGGCGGAAGTTGCAGTGAGCCGAGATCGCGCCGTTGCACTCCAGCCTGGGCGACAAGAGCGAAACTCAGTCTCAAAAGAAAAACAAAAGGACTTAAGAGTCATTAACTGTTAGGTAAAATGCCTACTACTGGAGGGCTAGATTCTTTCTCCTTTTCTTCCTCATAATTTCATCCATCAGAACAAAGGTTTCCTAGGAGTTTAAATGATTTGAGGAGGTCTAAATAAACATTTCTTCCAAAATCATTTCCCCAACGGTCTAAAACAACTGTTATGAGTTATTTTGGTTACAGGCACTGTGTGTCCCATTATAATAGAAAACACATAATCTAGAGAGATACATTATTGCACTATTCTTACATCAAGACATTATCAACTTCTGTAGATTAATTTCATCAATAGAGTTCCAACTGTTCAAGAAGTCCAAGAATGGAGATAAAACCTTGAACCAGTAAGTTTTGAGGAGATCATAGGAAAGGACAGAGAAATGAATGAGCTGAGAGAAATCTGGATTGGATTTTACAAGGGAGTGGAGGAACCCCTGCACCATCATGGGGAATTGGGGTGATGTCAAATATATGTGGGATTTAACTTTGTACTCTTAAAACAATATACGCCCATTTTCCCCACCCCCCATTTAGGTGGATTGTTTATCTTGGCTATTCTGAATAATGCTGCAGTGAACATGAGGGTGCAGATATCTCTTCAAGATGCTTGTTTCATTTCCTTTGGATATATACCCAGAAATGAGATTGCTGGAACATAAGTTGATTCTATTTTTAGTTTTTGAGGAATATTTATACTGTTTTCCACATTTATTCCCATATTCTCATTTACATTACCACCAACAATATACAAGGATTCTCTTTTCTCCATATCCTTGTCAAAATTTGCTATCTCTTGTCTTTTTTTAAAAAAAAATAGGCATTCTAACAGGTGTCAGGTAATATTACATTGTGGTCCTGATTTGCATTTCCCTGATGATTAGTGATCTTAAGCATAAAAATAATTAATGTTTATTGAAAGCCACTTTGTATAAGCCGGACACTATTTGAAGCACCTTGAATGTACTAATTTCTTTAGTCCTGTGAGTTCCTATTATTCCAATTTTATGGTAGAGAAAATTAAGACAGAGAGAAATTAAGCTTGTCCAAGTTCATATAGGTAATAAATGGATGAGCTGGCATTGCAAACCAGGCATTCTTGTTGTTCCCAGTGTCTTCACCATTTACCAGTAAGTTCTATTGCTTCTTCGCTAAGATATACTGAAACAAGTGAGAGTCCATTTTCTTCCATATTATTCATACTACCTCCCTTTTTTATGCCTTGAGATACATTTTAGTTGGTACACTGGTATAGTTAGTGGTTTCTTTCATGGCCATGGCATTGACTATAGTAACTATGAGCAGTTCGTGCAAGACTCCAGCACATCCAGGTAAAAAAATAGAAAAGAGAGCTGAACACTTTGAGCTAATTACATGCTGAATGTTTTTTTTCTCCTGCTGAGTTGATCGAGTTTTCGACATAGCTGCTACCTATACAACAGTCTGTTTGCGTGCCAGTGAACATGAGGTTTTTATTTTCCCTAAGTAATCTTCTCCTTGTGTGTCATTGAAAGTGACGTTACAATGAATCTATCAGTTCAAGCAATATTATTATTTTAAAAACACATGGTGATCTGGAGGATTTTGTGGTTTTCAAGTAACCTGTTTTATTAATTAATCATAAGTGTTGTCTGGTGTTGATTAAATTTCCATGGAGAAAGAGATAGCATAGGATATGCTAGATATGTCCAGAATCACACAGTAAAAGCTAAGTCAAATAAAGGCTAATTATATTAGCTAATATTTGAGTACTTTTTATAAATCAGAAATTGACCAGGTGGATTCCTATAGACATTATCTTTTTAAATAATCTCAACCTGAAGAGGCTATACGGTTTAGATATACATTCTATGGGAAATGTTGATTTAGAACTATTCTTTAGAATTATTGGTGAGAAACTGAGGTTTAGAATAACGAAATTATTTTCCCAGGATTAAATATATGTTGTGGGACCAGAATCTAAACCAATTATGCTTGGCTGCAGACTGCAAACTCTTAGATTTACTCTAGTCTATCTCCCTAATTATTTGCAGTATGGTTATGAGGATATTTCATATCCCAAATTCTGCCTCAATGGCTCAGTGATCTTCTCTGAGAATAAATTGTGATAATTATAAATCTTAATTACTCCCTGAAAGAGACTAATGAGAAGAATCACAAAGTAATGTATAATGCTGAAGTGGGTTCTGCCGAGGTAGGATGCATTATTCATGCTATTCTCTCACCTTCCTTTGTCCATATATTAAATATGCATTTACTTTTCAAGATTAAGTTCAAAGTAACTGACAACCTCTTTGATGTTTGTCATAATTCTCCATTTCTTCCTTTTAGCAGAAATTGTACCATTTCTATTGTGAACTGATGTATGCATATATTATGAATCCCATGTACATTAATGTGAACTCAAGGTATGCAGGCCAATCTTGGCACTGATAACTCTTTATTACACTTCTTTGTTTATCTATCCCTGTTTCTAGACAGCATATTCCCAGAGGAAAGCCACCATACCTCATTCATTTTTGTGTCTCCAGAATCTAGCACAGTAATAAACATGTATTAGTAATGTATTGCTATTTGTTGAATCAATCCATCAATCTATAAACTGTTAGTGGGAAAACGGACTGCAATAGTGACATATGGGTTGTTTGGCTCTGGAAGAGGGGGTTTAGTGGGTTGTTACATATAAATGCCAATCTAATAGTCACAGTGTTTGAAAAATAAAAGACATCATTTTACTTCTTGTCTTTTCATTTAGCTTTTAAAAATCAAATATTTATTATTTCATAAAGAATGCATGCCTATTATTAACAATTTAGAAATATAAATAGGCAAAGTGAGAAAATAAGTTATTCGTAATTCCAGCTACAGATAATCACCATGAACATTTTTGCAGGTGCCATGTAGAACTTTTCTATGTAGACAAATCTGTGAGTTATTCAGCATGTATTCTAACCTGTTTCTAACATATCTTTCTGAAATCTAGAAACTAGAAAGCTAAAAAAATGCATCCTTTGCAAGTTTAGTTCTTGATATAGTTTGGCTCTGTGTCCCCCCCAAATATCATCTCGAATTGTAATCACCACATGTTGAGGGAGGGACCTACTGGGAGGTGATTGGATCATGAGGGCAGATTTCCCGCTTGCTGTTCACGTGATAGTGAGTGGGTTCTCACAAGATCTGGTTGTTTGTTAAGTGTCTGGTGCTTCCTCCTTCTCTCTCCCTCTCCTGCCACTATGTAAGATGTGCCTTCTTTTCCCTTTGCCTTCTGCCATGGTTGTAAGTTTCCTGAGACCTTCCAACAATGCAGAACTGTGAGTCAATTAAACTTCTTTTGTTTATAAATTAGGTAGTATCTTTTAGCAGTGTGAGAATGGACTAATACAGCTCTGCATGTGGGTTAAATGAGATTTAGTGGAAGAGAGTAAAGTGATGTGATGATATGACTTGGAGAGACTCATGGCAGAAGTGCTTGATTCTTTTGAGACAGTGAAGGTGGAGGTACTAGTGTGTGGTCCGTGAAAATATGGATGTAGTGGGAGGACAGTGACACAGAGGATTTCCTGCTAGAACAGTCCTGTGGTATTGATAATGGTGTTACTCAGCAGCCCCTGTACCAAAGTCTTGCCTTCAATAGACACTACCTTGAAGGAAACTGCAAATGATCATTCCAAGTAATTATTTTGCCATTCTGCACAATGGGTGACCACCGCTGCATTCTGTAATGATAATGGATACTCGTTGTGTTTGAAAGATGTGTTTCTTTGATGTGTTTTTCTGGTTACAAGGCATCTGTGCTATCTTCTCCAGCACCATCCCCACAAAATACAATTCTGAAGTTCACTTATTTGTAATAAGATAACCTGTAAAAAAAAAAATCCTATTAAACTAACAAGAACGAATTGTATTGTTTCTAACTAGATATCCTAGCAAATAGGCTAATTATTAAAATAAGTGGTTGTTGGTAACACACACTCAAGAAAAGGGAGATCTCAGGTTGGTACTGACCCAATTAAATTTGAAGACAGTGAGTATCCATTGTCATTAGAGAATGTAAGAGTGGCTGCCCATCGCACAGAGTGACAGATTGTTACTTGGAATAATCATTTGAGGCTTCCTGCAATGCAGTGTCTATGGAAGGCAAGGCTATGGCAGAGGGGTGCTCAATAACAAACATCATCATGAAGTGTACAGAATAGACTGGGAATTCGTAACTGTGTAGGAGGATGTTAAAAATTTAAAGCATAAACATGTGGTTTTAAATTCTTAAAATGCAGTCATGGAACTAAGGAGTTTCTATAACTGTCCTAAGAGTACATTACCTCTTATTGCTGCTGATTTGAGGGAGACTATAATCAGATCCAAAATGTGATCTTTCAGATTACTGAAATACAATATAGGTTAAATTCTTAGCCAGGCCTCCTACATGAGAATTAGGGTATTGATTGGGAAATAATGACACTCTGAAAATTGGAAGAAGAACATTTGCAATGATTTGGATAACTTTTTATATCTTAAACCTCCCAATTCCGTTGAACCTCCTTTGCTGTCAGAAATCTCCCCTTTTGGAGCTGATTCTTGTAATTAACTCTTATCCGATATCTACCAACTCTCATTGCCTCTAAGCCTAAACGTAGAGGCAGATTCTAGCATTCCTGGGGTTAAGGAATAGGGGATTACAAAGTCAAACCTGAGATGAGAATACTTGCACACCAAAACACTCCAAGGTTTTGCTAATATGTGTCAACAAAAAGCGTGGATAATTATGTAAGGACAGATTCTAAGGGAGACACAGTAAGTATTTTAGACTGGGCTTAATTTATTGATATAAATACTTTTGCCCGAAATTCTGCACTCAATGTGCTGGGTGAAGCAACTCATGGTTCTGGTTGTTGGTCTTGTTGGTTGGCTAAAATCTGTATTCAACTGGGGAGTAGACTAAGTGAAATCAAGACATTAGAATTCCTGTGATCATGCAAAAAAAGAAATAAATAGGTTTAAAGACATTGAATTTGTGTAGTTAATCTATTATATGTGAGCCATTTACCCACACTTTATATCCCCCGAGAGATCAAAGAGAACATTCTTTTCACTACAAGACTGAGAAGTACATTGGTGAGCAGAGCACCACCCTCTTAGAAAAGTGAATGTACTTTGGATAAAAGGAGGAGGAACTGTCATTGAACGGGCTCCCTCATTGTAAGCAAAATGATATCTCTGGGTGGCACTTAACCAGCTGAGGCAAGATGAAACAGCTAGCAATAATTTGTGGCCGGGCTCAGGAAGTAAAGATGGTAGCTTGACCATCAGGGATCTTTGCATGACTCAGTGGCTATCATCAGGTTAATGGTATCTCCTGGAGCTGTGCAACAAGGTGGTATCATTTCTAGGAATGATAGATATGGTAGTCCACTAAGATTCTAGTTCCTCTGTATGACAAAAACAAATTCAGTCATGCGTTGCTTAATGATGGGTTGATGTTCTGAAAAATTATGTCCATAGGCAATTTCATCATTGTGTGAACATCCCAGAGTGTACTTATACAAACCTAGATGGTGTCGCCTACTACACACCTAGGCTGTATGGTATAGCCTAGTGTTCCTATATTTCAAACCTGTGCATCAGGTGACTGTACTGAATACTGCAGGCAATTGGAATGCAAGGGTATTTGTGTATCTAAACATAACTAAATGTAGAAATAAATACAGCATAAAATATGAAAAATGATACACCTGAATAGGGCACTTACCATGAACAGAGCTTGCTGGACTGCAAGTTGCTCTGAGTGAGTCAATGAGTGAGTGGTAAGTGAATATGAAGGCCTATGATATTACCGTACACTACTGTAGACTTTATACACACGGTACACTTAGGTTACACTAAATTTGTAAAAATATTTTTCTTTCTTCAATAATAAATTAAACTTCACTTACTGTAACATTTTCATTTTATACACTTTTTATTTTTTTAACTCTGACTCTTCTGTAATAACACTGAGGTTGAAACACAAACACATTGTACAGCTGTACAAAAATATTTCTTTTTTCTATCTTTTTTCCATAACATTTTTTTCTATTTTTAAAAATATTGATTGTTTACTTTTAAAATTTGTGTTAAAAACTAAGACACAAACACACACATTAGCCTAGGCCTACACAGGGTCAGGGTCATCAATATCACTTTCTTCCATCTCCACATTTTGTTCCACTGGAAGATCTTCAGGGGCAATAACATGCATGAAGCTGTCATATCCTCTATAGCAATGACTTCTTCTGGAAGAAGACCTGCTTCTGAAGTACCACCTGAGGCTGTTTTACAATTTTTTTAATAAATAGAAGGGGTACACTATAAAATAATGATAAAAACATAGTAAACACGAAAAACAGTAAATAGTAATTTATTATCATTTTCAAGTATTACGTACTGTGCATAATTGTATGTGCTATGCTTTTATACGCCTGGCAGTGCAGTAGGTTTATTTACACCAGGATCACCTCAAACATGTGAGTAATGCATTGCACTACAACATTACTATGGCTACGGCATCACCAGTTAATAGGAATTTTTCAGCTCTACTATAATTTTATGGGACCATGATTGTGTACGCAGTCTATTGTTGACTGCAATGTTGTTACATGGCACACGGTTGTAAACAAAACTCTAGTATGTTAAACAAAGGGTAAAGGCTCCTCATTGAATTCCCATATCTTTGTTCATGAACAGTGGTCTAGGTCATGGCAACATATGCTCTCCAAATTGAAAGAAAAGTTGTTGCATTTCACATTTTTTAACGATTAAGAAAGGACAGTATTTGGTAGTCTTTGAATTTTGGAAACATCACACACCTCATGCAGTTGTACTGCTTTCAGTTACTGAGTTACTCATGGCTTACAGGTTCCACAGAGGATTGTGAACTCCCATTCAAGCAGCTTTGCCCGTCGGCTCTAATGATTTAGTAGATGTAATGGTGCCTAAAACGTCTGTGGTTGACAAGGATGTTCTATGGAGCCTATTACGAGCCTTAGAAAGAACCGCAGTCAGTCTGAGAAAACATCTATGCCCTTTTTGGCAGGTAGTAATTCTTTGTTTTAGAAATAGTTCTTGGCTTGCTATTGGAGCTTTGTAGAGAGTGAACACCTAACAATGAAAAAATATGTAGCTGTGTACCCTAAGCTATCCATCATAAATTATTTTTGCTTGATGAAAGAAAGCATATGATCAGGTGTGCCCAGAAGTATTCTATGGTCAAGTGGAAGCTGAATATACAAGATGTAGCATGAGCAGATCCTTGGAGGTACAAGTATTAATAATTTGCCAAAATGGCTATCACACCCAATATGCCTAGCCCTAAGGTACTATCACGTCTTGCTTAATGTGCACCTATGCTCTCATGAACAAATCCTAATTATAGACTGACTGACCAAGGAAAAAGCTGACTTGCAGAAGGTTCTTCATAATATGTTGAGCTGAAAGTATAATATGCTGATATTCAACTGAGGCCCTGAAGGACAATTAAGTAGGAAATGCTCCTAGTTTATAAAACTATGAGCAGTCCATCTCATCTTCCCTGTTCATTGAGGAGTGAAGGCCTGAGATGAGTCTCTACAACAATTCATGAGTGGTGGCTACATGAATTGGCGGTAACACAGTCTTAGAAAAAAAAAAAAAACAAGATTTAAAATTTGATAAGATTTGGAAAAGAAATACGTGGATGAACCACTAGAAATGAGTTCAGAGCAAAAGAATATGCCTGGCCTTATCAATGTTTACCACAGGGCTCCCACTGTCGGGGAGGAGAGCGGAGGAAGTTCTTACATGTAAGGTTTAAAAAATGTTATCTTCTGTGGATTCATTTAATCTCTTTCCAAAGCCATAGCAGTGATTGCTCTAAGTATTCACGGACAAAGTGACCAAGGTGGAAATATGGTCAATGTTCACGTGTAGAACATGAACTTCTCACCACATCTGACTGACCATAAAGAGCTCATTCTCATTCATGTCAACAATGACCATTTCTAAGCCTGATATGATATCCCATCCTAGGGTGGTGAACCTGCCACATGGTAGCAGAGTGAGAGCACAGGAAATGCAAAGTGCCTGTTTCTTGGTTATACTTTGTTAGCAACATCCTTGGGTTTACTGAGGAGAAACAAATCTTAAAGAACAATGCAGTGGACTAGCAAATACATGGCAGTGTGTCTCTCATAGAACTAAGGGGTGCAAATAGGCATGGCATCTTGCATTGTTACACACGTTTAATTTGGCCTACTTACAAAAAAAAATACTATGTATATGTATATGATCTCTAGGAAACTAGGCTCTGTTCATTTGTAGGTCTGAGTGCCCAAGAGAGTAATTCTTTCACTACATTAAATATGGGACTGTCAATGGCCATTTTGAGATCCTTATGTTTCTAGATGGACAGGGTTATTAACTATAATTATGAATGAAAAATTGATCCCATATAATGAGAGTTAGGAAGAATATTCTAGACTATTAGGGATAATTCTAAGTATCTTTTAGTGTTCCCAAGTCCAGTGAAAAACGTTAATGTAAGACAAAGCAACCCCATATACAGAGTCCATCAAAGGTTCTAACACGTTAGAGCTGCAAGATTCATTCATCCCACCAGGCGAAAAAACCCAACCAGCCAAGGTGTTTCTAAAGAAAAACAAAACATGAAATGCATAGTCAAGGAAGGGCATTATAAGCACCAATGGCCTCATGACCAATTGCGGTACTGAATTTCTTTTTGGTGCTGTATTTTTGGAGTATATTGGTCGTGGTTAATTTTATTACTTAGTCTATAAGTTATAAAATGCTAATGCAGGACTTTGATTCAGTTAAGGTAAGAAAGAAAGCCAGCCAGTGTTGAATGTCGTGACTGACAAGACATTGCATCTTCCCTCTGGAAAACATACACTGAGTACAATTGTATTTCTGTAAAGGATTTTTCAATCTGTTTAGTAGAGTACGTTGTACTATACTTGTTGTTTGAAACTGTGCACATGGAAGAGAGTATATCTAGTCAACATACTGAAAGGGTTGAACTATGGTAGATAAATTAGATCAGCTCACTCACTACTCACTCCTATCTCCATTTAGGATTGTACCATATTGTACCTTATCTGCCTGTATTAGTTCATTCTCACACTGCTATAAAGACATACCTGACACTGAGTAATTTATATAGAAAAAAGATTTAATCAGCTCATGGTTCTGCAGGCTGTTCAGGCTTCTGCTTCTGGGGAGACATCAGGAAGGCAAAGGGGAAGTAAGTACGTCTACAAGGCAGGAGCAGGAGGAAGAGAGAGCAAAGGTGGAGGTGCTACGCATTGGTCAAACAACCAGGTTTCATTAGAACTCTATCAAGAGACAGCACTAGAGGGATAGTGCTAAACCTTTAGAAACCACTCTCATGGTTCAGTCACATCCTACCAGACCCCACCTCCAATATTGGGAATTACAATTCAACAGGAGATTTGGGTGAGGACACAGAGCCAAACCATATCACTGCCTATTCTTTGGAAACCAGAGCACATATTTCCCAGTTCTTTTACCGTGAGCGTTCCACGTGTTCCAGTGAGATGATTCTACTCTACAAACCTTGAAAGAGGAAAGTGAGTAACATGAGATGGCAGCCTCACATAAGGAAATGATATATTCTTGCAACTATAGTGGTAAAGACATCTGGTTCTCTGGAGTAGCATTGATGCAGGTTCTATCCTGGCATACTAAGTTCCAAGTAGCAGATGGCAGCAGAGGTACAACTTCTCCTAGAAATGTCTTATGGTGTGGCTGGGTGATACTCTTTTTGTTTTGTTCCTGACTTGGGGGTATGCAAGCCTAATTCCCTGACCTTTCTGAATATTCCACACACTACTAAATATCCTTAAATAATACCCTAGCAAGACTCTTTCTGTTGTTTGAAATCATGAATCTTGACCAATCCAATAAAATATTGTTTACATAAAGGGATTATTTTAATTCATCAGTGCTATATTATAATTTTTTCTTTTTTGAAAAAAGTTGAGATATAATTTTCATACAGTAAACTGCACAGGACTTGGCTAAATGGTTCCATGAGTTTTGACAAATGCCTAAACTGTGTAACCCACAACCCTATTCAGATATAAAAATAATTTCATTAGCCAAACAAATCCTCTCATGCCACTTCAAAGTAAATTCTCTTCCTCCAGAGGGTACCCCATTTCTTACTTCTACCACAGCAGATCAGTTTTGCCTATTCTAAAATGCCTCATAAATAAAGTTATGCAGTAACTACAACTTTGTGTCCGTCTTCTATCATTTAGCATGTTTTGAGATTCAGCCATGTTATTGTATCAGTAGGTTATTCAGTTTTATTGCCGCATTGTATGAATATGCCACAGTTTTCTGATTCATTCTCCTTTTGATGGATACCACATTGTTTTCATTTCTTGGTTACTGTAAAGCTGCTATAAACATTTTGGTACAAGCCTTTTTATTGATATAAGTTTTCATTTCTCTCAGCTAGATATCTAGTAGTAAAAGCGATGGAACATAGATTAGGTGGGTATTTAAGCTTAGAAGAAACTTTTAAACTATTTTCAAGGTGGTTGTACTACCATTGTTCCACCAACAATGTTTGAGAGTTCTAGTTCCTTCATATCCTTAAAAACATTAAGACTCCTTAGTGTTTTTAATGTAATAATTCCAGATGAAGTACAGAGGTATATCATTGTGGTTTTAATTTTAATTTTCCTGATGATACGGTTTGGCTGTGTCCCCACCCAAATCTCATCTTGAATTGTAGCTCCCATAATTCCCATGTGTTGTGGAAGGCACCTGGCAGGAGGTAAATGAATCATGGGGTCAGGTCTTTCCCATGCTGTTCTCATGATGGTGAATAAGTCTCATAAGATCTGATGGTTTTATAAAAAGGAGTTGCCCTGCACAAGCTCTTTTTGCCTGGCGCCATCTAAGACGTGACTTTGTTCCTCCTTCACCTTCTGCTATGATTATGAGGCCTCCCCAGCCATATGAAACTAGTCGATTAAACCTCTTTCCTTTATAAATTACCCAGTCTTGGGTATGTCTTTATTTGCAGTGTGAGAGCTGACTAATACACCTGATTATTACAATATTGACCACATTTTCACATGCTTATTGGCCATTTGTATATTTTCCTTTGAGAACAATTTAAGTATTTTATGTATTGTAAAGTTGGGTTGTTTGTAGGAGTCCTTTATATTCTGAATATAAGTCCTTTTTCAGATAGATATATTGCAAATATATTCTCTCAGCCAATGGAGTTTTTATACATTTTCTTAATGATGTGTTTTGATGAGTTGAAGTTATTAATTTTCATGAAGTTTAGTTTATCAATTTTTTTCCTTTTATACTTACTATTTTCTGTAACCTGTCAAAATGCTCTGCCTATGCCAAAGTCACGAGTATGTTCTCCTGGCTTTTCCTAGAAGCTTAATGGTTCTAACTTTTATGTTTACGTATATGATTCAAATTGAATTTATTTTTGTGTAAAAGGTGAGGTAGGCGTCAATGTCTATTTTCTTCCATGTGGCTATCCAGGTGTTCCAGCCACATTTGGTGAACAGTGTTTCTTTACCCATTTAATTGCTTTGACATCACTGTAGTAAATCAAGTCACTCTGTTTGGGAAGGTCTATTTCTAGCCTTCGTAGTTTTCCACTGGTCTTTTTCTTTACACATATGCCAGCACTACACTTTTTAGATTACTATAGTTTCATAGTAATTCTGGAAATTGGACAATGTAAGTCATAAAATGTTGCTTTTTTTCCAAAATTGTCTCAGTTATTTTAGGTTTTTTTCACTCCCATGTAATTCTTAAAATTACCTTGTCAATTTCTACCAGAAAGCTTGCTAAGATTTTGATTGAGGTTGAATATATAGAACATTCTGGGGATAATGACATCTTAACACTGTTGAATCCTCCAGTCCATTTATATAATATATATATTTGCTCATGATTGTCATGTAGTTTTCAGTTTAGAAGTCTTGCATATCTGTCACTATATTTATTTGTATTTTGTTTTTATATTATAATTGTATTACTTTAAATTTTACTTTCCAATTATTCACTAGTAATAAATAGAAATACAGTATATTTTTGAATCTTGTGATGTTGCTAAATTTACTTAGTTTTATGGTTTATTTATAAATTCCTTGGGATTTTCTACATAGAAAATTATATCAGCTGAGAACGAAGACAGTACATTATTTTTCCCTTCCTAATCCATATACCTTTGAGGCAATTTTCTTGCCCTTCACTGGCTAGAATTTGAAGTACAATTTTGAATAGAAGTGGTGAGATTAGATGTGTTTGCCTACTTCTAGAACATATGAGAAAGGGGTTAAAAGTTTGACCACTAAGAATTATTTTGGCTAAAAGTTTAGTGAAGAGGCCATTTATCAGATCGAGGAAATTCCTTGTTTCTACTTTGCTGACAGATTGCTATCATGAATGCGTGCTTCAAACTTTGTCAAATATTCTTGTATCTATCAATATGATCTAAGATTTTTATCCTTTTTTCTGTTACTTTGGTATACTATACTTATTAATTAAAAAAAAAATTCCCATAGGGGAACAGGTGGTGTTTAGTTATGTAAATAAGATTTTTTTATTTTTTATTTTGGGGAACAGGTGGTGTTTAGTTACATGAATAAGTTCTTTGGTGGTGATTTCTGAGATATTAGTGTACCCATCACCCGAGCAGTATACACTGTACCCAGTTTGTAGTCTTTTACCCCTCCCATCCCTCCCACCATTTCCCCAGAGCCACCAAAGTCCATTGTATCATTCTTATGCCTTTGCATACTCATAGCTTAGCTCCCACTTATGAGTGAGAACATAGGATGTTTGGTTTTCCATTCCTGAGTTATTTCACTTAGAATAATGATCTCCAATCCCATCCAGGTAGCTGAGAATGCCATTATTCTTTTCCTTTTTATGGTTGAGTAGTATTCCACAGTATACATAGGCACATTAATCTATCATAATTTTGTTATTCATTCATTGATTGATGGACATTTGGGCTGGTTCCATATTTTTGCAATTGCGAACTGTGCTGCTATAAACATGCGTGTGCAACATCTTTTTTGTATAATGACTTCTTTTCCTCTGGGTAGATACCCAGTAGTGGGATTGCTGTATCAAATGGTATTTCTACTTTTAGTTCTTTAAGGTATCTCCACACTGTTTTCTATAATGGTTGTACTAGTTTACATTCCCACCAGTAGTGTAAAAGTCTTCCCTTTTCACCACACTCCCACCAACATCTATTATTTTTTATTTTTTATTATGGCCATTCTTGCAGGAGTAAGGTGGTATCACATTGTTGTTTTTATTTGCATTTCCCTGATAATTAGTGATATTGAGCATTTTTCTAGATTTTGCTTGGCCATTTATATATTTTATTTGAGTACTGTCTTCGTGTCCTTAGCCCACTTTTTGATGAGATTGTTTGTTTTTGCTTGCGTATTTGAGTTTCTTGTAGATTCAGGATATTAGTCCTTTGTCAGATATATAGATTGCAAAGATTTTCTCTCACTCCGTGAGTTGTCTGTTTATTCTGCTGATTGTCTCTTTTGCTGTGCAGAAGCTTCTTTGTTTAATTAAGTCCATGTATTGATCTTTGTTTTTCTTGCATTTGCTTTTGGGTTCTTGGTCACGAAGTCTTTGCCTAAGCCAATGTCTGGAAAGGCTTTTCTAATGTTATCTTCTAGAATTTTTATGGTTTCAAGTCTTAGATTTATGTCCTTGATACATCTTGAGTTGATTTTTGTATAAGGTGAGAGATGAGGATCTAGTTTCATTCTTCTACATGTGGCTTGCCAATTATCCAAGCACCATTTGAATAGGGTGTCCTTTCTCCACTATACGTTATTGTTTGCTTTGTTGAAGATCAGTTGGCTGTAAGTAATTGACTTTATTATTGAGTTCTCTATTCTGTTCCATTGGTCTATGTGCCTATTTTTATACCAGTACCATGCTGTTCTGTTGACTATGGCCTTATAGTATAGTTTGAAGTCAGGTAATGTCATGACTCCGGATTTGTTCTTTTCATGTAGTCTTGCTTTGGCTATGTGGACTCTTTTGGTTCCATATAAATTTTAGGATTTTTTTTATAATTCTGTGAAGAATGCTGGTGATATTTTGATGGGAATTGCATTGAATTTGTAGATTTCTTTTGACAGTATGGTCATTTTCACAATATTGATTCTACTCATCCATTAGCATGGGATGTGTTTTCATTTGTTTGTGTCATCTGTGATTTCTTTGAGTGGTGTTTTGTAGTTTTCCTTGTAGAGGTCCTTTGCCTCATTGGTTAGGTATATTCCTAAGTATTTTATTTATTTTATTTTATTTTATTTTGTAGCTACTGTAGAAGGGATTGAGTTTTTGGTTTGATTCTCAGCTTTGTCACTATTGGTGTATAGCAGTCTGCTAATTTATGTACATTAATTTTGTATCCTGAAACTTTTCTGAATTTATTTATCACTTCCATGAGCTTTTTGGAGGAGTCTTTAGGGTTTTCTAGGTATGCAATTATATCATCAGCAATTAATGACAGTTTGACTAATTGATTTTTGGATGTTGAAACTATCTTACATTCTTGGAATAAGCTCTACTTGGTCATGTTTTATTATGACTTTTACATATTACTGATTTCATTTGCTAATATTCTGTCCATCTGTGTTTATGGTGGATGCTGGTAACAAATGATCATAGACATTCTGGCAATGTCTTGTCAGTTTTATTCTGTTTTAATATTTTCTGGAAGTGTTTGTGGAAAAATGAGATTATTTCCTACTTACATGTTTAGTTAAATTCCCCAGTATAGCTATCTAAATGTGACGGTTTCTCTCTGCAAAGTTTACAAATTATGAAGTCAATTTCTTTGACAGTTGTAGGGCTATTTAAATTCTCTCTTTTTTCGTTGTGTCAGTTTTGTAGATGTGTGTCTCTCAATAAGTTAGTTCCTTGCTTCAACATATGCAAAATAACCAATGTGATACATCATATCAACAGGATGAAGGACAAAAACTATATGATCATTTCAGTCAATGCTGAAACAGCATTTGAAAAAATTCAACATCCCTTCATGATTAAAAAAAAAACACCAAAAGACTGAGTATAGAAGGAATCTACCTCAACACAATAAAAGCCATATACAACAGAATGACAGCTATTATCATACTGGATGAAGAGAAATTGAATGTTTTTCCTCTAAGAACTGAAACAAGACAAAGATGCCTACTTTAATTACTGTTATTCAACATACTACAGGAAATCCTAGCTACAGCAATTACAAAAGAGAAATAAATAAAAGGGCATCAAAATCAAAACAAAAGTCAAATTGTTATTGATTGTAGATATGATCTTAGAAAAACCTAAAAATTCTACCAAAAAATTATTAGAACTGATAAACAAATTTGGTAATGTTTAAGATACACAATCAGCAAATAAAAATCAGTAGCATGTATATATGTTAACAGTAAACAATCTGAAAATGAGATCAAGAAATTTATTCGATTTACAATAGCTACAAGTATAAAATATAATACCCAGAAATAAACTTAACCAAAGAAATGAAAGATCTCTATAATGAAAACTATAAAACATTGATGAAAAAAATTGAAGAGGACACAAAAAGTGGAAGATACCCCATGTTCATGGACTGGAAGAATCAATATTGTTAAAATAATCATACTACTCAAAGCATTCTACAGATACAATGCAATCCCTGTCAAAGTACCAATGACATTCTTCATAAAAATAAAGAAACACTAAAATTTGTATAAAATCAAAGACCAAAATAACCAAAGCCATCCTGAGCAAAAAGAATAAAACTGAAGAAATCACATTACCTGACTTCAGATTGTACCACAGAGCTATAGTAACCCAAATATCATGGTATGGGCATAAAAATAGACACATAGATCAATGGAATATAATGGATAATCCATAAATAAATTCATACATCTACAGTGAACTTATTTTCAACAATGATGCCAAGAACATACATTGGAGAAAGGACAGTCTCTCCAAAAAATGGTGCTGGGAAAATTGGATATCTATATGCAGAAGAATAAAACTAGACTCCTATCAATCACCGTATTGAAAAATCAAATCAAATCAAAATGGATTAAACAGTTAAATCTAAAACCAGAAACTTTGAAACTACTAAAAGAATTGGGGAAGCTCTCCAGGACATTCGCCTGGGCAAAGGTTTCTTGAATAATCTCTCAACAGCATGAGCAACCAAAACAAAAATGGATAAATGGGATCACATGAAGTTAAAAAGCTTCTACATGGCAAAGGAAATGGTCAAGAAAGTGAAGAGGCAACCCACATAATGGGAGAAAATATACGAAAACTACCCATCTGACAAGGGATTAATAGTCAGAATATATGAGGACAACAACTCAAAAGGAAAACAATCTAATAATTCAATTTAAAAGTGAGCAAAAGATCTGAATAGACATTTCTCAAAAGAAGACATACAAATGGCCAACAGGTATATAAAAATGTTCAGCATAATTAATCTTGCTCCAGATAAAATGGCTTTTATCCAAAAGACAAGCAAATGCTGGCGAGGATGCTGAGAAAGGGGAACACTTATATACTGTTGATGGTAATGTAAATTAGTATCGCCACTATGAAGAACAGTATAGAGGTTTCACAAAAAACTAAAAATAGAACTACCATATGATCCAGCAATCTCATTGCTCAGCATGTACCCCAAAGTAAAAAGCAGTATATCAAAGAGATATCTGCACTCTCATGTATATTGCAGCATTGTTCTAAATAGCCAAGATTTGGAATTGACTCAAGTATCCATCAAAAGATGGATAATATTTTTTAAATGTGGTAAGTGTGGTACATATACACAGTGAAGTATTATTCAGTCATAAAAGGACATCCTGTCATTTACAACAACATCAGTGGAACTGGAGGACATTATGTTAAGTGAAATAATCCTAGCACAAAAAGACAAATTTTACATGTTCTCACACATATGTTGGGGCTAAAAATGAAAACAACTCAATTCCTGGAGACAGAGAGTAGAATGGTGGTTACCAGAGGCTGGGAAGGGTAGCTAGAGGGTGCAAGGAAGAAGTAGGGATAGCTAATGGGTACAAAAAGATAGTTAGATAGAATGAGCAACATGTAGTATTTGATAGCACGACAAGATGACTATATAAATCAACAATGATTTATTGTATTTTTAAAAACGACTAAAAGAATGTAATTAGAATATTCCTAACCCCCCAAAATTATAAATGCTTGAGGTAACAGATATCCTAATTACCTTGATATGATTATCATGCATTGTATGCTTGGATCAAAACATTATATTTACCCCATAAATATGCACATCCACTAAAATTACCTAAAACCCCTAAAAGTTAAAATTAAATAAAAGTCAGTTCTTTTACTTTAAGTAATTAAACTCATTGTCAGAGTATCTTTCATAATAGTCCCTTACCATTTAAATGTCTGCAGGATTTGTAATGATGCACATCATTATTGATACTAATAATTGTGCAACTCTTTTAGTCCTTGACAAACTCAGATAGAACTATATTAATTCTTTAAAATTTTCAAGAGTTAGCTTTGATTTTTTTATCTCTACTTTTACTTGTTTTCTATTTCATTGATTTCTACTTATCTTTATGTTTTCTTCTTTCTGTTTATTTTCGGTTTAATTTACTCATTTAACAAAATTTCTTAAAGTGAATACATTTCAAACCGTTCTCCTTTTCTTATATAAGCATTTAAACATTTAGCAGTAATTAGTTGTATTGACAAATTTTTATATGTAGTCTTCATTACCACTCACTTGAAATACTTCCTAAATATTTCTGATTTTCTAATGATATGGTTTGGCTGTGTCCTTACCCAAATCTCATCTTGTAGTTCCCATAATCCCCACTTGTCATAGGAGGGTCCTGATAGGAGATAATTTAATCATGGGACGGTTACCCTCGTGCTGTTCTTGTGATAGTGAGTGAGTTCTCACAAGATCTGATGGTTTTATAAGGAGCTCGTCCCCCTTTTGCTTGACACTTCTCTGTACTACTGTAATGTGAACAAGAACATGTTTGCTTTCCCTTCCACCATGACTGTAAGTTTCCTGAGGCCTCCCCAGCCATGCTGAACTGTGAGTCAATTAAATTTAATAAATTACCCAGTCTCGGGTATGTCTTTATTAGCAGCGTGAGAATGGACTAATACACCTAAATATCACTTTGGCAAATGATTTACTTTGATGTGTGTTGCTTAATATCCATATATTTGAGAATTTCCTTAATATCTTTATTTCTGATTTACTTTTATTTTGATAAAATATAATCCTTTGTGATTTACTTAGACATTTTTAATAGCCCAGCACATGGTCTATCTTTATAAACGTTCCGTGTACACTTGAAACTAATTTTCATTTGGCAGTTTTGGGAAGTAGTGTTCAACATACATAAATGAGACTAAGATGTTTGATGGTATTGTTCAGTCTTTTTATATTCTTATCAACATTTTTTGTCTATTGTACAAATTAGAAAAAGAGAAGTATTAGAATCATATAGTGTTAAATTATGATTGTGAATACGTCAATTTTAAGCTTTATCTTAGCTGTATACACACATGTTTTAGCTGTATACACACATAGGAAACAGGGAGTCTTTTCCCTATGGCTTTTTTTCTGTCAGCTTTGTTGAAGATCAGATGGTTGTAGGTGCATGGTCTTATTTCTAAAGTCTCTATTCTGTTCCATCGGTCTATGTGCCTGTTTTTGTACTAGTACAATGTTGTTTTGGTTACTGTATCGCTAAGGTACAGTTTGAAGTAATGTAACATGATGCCTCTAGCTTTATTCTTTTTGCTTAGGATTGCCTTGGCTACTCAGGCTCCTTTTTTTGGTTCTATATGAATTTTACTTTTTTTTCTAGTTCTGTGAAGAATGTCATTGGTAGTTTGATAAGAATAGTATTGAACCTGTAAGTTGCTTTGGGCAACATGGCATTTTCATGACACTGATTCTTCCTATCCATGACCATGGGACATTTTTCTGTTTGTTAGTGTTTTGTCTTATTTCTTTGAGCAGTGTTTTATAATTCTCATTGTACAGATCTTTCACTTTCCTTGTTAGTTGTATTCCTAGGTATTTTATTCCTTCGGTGGCAATTGTGAATAGGATTGACTTTCTGATTTGGCTCTTGGCTTGGCTGTTTTTTTTTTTATAGGAATGCTAGCAATTTTTGTACATTGATTTTGTATTCTGAAGCTTTGCTGAAGTTACTCATTAGCTGAAGGAGCTTGCAGGCTGAGACTATGTTGTTTTCTAGATATAGAATCATGTTGTCTGCAAACAGAGATAGTTTGACTTCCTCTCTTCTCATTAGGATGCCTTTTATTTCTTTCTTTTGCCTGATTGCTCTGGCTAGGACTTCCAATACTATGTTCTATAGGAGTGGTGAGAGAGGGTTTCCTTGTCTCATTCTGGTTTTCAAGGAGAATGTTTCCAGCTTTTGCCCATTCAGTTTAATGTTGGCTGTGGTTTTATCATAGATGGCACTTATTATTTTGAGCTATGTTCCTTCAATACCTAGCTTATTGAAGGTTTTTAACATAAAGGAGTGTTGAATTTTACAAGAGCCTTTTCTGTGTCTATTAATATAATCATATGGTTTTTGTCTTTAGTTCTGTTTATGTGATGAATCACATTTATTCACTCGTGTATGTAGAACGAACGTTGCATCCCAGTAATGAAGCCTACTTGATTGTGGCAGATTAGCATTTTGATGTGCTGCTAGATTTGTTTTGCCACTATTTTATTGAGGATTTTTGCATTGATATTCATCAAGGATATTGCCTGAAGTTTTCTCTTTTTGTTTTGCCTCTGTCAGGTTTTGGTATCAGGGTGATGTCAGCCTCATATAATGAGCTGGGGAGGAGTTCCTCCTTGAATTTTTGGAATAGTTTCAGTAGGAATGGTAGCATTTCTTCTTTGTACATCTGGTAGAATTTGGCTCAGGTCCTAGGATTTTTTTGGTTAGGTAGGCTGTTTATGACTGATGCAATTTCAGAGCTATTTGTTGGTCTGCTCGGGGAATCAATTTATTCCTTGTTTAGTCTTGGGAAAATGTATGGGTCCAGG
Organism: Symphalangus syndactylus; assembly: GCF_028878055.3. Classification (NCBI taxonomy): domain Eukaryota; kingdom Metazoa; phylum Chordata; class Mammalia; order Primates; family Hylobatidae; genus Symphalangus; species Symphalangus syndactylus. The sequence continues at coordinate 29,925,150 of NC_072438.2, forward strand.
AATTTATCCACCTCTTCTAGGTTTTCTAGTTTGTGTGAATAGAGGTGTTCATAGTTTCTGATGATTGTTTTTATTTCTATGTTTTTATTTCTGGGTCAGTGGTAACATTGCCTTCCTTATTTCTAATTGTGTTTATTTGGATCTTCTCTCTGTTCTACTTTATTAGTCTAGCTAGTGGCCTATTTTAATAATTTTTTCAAAAAGCAAACTCCTGGATTCCTTGATCTTTTGAATGACTTTTTGTATCTTGATTTCCTTCAGTTCAGCTCTGATTTTGGTTATTTATTCTCTTCTGCTAGCATAGGGATAATTTGTTCTTGCTTCTCTAAATATTCCAGTTGTTATATTAGGTGATTAATTTGAGATCTAACTTTTTGACGTGGGGATTTAGCGCTATGAATTTCCCTCTTAACACTGCCTTAGCTGTGTCCCAGATATTCTGATGTGTTATATGTTTGTTCTCATTAGTTTCAAAGAACTTATTGATCTCTGCCTTGATTTCATTATTTACCCCAAAGTCATTCAGGGGCATTTTGTTTAGTTTCTATGTAATTGCATGATTTTGAGTGATTTTTCTCTTGATTTCTTTTTTTTTTTTTTTAACCATTCCATACTTTCTATTTCTTTCTTTCTTTTTTTATACTTTAAGTTCTAGGGTTCATGTGCACAACATGCAGGTTTGTTACATATGTATACATGTGCCATGTTGGTGTGCTGTACCCATTAGCTCATCATTTACATTAGGTATATCTCCGAATGCTATCCCTCCCCACTCCCACTACCCCACGACAGGCCCCAGTATGTGATTTTTATTGCACTATTTTCAAAGAGTGTATTTGATAAGATTTCAGTTCTTTTGCATTTGCTGGGGATTGTCTTATGTTCAGTTTTGTGGTCAGTTTTAGTGCCATGTGCCATGTGGTGATGAGAATAATGTATGTTCTGTTGTTTTGGGATGGAGGTGTATCAGGTCCATTTGGTTTGATCGTGAGTTCAGCTCTTAAATATCTTTGTTAATTTTCTGTCTCAGTGATCCATCTAATACTTCCAGTGGAGTGTTGAAGTCTCCCAATATTATTGTATGAGAGTTTATGTCTTTTTATTGGTCTTCAAGAACTTGCTTTATGAATCTGGGTGCTCCTTTGTTGGGTGCATATATATTCAGAACAATTAGGTCTTCTTATTGAATTAAGCCATTTACTATTATGTAATGGCTTCTTTTTCTTTTTTATCTTGTTTTGGTTTGAAGTCTGTTTTGTCAGAAATTAGTATGGCAACCCCTGCTTTTTTCTGTTTCTAATTTTCTTGATAGATTTTCCTTTATCCCTTTATTATGAGCCTATGGGTGTTATTAAGTGTGAGATGGGTCTCTTGAAGACAGCATACCATTGGGTCTCGCTTTTTTTAATCCAGCATTCTACTCTGTGCCTTTTACGTGGTGCATTTGCCCCACTTACATTCAAGGTTAGTATTGATACGTGTGGATTTGATCCTGCCATTGTACTGTTAGCTGGTTATTATGTTGGTTTGTTTGTGTAGCTGCTTTTTAATGACACTGGTCTATATGTTTAAAAGTATCTTTTAAATCTCCATTGTTAACTATTTAGTCATGTCTCTTATTTTTTGTTGTCAGAGTTGTTTATTATTTCCCTAGGGATTATAATATATATCCTTAATTTATCTATCTGTAATAAAGTAATGCTTTGAAAGTAATGTTATACTATTTAATGTGTAAGATCCTTACAAAATATACATCATTTTACACACTTTCCATTTTGGTGATTGTCATAGATTTTCCATCTACATTTGCTATAATCTCTACAATCTGTTGTTATTAATGTACCTCAAATAATAAAGAGGCTCTTAAAAATGACAGTCTATCCACATATTTGCTATGTGTGATTTTTTTTGTATTTGAGTTTCCATCTAGTTCATTTGCCTTTAGTGCAAAAAAACTTTCTTTGACATTTATTATGTGCTAGCCTGTTGATGAGATCATTCTACTTGTATTTGTTTGAAAATATTTTCTATATCATCCTATTTTAGAATGTTTTTAGGAAAATAAATCTAGCATTTAGCATATAGTAAGATAAGAATTGATATGGAGGAGGAATTAGAGTTATGGGAGTATATGCAAAAGGAATATTGCCCTATTTAGAAGGAGTTGAAAAAGGTTTACAGCATAAGTGATATTTAAACTAATGTCTGAAAGATGAAAAGAATTTGGAAGATTGGTAAGTGAGAGAATCAGAGAGGTCAGTTAAGATGTTTTCAATCAAAAACAAATACAATTTACTTAACCAAAATTCTACAGTATATTTTGATTGTTCCCTTTATTCCTTTTTACTATAATTAATCTATTTACATTTGTAAATTGCAGTATCTTCAAAATTTTATCTGCATATACTTGTAAGATTTACTCATAATACAACTTCTAGAATTAAATATTTGAAGTAAAAATAATGTACATTTTTTGTATTTTGATGCATATTGATTGGTGAAATTCCTTCCAGAGTGGTTTTATTAATTGACATTTTCATCAGCAGCCTGTGAGAGTAATAGACTTTATATTCTTGAAGCTTAAAATACAGTTGTTGAAGCCCCAGGTTCCTCTTTACTTCCCTTTTCTCCATCATCATTGGGGCCACCTACAGATCCATTTTTCCCAATTCCCAGAAAAAGTCCAGAACTGAGGTGGAGACTACCAGGACTCCTTCAAAGCACCATTCTTGATCTCTGAGATAAATAACCCTTCCTGTCAGGCCAACTCCATTATTTCCCCTGACCTCATGTGCATCCCTTTGTCCTCGCTGTGATAAATTGGTTGGAACCTTAGCTTCTTCTAAAATAAGGCTCCTGACTAACTGTTAAGCATTTCCATCCTCGGATTGAACACTTGCCTGTGGATTGCATCCTTCTGTCTGGATTCATCCTAGAAATTGCTGTCAAAATCTTCCAATGCCAATTGTTTCTCTATCTTTTACAAGGTCACCCACCATGAAACCAAATGTTACTATTCTCTGTTTACTCATAGGGAAGTTCCCTACAGGACACCTCAAGTTAAAGGACTTAACTTAAACCTACATTAAAAAAAAAAAAAAACTTTTATATAATAAAAATATTTACAATAATATCCAAAATTTGTTTTTAATAACCTCAATCATATCAGGGATATGCATGCATATTGAACATAGAATAAAAATTTTAAGACAAAATAACCTTAATTTGAACATAAATTTATTTGTTGTGGTGAAGAATGTCTTTACTTGCTGCAGGTGAGCTCTCAGAAAAATAAAGCCCTTTTGCTGAAATTTTTGAATTCACATTTTATAAATTTTATAAATTTTATAAAATGTGAATTTTATAAAAATTCTAATGCATCCATTCTATGCAAGAAAAAAATCATTCAATAAAATAAGTTTCAGAAGAGGTTATATTTTGCTTGGTTTTACGTACTTTGTAAATAAAAGCATATCCTTGCATTTTATGTTCTTGCCTTCATGGTACAACATCTATAACATTTCATCATAAACCAATGAAGACTTGTGCTCTTTTTTTGAACCTTTGAGTTCAGAGGTATATGTACAGGTTTTTTACATAGGTAAAATTGTGTCATGGGGGTTTGTTATAAAGATTATTTTATCACTCAGGTATTAAATCTAGTACTCATTAGTTATTTTTCCTGATCCTGTCTCCCCTCCCACCCTCCAGCCTTTGACGGGCCCCAGTATGTGTTGTTCTCCTCTATGTGTTCACATGTTCTCATCATTTAGCTCCCACTTATGAGTAAGAACATGTGGTATTTGGTTTTCATTTTCTGTGTTAGTTTGCTAAGGATAATGGCCTCCAGCTCCAACCATGTCATGATCAAGAAAGGACATGATCTCATTCTTTTTTATGGCTGCATAGTATTCCATAGTGTGTATATACCACATTTCCTTATCTAATTTGTCATTGATGGACATTTAGGTTGCTTTACTATTGTAAATAGTGCTGCAATGAACATACGCTTGTCTTTATAGTAGGATGACTTCTATTCTTGTGGGTATATACCCAGTAATAGGATGGCTGGTTTGAATGGTATTTCTGTCTTTATGTCTTTGAGGAATCCAACCAATGTCAAACTATATTACAGGGCTACAGTACCCAAAACAGCATGGTACTGGTACAAAAACAGACACATGGGCCAATGGAACAGAATGGAGAACCCAGAAATAAGACCACAAACCTACAACTACCTGATCTTCAACAAACCTGACAAAAATAAGCAATGAGGAAAGGATTCCCTATTCAATAAATGGTGCTGGAATAACTGGCTAGCCATATGCAGAAGATTAAAACTGGACCCCTTTTTTACAGCATATATAAAAATTAACTCAAGATGGATTAAAGACTTAAATGTAAAACCCACAACTATAAAAATCCTGGAAGACAACCTAGGCAATACCATTCAGGACACAGGCAGGCATGGGCAAAGATTTCATGACAAAGACATCAAAAGAAATTGTGACAAAAGCCAAAATTGACAAATGGGATCTAATTAAACTAAAAAGCCTCTGCACAGCAAAAGAAACTATCATCAGAATAAACAACCTACCGAGTGGGAGAAAACTTTTGCAAATTAATCATCTGACAAAGGTCTAATATCTAGCCTCTATAAGGAATTAAAACAAATTCACAAGAAACAAAAACCCATAAAAATGTGGGCAAAGAACATAGACACTTTTCAAAAGAAGACATACATGCTACTAACAATCGAATGAAAAAAAGCTCAGCATAACTGATCCTTGGAGAAATGCAAATGAAAACCACAGTAAGGTACCATCTCACACCAGTAGGAATGGCTTTACTAAAAAGTCAAAAAATAACAGATGCTGGCAAGGTTGAAGAGAAAAGGAAACACTTATACACTGTTGGTGGGAGTCTAAATTAGTTCAACCATTGTGGAAGACTTGTGCTTTTATTGAATCTGTCCCTTAATGAAGTTTTTATTTTTTTGTAAATACAGTTACATATGTACATAGTGTGTATTTCATTAATCTTTCAGTTGTCCACAGAAAAGATAAGCTGTGTGTGCTTACAGAAATATTAATTCGATGAAGCATTCTTATCTTGGGGTTTGAACATCTTCTTCTGATGTGCAGACATTTATCCCAGCTTCTATTCACTCCCATACATACCTTGCCACAGAGAAGTATGGATGATCTAAAATTTCAATAACAAATAATAGGAAAACACATGCCATCTTATATTTTAGTGCCACCACCACCACACTCACACACACAGACACCTCTAAGCAGGGTCATCATTAATTTATTCTTATCACAGGTAGCAATCACAAAGTGTGCATTCACGGGATGGAAGCATACCAGCAATCCTCTGTACTGTCTGACAACAGCGCTGGACCAGAGAATATGAAACAGAAACCTTGAATTAGGAGTTTTGTGATTTTCTTGCTTGCTTGACAACCTGAAATGTGAGGTGAACACCTGTATAAACTTCTCTGCCCAAGGAATGTGGAAATGCATCCTGCACCCTTCTTTATATCCCATCAACTTTTGTCACATATTCTACCCATCCTTTCAAGGCCCATCTTAATTGTTACCTCCCCAATAAATGTCTTTTCTGATCTCTCATAGCAAATATGAGGAATCTCCCTTCAAGCACTTTTTTCACTGTGATGGTGCTTTACATAAATTGCAATGTAAGATAAGAATTGATATGAAAGGGAAATTGGAAAGACTTACTGGATTATATGGAAGAGGCACATTGCCCAGAGAGAGTTGGAAAAGTTTTCAGTGTATGTGGTATGTAAACTAACATCTCAAAGATGAAAAGAACAAGGCAGATTGGTGAGTTATTTGTAAACATCAGTTACCTTAATTTCTTAATTGAGTGCGTACCATGCACCGTTCACTGTGCTAAGTATTTTCAATGCTTTTACATGTTTTCTGTGCTTTATACTTTTGTCCAATAATAAAAGCCATGATATTATCCTTGACTTGTCTCTTCTCTCACATCCCTCTTACAAACAATCAGAAAACCTTTTTGATTTTTTGGTTAAAATAAATCTAGAGTCTAACCCATTCCCATCACCTTCACTGTTATAATCTCAAATCAAGTCATATTCTTCCGAATGTCTTCTAATCCTTCTCTCTCATTCACCAATGTCCACGCTCCTGCTTTTCCCTACATTTAGAACTTCACTTCAAATTTAAGTCAGATTAAGTCACCCTCAGGGAAATCCTTAAACACTCCCCATTACCCTCAAGTAATACCAAAGTCCTTACAATCATCAACGAAGTCCTACACAGTATGATTCTTTTCTCTCATTCCTGATTTCATTTCCTAAAACCCTTCTCATCACCTTCTCTGTCCCAGACATGCTGGCTTTCTTGTTCTTCCTTCAACAAGCCAAGCTTGCCCCTACCTTAGCATTTTGTATTGGATGTAGTCTCTCCCTAAATTGCTTTTTCCAAGATGTAGGAAGGCAATATTCATCACCTCCTTCAGATCTTTGCTTAACTGGAACTTTCTCTATGAAGCCCACCCTGACTACCATATTTAAAAGTGCAGCCCTCTCCCCAGGACCTATTCCTGGTTATTTTATTCTGCACTACTCTACTGTTTCCCCCCACCATATCATTCATCAGCTTAACACATATGATACAATTCACTTCTTTATTAAATCTATTGTTTATCTTCAATCGATTTCCCTCCACTAGGAACTTAGTCATAAGAGGGTAGGTATCTTTGTCTATTTCATTCACCAATATATATTAAGCATCTATTATAGTCTTTGGCAAAGAACAGGCATTCAGTAAACATTTTCCACTGAATGAATTAAACACTTAATTATTTCAATAAACCTAGAGGATAGGAAGAATTCTCTTAAGCTATTCTAAAAGGGCAATTAATGATGTCATTTCCTCACAGCCAGTTATTGGCAAAGACTCAAACACAGATTTGGGATCAGACCTTTAATCCTAGCTCCAACTTTATTATGCTTCCTTACAGAACTATCCTGCAACGTCTTTAAGAATAGGAATAGTACGTACCCCACAAACTTTTATGTCATCTCCATAATGTATATATTATATTTCACACAGTAAGTGTGCATTTCACATTTATGTAATTGCCCTTAGCCAGTTTTTCCCAAGAAACAAGGTCTTTTTAGCTTAATGGTCTTCCTACATTGGCCCGATAACAGTTGCCAACAGAACATATCATACTTCCCTAGATGGAGCCCCAGAAACGATCTGAGTAAACCAAAGCCCAGAGGGGTCCAGTGGCCTGCATTATGGCTATACAACTACTTCAAGAAAATATCAGGACCCAGACTCTGACATCATTTATCAAATTTTGTGATTTTATTTTTTTAAATAAGAACATGCTTATTCAATTAGATTGCAACTTTTTGAAGGCAGAGATTGTGTTGTCTCTTCTGAGTGCCTTGTAGTGTATGCATCACAATGTTAGGTACACTATGGGAATTCATAAATACTTGTTTATGTCCAACAAGGCTGAAGCTAGACTGGTACAAAAAGTAGAACCAACACAATTTACCTGGATGATCAAGCAGAGCTAATGAGAGGAAGTAAGAAATAAAGCAGCCTTTCTAAAACAGCTAATTAGCAATCAATTCCAACTCTAAAAGTCATCATAGTTTCTGAGATGGAGTTGGAAAGTAAATAGAATTTGGAAGATTTTTGAATCAATAGTATCCATGGTTTTCATTTTAATTCAGGAGGGAAAACAACAGCAAGACCTTGAGAAGACTGATAGATTGCTCTTTGATCAATTCTTTCCTTGTCCCAGTTGTAAAAACAAAACCACAAATTTTTCTAATTCTTATTTTGGCGAAAAGATTTTCAGGAGCATAGGTGGATGGTAACAGCCCAAGAAATCATGGATCATGGATTCATCAATGTACAAAGCCCAGAATCACTGCATTAGAGCAATTCTCCCTTTCAGAGTATTGTCCAAAAACTATGGCTCTCACAATGTCAAGCCAAAAACCTATTAAATAATTTAGAATTTTTATCTTTGTTCAGATAACTTTTCCTCCATTTCTGCGAGCAGCTTGAGAATAATAGCATCAATTCTCATGACAGATAAACAAGACATGGTCCAGTATTATGTAGTTTTTAGCTTAACTTTTTCTTATATTGGATAACTTTTAACTTCTGTAAGATAAATGTTCTAATAAACTTGCTTTGGTCATATGTTAATCTTAAAGGCCTTTCTAATGATACCTGTAGCCATATGCAGACATTCCTTTTCTAATATGAAAGTTCTACACAATTCCATAGCATGAGCAAGTAAACCTAATTAAATATAAATAAGGTAATGTAGAAAAAAGCATTAAAAGAGACGTCAAAAGAAGCTGGCTCTATCTCAGCCCTACCGCTACCAGGGGCGGAAGGCCTTTGTGAGAACAAAGGCATTTAATTCATCCATTTGTATGAATTAAAGCCATGAAAGATCTTCAAATGCCCAGGACCTCTGCATCTGATTTAAACTCATATAAAACGTTGTATTTGCATCAAACAGAGGTGCCATATGCTCCTTTCCATCATTCATCAATTCTTTAAAATGTGTATTATGTGCCAATTTGATATAAGACCCTGTGTAAAGTTTGAAGGACACATAGTGATAAACAAAACCAACTTGGGTCACTCTTCTCAGAGAGTGTGCTACTTAGAGTTCTCAGAGAAACAGACCCAATAAGAGGTATGTACGTAGATATATATACATACAGTCCACTGCATACAACCTTCTGGTCAACAAATGACCACATAAATAGCAGTGGTCCCACAAAATTATAATACTGTATTATTTTTTAGAATTGTGATTGTTGTTTATTTTCAACTTTCATTTCAGATACATATGTAGATTTATTACATGGGAATATTGCATGATGCTGAGGGTTAGGGTAGAAATCCTCTGGTAATGAGCATAGTACCCGATGGGAAGTTTTTTTTTTTTTTTTTTGAGATGGAGTCTCGCTCTGTCGCCCAGGCTGGAGTGCAGCAATCTCGGCTCACTACAAGCTCTGCCTCCCAGGTTCACGCCATTCTCCTGCCTCAGCCTCCTGAGTAGCTGGGACTACAGGTGCCTGCCACTATGCCTGGCTAATGTTTTTGTAATTTTTTTTAGTAGAGATGGGATTTCACCATGTTAACCAGGATGGTCTTGATCTCCTGACCTTGTGATCAGCTCGCCTCGGCCTCCCAAAGTGCTGGGATTACAGGCGTGAGCCACCATGCCCGGCCTTTTTGTTTGTCTGTTTTTTTAGACAGTCTCGCTCTGTCACCCAGGCTGGAGTGTAGTGGTGCGATCTCAGCTCACTGCAACCTCTGCCTCCTGGGTTCAAGCAATTCTCCTGCCCCAGCCTCCCACGTAGCTGGGATTACAGGTGTGTGCCACCACAGCCAGCTAATTTTTGTATTTATAGTAGAGACGGGGTTTCACCACGTTGGTCAGGCTGGTCTCGAACTCCTGACCTTGTGATCTGCCCCCCTCAGCCTCCCAAAGTACTGGGATTACAGGTATGAGCCACAGCGCCCGGCCCTGATGGGAAGTTTTTTAACCCACCCTGCCTCCCTCTACCCTCTAGTAGTCCACAGTGTCTACTGTTCCCATATTTATGTCCATGGGTGCTTAATGTTTAGCCCCCACTTACAAGTGAGAATATGTGGTATTTGGTTTCTGTTTCTACATTAATTTGCTTAGGATAATGGCCTCCAGCTCCATTCATGTTGCTGCAAAGGATATTATTTCATTTTTTATGGCTATATAGTATTTTATGGTGTATATATACCACATTTTCTGTACCCAATCTGTCACTGATGGACGCCTAGATTGATTACATGTCTTTGCTATTATGAATAGTGCAGCAATGAACATATGAGTGCATGTGTTTTTTTGATAGAATGATTTATTTTCTTTTGCGTATATACCCAGTAATGGTACTGCTGAGTCAACTGTTCTAAGTTATTTTAGCTGTCTCCAGACTGCTTTCCCCAGTGTCTGGACTAATTTACCTTCCCACCAACCGTGCTCCCTTTTCTGTATAACCTCGCCAATATCTGTTTTGTGTTTTCTTTCATTTATACTTTTTAATAGTGCCATTCTGACTGGTGGAGGACAGTATCTCATTGTGGTTTTGATTTGCATTTCCTTGATGGTTAGTGATGCTGAGCATTTTTTCAGTTTGTTGGCCAATGTATGTCTCATTTTAAGAAGTGTCTGTTAACATCCTTTGCCCATTGCCCATTTTTAAATGGGGTTGTTTTTTGTTTGTAGATTTAAATTCCCTGTACATTTTTATTGTACCTTGTCCAGTAGATATGTTTAGATACATACATTCTTATCATTGTGGTACAGTTGCCAACAATAGTTGGTACAGTAACAGGCTGTACAGGTTTGTAGCCTAGAAGCAATAGGCTATAACATATAGCCTAGGTTTGTAACAGGCCATACCACCTCGGTTTATGTAAGTGCTGTAAACTCTGTATTTGTACAATAACAAAATTGCCTAAGAATCCATTTCTCTGAACATACCTCCATTACATGACGTGTGATTTTTTTTGTGTGTATACATATGTATATATGTATGTCTGTATATGGACATAAATATACATACAGATTTATATATACACACAGATATGTGTGTGTGCATGTGTGTGTGTGTATCTAGAGAGAGAGAAAGAGATTTTGATTGAGATTTATTTTAAAGAATTGGCTCACTTGATTTGAGAAGGCTGCCAAGCCCAAAATTGATCAGGCAAGACCGTCAGGCTGGAAACTCTAGGGTAGGAACTCATGTTTCATTCTGGAGGTAAAATTTCTTCCGCCTTAGGGAAACTTCAGTTTTGCTCTTAAAACCTTTCAACTGGCTGGATGCTGCCTATTCACATCACGAATGGTAACCTCCTTTACTTAATGTCAACAAGTTGTAGATGCTAACCACATTCACAAAATACCTTCGCAGCAACACCTAGATTAATGTTTGATTAAATAAGTACTATAGCTTAACAAAGTTGACAGATAAAACTAACCATCATGGGAAGCTTACAGTTTTTTGAGAGATAGACATTGAATAGATGATTATACAACATAATATAAATCACATAGTAGTATGAGAAGTAGCAGGGAAGTTAGGCAGGTCTAGGGCCCAAAAGGCTCCCCTGCGGAACTGCCATTCAAGCAGAGACCTAATAGATGAACAGGAGTTGGCCAGGCCGCTAGGAGAAGAATTGCATTTCTGCCATTTTGTTCCAGCTTAAACAAAAGCCCTGAGATAAGAAGGGACCTGGCACATTTGAGAAATGGGAGAGAATCTGAGGCAGCTGGAGCCTAATAAGCTTTGCACTTAAATGTCCTTAGTGGACAAAGCAGATTTGTGGGGACAGAACTAAAAGCTTTGGTTTCCATTGGATCTAGGCCCCTAACCTAGATGTGATTAAGATATTAGGGAAAATATGATTTTTATTATTCTATTGATTCCATAGTTAATATCTTCTCCTTGTCTGCTACTAAATGTAGAATAAAATCATAGGTCTCTGAATGTTTTTAGGATCAGACCCTGCCTTACTGTCTTGACAGAAACTCCTACCACTGCCCTCTTTACTCTCATTCTCCCATCACACCATGACTTCTCAAACTGGCTAGTGTTAGTCCAGTTTCGGGGCCTTGGGAATCACTCTCTCCTCTGCTCTCATGACCACTCCCTAAGATTTCACATAGGAGGAGCCTTCTAGGCTTCAGATCTCAAAAGTCCCATCCCTCCTCTTTCCATTTTCTTCATAGCAACTCATTGAGATCTGAATCTTATTTGTTTTCTTCTTTTCTTAATTTCCATTTCTACTTACTAGTATGAAAGGTCCATTAGGTCAAAGATTTTGACATTAAACATTTAATACATATTTACTGAAAATATGAATTTAATATATTCAGTAAACCTTGAGCTTAACTTTATTCATCTAGAATGGATTAATAATGCATGTCTGTCAACTGGACCACCAAGTTATGTAATGGAACATGCATGTAACACACTTATAAATTGTAGAGGACTACAAAAATGATTGTTCTTGATACAACCAGAGGCTAAACTTTTTCTGGTTGACCTTGTGACTTTTATTTTTTTGAATTTTTGGTTTTTTGTTTGGCTTCTTTATCAAGAAACTCATGCCTCCAGTATAGCAAAAGGTCTACAAAGGGAACGTGATTTAAACAATGTCCCAGATAAGCCATCATAAGGCAGTGTGAGATGAAATAAAACTGCTGTAAAATGGTCTGGTTTCATCGCAGCAGAACCATTCTAGGATTATGCCCAATTTTTAAGGAGAAATGTTTCCAGCCTATAATAGACTGGGTGACTAAGAAGAACACAAATTTTAGAGTAAGATGGAGATGGGTTCAGAACTTAGCTACTTGCTCATTATATGTAAAATGTGTAGATAAAGATACTTAGCCAAAAATACAAGGCTGTCATGAGGATTAACTGACATATATAAAAGCATGTATGCTAAGTTTGGCACACAGTGAGTGCTAAAAAATTATAATTACCATTGCTGCCACAATACCATTTAAAGGATGAGTATAGCATTTTCACACCATTCCAACCATGCTGAAAGACTGCAGGTGATCAGTTTCTCTTACACTAGATGAGATCTGAAAGGGAACCATGGAGTTGCAAGCACTGACATAATGAGGGAGGAGTAACGACTTTTAATCTCCAAATAATAGCATAGTAGAAGCTCCCACACTCAATAGCTTTGGGCAGTAGCTCCAGAACTCAGTCTTCCACAATATTTCTTTATGCTTTCATCCCACTAGAGAAGGCACTGGTGAAGACAAACGTGAAGACTGAGCTGAGAGTTGCTCAGCCAAGAATAATAATATCTACTAGCTTTTTTTTTTTTTTTTGAGACAGAGTCTTGCTCTGTTGCCCAGGCTGAATGGAGTGCAGTGGTGCGATCTCAGCTCACTGCAAGCTCCACCTCTTGGGTTCATGCCATTCTCCTGCCTCAGCCTCCTGAGTAGCTGGGACTACAGGCGCCCGCCACCACGCCCGGCTAATTTTTGTATTTTTAGTAGAGACGGGTTTTCACTGTGTTAGCCAGGATGGTCTCAATCTCCTGACCTTGTGATTCTCCCACCTCGGCCTCCCAAAGTGCTGCGATTACAGGCGTGAGCCACCGCGCCCGGCCCTACTAGCTTTAACAATAAGTCAATGCTTCCTGTTTCTTACAGATGCCAAAGCTTACGTCTTTGGCTGCAAAAACAAATGGATGGCAGTTTCATGGCATTTTCCTTCCCTTGATAAAAAGCTGATTCCTTAGTTCCCTCCTCATTATTGATTTGCTTTGTGAACTTCTCTTGAATTCTGACTCTTTAAAAAATCTAGTCTATATGGAAGACCGTAAAATCAGGGCACCCAGAAAGACAGGGGAGTATTAGCCTGGCTCTTTTACCTTCCCTAGAGCCTCACTGTAGTGCCTCCACAGGAAGGGTGGCCCAGTTCCTCCCCCATCTACTGGTGGATGATTCATGCCCATTCAAGAAGAGAAAAACCACTGCCTTGTGATTCAGCAACAACTGTTTTATTTGTTTGTGTAGCTGGCTATTCATATGCCACAATTTTAAGGTGTTAATTTAAAAGATAAGGCAAAGTTCCTTTTAGTAGAAAGCTAGGACATCTTGCTAAATGTTGGGGAGGCCAAGCTTCAGTGAAATTGAGTACAATTGAGTGTTTCCTATACAATGGAATTTTTCTAGGAGCGGAGGATGCGCTTGGGTAATCCTGCCTTTTATCAATGACAGGCTGTAAAACAGGCAATTTTTTGTGTGAATTGTTAGAACATGGAGTGATGGGAGCAAAAATGAGGGCACCTAACTCTAATCATGGGCTGAAGAGGGGAAGGTTATGGATGGATGGCTTCCTGGAAGAAAGAAGAAATCCAACACAGGATATTGAAACTCTTCTTAGCATACAATGCCTGACAGCATGCGAAAATAGGATTTGGAGAAAAAGACAAGAGTGTATGTATTAGTCAATTCTTATGCTGCTCTAAAGAACTGCCCAAACCTCGGTAATTTCTAAAAGACAGAGGTTTAATTGACTCACACTTCCACATTGTCAGGAGATCTCAGGAAACTTACAGTCATGGGGGAAGGCAAAGGAGAGGCAGGCATCTTTTCCACAGGGCAGCAGGATGGAGGGGGTGAATGCAGGGGAAATGCCAGATGCTAATGAAACCATCATATCTCATGAGAACTCACTCAGTATCATGAAAACAGCATGGGGTAACTACTCCCAAGATCTAATTACTTCCACCCGGTCCCGCCCTTGACACATGGGGATTATGGGGATTATAATTTGTATTAGTCTGTTCTCATGCTGCTAATAAAGACATACCTGAGACTGGGTAATTTATAAAGGAAAGAGATTTAGTTGACTCACTGTTCCACATGGCTGGGGAGGCCTCACAATTATGGCCAATCGTGACAGAGGGTGAATGAGGAACAAAGGAACTTCTTACATGACAGCATGCAAAAGAACTTGTGCAGGGAACCTCTTATTTATAAAACCTTCAGATCTCATGAGACTTATTCACTATCAAAATAATAGTATGGGGGAAACTGTCCCCATGATTCAATTATCTCCACCTGGCCCCACCCTTGACACATGGGGATTATTACAATTCAAGATGAAATTTGGGTGTGGACACAGCCAAATCACATCCCAATTCAAGGCGAGATTTGGGTGGGGACACAGAGTCAAACCGTATCAGTGTAGAACAAGAGTGGTAGCTAAGTTAGTGGGTCACATGGAGAAAAGTATGAGCTTAAACCATATTCACTTAGATAAGAGGCTAATTCTCATAGATTTTTCCATCTCTGTTTTTATTTTGATGATAGCATGATCAAAAGATAGGACTGATGGAAAGGCAGGCATGTAAGGTCATATTACCTGAGATGAAAGTCAGCACTAAATGAAATCCAATGCCAACAGGGACAGGATGGGAGGTGGGAGCTTTGCAACAGACATCATTAGAATTGTCAAAAGCCTGGAAAAAAACTGTTTCCAGCCCTCAAGGAGCCAGAGAAAGTGCTCAAGGCCATGTGCCACTAGAGCTTCAAGCACCTGCAGAGCCTCTTTAAATCAGGATGTCTGACTCAGAAGATACAAAGACAGGGGAATGGTTTTTTACAATACTTTAGTTAAAAAGAAAATGAATAGCAGAAAGAAGTCTTAGAGATATTTCTAAGTTGAATATATATTCTTTCCACTTTTAAATTAGTATTTTATTATATATTATTTTCTTTACCAGAATATATTTATTATTATTTACCATCTTGTTTCAATACAAAATATATTGTTTAGAAAAGTAAAGTGGTTATGGAAGTTTCCCATTGGATCTGTGCGTGGGGAGACCCACACTTTCAGAGGCTCAGGGAATTCTTGATCAGCCCTGAGACCATTTTATTGTAATTGTTCTTCTCTTCAGAGGTGGTGTCACCTGACTGCTCTCAAGACTGTGAAGATAAACCAATTCCATGAAGCAAATACCAAGGGGAATTTTTGATCTAGAGAAGTAAGAACAACAGAAAATGTAGTTGCATTAGTTCATTTTCATACTGCTATAAAGAACTGCCTGACACTGGGTAATCTATAAAGGAAAGAGGTTTAATCAACTCACAGTTTAGCATGGCTGGGAGACCTCAGGAACCTTACAATCATGGTGGAAGGTGAAGAAGATGCAAGACACGTTTTTCACAAGGTATCAGAAAGGAGAAGTGCTGAGCAAAGGGGGAAGAATCCCTTATAAAACCTTTCAATCTGGTGAGAACTCTCTCACTATCATGAGAACAGCACAGGGAAACCACCCCCATGATTCATTTCCCCTCACCTGGTCTCTCCCTTGACACATGAGGATAACAGGGACTATGGGGATTACAATTCAAAATGAGATTTGGGTGGGGACACAAAACCTAACCATATCAGCAATTCTATATATACACATTCTTACATACATGTGCACATACATATACAAATAGACACACACATATGGGCCTGGTACTTAATTTTCTATATCAGTTTAATTAGTTTAGCTCTAAATCTTTACCAATATGGACAAAAGACATGCTCCTGCGTAGATGTCCCTTTTAAAAAATAATTGATACCTTTGACAGATAGGGATAATTGATTAGTCATTAATCAAAATCTTCAAAATAATCCAGGTGTAGTGGTATGCATCTGAATGTCTCAGCTACTTAGGAGGCTGAGACAAAAGGACCACTTGAGCCCAGGAGTTCCACTCCAGCCTCGGCAACATAGCAAGACCCTCATCTTTAAAAAATAATTCTTAAAACGTTTCTCCAATTTTTTCCCTCTTAACTCTCGACTGATTCTTAAGGGATTCAAGACTCATTTCCAGTCCAGGCGACATCTTTTTTGGAAGCATAAACATTAATCCATTTGCATTTTGTCCCTAATTTTTTCATTGATGTTGTTGTTATTTTCTTTTGTTTTAGCATTATATAATGATGGTATTTAGAGGCATGGAAACTCTGGTAATCAGAACAACAAACTAGCAAGTAGCTGTATCACTAAAATAGCCAGGCTTCTTGTCTGATACAAAAGCAATTACATTATCATCAGTCTTTCTGGAAAATAAAGAATATTAGACTTGTTATATAATTGCCCACAGAATGTTAAGGAATTAAAAATAATAAGATTTAACCAGAAAGGGTCTGAATTTTTTCTTAGAGTCTCCTGGTTGATGAGTTATCCTCTTGGTCCTACTCCTCCCCTGCTTCCCACATGCATGCTTTCAAGCCTCTTAGTATCACAATTTGGTGCTGAACAATTGAATAAAACATAATTTGAGTGGGAATTTCTATTAACATCCAATGTTCACTTACAGTCTACTTTCCATTATCTTTCTATTCCCCTCATGTATGGAGTTGATAATGTAATACAACATCTGCAATTATAAGTGTCCATGGTGAATACTACATTTGAAACTCAATAGGCTATTACTGTGAAAATTTGCATGTGGCAATCTGACCAACCAAGGTTTCTGATTGTCTTGAAAATGTGCAGAGAATATAGTTTTAAAAATCTGATTTCACATTTTTTGAGACATATCCCCACACCTTCCACTCCCATTTGATTTTAGAAATGGCTTTGTGGTAAGAAAGGAGGGTAATTGTATTCCAAGGAAAGAGCTTATTACAAAGTCTTACGTATTCGGGGCATCATGGTTTCACCGATTTAGAGGTGAGAACAGCTCTTTGAGTTCCATCCCATTGAATAAAATATCCCTAATTAGAGCTAAACTACTTAAAATTCTGTAAAGAAAGTGCCTATATTAGTATATTTGTAGAAGACAACTTTTTACAAGTGTTAAAATTTCTGTGCTTCTTTCCACTAGAAAGATGAATTGGAACAAAGATCAGTTTAGAATCAAGGGGTAGAAAGAAACTTCATAGAAAAAATAAGGCCTGATCTGCTCTCTGTGTTCTCCAGAGCATCCTACTGGCTAAAGCCACTTTGCATTGCCCTCGGTGGAATGAGATTGAAAAGGCAGCCAAATAAATAAAAGTCTCCTATAGAATTTATAGGTGTCAATAAATGTCAGCCTGAATATCGAACTCAAATTATCATGGTAGATAAGCAATGTTCTATGGGAATTTCTCTGCAAAAAAAAAAAGAGACACTGATTTCATATATCTTGAAAACTCCACCTCTTTTATTAATATTAGCAAACAAATGAGCATATACTCTGTACTAGACTCATAGTAAAAAGAAAAATGAAACCTGGATTCACTGCAGAGCCTGCTGACCACCTTAAGCACTCTTCATTTTCATAATGAAACTGAAAAACTTGATAGATCCAATACACACATGTACACTTAATATATACACAAATCTATCTCCGTTATCTTTCCCTAACTTCAGCCAAAGGCAAATAGTCCATACAGAATACTCTGTCTTGGCTTCTTTCTAAGAAGTAGACACAGGCTTGAGATATAGATTTAAGCACTTGAATACTTTCAGCATAAAACAGTGACCAAAAGAAAATGAAGATTTGTTAAACAGATTATAAGATTACAAAATCTCAGTGTTAAAGAAAATTTAGGAATTATCCAATAATTGCATATCCAAATAAGATAGAAGGCATGCCTTAGCCAAAATTAATCATATTATCAGGACTTTTAGAACTCCTACTTCTGGGCAACTGTAACAAAATATATCCATCAACTACTAGTTAATTAAATGAAAATAAACTTTGCCACCAGAAGGCTGGAATCCTTGGCAGTGATCAACTGTATTGATTGGAGTACTTTTCATTAGTTCTTTCTGAGAATGAATGATTAAATTAGTTGATGAAGACAAAGTGCACAGACATGGGTGAATATTTATGGTGGGGAAAAAGCATGTGCGAATACCTCCTCACTATACCTAGGACAGTCTGTCTTAAATTGCCAAGTTTCAAAATGGACTTAGGTTTCTCTGGGTTTCTATTGCTCAAACTACGTGTTTTCAATCGTTTCTGAATACCTACCTTGTGCCACCTCCCCTGCAGTTCCTGTCATTTTCATTTTCACCATTATCCTATCACTTTGGCTCCACTGAAAAATGTCTGGATTCCTTCATTCTACCAAAAAACACTATTACAGTGTGTATTAGTCTGTTTTCACACTGCTGATAAAGACATACCCGAGACTGGGCAATTTACAAAAGAAAGAGGTGTAATTGGACTCACAGTTCCAAATGGCTGGGGAGGCCTCACAAACATGGAAGAAGGCAAGGAAGAGCAAGCCACATCTCACGTAGATGGTGGCAGGCAAAAAGGGAGCTTGTGCAGGAAAACTCCTGTTTTTAAAATTATCAGATCTCAAGAGACCCGTTCACTATCACAAGAACAGCACAGGAAAGATGCCCCCATAATTCAATCACCTCCCACAGGGTTCCTCCCATGACATGTGGGAATTCTGGGAGTTAAAATTCAAGATAAGATTTGGGTGGGGACCTAGTCAAACCATACCATTCTTCTCCTTGTCCCTCCCAAATCTCATGTCCTCACATTTCAAAACCAATCATTATTTCCCAACAGTCCCCCAAAGTCTTAACTCATTTCAGCATTAACTCAAAAGTCCACAGTCCAACATCTCATCTGAGACAAGGCAAGTCCCTCCTGCCTATGAGCCTGTAAAATCAAAAGCAAGTTAGTTACTTCTTAGATACAATGGGGGTACAGGCATTGGGTAAATACAGCCATTCCAAATGGGAGAAATTGGCCAAAACAAAGGGACTACAGACCCCACACAAATCCAAAATACAGTGGGGCAGTCAATCTTAAAGCTCCAAAATGATCTCCTTTGACTCCATGTCTCATATCCAGGTCACACTGATGCAAGAGGTGGGTTCTCATGGTTTTGGGCAGCCCCATCCCTGTGGCTTTGCAGGATATAGCCCCCCTCCTGGCTACCTTCAAGGATTGGCATTGAGTGTCTGCAGCTTCTCCTGGCACACAGTGCAAGAGGTAGGTGGGTCTACCATTTAGGGTCTGGAGGATTGTGACCCTCTTCTCACAGCTTCATTAGCTGGTGCTCCAGTAGGGACTCTGTGTGGGGGCTCCCACTCCATATTTTCCTTCTGCACTGCCTTAACAAATGTTCTCCATGAGGGCCCCAGCCCTGTATCAAACTTCTGCCTGGGCATCAAGGCATTTCCATACATCTTCTGAAATCTAGTCAGAGGTTCCAAATCTCAGTTCCTGACTTCTGGGCACCCACAGGCTCAACTCCATGTGGAAGCTGCCAAGGCTTGGGGATTCCACCCTCTGAAGCAACAGCCCAAGATGTCCCTTGACCCCTTTTAGCCATGGCTGGATTGGCTGGGATGTGGAGTACCAAGTCCCTAGACTGCATACAGCAGAGGGACCCTAGGCCTGGCCTATGAAACCATCTTTTCCTCCTAGGTCTCCAGGTCTGTGATCGGAGGGGCTGCCACAAAGATCTCTGACATGCCCTGGAGACATTTTCTCCATCGTCTTGGTGATTAACACTCCGCTTCTAATTGCTTATGCAATTTTCTGCAGTCAGCTTGAATTTCTCCTCAGAAAACGGGATTTTCTTTGCTATCACATTGTCAGGCTGCAAATTTTTTGAACATTTATATTGTTTCCCTTTTAAAACAGAATGCCTTTAAGAGCACCGAAGTCACCTCTTGAATGCTTTGCTGCTTAGAAATTTCTTCTGCCAGATTCTCTAAATCATCTCTCTCAAGTTCAAAGTTCCACAAATCTCTAGAAAAGGGACAAAAATGCCACGAGTCTCTTTGCTAAAACATAACAAGAGTCACCTTTGCTCCAGTTCCCAACAAGTTCCTAATTTCTGAGACCGCCTCAACCTGGACTTTATTATCCATATCACTGTCAGTATTTTGGGCAGAGCCATTCAACAAGTCTCTAGGGAGTTCCAAACTATCCCACATTTTCCTGTCTTCTTCTTAGTCCTCCAAAGTGTTCCAACCTCTGCCTGTTACCCAGTTCCAAAGTCACTTCCACATTTTTGGGTATCTTTTCAGCAGCACCCCACTCTCAGTACCAATTTACTGTATTGGTCTGTTTTCACACTTCTGACAAAGACATACCAGTGACTGGACAATTTTAAAAAGAAAGAGATTTAATGGGCTTACAGTTCCACATGGCTGGGGAGGCCTCACAAACATGGCACAAGGCAAGGAGGAGCAAGTCACATCTCACAGGGATGGCAGCAGGCAAAAAGAGAGCTTGTGCAGGGAAGCTCACGTTTTTAAAACCATCAGATCTCTTGAGACTCATTCACTATCATGAGAACAGCACAGGAAAGACACTCCCCAGTAATTAAATCATTTCCCACTGGGTTCCTCCCATGACACATGGGAATTGTGGGAGTTAGAATTCAAGATGAGATTTCAGTGAGACATAGCCAAACCATATCACAGTGCTTCTTGGTGTAGCAATTATTTGATTAAAGTTGGGAATAACACAAATAAGTTAAAGCAAGGGACAGTGTTGGAAAAATAAGTTTGAATAGTAGAGTTTGCTGCCCTAAAACTTTTTATCTATTCCTGTCATGGAGAAAATTTTTGTTGGCCAGGCCCTTCTGCAGGTTCCTGTTTCTTTCCAAGTGTCTCGAACTCCTCTCCTAATTCCCACATATCTCCTCTTTCCCAGCCCTTTGAAGACTCTCATTCTCCCCACTTCCACCATCTATAGAGCTGTTGTGAATAACATCAAATTTCCAGAGATGTGGTTATAACTTTCAGACCATCACCAAGGGGAGGGACGACACTTTCTAATATTCAAAAAATCACCAATATTGTGTTTGTCTTAATAGAAGAGAATTTATCCTTTCTAATAGGAATTTTACCTTTCTCCGAGGTCAATATACTCATATCACTGCTTTCTTTTCAAAATAATATATTTTTCCTCGTTTTATTGATCCACCCATTCATTCTATAAAAATTTATACAGTTCCTACTATATAACCTACTATATTAGGTTTTGGGAAATATAAAAATTGAGGTAAATAAATCAAATATTATCAGATCAGTTACTAATTTTTCTTATACCTACAATGGTTATGAATATCTCAATGAATGGCTCAATTAATTTTGAGTGTTCATATTTTGGATAATGACAAATTAGAGATTGGTTATTTGACTTTAACTGATTCATTTTTAAAGTAATGAATCTTTTGCCTTTAGCTAACTACTTTTAAACCTCTTAGATGCCAGGGATAGCATTAACAAATCTGAAATATATTATCCCTTCATAACATATGCTCATGTCTAGTAGAGAACACAAACCTGTTTTCTCAGGTTAGGTCTGTCAGAACAATAAAGCTTTCTGGCCATGTTCTCCTGTTTTATGGGGAACCTTATTATAGACTCAATTCAAGTGACTTATTTTCAAATGTTTTGATACTGGTTCCAAACAACCTTCAGAGAGTAGCTACCTGGTAAAAAACCTGAAGAATAAATATAATATGCAATACTTAACCAGAATTTCTTCCTGAAGGTATAACAGTGGGCTTTTGTTTATTTGTTTCCTTTGATAAATGTATCATTCCAAATATGCCTTTTGTGATCATAACAACCTAAATTGCTTCTTTAGTGGGACAACATAATGACCCTCATTGGTATGGGTGTGTGTGTGTGGTTAGTCATGACCCAAGTGAGGGAGATGTGGTGGGTTGTCAGCTGAGTCAGAGCAAACCCCACAGCCTAGGGAAATTATACTTTATTATAATAATATCTGAACTGAAATGTCCAAGTGGAGTGAATCATTGCTTGGGCAGTGCATTCAGAAGTTCCTAAACACCCATTCGTAAGTGGAATACCAAACCTCCCTCATTCCCAGAAATTGTCCATTTTAATGTCATTCTATTATCTTCCATTTCTTTCTATCACATGTCAGGTTAATCTCCTCACAGAAGGTGTTCTTCCTCCTGGAATGATTTCATATACTGTTGTTCCAAAGAGAGTGGAAGAAAGAAAAGCATTTGAATGTAAAATTCTACTTTGGAAATGATTGCTAGAGGGAAAATGGAGGTAACAGCAAAAAGGAAGCCTTGGCTCAGGCCCCTTAGAGCAATAACTCTTTCTGACTCATTTTCCCTGATAGGCTTTCCCTCAAAATGAAATCAAGGCTAGTTCATCTCTAAGTTTAGCAACGCTCCAAGTTCCAATGTGCTTCATTTTGGGATTTATGGAGCAGAGCTAGTTTTAACAAACTGTGATGCAGGTAAAATTTGGCTTGGTGTGAGTTCATCTCGACATCCTTGGTTTCCTCACTATCCCTTCCTCCTTTGACATCTATTTCCTAAAGCCTTCAAGAGCTGAAATAAATTTAATGGTAGATTTTTCAGACAATTTTTCAGATTGTTAGGGGCCTTCCAAGAACCAGGCAAATCATATCTGTGAGAACAGAGTTGTCACTACACAAAGGATGGCCACATTTGGAAGAGCTACACAATGTCTTCACAATATTTTTTCTACTCCATCGACTTATTTTTCCTTAATCTATATTTCCCTTATTAGTGATTATCTAAGTTAAACATGAAAAATCTAACTTTTTTTAAGTGAGTACCCACCATGTCCCAGATACAATGTTTTCTACATGTAATATCTCATTTAATCTCTAAAACAACCCTGCAAGTCTAGTGTTACTATGACTATTTTGTAGATAGGGACATTAAAATTCAGATAAATTAATTTTGCTCAAGGAGCTAGGCAGTGTTTTTCCTAACTTAAACCCATGTCTTTGTGACTCCAAAGCTATGTTTTCTTCTACACATCACTTCACCACTATGATAGGCTGAATTGTGTGCCCCCTGCTCAAGATTCCTAAGTTGAAATCCTAACACCCAGCATCTTCGAATGGGAGCTTATTTGGAAATAGGGTCTTTACAGGGGTAATCAAGTTAAAATGAGCTAATCCAGTATGACTGGTCTCCTTATAAAAAGGGTTAATTTGAACACAGAGACACACATAGAGAACAGATGAATGAAGAGACTAAGCGAGAAGACAGCCACCTACAAGCCAAGGAGAGAAGCCTGGAACAGATTCTTTCCTCACAGCCCTCAGAAGGAACCAACTCTGAGGACGCCATGATTCCAAACTTTTAGCCTCCAAAACTGTGAGTGGTACAATGCTGTTGTTCAGACCACCCAGCTTGCACTACTTTGTCACACCAGCCCTGGCCAAATGATGTAACCCCTCGCCTAGGTCTGGAGACTCTTCACGACAGACAAGAAAGATCCATAAGGTGCATGTTACTGTGAGCATCACCAGAACACAAATCATTTTCTCTTCATATTTACTTAGGACACTTAAAACCTGATTTGGTATTTCTTATACCCTACAACTCATTTTTATTCCACCAGTGCCTTTTGTATCCATCAACCGCAAGTCTTTCCTCCTGTTAAAACTACCTCTTTCAATCATGTCTCCTTAAATCTTATTTTGCTATAGAAAAAGAGTGCTAAGAGCAGAAGTCAAATGAAACCCTACTATTCTATTTTGGGGGAAATTCCCACCAAAGTCCTCACTTTAAATTATGATAGCAAATTTCATCACTGTAAAACCAAACTCAAAGACAGAGAATTGTGGCCTGCTGGGAAAAAGAAAAGAAGAAGAAAATAAACAGGGCTTTTGAATTACACAGTCTTTAGTCAGAAACTGAGTTTGCCACCTTCTGACTTGGGACCTTAGGCCTATGACTCAAGCTTCCTGAATCTCTGCCATACTCATGGTCCTTTTCTTATTCATAAAATAAGCATAGGACCTCCTTCACTACATAAAGGAGGTTAAATGCACTTTCAATATCTAGTCACTAGGTAGGTAGATAGACAGGTAGATTAGATAGATAGATAGATAGATAGATAGATAGATAGATAGATAGATAGATAGATATAGATAGATAGATATAGATAGATAGATAATAGAGATAGATGGGTGGATGGATGGATAGAAAGAAAGATCGATAGACAGATAGAGAAAGATGATAGATTAGATAGATAGATAGATAGATAGATAGATAGATAGATAGATAGATCAATCTCCAGTATTTCCTTTGTTTTTCCACTATCCCCTTACCCCAAGTAGTGTTCATTCTGTCTCCAAAAGTCTGTCTTCTAAATAACATGGATCTTGATGGATTAAAATGCTTTCTATTTTTCCCCTGAGTGAAGAGATGAAATAGCAGTCATGATGTATAAGAGCAATGCAGTTGAATTATTTGGGAATATTTTGCTCCCAGGAGAGGCTGTCTCAGAAGAGACTATAAGTGCAATATTCAAGATGAATTTTACCATAAGTCAGAAACCACTAATCTAACATGATTTCTCCCTGCTGTACCTCATTCCTACATCTACTTATTGATTAAATGGGGAAAAAAAGATTGTATTGTACTTGTTCAACAAAACAGTATCATGATAAATGCTGCTGGGTTAACAAGTTCCCAGTGGTATCACAGCAAGCTGGGCATGAAAAATAAGAAATAAGAGAATACTATCAGTTAAGGCCTTGAGATAAACTTCATTTGGGGCGCTTCATTGTCTTTGGTCACCCAGCTGTGCCTTTAAGAAGGTCTGTAACAGCAGGATAATAAATTTGACAATTCTGCCACTAGCAAAAGACAATACCGTAAAATCTATCTTCCCTGGAGAGT
Source organism: Symphalangus syndactylus (assembly GCF_028878055.3). Taxonomy (NCBI): domain Eukaryota; kingdom Metazoa; phylum Chordata; class Mammalia; order Primates; family Hylobatidae; genus Symphalangus; species Symphalangus syndactylus. The sequence goes on from NC_072438.2 coordinate 29,950,389, forward strand.
GTGATATTCCAAAACATGGTTTGGAATACTATTTTGGTGAAATAGATTGTCTCTGAGTGTTGAATCATGATTAATAAAAGGACATTTAACTGCTGTGGGACCTTCCTATCTGATTAACTGTGTTTGTGTTTTGAGGCATAAAAATTCTGCAAAATGGAAGATTTTGGTTCAAGAGCATGCAAGAGCTAGGAGATTGTCTTGATTATTTCATGGATTTGACTCAATGGACGGCATTATCATTTCAATTTCTGTTGAAATAAGAGTAACATTTGCTGTCTTGGCATCAGACTCAAACATCAATGACTACGACCCTTACAAGAAGATTTGGGTACTAAATAGTCAAATTTCATGTTTTCATGACAGATACGTTTCTAAAGATAACAATCCCTTCTCCACATGACCAGAAAAGTGAGAAGTCTTTCTTCACAGACTTTCCTTCCTCCCCTGAACTTTCTTAGGTCTTAGGTCTTTCTTCAGTTTAATCTTTTTTTTTTTTTTTTTTTGAGACGGAGTCTCGCTCTGTCACCCAGGCTGGAGTGCAGTGGCGCGATCTCGGCTCACTGCAACCTCCGCCTCCCGGGTTCACGCCATTCTCCTGCCTCAGCCTCTCCGAGTAGCTGGGACTACAGGCACCCGCCACCACGCCCGGCTAATTTTTTGTATTTTTAGTAGAGACGGGGTTTCACCGTGTTCTCGATCTCCTGACCTCGTGATCCGCCCGCCTTGGCCTCCCAAAGTGCTGGGATTACAAGCGTGAGCCACCGCGCGCGGCCCAGTTTAATTTCTTAAAGAGGCTGCCTGCTTTAAAATGCCTTTACTGCAGGAAAACTGGGTAACATGAGTCCATTCAAAGGCCCCATTTGGTACTGCCATCTCTTGCTTTGCTGTGATGAGGCTACTGAAAATCTATATAACCTAGTGCTGTATGTCTCTCCTGTTGCAATGGGGCCTGGTGGCGGTATTTCAAGGCTTAGTGGGAGAGGAAAGAAAGTCTCTTCTCAGAGTTAAGTTCAGTCTCCATCTTGAGCCAGAATATCTCATGTTATATATCTCTAATTCCTGCTCCACAAGACATCCCTGTGGGGGCTCCTGAGTCTTCTTGAAAGAAGATAATCCATTATTTCAGCACTCTTTTACTCAGCCAAGGTTGTTCAATGGGCCTCCCAAGGTTCATGATTTAAGTTGCAATCATACATTTAATCATTTTTCATTTAACATTGTCTTCATCACTGCAGGCTGCTGTACCAAAATGCTATAGAGTAGGTGGCTTGTAAACAACAAAAATTTATTTCTTAGAGCTTAGAAGCATGGAAGTGTGAGATCAGGGTGCCAGCATGATTGGGTTCTGATGACGGCTCTCTTCCAGGTTAGACTGCCAATGCTTCACCGCGTGCTCACATGGTGGAAAGAGGGTGAAGATCAATCAACCTGGAGTCCCTTTCATAAAGACAATAGTATCATTCGTGAGAGCTCCACCCTCGTGATTTCATAATCTGCCAAAGGCCTCACCTTCTAATAAAATTGAGGTTTAAGTACTTTGGGGGCAGACAAATGTTTAGTCTATTGTGAGCACCAACCATAAGTAAATCTCTGTTTCAGCTGTTGAGAACCATTCATAAACAGGACAATCAGTCTGTGCTCCTGGAGTTTATTTTATGCCAAAGCATGCTGCTCAACAGAGGATAACTATCTGGGAAGGGCATTCTGTTTCATCCACAAGCTGAGCTAAGACCAACTCCTAACCCAACTCCCAACAACTTAAGCCCAAGCTTTGATGGAAAGCAGCCAGTTTAGGTTTTTTTTCTTCTTGTAAGACGAGCTTCCTCCAGTGTCTTTTCTGCTAGCAAACTCCATTAATGGCTAGACTGCCTGGCTTCAAATTCTAAGGCCATGCCTATCAGAACTTTGGCTTTGGACAAATTACTTAAATTCTTTGTGCCTCAGTTTCCTCATATATAAAATGGGCATAATATAATAGTGCCTAACTCAGAGTTCTTATGACAATGCTTGTTCCATAGGAAGTTAGAACATAGGATTATTTTAAATAAAATAAAAAGTGAAGCTCTCTGTGTTAGTTATTATGTTTTCACCATTCTTTTAAATACTTTACATGTATTCAATAATTCAATTTTCAAAATACCCTATAAGGTAAATTCCTCTACAAGAGATGAGGATACAGGCCTAGAAACTTTAAATAGCTTGCAAAGGTTATGCAGTTGTTAGGTTCACAAGCTTGTGAGATTGTGACCCCTGGATTCAAATGAAGGCATTCTGGGTTTAATAGCAGAGTTTCTCAAAACATGAAGTTTTTGAGAGAAAAAGCTTTTAGGTACTTGACATTCTTTTTTCTCAAGTTAACTGGGCTCCTATGCAAATTTTCCAGGCAGTCAAGACACAAATACATGGTAGATCTTTTCCAATGCAGTCTGCTGATGACTTCTATCGGCAGTTTCTGTCACTGAACAAGGCTTCAGGTTCCACTTCTTCAGACAGTCTTTGGCAGGCAGAATTCTAATATGCTCCCCAAGATTGTCATGCCCTGGTGTACGCATAATCCTCTCTGTGTTCCATGATTGTAATCAGGACTTGTGAATATGATAGGACATCTCTACCATGATGATATGTTATACAGCAGAAAGGATTTTGCAGATGTAATTAATTAAAATCCCTAATCAATTGACTTTGAGATAATCAAAAGAGAGATTATCCTTAGGAGATTTGACTTAATCAGCTGAGTCTTTAAAAGAGGTCAGTTACGCAAAGTGAGAGAAATTCTCCCCCTGGCCTTAAAGGAGCACACTGCCACACTGTAGAGAGGGCAATGCAGCTGAGAATAGCAGGTGGGTTTCAAAATCTGAGAATGGCCCCCAGCTAACATATGGTAAAAATGTGAAAACTATTACTCCTACAGCCGTAAAGAACTCCATTTTGCCAGCAACAAAGAAGCCTGGAAGAGGACCCTCAATCCCAGATAAGAATGTAGTCTTGGCCTTCAGAGACACTGAGCAGAGAAACCAGTTGAGTACTGCTCAGAATTCCGACCTACAGAACTGTGAGATAACAAACGGACATTGTTATCACCTGCTGCTTTTGTAGTAATTAGTTATGCAGCAATAGAAAATGAATGCACACCTCATTGCATTATATACTCACATAGATAAGAGAGATTCATCGTGATAAGTCAATTGTACGGAAGGTTTTTTCCAAGCTAGACAGTAACATAGCTATCACTTGATCCGATGTTTTTATTATTCAAATGAAAATTCTAAAAACTAGATGGAGAAAGTTATTTACAAACTGAACACTAGTATCCAGGTGGCTCACAGCCAATTTCATTCTGTCTCATGTCTACTGTAGAACATGCCAAGCATAAAACTGAGATCTGAATCCAGGAGCTTTCATTTCTCCATCCATGTTCTACTCTATGGAACCTGAGCTGTTTTCCTGCTGAATTGCTACCAGTGATGAAAAATGTAAATGTGCCCAAAGAAAGATGTGGAAAAAGCTATATGGATAGATCAGTGTGCTGGCTTAGTGACTTCCTGTGTTAAAAGGTGCCATTTGTTCAAGCCACAGGATGGACAGGCAATAGTTAATTTTTATATGTGAATTGGATTTAGATCGTACTCTGGAACACATGCAGTTAACACCCCCAGGCCATTTGTAGGTTGAGCAGAGCAAAAGCTAAAAAGTTGCAGCGTATAAAGTATGCTTTCTAATACCTTGGCTTTGAAATAAAGATCAATATTACTCCCAGCCCCCATTTTATATGAAGAGGCTCATACTGCAGTCAGTGTTTATTGGCATAGGCTCTGGAGTCAGAGACCTGAATTTGAGTCCTGGGTTTGAAAATCACCTTCTAGGCATATTATCTTAACTCTTATATCTCAGTTTTCTCATCTGTAAAATCAAGATAATGACTGTAACTATCTCATTAGGTTTTGTGTACATTAACTGACTTAATGTGTGTCCTTAGGACAATGTCTAAAACACGGTCCGTACTTATAAATGTTAGCCAGGATTTCTTATGTTTCAGACCCTAAATACTTGATTTGAAAAACAAATATTTAGGCGCATCAATTTGCCAGGTGTTGCTGTTGTGATTTTGGCTTATAAACTCAAACATGCATTTCCTTCAGTTACATTCTATTTGAAACGTAAAAAGATGCATGGTGCTTCACAAGTGCCAATGCTGCTTAATTAAGGAAAAAAAAATTGTGCTTGAGTAAAGCAAGTCAGTGATTTCAGATGGCACTCAAAGGAGATTAATAGACAATTTTATACCAACATTTTTTGACATGTTATTTTCCTTGTTAAAGAGCATCAGTGCATTGCTGTATGTTTTATTAAAAGGTGGGGGGAAGGTGATGCCAAGATGGTCAGCACAGGAATCACTCATCATTTTCCCCAAAGCTGTGTGTTCTAGAAGTTCTATGAAATTAAATTGATGATTCTTCACTCTCTGGAAACACAAAGATCTATCTTTATGTACTAAATGAATATGCGATTGTTCCTAGGCAGGGGATAGTGTGTTCATGGAGCTACAAGATTATATTCAAAATATTCAACCTACAAGATATAACAAGTGTTCCTGTAAAGACTTGCCAGTGCCTGCTGGTAAAATATCAGCCTGTCGATAGTGCAAAAACTCCACTTAAATCCGAGCTCAACTTTGCCACTAGAGTTTGATGGGGGATTGGGGTTAGATTTATGCTAAAGTATAGAAAGTCTATCCACAAACACGTGGCCTGGGATGCAGAATGAGGGACGGGGATGCATTTCCCAAGACAAGAGATTCTGACAAGAAATATCATAAATGGCTACTATGAAGGAGTTGGTTAAATTCCAAATTTGACATTTGAATGACGGTATAAATGGTTCTAAATTCTTCTGCATGTTGCGAAGTACCCATGAGCCCATTTCCAGATACTAATAAATATATCCATTCTGCATCTGAGCCGTGATAAAACATGAAAGTCAGATGAGATTAAGTAATCAGAGTCTATCACATACAAAGAACCACTGGCTCTCTGGTATTATCGTGGGTAATTTCCTGCTCTGTGGGTAGCAAATGACACAGAGGAAATGGCACTGTGCTATTGACAAAGGAAAGAATGCCTGCTTGGAATCCAGCCTTTCAATTATCCAATGACGTTCTGCCTTTTCTGATATAAGGATATGTATATTACCTACCCAGAATGAGGTCATCAGTAACTTAGGTTTGGAATGAGCCCAAGTTACTTGTGAGCTTATGTTAAGCTTTATGTGTGTGCTAATAGGGAGAACATAAAGGCAATGTGTCCATATTAATTTGACTATTGCCAAATTTCTGGCTATGACTCAAAGAGTTTCCCCTGGGTCTGAAAGCTACAGTAGTTAAAACTAGATTGCAGTTGCTATAAAAATACTACAGGAGTAAAAAGGAAAAATATTAGACACTATCTCAACGTTTCTTTATTAAGAATGAATGAAATGGGCCAGACGCGGTGGCTCATGCCTGTAATCCCAGCACTTTGGGAAGCTGAGGCGGGTGGATCACCTGAGGTCGGGAGTTCGAGACCAGCCTGACCAACATGGGGAAACCCCGTCTCTACTAAAAATACAGAATTAGCTGGGCATGGTCACGCATGCCTGTAATCCCAGCTACTCAGGAAGCTGAGGCAGGAGAATCGCTTGAACCGGGAGGCGGAGGTTTTGATGAGCTGAGATCATACCATTGTGCCCCAGCCTAGGTGACAGAGCCAGACTCTGTCTCAAAAAAAAAAAAAAAAAAAAAATTAATAAATGGCTTCCTCAAACACTCAAACCAATCTTGAGACAAAAACAAAAACAAAACAAAACAAAAAAACTTTTAGTTAATATGATGAAAAGTCTTAGTTAACATGACAAAAATTTTATGATGCAAAGATTATGTGCTCCTAACTCAGGCAGGAGCCTAACTTAGGCTCCTAACTCATGGCTGTATGTTAAAAATAAACTCAAAACTAGACAGTTCTAATCTTCGTCCTAGTAGATACATTTAAAAATCTGGCCTCCATATAATGGTTTTTATAAAGAAGCTGCTTTATATAAATTTATAAGTATCAGTTTATGGGAAGTCATTCCTAAAAGAAAAAAAAAAATAAGTAAAGTCTTGCCCACAGGCTGAAGGAAATATCATTGGGGCTCTGAATGAACGATCTGGCAAAACCCAAAGGAACAATGGAAACATTTGCTGTTCCATTCTAATCAAACAGCATCAAAGCGGATCTTCATCTTGCATCTCAGAGTTTCAGAACTCTTACTTATTTGCCCACATTAGAATGTAAGGTCCGTGGAGAGACATTGTCAATCTTATTTACTGGTAATATTTCTGGTGCTTAAAATAGCACCTGGCATTATTATAGTAAATGCTCAATAAAACAATGAACCTCACTTTGTCCTAGGCACTTTTAAAGGCAATTTCCATGTCTTAACTCATTTAATCCTTTCAACCACCCACTGTGTAGACATTGGTCTTATTCTCATTTTATGGGCATAGAAACTGATGTACAGACAGTTTCAATAATGCATCCAACATAACGCACTATCAAGTAAAGGAAGCCGGGATTTCAATCCAGCTTTGCAGGACCCAGAGATTCCTCTGTGACCACTGCATTCTGATTGAATAAATAGAGAAAAATGACTTGTGGAAAAGATGGGCACTTGAAATAATTTTGTATAGAATCTGGACAGAAAAATAACCTCAGTTGTTTTGACTCTCTATAAAATGGAAGAAACAGGGCAGAGAGCACCAATGTTTATCAACAGTATCATCAAAATCACTCCAGTGCTCTAATAGCTCTTCCAGTCCTGACAGCAAGCTAAATACTTAATTCCCTAACATCTCTCATTGCATCTAATGGATTCTTAGTCACTTGCTGAACAGAAACAATACTGAACCCAGGAACCAGGAGATAATAACTACCATTTAATAAACATGCACATACTCCATGCCAGCCTTGGGATAGATGCTCTCTATACTACCTTATTTAATCTTCCCAAAAACTCTATGAGATTGTTATTATTATTGTTATCAACATGTTAATAGATGACCAAGTTTAGGCCAAAGAACTGCCAAGGGACTTACTTAGTCAAAAATCATACTGCTGGTAAAAGGCAAGGTGGGACTTGAGCTCAAAAATCCCATTAAGAGACAATAATTTGTGAAGTCAGGTGGATATAAGATATTTGTTTCTATGAGATACTTATGAAGGTAAGTGAAGTTAAGTAATGTCATCACAAGATAGAAATGGGATTTGAATCCAGGTCTACCTGACTTTACAAACCATGGTCTCTCAATGGGATTTTTAAATTTTTATTATTTATTTATTTATTTATTTTGAGATGGAGTTTTGCTCTTGTTGCCCAGGCTGGAGTGCAATGGAGCAATCTTGGCTCACTGCAAGCTCTGCCTCCAGGGTTCAAGTGATTCTCCTGCCTCAGCCACTGGAGTAGCTGGGACTACAGGCATGCACCACCATGCCTAATTTTTTTTTTTTTTTTTTTTTTTAGTAGAGATGGGGTTTCTCCATGTTGGTCAGGCTGGTCTCAAACTCTTGAACTCAGGTGATCTGCCTGCCTTGGCCTCCCAAAGTGCTGGGATTATAGGCATGAGCCACTGCACCCTGCCTCAGTGGGATTTTTGAGCTCAAGTCCCACCTCTGCCTTTTACCAGCAGTGTGATTTTTTGACTGAGTCCCTTGGCAATTCTCTGGCCTAAGCTTGGTCATCTATCAACATGACAAAAATAATAACAATAATTTATTGTTCAGCCTATCCAGGCTTTCTCAAGGCTGTTGTAAGAAAAATGTATGTAAAATGACGAGGTCATTTCCATCAGAAATTTGTGATGTCTCCCCAACTTTACAACACCCCCTTCCACAATATTCTACAAAAGAAAACCAATGCAACAGACAAAAATACAAAACTTAAATAAAATACATAATTAAATTGGACTTTTGTTGATTTTCTACTTGAGTCATTTTGGGTACATTTACTAAAGCTGGACTTAGCCCCATTTTTTTAGGCCCCACTGCTCATTGTCAGCTCTGGCTGCTATAACAAAATAATAGATATCTTAAACAACAGACATTTATTTCTCACAGTTCTGGAGGCTGAGAATTCCATGATCAAGGTGCTGGCAGATTCACAGATTCGCAGATTCAGTTATTAGCGTGGACTATTCCTGGCTTGCAGACAATGCCTATTCACTGTGTTCTTATGTGGCTATGGCAGAGAGAGGAAGTGCTAGTGTCCATTCCTTTTTCTATAAAGACACCAATCCCATCATAGGGTGCTCACTCTCATCTAAAACTAATTGCTTCCCTAAGGCCTCACCTGCTAATACCATCGCATCAGGGTTTAGGGCTTCAACATATGAATCCGGGGGAGGAATACAAACATTTTGTCCCTAACATCACTTTTGCTGATGCTCTGAACTCAGCCTAATTTGCCTATTTGATAATCCCACACTTGGAGGTGGTGTTATAAACTGAAGTACTATGTAAAGGTAAAGGATGATCTTTGCTTTGGTTGTTAGTATTACTCTACACAGAGTTGACGTTTTTTCTCAACTAGCTCCTAACTGCTCAAGAGCTCCTTACAGAGGCATCCTACTAGCTCTGTGCTTAAAAATCCCCTGCCCAGGAAAGCTGTCCATGATTCACTAAGACTGGATTAGGCATCCCTCTGGCATGCTCCCATAGTGGTCTGTCCTTCTCCCTGTCATAGTGATATGGACAGGAGGCAGGGAAATATTGGGTAGAAGAGGGTGGTTCCCTGGCAAAGGCCCCTGCCTCAAGCCTGAAGACCTGCGGCCCTAAATGAGGACAGGCATTTCTGGTTTTGCACCCAAAAAGTTGCCTTTTGGCTCACCACACCACCCCTCCCGCCCCCATATAAACCCTTAGCAGGTACACAGACAAGCAGCTGAACATCAAGACCAGCAGACCAGCAACAGTGGAACAATGAGGCAAGAAAGAGAGAAGAGGAGGGATGTCTGGACACAGAGGGGAGTTTGGCCAGCGGTAGTTGGATAAGAGCCCAACTCCAAGGGAAGACCACCTTCCCACTCCATCCCCCCTTCCAGCTCCCCATTCATCTCACTGAGAGCCACCTCTACCACTCAATAAAACCTTGCACTCATCCTTCAAGCCTGCATGTGATCCGATTCTTTCAGGACACTGGGCAAGAGCTCGGGATACAGAAGGCTGTCACACTGGCCCTCTTCCATTTCAATAAGGCAGAGGGCCCGCTGAACTGATTCACACAAGCCGTCTACAGACAGCAAATCTGAAAGAGCTTTGTAATACATGCCCACCTGGGTTTCAGGAGGTGCAAACACCCACCCCCAGATGCTGCCATGGGGCTGGAGACCAAAAGCACTCACCTCAGCCTCTGTACCTGCCCGTCTGCATGCTCCCACTAGGGGTTTGAGCTGTGGGGCAACCAAGCAGGTGAGTCATACCCCTGTCTGTGAGGGGAATCAGGGAATTCTCCCATTTCAATAGCATATTCCAACATTTTGGACATAAAAAATATAGAGTAATAGAAGGAAAGGAAGTCCCCTACAAATTCCCTCCCTTGGTTTTACTAAAGAATTGGATCAGATTCAGTATTCTGGAACCCAGTATTTTGGAACCCAGAAAAGGAAAAGAAATTTAAGGACAAAAGCCCCTGCACACATTTCCCCTGTCTTCACCCAGGTGGCCAGCTAGCACCACTATGATAATGGCCCTCATAGGGAGTTTGTGGACATCCCCCCCAGGGAGTGCATTCATAAACGGAACTCAGCAGGCAGCGTTTTTTTTTTTAACAGCCTGGCTATCCGGAATTCATGTGGAAATCAATGAGAGGCAAGTACACCTTAGCACATTTTAATGGCATGCAATCTCACTCAAAAGCCTAAATGAGCAAAGAGACAATTTAATTTCCAGGGTAAAAGATGAGGCTAAGGTGGAACATGCAGGACAAACTCCGGAGGTGCCCTAAGACTGAGCAGGACTACATGGGAGATCTATTGTTTTCAAGCAGTCACAAAAAAACACAGAAGAGGGAAAATCATTAGCGAGACCCGCTGGTGACCCCATCTGATGCTGAGTGCCTGCCAGAGGCTGAATGTTAAAATTCTACTGAGAGAAAAGGAAAAGATAGAAGGTCATGGTTACATAAACCCCTTTCCTAGGAGCTTTCCTAATACAGACGGGGGAGGAGAGAAAGTGACATAGGGAGAAAAAAGGAGCAATACATGGGAATTGGATAACGGGAACTTGTGGGGTCCTTATCTATTGGCATGACACTTCAGTGAGAATGTAAAAGACTGAGCGTCCCCAGGGAAGGGGACCGCACAGGAAGAAAACTAACAAGAGGCATTTTAGGGTTTATGAGTCTTAGCAACTTACTGTTATTTTTAAAATTATAAATCTAAGAGTTAAAGAATATAACTCAGTTCTTTGAAAAATAACTATCCTTTTTTCTGTAACTTTCTACTCACTTCTTAATCTCCAGAATCATCACTTCCTACTTTTTCACTCTTTCTTCCAAAATTTGCTACCTGTATTAGTCGGAGTTCATTACAGAAACAGAACAAACGGAGATTTATTATGGAAATTGACTCACACAATTATGGAGGCTGAGAATCCCATAATATGCCATCTGGGGGTTGGAGGTAGAAGAGGTGGCTGCTGCTGTCATAAATCGTGAAATCCAAAGGCCTGAGATCCAGGAGTTCTCATGTCCAAGTGTGGCAGGCCAGGTCTAACTAACACAGGCCTATGTAAGAGCTGTTTCAGCACTGACTGAGTGGTTAAAAGTAAAAGCTCTTTTTTGGTTCCATATGAAATTTAAAGTAGTTTTTTTCTAATTCTGTGAAGAAAGTCAGTGATAGCTTGATGGGGATAGCATTGAATCTATAAATTACTTTGAGTAGTATGGCCATTTTCACAATATTGATTCTTCCTATCCATGAGCATGGAATGCTTTTTCATTTGTTTGTGTCCTCTCTTATTTCCTTGAGCAGTGGTTTGTTGTTCTCCTTGAAGAGGTCCTTCACATCCCTTGTAAATTGTATTCCTAGGTATTTTATTCTCTTTGTAGCAATTGTGAATGGGAGTTCACTCATGATTTGGCTCTCTGTTTGTCTGTTATTGGTGTATAGGAATGCTTGTGATTTTTACACATTGATTTTGTGTCCTGAGACTTTGCTGAAGTTGATTATCAGCTTAAGGAGATTTGGGGCTGAGACTATGGGGTTTTCTAAATATACAATAATGTCATCTGCAAACACAGACAATTTGACTTCCTCTCTTCCTATTTGAATACCTTTATTTCTTTCTCTTGCCTGATTGCCTTGGCCAGAACTTCCAATACTATGTTGAATAGGAGTGGTGAGACAGGGCATTTTTGTCTTGTGCCAGTTTTCAAAGGGAATCCTTCCAGCTTTTACCTATTCTGTATGATATTGGCTGTGGATTTGTCATAAATAGCTCTTATTATTTTGAGATTTGTTCCATCAATACCTAGTTTATTAAGAGTTTTTAGCATGAAGGGATGTTGAATTTTATCGGTGGCCTTTTCTGCATTTATTGAGATAATCATGTGGTTTTTGTCATTGGTTCTGTTTATGTGATGGATTACGTTTATTGATTTGCATATGTTGAACCAGCCTTGCATCACAGGGATGAAGCCAACCTGATTGTGGTGGATAAGCTTTTTGATGTGCTGCTGGATTCGGTTTGCCAGTATTTTATTGAGGATTTTCACATCAATGTTCATCAGGGATACTGGCCTGAAATTTTCGTTTTTTGTTTTGTCTCTGCCAGGTTTTGGTATCAGGATGTTGCTGGCCTCATAAAATGAGTTAGGTAGGAGTCCTCTTTTTCTATTGTTTGGAATAGTTTCAGTAGGAATGGTACCAGCTCCTGTTTGTACCTCTGGTAGAATTCGGCTGTGAATCTGTCTGTTCCTGGGCTTTTCTTGGTTGGTAGACTATTAATTACTACCTCAATTTCAGAACTTGTTATTGGTCTATTCAGGGATTCTACTTCTTCCTGGTTTAGTCTTGGGAGAGTGTATGTGTCCAGGAATTTATTCATTTGTTCTAGATTTTTCTAGTTTATTTGCATAGAGGTGCTTATAGTATTCTCCGATGGTAGTTTGTATTTCTGTGGGATCAGTGGTGATATCCCCTTTATCATTTTTCAATGTGTCTCTTTGATTCTTCTCCCTTTTCTTCTTTATTAGTCTGGCTAACGGTCTATCTATTTTGATAATCTTTTCAAAAAGGCAGCTAATAGAACCAGTGGCCTTATACAAAGGCTGGAATGTAACAAAAGCCCACCAAGAGTTTTGCCCAGGCGTTTCCTGGGCCTTGAAGGATGACAGGATAATGAAGGAATTCTTAACAGGACCTGTTTAGGATTAAACAAGTTCTACTGGGGGTCTGAATAAACTCCCCAGACCTCTACAAATGAGTTTATTGGGAGTCTGAAGGAACTCCCCAAACCTTTATGATTTAGCAGGAGATAAGATAAGGGTAATCACCCGTGGTACCTGGACCCATTTAGATTAAGTACATTTACTGAGGCTTCAGAGGAAGGTCTTCAGGACTCAGATCTAAGTTATAGATTAGAAGAAGTTAGACTTTTGTCTTTAGATGAATGCACACTTACACGTAAACATATAGCTTAGAAGGAATGTAAGTTCCAAAAACTTTGTAATTTTGAGTTGGCCTGGCAATATTTTCCAGGCCTTCTCCCTCTACCTGGTTACAGAAATAAACTCCCTTCTTTCCCAGTTCATCTGCTTCTCGTTATTGGGCTGCGAGAATAAGCAGCATGACCCTCGATTTGGTCTGGGAGCACAAGGGCTGGAGAAGATGGATGCCACAGCTCAAGGAAGGAAAGAATTCACACTTCTGCTGCTTTTTTTTTTTTCTATTCAGTTCCTCAACAGATTGGATGATTCTCATCTACATTGGGGAGGGTGATTTTCTTCACTAAGTCTACTGATTCAAAAGCCAGTCTCTTTTGGAAACATTCTCATAGACACAGCCAAAAATAATGTCTTATCAGCTATTTGTGCATCCCTTAGTTCAGGCGAGTTAACACATAAAACTAACCATCCTAAATGTCCAACAACGATAGACTGGATTAAAAAAATGTGGCACATATACTCCATGGAATACTACACAGCCATAAAAAATGATGAGTTCATGTCCTTTGTAGGGACGTGGATGAAACTGGAAACAATCATTCTCAGCAAACTATCGCAAGGACAAAAAACCAAACACCGCATGTTCTCACTCATAGGTGGGAACTGAACAATGAGAACACATGGACACAGGAAGGGGAACATCACACTCCGGGGACTGTTGTGGGGTGGGCGGGGAGGGACAGCATTAGGAGATATACCTAATGTTAAATGACGAGTTACTGGGTGCAGCACACCAACATGGCACATGGATACATATGTAACCAACCTGCACATTGTGCACATGTACCCTAAAACTTAAAGTATAATAATAAAATTTAAAAAAAACTAACCATCACACCACTTAATTTTAAAATAATATATCTTGTTTGGTATTATTTTAATTTAGCAGCTAGAGATATTACCTAATTTTCTCCTACTAAGGAAGACAAAGGTTTTGTTTGTTCAGTGTCCTCTTTGCTAATCATTGCTGTATTCTTCTCTTTGCCAGAGCTGCAAAATGTATCCCAGTAAGGTTAAACATATCAAGTACTTTAATTTTTCCTTGAAGATCTCTCTCATGGAGTCCTTCTCTCCTGGGTTCCCCTTGGCCAGCTGCATGCCAGGCATAATGGCCTTCTCTCCTTTTTCATCACTGTCTACTTTGGGGGCTCCCTGTGTTGTAGATATCATGCTTTACTATTTATTGTTTTTATCTGCCTGTATATGCAGAGTGAGAGGATGTGTTAGTCACACTGCTGATAAAGACATACCTGAGAATAGGTAAATTATAAAGAAAAAGAAGTTTAATGGACTCACAGTTCCATGTGGCTGGGGAGGCCTCACAGTCATGACAGAAGATGAAAGGCATGTCTTACGTGGTGGCAGACAAGAAAGAATGAGAACCAAGCAAATGGGGAAACCCCTAATAAAACGATCAGATCTTGTGGGACTTATTCACTACCACAAGAACAGTATGTGGAAAACCATCCTCATGATTTAATTATCTCCACCAGGTCCCTCCCACAACATATAAGAATTATGGGAGCTAGAATTTAAGATGAGATTTGTGTGGGGACAAAGCCAAACCATATCAGAGGCCACGGGCAATAAATTCATTGAGATTTTGTGTGTCTGAGAATGTAGTCATTCCTCCCTCAGACTTGATTTATAGTTTGTTTGAGAGTATAATTCCAATTAGAATTCATTTTCCCCAGGACTGAGAAGCATTTTTCTCTTGTCTTCTAACTGCCAGTGTTGCTATTGAGAAGCTTGATGCTATTCTAATTCCTGCTCATACGTGACCTGCTATTTTTTTCCTTGTCTAGTAGTTTTCAAAATTCTTTCTTTAATGCTAATTTTCTGCATTTTCCTGATGATAGGTCTTAGAGTGGGTCTTTTTCTTTTATTCTTCTATATAAGAAGTGGGCCCTTTTAATCTGGAAAAGTATGGCCTTCGATTAAAGGAAATTATTTGTTCTGTAAAGTATTGATTGGAAAATGTGTTTAAAAATCTAGATTCCACTTGCGATACTTTCATAACCTAATCTCAGCATTGAAATTCTATCTATTGGCCCTATTCAATTTGTTAGAGGCCAGTCAATAAATCTGGCTTACATTCAAGGGAAGAAGATTACACAAGCATGTGAGTATGAGGTGGGGGGTCAACAGGCTGCCCTTAGAGACTGCTGACTACATCTTACTTAAAAATAGACAAGAGTCATAGTCTCTTCACTTCATCTGCTTATCATGAGAATAAACTGTGTTACCTGGTGGCAATATTGTGCCTCAAATCTCAGGTAAAGGATTTTCCTGGGGGTCTTTTATAAGAAGAGACCCTTTGTAGGGAGAAATGCTCAGTTTTTTTTCTATTTCCATTGTAATATACAACACACTTTGGGGGGAAGGAAATAGTTAAAACATGCATTCATAAAATGTGGTGAAAATTCTGACAGTTTACATAGCTATGAAAGAGACGTTTTCTGTTATTCCCCCAGAATAACAGCTACAACTATTCTATTAGATGACCTCAGCCTACAAACAGTATTAATAAGAAAAACCACTACTAGGAAAATTAAGGTAAAAATTAGGGTAATTAATCATAATTAATTTGGACAAAATATTCATTTGCTTCATAATTAAGGTGCATAAGGATAAAAGATTACTTCTCCAAAATGATACAAATCAATGAGTCAAAATTTTCCTTCATTTTACCAACGGAGATGTTCATTTTTAAAGTGATTACTCAAACTCAATTGCAGTTACCTCACCACTCGAAGAAAAGCCCTGAAACCCAGAAAATTAAAACTAAGGTGTTGTGTTTGAGGCTGTTTCTATAACTGCATTACTTCCAGTGGAGAGAAAAATCAGGTAAATTATTATATATTTAACACAATCTGGGTGGTTAATGGAGTTTTTCTCACTTTTAAATTGATTGTTGCTACTATAGCACAACTAGCCTTCTTCTCCGAGTTTCCTATAAAACCGACTAATTATTAAAAGTCCCCCAACTCTGGATACAAGGCATTTTGAGACTTTGGATTTAAATGGGTAACTGAACAGATTATCTAACCACCAGTTGTGTGTGTGTGTGTGTGTGTGTTTTACAAATGTGTTGCACTTTATATTAGTCTTCTCACAAAAAATATTGTAAGTTGGCATTGATTATTACATGTAATATGTGAGCTATTTTGAGCTCAGCTAAAGGTGAGCAAATGTGACATTTATTTGAGTTAGAAATTGGTTGCGCATTATGGGACACTATCCCTTTCATTGCCAATAGCCCAGTGCCCATGATCAAATTTCACTCACCAAATTTGAAAAAAAATGACCATTCTTGCAAGCAGTTTTATGGTACAAGGGATATTGACCCCACTATTAAGTTCAGCTTTCCTTATGTTCTAATGGAGTACCTCATTATTCATTGGTGTATTTTCAAACCAATGCTGAAATATTATTCTAAAATACAAATGAGTTAAAGATATATGTGTCTTTTCTTTATCCAGTCTATCATTCATGAGCATTTGGGTTGGTTCCAAGTCTTCGCTATTGTGAATAGTGCTGCAATAAACATACATGTGCATGTGTCTTTAAAGTAGAGTAATTTATAATCCTTTGGGTATATACTCAGTAATGGAATTGCTGGGTCAAATGGTATTTCTCGTTCTAGATCCTTGAGGAATCGCCACACTGTCTACCACAATGGTTGAACTAATTTACACTCCTCCCAACAGTGTTATTGGAATACTATGCAGCCATAAAAAAGGATGAGTTCATGTCCCTTGCAGGGACATGGATGAAGCTGGAAACCATCATTCTCAGCAAACTAACACAGGAACAGAACACCAAACACCACACGTTCTCACTCGTAAGTGGGAGTTGAACAATGAGAACATGTGGACACAGGGAGGGGAACATTACATACCAGGTCCTGTGAGAGGGTTGTGGGGGCTAGGGGAAGGATAGCATTAGGAGAAATATCTGATGTAGATGACGGTTGATGGGTGCAGCAAACCACTACGGCACATGTATACCTATGTAACAAACCTACACGCTCTGCACATGTATCCCAGAATTTAAAGTATAATAAAAAAGTATATGTGTGTGTGTGTATATATATGTATGTATATGTATATGTATATATGTAATTACTTAAAAGAATAAAATTTGTATGTTTAAAAGACAGGCATTGTCCCAAGTCATATTATGTGTCTACCACCATACAAGACACAATGAGGGAAAGAAGAGTGCTAGAAATTATGTCAAAAATTCACCATTGAAACACAACAAACACAAGAGACTTCCACAGTAATATAAGCAATTCAATGTCTATTTCCCACATTCATATTCCTTTAGACTGTGAAACCTTGGAAAAACAATTCCTTTGCTATTCTGTGCATCACCAGTGCCTACCACAGTACCTGGAACTTAATAAGTGCTCAAAAGATAGCCAATAGATTGACAAATAACTTAATAAGTGAATTAATAGATAGATCTTTAAATGAACCAGATGCAAGGTACAGAGTGCTATGGGAGATAAACGGAGGAAGATAATTCTATAGGCTAGTGAGATGAAGAAACTGTGTAAGAGACGGGGGTTACCCAAGCTTTGAAATATTAGAAATATTATTTTCATTGACTACAAAGAAGACAGGAATGAAATTAGCTGGGTTGTTTTCCTTAGAAAATACCCTTCACTGTCTTGTCCAAATGGTCTTGAAGTCCTAGTCTTTCATGATTTTGTGATCTAATCAGTTCCTTTATAATAAACACAAATAATTGGTGTAGTATAATGGTTAAGATTATGGAATTTGGGGCCAGATTGCTGGGACTGGGTTGAAATCTTGCCTTTCCATTTTCTAGCTGTATGAGTATAACCAGCTTACTTAATTCTCCCTCAATTTTGTCATCTGTATTCTGGAAATACTAACAGAACTTACCAACAGGTTGGTGGAAGAATTAAACGATGAAGCATATGAAAGGGCTTACAGCAGCATCTAGCAAACAGTGAGTACTGAATAGGCATTGGCTATTTTTGGCAGAGACAGCCAGCTCTCCACCAAAATCTGGGCACCTCTTTCCATACTACAGTGTTGTGACTACAAATGGGGTACGCAGTGAAAGATAACAGTTTCCAGCCTTTCTGCATCTCAGTGTGGCCAGGTGACTATTTCTCACTTATGGAATGTGAGCGGAAGTTAGTTGGTTCCTTCCAGGACAGGGCATGAAAAAAGCAAATGAGTCTTCTCCAGGCTCTCTTTTGTTTCTTCTCCCAGATGATTGGGCCCAGCCATAACAAAAATAATTAAACCATGAAATTCATTAAATAATTAAAATATTCATTACACAATAAGGCCCAGAATTATTTACCACTAATAAGAATTAGTAAAAACACTCTCTACCATATAATTAGGGAAACTTCTGAGTTTTCATCAGGATCACCTTCCACTGGAAATGACCAATGGAATAAAGCTTAGGTGTCTCCTGGCTTTCCTTTCTTACTGAGCAAGATGGGACACAAATGCCAGTGTTTATTTGTGTGCCAGGGCAAGTCTTAAAGTCCACACAACTAGAGAAACACATTCAGTGACGGTCATGGTAAGACAACAAGAATCACAGGTCTTTTTCATGAGATGGGGACTTGCTTTGAAAATATTATAACTTTACAAAAACTCGGATTTGTTCTGACCAAAACAGGATATCCTCCAAGCATCCTCCAAGAAAGCTTATCACATTGCCAAACAATAAAAAAGTCTCCTATGGTTGGTAAGATCTTAAAGAATACAGGTGTATGCCAGAGCTACCAGAATAAACTGTCACAGACCAGGCAACTTAAACAACAGAAATTAATTTTCTCATATTTCTAGAGGATGGAAGTCCAAAACTAAGGTGTTAGCAGAATTGTTTTCTTCTGAGGCCCTCTCCTTGGTTTGGAGATGGGTGTAGCCTACGTGTGTCTTCACATGGTCATCCCTCTGCACAAGTCTGTATCGTAACCTCCTCCTCTGATAAAGATACCGGTTATATTGGATTAGGACTCACCGTAATGATTTTATTTGAATTTAGTTGATTCTTTAAATACCTTCTCTCCAAATACGGTCACATTCCAAGAACAAGAGATAGGATTTCAACACATGAATTTGGGAGTGGGGAGTGGGAGACCTAGAAATAGGCAAATTCAAAAAATCAACGTACTGCCTCAACCGATAATATTATCTCCCAAATTGCTGATATCCTTTCTACTATGTTTTAGACAGTAATGCACCTAATCATCCTCCTTCAGAGTCACCTAGGGAACTATCACTATCTCTCAATCGTGCCAGTATCTAAATTTATTTTCTAGCTAACATATCTATTTAAAAAATGCCCTTTTAAGCCCCTTTTAGAAATTGTGAATGCAACTGATAACCTCAAAATAGTGACGTTTCTTTGCCAGGGAAAACCTTTGCATAAGTATTCCTGGAACTCACAGAAGTTTCACCTGTCATACTTGACAATATTATTTTTTTTTCTGCCTTAATGAAGGAAGATGTACATGTCAAGAGGTTTCTTTGCTTTGTTCTGAAATCACAGACATCCTAGAGTCCTTAAAGTGTTATCTACTTCCTTCAAAGTGTGTTTCTTCATCTGAGTGAGGTTTTGAACAACAGCCTCTTCAAATGGTTTTGGTTAGGAGAGGACGCAGAATATCAAGATGTCTTCTACACAGATGTTCTCTGACTTACAAGAGAATTATTCCTGAGGGGCTTGCTTGAAGTTTGGGCAGAAGTTGCATGTTTTTATGAGAAAAGTAAATCATATTCTCAGAACAGTCTGAAGGGGTAAAGTCCATTTATGTCTTTGCACAGTTGGCAGCTATGTGAGCACTTAAGAATGAGATAAATCATTTAATTGGAAGCCCTGTAGTCATTTTATGGGTGCTCCTGGCCAACTCTTTATACATTTGGCCAGCTCACCGCATTGGAAGAGATTAGAGTCAGAAATGGGTGAAAACTTCCCAATGCTGGAGGAAGCATTTCAGTAGAATGAAGTTGGAAAATGATAAAATCAAGTCAATTTTTTTAGAAGTCTATAGGCACTTGGAAATATTATAAACTTCTGCTGAAAATTACTTCTGCTAGATGGAAAAAAAGGTTTCTAATTTTTTTCCTGAAAACATAGGTAGCAATTAATGATGAAATGCCTAAAAAGATTTCTTCATTGAGTTGAGGACACAAGATGTGAAATCATGAATTCAACCCCCAAAGAATCTCAAAAATATTCAGTGTTTCAAGAGATAAATTGTCCTCCTATAACAAAGAGTATAATGAGAATAAACATTTGGTTTCAGTCAGGGTTTTAAGCACTTATTCCTACAAAAATCAACATCAAAATCAAACGGATATCAGATTTGACCTGCATATTGCTACTTCAACATGCACTCTGTGTCTGAATGTCTCATTAAAATCAAACTAAATGAAACTGGTATTAGCACAATTTAGATCTCTTTCAACTATTTTTCCTCAGAATGTTGGCATAATTTTTTTATAAGAAAAAAATGAGAGTGAAAGAATTACAATTCATGAAAGTATTTCTAATCTTAATCATTAAATAAAATCTCAATCAGTTGCTTTTATTGCTCTATAAATTTTGTTTCAGGGAGAACTTGGTCCTAATCAAACTGTCAAGTACACCCATCTGGACTACAGAGTAATATGGGCCAGTGGCTGTTATGTGTCTCCCATTTCCCCCTTTTGGATCTAGAGTGTTTACTGCATTCATCCTACCCCTGTGCAGCATAGCACAATGGATGGGTGAAGGGCAGTAAACCTGCTTCTTTAGTTCACTACATTTTTTAAATTAAGAGGAACTGTGACCAAAGAATCAAACCCAAGGAGCCTCATCTACAATTGAACCTGATTTAGATGATGAAATCCTTGACCCAGAGCCTTAGACTCATACCCTAATCTTAGCGGACAAGACTTTGGGAAATTTAGGGGAGGGAGAGAGCATACTTTACAAGTGCGAAAATAAAACCAATTTGTGGCCAGAGGGCAGAATATAGTGGTTTTCTCAAACATGACAAAATTTGTTGACCTTCCCATATAGAGAGGAGCAATGCCTGCTTCTTTCAGGACTTCTTTTCCTCGCTCTGGAGGAAGGCAGCTACTGTATAAGATACCAAGTACCCTGAGACTACCTATAAAGGCCAAAGCTAGGCATTCTGCAGCACAGCACAGCTGAGTCACCAGCCAATGGCCAAGAACAATCACTAGTTAGTTAGGTGAGCTATCTTGGAAGTCCAGTCTTGTTAAACATTTCAATGTCTCACATCTAACTTCAACTACATAAATATCTCCAAGTAAAAACAGTCTTTCCCTAATTCCTGACTCATGAAATCATGCATAAAATAAAATGATTCGTTTAAGCCACTTAGCTTTAAGGTAATTTTAAACGAAGTATTAGTAACTTTAACAGCAAACCACAGAAGTGAACTCTGGCAAATTTGAAAAGAAAGATAAATTTATTGGAGCAATCAATGTGGTTCATAGAGTCGAGTGCACAGATGTTAGGGTGTGTTCTTGGATGCAGGTATCAGAAACTACTCAGCAGTCTCATCTGAGTCCTTCAACTGGAGTGAATGATTACCAAAAACTAAATTTTGTGATTATTTTTGCCTCCCCCAACTCAAAGTTTAAAGTCTTCAACTGGTCTAGCCTTTGGCCATTGTCAACCATTTGCACAGGGAAAGGCACAGTATTTTGATTTGTAATCCCAACGTTGCAGTTATCTATTGCCATTATAATGCTGTATACAGCAATAAGTAGTAATAAATTACTACTGCATTACTGCTCATGGTCAGCTAGGGAGCTCTGCTAATCTTAGTTGAAATTGCTCATATATCTAGGGGTCAGATGGAGTTGTATGGTCTGTGATGACCTCAGCTTTTTGTGTTGCTGCTTCATGTGTCCCTCATCTTGCATCAGACTAGCCCAGCCATGTTCTTACAGTGATAACAGAGGCACAAGAGAAAGGGGGGAAATTCCCAAGGTCTCTTGAGACTAAAACCTAGAACTGGTACACCTTCACCCCTACTACATTCTTGAGGGCAAACTCAGAATCAAGGGATAGGGAACATACACTCAATTGCTTTTTTAAGTGTATCTGTTAAGTCACAAGTTGAAGGGCATGGATACAGAAAAGGGTAAAATAGTGAAGTCATCAACACCAACTCACACCCTCACCAAGGCTGCACTCACTGGTGGAAGGAACTTGTCAATGGGAATTGAAATTACCAAAAAGGAGATATAAGTTAATTTTGAGAAGCCAATTACAACTATAAAGTAAAGTTACAATAACATTCTGCGTATGTGTAAGTGTATTTAGGTTTTTTTTTTTAGTAAGAAGCATAAAGTTTTCATCACATCCATATCTCAGTTCTAGTTTTGGAAAATTAAAATTGCCTTTCATCATGGCTCCAACTCTGGTGGCTCCAAGTCAGAAGTCTGCATGTAAAGACCAGTGCCATGGCTGTGCTTATTGATGGCAAATAGCAGCCATGAAGGAACACGAGCTGCAAATGAGTGTAGAAAATATATGGTTCTTCTTTTACCTTTCCAGCCTCTGGGGTAGACTAAGGTACACAACCCACCATTGTTATCAACCTGATTATATCAGGTTTTCCCAAGGGAAGCAGGTGTGGTGGAGTTTTATATGCCTGAGGGTGGAGGTTGTGGAAGCTATAAAGGCAAGGGGAAGGTACAATTTTTTAAGAGAATAGGATGGCTTTCCATAGATCCCACATGGCAAGAAAAACATAACTACCACCTACCACCTTGGAAAAAAGAGTAGAACACACATTTGGGTCTCTTCATCTCTGAGTAATATTAAGCGTATTTAACCTCACTAAAATACTGGTACTGTTCTCAAAGATATTGGTGAAAAACTAATGAGATGATGGATATGAAAGCGATTTTTGCAATAATAAAAACGCTACTGAATTCCAGTACGGATCTGAGTTTCCAGAGGCAGAGAACATGTCGGGTTGTTATTTCCATGCATGGTGCCTGGCCTAGAATTATATGTCAACACATGTTTGCAGATCATACCAACCAGAAGGCACAATTCTAATGTGAATAACAATGTTTAGAAATCTGAGGATCGAGGAAGAGGAGGAAAGGGGAAAAAGGATATTCTTTTCCAAAAGTCCACGTAAAACCAGACTTCATCTTAACTACAGGAATCTTTCCAGGGATTCAATAGCCCTTCCAATGAAGGGTTCTAAAAAAATCAGAATATTATTGGCTTTTAAATTTCAGTCACTATTCAAACACTTAAGATTCTTATTCTATGCCTATGTGTTCACTTATTTCATAAGTTTCTGAACCTCATCATCATAAATGACAACTGCAATACCTTTAGAATTAACAAGGGAGTCATATTATCAGTGGATTCATTTGCTGTTTTAAAAGCTGTTATTTTATCTGCATCTGAAAGATACCAAAGAATCCTATAAGAGGCAAGGCAATTTTCCTATTATATATTTTTTCTAGAATCAGACAACATTCCAAATACAGGGCAATAAATGGAAAGAAGGAAACACTTGCTGAACCACTGCTATTTCAGGGACTCTGCTGAGCACTGTACATAAGTTATCCTCATCAATAGGCCTGGGTAGAGCCACACCATCAGTTACAGTTGTCATCCATTCTCTCTGAACTGCAAGGTTCTCCTCTCTAAAAAAAATGAAAGCTCCTGAACCATTCCATAGGGCTATTAAGATAATGCATACAAAGGTAAAATGTAAAATATGTAAAGCGTTTAACAAATTGAATGACCTTTAGAGTTTTAATTTCTGAAATAGTCTATTGAAATTATAAGGCATAAATATTTTTAAAATACAAATTTGAATTTCTGAAAATGACTTTCAGTTTAATGAATTTTCAAAAATTTAACATGGGAAATGCTAAGGACATGATGGAAAATTACAAAAAAAAGCAAATTATTATGATAAGTGTAAAATACAGAATTAGAAACATTTCCAGAATATATACTTGAAGTAAGTCCAAGGCTCATCCTACCAATGTCTTTTAAAATTAGCAACATTATCTAACAGTATCTTTAGAAGTAAAGGATTCTTCACAATAACGTGTATGGAAACTTCTATTTTGCTTAAGCTGATAAAGACTCATATTGACTAGATAAAATATCTCTAGAAAAGAAAATCAAATTACACGCATTATAAACTTCAGACTTGTGGGTGACAAAAATCAAATCTGGACTCTCTACAAAAATTTCAAATCATAGAGTTGAATTCAGAATTACTAAAGTTTTGATACTAGTGTCTCCTTTTAAAAAAGATCATATACACAGCAAATGATTTTGCGAAATATGACTTGTCAAGTTCCAAGTGATGGACTCCATATTGGTTATATTCAACAAATATTTCTAGGTTATGATGCTTATGAAGAAAAAAAACATGACTTGCATTGTCCAAAGTGGGTGCTATTTCAGATGCAAAAGCAAAAGCAATGACTTTAAATTGGAAGAGAAACAGAAAAAGAAGCTTGCTTATCATAGCTCTCATAAATGGTGACTGGAAAACAAATAATTACTTCAGTAAAAACTTCCATCCATCATCTAGAATATCATCTGAAAAAAAGATGAAAGCTGAACTTGAGAATGAGTGTTACTAAAGGGTTACTGCTTCACTTCTATTTTGCTGTAGTTTTTCATAATTTATAATTCCACATGATTTGCTGATTTTTATCCTCTTAACTTCTTCCTTGATTAATTCCATCAACTGCGATTTTTCTCTCCTTAGAATGTTTGTGAAGTAGAATGTATTCTTCATAGGTCTCCCTTTTCTTTATATATATATATATATATATATATATATATATATATATATATATATTTTATTATGCTTTAAGTTCTAGGGTACATGTGCACAATGTGCAGGTTTATTACATATGTATACATGTACCATTCTGGTGTGCTGCACCCATTAACTCGTCATTTAGCATTAGGTATATCTCCGAATGCTATCCCTCCTCCCTACCCCCACCCCACAACAGGCCCTGGTGTATGCTCCCCTTCCTGTGTCCAAGTGTTCTCATTGTGCAATTCCCACCTACGAGTGAGAACATGCAGTGTTTGGTTTTTTGTCCTTGCAATAGTTTGCTGAGAATGATGGTTTCTAGCTTCATCCATGTCCCTACAAAGGACATGAACTCATCCTTTTTTATGGCTGCATAGTATTCCATGCTGTATATGTGCCATATTTTCTTAATCCAGTCTATCATTGATGGACATGTGGGTTGGTTCCAAGTCTTTGCTATTGTGAATAGTGCTGCAGTAAACATACGTGTGCATGTGTCTTTATAGCAGCATGATTTATAATCCTTTGGGTATATACCCAGTAATGGGATGGCTGGGTCAAATGGTATTTCTAGATCCCTGAGGAATTGCCACACTGTCTTCCACAATGGTTGAACTAGTTTACAGTCCCACCAATAGTGTAAAAGTGTTCCTATTTCTTCACATCCTCTCTAGCACCTGTTGTTTCCTGACTTTTTAATGATCGCCATTCTAACTGGTGTGAGATGGTATGTCATTGTGGCTTTGATTTGCATTTCTCTGATGGCCAGTGATGATGAGCATTTTTGCATGTGTTTTTTGGCTGCATAAATGTCTTCTTTTGAGAAGTGTCTGTTCATATCCTTTGCCCACTTCTTGATGGGGTTGTTTTTTTCTTGTAAATTTGTTTGGGTTCTTTCTAGATTCTGGATATTAGCCCTTTGTCAGATGAGTAGATTGCAAAAGTGTTCTCCCATTCTGTAGGTTGCCTGTTCACTCTGATGGTAGTTTCTTTTGCTGTGCAAAAGCTCCTTAGTTTAATTAGATCCCATTTGTCAATTTTGGCTTTTGTTGCCATCGCTTTTGGTGTTTTAGACATGAAGTCCTTGCCCATGCCTATGTCCTGAATGGTATTGCCTAGATTTTCTTCTAGGGTTTTTATGGTCTAACATTTAAGTCTTTAATCCATCTTGAATTAATTTTTGTATAAGGTGTAAGGAAGGGATCCAGTTTCAGCTTTCTACATATGGGTAGCCAGTTTTCCCAGCACCATTTGTTAAATAGGGAATCCTTTCCCCATTTCTTGTTTTTGTCAGGTTTGTCAAAGATCAGATGGTTGTAGATATGCAGCATTATTTCTGAGGTCTCTGTTCTGTTCCATTGGTCTATATCTCTATTTTGGTACCAGTACCCTACCAGAGGTACAAGGAGGAGCTGGTACCATTCCTTCTGAAACTATTCCAATCAATAGAAAAAGAGGGAATCCTCCCTAACTCATTTTATGAGGCCAGCATCATCCTGATACCAAAGCCTGGAAGAGACACAACAAAAAAAGAGAATTTTAGACCAATATCCCTGATGAACATCGATGCAAAAATCCTCAATAAAATACTGGCAAACCGAATCCAGCAGCACATCAAAAAGCTTATCCACCATGATCAAGTGGGCTTCATCCCTGGGATGCAAGGCTGGTTCAACATACGCAAATCAATAAACATAATCCAGCATATAAACGGAACAAATGACAAAAACCACATGATTATCTCAATAGATGCAGAAAAGGCCTTTGACAAAATTCAACAGCCTTCATGCTAAAAACTCTCAGTAAATTAGGTATTGATGGAACGTATCTCGAAATAATAAGAGCTATTTATGACAAACCCACAGCCAATATAATACTGAATGGGCAAAAACTGGAAGCATTCCCTTTGAAAACTGGCACAAGACAGGGATGCCCTCTCTCACCACTCCTACTCAACATAGTGCTGGAAGTTCTGGCCAGGGCAATCAGGCAGAAGAAAGAAATAAAGGGTATTCAATTAGGAAAAGAGGAAGTCAAATTGTCCCTGTTTGCAGATAACATGATTGTATATCTAGAAAACCCCATTGTCTCAGCCCAAAGTCTCCTTAAGCTGATAAGCAACTTCAGCAAAGTATCAGGATACAAAATCAGTGTGCAAATTCACAAGCATTCTTATACACCAATAACACACAGACAGAAAGCCAAATCATGAGTGAACTCCCATTCACAATTGCTTCAAAGAGAATAAAATACCTAGGAATCCAACTTACAAGGGATGTGAAGGACCTCTTCACGGAGAACTGCAAACCACGGCTCAATGAAATAAAAGAGGATACAAACAAGTGGAAGAACAATCCATGCTCATGGATAGGAAGAATTAATATCATGAAAATGGCCATACTGCTCAGGGTAATTTATAGATTCAATGCCATCCCCATCAAGCTACCAATGACTTTCTTCACAGAATTGAAAAAAAAACTACTTTAAAGTTCATATGGAACCAAAAAAGAGCCCGCATTGCCAAGTCAATCCTAAGCCAAAAGAACAAAGCTGGAGGCATCGCGCTACTTGACTTCAAACTATACTACAAGGCTACAGGTCTCCCCTTTCTATAGCAGAGAGAAAGGTATCTACTGCTACCAGGAAAATAAAAATAAACATGGAGATATTACAAACCTTCAAAACAAACCCAGTTCTCAACAAAAACAGTCTCTGTTCTCCAAGATCTGACTCCATGCTGACTACCCAAAACCCCACGATTCTTTTCTTTCCTTAATTTCTGAGGCAAAAATTCACCAACTTCATTTTTATTTCAACCCAATAATACCTCCATGAGGAAGTTGGAAGTTGATAATGATGTGCTTGTTTGACCTCTACTCAATCCCTCATCTCTCACCTACTCTGAATACCATGGGTGGTGATCTCTGGGGACCATGTTTTGAGTCTCTTTGCCACCTGCGTTTGGGTGGGAAGCACAGGAGACTGATGGGCAGGAGGAAGAGAAAGCCCATGTATCTTTCCTCTACCTTTTTGCTTTAGGCATTGATAGGGTTTGGCTCGGTGTCTCCAACCAAACTTCAGGTCGAATTGTAATCCCCACGTGCCAGGGGAGGGGCCTGGTGGGAGCTCATTGAATCATGGGGGCAGACTTCTCCTTTGCTGTTCTTGTGATAGTGAGTGGATTCTCATGAGATCTGATGGTTTAAAAGTATGTAGCACCTCCCCCTTCGCTCTCTCTCTTCTGCTCTGCCATGGGAAGATGTGCCTTGCTTCTCCTTTGCCTTTGCCATGATGGTAAGTTTCCTGAGGTCTTGCAGTCATGCTTCCTGTTAAGCCTGTGAAATTCTGAGTCAATTAACCCTCCATTTTTTTCATAAATTACACAGTCTCTGGTAGTTCTTTATAGCAGTGTGAAAACAAACTGATACAGGCATCATCTCCACAGAGGTCCCCTCAGCTCTCTGGCCCCAGCTCCATGGGCCAGTTCCTGCTGAGAAGATAAACATGGTTACTACTTCCACTGGTGGCCCCAGCTCCTCTCTTAGTCCCTCCAACTTGAGGGTGGATAGCAGCTTCCCACAATTGCAAGTCCTTCACTTTTATAAGTACCCATAATTGATTCCTTTCATAATTATTTAGTATGGATTCTTCTGGCAGGTAGAATATTCCCTGATAAGGAAGGGTATGGTGATGATTCTCTCTTCATGAAAAGACTTGAACAGGATTATTAAACTATTTATTAACATTTTTTGTATCTCTGCTTCTGGTGTGAGAATCATTGAAATTATCAGCAAAACCCTAAGAAAGTCAGCTCAATGAAGGTGTTACTTCCAGGAAGATCAGATCCATTTCTGGAGGCTTGAACTTCCCACTGGGCAGTATTAGTATCAAAGAATGACTTAGTTAGCCATAGTCTCCAAAAGCACCTAGCTCTGCGATATGTACAATTTAATTACTTTTTTTAATTACTTTTTTTTTTTTCTTTTGGCGATGAAGTCTTGCTCTGTCACCCAGGCTGGAGTGCAGTGATGTGATCTCGGATCACTGCAACCTCTGCCTCCGGGTTCAAGCAATTCTCTTGTCTCAGCCTCCCAAGTAACTAGGACTACAGGCACATGCCACTACACCCAGCTAATTTTTTGTATTTTAGTAGAGATGGGGTTTCACCATGTTGCCCAGGCTGTTCTCAAATTCCTGAGCTCAGGCAATCTGCCTGCCTTGGCCTCCCGAAGTGCTAGGATTACAGGCCTGAGCCACCACACCTGGCCTGCACAATTTAATTATCTTAATTTCATATAAAGTGTCATGCAAAAGTAGTTTCAAGCTTCACCCTCATGCTTAGCATGGAAGAATACTGTCTCTAAATTATTCCTGTACAGCAGTTTTGGAGAAACCAACACATTTGGAGACGAGCAAGGTAGGTGACTACTTAGGGAATTTTGATTTATCCTTTTCCAAAAATTTTGTTTCTTTTGGAGCTTCCCTATCACAGTCAATAGCAATTCAATTCTATTACTTCCTCAGTTCCAAATTCCCAGTGTCATCCTTAACACTTTCTTTCTATCACACCCTATATCTAATCCATCATAAGTCCCATAAATAAGACTTCTTACCACCCCAACATAGTCTAATTCATCTTCATCTCCTGCCTGGACAATTGCAGTAGACTCCTGATGATTGCTATGCTTCTATTCTGAACCTTCCATAATCTATTTTCAACACAGCAGCTATAGAGAATCATTAGCAACTTTATTATCTTATTCTTCCAACTAACACCACCAAGTAGCTCTCAACATTCTCAGAAAAAACTCAAAACTTTATTATAAGATTTACAATACTCTACATAATCTGTCCTCTTCTTTCTGACCTTCTCTGCTACCTCTTCCCTCTTTCTAATTTCATTACGGTAGCATGGGTATCTTTATTGATTCTCAAACATTCAAGCAAGTGCCTGTCCTCTATAATTGCCATGAGAACTCTTCCTCAAATTAATAAAAGGATAGAGATAGGAAAAAAATGTGATTATTCATTAGAACATTGAAGTCGTATAGAAGAAATTTCCAAATGCCTTTGATGTCTCTCTCCTCAGCCTTGGATAAGCTCAAATAGCTATAAAAAGCTTTCTATCCAAGCTTTACCTTCTCTCCTCTAGTCAGGATCCTGGAACTCCATCTTGGTCCCTCAACATTTTATCTTCTACTCAGCTTTTATGAGTCAGTCAGTTTGAGTATGACTCCCTGTCTGTCTGCTTGTCTTAATTCCAGTTTGGCCCTGAGATGCTATCTTTTAACTTCACTCTGATGCATAATTTTTGTCCTGAGGGCAGGTTACACTCTATCCCCATACTCAATTCCAGCTCTTCAAATAAAGGGGCCATAAATGATAGTCTAGGCCCTCACTTTTTGAACAGAGGTAAAAATAAGAATGAAAACCATGCTGTTGAATATACAAATTTAATTGAGACAGACGAATTTCAGTAGATACCTGAATTCTATCTGTATTGTAGGACTATTTTGTGGAATATCTAAGGAACTTTCTTGTGTTAAACTCCATGGAGAAACAGAATTATATGTCCCTAATTAATATTTCAAGAGCTTTAAAAAAAATTACCTAAAATCACTGGGACAGGGTAACATTGTAAACCCTCTAGACTGAAAGAAAAGGTAGCAAAAGCAGGAAAGTCATAATAACATCGAAATATTTATTATCTGCCAGACACAGGTACTTAACATAGAGGAAAAAGAATGTTTCTTTGTGAAAACTAATTCATAGGAAAGAGACACACGGAAGACCAGGTGAGGTTTTCACATCTTCCTCCCCTAGATGGTAAGCAATGAGGCCAAAACAGCTTATGTACCTCCAGCTTTTTTCTTTCTCTCTCTGTGGTAGAACCCACGGCGGTTCTTAATGAATTGAGGAAACAATATAAAGTCTGTGTTTCCCTCCTTATTCAAGAAGGAAATACCCCTGAACATAAGGCATTTAACAAACTCTCAGAAAAGAAAGCAGAGCTAAGCTTTGTCACAAAGATAGCATAAGGATCCCGTTAGATCCCCCACTTCCTCCAGCTTTTTCAGACGCTGTATTTCTGTATACAGGGCACTATATTTCAGAGAAGGTTAAGACAGTCAGATGAGGAAAAAGGAAGTCAAGAAAAACTCAGTCTACTATGTATTAGAACAGATAGTAGCCTGAATAGAATATTCATGTTTAGCATAAGTAGGTAGAGGGAGAAAGGGAGGGAGGGAGACAGAAAGGAAGAGAAGAGGGAGAAAAAGGTAGGGATAAAGAAAGGAATAGACGGAGAGAAGAGAAGAAAAGAAATAATGAAAAATGATTGAGTATGGCACACATATTAAAGATTTAAAAGTTCTAACTTTTTTGTGCCTGGAACCCTTGGAAGTCTATGGGCCCTTTTTTTAGGATAATATTTTCAAGTGCATAAAATAACATTCATAATATTGTAAAGGAAACCAATGATATTGAAAGTGCAGTTATCAAAATATTAAAACAATAAATCTTGGATACCAGAATATATATGCTTATCTATTAGTCCATTAAAGAACAATATAAAATGGTATATTAGTTCCGTCTCACACTACTGTAAAGAAATACCCAAGAATGTGTAATTTACAAAGGAAAGATGTTTAATTGACTCACAGAGCCCCATGGCTGAGGAGGCCTCAGGAAACTTACAATCATGGCAGAAGCAGAAACAGGAGCCTTTTTCACAAGGCAGCAGGGAGAGAGTGTGAGCATGTGAAGGAAGAACTGTCAAACACTTATAAAGTCATCAGATCTCATGAGAACTCACTCACTATTAGGAGAACAGCACGGGGGAACCACCCACATGATCCAACTATCTCCCTCAGGTCCCTCCCTTGACCCGTGGGGATTATGAGGATTACAATTCAAGATGAGATTTGGGTAGGGACACGGAGCCAAACCATATCAAATGGTAGATATGATAACTATCATAGTTCAAAGTAGCAAGGAACATAAAAACATTTCAATATATCAGCAACTATTATAATGTAATATGAAAGTCTTTGTGATTTCTATTAGTGACAAGGTCACAGGTACTGCTAGTACTACTGAAGGATGTTGCCTAAATTCTTAATTAGAAGACCTGTTACATTTCAGTTAGAGATTAATGAACTTAAAGATGTAGTTTTTTATATCCAAGTTCTTATAACCTAAGAATTATATTCAAGAGAATGCAAATGGAGGCTTTTGATCAAAGAGTTTTTAAAAATATTACTATATCCATTAAAAAGTTCAATATTCAAAAACTTTACTCTTCATTAAAAGAAATGAAAATACTGCTTTGCTACTTGAAGGGCAACACAGGTCGGTTACCTTGAGGAGTGCCACTATAGGACTAAGTCCTGGATTTCATTACATGGCAGTTTAGATTGCTGTTGCTTTGGGTGATCTTTGTTTTGTTCTGGTTTGTTTGCTATAATCTATAGAATGGAGACAAGACATCTACCTCACAAGGATTGTTATTGTTGCTTCTGGCACATACAAGTGAATTCTCAAGAAAAGTCCATTTACTTCCTTTTGTATTACTGGAACACCTGAACACCAAGGAGACCTCTGGACCAGCCAATTTTGTAATAAGATCTATGCCCCTAGTCACAAGGGATGAAAATGTGAGACTTGATTGCAGATGAAGCAAATTCATCTGCAGGACTAAAAAATTTTTAAAACATAAGGTTTTAGCAATTTCAGATAGCACTGGACATTTACTTCCAAAATGCTAACATTTTATCTTTTTGGAGAAGTGAATTTTTATAGAGTTTAACTTTTTCTTATTATACTTTAAGTTCTGGGGTACATGTACAGAATGTGCAGGTTTGTTAGATAGGTATACATATGCCATGGTGGTTTGCTGCACCCATCAGCCCATCTTTGAAACCAATGAGAACAAAGACACAACATACCAGAATCTCTGGGACACATTTAAAGCAGTGTGTAGAGGGAAATTTATGGCACTAAATGCCCACAAGAGAAAGCAGGAAAGATCTAAAATTGACACCCTAACATCACAATTAAAAGAACTAGAGAAGCAAGAGCAAACACATTCAAAAGCTAGCAGAAGGCAAGAAATAACTAAGATCAGAGCAGAACTGAAGGAGATAGAGACACAAAAAACCCTTCAAAAATCAATGAATCCAGGAACTGATCTTCTTGAAAAGATCAACAAAATAAATAGACTGCTAGCCAGACCAATAAAGAAGAGAGAAAAATCAAATAGATGCAATAAAAAATGATAAAGGGGATATCACCACCGATCCCACAGAAATACAAACTACCATCAGAGAATACTATAAACACCTCTATGGAAATAAACTAGAAAATCTAGAAGAAATGGATAAACGCCTGGACACATTTACCCTCCCAAGACTAAACCAGGAAGAAGTTGAATTCCTGAATAGACCAATAACAAGTTCTGAAATTGAGGCAGTAATTAATAGCCTACCAACCAAAGAAAGTCCAGGACCAGACGGATTCACAGCCGAATTCTACCAGAGGTACAAAGAGGAGCTAGTACCATTCCTTCCAAAACTATTCCAAACAGTAGGAAAATAGGGACTCCTCCCTAACTCATTTTATGAGGCCAGCATCATCCTGATAACTTTTTTTGAATAGAAAATTATGTTTAGATTTTGAATACGAATTACTTATATCCAAAAAGATTTTAAAATGCTGACAGAAACACTTAAATTCTAAGGCTGAATGAGTGCCAGTATTCATTAAAATAATGGTAGGAGGAGAGGTGCTGAAAGGACTGCTTTCTTGTATCTGGAACTATGTACAAGCCTTTTAAAGTTAGGAATGGGGGATAAACCCAAGGGCTTAAGAATAATTCTCCATTTGGCAAGGGAATTTCCTTGAGGCAGGAGACAGTAGCCTGGAGAGTATTAATGGATTTATGAAAGCAGTTACATCATTGTGGTTTGGGAAATGATTTTAAGGCTTAGCAAAATATGAAATTAATTTTTTATTTTCTTGCCCCAGGTTCCTCTTTAAGTCTCTATCCCACCATTAAAAAAAAAATTATCCGTGCTTTCGTTTTGCTGGAAACAAGTTGCTCCTCTTTCCAAATATTTGTTCTTTGTTCATTCAAATTTAAATTTATTCTTCCAAATATTTATCGAGTCTCTCTCATGTGTCAGACACTGTAATAGGAACTTGGAATACAAAGTGGAATAGAAGATGGTCATTTCTGTCAATGGGCTTAATGGGGCAGATGGTGCACATCAATAATGGCAATAGAGCAAAGTAGCGCTGCTATAGAAATAGTGAGCATACAGGCCGGAGCGTCAGTCCATGGAGAAAGCATAAGGCTCTGCTTGAGAGGTCAGGGAAATTCCTCTCAGAGGGGGAGATGCTTAAGATGATACATGACTGATAGTAGCATTTTACCAGGCACAAAGATGGGAGAGGAAATGGCCTGGGCCAAGTTAAAGAGGCACGACATAGTGGGGTTTTCAGGGCCTTGTAATGAATTCAGGAGGGCTGGTGCAGAGCAAGTATCAGGTGCTGCTGAAGAAGGACTTGCTGAATTGGAGAGGAGGTGGATGCTGGGGCCATGTGCATACGACTGAGAAGTTCTCGCTGGAAACACTGTGCATGACAGTTCAACATTGTGCAGAGTTCAATCCTTGACTTTGTGGACAGCAGGCCATTGATGAAGTCATTCTATGAGATAGGTCATTACTTCAAACTTCAGAAAATAATCCCGACATTATGCCCAAATCAGTGCAACAAGTAATGCAGGACTGAAAGGGAACCAATGCCGCCCAGGGTAACCTGGTGTTTAAGAGCTTGTGCTCTATATTCTGAGCGAGGTGGGTTCACGGACTGGCTGTTAGCAGCTCTGTGGCCCTAAGAATTTATTTAGTGGTTCTGATCCTCAATTTCCTCAGCTACAAAATGAGGATGGTAATAATAGTGCCAACCTCATAAGAAATCTTGGAAGGCCTCATAAGAAATGCTTAGCACGACACCTGGCAGAGACAGAAACACTCAATAAACATTAGTGATTGCTTTCATTGTCTGTCAAGAAATTGCAATTCACTCAAGGAAAAGCAGAATTCAAGAAGGCTATGTTACAAGCTGGCACTACATATATGAAACTCGGTATCAATCATGTTTTTGAAGCTATCAATGAAGAAAACCTAGACATGGGATCTGGGTTTTCTATCTCTTGTGTGTGCATGCTCTCTCTCTCTCTCTCTGTCACACACACACACACACACACACACACACTCTCATCCTCCAAACTACTGAGTAGTAAAATGAAGGAAATCCACACCTGTGTGAACTGGATTAATAAAATGCTTATTTTCATAAATTCATAAATTTTCACACATTCGTGTTAACATTTTATTAAATACCTTCTTCAGTATTTCTGTTAAATTGAAACAAAAAGGGTGATATAATGGTTTAGATCTTTTAAATATTTAGTAGCTTTAGCTCATCAAGTTCACTTCAGTTTATTTAATTGACACAATTTTATTTTCCTCTCCTTACATAAAACATCCAACAAACGCATTACCCAAAGTAATTTCATTACTGGAAGAATATTCATTAAAATGTTTATGAAGTCCTGTGCTTTGATGTAATTTGAACTTTGCTGAAAAGCTTTCAGAGTTAAAGATTCTCTGATTCCAAAGCAGTAAACACTGTAAAACCCATTCCCCACCTTTGCTTCTTAAAGATCAGTTATGCTTTTCCATAGGTGAGAGGTCTGCTGTAACTCCCAACCAAATTTCAGATGCAGGTGAATTGGAATGAATACCCTGAGAAGCTGCTCCCAACATTGTCTTCTTGAGGAAAGCTGATCTCTCCCCTACTCCTTCCTGTCTCCTTAATTCTAGCCTATGAGATAGAGTTGGAAGAATTTTTACAAACTTCTTTCAACAAAACGAGGTGAAATTAGGCTGCAGCCAGGTAAGGTGACTGCCCGAAGACATGCAACTTCAGAATGGCCAGGCCAAATCCCAGACACCTGCTTTCTGCACTGTATAACCATCCTCACATCACCAACACCTTCTTCCCGCCAGTGAAGCAAAAGCATATCTACTTATATTTCCTTTCATACCACATGTTTATAGACAAACACGAAAGAGCAGGGTTCTTTCTTCCAAGGTCAGAATGATACCTTACATTGCCATCGAAAAAAATTGAGGAGGTAGACGATGTAGTTATAACCTGTCACAGGTGGCCAGCATTCAGGGGAAGGATTAAGCAGTGGTTGAGAGCCCAGGCTCCACAACCTGTTAATCAACTCCAATTCCTGAACTGCCCTCTCATTCTTAAAGGAGAATGACATTACTTTCCTGATAGGAATGCTGTAAGGTTTTAAACACAATATTATATGTAAACCCCTTATCCCATGGGCTGACATGAGCATCATCAACTGTAGCAAATGAATGGTTGCTGATGGTAGTGATTCTAATAGTGGTGGTAGAGAAGTTATTGTGGCCACAGAAGAGTAATGGAAGAAATGGAGTCTGTTGGAGTAATCATAGTAGTGACAGTGGTGGCAGTCATAGAGGCAGTGATAATATTGTTATTGTCAGTGATGACAGTATTGTTAACACAGTGATTATGGCTCATGCCTGTAATCCCAGCACTTTGGGAGGCCGAGGTGTGCAGATCACAAGGTCAGGAGATCGAGACCATCCTGGCTAACATGGTG
This sequence comes from Symphalangus syndactylus, assembly GCF_028878055.3. Taxonomy (NCBI): domain Eukaryota; kingdom Metazoa; phylum Chordata; class Mammalia; order Primates; family Hylobatidae; genus Symphalangus; species Symphalangus syndactylus. The sequence continues at coordinate 29,986,670 of NC_072438.2, forward strand.
AAACCCTGTCTCTACTAAAAATACAAAAAATTAGCCGGGGATGGTGGTGGGTGCCTGTAGTCCCAGCTACTCAGGAGGCTGAGGCAGCAGAATGGCGCGAACCTGGGAGGTGCAGCTTGCAGTGAGCCGAGATCGTGCCACTGCATTCCAGCCTGGGTGACAGAGCAAGATTGTGTCTCGAAAAAAATAAATAAAAATAAAAAATAATTATTCCTTACTCAATTTAACTTTACTCACTGTCTCTCCTCTTTTAATTAATGTAATTTCTCTCAAGACTTCTATCTTCTCCCCTCCAGTTCACCTGACTATGGATTCAGTCCAGTCCATTCTGGTCTAGAGGCATTTAATCTCCTTTTCTCCATCAAAAGCAAACTCATAAAACCAGAACAATCAAAGGTCCAGGTTTCCCATCTTTGGCCAAGGGGCTCATCCAGACAGGATGAACTAAGTGGAAGTTGGTTGAAGCCCAGATGACCTCCAATCATGCAAAAGCATTTGTGTGAAAGAGAAGCACTCAACCTTTTTAAGGAAAAGAGGAGAATAGCAACCTGGGTGTATTAGTCTGTTTTCACATTGTTATAAATACCTGAGACTGGGTAATTTGTAAAGGGAAGAGATTTAATTGACTCATAGTTCTACATGGCTAGGGGGAGGCCTCAGGAAATTTACAGTCATGATGGAAGACAAAGGAGAAGCAAATAGCTTCTTCACAAGGTGGCTGGAAGGACAGAGAGAGTTAGAAGGGAGAAAAACCCCTTACAAAACCATCAGATCTCATGAGAACTCACTCACTACTGTGAGAACAGCATGGGAAAAACTGCCCCCATGATCCAATCACCTCCCACCAACACCCTCCGTCAACACATAGGGATTATGAAGATTATAATTCGAGATGAGATTTGGGTTGGGACACAGCCAGACCATATCATAGGACTAAAGAAAAGCCTGAGCCACCTTAGGCTAGTTGCTGAGAAGCAGTTTTGCTCTGTTCTGTCAACTTGTATTTGTACATGAAGCAGCCCTTCAGGTTAGGAAGTGAAGTGGACATCTCTGCTGCATTGGACACATGGATGACTCCATCCTTGAACGTCATTCCTTGGTCTCCCATGGCATTCTCTTCTCTCATCTCCCTCCTGCCTCTCACTCTTTCTTATACACCTTCTTTGTGATTCTTGGTCTCTGCTCATCTGCTAAATAAATGTTGAAGCTCAAGAGTTTTTTTCTCAACTTCCTCTTTCATCAATTCTTCATTCTAGTTGATCATTTCATAGTTTTAAATTTCTATTATAGAAGATGCTCAAATCTCAATATTTAACCCAAAACCTCATTAAAATTTCAGACTAGCAGATACAGCTGTCCCATGTACCCACATGCCACCTCTGATCTGGATTAGATGGTCTGTTGACAAAAGATACACCAAGCTACCTCTATCTTTGCATCTATTCAATGGTGTAAATACCCACAGAAAGTGATCCTTAAGTAATGAACTTTATATTACACAAATGAGTTGTAGAAAAACATATTATCTCTAGATAGGTGATACATACTTATAAAGCACACTATTAAGAATTAACTGTGCAGCCAGACTGCTTATCTCCACCCAGTTTTTCCACCATCCTTGAGACTGCAAGCAATTCTCTGAAACCATCTGTGCCTCAGTTTTCTCATCTGTAAAATGGTGATAATAATTATTGTTTTCTCATAGAATTGTTGTGACTATTAAATGAATTAATGTATATAAAGTTCTTAGAGTCAATGTATATAAAGTTCCCAGCATCTAGTAACCATTGCTACTTATTATTACTATTTCTCTTTCTCTCTCTCTCTCTCAAACTATTATAACTTTCCCTTGGTAAGGTGAAGTCTTTGACCATCATTTTATTCTTCAGTAATTAGGTCAGAAACAGGCCTCATGTTTGAAGTCATCATAGTAATCATAGTGATATGGTTTGGCTCTGTGTCCCCCCACAAATCTCACCTTAAATTGTAATAATCTCCACATGTTGTGGGAAGGACCCAGTGGGAGGTAACTGAATCACGGGGGTGGGCTTTTCCCCATACTATTTTCATAACAGTGAATAAGTCTCATGAGATCTAATGGTTTTATAAAGGGGAGATCCCCTGCACATAGTCTCTTGCCTGCTGCCATGGGAGACTTGCCTTTGCTTCTTCTTTGCCTTTGCTTCTTCTTTGCCTTCTGCCATGATTGTGAGGCCTCCCCAGCCGTGTGGAACTGTGAGTCCATTAAATATCTTTTTCTGAATTAAATCACCCAGTCTGGGGTATGTCTTTAATAGCAGTGTGAGGACAAACTAATACACATAGCAATATGGTTTGGATGTTGGTCCCCTCTAAATCTCACGTTGAAATGTAATCATCAATGTTGGAGGCCTGGCAGGAGGTGTTTGGGTCATGAGGGCGGCTCCCTCATGCATATCTTGGTGCCCTCCTCACAGTAATGAGTGAGGTGAGTTCTCGCTCTGTTAGTTTGTGTGAGAGCTGGTTGTTTAAAGGAGACTGGCACCTCCTCTTCTCTCTCTTGCTCCCTCTCTCACCATGCAACTTGCCTGCTCCCTGTTCATTTTCTGCCATGACTAAAAGCTTCCTGGGCCTCACCAGAAGCCAAGCAGATGCTGGTGTCAAACTTGCACAGCCTGAAGAACCATGAGCCAAATTAACCTTTTCGTTATAAATTACCCAGCCACAAGTATTCCTTTATAGCAACAAAAACAAACTCATACACATAGTCATCACAGTAATAGTGAATGACTGAACGAATGATCTTGTAAAGAACACACTAAGAGAACCAGGAGGCTGACAGAGAATCAGAGGAAGGGGAGAGGGAGAAGAAAAAACAAGATTTGGATGAAGAAAAATAGGTTTTATAGGCCAACACATTCTGACAGGAAGATAATATGAATGACAAATTACTAGAGGGGAATCTTGCTTCAGTATTATCGTGGCTGGCGGCATTGTGCTTGATGAGAAATTGCCTTTTGCATTTTCATCTCCAGAGAAATTACGGCCAGCCCTCATGAATCAGCCTCAAAGTCAAGCTGAACTTTGGGCGCTGCTGTGGCTGAAGAGCTGAGGCCTGCCTTTCCCGCTGCCTGGAGATAGTGCGGCCTCCTCCTCACAGCGCTGTCCACCTGGCCTCAGAAGAACCCCTGAGCCTTCCACTTGTCAGAGAACCCTAGGGGGTCCCTGCCTGAGGTCAGACAGAGCAACTGAGAGAAAGGAAGATTTTGACACATAATCCCTTCACCTCCGAAAATGGAAATTGTGGAGTGATTGTGAGAACAAATGAGACAATTCCTGTGGAAGCATTCTGAGTGCTTTGCAAGGAAGTTCTCATTTTGTGAGACCTTGTGTTTGCTTCTTATTAAAGAATTTTCTTTTCAAAGTTCTAATTAACCTTAACTTGCTGGATGGTTTAGGAATAAAATTAGTATAGAATAATGAGAAAGAGCTTTTAATAAACCCTTCCTCAGAGGAATATGAAAGAAGCTAAATTTTTTAATAAAATTAAATTTAAAAACTAGCGTCTAAAAATGACTTATTTATAGTGTTTCCTCTCATCAAGCTACGGTTTCCCTTAGGCAGCCCCCATTATGCTTTAACCGGAGTTTTGTGTTTCCTCCTAAATTTGAAATTTGAGAACGTCACATCCCCGTTTACAACCCTTCACTGGTTGTCTGCTGGATTTCATCCTGACAATAGGCTGTAAACTTGGCCCAGCCTGCTTAGTTGAACCCAATTCTCTCTCAACATGCTTGTCTTCAACTCTGAACTCTGTGTTTACTCAACTACTTGCAATTCCCATAAAGGATATTCTCTAGGTTTCATATATTTGGGAAATAAAAACTATAGGATGCCCAGTTAAATCTGAAATCAGATAAACAACGAATGCCTTTTCAGTATAAGCATGCCCCAGGCAGGCTTAATACCTAGGTGATGGGTTGATGGGTGCAGAAAACCACCGTGGCATACCTTTACCTATGTAACAAACCTGCAAGTCCTGCACATATATCCCAGAACTTAAAAAAAAAGTGGGCCCCATGCAATATTTGGGACATACTTATATTAAAAATTATCTGTTGTTTGTTTAAAGTTCAAATGTTCAAATGTAACAGGGTATTTTGTATTTATCTGGCAAACTCAGCTGCTCTGACCCCACAGACCAGATTTCAAAACACACCTTAAGTGAACACATCTTTCTCCCTTCTTGGTCCACCTCAGTCTGGTTTTGTGGCTTTTCTCTGTTGGCTTACTCATCCCCCTATGTTGACCCTTTCTATAGAACTGACTACACTAGTTGGAATCATCACTTTGCTTCTAAAACTCAATCATTAGACTATAAATTCCACAAGGTTAGGGCTTATGTCTCATTCATTGTATCCCCAAATCCTAAAAAAAAAAAAAGGAACACAATATAGCCCGGTTCAATATTTACTCATTAAATGAATGAAAAGAAATTCGTTGTTTACAAAGCATTTTTCACAACTCAGCATGTTAGCTATAGTTATGTGCCACTTAATGACAGGGGTATGTCCTGGGAAATGTGTTGTCAGGAAATCGTGTTATCGTACAAATGTCCTAGAGTGTACTTAAGCAAACCTAGATGGCATAGCTTACCACACACCCAGGCTGTGTGGTACAGCCTATTGCTCGTAAACTACAAACCTGTGCAGTATGTGACTGTACTGAATACTACAGGTAATTGAAATGCAAAGGGAATATTTGTAAAAATCTAAACATAGAAAGGTACAGTAAGAATATGGATAAATATATAGATAAATATAGATAAAGATAAAACATGGTACACCTGTATAGGGTACTCACCATAAATGGAACTTGCAGGACTGGAAGTTGCTCTGAGTGAGTCAATGAATGAATGCTGAGTGAATGTGAAGGCCCAGGACACTACTGTACACTACTGCAGACTTTATAAACACTGTACACTTAGACTACACTAAATTTATTTAAAAATTATTTCTTTCTTCAATAATAAATTAACCTTAACTTGCTGGATGGCCATCATTGTATATATTGTCCATCATTGACCAAAGTGTTATTCGGAGCATGGCTTATTTCTATAGTGTATATATGGAAATGGGCTTTCTGTCCCAAAGTAATCCAAGGGGATCCGTTTAAGTATCAGTCCAAGTACATTATAACTGTAATCAAAATCTCCCACCCGATTGCAAATAAACTCACACCTTTCCATGGCTTGCAAGTCCCAGTGTAACCTAACTCTTGGCTATAACCTCAGCCTCATCTGTGGTGTTCTTCTCCCCACTCATTGCCCAACCATAGCGCTGACATCCTTGCTGTCCAGGACTGTTCTAATCAAAGCTCTGCCTTGGGGACTTTGCACTTCCCTCTGCCTGGAATCTGTTTTTCAGTATAGGCAGGATTCCCTGCCTCACTGTCTTTAGGCTGGAGCACCTCCTCATGAGAAAGGTCTTCCCTGGTCTCCCTCTCTAAAGTAGCACCCTTGTCATGATCCATGCCCTCATCCCACTTAAGTTCTCTTTAAAGTACTCATTCTTATGTGATGTTTTACTGTGTTTTATGTACTGGCTTACTTATGCTCTGTTTTTCTTAGTAGAATGTAAGTTCTGTGAGGACAGGGACTTTGTCTTCTTGCTGTATCCCCAGCACCTAGAACAAAGCCTGGAATGTGTAGATGCTTAATGAATACCTGTGGAAGAAGGAAGGAAGGAAGGAAGGAAGGAAGGAAGGAAGGAAGGAAGGAAGGAAGGAGGGAGGGAGGGAGGGAGGGAGGGAGGGAGGGAGCGAGCAAGGGAGGGAGGGAGGGACTCTTGTTACTCCGGAGCTGGAATTTTTTTTTTTCCCATAAATGGAAGCTTAAAATATATGTGTTACACAGAAAGGACTATGTTACCTTAAATTTACTCTAAGGTATACATGAGTAAAATTAAAACCTTCCAGAAAGCAAAATCTTCAGAGACGGTTGAGGGGGCCTTTTGTTACCTAAGGGTTGTAGTTAGAGAGTGGTGGAGAAGGAATAAAAGCCACAACTGGAAGAGAACGTTGATTAAAAGAGTGGATGATGAAATTAGGGATAAACCACGGTTCCTGTAAATGTTGGTTTACTTTTAACCTTATATTTTTCCTCTGTGATCACCCCAATCTCCACTACCAACAGCACTGTGCAGACATCTTTAATTGCCAACCCAACATCCATTCCAACTTTCTCCCTTGTTAATAAAACCCATTTTTGGCGGGGCTGGGGTGGGGAAACAATGTGCCCAGCCTTAGTCTATCGATCATGAATTGAGCTAATCCAAGGGTCAGCAAGCATTTTTTGTGAAGGACTACATGGTTAACATTTCAGGATATGTAGGCCATATGATTGTTGCCTCAGCTACTCAGTTCTGTTTCAGTATAAATGGCGTCATAGAAAACATTTATGTAGAAAAATGAGTGTGGCTATGTCCCAGTAAAACTTTATTTAGAAAAACAGTGGGCTAGATTTACAAAAACTGATGGCTAGAGCTGCATCAGCCGCTATCAGACCATAATGGAAAGGTTAAGAGAATAGCTGAGTCTCAGCCCTGACATCACTGCATCCTCGAATCATCAGCAACCAGCTACCACCAGAGCTCTTGAAATGTGAGAAAAGTAAACGCTTATGTATTAAATCCACCCCAGTTTAGCTTTTGATTACTTTCAGACAGATGTATTCCTAATAAAGACACACACAGAGATGACACACCAGCATACAGATTCTCGCCCACATAGGCATGCACTGGCACGGAGAACAGGTGCTGAAGCATAGTCCCCAGAGAGTTAACAGTGATCGCCTCTTTCCCAGGTGTCTGCTGGTCTTTCCTTTATGTTTTCTGTTCTGCCTTATTGTTGCTATAATTGTAAATAACTATGAACTTTTTTTTTCATTTTAGGAAGAGAGAGAATAAATTTTAATTGTTTGAGCACTATCTCCTGACATGTTCACAAGAACAACTAACTTATTCCCTAAAAATTCCAGGCCAGTGTATGAAGAAAAAAAAAAAAAGACAAATTTGAAGATCTGGTGCCCAGGGAGGGGAAGGAAGGAACCAGACAGAATGACCAGTCACATGGAAGCTAAACTGACAGGGAAAGCAGCTCTGTTGGGAGCCTCCTCACTCAGACCCCTTAGGAGAAAGAGTCAGAGTCCCTCATATTTGGTCCATCTCCATTTCTATTACTGTGCTAGAAAGACACTTGGGGCTTGTTTTAAATCCTGCCTTTTGCATAATGTAATTTGTTATGAATTAAGTTGTGCCTCTATGTCCTGAAAAAAAAAAAAAGACATATTGAAGTACCAATTCTGAGTGCCTCACAATATGACCTTATTTCGAAAGTGCCATTGCAGCTGTGTGGTTTAAGTTAAGATGAGGCCATACTGGAGTAGGGTGGACACCCAATCCAATATGATGAGTGTCCATAAGGTAGCTGTGTGAAGACTCAGAGACACACAAAGAGAACACCATGTTAACAATGAAGGCAAAAGTTGGAGTTATGCATCTGGAAGCCAAGGAATGCCACAGGTTGTCCACAAACCACTAGAAGCTAGAAATAGGCAAGAAAGGATTTCTCTACAGGTTTCAGAGGGAACATGGCCCTGCTAACACCTTGATTTCAGAGTTCCAGCTATCAGAACTGTGAGACAATAAGTTTCTGTTGTTTTTGCCACCCTATTTGTGGTGCTTTGCTCTGGCAGCCCCAGGACACCAATACAGCATCTTCTTTGTTATTCTTTTCCTCAAGGATAACAACAATTGCTATACAACTTTCTAAAACACTTAAATCTCCAGAAATTCATTTCATTTTCCAAACAATCTTGTGAAATAGTTTAAATTATATGTATCACATTTTTTTAATGAGAAAATTTAGGTACAAAAAAGCTCTTGACTGTGTCAACTATCTCTCCCATTACCCGATTTGCTTTTTTGGATCATAGTACTATTTGAATGTATCTTTTTTCATCTGTTTACAAATTTTTGTTTCATTTAATTTCAGTGAGGAAAAGAGTTTATCGGTCTGCTTATTGCTGGATCTCTAGTTCTTAGAATGGCATCTGGCACATGGTTCACAACATACATGTATCAAATCAATGACTGGAAGGATCTAAGAAAGAAGGACGCTTACAACTATTAAACACATTATATCACGCATTTCCTTTCTGTACTTTTCACATTTTATCCTCCTACCATTTAAGAAAAAAATTGTTACTCATGATTTACATAGGGAGAATTAATGCTCAATGGATGTACATGGTTTGCCAATAACTACACAGCCAAGAAATGGCAAAAATAGTCAGTCTTCACCAAGCAATTTTCAAAAATTGGTTATGGTACTGCAAAATTCCATGCGGTGGAATTTGGCAATATCTACCAAAATGCCTCGAACAATTACCCTTTGATCCAGCAACTCCATTCTATAAATATATCTCAAACATACACAAGCAAATAGGAAAAGAGAAGGACCAAGGACTACTCATGGCAGCACTATTTATAATAATAAAAGATGAGAAACAATCTAAGTGTCTGACAAAAGGGGGCTGGTTGAATAAATTTACTGAGTAAACTATGGAATATTGTCCAGCTATGAAAAAGAATGAGAAAGATCTTCATATACTGCCATGAAGTGATCTGCAGGATATTTTAAACAAAAAAGCGAGATAAATTCATAATAAAAAGAATCATTTTTATTAAGGTGAGGAAAGACTATAAACAACTATATATATGCATAGTATATATGCATGCATAATTTGTTTACATTTTAAAAATTAAAAATTGATGGATGTAAAACTAAAAATGTATTAAAGAAAGACAATGAAGGTAAGGAAATGAAATAAGAAGCTAGAACGCTCAGAATGCCCCTTGTTTTAGTGATTTATTTTTACATAGAGTCATGTAAATGTTTACACATTTAAAAACAAAATTAAAACAAAAACAAAACTATAACCTCCTAAAATAAAACAAAAACAAATAAATTAGACTGTATTTAAAATTGGTAGCATGACCACTTCGTGGCGGGCAGATCACGAGGTCAGGAGATCGAGACCACGGTGAAACCCCGTCTCTACTAAAAATACAAAAAAATTAGCCGGGCGTGGTGGCAGGTGCCTGTAGTCCCAGCTACTCAGAGAGGCTGAGGCAGGAGAATGGCGTGAACCCGGGAGGCGGAGCTTGCAGTGAGCCGAGACTGCGCCACTGCATTCCAGCCTAGGCGACAGAGCGAGACTCCGTCTCAAAAAAAAAATAAATAAATAAAATAAAATACAGTATTTTTAGCTCAGTCATTGTGGAAAGCAGTTTGGCAATTTCTCAAAGAACTTAAAACAGAATTACCATTGAATCTAGCAATCCCACTATTGGGTATATACCCCCAAAATCATAAATCATTCTACCATAAAGACACATTCACACATATGTTCATTTACAATAGCAAAGATATAGAATCAACCTGAGTACCTATCAGCAGTAGACTGGATAAAGAAAATGTGGAATACACAGTGGAATACTATGCAGCCATAAAAAAAGAACAAGATCATGTCCTTTGCAGCAACATGAATGAAGCTGGAAGCTATTATCCTAAGCAAACTAACATAGAAACAGAAAACCAAATACCACGTGTTCTCACTTACAAGTGGAAGCTGAACATTGAGTACATTTGGACACAAAGAAAGGATCAATAGACTCTGGGGCTTACATGAGGGTAGAGGGTGGGAGGAGGGTGAGGATAAAAAAACTACCTATTGGGTGTTATACTTATTACTTGGGTGATAAAATAATCCGTATGGAAAACCCCCACAACACGCAATTTACCTATATAACAAACCTGCACATGTATCCCTGAATCTAAAAGTTAAAAATAAAAATAAATAAAATTCAGTATTTTGACTGTACTTTCTTACAGGAATAAATTCTAAAAACAAAAAACAAAACCTGCAAAGATGTCTTAAACCAATTTCATTAATCTTATTATTAGTAATAATAAAATCAATCAATCGTATTAATGTTAGAAATGAAAATGTTTAACAAACATATTCAAGAATGAAAATAAAAGTGGTTAAGCAAAAATGGTGTATTGTAACCTTTGGATTGGAAATATGCTGTAAAGTCATAATTTCTGTCTGTCTACTGAGATAGCCTTAAAACAATGACAAGAACAACCCCTAAGTGCCCAAATCTGTTCTCTAAATACTTGAAATGAACCAAAGGATTCTTGGGGAAATGGACAATGCACTGTCTGGGCTTAAAATGTACAAGATAAACCTTGGATAATTTATAGTGCCAGAAAACAAAAATGCTATTGTATGCCAGATTACAGTGGTTCACACCTGTAATCCCAGCACTTTGGGAGGCCAAGGCAGGAGGATAGTTTGAGTCCAGGAGTTCAAGACTAGCTCTTGACAAAAAGACACAAGGATCCAACTTAACGGGTTTTTCATTAGTTGCAAATGGGATCATTTAAGCATCAAAAGGAAATGAATGACAGCATGGTGGTTGAAACATGCACATACAACAATCCATTCATTCATAATAATACCAAAAAAACTAATTGGACTTCTTAAATAGTAACAAACCAATCTTCTCCCTATTCTGTAAATTAGTAAATAAAGGAAAAAACAGGTATTTATCATGTTTTCTATGTCCAAAATTTATTTTAAGGTAGCTAAATAGTGGATGAAGAAAAGTTATTCTTTAAGGAAGAATTCCAGCTAATAAATACAGAAAGGATGATCATAAACAATCACCATTTAGTAACCCTTAATGACAACAGATCTAAGCAATAATTATCAGTGGCTGCTGAAACCATGAAGATGAAAGATGGGTGAAGAACTTATAATAACAGGTGAATCAGATTGACAATCCCTGCATTCGCTTGTATTAATATTAGTTTTCTGTTACTGTTCTAACAAATATCGCAAATTTAGCAGCTTACAACCATGCAAATTTATTATCCCATGGTTCGGAGGTGAAAAGTGTGGGTTAGCTTAACTGATTTCTTTGCTTCAGGTTTTGGAAATCCCAACCAAGGTATCAGCTGGTCTTGACTCTTAGAATCTGCTTCCAAGTTCATTCAGGTTGTGAGCAGAATGAAGTTCCTTGCAGTGGTAAGACTGAGGTCCCATTTCCATGCTGGCTGTCAGCCTGAGTACTGCCTAAGCTCTTAGAGGCTTCTCTTGGTTCTTGTACACAGGACGCTATTTTTCACGGCCAGCAATGGCATATCAAATTTTTCTCATGCTTGCAAGCTCTGATTTCCACACCTACCATATTTCTCTTCTGCTTCTTCTGACTTCTGTTGGGAAAGATTCTCTTTCTTTAAGGAGTCACGTGATTCAATTAAATCCACCTGGATAATCCCTCCTACTCTTTCTATTTTACGGACTATAATCTTAATTACATTTACAAAGTCCCTGTTGCCACATAGCATAACATATTCACAGTTCAGAATCAGGCTGCAGATGTCTTTAGAAAGTGGGATCACTATTTAGCCTACCATACCACTCATCAATTTTAACCTCATTACAGTGTGATTGATAACTGGCAATCATGTGTCCCTGATGCAATAGGTGGTACATGGTACCATCTTTGAATTACTTTTCCCCATCCTTGGGGAAAGGATATAATCCTTTTTCCCCTAAAAAAGGATATAATCAAGCCTCTATGTCTACCTCACAGTTTTACAGTAAATTATGAGGATAAAAAAGCATGTTAAATACTACATGATATGATCGGTCAAATCCAATAGAAAATTCTAGGCCGGGAGTGGTGGCTCACGCCTGTAATCCCAACACTTTGGGAGGCCGAGGCGGGTGGATCACGAGGTCAGGAATTCGAGACCAGCCTGGTCAACATAGTGAAACCCCGTCTCTACTAAAAATACAAAAAATTAGCTGGGCGTGGTTGCGAACGCCTGTAATTCCAGCTACTCCGGAGGCTGAAGAAGGAGAATGGCTTGAACCTGGCAGGTGGAAGTTGCAGTGAGCCGAGATCATGCCATTGCACTCCAGCCTGGGCAACACAGTAAGACTCTGTCTCAAAAAAAGAAAAAAAGAAAAAGAAAGAAAAAAATTCTACAGGGCAAATATCTAGGATCTCAACAAATAGGTGTCAGAAAAAAAAAAACATTAAAAGGATAGGAGAAGATGGGTGGATATAAAGAGACTTATAAGACATTTTGATCAAATGCAATGGGTGGACATTTTTGGATCCTAATCAACCCAACTGTAAAAGTATATTCCTAAAGAAACACTGGGAAAACTTGAACACCTATTGATTTTAGATTGTAATAAAGAATTATTATCAACTTTGTTAATATTGTAGGGTTTTGTGTATGATATTGTGGCATTTTTTAAAGTTCTTACTTATTAGACATACCTACTATTGATGGTAAAGTGATGTGATTTCTAGGATTTATTATAAAATAATCCAGGAAGAGAAAAAATACTGGTAGGAAGACATCAGTGAAAAAAGAGTGACCAAATCTTAATAATTGTTCAACCTGTGTAGTGGATACACACAGGTCCACCATACTATTCATTTTACATTTGTATATGTTTGAAATTTTATATAATAAAATATCATAAAGGGGACTCATTTCACTATATTTTATCACCTCTCAAAGTCATTTATATAAACCAGATTTCTACAGAACAATCACATGAAATACTTTGGCCTAGCCTACATAATATCTCAAATACAACCATATGTAACCACCTCACCACAGCATTGTATATCCTGAATTACTGCAGTAGTCATCCACTGATCTCTGTTTTTACTTTTGCTCTTCTCTTCGCTGTTTTCTGTATAATGGCTGGAATGATCTTTCTAAAACATAAATTATATCATGGGCTTCTTCTATTCAAGCTTGCCAATGGATTTCCATTGCTTATCAATAAAATCCGAACTTTTACCAAATCCTATAAGGTCCCATGTAATACAGCCTCCAGCTTGCTCTACAATTTATTTCTAATCTATTATCCTCCTTTCCTAGCTCAATCCTTTCCAACCACCCTGGCCTCCTTGCTGGTTTGTCAAATAAGTAACGCCTGCCACAGGGCCTTTGCTTAGGTTTCCCCTTCCAGGAACAATCTTCCCTTAAATTCTCAAATTTGTTCTTCTAGTTCCTTCAAGGCTTACCTCAAATGTTAACATTCAGAGAGTTATTTGACCATTCTTTCCCAACATCCTTCAAGACTTATGTCAAATATTAACACTTCAGAGAGTTATTTGACCATTCTTTCCAAAAGAGCACCCAACAATCCTCTAAATCCCTTTATCCTCCTTGATTCCTCATCATAGCAATTACCATTTGTGTTACATTGCCTTTACTTTGTGTCTTCTTCATATGATAAATATAAGCTTCATGAAAACAAACAGTTTTTTTGTTCAAAACTCTATCCCTGACATCTAGAGTAGAGCCTGGTGCTCAAAAATTGATTCTTTAAATAAATATTGATTAAATGAGAATTAGAATGTGATCTCCTTATCCCAAGCCACAGTACTAGGTCATTTTTTCTTCCATTTTTAGTATTTCCATTAATATTAAAAGAACATAGAAAATGCTAGGTGTCTACTAAGTAATGGTGGCAATGTTAAGACACAAACAACTTTCTGGGTGAATTTAATAGCTGTTCAGAGGTATTAAGCCAGAGAAAATAATTTATCACCTGGGAAATTCTCTAAAGATGGTTTTCTATTAGATACGTTTTAGAAATCTTCAGCTAAATAAGGAAGCTGCAGAAAATCAAGATTTCCTTCTTGATTGTGAGGTCAAGCTCCCAAATTCCACTTTGATTAGCTAGAGTATGGCAGTAAGATACAATATTAAGGTCTAATCATTTAGAAAAGAACTGCTTTCTCCCCTTGATTCACAACCTTAGGCAAAGTTCGGACTTTCCTTAAAATGCAAAAACTGCTCATCGCTCAGTTTTCACCCACATCTCTTTGAGTTTTGGATTCTTGCTTTGTATTTTCCCTTTGTATAAACTGTCTGTTTATTTTTATCCACAGGCTTGTTACCCAGCTTTTACCTTTTAGCAGTGACATTTTAAGACAAACCTGAAATTAAACTGCACATTGGCAGAGAATTTGGCAGACATAATATATAAATAACTGTATCCCAGATTTTTTTTAATGCTCTCATTTTTACTTCTCCTCAGGCTGAGAAATTTAAAGCATATATATTCTAGTGGAAATACATATATTTTCATTAATTTTGGTGGTACATGACTTGCAATCACTGAATGACAAGTGTGCACCTAAAATAAGATATATGTCAAAGCAAAGGTTGCTAGAAAAACAGCAGATTTTCATTACTAATAAGAAGTAATGTTTCTGCAGGCCTATAAAGCTTACAAGCGACATTTTTTCTTTTAGTTTTTTCTATTTTTAATTTTGTTTTTTGTAGAGACAGGGTTTCACCATGTTGCTCAGGCTGGTCTTGAACTCATGAGCTCCAGCGATCCTCTTGCCTTGGCCTCCTTAAAGTGCTGGGATTGCAGGCATGAGCCACTGCATTTAGTCTTTTCTTTGAGACAATATTTCTTTCCCTAGCCTGAGCCCCTGTTAAACTGCACCATTGTCTGCCAGAACTAGAATAGAGTTACGGTTAAAATGTCTAGATTGTATTCCCAATCAACCTGTTTACTTATTACCTGTATGATTAAGAATGCTCTCTACTTTTATGAAATAGAAATGACACTTGTATACTTACATTAATTGAAGTGATGTTTCTGAAAGAGCTCAAGAGAGAACCAACTATACAACAACAACAAAACAAAACTGCATACATGTTTACTTGTTTCACTCCATTCTGTTAATTACCATGTTTCTTTTCATCACTCCAACAGAAATGCCTACGAAAGCAAATTGTATCTCCCTTTTATCATTTCCAATGCCTGGTCCATGCTGTATGCACATCTACAATCTACTGATTTATGGACCTTTCACTAAACCTTAGAATACCACTTCTTTCCAGTTCTTCAGTCTCCAACACCAGCCTCTTAAGATTAGAGTCGCAGTTATAAATGAGGCTTTGCTGCAACCTAAAAATAACTTCACAGCATCCACAAAGAGACTCTTCATCAGTTTCTACTTCCACTGTGCAGAAATGACCACATCAAAAAGCTCTGTTAGTGAGTGACTGTCGATGTGACAAAGTACACAGCGTTTTTAGTATATGTCTTGTCCGAACCGCAGAATACCTTCAGATGTTCACGTAATTCATAGCTGTCTTAGAATGAAGTAGCATCCAAGTAGCATTTACTCTTATAGTTCTACGCCAAACACTCACCTCTTTGCCATGTGAGAGAGTCTTGGCCTTAGCTATCCTTAAACACTGTGAAATAAAAACTGCCACATCCCCGTGTTTACTGAGTTCAGAGCATTGTTTTTTGGTATATGTCCCAAAATTAAAAATAAAAACAAAACCAAAAACACATGAGACAGTCAAATAATTTTTTTAAATGTTGCACATTTAAGAATCTTCCTGAAGTCATATGTTCATTTGCATATTTAAAACTCAGAATAGACCCGCATTAAAGAAATTTTTTAACTTCATTTAACGTAACGATTTGCGGACATTGTTTAATTACTAGCTAATACTAAAGAATTCTTGTTAATGTTGTTAGATGCAAGAATGTCTGTGATGGATGCTGTGATGAGCCACCCTGATCCTCCTTCAGAAATGAGATGATTCCCTCCGCAGCTCAGGATACTGCCAGCTGACAGCCACCTGCTATTTCCCTCTCCAGAGACTGCCCTCAAACTGCCCTAGGCCGAAGAAAGACACCTTCCTCACGATTATACTCACTTCCTAGTGACAGGATGGTTCATAGGGGAGTATTATGGGAATATTAAAGCCCAGCCTTCTCTTCCAGACCCTGGACAAATAATAAGCATTCAGCATTGCAGCCTTCCACAGGCATCAGCTGAGTTTTTTTTTTTTTTTTTTTTTAAATCTGGAGTCTTGCTCTATCGCCAGGCTGGAGTGCAGTGGCACGATCTCGGCTCACTGCAACCTCCACTTCCCGGGTTCAAGTGATTCTCCTGCCTCAGCCTCCCGAGTAGCTGGGATTATAGGTGCATGACATCATGCCCCACTAATTTTTATATTTTTAGTAGAGATGGGGTTTCTCCATGTTGGCCAGGCTGGTGTTGAACTCCTCAGCTCAGGCAATCTGCCTGCCTTGGCCTCCCAAAGTGCTGGGATTACAGGCGTGAGCCACCGCCTGGCCCACGCCGAGTCTTTTATAGGTATTACCTAGTGGTCCAACTTGTCCCTCATCCTGGCCTTGTTTCCTGTCATTCCCTCTTGCAGATGCAAATCCTGAAAACCACTCCTAATAAATTTTCTGTCCACTACTCTGCATCTCAGAATTTGCTTCCCAGCAAATGCAACTCACAACAATGGCATGGGGGGGGGGACATATTAGAGATATTCCCTGAAAAAAGTAAGGATGAGACACTATGAGGTCTGAAAATTGCAAAGAAATAAAAGGGGAGAAATAGATGAAAAACGAATGGCAAAATGTGAATAATTGTTGAGACTGAGTGATGAGCACATAAAAGTTCATTGTAACATTATTCTTTTGTGTGTGCTTGAAAGTCTCCATTATAAAATATTTTGAAAATATTGTTTCTCAAACTTGCCAGAAAATCATCTTTGCAAGTAACACTATTATCATCTTGGGACAAATTCGATGCTCCTTTGTTCCTAACTAGGGCCTAAATGAGCCAGGGAAAGTTTCGCCAATTACTTCCTATGGCACAGAATAATTCTACTCTCTCTGGGTCTGAGGTTTTCAGATGAGCCTCATTAATGCTAATAAAAATGTCACAAGTGCTAATGAACAGCTAGTACTCTTTAACTCCGTAGACAACTAGCCAAGGTAGCTGCAGAAGCTTGGAAATCAATTGATGTCAGATGGTACCCCCACCCTTGGAGGTAACCTAAATGTGCAGAGCTTGTTGGACTGGGAAAATCCCCCAAGATATAGGAGAGGGAGTAGAATGAGGTCAAGAGCCTCAGGAAAGTAGACCAAGGAAGCAGAGCCAATTAACCATCGGAGCTACCACTCGGACAGTTGGAAACCGAGAGCTGTAATTACTTCTCATTTGCAACATTAGCCTTCCTTGAAATCCTAAGGAATGGCCTCTGGGCTGCTCTATGGGACTTTGTAAATCAAAAGAGGAACACAGCTCCTTTCCTCTCAGACCCAAATAGCCTCGGATGAATCTGTTACCAACTCACAAATGGATGAAAAGTGCTATTAATAATGGAGAGCAACCAGGTTTGTTATTTGGGGCTTCTTCCCTTAGTTAAGATTCCCTTCTTTGAGTAGCCCGGAGTGTTAGGCTGCTCTTCACCAAGCCATCTGCTCTGCCTTCGTTTTTCTCCCCCTCCCAATTCTCCCAGAGGAATCTTTTAAGCTTCAACACATCGGCAGTCCTGCTCTGAACTGAATTTGCATCTCCAGCTGAATCTATTTTAAGGTTGCTTTTGTGAACCTAATGGCTATCTCTAGTCACCTTTCCACTTTCAGGGACTGATGGTGTCTCCTCCCGAAAACTCTCCAGAGGGCCCACTTCTCCCCCAGGGCTTCTGTCTGACGCAGGCAGACACTCTCCACCACGGAAACCATCTGGCAGAGGAGCATCTGGTAGAACTTTTTACCTTTATCCTTTAGGACTCAGAAGAAACTGGCTCTTTCAGAACCTTCTCATTCTCTTTCTCCTCATTTTCACAGATAAGCCGCTCACTCAAGAGCACCTTTGGGCCAGGAACTGGGAAGGCTCTCCCTTGTCCCAGTTGCCTTCCTGACTGATGTAACCCTCTGTGACCCTGCTCCCTCCCTCCCTTCCTTCTGGATGCCTCACTCTCCTCACCCTCCACACTCCAGCCAGCCAGGTTTCACTTCAGGCCACAACACACGAAGCTCGTCCCGTTCCTTCCTAGAAACTTCACACCGTGTTCCCTTTCCCTTAAAATATTTTCCCAGCCACTGTCGCATGGTTGGTTCCTTCTTGCCATTCACATTTCAGCCTGAATGCCACCTCCTCAGAGAGAGCTTCCCTGACCACTCAAACTGAAGTGGCTACCTAGTCATTTTCTTTCTTTTTGTAAAAACATTTTTAGAGACAAGTTTGCGAAGTTGCCTATGCTGGACTTGAACTCCTGGGCTCAAGTTATCCTCCTGCTTCAGTCTCCTAAGTGGAGACTACAGGCGCAGGCCACTGTACCCGGCTTCACCTGGCTTTCATGGTCTGTGCAGCACTGATATTTTTATTTATTTCCTGTTTTCCTCACTTCCAACTAGCATGGCAGTTCCACAAGACAAGAGACGTCTTCCCCTTCTTGTTCACTGCTTTCCAACTGTTCCTAAAACTATGTCAGCCATTTGGTGGGTGCTTAATAAGTATTTGTGGAATTAATTTTTTATTGCATCCTTATAATAACCCTAAAGGTGCACATTACTACTCCCTTTCGACAAAGAGTAAAGGGAGGTTCAGAAGTTAAACATCATGCCCAAGGTCACCCATGTCTAGTAAGGAACAGGTGCAGGATCCTGGCTGATGGCTAACCCTACCCCCTCTGACAGTCAGCCAGGTCTGTGAGACCTTGGGTGAGATATAAGGATGTGTGGAGATTTGTCTCCAAATTCTATAAATGCAGTTTTACTTTGTACCTGGAATGTATGACCTATAAGGCACCTTAAAAACCATTTAATTGTATGTCACTTGCACGAAGAAACAAGCCAACCCACAAAGGGAGAACGGCCAAAGACAAACATGTGGTCAAGGCACACCTCAAGCTGAGCTCTGCTAATTCCTGTTCATGTCACAAGCCACCATGTATAGCTGCCCCTGTCGTGCCCTGCCCAGAGGTGCTGGGACGGGAGGTGGCTGGGGCGGGAAACAAGCAGCTGTGCAAGCCCTGCCCCCCACATGCCTGTCCACAGTGGGCGCCATTCTCCGCTTTGCACCTAATGAAGCTGCCTGCCATCTCTTCATTTACTTGCTTCCTTGAAGAACACTGATAATGTAGAAATAAACTGTTTCCAGTCCCCTGGACACCCGCAGTATTCAGAAGATTAGCTGAAGGTGCTGCAAAGTTATTCATCTCAGAGGGATGCTGACCCAGGTAGTTGCTGACTCATCATTTCTCTCTTTTATTAATGTATGAATCTAAATATAAAATATTGTAAGCAAGTACCAATCTGAGAGTTCAAAAAGATGAAATATTATTATTCCAAGGGTGCTTGAGTTTATGCCCCTTCTGTGTCCAGCATTTTTCTCTCTTTCTCTCTCTTCCTTAAAACACTCCTACCCAAAAATAAAATCCCACTTGTGAATGCTCAATATCTGATGAATAAGAAAATAATTAGAATAGGCCGGGAATCTTCCAACTTTAAGGATGCTAGAAAAAAGTCTAGAATAAAATGTTTCGAATTTATCTTTTGGTGGTGGGGGACAGCAGATGATTGATTTTATTCCTGCCTCTTTCTGTAGTGATTTCCTATAGGAAGCATGTATTACTTTTACGGTAGAGGAGGAAAAAGCCTGTATTTTAGAAAAGAAAGTGAAACAGGAAGGTAAAACTGTAGGTAACAGCTACTGGCCAGGTTCTGGAACCACACACAGAGTTGGCTGCAGCAAGCCGAACAGGAAAAAGTACTACAAGTTAAAGCTTTTGCCATTCAAAGCAGGAATAAGACTGTGGGTCCTTCCTGTGTGACAGCAGGAAGACAGCAGGACCTGGAGCTGGGAGGAGAAAAAAATCCAGACCCAAAAGAGGGAATTCTTTTTATAAGCACCTTTGATTTGGATGGCAGGCACATCGCTCTGTTTCAAAAGAAGTGTCGCTGGGCTCTGCCTCAATGCCTTCCGGCAGGTGGCCAGGACCAGCAGACCACCTGCACGTCACTAGGCTCTGTTTGTTTTCTTTGTGCTGGACTTTGCCTGTCTCCTATCAAATAGCAGGGGAAGGAGTCCGGGAAGGGTTCAGAGATAAACCCCAGAGAAAATCGTGTATCAAAAAGAAATAATAAAGCCTAGAAAGACCCAGGGAAGGGAGGAAAGAAAATGCGTGCTTGAATTTTTAAAGAAATGGGAAAAGTGACTCTTTTGCTTTTGTATTTGTAAATTTTTTCTCTCCTTCCTCCTTACTGCCACCACCCTCTAAAGAAAAGTCTGAAAGCAAAATTCCTCTCACTGAGCTGTGCCCAGGGCTGGCTTCAACTTCTCCAGAGCACCCAAGGTGACCCCGGTGGGGAAAAGAGGATGTCAGTCAGCTTGGATTTCATTGTCTCCTGAAATCTAGTCTGAGACTCCAGTACCTTCCTGGGGCATCTAGCAACAAAGAAAGCATCTAGGTGTGTTCAAGAAGGCACACTAAGGGGTTTGCTGGAGAAGCAAGTCCAAGACCAGAATTTGCAATCCCAAAGCTAGAAATAAGGAGTCAGGAAAAGGCAAAGGGGAAAATGCAGGCTTTTTCTTTGGAACAGGGGTTTTCCTTGGATGCAGTTGCACAGAGCTGCCTCTCCTTGAGTGCTGGCGCTGTGACACATGGGTAGCTTCACTGGAGTTAAAACTAGTTCCAAGGACAGATTCTGTGTTGACTACTTTGGCAGGGTGGTCCAAGTGAGCTTTACATACTTCAGCAAGAGGGCCCTGGAAGAGGGGAAGACAGTCAGGCCCAGAGAGAACGTTAGGGCTTAGGAGACTCATTGATTCATTTCCTTCCATGAGTTTTATGTGTGACTTTGACACATTGGGCCAGGCACCAGAAATACAATGCGATCACCCTTCCCACCCCTGGACTCACTAATCAAGAAGGCAGACATTAATCGTATACAAACCCTATACAAACAAGTCAAAATTAAAACTACAGGAATTGATAGGAAGTTTTGGGGTTTAGAAGGCTAAGTCATTAGAGTCATCTCCTCACTATCTGAGTTGTGACTTATTGAAAGACGCAAAGCATCTAGGCAGATGGAGACTGACAAAAACTAGCCTGGAGTATAGCATTAGGTGTGCAGCAGCAATGGCTGCTTTGCTATGGTTTTCCCTGGGGAACATTGAGCTGGAGAACAGACTCTTCCCCAGTGTTCTTGCACTGAACAGATGTGGAAAGGAAACAGGGGCCCCAAAAGACCTGCACCAGTGACTATCAGACATCAGCCAGACAACTCACCCCACTTCCTGGGGGCAAAGAGTAAAGGCCAGGACTGTGTAGGGAAAACTCCTCCTCTTGGAGTACAGGGGTGGGAATGTGTCTCTCCCCTACTTTCCCTGTGTTTCTGTTTCCTTAACTTTTTGGGCTTGGCCATTGAGTCAATCATCAGCCAGGGCTATGTGGCTGACTGTTTCTTGAGGGCCCAGCAAACTCTCTGTGCCATCTAGCTCCTGCCTTCGTAAGTGCAGAACTCAACACCAACTTCTTCTCTTTAAGTATACTCCTGGGCACCTTCAGGGCACTTTAGGCTTTGGCCCACCATCCCTGCCAAAAGGTGACCACTCTGCGCCTACTTTCTATTTGATATTTCATCCAAAATGTTATCCATATGTTAAGAAAATCTACCACAGTTTATTGGCAAAGCCACTGGGTGTTGGAAATATAAATCCTTGGCCACAGCTTAGGAGGTTAACATAGCCAGATCCAAACTCAGGCCATGTGCCCCGCTATCCATGTGGATTATCAAAAATCCATAAAGAATGGTTTCTCCCTTGTCCTTCACCACAAATTCTAAATAAAAGCCTCTCCTGGGCACCACTAACACTAGAAGTGCTAACACCAGAAATCTCTGCCACACACATGGAACTTTGTTGTAGCTTCAACTTCTGACTAACAGACTTGGCAGAAAGACATGTAAACGCTAAACATAGCAGTTCTGCCCACTAGTCTCATAAAGATATGATCTTCGAAAGTATCTCTTTTCCTTATAATCAATTTTTTAAGAATGGTGTCTGCTCTTGGGGCCCTCAGATTTAGTACTGCTGAATGCAGTACTATAAAATTATGATCTTCATAGTTTTCAAATATTCTCCTTTATGTGAATCACCATACAGTGTAGTGGTGTGGACTCCAAAAAGTCAGAGCTAATACGCAGAGTAGAAGCGTGAACTCCACACAGCCTGAGCTAACACACAGCGTAGTCATGTGAACTCCACATAGCCTAAGCTAACGTGTAGGGTAATAGCGTGAACTCCACACAGCCTGAACTAACACACAGGGTAGTAGCATGAACTCCATACAGCCCGAGCTAACACACAAGGTAGTAATGTGAACTCCACGCAGCCTGAGCTAATACACTGTGTAGTAGTGTGAACTCCACGCAGCCTGAGCTAATATACTGTGTAGTAATGTGAACTCCATGCAGCCTGAGCTAACATGCAGGGGAGTAGTGTGAACCACACACAGTCTGAGCTAATACACACACACAATATAGTGTGCCTGCTAATGAGTGTGAACGGATACACAGAGTGGTATATAAACGGATAAACAGTATACATTATACATTGTAATTGTGTACACAACTACACTGTAAAATAGGTTAAACTATTGCCTCATAAAGTAGGAGGAACTCCCACACACAGGAGTAGGAAACACCCTCAGTATCACAGAGTGAACTCACACACAGTGCCACCCAGTACCACGCAGTACACCGCAGATCACATGATCTTTGAAATTTTTCTATAGATCCAAAGTTATTCCAAAATAAAATTTTAGGTTAAAGAAAACCTTTTTGTTGCACTGTCTTATAGTTTACAAATATTCTTTTCTTCTAGCAGCCTATTACAATCACACTTATGGCCTATTATTCCAAAATGACTGTAGTATAACTTCAAATTTGATTCTGAGCTTCCTCATTGAGAAGTGTTAAGACCAAGCAATTACATAATGCTCAGTATTGAAAAGAAGGAAATATCCTAGTTCCTTAACACAACCAAAGCCTTTCCCAGAAAAATAGTCTCAAATAAGCCTTTTTAAACGGACTATCAAGTGTTGTGAAGAGCCGTGTTCTCAGAAGCATTTTTACAACAAATGCAATCATAAATTTCAAAAGATTCCTTGAAGTGACTTTCCATGGAAGCTGAAGTAAGGCTGAACAACAATTCTGAGAAGAGCATTCTGCAAAAAAACGAAACAAGTTCCTGTTAGGTATGACACTTCCTGGTGGTTCAGCCACTTACAGAGATAGAATACAGATTGCCAGGGAGAGTAGGCGGAATACATGTTCTATACACTACTCCGAGCAGCACCTCTTCCTTCAATAGGGCTTTTGCTTGGAGCTGGAAAGCAGAGAGTTCAAAGTTGACTCTAATCTAGACAGCAATACCAAGATTGTGAGTAGCTGGTTGGAGAAATCTCACTTGAGTTAATATACAGTTATTAAATGAAGAGATATTTTATAGGATTGGGTACTGGAAAGATAAACCTTTTGAGTAAGCCAGTTGTGGGAAATAACAATCTCACACTAATTAATTGGTAAGGCAGTGAGCAAGTTACTCAGCCTCTTCCAATGAGGAGAATAACTACTTTGTAGTGTTCTTATAAGCAACTAGAAATTTATCTGGCCAATAATGGCTATAACTTAAAATTGTTGCATGATGCTCACCTGCACATTTTCAACCCTTTACAGCTATAATCTTCTTTAAGCTTTAAAACAATCCAATTTTTTTTAGTAGACAATATATTTTGATATAAAGTTCGAAAATAGAAAAAGCTAATTGACAGTGTTAGAAATTAGCATAGTGATGACTCTTGTGGCTCCAGGGAAGCATGGGAGACGTCCTGAGATTACGGTTGTATTCTATTTTTTTACTTGGTGTGTTCACTTTGTGGAAATTCATTGAGCTGGACACATGATTTATATACTTTTTTGTCAGCTTTTATTTTAGATACAAAGGGTATATGTGCAGGTTTGTTACATGGGTATATTGTACTCAGGTAGTGAGCATAATACCCAATAAGTAGTTTTGTGACCATGCCCCACTCCCTCTGTCTGCCCTCTAGTAGTCTGCAGTGTCTATTGCTCCCATGTTTATATCCATGGGTACTCAGCGTTTAACTCCCACTAAAAAGTGAGAACATGCAATATTTGGTTTTCTGTTCCTGCGTTAATATGCTTACAATTATGGCCTCCAGCTTCACCCATGTTGCTACAAAGAACATGATTTCATTCTTTTTTATGGCTGTGTAGTATTCCATGGCGTATATGTACTGCATTTTCCTTATTCACTCCACCATTGAAAGGCACCCAGGTTGATTCCATGTCTTTACTATTGTGAATAGTGCTGTGATGAACATACACATGCATGTGTCTTTACGACAGGATGATTTATATTCCTTTGGGTATATACACAATTATGGGATTGCTGGGTTGAATGGTAATTCTGTTTTAAGCTCTTCAAAAAAATCTCCAAGCTGCTTTCCACAATAGCTGACCTAATTTTCATTCCCACCAGCAGTGGATGAGCATTCTCTTTTTGCTCCAACCTTGCCAGCATCTGCTATTTCTTTACTTTTTAGTAATAGCCATTCTTATTGATATGAGATAGTACCTTATTGTGGTTTTAATTTGCATTTCTCTAATGATTGGTGATGTTGAGGACTTTTTTTCATATGCTTGTTGGCCGCATGTATGTTTTCTTTTGAATCATATCCACTTTTTAATGTGTTTGCCTGCTTTTCACTTGTTAATTTATTTAAGCTCCTTATGGAAGCTGGATATTAAACCTTTGTTGAATGCATAGTTTGTGAATATTTTCTGCCATTCTTTAGGTTATGTATTTACTCTGCTGATCATTTCTTTTTCTGTGCAGAAGCTCCTTAGTTTAATTAGATCCCACTTGGTAATTTTTGGTTTTGTTGCAATCGCCTTTGGAGATTTAGCCAAAAATTCTTTCTTTGCCAAGGTTGATGTCAAGAAGACTAGTTCCCAGATTTTTTTCTAGAATTTTTACAGTTGAAGTTCTTACATTTAAATCCATCTTGAGTTTACTTTTGTATATGATGAAAGGTAAGGGTCTAGTTTTATTCTTCTGCATATGGCTAGCCAGTTAACACGGCACCATTTGTTGAATGGAGAGTCCTTTTCCTTGCTTATTTTTGTTGGCCTTATCAATGATCAGAGTGGTTGTGTTTACTATTCTGTTCCATTGGTGTATGTGTCTGTTCTTATACCAGTACCATGCTGTTTTTGTTACTGCAGCCTTATAGTGTAGTTTGAAGTCAGGTAGTGTGATGCCTCCAGCTTTGCTCTTTTTGCTTAAAATTGCTTCAGATATTTGAGTTCTTTTTGGCTCCATATGCATTTTAGAATAGCATTTTCTAATTCTGTGAAGGATAATCTTGGTAGTTTGATAGAAATGGCAGTGAATCTGTAAATTGCTTTGGACAATATGGCCATTCTAACAATATTGACTCTTCCAATCCATGGGCATGGGATATTTTTCCACTTATTTGTGTAATCTCTGATTTATTTCATAGTGTTTAATGTAGTCCTCTTTGTTGAGATCTTTCACATCCTTGGTTAGCTATATTCCTAGGTATTTCATTTTCTTTGTGGCTATTGTAAATGAGATTGTGTTCTTGTCTTGATTCTCAGCCTGGGCATTGTTGGTGTGTAGAAATGCTACCTATTTTTGTACATTAATTTTGTATCCTATAACCTTACTTAAATCATTTATCAGTTATAGAAGCCTTTTGATGGAGGGTTTGGGGTTTTCTAGGTATAGAATTACATCATCAGTGAAGATAGTTTGACTTTTCCTGTTTGGGTGCCTTTTATTTCTCTCTCTTGCATGATTGCTCTGGCTAAGACCTCCAGTACTATGTTGAAAAGGAGTGATGAGAGTGAGCATTCTTGTCTTATCCCAGTTCTCAAGGAGAATGACCACTCAATATTTTCAGTATCTTATTTCTTCAGATAAAAAACAGAGGCCCAGAAAGTGAAAATAACTTGCTTAAAGGCACAAAGGTAGTACTGCTGAGTTCATATCCCAGCTCCAACAACTACTAGCTGTGTGACCTTAGGTAAGTTATTTAAATTCCATGTGTCTCAATTTCTGTATTCATGAAATTTGGACAATATTACCTTCTTAAGGTTGCCTTGAGGATTAACAATAGATGCAATTAATAATACATGTAAAAATAAATGCCACGTGTCTAGAACAATGCCTAGCACGCAGTAAGTCCTCAGTGATGGCTAGATTTTTATAGCATGTGAAAAATCAGATGAGAAGGTGTTAAATCTGACACTGTAGGAACAGAGGCAATTACATAAGGAGGGTTTCCTCCGATCAAAAGCTACCTGAGGTTTGACTGGAAGGTAAGTTGCAATAAAACTAGACTTTTCCTGTGGAAGCAGCAGGATATCTTATGTAATATATGACCGACACTTAATACAGTCTCCAATAGTGTATGAATCATATTCACTATCACCAATGAACATTTTTTAGCCCTTATTGAATCACAGCATCAATCAAAGAACTTAGAGACCAGTAGATGTACAATACCAAGGGTCCCCCATTTGCAAGGTTAATGTTACCATTGAAGGTTCTATTTCTGCTTAAATATTATAGGAATGATCATGTACCATTTTCACTATTTCTGTCTTATATTCATTTCACCTATTTTAATATTATAAGTTTTCTCTAGGTTGAGCCAAATTTTTATCAATTCAGGCTCTATTGAACCACTAAAAATGAGTACCATCCACAATGAGTTTCTGCCTATGTGACCATGACATCAAGAAAATCAAGATACTAAAATAAATGAGAGTTAATAAAAACCGAGTAGTAGGCTTACATTTTAAAGAGACCATTGAACTAGGCACTTTGAATCTTGTCTTGATTCTCAGCCTGGGCATTGTTGGTGTGTAGAAATGCTACTTATTTTTGTACATTAATTTTGTATCCTATAACCTTACTTAAATCATTTATCAGTTATAGATTTGAATGCATTTGAAGTCCAAATATGGCTGGAATCCCTTCTATACTTCCCTTCAAGTGATGGTTCAATTTCTACAAGGACAGAATAAACATGATTTCCCAGAGCCAATTATTTTATCTTTGTACTCAGATTAATCATGAGACCAAAATTGTATCATCGCAATAAAATAGCTTCACCATGCCTGTAATATGACATTATGATTCATATTTATACACACACACACACACACACAATATGTATATATTTGTTTTTGTCCAGGGTTCCTGGCTCATAACTCCCATAGCCTTGGTAACAGCCTTTGTTATAATGATAGGGCACTTTGGGCCTCAGAAGCAGGTCTCAGAAAACAAAACCTTTTTTTTCTGAACTTCTGTCTTCCTTTCACCTACTGTTTTTTCCCCCCCTCTCCAAGATGGGGAGAAATATTACCTCGCCTTTTTGCCTTGGAGCTGGCCATAAGGAAATTCTCTGACCTACTTTGTCTGATTATGGATCATAAGACCCTCATTTCAGAAGAGGTTCTGCCCCATACTCTGGAGGAAGGAATGCTGCATGGAGAGGCCAAGAAGAATCTGAACAGATCTTGCTGGTTTTCTGCATCTATTTGTATTAGATCGTACCCTCCTTGTCCAATCACATTTCCACACAGTTGCCCATGCTTCAATCATGCCTATCCAATGCAAAAGGACACGGTACAGAAAGCTTCTGGGATAACTGAACACAGGGAGGTTCCCGGAAGGTGGCACACCTGGGAAAGTGTGGAAGCCCCACCACTCCCCCTACCATATCTTGCTCCAGGTATCTCATCATCTGTATCCTTTGTAATATTCTTTGTAATAAACTGGTAAATTTGAGTGTTTCTCTGAGTCCTGTGAGCCACTCTAACAAATTAATCAAACCCCAGAAAAGGGTCATGGGACCCCTGATTTATAGGCAGTCAGTCAGAAGTACAGGTCAAACAACCTGGGTCTCGGGCTTGACTGCAGAAGGAAGGAGTCTACTCTTGAGAACTGAGATCTCAACCTGTGGGATCAGATGCTATCTCCAGGTAAACAGTGGCAGAATTAAATTAGAGCACACCCAGCTGGTGTCTGCTGCACAGCTGATTGCTTGCTTGACATGTGGGGAAAAACCCACATACATTTGGTCACAGAAGTAGTCTATGTTGATTGCTATCAAGTGAGACAATAGAAATAAAACACAGTTTGTGTCTTTTCCACTGATACTGCCCAACTCAGGGCAATTTTCTTGCTATATTCTTACAAAATCTAAATTGCTATTATATATACTTTTTGACCTTGGTACTTCCAGTCTTTCTTTGGACACAGAATTCCACCGTTCTCAAATTAAAAATATATTCTATTATAAAAGAAAAATGTATCAGAAATACTTGTGACTATTATTTATCAAAGCAATGATTTATTACAGAGATAACAAATGTGTAACACACCGACCATCACCCTCTTCTATGTTGCCCCCAGCAGATATGGCAAATCAACCATATTTACTACTCCATTCTGTTGAGTTTGACACCATCTCAGCCTTCGACTCAAATAGCACTATAGTAAGGAACAAAGTGTAGCACAAGATTCATAGAAGAAACTGAGATGTTTTCCATTTTTCATCACCTATTTGCCATCACCCATTTGTTTGATCAAAAGCAGCCCTTATGCTATACAGTTGCTTCCCTGTCCTATTGTTCTCTCTGGGCAGGCCCAATCTGTCAGGGCCTGGAGAACAATCCTAGCTGCCAAGAGAGTGCAGATGCACCTTGCATAGTTCAGTATTCTGGGTTCCTCCCAAGCAGCATTATCCATGTGAACCACACACTAGAACATGGATATGACACTGCACTATTTATATCCTGCAATGACTCCAATCTAAAGTCAGCATCAAAAGAGAAATGTCAGCTATATGTGGACACTCTCTCCAGAACTTAGAATCAAGTACATCTTTTCATACTAAGTCAAATCCTTCCCTTTTTGCTAGTGGTGAGAAATTCCTCTCAAACTCCCCTCCAGACCTTCCCTTGGCGGGGGGTGGTGGAGGGGGAACTAGAGAAACCACATGTGGCCCCCATCTCTATTCTTTACTTCAATAGGAACTGATTTTCCTCTTATAATGTTTTTATAATAATATGATACCTCTGAAAATCAGGGCAACAAGGGTGGCATAAGCGCTAAGGAAAGGCCATGTGAGGACACAGTGAGAAGACTAACTCACTTTGGTCATATTTTTTTCTGTGCCCTCTGTGACTCTCACCTGTATGGTTAAAAGTATGCACACTATTTCAGCTAGCCTGTTTTATATCTCTCCCTCCATGAGTCATAACCTGAACACTTTCCCCAAAAACTTCCTATATTTACATCCTTGAAGCTTTCCCCCACTTTCTATATATTAGCATTGCTCTGATCAACACCTGCCACTCATCACAAATAGCTGGTGCTAGAAAGAGGCTGCTGGCCCCTTCCCTTCTTCACTGCCAGCATCCAAAGCTTCCACCCCATGATCCTTTGATGCCTGCTTCCTGCCCTGGGTTTCCTCTCTTCACTGCTGCTCATTTGACTGGCTTCAGACTCACCCATCAGATCATATGTGATATTGCCCCTGTGTCAACAGGGGCACTCTACTGAGACAATAATGTGTACTTGCCCATAGGACTATGCCAATGGTTGTTTGCAGGGATAATATTTGTAACAGGGATAATTTTAAAAAAGGAAACACTGTAAGGGTGAGGCAAAGATGCCTAGTTTTTAATTAAGCAAGAGATGTCAGCTTTTGAGCCATCTGGGCCCTACAAAACCCCTAAAGGATAAGACTGTCTCTCCTACTGGTATCCTTCTGGTTCACTCAGCTCTAGCCACATGGGTCTCATTGCAGTTTCCAGAACATGGTACCACCTCTGGGTTTTGCACATGTAATTCCTTCTGACTGGACTGCTTCTACCCTGTCGGCACAGCTTGCTCCATCGTTCCTTCATGTCTCTATTCAAATAGAATGAAGGGATCTCTGATGACCCCATCTAAAATATAAAATTTCATCTCTCCTACTTCTCACCACCCTGTCCTGCTTTACTTTACTCCTTAGCATGTAAAACTATTTGTTATAGTACATATTTTAATAATAATTATTGATCTTGTTTATCTGACCATCTCCCCCTCTAGAATGTAAGTCCTAGGAACAGAGAGATTTTAACCCTTCTCTTCACTACTGCATGCCAGGTGCCTAGAATAGAGCCTGACAATTTTGGCTAGTCCATACATATTTGTTGAATGAATGAATAAATGAGCTGATAGTAAAAAGTTGAAGCAAAAAGCAAAAATCTATTAGAATGTGTCTTAGCTTGGGCTGCTGTTACAAAATATCATAGACTGGGTGGCTCAAACAACAGAAATATATTTCTCACAGTTCTGGAGGCTGAGAATTCCAAATCAATGGACCTATAGATTTGGGAGCTGGTGAGGGCTCTCTTCCTCGCTTGCAGATGGCTGCCTTCTCATTGCGTCCTCACATAGCCTTTCTTCGATGCTTACTCCTGAAGGGAGACAGATCTCTGTCTTCCTCTTCTCATAAGGGCACTAATCCCTTTATGAGGATGCTGCCTTCATGACCTAATCTAAAGATAATTAATTCCCAAAGACCCCACCTCCAAATACCATCACACTGGGGATCAGGACTTCAACATATGAATTTTAAGAGGTGGTATGGTTTGGCTTTATGTCCCTACCCAAATCTCACCTTGAATTGTAATAGTCCCCATACGTCATGGGTGGAAACTGGTGGGAGGTAATTGAATCATGAGGGTGGTTTCCCCCATTCTGTTCTTGTGGTAGTGAATAAGCCTCACAAAATCAGATGGTTTTATAAACGGGAGCTCCCCTGCACATGTTCTCTTGCCTGCTGCCATGTAAGACATGACTTTGCTCCTTGTTCACCTTCCATCATGACTATGAGGCCTCTCCGGCCATGTGGAACTGTGAGTCGATTAAAACTCTTTCCTTTTTAAAATACCCAGTACTGGGTATGTCTTTATTAGCAACATGAGAACAGACTAATACAAGATGATGTAAGCATTCATCCCATAACATGACATAAGCTTTATGGGGGCAGAAACTTATTTTTATATTTTCTGAGTGGCTACTATATGCCAGACACGATTCTGTAGTGCCTGGCATATAGGAACCACTCAGGAAATATTTGTTGAGTGAGAACCAGAGAAACTGTAATATAAGTGCTGAGCTAACATGTAACATATCATCAAATCACAGAAGTGCTGTTAATATACAGGCTCAAATTTCTATTCACCAAAATTATACAATCATTTATCAAGATTATTAATTAGAATGTTGGTTTTGTGCTAGTAACACAGACTCAAGTAAACTGTTTAAATTAGAGGGCCACACTTCATAAACCAGATAGATTTTTATTTCCCTCTCACATAATAGTCCAACTTGTATAGCAGTTCTACTCTGTCAAGTCTTCAGGGGCCTGGAAACTCTACTTTGTGTCTCTACCATCATTAAAGTGTGATCTTTGTCTCTGGTCCAAAGCAGTTTACTTCCTTATCTGCAAAACAGAGTAGTAGAGGGTAAAGAGAGAAAGAAATGCCACACCCCTTACCTTACAGGGCATATGTAGAAGTTACAGTCATCACTGTTTCTCACACCCACTTGGCCAGAACCGAACCACATGGTCAGACCTACCCACAAGTTAGGATGGAAAATGCAGTCGCTATTCTAAGGAGCTATAACTATGGGCTTCCACTATTATAAAAGAAGAGATGAACACATTTAGGTTAGAGCTAGCAGTCTATGCCAGAGTATATATTTTAAAATAATCATTTGAAATTAACCCCGACTTTGTGTAAACAATTGTTGAAGGTGAGTAATACATACACAGAGGGTCATTATACTATTTTCCCTACCTATGTTTATGTTTGAGAATTGCACTGTAAAGCATTCTCAAAAATTTAATTGCATAAGCCTCTATCATGGGATTTTGTTGGTGTTTGAATTAAGTAGGATTTGGCATGGTTCATTATATCATCAAAAGATGGAAAGGGGCTGGGAGGTTTACAGGGTTTTGAAGGACTCCTGAGACATTGGACAGCCTATGTGGTACTGGATAGCTTTCATCTGAGCCAGCTGCCAAAACAAAAGAATAAACAAGAAAATACTGACCTGATAATTCTTTTGAATGTCTCAATCTCTATGTTATTGTGGTGGCTCCAGAAAGCACACAAATGCCTGGAGCAAGGATCCTGTTTCCAAGAGAGGATGTTTGATTCAGGCTATTCCAGGCAATGTCCCATCTTACCTGTGCTCAGGGGGCCACCACATTACCAGTTCTGCTCCAACCTGCTTCTGGTTATTCTTTATAAAGCATAGTGTGCCCAACTTAATAAATGTAATTTATTTTGTAATTACTCATTTTCTCTCTCAATTTTTGAAAGTCATCCCTAACCATGAAGTGCCTGTTTCACAAGTGGTTCCTGACATCTTGCTAATGAGACAGCATTTAGGACCTTAAAGCTTCATTGGAACAACACTTCTTAGAGACTAACTCATTAGCTCTGAGGACTAATCCAGACTCTCCCACTCACCAGCTTTAAAACCTTGGAAACTCAGGGAAACTGAGGCCTATTTCCTGCACTTATGCAATGAAGATAAGTCCTTCAAAATCAGCCTGTCGTGAAGGATGCATCAAAACATAAGTGAAAGTGATCTCTAAATATAAACATAAGGATTCTTTCAAGTTCTTATTCCTTCTTAAACTTAATCTTCTTAAATACTTAAGACTATTTTTCCTTAAGTTCTATAGTTTCCCCTGGCCTCATCATACTGTCAATAAAGTAAGGGTTGCATTCAGAATTCCACACTGTGTTCTCTGACTGTACCCACGCAGCATTATCAGACCTCCAGCTCCCCTTCAAAATCCCTGTAGACTCCTAGAAGTTCTCAGAGGACCTATGAGTTCATCACTGTGTTTCCCTTTCAGGAATGGGGTGGCCTGTACCATCATTATTCTTGCTTTTCCTCTCTCTAGTCATCTTCAAGACCTCAGAAAGCTGTCAACACAATTAAGGATACCTCTTCATGAGAACTATGGTTGCCAAAGACAAATGTGACAGATACTAATTTACAATTTCTACTCTTACCTTTGGTTCCTGCTTTTACTTCCTTATCACCAGTTCAGCTACTTTACATGTGTGTGTTGTTTGGAAATTAGTCTCTTTTAATTTTCTTTAACCCGGTATACATCATTATTCCAAGACATCAGTCTTAGCTGAGAGTTCTGACTGCCTTCACTTCCATAGTGAAGTGAAGACATGCTCTTGCCACCTTAGGTTTACACTCTGCTCTTGGGTCTCAGCACTGGGCTGTGGAACTCTCACTTCTTAGTGGAATTTTGATGAACTGGCTCTTCTGGCTCAATCTTATAACCCTTTCATAGAACACTCTGACAGGAGTCCATGGCACTGGACTGGGAGAATATTTGAGAAAAGGACATTGTACTCCAAAATCTCCTTCCTCTCTGATTCTGTGGCATTATTCTTGAATCAAGCTATCATTTCTCATTTCTTCTTTTTCTCATTATGATTCTTCATAGGAAAGTGTTTCCACCTCTTATGCAAATAGACTCCCTCCAACACTTCTTCATGTCCAGGCACTCACGAGTTTTAGGAAAGACACAGCTCTGGACTGATCTAAAGTACCTACCACACTTTATGAGCTCCTGTCCTACAGACGAAATATTTTTGCCCCCAAAACTCATATGTTGATATCCTAATCCCCAATGCAATGGTATTAGGAGGTGGGGCTTTGGGGAGGTAATTAGGTCAAGAGGGTAGATCCCTCGTGATTAGGATTAGTGCCCTTCGACATGAGAACTTGCCCTCACTCTCGCTTTGCTCTCTGCCAGGTGAAAACACAAGGAGAAGATGGCCATCTGCAAACCAGATCCAGACAATGGATCTGCTAGCACCTAGATCTTGGACTTCCCAGTCTCTAGGACTGTGAGAAATATATGTTTGTTGTTTAAGCCACCAATTCTATGGTATTTTTATTAAAGCAGCCCAAACTGACTGAGATATCCAGTCTGTGCAAGTGAAAAACCTCTTCTCCTTACCTTATATGAAAAATGAAATGCCATGGATTAGTGAGTTCAACTACTCAGATTACCTGAAATTTTTATGTTCCAATATTTGTAGATTACATCTAGAGACAGAGACAGCATTACTGGAATTTGTACACCACAGGTACAATGTGAATTCTGGACTTTGAGAAATTCACCATATGATGATTTTTCATGGGAAAGAATACAAAAATATTGCAATTGACTGTGTTCACTTTTCTTATTACATTTTTTGCTTCTTCTCTTGGTTCTCTGTTTTATTTCTGGATCTTAATAAACTAAAAATAGATTGTTTACTGCTTACAATTCTCTGTTTTATGCCTTGAGCTACACAAAGAAAAAAACAGTCAATCAAATATAACCAATCTTCCTATAAAAAGAGATAAAAATATTCAGGATGTTCCAGACATAAGATTATTCTAATTTTTAATCCTGTTTTACAGAAATTAGAGAGTTGGGTCTAAATTTAACTGGGTCTGACCTGCTTCACCTAGACTCACCATTAACAATGAGAAAGAATTTTAAAATCCCCAATTCCTATCAGTTTCTATTATAAATCAAAAAAGCATTTCCTTAATCCTTATCCCCCAAAGCAGTTTCATTATCATTTCAAACTTAATATAAAGAATTCTGCTTGAAATATTATGTAATTTTAGAAAATTTGATTTTAAAATAAATGGAAATTAAGCAACTTGATAAAATTATGTTTATAAACTATTAATCTATCTTAAAAGAAAATTCAAATGGATGCTATGGTAATCTTATGAATTTGTCCTAAAAATCGTAGCTGTTTCTTTAAAGAGATGCAGAATAGCAGGTGGCCAGGGAGAAGTCTTTATTAATTTGAAGATATCTTGACCCTGAGACATCAGCCTTTCAATTTTTCTCTGGAGGAGGAAAGGGTTAATTTATATTATTTCCATTTTTGTCCAGGAAGGACAGGCTGTAGGATCTGAATTGCCAAGTTCAGTGCCAAGGCTGCACAAAATAATGAGAGGCCATATTACAGATTCTTTTATCAGCATCTAAAAAGGCTACATACCCATCAAAATACCACACTATCCCTCCTGAATAGATAAGTATACAGTTTGGTATGAGAGTAAGAAAGTCAATCTCTCCTCAATACCTTTTCCCATGTATTTAACTTTGTCCTAATTTCTTTGCAATCTGCTTAGAGCCAAAATTTAAGATAAAGGAGATGGGATACTTAGGGGCTTATCAGTTCTCATTATATCACTCCAGATAGAGACAGCAGCTTGACATCCCACTCAAAACAAAGCATGGCAGAGGAGGTCAGAGGACTGAACCCCCTGCAAGACTCTTGACCAAGCATTTAGTCTTCTAGTACCATTTATTCAACCCATAGCATTTTAGCATAAGTGATTCCTCATCCTTTGAACAGAGGGTCTGGGCACAGGAAAAGGGGCAAATTCAATCATATTTTAAAGAAATAGCAAAATGGCTGATGTAAATGCTACCTTATAACTAACTACATTAAATTTAAATAAGCACTTGAATCAAAAGACAGAGTTTGTTAAAATGAATACAAAAACATAATCCAACTATTTGTTGTCTACCAGAGATACACTTTAGATTCAAAGACACAACTACATTGAAATTAAAAGAATATCATTCAAATAATAAGCAAAAAGAGCTGAAGTTTCTATACTAATATCAGACAAAACAGACTTTAAGGGTAAAATTATTTCTAGACACAAAGAAGAACATTTTAGGACAAAAGGATCACCCAATTAGGAAGCTATAATAATTATAAACATATATTCACCTAACAAAAAAGCCTGAAAATACATCAAGCAAAAACTAACATAATTGAAGAGAGAAATAGAAAACTCAACAATATTTGGAGACTTTAATACTCTGCTTTTAACGATAGATTGAACAACTAGGCAAATTATCAACAAGAGTATAAAAGACTTGAACAATGTGATAAACCAACTAGACCTAGCAGACATCTATTGAACAGTTCAGCCAACAATTGCAGAATACACAGTCTTCTCAAGTGCGTATAGAACATTCTACAGGTAGACCGTATGTTAAGGTGTAAAGCAAACCTCAATAAATTTAAAAGGATTGAAATTATGCAAAGTATGTTATCTTATCCTAATGGAGTTAAGTTAGCAATCAGTAATTGGAAAAAAATGGAGAAATTCATAAATATGTGAAAATTGAACAATACAGTCTTAAATAACCATTGGTCAAAGAAGAAATCACATGAAAAATTATAAAACGTTTTGAGATGAATGAAAACAAAAACACAATATACCAAAACTTATGAAATGCAGCTAAAGCAGTGCTTAGAGATAAATTTATAGCTGTATTTATCTAACTTTTAAAAATATTTATTTCAATGGCTTTATGAGTACAAGTGGTTTTTACTTACAATTGATTATATATGTGTATATATACACAAATATATGTACATATATATGTGAATACAAACATACATACACATATATACACACACCCACAACACTTTTTTAATCCTCTCATTGGCTTAGGTTGAGCACTTAGGTTGATTCCACATCTTTGCAATTGTGAATTGTGCTGCAATAAACATACAAGTGCAGATGCCTTTTTATATGACTTGTTTTCCTTGGGTAAATACCCAATAGAGGGACTGCTGATCAAATGGTAGATCTATTTTTAGTTCTTTGAGAAATCTCCATACTGTTTTCCGTAGAGGTTGTGCTAATTTACATTCCCACCAATTGTGTTATAAGCATTCTTTTTTCACCACATCCTCACCAACATCTATAGGTTTTTGACTTTTTAAGAATAGCATTCTGACTTGGGTAAAGTGGCATCTCATTGTGGTTTTAATTTGCATTTTCGTTATGATTAGTGATGTTGAGGATTTTTGTATATGTTTGTTGGCCATTTGTGTATCTTCTTTTGAGAAATATCTGTTCATGTCATTTGCCTAAAATATAATGGAATTTGTTTCTTTCTTGCTGATTTGTTTTAGATCCTTTGCAAATTCTGGATGTCAGTCCTTTGCCAGGTATATGGTTGTGAATATTTTCTTTCATTCTTTAGGTTGTCTGTTTACTCTATGGATTATTTATTTTGCTGTGCAGAAAAGTTTTAGTTTAATGAAGTCCCATTTATTTATTTTTCTTTTTGTTGCATTTGCTTTTGGGATCTTAGTCATAAATTCTTTGTCTAGGCCAATGTCTAGAAGAGTTTTTCCTAACCTTTCTTTTAGAATTTTTATGGATTCAGGTCTTACATTTAAGACTTTAATCTATCTTGCATTAATTTTTGTCTATGATGAGAGATAGGGATCAAGTTTCATTCTTTTTGTGAACACCATTTACAGAATAGAGTGTACCTTCTCCAGTATGTTTTTGTGTGCTTTGTCAAAGATCAGTTGGTTGTAGGTATTTGACTTTATTTCTATGTTCTCTATTCTGTTCCATTGGTCTATGTGTGTACTTTTATACCTGTGCCATACTGTTTTGGTTACCATAGCCTTCTAGTATAATTTGAAGTTGGGTAGTGTGATGCCTCTGGCTTTATTCTTTCTGCTTAAGATTTCTTTGGCTATTTGGGCTCCATTTTGCTTTTAGATAAATTTTAGGATTTTTTTTTTCCTTATTCTTTGAAAAATGACATTGGTATTTTGATAGGAATTGTATCGAATCTGTAGATTGTTTTGAGCAGTACAGTCATTTTCACAATATTGATTGTTGCTATCCATGAACATGGAATTTTTTTTCATTTGTTTGTTTCAACTGTGATTTCTTTCAGCAGTGTTTTTTAGTTCTCCTTGTAGAGATTCATCATCACTATGCTTATGTATATTCCTAGAGATTAATCTTTCGCAGCCATTGTAAATGGGATTGAGTTCTTGATTTGATTCTCAGCTTGGCTGTTATTGGTGTATAGCAATGCTACTGATTTGTATAAGTTGACTTTGTAACCTGAGACTTTACTGAATTCATTAATCAAATCTAGAAGTCTTTTGGAGAAGACTTTGGGGTTTTCTAGGTATAAGATTATATCATCAGCAAACAGAGATAGTTTGACTTCCTCTTCCAGTTTGGATGCCCTTTACTTCTTTTCCTTGCCTTATTATTCTGGCTACGATGTCCAGTTTGGTGTTGAATAGAAGTAGTGAAAGTGGGCATCCTTGTCTGTTCTAGCTCTGAGGGGGAATGTTTTCAACTTTTCTCTATTCAGTGTTATGTTGGTTATACACTTGTCATATATGACATTTATTATTTTAAGGTATATTCCTTCTATGCCTAGTTTGTTAAGGTTGTTTTATATGAAAAGATGCTGAATTTTATCAAATGTTTCTACATATATTGAAATGATCATATAGTTTTTAATACTGTTTACGCAGTAATCACAGTTATTAATGCGCGTCTGTTGAACAATCTTTGCATCCCTGGATGAAACACGATTGTGTTGAATTATCATTTTGATATGGTGTTGGATTTGGATTGCTAGTATTATGTTGAGGGTTTTTGCATCTATGTTCATCAGGAACATTGGTCTGCACTTTTCTTTCTTTGTTGTGTCCTTTTCTGGCTTTGTTATCAGGGTGACACTGGCTTCATAGAATGAATTAGCGAGGACTCCTTCTTTTCAATATTTTGTAACAGTTTCAGTAGGATTGATGTAAGTTCTTCTTTGAACATCTGATCGAATTTGGCTGTAAATTCTGGCTTTTTTGTTGTTGTTGGGAGATTTTGTATTATTGATTCAATCTCGTTACCTATTATTGATCTGTTTAAGATTCCCATTTCTTCCTGATTCAAGCTTGGAGGATTGTATCTTTCCAGGAATTTATCAATTTCCTCTAGATTTTCCAGGTTGTGAACAGAGATGTTCTTAATAATCTTGGGCAATCTTTTGTATTTCTGTGGTATCAGTTGTAATGTTTACACGTTCGTTTCTGATTGAGTTTTATTTGAAACTTTCTCTTTTTTGGGTGAACCTAGCTAGTGGTCTAGCAATCTGGTTATCTCTTCAAAGAGCCAACTTTTAATTTCATTCATCCTTTGTATTAATTTTTTGTTTTAATTTTATTTAGTTCTGGTCTGATCATTATTTTTCTTTTTGATAGCTTTGGGTCTGGTTTCTTCTTATTTTTCTAGTTCCTTGAGGTATTGTATAAGGTTGTCAATTTGTGATCTTTCAATCTTTTTGATATAGGCATTTATCCCTAGAAACTTCACTCTTAGCACTGCTTTTGCTGTATTCCAGAGATTTTGAGAGATTTATAAACATTAATATAAAATGAAAGATTTCAAATCAATACCCTAACATTCCACCTTAACGAATAATAAAAATAAAAGAACAAACTAAATTCAAAGCAAGCAGAATAAAGAAAAAATAAATGTTAGAGAAAAATAACCGAAACCAAGAATAGAAAAATAATACAGAAAATCAACAAAACCAGAAGTTGTTTCTTTAAAAAGGTCAACAACTTTAACTAGACTAAGAAAAGAAAAAGAAGATTCAAATTGCAAAAATGAGCAATAAAAGTTAGACATCATTACCCGTCTTGCAGAAATAAAAAGGATTAAAAGAGAACACCATGGGCCAGGCGTGGTGGCTCATACCTGTAATCCCAGCCCTTTGAGAGGCCGAGGCAGGTGGATCACGAGGTCAGGAGATCAAGACCAACCTGGCTAACACGGTGAAACCCTGTCTCTACTAAAAATACAAAAAATTAGCCGGGCGTGATGGCAGGCACCTGTAGTCCCAGCTACTCGGAAGGCTGAGGCAGGAGAATGGCGTGAACCCGGGAGGTGGAGTTTGTAGTGAGCCCAGATCACGCCACTGCACTCCAGCCTGGGAGACACAGCGAGACTCCATCTCAAAAAAAAAAAAAAAAAAAATGAACACCATGAAAAATTGTATCCAACAAACTAGATAACCTGGGTAAAACAGAGGCATTTATAGAAAGACATAAACTACCAGAATTGAGTCAAGAAAAAGTGTAAAATCTAATTCAGATTCAAGAAAGTAGCAGACAATCCATCGAATGGGGGAAATCTCTTAAAACTCAACTATAAAAAGTCAAATAACTCAATTAAAAATGGACAACCAATTGAATGGATACTTCCTCAAAGAAGATATACAAAAGCCAGTAGGTACATCAAAAATGCTCAACATTATTAATCACTAGGAAAATGTGAATCAAAACCAAAATGAGATATTACTTCACTTTCACTGGAATATATAAATAATGGGCAATAACAAATATCGACCAGGACGCAGAAAAATTTGAACCCTGGTGGACATGCAAAATGGTACAACCACTGTGGAAAACAGCTTGGCAATTCCATAAAAAGTTAAACATAGAGGTGCCACATGATCCAAAAATTTATCTTCTAGGTATATAAGAAATGAAAACACATACCCCCATAAAAAGTTGTATAAAAATATTTGTAGCAACATTATTTATAATAGCCAAAAAGCAAAAGCAATTCAATGTTTATCAACTGATGAAAGAATAAATAAAATGCTGTGTGTTCATACAATGGAATTTTTTTGCACTGATGGAATGAAGCACTGATGCAAACTACAACACGAATGAACCTTTAAAATATTATGCTACATGAAAAAATCCAGTCACAAAAGACCACATGTATGATTACATTTATATAAAATATCCAGAATAGACAAATTCATAGAGACAGAAAGTGGAGGGTCTCAGGGAGAGGGCAATGGAATGATGAAAAATTGATTTTCTTTTTTTTCTTTCTTTCTTTTTTTTTGAGATGGAGTCTTGCTCTGTCACCCAAGCTGGATTGCAGTGGCATGATCTCGGCTCACTGCAAGCTCTGCCTCCCAGGTTCATGCCATTCTCCTGCCTCAGCCTCCGGAGTAGCTCGGAGTACAGGCACCCACCACCGCACCCAGCTAATTTTTGTATTTTTAGTAGAGACAGGGTTTCACCGTGTTAGCCAGATGATCTCGATCTCCTGACCTCGTGATCCGCCTGCCTCAGCCTCTCAAAGTGCTGGGATTACAGGCGTGAGCCACTGTGCCTGGCCAAGAAATGGATTTTCTCGAGGGGGCAGTAGAAATGCCCTAAAATTAGACAAGTGGTTATGTTTGCACAACTCTCAATATATGAAAACACTTTCATTGTACTTGATAGGATAAAATTCATGATACACGTTTTATCTCAATAAGCTACGGAAAAATAATAAGCAATGGACCAGATCTGATCCATGGGTTATAGTTTACAAACTCTTATTTTAGAATGATGCTTACTATATAATAGTGCTATACAAATGTCTGTTCAGTGAATAAATAAAGTATACTGTGCCTTCAAAAAAATCACAAGTTGGCATTAGGCAGGCAATGAAGTAAGGCCATGGCATTTCAGGCATTGTGAGAGTATGAATGAAGGCACAGAGGTAAAATTAATGGAGTGTGTATGGAGAACTATGGTTCAGTGTGCACAGACCAATAGTGTAGAATAAGCACTGTCTGGAAAAAAGAGAGGAGAGATAGAAGGAATCACAGGATGAAAGAAAGGCTTTATGTCATGTAGGGAGTAAAGATAGAACACCATTGCAGCAATGATAGGGAGTTGTTGACAATAATGATAGAGATGGAAGAACAATGACAAGGAATTATTACAATGATGATAGGGACAGAAAAGGGAGATGGGCTTAAGAAATATAGAACACATATAAAACCCTGAATAGACCAATAACAAGTTCTGAAATTGAGGCAGTAATTAATAGCCTACCAGCCAAAAAAAGCCCTGGACCAGACAGATGCACAGCCGAATTCTACCAGAGTTACAAAGAGGAGCTGGTACCATTCCCGCTGAAACTATTACAAACAGTAGAAATAGAGGGACACCTCCCTAACTCATTTTATGAGGCCAGCATCGTCCTGATGATACCAAAACCTGGCAGAGACAGAAAAACAACAACAAAAAAAAATTTTAGGCCAATATCCCTGATGAAAATCCTCAACAAAATCCTGGCAAACCGAATTCAGCAGCACATCAAAAAGTTTATCCACCACAATCAAGTCAGCTTCATCCCTGGGATGCAAGTCTGGTTTAACATATGCAAATCAATATACGTAATCCATCTCATAAACAAAACCACTGACAAAAGCCACATGACTATCTCAATAGATGCAGAAAAGGCCTTTGATAAAATTCAACATTGCTTTATGCTAAAAACTCTCAATAAACTAGGTATTGATGGAACAAATCTCAAAATAATAAGAGCTATTTATGACAAACCCATACACAATATCATACTGAATGGGCAAAAGCTGGAACAATTCCCTGTGAAAACTGGCACAAGACAAAAATGCCTTCTCTCGCCACTCCTATTCAACATAGTATTGGAAGTTCTGGCCAGGGCAATCAGGCAAGAGAAAGAAATAAAGGGTATTCATATAGGAAGAGAGGAAGTCAAATTGTCTCTGTTTGCAGATGACATTATTGTATATTTAGAAAACCCCATCATCTAAGCCCCAAAACTCCTTAAGCTGTTAAGCAACTTCAGCAAATTCTCAGGATGCAAAATCAATGTGCAAAAAATCACAAGCATTCCTATACACCAATAATAGACAAGCAGAAAACCAAATCATGAGTGAACTCCCATTCACAATTGCTACAAAGAGAATAAAATACCTAGGAATACAACTTACAAGGGACATGAAGGACCTCTTCAAGGAGAACTATAAACCACTCCTCAGGGAAATAAGGGAGGACACAAACAAATGGAAAAACATTCCATGCTCATAGATAGGAAGAATCAGTATTGTAAAAATGGCCATACTGCCCAAAATAATTTATAGATTTAATGCTATTCCCATCAAGCTACCATTGACTTTCTTCACAGAATTAGGAAAAACTACTTCACATTTCACACGGAACCAAAAAAGAGCCCGAATAGCCAAGACAATCCTAAGCAAAAAGAACAAAGCTGGAAGCCTCATGCTACCTGACTTCAAACTATACTACAAGGCCACAGTAACCTAAACAGCATGGTACTGGTGCCAAAACAGATATATAGCCCAATGGAACAGAACAGAGATCTCAGAAATAATGCCACAAGTCTACAACAATCTGATATTCCACAAAACTGACAAAAA
The DNA here is from genome assembly GCF_028878055.3 of Symphalangus syndactylus. Classification (NCBI taxonomy): domain Eukaryota; kingdom Metazoa; phylum Chordata; class Mammalia; order Primates; family Hylobatidae; genus Symphalangus; species Symphalangus syndactylus. The sequence continues at coordinate 30,029,900 of NC_072438.2, forward strand.
CAATGGGGAGAGAATTCCCTATTTAAGAAATGGTGCTTCCTTACACCTTACACAAAAATTAATTTAAGATGGGTTAAAGACTTAAATGTGAAACCTAAAACCATAAAAACCCTAGAAGAAAATGGAGGCAATGTCATTCAGGACATAGGCATGGACAAAGACTTCATGAGTAAAACACCAAAAGCAATTGCAACAAAAGCCAAAATTGACAACTGGGATCTAATTAAACTAAAGAGCTTCTGCACAGCAAAAGAAATGATCATCAGAGTGAACAGGCAACCTACAGAATGGAAGAAAATTTTTACAATTTGTCCATCTGACAAAGGGCTAATATTCAGAATCTACAAGGAACTTATAAAAATTTACAAGAAAAATACAAACAACTCCATCAAAAAGTGAGCAAAGGATATGAACAGACACTTCTCAAAAGAAGACATTTATGCAGCCAACAAACATATGAAAGAAAGCTCATTATCACTGGTCATTATAGTAACGCAAATCAAAACCACAATGAGATACCATCTCACACCAGTTAGAATGGTGATTATTAAAAAGTCAGGAAACAACAGATGCTGGAGAGGATGTAGAGAAATAGGAACAGTGTTACACTGTTGGGGGAGGTGTAAATTAGTTCAACCATTGTGGAAGACAGTGTGGCGATTTCTCAAGGATGTAGAACTAGAAATACCATTTGACCCAGCCATCCCATTACCGGGTACATACCCAAAGGATTATAAATCATGCTGCTGTAAAGACACATGCACACATATGTTTATTGCGGCACTATTCACAATAGCAAAGACTTGGAACCAACCCAAATATCCAACAATGATAGACTGGATTAAGAAAATTTGGCACATATACACCATGGAATACTATGCAGCCATAAAAAATGATGAGTTCATGTCTTTTTCAGGGACATGGATGAAGCTGGAAACCACCATCCTCAGCAAACTAACAGGAACAGAAAACCAAACACCGCATGTTCTCACTCATAAGTGGGAGTTGAACAATAAAAACACATGAAAACAAGGAGGGGAACATCACACACTGGGGCCTGTCAGAGGGCGAGGGACAAGGGGAGGGAGAGCATTAAGACAAATACCTAATGCATGTGGGGTTTAAAATCTAGATGATTGGTTGATAGGTTCAACAAACCACCATGACACATGTATATGTATGTCACAAACTTGTACATTCTGCACATGTATCCCAGAACTTAAAGTAAAATAAAATGAAAATATATAGAAGATACAAAAGGTTACATTTGTCGATAGATGAAATATGAAGAGTAAAAGAAAGAGAAGCATCTAGAGAATCTAAGATAACTCCCATCTTCAATTAAAGCCTTTAATCCTTCTTCATTCAGTCTCACAGGAAAAAAAAATCATATATGAAGTAAAAGAGGTACAAATGCACCCCAAATGTGTGCTAAGTGTGGGATAAAATAAGAATATTCACATAAAGAAAAAAATCTAAATCAAGGGTATTATTGGCAGGAGGTGGGAGTACAGGGTTATTGTAGGAACTTGAATCTAAATGCCCTTGAATTCCAAGAGTATCATCATGGCTTTGGCTAGAGATTTAGTGTATTCCCTCTTGAAGAGAGGAAGAAATACCTGCAGACACACACACACACACACACACACACACACACACACACACGCAATGAGCTCAAAGTCCAAATTCTTAATTTATGCCTATCAAGGATCCATAAAGCAATACAAACCTTCCAATTTTCAGACTAGTTCTTGCTCCCTGCAGAGGCTGTTCAGCAGTGCTAAGCTGACCTTTAGACGAAAAGCTAGTAGGAGGTCCATGAAACGCAATATCAGGAAACCATATGACTTCACAAATGTTTTTGTATGTTTCTCCAGAAATCCTTACTAATTTAGAAATTCTAGCTAATTTTTTATATAATTATATATGATTTTGCAATGGACACAGCAGTGATCTATTTGTAATTTTGTTTTTCAATAAATTTATAGCGAGCAAAAAGAAAACTGATAGAATGAAGTATTGTCAGGAAAATTATTGATAGGGCTTGTTCTGCTGTTAATTTTAATTGTCCTAATTAATCTGGGCTCACTCAGACTTGTCTTCTGATTCTGCCACTAATTAGTGGTTTGACCTTAAGCAAGTTAGTTTTTCTTTATCTGTCAAATGAAGGAGTTGAACTAGAGCATCTTCTAAGATTCCTTTCGCCTCCAACAATATTTGTATTTCTGAAATAGGAATTAAGCTGTTAGTTGTAATCTAACATGTTAAATTTCTTTGCCCCACCATACTAACTATAGTAACTGAATCACTAATAAACTAATCGCTAAAAAACAGCCGAGAAAATGTTTCAGTTTAGGTTCCGGGAGAGAGTAAATGGGTATTCAGTTTTTAAACTGCATGCTTCAGAAGTTTTTATAGAATAACTAATAGAAACGTGTTTTCAAAGAAACCTGGATGATTTATTTTTATAAACCTAAAACTGCTCTGCGTGTATCTTCTAGCCCTGTGTAGCCAATGTAGATGTATGTCATGTTGTGAAAGAGTGTCCTTGATTATAGAATCCTGTTCCCAAATTCCACTTACCACATGGTAAATACTCTGCAGTAGTTGTTTGACAAGTGGTATTATTATCTCCATTAAGTTATTCAGTTGGAAGTTATGCTTTCCTTACTATATAAATGCATTTAAACAATGACTCATTTGCAAATAGGCATGTCCATAACTATTAGAGTAGATAATACCAATACTGCATTTCCTCTGACTTCAGCCAAGCATAAACGCGACAAATGGGTTTATCGCTCCACTCTCGTGTTCAGCTAAAATTAGAGATTTAAATTTGAATAGTACTAAATGGCTCTCTACACTCAGGTAGCACTCCCTTGACCATCTGCCAATGTGCACGTTTCTGAATATAGAACACCGTTCTTGTTGGCAAATTCGTTTCCTCAATTTTCTAGAAGCTACAGAAAAACTCAGCGAAGCATAGGCTCTAGCCTCCTCTTAGAAGTAGTAAACACCTTAAACAATGAAAATCATCTGTTTCCTTGAAAAATTCAAATACAGTTTGGCATACATATTTTCTTTGGGTAGAGCCTTACCTTGGTAACATGCTCAGTGGTTGACTATTTATTTGAATCATTTGGGAGCGTTTTGAAGACAGATGAGCTTAAATCACATCTTTAAACAAAGCAAAATAAATTTAGACTTTATCAAACATCTGTTAATTTTTGATACATACTGAATCCATTAAGTTAATTCACCTTACGGAGTAACTCACAAGAAGCTCTCAGCACAACACAGATGAGAACATTCAGTTATGCAATTATTTCCACTTAAACTGTGCCCAGTGAACAACAGAAAGAATAAATGATTCAAACTGCATGCTAATCACCTTTGCATCTACTGAGCGAGGGCCGACAATGTCGGATTTTCTGCAGGATTTGGAAATGACAGTGTCTTTGAGGGTAGAATCCCTGCCAGGTCATCCATATGACGGAGAACTATTCTTAGTTTCCAGTAGGTTCTCCACTTAAATCTACTTAGTGGGTAACCATTTTCCTTTGCTAGGATATTAGGATGAGTTGAGATAATTAAACAATACCTGATAATTTTTCTCAAAGTATTCAGTTTGGACCAAATTAAAAGTTGGCTGCAATTTATTCCCTTGCACTGTAGCTAAAATCACCTTTGGTCCTTTGTAACTGAGTGGGAGATACTGGTCACTGCTACTTCGCAGCAGCCTCAAGAATCTCTGGGTTAGAAAGAAATCATTCCTGACTTCTTGTGAGATTTCAGATTTTATTAATCATGACCAAGAAGGTGATTCTGCAGCTAAAAACTTTGATACCAAGGGTCATAGTGGGATTTAGTACATCTGAAAAGCTCTGGTGTGCTTAGAGTAGCAAATTCTGGCTCAAAGAGTTCTTTCAGATATTCCAAAGACTGGTTTTGGCCATGTACGATGGCTCATGCCTGTAATCCCAGCACTTTGGGAAGCCGAGGCAGGCAGATGGCTTGAGCCCAGGAGTTTGAGACTAGCCTGGGCAACATACATGGTGTGAAGCCCAGTCTCTATAAAAAAAAAAATTAAAACAAAAAAAGACTAGTTTTAATATACTTACACAAAACGAAAAAGCTAACCCCTCCATTCCCTTCCTTTCCCTTTGGCTTTTTATTTAGAGTAGTTTTAATGTATTGAGGACTTACTTTTCAGCCAGATGCTATATCAAACATTATTTAATTTTCTTTAATCTTCAGAATAACATTATAAAACAGAAAATTTTATATTCATTCTACATTTGAGGACTCTTGGGCTCTGAGAGTTCAAGTTATTTACACCAAAAGCAAGGCTAGAGTTTGGATTTGAATCCTGATCTGAATGACTTCCAAAGTCCACGATAGTTCCAATGTGCTACCCCAGTCCCCACATAGCAGGAATAAGCTATGTTTGCCCTGACCCCAAGGCCATAAGGTTCCTTCCTCTACCCCTGTTATAGTTCATCCAGGACGCTACAACAAAGTACTATAGACCTAGTGGCTTGTAAACAACAAAGATTTATTTCTTACCATTCTGGAGGCTAGAAGTCTCAGATCAGGGTACCAGCATAGCTACTTTCTGGTAAGGGCCCTCTTCTGAGTTGCAGACTTTTGACTTTTTGTGGTACCCTTACAAGGTAGGAAAAGAGCAAGCTAGCTCTCTGGCCTCCTATGCAATCACTAATCCCATTCATGAGGGCTCCACTCTCATGGTCTCATTACCTCCTTAAGGCTTCATCTCCAAGTAGCATTAGGGATTAGACTTTAATATATGAATTTCAAAAGATATAAACATTTAGTTCATAACATTGGAGCCAGGATTTGAACCCTGGCCAAATGACTTCTGAAGACCATGCTGGTTTCAATGGCTACTTCACTGTCTGCCTAGCAAGTTATGATCACCCTGACTCCCAAGGCAGTAAAGTTATTTTTTTCTACCTCTAGGTTTTGTTTGAAGTTTTAGTCTAGAGTTCAAAACTCACATGCCTTGACCCTTCTCAAAGAATTTTAATTCAGTGAATCTGGGAGCAGGCAATTATAGTTTCCTAAAGTTCTTCAGTTGGTTCCAATGCATACTTCTAGTTGAGAACCACTGATCACATAATTTAGTGGTCCTATACCATGAAAGTCCATGTATACATTCTTAGACATTGTGAGATCTGTAAAAAATTTTCAGTGTTGTGTTCCCATTTCAATAATATCTTAAAAAATTACTGCTGTGCTTTGAATATGGTTTTTCCCCTCTGAAACTCATGATGAAATTTGATTCCCAATGTAACTGTGTTGAGAAGTGGTGGGACCTTTAAGAAGTATTTGTGTCATAAGGGCTTCATCCTCATAAAGGGATTAATGCCACTGTTTTGGGACTGGGCTAATTCTTAAGAAAGTGAGTTCTCCCTCTTAAGGGTCTGGATTAGTTATGGCTGGAGTGGGTTATTATAAAGTGAGGCTGCCCCTCATGTTTTGCTCCTGTTGCACATGCCAATTCCCCTTTCTGCTTCTCCACCATGTATGATGGAGCATGAAGCCCTTACTACAGATGCCGCCATGCCCTGGGAGTTTCAGCCTCCAGAACCATGAGCCAAATAAACTTCTATTCTTTATCAATTACCCAGTCTCAGGCATTCTGTTATAGCAACAGAAAACTGACTATTACTCTAAGTCAATTCTGGATATGAATAACCAAGCCCTGCCAGCTGACTTTATCAATTTCTATTTGTTTCAACTTTGTAGCCATTCAACAAATATTTATGTTCCTAACATATGTCATGCAATGTACAATGATAAATAAGAATATAAGCACGTTTCCTGATTAGCAAAATGGTGTTAGAAATAGCAATTATCTCAACTAATTTTCAACAAAGTTTCCAAGAACAAACAATGAGGGAAGCACAATTTCTTTAATAATTGGTGTTGAGAAAACTGGGTATCCATAGGCAAAAGAATGAGATTACACCATTATCTTACATCATACTTAAAATCAAGTAAAAATGAATAGAAATGTAAACATAAGACCAAAAACTATAAGGCTACTAAAAGAAAGCATAGGAGAAAACTCCATGATACTGTCTGGGAAATTATTTCTAAGATAAGACTTCAACACCTCCACAGGCAACAAAAGTAAAAACACACAAATGAAACTGCATCAAACTAAAAAGTTTCTGCACAGCAAGGGAAACAATTAACAGTGTGAAGAGACAACCCACAGGAGATTGGAAGAAAGTGTTTGCAAACCATACATATGATAAAGCTATAATATACAAAATATATAAAGAACTCAAGCAACTCAATAGCAATATAACAAATAACCCAATTTAAAAATGGGCAAAGAATCTAAGCAGACGTTTCTCAAAGAAAGAGATGAATAGCCAACAGACATATGAAAAAATGCTCAACATTTCTCTAATCATCAGAGAAATGCAAATTAAAATCCCAATAAAATACCACCTCATGCCAGTTAGCATAGCTATTATCAAAAAAACAAATAGTCAAAAATGATCATGGCGGACCAGAAGCAGGAGTAGATTACAGCTCCGACTTGGACGGACAGAGCAGCATGTGAAGGCTTGCTCCAGAACGACTGCAAGAACAAACCAGGAATCCCAAGAGGACCTACAGACCCTCTGAAGGAAGCTTAGACTCCTCCTGCAGGACCTGGGAGACACCCCAAATACTGCAAGTGCCCAAACTACAGAAGTAGAAATGGGATATTCTCCACTCCCGAACACACACTCCCACTGGGTGTGGGAAAACCGAAGGTCTAGTTTGCCAGAGAAGTTTCTGACCTTACCTGGAGCTGAGTCAACTTAGAGAGCCGAGTGAAATGCAGGGGTGGAGGAGGCAGTGGGAAGGGCCCTGGGAGCTTGCTGGGTCCCCAGGCAGGCCATTCCTGCCTGGCACCACAGGGATCCTTTCGGGAGGGTGGCCAGAGGTGCGGGGAGATAACCACAGGGAGTAGGAGGTCTCCAGCTGAACTTTGTAACAATTTGAACCAGGTGAGAGGCCTCCTGGCCAGAACTCAGGGGAGGGTGTAAATCTAGCATGCAGACTCCACAGGTGGGGGAAGAACCACAGCCCTTTTATCTCACGGCTGGGAGGCGGGCAGCCTGGGACAAGTTCTTAAGCCCTGCTCACCCACTGCCTGGAAATAGATGGTGCTGTTGGGGGTGGCATAGTGAGAGTGAGATCAGCCCTTCAGATTGTGTGGGAGTTGGGTGAAGCCTGTGACTGCTGGCTTTCCCCCACTTCCCTGACAATCCCTGACTCAGCAGAGGCAGCCACAATCATCCTAAGTACACAACTCCATTGACCTGGGAACCTCACTTCTATCCCTGACAGCAGCCACAGCAAGGCCTGCTGAAGGAGAGTCTGAGCTCAGACTTGCCTATTCCTACCCCCACCTGATGGTCCTTCCCTATCCACCTTGGTAGCTGAAGACAAAGGGCATATAGTCTTGGGAGTTCCAGGGCTCCACCCACCACCAGCTTCTCTCCATACTACCACAGCTGATGTTCTCTGGAAACTGCCACCTCCCAGCAGGAGACCAACCAGCACAAAAACAGAACGTTAAACTACCAAAGCTAAGAAGCCTCACGGAGTCCATTTTACTGCCCTTCCACCTTCACCAGAACAGGTGCTGGTATCCACAGCTGAGAGACCCATAGACAGTTCACATCACAGGAGCCTGCGAAGACAACCCCCAGTAGCAGCCTGGAGCCTGGTAGATTTACTGGGAGGCTAGACCTAGAAGGGAGACAACAATCACTGCAGCCTGGCTCTCAGGAAGCCACATCCATAGGAAAAAGAGGGGAGTACTACATCAATGGAACACCCTGTGGGATAAAAGAATCTGAACAGCCTTCAGCCCTAGACCTTCCCTCTGACAGAGCCTACCCAAATGAGAAGGAACCAGAAAAACAACCCTGGTAATATGTCAAAATAAGGCTCTTTAACAATCCCCCCAAAAATCACATTAGCTCACCAGCAATGAATCCAAACAAAGAAGAAATTTCTGATTTACCTGAAAAACAATTCAGGAGATAATTATTAAGCTAATCAGGGAAGCATCAGAGAAAGGAAAAGCCCAATGCAATGAAATCCAAAAAATGATACAAGAAATGAAGGGAGAAATATTCAAGAAAATAGATAGCATAAATAAAAAAAAAATCAAAACTTCAGGAAACATTGGATATACTTATAGCAATGTGAAATGCTCTGGAAAGTCTCAGGAATAGAATTGAACAACTAGAAGAAAGAAATTCAGAGCTTGAAGACAAGGTCTTTGAATTAACACAATTCAACAAAGACAAAGAAAAAAGAGTAAGAAAATATGAAGAAAGTCTCCAAGAAGTCTGGGATTATGTTAAATGACCAAACCTAAGAATAATCAGTATTCATTAGGAAGAAGAGAAATCTAAAATTTGGAAAACATATTTGAGGGGATAATTGAGGAAAACTTCCCCAGCCTTGCTGGAGACCTAGATATCTAAATACAAGCAGCACAAAGAACACCTGGGAAGTTCATCACAAAAATATCATCACCTAGGCACATTGTCATCAGGTTATCTAAAGTTAAAATGAAGGAAAGAATCTTAAGAGCTGTGAGGCAAAAGTACCAGGTAACCTATAAAGAAAAACCTATCAGATTAACGGCGATTTCTCAGCAGAAACCCTACAAGCTAGAGTGGATTTGGGCCCTATCTTCAGCCTCCTCAAACAAAACAATTATCAGCCAAGAATTTTGTATCCAGTGAAACTAAGCATCATAAGCATCATATATGAAGAAAGATAGTCTTTTTCAAGAGAACAAATGATGAGAGAATTCGCCACTACCATACCACCACTATAAGAACTGCTGAAAGAAGCTCTAAATATTGAAACAAATCCTGGAAACACATCAAAACAGAATGTCTTTAAAGCATAAATCACACAGGATCTATAAAACAAAAATGCAATTTAAAAAGCAAAAACAAAAAACCCAAGATACACAGGCCGCAAATAGCATGATGAATGGAATGGCACCTCACATCTCAATAATAACACTGAATGTAAATGGCCTAGATGCTCCACTTAAAACATACAGAACTGCAGAATGGATAGGAACTCACCAACCAACTATCTGCTGCCTTCAGGAGACTCACCTAACATGTAAGGACTCATATAAACTTAAAGTAAAAGGGTGGAAAAAGACATTTCATGCAAATAGACACCAAAAGCTAGCAGGAGCAGCTATTCTTATATCAGACAAAACAAACTGTAAAGCAACAGCAGTTAAAAGAGACAAAGAGGGACATTATATAATGGTAAAAGGTCTTCTCCAATAGGAAAATATCACAATGCTAAAATATATGCACCTAACACTGGAGATCCCAAATTTATAAAACAATTACGAATAGACTTAAGAAATGAGATAGACAGCAACATAATAATAGTGGGGGACTTCAATACTCCACTAACAGAACTAGACAGGTCATCAAGACAGAAAGTTGACAAAGAAACAATGGATTTAAACTATGTCTTGGAACAAATGGACTTAATAGATATATACAGAACATTTCATCCAACAACCACAGAATACACATTCTACTCAACAGTGCATGGAATTTTCTCCAAGATAGACCATATGATAGGCCATAAAATGAACCTCAATAATTTTAAGAAAATTGAAATTATATCAAGCAGTCTTTCAGACCACAGTGGAATAAACCTGGAAATCAACTCCAAAGGGAAGCTTAAAACCATACAAATACATGGAAATCAAATAAGCTGCTCCTAAATGTTCATCAGGTCAAAATGAAATCAAGACAGACATTAAAAAATTCTTCAAACTGAATGACAATAATGACACAGCCTATCAAAACCTCTGGGATACAGCAAAGGCAGTGCTAAGAGGAAAGTTCATAGCCCTAAACGGCTACATCAAAAAGACTGAAAGAGCACAAACTGACATTCTAAGGTCACACCTGAAGGAACTAGAGAAACAAGAATGAACCGAACCCAAAACCAGCAGAAGAAAGGAAACAACCAAGATCAGAGCAGAACTAAATGAAATTGAAACAAAAAAATATGAAAGATAAATGAAACAAATAGCTGATTCTTTGAAAAGATAAATAAAATTAATAGACCATTAGCAAGATTAACCAAGAAGAGAGAAAAACCAAATAATCTTATTAAGAAACAAAATGGGGAGGGGGGAGGGATAGCATTAGGAGATATACCTAACGTAAATGACGAGTTAATGGGTACAGCACACCAACATGGCACATGTATACATGTGTAACAAACCTACACATTGTGCACATGTACCCTACAACTTAAAGTATAATTAAAAAAAAAGAAACAAACAAAATGGGAAGTTACAACTGACACCACTGAAATACAAAAGATCATTCAAGGCTACTATGAACACCTTTACAGACATAAACTAGAAAACCCAGAAGAGGTGGATAAATTTCTGAAAAAAATATAACCTTCCTAGCATAAATCAGGAATTAGATACCCTGAGCAGACCAATAACAAGCAACAAGGTTGAAATGGTAATTTAAAAATTACCAACAAAAATAAAAGTCTAGGACCAGACGGATTCACACCAGAACTCTACCAGACATTCAAAGAAGAATTGTTACCAATCCTTTTGACACTATTCCACAGGAGAGGGAAAGAGGGAACACTCCCTAATTCATTATATGAAGCCAGCATCACCCTAATACCAAAATCAAGAAAGGAAAAAACAAACCAACAAAAAAAAAACTACAGACCTATACCCCTGATGAACATAGCCAATATACTTAACAAAATACTAGCTAACCAAATCCAATACATATCAAAAAGATAATCTACCATGATCAAGTGGGTTTCATACCAGGCATGCAAGGATGGTTTAACATACACAAGTCAATAAAAGTGATACACCACATAAACAGAATTTAAAACAAAAATCACATGGTCATCTCAATAGATGCAGAAAAATCATTTGACAAAATCAAGCATCACTTTATGATTAAAACACTCAGCAAAATTGGCATAAAAGGGACATACCTCAATGTAATAAAAGCCATCTATGGTAAACTTACAGCAAACATAATACTGAATGGGGAAAAGTTGAAATCATTCCTTCTGAGAACTGGAACAAGACAACGATGCACACTCTCACCACTCCTCTTCAACATAATACTGGAAGTCCTAGCCAGAGCAAGCAGACAAGAGAAAAAAATAAAGGGCATCCAAATTGATAAAGAGGAAGTCAGACTTTCACCATTTGCTGACGATATGATCATTTGCCTCGAAAACCCTAAGGACTCCTCCAGAAAGCTCCTAGAACTGATGAAAGAATTTAGCAAAGTTTCCAGATACAAGATTAATGTACACAAATCAGTAGCTCTTCTATACATTAACAATGACCAAGCAGAGAATCAAATCAAGAACTCAACCCCTTTTACAATAGCCACAATAAAATAAAATAAAATAATATAAAATAAAATAAAATAAATAAAATAAAATACTTAGGAATATACCTAACCAAGTAGGTGAAATAACTCTGAAAGGAAAACAAAACACTGCTCAAAGAAATCATAGATGACACAAAAAAATGGAAACACATCCCATGCTCATGGATGGATAGAATCAATATTGTGAAAATGACTATACTGCCAAAAGCAATCTACAAACTCAATGCAATCTCCAACAAAATACCACCATCATTCTTCACAGAATTAGAAAAAACGATTATAAAATTCATATGGAACCAAAAAGATCCTGCATAGCTAAAGCAAGACTAAGCAAAAAGATCAAATCTGAAAGGTATCACACTACCTGATTTCAAACTATACTACAAGGCCATAGTCACCAAAACAACATGCTACTGGTATAAAAATGGGTACACAGACCAATGGAACAGAATAGAGAACCCAGAAATAAAGTCAAATACTTACAGCCAGCTGACCTTCAACAAAGCAAACAAAAACATAAAGTGGGGAAAGGACATTCTTTTCAACAAATGGTGCTGGGATAATTGGCTAGCCACACGTAGGAGAATGAAATTGGATCCTCATGTCTCACTTTACACAAAAATCAACTCAGGGTGGATTATGGACTTCTGAAACTATAAAAATTCTAGAAGACAACATTGGAAAATCCCTTCTAGACACCGACATAGGCAAGGATTTCATGACCAAGAACCCAAAAGCAAATGCAATAAAAACAAAGATAAATAGCTGGGACTTAATTAAACTAAAGAACTTTTGCACAGCAAAAGGGACAGTCAGCAGAGTAAACAGACAACCCACAGAGTGGGTGAAATCTTAACAATCTATACATCTGACAAAGGACTAATATCCAGAATCTATAACAAAGTCAAACAAATCAGTAAGAAAAAAACAAACAATCCCATTAAAAAGTGAGCTAAGGACATGATAGACAATTCTCAAAAGAAGATATACAAATGGCCAACAAACATATGAAAAAATGCTCAATCTCCCTAATGATCAGGGAAATGCAAATTAAAACCACAATGTGATACCACGTTACTCCTGCAAGAATGGCCATAATAAAAAAATCAAAAAACAGTAGATGTTGGTGTGGATGCGGTGATCAGGGAACACTTCGACACAGCTGATGGAAATGTAAACTAATACATCCACTACGGAAAAGAGTGTGGATGTTCCTTTAAGAACTAGAAGTAGAACTACCATTTAATCCAGTGATCCCACTACTTGGTATCTACCCAGAAGAAAAGAAGTCATTATACGAAAAAGATACTTGCACACGCATGTTTATAGCAGCACAATTCACAATTGCAAAACCATGGAACCAACCCAAATGCCCATCAATCAGTGAGTGGATAAAGAAACTGTGATTTATATATGTGATGGAATACTATTCAGCCATAAAAAGGAATGAATTAACGGCATTCACAGTGACCTGGATGAGATCTGAGACTATTATTCTAAGTGAAGTAACTCAGGAAGTAACATACAATGAAACATTGTATGTTCTCACTGATATGTGGGAGTTAAGCTGTGAGGACACAAAGGCATAAGAATGATACAACAGACCTTGGGGACTTGGGGGAAACGGTGGGAGGTGGGGGAGGGATAAAGCCTATAAATGGGGTGCAGTGTATACTGCTCAGGTGATGGGTGCACCAAAATCTCACAGATCACCCCTAAAGAACTTAGTCATGTAACCAAACACTACCTCAACCCCAATAACTTTTAAATTGTACAAAAAATAAATAAAAACAAAATAGTAAGTGTTTGCAAAGATGTAGAGGAAAGGGAAGTCGCATACACTGTTGGGAATGTAAATTACTACAGCCATTTTGGAAAACAGTATGGAGGTTTCTCAAAAAAGTGAAAAGTAGAATTATCATATGATCCAGAAATCCCACTTCTAGGCAAATATCCAAAGGAATTAAAATCAGTAATGTAAAGAGATATCTGCCCTCCCATACTTATTTCACCAGTATTCACAATAGCCAAGATATGGAAGCAACCTAAGTGCATATCAATGGATAACTGGATAAAGAAAATATGGTATATATACACAATGAAATACTGTACAACCTTTAAAAAGAAGGAAATTCTGTCATTTGCAACAATATGGTTCAAACTAGTGTACATTATGCTAAGTGAACTAAGCCAGGCTCAGAAAGACAAGTACTGTATATGAAATCTAAAAAAGTTGTTCTCATAGAAACAGAGATTAAAAAGTAGTTACCAGATGATGGGGGATGGGGGTGGGAGGGAGAAGTGGGGAAAGGAGAGATGTTGACAAAGGGTACAAAGTTGCAGCTAGACTAAAGGAATATCTTTAGTGATCTATTGCACTCTATGGTAACCACAGTTAATATATTGCATACTTCAAAATTGCTAAAATATATTTTTAATATTCTAACCACAAAAAATAATTTGGTGAGGCAATGAATATGTTAGTTTGATTGACTCTCTCTATAATGTACACATAGATTAAAATGTAACATTGTATCCCATAAATATATGCAATCATTATTTTTCAATTAAAAATAAAAAGTGACTACTTCAAATGATTGCTAGATTTTGATAAAATAATATATATGAGGTGCTTAGAGAAGGAGTTAGCATACAGTAAACACACAGGGAATGCTAGATATGGTGGTTGTTATTGTTATGTCTTTATTTTTCAAGTAAATTTTAAAATGTTAATTTTGTGTATTGCTAAGGACTATAAACAAATATAAAGCAGAGTAAAAAGATTGATAGTGGAAGGTGATGGGGGTAAAAGGAAGGCACTACCTAGTGGTCTGGGAGATCCTCTCTGTGAAAGTGATATTTAATTAGAAGCCTGAATGAAGTGATGGAGCAAGCTACATGACAAGTTGGGGGAAAAAAATTCCAGATTAAAGGAAGAGCCAGTACAAACATTCCTAGGCAGAACAAACTAAGGTGTTCATAATATTTTACTTGTTCAGCTACAGGAGATCATGTAAGAAACAGAATGGAATTTTTTGTTTAGATTCAAGGGTACATGTGCAGGTTTGTTACAAGGGTATATTGTGTGATGCTGAGATTTGGCTTCCTATTGATCCCGTCACATAAATAGTGAACATAGTACCCAACAGATAGTTTTTCAATCCTTCTTCCCCCTCACCCCTACCTTTGGAGTCCCAGTGTCTATTTCTCCTATCTTTATGTCTGTGTGTACCCAATGTTTAGCTCCCACTTATAAGTGAGAATACGTGGTATTTGGTTTTCCGTTTCTGCATTCATTCACTTAGGATAATGATCTCCAGCTGAATTCATGTTGCTGCAAAGGACATGACTTCATTCTTTTTTATGAGTGCATAGTATACCATGACATGTAGGTACCACATTTTCTTTATCCAATCCACCATTGCTAGGCATCTTGGTTTGTTTTATGTCCTTGCCAGTGAATAGTGCTGTGATAAACATATGAGTATAGGTGACTTTTGGGTAGAACAGTTTATTTTCCTTTGGGTATAGACTCAGTTAAGGTGTTGCTGGGTTGAATAATTGTTCTATTTTTTATCTCTTTGAGAAATCTCCCAACTGCTTTCCACAGAGGCTGAACTAATTTGCATTTCCACCAACAGTGTATAAGCATTCTCTTTTTCCTCTAACCTTGCCAACATCTGTTATTTGTTGACTTTTTAACAGTAGCCACATAACAGAACTTTTAATGGGATGTTTCTCAAAAGGCTAAAGATCTTCTCATGGGTTTAATTGTGTACCCTCCAAAATTCACATGTTGAAGTCCTAACCCCTGGTATCTCAGCATGTGATCATATTGGGGTCAGGGTCTTTACAGAGGTAATTAAGTTAAAACAAAGTCATTAGGATGTGCCCTAATCCAATATGACTGAAAAGTTGGATACAGATGTGTACAGAGGGAACACAATATAAAGACAATGGGAGAAAATGGCCATTGAAAAGCCAAGGAAAGAGCCTGGGAAAGACCCTTCTCTCATGGCCCTTAGAAGAAACCAACCCTGCTGAAAGTTTGATCTTGAATTTCTAGTCTTCAAAACTGAAACACTCAGTCAATGGTACTTTGTTATGGCAGCCCTAGCAAAAAAAAAAAAAAACACAGATCTCCTCAAGAATAAGAAGAATATTCTTCCCTTCAGATGGGTCTATTCATTCTTCAAATTTAAAAGTTTATCTCTAAAACTTTTTGATCTATTCAAAAAAGTAGTTAGTGTTAATTCAGATTAGATCCTCTAGGACTTTTGCCAAGTAAGTTGGTCCAATGGGAAGAAGTCTAGAAGCAAACCAGTTCTCTTGGAGGTATTTGTATCAGTTAAGGCTCAATTGACATCTTTGAAAGCACCCTGAACAACACAGAATTGCTAAGATTTCTCATGAATTGATTTAATGGCAAGAATTAAGATTCTGGGTAAAGACTACAGATCAATCTTCTGTTAAGTTTCTAAGCATTTGAATCTCCCTTGCCATTGTGAGGTCTCAAGTCTTCTGTTTATAGAACACCCTAAAAGTCGGACAATGTCAGAGCCTCCCCTCTAGGCTGTGTGTTCAGTGAGTGCTGCCCAGGAATCTGTATGCAAGAATAGGAAGCGCTACGGTTTTAACAATGAGGAAATTGATGACTAGACTACTCTTCTACCCTTGGAAGTGCCTGATCAGAAAGAGAGGTGAGGCTGGAAGAACTGAGCCACATGTTCAGCAGGACTGGAGGAAGAAAAGCAGGAACAGGACAGAACTAAGAGCTGATAATGGGGAAGTGAGGACTGAAGCCAGACTAAAGCCTCCATCACAGAGGGTCCCAGCTGGGTATGGCTTTAAAAGGTGAGCATGTGATTATGTCAAGTGGAAGACGAATGCTTAAAGGATGAGACTACCTCTGAAAATAGAAATGTTGTAGGGAAAAGATTTGACAGCAATGTAATGAAAGTGGTACCCAAGCAACCAGAAAGAAAAAAACATTTTCACCAAGGATAAGATGTTCCAGCAGGCAATGTTGCCATGGCATTTCAAAGGGCTGGTTGCACCAGAATCTTGACTGTAAATGGAAATGGAGCCATAATCAAGTGGCATTCAAACTGTGGCACACTATAATTAAGTAATTATTTGAACCGATGGTTTTAATAAGTTTCTTTGCACAAAACCAGCATCTCTCTTCAATTCCTGACACATTCATTATAATTAGCTCCTGCCTGACATTTCCTAGTAAAAGGCTAAACATCCAAAGTTTTCTTTACTTATTTAAAAATAATAATATAATGAGTTAAGCTAAAATACTGGAAATGTATCCCTTATTAAAATATAGTCAAACCTCCTTAGAAACAATGAGTCACACATAAAGCAAAAATAATAAATTCAGTTCCAGATATGTGCTATGAAGAAAAGAAGATTGGTTAAAGTGAGGGAAAATTGCTGGAAGGATTGTCTGTTTACTTCTCTGAAGTGAGGACATTTGCAAGGAAATCAGAATGATGAGAAGGAGCCGGCCCTGATCAGATCAGAAAGAAAATTATTCCAACCAGAAGGAAAAGGAAGTGCAAAGGTCCCGGGGTAGGAATAAACTTTACATGACGGCGGAACAATAAGAGGAGCAGTAAGAGTGAGTTTACTGTGTGAGGCAGCAAGTGGAAGAGATGGGATTAGAGAGGCAGGCAGGGTACAGATTATGTAAGGCCCTGTGGAGTGAAGTAAGGAATCTAGATTTTATTGTAGTGGCAATAAGAGGCTCCCAATGGCTTTTAGCAGGAGGGTGACATTCTCTGATTTATCTTTACAAAAGTTCCCACTGGCTGCTCTGAGGAGACTATAAAAGCAGCACCAGCCGGGTGTGGTGGCTCATGCCTGTAATCCCAGCACTTTGGAAGGCCGAGGCAGGCGGATCACAAAGTCAGGAGATCGAGTCCATCCTGGCTAACATGGTGAAACCCCGTCTCTACTAAAAATACAAAAAATTAGCCTGGTGTGGTGGCGGGCACATGTAGTCCCAGCTACTCGGGAGGCTGAGGCAGGAGAATGGTGTGAACCCAGGAGGCGGAGATTGCAGTGAGCCGAGATCACACCACTGCACTCCAGCCTGGGTGACAGAGTGAGACTCCATCTCAAAAAAAAAAAAAAAAAAAGCAGCACCAAGGTCAGCTAGGAGGTATTATCAAGCCAAATGATGAAAGTGGCTTCATTACAGTTTGTTAGGTAGAGATGATGTGGAGAAATTGCTGATGGATTGACTAAGGGATGTAAGAAAAAGATGAACCATTGAAGAGTCAAAGAGGAATCCTAGGTTTAGGGCCAAAGACAGTGATGACATTTATAGAGATGAAAAATCTTGGGGAAGAATAAATATGATGACACGGACTATGAATAGATCTGTTTGTTCATGTTAAGTTTGAGATACTGATTTGGCCTTGACTGAGATATTGAGTAGAGAGTTGAATATGGAGATCTTGTTCTAAGGATAGAGTTTTGAGCTTAACTGATAAATTTGGGTTCCCCTGGTATGAGTATAGTGCACTTTAGAGTCGTGGGTGTGACAGATCCCCATGGGCATAAATTTGATAACTAAGAGAAGCTCTGAGTTGCTCTTGCATTCTGAGACCTGATGAAGAGATGAAGCCAGCAAGGCAGTCACGAAGAAATAACAGTATGATAGAAAGAAAACCCAAAAGCGGAGCATGGTCAACAGTTACAACCCATGATAGCAGTTCAGATTAAATAAGGACAAAGAAATGACCATTGGGCTTGGAATTAATTACAGAGGAAGGAAGTAGAGACTTCTGAGGGAAGAAGCAGACTATTTCAAAGTTGTGCTTTCAGCAGGGAGCAGAAATAGGCTGGAGGAGTCACTGAGGCCAAGAGAAAGATATTTTCAAAGGCAATATTAATGAATATTTAGTAAGCCAATAAAAATAACCCAATGCAGAGAAGTTGATTGATTATATTAATTAGGCTAGGCTAAGTTATTCTGCAGTAACAAAAGACAAAGTCTCATTTTAAGACAATAAAATTTTATTGCTCACTCTTGACCATAATCACTAGTGGAAGGGAGCTGGGATGAAGTTGCATTTCCCTGTTTTGGTTTTTTTTTTTTTTTTTAATTATACTTTAGGTTTTAGTGTACATGTGCACAATGTGCAGGTTTGTTACAAATGTATCCATGTGCCACGTTGATTTCCTGCACCCATTAACTCGTCATTGAGCATTAGGTATATCTCCTAATGCTGTCCCTCCCCGCTCCCCCAACCCCACAACAGTCCCTGGAGTGTGATGTTCCCCTTCCTGTGTCCATGAGTTCTCATTGTTCAATTCCCACCTATGAGTGAGAACATGCGGTGTTTGGTTTTTTTGTCCTTGTGATAGTTTACTGAGAATGATGTTTTCCAGTTTCATCCATGTCCCTACAAAGGATATGAACTCATCCTTTTTTATGGCTGCATAGTATTCCATCCTGTTTTGGTTTTTATAGCCATTCAACAAGGCTCTTTCCATGTCAACACAACGCCTCTAAGTTCCTTTAAGGGTGAAAGAGAACATGGAGGGCCATTTGGGGGATTGGATGGTCAAGTCTGGAAGAGGTGCACATCACCTCTACCCAAAATCCATTGGCCAGAACTCAGTCATATGGCTCCATTAACACAATAGAGCCATCAATATGGTCTTCCAGTGTGATCAGCAGGAAAAGGAAATGAGTTTAATAAATACCTAGCATTGCCACTGCAATAGCCCCTACTTCCTGTCACCAAATACACATTTCATTCTTTCTCCTATGTGTAGAGCATGCTGATGTCTTTCCCAAGGCAGCAACTGAGGGATCCAATCGGCACTGAAACCAGCCCAAAGCCTAGGATTTCAGGGTGACCTCTTCATTTACATCTGATGTGGCTCCTTATGGTGCAACACTCCGTGAACTAAAAAGAGAAGTTATCCTCCTCCACTCCCATATACAATGTGCAGTGGTGGGGCAGGGGCAGAATAACCATATATACACTTGCACTCAGAAGAGTGCTTAATTGAAAGATGCTTGGTAAGTAGTCCCTGGTCTGTAGCAATTCTGAAATGCCTCTGGACCTATGCTGTAAAGTCCTCTACTATAGAAGGGAGAAAAGCCTTTTGAATAAACCCAAATTCTCCTCTGAAGGAGAAAATCACTTTCTTTTTGTTCTTCATGATCTTAGGTTGCACTCCAAAACATTCTTTCTGCTTTATTATGCATCTTGGCCACCTCTACCGTGGGTGCTGGAGAGTGTGCCCTCCTTGAGAACTGCACAGCTCACAAGGCCCACATCCTGCATGAGAGTTGTTTTAAGACTCACTCAACAGTAATAGGCTTTTTTTATATAAGGCTCAAGAATTATTTGGCAGCAAATTCCCTGAAATAATTAGTAATCTTCTGATTTATTTACTTCTAGTTAGATCCATGTACTGTTAACTATATTCAAAGTTCTTTTGTGAATTTAAAACACAGATCTCTTCACTATTATACTTCCTCATCCCCATGCCTGCCTCTCTCAATCTAATGGCAGCTA
The DNA here is from genome assembly GCF_028878055.3 of Symphalangus syndactylus. Classification (NCBI taxonomy): domain Eukaryota; kingdom Metazoa; phylum Chordata; class Mammalia; order Primates; family Hylobatidae; genus Symphalangus; species Symphalangus syndactylus. Next base: position 30,049,932 of record NC_072438.2, read on the forward strand.
CCTTGAGGCTACTAGGCATGAGTAGACTGGCTACTTCTCTGCCTCAAAGCTGGTATCTACCTCTAAGCTGAGTCACTCCATTCAGTGAAGAAGTCTCACTGGGTCTTTGTATCTCACAGCCTTTTAAAATCACATCTTTTTCTTGGGGTCTAAAAGTACTTGACTTTTTTTAACAGTTCAGGGTCCTGGCTTTTAGACCTTTTTCTTCTTTATTTTTGCTTGGAAACTGTCCAGCTTTTTCCTGAACTCATCTTTTTTTGTACCATATTTCACTGATTTTAAGATGCACATTCATTTCTCATTTTAACGTCTTTGAGATTGGGCTGCATTTCATAATTTCTGCAGGTATAATATCAAAGTTTAATTGACTTTTTCTGTCTTTGTTAGTGCAACATAAAATAGATGTATGTCTTATCTGCAACATATCATAGTCTATTCACTATAGAAATACTTTGCAAAATGTAGTTTAAAAGTAACTTAAATTTCACATTGTTTTTCAATCTCTTCCTCTAGAAATGTAAGCTCTGCAGGCACGTAGCCTTCCAAGTGACCACAGGTGTCAGGTTTACCGAATTTTTGCCACCATATCTGATACAGTTTGGCTGTGCCCCACTGAAATATCATCTTGAATTGTAGTTCCTATAATCCCCACGTGTCGGGGGAGGGATCCAGTGGGAGGTAATTGAATCATAGGAGTGGTTACACTCATGCTGTTCTCGTGGTAGTGAGTGAGTTCTCACAAGATCTGATGATTTTTTAAAGGGCTTTCCCCCTTTGCTCAGCACTTCTCCTTGATGCCACCATGTGCAGAAGGACATGTTTGGTTCTCCTTCCACCATGACTGTAAGTTTCCTGAGGCCTGCCCAGCCATGATGAACTGTGAGTCAATTAAACCTCTTTCCTTTATAAATTACCCAGTTTCAGGTATGTCTTTATTAGCAGTATGAGAACTGACTAATACAGTAAATTGATACTGAAAATGGGGTGCTGCTGTCAAGATACCCAAAAATGTGGAAGCAATTTTGGAACTGGGTAACAGGAAGAGGTTGTAACAGTTTGGAGGGCCTAGATAACAGGAAGATGTGGAAAGGTTTGGAACTTTCTTAGAGACTTTGATTGTTGAATGGCTTTGACCAAAATGCTGATAGTGATAAGGACAATGAAGTCCAGTCTGAAGTGGTCTCTGATGGAGATGAAGAACACGTTGGGAACTGGAGTAAATGTCACTCTTGCTATGTAAAGGGACTGGAAGCATTTTTTCCCTGCCCTAAACATCTGTGGATCTTTGAACTTCAGAGAGATGATTTAGGGTCCCTGGCAGAAGACATTTCTAAGCAACAAAACATTCAAGAGGAAGCAGAGCATAAAAATTTGGAAAACTTGCTGCCTGATGATGCAATGGGAAAGAGAAACTCACTTTCTGGGGAGAAATTCAAGCCAGCTGCAGAAATTTGCATAAGTTATCAGGAGCCAAATGTTAATCACCAAGTCAATGGGGACAATGCCTCCAGGACATGTCAGAGAACTTCATGGTAGCCCCTTCCATCACAGACCTGGAGGCCTAGGATGAAAAAATGGTTTCACGGGTTCCCCTGCTGTGTGCAGCTTAGGGACTTGGTGCTCTGTGTCTCAGCCACTCCAGTCATAGCTAAAAGGGGCCAAGGTACAGCTCATGCTATGGTTTCAGAGGTGCGAGCCCCAAGCCCTGGCAGCTTTCAAATGGTGTTGAGTCTGTGGGTACACAGAAGTCAAGAATTGAGGTTTGGGAACCTCCGCCTAGATTTCAGAGGATGTATGGAAATGCCTGAAAGCCCAGGCAGAAGTTTACTACAGGGATGGAGCCCTCATGGAGACCCTCTGCTAGGGCAGTGCAGAAGGGAAATGTGGGTCAGAGCCCCCACAGAGTCCCCACTGGGGCAGTGCCTAGTGGAACTGTGAGAAAAGGGCCACCATCCTCCAGGCCCCAGAATGGTAGATCCACCAACAGTTTGCACCATGTGCCTGGAAAGCTTCAGACACTCAACACCAGCCTGTGAAAACAGCCAGGAGGAGCTTTGCCCTGCAAAGCCACAGGGGCAGAGCTGCCCAAGGCCATGGGAGCCCACCTCTTGCATCAGTGTGACCTGAATGTGAGACATGAAGTCAAAGGAAATTATTTCAGAGCTTTAAGATTTAATTACTGCCTCAATGGATTTCAGATTTGCATGAGGCCTGTAGCCCCATTTTAGCCAATTTCTCCCATTTGGAATGGGTATATTTACCCATTGTCTGTACCTCTATTGTATCTAAGAAGAAACTAACTTGCTTTTGATTTTACAGGCTCATGGGCAGAAGAGACTTGCCTTGTCTCAGATAAGACTTTGGACTTGGCTTTTTTATTTAATGCTGGAATGAATTAAGACTTTGGAAGACTGTTGAAAGAGGATGATTGTGTTTTGAAATGTGAGGACATGAGATTTGGAAGGTGCCGGGGGTAGAATATGATTTGGCTGTGTCCTCACACAAATACCATCTTGAATTGTAGTTCCCATAATCCCCATGTGTTGTGGAAGTGACCTGGTGGGAAATAATTGAATCATGGGAGTGTTTACCCTCATGCTGTTATTGTGGTAGTGAGTGAGTTTTCATGAGATCTAATGGTTTAATAAGGGGCTTTTCCCTCTTTGCTCAGCACTTCTTCTTCCTGCTGCCATGTGAAGAAGGACGTGAAACATGTCACTGCCATGATTGTAAGTTTCCTGAGGCCTCCCCAGCCATGCTGAACTGTGAGTCAATTAAACCTCTTTCCTTTATAAATTACCCAGTCTCAGGTATGTCTTTATTAGCAGCATGAAAACAGACTAATACAGTAAATTCATACCACGGACAGTGGACCTTAAACCATCTAGGTTTCTATCTATGTTCTCACCACTTGCCACCCAATTGCAAAGCAAATATCATGGTACCACATTTTAGTCTGGCACACTGATTTTTCTCTGCCACCTCTAAGAAGAAGGTATACACATGCTTGTACAGTTTGGTTTAGTCTTTTTCTCCTTACCCCACCCCCATGAGAACAGATGTCTCAAGAAGAATTTTATCTTTCTATCAAGGGCCCAAGATAAGACACAGGGAGCAAAGCTTAGCAGATGTGTAAGTTAAACTCAGAAGATATAAGGCCTAGGTGGTTTTCGAGTTGATTTTTGTGAGCCGTTTCAACAATAAATAATCTCTGTCTTAGGCAAATTGCTTCACAGAATGTAAAATAAAGCTCCAAATTCATTCTACAAAACTAGAGTAACATTGATACCAAAACTAGAGAACAATAGCACAAGAAAAATATACTTAAGCCAATCTCACATAAAAATATGGAATAAAATTTTAGACACATACTAATATAATAAATTTAGCAGTCTGTTTAAAACATACACCATAACTAAGATGGGTTAATCCTAATAATGCAAAAATAATTCTATATTAGCAAATCCATTAATCAGCAGACTAACATGTTTTTAATATATAATTATTTCAACAAATGTAGAAAAATCATCTGACAAAAATAATTTCATAATGAACATCTTTAAGCCAACTAAAAAAGAAGAAGCATTGTTTTTCTTAATAAAAGTCATATATCAAAAAACCACACGAAATTCTTTTTTTAATGTGACCAAACTTTAGAATAATATCTTAGAATAAAAGGGTAAGAGAAGTATACAACTAACATTGTTTACACTCAGCAATGTATAAGGCCATAGCCAAGAGAAACAAATAATATATAAGAAAGGAAAAGTAATAGGAAAGTTTGTGTCAATTTGCAAACAGTATAATTGTAGGAATTCCTAGATAATCTACCAACAAACTAATAGAGTAACTGAAATAATTTAGCAAGGTTTCTAGATGCAACATCAGGAAGAAAAATGAATAGCCTTTTTTACACATGTAATAACGATTAGAAAATACGATACAAAATATTTCATTTATAATATCAAAAAAATTTGTGTGTAGGAATAACTCTAACAAAAGATTTTCAAGACATTGATGAAGAAAACTATAAACCACTACTAAAAAGGAAAAAAATTTAGAGAAGAGGCTGCTCTAAATAAATAAATAAATAAACATACTATATTCGTGAATAGGAAAAGTCAAAACCTTAAAATATAAATCTTTCCCCAAAATTATCTTTAAATTAAATGCAATGCAATGCAGCTTTAATCAAATGTTCACCACAGAACTTTGTTTTGTTGCTTTGTATCAATCTGTTTTTCTATAGACAGCATGGCAAGCCAAGTGTAAATTTCATGTGGAAGATGAGATTTTTGAAGAAAGTAAGATAATTGCCTCATCTGACATTATGAATTATTACTAAGTTAAAGTGATTGAGAAAGACCTGATGGGGAGGCCAATGGAATAAAATAGAAAGCACAGAAACAAACTTTTGCCTGTATGACAACAAAAGACAGTATATTAGTTTTCTATTGCTGCCATAACAAACCACCACAAATGTGATGGCTTAAATAACACAAATTTATTATTATTACATGTCTACAGGTTAGAAGTCCAACACAGATTTCGTGGACTAAAATAAATGTATTGGCAGGATGGTGTTTATTTCAGGCATCTGTAAGGGTGAATCCGTTTCTTTGTGTGTTCCCACTTCCAGTAGCCTGCCACGTTGTTTGACTCATGGTCCCTTCCTCCATCTTCTCTCTGACCAATCTTCCTCCTCTGACTCACTTCTTCTGCCTACCTCTTCCACCTTTAAGGATCTTTGTGATTTTACTGGGTTTTCCTGGAAATTTGGGCTAATTCCCATATCTTAATGTCAAGTGATCGGCATTCTTAATTCCATCTGAAATATTAATTTTCATTCGCCATGTAACCCAACATATTTACACATTCTGAGGATTGGAATGACTTTGGGAGACTGCTATTCTGCTTACCACAAAAAAAAAAATTAAAAATCAATGAGCACCAGAAGCACTCAAGTTATGTGAAGCCCGAAGCTTATAAAATTTAGTGCAGGTGCTCTCTTTAAGAAAAGGAATACAAAAGTATTTTGCAAAAATTGACAGACATATATGACTCTGTGACCACATTGCTAAATTTATTTTCAGGGCCATGGAAGGAGTCTGTTCAAGTGATGGTCCCTGAAGCTTATGTTTTATTAACTTTCTAGCTATTCTACCACAAGTAAAAAACAGACTACTTCATACAGGTAAGCTGGAATCATTTGTTAGCTATATGGACTAAGACACAAATGAATTCCTTTGTCACTTCTACCAAAACAAAAAATCTCAGTGGATTAAAAACATACATACAAAAACAAAGCTTCAAAACATTTAGATGAATAATGAAAAAATATTTTTTAACCTCATAGTAAAGTATTTCTTTGACAAGTCCATATTCTAAAGAAAAAAACTGACCTTTTAATTACATTAACAGTCAATTTTTTTATTAAAATTTTAAACTCTGCTCTGTTCCTCTTAGACTCCACTCAACTGTTTCTGTATTCATCCCAGCTCCTCCCCATCTCCAGTGTGACCTCTGTGGAAGCAGCAAGAGTGAGAGGAGAATGTTATATTTTGTCTTCCCAGAAGTAATAACTTTAAGGTTGGCTATAAGATAAAGACAGATGGTCTGCATATAGGAGATGGACATTGAGCACTTCCCATACAACACTCTTCAGTATCCTTCTTGACAGAAGAAACTCAGTCTTACTTTGTAATCATTTTTTCCCCAAGACTGTTGGACAGTACCTGTTCCATGTAGCATATGACCCATATATGACCCATGAAAGAATGTCAGGTGCCTCCAGTATCTCCTACTTTCAGACAATTCCTTTGGCAGCTTGCAAAAGCACACTGTCACTTGAATTTCTCTAACAGAGACAAGGAAAGGGCCAACTAGGTTTTCCTGAATTGGTGTCCTTGTACAAACACTGTCACTTCTCCACGCTTCCTCCGTTGGGTGTGAGAGCTGTTTAGGCTACAACAGCTAGCCCTCATTTTTTTTTTCAGCTCATGTTAGGATGTTTTTGTAATTCCTTCAATTATCATGCATAAGGAGGAAATGGGAGGTTAAGAAGAAAAGGACATGCATCTAGCATATTCTATTACATTTTATTTTCTCTGAGACCCTCTTTATTCCCTTTCTAGAGTCAGGAAACCAGAGGTAAAAGCAGTAGAAATGGGTCTGCATCCCTGCAGTGGCAGTGCCTACCACTCTGTGTGTGTGTGTGTGTGTGTGTGTGTGTATTCTTCCACTTTTATTTTCAGTCCAGGATGTGCAGGTTTGTTACATAGGTAAAAGTGTGCCATGGTGATTTGCTGCACAGATCATCCCATCACCTAGGTATTAAGCCCAGCAGCCATTAGATATTCTTCCTGATGCTGTCCCTCCCCCTCTGCCCCCCGCTGACAAGCCCCAGTGTGTGTTGTTTCCCACCATGTGTCCATGTGTTCTCATCAATCAGCTCCCAGTTATAAGTAAGAACATGTGGTGTTTGGTTTTCTGTTCCTGAATTAGTTTGCTGAAGATAATGGCTTCCAGCTCCATCCATGTCCCTGCAAAGGACATGATCTAATTCCTTTATATGGCTGCATACTATTTCATCGTGTATATGTACCACATTTTCTTTATCCAGTCTATCACTGATGGGCCTTTAGGTTGATTCCATGACTGTGCTATTGTGAATAGTGCAGCAGTGAACATATGCATGCATGTATCTTTATAATAGAATGATTTATAATCCTTTGGGTTTACACCTGGTAATTGTATTGCTGGGTCAAATGGTATTTCTGCCTCTAGGTCTTTGAGGAATCACCACACTGTTTTCCACCATGGTTGAAATAATTTACACTCCCACTAACAGTGTAAAAGCATTTCTTTTTCTCCACAACCTCACCAGGACCTGTTTTTTGACTTTTTAATAACAGCCATTCTGAAGTGAGATGATATCTCATTGTGGTTTTGATTTGCATTTCTCTAATTATTAGTGATGTTGAGCTTTTTGTTATATGTTTGTTGCCTACATGAATGTCTTCGTTTGAGAAGTGTCCATTCATGTTCTTTGCCTAATTTTTAATGGGGTTGTTTGCTTTTTTCTTGTAAAGTTGTTTAAGTTCCTTGTAGACCCTGGGTTTTAGACCTTTGTCAGATGAATAGATTGCAAAAATTTTCTCCCATTCTGTAGGTTGTCTGTTCACTCTGATGATAGTTTATTTTGCTGTGCAGAAGCTCTTTAGTTTAATTAGATCCCATCTGTCAGTTTTTGCTTTTGTTTCAATTGTTTTTGGCATTTTTGTTATAAAACCTTTGCTTATGCCTATGTTCTAAATGGTATTGCCTAAATTTTCTTCTAGGGTTTTTATACTTACGGGTTTTACACGTAAGTCTTTAATCAATCTTGAGTTAATTTTTGTGTAAGGTGTAAGGAAGGGGTTCAGTTTCAATTTTCTGCATATGGCTAGCCAGAACTCCCAGCCTCATTTATTAAATAAACAAACATTTGCTTGTTTCTGTCATTTGTTGAAGATCAGATGATTGTAAATGTGCAGTCTGATTTCTGAGTTCTCTATCCTGTTTGAATGGTCTATGTTCTGTTCTTGTATAAGTGCCCTTGTGTTTTGGTTACTGTAGCATTGTAGTGTAGTTTGAAGTTGGGTAGCATGATGACTCCAGCTTTATTCTTCTTGCTTAGAGTTGTCTTGGCTATTGGCTATTCTGTCTCTTTTTTGGTTCCATATGAAATTTAAAATAGTTGTTTTTTAATTCTGTAAAGAATGCCAATGGTAGTTTAATGGGAATACCATTGAATCTATAAATTACTTTGGGCAGTATGGCCATTTTCATGATACTGATTCTTCCTATCCATGACTGTGGGGTGGTTTTCCATTTGTCTGTATCTTCTCTGATTTCTTTGAGTGGTGGTTAGTAGTCCTCCTTGAAGAGGTCCTTCACTTCCCTTGTTAGCTGTATTCCTAGGTATTTTATTCTCTTTGTGGCATTTGTGAATTGGGGTTCATTCATAATTTGGCTCTCTGCTTGCCTGTTGTTGGTGAATAGGAATGCTAGCAATTTTTGCAAATTGATTTTGTATCCTGAGACTTTGCTGATGTTGCTTATCAGCTTTAGAAGCTTTTGGGTTGAGACAGCAGGGTTTTCTAGAGGTAGGATAATGTCATCTGCAAACAAAGATAATGTGACTTTCTCTGTTTTTATTTGAATACCCTTTATTTCTTTCTCTTGCCTGATTGTCCTGGCCAGAACTTCCAATACTATGTTGAATAGGAAGGGTGAGAGAGGGGATCCTTGTCTTGTGCCAGTTTTCAAGGAGAATGCTTCCAGCTTTTGCCCATTCAATATTATATTGGCTGTGGGTTTGTCATATATGGCTCTTATTACTTTGAGGTATTTTCCTTTAATACCTAGTTCACTGAGTTTTTAACATGAAGGGATGTTGAATTTTATCGAAGGTTTTGTCTGCATCTATTGAGAAAATCACATGGTTTTTACCTGCCATTCTTATTTCCTACCAATCGCTCTGCACTGAGAACCAGTCTCTCAATTCTTCCATGTTTCCTTCTATGTACTGTATAAATCCAAACTTACCACTTCATTCATCCAACAGATACACTTTCAGGACCTGTCAGGCCCTGCATTAGTGCCTAAAGATATAAAGATGGATAGAATACAGTTTCTTGCCTAGTAGGAGCCTCAGATTTATGAGGAAAACAGTGTAGAACCAATAATAAGTTCAATGCTAGGTAGGCTGTGTGTCAGGGCACACAGCTGGAGCACCTAGCTCAGCCTGGAGAAATTAGAACAGGCTCCTAGAAGGAGTGACACCTCAGCTGGGTTTCCAATGGAAAGGAGAAATCCATCTGAGAGGGGAAAAGAGACAGGTACAGTCCAGACAGAGGAAATACTATATTCAAATGCAGAGTTTCTCAATCTCAGCACTCCTCACATTTTGGGCCAGATAATTCTTTGCTGGAGAGAGAGGGCATTACATTGTCTGATGTTTGGCAGCATGCTTGGCTTGATCCTTGTTCACTAGGTAACAGTATCATTCCCTCCCTCAGTTGCAGCAATCATAAATGTCTCCAGACATCTTAAATTTTAATTCTGTGGGACAATATCACCCCAAGTTAAGAGACACTGAACTAAGCATGGGAGGAAGAAGTTGAAGCAGGCTGATAGAGCTACAGGAGGCAAAGAGTATATGGAAGAGAGTATGGGAGATGGAGAAGCAAATAGAAGCCAGATCTTTGAAGGACTTCCATGCCTTTCAGTTCATTTGAAAAACAGAACTAGAAAAATAGTCCCAGAGGACTGTGTTGAGGGCGAAATCAGATTACATGTGTAAATAAATTTGCATAATGCTGCCACATGCAAAAAAAGATTTGTTCCTTCTCTTTCCTGCTTAGTTCCATTGTTCACAATGGAAGCTAGGGTGATCAAATGAAGGGCAGCTAGAGGCTGCAGTTGGGGTGGGCAGGGCCTCTGAGGAAGGAACAATTAAGCCACAGGCAAAAACTGACAACTGTCTAGCTGGATAAGCCCCCACCTGGACAACGAAAGCTCTCCATCCTCTGTCCCCATGACTCTGCCCTTACCCACTTCTGAGCTTATCTTTCCAAAACACCTGGCTCACCTATGTTAGTCAGGCACACTTTTTTGTTTAATATTTATCTCAATCCAGCAAACAACTACAGTGTTTCTTAGATAGACATGTCAGGTCATGGGAAAGAGGGAATATACATGGTAATAGACAGAACCTCTAGGTTTCAGGATTTCCATGTAAAGGGTGGAGAAAATAGCACATCCTGCTCCTCCTCTCAGGAAAACCTTTCCCTCTCTAAGTCCACAAGTTCAGGTCCCAACTCAGGCATCATTTCCCCTCTGAAGTTGTCCTGGTGGCTCCCTGGTCCTCACAAGAGCTTGAGCTCCCTTTTTCTCTGCAACTCACAGCATTCATGCACTCCCTCTACCATTGGCCTTAGTGTGTTGTATTGCAACTGATTTTTCCATTCATTTGTTGACTGGTCAAGGATTTTAAGTAACTTGAAGGCAAGTGTCCTATATTTCTCAAATATTTGTTGTATTAATGTGTGAAGACACAGTGCTCCAATAAAGCATTCCAACTGCCTGTTGAATGTAAGCAAGCAGAGATTTTTTAAAGGGCACCTTTGCCCTCTCCACCTGCCAATGCTTGCATGTGACTGACGTTCTAGCTAGCACACAACTACTTTCAGTTCTTTGTCTCAGATTTTTTAACCACCCTTGTTAGTTTCCTAGGAGTGACAAAACATGTCATAAAATTACCACAGACTTGGTGACTTGGTGATGTAAATTTGTGTTGGAAATGTATTCACTTAGTTCTGGAGGACGAAAGTTTGAAATCAGTATCACAGGGCCAAAATCAAGGTGTTGGCAGGACTGTGATCTATTCAGAGGCTCTAGGGGACATCCTTGTCTTGCCCAGTTTCTGGTGGCTGCTGGCATCTCTGAGCTTGTTGCTGCAGGACTCTAATCTCTGCCTCTAGGATCACACCATCTCCTCCTCTTCTCTGTGTGTCTTCCTCTGTGTTTCTCTTGTAAGGATTATTGCCATTAGATTTAGGACCCAGATAATTTAGGATGATCACTTCATCTCGACATCCTTAACTTGATTATATTTGCAAAGACCCTTTTTCTAAATAAGGGCACATTCACAGACTCTGGGGATTAAACGTGGTCATACCTTTTTGGAAGCCACAACTCAACCCACTCTACTACCCTTCACCTATGATGCACTGTTTAGAAATCAAACTAGCTGCAGCCACTTCCTGCAACCTTTTAACCTGTTGGAATCCAGCTTCCTAGAGTTAAAAGTAATAGATAATGTGTATTCTTTTGAGCTTTGTATAGTTACATAACACGTGTTCTTTATAAGTGCTTTTCTTTCCTCAGCGTATGTGACAGAAAGACCACTGTGCTAAGTTAAGTACGTGAACATGGAGTCCTGGGTTTACACCTTGTTAAGAAATCAACTGCAGTTTCCTTGTATGGAAATCAAGGGCCTTGCATGAGGCCATGGATTGCTTTTCACTTCGTCACCCACATCTCCTCTCATTTAGCCTTTATAAGAAGCCTGCAAAGTGGGAGCTGTTTCAATACTGATTCTTAGAAATCAGGAAACTGGCTTTCTATGATTAAGCAATTTGCCCATGATCACGAAGCAGATGTGAAAAAGATAAAGGTAATAAGTGGTCTATAAAGATAAGATGTGATGTGCACTTCCACCCAGTCTTTGCTAGACTCCAAAATCTCTCATTTGCACTAAACCATGCTAAGCATCTCTTCAACCATATCAGGGATAGAAAACTCTCCATTTTATCCAGAGTTAATCTAACATAAGATTTCACCAGAAATCCAAACTCAAAATACTACAAATGCACACACACACACACACACACACGCACGCACACATCTATTCACCAAAGATTCTATGAATAATTAAAAATCAGTCTTCATCTGCTTGACACTAAGTATTGACAGGGCCCTGGACAGAGGCCTGTGTCAGCATTCTTCAGAGACTTCACAGCATTTGACAACTGCTTATAGCTAAACAAACCCCCTGTCAAGTAGGCCAGTTTTGGTGTAAAAGTTTCTGCAAAGAAAAAAATCTCTTTTCCTAGATCGCCAACCCAGCCTCAACAAGACAGTGACCCAATTATGACTATCTTCTTGTCAGTTGTTACTTTTATCCTGATTTCATGGTTCAGCTGTCAAATAGCCAATCCTAGTTGAAGGCCAAAGCTGCAGTGAGAGAAGAAAGAGAACAGTGATACAAATAGTAAACTGAAAAGGGAGCTGTCTTCATCTGGTGAACAGGTATTCCCTCCTCAGAACACATCTTTTGAAATATTTGGCCCTGTTTATTGCATTTGCAAAGTAATAATTCATCTCATCATTTTTATTTATTGCAAACCCGTGTGAATGCCAGAGATTCTCATTAGCAGAATGCATCACTATTACCATTGTGAGTTAATGTACTCATATCCAGAAAGCCCCAACTCTTAGCACAAATGTCTAATACTGTCCCAGGACTTAACATCTCAGAGGATGAGAAAGTCAGAGTATTAGGGGGTGAGAAGAGGTTGATGAGATAAAGAAGTGGTAGGGAAAGAAAACCTTGTACTCTCCCTAGAGGTTGTAGTGCTGACCCCCCATACCGGGGCTCATAGATGGGCAACCCCCAAATTAAGCAATTGGGATGTCATTCTAGAGAAAGGCCCATACTGATCGCTCATGCTGACTGAAGGGTGTATGAGCTCTTTGGAAGAAGCTTGTGACCACCCTAAGGTAAAGCTAATCAGTTGCTAATAAACGTCAGATCATGTCTTTACTTTTCTCAAAAGTCTGATGAGGCCAAGATTATAGGACCAATTGCATGTAGAACTTTTAACTCCCCCTTTGCCCATGGCCACAGGTATACTCTTAGTCTCCCAGTTTAGATATCTAAGATCACTCAGCTTCCTGGTCACAATGATCATTATTGCACCTAGACACCTACTTCAACCCTTTGTTTGACTATCACCTTCTCAATGAAACTTGAGCTGGTCATGCTATTTTAAATGATCAACCTCCCACCAAGGCACACCTGACACTCCTTATTCTCCTTTTTATTTTATCTGTAGTTACAAACAGCTTCTGATAAGCCCTACGGTTTACTTATACGCTCTATTTTTTTTTATTTCTTATCTCCCCTGCTAGAAGGTAAGGTCCATGAGGCCAAGGATCTTTGTCAGTTTCATTCATCATAGAATTCAACATCTCCAACACTATCTGGCACATTATGAGCTCTCAAAGAATATTTAATCAGTGAGTAAATGCAGACTTCAACACAAAATGCCAAATATAGAAGATCTCAATTTAGGGAAGTGGTGACTTAAAAGTAGAATTGTATTCCAAAGATGCTCTTTCTGTTGGTTTGTTTGTTTAGGGTAAAATCTTTTATTTATTTCTTGTCACAGAAATCACTGTTGGAATTTCTAGAAAACCAGATTAGATATAGAGGGCAGAAAAAATCAGAAAAATGTTCCCCAGCATGGCTAGGTTATGCCCTACCTTTGGAGAGTTCTTATTTAGAGACTGTGTGCTGGAGTCAGCTTCCAAAGTTTCAAGTTCTAGGCAACCTACAGAATAGGAGAAAATTTTTGCAATCTACCCATCTGACAAAGGTTTAATATCCAGAATCTACAAAGAACTTAAACAAATTTACAAGAAAAAAAAACAAGCAACCCCATCAAAATGTGGACAAGGGATATGAACACTCACTCCTCAAAAGAAGACATTTATGCAGCCAACAAATATGAAAAATGCTCATCATCACTGGTCATTAGAGAAATGCAAATCAAAACCACAATGAGATACCATCTCACACCAGTCAGAATGGCGATCATTAAAAAGTCAGGAAACAGATGCTGGCAACTCTGTGGAGAAATAGTGACACTTTTACACTGCTGGTGGGAGTGTAAATTAGTTCAACCATTGTGGAAGACAGTGTGACAATTCCTCAGGGATCTAGAACCAGAAATACCATTTGACCCAGCAATCTCATTACTGGGTATATACCCAAAGGATTATAAAACATTCTACTATAAAAACATATGCACACATATGTTTATTGCAGCACTATTCACAATAGCAAAGACTTGGAACCAACCCAAATGTCCATTAAAGATAGACTGGATAAAGAAAATATGGCACATGTACGCCATGGAATACTATGCAGCCATAAAAACGAATGAGTTCATGTCATTTGCAGGGACATGGATGAAGCTGGAAACCATCATTCTCAGCAAACTAACACAGGAACAGAAAACCAAACACTGCATGTTCTCACTCATAAGTGGGAGTTGAACAGTAAGAATACACGGACACCGGGAAGGAAACATCACACACTATGGCCTGTAGGGATGTGAGCGGCAGGGGAGGGAGAGCATTAAGACAAATACCTAATGCATGCAGGGCTTAAAACCTAGATGACAGGTTGATAGGTGCAGCAAACCAACATGGCACGTGTATATAACAAACCTCCACATTCTGCACATGTATCCCAGAACTTAAAGTAAAATTTAAAAAAAAATTAAAAAGAAAAATAAAAGTTTCAAGTTCTGACTCTACCACTTTCTTGACCTTGTACACATTATCAAAACTCTGTAGGCCTCAGCCCCCCAATTAAACAGAGGGTAATAATAATATTAGGTTTAAGTAAGATAATCATGGAAAAGTTCAGCACTATGTCTGGCATATTATCTCTCGAAACCAAATTCTATAATACTTTTAATCCATCTTGACCTGGTAGCTTTCAGCCAAAAGAACATACCCACATATATATCAACAAGTAAAACCAGCCACAAACACCCATGTTCACAACAATCTCCCAGGAATTCCCTCAATTATAGCCAACCAGTTCCTGAATCTGTCCCGCCAGGGTCCTAGTGTGTAAATCTAGTTTCCCATCAATATTCATGTTCTATCATGTTGGTACCTCTAGCTACTAATGCTGCCTCAAGAAATCTGACTCAAATCAACTTTATTGGCTCTCCTGACTTAAACCATGTGTAAGGAGAATATGCAGCCAAAATAGTACAAGATCTGAATCTCAACCTATTGAGCTTAACCTTGACCTAACCAACTGGCTTGATTCTCCTTGATTAGAAGGTCTTGAATTTTCTCAAGCATAAACCTTTGGAGTTTTTTGTTTGTTTGTTTGTTTGTTTGTTTGTTTGAGATGGAGTTTCGCTCTGTCATGCAGGCTGAAGTGCTGTGGCATGATCTCTGCTCACTTCAACCTACACCTACTGGGTTCAAGCGATTCTCCTGCCTCAGCCCCCCAAGTAGCTGGGACTACAGGCAAGTGCCACCAAGCCCAGCTAATTTTTTTGTATATTTTAGTAAAGACAGGGTTTCACCATGTTGGCCACACTGGTCTCCAACTCCTAACCTCAAGTGATCCGCCCGCCTTGGCCTCCCAAGGTGCTGAGATTACAGGCGCGAGCCACAGCCCCCAGCCTCAAGCATAAACCTTTAATATTGAATCCATCACTTATTTTCTTTAATTTTATACAAAATATTTATTCATTTATTCATTAATTCACTCCGTTTTTACTGAGGATTATTTTATGTATTTATTCACTGACATTAGTGCCAGGATAAAAAATTAATATACACAAAAAATACTGCTGTGTAAATTATCCCTATGACTTGCAATATATGCAATGACATGTAATACGTTTTCTAGCATACTCAACATAAACTGGGTGACTGTACATCTTGCTACCTTTGAATCACAGTAATAAACTGTCAAAGCAAAAGACAGACATACTAATTCAGATCAATAGAGCTTAATGTCACTGCAAACTTATTAAATGCTGCACCACCACTGGCTTTCTCATGAAGGAAGAATTGCCAAAGAATATTAATAAATTTCCAAAATGAAAAATCTTATATAAGGCCATACCTAACTAAGACATATATCATTCCTTTTACAGTTCAGATTTTCAAATACATAAATGGAACAACAAATTTAGAGGGAAGCTATTCAACATTCAGTGCGTTCAGTTCTTGCTCCAGGCATTCTCTGTTAGCAACAGTATCATCAACGTGATTCCAGAGAATTGAGCTCTAGTTTCTTTTGATCTTTGGGAAAATCCAATTTTAGAACCATAAAAGTGAATTACTCTTTCCTTTTACCATTACCAAATATATATATATAGCTTAAATATATAAAGTCTTTGATTTGATATGATTAAATTATAATCCCTTGTTTTGTTATTGTTCTTGCTCTTTTCAAATTGGATTTTTCTAAAAAACTTCTTCTTTGTGAAATGCTAGCCGAGCTACACAGAGAGCTTTGTAAGTGTTCCCTTCAGCACTCTGGTGACATACGGTTGAACGGACAAGATTGTAGAAGCAGATGACAGAGTCTGCAGGCTTGGAGGTAAAGGCATTTAATTATAGTTTTAGTTCAGAGTTTGAATTTCTTGGGGTGCATCCGAGGTTTCTGCCTCAGTATCAGCATCTATCAAGCTGGTAAAGCAAAACTCTTTACCTCTCTTCTCACAAAAAAATGATTACTCAAATCAATTCCTATTCAGGAGCTCTGGCTCCAAGAAAGCCAGCTACCTGGGAATAATGATGTTTAAAATACAGTTTCAGTTCTGGAGGTGAAATTTGCCATATTAAACCATCATGATTATTAAGTATAGAGCAAAGGCAATATGATAAGACAAGAGCAATATGGGAACCATTCATCGAGCACATTGCAAATGTAAAGCATTCTGCAGGTTGCTTTGCATACCTCATTGTGAATTCTCACCACCATCCTATCAAATAAGTATTCTTCTTCCCACATTTTTTTAACAAATAAGCTAAATGAGGTTTATAGAAGTCAAATAATTTGGATATGTTCCCACATATAACAAGTAGCAGAGCCTGGGATCAAATACAGCTTCACCTCAAGCTCTTATGAGCAACCTATAGCTATGAAATTTCCATGAAGTCTAGAAGAATTTAGGGGGAAGGAGTAGGCATCCATACACATTACAGGTATCCCAACATCTCAAGTGATTACAGGGTGACTGTGTGTGTGTGTCTGTAAAACATCAGCTCACTTGCTCCTTTTTTCTCTTTTGTTACTTTTTTCCTAAGTCACAGCAAATATTTAGCCATCTTTGGGCCCTTCCAGAAAATATGGGGCTTAGTCCACTGGTCCTGGGTGTTGCTCCTAGTAATAGCTCTTGTTGGATATTAAACAGAGAGCATCGCTACACTTCTATGTAATACTTCCTGATGCTCTGATAGCCACAACCCTCTGAAAGCAATGAGACTAACCCTTTTTGAGACCTTTGTGTCCATGTTTGATTTTTTGTGTGCTACTAATAAAAACTTTACATTGGAAAATAGTGATTTAGCAGCCAGAGCACTTGCCATTCCTCTCAACACACTGCAGTCTGGTCTAGCTCTGTGCCTCTGCCCATGCTCTTCCCTCTACTTGAAATGCCTTTTGCCCCTTCTCTGTCTGGTGGAAATGGTATCACTTGCTTTTATTCTTTACGGCCAACATCAAATATCACAGCCTCTAGGAAGATTTACTTAAATTACCCAGATAGAAATAATCACTCTGTTTTCTGAGTTTCTAGGAATACTTTATATTATACTTTAATTGTGAATAGTTAGCATCTATTTAAACAGAATCAGTTGTGTCCACCTTCCTTATCATACCTCATCACTGTATTCATGCATCTAGCAGAATTTGGCAAATAATAGCAATTTGGTAAGCATTTGTTGGACTGCATTGGCAAACGACTCCATATTTAAAAATTTTCAGAGACTGGAACAATGATCATAAACTGAAAAGGATATCTTGGGAAGTAAATGCTGAATTAGATTTAAGTTTCAACTTCTATGTAAGGATTTTTCTGGAAATAAAATTCTGAAGACATTGACGAAAAAGTAACAGAGACAACTTGGGTGTGGGGTGGGCAGAAGCAAAGGTAAATATAGTGGGGAAAGAGATGGAAATGTCATTCCTGCAAGTCAAGTTTTCTTTGGACCAATGTTCTTATCTGTAGCCCTTAACAATATTTTAAAAACACATTTGTAGAATGCTGGAACGTAAACAAAATGTTTACTGAAGGAATCATCTGAGGCAAGGAGCATGACTTGTCTTTGAAAATAACTTGAGTCTCAGAAAACTGATGGGAGATCACATGTGAAGGTCATGTAATAAGTTAGAGGCTGAGCTGAAACTGAGAACCTGAGTGTTTTCTTTCACTGCAACTCTGTGTTCTTTGCCTTACCGCATGTGCTCTTAAGTGTCAATCAACAGCTTTCAATTGGCAGTTACCTGCAGCTCACCCTTCTCCATCATTATCCCTTTTTATCCCTTTTCCCAGTTCCTTCACTTTTCTCCCTGAAACCACAGTGCAGACTCTTTTAGATTGTCACTTTGTGAAGAAAGAGCACTGTAAACAATGCCAGGTGCTCTGCCTTGCCTTAAATCATTAAACCCTGAGTCTATGGCAGAAAAGTGACCATTGGCAGCAAATTGGTCTTTTCAAATACACCTGTTCACTCAGAAAACAGTCACTCCTGGGAGAATCATCCTAAAATATTGACTGTTCTACTTTTCAGTGTTCTCCAAGGTACTGCCATTTAATGCACTTGAATTTAAAAAAAAAAAAGACCAACAAATAGTTCTGTTTTCTAACAGTATTTCATGTCTACTGCTCTATAGCTCCACAAATTTCGAGTCAATAAAAATATACTGAGCATCTGAGTCATGCCCTGTTGTGAATACTGAAGATTCTCCAGGTTATATGAGATATGGTCCTTGCCATCACTGTGGTCTCGGGAATAGTTAGTTATAATACAACGGAGGGTGAAGGTATGCATCAAAGGATGAGTAGAGTGGTGCCAGGACAAGTTTATAGTTTCCTTCAGCTCATTCAAAGCTGCCAACCTGTCCAGCTACCCTTCTGCCTCTTCCTAAGCAGTATCTCCTTGTATTGTTCACAGTAGTTCAAACCTTCACCAAAACCCACAAGTCGTTAACCCTAACACCTCAGCTTTCATAGTCAGCCAAAATCTTGTCTCTTACCTCTCAGAAAAGTTTAACAAGTCCCTCAACTTTGGGAATATTGCAATCTCATCTACTGAGTCAGCACAGATTTATCTATACCTTCTTCCCTCTTTATTCTCCACTCTCCCAACTTGTAAAACGTGATATTTCTCCTCCCATAGGCATCCCATGTCCTCTTGGGTCTCCAAGACCTCACATCATCAAACAGTTTCCATCGGTCCCATCTAGGCAATATTTTCTGCCATCCCTAGTTCCTTGCTCTTAGCAGACAAACAGATATGAGTCTCTCTCATTCTCCTGGTACCCAAGTCAGAAACCTAGTAGTCATCCTTGCCTCTTCTCCACCTCCACAATCTGTCACCATACCAGAGGGTTAGACTCCTAAGGACATCTTACACCTGCCTCCAGTCCCACTTCATTGCCCCTCCTTCAGTTTAAGCCCACATCTTTTCTTACAAGGGTCGTTCCAACAGCCTCCTGACTAGTTTTCTCTGGCTCCATTCTTATTTCTCTCTAATTCAACAATTACCATGCTTCCACAGAGAACTTTCTAAAATCTGAAACTAATCAAGCCATGACTCTGCTTAACATTTTTTTCATGGGTTCCTTGCCTATAGAACAAAATTAGACTCCTTTGCATAATGTACAAGATTTTTCCAGATCTGCCTCCCACCTATCTGGCCAGCCACTCTGCCTCTCCCACTTGGTCTTCCAGCCTTGTTAAACTTCTCTGTTTCCTCCCACATCTCTGTACTTTTGCTCATCTTCCCCCCTCTGCCTAAAACACATTGTCCCTCCCAAATGCTAGCCTTGACAAGTCCTCTTTCTTCAAGAACCTTCAGGAAAATATTCATGACTTCCATAAGGTCCCTCCCATATGCTCAAACACACTCTAACAGTGTGGTTAGTGATGGTAACTCTTCAGGGAATCCAGAAAGGGCAAGTAAATTTACCTGTCAACTTACTTTTTTTTTCAGGAACTTGGTCTAAACAGATTTAATCCATGTGTTATTTGGGGCTCTGCTTCTTTGAATGTAGCTCTGAATTATGATAACCTCCACTCATTTTCCTGTTTGAAATAAAACCTTGTTTGTAGGTAAGTGAATTCTCGTGTCAGGAGGAGTTGTTTGAAAATTCCAGTTGTAAAACACAGCAGATGCAGATAGCTCTGGGGAAAGAGCAGTCAAAAGCAGTCAATCATGAGACCCTGCTTTTCAGTAAGCAAAGCCAGATGCTACTGTTGTAGGTCAGCAACAGGCAAACTACAAATCAAGTAAATTATCGCTTAGGTCATGCCAAGTATTAAGACCTTGATGGAGGGTCGAGGTTCCTCATTTCTTGGCAGAAAACATGCACTTGTTTTTCACCAGAAGTAAATAAAACAAAATAACTCTTTGTTCGGATCATTTAAAAAAAAATAATCATATGTAAGCCAGCCACTGGTGGCCCATAATCTAAGGACAGATTCCGATTGCTGTAGAGATGAGCCGACAATAGCACAACTGCATAGTGGTTAAGCATACGGCCTTGGGAATTCATTTGCCTGGGTTTAAACCCTGGCTCAGCCACTTCAATGGCGTGAGTGTGGTCATTGATATCTCTGTGTCTCTGTCTGCTCATCTATAAGAGAGAAATCACAAAAATAGTAGTAATATTTATCACATAAAGTTCCCGCTAAGATTAAGTAACATATGCAAAATTTCTGGCCCATGTTAAACGTCCAATATGTGGCATTAGTAGTTATCTCATCATTAAATGATAAAAAACTAACAGAAACTATTAAGAGGAAAATGGTTTTATTTTACAATTTTTGCTCATGTTTCACCCATCTCCTAAATCTCACTTCTTTTTTTTTTTTTTTTTTTTTTTTTTTTTTTTTTTTTTTTTTTTTTTTTTTTGAGACGGAGTCTCGCTCTGTCGCCCAGGCTGGAGTGCAGTGGCGCGATCTCGGCTCACTGCAAGCTCCGCCTCCCGGGTTCACGCCATTCTCCTGCCTCAGCCTCTCCGAGTAGCTGGGACTACAGGCGCCCGCCACCACGCCCGGCTAATTTTTTGTGTTTTTAGTAGAGACGGGGTTTCACCGTGATCTCGATCTCCTGACCTCGTGATCCGCCCGCCTCAGCCTCCCAAAGTGCTGGGATTACAAGCGTGAGCCACCGCGCCCGGCCCTAAATCTCACTTCTAACCATTGTTTGTTTGTTTGTTTGTTTGATAGTACAGTGGAGCTTCATTCAGGGCTTTGGTTGAGAAGGGGTTTTGACTGATGCAGTCAATTCTATTAACAAAATCATTTTTAATCTCAAATGATTTCTTAAATAATTTCAATGAGGAGATCTCAAATTCCTTCCTACATAATTCAGAAAAGATCCCAGCCCACAATTGTGTTAATTCCATCAGCTTTCCCACTGGAAGGTGGTTAGTTAAGAACCACACATTTTAATGCCACTATTGATATGGTTTGGCCACATCCCCCCACAAATTTCATCTTCAATTGTAACTCCCATAATTCCCGTGTGTCATGGGAGGAACCTGGTGAGAGGTGATTGAATTATGGGGGCGGGTCTTTCCTGCACTGTTCTCATGATAGTAAATGAGTCTCACAAGATCTGATGGCTTTAAAATTGGCAGTTTCCCTGCACAAGCTCTTTTTTTTTTTTTTTTTTTGCCTACTGCCATCCATGTAAGATGTGATTTGCTCCTTCTTGCCTTTCACCATGGATTGTGAGGCCTCTCCAGCCATGTGGAACTGTAAGTCCAATAAACCTTTCTTTCGTAAATTGCCCAGTCTTGGGTATGTCTTTATCAGCATCTTGAAAACAGACTAATACAGTAAACCGGTATCAGCAGAGTGGGGCACTGCTGAAAAGATACCCGAAAATGTGGAAGAGACTTTGGAACTGGCTAACAGGCAGAGGCTGGAACAGTTTGGAGGACTCAGAAGAAGACAAGAAAATGTGGGAAAGTTTGGAACTTCCTAGAGACTTGTTGAATGGCTTTGAATAAAATGCTAATAATGGGTTGGACAATAAAGTCCAGGCTGAGGTAGTCTCAGATGGAGATGAGGAACTTGTTGGGAATTGTAGTAAAGGTGAGTCTTGTTACGTTTTAGCAAAGAAACTAGTGGCATTTTGCCCCCGCCCTAGAGATTTGTGGAACTTTGAACTTGAGAGAGATGATTTAGGGTACCCGGCAGAAGAAATTTCTAAGCAGCAAATCATTCAAGAGGTGACTTGGGTGCTGTCAAAGGCATTCAGTTTTAAAAGGAAAATAGAGCATAAAAATTTGGAAAATTTGCAGCCTGACAATGTAACAGAAAAGAAATTCAATTTTCTGAGGAGAAATTCAAGCCAGCTACAGCAATTTGCAGAAGTAACAAAGACTCAAAGATTAATCCTCAAGTCAATGGGGAAAATGTCTCCATTGCATGTCAGAGGGCTTTGAGGCAGCCCCTCTCATCACAGGCCTAGGAGGAAAAAATGGTTTTGGGGGCCAGGCCCAGGGCCACCCTGCTGTGTGCAGCCTAGGGATTTGGTGTCCTGCATCCCAGCTGCTCCAGCTGTGACTAAAAGGGGCCAAAGTACCACTCAGGCTGTTGCTTCAGGGGGTGGAAGCTGCCAAACCTTGGCAGTTTCCACATGCTGTTGAGCCTGCAGCTCCACAGAAGTCAACTGAGGTTTGGGAACTTCCATCTAGATTTCAGAGGATATATGGAAATGCCTGGATGCCCAGGCAGAAGTCTGCGGCAGGGGTGGGGCCCTCATGGAGAACATCTGCTAGGGCAGTGCAGAAGGGAAATGTGGGGTGCTAGCCCCCACACAGAATCCCTACTGAGGGAGCTGTAAGAAGAGGGACACCATCCTCCAGACCCTAGAATGGTAGATCCACTGATAGCTTTCACCATGTGACTAGAAAAGCCACAGACACTCAATGTCAGCCCATGAAAACACCCAGGAGAGGGGCTATACCCTGCAAAGCCACAGGGGTGGAGCTTCCCAAGGCCATTGGAGCCCACCTCTTAAATCTATGTGACCTGGATGTGAGACATGGAGTCAAAGGAGGTCATTTTGGAGCTTTAAGATTTGACTGCCCCCCTGGATTTCAGACTTGCATGGAGTCTGTACCCATTTATTTTGGTCAATTTATCCCATTTGGAATGACTGTATTTACCTAATGCCTGTACCTGCATTGTATCTAGGAAGTAACTAACTTGCTTTTGATTGTACAGGCTTATAGGCAGAAAGGACTTGCCTTGTCTCAGATGAGACGTTGGACTGTGGACTTTTGTGTTAATACTGAAATGAGTTAAGATTTGGGGGTGCTGTTGGGAAGGCATGATTGGTTTCGAAATGTGAAGATATGAGATTTGGGAGGGGCCAGGGCAGAATGATATGGTTTGGCTGTGTCCCCACCCAAATCTCATTTTGCCTACCACCATCCAAGTAAGATGTGACTTGCTCATTTTGTCTTCCACCATGATCGTGAGGCCTCCCCAGTCAGGTAGAACTGTAAGTCCAATAAACCTCTTTCTTTTATAAATTGCCCAGTCTCAGGTATGTCTTTATCAGCATGATGAAAACCCACTAATACAACCATACTGGGCACTTAAGTCATGGAGAAATTCCCTTACAAAAATTGTTATTGCCCAGCCCGTGAATAAAGAAAAACATCCTGCATCTACCAGAGGTAAAAGTCAGCAGAACTTACCTTGGTGCTTACTTTAAAAACTTAATTGTTGCCCTTAGTACCTGAAGCAAAATTTTACCTTTGTCAAAACTGCATAAGGTATTCAAAAGTAATGGGGAAAAAAAGGATTCTGGTATTTATTTTGATCTAGTTACTTTAGCTGAAAAAGAAGAACAAGAAGGATGGTTTCAATCTTTTATTTGTTTTATAAAGTTGCATTTTTAACTCATTTACATACTGATCCTAAGGAATCTATTACTAATTAAAATATATAGATGAATACTGTCTGAGTTTTAGGGATAAATAGAAGATAGATCCACACACATACACACTCAAATATAGTGGTTAGGATGGGATGAAATCAGAGGAAACATTTTTTAGTTACTTTTTGCAAGGCATTAATGATTTTGAACATGCACAATCCATTCTGTTACCACTGTGTTTTGTATGTTTTGCTCTTTTTATCTGAAATTTGTTTCACTATATTTCCAAAAGAAATAGCCTATGAGATCATGAATTAAAAGAAAATTGTCAAGAGGGTGAGCAATTATTCATGTAGGAACCAGGCATTGTGTTCAATGCTTCACATACAAAACCCCAGTTAACCCTAATGTCAGGGGAAGTTACTATTATCCCCATTTTGCAGATACAAATTAAATAAGACAGCTAGGAATAGGCACTTTTTGCTTCACGGAGCTGCCTCATTCTATAACACTGTTATTTTTAAATTTCACGTCAACTCTGACATTTTTTTCTCTTAGCACTTATTTTCTCTTTTCTTATGGGTTTGACTGCTTCTCTGAGACCTTCTCAGAGTCTTCAGGTCTACCCAGAACTTTCTCTCTTTCCGTCTCTCTCTCTGTTACACACACACACACACACACACATGCATACACATGCACACACTTCTTAAAGTATAGACCTGGAGGTCCTCATTCATTCATTCAACCAATATGTATTGAGAACCTACTATTTTCCACACTCCACTCTAGGCATGGGAGATATAAGAAGCCTTCTTAGAGCTTCCACGTTGCAAGGGTAACAGATATAAGCAATACATCAAACAAAAAAACATGTCAATGCAGCTGTAGCTAATGTTCGTATAGAATACAGATTATGAAATAAGAGCATCTAGCATGCAGAACTAACCCTAAAACTGAGAAGAAGATAATTAAAATACTATGTTCTTTGAGAACATATGGCAGAGCAGTGAACATCCCTCTTTGGACAGCTCCACTTGCTTCCTGGAGTGTGACCTACTCCTCGCAGCCTTGACCTTGCTTTCCAACCGCCTGAAGCAACTATACGTGCTTGCTCCCTGACACCCTGCCCTCCATGCCAGACCTGACCAAAGGTTGTCAAAATATCAAAGCAACAGGGTTCAACAGGTGGATTCTCACTGTCACGATGTCTCTTCCTATGATAGTTTTTTCACATATGTGTGCTGTCACTCCTATTTTCAACCTATTTTTAGGTGGCATTGGATTTGAGATTCTATCTTAGGTACCTTTCTTTCTCTTGATTACCCTTGCTTTTAAATGTGCCCTATAAAAATAGACATGGGAGAGTTTTACTGTTACAAGTGATTCTCTTAATGCTTGTTCATTAATTCTCTCAATCAAAAAAAAAAATATATATATATAGGACATCTACTAGGTGCCAGGCATTATATTACTCACTGGATGTGAAGCTGGGAACAGAACAGGCATGAGTCCTTCCCTCATGGAGCATATATACTGGACAGATTCTTTGTTGATATATAAATACTGATTTCTCAATATTTATTAAGGTTTTTTAAAAAATGCTTGGCTGGTCATGGTGGCTCGTGCCTGTAATCCCAGTAGTTTGGGAGGCCAAGACAGGTGGGTCACTTGAGGTCAGGAGTTTGAGACTAGCCTGGCCAACATGGCAAAACCCTGTCTCTACCAAAAATACAAAAAATTTAGCTGGGTGTGGTGGTGCCAGCCTGTAATCCCAGCTATTCGGGAGGCTGAGGCAGAAGAATCACTTGGGCCTGGGAGGCAGAGATTTCAGTGAGCCAAGATCACACCACTGCACTCCAGCCTGAGTGACAGAGTGAGATTCCATCTCAATAAATAAATTAAAATTTAAATTTAAAAAGTGCTTAGCTCTGTGAAAGATGCAGCAGCAGCAGACACAGGCATCCCTGGCTTACAGAACCCATGTGCTTATGAGGGAGACAAGATCTAGGCACAGAGGGCAACGCATGGAAGTATACTGCCAAAGACAAAAATGGATGCTGAGTGGCCAGAGAACATTTCTCTGAGGAGATGAGATTTGACAAGTGCTTTGAAGGAAAAATAACCTTGGGTAAGTGATTAAAAGAGAGGAAGCCATCCAGGGTGAAAATGACAGAGGGCCACCCGAAAAAATGAGAAAGGACAGCAACAAGACAGGATGACCTAGATGGCAGGCTTACCAGAAATAAAGGAGGTGGAGCCTTACACACTAAGATCAGCTATTGAGAATTCTTTCAACAGATAACGTGAAGCTCCTCTTCATGGTAAATGAAGAGTTATTTTGGATCCCTTTCTAATCCTTCTTATGCTGGAAACACTACCTTTGAGAAATATATCTGGATTTGAAGGGCAAAGAAATAAGAAAGCAGAGAGGCAGATAAGAGCATTATTGGCTTGGTTAAGGTGTGGTAATATCTGTACAAGTGTGTAACCAACAGGACTAGAAGAACAGATTAACCCAGGATATAATACTGCAGTCTGTGTTACCTAATAAATGGAAGAAATGAGGGCATGATGGGACGAAATATGGGGGAGGGAATGAGGGAGATGGGGGAAAGAAGGATAGACATAAGTGGATATCAGAGGCAATCTCGATTAAGGTGGGGCTTACTGAACTTTATCGGGTAGCGCAGCTTCTGCATAGAAATGTCCTGTGGTCATTTAAAACCATGGGCATGGTGCTTAGGTAAGAAGGCTAGCCTGGCCATCGGGGTGTCTTTGAAACAGGTGATTATGCAAACTATGAAAACACATGAGCCTGGTGGATGGAAGGGACGAGAGACAAACCCAAACTCCCAGAAGCCAAAAAAAGTTAGTAATAACTACCTACTAAAAAGAGAAAAATAGAATAATTGGACTTCGAATGCATAAGATGGTCAATTATTACATTTAGCTGTAAACTCTTACCTCTGATTAACTGATCTACCTGTTCTCTTAACCCCTAGCTTTTGACGTGGGTACCACAAGGCCATGCGAAAAACTAGATTGGGTGAGAAGGTAGCATCCTAAATCTGATTTTTGCTACACGGCTGTCTCATATTGTCTGCCAGAGATCACAGCAGGAGGTTTGGGGAAAAGGTTTGAGAACATAGTCTTGCTAAGTTGCCTCTTTGGAGCCACCTGTTAACTGATTCCATGTGGAGTGCAGAACTCTATCGTACCCCAAATGACTTAATTCTCTGTCATTTAACATTTTAGTCTGTGGAAAGAGAGCCTTGTGAGCAGAGTTATGTTCCCTTCCTTCTCTGATTGCAGATTGGCTAGCTCTGACCTCAGTTCATTTTTTACGTAGGACTTGGCTGAAAAAAGTAACAAGAAATTAAACATGTATATGCAATTATTATTTGTCAACTAAAAGAAAAAATGTAAATCATCAGAAAACAACGATAGCAAAAAAGCAACGAGAACACATACGAACATCCTGAATATTTTCCTTTTCCCTAAAGCTAAAGGCTTAGTCAGCATGTGATCAGTTTTCAAAGGCATCACTAGTAAAAAAGTTACTGTTTTACCGCAGCATACACACATAACAAGAGGCACCAGCTGTCCAACCTGCACATTTGAGTCCCTGCTGCTCACCACCAGTTGCTAAGCCAATATCACATTTTTAGGTTCTGTTAAATCCAGGACTCCGAAGTGTGGAATTTTGAATAAAGGGGGCCAGTAGTTTGGCTGTAGTCGCAGAGATCTAAAATAACAATGGCCTAAACAAGATACCACTTTATTTTTGTCTCGCATATAAAATTCCTAACTGCTAAGCCAGCAGAGGCCAGAGCTCCTTTCTGCCTGTTTCTCCTCCAGCTCTAGAATATGGTCCATTTCACATGGTCCAGAACAGTTCATTGTCACAGCCACACTCTTAACAACTGGAAGCTGCACCATCTTTCTTTCTTCTTTTAATACACTCTATTTTTTAGAGCAGTTTTAGCTTTACAGAAAAAAAAATGATGCAGAAAGTGCAGAGAGCTCTTTTATTCATGTCTTATTAGCCAGATCGTAGTCATTTGCTCACACCTTGCTATAACAGAGACTGAGAAATATGGTTACTATTCTTGGGGGCTTTTTTCCCAGATTTTTTTTTAAATCAAGGATTTATTACAAAGGAGAGAAGAATGGACATTGGAAATAACTAGCAGTCTATCACAATAACTATGTCACAATTACAGTTATATACTAATGTGTGCGACTATGGTGCAATGTCTGTTTTCCACTGTATTTTAAACTTCATTAGGGCCAAGACTATATCTATTTTTGTTGATTGTGAAATTCCAGCACCAAGAACAGTGCCTGGCATTTAGTAGATATTTTTAAAAATATGTTTAATAAATGAGTAAAAATTGCTTACCTTAGAAAAAAATATTTGAAGGCAAAAGTAAGGCTGAATCTTGGAGAGCTCCTCTAAATATCAGACTTCGACACTTAGAATTTATTATTTTTATTCTTTATTCCTTATTTCAAAACTCTTCTGTAGAATGCTAATGACTTATGAGGTTTAAAAGTATAAAAGAGTAAAAGTGTTTTGTGGCCAAATAATGTAGAAAATAGTGCATATTATAACTCCTTCTGTGACTTTTTATGTTTATAATAATTTTAAAACACTGACAAATCCTACAGTAATAAATCCATTTAATTTACCAGTTCTCAATACTATTGAATCGCAATGCCCTTTTTGAAAGAAACATCTCTTAGCATCTTGTGGAATACTACTGTGTACACTTTGGGAAATGTATACACTTTTCCCAATACACTTTGGAAAATGCTGCATTAGACAAAACTATTGAATGTTTTAGAGCGGAGAGAGTTAACTGTCAACCAGTGTTTTTTAGAAGGATAATCTAGTGGCAGGGAAAGACTGGAGGGAAGATGATTTGGGTAAACAGTTCTAAAAAGACTAATCAATAGTTTTCTAATGTTTATGCTTTTGAAAGATTGGATTTCTCCATACCAGGATAACTAAGGCTACAGCAGAAAAAAAATTTTAATTACCTCATGTTTGTTGTTGTTTCAATTAATTATATTCTGAGATCAGCTTGTTTCCTCCTTCAGGACTTTACCAAATAACATTTTAATTTCCCTCAAATCTTTAGGTGATCACTTTTTTAAACTGATAACTAATTTGCTGCAATATTCTACCACAGGAATAAATGATTAACCAAAAATACACACCATATACTGAACCTTACCAAATTATAAAACTAATGTCAATTCCAAATGTATAATAAGATGCACTATAAAATGTTTTTTCTCTTTGTATTTATTTTTAGGTCCCAATCTGTCACAGCTAAGAGTATGCACTTTATTTTTGCTATATATCCATCTCTTTTTAATTTCACAATTTAAACTAAGCAACTTTTTCCTTTCTCATTTTCTCAATTTTGCTGACTTTGCTTTAAAAAACTATTCTAATCCAAAATTTTTTGTTTGCTTCATTCATTTACTACATAGGAATCTATTCAAAGACTCTACTGTGTGTAGACACACCTCTAAGTTCATCTACTTAAAAAATTCTATTAACCTCACAATATTATTTAACTGGTATGTAAGAGGGAATGGGGGGGAATATTATGGAAATCAATCAAACCAAATTTTGTATTTCAAGTCTCTTATTCATTATTGTGAATAATCTAAATTTAAAGTGTTTATGCAAAAAAGTCTTTAAAGACAATGCAAACTACTATTGAATGTTTTTCAATGATCTTACAAATTCTATCACATCATCAAAAATATCTCCATACATTTCATACATTTTCCTCAAATTACCTTAGTTCATATGGGAAACCACAACATGCCACCCTAAAATATGCCTGTTTTGCATAGGATTGTTTTGAGTTGAAGGTAATTGAAAAGAGACAGATTCAGGAAAGCTCTCGGCCCTTCCTACTTGCCTAAAAGCAGGACAAAAATTTACAAACACAAAAGGTATCCCACCCCACATGCCGATTCTACCAGAGAGAACACAGCTTAACCACGGAAGACAACCTGAGACCCTTCCCAGGCTATGGATGGCACAGAGCAACCTACAGTGACAGGCTCTCCTGACTGGCCTTTATCTGTCATTTATTTGCCTTTCCACAAATTGCTACCTCAAGAGACTCAAAGTCCTTTCTTTCGCCATGTCAGTTCTCTAAAAAGGTACTGTTCAGTTTTTTTCCTGCTAACAATTCACAACAGTCGCTGGAAGATGAGGCCATGGGGTGTATTCATTCCTCAGTGCTGTCCCAGGCCCTGGTGTTCACTGTTTCAGTCTTGACTTTTTTGCACTGTCCTGGAAGTCCTGCAGTCAAACGGTACTGGAAACCTTGAGTTGAAAACCCAAATTAGTTAAAACTTTAAATTTTCACTTGGGTCTTGGGAGTGACCTTGGGGCTTTATGCATCCGTGGGTGTATATTCCTCTGATATTCCAATGAAAAGTGACAAGTATCCTCGTAGGGGTGTATGTGTGTGCGTGCACGAGTGTGTTATATGACACAGAGCAGATAATAAATACCTTTTGAGAGAGTAAATGAATCTCTTAATTATCTCTTAATTACAGCCTGGATACCAGAGGAAACATCTGCTCCTTCTAGACAATGTGGGTTGACTTTTCCTTTTGCGAGATAAATTGATAGATAGAAAGATGATAGAGATAGATGATAGATAGATAGATAGATAGAAGACAGATGATAGATAGATAGATGATAGATAGATAGATAGATGATAGATAGATGATAGATAGATAGATGATAGATAGATAGATAGATATAGATAGATGATAGATAGATAGATATAGATGATAGATAGATTAGATAGATAGATAGATAGATAGATAGATAGATAGATAGATAGATGATAGATAGATAGATACAATGTGTGTGTATCTTATCTTTTAGACTTTGGGTCATCCTGAATTAAAACCTATTTTGGTGCTGATGGAGCTCAGAGAATATTTCTTCTCTCGCCTCTCACTCCCTTTGAGCCATTTGACTCTAGCCTGCTTGCTTTCTTTCACTTCAAAGCAGCATGCAGGAACAGCAGCTCCTCTGGAAGTCAGGGCCTGCTGTTTCATGGACTAATTTATCCTCTTCTGCTTTTCTCTCCAGCTGCTTCCTCCACCTCATGCTCCCTGAGTCACTTTGCCATAGCAGCAAAGGCTCAGGGCATTCTGACGCCTTCTTCCAGAAGGCCATGCCAGGCTCATGAGTTCACTGAGGGGGTGTCTTCAGCTTAGCAAGTGATGCAGATAACAAACCACAAATGCCAACTCACAGAAGAGGTTTCTGTCCAAGGGCCAGTCATGTTTGGCCCTTCCCACTGAAGGACGTGAGCCATCATTTCCAAAGAACCAAAAAGCAGAGGTCCTGACACTTGAGACTGTGAGTTTCAGAGTAAGGAAGAAAAAATACTATGAAAAAAAAACACACAACTAAGGCCCCTGACCTTAGAGCCAATTTCCAGGTGAAAGCAACAGTTCAGAAGCTTTGTTCCTCCCAGGACTCGAAGTTATTTCAGTTAGAGATTTCTTCTTACTGGCAAGCACCTTAGTGAGAGCTAGATTAGATTGGTTTTTCCTAACACACTGCTACTTCCATCTTCACCGGAAGCTTGGTATGTTGTTTAAGAGGGGAGAGAAGAAAACAACCAGGGAATATGAGTAATTTGAGGAAGGAAGTTGGAGAAGTCATGGGTAAGACTACTATGTTACCTTATTAAGGGATTTGGGAAAATAACCTAGACGATTTTAGTCTTGATGAGAAGCCTCTAAGACCCAAGGAGGGTATTGAGAGAGGGAATATTGTATCCTTTCTTTGTCTCTAAAGGGTTTTTAATTTTTTATTTACATCAAACAAATCTTATTTCCCATTTCTTGTTATTTCTATTCACATTCTCCTTCCCTCACTCCACCCAGGCTATTTATCTCTACCATTTCTCCATTGCCCCAAACATGTCACCTGCTTCTCCAAATGGCACATACTCTCCTTTTCAAGTCTTTACTCAGTCACCTTCTCATGAGGCCTTCCCACCCCACGCCCACCTCTGAAAATTCCCTAGGCCTCTTTTCTTCTTTTCTTTTCTTTTTTTTTTTTTTTTTTTTTTTTTTGAGACGGAGTCTGACTCTGTCACCAGGCTGGAGCACAGTGGCGCGATCTCGGCTCACTGCAACCTCCAAATCCCTGGTTCAAGAGATTCTCCTGCCTCAGCCTCCCAGGCAGCTGGGATTACAGGCACGTGCCACCAAGCCCAGCTAATTTTTGTATTTTTAGTAGAGACAGGGTTTCACCATGTTGGCCAGGATGGTCTCGATCTTCTGACTTTGTGATCCACCCGCCTTGGCCTCCCAAAGTGCTGGGATTACAGGCATGAGCCACCATGCCCGCCTACGCCTCTTTTCTAACTTACTTATTTCTTTATCACTTATTGTCATCTCACATACATTTTACACATTTTGCTTACTTCCTTTCTGTCCCCAACACTGAAGTGGGGACTTCTGTTTTGTTTGCCTCTATAGCTCCAGAGCCTAGAGAAGTGCCTGGGTCAGAGCAGAGTCCCAGGAAGCATTTGTGGATGGAATACAAGAACAAATGAACGAATGAATTGCAGCCTGGCTGCCAACGGAAATGCTTCGGGATTTGACCTGCTTCTTCTCCCTTCAGACAATGTGGTTTGACTTTTCTTTTATTATGTTTGTTGAAAGCAAAAGTAAAAATTCTATTCATCCATTATAAAAACAAAATGAGGTCTATTGTTTCCATGAGAATCTCATAGTTACATAGATCCAGGTAAGGCTTCATATAAGATAAGGGATTGTCGGCCGGGCACAGTGGCTCACGCCTGTAATCCCAGCACTTTGGGAGGCCGAGGTGGGTGGATCATGAGGTCAGGAGATCAAGACCATCCTGGCTAACACGGTGAAACCCCATCTCTACTAAAAATACCAATAATTAGCCAGGCGCGGTGGCTCACGCTTGTAATCCCAGCACTTTGGGAGGCTGAGGCGGGCGGATCACGAGGTCAGGAGATCGAGACCACGGTGAAACCCTGTCTCTACTAAAAATACAAAAAATTAGCCGGGC
This sequence comes from Symphalangus syndactylus, assembly GCF_028878055.3. NCBI lineage: Eukaryota > Metazoa > Chordata > Mammalia > Primates > Hylobatidae > Symphalangus > Symphalangus syndactylus. The sequence continues at coordinate 30,082,540 of NC_072438.2, forward strand.
GTGGTGGCGGGCACCTGTAGTCCCAGCTACTCGGAGAGGCTGAGGCAGGAGAATGGCGTGAACCCGGGAGGCGGAGCTTGCAGTGAGCCGAGATCGCGCCACTGCACTCCAGCCTGGGTGCCTGGGTGACAGAGCGAGGCTCCGTCTCAAAAAAAAAAAAAAAAATTAGCCAGGCGCGGTGGCGGGCGCATGTAGTCCCAGCTACTCGGGAGGCTGAGGCAGGAGAATGGCGTGAACTCGGGAGGTGGAGCTTGCAGTGAGCCGAGATAGCGCCACTGCTGTCCGGCGCCTGGGCAAAAGAGCCAGACTCCGTCTCAAAAAAAAATAAAAAATAAAAATAAAAAAATAAAAAATTAAAAAAAGATAAGGGATTGTCCATCTGGGCATGAGATAAATTCCACCAACTAGCAAGGATCTTCAAGTCACCTGTAGGCACTAAGTCACCTTTCCACCTTAAATTCACTTTTTACAGCAAAGGATGCCTGGTGTTGCCTGCTGTTCCTGCAGCATTGGTTTATATCACAAGTGGGCTCAAGAAAGAATAGAAAATTTGAATCACCATGGTGCTGATATGCATTGCTGCTGTGCAGCACAATCACCTGTGTAACTTCTGCACCTGCATTCTACTCGTAGGGATTGTGATTTCCTCCTCTGAAGAACATGTAGAGATGATTTTGACACCCACACAGGAGGGAGATCCACTAAGTTAGGGAAGTAATATATCTCTATTCATTGCTTTGCCTGCAATTCCTCCCCATTATCTCTTTACTTTAAAAATCAGCATAATTTCCTTGTGTTCAGGTGTGTGCTTGTGTGTAGGAATGCCAGGCATATGAAGAACAACCTACAACTATTACAGGGAAACTGCCAAGAATAAATGTCAGACTGTTCAAAAATTTTGCTTAGGGTGGGCCCAGTGCCCAGGAAAGTGGGTTGGCCTGGAAAACTACAACCATTTATAATATTCTTTTTATGCGAAAAGACATTCTCCTTTCCAAACAATAAGGTCACAAAATAATTTTTTTCATAAAATTGGTTTATAATTGGAGAACTGCCTATAAAATTGGAGATTTAAATTTTTAAACACAAGTTAAATCACAGATCAGACTGGCAAAGATATTTTCTGATGGGTTTACCAAGCAATCTAGGAACTGTTTACATTAGTTTGGTTGAAATATGAACAGAAGATGTAGCTATCAGCTTATGTTTCACAGTTCATAGTAACAGCTCAAGCAATAGTAGCTATATTTTAAGAAAGACAAAGACTAAAGACTGTGGCTAATGTCTGACACAAAAAATCTAAGACATCATGGGGGCAGTTTTAGAAACTGTAGTTTATAAAGATTTGCAAATTGTTGCCCCTTTTTGTTATTTAGGTATAAACAGCATTTTTCTTCTATGCTTTCCTTTTTTTTTTTCTGACACTAAATGTGATCTCCTGTGAATCCGTACACCTCACCTACATTTCTGAAGGAACTCCATGCTAAGAGATTCTGCAGATGCCAGTTCCTTCTTTCCTGATGTGATGATTTGCACTAAAGGGCAGAAGTCTTCTCAGTAGTCCTCAAGTCTTCAGCTATAACCGACTTCAGAATCCAGACTTTTTACTCCTCATCTCTTCCATTGCTGCTAGCTAACTCAAATCACCATCATCTCTTGTTTGAACAATTGAAATAGTCTTTCATTTGTCTCCTTTCTGCTACTTTTGTCCACTTACTGCCTAATTTCAACACAACAGGGTAGTAAACCTTCTAATATCTGGGTCAATGTCTTAGTCAATCATGAACTCCTCCAGTAGTTGCTCATTTGGCTCAGAGGCAGTGCAGTGCAGTGCATAAGAGCACAGGCTCTGGAATCAGACTGACTGGAATTGAATCCCAGTTTAGACACTTTAGTCACTTGGCAGCTGCATGACCACTGGGTAGGTTACATAAGCTGCCTGTGTCATAGTTTCTTCACTGATAAGGTGGGGGACTAACAGCAACAATTAGTATCTCATAAGGTTGCTTCAAGGATTAGATGAAGCAAAATGTATACGACACTTTTACAGTCAGGATTTTTTTTCTATTTCTCCAGCAAATATAATTCTAGGTTATAGTAAGTGCTCAGCAAATATTTTTCAAGTGAATTATTGAATAATAAACAAATTCAAAGGGCTAGTAAAATACAATGGAGCGAAGAATTTAGTTCTTATTAAATGATAAAAGTTGTACCACAAACCAGTGGAGGAAATGAAGGACTTTTTGAATTGACATTGTTGAAAAAATTGGCTGTTTATGTGGGAAAAAATATAAGACTATGGATTCAAGAGACAAAGAAACGTAACCACTGTTTTATTTTCTGTATATTTGATCGGATACAAAGTAGTAGGTATGCAGAAAGAACAAATCTAGAGATCTAATGTAGAACGTGAGGACTATAGTTAATAATATTGTAGTGTATTTGGGATTTTTGCCAAAAAACTAGCCAGGTGCGGTGGTGTGCGCCTGTAGTCTCAACTACTCGGGAGACTGAAGCAGAAGAAGAGCCCAGGAGGTGGAGGTTGCAGTGAGCCGAGATTGCAGCACTGCCCTCTAGCCTGGGTGACAGAGTGAGACTCTGTCAAAAAAAAAAAAAAAATCATCAGACTGAACATGCAACCTACAAAATGGGAGAAAATTTTTGCAATCTATCCATCTGACAAAGGGCTAATATCCAGAATCTACAAAGAACTTAAACAAATTTACAAGAAAAAAACAAAAAACCTCATCAAAAAGTGGGCAAAGGATATGAACAGGCACTTCTCAAAAGAAGACATTTATGCGGCCAGCAAACATGAAAAAAAGCTCATCATCACTGGTCATTAGAGAAATGCAAATAAAAACCACAATGAGATACCATCTAACACCAGTTAGAATGGTGATCATTAAAAAGTCAAGAAACAACAGATGCTAACAAGGCTATGGAGAAAGCGACACTTTTACACTGGTGGTGGGAGTGTAAATTAGTTCAACCATTGTGGAAGACAGTGTGGTGATTCCTCAAGGATCTAGAAACAGAAATATCATTTGACCCAGCAATCCTATTACTGGGTATATACCCAAAGGATTATAAATCACTCTACTATAAAAACACATGCACACATATGTTTATTGCAGCTCTGTTCACAATAGCAAAGACTTGGAACCAACCCAAATGCCCATCACTGATAGACTGGATAAAGAAAATGTGGCACATATACACCATGGAACACTATGCAGCCATAAAAAAGGATGAGTTCATGTCCTTTGCAAGGACATGGATGAAGCTGGAAACCATCATTCTCAGCAAACTAACACAGGAACAGAAAAACACACACCGCATGTTCTCACTCATAAGTGGGAGTTGAACAATGAGAACACATGGACATAGGGAGGGGAACATCACACACCGGGGCCTGTCAGCAGATAGAGGGCTAGGAGAGGGATAGCATTAGGAGAAATACCTAATGTAGGTGACCAGTTGATGGGTGCAGCAAACCACCATGGCACGTGTATACCTATGTAACAAACCTGCACGTTCTACACATGTATCTCAGAACTTAAAGTATACATAAAAAAGGGAAATATATTAAAAAAAAGAATGACAACAAAATGGAATGGGAGCTGAAGGTAGATGTGTAATAATAAAGGATTATTCTTAGGATCTGAGAATAATTATTCTTAAGATCTTTGAATGTCTGAGTGCTAATGGGAAATATTCAAGAAGGAAGAGAGAATGGATGGTACACAAGAGGAAGTGGAGATTGCATTATGTTTGAACAAGTGAGAGGAGACAGAATCTGGTTCTGAAGTGGCAAGGAGCACATATATTTCACCCATAATAGGAGACAAGGCAATGGATAGGAGCACTCTCCATGACATATCATATTTCTCTGTTTTGTAAAATGATCATGTATTCAGCAACATTGCTACAAGGTCTTATCAGTATAATAATTTCGTATTTTTTGTAGTTCTTGTTAATTTATGTAGCTACTCATGTGTCTGCAAAGGACAGTTTTATATGTTGTCTTCCTTTCCAATTGATAGCCCTCTGTAATAGCGATTAGTACTATCCATCAATATTTTCAAATCTTCCCCCTTCTTGATCTGTATAAGGATTTTACTTTGTAGCTTCCCTGCTTCTCAGTGGGGCTACGTGACTATTTCTGAACAATGAAGTTTTGAGCATTTAATTGTAGATGCTACATCTACCTAAGCTGTTATTTCCCTTAGATACAATGACTGGCATGTTTAAGATTGTGGTTATGCCATCCTCACCTTAGTAATAATGAGCCCAGACCTTCTGCCAATCATGTAGATCATTTAGCATGAGCAAGACACAAATTCCTGTGATTCTTAAACAAGTATAATGCTTGAGTTTTATGAACTGCAACATAAGTGAGCCCATTCTGATTAATATGTTTCTTTTTTTTTTTTTTTAGTTGATTGCATTGTGTCAGGATCTCCAATACCATGAGGCAGATAATACAAGGTGAGAGTAGAGACTCCTGTATTATTAAGTGCCATTAAGTATGGTTTGTCATAAGCCTTTTATCAATTAAGTAATTTTCAATTTATTTAGAGTTATCCAGAACTTTTATAATAAATGGAAATAGGATACCATCAAATGAATTTTCTGCACCTATTCAGTTAATGTGATTTTTCTCCTTTAATCCATTAGTGAAATATATTTCTGTTATTACACATATTTGAATTCCTCAGGTAAACCCTTGTTTAATCATGATTTAATGTTTATTTGCAGTTCAGCACTTAAATTTGTAAGTGGGAAGGGCCTATCATTTTATTTATCATATTATTTTCATTAATATCAATGCCCTTAAGTCCACCCTTCTTTTTTATTTGCCTCATCTTGTAGCTTCAGCCCAAGTGCAAAGTATTAGGGGTGATGTGGTGGAGTCAGGCATTAAAAACTAATAAAGTCCCAGAATAAAGACAAGGAAAGAAAAAGAGGCATGGAAAGACAGGAGCATATTTTTAGGCTGAAGAGATGAAGTGCATAGAGAGAATTAAGGTGCAATGGAAAAAAATTATTAATGGAGCAAGGCTCCAGAGTAGAGAAATATGATGGTGTCCCAGTCAGTTTGAGTGGCTATTACAAATGACCATAGACTGGGTGGCTTACACATTTATTTCTCACAATTCTGGAAGTCCATCTTCTTCTCTTTCTCCAGACACTGAACTTAGATTTTCTTTTGGAAAACTGCCTCTCCTATGCTTTTAATTTGTATAATTTTAGGAGAGACACATTTCTGAGGCATGGGATGCCTCAGTGACCCAGGCATGTAGCCCACGCCAACATACAGTAGTTGGCTCCGAGGTAAACATGTCTTTATAGCTGTGGACATTATAATCAATAAGCATCAGTCCTGGAACTGTTGCTGAAAACATGAGGTAGGAGAAGCTCCTTACTGATGGTGACAAACTGGCAGAATGTAATTCTGAAGCTGCTAGGAGGCCCAAATGAGGAAAACATGTATGACAAGCCAAAAGAAGAAAGAAAATTCAGGATAAAAAAGGAGAAACATTCTTGATAATGTCATTTGAGTCCTGAGATACATCCATGCCAGAAGATGAACTCCTGAGTTTTCGGATACAACACCAATGAATACCTCTTTGGAAGTTTGAGTTTGATTTTTGAATCATTAAAGACTCATCTTTTTAAATAACCACCTACAACATTCTTCCCACCTACATGCCTCTGAGGCATCTACTGTGTATTGCACTAATTCAGTGTTTATGGCAAAGTGACCCATATGGTCGTTTCCATCGTGATATGCTTTGGCTGTGTCCCCACCCAAAACACATCTTGAATTGTAGCTACCGTAATTCCTATGTGCACGAGAGGGACCCAGGGGGAGGCAACTGAATCAAGGGGGCAGGTCTTTTCCATGCTGTTCTCGTGATAGTGAGTAAGTCTCACGAGACCTCATGGTTTTATAAAGGGGAATTCCCCTGCACATGCTCTCTTGCCTGCCGCCATGTAAGACATGATATTGCCCCTCATTCTCCTTCCATCATGATAGTGAGGCCTCCCTAGCCATGTGGAACTGTGAGCCCATTAAACCTCTTTCCTTTATAAATTACCCAGTCTCAGGTATGTCTTTATTAGCAGCGTGAGAACATGCTAATACATATGGTTGTGTACATTTCTTGCCTCTTCATCTAAATGTCAGTATTGGAAGGCAGTCTATTCAGACCTGCAGCCAGACTTCCTGAGGTTTGAATCCTGGCTCCACCACTCACTTGCTAAGTGACCTTAAGCAAAGCACTTCACCTTTTTGTGCTTCTGATTCATTATCTATACAATGGGAATTATAATGGTAATACCTCATAGGGTAATTGTAAGGAGTTAATATATATAAAGCCCTTGGAAAAATATCCAGTACATAATATACATCATACAAGTAAGCCCCATGTAAGTGTGAGCTATTTTTATTACTATAATTATCACAATGATTATGATCATTATTAGTTATAACCCCACTGCCTACTGCTGTGCCCCTCAATTATAGAATGAATCACTCTTAACTATTACATAAGAAGATTTTAATGTTACTTGTTTTTCTGATCCTACAGTGTTAACAGGGACCAAACGACCAAAGCATAATGAGACAGCCTCTGTCAGCTCAGTTCACAATGCTATAAATGTCCCAAAACTTCCTGCCTCACTCCTGCTATTTCCTTCACCTTTCCATCCATTCCTAGCCTTAATCAATTCCTGCCCTTTTATATTCATCTCTCATGCCCAGCATCCAATGGGCCGTCAAACTTAATGGTAGAGTTTAATCTCAGCATTTCTCCTTGGTCATTGTTGGGTATTAATCTTCCGTCTTTTATCTGTTTCTCTCATCTGCTTCTCTTATCTTATGCTAGTTTCCCTGAATTACCACAGCCTGCCCTCCCATGAGGGTAGATCAACTAACCCCTTGTCAAAAGACAAAGTTACAATATATTTAGTTTCAGAACTAACTAACTTTATTTGTGATGCATGAATCACAGCACCCTCCATTCTACAAAACAGAATAAGGGATCCCACTGGGAAATGGCAGAACAGTGGGATTTATAAGGTGGGAACAAAAAACAACAATAGAAAAAACTGATTGGTTAATATCAGGTTACTTCAAGTTCCTTTTTTTGATAAGGGTTAATGCAGAGGGGACTTCCTTGTTATGCTGGCTCAGGTAGACTGGAATCTTCTGTTTTCAGGGAAAATCAAACAGTCTGTTTGGGAATCTATGTACTTCCTTAAAGTTTCAATTTGATGATGTGGCATTTAGCATGAATGACTCCAGTTTAGCTTGGCCTGGTCTACTGGGGCCTAGTGCAGAGGCTCAGTCCGAAACAATGGGTCATAATTTTGCATAACAACCTAAGAAAAGACTATCTACTCTACTGCAAAGCTTTAGGACATACCTTAATCAGGATTTAAAATGTAGCTTCCAAGACACAGGAAGTAGCTAGTACTTTGTATTGGAAAAGGACTAAGAATGAACATATATCTTCTCTTAAACTAAAATCTCTCCTCGTGTCTGTTTCTTCTATAAGTTTAAGAAGAATGTCTAGGTCTGGTAGCTCCATTCCATGTGAGTGGCACTCAGTCACATGAGCAAGGTTAGGATACTGATGGGGTCACATTAATTGCTCACAATCTAAGGAAAGTGGGTGGAAGCAAAGGGGCCAACTAGTTTTCAAGACCTGAGGACCACTGATTTCCATTTAAAGAATACAAGATGTATTTAAGGCCTAGCCAGTTGTGAGAATTTCTCATCACCAGTCTCAATACAGAAATAACTGGCGTCATTCAGAATGTTATCTGAAACAAAGTGGAGGATGAAGTTGGCAAAAGGCTCAAAACCCATAAAAACACTTATGATTTAAACATGAGATGTTTCCCTGTGCAAATTTGGAATGATTTGCTGGTCTACGGTCCTGTTGGAGGAAAGAAATGCTCAGTTTGGGAAATAAAGGAAGAAAACATATCAATGTTTTGCCCATAATATTGGGAGAAATAGAATTATCTGAACCATATGAATTCAAAAAGTACTCGCATGACAAAAACACATTTACTATATTTAGAATATGACTTAAGAACAGTATTTCAAACTCCCAGAAATTTGCTAGTGGAATTTTTAAAGCAATTTTTAGTTTTTACATAATAAATATATATGGTGTACTTTTATATATGAATACACTCAGACAATTTTTCTGTATGGCTTGCTACAAAAATTATTACAGGTCAAATGATAACTCATGAAAGCTTATATAATAACAGAGGGCATGTAATGTTGGTTGCTGATTTTTTTTTTCACCCAAAACAAAGTAGGAAGGTGCACATGCCATGTTAAATATTGAAAAAACTAATGTTTATTTAAGAGGAAAAAATGAGCTCACCCATTAGGCCTTGGTGTAAAAGTTTTTTCTAGGTCACTTTTCCCAGAAGCAGACCCTGAGATGAAGGTTCATAGGCAAGCGATTTATCAAGTAAATGCTTATTAGTGATCCTAATAAAAGGGTGAAGTAAGCAGGAAAGTGAAGGCGAGGAAGCCAGGTAAGAGTGTGACCTCAAGCCTTTCCCACACAGGATAACCTCAGCCTAATCCCACAGGGGAGCTCTGGAGAGTAAGTCACATCTCAGAGTTGTACTTATTTGTGTCAAGACAGTTGGGCTTTCAAATTCCCACATAGTCATGGGCTAAGGGTCACACCAGGAGGACGGAAATTCCCATGCGTTCAGTCAAAGGCTCCAGTAGGCTGAATAAAGTCCTCCAAAAAATTGCTATAGTTTATGAATGATGTGAACAAAAGAATGTTAAAGCCTGAAGACACACAGGATGTTCATTTGTTTATCTAAATAATGCCCTATACCATTATTATTACCTTTCTTATCTTAAAATACTGGGTAAACATATATGTACAATTCAAACACAGGGTATCATCCCAATATGAGTGGATAAGTTTAATTTGCCTATATGAATCAGCTCAAGCCGAAAAGGCTTTACTCTTTTATCCACTATTTTTTATTTATCCAGTCATTCAAAAGTATTCATTGATTGACCACTATGGAGCGTCTATTTGACACTGTTGTCAATATCTTTGGAGTCACAAAAAAACTTGTTTTGAATCCCGGCTCCACTGCTTAACAACAATGTGACTTAGAGAAAATGCCTAAGTCCTCTAAGTCTCTGTTTATACAAGTGTAAAATGGGAACAATCATATCAAGGATTCAACCACATAATGCGTGTAACTGACTTTACACAGTGCCTGGCACATGGTAAGTGTTCCATACATGTTAATATAATAACAATAATGATAATGATAGTTTTTGAGTCACAGTGATAACTTCTGTGTATGAAATAGTATACTTGAAAGGAAAACAAGATTGCCCTGCCTCAGAGCTTAATGTCTTAGAAGTTAACACCTAAGTAAATATTTAGCAATAGAAAAGATAAATAATACAACAGAATAATGTATAATTGATGCTGAATGATATACATAAAAAAACAGATACCCCACCACTAAAATCTCCTCCCCACTAATATATTCTCCACAGTTACACTTGTGTTCTGTTTCTAAAATATAGCTTTAATAGTGAGACTCCTCTGTCCCTAAATTGTTGATGGCCCTTTCTCACTTACATAAAAATGTCCAGGCATCAAAGCATTCACCCATGATCTACATGTTCCCCAAACCTCACAATGTACTATAGTCACATCTTTTATTTCATCCCCCTTCATATTTTACCAGAACTATCCAGAATATGCAGTATTCTTTTTTACTTTAGTGTCACTGCTCAAGTAGTCCCTTCAGTGTGGAGTATCTTTTCTCCAATTCTTACTGTTGAAGTTTTCCATCCTTGGATGTCCATCCCAAGTATCACCTCTTGTACAAAACCTCCCCATCTCTTTCATTCAAATTACCTCTCCCCATCCATGTTCATATAGCACATTATGTGCTTTACACATAATCAGGTACAGAAAATGTTTAGAGGAAAAATCGCTTGGAAGAAGAGGTTTGTGCACAGAGTGGCTGGCCCAAAATGCAAAATGTCAGTCTTTACATTAGACTGGAAGTTTCTTGAGGCCTGAGATGACCTCTAAGATATCAGAAAGAACTTATAAATGAAGAAGAAACATTAGCATAATTATAATATTATAGAAACGAAAGGATAATTTCAAGGAAATAGACAAGGGGATTTGTATTAGTCCATTTTCACACTGCTGTAAAGAAATTCCTGAGACTGGGTAATTTATCAAGGGAAAGAGGTTTAACTGACTCACAGTTCCACATGGCTGGGGAGGCCTCAGGCAACCTACAATCATGGTGGAAGGGGAAGCAGACACGTCTTACATGGTGGCAGGCTAGAAAGAGAGAGAGAGAGAGTGTGTGTGTGTGTGTGTGTGTAGGAGGAACTGTCAAACACTTTTAAACCCATCAGATATCATGAGAACTCACTCACTATCACAAAAACAGCACGAGGGGAAACTTCCCCCATGATCCAATTACCTCCCACCAGGTCCCTCCCTCAATACATGGAGATTCTGGGGATTACAATTCAAAATGAGATTTGGGTAGAAGCACAGAGCCAAACCATATCAGAACTGATGTCACATACTTCAGACAAGTCAAAGAAAATAATGATTGAAAGAGACCTGTACAAGTAAGTTATTGGTTATTTTGGGAAATGCGATTTTCCAAATATACTGTACTTATTTACTATACAAATATATTATGATAGAAAGATAGATGAGAATATTGAAAATATAAAACTATGAGTGGTATACTAGTTGCTCAGAGTACAAATAAGTTATAAGAGACATGGAAGCTGGTGTATGAGATTGAGGAGGTTTTGTCAAGAGGAAGTAATTTGCAAGATTTTTAAAAAGTTATTTTTTGTTAAGGGACAGAGGGAAATGATTCATTTAAGAGAGATATTTAGGTCAGGTGCAGTGGATCACATTTGTAATCCTAGCACTTTGGAAGGGCTGAGGCAGGTGGATTGCTTGAGCTCAAGAGTTCAATACCAGCCTGGGAAACATGGTGAAATCCCATCTTCACAAAAAATACAAAAATTAGCCGAGCCTGATCGCTTGCGCCTGTACTTTCAGCTACTTGGGGGGCTGAGGCAGGATGATCAATTGAGCCCAGGAGGCAGAGGTTGCAGTGATCCAAGATTGTGCCACTGCGCTCCAGCCTGGGTAACAAAGTGAGACCCTGTCTCAGAAAAAAAGAGAGAGAGAGAGAGAGATTTAAAATGTAGGAGGAAAGAATTATTTGAGAAGGAACGGATTTTTTTTTTAGCTAGACTCAAAACTGATTACAGTTAATCAATGTAATTGTATAATTCCTGTAATTTTATAAAAGGAGATTAAAACCATTCAAACACCAACCTGACCTTTTTGTAAGTTAGCATTTCTCCATTATGTAGGTAGACTCATGTATTTGGATTACAACAGCAGTTGTTGGTCCACTGCTCCATTCTTAGGGAAATTCTCAACTGGTTTTATATAACCTTCTGGAAGACTGAGGTTCTCCCTTCAAGCTCCCATCCCCATGCAAGATGACAAGATTCCCCACTCTCTGTTAAAGGAAGTTTCTAGGTATTCAAGACTGCTAAAGTGCAGCTTGTCTGTCCATGGAAGACACAGTGACAGGTGTAACCCTGGAGGGTGTGTTTATCAGAGGTCATTTCTGAAAAAGGGCCTTTCCTTTTCCTCTCACTTTGAGAATTCCTAGTGTCATCTTTCAGTTCTTTCCCTATAGAGTCACAGTCTGCTTTTTCTTTTCCCTTTCTCCAACTCCAAGCCCTCAATCTTGTGGTCTATGGGAAAAGAAACAAAACAAAACATGACCCAAAAATCTGTTTAGCATTTAAGTTGATTATTTCTTTGAATCTTTTTTTCAGCATTGGTGTGGCTGAAGTAGGCAAAAAACCCTCAAGATACTAGTGAGAGGAAAAAAAGGGTAGGAAAATACATAGAAAACAAACATTAATGGCCTGAGACATACCCTTGCCAGGTTATTAAACAGATTAACAATAATAAAATGGTTTCACTCTATTTAGTGCTTACTATGTGGCCTTTAAACACATAACTTTTGTTTTCAAACATGTAACTTATGTAATCATCACAACAGCCCAATGAGAAAGGTGCAATTATTTTTATCATTCTACAGAAAAGAAAACCAAAGCGCAGAGAAGTTAAGTATTTTGGCCAAGGTGACACTGGCGAAACTAGAATTTTGAGTCTAAGCTGTCCAGTTCCAATTCTACACTCTTGATCACTACTGCACATTTTAAAGACACAATGTTCTTAGTTTTGCTGAATTACTATTTCTCCTAATTAAAACAATAACAACAACACTTCTGGGTATTATTTCAAATATAAATATTATTTTGATAAGATTACCTTGTAGAGAAAGATTATTTCATGTAAGTCAGGGAATTAAAAATCAAGATTCCTTGGCTCCTGTACTGGCCCAGCTACCAAAGCAGAATTACCAATGTCTAGTGAGAATGAAATCATATTGAGAATATTTTCTGTTAGACTCTCAGCAGAGTGATACTCAGTAACTAGTCAATTGCCCTGATTTATATTGATGATTCACAAAACTGCATATAACTTGCTGTGAAAATATGTAGGTGGTTGTTAGATATCTGAAGAAATGTGGAATTGCCAAAATAGATTTGTCTCAGTTGTATGATTTCAATTAAGTTTTTAAATAAGTGCTTTATACATTGCTTGAGTAATTTGAAAATCTACAGATATACAGCATATTTATTTCATATGAATTCTCAGGTACGTAATGATAGCTATCTCTGTAAACTTGCTATAAATATTCTCAACATCCAAATGAAATCTTCCAGAGAGAATCATCTACGGACACAAATAGAAATGTTACAGAGGAAAAATAACAAACTAGTAATTACCTTTGGTTTCCCATAGACTTTCTATACAGAATTAATTCATCCCTTATCTCAGCAGTATCTAAAGCAATAGTTATCAATCTCTAGTTTGTTCATTCAGAGGAGCTAGTTACAGCTTTAAAATGTAGATTCTGAAACACCCCCAGGGCTTCTGATTCATTAGGTCTGGAAAGGACCCCAAAGTCTGAAATACATATATATGTGTGTGTGTGTGTGCATGTATATATATGTGTGTGTGTGTGTGTGTATCATATATATGTATATATCATATAGATATGTGATATTTTGGTATTTTCTTGATAGGAATAACATTTTGATGACTTTTTCTTTTAAATTTTATTTTAGGTTCAATGGGTACATATGCAGGTTTGTTACCCGGGTAAACTATGTGACGCTAAAGTTTGAGATATGAATGATCACGTCATTCAGATAGTGAGTATAGTACCCAATGGGTAGGTTTTCAATCCTTGCCCCACCCCAACACTCCCTTATCTAGTAGCCGCCAGTGTCTATTGTTCCCATCTTTATGTCCATGTGTACTCAATGTTTAGTTCCCATTTATAAATGAGAACATGCATTATTTGGTTTTCTGTTCCTTCATTCATTTGCTTAGGACAATGTCCTCCAGCTGCATCCATGTTGCTGCAAAAGACATGATTTCCTTCTTTCTCATGGCTGTGTAGTATTCCATGCTATATATATGTACCACATTTTCTTTATCCAGTCCCAATCTGTATTTTAAATAATCCCTGTGGGAATTCTGATGCAGATGGTTAGCCCCTCACACTTCAGAAAATACAGATCAGAGGCACATGAAGTCAAGGAAATGTGTGGCTGTTTTTGACATGCATGCTTTGCTCAGGTAGCACCTGGACAGAAGGCCACTTACCTGGTTTTGTTCACTCTATGGGCCGACAATTGGCTGCATGGTCAACACGTGGTTTAAAAATTAAGATACTTCCTTAAACCACTGCTGAAGGAGTCAGTGACTTGAGGTTTCAAAAAACAACACAAAAACTAGTTGAAAAGGACTCAACCTGGAATGTAGAATAAAATATTTATTATTTATTCAATAGTTAATGTAAACAAACATGTATACAGCAAACTTTTAGGAGCTGTTAATTTCTCATTCCTCTTCACAGAAGGACTAAAGAAGCTTTAGCCTAGATGAGGCAGGGGTAATGTTTTTATCCTCTTATTGCATGACTCCTCATTTATTTGACTTGGCTTAATGGGATCTACTGATTCTTATCTTGCCTCACAAATGTGAATGTCAATTCTGGCACGTGGTACACTGTGCTAATTTTAATATTTTTAGACTATTTATAATTGTTCATAAAGATCTTCATCAATTATACATCTATATCTTTGGTTACTCATATTTTTATTAGGTACTATATATATCTGTGTGGAATTAAAAACTTGTTTTTCCTCCAACTTGGTGAATATGTTGACCATGTCCAGCTGTGACAGATGGGGATGGATATCATCTTTGTTATGACCCAGTGAGGATGATAGAGGCAGCCTTCCCTTTTCACAGGAAGAGCAGGGCTGCCAAATGGAGTGATGTCTGAAACAGTTTCCAAAAATGGGCAGAAGATTTGACTGTTTTTAGCATGTGTCACATAATCCAATGCCCACAAGGACGCTGCTATTTAAACATACGACTCCCCCTTCATTCTCCCTTCTGTGTGGGTTGCACAAGCTTAGTTAATGTTACTCTGTTGGTTCTTTTGTGATACAGACAGAGTTTCATCAAAACCTACTTGTTGGGGTTGCAGTTTAAGGTGGAAAAGAAAGACATTTATAGTGTTCTTGGAAAGTTTGGAATTTCACAGATTAGATTTTTTTGGGTGGAAATAAACTGTCATAAAAAATAAATTGTCAACACACCAAAACCTGTACAGAGATAACTGATTATTTTTTTTCCAATTACTTCTTTCAGGGATAATTTAATTTTCTAGGAAAAAGGGATAAATGGCATGATATATTTTTTCTTTACATCCTTCATTCTATGATTTTTAATCTGAAAAATTTTTAATTCATAAACAGTACAGTGCTAATTGAAAGAGTTAGTTACTCTTATGCTTCTGCAGTAAGCACCTCTGATCTCTAAGGTACCTCGGGTAACCAGTGCACAGATACGAACTCTTAAGTAATCTGCAGCACTGGGAATTGGAGTCCACACAGGAAACCCAAAAGCATTCAAGGTCAAACATCTGCAAACCAAAAGTATGGTGTAGGAAGCTTCTGAAGTCAATCAGAAAGAATATCCATATTTCAGCTACATTAAAAAGTATGAGAGAAATCTGTTATCCTAAATGCAAGGAAAACAAAATAAAATCTTGTCTTTGCCTTTAAGACTATATATTTTAACAACAACAACAACAAAAGATTAGAATCACTCTCTGCCTTCTGCTTTAACGTAAGTTCATTCTAGTTACATTCTTATAACAGAGCTCCAGAAGCAGCTGTATTTTACTTTTCTTTCTCAGACATATATCAGAATTCATATATCAGAGCCTACACAGTCTCCATTTGAGATATCTAACACTTCTCAAGATTTTAAAGCTTTTGTTGCCTATACAGTCTCCATTTTGGAATATCTTACACTTCTCAAGATTTTAAAGCTTTTGTTTAACCCATTTGTGTGATATTTCAGGGGAGGGGGTAAGTTTTTGCTTTTTCCTTGCAACATTTTTACTCAAAGTCCCAACCAAATTTCTAATTAAAAGAACCATCCAGCATTTGTATTTTTGATGATTACTTTCAAAGCAAGGAAACACATCAGTGTGATTAAACTGAAAACAAAATAAAGTTGCAGTTTTTTCTAAAATAAATAGGTCCCAAAGCTCAAGTGAATATTGGTTCATTAGTTGTGACAAATGTAAGATATTAACAAAAGGGAAAAGGGCCATGCATGGTGGCTCATGCCTGTAACCCCAGCACTGTTAAGAAGCCAAAATATGAGGAATGCCTTGAGGCCAGGAGTTTGAGACCAGTCTGGGCAATGTAGCAAGACCCAATCTTTATTTAAAAATGAAAAAAAAAACTCAGGCATGGTGGTGCATGCCTATAGTCCCAGCTACTCAGGAGGCTAAGGCAGAAGGATTGCTTGATCCTGGGAGTTCAAGGGTACAATTAGCTGAGATTATGCCACTGTACTCCAGCCTGGGTGACAGAGTGAGGCCCTGTTTCTAGAATAAATGCATACTTTTTTTAAAGACAAGGGAAATCTGGAGGTATGTATATAGGAACTCTCTATACTATCCTTGCAACTTCTTTGTAATTATAATAAAACTATAGTTATGACCTGCATAATGATGTTTCAGTCAACAGCAGACTGCAAATTATAGGGACAGGAGGCAGCCAAATACCTAGGCAGATTGGAGAGGGTCTCTGGTGAAACCCTACCTCCAAGCCAAAGACAGTTTAAAGCCTTGAAAACCAAGCTACAAGCTAAATCCTCAGACGGGATTGAAAACTTGTCTTCCTGTTTGGCATGCTTTCCTCTGATTGATCCCCTCCCTTCACCTATTGTACATATATCTACTCTTTCTTAATTGGTTTTCTATACTGTATGCCCACCTTGGAATGATGTCTTTGCTTTAACCTTTTTTACATACTCACAAACCAATCAGCAGGCACTCCCCATTCTGAATCTATTAAATGCCCCAGGCCCAGCCACATGGCAGGGGATTTTCCTGGCTTTGGATAGGGGAACCACCCTTCCCCAACTGTATCCCCTCTCCAATGAGAGTTTTCCTTTTGCTTAATAAACTTTACTTCACTCACACTCCCGTGTCCATGAGCCTAATTCTTCCTGGTCATGAGACAAGAACTCAAACCTAGCTGAGCTAAGGAGCAGAAAAACTGTATCACATATATGAAGGTGGTCCTGTAAGATTATAATGGAGCTGAAAATTTCCTATTGCCTAGTGATGTCAGAACCATGGTACTTGATATGGTTTGAATTTGTGTCCTCACCCAAATCTCATGTCATTTGTAATACTCGATGTTGGAAAAGGGGCCTGGTAGGAGGTGACTAGATCATAGGGTGGATTTCCCCCTTGCTGCTCTCAGGATGCTGAGTGAGTTCTCATGTGATCTGGTTGTTTAAAAGTGTGCATTGCCTCGCCCTTTGCTGTCTTCTTCCTCTGACCATGATTCCAGCTCCTGCCTGCTTCTCCTTCACCTTCTGCCATAATTGTAAGTTTCCTGAGGCCTCTCTAGCCATGCTTCCTATACAGACCATGGAACTGTGAGCCAATGAAACCTTTTTTTTTTATAAATTACTCAGTCTCAGGTATTTCTTTATAGCAGTGCAAGAATGAACTAATACAGTAGTATTGTAGCACAATGCATTATTCCCATGTTTGTGGTGATGCTGGTGTAAACAAACCTACTGGCTGCTAGCCGTATAAAAGTATAGCACATACAGTTATATACAGTACATAATACTTGATAATTATAACAACTATGTTATTGGTTTATATATTTACCATTATTCAAATATAATGATTTGCCATTACTTTAGAGTGTACTCCTTCTGCTTAATTTCTTCAAGTTAACCAAAAAATAGCTTCAGGCAGGTATTTCAGGAGGTATTCCAGAAGAAGACATTGTTATCCTAGGAGGTGACAGCTCAATGAGTGTTATTGCCCCGTGAAGACCTTCCAGTGGGACAAAATGTAGAGGTGAAAGACAGTGATATTGATGATCCTGACATGGCCTAGGCTAATGCTGTGTTTGTCTAAGTTTTTAACAAAGAAAGTTTGAAAGTTACAGAAAAACTTTAAAAGTTAGAAACAGAAAAAAGCTTATAGAATGAGGGCACAAAGAGAAAATATTTTTGTATAGCTGTACAATGTGTTTGTGTTTTAAGTTCTGTTATTATAAGTGTCAAAAAGCTTTGGAAAATGTAAAAGTTCATAAAATAAAAATGTTACCATAAGCTAAGGTTAATTTATTGTTAAAGAAAGAAAATATGTTCAATTAAATTTAGTGTAGCCTAAGTGTATAGTGTTTATAACGCCTACAGTAGTATATGGTAATGTCCTAGGTGTTCACATTCATTCACCACTCACCACTCACTGACCCAGAGCAAGTTCAGTCCTGCAAGCTCCGTTCACGGTAAGTACCCTATACAAGTACGCCATTTTTTATCTTACATACCATATTTTTACTGTACCTTTTCTATGTTTAGATCTGCTTAGATACACACACACTTCCCATTATGTTCCAATTGCTACAGTATTCGGTACAGCAATATGCTGTACAGATTTGTAGCCGAGGACAAATAGGCTATACCACAGCTTAAGTGTCTAGTAGGCTGTAACATCTAGGTTTGTGTGAGTAAACTCTGATGTTTGCACAATGACAAAATTGCCTCATGATTAGTTTCTCAGGACATATCCCTGTTATTAAGCAATGCATGATTGCATTTAAAAATATACATTTAAAGCTTAAGGTACAAACAGCAGAGATAAAAGGTGAAAATTACATGAACCTTTGAAGATTATCTAGTCTAAACAACTGCTGAGTGTCAGAATGTTTTCATCGACATCACCCATAAAGGATTATCTAGTCTAGATACCCTTGAATTATATTTCATCAGAAGAATCTTTAAGCCAAGGCAACCCAATAAATATATTTTGGGGACTCCTCTAAGAGAAAGTTACCCCCTTTTTTAAGTCCAAATCTCTCTCTCTGTATGGATTCCATTTTAGAGATATTCTTGGGTTCCTAGTAAGCCTTTAGCTCCTCAAGGACTGGGACTCTTCAATCTTTGTACTCTCTACTCAATACATGTTAAATATAAAACAAATTAAATTCCTTGTAGTAGTTTGCTCAGGCTGCTGTTCTGTGTGGGAAACGCATGAGGGAAGAAGAAAAGACACACCCACAATACCTTTAAGGGCAAACAAGCTTTGTCCCACATAAATGGCAATGCAGATATAATAAGCAAATGATATAATAAACAAATTAATATCATAAGCCAATTGCAATGGGAAGGGGAGAAGGGAAAAGATATCTATATATATGTATATATATTTATACTCACCAGACGATAGAGGATTCACCACCAGACTGGGAAGCAACAGCCTGGGCTCCAGAGTCAGCCACTCGTCCATGTACAGATGAGGAGAGGTCTCATGAAGCTTCGCTACAGTCTGGGACTGTAGCTCTTTTTGTAATGAGTTGTTTGACATGAGGCCCAGTCATGAGGGCCCTTCACGACAAGGCTCAAGGAACACAAAAAGGTCAACTTGTTTTTACGATTGTCTATTGTTTTTCAAAAACTAACATATAGGAATAGATTAAAATAGAGATTTCTCTGAAACGGCGCTGGATGAAGGCCTCAGGGAGCTCACACAGCCTGTTCCGGGACTTGGTGACCATCGTTTGTGGACACGTTTGATTGAGTTCACATTTAATATTTAACTTTTCCTCCACATTTGGCCTCAATTTGATACTCAATTGTACGAAAATACCCTTAGAGATACACGGGAAAGGCACAGTTGATATAGATTACAGATACAGGGTAAACACAGGAGAATTAAAAGCACAACTAATAAAAACCACACCCACCACGGCTTTGCAAGGAGAGTCATATGGTGAGAATTGTCAGGGACACACACGTAACATTCAATTTGCAGTAAAGCACAAATCCCTCATTGGGCTGCGGTAAGCATATCTGATGCCATTCCATTTTTCTTTTTTTTTTTCCAAGTAATTTTTTTATTATTATTATACTTTAAATTCTAGGGTACATGTGTACAACGTGCAGGTTTGTTACATATGTATATATGTGCTATGTTGGTGTGTTGCACCCATTAACTTGTCATTTACATTAGGTATATCTCCTAATACTATCCCTCTCCCCTCCCCCCACCCCACAACAGGCCCCAGTGTATGATGTTCCCCTTCCTGTGTCCAAGTGTTCTTATTGTTCAATTCCCACCTATGAGTGAGAACATGCGGTGTTTGGTTTTTTGTCCTTGTGATAGTTTGCTAAGAATGATGGTTTCCAGCTTCATCCATGTCCCTACAAAGGACATGAACTCATTCTTTTTTATGACTGCATAGTATTCCATGGTGTGTGTGTGCCACATTTTCTTAATCCAGTCTATCATTGATGGACATTTGGGTTGGTTCCAAGTCTGCTATTGTGAATAGCGCTGCAATAAACATATATGTGCATGTGTCTTTATAGCAGCATGATTTATAATCCTTTGGGTATATACCCAGTAATGGGATGGCTGGGTCAAATGGTATTTCTAGTTCAAGATCCTTGAGGAATTGCCACACTGTCTTCTACAATGGTTGTACTAGTTTACAGTCCCACCAACAGTGTAAAAGCTGCATAAATGTCTTCTTTTCTTCATATCCTTTGCCCACTTTTGGATGGGGTTGTTTGGTTTTTTTCTTGTAAATTTGTTTGAGTTCTTTGTACACCTTATGCAAAAATTAATTCAAGATGGATTAAAGACTTAAATGTTAGACCTAAAACCATAAAAATCCTAGAAGAAAACCTAGGCAATACCATTCAGGACATAGGCATGGGCAACGACTTCATGTGTAAAACACCAAAAGCAGTGGCAACAAAAGCCAAAATTGACAAATGGGATCTAATTAAACTAAAGAGCTTCTGCACAGCAAAAGAAACTACCATCAGAGTGAACAGGCAACCTACAGAATGGGAAAAAATTTTTGTAATCTACTCATCTGACAAAGGGCTAATGCCATTCCATTTTTCAATACAACAGTATGCAGCTGAGCAAATTTATCTGGTAACAACATAAGTTCAGTGCTACTGTCATTAAGAGCTTTATTTTACATGTAAGCTTAATATTTTAATTTATTTCTGTAGCAGGATCGTACCAGCGGCAGGGGAGAACACTGTGATAGGGTACCACCACCAGAGGGTCCGGTGCATTTGTAACCAGTGATGTTTGTAAGCATTTAGATTACTGGGGAGGGGAATATCATCCCAGATGGTGAATGAAATTAATGGCCACCCCCAAGTGCATCTCCCCCTCCAATGTGGGGGCAGCTATCACCACCCGTAGAATCCACATACCCAGAGGGCTCCCCAGAGAATGGAAAGAGTTCTCCTATAATTGTATTGCTGTAATGTGTAATTTAAGTTACAAAGGTGCTGTGCTTCATCTGGGCTTGGGCAAAAATAGACTGGTCTGGTTAAAAGAAGTCCAGGTTGGATTACAAGTGTTCTTATCCCACCCCAATTGGTATTGGCATATCCATTCGGAAATGTTAGCAAGGACGATTCTCCAAGGTAGCCCATTTCTGGCAGCCACTGGCAACTCGACACATAGCCAGCACTGACTGCAGTTAGCTTCTGTTGTCGCAGTGGCTACCCAGGTGTTGAACTCATTCTCGGCCTTAGACATGATGACCCAAGTACTGATTACTAGCAGACAGGTTATTCTCTGTAATAACAAAAATAGAGGGGAACATGATACTGTTTTTCATCTTTAGGAAATTGTTCTATGCCTTCATTTTCTGCTCCCATAGCTACAAGGTCACCAGCCTTAGGGGCAGAATCTGATGGACACTGTACCCATATTTTGGCTCCAGGATTATAAGTTGCCCTCTCTGGTGGACCCGAATTGTCTCATTCTATATGTTGTTTCTATTGGGACAGAAATTTCCTCCGTGGTTGACAAGGTACCACTAACAATTTAGCAACCCGCAGCTGCAATTTTATAGCAAAAGAATCCGGAGTGGTATTGTATAAAATGACCTTTAACTCTCCCTGGTAATCACTATCAATTATACCACCATAGATTATAATGCCTCTCATTGCAAGGCTTGAACATGTTGTAATCCATTTATCTGCATTCAAATTTGCAGTTACGGTGGAAATTTTGGCCCGCTGATGTGCTTGCTGATTAAATAGTCTGCTAAGGGAAAGAAGAGATGCATGAGCATCAACATGGAAAACCGTGCTAATGGTAGTGTGTGCAAGGATTCAGATATCTCCCAGTATTGTTTTCCCCAAACCTCTTCATTCCCAATTAACCATTTGTTTCGTCCCAAGTAGTAAGATCATTTGCTACTGATCAAGCGTTGGTATACAGGTGACAAATCCCTCTGGCCTCCTCCTGAATAGCTTGGAGGATGGCTACCAATTCAGGCAGCTGGTGGCTCCCACCACTTCCTTCATCAGAACCAGTGAGTTTTGGGGGAACTCGTGACCCAAATCATAATCATAAAGACATCATGGTTGAAGCAGAGGTGCTCCGTTTCCAGCGAAGCCCAATAGCAAGCTAACAGTCGATTCTTGAAAGGGGTATAAGTTTTGCCAGTCTCTGGCAGTTTCCAGATCCAAACCACAAAGGTACCCTCTTCCCATCTTGTTTCTGCCTAAGGCTCCAATTAGCACGTTGTTGTAGTTCTACTGGCCCATCCCGTATGGGCTGTAGATTTAGGACCAGTTGCACTGCTTGTTTAGCTTGTTCAAAAGCCATGCTCTCTTTCTCTCCCCAGTGAAAGTCATAGCGTTTTCTAGTGACTGCATGCAGAGGTTCTAAAATGATACTCAGGTGGGACTATGATGTCTCCAGAATCCAAACAAGGCAATAAATTTCTGGGCCGCCTTCTTAGTGGTAGGGGTTGCAAATTCTAGTACTTTAGCCTTAGCATTTGTTAAAATGGACTATTTACCTTATTGCATAGGATGCCAAGGAATTTTACAGTTTGTGCAGGTCCTTGAATTTTATTAGGGTTAATTTCCTGGCCTTCAGATAGGAGATGGATTTTTACCTGCTCCAAACCCTGGCTGACTAGTTCTTCAGTTTTACCCTAACCATGCCATTCAGATGGCTGCTTTTTTCAGCAATAAGCTGATAGCTTTGAGCCTATCTCAGTCAAGACATAGGCCTGGCATTGGGCCAGGGCCAGTCTGGAAGTCAGATTAGCATTTTCCTTTTCCAGCTTACATTTCTCTTGAAGCAACCAGTCCCTATCTTGACACATTAAATTATAAGCAGTAAGCAAGCACCATCCATGCCGGGAAATTCCCTCAGCATCCCCTTTACCAACTGGGATTCCCTGCAGCACTTCACGCAGTCAAATGTTGAAATCGCACCAATTTAGATTCCCAATTATCACAAAGGCCAGTTCCCCCGGGCCATTCGATCGCCAAGGAAAACTGAGGGAGTTCCCATCTCAGGATAGGGGAAGATCCTGAGTTCCCAGCCCAGACCCTGCAGCTAAAAAATGGCATGCTTTTGCTTTGAAATCCTGTTCGTGACGCCAAAAATGTTCTATGCAGGAAACGCATGAGGGGAGAAGAAAGGACGCACACACAATACCTTTAAGGGTAAACAAGCTTTATCCCAAGTAAATGGCAATGCAGATATAATAAGCAAATGATAGAATAAGCAAATTAATATAATAAGCAAATTGCAATGGGAAGGGGAGAAGGGAAAACAGATATATATATATATATATATATATTTACACTCACCAGACTATGGAAGATTCACCACCAGACTAGGAAGCAACAGCCTGGGCTCCTGAGTTGGCCACTCATCTGTGCAGACGAGGTCTCATGAAGCTTCGGTGCAATCTGGTACTCTAGCTCTTTTTGTAACGAGTTGTTTGTCATGAGGCCCAGTCATGAGGGCCCTTCATGACTGGGCTCAAGGAACACAAAAAGGTCAACTTGTTTTTATGATTTTCTGTTGTTTTTCAAAAACTAACATATAGGAATATATTAAAATAGAGATTTCTCTGAAACAGCGCTGGATGAAGGCCTCAAGGAGCTGACACAGCCTGTTCCGGGACTTGGTGACCGCTGTTTGTGCCCATGTTCAATTGAGTTCAAATATAATATTTAACTTTTCCTCCACAGCTGCCATAATAAAATACCAAAGACTGTGTGGCTTAAACAACAGAAATACAGTTGACCCTTGAATAATTTGGTGTTTAGGGGCACCAACCCCCCGTGCAGTCAAAAATCTGCATGTAACTTTTGGGTTTCCCAACACTTAACTACTAATAGCCTACTGTTGACCAGAAGCATTACTGATAACATAAACAGTTGATTTACCCATATTTTGTATGTTACATGTATTATATGCTATGTTCTTACAATAAAGTAAGCTAGAGAAAAGAAAATGTTATTAAGAAAAATCATAAGGGAGAGAAATATGTTTACTATTCATTAATTGGAATAAGTGGATCATCCTAAAGGTCTTCATCCTCACTATCTTCATGTTGAGAAGGCTGAGAAGGAGAACGAGGAGGAGGAGGAGGGAATAGTCTTGCTGTCTCTGGGATGGCAGAGGCAGAAGAAAATCCAGATAAAAATGGATCCACACTGCTCAAACCTGTGTGTGTGTGTGTGTATATATATTATATATATACAGGGTCTGTATACATAATCCATCATGGATCATGTATGTATATATATATATACACACATCTTATTAGTCCTGTCCCTCTAGAGAACCCTGATTAATACAGACCACTCATGACAGGCAAGGAACTTAGTGATTCTATATATAATATCTTTGACCATATGTGGGAACCAAGGAATATAATGAAGTTGGTTGGTGGGTTGCTCCTAAGTTCACTAGACAAAGTGATGAAAGGAAACATTTAACTCAGAGATTCTGTCTCTCAGCTCCAGAAGCACATACTGACCCTCAAATCTTTTAATATTGCCCTGAGTGAGAGTCTTATCCTCTGTAGGGAAAGAGCTGAAATTGTGGAAAATCAGACACAAGTTCTTATCATGCGAATGGCTGACCTGCAATAAAAGATGCATGCACAGACTTGTCAGGTGTCTACTGTTAAGGTGAGGGCATTGATTGAAAAAGAAGGGGACTCTGCAACTTGGAATGGGGACATGTGGGAGGACCCTGATGAGGCCAGAAGCACTGAGCTCCTAAATTCTGATGAGCCTTTTTTTGCCAGGGAAACAGCCTCCCATCCACACCACCTCCCCTCCCCTCCCCTCCCCTCCCCAACCCAGCCTTTCCACCTTTGTCTGAGATAAACCCTTCACTTCCTGACACAACAGTGATGGCCTCCCCTGAGGCAATTGCCAGGCAAGACAATGTTGATTCTCCTCAAGACCTACCCCCAACACCCCTGTTTGCTTCTAGACCTATAACTAAAGTCCTGGCAGGCCCCTAGAGGTGAGGTTCAGAGTATGACCCACGAGGCAGTGTGCTACATGCCAAAAGAACTGCTTGAGTTTTCTAATCTATATAAGCAGAAATCTGGAGAACAGGAATGGGAATGGATAGTAAGGGTGTGGGATAATGGTGGAAAGATGTAAAGTTAGATCAGGCTGAATTTATTGACATGGGCCTACTAAACAGGGATTCTGCATTTAATGTTGTAGCTTAGGGAGTTAAAAAAGGTTCCAATAATCGATTTGCTCGATTAGCTGAAACATGGATCAAAAGATGGCCCACTGTGAGTGAGCTGGAAATGCCTGATTTCCCTCGGTTTAATGTAGAGGAAGGGATCCAAAGGCTTAGGGAGAGTGAAACGCTGGAGTGGATTAGTCACTTTAGATCTACTCATTCCAACTGGGAGGGTCCAGAAGATATACCCTTCACAAATACTTTGCAAAATAGATTTGTGAGGGAAGCGCCTGCATCCTTGAAGAGCTCTGTGATTGCTCTTTTCTATATGCCAGATCTTATAGTGGGAACTGCAGTCACTCAACTACAAAATTTAAATGCAATGGGAATAATTGGATCCTGGGGTGGCAGGGGCAAAGTGACAGCACTCAACCATGAAAGGCAAGGTGGGCATAGTTACCG
The DNA here is from genome assembly GCF_028878055.3 of Symphalangus syndactylus. Lineage (NCBI taxonomy): Eukaryota > Metazoa > Chordata > Mammalia > Primates > Hylobatidae > Symphalangus > Symphalangus syndactylus. Next base: position 30,108,292 of record NC_072438.2, read on the forward strand.
TAATGGACAGCAGAGGCAAAGCAGCAAACAGAATAGTCTGATACATACATATATCAGAGGGAGGGACAGCATTAGGAGAAATCCCTAATGTAGATCACAGGTTGATGGGTGGAGCAAACCACCATTGCACGTGTATACCTATGTAACAAACCTGCACGTTCTGCACATGTACCCCAGAACCTAAAGTATAATAATAAAAAAAGCCCAAATCCAAATTCTAGTTAATCATTGGGCTTTGTCTCTGCCTTATCTTGTAAATGTGGGTGAGTGTGAAAGCTTGTGGAACTTTCCTTGAAAAAAAAAAAATAATAGATTTACCTGACTCTGATTTTTCTTGAATTTTTCTACTTCTCCGAATTCCTCAAAGAATGTCCACAGCCATTTGACAACTTCATTCACAATTTGTCTTAGCACCCTAGGTTGCAAGTCACTGCAGCCAAAAGGTTATAATTATAACAGTGAGTTGTTGCCAGCTGCTTTCTTGTAATCTTTTCATCCATCTGAACATGTCACTCTTATCCAAGTTCATTCCATGTTAGAGCCTATGTTGTCTATGCAGACTTCACCTGCCATTAGTCCACTGCATGAAAGTTCTAACTCTAAAATTCCCAGCCTCTGGCTGTTGGATAACTCTGTTTTACATCAAGGCATGCATTCATTCATTTATTTAGACTCTTACCAAATACTGACTAACCAGGGACACTCAGACACTTACTAAAGGGTTAACACTTATCAAAGGTGTTAAATATATGTTCATTCTTTGCATACATGAAGCCTTCTGATCCTCACAACAGCTTTATGAGGTATATTTCATTATTATTGTGTCCATTTTTAGATTATTAAAATGATACTCTAAAAGGTTAAATACTTTTAATTATCACAAGATGAACAAGGCACGATCCCAACACTCCAATTCACAATCCAATCATCTCTGAGCCTATGAAGTCTAAGTCATCAGTCCAAACAATCTTAACTGATACACTAATGAAGAGCTTCCTGAAATTGGGGTTAACCAAAAGCAGAACAGATGGTGCAAATTGTTAGGGAAATCAGGTAGCAAAGACAGAAGATAGAGGAAGAGAATGAGAAACGTACCTACGAACTAAGGGCGTTATCCTTTACAATATTAGAGCTTGAATTATGTCCTCCAAAAAAACAAAATCTTAACCCCTGTTGCCTGAATATAAGACCCTGTTTGGAAATGTAAAAGGGTCTTTGCAGATGTAATCAAGATAAGATGAGGTCATAATAGATTAGGGTGGTTCCCAATCCGATATGACTGGTGTCCTTATGAAAAGAGAAAGCAGAGACATAGGGAGGAGAACAATGTGTGAAGATGGAGATGCACAGTGGGAGGATAGCCATGGGAAGATGGAGACGGAGACTATGGTGATACTGTCACAGCCAAGGGATGCCTCGGGCAACCAGAAGTTGAAGGAGGCAAGGAAAGATCCTCTCCTCAAGACTTTAGAGGGAGTATGGCCTTGATGGCACCTTGATTTCAGACACCTAGCTTCGAGAAAAATGAGAGAATAAATTTCTGTTGCTTTAAGCCATCAAGTTTGTGGTACTTTGTTATGTCAGCCGTATGAAACTAATACAGCATTCAAGGCCAATTTAAATGCCACATCCCTGGTGAATATATTACTGGACACTTCTCAACTTAGAATGAGTTGCTCTCTGTGGCAGACCCATAGGACTTGATTTAAACTTGATTTGACATGTCCGTCATATAGTATGCACATTTATTCACTAGCTTGAAACTGCCTTTAACTCTTGGGCCTACATAGCACATTGCCTTATATATTAGCAGTAGCTCAATGAACATTTTTTGATTGGAATTATTGACCTGAATTATCTCAGAGAAGAAAAAGAAGAATGTATAGACTAAACAATTGTAGCCAAAATTTTTTTAAAATAGAATAAGTTTAGTGTTCAATAGCTCAGAACTTAAGTTGCTATTATATTAATTTTAAATTTCTTTATTATAAATTTTATGAAATTTGACTTAATGTAATCACTTGAGTTTAGAGATGAAGCCAAAACTGAAAAATTTCCATGCACCACCAACATGAAACTATAGTGGAAATGTATTGGCACAAGCTTTTCTAGTACTGAGGAATTTTAGGAAATGTGAGGATTCTACCAATCCAGGCATCATTCTATTAAGAATCGTTTTTCTCTTTCTCATAAAATAGAAAAGAAAATATTGTTATTTTAAGCTAATTATTTTGTATATAATTTCTGGTTGATTAAGGCTTACCACTAGTACTAGAATAGCGAATCTTTGGTAAGGAAAGCTATAATTGAAACAAAAAAGTTAACTCTGTAAACTACAACAGTATCTAATAGCAACTTTTCACACCTCATAGAGCAACCCTCTGCCTTCAAGGTCACGTTTCTATCCCTCTCCTTCTGCCACCTGAATGTGTCTGGCGGGGGGCAGGGAATAATTTCAGTGTGATCCTGTGAAAGTTAATTTGATGCATCCCAAAGCCATATAGAAGTAAACTTTGCATTATTTTGTATTTGCTTCATGAAGCATTGCAACTTTTCCTCTAAAATTAAATTCACCATTTATACTACTCTTATTGAAATTGCCATTTAGGGAAATTATAATTAAGAATCTCCTTTCTCCCTCATCAAAATGTTAACTCCCTAAGGATAAGAACCATATTTTATAACTCTGTATCCCATGTAGGATCATTTCTGGCACACTTTGAGTATTAATTGAGTACTTATTCCATTAATACTGGCTAAATTTAATTTAGGATACTTGTGCCATGGCCCTATTCCATTAACACATATAAACTAAACATTTATAAGTATAGTCCAATTAAAGAGAAATCCTGACTCAAAAATTATATACATTACAATCACAAACTGAGTTTACATATCATGGATTTCTTTACAAGTTTATAACCTCTCCAGATGGGTTATAGAATTGAGCAAAGAGACTCCACACACCTATCTACTATAATTTCCCAGTTTATTTAGCCAAAAACACAAGAATAAAAGGAAGAAATGTTCTAACCTGAAGAATGACAAATGTACCCACATTGACTTCTACTTGTTGCTAATGTGGCACTGAGTTACAGCACAGGCTACATGGCTAAAAGAGAGAATGAAGCCATGGCTCAAACAAGACAGAAGTTTACAATTCTCTCATGTTACAGCCCAGAGTTGACAGGTGGTCCGCGGTAGGTAGGAAGCGATACTCCCCCAAAACCATACAGGAGAATGGATACTGGAAGACAATCAGAAATCCCTAATTAGCAATCACTAATCTCTGGCTAATCACCAGTTAGTTTCTTTCAGTGTTACTCTCTACCCAGGAAGGAAAGAGTTGAGAAAATAGGTAAATATTTGCTAATTTCATAAGTCTTGCTGTCAGCACATACATCACGATTCTTACAAAGCTTATGCTAACAATTTGTTACTCATTCGATTTAAGTAAGATTTACAAATATTGAGTTGTCTTGTTTCTTGAACCAAGTTTTCAGTGAGCACAGTATCATGTTCATCTAAGGAGAAAAAAGGCCCAAATGTCTCAGAGTAATACCTCTGCCCACCTCCTTATTGTTCAAGGAAGCCATATCCCCACATTCACTCTTCTTCACAGTTACTTGTATTAATTAATTTTGCTGCATAAAGAAAGTCCCAAAACTTAATAGCTTATTATTTTTTGTGGTTCTCTGAGTTTGCTGAGGACTTTCTCTGTTCTGTGCCAGCACTGCTGGGGCTAGGCGGTCTACAATGGACTCATTCATAGATCTCATGGTTGGCAGGCTAGTTAGTATGATAAGGACACCCACTGAGACAGCTGCCTCTGATCCACATGATCTCATATTTCATATGCTTCTCTCCATAATGGTCCAGGGTTCCAAAGAGAAGCAAGAGAGAGTAAACTCCATGAACAAGTAACTTTCAAACCTCTGCTTGTATCAATTTTGCTAATGACCTATTGGCCAAAGAAAGTCACATGATTATTCTTAAATTCAAGAGGTAGAGAAGCAGATCCCAACTTTTGAGGGGAAGGGCTTAAAATATTATGACTATTTTGGCAAACAATGACTGTCCACCTCCTAGCCACAATCGCTTCAAATAATCCCAAATGGAAAATATGCAGACCCACTTCCAGGGCCCCAAGAAATCTTGTCCAATTATAATGTCAGGCTCAACGCCCATAATCTCATAATCTGTATCAAGCCCAGATGCAGATGGGGCTACTTAGCCACAGATCAACAAGAGCAGATCTTCTTGATCTGAAAAGATGAACTATTTATCTCCCTTCAAAAAACATACACTGGTGAGACTAAAACAGATTAATCACAATGGATACTCCCATTCAAAGAAAGGAAAGGCAGGAGGCAAATAGCAGTCATCAGCTGATATGGCTTGGATCTGTGCCCCCACCAGACCTCATGTTAAATTGTAATCCCCAGTGTTGGAGATGGGGCCTGGTGGAAGGTGATTGAATCACATGGGGCTGGTTTCCCATGAATGGTTTAACACCATCTCCTTTGTGCCATTATCATGTTAGTGAATTAATTCTCATGAGATTTGGTTGGTTAATACTGTGCGGCATCTCCCCATCCCCCTTTTTTGCGCCTGCTCTGGCCATGCAACATACCTGCTTCTCCTTCACCTTCTGCCATGATTTAAGTTTCCCACGGGCTCCCCAGAAGCCAAGCAGATGCCAGCATCATGACTGCTGTACAGCCTGCAGAACCATGAGCCAATTAAAACGCTTTTCTTTATAAAATACATAGTCTCAGGTATTTCTTTACAGTAATGCAAGAATGGTCTAATATACCAGTCTATATCAACCGTGAAATCCAGCCAAGTATATGTCATCAGGGAGCAGGAAATATTCCTTGATTGTGATGATCAGGACCCAGTTCCTCTCCCTGGCAGTGGTTACCCTCTGCCCCTCCCTCAGAGCTCTTGTCTTCTCCCTCTGCAGCATTCTTTCTTTTCAATAAAAAATTTCCCACATTCACAGCAGACTGCTCCTCAGCCTTCCTGCTGATCATAGAAAGCTGGGATCCCAAAGGTCTTTTTTCATTTCACTGTTTCTGTCCCTTTTGGTTCAAGCTGGCAATGCTTGTACTGGCATACTTCTCTCTAAAATTATATGAGTGTCCTGTGAAACTTATTTGGGCTTACCCTATATTCCAAAAGCCACATCTGCAATTATCTCAGACAGGCCTCTGTGTATTGCACCACATATCAAGTAACTGAGCAATTGACCAGTGCTAAATCTGACTCTTTGTTTCTGGTTCTGATTCTGATGGTTTCTGGTTGACTGTGCGCATACCAGTGGCAGCAGCATAGAAAGTGGGTTTTAATATGGTCATTTTATTAAGAAATTTCTGATGAGCTTGAGGTGTCAGGAATGGGCAGGATAGGAAATATGGAATCGGGCACACTTATTAGCCTTTTTGTTTTTGTGTTTATATGTTTTATTCGCATCTGTAGTAATACGGGATCTTTCACCTCTAAAGATTCTTCTTTGTTTATCCGATAACTCTGACGTTTTAAGTATTTACTTATTAGGAACCCAATATTGTCAAAATCTGTGAAAATGGAATTTCTATAATGAAAATGAAAACAAATGCTTAGCTAGCTTTCTTTGATTTCTCTAAACGAATGAATAATTCCAAAGTAATGTCCCAAGACTCTTTAGGGCTAAAGAGAGGAGAGAGAAGAAATTTACATCATTTTACATTGGACAAATTGAATCAGAAAAAAAAGGTTTTCTAAGAGCCATGTAGGCCAAGAATTAACAGTTCCTCAAAATATAATCAGACTCAGTCTTTAGAAAATGATAAAAATCAATGACATTATTATAACGTGTATGGACAATGAAAAAATGTTCTGCCAAACTCAGAAGAGAATAAGAAATTATATAGATCCTCAACAACAATGCTTCCTTGACTGATCAAATGATGCTTAATTATACGGTTTTATTTTGCTAACTGAGAAACATTCTTATTAGCTACTGAAGCCTCTATTTCAACCATCAGTTCTCTAGATCTTTTGCAATCAGTTCCTTTAATTTGTAAGAGTGATAAAATTTCTATCTTATTAATAGAAAATATATTTGAGCAAACAGTTTTATATGCCTTGGTTACCTCTGGGGGAATTGTTATAAGTTATCTTAAAATCTAATGGAGTGGAGGACATTACTCCCAGTAGTGAGGGAGTAACTAAGATAGACTTGTAGACCCATCATAAAGAACTAGAAAAATGGACTAACTGTTTTTGGAAATTGGAGCACATTCATCAAAGAACTACGATCCCTAAGATAAGATAAATAATCAAAATGGACAATACAAACACTCTGGCTTTCTTCCTGCTAGCACTTTACAATCCATGCTGGAAGAAAGAACCCAAGCAGAGTACAGGAGAGTTACTAAGTTTGCAAAGGGAAGACTGGAATTCAGGGACGCTCATGTGGTTGGAATTTGTAGGAAAGAACCAGAGATGAGGGGACTATGCGAGGCAAGAGCTCCATGTATCTGACAGGGATCTGCTCCAAACTATAACTGAATGCTAAGCTGTGCTTGCATGGGGTAAAATTTCACAATGTCAGGAAAGGACAATTAGAAACTATAAATGAGACAATTCTCAGAGTTCACAAAGGAATGAGAGACTTCTGAGTTTTAACAAACTATTGTTGGAGAGGCTGCATTGCCCACCTGCAACATTCCCTACCAAGAGTAGAGACTTGAGAGGTATCATTTCTAAATAGTAGGGGTAAACTAGCCTTGCAGTAAAGGTTATACTAGACATGCCCCTTAAAACAGGCCTCTAAAATATCAAGCAAATCTGCAAGTAATTTAACTCCCTTCCAGAAAAAATTCCAGTGCTCCTTAAGAAAACTCAACAACATAAAAGTCAACACTCAATAATAAGAATCAAAACATGCAGTATTAACTAAACTAATAATATAATAATAGACTGAGAAACTGCAAAATGGAACCCAGTATCCACGAAAAAAATAAGTCATTAAAAAATGTTTTAGGCCGGGCACTGTGGCTCACACCAGTAATCTCAGCACTTTGGGAGGCTAAGGCAGGTGGATCATCTGAGGTCAGGAGTTTGAGACCAGCCTGACCAACATGGTGAAACCCTGTCTCTACCAAAAATACAAAAATTAGCCAGATGTGGGGGTGTATGCCTGTAATCCCAGCTACTTGGGAGGCTGAGGCACAAGAATCACTTGAACCCGGGAGGCACAAGTTGCAGTGAGCCATGATTGCACCACTACACTCCAGCCTGGGTGACAGAGTGAGGTTGTCTGAATAAAAAAAGTTTTAAAACCTAGAAATGATGATCCTCTGGTAGTTCATGAGCATGGTGATTGGGTGTTTCACACACATGTGAGATGTGCCGTACTTGAAACTTGTTACCATGTCTGCACAATAAGCATCTGACCTGAAAAAAACAACAAAAAAAAAACAACTAGAAATGAATTTTATGATGAAATTATCAAACAAGGATTTGAAAGAGCTATTGTTAATATGATGAATATTTAATTTTAAATAAAAACACATAATACAAAATACAAGTAAGAAAATCAAGTCTTAAAGATGAAAAATACAATACTTAAGATAAAAATTATCCTGGATTGACTTAGTATAAATTAGATACTGCAGAAGATCAGTAAACTTGAAGATAGAGTAATAGAAACTACACAAACTAAGGCACAGAAAGAAAAATAGATGAAAGAAAAATAAACAGAGGCCAGGCATGATAGCTCTTGCCTATAATCCTAACACTTTGGGAGGCTGAGCCAGGCAGATTGCTTGAGCCCAGGAGTTTGAGACTAGCCTTAGCAACATGGTGAAACCCCATCTCTATTAGCCAGGTGAGGCGGCATGTGCCTATACTCAGCTACACAGGAGGCTGAGGTGGGAGGATCTCTTGAGCCCAGGTGGCAGAGGTTGCAGTGAACCAAGATCTCTCCACTGCACTCAAGCCTGGGTGACAAAGTGAGACTCTGTCTCAAAAAACAAAAGAAACAAACAGACAAAAAAAAACTTCAGTGGTTTTTGGACAACATTAGGCTTCACTTATATGAAAAAGAAAAATATTCAAAGGAATAAGGTTGTATATTTTATAAATGTGATGAAAACAACATACAAATCCCTCCCCCCAAAAAAAAACCATGAAGAAAAACACACCAAACACATTATAATAAAATTACTGAAGACCAAGAATAAAAAGAAAATTTTTAAAGTAATCAGAGAGGAAAAAAGAGACATCATATATAGCAGAAAAAAGTAGAGAATTATTAGTGTTCTCATCAGAAAAATGCAAGCCATAAGACAATGTAGCAAAATCATTTAAGTCCTGGGAAAAAAAGTTAAGCTAGAAATTTATATCAAATAAAAATGTCCTTCAAAACTAAAGACAAAATACTTTTTCAAAGAAATCAATAAAAGAACTAAATTCTAAGGGTTTTTGCTGGAACTATAAAAAATATTAAAAGGTTTTCAGGTTGGAGAAGAATACTAGATAGAAACCTGGATCTACAAAAAGGAATAAAGAGTGCTGAAAATGGTTAATATCTGGGTAAAATTTGAAACTTTTTCTTGTTTTTAAATTTGTTTAAAAGATATTTTGTTTTGTAAGGAAAAAATAACAGCAATTAACTGTGTGGTTTATAATATAGAGAGAAGTAAAGTATATCCAGAAATAGAACCAAATATAGAAGTGGGTAATGGAATAGAATATTGTTGCAAGGTTCCCTCATTGTCCATGAAGTAGTGTCATGTCATTAGAATGCCATGAGAAATTAGAGGGGGTAGCTGAGATGGCCAACTAAAAGCAGCTAGTGTGCACTGCTGTCATGGAGAGGAATGGAACCTCCTCAACACAAAGGAACCTCCCTAGTCTAGGGAAGCAGTGAGTAAATAGGCAACCGCAGGAACCCATGCTTCTCCCACAGATCTTTGCAACACTCAGGTGAGTAGATACCCTCATGAACCCATTCCACCAAGGCCTTCAGTCTGACACACAGACCTACATGGAATCCCAGCAGATCATGGAATCTCTGCCCAGTCACAAGCAGAGACCTGGGAGCCTCAGATACCTGGGCTTTCCGGGCTTCCTCGCAAAAGCAGCTGAAACTCTGGCAAAGCAGGAGGTCAGGCCTCCATACATACCACTAGAAAAGGGGCAGAATCCAGTGGGCTGAGAAGCAACAGTCTATGGGCCCTGCTTCCATGGCACCTCACAGAATAAGACCCACTGGCTTGGAACTCCATTCAGCCACTGGTAGCAGTGTTACACTTCTCTGAAAAAGAGCTCCCAGCAGCAAGGCCAGCCACTACCTTTGCTGTTTGGCTGACTTCGCCATTTTAGCCTTCAGGCTTTGGAGAGTCTGAGGTGACTGGGGCCTGAAGTGGGCCCCCAGCACAGCACAGTGGCTATATGCAAACGTGGCCAGACTGCTTTTTTTTAAAGCAAGTCTCCAGCCCTGTTCCTCTTCACTGGGCAGGACCTTCCAACTGGGGTCTCCAGCTACCCTCATCAGTGTTCTTCAGCAGACAGAGTTTTGAAACCTCCCTGGGACAGAGCTCCCAGAGGGAGGGGCAGGACACCATCTTTGCTGTTTCATAGTCTTTACTGTTGATAACTCCAGGTACTAGAAAATCCGAGGTGATCAGAGACTGGAGTAGACCCCCAGCATACTACAGTAGCTCCTCGGAAAAGTGACCAGACTGTTTATATAGATGCTTGTCCCCATAGCTCCTCACCGGGCAGGTCCTCGAAGCCTGGGCCTCCAACCACCCACTGCCAGGCTATTGAGCCAGTAGCAGCTATGCAACAACCTGGAGAGAGCTGCTGAGGGCAACTGAAAGCCTCTCTGCCCTCTGCAGTGGAACTGCATTTACTACCCTAGGACTAATGAAGAAGCAAAGACCCTAAGTGCCTTATGCATACCTTCAACAAGCTGCAGTTGACCCAAGGAGAGGAAACCAGTCCATCTCCCATGGGTTCTGCACACCCCCACCCTAGCTTGCTCATAATCAGACAAGGAACCCTTGGCTTGGGCCCACACACAGATCCTCTATCCTGGGATGATTGCACTGAGCAATTGTTGACCTGCATCTTTCTGGGGTGGAGCCCTCAGGAGACAAGCAAAAGACCCTTGGCCACAAGGACTACTAAGGTCCCTTCCCCTGTTGCCTCCAAGTAGGGGGAGAAACATAAACCCTGAGATGGACTTAGTGCTGTAGTGGGCAGTGCAGGAGTGACAAGCTGCAATCTGCAGCCAGCACTCAATGGGAGAGGAGCCCAAACTTTCAGAGCATTGAGAGGGAACCCAGTTGCAACTGTGAGGAAACATAGGGGAGACACACAACCAAACAAGGGTCTACCAAGTGACCAATAAGCCTAAGTACCATCTACTGGAATCACACCCCAAAGCTTCAACACCAAAATACCTTGCTAACATACCCCCTTGTGAGACTGAAGACAAGAAGTCTGCTTCAAATAAAGACTCTGCATAAAGCATGGTACTGAGAAAACATCCAGTAAAGAAGTTCATTGACTGTACTCAACCAATGCAAGAACTCTGATAACTCAAATGGCCAGAGTGTCATATGTCCTCCAGACAACCTTACTGGTTCTCCAACAAGAGTTCTTGACCAGGCTTAGCTGGCTGAAATGACAGAAACAGAATTCGGAATATGAATAGAAACGAAGATCATTGAGGTTCATGAGTATGGCAAAACTGAAATCAAGAAAACTAGGAATTGCAATAAACACTACCACAGCTGGAAGATGAAATAGCCAGTATGAAAAGGAACCTAATGAATCTGGCAAAGCTGAAAAACACAATACAAGAATTTCACAATGTAATCATAAGTACTAACAGTAGAATAGACCAAGGTGAGGAAAAAAAAATCTCAGAACTTAAAGCCTGGCTCTCCGAAATAAGACAGTAAAACAAAAATAAATAAAAAATAATGGAGAGGATTGAATAAAACCTCCAAGAATTATGGGACTATGTAAAGAGGCCAAATCTATGAGTCATTGACATAACTGAAAGGGGTAGGAAAAAAGCAAAAAACTTGGAAAACATATTTCAATATATTGTCCATGAACATATTCCCAACTTTGTCAGAGAGGCCAATAATCAAATTAAGAAAATACAGAGAACTCCTGCAAAGTTCTACACAAGAAGATAATCTTGAAGAAACATAATCATCAGATTTTCTAAGGTTGAAATGAAAGAAAGTATGTGAAAGGCAGCTAGAGATAAAGAGCAGGTCCCCTATAAAGGGAACCCCATCAGGCTAGCAGTGGACCTCTCAGCTGAAACTCTACAAGCCAGAGGAGATTGGAGAACTGTATTTCACATTCTTAAAGGAAAAAACTTCAACCGAGAATTTCATATCCAGCCAAACTAAGTTTCATAAGCAAAGGAGAAATAAGATCTTTTTCAGATAAGCAAATGTTGAGGGAGTTTATTACCACCAAATCTGCCTTACGAGAGATCTTGAAAGGAGGATGAAATATAGAAAGAAAAATCATGATCAGCTAATACAAAATTACACTTAAATGCAAAGACCAGTGACACTACAGAGCAACGACACAAACAAGCCAGCACAATAATTAGCTAACAAGACAATGACAGGATTAAATCCACACATATCAATACTAACCTTAAATGTAAGTGGGCTAAATACCCCATGAAAAAGGCACAGAGTGGCAGGTTGGAGTAAAAAATATGCAAGACCCAACGCTATGCTGTCTTCAAGAAACTCATGACACAAATATGTTCAAAATAAAGGGATGGAGGAAAATCTACCAAGCAAATGGAAAACAGAAAAAAGCAGGGGTTACCATCCTGATTTGTAACAAAACAGACTTTAAACCAACAAATATCAAAAAAGACAAGGGCATTAAGGGTATTACATAATGATAAAGAGTTCAATTCAACAAGACATAACTATCTGAAATATATATGCATCCAACATGGAAGCACCCAGATTCATAAAGCAAATTCTTTTTTTTTTTTTTTTTTTTTTTTTTTTTTTTTTTTGAGACGGAGTCTCGCTCTGTCGCCCAGGCTGGAGTGCAGTGGCGCAATCTCGGCTCACTGCAAGCTCCGCCTCCCAGGTTCACGCCATTCTCCTGCCTCAGCCTCTCCGAGTAGCTGGGACTACAGGCGCCCGCCACCGCGCCCGGCTAATTTTTTGTATTTTTAGTAGAGACGGGGTTTCACCGTGGTCTCGATCTCCTGACCTCGTGATCCGCCCACCTCGGCCTCCCAAAGTGCTGGGATTACAAGCGTGAGCCACCGCGCCCGGCCTCATAAAGCAAATTCTTAAGAGTCTTGCAAAGAGACATAGACTCCCACAAAATAATAATGGGAGGCTTCAATACTCCACTGACAGTATTAGACAGATCATCGAGGCATAAAATTAACAATACCAGTGATCATTAGAGAAATATGCAAATCAAAACCACAGTGAAATACCATCTTACACAAATGAATAACAAATGCTGGTGAGGTTGTGGAGAAAAGGGAACACTTACACACTGTTGATGGGAGTATAAATTATCCAACCATTGCAGAAAGCAGTTTGTCAATTCCTCAAAGTGCTAAAGGAGAACTACCATTTGACCAAGCAATCCCATCACTGGGTACATACACAGAGGAATACAAATCACTCTACCATAAAAACACATGCACTCAAATGTTCATTGCAGCACTATTCACAATAGCAAAGACATGAAATCAACCTAAATGCCCAACAATGACAGATCAGATAAAGCAACTGTGGTGCATATACACCAGGGAATACTATTCAGTCATTAAAAAAAAAACAAGATCTTGTCTTTTGTGCGAACATGGATGGAGCTGGAGGCTATCATCCTTAGCAAGCTAACACAGTAACAGAAAACCATATACCACATGTTCTCACTTATAAGTCAGAGCTAAATGATGAGAACTTGTGAACACAAAGAAGAGAACAACAGACACTAGGGTCTACTTGAGAGTGGAGGGTGGTAGAAGGGAGAGAAGCAGAAAAAATAACTAATGGGTACTAGTCTTAATACCTGGGTGATGAAATAGTCTGTAGAGCAAACCCCTGTGACATGAGTTTACCTATATAACAAATACTCTCAAACCTAAAATAAAAGTTAAAAAAAAAGGAAGAAATTAGATATGTATTTTGCAAACCCTGAGATATCCACTAGAAAAAGAAAAAAGATCAAACAGGCCAATAGTGAAGATAAAAGGAAATATTAAAAATATCCTATTAAAAAAAGAGCCAGGAATAATGGTAAGAAGGAACAAAGTAGAAATGGGACAACAGAAAACAAACAGTAAGATTTTAACCCAGCCATATTAATAATATTAAATTATAAACTACTCCAACAAAAGGCAGTGATTTTCAGACTGTATTTTTTATAAAGCAAGATTCAACTATATGTGATATATTTAAAGAATTCATTTTAGGCCAGGAGCGGTGGCTCACGCTTGTAATCCCAGCACTTTGGGAGGCCGAGGCGGGCGAATCACGAGGACAGGAGATCGAGACCACGGTGAAACCCCGTCTCTAAAAATACAAAAAAAATTAGCCGGGCGTGGTGGCGGGCGCCTGTAGTCCCAGCTACTCGGAGAGGCTGAGGCAGGAGAATGGCGTGAACCCGGGAGGCGGAGCTTGCAGTGAGCTGAGATCGCGCCACTGCACTCCAGCCTGGGCGACAGAACAAGACTCCGTCTCAAAAAAAAAAAAAATAAAAAGAACTCATTTTAAATACACAAAGACGGATTAAAATAAAAAGACGGAAAAAAGATATATGAAAAATTTAATAATAAGAAAACTGGGGCCAGGTGCAGTGGCTCACACCTGTAATCCCAGCTCCTTAGGAGGCCGAGGCGGGCAGATCACAAGGTCAGGAGATTGAGACCATCCTGGCCAACATTGTGAAACCGCGTCTCTACCAGAAATATAAAAATTAGCCGGACATGGTGGCATGCGCCTATAGTCTCAGCTACTTAGGAGGCTGAGGCAGGAGAATCACTTGAATCCGGGAGGCAGACACTGCAGTGAGCCGAGATCCTGCCACTGCACTCCAGCCTGGGTGACAGAGAGAACTCTGTCAAAAAAAAAAAAAAAAAAAGAAAGAAAAGAAAGGAAAACTGGAAAGGCTATATTAATAGAAGTCAAATAGACTTTGAGACAAGAAATATTACCAATAATGACGTCAAATATTTTTTAAAAATAAAATTATTAATTCATAACAGACCCAACAGTCCTAAGTTTGCATGAATCTAGTTGCAAGATTTCAAATACATTAATAAGGAAAACAACCTAACAGAAAGGAGAAGTAGACAGATAGAAAATTTTGGTTAAAGTTTTCTCTTAGCAACTGAGAGAAAAAGTAGACAGAAACCAACAAGGATACAGACATCTTGAACAACACTGAAAATCTAATCCAATTTACCTTTATAGAACACCACATCCAGCAACAGTATAATGCGCATTCTCTACCACGCTTATAAAATATTCAAGGTAGATCACATACTCAGCATAAAATAAGCTTCAAATTTGACAGGATTAAGGGCATACAAAGTATGTTCTCTAATGCAAAAGAAACTAAATTAGAATTTAATAACAATAGTCATATCTAGAAAATCTCCTAAGACACTTCTAGGCAATGCAAGGGTCAGACAAGAAATGACAAGGAAAATTAGAAAATATTTCAAAATGGCTGATAATTTTTTTAAATTTTAGGGATGAAGTTAACACAGAACTTCGAAGACAATGTACAGCTCTAAATGCTTATCCTACGTAAAAGGAAAGACCTAATATCCATGAACAAAGTTTCCACCTTAAGAATAGAAGGAGGAGGGGGACAAGATGGTTGACTGGATGCAGCCAAAAAGTTCCGCTCCCACCCAGAGGGTTCAGATTATTAAGTAAACCACCATAATTTGGGCAGATCTTCAGAAAGAAAACGCCAAAAGTGGGTGGAAAGGCAAGACTAAAGCCAAGGCTGAAGAGGGAGGTTGCGGGGAACCCTGCACAGGATACCTTAACCCAGGGACTGGTTCCTGACTTTGTCAACTGGGAAAGGGGTGAGTGAGGGAATTGAGGAATGGCTCACTCTCAGAATGGACCTCTGGGATCCCAGCTACAGGGCACCTCATGTCTCCATGGATGCATGAACTGGCAGGGGATGTCCTCGGGGAGCAAGCAAAGACAGGCAGGCCTTCACATAGCACAAAGTATAGGAGCTTTTGTGTGCTGGACAGTTCTGGGGAATGTGGCCATAGACACTCATCCCCCAGGGCTCTCCATACGCCTCCAGGAGGCACGGGCCCCAGCTGACCTTCCAGCCAGGAGAGAGTGGGCAGCTTCCCCATGGGACTGAAGTATGTCTGCTCTACAGGCCCTCCGGAGCTTGCTGGCCCCTCCCAGGGTCCATACCAAGCTGTCCTGCATAAGCTGGTGCACAGCACAGCCCCTGCAGCCCAGCACTGCTGCACCTGACACTTTCCTGGTAACCCAGGAATACATCAGATCCAGAATCCCAACCCGAGCTGCAGGACATTCCAGTGCCCCAGGGCTGCAACATGCAGCTCGGGAGTATGGAGCTGAGATTTGTGGCCGGCCCTCAAGCAGAGAAGCAGCCCTCACCATCAGAGCAGTGACGGGGTGAGAAGCATGTGTTCCTAGGCCGGGGCAGTAGTGGTGCATGCCATCCTCTGCAGGGCCAGTCCAGAAAGATGTGGAATATATCCCTGCCAGCCTCTGCCTGAGGGGACACTGCAGCCTGGAACACCTAAGAAAAGAAATGCAGGCGCAGCACCATTGATCAGTGGGGACTTCCCCAAAGCCCAGAGAGGATCTGGTGAGGAGGCCATCTCTCTCCTCTGCCTACCACAGAGCAGGACTGAAAACAAGAGGAAGTACAAAAGCTACATGGCTGGGTATTAACCTAGCTGCCAGCCATTGCTCTTAAGCGCCATCTACTGGGTAACAGCCTAAACTATAATACCAAAAATTATGCCTATGAAACCAAGCTCACGAATTCACCCACGCAGGTGGCTGGCAAGATGGCCGAACAGAAACAGCTCTAATCTGCAGCTCCCAGCGAGATCAATGCAGAAGGTGGGAGATTTCTGCATTTCCAACTGAGGTACCCAGCTCATCTCATTGGGACTGGTTAGACAGTGGATGCAGCCCACAGAGGGCGAGCCGAAGCAGGGTGAGGGCTTCCCTCACTCAGGAAGTGCAAGGGGTTGGGGAACTCCCTCCCGTAGCTGAGGGAAGCTGTGAGGGACTGTGCTAGGAGGAACAGTGCATTCCAGCCCAGATACTATGCTTTCATCATAGTCTTCGCAACCCACAGACCAGGAGATTCCCTCAGGTGCATACACCGCCAGGGCCCTGGGTTTCAAGCACAAAACTGGGAAGCCATTTGGGCAGACACTGAGCTAGAAGTTTCCCCCTAACAGTGCAAACAAAGCTGCCCGGAAGCTCGAACTGGGCAGAGCTCACCACAGCTCGGCAAAGCCGCTTTAGCCAACTGCCTCTCTAGATTCCTCCTCTCTGGGCAGGGCATCTCTGAAAGAAAGGAATTAGCCCCAGTCAGGGGCTTATAGATAAAACTCCCATCTCCCTAGGACAGAGTACCTGGGGGAAGGGGCAGCTGTGGGTGCAGCTTCAGCAGACTTAAACTTTCCTGCCTGCTGACTCTGAATAGAGCAGTAGATCTCCCAGCACAACGCTGGAGCTCTGCTAAGGGATAGACTGCCTCCTCAAGTGGGTCCCTGACCCCCATGCCTCCTGACTGGGAGACACTTCCCAGCAGGGGTCAACAGACACCTCATATAGGAGAGCTCTGGCTGGCATCTGGCAGGTGCCCCTCTGGGAGGAAGCTTCCAGAGGAAGGAACAGGCAGCAATCTTTGCTGTTCTGCAGCCTCCGCTGGTGATACCCAGGTGAAAAGGGTCTGGAGTGGACCTCCAGCAAACTCCAGGAGACCTGCAGAAGAGAGGCCTAATTAGAAGGAAAATTAATAAACAGAAAGGAATAGCATCAACATCAACAAAAAGGACGTCCGCACAAAAACCTCATCTGAAAGTCACCAACATCAAAGACCAAAGGTAGATAAATCCACGAAGATGAGGAAAAACCAGCACAAAAAGGCTGAAAATTCCAAAAACCAGAATGCCTCTTCTCCTCCAAAGGATCACAACTCCTCGCCAGCAAGGAAACAAAACTGGATGGAGAATGAGTTTGACGAATTGACAAAAGTAGGCTTCAGAAGGTGGGCAATAACAAATTCCTCCGAGCTAAAGGAGCATGTTCTAAACCAATGCAAGAAAACTAAGAACCTTGAAAAAATGTTAGAAGAATTGCTAACTAGAATAACCAGTTTAGAGAAGAACATAAATGACCTGATGGAACTGAAAAACACAGCACAAGAGCTTCGTGAAGCATACACAAAGTATCAATAGCTGAATCGAACAAGCAGAAAAAAAAAAAAATATATATATATATATATATATCAGAGATTGAAGATCAACTTAATGAAATAAAGTGTGAACACAAGATTAGAGAAAAAAGAATGAAAAGGAATGAACAAAGCATCCAAGAAATATGGGACTCTGTGAAAAGACCAAACCTGTGTTTGATTGGTATACCAGAAAGTGACAGGGAGAATGGAACCAAGTTGGAAAACACTCTTCAGGATATTATCCAGGAGAACTTCCCCAATCTAGCAAGCCAGGCCAACATTCAAATTCAGAAAATACAGAGAACACCACAAAGATACTCCTTGAGAGGAGCAAAAACTAAAGAGTTTCTACACAGTGAAAGAAACCACCTGTGGAGGAAGTAGACAACCTACAAATTATGAGAAAACATTCACAAACTATGCATCTGACAAAGCTCTATCCAGAATCTGTAAGGAACTTAAATCAACAAGCAAAAAACAAATAACCCCATTAAAAAATGGGCAAATAACATGAACTGACACTTCTCAAAAGAAGAGATATGCAAGCAGCCAACAAACATATGAAAAATGCTCACCATCACTAATCAGAGAAATGCAAATCAAAACCACTATCAGATACCTCCTCACATCAGCCAGAATGGCTGTTATTTAAAAATAAATAAATAAAAAAAAAAAAACAGATGCTGAGGCTGATAAGAAAAGAGAATGTTTATACACTGTTGGTGAAAATGCAAATGAGTTCAGCCACTGTGGAAAGCAGTTTGGAGATTTCTCAAAGAATTTAAAATAGAGCTGCCATTCGACCTAGCAATCTCATTACTGGGAATATACCCAAAAGAACTTAGATCATTATACCAAAAAGACACATGCATTCACATGTTCATCGCCGTGCTATTCACTACAGAAAAAAAACATGGAACAGACCTAGGTGCCCATCAATGGTGGATTGTATTAAGAAAATGTGGAACATATATACCATGAAATACTACACAGCCATAAAAAAGAATGAAATCATGTCCATTGCAGCAACATGGATGGAGCTGGAGGGCATAATCCTAAAGGAATTAATGCAGGAACAGGAAACCAAATGCATGTTCTCGATTATTGGGAGCTAAACATTGATTTTCCAAGGACATAAACATGAGAGCAATAGACATTACAGATTACTAGAGTAGAGAGGGAGGGAGGATGGCTGTGGGTTGAAAAACTACTTATTTGGTATTATGTTCACTATCTGGGTGTAATATATGCATGTAACAATCCTTCACATGTACTTCCTGTATCAAAGCTGAAATTTTAAAAAAATCTATTATATATACATAAATACACACACATTAAAAAAAGAATAAAATGAAATGGCTTCAACTTGATAAAGAGCATCTAAAAAGAACAATTTAAAACTGTCATTTTTTGTAGGCAACATGATCATGTACATAGAAAAGAATGTACAAGAAATTTATGATAATAGTTAAGTAAATTTGCAGGGCAATCAATATTTATATAAACCTATTGTTTTCCTGTATTTTATCCTGTTGCTTTTCTTTTCTTGTTAATCCTTTTCTACTTTCTGCCACTTCCAGTTCCCAACTGTTAATTTGTTATCCAGCCTCCTCATGCACCATATTGAAAACAGAGCCTTCAGTTAATCATAACTCAGAAACCCATAGCAAATTGTAAAAATGGCCACATCATAAAGTCTTCTCATCCTGTATGCACACTCATTTATGACTTTACAGTTCTTCCCATCAAGAGATGAAGTCTATTCTTTACTCCTTGAATTTGGGCTTAGCTATGTGACTTACTTTAGTGGATGGGACATTAGCAATGTGTCAGGAGCAAATGCTCGAAAAGTGCTTGTGCATTGGAGTTTACTCTCTGGATGGTCTTTGGAAGCCTGGGACTACCATAGGAAAAAATTCAAAACCAGCCTGCTGATAAGAGAACACATGGAGCAAAGATAGCATCTCAGCTGAAGCTCTCCTAGACCCTCCAGCCACAACCAAGAAATAAGCCAGTTAACCCTAGACATCAGCCACGCCATCTCAGACCAGAAGATATGTCCACCTGATTAACAGAACAGCGAGAAATTCTTATTTTAAGCCACTAAATCTTGGTAGGGGTTAGCACACAGTAATAGCTAACTGATACATGTTCCTTCTACTTTCATTTCAGTACTAAGAGCAATTCACATGCACATAACTCACTTCAAAGTCCCATGGACCCAGCAGATTTGGGAAGTTAGATGCTAATAAATAGTAATGATGTTTGTCCCAATAGTTAAGTTGTAAGTCATCTTTATTTTTTAAAGATATCGATGGATAAAATTAGAAGTGAAAATCACATTATGTCTAATTTAAAATGGCCTTTACAAGAATAAAGGAAAGAAAGAAAGAATAAAGAAAAAGAGGAAGGGAGGGAGGAAATAGAGAAAGTAGGACACAATGTTGATAATATAGAATATTAATAGATGGTGTATTTGTCTGTTCAGGCTGCCATAACAAAATACCATAGACTGGGTGGCTTAAGCAACAAAAATTTATTTTCTCACAGTTCTGGGGGCTGGAAGTATGAGATCAGGGTGCTAGAATGGGTAGGTCTGGTGAGGGCACCTTGCAGATAGGTGGCCAACTTGTGTATGCTCACAAAGCTTTTCCTCTTCTGTGCAAATTGGAGAGACAGAAATCTCAGTCTCTCCCTTTCTCTCTCTCTCCTCTCTGTCTCTCTCTCTCTCTTTTTCTTATAAGGCCACAAGTCGTATTGGATTAGGGCCCTACCCTAATGAACCCATCATCTTTACCTCCTAAAAGCCCTAGCTCCAAAAACATCACATAGTGGGTTATGACTTCAACATATGAGTCTGGGGGAGACACAATTAAGTCCATAGTAGAAGAAAATTCATTATCCTAGTCTAATTTTTTAGATAAACATTGATAGAATTTAAAAGCATACCTATATTTTGTCTTCTACTCTCGTTTATGCAGTAAGAGACAAAAATTCTCCCTAGAAGAAAATTCTGGAAAGCTCCATGATCCCTTTATGCCATTAAAAATTCTTGATTAAGTAATTAGAAAGTCCAGTTCAAGATAATAAAGCTGTAAGTTTGCTTTAATATCAAGTCTTCTCCTATCTTCCAGATTGTTGGAACTGCTATGATTCAAAGCCTGGAATATAAATGAGGTGATAATCAGTTTCTCCATTTCTATACCTTATCTTCCATATCAATCTAAAGGTGGCTTTATCCTCTATCAGGACTTACATGTTGGAAAAATGAGTGGAGGTGTCATTAAGTTGGCCTTGAGCTTTCTGGGACCCACTCTGCTCCATTTCCCTTGACACAGACAAGGCCATTGTTGACCTTCATCTCTGAGTTCTGCCAACAAAGCATCAGCCTATGTATTCTTTCTTTGTTATTTCAGTAACAAATTATCATATCAGACATTTATTATTATAGTTCTGGAAGTCAGATATATGAAATCAGTTACCTACTTCAGAAGGCTCTGGTGAAATGGAGACAGCCTGTTTCCTACCTTTTCCAGCTTCTAGACTGTCTGCATTCCTTGGTTCCTGCCACGTCACTCTGACCACTGCTTCTATCGTCACATCTCCTTCTCTGACTCTGACCCTCCTCCCTCCCTTTCAAAAGGACCCTGGCAATTATATTAGGCCCACCTGGATTATCCAGGATAATCTCCCCATATCGAGGTCCTTAACTGAATCACATTTGCAAAGTCTCATTTGCCACGTGAGGTAACATATTCACTGATTCTGTGGATTAAGATGTAGGTATCTTTGGGGGACTGGCATTATGCCCACCACATCCTGTCTCTCTGTACATTTCTTGGGAGTAGGTAAGTTATTACTTATTAAGTTATATATTACTTATTATGTCTCAATTTCAAAAAAAAAGAAGAAAAACACAGCAGCCTTTCTAGGTCTTCTCATGGAAATCCCTCCCCCTAGGTTGGAGGCCCAGAAGGCAGCACTCCCCTCTCCTTCTCCAAATATGGCAATAGCTTCTGCAAAGATCTGTCTTCCCCAGTCCCCTTCTCAAAAGTCTGTGTGACCTCTTCTTTTATCCTTAGCATGTCAGATGTATCTAGTATTTTGGAACAGTTCCCTTTACATTTTTTTTTCATAAAATTTGCATGTGATGCTTTCACACCATTTGGTGCCCTGATATTCACTGAATTGATACCTCAGTTGACACTGAAGCAGGGAGAGTTGCATTCCAACATTCTGCCCGTAACTATTTCCCTAAAGTAGAAATATGAAATTATAAATGGTTCTTCATGAATTGCTAAATTCTTAAAGCATGTCTTCTATGTCATGACAGAATGTATCCGATGAGTCAAAAGGAATTTCAATATTCAAAGGTGACTATTAAATGAGTAACATTCTATAGAACAAAAAACTATTTTTAGAAGAATATTTTTGCTTCTGAATAGCTTTTCAGTCACAGTTACACTGCTCCTTCTTGAATTAAGAACTATCGCTCAACCAATCTCCTGTTCATATGAAAGAGAATAATTTTAGCTAGAGAGCAAACCTCACCTGCAAAATGTTAAATGCAGATATGTGAGATTGACATACTCTATTTTGCTGAAAGAAATGCATTTTTTCATTCTTAAATGTCTCTCTACTAGTATAATGGATGGTTAAAATAACTTTTAAAATCTATAAATTTATGATGAAATAAATTGTATTCACATTTTTATTCCAATGGCAAGAATGAATTAGAGTGTTTATCTAAAATATAGAATTACGGCATTTCATGATCAGATCTGGAGTATTTCTTCCATCAAACATTGAAATTAAACATCTCTGAGAACATGCAAAAAATGAAATGGAGGCTCTCTTGGTGTATTAGTTTAAATTCTTTTTGGATGCAAGTAACAGAAATCAACTCTAGCTTCCACAACAAAACAGAAAAAGGCGGAGTGGGAGGAAGGGATTCAATGAGACAATGTTAAACCTAAGCACTAAAAGACCTTGGGACTTTTTTGTCTCTTTACCCTCTGTTTTTCTCTATCATCCTCTCTGGCTGCAGTGTTATGTAGGAGAATTTATCACTGCCAAACCTTTCCAAGTCTCACATGCAATGACACACATAGGCTCAAAATAAGGGGAGGGAGAAAAATCTACGAATCAAATGGAAAGCAGAAAAAAGCAGGAGTTCTATTTTAGTTTCTGACAAAACAGGCTTTAAACCAACAAAGATCAAAAAAGACTGCCATTACATAATGGTAAATGGTTTAATTCACCAAGAAGAATTAAAATTACTAAAGAATTAAAATTTCTAAATTACCAATTCAGCCAATAGAAAAAAACAACTTTTTCTTAGTTCAAGTTCCCAGGGAAGAGACTACCTACCCTGGTTGGAGTCAGGTACCCATTCCTGGACAGCTGACCATGGATGGCCAAGTGATCACACTGCATGATGGTTACTCCTGCTGTATCCATGCTGTATCCTGCTGTAAGATGAAAGGGTACAAGAGAGACAATATAGCAGGCCATTCCAAAAAAGTGTTTGGATAGACCAGTGCTGAATACCTAAGAGGCTGTTCACATCTGGGCACATAAATACCATAGAGGTCATTGAAAGTGTCTATTTTCAGGGTTGTATTATGTTTGCTTCTTCTATGTCCAAAAGTGGCACCTAGAAAGGTCACTTTTTATATTATCATATCTGGTTGTAAAAACCAGAAAATGCAGGCAGTACGAGGTTCACCACCAAATCCAAGTGGTCGTAAACTTACAGAAGAGACAAACCAGAGCCCGAGTCATGATTTATAAACTACCCAGGGCTCTACCCCTAAACCTGGGTTAATTTTCTCCTGTGGATGTGGCCATTTGAGGGACTCAGCTTTATTTACTCATCTCAGCTGCAACTCTTTGCTTCTGGATGCATCCTTTGGCCTGTCCTGTATGGTCATTAAGAGATAAGGCCTTTAGTTCACAAAAACCCTCCAGGTTACCATGGTGCCAACTTATCAGTTTAAACCTGAAGTCAATAAAGTGTATGGAAATCTCATATAAACACCACTTATTAAATATGGTTTGCATTTAATGTCAGGAACTTTAAATTGTAATAAAGTCTCAAATCATTTTACCCTTTTATCCTGTTTTTACTTGTTGGTTATAATCATTCTAAAGATACAGGGTTTTCTTTGGCTTTTCATGAAGCTAAACTATTTCAGGGATTGCTCTGTGAGGAGATAATCTAAATCTCATGTGTTCAGGAACATGGTTAGGACTGTTCTATAGTAAGATATTCCCCTAGGATTTTTGCCTACACTGAGACAAATGTACATTATAATGTATACTCAAATGAGAGCACATTCAAGAATCTTCACCAAATGGGATTCACTTCCAAAATCACTAATGTCATGAAATAAGAAGAAAAAAACTACCAGAATGAGGAGTTATAACATATAAGCAAAAGCCAGCATGGTGGCTCATGACTGTAGTCCCAGAATTTTGGGAGTCCAAGGCAGGACGATTACTAGAGGCATGGAGTTCGAGACCAACCTAGGCAACATAGCAAGACCCTATCTCTACAAAAAAATTTAAACATTACCCCCAGGGGCAGTAGCATATGCCTGTAGTCCCAGCTACTCAGGAGGCTAAGGTGGGAGGGTCACTTCAGCCCAGGATGTTGAGGCTGCAGTGAGTTGTGATCACACCACTGCACTCCAGCCTGGGTGACAGAGCAAGACCCTGTCTCAAAAAATAATATGTGCAAATATATATGTATATACACACACACACACTATATATATCAATCACTATATATATCAATCACTATATATATATATCACTATATATATCACTATATATATCACTATATATAATCACTATATATATATATGGTAAGGGAATCTTTGGAAGATGAGTAAAAACAGAAATTATCAACAAATTTAAAAAATAGTTTCTCACTGAACTTTAAGGTAAACAGAAGTAGTCTAAACAATGTTCAGAGGGCAACATATAGCTTTAGATATATATATATTTGAAAAGAAAAATAATATATATCCAAAGGAAAATAATTAAAAACCCACTTTAAGAAGTTAGAAAAAAACAAAAATTTAAACTCCAAAAACATGGAAAGAAGGAAATAAAAGCAAAAGGCAGTAATAGTAGAAAGCAAGCATTCCATAAAGGCCATCAACAATGCCAGGATTGCTTTTCTAAAATGGTTAATAAAAGTAACGATTCCTTAACAATACTGAATTTTTTAAATGAAGAACAGAACAAAACAGCATTATCAGGGATGAAAAAAGTGACATTGCCACACACTTTTAAAAGAAAGAAGATTACAAATAATTTTACAACAATAAATTAACTTGGATAAAACATATTTCTTAAGAAAATAATATAACTTTCCATGACTGAACAACAAAATATAGAAAATATTTAATAGCTCAGTATCTATGAGGAAATTGAGGCTTTAAGTGAAAAGTAGCCATGAAAGAAAACTTGAGGCCCAGATGACTTCACTTAAAACTTTTCCAAATACTTATGGAATAAATAATAGCAATCTTACAAACACTCCTCCTGAGAATAGAGAATGACTAAAGCATCACAATTTATTTAATGGAGCCAGTATATTAATTGACCTAAAACCTAATAAGGAATTAAAAGAAAATTATAGACCAACTTCTTCCATAAATGTAAATAAAAAATTTTAAAAATACACAAGCAAATCAAATCCAGTGATATATAGGAAGGATAATATTTTATGATCAAACTGTTTATTCCAGGAATGCAAGGTTAAACATTCAACTTTCACTCAATGTGCTTGACAACAGTAACAGTAAAATAGGAAAAAAAAAATTTTAATAAATACAGAAAAGGCACTTAATAAAATCTAAATTCCATTTATAGTAAAAACTAAGCAAACTAAGGATAAGAAAATTTTTCTAATATCATAAAAGGTATCTATAAAACACCTAACTCTAAAATATTAAAAGGAGAAATAAAGGATGACTATTGATGCAAAAATCTTGATCAAAATACCAATTAAAGCATATTGAATTGATTTGACACCACAAACAACTGAGATTTATTCCTGTAATACAAGGATGGTTCAACATATGCAAATTAATGTCATAATAACAGAATGAAAGAAAATAATGTTGTCATCTCAATTGATACAAAAAGGTATTTAACAAAATTCAGCACTTTTTCATGTTATATACTGTCAACACACTAAGAACAGAAGGAAAGTATCTCAACATCATAAAGACCATATATGAAAAGCCCACAGCTAACATCATAGCGAATTGTAAAAAATTAAAAACTTTTCCTCTAAGATCAGGAACAAGACAAATATTCTTGCTTTTACCACTTCTATTCAACATAATACTGGCAGTCCTAGCCAGAGCAATTAGGCATGAAATAAAAGGTATACAAATTGGAAAGGAAGTAAAATTACCTCTATTTAAAGAGGACATGATTGTACATGGGGAAAACTCTAAATGAAATCGGCAAAGCTGCAAGGTACAAAATCAACATGCAAAAGCCAGTTGCATTTCTATATGCTAACAACGAATAATCTGAGGAGAAAATTAAGAAAGCAATCCCATTTATACTAACATCAAGAAGAATAAAATACTTAGAAATAAATTTAACCAAGGAAGTGAAAGATTTGTACACTGAAAACTATAACACATTGATGAAAGAAACTAAAGATGACACAGATAAAAATGGAAAGACATCCCTGTTAATGGATTGGAAGACTTAACATTGTTAAGATGTCACTGTTACAGAAAGTGATCTCTAGACTAAGTGTAACTCATACCAAAATCCCAGCAGCATGTTTTATAAAAAAGAGAAAAACCCTTCCTAAAATTCATATGGAATCTCAAGAGACTCCAAATAGCCAAAGCGATTGTTATTTGCTGAACTGTGACCACCCACAATTTGTATATTAAAGCCCTAAATCTCAGTACCTCAGAATGTGACTGTATTTGGAGATAGAAACTTTAAAGTGTGATTAAGTTAAAATGATGCCTTTAGTGTGGGCTCTAATACAATCGGAATTGTGTCCTTATAAAAAGATAAAAATTTGATACACTGAAGGACACCAGAGATGTGAGTCCACAGAGGAAAGGCCATATGAGCAAAAAATTGGTCATTTACAAGTAAAGACAGAGGCGTCTGCAGCAAACAAGCCTGCCCACCTTGAACTTGAACTTCTGGCCTGAGCTGAGAAAATAAATGCCTGTGGGTTAAGCCACTGAGTCTGTGACATTTTGTTATGGCAGCCTTAGCAAACTAATATAGCAGTCTTGAAAAAGAAGAACAAAGTTGGAGGTCTCACACTTTCTTATTTCAAAACTTATTACAATACTACAGTAATCAAAATAATGTGATACCGCCAGAGAGTCAGACATAGAACTTTATTTCTTACCTCAGTCAAACTACAAAAAATAATTTAAGGCAGATTAAAATTCTAAATGTGAGTGCTGTTTAAAACAATCAAGCTTCTAGAATAAAATACAGAGAACATCATAACCTTGTGGTAGGCAATGTTTTTTAAACATAAGACATTAAATGTTAACCATAAGATAAAAGATTGATAAGCTGAACTTCATTAAAATTAAGAACTTTTATTCAACAAAATACATTAAGAGATTTAAAAGGCAAGCCTGAGACTGGAATAAATATTTAAAATTGATATATCTGACAAAGGCCTTTTATAAGAAAAAAGACTGATAACTCAATTTTTTGAACAAGTCTTGAACAAGCACTGAACAAAATATCCAAATGACCAATAAGCATACGAAAAGGTACACGACACCATTAACCATCAGGAAAATGCAAGTTACAACCAATAAGATATTATTCTGCCTCTACCAGATGGCTAATACTGGTGACGATGTGGAGTAGCTAGAATTCATACATTGCTGATATGAGTGGTTTAACTATTTTAAATAAGTGATGTTCTATGATCTCAGCATATATCCAAGAGAAATGAGTCCTTATGTCCACCAACAGACAAATGTAAGAATGTTCAATATACAAGAATGGAAGTTATGATAGTCAAATAATTAGAATACCACAATAGAAAATGAATGAATTCCTGCTAAACACAATATGGATAAATATCATAGTGTTGAACAAAAGAAAACAAACACAAAAAAGATATAATACATACAGAGTACTATTCTACCTGTAAAGTGTGCAAACAAAAAGTAAGCTAATATATGGTGATGGAGGTTAGAATGGTGGTGACCTTTGGGGAACATATTGACTAGAGGGGGTCACAAGGGAGCTTGCTGGAGCACTGGCGATATTCTACACCTGATATAGTTGGTACTTAAATGATTGTTTACATATGTGACAGTTCAGCAAGCCATACACATAACATATGTGCATTTTACTGTATATTAAATAATAAAAAACAATTTTAAGAAACAGCTCCAAGGCAATCTATTTGTTACAAATTTAATAAATTGTAATTATAAATTCAATGCTGCAACATTATTATGACCAAGTCAAACTTTTAGAAAATGAGTATACCAATACAATCATTTCTAATATAAATATTATAGGCCATTATAATAGATACTAATTTTTTATTTACTTACTGAATTCCTTGCAAATATACATCAAAATGTTGACGGTGTTAGTGGCCAGCCACAAAAAATAAACACCTAGGAATAAATTTAACTAAGGAGGTAAAAGATCTCTACAAGAAAAACTATAAAATACTGATGAAAGAAACTGAAGAGGACACACCACACACAAAAACTTGGAAGGCATGCTATGATCTTGGACTGAAAAAATTAGTTAATTAAAATGACCATACTGATAGGGACAGGAGGTAGGAAAATTCTGGGCAGAAGAGGGCAAGTCCCCAGTGAGGGCCCTAACCTCAAGCTGAAAAACCTGGAACTGCAGCACAAAGTGAAAAGGTACATCCCTGCTTTCCTGCTTGAATGTTACCTTTTCAAAAACCATCCATGGCCCACCCTGTCCTCCATCCTGTGCCTATAAAAGCCCCAGAACTCAGCCAGCAGTGAGGAGAAGCAGCAGAATGTCAGAGTCTATGGTTGGACGTCAGAGAGAAGCAGCTTGCCTTCAGGACAGCTTGATGGCATAGCTTCAGAAAGGAGTCCAGCCAGGATCACCACACTTCAGGGGAAGATTATCTTCCTGCTCCATCCCCTTTTTGGCTCCCCTTCCCGCTGAAAGAGCCACTTTCAACAGCAATAAAATCCCTCGCATTTACCGTCTTCAATTTGTTCTTGCAACCTCATTCCTCCTGGACGCCTGACAAAAACTCAGGTACCCTGAGTGCAGGTGCAAAAGGCTATCACGCTAATCCTCCACTGAGCTGTTAACACTTAAGCTGTCCACAGATGGCAGAACTAAAAGTGTACTCTAACACTTCCTCTGGGGCTTCAGGGGTCAAAAGCACTGCCCCCAGGCACTGCCACAGGGCCAGTACAGGGTCCACTCCCGCTGGCACCCAAAAGCCCTCACCCCAGCCCCTGCACTCACTCACCAGCACTCCCCGCTAGCAAGGGGTGGAGCAGCCAGTGAGTGGAGCTCACCCCTGCTGGTGCCCAAGTGGCCAGCTAGTTCCAGCACCTGTGCACTCTAGGTCCCACCTACGAGGGGGTCAGGAAGTATCCTGCTTCAATACTACTCAAAGCAATCTACAGATTCAATCCAATCCCTATCAAAATACCAATAACACTCTTCACAGAAAATTCTTTTTAAATCCTAAAATTTGTGTGGAACCAAAAAAGAGCCCAAATAACCAAAGCAATCCTGAGTAAACAGAACAAAGCTGGAGGTGTCACACTACCTGACCTCAAAATATATTACAAGACTATAGTAATCAAAACAACATAGTATTGGTATAAAATTAGACACATAGACCAATGAAACAGAATAGAGCTTCCAGAAATAAATTCATTTATTTACAGTCAACTGATACTTGACAAATGTGCCAACAACATTTGTTGATGAAAGGACAGTCTCCTCGATATGTGGTTCTGGTAAAACTGGTATACATATGCACAAGAATGAAACTAGGTCCCTATCTCTCCCATTAATACAACAATCAACTCAAAATGGATTAAAGATTCAAATGTAAAACCCCAAACTATGAATCTATTATAAGAAAACTTAGAGGAAACACTTCAGGACATTGGTCTGAGATAAGACATTATAAGTAAGACTTCAAAAGCACAGGCAAAAGAAGCAAAAATAGACAAACGGGATTAAATCAAACTGAAAGCTTTTGCACATCAAAGGAAACAACCAACAGAGTGAAAAGGCAAACTACAGAATGGAAGAAAATATTAGCAAACTACTCATCGGACAAGGAGTTAATATCTAGAATATATAAGAATATATAAGAAACTCAAAAAAGAATCTGATTCAAAAAACTGGGCAAATGAACTGAATAGATATTTCTTAGAAGAAGATATAGAAACTAATAAGCATATGAAAAAATGGTCAACATCAACATCACTAATCAGGGCAATGAAAATCAAAACCACAATGAAGTATCATTTCACCTTAGTTAGAACGGTTATTATCAAAAAGACAAAACATAACAAATGCTGGCAAGGATGCCAAGAAAAGGGAACTCTTATAAAATGTTGGTGGGAGTGTATACTAGTACAGCTATTATGGAGAACAGCATAAAGATTCCTCAAAAAACTACAAATAGAAGTACCGTATGAGCCAGCAATCCCACTACTGGGTATATCTCCTAATTTGGATTTGTAATCTCATGTCAAATTGTAATCTCTAGTGTTGGAGGAGGGGCCTGTGTGGGAGGTGACTGGATCATGGGGGAGGATTTCCCCCTTGTTTTTCTCATGATAGTGAGTTCTCCTGAGATCTGTATTTCCCTGTTTAAAAAAGTTTGTAGCACCTCCCCCTTCTCTCTCTTCCTCCTGTTCTGGCCAGGTGAAGACGTTCCTCCTTCCTCTTACCTTTCCACCACGATTGTTAGTTTCCTGATGTCTCCCCAGCAATGCTTTCTGTACAACCTTTGGAACTGTGAGTCAATTAAACCTCTTTTCTTTATAAACTACCCAGCCTCAGACAGTTTTCTATAGCAATGTGAGAACGAACTCATGCATATCCAAAAGAAAGGAAACGAGTATATCGAAGAAATATCTGCAACCCCATGTTTATTGTAGCACTACTCACAATAGCCAAAATATGAAATCAACCTAAGTGCTCATTAACATATAAATCAATAAAATATATACACATGGAACACTATTCAGCCATAAAAAAGAATGAAATCACAGCAATATGGATGAGCCTGGAGGACATTATGTTGAGTAAAATAATCCAGGAACAGAAAGATCAATATCTCATGTTGTCACTCATATGCCATAGCTAGGAAAGTTGATCTCAAAGAAGTATAGAACAGTAATTACTAGAGGATGGGAAGGGTCGGGGTGGGGGAACAGGGAAATACTGGTTAAAAGACACAAAATTACAGCTACATAGAAGAAATAAGTTGTGCTGTTCTATACCACTGTAGGGTGACTAGTTAAAATAATGTATTATCTATTTTTCAAATAGCTAGAAAACAGGATTTTGAATGTTTCCCAAAATAAATGATAAATGTTTGAGGTGATGGATGTGCTAAATTACTTTGATTTGATAAATGTTTGAGGTGATGAATACTGTATGCATCAAAACATTATGCACCCCATAAATGGGTACAATTAGTATGTGTCAATTTTTTTAATGTTGACTGTGTTAGGGTTCTCTGGAGAAACAGAATAGTAGTTAGATACTGATACATCGATGGAGACATAGAAGAGATTATAAGAATGTAGCACATATTACTATGAAGGCTGAGAAGTCCTACAATCTGCCCTCTGTAAGCTAGAAACCCAGAAAAGCTGGTGGCGTCACAATGAGTAGTAGTGATGAGTGTAATAATGAGTCTATGTCACTTTTGTTATAGCCACCCAGGGTGACTAAGACATTGACCATCATATAATTTTCAAACTGACTTGAAATCTAACATTTCTGGTTAGAACCAACAATCGATCTGTGCTTACAAGTACATTATTCATAGTGACAGACTAGATAGGAATAAAGCTCACTGTTGTACATACTGGGAATCTATACTGTGGCAGTCTATTTATGGACTGAACTATCTCCCTTTCCTTCCTATACACACAGCTAGACTATATTTCCTAACTTCCTTTGCAATTAGGCATGGCCACAACTGCATTCTGGCCAATGGACTGTGGATACAAATGACAAAAGCCATCTCCAGGCGTGATCCATAAAACCCTCCCATGTGCTAACCTCTATTGTCTGAGTAACGACCTAGAGGACAGAGCCACATAATGGCAGACGCCTGCGTGAGGAGAGCCCCTGAGGAGAGCTGCCAGCTTAGTAACATACATGCCAGATGATTATTCAGTGAGAAACTTTTGTGTTAAGCTTCAGAAATACTGCATTTTTAAAAAAAATAGTAGTTTACCCAGACTCAACATGAAAGTTTTTTCTATAGCAGGAAAAATTGTCAGTCATGGTTGACCACTAAATTAACATGTTTATTCAGTTGTATAAAGGAGTGGATGTCGGTAACAAAATATCCTATTTAGTACTGAAGCTCACAGTTTTCCTGCTGAATCTGTTCCTCAACATAGTCTTCAACCTAACTTGGTACTGTTGTCAGAAGCGTGTAAACCAGAGCAACTCCATCTTAAAGAGGCGCTGGGTAAAATGAGGCTGAAACCTACTGGGCTGCATTCCCAGACGGTTAAGGCATTCTAAGTCACAGGATGAGACAGGAGGTCAGCACAAAATACAGGTCAAAAAGACCTTGCTGCTAAAACAGTTTGCAGTAAAGGAGCCAGCCAAAATCCACCAAAACCAAAATGGTCACGAGAGTGATCCCTGGTTGTCCTCACTGCTACAATCCCACCAGCACCCTGACAGTTTACAAATGCCATGGCAATGTCAGGAAGTTACCCTATATGGTCTAAAAAGAGGAGGCATGAATAATCCACCCTTTGTTCTATCTATTATCAGAAAACAACCATAAACATGGGCAAACAGCACCCCTCAGGACTGCTGTCCATGGAGCAGCATTCTTTTATTCCTGTACTTTCTTAATAAACTTGCCTTCACTCTGAACTGCAGACTTGCCCTGAATTCTTTCTTGTGTGAGATCCTAGAACCCTCTCTTGGGGTCTGGATCAGGACCCCTTTCTGGTAACATATTTCTGGTAACCACAGAAGGGACTATAGTGCAGAAACTCTGACCCAACAGCTCCCTTTGGGTACGTGTTGGGGTCCTGTAACATATTTCTGGTGAACTACAGAGGAGACGATACTGAGGAGACCCCTGACCCAAAGGAAGTAGACTGCAGCACTAATTGGACGACTTTGGGTAAGTGGTTGGGTACCCGGGTAAAGAATGGGATTGGGTTAGAGGCCCAAATTAGGGAAGTTAGAGACTCTCCTAAGACAGAGTGGGTTAAATGCTCCTCTTAATAAAAGGCAAGGACGCTTGACCAACCTTGGGTTAGAGGCCTGACTTCGGAGGGTTAGAGTCTCTTCTAAGATTTAGGGGGTTAGAGGCCCCTCTCAGTAAAGTTCACCTTGGTTAACAACAGGTTTGGCACTACCAGACGTTAACTGCTATTCTCTTTGGATTAATCTGCCTTGTACTCTGCTAATGGCTGTGGGTGACAGGGTTAGGCATGTACAGGATCGTGGGACATGAGCTTTTTCCTCCCTAAAAGGGGAAAGTTGAGAGCTAACAGGATTGCTGGAAAAGATCCCTTTGCTACCACGAAGCAGCCCACCTGAACTTTTCAGTGTCACTGCAATGGGTGGGTCTTTCTCTGGCCTCCCTGAGCATTTCACCTGCCCCACCCTGCCAGAGGCAATGCTTTTCTCTCTCTCCTTTCCTATCTTTTCTGTTACGCAGGGCAACCATCTTGCCTAGAGACCACATGTTGAAACTCCAAGTCGGAGGTTGGATGAAAGATGAAGGGGCCCATGTGGGGCAAACGTAAGCCTTGCCAGTTTGATATTGGGTACGAAGCAGAGTGGCTAATGTCTATGTTTTATCACATGTATTTTGCTCTGGCCACAACAAAAAAAATTATTTTCCTTTATGATGCAGCTTGGCCCCCAGGGCGATGGTGCCGCAAGCCAGATCATTAGTGCTGGTCAGGGAAAGGGAACCCAGAAGCCTGGCATGCTGGCAAAAGGGTAAGAACTTCTTACCAGTCAGATTTCTGGCTTCTATCTCTCGATGCAAACAGTTGAATGAATAGAAAAAAAAAAAAATTCAGCCGGGCGCGGTGGCTCACGCCTGTAATCCCAGCACTTTGGGAGGCTGAGGCGGGTGGATCACGAGGTCAGGAGATCGAGACCACGGTGAAACCCCGTCTCTACTAAAAATACAAAAAAATTAGCCGGGCGTGGTGGCGGGCGCCTGTAGTCCCAGCTACTCGGAGAGGCTGAGGCAGGAGAATGGCGTGAACCCGGGAGGCGGAGCTTGCAGTGAGCCGAGATTGCGCCACTGCACTCCAGCCTGGGTGACAGAGCAAGACTCCGTCTCAAAAAAAAAAAAAAAAAATTCAGAGTTTATCTCCTCTGTGAAGTTTGTAATTAGTGTGCAAAAGAATTCCAAGGCTAGTCTTAAGTGGGTGTATTTTGTGCTATGAATTCACTTTTCTGTGTTGAGGGGTACTTCAGGATAAAACATGGGCTTAGAATACCTGTAAGCCTGCTTTTCAAGACAACCCAGCAGGCTCATCGGTAACAAACTTGGCTGCAGGTCCCTGAAACAAATAAAAAACTAAATGAGGGCAGATGCGGTGGCTCACGCCTGTAATCCCAGTGCTTTGGGAGGCCGACACGGGCGGATCATGGGGTCAGGAGTTCGAGACCAGCCTGGCCAACATGGTGAAACCCCGTCTCTACTAAAAATACAAAAATTAGCTGGGTGTGGTGGCGGGCACCTGTAATTCCCAGCTACTCGGGAGGCTGAGGTAGGAGAATTGCTTGAACCTGGGATGCGGAGGTTGCAGTGAGCTGAGACCACGCCACTGCACTCCAGCTTGGACAACAGAGCGAGACTCCGTCTCAAAAAAAAAAAAAGAACTGGATGAAGTCTCCACCTTCTTTTAAGTCCTTGGGAGCTTGACCTTTTAACCACGTCGCGGTACATTCTCTTGGTCTTCGCCTTCTAGGAAACAGAAATTTTAGGGTTTATGTCATAGTTAGCTCTAAAAATCATATTAAATAGTTAAAAAGTCTTTGCAAGCTCAAAATTAACTACCCTAGACTTCTTCTGGGAAAGCGAATAGAGACTGCCCCATCCTGTAATTCAGTAGCTAGGGTTTTGCACTTTAATAGTGGCGGACCGGGTTCAATTCCCCACCTAGAAAGTAAGTCATTTCTGGTTTAATATCTGTGTGACTTTGTCTATTCTCTTCTCCTCTGCGGACTGTCTTAAATTTTCCTTTCTCTAAGCACCTAGGAGGTTATCTTTGGTAAAGTTCAGAAGCTAGAAATATTGGCCACTTGGCAAGGCTAAAGTTGGGTAATAAGAGATCTGAAACAATTTCTTTTTTAAAGAGCACTATGGTTAAAAGTTAGCTTAATTAAAAGTGGATAAACAAACTATAGATATATTTAAAAGGCCTTTACGTTTTCCTCTTCTTGGAACTTGTATTCCTGGAAAAAGGTTTTTTTCTTCTCAGTCAACTGAATGGTTTTTGTCTTTTGTTTGTTTGTTAGTTTTGTCTTGCCACTCAGTGCACATATGAGAGGCTCTAAGGTAACTTCTGGTAGCCTGAGACTCCTTGGGAAAAACAGAGGAGGCACCACAGACCCCATTTTGAGGAAAAAAAAAAACAAAAAACAAAACAACAACAACAAAAAACTTGTTTTCCTCATGAAACCCCAGGAATTAAAAACAGATAGCTCCCTCTCAAAATCAAAGGCTGTGTTCTGTTTTGCATTGTGTTATCTGACGGTTTTGAGTTTTGGGGGTATCAGAAATTACTTTGAGTTATGAGAGAGCTTTGGTGTGTAACAACTAGGTACGAAGTATACTTCAAGGGATGATTAATAATAGTTATGGAGGAATACTTGACTCTTTGCACACTTGGATCAGAATAGCATGCTCTTGGCCATCTGGAAGATAAGGAAACATCCCCACCCCCTGCTGGGAGATGAAACTCCCATGAGGGATGGGCTGATTACAAAATGGGCTGATTAGCTTTGGGTTGCCTTGCGATGAAATGCAGGGTAGAAGCACTGCACTGTCTTCCCCCATAGTATTCTCTCCTTTTGGGGATCCAGGATCCAGTGTAAAATGGCACCCTTAATTTTGGGGATCTGTCTTTGCCTTCAGCTGCTTATTTGGCGCTAGAAACACATGCTTTCCTGGCCCTGTTGCTCCAAGGGCTCCACCCTGAAGCCAGCAATACAATTAAGAAACTGGCAAATAAAGAATCTTGCAAGTGGTAAATCTTCTGTCTATTTATGTGTTGTATGTTTATATGTAAAAGGGCTCTAATTAATTGGCTTTAAAAATAAGCACTTAAATATTTTGTCAGAAAAATAGAAACTTCAATGCCTTTTTGTTCATATGACTTTAGTAATCTTTTGAAAAATAAAGAGTTTTAAATATTATTGGTAAAATAAAATGACTTGAAAATGTAGATATTTGGTCTAAATTAAGGTCAAATATCAGATTTGTTAAATGCTTTAAGGGCAAACTGAGTTTGACCATCTTAATTTTTGTATAAGGTGTAAGGAAGGGGTCCAGTTTCAGTTTTCTGCATATGGCTAGCTAGTTTTCCCAACACCATTTATTAAATAGGGAATCCTTTCCCCATTGCTTGTTTTTATCAGGTTTGTCGAAGATCAGATGGTTGTAGATGTGTGGCATTATTTCTGAGGTAACTATTCTTTTCCATTGGTCTATATATCTGTTTTGGTACCAGCACCATGCTATTTTGGTTACTGTAGCCTTGTAGTATAGTTTGTAGTCAGGTAGCGTGATGCCTCCAGCTTTGATCTTTTTGCTTAGGATTGTCTTGGCTATAGGGGCATTTTTTGGTTCCATATGAAGTTTAAAGTAGTTTTTTCTAATTCTCTGAAGAAAGTCGATGGTAGCTTGATGGGAATAGCATTGAATCTATAAATTACTTTAGGCAGTATGGTCATTTTCACGATATTGATTCTTCCTGTCCATGTTTTTTCCATTTGTTTGTGTCCTCTTATTTGCTTGAGCAGTGGTTTGTTGTTCTCCTTGAAGAGGTCCTTTACATCCCTTGTAAGTTGGATTCCTAGGTATTTTATTCACTTTGTAGCAATTGTGAATGGGAGTTCACTCATGATTTGGCTCCCTGTTTGTTATTGGTGTATAGGAATGCTTGTGATTTTTGCACATTGGTTTTGTATCCTGAGGCTTTGCTGAAGTTGCTTATTAGCTTAAGAAACAATGGGGTCTTCTAAATATACAATCATGTCATCTGCAAACCGAGAAAATTTGACTTCCTGTCTTCCTATTTGAATACACTTTATTTCTTTCTCTTGCCTAACTATCCTGGCCAGAACTTCCAGCACTATGTTGAACAGGAGTGGTGAGAGAGGGCATCCTTGCCTTGTGCCGGTTTTCCAAGGGAATGCTTCCAGCTTTTGCCCATTCAGTATGATACTGGCTGTGGGTTTGTCACAAACAGTTCTTATTTTGAGATACATTCCATCAATACCTAGTTTATTGAGAGTTTTTAGCATGAAGTGTTTAATTTTATCAAAGGCCTTTTCTGCATCTACTGAGATAATCATGTGGTTTTTGTCATTGGTTCTGTTTATGTGATGGATTACGTTGACTGACTTGCGTATGTTGAGCAAGGCTTGCATCCCAGGAATGAAGCCGAGTTGATTGTGGTGGATAAGCTTTTTGATGTGCTGCTGGATTAGGTTTGCCAGTATTTTATTGAAGATTTTTGCATTGATGTTCATCAGGGATATTCGCCTGAAATTTTCTTTTTTTGTTGTGTCTCTGACAGGTTTTGGTGTCAGGATGATGGTGGCCTCATAAAATACGTTAGGGAGGAGTCCCTCTTTTTCTATTGTTTGGGATAGTTTCAGAAGGAATAGTACCAGCTCCTCTTTGTACCTCTGATAGAATTTGGCTGTGAATCCATCTGGTCCTGGGCTATTTTTGGTTGGTAGGCTATTAATTACTGCCTCAATTTTAGACTTGTTATTGGTCTATTCAGGGATTCGACTTTTTCCTGGTTCAGTCTTGGGAGGGTTTGAATTTATCCATTTCTTCTAGATCTTCTATTTCATTTGTGTAGAGGTGTTTACAGTATCCTCTGATTGTAGTTTGTATTTCAGTGGGATCAGTGGTGATCTCCCCTTCATCATGTTTTATTGTGTCTATCTGATTCTTCTCTCTTTTCTTCATTATTAGTCTGGCTATCAGTCTATCTATTTTGTTAATCTTTTCAAAAAACCAGCTCCTGGATTCATTGATTTTTGAAGGGTTTTTCGTGTCTCTATCTCCTTCAGTTCTGCTCTGATCTTAGTTATTTCTTGTCTTCTGCTAGCTTTTGAATTTGTTTGCTCTTTTTCTCTAGTTTTTTTAATCGTGATGTTAGGGTGTCAATTTTAGATCTTTCCGGCTTTCTCCTGTGGGCATTTAGTGCTATAAATTTCCATCTAAACACTGCTTTAGTTGTGTCCGAGATTCTGGTACATTGTGCCTTTGTTTTCATTGGTTTCAAAGAATTTATTTATTTCTGCCTTAATTTTGTTATTTACCCAGTAGTCATTCAGGAACAGGTTGTTTAGTTTCCACATAGTTGTGCAGTTTTGAGTAAGTTTCTTAATCCTGAGTTCTAATTTGATTGCAGTTCTCAGAGACCTACAAAGAGACTTAGACTCCCACACAATAATAGTGGGAGACTTTAACATCCCACCCTCAATATAAGGCAGATCAAAGAGACAGAAATTTGACAAGGATATTCAGGACTTGAACTCAGCTCTGGACCAAGCAGACCTAATAGACATTTACAGAACTCTCCACCCCAAATAAACAGAATATACATTCTTCTTACCACATCACACTTATTCTAAAATTGACCACATAATTGGAAGTAAAATACTCCTCAGCAAATGCAAAAGAATGGAAATCATAACAATTTACCTACTTTATGGCTATACAGTTATTCGTGTAAGTGCAATAACAATCTGTTTTCTTTTGTAACCGGACACAATTGGAGAAATTGGTTATTTTACCAAGGCTTCGACTGGAATGGTGTGTTTTCCTTTAAGGAATCAAACCTGACTTGTAGAGCCAATAAAAGCCCTCTGGGGAACTGGCCTCATACCTTGCCTATACAGTCCCTGTATAGGGTTTCTGAACTATGGTAAAGAAAGGCACTTTCTCACAGGCCTAGGGGCCCAAAGTTATCTTGCGACCTCAAAAAGAAAGGAATTTACCCAACTTAATAGGTATTTGAGGATATAAACTCACGGAGGGGCTCGGCTTTAAAAAAGTCTTATCTGAGATTGCTTATGAAACAGAGTTCCTTTAAAGCCAATTAAAAGGCCTATGTGAAAAATAATTATTCTTGCTGTACTTTATACAAATAATCAGGCCAATTATAATAAAGCAAATCAGTCTTACCATAATTTGTCTTTAGTAAAAATAGGAAACTGGAGAGAGAAATAGTATGTTTCAAGAACTATAGTAAACTTGTTATTAAATTCTAGTCTCATCTGTTGTTTTAAGTTTGTTTCTGCAATTTAGGCTAATCCTGCTTATTCCTGTGAACCAACCAGTGATCTCTGACTGCTGCTCAGAAGAAACAAGAGGGATGGGTAATATA
Source organism: Symphalangus syndactylus (assembly GCF_028878055.3). NCBI lineage: Eukaryota > Metazoa > Chordata > Mammalia > Primates > Hylobatidae > Symphalangus > Symphalangus syndactylus. The sequence goes on from NC_072438.2 coordinate 30,147,672, forward strand.
GAAATCTGGATTAGTATTCTAATTCTGGGCACATTACAATCAGCTAACAACCCCATACCAGCTTAGTTCCAACAGTTGCCCAGTTCATAAAAAGCCTTCTAATTTAGTTTACTTGGAATAACTTTATTTTGCTTTACTTTTATGGAATATATTGCTGTTCTACTCTTCGTGTAGGAATACAAGACAAGCTTACTGAATGTTTTAAATTGAACACTTATTAATCTTCCAGATATCACCTCTTGTCAAAACTCAAGTCATAAACGGCCCTGGTCATACTGATGCTTTCTGATTGAGCTCCTGTCTACCCTGAACACAAGAGACCCTAATAGTTAGGCAGGAATATCATCATTCCTATTCAGCCTGAAGAAGTTACAGAAGATGAATCTTTGTCCCTCTGCAACCCTTAGGATTAAGGGTTCTGTTATAAAAGGGAGGGTGGAAACGTCAGAGGCATGTAAACCAGAGCAACTCCAACTTAAATAGGAGCTGGGTGAAATGAGGCTGAAACCTACTGGGCTGCATTACCAGATGGTTAAGGTATTCTAAGTCACAGGATGAGATAGGAGGTCTGCACAAAATACAGGTCAAAAAGACCTTGCTGATAAACAGTTTGCAGTAAAGGAGCCAGCCCAAACACACTAAAACCAAAATGGCCAAAAGAGTGACCTCTGGTTGTCCTCACTGCTACACTCCCACCAGCACCATAACAAGTTTACAAATGCCATGGCAATGTCAGGAAGTTACCCTATATGGTCTAAAAAGGGGAGGCATGAATAATCCACCCCTTGTTTAGCATACCGTCAAAAAATAACAATACAAATGGGCACCAGCAGCCCTCGGGGCTGCTCTATGGAGTAGCCAATTCTTTTATTTACTTTCTTAATAAAGTTGCTTTCACTTTGCACTGTGGACTTGCCCTGAATTCTTTCTTGCACGAGATCCAAGAACCCTCTCTTGGGGTCTGGATGGGGACCCCTTTCCGGTAACACTGTGAACTCAAAATATCTGAGCCAAGTCTCAGTCAATTTAGAAAATTTATTTTGCCAAGGTTAAGGACGTGCCCATAACACAGCCTCAGGAGGTCCTGGTGACATGTGCCCAAGGTGGCAGGGGTACGGCCTGGATTTTTATATTTTAGGGAGATATGAGACATCAATCAGTATGTGTAAGATGTACACTGGTTTGGTCTGAAAAGGTGGTTCAACTTGGTCTGGAAAGCCAGGAGGGGGCTTCCAGATCATAGGTAGGTAAGAGACAAACTATTGCATTCTTTTGAATTTCTGATTAGCTTTTCATTGAATACACAATTTATAGTCACTTATGCCTTAGTCTGGCTTAGTGAAACAACAGGGCAAAGGAAGCAATCAGATATGCATTTGTCTCACATGAGCAGAGGGATGACTTCGAGTTCTGTCTGTACTTTGTCCACAAGGAATTTCCTTGTGGGCACATTGTGAGGGAAGTATGTAGCTTTTTTTTTTTAATCTTCATAGCTATCTTATTTTTAGGAATAGAATGGGAGTCAGGTTTGCCCAAGGCAGTTCCCAGCTTGACCTTTCCCTTTGGCTTAGTGATTTGGGGGTCCTGAGATCAATTTCCTTTCACAGTACTCATGACCAAATCCAGCTTTGCAAGCAACCATGTCTTGCAAATATAGGTCCTGATTAGAACAATCAAAATTTATCCATAAAAGCAAACCTTCATTAGTATTATATGCCAAAACAGGGTGAACACAGTGATTACAAAATTGAAGATGTGATTAGCTGGATTCTTTGGAATGCACCTGAAGAGTCTTCTGAAAACTTTTTGAACTTTTTGAAAATACCTGATAAAGGTCTTCATCAGTATCTTCTTAAACCAGATGGCAGCAGCAAATAATGGATTAAATATACATACATACACACACTCTTTTCTTCTACCATTTTGTAAATATGATGCAATTAGGTTAATATGTGTTTTAAGCAGCATGAAACAAGTTTGTTGAACAGAAGTCTAGTGAGATTTGGGCCAGGAAGTAATTCTAAGCATTCAACTTTATGAGAGAAGGTAGTGGTCCACCTCCATCAGTGACTATAAATGTAAGCTTCTTAATACTATGGTCCTGCAAATTCACATTCAGTATCTACTTTTATGCCTCTGGCACCCCCAGTGAAAGGAGGCTGAAAAAGGCCTCCTTATCCAAAGGCTGCCTGGGGCCTCATATAATACAAAGCTGGGTCGGGTCTACAAAAAAGGTGGAAAGAGCACGTTTATCAGCCTACAACAACTAAGTTAACACACACTGTACATGTTCATCAATCAATGTCTCCCATAGCCCAGTTATGACCACTGCTTAGGAGCTTCTAATGGCCAATAAAAGACATGGCTGTGAAATGATGTGAGTAGGTCAGAAGGATTCAAGAGAGTTCATACCAAAACTAAACAAACAAACAAAAAACAAAATTTTATTGGTTACACTCACCTTTGTCTAAGACCTAGCAACATGCAGTCATATTTTTAGCACTGGCAGATTACAAACAATGAAAAATTTCTCCTTAAGGAGTTTTCCTTGTTTACACAAATAAATCTATTGAATTTATTTTGAATTTATTATTGCTATATTTCAATATAAGCAATAATCCACGTGACAGCATTAATACAAGTGTTAAGAAAAATATAACAAAATTAGCAAAAGTGATGGAATGACTCAAGTTTGGAAAATCTTTAAGTGATTATGAACAATCAAATGACCTATCAGATAAAAGCACTGGAGTCAGTATTAAAATAACTAAATGATTACTGGAATCCAAAAAGAAAAACAGAATGAAGATTTGTTTTAAATTTTGGATTGCTGTTGTACGTTACACTTACCTTGATGATTTAGTTTAATTCCTGCATCAGATGTTTTCAGCTAATGTTTTTACTTCCTAATTTTGTATGTTCTCAACCAACTTCAGTTTGGGCATTCTGAACTCAATACGTGAAACATGTAAGCCTGTTCTAACATTTTTGCTTCTCTATAATGAGACCTATGTATAGATTCCAATCAGCATCTAAACCTAAGTTGCCATCTGTATATATTACTAATATAAATATATTGAACATATAGTTACATTGTTACATTTATCCAAAATATCCTGAGATTTAAAAATCAGTTGCCACCTATTAATGACCTGAAATATTAATATACATTTACATTAGTATATAAATCTAGCCACAAAAATAGTCATACACAAATCTAATTTCTAATTATTACCTAAAAAGCAGGTTAGTATATAACATTATATATGTAATCTGTAGATATAATGTTTACATTAAGAAAATAACTTTTGGCTGGGCTCAGTGGTTCATATGTATAATCTCAACACTTTGGGAAGCAAGGGTGGGAGGATCACTTGAGGCCAGGAATTTGAGACCAGTCAGGGCAACACAGCGAGACCCATCTCTACAAAAATAAAAAGAAAAATAGCCAGGCTACTGGCTTGTTCTTGTAGTTCCAGCTACTCAGGAGGCTGAGGTGGGAGGATCGCTTGACTCCAAGAGCTCGAGGTTACAGTGAACTATGATCCCCACTGCACTTCAGCCTGGGCAACAGAGTGAGACCTCAACTCTAAAAACAAAACAAAAAAACTGTCATGAAATAAAAGAACCATAACTGTTTCCTTAAGCAGAATATAACCAACTATACCTTATTATGAAACTAAAACTCAAAACAACTAGGATAAGAATAAAGTCTGATACAATTTTATAGATAATAAACACTGTAAAAGCAATGAAATGTGTTGCCAATCACGGTGGCCTTGGCATTGCCAAATATGGTTCTAGCCGTGGGCATGGTATAACCTGCCAGCATGTCCAGCAAGCCAGAAATTCTTTGGATCTTAGTTGTCAAAATTTTTTAATTTAGGAAAATGATCATGTTGATCTCTAAGAAAACTGAAACATCTGTTAACAGTTTACAATTCTATGAAAAATAGAGAATCTCAGCTATAAATCATAAATAAGAAATGTGGGGAGAATACATTACTCACTTCCTACATACAAATATCAAAACTCTAATTGAAATACTAAGGATGAGTAAGTGATCACTCATCACTCTCCACGCTATGAGTAACAAAATCCCCTTGAACATTTTTAGCAGAATCTCCATCTTCTTCCAAGTGTTTGATTTCTTTTCCAGTCCTTCCCCACCGCCAGCACCTGTTCTGTTACCTAAAATGAGGCATGTTTAAATGAATAAATGCTTGCTGAATGGGCAACATCTTCCAGGAAGGAAAATTCCTCACTTCCTATGCAGAGGCAGGAAAAAGAAGAACAAGAAAGTTATCTCCCTAGGTACAGCTGACCAGCAGGTCAAACAGGTTAAACACTGAGCAAACAAAAAATCAGTGATAAATAAGAATTATTCACTCCATTTCTTATTAGCTTATCTTTGTCATTTCCAAACACCATCTTGAACATAATACATCAATTTACCAGGAGACCATAAACCAGGAATTATATCCAAATCTATCCACTGGCTGCTTTATTTCCCCCACCATAAAATAACGTCTCTAAAACTCAAAGCTAAAAGGCTTAAGTAGAACTATCGGTTTTATTATTGTCAAGCAAAATAACATTTCTAATGCAGTAACCCAGTGAAAAGTGAACATTTACACTAGAATGGGTAATCTCAGGATGGCTCAGAGAATTGTTCTCTGTACATAAGCAGTTCATCTCTCAGAATTTGAAGTTTATTAAGCTAAACGGCTTGATTCTTTTTAGCATTTCTTGAATATGTACTTTTGAATCCAATCTGATTCAAACCTTTAGACTTCCACTGAAAAGAGATCAAAGTTGTGTCAACTTTGCAGACATTGTCTTGCATACGAGGGAACTGGGAACCACAGCGAGACTCCAGACTGGAGATGGGTGAGACTGCAGTGTAGCAAAGACCTGTGAGAACTTTTGCAGCAGAGCTGTTTTTAGAATTCTGGAATGGGATTTAATCAGTACTTCAGCATGAATCTAAGGAACTTTATGTGTTTAAGTACAAAATAAAATCAACGTAAGAGCCAATATTGAAGAATGTGAACCTTAAATGGTAGCTCTTCATTTGCATTCAAGAATAACTTTTGTGCAGGAATCACCCCCACCTGGCCCCACCAAAAAGAGTAAGAAACTTAAGCCCGAATATAAGGCAATGAAAAGGCCACAACCATGTTGAAAATAGTATTAACAGGATCCAAGGAATAACGCAAAAGTAAGGCAATGTAGGAAGTTTTGTAGGCATTTCCATCTTCAAAAAACATCCTGAGAGATCTTTTAAAACCTGGTAGCATTTAAAACTAGACTTATAAAATACAGCAACCCAAAAATCACTTTGATTTACATGCCAAAATCCATACACTTAACCATGTAATATATATATAGCTGACTTATGTGTGACTCTAATTAAAATACCCCAAACCACTTATTTCATTAAAATAGAACTAAATGCTTGTATTGTAAAATATAAAAATAACAGATTGACACAATAACAAACACCTATTTATTATATTAAATACAAGCCTGAAATGTTAAGTACAAATTACAGATTCCAAGAAATTACATTTCACATCCCAAAATGTACTGTTGGTGCTTTGACAACTAAAACAATATTTTAGAAATATTTTATTTCAGATCCTAAAAAAAAGTAACAATTTGGGGATAAGAATAAGTAAAATCCAAAACTTCAAAGTTTATTCCAAATTCTTTTGAATCCCTATGGTGGCTGTAAACAGTTTTTAAATGTTCATAGCTTAAAGGAATGTGAATATCACAGTTTATATGAATTTCTGCCTAGGAAGCCCAGCAATGTTACACAGTAGTTTCATGTTTCCATAATCCAGTCCTAACATTGCCAGTGCTATCGGTACCGAGCAAGGGTCCCTCCTGCCCATTGCTTTTAATTGGTCCATTCTGAATGGCCAAGTTGAGGCCATAAGATTTCTGCTGATTTTCAAGTTCAACCACAGCTGGCTTCCTTAACGCATCTTTTTTACTACTGGTTGAAACTGGCTTTTCAAAATTTCTGCTGCTTTTGGGAAGTGTGCTACAAGCATCGCTGCTGTCTTGCTGGGGTGGGTTGTACTGTCTCTCTCTGTAGGCTAAATAAGCTCTTCGGCTCCTTGAGTGTCCTTCGTTATTGCCCAGCCGGCTTTTAGGTAAGCCGTTCTGCACACTTCCTTCCACGCTCGTTGGGACATCGTAGGCATATTCTCTCAGGACTGTGAGTCGGCTTGCCCGGTGTCCTTTACTTCTGTTTTTATGGTGGCGGCTTGAATGCACATTTGTTCGAAACTGAACTTCTAAAGGCGCCACGTGCATTTTAATATCATTGTCCATCGAATGTTCTGTCAGACTATTATCAAGCTGAGGGGTGGAGTTCAAAGGTAAAGAATTGGCATGGCACTGAGCTGCAGCTGCCTGCAAGTTTGTTAATTTGCAGCCCTGGGAGGAATTTTTGAAGCTTGAAGCACTTTTGTTTGTGCATGAAGACTCCGCACTGCTATTGGGGCACTTAGGTGCCTCTCCATTTGTCCCACTAGAGTTGGGGGGCTGGACGTTGACTTGCACTGAATATGAGCTCCGTCCTGGGCAGCAAGTCATGATCCATGCAAGTCTAACATCCTCCCTATTAACACAGTGGTGGACCATGAAGAATGCACTGAAGCTTAAACATGTGGCTCCAAAAACGAAGCTAAAAACCAAGTCCAAAGGGTAATACAAAGAAACAGCCAAAGCCCCAAACATCCACAATGCAACATATAAGAGCAAAGTAAGGCTGGCCCCCAAAAGCTGAGAATGAAAAGTGTGCTCATTTTCCAAGGCTGATGTAGAAATCAGAGACAAAGACATTGAATCCTGATGATTTATTTCGCCATTTTCATTGGCTGCCAATCTCTGTTGCTCCTCCGTGGGCTCCTTAAGCTCATATTTGCGCTCAGGGTGTCTTTTCAACTGAATAAATATGCTCAGAAAGTACATGCAGTTTACAAAAGTGATGAAGCTGGCTGGCCCATAGAAGGCTCCCAAGGAGGGTTCCCATGCCATCCAGCAACTGGAAAAGAAAATGGTAAACCAGATCGATGCTACATGTTTCAACAAATTATTTAAGAAATTGCAATCACCTGTAATGCCTAGAAAATACTTAAAAGAGAAACAACTGGGTCAAGTACACAGAGAATATAAAATACTCACTAGGGTGCATTTGGCCGACTGCCATAATTCTTAATGTTCGCTGCTGCAGTTATGCCACAAACAATGATGGGGATACCACCACCAATTAGGTAAAATCTAGAAGGAGGAATCACAGGAAAAAACACTCATCATTCCATTTCTTAACGTGTATCTCTCATAATATCTCAATACTTCAAAAGTCATTCCCTGAAGATTAATTATTATCTTTATTCCAATAATAAGCTGAGTTAAGATCGGGAGGCTGATTTATTAGCAGTAATGTGTTTTTGTTTTGTTTTTTAGATTTCTTGTTTTAAAGCACAAGGTCTAGTTAAGTTTCCGAATAGAGGAAAGCTGATCAGCTTCTGCCACCTTGTGGACAGGCAAAGTAACACTCTGCGCCTGCTGGTAGGATTTCAGCTTACTTCAGCTTACTTTTTTTTTTTTTTTTTTTTTGTAGCGGGAACTGGCTTTAGATTCAGCTGGTGAACTGAAAAGTGCCATACTTCACACAAAAAATGTAATGACATATTAATTACTAACGTTCAGCTCAGCCTGCATGTCCCAGGACTGCCCACTGCTGTGTATCTCATCCCCAGTCCACTGAGATTGAGGTAAGAAGGGTATCTGGATCCCAGCAGCTTCACAAAGTGCAGAGGCCCTACCTGACCCCTTTTCCAAAGAGAGGTGGGGACAGCAAGGGAAATGATGGTGCAATAAATACTGACTGAAACAGAGCAGTGACTGGTCCTACAAAGAAAAACTTTGTGGTCATCTCTGAGCTCCTTGATCTCTCTGAAAAGAAATTTCCGTCCTGGGTGAGTCAGAATCTTAATTTTGCGTTTGCTCCTTCCTGAGACATAGTCCCAAATCTTCCACTGGATGGATAAAGGCAATATCTGTGATACATTTGTCCATATATTATTTCTTCATCGTACCTAGTTACTAAAATCCTTTAACATGATGTTAGTACTGCTGAAAAGAAAACTAATTACCCTATAAAACTATAACTCTGCCTTCTATTCCACAGATTAGAGAGATGCCAATAATATGTGACCTTCCCCTTCTTCCTGCTATACTAATTCACATCTGCTTCTTACCTAAAAAGAAAGCATTATTTCCAAAATTAATCTTGGGTCCTATCACCCTCTCTGTCTTCTTTCAACGCCCCCCACCCCCGGTCTTCTTGTTATCAAATAACCCTATTTTGCATCTTTAAAATCTTCTCTACTGCTTCTTATTTCTAGCATATATATTCAAGTTTCCCCATCTTCTAAAACTTTCACTGAACTACCACTACTTTTCTCTCTTCCTTCTGCAAACACTGGTACCACGACTTCCTTGCCTTTATCACCTTATTGTCGGCTGTACCCACTCACCACCATGATGCTAAAAATGTCCTCTCTGGGGTCAGAAGAGTCTCATGGGCAAATCTCGTGTCCCACCCTCCAGGCAGGCAGCAATGTTGCTCAGGCTTCCTTAAGCTCAAGGATATGGGGGAAGCAGGGCTAGAGGGCGGAGCTTGAGCTGTCTAATGCAAAGAGGATACTTGTGTGTCATTTGGGGACTGCAGAGAGTTTGAAGCACCAGCTGCCTTTTCCTTAACTCTTTATCTTTCTTCTCAGAACCTTATAGGAAAGAAATGCTGCTTAAGGTTAAGATTCCCAAGTTTCTGAGCCAAACACCATCATCTCTCATTTCTCTTAATAGAAGTGAGGGAGGTGTCAAATCTCATCCTACAACCTAACTCTGGGGCCACCGAGCACCCCCTCTGCTCCTTATCAAACAGGGAACCACTCTCCCCCAAATCTTCCATGTTCTCGGGTGTTCTCTTTCTGCAGCCAAAAATCCAGTGATTTTTTCCATGGCCCATCTATTAAACATTAATATGGTCCAAGTATCATTCTTTTCTTAACTAACTTCTCCCTGGGAGATCCTATTCATTACCACGGCTTCAGTGACCACATAAGGAAATGTCTCCTGCTCCTCCTAGACAATCTCTAGCTTGTCCTCTCTGCTGAGCCCTGGACTTCTAAAAAATGTAAACATTCCACAAGAAAGTATTGATGAGCCTGCCACCCTGTTTCCCCTCTCCACGTCACCCCCGTCCACCTGCCGTTTCTGCTTTTCCTATTTCTCAGTTGATGGAAACACCCTCTGTCAAGGCACGCTAGCTAGCTAGCTAGAATAGACAACTTGCAGCCATCTTCAAATTTCTCTCCCTCACACAACTCTTAAATCCAGCTGGACATCAATCCTAGAGAAACTGCCTCAAGCCTCTCAAACTTGTGTCCTCCTCTCCGTTCTCCCTGACACTGTTCTGGTCTTCATGGGGGCTGCCCTAATAACCTCAGCAGAATTCCTTATTCTTGGGAATTCTGATTTAGCTATCCTTCTAAAATGACACCGTGTCAGGCCACTCCCTTAGTTAAAAATCTTCAGTGGTTGCCCACATTTTAAATAGGATCCACAAGGGCCTCAAAGCCAGCTTTCATCCTGAATTCCTGCTACTTGACACCAAACATCTGAAGCTCCAGCCAAACTGCATTCCTCAAGGTTGCCTCAGCTCACTCTTCACTTTTACACTTTGTCCTGATCACAGTGAAGTTCATGCCAGCGGCCAGCATTTCCTAAACCCCCCACCCCCAAAATTAATGGCTTCTTTCTTTACATTTTCAAAGACCCTATCTCCACTATGCTTCTCACATAGCACAGTCAGTGCTCATGCCTGTCTCCTCCTGCAGACTATAAACTCCCAAAGGGCAAGGGGGTCTTCTCCAAATCCCTGGCCCAGGGCCAGTGACATATCAGGCATTCAACAAGCTTGGTCATCACTGATAGATTTTATTCATCCAGCATGATAATCCATTTGCCATTTTTTTACATATTATAATGGATAGGAAAGACATACAAGTCTTTTTGTCCTTTGCACAGAATAATTAAATTGATACATACTTGAGTATGACATATGACCTCAAGGAAATAAAAACAGCTGACAGTTTCATAGAGCCGATTATATGGCCAATCCCCTCTTAAGTGGTTTGCCCATTTACTCATTTCTTCCTCACAACTCGAGGATGGGAGACTCAGCCCCACACTTTTGAGATGATCTTGGAAGGCTCAGAGAGGGTACAGAAGTTGTCTGAGGACTCGCAGCGGGAAGGATGCCTAAGCCATTTTCAAAACCAGGCAGTCCTGCATACAAGTCTGCTCTACTTCCCAAAATCCACTCAGCAATTTTGTTATAATTTATGATTATGCTTCAATGAAAGCAAACAGAACACTTAATTAACCTTTAAGATAATACAACAAAGATATGAGATACCTGAGCATTGGTCTTGGTGGAGGTGGTGGTTCATCAGGATCCTGGCATCTTTTAGCTTTTTTAGTGACTTGTTTGTAGATATTTCGAGCCGTCACTCCTACCCATAGTACTGTGGCAAGGGTGGAATAGTGAAGAATTATCCCAACCTACAAGGAAGATCAAAGAATAAATAAAAGAAAAAAAAATGTTCCTACTAAGGCTTATCTCAAAATTGGTAAGTAACTTTCAGAAGTCTGATTTGAAAGCAGCAGGAAGGCCTATCCTAATAATCAACTCTGTTGCCTGCTAAGGCAACACCGCATTCTAATAGACACGTGACAGGGAATCACGTTTCTCAAATACACAAACCAATAATTGGCTCTAGGAAGCCCACAAACTACCATTTATACCAAAGATGACCCTTAATACAGGACAGAACTGGCTCCCAGACATTAAACCAAAAGTGTGTTTTTCATGGATGCGACATTATACATTATTCTTTTCTTTTTTTTTTGAGACAGAGCCTCGCTCTGTCACCCAGGCTAGAGTGCTGCAGTGTGATCTCGGCTCACTGCAACCTCTGCCTGCTGGGTTCAAGCGATTCTCCTGCCTCAGCCTCCTGAGCAGCTGGGACTACAGGTACGTGCCACCACGCCTGGCTAATTTTTGTATTTTTAGTAGAAAGAGGGTTTTGCCATGCTGGCCAGGCTGGTCTCGAACTCCTGACCTCATGTGATCCATCCGCCTCAGCCTTCAAAAGTGCTGGGATTACAGGCATGAGCCACCACGCCTGGCCTAGAGTCCATTTTCTAACATTCTTTTTAAGGAGGAATATATAGAGGGCACAGGTTAACTACAGGGTGAAGGCCACAGCACACACAGAATAAGTTCCAGAGTAAGAGACCTGAGATATAATTCAGAGCTTTTATACATTGTAGCAGTCACAAAGCAATATAATAATATATTGATGGGTAAGAGGGTGAACTCAGAAATGAAATTTTCCTTGATTTTTAAACTGGTATTCACCTCTTACCTGCTGGGTGACCTGAGCAAAGTCACATAAGACCTAAAGTGCTGGCTTCCTCACTTGGGAACCAAGAATAATATAAAAGTACTGTGAGGTTAAGTAAGATGGTCCACATTAAGCATTTAGCAAATCGCCTAGTATGTGCCAAGCAATTAGCAGAAATAACTATATTATTACTTATTAAGAATGTGATTTTGAGGAAATAATGCGACCTCTCTGAAATTAACTTTCCTCAATTTAACAGTGGACAATTATCAATCGCCACCTCCAGGGGTTTCGTAGGAATGGAATGGACACAATACATGGGATATAATAGGTGCTCAGTAAGTATAGGATAACTGCAATATATGCAAATGATATACACTTAAGTTTCTATTTATCACATGACCTGTATATGAAGCAACTCTAGTTGAGGATGAAATTCTAGATGAAGATGTAAGGAAATGAGAGAGGCTTAAATTTTAGTTTAAGAAAAGTAAATGTCATATGTCACTGGAGTATCAAGAACATAATCCAGCTTTCTTAACCAGTAACTTGCTCTTTTTTTTTAATCACTGCTTTTTTATATAATTATTACAGGTAAGATTCTATTAATGAAATTCCAAGAAAAAATTTGTCATTCTAAAGGGATGCCTCTCCAACCTCAAGAAAATCAAAAGTCAATAATAAAAACATGGACCACTGTCCAGAGTTTATTTTAATGAGAACCAATCAGGAGCAAACACTTGGTGACCTGAAAGCCCAAATCTTATTTTGCAGGAGAAAGTCAGGGTGGCCCCTCTCCAGATAAACCTTGCAATGGCTCTGAGGTGCTGGGAGCGGGGATCAAGTTTGGCCCAACTACAAACGTCAGAAATGATCTTCTTAAAGAGAAAAGTGGCTTCATGGTTCCCATTAGTTTTGCTGACTGCACTGTGAAAGCAAAATTTATAGACAGAAGTGGAACAGAAAGCATAAAATAACCCTTTGAGCTATCTAATGTCACACCAAATACTGTAAGTAAAAATAGTATAAATGAATTTGATGCATAGAAACCAATAAATTCAAAACAAATCAGATGCTGACTCAAAATGGTCAACTCTACTATTGCTGGAGGTGTCTGTGACACAAAGGTCAAAAGAATGAGGTAGGGCTGTAAAATACAAAAGTAAAAATATAGGTTAAAAGTAACTTCCACATAGGAGGTGTCAAACAAAGAATTTTCTACAGGGAACAAAACACATCTTTAGGCACTGAAGTGTTTTCTATGGCAATTCTAAATTTCCAGAGGAGGTTTACTCTTAAAGATACTGAAGCCTGATTATTACCAATAGTGGAATTTTAGGGGTATGATAACATCTGCTAACACAGTCAGGAAAGCAAATCACTAAATATTCTACAAGTTTCAGAAAAAATGAGTGATTAAAATCTAGTAGGAAGGATTTTTTTAATCTTTTGGAATGTAGTACTTCCTATTGTATTCTCCATCTGACACTTCGTCTACATGAAATACAACCTTGCTATCACATTTTCTTCCAAATAAATCAGAGATGTACATGACAATTCTGTAAATTGTCTAGAAGTAATCTAATTCATAAGGCATGTTAAATAATTACTATTATTAACTAATGTTAAATGCAGTAGATTATTACTCAAGAAAGCCACCTTACCTCGGGACACTAATTTCCAAAGTTGTAAAATGGGTATAAAATAATTATCCTAAAAAGTTCCACTCTATGTATTTGTTATCTAACTGTAAACTCTCACATACTGGAGTTCATTTAACCACCAATACGCCTACAGCAGTGCATCATGCATAACAATTGTGCCAAAAAATACACTGTATGATGAATACAAGCATATAGATGATGAATATGTAAACAATTAAAATGTTAACAGCTTCCATTAATAAATGCCTGTTATGTATCCAAAAACATATTCTTGCATGTGATTTCACTTTATCCTTTTATTGTCACCATTAGGTCAGTGTTAACCTTGAGATACGAAAACAGAGACTAAGACTGAGAAGTCATCCACTAGAGATTACACAGTCAGTAGCACGGCTGTGATTCAAACTGAAGTCAGATGGTTCCAAAGCCCTTGCCCTTTCTACTCTCCTACGCTGCCCACTACTAAGTACTAAAGCAGAGCGATGGGGGCTGAGAGGCACTCGGAATCAAACGGACTAGCATTTGAATCATGCCTCTGCCACCTAATGGCCCTAGTGACTTAGGGAAAGTTAGTTCAGTTGTCTATGATTCAGTTTATATAGTTATAAAATACACAAGGAAAAACTACCTCCTAGGGTTAATATGAAAGTTAAGACATAAAACATGCACAGTAGTTGACAAGTAGAATGGTCTTAATATTCACTGATTAGATTTTTCCAAATACATCTCTTGTGCCATTGCAGCAATCCTCTAAATAACAGCTCTCAAGGCCACCTAACAAGGGCGGCTGGCACTCTATTTAATAAATTCAATCATGCAGTGGTGGAGCAACAAGGTATCTTAGGTAAGATCCAGCTGAATCCTTTTACGGCATAGCTAAGAAAACCAAGGACCAAAAAATTAACGACCAATTATTTGGCAGTGTATCATGAACCAGAACACAGATCCCTTCCAGACTTGAGTCAATGGCCTTGCACTTCATCACTCAACTTCTTAGTTCTCCTTCAGCACCTTTAGCAAAAGAGAGTTAAAGGCTGTAGAAAGCACCTAAGGTCCTACCTGAAATGAATTTAAAAACCAGAGTGAGAAGTACCTGGCTGGTAGCACCTTTAATAACCTCAACCAATCACTGTGTGGGAAGAAACTACATTACGACCCATTCATACTGTTCATAAAATATGTAAGCTCACAACGGGAGATAATAAAGACAAACTGCATATAAAAACATGTACACATGAGGGCTCAGGTTTTCAGAGGGAAGAACCTTAACAGTCATTTAACTTAACTAGCCTCACATAAGCTGTTCTGGCAGACACAAAATTAGAACCTAGCTACTAGGACCCGGAATCCTAGGCTAGTCCTTTTTGCATTCTACCACTCTGCTCTCGGCCGGTGATTACCTGAATTGAGTATTACAGTGACAAAGTGAAGCAAGGAATGTCGGAGTCAGAAATATAACAATGATGCTATGTCTTTCATCAAAGGGAAACACATTATAAACATAGAAGAGAACGACAGTGAAACGTCTAGACTTGCCTTTCCCTTTTCTTTTGTAAACCTTTAATGGCATTTGTTCTTGAAGCCCTAAAAACTCATTGCAATTCCTCTCTTTTTCTATTTAGGAATGGTAGAAAATTCCACTTAGGACAATGAAAGGCAGTCATCTTTACAATGGCCTCTTTCCATTCATTTCCTTAGTGAAATACATTTATGTGTCTGCTTCAAGAAATCAATGAATACTTTTAGATACAATGAAGACCTTTATTGCCAATGTGTGCTGAGTACTCTTCTAATAGAGTCAAAATGGCTCCAGATTTGAATGCATTCTAATGCGCAGACAGAGGCTTCTTTTTGTTCATCACCCAGTAAACATTTGCTCAGCACCTACTATGGGTCAGGATTTGTGCTGGTCCCTGAATAAGCACTAGTGAATCAACTACTGTTAATTCTTTTTTTTTTTTTTTTTTTTTTTTTTTTTTTTTTTTTTTTTTTTTGAGACAGAGTCTTGCTCTGTCACCAGGCAGGAGTGCAGTGGCGCAATCTCGGCTCACTGCAACCTCTGCCTCCCAGGTTCAAGCAATTCTGCCTCAGCCTCCCGAGTAGCTGGGACTACAGGCGAGCGCCACCACGCCCAGCTAATTTTTGTACTTTTAGCGGAGATGGGGTTTCACCATGTTGGCCAGAATGGTCTCGATCTCTTGACCTCATGATCCGCCTGCCTCAGCCTCCCAAAGTTCAACTACAATAATTCTTATGCTTGTAGAGCTTGGAGTCCATGGAGAGCTTAGAGTTCAGAGATAGTTAAATAGTAAATCATAAAGTTTCATGGGCAGCATGAAATTTTAGTAGGGACCTGATACGGTTTAGTTGTGTCCCCACCCAAATCTTGAATTGTAGCTCCCATAATTCTCATCTGTCGTGGGAGGGACCTGGTGGGAGGTAACTGAATCATGAGGGTGGGTCTCTCCTGAGCTGTTCTTGCAATAGTGAATAACTTTCACGAGATCTGATGGTTTTATAAAGGGCACATGCTCTCTCTTGCCTGCTGCCACAAAAGACATGACTTTGCTCTTCCTTTGCCTTCTACCATGACTGTGAGGTCTCCCCAGCCATGTGGAACTGTGGATCAATTAAACCTCTTTCCTTTATAAATTACCCAGTCTCGGGTATGTTTTTATTAGCAGCATGAAAACAGAATAATACAGGTCCACAGAATAACACTGGGGGATACAGGAACAGAATCTCTGAAACAGTAACGATAAAATAAGACCTGCAAGATAAGTGGGAGTCAGCCACATGAAGAAAGGGAGAAAGACTGAGAACACAGAGGAGCTATCTTCTACACATGGATGTAGTTGATCTGAGACCCATCATCTGACTTCTTGTAGGCAGTTTGTTTACAGATGTGTAGTAACAGCCTAAAACAAAAATATACCACACAGATGAGAGGTAATTTCATCAATAATACTAATATAATAGTGGTAACAGGTAACATTTATTAAACAGTATATGACTGGCACTCTTGAGATGCTTGAGTCATTTAATCCTCTCAACAATTGTTACACACACACATTTTAAATTGGATCTCAGGTATATGATATTGGATTAATCATAAGCCACAGCATCATGACACAGTCTAATGAGTGGGCCCAGTACAACCTGCCTTTATTTAGTTAGCTATTATTAACAGTATGATAAGTACATAAGAATCTACCAGTAAGACACAAGCTGTTATCTAATCATATGACCCCCTCATCACAGGTAACTATCACCCTATTATATCCTCCGTACCATCACCCTGCATCCTCTGTTCATCACTCCCTTGCTTTCTCTTTTATAGTTTTATTGCACCTATTTTTTTATTAAAGTGGGCAGTTTTACTGATTTTTACCTTTATAAAAAAAAAAAACAAAAGGTGAATGTTAATTTATAGGACTTTTCAACTTTTCACTTAAAACTAATTTGTGCTATTCTGCATTGCTATAATTCATTGGTTCTGACTCTTGTATAATACTACAGGGTTTGTTTGTTCACTCTCTCTCTCTGTTGGACATTTGGGTTGCTTCCAGGTTTTTGATACTGTGTATAGTGCTGCAATGAATATTCATATCCATGCTCATATTCATGTGCACACAGGCAAGGTTACTCTGAGTACAGGAGTGGGGCTGCTGGGTTCCAGGTTACGTGAACACGTAACTATAGAAGGCAATGCCTCCCAGGGGACGTCTACTTACATTCCTACCAAATACGTAAAAGGATCCTTTGGGTCCACATGTTCATCAAGACTTGGCATTGTCAGGCTTAACTTTTGCTGATGGAAAAGGCACAAAAATGGTAACTAATCGTCTTCATTGGCATCTCCATGACCCCCACGCTGTTGAACATTTCTGCACACATGTGCTGAACCTGTGTGTTCGCTCTTCTACGACATGCTCATCCATTCTCCTGCTTTTTCTTTTGACTTGTGATGTTCTCATTGATTATGGTTACTGATATATTTTTTACTCGAATGCTGTTAGTTGTATGGATTGTAAACAGACTCCTCCAATTTGTAACTTATCTTTTCAGCTTCTTTAAGGGCTCTTGATAAACACAAGTTCTTATTTTTAGTCAAAATTACTTTTTTTCTAGTGGATGCCTTTCACTGTCTTATTGGACTTCTTTATCTTAAGGTCTCCAACTTTTTTTTAAAGGGTTTTAAGATTTTGGTTTGGATATGTAAGTCTTTAAACCACCTAGAGTTGACTTTTTTTTATGTGGCATGAGGTATAAACCCAGTTTAATCTTTTTCCAAATGGATTTTCTCCAACTCCATTTACTGAATGGTGGTCTCTCTTCCCCAGCTGACAAGGCACATCCCCTCTGTTGTATGCCAAAGTTCCCGTGGGTCTGCCTCTAGACTCTCTATTCTATCCCATTGGCCAATTTATCTCTGCCTACTGCTAATACCACATTGGTTTCATTTCCATAGCCTCATAAACCCTGATGACTAGAAGACAGTCTTCTGGCTCTGCTCCTCTTTTTTATTAGTGTCTTCTCTTTCTTTGGTCTTTTATTTTCACATAAATTTAAAAATCATATTATTGAGTTTCATAAAAAATTCTACAGATTAATCTTAAAAGGAATTGCCATCTGGCTAATATTAAGTCTTCCTATCCTTTGAACTATTATATCTTTCCATTTATTTAGGTCTTCTTTAATACATATTTTAATTTTACCCATAAATCGTGAACATTTTTCATTATTTCTAGATACTTGATAGTCTTTGACACTATGTAAATGCCACCTTCTCATTATGTTTTCTCATAGTTGTATTCCTGCATACTAGCAGTTGCTCTCTGCTAAACGTTCCTATTAATTCTAATAATTTGTGTAAATTACTTCAGTTTTTTAATATAATCACATCATCCAACAACTCGATTATCATTCCCAATTTATAGGTGAGAAAACTGAGACACAGAAGGATTACACATTAAAATCAAAATCTCAAAGAGATACCTGCACTCTTGTGTTCCCTGAAGCATTACTCACAATAGCCAAGAGAAACAACTTGTATGTCCATCAACAACAAATAAAGAAAATGTGGTCTCTACATACAATGGAATATTAATCAGCCATAAAAAAGAGGAAAATCATATTCACCAACACAGATGAACCTTGAAACATTATGCTAAATGAAATAAGTCAATGAAGGACAAATAATGCATGACTCCACTTATATGAGGTATCTGAAGTAGTCAAACTTATAGAAGCCAAGAAGAAAATGGTGACTGCCATAAGATTGGGGGAGAAGAAAAAAGGGGTCATTGTTCAATGCATACCGAGTTTCAATCATACTAGATGAAAAGTTCTAGGTATCTGCTGCACAATGTTGTGCTTACGGGTGACAATACTGTACTGTACAGTGAACAATTTGTTTACAGAGATCACATGTTATATATTTTTTTAATTACAGTTTTAAAGGCAAACAAAAGAAAAAAAATGGTTAAACAGATTGCCCATAGAAACACAGCCGATAAATGGTAAACTGAAATCCAAATCCAGGCAGCCTGAACTTTCAATTACTACATTATACTTCTTGCCATCACACATGTGAAAAACAATATACAAACACAGAAATAAAATTATACATATTTTCTATTCATAGATTGAAGAATTTCCATTTTTATATTTATGCTGCAAGAAAACTGTTCACTAAGACTACATATGTAATAATTTATTAGAAACTAAGAGTAAGATATTTTTTAATTCTTCATATTTATCTAACCTAATGTCATTTTTATATCTTTATGATTAACTTTTTCTAATTTTTGTTTTCATCAACACATAAAATAATTTTTAAAATTCTACTACCAGAAAATGTCACTTCTCTTTCAGCCAAAGTCAGAATTTCATACATTTTAAAAATAAATAATAGGCATTGTAATAATAGCCATAAACGTGTAACACTAAATTCCCAATGATAAACGGATGAGCTGTTTAAGTTATATATTCGGTTGCAAAATGGTAATTTAAAACAGGAAGTAAACTGGCAGACTGTTTAAGTGACAGACATTAAATTTAACTTTAATCAGTTCAAGAAAAGGTGTTAAAGAATGATTTTTTCTTTTTGTAGTTAATGAAATTATTTTCCAATACCAGTAATTTTTTCCATTTCGGTTTTTCACTCTGACTTACTGCTTGGCAGACGCTGGCATTCCTGGTCTGGGTTATTCCTCCCACAAAGACCACACAGGTTAGGAAAATATGAAAGCACAAGTTCACAAGCATGTGCCAACTCTTGAGGCTGATTCTAATCAAACTGTTTAAAAAAGAGAGAAAATATTAATATTCAGGCTAGTACATATGAAGGAGAAGACTATGATGTTCATCTTAAGTTAATTCCAACTTCAAAGGCAAAAGTTAAATATTTGATATTTAAACATTTTATTTAACAAACATATACTACCAGACACACACGCGTACACACACGCACAGATCTGAGAAATCATTTAACTCGATCTAGTTTAACATTTAACTTTATGCACTTAATAACAAAAAGCCATTTATGGAACCACTGCACCCACTAAATGCTAAAGAAATTCTCCACAAGGAAATACATGGGCTTTTGTTACTACAACATCTTAAGATGACTGGATTACCTGCTTGGCCACCTAGAGATTTCTGCAACATGCCAATGGGCCTTTTTTTGACCCACTGGCACAGGTCTAAACACTCAGTGCATTTCTTCCTGGACTTTCATAATAAAATGTTGAAGTCTTTCTTTTTTTATATATATCAAAATCTCCTTTTCTTAACTAAATGTCAAGAAATGTCATATATGTCTAGCTTAAACAGGAAAATATATTCTAGCAAAACGTTTTGTAAAGTGAATTTCTGCTTAGCGAATCCTTTTAGTTCATTATTTCCTACCAGAAAATAAAAGTTTCTATAGCTTTGCCTCCAATTAACAAAAAACATATCCCATGCTTAAATGCCACAAATTTTCTTAAAAATGCCATCTATCATAATAGACAAAAAGTCATAAAATAAGAGTAATAATACAGCCTGATACCTAGAGATACCCCTTTAGGTACCTCTGCAGGTAAGAAACTTCTGCCTCTCTTTACATCCTATTGCGCCTGTGACCCGCCCCACAGTCTCCAATACATATTTCCCATATTCTTTTCTAGATACAAACCCAGCAAACTGACTGGATGCTGTAAAAACTGAATTTATCATCTCAAATACTAATTATTTATGTCTCTAATAGCATGAAATGAAGAAGGTATGTATATATTCTAAAGTAATCATCCTTACTTTGGAAATATAGGATGATAACAAACTCAATTTTATCCTAATTAAATGTGAAATAAAGTCCTTCAAATCAAAGTCCGCAGATCTATTCTGTCGAGATGTATTTCTTACCTGTGATGGTATATGTAACTCACAATGACGGCTAAGAGACATAAGAGGAGAATGATAGCGGTAGTATAAACCACAGGATGCAGGAGGCTGGCTGCCTGGGTGTATAGTTCAGATCCTGTCAAATCCTGAGGGCAAAAAGAAAGATTCATTCTAGCAGCACTTCTCCCCACATTTAACTACTGAGATTTTTTTGAGTGATGAAAACACATCAATAAACAAAAACTCTGGCCCTTATGTCTCTTTATTTTATTCAGACTAATGTTTCATGCTATTTTCCTAACAAGTTACTTTTCTTTCCTAACTTCTACTGTGTTAATTGCTTATGGCATACCCTCATTTTACACTGGACCATCTATTTTATAAATTGAAATGTTGACTCTGCCACGAGGGTAAAAGAGAAATCAGCCCTCTACATTTAGGCAATTCAGAAAGCATAACCAGACTTCATCCTTTTCAATGCCCTTTAAGCCCAGTTATCACTCTGCATATTCACTAGCTGATCAGACACAATGAGAGCAGTATCTCTGAGGCTACAAAGCCCAAAGACACCTCTCTAACTATCCGTAGTCAAGTTCAACTTCAAGTTCCTCAAATACAAACGGACCAAACACTGCATAGGATATTGGAGACACAATGATAAGACATGGCTTCTGTCCCTGAAGAGGTGAAAATCACAGGGGAGACCCATGTGCAATCAGATCATGACAATGTTTGATGAAGGTAAGTCAAGCACAATTATGGCAACAAAGAGGAAGAGCCCTGTAAGGCTCAAAAATCAATAAATGGCTGAGCACAGTGGCTCGCACCTGTAATCCCAGCACTTTAGGAGGTTAAGGTAAGCGGAAGGCTTGAGCTCAGGAGTTCGAGACCACCCTGGGCAACACAGGGAGATCGCATTTCTACAAAAGATATATTTTTAAAAATTAGCCAGGCCTGGTGGCGTGCGCCTGTAGTTCCAGCTACTTGGTAGGCTGAGGTGGGAGGATCACTTGAGCCCAGGAGGTCAAGGCTGCAGTTAGCCAAGACAGCACCACTGCACTCCAGCCTGGGACACATAGTGAGACCCTTCCTCAAAGGAAAAATTATTTAAAAAAATAAATAAGCAATAACAGCATGTCACTTATAGACATTAGCAGGCATTGATTGTGAACAATCTAGGCACTGCCTGTGTCCAGCACCATAACTGTATGAGGTAAGTATGTTATTAGCCCCATTTTATATGTTAAAAAACTGAGGCACAGAAAAGTTATGTGCCTTAAGGATTAGATTCAAAGGAGCTTGGCTGCCAAGTCCCTGCTCCCAAACACAATGCAGACACTGCCTCTCTGAAATGAAAACAATGGGCATCTTAATGCTACTCTCTTTATAAAAGACCAAAGCAAGTTGGAAAGACACCTCCACCCTGGCCATCATGTCAGATAACCGGGGTTGTAAGAGTCAAAGCTGTAGGTTTACCAGATCCCTTCACTAAATTCTCTGTCCGCACTGACTCTTAAAGCTAAAAGGTGACTACTGAATAAGGGAAGGAGCCCACAATGGATATACCTCCAATTAGGAAGCTCTTACTAATAAAATATCTGAAACAAGAAAAGGTAGATTTAAAAAAAAAAAAAAAAAGGAAGAGAATAAGTGACAACCAGACAAGGAAATGGAAGATGACCTCAATAGAGTAGCAAGGGAAGGGGCAAATTTTTCCAGGGAAGAATCAGAAGTTCACAATCTACAATTACAGATCTAAAAATATGGTATCAGGATGCCTAACAAACCCCTCACCTTATCAAATGCTGAACAGTTAATGACCAAAACCACAGCAAGTGGGAAGCACAGATGAGAACACAGGAAACTGAACTCCAGCTAGACTACTAAACTATACTATGATGAGCCTCTAACTTACAATTCACCCATTTACTTGACAAATATTGAGTGCACGCCATGGCCAGGCATAGTGCCAACTAATGGATATACAGGGATAGACAGAAAACAGTTTCAACCTTTGGAGGCCCTGCAGTCTGTAAATTAAATACACAAAAGGGAAAAGACCAGAGAAAAGCCTGTCAGGACCAATTCTGAGCAATTTGCCTTTGTGAGATGCCCATAACACTAGCCTGTAATACATGGCCTCAAAATAGTTGCACTCTGTTAAAAGTCCAGAATATTAGCAGAGAAATTCAAAGAAATGTTGGGATAATGAAAACCAGTTAGATGCTAGTGAGAAGAGATATATTTTCCTCAAATTTCAATGAAAAGCTTCTATTCCAGTACAGAACTAATAACTGAGGATAAACTTTCAATATCTAGTTTAGCTTCTCAACTCCTTTTGTGCAGTGCCCGCTTTAGATTACTGCAGGAAATGTTCAATAACACGTTGCCACTTACCAGCTATAAGACTTGGGGCAGTTACCTCACTATATAATGGAGACTCCTCTAATCATCTTCGGGGGGTTGGAGAAGGGGTAGAAGAAAGGCAGTAAAAGTGCCTTCCATAGCCCTTGGCAGAGAGTAACAACATGGGGAGCTGGATATCATCGAATAAAACATTCGACTAAAAGCCAATTTAGTTCTCAAAATATACTCTTTATGGCATTCAAGTTTAAAAGAAATCAGTTATTTTTGGCCAGGCACAGTGACTCATGCCTAGAATTTCAGAGTTTTGGGAGGCCCAAGGGAGGAGGATTGCTTGAGGCCAGGAGCTTGAAACCAGCCTGATCAACATAGTGAGATCCCATTTCTGCAAAAAATAAAAATAAAAACATTAATGGGGCGTGCCTGTAACCCCAGCTACTTGGGAGGCTGAAGTGGGAAGATCACTTGAGCCAGGGAGTTTGAAGCTGCATTGAGCTGAGATTGCGCCACTGCACTCCAGCCTGGGCGACAGAGCGAGACCCTGTTTCTAAAAAAATTTAAAAATAAAATTTAAAAAAAATTGCTCTTTTTCAAAAGTCAAACAAATGTGACACAGAGAAACTAGATGTTGAAACAGAGGGCAACAATGACTGAATGAAGGCATGAGTACCTCTGTCACTGGTCACACGAGGCACTGCTTCCACAGGGGCAATTTTTTCTCAACATGTTTTTATTGACACAAAATAATTGTATACATTTATGGCATACATGTAATATTTTGATCCATACATATAATGTGTAATGACCAAATCAAATTGGGAAATATGAAATATGCAATAAATATGCAATAGATTATTGATAACTACAGTCACCCTGCCATGCTATCAAACACCTTCTATCTGTACTTGGTTGTACTCATTAACTAACCTTACTTCACGCCCTCTTCCTAGACCCTTCCCTTCCCAGACTCTGGTATTTTCCATTCTCCTTTCTACCTCCATGAGATCAACTTCTTCAGCTCCCACATATGGGTGAAAACATGCACTATTTGTCATTCTGTACCTGGCTTATTTCACTTAACAAAACAACTTCCAGGCTCATCCATGTTGCTGCGAATGACAAGATTTCATTCTTTTTTTATGACTGAATAGTACTCCTTGGTGTATATATACCGTATTTTCTTTACCCATTCGTCTGTTGATGGACTGATGGACACTTACGTTGATTGTATATCTTGGCTATCGTGAATAGTGCTGCAGTAAATGCGAGCGCAGGTATCTCTTCAATATACTGATTTCCTTTCTTTTGAATATATACTCAGCAGTGAGATTGCTGGGTCATACGGTAGCTCTATTTTTAGTTTTTTAAGAAACTTACAAACTACTTTCTATAATTGTTGTACTAATTTACATTCCCACCAACAATGTATAAGAGTTCTCTTCTCCACATTCTGTTATTTTTTGTCTTTTAGATACAAACCACTTAACTGGGGTAAGGTATCTTATTGTGGTTTTGATTTGTATTTTCCTGATGACTAGTGATGGTGAGATTTTTTCATACACCTGTTGGTCATTTGTATGTTTTCTCTTCAGAATATCTAGTCTGATCGTTTGCCCATTTCTTAAATCAAAATTTTTTTTATGTTGAGTTGTTTCAGTTCCAGTTCCTTATTATTCTGTTATTAATCCCACAAGAGCATTTTTGACCTGCCCACATGCAAAGAGGTCTCCTGCTGAAAAATGAACCTAGCGAAAAGTACAGTATAAAGGGCCAGATAGTAAATATTGTAGACTTTGGGGGCCAAGAGGCAAATCAAAGCTGTTATGCAGGTAGTATTAACCATGTAAAACAGAACTACTAAAAAAATTAAAAGCCATTATTAGCTTTCCCATCTTTAAAAAAAAAAAATTAAAAGCCATTATTAGCTTTCCCACCTTTAAAAAAATCTGGCTAGACTGGGCAATACAAAATAATATAAGGCTGGGCGCGGTGGCTCACACCTGTAATCCCAGCACTTTGGGAGGGTGAGGCAGGCGGATCACAAGGTCAGGAGATCGAGACCATCCCAGCTAACACTGTGAAACCCCGTCTCTACTAAAAATACAAAAAATTAGCCGGGCGTGGTGGCGGGCCCCTGTAGTACCAGCTACGTGGGAGGCTGAGGCAGAAGAATGGCGTGAACCTGGGAGGCAGAGCTTGCAGTGAGCCGAGATCAAGCCACTGCCCTCCAGCCTGGGCGACAGAGCAAGACTCCACCTCAAAAAGAAAAAGAATATCAAAATATTTACGGCAAACGAGAATTTTAGAATACCACGATAGTAAACAAGTTAAAGCTCTACAATGAGAGAGAGAAAGCAGAAACCTGAATCAAATTATTTTCAATTATGGTAGTAAATAAATATAGGCTTTATGATAATGAAAACATTACTAAACACACTATATAAAAATCGTAGTATGAGACACCTTTGAGTAGAAAAAGTAAAACTGTTGCTCACATTTGCAACACAGTAATAAATAAAATAGAAAATGACTCTGTCCTCCGGCAACCACATGACCACAGTCCATCACTAAATAGTAATCTTAGTTACTCTTCTACTCAGTACAAACTTTAATAACGAAGCCAGGAAATGAAAAACAAAGTTCTCCACAGAAGTTAGCTGAACTAATACAGAGAAATTAAACATCAAATGTGTGTTAAAAAATCACAAAGATGATCATTACTAAATCAATGGAAAAAGAGTTTTTAAAACTGTTCACTTGTCAGAGATTCATATATTTACAAGTGTTACTTCAGGCCTCAGAATTACTGAATATAAAATCAGTGGAAGTTTTCCATAATTATCACTGTATCAATAAGAATAATTAAAATAAGCAATTGTCTAAATTCACCAGGATCTGAACAATGGAAAGGAATCCAAAGAAAATATATCAGGGCATCCTGTGTGTCAGGGTATAAAGAATTATAATAAGAGTTTACCATTAAAATTTTAAAATAGATCTGAAATCAGAAATGTAAAAAAACAAACAAAAATTTAAAAAGAGGACTATGACTTACTTCTATGTTGCTTTTTCCCCACTAAAGAACAAAGAATGCAAATTTAAAGATTTTATTCCCCCTACCTCACATCATCAACAAAAAATCAATTCCAGTCAAGTTACAGAACTAAATATAAAAGGTAAAGCACATTAAAGCTTCTTGAAGAACACAAAAAAGATCTTCCTAATTTGGGGGTAGAAAAAGATTTCTTAAATAGCATTAACTAAAACAACAACAACAACTAAGAAATTGTACCTCAGAAAAATTAAGAAACTCTCTTCACAAAAAGACAATATTGAGGGAAAAAAAAGGCATGAACTGGGAGAAGATGTATGCAACACATAAATCCAACAGGGGGCTCACATTCAGAACCCAGATTAAGAAGTCCTACAAATAATTACGAAAATGAAAGACAACAAAATTAAAAATAGGCAAGACTTAAGCAGGAACGTCAGGAAAGGGGGATAACCCACACTGCCAATAAAAAGCTAAAGAAGTGCTCAACATCAATAGTCGCCACAGAAATGCAAATTAAAACTAGAATGATGCATCACAATACCACCACCAGAAGACTAAAACTGAAGATTTGACAATTCCAAGCATGGCAAAAATGTAGAGCACCTGAACTCTCATTACTGTTGAGACCGTAAACCAATATAACCATTTTGGTCAACTGCATGGCTTTAGCTACTTAAAGCTAAACACATAGAAAGCCTACAACCTAGCAATTTCACTTCTGAGCGTACATGTCCATCATAAAACATATACATGAGTACTCACAGCAGCTTTTTCTTGACACCCAAAACCTAGAAACAGAAATGGCTATCAACGATAAAATGAACAAACTTTGGCATATTGATACAATGGACTACTACACTGCAATGGAAAAGAATAAACTGCTGCTAAATGCAAAAATGAAGATAAATTCCATCCATGTAATGACAGGAGAGAAACCAGACACAAGTGTACATACTACACAACTAAAGTCTAAAAACAGGCCAAACTTATCTATGGTGAGAGACATCAAAAGGGTGGTACCTGGAGATGGTGGCAGGAACTGACTAGAGAGAAACACAGGAGCACTGTCCAGCACTCTAGTACAAATCTTGTTCTTATATATTCTTTTGTAAAAATATAATCAATATTTGTACACTTTGCTCAATACCTCAGTTTAATGAAAAAGGAAAACCAGTTGGTCCCTTTGATTATCAATTCCACTTTGGAGAATTTGTCTCACAGATGCTCAACTAAATGTGCAAAATGACACTGTACAAACCACTAGAAACAAACACAATAGAGAAATATCTAAATAAATTATGGTAGAAACACAATAATCAGAGATAAGAAAGAATGAGGGGCCGGGCGCGGTGGCTCACGCTTGTAATCCCAGCACTTTGGGAGGCCGAGGAGGGCGGATCACAAGGTCAGGAGATTGAGACCACGGTGAAACCCCGTCTCTACTAAAAATACAAAAAAAAAAAATAGCCGGGCGTGGTGGCGGGCGCCTGTAGTCCCAGCTACTCGGAGAGGCTGAGGCAGGAGAATGGCGTGAACCCGGGAGGCGGAGCTTGCAGTGAGCCGAGATTGCGCCACCGCACTCCAGCCTGGGCGACAGAGCGAGACTCCGTCTCAAAAGAAAAAAAGAAAGAATGAGGAAACTCGTATATTGATTTGAGAGGATTTCAGAAAGAAGACTTAGCTGAGGGATTATTAACACAGATTCCAAAATGAGACTGTGAATTCAAATCCCAATACCAGCACTAGCTTTGTGAGCATGGCATTTAACCTCTGCCTCAGTATCCACATCTGTACAGTGGGGGTGATGACAGTACTGTATCTCATGAGGCTGTTATAAGAGCTGAGTAACTGAATGTATATAAAGACATCAGAGGAGTGGCTGACACATAAGTACTTAATAAAGATTGGCCATCACTACCATCATCACCATCCTCTTCTTTAAGACACATCATCACCATCATAGTTAAGATATGTTGCTCTATAGAAAAAAGCATAGTTTAGAACAGTATGTACAGCATGCAACCTTTGTGCAAAAATGCAAAAAAATAGGAACATATATTCATTTTGTTTCCATAAACACGAGGGTCTCAACAATATGCGAGAAACAAATAGTAGTTACTTATCAGTGTGATGCGAGAGATGGGTAGGACTTCCAGCTTTCACTGTATGTTAGTGTGTAGAAATAAATAAAACATTACATCCATGTGAGTATAGTACTTATTTTAAAATTATTTAAACAAAAACATCACTAGCATTTATGTTCAATTATAGAGTAAATGATATCAAAGTTGCTTTGAATACCATTTTAATCTGTAAAATGACATATTAAGATGGTATTCAGCATGTTTTATATAAACAAATGTAAAAGAATCACTAGAAAAAGAAAATTAATGAATGCTCTCTAGTTTCATATTTTTAGGTGAACACAATAACAAAAGAGGAATCAATGTATATAAATTAGCTTAGCTTCACCACTAGTGATTAAAGTATTAAGTACTACATAGTTTGAACCTAATCATAACACTACTTTCTATTCAGTTTTCTTTCTTTGTTTTTTCCTACAGACACCATCTCCTGTGTATCTTCCTGCCCCACCTGGCTATTTCAGATCATATCATTCAAGCAAACCTAATTTCTTCTTATTTTTTTTTTCTGGCTCCCAGTGAGACCTTAGTAAATAATTGGTATAGCAGGATGTATACTCAGACTTATGAATAAGTATATTCTTTATGTCGCATTTTTTAAAAATTCAAAACTCTTAAAATCAGATAAAGGAAAGTTTTATGGACTATATCCCAAGACAGGAATTTAGACTTACTATATAAAATGATATATTAAGATCGTATTCAAGAAAAATAGGATTTTATCAATTTTTAAAAGCTTAATATAAGGAAAAAAGATACTGCTTTCTAATTTTTTAAAAACAATTTCTTCAATCCTAAACATAACTTTAACTACCTAAAAGTGGGTATAATTTCATTAACTTTTTCTTTATGTTTAATTAGCAACTAACTCCCATGCAGTAACTTTAATTTTGTCAACAATTTCAAATACATTTCTCTTTGCTGCCTCTAGATGGCAGAATTACATTTAAGAAAAGGAAAAAGTCTTTGAAAATAAATAGAAAAAAAATCTTAGTACTACTGTATTTTAGCTTTAAAGAATTGTGTATTACACTTTTTAAGAGATTAAAAGTCTGAAAGATAAAAGAATAGCTTATTCCTTCCAGAAAAGGATTGTACTAATTTAATAGTTTTGAAGAACAGCTAGGAAGTTCACAAATGGATGCTTTAAACTGGTATTAGATTAAATAAAACTAAAAGTTTCACATGGTACAATATCACAGCGAAGGCTTATAAAATGCATTTTTGTGTATGTTTTGTGTTTCATTTATTTTGCTCAATTTTTTCTTGTTAACTATTACATAAATTTCTGACAATGTTGAATATTATTTCTCATCAGTACATCACAGTTTATTTTATACTCAAAATCTAAATGAGAAAACACTTTCAAAATGGAAGAGAAAATGCCACATACTTTAACGCTTCATGCTTTAATTTAAAAGGTGGCAGTGGCTCATGCCTATAATCCCAGCACTTTCCGAGCTTGAGGCAGGCGGATCACTTGAGTCCAGGAGATCAAGACCAGCCTGGGCAACAGGGCGAAACCCTGTCTCTACTAAAAATACAAAAATTAGCCGGGTATGGTGGTGCATGCCTGTAATCCCAGCTACTCAGGAGGCTGAGGTAAGAGAATCACCTGAGCCTGGGAGGTAGAGGCTGCAGTGAGGCGAGACTGCACCACTGCACTCCAGCCTGGGCAACCGCAACCGGAGTGAGACTTTGTCTCAAAAAAATAAAAAATAAATAAAAGGTGACTACACAGTAATAAAATGTGAACTTACAGAAACCAGACTCATGGTTACAGAAATCAAGACATCTTCCATTTACAAAGAGAATCAGAACGATAAACTGTCAACACTAAAGTTAATCCCAATTGAATAAAGGGCCTATACAAATATAGCCGAGTCTATAAACATACATGTTTAAATATGTTGCTTGCACTTGCATAAAATGCTCAATTATGTCACTGAAAAGATAATCCCTTTACTCTGATAAATAATCTATTCACCTTTCTGCTTGCTTGACCTGTGTACCAGGTAAGGTATAAGTTGAATTGAAAAAAAAAAAAAAAAAAACACAAGAGTCAAAGAAAATTATTTATAATTCAGGCTTACTTCAAGATCATTTCTAGCGCTAAATGCTATTTTTTTAAGAAAAGAAAAATTCATGAAATGTAAAATATATCATGTTTCAAGGTATTTAGCACTTTGATAAAACATTTTCTAGAAAACAGATTTACAGCTGGAATCAGAAATAACACAGAAGTTCCTCACACCCAGAGTAACCTCAAACCATTTCTGGGAAATGTCTTTCACACTCATCAGTAATTCCTTCCACTATACTCTAAATATACTCCATGATGTCAGTACTTACAATAATTACAACATAAAATAAGAACTAGCATGGTTTATTTCCTAATTATCTGCTCAGGATTCAGATTCATTTAAAGACCTCATTAATAAAAACACTTGCTCCTGTACATTAATAACTGTTATTTTACCCCCAAAAAATTACAGGTTGAGTATCCCTAACCAAAGAACCCTAAATCCAAAATGCTCCAAAATCTAAAACTTTTCAAAGAAAATGCTCCTTGGAGGATTTCAGATTTTTGGATTAGGAAGGATGAACTGGTAAGTATAATGCAAATATTCCAAAATCCGAAAAAATCCAAAATCCAAAACATTTTTAGTCCCAGGCATTTCAGATAAGAGATAAGACTCAACCTGTAATAAGTGTTAACAATGGCAAATAACAGAAAACAACACCAGACTGTCATTAAAACTGAAAAGACATTCTTTGTGTCAATACTGTCACTTGCAATGACAAAAATGAAATTATCATGATTAATTCTAAATTCAAATAGAGTCTAGTCGTGGGAAACAGCGCTAGATTGCAAGTAGGAAAATGTTCTTTGACTACTCACCGTGTATCCTTTGGCAAATGAAATCACTCTTTCTGGGCAGAGGGAATCTGACTGTATCAACAGTCTCTCCAAGTTTTAAGGTCAAAGACTAACTGAACTGACTGACTTATAAAGTTGATTTAAAATTCCTATATACCAAACTCAATCCCATACATTTCACTTGGTAGTAACTTAATTTCCCTTTAAAATTAAAATTAGAACACATATCATCGCATATAATCAAAGGGAGCAAATTATGTTAAAAGTAAAAAACACTTCATTTGAGCTTAATTATGCATAGCAAAAATTTAGAATAGTGTTTATGCATAAAGTTAACAACTGCCATACCATTAAAACTGCATAGTTACTAAGGGAGTAGCACTGAATCGTAGTGATATTTTCATCTGAATAGAGTATATGGCACCCATCTGACTTCCAGCCTCCTTGTCCGTTCAGCAAATCGAAATCCCACCGGGCTGCAACAGCATCTGCTCCATGTGCAATTCGACGCAGTGTCACATTAACAGGGATGTGGTGGGTATCTACATTCACACCATCTGGAGAAAATGGGAAATAAAAATATTTCTGAAACAAACTTCATAAACAATTATAAATGTCAACTTCTACAGTAATGGGTACTCTGCAAGATCTTTTTTCGCTAGTGACTCATTAAAACGAGAAAACACTAAAATAAGCATTTTTAGGAACAGTCAACTGCAAGGCCTTATTGTCCACTGACTACAGGATAACATATGCCACATACAAACCTATTTTGGTTAGAATCACAGGGGTAACCACAGTACGTCGTTTTCCGTCATCAGCCAAATTTGTTGAATTTCCAGTGGCTGGAAAAAGCTTTCCATTGCGGAATGCAATGAGTTGAAGCTTGTAAAGAGAGTCATCCGTTGGTCTGAGTTCTCTTTTTTGCTTTGGTGAGAAAAGGGAAGGAGGAAGCTGAATAGAAGCCTCCACAATAGTATTCTGAAAAATATATATATATTAAAAAAAGCTCACTACATTAGTACATAGAAACCAGAAAAAATATGTCAGATAGTTACAAAAGTGGTATAATTAGGTTGACTTCATTTTTTAAATTGTATATACAAAATGTAATAGTTAAAAAAATCATCAGTCAAGCGAAATGTCAATGCCACATAACATAGTTTAAAGGAATATAAAACAGAAATGCAAACTTTGAAGAGTTAAATAACAAGAAAAGTGTTTCAAATTACAAAGTTAATTTTCCTATGATATTATATGTTGAAGTAGATAGCACTAAACAGATCGAGGATCTCAATGCTCAGGCTCTATCAAGTTTACAATGATAAAATATGATAAAGAAGCACAAATGTAGCATATCACAAATGTGAGTATAATTAATTTGGGCTTATGGAACTTTAAGGTGATTTATGATGAATTCAAACCGTCACACAACAAAAGAATGAAATTATACAAACATAATAGAGGTTTAGATTCAGTACACTTAGCAGAAATTTCCTTGAGACTAAGAAACACATTTAGAAAAAAAAAAATAACAACACATAGGAACAACTGAAAATGCTGACTGATCACTGAATGTTTTTCAGATTTCTTTACTGAGGATTTTTAAATAATAAATTATTCAGCATTCAGTAAAAAAATCTATATACCAAAGAAGTGAACAATTAACTATCTAAAAACATTCCATAGTTGAAGAATTTATTACACAATCTTTCTTTTGGCCTCTAACCTCTCTTCTTCCAATTCCGTATTCACCAGAATTGCCCCTTAAGAAACAAATCGAATCATGTTATTCCAGTTTACATAACACCTTGGTTCTGCAATGTTTAAATAATACTAAGCCCAAATCCTAAGTTCACCATATAATCTGATGAAAATCCATTGCTCAGATGTATCCCCTGAATGCTCCTATAGCACAACCTGAAACACAGCTACACTGAGTTATCAATTTAAGTTCTCCTATATTCTTTTTATGCCACCATGCTCACTGCACAGACCAGCATCTCCACCTGAAATGCTGCACTATTCTTTTGTCTCACAAACTTTTGAATTGGTGTAATGGAAAGTGGATTAGAATGAAAAAGGTTGGCAGCCAGGGGGAAGACTTTATACAGAGTCCTTGAAATAGGGCTTTTTTGGATAGTTAATTACCTCTCCTCAGTATACTGCGTCTCTAGATTAGCTGCTCCCTCTTCTGGACTCACACAACACTCTGCACACATTAGTCATAATGTACACTTGCAGCCCCATGGTGTGGCTCACTGTCTGCTCCTCAAACCAGAGTATGAGGATTTGGGGTGCAGTCAATCTCACTCACTTTTTGAAACCTCTATGTTAATAGTTCTAGCACTTGCATTTGACCAAAATAGCTCACTGTTTATGAAATGAACAATGTCTGTATGGCATGTTTATTTTAAAAACAATTCTACTTAAGCAAATGATTGACTTTAGAATTAACAATGTTAGATCACAGCAGATACCCATATCTTCTCAATAAGTATTTTAGAAGTTTGAATATTACTTTTAAATTGAAGATGCCAAGAAAATATTTAGTAGAAATATTTTGTTTGAGAAGATGCATAAAAAGGTTCCTGCTATTCTCACTCACAAATATAATCTAATGTGAAAAAAATTTATTATAAATTTATTCACTAATCTAGATTTTTATTAAGTACACAAATTTCTCCTAAGTACATAATGACACATGCAAAGAGAGAAAACAGATTAGTTAAAAGTTCAAAATCATGATAAAATATTACATAATGGACATTTATTAAAACTCAAATGCTATAAAATTCATAAAATAATATTGTTATACACACAAAATGACTTGAAAACAAAGCATAGCTCTTTGGGGAAGTATTAGTAATGATAAATCAAAACGATTTAAAAGAAGTCATTTAAATTTTTTTAAAAGAAAGTTAAAATAGGGAATAACATCTATACTTTCTAGAAGTTAAAAAAGGTCTCCTACACAAGTTTAAATCTGTAAAACCAATTAAAAAAAATGTACAAAAAAATACCAGGAGTATGGACATATTACTGGGTGACCAAAGCTATATACTCATGGCTGTTACATATTTAAGGCTTCTAAAATATCCTTCCAAGTCCAATACAAACATTACTAAATAATAACTGCAGGTTCCCTGGCATGTAGAGAGTGGCCTAGGTGCCAATAAGGCAAACTTCAGCCGTATCAATAATATTTAGATTTTTATAGTAACAATGGAATACTTGTGTATTTAATTTCTTTAAAAGAAATACTTATTATTTACAGAAAGGTTGTAAATCTATTAGTCACCACAAAACACTTACTTAATTTGGTGCATTTATCATGATTACACCTTCTTCCACCTGGCCTGAGGGTGGCAAGCGCAAAGTTTGTAAGTTCTTTAACCATATATTTATTTTAAAATATATGGATTACAGCAATGGATACAGATAACAAACACACAAATGAGAGGTAATAAAGTAGAAAAATCCGTCTTAAGATCCTCTGGGAAAAACAAGTTTTCGGTTTCCAACATTTACTATTGAAAAATCATATACCATGGAGAGAACATGAGATCTGAAATAAGAAAGGATTTGGGTTCCAGCCTCACCACTTAGCAGCTGGTTAACACTGCACAACTTTGTTTAACCTCTCTGAGTCTCATCTGTCAAACACAGCTAATCATCTTTGTAACAAATGGTTGTGAAGACCAGATGGGATCATGACCATGACAAGCACAAAAGGCTAGGGAACTGTCGGTGGTTATTTTTTACTGTTGTTACTGCAGCACCGTGGAAGATGGTTATCTGGGGGCTGGGGGAGAGGAAAATGCCTTAACTAAATTGCCAAGAATAATCTAGAACGTCATCATGTTTTGACTTCTACCATTCAGTTTCAGTGTTCATTTTAACATTAAAAATTGATGAAATATGAACACACATGAAATGACTGTTACCACATAGCTGCTTTCTTTGCTAAATTCATCTATATTTCACTATTTACAATGACATTAAGCTAAAAGGAAAATGATAAGCATAATGGAGGTTAATTCAAATACTTTCACTAGATCTTAACATCTTTCCTTATCAAAAAATCTGGACTTCCTCCACTATGCAGTTAATAAAATTTTCAGAAATCTTTATGGGTTAAAATCTATAAAATTCTAACATGAAAATCAGAATGAGCCAAACAAACATCTGATTCAAAACAATAAAATACTAATTCATCTATGTTTTCTTGACCACTTACTTGACTTTAAACAGACAGATGCTACAGTATCTCCTAATTATTTTCTTGTGTGTAATTATTAACTGCATACCACCTTTTGAGTTTCTCACTGAAGATTAACAGCAATTACATTTGACTTTAGAATTAATTTTTTAACTGACTTTGTTTGCTAACTAAGTTTGGCTGTTAATTTTATTCGACATTTATTGAATGTTTAGTTACTCTGGGCTTGGAACTATGCAGAGACTGGAGATATATAATGCAATAAATAAGCTGTGGTCCCTGTCCCCCAAAATTCATAATCTAACAAAGGAGAGATAACAACAGCAACAAAACAATAAGAGCTAATACTTACTGAGTGCATACTCTGTGCCAGGCACTGTGGTGAATGTCTACATATTTACCTCACTTAACCCTCTCAACAACCCTTCGAGTTAAGTACCATTTCATGATCTGCATAACAGCCGAGAAACTGACATTCAGAAAGGTTAAGGTAGTTGCCCACATTTGCACAGCTGTTAAGTTGGGGAGAGAACCTGAACCCAGACTGTCTGGCTACAGAGAGACCACAGTCTTAGTCACTGTATCATATATGGCCTCTCACTGCAGCTCACTCCACCACTGTATCACCTTATAATTATTCTGAAGAATGAACAAAGCACAATGGGATTAACAGGCACTGGTTAATTCTGTCTGAAGAAGAGAAGGAAGAATCCAAAGGCAGTTTTAGAGGGAGAGTAGCAGGAATTTCACCAAGCGGGGATGGACTGGAAAAGTGCAAAAACGAAGGCAGGAGGCAAGAAGATGCATAATGACTAGCCTGAAAAATTCAAGAGACTTCCGCTGGACTGAAGCTCTAGATGTCTGGGATGTGTAAAGAAAAACTGATTTGTAAATTCTAGTCAGGTGAAGTATAAAGAACTAATTATTGCTCCTTTTTGGCTACATTACAGCTGAACTCAAAACACCAGCTTATTTCCAAAGCCCTCAGTAAAAGTAAAGTAGTTTACTGAAAACAGATACTATTTTGTTATGCTAACATATCTGAGTTACGGTACCACAGTGAAAGGAAACATTTCATCGAGAAAAAAATTGGAAGAGATTTGATAGATGCTATCAGTAAGAGGCAAGTATCAGGCAACTCTGTCACCAACTGGTGACCAACTGAAGCCAGGTATGAAGTCACTGATGATTCCAGCACTAGGCCCGCCCTCAGGCAACTAAGAAACCCTCTTGGTTCTCAGGCTCCCACGTGTGACAGGCAATCAGCGAAAGACGAACAAGGCATTATGGGAAAAACGAGGAAGAAAAATAAAGGAGACAAGGGTGGGAGTGGAGAACCGGATGAGATTAGGCAAAATTTCTTGGAGTGACATTTCTGCTAGGTGTTATCACCAAGGAGCTGGGAAGGGAGGGAAGGAGTAGGGATTCGAGTAGGAGAACTAGCACAAGCCTGCTTGAGAATGACCAGGTAGTAGGGAGAGGAACCAAGGAAAGTTTGCTGTTGCTGGATAAAAGGGAGAGGTGGGAAGTACTGTGGGGAGAGAGGGAAGACGTCAAATGATAAAGCTACTGAACGGTCTCTGGAGAGACATGAGACATTTATGAAGGGATGCACAAGGTCAATTTCCATTTGGGGAGGATCCAGGTAGAATGCTCACAACATTAACAACCTGAAATGGCACAGGCACTGACAATCAGAACAGCCTGCACAGAAGGGAAGGCTCCCAGAGGCCTCCTGTTCTGCAGGCGCCAGGCCTTCAGGTGTGAAATGGTGAAATGAGAAGTCTGGGTGGTGGTCCCAACAGAAGAAGCAGGAGGGCTGAGGAAGCACTCAGAGAACTGGGGCAGCAGCTATTTGCTAAACAGTAAGGAAGTATTTCAATATTTTACTAAGTGGCATTGTTGTACTGATACACGTTAGCTGAAGAGACAGCCAAGAGACACAGAGACTAACTAGGAAGTTACCATGGTTTGTGCAATACAGGATGGGAGTCCCAAGCAGGCTGAGGAGGGAGTATAGAGGGAAGGACAGAGATTCTGAAATATGCAGGAAGCAAATCAAGGAGGCACCTACTGCTAAGTAATGACTGCCTCTTTATGGGTTTAACTTCACATACCAGCATACGCTCCCATTTAAAGGCAGTGCAATCAGTTTCTGGATGGTCAGGTTTTCTAGTTAGTATATTCAAGAGATTAAAAAAAAAAAAAGGATGCAAAGAAAGAGCAAAAACTGCCCTAGTATAAAATGTAACATGTAAAGTTAGTTTTCTGTTCAAGTGCTAAAGCTTAAGCACATTTTATGCCATGAACATTAGAATTTTTAACTAATTTTCTGTCATGAGGGATGTGTTCCTTTTTTATTCAGTTTACTCATGTCCACCTATGAAGCATGAATAATTGTGTAATGTGTCCTAGCTCTCTGGCCTTGCTCTCTGGCTCTCTCTCCTTGGTCTATCCCTTAAAAGGATAGACTAGCATGAAATTGACAAATCTGAGTGTCCATCTAAAGCCTTCTGCTTTAGCAAGAAGAAACTCTCCTTACCCAGAGGGGTAGGTTGTGAAATTGATGAAATGTAGGGTTTCATCATTTTTAATCCCTTTCTACCAACTGTGATCATCTAAGACAGAAGTGTTCATCAATTTTAAGTATTCCTCAAAAAACACACCTTTCTCTCATGGGCTTCTCTGTGTTGCTGTTTCTGGTCTTTTATAGTATGTTTGTGGTTTTTTTGTTTTTTGTTTTTTGTTTTCCCCAATATAAGACACAATAAGGAAGGTTGAGCAGGTCCAAAGGAGTGTGGCACGGTGCATCAAATACTCTCTTAGCGCCAATGTTAACAGGCAAATCTTGCCAGTTTTCTTCTGAGTATAGGGTATCCAGTAAATATATTGTTATCAGACATTTTGACCTAGTTGAGATTTTCTTGGGCAGTTGGGATTTTCTAAATTTAGCAAATTGGCTCTCTTTAATGGTGGTCACCAAGAAAAAGTATACAAAAATACACTAATTTGTTCATTCATTCAATATTTATTGAGTGCTCACACTAAACCAGAACACCTAACACCTGTTGGATCAGTTATTATGCAGCCATTAAAATGACTGGAATATTGTTCGTGACATTACTGAGGGACAAGACAGAAATAAAGTACTGTGAGATTTAAAACCGCAGAGAATACAATTACACATGCCCACAGGAAGCTAAGTGAAAAAAATGTGGTTCCATTAGGGTGCTGGAGTTATGCCTCCTCTATTTGCTTCAATACAGTGTAGTCAAATATAGCTAAACCACCAATTTTAAAGATCAGTAAAAATGCTTTCATTTTGCTTGCTTCAATGAAACACTTTTTTAAAAAAAGATATATGACATATTTGTGTTTTCTGCCAAAAATTTTGATATACAGCTTGCTTGATTAAACACCTGGCCTCAGGGTTGACTTCCCCACTAGGCTTGGCAGGCACAGTGCCAAAGGCTCATGATACTTTTAGGGGCCCATGAAAACATCTTATTGTCTTAAAATCAGGAGCAAAACAAAAAATAAATAAACTTTTAAGTCAAATAAAATATTTTAACATGTAACATTAGTATATTTGCATTTATACCATCGTAGTTATAAAATGTAATTTCTGATATTTTTATGTAGAGAAAGGGAATCAAAGGCAAAAATGCCTAGGGCCCATGAAAGTCGTAATGCAGTTCTTCCTGGTTAGAGTTTTCTTTAAAACAGTAGCAAAAGCAATAATATCTATCTCCCTGCAAAAAAAAAAAATCTTTTAAAAAGGTTATTTTGCAAAGCAGAACATTTGGAGCATTCTAATTTAACTGTAAATAGTCTTAAATGATTGCAGAATGTAACATACCTTTAGTGCCAGACTCGAAAATGTATTTGAAACATTGCACTTAAAGCTCAGCTGCTTATCCAGGTTTCCATCTGGATCCCGCCTCCCATAATCTGAAAGTCCTGTACGATCAGAGGCTGCCACTTTCTGGAACACGGTACAGGTCATCCCCGTGAAGCCAGTAGACTTGATGACATAAGCTTCCAGAGCAATATTGGGTGAATACTTGAAAAGTCAATCAAACAGGAGTTATGAACGATTTATAGCACAAAGGAAAAGCACTTTCAAAGACTTTTCAAGCACAAAACACTACGCATTAGCCAAACCAGAAAGCCCAGGTTCTTGCTAAACAAAATCACTGTGTAGATAACTGGCAGAATAAAAAAAAAAAAAAAAAAAGAAAGACCCTGGAATGAAAAGGATGTCCTAAAATGGAAGAGAGACCAAAAAAAAAGGAAAAGAAGAAGTCATTAAGTACGGAAGATGAGGTCTAAGAAGTCAATTAAAAATAATTTAAGGAGCACTTCGAAGGAAAACAACAAGCTAAAAATAGAAGCATCCTGAAAAAAATTCAGCTAGAGAATCAGTGGACCCTCTAAATGCTCATCTTACAGGAAGAATGAGAGCTAAATATTAGAGTTTGGGAAATGCACTCGACACACCTGGCCATATTTACTTATTTCTTTTACAGGAAGATCATTAACTCTTTGCATTAAGTTTCACCAATAAAAGCTTTACACTCTCCAAAGCTGTTTCTTCAGAAAAGGAAGAGAGATGTTAATTTAAATAGTAGGAAATGAACAGATTTAAAAATCAAATTAGCCTGGTCAACATGGCGAAACTCCATCTCTACTAAGAATACAAAAAATCAGCCAGGCATGGTGGCACATGCCTGTAGTCCTAGCTACTCAGGAGGCTGTGGGAAGAGAATTGCTTGAACTTGGGAGGCAGAGGTTGCAGTGAGCCAAGATTGTGCCACAGCACTCCAGCCTGGACAACAGAGTAAGACTCAGTCTCAAAAAAAAAAGCAAATTAGGTCAGAAAAATCACCTGAAAAATATGGCACCTGCCCTAGAGTTTTAAAGGAATTCAGGAACAAGAGTGAACCAAGGGGAACCCCCAAAACATACAACCTGTCAATACAGACAGCCACCAGGCCCACTCACTGGAGGACAGAGTGGGCATGAGAAGTGACAAGGAGCCACACCTTCACATCCAGCAGAGTGACAGGATTTACTGTAAATTCTAGGGACAACATGGCATCTCCCTCCTTTAAGGATGATTAAGTATATTCCTATCCCACAGGCAAGGCACCATTCTAAGTATCACATATGGATGTCTTTTTCTTTAAAGCATGAAATTTTGGTGCACGATGCCTACAATCTATTAGGAAATAAGATACAAATTTAAAAATATAAAAAGTAAAGTAAAATTTGGCAAGTCTTATGCATGTGATAGAAAATAATTAGTAGTTTCCAAACTTTTGAAGCATAAAGAATCTTTGTATTCGTTTTTGCCTCACAATGTAAACATAGTGAAAAGTCTTTTTAATTCAACTTATTTGTTAATAATGTGTATTCTAATTTTTTACTAGTCAAAGACACATGTAAACAACCACAGATCTTATGACAAGCAGCAGTCATTAGGCCCAACACATGAAACCTTGGTTGAAAGAAAGAAATCTGTCATTTTGAGGCACCTGTGAAGCCGTATCATTTTACTTACTATACGTAGACGTATCATCTCCTGGAACTTTGTTTACACATTGAGATGGTATGCAAATTCCTACTACGACCTTTATTGTACCCTTGGGTTCTCAGAAAAACTAATGCAGTTCAGAGAAAGGGGGGAAGTTCTTCCAGCTGATTAATAAGCATGGCTAAAGGATGAGATTTAAAATGGATCTAAATGGCCGAGGTGGACATAAATATGACAAGCTAGTCTCAACTGAGGTCATGAATGTGAGAGGGAAACTCCACTGACTTACATTACAAACACAGTGACCGAGCCGGGTGCGGTGGCTCACGCCTGTAATCCCAGCACTTTTGGGAGGCTGAGGCGGGTGGATAGCTTGAGATCAGGAGTTTGAGATCAGCCTGGCCAACATAATGTAACCCCATCTCTACTAAAAATATAAAAATTAGCCAGACATAGGGGTGCTTGCCTGTAATCCCAGCTACTTAGGAGGCTGAGGCATGATAACTGCTTGAACACGGGAGGCGGAGGCTGCAGTGAGCCAAGATCACACCACTGCACTCCAGCCGGGTGACAGAGCAAGACTCCACCCCCAAAAAATAAATAAATAAATATTGAAAAAAAGAAACACAGCAACAAAAAACAAAGACAGTAGCCATGCTGAGACTCCATTTTATTTATTATTCCAAAAAGAAAATACTAAACTTAATTGAGCAAAGGGAGCAATAAAACATGGTAACATCAAAAAAAGGTCTCAGAGATCAACAGGAAAATAGCAATCTTGAATTGTGTAAAATCACAGGAGGAAGTGTAGAATATTCCACACTATGTCAGCCCAGTAAAATAATTAGGAAATGAAAATCATGGGCCAGATCAAACTATGATTGCTAAGGGAGTATCACATTATTTACTGTATTCACCACCTTTCTAGGACAAAAAAGTAAGCAGTATATCAAGAAATTTACAACTGTTCAATTTAGCATAAATAAAATTTAATACTATGTAATTGAGTGATCATTATTTATTAATGTCATTATCCCAAGAGCGGGATTGACTGAAAATGCCAATAGCTTCACAAGTGTTGGAGGGCATCCCAGTTCTCTTCTGAGATTGAAACCTGGGCAAACAATCAGACATTCTCTCAAAATATCCTTCAGGGCCCAAAACAGAGTATTAGCTCAGATGGACCATGGGTATGTGCCAGTGGGGCAATACAATCAAGTGTTCTTATTTTCCATTGCAGAAACACTTTCAGTGGATTAGATGGTGATAAACATTCAAATTACAGATTAAGAAAGTATTTTCCAGTTCCCAAAAAAACATTACTCAAAAGCAAAATTAACTTATAAAATGTTAAGAAGAAATTCTGTAATAACTTATAAAATGTTGTAACTTACAAAATGTTAAGAAGAAATTCTGTAATAATCAGCAGTAAGAGAAGATATCCACCCCATAATGGAGAAGACACCTATCTCTTTCGGGTGAGAGCTGTGTGAAATGCACTTTTTTCTCAGGAGTCCACGATAATGTTACACTTACTGTTGAATAAACGTGAGCTCCACCAGCTAGCCGGTAGGTAGCAACGCGCTGAAGACACTGCACAATCCTACTGCAGGCTTTAGCTTCCCTCTGCGCCAGCCACAGGACACGTTCATCAGCCAACATTATGTTACTTGCAATGTCAACCATCACGTCACCTAGCTAGCAGGGGTTCAGGAGAAAAAAGAAAGATCTTTAAAACCACCATAAACTATTTCGTAGAATCAAAATCCTAATGGACAGTGAGACTGGCCTTTGGTCTCAAATTCCACATGAGAAGCCAACAGGCACTTTTACTTGTTCCTCATGAAAACATCTTCAGATATGAACAGTTCATTCAAGTATAGCCATTTGGTAATATTTAGCTCAAAAGAGCATATGTAAGTGGCCACCACATCACTGGTGAAAAGACTGCCAGGTGGTATATCAAATGGAGGAAAAGAAAGGCAATTAGGTTAATTAAAGAGAAGGAAAGGA
The DNA here is from genome assembly GCF_028878055.3 of Symphalangus syndactylus. NCBI lineage: Eukaryota > Metazoa > Chordata > Mammalia > Primates > Hylobatidae > Symphalangus > Symphalangus syndactylus. The sequence goes on from NC_072438.2 coordinate 30,190,432, forward strand.
TGTCACACAATACCAGAATAAAAAGATCTTGACTGTTCATCTAGAAAACCATTTATAAACACTTCCTTTTTGTGCATGCATTAGCTTAAATCAAACTATTATTATTAAGACATACACACTGCCAGCCCGGCATGGTGGCTCACGCCTGTAATCCCAGCACTTTGGGAGGCTGAGGTGGGTGGATCATTTGAGGTCAAGAGTTCAAGACCATCCTAACTAACATGGTGAAACCCCATATCTACTAAAAATACAAAAAAATTAGCTGGGCGTGGTGGCCCATGCCTGTAGTCCCAGCTACTCGGGAGGCTGAGGCAGGAGAATTGCTTGAAGCTGGGAGGCGGACGTTGCAGTGAGCCGAGATGCCGAGATCATGCCACTGCACTCTAGCCTGGGCAACAGAGTGAGACCCTCTCTCAAAAAAAAAAAAAAGAAAAGAAAAGAAGGAAGGAAAGAAGGAAGACTGCCCACCTCTTTAGTCTCTGCTCACGTTCAATACTCTAGGGATGCCCAGCTACTGCTAGGTCCTTTTATGTGTTGTATGATCTCATCCCCATCCCCTTGCACACATGGTTTCCTATACCTTGAATGAACTGCGTCTTCCCTTCCTTCCAACTCAATGAATGCTTTTAAGATCGAATACAATAAAATAAATGCACTCTTCCACACTTTGTTTCACTTGTTTCATTTATTGGATTCTTTTTATTCACTCACTTCGTAACTGACAGATGTAAACATCTGTCAGGCAATGCCACTGAAAAGTCAACCAACTATTGTTTACTATAACTCGTATGTCTCACCTGAGAGAAATAAATTGAGCCATCCAGGGCTAATGAGACGTACTGGTGTCAAGAGGATTTTGTGTTGAGCAAAACGTTCATGAGAGGGAGACACGAGGCAGAAAGAACAACAAAAACATTCCAGAGGTAGGATCAGAGAATCTGAAAGCTGGCTAGACCTCTAATCAAGAAGTAAGCATTAAAAGGCGTTAAGCCCCAGTGCAAAGCCAGAAAGCCAGGGCTATCTTAACAGATGTCTTTTGATCATCCCAGAAGATCTCCACTGAGATTTCAATCCTGTTTTGCATCCAATACACTTCACACAACGTATAATTATGGCGGCTGAAGAGGGTTTGGAAGAAGTTCAGTCCATCCCACCCTGGTTCACTTTACAAAAAAGTCAGGCCTTTGGAAATCCACCAGATCCCAACCCTGGAACCATGGGGTGAAGCAACCACAGTAAATACATAGATGAGAACAGGACTTCAAATGCTGACCGTGAGTACCTAGCCTGAACACTTCACCTCTTGGTAGCTCTGCTTCCTTTCTTCATAACTATAGATTATAATAGTCCTATTTTTCTGAATGTTGTGGAGATTAAGTTCCAATAATAAATACAAGGTTCCTAAAACCATGCCTGGCACATGGCAAGCACTCAAAAAATGTTGGCGCTTTTACTGTTTTAATCCAAAAACTGGCCTCTCTTTTAAGATGATAGACTCTAGAAGTAGTAGGAGAGTTGTATTTGTATGTCTGTGTTCACATAAAAACAGGACCAATGCATCCAACTAAACTGCCACTTGACCCTCTGTAAAGTCCCGCTCTCCCCCAGCTTGATCCTATTAAAATAAGTTTTCTGACTTTTTACTGCCCTTACCATAATGTATCACAACTTTTTCCTTATTTTACCTCCAATGTAAACATCTTGAGGGTAGAGACAACAAAATGTCTTACATTTATATCCTTATTCACTAGTACAAGAGCTGATGTAGAAGCCAACAGTTATCAGTGTCCATGTATCCGATATGTATCAATATTCATTTTAAATGTTGATGATTACTGTTCACTGACTATTTATTGAGGGCCAATGTGAGCCAGACACTGGTGCAACAGCAGCAAAAGAAAGAAACAAGCTCTATCTTCAACCTTATAGTCTGGTGAAGAAAATGCAAAACAAGCATATAAATCCATTTTTAAAAAGTGATTTAGATTGTGATAACTGCTCCGAGGGAAATATGCCGAGAAATATAGGATATAGAGCAATGAAATTTAATCCAAACACCCTATTTTAATGAGCTAACACATTCTCAAGGGGTACTTCCCCCCAAACCAAAGATATTAACATGATCAACTGACAAATAATTAAGAAGAGCCTGTAATCAAGCTCTGCAGAATCCTCAGTTGGTTCATTTTTTATGATTCATTGGAACATTAGCATCCTAGTTCATGTTCCTACTAACAAACAGGTATGGGGGTGAATGTCATTCTACTAGAAGCCCTTACTTCTGGAGTTATAAAGAAGGGTATTGACTCTTGCTGTGTCAGTTACTGAATCTGTCAATCAGCCGTTTATACAGATGCTAAACTAGTAAGTCCAAAATCTTAATCGGAATTCACAGTAGTTGGAATAACTTAGTTAAGATTTTGTCTATTATTCTGACTTACTGTTATTTGAAGATTTTACACAAAAATGAGGTAAAAGAGATAACATGGTGAAATATGCTTTATGGCTAACAAAAATATTAATAAAATCCCCACTGGATGCAAAACTTTAAAATACACAAAAATATTGATTTTAAGGCACCACTGATATATAGGCAGTGTTTACAGATTAGCAAAGTTACAACTAAACTTATTGTTTAATACTTCTTTGAAGTTTTAAATGTAGGAATTTTATAGGGACCTGACATGAGATCTGATGGGCACATCATCTTTCTTGAAAAATTCATCATTATTACATGATCAAAGAACTACTGCTATGCCCTGCCAGATAATGCCAGTAAAGAAATTAACTTGTGTTAATAATTATAAAAAAAAAAAATCTCTAAGAAGGTACAGGACTAACAACAGTAATTGCTTTAGTTGAAAACAAGCTATTTTTCTCATTATTTCACTCCGAATGGCTAAGAATGGAGGAAAGGGATTTGTTGCCAAAATATTCCCTAGAGCAGATCATCAGAAAATGTTAAATGCTTCTGTAGCTTGGTTACAGAAGTAGCTCTGAATATGTCACAGTGGCAAAATGTGACACAAAAGGGGTAACAATGCATGAAAAATTACACTGGATTAAAAAAAGTATTCCTGAAATCTGACACACAAAGCTCATTTAAAAACTGCAACCAGTGTAAGGAGAACGCATCAGATTTCTCCTTGGCCTCATTCCCTGAAGGCCACTCCAGCCACAAAAGAGTCAGAAGGCCTCTTCCACCTGCTCTTGCACCTGTCACACTAAAGTGGGAGGGCCAACTGAAAACATGAGCGAATGGTCTTTATCGAAGATAAAATGGGGAAGAAACAAATGCACCACATTAATGGCAATGAAAGTGCTCAATGTCAAATGTTGTAAGAGACAGGATATTTCAAGTTCTTAATATACGAATGGCTTGGAAGTTTTACCAAAATTAGGTCAAAGACATTTATTAATTTAATAAATTTCTGATGTTATCATATTGATATACAAGATAATACATAAACTAAACTTGATGATATTTAATGTATAGTCTTTAACACTGAAGACATAATATCTATGTGCCCTAGAGTTAAATACTCCTGGGTTGAGATCTCAAGTCTGTCTCTTACAAGTTTAGATGTCCCTGAGCAAATCAGCCTCTGTGAGATTCAGTTTACTCATTTGTAAAATGGGACCAAGAACTCTACAAGTGCTCAGAACATCTCATTCCATGGTAAAATAAGAAAAAAAAAAGCAGAAGACAAATATCTTCACATACCCAGTAAAAATATAAATTAAGCAATTCATGGAGTTTTTGAGAAAGGTCAAGTGATCTAGGCCCTCCCATATTTACGTTTTCAATCATCGAGTAGCAAAGGAATACTTTTGTTCATTCTAATAACCGGAAAAGCAAGAATTAACAGACACATGCATAGGTGGAGCAATGGTTTTGGAGATGACAAATAGAGGAACCTACATCATCATCATTGTAGCAGCCGATCCTATTAAGCTCAAGTAGTCTTCATGATGTTCTCCTGGTTCCAAATTAAGTATACTATTGAGATCATACCTATTTCAAGGTATGTTATTATACTGATTAATGATGGAACCGTTGCATTCTGAAAGTCAAGTTTTAAAAGTATATTTGTCACTCTTAACTCACATCTGGCCTTACGTGCCACGGGATACCTCTGCAGGCTTCTCAGCAGGTTGCTTAGGTAAGCATTTGCTATTCAACAAGAGTCTGACTGTGATCACCATCAGGGTTATGGCAAAGGTTAAAGCTCGGATTTTACTGAGTTATAGAACTAAAGAGAATGATGAGGATAACAGTGGAGGAACTGAAGGAACTGGTGGAAGGGGAAAAGAGGTCGAGAAGAATATTGCACATAAGGCATGGCAGGAGTTCTCAGATCATGTAATAATCATAGTTTCTTCAGGAGAGATGATGTGTCTACCATCAGGTCTCATGCTTGATCCTCATAAAGTCCACACATTCAAAACTTTAAAAAAAACTGAACAATAAATTTAGTTGTAATTGTGCTAATCTGTAAATATCTCATATAGTAAAAGATAAAATATCGGCCGGGTGCGGTAGCTCACGCTTGTAATCCCAGCACTTTGGGAGGCCGAGGCGGGCGAATCACAAGGTCAGGAGATCAAGACCACGGTGAAACCCCGTCTTTACTAAAAATACAAAAAATTAGCCAGGCGTGGTGGTGGGCGCCTGTAGTCCCAGCTACTCGGAGAGGCTGAGGCAGGAGAATGGCGTGAACCCGGGAGGCGGAGCTTGCAGTGAGCCGAGATTGCGCCACTGCACTCCAGCCTGGGTGACAGAGCGAGACTCCGTCTCAAAAAAAAAAAAAAAAGATAAAATATCCCAAAATACTGATTCTACCCTAAGGTGTTACTGAAATATATGAGATTACAAACACGTATGTGCACTTCCTTTTCTAGAAGTACAGAGGACTGAGTACTCTGAACAACTCTCCAGCAGAAAGTGAAAAATGCTGAAAGGAAAAAAGTTATCTTTCTAAATGCATCACTGAGAAGTAGGAAAATAGAGCCTCCTCCAAAACCCAGTCACCAAAGAACAGCAGAAATCCGAAGAGCTCTGAGGTTGAACTCTGATGACCACGAGGTATGTTTTGACTTCCACACAGGGCCTAGGCCGTGCCAACACAGGGTACCAGGATAAGACCCCCTGTTACGAAGCTAGAAACTCAAAGGACACCACCTCCAGCATCAGGCCTAGCCAGCAATCACTCAGCTTCATGGAAGGAGAGCCAGGAAACGTGCCTGTTTTGACCTGGGCAACAGGTAGAAGGAGGTTAAAAAAAAAAATTATTCTCTGACAATTTGGAAACACAAGTTGACCTTCAAACAGTTCCTTTATACTACTTTCGTGTTCTTAAAAACCTCAAGCTAAAAATTAATTTCAAAGTGAGTCCCCCTACGCTGGCACTTGGCAGAAGCAAGCCAGTATCACAGGTAAGGATACATTAGACCTTTCTCACTAATGCTCCCAATCAACCAACACTTATTGATACGGTTTGGCTGTGTCCCCACCAAAATCTCATCTTGAATTGTAACTCCCACAATTCCCACGTGTTGTGAGGGACCCAGTGGGAGATAACTGAATCATGGGGGCAGGTCTTTGTCATGCTGTTCTTGTCATAGTAAGTCTCACTATAACTGATGGTATTATAAAGAGAAGCTTCCCTGCACAAGCGCTCTCTCTTTGCCTGCCACCATCCATGTAAGGCGTGACTTGCTCCTCCATGCCCTCTGCCATGATTGTGAGGCCTCTCCAGCCATGTGGAACTGTAAGTCCATTAAACCACTTTTTCTTCCCAGTCTCAGGTATGTCTTTATTAGTAGCATGAAAATGGACTAATACAGTAAATTGGTACCAAGAGAGTGGGGCGATGATGAAAAGATACCCAAAAATGTGGAAGCAACTTTGGAACTAGGTAACAAGTAGGGGTTGGAACGGTCTGAGGGCTCAGAATAAGACAGGAAAATGTGGGAAACTTCGGGACTTCCTAGAGGCTTGTAGGTCCAGGCTGAGGTGGTCTGAGATGGAGATGAGGAACTTGTTGGGAACTAGAGCAAAGGTGACTCTTGTTTCATCTCAGCAAAGAGACTAGCAGCATTCTGCCCCTGCTCTAGAGATTTGTGGAACTTTGAACTTGAGAGAGATGATTTAGGGTATCTGACAGAAGAAATTTCTAAGCAGCAAAGCATTCAAGAGGTGACTTGAGTGCCGTAAAAGGCATTCCATTGTATAAGAAAAGCAGAGCATATAAGTTTGGAAAATTTGCACCTTGACAATGTGATAGAAAAAAAAAATCCCATTTTCTGTGGAGAAATTCCAGCGGGCTGCAGAAATTTGCCTAAGTAACAAGGAGCTGAATGTTAATCCCCAAGACAATGGTGAAATGTCTCCAGGGCATGTCAGAGGTCTTCAGGCAGCCCCTCCCATCCCAGGCCTGGAGGCCTCTGAGGAAAACATGGTTTCATAGGCTGGGCCCAGGGTCCACGTGCTGTGTGCAGTCTAGGGACTTGGTGTCCTGCATCCCAGCTGCCCCAGCCATGACTAAAAGGGGCCAAGGTACAGCTTGGGCTGTTGCTTCACAGGGGGGCAAGCCCCAAGCCTTGGCAGCTTCCACGTGATGTTGAGATTGTGGGTGCACAGAAGTCAAGAAATGAGGTTTGGAAACCTCTGCCTAGATTTCAGAGGATGTATGGAAATTCCTGAATTTCAGGCAGAAGTTTGCTGCAGGGGTAGGGCTCTCATGGAGAACCTCTGCTAGGGCAGTGCAGAAGGGAAATGTGGGGTCAGAGCGGTCACAAAGAGTCCCTACTGGGGCACAAACTAGTGGAGCTGTGAGAAAAAGGCCACCGTCCTCTAGACCCCAGAATGATAGATTCACCAACAGCTTGCACTGTGTGCCTGGAAAAGCCACAGACACTCAATGCCAGCCTGTGAAAGCACCCGGGAGGGAGCTGTACCCTGCAGAGCCACAAGGGCAGAGCTGCCCAAGACCATGGGAACCCACCTCTTGCATCAGTGTGACCTGGATGTGAGACATGGAGTCAAAGGAGATCATTTTGGAGCTTTAAGATTTGACTGCTCCGCTGTTGTGTGAATAAGTCTCACAAGATCTGATGGTTTTATAAGGGGTTTTATAAGGGGTTTCCCTTTTCACTTGGCTCTCATTCTCTCTTCGCCTGCTGCCATGTAAGACATGACTCTGCTCCTCCTTTGCCTTCTGCCATGATTGTGAGGCCTCCCCAGATGTGCTGAACTGTGAATCAATTAAACCTCTTTCCTTCATAAATTACCCACTCTCGGGTATGTCATTATCAGCAGGGTGAAAACTAACACAATGGGTAAATAATTGTCGTTTTTATTAATCTTTCTTAAATATTTGTATGGCTCATACTTATTTCAATATTTAATATTAGAAATGTTTGGGGTCTTTATTTGGAAGTTTGGTGATATTTTTGTGACCAGAAATGATCTCTAGGGATTTTATAAGTCTTATTTACATCAATTAGCATATGGTCAATTTGGTTTCATTATATATCATTTTATTTAAAGTTGCAGTTTCCAAGAACCTATAGATGACCTTAAGTGAGGGCTTGCTGTATTGAAAACTGTTGAAGCCGGCCAGGTGCGGTGGCTCACGCTTGATTTAATCCCAGCACTTTGGGAGGCCGAGGCAGGCGGATCACGAGGTCAGGAGATCGAGACCACGATGAAACACCGTCTCTACTAAAAATATAAAAAATTAGCCGGGCGTGGTGGTGGGCGCCTGTAGTCCCAGCTACTCGGAGAAGCTGAGGCAGGGGAATGGCGTGAACCCGGGAGGCAGAGCTTGCAGTGAGCCGAGATTGCACCACTGCACTCCAGCCTGGGCGACAGAGCGAGACTCCGTCTCAAAAAAAAAAAAAAAAAAAAAAAGAACAATTCACACTAAAGGTACTACTTTAAAAACCTAAAAAAAATTAAAGCAACAATAGAAAATAGAGCTGTTATAGGGGTTCTCAAAGCCAGTATCAAAGTCATGCTGCCTGAAACATCACCTGAAACTGACTAGAAATTCAAATTCTCTGAACCCATTTCAGACCTGCTGAAATGGCAACTGGGAATGGCAGGGAGGGGGAACTCAGGCAGCAATCACTGCATATAACAAATCCAGCAGGTGATTCTGATGTGTGGTGAAGTTTTAGGAACAAAGTCCTAGAGAAAAGCTTAATAATACAGAAAAGTCTGGCAAGTAAGATCAAGAAAAAAAAAAATACAAAATAATCATAATTGTCAATACAGAAGCAATGACACTTTAAAAATCAATGAAAAAGCCATACACTTGTAAAAATGTATATATAAACTAGTGTAAGGCACAATATTTTAAAATAAGAGACAATAAGGGTGCCAGAAAGCATCACCAGATCTAATCTTTATATTTAACTTTCCCATCTTATAAAATACGCATACTGTTCTCATTAGAAAAATCACTTTAGTAAATACATAACAGACACTTCTGTTGCCTGACAGACAACCTTTAACTGTTTTTAAAAGGATCCACTAAATATATCACTTAGATCTGGCAGTTTGAGAGCTTTTAATGCCTATCCTGAGACAACAAAGTGCCAGCTTGTGTTGGCCAGGCTCAATCACAGATTAAAAAGCAATTCCCCCACAATACTTTAGTTACGAAATCACCCATAAAATAATAACTTTCAGACATAATACAAAAATCAATTTAATGAATTATTTCTCTATCTAAAGCTAGGTGCATTTTAGGATAACTTGGCATAATTTTATGCTGTGGTAATTAACTTAAAATGAAGCCCTTAAGCCTCCTAATTTTTTTCACTACACTAATAAATGGTGAAAGCTATGGCCTGTGGCTCAAATTGCCAAAGAACTGTATGTCAGTCACTGCATCACACGCAATATTATTACATTTATATCTCAATTATTCAATCCTGAATATTTTCCTGTTTCTCGTGCTGACAGTTAATAAGTTGCCATCACTTGCTTCCAAAGATAATCATAACGTTTCCGTCCTATGTTAACCAGTAAAAGTGACAGCAGTCTTCTTCACACTAAATTTTTACAGAACTAACTAATGCACTCGTGATTGTTTAAAAGGACTTCCTTCTTAGCTTCTGAGGTCATAAAAATGTTATATTTCATAACCTAATAAAATCATATCCAAGCTTTGCAACTATTTTGCAAAATTGTTCGCCTGTATTTGTGCACATAACACTTTTCAAATTATACAGAGAAAACAGCATCCCCATTTGAAAAATGAAGAATAAGCCCATGGTTAATTAATAACTAATGAAACCATGTCTACTTCCAGTTCAATACGATGCTTCCACCTAAGAACCCATCAATGCAGCCGACCATTCTTCCACAGGTTGGCAAACAGTTCAACACACACCTCTGGACACCACGTTGCTCAAGTTGAGAGGTGAGCAAAACAGGGTCACATCATAAACATGTATTCTTCGATGGCGAATGTTCTTCCATGTCCACATTCCAAATGTCATTACAATTATTCTAGTAACTAGAAACATCCCACTCCCAGAAATTTCTGCTAATCCTGTGGGCAGCTAACCTGTCATCTTAAGCAACAGTGGAGCATGATATTAATCACAGAGCCAGAATCCAAACGGCCTCTCCCAGTGCAAGGAAAATTCACTGCAGGAAAGTGGGCTGTGCCCTGGAGACACAATCAAGTATCAGGAGCAATTAGGAAATCATGGCCCCTGAAGTTCAGAAAACAAATGAAATGTTACCCGCTGACAAGTGAGGTGGACTATCTGTCTAAGTCTCGTTTATATACATATATATATTTTCCTTCCTTTAATAACTACATCCTATCAAGTAAAGTGCCTAATGCACCAGGGCCACAGTTCCAAAAACTTATTGCCAGAATGCAAGATACTAATTCTTATATATATATATTATATATAAGAATATATCTATATTAGATATATATGTAGATATCTAATATATCTAATATAGATACATAAATAAAATATATGGTATACAAGAACATATATTAGATACATAAATATATAATATACATATTAGATATATCCAAATGTATATATTAGAACGTATATGTGATATATGTGTGTGTATATATAATTGATATATAAAAACATATTAGAATGATTTAGGAAAACAAGGCTTATTATTTACATTTCAGCAATATTAATGGATCTGAGAAGTTCTACATAAAGAAATATGCAGGTTTTGTTTAGCCCAGTGTTTTCCCCACAGTTGTGTACAGAGCACTTTCAGAATTGCAAGTCAGGGCCGCATTGTATGAGAAGGTGAATGTGATGCTACAGAAAACTCTTATGGATGAGTCAGGGATCTTGGGTTCTGTTTTCAGGCCTGCCCTAACCTAAGCGTGGGCTTCAGTTTACAACTTGCTTGAGGTTCCCTCTACCTCTATAATTCATTTCTTTATAAGTGATTATATCACAAAAGCAATTGTACATATAAAGTTCTCACAAAGCTTTAAACGTAAAACTTAAGAACACAATAATTCTGCCCCTTGAAAATTACTCAAAACATTAATTTGCTGCTCATTCATTCTGTAAACTGTGCTTGTCAATTTTTTTCCCCTAAAAGATACCATGTGGACAAGCATACCATGGTTTCATTGTGGTCCCGTTAAGTTAAAATACGCCACTTTTAGAATTCACTGCATTTTTAAAACTTGTATAGTCCAATCATATTGAATTTCAAAAAAGTGCCTAAAAAGCCTCTCATTTCTCTAGGACATTACAAGGACAATTAAAAGGTATTTACTACAAGATCTGGGTGACTAAAACTCTCATTACAAAAGATGAGCGCAAGGGTGTGTGGAGAAGAGAAATCCAGCAGGCTGAGCTAAGCAGCCCAGCCTAAGCCACAACGTGGAGGCAGAACACTGCTTTCTCACCAGTGACCTCTGCTAGATCTCTGGACCTTAATGTCCAAGAACTGAGACTTCACCTCTCCCAGTCCCAGTAACAATCAGGTCATAAGAGAAGAAGCAGAAATATCTCAACAAAATTCTGGAAATTTTAAGGCGTGCTTTTAGTTCAAATATGATAAACATAAACAGGCCTTAAAATATACAGCTTGAACTCTGTCACACTACCATTTGTTGACACTGTATGCTACAAATCTGAATTTAGAAAAGTACCTCTTTTGATTTTTCCTCTTTAGTAAATCTTCCAAATTTTTCAATCATTTCCGCCACAAATATAACATCCATTTTGTCAGAAAAGTTGGCTGCTTCCACAGTGTAAGCCAGTAACTGTCGAGCTGTTGCCACGGCATTGGTAAGATTGAGGGGCATCTACATTTCAAAGGCAAAAATGATCAACAAAACAGTCATTAGCAAAATGATCAACACAATCCTGACATTTTAACTTTGCATTTCCCAACAGCAGTGAATTAAAAAACTTTATTATTTACTCATCATGGCCTTCTTAAAATGCTTTACAAACCCAAGAAAACTGGAATTTTAATGGAAACTCACTGGAGGGAAATTTTTTCAGGCTTGGAGTGAAATACAATACTACATAAAAATACATAAGGTTAACATGTTGCACCATCTACCTCTTCTCTGCCTATCCAAATTCTACACATACCTCAATCCCAATTGATTAATAAAGCCTTTCCTGAGTATTCCTGCTGGGAGTGATCAATACCTCCCTTGGAACTCCTACTGCACAAGAGTACGAACTACTCATTTGGCGCTTATCTCTATTGCCATGCACTGCCAGTAATGTTTTACATTTGTGTATCTACTGACCCTAACACGGACTTAGCACCTACCATTGCAAAAGGATTTTTACCAGGTGCTAAGGGGCAAAAGAAAATACATTACACAAAAGCCATCTTCCACTTGCTTATAGTCTGGTAAGGTTTAAAAAGATGCATAGAAACAAAGATAACTAAAAGCACGTGAGTAGTTCAAGTATTCCAAGTGATCACTTTCAACAAAGTGATTATAAAAGGAATCCAAGAGGTGGCTTTCAATGTGAACTCGAAGGATGGTTAGGATTCTGTCTAGTGGATACAGATTTAAAAAGATATTCCCACAAAGGCACAAAGGGAGACGGTGACTGGAAAGGAAGGATTCCATAGAGGGCCTTGACTAGTGGTTAAGATAGACCTGATCCTGAAGACAGTTAAGTCAACTAAAGTAAAAACACCAAATCCTTATGTTTTGCCTAGTATTTTAAAAAAAAAAAAAAAAGCTTATGCATTTGGTTTGAATACCATGTTTTCTCCACAACCCAAGTAAACATGAAGACTTTCTAGTTACCTGATTAAACATATAAAGAACTCTAGTGACATCATTTGCATATTGGCAGCGAGAATAATCATCATCTGCCCAAAAGCCACCTCTATCACATCTGCGCCAAGCTTTTCTCTCATCCTGTGGGTTTCCAGGATATATCCCACTGCCATGGGTGTTCCGTGTACACTGCAGATATGCAGTAATGCCTGCCAATGTTCTGGGCCATCTAGAGACGAAGACAAAATAGTACAAGAAAATCTAAATGACACAGGTACATCAAGAATAACAACAGCAGAGAAAAAAATCAAAGATGAAGACGTGTCATGTCAATATAACCCCGACACGGGTAATCAAAACTGGGCTGGGAGAAACCTTGTTATTTGAACTCCATGTCTCCAAAACCGAGAAGGAAATTCAACATGTTTAATACAGGTTACCATTGATGCTTATCACAGGGACCACTAAATTACAGTATCAGTCACACCAAAATAGAATTCATTACAAAAACCACATAAATAGATCGAGCAACACTAAACTAAATCTTATTAATGCAGTGGGAATTTAATTGCATAATATCTTAAGGAGTGTCAAAGATAAATAATTCATTGATCCATAAACATTTAATTGCTCTATTTTTAAAAATGTAAAGCACTCAAAACTATGAGAAGATAGAAAATCTACCATAAATAGTAAATATCATATTAGGATTATTTGATAAAAGATGTTGAATATAACAAAATTACCAAATATCATATATTTCACTTAAAAGCATGTACTACAAATATTATAGATCAATACTTAATCTACATAAAAGACTTATCCATTGGCAATAATAAATGTTGATTTCCATCTATTGATGTCAAGAATAACTTTTTTAAAAAGAGCAATGGCGAACTAGCTGAGATAAAGATGTTATTATTGCTTCTTTACTTTGGATTTAAAAGATTAACACCAAAGGGTTTTCCCACCCTTGAAACACTGAGGTTAGAGCCAGGAGGTAACAACTGAACCCATTAGAGACAATGCAAACTGGGTAATAAACGATCTTTATGCTGCTTCAAAGAATAACATATTTTCATTTGTTCATATCAACCATAAACTCATTTTTTAAATCCCTGAACATAAATAAGATCAAGTAAATAAGATATTTAAAGATGTTTTAAAGCATCTTTGAAAGTAAACGGAGTTTAAGGTAAAAGCTGTCATCTCTTGCAAATCCTGAACTTTCTACTAAAATAAATAAATAACTCCCTTTGCTTAGATTAACAGAGCTCAACAAACCCCACCTGGGATTCCATGGCTCCCCAAGTTTCAGGCTACCCAACAGCTTTCATTTCCCAAAGTCCTTCTTGCTTGATTTCCAGAAGAACTGAACAAGGGGAGAAAATTAGATAGGTGTTTCTTCTAATTATGATGCCTACTGAACCGCCAGTAGTGAAAAGTACCTTAGCAATATAAAACCTTCCAAGGTCCATCTATAAAAGAGCCATTGGGGGAAAAAAAACACAGAAAATACCTTAACCTGTTTGAATTTTGTACTCTTTTACCAGAATATCTCAAATGTTTCCCTAAGGCAATGGCTCTTACACAACAAAACCATTTGTTAAAAATGACTCTACTTTCAGAGATTCTTAAATCAACAGGTCTGAGATAAAGTTCAAGCACCCTTTTTGTTCATCTCCATAAGTGATTCTGAAATCATTATTCTAAAGGGTAGTCCTCAGACATGCACAGTTCTCAAATTTTGTTACTCAAGACAGGAAACCAGTAATGTGTCTTAGACAACAGAAGGATCTGGGGCAAATTAAACTTTTCCCAGTATTTTCCACAACACTGACCTGAAATCACCTTTGTTGTTTACCACCCTCTCTGGAGGACAGTACTGTGCAGAACTCTCTAATACCACGATATCCACAGTCCTCGTATTATTCCCACGTTTGGTCTGGACATGACAGCCCCAATTCCCAGTAGATCCAGCCTGAATATTAGAAATGGTTAGGGCACTGCATAAAGAAAGATTTTAAAAAGAGAGAAAACATAATTAGGCAAAAAAGGAGACAATACTGGGTCTCAATCATTCATTTGGCAAATATTTTTGAATGCATATTATAGGGTAAGCACTTGCTATATAAAAATGAATTTAAAAAATGAGTCCTTCCTTTAAATCCTTCAGTGTCAAGGCAAAAAAGGAAAGAGATCTTTAAAATACAAGATCAGGGCAATAAGAGACATATGAATCATGGCCAGGCACGGTGGCTCACGCCTGTAATCCCAGCACTTTGGGAGTCAGAGGCGGGCGGATCACGAGGTCAGGAGATCGAGATCATCCTGGCTAACACAGTGAAACCCCGTCTCTACTAAAAATACAAAGACAAAAAAAATTGGCCAGGCGTGGTGGCGGGTGCCTGTAGTCCCAGCTACTCGGGAGGCTGAGGCAGGAGAATGGCATGAACCCGGGAGGCGGAGCTTGCAGTGAGCCAAGATTTCGCCACTGCACTCCAGCCTGGGCGACAGAGCGAGACTCCGTCCCAAAAAAAAAAAAAAAAAAGTTGAAAAAAAAAAAAAAGAGACATAGGAATCAAATGCAATGCTATATGATGCATGAGAATTCTTCTTGCAGAAATAGGGAGAGCAGAACACTTTACAGAACAGGAATGGCAAGTAATCCCAGCACTCTGGGAGGCAGACGGGGGTGGCAGGAGTTCAAGACCAGCCTGGCCTTCAAGATCAGCCTGGCGAAACCCCGTCTACACTAAAAATATTATAAAAAGTTAGCCGGGTGTTGTGGCACACGCTTGTAATCCCAGTTGCTTGGGAGGCTGAGTGAGGCTGGAGGATGGCTTGACCTCAGGAGGTGGACGTTGCAGTGAGCCAAGAGAGCACCACTGCACTCCAGCCTGGGTGACAGAGCAAGTCTCTGTTTCATACACACAAAAAAAGAACAGGAATGGCAAGCCCAAAGGCAGAAACATCATCGTACATTCTTTAGCAAAACTTGGAGAAGTTTCCAAGTCACATCTCCCTTCTCACAGATTCTGAAGAAAATATTCAAACATGAAAAAAGAAGATTATTATGAATTTACATAATTAACAAAATGTTTAAGGTAAAATATAAAGGGTTACACTAGAAACAAACCAGTTACCACCCTAAAATGATTTAGTAAATTACCAATTAATACTTTCACAAAAGGTTTCCATGTTAAGGTATATTTCAATTCATAAAACAGCTGTATTTCTAAATGACTGTCAGTAAATCCAATTTCCAAGATGAAATCATAATTTCTCTAATATAAAACCTATTAATTAAGGAGCAGATGTCAGAGCCTTCAATTAACCTTTATTTCCCCCACAGGACCCAGTATGCATTGCTGTTATGTAGACACAAATGATAAGAAATAATTAGACAGAAAGTATGTATCATTTTAATTAACTTACAAAATTATGTCTTGAAGTAAATACACATTTGTCCGATCTCCTAAATCATTGATGGCTACAGCAAATGTTCTAATAAAGGCTCAAGACACTTTTATATTATGAAACATCAAAGAAAATGTTTATTGTCTCTACTAAGTTAGAAAAATGAACATACTGTAATTAATATTTTTAAAATAGAGTGACACAAAAAAGAGTTTGACATTAAATTTAACTTTGTCCAACATTCTACTTTATAACGCTTTACTGAACTAGGAAGAAGTATATTTCGGCAATGAAAATCATTCCTTAATCCAGAAGTTCCCAAACACTGTCTTACTTCACAGAACCTTCACTGACATAGTAACTTTTTCATGGTGCCCCACCCCAGCTCAAAAAAATACCTATGGTGGTTTCTATTACCAAATTAAATCCCTAAAATGTCTATCTATATTCAGATACTTTAGTAGCCATTTGAAAAAAGTAACACACATAAATTTGAAACAAAATTTTTATTGTATTCTTAAATAACAACTACTTTTTAATGAGATATGTGTGCCTGCTGGACACTCTAAAATTAATCTAACCTCAGATTCGGATCAGACAATGATGCTCATTTCTTGTTCTACAATGACTTTTACACATAGCACTTGCTTTGTACCACAGTAACTGTCCAAAGTCCAGCATCCCAAAGTATGACACTACAATGGAGTGTTTCTAGTTTTCTTACTACTTTTTTCCCCTTCAATCTCCAAATCTGCAAATGTTTCCTGGATAACTTTTAGCAATACTTTTAATATCTAAAACCAATCACTGGAATAACACTTCCAGGAATCCTAAAGGCAGCAGATTTGGAGATTTAAAAAGAAAGAAGTAGCTTCAATTTCAACTCCTAAGAAAAATGCTGTTTCTTACTGATGAAGAACCAAAGACATGGTGAGATCAAAGAAAAATCAATAGGAATATCAGATTAACCAATGCAATAACCACGTATTTCTTTCTTCTATTATTCTGGGGCAAAATCTAGGTAAAGAACTGTCTCAGTCTTCACATGAAAGATTTTCACGTTAGTCAAATGTCCCTACCAAAAAAAATGTTAGGCTAACTTGCTATCCTTAGAATTAACTTTTTTTGCATTGCTAAACATAATTTAAATTTAAGCATGACTTGCAGAAATAGACTTATACAGTAAATCTACCTACTTTATAGTCAAATAATTTAGAGTTCTAAATTAATCAAAGCTCTTTTACATAGAAAATGGTTCTACTTTTAAAACTTTACTATTGAATTATACATCAATTATTGTCTCTTTATACAATAAATTGCTTAGTGTACGATGTGATGAATTCTGACATATGTATAGGCATTTGAAATTATCGCTACAGTAAAACTAGTGTAACAATGAATATATCATTTCCAACGATTAATCTTATCCCCTAATAAGGGAATTCTGCTTCTAGCAATCACTGAGTAGCTCATATTAAATCACCCTTCCCACAGCTAACAACTATATGCCCCTGACAAATTATAAAATGACAATCACTTGAACACATGAAGATTGATCAAAAGCAGGCAATAACTGAAGAGAAGTTGATATGAGAAACAAGGGTTTTTGGCACTGGGAAGTAACTAGATTTTTTTTAATGGCTTTTGCCCAGGGTAGGCCTCACTCAAATAGAAACTCACAATCTTATTGGCTTAAAAAATCAGAAGACAGAGGTAGAAAGAAGTCAGGCTGGAAGCCCAAACTTCTATGTATAAAATGCACCAAGATCTCTTACTGATCCTGAACTACACTTGCAGGTAGAGCAGAAACTAAGACTTCAGCTTCTGCCTACCAGAGGGGACAGAGCTAGGAGTTAGTTCAGCCAATCTAATTGCCTGACCAAACAAAAGTTAGCTCTCTTTAGGGGAATATAACAGAATGCAGAGTCAGAGGTCGGCAGACTTTTTCTTCAATGGCCAGACAGTAAACATTTTAGGCTTTGCTGGCTACAAAGCAACATTAAGAATATTATGTAGGGAATTATGTAACCATCTGAAATGTAACCATTTAAAATAAAAATATAAATAACATTCTTAGTTTATGGGCTCAGTGGGCCAGATTTGGTTCATAGACTGTACTTAGCCAACTTCTCCTCCACAGCAAATCATTCATAATGTCCAGTCTATAACCCAAAATTGTCAGACATATAAACAATATTTTTTTAAAAAAGAAGAAAATATGAAACATATTTAAAAGAAAAGCAGCCAGTAGCAATAACCACAAGATGGCCCACACGTTGGAATTAGCAGGAAAGGATTTAAAAGCATCTACTCTAAATGTTGGAAGATATAAATGAAAATATGCTTCTAGTAGACATGAAATCTCAAGAAAAATTATAAAATAGCCAACTGCATAAGTCTTGAATCTCAACTCAGAGAACCCCTGAGATTTGAATGTCAACTCAGAACCTTTAGTTTTTCAGTAATGTTTCATAGCACCCCTGTGAGTTTTCTGTAATGTTACCCTAGGAGGCCCTGGCAGAGAGTTTGAAAACTGCAGCTCTACTGAAATAAAAATATAAGCCAAGTTCTAGGTAGGTGGAAAGCAAGAAGAAAGGGAGCGGAAAACTCAATGTCTAGAGGTAAAAATTTTACCAAAGTAAAATATCTGGTAAGTGATAATATCATATATATTCTTAGTCTATTATACTTTATAAAGTATTTTTACTTTTAATTATTTTGGTATTCACACCAATCATGAGGTTGATAGTTCAGATGTTATATTCTTTTATACTAGTAGGTGGAGAAGATAAGTACCTTAAAATATTGTATCAGTCAATATTTTGACTAGAGTCAATATCAGGTGATTACTAAAAGAGAAAATATAAGCTTAGCAGCAGGAAATAGTTGGAAATTAGGTTTAGCACTAAAAGTTTACATTTTTCCTCCAAAAACTTTAAAAAAGTCTCCAATTTCTAAAGTTTCTCTTTGAAATTAAATCTTTTCTTTAAAAACTGGATGAAAAGATGGCTATTTAATTTTAGAAGACGAATAAGAACCAGGAAAAGGAAATGCCAGATGTTTGCATTTTTAAATACAAGATGATGAAATATTAATTCAAATTCCACTAAACATTACAACTCCAAAAGGATAAATAAAATATACAGTCACAATTCTTCATTCAAAAAAAAAAAAAAAACACAGTTTACCTTGCAATCAAGGAGCAGTTGTGAATCATGTTCTTTTCAACAAAAATACCTTGCGATTCATCAGTTTCAACTATTCTCCCATCCTGATACCACAACACTTGCATGTCCTGATCAATATATGAAGCCATGCACTGGAAGGGAAGGCTGTCTCCTTCAAATACAACTTGGCGATGAGACGGAGTCATGTAGAAAGACGGCAATTCAAGCGGAGGGTCTAGAGACAGTCAAACAAAGATTCAGTAAACAAATATAATTTCCAAACACCATAATTAAAAGTTACAGAAATTCTAGGTAAAATTATAAAAACAGAACAACAAATATTCCTCAGTAACCAGCATGCTACTGCTAATATCAACCAGGCTGCTACTGAGTTTAGTGATAACAGATAAAAACGAAATTAAAAAGAAACAATTTCATAATCGGTTCTGACATTTAGAGTTATTCCTCTTTAGTGGCATCATAGGAGTATCAGATGATTACAGAAATGAACTAAAAGAACAAGCTGTGCTCTAGAAGATGGCATCAGTGATAAGTAAATGCTGATATTTACAACTTTAAAATACACTTTGGAGACTGCATTACCTTTGATTACAACACGGGTTTTTGGCTGTAAAACTAATGCATGTTCATTGCAGGAAAATCAGAACATTTAAAGAAAACAGAAAAAAACAGTATTTTAAGATCCCATATACTGTAAAGTTTTTAATCAGCTTTTTCCTTTCAGTCAGAAAAATTAAAGATTTTAAATATATGTACAAAAATGTACACCAATGACATTGGTTCATTAAAAGACTTTCAAATACGTTGTCCATTTTTCTAACATGACAATTCTACTTTTAGTAGTAGTGTATCCTAAAGAATAATAGAAAATATGCAAAAATGCATACAAAGAAATTAGTCCTTCCATTACTTATGAAGCAAGAAATTATTAACGAGCTAAATATGCTGTAATAGAGAAGTTGTTAAACCATGGCTTCATCTATACAATGGGTTGATATGCATCTATTTTATTTTATTTTTTTTCCTTTTTTTTTTTTATACTTTAGGTTTTAGGGTACATGTGCACAATGTGCAGGTTTGTTACATATGTATCCATGTGCCATGTTGATTGATATGCATCTATTTTAAATGAGAAAATATGTTTACATTCATTCAACTTAAAAAAGGTTATAAAATATCATTAGAGTATAACGATATTTTGGTTAAAAAATAGAAAAAAGTCATAGAAGATGATACAAAAAGGTCTTAACACTAGCTATTTTTCAGTCATGAACATAAACATGGTCTTTGTTTCTCCGCTTCTTTTATTTTTTTCTTTGCACAAATCTTAATTTTCATTCAGTGAGCATATTTTACTTGTGATACAACAACAATAATGAGAAAAGGAAAAAAATATGATAGATTATTTCCAAACAACAACTAAACTGGGACCTCCCCCCATCACTTTAGGACTGTTTTTGTTTTATGGGGTTGTTTGTGTAGGTGTGTTTTTTTTTGTTTTTGTTTCCTTTTCTTTTAACACGTGGCAAATATGTTATTTCCCTCATTTCCCCAGATATTCTTCAAAATCATGATTTTCAATAGTTGCATTCACTGAATGGATATGTCACAAGTAATTAAACCAATCTCCTATTTTTGAGAATTTAGGATATGCTTATACACAGAGTCTGAAGGTTTACATACAAAGCTGATCATTTCCTAAGAATTAACTATAAGATATAGAATTACTAGATCTAACTGTATCAGTTTTTTTTTTTTGAGATGGAGTTTCACTTTTGTTACCCAGGCTGGAATACAATGGCACAATCTTGGCTCACTGAAACCTCCGCCGCCTGGGTTTAAGCAATTCTCCAGCCTCAGCCTCTTGAGTAGCCGGGATTACAGTCGCCTGCCACCATGCTCAGCTAATTTTTGTATTTTTAGTAGAGTCAGGGTTTCACCATGTTGGCCAGGCTAGTCTCAAACTCCTGACCTCAAGTGATTCGCTGGGATTACAGGTGTGAGCCACCGCGCCCTGCCTGTATCAGCCTTTTAAGAACACTGAAACATGTTGCTTCAAAAAGGCTGTATCATTCACATTCCCACCCACACACAGGATGTGTGCACCCTGAGACTGTGTTACTACAGACAAATTCATGAGTTGCCAACTGATGGAAAATCTGAAAATCTATTCTTTGAAACTGGTTTGCATAAAGAAAGCTGATGTGAACCTAAAAACAGCTACCTTAAAGACAATTGAAAAAAAAAAAAGTCGTTTAATCTAGCTAGCTTAATTGTTGGCATAAACTAAATACTATCAAATCCATAATGATTACTGGCTGCACACTAGTTCTGTCCAAGTATAAAGAGAATCTTTCAATTTTTCAAGAAAAACATGGTAGCAAGTCAAAATATGGTAAATGCTTTCTCAGTTTGGATTTCTCCCTTACCGCATGTCAACAGCTCCTGCTTCACGCCTGTGACTGGTTGGGCCTGCAGTGACTTAGGATAAACACACCTGGTATCCCGTACCGTGATGTTCCTCTCCTTTACCCAGCGATGCATCCACAGTATGTTACAGTCACACAAAAGATACTCAGTCTGGAATTCCCTGTAACATGCAAATACAGCTTAGAGATTCTAGTGACTAAAATTAAACAGCACTTTTGTTTTATATTGGGTTACATTTCCGGTGGCAAGCAATACTGCTCACCCATACCACGCCTAAAGTACATTTCAGCAACTAGCTACAGTTTCTCTCCAAGGAGCTGAATTGCAGAGTGTTGGACCCCAACACTGTTCTTGCTGATCCCGGGTTTCTGCTTTGGATGAAATCTGGTAGGCAAACAAAGACTCTTTGGCAGATATCCCTCTTCTATGCAACAAGCCACTGAACACCAGAGTTCTAGAATACCAAATCTCATTCCTTTTTGTCTATCAAGCTTCTACTCATTTATCATGAAGTATGTGGCATTAATATTGAATCTTGAAGCCATCCCCAATTTTCCACCATCATTGTCAAATTCTTGGCCTAAATGCCTACCAACTCTGTTGATTCTGGCAATCAAACAGCAACCTAAAGCAATACAGATTGTTTTCCGTGGCTATATTCTGTATGTCTAACTAGACTGTGAACTTCCCTAGGGTAGGGACTGTTTCTGACCCCTTTCTGCTATGCACCAAGTGACACTAAAGATATTTACAAATGTAAGAGATAAAGACCCAACAAATCAAAAGCATATAAATAAGAATACCTCAGCTTTGATATAAAAGATAGTAAAGAAATGTCTTTATATGAGGCAAAAAGCTTTATAATTTTGCACCTGGGCGCAAAAAGAAGAAAGGATAAACAAAGCTGAGATATAAGCACAAAATCTCTTAAATACTATAATTACTAAGTGCTGACTATTCATGTGCCACACATTTGCTAAGTCCAGCTAATAACAATAAATGCAGGACCCTGTTCCTGCCAATATGGAGGGCATCATATAATAGAAAAATCAAAATGTAAACATAACTAAAATAGAATGCAAGATGTTCTATAAAAATAAATCAACACAGTGCAATAATGGGTAAGTGTGTGTGCTTCTAACACAGCTAGAGTGTTGGCTCAGGGTTCACCTCAGTAGTTTTGGCAAAAAAGAATAAGGAAAAAATAAAAGGGATCTGATGGAATACAGCATAGAAAATAAATTTAAACAATACCAGAAGGAGGACGTGACAGACTCCTAATTCCTAAGCACCACCTTAAGGTCAGTTCCTAACACTACCAGGTAAAAACACTGGCAATTTCCTCCATTTTGGGGATGAAAATACTTTCCACGTTCCTGCTACCCAGGGTCTTAAAAGTCAGACTAGCTTTTGTCTTTTTTATTTCCTAATCTTTGCAGAAATGGCTGACCTGAGCCCACTAAATATGCCAAAAGGAGATGTTTCTGCTCAAAGGTAGTCTTCTGGATAAGAATGGTAAGGGTGCCAAAAAGAGAAACAAGATGGAGTATGGACCAAAGTGACTCCAGAAGTACATACACATGCCTGCTCTGATGGTGAGAAGCTGGTTGGGGCTCCTAATAGCTATTAGCTACATCCCAAGGAAGACTCCTAAATGAGATTTAAATGACAGGTGTAGTAAAGGAACAGAGATGAGAGAAGTCACAGTACATGAAGAGAGAAATCAGGAGAGAAAAACTCTTTCCCTGGAAGAAAGACACTCAATCCCACAAATTACTCACAATGAAAACCCGAAAAACATTATATTTAACTGTAATTCCAATAAAATTAGGATAATTTATAGTCTGAGATATGTTAAGGTTTATCTGAAAATAGTTACTTTCAAAATAACTTCTGTGCAGTCTCTCAGTTAACAAAACTGGGAAAAAAAATCAACCAATTCTAAAGCTACAAGAAACTGTGTAAATCAGAACTTAAACTGATTTCATAAAGTAGGCATTCTAAATAAATATCCCTAGAAACATCAGTAATAAGCTGTAAATTTGATTTTAAGTGGGGGGTGAGGGGAGGTAGGTTTACAGGATAAAATTAAATTCCTAAAGTAGAAAATATTCTTACAAATTCTTCATAGGAAGGGGTATTTTATACTTCGGAAATTTAATTAGTCAAACAAGGCAACATTTTACGATCTGAAAAAAAAAGTCAAAAAGAAACAATTACCAGTTTACTTACTCTAAATATAGACTAGAGTAATATGGTATCCTAAGGAGAAAACAGTTGTCCTAGTCTAAACCACATTATTCAGGCTTACTGTATGTTTTTCAGTGTGAATGCAAGCTCTCAAGTGAGACTCTACCTTGACAAAATTGTCCTCACAAAGTCTCTGAAACCACATAATAAATGTTTTTAATTTTCAAAAACACATGAAAATCAAAAAAAAAAAAGAAAAAAATTCTTACTTACAAAGACCGTAATGAGGCAAGATATTCAAAAGTTCCTTGAGATAATGAAGAAAACAAATTCCCTGAAAGGTTTCTGAAAGACAGAAAACAATTCCACTTTTAAAAATACAATTATCTATCATTTTATCCTATTTCGTATTTTCTAAAGCATCCTACAGTCCTTAAATAATGTTATAAAGAAGTCATGAAAGTTTCAGTGCTTATAAAGAGGGAGCGATTAGCAAATACTTCCTCCAAGGCTGAAGAAGAAAATTATGCTTCACCTTATACAAAGTAGTAAATACAATTATTAAAAGCATATTAATGCTAGATAAGAATTTTTCTGTCAAATATCAGGTGAACCTAAAAGGTACCCTACTGAATTCCCACTAGAATTACTCTAAGTGTTCACTTGCATCTAATTTAAGAAAGCAGAAAATAAAAATGTAAAAACAAATAGGAAATAAATAATTAAAACTTTAAAAAATAACAAAAGGAAAAGGATGGCCTCAGTGATCAGCAGCAGTAGTGTATTAAACATGACTGAAAATCATGAGGAGAGGATGACTTCAGGGCTTAAAATGATAGACTGGGGAGATAATTCCACGTTACTCTTGGGCACATCACTTCTCTAGTCTATCCTGTGTTAGCAGGCTTCAATACATAACCTGAGTCTTGCAGCGTTTTGAATGAATGGAACTCAGAAACCCCTATTCTACAATGTGAGTGGTTTGTTACACCCAAAACGATTTGACGGAAGTATTTCTTTCATACCAAACGATGAGCTCTAGAGCTGGGGGGAGGAGGGCCTGTGTGTGTATGCACTTCCATGTACAGCCAGTAACATGCTGGAGTATACATGGTGCTCAATAATTGCTCATTGCTCAGGATGTATACCTCAACTTCAGGGGACTTCTAATGCTAAAATGAGACTGAGCACTCTGGAAAAATCACATATGCTCAACCTCCACAAGATCTGTTCTACGCCTGTTATGGTAGAATTTAGAACAGGTAGAATTTAGACCTAGAGTTCTAGAAATGAGGTGGGGGGTGGAACACAGCAGAGGATGGGATAGAAATCCCGAGTCCTGCAACTTAGTCCTGCAACTTCTCCTCTGGAATCTGGGCTGAATCCTTCACATGTGAGAGAGAGTGACCATCGGGCAGATGGATTTCCAAGTGGAGCTGGGAAGAGAACTGATCAGGGAGAGGTCAGCTGTTCCTGGGATACCTGTAGCAACATATTCCTGGATGGGAAGACCTGATATCACACAATGGCCAACACTTTACAAATTAACCTACAATGACCTTCAGCAAGAACAACACTGGATTGGTTTTTATATTTTATAATTTTTTTGTAAGAAAAAGGCTGGATTCAGTGATTCTCACAGAATAAGTATCTAGGAACTTAAACAGAAAAGAGTATTTGCAAATTGAAAGGTGGAAAGGGATGTCTTTTTTTTTTTTTTTGGCCTATCAGAGCAGACACCAAATGTGAATTGTGAGAAAGGTGTGCCCATGGCAGTATACATCACGATGATTTTAAGAAAATAAAAAAGATAAAAATAATTTTGGCCGGGTGCAGTGGCTCACGCCTATAATCTCAGCAATTTGGGAGGGCTGAGGTGGGTGGATCACCTGAGGTCGGGAGTTTGAGACCAGCCTGGCCAAAATGGTGAAACCCCGTCTCTACTAAAACTACAAAATTAGCTAGGTGTGGTGGCGTGTGCTTGTAATCCCAGCTACTCAGGAGGCTGAGACACGAGAATGACTTGAACCCGGAAAGCAGAGGCTGCAGTGAGCCAGGACTGCACCACTGCACTCCAACCTGAGCAACACAGTGAGATTCCATTTCAAAAAAAAAAAATTTTTTTTAAGAAAGTAACTTAGATGCAATTACAATCAACAACTGTGTATGTTATGAAGCTATCCCATTTTAATTATATGTTTACTGAAATATGTTTAAAATAATGAATGCTAGAAGACAAGACATGGTAGGTAAAACTGAAGTGCTGAGACAGGGCAATGGGTACACACACATTCCTTATATGTACAATTGTCTCCGATTTTCTTTAAATGTTTGCAAGATTCCATAACAGAAGTTAGAAATAAATACCTATCCTACAAATGTAGGACTTAAGTATAAAGAAAAGAATTGGGCCAGGTGCAGTGGCCCACACTTGTAATCCAACACTTTGGGAGGCCAAGGTGGGCAGATTGCCTGAGGTCAGGAGTTTGAGACCAGCCTGGCCAACATGGTGAAACCCTGTCTCTACTAAAAATACAAAAATTACCCAGGTGTGATGGTGTGTGCCTATAGTCCCTGCTACTTGGGAGGCTAAGGTAGGAGAATTGCTTGAACCTGGGAAGCAGAGGTGACAGTGAACCAAGATGGTACCACTGCACTCCAGCCTGGGTAACAGAGTGAAACTCTGTCTCCGAAAAAAAAAAAAAAAAATTGCATCTTACAGGAACCACTAGGTTCTAATATGCATATTATTAGATATTTCCCTTGGAAATCACAAAGGAAGGGATCACATTAGAGAAGGACATGCCATCTTCTCAGTAAATCCCAACGCAAACTGTTCCTTGAGTGTTGGAACAGATTGCCATTTGTATGGCTGAACACAAGTGAAGTAATTAGCTTGGATTTGGGGGCCATAAGCAATGACACATATTTTACAACATTACAATCGCAGTCTAGCTCTGAGATGCTCACTAAATAAATACGTAAATAAATAAAACTAAGAGGGAGTTGAGAATGACAAGAGCAAAGTCACTGCTCCTGTATCACAATAAGCTCATAGAATGGAGCAGCAGGTGAGTTACCTGCCACCCCCACCCTTTATGCTTTTTTTTTTTTTTTTGAGACAAGTCTCACTCTGTTGCCCAGGCTAGAGAGCAGTGGATGGAGTGCAGCTGCTCACTGCAACCTCTGCGTCCCAGGTTCAAGTGATTCTCATGCCTCAGCCTCCGGAGTAGCTGGGATTACAGGTACATGCCACCAGGCCTGGCTTATTTTTGTATTTTTAGTAGGGACGAGGTTTCATCATGTTGGCCAGGCTGGTCTCGAACTCCTGACCTCAAGTGATCCACTCGCCTCGGCCTCCAAAGTGCTGGGATTACAGGCGTGAGCCACTGTGCCCGGCCATTGTTGTTTCTTACTCTCACTTAATTTGACTTTATTTACTTATTTTATGTTAAATAGATACATTTGAATTCCTAAGAGTTGCATGTGTATATGATGCATCATCTATTATACGGAAGCCTTTATCAGGGCAGATTTGGCAAAGGAAGGGAAAATGCAATTAAATGGAATCTCCATCTACAGAGGAATGACTAAGTTACAATCTGTTCCATACCTAGAATATTCTGTAGCCACTGACAAGCATGAACTAAATAAACATGTACTCTATTAAAAACATGTTAATATGTTGGTAAATTATTTTTAAACTGAGTTGCCAGGTACAGAGCATTTTTAAAGCTCTGTATGTGTGTCTATGCATTTCTGGGTATAACAGAAAAAAAAATATATATATATATATACTAGATCATTAATACAAGTTATCTCAGGATGATGTGACTGAAATGATGAAGGGAAATCTAGTTTTTCCTTCATATGATTTTATTACTCAGTAACAACCACCTTTTTTGTATAAAGGAAGTTCTTTATACAAACATATATATATAAGTTGTATGTATGTATTTATATACAAATACATACACACACAAAAGGGTTTTCATATAAAGGAAATTGTAAAGGGAAGTTCTTATAAATACATATATTTCTGATAGGGAAATATTAAAGGTATAACTCTTGAGGAAAAAATACAGGTATTAGATTGATCATAAAGAACAATTTGAACAAAGTTTGGTCTGTAGATCTCCTGACAGAGATTTTGGTGTGTAGATCTCCTGACACTTCTCTGCAAATTAACTTCCTAAGTGAAGGACACAGGCTTCACAGAAGTCCATTACTGGCTCCCAATTTGGTCTGCCAGTTATGTCCACTGTTACAGTGGGACAGAGTGAGAACCTTTGCAAGTAGGACTATACTTCTCTGAGACAGTTCAAGAGAACTTCTCCATCAGCAAAGGCAGAGATCAATATATAGGATTAATCAATTTTACACCCCCGCCCCACCCATGTCTACTAACGCCTCTGACACACTTAAAGAAAGGGTTTAAAAAAAAATTCTTAACTTAAATTTCCAAAGCCAAGACTTGATCAAAAATGATGAGAAATCTGTCTGAGAATGCCTAGGCTGTCTGCCAAAGTCTCATCATCCCTTAGCCAACCTCCTTGGCTAAGGGACCCACTCAGTTTGAGGTCCCCATTGGAAGAGTTACCAGAGGAAACGGCTAGAACAGTGATCCACTCTAGAATTCCTTCTTTTTGTATACTTTCTCTTTTGGGTGGGAAACAGTAAGAGGAAGATCTCTGATTCCTAATCTAAGAAATATATTGCATGCTCCATTCCTAATCATATTCTCTTCTCTACTCATTGGACTGAGAAAATGCTGTTCTCCACTCTGAAATATGAGCTGTTATCATCCTTCACAACCGGCATATGGCCTGGCTCAAGAGCTCAAAAATCTGGGGACAGTAGCAGCCCATGCAAAACAAAGTTTCCTGATCCACAGCTCTAGACCTGTGCCAACCCAAATTATGATAAGCAATGTCACTGCAACACAATGCTGAATGGTAAGAAGTTTCCTTAATTGCCATGTTGTCTTTAAAAAGTTTTTTTTTTTTTTTTTTTTTTGAGACGGAGTCTTGCTCTGTTGCCCAGGCTGGAGTGCAGTGGCGCAATCTCGGCTCACTGCAAGCTCCGCCTCCCGGGTTCACGCCATTCTCCTGCCTCAGCCTCTCCGGGTAGCTGGGACTACAGGCGCCCGCCACCACGCCCGGCTAATTTTTTGTATTTTTTAGTAGAGACGGGGTTTCACCGTGGTCTCGATCTCCTGACCTCGTGATCCGCCCACCTCGGCCTCCCAAAGTGCTGGGATTACAAGCGTGAGCCACCGCGCCCGGCCTAAAAAGTATTTAAAAGATGTAGGCCAGGTATACTGCTGTATATGCCACAGACTGTTCCATTTAGAAGATCCACAATAGGAATGATAGACAGTGGAGAATCACATGCATGAGGGGGTGGGAAGAGGGTGGATGATGAGAAACTACTTAATGGGTACAATGTACATTATAGAGGTGATAGATACCTAAAAGCCCTGACTTGACCACTATGCCTGTAACAAAACTGCACCTGTACCCCAGAAATCTATATAAAAATAAATCAAATTTAAAGGCCACTATAATCTATTATGACATGAACTATAAGATCATCTCCATCAAATCTCAAAGTGGGAAGCTTGGCAATGTTATTTTTATGTTTTCACGTTTTACTTGGATGATATTCATTGTGTTCTGTGATGTATAAATTCTCCCAACAGGTATAATTGGTAAAAATGTAAGAGACAACCCAAGTTCTAAACCTACCAAACATTTTAGTTCTTGACAAAGGAGGCAAAGGAAATACCAAGAAAATAGCAACCTGCTTTAACAGAAGCTCTGTCCCACCCGGCTCTTTTGCCTAAAGAACATTTGCTGATGTGTCAAATCCCTAGGCCAAAGCTAGAAATCAATCTAAAACTAAAATCAACAAAACAGTAGGCTCCAGTTTTCTACCTTGTTTTTCATTACTTCAGTCATAGCTGTCCAAAAACATAAAAGCCTCCTTCACAGACGTATGGTTTTGTCAATTCTAACGCAGTCCTCAAAAGTAAAAATACAGCCAGGCACAGTGGCTCACGCCTGTAATCCCAGCACTTTGGGAGTTTGGGGCGGGTGGATCACCAGGTCAGGAGTCTAAGACCAGCCTGGCCAAGATGGCAAAACCCCATCTCTACTAAAAATACAAAAAAAAATTAGCCGGGTGTGGTGGCGGGTGCCTGTAATCCCAGCTACTCACAAGGCTGAGGCAGAGAATGGCGTGAACCCGGGAGGTGGAGGTTGCAGTGGGCCGAGATTGTGCCACTGCATTCCAGCCTAGGCAACAGAGCGAGACTCCATCCCCGCCCCCCCCCCAAAAAAAAAAAAAGTAAAAATACAAAAATCTCAAGAAGAGATTTTAAAAAGCACTGAGATAGAAATGTTTGCAGGGCAGTTACAAAGGAGTTAAGCAGCAGTTAATTTAACTAAATTCAAGTCATGAGTAAAGCTGCACATCAAATCAGTCTTCTATTAAAAAACAAAAATCAGGCCTTATACCTTTCCCTGAAAATGAAAGGACACACTGAAAACAGCTACAAATTTCCTATGCAGCACAAACATTCTGTTCTACTCTAATAATTGATTTGAAGTCTCTTCCCTTACTGTATAGATGAAAGAATCTCATCATTTAAGCCCCTAATTGGCTTTTCAAAGGTAACCTGAAATACAAGAAACATTCTAAAAAGCTACAGGGAGAAAGAACCGCAAGTAGACAATCCTTACACTGACCTTCCACTCCACATCTAGCATTTCATGCAGAACCCTATGCCCAGACTGCTTGTCTCTAAAACATGATTTCATGCCATTTTCCAACATAAATGTCTTTCAGTGGCTTCCTATTGTTTAGTCAGTTCTAAGCCCCTATCTGCTTTTCATACATTTCAAAATAAACTCTATTATAAATAATCAGCCTTATGTCTAATTACTCCCAAACAGAACTTATTACTTTTTTTTATTTTTTTGAGACAGAGTCTTGCCCTGTCACCCACAGAGCTGGAGTGCAGTAGTGTAATCTTGGCTCACTGCAGCCTCTGCAACCTCTGCCTCCTGGGTTCAAGCAATTCTCGTGCCTCAGCCTCCCAAGTAGCTGGGACTACAGGCATGCACCACCACACCCGGCTAATTTTTGTATTTTTAGTAGAGATGGAGTTTTACCATGTTGGCCAGGCTGATCTCAAACTCCTGACCTCAAGTGATCTGTCTGCCTCGGCCTCCCAAAGTGCTGGGATTACAGGCATGAGCCACTGTTCCTGGCTTAAAACTTCTTTATTTTTTTAAAAAAGATATAAACATACTTGATGGCTTATACAAAGTTCTTCTACATTTATATTCTATATAAATTATAATAAATGGATATAGATAACTTAAATTTTAAATAATCATTATAACTTTGAGCTACTATTAATCCTACTGTGTAGCTGAAAAACAGAAAAGTTCAGAAAAGTCAAAACAATTCACCCCAGATCACATGGTCAGAGGCACAATTCAAATGGTTATTTTATTCCAAGTCCACCAGCCTTCCCCTTGACAAACGGCCTTGTTCTCATTCCCACTTTCATGTATCATTAGTTTGGCTTCTTTTTCTTTCTCACTATCCAGATCTCTGCAAATCTTCTGGGCCATCAGCTCACATTTTACTATTTCCTAGAAATTTTCCCAGACTAGCAAAGCTTTTGATCATACCGCTCAGCATGAATGTGCTCTCTGTTGCATGTACTACACTGTGTTATATGGTGTGTGTGTGTGGTGTACACGCACATGTGTCCATGTGTGCGGTGTGGTAAGGTAGCATTATATTCTGAGATTACATCCCCATAATTAAACTGTGAGCTGCTTGTCCCCTATGGCTTCTAAAACCCCTACAGTTGCTACTTATAATTAAATATATCATAAGTTTCATACATATTTAGGTACTGGCTCAAATGCTTCCTTATCTTTTAATGGGAAAGAAAAGATATACTTACAGCCGAACCAGATTGGTAAGTCCTCGAAATATGTCTGCATTCAGACATCCTATTCGATTGTTTGTCAGATCCCTAAGGAGAAGGGTGGAAAAGTGTCTTCAATTAGTTCTCTTGGTTAATGAAGGTCTCATGCATTCAGTATTCAAGAACAGCACCCAGCTATCCCACAAGACCTTTATTCTAGCATCTTTGAGATATTTACTCTACTCAGATGAGATAAGGATAGCAGTGAGGCCGAAAATGATCCTTGCTTTCACTTACTGCTGGCACACACAGACTCAACGCTGCTCAATTATAGTGCCCTCTGTATTTCAAGCACTTACTCTTGCAAAATTACTCAAGATGAAACTGGAGTAGTAAAAATGAGACTCAAACTATCTTGCTGCCTGCAATACAATTCCTTAGATGACCTACACAGTTAATTATGCTGGGGCAGTTGGAGAACTGAGCCCAAACTCAGTCAGTAAATGACAGATAATGGATAACACAGCAAATTATTACGGTGATGGAAATTTCGTTTCCTCAGGAACATCTGAAAATACCATTTTCTGACTTCGTTCCTTAAATACTCAGAAGTTTCAACTATAATGAAAAAAATAACTGTGTTAGCTTTTAGTTTACAGATCTATCATTCAGACTCCTAGCCAAATTATCTATAATATGGCCCAATTATTTTTGCAATCACTCCTCATTTCTATTTCCTATTAAATGTTACCTTCTAAATATTTTTTACTTCTCCTCAATCAATGAAACTTTTTCTTTTTACCTATGGAAAAGTTTTAGTTAATATTTTGTTCTATTCCTCTTTATTTATTTTGCTTGACATCAAGGACAATGAACACAATTTTATTTTTACATTTAATCAGAGACCTGCACTGGTTTAAAAGTAAAAACTTTATGTTGGGAGAAAACCACTGACAATATCTGTAACTTCCACCTGGGATGGCATGACGTGCATCATTGTTTTCAGTGGACTTAGGAAGCCCTTTGCAAGAAAACCCTAAAACAATGAATCTTAAGTTTTATTAGTTGCTAGACTTGGAATAATTCATCACACTTTGAATTCTGACAAAATAATTAGAATAAGCTCCCTAAGTCAAACTTTCAAAAATATTTTCATCATATTGCCGCCAATGTCCCTATTATTCTCTGTCATAGAGAGGTACGCATTCTTTGAGTTACTTTTCAATAAGGTGATCTGCACCACCCATTTCAAACTAAAAGTACTGGATTCCAAACTGTGTACTTGGTCATGTAGTAGTCTCACCAGAAATTCTAAGAACATAATATTTGAATCAGGTACCTCATTTGTTTTTCTCCTTGACTATTTCAAAAGTTAAAATGAGATGGTTTAATTTTAGGTGTCAACTTGGCTGGACTGAGAGGCCTCAATGGCTGGTGAAGCATTGGTTTGGGCATGTCTGTGAGGGCATTTCCAGGGGAGATTGGTGCGGGAGTCAGTGGACAGAGAAAGAAAGGACCTGCCCTCAGTATGGGTGGGCACCATGCAATCAGCTGGGGCCCCGCTGGGGCAAACAGGCAAAAGAGAAGGCTTGTCTCTCTCTGCTCTCTCTCCCCTTCCACAGCAGGACGTCTTCTCCTCCTGTTGTTGGACATCAGGGTACAGGTTCTTTGCCTTTTGGACTCTGGAACTTGCATCAGTGGGCTTCCTGGGGCTTTCAGGCCTTGGACTCGGGACTGCAAGGTCAGCTTCTCCAGTTCTGAGGCTTCCAGACTTGGATTGAGCTATGCTACAGGATTCATAGGCCCTCCAGCTTACAGAAAGCCTATTGTGGGACCTCTCTCCCTCTGTGATCATGTGAGCCAATTCCCCCTAATAAATCCCCTCTCATACATCCTACTGGTCCTCTCTCTCTGGAGAGGCCTAATACAGCACCTTAGGTAATCCTGGTCTTCAATAATTTCATAGTTCTGCCTTCCCTCTCTTATGGCAACATTTGATAAAAGAATCTTAAGCAATACAAGTCTTTATTTGTCCTCGTTCTGTAGCTACTAAGTATTTAATCACGTGGGACTTTTTCTTTTAAATCCCAGTTGATTTTCCTTTTAGTTCTGGGTTTCACTGTTAACAAAAATTAGGCATCTTCTTGTAAACTGTTGTGTAAACAAGCATATCTAGGCTCTATTTATAATCCTGTCTCAATTCTGAGCTTTAAATGATGCAATTACCATTGATTCTCCGGGAAACAATTTCATTACAGCTATAGCTACTTACAATGGTATTTAGATATTGATAATGGGTTTTTATTTGGATTGAGAATCAACTTAAATTCGTTGATAAAACACAAGAGAAACTGATGGATCTAGGGTTCACCTACTTCTGATAGTATATTCTTCAGAAAACCACTTCAACCTCCTGATTCAAATTATTTATAAACTAAAGGCAAAGGCATGGTATAATAACAAAAATACTTTATGTGTTCTTGTTAAGGGAGATGCACAATTGAAATTAATGACTTAAGAACCCATAAGAAAAACGGTCTGTATCTATGAGCAACTAGCAAACATTACTACTGTCAAATATCTTTATATCCCATTGAGTTTACATACAGGACTTCTTTCAGCTTGCAAGTTGTGTACCCTAAGTTAATTATAAGTCATCTGTTTGGAATTAAGAATGTATCTTCTAGTGGGAAGAATATTATAAATGGCAATTATCTTCCTAAGCAAGAACACAAGAGACTACTTAACGTGTAACACAGTGAAAGACTACTAAGGCAATGCCAGGTACGATATCAGTAATTATATTTAATACTCCTGAATGAGAATTTTTAAAATTCATTTTGGATGGCAGTGCTTGAGAGATGATTTACTGAAAGATAAATAACTAGATGGAGAATCTAAGATAGTGTGCAGTATCTAAAACATACTGAAGAAACTGCTTTTTATTAACAATAGGTTTTCTTCAACCTATATCTCAGCATAGAGATACAATCAGCATTAATATTTTTATTACCTAAAAGCTGTGACTACAACAGTGTGGAACACAGAGGGAGGGGATAAGAAAAGGACCTGACAGTATAATTTCACATTCCTCCCATAGAGGGAAAAAAATAGATTGGAGGGGAAAATATTCTAAAAGTTCTCATACTTTCACATCAGAATCACTGGGAGGGATGGTTGAAATAAAAATCATTCAGCATCAGCCCCAGAGTTTCTCATAGGGTAGGTCTTAGCCCCTACACTTTTGCTTTCTACTTGAGGACTCATATTCCTAGGCATGGGTACAAAACTGACTCCGGCACAGACAGAAGCACAAAGAAAGGGAGTCACTGCTATAAATCCCGCTCACCTGCTGCTGCCCCTCCACTCCCTAACGACCTGTGTCTGGAGGTGCAGCCTGTTGACGGTCATGCTCCATATCCCCTGCCTGTGTCTGGATAGCTGAGTCCTAACAACTTCCAAGACTCTTAGCAGCTAAACTCTAGCTATTGCTTCAACTCTGTAAAATGTGTTTCAATTCCATATCCAGACTCTCGGTCGGCGTTTGTAATTCCATTAGACTGCAAACTCCTCGACAGCTTCCTGATTTACCTGTTGTGTCTCCAGAGCCTTGCTTACAGTTGGGCTCACGGGATGAACTTCATGAATTTTTGTTGAACTGAACTGACGCCAATCACCACCTTATCACTTTGATTACGCTGCCACATCTGGTTGATAGTCCTTTGACTCTAAACCTGGCTTGATCCCACGCAACCTGATGCCTAATGTCTACCCTCCTATAATGCTTACCTTCCTTACCTAGAACTCCAATCTCCACTACCACCTACCCCAGACCAGCCAGTTTTCCTAACTTGTTCCATTAAAAGCCTTCACTAGAAAATAATAAAGTGCAGAATGGGCAGAAGAGAAGAAAACTGATTAGTAGCAAGACCTCCTCCAGATGGCCCTGAGTTTCTAATGAGCGCAAACAGACTGATAAACACAGGGGACCACCACTCACCCCCAGCAAAAACTATGGTATGAAATTCCCTACTGATTCAAATTGTAACTAATTTTAAAAGACAAAGAGAAAATCCTTTAACTCCTACCTTTCTTAATCTTACAGAATTCTGACCCTTAAGACTGTCTGAGAGAGAAAAATAGGAGGAAAGCTACAGACGATAGGTTTTTAAATGAAAGATATTTTACTTGCAAAAGCAATAAAAAAAATCTTGTGCAAAAAAGAGCATGACCAATTTTTACAATTGGATTTGACAATAAAAAGGAATAGGTTTTGCAAATACTGCATGTTCTCACTTATAAGTGGGAGATACATGATGAGAACACATGGACACATAGAGGGAACAACATACGCTGGGGCCTTTTTGAGGGAGGAGGGTGGAAGGAGGGAGACGGTCAAGAAAAACAACTAATGGGTACTAGGCTTAATACCTGGGTGAATAATCTGTACAACAAACCCCCATGTCACAAGTTTACCTATGCAACAAAGCTGCACTTGTACCCCTGAACTAAAAAGTTAAAAAAAAAAAAAAAAGAAATAGGTTTTAAATGACTAAATAAGACAGAAGATGTCAAAAGTATTAGGATGGAAAGTCAATGTCAATATTTAAGTCATGGCATAATTAAACTAAAAGCAGCCATACTCAGTGTTATGATGCAAATACTACAGAAAACCAGTAAGACATAAAAAAAATACGCACACACATTGGAGGGGGAAAAAAAGAAAACTTAGTTAAGTATATAAAAACCCCAAAAAACAAGAGACAGAGCCCGCCAAAAGGATGACTATAAGGAAAATAAAACCACGGATCTGGTCTCCCTGATCTTTTGTCCCTGGTCTCCCTACATTTATGTGGTTTCCCCTTATTGCTATCAGAAATATTCTGAAATACAAATCTGATCACGTCAATTCCATAATCAAAAAGTTCTGGTAGCCCCCCACTATCTAAAGAACAGATTAAACATTTTTAATAGAGCAGGTCTTCAAAAGCCCAGTCCCTGACCAGTCTGATCTCCCAATATTCTTTTCCCTCTTTCTACTTTCTGCTCTGATCAAAGAACTAAACTATTGTCCTAAGAGATACATTCTTGCACACCTGCGCCCACCCTGTTTGGAAGGCTTTTTAATACATATTCATTCCTTGGGAGCAAGTTCAAATCTAAACAAGTCAGTGGCTCTCATGGCAGGCTTTTCCCATTACAGGTGCTCTCTCCTCTCCCTAGCAGGTTACGTTTATGATTTTACCGGTTACAGCGCCTGTGTGTGCGTTCAGACATATTTGCACTAACGACTGAAGGGTAGCAGAACATGCCACCCAAAACATGTCCTGTTGGCCTAAGGATTATTTCCAGCTACAGGCGATTGAAAAGCAGACAGATACAAGAAAAGCTTACAAAGCTGTCCCTCCACCCCTCTCCACCAGAAAGGACATAAGTTCCTCCCAGGAGAGGGCTTCAGACGCTTATCAGCTTAGACAAAGTACCAAAGGAATCTACATAACAAACATTACTAATTAGACTTTATCTACCATTAGTTTCCAATATATTTGCCTTCCCACAATTTGCTTTCCCTTAGAGACTCAAGGTTCTTTTCCTTTGTCTTGTCACTTCTGTAAAAACGTATTGCTCCTTGTTGAAATGTTACATAAGCCAGAGTTCTAAGCCACCTCTTTTGAGAATTACTGTTTTCTTGAGTTTTCTCAATAAACTTGCTTTTCTCTTGTTAATCTGTCTTTTGTTAGAGGTCCAAGCTGAGAAACTAGAAGGGTAGAGGGAAAATTATTTTTCTTCCCCTACATTATCTATCCTCCCCACCCCAAGAGTCTGCAAGATCTTCCGAAGAAGTCAGGGCATGGTAAGTGGCAAGTGCTCAGTAAACGCTTTCAGAAGGAATAAAGGACGGAGAGACAGTCCTCATGGCTTTTGTGTAGAGCCGCTTCTCAAATGTGGGCCTGCTCAGACCGCAACTGTGAAAGGAGCTTCGTATAGGAGATAGGGGAGTTGTTTAGCTTCAGAAGCAATGAAAACTGGTCCTTAGGTTTTAAAATCGTAATATATAGATACACATGAAAATGGCAAGACTTTAAATCATTACTTAAAAGGTACCTCTGTTTATATGGCATTTACAACAGACACAGTTTGAATGGATTCATAATTTGAAAATCGTCTACAGATTATGTCTGCTGGCAAAGCCGACATGGTAATGATTTTAATAGCATAAGAGTAACATAGCCATCCCCCACCAAACAAATCAAACCACTGTGCAAATTAACCACCTTCTCACCTACTTATATAAAATATTGTTTTTCTTTCTTTTTGTTTTGTTGAGACGGAGTCTCGCTCTGTCGTGCAGTGGCACAATCTCAGCTCACTGTAGTCTCCCACTCCCAGGTTCCAGTGATTCTCCTGCCTCAGCCTCCCAGGTAGCTGGGACTACAGGCACACACCACCATGCCAGCTAATTTTCGTATTTTTAGTAGAGACGGGGTTTCACCATGTTGGCCAGGCTGGTCTCGAATTCCTGACCTCAGGTGATCCGCCCGCCTCAGCCTCCCAAAGTGCTGGGAATACAGGCGTGAGCCACTGCGCCCAGCCTCTTTCTGTTTCTGTATCAGGGACCTGGCCAGGTAAAGCTCAAAAACTTATTAAATGTCCATTTTTCATCATGTTAAAGTAAGTTGACAGCTATTTATACAAGCAACAATTCAAACTCATAAGCAAGCAATTCAAATACTTACAATCTTTTTAGAGATGACAGTCCCCAGAAGGCACCTGGATCTATACTACTAATAAGATTGTTTCGGAGGTCCCTGTTAAAAATAAAATAAAAGTTATTCACATATCAACACTGCAATAAGTATTCAGGCACAATACACTTACCTGCTATACAAAGAAAACAAAAGTATAATAATAAGAGGAGGAAACTGAAGCCAAAAGGGCTAAGCCAAGATCAACCCAGTAGTAAAAGGGAGAGTCAGAATGCAAATTTGACAGATCTGGCTCCAAAGCCTTTTGGTTTGGTCAATAAAACAATAAAAATATACATCATAAAAGAAATATGTGACCTAATATTATTCAACTTCACAATTATCACTGAACTACAATCATATACATTATTTCTATAATTTCTTCCTTAGTATGCCATACTTTGAATATCAAAGTAAATCTAATTACAATTGTGACAAACATCATTCAGTTGAATTTTTAAAAACCATCTTCAAAAATACACACTCTAAAATTCATATATTTTCCCTTCCCTGGCCTTCTATATTTAGGTTTTTTGGGGGTTTGTTGTTGTTGTTGTTGTTGTTGTTGTCGTTGTTGTCATTTGAGACGGAGTCTTGCTCTGTCACCCAGGCTGGAGTGCAGTGGCGTGATCCTGACTCACTGCAACCTCCACCTCCTAGGCTCAAGCAATTCTCGTGCCTCAGCCTCCTGAGTAGAGGGGGTTACAGGCGCCTGTCACCATACCTGGATAATTTTTTGTATTTTTTGTAGAGACAGGGTTTTGCCATGTTGGCCAGGCTGGTCTCGAACTACTGACCTCAAGCAATCTGCCTGCCTCAGTCTTTCAAAGTGCTGGGATTACAGGCGTGAGTCACTGCACTTGGCCTATGGTTAGGTTTTCTATGAGGTGAGGATATAAAATAAATGTGTGATAAAACACAATATATAGCTCAAAGCAAAGATGCACAAGCTTCATACCACGTGGTATTTGATAGCAATCACCATTTATCCTGTTCTTCTCAAGTATGCTGGCACGTCCATGCAAGAGCACTACTACTTGGGGGTGGGAGGCAGCAGTGAGTGTCTCAGCCACATCCCTCTACTTGTGTGGTTTTGCAGACACGCTACGGCTACAGCTCCCCTCCTGGTCGCTGGGCTCAGCTGGGGACTCACCAGTTTTCTATACAAGTGTTTGGCTAGACCTCTGTGGAGAGCTGACAGTCTAAATACAGTCCCTTTCCCTAGACCACACTCTTGCCAGTGGCTGGCCCACACTTCCACTTTATGGGACACCCTCAGCTGGGTCTGTTTGTCAAGACTTACCTACAACCTCGTCTACTGAAGCCAGAGTGGCCTCTGCTCATCTCCCAGAGAAGCTGAAGCCATATGGAGAACTGAAACTCTTTTCAGTTTTTCTTCTCCTGACATCCTTACATAACAGTAGCAACCTTGCCCATTCTTTATACAGCCACGTGTAAGCTTCCAACACTACTCTTCATTTAAGGATGCACATGCCATTGGTGAAACAAAACAGACATGTAGAGAAATGCTCAGTACAAGCCAAAGTAACCAGTACCTCCAGGGTTCCTCAGTCCCTTACTTACTTGAAACGTACAAGACCTTCCTGGAAGTAGACCCTGGACCACTGGCGCCACCTGCCAGCACAACACTGTGCCAGGCTCTTTAATAACAATTGCTCCGTCATGGCCATGCTCACGTGTGCCCGGGCAGTCTAAATTATTTAGAGAAAAATCCTCAGTTTGCCTTCTCCATCCTCTCCAAATCAGAAAGCAGCAGGCATCCCTTCCCTACCTATGCTACAGAAAAAGACTCCAAGGAAGTCTGGCTGCAATGAGCACAGATTCATGTGTTTTCTTCCGTCCAATCACAGGCACATTCAACGTTACTGTCCCACCAGCTAATGAAAGTGAACTGCTGTACATGGCATGCCTCATAACATGTGAGTTTTCTCTCAGGCTCATTCTAGCAATATAGCAAAAGTTACAACATCAAAGTTGGTTACTAGCTGGATTCCCCAGAAATTTCACAGAAGCATCCTGAGGAGGTTGGCCCTTTGCTCAGCAGCAGCGGTTGTCATTCATTTACCGTTAAGCCCAGCATTTTTGATGTGTCAGTGGCACTGTGGCTTCCACGCTATGTGTGCTGTTTAACACCTGGTGATAGAGATTGAACTAGAAATTCTCAAGAACACTGCTCTGGAAATGCAACCTGTGAATCCTGGGATCACTGTGGCCTCCAGCAAATTCTATGGTCTTTCTTGCATCTCATCCTCATTTTAACACACAGGTACTCCTAAGTAGCTAAGGTTGGGATTGCAATTCTACCACCTCCCCACAATCAGAGCCAGGTTTTTCTAAATAAAACCAAACTCCCTGCAACCACCACCCCCAATACTTCACAATATTTTAAAAAACAAAATGATTATTAAACATCAGTATAAAATCTATGCTCTGATTACCATCACTGGATAGGTATTTCATTAATCAGAATTCTGAAAACTTCATATTCCACAAGAAGAAAACAGCTTTGTCAATGCTGGTAACTACCCTAACTTTTTGGGTTTTTGCACCCTGGCCTCTAAGACATTTTCTAAATAAAGTATCTGAAAAGATCTGAAAAAGTCAGGAAGCTTCACAAAATACATTTAAATGGTCAGCAAAGGTCTTAGTGGTCAGGTAAACTCACAAATCCCATCCTTTTTTCTGGACTTCCAACCAGCTTTTAAGTTCTCCTCTTAACTTGGAGTAAAAAGATGGTCCCTGGTGTAGCAATTTCAACAGAAAGAGGAATATTATGCAGAGGATAAGTTCCCTGCTGTGAACGCCATGGCCCCAGCATCCCTTATCTCCAGGCACCTGCTGCAGCAGACACTGACAGCATGGCAGCGCTCACACCTGTGGTCCCTCTACCTGCAATTCTTCCCCATGCAGCTTTCTCCTGGGCACCTCCTGAGAGTCAACCCATGAAGGTCAGAGGTAAAGGGCATGAATGGCCATAGGAAGAGTCCTCACCCGGGAGGAAAACAGGATATCCCAGAGGCCTGGGGGGTCTCAGTGTGCTCCTTGCTGGCTCCCAGCAGTCCCCAGTATCAGCTGCCTGCCGCAGGAGCTGCTTGGGAAGACACTGTCCTAACGGCTGCCCTTGCTTCTCATGGTCCAGCACCAAATATGAGGGCTGTTGGGCAAACCTCCCAACCAAATCACTACACTGAAGGCTCACCTGGGGACCTGCTTCTGGGAAAATGCAGATTAAGATATCAGCCTGGTAATGTGAACTAGCTGGCACCCAGGCCAAGCAGAGACCTAAGGAAACTCTGCCCACTCCATTCTAAGGACAAATAGCAGGAAGGTGTAAACCAGAAGCCATCCAAAAATTTAAAACTTCTACAGTGAGCGAAGGTGGGAAAGGTTTGCAACTATCAAGGATTTCAAAATTTAATAGTAATAACACTATAATTATTGCTATCAATTATTTAATGTTTAATTTTTTTGGTGAGGGGAGCAGCCTTCTCCATTGCTTTAAGGTGGAAACACCTCTACTTCTCCATATGGTACAGGTAGTGCCCCCAAATTTTCAACACCATCCCTTCAGGCATGACACCTGATCAACCTTGTGCAGATTTTCAAATACTCTGGCCTTAGCAATTATACGACTTTGGTCTAACTAAACCTAGGACTTGTGGGAGAGGGAAGGATGAGCATAAACATTCCCACTGGTTTGATAAGAGGTCAAGATCTGAGCCTGGAGCTGCTAACGGCCATGTTGCTACAATCTGAAGAAGCCAACAGATGGGAAAAGAGAAAAATGGTGAGCCCCTGGATCCAGCCCAGCCTGAAATCCACCTCTAACTCTAGGCTGTCTGGAAGCACAAACCACTAAATATAGTGAGTTGGTGTCTATCACTTATCAGACCATTAAGACCTTATAATCACTCTAGGAGGCAGTGTCATTGTTTCAGATGAGGAAACTCATGTGCAGAAAGATTAAGAAATTTGGCCAAGTTCTTGATCTTAATAAGTGGCCAGGATTTAAGTGTATCTTTCTGACTGACAGAGTGGAGATTTACTAAAGGAACCAAGTAAATTTATAGCTAAAATAATAGGAAAACAGGTAAACCAAACACACTGAAAAGTTGGCCATGATCAAGTTGAGTTGCTGGAGATAACTTTCTTTCAACTTCTCCATATGTTTGAAAAACTAAGTTATTTTATGTGGTAGCCCGCAGCCTTCCAACTAGGCCTCAAAGTCACTGCCTCTCTGTCCTGGTCATTATCATCACCCTAGCCCAGGTTGTAAGCCACACAAGTTCTCACCTGTGTCTGATTCTCCATTTGAAGTGATCTTTTTAAACACAGACTTGATCAAGTCTCTGCTCTGATTTAAACCTCAAAAAGATCCACAGGCCCTCAGAAGGAAGTTCTGGTGTGTTAAGGTAACTTCCGAGGCTACCCATGGTCCCAGCCTTGCCCACCTTTCCTTCGCCAACTCTCACTTCCCATCTGCTCAACACCTTCCCTTAACACTCACCCTGTCTCTCTTCATTTATACCAGTCATACTGCAAGACGTTTCTAGAAAGGGTATTTCCTCTCACCTCTAGACCTCTGCACTTGGGATTCCCTGTCCCGAATGCATCTCAATCTCCAACTCACAACTTCACCTCCATCCCTCTTCACCCACGTATCCTTGAGGCCTTGGGTGAAACTCCATTCCTTCCTCCAGAAAAATACCTGTGAATGCTGGGCGCAATGGCTCACGCCTATAATCCCAGCACTTTGGGAAGCCAAGGCAGGTGGATCACCTGACATCAGGAGTTCGAGACCAGCCTGGCCAACATGGTGAAACCCCGTCTCTACTAAAAATACAAAAATTAGCCAGGCATGGTAGCGCATGCCTGTAGTCCCAGCTGCTCTGGAGGCTGAGGCTTAAACCCCGGAGGAGAGGCTGCAGTGAGCCGAGATCACACCACTGCACTCCAGCTTGGCGACAGATCAAGACTCCGTCTCAAAAAAAAAAAAAAAAAAAAACCTGTGAACAGCACTCTGCGCCCTGTCCTGTGGCATCTCTTATCACGCTGTACCAAGTGCACCTCAGTTACTTCAACTGTCCTCACTGAAAGACCACAGGTTCCACAAGAGCAGGCTCTGCTCCACTCAGTGAGGGGGCGACATGCAATACAGAGTGTGTGGATGGATATGTTCATGGACGAAAGAACACACCAAGGCTAGGAGACAGAATTACATTAACCTTTCTATAAAAATGTTTTTAGTAAGTTATGGTTGGCTACAAAATCACAAGGCTATTCATAAAGCCAGATAATGCAGAGAATGTGGTATCTCATTACTAATCATTTCCATTTCTCCATAAAAGTAGACAGTCATGACGTCTGTAGTTGACCTTCAAATAATTCACCAAACATATGTAAGCATATTCCAATACAGAAGAAAAAATGATGGCATATTGTTAATAATTACTGAATTGTTGAATCTGGGTAAGTAAATTGGTAATATGAAAGATTATGGCATTGCCCTTTCAATTCTTCCGTATGTTTAAAAATTTTCATAATCAAATGTTTGATCCCCAGCATTTTAAGTCCCAGGAGGTACAGTTAATCATCAGGACTGACTTATTAGTTCCTATCTCCCTCCCTGCAACTCCCCAACTGACCCTCATTTCAACAAGATTATTTTATGAAAAAATTCAACCTTTATGTTTTTGACTTGTTTTGCATAAGCTAAAAAGCTCT
Source organism: Symphalangus syndactylus (assembly GCF_028878055.3). NCBI lineage: Eukaryota > Metazoa > Chordata > Mammalia > Primates > Hylobatidae > Symphalangus > Symphalangus syndactylus. The sequence goes on from NC_072438.2 coordinate 30,234,371, forward strand.
GTAAATAGAAATATATAATGTCAGTTCCATTTTTTTAAAACACACGTTTCCCTTTTCAGATTTTAAACAGCATCTACAACAGGAACTGAGTTAGTTAGCTAAAGCAGTATATCAATTTGGAGTCAATGATGAACTGCATTTGTTTCTACAAAATACCTCTCATGAATAACTGAGTTCTGTAATATGATTTAAAGATGTACTTTTTCTTTAATAAAAAACTCGACATATTATATAACATTTAATAACAGCCATATTAATCAGGCATTGCCAAAAGATATTTATAGTCAGATTCTCTCATTTAACATCCCCTTTTTCCCCCACCAACCCACAGCTTCCCTAGTAAACAGGAGTCTGACTTCAGGATGTATGGCTAAATCTGAATACATTGGATCATTAAAGCATAAATGAAAAAAAGCACAAGAATTGCTTAAATAGAACTAAAGGAATATTTTAAGTTCTTGGTAAAAGAACTACCTCCTATAGGAAAGAACATGAAGTATACCAGGTAAGATGCCTTTAACTACAAGTATCAGAACCCTCAACTGAAAATAGCTTCACCAATCACAAAAGTAATTATCTGGCATTACAGGAAATCAAGAAGTTGGGCCTTTGTGGTTGGTTCCATGCATCTCTCAGATCCACCATACTCAGAATGTAACTGTGCCTTCAGGCTGAGCCTCACTTACAATATGGTATCCCAGGTTCAGAAATCACTTCCAACCACAAAGTCATAAAAAGGAACAGACTTTCTTCTCGTATCTCTCCTTAAAAGCTAGGAAATCTTTCTCCAAACCCCACAGCAGGCTGCTCTGCTCCTCATCTCTTATTGACTAGGACAAACTCTGTCAATAGCTGGAAGAGATGCTGAATTACCTTAGCGGCCTAGGGGTAGGATTAACATTGGAAAGTCAAACACACTGACCAGTAGGCAACTGTAGTGTCAGCAGTGAAGAGAATACAGGGGAGGCACGTCACTAAATACTGGTAACCAAATACATAGCACAATACAAGAATGTCAATTCCATAAAATGAAGACAGATATGGGACTCAGCACGGTGGTTCATGTCTGTAATCCCAGCACTTTCGGAGGCTGAGGCAGACAGATCACTTGAGGTCAGGAGTTTGAGACCAACCTGGCCAACATGGTGAAACCCCATCTCTACCCAAAATACAAAAATTAGCTGGGCATGGTGGCACACACCTGTAATCCCAGCTGCTTGGGAGGCTGAGACAGGAGAATCGCTTGAACCTGGGAGGTGGAAGTTGCAGGAAGCCAAGATCATGCCACCACACTCCAGCTTGGGCAACAGAGCAAGAGATTGTCTCAAAAAAAAGAGATGGAAGAAATTAGGAAGGAAGGCTATAGACTAGTGAATGGATGGATGATGGATATAAAAGTCTCAGTGCTAAAAACAATCTAAAAAAGTTATCTACCAAAAAACCAAGGGGAAAATTTATAGGAAGTACAAATTTTAGATAATTCTATCTTCTAATAATAATGTTTTTTAGCAAGTAGGCCAACAGGGACTATTATTATGCAAGTTTAGTAGCCTAACAGCATGAGGCCTATAAGATCAAGGATCCAAAACATCAATTATCTGGGAAAAAAAAAAGACCCCTTGGTTGATGTGACAGAGGGGCCTATGTACTCTTCCTGCAGATGTCTGCTCACTTCCCTCCTCATCTCCCTCTGTTCTGTGCTTTCCTCCTGGAGGAGGTGTCCCCGCACACTCTACTGAAAACCGAGGACACCCTCAACCCACAGAGAGCCCCCCTCCTAATTGGTTTTGCTCCATGGCACTTACCACAATCTATCATCTTCTTTACTTGTCTGAATCATTTCATTTATTGTCTATTTTCTCAATCACTAGACTGTAAGTTACATGAGGCAGAGAGTATACACTACTTGTCTTCTTCACTTGAAAAATGTCCAACACACAGTAACTCCCGATCACTTCGCTGAATGAATGAATCCTCACTGTATTTATCAGACCAACTGGTGCTTGACACACACTCACTTCTTCCCACACTATGCTTTCTCCTAGACAATCTCATCGCCACCTACAGCTTTAAGTCCCTAGACTCAAATTTGTAACTCTAGCCCAAACATACCACTTCTTTGAGTTCTCAATGTCTCCATCTGGAAGCCTAACAGCCATCTCAAAAGTCAACCTATCCCACATTCAGTGTGGTATAGGATACCGTAATCTGTGCCTTCATAAAACCACAGGGGATTCTGATGCACATGAAGTTTGATAACCATGGTCTAGTCTAGGGCACTGGTCTCTAAACAGAGAGTATGAGCTTTAAATTACCTGAGACCTGACACGGCTCCCTACTTCCACCCCATCCCAAACCATCTCATCCAGCATGAGCAAGGCTCTGTCTTCAAAGGCTTTCTAAATTTCATCCCATGCCACCACAAACTGGCAGACATTCACAGTGCTGGCACTCCCAAACTTGGTATCCTCTTACACATTGTCTTTATCCACAGTACTTGAGATTTGCTTACTGTGTATATCCTATGTTTCTCCCCATTACTGCATATGTTCCATAAATCCCAAGCCTAGCACAGTGTGCGCACCTTAAATATTTGTTGAATAAATTTCAATCAGCTACATGGAAAAGACTCATTACCTGTTGAGGCAATATTTGTGCCAAACCTTCATATTAAGCTAACTATCTTTACATGATTTTAATTAATATGAAACATACATAGGCATCAGTTATCTACTGCATAGACTTCTAAAATAAAGCAAACTACCTTCAAAAAGGTGAACCACAACTAGAAAACTAGCTTCCAAGACACCATCAGGATTTAGTTACTTTGTCATAAAAAATAAAACCCCAAATCCAAGCTTCTAAATTAAAAAAAAAAAACTCAAACTAAATATTCCTATGAAAATAAAGCACACACACACACTGCTATCTTCCTACATGGGGCAAGATCAGAAACAAACGATGGGTCATGTTCATTAGTTCAACGGAGCCAGCTCTTACTATCTCAGCCCACTCTAGCCACCTTACCCTACAAAACCCTAACCTTTATTCTGCGTGACTTGCCTCCAGTAATTTCAAGGCCACAGCTTTGAAGTTCTCACCTTGGTGTAATTCCTTGTTCTGCCAACCGTCTTTTACACCATATCGTAGCTGCTGTATTTTCAAGTTGTCTGGTTATTCTGTTCTCATTTTCAGGACTCTCTAACTAGGCAAATCTGAACGGCAAACATGTTACTTGGCCGGTTGTGTCTCTTAGGTGGAATTCTCCCAGACAAGGGTGAAAATAATGACTTTACTCAGGGGGTGACCCCAGAATGCACCAGTAGAAAAGTGGGAAGTGAGACAAGAGAATGATGTCCGACAAGGTGAGCTGCTGAAGACGTTACCACTGAGGTACCTGAGACTCAGTCCCTGGGGACTCTGAAGCCAGTGGAGAAGGCACTTCAGGGCAGCCCCACCTGACAGGTGAGGCAGGCAGGGTAGTTATCCATCATCTGCTATCAGTCACTGGCTGAGGGTTGCTGAAAGCAGGAGTGGGTGGATGGGGTGGCTTCCACCCCAGTACTGGAGCCAAGAACACTCTCAGGCTTTCATATGGAAGACATAAAGAGAGACGCACAGGAACAGTCAGTGCTGAAGGAATAAAGTCTGCTCCTCTGGAGGAGCAGGGAGCACCGAGTGTCTCCCTCCCAGGGCCAGAGCAGAGCAGCTAAGAGCCCAGCCTTTATTATCCTTAGCAAACTAACACAGGAACAGAAAACCAAATACCTTATGTTCCCACTTATAAGGGGGAGCTAAATGATAAGAACTTACCAACACAAAGAAGGAAACAACAGATGCTGGGGCCTACTTGAGGGGAGAGGATGGGAGGAGGCAGAGAAGCAGAATAGACAACTTTTGGGTACTGGGTTTAATACCTGAGTGATGAAATAATAGGTACAACAAACCCTCATGACATGTAACAAACCTCTTTAAAATAAAGTAAGTATAAACAGGGGAAAAAAGGGCCCAGCCTTTTCATCACTTTTTCTTTCTTTCTAAAGTGGGCTGCTCTCCCACAAAGGCAGTACGGGAGGCAGATCCCAACTGGGCATGCACGCCCCCACCACACACTGTCGGACTGAGGCCGGGACTCTGGTCTGGACCTTGATGTGTGTGTACTTTGGATATGCTGAGCTTAGGGCCAGTGTAGATAAAGATGTTCTCTAACACAAGAGGCCCAGGTCCCAGCGTCAACACTGGGTTTTCACACTGAAGCTCCCACTAATAAAATGGTCTTTCAAAGTCCCTTATCTGTATATTTATCTCTGTGGTCCCAACAAAGGAGTGAGAAAGTACTTTGGGATTCATGAATAAACAGACCCCTGGCTAAAAACAATCACAGCACCTTAGTATCACCCAAAATGGCTACTTAATTTGTTTCTAACATGTACAGAGATTTGTTAGCTTTAAATGGCTGAAAATAAGGTCAAAGACAAGGGAAATTAAGAAATAGATGCAAAAAGGCTAGTAATTCACACCACAGCACAGAACATTAGCTATGCTGTCTATACTTTTTATGGTGTGCGTGAACAGCCACATCAATCTTAGGTGCCAAAAATAAAATGTGTTTCTAAACACAACAGACACTATTTATAAACTAGGAGTGCCTGCCATCCTCCTTTTGGAAAGGGAAGACCACACTAATGCCTTTCATTATCAACTAAGCACATACTAAATGCCTGACACTGTGTTATATGCAAATGGTATCTGTCAACCCAGTAACTTTTCTTTGCAGGGAACAGAAAACATAATAGGAATGTACTGTCTCACACAATGATCCAAGGCAGTCTTGCTTTGACAGGTCCTCCCAGGCTTCCTGTCTGCTTTCCTGATAATCCCAAATGTCCATTCCTGAACCAGTAGTGACCATGGAATGTGTGTGAAGGACCGTCCTTAGCTGAGGCAGGCCTAGGGCCAAGGGTGTGATCAGCATACTCTAAAGCACATGGACGACATGGAACATGATAGGAATATTCAAATAAAGTGCTACGACTGTGCCAAGAACATTTAAAAATATTCCTGTGTTTCTGTATATATATATATAGACACACACATACATACACACACACGTATATAACCTAACTTAAAGACATCTGATCTAAAAGAAAAGAACCGAGACATGCATAAAGAAATGAAGAACACTAGATCACATATATTTACATACACATCGGGAACCTAAGCAATGAAGTCCTGCGTGAGTTCAATCGCAGGAGAAGCCTCTAGGTGAAAGAGTCAAGAAAAAGCCAGGCAGAGAAGTGGAGAAAGTGAAGCTGAGCAAAGAGAATTGAGAAAAATGAGGACAGTGTGTTATTCCACAGAAACAGAGACGTCTCACAGTGTAGCTCCCTTATGTATTGGGAAATTTTATCCTAAATGCATGAGTTAACAGGGGAATTTGAAATGTGATCCCAGAATAGCATTCAGAATACAAGTAAATTAAATGTCCATTATCTGAAACTCACCAAAGCAAAAATGAGTGCTACCTGTAATATATCATAAGCAAAACTAGACCTAATCACTAAGAAAAATATATATTTACAAATATATCACAGTCAAAGACATCTGAATAAAATATCAAAGTTTATACAAGCATTTTTCCCCTTGACGTCACATCCACGCTACTGTTTTTGCCATGTGACGTGCAAGCTTGGCCTTCCACCATGATTGTAAGCTTCCTGAGGCCTCCTTAGAAGCCGAGCAGATGCCAGCTCCATGCTTCCCATACAGCTGCGGAATCGCAAATCAATTAAACTTCTTTTCTTTATAGATTACCCAGTATCAGGTATTTCTCTATAGCAATGCAAGAATGGCTTAACATGGCATACATATTTCAGTATACAGAATTTCAACACAGCATCGATGCTTCAAGCTAGCATACTTAAAGTCAACAAAGTATGGTCCATGACCTCTGGTATAAGTAAAGATTTAATGGAAGACATCCACATCAAGTCATTTATCATTCCTAAGTATTGTCTTAGGCAATACTCATTGGCTTATTATCTAAGGCTGCATTCACACTTCAACGGCAGAGGTGAGTCACTTGTGGCCAGGTGTGAAAACCCAATTTACTTACTATCTGGCCCTTTACAGAATTTAGATAGTTACTTGCTTTTTAGAATAAAATTCTTAAAATTTTTCATTAAAAAATGTTAGAAAAACTCAATTTTTATTTTGAATAGTTGGGAGTTTAGTCACAGATTTACAATGAAGATTTACAACGAAAATGCGTTAAACAAAATACTAATGAGATGATAATTAAAGAATACTCACAATCTTTCAAGGAGACTTAACCCAGAAAATGAGCCATTCTTCAGCTCGGATATCTTATTGTTACTCAGAATCCTAAAAAATATCAAAAAAAAAAAATAAGTTGCCTAATATACACTACCAATATTAAAGTAATTTAGCTTATTATGTTTAAACCTATGAGGAATTCTAAGACATCATTTATTAGCCAGAATGTTTGAGATGGCTGAAAAAAAGTGAGTGTCTTCCCCTTTCTCTGAGAAACCAACTATTTAAAGTAGTTTACTCATGCATCTTGTCACATCTAAATTATTTCTATCACACATAATCAAAACTGTAAGAGAGAAAAGTCAATATGTAATAGCTCTAAGTTCAACATAAGCATAAAGAATACCATACCATGCACATTTATATAATTAATCAAATTATGCAAGTTGAATACACATTTTTAAACTGGAAACTTACCAGAAAAATGCATAACCTATGATCTTGTAAAATACTGACAAGAAATAAGGTATCTTCTAGATATCATTTCAATAAGGCTGAATATTATTTGTAATTTAACAATATACAAATCTACTGTCCATTTGTGTAAAAATATGCTTTTCACATGCACTCACAGACAAACACAGGTAGCTGAATCATAGTATCATATCTCATGCTTTAGGACAATGTTTATCAAAAATAAATTGAAAACAAAAACTGACTCAAAGAAATCATAGTTGCGCCTATCCCAAAGGTCGGACTCGCCTGAGAAGAGACTTCGTATTATCTGGCACTCTCTCTAGGCTTTGTAACTTTATGTAGCTTTTGGAGCCTGAATATCAATAATGAGCATCCACGAATGAGGTGAAAATGCTAGTTATCTGAATTGGGGAGTGGGAATACCAAGGTAAGGAAAATGAGAAAACCAAGGCACAAAAGAGTTAAGTAAAGGGCCCAAGATTACACTAGCCAATGGCAGACCCAGGTTTTGAACCCAGCAGTTCCTACTCCAAACGCCAAGTTCTTCAACATACGCTAATGTTGGTCACGAGGCACACTACAGGCATCTGGGGCAGAAAATTCTCCATCACACGCAGCGTTGCATAACTTTCAGGGGCACCCTTCACAATGGGTACAGCATGAGCTAGTGTTTCTTGAGACAATGCAACACAGCACTTCTTTGTATATGCAAATGTAAATGGAGCGTACCTCTGGGTCAGAAGATTTCAGGTATTATTATTTTGTCTAAAAAAAACTTGGATTCCTTGTATTAAAACAAAATAGCCATTTGACATTTGATTTTCTTTTGATCTAAGTGAAATTTTAAAATCCCTGCAGATTAACATACCAGAGTCTTTTCTTTTAGGAACTCCTAAAGTGAAGCATACCTGGGTTTCGACCCCAGCTCTATCACTTTCAAGTTATGTTGATTTTAGGTGAGTCACACCTCCTCTCAGTAACAGAGTTCCATTACTGATAAAATGGGAAGAATAAAATCTACCTCATGAACAGTAGAAGGAATTAGAAAAAGCATGACACACTCAATGAGTATCCATTAAGTTTCAAATTCTGTTTCCTTGGTTCTAAGACACACATCCTCCCTCATTTCAATGTTTTCTGACATGTCAACTCAAGAACGGAAAATCAAACATGGTTCTTACTCACAAGTGGGAGTTAAGCTACGAGAATGCAAAGGCATAAGAAAGATACAATGGACTTTGAGGAAACGGTGGGATGTGGATGAGGGATAAGACTACATACTGGGTACAGTGTACACTGCTCGGGTGATGAGTGCACCGAAATCTCAGAAATCACCACTAAACACTTTATTCATGTAACCAGACACCACCTGTTCCCTCAAAAATCTACTGAAATAAACAAATTTTTTAAAAAATGTTTTCTGAAGTCCAGATGTATCTTACGATCCAAGTATATTACTGGATTGTATTCTGTCCCCCCACCACCCAACAAAGCTGTTTATTAGTTACTAAAGCAAGGATGAGTCTTCAATCATTGGAACCAAGACAACATGGCGATCAAAAACAATCCGATTAAAATACAATTTCCTCTCATCAAAACCGCAAAGGATTTGTTGTTGTTTTTAAAAGGCAGTTAGTACAGGCAAAAGGGAATTGAGACTCACACATGGACTCAAAGCTCACTTCTGGAGCAACATTTCCCAAGCAGCCCGGCAAAGCATACCAAGAGCCTATGACCCTGGCTATCCCAAACAGTATCCATCCTGAGCCGGCACTCACCAAACTGACAAAAGGTATTTCCAGTGACTTTATGTCAGCATGACGTATAACAGACAAAAATTAGAAACTCCCAAAGAGGTCAGTTATAAGAAGAGTCAAACAAATTATAATACATCCAAACAACAAAATTGTACGCCTCCAATAAAAATGATTCTTTCAAAGGAAACCTGATGAAGAGAAAAATGCTTACAAGCTTTTAAAAAGCAAACATCAAAACTGATATCCCTGATTGGAAAGATATTTTTGACTATGCAGAGTCAATAATAATAATAATTGGGAAGAAAACATACCAATATGATTGCTATTTTAGTGATGAGGTTTCTATTAATTTATTCTTTTTGGGCTTTTCTGTTTTGGGTATTTTTTTTTTTTTTGATGTAGTCTTAATCTTGCCGCCCAGGTTGCAGTGCAGTGGCACAATCTCAGCTCACTGCAACCTCTGCCTCCCGGGTTCAAGCGATTCTTGTGCCTCAGCCTCCCAAGTAGCTGGGAATATAAGTGCCCACCACCATACCCAGCTAATTTTTGTATGTTTAGTAGAGACGGGGTTTCACCATGTTGGCCAGGCTGGTCTCAAACCCCTGACCTCAGGTGATCCGCCCTCCTCGGCCTCCCAAAATGCTGGGTTTACAAGTGTGAGCCACCACACCTGGTCAAGTTACCTTTTATTCTTTATAATACTGCAATATCTTTTGAAATCTCTAAAATAAGACTTTTATTTTTTAAGTATTTTTCCTCCTGGTAATAAATATAAGGATCTTAATTGCTAAGTACAGCTTGAGGCTGAGTTTATCTTAGAAATAAAAACAAGTAAATAATTTATGCTTTGAAATTAAAGAGTCACATTTATTTATATTCAATAAATATTTATATAGTGACTGACGTTAGAAACTTCACAGGCACTGCCTTCCTTCCTTCCTTCCCTCCCTCCTTCCTTTCTTTCTTTGAGACGGTCCCCCTCTGTTGCCCAGGCTGGAGTGCAGTGGCATAATCTCGGCTCACTGCAACCTCCCTGCCTCAGGCTCCCGTGATTCTCCTGCCTCGGCCTGCCAAATACCTGGGATTGCAGGCGCACACCACCACGCCTGGCTGGTTTTCGTATTTTTGGTGGAGACGGGGTTTCGCCGTGTTGGCCAGGCTGGTCTCCAACTCCTGACCTCAAGTGATCTGCCCACCTCGGCCTCCTGAAGTGCTGGGATTACAGACGGAGTCTCGCTCACTCAATGCTCAATGTTGCCCAGGCTGGAGTGCAGTGGCATGATCTCGGCTCGCCACAACCTCCACCTTCCAGCCGCCTGCCTTGGGCTCCCAAAGTGCTAAGATTACAACCTCTGCCCAGCTGCCACCCCGTCTAGGAAGTGAGGAGCGTCTCTGCCTGGCCGCCCATCGTCTGGGATGTGAGGAGCGCCTCTGCCCGGCCGCCACCCCGTCTAGGAAGTGAGGAGCGCCTCTGCCCAGCCACCGCCCCGCCTGGGAAGTGAGGAGCGCCCCTGCCCGGCCACCCCGCCTGGGAAGTGAGGAGCGCCCCTGCCCGGCCGCCCCGCCTGGGAAGTGAGGAGCGCCCCTGCCCGGCCACCCCGCCTGGGAAGTGAGGAGCGCCCCTGCCCGGCCGCCCCGCCTGGGAAGTGAGGAGCGCCCCTGCCCGGCCGCCCCGCCTGGGAAGTGAGGAGCGCCCCTGCCCGGCCGCCCTGCCTGGGAAGTGAGGAGCGCCTCTGCCCGGCCGCCCCTTCTGGGAAGTGAGGAGCACCTCTGCCTGGCCACTGTGCAACCTTCCAAGTGTGAAGTGACAGCTTTCGTTGTAGAATGAATGAAGACACTGGCACTGATTATATAACACCTTGGCAGCTATCTCAAGTCGTTGATGGTGGAGGTATTGGAATTATAGAAGAAAGCAAACACACAAATTTGATTAAAGGCGATTTTGTGACTTCTTTCTATTGGCCCTGGCAAACCAAGGTTATTCTGGATGGAAGTAGCCTTGAAAAGGTGATATATATATATGAACGTATCTGATTTTTTTTCCCCATATAATTCTTACTTTGTGCATTTGATATTCAGTTGTGTTTGTAATCACGGAAAAATAAAAGTATATATAAAAAAAAAAAGAAACTTCACAGGCATTAAAAGTAGTGCAAATAACAATGGTGCTGTATTCAGAGTCTAGGGTTTTAACTGCAACCCCACAGGGAATAAATGATTCAGTTTGTGTGACAGTCACTTCACTTTTCTAGGTAGACTTCAACGTCATTTTTAAGACCAAAAAAAAAAAAATTAGAGTGATTACCGAGATCCTTTCCAGCTAGTTTTAATTTTCTATATTTAATTACTACGTTTTAATGAGCAAAGCTGTCAAACTTTGCAGTGACTAAGAATTTAAAATAAACTAAACAACAGGGAAATGAAAACTACACAAACGACCAAGCTCAGTGACATTAGTGTTCTGTTTCTGAATAAAGAATGAAACCCAAACATGAGTAGCTTATAAAGAATGGCCAGGGTAGTGGCTGAATTACACTCACTGCAATTCAGGAATGCTTTGGCCAAAGGACTGTCATTTCCTCAGTCATAAAAGCTTTAGTACGAGAAATAATAGATTTTATTGAGGAAAGTAAAAAGGAAGACATTTCATCACACTTAAAAAGTTATAACTGTAACCTTAAAAATATAGTTTACAACCTCAAGTTAATGTATTCAGTCTACACATTATTTGATGTGTTGAAGGATTTTGTGCGAGAAAACAGAATCAGTATGAATAAATCTACTCTGCAGACAGCTTTTATACTCAATTTTGAAATGGGGGACTGTGGAACCTAGCAAATGCGTAATACCACGTAACATTATAAACCTAAAATCCATTCATAATCAGTATTTCTGCTGACATCTTTGAAATTTCAAACTTTCTAGGAGGTAAGTAAATGAAAAATATAAAACTTGACCGAAGTCATAAAGCTTATATACACCCATTTCTGTTCTATACTATGACGTTACCGCCACATGATCTATAGACAATGCTTAGGAACGCCACTTGGAGCTCTCGCCTCTTGAATTTCAACACCGTTAAGGAAGTCTTTGATGTCCATTGCTACCATTTAACACAGTACCAAGTTTTAGTTTGGTATATCGCTTATGCTGGAATACAAAAACAGGAGTGAGACTTACTATACATACTTTTTTAAAAAATCAAAAGTTTATGGAGCAGAAGAAATAAAAATTAAGTAGTATTAGAAGTTCTCAGTTGCTTGCTATTGCAAGTCCCAGAATGGAGTGAATCATGGAAAACTGTTGACAACACTCACACCTTGTATATCAGAAGGCACAAAATAATTATCCTTTTGAGAGAAACGTAAAACTGTATTTCAAGAGTACTAAATATTCAGATCAAATGTGTTGAAGCTATAATTTGGGGCATCAACCGTTAGAGGGAAAAATCAGATAAACAAATAGGGTAGCAGGTTGAATGGCTGAAGTGGGCTGAAAGGCATCACCCAGAACCTGTGAATGTGAAACTGTGAATGTGACCTTGTTTAGGAAAAGAGTGTTTGTGGTTGTAATTAAGTTAAGGTTCTAGAGAGGAGAGCATCCTGAGTTAGGGTAGGCCCTAAATCCAATGCAAGTATCCTTAAAAGGAAGAAGAGAAGACAGAGTTCAAGGCTCTATGAAGATGAAGGCAAAGATGAGCCTCAGAAAGAGACAAAAGGGAAAAACAGAAGAAAAGCAGATTTACAACCCATAATAACTAAGGATTTCCCAGAACTAAGGAAAAGAGCAAATAGGAAATTTGAAAATGTAGCACATTTTAAAAATTTCTTTTTGATTGTTTTTAAATCCATAAGCAACGTTAAAAGATAAATAAATATGTATAATTCCTATTAAAGCCAAAGGCCGAGGCGGGCGGATCACGAGGTCAGGAGATCGAGACCACGGTGAAACCCCGTCTCTACTAAAAAATACAAAAAATTAGCCGGGCGCAGTGGCGGGCGCCTGTAGTCCCAGCTACTCGGAGGCTGAGGCAGGAGAATGGCGTGAACCCGGGAGGCGGAGCTTGCAGTGAGCCGAGATTGCGCCACTGCACTCCAGCCTGGGCGACAGAGCGAGACTCTGTCTCAAAAAAAAAAAAAAAAAAAAGCCAAAGGACTAATTTTCCAAACATACAAAGAATTCTTTAAAAAAAAACTAAGAAACAACAAAACCTCCCCAATAGATACGGCCAACAAACACATGAAAAAAAGCTCATCATCAGTGGTCATTAGAGAAATGCAAATCAAAACCACAATGAGATACCATCTCACACCAGTTAGAATGGTGATCATTAAAAAGTCAGGGGCCAGGTACCATGGCTCACGCCTGTAGTCCCAGCACTTTGGGGGGCCGAGGCGGGCAGATCATGGGGTCAGGAGATGAAGACCATCCTGGCTAACACAGTGAAACACCACCTCTACTAAAAATGTAAAAAATTAGCTCGGCATGGTGGTGGGCACCTGTAGTCCCAGCTACGCGGGAGGCTGAGGCAGGGGAATGGCGTGAACCCGGGAGGCGGAGCTTGCAGTGAGCCGAGATCACGCCACTGCACTCCAGCCTGAGCGACAGAGCAAGACTCCGTCTCAAATAAAAAAACAAAAACAAAACAAAAAAAAAGTCAGGAAACAACAGATGCTGGAGAGGATGTGGAGAAATAGGAATGCTTTTACACTGTTGAATGGAGTGTAGATTACTTCAACCATTGTAGAAGACAGCATGGCGATTCCTCAAGGACCTAGAACCAGAAATACCATTTGACCCAGCAATCCCATTACTGGGTATATACCCAAAGAACTATAAATCATTCTACTATAAAGACACATGCACACATATGTTTACTGCAGCACTATTCACGACAGCAAAGACTTGGAACCAACCCAAATGCCCATCAATGATAGACTGGATAAAGAAAATGTGGCACATGTACACCATGGAATACTATGCAGCCATAAAAAAGGATGAGGTCACGTCCTTTGCAGGGACATGGATGAAGCTGGAAACCACCATTCCCAACAAACTAACACAGGAACAGAAAACCGAATACCTCACGTTCTCACTCATAAGGGGGAGTTGAACAATTAGAACACATGGACACAGGGAGGGGAACATCACACACAGGGGCCTGTCGGCGGGTGGAGGGCTAGGGGAGGGAGAGCATTAGGAGAAATACCTAATGTAGATGACGGGTTGATGGGTGCAGCAAACCACCATGGCACATGTATACCTATGTAACAAAACTGCACGTCCTGCACATGTATCTCAGAACTTAAAGTATTTAAAAATCTTTTGCCAGACAAAGAAAAAAGAAAAATCGGCAAAAGCCTTGAACAGATAGTTCAGGAAAAATAAACACCAATGGATCACAATCAAATAAAGGGATGTACGACAACCTTAGTCATGAGGGAAATACAAATTAAAACAAGATGTCACAAATAACTTTTCACAGTGGGGGAAAAATGTGATCATACATTTTATATTCTGAGGGACACAGCCACTCATATTTTGCTATAAATCAGTACAATCAGCTGGGCATGGTAGCTTATCTCCTGTAGTCCCAGCTACTCAGGAGGCAAAGGTGGGAGGATTGCTTGAGCCCAGAAGTTCAAGATCAGCATGGGTGATATATATAGCAAGACTCGGTCATTTAAAAACAAGCAAAACAAAAAAAATCAAAACAAAACTATGGAGGGTAAAAGTATAAACATATATACACTATTTCATCCATTTATTCCTCTTCTGAAAATTTACCTTAAAGACATACTTGCATTTGTACAAAATATATCACATATTACATCTAATATAATTATATACTTATACAACAAAATTATTTATTGCACTACTATCTGTAAAAGCTAATTGCTGTATACTTACGTTGCTTCCAATAATAGGGCATTTTATGGAATTCTTTTGTCTGTCTACAAAATGAAATACCAGAAAGATGGAGTGTTGAAGGACTCAGGGAGAGGAAGCACTTTAGGTATTCACACAGAAAGATCAAGGCATATATTTACACATTTAAAATTTCCACTCTTTGAGGCCCTAGTATGCCTGTAATCCCAGTGCTTTGGAAGGCCAAGGAGGAGGATCGCTTGAGCCCAGGAGTTTGAGTTTACAGTGAGCTATGATCTGGCTACTGCACTCCAGCCTGGGTGACAGAGCAAGACCCAGTCTCAAAACAATAAAAATTTCCACTCCTTGACATTTCTGATTTGCCATTTTACAAACTGTACTAATGTAAATTGATACTGTGTTAGAGTTAGCCTGTATAATAATATGTGTTATTGCTACAACATTGTTTATCAAGTACAAGAAAAATAGATAAGAAAGGAAGGTTGGCTAGATTTTGGGCCAGGTGAGTCACTAACTTCAATTGGTACACATCCTAAAGTTTTAGAGCCACCTGTGATAAGCAAAAACCAGGAATGTTAACTCCTCAAAAATGAATTTTCAGTGCTTTCCTTCATTTACCCCAGTCATGAAAACTGGTGACTCCCAACATTCTTCAAAGTTCTAGTTCAGAAGCGAAAAAACCCAACCAGCCACTGGTTTTCTTTAAAGCCTAAGACCTCTAAGAACAGTGTTTAAATTTTTAAATGAATGAAAAACAATCAGAACAATACCTCGTGACACATGAAACTTGTATGAAATTCAGATTTCAATGCCCTTAAAGGTTTGTTGAAAACAACCATGCCCATTTGTTTACATATTGTTGATGGCTGCTTTTTATTTGTATTTGTATGTTTTTGTGAAAGTTTTACAGAGTAAAACAGACTTGTACAAAGGATTTCCCCTAAATTTTCCCTTTCAGAAGATACCTCCTACAATAATTTTAATACGACCAAGAGTTACCAAATATTGAGGATGTGCTAGGACAGCAGAGTTGAGTAGTGGCAACAGACATTCTGGTCTGTAAAGCCTAAAAAATTTACTAATTGATCTCTTACAGAAAAAGTTTGCCAACTCCTGTTTTACTCTGTCTCAGCTTATTCTGTTTTCAGATAAATGCAAATCAAATGCTATTTTCTAAAATAATTCTTACTAGCAAAAATGAGAGTGTCTACTGAATCTCAAAATTCTCCATCCATTTGATCATTCTTCATATTAAAACTACATTTAATTCCACATGGTATCAGCGATTAAATAAATTTTGTCATGAGCACGGTTAGTTACTTGGTTCATCAATGTCTCTTCCTTTGATTGGATGCATTGACTCATTCATTCATTTTTGCAGAAAATACTTCTGGGTGGTATGCTTTAGCTCTTGTGTCAAGAAATGTTTTGCCTTCACTCTGTTCACCTTGTTTTAACACTTCTCATTATTTGAAATCACTCTGTTCAGGCATTTGTGTATCTACCATTTCTCTCACAACAAAGTAAAATACATAAAGTATAAAAATCTTTTCCAATTTGACCATAATTGCATCCTCACAAAAAAAGAACATCATGGTGAATATCTGAGTGATCATATTGTGCAGTGAATATACTCAATCATTCTTCACCAGAACCCTGTGATATAGCTGGGTTTGGTGGCTTACAGCTATAATCCCAGCAATTTGGGAGGCTGAGGCAGGAGGATTGCTTGAGCCCAGGAGTTAGAGACTAGCCTAGGCAACACAGTGAGATCCCAACTCTTAAAAAAAATAAAATAAAGACAATAGCCAGGCGTGGTGGTGTGAGCACATAGTCCTGGCTCCTTGGAGGACTGAGTAGAGGGGATTGCTCAAGCCCAAGAGGTCAAGGCTGCAGTGAGCTATGAGAGTTCCACTGCACTCCAGCCTGGGCGACAGAGCAAGACCCTGTCTCAAACAAAACAAAACAAAACAAAACCCATGATGTAGATATTATTTCCTTCAAAACAATTACCAAAAATTTGCAAGGCAAAAGAAATTAGCTAACTTGCTGAGGTTCACATGCAGACTAAATGGCAGAGTTAACATTCCAGCAATGTCAAGTATGAGTGACTGTTGCAGCCACATGCCCCTACTCAGCTGTCTTTCTAAAAGAGGCCTTGGGGCAGGAGAGCAGTTAGCTGAGAGCCCCCAGCCTCAGACGTCTAGAGGATTTTCAAGCAGAGCCATGCACTTTGCAGGCAGTCCCCAGCCAATGACTGAGCACAGCAGTGGTAGCAGGGCTCTGCATTTCTACCCAGTAGACTTCTGGTGGGCAATCTCTACCAGAGCTTTGCAAAGGGCTGGCCAAGCCTTTGTCATAGCTGTAATACAATCTCAGACCTTTCCTTCCCCTCTCCTTTCACAGGTGCTAGACCTGCAATTCCCATCTGAAGACTTCTCATGCCTGCTTCTGTTTTCTCTATTTATTTTTCACAGTAATTTCCCCTAGTAAACATCTTAAACTCCTAGCTCCACTCTGGCATGTGCTTCCCAGGATACCCAACAGACAAGGTCCCAGAACATCTGTGCAATGAATGAAGTAAAAAATAAAACTGGGTTTAGGTTTCTATGTTCAAAGAGCCTTCCCTGAGGACATAATGACATAGCACCTATAATTTACTGGCATGCAGTGGTGCAGATCAGAAATATAAATCTCAGTCCCAGCCTTATTCTTTCTTAAGTCTTATGGGATTCTTTTTGGAAATCAAAAATTCTACCAGAGTATGTCTGGTGTTCTTTCTTCTCTTCATACTGCAATAAAAGTGTCCTAAGATACTTTTTCTACATGTTAGACCTTCTAAACTTAAAACCATCTTAAAACTGATAGCAAAAGAATCTTCCAGCTCTTAGGAAAAGGAGGAAGTTAAGCATTTATCGGTGGTTGTCATTGTTGGCATACACACAAACTGTGGTTGAATTTTAAGTCTGGATCCTTAATTACGGCTTAATGTTTATACATTAAGGTTTCATTATGACGCAGCACTGAAATAAACAGTCGTGTAATAGAAGATTGCATATGCTATGACAGTCAGCATAATTAAAGGCAGAGAAATAGCAAATCTCTCAGAATTTGATGTTGAGGAGAGGCTGGAGGGATTCATTCGTGTGTCATAGAGAACTATCATTCAAGTAGCTCACAACTCTGGTCAGCTGCCAGCTAACTTATAAGAAAAACAGTTAAACTTCCAATGATGCATGATTACATTTTTTTAAAGCTTGTTAAATTAATCCCAAATAAAAAAATGCAAAACCTAACACAGGCATCCAAATTATATTATCACAACCTAAAGATGCTAAAGTCAAGATTACTTTTATGAAAAAAATGTGCAATTACAATGCAGGCAATATACCCTAAAATGATTTTAAATATATTTTCCATGCATATATAAAAAGAAAAAATAAAGGGGTAAAATGCTAGTAATATAGGAAAACCAGGTAAATCTGGGTAAAAAAATATACAGAGGTTCTACCCATTATTCTTTTAATAGTCATGTAAGTTTGAAATTATTTTCAAATAAAAAGTATAAGCAGGCCAGGTGCAGTGGCTCATGCCTATAATCCCAGCACTTTGGGAGGCCAAGGCGGGTGGATCACTTGAGGTCAGGAGTTCGAGACCAGCCTGACCAACATGGGGAAACCCCATCTCTACTAAAAATACAAAAATTATCTGGGCGTAGTGGTGCACGCCTGTAATCCCAGCTACTAGGAAGGCTGAAGCGAGAGAATCGCTTGAGCCCAGGGGGTAGAGGTCGCAGTGAGCTGAGACCACGCCACTGCACTCCAGCCTGGGTGATAGAGTGAGACCCTGTTTCAAAAAAAAGGAAAAGTGTAAGCAGCTTTGTATTAAAATGACACCATGCAGAACACAAATGGTTAGGTGACGCAGAATGAGAAGGCTAGGGGTGATAGAGATGCTAAGGAAGTGGCATTTCATGGGGTGGGAAAAAAATATCTACACATTTAGAGAAACCAGCTCTTAAAAATAATTACATCTCTGGCTCCCTCGCTGAAAAGTTGTTTGGAAATAAGCATCGGACTGTTGATGGCATCCTTGAATCAAAGAATTGTTTAGGCTGCCTTTTTTTTTCTCCATCTGCTCCTTAGCTGGATATTCCATCTCTTAGTTCCAACCTTCACATTTCTTAATTCTGCTTCAAAATTCTCATCTTAATAATGTTCTACTTGAATTTTGGAATAAATCCTCTGCTTAATTTTCCAGAAGACTAATTTTCTTAAGTCCTTAGTTGTTTCCATTTCTTCCTTCAGCCCACCTACTGACCCCACACCAGCACTTTTTTTTTTTGAGACAGGGTCTCGCTCTGTCACCCACACTGGAGTGAAGTGGTGCCATCTCAGCTCACTGAAACCTCCACCTCCTGGGTTCAAGCAATTCTCCTGCCTCAGCCTCCTGAATAGCTGGGATCACAGGCATGGGCCACCATACCTGACAGTTTTGTTATGTTGGCCAGGCTGGTCTCGAACTCCTGGCCTCAAGTGATCCACCCGCCTTGGCCTCCCAAAGTGCTAGGATTACAGGTGTGAGCCACCATACCCGGCCCACACCAGAGCTTTTTAACATTATAATCCCACACTTAACTTGTAAGAACTCCTCCTTTGCTCTACCTTTCCCATGAGATGCTTTGTTTTTTTCTTTATCAGTTGCTCTGCTCTTGGATCTCAGACTATGAATTAGAATTTTCCTGTGTTAACTTTTCCCCAGTGGTTCCATGGGACTGGTTTGGTGGCCTCTCATTCTGTTGATTTCTTCTCAAATGTCTGATGATCCTTCTTGGTTGCTGGCTCATATTTACAAATGTGGGGCTAGAATGCTCACTATTAGTTGCTGCAGAGGGTTTCTTTAGCACACATGAAAATGAAATGGAGAATGAACTGCCTTTACTTCTAGGTTCAGAAACCTCATATCCATGGAGATGGAGACACAAAAGATAACTGGCACCCGCTACAACTTCTCCCTCCTGCTATACAGTCGCCCACTATATTCTGCCTTGGCAAATCTCCCAGATTATTTAAAACTAAGCTAAATGGCCCTGTTGCGGAAGCAAACTGGACCACTATCCCCTCAGAGCCAGACTGAGAGCAGAACTGGAGCAGCTGTTTCAGGTTATTTATTCCTGGCCAGGCGCTCTCATTAGCCACTTTTGTTGCCACCCCCTATGGTTTCAGTTCTTGGGAATCATCCAGGATGCTGTTAAGAAAATCCATTTTTCTAGTTATTCCCACTTCTGTCTCTATTGGGTTGTAAGTCCCTAGTTCCTTTGCTGTGGAGTTTCAACATCAATCTGATCCCATCTGCTTTATTTATTCCACAACATCCTCAATGCTTCTGGGGTCTCTGGAGCAACTTTCTCATTTTTCAGCCCTGTTATGGATCTTTTTCATATTTTTATGTTTCTTCTATTGTTTTCAACAGAATTTTGAAAGGAAAGGAGAAAAAGTAAACAGACGTGACTCACTGTATATCCACTTAGGGGGCCATAAAGGGGTCCTTTCCTAAAAGTAGGGCCTCCATCCTCTTTTATATGTCCTCTCTGGATGCTAAGTGATTCATGGACGGTTTGGTTTCTAGCCCATCTTTTCCCCGTCATGCAGGGAAAGCTACAACTCACAGAAAAAAGCTTGGCCATTATTACTTTTAATCACAAGGGTATCTGCGTAAAACAAGAAAACCTCATACATCAACCAAAATCTAAAGTCCCAGGTCCTCTGTAAAACAGTCAGATGTCCCTGACCACAACCCTTCTTAAAGTGCCATACTCATCCTGCTCCAACAACTCAAAGAAAGGGAGGCAGAGGCAGGGGAACCTCTGAGGGGTGGGGATGTGGTTCAGTTCCCTGGCTGGCAACTCTAACCTATTTTGTATTTAGGGTCATTTTTCCAGTCTCCGCCCTCCCTCAATAATTACTGAGCATTTAACAGTAATCACAGAAGGCAAACTCCAGAATACAAAATACTAGAATTTGAATCCTGACACCAGGATTTGGCTTCATGACTTTGGACAAGTTCTTAACCTCTCAGTTACTTAATGCCTCATCTGTGTATCATCCCAGGCCTTTCTAAGAGACAATACAAGGCTTTTGTAAATATATATGAGAATGTGTGGTGAAGCACTTAAAGCAGGCCCTATGACTGCTTTCTAAGATCCAAGCAACTGGACATCACAGCTAGAGAATGATAAAGCTGATAGTGGACGTTTCATTACCAGCATCTTCTGGTTGAATACCAGCCAGGCTGGGCTATTGTGCTCTCTCCTGAGAAGGTCAACAGCATCGGCTCCACCACACCAGTCTCTCCCAACTGTTAACACCTCTGGGGTTCATGAACATGCCTCTAACATGTTTTCACCAACATGGTAAAATAAACTAACTCAAACCTACAACGTCACAGATATTGTTTAGATAAGTATTTTTAAATGAGCAAAATTTAAACTGAGACAATATATTCTAAATCAGAGGTCCTCAACCTTTATAGCTCCGGGAATTGGTTTCACAGAAGACAATTTTTCCATGGATGGGGGAAACAGGGATGATTTCAAAGGCATTAGATTCTCATAAAGAGCATGCAACCTAGCTCCTTCGCATGTGCAATTCACAATAGGGTTCATACTCCTATGAGAATTCTTAATGCTCAGCTGATCTGACAGGAGGTGGAGCTCAGGCAGCAATGCTTGCTCACCCGCCACTCACCTCCTGCTGTACAGCCCCCATTCCTAACAGGCCACGGACTAGTACCGGTCCAAGGTCTGGGGGTTGGTGACCCTTGGTCTAAATAACAGTATAAGTGGTATCTAATGATAAAGCAGGATGACGGCACACTGTACTCATCTAAAGTTGGAAACACTATACCATTTTCACCAACAAGAGACCCACAGAGCAGGACAAGCGTTTGAATACACAGCCCCTCCAAAAAGCTCTTTGGCCAAATGCATTCGGCAAGCACTACCTGCCAAATAAAACCATCCTAAATTGAAGATACTTACTCAAATTTGTGTTGTTAAACATTTCTCCAATTTATCTAACCAAGAAACTCTCTGAAGTGATAACACTACAACGGCCAGCCAAACCGACTTTACAGAATGTTGAACTACAGCTGCCAGGCACCTGGGAAGCAAAAGGCAAAAGTGTGGCGGGTGAAGCCAGAGCTTGGGGTGCCGGATGTTGGGGTGCTGGATTTCAGGGTGCCTAGATCTGAATCCGTACTGCTACCTGACACTAGTATAAACTTAAGTGACAAGTGATCCCTGCTCTGACCTTCGGTGTCGGCATCCATAGACAGGGACAATGGTGCTGATATGTTTAGAGCAAGGATCAGCAAACTGTAGCCTGTAAACTGCTTTTATAAACAAGGTTTTATTGGAACCCAGCCACATTCACTCATCTGTGAATTGTTTTATGGCTGCTTTCACATGTATAGGGTTGTGTAGCTGCAACGGAGACTGTACACCTAAAATATTTACTAGCCGGGCCTAGACAGCAGGCGTTTGCCTACCCTTGGTGCAGAACATTGGTTCTCAACTCTGACTGCACATCAAACTAATTTATGAAGCTTTAAAAAAAAAAAAAGGTCAAAGCCTTGGCACCCCCTGAATCAACAGACAAAATCTTAGGCTGTGGAGATCTGACATCATTTAACTCCCCAGATGAGCTCGGTTGGTGCCTACAGCACCAGGCTTCAGGGGCCTGGGACCACCCCTGAGCCTCGTAGAATTCACAGGCTAACAAGAGCTGTAAGGGGTTAACCCAACGCAAGTGTGAAGAGGGCCACGGGAGGCAGAGAAAAGCATGGCTACTTCAGGGATCTAGAGGCCAGAGAAAACGTGGGAACAATCCAGAAACCTGCTTTTAAGGACATGGGGCTATCAGAGGGGACAGAAAGTAACAGTACAGAAATACAAAAGCAGACAGACCTGAGTCAACCTAAGAAGATTCAGTAACAGCACAGAAAATTAAAAATTTGGGGAAAACATAATTTTACTTTAATTCAGTAAACAAAAGCCACTACTGGGAAGCAAATCATGAAGACCCCTACAGTATATGCAAGTAATAGAAGTCCCCTGGGAGAAAAAAAGGAGAAGAGTGGCAATAATTAAAGAACTAAAAGGAAATGCCTCCATAGAAAGTACAATAGAGGTTACAGGGGCTGAGGGAGGGAGAAATTGGGGAGATATTATTCAGCAGGCACAGAGTTTATGTTGGGAATTGTGTTAGTCCATTTTCATGCTGCTGATAAAGACATATTTGAGACTGGGTAATTTATAAAGGAAAAGAGATTTAATGGACTCACAGTTCCACATGGCTGGGGAGGCCTCATAATCATGGTGGAAGGTGAAAGGCACATCCTACGTGGCAGCAGGCAAGAGAGAATGAGAGCCAAGCAACAGGGGAAACCCCTCATAAAACCATCAGATCTCATGAGACTTATTCACTACCACGAGAACAGTATGGAGGAAACAGCTGATGATTTCATTATCTCCCACCAGGTCCCTCCCATAACACGTGAAAATTATGGGAGCTATACTTAAAGATGAGATTTGGGTGGGAATATAGCCAAACCATATCAGGAACGATGAAAATATTTTGGGTATAGATCATGACGGTTACACCACAGGCAAATGTCTTTAATGGCACTAAATTGTACACTAATAGTTAAAATGATAAACATGTATGTTTCCCCACAACAAAAACATAATGTATAAATATAAATACGTACATGAGCAAAAAAAAATAACAAAAAGGTAGTATCTTTCATTTGAAGAGAGACTTGTAAGACCAACTATGAACCAGGGAAACTAATGAAAAAGATGCATAGCTGGACACATTCTACTAAAATTTCCAAATTCCATAATAGAGAAATGATCCTTCAAGTTTCCAAACAGACATGAAAACTTGTAGGTATTTCCATCACTCAGTTTTAATATCTTTCCTACAGATTTGGTGAATGGGGGAGAGTTCAGTATATTCTGCCTTCCCAAACCATCTACAATAGTACTTCTAACTTCAATCTCTGCAAGGTTAACAATTATTCAAAATGAGACAGCAAGTCAAACATATCAACAGGTAGCATATACTATAAGGTCACAATACAATTTATCATCAAACACACTTGAGGATAAAAAGAGTTGCCATTAATAATTACACTGAGACAACAGATTCCAATCTGGGCTCGTGGTTACCCTTAACTCCTGAAATGGTTCAATAAATAACCATTCAAGTTTCCAGGCATTCTTATCAAAGATCTGACATTTTAAAAAATAAAGGAGGCCTGATTTTTTTTTCTATTTTCAATTCTTTATTTAACAGTGTCATAAATAAAAAGGAAATAACCTATTTTTCTGCCTTAGCATTAAACAGTTAAGTTTACATGAAATTAAATAGCATTTTGTTAAGAAAAATTGAAGCGTTTTTAATGCCATAGTAGATATCTTTCAAAAATGCCTAAAAATGAAAAACTGTTTATTAAATAACACTTCATCTTATCTTATGAACACATTAGCTTTAAGAGAAAAGACAATCCATTTTTTAAGGTGTCTGTATATCAATAAAGAACACTGGACACTTAATATTTATGAATATAATAAAAGCCGTTTTATTTGGCATTTTAATCTAATTGAAAGCTTTCTACTGAGACCATCCTGAGGGTCTTATAGGAGTCTGAGTCTCTGATTTTTTTTCAGCCAAAATTCTTGATGTCGGACCTATTACTCATTATTTCAGAATATATTTGAGCAACTATTGTGTCCTGGGAGTGACAGCAGAAATACAAAAACAGACCTCAAAGACTAATATTACACAAGTGTACACTAAGTGTTAAGTGCTACAAGAGGGATATGTAACTGATTCCAAGGGAATACAGAGTTTCAGTGTTGCTGAAAAGTAAGATGATTAGGGGAAACATTTCTGAACTTTGCTGTAAAAAGAAAAACAAACAAAACTAGTGGAAATTTAAAGGGCAGACAAAGAAGGGGAAAATCATTTAAAGTGAGACAACCTTGCAAAGATCCGCATTTGTTTTCTATTGCTGTGTAATAAGTTACCACTAACTGAGCTGCATAAATCCACACCTGTTTATTAGCTCACAGTTCTGTAGGTCGGAAGTCCAGGCACAGGGAATGAGCAGATCCTCTAGTCAGGTGTAAATGGCCCCAGAGAACCGAGATACCAATAGTGAGGGTGTTCCTGAGTTCATGAATGGGTCAAGGGAGGGAGGGAGAAGGCAAACAAGTGGTCAGAAAAAGACAGGCAGGCAGACATTCTGGGTGTCCAGCTGAAAACATCCAGGAAAAAAACTGGAAAACAGTGTGTGCTAAATTAGATAAGCTCTTTCTGCCTGCAGCCAGCACTCTCAGAGCAATGAGCACAAGGTCCTCCTATCAATGGTAAACTTTGTTTAAATGTAAGACTGTTAAAATTCACGAAAAGAGTAATAAAACTCCAGGGCAAAAGTCAAGAAACTTGCCAGGTGCCAGACAGCAGATATTTTGGGCTTTGCAGGCCAAGAGGCAAGATCCATAATATGATGTAGGTACCTATATAATGAGAGGATACAAATACTCACACACGTTTTTATTGACAAAAATCAAAATATAACAATTGGGTATAATTTTTTCTAATACTTAGCAAAGATGCTCTCGACCAAACCTTTAGTCACGTTCCTTTGAGCCCTCTTCTCGAGGGGGCCTCTACTTTAGCCTTCAGTGTCTGTCCCTGTAGAGTTTTAGCAAGAATCCCCCCAAGTCAGTTTAGAGAGAATGCTCCCACCCACGATATCTGGTCAAACCCCTCTCTTCCAACATCCGCCAGGTGATACCTGATCATCCCGGCCTGCCTTTAACAAGAATCCTCTCAGGGTCCTTTAGTGAGAATCTCGCTACCCTTGATGTCTCTTCTTAGTAATTTCCCATCCACTGACTCTCCAACCTCTTCAACTATAAACCTCTACTTGTTCTTGTTGTATCTGGAGTTGAGCCCAATCTTTCTCCCGTACTGTGACGGTCTTGAAACTCATCACAACAGTCTTAAACAAAGTCTTCCTTACCATTTTAACAAGTATTGGAATACTTTTTTCTTTAACACACTGGTCAACTATGAGAAGAATGGATTTCTTTTTGTTGGGGGAATAACATTTGACTTAATCAGAGTTCCCAATCATCAGATCAATTGCAAATGTATAAAGCTACTCTTAGCTACATAAAAGCAGGCAGGGTTGGGATTTCTGGTCCTTGCTCTTTAGAATGCACAAGGGAGAGAAAATAATATTGCTAAGAAATCCTAATACACATATTCCTTCCAATACACTGCCCATGTTACAGCACCACAGTAGCACTGGAAAAACTGCATTTGGTGTCTCAGGAGGGAATACAGGAATGCGGAGGCGAAAAAGCATATCAAGGAAGAAAGTCCATCCCAACCAGTGCTTCGTCTCCTCCTATTTCCTTAAGACTAGTTCCATTAAAAAAAGAGAATACTGGAAATAGACAGATCTTAAACAGAAACCTACTGACTAGATAAATCTAGGCCTGGTTGGAACTTTTAATAGTTTGCACAATGGTTTTTAAACTGGACTGCAACTCACCGTTTTCCTTCAATAACCCAATATACATAGACATTGGATATTATTCACTCATGTATTTAATTAGAAAGATTTACTGAGTGCCTACTATGTGCTTGATAGCATTCAGGGTGCTGGGGAAAACAGAACAAAATAAAAAGTCCTGCCCTTATGCAGTTTACGTACTAGTGGGTGGAAGAAAAAATAAATAAGCAAAACATAGAATATGTTAGCTGTTGAAAATTTCTATGGAGAAAAATAACATAAGAAACAGTGACATAACATAAGAAACGGTGGAGGTGTAGCTGGGTGGATTTCTCTTTTAAAGAGTGTGGTAAATGACATTCTTACTGAAAAGATGACTTTTTTCTAAATGATTTTTATTTTACAGTAACAGTAGGCGTGCAATGTAAAGAATTAGAAAACAAAGACTAGCCAAACCAAGAAAATAAAAGCATATCTCCATCATCTAGAGATGACCATTTTAACACTTTAATAAAGCTCGTTTCCAACACTGTCACCCACATATATTTACAAGTGTGCATTTTGCATACACAAGATGAGATTACACTGTAGATACTACTGTTACCAACTTTTTAAGCTGTTGATCTCCACCTTTCTTTTTTTAAGAGACGGGGTTTCACTCTGTCACCTAGGGTGGAGTGCAGAGGCACAATCATAGCTCACTGCAGCCTCCAATTCCTGTGCTCAAGAAATCCTCCCATCCCAGTCTCTCAAGTAGCTGCGACCACAAGTGCACACCACCACGCCCAGCTAGTTTTTGTATTTTTCTGTAGAGATGGGGTCTCGCTATGTTGCCCAGGCTGGTCCCAAACCCCTGGCCTCATGCGATCCTTCTGACTCAGCTTCCCAAAGCACTGAGATTACAGGCATGAGCCACTGTGCCCAGCCTCCACCTTTCCATTTCAGTATCTTTTTAATCTCATCTAACACTCAGGCAATAATCAAGTTTCTAAAAGAAGACCTCCAAAGGAGGATCTTCTTTCAAAAAGATCCTTCATAGATGGTTTATCCAAATCAGTATCTAAGACCACATGTGTATCTTGAGTGTGTCCCTTGCAACATAACAGCACCATCCAACCTCTCTTTTTTTGTTAGACAAAAAAAAAAATAATAATGACTGGTTTGGGTGGGTCTTTGTGGTGCTGTTTTGATAGTTTCTCTGCTCTCCTGGCAATTCCTGCAGACTGGCATTAGATCCAAAGCAGAGACTCCCAACCTTTTTGTGCAGTGGACTATGTTACCAGTCTGGTAAAGCACTGGGACTTTTACCGAAGGTGGGGCCTAGCAATCTGTTTTAACAAGCCCTCCCGGAGGATTCAACGTGTACTCATTTTGTCAGAGGCACGTGAACCAGAGCAAGTCCATCTTGAATAGGAGCTAGGCAAAATGAGGCTAAGACCTACTGGGCTGCATTCCCAAACAGTTAGGCATTCTAAGTCATAGGATAAAAAAGGAGGTCAGCATAAGATACAGGTCATAAAAACCTCGCTAATAAAATAGGTTGCAGTAAAGAAGCCAGCCAAAATCCATCAAAACCAAGGTGGCCACAAGAGTAACCTCTGGTGGGCCGGGCGCGGTGGCTCACGCCTATAATCCCAGCACTTTGGGAGGCTGAGGCGGGTGGATCACGAGGTCAGGGGTTCGAGACCAGCCTGACCAACACGGTGAAACCCCGTCTCTACTAAAAATACAAAAATTAGCCAGGCATGGTGACACATGCCTGTAATCCCAGCTACTCAGGAGGCTGAGGCAGGAGAATTGCTTGAACCCAGGAGGCGGAGGTTGCAGTGAGCCGAGATCGCGCCACTGCACTCCAGTCTGGACGACAGAGCGAGACTGTCTCAAAAAAAAAAAGAGTATCCTCTGGTCGTCCTCAATGCTACACTCCCACCAGCGCCATGACAATTTACAAATGCCATGGCAACATCAGGAAGTTATCCTATATGGTCTAAAAAGGGGAGGCATGAATAATCCACCCCTTGTTTAGCATATTATCAAGAAATAACCACAAAAGTGGGCAACCAACAGCCCTTGGGGCTGCTCTGTCTATGGAGTAGCCATTCTTTTATTTCTTAACTTTCTTAATAAACTCGCTTTCACTTTACTCCATGGACTCACCCTGAATTTTTTCTTGCACGAGCTCTACGAACCCTCTCTTGGGGTCTGGATTGGGACCTCTTTCCTGTAACAATTTGAGAACCTCCTGAGTAACATATGCTATATCCTACAATCAAGAAAACTACTACACATATTACCCTAAATAAAACTACTACAAATTACTATAAACTGAGTGGAGTTTTACATTTTTTTAGTTCTTTCTGTTAGAACACTGAAGTTATATAGTCAAAATCTTCAATTCTAATTAAATCTTCTGTGTGTTTCATTTTCAACTTAAAAGATTCTTTTTAGTTATTTTTAACTAAGTAATGCATTTACACAAGTCAAAGGTGAAAACTATATACAAAGAGAACCAACTTATTTCAGTAGACCCCCCTCATATATGGGGCATACTTCCAAGACCCCTAGTGGATACTTAAAACCGTGGATAACAGCAAACTCTACATACACTCTGCTTTTTCCTATACATGCATACCTATAATAAAGTTTAATGGATAAATCAGGTACAGTAGGAGATTAAAAACAATAAATAACAAAGTAGAACAAGTATAACAATGTACTGTAATAAAAATTATGTGAATGTGGTTTCTCTCTCTCTCTCAAATCATCCTATTGTACTCTCTTGGCACCCTTCTTATGATCCATCCATCTAATAACCAAGTCAGCTACTAAGTGACTAACAGGCAGGTAGCATAGACAGCATGGATACCTTGGACAAAGGTCTGATTCAAGTTCCAGGCATGATGGAGTGGGACAGCACAGGATTTCTTCCCGCTACTCAGAATGGTACACAATCTAAAACTTATAGCTGTGCACAGTGGCACACACCTATAACTCCAGCACATTGAGAGGTGGATCGCAGAGCCCAGGAGCCTGGGATCATCAGCCTGGGCAACCTGGTGAAACCCCGTCTCTAGAAAAAATAAATAAGTAAAACTTATAAACTATTTATTTCTGGAATTTTCCATTTAACTGAAACCACAGAAAGCAAAACCACGAATAAGTTGGGGGACTACTGTTTTGGAAATAGATAAAAAAGGAAAACAAACAAGGACTTATCTTGGCCTTCCTGGATAAAGTGACTTCCAGAAAGCAAAGTAATTGATCAGGAGTAAATCTCTTTTATAAAAGTATCAGAGTTATAGGCCAGGTGTGGTGGCTCATGCCTGTAATCCCAGCACTTTGGGAGGCCAAGGCGGGTGGATGACGAGGTCAGGAGATCGAGATCATCCTGGCTAACACGGTGAAACCCCGTCTCTACTAAAAATACAAAAAAATTAGCCGGGCGTGGTGGTGTGTGCCTGTAGTCCCAGCTACTCAGGAGGCTGAGGCAGGAGAATGGCGTGAACCCGGGAGGCGGAGCTTGCAGTGAACAGAGATCACGCCACTGCACTGCAGCCTGGGGGACAGAGCAAGACTCTGTCTCAAAAAAAAAAAAAAAAAAGTTTCAGAGTTAATATATGAAAAAAATAATAATACAATTAGAGTATCATCATTCTGCAACACTAATAATATAATTGATTTAGGCAACGATACCAACAGCTGTTAAACATCATTTTTTAAAAAAAAAGATATTATACATCCCATTAATGTAAGTATATACATCACCTTCTTGCCAGAGGCACACTTGAATCTCAGAAGTGAAAAGTGGTACCTGAAAATAATTTATATCTGTCAATGTGAATTTGTGTTCCCTTTCTGTGAAGATCCGGAAATCTCCTTTGACCTTTACAACACATTGGTTATGAGGACAGGCTCTGGAGTCGGACTGACTCGGCTCCCAAGTCCTGGTTCCATCACTTATGTCTGGGTGACCTCAGGGAACTCAATGAGCTTCCATGCCTCACTTCCTCAAGCACAAAATAGGGATAATCATAATGATCTCATTAGGGAACTACGATAAGCAACCAACACAACATTTAAAGCACTTACCACAGGATCTGGCACACTCAGCAAACATTACCTATTATTATTTTACCACATTTTCAATGGATCATCTGTCTTTTCTCACTAATTTACATCAGTTCTTAATACCTAGCAACCAGCATTTTTCCTCAATACAGTCCGTGGTCCAAATCCTGGGAACCTCTCTCTATTAGAATATATTGGGAGAGCACACTCTGGAAATTATGACTCAAGAGTGAAATTGCTTAATATTAAGTACAGAATCTAAATAATTCTACCAGTAAGAAATCTTGAGACCTTTTGTAAATATAAGTGGCTGAGCCACTGTTAAAGTAGGTGTCGAAACTCTACTTCAAACGGTGAGGAACCCTGATATATACAAAAGGCCATTTATGAGTCCAATGCTGGACAACCAAAGAAACAATTAATACATGTATATAAACAGAGTTTTGGGCTTCCGGGGCCACTGGCAAATGATGGCACATGTGCCACCACCCCACATATCATGCCCATGACAGATCATTATTCAGTCCTGTCATTTCCCTGATAAGCTCACAAAGCACTTCCAATAGCTACTCCCAATTTATGGGGGCAGCCATTCAAGAAATCAACTGGCACCACTGGTTCTACTGCAGAAACCATCAAAGGCAACTATGATGCCAATGTGCTTTTATAACTTTTGGGGCAAATCATAACCAAAAACAAGCCTGCCCACTTAGAGAGAGTTAGGTGGGGAACAGAGGGAGACAACAGAGGGTCGACGGGGAATCAGCCAGAACACTGGTGTCAAAGGATTCTGTAATAAATATGTGGTAATACAGGCAAAGCCATAAAAAGTGGGGGGAAATGCAGGCAAAAAAAATAACACTGTGATGTGATAAAGAATCTGCACGATGTCCATAAAGTCTGGAAACTAACTTTTTTTTTAAAAAGTGTGCGTATGTGTATTTGTATACACAGTCATCAAGGACATCTTCACTATAAAAAAAAAAAGTCTCTGTTTCTGACATGACACCCTGCAGGTTCACCTGGTACTCAGAAATTCAGAGAAGCAGGCTGGTCTACTCATGGAGTTGGGGTTTAAAAGCCTATATTCCTATAGCAGAGGGAGGAACAAGAGACACACAAAAGGGCAACCAGAGTTCACCTATTAAAAGAGCTCCAGTGAGGCCAGGCACGGTGGCTCACACCAGTAATCCCAGCATTTTTGGAAGCCAAGGCGGGAAGATCACCTGAGGTCAGGAGTTCCAGACCAGCCCGGCCAACATGGTGAAACCCGGTCTCTACTAAAATCAAAAAAAATTGGCCAGGCATGATGGCAGGCGCCTATAATCCCAGCTACTTGAGGCATACGCTGCAGTGAGCCAAGATCGCATCATTGCAGTCTCAAAAAAAAAAAAAAAAAAAAAAAAAAGGGATCAAGTGTTCAGGCCGGGTGTGGTAGCTCATGCCTATAATCCCAGTGCTTTGGGAGGCTGAGGTGGGGGATTGTTTGAGCCCAGGAGTTCAAGGCTACAGTAAGCTATGATCAAACCACTGCACTCTAGCCTAGGCAATAGAACAAGACCCCGTCTGAAAAAAAAAAAAAAAGGCCGGGGACAGTGGATCACACCTGTAATCCCAACACTTTGGCAGGCCGAGGCAAGCGGATCATCTGAGGTCGGGAGTTCAAGACCAGCCCGGCCAAAGTGGTGAACCCCGTCTCTACTAAAAAATACAAAAATTAGCCGGGCATGGTGGCAGGAGCCTATAATCCCAGATACTCAAGAGGCTGGGGCAGGAGAATTGCTTGAACCCAGGAGGCAGAGGTTGCACAGTGAGCCAAGATCGTGCCATTGCACTCCAGCCTGGGCAACAAAAGCGAAACGAGTTTCACAAACAAAAAAAAAAAAAAACAAAAATAAATAAAAATCAAGTGTTTGGATCTTAAAGACAGGAACTCAGGGACAAAAAAAGAAAACCAGTTAATAAGGCCGGGTGCAGTGGCTCACACCTGTAATCCCAGCACTTTGGGAGGTCAAGTTGGGTGGATCACCTGAGGTCAGGAGTTCAAGACCAGCCAGACCAACTTGGTGAAACCTCGCCTCTACTAAAAATACAAAATTAGCAGGGCATTGTGGTGCATGCCTGTAATCCTAGCTACTCGGGAAACTGAGGCAGAAGAATCACTTGAACCAGGAAGGCAGAGGTTGTAGTAAGCCGAGATTGTGCCACTGCAATCCAGCCTAAGCAATGAGCCACACTCCATCCCAAAAACGAAAAAAGGCGGGCCAGGCGCAGTGGCTCACGCCTGTAATCCCAGCACTTTGGGAGGCCAAGGTGGGCGGATCACAAGGTCAGGAGTTTGAGACCAGCCTGACCAACATGGTGAAACCCCGTCTCTACTAAAAATACAAAAATTAGCCAGGCGTGGTGGCGCATGCCTGTAATCCCAGCTACTCAGGAGGCTGAGGCAGGAGAATTGCTTGAACGCGGGAGGCAGAGGTTTCAGTGAGCAGAGATCACACCACTGCGCTCCAGCTTGGGTGACACAGCGAGACTCCGTCTCAAAAAAAAACACAGAAAACCAGTTAACAAAAAGAGCTCAAGATCCCAACACAGGCATTAACCCTAGGGGAAAGAGGGCAGGTCTCAGCTTGTAAGTGAGGGACAATTAGTAGTGAGAAAAGGCAAGCAAAGATCAGGAAGCAGGCAGGCCTGAGGCTTAAATACAAGTAGCCCCAATGCCCCCCTTCCCCGACCAAGTAAACAACCCTCACCCTTATTATTATAATGCATTATAACGGTACAATCAGCCAATTCTAATAAAGGGACTGAAACTTCATTAAATGTGCATGTAACTTCTGTGGCTTTAAAAAATACATGTTAGCAATGTTGTTAGGTTTGGTTTCATATGTAACATCATAGAACTTTAGCAGTTAAAGAATCAATAAAGATGGCCTAGTTCAAAAGCCTTGTTTTACTAGTCAGGAAGGTGAAGGCCAGAAATGTTGTGATTTGCTAGGCGACGCAATTCTACTTGGTAGCAAAACCAATGCGAATCCCCACATCCATTCACAGTCTCATGCTGTTTCCCTTTATCCTCCATTCTGATCATCTTTATTAAATAAGGTGTAGGAATGACGGTTCCCTGCTCACCCAGCAAAAGCATGACATGTAGAGAGAACTAGAGTGTCATGAATTCATGTCACCTCAGATGGAGGCCTCCCAAAAATGCATCTACTCCCCCTATGATGTTCTTATTCCTCTTAACATGGCAGCTGTTTGAGATAGGGTCATTTATTATTCCAGGATAAAATTTTCAATCTCAAGAATGCAGCAGATAAGCAAAGAAAGACTGATTGTATAATAAATGGATGATGTTACAAACCTAAGTATAAATGCCATTGGTCATTTCCACAACCATTTAATGAGAGTAAAATGGGGTGTTAAAATTCTTTCCTTCAACAGTTGTTAGTTACTTGGACATAAGATGCACTAGGTGAAAATTCTCAGTTACAGGTTGCATAGCCCTCATTCTAAATGTCTGGGACCAAGAGTGTTTCTGATTTCACATTTTTTCAGAATTTGGAATATTTGCATTATACTTACTGGTTGAGCATCCTGAACCCAAAAATCTGAAATCCAAAATGCTCCAAAGAGCATTTCCTATGAGCATCATGTCAATTCCAAGAAGTTTTGGATTTTGGAGCATTTTGGATTTCCCATTTTCATATTTGAAATGGTCGACCTGCACTTTGCTTTCCCATCTGTCAGCCATCACTAAAGGAATGCTTTCATGTAAACAAGTTTTCTGTAACAACTGTTCTACAAAGGCTTACCCCAACACCACTTCCAAAGAAAGCACTTAAGGTGTGACTTTCATGAAAACAACAATAGTTAGAATTGAAGGCCAGAAGCCAGGCCCAGCAGCCTATGTGTAACCTGAGAAGATCAATTTACTTGTCCACACTTCAGTTGGCACTCCTGTAAAATGGAGACAATACGGAGCTCACAAAGCTGTTTTAGCAATCAAGTGAGAGGTTGTACGGGAAGCATTTGGCACAGCACCTAGAACACGATAAATATTCCAATGTTGGATGTTACTAGAACTTTCAAATCAGTTAAGGACACTTACAACAAAGTTCTGAAAGTCAAGGAGCTCTACAGACACCTGAGGTTTCTCTAGTCATGGGAGTTCACGAATATTACCAAACCAGTTTTAGAGAAAGTTAAACTAGCAGTAGAAATAAATCTCTCCTTTAAAAAAGCAAGACAATAACAACAACCACAGGTTTTTTCACTCTGTTGTGATGGTTAATTTTACTTGTGAATGTAAACTAAGAGGTGCCCAGATAGCTGGTAAACCATTATTTCAGGGTGTGTCTATGAGGGCATTTCCAGGAGAGATTAGCATTTAAATTGATAACTGAGTAAAGTAGATGATCCTCCCTAATCCACTTTGGGGAAGACCAAAGTAGACTGGTCCTCTTTAAGTAGACTGCCTACTTTAAGTGGGCATCTTCCAATACACTGAGGGCCTGCATAAGCAAAGAGGCAGCAGGGCAAATTCGCTCTGTGCCAGAGCTGAGACACTCGTCTCCTGCCCCCAGACATCCGGCCTTAAGTTCTTAAGCTTTCACACCCAGCCCAGGACACACACCCTCCCGCCACCTGATTCTCAGACTCTCAGACCTTTGAACCTGGACTGAAACACATCACCAGCTGTCCTGGTTCTCCAGGCTACAGATCACGGGACTTCCTTATAACCATGTGAGCCAACACCTACAACAACTCTCCTCTTAAATCTATCTCTTCATCTAGCCTATGGGTTCTGTTTCTCCAGAAAATCTTAATATATCTTTATATTAGGTAACTCTACAGGAGTTCCATCAAAACGAGAAACAGGTCTATGAAATTAATTTCATGAGAAGGCTAAAGAGAAGTGTTTTCTGAAATCCCATTTTCTTGAAGGAGAACAATGAGAAAGGCCAGGATCTTCAGTTTTACTTTACTATCCAGCAACATCCCAACAAAAAAATAAAGGCATCACTAGAAAATAAAGTCTGGGTCAGAATAAACTGCAACCATTAAGGCTTATCAGTTTCATAGACCAGCAAAATATCACAGAAATTAAAGAGCAAGAACCTGAATGAGTCATGTTATGCTAACTTCCCAAAACTCTCTCACCAGTCACAGAGGGAGCCTGTTATTCATTGACTGCAGGTCCTGGGGACTCCCCGCATTTCCTTTCCATTGTAAAGCTGCCACCACCTACACTCCCTCTGGATATACTAAGACTTAGCATAAAAGGTCTAAACAATTTCCCCTCTCATTGTTTGCTCCACACAGTAACAGAACAATTCCAATGTAAAAGGTTTTATAATCACAAAAAATGGGAAAAGATGAAAAAAAAAAACTAATACGAGAACTAAGAATATTATAAAACTTTAAAAAAAAAAAAAGTCTTACAAGTTTCTGTCTGTGGTTGCTAACTTCTAGCTAAGCTGATGGACAAGTTTTTCAACTTTACCCGAGGGAAGAACTCAAATGTGTAATTTTTTTTTTCCCCATCAAGGAGCTCTGAAAAGTCAAATCCTAGTAGAACAGTTCACTAACGTTCTTTAAGTAGGCAATAATCTCAAGCAATCTCCATTTCTCATAGGTTCAGACTAGATGACACCTATTCCCAGGAGCCTTATCTCAAAAAGCATAGCATCCCCTAGGAGGTACTACCCTTCCTGTATCTATTTTGGCAGGGAAACCACGCAGCCAAGCTAGCCAGGTCCTCCTGAGAGCGACAACCAACCCAAACCACGTGAGGGTGAAACAATGGTTTAAGTAGTAAATACAGTTGCCGAATGCAATAATTAGTAAGTATTAAACCAGGTGTGTCCATCAAGCTAAAGGACCAGAAGAGGAAGAAGTATGTAGTGATGAACTTTAAAATGGTCTAATCTAGGCAGACTTCAGTAAGAGCATGGGACAGAAGATGGCGGTATATAGGCCACATACAGGGTGGAATGCTGGAAATTAGGACAGGCACTGAGATATATCATATGCAGAATGGCAGATGTATCATATGCTAGACAGCAATAGGCTGAAACTGAAATAAGAGGTAAGGAAATGAAGAGGATAGATTCAAGCTAGTTCTCAAGAAGTTCACTTAAGAAAGAGTAGTCATTCAATCATGGTGCTACAAGGGAGTATTCTGGGGAGAGGAGCTTTTTTAACAGAGGAGGAAAGGAAGTGGCTATGTGCAACAAGGAGAGACATCACAAACTGGGAGAGAACTTCAAAACAGAAAAAAGAAAAGCAATGGCTTCTCAAGAGGTAGGTGGGAACTGCATCAAGAAATGAAAAAAAAAATCTGGGTGAAAGACCCTCTTTACTATCAGATGAAGAGTGGGAGTTTAAGCCTTGACCCTGTATGTTGGTTATGTTGCTTTGAAGAGTCTCAAGTTTATCCATGACAGATTCATCCTGCATAAGACTAATGCAAGATTCTGACCAGTCCTACTTAAGGAAAAAAAAAAAAAACAGTAAGAAAAATGAGACCTCTTTGTACAAAGATTTACTGAGTGCTTACATGCTAGACACTAGGGATGCAGAGATAAATATGGCCATCAAGAGTGTACAATCTGGTAGGAGAACTAGGGTTGCAAATAAATAATTCCAAAACAGTATGACAGCTGTCATAATGCAAGCAAACAGGAGGTAGGAGGTGGTCCCAAGGAATGAAGAGCCAGCCTAACACTGTCCACTGGGGTAGAATGCACTTCCAGGTTACTGGAAAGACTTTAGAATTCTAACTGCATCTTAGTCACAAAGGAAGAGTTTACATTTGGTCTCATTTAAAACAAATAAACAAACAGCAGGTTAAAAATAATAATAAATCTAATAGAAAGGATATCCATGTTAAACACTGCCCTGGAGATGAATACACCAGTAGTCAATCTCTCTTTCCCTTTCTCATAAGAATCAGGAAGAACTGCACAATAAAACAAAGAATGCTTTTAAGTCTTATCTTGATAGGAAATGAATTAATTTCTTAGATCCAAGCAGGCTTAAAGAAAGAACATTTCAACAACTACGTTAAAGAACCTGCATTACAGTTATATCTCCATAGTTGCTCTTTCTTTCAATTAACTAGAAGGAGGCACAACCTGCTTTCTACTATTCCACCCACAATACAAGGCCATGGCAGCACTGGCTGTTAAATGCCTGTCACTACACTAGGTGCGACGGATACATGAGGAAACAAAGTCTCTGACACCTCAATAGAACTGACATTCTAGATAGGACTAGGTCACATACTTGGAACCACGTATTCTAACTGAGAAATGTCCTCATATTGGGAGTGAATTTAATTCACGAACATTTACTGATCGCATTTACTAATCACATACTGTGTATGATGTGTACAGTACTTGGGGAGAGGGTAGAGAATGGCACTGAGACTGCGGAGCTTAGACAACTTAAGGGAACCTCTACGTCCCCCTAGTCTTGGTAGGGGCACATTTATTCTTCTTGTGTGGAGACATCTTAGCCTTCAAGAACAATTCTTGAATACGTGGGGCGCAGTACTTTTACAAGCAGAGTTAGCAATTTTGACGAAAGATTTTTTCATGCTTATCACAGCACTGTCTTCAGACAGAATCATAAAAAGGGCTTAGTAAAAATTCTAAATAGAATGAAGCCTAAATTGTCCATGGTGAAGGTGATGGATAATTTAGCCTTCTGTGTATGTGATACCCAATTCTACACACCTGCCCCCAACCATGGTGAGTACTCAAGAACAAAAGACTGCAAATGTGCACAATTCAAACATTATGCAATTTAAACTTCAGAAGGCAAAATAGGGGAAAGAAAAAAAAGACAAAAAATGTAAGTTTTAAAAACTTTATTTAAATTAAGAACCAAGAATGTCAGTCATCTGAAATGATGAGGCGCTAAAAGAAACTACCAAATGCCTGCATCCAAGTTGGTTCAGTTTCGCAGCCTGACAACAAAGCTATGTGTCCTGACAAAGAAAATCTCATGTCTCTCCAAGGAGCCTGTCAATAGCAGGCCCTCAAATACTGTTGGACAGATGCTTGCTGCTGTTAGCCCTCTCATTTCATTCAACTCCACAGTACATTTCTAAAACCTTATTGTCCTTATCCTTGGCTTCAGCACGCCACTCTCTGCTTTACCAACAGTCGTTTTTCCTGGCTTCTATGAATAAGGCCCTGTCCTGAAGCTCTCAGCTCTCTGTCCTAGAAATGTCTCTTGATTTCATCATCTCTGCTCTGCTTGGACCAGCCCCTCCCTCCCACATGAGGCAGCTGCCCTCAATTGGCTTCTGTGCTCTTTCCTCTACCTTCTTTTGTTGTGGCAGATGACTAGTAGCCCAGATGGCTGCTGGGCTACTAAGCGGCAGGTTCTCAGCCCAGGTGTTATCAGAACCACCCCACGGGGCCCTGAAAAATACCAACGTCCAGGCCCCATCCCTGAACAATACATCAGAACATGAAGTTTGTGGCCCAAGCATCTGAATTTTTAATGCTTTCTGTTGATTCAAATGCAAGGTTGAAAACCTCAACCGCAAACTGACCAACCAGGTTACAGGAGGGTAGGGATAACTACTCCTCTGATGCTGGGACTTGGATGGATGCAAGCCTAGTGCAAAGAGCTCTGGCCAGGAGCATCCTTCACCGTTTCACTCCAGTGCACACATCATCATTGTCTATCTGTGTCATGGCATGAAAAATCTTGGCTAGAACTGCCATAAATAATGCAGGTGACTGTGTGAGTCACTTAGCAAGTCTAAGACATTCTAGGTGGAAAAAAGGTTTTGTGCCCAGCAGTGGGACATGGGAAAAAAAGCAGTGATGGTCACAGAACAAAAAGATCCATCAGTCCCTTTGGCAAGGTTGTTCTTAAAACCGTCTTGCAAATTCTCCTTTAGAAACTCCCCTTGCCCACTTAGAATTTCTGAAATTCTGGCCGGGCACAGTGGCTCGTACCTGTAATCCCAGTGCTTTAGGGGGCTGAGGCGGGCGGATCATTTGAGCGAAACCAACCTGGCCAAGATGATGAAACCACATCTCTACTAAAAATACAGAAATTAGCTGGGCATGGTGGTGGGCGCCTGTAATCCCAGCTACTCGGGAGGCTAAGGCAGGAGAACGGCTTGAGCCCGGGAGACGGAGGTTGCAGTGAGCAGACATCGTGCCATTGCACTCCAAGCTGGGCGACAGAACGAGACTCTGTCTCAAAAAAAAAAAAAAAAAAGAATTTCTAAAATTCCATGGTTATCCCCCTGCTGTTTTAGCAGAGTATAACAACAGAGGAAGATGCAGATTAAATCACATCAAAAAGAGCTACAGGGTCACATCTAACTGAGGGGAGGTATGACAGATATTGAATAGCTAGAAGGGAAGAGGTGGAGCTCTAGGAAGAGGTACAAGACTAAGATAAAACTGGTCTAGTAGACCAAAAGAAAAGTCAAGCCCAGAGATAAGAAGTCACATATATCTACAAGCAGGGGTGGCACTGAATATTTGCTAAATGAATGCAAAAGCAAGTTCAGGATACAAATTTAGGAAACTAGGGTACAAATTATCAAGAATGCAACTGGAGAAGAGTAAACACCAAAAGTGAAAGTTTTGGTCTTTGGCCAGCCCATACTATAGGCAGGAAGGCACAGATTTACCCTGGGACTCACCACCTGCAGACAAGTAAGAACAAAAAAACCAGGAGTGTTGAAGATGGTGGGAGAAGTAGGAAGGTGCTGGAGTATTTTTCTATCAACCTCTTAAACCTTCCATTTTTACCCTTCAGGCCCTGAACAGGAAAGATCTGAGGACAAGAAATGCTTTGCTGGATAAAAAGCAAAATAAGGCTGGGCACAGTGGCTCATGCCTGTAATCCCAGCACTTTGAGAGGCCAAGGTGCACGAATCACTTGAAGTCAGGAGTTCGAGACCAACCTGGCCGATGTGGCGAAACCCCATCTCTAGCAAAAATACAAAACTTAGCCAGGCATGGTGGTGCGTGTCTGTGGTCCCAGCTACTCGGGAAGCTGAGGCACAAGAATCACTTGAGACGGGGAGGCAGAGGTTACACTGAGCCAAGATCGCACCACTGCACTCCAGCCTGGGTGACAGAGTGAGACCCTATCTCAAAAACAAACAAACCAACCAACCAAGGCAAAAACAAAGCTTAGTATCTGCAATGTGCTCAGTGTGGTACTAAAAGCGGCCAAGACAGACATGCGCCTTCTAGGAGGCACCTACCTCATCTCTGTCCCACTCTACCCGTTACACATAGGTAATTCCCTTACTAGACATGCAGCATTTCTGAAACTTTAGTCAAGATGGAAAAAAAGAAATCCTTGGGAGGAATAGTGTACTTTTGTAAAGCTCCCTCTGCAGACTAAAATTGTCTGTATTTGAACATAAACGCAAGCTAAACTGTACATCAAGAATTAAAATTATATTGTTTTACATTAAAAACTTATTGAGCAAGTTTGCATCTATAGCTTCCTAATCTTTGCAAAAACTGAGTTAATAAGCTACTAACACTCGGCTGGGCGCGGTGGCTCACAACTGTAATCCCAGCACTTTGGGAGGCTGAGGCGGGCGGATCATGAGGTCAGGAGCTTGAGACTATCCTTGCTAACACGGTGAAACCCCATCTCTACTAAAAACTAAAAAACAATTAGCCAGGCGTGGTGGCGGGTACCTGTAGTCCCAGCTACTCAGGAGGCTGAGGCAGGGGAATGGCGTGAACCCAGGAGGTGGAGCTTGCAGCGAGCCAAGATCGCGCCACTGCACTACAGCCTGGGCAACACAGCGAGATTCCGTCTCAAAAAAATAAAATAAATAAAATAAGCTGCTAATACTCAAAGAACTCTGTATTCTGATCTTTGTTTATAAGAAAAATGTTGACACAATAAATTAGCTATGTTCTCTAGAGTTAAGAGTCCTCCATAGCATCAAGCCAGTAAACTACTGCTTCCTGAGAAGCAGCTGAATGGAAAAATAAGTCATTGAATAGTCTTCTAAGAAACTTCATCCCATGTCATTTTCTGAGTTACTTTCAGGAGTTGTTACTTCTGTCTTTGTCTGTTTTTTAAACCATCTTTACAGCCTCCTGGGAACAGAAGCTGGAGCTGCACTGGGAGCAACCTCACCAAACATTACCATATTCGTTTGTTTTGGGACTTGGTATATTGCCAAACCCACCAACTTCTCTCATGTGCTCTCCTGGTGCTGGAGGACTCCAAGCAGGCAAGAAACAACAGGATTTTGAGGCTGGGTGATACACAACCCTGTCATCATATCAGAAAAGCTTACGACGACTTGCATTCATGGACCAAATGCCAAACTGTGCCCCCAATCCTGCAAGATTTCTGAGCAATATTCCCAGTAGGAATTCGAGCCACTTCCCAACACAGTCTATATGTGTGTGCTTGCCACACACAGAAGATCAAGTAGATCACATGTGACTGCAGATAGATTTAATATACCCATCCTTGAATCAGGGATCCCACAGCTATGAACCTAATAAACTAAACACATGTTCTCATTTGCTATAATAAGGTAAATATGAATTTGCATCCGTCTTCTATCCCCCACTTTTCCTGCTTTTCCACCACGTAGTCGTATCTCTGTTAGCATTACTCTTGCCCATAAAGAACAATTACGTACCCACCCATACTCGAGGCGCTGTGCGACGACAAGTCAGAGTCCTTGCTTTCAAGGGTATATGCATTCTGAGAGAAGCACCAGTTTCATAGAAAGCGACACAAGAGCACAAACACTAATAGCTACCTGGGTTCAGGGATGGAAGGATCAAAATGCCAGAACAGTAAAGAGTTCGTAGCAGCTGAGTTGGGTATTAAAGAATATCCCAGAATTTCCCAGACTGGGGTTCCAAGGCAAGGGTGTCAGCAAAGGCACACAAGATGCAAAATATAAACCGCTCAGGGGACATTGAGAGGTACACTTTGGTGAAGCAAATAATTTGTATAAAAGACTGGCCCTTGGATGAAAGCATCACGTCTTATTTTAACCTTGAACCACTGGCCACTGTGTTTACAACATAACACCGCCTCAACTGATGTCCATGGAAAAAGTAATCTGTGCTGGGTATTGAGAAATCAGG
The DNA here is from genome assembly GCF_028878055.3 of Symphalangus syndactylus. NCBI lineage: Eukaryota > Metazoa > Chordata > Mammalia > Primates > Hylobatidae > Symphalangus > Symphalangus syndactylus. The sequence continues at coordinate 30,276,555 of NC_072438.2, forward strand.
CTGCAGACGTACATAAGATTTTGCATTCAAAGATAACAACCTTATTCTTGATCCAGTGGCTCTGCTGGTGAGAATTCAGGCCGTGGCGTCTCGCTGGCCTACAGATTATAATCACTTTGCTCCTCTCTCCCTTGGCTGCACTCACCTGGCAAAGAAGCAACCTGGCCACACCCAAGGATTCCCATCACTAGGCTGAAACCAGGTGGAGAAAAACAAGTGCACTGACCATCTTCCTTTGAATCTGATCAGAAGGCAAAACTGGAAAATCGATCCTCCCTGCTGACTTTTCTGCAATCCCCAGTAGGTTCACATTCCAAAAGAACATTTCTCTTCTCTTTCCCCTTCCTCTTGGCCCCTTTTTCCCTCGCCCTGCCTAGATGTCTTTAAGAAAATAGAAGCAACGGGGCCAGAATTCCCTCTTCGTCCCACCTGTGCCCCACTGCCCTCCCGCGCCTGCCTTGACACCCATGTTCCACCCTTTCTCCCAGGACAAGGTATTGTGCTGAACCCCTACCCACTCCAGAAGGGATTACACCAGGTTCAAGAAGAAACCCAGAGCTAGTGAACAGAACATGGAGTTTCACTGAGGGCTTACATGCAGGGGAGAGAGTTCAGTGCTGGTGGGCTGGACAGGAGAACTGCATGCCCCAGTGGCTACGGGCTGAGCAGAGAAACTCACAACTTGCAAAAAGCATGCAGTTCACAGCCAGGAGTGGTGGCTCATGCCTGTAGTCCCAGCACTTTGGGAGGCCAAGGTGGGCAGATCACGAGGTCAGCAGTTCAAGACCAGCCTAGCCAACATGGTGAAGCCCCGTCTCTACTAAAGATTCAAAAAAATTAGCCAGGCCTGGTGGCGTGCACCTGTAATCCCAGCTACTCGGGGATCTGACGCAGGAGAATCGCTTGAACCCGGGAGGCGGAGGCTGCAGTGAGCCGAGATCGCCCCACTGCACTCCAGCCTGGGCAACAAGGCGAGACTCTATCTCAAAAAAAAAAAAAAGAAAAAAAAAAAGCATGCAGTTCACTCAGCATCTTCACTTAGCACCTTCCCCCAAACAGTCGCCACCTGGCAACCTTCAATTAACCCTAAAGGGCCTTGATCCCCCATATGGCCCATGTTCCATGGGACAAGATGGAGACTCAGGTGTTCCTCACAGATAAGAAATGACCTTCCGGGTGGGCCACTCCCGGGCTCCCAAGCTTGGAACTCCAAACCACATTCAGATGCATCTGCCATACAGTCATTCTCAGGCTATACTTAAGTTATTGCTATCTGGTGCACTGACTACACATGTACAGAATGAACTTCCCTGCTGCCATCAAAAGCCAAATCCTTCATCTGTGCTCCCATCCCACTTCTCTTTTCAGGCCACCCAACCTGGCTTATTCACCTGTGATGCATGGACACTGCTCACGGAGGGCACCAGACTCCAGGCCATCAAATCCAGTGCTGTTTATTCCTTGGTCTTTCTGGCTTAATATCTCAACACCTCAACTGGGAAGGCCATTCCAGCCTTGACACATAAACTTCTCTTAGCTTCTGGGATGAGATTCTCCCCTGGTGCTCCCCATAGCCTCTGCAGAGGCTCCTTCAACAGCCTCCTCCTGTTCATGCTCCTCCATGTTCCAGCGTGGTTCTGCCTGGGCCACCTCCTCACCCCTCTGTGCACTCTCTCCTAACTGACCCCAACCAGGCCTGTGTTTGAAATACCACATACGGGCCAATGGTTCCAAAAGCTCCCTCCACTATTCGCCCCATACAGTCTCTCCACTTCAAGTGGGCCAGCCACCACCTGCCACCCTTCCTCCCGAATGCCTTCTCCCCACTCAATCCAATCCTTCCCTTCCTTTAGGCCATGCTCAAGTCCTAAGTTCTCCAGGAAAATAAGATACCTTCCAAGGACTCCCCAGCCACACTGATCTCTCCCGTTTGGGCTTCCTGAAGCACTGAAACAGTCTCCAGCACATGATTTATTACTTAATGAGGGATAGTCTTTTAATTGTTCCCTAAATGTCTGCTTCCTATTGTGCAAATCCTTCCTCCTAACTAGATTTAAGTCTCTGAACAATACAAGCATTTCTTTTCTTGTACTTTGTACTGAGACACACTGGTGATGTCCAAAATAATTATTAGTTCTTTGATAACAAATGTGAAGAACCAAAACTCTACACACTATTTTAGTGTGTTAGTCTGAGAAAAACCTGGAAGTTACCTGACAAATTACAAGTAATTTTTGTTTTATATTTTTATTTGTCTAGAGTCACCATGTAGCACCATGAGGAACCCGCATTTAGAAAGGCAGTGATAAATTTGTAAAACTTTCCATCAATGAAATCCTCAGAACTTTCAAAACTTACATTATTGAGCAAGATTTAATATAAGTCACAGAAATACAGTAAATAAGTATATTTTCAACAAAAACATTAAATGTAGGTAAATTTTTGTTCAATTTCTGTGTTATAATAATAGAAGCAGTTTAATCCCTCAATACAAAAGTCTACCTGAGACACGGGGAACACACAGTTAAGCCTAGGATTTCTGCCAGACCTTTCTTTAAGCATAGCTACAGAAACAAGTGGTGTTCATCAATACTGTTGAAGGATCTGCCTTTTAGGCTATGATGAAGACCAGTTCATCCACTAAACAGAAATAGCTTTATTTTTCATGATTAAAAAAAATATATATCCCATCTTTGCCATTCTCCCAGTTCCCATCAGTTAATTTTCCTCTCTGTGACCACATCACAACTCAGCTGAAAACACCTGGCCACACCTAAGTGATAAAGGCTCAAACCAGCGAGCCTGGCCGTCCTCGACTCGGCCCCTACAGATTCTTCTCTGACCACCCTGGGCACTAGACACTTACCTTTGACATTACAGCAACACCAACTGCACAGCAGCATAACCAGATACTGTCCTCTCCAAACTCGTGGGCCCCTGGGGTCCCCCACTTCCAACCCATCACTTCCTCCCCTTGTTCTCTCACCGTTTTCTTCACAGTTATCTTTTTCTTTTTTTTTTTTTTTTTTCTTTTTTTGAGACAGAGTCTCACTCTGTCACCCAGGCTGGAGTGCAGTGGGGCATGATCTTCACTCACTGCAATCTCCGCCTCCCAGGTTGAAGCGATTCTCCTGCCTGCCTCAGCCTCCCTAGTAGCTGGGATTACAGGTGCAAGCCACCACACCCAGCTAATATTTGTATTTTTAGTAGAGATGGAGTTTAGTCATGTTGGTCAGGCTGGTCTCGAACTCCTGGCCTCAAGTGATCTGCCCATCTCAGCCTCCCAAAGTACTGGGATTACAGGTGTGAGCCACTGCGCCCACCTCACAGTGATCTTTTTCCTCTTTCTAGAATTGGCTCAGGATCCTCAATCCCACTAGGATTGAGGGAGAAGGAGGCCTTGGTTGCCCTCCTCTGGGTTTCTTTTGCTACATATGCACCCTGGTAATACAGCATTGACCATACTGTTCTGAGACTTAGTCATGAATCTTTCTCCCCAAATATCTGTAAGTTCCTGGAGAAGAAAGACCATGTTTTTATTTGTATTCTGTCGTGAGCTGCACAGTGTTTCATAGATCGCTTCTCGGCCTTTTGGCTAAGATCAAGTGCACAGTGTTTCATAGAAAGAAATGTCCAAGTCCTGACCTTTTAACGTGATCTTACTTGTAAACAGGGTCTTTGCAGACATATTTAATTAAAGGATCTTGGAATGAGATCATCCTGGACCTAGGGTGGACCCTAAATTCAATGACTGGTATCCTTAAAAGAGAAAGGAGAGGACTTGAGACACACAGATGCACAGGGAGAAGGCCAAGGGAAGACAGATGCAGAGGCAGAAGTGATGCTTCCCCAAGCCAAGGAAAACCAGAAGATGAGAGACGCAAGCATGAATTCTTCCTAAAGTCCTCAGAGAGAGAGCATGGCCCTGCTAATATATTGATTTGGGACTTGTGGCCTCCAGAACTATGAGTGAATAAATTTGTTGTTTCAAGCCACCAAGTCTGTAGTAATCTGCAGCAGCCCTAGGCACTAACACACAGTCCAAACTTCAACACGCTACCTAGTACCTAGGGGCCACTCAACAAAAACTGCTCAACTAAGATGAAGGCAAGGTGAGGAACGAGAAAGCATCAGAACTGCAGGACGGGAATCTGGGATGTGGACTCAGATGCTACTATGAGAATTCTGGTGAGTGAGTCCCTTATCTACAGTAACTCTAACTCTTTCCCCAGTAAAATGAGGAAACTGGCCCATAAGACCCCTCTACGGGTGGCCTCATATACCTTGAACCCTCTTCAGCCAGAACTTTTTTTTTTGAGATGGAGTTTCATTCTTGTTACCCAGGCTGGAGCGCAATGGTGCCTTCTCGTCTCACTGCAAACTCTGCCTCCTGGGTTGAAGCAATTCTCCTGCCTCAGCCTCCTGAGTAGCTGGGATTACAGGTGCCCACCACCACGGCCAGCTAATTTTTTGTATTTTTAGTAGAGATGGGGTTTTAAGCATTGTTGGCCAGGCTGGTCTCGAACTCCTGACCTCAGGTGATCCACCCACTTCCACCTCTCAAAGTGCTAGGATTACAGGTGTGAGCCACCACGACCGGCAAAACAGCTTTAATTGATCCTTAATTGTATCTTCTTCCCATTCACTAAACAAATTTTATTTTTTTTTTCTTTTTTTTTTTGGAATTGGAGTCTCACTCTGTTACACAGGTTGGAGTGCAGTGGTGCGATCTCGGCTCACTGCAATCTCCACCTCTCGGGTTCAAGTGATTCTCCTGCCTCAGCCTTCCAAGTAGCTGGAATGACAGGCATACGCCACTACGCCTGGCTAATTTTTGTATTTTTAGTAGAGACAGGGTTTCGCCATGTTGGCCAGGCTGGTCTTGAACTCCTGACCTCAAGTGATCCACCCGCTTTGGCCTCACAAAGTGCTGGGATTACAGGTGTGAGCCACCATGCCCAACTTTAACTTTATTTTCATCTAAAAAGTTTTCAGGCAAAAAAAAAAAAAAGAAAGAAAGAAAAAAAACTGGATTAAAATGACATTTCATGGTTACTTCTATTTTAACCAGTTCATAAAAAATGTAGTAAAATAGTTTAATTGATAATATGCTGAAAATCAATTTACCACCATATCCCCTATTTTTTTCTGCAAAGCAAAATCAACAATTTACTAATAGTTGACCTAATCCAGCTGAAATTGTGGACACTTTTAGGTCAGAAAAACTGGACCTAAACGTAAGTCAACGTAAATGCCACTCATTGACCCAAAACCTAAATGTTTATAACATAACTGCATGATGACTAATTTTTGCAGAGTAACAAAGAAAATCTCCTCCAACATTGGGATTTTCTCCACTTGGACTGTAATTAAAGTCCCATACCGAAAATTTCCACTTCAAAGAATCTGGCTAAGAAATAAATAAATATAACTGCTGCCACCACCAAATGGTAACGTGTTAGTAAAGGAGGCAAACAAAACAAAAACTCTTTCACCCTTCTTCATGCCTCCATAAATAGACACATAGACACAGTTTCCATGGTTAAATGTTTCCTAATTCAAAAAATGGAAATGAAGGGTAAACAAAGGTGTTCGTAATGAAATGTATACCTGACCTACCTGTATATACTCCTGCTGAATTTGGGTTACATTTAAAACCATACTTTCAGTGTTTTCATAGATCATGCTGCGGCCCTTACATTCATGTTTGTATAGTGGTTGCCTTGATTCTTTTTTTAGGAAACCAACCAAAACAACACAGAGGAACCCCGAGCCAAGGGACTCACATTTCAGTTGAACAAAATACCCATGAGAAACACTTAGACTCAAAACTTTCCAAACCAATTTATCCTTCTGAAAACAAACTCGACAGTCACTGGGGCCAACTGTTCAGCTAGAATTGGCAAAACTACGTTTGCAAAACTGAACCGTGAATCCCAGCACAAGTGAGTTACCAAAATTTTTCCTTCCAGGTGGAAACTCAATCCGAAAATCAAAAATCCCTCGAGTTGGAAATGCTCAATAAACCCACAGTTTTCAGTTCCAATGTTCCTGGCTTTTAAATATGAGCCCTCACAGACACGAAAACGGGACTGCAAGGTACATAAACAGATTGATCTGAAATGTTTCCAGCCCTTAATAACAACTCTATTCTAAAAGGTGCTCTTTAACTGTAATAAAACTAAGATAGCAAAAGGCAAAGGAAGCGTCTTGGGGTTTGGGCTCGCACACAGTCCTTGTGTTTTGCAAACTCTACCACGTAACTTAATTTGCAAAGAGGCAGAAGGACTGGCGCTTGTAATCCAGCATTGTGTTTTCTGGAAGCCCAAGTCCAGGATGAATGAGCTTTAACTCTGTCTACGGCGTATTTATTTGCATCCTCACGTGGCACCGCATAGCCAAAAAGCGCTGCGCCGGGGCCAGCGCGGGGCGCGCCTGAGAACCTGAAAACTTTACTTTGCAAACTAGTGGAGCTGGGAGGCAGCTCGGACGCAGATTCCCTTGCCTTTCCCTGAACTGCACCCATGCCAAGCACACGAGGTCTTTCCTAGCACCACCCCCTGCCTACAGCTCCACACAAAGGCGCGTGGGTGCCGGCAGGACCCCTCTCCAAAGTTGAGCGGAGAGATAAGAAAGAGCCGAGCGGGAGAGGACCGGGCGTCGCGGGAGATACTCACAGGGTGACCGTGCGGTTGGGCAGAGTATCTGGGGGCAAGACCTGCGCGAGCTCCAGGCTGCTGCACACCACCTTGCCCTCGGCGGCGCCCGCCGCCCTGCCAGCCCCTCGGGGCCGCCCATCGTGCTTGCAGCCGGCGGGCAGCGCCGCGGCGCCGCCGCCGCCGCCGCCTCCCAGCAGCGCGAGCAGCGCTAATAGCGAGAGCGGCAGCCGCAGCGGCGGCTGCGCGCGGCCCCGCCGGCGTCCGGGCGGCTCCATGCCCGGGCCGGGGCCTGCGGGGCGAGCGGCGGCGCACTGGCCTAGCGGGCCGCCCCGGAGCCCGGGCGGGCAGGAGCGCGGCGCGGGCCCAGTGGCGCCCGGAGCCTCATGGCTGCCGGAGGACGGGCCCTCCCCGGCGCCGACATGCTCCTTTGTCCGCTGCGGCTGCGCTGGGCCTCGAGGGAGCCGGGGGTCACGGCCGTACGGGTCCCAGCGCCACTCTACCGCCCGGCGCGAGAACCGCCTCGTCCCCCTCCTCCTCCGCCGCCGCCGCCGCCGCCGCCGCCTCCTCCTCCTCCCCTGGCCAGGACCCGCGGCGGCTCCTCCCAGCCCGCCGCCGCCGGCCGCCCCCGCCCCTTCCCCTCCTCCTTCCCGGCTCTCCTGCTCTGCCGGTGTCTGCAGCTGCCCGGGACTTCGGGGAGGAGGCGCGCGCTCCCGCGACCTGCCGAGCCCGACTCCGACCCGGTGCGCGCCCGGGCCTCGGCCTCGGGGCAGGAGTTGTGGGGAGCCCGCGGGAAGGCGGTAACTCGTAGAGAGAAGGGAGGAAAGTTCGAGTCCAAACTCCAGCCGCGGTGGCCACTCTCCTGCTCTTTTCCCTTCGCCGCCACCGCGCTCGCACTGCGGGCACAAGACAAAGCCGTCTTGTGCGCTCCTGGAGACTGCCCATGTGGCCCAAGGAGCCTGGCCCGGAGGATGGAGTGGGGACGAGAGCAGGGAATTTCCCTGACCAACCCTATGGGAAAAGTACCCAAAACCAAGTGTTTCGGAAGGAATCGCCTTCTCACCTCATTATGGTAGTCTCATTTGTCCCAAATACTCTGGAGCCAGGAAACAGGTTCCTCTTCAATACAGTGAACAATCTGAAGCTGTTTCTGGCCTTCAGCAACAACAGCGATGGTCTCTAGAGGATGCACCTGGACCTCACTAGAAAGGCAGCCTTTTGAAAGAAATTTGACAGGCAAAGATACTTGAGATGTTCACCAGTTCGAGCAATAATGAGCAAACCCTCCAAGAAACCCCAACAGAATTGATTACTCTGACTTCCAGCCTCGCCCTAACATTTGCAAGCCCAGGGCTTGCCTACCCTATGTTTAAAATTTTACAAGGACTGTATCATGCTAATAAAATATATTCTGTGCTCCTGCCTTGAAAAATTACCTTCATAACAACCTGGAAGGTTTGTAAGCAGGATTCTCAGACACCTTGGAGTTTCTCCCTGAAACATGGCAGGTGGGAAAGAGTCAGATCCAAATCTTTGGCCTGTACACCCTCACCGCCTTTGCATCCTGTGCCCAGCTATCTTCAAGGACAAGAGGGGATTTTTTGTACCTATGTGTGAACACCGCAGCCCACAAAACCAAGTTCTGTTCACACTTTCTAATAGCCACCCTCTGTGCACCTCGATCTCAGTTGTGCCTAAACCAGTTGTTGGGTCCTTCATTGGGAGGACAGTTCTCAGAAGAAGCTAGCTCAGGGCCAAGAAGTGGCTTCGGTAATATCAGTCAGGGAATTCCAGGGTCCTAAGTCTTGGGGACATAGTGGGTACCCAGGCTTTAGGTGCTGACCTGGAGATTTTTCACCCCATAAGAGTCAGGTTGGTGTCCTGTAAAATGGAGGGCCCAGAACACGGTTTTTCTTGCTTGGATCTAAGGACACTACTGCCTCTGGCCCCTACAAAATTTATCTTAGGGACCAATTTCCAGGAATCTATTTATCTGCCTAGAGCTTTGTCAATAGGAAGTAAACAAAATAAATGGGCCGGGCGCGGTGGCTCACGCCTGTAATCCCAGCACTTTGGGAGGCCGAGGTGGGCGGATCACGAGGTCAGGAGTTTGAGACCAACCTGGCCAACATAGTGAAACCCTGTCTCTACTAAAAATACAAAAAATTAGCCGGGCGTGGTGGCGGGTGCCTGTAGTCCCAGCTATTCGGGAGGCTGAGGCAGGAGAATGGCGTGAACCCGGGAGGTGGAGGTTGCAGTGAGCCGAGACTGTGCCAGTGCACTCCAGCCTAGGCGACAGAATGAGACTCTGTCTCAAAATAAATAAATAAATAAATAAATAAATAAATATAAATAAAATAAATGGTCTCCATTTATCATACACTGTTGTATTAAATTTGAATGGCAGTTCATTTGACCAACCCAACCATGTCCAGTGCTGTCTAATAATACATTCTGTGATTGTATAACTGTTCTAGTTCTTCGCTGTCTAATATGGTGGCCAACTGTGGCTACATAGTGTGTGGAATGTAGATAATGTGCAATAAGAGTGAATTTTTCATTTCGTTTTAATTAATTTACATTTGAATTTAAATGCCCAGTGGCTACCCTGTTGGTGTTGAACAACATAAGCCCAGACACTATGATGGAAAGGAAAAGTGGGAGATTATCGCCACCATTAAGTGACTTCAGATCTATAAATAACCTTAGAAGGCAAACTGGTGCCTCTGTGTTAAGGTGGGTGAAATGGATCACATTTCTCTTGAATTTATCTGAAGAATTATTATTCCCTAACAAAATCATGATCTGTTTTTTGATTAAGATAAAACCTTACTACAGATTGAGTATTGAGCATCCCTAATCCAAAAATCCAAAACCTGAAATGCTCCAAAATCCAAAACTTTTTGAGTTCTGACAAGTAATACCTCAAGTGCAAAATTCCACACCTGACCACATGTGATGGGTCACCATCAAAATGCAGACACACTAGGCAGTTTACTAGCATCCCCAAGGGAAAAAAGCCCCTCCCAGCCCTTTTCTGCTGCTATATATCTTTTCAGGGCATGCCCAGATTCCCCCATGCAAGCGTGCCCCCAAAGGTAATCAAATGGCATGTGTGCAGGCTGGATTCGCCAAGGACAAGTTCTGCACAATGCCCACGTTGGGCCTTCATCTACATGCATTACTCACTGTGGGTTTGCTCTTTTGTTGTTTTTCGGTTTTTGTTTTCTCCTTCTTTGCTCTGTGGTGTAAAGCTATTGGTGGTATAAATAAATATCAGGCCGGGCGCAGTGGCTCACACCTGTAATTCCAGCACTTTGGGAAGCAAAGGCTGGTGGATCACGAGGTCAGGAGTTTGAGACCAGCCTGGCCAACATAGTGAAACCCTGTCTCTACTAAAAATACAAAAAATTAGCCAGGTGTGGTGGCGGGCACCTGTAATCCCAGCTACTTGGGAGGCTGAGGCAGGAAAATCGCTTGAACCCAGGAGGTGGAGGTTGCAGTGAGCCGAGATTGTGCCACTGCACTCCAGCCTGTGTGACAGTGCAAGACTCCATCTCCAAAAAAAAAAAAAAGAAATAGCAAAAAAGCCTGCAGTTAATCTGTGGTTATCAGTGATAAAAAGAGGAAGCATTTATTATGTTTATGCAGTAGAGAATCCAGTTGTTACAGAAACTGGACAGTGGTGTAGGTGTGAAATTTCTTACAGAAAAGTAAGGTGACAGTGACTGCCGTGTATAATCTGAAGAAACAGAAGGATAAATTGTTGAAGATGTATGCTAAAAGTGGTAAACACAAGTAAATGAACAATAGGAAAACATTGTATGATGCAAAATATGAAGATCTCAATTGTGCACTGAAAAAGTGGATCCATCAGCATCACAGTGACCACATGCCACTTAATGGTATGCTGATCACGAAACAAGCAAAGATCTATCACAATGAATTTGAAATTGAAAGGAACTGTGACTACTCAACAGGCTGGTTGCAGATATTTAAGCAAAGACATAGCATTAAATGTTTAAGGATTTGTGGTGATAAAGCATCTGCTGATCAGAAAGCTGCGGAAAAAGTCATTAATGAGTTTGCCCGTATCATCGCTGATGAAAACTGGATACCAGAACACGTCTATAATGCTGACGAAACATCACTATTTTGGCATCATTGCCCCAGAAAGACACTGACGGTGGCAGATGAGACAGCCTCTATAGGAATTAAAAATGCCAAGGACAGAATAGCTGTGCTGGGATGTGCTAATGTTGCAGGCACGCATAAGTGTAAACTTGCTGTGATAGGCAAAGGTTTGTCCTCTCTTTTTTTCAAGGAGTGAATTTCTTACCAGTCCATTATTCTGCTAACGAAAAGGCATGGACGACCAAGGACATCTTTTCTGATTGATTTTACAAACATTTTGTACCAGAGGCATACAGTCACTTCAGGAAAGCTGAACTGGATGACGACTACAAGATTTTATATTCCTTGACAACTGTTCTGCTTATTCTCCAGCTGAATTTCTTTTTTTTTTTCTTTTTTTTTTTTTTTTTGAGACGGAGTCTCGCTCTGTGGCCCAGGCTGGAGTGCAGTGGCGCAATCTCGGCTCACTGCAAGCTCCGCCTCCCGGGTTCACGCCATTCTCCTGCCTCAGCCTCTCCGAGTAGCTGGGACTACAGGCGCCCGCCACCACGCCCGGCTAATTTTTTTGTATTTTTAGTAGGGACGGGGTTTCACCGTGGTCTCAATCTCCTGACCTCGTGATCCGCCCACCTCGGCCTCCCAAAGTGCTGGGATTACAGGCGTGAGCCACCGCGCCCGGCCCTCTCCAGCTGAATTTCTTATCAAAAATCCTGTTTATGCCATGTACTTCCCCACAAATGTGACTTTATTAATTCAGCTATGTGACCAGGGTATCCTTAAAGCATTGAAGGATAAATATAAAAATACTTTCTTGAACAGCATGCTAGCAGCAATAAACAGAAGAATGGGTGAGGAGGTTTTCAAAAAAAGTTTAGTATGAGGCCGTATGTAGTGGCTCATGCCCGTAATCCCAGCACTTTGGAAGGCCGAGGCAGGTGGATCACCTGAGGTCAGGAGTTCAGGACCAGCCTGGCCAACATGGTGAAATCCTGTCTGTATTTAAAAATACAAAAATCAGCCAGGCATGGTGGCGGGCACCTGTAATCCCAGCTACTTGAGAAGCTGAGACAGGAGAATTGCTTGAGCCTGGAAGGCGGAGGTTTCAGTGAGCTGAGATCACGCCATTGCACTCCAGCCTGGGTGACAAGAGCAAAACTCCATCTCAAAAAAAATAAAAATAAAAAGAGTTTAGTCTGAAGGATGCCATATATACTGTTGCCTGTGCTTGGAACATAGTGACTACAGACAGAGTTGTGCATGCCTGACACAATCTCTGGCCTGCAAGTATGTTCAGTGATAATAAACAAGGTAGTGACTTTGAAGGATTGTGTATGTCAAGTGAGGAAGAAAATAATGGCTGATCTACTTACACATGCAAAAAATATACCCCCAATGTCTGTCTGTCTGTAAGCTGGAAGAAGTGAACATCAGACAATGTTTATCATGGATAATGAGGCTCCAGTTGTTCATTCCCTGACCAATGATGAAGTAGCTGAAATGGTTTTGAATCAAGTTGATTATGATAATCAGTGACAATGAAGATGATGTTAACACTACAGAGAAAGTGCCTATAAATGACATGGTGAAAATTTGCGATGGGCTTACTGAAGGACCAAAGCAATGTTCATTCATAATAGAACAAGAAATCATGTTGGTTTATATAATCAAAGAGGGACTTCCAAGACAAAAACAGTTGGTAATGGGGCAGATGACTGGAGAAAACATTTTAAAAAGGCATCCAGCTGAATGCCTCAGAGGACCCACTTTCTAGTCCTTATTTCTAAGATTTCTTCTTACCTAAAAAAATAAAATACAGTGTATAGTAACTATATAATCAAAACACAGCATCGTAGGTGGAGACTGAACATCGCTGTTGCTTGTTGTTCTTATTGTTTAACAGCTGATGGAGGTATTCTGGGGGTGCTACTCTGCTGCTTAGTTACCCTGAACACTTTATCTTTTCACTGCATTAATGGTATGTCATGTTTTCTACTGTTAAGTACTTATGTGTGAATAAATGTAAGAAAATGATTATTTATCAGTAGCGTATACATTCAGAGTCAGGAATGATGGTGATGCCAAACAACCACAGATTATCCACGTGGGTGGCTGAGCTAGGGACACCTTTGCTCTCTGATGGTTTGATTGACACAAACTTTATTTCCTGCATAAAATTATTTAAAATATTGTATAAATTACCTTTGCTATGTGAATAAGGTGTATATGAAACATAAAAAAATTTTGTTTTTAGACCTGGGTCCCATCCCCAGAATATCTCATTATATATATGTAAATATTCCAAAATCCAACATAAAAACACTTCTGGCCAGCTATGGTGGCTCGTTTCTGTAATCCGAGCACTTTGGGAGGTCAAGGTAGGAGGATCTCTTGAGGCCAGGAGTTCAAGGCTGCAGTGAGCTATGACATCACCACTGCACTCCAGCCTGGGGAAAAAGCAAGACCGTGTTTCAAAAACAAAACAAAACAAAACTTTTGATCCCAAGCATTTGAGATAAGATGTGCAACCTATATAGCAATATGATAGTTATTAATAACCATAAAAACCATTTATATTGATGTAGCCAGAAATAGTCACGTTGAAGTTAAAGTATGGGAATATTTTGAAGTCTATAGTTGAAGTAAGTAAATGTGTCTATTTTGAAATGTTTACCACTAATACTAATATCAATTTGGTATATATCCTCTTTTTACTTCATTGTAGTTGAAAAAGTTATTAAAAAGTACAGAATTTTCAGAAAAAAAGAGATATCCAAGTGGTACCATGAATCCAAGGATTAATATGGAGAAAATGTTTTTATTATAGGGGTAATTTCAGCCACTGTTGCACAGAAATCACTCATACTATCTTTGAAAAAAACAAAAGGTCTTTATAGATCACATACACTAGTATGTTAAAGCTGGAACTAACTTGAGAAAGTATATTTTTCAGCAGTGTAGTCATTCGAATGCCCAGAACCCTGAGTTATTATTATATCCCAGCATGGGTTTATGAGGACATGACAAATAATCCTTTCTACACTAACAAAGGTCTCAGAGGATGACACTTTCTGAAACTGTCTCTTACCCCTCAGTCACACCAAAATCTAAGCTTGAATTAAGCTACCCTAGCCCGGACAGCCTCTTGCCAAGCAGGTCTATCTACTGCTAATCCTCCCTCAGGCCTCAAGAGCATCACACCATTTGCAGCTGAAGAAATTAATAGGTCCTTTGAAAGTTCTCACTGTGTTTGTAATTGTTCTACTTTAGAATGTGCTATAGAAATCACCTGTTAACCATACCCAGGCATATATTGTCCAGCAGAACTGTATTGCATCAACTGTTGCTTTAAGGATGGTAGATGGACCACATTCCAACGATTCTGTGTGGCGAATCCTGTCTTGTGTTACGTGAGGCTTGTAGGAGAGTCAAGAGAAATACACAAATATGCTTTGTTTTTCTTCTTAATAGAGAAACTGTATTAACTCTGTGTAGGTATGTGTGTAAATATATATATTTATATGTGTAAACAATGAGTATGTATATATGTAAGTATACATGTTTATAAAAAATGTGTGTATCCATATGTATCATTAACGATTTTTTCATGTCTGTCTTTCTTCTCTACTACCTGACTATGAGCTTCTGAGAGCTTTTCTTTACCTGCTTCTTAAATCACTCCGTCCCACCTTCCATTATTCCCTATTACATTACTCCAGAATCTAGACTTATTATCTAGATGGAATCTTGATAATCTTCACAGCTTGTCCAAACCAGCACATAGCTTATTTTCTTATTTGTTTACATTTTTATGTTGTTAGCCTCCCCCACTAATATCAGCTCTATGATGCTCTTATTTACTTTTTATGACACACACTGTTGGTTGCTGCCACAGAGCCATTCTCAAACTTTTTCTCCCTTAGAGCTAGGTAATGACTTTCCCAGCCTCTGTTGGTGGTCATATGGCCCAGTCGTAGCCAAGAAGAATTAAAGGCTATGCTGTTCAATATGGTAGCTATGAACCCGGAATATCTGAGACAGGTCTCAGTTAATGTAGAAAGTTTATTTTGCTGAGGTTGAGGACATGTGACAAAGCTCGTGACAAAGCCTTAGGTGGTCCTGATGACACGTGCCCAAGGTGGTCGGGGCACAGCTTGGTTTTACACATTTTAAGCAGGGAGGGGGTTTCCAGGTCACAGGTAGGTGAGAGACAAATGGTTGCATTCTTTTGAGTTTCTGATTAGCCTCTCCAAAGGAGGCAATCAGATATGCATTTATCTTGGTGAGCAGAGCGATGACTTTGAATAGACTGGAAGGCAGGTTTGCCCTAAGCAGTTCCCAGCTTGACTTTTCCCTTTAGCTTAGTGATTCTGGGGTCCCAAGATTTATTTTCCTTTCACATAGCCTCTAGACACATGTAGGTAACTAAATTTATTTATGTATTTATTTTTTGAGACAGGATCTCGATCTGTCACCCTGGCTGGAGTGAAGTGGTGGGATCATAACTCACTGTGGTCTCGAACTCCTGGGCTCAAGCAATCCTCCCGCCTCAACCTGCTGAGTAGCTAGGAAAATGGGCACACGCCACCATGACCAGCTAACTCTTTTTTTTAAGGGATGGGGTCTTATGTTGCCCAGGATGGTCTCAAACTCCTGAACTCAAGCAATCCTCCTGCATCGGCCTTCTAAAGTGCTGGGATTACAGGCTTGAGCCACTGCCCCTAGGTATAAATTTCAATTTTAATTAATTAAAATGAAATAAAACTAAACATTCAGTTCTTCAGGCAGTCTAGCTATACTCAAGTGCTCACAAGCTACATGCCACTGGTGGATACCATTTTGGACAACACAGACTATAGCATAGTTCCAACATCTCAGAAAGTTATTCTGGTCGACACCAATGTGAGGGGAAGCTGACGGAGAAGCTGCAGGATGGAGTGGTGTGTGTGTGTGTGTGTGTGTGTGTGTGTGTAGTGGTGTGTGTGTGTGTGTGTGTGTGATGCAAAGAGGTTTCCATGAGAAGACCTCTCTCTCACCACACCCATTCTTCATGCTTTGGACATGGTCTTGTGAGAACATTGTCCTGTGAGGCCTGGAGCTGAAGCAGGTATTTTGTGACCACCAGACAAACAGTCTAAAGGAAAATTCCAACATAATAAAAGGTAACGGAAGGACAGAAACCATCTAGGTCCCTGAGGTCATAGTTGAACTGCCAGTCAACTCTCTGGATTTATTTATCAATAACGAGTATTCCCAGGTTTAAGCCACTCCTATTATGGTCTTCTAGGACCAAGAACAGTGCCTGACACATAGAAAGAACTCAAAAACACTTGTTGATTCACGTAGTTAAATTTTATTCATTTTTATGTTCTAAACATCACAGTTCCTTGTGTATATTGGCTAAGGACTAAAAGTTTTGTTAGAAATAAATATTTTGAATAACTAGGCATAGACTCCCAGCTAAAGTCAAATAACTTGAGATGATTGACTAAAGTTCAGTCATCTGTAGTCAAATGGAAATCTGTAATGTTACGATGAAATTAACAGCAGAACAGCAATTTTTAGCACTTGAAATGTCTCAGTGACACCTCTATAAGCCCTGTTAATAAACAGACATTCTCTGTTTATATTTAATATTAATTTGTTAATTTTATCATTTAATATTAATTTGTTAATTTTGACAGCTGTAGTTTATATTTTTGGGCATTACATAGCATGTGCTATCATATGAGCTTGGTCATTATTCAGGATCCAGATAGGAACAGCAGTAGTATCTCAAATAACCTCTAGCTTCTTTAGACAGCATTGGCTCCTGTTTTGTCTTACTAGTTGCTAGAAATAGTGACATTTGACAAGTTGCTATATCTCATCTTTCAAAATGAAAGCTTGAACTGGAATCAGTTTTAAAGTGCTATGATTTTTATCTTGCTGAACCATGAATTCTTCTTTTGTTTGTCTGCTGCAGCCAGACTATTATTGGAATGTATTCCTGTGACAGTTAAATGCTCTCTTTAGATGATCAAATACCTTTCTGAAATGGTATATTCTTTACCCACTCCAGTGTAATTACCATCAATTGTAAATATAAGGAAGAAGTATGGGGCAAAAATTGACCAGCAGTGCCATGTGGGGAATTGCTTTCATGCAATGGTAGTTTCCAGGTATACAACCAGGCAGGTGAGCACAGATGTCATCGAATAGGAAGGCTCACAGTTCAAATTAAGATGCTCAAATCACACAGTTTATCACATCAATCTAAAACATACAGTGAGAAGCAAAGGAAAGAGGGTAGATTAATCCATGAACGATAGGGTACAAACAGATGAAAGGTCACGTCACCTGAATATCACACAATGCTCACATGAACTGTCTGGATTAATTCACGTTTTTGTCTTTCTCTTGCCAAACTCAGCCACATCAGCTTTCCCCACTGACGGTGTGATTGCAAAAACCAGAGTTGAGGTCTAAGAACAAAGTGGCCCAACAGATGTAAAATACATGGGGCCAGTTGCTTTATTAGAGAGATGCAGGGGCAATGATGCCGGGCCACAATTATAACTTGCCAAATAGCCCAGTAAGCATTTATGTACTTTATTATTCCTCTTGGACAGAGGATATATGGGGCCAGACTGTATGTCACCAATGGGTGGCTTATTTTCAGTGCAATAAATATTGAGTGCCTCATATGCATATTTCATGAATCAATGAATATTTGGTGCATACTCAGTCCTTCTATACTATGTTTAAGTAATTTTCTTATTTGTTCCACTGTTTTTGCCAGTTTACCACATATGTACTCAACTTACTTTTTCCATGTGTCATAAGCTATTGGCTTCTATACTTAGTATTATATATTCTCCTTGCTTTCCCCCCTTATTTTCCATAGCAGAATTAAATATTCCTAAATAATACTGATAACATATTACATGAAAGAAGAAGGAACAGAGTTAGGGAGAAATTTTAAAATATAGCCCATACTAGAAATATAGCTAGTTTCCCCTCAAAGCATTATTTTCTGAGTATCTATTGCCCAAAGATAATTACAATCTGCCTTTTCATTTTGGCTATCTATGTTATTATCAGATTTTGTCCTGATAATACCAACTATAATGATGATCATCTGTCAGCCAACTAATAACTGTTCATGATAGGCTCAGTAGCAGATTTGCCAATCGTGAAATTTCCTCAAAATCTTTTTTCTTAAGCAAAGGAAAAAAATTCTACTTCCTTTGTGTCAGTTAACATACCAAAATCCATTTGTTGAGCCAAGCAGAATGAGAATGGATATTTGAAATTATGTCTTTCTTAAAGTAATTACAGTGGTAGTCTTGAATCTACCTCTGAACCAATATGTTGATAACACAAATAACTTCCTGTTATTTGGACTTCTACATTTATTTTTTAATACTTTGTTGTATCATTTAGAGGCCTCAAACATTATTACATTGTAAATAATTTGGTTGTATAAATTAGTGAAATATAAAAAATTTTAGGTTAAGCCTGGGCACAGTGGCTCATGCCTGTAATCCCAACACTTTGGGAGGCCAAGGCAGGTGGATCACCTGAGCTCAGGAGTTCAAGACCAGCCTGGCCAAGATGGTGAAACCTCGTCTCTACTAAAAATACAAAAAATTAGCCGGGCATGGTGGTGGGCGCCTGTAATCCCAGCTACTCGGGAGGCTGAGGTGGAGAATTGCTTGAACCTGGGAGGCGGCGGTTGCAGTGAGCTGAGATCGCACCACTGCACTCCAGCCTGGGTGACAGAGTGAGACTCTGTCTAAAAAATAAATTAAGGTAAATACATTATTTTACTCATTACATGAACATTTTTAGTACTTTGTTATGATTATTTTACTTGACATGTCAATAAATCAAAACACATTTATATTTTTGTATAACTCCAAGAATGCTAAATTTAAAGGAAAGTACTCAATAAGCATTGAGTGCCTCATATATATTTAGTGAATCATAAATATATGGTATATATTCAGTCCTCCTATTCTTTACTACATATAAGTAATTTCTCATTTGTTCCACCATTTTCATCTGTTCACTACATAGACAGGAAAAACAATTGATTTTGAAGTCAGGAAATCTGGATTAACATATTGACTTCAGCTTTAGCTGGCTTACCTTGGGCAAATTACTTAACTTCTTGTTACCTAGTTTTCTTCATTTTCTGTGAGGTTTCAATTAAATTAAATTAAAAACAGCTTTTAAGCGATAGGTCTCACTCTGTCACCCAGGCTGGCGTGCAATGGCATGATCATAGCTCATTACAACCTGTACTTCCTAGGCTCAAGTGATCCTCCCACCTCAGCCTCCTGAGTAGCTGGGGCTACAGGTGTGTGCCACCGTGCTTAATTTCTTATTTTTTGTACAGATAGGTTCTCGCTCTGTTGCCCAGGCTGGTCTCAAACGCCTGGGCTCATGTGGTTCTCCTGCCTCAGCCTCCCAAAGTGCTGGGATTACATGCCACTGTGAGCCACTGTACCTGACCTAATTGAATGTAACTTTGAAAACATGACTTTCACATAACAGATGCCTAATAAAGATTGGCTGAATATGAATCTAGCCCATTGCCTCATATTCCAGATGAAGAAACTGAAACCGAGAGAGGTAAAATGAATGTGTCTAAGGTTATATCCTTGGTTCATGTAAAATTTGAACCACAACTCTGGGTTGTGATGTAATTCCGTTCCCTTATTAACCTGTTATCAGATTTTCCTATAAATCTAGTAAAACATTATGAATTAGATAAGTCACTCACTAAATTTCTGTTTCCCTGCCTGCAAAATTGAAGGTAATCATTGTCCCCCTACATTCCAGCAATATTAGAAAGGTGAAGAGATAATGCATGGAAGAAACCACAGGGAAAAACATTCTATGTAGCCATATCATTATAAACATAAATTTGAAAAGCATTTAATCTTTAGTAACACTACATTGCAATTACATATATCAGTTTCTTTCATCTCTAGATCTCTAAATCCCAACAGTGTGAGTGCTGTGAACATTCTTAGACAACAATTCCACCAGCAAGGCAAAATGGAGAATTGAGTCAGTCATACAGAAAAGTCAGGAGAAGGCAAGCCCATATTCTTCACATTGCCTGACTTTTACAGTCCTACTTGTCCAATGAAGTACCTCGATTATCCTCATCCCTTTGTAAGTGAATATCCATCCTTCTGAAGATTAATATACATACATTCTAAGTTCAGCTCAGTAAAAGCTTCTGAATGTATGTTGCATGAGAGAGGAAAGCTTTTGTCTTATTACCGTATTTTCAGCACTTTTAATAGCACCTGGCATGCAACAAACACTCCATAAATATTTACTGAAAAAGTGAATAAGCAAAAGAATGGATAGGATTTCTCTATTCATCAATTTGAAGGAAACCTCTTAATTACATAAGCATAAAAAATATAAAGCAAGAAGGTACCCATTGCCTTGAGGGGGTCTTTTTTTTTTTTTTTTAATAGGTTGACTAAAACTGTTCTTTTTTTTCTTTTTTGAGACAGTGTCTTGCTCTGTCACCCAGGCTGGAGTGCAGTGGCACGATCTCAGCTCACTGCAACCTCCGCCTCCCAGGTTCAAGCAATTCTCCTGCCTCAACCTCCCAAGTAGCGGGGATTACAGGAATGCGCCACCACGCCCAGCTAATTTTTGTATTTTTAGTAAAAACGGGGTTTTGCCATGTTGGTCAGGCTGACCTCGAACTCCTGACCTCAGGTGGTCCACCCACCTTAGCCTCCCAAAGTGCTGGGATTACAGGTATGAGTCACCCCGCCTGGCCTAAAACTGTTCTTTTAAACATCTTTTTAACTTTAGCATAGTCATATGCTCTAGCTAAAAAATAATAATAATCTCATACCCTTGCTGAAAATTCTAGACTATTTATAATACTGCCTATTCAACATTGCCTCTTAAATGTTTAAAATGGTCCTCAGACTCAATGTCTCCCAACAGCATCGTGATCCTCCCCTGTAAACCAGTCTTCCTCCAGGATTTCCTATTGTGGTGAAAGGGGTAGGGGAAGTGTCATGTGAGTAAACTTATAGGGGCAAAGGAGATTCTTGGTAGATGGGATGGAGACTTTGAAGACCAAGACCCTTTTGACATACAGTAGCATTATGTCTCTCTTAAGTAGTCTTGAGGTAGTTCTATTGTGAGTAAATAATGTTTTAGCTGCACTCTGGGAGAGGGAACAGCTTGTGGAAGGATCTTGTAGCTGGAAAGAAAATGGAACATTTGGGAAAATGAGAAAAGACCAGGGCAGTGAAGCACAGGGAAAGAGTGCTATCCAATAAGACTGGTGACATAGAAAAAGCTAAGATCCAGGGAGGCTTGTGGCTTTGTTTATTAAGAATGATGTTTTTGGTCAGGCATGGTGACTTATGCCTGTAATCCCAGCACTTTGGGAGGCTGAGGCTGGTGGATCACCTGAGGTCAGGAGGTTGAGACCAGCCTGGCTAACATGGTGAAACCCCGTCTCTACTAAAAATACAAAAAAATAGCCAGGCATGGTGGCATGTGCCTGTAATACAAAAAAATAGCCAGGCATGGTGGCATGTGCCTGTAATTCCCAGCTACTTGGGAGGCAGAGGCAGGAGAATGGCTTGAACCTGGGAGGTGGAGGTTGCAGTGAGCCAAGATCATGCCATTGCACTCCAACCTGGGCAACAGAGCAAGACTACATCTCAAAAAAAAAAAAAAAGAAAAAAGAATATTTTTCACTTTAGTAAAGGTTGGAAGCCATTGAAGGATTTAAAGCAAAGGAAAGACAATAAAAGTTGCATTTTTATATGCCTCTTTCGACTCCTGTGTTGAGATTGGAAGGTGATGAGAGACTGCACAATAATATATTCAGGGAAACCATTAGGAGTCTGTAGCGGTAGATCAGAGATTCACGCAGCTTCAACTAGAAAGATGGGAATGGAGATGAAAAGAAGTGAAAGTGATGACACAGTATTTAAGAAACAAGACTCATTTTCATGATCGTTTGGATAGAAGACATAAGGGAGGGAAAATGTGAAAAATTACTCCGTTTTTTCCCTGAGTGGATGTGGATGCCATTCATTCACCACAGCATGTTGCTGTTGGGAGACGTTGAGTCTGAGGTCCATTTAAACATTCAAGAGGCAATGTTGAATAGGCAGTGTTATAAATAGCCTGGAGTTTTCAGCAAGGGTGAGAGATTATTATTATTTTTAGTTAGAGCACATAAACTTTATTTGAAACCATAGGTGTGGATGGGATTCCCTAAGTAGAAAAATTAGAGGAGAAAGGAAAATGGATAAGGTAGCATTTTTCCTAAAGAAAGCCCACTTTTTTATTTTTATTTTTATTTATTTATTTTTTTGAGATGGAATTTCACTCTGTCACCCAGGCTGGAGTGCAATGGAGTGATCTCAGCTCACTGCAACCTCCGCCTTCCCGGTTCAAGTAATTCTCCTGCCTCAGCCCCCGAGTAACTGGGATTACAGGCGCCCGCTACCACGCCCGGCTAATTTTTATATTTTTAGATTTCGCCATATTACCCAGGCTGGTCTCAAACTCCTGGCTTCAAGTAATCTTCCTGCCTTGGCCTCCCAAAATGCTGGGAGTACAGGCATGATCCACTGCACCCTGCCAAGAAAGCCCACTTTTTTTTTTTTTTTTTTTTTTTTGAGACGAAGTCTCGCTCTGTCGCCCAGGCTGGAGTGCAGTGGCGCAATCTCGGCTCACTGCAAGCTCCGCCTCCCGGGTTCACGCCATTCTCCTGCTTCAGCCTCTCCGAGTAGCTGGGACTACCGGCGCCTGCCACCACGCCCGGCTAATCTTTTGTACTTTTAGTAGAGACGGGGTTTCACCGTGGTCTCGATCTCCTGACCTCGTGATCCGCCCGCCTCGGCCTCCCAAAGTGCTGGGATTACAAGTGTGAGCCACTGCGCCCGGCGAAAGCCCACTTTTAAATGCTGGGAGAGGAGAAGGAAATGCAGAGATGGAATAAGAGAAGGTGTTGATGGCAGAGAAAGAATGACAAGAGAACACAGAATGAAACCTAAGTGTGGCATTTCCTTACGAATAACATAGTCAGAAACTAGTGATAAATCCCTGTGATCATTTGATGTTTTCTTCCCTTGCCAAGTTAATGAGATCACTTACTGTCAAGCAAGATTTCAAAAAACCTTTGTTTATCAAGAACACTGTGTATTTTAAATTAACCCCGCTTAAATTGCCTTCAGAAACACCAAAGGAGTTAAACACTAATTTAAACACAAAAGGGGAAGAAAAGACCAAAACGAAAAGCACAAAATCCCGTGTCCTCCATGCCACGCCCAGCTACACTCTGTCCTCCCCACCTCCATCCCCATCCCTGAGCAAACATATCCTTTTACCATTGGTGGCGCAGCTTTTTGTGCGATTGCCTCTGAGTTTTACTAGTAAGTATCGGAATTCCAGCTGACTCCTCTTCAGCTGTTGCAAGAGTCAAAAGAGAATAATTATTTTCTTTGTGTCTCTGCTCAGTCCTCAGGAGACAGAACTGAAAATTTCTTGCCAGATGGCACTTGAGGATGCACTTCTGAGGATTTTACTGTCATCAAGTTATAATGCAGGATGCCTGAGAAGTCAATCATTGAATCAGGGCCAACTTTTGCCTCTTTGTTTGTGGCCCTTAAAGATAAATATTTAGTCTAATTTTTACAAGGTCTCTAGCAAAAGCTTCCTCTTTGGGCAAAAATAGATAAAAGTATTAGGGCAGACTTTTAGAGAGAATTTTTCTTTGTCTCCAGAACATTAGAGTAGAGGTCGGTAATCTTTTTCTGTAAAGGACCAGATGGTAAATACATTAGCTTTTGCTAGCTAACACAACAGTCTCAGTTGCAACTATTACGGTGAAAGCAGCAATAGACAATACATGAATGAATGCAACTGTGTTTCAATTAAACCTTATTTATAGCCATGGAAATTGGAGTTTCGTATAATTTTCATGTGAAATTATAATTTTATATGATTTTCATGTTGTTATTCTGATTTACTCCCTATGCACTTAAAAAATGCATAAACCATTGGAACTTGTGGACTTCATAAAAACAGATGGTGGAGTGACCCCTGCCCTAGAGGAAGACCATCATGGCAGCTTTTCTCCTGAGTTGTCACCACCTGCTTCCCTCCCCTAATAAGTAATTCAGAAAATTCAATTCCAGTTGTTGAAAATGAAAATGTTAAACCTTAGGGATAAAAAAAATCCCTAGCAATATTAGAGTTCAGTTTCTCCAGCATTCTTATTTAAGGCAATCTTAGTAGTCTGCACCATCCGAGGATAGCCATTTGCTTGTGGTTGATAAGACGTAATGGTGACAGCTCAGATAAGGCTCCCAACTACAAATTCTCACAACTCAAGCTGAGGTTGAATCAGAACTGTTGTCAGTAAAGATGGTGTGTGTCAATCTTTGGGCTGCAAAAACTAGGACAGAGCTATGATTGTTGCTGCAGATGTTTGAAATGTAATTAAAAGCACTTAGAGCCATTTTGAGAGGGAATCTAACCCAAGAAGTTCTTCTTTTGGTATCAGCCTGTAAAATCAATATGAATTCTTGAAATTCATTTTGAATGCTCAGGAGCCCTTAGCCTGAAATGACCTTGGGCCAATAATGTCTAGTAGGATAGAATGTGGTACAACTTTTTTACAGTTATTTCATTCTCTGTATTTGTTCCTGGCTGACTGCCATAAATGTAACTATTGGTGGGAATGCCTCAAGCCCTCATATTGAACAGGTAACCTCAACTTGCACCATCTACCAGAAACACAATACTGGTAAAAATGTAAAGATAAGGATGAGAACCAACTCCCTTGGGAGTCTTTCTCCATTGGCAAATGGATTTAATTCACATCTTAAAGTTTCATAACAGGAATATATTCCAAAAAAAGTCTGCATGTTTTCAGAATTTTTAGAAATTTTTCCTTGCAAACAGGCTGCCACAACCATTGTTGCTAAGAGATAGCACTAGGGCAATGATTTGTTCCTCTCTAGTAATAGGGACACTCATTTTACCAGTAAAGTTATCCAACACATTCAACAAGTGCATTTAGTCACAAAAATCGCGTCATCTGTACCCTCTTTAATCCGCTGGAAAAACAGAGGAAGCCAACCAGGCAAACCACTTAGATTCACCTAGGAACGTTAACTGCCTGCCCAGAGTCTTGACTTGAGCCCTGATGATCCCTCATTCCTGCCTCTACAGTCGATATTGATTATCCTCTTATGAAATAATTACTGGCAGGCCAGGGGGGATCTATACTCTTTTTGATTTTATGAGACTCTTGTTTGATTCCATCCAATACACGTAAGTATTGCCAGGTTTTATTAAATCCACTTTTGCTTATCACCAGCAGGTCAATTATGTATTCCCCCTAGACATCCCACCACAGCCCTTACATGAATTTTTGGTTAGAGACCTAGTCTTCTGGAAAAAAAAAAAATCCTGAATCCAGGTTGAAAGGACCTAACTCTGCCCTCCTAATCACCAACACTGCTGCAAAGCTATAAATAATACAATCTTGGACAGATTTAAACACCAAAACTGAAACTGATTTGACAATGGTATAAATTTGGACATTCCTCGTTGCCCTGTGTAGTTATTTAAGAATAAGCTTATGGTTGTCTTTTTTTTTTTCTTTTTTCTTTTTTGGAGATGAAGTCTCTCTCTGTTGCCCAGGCTGGAGTGCAGTGGCACCATCTTGGCTCACTGCAACCTCTGCCTCCCAGGTTCAAGCGATCTTCCTGCCTCGGCCCTCCTAGTAGCTGGGATTACAAGCAGTCACCACCATGCCCAGCTAATTTTTTTGTATTTTTAGTAGAGACTGGGGTTTCGCCATGTTGGCCAGGCTGATCTCAAACTCCTGACCTCAGGTGATCCACCTGCCTCATCCTCCTAAAGTGCTGGGATTACAAGTGTGAGCCACTGTGCCCGGCTTTATGGTTGTCTTAAACAAGAGGGAGGGAGGTGTGATGGTTAATTTTATGTGTCATTGTAACTGGGTTACGAATGCCCGGATTGCTGGTAAAACATTATTTCTCAGTATGTCTGTGAGGGTGTTTCCAGACAAGGCTAGCATTTGAAGTTATAGATTAAGTAAAGAAGATCACCTCCACCCATGTTGGTGAACATCATCCAATCTGTTGCAGGCCCAAAGAGAACAAAAAAAGACAGAAGAAGGATAAATTTGCTCTCCCAACTTGAGCTGGGCCATCCGTCTTCTCCTGCCCTTAAATACCTGGTTCTCAGGTCTTCAGGCTTGGATTGGACTTATAACACCAGCTTTCCTGGGTAATGTCACAGAAGGAGAACAGATCTGGCTTGCAGAAAACAGATCATGGGACTTCTCAGCTTTCATAATCACATGAGACAAGCCCAGTAAATATCTCTTTCTCTCTCTCTCTCTCTCTTCTGTTCTATTCTATTGGTTCTGTTTCTTTGGAGAATCCTGACTATACACAACGCCAAACATGAGGCCAAATACATAACTTTCTCCCATTTTCTCAACCTGCTGACAAGGCCAGACATGTATCCTTCACCTTTTCCCCTTAGCTAGCTTCTCATTATTTGTCTCATGAGTGATTAGCTAAAATTAAAACTGTATCTGTCCTGAAATTAACCACAGAGACAAAAGTGTCCTCTTTAGCTGGTTAACCAAGCCTCTCCTGATTGCAAAACAATTTCAACTGTAGGTTACTTGTACCTTGTCTACGACCCCCATAAAAGCCTAAGGGAAAACCACCCTGCTGAGAAACTCTGATCTTGAGATCTAGGGTGTACTCCCTATTGCAACGGTAAGAATAAAATCAATCTCCTTACTTGATCAGCTTGTGTCTTTGACAGATCTAAGGCAGGTAGAAAGGGACATTTACATCTTCCTTTTGGAATTACTTTACTGGGTTTGGTCTCTAACAAGTCCAGTCATGTGTAAGAGTATATTTCTAGGTGGTGAGAAGAATTACCTTGCTTGATTGAGGCAGATCTGGAACTAGGTATGAAACTAGTAAGAAAGAAGTTCTACAAGGACCTCCCAGTAGAAGATAAATAAATTATATAATTGCTACGGTTTGAATGTGTCCGCTCCAAAATTCGTTTTGAAACTTAATCCCCTTTGTGGTAGTATTAACAGGTGGACCCTTAGGGAAGTGATTACGACACAAGAGCTCTACTCTCATGAATATATTAGTGCCTTATAAAAGTGCTGGAGGGAACTAGCTCAGGACCCCTTTGCCTTCTGCCAAGTGAGGACAAAACATTCAGTGCATCATCCTGGAAGCAAAGATTGGATCCTCACTAGATACCAAACCATGATCTCGGACTTTCCAACCTCAGTCATAGTGAACAATGAATTTATGTTCTTTTTTTTTTTTTTTTTTTGGAAATGGAGTCTCGCTCTGTCACCCAGGCTGGAGTGCAGTGGCGCAATCTCGGCTCACTGCAAGCTCCGCCTCCCGGGTTCACGCCATTCTCCTGCCTCAGCCTCTCCGAGTAGCTGGGACTACAGGCGCCCGCCACCACGCCCGACTAATATTTTTTTGTATTTTTAGTAGAGACGGGGTTTCACCGTAGTCTCTATCTCCTGACCTCGTGATCCGCCCGCCTCGGCCTCCCAAAGTGCCGAGATTACAAGCGTGAGCCACCGCGCCTGGCCAAATTTATGTTCTTTATAAATTACTCAGTTTCAGATATTTTGAGCACAAATGGACTAAGAAAATAGCATAAAGTTGATCATTTTGTAGCAAGTTACTTTTGGTATTTCTTTCCCTTTTTGTACCTTTTAGCCTTCAGTACTCAGTAAATTACTTTCGGTCTTTCAGTCTGGTTCCAGCTGCACCATGAAGAATTAAGAGGAGAGTCCTGTGTTCCTTCTCAGAAGAAAACTTCAAGGAGGGAGCCACATCCTCTCTAGGTAGCAGAGAAAATTAATGAAAAATCTCTTAATACAAAACCAAGGTCTTTGAGGTCTCTTTCACCAGATATTCTTCCTGAATTGACAATTTCTAAGCTGAAACACTAACAACTTAAAGAAAGCATAACATTTTCTCTCACTTCACAGACAGGTAGAACATGTATTTCGTGAGCCTTCTTTTGAGTAGGGGTGAACACTAGCCATATAATGACATAAGATGTAATGAAATAAGAAAGTAATATTGGAAATTTAACTCTGGTTTTTCCCCTCACTTATATAACTATTATATTACAACTATTTGGGACCTCCCAAATGTCTCTGTAATTCATCTTCTGCCGATAACATAAATACAGTGTAGACATATGGACTTAAAGCTAAGAAGCAGGCCAGGCGTGGTGGCTCACACCTGTAATCCCAGCACTTTGGGAGGCCAAGGTGGGAGGATCACAAGGTCAGGAGTTCCAGGCCAGCTTGGCCAACATGGTGAAACCCCGTCTCTACTAAAAATACAAAAATTAGCCAGGTGTGGTGGTGCATGCCTGTAATCCCAGCTACTTAGGAGGCTGAGGCAGGAGAATCACTTGAACTCAGGCGGGAGAGTTTGCAGTGAGCTGAGATCATACCACTGCACTCCAGCCTGGGCAACATAGTGAGACTCTGTCCCAAAAATAAATAAATAAAATAAATAAAGTTGAGAAGCAGAAGCATTAAACTCTAAGCCTTCTAAACTCTTGCTCTCAGGGAGGATGTTTAATAGTGTTAATATCCACAACACATTTTACAATTACCGCAAAATACAGAGAAAGAAAAGAAATTCCTGAGTTCTAAGTAACTAGCAGCATGCACTATGTGGAAAGAATAGATGAAAGACCTTCCATTTTTACTGGAGATGATGATGTGTCTGCATCAATAATGTAAACTTTGAACAATTACAGATGCAGAGACTGGAAATAATTCTCTACAAGACTGAAAGTTCTCTGAAGCTGGTAATAAGCCTCTGATTAATGATGAGAGAATGAAGTAGGGCCACACCTCAGAAGATACAAGAAAGAAGATTGGCAGACCCATAAATGAAGAAGAGAAAAGATATCCAATGGATCATTTTTAAAGATGCTTTTTTTTTTTTTTTTTTTTTTGAGATAAGGTCTGGCTCTATCCCCCAGGTTGGAGTGCAGTGGCGCAATCACGGTTCGGTGCAATCACGGTTCACTGCAGCCTCGACTTCTGGGCTCAAGTGATCCTCTCACATCAGCCTCTGGAGTAGCTGGTATTATAGGCTCGGGCCATCACACCTGGCTAATTTTTTTTTTCTCTTTTGAAGAGATAGAATCTCACTGTGTTGCTCAGATTGGTCTTGTACTCCTGGATTCAAGTGATTTGAATATGAAGGTCAAGAACTGAACCCACCAGCCCTCCCTCACAGCTTGGACACTGAGAAGCAGAAATGCCTGCTCCTCTCACTCCCCCCACAGTTAACTGTTTATCTTAACATGACTTATTTTCCCATTGTCTTCATTGGTGTGTCTTCATTCCCCAAATGCCCATCAATTCTTCACTGAAAATCATCAACAGATGATTTGCACTCTATGATTCTTTGAATGTCTCACCTTGCTATTTTCAGCAATCCTGGGCTTTTGTATCTTAATTTTTACATAATTCTAACCAAGCTTCCTTGCACTGAAAGACCTACCTTGAACTAAACTGATTCTCAATAAATTCTGACTTTGCTTCCCTACTGAGACATTAACAAAGCTATGCAGAATGGTATTCTCCCTTAATATAGTGAACAATATACTTAGCTTCTTCTTATCAAAAGGTTATGTAATATTTGAATAGCTGGCTTTCTACAAGATCTTTTTTAGTAGTTTTGCACAGAGCAAAATTACACATCTAGCTTTCAAGAACATTTATAAATGGCCAATTTGTGCTGTCCTATTTAAAAGATAAATCGTAACTTTATTTAGAAGACAGCTTTCAACAGCAATTGCTATATTATCATGGCAATCTTGAGAAGTATATAATGGTCTTAGTAACTGTGCTATAAAATCTTGCAAGGAGATATGGCAGGTGGGATATTTATTATTTTCGTTGGCACATCATGACTGAGGTTGTCTTCTTTCTTGCCCTCATATCATTTATTACGTGGACTCTGTCTTATTCCTGGCCCTCTGGGGATTTGCTGCTGGGTGAAGAATGGAGATCACCTGATACCACATGACATGAACTGCTATGACAGTGCCTGAACTCCTTTCCTAATGGCTTTTGAACAGCATATTCTCTTAAAGTAATCCTTCCTTTGACAGATAATGTATTATACAATGTCATTCCTACAAGCAGAGAATTAGTATAAATACCTGAATTTGAGCCCAATTACAGGTTTGCCAGTACTAAAGAGTATGAAGCTTCTATGTACTCATAGTATATAGGAGCTCATATCCTGTTGGTTTACGTGCCCTAACTCTGTGTGAAAAGCACCTGTAATATTTAGAACTGAAATCATATATCGTCTGCAATTTATTTCAGTCTGGTGGGGGTTAGGGGAAGAAGATTTATAGATGAAACAAGATTAGCCTTGAGGTAGATAATTTTGAAACCAGGTGATGGATGGATAGGGTTTTAGTACATTGTTCACTCTACTTTTGCATATGTTTGAAATTTTTCATAACATAAAGTGGAAAAAACTCCACATATTCAGTTTGGAAGTTGGTTCTAATAGTTGTATTTGTTAGCAATCGTTTTGGTTCTTTCAAAGGGTCAAATCTGTTGTAGTCAAGAGATATAGGCCCAGTGTGGTGGCTCATGCCTGTAATCCCAGCACTTTGGGAGGCAGAGGTGGGGCGGATCTCTTGAGTCCAGGAGTTTGAGACCAGCCTGGGCAACACGGTAAAAACCCATTTCTACAAAAAAGTTCCTAAAAAATCAGCCAGGGACAGTAGTGCATGCCTGTATTCCCAGCTAACAGGGAGGCTGAGGTGGGAGGATCGTTTGAGCTCAGGAGGCAGAGGTTGCAGTGAGCCAAGATCACACCACTCCATTCTAGCCTGGTGACAAAGTGAGACCTTAAAACAAAAACAAAACAAAAGAAAACAAAACACCATTAAGGAGCTTGGAATGATTTGAAATCAGTGCTGAAGCTCTAGGAAGAAAAGTAAGTAACAAAAGAGAACACTATGGGGCTATCAAAGTATTTTGCTAAATTTCAGTTTATGAAAAGGGAATGAGTATACCTCAAAGATTTCAAGATTTTATCTAGTCTCCCAGTGTTAGGCGAAGAACTAGTTTTGATTCATTTTTATAGCATGAGATAGAATCCCTCAAGATGTTCAACTGAAAGAACATTACATAATGGTTTATAGTAAAGCAGAGGCATGCAATTTTTTTTCTGAAAAGGCCCAGATATTCAATATTTTCAGCTTTGCAAACCATATGGTTTCTGTTGCAACTGCTCAATTTTTCCATTATAGCACAAAAGTAGCAATAGACAATAAATAAGTAAATGAGCCTGGCTGTGTTCCGATGAAACTGTATTCATAAAAATGGGCAACAAGCCACATGAAGTTTTTTGGTTCTTTTATCAGAGTATGGCCTGTGGAATCACACAGAACTGTGTTTGTATCCTGACTTTCCTATTTGTTAGCTATGTGACCTTGGGCAAGTCACTTGATCACTTTGAACTCTAGTTTTTTCACTTATAAAGTGGGGAATAATAATATCTGCCTCATATGGCTGTTGAGAAGAATATGTAAGATGGTGCATGTGAAGCACTTAGCTAAGTGGTTGGTGACAAGAATTATTAACTATTATTAGTCAATGCTTTTTTGGGTACTATGTAACTTGTTACTTATATACTTACATGCATTTTACCATTTTCTTAGCAGACAGCACTAAGAGCTTTTGACATTTAAGAAACCGAGATTCAAGTGTAAAATATCTATGCAGAGTTATCCCAATACACTGGTTTTATCAGGATCACCATTGTCATTGTCACCTTGTTGAGGTTCTAGTTCATCTACCTGATAGTACTTTTTCTCTACTTCTGTCTCCAAAATTGACCCTTAATAAAGACACAGGAGTCAGGCTTAGATGGAAATTAGGATATCAGTTTTACTCCTGATAAAACAGAACTGAGGAATGTGGTTTAATCCATGGCCACCAGGGTTTTCAGATATCCTCCTACATTAGATGATTTTACCTACTCAGTCATAGGCAGTGTTGGACGACCATGTTCCTCCCTTTTGCATGAATCAAATCTGACACAATAAGCTTTGTGCTTGGCAAAAAAAAAGCTGACATGAATGCATGTATCATTCCTGTAAGCTGGCTCCAAAAGGAAAGAGAAAAGGGTCTGAGCTGGACAGACCCAAATTTCTTCTCCCATATTTACAAATAAGATAAGTAAGAGGAGTAGGAAGAGAATTCATGTGTGCTACTCTAGCTAAAGTCTCTCTCCAAGAGAATACAGGGATAGAGAAATGGAGGATTTCCACCGGTCTCTAATACTAAGTCAACCATGTGCTGGGAATGGTGCAAGGAGCTTTATTTTGATTAGCCTGTGGGATCTTTACAACAGCCCTTTGAGGCAGACTTATGAATAAACAGCCTTAGAGAGGGAGTGATGTATCTTCTCCAAGGTTGTTGCCCAGGAAGAAAGTAGTAGAGCCAGGATTCACATCCATGTTCAGTTCCTTGACTCCAAAGCTCAGGGAGCTCTTGCTGCCAAACCTGTGCCTTCTGAAAATAAAACAAACAACAAACAACAAACCAAATGCAAACCAACAGCAAAGGCAATGAGTTCAATTTAGACGTTGTGTTTGTGAGCCCGCATTGATGCAGAACTATCAGTACTTTATTTTCCAGATGTTTACAATGTATTTGCTTAATAGATCCTCTCTTGGATTTTGTCTGAGATTTATGGCTGTTGCTTTAAAAAAAATCTATATTTTATTTTTTAAAAAACAGAGCAACATAGAGCTACCTTTAATTTTCTGACTTCTACACTACTCTTCATACCAAATAGCAGTGCTGAGATTCCATCTCCAAATTCCTTCAGCTTCTGAGGATGTAACTTGCTTGGTCTTAGAGACTTAAATTCACTCAGAGTGGCTAAGTTCCCTTTTTACTATCTTTTCAGCTATCTTGGGCTAGGATTCCTTTTTTTTTTTTTTTTTTTTTTTCTTAAATTGGAACTTTCTAACTTGAAGGAGACCAAATAGAAATATTTTAGTATTCTCTTACCTGTTAACTTTTTTTTTTTTTTTTGAGATGGAGTCTCACTCCGTCGCCCAGGCTGGAGTGCAATGGCGCGACCTCGGCTCACTGCAACCTCTGCCTCCTGGGTTCAAGTGATTCTCCTGCCTCAGCCTCCTGAGTAGCTGGGATTACAGGCACCTGCCAACACACCCGGCTAATTTTTGTATTTTTAGTAGAGACAAGGTTTCACCACGTTGGCCAGGCTGGTCTTGAACCCCTGACCTCAGGTGATCTGCCTGCCTCGCCCTCCCAAAATGCTGGGATTACAGGTGTGAGCCACCATGCTGGGTCCATTGTTATCCTTGAAAAGTAGGCCTATCCCATGATTTATTTTCTTGCTCCAAACAGTTGAAAAATCCTTATCATCTTTAATGTCTTTAGATACCTAATTCACTTAGCTTTTTGCCTTTCTGGGTATTGTTAGAGGTTCCTATTACTCTCTTACATTCAGCTTCCAGTGTTAAGACATTACATCATAGGATGGATGCAACAGTAATCCCCTATAGGGCCATATAGCATACATTTCAATCTGTTCTCAATACATAGTATTGGTATTGAAAGGAAATTTGAATCAAATCGTTAGGTTCCGTTTAAAAAATGAGTAAGATATTCTGACATTTCGATAAAATTATGTCCTTTTCGATAGCCATACGTTTAGAAGTTCTATTAAAACAACCAACAAGATTACCTTACAAGGATTTTTTTTATATACTTTTAATTCTCTTCCTTTCCCAATTGCTACAAATTTTTTTAAAATATGGAATCTGTTGTATTGCTAGATAATGCTAGTTTTAGCAAATACCAGTTATAAAAAATTTGGTGTGTTTTAGGGAATTTGGTTTGGATTGCCCTTCAAATACAAAATTGAAGCTACTGACCCGCCATTAGTAGGATACAAAATTTGAGTTATTTCCCCTGTGTTGGTGATGGATTGTGCTGCCTGAGCCACTGGCACTCCCTTTCACATTAGCCATTGTGACTAATCGCAGGCATTTGCAAGATGATTAGCCAAGATTAGGGGTACAGTCTGTGATTATGAAACAGATTTTTTTCTTTATGTGAAAAATTACTAGTTTATAATACCATTAAATTATAATTTTGCTCCGTATTCTAGCCAATGATAGGTTGTTAATAGCAATTTATATTCGTATGACTATTTATGTGCTGTTTGCTAAGGCAGCTCCTGAGTAGAGCCCTGTCCCGTCCTCATTTTTCTCTCCTTAAATGTTTACAACTGTCAAATGTACCAATTTCACTGCTAAAGAAATGGTAGTTCATTTATTTATTCAACAAATGTTTATTGAACATTTACATGTTAAGCGCTGTTCTAGCACTGGGGATACAGCAGCAAACACATCAGTCTTTTCCTTCCTTGAGCTTTTATTTTGTTAGGGGGAAAATAATACACATAATTACTTATAATATATATGCATATAGGTAAAGGCATAAGTAGATATAATAAATACAGAGAAGAATATATTAGGGAAGGTAAAAGGGCCAGGGAGGAAAATTGTTTATACTTTATAAGGTGATTAGGGAAGGTCTTACTGATAAGGAGACATTTGAGCAGAGATCAAACAGTGAAGGAACAAACCATGTGGATATAGAGAGAAAAGTTTTCAAGCAGATGAAAAAGCAAGTACAAAGACTCTAAATAAGGGAGCATGCTTATAGGTTCAAGAACACCCAAAAGGTCCATGTGAAACAAAAACACAAGAGTGAGAATCACAGGAGATCAAGTCAGAGAACTAATGGCGGCCTGATCAAATATGACCTCAATGCCTAGCAGAGGATTTTGGCTTTTACACCAAGTGAGATTGAAAGCTATTGGTTGATTTTAGGTAGAGGAGCAGCTTGATCTGACTTTTACAGTCCTTTTGGCTGCATTTAAGGTTAGACTTTAGCGAGATACATTAGTTAACTATTACTATGTAACAAATTGCATCAGTATTCAGCAACTTAACACAACATCCACTTTTGTGGGTCAGAAATTGAGCATGGCTTTGCTGGGTCATCTGCTTAAGGGTCTTCACAAATTTGTAATCAAGGTGTTGCCTGGGGCCTCAGAAATGCCAAGATTCAACTGGGGCAGAATTTGCCACCAACCTCATTCAGTTGTCAGCAGGGTTCAGTTCTTCAAGGGTTGTTGGGCTGAGGGCCTTAGCTCCTTGTTGGCTAATGGCCAGAGGCCACTCTCAATTCTTACCCAGTAGTCCTCTTCATCTGCACAAGCAAGTATGAAGAGCCAGAGAGGAAATCTCAGTAAGATAAAAGTCAGTGTCTTTTGTAACCTAATCATAGAAGTAACATTCTGTCACTTCTACTGTGTTTGTTTCATTAAAAAACAATTATGGAAACAACTGAATTGTCCATTGATGGATGAATGAATAAAGAGGCTTACATATACAATGGAATATTATCAGTCTTTAAAAAGAAGGAGTAGGCTGAGGCAGGAGAATGGCTTGAACCTGGGAGGCAGAGGTTGCGGTGAGCCAAGATCATGCCGTTGCACTCTAGCCTGGGCAACAAGAATGAAACTCCATCTTAAAAAAATAAAAATAAAAAAATAAAAAAGAAGGAGTAAAAAAGAATGATATCATAGCTTTTGCAGCAATATGAATGGAAGTGGAGGCCATTATTTTAAGTGAAACAACTCAGAAACATAAAGTCAAATATCACATTTTCTCCCTTGTATGTGGGAGCCAAACAAAGTGTATGACTGGACATAGAGTGAAATAATAGGCATTGCAGACTCTGAAGGATGGGAGGGTGAGGGGGTGGTGATGGATGAGAAATGAATTAATAGGTACATGGTACAGTATTCTGGTGATGGTTACATTAAAAGCCCAGACTACATTACTACAAAATATATCCACATAACAAAACTGCATTTGTCCCCTTACATTGATACAAATAAAATTTTTTAAAAAGAGAGAAAAAAGAACAAGATTCTTCCATTTGCCACAACATGGACGGAACTGGAGAATATTGTACTAAGTAAATTAAGCCAGACACAGAAAGAAAAATAATGCATTATCTCACTTATACACAGAATCCAAAAAAAAAAAAAATGGTCAAAACCACAGAGATAGAGTGTTTGCTATTGGTGGTGGGAGTGGAGAGGAAATGGGGAGATATAGGTAAAAGGATAGAATGTTGTAAATATATAGGATAAGCAAATCCAGAGATCTAACGTACAACATGGGGACTATAGTTAATGTTGTATTTGGGATATTTGCTGTGTGGATTTTAGATGCTTATGACACACACGAAGGAAATTTAACTATGTGAGATGAGAGATAGGTTGATTTGCTTGACTATAGCAATCATTTTGCTATGTGTATGTATGTATATATCAAAACATCATGTTGCCCATCTTAAATAAATGCTTTGGGAGGCCGAGGCGGGCGGATCACGAGGTCAGGAGATCGAGACCACGGTGAAACCCCGTCTCTACTAAAAATACAAAAAATTAGCCGGGCGTGGTGGCGGGCGCCCGTAGTCCCAGCTACTCGGAGAGGCTGAGGCAGGAGAATGGCGTGAACCCGGGAGGCGGAGCTTGCAGTGAGCCGAGATCGCGCCACTGCACTCCAGCCTGGGTGAAAAAGCGAGACTCCGTCTCAAAAAAAAAAAAAAAAAGTAAGTCATTATGTCCAGCCTACATTCAAGGGGAGGAGACTATATAAAGGCATGGGTACCAGGAGGCAGAATTATTGGATTATTGGGATCCATGTCAGAAGCAAGGAGGCAAGGAAAGACACAAGGAAACAATTTAGAGTGTTACTAATATATTGTTAGAGCTATTGATGTTTCCTTGGCTTTGTATATGTGGAATGCTAGTGGCTAAATTGTTCCAAAAGCTCTGCTTCCTGTGCAGATTCTGGATGTATTTTGGTTCAAACTAATAATATTTAGTGAGGTATTGGATATAGATGTGAGAAGGAGAATAGACGCAGGAGTAACTGTGGCATTCGGTATAAGCCACTGGAAGAATGAAATTGTTGGTTTCTGAAATGGCAAAAACTTGCAGGAAAATATTTTATCAAGGATAGGAAGGAATCAAGTCTTAGGTTTTAACATGTTGACCTTGAGATGCATTTTTGATGCCCCAGTAGAGGAGATGACTTGGTGCTTGGATATATAAGCCTAAGTCTAAGGTAAAAGGTTTGGCTATAAATAAAAATTTGAGAATCATTATTATTTAATTGCATTTAATGCCATTATGCTAGATTGAATCACAGTGTATGCCAGAACTTCTAGAGACTGTGGCAAAATGAAAAAGAATATTTTTGTGAGTGATTCATGGATGAAGACCAGTTAACCCTGTATGGATTAATTATTTATGTCCCCTCCTGTATTAGTATGTTTTCACACTGCTATAAAGACATACCTCAGACTGGGTAATTTATAAAGAAAAGAGGTTTAATTGAATCACAGTTCTGCATGGCTGGGGAGGCCTCAAGAAACTTATAATCATGGTGGAAGGGGAAAAGGCACATCTTACATGGTGGTACATGAGAGAGAATGCACAAAAGCAGGGAAACCTGCCTTATAAAACTCTCAGATCTTGTGAGAACTCACTCACTATCACTAGAACGGCATGGGGAACCACTCTGATGAGCCAATCACCACCCATTTGGTCCCTCCCTTGACATGTGGGGATGATGGGGATTTCAATTCTAGATGAGATTTAGGTGGGGACACAGAGACAAACCATATTATTCCACTCCTCATTTCTCCAAAATTTCACATCCTCAAATTTCAAAACACAATCATGTCTTCTCAACTGTCCTCCAAATTCTTAACTCATTTCAGCACTAACTCAAAAGTCCACAGTCCAAAGTCTCATCTGAGAGAAAGCAAGTCCTTTCTGCCTAGGAGCCTGTAAAATCAAAAGCAAGTTGGTTAATTCCAAGATACAGTGGGAGTAGAGGCATTGGATAAATGCTCCCATTCCAAATGGGAGGAATGGTCTAAAACAAAGGGGCTACAAACCCCATGCAAGTCCAAAATCCAGTGGCACAGTCATTAAATCTTAGAGCTCCTAAATAATCTCCTTTGAGTCCATGCCTCACATCCAGGTCACATTGATGCAAGAGGTGGGTTCCCACAGTCTTGGGCAGCTCCACCCCTGTGGCTTTGCAGGGTACAGCCCTCTCCTGGCTGGCATTGAGTGTCTCCAATTTTTCCATGTGCATTCTGGGGTCTGGAGGACAGTGGCCCTCTTCTGACAGCTCCACTAGAAAGTGCCCCAGTTGAGACACTGTGTGGGGGCTCCAACCCCACATTTCCCTTCCACACTGCCCTAGCAGGGGTTCTCTATGAGGGCTCTACCCTTGCAGCAAACTTCTGCCTGGACATGCAGGCATTTCTATACATCCTCTGAAATCTAGATGGAGGTTTCCAAACCTC
The DNA here is from genome assembly GCF_028878055.3 of Symphalangus syndactylus. NCBI lineage: Eukaryota > Metazoa > Chordata > Mammalia > Primates > Hylobatidae > Symphalangus > Symphalangus syndactylus. The sequence goes on from NC_072438.2 coordinate 30,314,937, forward strand.
AATTCTGACTTCTATGCACTGGCAGGCCTAACACTTGGAAGCCACCAAGACTTGGGACTTTCACCCTCTGAAACAATGGCCTGAGTGGTACTTTGACCTCTTTTAGCCATGGCTGTTATGCAGGGTGCCAAGTTCCAAGGCTGCACAGAGCAGCAGTGGGGCCCTGGGTCTGGGCCCATGAAACCATTTTTCCCTCTTAGCCCTTCAGGTCTGTGATGGGAGGGTGTGCTGTGAAGGTCTCTGACATGCCCTCGAGACATTTTCCCCGTTGTCTTGGTGATTAACATTCTGCTCCTCGTAATTTATGGAAATTTCTACAGCTGGCCTGAATTTCTCCTAGAAAATGTGTTTCTCTTTTCTATGACCTCGTCAGGCTGCAAACATTTCAAACTTTTATCCTCCTCTTCCCCTTTGAACTGAAGTTTAAATTTCAGATCATCTCAAGTTGAAAGTTGAAAGTTCCACAGATTTCTAGGACAGGGGCAAAAGGCTGCCAATCTCTTTGCTACAGATAGCAAGAGTGACCTTTGCTCTGGTTCCCAACAAGTTCTTCATCATGATCTGAGACCATCTCAGTCTTGAATTCATTGTCTATATCACCATGAGCATTTTGGTCAAAACCATTCAACAACTCTCGAGGAAGTTACAAAGTTTCCCACATCTTCCTCTCTTTTTCTGAGCCCTCCAAACTGTTCCAACCTCTGCCTGTTACTCAGTTCCAATATCATGTCCACATTTTCACATATCTTTATAGCAGTACCCCACTCTTGGTACCAATGTACTGTATTAGTTCATTTTCACACTGCTACAAAGACATACACAAGACTGGGTAATTTATAAAGAAAATAGGCTTAATTGACACACAGTCCTGCATGGCTGATGAGGCTTCAAGAAACTTACAATCATGGCGGAAGGAGAAGAAGCATGTCTTACATGGTGGCAGGCAAGAGAGGGCAAGCAACTGCACGAAAAACTGCCTTATAAAACCATCAGATTTCATGAGAACTCACTCACTATCACTAGAACAGCAAAGAGAAAACCACCTCCATGATCTCACAACCTCCCATCTTGTCCCTCCCTCCACACGTGGGGATTGTGGGGATTATTATACAATTCAGGATGATATTTGGGTGGGGACACAGAGCCAAACCATTTTATTGCCAAAATTCAAATTCCAAATTCCAAGGTGATGATCTTGAAATGTGGGGCCTTTAGAAAGAGCTTACATAATGAGAGTGGAGCCCTAATGAATGGGATTAGTGTTCTTATAAAAGAGACCTGAGGGAGCGTGTTTGCCCCTTCCACCATGTGAAGAGACAGCAAAAAGACACCATCTATGAGAAAGTGTCTCACCAGATACCTAATCTATTGGCACCTTGGTTTTTGATTTGCTAAGCCTCCGAAATTGTGGTAGATTTCTGCTATTTATAAGATACCTAGTTTATGCTATTTTATTGTAGCACATAGAATAGATTAAGAGAGAAGCCACCTTTCTGTCTCTAACAAGAACAACATTTTGCATTATGCAAATCAGTTTAGTTTCTCATAGTCCTGACCTTTCAGAACAAAATTCTGGCTCCATCTACAGGAGGACAAATCTTCAAATAATCTTGGCCAACTCCACTCTTTCCCCTCTTGCTTGCAATCTTGTGCAGAATATACTGAGAGTGCAACATCCTGAGATAAGAAAAAAATGTCTAGAACAATCTGGGCTGTGTTCTGATTCTTTCCAGAATGGAATGTTCTGCAATTCTTGTGCTCCATCATCCCCATGCTGCCCAGGGTGTAAAACCCAGAGCAGAGTGCTTGAGGGGATCCTTAGCTATAAGTCATGTGCAGACAAGATTCCATCCAATCCTATGCAGCTTTCTGGAGCGTTGGGCAATGGGCTTGCCATAGATCCTAGGCTTCTGTTGATTCTTGTTGCCTATTTATAGTAATATATTTGGTTTTCCTGACATTTGTAAGTATTCTATCTCACTGGATATGTACCTTGGGAGCTGGGTTTAGTCAAAACCTCTTGCCAGACTTAGGAATCTTTGTACTGCCTTTCCATTTTTTTTCTAGTCAATATTTATCCAAACCAAGAATTTGGATTACTCAAAGGCAAAAGCAAGCCTATGTTAATACAAAGTGAAACTTTTGCAATTACAGATCTTTCCTAAAAGAACTTCACAGATAATTTTTTCTTTTTTTTTGAGACAGAGTTTCACTCTTGTTGCCCAGGCTGGAGTGCAATGGCATGATCTTGGCTCACAGCAACCTCCACCTCCCAGGTTCAAGCGATTCTCTTGCCTCAGCCTCCTGAGTAGCTGAGATTACAGGCATGCATCACCACGCCCAGCTAATTTTGTATTTTTAGTAGAGATGGGGTTTCTCCATGTTGGTCAGGCTGGTCTCAAGCTCCCAACCTCACGTGATCCGCCTGCCTCAGCCTCCCAAAGTGCTGGGATTACAGGCGCGAGCCTCTGCGCCCAGCAGATAATTCATTTTTTTTTTTGAGACAGAGTCTTGCTCTGTCCCCCAGGCTGGAGTACAGTGGCGCGATCTCGGCTCACTGCAAGCTCCGCCTCCCGGGTTCACACCATTCTCCTGCCTCAGCCTCCCGAGTAGCTGGGACTACAGGCGCCCGCCAACACGCCCTTCTAATTTTTTGTATTTTTAGTAGAGATGGGGTTTCACCGTGTTAGCCAGGATGGTCTCGATCTCCTGACCTCGTGATCCGCCCGCCTCGGCCTCCCAAAGTGCTGGGATTACGGGCTTGAACCACCGCGCGTAGCCTAGATAATTCATTTTTTAAAGTCAAGGTTCAGTTCCTGGAATACATTTTTCTAGCTCTTTCTTCACTCGTTGATGAATCTCATTTATTATTTTTGCCTCAAAAGTCATTTATATACTGACAAGCTCCAAAATCTATATTTTAAACCTCAAACTTCTTTCCACAAGTTTCTGTTCCTTAATTTTACCTGTCCTCTGGCCATCTTGACCTAGAGTCCTAGAGAGATTGGAAGTGAATTCATGCTGATTTCCAAAAACCTATTCTGTCCCTTTAAGTTTATGGCCTCATCATCTATGTAGCTTCCTAAGTCAAAAATTTAGGGGGCATCCCAAGATTTCCTTCTCTCTCATGCTCTGAATGTTAATTATAATCAAATTAATGACATAAAGGAGATTTATAAATATTATATCTAATTATCACAATAACCTCATTGTATAGCTATGATTATATCTTATTAATAAGAAGGGGGAAATAATTTGTCCAAGATCAAAAAGCAAATTGACAAAACCTAGAGTTGAGCTAACTCTTCCAGGCTGCAAATTCAGCACTCTTTCTACTTTTCAATGTTGCTTCTTCAATCATTCATTAATCCTGTCAGTTCTATATTCAGAAGCATCTCTGCATTTCAACCTCTCCTTTTCTAATGTGTTGTCAAGAACTTAATCCAGAACTTGATTATTTCTCACCTGGACTATTAAAACCTTGTCCTATCTGGTCTCCATTCTTATTGCAGTTTGTAGTTAAAGGGTCGTATCAGAGTCATCCTTCCAAAAAACAAAAATGATTATACCATTCCATTTCTTTTATTGTTTTGTTTTGTTTTGTTTTGTTTTGTTTTTTGAGATGGATTTCACTCTTGTTGCCCAGGCTGGAGTGCAATGGTGTAATCTCGCCTCACTGCAACCTCCACCTCCTGGGTTCAAGCAATTCTCCTGCCTCAGACTCCCGAGTAGCTGGGTTTACAGGCATGCACCACCAGGCCCAGCTAATTTTGTATTTTTAAGAGAGACGGGGTTTCTCCATGTTGGTCAGGCTAGTCTCGAACTCCTGGCCTCAAGTGATCTGCCTGCCTCGGCCTCCTAAAGTTCTGGGATTACAGGCATAAGCCACTGTGCACGGCCCATTCCATTTCTTATATAGCTTTTATTTATTTTTTTTTTTACTCTCACCGCATGCAAAATCAGGTGCAAGACCTAATTTAATATTTTATTTTCACATTTAAGATGCTTTTCAAATTCCACCCAAATCCAAGTTCAGAAGCCACCATGCACCCTTTGTTCCAGAAATTCCAAACTTTCTTTTTTCATTGCCTGATTTTGATCATTTTTCTAAAATGCTCTGTCCTCTCCTCTAACTATAAAAGCCTTTCTCAGGCTTTAAGGTCTAATTTATTTTTAATTTAATTTTATTTTATTTTATTTTATTTTTTGAGATGGACTATCGCCCTGTCACCTAGTTTGGAGTGCAGTGGCATGATCTTGGCTCACTGCAACCTCCACCTCCCGGGTTTAAGAGATTCTCCTGCCTCAGCCTCCTGAGTAGCTGGGATTACAGGCATGTGCCACCACACTTGGCTAATTTTGTATTTTTAGTAGACATGGGGTTTCACCATTTTGGCCAGGCTGATCTCGAACTCCTGACCTCGGGTGATCCACCCGCCTTGGTCTCCCAAAGTGCTGGGATTACAGGCATGCGCCACCACGTTCGACCTAAGATCTAATTCAAATGGTTCTTCCTCTGTGTGGCTTCTATATATTTAGCTAAAGCTAATTCATCTTTCTCCTGGGCCCTCAGAACTAATTTCTGTTTACATCTCTCCTTCTCACAGTAGAGATTTTTTTAAATAATTTTTTTTACTTTTCAAAATGTGATTTTAAAAGTTGGGAAATTCATCAGTTCTATAGTGGTAAGTACAGTTATTACAAAATGTGATGCTGTGTATTGGGACGCTGTATATTTGAGTCCATGAAATATTTGAAAATTTTGCCCTAAAATTAATTCTTTACGTAGAATATTTTGGGCAGCACCCAAGTAATCTAGAAAAATGAATACTGTATAGAGATGTATCCTCTTGACCTTTCTTGGTTTGGTATATTAGTTTGTTGATGCTGCCATAACAAAATGCCACAAACTGGGTGGCTTAGATAACAGAAATTAATTTTCTCACTGTTCTGGAGGCTGGAAGTCCAAGATCAAAGAGTTAGCAGGTTTGGCTTCTTCTGAGGCCTCTCTTCTTGGCTTGCAAACAGCCGCCTTCTCTCTATTCCTCACGTGGCCTTTCCTCTGTGCACATGCATCTCTAGTTTCTCTTTTTTTATGTCCAGATTTGCTCTTCAGACAAGGACATCGGTCAGATAGTATTAGGGTCCACCCTTATGACCTCACTTAACCTTCAGTATCTCTTTAAAGCTGTATCTCCAAATATAGTCACATTCTGAGGTACTGGGAGTTCATGCTTCAACATGAATTTGGGAGGCAATGAATGTATTTTTTTTATATGAGAAAGACATGAGTTTTAGAAGTCTAGGGGTAGAATGACATGACTTGAATGTCCCCTTCAAAACTCATGTTGAAATTTAATTGCCTTTGTCATAGTATTAAGTGGTGGGACCATTAGCTCCCCATTAGTCCAGGAGAGCTCTGCCTTTATCATGGGAGTGAGTTTCTTATTTTGAGAGTAGGTTTTTATAAAAGTGTGTTTGGCCCCCTCTTGCTTGCTTGCTTTCTTGCTGTCTTGCTCTTCCACCTTCTGCCACGGAATGATGCAGCACAAAGGCTCTCACCAGATGCTGGTGCCATGCTCTTGGACTTCTCAGCCTCCAGAACTATTAGGCAAATACATTTCTCTTCCTTTTAAATTAGCTAGTCTGTGGCATTTTATTATAGAAACATAAAATAAGCTAAGATGGTGATCATTTTTTTCATATGCTTATTGGCCATTTGCATATCTTCCTTGGGAAAAAGTCTATTCAGATCTTTTTCTCATTTTTAAATTGGGTTATTTATCTTTTTATTATTGAGTTCTAAGGGTTCTTTACTGGATATGAGCTCTTTCTCAGGTATATGATTTGGATATATTTTCTCCCATTTTGTGGGTTGTCTTTCACTTTACTGATTCTAATGTTTCTGGTACAACAGTTTTTAATTTTGTTAAAATTTATATGGTGGTTAATTTTATATGTCAATTTTACTGGGTTACAGGGTGCCATTATTTGGTCAAACATTATTCTGAGTGTATCTGTGAGAATGTTTTTGGATGAGATTTATATTTGAATTGATATATTGAGTAAAACAGATTGCCCTCCCTAATGTGGGGGGACCCTCGCTCAATCAGCTGAAGGCTAAACTAAAACAAACTGGCTGATTCTAAGAGAGGACCCACCTCTCCTCCCTGACTGATTGAACAATGATGTTGGTCTTTTCCTGCCTTTGCACTTGAACTGGAACATCAGCTTTCTTGAGACTCAAGCTTGCTGGTTTTCAGACTGGAATTTATACCAATGACTCCTCTGGGTTTTCAGCTTGGGAACTGCAGATCTTGAAACTTCTCAGCTTCCATAATCATGTCGGCCAATTCACCATAATTAATCTCTTTCTATATGCATCCTGTTGGTTCTGGTTCTATGGAGAACCCTGATTTATACAATATAACTTATTTTTTCTTTTGTTATTTATAATTTTGGTGTCATATCTAACAGGCTTTGCATAATCCACAGTCATGAAGATTTATGCCTATATGTTCTTCTAAGTGTTTTATAGTTTTAGCTCTTATATTAGGATTATGGTCCTTTTTGAACTAATTTTTGTGTATACTGTGAGAGATGATTCAAACTTTATTCTTTATATGTAGATATCTAGTTTTATCAGCATCATTGATTCATAGCACTTCTTACTGCCCATTGAATTGTCTTGGCACCCTTGTCAAAAATCAATTGACCATAAATATGGGTATTTATTTCTGGACTGTCTATTCTATTCCAAGAACTTATGTGTCTACTGTTATATTACCACACCATCTTGATGACTATAGCTTTGTAGTAAGTTTGAATTTGGGAAGTGTGAGTGTGAGCATTCCATCCTCCAACACTAAGTATGATGGTAGCTGTGTTTTTTTGTAGATGCCCTTTAAGTTGAGAAGGTTTTTCTCTATTCCTAGTTTGTGGATACTTTTTATCAAAATGTTGTTGGTTTTGTCAATGCTTTTCCTACATCTGTGGAGATAATCTTGTCCTTTATTGTATTCATGTGGATGGTGTAGTACGTTAATTAACTTTTGGATGTTTCATTAACTTTGCATTCTGAGGCAAATCTTGTTTTAAAATTCTGAGTCAGTGCTCTTTTGACACATAATGCTGAAATATATTAATAATGCCAGATAGCTTGTTATAACATTGTGGAACCAATTCTATGATGCTTGGATTTTTGAGGTTTTTCAATCTGAAGACTGGATATACCTTAATATTCCAACTGCGAATTGAGATTTATTTTCCTACTTGTGTTCCCATTTTCATTTTCTTTTACTTATGTAGCAATGAAATTTTCAACTCAAATGAAAACATGATGAGAATTATAAGCCCCAAAGTTAAAAATAGAAATCACACAAAAGTTGGCCTACTGCATTAGTTTGCTAAGGCTGCTGTAGCAAAGTACCACAAACTGAGTGGCTTAAACAAAAGAAATGTATGGTCTCACAGTTCTGGAGGTCAAAAGTCAGAGATCAAGATGTTAACAGGGTAGGTTCCTTCTCAGGGTTGTGAGAAAGAATCTCTTCCATGCCTCTCCCTTATCTGCTGGTGGTTTGCTGGCCATCTTTGGTATTCTTCAGCTTACAGAAGCTTCACTCCATATCTGTCTCCAGCTTCACATAGTGTTTTATGTGCCCAAATTCTCCTTTTTATGAGGACACCAGAGGATGTTGGATTAGAGCTCACTTTAATGACTTCGTTTTAACTTGATTATCTCCATAAAGACTCTGTCTTCAAATAAGGCCACTTTCTGAGTTCCTCAAGGTTAGGACTTCAACATATGAATTCAACCCAAACAGGAACCCTTTGAGAAGTGAATCAAATTATTTTCTGTAGCTTCCAGGTAAACCCTTGAAAGAAGCTTTAAAATAACAAACTTGAAAATGGTATTTCCATATTTACAGTATTTAATTCTTATTCATGAAATAAGGTAAAATACTAATTTTTGCAAATTTGAAATTTTTTGTTTGATGCTAGAAACAGTCTGGATAAGAACTAACTGCCGTATATTCTAACACCCATTGTTTATTATGGTTAGGACAGATAATTCTATGAAGAAAGCGCTTATAATAATGGAATTCTAGGGGATGTCAGGTGTACTAGCTGTGGTTTGAGTAAGTAAACTTTTCTCGTATTGGGAGAGAAAGAAAAAGGAAAGGAAAGTGAAAAAGTGGGAGAGACAGAATGAACGAGAGCAGTAGACAAAGTAGACAAAGAAGAGGAAGAGACAGCAACTCTGATAGATTAATTCTTCACTGGTGATATGACTGTCAGAGACAAATGGTTTAGAATTACCATAGATTTTAAAGTCAGATTCAAACAAAACTCTAATAAGTCTCTGTTCTGCATGGATAACGCTTTTAAGATGATACAATTTTTTTTTCCATTTTACGTTTTAGGGTGCTTTCAGAAGGATTCATATCTTTTGCATCTATTTCCAAAATTTACATATTCAACTATACTGACATTTACCTGTGTGTTTTATCTGCTTCCTCCCATTAAACAAATCATGTTTGAGCTTTGCAAGTAGAAATCCAAGTTTTGCAATGCAAACATAAGCTGAGTAAATACCAAACAATTATTAGACAACTTGTTTGGAAATTTAAAAAACTAGGGCAGTAACTTAATATTCTAATTATGAACAACCACATAGCTGAGAGCTTTTTATTGTTCTAATAATGTGTATGTAAACTAATTATATGAGCTAATCTTCTAAATAAGATTAATTGTGATTTATGGAACATTAATTTAAATGGTTGTCCAAAGCCTGATATTCTCCAGAGTCCATTTTTTAAAATATAACTCTTTTAAGAAAAGAAAATATGTTAGACTATGTAAATTTACTTAATTTAAAAATTGTAGTTACTAGCTTCTTGAAATGACTTTGAAATAATGTATTCCCAAGCTTTGCTTTTAATAGACACATTAAAAGTTGTTTTTGTCTTGTCACTGTTAAGCAATGGCATTACCTGGTCATAACAGAAATTATACATTTATTTAAAAGAAAATCTCCATTGAAAATGACATTTTCAGAGGTTCACAAAGATCAGAGAGCTAATATCAGCCTTCAGGGCTTGCACATATTGGGAATGCATAAATGGATAATTTGCAAAACAGTGAGTAAATCTAGGATATATACAACATATACATTTAAAAATTATAAACACATTAAGGTTGTTTTTGAAAATATTCCTCATTCCTCACAGATTTTTAGATAGTAAAATTTGAGGCTTCAGGGCAATAACTCAGGGTAATAATAGGTTTATGAACCTTATTATATTTTTCAAGCTTACAATTTGACTTAAATTTTTAGTGCAATAAATCTTGTAGACCATGAAATTAATTTTTCTTTCTTTTCTTTTTTTTTCTTCTTGTACGCACAGCAGAGTGTCTAGTTAGAAATCAGTGCTTCTTGCTGGAGAATGAAAGATGAAGGAAGACATACGATATTCAATATGTATTAGCTGATTATTTTTCATCTGCATAAGAACACAGTGTTGTAAACAGAGCAAGGATGCTTTTCATATATTCTGATGGACCCCAAACATTAAGTTTTAGTGCATATTTATTGTACGCTTATAATATTTTCTTTCATATAACAAGAATTAGCCACTCTAGCATTGACATCTGAATTAGGGATTCTTTGGGGGGCTTTTTTTTCCACGAGTTTGGAAATTTGTTTTGCTCTGGCATCATAAGCCCAGCTTTCTGAGCTTAGATTTCCATCTCTATATGTTAAAGTCCTGAACTCCAATGGAACTGTATTTGGAGTTACAGCCTTTAGAGTGATAATTAAAGTTCAATAACATCATAAGTCTGGGGCCCTAAGGCAATATTACTGATGGCCTTAAAAAGGTCCTAGATATGTGTATACACAGAGAAAAAGCCATGCAAGGACACAGTGAGAAGGTGGTGAGCTGCAAGCCAAGGAGAGAGCCTTAGGAGAAATCAAACCTGCTAACAGGTTTTGTTTGTTTGTTTGTTTTTGAGATGGAGTCTTGCCTGTTGTCCAGGCTGGAGTGCAGTGGCATGATCTCCTCTCCACCTCCTGGGTTCAAGGAGATTACAGGCACCTGCTACCATGCCTGGCTAAGTTTTATATTTTTAGTAGAGATGGGGTTTTACCATGTTGGTCAGGCTGGACTTGAATTCCTGACCTCAAGTGATCCACCCACCTTGGCCTCCCAAAGTGCTGGGATTACAGGCGTGAGCCATCATGCTCAGCTGAAACCTGCTAACATCTTGATCTTGAATATCTAGCCTCTAGAACTGTGAGAAAATAAATGTTTGTTGTTTAAGCTATCAAGCCGGTGGTATTTTATTATGGCAGCCTTAGGAAACTAATACAGGGACACTTTATATATATATGCACAGGGTCAAACGGTCTAATCTTTATTAATTGGAATCTTAGAAGGAGGAGACAGAAAACATATTTAAAGAAATAATGGCTGAAATAGTCTAAATATGATGAATAGTATAACCACATAGCTACAAAAGACTCAATGAACCCCAAGAAACATAAAAACACTCCATCAACTCCCTTATACCAAGGCATATTATATTCAAATTGCTGAAAACTAGTAGTAAAGGGAAAATCCTAAAAGCAGTACAAGCAGAAAAGACATAGTCTATTCAATAGAGCAAAAATAAGAGTTATTAAAGTTTTATCATCAGAAACTATGCAAGGTAGAAGAAAATAAATTGGCATCTTTAAAGCATTGACAGAAAATTTCAAACTAGAAGTCTATACTTAATGAAAATATCCTTCAAAAGTGAAGGCAAATAAAATTATTTTGAATAAGAAAAGCTGAAAGAATTCATTACAGACAAATCTGCACTAAAAGAAATATTAAATTACCCATTTTTTTAGGTGAAAGAAAAAAATGGTATCTGATAGAAATTAGGATCTACACAGAGAAATAAACAGCGCTGAAAGTGATAAATATGCAAGTAAACAAATACTTTTCCTAATTTTAAAATTTCTGTAAAATATAATCAATTATTTAAAGGGTAACAACATATTATGGGGTATAGAATGTATGTAGAATTATTATTTTTCTGTACATAGCACAACATTAAAAAATGTATATAGATTTTAATACATGACTAAGGTATGACAACAATAGCACAAAATGTAGAACTGGGGGAAATAGAAGCATATCGTTTTAAGAGTCTTTCACTATATGTGAGAGTAATATAGTATTATTTGAAGTTGAGTTGCAATAAACATGCTTATTTAAAACCCTATAGCAACCATTAAAAAATAAAACAAGGAGATAGTTATTAATTAAAAAGCCTACAGTGGGGATAAAATGGAATATGAAAACATGGGAGAAAATTTTTACAATCTACCCATCTGACAAAGGTCTAATATCCAGAATTTACATGAAACTTACACATATTTAAGAGAAAAAACCCCATCAAAAAGTGGGCAAAGTATATGAACAGACACTTCTCAAAAGATGACAGTTACACAGCCAACAAACATACAAAAAAAGCTCAACATCACTGATTATCAGAGAAATGCAAATCAAAACCACAATGAGATACCATCTCACACCAGTTAGCATGGTGATTATTAAAAAGTAAGGAAACAATAGATGCTGGCAAGGCTGTGGAGAAATAGGAACACTTTTACACTTTTGGTGGGAATGTAAATTAGTTCAACCATTGTAGTAGACAGTATGGTGATTCCTCAAGGATCTAGAGCCGGAAATACCATTTGACCCAGCAATCCCATTACTAGTTACATACCCAAAGGATTATAAATTATTCTACTATAAAGACACATGCACATGTATGTTTATTGCAGCACTATTTACAATAGCAAAGGCGTGGAACCAACCCAAAAGCCCATCAATGATAGACTGGATAAAGCAAATATGGTCCATATACACCAAGGAATACCATGCAGCCATAAAAGGGAAAGAGATCATGTCCTTTGCAGGGACATGGATGAAGCTGTAAGCCATCATCCTCAGAAAACTAACACAGGAACAGAAAACCAAACACCACATGTTCTCACTCATAAGTGGGAGTTGAACATTGAGAACACATGGACACAGAGAGGGGAACAGCACACACCAGGGCCTGTTGAGGGGGTGGAGGGTGGGGGAGGGAACTTAGAGGACAAGTCAATAGGTACAGCAAACCATTATGGCACACGTATACCTATGTAACAAGCCTGCATATTCTGCACATGTATCCCGTTTTTTTTAAGAAGAAATAAAGAAAAAAATGTATGTACATAATAAAAAAAAGAAAATATACAAAATATCAAATGAAGTTAGGGAAAAAGGATAAAATGAGTAAAAAACAGATGAATAAAAGAAAACACAAATAAAAAAGTAGTAAATATAAACCAAACCATATGAATACTTACATTATATGTAAATCTTCAATACACTCCAACTATAAGATATCAATTATCAGACTAGATGAAGAAAACAAGACCTGATTATATGGTGTCTATGAGAAACTCAGTTTCCATAGAAAGACATATACAAATTTAAAGGAAACAGATGAACAAAAGATATGCCACGCAAACACTAAGATTAGAAAACAGAAGCATGTATGTGAATATCACATAAAATAGATTTCAGAACGAGGAATACTACCAGCCATGAAGAGTGACGGTTTATAATGATAATACATGGATTAATCCATCAAAAAGACATAAAAATCCTCGATGAATATATATTAATAAGGGAGCTTTAAATTTCATACAGTAATAACTATCAGAATTGAAAAGAGAAATAGACAAATCCACAATTATAACTGGAGGTTCCAAGGATCTCCTTCTACTAGTTGATGAAGCAAGAAGGCAGAAAATCAGGAAGGATAGAGAAGACTTCAATTGTTAACTACTGTTGACCAAATTAAACTAGTGGACATTTATGGAAGACTTCATCCAACAAAACCGAAACACAAATGTTTTTTGAATACACACAAAACAGTCACTAAAATGCGTCATAAACTGGTTCATAAAGCAGGTGTGAATACATCTTAAAGAACTGAAATTATACATTGTAATATAATGGAAAATAAATATTTAGTCGTCCTCAGTTCCTGGCACATAGCTCCTAAAATCCTTGGAATCTTTAGAATGATAAGAGTGTTTTTAGTGTGTGAATGAGATGATTGGTGGTTGGGAACATCTAGATAGCTTCAAGATGGTGGCGGGTCACCAGAAAGACCAAGGCATGATTAGTAAGTTGGAACTTTCAGCTCCACCCCCTGACATCAGGGAAGGGAGATGGCCTGGAGGTTGAATTAATCATCAATATTCAATGATTTAACCAATCATGCCTATGTAATGAAACCTCCACAAAACCCCTAAGTGATGTGGTTTTGAGAGCATCCAGGTTGGTGAACATATCCAGGTGCTGGGATGGTGGCATGCCCAGAGAGGGCGTGGAAGCGCTGGGCCACACCCCACATCCTCTATACATTGTCCTATGCATGTCTTCCATTTTGCCCTGAGTTATATTCTTTAAAATAAACTGGTAATACTAAGTAAAGTGTTTTCTTGGAGTCTGTGAGCTGTTCAAATAAATTATTAAATCCAAGGAGGGGTTCATAGGACCCCCTGATTTATAGCTGGCTGCTCGAAAGTATAGGAGGATCAGGATTTCAAATGGTGTCTGAAGTGGGGGCAGTCTTGTGGGGTCTGCCTTAACTCTGGGTGTATAAAGTCAGAATTGAATTAAATTGTAGGATACCTAGTTGGTGCCTAGAGAGTTGGAGAATTGGTTGGTGTGGGGCAGATACTCAGTGTCAGAAGTATTGTGAGTAAAAGAGTTCATACATATTATCTTCCCTGACCACACAAAATTAAATTAGAAGCCAATAACAGAAGACATCAGGAAAATCCCCAAATATGAAAATTCAGCCCGTGAGTTAAATAATAAATCAGAAAAAAAATTAGAAAATTTTTTAGTGAAATAAAAAAATGTATTAAAAATCGTGACTGGCATGATGACTCATGCCTATAATCCCAGCACTTTGGGAGATGCAGGCAGGAGGATTACTTGAGCTCAGGAGTTCAAGACCAGCCTGCACAACATGACAAACACCCACCTCTACAAAAAATCCAAAAATTAGCTGGACGTGGTTGTACGTGCCTGTAGTCCCAGTTACTAAGGAGGGTGAGGTGGGAAAATCGCTAAAGCCCAGGATGTTGAGGCTACAGTGAGCTGAGATTGTGCCAATACACTCCAGCCTAGGCGATGGAATAAGACCCTTTCTCAAAAAAAAGAAAAAGAAAAAAAGCGTATATACAAAGAAGTTAGAGTAGCCAAAAAGCATTTTGAGAAAGAACAACATTGTAGGACTTAACATTACCCAATATCAAGATTTACTATTGTAATCAAGGCAATGCGGTTCTAACATTAGAATGTAAAAATACATTAATTGAATAGACTAGAGAGTTCGGAAATATGTAAACACACGCATACACACATACACACACACACACACGCACACACACACACACACACACGTTTAATCAATTTTCAATGAGGTGCCAAGGAATTAAGGGGGAGGAATAGTCTTCTCAACAAATGGTGCTAGAATAACCAGACATCCATAAGAAAAGAAATGAAACACAACCTTTATATCATACCATACACAAAAATTTACTTGAAATGAAACATAAAATATAAAGTTATCAATATAAATAATATGAACATTTACATATAAAGCTAAAAAACTAAAATCATAGGAGAAAAACTTACTGGTCTTGGGATAGGCAAAATATTTTAGGTAGGCCACAAAAATCATGAATTACAGAAGAAAAACTACCTAGGAAATTAATTGGGCTTCATAAAAATGAAATATTTTGTTCTTTGAAAGATAACGTTAAGAAAATAAAAGGCCATGAACTGGCAGAAAATATTTCCAATGCATAGACAGTCGTGTGTTGCATAATAACATCTTGATCAGTGGACTGCATATATGATACTGGTCTCATAAGACAATAATGAAACTGAGGCCAGGCGTGGTGGCTCGTTCCTGTAATCCCAGCACTTTGGGAGGCTTAGGTGAGTAGCTCACAAGGTCAGGAGTTCGAGACTAGCCTGGCCAACATAGTGAAACCCTGTCTCTACTAAAAATACAAAAAATTAGCCAGGCATGGTGGTAGGCGCCTGTAGTCCCAGCTATTCAGAAGGCTGAGGGATGAGAATCGCTTGAACCTGGGAGGCACAGGTTTCAGTAAGTTGAGATCGTGCCACTGCACTGCAGCCTGGGCAACAGAGCGAGACTTCGTCTCAAATAATAATAAAAATGAAAATGAAAAATTACTGTCGCCTAGTGAGATATCATAGCAGTCATAACATCATAGCTCAAGTCATACCTTTATGTTTAGCTGTGTTTAGATAAACAAATACTTATCATTGAAATATAATTGCTTACAGTATTCAGTACAGTAACATGTTGTACAGGTTTATAGCCTAGGAGCAATAAGCTATTTGTGTCCTTTGCTCACTTTTTAATGGGAATGTTATTATTATTATTTACGGTTGAGTTGTTTGAGTTCCTTGTATATTCTGGATATCCTTTGCGATGCAGAAGTTTTTTAGCTTAATATACTCCCATTTGCCTATTTTGCTTTTGTTGCCTGTGCTTTTGAGGTTTTAGCTATAAATAGTTACCTAGACCAATGTCCTTAAGTGTTTCTCTCATACTTTTTTCTTATAAACTTAAAATTTTGGGGTTTACATTTAAGTATTTAATCCATCTTCGGTAGATTTTTGTGTATGGTGAGAGACGGGAGTAGTTTCATTCTTTTGCATATAGATATCCAATTTTCCCAGCACCATTTATTGAAAAGGTATCATTTCCTCAGTATATGTTCTTGGCACTTTTGTTGAAAATCTGTTGGCTGTAAATATGTAGATTTATTTCTGGATTCTCTATTCTGTTTCACGGTCTCTGTGTCTGTTTTTATACCAATACCATGCTGTTTTGGTTATTATAGCCTTTTATATATTTTGAAGTCAGGTAGTTTGATGTCTTCAGCTTTGTTCTTTATGCTCTGGATTGCTTTGACTATTTGGGCTCTTTTGTGGTTCCACACAAATTTCAGGACTGTTTTTTTCTATTTCTATGAAAAATAATGATAAATATAATAATTCCTTTGGGTAGCATGGTCATTTTAATGATTTTAACTCTTCTGATTCATGAGCATGGGATGTCTTTCCATTTGTTTGTGTTGTCTTCAATTTCTTTCATTAGTATTTTGTAGTTTTCCTTGTAGAAAGGTCTTTCACCTCCTTGGTTAAATTTATTCCCGGGTATTTTATTTTTATTTTTATTTTTATAGCTATCATAGATAACATTGCCTTCTTAATTTCTGTTTTTTTCTTTTTCTTTTTTTGAGACCGAGATTTGCTCTTGTTGTCCAGGCTGGAGTGCAGGGGCACAATCTTGGCTCACTGGAACCCCCACCTCCCAGGTTCAAGCAATTCTCCTGCCTCAGGCTCCTAAGTAGCTGGGATTACAGGCGCCCACCATGCCCAACTAATTTTTTGTATTTTTAGTAAAGACGGGGCTTCACTATGTTGGCCAAGCTAGTCTCAAACTCCTGACTTCAGGTGATCCACCTGCCTTGGCCTCCCACAGTGAGCCACTGTGCGCAGCCTGCCTTCTTAATTTCTTTCTCAGCCAGTTCATTATTTGTGTATAGAAATACTGATTTTTGTATGTTGATTTTGTATCCTGAAAACTTACTAAGTTTATGTATTTTCTCTAAGAGTTTTTTGGTTGGATCTTTAGTTTTTTCTAGATAAAAGATTATGTCAGCTGCAAAAAGGGACAATTTGAGCTTATTGTTTACCATTACTGCTGGTATTCTGTAGTGATAGCATTTAAATCCTTTTATAGACAAGTGTTTAATATTGTTGTTTGGTGGTTTTCCATACTGGTAGCATTTGAGTCCTTTCTCTTTCTATTTTTGTGTTTGCTCTGTGATGGGCTTTTTACTTTTGTGTGTTTTCATGATAATAGATATTGTATTTTTGCTTATAGGTGTAGAACTCCCTTAAACATTTATTACAGGACCAGTCTAGTGGTAATGAATTCCTACAGCTTTTACTTTTTTGAGAAAGAAGGATTTTATTTCTCCTTCATTCATAAATGATAACTTTGCTGGGTATATTATCTTGACTGACAGGTTTTTTTTTTTTTTTTGCCTTTCAGCACTTTGAATACAACACACCATTTTATCCTGGCTTGCAAGGTTTCTGCCATGAAATCTGCTGTTAGACCGATGGTAGTTTCCTTATAAGTAAGTAGATAACTTTCTCTTATTGTTTTTAGAATTCTCTTGTCTTTGACTATAACGTGCCATGAATAAGACCTTTCTGAATTGTATGTGTTTGGAGATCTCTGAGCTTCTTGTATCTGGATATCCAAATTTCTTGCTGGACTTAGAAAGTTTTCAGCTATTAACACATTAAATAATTTTTCTATCCACTCTGTTTCCTTTTTGCCTTCTTGGACTCTGGAAATTTGAACATTTGCTTATTTTATGGTATCCCATATCTCCTATTGGCTTTGTTCATTCTTTCTAGTTTTTTAAAATTTTTGTTTGACTATGCTACTTCAGAAGACCTGTCTTCAAGTTCTGAAATGTTTTCTTCTGCTTGATTTACCCTATTATTGGAACTTTTGAATGTATTTTGTATATCACTTAATAAATTCTTCAGTTCCAATTTTTTTCTAGTTTTAAAAAATAACATATATCTTTTTGGTAACTTTCTCATTCATTTCCTGAATTATTTTTCTTACTTCTTTGTACTGTTTTTCTGAATTCTCTTGGATTTCACTGAGCTTCTCTAATATTATTTTGAATTCTTCTGGGATTTCAAAATTGTTTTTTGATTGGGTCCTGTTGCTGAAGAATTACTGTGTTCCTTTGGAGGCATCTTATTTCTTTATTTTAAAAATATTTCCTGTGTCCCTACATTGATGTCTGCACATTTGATGTAACAGTTGCTTCTTTCAATTTTCTGATTTTGCTATCATAGGGCAGGACTTTTTTCCTGAAGATATATCTCTGGTGTTGATTGGGTAGGGTACTTGGCTTTGATTCTGGATATGTGTAGTGATGTAGTCTCCATATGATTTCTTAGCTGTAAAAAGCATCAATAATGTCTGTAATTTCCTCAGTGGCTTAGAGTGCGGTGGTTAGTGGAGGCTGTGGTGAAGTTTTGCTGGGGACATGGACACCAGGTGGGCCTCTCCTTGGGCCCCAGTGGTGGTAGCAGTGGGCCACATATTCCTGTCTTTGGGTCCAAGTGTGTTGTATACTGCCACTAGTATTCCAAGTTCAAACTGATTCTTGGGCCTCAAGGAGTCTTACTTGGGTGCCAGTGGTAGCAGTCATGGGCTAGGAGGGTAGGCAGGTTCTTGGGCCACTGGACAGCAGGTGTGGTCTTGGTGATGTTAGTAGCAGTGGCAGGATAATTCTCTGGCTCCCTAGCAATTTGTGCTGGTGTTGGTGGTGACTGTGATGGGCTCGGTGAGCCAATTCCCAGGCTTGGTGGCGTGTGTGAGTGGTTGCCAGCTGTGGTGGTAGCAGCAGGTTGGGTGGGACAAACTTCAGACCTTCAAAAGGAATGCTCAGGTGCTAATGATGATAGATTGATCTGTGTGGTCCCCAGGCCCCTGAATGGTGTGCTTAGGCACTGGAAAATCAAAGCTGGGCCAGGAAGACTGTTCTTAAGCCCTATGATGGTGTGTGCAGGTACTGACTGTGGTAGTCAGGAGGAGATCTCCAGGTCTCTGACAAAATGCTTGGGTTGAGTGGCAGTAATTGTACTCTAGTGTTGCTGCTTGCCAGACTGGGACTGCTTTCATTGGCAGCAGCTATATTTAGGTGCATGGGGAATACTTGTTTTCTCTTGTTTTTTCAAGGTGGTGGTAGGCCACAGTGGCAGTTGCTGTTGGTAGGGGAGTATTTCCTTGGAACATGTAAAATGCACAGTTGCTTTTCTGAGGGGGCAGCAGGGAATTGCCAATGGCTCACACTTCAGCCGTGGCAGTGGCTGCAGGCCCGGAATGTCAATGGAGCTCCAGCAATGTGGAGATGCAGTAGCTGTTGGGCTCTTCAGCCAGGACGTCGTCTGGTGGGAGTTGGGTTCTCAACAGGGTGTCTTACTGTAGCTGCTTAGGGCTCAGGGGTGTGTGGGACCCAGCATGAGCTCCCTCTCAGGAACAATGCCTTCATGCAGTCTCCAGGCAGCTGCCTAGGTAAGTTTTGGGGCCTGCTAGTATCTAGAAGCTCTCCTATGGCTAGGATTACAGGAGTCCTAGCCTGGTGGGAATGTGGGAATGGTGGGAATGGTGGATTACAGGAGTCCTAGTCTGGTGGGAATGGTGGGAATGTGGATCGCCGAGGACCACTCACTCTTTACCTGCCTAGGGAGGCTCCTAGCAGATCCCAGGTGATCAGGCTGCCTTGCTTCCTTCTCCTTCCTTGCTTTAGGTGTCTCTAGTCACTTCTCTGGAACAGATATTTGAGTACCAAATAAACAGATCAAATAAACAGGTATTTGAGTACCACTATATGTCATCTCTTATTCTTTGTCCATGTTTATCTTTTTCTCTTTTGTGTAAGCATATCTAAGATTACTACTATATATATACATATATGTCTAAAAATATATATGTATATATGTGTATGTATTTATATATGTATATACACATGTACATATATACACATATATACACATTATATATATACATATATACACATATATATATACACACACACACATCTATATATATACATATATATATATTTTTTTAGACAGAGTCTTGCTCTGTCGCCCAAGCTGGAGTGCAGTGGCACAATCTTGGCTCACTGAAACCTCCGCCTCCCGGGTTCAAGCAATTCTGCCTCAGCCTCCCAAGTAGCTGGGATTACAAGTGCCCACCACCACACCTGTCTAATTTTTTTTGCATTTTTAGTAAATACAGGGTTTCACCATGTTTACCAGGCTGGTTTTGGACTCCTGACCTCAAGTGATCCACCCCCCTCAGTCTCTCAAAGTGCTAGGATTACAGGCGTGAGCCACCATGTCCGGCCTCCTACTTTATATTCTTTATCTTATAATTTAACATAGGAATCTTTTAGGGGTTTAATTATGCTGTTTTTAAAAAATCTTTCTAACATCTCTGTTTTGTGTTGTTTCTAGTTGTAAGCTTATTATATACATATGGGGTCTTTACCTAGTGTTGTGCTAATAAACTCATTCCCATTATAAAAAGCCAAATTTGTTTGTCAATTTATATGGTATAAATGTTCCCATGATAGTCAATTTTGATGCTATCTGCCAGTTAGTACTGCTAGTTTGACATCACTGAATGTGAAGTTGAAAAGAGGTGCACACAATTGGCTTTCTCAAGTAAGTCTGCAAGAGACAGCTTCAACCCACCACAACCTTTATCTGTAGAAATCCTGCTACATTAGGATTGAGAATCCATTCTTTATAGGGAATTTGCCTCTGCTTTTGTTGAGCACCTGGAACTGTTCCTAATGTCAGGCCACTTTATATTAATTTCTTAGCTTTTTTGGAGCATGTAGATAGTTTTGAGTTGGATCCACAAATTTATTTAAGGAATGCTTCTTTTTTGTTATGTTTTTATTTTTTTAAACTGACAGTAATAACTAATTGCATATATTTATAGGTTAAAATGTTATATTTTGATATGTGTATACATTGTGGGAGGACGGCTTCTGTTAACAGATTCTCAGAGGAGATGTTCTTTTTGTATTTTCCTTCACCCAAGGCCAAAAATAGTTCCCAGTTATATCCTTTTGCAAGGCTGATATTTTTCTACTCAGCCTCCCATTCAGACTGTAGCCCTTTAGGCTCTTGGCTTTATTCAGCATTTCAACTTCAATTCCTTATTTTGTGAAGGCTTAAGACTTTCAGCTATTAAAACCCAAGGCTCTTGCTTTTTGGAGGTCAGCCAATGCCCTTGGGGTGGCTGCCAGCTTTAGCGCCTGCTTACCAGTCTAGATTCATTCTGGGATCCTTCACTTCTGAATACTTTCTTATTCTCTTGTGAGCTTAACTATGCATTTAAAATAATTGTGAAAAAATGTTTATACAGTGTTTTAAAGTGTTTTGTAATGGAAAGGTTTTGAGGATATGTAGACTGTAATATCTCTAGAAGCAGAGTTTCCATTTTAAATTTCTAAAATTCCATACACCTTTTCTGGTTATCTATCTCTGCATAACGAATATTACAAACTTAGGGTTTGTAAGAACAATCAATTAATTATGTTTATGATCTGTGGGTTAATAATTTGGACAGGGCTCAGCTGAGTAATTCTTCTGCTCTATATGGTATCAGCTTGTTCACTTGTGTTTTTCAGCTGGAGGCTTGCCTGGTTTGGAGGGTCCAAGAGGGTTTCACTCACATTTCTGGTGCCTTGGCAGGGACAGCTGAAAGTCTGATCTCAGTTGATTTTTTCTGTTCTATCTGTCTATAGTCTCACAGCCCACCATTATGATCTCTCCAGCAGAATCACTGTATTTCTTAACATCATCACTCAGGGCTCAAAGAGTAAATGTTCCTAGAGTCAGAAGTGGAAGCCACCAATTTCTAAGTCTAAAGGTCTGCACATTGTCACCTTTGTCATATTCTATTGGTCAAAACAGTCCTTGAGCCCAGATTGAAGAGGAGGAGGCAATATAGAGATCACCTAGTCTCACATTTTCCCTCAAAAGATGAAGAAGCCAGGATCTAGAGAGATCAAACAAATTGCTACAGTCACACTGTGGCTAGAATCATGCTTTGGATCCAGTAAAGAATAACCCAGTTTCTGCAAATGAAATTGTCCAACTGGAATAGACCCAGGAATCATTGCTACAGATGCTGGTAGGAAGTCCAGAAGATAGAATAGGTAATGATAACCAGAAAGTAAGCCAACAGATAACAGGTGGTAGTTTTACACATTAGTTGGTCTGCAGTTCACTGTTTAATAACTAGGTATCCCAACAGGGGAATAAAAAACTGGTGATATTCAGAAATCCAAGAGACAATTAATTAAACAGATATTGAGGACCACTATACTCCAGGGACTGAAGCATTAGTGAGACAAGAGCAGACACAACGCAATTCCTAGCCTTGTAGGGCTTAGGAATTGGGCCAGCACAGGGCAAGCAACCAGAAAGTCTATTAACAGGGAATAAAGCCCTAGCTACTGGCTACTTAGACAAGCAAGCAGAGTTCTAGTTCTAGAAGTGCTGGAATACTGAGATGTTTTCCAAGATGAGGACGTGAGTGCAAAGGCCAAGGTAGAGATCTCGTTCTGATTAGAGTAAAGGATGTGTATCAGATATTAGGGACAAAGCATTAGCACATTTATTGAAACTGGATAGGTGGACATAAAGATGTGTATGCTGAGTTTTGGAGTTTATGGCTAACGATCCTTAAATTTTTTACGATTTTCTCAGAGGCTCACCTAAACAGAAATGAAGAGATTGAAAACATAACCAGTAGTTTATTATTGAAAACATGGAAGATGACTAAAGGAAGTGAATCATAGATGCTGATGAGCAGCAGCAAATGATAAAAGGTAACCGAATGGGTAGGCAAAGAAATTAAGTTGTCACAGCTAGTAAATGGGTGATTCATAAGTGTAATATACAGTAATGAAAGTAGTAAAATTGGACTCTGTATTTCAGAAATTATATAGTTAATAGCCTACAAAGGCTAGGCAGCAAACATAAATTAGGATGCAGGCTGTTTTGGACTGAATTGTGCTCCCTGAAAATTCACCCCCTTAAATCCCCATGTGACTGTGTTTGAAAATAGTATCTTCAAGAGGTAACTCAGGTGAAAAAAGTTGTAAGATTGGAACCCTAACCTGGTAAGACTAGTAGCCTTGTAGAATAAGGAAGAAAGACAGAGAGAGAGAAAGAGAGAGATCTGCATATACAAAGAAGAAAGGTAATGTGAAGACACAGCAAGAAGGTGGCAGTCTGCAAGTCAGGAAGAGAGCCCTCACCAGAAACTGAGATTTTCAGCACCTTGACCATGAACTTTTAGGCTCCACAGTTGTAAGAAAATAATATATATTTTTTAAGACACCCAGACTTTTGTATGTTATTATGGCTGCCCAAGGAGACTAACACACAGACCAAATTTAGTATAACAGGGCAAGCAGTAGAGAATACAATTGGGATTGATGGACAGAGCCTTGAAGTAGAGCACTAAAGCCCCTTCCAAAAGGAACAGATGCTACTGAGCTCCAGTGAATTGAGGTTGAGCTTGGTGGGAGGGAATAGGGAAATATATGTAAAAAAAATGTGGTGGTAGACATTGATAGCTTCTTTTAGGTTAGGCAAGGCTCTGAAAGATTATCCTCAAACTGATCTCCAAGGTCCTCATTTGCCTTAGGCCAAAATGTTTTTTAAAATGAATGGAGATGATATACATGAAGTTCAGGGTAGGGCGAGGGGGGTAGTTGAGACAGTAATCCTTTCAAATTTGCAGACCACCTAGGGTGGCTCATGGCCTTCAGTGGGTTCCTCACATGACTCTCTCCCTCATAACCTGCCAGAATTGACAATCTTCGAAGCCCTGGGGTCGAAGCTCTGATCTCTTAGTAGATGTCTCTGCCCTAAGCCTACTCTAGGATTCCTAGCTCAAACCAATTTAAAATATTTTGCGGTTTTGACTAGATAGTTCTCCAAAGTAGATATACAAATGGCCAAAGAGCACATGAAAAGATATTCAATATCACTAATCAGTAGGGAAGTACAAATCAAAATCACAATGAGATACCATCTCATATTCATTATCATGGCCATTATATATGTAAAAAAGAAAATAACAAGTGATGGTGAAGGTGTAGAGAAATTGGAACTTCTGTACTCTGTTGGTGAAAGTGTAAAATGGTGTAACTGCAATGGAAAATAATATGGCAGTTCCCCTAAAAATCAAAACTAGAATTACCATATGATCAAATAATTTTACTTCTGGGTATAAACCCCAAATAATTAAAACCAGGTTCTCCAAGAGATATTTGTACAACTATGTTCACAGCGGTATTATTCCTAACAGCCGAAAGGTGGAAGCCACTCAACTTTCTATCGGCAGATGGATGGCTAAATGAAATGTAGTATATACATATAGCACATTTATATGTATATAAGCATTATTTGGCCTTAAAAAGGAAGGAAATTCTGACACATGCTACAACATGAATGAACCTTGAGGACATTAAGCTAAGTAGAATAAGCCACTCACAAAAAGATAAATGCTGTATAATTCCACTTGTATAAGGTACCTAGAGCAGTGAAATTCATAGAGCCCAAAAGTGAAATGGTAGTTGCCAGGGGCTGGGGTGGGGAGGAGAAAATGAGGAATTTTTAAATGGATATAGAGTTTCAGTTTTGCAAGATAAAAAGTTCTGGTGATGGCTGCACAACAATACGAATGTGCTTAATACCACTGAACTGTACTCTTAAAAATGATTAAGATGGCCAGGCACCATGGCTCACGCCTATAATCTCAGCACTTTGGGAGGCCAAGGAGATGGATCACTTGAGGTCAGGAGTTCAAGACCAGCCTGGCCAACGTGGCAAAACCCTGTCTTTACTAAAAATACAAAAATTAGCTGGGCATGGTAGCAGGTGCCTGTAATCCCAGCTATTCGGGAGGCTGAGGCATGAGAATCTCTTGAACCTTGGAGGTGGAGGTTGCAATGAGCTGAGATCATGCCACTGCACTCCAGCCTGGGCAACAGAGTGAGACTCTGTCTCAAAAATAAAATAATAAAATAAAAATAAGAGAGTAAATTTTGTGTTACATGTACTTTGTCATTATTAAAAAATTATTTTGCAGGCTAACACCACATGAACCAAACATGTTGGTGAGCTGGAACAGCCTACGAGTTGCCAGCTTACAACATTCAGGATTTACAACCTACAGGATTTACAATAGCTGAAATGGCCAATATAGGACCAATAGTAATGACTGAATTCAGCATGATGATCTTGAAGATATGAATAAATTCAGCATTATGATTTTTTTAAAGATGTTTGTCTATTACTCAGGCAGGAAAAGTTACTTCCCATTGAGGTTCAATATTGAAATCTTATTTAAATTTGTATGTTGTAAACTTTGATATAACAATTGACAGCATGACTGGCAAGGGAAAGAGGTATATCATAAAAGAAAGAAGAGCTTGTTGCTCAGATAAGGAATGAAAATAAATTTGAAAGCTTTAAGACCAAGATAGGAATTTGTAGAGTTAACAAAAATGAAATGAATTTATGAAAATACATAGGTTCTTACTGCTAGAAAATAAAAAAATAGAAGAAACAATTTTTAAAAATCTGGTCATTCACTATATGCCTGTATATATTATTTATACACATATATTTATATCTTGTTTATATATAAATTATATAGATGGTCTTTCATACTTACTCTAGATGGGTAACCCAGTGGTGAAATAAAACTTCTGTACATGAGAAGTCTGGAAACTGAGCTGAGGTTTCCTATTATTTCCCAGTGGACTAGTAGAGAGTACCTTCTTTCTCCTTTTACCAACAATCTCTAAGAAAAGGACAGTGTTTGAAAGCCTCCACTTTCATAGAGTTTTCCAGTATAGCCATTCTAATGCCAATACTCTCAAAGTGAAAGTGAACTAAACTAGTCAAACCAAACTATGCATCAGATGAGTGCTTATATAACCACAGAAAATGAATTCTGAGGGAATCTAGAACAAATTAATTTGATTTCCAATGCTTCCTGGAATGCAGCCTAAAAACAAAAGAAACTGCCTAAGCATGTGAACTTTGATAGCTATTTTTTGTTTGGATTAAATTTTAAATTGTGACTTTAGAACTTTTTTTTTGTATTGTTGGTAAAGCAAGTAAGTAATTTGTTTCATTGCAAGTCAACAATTTCAGTGTAAGAAAAAGGAGATGTAATAACTGAATCAATAGTTTAAATAGGAATGCTGCACTATTGGAAAGATTAATATAAATTTGTGGTGTTCCAGGGCTGGAAAACATTGTTTATAGCCCTGTTCACTGACATGGTCCAGGGCAAGGTCATTCTGTGATCTACTCTAGTGTTCAAGAGCACAGGACCTTTTAGAAAATGGTTGATTCCATGTATGGGCTGGAAAGTACAATGTGAAACTCTACTATCAGGTTGTGCCAGGAAGGAGGGAAGCTTTTGAAGATTAATGGTGTTATGTCAAAAGACCACAGAAACCAATTTAAGGTGTACTTGAGACAATTCGAGCACCAAAAGGAGGATAATAGTTTTGGTCAGTTGACACACTGTAAATCTGAAAAACTATTAGTTCATAATAATGTGCGAAAGAGAAAAAAATAACTGAAGTGTTGAGTCTTGTTATTCAATCATGTTAGTGTTATTAACTAATTTATTGTATGGCTAGAGTGTAGAAACAAAAAGTGTAAATATGTCAGCTCAATGCATTTTCTGACTCGAAGGGAATATGAGTAGAATGATACCACAAGTTGTGACCTTAAATCAGACGTAAAACATTCAAATTAGATTGTGTATATATACATATTAGGTTGGTGAAAAAGTAATTGTGATCTTTGCCATTTAAAAGAAAAAAGACAAAAACCACAATTACTTTTGCACCAATTTAATACATATATAAGCATATGTTCTAATATATTATTGGTAATATACAGTGATATATATTATATATTGATGTATTAATAACTGATAATATACATTATATATTGATATATAATGATATATAATATATTATACTGATATATATTCATATATCATGATTATTTATTAATATATCATGACATATTAGCATATATACATCACATTAATATATAATATACCATTATATATAAACATATATATGATACATAAACATATATATGATATATAACATATATACAATACATATGATATGATATTATATATTGTTATATATTACCAATAATATATTAGTACATATACTGATATATATGTATTAGGTTGGTGCAAAAGTAATTTTGCTTTTTTGCTTTTTTGTATAGTTCTATAGTTCTAAGAATAAAAAAATTTCAAGAGTCATCAGGCCCAAAGGATTTAAAGTTACATTTCTCAGGAGCCCATCAAGGGCAAAGGCCTTCAGAATTAGAAGAGGAATCACGTTTCTATTACTTGAAGTTTTCCAATTTGAGTGAAAGAACTCTTACTAGACTAAAGAGTTAGATCCTACAGATAATGCAAATCCATGGGAGTAGGCTAACTGATCCTCTTAGAGTTGTGAAATCACTGGTGTAACAAAAATTGGGTTCAGCAACCATAGTAACAAATAGTATCCTTGTGAGGTAAATTTCTCTCAATAATGTCAATTAAAAGGTATGGGAACTGCTTTCTTCACATGAATTAGCATGTTTTTCAACCTGAGAATATTTACAACTAAGTACAGAAATGTTAAGAATGAAGCTCTGCCCTTCTGCACAGCAAAAGAAACTACCATCAGAGTGAACAGGCAATCCACAGAACGGGAGAAAATTTTTGCAATCTACTCATCTGACAAAGGGCTAACATCCAGAATCTACAAAGAACTCAAACAAATTTACAAGAAAAAAACAAACAACTCCATCAACAAGTGGGCAAAGGATATGAACAGACACTTCTCAAAAGAAGACACTATGCAGCCAACAGACACGTGAAAAAATGCTTATCATCACTGGCCATCAGAGAAATGCAAATCAAAACCACAACGAGATACCATCTCACACCAGTTAGAATGGCGATCATTAAAAAGTCAGGAAACAACAGGTGCTGGAGAGGATGTGGAGAAATAGGAACACTTTTACACTGTTGGTGGGACTGTAAACTAGTTCAACCATTGTGGAAGATAGTGTGGCGATTCCTCAAGGATCTAGAACTAGAAATACCATTTGACCCAGGAATCCCATTACTGGGTATATACCCAAAGGATTATAAATCAGGCTGCTATAAAGACACATGCACACATATGTTTATTGAGGCACTATTCACAATAGCAAAGACTTGGAACCAGCCCAAATGTCCATCAATGATAGACTGGATTAAGAAAATGTGGCACATACACACCATGGAATACTATTCAGCCATAAAAAATGATGAGTTCATGTCCTTTGTAGGGACATGGATGAAGCTGGAAACCATCATTCTCAGCAAACTATCGCAAGGACAGAAAACCAAACACCGCATGTTCTCACTCATAGGTGAGAATTGAACAATGAGAACACTTGGACACAGAAAAGGGAACATCACACACTGGGGCCTGTTGTGGGATGGGGGGACTGGGGAGGGATAGCATTAGGAGATATACCTAATGTAAATGATGAGTGAATGGGTGCAGCACACCAACATGGCACATGTATACATATGTAACAAACCTGCACGTTGTGCACATGTACCCTAGAACTTAAAGTATAATAATAATAAAAAAGAAAAAAAAGAAGGAAGCTCTGCCTTGTTGATATTTTATATGCTAATAATAAACATATTATTGGCCAGTGGAGTCACAGTCTTAAATAATTTGAAATGGCTATTTAAATAATTTGCAGTATTTAATTTATGACTTTAAGAAGTAATCATATACAGTTTTATCTCATCTAAGAAAACATTAGGTTTACATTATTTACAAGCATTGCTCATTGAATTTATAAGAATTATTGAAGACCCGGGAAAATTTTATTTCCTGTATTAGCCAATTGTAGTATTTAAAAGGCAAATTCTTGAGGTGATCCAACTGCTAAGTGTTCCTCTATCACAGAGTATCGCTCCTCCCTATTGTCACTCCTATTCTGTTCCCCAACACCTCACTACCTGATCTACAAATTGGGGGTCTGAGTGTTCAAAGGCCACCTAAACACTGCGGGTTATTTAGTTGCCTTGTTCACAGGCTCCTGCTGTATCCAGAAAAACTTCCCATGGCCTAATTCACTGCTCCCTGTCCTAGTCTTGTTATTTCATAAAGTGACACACTGGGGGATAACAATAATAACAATAAGAGCAGGGTGCTTTGATTTTCTCAAATAACAGCATCTCATCATGTGTTCTGCTCCATTTTTTCTATTTATTTATTTATTTTATTGTTTTTGAGACAGAGTCTTGCTCTGTCGCCCAGGCCAGAGTGCAGTGGTGCTACCTCAGCTCACTGCAACCTCCGCCTCCCAGGTTCAAACTCCTGCCTCAGCCTCCCGGTAGCCGGCACTATAGGCGTGTGCCACCATGCCTGGCTGATGTCTGTATTTCTGGTAGAGACGGTGTTCCACCATGTTGGCCAGGCTGGTCTTGAACTCCTGACCTCAGGTGATCCACCCATCTCAGCCTTCCAAAATGCTGGGATTACAGGCATAAGCCACTGTGCCCGGCCCATTTTTTCTATTTATAATGATACGGGACGTGGGCAGAGAAGTGCTGGGTAGAGAAGAATGGGGTCCCTGGAGAGGGTCCCACCCTTGGGCCTGTGCCCCATGGACCTATGTGAGAATGGGGACTCCTGTTTTCATGCCCAAATGTTGCATTTTTCAAGACCACTCTGGTCCTCCATGCCCCTCAACCTATGCCCATATAAACCCGAGACCTTAGTGGGCACAGACACAAGCACAAGCAGCTGAATGTCAGAACTAGCAGACCAGTGATGATGGAGCAACATGGCAGAGAAAGAGAGAAGAGGAAGGATGTCTGGATGCCCAGAAGAGTTCAGCCAGGGGCAGTTGGAGAAGAGTCTGGCAGCTGGGAGGCCCGATTCTAGGGGAAAACCACCTTCCCACTCCATCCCCCACCTTCCGGCTCCCCATCCATGTCAATGAGAGCCACCTCCACCATTCAATAAAACCTTGCACTCATCCTTTGAGCCACGTGTAATCTGATTCTTCTGGTACACTGGGCAAGAACTCTGGGTGTTCTCAGGGTGACAGCCTCACCCTGGGCCCCTGCCCTTGCAATAAGGCAGAGGGTCCATTGAGCTGATTAACATACAAGTCATCTGCAGATGGCAAATCTAAAAGAACTTGGTAATACACACCCACAAGCGCTTCAGGAGTCACATATAGCTACTCCGAGAGGCTGCCGTGGGTCCAGCCTCTGCACCTGCCCATCTGCATGTTCTCCCTGGGGATTTGAGCTGTGGGGAAACCAAGTAGGCGACACCTCACAGACTAATTCTGAGGGGAATCAGAGAACTCTCCCATTTCAATAACATTTATAAAGCAGGGAGGCCAGTACTATACAGGGCTCCATTGGGTGGGTAGGGGTTCGCACTCATTTAGAAAATGACCACAGGTGACCTTTGAACAATGCGGGTTTGGACTGCACGAATCCACTTATACGTGAATTTTCTTCACCTATGCCACATCCGAGATAGCAAGACCAAGCCCTCCTCTTCCTCCTCCTCCTTTCAGCCTACTCAATATTAACATGATCAGGATAAAGATCTTTACAACGATCCACTTCCACTTAAGGAATAGTATATATATTTTGTCTTCCTTATGGTTTTCCTAATAACATTTTCTGTTCTGTAGCCTAATTTATTGTAAGAATACAGTACTTAATACATATAATGTACAAAATACGTGTTAATTGACTGTTATTAGTAAGGCTTCAGGCCAGTAGTAGCTATTAGGAATTAAATTTTTGGAGGAGTCAAAAGTTGTACGTGGATTTTCAACTGGGAGGGGGATTAGCTCCTCTAACCCCTGCATTGTTCAAGAGTCAACTGTATCTGACTTCTCCATCAAAGGGGTTATGCCCATGTCCTGGTTGTTCCATATCTGCTCTTTGGATAGGCTAAGGGTTTCCAAGTAGTATTAGTGTCAAAAATAAATTGCTCTAGAAATAGATTTCTTTCAGGGGTCATAGACTCAGATCAAGGTTCTGATATTATAGAACATACTATGTACATGTATGTAAAATCCTAAATGTCAAATAATAACCTCATATTTTTTCCCATTCTCATTCCGTTTGCCACTCTGGCAAAGTAAGAAGAGGAAACTATGACATTAAGGAAACACTAAGCAATTTTTCAGTGAATGAGGGTGCAAGTGGCTGAGACCTTCCAATGATCAATACATGTGAGAAGCCATTCTGCATTCTGCAGGCTTCAGGCCACTGAAATCATCAGGAACAATGCAGAAAGCTTCCAGCTTATATTCTGGCTATTTCTCTCCAAAGCTGAGAACACGGTAATGCCATTTACAAACACTTGTTCCGGCTACACTTCCTTTTCTCTATACATACGGGCTACCAGTTCAATAATATATTTTACACCAATGAATTCTTTCCAGCTGGAGATGGTCTGTGTAAAGGAATTTTGGACTAAAACTGCCTTATATCTGGGTGGACTGTGCCCTGTGAAATTCTCTCAATCCCATTGCTGAACCGTGCTTAAGATCACTGTTATGTATGCTCCTGTCTCATTGTTAAGGCTTCCTGCATGTTAACCAGGGACCTGCAAATTCTAGGCCTTAATTACATCAGAGTAATCATGGAAACAAGGGGAATTTCTATAATTTACAGATACCACTGAAGAGTTGAAAAGCTCAGAAAGGGACTCAGTTTTTACCACTTTATGGCAGCCTCAGATTTAAAATGAGAAAACGCAATTGCCTTGGGCTGTTAGCCACTGGCTAAGGGAAGTCCACAACATAATCTTTTTTTTTTTTTTTTTTTTTTTGAGAACGGAGTTTCACTCTTGTCACCAAGGCTGGAGTGCAATGGCGCGATCTTGGCTCACTGCAACCTCCACCTCCTGGGTTCAAGCGTTTCTCCTGCCTCAGCCGCTGGAGTAGTTGGGATTACAGGTGCCCACCACCATGCCTGGCTAATTTTTGTATTTTTAGCAGAGATGGGGTTTCGCCATGTTGGTCAGGCTGGTCTCGAACTCCTGACCTCAGGTGATCCACCCGCCTCAGCCTCCGAAAGTGTTGGGATTATAGGTGTGAGCCACAACATAATCTTAAAGATCTGGGAGAGGAGGGACAAGCAACCTCAGGGCCACAGCTTCGAACTAAAAAAACACTCAGTTAATTTTGTGGCTGCCAGTACAAAGGTCCTCCTTTCTTGTCTCTCTCCATCCTACTCTCCATCTGCTTGTAGACCGCCTCTCAAATTCGTCCTTCTCTAACTCTTCCTCTATCTTTTGATGACATGGTTGTTCCTTCTTTTTCATATTTTCCTCTCCACCCATGGTTATATAAGTCACTATGAAGTCCTTTCCTTCCAACTACCGCCATTTTGACCCTTCTGCCCATTCCCAGGATGCTTGTGAAAATTCTCTGCTTGAGGTTTTTTGGACCACCCAGTTTCTGCCAACTCAGGCTGCAGATCAGTGTGAGATCCGGTTGTGGTTAAAACTTCAGAGGGCTTTTCCCCCTTTGTTAAGGATAGAATTCAGACAGCTACTTCTTCTTGTAGACGTCTGAGGGTGTAGAATGAAAGTGTTATTTCTAGTTCACCCTTATTTTGAGGACAAGTCCTGGCAAAGATTCTTTGTGCGGCCAAACTTCAGTCAGACTTCTGAACTTTTCCTCAGGCCTGTCTGTACACTTTCTTACAAAATCTAGTTTTAGCAAAGAACGCTACTAAGTCAGTTTAGCAAGAACCCTACCACCCCCAACATCTGATCATTCTTGATCATATCCCTCATCCTCCGCCTACATCCTGGGGTAATGTCAGATCACATGAACAGCCTTCCACAGACATCCTGGCAGGTGGTTTTAGCCAGAATTCTCCTTATCCCTGATGTTTTCTCTTCATAATTTTCCACCCACTGACCCTTACCTTGCTCCTTGGCTATAAATTCCCACGTGCCCAGGCTGTATTCAGAATTGGGCCCAATCTCTCTCTTCCACTGAAAAATCCCATTGCAGGGGGGGCTTGTATCTTTCATAGTGGTCCTTAGTAAAGCCTGCCTTACCATGCTTTCACAAGCGTCATTGAATAATTTTTCCTTTGGCATCCTTGCTTTGGAGGAAAGTGTTTCCTATTATTTTCCTCACTTTGCGTGGCCATGTCTCCTGTATTTGTCTCCACTTCAGGACTTATCTCCTGTACTTGCAGAGCTGTGACAAAGTGAGGATTAACTTTCCAGGATTCAATTAATGCCTTCATGCTGAAGGTCATCACACGTTAAAGTGCTCCTCTGCTCTCTGGGTTATTACACTCCTTGTTGTACTGGGAGTAATAGCATCTTCTCCCAACCTGGATATTGAGGACTCTATCACATGATGAGTCTCCATCCCTTCAATATTGGTAGTAATACTAATTTCTCCGCCCCTGGATATAAGAAACAGTATCAGAAGTGTGGTGTAGACCCCTTGCAATATTGGGAGTAACATCACCTCTCCCCATGTGTTTACTAGGGACAAAATCACAGGGTGGGTGTACACTTCCTACGTTATTGGGAGTAATATCATCCACAAACCCCCTGGATAGCAGGAACCATATGACAGAAGGGGTGTACAGCCCCCGCAATATTGGGAGTAATATCAGCCTCTTCCCTGCTGCATATTAGGACAAAATAAAGGGGGGGGGCGCTTTACAGCCCTGCGCTATTGGGAGTGATGTTACTCTCTTCTCCCTGTACGTTAGGAACTATATCACGGGGGGCTGTACACCTCCTGCGATATTGGGAGTAATGTTCTCCTCTTCCCCACTGAATATTAGGAACAATATCACAGAAGAGTGTACGCCCCCTGCGATAAGACGAGTAATATCATTGGCTCCTTCCCTGGATATTAGGAACAATTTCACAAGGTGTGTACACCCCCTGCGCTATTAGGAGTAATATTATTCTCTCTTCCCCTGGACATTAGAAAGAATATCACAGGCGGAGTGTACACCCCACCTCCCGAGATATTGGGGGTAATATCATCCTCTTTTAACCTGGGTATTAGGAGCAATATCACAGGGGGCGTGTACACTTCCTTCGATACTGGGAGTAATATCATCCTCTCTCCCCATAAGTAGTAGGAAAAATATCAAAGAAGGTGTGTACATCACTTGCGATATTGAGAGTAATAGAATCCTCCCCTCACCTGGATATTAGAAATAATATCATGGGGGGGTGTACACGGCCTGGGATATTGGGAGTAATATTATTTTCTACCCCCATGGATGTTGAGAACAATATCACAAGGGCAGTGTACACCGTCTTCGATAATGGGAGTAATATCATCTTCACTCCCTCTGGATATTAGGAACAATAGCACAGGCAGATTACACACCCACTGCAACACTGGGAGTAATATCATCCTTTCCCCCCTGGATATTAGGAACAATATGTCATGGGAGGTGTACAGCCCCTTCCATTTTGGGAGTAATATCAATTTCTTCATTGCTGGAAATAAAAAACAATAGAACAGGTGTGGTGTACACACCCTGTGATATTGCCAGTAATAGAGACTCCCCTCCCCCACGGGATATTAGGAACAATATCAAAAAGGGCTGTATGCAGCGATATTGGGATTAATATCATGCTCTCCCCCCTGGATATTAGGAACAATATCCAAGAAAGTGTGTCCACCCCTTGCGATACTGGCAGTGATTTCATCCCCCCTCTCCGTGGAGTTTAAGAACAACACCACAGAGTTTGTGTACATGCACTGTGATACTGGGAGTAATGTCATCCTCTTCCCCCTGGATATTAAAAACAATATCACCGAGGTGGTGTACACCCCCCGCGATATGGCCAGCAATATCATTGTCTCCCCCACTGGATATTAGGAACAATATCACAGCGGTGTGTACACCTCCTGCGCTATTGGGAGTAATAACATTCTCTCTTTTTCTGGATATTAGGAATAATATCACAGGTGGGGTGTACAACTCCTGCGGTATTGGCGGTAATGTCATCCTCTCCCAACCTGGATATTCAAAACAAAATAACAGGGGGGTGTACACCTCCTGCGATATTGGTAGTAACATCATTCTCTCCCCCACCTGATATTACAAAACAATATCCCAAGAAGGGTGTACATCCTCTGAGATATTGAGAGTATTATCATCCTCTCCCCAACTAAATAAGAGGAACAGTGTTGGTGGCGGGGGGGTGCGCACCCCCTGCGATATTGGGAGTAAAATCCTCTCCCTCCCTGGATATTAGAAACAATATCAAAGGGGTCGTGTACACCGAGTGTGATATTGGGAGTAATATGATTCTAATCCCCCCGGGATATTAGGAAGAATATTATGGAGGGCGTGTACACCCTCTGCCATATTTTGAGTCATATCATTTCTCTTCCCTTGGATATTAGGAACAATATCACAGGGGCTGTGTCTCCTGTGATATTTAAATTATATCATCCTCTCCCCCACTGAATATTAAAAACAATCTCACAGGGGTGTTGTCCACCCCTGTGATATGGGCAGTAATATCATTGTCTCCCCCCCTAAATCTTAAGAACAGTATCACAAGAGGGGTGTATAACCCCCAGTGATATTGGGAGTAATATCATCCTCTCTACCTTTGGATATAAGGAACAATATCCTAGGGGGAGAGTACAACCTCTTCCATATCTGGAGTAATAACATCCCTTCCCTTCTGGACATTAAGAACAATATCACTGGGTGGGTGTTCAGCCCCTGCGATACTGGGAGTAATATCATCCTCTCCCCCTCTCGGTATTAGGAACAATATCCCAAGGTGGGGGTACATCCCCTGCGATATTGGGCATAATATCATCGTCTGCCAACGTGGTTATTGGGAACAATGTCACGGGGGGGTGTACACCTTCCATGTTGGGAGTAATATCATCCTCTCCCCCCGGATTGTAGGAACAACATCGAAAGGGTTTTACCACTTGTGTGATATTGGCAGTAATATCATCCTCTCCCCACCTAGATATTAGGAACTATATCACAGGAGGCTGTACACTTCTTGCAATACTGGGAGGAATATCATCCTCTCCCATCATGGATATTAAGAACAATATCACGGGGAGGTGTACACCCCCTGCGATGTTGAGAGTGATATTATGCTCTCCCCTTCTGGATATTAGGAATAACATCACAGGAGGTGTGTACAACCCCTGCGATATTAGTAGTAATGCCATCTTTTCCCCCCTGAATATAAGAAACAATATCACAGGAAGAGGCACACCCCCTGAGATATTGGGAGTAATATCATTCTCTCCCACTCCGGATATTCAGAACAATATAACGGCGGTGGGGCGGCGTGTATACCCCTGCGATATTGGGAGTCATATCTTCCTCTCCACCGCTGGCTATTAGGAACGACGTCACAGAAGGGGTGTACACCCCCTGGTATATTGGGAGTAATATCACCCTCTCTGTCCCTGGATATTAGGAACAATATCACTAAGGAGTGTACACCTCCTGTGGTACTAGGACTAATATCATCCTCTCGCCCCCTGGATATTAGGAACAATATCACAGGGGTGGTGTACACCTCCTGCGAATTTGGGGGAAATATCATCCTCTCCACCTTTGGATATTAGAGACAATGTCACAGGAAGGGTCTACGCCCCCTGCAATATTGGGAGTAATATCATCCTCTCCCTCCCTGCATATCAGGAACAATATCACAGAAGGGATGTACACCCACTGCGATATTTGGAGTAATGTCATCCTCTACCCGCTGGCTGTTAGGAACAACACAGGTGGTGTACCCCTTCTGCGATATTGGGAGTTACAGCATCGTCTCCCTCCAATATCAGGAATAATAATATTTATTAATATTAATAACCAATATCAATTATTAGTATTAATAAAATGATGCTAATAATATCAATGATTACTGTTAGTAATTAAAGTGCTTGCAATTAAATTAATGTTAATTATTAATATTAATAAGATGATTAACAATAATCAATATCGACAATAGAAATGGTAAATAAAAGCTTAGCAATTGATATTGATTAATAACAACGATTAATATTAATAATTAATAATACCATTATGTTAGAAATCAGTATCCATTACTATTAATAATTATTAATACTATTAATAATTATTAATACTATTAATAATTATCAATACTATTAATAATTAATAATTATTAATACTATTAATAATTAACAATTAATAATAATTAACAATTAATAATGACATTATCACTATTATCACTTCTAATACCGCACAGGGTCTACACCCAACTGTGATAGACCCTGTGCGGTATTAGAAGGGAGGGAGAGCATGCTATTAGTTTCAATATCGCAGTAGGTGTACACCCACCCTGTGATATTGATTCTAATATCCATGGGTCAGAGTATGACATTGCTCCCAATAGAGCAGGGGGTATCCAGCCACTGGGTGATATTGCTCCTAATATTCACAAAAGAAGAGAATGATATCA
The DNA here is from genome assembly GCF_028878055.3 of Symphalangus syndactylus. Classification (NCBI taxonomy): domain Eukaryota; kingdom Metazoa; phylum Chordata; class Mammalia; order Primates; family Hylobatidae; genus Symphalangus; species Symphalangus syndactylus. The sequence goes on from NC_072438.2 coordinate 30,352,291, forward strand.
CTCCCCATAGCGCAGGGAGTGTACACCTCTTCTGTGATACACTTCCTAGTATCCGGAGGGGGAGAGGATGATAACCCTTCAAGTATCACAGGGTGTGTACAGCCACCCTGTGATATTGTTCCTAATACCCAGGAAGGGAGAGGATGATGTTACACCCCACATAGCAGGAGGTGCACACCCACCCTGGGATATTGTTCCTAATGTCCATGGAGGAGAGAGGCTGATATTACTCCCGATATCGCAGGGGGTGTACATCCACCCTGTGATACTGTTCTTAACATTCAAAGGCCCAGAGGTTGATATTATTCCCAACATCGCAGAAAGTGTGCAACCCAGTGTGATATTGTTCCTAATATCCAGAAGGGGAGAAGATGATATTACTCCCTATATCGCAGGAGGTGTACAGCCACTCTGTGATTTTTTTTAATAAGCAGGGCAGAAGAAGATAATATTATTCTCAATATCGCAAGGAATGTACAACCCCCTGTGAGATTGTCCTTAATATTCAAAGACAGAGGGGATGATATTACTCCCAATATCACAGAAAATGTACATCCCCCAGTGATATTGTTCCCATGATCCAGCAGAGAAGAGGATGATATTACTTTCAATATCACAGAACATGTACACGCACCCAGTGATATTGTTCCTAATTTCAAGGCGGGAGAGGATGATATGACACCTAATATCGCAGAGAGTAAAAACACACCTGTGATATTGTTCTGAATATCAAGGGTGGGGAGAGGACGATATTACTGCCAATACTGCAGAGGGCATACACCTGTCTGGAAATAGTTCGTACTTTCAAGAGGGGAAGATGATATTACTTTTAATATCATAAACAAGCTGTCAGTCCACTGTGGATCGTAATATCGAAAGGAAGAGAGGGGGGTGATATTACTCCCCATCTTGTGGGGAGTGCCCATTCCCCTGCGATGTGGACTGTAACATCCAGGGGGCAAGATGAGGATGATATTACTCCCCATATCAAGGGAATGTCTACCCCACTGCGATGTGGATCATAATATCCAGAGGAGGAGAGGGGGGTGATATCACTGCCCATATTCTCTTATGATCTCATGCCTCCTGCCCAGCCCAGAGATGAGACTTTCCTTACCTAATGAGGAAAGGACAGTCTCTTCAACAAATAGTGCTGGAAAAACTGGATACCCACATGTGGAAGAATAAAAATTGACCCTCATCACACGACATACACAAAAATCAAATCAAAGTGGATTAAAGACTTAGATGTATGACCTGAAAATGTTACAGTATAGAAGAAAATATGAGGGAAAACCCTATGATGTTGATCTGGGCAGTGATTTTTTGGATATGACCCCAAAGGCACAGGCAACAAAAGCAAAAATAAAGAAATGGGATTATGTCAAACTAAAAAGCTTCTGCCCAAGCAAGGAAGTAATCAACAGAATGAAGAGACAACCCATGGAATGGGAGAAAATATTTAAAAACCATATATCTTATCTGATAAGTGGTCAATATCCAAAATATATAAGGAAATCAAATGACTCAATAACAATGAAGCAAATAACCTGATTTACAAATGGGCAAAGGATCTGAGTAGATATTTCTCCAAAGAAGACATGGAAATGGCCAATTGCTAAGAAAGTAGATTTTAAGTGTTCTTTTTACAAAAAAAATTGTAAGTATTTGAGATAGGGCTTTGTTAAATAGCTGAATTTGGCCCATCAACAATATATAAATATATCGAAACATGTTGTATACTATAAATATATGCAATTTTTACTTCTCATTTAAGATAAACAAATTTTTAAAAATGAAACAAAAATATTTGACAATTCCAGAATGAATGACTGAGATAAAATGTAGTGAGCTGATCATCTTGAAATGTCATTACAATTGATTGAATTATTTTGGCTGTTGTGGAATATTTTCCACGTGGCCTTGTTTGGAAGCAGGGTTATAAATAAGGTCATCCTTTCCTGATTTTAGGGATGTGAAATCAAACTTAGTATTTTAAAATTTTGTTTTGAGTTGGGCTTCCACTGGTAGAAAAATAAATGAGAACTTAAATCCATTATTTGGAATTGAAAAAATAGATTTTTAAACAAAATAATTTGTCTACCTGTGCTGTGGTGGAAAAGTTTGGGTGTCTGTGACAGTGTTTCTTTTATCAAGTGAAAAAACTTCAACCTAGGCTGGGCTAATTTTTCATTTGGTAATATGGCCATATCGGGGAAGCAATCATTTCCAGATCTTAACTGGCATTTTAATTACTAACTTTTACATTTCACATGTTTGATGGAATCTGGAAAAGGAGACACAGATTTTAGTCTTCTTGGCTTGTTTGTGGGTATAGAACAATCTTAACTCAGATATCGGGGAAGTCAGTGGGCCGTGTAGACAGGATCTTCTGGGGAGCTGATTGTTCATGCACTGCAAAACTCTCTTCCAATTATTGAAATCAACTTTTTTCCAATCCCTCAAAGCAAGGAAGATTCTGAGGCCTTTGAAAGCAATTTTTCATTTTATTTCTTTGCAAACTGACACATCTCGATGTTTACTATGTAACAGAAGAGCTGATTTAAAGCAGTATGCTGCTAAACCTAGCTCTCTCCCTACCTCTCCCTGCCTCTGCCACCCTGGATCCTGTGGCCCTCAGTACTGTTCTGTGCCATATGTTAGAATCCCAGAATGGCATTCTAAATAGGAGACAGGCGGCAGAGTAGTAAAAATTGAGTGAATTTATGATTTAACTGAGAAGATTCTCTCTCCAGTATTCTTTTCCCCAGTAAAGTGATTGTACTGTTTCCTTTGTAAATTTGGTCACTTGGAAAGTTCTAAGGATTGAGAAAATTGCTTTTAAAGAATCTCCATTTTCTACATATGCATGTCACCTACTCAAAATCTTATTTCTCAGTTTAAATTGTTTTCTAACAAATATGTTATACTTCCCTCAGCAATCCCTTAACTGTAAGAAAAATGCATTTTTTTCTTCTAGTGATAAATAGTAAGTTCACTGCATTTCTTAGAATAGAAACATTGATAATTGATAACCTCCACACATCTCCCCAGGCCTCATGTCTGTATTATTACTAATATGGAAAGACTGCGTGTGTGTGTGTATGTGTGTGTGTGTATGTGTCCATAATAAAAGAGAAATCTATTGAGCTAATGAGAGTTTCCAATCAACACGTTTTGCCTTGTGAATTACAAGTTTAAAGTACTTTTGATTATTAAATTTATTGCTATTTAAAATCCATATTTAGGAACCTTGCTATTAATACTAGAACTTTAGTTACAGCCTCAAGTTTGAGCCCCTCCCAAAAAATCTCATCTCCTGGAGCCTGCTAAAGTGTATAAAATATGTTCAGAAAAATACATCTTGGCCAGCCATGGAGTGGAATGGAGAGCTGGTGGAATGTCTGGCTGAGAGGAGAGGTCCAAGACAGTGCCTTTCCTGGTCACAAGGTCAAGGTCAATATGGCTCACATGGGTGATGCCATTTTCTTCTTGTCCTCATAACATCCAGAAGATGTGCTGGTTGATCAGCAGTTTTGCAGAACTGCTACTTTGGTTCTCAGGGAGTGATCTAGAATATATTTACATAACTTGAGAAAAATATCTTGAGCATATACTGTATGGCCAGTACTGTGCCTCAGCCCTCTTAGTGTCTAGATGTGAACTGTAGTTACAGTCTCATGGTTAAAAGTTGTTTTGTATTTCAGTCTCTTCTGCCACCTGGTTTTTAAAATGTTTTCCTTTTTGAGACAATCACAATTACCTGTATATGTAAATTTTATTGTTAAAGATCAGTACTGATCTTTTGACTTTATTTTGGGTCATAGGCTTGCAAAGCTTTACTTAAGACTTCAGTAAGTAAAGGCCCATGAATGATTTGTAGAATCACTGAAATAATAGTAAGACTCTACTTCTCAGAAGATGAAACAGAGTCTTAGAGAAGCTTATTATTAAATTAGACAGTTTTTTTTTTTTTTTTGAGATGATGTCTCACCCTGTTGCCCAGGCTGGAATACAATGGCACGATCTTGGCTCACTGCAGTCTCCATCTCCCAGGTTCAAGCAATTCTCCTGCCTCAGCCTCCCAAGTAGCTGGGATTACAGGTATGTGCCACCCCACCGGCTAATTTTCGTATTTTTAGTAGAGATGGGGGTTTCGCCATGTTGGTCAGGCTGGTCTCGAACTTCTGACCTCCAGGTGCTCTGCCCGCTTTGTCCTCCCAAAGTGCTGGGATTACAGGCATGAGCCATTGTGCCCAGCCAACAGTTGTGTTTTTAACTTGAATTTTATACTCTAATTTCTGATAAGAATTTTTATTTGGGGTGTATTACGATATTTGAATATCTGATATCTTGTGGGTATGGAGATTGCAGATGATTTACCAGATTTGCAGAGCAAGTAATAGAGGACAGTTTATTCTTTCTTAGTTTTCACTTGCTCTTCTTCCACATGCGTTAGTCACTGTTAGCTCCACTCCAGATGAGATAGAGCTTCTTTTCTGTCTGAGCATGAATTTGCTAGGAGCCATAAGTTTTTTTCTTAGGTCACACAGTTATTAAATAAATATTCACTGAGTTTAATTTATGAACAATGAAAGTAAAACCAGACATGATTCCTCCCCAAAAGATGAGCACATGTGAAACAGTGGGGAATGCATCATCTTTCAGGTTACCAGTGTATGGTGGCACTACAGGATCAAGGTTATGTATTATAGACAATAAGTAAGGCAGACATATCTGAGCTGATTCTAAGATCAGAATCTGGTAATGTGTTAATTGAACACTTGGCAATTGCTTTCTTAGTTTACCCATTCAGATTACTTATCCAATTGAGGACATGAAGATAGAAAAGATTGGTGGCTTTATTACATGTTACACTGATGCTTTGGGTTAGAGAGCAAGGGTTGTATAAAATATTTTAAAATGCGGATGGATAATTTTTAGAACAGTTAGGATGGCTACATTAGAGAATCCAAGGCAATGTCTGCCATTACCTTTACAACACACACTGATTTTTTTGTGTACCTTGTCATTACGTAAGCTCCCTACGGGGCTGTGGTAAGTCATGGACAGGGTTAAGGGGAAGGGTACATGTCGAGAAACTAAATCACATTTGGAGAGGAGATGTAACAAAGGTAGCGTTCAGAGGTTTACTGGTAACAATTCCAAATTTGGAATGAAAAAGTTACTCTTTGTTTAGCGTTCGAGTTGGGAGTTTGCCCTGCAAAAACACAGTCAACCACTGACTTCACTGGAATGTACTTGGAAAGGGAAGAACTTAAACCAGCCATGAACAGGAGAAGAAAGCCAGGTTTTCTGGAAACATCGCCAAAACCCAACAATTTCTCAGAATTTTCAGAGGTGCCAGGGGGGTGTTCGCATTTCAATGGAAAAAGTTCTGAAAGCGACTTTCCAGCGGTGACGACCTACCCACAGGAGAACATGCCTCTCGCAAAGGATCTCCTTCATCCGTCTCCAGAAGAGGAGAAGAGGAAACGCAAGAAGAAATGCCTGGTGCAGAGCCCCAATTCCTACTTCATGGATGTGAAATGCCCAGGATGCTATAAAATCACCACGGTCTTTAGCCATGCGCAAACGGTAGTTTTATGTGTTGGCTGCTCCACTGTCCTCTGCCAGCCACAGAGGAAAAGCAAGGCTTACAGAAGGTTGTTCCTTCAGGAGGAAGCAGCACTAAAAGCACTCTGAATCAAGATGAATGGGAAACCATCTCAATAAACACATTTTGGATTAAAAAAAAAAAAGTTCTGAAAGCTCTGGAAACTATTCTCAGTTTTACTTTCTCATTGAAAGGCAAAAACCATGGCTGTAAATAAGAGACAGAAGCACTTGCTATGGCTTTGTTAAGAGTTAAGAAAAGGGACCTCTGGAAAATTTGATTTGTCCAATCCTTTGCCACAGAGCCAAGACAAAGTGGTCCAAGTCATAATGGCAAATAGAAAATAAAAGTACTTCCTCTCTGAGAGAAGAAATAGAAGTAGCAGTTTTTATGGGGGCCCTGGGGTGGGTGTGGGCATTCACTATCTTCAATTTCAAACCTCTTGAGTTTAAGGTGCCTTCGAGAGCTGGAGGTAGATAGCAGGACTGAAAAGCTTGGTATAGATTCAGGAGTTGTTGGCTGGTGGAGGTAGCTGGATTCATGGGCCTTGATGCACTGCCCAGGGAGTCATTTATAATATTACTCTTAATAATGTATCTTTTGTGATTTACCTTGAATCTAGATAGAAGTGCAGTTATATTTCTTCACACCATCAAGGAGACCTAATTGTCTCCAGTCACTGATAAGATAAATGATGGGAGAGGGTGGGGTGCTCAAAAGTCAGTCTTTTCTGGGGACACAGGTCAGTGTGTCTCTCCCAGGTCCCTCTGTGCCACAGCTACTCCTCTTAAATCTTGATTCAAGGGCTTCAGAAGCTTATGGCATAGTTATGAGAGGGGTGAAGACTGTGACTGCATTTCCAACAGACCCTGAGGACAATTGGGAAGAATGTGAGTACGGAGTCCTAATATCCAGTGCCATCTGCCCCATCTCACTCTCCATCCTTACCCTTTGTCCTTCCACCTTCAGTTATTCGTTAAACACCTGTTTTCTGAGCATGAACTGCGCTCCAGGCACTGGGCTGTGTGTTGGTGGTATAGCTAGCAAGACAGATTTGGTCCCTGATCTTATGGGGCATCCTTGGGGTCAGGGTGGGGTAGGGAGATACTAATAAGAAAACCAAGAATTAGACTTATGGAAGATAATGAGATGGAGAAAAAACTTGGTGCATGAAAGTGCAAGAAAAAATTTGGCGCAGGAAAGCATGAAAGAGGAATCCTGGCTCGCAGGTGAGGGAGGGTATCTGGGAGAAACTGAGCCAGGCAGAATCATTTCCATTTCCTGTCTCTGTGACTTATTTCCTCTCTCTTGAATATTCTTCTCCATTTTGTTTGTCTAGTTAATAGACCAGGGCATGGAGCAAGCTGGTTTAATCACTGCATCAAACAGAAGAGTAGATACAGATAAGCTCATTTTACAGATTAAGAACCTGAGCTCAGAGAATTTAAATAATGTGTCAAGTTAACACAGCTATTGCCGGAGCTGGTGTCTCAAATCTCTGTCTTAGTCATGTCTGGCTTTTTTCAGCTGCATCATATATCAAGCAATCTATTTCTTGTTTAATGTCCGTTAAATGAACTGATATCAGGAAAGCACCAGGCATATGCCTGTTACAAGAGAGTATGGTGGTTAAGAACATGGATTTTTGAGTCAGACAGAACTGGTTATGTGTCCTCCTCTGTCGTTTTCTCTCTGGGTGACCTTGGTTATCTTATTTTGTTTTTCTGAGCTTCAGTTTCCTTATCTGGAAAATGAAGATAATAACAGCATCTACCTTATTGGATTATAGGAAATGCCTGTAGAGATTCCTTAATGTAAATGTGTTCTCCATAAATATTAGATATTTTTATTGATTTAGGCACTGAATATTTTTGAGCAATTTCTATATGATAAGCAGTTTTTAGGTAAGTATTTGGTTTTTTTCTGCTTTTTTCATCTCTTTCTCCTCTTCCTTCTCTCTCACAACATGTAGCAAAGTTAAACGTTCAATGGCAATGAAAACGAGTGAGAAAAAAGAGAAGGATAAGACAATTGAGAGATAGAAATGGGAAAGAGAAAAGATAAACTTAAGTGGAGACAAAGGCAAAGAAAGAAAACAGAAGAAAAGAAATCACAATTATGGGTCACAGGAAGGAACAGTGAACACTTGAGGAGAGTGGGTAAAGAGAGAAACTACTGAATTACAGTCTTCTCCAAGCTATGAGCTTTCAAATATTTAAACTGCTTCAACACAAAACAGCTGTTTTTGTTGGGAGGCTATTCAAGTTGATCCAACAAGCTAATTTCTATGGTCCTCTTGGATGCAAGGATTGAAACTATGATTTTATTTGCCACTTCTTTGCATTTTTGGATTTAATTCCTTTTTTTTTTCTGCTTGAAGCCAAACAAGCTTAAAATATGAGGACTGAGGACGTAACACAATGTGAATGTCAAGGAGAAGTTTCTATTGGAAATAGTGCTCTGGTTTGACAAAACCATCAGAAGCTGAAAACTGACATAACCTTAATGTATATAAGTAGATAAGGCTGCTCCCCAAGGGGTTCAATATGCTGTTATAGATTTATCATTCTATCTTCCTTCCAAGTTTTGCAGGAAAAATGAGATGATTCTTTTGTTTGCAAATTTACAGATAAATAAATGAAGATAGACTTGTGTAAAAACTCGCCCAAGGTGACTGTGTTAAATGAATGGAGAAGTCAGGAATGTAGTCCAGTTCTCTAATTCTAACCTGGTAAACATTAGTTAGCAGAGTATCTTCTTTTTTAAAGAAACCCCAAACCTTAAGGAGGAGCTGCAACTTGATAAATGAAACACATTCAAAATGTTTGGCCCTCACTAGTTTATTTCTTAGGTTTGTGTCTGTACATATTAAATGTGGATAGCAATAGCAAAAACCAATAAATTATATTTGGCAGGAAAGAATTAGAATAAGTTGGTGTTTTCACTATTAGGATTTATACATTTCATTGGATTTTAGATATCTAATAGATTTGGGATACGGCTCTTTAATATTTCCATGTATTTAGTTGTCTGAAATTAGTATTGGTCAGCCAGCCTCCCCTCCCCTTGCATTTCAGGTTAATGCCAACAATAATGTGTGTGTCCAAGAGGGTTATGGAGGAGCAATGGAGGGGTGCACCCTGACTCTGACACCTTGTTCTGAAGTATATAGTTGCTAGACAGAGTTCTTTCTCCTGTTCTCTGGAATGTGGTGAAGGGGAAGGAACCAGCTGTCTTGGGTTGCAATTTCAAAACGTCAAGTTTTCTTTTTATGTGTGTGTGTGTGTGTGTGTTTGTGTGTGTGTGTGCGTGTGTGTGTGTGTGTGTGTTATGGCCATGGATTGGCAAGAAAAAGATTTTCACAGGTGAAGGGAGGGCCTGCCCCTCCACACCTGTGGGCGTTTCTGGTTGGGTGGGACGAGAGACTGAGAAAATAAAGAGACACAGAGACAAAGCACAGAGAAAGAAAAGTGGGCCCAGGGGACCAGTGCTCAGCATATGGAGGACCCGTGCCGGCACCAGTCTCTGAGTTCCCTCAGTATTTTTTGATCATTATCTCTACCATCTGGGAGAGGGGGATGTGGCAGGACAATAGGGTAATAGTGGGGAGAGGGTCAGTAGGAAAACATGTGAACAAATGTCTGTATCATAAACAAGTTAAAGAAAAAGGTGCCGTGCTTTGATGTGCACATACATAAACATCTCATTGTATTAAAGAGCAGTATTGCCGCCAGCATATCTCGCCTCCGGCCCTAAGGCAGTTTTCTCCTATCTCAGTAGATGGAATAGACAATTGAGTTTCACACCGAGACATTCCACTGCCCAGGGATGAGCAGGAGACAGATGCCTTCCTCTTATCTCAGCTGCAAAGAGGCCTTCCTCTTTTACTAATCCTCCTCAGCACAGACCCTTTATGGGTGTCGGGCTGGGGGACGGTCAGGTCTTTCCCTTCCCACGAGGCCATATTTCAGACTATCACATGGGGAGAAACCTTGGACAATACCTGGCTTTCCTAGGCAGAGGTCCCTGTGGCCTTCTGCAGTGTTTTGTGTCCCTGGGTACTTGAGATTAGGGAGTGGTGATGACTTTTAACAAGCAAGCAAAGCACATCCTGCATAGCCCTAAATCCATTAAATCTAGAGTCCACACAGCACATGTTTCTGCCAGCACAGGTTTGGGGGTAGGGTTACAGATTAACAGCATCTCAAGGCAGAAGAATTTTTCTTAGTATAGAACAAAATGGAGTCTTTTATGTCTACTTCTTTCTACATAGACACAGAAACAGTCTGATCTCCTTTTCTTTTCCCCACACACAGGCAACGAGGATGAGTCCATAAGATGACACTGGAATAGAGGATTGGCTTGGGTGCACCAGGGGGCCAGAGACATGGGTCATCCCAGGAGATGGGAGTTGGGACACTCCCCTGGGATGGAGACTGGAAGTGCAAGAGAGAAGAAAGTTGTTGTGAGGTCAGGAGCATGGTGGCTGGATAGATCTTCAAAGCATGAAGAGCATTAGCTTTTGGGTTAGATCGCCCAGGTCTTCCACCTATTAATTGGGTGATTTTAGGACAATGTCATCATTTGTGGCTCCCTAGAATCAGACCTTAAGTCAAGGGGTTGAGAGCAAGTTATTAACTGAGTGTTGATTCCAGGAAACACTGGCCGGAGAGTAGGGAACTGAGAAAGGAAAGGCACAGAATATAGGGAGGATTATCGAGCAAGTTAGCACAGTGGGAATAGGAGCTGAATTCTATTGAGGAGCCCTCAGAGCAAATGTGGAACATATCTTCCCAGAGTTATTCCACACAATCCTATTGAGAGACGAGAGAGGCCCTCTCATATTGTTTTATACCCAGTACCTGTTTTAAGAAACAGCAACAAGGACGTAAAACCAAAGACAGGCAGCCCGGCGCCAGGCCCGAAACTGGGCCTGGGCCTGCCTGGCCTAAACCCAGTAGTTAAAAATCAACTCATAACTTAAAAACCAATGTTATTCATAGATTCCAGACATTGTATAGAAGAGCATTGTGAAACTCCCTGCCTTGTTGTGTTTCTCTCTGACCATCGGTGCATGCAGCCCCTGTCACGTAGCACCTGCTTGCTCAAATCAATCAAGACCCTTTCATGTGAAATCTTTAGCGTTGTGAGCCCTTAAAAGGGACAGAAATTGTGCATTCGGGGAGCTCGGATTTTAAGGCAGTAGCTTGCCGATGCTCCCAGCTGAATAAAGGCCTTCCTTCTACTACTCAGTGTCTGAGAGGTTTTGTCTGAGGCTCTCCTGCTATATTTCCTGGTTCCCTGACCCGGAAGTGAAGTTGGATGGCCCAGGCAGCCCCTTAGGCAACTTAAGCCTGCCCTGTGGTGCATCCCCGCGGGGTCTCTGACCAGCCTGAGTGACGCGATCCACAGAGCGCTCCCGGGTAGGATTGTCCCGGTGGAACGCCTCACCAGAGCAGCATGTAGCAGGCCCCGGCGGAGGATTAACACAGTGGCTGAACACCGGGAAGGAACTAGCACTTGGAGTCCGGACATCTGAAACTTGGTAAGACTAGTCTTTTGAACTTGCCCCACTCCATCTGAGTGGAAGCGTGGCCTGATCACCCATGGTGTGTCTATACTGGCACTTTTGTTCTGGTTTTGGCTTGAACTGAATTGCTGGATACTTTGGTTTTGGTTTTTGACCTGGCTTGGATTTCTGGATACTCTGATTTTGGTTTTGATTTTGGTTTGGTGTAAACTGCAAAAGTGTTTACCTGTTCTTTGTTTTGTGATGTGTGTGTTTGGTGTAAGCGTGGTGTTTTGTCTCGAAAAAACATGGGTCAGGCGCAAAGTAAGCCCACCCCACTGGAAACTATGTTAAAAAAATTTTGGCGAGGCGCGGTGGCTCACACTTGTAATCCCAGCACTTTGGGAGGCTGAGGTGGGCGGATCACGAGGTCAGGAGATCAAGACCAAGGTGAAACCCCGTCTCTACTAAAAATACAAAAAATTAGCCGGGCGTGGTGGTGGGTGCCTGTAGTCCCAGCTACTCGGAGAGGCTGAGGCAGGAGAATGGCGTGAACCCGGGAGGTGGAGCTTGCAGTGAGCCGAGATTGCGCCACTGCACTCCAGCCTGGGCGACAGAGCGAGACTACGTCTCAAAAAAAAAAAAAAAAAATTTCAAGAAAGGATTTAATGGAGACTATGGAGTCACTACGACTCCAGAAAAACTTAGAACTTTGTGTGAAACAGACTGGCCAGCATTAGAGGTGAGTTAGCCATCAGAAGGAAGCCTGGACAGGTCCCTTGTTTCAAAGGTATGGCACAATGTAACCTGCAAGCCAAGGCACCCAGACCTGTTTCCGTACATAGACAGTTACAGCTGGTTTTAGACCCCCTTCCCCACTCCACAGTAGTTAAGAGAACAGCAGCATAAGCGGCTGGCAGAGGCAAGCAAAGAACAGCAGAGAGAAAAAGAGTCCACCTATACCAATTCTAAGTTAATTTAGACGAAATAAGGTCTTATTAATAGCAAAGAATAATTGAAATCCCAAACTTACAAGGTTTTCAACAAAAGTGAAGTTTGCTAAAATTTAACAGTGTAACATGTATTATGGTAACTTCTAATCTTGTGGCCTTAGTCTAGTTAAAAGACATAAAGAATGTTTGCTTTTAAAAAAAAGAAATGGTTATCTTCAAAAAAAAATTATAAGGAGACATAAAAATGTAAATTTTTACCTACATTAAGAGGTTAAAAAAATTATTGTTTTAAAAGTTTAAGCAAGTTTTAAAACGTTAATTGTAAAGAAAATTCTGTCTGTAAACATATTAGCTACAGTTAAAAATGTATCATCCAGTTTTTCTGTGAACTGGACATTAAAAATGCAACAGGTTTTTCTTAAAGCATCAATCTGCTCTTTAACAAAAAATATAAAAGGTTAAAAACAGTCTATAAAATCTTACCTTATGGTCAAACATGAAAAATTGAATAAATATATCTACAAGGTTTTATTAAAATTAAGTTTAATATTAATAACACTAATATAAAGGTAAAATTTAACTTATCTGGTATAAAAATCATACAAGAAGTGTTATTAAATATAAAATGGTGTTTAGCTTCCTTTGGTCTAAAAACGAATAAAAATAGGTGCTAAAAAGACATTCATTTTACTAGAGGATCATAGAAGTTAAAGACTTAAAACAAACTTTGACAATTAAGACAGCATACCGAGATGCAAATGCCTGGTTGAAATGGATCAAATATTCCATCTGCACGTTAAACAAAAGTAATTGTTATGCTTGTGCACATGGCAGTCCAGAGGCCCTGATTGTCCCCCTTCCACTAAGGTGGTCCTCCAGTCGACCAGGCATGGGTTGCATGGTAGCTGTTTTCCAGGATTCTACAGCCTGGAGTAGTAAGTCATGCCAAGCTCTCTCTGCTATATCCCGAAGTCCCTGCGGGTCAGCCACCGAGGGCCATCCAGCTTCCGTCTCCCAACACTAAGTTCACTTCTTGTCTCTCACGGCAGGGAGGAGACTTAGATTCCTTGGAGACCTGAAGGGATGCAGTGAGCTTAAGAATTTTCAAGAGTCAGCCCTTGTTCATCCCCGAGTGGATGTGTGGTGGTATTGTGGTGGACCTTTGCTGGGCAATCTGCTGAATAACTAGAGTGTCACTTGTGCTTTAGTCCATTTGGCTATCCCTTTCACCCTTGCATTTCATCAACCAGAGGAAGGAAAATAATAATAATAATAAGACATCGTAAAGCGAGAGAAGCCCCCTATGGGTCTTTCAACTCTCACATCTATTTAGATGCAATTGAAGCCCTGCAAGGAATACCAGATCAATTTAAAGCTTGAAATCAAATAGTTACAAGATTTAAGTCAGCCCAGGAAATAACCAACCTGATGCATGTTATGACCCATTTTAAGCCTCCCATGATCACAGTTTTTAAAATAAAATTAAGGACTGGTCCTTTTCTAGGTGACACAGATAAGGTAATAGCTAAAACAGAAGAGGGGTCCCCAAAAATGTCACCTTAAAGTTTGATGCTTGTGCTGCTATTGATAGTAAGCAGCATGGGATAGGATGCAGTTTTCTAGATTGGAAAAAAAGTTACACAGCAGAAAATAAGTACATCTGTCAAAAATCATATTTATGTGAGATGTGTCAATATTGGTCTTGTGTCATTTCGGCTACTTAAAAAAAAATAAAATAAAATCCTATTTGACTCCAAAAAGGAAAAGTCAGCCCCTCCTGCACGAGTGGGAGTTGCAGCCTTTTAAATTTGATAATCACAAACCCCTCAGACCCAAAGTAAAATTAAAAAAACATGTATCATTAGGCATTGATGGAAAAGGACTAGATCCTAGTGTAAGCATCCTAATAAAAGGAGAGGTTCAAAAATGCTCTCCAGAACCAGTATTTCAGACTTTCTATGATAAACTAAATGTGCCAGTACCTGAGATTCCGGGAAAAACTAAAAATTTGTTTTTGCAATTAGCCGAACATGTAGCCCAGTCTCTACAAGTCACCTCACATTATGTTTGTAGAGGAACCATAACAGGAGATCAATGGCCATAGGAAGCCCGAGAATAGGTTCCTACAGATCCAGTTCCTGATGAATTCCCAGCCCAAAAGAATCACTCTGATCATCTCTAGATTCTAAAAGTCTCAATTATTAGACAGTATTACATAGCTAAAAAAGAAAAAGGATTCATTCATCTTGTAGGGCAGCTTGGTTGTCTTGGGCAAAAGCTGTATAATAGTACCACAAAAACAGTTACATGGTGGCGTTCCAATTACACAGAAATAAATCCATTCAGTAAATTTCCAAAGTTGCAGACTGTTTAGGCCCATCCAGAATTCCACTGGGACTGGATGGCCCCCACTGGGTTATACTGGATATGTGGACACAAAGCTTATGCTAAGCTGCCTGATCAGTGGACAGGTAGCTGTGTAATTGGCACCATTAAGCCATCTTTCTTCTTACTGTCCATAAAAACAGGCGAACTTCGGGGCTTCCCAGTCTATGCTTCCCGGAAAAAAAAAAAAAGAGAAAACGAAGCATAGCCATAGGTAATTTAAAAAATGATAAATGGCCCCCGAAAAAAAAAAATCACACAATACTATGGACCCGCCACTTGGGTACAAGATGGCTCATGGGGATATCGGACCCCCATCTACATGCTCAACTGAATCATACAGTTACAAGCTGTTTTAGAAATTATTACTAATAAAACCGGTCAAGCCTTGACTGTTCTTGCCCGGCAAGAGACTCAGATGAAAAATGCTGTCTATCAAAATAGACTAGCTCTTGACTACTTGCTAGCAGCTGAAGGAAAAGCTTGTGAAAAATTTAACCTTACTAATTACTGTCTACACATAGATAATAAAAGGCAAGTAGTTAAAAATATAGTTAAAGATATAACAAAACTGGCACATGTACCTGTGCAAGTGTGACACGGACTCAATCCAGGAGCCATGTTTAAAAATTCGTTCCCAGTAATAGGAGGATTTAAAACTCTTCTAATAAAAGTAATAATAGTAATAAGAACCTGCTTACTGCTCCCTTGTTTACTATCTGTACTTCTTCAAATGATAAAAAGCTTCATCACTACCTTAGTTCACCAAAATGCTTCAACACAAGTGTACTATATAAATCACTATCAATCTATTACACAAAAAGACATAAGCAGCAAAAATAAGAGTGAGAACTCCCACTAATAAAAAGTGAGAGTCTCAAAAGGGGGGAATGAGGGAAGAGAGAGGCCCTCTCATATTGTTTTATATTGTTTTATACTCAGTACCTGTTTTAAGAAAAAACAACAAGGAAGCAAAACCAAAGACAGGCAGCCCGGTGCCAGGCCCGAAACCAGGCCTGGGCCTGCCTGGCCTAAACCCAGTAGTTAAAAATCAACTCATAACTTAGAAACCGATGTTATTCATAGATTCCAGACATTGTATAGAAGAACATTGTGAAACTCCCTGCCCTGTTGTGTTTCTCTCTTACCATTGGTGCATGCAGCCCCTGTCACGTACCACCTGCTTGCTCAAATCAATCACGACGCTTTCATGTGAAATCTTTAGTGTTGTGAGCCCTTAAAAGGGACAGAAATTGTGCATTCGGGGAGCTCAGATTTTAAGGCAGTAGCTTGCCAATGCTCCCAGCTGAATAAAGGCCTTCCTTCTACTACTCAGCGTCTGAGAGGTTTTGTCTGCAGCTCGTCCTGCTACACTATCAGCTGTGGTTGAAGGTTTCTGCAGGGAGAGTTCTGGCAATTCCAGTCTGCTCTACAGGCAGGCAGCGTGGACTCACTCAGGTAGAGTCACAGGTGTGGGTAGTTGTTTGGAAGTCTGGCTAGAGTGCAAGAGAATGTTAAGAGATGAATAAATATGGGAAGGCACAGCTAGCACTCTTACAGAGAGTCCATTAACATTCCTGAGTCTGTTTTCTCATTTTTAAAGTGGGAATTCCAAGAATTATTTTGGAAATGTTGAAATGTAAGTGAAGGCATTGGCTGGGATCCAGGACCCCAAACACTCTGTCTTACCATAGTAAGAGATCCCAGTTCTGTCTTCCTATACTCACTCTTCCTTTGGAAGTGTCCATGGTGTATGTTTGTGTCTGTGCACACAAACAAGGCTGAGAAAAGGAATACACTACAACTAGATGGAACCCTAATCCTGTTCAGCTAAGACTATATAGATTTGCGGGAATTCTGTTGCTCAGAGAAGGCAATCCTAACTTTGGGCAGGAGGTTTCTTTGGACCCTTTAACCAAGAGCCATGCTAAAATATCAGCCCTCTGATTCTCAAACTCTGATACTGGGAAAAGATAAGTCTTTTTGAGAATTAACTAGATAAATGCAGTTATAAAGTACCTAGTACATTACCTGACATATAGTGTCTGCCATATAGTAGATTTCTCCAAAATGTGAATGCTTCCTGTCTCTATGCCTTTCTTCTCTGATTTTCTTTAAATACCGGGCACATCATTTATGATGCTGCTTTCCCAACTTCAGATTAAGATGACCATGGGAACAGGCACTGTGCGCATAAGCAGTGACAGAGGTGGATGCTAATTCAATTAACAGTATCTGTAGGCCAGTGGGCAACCAATAAGGGGACCTGGAGCAAGAGACACTGTCCAAGTGGGTAGAGAGTAACTAGCTAAATCAATGTGTCCCTGTCCCTCCTGGGCAGTAGACTGGAAAATATGGAGAGTGGCCAGTTATTAAGGGGTAGGAGGAGAGAGAGAGAGATGAAGAGAGAAGAGGAGGCGCAAAAGTAGCAGAATAGGAGTCTGAGAGGGCATCTGAGTCAATATAAGGTGAAGCTGGGGGTTACGACGTAAGTGACAGTCCTTTTCCAGGAAGCAGCATATACCTGCCCCCAACCCTGCCCAACACACCAATGCCTGCTAGTCCAAAGCCGCTTGAGTCCTGGGAGCAGCACTGCCATGTGCAAGAGTAGTAGGGGCACTGGCAGGAATGCATTCCATTCGTCTCACTGGATTAAACATCTAATGGTCCCAGATCAGATTGGCCTGTGTCAGCACCTTTGACACACACAGGCCCCTCTGGCTTATGTCACTTGCATATTTGACAACTCAGCTATACTCAAGGCAGCTCCCCAAAGCCTTGTCTAACCCTCACCGGAGAGCAGGCAGCTCACACTCTGGCATTACCACTTGTTACCTGGGCCCCGAGTTAGGAAGAGAGATTGCCTGTGGTATCAGATCCTGCCGTGGGGATTCTGAGTCCATGCCGAGTGGGGTTTCTTTTCAGGATTTCATTCTGAGAAAGAATGCAAAGGAAGAATATAGAATTACACTAGCAGCAAAGTAGAAGGACAGAAGAGAAGACACGAGTCAAGTGGGTTGTCATATGATGAGGTCAGAGTGAATAGAGCCCTAATGAATCTAAGTGAGCATCAAATGGATATTTGCAAGGTCTATGTATGCATGCATTCAGATACATTTTATCAACTTTATTTTTAGAATACTATTTCATTAACTCTAAGTTTTGAAGCTTTTTGGGATTTCCAAAATGGGTTACCTCTCCTAAAAACAGTTGTACTTGATTCAAGATGCCAATTAAATGGGTACTGGAGGCAGCCATGGCCACGGCCTCTCCTTTTGTTCTCTTTCTTTGTGAGGGCAGGTATAAGCTGCACTGATCCTGACCTTTTGGCCTGAGGATGGAAGTCTTCAGTATCCTTACAACTTTACTCCCAAGAGCTGGTGTAGAATGAGTTCCTTTGGCCATGGGAGGATCGCAGAGGGGTGCCTGCCACCTGCAGCCCAGCCTCAGTAAATGCAACTGTGCAGTTGCCAGAGGGGAGGGAGCTGGGGGCACGCCAACCCTTTCTGTTACTTCCTGTGGTCATAGCCCAAGTCTCAGGAAGCAGAATATACACGGGGTGGGGTGGGGTGGGGTGGGGGAGGTGAGGGGAGCTGTTTCTTCCCCCACCCATTACCTGCTATTCCAAAGCCACTTGAGCCATGGGAACAGCAATGCTAACCACAATAGCTGCAGGGACCTGGAAGGGGACTGGTGATGACATCCAACTGCAATGCTCTTTTACATTGAGATGTTGATGGACAGGAGTCTACCTAGTCTTCTCTAGAGACACACATATCATAAAGCAGGCAAGTATAACTCTCTAAACATTCCTTAGATGCTGTATCATCACACCCTTCCCTCACTACAATTCTGTAATCTGCACCTTGGGAGGAACAAACACATCTTATTGCACCTTGCCCAGAAATAATATCACAGCTTATTAACTCCATCTACTCCCCACACAAGGGATAACAACTGTTCACAGAAGGGGTAAGGAAGTCTCAAGTGCCACACAGGGAATTTTCCTAGGTCCTTCCATCATTTTAGGCCACGAGTAACTCACCTATAGCCAGTACTGTAGCAAGTTGAAAGTTTATGGATTTGGGTACCATTCATCTGTAAAAACCAAAGAAAAGACTTGCACTTCTGGATTAATTCACAGACCTGTGGGAAGGCCCTCTTGTCTCACCTGTGACTCATGACCATATTTTGAGATTCCCAAGTCCCTGGAGCCTGCTTCTTCCTGAGCAAAGAGGGTTGTCTTTATTTCAATTGGCAAGGAAAGTCCCTTTGTTTGTCTCCACTCCTGCCAGGGGCTTCACTCTTCTTCAGTTACGGGAGACCTCCTGAAGCAAGGCTGGAGGGAGAGGCTGTGTGGTAAGAGTGAGTTTTGGATGCGTATGGACTGAGGGCTTTACATGCACCAGGTGCTGCACAAAATAATTGAATTTAGTCCTCACTCCGGCTCTGACAGGTGGTTGAGATCATATCTTTATTAAACTTAGCATTTTACAATGGGCAATTAATTGCTGGAGGTGGGATTAAAATCCAGTCTTGTCCCGCTCCAAAATGGTGTGTCTCTCACTACCTAACCCGTGCTTGCCTCTCAGTGACATCACATCTGTAAGTATAGGAGTGTTTCCTTGCTATCAGATCCTAGTGAATACAATCCTTTGTACCGAGTTACCTTGAGGTAGCCAAATGTGCCGGAGTCAACTCTAGTTAGAATGAATGAGGACATCACCCCACCTTTGGTTGCTTCAGTTCTCCAATTTAAAATAATATATGTTGGGTACCAAGAACTGATGCTCTACTGAACAATCCCAAATACTTGGAATGACCAAAGTACTAGGCTCTTGCTCCTGGAAAACAATGATGTAAGCCAGCACTGCCTGGACTTTGGGTCTCTCCTCAGGTAGCATAAACCACACAGAGATTGTGATCTTCTGCTCAGGTTTTATGCCAGCCTTGCAACAAATCTCCTTATCTTCGTGGGATTTTTATCTTCACTTCTGCCTCCACACTACTGTTAGAAACACATATACCGAGACTTGGTGGTTATGGAGTAATAATACCTTCACTCCATCGATGTTGGATTTTTCCAAGAAAATTTATTTTAAACCTTGGCACTTCCACAGCTGCAAATCTGGGAGAACGAGCCAGCCTTTGTGGAGCTGTGTGTGTTAGCTGGATCCGGGGTGAAAGGGGGCAAGCTCGAGGTATCTTTCAACCCCTGATAAACTCCCAGGGACTAAGGAACCTGGTCCCCATGGCTTTTTATCACTGAGATGTTAGCTCTATAATGCCATCCCCATGGTGATTTCTATATTGAAGAAGAACATTTGTTTCCTGCCACCAGTAAGAGACCACCTGAGTGTTCAGTTGCAGTATCTTCAACTCCCCAGATGCATCAGTAGCATTGTCTTCTCTGGGCTTCTCTTATAGAACTTATTTTTAGCAAAATCAAGTTTCCATATTCTAGGTAGTAACTTATCAGACGGATGGTCAAAAAATGGAAGCAAAACATTTTCGTGTACTGCATTTCAGTTATTTTCTCTGGGGTTTTATCACCCTTCAGGTGGTTGTCTCCAAAATAACAGATGTCATTCTGCTCCATTAATCAGGTTTCCCTACCCTTATCCGGGCATTTTTCTCTTCAGTGTCTTCTTCAAGGTATTTCCAGTTGCCCTCCCCGAACTGTTTCAGAATGAGGATGATACCTGGAGGAATCTACAGGTGCATAGGCCAATTTGCAAAAGAACTTGTGAGCCAACGTAGGTTGTGAGATGCATATCCCACATCCAGTTCAGCCCAGTAACTTGGGAAATGGGGAAGAGGTAGCTCTGAAGACCAGACTTAGTACAATTTTACCCCCATCCATGCTTGCAACTGTAAGTTAATCTTAAATCAGTACTTTTAACCAAGTCAACCTCAATCACTGGAATAGGATACCCAGCTGAAAAACTTGGGGTCACTGAATCAATCTCTTATCTGTAAGAGATAATGATGCCTACCCAATGGGGTTCTGAAAAATATGTAATGCCTGACATGTAGTGTATACTCACTGAATGTGGCTTTTAACCACAACCTTTATATTTTTGCCAAGAGTATCACATTTCTGCAGCAACCCTGAGAACCTTGCGCTAATCTTGTCTTAGATTGCTCATTCCTTTCCTATATTTAGACACCAAACTCCGTTCATTTTTCCCTTGAAATGTTCATTCCCATGATCAATATTTTGCTTAAACACGTTTTGTTTTCATGTCCAGATTATTTTCTCAGCTGGAATAATTAATAAGCAACACAGTCACCCAAGAAGTATTTACTGAGCACCTACTATGTGCACTATTTTCTGGTGTTGGGGCTGGGGGCAAACGACTCTGACAAGTCTCTGTTCTCAAGGCACTCACATTCATATGGGTGAAGATAGATAACAAACAAGGAAAAAATTGGACAGACAAAAAAATTTAGGTGGTGCCAAGTATGATGCAAACACCAAAACAGTGATGCAATAGAAGATGTCAGAGGGAGAGTGGGAAGGTTACATTAAATAGATGTCCAAGGAAGATCTCTCTGAGGAGAAGCTACTAGGGCTGAGATCTTAACGACAACAAGGAACCCAAGGGCTGGAAGCAGAGGGTTTCGAACATGGCCAGTGGGTGCAAAGGCCCTCACACGTGAATGGGCCTGGCCAGGTGGAAGGACAGAGGGCAAGGCTGTTGTGGTTGCCCTGTGAGCGCGAATGGCTCAAGATGGGATGAAAGAGGAGGTCGGGACCACACTGTATAGGAATATCAGATCATGGTCAGGGCTTTGGATTTTTCAGGGTTGCAGTATAAGCCATGGGGAGTTTTAGACAGGTACAGAAGTAATTTACATTTTCTTTCTTTTTTTTTTTTTTTTTGAGACGGAGTCTTGCTCTGTCGCCCAGGCTGGAGTGTAGTGGCGCGATATCAGCTCACTGCAAGCTCCGCCTCCCGGGTTCACGCCATTCTCCTGCCTCAGCCTCCCCAGTAGCTGGGACTACAGGCGCCCAACACCATGCCCGGCTAATTTTTTGTGTTTTTAGTAGAGACGGGGTTTCACCATGTTAGCCAGGACGGTCTCGATCAGGAGACCTCGTGATCCGCCCGCCTCGGCCTCCCAAAGTGCTGGGAGTAATTTACATTTTCTTTTCTTTTTCTTTCTTTTTTTTTTTTGAGACGGAGTCTTGCTCTGTCGCCCAGGCTGGAGTGTAGTGGCGTGATATCAGCTCACTGCAAGCTCCGCCTCCCGGGTTCACGCCATTCTCCTGCCTCAGCCTCCCTAGTAGCTGGGTCTACAGGCGCCTGCCACCGCGCCTGGCTAATTTTTTGTATTTTTAGTAGAGACGGAGTTTTGTCCTGCTGGCCAGGCTGGTCTTGAACTCCTGCCCTCAAGTGATCCACCCCCTTCAGCTTCCCAAAGTGCTGGGATTACAGGTGTGAGCCACTTCACTCAGCATTATAGTCCCTTTCTATATAATCCTTTTTTAACTTATCTCAATCTGAATGTGGCCTCTGTTTCCTTTGGGACATTTACTGATAGTTGGTGCCTTTCGCCTGGGGACAGGTGCAGCTGCTGAGAGCTGGCAGAGTAAGGCTTGTGGCATCACCATCGCCTGGGGTAGTTTGCTTATCACCTGGGTATTGAGATCCAAGGCTGCTGCAGGAGGTATCTCGGCAGGTGTTTGGTATAAATGGGGAGAAAATTGGCAGGTGGTAGGTGATAGATGGCAGATGGTGTGTTTATGAGTCAGGTGGAACAAACTGAAGACCTCTAGAAATCATTCGTGAGATGGGATGAAGCCAGAGAAACAGTTTTATAAAAGTTTTGTGTATTTGAAACTTTAAAGCTGACATTTTCTGAAAAACACCCATTACTTTGATGAGAAAATTGAGGGTTCAGTAAGTTATTAATTTACCCATTTAGTCATTCATTCAGAAAATACTGAGGGCATATTATGTACCAGGCACTGTGTTGGGCATAAAGTGAATGAAACAAACAAAAACCCTCATGGGGCCATATTTGAACCCAAGTCGGTCTGCCTCTCAACATAGAGTTCTTTCCACTGTCTCAAACTGCCTTCTATTAAACATTTGATAACTCTCATTTTTCCAAAACATGACATGAAGGACTCAGTCCTCTGCCATTTCCTGGAACCATGGGCTACTTTTGCATCTTTTCTTCTAGATGAGCACTTTCAGCTAAGCTTGGCAGGATCTCCAAACTCCTAAACTCTGTGTCCTGGTAAGTCATCAACAGGACTAATCACAAACGTTAATGTTGGTACTTATTACTGAACCGTTGGGTCTATTTTTAAGAACACAAAGAATGAAAAGATTAGCTCCCTACAAGCTCCCCCATTCATGTTCAAATGGAAAAACTTCACAGAGCCCTAGGGTGCTGGGCAGCGCAGATTCCAGCTTGTGTTTTTAAGGAGTATTAAAAAAAAAAAAGGAAACAATTATTTCGTGTCTCTCCAAATGAAAACACCTATTTCAACTCAAAGAATACTTTGTAGCAGTAGAATGTAGTGAGTAAGATCACAAACTTAGGTGTCAGTAAGACTGGGTTCCAGGACTAATTCTTCATTTTAGTAGCCATGTGACTTCAGGCAATTTCCTTAGCATCTGTAAACCTTGATTTAGCCTTCTAAAATAGAGATTATCAGAGATAATCCCTACTTTGTGAGGTTTTCATGGGGACTAAATGATATCACGCACGTTTCATACTTAGAGTAGTGCAGGTCACATAGTAAGTGCTCAATAAATATAGTCACTATTGTTATATGCATTATCTCTTTCACTTACCACAGCCTTAAGAAGGAAAGAAAAAGTGATTATGTGAAAGGGGCCAGGTGGAGACCAAACTACACCGGTCGCGGGTCAAGAGATCTTTATTGGAGGTATCGAGCAGCACCACGCAAGGAGACGAGAAGAGAGAGAGGGCTGCTGGTGTGCTGGGTTTTATATCCCTTGGGCCTATGTGGATTGGGCTAGGGGCGGGCCCAAGGGAAGGCGGGAGATGCTTCTTTCTGATTGGCCCTCCTTTGGCGGGTTCAGACAGTGCCCCGTCAAGGAGGGAAGAACCCGGAACTGGCCCCATCTTAAGGTACGGCGCCATTTTAAGGTACCCCATGTTACCTAACATTCCTCCTATTTTGTTTTCTTAAATAGGGGAAAATGGGCATCATGGTTCATCTGGCTGCTTCCTGCTGAGTGGTGGCGCTGTGGGGAGGGGGCACAGGGAGAACTGTCAGGGTTGTGCATGGGGTACAGTATGAGTATGAGGCGCTATGCATGAAGACTTCGTTAGACGTGAAGTCCAAGAATGCTCCTTGTCCTCCAGTGCCGTGAGCCAGTTGAGGGGCAGGGATGGGTTGGCGATGCGCCAGCTCTCTGAGCAAAGGGTGTTTTAAGAATTGGTAAAATCGGCTTGCTGTAGCCATCTGGGGTACTAGGGGTAGAGTTTGGTCTGCCCGAAGAGAGAAGAAGATGGTAGTTAATTTAGGGTGCGAGGGCAGGCCTATCCCCTACTCCCCCAATCCTAGGTATCTGTTGCCGGTCTTTGGCCGTTTAAGAGGTCAGCAGGGTGTGAGACTGTCTCTGGAGTCTGCCGTGTCTTCACAAGTCGCTAGGAGCTGGTAGTTTCTGAGGAGAAGCTGGTTAAAGGTTTGGTTAGAGATGGACTCTTTGAGGGAAAGGGAAATAGTTATGGTTTGAGTTGGATATGCCCAGGCATTGCTGGGATATATGCCTCCTGTAACTGGCCCCAGACCGGGTCAGCGGGGTTGTCGATATGTATGGGTCGGGAGGAGGCGTTGTTTTTAGTGGTATAACATAGGAAGGGGGTGTGTTTGTTGATGTGGGAGCCAGACGGCGAAGTGGAACATGTGGAAGAGAGGGTCCCAGCCGTTTTCTATCACAGTGAGAATAGGGCTGGGAAGAGGGCCTGCCGGCAGAGGAAAGTGTAAAGATGTGAGAGGCGGAAAGCCAGAGAAGAGGACTTAGGAGATGCATGAGAGCGGGGCGTAAGCAGTTTGGTTCTTCGTGTGGTCCGGGTTGGTAGCCGGTTTCAACCGGTTGAGTGGCAACCGGAAGATGAGGTGGAGGATGGTGGTCTGTCGGCCAGATCAAAGTCGGGAGCAGAAGGAGAGATTGGTAGCTTCAGAGCAGCGATAAGGTGTTGCAGCTTGCAAGGGAGGCAGAGGTTGGGTTTGTCCCGTAGAGGAAAGAAGCCATGAACGTAGGGGATCTCTGCCCATTTTCCTGTTTGCTCACAATAGTTGTAGAGATCCCGGAGAAGGTTGGGATCAAAGGACCCATAAGTGGGCCATCTGTTTTGGTTGTCTAGGGGGTAGGTGGGCCAGTTTTGAGTGCACAATTTAATGAGGTGTGTAGGTTTGAGATCAGCAGCCAAACCAAGGGCTGATAAGTTATTTAAAAGGCATTGTAAGGGAGAGTTGGCCAGCAGGGATGCAGAGGCTCCCATTATGAGAAGAGGGGGTTTACCGAAATATTTGGCAAAGGGCTGGGCAGGGCGTCCCCTACCAGCCGATGACCATGCTGTGAGTCAGACCCAGGATGGTCTCGATCCCCTGACCTTGTGATCCACCCTCCTCTGCCTCCCAAAAGGCTGGGATTACAGGTGTGAGCCACCACGCCTGGCCACGAATTTATGCAGTCTTATATTTTAATATTCTTTACTAGCTAGTCTTCCTTTTTTGATTCTCTCTCTCTCTCTTTGTGTGTGTGTGTGTGTGTGTGTGTGTGTGTAAACCCTAATAATAAAAGGATAGAAGTTTCTATACAGGTGGAAGGTGACCTTGGGTTGTGAGTATATATTTGGCAATTAAGCTGCCAGATAAAGATGAGTTTATTCCACAAAATAGTTCTTGAAAGCCTACTGGGCCAGGCACTCTCCTGGGCTCTGCAGACACAGCAATGAATAAGAAAGAAAAGGTTCCTGTTTTTGCTGAGCTTACATTAGAGAGTTGGGGAGGGGCGTATGAACAATTAGCAAATAAACAAATGTATATGGTCTTATTGTGTCATGAAGTGAAATGAAGAAAATAAATTAGGGTGATGAGCTAGAGAGTGAGGGAGGAGGGAGGTATTTTAGATAAGTTATTTGGGGAGGGTTTTCTGAGTGACATTTGAGCGTAGCCATTAGTTTAGCTTCAGTTTATCATATCTAATTTCTTTCTAAATAGCTTGACCTTGATACTTTGGTGTCTAAAATAGAATTTGTTGTCTTTCCCTTAAAATCTGTTCCCCTCTGATCTTCGCTGTTTTGGTCAGTGTTATCATTGTATTTCTTAGCTGTCCAGACCCTGAAATTTTGGGGCCATTTGCTTGTTTCCTTTCCCATATGACCCATTGATATGTCCAGAGCAACTTCTCCAGGGTGTCTCCACCATGTTTCTTCCTTGGCCATTACTATGGTGTGTGCTTAAAATTGCCCACAGTGAGATTATCATGTCTGCCTCTAAACCAGTGTCTCTGCCTTCAGTGTCTCCGCCTTCAGTGTCTCCCACTTTCAACCCAGACTCACCCTGCTGTGATGTTAAGCTTCTAAAATACAGATTTCTGAGCAAAATATTTCAGCTGCAAATGGAAAATATTTTACTTATAGAATGACATTAGACTGCTTTATTTCAGATTCAAGATCTTGCAAAATCTGAGATCTGCTAAATTCTCAAGCCTTCTTTCCAAATGAATGCTTCCTATCTGCCAGGTACAATTCTAAATGCTGTATGTATTGATTCATTTAATCTACACAACAACCCTTTGAGGTAGGTACTATTATTATTATTATTTTTGAGACAGGGTCTCACTCTGTCAGCCAGGCTAGAGTGCAGTGGCACAATCTCGGCTCACTGCAACCTCTGTCTCCGGCTAAAGAGACTCCCGCCTCAGCCTCCCAAGTAGCTGGGACTACAGGCATATGCCACCACACCTGGCTAATTTTGTATTTTTTGTAGAGATGGGGTTTCACCATGTTGCCCAGGTGGGTCTTGAGCTTCTGGGCCCAGGTGATCCTCCTGTCTCGGCCTCCCAAAGTGCTGGGATTATAGGCGTGAGCCACTGTGCCTGGCTGAGGAAGGTATCATCATAATTGCCACCTTATAAATAAGGAAACCGAAGCATGGAGAATTAACTGACTCGTCTAAAGTCGTGGAGCCAGCACATAGACATCCATCATTGCAATTGAAGAAATCTGGCCTCTACCCATGGTGGTATATGTTACCTTCTAATGTTTCAAGATCTATTCCTGCTTGTGTGTGATTGAATGTTGTTCCTTCTGGCAGAAATCCTCTTTTCCCAGCTCATTTTTGCTTGTCTATGTCCTCAAGGCCCAGCTCAGGTAGGCTCCTATGCCCTTCTCTCACCAGCCTCATCCTCATTAGTGGCTTCCACCCCTGAACTCTCAGGACAGTTTTAGGATGTATCACCCACTACTACACAGTGGAGCAGATGATTTTGAGCACATCTTCTGTTTCTGCAACTAGACTGCAAACTACCTTAAGGTAGACACAGTGGCTTATTCCTCTGGGGCCCTAAGAAAGACCTAACTTATATAGTAGGTACTTAATGTTGATTGTTGACCATGTCAGTCATAGAACACTCAATGGAACAAAGCTTGTGTCTAGATATTGGTGACAACTTTAGCACATTTAAATTTAAAGTATGCTGTGTAAAAATTTCAGAATAAAGACAGAGAAATTCACTCAACGAACACTTATGGAGCATATGCTGTGCACCTGGCATTGTTGTCAGTACTCGGGAGGCATCCGTGAACATGTGCGACATAGTTAGAATAGACTAGGTTGTGTTGCAATAGCAAACAATTGCCAAGTCACAGTGGCTTAGAAGGAAAGGTTTATTCCTTTATCATACTCTATGTCCTTTGATGGCTGCCAGGGGAATAATGTTCGAAGTAATCACTCAGGGAGCGAGCCCAGTGGAGCAGCCTCCATCTAGAAAGGTGCTGATGCTGTGTCAGAGGGAGGAATGGACGTGGCACATGTGCTGGCTGAGAAGAGCTCTGCCCGCAGCAGTAGCACGCATCCCTTCTGCTCACTTTCTGTTGGCCAAAGCAAGTCACATAGCCACGCCCAACTCGGGGGTGGAGGGGGAGGGCAGGGAAATCCACTCCTACACTAGACCTGGAAGGACAGAGCACCCATGGCTATGGATAGCCCCCACGACTCCCCACAAAGATTTCTGCCTCGTGGAGCTTATTCCAGTTTCTCAAGTGGGACACAGACAATAAGTAATAGACACGATAGGTAAGTAAATGGTAGAACATGTTAGAAGATGACATGTATTATGGGGG
Organism: Symphalangus syndactylus; assembly: GCF_028878055.3. Classification (NCBI taxonomy): domain Eukaryota; kingdom Metazoa; phylum Chordata; class Mammalia; order Primates; family Hylobatidae; genus Symphalangus; species Symphalangus syndactylus. The sequence goes on from NC_072438.2 coordinate 30,380,096, forward strand.
AAAAAAGCAGAGCAGGGTGAGGAGACTCTGGTGGAGGTGAGGCAGGGGTGTGGAGGGGAATGGGGTTTTCATTAAGATGGTTACATTGGGCCAGACGCTGCGGCTCAAGCCTGCAATCCCAGCACTTTGGGAGGCCGAGGCGGGCGGATCACTTGAGGTCAGGAGTTCCAGGTCAGCATGGCGAAACCCCATCTCCACTAAAAACACAAAAATTAACCAGGCATGATGGCATGGGCCGGTAGTCCCAGCTACTTGGGAGGCTGAGGCAGGAGAAATCACTTGAACCCGGGAGGCGGAGGTTGTAGTGAGCCGAGCTCGCACCACTGCACTCCAGCCTGGGTGACAGAGCAAGACTCCAACTCCAGAAAAAGAAAAAAAAAAAAAAGGTGACATTGAGCAACGAATTGAAGGAGGTGACAGAGTCAGTCATGCAGCTATCCTGGGAGAAAGGGTTCTAGGCAGAGGGAGCAGCAGCGCAAAAGCCCTAAAGGGAGAGAGAGCATGGCCGCGTGTTTAGGCAGCAAGGAAGCCAGTGTGGTGGAGCAGATGGGGACCGACAGAGTTTGGGGCATGAGGCCCTGGGGATTCCAGCTTTTCCTGCGAATGGTGCAAGGAGCCGTGTCAGAATTTGAGGCAGAGAAACAACCCGATTTCACTAACTTGATAAAGGATCTGTGTTGGGAATGGACTCTGGGAGGGTAAATATGGAGGCAGGGGGCGGCGGCGAGTAAGTGATCCAGATGAGAGCTGAGGCGGCTCACCCGGGGATGGCGCTTTTCCTTGCCATGGGATCTGATATCAGATTTCCTTTCAAGTGTGTGTTTTAAAATGCAGTTTTGGCTTCAAACGCTGCGTGGCACTAAGAATGTAATCCAGTTTCTTCCCAGGACCCAGAAGACGGCCGAACTTCACCCTCTGGCTTCACCCCCTGGCACCCCGCTCCGCGTTTACTGAAGCCAGCTAACTGGCCTCCTTTTGGTCACTTGATTACAACAAATTCTTCCAGCCTCGCGGACATTTCCTTTACCTAGAACACGTTCTGTCCTTTTTCATGTCTTAGCTCAAATGTCTCCCATTGGAGAGGCTTTCCCTGACCTCAAGGAGGCCTCTCCTGTTTATTGTTGGTCTCACCACTCCGTGTACTTCCTTCATGGTGGTTACTGCAGTCTGCAGTCCTATAGTTTACCTAATTCCTTTTCAATGGTCTATTTCTTACTGCTAGAACATAAGCTCTATAATCAGACAGCTGGGATTGTCTGTGTCTTGTTCTGTGTGGAAATTCCACTGTCTAGAGTAGCACCTGGCCGAATTAGGCACATTGTTTTCATGTGTGCATGAAAACAATGAATGAGTCAAGAGTCCCAAGGGGTGAGAAGGCATCAAGGAGGCAAAGGTGCGGAACAGTGCGTAGAAGGCCCCGGGTTCAAGCAGTTTCATAAAAGCTGGAGAAGGTGTTGCTTTAGATCAAGTTTATCCAACCTGCAGCCTGCAGGCGGCATGCGGCCCAGAATGGCATTGAATGTGGCCTAACACAAATTTGTAAACTTTCTTAAAACATGAGATTATGGTTTTTTGCAACGTTTTAAAGCGTATCTGCTATTGTTAGTGTTAAGTGTATTTTATGTGTGGCTCAAGATAATTCTTTTTCTTCCAATGTGGCCCAAGGAAGTCAAAAGACTGGACACTCCTTTAAATGGGAAAGTGTTTTTTGAACCCCAAAGTGGGTGCCATCACTCTGAGCATGCTGGGCCCTTATCATGTTCTAACGACCTGGTTTTTGTATCTGTTTCCCCCACCAGGGGCTATGTGCTATTCTTCCTTTTATCCCTGGTGCCTACAGGTTCAAGGAATATTTTATTGCACCAAACTATACTAACTGCTCATGTGTTCAGACTCTCATGCTGAGCTCTCTAATTAGATCCTCATTAAAAATAAAATCTTTTTTTTTTTTTTTGAGACGGAGTCTCGCTCTGTCACCCAGGCTGGAGTGCAGTGGCGCAATCTCGGCTCACTGCAAGCTCCGCCTCCTGGGTTCACGCCATTCTCCTGCCTCAGCCTCTCCGAGTAGCTGGGACTACAGGCGTCCACCACCACGCCCAGCAATTTTTTTTTGTATTTTTAGTAGAGACGGGGTTTCACCGTGGTCTCGATCTCCTGACCTCGTGATCCACCCGCCTCGGCCTCCCAAAGTGCTGGGATTACAAGCGTGAGCCACCACGCCCGGCCTAAAAATAAAATCTTATCATGAATCTTATAGGGCCTTCATGGAAAAAAATTATGCATGCCTGCCATGATATTTTGGACACACTGAGATGTTTTTAATCAAGCCACCATCTGCGCCATACATTTTGGTAACTCTATTTTATTGTGTTCCATCAATTCATGGCAGCCTCACACAATCTGAAGTATGGCATTTGAACTATGACCTATAACAACTCAGGGAGATGCCTATTTCCTTCCTGAAGTTTTAAGATCCAACACAACTTGAAATGAAAGAAATAAGGGACTAATAAGATGAAAAGCAGTCTTCAGGAGTGGACAGTGGACACAGGCAGGCATGGCAAAGATGGTTAACTGGGTGAAAAACTGTGAGTAACCAAAAGAGGCGAATGCAACACTTTCTCTAGTCACTATCAGTGTTCCAACACAGGTGGAATCCTGAAAAGAACAGCAAACATTTTGGATGGTGGAAGTATGAAAAATGTGGGAAAGGAAGAGGGAAGAGGAGAATAAGATATGAAGTGTGTTTTCTGTATTTTATAACTGCTGTTGAATTGATTTCTTCTGAAACCCTATCGGTGACTTTAGCTTTAGGTTATAATTTTGTTTCTGATTTAAAAATTAGCTTCCTTATGTTTGCATGGTGCCTGGCAGCTTTCAAATGCTTCCATCATCCATGATCTCATCTGGTCTTCCCAACAAGCATATAGTAGGCAGAGCGGGCATACTTATTTTTTTCTTTTTTCTTTTTTTTTTTTTTGAGACAGGGTCTCATTCTGTCACGCAGATTGGAGTGCAGTGGACTGATCTCGGCTCACTGCAACCTCTGTATCCCAAGCTGAGACGATTCTCCTGCCTCAGCCTCCCGAGGAGCTGGGATTACAGGCATGTGCCACCATGTCCGGCTAAATTTTTTGTATTTTTAGTAGGGATGGGGTTTCACCATGTTGGCCAGGCTGGTCTTGAACTCTGACCTCAAATGATCCACTTGCCTCGGACGTCCAAAGCGTTGGGATTACAGGCGTGAGCCACTGAGCCCAGCCCAGGCATACTTATTTTCATTTCACAAATGAGGAAAGAGAGGCTGGGGTTCTAGGCTCCCTGCTCCAGGCCAGAGAGATGTTACACGGCAGAGCTGCAAACATGGGTCTTTTGATACCACACCTACTGTGTCCTGCCACCCTTACTTTGTTGTTTAAATCTATTGTTTTATTAGATAAGGTTCTCCTGAGCCAAGATTTCAGTTGCAAGTGATGTAGTGAGCAAGTGCTTCCAGGAGAAGCCAGTGAGGGTGGGGGGAAGAGACACAGGGAACGGGAAGGAGCCCACACTCAGCCTGACTTCCCTTTTTACTTGTATAAATGTATGGCATACAAGCATAATTTTGTTACATGCAGAAATTGTGCAGTAGTGATGTCAGGGATTTTAGGGTATACATCACCCAAATAATGTACAGTGTACTCCTTACATAATACCTCATCGTCTGCCCCCACCACTCCGAGTTTCCACTGTCCATCATTACACACTCTAAGTCCATGTGCATACATTATTTAGCTCCCACTTATAAGCGAGAACATGCAGTATTTGTCTTTCTACGTCTGACTTACTTCACTTAAGATAATGGCATTCAGTTTCATCTACATTGCTTCAAAGGACATGATTTTATTCTTTTTAATGGCCGAACAGTATTCCAATGTGTGTGTGTATATATATATATATGTGTGTGTGTGTGTATATATATATATATATATATAACATTTTATCTTATTCATTGATGGACACTTGGGTTAATTCTATATCTTTGCTATAGTTCAGCCTGATTTTTGAGGGAGGGGCACTGCAGAGCATAAATTACATCTCAGAATTTATTCACCTTGCGGCAAAGGAGTTGGCCTTTTGTATTCCTACATATTTCTGTTATTGGCCAGTCAGCAGGAGATGTCCCCCACCACAGGGAGGCACCAGGAGAACAAGGACGACCCAGTGCACTGAGCAATCTTCTCATGGGTGGGAGTGCCAGCCTGTTAGCAGCGAAGCACATTAGAGGGGCTCCAACAATGTACTCCAAATCTACGCTCAACAGGAGGACTAAATAAGTGGGATAAGGAAAAGCTACTTAGAATTTTTAAAATGCTGCCTGAATATAAGAAATCATTTTATTCTGGTGCATTCTTAGGACAAATGGAATCATTCCAGAACCTTCTTTGAAATCAGAATCAGATACACTTGCAGTAATCTGACTCTCTCCCTGAGGAATCTTGATATGAAGATACTCATTTAGAAAAAGGAGTTGTGGCCAAAGCTGGATACTGTTTCACTGAATTTACAGAATTAATTCTTTTAACTCATCCTGTTCAGATAAAAGATCAAGCCCAGCAGACAAGTGATTTAGCCCCAGGCCACATAACTGGTAATTGACAGAAGCTGAATGTGAAGTCAGGTCTCTGGACACCCAGTCCAGAGTCCTTTCCAGTCCCTGCCTGCCCAGCATTAGGAAGCGATTTTGCTTTCTAGCTGGGCCAGACAGGGATCCAGGAGGGAAGAAGTGAGGGAGACATCCCCTTCTTTGACTCTGATCTTCAGCATTTTTGATGCCCACTCAGACATGGAGAGAGACTAATATTGAATGCTTTTCGAGTCCTCCTCTACCATGGATGGGAAGGAAAGCATTCCTGTGACTCATTTGTAAAGACTGCATGATGTGACAAAGTCACATGAATACAGGAAGTCATCAGGCCACAGTGAGGAAAGGAAGCTGGGGACAGGGGGCTGCTTTGCTCCTGAGAAGGCCATCACAGTGACAATTGTGATCTGAAGGTCCTCAGAGTTTAGTAGAAGGAAAAAAATCCCATCTTCTTGCATTCTTCTTCAGGCAGTCTTATGCAGTGCTTATGTATAGCTGCCTCGTCCAAGGGTTTGTCATCTTGTTTCTTCCTCTTTTATAAGGAAAGATGTTATTTGAAGGAAAAACATGAGAGATGAGGGATCTGAGCAGTCTCATGTACCTTGCCAGGCCCTTTTATGGACTGGGAGCATCCTTCATGCAAAATTCATGGAGTCATTCTTATGAGAAGTTCAGCATGCATATTCTTTTCTATGGTCTTAGATTTCTAAGAAAAATGTGCATCTCTAAAGAAAAAAAGTTACTTGCCAATATATAAAGCCTTTTAATTTGTACTGAAGCTTAAAAAAAAAGTTTAAACAAAACCCAGATGGAAGCTGGGTCAGAAATAAATGCTTGGGTCAGAAAGAAGATTGGGTCAAATACAATAGCAAGTCCTAAAGCAATAGCCTGCTGCAGAGAGTACAAATCTATCCGCATTTAGTCTAAATGTAGAGTAACCTTTCGCTACCAAGCCTTGAGCTTAAAGTTGGCTGCAGTTATTGGAAATCATTTCCAAAGGTCATTTGTAAAAAAAAAAGAAAAAAAAGTAATACGGATTTAAAGATACCTTCCCTACATGTAGAAAGCCAAATCTGCCATGCTAGTTAAAATAATATGGGAGAAATCATTGTTGCAGTGATGAGTTTTGAAAATAATCTAAAAGGTGTAGGGCTATACAGATAGCAATTTAATTTTCTTTCCTTATCCATTAGTAGAATTGTTCCTATGTGTATTGCTAAGCTATTTACCAACACCATATTATAAGCATCTGAAAAAGAATATGCATTATTACACTTAGGAGGGAATTACTGAGAACCATTGCCCACTTACACTGAGGCCAGGCAGAGAACATTCCCATGAGCAAAAGTCTGACTCTCATTCCAAGTGGTGACATTTATATGCAGGGTGTCCAACATGTCATTAGAGATTTTTCAAAGGGCATATATAGCCAATGTCACTAGGGCATGATGCGTGCACCACCTTAATAAGTTAAAAAAAAACTTCACGGGCTCAGCAGGAGTACACAAATACTCTTATGTTCATCAGTGAATGCTAAATGAGTCCCCTTTTTAGATGCAGGCAGAAAGAGAGCAGGTATGTATATGTGTAAGAAATAAGACATGTTTTGATGATTCTCAAAGACATCTGCTCTTTTCCTGTTTTTTCTTCTCCCAATGTAAAATTTTGTTTAAAGTGGAAAATAGATTTTTTTGGAATAAAACAAATTCATAACAAATTATTCTATTTTATTTAATTAGAAATCTGTCTCAAAATTTTTCTTTTTACTCTTCCCAACTAACCCGTCTATTTTCTCTTTTTCTGATGTGTGTGTGTGTGCTGCTCTTCAGAGTAGATTCCTAAGGACAATGATAATATCTACTTAGATACTTCATTTAGGACTTGTATGTTTATTAAGTTTTAAATCCTTTCATTTATTAAGTTTATTAAGTATTAATAATCCTTTCATTTATTGCCACCCCTCACAAATGTACAGAGCATCTCTCATGTGCTAGAACTTTCCTAGCTACTTGAACCCACTTAGATGAAAAATAAGACATCTCTTCTGTTCTCACAAATATTCGTCTGTTTTTGTTAGCGAAGACATAAGTGTCTATCATGTGAGTTTTGTGATGCAGAGGAATAAACACATGTTCATAAAAACATCTGACTTCCACTGTTGCTTCTAACACTTACCAGCCTCCTAACCAGAGGGAAGAAACTTCATCTAAGTCTTAGTTTCTTCAACTGTAAAATGAGAAAAAATAATATCGGTCCTACTTACCTCACAGGGCTGTGGAGAAAATAAAATGAAAGTAAACATTATGAAAATGCCTCATACATTTCAAAGTGTTATGCAAATTCAAGGCACTAATGCATTGAGTAAATGGCAGACTTGGTGCCTGGCTCAGAGCTGAGCAGAGTGGGTTCCCTACAAAGGGACGAACCCAAGGGAGAGTCAAGACCTTAGCCAATAAGAATTTTCTAGGTGACTTATGTGACATGGCCTATATCTGTGGTTTTTGTTGTTTCCTTTTTTTTTGTTTTTAAAGATTGTGGCAAGTATGTCGTGGCACAGAAGGGTCTTTTATCCTTGGGCATGTTACTCTGTGCTATTGCCTTTTGGAAATATGCCCATCCTATTTTGTTGTGAGAGTTTGACCATAAATAGTTCTCTTCTAAAATGTGAACACTTTGTGCCTTTTATCTTCCTGCTGGCAACCCCTTGCATCTTTCTTTCATTTTACAAATAATAATGCTTATAATAGAATACCTGGGGAAGGCCAAAAAGGAGAAGTGAGAAAAACATCACCCACAAGACAATCACTATTAACATTAGTTTATTTTTTCACTTTGTTTTTTTCTATGCGTATATGGAAAAAAACTATATTTGGTTTTATATAGTTATGGACAAACTGCATATCCAATGTTATAGTCTGCTTTTGTTTCCCACATAATGTAAAATAAGAAATTTCCTTTATTTCCATTTTTTTCTGCCCTGTTATCATTCAAAACTCATGTTCTGCCCCATCTTCCTTCGGTAGCTCCCCATGTTTTGCTGATTTGATTTACAAGGCCTCATCTGCATTCTAATGACATGTTTCTGCCACTAGAATCCATCTCTCTTTCTTCTTCTTCTAAGAGTTAATTGTCTGTATTTCTTATTTTACCATGAGCTCCTTCAAGTAGGAGCCATGTCTATTTGACTTTTTGTACATAGAGACCAGATCAGTGCTTGGCGTAAACTGCTCAAGAAATATTTGTGGAATAGATTACCAATTCCTATGATAAATTCTTAGCAAAAATCATGTGTGTCTGCCCTCTAGACCACTGAGTTGATAAACTATAATTTCCTTAAAAATACCTCAATTGCTGGTTTCCATATTGTTACTACATTACAATTAACATTTTAAATGTATTTTTTCTGTGTTTCAGATTGTTTTTAAACTTAAGATTCACAAATGAGAAATTCTAGGTCTCAATATTTTTTAATGACTTTTGACATGTATTTTTCAATTGCTTTTAAAGAACTTGGATCTACTTTCATCACTTTCAAGCTATATCCCAGAGTTCATCAAGACTATATTAAGACAGGATGGATACTCCTTCCTCCAGGAAGCCTTTTCTGTTTCTCTACCTGCTCTACTTGTTAAGCTTAGGTGTGTCTCCTCTGTGCTTCTATATAACCCTTCACCATAGAGTTAGGATGTTTTGTTATGGTTATATATTTACTTGTCTTTCTTCCAAAGAAGACTATGAGCTCCTTTAAGGGAAGAGGCAAATGTAATAAATTATTACAATCCCTAGTGCCTAGAGGTGTAACAGATTCACAATACATTCTTATTGACTGTAAGAAACCAGTGCTTAATCCAACTATATAATAAAATTGACCCATGGAGGATAATAATGGCAATGATTATAAATTGGAGGATAAGAGAGATGAGTAGACTACAGATTTATTCTTTACTCTGGAAACTTTGACAGAATTAATGTTCAGTACATGCTATAATGTTCAATTATTCAACAATTCACACACTGGAATCAGGAAGTTGCCCAACACTGAATTTTCCCTTCTCCATCAGCCTGCCTTTACTTCTTTTATATGTCATGTTTCCTTCCTCTAAAAATTCTTAGGGTTTATCACTTAAGCATGTGGATTCAATTACTGGTAGTACAGCCTAAGGCAAGCAGTCCTATCAGTGCTAAATCTGTTAAAAAAGAAAGTCCACACTTTTCTTGGGGAAAAAAAAAGGTTTTATAATTTGTAAGAGTTCATAATGAATATTTTACCAAGGGCAGAAAATGAGCAAAGAGGTATGAAAGAGGCTATGGGATTATTTCCTAGCAACCCATCAGCCAATATGAAGCCTAAATATGCTATGTCCTAAATCCCAGTGCAGAAAGAATGTAAGTGATCTTAAAGAATATATGTGCTTTTTTCATTTGTTCAGTTTTTCTTCCACATGCTGATCAATATCATCTATATAGAAATGATCATTAAATATGTGAGGAGAGTTCTGTGATGTTCATGGAGCCACAGGAGGCTCCCTTTTTCTTATATTCACATTCTCTAATAGCAGAGTTGGATTATTGCATTTTTTCTAGTTTCCCACGTTAAGAAGTAGATTGGGAAATCAGAATTGGTTACAGGCTGAATTTTACATGTTAAAGGCTTTACATGTTAAAGGCTTTTGACTTAAAAAGAAATTGGTAAGAAAGAGCCAAGGGTTTCTTTTTACAAGGCCAAAAACACAAATATGCATAACCAGACAAAGTCCTTCATACCTAAATACCAAGTTATAAAAAAATCTTGCTCCTAACCCATGTAGACATGATGCTTACTCTTCAGGGTGAGGTATCCATCTTCATTCCATTCACAAAAAATAGCCACTCATGTCTAGGATCCATCAATGTGTGAATTCTTGACACTTAGCTGCAGCAAGTATTTGCTAAGTGGCATATTCAGAACAGAGCCGCATCTATCATTCAAGTGTTACTAATTTCCATTGTAATGAGCACTTGAGAATGAATAGTAACTTCATTGTTCAGGAATACATGTGTAATCCTGCTGTTGATCGCCAATAAACATGAACTCATTTTCCAACCCTCAGAGCTTGCCTCTGGCACAAGGAATTTGGAGGTATGATTTCTGTGGGTAATTATCCCAGTTTGCATGTGTACAGTGCTTTGTAGTTAACAAAGACTTCCATTACATAATCTCACACGTCCAGTAGAAGCGGTGGCCTGACAATTTAATTACTATTAAATTGAAAGCTAACTGTAATCATTTCTGACAAGTCCCCTATCTTTGTCAGCAAATTTAGTGGGTTGAGTCAACTACTAAGTCAACTACTAAGCTGAATCCAGTCCATTTTCCTCCATGCCATCATTGCCCTAGTTGAAGTTCTTATCAGCTCTCTTGATCAGCTGCAATATTTCTTCTAACGGATCTTCTGTATTCCAGTCTCTCATCCTCCCCTTCCCACTTCCCAATAAATCCTCCACACAGCAGTCAGAATGACCTTTAGAAAAGCAAATCTATTATGTTATTTTCCCTCCTTAACGTCATTCAATGGCTTACAGTTGCCTTTAAGATAAAGTACAAAATCCTCCACAGAGTAAAAGACTCATGATCTAGCCTCTGCCCAGAGGCTGAATTCTGAGTCCCTCAACACTGAAAAGATTACACTGATCCACTTTCTACTTCCTTGTCTCTTCATCCACGTGTAATTAAGAAGGGAACAAACTATAAAACATGAAACAATGTTGTAGTTCAAATAGTTTCTTAAAACAGTTCTGATTACAAAATTCTGGATAAATTTATCAAATCCACCTCCCTTTGATCTCTGGTCAGAGGATTACTTACTTTCTAGCCAGCCCTTTGATGCTTGTAAGATGACTTTTAAAAGATGTTATTTTAATTTTTTTTTTTTGAGACAGAGTATCACTCTGTCACTTCGGCTGGAGTGCAGTGGCTCACTGCAACCTCTGCCTCCTGGGTTCAAGCAATTCTCCTGCTTCAGTCCCTGAGCAGGTAGAACTATAGGCGTGCGCCACCACGCCTGGCTAATTTTTGTATTTTTAGTAGAGATGGGGTTTCACCATGTTGGCCAGGCTGGTCTTGAACTTCTGACCTCAGGTGATTCACCCGTCTCGACCTCTGAAAATGCTGGGACTACAGGCATGAGCCACTGCACACGGACTTACTTTGAACTTGGTTGGGTTTAGTGGAAGGGTTAGTATGCAAACCCAGCCTACCATATCACCAGAAATGGCTCATTACAAGATTTTCTAAAGTTGAACCAGACTCCTGTCTTGTAAGAAACCCAAACTGGTTATGACCTATTTTCAGTTTTTTTTTTTTTTTTTTTTTAAACTCATTGCTGTATTTGGTTTGCCATGATAATATTGTTTTGGGGGTTTTGTGTCTGTGTTCACATGTGAGATGTGTCTATAATTTTCTGTGCTTGTACTGTCCTTGTCTAGTACTTGTGTCAATGTTATATTAACCTTGGGAAATGACTTGGGAATTGTTTCCACACTTTTATTCTTTAATAGAAATTGTATAATATTGAAATTAAAATGTGACAGATCATGACTGTAAAATGAATATGGTGCTTTTTTGTAGAAATATTTAAAATGAGTGATTTTGTCATTAATCATTTAAGTTTTCGATTTCTTTTTGAGTCAGCTCCAGTAATTCAGTATTTTTCTAGGAGTTTGTCTTCTCACTTAAGTTTTAAAATTTATTGGCCAAGAGTTTTAAAAACCTTGTGGTGTTTTCATCCCTAATGCATCCTTAGTTGTGTTTCCTTTAAATTTCTAGTATTGTTTCTTGTTGCTTTCTTTTTTCCTGATCCATCTTTCCAGTGGTTCATAATTTTGTTAGTTTTATTTGCATATAACTTACATTTGGCTGGACTGAATGTCAGTATACTTGTTTTCTATTTTATTAATTTCATTTCCTATCTTTGTTATTTTCTTCTTTTTATCCTTTTGAACTTATTATAGTTCTTTCTTTACCTTCTTATTTTGGATGCTTAGAGCTTAATTTTCAAGTTATTTGTTTTTCTAATACTGACTGAGTCTACTCTAAAAATTCAAAATCTGAAATGCTCAAAATCTGAAACTCTTTTGAGCACTGACATGACAAAGAAAATGCTCATTGGAGCAGTTTGGATTTCAGATTTTTGGTTTAAGAATGCTCAACCAGTAAGTATATAATGCAAATATTCCCAAATGTGAAAAAAATTCAAATTCTGAAATAGTTCTGGTCCCAGGCATTTAGGATAACGAATACTCAACCTGTATATATACATATTAGGCTATAAATTCCCTCTGTAAACATAACGTTAACTATCTCCCACAATGTTTGATATGTACTATTTTTATTGTGAAGTTTTGTTTATTAATTTCAATTATAATTTATTTTTGTTCTTATGGGTTACCGAAATTTTTGTCATTGGTTTACATCTTAATTATATCAACGAATGTGGTTTGTGTGATACTTATTATTTAAAAATTGTGGGTATTTGCTTTATGGTCTAGTATATGGTGAAATGTTTATAAACATTCCGTGTTTTCTGTACTTGTTAAGTGCAGTGTTCTACATGTACTTCTTAGATCTAGTTTTCTAATTGGGTTGTTTAAATGCCCTCTATACAGTTTTTGTGTGTGTGTCTGTTTTAGTTGCCAATTGCTGAGAAGGAGTATGTTAAAATTTCTCACTGTGATGAGGTACTTCTAAATTTTCTTTTATCAAGTGATTTTACAAATCTTCATTTTTTCCAACTACAACAGCAATATATATTAGTTATAAAAACTCAGTTATAGTTATAAAAATACAAAAATATATTAATGCTAAGATTGAATAGGCCTTGTATTTCCACATAATAACCGTGAGCAATTTGGCATATAATTCTTTCACAATATGTTTTCCAGGTAGGGGTGTGTGGGGTGTGTGTGTGTGTGTCATAATGCTTTCCTAGAAAGCATTATGACAATCGTTTTTAAATTGGGAGACTACATTAGAATAACACTTTAAAAGGAACAGCTGTGACCACCATTTTACTGAGAGGCCATTTTAACACTAAAAAAAAAAAATGTAATCCACCTGTCAGATTCTTCCAATTCCTTTAGGACTGGATAAATTTATCTTAAACTTGACTTAAATCTGTGTGGCAAACTCCATTATCTTCCTTTGAATTTATACTCTGTTTTGTGCACAAAGGTGACACCCAGCTTCTTCGAAAACAGTCACAACAACAATAACAATCTCCCCTCTCCATTCATGAGTGTAGTAGGCAAAACTGAAGCCTGTGACTGGTGTAGGTAGGATGGTAGTGAACAGTGTGTGTGTGTGTGTGTGTATAAAGTGGAAGGAAACAGAGAAGAGTCTATTCAACTAAGAAGAGAAAATTCAAATGGAATATCAGACCGCATGACTCTAACTAAGCAAGTCCTTCAGCTCCCTTAACCCAGCCTCACTTTTCTCTAGAATTTTTTACCTTCCTGACTTCTCTCTTTTTCCCCTTGTTTCTCTGCCCCCGCTTTACTTCTCATTCCCGTTTTCCAAAACAATCAAGTTTTTCTTTTTTCTTTTAGATAGAATCATTTAACATTCAATTCTTTGGAAGTTTGGTCATGCTCTAACATCGCTTTGATTCTTATTACAAGATATTTTCCCAAAAAGTTTACTCACTAAGAGGGGGTCTGGAACTGTGAGGATAGCAAATCCTTTCCACTTTTTATGAAATAATATACCCAGGAGTGAGATTACTGGATCATATGGTAATTCTGTTTTAATTTTTTGTTGAGGAAACTCCATACCATTTTCTGTAGTGGCTGAACCATTTTACATCCCATCAACAGTGCACAAGGGTTCCAATTTCTTCGTATCATTATTGATACTTGTTTTCTATTGATAGTGGCCATCCTAATGGGCTTGAGATAATGTCATTGTGGTCTTGATTTGCCCACAAGACACTTTTTTTCTACTTGAATTGCAAGTCAGACATAAAGTAGATGCCATCATTTTTTCCTGAAAGTTGGGGTTGCCAATAAAATGCAGACTGCCTAATTAAGTTTGAATGGGGATAAACAAAAATAATTTTTTTAGTATAAGTATGTCCCAATACTGCATGACACATATTTATATTAAAAGAATATTTGTATGCAATATTTGGGACACATTTATACGTGCCTAAAAATTATTTGTTATCTCAAATCTAAACGTACCTGTGAGAGGCGACAGCGTGCTAGCAGCCCTCACTTGCGATCGGCGCCTCCTCGGTCTTGGCGCCCACGCTTGAGAAGCCCTTCGGCCTGCCGCTCCACTGTGGGAGCCCCTCTTTCGGCCGGCCGAGGCCGCCTCCGGGCCCTTCCGTTTGCGTGTAGGTGTGGACGGAGAGGCGCCGGCGGGAACCGAGGCTGCGCGCGGCGGGAACCGGGGCTGCGCGCCGAGCTAGCAAGACAGCGCAAATTCCAGCTGGGCGCGGGTTCGGCGGGGCCTGCACTCCTAGCAGCCCGCACTGCCGGCCCCGGGCAGTGAGAGGTTTAGCACCCGGGCCAACAGCTGCGGAGGGTGCGCCGGGTCCCCCCCTGCCGCGCAAGAATTTGCCGGGCCTCAACCACCTCCCCGCGGGGCAGGGCTCGGGACTTGCAGCCTGCCATGCCCTCACTCTCTCACCCCTGGTGGGCTCCCCTTCGGCCCCAGCCTCCCCGACGAGCGCCGCCCCCTGCTCCACAGCGCCGGCTCCCGTCGACCGCCCAATGGCTGAGGAGTGCCAGCGCACAGGTGTCTGATCCACTAGGGAAAGCCAGCTGGGCTCCTGAGTCCGGTGGGGACCTGGAGAACTTTTATGTTTAGCTGGAGGATTGTAAATGCACCAATCAGCACTGTGTCTAGCGCATAGTTTGTGAAGGTACCAATCAGCACCCTGTCAAAACGGACCAATCAGCTCTCTGTAAAATGGACAGATCAGCGCTCTGTAAAATGGACCAATCAGCAGGATGTGGGTGGGGCCAGATAAGGGAATGAAAGCAGGCTGCTGGAGCTAGCAGGGGCAAGCCACTGGGGTCCCCTTGCAGTCTGTGGGAGTTTTGTTCCTTAGCTATTTTCAATAAATCTTGCTGCTTCTCACTCTTTGGGTCCACACTACGTTTGTGAGCTGTAACTCTCACTGCAAAGGTCTGCAGCTTCACTCCTGAAGCCAGGGAGACCACGAACCCACCAGAAAGAAGAAACTGAAAACGTCTGAACATCAGAAGGAACAAACTGTGGACACACCATCTTTAAGAACTGTAACATTCACTGTGAGAGGGTCTGCGGCTTCATTTCTGAAGTCAGTGAAACCAAGAACCCACCAATTCTGGACACACCTGAACAGTCTCTATTTTTATTTGCTGAAACTGGCAACACTAAGTGCAGGGCACCAGGCACTGCTGTGGCTCAGGCACGTCGCTGTGGATAAGTGGGTCATCTTTCAGCCCGGGGAAGCAGCCAGATCTAGAACACCTCCAGCAATTGCCATATCCTTCAGCTTCAGAAGGCCTCCAGCATGGGCCAGGTGAGTGGGGCCAGGTGTGTGTGTAGCTCTGTGATGGAGAGAGCAACTTACTGAGCAGGACATCCCTATCGTTCGTACTGGAGGCTGGGAGATAGTGAGACACCTACATGGCTTCCAGAACATTCTAGTTGATTCTGTTTAGCATTGCAGGTTACAATTTGTCCTTCATGTTCATCTCTTCTGGAGTGCTGGACCTGATGACTTCAGGCTATAGCCCAACCGCAGCCTCACCTTGATGATCTAATAGGCTCTCACAACTGCATAAGATCAAATCTTTGGAATTAATCACATATAGAATCCTCTCTCTCCTCTCCTCTCTCCACTAATTCACCTTCTCAGAACAAATCCTGAATGATACACGCTGGAATGTGCTCATATCCATTTTTGTATGAGGACATTAGATCTCAAAGATATTAAGTAACTTGTCCAAGGTTATATAAATAGCAAGTGGCAGAAGGAAGCAATATTCGATCTTGGTCTATCTACCTCCAAAAGGCATTGTCAGATTAATCTGTCTTCAGAAATACAGTGGGGTGATCACACATAGTGGAATATTAATTGATCGATGAGTGTCACATTCAAAACAAGCAAGGTAATTAATCTAATTCAGCACTAGTGATTAGGTCTCATTAATACTATATTTAGTAAGTGAGCATCTAATTTCTTTTAAGAGACATAGATAAATTGGAGGAATTTTTAGGAGACCAACCAACCAGAGAGGGATTTAGGAAGAGAAAATATTAATGAAATAATGCAGGCAATGAAGTATACGGCAAAGAAGAGGAGTTCTAGTTAGAGCATAAGGGATTCAGCAATATGCACAGAAGTGGGCAGAGAAAGACATAAAAGCCCAGGGCACTAACAACAATTTTTAAGACGAGCAAGTTCCTTGCACATCATCTGACATCCTAGAAAACTGTAAAAGGTGCATACAATTCCTAAACAACCAGTTAAATGCTTAAGTATCTCAAATTATTTCAAAAAAGTAAAACTTCCCAAGCCAAAGGCCTGGCCCCCACCACTTACTCCCATATTTCATCTGTTCTAAGATGTCCTTTTTTTCCCCACTTTTTTTTCCCTAACAAATTAGGATGCATTTTTTTAAGTCTCATTGTTTTTCTTTCTTAGCAGTACATAATGGTGCATATTATAATCAATGGTATTTTATCATTTGTAAAATATAGTAACTATGCGATCTTGGGCAAATTTATCAATTTCTCTGTGCCTTCATTTCCTCGTCTCTAAAGTGGGATAATAATACCTCTTGTATAGGCTGTCATGAGGAGTAAATGAGCAAACTAAACGATGTGTTTAGAGCAGAGTGACAGTTGTCTGTTGACTCAAGAATGCTGCATTCACCACACCAAAACTTGTGGCTTAGAACAATAACCGTTTGTTATTTCAGCTTGATGGTTCTGCTGAAATGAGGTGGGCTTCACGGGGCTTACTCATGCATCTGTGGCCAGCTGTGGTCCAGCTAGGAAGCTCTGCCAGTCATGGTGGGGCTCTCTCCCATGTCTGGAGCTGTGACTAGAAAAAGCCTTTGCTTCATACCTTCTTTGATCTTTGGCAGGCTACCCTGGGCTTACTTTCAGGGTGGCGGCAGAGTTCCAAGAGCAAGCATGGAGGCCTAGGCTCAGAGCTGGCACGCCATTATGCCCATGGCATCCTATGGACAAAAGCATGCCACAAGGCCAGCCCAGATTCAAAAGGTGGGGAGATAGACTCCATCTCATAATTTGGGAAGCTGAAAAGAGCCTGGGTATTAAGTTGGGGGCTGGATAATTAGGATAATTACAACATTTTGTTGGATAATTACAGAAACATTGGTTTTAAAAGCAATGTACTGCAAATGCTGCCTGGCACGTAGTGTGTGCTCAAGAAATCTTAACTATCATCGTCATCATCATTATTAATAGAGTCCCTCAGGAATTATAAATTGATTCGAGGTGGTTTAGCGCAAGTTGGTTAAAGGAAGGATAATAAGTTGACTGTGGGTATGAGGTGTGTTGGGTACAGCCAATGTATCTGATGTGCACATCAAAGGCTCAGAAGCATTGAGTCTTCGAATATAAAAGTTAGAAAAGCTGAGAGTCCAGCTACTCTCAGTCCTTTACCTTATTGAGACGAAAAATGAGTTCAAGGGAGGTGAAATGACCTGTTCAAATTTACGCAGCAGAAGTACCTGAATGCCAAATTTCCATGCCCATACTCTTTCTACCATAAAACGCTGCTTCCCTTCCAAGTATGACTGAGGGGAAAAAAAGATCCTATTTCCTTTTAAGTCCGCAGCAAAATAAAACCTCAAATGAATATAACATGTAATAAAATAAGCCCTTAAATAAACGATCATAAATACATGTTTATTAATCGTGCCGCTTTAAATATAAGCTTTTAGTTTGTTGGAACTTACGAGTCCTTTTTAATGATGTCCAAATATTGTATAATATCAAAATAATTTTTAATTTTAATGAAAGTCATCTATTTCCAATTTTATATGTGCATAGAATAAATAGATTTTTTTGTTAGGCTTCGATAAGAATGGGCAGCACATAAAATTCATATATACTTTTTAAGAAGCAGACAAGGATAAATTTCTGTTGGTTTAGAGTTAGAATAAAAACAAACCACTTAGTTTTAAATACTTAGTAAACTTGATTTACTATTTCAAAGAACAAAGTCTGTAAATAGACTTAGTAGAATAATTAAGCATCAAAGACACTGAAAATATTTTTTATTTACAAATAAATTGGTCTGAAATTCACAAATTTAAGGTAACATTAAAATGCCCAGCAAAATGCATTTATTGTTTTGTCTACTTTCGTCTACTAGTAAGAGCTACACACACTGCATAAGATCTAATCCTTGGAATTAATTATATATATATGTGTATATATATATTTTATATATAGTAGTTATATTTGTATGATTGTGTATGTGCTATTTGCTGCCATATACTCAAGGGTACATTTATTAGAGTGCAATGGAGAGAACACCAGGTTTGAAGTCAGGAGAACGAGGTATGAATTTGTCAGTTTTACAGCCCTGGGTAGTCTTATAACTTACTTGCATAGAGGAATGTTATATTTTAAATATTTATAGGAGAAGCTGTGTAGATAAAAGACAAAAGAAGTTCCTTGTATTTCCACACAATATTTGCCTGCCTTAATTCTTCTTAAAATTATGATGAAATTTACTATCGTAACCTTAAGTATACTGTTTAACAATGTGAGTGTTTAAACACACTCACACTGTTGTGCTACCATCACTACTACGATCCACCCACAGAACTCCTCTTATCTATCTTGCAACACTGAGCCTCGATAGCCCTTAAACACTAAATAACTCTATTCTATATCAATTAAACATTAAATAACCCCTCATTTCCTGCTACCCCTAACCCTGGTAACCACCATTCTACTGTCCTGTCTCTATGAATTTTACTGCTCTAGACCTCTAGACGCCTCATATAACTGAATCATAGAGTATTTGTCCTTTTGTGACTGGCTAATTTCACTTAACATAATGTCCTCAAGGTTCATCTGTGCTGTAGAATGTGTCAGAATTTCCTTCCTTTTTCAGGTGGGATCATATTCTATTGTATGTGAGTTGTATATTGATATTGTATATAGATATATGTTGTATATGGAAATATTGCATATGCATATACAATGGAATATGTGTATGCATACAATAGAATATGATTCCACCTGAAAAAAAAAGATATTTCTGAAAAAAAATGAATATTTGCTTAGCCATTCATCCATTGGTAGACATTTGGGTTGCTTCTATCTTTTTTTTGGCCGTCATGAACAATACTATTACAAACATGGATGTGCTCCACAAAATATTTTTATTTTTGACATATTGAAAATATACAAGTTGACATCAGGCTTAGTCAATGGTATGGTTTGAATGCCTATGATCCCTTAAAATTTATATCTTGAAATCTTAACATGTAAGGTGACGGTATTAGAAGATAGAAGCTTGGGAGGTGATTAAGTCATGAGGGCAGAACCTTCATAAATGGAATTGCTGCCCTTTTGAAAGAGCCCTGGCTGGGCGAGGTGGCTCACACCTGTAATCCCAGCACTTTGGGAGGCTGAAGCAGGTGGATCACAAGGTCAGGAGTTTGAGACCAGCCTGGTCAATGTGTAAAGAAATACAAAAATTAGCTGGGCATGGTAGTGTGCACCTGTAATCCCAGCTACTCAGGAGGCTGAAGCAGGAGAATTGCTTGAACTTGGAAAGCATAGGTTGCAGTGAGCCGAGATTGTGCCACTGCACTGCAGCCCAGATGACAGAGCAAGACTCTGCCTCAAAAAAAAAAAAAAAAAAAAAAAAAAAAAAGGAAGGAAAAGCCCCAGGAGAGCTCATTTCCCTGTTCTACCTTGTGAGGACACAGCTCAATAGCACCATCTATGAATCAGAAGTCAGGCCCTCATCAGATACAGGCACTATGATCTTGGACTTCCCAGCCTCCAGAGCTGTGAGAAATAAATTTCTGTTGACTCAGTTTATGTTACTTTGTTATAGCAGCCAGACGGACTATTCATTGCAACAAAATTTCCAATCCATTTTGGTGGATCTGGAGAGGCTTAAACAGCTCTTGAATTAAACCCTTTCCACTGTGGAGGGCATAATTGTTTATAGACCATAAAGCTAGGTGTAAAAATACATATATATATTTTTTTACTTTTATTTCAAGTTCTGGGTACAAGTGCAAGCTTGTTACTTACACAAACTTGTGTCATTGGGGGTTGTTGTACAGATTATTTCATCAGCCGGGTAATAAGCCTAGTACCCGTTAGTTATTTTTCCTGATCCTCTCCCTTTTCCCACCCCCAACACTCTGAAAGGCCCCAGTATGTTTTGTTCCCCTCTATGTGTCCATGTGTTCTCATCATTTAGCTACCACTTATAAGTGAGAACATGCAGTATTTAGTTTTCTGTCCCTGTGTTAGTTTTCTATGGATAATGGACTCCAGCTCTATCCATACCCCTGCAAAGGACATGATCTCATTCTTTTTTATGGCTACATAGTATTCTATGGTGTGTATATAACACATTTTCTTTATCCAATCCAAATCATGGGCATTTGGGTTGATCTCATGTCTTTGCTGTCACAAATAGCACTGGAATGAACAGATGCATGCATGTGTCTTTATAAAAGAATGATTTATATTCCTTTGGGCATATGCTCAATAATGGGATTGCTGGGTTGAATGGTATTTCTGTCTTGAGGAATCACCGCACTGTCTTCCACAATGGTTGAGCTAATTTACATGCCCACTAACATGTTCCTTATTTCTTCACAATCTCAACAGGATCTGTTATTTTTTGACTTTTTAATAGCCATTCTGACTGGTGTTAGATGGTATCTCATTGTGGTTTTGATTTGCGTTTCTCCAGTGATCAGTGATGTTGAGCTTTTTTTCAATATGATTGTTGGCAACATAAAATTTTTAAAGGAAAAAAAATGACATGTGTGAACACTGTCCTGAACTGCCATTCTATATGAAGAAAAATCTATGTAGTTCTCCATCATTGCTAGTAACAGATGAATGCACTTACCGAAGATCTGCTTTATCCAACGAAAGGTCTTTTCTGGTTTGGTGTCACTTCTCATATACTTCCCTGATCCTCTCAGGATCATGATACACTTCTGGATGGTTTTTTTTTTCATGCTCCTTGGAGCTGACAAAAGCCTGAGTGTAGGCTCAGGTTCTCTCTGCCTGCATACATCATGCCGATGTTCCTGATGCTGCTTCAGGGTATTGGTGCTGCCACTGGTTGTCCTGGTGACGTCTTCTTAAGAATCTCTACAAAGTGGGTTTTATTGGCTGAAGCCCTTCTGCTCTTGGATTTCTCCTAAACTCAGCATACTTCCTGTCTACCTTCCCCTCATTGCTTGCCACACCTCCTTAGAAATGCATACTTCTCTCAGAAGAAAACCATCAATAATCCAGATTACATTTTGGTTCCTCAACTGTTTAGTCCCTGGTCTTTTGTTTGGAGACACATTTTGTGACCCCATTCCTTTGAAGCTTGGCTTTGCATACATAAAATCCAACTTTTTTTTAATATAAAGAGAGGGAAAAGGGAAACTAAAAAAAAAACCTAGATGCCTATAAGTTAACTGCTAAAACAATTTTGGTACTTCAATACCAGTTAACTTATTGTTCTCTCTATTTGATATAATCCCTTCTCTCAAACAACACATATAGTTAATTGCACTGGGGCAGTGTTAAAGGGAAAAAGGATAATGAACTCTAGGTTTTTACTCAAGCCTGGGTGACCCAAAGATAACTATAGATGGGAAGGAGAAGAGAAGTTGAGAAAAAGTATAGCTTGGAGGATTTGATTTGTGTGACTGGGACTTGAGCATGGAGAGGGATGGACTGGCTTTCAACACTTGGGTACCACGATTTTCTCTTCCATGCAGTGAGGATGTTAAGTGGGAAGGAGAGCTCATGGTGCTATGGGGGATTGGCAGGAAGGAAGGAGGTTCAACATGTACTGACACCTGCCAGGTCTATGCACATTGGATACATTATCTTATTGATCTGCACATTGACAGAAGGTAGGAAGAATGTTGATTTCCAATTTTATAATAAGAAAAAAATAGGACCTTAAAACCTTAATTAAGCATCATATCTTTTATTAATATCATACAATTTCAACTCAAGATTATTTAGGAATAATCTTGAAGAAGATTACCACCAAGAAGAAAGGTGGTGCTCCTGATTCTTTAAACTCGGTTGATTGCTTCACTCTGTCTGCATGTCTGTTTACCCAAGGGATAAACAAAAAGATAGGAAAGGGGAGAAGAAAAGGCTTTCAACCTTTTTATAGGGCTTGGATCATTTGGTGTTTACTGGAGAAACTGCTGCCCACTGAGGGTGACTATGGAATTAGAGACCAAAGCCTGAGCTCTTGGTCTCAAGTCTGGTTCCTACACTTAGAGTGAACTCCCATGTGCCTTCTCTCTCCAGCTTCTTGGTCCACTGGATCCCACCTTGCCAGGTGGTTCTTTAAGTGGAAATCATTTCTTGGTCATTAGCTGAGCAACTAATGTATACTTGATGTTTTCGGTTAACATTGTTTCTTTTTTTGTTAGATTTTTGGTCCTCATGTAAGGGAACTTACACTACTGAACTTAGAATATTTAAACACATAAATGTATATGTATATTTCTACTAATGCAAATGTCTTCCTACTTAGTAATTTTTATGTTCGATTTGTGCTTATTAAAAATCTTTTTATAGCACCCCTGAAAAATAAGTGAAGTCATGTGGCTAGGTTAATACTGGGGCGGAAAGGAGGGGGGAAAGTGAAGTAGTGAGGATCAATTAAAAATCAAAGGTCACCAGATACTCAGTAGGAAGATCTCAACCTGTCTGTTCATACCTCTGCCCAAAGACCGTGTATTCTGATATCAGTCCTGTAAATTTCTAAGTGACTATATACTGGTCCAGTGACCCTTGAGCAATTACTCAATTAGAATTTTTTGTCAGTATGTAGTATCTAATACAGAGTATCTAACAATAGGATTGTGTTGAGATTAAGTAAGAAAGCTTATATAAAGTGCTAAAACAGGGCATGGTTTGATAAAGGATAATAAGGAAGTTAGGAACATGGATCCTGCAACCAGATTGTCTGGATTCAAATACTAGACATACTGTTTACCAGCTGGAAAGACATTTCGCTTCTCGTAGAAATTTCTGAGGATTAAACGAGTTAATCTATGTAAAATGCTTAGCGAAGTGGCTAACAGAAAGTGTCCAATAAATGTTAGCTACTAATATTCATACTGTGAGCATTGTAATCTACTCTCAAGATGCTTTCAGATTTTTTTTAGCATCTATAATTTATTGTAGTAGTCTGTTCTTGCATTGCTATAAAGAAATTACATGAGACTGGGTAATTTGTAAAATAAAAGGTTTAATTGGCTCACCATTCTGCATGCTTTGCAGGAAGCATGGCTCCCTCATCTGCTTGGTTTCAGGAGAGGCCTCAGGAAACTTGTAATCATGGTAGGAGATGAAGGGGGAGCAGGCACATCACATGGTGAAAGCAGGATCAAGAGAGAGGGAGGAGTTGCCACACACTTTTAAACAACCAGATCTCAGGAGAACTCACTCACTATCCCGAGGACAGTACCAAAAAGATGGGACTAAACCATTCATGAGAAATCTGCCCCCATGACCCAATCACCTCCCATCAGGCCCCACCTCCAACACTGGGGATTACATTTCATTGTGAGATTTGGGTGGGGCAGTATCCCAACTACATCATCTCTATTATATCATCTGCATAACATTCATCAGGTTCATTACCAAAGGTCATGTAACCTACCCTGTACAGTGTGTTAAAGGAAAATCCTTGGCCAAATTAAATTTAACAGAGTTTAACTGAGTAAAGAACAATTTGCTAATTCGGCAGCCTCCTTAACCAGAGTAGGCTCAGAGAGACTCCAGTACAGCCATCTGGTGGAAGGAGATTCAGGGACAGGAAAAAGAAAGTGAGATAGAGAAAATGGAAGTGAGGGACAGAAACAGATGGGTTGGTTACGGCTCAGCCGTTGCCATATTTGAATGCGGTTGGAACAGTTGGCCCCCTTTGCCCAAATCTCGGTGATTGGTGCGAGTATGGTCTATAGTCTGCTTATACCTTTATTTAGGTTATAGTTGACTATGTACAGAGAAATTTTTAGGCTGAACTTAAAATATTGTAAGGAGACAGCTTTAGGCTAAACTTGATTTAACAAGTGAAAATACAGAATTAGGAAATAACAAGTAATTAGAAGAATTCTTAACATCTTCGTATGTTCATTTCTCTTTATTTAGTTCATTACCTGCAATTCAAAACATTTTAATCACAAGTCTCTCAGTCTCAAACCTGTTGTTTTGCATTTGGTAAATGTCTGTTATTTCTAGTAGATATTTGTATCATTTTATCATTTTTCCTATCTAATTTACTAATATTCTTCATGAAATTAGTTGGTTTCTTGAAGTGCTCCCCAGAGTTTTATTAGTTGATAATTTCTTTGTTGATGATAGTAGCTTTTTTATCCTTGGAGAAAGTTTTCTAGAATATTAATGGGAGTCTGAACTGATCTTCTAACCTTCCTAGATGCCTAGAAACAAGCTTTTTGTAGAAGGATAGCGATTATAGAACCTTTCTCAATTTTGCCAGTCAGACACCTTGAAGAAATCAATTAGTAGGCAAATTATTAACTAATTGAGCATTTAGAGTGTTCTTACTTTTGAAAAATCAATTAGGCCTTTGCCCTTAGTTTTCAAGCATTATTTTATTATTGTTTTAAACAGCAGTTCATCTGCAGTGGATCCAGATCAGCTGACAGTTGTTGTTTGTTTATATTCTGTACCTAATTGATTAATACAATGAGCTGAAAACCTTTAACATCATTGATCATGTCATGGAATGCTGAGTAATTGGCTGACAAAATGTGATTTTTAAAAATTAAAGATTCAATGGTTCAAAGGAATTTAGTAGCAGATTGCAGTAGGCAAAAAAAGAGGATTTTCAGTATTCAACATGGATGATCTGAATGATAGTTCCACCTCATTCTTGGAGCCAGTATTTTTTTTTATCTTCATTAGTGATAATTTCTTGTACTATATTAAGCACAGTAGGTCACATTTATTATTTTAATGACACTTTTATTTCCACTGTGTAAACACGGCTTTCAGTGAAAATTGGAAAAGATTGCCATTTGTTGTCAAACTGTTGTCAGAACTACAAAAAGAAGATTAAATTTATAGGATACAGTTTCATACTTTATAAGATCTTCAAGTGGAAGCAGTGGTGGGAACTGGGTGGAACAGGAGTTAGAGGTCTTAGCTCAGGAATTTGCTCTTCTAAGAAACTTTTCCTGAACCTCGTCTCTGTAAGCCCTGAGTCCCTTTCTAGGCCCCCATGGCTCTTTAGATGTAGCTCTGTCCCTACAGTTGTCATAGTATTATTGGGTTTATTTGCATGGCTTCCTTGTCAATGAGACTAAACTTTCAGAGGTCATGGACTTACCTAAGCACTTTTCTATGTTTAGTATGGCACTTCTTTTTGGAACAGAATTGATGCTGAATAAATATTGGTTGACCAAATGAAAGGAAATGTGTACACACGCACACACACATACATATACACACACACAGAACATTTCATTTAGTCAGGAAAATATATTTTGGTTATACATATGAAAAATCCACTATTATTATGATTATGTATGTATGTATGTATGTATGTTTCTATCTCTAATTTACCTATCTTTCATTAACATTTAAAATCAAAGTCCCTGAGTTTCCAAGATATATCTCACAAACATGTAAAATTTTTTCCTTTGGCAAAACCTCAGAGTTCAGCCAAGGTCTTAGGTCAACTGCTGAAAAGCATTTTAATCCGTGTTATCCCTGTGTCTTCAAATATTTCTTGAGCTAAAATTTTAAATCAGTGTTCTCCAAAATGCATTTGATAGAAAAAAGTAACTCAAGATATTGCTGACAAAAGGATCAAATAAATTTGATAAAACACGGTAAATTTATCCCTTTGGGAAATGCACGATGTGCATTACAATATTAAAGTTTCTCAGAAGTCCAGTCACAACTTTGCACATCCCCAATTTTTTTTTTACACTGAAATTCTTTTTTGTGAATCATTCACTAATATCTCTGGGAACTAATGGTCTGTAGAATCTATTTTGAAAGATGCTGCTCTAACAACAAATAGATCAGAGATTGTGATTTTTGTTGTGCTTCAGGTATGGAAAAAATGTGATGAGGAAAATCAAGGTCTTACAGACTGCTCAAGGCGTTCTAGCCTATTAGTATGGCAATTTTAACTGTTTCATTTTCCATGTATTTGTTGCTTTCTTTTTTAGTAATAGTTGTTTATTGCAGAAAACTTGAAAAACAGATAAAAGGAACAAGGAAAAAGTCTTTCTGGCTGTTTTCTTTGAAAGGTTGCATGCTCAAATAGATTTGGGAAGTGTGGGGTTAAACAAAGTTAGACTTTTATGCCTTTTCAGGACTTTAATATGATCACTAATGGACAACTTGTTTCTCCACCGGGGCTATGGTATACGGTTTTCCCCAATTTTGTGAACACAGGCTGCTCTTATTTCTAAGTATTTTGGGGAACAACACAGAGACTTTTGGAAGGCCTCCATTGATTGCTACCCAGTATTACTCACTGGAAGGTCAAGGTCTCCCAAGGTTACACAATCTGAGACACTGGAAACCCATTTCAAGACCCGACAACTTGTCACAGTTATTTTTACCCAAGTACTGAGCTGTGGCTCAGGACACAAGGACCCAGATGGAGAGAGCTAAAAATAATAAAATTAAAATTAATATGCATTTGGGAAACAATTGCTCAGGCAAACCAACATGCGCAGATAATGGATTCTGTCCGAAGCTTCATTTTCCAAACTGAAGAGCAATAATATGCGTATTAACCCAGGTGAATGTCTAAACAGATTCTTGGCAGCCTATGATTAGATAAAGGAGCTCATGCATCCCGAATGCAATTTACGTAGTTAAAATTAAGCACCATCACAAAGGGACAAAGATGAGACGCAGTAAAGTTCAACCAATTGTTACTTTCAAATTTTCTTTCTCATGTTCTTAATTCCAAGTAACTTTGTAATTTAAACATAATTTTATTTTCTTTCCAAAATGGTTGAATTTTACCTTAATCGCTGGGTGTTCGGGAGGCTGTGGTACAAGATGTTTATTTCTTAGAAAAAAAATTGTTAAGAATCTATAAAGAAACTTAAATTATGTAACCTTTTTATGTTGTCAGTAATTCATGGTTAAGGAAAAATCGTGGTTTAATACTTTTGTCATTTGTAGATGTAGCAGCTGCTGATAAAATAGGAGGAGATTCCTTAAAAACAATTTGCAAATGATAAAGATTTCATATTTAGAGGAGCTTGATTTCAAAACACATTTAGTGTATAAAAGTCTGTTTCATCATGGGAAGAAAAGGGTACTTTTTTTAAGTACAAATTTAAAAGCAAGTGAATAGTAAAATTTAAAGTAATCATGGAAAAATACTTAAATATTTTATTTAGAAACACTGTTGTGTATTATAAGCTTGGAAGTAAGTTATAAGTTTTATAAAATTAATATTTTTAATTGACAAATCATAAAAATATACATTATGGAGTAAAATGTGGTGTTCTGGTATACGTATATGATGTGGAATAATTAAATCAAGCTAATTAAAATATCCATCTTCTTACTTGCTTATTTTATTTTACTTTATTTTTTTTGAGACGGAGTTTTGTTCCTGTTGCCCAGGCTGGAGTGCAGTGGGGTGATCTCGGCTCACTGCAACTTCTGCCTCCTGGATTCAAGTGTGACTCTTCAGCCTCAGCCTGCAGAGTAGCTGGAATTACAGGTGCCTGCCACCATGCTGGGCTAATTTTTTGTATTTTTAGTAGAGATAGGGTGTCGCCATGTTGGCCAGGCTGGTCTAGAACTCCTGACCTCAGGTGATCCACCCGCCTCTGCCTCCCAAAGTGTTGGGATTAAAGGCATGAGCCACCGTGCCCAGCCCTTACTTGCTTATTTTTTTGTGGTGAGACATTTGAAATTTACTTTCCTAGTTATTTTGAAATATGCAAAATATTATTATTGACTATAGTCACCCTGCATGCAATAGATCTCAAAACTTATTCCTGCTATCTGAAACTTTGTACCCTTTGACAAATAACTTCCCATTTCCTTGCTCCTCACTGCCCCTCCTCAGACCCTGGTAACCATCCTTCTACTCTGTGCTTCTGTAAGATCAGCATTTTTAAATTCCACATATGAGTGAAGTCATGTGGTATTTGTCTTTCTGTGTCTTTGTCTTATTTCACTTAGAATAATGTCTTCCAGGCTTAACTACATTGTTTCAAATAACAGAATTTTCTTCTTGTTAAAGGCTGGATTGTATTCCATCATGTGTGTATACCACATTTTCTCTAAACATTCATCCATTGATGGACACTTATGTTGATTCTGTACTTTGTCTGTTGTGAATAATGCTTCATTGAACATGGAAATACAGATATCTCTTCAACATACTGATTTCAATTCCTTTGGCTATATACCTAGAAGTGGTAATGTTAGATTATATGGTAGTTCTGTTTTTATTTATTTGAAGAACCTCCATGCCATTTTCCGTAATGGCTGTACTAATTTACATTTCCATCAACAATGCACAAACTCCCCTTTCTCTGCATCTTTGCTAACACTTCTTATGTGGTATCTTTTTTGATAAAAGCTGTTCTAACAGGCATGAGGTGATATCTCACTGTATTTTTGATGTGCATTCCCCTAATGACCAGTGATACTTTGACCATTTGTATGTCTTCTTTTGCGAAATGTTTGCGTAGGTGTTTTTTTTTAAATTTTTAAATTTTAATTTTTTTTTTTTTTTTTTTTTTTTTTTTTAGAGAGAGAGAGAGAGTCTTGTTCTGTTGTTACCCAGGCTGTAGTCCTGGAGTGCGGTGGCTTAAACTCAGCTAACTGCAGCCTTCAGCTCCCAGGCTCAAGTGATTCTCCCGTCTCAGCTTTCTGAGTAGCTGGGACCGCAGCCACCAGCCACCACACTTGGCTAATTTTGTTTTTTTAGTTTTTTATAGAGACGGGGCCTCACCATGTTTCCCAGGCTGGTCTCGAACTCCTGGGCTCAAGCAATTCGCCCACCTCAGCCTCCCAAAGTGCTGGGATTACAAGCGTGAGCCATTGTGCCTGACTTCTTGCCTATTTTTGAATTGTTTTTTTTTTTTTTAATTTTCTTGCTATTGAGTTGTGAGTTTCTTATATATTTTGGATATTAACCCCTTATCAGATGTATGGTTTGCAAATATTTTCTCCCATTCTGTGGGTTATCTCTTTTCTATGTTAATTGTCAAAGTAAAAATTTGAAAGAGAAAAGATATCAATAGATAGAAATGGTTAAAAATAATTTTTAAAAATCTGGTTTTGAAATAGATATAACCATTTGCTGAGCACATGCTGTATATAGGCATTAACTGAATATTTTATGTGAATTATTTCATTAGGGCCTGTCATCCACCCAGAAAAAAGTATAGTTTGTTTGTTTCACTTTAAACCTGAAACAAGGTAAAGAATGCCTAGCACAGTAAAGAGAATTAGTATAGAACACAGTTAGTGACAGGTTCTCATCAATTTTGCAATAAAATGTAATAGTATCAGTTTTGCAATAAAATGATCATAGTATCACCAAATCATGTTGTTTTTTTCTTTTTGTCATCAAAGAATGAATCAGAATGCCGCATTTGATTCTCTTCATGGGTGGATTTTTCCTCATTTAAGAGCATTAATTTTTGATTTCTTATAAAAGATACATTTCATCACTTATAATTCTTCTCTTTAGATCATCAATAAAAATCTGGATAAAATAAGCCTTTTTATTATGTAGAATTATAATAATTATACTCATAATAATTCTTCCCATCTTTTACTTAATGTAGCCTAGATAAATGACAGTGAAAAAGCATTTTGTGTATAAAAGTGCTATCAAGAACGCTACCTTCCAGGAACATAAATTGATACGTGGAAGAAGGAAGGAGTCAAGTGTGATAGCTTCCAGGTCCGATGGTAATGGGTATAGAAGGAAGAGTATGTGCATATTTCTTTGTCTTTAAAAATTTTAAATAAGGAAATGAGAGAGAGAAAGGAGAGAGAGAAACTAACCCAAGGATAAAAAGCAGAAACTCTTTATGGAATTGTGTTTAATATATTGTCTTAATGTTACTGTAACTTTTTAGGGATTTTTTTAATAGAAGAGAAAAAAACTTGTGTTTATATGTGTGTGTGCATATATATATATATATATATATATATATACACAAATAAGCATGAAACTAACTGCGTTAAAAGAACTACAGATACCCTTCTTTTTAAAACTCATTTTATTTTCATGTTTATGAAGGTGAGGTTTAAAAACAGAAAAGGCATTCAATTCAGAATTATAGTTTTCACAGAAATTGCAGCATAATTCTATTTCACATTTATTCATATTTTATAAAACATACGACCATTTCCAAAACCTCTGGGTATAATAACATATTTTGAAATACCAACACAATTACCAGGCTGAAAAAGAGCACTAACTAGGTATCTTCTCAAAGAAAACCATTTCACACACCTACTCAGACTTACATATTAAGCCAGGAATTTAATATTTCAAATATATAAAAGAACAAGTGATCATTTCTTTGGGATTTGTAGCTTTGGATTTTAGACTTCTGTCTATTTAGGATTTCAAATGGGGCACTGCATTTATGTAATTTCTGGGTGGGTATTGAATATATGAGCTTTGATGATAAACTGGCTCTCCTTCATTTCCTTGAAATCAACACAAAATTGAATACCTATTTTAATATGTGTTGGTATTTCTGCATACAAATGAAGCATTACTAAACAATTCTAACTGTGTGTTTTAAGAAATCAGCACAATTCAATGTTTTCCTAATGCTCTGAGTCTGGGGAACATAAATAATCATTTTAATTCTCTGGTAGACACTGAATTACATAGTAAATTATCTCAAGCTTGGGAAAGCTCTATTTTTTAAAACTCACATATTCCTTCTATATGAAGAATCTGGGATATGAATTAACTCAAATGGTGTTCAAAATTTTGACTAAAATTAACTGTAGCACTTAAAATCTTACTATTTTAAGGAAGAAGCTTTGGAGACCATTTAAAAAAATGATTTTATTGAAGAAGAAAAAGGCAGAGAGAAAGAAAGATAATTAATAGGATATACTAGAGATGAATAATGAAATGAAAATATACAGATTTGCCAGAGCCCCAAGCACTCAGTATAATATTAATCAAATCTTGCCAACTCTTAACTGAAATAATTAGAAGACATTCTTAGCCTGCTTGATCATGTTGGCATTTTAATTAAACTCTCTTGGATTCCAGAGAAAACAATATATATGTATATATTTGGAACTCTTTTTGTTCGGCTATTACCAAAAATACTTTTGAAGGTAGTAACCAAGTAGTATAATTGGAGTCTGGATATATAGGAACAAGACAGAACATGCTACCATAGATTCAAAATGTTGACTTTTCAAGAAGTTGTCTATAAATCTACAGCTACAAGAAACCCAAACAATGAAATGTGGATTTAATTAGAACAAACTTCCCACGTTTTCGGAGATAATGCTATGGTTATTCTTCTATAGCATGTACCTAATAGAACAGTTCTGGTCTAGTGAAATAAAGATTTTCAATAAATAAATAGCTCACAATTTAATATATACTTATATAGCGTCCTAGATGCCAAAGACAAGTTCTTGGTGCTACAGAAATATTAACTCATTTAATCTTCATAACCACCTTCTAATATTGATATCACTTTTATTCCCATTTTAATGATGAGGACAGGGAGGCACAGGGAGGTTAAACAACTTGTCCCAGATTGTATAGCTAACTAGCTGCAGAGTGAGGATTTCAACTAGGTAATCTGATTTCAGAGTCTGTGTGTTCAGCCTCCACACTATGCCTCCTAATGCTCCTCAGATGCCTTTTGCATATTCAGCAGGCTGATTTGGTGGTACACATATATCATCACATTTAATCCCCAGCATGGTTCTGCAAAGGAAGTGTATCATCATTTTACAGATGGGGAAAAAGAGGCTCAAGGAAATTAAACACTTGATCAGGTTTAGACTACCAGCAGAAAGGATGTAAGTCCATTTCTATCTGACTTTAAAGTGCATGCTTTTACTGACCTCTTTCCAATATATTATTGTTTTTTAAAGATTCAGGCATTTCATTTAACTACCTTACATTGTAAATAAAATTAAGATATTATTTCAGGCAAATTGAACTTTAAGATATCAGATAAATTGAAATTTGATTGAAATTTAATTGAAATGTATCTGATTGTGGAAGGTTATTCATTCTTGCACCCAACATTTACTAAACATCCATTAAGAATGGATTTAAAACTTGCCCCCATTTTCTGGGGACAAAATTACCATAATTTTGATGTCACTTGCAATAAAGCCTTCTTCCTTGGCAATACTTGTGTATTAGTCTGTTCTCACACTGCTGATAAAGACATACCCAAGACCGAGCAATTTACAAAAGAAAGAGGTTTAATGGACTTAACAGTTCCACATGGCCAGGAGGCCTCACAATCATGGAGGAAGGTGAGGAGGAGCAAGTCACGTCTTACATGGATGGCAGCAGGCAAGGAGAAAACTTGTGCAGGGGAACTCCTCTTTATAAAACCATCAGATCTCATGAGACTTATTCACTATCACGAGAACAGCACAGGAAAGACTTGTCCCCATGATTCAATTACTTCCTATCAGGTCCCTCCCACAATATGCGGGAATTCAAGATGAGATTTGGGTGGGGACACAGCCAAACCATGTCAACTTGTTATCTCAGTGATTGGTTTTCTGTGCAGTGAGCAACAAGGCCTAGGCCAAACCTCTTGCATTTGGCAACAAAATTCTGGGAGGAATCTGGCTTTTATGGGGCCAGAACCGTATATATTATGGGAGACATTCTTTAAGATAAAGAATACAAATTAGGCATGTAAAATTAGATATGTAAGCATTTAATAACTACTCACTATGAATGACCAAAAATACAAATTATGAAACCATTATACCATGATGCAGTCTACTGCCCATGACCTTATCATGCTGGGTGGGTTTGCACAGTAGGCAAGAGTTCTTTCAGTGGGAAATTAGCAACAGCTTAATTATATTAATAGATGGCCAGGGCCTTCCCAGGCTTTTGAAATAGACATAGGTGTAAGCTTCATCAGCTCCCAGTAAATCCAGATTTGCAGTAGGTCTTCTGGCAGGCACCCATTCTGTTCAAGGCAACGTTTTGCCCTACAACAAATGGTGAATTTGCGAGCCTCAAACAGTATTAGGCCAGAAGCAGGATTATGTGGATCTAGAGGGCTAGAAATGTAGGCAGCAAGAGAAAAACAAACAAACAAATGAAAACAACTGTGTTTTTTATTTTTGGTTGGATTATACTAATCTGGAAAAATTGAACAAAATCCATAATGACATAAAAAGTGAGAAAATAAATCTTTGTACTGTCTCCCTACCCCCAAAGTTACAAAGAACATTGGTAGGTAGAAACCTTGCCTAAAAATTTGATGCAGACTGAGATAGAAGAAAAAACAAATTTCTAAGCTTCTCTTGAGGCTTTCTAGAATTAAGAATGATGAGCACATGTAGAGGGAAAGTCATTGTAAGGGTCCCAGTTTCTTTTTCATTTTTAAGTTGACTAATAATAGTTGTACATACTCATGGGGTACATAGTAATGTTTTGATACATATAATATATAGTGATAGATCAGGGTGATTAGTACATCCGTCATCTCAAACCTTGACCATTTCTTTGTATTGGGAACAGTAATATCCTCCTCCTAGCTCTGAACCCTTCATTTGGGCTGGAGAAGGAAGAGGAAAAAATGAGGAGTGAAAGTCTGCATAATGATGGAAAGTGTTATCTCCATTCTGGGCTGGGAAACCTTTGGAGATTCACTTACTCATAAATAATTATTGTCCTTATTATGCAATAATTTATTTGATTACTTGAGTAACAAAATGCATAAAGTGAATAAAAAAAATGAAAATACTCCTCAGCTCCATTTCCATCTCTTCTCAGCAAGTATTTGCATTGGTCATGGGAGACCAGAAGCCTATAGGAAGAATGAAGAGTTATTATTTCACCTTACACTAGTCTAGGGACAAGAAAGAGATCAAGGCCTCTCCTGTCAAAGCGAACACTAGATCGTTTCACAGATTCTCTACCAAGGGATATTTACAGTAGAGAGGCTGATCTCTGGGTTACAGGCATGTGAGAGTGTTCATCTTTTTTTCCTTTACTAGTGCAGAGCCTGGGGCACAAGAACAAACGGAGACCCATATGCCAATTGTCTAATTGTTTGAAAGTTATAAATCAAATAACAAATCATTAAATAAAACATGCAGTTATTTCCTACCTGGAAAAAATGTGCTTTCATAATGACAGAATGGAAAAATATGTGTAAAGCTATGAATTTCAGATGACTGAAAGTTGGCTAAATGTATCAAAGATGACTGATTTTATTATTTTGCAAATGGCTAGATGTTCCACTGACAGATCAAAGATTTACAGATAAATAATAAATATTTATGTAATATATACATTATATGTTTAGTTTATAAAATATGTCACCTGCATTTCAGCAGAATCACTAATTATATTGTCATCACATTTTTACATAATTTGTGTTTGCTTGGCAGGAATAATGTAAAGTAGGGGATGGCGAACATCTTAAAGAAGCAGTTACTGAATATTTCAGGTTTTTCCAGATATATTGTTTCTGTTACAACAGGTCAATTCTGCCATTATAGCACTAAAGCAGATACAGATAATATGGAAACAAATGGATGTGACTGTGTTCCAATAAGACTTTATTTTCACATGCCATAGTTTGTTGACCGTAATCTAAAAGATTTAAAAACAAATTAATATTTAATTTTTGTACACAATTAAATATATTCTCATTAAGAATGTAAAGCAAATATTAAAAGAAACAGTTTTTCACTTATAGTTATCCTTTAAAATATTTACATAATCTATTAAAATTAAATCAAATTATGTTTATTAAATTATAATCAATGATATCAAATGTTTAGGACAAATTATTTAAATGAAGCTAAACTTTTAATCTTTCAAAGTTTAATTATGCTTTATTGAAATTGTATTAAATATGTATGTTTCTTTTTAATTTTGGCATTCATTATTTTTTCAGTTCTGGCATTTGATATCCATCTAGTTGCCAATGTAATGAATTAGTAATACCCATTATGAATGTCACATCTAGACCTATACCTATACAAATTTAAGTGTATTGTGATTGCTTAGCATTTCAGAATGATCTTTACCCCCATTTGCAATGGTTGCAAAAACATAGCTAATTCATAGTTGCTAATTTGCAACTATGAACTGGATCACAAAGACAAACAAGAATATTGATAAATGGTGTAAGCTATACTTATATGCAAGAATCTATTGTATTCATGCTGTGGAAGGGAATGCCTTTTCAAGTTAATGAATTCATATTTCCTCCTGCTGAATTTCTTCTCCTGCTCAAATTATCTGCTTACTCTGGATCCCTACCTGTCTCTATCGTTGGCAGTGGCGCAACCCACCAGCCCACAGCATTTGAACATAATTACTTTTTATTTAGGTAAGATAGGTCATGAATGAACATAGGTATTTCTCTGAGGACTGAATGGTGTTAGTCACAAAGGTGATGTTTAGCGATGTACATACTACCTTGCTTGTTCTGAGAACCAGTTATTAAATGACAGACACACTCATTGTTTTAGGAGAGAAAAAATGTTTCTAATGGGACAAATTTGGGTTTGGATACCTTTTTTTGGTAGATAATATTTTTTAATACAAAACTTTTTAAAAAATTGTGACAATTTACTACAATAAAGTGTACAGATTTTAGATATAAAATTAGATGAGTTTTGACAAATGTAAACAGCTATTTAACCAACACCAAAATCAAGATATTGAACATTCCATCATCGCGGAATATCTCTCTCTCTCTCTTTTTTTTTCCAGAGAAGATCTCACTCTGTCACCCATGCTGGAGTGTGCAGTGCTGCAATCGCAGCTCACTACAGCCTCTATCTCCTGAACTCAATTGATCCTCCTGCCTTAGCTTCCCAAGAAGCTGGGATTACAGGCTTGCACCACCACACTTGACTAATTTTTCTATTTTTTTGTAGAGATGAGGTCTCACTATGCTGCCCAGGCTGGTCTCGGACTCCTGGGCTCAAGTGATCCACCCGCCTTGGCCACCCAAACTGCTGGGATTATAGGCGTGAGCCACCATGCCTGGCCTTGTCTGTCTCCTTCTAGTAAATCTCTATAACCAGAGGTAACCACTGTTCGAATTTCATTTTGCCTGTTTTAGCACCTCATATAAATGAGATGATATGGTATGTACTATTTTGTGTCTAGCTTCCTTTGATTAATGCAATGATTTCCAGGTTAATCCATTTTTAATTTTGTGTAGTCTGTAGTTTTTATGGCTGAATACATATAACTTATGTAAATTTATATTTAAAATTCCTAGCATAATATATATTTATTATAATATATGTCTATTCATCCTTTCCCTTGTTAATGGACATTTGGTTGTTTCCAGTTTGTGCTATTATGAACAAAAAAGATCTTCACACAATTTTTTGTAGGGACATATGTTTCTTTTTGATAAATACCTAAGAGTAGAATTATTAAGTTATAGGGTAGAAACATGTTTAACTTTATTAAAGAACTTTCAAATAGTTTTCCGAAGTGGTTGTACCATTTTTGTATGAGAGTTCCCTTTGCTCCTCATCTTTGCCAGCCCTTGAAATTGCATTAAAAAAGTGTTGGCCAATCTCCTGGATATAAAGTAGTATTTTATTTTGGTCTTAATGTCCATTTCCGTGATGATTACTGACACTGAGCACCTTACAATATGCTTTTTGGCCATTTGTGTATCTTCTTTTGTGAAATATTTGTGCATACCTGTTGCCCATTTAAAAATAATTAGGCTATTTGTCATTTACTATTGATTTGTAGGAATTCTTTATATATTTTGGGCATTATATATATACACACACACATACACATAGACATATACATTACACATATATATGCATTTATATATACATACACATAATGTACATCTATAATGCATATTTCCATATACATGTATTATATATGTGTGTGTGTATATATATGTAATGCATACTTTCTCTTATTCTGACATGCCTTTTCATTTTTTAAATTCTATTTTATGATAAAGATGACTTAAAAATTTTGATGACCCATATGCTCTTTTACACATTGTTGTAAGGGTGAGTTTATGATATGAAGGGTTCCTGGAAAGTACTGGGTTCAGGTTAGCAATCCGTCTTGCCGAGGTCTAAGCCTATTCTAGCTCCTTTATTTTTTATCTGCTCTCAAGGGAGACTTACAGTGTTGAAAATATTCCAAACCCTGTTCTCTCTGATATGTGTTCTTGACATTTATTCTAAAGGGCCATATTACAGTTGAGCCTTGAACACCATGGGTTTGAATTTCACAGTTCCACTTGTACGCAGATTTCCTTCTGCCTCGGCCACCCCTGAGACAGCAAGACCAACCCCTCCTTTTCTCCTTCCTTCTCAGCTTTTGCAATATGAAGATGAAGATATAGGACTTTATGATGATCCACTTCCGATTAATGAATAGTAAATATATTCTCTCTTCCTTACAATTTTCTTAACATTTTCTTTTCTCTAGCTTACCTTATGAGAATATAGTACATGATATATATATATAACATACAAAATGTATGTTAATTGACTGTTTATGTTATCAGTAAGGCTTCCAGTCAACAGTAGACTATTAATGGTTAAGTTTTTGGTGAGTCAAAAGTTACATCCAGACTTCTGACTGCATGGGGGGGTGAGGATCCCTAATCCTGGGTTGTTCAAGGGTCAACTATATTTGATTAGCAAGAATAGGAGTGCAGAAGAAGATAGAGTCTTTCTTGCTATGATGTCTCCTTCAATACATTACATGTATGGTTGAGACAAGTTACTGCAGGTCTCATACCTGGAGTATTACTTCTTTAGAAAGAACTTGCAATATGTTTTAGGCCCCAAATCTGAATCCTCTAAATAAATAGTTTATTAGCTTTCTCTGGAGCTGTTCTCTCCAGAAAGCTAGGCATGAGTCTAAGTGATGAGTTAAAGTAATCTGAGGTAGATACTTCAGTCTTTTTCGCCACCCTTATGCCCTAAAATACATGCTAGGGGACTTGGCTAATGTGCTCAGGATACACTAGCCACAAGTTCTTTGGACAGACCTAGACATAATTAAGCCCCAAGATCAGTAAGTATGATTTGAACAAATAAATGGATAAGAATTAAAACAACTTGAATAACAACTCTTTGAACCCTTCTACCACTTGCTTTCACACACTGATCTCATTGGTTTTTCCTTATTTCTAAACATGCCATCATTTCTCCTACCTCAAGATAATATGTACTTTTTCTCCTTCTTTTTCTAAAAATGTCTCTGTTTTCTCTTTACTTCACTAGCTAGAACTGTTTCAGAAACTTCAAACAATTGCCCTTGGTTATTGTTTCAATTTATGTAAAGTTGACATCAATGCTGCGACACAGTAATATAGTTTGAGGCGGTATTTTCTTGGGACTTCATTATACTGCCTCTTTAATTATCTAGCTCCCCTGAAAAATCACTTGAGCCCAGACAGTGTGTTTTGTTCATTAATAAACCCTGGTACCTAGCATCTTGTTGTGCTTGAATAGAGGCCCTGAACTAAGCTTCCACTTTAACAATGACACCTCTGTATTAGGAAAATAAAGCTTCACAGTCATTTGATACTCCCCATTTCATTGCAGTGTTCATGCCTCCACTAAAGTTTATAACCAGGACTAGACTGGGGCTCTAAAAGAATCCCTCCTTCCGTCTCCCAAGATGCCTGAGGGTTTCAGTATCTTTTCCATTTCTTAAAAAGATTTAGGGCACTCTTATTCTGGGGATGTTGAGCAATTAAATAAGATGTCTAGGCTAGTTCATATTATAATCTACTGTTGAGAATAGGGAACGGGGAAGGGACACTGATATTAATAGAGACTGAGTATTGGCAGACACAGTCTAGGAGCTTTACATAACCAGTTTCATTTATGATAGCTGATAGGACATTACGTTTTTTTGAGGAGATAGGGATAGGAATATTGATAACAAGTAATGATTAAAAGTGTGAATTCTGGAGTCAAGAGATTGGGGTTCAAATCTTTGCCCCACAACATGTAAGCTCTGTTATCATAGACAATTGGCTCAAAAGCTCTCTAAGCCTCAGTTTTCTCATCTTTAAAATGTGCATAATAATTATATGAGTCTGTTTTGTGACAACAAAAAAAAAACCCATAGATTTAGTAGCTTATAAACAATAGAAATTTATTTCTCATAGTTCTGGAGGCTGGGAAGTCCAAGATCAAAATGCCAGCATATTTAGTGTCTGTGAGAGCTCACTTTCTGATTCATAGATGGCACCTCTCACAGTGTCCTCGCATGGTAGATAAGGGCAAACAAGTTTCCTGGGGCCACTTGTATAAGGGCACTAATCTCAACCATGAGGGCTCCAGCCTCATTACCTCATCATTCCCCCAAAGTTCCCACCTTTTAACACCATTACCTTGGGGATGACAGTTTCAACATATGAATTGGGGGGGACACAAGCATTAAGACCATGGCAATTATAGTATGTACTTCATAGGATTGTTGGGTGATATGTGATTTAAAAGAGTAAAGAACCCCAAGTGTAGTGCCTAATGCATAATAAATGTTCAGTAAGCATTAGCTATTATTATTGTTATTATTGATATCAAGGATAAGACCTCTGGGACATGAAAGCTCTCAAATTTAGGTGAGAGAAATTCTGGAAAGTGGGAGAGTTGGCAAGGAAAAGGTCTCTTGAATAATTTTGTATCCCCAAACACTATCAGTATGTGTATGTTTTGAAGGGAGTTGTAAAGGGCAGAAAATAATTAGGATGACTTGAAATTTGGTAAAGGGAGGGATAGAGTAAAGCAAGGGTCCCCAACCCCTAGGCCAGAGACTGGTACCAGTCCGTGGCCTGTTAGGAACCTGGCTGCACAGCAGAAGGTGAGCGGGGAGCTAGCGAGCAAACTTTCATCTGTATTTACAGCCACTCCCAGTCACTTGCATTACTGCCTTAGCTCTGCCTCCTGTCAGATTGGTGGCAGCATTAGATTCTCAGAGGAGCACTAACCCTATTGTGAACTGTGCATGCAAGTGCTCCTTATGAGAATCTAATGCCTGATGATCTGTTACTGTCTCCCATTACCCCCAGATGAGACTGTCTAGTTCTAGGAAAACAAGCTCAAGGTTCCCACTGAGTCTACATACATTATGGTGGGCTGTATAATTACTTCATGATATATTACAATGTAATAATAATAGAAATAAAGTGCAAAACAAATGTAATGCACTGGAATCATCCTGAAACCATCCTGGTCCGTGGAAAAACCAT
The DNA here is from genome assembly GCF_028878055.3 of Symphalangus syndactylus. Lineage (NCBI taxonomy): Eukaryota > Metazoa > Chordata > Mammalia > Primates > Hylobatidae > Symphalangus > Symphalangus syndactylus. The sequence continues at coordinate 30,420,414 of NC_072438.2, forward strand.
AACCATCCTGAAACCATCCTGGTCCATGGAAAAACCATAAATACATAAAGTGCACAATAAATGTAATGCACTGGAATCATCCTGAAACCATCCCTGGTACATGGAAAAACAGTCTTCCATGAAACCAGTCTCTGGTGCTGAAAAAAATTAGAAAACACTGGAGTAAAGTAAGTAATTTATCTCACTTCTTTTGTGTCTGGTTCTTTGATCCCTAATCCCTTTTTGGGGGGTTTTATTAAGCAAAGAGTCAGAAGTTAATAAGCAACAAGGATTGCTGACGTTCCTTCCACTCCACCTTCCTGAGAACTTCCAACAGGCTGCTGTCCTTCCAGTCTGTATCCACCCTACCCCACTCCACTGTTACATGGGTACTATTGTGTGCAGGGTTCAGGTGTATTAGATTGGGGACAAGTAAACCCAGGTGAAACTCCTACATCTGCTGTCAGGAGACTGGCCTCTCCTCGAAGGATAAAAAGCAGTCTTCATGCTTTTTTGCTTCTCTTCCTGCATCTTCTGTCACTTCACATGTGTGCACGTGGGGTATCTCACTCCTCTGTATCCCCAGCTTGCAGTTGTCAGAGCATGAGTGGCAGTGTGGGCCTTCTGCAACATGGAGCAGAATTTATACAAAACTTCATCAGGAGGATAAGGGGAGAAAAGGTCTCCTATCACACAAACCAGAAAAGGCAGAGGGAAACTTGCCTGGCAATGCGAACGGCATGTTGTTGCTCATCTAAACATCTTAGATATTTGGGAAAAATGGACACATGCGTGCAAGCTCCCACATGCATAAAAGGAAATTCCATTCTTCATTAGCTATGTTTTCCAGCTTTTATCTCTCATTTCATTCCAGATTCTTTTATTCTCATAGCCGTGCTTTCCAGCAACCAATTAATGTTTTCTCTGATAGATGTTTCTTTTAAAGGGCAATCTGTCTTCAATGTTAAGCTCAACATTCTTCTTCTAATTTCTAAGATAATAGAAGATACATAAAATTAAAGAGCTGAGGTGAAGAATATGGTATGTTACCTTCCTGAGTTCTGAAATGTCAGCTCCAACTAGTTGGATTTAAATACTATAATTTTTTCTGTCTTATTCATGACAGTACTCTCAGCTAGGATTTTAATGCATGTCCATATAGGGTAAAATAGAAGGGACAAAATTCCAAATCCACATTCATATGTGGTTTCACCTAGAGAATAATGAACTTTTGGTTATGCTCAGTGTTTGCCAAGGAAATTTATATAACAAATATAAAAAGAGACCTGAGAGGACACAGCTCAAACTCTTGTGTTGGTTAAAATTAGAGCAGGTTACAGCGGAAACAGTGACATATAATACATCTAGAATTTAAAATAACGTAGTTTTGTTAATTTTTGGAGATTGGGCTTGGTATCATATTTCCACTTCTAATTCTTAAAGGAATGATTAAAACAATTTCCTAAATAATTGTGAGATTTTCTCTTCTTTTCTTTATAAAAGTGCATGTATTGTTTTGCTTGGTTTCCTTTGCAAAGCATATGCTGGTAGCCATCAGGCTGTATTTTTGAGATGCATAACTTGGTTCTGTGTGGCCAATTATGAGAACCTTATTGGGGTTTTGTCATTTTAAATAATAATGATTCTACCTAGTCCACCACTTTATACATTACAAAGCATAAGGGCGTTCCCTATGTCCCTTAATGATATGCTACAGAAATTATGTAACTACCTTGTAAAAACCTATGCTCTTTCTTGCTTTTCATTAATATACTTCTGAAATAACATTTTCAGTTTTCACATACAAGTCTGACCTTAGAAACCCACAGAGTTAGACACATTTGCCAGCCTGTGGGACGATTTGAACAAGTCAGATGATTTGGGCATGGAAGTGTTCAGTTCTTCCAGGACATATTTGATCATTTGCATTCCATCAAACACTTCCAATACTTATTTACAGGTGTAATCAAAGAATTCAAGGATCAAATTCCTATAATATTGACTTGAAGAAGGTGAGTCTTACGCATGATCTGGCAGTTGTGAGGCTATTCATACCCTTTTGAAATATTATCCAGGTGTTTACATATTTCCAGGCTAAAAAGAAAAAAACTTAGGCCTTCTTATCTTCCCTTTCATCCTTTTGACTTTACATTTTGTAGGCCCAAATTAAATTCTGGTTTTACATCTTCAATGATATAAGCATTCAGGGCACCATGAAAAATAAAGGCCTTATTACTTCATAATATGTTTGGAATTGTGCATAATTACGTTTAGTTGATTAGTTGACTGTAGTAATTGCAAGACCATGGAGTGACTGAAATTAGAAATGGAAAAGACCCATTGGATATCATTATCTTTCTTTCTGTCAAGACAAGATTGTTCTCTGAAATGCAGTGTGTGTATGTGTGTGTGTGTGTGTTTGTGTGTGTCTTAGCATTCTCCCTCAGCTACATAAATAAATAAGCAATTTGATACTCTTGTTTAGATAGAAATAATAGAATGCTGAGAAATAATAGAATCTAGTTTGGATGTTGCCCCACCCAAATCTCATGTTGAAATATAAAATGTAATCTCCAGTGTTGGAGGTGAGGCCTGGTAGGAGATGACTGGCTCATGGGGGTGGATTTCTTGTGAACGGTTTAGCATTATCCACTTGGTGCTGTTCTTATGATAGTAAGTAAGTTCTCAAGAGATCTGGTTGTCTAAAAGTGTGCGGGCTCTGGTGTCTGCACATAGCATGAGGCCCATTTGGTATGGGATGAAGCAAGAGGTGGAGAGAAAATGCGCACATGGCACAGCTGGGGCTTGGGGGTCAGGGATGCTGATCCCCACATTTTCACATGCTGAAACAGAATTCTAAGAAGTCTTAGACTTCTAAATCTGTGTCTGGCCTTCCAGTTGTAACATAGGAATAATTTTTTTCAAGGTGAAAGAGCAGAACATATTTTATTTTATTTGAATTTGTTAACATGACTTATATCTTCGGATATTTAGCCATATTGCATATGACTGTCCATTTTTGCTATTATCCTGTACTCTGTCAGTGTAGGTGGCAGGCCTGTGCATTAAGTCCTAGGTCTTAGGTAAAAACCAAAATATTTGGACACCCTCTCTGATTATCAGTGTCTGACCTAACTTGTCATACCTAAGCGTCATTGTCTGAATCAAAATGCTCCCTGGGTTAAAGCCAGCTACAAATCTCTGGGATCTGGTGTAAAATGAAAATGTAAGACCCCTTTTGAAAAAGCTGAAGAAAAGTATTAAAGATGCTTAAATATAAAGTTATTTTCTTTCTTCTACAGGCTCTCTCAAACTTTTATGGTTCTTTATTTGCCATTTCATGTCATCATAACTTGAAAAAGTTAATTATTAGCATAGGCTTTATCATTCGTCTTTATATTGTGCAATGCCAATTTTAAATTCAACTATAAGAGCATTTAACTCACATGTGGAATCACCAAAATTACGTAATTTATATTTTATAGCTTATACATGTATATCAACAAAAGGAATTGGACAATGGGAGGAAGAACATAGTTGATCCCATGAGATAATTTGGGTTGAGAGCTCAGTTTATGAACCCAGTGAGACACTCACATGGACTTCTAGAATTAGCTATTGAAGAGTTTACAGGAAGCAGGAAATCCCACAGAAACGGATAGTTCTGAAATGAGGAAATTTGGACCATCTGTTAGTATATCGTTTTTACTCATGGGATGATGAACATTAAAGTAATCTGGGATAAATATAAAATGAAAGATGAGGTAATAATCACTTCCTTTTACTCCTGTGTAGATTCACCACCAAAGTGTGCATGAGAGACACCAAAGTTCATTCTTGCTCACTTTTTAAATAACGTTTGTGAATCTCTCTATTTTTAAAATGGCTTTATTGAGGTATAATTTACATACCATAAAATTCACCCATTATCACTGCACAATTCAGTAACTTTTAGTAAATTTACAAAGTTGTGCAGCCAGCACCGCAACCCCGCCTTGGAACCTCTCTATCAACACAAAGGGTTCCCTCGAAGGCAATCACCACCCCCAATCCCAGCCCCAGGCAAGCATTGATCTGCTTTCTGTCTCTATGATTTGCTTTTCTGAAAATTCCATATAAATAATATAATATTTTCAATCATTTATGTTGGGCTTCTTTCACTAAGCATAATGTTTTTGAGCCCACCCATGTTGTAGTATGTAAAAAGTAATTCATTTCTTTTGGTTATTGACTACTATCTTACTATATGGATAGATCACATTGTGTTTATCTTTTCACCAGTTGTTGGCTGTTTGAGAAGCTTCCAGCTTTTTGGCTATTATAAACAATGCTGCCATGATCATTCACATCTTTGGTGGACATCAGCTTTCATTCCTCTCAAGTAAATGCCTAGGATGGAATTGCTACGTTGTATGGTAAGTTTCTGTTTACCTTTTTAAGAAGTAGCCATATTGATTTCCAAAATTTCAAGGTGTTCTCCCATTAGCAAATCCTGGCCAATATTTGGTATTGTCATTGTTTTTGATTATAGCTTTTCGAGTCGCTGTGAAGTAGTATTTCATTGTGATTTTAGTTTGATTTGTCCTGATGATTACTCATGTTGAACATCTTTTCATGAACTTCTCAATCACGTTTGCATTTTTCTTTATGTCTATTCAAATCTTTTGTCCTTTTTTTAAAAAAATGGATTGTTTGGCTTCTTACTGAGTTATAAAAAGTCTTTTTTTTTTTTTTTTTTTTACCATGAGTACAAGTCTTTTCTTAGTAATATATGTTGCACATATTTTATCCCAGTCAGTGTCTTGCCTTTTCATTATTAAACTATATATTTTGAAGGTAAAAAGATTCTAATTTTGATAAAATTTATCAAAGATATCCAATTTATCATTTTTTCATTTAACACATTTTGCTTTTGGTGTCATATCTGAGAAATATTTGCTTAATCCAAGGTCATGAGGATTATCTTCTTTTTTTTTCTAAATGTTTAATAGCTTTAGCTCCAGTATTTAAGTCTATAATCCATTTTTGAGTTGATTTTTATAGATGGTGTGAGGTCTGAATTAAAGTTTATATTTTCAGTGTATAAAAATCCAGTTGTCTTGACATTTGCCTTACCTCAAAGATGACAAATCATTGACATCTTTGACAAAAATCAATTGACTATAAATGTGAGGATTGAAGTCTTTCTATGTTACATTTACCCTCCTTTTTCTGGTCTTAAGGACACAGGGGATGATAGAATATCTCAAAATTACGTGTATGCTCATCCCACATTATACACAGTAGTGTCAGAATAACAATGCTAATATTACCGGCACTGGGACAGTGGCTCATACCTTTAATCCTGGCACTTTGGGAGGCCGAAGTGGGAGGATCACTTGAGCCCAGGAGTTCTGGACCCACATGGGCAACATGGTGAAACCCCCTATCTACAAAAAATAGAAAAATTAGCTGGGCATGGTGGCTAATTTTATGTTGTTCTTTTATGGTTCTCCCAGCTACTTGGGAGGCTAAGCTGGGAGGATCACTTGAGACTGGGAAGCAGAGGCTGCAGTGAGTCGAGATCACACCACTGCACTATAGCCTTGGTGACAGTGAGATCCTATCTCAATAATAGTAATACCAGCACCAATATAACTTTCCATTGTAAAGGAGAAAAAGGATTCTCCTTTTCTTACCCACCACAAGATTCAAGACTGACATTCCACTAACAAAAGACAGATTAACAAGAGAAAAACATAACAAATTAATTTCATCAACATTTTACATGGCACAAGAGCCTTCAGAAATGATCTAAAGACCTAGGGAAAACTAAATATTGTTATGGATCTGTGCAGAAGTGTGATTGGAGGACAAAAGGGTATGATCTAATGGATATAAACTAGGGGGAACTTAGCAAGGCCTGTTTGTTCAGATTCTCCTTTGCTGCCGATATAAGGCAGAATCCCTCTGGAATGAGGGTCATATCAGGTCACACCACATACTTCGAGGGGAAGTAAGTCAGAGAATTCTTTTTATGACCTCAGGAGAGAAAGGTAGGAGAAATCAGAGAAAGAGAAGATCACAAAGACCTTTCCGCTTCTGCAATTTTCTCAATTTCCTTCAACTTAAAATACTCAGTATTCCAAGATGTCATATTTTGGGGGTAGCATTTCCATCACCCCATCACCATTTATTTTTAAAAGTGATCCACTGAAATGCCAACTGGAAGCTCTGGGTAAGAGCCTCTCAGGTTGGGGCTCCACTCTGGTGTGATGTGGCTGGGCGGTCATTGAGGAATCCTCAAATGCCATTATCCCTTGATTTTTCTTCTGTTTTCAGTTCCCCCATAAAGAGATTCTCTAATCTCCAGCCAGTAGACAGTTCTGGAAAGCAGGAAAGGAAAGAGGCTGCACCATAAATACATTTCCATATAGTCACCGTTTTCATGCTGTAACTTCTTCTTAATTAAACCTCATGTCTCTGAGTCCTGTGTCTCTGACATTTCTTCGGAGAATAAGCAGCCATTCTCTGGTTGCCAAAAAAAAAGGATAATTCCTCTACTGCTTAATAGGGTCAAACAAGAGGTGTGGTGGAGCTGGCTTGAGCCAGCTCTCTGGAAGACATGTGTTGCTGTCTTCCCACTTCTGTGTTGAGTAACATTATATTGGTAGCTTGAAATTGGCCATGATGGGAATATTTACATCATGAAAATTGGCAAACAGGGCTTTTTATTGGGGGTGGGGTGGAGTAGGGAGCTGGTTACCAGCGCAGCATTGGATCTTACCTTGCTGCTTATAAGACACATTTTTGATAAATCCTTCATTGCACAACCCTACCTACAATATCATTTTTAGATTTTGGAATTCCAAGGGCTAAGTCAGCTTGCCAGCTTGCTTCTGCGCTGTCTGCTACTGGTAGCTTTGGTTTTGTTTTTCTCTGTTTTGCTAAGTCTGTTAATACTTGTCCAATTGCTTTCCAGTTTCTCACACTTTGTTATCTCTTCTCATTCTGTTTGTCAATTTATCCTCACATTGTTATTTTAAGATTATTAGAAAGAAGGATTGAACACAAAGTAAAGGAATATTCATTTAACCATATTTAATTTTAAGTAGACTTTAGCTTTAAAAAGTTTTCTTGGATTTTATACACATGAAAATACATAAAGATGCTATGCCCCATCTTTCTGCTCCCTCAGCTCTACTATACAGATATTAAAAATGGGTTTAAAATAGCCATTTTCTGACTTACAGAGGAACATTGTGAAGAATTATGTAATAAAAGGGGGTTCTCATGTTTAAAAGAACAAAACATAACACGGTGACTGATAGGATGTACTTCAAGATGTTAAATGTTAATTACCTCTGGGAGTGTGTGATTCCTATTTTCTTATTTTTGTTTCTCTAATCTTTCTAACATATCTACAATAATTCTTCATTATTTTAGTGACAAAAAAGTAAAAGTTACTTTAAATGGAATACAATTTACATACAAACGAACCCAAAAGTATTATAATAGTATTATTTTGCAATTCTTGGGAGTTTACTGAGTTGAGAAAAGGAGATGTAACATTAGAACATAACCTAATTCTAATGTCTAATTCCAAGACATGTTGTGTTTTTTGGCATATTCCTGAATTCCTCAAACATATGTACACTTTGGGGTTTCTAAAAGTAGAATATTATTACATAGATCTTGGTGGGAAGTGGAAAGTTGCAAACTGTTGTCACTTTCAGTTTCACATTTCTTCCTGTAAATTGAGAAAGACATTGTTCTGCCTAACCAACTGAGATATTCTGTAAATGTTCAGCACACACATGTGTACAATAACATGAAAGCTTTCATTTGTCTTATAAAATCCTTGGGTGGCAATACCACTATGTTTTTTTAATCTATAGAAGTGTGGGATTTTGAAATTTGAGAACTTGCTTCTTACCCTGAAGGAAAATTAGGAAGAAAAAAAATTAAAAGGACCCTCTACTTTCCTGGTAATTTCAATTTCTTATGCCTTGTCTTTCCCAGGGACTTCAATATTTCAATTGTAGTAGACTTGTTGAGGCATTCCCTACTGGCTGCTGTTCTGCCAGTAGTCACCTTGACAGCTTTCTCCTTACTTAGCTAGTGTTAGGAGCGCCATGTGAGAGAATATTTGAACTGGCCAGAGAATGAGTGGCCAGAGCCCATTTTGAGTAAATTTGACAGCTTTCAAATTCTGTTGAAGATATAAAACCCAGACATAGAAATAGGTAGGATTTGTAAATGTCAAGGAATACAGATGTCAGCTGTTACCAGAGGACCCATCTCAGATCTTCCTGGAAGACCAGTCTCTGACATCCTTTCTTGGCTATGCTTCTGAGGCCAAATGCCAGACCATCAACTGTAGGGTAGCACTGGCAGGAAGAGAAGTGCTTTTATATATATATATATATATATATATATATATATTTGTTTTGTTATTATACTTTAAGTTCTAGGGTACATGTGCACAACGTGCAGGTTTGTTACATATGTATACATGTGCCATGTTGGTGTGCTGCACCCATTAACTCGTCATTTACATTAGGTATATCTCCTAATACTATCCCTTTCCCCTTCCCCAACCCCACAACAGGCCCAGGTGTGTGATGTTCCCCTTCCTGTGTCCAAGTGTTCGAGAAGTGTGTTTTGAATGATTTGATGGTCTGCGGGGTACTCCACAGGCAAGGAGCTTGACATATAGTGCTTCTTGGTTAAAAGTAACGATCTCTTAAGTAAGAGGTGGTTGGGGTAGTTATTTTGGTCTCAGCAAATCTCTAAGAAGAGAAAAAATTTAATTCACAGGATCTCGAGGGGCGGGACTAGGCTAATTTCATGTGCTAAGGTTAGGACCTAAGCCCTTAGTGGTCCAGCAAGAGAAGGCAGAGGGAGACTTGTATGATTAAACAGAGAACTTCCAGGCTTTGAAGTGAAACATGAAGCTTGTTAGAATTGCAGCTAATATGGGTATGCTTGGCCTTGGACATGCTGAAAATGCATGCTTGTGATTGCTATTATAAAAGATGTCAATATAAAGGCCTTGTGCTGTGTCAATGAGCAGTTGTCTTATGCCATTTTGATATCTGAGGGGGTCCTTTAATGGCTCCCAATCTTAATCTTTTTTTTCTCTAAGCTTTTAATATTTTCTCAAAAGTAAATCTTAATCAAAGTTCTTAATCAGGCTAGCTTCTTTTCTTTGAAATTACTTCCCTTTGACAATATCTTAATAGTAACTAAGGCATCCATGCAGAAAATTAGAAACGCATTGCCTGTTCACCTCCCATTATTATCCCCTACGCAGGAAGCTGGGAATGGTGAGTGGGTGCTGTTGGCTGGAGCTCAAGGTTTTGTAAAGCAGGGAGATACCTTTAAGAAAGACTAAACCTTCTTACAGTCATTATACCATTCTTGGAATCCATCTCCTTTCTCCCTCCCTCCCTCCCTTCCTTCCTTCCTTCCTTCCTTGCTTCCTTCCTTCCTTCCTTCCTTCTTCTTTCATTTCTTCTCCTCTTTTTCCTCCTCCCCCTTCTTCTCAAATATTTGGTAAGAAGCTACTACACAAGAGGCTCTGTGCTGAGTGTTAGGAAGAGATATGCAAATTAGAGCAATACACTGCTTCTGTTCTAAAGGATACCCAAACTGCCAGAGACATAGACATACCCAAGCTGCTAAGACGTAGAAATGAAAGATTCAGGGCTTGGAGTCAGAAAAACTGAGTTCCAATCCTGCTCTTCTGTTTCCTGACTATAAGTCTTTGGCCAAATTATATGCCTCTACTTAACCTCTATTTTCTTATCTATAATATGGAGTTAATAATAATACCTTTCTCAGGTAGTTATTTTTGGAGGATTAAATGACATAGAACAGTGGCTAATATATATTAAGCACTTAAAACTGTTGGCTGTTTTTAGGGGAGATAGGATAGACGTACAAATCATGTAAAATAGTTTATATTAAATTAGCATTATATCAGTAAAAATTAAAAATGAAAGGGATACAAAGAATCAGTTATTTAAGAAAATGTTAAGGAAGGTACATAGCGGCATAAATTCTATGAAATGGGTAATTCTTACAGCTCATAAACTTTAAAACTAAATGATCTTAAAAGCTCTTTCAATGAGAGTAAAAAGTATGCTTCATTTCTCCATTTTTGACACCAAAACCCACTGTCACCTTTACTGCTGACATATTTGAAGTGAGTGAACAGGCACATATCCAAGATAAAGTGGATGCTGGGAAAGACATGAGAGCTTGAAGAGAGTGAAACATCTCAGAAAGGTGATGCTGTTAGGCTGTCAGAAGCGTGCATGAGATAAACAAGAAGCAGTCAAGAGATGACTCATGGAAATGCCTTTGCTGTAAAACTGGGTGTTTAAATTGTGTACATGATATATTGCAATGTATAGAATGATGGAGAATCAGAAGATTCAGGCCACACAAAAAAATAGCCCAGAGTAAGAATATATTGTGTTTTCAGTTTTAAGCCAAGACAAATAGGCTTTTATTCTACTCGGTAGTTCTTTCTTTCTTTCTTATTTAATTTAAGAATATTTGCTCTGCATACCACATGCTTTTTGTAGGAAAGGAACATGCCTAATACTTCATTTTTTCATGGAATGCAGCAAGATGCTGAGCACCTTACTCCTTAAAGGAATCTTATAACTTTAGTTAACCCCAAAGCTCTTATTTTACAAATGCAAAATATTAGACTCTTAACTAATGTCTGTATGTTGGTTGTACGGATTGAGAAGGATATTTAGGAAAAATAATCTCTAGAAGATAAAAATTCAACATTCTTTATTTTGACCCACAGAAGCCTGCTGAAGAATGCTTTGGTCTCATACGTAGATTGTCTCATTGCCCAAAAATAAACTTTAATCATTCATGTAGAGATATTTTCCAGCACATTTCAAAAAGAGATGAAATCTCTTTTATCTGGATCCTGGAGTTAAATTTACAAAGACTTGGAGTATTAATGAAATCATATTTATCCATTATATAAATGATGAATTTATACATATGAAATAAACATGTATATAATCACTCATGATGATTATATATCAGAAATAGTTCTAAATATTCCCTGTAAATGAAATAAGTCAATTATAATAACTCTGAAAAATATGTACTATCTCTGTTTTGTAGTTGAAGAAATTGAAACACAGTTTGACTTTAAGTACTTACAGCTATTGAGTACCAGATCCTGAATTTCAACTCATGGAACAGAGCATGTGCTTGTAACCAGTACACCTTACTGGTTTTTGTTGTTATTGTTCAAGAGCAAGGTTGCTGGGGGGCTTGGTTATGTTAAAAGAAAAACTTCACACAAAATAAATTCAACAGAGTTTATTTTCACATAAAAAATTTATGAACTGGGCAGCACTCAAAACTGGAAGAAGTTCAGAGAGCTTACTTTAGCAGCATGAGGAGCAGGCTTTTACAGGCTAACCACAGAAATAAACAAATTACCTTATTAGGTGAGAACTGGATCTTAGAGTTGAAATAATAACATCAAGTCAACAGTCAAAATACTTCTTAATCTTTGCATAGTGCTTTATAGACTTCTCATTTCTTCATTCATGAAACATTTATTTAGCATCTTCTATGTCCTACAATTAGCTACTGTAATTACTAATATAATAAATTATATTTTGAGAAGTATCTTTTTTTTCTGAGCTTATTTATACCTACCTGATTTTTACAACAACCCACCCAATTTTAGTACATGCATATTGCAGGTAGTAAAATTGAGGCATAAAGAGATGAAGTATCTTGCTTCCTGTTCTCACAGTTGGTAAACCACAGAGCTGATTCAAGCCCAGGTATTTATCAAGCTCCAAAGTTCTATGCTACTTAGGAGAGCTACCTTCCAGGGGCCCATGGTCCAGAGAGAGCATCAATATAAAAGTCATTGTGATGTATTATGATAGGAATGAACATAGATTCATGTGGATATTTGTGGCTTATTTATTTCCTCAATTTTTCATGTGTTTTGTTCACACATTCTCATGATTTTGTAAGCTATTGTAGTTTCTCTAGTATGTTAATTTTTTTCTCTCTCTCCTGCCTTAGTTTTTAATGGAGAAAATATGAGTTTAGAGTAGATTTAATCAAAATAATCAGATTGGTGAGTGACTGAGCTAGGATTGAAATACAGTGTTGTCATGTGTTAAAAAATACAACTTCTTAGTTGAATGTGGTGGTACGCACTAGTAGTCCTAGCTACAGGAAACTGTGGCAAGAGGATCTCATGAAGCGAGGAGTTTGAGGCTGTGGTGTTCTCTGATTGCACCTGTGAATAGCCACTGCACTCCTGCCTGGGCAACACAGCAAGACCCTATCTCTAAAAATAAAACACACAGACGCACACACTCACATATACACAAAATAACTATACCCTCTTCTACTACTTCTTGAAGTCAGTTTGGTGCTATGGTATGGTGGGGAGAATTTACTTCAACTGCCTATAGGAGTCCTGGCTGACAAGGTGGCACTTGGACTGAGGCTTGAAGGATAAGAAGCTCACCAAGTGAATGAATAGATTGAGGGCATCATAGATTGTAGAGACAGAATATGCAAGCACACCTGGGAGAGAGAAGCAGAGTTGATTTGGGCAAGAGAGAATCATTTGCTATGGTTGCTGACATGAAGTGACATGTCAGATGAGCTTTGATTTCACATAATATAAATAAAATACTAGTTCAGAGAATGAAAAAAATAATGTTGACTCTAGGGAAATTAGATAGAATCTCATAGGAATGATGTTTGAAACTTGAAGGATGAGTAAGAATTGGACAAATGGAGATGGAGAAGAAAAAGTATTCCACACAGCAGAAACAACATTAGAAAAGGAATAAATAAATATTCGGTCTGTGAATATAAATCATGAATAGTCATTCAGTTTGACCAGACTTAGGTATATGAGTCCGAGAAAAGATGCTCTGCCAAATCTAGGAAAGCTTTGACTTCTAGGCAAAGGAGTTTTGTTTTACCTGGAGGATTGACTGACAGAACCTATAATCAAAAGTGTGTTTTAAGAAGTTGGAAGTTGATATAGAATTAATTTATAACAAACTTTAATAAAAAGTATTGTTAGATTAATTTTTGTCAAAATCAGCATTAAAACCAATAACCCAATTTTACCTGTGTATAATGTTTTTTATTTTATAACAGATTGTAGGATTCATCTGATCCTTAAACAATAAAAGTGGCAAGCAGTTGAGGAAACTTGAGAAATCTTAGGAAACGTTCCCAAGCCCACTTTGTTCCTAATGGTTATTCAGATCTGACTCTGGGCTGGGAATTTTCTGAGTATCCTCATGGTTGGCCCTGGCATGTTTTGGGTTTTGGTCTGTTTAGTAGAAACAAAAGGCACTGAAGTTGTCTCAGCCTAGTGGCCTCCCAATTAATTATTTTAATAGTTAATATAAATGCAAAATAAGTGACATTTTTAAGATAACAGAATTATTTCTGGGCTTGACTGGATATCTATAACAATGCTTTATAATAACAATCACAATGCAAATCTATACAGTGATTTATGTGAAAGTAATAATTCAAATTTACAGGCTTCCCAGTGGCTGTGAAGATGATCTTTGTAGCATTCTAATCCGTTTATGAGCACCCTCCAGCCGACCTAGCATTGTTCATGTTAAGAGCCAAGTAGAAAGCAATTAATTCTGGGACTGATTCCCATGGATCTTATAACTGTCAACACCTGTCTTAAATTTCTAATTTATAAACTAAGGCAAGCGGAAATACTCTCTAAGATACTTTCTGATCTTAAATAAAAACAACCAACATTTTATCTTTCTTTGCTTTGTCTTCATATAATTACAGCAAAAGGTACCTCCACCCGCTGCTGTGATGCTTGCCATGGGTATCAGATGCAGCTGGTGGAACTTTTTTTTTTTAGAGTGACTTATAAATCATGAACAGGTCACAAATTGTGAGCTCTCAGGGCCTGGGCTTGTTCACCAACAGAAAATTAACTTTTGCTGATGAAGTACATTTGACCCACGAGTAAGTGATTGTCTATTCAATTTATGGGTTTTAGAGAGATTAAGGGAGGCTTCAAGATGAGAAAGAATGACTAAGATGATTCATGGAAGATGGACATGCAAAGATGTGGCAGAGCTGTAGAAAGCTGGGTTTGAGTCCATTTCCCTCCCTCCCCCCCTTCCTCCCTCCCTCCCTCCCTCCCCTCCTCCCTTCCTCCCTCCCTCCCTCCCTCCCTTCCTTCCTTAATTCATTCCTTCCTTCCCTCCTTCCTCCCTCTCTTTCTTTCTTCTTTCTTTCTTTCTTTCTCTTTCTTTCTCTCTCTCTCTTTCTTTCTTTCTCACTTTCTTTCTTTTCCTTCCTTCCTTCCTTCCTTCCTTCCTTTCTTCCTTCCCTTTCTCTATCTCTCTTTCTTTCTTTTTTTCACCAAACCTTACTTTTTTCCCCTAATCCTTCCTTCCCTCCCTGCTTCCCTTATTCAATGAGAATCCCAGGAGGGCAAGGACAGGTAATTTGTAGATATCACAATAGTTAACATGGGGCCCAAGTACTCAAGAATCTTAAAATCTACCTGTGAAAAAAAGCTGCAACCTCTTTTAGACAAAGGAAACAGTCTGTTAGTATAACCTTTTAAATAAAGGTGGTAACAGTCTAGAAAGTCAGAAGTCAGAGTCCCAAACAAAGGTGATTTATGCTTCCGTGAGTGTCCAGAAGAAAAGGAGGATGGTACTTGGGTTTTAATCTCTAGTGATTCCCACACAATAAAACCACAGTTCCCACGTTCCAAATAACTTTCCTTTCACCTATTGATATAAATACACAATCTTACTTCTATGGGAAGCCTCTTCCTTCTCAGCCACGTTTTGTTAGGGAAAGTCTGGATTTTGCCTAAATGGAAAATGATGATTTTTTAAAAAAATTTAGCCTCACAAAAGGCAGAATGGGTGGGGCTGCAATGGTTGTCCTCTTGCAGAGTGAAGAGCCAAAATCTTCACACCCCTCTTCACACATTGGAGCTTAGCTTTGAGTGTTTAGTGGTTTAAGGAAGAGTCATGACCTGTGCCGAAGCCAATAGATTTTACTGTCAAATAAATCCCGATTCCACTCCTTTCTAGCTTTGAATTCATCAGATTGCTTAGTCTTGACAAACTCCCATTTCTGAATCTGTAAAAAGAAAATAAGACTTCAAGCCTTTAGGACTGTTGTGAAGAGGAACTAAGTCAGCTTTGCAAAGTGGGTAGAATAATTCCTGGTTACACGTGATTCCCTTCTGCCTTCCTCATGAATATCTGGTTTCACTATGAAGAATGAGAAAAGCCTTAAGATAAACAGAAGTGGTTAAACCTGTCCCAGGCCTGGGCATTGTGAACCCAAGTCCCACACATATTGTCAACAGTTACTGAAAGAATGACATAGCTGCCTGTCTGTTTTTCTGACCTCTCCTTCTTCCTCAAGTCATCTGTAGTTTATCTATGAATTAGGTGTTAAAGAAAAAGAGGCATAAATGGTCAAGTCTTGGCTTGGAAAATCTACTCTATCTTTTATCCACATCTCACCCTGTAGTGCAGGTCTCTAGACTCGAGCTGTGTTCTGGAATGTGACATTTAAGCTGAGGTGGAAAACTCAAGTGCTGGAGCTGACTTGAGCTGGTGTAGAGAAACATGACTTTTTTTCCTTCCTGTTGTTGCATGACTGTTGTTGGGGCTCAGGAAGTGATACCCCAAAGTACAGCAACTTGGTGCACTGAGTACTTTGAACTAAAGTAGATTGGAAGGGCCTCAGAAGCAAAGTCTTTCTGCGTTTTTCCCATCCTCCTATCTCCTGTTTTTTTCTCCCTTGGAATTGATTCATAGAAAGCAAAATTCTTTTCCCCTAAGGTGGGTCATACAAACTCATCTTCCCCAAAGCAAGTCATAAAACCTAAACAAGGCACACTCCCTCTTTTCCTTTGAAGCAAATCATTTCAGATGGATCTTGTCCCATACCCAAGAGGAAGAAATGCTACATAGGGAGACCAAGAAGTATCTGAATAGTCTGGCCTTGCTAGGTTTCCCCGTTACCATTAGATCATACCCTTTTGTCCAATCATATTTCTACATGACTGTCCATTCTTCATTTAAACATAAAACAATGTCAGTTTTTCCTGGGTCTTTGAGTCTTTATACCTGAAGTCTCCTGTGTCACATAAAACTTTAATTAAATAAATTTGTTATACTTTTATTAACCTGTGTTTTAAAATAAGCTTTTAAAATTGACACATAATATTTGTATGTATTTGAGGTACATAGTGATGTTTTGATAGGTGTAATGTATAGTGATCAGATCAAGGTAGTTAACATATATTTATCATTTTTCTGTTTTGGGAACATTCAATATCCTCCTTCTAGCTATTTGAGACTTGATATTATTATTGTTAAGTATAGTCATCCTATAGTTCTATAGAATACTAGAACTAATTTATCCTATCTAGCTATAATTTTTTACTTTTATTTTTATTTATTTATTTTTTTGAGATGGAGTCTCACGCTGTCACGCAGGCTGGAGTGCAGTGGTGCCATCTCAGCTCACTGCAACCTCCGCCTCCCGGGTTCAAGTAATTCTCTTGCCTCAGCCTTCCGAGTAGCTGGAACTACAGGCACGTGCCACCACGCCTGGCTAATTTTTGTAATTTTTAGTAGGAATGGGGGTCTTACCATATTGAACAGGCTGGTCTTGAACTCCTGACCCCGTGATCCACCTGCCTCGGTCTCCCAAATTGCTGGGATTACAGGCATGAGCCACCGTGCCTGGCTGAAATTTTTATTTTTTAACAAATCTCTCTCAATCCCCCACCTCTTCTCCCTACTCTTCCCAGCCTCTAGTATCCTCTGTTCTACTTTTTACTTCCATGAGATCAACTTTTTTTAGCTTCCACATCTGAGTAAGAAGACGCAGTGTTTAACTTTCTGTTTCTGGCTTAATTCACTTAACATAATGTCCCTCCAGTTCCATCCATTTAATCTGCCTTTTCTCATAAGACTGTCAGTCATGACCCTTTGATGGGGTAGAAAAGGTATCACACCATTCCACACCTTGTCAAAGGCAAGCTATCTTCAAAAAGTATTATTCTAAGCTATGTAAATTAACCCAAGTAGATTCTTTGTCTTCTTTTTATAACATCATTTAAATAATGGGAACTTTTTTTAAAAAAAGCATTTTGGTAGTGTTCTCTTCTTTAAGTATAGTGCTGATCCAACAAAATGGAGTGCCAGAATTCTGGTAGTATGTTGACCCTGGCAAGAGATATTTGCCTAAAATATGCTGTTCACTTGAAATCTCCCTCTTGGTTTGGAAACCTGGTCTACTGTTTTCTAGTCAATGTGCTACCAATTATTTTTGAGTGAACCAAAATATCACAGGTTTTCTTCACTGTGGTTATTAAATCCAGTGCCAAGCATATATCAACACATATTTCCAGAGTTATTTCTCTCTTTGCTACTTTTACTTTTATACCAGAGAAAGGGAAAAAGTAGAGGCAGTAATTTCTCCTTTTTTTCTCCTCCTCCTCCTCCTCCTCTTTCTCCTCCTCCTCCTCCTCCTCCTTCTTCTTCTTCTTCTACCTCTTCCTCTCCTCCTTTTTCTTCTTGGAATGGAGTGGGCTGGCACAGTGGCTCACATCTGTAATCTCAGCACTTTGGGAGGCAAAGGTGGGCAGAGGAGGGAGTTGGAGACCAGCCTGGCCAACATGGTGAAACCCCATCTCTACTAAAAATACAAAAAAATTAGCTGGGTGTGGTGGTGCATGCCTATAGTCCAAGCTACTCTGGAGGCTGAGGCAGGAGAGTTTCTTTAACCCGGGAGGCAGATGTTGCAGTGAGCTGAGATCATGCCACTGCACTCTAGCCTGGGTGACAGAGTGAGACTTGGTCTCAAAAACAAACAAACAAAACAAAAGAAAACAAAAAACAAAGTAAGAATGGAGTGAATAGACTTTGGCCAGGAGTTAAAAAAAAATAGGAATGGAGTGAATAACTTTGGCCAGGAGTGTAATTTTTGTGCTCCTTTGGTTATTGTTGGAAATACACCTATTGGAAAGTGAACCACCAAGTGAATGTGCCTATAAAAAGGAATATAGAATTCTCTGATGTCCCAGCATGCTAAAACATCAAAGTAAATTTGGGCAAAGCTCTTCTGGTGTATGAACTCTAAGGTAGAAATATACTTTGCCTGCAAGAATAATAATAGACTCTGTCTTTGAATGGGGAATTAAAATGCTGGAAAGAAAGATAGGACTTGGAATGAAAAAAGTTGGACTTGAGTGCTGGCTTTGCTGACTTATTACAGAGCTCCTTCAGGCAGTTCTCTGGTTCTCTCCTTCCTTTATAAATGTTGTGCCTTACTAAATGACCCTTAATATCATTTCCATCTCAAAAGACTCCATGACTCTAACTGAGGATTCCTCTCCAAATTCCATGAACAGAGCCTTTTTAGTGCTATGTTTTATGATTCTGAATGAAGGTGTTCCTTTCCTTTGACCACTGTATAAAAGGGGCAGAGAGTCCTGGCAAGACACTGTGGGTAGTTAACTGCTATGTCATATGACACAAAGAACAGCTGCACTACAAACATTTCCCCTTACAAATAAATAAATAAAATGATGTGCTGAAGTGCACAAAAAAAGAGTAGTAGAAGGGCAAGAGCTTCTGGAATGTTAGCTTTATTTAGCCCAAAATGATTGGCAGCCAGTTGTGACTTTATTACTCAAAGCATCTATGTTGCCATTCCAAACAGTTGTTGCAAGTGCTCGAGAGAGAACAGTAAGCCTGTGTAGCTGTTTTTCTTCTCTCTTCTAGTTGGGTGAAGAGAAATGCACATTAAACCTGCTTTGAAAAATATTAGTGATTAGAATCAGGGTCTGTTGATGGTTCTGTAGAATTTATCTACTCTTCATGTGGTCTTATTTGAAGAAAAATGTTTTCCCCTTACTGACATACAATGCCTACTTATTGTACAACATTTGTAAAAACACAAATGTAAATGAAAATAAATATTGTCATAACCTCAACACCAAGACATAACCACATTTTGGAAATATATCTTGTAAAAAGCCAAAGGGGAAAGGGTGGTAGGAAATGAATACATATGAAAATTGAGACCTGGAGAAGTAACCTTTGCTGCATCTACGGGTTGTTTATACTACAGCGCACTTCCTCAGGGGCTCAGCTAAGCATTTCAGAAGGGTGAAATTGTTGTTGACATTTAAAAGCTACAGCATGGGCTTGGGATAAGGCAATTCTGTTCTCTATTTCTTAGAGAAGAAAAGAATCACAGTGCACACCAGGAAAATAATTTTGGAAACTCAGCTAATTGTGAAGGTGAGGCTGAGCCAGCTTGTGGTTAAAGCTACAAAGGAAATATTGTTCACTTCCCGTAAATGATTTCCCATATGTAAAGTGGGGCCGATACTAGCAGGTGACTTCAGAGACACGGAAACATTTAACCACAGATGAATAAATCTCGCAAACACATTTTTTAAAAATGCAAAGAGTAACCTTTAAAATAAAATCGGTGGCTGTCACATTTGGAGACTGAAAGTTCAAAAAGCAGGGCTTGTTTATACTAACCACAAAGGCTAGGGATCTGTGGTTTTATTGGATTTCTCATCCCAAGAAAATATTTACACCTGGAGGAGAAGATGAGTTTTTAGCTATAAAAACCATACATAGCATATTTGTGGACGATATTGCAAATAAAAATATCTTTTTTTCCTCAGCCTGACAAAACAGACAGTTCTGTTTAAGGCATCAAAAAATTAGGTAAAATAATCACAGTTCTCTTAAATGTGTGAGGCTTTTTATTTTTAGCGGAGATGTATATGGGTGGTTGCCATGAAGGAGAAAGATCTCTGGTGAGTGTCCTGCTTTCTGCTGCCACAAAATTCCAGTCACTAGAGTTTTTGGAAGTCTAGATCTGTGTGCATGAGAAGAGAAAAGAATACAACGAGAGAGAGCTAGAAAGAAAAATAGTATTGACATAGCTCAATTGACCAAAGGTGAAATGAAATAAATTAACACTGTGGGGGAAAAAAGGACAATTTAGGGAAGTTTAATAATGTTGGTCATTTATTTATTAAAAAAATATATATTTTTTTCTTTTTTTTTGAGATGGAGTCTCACACTGTCAACCAGGCTGGAGTGCAGTGGTGTGATTTTGGCTCACTGCAACCTCTGCCTCCTGGGTTCAAATTTGAGACTCTGTCTCAAAAAAATAAATAAATAAAAAATAAAACAATGATTCTCCTGTCTCAGCCTCCCAAGTAGTTGGGATTACAGTTGCATGTCACCATGCTTGGCTAATTTTTGTATTTTTAGTAGAGTCGGGTTTTCGCCATGTTGGCCAGGTTTATCTCGGTCTCCTGACCTCAAGGGATCCACCAGCCTCAGCCTCCCAAAGTGCTGGGATTACAGGCGTGAGCCACTGCACTTGGCCAACAATGTTTGTCATTTAATGATTGACAATCAAATTATTTTTTAAAAAATTGATTTAAGGGTCAATTGGTTTGAGGGGGAAAAAAACTCTTCAAACTAAATATTAACTTTATGCATTAGCATTTATGCCATAAAACAAAGTTTTCATTTTTAGTTGAAGCTTGGACGTTTCTGAGCAGCAGAGGCAGAAATAAAAAAAAAAGCTGGCTGGGCACGGTGACTCATGCCTGTAATCCCAGCACTTTGGGAGGCTGAGGCAGGTGGATCACAAGGTCAGGAGTTCCAGACCAGCCTGACCAACATGGTGAAACCCCATCTCTACTAAAAATACAAAAATTGGCTGGACTTGGTGACACGCGCCTGTAATCCCAGCTACTCAGGAGGCTGAGGCAGGAGAATTGCTTGAACCCAGGAGGCAGAGGTTGCAGTGAGCCGAGATCGTGCCACTGCACTCCAGCCTGGGTGCCAGAATGAGACTCTGTCTCAAAAAATAAATAAATAAATAAAAAATAAAACAAAAGCTGTCTTCAAGCTGGGGAAAGTGATCCAGAAATAAGTGTGACAACACAGACTGGTCTTTTGTCTTTCCAAAAATAATATCTGAACGCATTAGAATAGAAGGGGTTGACCTCCTCCTGAATATCCCCTATCTCGTCCCTCGTTTTTATAGCTCAGATTGCCTCACTGAAGGATACTAGGAAAACTCCATGACAAAACCATATAAAGAATTTCTCAAACTGTACTGTAGGGCTGAAATTTAATTGCAGCAAGGGTAGTGCAGAGAGATGAAAGTTTACCTCTACTCTCTTAGGGTTCCAGCTGGGCCTGAGAATTAAATTGACATAAGATAGATTCACAGGAGGAAAACATGCAGATTTTTACATGTCCATGGGAGCCCTTGTTAGGAAACAAAGACCCAGAGATGTGGCAAAACCTGAGTGCTGATATACTAGGTTGAACAAAGAATAGCAATTGTGTAAAAGTAGCTAAAATGTACAGGGAGTCTAAAGGAAGGTACGAGTTATAGCAAGATCTGTTTGTACAGATTTTTCTCAGCCTTGACTGCCTGTCTCTTGTGACAAAAATGTTTCTTCTTTCCTGGTAGAAGGTAGGCATCTTTCACATGGGTGTTCTCTCCTGTCTCCAGTGACAAGAATATTTCCTTTTTCTTGGTACAGAGAGGGCCGATTGTCCTTTTGCTTCTGCTATTTTTTAAGTGCCTTTAGATCAAAATAATCCTTATGCCAAAGTGGCATACTATGAGGTGGTACATTCTGTCACCCTTCAGGGCAAATATTGTTTGGAATATGAAAATGAGTGATGGCAACAAATGTTTTTTGTTTGCTTGTTTGTTTTAGGTTATGATGGAATTTCAGGACAATACTATTTCAAAATATGAACCCTTGACATTTGAGAAAGCAGGAGACACAGGAAAGTCACTCTCACCTTCCCCTCAACCTTCTCCCCTGAAGCAGTTCATAAAATCTGGGAAGGCCGCTCTCTGACCTTTTCCTGCACTTCTTTCCTGAAGTAGGTCATAAGGCCCTCATGTGAGGGGCACCCCTCTAATATCAAGAGAAAAAAAAATCCTTGTCTCAGAAGAATCAGGAACACAGCGAAAAGTATGAACAAACAGAACTTGCTAATCTTCCCCTAGTTTGTTACCATCCTATCGTGCCCTGTTGTCAGCTGGCTTATTTTAGCTGTTGTATTCCTAGGAAAAGAATCCTTGTCTAACCCAGGTTATACTCTCTTCAGAATCATCTGAAAGCCAAGCTACTACTTTGAGTAAATAGCAAGGCTCTACCCATGACTATTTTTGACAAGGTACCAACTGTGGGCCTGGCATTATTCTCAGGGGTTCGAATGTATCATCTCATTTAATCCCAGCAACAGTCCTGTGAATTAGGAGTGATGATCATTGTTTTACAGACATAAACGCTTTGGTTTAGAGTGGTCAAGGAATGCACCCAAGCTTCAGTCATATCTAGAAAACAACCAAACTGTGCCTCATGTCTGGCTTGTCAGTTGATACCCAAGCCTATGCCCCTACCCCTCATTATTCTAGAAAAGAAATGTCACCTGTAATTTGAAAATACTAACTCAATATTCAAATCATTTTCCCAATTAAAAAATGATCAATCCTTCTTTCATGGTTTGAAACTTCTGCAGTTTCTACCCACTTTTGCACAGTCTTCAGGTCCTTCGAAAAGCTGTTCTTGGTGTTACGTTTTGAGTTTGTAATTGAAGTTGGCAACAGGGTAAATCTGCCATCATCAAGCTACTCTGCCATTGTAAGAAACTAGAACTTTTGTTTTTATCCTAGTTTTAATGTCTTTGTGTTTTCTCTTTTTGTTGTTGTGTGCAATGTCTGTCTTTTCAATGAACCACTAATCACATGAGAGGTGTGCCATAAAACAAAGCTTTCAAGGTAATCCGCATTTGTCACAAGCTCCCTCCCACTGACTTTGACTGCCACTGCATATTTTATGACCTCACCTTGATTTCAAGAAGAATACAAATATATGGCTTATGCCATGTGAAATTTGATTATTGTATGTGAACATTACAATGCAAAAAATCATTAGTCAGAATGCAAACACATACAACACACATGAGATGAGAATATAATAATCTTTTATAATCACTAAAATAAACAGATTATATGGTAGCTCCAAATGTTATGGAAATGAAACGTTAAGTTCAGGGCTGTTATTGTGCCATGTGCCATTGGGCAATTCAGAGCCCCCCCCAAAAAAGGGAATGTGAGTACAGTACAATGTTGCCTTACAGAAGATGGAGAGGAGAGACTTTCTGTTGGGTGCAGAGCCAGGGAGATGCCCCTCACCATCAGAACACCACACTGGGTGGATGGAGCTTTACATCAGCTACGCTAAGATCAGGAACCTTCCATTTTTCTGATGAAGTCCTCTGAGGAGCATCCTTATCTGCTCCCTGAGCCTAAATCCTGATTTCACTTCAGTCAGTGCTCTCAGAGGTTTCCTTTCCCCATTATCGACCTCATGGACACAACAGAGCAAGGCAACATCCCATAGTTTTTGGTATATTCTTTCCTCTGCCTCTCCATTTCGTTTCTCTACTCCGAATCTATAAGGTATTGGGAGGAGGCATTACCTCTAGGAAAACTAGAGGTAACCGTCTACTTACTCTTAAATTCTTCCCCAAGTAACAAGGAGTAAAAATGGGATGCTATTAAAACAAAGCTGGGGAACTTCAATTAGACTATAAGTGGACTTAAATGTGGACCATATGTTCAGGGACTAACTGGGTTGGCTTGGTTCACCATCATCTTTCTAGAGTTTAGTAGGGTTCCTGGCTCATAGTAAATGCTCCATATATTTTTGGTGAATGAATTGATGAGAAAAAAAAGACCCAAATGAGCCTTTAATTCTTAGCTTGCCTGATTAAGGCAATCCCTACTCTCAGAGAAGTTATGAATTAATGAGGAAGACAGGCAACTAAGCAAGTTTTAAAACAAAATGTTATATGAGTGTTATGCAAAAAGGCATAAAAGGGACAATGGGAACACAGTGCTGGGGCACCTGGCTTGTCCTGGGGAATCTGTTCTTAAAAAAGTAACCTTGAACTGGTCAATGGGAGATAAGTAAGGATTAGCCAAGATAAGGGAGAGAAAAGTTCCAGACCAGGAAACATCATTTGTGAAGAATCAGCCCCAAGAAAGAGCATGGATCACAGTAGATTTGAAAAGCTGAAAAAAGTTAAATACGCTTATGGGAGGAACACTGGTCTGTGTGTAAATAGAAGGAGACAGGAAACTGATCATGCAGACCTTGCTGATATCAAGAAGTTTGAACTTCAGGGACAGAGGCAACCACTGAACAATTTGTGTTTTGGAAAGGACTCAGGCTGCAGTAGAGAATGTTGGATGTGAACAAAACTGGAAGTTGGGAGCCTATTTAAACCTTTCCAGCCCTGAAGGGATTTCTTTTGACTTTGATTAGAGAAGAGGCCACAGAAATGAAGGTAAATTGACATACACCAGACATGTCAAGGAATCAGAGTCCACAGTGTTTGTAAGGGAGTTGCAGGTGGCAGGAAGCAGGAGGAGGATAAATGAAGGGTTCAGATGGCATCCAGGCTCTGCAGCAGTCTTTAATTATGGACCCAAGAGAGGAAGGTCTGGGCAGGTTCTCCCA
Source organism: Symphalangus syndactylus (assembly GCF_028878055.3). Taxonomy (NCBI): domain Eukaryota; kingdom Metazoa; phylum Chordata; class Mammalia; order Primates; family Hylobatidae; genus Symphalangus; species Symphalangus syndactylus. The sequence goes on from NC_072438.2 coordinate 30,445,030, forward strand.
GTTCTAAAGCTGTGCTGGCTTTCCAATCTAGTTGATCTAAAACAATTTTACTGTCACTGAAATTGTTCTGTTTCACTCTGTTTTTATACTTTATTTGGCTTGGTTTCATTCTTTTATGCTTCCTTGCCAGATCATGGGCTTCCAGTGCATTGCTTGATTTACTGTGGGAGGAAAGTGCTTTTGAAGTTCCAAATCCAATCCCTGAAGCAAGATTAATAATCAAAGATCCTCTCCAGTGTGCAAATCCTCATGGGACTTAGGTGGATTAGCTACAGCCTAGTCCCGAGGCATGTGGCACACCTGTGCGTTGCCACAAATAGTTCAGAAATAACACCAGTTCATGTCTACAACAAGACCTTTGAACTTGAGTATTCTCTTTCTGGTATTCAATGCTGGAGCTGCAGTGAGAGTGTGCAGTTCCCTAAATTTTGTCCCCGAGGCGCCTTACTTGTCTCACCATAATCTCAGTTCATTTGAACACTTCTCCGGATACTCCGTAGGAAGACAACGGAGTTAGCTTGTTTCAAGGGAGAGTTTTTTAATTGGGAAGATGACCTAATTGGCTAAGTCCAAGTTTGTGGAAACAACATATCTGAGGAATCCGAATCAGATCGATGAAATAGAGTTTCTAGCAGCTGCACTGTGAATAACGTCCTGAAAGATGCTGCTGCTGGAACTCGATTCCACAGCTATGGGTGTTTGTTGGAAGGCACCCAAAAGGGATTCCAAGGGCCCTGCCTCTACTGACTGCCGTTTATTCTTAAAGCACTAGGCTCAACAGTTGAGCTTCATGTGGTATTGAGTGGGTTTTGTGATTACTTGTTTGCCATTGTTAGTGTCAGCCTGTCAGCACCTTGAAGGGCAGAACATTTTTTGTTTGTTTTGAAAATTACTCAATAGCAAATCCTTAATTATACAGCAGTATGGCTTTTTGAAAGGTTGAGTGATGTACTGCTGTTGTTTTAGATTTCTTTCATGCTAAATCTTATGGGGTGTATAGCCTTCAATAACTAAATGCAAATAATGCAATCGAATCCCACTTGAGCCTGCCATTAATTATCTCACATATATCTTCATTTCCAGGCTTGTGATATGGGCCAGCATTCAACACAGCTAGAAAAAATATCCAGTAAAGGTTTTGAAGTTCCTTTATGTGGAGGGATTTATGATACATAGACATGTGTGAACCATACACACATACATGCATGTATGCACACATCTGCTTTCACATCTACACACATCTACATCTGCATAATACCACATGCATGGATAGATGTAACACATGCACATATAAATGTGTCACACACATCTTTACACATATATGCACACTCACATGTTTACTGTATTTGAAATTTTTGGTTTCAAGTAACAGGAAACAAACTCAAATACACCTAAACCGTAAAAGGAATCCATAATTTCACAAAGGTTATTTCATTACCTCTTTCCTCTATGTCCCAAGGTTGATCCTCTTTATGTTTGTGAAATGGCTGCTAAAAACGTCCGCATTGAGGTGTAGCAGGAAGAGTATGTCTTTCTGGATAGCTTCTTTGGAAAAGTGAGGAAGCTTTTTTCTCAGAAATCTTAACAGACCTCTCATTTTTTATTGTTGGAATTGGGTTTCAAGCCCATCACTAATTTAATCCCTGTAACCAATGTGATGAAATATGAAGATGGCCTTAAATGAATCCCTGGAGCTGACGAGTTATTACGTGGAGCCCAGGGTCAGATTTTCCAGAAACATTTAGGCTGCATGGGGTAAAAGGCAGATACCCAACGGAAAATCAAATTCTGTTACCAAGAGGTAGGTTGTCCGAATCTTGGGTGGCTCATGTTAATAAATGTTCCTACCCCTGGCTCCTGCACATGTACACACACACAACACACTGTCAGAATTTCCACAGCCAAAGATTCCTTTTGTTACCGAATTACTTTCTACACCTCATGTTTTGACATATTCTGTCTACTAAGAAACTGAGAGCAATATGATAACTAATTCATTTTTGCATTTTCATGCCTGAGAAGCTGGTATTACCACAATGTGTTTATGTAATTCCAGCCAATGTTAAAGCAATACAATTGATGTTTTAGGTAGCCTGGGAGACCTTATAGGAAGTAAATGTACAGTTATAATTAGAATTATTGAAATCTTAAAAATAGCAGATTACTTGCAGAAGTCGGGGGCCTTTTTGAGAAGCAATTTTGTAAAATGTGCCTTCTTAGGTCAAAATTTGGCTAGACCTTTCTTGGTAAATGCAGGAAATCATGATGAATAATCCTTTGCACTTTGCACAAACCATTGCAAGTAGATGTGCCCTTTGCACCTGCCCCTCCTTCACATTCCCTTCCACTTCCTTTCTTCTCCAATGACATGGTATCACTGAAGAGGCTGTCCTCTGGAAGAAAATACTTTGAAGTCATTTAACTATGTTAAAAAAAAAAAAGCTCAAGGAAGCAGTTTGTTTTCAGAGATTGTATTTATCAGCAACTCTCCACTCTCAGTAGTTTAGAAACATAAAAGTTTATTTCTTATTTACACCATAGTTTAAAGTGGTTTGTTCACAGGCTGTTATGTGGCTCTGCTGCATGCTGTGATACAGAGAACCAGGGTCCTTCCGTTTGAGAATTCCTAGGGTCTTGGAGTCTTCCAGTGGAGCCTGTATATCCAGCCAGTGGATGAAAGAAGAATGATGATATGTGGCTGAAACATGAACGATTATGCAGGCAGATTGTAGTGTCCCAGCCTGGCAGTGGTACACATTACTTCTACCTACATTCCACTGGCCAGGACACATAGTCATGTGGCCACAACCATTTGCAAAGTTGCTGAAAAATGTAGTCAAAAAGTGTGGCAAGATGGAAGGGGAAACAAGGGCGGCTAGAACACACAGGCATCTTTGCTACAGATAGACAAACGTTCATTTAGAATCTTACTTTTTCTCCCACACAGGTATGCAGGAACATTTTGAATGCCAGTTTTTTTGAATCTCAGCAATTCAAATTGGGAGGGTCAAGATCATGACTAATAGGGCTGAATTCTTATTAAAGAACAGCTTGTTTTACAGTTAACAAATAAAGTTTTCTGCAAGACTTTTTTTTCCTTTTTACCTAGAGGTCCCTGAATTTACAGTCTCTTCGTGATATGGTTTGGCTCTGTGTTCCTACCCAAATCTCATGTTGAATTATGATCTTCAGTGTTGGAGGAGGGGCCTGGTGGAAGTTGATTAACTCATGGGGGTGGATTTCTGCCTTGCTGTTCTCATGATAGTGAGTGAGTTCTCATGAGATCTGGTTGTTTAAAAGTGTGTAGTCTCACGCCTGTAATCCTAGCACTTTGAGAGGCTGAGGCGGGCGGATCATGAGGTCAAGAATTCCAGACCAGCCTGACCAACATGGTGAAACCCCTGTCTCTACTAAAAATACAAAAAATTAGTTGGGTTTGGTGATGCATGCCTGCAATCCCAGCTACTCAGGAGGTTGAGGCAGGAGAATCGCTTGAACCTGGGAGGCGGAGGTTGCAGTGAGCTGGGATTGCGCCATTGCACTCCAGCCTGGGTGACAGAGCGAGACTCGTCTCAAGAAAAAAAAAAATGTGTAGTCCCCCTTCACTTGCTCTCTCCTGCTGTCACATGAAGACATGCCTACTTCCTCTTCATCCTTCTGCCATGACTGAGGCCTCCCAGCCCTGCTTCCTGTATAGCCTGTGGAACTGAGTCAATTTAACCTCTTTCCTTCATAAACCTTACCTAGTCTCAGGTAGTTCTTTAGAGCAGTATGAGGATGGATTAATATACTTAGCAGTCCCAGGACTTCTAGAAAGAACACAACTGTAGACAAAACTATAATGGAAGTAACTTACGTTTGCTTTCAGCTTGGGGAGTAGGCAGAGGTTGGTGACACTGGTGAATAAAAAGGTTTGTAGTGCTGTTCTGAGGCAGTACCTTCAGAAGGTAGCAGGACGTCAGAGGAACTACTGTGTGGCTGTAATGAGCGGCAGTTGAACATAGAACTTCAGAGATTCACCCCTGGAGAAGGCTTGAGCCCCGAGAATCAGTGGACTTGGAGAGACCATAGTAGACTGGAGAGTGGGCATCTTGGCATTAACTGGTACAGACCAACACTGGGAGGTAGGGGAATAGAAACACCAGGTATTACAAAGAATTTTGGTCTTCATGAGACCCAAATTTTCTTGTGTGGCCCTAAAATGAAGTGGAGGGGACCCAAATACAGTAATGACAAATTAAATTACCAGCCAATCTTCCTGGATGGGACCATGAAGTCAGACTACTTTTTGTATACAGAAAAATCTAAAATACAATAATTCTTTCTTACCTGAGATGATGGCTGAAGATTCATGCCTTAGAGCCATTTGGGCCCTAGTGCAGGGCAGATGAGTGAAATGAGCTCTCAGAAACGTGAGAAAGATACAGAGAGGTGCTGGGTTGCAATAGAAGGTCTTAGGAGAGGGGTGGAAAGTGAGTTCAAGGAGGGCTATGGTTATGAAAATGTGTTCTGTGGACTCCTTGAGGTCCTCAAGACCCATTTGGGTGTCTACCAGGTCAAAACTCTTCTTATAATGATGCTAAGATATGATTTGCCTTTTCCACTCTTGTCTGTTATTCTTCTATGAGTGTACAGTGGAGTTTTCCAGAGATAACAAATTGAATAAGAAGCAGATAGGAGCATTAGCTGTCTTCTATTGAACCAGGCATGCAAGAGATTTGTAAAAATGTAAAACAATGACACTCTTCTCACTATATATATTTTTTTGTTTGTTTAGGGTTATATGGTTATTTTTCATAAAATAAGTAACTTCTGTTAACATGCTCTTCATTGCTGTTTAAAATGAAGTCAACAATAAATATTTTTTTTTTTTTTTTTTGAGACAGAGTCTCGCTCTGTCGCCCAGGCTGGAGTGCAGTGGCGCAATCTCGGCTCACTGCAAGCTCCGCCTCCCGGGTTCACGCCATTCTCCTGCCTCAGCCTCTCCGAGTAGCTGGGACTACAGGCGCCCGCCACCACGCCCGGCTAATTTTTTTGTGTGTTTTTAGTAGAGACGGGGTTTCATCGTGGTCTCGATCTCCTGACCTCGTGATCCGTCCACCTCGGCCTCCCAAAGTGCTGGGATTACAAGCGTGAGCCACCGCGCCCGGCCAACAATAAATATTTTTTAAAAATCTGTTTTAATTTCGAATACAGCAAATATTAATAGGTATAACCCACATGAAAGAAACAAAGTTCTTTAGGAACCACAATTGTTTTTAAGAGTGGAAAGAGATTCTGACACCAAAAAGCTTGAGAATGTTGGATTAGAACAACAACCCAATCAATGTTGAGAGAAATTAATTCTGCCACTTGTGGACTAATAACTTCAGAGTATGTGAAGCACTGAGAAGATAGATTGTTTCTTCTGGAGAAGTATCTTCAGAAGAGCAGTAGTAATTAGCCAGGGGCGACTGGTGTAGACAGCCATTAGTGAAATAACTGAATTTTAATACCACTTTATACTGCAACTTGCAAACCTAAAAAAATTGCAATACTGCCATCTAGCGTTCTATAGTGAAAACATTTCAATATTTATTTTTTTTCTCAATTTACAATTGCTTCAGAACTGAATGACAACATAAGCCAAATTTAATAGTTTGCCATGCATTTTTTAGGCTATTTCACCAAACATGTACTTTAAGTATCTTCAATGTCTTTTCCCATTTCTTTCTGTATATAATCTCTTCTTTCTTCTTAGAGTTAGGATAACTGGAGAAGGTAGGATTTCAACCTACTTATACCTTGTTTCAAACTTTATGTTCCTGACATTACACAATGTAGAATGATTTAATGGAAATGTAGAGAAACTGAATAAGTAACTTTCCTCACTTTGGTTATATATACCTCCTCTCTTTCCGTAGTCTTTTTTTTTTTTTTTTTTTTTTTTTTTTGAGATGGAGTCTCATTCTGTTGCCCAGGGTGGAATGCAATGGCACAATCTCGGCTCACCGAAACCTCTGCCTCCCGGGTTCAAGCGATTCTCCTGCCTCAGCCTCCCGAGTAGCTGGGATTACAGGCGCCTGCCACCATGCCTGGCTAGTTTTTGTATTTTTAGTAGATACAGGGTTTCACCACATTGGCCAGGCTGGTCTCAAGCTCCTGGCCTCAAGTGATCCGCCCGCCTTGGCCTCCCAATCCATAGTCATTTTTTTTTAAATAAACTTTTTATTTTGGATCAATTTTAGATTTACACAGAAGCTTCAAAGATAGTACAAGGAGTTCCCATGGCCCCCATCCAGTTTCCCCTACTGTCAACATGTACATTTCTGTGGAAACCCATATCCACTGGGTGCCTGGCACAATGGACGGAAGTTCCACACCAATTAACATGACTGAAATTTCAGAAATAGAAACTTGGGGGTCAGCAAGGGTGGGCTGGGGAAACAAAAAAGTTTACATATAAAAGAACAGGACTTGTATTGTCATCAAACTTCTCAGTAGCCACACCAGAAGCTAGAAAACCAGGAACCAATGCCTTCAAAATTCTGAGTGAAAATTATTTTCATCATAAAATCCTGTACAAAACTGCATATTAAGAGCAATGTTAGACCAAAGACAATTCCAGAGCAACTACAGAGTTTTGAAATATTTATGTCCCATGCCCTCTTTATCAGACAGTTATTTGAGGATGTGCTTCCCTAAAGTGGGAAAAGAAACAAAGAGAGAGAAAGACCAGGGGAGAAGCGAAGGAGCCTCTCTGAATGATGTGAAGGAGATTGTGGGTCAAAGCTCCGTGGTGTCCTAAAAGATAAACAGTGCAGAATGGAGCAGGCAGACAGAGTTGTTTGAACAACTCAGAGATGTATTCTTCTGTCAGAGTGTTTGGGGATGAATTAGTAATAGGTATAAAGAAAATGAAATAAACATAAAGATCAGGCAGTGGATTAACCCTAGAGAAAATTAAAAGTTGCAGGGAAGCATGGTATGTATACTATATGGCTCAGCTTTGAGCCATACAGACTCATAGTAATATAAATATTGAATTCGTTTAAATGAAAAGGTAATTTTATTATGTTGGCTAGATGGGAGAAGGTGGAAGAGGAAGAGGGAGGGAGGAGGAACAGAGAGAGAGAGAGCGCGCTAGATCCTCTGCGCTATACCCAGAAGTCAATAATTATCTAAAATTGAAAAAAATAAGAAGCAACACCCTATTATTTAAACAATATGGGATTAAATATCAGAAGAAATGGTTAAAAGTGGTTACCTCTACAGAGTACGGATCAGGAATTGGGATGAATGAACTAAGTGAAAATTCTAGTAGGATTATATGACTTTTTAAAACAATGTTCATGTTACTTTAAAAGGCAAAACATCAGGTAAATGGGTGCCCTGCCAAATCAGGGACTTAGCACCCAGGGTTATCAACTCTGTTAAGAATCAGGGAGTGCTAGGGGTAGAAAGTATAATCCAAGTACAAAGTGTCTTGGATTCTTATCAAGGCTGTGGCAGTCAAGTGTCCTTTGCCCCTGCTTCCTTCTTGTTTGCATAAATATTTGCATTCTGAGGCTCCATTCTGGGGTGAGAGCTCATTTTCTGTTTGCACAATTGCCTGGCTCCTCTGGCCAAAGGGTGCTCTGCTTCTGGCAGCTGAGGATCCCAGTAGACAGCTTCTTAAACCATGGCTTTCCCTGTGGGATTTGGATGGGCGGCAGCTACTGCAGCTTATCAAGTAGAAGGTAGGGGACACTCTCCCCTTCACTGGGGTGGGAATGCTTTATTTCTGGTGTGTTCTGTGTACCTGAGGAAGATGGTGGGGTAAGGAGGCAAAAAGAAAAGAAGCAAAGAATTGAACACTCCACAATGTTATCAATGAATTTGTTTCCCTTTTCAAACATGTCAGGGGTGGGGGCTCACATTCTCTTGTCTCTTTCTTTAGGCACAAGGAAGGGTGGAGGGATGAAGAGGTGAAAACCAAGCTGTGGCTGGATTTTCAGTCAGTCCAAACTCAGCTGAGACATCAGTTTACATTGGGCCAGCTGCATTTATAATTGATTTCTAGAATCCATTTGTCCCAACTCCTCTGCAAAGGAGAATCATTTTTTTCTGTTGGCTGGAAAAATATTGGGTCGATTTTTTCAAAGAGCCCCTCATTAATTGGGAAAAGTTCCCTGTTCTATTCTTAGTGAGCACCAAGCCAAGCCTAAGCTTGTAGGCCACCATATTTCCTGGGGCAGCTGAGAAGTAAATCGAAGCAAATAGTGGAGAAGTAAATCGAAGCACCCAGAGTGGCTGTGGAGCCTGAGTTCTGGTCCTCATCCTACCACACACGAGTGTGTGAATTCTTTGTCCTCCTTGAGTCTCAGTTTCTTCATCTGTGAAATAGGAAGATTAGCTTTACTTTTCTAAAACACGTTTGTCCCCACTTCCCTCCCGCAGGGAATTAGAGATTGTTAATAGTTACCATGGAGAAAATATTTATTTGGTCAAATAAGTATGTGAAACCCTGGATTAAACAAAGCAAAGTGAGTTATTGTAGTAGCTTCCTAGGATTACCATAATAAAATATCATAAACTGTGGGGCTTAAACAACATAAATTTATCCTTTTACAGTTCTAGAAGCCAGAATTGGCCACTGGAGGATGTAATTAGCCAAGTTAAGATGAGATCATATTGGAGCAGGGCAGATATGCAATCCAATATGACTGGTGTCCTAAGAAGGAAATTTGGACACTGAGAAATTTGGAAATTTGAAAGAAGAAAATCTGGACAAAGAGACAAGGAGAACACCACGTGCGTGAGAGAGAGATTGGAATGTTACAGTAAGCTAAGCAGCAATAGTCGCCACCAGAAATTAGAAAGAGGCAAGAGGGATTTTACCTAGAGACTCGGTGGGGCATGAGCCTGCTGACACCTTGATTTTGGAACTCCAGCCTCTAGAACTGTGAGAGAATGCATTTCTGTTGTTTAAGCCTTTCATTTTGTGGCACTTTGTTACAGCACCCTTAGAAAACTTATACACCAAGAAAAACAAGTCAATCAATCAATGAAATAATGACTGCTATGGTAAGTGCTATGGTGATAATAGGATGTTGTGGAAAGGGTCACGTGAAAACCAGTTCTTCAGGATGGGTCATCAAGGAGGATCTTTGTGAACTAGCATCATTCCGTCTAAACTTAAGGTATGAGCAGGAGAGTGCCATCTGAATATGGGGAGATCTTTCTAGACAAAGAAACAGGACAAGTTGATCCTGGTACAACCCATGCTGCCTGTGATTCCCAGCTTCAATTGCTATTTCCCCATCCTCTAGAATGGGAAGGAGGAATCTCTACTACACAGTTGTGATAACTGCCATGTAGAAGACATTTCCCACTGGGGGATTATGTATATTATTGCACATATATGATCTGTGATACAAGGCTGTTTTAAAAGAACGTCTGACAATGTCCTGGTTGGCTGAAATTCCATGCCACCTTTCTCACTACATGGGATCTTCTTTCATCTTCTTCCAGATAATTTCCACTTTGTCATAGAGGGTGACTGAATAGGCTGACCCTCTAGGAATAAAAACAAAAGCAATGATCTTGGTTAGTTTCGTTCTCAAAAGAGAGGTTGGAAAAATCCGAGAAATCATGGTAGAGCATCAGAATGGTGTAAATAGAATCAGATTCTAGAAGCAACAAAGCATTGGTGATTATTAAGATGAGTTTTGGGGGAAGACTCTTTAGACTTGGATTTGATCTCTCCTTTTACTAGATTTGTGACTTTGGCCAAATGACTCATCTTCTTTGTGCCTCCTCACCTGTAAGATGGAGATTATTATGGTGTCTCCTGTGTAGCACAGCTATGAGGTTTAAATAAGATAATGTGTGTTAAGTGCTTGGCATTTAGTAAGTGCTCGATGCATCATATTCATATCTGGGAGGATCACAAAAGGATTACAAAGAATGATTCACTGTGGAACTCTACAGTTAACTTGGCATAAATATGCAGTTAGTTATACAAGACAATAGAGTGGGTTTCAACCACCAACTTTCAGTTCCTGCCCACTTAGGACCTGGAGGTAACCTTAACTGGCCCATTCTGAGCTCCTCTCTTCACACGATCTCAATACTGTTGCATCTCTTCTGTCTGCTTGGAGCTAGTTTGTCCTATGCTCTTCAGACTTAGGCCTGCTTCTGCCATATTTTGAGGTCTTTATTTGCGGCCTCTAACCTGCTATTAACTTTCTATCTATAGTTTACTAGGTAGGGTACTTGATCCAGCGTGCTCTGCCAAGAGCCATCAGCCTGCTATTTTTGTCAACTCACAGAATAACTTTTGCATGCTTGCTTGCCTTCCACCCTAGGAGCTCTTCCTGATCCTTTTGTGCTGTGTGTGAATTTTAGCTCAAGCACTTACTAGCAGAGTGACTTTGGGCAAATAATCTATTTAAGCCTCAGTTTTCTTATTTGTGAAATTTGAAACATAGTCATATTCTCTCTGTAGATTTGTTCTAGGGACTGAAGAGGTAAGCATATGTAGCTGTGGTATAAGAGTGCCCCCATGTAGTGCTCACCAAATACTAATATTAATGCCAATACTATTATTATTTTTCTTTCTCCTGGCTGTATTCTCTTGCACTCTGAGAGAAGGAGAGTTACACTGTCTACTCCATTTATTGGGAATGGTCATTTCTTGTTTGGACTGCAAGTTAGAATCTATTCCCTCCTTGCTTATGCTTGACTACTTCACCAGCAGTTGCCAGGAGAGTTACTGTTTAACCATTTCTCCCACCACCGACTGGATTACCGTGCAGGAAGTTCACTCGTGGCTTCATCAAATCAGCATGGCTTGGATTTAAAAGGTGAGAACAGCCTGTCTCTTTTTGATTTTGCTAATCTTTGCAGTTTTGTGCTGCCCTGGCCTTGGAAGGTCTGTAGATACATTGGAAGTCAGGAGACATTCAGCAGAACTGAAGACTGAGCCTGAATTGTATTTGTAAAAAAAAATCTAACACTTTTAAAGATTTGTTGTAAAACAGTACCATGTATCTCTTTCTACTGTCTCTCTTTCCACTGTATTTCAAAATACAGTTGTCTGTATAGGTATATTTGTTTTCAGATACTCTCTTGGAATCCCTGAAGAATAACTAGCATACTCTCCCTTACCCTCACTGCAAAAATGGAGATATTTTGTCTCCATATAGAAAATACTGTCAGGGTCTTTGCAGGTGGGGCCCACTGAGAGGGGCAGGGACTGGGCCTTATCACCATGTCTCCTAACACATTGACTACTTGGTTGCGTATTTTGCCGGAATCACGGCCTTTCCTTTGTCTTGTCCTTGTTCAGATCCTTTCTTCCTCTCCTTTGGCTATTTCACTGTTTATGGTCTTAGAGAAGAGTTTAATGTTTATTACATAAGAGTTGACTGCATGGTGCCTTGAGCCTTTTGGAAGAAAGCGCAATATAAATCTAATAAATAAATAATAAATAAATGGTATAAGCAGGAGGAAAATTATGTGTTTTAGGTGAGTTGTAAAGAACTGTGTAAAACCTATAAAATGTATTTGTTAGACTAAGAGGCAGGGAAGAAAGTGCAAAAAATCATCATACATACAGAAGTGAGTCTCCCGCAATATTTTTAAGTAGAGAAAAATTCCCATGGTTTTTAACCCCTTGCGAAGCTGACTCTGTCCTCTGTGTTTGGCTGGAGGGAACGTGAGGCGCAAAAACATCACGTAGCTCTGTGGCATTTTGTTTACTTTGATGGTAGGCCACGGAGGAGATAGGAAAATGACGTTGAGGACCCAATTTACAGTTCTTAAGAGCTTCTAACTCCCAGTGATTTCAGGGAAGGCTCTTAAGGAGCGAACATGCTTTGCAAAATCCCACAAATCCTAAGCAAAGTCTAAACTACTGTGTTAATGCTTCCTAGTGGGATCTGAGTTTGTGGTTTTTAAGGAGCCAAAGTCCTCAGTTTTATGAATGCCATTGTGAGTCCTTGATATTAATCTAATATAACAGTTGATTTCAAGTTTGACTTTGGTTTTATGTCAGCAGAAATTGGGTATTGCCTCAGACTTTGGCCATCTCTATTTGCCATACGTTAAAGGTGGATTCTTGTAGTTAAGACATTTGTGTGTGTGTGTATGTGTGTGTTCCCTTAAAAAATTGGAAAAAGAACATGGCAGCTGTATTTTTTGGTTTTAAGTTGAGTTTTTGGTGTTTCTATATAGGCTGTTTTTTCTTTGGTCCTTTTTTATAAAAAAACTCAACTGATTCACACGAACCTGAGCTGGAGACACACTTCATCTACTCGTTGTAAATGTCAGCACAAGCCCCATATTTCTCTAAGACCACTTCCTGATTGCTTTCTTCACCCAGTGGATTTTAACTGTGTGTCTTGGTCTGTATTTTCTGCCAAATCCCATGGATTAAACATCGCAGTCTGAGACTTGATCTCTTGGCTGCTCTTGGTACTCTTCAAGAAGAGGAATATCCAGGCAGATATGCTCCTTGTCTGGACCACCTAAGAAAGAAGGAAGGGAAGCAGATTTAAAGCATGGTCATTTATTTCTCGGTATGTAAGGAAACAGGGAGCAGAGAAGTGGGCATTTACCCATGACATTTATCATAGCTTAAAAGTTGACATGACAGAAACCATTCTTATTTCTTTCCCCCAGTTTCAAATTTGAAATTCACAAAAATATCAAATATTGCCCTCCTTTTTCATTGTACCATGAAATTAATGATGTAGGCATCATTGGAAGAGTATAGGCTTAGAGAGGGATGATATTCAAATATTAATCAACAAATATACTCCCCATGCTCACCAATCAGATGCCAACTGTAAATAGTAGGCATAGACTAGACTGACATTTGGATTGACCGGTCAGAGTGGACGTCAGCCATACACAACTACTGAGGCCACATTTAGATGTATTGATTGAATTTCAACCTTGGGCTTAGGAGGGGGACACATCTAAAATATATCGGACTCTGTTTATAGACTACTAGATAGTTTAATTATTTAACTTCTCTAAGTCTCCAATTTCTCACTTGCAAATTCCTAATGCTGATCTCTCTGTCTTTTGAAAAAATTTCATTGGATGAATATTGAAGACCTTTTTCTTACATTTTGTGCTTCTTTGGATCTTGGTTAATTTCTTCAACTTTTTATTCCAAATGACGATACTTTAACTGTGTTTGGACTTTAGCTGAATTCATTCTATTTTTCAACTCCTCTATTGAATATTTATTTTTGGCACTCATATTTCGAATTTTTAGGAATGAATTATTTAATTGCTTCTGTTTCAGGAGCCATATTTTATTTTCTGGATGTTGTCACCTCTCAAATCTCTTTAATAATGCTAATTTAAAAAATTAAGTTCCTGATCCAGCAATCTCACATCTGGGTATTTATCCCAAAGATTTGAAATCAGTTTGTAAAAGAGATATCTGTATTTCCATATTCATTTCAGCACTATTCACAATATCTATATTGGAATCAATCTAAGTGTCCATAAACAGATGAATGGATAAATAGTATGTGGAATATATACACAAAGAAAAACTATTCAGCCTTAAAAAAAAGGAAATTCTGTCCTTTGAGACAATGTGGATGAGCCTGGAGGACATTATGCTAAGTGAAATAAGACAGGCACAGAAAGACAAATACTGCATGTTCTCACTTAAATGTAGAATCTAAAATAATCAAACTCATAGAAGCAGAGAACAGAATAGTGGTTACATAGCTAGCGGGTAGGGGGAATCTTGGGAGATAATGATCAGAGGGTAAAAAACCTCAGTCAGATAGGAGAAAAAATTTTTTCTTTGAGATCTATTGCATCTCAAAAAATTATTAACTATATAGTTAATAATATAGTATGTTTCAAATTTGTTAAGAATGCAAATTTCAAATGATCCCACCATAAAAATGTTAAGTATTTGAGGTGATGAATATGTTAGCTAGCTTGATTTAATTTTTAAAATTTGTATTCATAAATAATAACATCACTTCATACTGTGTAAATATACATAATTATAAATGACCAATTCACAATAAAAACTTTTAAAATTAATTTCTTTTTCTTTTTTGTGTGTATCAAAGAATTTTGGTCCTTATCTTTTGGGTTACTTGTTTTTTGTCAAATGCCATATGATGTTTATGAATGAATGATTATCTTGATTAATATCAGTAACTGATTTAGGCTTCCTTTGAAGTTAGATAGTTCTATGAACTGAGTCAGGGATGGCTCTGTAAGAAAACAGAGTTCTGTATAAGTTGGTGGGATCTATTGATAGTCAGTCGTCTCACAAAAGATTATGGGCATGAGTGGAAACAGCCAAAATTTAGACCTTGATAACTGCCATATAGCAAGGACTTCAAGGAAGAGTGTGCTTGATTTTAACTTCTGTGTTTCCTTTCTGCATGTCCTTTCAAGTTCATGTTTTTAGCTCTAGAGTTTGTTCTGCTTTTTTTCTATTGCCTCAGTACCCATGATAGGAGTCTTTCCCAGTCACACCTCTCACTTTTATGAAGTATTTCTTAGGACTTCAACATGGGGTAAAGGCAGAACCAATGACCCTGTTTATGGAGAAGAAAAATCCATCAAGCCAGCTATAAGATAGATAATCCTTTAATTACCATAATGATTGCTCTGAGGTCTGGTCTTCTCTCCGAATTGGTTGGCCCAGAAAAGTACTTTAGTAAATGTTTTGTTCTATTGAGACCTTTTTTATTTGTTTGTTTTCAGCTCAGTTGTGGATTCCTTCTCTTATTTACTGTTATTTCAATGGGGTTGTGAGAAGAAAAGGAATTAAATATGTTCACTGTATTCCCCACCTTGAATTTGAAATCTTTAAAGACTTTAATATAATATTAACTTATGTGGAAATCTTTATTAACATGCATTAATATTTGAAAGTGCCTCATAAACCATGAGGTTCTATTCAAAGTTAATGAATGAATTGCCCCCTTTTACCATTGTCATCCTCCTTGTCATCACTAATATATCCAACTTCTAGAAGTTTTCTAGTCCTGTGCTTTTTAATAAAGAAGATGAGTGCTATAGACTAAATGTGTGTGTTCCCCTCAAATTCATAGGTTGAAACACTAATCCCCATATGTGATGGTATTTGGAGGTGGGGCCTTTGGGAGGTGATTAATCAGTGAGATGGTTTGGTTGTGTCCCCACCCAAATCTTACCTTGAATTGGAGATCCCATAATTCCCACATGTTGTGTGAGGGACCTGATAGGAAATAATTGAATCGTGGTGGGGGCAGTTTCCCCCATACTGTTCTCGTGGTAATGAGTAAGTCTCACAAGATCTGGTGGTTTGATAAGGGGTTTCCCTTTTCACTTGGTTCTCATTCTCTCTTGCCTGCCACCATGTAAGACGTGCCTTTCACCTTTTGCCATGATTGTGAGGCCTCCCCAGCCATGTAAAACTGAGTCCAGTAAACTTCCTTTTCTTCATAAATTACCCAGTTTTGGGTATGTCTTTATCAGCAGTGTGAAAGCAGACTATTATAGTCAGGAAGGCAGAGCCCTCATGAATGGGAATTCTGCCTCATATTAAATAAAAGAGATCCCAGCCATGTGGGAATGCAGAAAGAAGTCAGCCATCTATCAACCAAGAAGGCATCTTCACCAGAACTTGACTGTAGTGGCACCTTGATCTTAGACTTCCAGCCTCTAGAACTGTGAGGAATAAATTTCTTTTCTTTTTTTCTTTTTTTTAAATTTTACTTTAAGTTCTGGGATACATGTGATTAACGTGCAGGTTTGTTACATAGGTATACATGTGCCATGGTGGTTTGCTGCACCTATCAATCTGTCATCTAGGTTTTAAGCCCTGCATGCATTAGGTATTTGTCCTAATGCTCTCCTTCCCCTTCCCCCACACCTTGTGACTGGCCCCAGTGTGTGATGAAGACAGCATGGTGATTCCTCAAGGATCTAGAACCAGAAATACCATTTAACCCAGCAATCTCATTACTGGGTATATACCCAAAGGATTATAAATCATTCTACTGTAAAGACACATGCACATGTATGTTTATTGCAGCACTATTTACAAAAGCAAAGACTTGGAACCAACCCAAATGCCCATGAATGATAGACTAGATAAAGAAAATGTGGCACATACACACCATGGAATACTATGCAGCCATAAAAAATGATGAGTTCATGTCCTTTTCAGGGACATGGATGAAGCTGGAAACCATCATCTTCAGCAAACTAACAGAGGAACAGAAAACCAAACACCACATGTTCTCACTCATAAGTTCGAGTTGAACCAAGTTGAACCATTTCTGTTCTTTATAAGCCAGTCAGCCTATGGTGTTCTGTTATACCAGCCAGAATGGACTAAGAAAATGAGCTAAAGTGGAATTAATGGAATTTCAGACAGTATAACAAGAGAAAGCAAAATATTCAGATACTGTGAGAAAAGTCATAGTAGGGGGAGGTGACTATGACCAAGAAAGAACACGTCTCGTCATCTGCTTTTGAGGTCAGCTGATCCAATCCATTTGCATTTTTCATAATTTATTACCTCCTTCAATTCCTGAACACAGATTCTGCATCTACCAAGTTTTCCAGTACCTCAGCTGGCGTCATGGGCAGTGCTGAAAGATATCTGCTGCCCTCCCTATGTGTATATGTAAGTTATTTATTGATAAGAGTTGGTCCACCTGTTTGTATATTCTTCTTTTTTTTTTTTTTTTGGAAAGGTTTATTTATTTATTTATTTTGAGATGGAATCTCACTCTGTCGCCCAGGCTGGAGTGAAGTGGCATGATCTGGGCTCACCGCAACCTCTGCCTCCCAGGTTCAAGTGATTCTCCTGCCTCAGTCTCCTGAGTAGCTGGGATTAAGGCACCTGCCACCAGGTCTGGCTAATTTTTGTAATTTTAGTAGAGACGGGGTTTCACCATGTTGGCCAGGCTGGTCTTGAACTCCTGACCTCAAATGATCTGCCTGCCTTGGCCTCCTAAAGTGCTGGGATTACAGGCATGAGCCACCGTGTCTGGCTGTGTATTCTTTTGTATCAGCAAGGTTCTGAGTAGAGTGGGTGCTAATCACATATGTTTAGAAATTTTTTTTGTATTACGAAAGGAATACAAGATAATTTTAGAACATTTAAAAGATACAAGCAAGCCAAAAATAAAATAATCAGCCAGTAGATATTTAAAATTTTAGAATATGTATTTTCAGTATTTTTCTATGTATCCATAGACTTACATGTACATATACGCTTATTTCTGTGATAAGAGCATTCTGTAAATGGTTGTGGTTTTCTTAACACACTTAGAAATATCTTGATAAGCTATAACATTTCTCTGCATCGTTTCTCCTCTTCCTGTTCCCTCTCTCCCTTATCTGTGTTTCTACAGTGCACAAGGATGTTACACAGAAAGCTAAATGCGAGCCAATATATTTAACTTTGAGAAACCAGATAAAAATAACTGTGTCCTAATTATTTGTTTGGTGTAGGGGTTCTATCTGTTGGACCACACAGTCATACATGAATTTTTTTGTCATTACTAAATTAGTCAGTTAAGAGAGGACATTTGTTTACTTGAATAAATATGTGCCAGCCTTGTACTGGAGGAAAAAAAGGTATTGGTTGTGCTGTTCCTTCCTCGGCTTGCCCATCTGGTGGGGGTTGCTTCCTAGCTAAGTTCACTGGTACACAAGGTTAAATGAATCTTTAAAAATTATTAGACCGTCACACAAGTGCCCAAACCAGAAATATGCTAGACTGTTCCTCTTACTCCTTCCTTTATTTTACCAATTCCTTCTTATTCTATCTCCTCTAAACCTCTTGATTATACCCATCTTCTTCATTCCTACTACCTTTCCTTTACTTCTGGAACTTAGCATTTCTTATCTTCTTAAAGTCTCCTTCTCTCTTCCCCACTCTCCAATTTCTCCTGCATATTACTTCTAGCATGGTCTTTTACAAATCTGACCACATTATTCCATTTTCTGAGAGAGAGGATGAGCTCTGAAATCAAACAGACTGGATTTAAACCCTGACTCCACTTACCAATTGTATGATCTTGGAAGATATCTAAGCTTTGCAGGCCTCCGTTTCCTTATTTGTAAAATGAGAATGGTGATAGTGCTTATCTTGGGATCATTGTAAATATAAATGTGTTCATAAGTAACAAACGCATAGAACAATGCTGTGCAAATCTTAACCGTTCAGTGAATTTCAACAATTATTTAAAAACTTGACATGTCTTCTGACCTTCTACAGGATAATTTCTGAACTTCTTGAATAGCAGAAAAAAACCCTGCAATTTTCTCTCTGACTACAACTCCAGTTTCACCTCTTGCTGCTTCTCTATTTGTGTCCTACTCTTTGACCAAAATAAAGCATATAGAATTCGCTAAATGTGCCATGACCTTCATGCCTCTGTACCTTTGCACATGCTGTTCCCTTTGTTTGAATATACATGACTATTGGCATCAACAGGGATTAAAAGGTGACAAAGATCCAGCCTTTCTCACTTCCAGGCTGGAGCTTGAGCTACTCCAGCACACTGCCTCTTTCATCTTTTATGCTACTCTCCCAAGTGTGTTACTGTGAACTTGGCAGTGGTAGTAAAGGGCTTGATGACTGATGGGGCAAGGGGAACCCCTAAAAGAGGTATTTAGTATATATAAACAAACATTACGTTAACAATTTGGAACAGCATGGATAATACGCCTTTTTACCTGGAGGCGTTTGAACATAACTCCGTGTATCTAAAGAGGACTAACATCATGAGAAGTGTTGATATGACTATTGCAGCTGTGTGTTTGTATTTTGCATGTCGTAGGTGGTGCCATCAGCAGCAGCTGGGGCCCTGCTGTTTTCCTTCTGTTCTACTATGTGGCCCTCTTCCTTGGGGCACCCTCAACCAGATGAGCAGATCTATATTGGCTTTGGATCTTTCTCAAGGTGCCTGCTCTTCCTTTCATTAGCATGGATAATCAGAATTTGATTGTAAAGTATGCCCAGGCCAAATACAAGGGCTTTTAAAATCGTCTGCTGTTTTAGATTATCCAGGCCACTGATCCCCCTTCCTTAGCATGGATAATTGAGAGTGGACTGGGCTGAAGAATGTTAAGCAGAACCAATTGACAAAAATAAATGAGATTTTAAAAATCCTTTACATTTTAATAATAGAAAAAAGTTTTTTTTAAATCTGAAAGAGCTTATTTTGTATTTCAAAACTGTAAATTTATTTGGCTTTAAATTACTTCAAAATAGGAAAATATTTCCTATGATGCACCCATTAAAACCTATTTAAAATGTATACTAATTACAATATGCGCTTAATGGAGTTAAAGGAATAATGGAACATACAGATGAGGTTAGAAGTTTCGGATTCAATGTGAAATCTTCTTATAATCATGTTTATATTTTATCAAGGTAACAGAGAGGGTAGGAACCACTTTCAAACTCTGAAAATCTCTCTCTTGATAGTGGAGGCTGCAATTCTTTGCTCCTAGTGAACAATAATCATTTAGTGACAGGCATTTAAAAATGTATGTATAAGATGAACAGAATTCTGATTTCTGGGAATATATGATCAAATTCACCTCTCATTATTTCATCTTTCCCCATGCCCCATGCCCCTCCAAATGCAGGTAGAAATGTATTTGCATGCCATTTGACTGGGAACTGAGAGGACATTTTCCCAATGGAACAATGCTGTAAACGGGGGTAGGTGTCACTAAATACTCTTCATGTCTATAAAGAGGATAAATAGATTTGGGGGTTGGCCTGGGAATTTGAAACATAATGTAAGAGGCAATGGTGAGTTTCTGGGCAGGTGACTCATAAACAAGGTTTTTGAAACATTACCCATTTTTACGTTGGGAATTGCCAAGCTCAGCCTTAACGTCTCCCATAACACCTATGAATAATCATTTAAATACAGGCTTTGAGACTTGGGGAAAAAAGCATATTATTTACTCTAAAGACAATAATCTTCCTTGGAGTCATTGTAGTCCATCATGCAGATGCATACTTGGGGATCTTTGGAAAGCAACATTTTCTCTTGATGGTCCATTACTTCATTTATCTTCTAAGTTATTATCCAGGACTAGATTGCAGACACAGGTTAGGGCTGCACGTCAGCCACTCTGTAACAGTGTGGGAGACTAAGGTTCTTTCACAGGGTGAGATATTACAAAGGGGCTTTGCTCATTCCCTATTGCGTTTGTGTGAAGAGCAGGATACAGTAATGGAGGTAATGGGGACTCTAGTGTATCTTTTGGTTCCTTATAGTGCTGAGAACTTGGCAAATGTAGGCACACATAAATTCTTGTTCCCAAGTGGTTTGATGAAGGGAGAACTGAGAGGTTCTCAGCATAGATATTATACAGCTGAGACCAAATATCCCCCTAGGGTCATCCTAGTACACTTTCCATGGCTGAAATAAAGACCAGATACAACCATACTAAAGCTATGACGTGGCTGACTTGTTGCTGGATAATGACTTTTCTCATGCTTGGAGAAAATTACGTAAGAAGATTCAGAAAAGTTCTATCCCAAAGATCCGCATCTGCAAAGACGAGCAAGATTGCAATGTCTGGATTAAGTTCTCTAGAATTTAAAGTTCTGTCTCATGTTGTATTTGGAGACCTGGCTTCCCTAGCATGAAATGAATAATTAAATTACATTTTATTTTTTATGTAGCTAGTAGTTAATCCCAATTAGAAATTTATCTACTGCGAGTACTAGAGCCTGGCGGTATAAAGGTGAACAAAATGATCACTTGAATCTGACATTCTGCGTGGGGAGAGAGGCAGGTACATGACTACAGTAGGATGTGACAGCCCCAACAATAGAACAGACAAAAGAGTGTTTTGCAGCAAAGGTGGGCAGGATGGGGAAATAAGAATAAAGTGTGTGAGGCCGGATGCGGTGGCTCACGCCTATAATCCCAGCACTTTGGGAGGCTGAGGCAGGCAGATCACGAGGTCAGGAGTTCAAGACCAGTCTGTTGAACATAGTGCAACCCCATCTCTATTAAAAATACAGAAAAAAATTAGCCAGGTATGGTGATGTGCACCTGTAATCCCAGCTACTTGGGAGGCTGAGACAGGAGAATCTAGTGAACCCGAGAGGTGGAGGTCACAGCGAGCCAAGATCATGCCATTGCACTCCAGCTTCCAGCCTGGTCAACAGAGAGAGACTCTATCTCAAACTAATAATAATAATAATAAAGTGTGTGAGATTACTTGGGGTATCTAAATTGGGTTTTATGAAGACATGTTTTCTGTTTTATTTTGTTTTGTTTTCAGGAAAAGACACAAGAAAAGGCATATCAGCAGAAAAAATATTTTGACATGAGACATTAAAGTATAAATACTTCTGTTGTATTTTTGGAATGGTGTAGTCATGTACAGTTAAGTAGGCACATGAGTTAGAATTCTAATACTTTAGGATGTATTCGAATCACTTGGAGTTCTAGTTAAAATGTAGATTGGGGGCCTCATATGAAACTATAATAGTATTCACAGATGAGGGCCAGGAATTTATATTTTTTTAAGTGCCTATATGATTGTTTTGTAGATTGCTCATGCTTTGATAAAGCCTGCTATAGGCTGTGTTTTCTGATGACAGGGTTAATGGCAGAACCTGAAGCCTTATGTTGTGATGCACATAAAGTGCTAGGCTAAGGAATTAGTGTTAGCATCATGTGCATTAGCTATTTGCCAGCCATAAAATATACTTAGTCAAAGGGTGTAATACAGTCAGGTCTGTATATTTGAAAGAGTTTTGACAGCGGTGTGGAGAATAAACCGAAAGAAGGAGATACGGAGCTTGGGAAAAGTTGTCGGGTTATTGTCATAGATGAGGCAGATGATGATGAAGACCTGAATTTGGGTGTCAGGAACAGAATGGAGAAAAAAAGAGTAAAGAAACATTGAGGGAAAACCAAAAGGATATGTTCATGAATGCAATTTAGGGCATAAAGGAAATAGGTGGAAGACTAAGGTGACTTCTCTCATTATGGTTTAGGTAACTGACTGGCTGAGGATGCCATGAAGAGAAGTAAAACACTAGAGAAGGAGCAGACTTGGAGGTTGTGTGGTAGAAATTTAACAGCTTCAATTTGGATTTGAGATTCCTTAGGGTACTTATAGAAAATTGTCTGGGAGGCAACTGAAAATGTCTGTCTCCATTTCAGTTTGGATTTTCTGGTAGACAGCCACAGCTGATGGTGAAAGTCATAATGAAAGAGAATGCTTGAAAGAGGGTGATAGAGGGAAACAAGAAGAGAAGCAAAGATGAGCAAGGTTGCAATGTCTGGATTAAGTTCTGTAGAAGAATTGAAAAGTCTCAGGGGAAACCCATACAGAACTGACATTCTTACAGAACCTTAGAATGACTGAGAAATAACTTTAGAACATTTCTAGTCTGGTGGTTTTTAAATGTGTTTTGACGTAGCAAAACCAAGTTTTCAAGCAAATCTAACTAGGTCTTCTCGATCATTGCCGATGGAACCCTTCTTTATGCTGACAATAGATATATAGCAGCAACCATATGTAGCTACCTTTATCAGTGTTTAGCATGAAAATTTCAGAAAACTGCATTCAGGTAGCCATGTTGATACACCAGAAGAAATCTGCCAGGACTAAAGACCGACCCAATAATTTATTTTTGGAAAGTCAATTTATTTTTGAGTCAAAGGAACCTCAAATTATCCTAAATGGCATTGCTGCCACCAGAGAGTTCTGTTCTTAATTTAATAAGCTGCTACAAGTTCCAAGCCAGTGTTCCTTCTTAGAAATATGCTATGGGATGTAAATCTTTTTAAGTGCATTTCATTGTACCAATTGTTTCATTTTGAAAAAGCCCATTGGTTTATTATTAAGTGGTCTATTTAATAGTGTCAATAAATTCTAAAACTGGAGACTAGGCATTGTTATTTTAGATGCTTTAATGATCTCAATTGTCTAAGTTGCTTGGCCTTGGCTTATTTGCTTGACCTTTGTCTGTTTTAATGATCTGGAAAAATTCCTCCAAACTATACAGAGTTGATATAGTGGCTCTTGATATATGTGATACAAATCTGAAAATACTTTATTAGAATAAGTTTACTAATAATATTCGAATGATTAGATTAGGTCTATGCAATCAAAGTGAAGTTGATAACTGCAAATTTTAGAAGAACCAAAAGCTTCAAGTAAAAATTCAGTTTCTCGGAGGTGGGGTGGGATAAGCGTTAAAAAATTACCTACTGGGTGCAATCTTCAATATTTGGGTGATGGGTACGCTAGAAGCTCAACTCCCACCATTATGTATGTAATACCCATGTAACAAAGAAGCAAAGATTTTCCCCAGATCTAAGGAAAAAAAATCGACAAAACCCAAAATAAGATCACAGTTCAATTTCTTGCAAAATAGGTTTTACTTATTACTTCTGTGTTTTGAGTTAACTATAATTATAGAATAACTACCCAGAAAAACAACTGGACGATTATACTGCAAAATACTAATGCAGAGAGGTAGTATAAACTGGTGGTTTTTAGTACCAGTGATTCTACACTCTACTGAAAACCAAAATTTCAAATAAGAAAACCAAAATTCCAAATTTGACTTCTTATATTCAAAAGTAATATGGTCTTGTTCTTGTTTAGTATCTTTAAGGCTTACTTTTCTCAGGTAAATAACACCTATTGGCAGTTTATTGGAGTTTATTGGCAGCATAAAATAATTTAGGCAGTCTCTTAACACAGGGCTTGGCTTTTAAAACAGGACTTCAATAAATGCTAACCTTTATCATCATAATTTTTATCACCACTATTACCACCATCATTATCATCATCATCATCATCATCATCATCATCATCATCATCCTTCTCATCATCTTCATCAATATTGCCATCAGGTGGTATGTTAGTTTGGATCCTCTGAGAAACAGATACCAAGATGATATTGAATGTGCAAGAAATTTATTCAGGGAAATGAATATCAGGGAAAACGGGGAGGGAGCCAGGAAAGGCTATCATGCATGTCTGACAAGTGAAGGAGAGAGTAAAGGAAGAAAGGGAGTTGAGGTGAACCATTTAGACTACAGTGCAATTCAAAGAGAAGTTCATCAAGATCTTTGGAGAGTCCTTGGTCCAAAGTCACCTGTCAGAAGAGTTGCACATCCTCCAGGAACAGGCCTACTTTCTTAGCTTTGCCACACTCATCATTGACTGTGATCAGCCTGGGGAACTGTGGTGTCAGTAGAAATGCTATGACATGTTTCAATGCTCAGTGGCTGAGGGCTCAGTCAGTTATGCTCCCTGAGCTTGGAGGTAGGTTTGTGTAGTGTGTTTCTATAAGTGTCACAGACAAAATTGTGGGTGATTAAAAAATATCTCCTTTTTTGGTATTTTATTAATTATCTATATTTAACCTGCATTATTTAATATTTGAGGGAAGAAGTAAAATACTTAAAAATATTTCCTTTTGCTTGGGTAGCGTTAACTTTTTGAGACTTGCCCAAATCTCACAGTAACTGTTCAGCTTTTTAATTTGCATGAATATTCTGGTACAGCTCTGCTATTACGTCAACAGCACCTTTCCACGAAAAGTTTTATTTTCTTGTTCCAACTTTAATTTCTGTTTAGAAACCTGATTTGATTAGAGTGTGAAAGTTTAAGTGTTTGAAACAGGATTCAATTAAACTAGGTCATTCTTGGGGCTCTGAAAATGGTAACTGGCCTTAGGCAAATGAGAACAAAAGTTATAAAACTCAGTTGGATGCATCACAACATTTAACATCTTTAAGGAAGACGTCTTGCCTAATAGAGTCAATTAGAAATATTTAGTATAGGTCATCAGCTTAAGCACCTAAAAAATATGTTTGTTTGTTTGTTTCTCCCTTTAGTTATAACTAGAATCAGAACACCTGGACTCTAATCTACAAAATAAACAATTTGTGCTGGGACCTTGAAGAAAGTCAATTAGTTTCCATGACTTTACCAGTAGGTTAAAAAGGAGATTGTAATATTAGTGAATAATGTGCTTAGAGATGTTTGCATAAAAGATGCTTTGTCATTGTAAAGTATTATTGAATATTTATGGTCTACCAGACTGAGCCAAATGGCCCAGAGGAAAAAACAGTCAGATTTATGTAAACCTTGTTCAGTGTCCCAGATACTTCAGGATGGGTGCTCTATATATGAATAAATAAATAAATGGTATAAATATTATTTTAAAATTTGAAGGTACGTCAGTATTATCTGGGGTGTTAGCCAATGTGCCTGACCTATGACATTGAAATGAAATGTCTGCCTCCAGGTAACTATTTCAACCTCATAAATATTTTTAAAGCTAGAGGCATTGATGACAAGTAATGTTTTCTTAGAGTTTTGGGTCTGCAAATAAAGGTAAATTATATCTTTACCTAAAATCTACAAGAAATGATTGTCTCTCATCCAAAAGGTTGCTGAGAGAATTCCCAGATTGAAATTGCATATGTTATACTTCTTTCCCTTTCTTCTAAAAAAGTATTTTACTTACTCTTGCACAGTAGTTTTCTATCACATTATTGTGGGAGATCAGAGCCTCAAAGAAGAAAAAAATTAGCCATAAGCACTGCCCAAGGACTTAATGGATCTTACTGAGCCACACTATGCAGATGTATTGGAACATAAATAGGTATAGGAGATAAGAGGCACAAAAGCAATTTGTTTGGATTGGGTCACTGCTTAATCCAAATGGGTTCAGCAAAAGAATTCATGAAACGTGACAGTGGGCCAAGAGGAACTTGCTGTGACATTTCAGATTCCCCTACCTCTTCTAATTAACCATTTCAAGTATAACAAAACTTATAGCACATACAAATCTAGTGCAACCCATCTGTACCAAGCGCAGACCTGTCCGTGGAGGATGGATGGTTCTGTTCTCAAGCAATGGACTATGACACAATAATATCTCAAGTTGGGCTTTTAATTTCTATGATACATTGATTCTGAACAGCATTTTTCTAAAAGACAAAAACTATACCAGAGTTGCCTTTTGACATAGCCTGTCATTAAATGCATTTGGATATATTGCATGGATCGAAATATACTACAAGTTTAATAAGATATTTGAAAATATAAAAATCACACATAGAAAAAGCTCACCATCATGATAATGATGAGAATAATAACAACAATAGCTGCCGTTTAAAAAAAGCAACTATTACTTGCCAGTCACTATGCCGGACATTGTACACATGTCCTTACAAAAACTTTGTGAGGTGGAGATAATTATTCTCTTTTTATAGAGGAGGACACAGACTCAAAGAAGTAAAGTTGTCCAGGGTGAATTAATATGTGGAAGACGTAAAAATTTTTTTGGAATTACAGAAAAAAACTCCACAAACCCACATTCCTGCTTAGGCAAGTCAGGAATTCTTGCCTCTTTAGTTGATGGGTTTAGAATAATTTTTTCAGGTGCTAATATCAGGGTATAACCCATATCTCTTCATGTACAGCTCTTCAAATCTACCTGTTCGCAGCCCTTCTTTCTTCTCTTGAGAAATAGAAACTAGGATTTAAACCTCAGAATTATGCCTCAGTATCTACAGCACTGTAGTGCCTCATAAATATTAGTTGAAATGATAAAAGAAAGATACAATTGCCCCTAATGCCTGTGATACTCATTAGTCAAAAGAGGATGGAATTAGCCCATTTCCATGAATGTAAAATTTATATGTGTATTCTAGAAAACATATATTAAAGTGGAATTATTTTAAGTAAGATGTTCATATTTAACTAACAAACAGAATCAATCTACCATGCCTAGTTCATAGAATAGATTCGGGGAGTCAAGTTTTGTGCTTAATTGTTTGTACAAAGAAAATCTTTGACTTATGAATGATAAGAAAATAGTGAAAATTGAGTTAATGCTTATAAAATTCTTGAATTCTTTTGCTTTTGCAATCAAGCCAGGCAGATTTCTAGGAGTTGAGGTTTCTTGGGGTATTTTATGTTTCACATGACGTCACCAAGAAGTTACGGATCAATAGAACTTTGTAATGTTCATGTAGTAGAGGGATGAAAGTGTTAAAGGATTTAAGTGTTGCAAAGGGTGCTTCTTCTGGGTAACAGAGGTTTGAATGTAGGGCACCTTTTGCATTTTAAGCATTAATGTTTGAACTCTTGTCCTACAGTTATGTAATAAGACAACTTTATTTTTCTTTAAAAGAGAAACAGAAAAAAACGTCTACTGAGAAAAATACTTGCTGCCCTTGGGGACAGATTTTGCAGTACATTTTTGTACAGGAGTCATTCTCTCCTGTCCAAAAGCTCTGGAACAGGATGAATGTCCTTCTCAAGGTTCTTAGAGCCCAGAGTCATGACTGACTACACGCATCAGAAGAAACACAGAGATGTATGGGCAAGATTCAGTGGGCACACCCACAGGTCTGAGAGATCACTGAGCTGGCGAGGCATTGTAGCCAGGCCACCAGCTAGTCTAGAAAAAGAAACCAGGACTGCAGTCGTCGGTAGACTAGCTAGATAAGGGTCAGTTCCCTCAAGGACTAGTTACTGTGAGATCTGTTCTAAGGGGAGGCAGCCCATGAGCAAATATAGCCTAGTATAGTAGGTATAAAAACTGTTAATTAACAATAACATTTATGTACTGCCCCCCAGCAAGTCAGTTTTAAATTCAACAAATTTTCTCAGTAATTTTGGCAAACAGGAAGACCAGGTGTTATTCTCACTCTCATTTTACATATGAGGAAACTGAGGCACAGAGAGATTGAGTGAATTTCCTAAGGTCACAGAGATAGTAAGCTACAGAGGTGAATTAATGTATAGAAAATATTGATTGAAAGGCTGGAGAGCACAGACTTTGTTCAGTCACATCTGACTTACAATTTTAGTTCTGCCAACTGCTAGATCTATGACCTTCTCTAAATCCTTGAACTCAAGGAAACTTCAGATTCCTCACATTTAAATGGAAGGGAGGGAACATGAGTAGTTATGAAGCATGTAAAGTGCTTAGCACAGTGCTTACCCCATTATAAGGGCTCAATAAATGATAGCTACTATTACTATCATGATGTTTTTTTCCACTATACCATTCCATCCTTCCAAATGGAGCTCAGATTAGCATAGTGACAGTCAGAAGCTGAAACCAACATAGAGCGATCAGTAGCTGAAACCAACATAGATGGATGGATTTGCCTATCCATATCCAGTCTCTATGTTGCAGTTTAGACCAGCACCCAAAACACTAATTGGTATCTTGGTGCTGTAGTTGACATCCTATTTTGTCATCTGTTACATGTATGTTGTACTAGTTATATCTATGTTTCTAGTTTACGTATTTAGTATTCCTTAGCAATGCTCTGATGGATGGAAAGAAGAGTCGAGGTTTTGTTGCAAAGACGGAGCAAAGTGTCTTTCACTAGAAGGCGTGATTCAATGCATAAATGACTGAATGCAAAGAGGCTTAATTGAAAGATAAAAGAATAATTGCTGTAGAATAGCAGAGGCAAAAGCAGCTATGACAAAAAGCCGCCTGTCTTAAACAGAGTGAAAATAAATGAAGAGGGAGTTTGAGAAGTCTTTGTAGCAAAAGATCATAAGAAAATAAACACCAGTGCAAGGCTGGAGTCCAGAAGACCAAGTCCCAGAACCAAGACTGATATATTCCTGTCAGAATTTATCACTTCTCTAAATTACCAGGTCAGTAGTTAAATTATAATCACATTCTGTTATGTATTATACTGGTTCAGTCAACAAATGAGACTTTTAGGAAATACTTATAAAAGGAACTTTGTTTCTGTTTCCCAATATCCCTTTACACTTGCTTGGTGGAGATAACTCTTCCCTTCCATTTAGAAGAAAATGTAGGTAGGTTCTATTTCTCTGGTCACCTTAAATTTTATTGTGTACTGGATATTTTCTATTTGCCTATCCATATCCAGTCTCTACTTTTCCTTGCTCTGGGCCAACCCATGTGGGTTGGCAT
The DNA here is from genome assembly GCF_028878055.3 of Symphalangus syndactylus. NCBI lineage: Eukaryota > Metazoa > Chordata > Mammalia > Primates > Hylobatidae > Symphalangus > Symphalangus syndactylus. The sequence goes on from NC_072438.2 coordinate 30,473,972, forward strand.
CAATGGATTCCATTGTTGTTTATCTTCCATTTGGACTTGATCAATGGGAAGCATTAGCAAGAGATAGGAAGGTAAGTGGGTGGAGAGAGAAACCAAAGTCTTTATCCTGCTGGTTTCCTTCCTGCTGGACTGCAGTGGGTTGGCTGTGTCTCTCGACTAACGCCTCCTCTTGTGCTAGGCAGCCTTTGGCAAACTGCTACTCTCTGCAGGTTTTGTAAACCAATTCTACCCCAGCCCCTTCGTGGGCAGCAATGACTTCCTGCTGTTGCAAGTCCTGAGGTACTACACTATCCCTTGTTGCTTTCCTTGAACCCTGCTCACACCATCGTGAACAGTCTTTTTTTTAAGCTTTCCTCAATAACCCAGTCTTGAGTGCTGTCTGTTTCCTGCTAGGACCCTGGCTGATGCATATAGACACTTTAAGTTGCAAAATACCATCTAATTTCAATGCTTAGAATAATCTGACTATGAAGTAGTTAAAATTCCAAATTGAATTTAGAATTAAGTCTTTCTTAGCTCTATTGGAAGAAGGAGCGTGGCCATGGTTCTTTCTCTGCCGCCTCTTATTTCTGCCTGTTTACCATGGTTTCTGACCTAGTTGCCGGAGAGGTAATAAAATGGAAAGTTCTTAAGGTGGCATCACATGCTCTGATTTCGGTAGATATTTAGAGTTGATTCTTTTTCTTACAGACATTTGTGTGGCTCACTGCTGAGAAGTACTCTAGTATCTTAGATGCAGGTGATGCTGTGTTCTTTAGTTCATCACTTTCTCTGTCCTGTGGGCATCTAGCCATTTACCCTAGCTTCCATTTGTTGAGGTCTGCAGTGGTTTGAACAGCGACCCCCACAAGATATGTCTGAGTCTTAACCCTTGATCTCCATGAAAGTGACCTTCATTGGAAATAGGATTTTTGCAGATATAATTAAGACAAAGATCTCGAGACGAAATTACCCTGGATTTAGAAGGAGCCCTAAATTCAATAAGTGTCCCTTATGAGAGATAGAAAAAAAGAAGACACAGAGACACAAGTGGGAAGGACATCAGAAGACAACAGCAGAGACTGGAGTGATGCATCAAGCAGCCAAGAAATGCCAAGAATTGCAGCAGCAGATGGAAAAGAGGCATGGGATAAATTCTTACTTCAGTGACTGCAGAAGGATCCAACCCCACCAACATCCTGATTTCAGACTTCTGGGCTCTACAACTATGAAAGAATACATTTGAATTGTCTGTAGTCACCAAGTGTGTGGTGATTTGTTACAGCAGCATTAAGACATGAATACAAACTCTGTTTGCCTTTGTAGGCCTCCTTGGGGAGATGCTAAGGCATCACTGTGATTACTCCTTCACCTGTGCCGTGTCTTGTCCAGGGGAAACATAAGCACATCCTTTTCTCAGTCTCTAGGGCTGCAGGAAGATCCCAATCCAGCTTCAGTTTTCCTTTGCTTCTTTCTTTCATCTTCTTTGTTTCTTTCCTCTTGTTCTCTTCTTGGGTTCGTGATTCATTTAGTAGAAGTTAAGACTCCAATTCATCATATTCCTTTAACTGAAGGGACTCATACCATGACCTCTGAGTAGTTCATTTGAGTGCCGAATTAGTCTTCTAGGGCTGCTCTAGCGAGATACCACAGATTGGGAAGCTTAAGCAACCGAAATTTATTTTGTGACAATTCTGGAGGCTGGAAGTCCAAGATCAAGGTGCTAGCAGGCTTGTTTTCTCAGGAGGCCTGTTTCCGTGGCTGGCAGACGTCTACCTTCTCGCTGTCCTCACATGGCCTTTGTCCTATGCCTGCATCCCTGCTGTCTCTTCCTCTTCTTATAGTACACCACTCATATTTGATTAGGGCCCCATCCTAGTGGCCTCCTTTTAACTTAGTTCCCTCTCCAAAAGCCCTATCTCCAAATATAGTCATATTCTAAGGTATTGTGGGTTAGAAATTCAACATATGAATTTTGAAAGAACACTATTCAGTCCATAGCTAGTGTCCTCTTTTAGGTTGAAGTGAAAGGAAAGTAATCATCCTCCCATTTTCTTTGAGGCATGAAACTCACATTACACGGACAGTTCTGTTCAAGGAAAATACCTCTTGAAAATCCTCATTAATCTCCACCCCTGATGTGGGTGAGAGTGTCAGGTGTTGTGACCCCTGTTTGGGGAAAATGCATTTGTGTTTGCAGCTTAGATCAGCACCCAAAACACTAATTGTTACCTTGGTGCTGTAGTTGACATTCTATTTTGTCATCTGTTACATGTATGTTGTACTAGTTATATCTATGTTTCTAGTTTATGTATTTAGTATTCCTTAGTATTATTCATCTTAGAGTTGTTTTGATTTATCTCAACTCAGTTTTCAAAATCTCATTTCAGAGTCTCACTTAAATACTATTAAGTACTTAAGTGAATAAATGGAGGAAAGAAAGATAGAGAAAGGAAGAGAGAGAGGAAGAGAGAAAGAGGAAGAGAGAGAGGAAGAGAGAGAGAGAGAGTAAAGTCATTCAGCCATCTAGTCTATATTTCTCTTAATGTCAGGAAACCAGTTATTTAGATAATGCATTAAATTAATAAATATTTATTTCAGTTTGGTCAGTTTTAGTGATCCTTTTTAAAACAAACAGGTTATAGCTATGTCTACAGAGGGAATGTGTGTGTGTGTGTGTGTGTGTGTGTGTGTGTGTGTGTGTGTTAGGGAGGGTGGTGGGAGGGAATGTCCTGGTAGGCAGAACAGGGAAAGGCCAATCTTAAACAAATAGTGTCCATCAAGTCAATACTCTCAAAATATTTAAGACGAGTTTGGACACTTATATCTCATGAAGTAACTATGTAAGTTGTCTAATTTCACAGACAGTCACTCAGTCACCCATACTTTGAAGAAATAATTAAACTTAGTGACAAAACTGAATTCCAACTCCTTCCATATGCTAAGTTCCACAGTGAGATAAAAGCAAGTATGACTAAGCTTGAGTCTTTTATCCTGGGAATGTAATTTACTCCTCAAGTCCTAGAGATACTGGTCTTAGGAGGACTGGGGAGCTTTATTTCTTAGCAGAGAAATCTTGAGTCATGTCATTTGTCTAGGACCATTCCTGGTGTAAAGATTCTTGAAATGCTGAGTTGATTTTAGGGTTTCACTGTGTCTTTGTGAATGAGATGACTGAACAGGCACAATATGCCTAATCATACTCTTATCTATTTTCTAAAGTAGAAATTTCTGAAAATCTGGACAGTAAACTCTCCAATTTGGGAAAGTCCATTTTAAAGCATTTAGCTGCATTAAAGATGTTTATTTTCTTACGATAACGTTAGTAACACAATTTTCCTTAAAAATTTATTCTGCTTTTATTTCCTGCTTAATCTAAGATTTAGTTAGAATTTTTAAAAACTCCAAGCACATAGATTGGAGAAGGTGGTATGTAGACTTTTTTTTTTTTTTCTGAGACGGAGTCTCGCTCTATCGCCCAGGCTGGAGTTCAGTGGCGCAGTCTCGGCTCACTGCAAGCTCCGCCTCCCGGGTTCACACCATTCTCCTGCCTCAGCCTCTCCGAGTAGCTGGGACTACAGGCGCCCGCCACCACGCCCGGCTAATATTTTGTATGTGTGTTTAGTAGAGACAGGGTTTCACCGTGTTAGCCAGGATAGTCTCGATCTCCTGACCTTGTGATCTGCCCGCCTCGGCCTCCAAAAGTGCTGGGATTACGTGGACTTATTTTTTTTGTTGTTAATCTTTCTTCCTCCTTTCTCCTTCCCTCCCTCTTTCCCTTCTCTCCTTCTTCCTACTTTTCTTTTGTTTCTCCTTCCTTCTCTTCTTTTGTTCCCTCTTTTCTGGTTGGTTGTCAGATAATGTAGCCTGTATGAATTATATGTGAGTGTTTGAAAGTAATTTTATTGTTATTGTTGAGTATGAATTTCTGTCCCTCTCATTCTTTCATATGTATGTGTGTATCATTTGTATGTGTGTATACACATATATACACGTATAGATATACATAGACATGTATACACATATGTGTGAACCATACAATTTTACAATCATTTTATTATTGTTGAGTATGGATTTCTGTCTCTCTCATTCTTTCATATGTGTGTGTGTCATTTGTATATGTGTATATGCATACATACACATATACATAGACATATATACACATATGTGTGTAGCCTGTATCGATTATATATGGGTGTTTGAAAATAATTTTATTGTTGAGTGTGAATTCCTGTCTCTCTCATTCTTTCATACGTGTGGGTATATCATTTGTATGTGTAAGTATACACATACATACACATATAAATATACATAGACATATATACGCTTATGTGTGTACCATAGAGAATAACTTTACAAACTATTTTAATCAAATTCCCTTTTTCTTTGTCAATTTCTGAGAGTCTCTCATTGTGTTAGTGGAGTTTTCAACATATTCCTGCATCTAGGGAGGTTTTTACCTGTAGATTTCAAAACTCAATTGTTAGATGCATAAAAGTTATTACTGTATAGTTTTAGTACACTGTAACTTAATATGAAAATATTACTATTCATTCAATTTAATGCTTTCTAATTGTATTAATTTAAAATATTATTAATATTGCTAAATGTACTTTTAAAAAAATACTTGCATGGTAAATATTTTTTTCTCTTAACCCTTACCTTTGTTCAAACAGGAATATTTAACGAATTGGTAATTTTTGTGCTTACCAATATGTTTCAACTTCTTTTGGCCATATTATTATGGTATATTTTCTAATGCTATGGTTTCCTTTTGTATTTTCTTTCTCCTCTTCTAGCTTTTTCCCCTGTCATTATGTTTTGCTTTACTCTGTTTCCCATCTAGTGCAGTGTTTCCTAGGAGAGGTGCTATTGACGTTCAACATGGCCATTTCTTGTTTGTGTTGGCTGCTCTCCACTTTATTATTGGCTGTGCCACTAAATATCAGTAGCATCCCAGTCACTGGGACAACCAAACAACACTTGTTCCTTTCCACATGACTCCAAGGTATGTCATACCACTCTGAACTACAAATAGGTGCTCACTACTTTGGGATCTAAAAGTAGTGAGTTCTCTTCTCTTGTGGTTATCTTTATTTTTCTAACTGAATGTTTAGTTTTGTCTCTGTAATATAGGTGCATGGTTTAAAAATTGAAATAGAACATTGAGAGTCATACCACCCAATAGCAAAGAATCATCTTTTTTATCACTCTACTTCTTATGTTCTTGAATGCCAACACTTTTAATTGTATTTACTTCTATGTAAATACATGCATAGTTATTTGATTTTTCTAGTTGAAAACATGACATATTGACTTCTTATTATATACGATAAATTTTTTCTTTTTCTAGTCTGAATACAACATTATACAAAGTAAACTTTCTGTTCTCCATTTTTCTAATTTGGTTATTTAACAAATTTTGTTTAAATTGTGACTCAGTTCTTACATCATTTTTAATGTAAATATTGTGCACAACCAAGCCACTAATGTCCTAAGACTAATTTTTTTCAGTAGAGTTCTTGTTTGGTCTGAGTTAATAATTGTCTTTGTTTTTGTTGTTGTCTTTCTTTTATTTGATCCTTTTCTTAATTTTTTGCCCACTGTCTGCCAGAAATGTAAATTGCATCTTGATTGACTCAAACACATCAGAAACTTTCTGTTTCTTTTTCTTTTCTTGGAGGGATCCTTCTGGAAACTTCCATCCTCCTGTGACATAATAATAAAATGTGCTTCCATGTGGTGTGGTGGTTTCCCTTGTGACTTTGGAGGCTCTTGTCCTGTCAGGATTAGTTTAGGGCACAGAGTGCTGCTTCTAGATCAAGGCATCTTTGCTTACCACAGCCTCAAAGCTTTCCATACCGTACTTATGCGTAATACACTTAATGAATGTTAGTTGTAACAATAAACAAAATTTTCTTCTGAAAGAACACCAAATCACAACTTAGACGGGCATTGACGTTAACTTTTAGTCACATTTTACTTTTCAAATAAAGAACTTTCAATTACTTACGAGCACGACAAAGATAACTTCTGCACGTGTCTGTGAAGCAGTGAGACAGTAAACACCAATATTCCTATTTTATGTGAAGCACACCCCACAAAAAGCATTTTACTGAGCATGCACTATTTTGATACATGCTTCTTACTACCGGAGGGACACAGACAGGTCAGTAAAACATGGACCCTGCTTTGACGGAGCTCAAACTAAAGGAGGCCAAAGAAAAATGTTTTTAAAATGACTCAGCCAGGCACGGTGGCTCACGCCTGTAATCTCAGCACTTTGGGAGGCCGAGGCAGGTGGACCACGAGGTCAGGAGTTTGAGACCAGCCTGACCAACATGGTGAAACCCTGTCTCTACTAACAATACAAAAATTACCTGGGTGTGGTGGTGGGCGCCTATAATCCCCGCTACTCAGGAGGCTGAGGCAGCAGCATCGCTTGAACCCTGGAGGCAGATGTTGCAGTGAGCCGAGAACGCGCCACTGCACTCCAGCCTGGGTGACAGAGCCAGACTTCATCTCAAAAAAAAAAAAAAAGACTCTAGCACTGTGTTATTTGCAGGGTGGGTGTTCAGAGGAGGATGTGATTGATAATGGTGGGGAGTCAGAAATGCTGCCAAAAGGAGGCAATGTGGTGATGTCATTTTTGGGTTTGGAAGGAAGAATAAACAGACAGATACACATGTACATGTACCCCATCCCCCTTAGTCATTTATTTCTTACTTGACATGATTTCCTTTGTGCAGGGGTCTATTAGGTCTGTGACCTCGCAAAGGCATTGTCATGGCAATTGTTAAAGTGATATGATACCATTTGTAATGATGTTTTCTGTATCAGGAAGCTGAGGACCCTACAAACCAAGTTATACAAGCCAAGACATTGATTCTTAACCACAGGCAAGTATGCAAATATTAACAGTTAGAGTGTTTTCTACATGTGCATTCCGGCATCAATAGGGAGGCTACAGAGAGAAGAAAAAAACAAACAACAACTGGTCATTTGCATTGAGCCTAAGGGAGGAGAAAAGAACTAATACTCGTTGAGCACATATTATTAAATATCTGCCATGTACACTACTAAGCATTTTTGCTTTGGCTACTAGAACCCTATGAAGTAGATAATATCTTCCTATTTTATACACAGAGAGGTCATGTAAATAGTAAGGGGTAGAGACAAGACATAAATTCATTTATGCCTGCCTCCAGAGCCTATGCTCTTTTCATAATCCTTTGCAACCTGGGAAGTCTTTGATATTTGATAAAATATCAGTATTTTACTTTTTTGTGGAAATCCCTTCTATGTTCTAATAGGATAATTTCATACACAATTTTATTTTCTTCCAAATTACTAAAAATAAAACACAGGATCTTACCATTTCTTGCCAAACGTATTGCAATATAGCTAACTGGTCTGGTTTGGGTCTCTTTGCATTCTTTCTCCAATCACCCCAGCACAGCCTTTGAATTATGCACTTGCTTTCCCTCGATGAGAACTCTTACTCATCTTTGAACACCCTGGCTTAAAATGTTTTCTCTTGGGCAAGTATACCTGACTCCCAACAACAGAATTAATTATTGAGTGCCTGTTCATTAATTTTCCCACAGTGTTTTTTTTTTAAACAGGTTTTAATATAACTCTTAATGTAGTCTAAGAATTTCTTTGTATAATATCAACTAGATTGTGAGACCCTTAATGAGACCTCACCTAAGTTGTAAGTATTAGTAATAGTCTTCAAGGAGGTTAATCTATTGGTGTTGATAAGGGAAGACTCTAAGGGTATCACATTTTGCTGTTCGGTTATCAGCTATGTGATCATGGGAAATCAACTCAATATTTACATGCCTTGGTTTCCCTTTCTACTTACTTGGAATAATCATAGTGCATTTTTGAAGGGTTAGAGTGAGGCAAACAATAGGCTGGTTGAAGTAAAGCTGTTGGTGTAGTGTTGACAGAAAACTAGTGCTCAATAAATGGCCTCTACTATGAACAATGAAATTATAAAATTGATTTCATTAGATGCACAATAGATAAGGTAATATTTATAATGTCTGTATATAGTATTAAAAATGATATTCACCTACTCACCACATTTCCAGAACCTCCTCCAATATTGCCTCTCTAGCCCTCTGCCCAGTGGTATCCAGGAAAGTAAATTTTGCATTTATCAATTTTTTGCTTATATGGTCTTGCTACATGAGAATGTATAGCTCGATAATTTATTATTTAATTTTACATGCTTTGGGACACTATATAAATGGCAATGTATTATGTGTATTTTTTGCAACTTGCTTTTTCTCTCTCATTATATTTGGGAGATTTATGCACATTGATCTGAGAAGTAGTTCAGTCTTACTCCTGTACAGTCTTTCATTATAGAAATATGCTATAGTTTATTGATTTATTGTCCCAACAAAGGAAATTTGAGTTGTTTGCAATGGTTTTCTTTTTTTCTTCTTCTTTTTTTTCCCTGACTGTTGCATTCATGGATATATATGTCTCCTGGTCCGTTGTAGAAACAGGGTATACAATGGTATGTGAATTACTGGGTTTTGGTGTATGTGCTTCTTCAATTTTAGTAGATGATTCCATACTGTTCTCCCACCAGCACCGTATACACATTCCTGCTCAGCAACAACCTCTCCTACGCTGGATACTGCCCAACTTTTAAATGTGTGCCAACTGTGTAGGTGTAGAATGGTATCTCATTGTGGCTTTCATTTGCATTTTCCAAATTTTTAACACTCTCTTACCTTTTTAAAGAAATGTTTACTAGCCATGTGTTTTCCCTTCTGTGAAGAAACTCTTCACGTCTTTTATCCATTTTTCTGTAGTCTCATTGGCCTTTTTAACGGAAATATTCAAATATAATTGCAGATTTCTTGCATTTCTGTAAGTTTCTGCTGCGTGTATGTTGAAACTCTGTTATTTCGTGGATAAACATTTAAGATTGTTAGGGCACTACTCCTATGTGAGTTCTGAGTACTGTCACCTCTAATCCTTTGGGTGATTTTTCCATCAAACTCAGATGGTTTCTTTGCACATGTGCCTGGATAAGTATTTTGCATGCTCAAGTGCAACCTTCTACGGTTTTTGTTCCCTCTCTTTGGAACTCTTTCCTTTTGGTGCTCTGCCCTAAGAATTCTAGACATCTAGGTCTCCCTGGGTCCTCAGCTTTGTCTCCTCAGCTTAAGAAGTCTGCCAGACTCTGGGTTCCTCCTCTCTGTGCTGTGTCCTGGAAACTTCCCAAGGTAACACAATGGAGCAGTCGTAGGGCTCATTTGTTCCCTGGCTGTGGATGATCACTGTTCTTTGTTGTCTGAGGCCAAATGTCTTCAATTTCACTGTGTCCTATATTTTGTTTGGTTTTCAGTTGTTTTAGGTGAGAGAGTAAATCTAGACCCTGTTACTACATCTTGGCAGAGAGAAGACATTCAGATCTTTTGTACTGATTTTTAGGAGTTCTTTATGTGTTCTAGATAAAAGTTTGTTATTAGTCATGTATGTAGCAATATATCCTCTTACTTTGTGCCTTGCATTTTAATTTCCTTAATGATTTCTTTTTGTAAATACTATTTCTTAATGTAGTTGAATTTCTGAGTTCTCCCCCTTTAGGTCTAAGCTCTTTGAGTCTTTTGAAGATCTTATTCTCTAACCTGAGGCTACAAAAATATTCTATGTTGTCTTCTAAACATTTTAGAGTTTTCCTATTTAATCCATCTGTTTATTGTGTATATGTGTAGTGAGGTGGGCATCCATTTTCACTAAAAAATATATAAATCAGTTTTCCCAGCATTATTTACTGAAAAGTGCCTCTTTACTGACTAGAATGCCACTTCTTTTGTATATTGAATTTTGTGTATTGAATATGCATGGTATTATTCTGGGGTCTCTATTAAGTCCATTGATCTATAAAGGACTATGCCAGTGCCACACTAAGCTACTTATTATACATTTATTCTAAATCTTAGTATATTTTAAGATAAGTTTCATACAATATTTTTTCAGAGATTTTAAATACTCTTGGCCCATTTATATTTCATACAAATTTTAAAATCAACTTACCAAGTTCCTTAAAAAAACTGTTACGATGGGTTGGAATTGCATAGCATTTATACATCACTATTTGGAGATTCAGAATCTGGATGACATTGAACTTTGTATTCATAAACATGGTATTCCTTCATCTACTTAGATATTCTTGAAAGAAAATTTTACTTCCTTTCTTATCTTTCAATAAAATTTTATAATTTTCTAGACAACATGCTTATACTTCATTTATTATATATACATTTAGGTATTTTTGCTGCTATTTATATAAATGTTATATTTGATAACTGTTACTGTGTATAGAATGCATTGTCCTTTATTAATTTTGTATCAAGCAAGTTTATTGAGCTAAACTCTATAAATTTTATTCTATTTTAATTTATTTTTACTTTAAGTTCTGGGGTACATGTGCAGGATGTGCAGGTTTGTTACATAGGTAAACATGTGCCATAGTGTTTTGCTGCACCTACCAATCCATCATCTAGGTATTAAGCCCCACATGCATTAGCTATTTTTCCTGATGCTCTCCCTCCCCGCATATCCCCTGCCCCAGTCAGGTCCCTGTGTGTGTTGTTTCCCTCCCTGTGTCTGTATGTTCACATTGTTCTGCTCCCACTTATGAGGGAGAACATGTGGCATTGGTCTTCTGTTCCTATGTTAGTTTGCTGAGGATAACGGCTTCCAGCTCCATCCATGTCTCTGTAAAGGACGTGATCTCTTTCCATTTTATGGCTGCATAGTATTCCATGTTGTATATGTACCATATTTTCTTTATCCAGTCTGTCATTGATGTAAACCCTTATTCTTATAATTCATCCTTACATTTTTTTGGAGGTTTTACATAGGTAATCTTACAGTTAACGAATGATTGTTTTGTTTTGTTTTGTTTTTTCCTCTCTAGGGCTTATATTATTTAGTTAGTTTTATTTCAGTGTACCTCTAATTAACAAACCTTATGTAATGTTGAATAGAATTGATTATAGCAGATATCCTTGACTTTTTCTTGATCTTAAAAAGAATGTTTTTTAGCATGTAGGTTTTTTGTAACTATTAATTACTACAATAGGGAGATTGTCTTTTATTTCCAATTTACTAACACTTTTATTCACGTATACATATATGATGTTAATTAACATTTGTATGTATTGAGATGACCACATGGGTTTCTATCGATTAATCAGTGTTCAATTACATTAATGAATTTTCTAATGATAAACTAGTCTTGTATACCTGGACTATAACTCAGATTTGTAAAATATTCTTTTTTATACCTGTTCAATTTGGCAACCCATTATTTTATTTAACACATTTGCAACTGTGTTCATGAGTGAGATTGGCTTATACTTTTTCCTTTACTGTAGTACCATTTTCTGGTTTGGTATCAAGATTATACTAGTCACATAAAATGAAGAGAATATATATATTTTTTATTTTCTGGGAGAATTTGCACAAGAGTAGAATCTTTTGTTTGTTTCATTTGTTAAATAATCGTTGGAACTCAGTTGTAAAACCAACTGGTCTGGCATTTTCTTTGTGGAAGATTTTACTATCAATAATTAGTAACTACTGATTTAATTTCTTAAATTGTCAAAAATTTCAAGTTTTTCATTTCTATTTGAGCCAATCTTGATAAGTTATAATTTTCTAGATTAGTCATTTCCATCTAACTTTTCAAATGTATTTTATAAAGTTTTTAAAATAACATATAGATGCTGTCAGTTTAATCTCTGCAGCTTCTTTAGCTATGTTCCCCTTTGCATTTCTAACATTTATTTTTACCTCCTCATTTAAAAACATACACACCTCAGAGGACTTACTATTTTCTTAGACATTTTTTAAAAACCAGCTTTTGCTTCTGTTAATCTCTATCCTGGGTTTTTTTCTACCTTATTATTTCTAATCTTACCTTAGTTTTTCTCTTCCTGTTTCTTAGTTTCTCCTTCTGTTTTCTTTACCATCTTTCTCTTCCTTCTTTTATTTTTCCTCTTCCTCTTCCTCTTTTATGTGATTGCTCAATAACTTTGAGGTTTGCTTCTTTTCTAATACATACATTAAGGCTTTCTGTTTTGTCAAGGCTTTCTATTTAAGTACTGCTTAAACCAGATGACACAATGTTTTAATATTTTGTGTTATTTAGTTTTTATTATATTTTTGGTAACTACTATTATTTATTCCTTCTTTTTCCCTTAAGTTCTTCGTGTGTGCATTTTCATATTTCTGAACTTTTGGGGTTTCCTAATTATCTTTATTTATTGAATTCTAACTTAATTGGTCAGAAGTTATCTGTATTTCCTCAAACTTGAAATTTATGAAGAGTTTATGGAACAATTTGTGCACAACTTTTGTAGTGTTTTTTGTCTGCTTGAAAAGTATTTATTCTTCAATTGTAGTGTTTGTTATTTTGCAACGTTATGTATATCAATTAGATCAAATCTGTTAATGTCTGACTCTTTTCAGTGGCTGAGAAAGGATTAGTTAAATCCTCCCATTTTGGAGGTGGATTTGACAACTTTTTTTCAGTTGTGTCAATTTTTGCTTCACATATTTTGAAGCCACATTCTCAGGTGCATACACATTTAAAATAGTTTTATCATTATGTAGTGACCCATGTTCTCTCTAGTAATGCTTTTTAAGTCTTTTTTAATGTTGTTTTATTTCGTGGAGGGGCAGAGTATCATATTTTGACTTTCAATTTTCCTATATCTCCATGTTTTCAAAGTGCGAGTATAGTAAACAGCATATCATTGGATTTTTAAAATTTAACAAACACCGCATGTTCTCACTCATAAGTGAGAGCTGAACAATGAGAACACATGGACACAGAGAGGGGAACAGCACACACCAGGGCCTGTTGCGCGGTGGGGGGTGAGGGGAGGGAACTTAGAGTACAGGTCAATAGGTGCAGCAAACCACCATGGCACAGGTATACCCATGTAACAAACCTGCATGTTCTTGCACGTGTATCCCTTTTTCTTAAGAAGAAATAAAGAAAAACAAAAATAAAAAAGTTAAATATGCTACTGAGGCAAATAAACCACTAACAGCTGAAAAAAAAATTTAGTCTGACAATGTTTTTTCACCAAGTTTACTTCATTGACTTATATTGTTAGAATGGATCAGTTTTATTCTGTCCTACCATCTTACTTTATGCTTTTTATTTTGCTAGCTATGTATTTTTCATTTTTTTATTTTCTTGCTCTTTTTTTGATGTGTTTAGTTTTCCCCAACTGTCATGATGGTTAGGAGTATGAGCTCTGAGATCCAACTGTCTCAGTTAGAATCTTAGCTTTAGCGCTTACTAATCTGGGCAAGTTACTTAACCTCTCTATTTCTGTTTCTTTTTCTAAAAAAGGGTGGCAGTTACTTTATAATGTTGTTGTGAGGAGTTAATATATATAACATGCTAGAATGGAGCCTGGCACAGAACTTGCTATTTGGCTTTTCTTTAAAAACTACAAGTTTCATTTCTAGGAGTGCTTTAGTATAAATTTTGACCTAAATACAAAATGTAACAAAGTGAAATGTTAATCAATATCTTTTTTCCTCTTCTTAACAATATAAATGCCTGAGAACACTTTAACTCTGATATTTTACCATTTGATTTCTAGGGTATTTTCTTTTTTGCTATAGTATTTTAGTTTTATCTACTTGTTACTCTTTTTAATTCTCACAAAATAGAAAATTTATTATTGGTTTATATGTTAATAGTTTGTTTAGATTATCTACAAATTTACTTTTTTTTGACTATTCTGTCTTTTCTAATGTTTAATATAATACATTTTCTTAATTTATTTTCATGCTAAATTTAATATAATAAAATGACTTAAAGAATCAAAACAAGATTGTTTCTGAAACCATCAATATCTTGCCACTTTCATGTCCCCTTCTCTAGAAGGCAACTCTTTTAACTGTTTCAATTCATCTTTTTACCATTGACTTCTGAATTTTAAATTAACATGCTAATATTACTAGTTCTTGATGTTTTCCACTGTAGGCATAATCAGTTAACTTCTCATTGTGAAAGATGAGGATTTATCTCTTTGTTAGTTTTCTTTCCTTCTATCTTCCTACCTTCACTACTCCGTGAAAGATTCCAACACCATAATCCTCCCCAAATAATCAGATTTTAATTGTATTTAGATCGGTGGTCAGAGTTTACCTCATTGTAACCACTGAAACTTATTTACACCTGAACCACATAGTATACTATCATTATTTTTATTTTCCAGAACAACATTTTCACACAAAGTTAACACTTGTTTTCTATTTGTTCATTTTGTTTTCTGTGTGTTTATTGCTAAATCTAATATTTTTTATTTCTATACATTTTCTCTCATTCTAACACACTAGATAGCCCTAGTGATTAGTGAGGTAAGGAATCTTTCATGTACTTATAACTACTAATCATTAGAGAAATGCAAATCAAAACCACAATGAGACATTGCTTCACACATAATATGATGGCTACTATTAATAAAAGAGAAAACAGAAAATTTCAACTGTCAGCTAGATCGTGAAAAAATAGGACACCTTGTGCTCTGTTGGTGGGAATGTAAAATGGTGCAGGTGCTATGGAAAACAGTATGGTGGGTCTTCAAAAAATTAAAAAGAGGGCCGGGCGCGGTGGCTCATGCTTGTAATCCCAGCACTTTGGGAGGCCGAGGCGGGCGAATCACGAGGTCAGGAGATAGAGACCACGGTGAAACCCCGTCTCTACTAAAAATACAAAAAAATTAGCCGGGTGTGGTGGCGGGCGCCTGTAGTCCCAGCTACTCGGAGAGGCTGAGGCAGGAGAATGGCGTGAACCCGGGAGGCGGAGCTTGCAGTGAGCCGAGATTGCGCCACTGCACTCCAGCCTGGGCGACAGAGCGAGACTCCGTCTCAAGAAAAAAAAAAAAAAAAAAAAAAAAATTAAAAAGAGAATTACCGTATGATTTAGCCATTCCACTTCTGGGTATATGCCCAAAAGATCTGAAAGTAGAGTCTTGAAGAGATACTTGCATATTATGTACATAGTAGCATTATTCAGAATAAACTGGAAATAACCCAGTGTCTCTTGAGAAATGGTGGATCAACAAAATGTGGTACATACGTATGATGAAGTTTCACCAAGCTTTAAAAAGAAAGAAAATTCTGACTCACGCTACAGCATGAATGAAGCTTGAGGACATTATGCTGTGCAAAATGAATCAATTACAAAAGACAAATACTGTGTAATTTCACTTATTTGAGGTACCTAGAGTAGTCAAAACCAGAAAGTAGAATGGTGGTTATTAGGGGCTTGGAGGAGGAAGGAATGTTGAGTAATTGTTTAATTTTTTCAATGTTTTAGTTTTGAATATTTAAGAAACTCTGGAGAAATGATAGTGTTGACGGTTGCTAAACAATATGAATATATTTCATGTCACAGAACTATACACTTAAAAATGGTTAAGATGGTAAATTTGATGTTGTGTATTTTACCATAATTAGAACAATATTTTTGTTAGTTCAAGATGCACATTAAAATATTACAGATTGAATGAGGAAGCTTGGGTGGATTCAGACAAAAAAGATTGGCAAAATGTTGAAAACTGCTGCAGATGAGTGACAAGTACATGGATTTCATGCTCTTCTACTTTTATGACTGTTGAAAGTTCCATGATAATTTATTTTTTTTAAATAGAACTTATGTAATAGTTAATTTTATGTGTCAACTTTACTGAGCTATGAGATGCCCACATACCAGGTAAAATATTATTTCTAAGTGTGTCTGTGAGTATGTTTCTGAAATGGATTAGCATTGGAATTGGTAGACTGAGTAGAGAAGATTACTCTCATCAATGTGGGTGGGCATCATCTAATCAGCTGGCTTGAATAGAACAAAAGGCAAGGAAGGGAAAATTTGCTCTGAGCTGGACACTTATTTCTTGCCCTCATACATTGGCACTCCTGATTCTCAGACTTTCAGACTTAGATTCAGTTATACCACCAGCTTAACAGCTTTCCTGGTTTTCCAGAATGCAGATAGAAGACTGTGGGACTTCTTGGTTTCCAAAATTGAGTGAGCCAATTACTATAATAAAAATATATCTATACCTTATTGGTTTTGCTTTTCTGGAGACTCCGGACTAATACAACATACTAGATATTCTATTTGTATCATCTTCTTGAGGAAATAGCTCTCACAGCCTGTCGCCTGCTCAAACAGACTGGGTACTCCCTGTGTCTGCTGCATAGCTATCATCCTGGAAGTTTCCGTTTGCCTTTATACTCCTGCATGAGTTTGCCAGGACTGCCAAAACATAATACCTTTTGTCTGTGTTCACACATTCCTGATCTCTCTCTCTCTTTTTATAAGGACACTAGACATTTTGGATTAGACCCTCACCCTTATAACCTCATTTAACCATCATTACCTCCTTCAAGACCCTATCTCCAAATCCAGTCACTTTGGGGGTTAGAGCTTTAATATATAAATTTTGAGGGGCCACAATTTAGTCGATATCTAATAGGGTTTGACTGTGTCCCCACCCAAATCTCATCTTGAACTCTAGTTCCCATAATCCCCACGTGTCATGGGAGGGACCTGGTGGGAGGTAATTGAAACACAGGGACGGTTACCTCCATGCTGTTCTCATGATAATGAGTGAGTTCATCTACCTTCACTCTGCACTTCTCCTTGATGCTGTCATGTGAAGACGGGCATGTTTGCTTCCCCTTCTGCCATGATTGTGAATTTACTGAAGCCTCCCCAGCCCTGAGGGATTGTGAGTCAATTAAACCTCTTTCCTTTATAAATTACCCAGTCTCAGGTATATCTTTATTAGCAACATGAGAACAGAGTAATACAATATCACTGTGATTTTCTTTGTCAATTTCTTCTCCTGAATTTCTTTTTTCCTGGATCCTAGATCTTTATCTTTCTTGATTATGTCATTGTTTTAGTAAAATTTATCCTCCAGTAATATCCAAAGAGAGGAAATTTTTGAGAGCTCCTATATCTGAAAATATCTTTTTCCCATTCTCACACTTAATGGTTTCATGGCTGAATTGTGGTTACAAATATTGAGGAGTAATTTCCCCTCTCCAGGACCAAGTTTGAATCAAGCTAATTTTTTTGTTCTCTCTTTCTGCAGGTTGGGTTTGTCTCCAGTTTTTTTTTTGCACAGGATATGAAGTCCTTGCATACCAGCTTTTTGTGACCATCTCTATTTATACTTTTCATCTTTGATGCATCTTAGACTTTGTCTCCTTTCTCCCTTGTTCCACAAGCCGTTAAAATGAAAGCTCGGATGGTCTGAACTTAGCAGACACTCCCAGTACAAAAGCCTGCATCGCTACTCACTTATGCCTCTGAATTACCCCTCCCCTTTTGTTTTTGGGTCACCTAACCTCCTGCTAGAGTAACAATGCATTAAAAAGTGTATTTCCTATATGTAATACAACAATCATAATTGTTTGGAGGGTGGCTCTGAGTATGCAGTCCACCTGGAAACAGTCGTCTTATTCATCATAAAGGACATCATGCTTTTAGAATGTGGGCATAATTGCAATGGGAGAAAATTTCTAATGGACAAATGAGTTATTAATATCATTCATATAGTAAGATTTACATGAAAAGTACTAACAAATATTGGCCTTTAAATGATTTTTATCCAATTTCAGTTATAATTGTTAGTTATCAATTTGAATATTAGTTTTTTGTAGAAACAATGTTGTTTAGTTCTGCTTGGTCTAGCTAGTACTTGTGGAGAATGAGCAACTCCACCTCATTACGTGTTCCTGCTAAGTGACATTGACCTGTTAAAATTGTCAAAACTTGTTTTAGTACGTTAGTTGCACTGCTTTCCAATTGTATAAATTATGTTTTGCACTTCTTAGTCTTGATAAATGAAGTAGTTTGGTCATCAGTTGACTTTTTCTTCATCATTCTGTGTATTACTAAGAGCAGCATGGTCCAATGGCAGAATCTTAGACTTCTAAGATCTGAATACAAATCTTAGCACTGTTACTTACTAACGGTGTGATCTTATTCAAGTTACTTGTAAATGATGTGGTGAAGCCAGCTTGTGTTGGCTCACAAGAGCCTATTGAGTTTGTGTGAGCTGATTCTTTAACACAGACTTTATTAAAAATTACTTACATAAGCTTATAGGTAAATAATGTATATCAAAAACAAAGTAAATCCTTAAAGTCATTACTTAACTAATTACCAAATTTCACTGTTTTCTATGGCCTTGAGGTAATTTAGATCTCTTGTATCTGAATAGGAGAAACACTGTAATATGGTGTGCTGCTACCGCTGGTCTTTTCCCAGCTCTGCCTTCACTAATATCACGGTTGCATAAATTGGCTGATGCTAGAAATCATTATTTGATTTATTGTTTGCTAGTTGTCTAGACCTTAGAAAGTGATAGGAAACATGTTAATAATACGGATTCAACTTAAAAGTGTGTCATGTCTGTGGCTGTGGTGTTGTGAGTAGCACCAAAAATTGAGGAGACAGTTACCAGTGTTTGAAAACTGTTACCTGATTCAACAAAGAAGTAGCTCATGTCAGTGGTAAAAAGTGAAGTTCTGGTACATCTTTTGTCTTCTTTTCCTTCTACCTGTGAATATAAGGAAAAACATTAACCAAAAGTCATATGATAACTACATGCATTTGTCAAATTACAACTGTAGGTTGGCTACTGATATGGTTTGGCTCTATGGTGTCCCCCACCCTTCCCCAAATCACATCTTGAATTGTAATCCCCATGTGTTGAGGGAAGGTCCTGTAATCCCCACACATCAAGGGAAGGAGGTGATTGGATCATGGGGGTGGTTTCTCCCATTGTTCTCATGATAGTGAATGAGTTCTCATGAAATCTGATGGGTTTATAAGTGTTTGAAAGGAAGCGCTCCTCCTTCACTACTTCTCTCTTTTTTGCCACCTTGTGAAGACAGTACCTGCTTCCTCTTCCCCGATGATTGTAAATTTCCTGAGGCCTCCCCAGCCATGCAGAACTGTGAGTCAATTAAACCTCCTTTGTTTATAAATTACCCAGTCTCAGGTAGTATCTTTATAGCAGTGTGAGAACAGACTAATACAGCTACCAATATGACTTTGGCAAAAATCTAAAAGAGCATCCTATGAGAATCAGTTGGTTATATGGAGTTCACAGAAAAGGGCATTGCATAGTTTATTATTTGTAAATTGTGTATTATACATACTTTATATCAGCAAAATTGATGATAAACATATATACATATACGTCTATACTTATTTTTTAACATGTAGCCAGTTAAATATATACCAATACACCATTGCTTAGGCTGAGATTAAGCTTTTTCATTTATTAAATCAATCATTCAAACCTATGAGCATCATACTTCAAAAATTTTAGTTTTGTGTTTGTTCCTATTTCATTCTATGAATACCACTCTTCTTTTATCCCCATTCCTCTAAGCCCCATATGTAGACATAACTTGAGAGTCATTGGAATGTGTAACACTGTTTGCTTCTATAATTACATGGCTCCAAAGTAAAATACTTTTGAATATTCATAGCTTTTTTTTGTATAGATATTTAGTATTCTACCTCGATATCAATGACCACTTTTGCTTTTGTCAGAGCTCCTTCTTTTAGCAGCCTCTTCCGTATCCTCATGGTGCTGTCCATGACTTCTTATCACTCCTGCTGTCCTGAGGTTGGAACTGGAGAATATACCTAATCCTTTTAGATCTGTGCACAAAATATGAGTATGTAGATGCTCAATGAGGTGATTGTTTTCATCTATTTTACTCTAGCTGTGACCTCTTTTCTTACATAATAATTATAAGATATTATATATTAGGCTTATAAAAAGGGATTGCGAAAAATGTAATAAACAGCCCCTCATATACCTTCTACCTTGTTTAATGAGTGAAACATAAGAGATGCATTTGAAGGCCCTGTAGACCCCTCCCTGGTTCCATTTCCTTCTGTTTTCCTCAAAGGTAATCACTCACCTGAACTGATCATTCCCAGGCATGTGATATTTCTACCTCACATGTATATGCTCAGAACATACGTGGATTGTTATACATATTTTTAAATATATAAAATATGATAAACATACTGGATATGTTCTTTTATTAAATTAATGGACTTTATATTTTAGATCAGTTGTAGGCTTACAGGAAAATTGAGCAGAAAGAGACCTCCTCTGACTCCAGCCCACATTTGGATAAATGCCCTTCCCTGGTTTCTGAAAAAGAAAAGGCATTTACATTGGCTGTTATGTAAATTCCCCAAAACCTAAGACACAGCATAGTTCACTCTGGTATCCCCTGGACTTGGTATCCTGTTTGACACATAACATTTGTTGAATCAAGGGCAGTATGAATGAATGAATTTCAGATAGCAATATCATATAAACAATGGTGGAAACCAGGGCTCCCTCCCCTCCAGAGATGGACTGGACCAGCACAGCCTCCATTGTCAGAGAAAAGGAGAATAGGGTTTAAATGTCAAGGGCCACACATAAAGTCCCAAGATCCTGTCATGCATAAGGACAAGGTGTGTCAGTCATGACCAGGGGGGGAATGTTTGCAAGGAGGAGATGTTTTCAACTCAGATATTCATAAGCCAGGGCCTGCCTCTGTTTACCAGCTGGGAGATCTTCAGATAATGAACCATGAAAGCCTGCTATGCAGCGGCGCTATGCAATAATTTTTCGTTTGCCACCAGTCAGCTTCAGGGATCAAGGACAGCTAAACACATAACCCGCTCATGCATGTTATTTTAAAGGCATATTTTAAAGTTATAAATATGGTACATTGAGTTAATGAGGTATGTTCTTTTGGTGACAAATATTTACATTCCACATATGCCTCTTGATGTCAAGAGTGTAACTGTTTCATTTTCTTCTTTTTCTCAGGAGGCTGGGATGCAGATGGAAAAGGCCCTTGTGTCTGGGACACATTTACTCATCAGGGAGGAGAGAGAGTTTTCAAGAACCAGACTGGCGATGTAGCTTGTGGCAGCTACACTCTGTGGGAGGAAGATTTGAAATGTATCAAACAGCTTGGATTGACTCATTACCGCTTCTCTCTTTCCTGGTCACGTCTGTTACCTGATGGGACGACAGGTTTCATCAACCAGAAAGGCAAGTGTTTCTTAAAAATAGAAGGTTGCAGCTTTAATTCAAGGTTATTGCTGCAGTCTGGCATAATTAATCCAGTATGCTATTCTGCAATGTAGCTTTCAAATTGCAAGTTTTTAGAGTGATTATGGGATAAATTTTTTGAAATGGGTTTGCATTAGTTTTCACAGTAATATTTTGGTTTTCTTTGACTCTTGAGATCTTTTCTGGGGATGGTGAGTGGGAGGGAGGTTAGAATAAGTGTTTTATTATGTAACATGAGTGTTAATCTGAAGGTAAATTTAAAAAATTTGTCTTAAACTATTTTCAGTTGTGTAACCCTGTGATGAGTTATGAAAAGTTCTGAAGAACTTGAGATGATTCTAAGCACTTCAATTAGGGCTGAATTAGTGGAGCTAATTAACTAGCATGGGGTTAACACCAAAGCCCCTGGAGTTCACTTACTGAAGATTAAGTCAAGCTACATCACTTACTATCTATATAAACATCTCTTGGGCATCTCTCAGTGCCTCAGTTTCCCCATGAACATAAAAGAATGCTGTAATAGTGACTAATTCAGAGTTGTTGGAAGGTTAAATGAAATAATCTTTGTAAAGTGCTTAACACAGTAGCTAACATTTCAAAAGCATTTAGTAAGTGTTAGCTATTCTTCTTCTTATGCCTTGTAAGTAAAAGGACCAGCCATTGCTCTATTGAATGCCTGTTATTTATGAGGTATTTTCACCCATTTTCTTTAATTCTTACCAACAGTAGGGAAGGCATAGTGATCATATTTTACAGAGGTGTATGTCCAAATCCACATATTTGGCAAATGGCCAATCTGTTATTTAAACCTAAGGTCTAGCTAGCTCTTTCTACAAAACATGGTTGGAAAACTGTGACCTGAAGGTCAAGTGTGGCCTGTCACCTATTTTTGTAAATAAAGTTTGATTGAAACATAGCCACGCCTGTTCATTATGCATCATCTACGTTTACTTTTCCACTTTAATGGCAGAATTGAGTAGTTAGAGCAGAGACCATATGGCCTGCAAAGCCTCAAATATTTGCTATCTGGTCCTTTACAGGAAAAGTTTGCCAACCCTTGCAATACAACATATGGTTTCTTAATGAAGACACTTTATTAGTACTTTGTCTTAGAAAAGATTTTACACTGTCCATAGGGCTGGGACTAGGTGAAGCAATGGGGTGCCTAGGGCATAAAATTTAAGGAGAGCCTCTTTAATTAAAGGAGAAGCCTCACTTGCATGACCTAAGAGAACACCTGCTTGCCTCGCCATACTTCCCACCCCAAGAACCTTCACTAATACAAAGGCATTATTCATGAGTAACTTATATGATTCCCTATATAGAACAACCCTTGATGACAATTCCTAGATGGGCTTGTGCGCTTGAAAAGAAAAGCTCATTTTATTTAAGGTGGGATAATCTTCACATCGTGAAATAGAATTACAACTCATGAACTCACATGTAGTATCAGCCTTAGAGCAGCGTCCCCAAAATAGGGACAGTTTAGGATCAGCAGGCTCATTCCCTGATTCTAAAGACATTGGCCCATGACCAGTTGCTGCTGATTAGATGTCTACTTTCTTGCCATCTCTGACTAGTTTTATTTTTTATGTTGAATGGAAGGTAATTTGTTGTTCAGTTTAAAAGTGAACTTATTATCTTCAATCTTCCTAATCCAACATCGTATTCTCCCTTCTTTCTGGCACCACCATACTCCAAAGTCTAAAAAACAAAAGTAACCTTTGAATCCTTTCTTGTCTTTTCTTCCTCCATCTAATGGGTTGCTGGATATGGTCCATTCTAATTATGACTTTTTAATTTATCTTCTAATCCCTCTTTTTGCCTCTGCCCTAGTTTAGGTATTTATCATTCTTACAAGGACTTTTTGATATATCCTTGATGAATCTATCTGTTTTCACCTTGTGTCTGTCCTTTACTTTCTATAAGATGCCATCATAACAATTTTCCTAAAGCTTGACCCAAATCATATTGGTTTGGATCATCTCCTGCTGAAAATGAAGCAAGATGCGTGGTGGCTCATGCCTGTAATCCCAGCATTTTGGAAGGCTGAAGCAGGCGGATCACCTGAGGTTGGGAGTTCGAGACCAGCCTGACCAACATGGAGAAACCCCATCTCTATTAAAAATACAAAATTAGCTGAGTGTGGTGGTGCATGCCTGTAATCCCAGCAACTTGGGTGGCTGAGGCAGGAGAATCTCTTGAACCCAGAAGATGGAGGTTGCCGTGAGCCAAGATCGTACCATTGCACTCCAGCCTGGGCAACAAGAGTGAAATTTGGTCTCAGATAATAATAATAATAATTTAGTCACCCAAAGCCTCAATATACAGTCCAAAACAATATAAACTCCAAAAACTTTGCAGTTTTGGAGGTGATTACCCCATGTGTATGATCATGCAATATCCCAAACACACATTGGCACAGGTCTATAATCTTTTATCTGTAAGTATAAGTAACCCACTACTTATTAAACATACCATGCAGTTTTCCACCTTGTAGGAATTTGTTTAAGCTTTTTATTCTGCCTAGAATGGGCTTTCATTAACCCCAACTCCACCTGCTGAAGGCCTGTCCTGCTGTTCAGGGCTAGCACAATTGCCCTCTTCTTTATAGTATTTCTCTATTCTAAGCCAGAAAAAAAATCTCTCTTTTTTTTTAATTCTCATGACACTTTGCAAAGCTCTTATGATATTTCTCACATTCTTCATTGTTAACTGTTACTATATCCCATGTTAGACTATGGGTGCCTTAAGTTTAATTCAATTCAACCAAAGTGTGCTGAATGTCTATCGTGTCAGGGACTGTGCTAAGTCCTCATGACATTCACATTAGAGAATCCCTGGAATTGTTTACAGTGTAATGGGTAGATAATTCTGTCTTGTTACCCTTGTAATCTAGTCCAGCACCATCCATGGAAGGGATTCAGTAAAAATTATTTAATTCAATTGAATTAGTCAATAACAATCATAAAAATAACTCTAAGGGTAGTAATGCTTGCCTTTCATTGAGCATATAATATACAGAGCTCACCATGCAAACATTGCACATATTTTTGTTAATTTAATGTTCGTAACAGTCATATGAATGAGGGGCATCTCTAAACAGAAGGAATAATGCTAATATGGGAAATAAGGTTAGGCATAAATTTGCCAAGATGACAAATTTAGTTAGGTTCAACCTAGGCTTGTCTGACATAAAAAATCTTGCATCTAGTCTAGAGCTCAGTCAGTCTGGCCAAACCACTTGAATTCTCTGTGCTACAGTTTCCCTGTTGGTTAAACGAAGTGGAGGCCTCATGGTACGAAAACTCCTTGCACTCATTCTAGGAGTTTGGAGTTTTTACTGAGCTTCCATTTGGATGGTAAACACCACCACCAACAACAAAAACCAAAAACCCACCAACTTGTAGTATTGGTCCACAATGCCATATCTGAAGTTCTAAAATCAAAAGGCTCTTATTACTAAATCTTTCTAAAATTAAATTGGCAGCAAAAGCTAACTTGAATTGTTGTGAATATTTATTCTGTTTGGTGAGAATATTTATTTATTTTACTACAGACATATTAGGAGATACTGACTCAGATTCACTGAGAGCGTTAATATATGGTATATGCTCTGTGTTTCCTTTCTAAAACATTCTGAACTCATATGCCCCTAAGATATTCAGACACAAGATTATGTACCTGTACCAATATGTCGACATATTAAGCTTTGAAAACCAACTTGAGATACTCAGAAGTTCATAGAGACACACTGTAGATCAGCAATCCAAGAGCAAGGAAACCGAAACCACTGGAGAGTGGGGGTGGTGGTACTGAAGTCATGGAAACCACCTGAATATTGTGGAGAAATTGCTCGTGCAGATCTCACGTGGGGATCACATGCCCGTAGCACTGAGATTTTTGTGTTTGGCCCTAGCTTTGGTAAAACCATGGCTGATTAATATTACAGACTTTGCTTTGAACAAGAGGGCACTGGAGGTGCATCCAGGAGGTGGAATTTCAATAAGCAGTTGTTCATTCTTGTGCAGTGATCTGTTGAAGCAGTTGGAATGGTTTTAACTTGGAAAGGCCATCTCTTTTTTCCCATTTAAATATTTTCCCAAAAAGCATGCAAAGAATTAGAAAACCCCTGTCACTGTTCTTCCCAAGGAACCCCCTTTTTGTGTTTGACTATCCATTTCAATACTTGATTATAGGACATTTGGAAACTTGTAAAATTCTGTGTCCCCAAACTAGAAGAATGTTTTTATGAAGTGGAATTGTTACAGACTGTCTCTTTCAAATGTCAGTTTTTCAAGGTTTAACAAGAAAAGATTGGGTTGGCAACTGAAATCACATATTCCTGTATTTCTCAACTATTCAAGTACATGTTATATCTGACACAAATGTAAATTTCAGGTGATTAGTGGGAAGCCCAAGTATGGAAATAAAAAAAAAGGGGAATATTTATGCAGAATTTAGTGCACACTTTAAGATTTAAAATATGAGTTCTCTTAGCAGGAATGGTTTAAATAAATTAACTAAACAAGCATTAATATTGTATTCTATGTTGGGCACTATAATAGACTGAAAATGGCCCTCTAAAGGTGTTCATGTTCTGATTCTTAGGAATTGTGAGTATATTAGCTTGCATGGTAAAACAAACTTTACAGATGTGATTAAGGGAAGGATTTTGAGAGGAGGAGATTGTCCTGGACTATCTGTGTAGTCCCAGTATAATTACATGGGTCCTTAAAAGAGAAAGGTAGAAAGATCAGAGTCAGAGAGAAGAGGTAAAAGAGATAATGATTAAAGCAGAGGTCAAAGAGAAGAGGTGAGGATGAAGATGGGAGAAGAAGCCATGAGGGAAGGAATGCACGTGGCCTCTACTGCCTGGAAAAGTAAAAAGATGGGTTCCACCTGAGAGCCTCCAGAAGGAATGTAACCTTGCTGACATCTTGACTTCAGCCCAGTAAGCACTGTTTTGGACCTCTGGCCCTTAGAACTGTAACATAATGCATTTGTCTTGGTCCTGCCACTAAGTTTCTGGTAATTTGTTTTAGCAGCAATAGGAAACTAATACAGGCAGTGTGGCAAGAGAACACAGGAGCAATTAAATTAATTGATGGGAGGTGGAGAATCACGAGATCAGGAGATCAAGACCCTCCTGGCCAACATGGTGAAACCCCGTCTCTACTAAAAATGCAAAAATTAGCTGGGTGTGGTGGCAAGTGCATGTAATCCCAGCTACTCGGGAGGCTGAGGCAGGAGAATCACTTGAACCAGGGAGTCAGAAGTTGCAGTGAGCTAAGATCGCACTCCAGCCTGGGTGACATAGCGAGATTCTGTCAAAAAAAAAAAAAAAAAAAAAAGAAAGAAAGAAAAGAAAAGAAAAGAAACTGATGGTGTGAATGGTGTGAATCTAGAAAGGTATGAACCAAAGAAAGGTGTAAACTTGATGCATGGTAGGCATGAGATCAAAATGAATTCTATGTTACTTTTTTTGTTGAAGGAGGATTCTAGATCAATTTTTTTTTTTTAATTTGAGACATCATCTTGGCAAGTTCCAGCCATGCCCTCTTCTAGGGGAATTCCCCTATATCTTTGTTTTATACAATCCTGCTTGACTCCAGGTCACAGCTGACAGGACAAAGGAAAGACATTTTTCCCTGGATTTATAATGAGCTGTGACCTAATGGAAAAATACGAGCTTGCTCCATTGTTTTCCTCCCTCAAGGATGTTTGGAATTGAGGTACTGAGAGGCTGAGTTGGTTGGTGGTTGGCACTGGGGCTCAGAAGTAGCTTTGGCAGATGGGACGGCCATTTTGAGACCATGGCAGATTGAATGTGTAAAGAAAACTGGTTCTTTCTTAAGTATATATTTTTCGGTTTTGTCTCTGCTGCTTGAATCAGAAGGGAAAGCTGTTTCTGAAAGAAGAAATGGAGCAGATGTGTTGAGAGAAACTGGGATGGAAGAGATCAGTTTTCCCTGAGAAGCAAAGATTTTCTCAGCTCCCAACTTCAATTCTTTTGACTTCCACTTGCCGTTATTTTCTGTCATTGAGTCCCTGATCTATTTCTGTCATTTAAAATAATGTCCACTGCATCTGTATCTACTACCCAACTGCCCCCAATGCCACCTTTGTATTTGAGTTCATCTGGGTTGGTTGGTTTTTCTTGTATCCAAAAGACCTCTACCTCAAATATGTTTCATATTTTCTAAGATCAAATAAGCAGAAATGAGCTTAATTAGAGAAGATAATATTGACTATGAAAGAAAGCTATAGAAGTTTTAATCCTTAAAATAATCAATTCTTTCCTAAATACCCAGAAGCAGAATGGGATCCAAATGACCTCTCAAAGTTTCAAAATCCCTGGATTGGTAACAGGTGATCATTTAAAAAATACACATTTATTCAGAGAATTTGTTTATCAGTGACTTACACTGTTCTGAAAAACAAAGTTAAATAACCCTTTGACAGATTTATTCTCATTCAATACTCACATGCTCCTAAGGCGGCAGTATTAACATTCCCATTTTACAGATGAGGATACTGAGGTGTAGAGAGACCAAGTGATTTGTCCAAGATCCTTTGACTGAGTTTTCTGAGTCTGGGGCTCCCCTCTTAAAAATCCCACTCTGGCCGGGCGCAGTGGCTCAAGCCTGTAATCCTAGCACTTTGGGAGGCTGAGGCGGGTGGATCACGAGGTCAGGAGATCGAGACCATCCTGGCTAACACAGTGAAACCCTGTCTCTAATAAAACTACAAAAAATTGGCCAGGTGTGGTGGCGGGTGCCTATAATCCCAGCTATTCGGGAGGCTGAGTCAGGAGAATGGCGTGAACCCAGGAGGAAGAGCTCTCAGTGAGCCGAGATTGCGCCACTGCACTCCAGCCTGGGTGACAGAGTGAGACTTCATCTCAAAAAACAACAAAACAAAACCAAAAAATTCCCACGCCACTTCATGGAAAAGTTTCATTACAATATTGTATAAACTGTACGATCGAGAAGTGAAGTGCTTAATTCTGGGATAGTGAATATTAATTATGCAATGCCCTGTTGCTCTGCTGTGCTGATGAGTGAGAAAAAATTTTCTTAAAATTTACTTATCTTCATTTCAACGGACGGCTATCATGTGGTTTGAATTACATTGATTGGCCATCATTAATGACTTCTCCACAAAGGGGGGAAAAAGGAATTTGTTATTGTGATCAGGTCTGAAGTAGGTGACCATGAAGGCTGGTGAAATAGAGTCACATGTTTCTGGTTCAGGAACATTAGTAAACATGAGAAGTGGGATGTCATAGTGAGAACAGCTCAGTCTTTGTAGTGAGACAGACTGGGATTAAATGTGGGCCATGACATTTGTCAACACTGAGACTCTCTGAATGTCAGTTTTCTCATTTTTAAATGGGAATAAAAACACCCATCTCTAGAGCTCAGTGCTTGGATTTGGCAAAATGCATGACATCTGGTACATATAGTACAAGTTCAGTAAATGAAAGCTAATATTATTTTCATGTTCAAAGTCAATGGAAAGAGTTGGCTATGAAAACCCTCACACATACCAATACCCAGATTATTTTATCATATTATCTTTAGATATCTCATTTACAAAGGTAGAAATGTGGATTTACAGGGGTCCAGGGGTGGGATGGTGAAATACTCTTTCATTGAGAGAAAAAAGGAAAGTTTATAAAATTTCATGAGTATATTAGTTTTACTGCTACTGTAACAAATTATCACATATGAGCTGCTTAAAACAACAATTTGTTACCTTAGAGTTCTGTAGGTCAGAAGTCTGACATGGGTGTCTGTGAGGCTGAAATCAAGATACCTGCAGGGCTGTGTCTCTTTCTGAGGGATCTTTGGAAGAGTCTGTCTCTTGGTGCATTCAGGTTGTTGGCAGAATTCAGTTCCTTATGATTGTAGAACTGAGGTCTTTATTATCTTGCTGGCTATCAGCTAAGGACTGTTCTTAGCTTTGAGAAGCCGTCTGCATTCCTTGGCTCATGGTAGGTTTCCTTCCTCTATTTGCTTTCTTTCTTTTTTTTTTTTTGTTTTGAGACAGAGTCTCACTCTGTTGCCCAGGCTGGAGTGCAGTGGCGCGATCTCGGCTCACTGCAAGCTCCGCTTCCTGGGTTCACGCCATTCTTCTGCCTCAGCCTCCTGAGCAGCTGGGACTATAGGCACGCACCACTACACCCAGCTAATTTTTGTATTTTTTTAGAGATGGGGTTTCACCATGTTGACCAGGTTTGTCTCAAACTCCTGACCTTGTGATCCGCACAACTTTGCCTCCCAAAGTGCTGGGATTACAAGCATGAGCCACCGTGCCCTGCCCCCTTCCTCCATTTTTAAAGCCAGCAATAGTGGGTTGAGTTTCTCTCAAGCTGCCACTTCTCCTCCTCTTCCATTGTTGCATCTCTCTGACCCACTCTTCTGTCTTACTCTTCCACTTCTAAAAACTCATGTGGTTATATTGGATCCACCTGGACGCTCTAGGGAACTCTCCCCAATTCAAGGTCCATACCTTAATTGCATCTGCCAAGTCCCTTTTGCCATGGAAGGTAACATGTTCACCCATTTCATGGGTTAGAGAATGGACATCTCTGGGGGGAGGATGAGTTATTCTGCTACCAAGTGAGAAATAGCACAGAAGTGTGTCTTCCAAATATGGAGTTGTTATGCATGATTCACAGTACATTCCAGTTTGCAAAATAAATGAGCTGGTGTCAGAAATACCCACTTACCCAGACAGAGAGAAAACACATGATTGTGCATAATTTGGCTTCTGCTTACCTTGCTCATCTCTCACCATTCTATTCCTCTTTTGACACATTCTTCTTATACTGAACTTTTTATTCCCAGAAAGTGAGTGAATATACAAACACTGGCCAGGTCATATATGATAATAAAACTCAGACTGACAAAGGAAACCCAGGAAGCCAAACCTTAGCCTCTGCAGCAGTCAGCCCAGAATAGTCACAATGTGGTCAACTGATACCTTCTCTATTTTCTAACCCCTGCTCCCTGCTTCCAACTCAGGAGCAACCTGAGAAAACCAAATGTGCTCCCCAAACTAATCAGAAAGGATGCCCTGCTTCTAGTTAGCTCTCCAATAGCTTCCCAAGGCCAACACCCTTTAATCAGGGCACACCCAAGGGTTCTCTTTTTTGCACTCTAAAGCTTTTCCTCTGTCCTGACTGTATTTGAATACCTGCCAAATGCAAGTATTGGTGGCTGACTCTCTTGCTATAGCAAACTCTGAGTAAATAGTCTGTTTTTCTCATTTGAGTGGTCTTTATTTTAACATTTCCTTTGTGTATTTTTTTGTTTCCTCTTTTTCTCTTCCTTGATCACATTTTTCTCCTTACCTTAAGTGATTAACTTGTATTCATATTTTAAATATCAGCTTAGATGTCACTAATAACAATAATAATTACTATTTCGGTGATAGCTAACCTGTACTGAGCCCTTACCATATGCCAAGAACTGTTCTAAACATGTTTAATTTATCAACTCATTAAACTCTCACAACGATTAATTGAAGAAGTTTTCTCATTATCCACATTTCTCATACAGGAAAAGATAATTCAGAGAGATTAAGGATCTTGCCTAAGGTTGCAGAGCTAGTAGGTGAAAGACTTAGGACAGAATTTAGGTGGTCTGGCACCATAATTCACTCTTGAAACAATTATGCTACATTGCTTTCAGAATATTTTCAAATACCCTGAGTTTAGGATGGATATCCCTTCTCATATGTTTAAATAGGACTCTGTAATTTATCTACTACTCTATTATAATTGTTTATGAATTTCTCTGTAGTCTCTGCTACTAAGCTCCCTGAGGACAAGGGTGGTGTTTGTTTTGCTTATGTTTGTATGTCAAGCATATAGTAGTTTCTCTATCAATGTGTATTTAAGGAATTAACAAACAAATGATCTAATGAATGAAATACATACAAAAGTGTGAATTGTTATTTTTAAAAATTGAAGGCTCTTAAGAAAAAAGAAAGTGACCTTTTCCTTAGGCAAACTTTCAGTGCAACACACTTCTGCATATGACTTCATAATCTTTATCCAGGAAACAACTTCTTAAAACAGGGCAGCTTCTCTTGTCTAAGCTTAGGTTGCCTCCATATTTTTAAATATAAAACCACATGAAATACTAACATCAGCCTCTTCCCAGAAAGTCTCTTCCAAGCTAATCGTCATCATTAAGCTAGACTCAGTGAATTCTTGACATAAATTCTGAGCCAGGGCATGTTCAATTTAGAAACTTTCTTCTGAACTCTGCAGCAAGCCTAAAAACTCTCTCTTACACACTTGCAGTCCTGGAAAAATCAGATGAGAGCCAGAGGTGGCTATGTATCCCCATGAACTATGTTGGAGTTTTAGAGCAAACCTCCAACTGGGTACTTTTAATGTCCTAAGCCTCTGGCTGCCTGTCCTTGTAACCCAGATTCTGGGGCAGATGCTGAGCTCTCGTTCATTCTCATTAGGTCTCTTTTCCTAGACTTGTGAGACTAATAGACCTGGAAAAGCATTAAGGCAGTCATCTGGATCAATTCCTTTACTTTATATTTAATACCATTGGATCTATGCATTTATTAAACAAATATTTATTAACCTCTAAATTTCTGGTACTGTCCTAGGATTTGGAGATCCAGAGGTGAATTAAACAAGCCCCCTGCTATCATGGGGTTTGTATTCTAGTGGGGCTAAGAGACAGAAATGAGCATACATGCAAATGCATGAAATCATTTCAATAAGTGTGAAAATAACACAAAGTTAGATAACAGTGATCTGCCTAAATGTATCCATTTCAATACGTTTATCTTTCAATCATGTCACCCTATTAAACTCCTACTTCTTGATCAACTACTCTTTGGAATTCTCAATGTTTCCTCTCAGTCTTTCATTGATTATATCAAGGAAGTAATAAAACTTGTTTTGAATAAAAGTCATTCAGAAAATTGTTTTTGATCTTCTCCCTTTTTAAAATTTATTGCCAACATACTACAAATAACTTTTCTTCTTAGGGCACTTTTTTTTTTTTCCTCCTAGGAATTGATTATTACAACAAGATCATCGATGATTTGTTAAAAAATGGGGTTACTCCCATTGTGACACTCTACCACTTTGATTTGCCTCAGGCTTTAGAAGACCAAGGAGGCTGGTTGTCAGAGGCAATCATTGAATCCTTTGACAAATATGCTCAGTTTTGCTTCAGTACCTTTGGGGATCGTGTCAAGCAGTGGATCACCATAAATGAAGCTAATGTTCTTTCTGTGATGTCATATGACTTAGGTATGTTTCCTCCGGGTATCCCTCACTTTGGAACTGGAGGTTATCAGGCAGCTCATAATTTGATTAAGGCTCATGCCAGATCCTGGCACAGCTATGATTCCTTATTTCGAAAAGAGCAGAAAGGTATGGTGTCCCTATCACTTTTTGCAGTCTGGTTGGAACCAGCAGATCCCAACTCAGTGTCTGACCAGGAAGCTGCTAAAAGAGCCATCACTTTCCATCTGGATTTATTTGCTAAACCCATATTCATTGATGGTGATTATCCTGAAGTTGTCAAGTCTCAGATTGCCTCCATGAGTCAAAAGCAAGGCTATCCATCATCGAGGCTTCCAGAATTCACTGAAGAAGAGAAGAAAATGATCAAAGGCACTGCTGATTTTTTTGCTGTGCAGTATTATACAACTCGCTTAATCAAGTACCAAGAGAACAAGAAAGGAGAACTAGGTATTCTCCAGGATGCGGAAATTGAATTTTTTCCAGATCCATCTTGGAAAAATGTGGATTGGATCTATGTGGTACCATGGGGAGTACGTAAACTACTGAAATATATTAAGGTAAATGTATGATTTTTTGTGTGTCCATGTACACCCAATTATGTGAAGATGGGCAAGACAGGCATATGTATATATATATATGGACCTGAAAAAAGAATTACTTTAGGTAATAGCATATACATTTGCTGGCCTGGGAAGAGCAGATTAGGATTTGAGTTGATGAGGGGTAACTAGCTGGTAAAGGCTTCAAAAGCAGTGGTCAAAGTCTAGGATTTGTTGTTAAAGTTACTTGTGGCCATAGAAGTAATTTGGACGTATTTTTCAATCTGGTGTCACAACTATGATTATAAAAGACGTTTTAAGGATTGAGATAACTGGATCCTTTTTTTGAGTCTTAGCTATACTGGATGACATCCAGTTAGCTAAAATTAAAATTTCAAGTACAGGTTTTCAGGACCCCTCCTGTGGGAGATGTAGAATGTAGCTGCTGGCAGGACTGAGGGGTTAAGGAGCAGTGACAATCAACAGATGCTGATGGAAGAAAGATATTTCTGTCTTCTCATTATAGTAAGAGTCATTTGACTGTCTTCATGGACAGTTTTGCGTTTCCATTGTTAGTTATAAAAGGTCAGTGCATGGAAAATTAAGTTAATAGGGTCAGTGCAATTTGATGAAAACTAGTTTTGGGATTGTAGCTTACAGAAGATAGAGGGTAATGTACCTGATTTTATGAGCTTTCTTTTTTTAAAACATCTGTTTGGAATAAAACTTCTGCTCTTTTTTTCTAGGATACATATAATAACCCTGTAATTTATATCACTGAGAATGGGTTTCCCCAGAGTGACCCAGCGCCTCTTGATGACACTCAACGCTGGGAGTATTTCAGACAAACATTTCAGGAACTGTTCAGAGGTACCGTTTGAAATGATGAAAGATCAATTGTGCAAACTTAATATAATTTTCCCATTTGCTTATTTGCATTCAGCAAAGACCAATAATGTTTGAAAGCTGAAATCCATGTAAATCAATGCAAAGCTATATAATTAGGAGAGGGGGGAAAAAAGTATTTAGGAAAGAGGAAGTGGAGGATTTTGGCCTAGCTACCACCTCCTGAAATGGAATCACGTAAAAAGCGACTGTCTTCAGCATTTTGTGACTCCTGGGTGAAGGTGACAAAAACAGAAGGAGTGGTGGCTGTTGGGAGAGAACATCAGTTATTACAAAAAAGATTAGCACTGATCAACTATAACATGCTTATTTGCATATTTTAATATCCTAACTACCAAAGAAAATGAAATGACAGGATTTTTAAAGAACCCAAATTAAGCATCTGTGCAATAAACTTAAAAATGGCATAAGTCCTCCATCAATGTATGTTGCATTTAAGCTGTAACCAAGCAGCCCAGTTAGAAACATTTTTATTGTCATATGGAAAACGTGAGTTGTGTTATAAGATAATGTTATTTTAGTACCTCTTTTCCCTCCATGGAATTCTTTTCATATGAATTCTTATCATATTTGAAAAGAATATGATCCATATCATGAAGGAATAATCTTTAACTGGTAACACACATTTCTAGGCAAGTTAGCACCTCCTCTCCTATTATTTGTTGCTTCCCAAATTTAATTCCTCTTTTTTTTTTTTTTTTGAGACGGAATCTTGCTCTGTCGCCCAGGCTGGAGTGTAGTGGCGCTATCTGGGCTCACTGCAAGCTCCGCCTCCCAGGTTCACACCATTCTCCTGCCTCAGCCTCCTAGTAGCTGGGGCTACAGGCTCCCGCCACCATGCCCGGCTAAATTTTTGTATTTTCAGTAGAGATGGGGTTTCACCGTGTTAGCTGGGATGGTCTTGATCTCCTGACCTCGTGATCTGCCCACCTTGGCCTCCCAAAGTGCTGGGATTACAGACATGAGCCACTGCACCTGACCAATTTCTCCTTCTTAAAAAGGAATCATGTCATAGCAACAAAATCCAATGTAAAATGAGACTTTAAATTTCCTTTTTTTTTAAACCATGATAGCCACACTTATTTCTTATCGTTCTGAGAGGTTCTGACATTATTCTTTCTAAAATTATTCAGTATTACACTGGTAATAACCAGAAGGAATTCTGGAAAGTGACACAAAGTGGTCTTTTTCCAAAACCTGAAATTTATTGACTGGATCCTTCACTCAGGCCTGGAGTTTATTGGCAGAGAGCAATTGGATTCTTGCAATTTGACCCAAGTGAAGAAATTATTTTGTATTACACACAAAATAGATTCTTCCGGGTAGGAGTTCATCTTCTGATAAGAGAGGGAAATCTCTAGCTTTCTGAGATTCCTCTCCACTTCTCCCTGTAGATGGGTCCTATTCATAGTTAATCTATTGATATTTCCAGGCTTTATCCTGAAGAACAAATAGGCTAGTTACTACCTGGCAGATTTATGGATGGCTACAGGGAACACAAATGACTTGCCTAAAATTGCTCTGTGTATTTTTGGGAAAAGAGAGATAAAGAGATAAAGAGAAATTGCTTTTTTTTTTTGTTTCCATTCCCAGCCTGGTACTCTGTTCAGCCCTAATCATATAGAGGCATTTCGTTGTTTTTTCAAATAGCTTCAAGTACTTTATACCATCCTTTACATCTTTAATGCTAAACGCTTAATGATCAACCCCAAACCAAGGTGATTCAAGGATAGAAAAGTAACAGAAGGTAAGAGTGGAAAACGAGAAAAGATTTGGGTTTCTAAGAGACAGGAGAGAATAGGGTTAGGGCGAAAAATATGTTTCTCAATTTGTGGAACTTCTTTTTTGTCTTCAAATTACTTGGTGAGAGGTTTATTAGGCATATAAAACATTTATTGTCTACAGCATCTATGTTCTCTTCTGAATCTTAACAGTAGGCTAGCTATATTCACTGTAATAAACACATACTATTTTTGTTTTGCCTTTTAAAAAAATTGACTTTTAAAATGTGTAGAAATGTATATATTGAGAAGAAAAACATATACATAAATGTATTTATTCTGGACTGGGTATAGTGGTGTGGTAACTTTTTTTTTTTTTTGAGATGGAGTCTCGCTCTGTCACCCAGGCTGGAGTGCAGTGGCGCGATCTTGGCTCACTGAAAGCTCTGCCTCCCGGGTTCACACCATTCTTCTGCCTCAGTCTCCCAAGCAGCTGGGATTATAGGCGCCTGCTACTACGCCTGGCTAATTTTTTGTATTTTTAGTAGAGACCATAGCCAGGATGGTCTCGATCTCCTGACCTCATGATCTGCCCGCCTCGGCCTCCCGAAGTGCTGGGATTACAGGCGTGAGCCACTGCGCCCCACTGTGGTGTGGTAACTTTTTTATGTATTCTCGTAGTGGACACCAATTATTTCTGCTGCGGTGCAACTCTCTTTCCCCTTTCTTCTATAAAATACTCACCTCCCCATCTACATGCTTACCACAGGGACATCCATGCAAGTGGAATACAATCCTCCTCCTTGAGCAGATAATTGACTGGTCCAAACGTAGGCACAGGACGTGAGCTGGGACAATTTCAGTTCTTCCCTGGGACTTAGAACGTGGACCAATTAGTTTCTTAATCTCTTGGACTGGGTTGGGTGGATGTAGCTTTGTGAGCCACCGGTGACTCGGGTCTACCCTGTAAGCTTAGGCACAGTGAGAAGGGAAGATATCCATGCATTAAAGGAAGGGAAAGTAAACATGGAGAACTTCCAGACAGCACTGGAGCCTCTGCTTTTCATTTTTCCTGAGATCTGTCTGCATGCAAGTTCTCGAGAGACATTACTTTCATCATAATAAAGTGCTCTTTGTGCTTAATCTTATTCTAATTGGACTTCTATCTCTTGAATAAAAAGAGTTGTAATTGATACCATCATCTCGTTTCCTTCTCAAAACAATGATATGAAGTCATTACTCCTACTTTATAGATGAGGAAACTGAGTTTCAAAGAGGCTACATTATTTGCTAAAGATTATAAAGGCACTAAGTAGTATTTCCTGGAACAAGGCTGAATGCATGTAATTATTATTATTATTATTATTAACTATTTGGTGTGAGATATGATCTGTGAGTTCAGGGCTCTCTGAGTTAGAGTGTTTATTTGTCCCACCACACAGAAGCTTTTCCTTATGCTTGGTTACTTTGGGCTTGCAGGTATTCTTTCAAAGTGCTTCATGCTCTCTGTGAAAGAGCGGACAGGTTCTGTGACCTTGAGCAAAGCTCAAACGCCCCATATCCTAGTTCTCATCAAAAGAGCAGAGCTGAACTTGCTAATCAATTTTCTGAGACTCCTCCGAGGTAATGCTGATGATCTTGGTTGGCAAGAACTTTAATATTAAGAAGCACCCTGTGAGCAATTAAAAATAATAACAGGCCAAGGAAGATATTCCTGGGAAGCGCTGCAGGTGAGAAGTCACCAAAACCCAGGGAGTCAGATGGATGATGGCTCTGTGATTCCCAGGAACAAAGCCTTTCCTCTGACATCACACATATGGACAGGCACATAATTACACTATAGATGGATCAATGGGTCCACTTGGAGGTCTTACTGATCTCTTCAGGTAGATTCCCGCAGCAGTGAATCGAGGATTAAAAGGTATGCTAATGTTTCTGTTTCCTTTTGGAATATGAGAAAAAAAGAGAAAAAAAGTCATTTTAGAATAAAAAGAGAGAAATCAGCTAGTGCCTTTTAAATTTTGCATTGCTTAATTGTATTAAACACCTTTTAATAGGTTATATTTTAAGTAATGTAGAGGCAGGTGAGAGTAAAGGATACCAAAAACTTGAAATAACATATAACTAGATTTGCATTCCAGATCTGCAAATTATTCAATAAGGGACCTTTAGCAAATTGCTCAACCTGTCTAATCCTCAGTTTGTTTATCTATAAAAATGGGGATAATGTTTTTTTTTTTTCTGGCGGGGTTATATTGAGATTCCATTTCATGAGCTAATGTGTAAAATTCCCTTAGCAACTGCCTTATCCACAGTAGCTCCTTAACCAATGGTAACAGTTATTATTATTAACAAAATGTGCACTCTTAAAAGCATATATATTACCTCCAAGTTATTCTCGTTATTAAAAAAATGCCATTCCAAGACTTGTTATTTTTCTATCCCCCCCACAAATTATAGCAGACTATTTCCCCATATTTATGTGTTTCTCTTCCTTGTTGAGGAACTTCTGGATGTGTGTTATAACATTGGTCCTCTGGCTTTTTCTAGTGTGAATTGCACTGAGGAGAAAGCAGCGCCTCCATTCATTATTTCCCTGTGGGAGGTGACCAGATTAGGTGAAAAGTCAAATCATTGACAGCGGAAACTGCTGTCAAGCAACTGGGAATTGTTCTGCTACTTGAATCTTTGTATATGTTTAAGATTCAATGACATTCAAATAGTTAAAATTTTCTTGTATCATAGGAATTTTTATTATATTCATAACATTTATGCCACTGTTCGATACTTCAGAGCCAATGGGCAATTTTGGCTTCACATGTAGATGCATACAAATGGATACCTCTCCAGTCTAAATGCTTTCATGGAGATGAGGAAGGATGGGGAGCCAGGGGCCAATGCTCCAACGGCCGGTACTGCCCCCATCACCTAAATTATCTTGAAAGGGGATCCAAGCGGTGCTCAACCTGTTTCTCATACCTACCCAGCACATGTGTGCTTTTAGCCTGGCTTATGATCCTTCCTCCATCTGGAATGCCATGCTCTTTGCTTTCTTCCTGGCCCACTTTTGTTTGAAGTAGATGAGCGTGCTTGAAGTCAGAGAAAACATAGGTTTGAGACCTGATTCTGCCCATTATGAGCCCAAAACTTTTGGGAAAATTCTGAAACAGGCAACCACTTCAGTCATCTAATCTCTAAAATGGGGATAATAAGAACATTGATCTTCTAAAGAGTGGTGAAAAATGAGCAAGATAATGCTTATGATGCCTAAAAAAAGTATGGCACATTTCCTAAGGATTCTGGAAATGATTAATTTTTTGATGGGGTGGGGGTGCTGTGAATTCTCTGAGGGCTGGAGCTTTGTCTTTTTTTTATAATTAAATCTTCAACTCTAAGCACCATGACTGTTATATAGCAGTGTTATACACATATTTGTTGAATTTGGTTCTATCATGGAAAGGCTAGATAATGAATAATGAGAAATAAATGACTAAATGGTTGGGAGGCATATTTTCTTTCCCTGAAAAAATATACCCCACACATTAAAAAAAAATGCAGCCTTCTGAAAAGTTTCTGAGCCAGTCCAACTTTCCAGGCAGATCCATGCCTGAGTTAGCACAGCGGTAGATGATTGCAGAGAAGGTTTGTTAATGACCAGCTTTCGGCTTTTAATGACAAAACCCCTCAGCAAGATGTCATCGAAGTTATTGAAGACTTCACTGAAAGTGTTGAAGCTGATACATTGTAACAAGAAGGTTATAAATCTTGCAGCTTGGATATACCACCAAGACAAGATGCTGAGCACAGAATCACCCTGCTGTTGTCTGTCAGCATTCTCCCTCCCCCTACGTCTTTCCCTTCCCACGGAGAGCAGGTAAAGGAGAAATACATCTATTTCCCAAAGTAGTGCAGACCTGGCAGCCACCTGCCTATGCCAATTTCAGATCACAGAGGCCCATTTAACTGGACAAAATGTGTTAAGCACCTGTGTTTTTCTAAATGTGCATTAGAAAAAAATCCTAAGCATTAGGGAAAGATCTCAAAGGTTAATACGGTGACCTTTTAGAAACACCAGCCAATTAAAAATCTATTGCAAGCTCAGAATAGTGTCCCAAATACCTGAATATAGATTCTCACTCTGTATCTATTGTTTTATTGCTTCTCAGAGGACATCATTGTCACCTTGGCCCCTAGGAAGCAGTTCATGTCGTAACTCCTGTTAAACATAACTGTATGGCTTTGGGGCCACATGGGGTGGGATTTGGATTGACTCAGCACTGCTAACAAGGCTGCTCCTGGCTGCATTGGATGGCTGCTAGCCACAAGGGGCCAGGTCAGAACACAGAGGAAGAACGAGGTTGAAGGCTGGGCATGAGAATGGCTAGTGGGTGCTACTATACAGAGTATGCAATTTTTGTTTTTTAATTTTTTTAATTGACAAAAATTGTATCTATTTATTGTGTACAACATGTTTTGAAACATGTATACAATCTAAAATGCCTTAAACACATGCATTACCTCACCTATTATCATTTTTTTCATGGTGGGAATGCTTACCATCTACTCTTTTAGTAATTTAAAAGAATATAACAGATTGTTATTAATTATAATCATATTATTTATGTTGTACAATAAATCTCTTGAATTTGTGCCCCCTATCCAACTGAAATGTTGTCTCTTTTGAAACAGCATCTCCTGAGTTCCCCAGCCCCATAAACGAAATCATTTATGTCTACATATGCTCTGAATGCCTTAAAATGTTAGATGTTATTCTCACCATCTACTCTCTGCTTCTATGAGGTTCACTTTTTTAGATTCCACATATAAGTGAGATCATGTGGTATTTATCCTTCTGTGCCTGGTTTCTTTCACTTAACATAATGTCCTATAGGTTCATCTGTGTTGTTGCAAATGACAGGATTTTATTCTTTTTAAGGTCCAATTGTAGAACCATGCTGTTTTGGTTACTGTAGCCTTGTAGCATAGTTTAAAGTTGGGTAATGTGATTTCTCCAGCTTCACTCTTTTTGCTTAAGATTGCTTTGGCTACTCGGGCTCTTTTTTGATTACATATGAGTTTTAGAATAATATTTTTCTAAATCTGTGAAAAATGACACTGTATTCCCCATTTTCTTTATCCATTCATCCATTGTGGACACTTAGGTTGATCCCACATCCTGGCTATTGTGAATAATGGTGCAGTGAACATGGGAATGCAGATATCTCTTTGACATACTGATTTCATTTCCTTTGGATACATGGTAGTTTTATTTGTGGAATTTGAAAAGTCATGAAGAAAATAATTTCTTATGTTTGTGTCCCACTAGTCTACATATGTAGGCCACACTTAGACTCAGCCAGGGTTTAGAGAGTTATCCTTAAAAAGGGATATGCCAGATGCCCTTCTCATTTATTTCCCCCTACTACTTCCACCCATGGCATACTTGTCGTTTGCCCTTCCTTCCCATTGGTAAGCATGGAAGAGTAGAATGCATCGAAGTAGAAAGTCTGAAGGCTTTGGAGAGGAAAGATGAACAGAGTTCTCTGCTCTAGTGGTGTGTCTTTGGGTAAGTCACCATTGGAAAATGATGAATTTCTCTAAATGTGAATTTCCTCATCTGTAAAATGGGACTAATGCTAACTGCTGTTCTGCCTAATCTAAAGACAGTTGTGAAAATAAAATGAGATCATTTATATCTACATATGCTCTGAACACCTTAGACTGTTAGATGTTATTCTCATATTTGATATACGTACTTTATGCTTCTGTTTAAGGACATTCATCACTCTGGTCAAAATACATTATCTGGACCTCAACATTCTCCACTGCCAAGGAAAGGGGTTGGTGCTCATTATTTGGGTCTTTTCAAAGTCTAGATTCTCAGATTTTATGAATTTATTTTCCTGCACATTTCTATACTGCTATAACATTGTGACCAATTTAAGGGTTTTTAGAGAACATGTACTACGACCAAGTGATTAATATAGTGCTTAATAAAGCCAGAATAACACACACATACACACACACATTCACACATACACAGAAATATATATATATATATATATATATATATATATATATATATACACACATATAATTTGTGTGTCTCTAGCTACCTATCTGTGTAAGTTTATGTAAGTTTTTTGATGAGCTACTTCACCACACTTGTCTGGTGAGGCATATATTGATGTGGTCAGAAACTTAAACCATTTATCAGGAACGTTCTCTTAGAAACATAGAACCTGGCATACCTGCTTCACAAGAACAGGTTTCATGGAGTTGCCCATGTGAGAAGCAGCTTGATCACACATCAGAGAATCTTTCCTTGTGCTTTTTAACTAGAAACAATTATCTTCTCTGTCTGTAGTATTCCAATATCTATGCTGTGCCCCAACTGATGGACATCGCTTTGGGCTTTTTAACTCAGTTTCGACTACTCTGAAGTGATACCTAAAGTCTCCCACCATCTCAGGTCCAGTGAATTTTAAGAATACAATAAAGCCTTAAAAAAAAATCAGATGATTTCAAACTAACCTTTCTTTTTTTCTTTTTTTTTTTTTTTTGAGACGGAGTCTCACTTTGTTGCCCAGGCTGGAGTGCAGTGGCGCGATCTCGGCTCACTGCAAGCTCCGCCTCCCAGGTTCATGCCATTCTCCTGCCTCAGCCTCCTGAGTAGCTGGGACTACAGGCGCCCGCCACCACGCCCAGCTAATTTTTTTTTTTGTATTTTTTTAGTAGAGACAGAATTTCACCGTGTTAGCCAGGATGGTCTCAATCTCCTGACCTCGTGATCTGCCCGCCTTGTCCTCCCAAAGTGCTGGGATTACAGGCGTGAGCCACTGTGCCCGGCCGTAACCTTTCTTTTTTTCATGAAAATGTATAGTGTAACAGGAAGCAGAAGCTCAGTTTTTGTTTTCACAACTGTGAAAAAGACCAATAAGGAAAACAATTGTTATTTATCTGAAAAAAATTAGCCTTTCCAATATGAAGAGTTGGCTGAATGGAAACTAGAAAAAGGGGAAGGGGGAGAAGAGAAAGAATTCAATAATGATTTTTATTATTTATTGATTTATCTTTTTTTTTCTATTCCCTAGATAGCTTCAGGGAGGATTCAATAATGATTTTTAAAAACTGGTTCCAAGAGAGAGCCATGTTGGAATATTTTAGTGATTAGAGGGCTACTGGAATTGAAGCAAGGTGAATTTCTCAGGTTTCCCCCAGAGTGTAGATGAAATGGTCCTCAAGCATCTGTCTACATTAGCTCTTATTCCCTGATCTCCAGAATAATCTGGTTACTATCTGCCTCTTAGTCATCTCGGGAGTGAAAAAGCACTGCCTTCGAATGAAGCCAGTAGAGTTCAACTTTAGTGTGATTCACAGGCGTTGCCTGGATAACTGTGTTAAGGATTCTGTTGGATAGCTATGGGCTCATGGAAAGAATCAAAAGAAGTAGATGGTCAAATGATACCTATTTCTGCTCATGAAACTTAACATGAGTTTTCCCATGCTTGGAAAGAGATATTCCTCATTGTAGATTAATACATTGACATTAGGTTTTGCAAATAAAAATCTTGTTCATTAGTAGGGATTAGCTCTTGGTGCAGTGAAAAAAAAATGAAATGATGGATTTGCAGTGCTGATTATCAGACCTTAGGCGGAGCTGATCTCACCAGTTCTATAACCTTCCTCTCTGTAGTCTTCTCATCTTACCTTTTTATAGCTTCAATGTTGCTTATATTGGTCAGTTGCTCTACAGTGATATAAATATTGTTTCTGCCAACTTTCACAGACTCCTAATTGTGTGAATTACTGGTTCACTACCTCCTATCTTATTTTTTTCAATAGTGAGCCTGATACTATGTAGACAAAAATCAGCAATATTATGATTAAAAACATTAAAAATTGATGCCATGACCACTGCATAGGCTTCTAACTGCAGTATTGTAAC
The DNA here is from genome assembly GCF_028878055.3 of Symphalangus syndactylus. Classification (NCBI taxonomy): domain Eukaryota; kingdom Metazoa; phylum Chordata; class Mammalia; order Primates; family Hylobatidae; genus Symphalangus; species Symphalangus syndactylus. The sequence continues at coordinate 30,517,540 of NC_072438.2, forward strand.
AAATAATTGTTGAATAAGACAATTGAATATATGGAACTTGAGAGATACTTTGATTCTTGAAGATGATATCCATGATAATCTTTGAAAAAAAAAAGAAGAGCATTTTCAGGAGAAAATGAAAGTTATTAAAAGGTAAAAGAACTCATAGGCAGAAGAAGGGTACCTAAAGATTTTATTCACCATTTTTAAAGACAAAATTCTCACCAGAATAAAGTTTTGGAGTTTTGAGCTATATACTCAGCATTCAGTAAGTGCTCAGTAAATGTTTAATAACTGAAAGGAGATTGAGCCTAGATTAGCAGAAAAACTGAATTACTTACTTCTGGGAATTTCAATGAAATATTAGACTTATGCCACCATTGTGCTTTTTTGACTTCTAAAGAAGTGGCAGATTATTTATTCTATTATAAACAATTTGTATGTATTGGAATATGCATGAAAGCTAATTATGTCCTTTTGGTATTAAACTTTGTTTGGGACAACAATAATTTAAATATATGCTAGAGTTTTAAAGCTCTCATGTATAAATTCTCGTAAGCTCTCCGTGCTTCAGTTTCTTTAATTGAAAATAAAAGGGCTAAACTAGCTGATCTTTTGGGATACTGCCAGCCTAAGAATTTTGTGACCTTCCAGATAGTCGTTCTGCAGAAGTATGTCACGGATCACGTTTTATTAGAACTCTTGATAATTTCTTAGGCTATAAAATTTAGTCCAAGGAATTATAATTAATGGTCTTTTTTATACAAAAAAAAAAAAAAGCCTCTCTTCATTCTTCTTACCCAGCTACCTAATTTGAAATTTAACACCTTTCTTATATGGACATAAAATTAGACCTTGCTCTTCAATGTGCTGTTTCTATTGATATTGATTCAGGTTCCAGGTAACATTTTCTTGACCTTCAATCTGAGTGTTTCCTCTTCTATTCATTCACATTGAAAATGAACCTCACCTTTCTTTGCTTGAGAAAGTTTTCCCTTGGAGTTCATAGAGTCAGAAGGGCACTTCAGACTTAAGTTTAACAAAGTTACTGTAGAGAGCATAAAATCTCAGAAAGGAAACTGGATGAGCCAACTCATTTCAAAGCATTAGTATAAAATCCCCAGCTGAACAACTTCACGGCAGTTACAATCACCAGCAGTAAAATCACCTTTCAAAACACGATTATGGCAAGAGGCACCTAATCTATTAAATTTTAAGATAGTTAGGTATGCGTTTTTGAACTTTGCCATAAATGCATAATTTAATTCAGTTAGATAGCGTACTAATTTTAACTTTACATATATTTAACTTGAACTCTAAACTTTTGTTTCTGAGTAAGATCCTGAATTAGAAGGAGGGATTATGTTGCAGCGTTTTCAGAATTACAGTCTCATCGTAAGTCTGTGCAGAGACTTCACATAGGCAAGTCTGTTTTTCTATTCTGACTTTTGAGCGTAGAGTTTATTCCAATCAGTACTGCTTTTACCTCAAGTTACTGTTTAGGTAGGATTTTCTTCAATACAATGAAAATACCACTCTGGTGCTAGAGATGAAAATAGTTTCTTTTAGAAAGTAATTCTTAAGGTTTATCTGAAAAGGCTATGTGCAGAGATGGGGGAGGGAGGCCCGTCTCATTCAATAGGGTCATCTCATCAACAGCAAAGTCTCCTGTGTGTTGAGATTAGCTAATGAAACAGTATCATGGCCTGGGATTAGTTTGTGCTATCCTAAAGCTCGGCCACATTTCCCCCCTTGTTTGTGAAAGTCTGTTACAGGAATCACTGTCTGCTTTAAAAATAAGTGAAACTATTGTGGATGGAGGAAGAAAAGGCATTTGAACCCTGAAGAATTTTAATTGGTGCTGGTGAGTGAAGGTGAACAAGAAGCCATCGATGATTCAGGTGAAAACATTAATGAGTGGGGACTAAACAATAGATAATAGGAGGAGGAATGTTTAACATTTGCTGATGAAATAACCTTTTTTACTCTCCTGGCAACAAGTGGAATTCATTTCTTTAATATTTAGACACATCTCAAAGTCTTAAATAATTTTAAATGACCATATTCTTTTATGAGTCAGAGTCAAGTCAAATATGTTTCATAGTTGAAAATGAGGAGAATAATAAAAAATTAGATCAGCACATAAAATATGAGTAAATGAGTCTATTGTAAGGTATACATTTATTAGTAGATCATTTTTATGTGGTTGAGGCTCTGTGGGTTTAGTTCCTTAAAACATTTTTTTTTTCCCAAAGATGTTCAGGATATGTTCTTGATACTTTGAATGAGCAGTTGGCCTTAAAGGAAGCTTCAAAAATATTTCATGGCCAAAGTTTGCTGCCCTCATGAATAGATGGTAACAATGTCAAGAATAGTTCAGAAAAATCCTTTAGCAGTCCTAGAAAAACAAATAGCCTGACCCACTGATTGTGTAAAAGTTTTGTACAGACAGGCAGATAACTTTATGAATACTTTTATGCCGCAAGGATTTGCTTGTTTGACATACTGAAAGAGCATATTCTTTGATTGATTGATTGATTGATTGACTTAGATTCAGGGGGGTACATGTGCAGGATGTACATAGATATATTGTATAATGGCGAGGTTTGGGCTTCTTGTATGTCACCCAAATAGTGAACATTATACCCAATAGGTAATTTTCAACCCTCATCCATCCTCCAACTCTCCTCACTTTTAGAATGTCTAGTGTCTATTTAATTTCCTTCTGTATGTCCATGTGTACCATTGTTTAGCTTCCACTCATAAGTAAAAGCATACAGCATTTAATTTTCTGTTTCTGAGTGATTTCTGTTAGGATAATGGCCTCCAGCTTCATCTATGTTGCTGCAAAAGACATGATTTCAGAAAGAGTGTATTCTTTAAAGACAGATCCATGTTCAAAATCTGGCTCTGATACTCTTTCATGTTGTGAACCTTGGGCAAGTTATTCTACGAGTATCAGTTCATCATCTCTGAAAATTTATTTTTGGTGCAGATTAATGGCATACTTCATATCCTAGAGCAATGCCTACCACATAAATCCTCCAAATGATAACTATTGCAGTGAATTATTTGTTACCAGCATCTAGTAACCAGGATTTTGGAAAAACTGCGACTTCCTGCACAGTCATCAAGCATTGATAATTTATGCTTCTACTGATGACCCTGGAATGCATTCTGAATAATTAGAGAAAGATTAAATTATAATCAGTTTAGTTTCAGTGTTAAGTGTATTTTAATTTATTCTCATTCTTTAAAAATTTGTAATCCTTCTGCATGTGGCAACAATTAACAAAAAACATTTGATTAGCTTGGGCACCACATTCCCTGACTATCAAGCTAATAAAGAGTTTATTGCAGGTTGTTGGAACTCAAACTATTCTCTGTGCATAAACTGGGCATTTGCTGGATGGAATCTCTTCACACCAGTCTTCTATCCTTTCCCAGAGCCAGTGTGTTGACTGTTGGATATCTTAGATTTAATCTTTATGCATCCTTGAAAAACAGTCTTAGAACCTATACCAGGCCCTTTTTGTGTATTATTTTGATGCAGGGTCCTAGTCCTGGTCATCACTTCTGATTTGGTGCAGATGAGGATCTAAGTCTTCTATCTCTGAGGTTGTCTGCTCTTTTCCTATGGATTTCTAGAGATGAACATCTCAGCTGACTTTAGTAATCTGTTTTGGTGTTTCATCAACCTCTACTCTTACCCAATCATGTTTTGGACTTGTTCTCATTAGGCTTTTTAGGCTATATAACCTTCCTGATGAAAACTTCACTATGCATTTTATCATTTTTGTGGTTCTTTGAACTTTCCAATTTTTTTCCATTTGTCTTTTTCCCCCCAACACACCAATGTCATACGTTGCTGTAAAAAGTGCCTTAACACCTGATTTGTGTTAAAAGGCATCACTTCAAAAATTCATTCATATTATCGTTCTTTTGTGATCTTGATTATGGTACGTTTTCAGGCAAGCAGATTGATTTTTGTCATTTGATCTATCAACATAGGACATAGGATTCATCAGTTCCTTTTCGTCTCCCTAATTCTGCCTTCCTTTAAATATCTGCCCTATCCCAAAGCCTCTCTTTGCAACCTGACACTCTCCTTTTTCATAGTGTCCTTCACATCCCAGCTGACATCCCCAATACTTACTCAGTGAATGAAGTAAGGCAGAGACTGCTTGTTTCCCTTAAAGGGAGAGTGAGGCCAAGGGGAAAAACAGCTGATAAATAATTTTGCACTGTAAGCCCAGGCAACTCTTGGGCCTGGTCTAAGGGGAGGATTGATTAGGATTCTCTTGTCAAACTGTAGAAGCCTTCTTTGGTCATGTGTGGGTGGGTGTCCGGTGAGAATCGGAAGCCTGGGTGCCTAGCCAGGAAGCAACAATTAGCATTTTACTCTAATTCTGTGATTTCTCTGATATGGAGCTCACTGGGTAGCTGCAGTTCAGTTGGTCAGGTAGGTTGCCTGTTACTGCTACTATGTGTAATTTCTCCCCAAAGTGATATTTTTCGTTATATAGACAAATATTAAAAGTCAGCAACTCAGTGGTAAAGCAGTCACTGTTCCTCTAGCTGTGGCACACCTCTATTTAGCTACTGTAAATACGTTTAATATTTGGCAAACTATATGTATATTATTGGGCTATTTTGAATTTTCTGGGAACTGTGATTTTGAGCTGTGCTGTGTTTGAATGATCAATTGCAATGCTTTGTTGAATAGACTTCTTTAAAAAATGTGACATTTTCATAAATGTAGCATAAGATCACCTGGTAAACAAATGAATTTATGTTAATAGAAAGTATGAAAATTTCAGAACATTCACAGAATTGAAGTTAAAGTATCTACACTATCTTTAGGTATAGATACATTGTTGGTCACAGGAATGACATATTAGGCTGGGTGTGGTGTCTCATGCCTTTAATCCCAGCACTTTGGGAGGCTGAGGCGGCAGGGGCGGGGGGGGGCGGGGGTATCGCTTGAGGGCAGGAGTTTGAGACCAGCCTAGCCAACATGGTGAAACCCTGTCTCTACTAAAAATACAAAAAATTTCCCAGGTATAGTGGTATGCACTGGTAATCCCAGCTGATTTGAAGATTGAGGCATGAGAATTGCTTAAACCTGGGAGACAGAGGTTGCAGTGAGCCAAGATCACACCACTCCACTCCAGCCCAGACAACAGAGTGAAACTCTGTCTCAAAAAAAAAAAAAAAAAGGAAAAAATTGCCATATTAATACATGTGTTGCAAAGAAGGAGACAACAGTCACTGGGGTCTACTTGAGAAGAGAGTGAGGGAAGGAGGGAGAGGAGCAGAAAAGATAACTATTGGGTACTGTGCTTAATACCTGGGTGATGTAATAATGTGTACAGCAAACCTCCGTGACATGTGTTTATCTATGTAACAAACCTTCAGATGTACCCCCAAACCTAAAATAAAAGTTAAAAGAAAAAGAAAATCATTTCCATGGGATTCCAAATAAACTAGCTCATGGAGTATGGAAAAAAAATGTGTGTTGGATGGTAGTTGAAGGCCATTTATATATCATATTCTTTAAATTTTGACATTTCGAATGCTGGATTCTCATGAATTTGGGTAATGACATTCACTCTAAATAATTTAGTGCTTTCTTTTATTTTAAGGGATATTTTATTTTATTAAGAAAATGTTCTTTTTGTATTTCTGTTTTAAAAATATTTTTTGGTTAACACAAACATAGTAGTTTCCCCTTAACTGTGGTTTCACTTTCTGTGGTTTCAGCTACCTGAAGTCAACTGCCAGGCAAAAATAATCAGTGGAAAATTCCAGAAATAAGCAATTCATAAGTTTTAAATTGTTCACCATTTTGAGTAGCTTGATGAAATCTCACAAAGTCCCCCTACCTCCTCCCGGGACATGAATCCTCCTTCTGTCCAGCATATCCATGTTGTCAACACTACCTGCCCATGAATCACTTAGGAGTCACCTGGGTTATCAGATCTGCTGTTGCAGTATCACAGCGCTCGTGTTGTGTTGATACCCTTTTTTTTACTTAATAATGGCCCCAAAGTGGAAGCGTAGTGATTCTGGCAATTTGGATATTTCAAAGAAAAGCATAAAGTCCTTCCTTTAAGGGAAAAAGTGAAAGTTTTCAAATTAGTAAGGAAAGAAAAAAATTGTATGCTGACATTTCTCAGATCTGTGGTAAGAATGAATCTTCTATCTGTGAAATTGTGAAGAAGGAAAAAGAAATTCATTTATAGTGTATATATGTTTTGGTACCACCCATGGTTTTAGGCATTCACTGGGGGTCTTGGAACGTATCCCCTGTGGCTAAGGGGAACTACTGTACTGGAAAACCTTTGTGATTCGTAATAATTGTAGGGATGACAATTAAGAAATGTCAGTTAAATTGTTGAGAGGTATTAATTTTTGTCAATTATTGAAGATGGACCATTTTATTACATTGAGGTTCTTGATAAAAAGAAATACCAGCTCATAAATCAGTGGTAGGGAGGGAGGTGGGAGGATGTAAATATCCTAACCGTAGTTGTTGACATAAAGCTTGAACACTGACTTGTAGCTTCCTGGCATTCAGGTCAAAAGGAATTCACCATTGGTTTTCAAACTGTGCTCTCTGGAGCTTTCTGATCTATGGAGATATCTTTGGGGACTCAGTTAGATGCACAGAGGGTGGGAGGAAAAGCAGAGCTCCAGGGCACCTCTGCTTTTATTGGTTGTGTGTATTAGGAATCCATAAAAATTTTCATTTGAAAGGAAGACTCTGGTGCTAAAAAAAAAAAAAAAATTGGAAAACCACTGAATAATAGGGATCTCATTATCAGAGGGGAAGAAACATAGTAGCTCCTTTGGGGAAATAAAGCGCAACTTTCATTCTCTTTCACTTAAAAAAATGAGTTATTTCAAACATACAGAAAAATACAGGTACCCATATAACTATGGCCCAGATTTAACACATGCTAATATTTTGTCATACACATTATACATGAAAAAGGAAATTAAATATTATTGGCCCAGAGAAAGTCCCTTTATATCTTTCCTGTATCTCCTTTCCGTCTTCCTTCACTTGGGCTAACTCTGATCTTGAAGTGTGTGCACTACACATTTTGCTACAAATTTGTACATCCATGGCCTATCTGTATATTACTTTATGCATTTTACTATTTACATAAATGGAGTCACACTATCCACATATATATTTTCAACATTATGTTCTTTGAGATTTATCCATGTTGATCCTTTTAGCTCTAAATCATTCTTTTTAGTGGATCTATAGTATTCTGATGTGTGAAGAGACCACATTTATTTATCCCTTCTTCTGCAGATGGATGTATGAGGGTCTTTCCTTTTTTTCATTTTTATAAACAATGCTGCACTGAATATCCTTGAGTGGCTCATAGGCTGAAAATGCATTTCTTACATGGGAGTTTATGAGGCAGCCCTGCTGCTAGCCCACATGATATCTTTGTACCATTAGAATGAAGATTCCCTTCCTCAAAAATGTTACATTTTTAAGAAAATGGTTGCAAAGACTATACAAATTTACAATGACTTTATATCAACAGTGTTCTTTAAAGTTTTGACATTAAAAAAAAGCAATAGTTCTATATGTAGGGGATGCTACCATAGAAACCTGTAGGGTATAAAGAGGTTGGGCGAACTAATGTGTTTAACAGGTTAGAAGCTAATCTGAATAAAAGACTGTGGTTAGCCTATATAAGAGGTTTTTCTAGCTAAATGCAGGGGCTGGGGAAATTGTTTTCTTCAGAAACGGTATGTTGCAAGTAAAGAACACAAGGAAAGTGTGTAAGGCTTTTGATTGTTCCCAGGTTACAAGGCCAATGGCAGGCCCAAGTGATGTTATAAGGGAGACCTTATCCATCAGTTTTCCCCTTTCCGGAATACAGCCCTCAAGACTGTCTATGCAGACATGTATACAGTGCAGGCTGCTACCAGGCTCCATCTGCTAACACAACAGTGTGCTAACAATGAAGAGAAGTTGCCTAGGGAAGACAAATAAGCCCTTGCTCTGGGAAGGAAAGTTTGAATTGTATCCAGAGGAGGTAGTGAGCCTCCCAGAAAGACTGTTGCTGTAAGTCCCAATACACTGAAATAAGTTCATGTTCGTCCAAGTTCCATTGGTCCTCACTAGATGGTTTTGCCTGGGGAGGGAAACAACTCCACAGCAGGCAATGCAATGTCTTCTCTAGTCTTTATGAAAGTTAGTAGAGGAAAAATTCTTTCCTGCTTTGGAAACTTACTTTAGAAATTAAATTTGGAAGTACTCAAGAGTAGAAGCCTCGTGGAAATTGTTGGATATTCTTCATGGAAGCAATTACATATGTTGTGGTCACTAAAGATTTGCCTAAATTAAGATGTGGTAACATCACTCTCTGTTTATATCTGTAATACTATTTTCCATCCTGGGAATCATTGGGCATTAACATTAATATTCACAGTCTAAATTATACCCAGAAGACAGGATCTATGATGATTGTGTGTATGGAGAAGCCTATTAACTTCCGTTAATTCTTTTAAGAACTATCAGGTAGAAGACTAAAAAAATTCATTTTATGTTGTTGTAGAGGGCAGAACTCATGCCAGTGGGGGACCATTACATGAAGACAGGTTTTAGTTCAACATTAAGACAGAACTTTCCAACAATTAGAGTGGCTGAGTAAGAGAATGAGTGTCCTCAGGAGATCATTAGAGGCCTGTCAATAGATGGCAGAAAAGCAGATGCCAGATTCCCATCTGCCAAAGATGCTGTTGGGAGGATGACTGCTCCATGTGGGAGGGTCATTCCACAAGTGCGTACAATCACCTGCTATTTATTAAGTACCTACCATGCGCTTGCTTTCATCGGGGATAGGGAATGTTGTAGGCACAGCTGCTGTCTGGATGTGATCATCTTCCAATCCTAAATTCTGTGAATCCCAGGGAGTTTTAGCCAGGGCCCTGATGAAATTTTCACAAATTCCACATTAGAGCGGTCTGAAGTAATGAGGTCTCACAATGTGGCTAGCCTAGTGGTAATGCTTAACCTTACTCCCAGCAGGAAGGATATGGCGCAGAACACCACTTCTTAGCTAAGACCTGCTTTTGTCCCTGGATTTCAGCTTTGGCTTGGCTTTTGTGACGTGAAAGATCTCAGTATATTAAAGTTAGTTTCTTTTCTCTGGTTCACTTCCTTCTGGTCTTGAAAATTAATATAACTTCTGAGCTCCAGATGATGTGTGTCAGCTTTATTTGGTCAAACTTGTCAAGATAAATATTTTTGCATTGGAATTGAATCTCTGTAATTTCCATTCATGACAAAAGCATGAATTACAAAGTGGAGACTTTATAGAATTATAACTAAATACACTTAATTCTTTAAAGTCAAGTCTGCCTCAATCACAAAGTGTTTGACTTGGAAACCTCCTTTAGTCCAGTAGAGAATATAAATAAATAAATAAATGTTATGAAACAGTTTTGAGATTAGATCTGGATATTACATTATGAAGCTAACGTTTTGGTCTGAATTCTCTGGCCTATGCTGAAGACACGACCTTGGCTGCCTCATGGATATGGCCTCTCTGTCTTTCACACACTTTAGAAACAAGTGTGTTAGAGTCCCATTAATGCACATAATGGCTTCTGCAGCTCACTGATGCACATGCTGTCACAGTGACCTGAAGAGTTAAAGTGCCCACTCCTTAGGCTACTTCACATTGAAGCCACTTTGACCCAGAGTAGACTAAGACCCCATATATTCAATATTTGCTTTCATTAATATATTCATAAATATACAAAATCCTTGAGTGGTCTTTTAAACTATTCCTTTGTTGTATAGTCTGGGGCCCTAGCTATTTATTCTATTGGCTGAAGTTTCTTTGTGTGTGTCAGCTTTTCATTTATGGACTCTGAAATTAATCCAGTTTAAAATTATGCTCTTCAAATGTAGTTCAGATAATTCTGTTTTGAGGAAGAAACGTAGTACAGAGGGAGTCTTTCATGAAAACAACTTTCCCAAGCCATTGCTCTGGAGTTGCTAAGGGTGATCAGCCAGCAAAGCCCAAAGTGTTCATTTAGTATGACATGCAAGTATTTTAAAAGGATCTTAGCTGGAAAAGCAATATAGTTAGCAAATTAAAAATATTAAAATGAAAGTTTGCACCTTCTGACTAGGGAGAAAACAGTACCCTTACATTGTTCCTTTTTTTTGTTGTGTTTTTTCTGCTCTGTGCACAGTAAAGATTTGTGGCACTGCTTCTTTTAAAAACATTTTATTTTACTTTAAGTTCTGGGATACATGGGCAGAATGTGCAGGTTTCTTACATAGGGTATACATGTGCCATGGTGGTTTGCTGTACCCATCAACCCGTCATCTAGGTTTTAAGCCCTATATGCATTAGGTGTTTGTCCTAATGCTCTCCCTCCCTTTGTCCCCACCCTCCGACAGGCCCTGGTGTCTGATGTTCCCCTCCCTGTGCCCATGTGTTCTCATTGTTCAGCTCCCACTTATGAGTGAGAACATGTGGTGTTTGGTTTTCTGTTCCTGTGTTACTTTGCTGAGGATGATGGTTTCCAGCTTCATCTGTGTCCCTGCAAAGGACATGAACTCATTCTTTGTTATGGCTGCATAATATTCCATGATGTGTATGTGCCACATTGTCTTTATCCAGTCTATCAGTGATGGGCATTTTGGTTGGTTCAAGGTCTTTGCTTTTGTAAATAGTGCTGCCATAAATGTACGTGTGCATGTGTCTTTATAGTAGAATCTCTTTATAGTAGAATGATTTATAATCCTTTGGGTATATACCCAGTAATGGGATGGCTGGGTCAAACGGTATTTCTGGTTCTAGATCCTTGAGAAATCACCACACTGTTTCCACAATGGTTGAACTAATTTACACTCCCACCAACAGTGTAAAAGCGTTCCTATTTCTCAACATCCTCTCCAGCATCTATTGTTTCCTGACTTTTTAATGATCGCCATTCTAACCAGCACGAGATGGTATCTCATTGTGAAGCACTGCTTCTTAATCTTGGCTGCACATTGTAATCACCCAGAAAGATTTAAATATACTGTCATTTGGGTTTCATCCCCCACTGGACATGTAAATATCTTAATGTCTGGAGTGCTGCATGGGCATTGGGGATTTTACAAGTTCTACAGGAGATTCTAATATACAGATAATGCAAAGAATGATTGATTTGAGGGCTTTGATCTTCTAATATTAAAAAGAAATCTAAAAATTTCTCCGTTATTATTTGTGGAGTATCGTTTGCATGGAACCTAGACTGCCTGTGAATGTAAGAGTTGAAAAAGTCTCAATTTTTGAGATACTTCACTTGGTATTCTCACTTATGTTGGGCCATTGTGAGATGGTAGATAATTTTTCTGAAAAAGACTTCAGGAAGAGTTTGTTACAGGTGCATTGTTTTCAGAGCATTTCCAAACTGCATTGTTTGAGAAAGTAATTCTGCTGCCTTTGCACATAAATAGCAATTTATATGTGTCTGAAATTCTTTTTATTCTTCACCTCCTCCTCTTCTTTCTCCTCCTCACAGGAGGTCACAAAGATTTAAAAACAAGAGAAAAAATAAAAGACATGAGGAACAGATTCAGAAAATCCAAACTCTATGTAAAAATATACTTCTCTTCTTCCTCCTTCTTTTGTTTCCTTCTAATTAAAGTTTTGCTCCATTTTCTTCTGAACATTATTGTTGTGGAAGAGAAGTCTGTAGATAGACTGATTTTTATTTCTTTGTAAGTGATTGTCTTCATGAATGCTTATAAGAATATTTATCCTTGAAATACATACAGATGATCTCTGTCTTTTCATTTACCTAATCCGTCAGTAAGCCATTTGCAACAATAGTTTCAGGTTTTTTGTAAGCTCAGGAAAAAATTATGCCATCATGTGTATAATAATTAGGTCAGCCTCATCTGTACCATGATCTACAACTGAGAACTAATTTTTATGTATAGATTATTGGATTTTTCTCATCTAGTCTCCATGTCTATTTTTTCTCTTATATTTGAATCTTTTTACTTTTCTCTGAGATTTGGACAGATTTCCAACCCTGTCTTCCACTTTACTGATTTGATTTTCAGCTATGGCCAATTTTCTGATCTCTACAACCACCACAGTGATTTTTTAATCTAGCAACTTATTTTCTCCATGTGTTCTTTCCTGATCTTATGACTGTTTACTCTAGTTTCATAAATACAATAAGAGTTCACATACTGTTGAGATAAAAAGGCAAAATTTTTCTAAACATGTATACTTTTCTAGCAGTAAATCCCTTTCAGAGTTGATATGGTTTGGCTGTGACCCCACCCAAATCTCATCTTGAACTGTGATTCCCAGAATTCCCACATGTCATGGGGAGGTGACTGAATTATGAGGGTGAGTCTTTCCTGCGACATTCTCATGATAGTGAATAAGTCTCATGAGATCTGATGGTTTTGAAAATGGGAGTTTCCCTGAACAAGTTCTCTTCTCTTGTCTGCCGCCATGTGAGACATGCCTTTCACCTTCTGCCATGATTTTGAGGCCTCCCCAGCCACATAGAACTGTGAGTCCAATAAACCTCTTTCTTTTGTAAATTTCCCAGTAATGGTTTTGTCTTTATCAGTAGTGTGAAAACGAATTAATACAAGAGTCAATTATTTTCTGTAAGTTTTTGGAGTAGTTTTTTTTCTTATGAGGGGCAGTAGCTTTTCAAGGGTCTAATTGTTTTTCTCTTCATTTGGGAGGGATCCAGGCTGTGATTTTCCTGCTGATGATGTCTACCTTTCACATGAGTTTTCTCTACTTCCTGTACACGCTGATCTGTCCTCCATTCTTCCTTCACCCTGGTGCCATCTACCCTCTCTCAAGCAGAACAAACGAGAAACTACATTTTTCGGCAAATGGAACACATCTTTTATGGTTTTCAGAGGTATTACAGGTTTTACTTACTATATATTTTGAAATATTCCACAGGAATATGGAAATTGGGAAAATTAGCTACTTGTGCTCACACTAACAGATTATCTAACATCATGATAAATCTTTGGAGAGTAATTTTTCCACCCAGCTTACATTTACATCCTCAGGATATAGTTCTATATGGAAAATTACTAAGTCAAAGAATATGACCTTTTATTTTTTATATTTTATTTTTATTTTTTAATTTTTAAAAATTTCCAATAGCTTTTGGGGTACAGGTGGTTTTTGGTTACATGGATGGGTTATATACTGGTGAAGTCTGAGATTTTAGTGCACCCATCGCCCGAGTAGTGTACATTGTACCTAATGTGTAGTTTTTTTATTTCTAGCCTCCCTCCCTCTGTCTCCCTTCTGAGTCTCTAATGTCCATTATATCCCTCTGTATGCCTTTGCATAATCATAGCTTAGCTCCCACTTATAAGTGAGAACATATGGTATTTAATTTTCCATTCCTGAGTTACTTTACTTAGAATAATGGCTTACACCTCCATTGAAGTTGCTACAAAATACATTATTTCATCATTTTTACTGCTGAGTAGTATGCCATGGTGTATATATGCCACATTTAATTTATCCACTTATTGGTTGATGGGCACTTAACGTTGATTCCATATCTTTTCAATTTGTGAATTGTGCTGCAATAAATATATGTATGCATGTGTCTTTTTCATATAAAGACTTCTTTTCCTTTGGGTTGATACCCAGTAGTAGAATTGCTGAATCAAATGGTAGGTCTATTTTTAGTTTTTCAAGGGATCTCCATACTGTTTTTTACAGGGGTTATACTAATTTACATTCCTACCAGTGGTATACAGGCATTCCCTTTCACCACATCCACACCAGCATGTATTGTTTTTTGACTTTTTAATAATGACCATTCTTGCAGGAGTAAGGTGGTGTCCCATAGAGGTTTTAATTTGCATTGCCCTGATGATTAGTGATGTTGAGCAATTTCTCATAGTCAACAAGTTTGTTGACTATTTGTGTATTTTCTTTTGAGAAATCTCTGTTCATCTAATTTGTCCACTTTTTGATGGGATTATTTGTTTCTTGCTGATTTGTTGGAGTTCCTTGTAGATTTTAGATACTAGTCCTTTGTCAGATGCACGGTTTACAATATTTGGTGCCATTCTGTGGATTGACTGTTTCAAAGTGTATGCACTTTTAAAAGCACTTAGATATATATTATCAAGTTGATTTCTAGAAAATTTTCTCTTAACACTTGTTAGGATATTCATTTTGCCACATTGTGTTAGTCTGTTCTCACACTGCTGTTTTTTTTTTTTTTTTTTTTTTTTTTTCTGAGATGGAGTCTTGCTCTGTCACCCAGGCTGGAGTGCAGTGGCGCAATCTTGGCTCACTGCAAGCTCTGCCTCCCGGGTTCACGCCATTCTCCTGCCTCAGCCTCTCCGAGTAGCTGGGACTACAGGTGCCCGCCACCACGCCAGGCTTTTTGTATTTTTTTAGTAGAGACGGGGTTTCACTGTGGTCTCTATCTCCTGACCTCGTGATCCGCCCGCCTCGGCCTCCCAAAGTGCTGGGATTACAAGTGTGAGCCACCACGCCCGGCCACGCTGCTGTTAAAGACATATCCAAGTCTGCATAATTTATAAAGAAAATATGTTTAATTGACTCACAGTTTCACATGGCTGCGGAGGCCTCACAATCATGGTAGAAGGTGAATGAAGAGTCAAAGCACATCTTAGTCTTACATGGTGGTAGGCAAAGAGAGCATATGTAGGTGAACTCCCCTTTATAAAACCATCAGATCTCATGAGACTTATTCACTATCATGAGAACAGCGCGGGAAAGACCTACCCCCATGATTCAATTACCTCCCATCAGGTCCCTCCCATGACACGTGGGAATTAAAGAAGCTACAATTCAAGATGAGATTTGGGTGGGGACACAGCTAAACCATATCACATATTATCACCAATACCGAATGTTCTTTTTAAAACACACATGCACACAACACCCACTTTGCTAATTTGACATGATACATACATTAAAAGTATATTTTTATTTTCATTTACATTAAATTACAGAGAAGGCAAAATATTTTATTAGTTTATTGGAATTTCTTCTGTCGGGTTTCTGTCCATGTTATTTGACCATTCTATCCTGGTTTTTGTGTTTAGTGTGTATTTTTTAAAAAACAATAGCCATTATAATAAATGAATGCCATTTCACCCAGCAATCCCCAGGAAGTTATTTAGAGACAATGATGATTCCAACATATGAAACAAAGTCTTCAATTTTTAAATTTTTTAAAATATTGAATCCATTCATTATAATCTTGGCTGCAGTTTTACATACTTTTTTAAAGCTTAAAATAATATTTTAAGATGCCATTGGTGGTCCGGAGTCTGGAAGGCCCTGGAGCGGCACCAGTCGACTGGCCTCGCCACAACTTGCCCAGACCAGACACGTTTCATCCTGCACCCTGCAAGAAGGAGCCAGCCTGCCTCTCTGCGCTTTGCTGCTCCTCGGCCTCCGCGGGCCCGGCCCGCGTCAGCAGCGACCCTGGGGTCTGGGTCCCCTGTGTCGCCCCCGCCCGCCTGCAACGCCCGGCACCCGCCCAGGAGCGCGCAGCTGGGGTGCTAGGGATATATACTTGAGCAAGAGAGACCACAGCTCTTGTTCCCGCTGATCCTGCAGCCCAGTGGATGGAGTCCAGAGTCTACAGATCTGCCAGGAAAGAAAAAAAATTCCTGATGTCTGGTCCAAGCAGGAATTCCCCAGTGGATTGGGGAATGACCGGCTTTTCCTCAGCTTATTGATCTCTGTGGTAACCACTGGAGGCCCCCAGAAGACCCATAGTAATGAGAGGCCTGAGGTCTACAAGTTGCTGCTAGAAATATTTTAGCCTCTCCAAAACCCAGAATGCAGCCCCGACCCAAGTTTGTAAGGGTTCTTGGTGCACGCTGACCGCGCGCGGACGGACGCGCCGTTTGCTCCAGGTCCGGATCTGGGCGCTGCCGTAGCAACGTCCTGGACGCCCAGACGTTAGGCCGCCGCCGCCGCGGAAGCAAGGAACCCGGCCTTCTCCCGCTCCTGAGGGCTGTGGCGGCGGCGGCCCGGGAGGCGGCCCAGGCTGGGTAGAGACCGCCCGGCTCCTCCTATGCAAGCTGAGGCAGCGGATTGGCTTTCAAGCATGCCCTTCCAGAAGCATGTCTACTACCCGCTCGCCAGCGGCCCAGAGGGGCCCGACGTCGCTGTGGCCGCCGCCGCCGCCGCGGGCGCAGCCTCCATGGCCTGTGCGCCCCCCAGCGCGGCTTCGGGGCCCCTGCCCTTCTTCCAGTTCAGACCGCGGCTGGAGAGTGTGGACTGGCGGCGGCTGAGCGCCATCGACGTGGACAAGGTGGCGGGGGCCGTGGACGTGCTGACGCTGCAGGAGAACATCATGAACATCACCTTCTGCAAGCTGGGAGACGAGAAGTGCCCACACTGCCAGTCGGGGGTGGACCCGGTGCTGCTGAAGCTCATCCGTCTGGCGCAGTTCACCATCGAGTACTTGCTGCACTCACAAGAGTTCCTCACCTCGCAGCTGCACACCCTGGAGGAGCGGCTGCGCCTGAGCCACTGCGACGGCGAGCAGAGCAAGAAGCTGCTCACCAAGCAGGCGGGGGAGATGAGGACGCTCAAGGAAGAGTGCAAACGCAGGAAGAAGATGATCTCCACCCAGCAGCTGATGATTGAGGCCAAAGCCAACCAGTGCCATTTTTGTGACAAGGCCTTTATGAACCAAGCTTTTCTACAAAGTCACATTCAGCGCCGCCACGCTGAAGAAAATTCTCGTTTCGAGTATCAGAAAAATGCACAGATTGAGAAGCTCCGGAGTGAGATCGTCGTATTGAAGGAAGAGCTGCAGCTCACCAGGTCTGAGCTAGAGGCTGCACACCATGCCAGTGCGGTCAGATTCTCCAAGGAATATGAAATGCAGAAAGCGAAAGAGGAAGACTTTTTGAAGTTATTTGGTAGGTGGAAAGAAGAAGAAAAGGAGAAACTAGTTGATGAAATGGAAAAAGTCAAGGAGATGTTTATGAAGGAATTTAAAGAATTAACTTCGAAGAATTCAGCATTAGAATATCAACTGTCAGAAATCCAGAAGTCCAATATGCAGATCAAGTCCAACATAGGCACATTAAAAGATGCCCACGAGTTTAAAAAAGACCGTTCTCCATATCCCCAGGATTTCCATAATGTCATGCAGCTTCTTGATAGTCAGGAAAGCAAATGGACAGCTCGAGTTCAAGCTATTCATCAAGAACACAAGAAAGAGAAGGATCGGCTCCTGTCACATACAGAGAAACTTCCAACCTCAATGATAGATGAACTAAATGCAAGCAATGTTTTCTACAAGAAAAGGATAGAAGAGCTAGGGCAGAGACTCCAGGAGCAGAACGAGCTGATTATAACTCAGAGACAGCAGATTAAAGACTTTACCTGTAATCTATTAAACAGTGTCAGTGAACCCAAAGGAAATCCTTTAGCCTGGCAGGCTTTTGAATCTCAGCCAGCTGCTCCAGCTGTGCCTATGAATGCCCCAGCCATGCACACTTTGGAAACTAAATCAAGTCTGCCAATGGCGCATGAACAGGCATTCTCGTCGCACATACTAGAACCAATAGAAGAACTTTCAGAAGAAGAAAAAGGAAGGGAAAATGAACAGAAATTAAATAACAAAATGCATTTAAGGAAAGCTTTGAAGAGTAACTCCTCCCTCACTAAGGGACTAAGAACAATGGTGGAGCAGAACTTGATGGAGAAACTGGAAACCTTGGGGATTAATGCAGATATACATGGCATTTCAAGTGATCAATTGCATAGAGTACTAAAAAGTGTGGAATCAGAAAGACATAAGCAAGAAAGAGAAATACCTAACTTTCATCAAATTCGAGAATTCCTTGAACATCAAGTCAGCTGTAAAATTGAGGAGAAAGCACTACTCTCTTCAGATAAGTGCAGTGTTTCTCAAATGGATACCCTTTCAACTGGAGAAGTACCCAAAATGATACAACTTCCTTCCAAAAACAGACAATTGATTAGACAAAAAGCTGTTTCTACTGATAGGACATCTGTTCCAAAAATTAAGAAAAATATCATGGAAGATCCTTTTCCCAGAAAGTCTTCAACTATTACGACCCCTCCTTTTAGTTCAGAGGAGGAGCACGAGGACGATGACCTCATCCGGGCATACGCATCCCCAGGCCCACTTCCTGTGCTGCCATCGCAAAGCAAGGGCAGCTTCGGGAAGAACACAGTGAAAAGTGACGCGGACGAGACCGAGGGAAGCGAAATCGAGGACACTGATGATTCTCCCAAGCCCGCAGGAGCCGCCATTAAAACACCTACTGAAAAAGTTGAAAAGATGTTTCCACATCGCAAAAATGTGAATAAACCAGTCGGTGGAACTAATGTTCCTGAGATGTTTATCAAAAAAGAAGAATTACAAGAACTAAAGTGTGCGGATGTGGAGGATGAAGACTGGGACATACCATCCCTAGAGGAAGAGATATCTTTGGGAAAAAGATCTGGGAAAGAACAGAAGGAATCTCCACCTGTGAAAAATGAACCGCATTTTGCTCATGTGCTAAATGCCTGGGGCGCATTTAATCCTAAGGGGCCAAAGGGAGAAGGACTTCAAGAAAATGAATCAAGCACATTAAAAAGCAGCTTAGTAACTGTGACTGATTGGAGCGACACTTCAGATGTCTAATTCCACATGTCAGGAGATTCTTCCAGAAGCCAGCAGTATTTCAGTATCACAGTGTTTCAGTAACTTGCCTCCATGATTCCAGTGCTTCTGCCTTACCGTACTTCCCACAGCAACACAGAGACTGATTCAAAGAACAATGGTCTCTTTAATGGCACCTAATACAGTATTGAAAATCAGATCATCAACAGTATTTCGAAGTATATAAAGGTGTTTAAGACCTCTGCTGCTGCTTAAAAATAACATGTCATTGAAGTCATAAAAAGTTTTTTCTTCAGAACGGTACTCTAGTGTTAAGTGTATTTTTTTCAACTAATTTTTAAGTGAATTTTTTTTTAACTTACAGCATGTTTTGGTTTGAATTATTAAAACTTTAAAAAATATTTTTCCTTTGTATGCTGTCATATCGTAGGTGTTTATATTATAAAATTCTGTTAGTAGTCTTAAAATTGAATTGGTGGAACCACTAATCCCTAAAAGTTAGTCTGGTTATTTTTCATATAGAAGTAAGTTTAATCCGAGTGTGGTGGTGTTCACCTTTAATCCCAGCTACTTGGGAGGCTGAGGTGGGAGGATCGCTTGAGCACAGGAGTTCAAGACCAGCGTGGGCAATATAGCAAGACTCCACCCCTCCACACCCCAAAAAAGTAAGTTTAGAATTAGAATATAGCTAGGTCCAATGTTAAATACATTTTCCTGAAGTACATTTGTCACATTCAGCTTTGAGCCACTGTAAGCATGTTACTATTAAATGGTCGGTTATTTTATATAGCGTATTCTTTATCTTGGATATTTTATGAGTAAAGTATAGTTATTTTAAGTGCCAATTAATTTATCAGACTAAATAGAAAATATTTGAGTCATTACTGAATTCACATATGTATTTTTTGTTTTACTATTTAAAATACCCAACATGTATTATGAAATACCTCAAAAGTAATTTAGTTACATTCTTAAACAATGACATTGTTGAAAGAAAGTTCATACAAGCTGTTTTTTGCATTTTTATAACTTGGTGGTACTATATTCTGTTTCCAAGTAGCCTTTTAACTAAAAGATTTGTTGAGTTTTAGATCTCTTTTCATTTGTCAACCTTTTCAGTAAAGCCCTCCGTTACAAAAAAAAAAAAAAAAAAGATGCCATTATATGAGTGACACCATATGAAGACAGCTAAATGAGAATGAAGTGAAGGAGAGGGGCTCAGAGTTCTGCCTTCTCAACTATAATACTCTTATAGTTTCATGAGACAGAATTCAGTTTCAAAGCCAGAGTTTAGAGCTTTCTTTTCTGTTCATGCTAATGAAACACTTTGGTATTATTTTCCTGTAACTTTATTTATCTTCAGCTTCAGCAAATCAAATGGAATATCCCCATAGCTGCTTACTGCCTACATACATACTTACATGGAGATATATATATATATATATATATATATATATATATATATATATTCTGGATATGCGTTATGAATTTAGCAATGATAATGAAAAGAAACAGGCTGCTTGTTGAATCCTAATTAAAACCAAAGTTGTTTTTTATGATTCCTTAAATCTAGGCCACACTTTAATTTCACAAATATATCCCAAAGAGAAGGCAAACGTAAATTTATTGTATGATTTTTTTCTAGAGGTGCATGATTTATGTTCTCTCTGCATACAAATATGTTCATATGCTATTGCAATGGTGACAAATTGAAGGTGTGATATTATACATTGGAATCTGGAGTAAAACAGACTGAAAATTAAAGTTTCTGTTAATGGAAAAGATATGTTTTCAGATGTCGCTGAACTTTGTAGTCAGCACTCAATATATCTCAGTATAAAAGATAGATATAAAAATTCTTCATTTCTCGGGAAAATGATTTTTTGAGCCTCATTTTAATTTTTCTTGCTGATTTTGTGATGGCGCCTTCCTTTCTTTGATATGACCTTTCTTCTTCCTCATTGACCCTTCTTTGTTCACTGTTATTCTTTTATCTGTAATGCACCATTCAGCCTGACTTGGAATAGTTTTGTATAAATAAGAGAATTGTGTTATATGCTATTCAATCTTAAGGGATAAAAATGATTTTTACTTTAGTGAAAAGAAGCAGCACCATGTTTTAAAATTAATAGGCTTTTATAGCTGGAAGGAGCCATGGAAATCATAGAGTCCATCCTTCTTGTTTTGTGGATTAAAAGTGAGCGTGCAATCATTCTGTCATAGGTAAAGGCTGTTCCGTGTACTCTGGGGCTTGCTTCATATATCCTGCCTACCTTATTTCCTCAGAATAAGTTTAGCCAGAGTTAGACTAAAGTATAATAGTTAAGAGTACAAGTTTTAGGTTAAACAGGTGTAGATGCAGACTGGTCCTCTTTCAGCTCTTAGAGCTTGAATAAGCCACTTCGCTCTGCCAAGCTTCAGTTTCTTATCTGTAAAACAGGGCTAAGTATATCTACGAAATTAAGTCTTTATGAGAATTGAATTATGTTATGTTTGCAAAATATTTAGTTCAGTGCTTGATACTAAATACGTGTTACCAAATAAGTGTCCAAGAAATAGCAATTTCTTTTACTGAGATTCTTTGTTGTTGTTTTTTTGTTGTTGTTGTTGTTTTGAGACAGAATCTCACTCTGTTGCCAGGTTGGAGGATAGTGACACAATCTCGGCTCACTGCAACCTCTGCTTCTTGGGTTCAAGTGATTCTCCTGCCTCAGCCTCCCGAGTAGCTAGGGCTACAGGCATGTGCCACCACGCCCAGCTAATTTTTTAAAAATATTTTTAGTAGAGAGAGGGTTTCACCATGTTGGCCAGGATGGTCTCAATCTCTTGACCTCATGATCTGCCTGACTTGGCCTCACAAAGTGCTGAGATTACAGGCATGAGCCACCTCACCTGGCCTACTTAGATTCTTTTACTTGTCCACTTCTCTTCCTAGACTGAGATTTCTCAGAGCCACCAAGTCTTGGCAATCTCTGTATGGCCCAATGCCTTCACATGGCATCTCATTCAGTGACAGCTCCAAGCTTCCAGTTACTTGAGTCCAAAATTTCGGAGTCATTTTTCTCTCTCTCTCTTTTTCTTTTTGTATACTCTCAGAAAATTAATCTGCAAACTCCTAGGTTCAAGCCACCATTGTCTTTTTCTGGATTCATGGAATTTGCTCTTAATTGGTCTCCCATTTATCCATTTTGCAGCAGCCAGAGTTATCCTCTTAAAGCATAAGTCATATCTTATAAATGTTTTGCTTAGACCTCTTCAAAGGCTATCCATCTCACGTACAGTAATAGCAAACCCTTAACTGAACAGTCCAGCACCGTCCCCTTCGTATTAAATCTCTTTGACCTCATCTTCAGTTGCTCTCTCTCACACTCCACACCAGTCATACTTGCCTTTCTGCTGTTCTTCCTGCAGTTCTTTCTCAACACTCCACCCATACAACTGCCCTGAGTGAGGAGTAGAGTCAGATTTTTAAAGAAAGATAGTTTGTGGCAGGAACAGAAAAAAAAAATACTGCATGTGCTCAGTTATAAGTGGGAGCTAAACACTGAGCACACATGGACACAAACATGTTATATTAGTCAGGGTTTTCTAGAGGGACAGAACTAATGGAATGTATGTGTATGTGTGTGTATATATACACACACATATATATATGGGTGTGTGTATATATATGAGTTTATTAAGTATTAGCTCCCACAATCACAAGGTCCCACAATAGGCCCTCTGCAGGCTGAGAAGCAAGGAGAGCCAGTCTGAGGTCAAAAACTGAAGAACTTGGAGTCCGACGTTTGAGAGCAGGAAGCATCCAGCATGGGACAAAGATGTAGGTAGGCTGGGAGTCTAGGCCAGTCTCTCTTTTCCAGTTTTCTGCCTGTTTATATTCCAGCCACGCTGGTCGCTAATTATATGGTGCGCACTCAGATTGAGGGTGGGTCTGCCTCTCCCTAGTCCACTGACTCAAATGTTAATCTCCTTTAGCAACACCCTCACAGACACACCCAAGAACAATACTTTGTATCCTTCGATCCAATCAAGTTGACAGTATTAACCATCATACATGGGAACAATAGACACTGCAGACTATGAGAAGGGTGGGTGGATGGGTTGAAAAATACCTATCTGGTAGTATGCTCACAACTTGGGTGATGGGATCTGTACCCCAAACCTCAGCATCATGCAATATATCCATGTAACAAACCTGCACATATATACCCTCTATCTAAAATAAAGGTTGAAATTAAAAAAAAGAAAGGTGGGACAGGTGCCGTGGTTCATGCCTGTAATCCCAGCACTTACAGAGGCTGAAGTGGATGGATCATGTGAGGTCAAGAGTTCAAGACCAGCCTGGTCAACATGGCAAAACCCCTGTCTCTACTAAAAATACAAAAATTAGCAGAGAATTATGGCACACGCCTGAAATCCCAGCTACTCGGGAGGTTGAGGCAGGAGAATCGCTTGAACTTGGGAGGTGGAGGTTGCAGTAAGCTGAGATCACACCACTACACTCCAGCCTGGCGACAGAGCAAGACTCCATCTCAAAAAAAAAATAAATAAATAAATAAAAAAAGATGGTTTATGCACTACAAGTACACCACAAGCTAGCTCCTGCAATTTAAACGGATGTTTTGTAGTCTGTCTACTTGCTTTCTTATGGGAGTAGAGAACACTTAAAACTAACGTGAAATTCAACAGATTAGAAACAAAAGTGCAAAACTAAAGGAAGGTGATTCTTTAGTAATTGAAGGTGGTCTAGGACATCCTACCATGCAAGGTAGTGTATCAGAAATTGGTGGGTTCTTGGTCTGACTTTTAGAATGAAGCCACGGACCCTCGTGGTGAGCATTACAGTTCTTAAAGATGGTGTGTCCAGAGTTTGTTCCTTCTGATGTTTGGACGTGTTTGGAGTTTCTTCCTACTGGTGGGTTCATGGTCTCGCTGGCTTCAGGAGTGAAGCTGCAGACCTTCACGGTGAGTACTACGGCTCTTAAGACAGCGCATCTGGAGTTGTTCATTCCTCCCAGCAGGTTCATGGTCTCTCTGGCCTCAGGAGTGAAGCTGCAGACCTTTGCGGTGTTACAGCTCATAAATGCAGTACAGACCAAAAGAGTGAACAGCAGCAAGATTTATTGCAAAAAGTGAAAGAACAAAGCTCCCACACTGTGGAAGGGTACCTGGTTGCTGCTGCTGGCTGGAGCAGCCTGCTTTTATTCCCTTATCTGGCCCCACCCACATCCTGCTGATTGGTCCATTTTACAGAGAGCTGATTGGTCTGTTTTGACAAGGTGCTGATTGGTACGTTTACAATCCCTGAGCTAGACACAGAGTGCTGATTGGTGCATTTACAATCCTTTAGCTAGACAAAAGTTCTCCAAGTCCCCACCAGAATTGCTAGATACAGAGTGCTGATTGGTGCATCGACAAACCTGGAGCTAGACACAGAATGCTGATTGGTGCATATACAATCCTCCAGCTAGACATAAAAGTTCTCCAGGTCCCCACTTAACTCAGGAACCCAGCTGGCTTCCCCTTGTGGATGCTGTGCTGGGGCGGTGGGCGGAGCTGCCTGCCAATACTGCGCCTTGTGCCTGCTCTCCTCAGCCCTTGGGCGGTCTGATGGGACTGGGCCTCGCGGAGCAGGGGGCGGTGCCCGTTAGGGAAGCTCAGGCCCAGCGAGAGTCCACAGTGGGGGCGGGGCTTCGGCATGTCAACCTGCAGGTCCCGAGTCCTGCCAGGCGGGAGGCGGCTGAGGCCTGGCGAGAATTCCAGCGCGGTGGGGCTGGACCGGCAGTGCTGGGGCACCCGGCGCACCCTCCACAGCTGCTGGCCCGGGTGCTAAGCCCCTCACTGCCCAGGGCTGGCCGCACCGGCCGGCTGTTCCGAGTGTGGGGCCTGTCGAGCCCACGCCCACCCGGAACTCGCACTGGCCCGCAAGTGCCGTGCGCCCGTGCCTCTCCCTCCACACCTCCCCGCAAGCAGAGGGAGCCGGCTCCAGCCTCAGCCAGTCCAGAGAAGGGCTCACACAGTGCAGGGGCGGGCTGAAGGGCTCCTCAAGTGCGGCCAGAGTGGACGCAGAGGCTGAGGAGGCACCAAGAGCTAGCCAGGGCTGCTAGCACGTTGTCACCTCTCAGTAGGAACTGAGCTTCTAGTTCCATTACCCAAATAGTGAACATTATACCTGATCGGTAAGTTGTCCACCCTCTCTTCCCCTCCCCACTTTTGGAGTGCCATGTGTCTATTATTCCTGTGATTATGTACATGTGTACCCATTGTTTAGCTCCCACTTCTAAGTGAGAACAAGGGTATATTTATCTTTGAAAATGCACTAAAATTTTTACACTATTTGATGGAGGGAGGATATAGACTGAGATGGACTGTTTTGAAATTTAATTCACTTAAGAATAACTGTGTGTGCAAAAACTGTTAGAAACATGACTTTTTGTGGAGTGGTGATAATTTTTATGGTCTTAGGGGACCACTGTGATGCAATGAAAAGAAAGTTAGATTTAACCCAAGAATCCGAGACCAAAAAGATGTGACCATAAACAAATCGTTTGAGACCATTTTGTCATGATTTGTAAAATAGGGGCTCATTACAGCTCTTAAATTCTATACAGTGTTTTGACTTTTGGCTACTTTGGATGAAGAAATCACAGTATTTCAACCTACAAAGGACTCTTCTATGCTTCTGGTTATAGTGGAAGTTGATCCTTTGCAATGAAATTAACCTGATGACCTGCATGGCTCTGGTAGTTTGAAGGATATGAGCAAAAGGGATGATACCTAGAGGGTCCACCCAGACAGTTGGACAATGTCCTTTGGAGGACGTTATTGTGACTGGCCACAGCCGTGATCCTCAGCTTTGTTTGCTCAGAAACTAAAGTTTTGTCAACATTCTTAGAGAATATCCGTTTCTCCTGAAATAGACTCATATCTAGCAACTCTCAAGACAATGATATAGAAACCAAAATGTCAATTTATAAATTTATGATTTAAAATACAACTGTCAAGGACATAGGACATTTATGTCAATTAGGCATATCTTTCTGGAAGACATCTATACGTGAGCAGAAGTCAAACTTAAAAAATGGCCAGGTGATCACGGCAGGACAAAGACTAAGAGCATTGTAATCTTGTAGTCAGATGCACCCATCTCTGTTTTGTGGTTATTTCTACTTGGGGCACAGAATATTGCACCAGTTGCCCAGGGCATCCAGTCCTTTGATGTGCTGGATACATATTGACAAATCTCCCAATTTCTTGTCTGGGTGGCAGAACATTTCCTTTCTCTTGCTACATCCTGCCTTTAGGTGTAGTCGTACCTTCGTTTTGGCTCTGGTCAGCTCTGTCCTGTACTAGAAAAAAGTGCTGTTTGAGAGGATTTCTGCAGTTGTCTGCTCTCACTCATTTTTATACGGGTGATGCTTTTCTAATTCACTGGGTTCTGAGCATGCCTTTTGTTCCCCTTGCCTGTGTTCCATCCACATCGTACTGCACGATTCTCTCTGCTGTATGTATGTATATTTTGGCAATAACAAAAGGAATTCTCTTCAGGATCTGCATTCCCAAAGCATGAGTTATCTCCCAGCCTAAATGCTGAGGGAGGGGATGGGAAATTAGATGAAAGGGGATGATGGGAAGTCTGAGGGGAGTGGCTACTCCCAAAGACAGATAATTTGTCTTTGCTTTGTCCTTGCTGGGCTCAAACCTTGAAGGATGGATGTTTGGTATTTGTTAACACTTGCAGTAGTCTTGGTCTTTTTGCAGACCTTGAATTTTTACCCCCTCAGGGAAAACTTGATTCTCAAGAGTAAAATGAGTTATCTATTTAGCTAATTAGCTAGAATATAGCAAAATTCTCAGGAGGATCATCCCATCTGAGGATTGCTATAATGTAGGCTTGTTTTTGCAGAGTCTCTCTCTTTTCATTTTCTAGCCTTCCCATCCTGTCGCTCATGCTTCACAGAGAAGGGAAAATTGTCCAGTAAGCAAAACCTCTTTTTCTTTCCTGCACTTTTCTGCCTTGCTTCTCTTGCTGTGCCTCATAACTTCTGATGCTCATGGGTGACCTAAGGCACTTGATCTTTGCATTTTCCTGCTCTACAGATTACCCACTTCAGGAGGTGCAATATGCTTACCCCACAACACTCACCAAGACTAACATTCTCTGTACACTCTTCTTCTCAGATGCCACAATCTGCAATCAGTGAACATACCAATATCTTGAAGAGTAGAAGAGTAGCTACCAGGGGCAAGGAGATGGAGTGGAGGTTGGAGATGTTGGTGAAAGGACACAAAATTAATTGGGAGAAATAAGTTAAATCTATTGTATAACAAGATGACTTAGTTAATAAATTGTGTTCTTGGAAATTGCTGAGAGTAGATTTTAAGTGTTCTCATCATGAAAAATGAAAAGTGTGATGGAATGCGTATGTTAATCAGCTTGATTTAGCCATTCCACAATGTATACATATATCAAAATGTGTTGTATACCATAAATAGATACAGTTTTTATTCATCACTTTAAAAAAAGATAAATATTTTACAAAACTACACTGCATGGGTTCTGCCTGATGCATTGTTTACTCAGAAAGTGGCATTTCCTTCTCTCCCTGAAAACAGCCAGAGACATAGCCTAGTGGAGTAGTTAAGAACATGAACTTAGAGTAAGACTGCTTGGGTTCAACTCCTGGTCTCCCCACTTTGGGGCTAGTAAGCAAGGGCAAGGTAATTATTAATGATACTTCTGTCCCTCAGTTTCTTCATCTGTAAAATAGAGGCAATAATAGCATTTACTCCGGGGATTAATGAGGAAGAGCAAGGACAAGAGGCAGGAGATGGCTAAGAGTAGAGTGGAGGATTGGAGGCGAGGGGCTGGTTATACATCTCTCACCTAGTAGGGGCCTTTTGAAGATAGACTTCAAGAAGCTGAGGGTACAGACATCTGAGGAAAAGCTTCCAGAAAGAGGGAAGCACCAGAAGAAAGTCTCTGAGTTGGGATCTGGCTTGACATGGCCTAGGGACAGCAAGGGAGCCCCTGTGGCTTGAGTGGCATGGGTAAGGGGGAAGAGTATGAGTGAGCGGTGAGACGTCACCAATGAGAGAGAGGGAACCTGGATGATGAGATTCCAGAGGACCAGGTAGACCTTTAACAACAATGGCCTCTACTTTGAAACAGGAGCTTTTGGA
The DNA here is from genome assembly GCF_028878055.3 of Symphalangus syndactylus. NCBI lineage: Eukaryota > Metazoa > Chordata > Mammalia > Primates > Hylobatidae > Symphalangus > Symphalangus syndactylus. The sequence continues at coordinate 30,545,392 of NC_072438.2, forward strand.
GGGTTTTGTGCAGAGGAGGGACAGAATCTGATGTGCGTTCTAAGTGGATCTCTGGCTGCTCCCCTGGGAAGAGATTTGGGGAGTGTGTTAGTTTGCTAGGGCTGCCATTACAAAGTACGAAAGACTGGGTGGCTTAAACCACAGAAATTAATTTTCTCACAGTGCTGGAGGTTGGAAGTTCAAGATCAAGGTGCTGGCAGGATTGGTGTCTGGTGAAGGCTCTCTCCTTGCCTTGCACAGGAAAGGCTGTATGTGGCTGCCTTCTCGCTGTGTCTTCCCGTGGCATTTCCGCTGTTCATGTGCATCCTGGTATCCCTTCTTCTTTTTGTAAGGACAGCAGATTTATTAGGTTAGAGCCTCACTCCTTTTTTTTTTTCTTTTTTTTTAAGACGGAGTCTCGCTCTGTCGCCCAGGCTGGAGTGTGGTGGCATGATCTCGGCTCACAGCAAGCCCCGCCTCCCAGGTTCACGCCATTCTCCTGCCTCAGCCTCTCAAGTAGCTGGAACTACAGGTGCCTGCCACCACGCCTGGCTAATTTTTTGTATTTGTAGTAGAGACAGCGTTTCTCTGTGTTAGCCAGGGTGGTCTTGATCTCCTGACCTCATGATCCGCCTGCCTCAGCCTCCCAAAGTGCTGGGATTACAGGCGCGAGCCACAGCGCCTGGCCCAGAACCTCACTCTTATGACCTTATTTCACCTTAATTAACTCCTTAAAGGGCCTATTTCCCAATATAATTACATTGGGGGTTAAGGTTTCAACCATATACATTTCTAGGAGATCCAGTTTAATCTACAACAGGTAGTATGATGGTTAATTTTATGTGTCAGCTTGGCTTGGCTATGGCGCCCAGATGTCTGGTCAAATACTAGTGTAGATGTTGCTGTAAAGGTGTACTTTAGATGTGACTAACATTTAAATCAGTAGACTTTGAGTAAAGTAGGTGACCCTCCATAATGCAGATGGGAATTGCCCAGTCAGTTGAAGGCCTTAAGAGAAAAAGACTAAGGTCTCTGAAGGCATTCTGCCTCCAGGCTGGCTTTGGATTTGGGCTGCAACATCAACATTTCCCTGCAAATTTTGAACATAATCATGTGAACTGATTTCTTAAAATAAATCTCTAATATTATATCTAGATTTTTGTTAAATGACCATAACATGTAATTCCATATTAATTATAATATCACAGTGTGCATATTATATTATAGATTGGGTTATTTACATCTGTCATAGAAGGCATTTTATATTCTACAAAAGGACTGGAATCCCACATGACAGAAACAAAATGGGCAGTTTTTATAAGCATGGCATGTATAGGCTTATGTTTTGTTGTGAACTTGGTCCCTTCTGCAAGGTTTTAAAGGCACATAATATTCAGCAGACTGTGATTGTAGCTGACCGAGAACCATACACTGGGCTCATAGTAGCTTCTCAATGCATATTTCATAAATAACATAAGTGTGAGGGCCATGGCTGGTTAGAAAGGAAGCTTTAGGGGCCCTCAGTATAATGAAAGTTGCCAGTGAAGCCTCTTTAGCCCATTGCATGCTCTCTCCTTGGGGCAGTGGAGAATTTGCCTCTTTTATAGTTTTAGGTCCTCAAGGTGCATCACTCATCCTCTCTCTAATGCCTGTATTCATGGTAAGTTTATTCTTCAGGAAATCGTGTTTCAAAAGCTTCATACTGTGATGGTTAATATTGAGTGTCAACCTGATTGGATTGAAGGATGCAAAGTATTGTTCCTGGGTATGTCTGTGAGGGTGTTGCCAAAGGAGATTAACATTTGAGTCCGTGGACTGGGAGAGACAGAGCCAGCCTCAATCTGGGTGGGCACCATCTAATCAGCTGCCAGCTCCGCTAGAATAAAGCAGGCAGGAGAATATGGGAAAGCAGACTTGCTGAGTCTTCTGGCATTTATCTTCCTCCCATGCTGGATGCTTCCTGCCCTTGAACTTCAAACTTCAAGTTCTTCAGCTTTTGGACTCTTGGACTTGCACCAGTGGTTTGCCAGGGCTTCTCAGGCCTTTGGCCACAGGCTGAAGGCTGCACTGTTGGCTTCCCTAATTTTGAGGTTTTGAGACTCCGACTGATCCACCACTAGTTTCCTTTCTCCTCAACTTGCAGATGGCCTATCGTGGGACTTCACCTTGTGATCGTGTGAGTCAGTTCTCCTTAACACACTCCCTTTCATATGTACATATATCTTATTAGTTCTGTTTCACTAGAGAGCCCTAATACACATACCTTAGTTATTTTGAGGAAGGAGACAGAACCCAAGATCTATTATTTTTGGTAGTGAGACTTTGGACAGGTAGCATAACCTCTTACACTGAATTTCTTCGTTTGTAAAATGGGGATGACATAGAGGCAGAATGCAAATTTGTTGTTGCCATGGGCTGGATGAAGGGAAGAGTGAGCAGTTAAGAATTAACTGCTTAATGGGTATGACATTTCCTTTTGGGACAATGAAAACATTTGAGAACTAGAGAGAGGTGGTGGTTGCACAGCATTGTAATTACACTAATTCACTTTAAAATGGTGAATCTTATGTCAGGTGAATTTTACCTCACTAAAAAAAAAATGTAGATGATAATAGTACTCAGTTTATAGGGTTATGAGACTTATGGATATTAAATACTTAGCATATGCCTAATACTCAGCAAATGGTAACCAATCGAAGAATGTTGTCTCCTCTTTCTGCTCCTCTTCTTCATTGCCACTGTTGTCATTGTCATAGCCATTCTGGAACCAACTTCTTTTTAAATAAAAGTGCTAACCTGTATCTATTGTCACTCAAAGGGCAATACTGGGATATAAGGCTGGAAATAAGGCTGGGACTATGTTATGCCTACCTGAGAGAGGGAGAGAATGTACGTAGTACAGCAAGGGACCACTGAAGATACTTGCATAGAAGATCAAAGGGAATCAAGCTGTGCTTTCAGCCAATTAGCCTGGCAGCCATGGGTCTAGTGGTTTGAAGTGGAAGAGGCTGAAAGAGAGGGACACAGTTAGCAGGTTACTCTCAACAGGGTCCTTAGATTTCCCTTTCTTATTTCCTCCTCAATCACCTTGGATTTGGCTGGCTACATAGCAAATGCTTAATAAATACATGTAGATTAGTTATTTTAAACTTGTTTAATGCCTTTCTTTGAAGTACTTCCAGTTGAGATTACTTCTACAAATCACATAATACAAGATAAAATACCCTATATATCTGTCAGTTTTCTCTAAGACTGTTTTCTAAGTATTATATGTGCTTGGTTCGTGGACTGGGTATTCAGTTGCTGAAAAAATAGAAATCAGTCCATTAGTCATGCCTCTGCAAATTTCACATTGTATATTCCAAGTCTGTGGTAGGTGATATTTAAAGCATTTTTTTAATTTTTTGTTTTTTGTTTTGTTTTGTTTTGCTTGCTGTTGTATCACTACAACTGTATATTGCTTGTGGACATTTTGATCTCAGATCCCAAGAAAATGATGATGTTCCATTTGTTATCACTTTAAGGGAAGCACAAAAAGACCTTAAAGTGAAAAACACAGCTTAATTAGCGTGTTGGTGATTTATGTTACCCAGTGTGAAATCTCCATTAGTATCAAAAGAAGGATTTTAAAAAAGGCATCTTTTGGACTTTTAAATTATTTTTGGTCTTATTCAGAATTCACAATCTTATTTCCATGTCTCTAATCTGCAAATCCCAAAATGTAACATCATTGTCTCAAAGTTATTGCATTTCACAATATCATGCAAAGGAACATAGCTGCTTATTGATTAATCATCGAGGACAAATGTCCTCTGTACCATTTTGTATGCAGGTTTATACCTTGATTTATGTAATGCAAAAGCTCTTAAACATCATAGAGTTTTAGAATTTGAAGGGACTGCTAAAATTTTCTAGTTATTCCTGTACTATATATTGTTGAGGAAATCCTAATAGAAACATTTAAAAATTTATATCAATTCATATTTTATTTAACACATTATCTACATATATTATAAATATTTAAACATCTTTGTACTAGACTGAACAGTCAACCTATAGACTGTACATATCAGATACAGCTCTTTCAGTTACAAAAACTTAGAATCTGGTTTAAGAAACAGGGAAATTTATTTCCTCAAGTGACTGAAAAGTCCAAGAACAATTCTTCAAATTAGCAGGACCCAGAGGCTCCAAAGGATGTTTCTTTTCCATCTCATGGCTCAGCTTTTCTGTGGATTTTCAACTCCTAGGCTCTGTCTTTGTGGCTGTTACCTGATCCAGGCTTATATCCTTTAGGTTCAAGGCCAGAGAAAAGGGAAAAACTTCCTGTCACTTCTCCAGCGAATCCTTGGCTTAGCTCTGATTAGACAATTTGAGTCAGGAGTCCATCTTTAGAGCAATCACTGTGACTTTAGTTTTAGAAAAGAGTGATAGACCTGAAAAAGGGTTTGCGTCTGTACTTGAACTCGGAGCCCATTGAAATCATGTGTACTGAGTGTGAACAGAATGGTTTTTCCAGAGAATGTGGAGTGGCTGCTGGAAGATAGGTGTAAGGTAGGCAAAACCATTGTATGCCTGTGAGACAGTCACAAGTGGATTCCAGGATGTCTTCTGGTAATAACAGAATGCGAAGGAGAAGATGTAAGGAAGAATCCTCCCCCAAAAGACTGTAAGTCTATGGATTAGCACCCCTGTTTATATTTCAACTTTTTCATGAAGATGTAACCTCAGAAAAACTAAGTGGCATGCCGATGGAATCACAGTTAAAAAAGTAGAGGTAGGTTAACACCATTCTGATTATCCTCCAACAGACAAAGACATTTCTTAGGTTATTCACATATATGATTAAAAATAAATTGTAAATTTTTGAAAGTGATAGTTTTGCCTAATTTCAAAAATTTGGATAATCAAAAAAACACAAAAATAAAGTAAGCAAATACTCTTATTCTCTCTCTCTCTCTCTCTGTATAATGAGAACTGTCATAAAAATTGTGTTGAATTATTTTGATTTAGTTCTATAAAAGGAAAACTTATGCTATTCCTATTTAATCAGAGTCTCTGATAATGTCATTTTTTTTCTTTTTTAAAATACTTTCAACTTTTATTTTAGATTCAGAGGGCACATGTGCATATTTGTTACATGGGTGTATTGTGTGACGCTAAGGTTTGAGATATAAATGATCCTATCACCCTGGTCCCGATAGCATAGTACCTGATAGGTAGTTTTTAAGCCCTTGCTCCTCTCTCCCTTCCCTCTTCTAGTAGTCACCAACGTCTATTGTTCCTATCTTTATGTCCATAAGTACTCTGTGTTTAGCTTGCAATTATAAGTGAGAGCATGTGGTATTTGGTTTTCTGTTTCTGTGTTAATTTGCTTAGGATGATGGCCTCCAGCTACATCCAACTTGTAGCAAAGGACATAATTTCATTGTTTTTTATGGCTATGTAGCATTCATGGTTCATATGTACCACATTTTCTTTATTCAATACACTGTTGATGAGCACTTGGGTTGATTCTGTCCCTTTACTGTTGTGAGAAGTACTGTGATGAACATATGAGTTCATGTGTCTTTTTGGTAGAATGATTTATTTTCCTTAGAGTACATGCCCAGTAATGGGAATGCTGAGTTGAATGGTAGTTCTGTTTTTAGTTCTTTGTGAAACCTCCAAACTGCTTTCCACAATTGCTGGACTAATTTACATTACATTTCCACCAACAGTGTACGAGCGTTCCCTTTTCCCCACAGCCTTACCAACTTCTGTTATTTTATGACTTTTTACTAGTAGCCCTTATGACTGGTGTGAGAGGGTATTTCATTGTGGTTTTGATTTGCATTTCTCTGATGATTAGTGATTTGGTTTGGCTGTGTCCCTACCCAAATCTCAGCTTGAATTGTAGTTCCCATAACCTCCATGTGTTGTGGGTGTGACTCAGTGGGAGGTAATTGAATCATGGGAGTGGTTACCTGCATGCTGTTCTCGTGATAGTGAGTGAGTTCTCACGAGATCTGATGGTTTTATAAATGGTTTTTCTCCCCCACTTCCCTCTGTACTTCTCCTTGCTGCATTCATGTGGAGAAAGATGTGTTTGCTTCCCCTTATGCTGTGATTGTAAATTTCCTGAGACCTCCCCAGCCATGCTGAACTGTGAGTCAATTAAACCTCTTTCCTTTATAAATCACCCAGTCTTGGGTATGTCTTTATTAGTAGTGTGAGAACAGTCTAATACAATTGGTGATATTGAGCATTTTTTGTATGTTTGTTGGCCTCTTGTATGTATTCTTTTGTGGAGTGTCTGTTCATGTCCTTTGCCCACTTTTTTTTTTCTTTTTTTTTTTTCTTTTGAGACACAGTCTTGCTCTGTCACCCAGGCTGGAGTGTAGTGATGCGACCTCAGCTCACTGCAACCTCAGCCTCCTAGGTTCAACTGATTCTCCTGCCTCAGCCTCCTGAGTAGCTGGGATTACAGGCGTGTGCCACAACGCCCGGCTAATTTTTTTGTATTTTTAGTAGAGATGGGGTTTCACCGTGTTAGCCAGGATGGTCTTGATCTCCTGATCACGTGATCTGTCTGTGTCAGCCTCCCGAAGTACTGGGATTACAGGCATGAGCCACCGTGCCCACCCCTTTGCCCACTTTGTAATAGGGTCATTTGTTTTTTTGCTTGTTGAGTTGTTTAGGTTTCTTACAGATTCTGGATGTTCGACCTTTGTCTGATGCATAGTTTTTGAATATTTTTCTCATTCTGTAAGTTGTCTGATTATGCTATCGAGTAAGCAGAGTTTTGCACATTGTTGTACAAAAGCCCTTTAGCTTAATTAGAGCCAATTTGTCAATTTTTGTTTTAGTTGTAATTGTTCATGAGGATTTAGTCATAAATTCTTCATCAAAGCTGATGTCCAGGATAGTATTTCCCAGAATGGTATTTCTTCTAGGATATTTATAGTTTGAAGTCTTACATTTAAACCTCTAATTCATCTTGAGTTAATTTTTGTGTATTTTGAAAGGGTAAGGGTTAAGTTTCATTCTTCTGCATATGACTGGCCAGTTATCCCAGCACCATTTACTGACTAGAGAACCCTTTCCACTTTCTTATTTTTGTTTACTTTGTCAAAGATCAGCTGATTGTAGGTGTGCAGCTTTATTTCTGAGTTCTCTAATTTGTTCCATTGGTCTATGTATCTGTTTTTATACTAGTGCCATGCTGTTTTTGTTACTGTAGATTACAGTTTGAAGTTGGATAATGTGATGCCTCCAGCTTTGTTCCTTTTTCTTAGGATTCCTTTGGCTGTTTGGATTCTTTTTTGGTTCCATAGGAATTTTGGAATAGTTTTTTCTAATTCTGTGGAAAATGATGTTGGTAGTTTGAGAGGAATAGCATTGAATCTGTAGATTGCTTTGGAAAATATGGCCATTTTTATAATATTAATTCTCACAATTCATGAGCATGGAATGTTTTTCCATTTTTTCATGTAATCTCTAACTTCTTTCAGCAGTGTTTTGTAGTTTCCTTGTAGAGATCTTCCCCTTAATTGGTTAGATGTATTCCTAGGTATTTTATTCTTTTTGTGCTATTTTAAATGAGATTATGTCCTTGATTTGGCTCTGAGCTTGAACATTATTGGTGTATAAAAATGCTACTGATTTTTGTATGTTGATTTTTTTTATCCTGGAACTTCATTGAAGTTGTTTATCAGTTCTAGGAGCCTTTTGGCAGAGTCTTTAGGGTTTTCTAGGTATAGAATCATATCATCAGCAAAGAGAGATAATTTGACTTCTTCTCATCCCATTTGGATGTCTTTTATTTCTTCTTGTTGCCTGATTGCTCTGGCTAAGACTTACAGAATTATGTTACACAGACGTGTTGAGAGTTGGCATCCTTGTCTTGTTCCAGTCCTTAAGGGGAATGGTTTCAGCTTATGCCCATTCAGTATGATGTTGGCTGTGGGGTTGTCGTAGATACTTTTTATGATTTTGAGGTCTGTTTCTTCAATGCCTAGTCTGTTGAGGGTTTTTATCATGAAGGGATATTGGATTTTATCAAATGCTTTCTCTATGTCTACTGAGATGATCATATAGGTTTTGTTTTTAATTCTGTTTATGTGGTGAATCACATTTATTGATTTGCATATGTTGAAGCAACCTTGCATCCCAGAAATAAAGCCACTTGATCATGGTGAAGTAACTTTTTGACGTGCTGCTGGATTTGGATTGCTAGTATTTTATTGAGGAGTTTTGCCTCTATATTCATCTGGGATATTGGCTTGTAGTTGTCTTTTTTTGTTGTACCTTTGCCAGGTTTTGGTAGCAAAGTGATGCTGGCTTCATAGAATGAGTTAGGGAGGACATGAAGAGGCCTCCACCCCATGATGACATTTTTAATGCAGAAAATTTTCAGAGTTGTTTTGACAATTTAGGTTGCATGTGTGGAAAGCTACATTTGCAAATTCTTTGATGATCTACAACCTGAATTACATTATTATTACATAAAAGGCATTTGTTTTAGGGTAAGGGACTTCTTGCAGGCTATTCCAGAGCCCTGTAATTTGCTTTCCTTCACTGACTGGCTGTCACTCTTCTGTGTGGCAGGTTCCCAATGGGCTGCTTCTTTTGGGTGCTCATAGTACAGCCCTCTTCACACTTGCCCTACACAGTCTGCTGGCCCAGAATCATGGCTCAGTTTTGACCTCTGCCTGTCAGCTTCAACCCACAGTTGGCAAGCCACCCACCCTGTCTCCCCTTGCTACAGGGTCCCCTCGCTCATTGAGTGGCCCTTTTGGGAGTGCTTAAATCCATCTGTACACTGACATCTGATCGACATATAGGAAAATCTCCATATGCTTGCCATGGTTAATTGTGAGGGTGCAGTCTGCCCCGTACCACTGCCTGCCTTACCTCTGCTGCCCAACTCCTGCATTTTATCCTACATATTTCCAGCATTAAGCACTCTGAAGATCCCATTACTCAGCCCTTCAGGCAAGAAATGATCACCAGTCCCTGACTTAGTGGAGGTGGGGAGAACATTTGGGTCCCCTCAATATTATAGAAGGCAGTGGTGGAGAAGTCCAAGAAGAAAGGGTGTCAGCTGCTCCAAAAAACTGTTATAAAGTGACCTCCCTATGCTTCTTATTCTAGTCAGATCTACCGAGCTGGATGGAGGTTGAGGTGGTGATCATGGTGGTGAGTGTTGAACAAAGCTCCCAAATGAAGCAAGTTCTGTAGGGAAGTGCCTGCCTTTGACTCCTGACAGTTCTCTAAACTTAGGAAGTGGAGGAGTCAGTGCCTTTTTGGTCTTAACTATGATTGCTGCAAAAATAAGATTCTACCTTGCCCCTAACCCCATCCTACCATACAAGTCCTGTGTAGATGAAGCGAGCAGGTCTAAAACCTCTTAAAGTGATGATAATTTTATCAAATAAACTTCTATCAAATAAACTGACTTTACTCTCTGCCTGCCAAGTTTTCCCTTCAGAATTGTACCCATTTGTCAGTCTGTCCACGAATGTGGTATTTTAAGTGATGTTTTTCCTTCTGATTTAATGCAGTAAATATAAATTTGTGTCTATAACCTATGAGCCAAGTGCTGGGCTAGGTTCTAGAGATTCAAATAACACAAAACAACATAAGGGTCCATCTATTGGGCTTTCTCTCAGGCCTTGTACTCGTGTTATATGAATATTATTGCTAATTCTTAAATCTGAACCGCAAGATGAGTATTTTTTGTGTTTTTATGATGTGGCAATGGAAGCATAGAGAGGTTTCATAACTTTCTGAAGGTTTTATATCCAACAATTTGGAAGTCAGAGCCTATTTCCACTATATTTACTATAATATTTCTTAAGAAATAGGAATAAAGACATAGCTCTTGCCTTCAAGGCGCTCACCATCTAGTGAATTTATTAGTGAGTACCCAACCAACAATAACAGAAGCCTGAGTGTGATACTGTAGTCCTTGAAGTGGTTAACAAAGGAAATGAAAGGCTAAGAGAGTCCAGCTCAGTTGTCAAGGGTAATTTCCCAGAGGGGGTCTCAAATAGAAGTGTTTATTCGATCTTTGGATTCCTAGATGATGAATCTGAGAACAGAATTGAGTGCATGTGATAGATAGGCTTGATGTGTAGATGCAAGCCGAAATGGACGGCTGCTTCACTACAGCCCCACTTAGGAGTGGCCCTAGAAAAAGCCATGTGAAGACAGGGAAATCCATCCAACTGGCAGAGCTTTGGGTGGTCTACCTGGTCATCTGCTTGATGTGGAAAGAGAAGTGGCCTGAAGTAAAGTATATGCAGGCTCATGTGCAGTGATAAAGGGTTTGGCTGGTTACTCAGACATCAGGAAGGAGAAGTCTTTGCCTCTGCTGGCAGTCAAGGGGTCCCTTTGTTCCTGAAATAGCAGCTCTTTCCCAAGAGTTTTGTCTCAAGATGCAGTCTCAGACTCATCTTCCTTTTCTTGTTACTATTTCAAGGGTCATCATGAAACTTTAGTATTTTAATCTCAGGCTAATCTTAGTGGTAGGTCAAGCCTGGATTGCTACTTTTTTTATTCTTCCTGTTGCTCTAATTCTGACTGTATTTGTATGGCCCTACTATTGGCATTTTGGACTAGGTTCTGGGCATTCCAGCCTGTGTCCTGAGAACTCCCACAACGGCCGTCACAGTTCCTACAGCCGCTTCTTTCTGCTCAGTTCTCCTTTGTGTATATGAGAGAGTGTGGGTGTGTTCTTCGGATCTCCTTTGAAGCTAGCAATGCAATGTGTGTTCAAGAATGTATCATTTCCAGGTTAATTGTGATGTAGGAAGCTTCTTTAAAACACTTAGATATTCATAATTATGCCCCATTCTGTTTTTGAACGCATTCTGTAGGGCCTTTGCACCCGCTACTTCAATAAAGCATCTCTTACAAGAAAACCAATGACCTCTCTAATTGCCCAATAAAATGGTGATTCCTGAGTCCTCATCTTACTTTATCTGTAGGAAGCAACTGACTTAGTTGTTCCCCTTTTCCTTGATATACTTTCTTCCTTTGGCCTCCAAGGCACAATTTATTCTATCTTAATTCTCCTCCTGCTTCACAGGCAGCTCCTTCTCAGCTTCTTTAGCGTATCTCTCTCTTCTTCTTGACCTCCAAACACTGAACTACATCAGGATTCAGTCTCCAGAAATTTTCTTTATCCATGTTCACTCCCAAGATAATCTCAGCCAGTCTCATGGCCTTAGGTAACTCTATAAGCTGATGATTCTCATTTCTATAATTCCATCAAAAACTCTTCCCTGAACTCCAGACTTGTACATTCAACTTCCTACCCAACGTTTATACTTGGAGTCCTAATAAACATCTCAAATTGTAACATGTTCTCAAGGAATTTGAAGAATTGTCTCATAGTCTTTTCTGCCCAAATAAATGATACTTCTAGTTGCTCAGGCTAAGAACTGTGGAGCTATTACTGACTCTTCACTTTATATCATACACATCAGTTTCTCCTAAATCTGTCTGGAATCCTGACTATCTCCATTAGTACTACACTTCCACTTCACCATCATCTTTTGTTTGGACTATTGAAATAGCATCCTAACTAATCTACCTGTTCTATATTTGCTTCCTAGTCATCCAGTCTTTGCATGGCAGCCAAGTTAGATCATGTTATTTCTCTTCTCACAACACTTCTAATGGCTTTTCATTGCACTCTCAGAATCAGATCCAAAATCATTGCTGTGGCCTACAAGACCCTTAACTGATCTAGTCCTCACTACCTCTCTCCCACCTGCTGTTTCATTCTTCCTCTGCTCATTTAAATCTAACCTGGGATTCTTGTTGTTCTTGTACATGTCAAAAATGCTTCTTACCTGAGGGTCTTTGCATTTTCTGTTTCCTCTGCCTGGAATGCTCTTACCACATATTCTCAGGATTTGTTCCTTTTATTTATTTTTTATAACTTTTATCTCAAATGTCATTTTATCAGCAAGGTCTTTCTTGAACATTTCATGTAAAGTAACATCTTCTGACAATCTTAGTTCTTACCCCAATTTCTTTTTCTTTATATCATCTATTGCCACCTGATATATACATATCTGTACTTGTTTATTGACAGTTTTCTCCCAGGGACTTTTCCTGTTTGTTTAATTGCTATACTCCTGCAGTCAGGGCAACACCTGACAATTGGTAGGTCTTAGTAAATACTTGTTGACTTAATAAGTGAATGACAGATGAATAAATTAAGGGTGGATACAGTAAAATTGAGACGAAATAAAGAAACTTATTTCAAAGTTCCAGTTGACTGTTTTTTTTTTTTTTTTTCTCTTTCTTTTTTTTAAATTTTATTATTATACTTTAGGTTTTAGGGTACATGTGCACAATATGCAGGTTTGTTACATATGTATCCATGTGCCGTGTTGGTTTGCTGCACCCATTAACTCGTCATTTAGCATTAGGTATATCTCCTAATGCTGTCCCTCTCCCCTCTCCCCAACCCACAATAGTCCCCAGAGTGTGATGTTCCCCTTCCTGTGTCCATGAGTTCTGATTGTTCAATTCCCACCTATGAGTGAGAACATGCAGTGTTTGGTTTTTTGTCCTTGTGATAGTTTACTGAGAATGATGTTTTCCAGTTTCATCCATGTCCCTACAAAGGACATGAACTCATCATTTTTTATGGCTGCATAGTATTCCATGGTGTATATGTGCCACATTTTCTTAATCCAGTCTATCGTTGTTGGACATTTGGGTTGGTTCCAAGTCTTTGCTATTGTGAATAGTGCTGCAATAAACATACGTGTGCATGTGTCTTTATAGCAGCATGATTTATAGTCCTTTGGGTATATACCCAGTAATGGGATGGCTGGGTCAAATGGTATTTCTAGTTCTAGATCCCTGAGGAATCGCCACACTGACTTCCACAATGGTTGAACTAGTTTACAGTCCCACCAGCAGTGTAAAAGTGTTCCTATTTCTCCACATCCTCTCCAGCACTTGTTGTTTCCTGACTTTTTAATGATCGCCATTCTAACTGGTGTGAGATGGTATCTCATTATGGTTTTGATTTGCATTTCTCTGATGGCTGGTGATGATGAGCATTTTTTCATGTGTTTTTTGGTTGCATAAACGTCTTCTTTTGAGAAGTGTCTGTTCATGTCCTTCGCCCCCTTTTTGATGGGGTTGTTTGTTTTTTTCTTGTAAATTTGTTTGAGTTCATTGTAGATTCTGGATATTAGCCCTTTGTCAGATGAGTAGGTTGCAAAAATTTTCTCCCATTCTGTAGGTTGCCTGTTCATTCTGATGGTAGTTTCTTTTGCTGTGCAGAAGCTCTTTAGTTTAATTAGATCCCATTTGTCAATTTTGGCTTTTGTTGCCATTGCTTTTGGTGTTTTAGACATGAAGTCTTTGCCCACGCCTATGTCCTGAATGATATTGCCTAGGCTTTCTTCTAGGGTTTTTATGGTTTTAGGTCTAACATGTAAGTCTTTAATCCATCTTGAATTAATTTTTTGTATAAGGTATAAGGAAGGGATCCAGTTTCAGCTTTCTACATATGGCTAGCCAGTTTTTCCAGCACCATTTATTAAATAGGGAATCCTTTCCCCATTGCTTGTTTTTGTCAGGTTTGTCAAAGATTAGATAGTTGTCAGTTGACTGGTTTTAACCAAATGCAAATTTCAAATCCTGGACAGAAAAGCCAGCTCCTCTCTTAATTTTGACACAATAGTTTTGACTGTTTCCATTTTCGTAAGGAATAACTAGGGAGCTGCACAAATGGTGAGAAGCCCTGTGGGCATTTGGTACCATACATCATTTCTTCTTTGCCGGTAGGGCTGTTACTGCATTCCACATTTTTGCTCCCATACGCTCATGTGATGGAAGCTACAAGACCAGACTAGGTAACTGGTAAGATCTCCTTTTGCTCTAAAATGTATACCCTGTGCATTTCTTTTCCTTCCATTCCACTCTGTGTGCATTTAGTGCAGACATTGTTCCTTTTCGCCTCATCTGTATTGTTCGCCTGCTCATAACTTGCAGATGAAGCTATTGTGGGATATGATTTGGAAGACTGATCTTGACTATGTCTTTCAAATGTGAGTTAATGGTGGCTGTAGAGGCTGCTAATTTAGGAATATGATTCAGATAGTGTGGATGATGCACCTATTGTTCAGACTAAGGTTCTACTTGAGGCTATCAGTTTTCATCTGTAGAGCCGTGTGGAGTTTAGGGCTTGGAAGGCCATTCAAAATGGCTTCTTTCCGTTTAGTCAAAGAGATTCGCAGAGGTGATTTTTCAGTTAGTGTCTGAGGTTGTTGACAGAAAACAAGGGGACAGGGCTCTTTCTGTAAACATTTCTCACCAGAATTTTTAGCCTCTCATTCCTGGCATAAGATTTTTGTTACATTTTTGCCTAAAATCAATACACTTAGATTTGTCTGGGTCTAATAGAATTATATGTGTGTTTGGTTTGTGTTTGTGTGTGTGTGTGTGTGTGCGTGCATGTGTTGTTTTTTCCCTTTTAATTTACATAGCGTGGGAGAAAGAAGATTTTTATGGCTGGGATGACAGAATGTTTGGGTTGAGCACATTTCCAGCAAAGAAAAGGAAAGAAAACAAAATAAAAGCCCTAATTTGGAAGGAGAAAGTTTATTTAGAAATAGAATTAACCTGTCTTGAACATGATAAATGCCATACTTTTCAAAGGTTTGTTATAGAATTGATTTCTTTCCATATGTTTCTAGTGGTTTAATTTGATTGGCAGAAGAAAACGTTGCCATTTGATGTGGGAGAAGTTATTTTTAATGCACAGGACTGTAGGTGTAAATTTTATTTGTGTTGTTAATGTTGAATAAACAGCATTTATGTATTGGGTTTATTTCTGGCTACTGTGCTACTATATAATTTGATTGTTCAGTTTTCAGACATGCATTTAAATCTTTACACAGCTGGGAATTAACTAGTCACATTGTATTTGCTTCTGCTTGTTCAATCAGGAAAATGACCGAACTAAGGAAGAGGAGCTATTTCAAGGTTTTCTTATCTTTTTTTAAAGTACAAAAATATTTTCTGTAGGAACTTCCTAATGAGAAGCAATTTAACTCTTTCCAGAAATGTGTTTGAATAACAAGTCTGAAGGTATCCACTTCTGACTTTTCTATTTAATTGCTACATATTGCTAAACAGAAGACGTAATATGTTTTCTATATTTTCTTTAAACAAACCTATTTTTATTCTTTTAGGAGATTAAATATAAATTAAAAATTGTCTTTCATTACATTATAAAACTGTTATCTTCAATATTTACCCTGACAATTATAATTTTCAATCACTGATCTTCAATTACTCAAACTTGCGAAATGGTTACAGGAGTAATGCTGTTTCAATAATACTAAATGTGCAGTATTCTTATATACTAAAGTAGACTTAAATTTTTGTAGACTGTAAGATTATTTGATCAAGTTGCATAGCTTCAGTGACAATTCCAGTTCATTCAGGCAGGATTTTAATTTACTTTTCAGAGTCTATTCTACTTCTTAGGCTAACTGTTGCCCAGCTCCAGTGGAGTTAAGACTATGAGGCTTTAGTATACATATACTTTGATTTTGTTTTGAAGTCCTCATAAAATAAGCCACCTTTGGCTCAGGAGGAAGGTAGGCTTTTTTCCTGGCTTATTTTATTACTATTTTGTTCTATGGATCTGTTAAAGTTTAAATGTATGTGTCTCCCCAACATTCATACATTGGAATCTAAGATCCAATATGATGGTATTAAGAAGTGGGCCTTTAGGAGGTGATTAAGGTAAGAGGGCTGCACCCTCATGAATGGGGTTAACAACCTTTCAAAAGGGCTGAAGGGAACTACCTAGATCTTTTTTATTTGCCAGTCCTTTCTTCCACTATGTGAGGAAACAGCAAGAAAGCCTTCACTAGACAACAACTACTGGCACCTAGATCTTAGACTTCCCAGATCTAGAACTATAGGAAATAAAGTTCTGTTTTCTATAACTTACCTAGTCTTAGGTATTTTGTTATAGGTGCATGAATGGACTAAGATAAGATATGACTGCACGTTTGTCTAATTGGATACCAAAACATGACTAGAGCTTAAATGGTTGGAATTATTCAATCTCAAAGAGTTAGTACTCATGGATAGTAGAGCTAACTCACCAATATTCAGTCCAGCTGATTCTCAACAGGAATGACAAAAATTCAATCAAGAATGTCAGTCAACAAAAAAATATCTGTTGAGTAGATGATCCTGGTGGGTATGAAAGTAAACACGAAACCTGTCTTCAAGGAGCATAAAATTAAATTGATGAGAAAATTATATCTAATACTTACCTAATGCTAAAGCATATGAAAAGTTACTTAGCTACATAGTAATACAAACTAATAATAAAATATAACTTAATTGCCATTTGAGGGATATAGGGGATACAACAGATGTCCTGAGTAAATTTCTTTTTTTCAAACCTGAGTAAATTTATTCTCTCCCCTGACTTTTTTTTTAATCCCATTTCTTGGGTTAAGGTGGGTAGTTGCATATAAATAAGCAAGAACAGTAAACAGTATCAGTTCATATTTATTGAATGGTTCCTATATGTGGGGCACAGGTTTATTACCTCATTTGAGACCGCTAAATCTCATGCAATTATCCCCATTTCACAGATGAGGAAACTGAGAACAGAATATCTTGTTGAAGGCTGCACATCTGGCAAGCACCGAGACTGAGATTTGAATCTAAGCAGTCCAGGCTTAGCGCCAGTGGTCTTTGCCACCACTCCATCCTGCCCATCCAGCATACCTGATCCTGTGGTGTATCAGAGAAGGAAATCTGACCACAGAGAGCCAGCTTCTTTCTTGCTGCAAGTTTACTTTCACAGGGCTCCAATTAGTACACTGAAAGAGCTCATTTACTAAACGGGCTCTGAGTAATTGGCTAATGGGCTTGGGGTGAGTGGTGTCCTCCAGAGGGCTATTTCCTCAGGCTGACATATCGGGCAGTCAAGCCTGCTGTTGTTTATCCCACTCCAGGATCACATAGCCAAGCACATTAATGCTGCTGGAAAATGATTGTCTATTTAAAACTCAAATTGTGTGAACAGAGCCTGGCTCTAGCTTTCTTTCTTTCTTTTTTTTTTTTTTTTTTTCCAGCTTTTAGGTTCACGGGGTTCATGTGCACGTTTGTCACATCGGTAGATTGTGTGTCATGAGGTTTAGGGTACGAACGATCCCGTCATCCAGGTAGTGAGCATAGTGGCCAATAGGTAGTTTTTCAACTCAGGACTCGGAGCCCAGCAAGGTGGTCCTGGGTGTACTAGGGTGTAAGCTTTTAAGCTGGGGGTGGGGTGGGGGAAATAGTTCTCACCTTTCATTAATGGGTGAAAACAATGGGGGCTTGTGTCTGGGTTTTCCCTCAGTTCACGTGCCCTGAAAGAAGCATGGCCTCCTGTGAAAGGGGCCAAGTCACTCAGCTTTACCACTCTGTTGTACTACTCACCATTATCCTAGATCCTGCCCAAAGGGGAAACTGTAACATGTAGATCATTTGTCCCAAGTGACACAGTTTATTGCTGCCATCTCTTTGTACCCCATGTGTTTCTTCTATAAAATGGGGCTAACAATAATGCCCAATAATACCTACCCTATGGGGTTGTTGCGAGTGTTAAGAGTTGATAAAAATAAGGTACTTAGAAGAATGGCCAGGCCACAGTAGGCATTCAACGCGTATTAGCTATCTCATTATTATTTTGCTACTGTTATTCTTTGTATCAGATTGTGCAGTGGAAAAAAAATGGGCTTTGAAAAGAGTTCAGGTTCTGATAATTCCATTTACTATGATTGGGAGCTTGGGCAAGTCACTTACTCCTTCAGCTTAGTGTTCTCATCCGAAGTGAGAAAAACACCAACTTCATAGAGCTGTTTAAAGGAATAGTCACAAAATAATTAACATCTATCAATTTCATTTGCAAACTGTAAAGCTTCATGTTCATTATCATCATTAATTCCCTAAACCTGGTTCTTCTGTTGAATTCTCTTTTGTATTAACCCAATGGCACAACTATTAAACTAGGAGTCATCTTGAGCTCTTTTTTCCAATTAGTTGGCCCTTAAGATTTGTTGATATCTCTAGCATCTGGCCACTTCTTCCTATTCCGTTGCAACTTCCTTAAGATAGGGCTTTAGCAGCCTCCTAATTGGCTTCCTGCCTCCAGGCTCTAGTCTGCCAGCAGGATGATTGTTCAAAAGTACAAATTCAGTCTTGCCATTCCCTTTCTTAAAACTCCCTAGTGGTTCCTCATTGCCTTCAGTATAAAGTTCTGATTTCTTAGCACGGCAAGCAAGGCCTTCCATGCCATGGCTTCCATTAACTTCCTTAGGGTTGCTGTTACCTTTTACCTTTGTCGCACCAAATTAAATGTAGCTCCCAGAATATGCATCTGTTATGGTTCACTTCATGTGTCCACTTGACTAGGATATGAGATGCCCAGATATTTTGCTAAACGTTATTCTGGGTGTGTCTGTGAGTGTGTTTCTAGACAAGATTCACATTTGAATTGTGGACTGAGTCTAGCAGATTGCCTCCCCAGTGTGGCTGGACCTCATCTAATTTGTCCAAGGCACCAATAGAATAAAAAGCTGAGTAAGGGAGAAATTGCTCTTTCCGCCTTACTGTCTCTGAGTTGGTGACATCCATCTTCTCCTGCCTTTGCATTCAGGCTAGACCTTTCCCATCGGCTCCCTCGGGTCTGCAGCTTGCTGACTGCAGATCTTGTGATTTCTCAGCCTCTATAATCACATGAGCGAATTCCTTATTAAAAATCTCTCTCTCCCTCATATATATTTCCTATTGGTTTCATTTCTCTGGAGAACCCTGCTGATACAGTGTCCTTGTCTCTTTCTTGTGCTTTCTGGTCTTTTCCTTCCCATCCTCTTCTATGTACCCTTCAAGATTACTCTAGCATCTTACATCTAGCACCTACTCCAAAGAAACCTTCTCTGGCAGTCGCTTTCAACACCCTGGCTGAGTTAAATGTCCCTCCTCTTTGCTCCCATTGCATCCAGTATTTGCTCTGATCTGATCACATGCTACTGTAGCTGCTCCTTTATGCTTCTGTTCCTTTATGGAGGAAACCTTCAGGATTCTACTTATTTCTGGATTCCTAGTGGGTTGGGAAAAAAACAATAAACATTGATTGAATGAAAAAATAAACATTATAATTAATAAAAAATAAGATTATGTAGTTGCCTTTCAAGAACTGTGTCCAAATTGCCAATTTGCTCTACTCAACAAGAAGAGACCCTACTTGGGATTTATTACTAAATAAATGACTTTGAGCAAATGACACAACCTCTGTCTGCATAAGTTTCCTCAACTTGTAAAATGGGACAAATAGTATCTGCCTTATAGGACAGTATCTGCCTTCCTTATTTTTGGAAAACCTAAATGAAATATGCATATTAAACTTTTAAAGCAATGCTTTGGTGCTTGGTATCCTGTAAACACCCAGTGAGCGTGAATTTCTACTGTCTTATTAGTTCCAAAATCAGAGTAAACTTACTCCTTCATTCAAGATAGTTGCTATTAGAGGTGGTCAATGAAATTGGTGGGAGAGCTGGTCTATGGATTCCCTTGACCCCACTGAAGTAGCTCATAATAGAATGCATTTACTAAAATCCAACAAAGTAAATATAAGGTAAAACAATGGAACTCACACACTTAAAGAGTCCTGGCATGACCTAGAGGAAAAAAAAATGTTGATCTCCTCTCCTTTTGTCTGATGGTTTTCTCTGCCCTGCAGTTCACAGTGAAATACAAGGTTTTTAATTCCCATGCACATTCTCTAATCTTTCTCCCTTTCTGCTGATGCCTTTTAGGAATATTTTTGTCTTTTTAATATTCAAAACCAGAAAAGAATAACTGATATATAAAAGACAGGGAGGTCAAATAAGGAGAGATGCTAGTTGGCATGTCACTGTCAGTCACATGCTCAGTGCAAGGCACCTGTCTAGAGTTCCTGTGTCACCTCATTTGCCATGGCCACCTGCAGTGCTGTGATAACAGTCTTTTAAAGCATAAGTACAATAAATAAAATACCAGCAGTCCTTTACATCTTAAACTGGGGCATGAACGCTGATGAAGATGAATCAGCAAAAGGGCAAGACAGGGTCTTAGAAAGAGCATGGATTTTGGTGGCAGACAGCTGGATTTCAATCCTTTCTCTACCGTTTTTCTTTTTCTTTCTTTTTTTTTTTTTTTGAGATGGAGTCTCACTCCATTGCCCAGGCTGGAGTGCAGTGGCGCGACCTCAGCTCACTGCAACCTCCACCTCCCGGGTTCAAGCGATTCTTCTGCCTCAGCCTCCCGAGCAGCTGAGACTACAGGCATGCACCACCATGCCTGGCTAATTTTTGTATTTTTAGTGGGGAGGGGGGGGTTTCATCCTATTGGCCAGGCTGGTCTTGAACTCCTGACCTTGTGATCCATCCTGCTCGGCCTCCCAAAGTGCTGGGATTACAGGCGTGAGCCACTGTGCCCGGCCCTGTTTTTCCTAATTACTTTGAACATATTTACTTTCTTTGAACTTCATTTTCTGTGTCCATATAATGGACTTAACAGCATCACTCTTTAAGGGTTGTTGTGAATGGCATGGGTTTTAGCAATAAATAAGAGCTGTTCTTTCTTCTATGTGCAAGGGAAGTATCATGTGCAAGGGAAGTATCAGGTGCCATCTTTGTCAATCTTCTGATGTTCTCCTTGAATCTGAAAAGCATTGAAAGATAATATCATGGCTACATACTTGTTGAGAGCTTAGAGATAAAAAGAGTTTAGAAATACTGTTGATTGTGTAAGTAAATGTTTCTCCCTGCCTCCAACCTTTCCCTTCTTGCTCCCTTCTTCCTTCCCTTCCCTTCCCTTCCCTTCCCTTCCCTTCCCTTCCCTTCCCTCCTCTTCCCTCCCCTCCCCTCCCCTCCCCTCCCCTCCATATGTTTCCCAAATAACAACCCTTATTCAAAGAAGCTCATCTTTTTGCATGTTATTGATGCCATCATCAATACCTCTAGGAAGCAACACTTACTTCTTTTATGTATCTCCAGGTCTACCATGTAATTTTGTAATCAAAATCTTTATTTCATCTATCGCTATTGGTTCTACATTCTTCATTTTATAGTACAAGTATGATATCCTTCTATGACACAAGTCAAAGGCTCTTTTGATGTTGAACAAGCGGTTCGGGGGAAAAAGAATCTTAGCAGGCAAGACTCAGCCACTTTATCGTTGTGCATAATGATTAGGCTAAGCCATCTTATATAAAATCCATACTTAAAATCCTAACAGGTACCACTATACACTGTTTTAGAGTAAATAAATAAAGGGGTTTCAAATTTTATGTAGAATCTTAGTTTGGGAAGAGATTTGAGTGCAGTGGATCTGTAATAATCATCCATTCCAAACCAGTCATTTAATCATGTGAACACTCACAGATACACATGTCTTGTTCGTGGATAAGCTAATTAAAGACAGAGGTGGAAACAGCACTTGGGGCTTCAAAGTGGATCACACTGCCCAGGGCCTTGGGAGAGGTCAGTGAAAATGACATGTGAACATAGTTTCAACCCCAATGTAACTCATACCTTCTCTTTAATAACTAGCTGGCAGACCCTCATTTACTTTTCAAGTTTCTATTCAAATCCCCTTTCCTTTGGAAAGTTGTCCATGAACTTCCTAGAAGGGCTAAGTGATCCCTTCCTTTGTACCTCAAGTTCTTTTTTTTCTTCTTTTTTTGAGAGGGAGTCTCACTCTGTCACCCAGGCTGGAGTCAGTGGCACAATCTCAGCTCCCTGCAACCTCTACCTCTTGAGTTCAAGCGATTTTCCTGCCTCAGCCTCCTGAGTAGTTGGGACTACAGGTGCGTGCCACCACACCCAACTAATTTTTGTATTTTTAGTAGAAACAGGGATTCACCATATTGGCCAGGCTGGTCTCGAACTCCTGACCTCACAATCTGCCTGTCTGAGCCTCCCAAAGTGCTGGGATTACAGGCATGAGCCACCGCGCCAGGCCCGTACTTCAAGTTCTTTTATAGCTCTTGTTTCTCTGTGTTTCCAGACCAGTTCTTTTGGGTCTACTTTTCCAATGAGACCATTTATAGCTGAGGGCAGAAACTACATGCCATTTATCTCTAAATCATCACCCTTAGCCTGGAGTCTGGCACATAATAACTGCTCAATAGATATTTGTGGAGTGATAATGAACAAACTCTGCTTCTCACATATTTGGACCAGATGTGGAGTCACAGGGCTCGCTTGTGAAGGAAAGCTGTTCATATCCCCTCCGCCGCGACATTCCTGATGAATGATGTCCAGCCTAAATGTACGTCAAATGCTCTCCTGTCTTTCCAGGGCTGCACAGTTGCATTTCTTTTTCTTTTCAGGAAGACTGGAGGGTTTTGTATGCGATGTTGGAGTCTCCAAAGTTTAGGAGGAGAGATATATATCATAGCTCTTATTCTGAGGCCTATAAGGAGTTTTATTTTCTGAATAAGTATTGATCACAGCTTACAAAATACTGCAAACCCATATAATTAAAAATAATGAGACCAGTCATTTGTGGGCAGTGCATGGCTAAGTATAAGAGAAGACAAATTCTTCAGGTGCCTGAGATGTTATAATTGTACTTGGTTGGGAAGCTTATTAAAGCCTTGCAGGTGCAATGTTTCATCACAGAGTAGTGAACCTTTGAAAGATATGCATAATAAACAGAGTTTGAAATATGTTTTTATTCCAGGCCATATGGTCCTGTCTGGAGCTTTCCTGGATCTTTGGGTCAGTTCATTGTTGAAAGATGGGCTTGCAAGGACCTACCTCTCGGAGTAGCTGTCAGAGCCCTATCAGAACGAATATGCTTTTGCATGATTATTTATTTTATGTGGCTCTCTGAAATGAGCCCAGCCCTGCTCAGTAGCTGAAATGTGCTGAGCAAAGTCTCTTCCCTGAACAGCTTGTGGCCATATCACCAAGCAGTGTCCTTCCTTGTCCTTAAAAAGCAGACTAGCGAGACTTGTACATTAGGTCAGGATGGACAGTCTGGGTGAGGTTTGCCCACGTGGGCTTGAACTTGGTGCCAGCAATATGAAAACTTACACGGTAGCATTTTAAAGAGGTGTCATTGCTCTTTCTTCTCAGCTGTACTCATTTTCCTATCTCTCTCAACTCTAGGTAATTACTGTGACAGCTGTCCATAAACACTTGAGGTGTTTTTGTGGTGTAGTGGTGAGAACAATGCTAACATGGGCTCTCCTTTTGTAACAGAGGGTGGCATTGACTCCTCTGAGAATGTCTTTTTAAGAGGCATTTAATATAATTTATTCAGTATTTATTGCACATATATATGTATATATACACAAATAGCAGTTATTGACAAGAGACTTGGTTTTGAAGTCCAGTGATCACAAGAAGATGTTCTGTTTCCTAACATAGAAAATTGGCAGTGAGTTGATCAGAATGAAAGAAGATTAAATCTCATATCTCTTTATGGTTATTTGAAAAAGTTGAAGTTGAATTTTGTCATCTTGGTCAAGGGGAAAATCTTGCCATTTTAGGAAGTGTCTTTTCTCTACTCTTACATTGCTGACATTATATTCAATATCATATATATTTGTAGCCATTTGTTCATTTGGACTATATTCGTCAAGCACCTGTCCTTTACTAGGCACTGTGCTAAGACTTGAGAATGCAAGAGCCCCAGGATTCTTGCCCTCCTGGAACTTAGAATCTGAAGTAGAAGACAGACATTGAAAATATAGTTAATTATGTCTTACATATGTCACAAAAAGAAAGTGAAAGATATTGAATGAATGTACATAGCAAGAAAACTTATGTGTGGTCTTTGGATTC
The DNA here is from genome assembly GCF_028878055.3 of Symphalangus syndactylus. NCBI lineage: Eukaryota > Metazoa > Chordata > Mammalia > Primates > Hylobatidae > Symphalangus > Symphalangus syndactylus. Next base: position 30,569,241 of record NC_072438.2, read on the forward strand.
TACTTGCCTTAAAGGAACAGTCTATGTCAGATTTCTTTCCTCCTATATAGGAATCACTCTGCCTGAAACAATACCTTGTCTATAGTACTAGATGCTTATATTGGTCCATTTTCTGCTGATATAACAGATTATTTCAGACTGGTTAATTTATAAAGAATAAAGACTTATTTCTTACAGTCCTGGTGGATGGGAAGTCCAAGATAGAGGACCTTCTTGCTATGTCATAACATGGCAGAAGCCATCATGTAGTGAGGGTGGTGGGGGTGGGGGGAGAGAGAGAGAGAGAGAGAGACCTGAGAGAGAGAGAGAATATGATATAAATACCTTCCATTAGGCCCCATCTCCCAATACTGAAGCATTTGGGATCAAGTTTCCAACAAATGCTTTTTGGGGAACATGTGAAAACCATAGCATTACTTAATAAAAATTTGTGGATGTACGGAGGAATGAAAGTAAGAAGAAGAAAGTGTTAAGATTATTTCATTAATTCAGGCTACAGTTTAATAAATTATAATTTGAAAGCCCTAAATTAGTTTTACAGTAAAACTACATATTTTTCTTTTGCTGCCACATTCAGTGTTGCTGTTTTAAAATTTACCCATGGTAACTATTTTTCCATTTCTGGAGTCATAGAACCTAGAACTTAACCTTTTACTTGAGTACAGAAATATGAGACTCTGATCTTTCTCTCCAGGGTATCAGCTACTTTCTTTGGGGAATATTCTTAGGTGTCTTTGGTTGGTAGAAATGAGCTATTTCTTTTTTTCTTTTTCTTTCTTTTTTTTGAGATGTAGTCTCACTCTGTGGCCCAGGCTGGAATGCAGTGGCTTGATCTTGGCTCACTGCAACCTCCGCCTCCCGGGTTCAAGCAATTCTCCTGCCTCAGCCTCACTGGTAGCTGGGACTACAGGTGCATACCACCACACCCGGCTAATTTTTAACTTTTTAGTAGAGATGGGGTTTCACCATGTTAGCAAGGCTGGTCTCGAACTTCCGACCTCAGGTGATCCACCCGCCTTGGCCTCTGAAAGTGCTGGGATTATAGGCATGAGCCACTGTGCCCAGCTGAAATGAAGTATTTCTATATACAAGTAGATCAATATTCTTATGGACTAAAAAGTGGTAGCTATTTCAAAGTGTGTATCTTAGGCCTAGGGATAAAATCACATGATGGAAAATGTTTTCTTCCATCTGTACTATGGTAACCTAAGGGACTCCCAGGACCAGGGAGACACCATTCAAGTTTCATGCTGTGCCCAGGAGAGTGCGGTGCTATTAGCCCAGAATATCTGAAGCTTTCAGAGTTAACAGATCAAGAGGAAAACACTCAAGAGGACTGCAGCCAAGGGCCAAATAGAGAGTTCTTGAGAAGCATTGGGAATCAGAGTTGGAAGTGTGGTAGTAGCCACCGAGACAGTGGAGGAGCTTTTAGGCAGTGTCACAAAGTAGCAGGACAGTGGGAAGTGATGGGGAATATCTGGTCTGAATGGATGGAGAGTTGAAATCATCAGGTTGGGACTGGAAGCAGAGGCTGGTTGTGATGGGAGACAGGGACTACCGGCAGTGGTAGTCCATCTTAATCCAGAGATTAAGATGCTGGATAAGGACTTGAAATCAATGGCCACTGAAGACTTTGTTGTTCAGCCTGGAGATGCTGTGATTCCACCACCCAGATGGGAATAGTGAGACCAGAGTCCTATTAAAGTCATGTTAAGATGATCCCTCTTTGCTCCTTCTCTTTCTTCCTCCCTCTCTCCCTCCCTCCCTCCTTTCTTTCATTCCTTTTCCTCATATCTCTTTCCCTCCCTCTCCCACTTGTTCCTTCAGCAAGTGTTTACTTAGCCTCTACTATGTGCTACTTACTGTTCTCAGGGTGGGGTATATTGAAAAGAACAGATGAATACGGTCTCTTTTTCTCATGAGCCTTTCAATCTTCTGGGGGAAAATAATACAAAATGAGTAAATACATGAAGAAAACACTTTATTTTAATGGTAAGGGCCACAAAGAAAACAATACATGATGACATGAGAGAGAATGGGTTAGTTGGCAATAGAATTTTAAACTGGAGAGTTAGGAAAGACTAACTAAGGTTGAATTGGAACTGAGACCTTAATGGCAACAAAGAATCATAAAGTGATTGATCCAGAATAATCCAGGCAGATGGAAAAGCTAGTGTAAAGGCCATGAGATGGTCAAGAGCTGGCACATTCCAAGAAGAAAAAGGATCTCAGTGTCCCTGGCAAATGGCAAGTAGAGAGTAGGACCTCATCATGCAGGACCTTGAAGGTCATAGAAGGATTTTTGTTATTAGGGGTCTGGTGTTCCAGGTGCCTCTCCCACTTCCACCCACTTCCTGCTCTCCACATGGTCTAGCATTGTTCTTCCCATAGTGGCTTTGACTCTTGCTCGTCACTTCTAGTCCTTGTGTTCTAGATTTGCAATCTTTCAATGTTATCCATATGGAAAGATCATGGGCTTTGGAGTCAGACAGCCTTTGATTCTATCCTCAGATTCTCCTTGTATTGGCAGTGTGACTTCTGTAAAATCACATCCACAGAAAGCATCTCTTTTGATTTTATCAGCTTAAGGGTCTGGGGGTATTTCAGGCCCGCTTTCTCTGTCTCCCTTTTCCAGCCTGTCTTTAAAAGCTGGAATGCTGTAAGGCTTGTACCAAAGTCTTGTTTTCTTATTCTCTAAATTCTATTCAACATCCATGATTTCAATTACCATCTCCCCATCGTTATCCAAAGTTTCCGTCTCCATCTTGGACTCTACTTTGAGCTCCTTATCTGTTTATGCAATTACCTTTTCAGCTCTTTCTTTGGAGGTCAAAAAAGGCAACATAAAGTCATCATAACCAAAGTTTGATTCATTATCTTCCCTGCCACTCCCCTAAAACTTACCTATGTCCAATATTTTCTAATTCAGACATTGACAACGTTCATTAAATTGTGCTAACTTTGCTTTCTTATCTCTTTCTGCACTGATAGTCAGTGAATTGCTAAATCTTGTTGATTTTTATCTGAATATCTCCTCTGTTGAATCCATCTGGTTTGCTCCATCTTCACTTAAGCCATCCAAGACCAACCTCTCATCATCTCCCTCGTGATTTACTGCAATCACTCCTAAATGCTCTCTTTGATTCCGTTCTTGCTACACTCAAATCTGTTTTCCACAGAGGTCACAGTAATCTTTTAAAAATACAAATTAGCTAAAGTAACTTCCCTGCTTAAAACCCTTCGATTTATTTTTTGTTGTTGTTGCTGTTGGGATAAAGATCAAAATTTTTAAATCTTTAAAGGGAGCTGAATGTCTCAGGCACTACTTTGCGACTTTCTCCCCATAAATTTTTTATAGTTTATCCTGCTGAACTGTCTTTTTTAAGTTCCTTAAATGTGTTGTGAGCCCTTCCCATAGCTGAGCTTTCAGGTGTGCTATTCTGTTTTCTTGGATTACTCTTGTCATTCTTCATCTAGTGCTATAGACATCTGTCATGTTTCTGGCTGTCTAGCGTTTGTTGAACACATTGGTTACATTTGAAAGATATCCAGCATTATGAGTTTTGTCTAGCCAAGGTAGAGAGTGAGATACCCCAGGTTTCTCTGGAGCAAGGGAACAGACATGTGTCCCACCAGTCAGACTCATCTGTGTGTGAATTTAATTCAAAGGGAACAGCTTGACGAAGGCAGAACCTATTGTGCTGGTAAGGATGGCAGAAGAGACATCCAGCTTTTGAGAATGATAGTCCTTGTAAGGTCTAGTTTCTGGTACAGAAGTTGCCAAGATGTTGGTGTCTGCTAGGAGTGCAAGAAAGTTGGATTTGGGGAACCACATGAACTGCAGAAGCTCATGCTCCTTGGGTCATTAGCAGTTGAGGCAGGTTCTTTCTTTTTTTTTTTTTGAGACGGAGTCTCGCTCTGTCGCCCAGGCTGGAGTGCAGTGACGTGATCTTGGCTCACTGCAAGCTCTGCCTCCCGGGTTCAAGTGATTCTCCTGCCTCAACCTCCCAAGTAGCTGGGACTGTAGGTGCCTGCCACCACTCCCGGCTAATTTTTTGTGTTTTTAGTAGAGATGGGGTTTCACCCTGTTAGCCAGGATGTTCCCGATCTCCTGACCTCATGATCCGCCTGCCTTGGCCTCCCAAAGTGCTGGGATTACAGGAGTGAGCCACCGCACCTGGCCCAAGGCTGTTTCTTTAACCAACTAGTTCTGTGGTGTGCTTCTGAGCACTGTTCCTGAGAGCTTTATTTGAGCCTATTTTTTCAGCCCAACACTTTCTATGCCTCAATAGCCAACTTCAGCTTCTGTTGCTTACAACTGAGAAAGAGCCCTGCTGGTTAGTGCTAGGTAATCCAACTCATTTGTGGGCACTCAGCTCTAGTTTACTCCAGGAAACTGCTCCATTAGCCTTGTTCTGCCACTTTTCCTGATTAGGGCAGATCTTCCAGTCTCGTGTGCTGTCAAGACTCAGTATGGCATGGTGGCTTCACCTGCTGCTGCTGTTGTTATTCTGCCTGGGTTTCTATGTCAACTCTCCTACTTGCTTGATGTGTGAATTTTGCAAAGGTTACCTAACCACTCTGTGTATCCATTCCTTTACCTATAAAATAGGGACACGGATAATGACTATCTAACTCATAGGTTGATTGTAAAGACTAAATGGATGAATGCATACATGAAATCCTTAAAGTGGTAACTAAATGTTCAATAATTGTTAACAAAAATGTTCTCACATTACCCACTTCTTTCTTTTCATACTACTTTTCACAGACAGTAATTCAATACTCACAAAGTGATAATTTGATTTAGATATACCTTCCACATAAGCTGTAAATGAAGAGCTGCTTATTTTGTTCATCACTGTATTCCCAGTTCCTAGCACAACGTATATTTACTTAATGGATGTAGGATGGATGTTGCAGGATCCCAAAAACCTTGAATGATGCCATCCCCATCTCCCAGCACTCTAAAGCAGGGGAGCTTCAGCAGTATCCAGTGTTCCTGGCAGAATCACCCCGAGCTCCTTGTTTTTGCTGATTATTTCTCGTGACCTACAACTGACCCATTCTCACAGAGCACAAACCCTGTCCCAGATGCTGAACTTTCCCTCTATGCCCTGATTTCTCTGCTTCTCAGCACCGATCATTTTGTGCTGACTCTATACCCTCTGAAAGCTGTTTGAAGCCAGATGGGAGAAAGAGATAAAACAGATTTCATTCATTGCCTTCCCAGACTCTGAGGGAAATAAAAACAATAGCAACAACAAGATAGTTTATATTGGGTGTTTACTAGGCATTATTCATTATTTAATACTCACCACAATCCTGTGAAAAAGATACTATAACCCCATTTTGCAGAAGAGGAAAGTAAGTCCCAGAGGAGAAAAACAAAAGAAAGAAAGGAAAGTAGAGAGAAAGGGAGGGAACGGGGTAAGGAAGGCAGCTTTTCCAATAGAAGAGAAATTCCCTTGCTGAGAAGAAATTTCATTCCCATAAAAGAAACTTCTCTACTGGAGGATAAGATACTATAAAAATAATATTGATAGAGAAGTTATAGAAGATGACCCAGAACATGAACCTAGCCTCAGATCAGCTTTAATATTTAGATTTTTAAAATATAATTCCTTTCAACTACTTGCTATTTGCAGACTTTTCTCTCCAAAGTCTAATGTAAGCAGTAGGAATAATACTGATAATTAAGAAATCTGTGCAGTTTTTTTCTGGTTAATTGGCATTTTCCTATAAAATATTTAAAAATTAGCTTTTGGTTTTCAAAGACTCTCTTTTCAGAAAGTCATAGTTTTTGTATTAAGAGTTCCCATCTGCAGGTGGGGCTTCCTGCACTGGGATTATTTGGGCATTTTCACAGATGTTGTCCAGCCACTGATATTCAGCTGGAGTTGGAGCGGGGGGCTTATGATGCATTTTCTATGTTTAGATCTTCCTGATGTTGTTTTATTTTTTTTTTCCAATGAGAAGAGAAAATAGCCAACATGCCAGTTTTCTTGCAAAAACTGTTATCCAGCTAGAGATGCCCTCCAATTGTAATGCTCTTGTGCATTTCAACCAAACTCAAAGAAACCCATTTTCAAAGTGAGTGTGGGTGCAATTGCCAGAAAATTGGCTTCAAGCTGGGTCCCTGGAAGGCTTTCTTTCTCCAGCTTTGACAGGCCTTGAGAGAGGTTCTCATAAGCCCCCAGGAAGATCAGGTGGGTGGTTTGGGACTCAGAGCCCAGTTGGCAACCACTCTAAAAGAGCATGGTGCATTAGTTTCCCGTGGCTGCTGTAAGAAATTACCACAAACCTGGTGGCTTAAAACAACAGAAATTTATTCTCTCACAGTTGTGGAGGCCAGAAGTCTAAAATTAAGGTGTCAGCAGGACCAGTTCCTTTTGGAGGCTCTAAGGGAGAATTTATTCCATGCTTCTATACTGGCTTCTGGAGGCTGCTGGCAACCCTTGGTGTTCCTTGGCTTGGAGATGTATCACTCCAATTTCTGCCTCTGTCTCCACGTTGTCTTCTTTCCTGCGTGTCTTTGCCCTTTCTCTTATCTTCTAAGGACACTTGCCATTGGATTTAGGGCACACTGTCTTCCAGGATGATCTCATCTTGAGATCCTTAATTGAATTACATTCTCAAAGACCCTTTTCCCAAATAAGGCCACATTCACAAGTTTTGGATAGACAGACTTATCCTTTGCAGGGGCCACCATTAACCCACACACATGGTGAATTGAGAGAACTTTTCCTGATCCACTGGGGATGAAGCTGGATTTCAACTAAGCAGTGGGCTAAAAAGGCATTTGGCCCTGCTGAGCCAAAGCATCTTCTTAGTTTCTCAGTGATCGCCATACATTTCTGAAAGGAGATATGGCATCTGTCAGCAGAGGCTAACTTCTCGCTGTATCCTCACATGGTCTTTCCTCTGTTTATGTGCCTTCCTATTTATTTTACCTTGGGTTCTGCCTTCCTTATTATTTCATTTTATTGTTTTTCTTTTTAACATCACTTTATTTATTTATTTAAATAAAATATAACTTTATTTAACATTTTATTGTTATTCTTTTTAACATCACTGGGAGTAGATAATAGTGTTTCCATTGTATTCATGAGGAATGAGAGGCTTCTTCCAGCTGGTGCAGCTGGGATTAAAATGTAAGCCTATAGAGGTTCCCTTTCCAAACATGTCACCTCAGCTTTTCTGGGTTCCTAACCTTGAAGACATTTCAAGTTTGTCTGTTTTCCTTAAGCATGGTAAATGTGGTTATTGTACAGTCTGTATGACAGTTCTAATAACTGAGTGCTTTGTGGATTTGTTTCTTCTGTTGTCTGTTGATTGTGGTTATTTCTTTTTCTTTATGTCATAATTTCCCATGTCTTTCTGGTTATATTTGATTATATGCTGATGATTATGCTTAAAATATTGTAATAACTATTGGAGTTTTAGAACATACAGATCCCTCTTTTCAAAAATAATTTGAATGTCCATCTGCCAGGTACTTGGGGGTACTACCAGTATGCCATCACCTCAAACTAAGATCCAGACTTTACATTTGTTGAACCACCAGGGATTAAACTCAAGACTTTCCAATGACTAGTTTGTTTCTGGCACTCTCTCACCATTACACTGAGTGTTTTGTCTTTTGAGTGTGTAGTCTTCTCTGGGTGGGGTCTCATACTAGACTTCCCACCTGCTGTGACTCTGAGTTTTGACATCTAGCTTTACCCCAGGAAACAGAAAAAGATTTAGATTTTCTAAGATTGGAAAATTCCGTCAGGCAAAAGTAGCTCCCATATCTACCAACCTCAAATTCCACTTTCAAATTTGACTTGTTAATTCTCTACTAACTTGTCAGCTTTCCATTGTTTTGAAAAAGATTTATTTTTAAAAATTGTATTCAGCATTTTACTTATTTTCCTTAGGAAGGTTTCCTTGAATATTATGGCTTGCCATTAGCTAAACACAAAAATCTAGAGGCCTGTATATTTTTTCTCCCTGCTCATTCCTGGCACTTTACTCCTCTCCTTTTTTTCCTTTCTGAGGCAGCTGCTTTTTGCACTGTCTTGAATTTTTCCATTGATTCTTGACATGGCAGCTTGGGTCTGTGGATGAGTGGTTTTTCTTGATAGCTTGATAGTTTTGTCACATCCACGAGTATCTTATATAAGTCCTAGACCATCCTGAAAACAAAGACTACCTCTGTTTATAAATTGCGGAAAAATAAATTCCATTGATGCTGAGCTTCCAATTCCTAGAGTTTTGTAATGTGACAAACAAGGCATAATTAGGATGTTTCATAAACCAGTAACTTAAAAAGATTCTGCCCCTTATAATAAAATAATGAGTTTCTAAAATATTGTCTCTATGTATGTGAGTATACACACATGTGTAGTGAAGAATTAAATTTTGTCCAAAGAGCGGTTTGGTTTTTGCACTCAGCTTCTAAGAGGCAATCTATGTCATAATTGAAAAAATGTCTTTGTTTAGGTTGGGAGCTCATCACACCAGGAAGACCAATCACATTTAATGTGGAGGCTTTAGGTTCCTGGCATCAGTTAACCAGGAAACTGAGTTAATTCACTTGGGCAATCAATTGATCAATCATGCCTCTGTAATAAAGCCCTTGTGATGGTTAATACTGCGTGTCAACTTGATTGAATTGAAAAATACAATATTGATCCTGGGTGTGTCTGTGAGGGTGTTGCCAAAGGAGATTAACATTTGAGCCAGTGGGCTGGGGAAGGCAGACCCACCTTTAGTTGGGTGGGCACCATCTAATCAGCTGCCAGTAAATATAAAGCAAGCAGGAAAACGTGAAGAGACAAGACAGGCCTAGTCTCCCAGCCTACGTCTCTCTCCCATGTTGGATGCTTCCTGCCCTCAAACATTGGACTCCAAGTTCTTCAGTTTTGGGACTCAGACTGGCTCTCCTTGCTCCTCAGCTTGCAGACAGCCTATTGTGGGACCTTGTGATCATGTAAGTTAATACTTTATATATAAAGCATAGTTTATATACATATATATCCTATTAGTTCTGTCCCTTTAAGAGAGCCCTGACTAATACAGCCCCCAATAAAAACTCTCCACACTGAAGTTCAGGTGTGCTTTCCTGGTTGGCAGTTCTCTATGTGTATCGTGCATGTTAATACCAGGAAGACAATGCATCTGACTCCCAGGGGAGAGCGTATGGAAACTTCATGTTTGGAGTGCTATGCATTTCTTTCTTTAGCCAATCTCTGTCTCTTCCTGTAATAAATCAGAACTGTGACTATAACAGTTTTCTGTGAATTTTGTGAGTATTTTTAGCAAATTACCAAAACTGAGGGAGGTTTTGGCAAACCCTTGATCTTGTGGTTGGTGTCACAGTGAGGACAGTCTTATGGTTGATATTATTCCTTCAACCTTTTCAGTCTGGCTAACTGGGCAGTGTGCTTATGTGTTCATGTGTGTGTGAGAGAGAGAGAGTGTGTGTGTGTGCATGTGTAGAGTACAACACTAGCATAGGGTTTTTTTTTTTTTTTTACACAGAGTGTCACTCTGTCACCCAGGCTAGAGTGCAGTGGCTGGATCTTGTCTCACTGCAACCTCTGCCTTCTGGGTTCAAGCAGGTCTCCTGCCCCAGCCTCCCATGTAGATGGGATTACAGGCACATGCCGCCATGCCTGGCTAATTTTTGTATTTTTAGTAGAGACGGGGTTTTGCCATGTTGGCCAGGCTGGTCTCGAACTCCTGACCTCAGGTGATCTGCCCGTTTTGGCCTCCCAAAGTGCTAGGATTACAGGCGTGAGCCACCGCGCCTAGCCCACATAGGGTATTTATAATTCAAACAGCCTGAAACAAGCTATAACATATTAGCAAGGCTTAGCTACTTCTCTTACATTTTTATTTCCGACCTGCTTACTGTGAGTCGTTTTCCACTGATCTTGTAGTCCAAACTCATACCCTGACTTTGTGACGCATGTCATTTTTATCCTAGTGTGCTCCATACTCACCCAAAGCTCCTGTGTTTATTTTGACTCCAACTATAGAAACAGAAAGTGAACTCATAGAAGTGTTTTTTTTTTTCCTTGGCAAGATTTAGTACCTTATAAATCATGGTGGCAAGAAATGTAATGATGGTGTCTTTTGGTTCTCGAGGAGATTGGAAGAGGAGAGGCGTGCAGGTTCCAATGTGGTTTTGTAGTTTTTCCCAGTGGTGGCAAGTGAGGAAGATTCCAGCAGGCTAGTTCCTCAGTCCTAACTAAGTAATTCTCTACTTGAATGTTCCTGCAGTGAAAATGCACAGACATTCCACCAGTGTCACTCGGGCAGTTTAGTGCCTGCTGCGGAACTCCTGGCAGTTAACAATGAAATTGTCAAGATTTCCTTTTTGTTCCCTTCCAAGAAGGCAAGGCATTGTTTTTGTCCAGTGGTTTAGCACATGAATCAATCCTTTTATATGTGATCAGTGGGACCATGTGTGTTTTCAGAAACTGTCTGGCTTTATACCTGGCAGGGTTTCTTGTTGGGCAGTAGTTCTGCAAATGAGAAAGAAAATACGCAGATTCTCACATGTCCCCAGACTGAATTACAAGGCAAAAGAGACTATTGCTTTCTGGCCTGGTATTTGGCCTTGATATATATATTTTATTTTATTTTATTTTTATTTTATTTTATTTATTTATTTTATTATTTTATTTTATTTATTTTATTTTATTAATTTTATTTAATTTTAATTTTATTTTTGAGGTGGAGTCTCACTCTGTTGCCCAGACTGAAATGCAGTGGCGTGATGTTGGCTCACTGCAACCTCTGCCTCCCAGGTAAAAGTGATTCTCCTGCCTCAACCTCTCAAGTAGCTGGGACCACAGGTGCCCGCTACCACACCCAGCTAATTTTTGTAATTTTGGTAGAGACAGGGTTTCACCATGTTGGCCAGGCTGGTCTCAAACTCCTGACCTCAGGTGATCCAGCCACCTCGGCCTCCCAAAGTGCTGGGATTAAAGGCATGAGTCACTGCACCTGGCCAGATCATTTTGATTCTTAGAGATATGCCATCCAGTACTTAAACTGGGTTCTTAAAAGATAAATTATATAAAACGTTGATATTTTCCAGATTATAACTGACAGAGGGAGGAAGAGACACACATAGCAAATGTGGACAGGTAGGAGAAAAAGGGATATCTAGTGATGCTTTTATTCCTGCACAGCTTGATGTGCTTATTGCTGTATTTCTTATTTCTCAACAATATTTATTTAAAAAGAGCTAATATGTAAATCTGTACAACCACTGTGGAGTACACTGTAGAGGTTCCTCAAAAAGCCAAGAATAGAGCTACCATCCAGCCATCCCACTGCTGGGTATGTACCCCAAAGAAAGGAAATCAGTGTATTGAAGGAATATCTGCACGGCCATGTTTGTTACAGCACTGTTCACAATAGCCAAGATTTGGAAGCAGCTTAAGTGTTCATCAATCAATGAATGGATAAAGAAAATGTGGTACATTACACAATGGAGTACTATTTGGCCATAAAAAAGAGTGAGATCCTGTTATTTGCAACAACATGGATGGAACTGGAGGACATTATGTTAAGTGAAATAAGCCAGGCATAGAAAGACAAACTTCACATGTTCTCACTTATTTGTGGGAGCTAAAATTTAGAACAATTGAACTCATGGAGATAGAGCGTAAAATGATACTTACCAGAAGCTGGGAAGGGTAGTGGAGGGTTTGCAGGAGGGGGCAAAGTGGGAATGGTTAATGGGTATAAAAAATAGAAAGAATGAATAAAACCTACTATTTGATAGCACAACAGGGTGACTACAGTCAATAATAATATAATTGTACATTTAAAAATAATTAAAAGTATAACTGGATTGTTTATAACACAAAGGATAATGCTTAAGGGGATGGATACATGAGACACTTCGATATAGACATGCAATGTGTGATGATAACATCATGATAAATCACATCAGTTACCGTGTGGTCGTGGTTGGTGTCACAGTGAGGACAGCCTTATGGTTGACACTGTACCCTGTGCCATTTACCATGATGTAGTTATTACACATTGCATGGCTATATCAAAATATCTCAGGTACCCCATAAATATATACACCTACTATGCACTCACAAAAATTGAAAATTAAAGAGGAGAGGGAGCCAAGATGGCCGAATAGGAACAGTTCCGATCTACAGCTCCCAGCATGAGCGACGCAGAAGACGGGTGATTTCTGCATTTCCATCTGAGGTACCGGGTTCATCTCACTAGGGAGTGCCAGACAGTGGGTGCGGGACAGTGGGTGCAGCACACCGTGCGTGAGCTGAAGCAGGGTGAGGCATTGCCTCACTCGGGAAGCACAAGGGGTCAGGGAGAATTTTAGACCAATATCCTTGATGAACATTGATGCAAAAATCTTCAGTAAAATACTGGCAAGCCGAATCCAGCAGCACATCAAAAAGCTTATCCACCATGATCAAGTGGGCTTCATCCCTGGGATGCAAGGCTGGTTCAACATACACAAATCAATAAATGTAATCCAGCATATAAACAGAACCAATGACAAAAACCACGTGATTATCTCAATAGATGCAGAAAAGGCCTTTGACAAAATTCAACAACCCTTCATGCTAAAAACTCTCAATAAATTAGGTATTGATGGGATGTATCTCAAAATAATAAGAGCTATCTATGACAAACCCACAGCCAGTATCATACTGAATGGGCAAAAACTGGAAGCATTCCCTTTGAAAACTGGCACAAGACAGGGATGCCCTCTCTCACCACTCCTGTTCAACATAGTGTTGGAAGTTCTGGCCAGGGCAATTGGGCAGGGGAAGGAAATAAAGGGTATTCAATTAGGAAAAGAGGAAGTCAAATTGTCCCTGTTTGCAGATGACGTGATTGTATATCTAGAAAAGCCCATTGTCTCAGCCCAAAATCTCCTTAAGCTGATAAGCAACTTCAGCAAAGTCTCAGGATACAAAATCAATGTACAAAAATCACAGGCATTCTTATACACCAATAACAGACAGAGAGCCAAATCGTGAGTGAACTCCCATTCACAATTGCTTCAAAGAGAATAAAATACCTAGGAATTCAACTTATAAGGGACATGAAGGACCTCTTCAAGGAGAACTACAAACCACTGCTCAATGAAATAAAAGAGGATACAAACAAATGGAAGAACATTCCATGCTCATGGGTTGGAAGAATCAATATCATGAAAATGGCCATACTGCCCAAGGTAATTTATAGATTCAGTGCCATCCCCATCAAGCTACCAATGACTTTCTTCACAGAATTGGAAAAAACTACTTTAAAGTTCATATGGAACCAAAAAAGAGCCTGCATCGCCAAGTCAATCCTTAGCCAAAAGAACAAAGCTGGAGGCATCATGCTACGTGTCTTCAAACTATACTACAAGGCTACAGTAACCAAAACAGCATGGTACTGGTACCAAAACAGAGATATAGATCAATGGAACAGAACAGAGCCCTCAGAAATAACGCCACATATCTACAACTATCTGATCTTTGACAAACCTGACAAAAACAAGCAATGGGGAAAGGATTCCCTATTTAATAAATGGTGCTGGGAAAACTGGCTAGCCATATGTAGAAAGCTGAAACTGGATCCCTTCCTTACACCTTATACAAAAATTAATTCAAGATGGATTAAAGACTTACATGTTGGACCTAAAACCATAAAAACCCTAGAAGAAAACCTAGGCATTACCATTCAGGACATAGGCATGGGCAAGGACTTCATGTCTAAAACACCAAAAGCAATGGCAACAAAAGCCAAAATTGACAAATGGGATCTAATTAAACTAAAGAGCTTCTGCACAGCAAAAGAAACTACCATCAGAGTGAACAGGCAACCTACAGAATGGGAGAAAATTTTCACAACCTACTCATCTGACAAAGGGCTAATATCCAGAATCTACAATGAACTCAAACAAATTTACAAGAAAAAAACAAACAACCCCATCAAAAAGTGGGCAAAGGATAGGAACAGACACTTCTCAAAAGAAGACATTTATGCAGCCAAAAAACACCTGAAAAAATGCTCATCATGACTGGCCATCAGAGAAATGCAAATCAAAACCACAATGAGATACCATCTCACACCAGTTAGAATGGCGATCATTAAAAAGTCAGGAAACAACAGGTGCTGGAGAGGATGTGGAGAAATAGGAACACTTTTACACTGTTGGTGGGACAGTAAACTAGTTCAACCATTGTGGAAGTCAGTGTGGCGATTCCTCAGGGATCTAGAACTAGAAATACCATTTGACCCAGCCATCCCATTACTGGGTATATACCCAAAAGACTATAAATCATGCTGCTATAAAGACACATGCACATGTATGTTTATTGCGGCACTATTCACAATAGCAAAGACTTGGAACCAACCCAAATGTCTGACAACGATAGACTGGATTAAGAAAATGTGGCACATATACACCACGGAATACTATGCAGCCATAAAAAATGATGAGTTCATGTCCTTTGTAGGGACATGGATGAAACTGGAAATCATCATTCTCAGTAAACTATCGCAAGGACAAAAAACCAAACACCGTATGTTCTCATTCATAGATGGGAATTGAACAATGAGAACACATGGACACAGGAAGGGGAATATCACACTCCAGGGACTGTTGTGGGGTTGGGGGAGGGGGGAGGGATAGCATTAGGAGATATACCTTATGCTAAATGACGAGATAATGGGTGCAGCACACCAACATGGCACATGTATACATATGTAACATGCACATTGTGCACATGTACCCTAAAACTTAAAGTATAATAATAAAAAAATAAATAAATAAATAAGAAAATTAAAAAAAATTAAAGGATTCAATCCAGCTTGGCTTAATTCCTGCCTCAAGGCTATTTATAAAAAACTGTCTAAGCAAAGCAGATCTCACACCTCCATGCACAAATGTTGATGGGGTTATACGTCTAACTGTTGGGGGCCTTTTGTCTACGGAATAGCCATAGAAAAAAATTCCAAGAATGTTTGGAGAGCAACACATGCATAATGGAATATAGATATGGTGCTTTTAAGAGATCTGAAATACAAAATGGACACCAATGAAAAAATTAAAAGGTATTGTTTTGCTGAATATTTAGCTAGAGGAGTCATTTTGGTTGAAAGCACTCTCTGAAACAATTAAAATATGATTTAGTATATGAATGTTTATTCTCACCCAGCCTATTTAGACATATATCCACCTTATAAAGCAACTGGACTTTTCATTTAATTTCTCTACTGAGAAATGGATATTTGGTGTTTTAGGAAGTGTATCCCATAGGTTGGGTTTATTCTGGTTTTAAAAAAGAAAATGCACAATGCAAGGACTCAGAAGACCTCAGAGTTTTCCCAAGCCTAAAATGCTAAGAAAATGTAAGCTGAATTCCCAGAATAAAGTGATGGAAATCAGTGTGAAACTATGTGGAGAATAGTTATATGTGTTGAATCTACATTTTGATGTCTTAACATGGAGTCTGTGGATGGGCTTCTGGGCATCCACAAATAAAATCATACCAAATATTTATGTATGTATACACTTAGTGGAGAGATGCTCCATTGCTTTGGCTCTTAAAGGGCTTAAGCACCATTTTGAGTTTAGATGTGGGGCAAAGGGGATGTGCTATAGATGGAAAGTTTTGTCCCTCCCAACCCCCACAAATTCATACTGACATCTTAGCTCCCAGTATCCCAAAGGTGGGGCCTTTGGGTGGTGATTAAGTCGTGTGGATGGAGCCCTCATAAATAGGATAAGTGCCCTTATAAGAAGAGATATGAGAGAGCTCCCTGGCCCCTTCTGCCACATGAGGACACATCTAGGAACAGGATACAGTCCCACACAAGACAACAAATCTATTGCCACCTTGATCTTGGACTTCTAGCCTTCAGAACTGTGAGAAATAATTTTTTTCTCTTTATAAGCCACCCAGTGTATGGTGTGCTGTTATAGCCACCCTATCAGACTAAGAAAGGATGCCATAGCATTTTTGTACTCCCTTGGTCTAGGATATAGTCATGGCTAAAGCTGTGTGCTTGACTCTTGACTCTCTTCATTTTGGAGGCTCTCTCTCCAGAATTATAAGACATGTCTCAGTTTGACCATGGGGACAGCAGGTAATCTCTGAGGCTTCCTCAGGCATGCTTCTGTTATCTCTTCCAATTTTCTGGTGGACTTTCTGGAATATCTGGAGGCTGTACTTACAAATGGAACAGTGTCTTTACTGAATACCCTTCTAGGTACCAGAGAGGAGCTTGTGTGTGTGTCTTTGTGCCTGAAAAGTGATAGGTACTGAAAAATTGTTCATTGAGTAAATGAATGAATAAAGTAAATTTGAAATGAATGAATTGCCGAGTAATTAGAATAATATATAACAACTTATTGAATTAAGCCCCTGCTCGATTCAAGCAGAAAACTGGAAAAGAGGATTTTTAAAATAGAGAAATAAAAATTGGATATATTTAAGGTGTACAACATGATGCTTTGATATATGTACAGCATTGTAGAATGGCTAAATCAAGCTAATTAGCATGGATTGCCTTACATACTTATCTCTTTTTTGTGGAAAAGGGGGATAGAGAAGAGGTTTTGTCTTCTCCCACTGTGATCTCCTGCAGAGAAGGAGAAAGAGACCCAGACTATTCGTCAGTGATTTTGTCTGTGTTCTCATAAGGCCTTCCCACAAATGATAATTTTCTTTTCTTTTTTTTTTTTTTAAATTTCAGCTATCCAAGTTGATAAAGTCAATCTTCAAGTATATTGCGCATGGTCTCTTCTGGATAACTTTGAGTGGAACCAGGGATACAGCAGCCGGTTTGGTCTCTTCCACGTTGATTTTGAAGACCCAGCTAGACCCCGAGTCCCTTACACATCGGCCAAGGAATATGCCAAGATCATCCGAAACAATGGCCTTGAAGCACATCTATAGGCAAGATGGATGAGAAATACAAGAGAGGCGTCTGCTTTTGGAAAAGAAATCTGCTTTGGTGATGATCTTTCAGGCAATCTCAACTTACTTCTGTAATCAACATTTAATATCAGTGGAGCTGTGATTATAAAGTCTGAATATGTAATGCCTCATGAAGTATTTAATAATGGCCTTTATTTGTATTTGGATCAATGAGGTTTTTAAAAAAAATGGAAGAGAAAACCACTAACCTTGATTTTTATATTGCAAAATTAGATAGACCTGGAAACATGAATTTAAATCCTTAGACACTTTTCTGGAAAAAAAAAGCAAAGTTTATTAAGATAATATAACCACAATTTGCAACTGTAACAGGAGACCATTTATTATAAGAGTACCTGTTTGTGAACTTAATTATTCCAATTCCATAAGCCGTTTTTGCTTAGGAGATCCACTGTCATGTGATCCATAATTTTTCTACATAAAAAATCAAAGTTAAAAGTCACATTATACAGTTATACATTCATTTCAACAAAATAGTGAATTGATAATCTATTTGTTAACATATTTGGCCCGTATTTTGTATGTTTGGACAAGTACATCTCCCTTTTGCCTAACAAACTTTTGAAAAATAATAAAATAATAGAATAAACTAGACTTTGAATGGCAGAAAAAGTATTTGAGTGTTGATGTTCAGTAAAAAACAGATTCCTAATTTGGCAGAGTGGTGCCAAATTAAAAGCCAAGTGATAAGCAGGGCATAATTTCCACTTTTGTATGTTTCTTTAAAGTTCAGACCCTTAAGAACCTCGTGAAAAAAATAAATGAAGTGAATGGCCAACCTCAGTGTAAGCAAAGGTGGGGTGGAGATTTATTACCCTGGTAGTTGAAATGTCTGAGATTGGTATGGGGTTGACTGGAATTGGACATTTTACTGAACTTCCTAAGGTAGGGGTCAGGAGTAGAGGCAGGGCTCCTACTGGCCTCCATGTCTCCCCTCCAGCAAATGCTTCACGTATGTGGAGTTTGGCCTTTCACATCCATACTTCAGTAGACTTTACTAAGCACCTAGTTACCTATTAGACTTGAAGCTAAGAGGTTTAACTATGATCATCCCCAGTTTGCAGACTGAGAAACTGAGGCCATACTGTTGTGCATCTTTCTCAAGCCATTTGGGTTCTGATTAACTGGACTTGACACTTCCTTGGCATCAGCCCTATTCTTATATTGTGGCAAACTGTAGTTTGAGGTACCATGGAAGTCTTCTCTGCATTTTCTGAAGACAGGGACAAAGAAATAGAGGTGTGGAGTTGCCTTATGCAGGAGGAAGGGAAAATGGTTTTTTGCATGCAGCCCCTGCTTCCCTGAGGAAACTGCACATGCTTTTGGCATTCTCGTAAGGCTTTTGGCCCTGAGCAGATGCTCTGTCATTTTTTTTCTTTTATAAACTGTGGTCAATTTCTGGATCGTTTTCATGTTCATAATCAGGGAATTATTTACAGCAAAGAAACACTCTCAGTAACTTTGGACAGAGTGAGAAAGAAATGGTTGTAGTAGTTCAATAAACGTGGATGCACTGGGGAAAATTATGTTAAGGTTAAAATGGTATACAGAGGAAATTCTATTACATCTTTGCCACTGGTTTGTTATTTTTATTTTTCAGTGAGACATTATCTCACAATTTGTGTTCATTTAAGAAGCACATTTCCAAATCTTATTTCATTCCTCTCCTATCCAGCCTGTCTTTTTCATTTTTACCATGTATCTTATTTACAATTTATGTGCCCTTTTGTATTATCTTGCAAGACAACTGAGTTTTCCTTTTAATTAGGATGTTGCTTTGAATATTACTTATCCTACAGGGCATATTTACAAGTTTTACAACAATACAAATGAGCACTGTATTTTCGTTACCAAAACCAAAAAATTAATATTCACACTGTAAATAAGACGATCTGTCATGTTTGGTCTACCAGGTGAAATAAAGATTCTAGCTGCGGGCACCCAAGCTTACTCACAGTGCTGTGGCCTTCTGCAGTTCTTTGCTGGTTTGGTTTTTTTTTTTTTTTTTTATGGTTTTTATTTATTTATTTATTTATTTTTTATTATACTTCAGGGTTTTAGGGTACATGTGCACAATGTGCAGGTTTGTTACATATGTATCCATGTGCCATGTTGATTTCCTGCACCCATTAACTCGTCATTTAGCATTAGGTGTATCTCCTAATGCTGTCCCTCCCCCCTCCCCCCACCCCACAACAGTCCCTGGAGTGTGATGTTCCCCTTCCTGTGTCCATGAGTTCTCATTGTTCAATTCTCACCTATGAGTGAGAACATGCGGTGTTTGGTTTTTTGTCCTTGCGATAGTTTACTGAGAATGATGTTTTCCAGTTTCATCCATGTCCCTACAAAGGACACGAACTCATCATTTTTTATGGCTGCATAGTATTCCATGGTGTATATGTGCCACATTTTCTTAATCCAGTCTATCGTTGTTGGACATTTGGGTAAAGGCCAGCTCTTTATCCTAGAGATGGATCATACAAAGGGTGCTTCCCTAATTGGTCCTGTAAATTAGTATTGCCACAAGGTTAAGATGAAGGAAAAAAAATAACTCACCATCTAAAAATCTAACAGCCCCTGCAATATTTCAATTAATGTTATTTTTAATTACTTGTATTAGCATTTGAGAACAAGACTGATTGGCTTTTGCCTGTTAAGGAAACAGAATGAAAATTCTTTAAGTAGAAAAACAAGAGTTGTTAATTATACTTAAAAATCCATAGATACTGTACTTAGATGTCTTGAAGGTCATCTGAGACTTGTAAAGCACATGTTTTATGTCTGTTTTATCTAAGGAGAAACCTAGATATCACAATGATGAATTGGATCTATTTGTATTTCCTTCTCTATTATTCTCCTCCTTTCTTTTTTAGAAGAGTATGAACACGTTATTTACATTCTAGGAATCACTTTTAAGAAATTTTTTTGACAGTTTTTATTTTAGGGCAAGTCATTTCTGAATTTCTAAAAACATATAAATTAACAGTAGCCCAGTTTCATTTTAGATGTGTAGGGTTTTAGTTTTGCAACTCCTGGTTATATCAGGAATTATACTAGGAACACCAGGAGGAATTGTCTACCTAAGCCCTTTATCGAATGAGAAGATAGAAGTTCTCATTAAGAAACCCATAAACTCAGAAGCTGGCAACCTTGGTATTTGGCAGTGGGATGCCAGTCATGTTTTCATGTTCTGAGAATTTGTGTTTGGCCTGTAGCTTTTAATTATTTTTATGAACTAGGGAATAATGAATACATTTGTAATATATTGAAAAAAAACCTCCAACACTGGCTGACCAAAAAGTAGATTTATATGATAATTCTTAAACACCAGTTCTATTACTCAATGCTAGGCAGAATGAAAATAGAATACTGAGCCTTATTACTGAGAGAGCAGAGTATAATCAAAGCTGGTAGAATTAATACTGTTTAATTATTAGCAATACGCCTCACCCGGAGAATACATATTCATCACTAATCAGAATATTTTAGGCTCTTGTCTGAGGAGGGACATGGTAGAGAGTAGAAAGCATCATGAGCCCTAAAGAATGAAATTAGGAAAATGTGACATAGAGACATTTGATGATGGTCTTTCATAATGTGGGTTATGGTGATGTGAAGGGAGAATAAACCTTATTAACTGCGGCAGTAGGTAAGATGGGGAGGTGGGGGTTGAAGTGCCAAGGTAGGGCCGGCCATAGGAAAGAACAACCCCCAACTATGTGAGTTGCTGAGTGTGTCTTGAAGAGCGTAGTAGACAAGGCCTGTGATCCCAGGCTTTCCCAATGTCTGAATGTGATACCTGAGCAATGACCGACCTAGATGGCCTTGCCAAGTGGCTGTTGGTATCATATCAGGCAAATGTAATGCATCATTAAGAGTGTGGGCTCCTGAGCCAACTCACCTGGATTCAAATCCTGGCTCTGATGTTTATTATCCAAGTGACATTAAGTTAGTTAAGCTGATAGATATAACATGTTTATATCCTGAAGCAAGGTAAAGGCACAGTTAGTGTCAAGCTATTATTTTAAACTCAAACTTGTCCACACTGAGCCCCCAGCAATTCATCAATTATAGTTTGGCTTTTCCTGTTCTGGGACTATCTCTGCTTCCCACAGAAGTATCTGTTCATGAGTTTCTGTCCTGGTAAGCTGGGATTCATGTTTTGCCAGTCCGTGTCTCTAATTTTGGTGTCAGTGGTTTTTCCTATGACCTTAATTCTCTGATGACTCTAAAAAGAGATGTTAATTTTCTCTTCGGCTGTTTTGCTTGTGTTAGGATGGGAGTGACAAGTTCTGAGCTCCTTAAATGATGGGAGTGACAACTTCCAAGCTCCTTAAGTGCTGGACTGGACACCCAGAGATGGCATTATTTATATCATTAGAGTTGAAGGTGTCCAGCTGCTGAATCAGTACATATTGATTAAACTAAGCTGTGCAATACTTTATAGAGATCCAATACTGCAGACAAGACAGTTCTCCAAAGAAGTTCATGAACTGGTTGGGGAACTAGGATAGAGACTAAAATGATAGCAAACAATGCTGGGTGAATTTTCAGAGAATCAGAGTTGTACAGCTGTGTGTCACGTAACAACGTTTAGGTCAATGACAAACCACATACACGATGATGATCCCATAAAATTATAATAGAGCTGAAAAATCTCTATCACCTTGTGACATCATAGTCGTCATGAAATCTTAGCACAATGCGTTGTTCTAAGATGTGTTTGTGGTGATGCTGGTGTAAACAAACCTACTGTGGTACCAGTTGCATGAAAGTCTAGGATATATGAGTGTGTGTGATACATAGTATTTGATAATGATCATAACAGATTGATACTGTTTTATGTGTTTACTATACTTTTAATCATTCTTTTAAAGTGTTCTCATTCCACTAATGAAAAAAAGTTAACTGTACAATAGCCTCAGGTGGATTCTGCAGGAGGTCTTCCAGAAGAAGGCATTGTTATCATAGGAGAAGACAGCTGCATGCCTGTTATGGCCCCTGAAAACCTTCCAGTGGGACAAGGTGTGGAGGTGGAAGACTGATACTGATGATCCTGACCCTGTGTAGACCTAGGACAATGAGTGTGTTTATGTCATAGTTTTTAACAAAAAAGTTTAAAAAGTAAAATAAAAATAGAAAAAAGCTTAAAGAAAAAGGATATAAAAATATTTTTGCACATCTATAAAATGTGTTTGTGTTTTAAGCTGTGTTATGACAAAAGAGTCAAAAATTAAGGAAATCAAAAGTTTATAAAGTAAAAAGGCTATTTTAAGCTAAGATTAATTTATTATTGAAGAAAGAAAATTTCTTTTTATAAATTTAGTATAACCTAAGTATACAGTGTTTGTAAAGTCTTCGTGTACGGTAATGTCCTAGGCCTTCACATTCACTCACTATTCACTCACTGGCTCACCCAGAGCAACTTCCGGTCTCGAAAGTTCTATTCATGGTAAGTGCCCTATCATTTTTTAGGTTTTAAACAACCTTTTATACTGTAGTTTTCCCATATCTTTTCAGTGCTTAGATATGTTTAGCTACACAAAACATGGTCTTATGCTACAATTGCCTACAATGTTAGTACAGTCACATGCTGTACAGGTTTGTAGTCTAGGAGCAATTGGCTTCCCCACATAGCCTAGGTGTATAGTAGGCTACACCATCTAAATCTGCGTAAGTGCACTCTACGATGTTTGCACAGTGATGACATTGCCTAACCATGCATTTCTCAGAACGTATCCCTGTCATTAAGGGATGCATGACTGTGTATAAGCAGAGGAGAGAGTGAGGTGGGTGGGGATGGCTTTCATGGGCAAGGGAATATAATACAATTAAAAAATAACCTGAGTGATAATACAAATAATATAGGTAAAAATATGGAAGTAGAAAGCGTAAAGCCTGTGGGCTGTTGGGGGCAGTGCTTAGGCCAGTTCACCTCAGGGAAGAGAGCAGGCAGGCTGGGACTTGAATGTGGAGAGTCTCTAATGTTCTCCAATGAGCCTTCGGTTTTTCTCTCAGAGTAAGGTTGAAGGTTTCTGAGCAGGATGGTGATGATTTATAGGTAGCACTTTGAGGAACAGTAAAGGAAGTGGGATATAGGAACCAGATTGAAAGTTTATAGTAGAGTATAGTTGATGTGTTAGGAGTCCTATGTGGAGGGGGAAGTACATACATGGAAAGTTAATTTATATTTGTAATTAATGTGTCTAAAGTACATGGGAACTGAAATGCAAGATGATTGTTTAGATTAGATCTTGGAACAGAAGAAAGAACATTAGTGGAAAAACTGGGAAATCCAAATAAAGCCTGCAGTTTGATTAATGCTGCTTTATCAGTGTTAACTCATTAGTTTTGATAAATATACGACAGTTACCATTAGGGAATGCTTGGTGCAGAATATATAGAAGTCTGTGTACTCTCTTGAAACTCTTCTTTAAGTACAAAATTATTTCAAAATGAAAAATTAAAAATGTATATGGAAGAGTTAATAATATATTTATGCAATACATTAGATATAGGATATATACTATAACCTCTCTCTTTATATATATATATACACACACACAAAAAGAGAACAGATGGAAAGAAATAACCACTATGAATATCTAAATTTTTTTTAGGTTGTGGTGTTATAGCTAATTTTTCTCTCTTCTTTATAATTTATTCCCATGTTTTCCATACTTAGCTTCTGTTTTCTTTTATTATTAGAAAAATACATTTAAAGATAAAGACAAATTTCAGCAGTCAAGATAATTCATTGGATATTTGGATAATGGAAATGGGTAGGTCAGCAATGGCTCTGAATATGAACAATGGTCCAATTGATAGACATTGGCCAATATATACAATACTCCATCTAGGTGTGCATTAAGACAACAGATATTTTTTCCATTTTAATAATTTTTAATTATTAATATGATAATTAATATGATATGTAATAATTGTAATTTTTTAGTACATGTGATATTTTGATACCCATATATAATGTGCAGTGACCAAATTCAGGCCACTGGGGTATCCATTACCTCAAACATTTATCTTTTCTTTGTAACATATTTTTAAAGTACTTGTTAAAGTTTCGAGATACTTAAAAACTAACTGCTTCCTGTAGTCTGTAATCACTAATTTATATCTCTGTCACACATAATTTTTTTTAACCAACATCTACCCAACCCCTTTCTACTCCCACCCCTAGTCCCTGGTAACCACCATTTTACTCTCTACTTCTATGAGACCCACTTGTCTAGATTCAACATATAAGCGAGATAACTCAGTATTTGTGTTTCTGTGCCTGACATATTTCACTTAACATAATGTTTTCCAGGCTCATTCATGTTGTCTCAGTGACATAATTTTGTTTTTTTTTAAAGGCTGAATAGTATTCTATTGTGTAGATTTGTATGTATATACATATATTAGTTTATATATAGTCCATATATATATATATCTATATCCATACATACATATGTGTCTGTGTCTCTCACATTTTCTTTATCTGTTCATCTGTTGATAGACACTTAGGTTGATTCCATATCTTGACTATTGTGAATAATGCTATAAAGAACATGGGAGTTCATATTTTCCTTTAAGCTTCTGATTTCATTTCCTTTGGATTTATGTCCAGTAGTGGGATTGCTGGATCATATAGCAGTTCTATTTTTAATTTTTTTAGTGTACTTTAAGTTCTGGGGTACATGTGCAGAACGTGCAAGTTTGTTACATAGGTATACACATGCCATGGTGGTTTGCTGCACCCATCAATCCATCATCTGCATTAGGTATTTCTCCTAATGCTATCCCTCCCCTAGCCCCCCACCCACTGACAGGCCCTGGTGTGTGATGGTCCCCTCCCTATGTCCATGTGTTCTCATTGTTCAACTCCCACTTATGAGTGAGAACATGTAGTGTTTGGTTTTCTGTTCTTGTGTTAGTTTGCTGAGAATGGTGATTTCCAGTATCATCCATGTTCCTGCAAAGGACATGAACTCATCCTTTTTTATGGCTGCATAGTATTCCATGGTGTATATGTGCCACACTTTCTTCATCCAGTCTATCATTGATGTGCATTTGGGTTGGTTCCAAGTCTTTGCTATTGTGAACAGCGCCACAGTAAACATACATGTGCATATGTCTTTATAGTAGAATGATTTATAATCCTTTGGGTATATACCCAGTAATGAGATTGCTGGATCAAATGGTATTTCTAGTTCCAGATCCCTGAGGAATCACCACACTGTCTTCCACAATGGTTGAACTAATTTACACTTTCACCAACAGTGTGAAAACATTCCTATTTCTCCACATCTTCTCCAGCATCTGTTGCTTCCTGACTTTGTAATGATCGCCATCCTAACTGGCATGATATGGTATCTCCTTGTGGTTTTGATTTGCATTTCTCTGATGACCAGTGATGATGAGCTTTTTTTCATATGTTTGTTATTTTTGAGAAACCCCTAAGCCATTTTCCAGAATAGCTAGACTAACTTACCTTCCCAACAATGGTGTGCAACGATTTCCTTTCCTTCACATCCTCACCAGCACTTGTTTTGTCTTTTTGATAATAACCATTCTCACAGATGTAATATGATACACACATAATGATTTCAATGTTTTGGTGGTTTTGAGATACTTTGTCCTTCCAAATGGTGAACAACTTCAAGTCGTATTTGCATTTATATTTCCAGTATCTATCACAATACTTAGCATATCTAAGTAATTTATAAATGCATATTAAGTCACTGATGGAATAGATATTAAGTAGTCAAGTTCTTATTTGCAATGAAAACTTAAGATGTGGATTGACTCACTTAATCCTCACAAAAACTTTATAACAAATTCTACGATTATTTTCCTGATTTTGTAGGTGAGTAAATTGAGGCAGAGCAGAGATCAGTAACTTGTGTAAACCATGGATTTGGGAAGTGGTGAAGCCAATATTGAGACCCATACACTCTGACTGTAGACATTAATATGCTGCCTTGTATTCTTTCCCCACAAGGTTGTAGCAGAACGAGGCCTGGCACCAGGGCTTGACTCCTGGTTATTTTCAATGGGCTGCCCTGACACAGCCACACCACAACCTTTCATCATAAGATGGTCTATGTCTCTAAAACTGCAGCCAATTTTCCATACCTCACAGCTAGTCATTTCACATAGTGGAGGTATAGTTTCTTTTTATCTCAGATTATGATTGTCCATGTCAAAAATTATTTAATTCGTTTCTACATTCACCCAGGCCATTTTGTTTTTGAATCCTGGCTTCTAATAAGCTTATTACTCTTCCCAGCAGTGACATTGACCAAACTAGAATTATTCCCATGATTAAAGTTTTGCATTTCCAGTCACCAGTTGAACAGATGTGATGGTTAAGCATGAGGATAGTGTCACATAACTCAGTGTGTGATTATAGCTCCACATTTTATGGAATGTGTGACATTAAGCTACTTACTCATATCTTTGCTTTTTATTTTCACCATTTGTAAAGTGAAAGTTAAGGAAAAATACTTCATAAAACTTCAGAGAGAATTAAATGAGATGATATATGTAAAATAACTTAGAACATTGTCCACTAAGTGCTTATTATAATGCTTATTGAGTGGTAGCTATTATTATTATTTCCCATTAATTTTATTGTAAAGACTCTAATATTATAGAAATAATTACCGACAATCAAC
The DNA here is from genome assembly GCF_028878055.3 of Symphalangus syndactylus. NCBI lineage: Eukaryota > Metazoa > Chordata > Mammalia > Primates > Hylobatidae > Symphalangus > Symphalangus syndactylus. The sequence continues at coordinate 30,595,903 of NC_072438.2, forward strand.
TCTTGCTACATGCCCTCCTTACTTTCTTATTCATTGCATCTATACCAGGGCAGTTGATTCCAATGAAGGGCATTCACTGGTAGCTCCATGAAAGCATCTTATTCTTCTTACGGTGTGGGCTTATTCTACCTTAGACTAGAGTTTCTCAATTCCACTGCTACTTTTCCAGACCTATTATGCCCAGAAGATGGAGGGCTGCCTTCCAGAAGAGTGGCCACCTCCCAAAGCTACTGCCATTCAAGTGATGATTTAAGAGGTGTCCTGAATGAAGTACAATTCTGTAGTGGGCTCCATGTGCCTTTTGTGGGTTTGAGTTTCATTTCGTGCAAAAGTGAAAACATTTTATTTAGCATTTGTATAGCAATGAAGATGACTCTGGAGAAATCACACTGTGTTTTCCTTTTCCTGCAAATGTCTTTCTCTCTTTTTACCTCCCTGTAACTGCAATACACAGTTCTTGTTACTTAAATAAACTGAGATGTGGTCTGGCTCTATGTCCCCACCCAAATCTAATCTTTAATTGTAATCTTAATTCTAATACCCATGTGTTGGGGGAGGGACCCTGTGGGAGGTGATTAGATCATTGGGGCAGTACCCCATACTGTCCTCTTGATAGTGAGTGAGTTCTTCATGAGATCTGATGGTTTTATAAGGGGTTTATCCCCCTTCTCTTTGCACTTCTCTCTCCTGCTGCCACGTGAAGAAGGATGTGTTTGCTTCCCCTTCCACTATGATTGTAAGTTTCCTGAGGCCTCCTAGCCATGCTGAACTGTGAGTCAATTAAACCTCTTTCCTTTATAAATGACCCAGTCTTGGGTATTTCTTCATAGCAGCGTGGAGAACGGACTAATAGAGACTGTGAATGGATTTGTGTGCAAAAGGGAACTAGTGAAAAGTTTGGCTGAGAATGAACATTTTTTCCCCTCTGTGTTTCATTTTTTTTTTTTACAATAGAATGCATCCCTGAAAACATGCCAGATTCTCTACCTTCTGATCATACTCTCTATTATAATTCTGCCTGATGGCAAACTTCTCCTTATTGACTCTAAATTACATTTAATCTTGTTAGGATCACTTCTTATTGAAAGGCATGCGTTGTGATGGCATTGACAGGAATCCAGAAGCTGTGATGCCCAGCCAGAGGAAAATAAACTCTTGGAGCTAATGCTTGTCATTTTCATGCTGGGTCCAGCTGTGTAGCCTCTTGAAGGATGTAGAGGATTGGGGTGCTCAGTGCAGATAATAGTGAGCTCCCAGGTAGTGTGGAGAGCTCTCTGCCACAAGAAAATAATCTTTTGAGCCCAGTGGACTAAGAACCAAAGGCCATTTTGAGCTTAGGCAGTATAATTCTATTAGTGAAAAGCCCTTGCAGAAGGAAATTGCCTGTGTTAAAATCTGTGCACAAATTAAAATAACAGGGCTAAGGGGGAAAATATCTCTATAAAAGGCTTTATGACTCCAGTGGATTATAATATCCTTGTCACATTAGGATCTGGGGACCTAAAGATATAAGAAGGTTTTTTTCATTGTTGTTGTTGTTGTTTTCACAGCATATGAGCCTTCTTTTCTCCACTTCAGCCTGTGGAATACATTTATTCTTGGCTGCTTATTTTATGAATTTGGATGCTATGTCAAAGCATTGTATTGTTTCTTATCAAAAAAGTAGAAAATAAGGTCTGCATCATTGTCATTTATTGGTACCTTATAAGATTGATATCATCTAAAAGCTCCATTTTGGCTAAATGTATCAAATGTGTAAGTTCCTTGTAATTTGTGTGGGATTTTGTAGGCACAAGTTAATATAGCTGTTTTGATATAGCATGTAAAAAGTATTTAAATACATATCTCAGTTTAGAATAGATTCATTAGAAAGGGCTGAATAGGGAAAAAAGCTGTCAGCACAACTGATGTTCATTTTCTAGGGTGACAGAATTCAGAAGTCCCAAGGACTCTAACTGTTGGAGAGCTAATGCTGCATATCGCAGCCCTATCCTCAAAGCAGGCCTTACTCATTCATTGGATGGCAGCTGCAAGTTTAAGACTTAGGCTACATTTTCCTAATTCCATGAAAAAGGCAACATGAGCAATGGGTTGTCGTGTATTTGAAAATTATGCCATGTAAGTAAATAAAGACAGAATTCATAATTTGACGAAAGGATGATGGCAACATTTGTTCCAGAATTAAGCAATAATGAAACGGATGATTCTTTGAGGTCTAGCAATGAACCAGGGAGTTTAAGACCAACACGTCTCTCTCCTAACCTATAGCAAAATTAAGATAGTAACCAACTGGTTTATTTTCTTCTGCCTTTCCTGGCTCCCTCCTTCTTTCCCTTTATCTCTCCTCTCTTTTTCTTCTCTCACCCTTTCTTCTCCATTACTTTATCTTTTTTCCTCATTCTATTTCTCTCCATCCACTCACCCACTCACTTATTCTTTAATTAGACATTTATTTAATAACCCATCTTGATTCAGGCATTGTGCTGGCACTGAGAATACATTGTGGCTAAGACTGAAATAGTTTTGGTCCTCATGAAACTTACAATTTATGTGAAAACATTGCTAGATTGTCCATTAGGAAGACCAAGCCTATGCTTACGGTAATAGCAGAAAAGGAGACACCCTTCTGTCATCTGTTAAAAATTAAGTTTGAAGATGTTAGCAAGAGGGTCCACTAGAAGCTCCTAGTAGTGCTCTCCCTGCTCCCCTTCCCTCACTGCCAGAAAAACAAACACAAACAAAAAACTACATTTTGACCAAAATAACTAAAGGAGAGCATCGGAGAACAGCAAGGAGGCAGCAGAAGTCCTGTAGACTGCAGAAACCCAGGATGGCTGCACGGAGAAGAGGAGGAAGCACCATGCCTCTCCCACTTCATTCCCCTAATTAAGGTAAGCTCAGAACCAGGAGGAACTTCTCCCTGTGGAGGAAAGGTAAAAAGAGGACCCCAGCAGCCCCCATTGCCACTGTGGACACCTGCAGTGTTTGCTACTGGAGAATCCTACAGTCCTCAGAGACTTGGAGCCCATCTGAGAGAGCCCTCTTGTGTCGGCCTCCCGAAGTGCTGGGATTACAAGCGTGAGCCACCACGCCTGGCCAGAAGACAGATCTTTTAAAATGATTCAGTTAGAAGATAAAAAAGAAAAAAGGAATGAAAAATAATGAAGACACCCTACAGTACTTTGAAACACCATTGATTGAACAAATTTTGCATTATAATAATTTTATGAGGAGAAGAGACAGGGAAAGTCACAGATAGCTTATTTAGTAAAATAACTATTGAAAACTTCTTAGGTTTAGGGACAGATATGAAGACCTAGACACATGAAGTTCGTAAGTCTCCAGATAGATTCAACCCAAAGAGATCCTCTCTGAGGTACATTTTAATCAAACTGTCCAAAGGCAAAGGCAAAGAGAATTTTTTAAAAAGTGAAGTATCAAGTTACATGTAAGGGGATCTCCATTACACTATCAGCAGATTTTTCAGTAGAAACCTTGCAGGCCACTAGAGAATGCGATAATATATTCAAAATGCTGAAAGAAGAAAACTGTTAACAAAGAATATTATATCCAGTAAAGCTGTACTTCAGAAATCAAGGTGAAATAAAGTAAAAAGCAATTTCATAACAACAAAATGGCATAGTAAGTCCTTATTTATCAATAATAACCTTGAATGTAAATGCATTAAATTATTTAATCAAAAGACATAGAGTGGCTAAATGAACAAAACACAAGATCTAATTATATGCTGCCTATAAGAGATCCAGTTAAGCTGTAAGGGCACACAAAGACTTAAAGTGAAGGGATGGACGAAGATATTCTGTGCAAATGGTAACCAAAAAAGAGTAGGAATGACTATGATTATATCTGATAAGATAGACTTTAAGTCAAAAACTTTCACAAGAGACAAAGCAGGTTATTATTTGATGATAAAAGGGTCAGTCATCAAGGGAGAATAACCATTGTAAATATGTATGCACTCAACATTAGGGTACCAAAATACATCAAGAAATACTAACAGAATGAAGGGAGAAACAGATAGCAATACAATAATAACAGAAGACTTCAATACTCCACTTTCAACAATGAATAGATCAACTAGAGAGGACATTAATAAGAAAACACAGAACTTAAATTTCACTTTTGAACAAATGGACCTAACAGATATATAAAAAATATTTTCATTCAATAGCAGTAGAATGAACATTTTTCTCCAGTGTACATGGAACATCCTTCAGAATAGACTACATGCTAGTCCACAAAACAAGTCTTAACAAATTTAAGAAAATTGAAACCATACCTACTATTGCTTCAGACCACAATGTTATGGAAATCAATAACAGGAGGAATCTTGAAAAGTTTAAAATATGTGAAAATTATACAACATGCGTCTAAACAATCAATGGGGTAAAAGATCAAAAGGGAAATTAAAAAATAACTTGAGACAAATGGCAATGAATAAAAACTTACAGAATGCAACAAAAGGAGTTCTAAGAGGACAGTTTATTGCAATGAATGCCTACATTAGAAAATAATGAAAATCCTAATAAATAGACTAACATTATGCCTCAAGAAAATATAAAAAAAAACTAAACCAAAAATTGGCAGAAGGGAGGAAATAATAAACATTAGAACAGAAACAAATCAAATAATGGAAAAACCATAGACAGAATTAATAAAATTGAGTTGTTTCTTTAAAATAAATAAACAAAATTGACAAACCTTCAGCTATCCTAAGAAAAAAAGAGTGAAGACCCAAATAAAGCGAAAAAGAAAATGTTACAACAGACATTTGAGAAATAAGGAGATTATAAGGAACTATTATAAAGAAGTATATGCCAACGAATTGGCTAACCAAGAGAGAATGGATAAATTCCTAGAAAAATACAATCTACCAAGATTGAGTCAGGAATAAATAGAAAGCCTGAAGAGACCAGTAACAAATAAAAGAGAGTAAAGAAGTAGTAAAATATCTCCCCAAAATGAAAAGCTCAGGATCAGTTGGCTTCTCAGCTGAATTCCATCAAATATTCAAATAATTAACATCAATACTCAAAGTTTTCCGAAAAATAGAACTAGAGAAAAGACTTCTAAACACATTTACAAGGCCAGTATCACCTTGATGCCTGTATTAGTCCATTCTTGCTTGTCTATAAAGAAATACCTGAGACTGGGTAATTTATAAATAAAATAGGTGAAATTGGTTCATGGTTTAGTAGGCTGTACAGGAAGCATGGTGCTGGCATCTGCTCAACTTCTGGTTAAGCCTTAGGGAACTTTCAATCCTGGCAGAAGGCAAAGAGGAAACAGGCATATCACATGGCAAAAGCAGGAACAAGACACAGAGAGTGGAGGGGAGGTGCCACACACTTTTAAATGACCAGATCTTGTGAGAACTCACTATCATGAAGACAACACCAAGCCCTAAGGGATCCATTCCCATGATCCAAACACCTCCCAATAGGGCCCACCTCCAGCACTGGGGATTACAATTCAACATGAGATTTGGGTGGGGACAAATATCCAAACTATAAAAATGCTTAAGACAGACAAAGATATCCTAAGAAAAGAAAACTATCTGCCAATTTCTTTAATGAACATTGATGTGAAAATTCTCAATAAAGTATTAGCAAACTGAATCTAACAACACATTAAAAAGATTATACATCATGACCAAATGAGATTCATCCCTGGCATTCAAAGCTGGTTTAATATACATGAATAAATCAATGTGATGCATCACATTAATAGAATTTTAAAAATCACTTATCATTCCAATCGATGCAGAAAAAGCATTAGACAAAGCCCATCACCCATTCTTGATAAAAATTCTCAACAGTTTAGTTATAGAAGAAAAGTTCCTCAACATAAGAAAGGTCATTTATGAAAAAATCCACAGCAAGTGTTAAAATAAATGGAGAGAAGTTGAAAACTTTTCCACTAAGATCTGGTACAAGGGAAGTAAAGTATACCCACTCTCACTATTTCTACTCAACATAGTACTGGAAGTAGACAGTTGACTTTTGAACAGTGTGGAGGTTATGGACACTAATTCCCATACAGTCGAAAATGACTTCCCCCATACTTAACTAATAATAGCTCACTGTTGACCAGAAGCTTCACAGATAATATGAATAGTTGATTAACATATATTTTGTATGTTATATGTATTATATCCATAAGCTAGAGAAAAGAATATGTTATTGAGAAAATCATAAGGAAGAGAAAGTATACTTACTACATATTAATTGAAATATATCACCAGAAAAGTCTTTATTCTTGTCAACTTCCATAGAGTAAGCTGAGGAGGAGGAAAAAGAGGAGAGGTTGATCTTGTTATCTCAGGGGTGGCAGAAGCAGGAAACCCACATGTAAGTGGACCTGTGCAGTTCAAACCTGTGTTGTTTGGGTGTCAACTATACTCACTAAAGCAATCAGACAAGAAAAAGAAATAAAAGGCATCCCAATTGGAAAGGAGAAGTGAAATTACCTCTATTTGCAGATGACATGATTCTACATGCAAAAACTCTAAATATTCCACAAAAAATTTTAGAATTAATAAATAAATTCTGTAAATAGTAGGACATACAATAATCAGTAGCATTTTAATACAAAAATACCTAACTGAAAAAGAAATCAAAAAAGTAATCTCATTATGATAGTATCAAAAAAAAACACCTGGGAATAAATTTAACCAAAGAGGTGAAAGATCTGTGCATTGAGCACAATAAATGGATGGAAAAAAAATTAAAGAAGAAACAGATAAATGGAAAAATATTCATGGCTTATGGATCAGAAGAATTGTTATTTTTAAAATGTTTATACACCCAAAGCAATATACAGATTCAATACAATCCCTATCAAAATCCAAATAGCATTCTTCACAAAAATATAAAAACAATTCTAAATTTATGTGGCAGCATAAAACACCATAAATAGCCAAAATAATTTTGAGAAAGAAAAACAAAGTAGGAGTCATCACAGTTCTTGATTTAAAATTACATTGCAAAGCTATAGTAATTAAAACAGAATGGTAGTGGCATAAAAACAGACACATAGACTGGTGGAACAGAATGGAGAACCCAAAAATAAATGTGTTAATTCATTTTTGACAAAGGTACCAAATGGACACAATGGGGAAAGGATAGTCTCTTCAATGGATGGTGTTGGGAAAACTGGATTTTCACAAGGAAAAGAATGAAATTGGACCTTTACCTTATACCATACACAAAAATTAACTACAAAATGAATAAAAGACCTAAATATAAGAACAAAAACTATAAAACTCCTGCTCCTGGACATTGGCCTTGGCAATGATATTTTGGATGTCATTACAAAAAGCTCAGGCCACAAAAGCAAAAATAAATAATTGGGACTATATTAAACCAAAAAGCTTCTTCACAGAAAAAGAAACAATGAAATAAAACATTAGCCTATGAATTGAAAAAATATATTTGCAACCCCTGTATCTGATAAGGGTTAACATCCAAAATTTATCAAGAACTCATACAACCCAACCCAATAGTCAAGAAACAAATAACTTGGATATGAAATAGATAAAAGACCTGAATAGACTTTTCTACCAAGAAGACTTGCAAATGACCAACATATACAAAAAGATGCTGTGCATCGTATCATCAGGGAAATACAACCTCACACTCTTTAGAATGGCTACTAGCAAAAGGTCAAAAGATAATAAATGTTGGTGAGAGTGTAGAGAAAGGGGAACTCTTACATTCTCTCTGTGGGAATGTAGACTGTTACAGACATTATGGAAAATAGTATGGACTAAAGAAATTAAAAATAGAACTACCATATGATCCAGTAATCCCTCTTCTGGGAATATACCCAAAGCAAATGAAATCACCCCTTCATAAAAATATCTACAATCTCATGTTTATTGTAGCATCATTCATAATAGCAAAGATGCAGGAAGAAACCTAAGTGTCTGCCAATAGACAAATGGATAAAGAAACTGTAGTACATATATGCATAATGGAATATTATTCAAGCCTTAAAAATAAAATCTTACCATTTGCCACAACATGGATAAGCCTGGAGGGCATTTTGCTGCGTGAAATAACCCAGACCCAGAAATTTTTTTTTTAAATAACCCAGACTAATTTTTTTTTAATTTCACATATAAATTTGAGATCATGCAAATTTGCATGATCTCAAATTTATATGTGAAATTAAAAAAAAATTAGTTACTAGGAGTGGGGGCATGAGGAGAAGGGAAGAAATGGAGAGATGTAGATCAGAGGATATAAAGTAGCAGACATGTAGTATGAACAAGTCTAGAAATCTAATATGCAGCACGGGGACCACAGATAATAAAATTGTATCACATATGGGATTCACCCTAAATGAGTAGGTTTTAGCTGCTCTTTGTCATAAAATTTTTAAAATGAGTAACTATGTGAGATGATGGATATGTTAATTTGCTTCACTATAGTAACCTTTTTACTATCTGTATGTAGCCCATAACATAATGTGATGTATCTTAATTATACACACTAAAATTTATTTAAAACATTAAAATAAAGTTTAGTATACGATATTTGGAGTAAAGCAGAGAAGCACTCACGATGGGTAAAATGGAAACCTTATTGGATTTCTTGAACTTATTTTAAAGTTTTGATTTTAAAAAAATTTCAAAATTCATCTGGTGTTGGAAGAGACACACCATTATCTTGTCAGAGCTTAGGGCCTCTGAAGTCTTAATAAAGAACATGCGGGGAAGAAGTAATTAGACAGTGACATCGAACGACTAATTAGAAGTGTGATGAGTACTGTAAAGGAGAAACACAGAGTGCGAAGGAACAAATGACAAGAGGACCCTAACATTCCTTTTCTTTTCCATATGAAGTCCAAGACATATACATTTTCAAATGTAGTGCAAGAAAGCTCTTGAAAGAGTTGGTGTTCAGAAGCCTGATATGCACGAGGGGTTGGGGGTGGGAATCACCCCATCTGGCTGCCCATGAACTGAACAAAAAATTGAAAGCCTTGAAACAGGAGTTGGATAGGGTCAAGATATGTTACTCTAACAAAATTGAATAGTTGGACAATCCTGATTTTTAGAAGGGAAAATTATTTCCTTTACCTTCCATTGGTAGGAATATAGGGAAGAGAAGCTGCCAGCAATGGCCACTTCACATTGTATGGATGAGCTTGAAACATTTTACACCTCATGACTGTCAGGTTTTTGGAGCCTTGATTATCGAAACTATTTCTATGATAGCTTCATGGTACCAAAGCAGGAAGATATTAGATTGTCTCTAGAAAGTTTGATATAAAATTGTATGTCAATCACAGTATGATAAGCTACTACATTTAGCATATGCAGTGGTCTTCAGTTTCAGTGGGCATCAGTGTCACCTGGAGAGCTTGTTAAACTATGGGTCACTGGGCCCCACCCTGGAGTTTTTGATTCATAGGGTCTGGTGTGGGGCCAGAGGATTTGCATTTCTAATAAGTTCCCAGGTGCTGCTGCTGCTTCTGCCCATTTGAGCATGCCAGTGAGTCAACTAACTTTAATGATGGGAGGTTAAAGAGGATTGCCCTAAAAATCAGAAGACCTGAGTAGAGCTTTAAGCTCCACCGTATAAATGTCTTGACAATCTTAATTTTAATCTTATCATTAAATGTCTTCCTTCAACCGTAGGATGCACGTTTTACAATAACATTGTCATAGAGCTAGAGAGTGTATATATTATACAATATATGCAAAAGTATTTTGTAAACTGAAAAAAAACCTGAGATTTAAAACTTTTTCTTAGCTCTCATCATAATCATATATGTTTGGATAGTGTCTCTGATGAACAATTTTCAAAAATTGGGGGTGTCCTAGAGGGCTGCAAGAGCAAATCTCTGACCTCCAACAGGTATGGTGGGAGGAAGAATACAGTGACTGTTGATACGCTACAAATTAGACATTCCTGAAAAATTTACTTGTGACCAATTGTGTGGTGCTTCTGGAAGCTCCTGTCATTGTTGCCTTTGGAAATATGTCAGTTATTTTAGAAATCAGAGCTCTCTGATCCAATTTTGGGTGAATGGATGAAGCCTCCTGGCCAAGTATAATTGAACATCCCTCAAGAGTGATAGGGTATCAAGAAAGAATGGTATTGTTTAAGTATTAAATGACGTAAAAACCAAAACAAGAACAAAAACAGAAACAAGCTGTTCTGGCTTTGTGAAGCAACTCAGTTTTATTGATGAGCTTTAAAAATCCCAGCTGCCATTCTTATTCTCTGGCATATTTACCTATTGTACAGTTACTTTTATCCAAATGTATTAGGATTTTGAAAAAAAATTAAACTGTAAACCAAAAACCTTTCTATTATTATCAGCTAAAATCAAGGTTCCATATTTTATTGACTGTCAACTATCTAATGTGCTTTATCTCTAGTCTCAGCTGGCCCCCCACTGACCTGAGCTGTTCCAGGAGAAATGGGCAACTCTGAACGCTGGTGAAAATTGGAACATCAATGTGTCCTCGAAGCAAATGTGTGAAATGTCCTGGGAGAACTGCAAAATTGAGAATCCTTTCCATGAGGTATCCTGAAATCCTTTATTTGGCCGTTAAACTGTTCATAAAACTTATCATTTCAAGTGGCGACGAAAAATCATTGAGAAAGATTCCTTCTGTTCAGCAATGACAAAGAAAACATCCCTGCATATTGGTTGTCCCGGTCATGGTTGTTCTGAGCCCTGGGTGAATGCCGAATGACTGGCCAGGTAGCCCTCAAGGTTTGACTTGAAATATGGTTTTCCCTTAAGCTTTGGGGGTACATGCTTTCTTGTGTTTTCATAATTATAGCTGGAAGATTTCCCATAGGAGTCTGAATTGTTCAATAGCATTTCCAGGGGTGAATGACAGATAAGGGAAGAAAACATATTTAAAAGAGTAAAGGACTGAAGGATTAACAGGAGATCCTTGAGAACAGTCCCTAGATCTTAGAAGAGTGGCCCATCAGCAGCTGTAAGATTCAAGTCTAAATCAATAGCTGGGACTCTAGAGTCAGACAGATGGGGCTGAATTCTTTGTTCCATCTCTCTCTAGTTCTCTGACCTTGAGTAAATAACCTTCCAGAGCCTCAGTTTCCTCCTTCACAAAATTAGCTTAAAATATTTCCTTCCTCACATATGTATGGTGAAGATTAATGGAATAATATCTGTTAGTTTCAACTAGATTATTTGTTCCTTTAAAGAAGAGAACAGGCCAGGCACAGTGGCTCATGCCTGTAATCCCAGCACTGTGGAAGGCCGAGGCAGGTGGATCACCTGAGGTCGGGAGTTTGAGACCAGCCTGACCAACATGGAGTAACCCTGTCTCTACTAAAAATACAAAATTAACTAGGCATGGTGGTGCATGCCTGTAATCCCAGCTACTTGGGAGGCTGAGGCAGGAGAATCGCTTGAACCTAGGAGGCGGAGGTTGCGGTGACCGAGATCATGCCATTGCACTCCAACCTGGGCAACAAGAGCGAAACTTTGTCTCAAAAAACAAAACAAAAAAAAACCCAAAGAGAACAAGGTCTCTGTCCATTTATTAATACATATTGTTTGGAGAAGCTACAATGTGCTGGAGACTGGGGCTATCTGCCTCCAGCTGCCTACTCCATCCCAGTATGAGTAGCTCAACGGTCAGCATGCAGTCAGCACTTACATATACTTGATTAATTAATTAAATAAACACTTCTATTTAGCTTCTTTAAAATAAAATGGTACAGTGTGGGTCAACTCCTTTATTTTCATCTCATCCTCCCCTAAAATATGTGCAACCTTTAATTTGGACACCCTATTATTTAAAAAATAAAATGGCAAAATTTCTTTACAGATCTTCCATGTCTTAGTCTTTCCTGGGGACATACTTGATTAAAACTTGACATAAGCAAAGTTTTTATTTTATACAGGATGAAATACATGCAAAGGACCATGGCTATGTCACAATCAGAGTTTATATTCTTGAGGTTTGGATCTAATTTTTGATTTAGGCACTTCGCCCCCAATGAAATATTATGTATTATAATGTAGTAGTTAATAAGATCTGATACAGTGACTTTAAATTGTATTTCATTAAAAAATAAGAGCATGAAATGTCTTCCTAATAGTCTTAATTAGGGAAAATGGAAAACCATAGTATTTCTATATTAATGCACTAACTAAGATAATTGGGATAATATAAAATACATAGAAAAATAGGAAGTCTGGAAGCCAAAGGAAAAATAACCCACTATTTTCCAGTTCTTAGTATTTTTGTTTCTGGACTGAGGAGGCTCACCAGATGTCAGGCATAAGGTCTTTAAGCAATTATTCTCTTTCATGTGTATAAGTCAGTATTGTCTTGTTTTGTGGTGACTGCTTCCCTGGGAAAGGCATTGTTCTGAATCTTATTGCTTCATAACAACTACCACTTGTCCTCCTGATTAGGGCATTGTATGAAAACAGTGCATTCATTGCCGGGTTCTCACTAATCTCTCTCCTTTCATCCAGTGCCTCCCAGTTTCTCAGAGAGCTCTGCCTTTGCATTTTTAATTGAATACTCCTAAAAGTTTATATTCATGTATTCTGCTTGCCAGAAATCTCTGTTCGTACCTCACTATGAAGGTCTTATATTTCTCTTTTATATTTCAGTCTGGTCAGGGAGTGAAATTAAGCTTGATTCCCTAATTGGGAGCCACATGGGGCATCCGCATGATGATAACTGTACCAGAACTCAATAGCTACCCAGCACTCTGAAACAGAAGGTCGCCATTTTGTAAAACCAGAGAAAATGCTACTGGGCATTTTGCAGAATTGTCAATCAGGACAGAATGGACACTAATTGCTTCTCCCACAGCTGTTAACATTTCTCTTCAGTAGCCAAGCAACACTTAAGACAGAAAGAAACTCTCTAAGACATCTGAAAATTTTCTGCAGACCTAAGTATAGGCTTCCAAGGTGACATCTGTGATGAGTCGTCTGTTGATTAATATAAATGAAGCACTAACATTTCTGAACAAATAAAATATTTCAGACAAAGAGATCTGACTCTATTGGAAGGATATAGTAATCAGATAAATAAAATTATCCTATGTGTACAAATTTTGGGAGTATTGATATTGTTATAATTTTGTGTGTCTCTCTATTGCAGTGTTCTCCAAAGTAAATGTGGTCACATCTGGAGATGGACAACGCAATTTAGTGGGTATGAGAACAAGTTATTAAAACTTTTCTCTATATTCATTTTTATTTAATAATTAAGAAAAACTATAAGTAACTTATATAACTCAATAGCAGAAAAAATCTAATTAAAATATGGGGAAATGACTTAAACAGACTTTTTTAAATGAAGATACACGAATGACCAACAGGTGTATGAAAAAGTGCTCAACATCACTAATCATTAGTGAAATGCAAATTAAAACCACAATGAGATAACACCTTATACCTGTTAGAATGGCTATTATCAAAAAGACGAGACAACAAGTGTTGGTGAGGATATGGAGAAAAGGAAACCCTTTGCACTGCTGGCAAGAATGCAAATTGGTAAAGCCATTATGCAAAAATGTATGGCAGTTCCTCAAAATATTAAAAATATGACTGCCATATGATTCATTAATCCCAATTCTGGGTATATATCCAAAGGAAACAAGACATTGCGACGTGGATGAATCTTGAGGACATTATGCTAAGTGAAGTGACTTAGACAGAAAGTCAAATACTTCACAATAAGCGAGTATATATGTGGAATATAAGAAAGTGAAACTCACAGAAACAGAGTAGAATCGTGGTTTTCAAGGGATGGGGTTTGTGGGAAATGGGTACAAATTTAGTTACAAGACTGAAAAAGTCTTGGGGATCTAATGTACAGAATCGATGACTATAGTCACAATACTGTACTGTATGCTTGAAATTTGCTAAAAGAGTACATACAAAATGTTCTTAATGCACACACACACACAATGGTAATTAAATTAAGTAATAGATGTGCTAATTTTATTGTGGTAATCATTTCATAATATATACATATATCGAATCATCACATTGTACACTTTAGATTTATGCAATTTTATTTTCCAATTGTACCTTTATAGAGCTGAACAAAATAATATTAAGAAAAGATGCAATCTTTACTAATATTTAGTTTGAATATTTAGCACATATTTAACTCATAAAGATAGATATATATATATATATAGAGAGAGAGAGAGAGTATATAAAGAGAGACAGGAAGAAGGAAGGAGAATGCATGCTCCAAAAATTTTTACTATTGGGAATATGTATTAGTTATCTATTGCTGTATAGCAATTACTGCCCCACCACCCCCCGACTCCAAATAACAGCTTACAACAGCAGTTATTATCTCACAGTTTCTGTAGGTCTGGACTCCGAGTGCAGTTTAGTTGGCTGCCTCCAGCTCAAGGTTTCTCATATAATCCTGGCCAGGGCTGTGGTCACACTGAAGGCTCAGTTGGGGAAAAATCTGTTTCAAGCTCACCCACCTGGTTGTTGATGATAGGCTGAGAACCTCAGTTCTTCACTGGCTATTGTCTAGAGGTCTTCCTCCATTCCTTGTCTTTTTATAGGGCTGCTCACAATATGGCAGCTGTCTTCCCTCAGAGTGGGTAACAGAGGAGAGAGAGAGAATGAATGAGAGAGAACATCCAACTCAGAAGCCAAAATCTTTTAATAACTAATCTTAGCAGAGGCATACATCACTTTTGCCATATTCTATTCAACAGAATAAAATAGAAGCAATTTGAATAGAAATAGGATAGGATAGGTTAGGATAGGATAGGATGGGATGGGATAGGACAGGATGGTATGGGATGGCATGGGATGGCATGGGATGGGATAGAATAGGTGTGCCACTAAATCCAGCCCATGCTCAAAGGGAGTGGATTATACAAGGGTGTGAATAAAAGGATGCATTCATCTTTGTTTTTTGCTTTTGTTTTTTGTTTTGAGACAGGATCTCACTCTGTCACCCAGGTTGGCATGCAGTGGTGTGATCTCAGCTCACTGCAACTTCCAAGTCCTGGATGCAAGTGATTCTCATGCCTCAGCCTCCTGAGTATCTGGAATCACAGGCACACACCACCACACCTGGCGAATTTGTGTATTTTTAGTAAAGACAGGGTTTTGCCATGTTGGCCAGGCTGGTCTCGAACTCCTGACCTCAAGTGATCCTCCCGCCTCAGCTTCCCAAAGTGCTGGGGTTACAGGCGTGAGCCACCGCACCCAGCCTCATCTTTGTATTGATGAGTATCTTTCAGGCTGCTCACCACACAGCACATAATCAAAAAGTCTGGAGACCCCTTCCCTAGAGCATAAATGGGCCATCTCTTTTCTGTAATGGTCCACATTATAAATATTTTAAGCTTGATGGGCCACATGTGGTCTCTGTTGAATATTTTCTTTAACAGCTTGTAAAAAAATATAAAAATCATTCTTAGCTTGAAAGCCATACAAAAATAGGCAACAGGCCAGATTTTATACAGACACTATAGTTTGGCAGTACCTGTTCTAGTGGACTGTGAGGCAGATTTTAGCTCAGAATTCAAAAGAGCTCTAACAATTAAGGCTATCCAATGATAGAACCAGTTTACCCCCAAAATAAGGTGATTGCCTTATCCATAGGATTATTTAAGCAGAATTATCTAGTTCTCTCACACTGGATGAAGGATAGTTGGAATTGAGAGATAAAGCAAGAAGAAATGGACCAGTTGAACTCTTCCCAGAAAATGAATTTCAAAAGATATGTCTCAATAAAAGTACCTTCTGGATAAATAAAGTTGGAAATGTATTTACTATATTTCATTTTGAGAGAAACACAAACTATTGTCATATCAAAGTCTCTAAGAAGTAAGAAAATTTGTTTGATTTTGTTTTCTCTAAACTTTTTGACCAAGGAATCTCCCATTCCCTTTGGTTGTAGTAACACCCCTTACTTTTGTTCCATTGCACAATGTTAGGAAACAACAGATTAACTGATATGTAAGATCTCTTCTGACTTTTAGAGTTAATGATTCTAGACATGTAAGATGGTATTTGGTTTCATTAACCAACAGTTAATATTTTCCTGTATATCTATCTCCCTACAATGTTTAGTTCATTTTAACAAACATTTGCCAAGTATATGCATTAGGCTAGGCCCTCTTGATAGGCATGGAAAGGTAAAGATGATATAGCTTATGTCCTCAAAAAGCATATTAATTTCTTCTAGGTTCTGAACTTTAGCACAGTGCTTCTCACACAGAAGGTATTCAGGATAGGTCTATTGAATGAATGAAGAACAAATAAAATGGAGCTGTTTGAACCCTTTGAACCATTTGGGATTATAGACACAGAGAAGAATTCTGTCTCTGTCTCTCTCTCTCTCTCTCTCTCTCTCTCTGTCTCGTGGGGAGAGAAAATTCCCCTCTGTGTTTATAATCCCAAATATATATGAAGAGAGAGACAGAGTGAATCAATGAATTCTGGATGAAAAGTAACAATGCAATCAGTTTTCCCAATGTGGCCATAAATCTAGATATATGTTCCTGAGCAATCAAACTAAGTTTATCACCATTATAAATGAAGAAGATTAAACTAGAATTGTGCTTCTGAAATTCAGATTTATATTAGAGTCTGCCACTTTAAAAATAACCCTTGCAGATTCAAGTTGACGTCTTTCCACTAGATGGTTTGATATGACTGTGGCTTTCATCTTTGTATAATAGAGTATTATCTGGTTACAACACATAATTCAATTAACATTATCCTTTAAATTTCTCCATCCTTTGTTGAAATGCTTAAATTTATTCCTCTTTTATCCTCGCCTCTCCTTTTTCAATCTTGGAGACTACTGTCATTAATCTATATCTTTTGAGGTTATCATTTCACTTTAGCTAGGAAGCATTTCATTCTTATCAGCATCCACAGTGCATCATCTGGGCTGTTCTTCTCTATATTGTGTATTGCCATCAATATTCCATCCTTATATATTTTTAATCTCCGCCAAGAATGTTGTATCATCTTCATTTCTGGTCAGATAAAGTAAATGTTTCATTGTATATGTAAATGATCCTGTGAGCTAGATGAATTTAGGAGGTTTTGCTTTCAGTGTTGAAATAAGATCTTTATCCTTAAATCAGACAGTATGGAAACAAATGAAATGTTACATGCTGACATATTTTTAAATGCTATTTTTTTAACCTCCCCATGAAGAAAAAAATGATATCTGCAACTTAGGATTTGCTTTGGAAAATGAAGTCTTTTCATCTATTTACGAAAAAAAGGAGGATCAAGAGCACTTAGGGAAGCTTTAATTCTTTGTCTATTGCTCCAGCTGTCAAGTCATAATAGCATTGGCCCCTGCTTGCCTGGGTTGGAAGCAAATGATGCCCCGCAAAGCAACCTGGGAAATAAAATCCAGAATATTTTAACTGGAAGGAACCTAAAATGATATCTGGCCCAGCTGTCTGTTTTTAGAGTTGAACATACTAGGACTTAAAGAGATCAAATAAAATTAAAAGCTACATGGCTCTCAATACTTGCTAGAGTCTAGATTTCCTGACTCCCAGCTCAGTGCTCTTTCCAACTCATCACATTGTGGTGCCTCTTCTTGTTTAAGTTTTCCTGAATAGTTAAGTGAGAACTTTGTGAACAGATCACAGTTCTTAGTAACAGATGCCCATTAGGAACCCCGGTAGGAATATTAAAGCAAAGAAGACCTTAAAGTAATGAAATAAATGTAATTTTGACCCACAACTTGTAGGTAGGTCTGCTATAGTAAAGTCAGAGATATGAGCGTGCAAGATAGTGGTGACTAAGTCCTCCATGGTGTTGACATGAGTGGTGGCGTTAAGACAGAAAAGGTCCACAGAAAGGGAAAGCAGGAATAAGAGGTGGGATGTTTAAAGGTTTTCAATCCTTGGATGCTCCTGTTCAGAAGTCTAATCTATATTTATTTTAATTGCCTTTACAAAGATATTTAGATGTTTTGGAATGTTTAAATAAGCAAAAACAAGTTTTTGTATTTAGATGCATCTAAAGGGTACTGTCTGTTATTTTAAAATTCATTTTTAAAGATCTGAGAAAAAAAGCAGATCATGGAATGCAAAACAAAAGCCATGAAAATCAGCAATAAAAGGAATCAATAGAAATATTCTGATATTGAGAAGCAAATGTCACAAAAAATTCAGATTATAACACATGCAATAACTTCCATTATGATTAGGCATCCATGAAAATTAAATCTGCTGTTTATGATTTTGTATGTTTGATGACTGGAAGAATTCTTAACAGACTAGCTTCTGGTTTCTGACATTTCAAACCCTGTTTATTTTCTAATGCCTACACACTTTCAGTTATGGGTGTCTCAGCTCATGTTGCCATGTGACCCTTGGACCTGTACCTTTTATGTCATAAAGTCAGATTAGTCGGTGCTTTAGGTGGCGGGAGTTCCTTAAAGCCATTTATATATCTAGACAGCTATCAGTAACTTAACTATCAATAGAAGTGACTGTGAATAGAGATACTAAATCTATCCCTCTAACCTCAGACTAATTGTGCCCCCCAAAGACTTTTCAATTTATAAAGAAAAGCAGAGACCCAGGGCAGATAAGTTATGTGGCTTTGTTCATCAGCTAGTTAGCAGTAGGGCTAAGACTAGAACCCAAATCTCCAGCTTCTATTTAGGTGGCTTTTTACCTTCCTTCATTCTTGGATTTTTCCTGGATAGCTTTACTATACTTTCCTTTGGGCACTAAGAAGAGACCTTAGAACTTTTCCCAGTTTTCCAAATGGGTGATTGGCCTGACACCAGGGTTTCCTTAAATTTTTTTTTTTTTTTTTTTTTTGAGACGGAGTTTCGCTCTTCTCGCCCAGGCTGGAGTGCAGTGGCGCCATCTCAGCTCAACCTCTGCCTCCCTCCACCTCCCAGGTTCAAGCGATTCTCCTGCCTCAGCCTCCCAAGTAGCTGGGATTACAGGCATGCACCACCATGCCTGGCTAATTTTTTGTATTTTTAGTAGATACGGGGTTTCACCTTGTTGGCCAGGCTGGTCTCAAACTCCTGACCTCAGGTGATCCGCCCGCCTTGGCCTCCCAAAGTGCTGGGATTACAGGTGTGAGCCACGGTGCCCAGCCCCCCAAATTTTTTCTTAATCATGCTTTCTAGATGGAAGATTTTTCAATGGATTCCCGTAACTTTGATGGCACAATTGCAGAAAGGTCCCTAAGTATGGAAATTCCACTTTTTCGCAGTCTGGTTCCTGCCAGGTTCACTTGTCTTCTCTCTTGCCCTTCTCCTAGGTGTACATACTGTTTGCTTAGGAATTTGTACAGTTCTTTGACCATTTTTTCTCCTTCCTTTTAAAATTGTTCTTCTCTATGTTGAATCCCCTCCTGCTTCCTTTCTGCTTGGCTAATTATTTCTAGTTTCAGCTTGGGAAATAGATGAAGTTGTATATCTCTTACCAATTTTTCAGTTTCCAACAGTCCCCAAACAAATTGTATGCAGAACCATGAGCCTACAAAATTACCTTAAAGTACAGCAAATGATTGCATTAAAATATCACCTTTTATCCCTAGGAGGAGACTGTGCAAATATTCAAAAGCGATGGTTTGTAGTTAGCAGGGAATACAGGGCAAGCCAGCTCTTGTTTTTAAATGTTATGCCCAGAAGAGATCTTTGAAATTTTATAAACAGATGGATTCTTTTTGCTTGATTCACTAATGTTTTACAATTAACTAATTAACAGGTTTATTGCCAAAATTAGCAATAAAAAGTGTTCAGGAGCTTCGACCAAAGCAGTCTTTTGCAATTACATAGTTACCAAAACAATCTGCATGATAGTTTGAGGCTAAACGTTGCTCAAATCAGAATTTCACCTGCTGTTTTCAAATAAAAGTTGACAAATACGAAAATGAACCCTGTAGATTTTCAGACTCCTTTCATATACACAAGCCTCTGCCTTAATTAATAATAATTACAGGTAACACAAACTATAGTTGGAAGGCTTAAATGTACCCAGATTGCTTTCAAGTGTGCAAAACTGCCTAGCAAACACAGTTCTGAAGGACTATCAGGAACCATTTTTATGTAAAGTCCATCTGCTGTCCTCTAGCTGGCAGGACCTTAAATGACCTACTCAATCTGATTTCCTACTGTTCCCTACTACAAGCCAGGTCACTCTCCTGTCTTGGAAGTTATCATTAAACTGCCCCTCTGATGTTACCCCTCATCCCTCTCCAACACACTCCAAGTTTCTTCTATAGGCAAATCCTTGCAGTTCCTTGAAGACACCACACTCTGTATCCTGCTTGGGCATGAGCTATTTTTCTGTTTGGAATACTTTCTAAGCTCCTTCAGGATTTAGCTTGGGCATTACCTCTTTTGGGATGTACTCCCTGATCGACCCCTGTTCCTGTCTCCAGAAGGTAGAATGAAGCTTAGGAGGGGGAGGGTTTTCCTTCTGGTGTTCTTTCACTCAACTGCAAGCACTTCCAGAGAAGAAATATGATTTCAATTTTTAAAAAAAAATTCTAAGCTCAGTGAATATCAGTTGGAAGGAAGGAAGGAATAAAAGGAGGGAGAAAAGGAGAAACCATACTTTTGTTTGTTTCAACATCTTCAGTGCAGACTGTTCTCTTTGCCCAAAACCCTTTGGCTTATATTTCTAGGTTTGTTTCTCAGAACCTTCATGTAAGTTTCAGTTTGTACCAACCCAGCTATTCCTGCTGTTTTTGAGCCTTGCTATAGCCCTTTATTTTTTCTGGCATGAAATCTGCTTCACCAATTAGGCTATAAGCTTCTTGAGTTGGAAGGTATCAGCACTCAAAGGGGCTTAGAGATGTATATCACCCATTCTAACAATTTTCCCAATGTGGGAATTCCACCGGCCACAGTTCAGGCACTTCTGCTAATTCTCTTGAAGTTTCTTTGGTGTCTGGACCTTGATAAGCACTTTCTGTGCATGATTAACAATTAAACATTCCTGTGTTTAACAAGATTAAATACTGTTCTTGTGACTTTAATGATGTATTAAATTAATTATCCTTGTAGTTTTACCCTGCTATGTTCCAAAAGAAATACATGCAGTTGAATACAATTCAGTTATGATCTCTTAACCCTGTGATATGGCCAGAGTAGTAAATTAAAGTTCAGTATATATGCCTTTATTTAAGTTCCAAGAGGCAGTTTAGTTGACATTTTCTCCTGGAAACCCTCTACAACGTCTCCATTAGAAGGTAGGTGTTTCTTATCTGTAGTTCCAAAGCACTACTGTGCTTACCTTTATCATAACACTTACTAGACTTTGTATAACCAAATTTTGTCCTCTGATTTTACCTTCTTCTTCCACTAGGCTGTAAGTACCTAGAAGGTAGTGACAGTGTCTTCTTCTTGGTGTGGCTACAAACACAGGGCCTAGGATGTGGTACCCTTCTCCCAATCCATCCTCCATGCTGTTCCATGAGCTCTCCTCCTGATAGAACCAAACCTGCATCCAACACTTCCCTGCAAAAAACCCCCTGAAGGCTCAGGATCTTCTGTAGGAGAAAGTGCAAGCTCTTCATTTTGGAATAGATATCTTTCATAATATGTTTCAATCTACCTCCAAGTCTCATCTCTACCCTCAATGAAAGCACTCAAAACTTCTCAGGATTTACATATTCATCACTTGTGTATTACCTTAAACTTTGAGTGGAGAAAACAATCTTTCTCTTCATTCATCCCTGCTAGATAAATATTTCTTCACTTGGAAATGCCCTCATTTTTCCTTCAAGATTTAGCTCAAATATTACTTACTCCTTGGTATTTAAAAAAATACTTTGACCCAACCAACCTCATAGTCATCATTCAACTAAAATTTCATTATGCAAGTAATACGAGACAGAACTGACAGACAGGGACTCACTATGCAAACATGGAACCTCTTTACTTGTTTTCTTCACTCATCCAGCTGGGCAGGAATCCTGATCATGTTGTTCTTGTATTTCTCTTTGGCAAAGTAAAATGTCTGGCAAGTTATGATAGTTTGCATGAATATGTTCTTGGGCATCTCTTAGTTGTTGATTTGTCGTCAACCTAAAGTCAATATTCCATTTTAACAACTAGTCTTTGTACACATCACTTATGAAAATGCAAATGACTATAGATAGAATTTCCATGAATGAAATTTTTCACATCTCTATAGTAGAGAACTCTCTGTATTAATTCTAGAAGCTGACAATATCTTCTTGCTACCATCTTTCAGATCTGTCCTTGTAAAATTCCATTCTTTCCCTTTAACAATTTCCTGTAGTTAATTTTTGTATTAACATTGTCTTTGGCATTGTATTATACATAATGCTTTTTTTTTTTACATAATGTATGGAGAATTAGGTATACAACTTCCCTACTGATAATGGTAATACTGATAATAACAATTTTAATGCTCAAACTCCTTGCATATTTTATTAAACTGTATACCATTATTTTATCCTACTTTCTTCAGGGGCTGAGCAGACACTATTCAGGCAACTTTAAAATAAATACAAGCCTTATTAACTGTCATCTTTTTATTAAACAGTAACCTGTTGCTTTGCTTTTCATGGTGGAAAAGTGCTGTATGGGAAGAGATATAGCCCATAAAGAATGAAATTTTTTATGCTCACAAGTACTAAGGGAGTTAACACACTGTCTTAACAATGCAGGCATTGCTGTCAGACAAATCCGTATCCAAGATCCAGAGCAGCCTACAATAAATCAAACCAGGAGCACTCAATTCTACTAGGTCTTCTCTCCTCTCCTCTCTGCCTCAGAGAGAACACATCCAAATAGATGTATATACCGTGAAAGGAAAATAAATCTTGGGGCTCCCCACAAAGCTAAAGGGAAAAGTCAAGCTAGGAACTGTTTATGGCCAACCTGCCTCCCATTCTATTCAAAGTCATCCCTCTGCTCTCTGAGATAAATGCATATCTGATTGTCTCCTTTGGAGAGGTTTTTATTTCCAATTAATTCCACTGTGGTCTGAGAGAGTACTTGATGTAATTTCGATTTTTTTTCTTTTTTTTATTATACTTTAAGTTCTAGGGTACGTGTGCACAACGTGCAGGTTAGTTACATATGTATACATGTGCCATGTTGGTGTGCTGTACCCATTAACTCATCATTTAACATTAGGTGTATCTCCTAATGCTATCCCTCCCCCCTCCCCCTACCCCACAACAGGCCCCGGTGTGTGATGTTCCCCTTCCTGTGTCCATGTGTTCTCATTGTTCAATTCCCACCTATTAGTGAGAACATGCGGTGTTTGGTTTTTTGTCCTTGCGACAGTTTGCTGAGAATGATGGTTTTGATTTTCTTAAATTTACTGGGACTTGTTTTGTGGCCTATCATATGGTCTGTCTTGGAGAATGTTCCATGTGCTGATGAAAAGAATGTATATTCTGCAGTTGTTGGGTAGAATGTTCTGTAAATATTTCTTAAGTCCATTTGTTGTAGGATATAGTTTAGGTCCATTTCTTTGTTCACTTTGTCTTAATGACCTATCTAGTGCTGTCAGTGGAGTATTAAAGTCTCTGACTATTACTGTGTTGCCATCTATCTCATTTCTTAGGTCTAGTAGTAATTGTTTTATAAATTTGGGAGCTCCAGTGTTAGGTGCATATATATTTAGAATTGTGATATTTTCCTGTTGGACTAGTTCTTTTGTCATTATATAATGTCCCTCTTTGTCTTTTTTAACTGCTGTTGCTTTAAAGTCTGTTTTGTCTGATATGAGAATAGCTATTCTTGCTTGCTTTGGGTGTCCATTTGCATGGAATACCTTTTTCCACCCCTCTACCTTAAGTTTATGTGAGTCCTTGTGTTTTAGGTTAGTCTCCTGAAGACAGAAGAAAGTTGGTTGGTGAATTCTTATTCATTCTGTCATTCTGTATCTTTTAAGTGGAGCATTTAGGCCATTTACATTCAATGTTAGTATTGAGATGTGAGGTACTATTCTATTTATCATGCTATTTGTTGTCTGAATACCTTGGTTTTTTTTTTCGTTGTGTTATTGTTATATAGGTCCTATGAGATTTATGCTTTAAGGAGGCTCTGTTTTGACGTGTTTCCAGGATTTGTTTCAAGATTTAGAGCTCCTTTTAGCAGTTTTTGTAGTGCTGGCTTGGTAGTGGTGAATTCTCTCAGCACTTGTCTGGAAAAGACTGTATCTTTCCTTCATTTGTGAATCTTAGTTTCATTGGATACAAAATTATTGGCTGATAATTGTTTGCTTAAGGAGGCTAAAAAGGGACCCCAGTCCCTTCTAGCTGTAGGGTTTCTGCTGAGAAATCTGCTGTTAATCTGGTAGGTTTTCCTTTACAGGTTACCTGATTCTTTTGCCTTACAACTCTTAAAGATTCTTTCCTTCTTCTTGACTTTAGATAACCTGATGAGTATGTGCTTAGGTGATGACCTTTTTGTGATAAATTTCTCAGGTGTTCTTTGAGCCACTTGTATTTAGATGTCTAGATCTCTAGCAAGGCCAGGGAAGTTTTCCTTGTTTATTCCCTCAGATATGTTTTCCAAACTTTTAGATTTCTCTTCTTCCTTAGGAACACCAATTATTCTTAGGTTTGGATGTTGAACATAGCCCCAAATTTCTTGGAGGCTTTGTTCATTAAAAATTGTTTTTTTCTTTGTCTTTGATAGATTGGGTCACCTTGTCTTCAAGATCTGAAGTTTTTTCTTCGGCTTATTTGAATTTATTGCTGAGACTTTCTAGTACATTGTGCATTTCTCTAAGTGTGTCCTTGATTTTCAGAAGTTGTGATTGTTTTTTATTTATGCTATCTATTTCACTGAAGAATTTTCCTTTTATATCTGGTATCATGTTTTTGATTTCTTTAAGTTGCACTTCACCTTTCTGTGATGCCTCCTTGATTAGCTTAATAATTGACCATCTGAATTCTTCTTCTAGCAATTCAGTGATTTCATCTTGGTTTGGATTCATTGCTGGTGCACTGGTATAATCTTTTGGGGGTATTAAAGAAACTTGTTTTGTCATATTACCAGAATTATTTTTCTGGTTCCTTCTCATTTGATAGAGGGAAGATCTGAGTTCAAGGGCTGCTCTTCAGATTCTTTTGTCCTATGGGGTGCTCCCTTGATGTGGTGTTCTCCCCCTTCCTCTAGGAATAGGGATTCCTAGGAGCCGAACTGTAGTGGTTGTTTTTGCTCTTCTGGGTCTAGCAACCCAGAGGAGCTACGAGGCTCTGGGCTGGTACTGGGGAGTGTCTGCAAAGAGTCCTGTGATGTGATCCATCTTCAGGTCTTGCAGCCATGGATATCAGCACCTGCTCCAGTGGAGGTAATAGGGAAGTGAAGTGGACTCTGTAATGGTCTTTGGTTGTGTTTTTGTTTAGTGCACCTGTTTTGTGTGGGTTGGCCTCTAGTCAGGGGGTGGTGCTTTCAGGAGTTCATCAGCTGTGATCCTATAGGGAGGATGCAAACTTACCCTAGGGACATCTGGGTAAGTGTTCAGGTTTCTCAGGTGGTGGGCAGGGCCATAGAGCTCCCAAGAGATTGTGACCTTTGTCTTCTGCTATCAGGGCAGGTAGAGAAAGACCACCAGGTGGGGGCAGGGATAGGCGTGTCTGAGCTCAGCCACTCCTTGAGCAGGGCTTGCTGTGGCTGCTGTGGAGAATAGGGATGCGGTTCCCAGTCCAATGGCATTATATTCCCAGGGGTACTATGTCTGCTTCTGCTGAGCCATAGAGGTTGCCAGGGAAGTTGGGGAAAGCTTGCAGTCTCAGACCTCACCCCACTTCCATGCAGCCCGCAGTCCCAAAGGCTGGTCTCACTCCCACTGTGGCTCGCCAACAGCACCAAGTCTGTTTCCAGGGAGCTGTTGACTGGGATTGAGAACTTGCTCCAGACTATGAGCCTCCCCATTGACAAAGCAAGCCAACTTAGTTTTTCAACACCTCAGCAAGCCTGCAGCACTAATTCAGTTCCTTCAAAGGGTTTGTGGGTTCTCTCAGCTTTCCTGGTATTTCCTGAGGTGATTCTTAAAACAGAAGTTCACTATGTGTGTTCACTTAAAGCAGAAGTTTACTATGTCTGTCAGAGCAGGAGCTGCAAGTCCTGCCTCCTATCCACCATCTTAATCTCCTATCTGCCATCTTAATCTCCTATCCACCATCTTAATCTCCTATCCACCATCTTAATCTCCTATCCCTCTTTCTTGAAACTTAATGTTTTACCAATGCCATACAAAAAGCACTTATTATTATATTTTAATAAGGTGATGTCAGGGAGGAGGGCATGTTGAGAGTTTTAAAGAAAATAAGAAGGGCTCGAGTGGGGCAGTTAACTGCCAGAGCTCATTCTTCTTCGTAGGGCCCAGGTCTTCTCTAGGTATGCAGAGGCCTACAACAATATTTTAAAAGATACGATTTGTTCAAGAGAGATAGGATTACTTTCAAAGCACACTAAAAGGGAATATAGAGGCTCTAGAAACTCATAATCTTGCAGAATTGGGAAAGCCAAAAGATCTGAAAGCAGCAACTAGCAAAGCCTGTCAATGGATAAAATGACTGAGGATAAAATCACATTAATGGTGTGGCTACCACATTCATTGTTCCAGATAATATTAAAATATCTACCATTAAACTGAAAGAGAGGGAGGGAGGGAGAGAGAGAGAGAGAGAGAGAGAGAAATGTGGGGGACAAGAAAACAAAGAAGTAAATTATATCTAAAAACAAAGTTTCTAAGAGCACTTATGATATCATTATTGGCACATGTAAATGACTGGAAGCAAATAAATCAGAAGTTTATTAAATTTATAGGAAAGCTTTATTGGCAAAGAAAATACGAACCTGGATTAAAAAAAATATGCTTCTAAGATTTAAAACAATGCTTGGGTTTTAACTTTCTATAAGCACTTTAAGGAAACCAAAATGGAAATTAATGCTGCATTACTGGTATCGTTTATGTAAGAAAGATGACAAGGAAGTCAACTTGAGAAACTTAATTTGAAGAGAAGACATTGGATTCACATCCAAAGATTTGTAGCTACTAATATCTTAGGTATGTATGCATCACTTTTATAATTACAAGAAAGAGATCTTCTAATAACCTTCGCTCTATATGTACATTTTAGTTAACTTGTAGTAGACTATGTGTATAGAATATTTCTTGGAGGTGTTAATTTTGTTGTAGTTTGGGATAAGAAGGTAGGGTTATATCTCAGCATTGCCCAGCAAACAACTTTTAAGTGGCTGTTTTACGTCCTTCATTCTTGAAAAGTTGTGGGGTGATTTCTCTTTAGTCAATCCTTTTTAATTCTTTGTTCCTGCTTCTTACCTTCTTCATTGTTTCTGTCTTCTGCAGTCTTTCCCCCAGTTTTTAGCCTCTGGATTTAGGTCTATTTTTTAATACCCAAATAAATATTGATATATTTTGTATAACATTGATATTGTGATATTGATCTATTTTGTATAACAAAGGCAGTTCTTATCCTTAGGAGGAATTTTTTGTCTTTGATTTTGAAAATTAACTGTTTTCTTAATGACTTCTATTGGTTATTTTGTGCCATTATAAATTTGCCAATCTCTTCCACATACTATCTTATTTAAAGCCTCATAACAACCTTAGCAGGAAGGTATTATAAGTTTCACTTTACAGATAAGAAAATAGAAGACTAGAGAAGTTAACTTGCCCAAGGCCCTAAGCTAGAAGTGGTTAAATTTAGTCTTGAAACCAGAATTGCCTGAATCCTGATCTCCTATGCTCAGGCTTTCTTATCATAATATCACATTGCCTTCTACCCTTTTTGGTATCACTTGAGCCTCAGCTGTATCCAGCTCTAAACCACCAGCATTATCTAATTTCTTTCAATGCTAAACTAAATGGAAACTGAACAATCCACTTTTTCTAATCTACTATGGTGGGGGTGTGGAGGCGGATTTGGGACTAGTTTTTCCCCTATCCAGTCAAACCAAACATAATGAAAGTTTCTCTGTAATTTTCCTCTAAAATGATTTCAGTTCAGACATTCAGTTCTCTCTTCAGCATGATCATTAGACTATTAGCTTCAAAATGACAGTTCTGTGCATTTTTCATCTGTGGATCTCTAATATCTCCCAATATGCCCAGCATGTAGTAGGCATCCATATTTATTAAATTGAAGAGTTCTTTTCTCCTTTTTGTTGCAACTTACAACTTCCCTTAGATTTCCTCTCCAACCCTCATTTACTCTGATGGTCATCTCCCAGGTGACTTGGCTCAAGTCATTGAGTATGTGTAACTCAGAGTCTCACAAAATTCCAAAAGTATTGTTCTTTGAGAAGAGAACAGAATTACCAAGAGAGAAAATAATATAAATAAAAGCAATAAAAATGAAAATAAAAATTATTTCTCCCTCTCAAATTATCAAAAATAAAACTAAGATAATACTCGGTACTGGCAAGAGTGCAATAAAAGGAACAGGCTCATTTTTGCTACTGAGACCATAAAGTGGTACAACCTTTGTTCAAAAATAATTTGTCAATGTGATCAAAAGCTCAAAAAGCATTCTTACTGTCGACTTAATTTCCTAAATGAGGGAAAAGGCTTTACATGTGAAAATTCTCATCACAGCTTTATTTTTAAGAAGCCATCCACCACCTAAATGTCCAGAAATATTAAAATATGATTACATAGGCTATAGTAATTCATATTAGTATAGTACTATACATCCATTTAAATTATGTTTAGAATAGCTTATAATAATGTATAAAATTCTGTTTTTCTTAGGCTGGTCCTTTAGGAAGGAGAATCTGAGGTGAAGGCTTGTGTGCAGGTCTTTTTTTTTTGTCTTTGGGATGAGATTCCATGGTGCAAGTATGCAGAACACAAGAGAGTGGCATAGAAAGAGCCAAAATAAGGATGTATTTTTGTGTTGTTCATGGCTGACTGGAGTTCAAACCCACCAGGACCTTCAGAGGTGTCTTGTCAAACAGAGGTCAGAACTATCTTCCTTAGTAACAAAATGGGGAGATCCTGCCTCTCTTTGGTCAAGAGCGGCCTCATGCACAAAACTCCGGTTTGTACATAGGGTCCCCACGAGTGCCCCTGTTTGTAGAATCAGAGAAACCTTCAGGCTAGAAGCAAAAGTCTGCATGAGACCCCCTCCAACTGTGCCTGCCTGAAGCCCATCAAAGCCTGCATGGAACTTGCCACTCTTGCAGTGCTTGGAGTTAGTGGTGAGATTGAGGGGATAGTGGATTGGTATAGATTCTCCATTAACTCCAAGATGCACTCATTGTATTGTTATAATGTTGTGAGAGAAAATTAGGAGCTAAAGTTATGTGCTCAATAGTATCTCAATTGATTCATACATTCAGTAATCTATTGAGTGACAGATATGTCCCTGGTTCTGTGAAATCAAAGAATAGGACAAAACTCTTTTCCTCTTGGGAGCATACATTCTAGTGCAGGAAGAGGGTTTTGGGACAGGGCTGGGTAACAGACAATAAACAAGTAAATATGCAAAGTAATTAAAGGTTATGATTAGAGCTAGGCTAGAAGTGAACAGGTGCAAAACAAATTAACAATGCAGCAACACTTAGAAAAACGACTCATTAAAGATACAACAGAATGTTATCAGTGGTAGTTTCTGACCAGTAGAACTTATTTCATAATATTTATATATTTTCTAAATTTCCTATAGTCAGCATAAACTTTTCTTAATAATCAGAAAAATCACAATACAATTATTATTAAAAATTATTAAAAGAAAAGTCATTCATCACTACCTGGGTAGCCCCCTGGAAATGTATCTATACCCCACTCTGTACTTGGTCTTCTTTCTGTGTGGCTTTGAGCTTTTCACAGCCTTTCAGAAATTTCACACAGGGAAAACAGATGTCTGGTTTGTGTGTGTGTGTGTGTGTGTGTGTGTGTGAATAAAAAGAAAATCCCTGAAAACAGGGACATTTCCAATGTTGCTGTGCCCTTAACACAGAACTTCATGAGCCAGTGCTTCTGAAATATAACTTATCCCATTTTCTACTTGCTAACAAGGCCAGTGATCCATGAAGTTGATTCTTTTTTGGGTTTTGGTGCCGGAACATTTAAATTAATGGTTTGAGAGTAAAGTCTATTACTGTATGCAGCATAGCCAGCAATTGTTTAAATTCAGAATAAACTATGGATAGACTTACATTTTCAGTTTTCAAGGTGCCTACCTAGTACTGTGATTGGCAACTCAACATTGCTTTCCTGTTCCCTATTACAAGGTGTCGCCAGAAACACAAATCTTTAAGGGACTCTGCTGCTTACCATCTGCTTGATACTCAGGGTCTCCAAATGGCCCCAAAAGGTGGTGGCTGTCTGCAGCGCTCGGACTTTTGAATTACATTAAGTACCAATCTGAATTTTCTATTTGGCTGACCTCTAAAGAATGACAGAGGAGACCAATGCAGACATCAAGTGCTCAGCAAAGCAACCTTTCGGGACAATAGTTGCTCCTGTCCCGAATGCCAGTGTGACCAATCCAGCAATTGTGTCTTTCCCAGGGATAAAATGAATATTGTGTCAGTGAAGCTAGAATCATAGAGTGATGATCTGAGAATCAGTGAGAAGAAAGACACTGACCTTGGAGAGGTTTAAGAATGCCTTACAAATAGCTATCCAGAACATAATTAAAGGCATTTTAACATCATAAGCCTTGAAGAATGCAAACCATCACTACTGCACACTGGGGAGTAAAAGATATTGCTTTTATAGCTGCAGAGCTTGTGGTCAGAAGTGATATGAAATATTAGAAATGTGACAGTTTTATAATAATTTTATTCTTGCTCATTGTGATAATTTTCATTTGCAGCTTTTTACCTTTGAATATCTTGAATTGCATTAAGCCTTTCTCACTCCATCTTTGTCCTGTAACATTAGGGGCTGTGGTTTTAATCTAAGGAATTACAGTAAATGCTACAGGCACAAGCAAACAGATAATGGTGTTTATGATGCTCTTGTTATTTGAAGAATTAAAAGTTGTGAGTGAATTTATATCCCAGTTAATAAAAGTAATAGAGCCCTAAATGAAATATGGCCTCTTCTTTCTTTTTATATTGTCACTAACTCTTCCTATATCCTACTTCCTCTCTTAGTTGCTGTGTATTTTGGCTATGGAAAGGGGGGCAGAATCATTTCTGTCAATTAATTTATTCTGCTCTGTTTTTTTTCTTATCTGTATTCTTCTCCCAAATACCATATGCATTCTCTTTTTTTAATAACCCAAGTTAGAATTAGCACTAGAGCTCATCTCGTTTAAATATTTTAATTTCTCAGGTGAGGTAAAATACGTCACAAGGCAACATAGCAGCAGAACCAGGACTAAAGTCTAGACCTAACACCACGAAAACAGTAGCTGAGCATTTGCTAGGTGACAGGCAGAAGCTCTAAACATTTTGCACGCACAAACAATTTTAAGCCTCAGAGTGTCTGTATGAGATAGGTATTGCTATTCTTGTCAGCCCCATTTCATAGTAGAGTAAACTGAGACACAGAAAGTCTAGGGTACATACCCAAGGTGATACACTTCCTGGGTGACTCTAGCTGAATAAAACGGGTTGTTGGACCTGAACTTGCACACTTTGCTGTATTCGAGTGCCTGAGGATCTTCACAAGGTTCTTTCCTTCCTTTCTTGTCCCAGAATGCTTTCTAGGAAGTATTGGCGATTCAACATTCCTTTCCTGTTCCTTATTACAAAGTGTTGCCAGAAACACAAATCTATAAGGGACTCTGCCGCTTGCCATCTGCTTGATACTCAGGGTCTCCAAATGGCCCCAAAAGGTGGTGGCTGTTTGCAGCACTTGGACTTTTGAATTGTGTTAAGTACCAATCTGAATTTTCTGGTCTGTTGAAATGCATTAAGTACCAATCTGAATGTCTGCATTCGCATGTAGAGTCATACACACATGTATGTGCTGTGGACTTGTTTTGATGCTGATTTGTTAACTGGTTCTCTGTCCATGGCTGACAATGCTGTTTAGCACAGGGGTTGGTCTTTTGAGGGATTTGTAAAAGAAACAGGGAATGTGGTGCTCAGCTTTGAAAATATTAAAATGTAGTTGTAGAGTCAAAGCAGTTAAAATCACATCAAATGTACTGAGTAATTATTGTATGGAGTACAGGGTACCAAATATTCATTAACTTTTTATCAAATCAGGATCCAAAAGGCTGGTTATTAGTTTATTTATTTAAAAGTCCTGGATTACTGAGGTTGGGGGTGGTGGCTCACGCCTGTGATCCCAACACTTTGGGAGGCTGAGGCAGGTGGATCTCTTGAGGCCAGGAGTTCAAGATCAGTCTGGCCAACATGGCAAAACCCTATCTCTACTAAAAAGACAAAAATTACCCGAGCATGGTGGCACGTGCCTGCAGCCCCAGCTACTTGGAGGACTGTGGCATGAGAATCGCTTGAATCCGAGAGGCAGAGGTTGCAGGGAACATAGATTGTGCCACTGCACTCCAGCCTGGGCGACAGACAGAGACTGTCTCAAAAAGTAAATAAAAATTTTAAAAAATAAAATAAAAATAAAAAGTTTTGGAATACTTTACAAGCAATCTTTATGAGCCGATTTATATAAAAGTAAGTTTTGTAGAAGAACTGTGACTATTTGAAATTTCTGATTTTTTTAGCCTTCTAAAACATTTTCTAAATATTCCTTCTTTTTGATTTTTAGAAATCACTAGTAAGTTGCAGTGTGATCATACTTTAGATATGCTATTATTTAATAAGGGACTTGATGGTCACATCTCAGGAGACCACACCCAGAGAGCTATGGTTGGTTGGCAAATTGCTTCACTTTTCATGAGAACCTTTCTGACTATGAAAGTTTGTAAATTGAGTGTTCATAAGAAAGGAAACGTCTGAATTATACATTATGGGAGATACAAAGATGACAAAAATATTCAAAGCACAGTTGCTGTGTTTAAGAAATAGAGAATTCAGTTAAAAGACAAGACATAATCACACTTCTAAGATCCCCTTCTGATTATTCTGTGAATTTATACAAGGGTTAGATTACTTTCACTGAAGTGTAATACTCAAAATCTGTCCAGTGGTGAGCTGGCAAATGAATGGCATAGATCAGACTGGAAAAAAGTGTGTGAACAGATGTCAGGCAGGAGAGGGGGTTTGAGCTGAACCCTTAATGATGGGTAAGCTTTAGAAAGGTGGATAGAGGTGAAGAAAGAGATGGGATATTCCATCTCAGTGTCAAAACCAATGATCAAGGAAACCATAACAGGAACAAACTTGCACTTCTCTTCTACTTTCCATCTCTTTCGTACTTGCTGCCAATAAGCAGGTGCTAGTAAGACTGCTCAGATTCTAAAGTGCTGCTTGGGCCACACTGTTGTTATGGCATGGCTAAAGTCCTTAAAGGTGGAAATAGCATCTGCCCCTCTCCCCTGTGATTTCTCTTTATATAATAAGTAGATTTATTATAGGAGGAGCCTGTTATCCTAAATAATTAGGTTCCTTATTTTTCAATTTCCCTTAGAATATGGCAAGTATTTCAGATCAGGGCCTGCTCTCCATTTTTACCACTCATTCATTTTCTGTCTTCTCTGTACCCTCCTCTCTGTCTTGCATCTCTTCCTCCCTCCCTCCTCCTATGTATTTAACAAGTATAATTGTCTCAACATTTCAATTTATAGGAAGAAAGTTTCAGGTCCAGTTTAGCTCTCCAGACAAAAGCTTACTTGTTCCAATTCTGTCATGAAACAGAGCGAAATGGAATGAGGATCTCATGGTGCCATTCACTTAGTGGTTCTTTTATTCTAAACACCTGCTCCTATATTTTGCACTTATCTTTCTTGGAAACTGTATTGGGAAATAGGGATATTTTTCAGGGCAATGTATAAGCATTCTTAAGTCCTTGGCTATTCAACATTTACCCTAACATTAATATAAAATGTTCTGGAAGAGGGTGCCTTTGGTTTATCTTTGCTATACCATGGTAAAGAACTATTAGGTGGCTTGATTACAGAAATTTGGGATGGTATTAAGATAGTTATAATTTTCTTTAAATTATGTCTCTGTTACACTGGATAATTCATTTGCTAAGTGATGAAGATGAGATTTTTCTTAAAGCCTGTTATGGTTTGGCTGTGTCCCCACCCAAATCTCAACTTGAATTGTATCTCCCAGAATTCCCACGTGTTGTGGGAGGGATCCAGGAAGAGGTAATTGAATCATGGAGGCCAGTCTTTCCCATGCTAGTCTCGTGATAGCAAGTAAGTCTCACGAGATCTGATAGGTTTATCAGTGGTTTCTGCTTTTGCTTCTTCATTTTCTCTTGCTGCCAACATGTAAGAAGGGGCTTTTGCCTCCCACTCTGATTCTGAGGCCTCTCCAGCCATGAGGAACTGTAAGTCCAATTAAACCTCTTTTTCTTCCCAGTCTAAAGTATGTCTTTATTAGCAGCGTGAATATGGATAGATACAAAGCCTCTGCCTCTGTTAAGTCACTTGGCTGGTGTGTGTGTATGTGTATATTTGCTTGCATGTACAAACCTCATGCTGGTCAACATGGTAATGTCACCTTCGTTTATCTGATATCTAACTATTGTATAGCTTAGCCTCTGTACTCTCAGTTTTAAAGGAGTCCTCTTTTAGGCCAAATTCGTAGTTACTTGCAAAGACATTTTATAACTTAAAATTGCAAAGCAAATGTCAAGCAAGCAGCAGCTAGACCAGTGTTCCTTAAATTGTGGTTTGTGGTCTATCTACATCAAAACTACGTGGAGCATGTGTTAAAAATGCAGATTCATGGCCAGGCATGGTGGCTCACACCTGTAATCCCAGCACTTTGGGAGGCGAGGCGGGTGGATCACGAGGTCAGGAGATCGAGACCATCATGGCTAACACAGTGAAACCCCATCTCTACTAAAAATACAAAAAAAAAAAAAAAAAAAATTGGCCGGGCATGGTGGCACGTGCCTGTAGTCCCAGCTACTCGGGAGGCTGAGGCAGGAGAATGGCTTGAACCCGGGAGGCAGAGCTTGCAGTGAGCCGAGATTGTGCCACTGCACTCCAGCCTGGGCGACAGAGCGAGACTCTGTCTCAAAAAAAAAAAAAAAAGTCAGATTAATTTACTTTAACACAGATCTACTGAATACTGAATAGACATTTGAATAGACATTTTGAAAAAAGTTACAAGAATCTGTTTTTCACATGTTCCTTATGTTATTCATTGGCCACCCAAGTTTGATAACAAAGGATGCTGAAATCTATTGAGCCTATACATCGAGAAGTATAGATATAGCCAAGTATTGAGAAGTCCTGCACAATTGGTTAAAGAACAGACCTGACTCCATCTTTGGCCATGTGTGTGATGTGGCATCTGTCTAGTTTCATTGGACAATTCCTTCAATAACTTTCTTTACTACATCCGTAGTAGCTTCTATTATATCTGTAGTCTGGCCATTTGCTTGAGAGTGATGGAATGTGATTGTGACAGTTTTAATATAGTTTCCAAACATTAATTCTTTAAGCTCAGCAGATTTACAGGCAAGCCTATGTTCCAAAGTAGAATGTACAGCAATTTATGCATTACAAATAACTGGCAGAGTGCGCTACTTCTGCAGCAAATATTTAAGTAAATTAGAAGGAGTTGCAGAGATTTTGATAAGTCCTGGAGTAGTCCTGGTGAATTTATCTAAATTCTTGACCAATGTTTCATTTCCCAAGGAGTGTTTGCTTCATTTGACAGGAAAATGCCAGTTATGTTTCAGTTTTCCATTGTGTTTTCTGTCACCATTATCAGCATCGATTTGAAGCCATAGCTAAAAGCTAAGCCAACACTTTATGTAGTTTGGCCAAGATAATAAGATGTCTGCTTTCTGTAATGTTGATTCTTGAGCATATTGAAAATTGATTCACAGTGCTTTCTATCATCCAGCTTTTATTTTTATTCATACTAAAATGCAGTGCTTTGGAAGGTAACAAGAAGATGACCTGCAGTTTTCAGAAACCATGCTTTATTAAATAGTATAATGTGTATCAAGTACTCAACACAGAACCTGACACTTGGTAGAATTGAATTAAATAGTTACAAATATGTTTTCTAAAAATTAATTAATCTTACCCTATTTCCTCTGTAATACAAAGTGACAATTCAATGGGAAGTCAGGAGTTAAATATGTATACTTCGAGAAAAACTTCAGCACTAACCTGACCACATAAAAATTACAGAAAGTGGCCAGGCATGGTGGCTTATGCCTGTAATCCCAGCACTTTGGGAGGCCGAGGCGGGCGGATCATGAGGTCAGGAGATCGAGACCATCCTGGCTAACACAGTGAAACCCCATCTCTACTAAAAATACAAAAAATTAGCTGGGTGAGGTGGCGGGCGCCTGTAGTCCCAGCTACTTGGGAGGCTGAGGCAGGAGAATGGCATAAACCCCAGGGGGCAGAGCCTGCAGTGAGCCAAGATCGTACCACTGCACTCCAGCCTGGGTGACAGAGCAAGACTCCATCTAAAAAAAAAAAAAAAAAAAAAAATTACTGGAAAGACTGATGCCTACCCAACAGCATCACCAGCCTCCTTCCTATGTTGTGGAGCCACCCTTCCAAGGCCTACAGAGGCTAAAAAGCCGGTTCCTTGCTTGCCTGGCCTCCCTTGCTGCCAGGGCATTGGCTTGGGTTCCAATCCTGACCAATAGGACCTAAGACCAAACCAGCTGAGGATGTTGTCAAAGACTTTCCGCCCTAATATAAGAGAAAGACAAACAGGTAACACACCTTTCCCCATTTTCCCTGCTTTTTATATGTGTCTGAGGGTGTATTAGGCTGTTCTCACATTGTGATAAAGAACTACCCAAGACTGGATAATTTATGAAGAATTTTAATTGGCTGATGGTTCTGCAGGCTGTACAAGAAGCATGGCTGGGGAGGCCTCAAGAAATCTACAATTATGGCAGAAGGCGAGGCATGGCATGGTGGTAAGCAAAACACGTCTCTCATGGTAGCAGGAGAGAGAGTGAAGGGGCACTGCCACACACTTTTAAACCATCAGTTCTCGTGAGAACTCACTCACTATCACAAGAACAGCATAAGGGACATCCGCCCTGTGATAGTTAATGTTGAGTGTCAACTTGATTAGATTGAAGGATGCAAAGTATTGTTCCTGGATGTGTCTGTGAGGGTGTTGTCAGAGGAGATTCACATTTGAGTCAGTGGACTGGGAGAGGCAGATCCACCCTCAATATGGGTGGGCACCCTCTAATCAGCTGCCGGCATGGCTAGAATAAAGCAGGCGGGAGAACATGGAAGGACTAGACTTGCTGAGTCTTCTGGC
This sequence comes from Symphalangus syndactylus, assembly GCF_028878055.3. Taxonomy (NCBI): domain Eukaryota; kingdom Metazoa; phylum Chordata; class Mammalia; order Primates; family Hylobatidae; genus Symphalangus; species Symphalangus syndactylus. Next base: position 30,633,203 of record NC_072438.2, read on the forward strand.
CTCCATCTTTCTCCTGTGCTGGATGCTTCCTGCCCTTGAAAATCAGACTCCCCAAGTTCTTCAGCTTGGACTTACACCAGTGGTTTGTCAGAGGCTCTCGGGCCTTTGGCCACAGAGTGAAGGCTGCACTGTTGGCTTCTCGACTTTTGAGGTTTTGGGACTCAGACTGATCCACCACTGATTTTCTTGCTCCTCAACTTGCACATGGCTTACTGTGGGACTTCACCTTGTGATCATATGAGTCAATCCTCCTTAATAAACTCCCTTTCATATATACATATATCCTATTATTTTTGTCCCTCTAGAAAATCCCGACTAATTAACATGCTCCCATGATCTAATCACCTCCCACCAGGTCCTTGCCCCAGTATTGGGGATTACAACTCAACATGAGATTGAGGTGGGGATGCAGAGCCAAACCATATCAGAGGATGTGATGCTTAGAGTTATGGCAGCAATCATTAGACCATGAGGATGAGGATCCAAGAGCATCACAGAGAAGCTGATGTAGAGCCTTGGTATTACTGAACTGTTGAATGAACCCTGTAGCCACCCAGACTCCTTTTTATGTGAGCAAGCAAACCTTTATCTCAAAGCCTCTTCATTTTTTGTTAAGATGTTTCTTGAAACCAAAAACATTCTATCAGATACACCTTTTTAAAAGTTACACTTTTTTTAGAATATAAGCTCCATGAGGGCAGAGATCAAGTCTATGTCACTCCAAATTACAGTGACTTCAACATGATGAAAATTTTTTTTCATTTTTACACACAGTCTGGGCTGCTATAATGGCTCTGTGCTCTTGTCATGTGAATAGATTCCTTTTATCACGTTGCTCTGCCATCCATGGGGTGCTGTCCTCATCTATAAAGTACAAGATGGCTCCCCACAGTGTCTGCATCCCAGACAGCAGAAAAGAGGAGGGAGAAGCAAAGGAGGCACCTTCCTTTTAAAGGTACCACCCAGAAGTTGAATGCATCACTTGGCTTAATATCTTATTGGTCACAACTTAGTCACCTGGCTATAAGAACAAAGATAGCTGGGAAATAAAGTCTTTACTCTGCAGCCATATGCCCAGCTAAAAGTTCCACTATTGTGCTTGAAAGAAAAAGCAGATATTGGGGAGCAAATAAGTTTCTGCCATAGCATCATTAATAAGTATGAATAATACATATAAATAGACTTGAAAAGATTTTAAAAATTTAGTACTTGTTTTATGCAGGTGTTTCACTGTGCTCTTTTACAAAATTTTCTCAATCAGTCATCACAATAACCTTATGACAGAGACAGCATTATAATTCCCACTTTGCAGATGTGGAATGAAGCCTAGAGTTCAAGCAAGTTGGCCAGGCACGGTGGCTCACGCCTGTAATCCCAGCACTTTCAGAGGCCAAGGCGGGTGGATCACCTGAAGTCAGGAATTCGAGACCAGCCTAGCCAACATGGTGAAACCCCATCACTACCAAAAATACAAAAAATTAGCTGGGCATGGTGATGCATGCCTGTTACCCCAGGTACTCGGGAGGCTGAGGCAGGAGAATTGCTTGCACCCGGAAGGTGGAGGTTGCAGTGAGCTGAGATCGTGCCATTGCACTCTAGCCTGGGCAAAAAGAGCGAAACTCCATCTCAAAAAAAAAAAAAAAAAAAGAAAAAAAAAAGAGTTTAAGCTAGTTGCCCAAGGTCATACATTGAGTAATTAGTGAAACTTGTATTTAAGTCAAAGTCTATCCTCCTTTTTTTTTTTTTTTTAGATGGAGTCTTGCTCTGCCACCAGGCTGGCTGGCTGGCTCACTAGCACCTGCCCCCAGCACCCCAACTGCCTCACCCTGATTTTGTGGTCTGTGTTATGTTTAATCTCATTTCAAATTTTGCTTGTAAATTCCAAGGGCTTACATTTTTTTTTTTAACTACTTACTTCTCATTCCAGTTTTCTGCTTCCCTTGAGTTTTATTCTCTACCCTGTATCTTTATAGCACTAGCTCCAACGTGGTACACACCTTTATCTCTCCTTGATTATCCTCCCTACCCCCTGTGCCAGTTATTAAGTAATTGTCTCTCCACTCCAAATTGACCCTTCTCTATTCCTTTCTGTGATGCAGGGCTAAAGCTGGACTCAGCCACCACCTTTGGCTTTGCCCGCTGCTCCCTAAGTTCTGCCAAGAGGAGGTGCTAGAGAGAGATAATGAGCCATGCTGGAGGGGAGAAGGGATTCGCTTCTTCCTGTTTCTTTCCTCTTTGCTTATTCAACTTTCAGTTCATGTCAGTATCACTCAGGGGATGCTTCCTCACCCTAGCAGCTGAATGCATGTTGAAGTTTTTCCAAAACTTGCAAGAACACCCTCATTATGTACCTTCAGGGACACCAGTTCCAGCCAAGTAGCGCCCCCTCCTCAAAAGTCTGAGTTTCAGCTTCCCTGGATCTTTCACTGTTTTGATGCCAACTTTCCCCCTTAGTTTTCCCAGTCCTAGCGGCGGTAGCCCCTTGATGCAATTGCTAGTTCCATAATACTTTACAGTCATTGAGTTATACTAAACTTCTCCACACTCTCAACTCCTTTAGAAGGCATAAGTGGCCATGGTCAGTTTTACACTTTTTTTAAAAAAACTCAATTGTATGTTGGCTTGTTTTTGTTTTCCTGAATAGTTCTGTGTTTTCATTCCTAGAGAAATCAAGAAACTGCATAGGTAATGCTTGGGTGAGGGCAGGATCCCATTCTGCTTCTCTGTCTGCTTCACACAGAGGTGGGCACAGTCTGGAGGGCACAGTGGAAACTTTGTGAGCACTTGCATATTCATCATTGCCCAGAAGTTGCTTTGGTTCTCAGTTGATTGAGTTGATTGAATCATGCTTGGGCTCTGGTAAGCTCAGAAGCGTTACAGACCTGCAGACACCTTTACTCTCAAATCTCTATCTGAGGAAGGAAAAGGACACTCATGGCGGTGCCCACTCAACAGAAGGGAAGACCAAGGCAGAACAAGGAAGTTGACTAAGCTTTCAAACTAGACTGCTTTCTCCTAAACCCTCTAAACATGGGAGGACAAAATTGACCGTTAAGGGCGGGATTCTTTTTGCTCTCTGACCTCTCTGATTGGCAAGTACAATCTTTCATTTTCCTGGCCCCCTATTCTGGCACTTTCCACAGGCATAAAATTCACTTCAGAGAAGGAACATAAAAGTGAGATCAAAGGCTCATATAATTTCACTTTTCAAGGGGAGAGAAAGCCTCTGCTAGCAGCCTGCTTTCCAGGAGTTATTCAAACCACCCTGCCTCTATTGTCCATAGTGAGTTGGAAGCAAGGAAGAGGACCTGGTGTTTCTTTCTGCAGTCAGTAGTGATACCAGCGGTGGCTTAGGCAGCCAAGGTAAAAATACTACTTGGAGGCACTGAGAGATGAGAGTGAGCCATAGGACTTCCACTAGAGGGATGGGGTGGCACACTGAAGTCCTTCAAGATTGCAGAAAACTGGAGCCCTACATTCACTTGGTTTAGAGTACTTACTTGGCTGTTGCCAGCCAAACAGCTGTGTCTGAGCCTTTCACCAAGTGGTGTTTCCTTGGTAGTATCTGGCACTGTGGATACTGTGGCTCAGTAATTGACTGATTGCATCTCCAAGCCTAAATTTTAAGTCAGGCTATTTTTATTTTATTTTCTGTTGTGACAATGGCAAATCCTGCCACAGGAGGGACGAGCTGAAATGATAAGTTGTTTTGAAGATTGAGTGATATTTAATATTTTGAGTGACTGCATCTTGTCAGAGCAATTGGGCAATTCAAGGACATGCTATCCATGTTTAAAATGGTATGTCTAGGGCTGCCACTGCATAATCGACTGTGAAATAAGCCCCTTGGAAAGGACAATTACTCCTGGGTCCTCAAATGCAAGTCAAGTCTCCCTTGGCAGTGAGAGGGAGGGTCCTGTTCGGTTTTAGTCAGGAATGAAAATGACTGTGGCTTCTATTGCACAGCATCGGCTAGTGTGTGCAGTGTAACCTCACCACGGCATTACAGAGATGTAAGCACAGCCCAGGTGATCATCCAGCAATAGATCACAGTAAGAGTGGCTGTTATGAACAATCCACGCATCCATCAATTCATCGACCCATCCTGGCATTAATTAGTTATTCAAAATATTATTGAGAACCTACTATGTGCCAGGTAAACACATAGGTACAAGGAACAAGGAGACACAAGGTATGCTCCTTAAACATACCCTTGAGTAGAAAATGTGAAAGAGAGAGAGGAGAGAGGGAGAGAGAGATAGAGAGAGAAGTAACATCTATTAACATCTATTAGAACCGTACCATATGCCTGAAATTATATCTTTTTTAATTTTAATTTTTTTTAGAGACAGGGTCTTGCTATGTTGCACAGGCTGGTCTTGGGCTCAAGTAATCCCCCTGCCTCAGCCTTCCAAGGTTCTGGGATTACAGGCATAAGCTACTGTGCCTGGACCCAGAAATTATATATCTTATGAAGTTCTTCAACCACTTTATCAAGTGTCCATTTCACAGACAAGGAGACTGAGATTTAGAGCTGTTGTAACTAGCCCAAGGTCACACAGCTCATAAGGAACAGAACTGGGATCCGGCTCCGTTTGAATACATACATCCTTGCTGCTTTAATGGTGCATTAGAGAGAAGCTTAGTTAGTAGCCATAAAGTGATTGAGACTTTGTTTTCTCACAGTCACAAATCTTGAAAGCCTTACTGCTAATGTGGCCATTTTTATTTCTTTAAATGGAGAATTTTTTTTCCCTAAAATAATAAGGGATTCTGAAAGCTGCTTGGGTGGTTTTAGTGTAAGGTCCATACTGAAGTCACATCAAATTAGATGCACAATTACAATGACAGTTCACAAATACCCAAACCTAAGGCACCATATTGAACAAACCCCATAGAAATGTAAACCATTCCTTGACCTAAAACTGCAGCTAATATTTAAAAGGCCAAACTAATTCAAGAAATCCCGTGGATGGCTCCAGGATTCAGCAAGGCACAGTGTAAGATGACAACTGTGGGCAGCCCTTCTGAGCCCAGAGGTGCTTTTTCCTTATCAGTATTTCATTGTTCCCTACTGATAAATGCCCTTATCAGTCATAAAGCAGTTTTCTTAAAACACACACACACACACACACACACACACACACACACACTCTCCAAAGCAGGAAAAATATTAAAACAACATTTTTGGTAACTAATAAAATATCTGATTAATATTTATTGACAATATAAATTAAAAACTTTTTTATTTGTTTACATTGGTTTCCCTGTTTCAGACTCTGGTTAGTTCCTCGTGCATATGGCAGTCAGGCAAAAATTCCCAAACCATCACATTTATCATCTTCGCTTTAATACTGTAATATAGTTTTGTGGATATTTTGGTTTGAATAATTTAAATCTCCACCTTCTTTCTTGTTGGAGACATTAAAAAGGTGAAAACTATCTTAAACTGCGTTTCTTCGAATTCTTTCTAGATAGGGCTCTGGATTTGAATTAGCTTCCACCAATGAGTGGTTCTGTGCAATATCTGGGAGGTGCCAGTGAAGTGGAGGGCATCTTTCTGCCCTTCCTCTTGGACCAAGGGCGTGGATAGGTAGATGTTTCTGCAGCTGCATTCACTGTCCACTCTCAGCTTCCTGGGCATCTGGAGGCCGTTATTGTGGGATAATAGATACAAGTGGATTCTTGATCCTGGCACAGCCCCAGTGCTCTCCAATGCAGTAGCTCTCCTGGTGGCTCAATTCTATGCTGATCCAGCTGTTCCTGGAGGATCAGCCTGGAACCATCTCTTCCAGCAGCTCTTGAAATTCTCTAAGCTCCCAATTACCTATATTAAATATCTTCCCGACGGAAATACCTGGTGTTATTTCTCTTTCTAGATTAAACCCTAACTGACACTGAGTTCTGGAAAGCAGGGTTTGGATCACTCTCTTGGGGTCACCATATGGCACCAGCTAACTTTTTGAACTTAACATCAAAATTGCCATTTTCTAATTTTTTTCTGAATGACTCCCTACTTTCATGCTTTCATTTTCTCTGCTTAGAATGTCCTTCTATTCTTCTGTCAAGCCTCGGTTCAAATGTCACTCACCAGGAGAGTTTTTCTTCATAGATTTAAGGAAAAGTGAGCTATTTGTATCTTAGATACATGTATTTTTGGGGGCTATGATTACACGATGGTCCACAGATATGGAGATGAAAGACAGCTCCTGATTTTGGGGGGGGCTTTCAGTCTAGTGTGAGTGCTAGATGAGTAAATATATAAACTCAGAGACACACAACTACATTAACATATTCATATATCTCTAAGAGTGTAGCACAGTGTTGACGCTAATAAATGTGTGCTAATGTGGTTTTATATGACATACGTCAGTGAAATAGTATATAGTAAAATTCACATGGCAGTACTTGATGCCACGGAAGAAGCACTGTCAGTTCCACTTTATGGATTCAAAGTCCACATTTTACTTCACCAAGTCTAGGATAATGATTTGCCCACTGCTTTGATCCCTGGAAGCCACTATGATTTCTTGTGGAAAGAGAATATTCTGATTATTTCCTTTCTACATAAAATTCAACATTCTTTGAATTAATTTCTTTCAGATGACATCCCACAAAGCTCCATTTGAGTATTTTTTTTTAATGTACCTGATTAATCCCAGGATTAGAGTCCCTCCCCTAGCTAAGGAAGAAAAGTGTTAAGATGTTGGAATTATTACTTACTATCTCTGTTTTGTAAAATTGAGTATATATTAATGAAAGTTTTAAATTGAAGTTTTATTAAAACAAACAAAAAAGGAACCCAACAAAAGAAGATATTTTTAATTCTTCAATTTGTCTGCCTAGGAACATGGCTACCTGCCAGCCTGAGCCACTGTCAAACACATATACGATTTGCAGTGACTTACAGCCTAATTTCTTTAGGGCTTCCACCTGTGCTCAATTAAGGACCTGCAGAACATGAAACCTGCTTTTTTTGAATCATTTTCTTTGTTTCTTGTTGGGCAACCTACTCTTTGCCGGGCAAATGAAATGCCCAGGCAGTATCCATTGTGTGTGCCAACAACTCTACAACTGCCCTCACTGCTCCCAGTTGTACCAGCTTAATTTCCAGTTGTACCAGTTTAATGCTTTCTTTCCTGATAACAATGCCGACTTATTCTCTCTTTTCCACATTTCTTCCACCTTGAACCTCCCTGCCTGGGGCCACCAGATGGCTCCAGCTTAATTTTTGGTTTTAACATAATGCTTAGCTCATCTCATCCCATCTCCTTATGATTCTATCCTTTGGATTCTTGATTTTGCCCTCTTGCCAAGACACCTCCTGAAACTTAAAACTGGTTATTGCTCTTCTGTTTAGCAAGACACCAGGGCAGTCTAGATCTGAATATTTCTTTTGGTGTGTGTCCTGCCCAAAGAGAAATGTTAAAGTTCTTTTTTTTTTGAGACAGGGTCTCACTCTGTCGCCCTAGCTGGAGTGTAGTGGCACGCTGTTTGCTCACTGCAACCTCAGCTTCCCAGGTAGCTAGGACTACAGGTGCATGCCACCATGCCTGGCTAAATTTTGAATTTTTTGTAGAGATGGGTTTTGCCATGTTGCCCAGTCTGGTCTCGAACTCCTGGACTCAAGTGATCTGCCTGCCTTGGCCTCCCAAAGGGCTGAGATTACAGGCATGAGCCAATGTGCCTGGCCAAAATCCTTACTTTTGGTATTTGGTACCCTTATTTAGAAATAGGATCTTTGCAGATGTAATCAAGTGAAGAAGAGATCATCCACAATTAGGGTGGGCCCTAATCCAATATAACTGATGTCTTTATAAGAAAAGAAACCAGAGAAACAGAAAGAGGAATGTCAGGTGAAACTACAGAGACACACAGACACAGAGGAAGGTGGCCATGGGAAGATGGAGGCAATGCTGGAGTCATGCTACTGAAAGCCAGGGAACACCTGGGACTAATGGAAACTCCAAGAGGCAAGGCAGGATTCTTCCCTAGAGGCTTTGGAAGGAGCTTGGTTTGTTCACATCTCAATATTGGGATTATAGCTTCCAGAACTGTGAGAGAATTGTGAAATTTGTTACCATGGCTATAGGAAACTGATATAGAAACTCAAACAGGATGCAGCCCGGTTGGCCCTTATGGTTGGGCTGGGGACATTAAGAACAGAAGCATCTGTTCTAGCTCTCTGTTTAGAAATACTTCCTTACATTCCAATATAATGTTGAAGTTCACAGAACGGTTTTCATGTATATTATCTTCACGATTCTATGAGTTTAGTAAGAACCCCTGTATTTTACAGATGAGGTAACTGAGGCTGCGTGTTGAGTGACCTGATCAAAATGACACAGCTGGTGGATGGCAGAGCCCAGCTCATTCTCAGTTCTTTTGACTAAAAGTTCAGGGAACTTTCCACTACCCCACCCTGCCAGCCTGGCAGAGTGAAAAGAAGTCCTTGGAAGATAACTCATTTTAACCCTGTGTGTTGCTGTACAGGTGAACTCTGGGTTTGACACAAAAACTTAATCACATCAGTGAAAGTAAACATGTGCCGAGCTGACTTACATAGCCAAAATGGTGTATGGCTTGAATGCTGCCCACCTCTCTTCATCTCCGCTGCTACCACCCTAGTCAAAGTCACCATCATCTTTCACTGAACCCACTGCGCCAACTCCTGTGGGTGCTTCTGCTCTTACCCTTGCCAGTTGGTTGGCAAAGCAGCCTGACTGAACATTTAAACATGTAAATCACATGACAACAGTTCCTTTCAGAGCCTTCAATTGCACACAAAAAAATGTGTACCTTGAACCACAAAGTCCTGCAATCCCTCTGACTTCATCTCATGTCTCATTTACCCTTTGTCCACTATGTTACAACCTCCCTGGTTTTCTTTTTTTTTTTTTTCCCTTGAATATGGCAAGACCACGTCCATCACTGGGCCTTTGTACTAGTTTTTTCTACGCTTAAGCATTCGGGTGGCAGCTTAGAAAGTTCTTCCTTAGAAAAGCCTTCCATGAATAACCTATCTGAAGTAGTAGCATCACCACAGCCTCTCTCTACCCAATCTACTTGGTTTTATTTTCATCATAGAAACTGTTACTATTTCAAATTATGTTGCTTACAATTTGGTTTTTTTGTTTGTTTGTTTATTGCCTGTCTCCTTTATAACTCTCTAAGATTGTGAGGGCAAAAACCTTGTCCATATTTTTCTTTGTGATTTTCCAGCATATAATTAAGTGTCTGCTAGATAGTAAATGCTCAGTAAAGGCTGGGTGAATAAACACCAACTTTATAAGTGATAGCCGAGTTTTCCAGAGCTGACTGTGCATCAGGTACTGATCTAATCCTTACATGAATAATCTTATTTGCAGCAACCCTATGAGTTAGAAATGATTCTTTATCCTCGTGTCAGAGATGAGACACTAAAGCTGAGATTGATTGAAGGATACGCCCAAGGTTACATAACTAATAAGTATCAGAGGCAGGACTCGAACCCAGGTATGTGAATGACAAGTTTGTTCTCTTGCTTCAATGCTCTCTGCTCATAGATTGTGCACAAACGCTAGTGGCTTCTTTCATGGCAGGCAATGACCATTCTTCAAGGCAAATGTTAGGTATCGAAGCAATGCTCTTTTCCTTTTTGTGGGGGTTGACTGGCTCAGTTCTCAGATCCAGAGCCATAGCTTAGTACACAGAGTCAGGAAAATGGCCCTACTCTTGGCAGTCCCATTGGTTTTAGGGGTGCATCATTTACTTTGGTGTTTTATGGGTTTTGGGGACATGATCCAGACAAATCAATGGATCCCCTGATAATAGAGGCTCCTTAGAAACAAAGGGGTCATGGCAGAGCATTGTTCAATGCTTCCCCTCCTTCTCATATGCCTCCTATTAATTTCCACTTTTGCATTAGCAGAGCTGGCTGGGACGCAGGCTCCATTTAGCTAAACGATGAAACACAAACGTTTATTGAGACTGTGCTTCGAATCAACAGGGTTTTCCTCAGATTGAGTTGCCGCCAATTATCCTCCATGCAATTATGGTGATCCCAGAAGCAAGCAGATGGGGAAGAGTTTTGTTTTCAAATGGAGGAGAAACCAATATGTAGGAAGAAAAGGCAGCTTGTTCATTTGAACAGACTCCAGGTGGCTGGTCGCCAAAAGGCAAAGAGCTGGGGAGCCGGGTCTGGCCCTGGATCAGTCCGACTGCCCACAGACCAGAGAAACCACCGAAACAACAGGGTTCTGCCTCCACTCATCTCTTTTGCCATCGGCCAGGTTGGCCGCGAGAGTGGAGGCCACGGGAGAGACAGACCACAGAGGCCCTCGCAGGTCAGGCTCTTGACCTTGATGCCATTGGATCATTGAGTCCTGCTATTTTGTTGTTGTTCAACAGCAACACGTCAGTGTATTTTATTAGATAAGAAATTTCAAGAAAAGGCATGCAAAAGCCCAAACCATATGGCAAATCTCCTTGGACAGACTTGATTATTTGGAGTTTTACAAAACCTAAAAGCTATTTCTTTTTTCTTAAGGATTACATTGTCCCGAACTTCTTGTTGGACCCTGACTCTTGAGGTTACCATTCACAAGAGAACAGAGGATGCTGTTGAATGATTACCATAATTATTTCTGTCTGAGTTTATAATTACACAATGCTTCTAAGACTCCATAAAAAAATCGTCACTAATGTCAGTTCTAGGGGCATCAATGCTCACCGGGGATTTGTTCCCCTTTTGACAAGAAGGGAAAATTATCAGATTGAAATAAATCCAAGGCACATGGAGTGTGGAAATGATATTTACATTTACTCAGTAAATTAGTTGAGGTAAGAAAGGTATAATTAAATGAGGAAAATTGTCATGCAAAAATCAGCCCAACTCATAAGCTCAATAAAGGTGTTTGAATTTTGGTTCATCATCCACATAGCAAATAATGATCTGCATTCTTGTTTCAAAAAGAGTAGCCATTTCCTCTAGATAAACAGGTGAAAATATGTTTAGATACCTCAGTTTTAGTCTTTGTCCAGTCACATATATTCACATAATCTTTGTTAGATCACTCATCCTCTCTGAGAGTTTGTCTCTTTCTCCAGATTAAGGGAGCACTCTCAAGTTCTGTGATAAATTTCACTAATGGATCCTGACGCCTGCATTTTTGGGCAGAGGGAAAAAATAGCCTGATAAATTTTGGGCTTCTTAAGGGACTGATTGACTCTGTACGTATCTAAATGAGATTGCTAGAGAGCATGTTGATGATTTCATAATGATTTCATTTTACAACTGTTGCACGCCTCTTACCTGAGTGACTATTGTGGGAATAAACTGGGAAATGCAAAACAGAACTTGGCCATATAACAGCATATAGGAGATGGATGGTGTCTATTTTGATGGTAAGGGAAAAAAGCCCAGGAAACCTCTTAGAGGCAGGGAACAATTTTGGAAGTGCTGCAAAAGACAATGATATTGTTCTTGGTTTAACAGGTGATCTGCCCCATGAAATAAAACTGCAGGGCCACGTTTGTCTTGGTTAATAATGTCAGCGGAATGAGGATGTTTAGCTGTAATAACAGTAATAACTGTGTCAATGTAACTGCTGCAGAATTTCCATCTGCAGCCTCATAATATATGACCTTTGTTATGCCTCTACCTGTTGATTTTTTCAAGGCAAAATTGGCTTGTCTGTTCTGTTCAGGGGATAGAGGCTCAAACAGTCCATTTTTCCCTGGATAAATCAAGGTCTTGTGGGTGGTAATTTAATCTCCCAAGTATCGTTTTGGACTTGATTAAAATCGCAGAGAAAGAAAGTTGGGCATTAACAAATACATTGTTCATTTGATACTGAATTAGGTAGGTTTAAAATAGGACATTTTATTTACTTCTTATCTTTCCCTTCGTTACCTTCCTTTTATTTTTTTCCCATAAAACAAATACTGACATCCACATTTTCTTCCTATGACACTTTCCCTGAGCTTTCCCTGACCTCCCCTGATAGAGTTAACCATTCTGTACTCCTGGAATGTGTTTTTCTTATTACACTCTTCATACTGTTTTTGCAATACATTTGTTAATACATCTTGTCTCCATCGGTGGTCTGTGAGGTCTTTGAAGGTAGAGGCTAGGTATTGCGTATCTCTAATCTTTAAAACCTAATATGGATCTTGGTTGATGTTCAATGCTTTCTTGAAGTACAATGAAATATTCTGCTTGATGCATTTTTAATTCCAAATGTTTTCACATAATATATGCTCATTTTCCTCTCCCAATCATTTAATGCAGTGCTTAGGAGAGGTGACATACCAGAATAAGAAACAGATAAAGTGAGGAGGTCAATTGCAGGTTGGTCAGATTGCTCAAGGCTTCTTGACTAATTAGTAGTGAACCCAGAGTCAGAGCTCTTGTTTTCTAATAATTAACCTTGAGCTTGGCCCAGCCCATGTGGGAATGGTAACCTCATGGAGCCTTTGGCATGATGCCTTTGGCATCATTGTTCCCCTTTACCATGCTCAGGCTCATACATCACTTCACCTCCTTTCTATCCCATCTTCCATCTACCCATTTTGCTTTTTCTATTCCATCCAGTTGCTAATTTTATTTTTCACTTTCTTCCATTTTGTTTCTTTCACCACCATTGTCTATCAGCCTCTTTTTTCTCTTTTCTCCCATTCGAGGCCTTAAGCCTGTCAGTGACACATCCTGAAAGCTATTGCTTAGCTTTAAAAACCATGTTGAGAGTTTCTCTGGCAGGCCTCATCTACATGATTTATACCTATGCCTCAGAAAGTTCTTGGGAAGACTAAAAATTACACGTAAAGGGCTACCAGACAATCATATCTGGATGCATTGTAAACACTTGATAAATTTGCCAATTATATTGGGCTCTTATCTTCTATTGACTTCTCTCTTTTTTAGTATCTAGTTAAACCCACTCTGTCCTTCAAGACCCAGCAGAAGTTTCTCCTTCACAACATTACTCCAGAGTCCCTCTGGAGGTCTCAGTGTCCTCTGAAATTATAGCACTGTCTATACATACCCCTGGCTAGTCGTATGCTGCCTTATGGAATCTGTTACATTGTCAATTTCCATTTTTGTTTATTTTTGCCCTGTTTTCTCTGCTACACATACATAAAGCACATTTGAATGTCCATGATGAGCAGCACTTTATGCTATACTCTGTGGGACAGCTGACCTCAAAGAGCTCATGACCGTGGAGTCATTTCTGATTATGTTCATATTTGCTTGTTGCTTTCTAATGGCTTTTCTGTGCATCTTTGCCTCACTTTTTTTCCCATATTTGTGCCTCCTAACTCTACTAGGTGGGCAGAGAAATATTCAGTCTCCCCATTTTATAGAGGATCTGGCTGATCTTCAGAGAAGTGAAAGAAGTTGTTCTAGATTCCATGACAACCCAAATGTAGTGACAATGATGATGATGATGACAATATTGACACATTACTGGCAGGGATACATTTATTCATGCCCTGATGTTTTTGTGGATTCTTTTAACCAATGAATTTCCTGGGGGAAGGCTTTGAAAACATCTCTCTTTCCAGTTAGCCACCAGCCAGTGTGTTGATTCAAGTTACCACCCTGATATGACAGTAAAAACTCCAGTAGGAAGATCTGCCAATGATTCCAGTCAAAATTGAACAGTAGCTATTTGAAAATCCAATTCCAATGCTGATTTTAACCATGAAACAACTACATCAGGGACCAATTCACAGATAGAAACAAGAAGGCCGAAGAAAGAGAGTGGACAGCAGGAAACACAGCAGGAAACAGTTAGGATGCAAAATATTTGTATCTGGTGCTTTTGGCCATCCCTTTTAAAGCTCATATTGACAGAGTTTCCTCTATCTCAGTGTCCAGAGCTTTGTACTCTTCTAATGTAAGACATTTAAACTGTTGTTCCAATTTAGGTCAAAATCACTCAAGCAGAACCCTGAGTTAATGTGTAAATTTTTCCCTAGGGTGTCCTTCATTTTGGAATGAAAAGCTTAGTCCCTTCTTAAGAGAATTTCAGGCATTAGTGAGCAGGCTTTAGACTCTTGGGAGGTGGGGGTTAGCAAGAAGAACTTTCCAAGTATTATTCCAAGAAAATATCATGCATATGAGTAGAATATACTCTCTTTCGTCTTTTTTGAGTTTTGATGTTTCTAATATTCTCTATTATTCAACTATCTGTCTCTTAGTCCGTTATCTGTAAAGGGAGAGAATGGAACTTTGTTCTTGTAGGCCTCTTTCAGCCCTTATGTTATAAGACTCTAGGATTCCCCATTTGCTCTTATTTCCTCACCGTTCTTTCTAAACCCCCAACACCTTTGTTTATGTTATTATTATTTTAAAATTATTACTGATATGGTTTGGCTGTGTCCCCACCCAAATCTCATCTTAATTTGTAGCTTCCATAATTCCCACATGTTGTGGGAGGGACCTGGTGGGAGGTAGTTGAATCATGGGGGCAGTTTCCCCCATACTATTCTTATGATAGTGAATAATTCTCATGAGATCTGATGGTTTTATAGGAGGTTTCCTCTCTTGCTAGATTCTCATTCTCTCTGGTCTGCCACCATGTAAGACGTGCCTTTTGCCTTCCATCATGATTATGAGGCCTCCCCAGTCAGGTGGAACTGTGAGTCCATTAAACCATTTTTTTCTTTATAAATTACCCAGTCTTGAGTATGTTTTTATCAGCAGCATGGAAATAGACTAATACAATTACATAGTGGAGTTAAAAAAATAAAAATAAAAATCTCTCTCCTTTTCTCCCTCTTTCCTTCTCACTTCCACTCCTTGCATCCATTGTTGACCGTGTTCTGAATCATCAGTCATAAGCAATATCTATTGATGCCACCCATACACACACCTCTGGAAAGTTATGGAAATAGTTTACTATCCACCCCTTCTACATTCCTCTTCCTAGTTTGTAAATCAATAAGGGGTTCATCTTTAATTTGTCTATCGGTTGTCCTTGTAACTTTAAATAGTATGCTTAAGCTTCTATTCCTTGGTCCTTCAACTCTAATAAAATGAGAACTCTCATTTTTGTTTTCAATTCCATTGGTAGAAAATTTTCTCTGCTGGAGTCATCTTGGTAACAGGCCAGGCCTAGTTTTTGTACCGTAGATCAGCACATCCAGGAAAACAATCTGTCACCAAGTGGCCAATTAAAACTTTAGGGGTAAAGACACATTGGAAGCCAATATTATAGAAGGTTTAGTGAAGTTAAAACTGATAAATTCAGGGCAAAAAAAAAAAATCAACATGATAAACAGTAATTGGGAAAATCGCTCACTTAAAAAAGAAACACTATCCAACAATTAGTCGAATTAGCACCTCTATTGATTCTTGGAAGTATTTCCTCCCATTTAACCTACTCAGATCAATTAGCTTGGCATCTGCCTCCAACTTCGTATATCAATATAACTGTTTTCTCCCCAGCTAACTGCTACTTAGGAGAAAATGAGTGGACCATTTTACAGGACAATAACATGGTTCCTGGAGAAATAACTCGGGAGACTGAAGAAATCAGATTTATTTCCAAAGAAAATGGTACATCCTTCCCGTGGTGCTTAATACACCAGTGGTTAAACAATTAAGTTTATTTTTGGGTACAAAGTTAATTACTTTGAAAAGTCAGTGATGCTGCCATTGACAAATACCACCCTTAAAACCCTCAGAAATAACAAGGCAGTCACTCAGAACAGCTAAAATGGCAACATTTGACATTTGGTATTGCAGGAATTATGGTCTTCCTGCAAAGTTACCTGATCTTTCTCATCTTAATTGAACCTTATCAGGGCAGGCTTTAGAAGTTATCTGGAGGTGGAGACTGAGAACCCCATGATTTTCCTTGTTAGGCCCAGTGAATATTCCCCAAATGACTGTTCACCTCGATTAGCTGTCAAGCACCTTTCTCTCAATTGTTAAATCCCTTGATTTTAAATTCTATTTAGGAACTAGGCTGGCCCCAAATGTCAAAGAACACCATCATAATGGCCAAAGAGTGAACTGAATCTTGGTTTGCTTTCTACAAAATTTAGATCCCTGTTAGAAGCAGTAAATTACAAACAATAGGAAAGTAATCGAGCACATATGTTAGACAATGTAAGATTTATATGGCCATTAAAAATAATGCTCTGAAATAATATTTAATGATAATGAAAATGCTGGCAATATATATTTAGTTGGAAAAGGGCAGGATACAAAACTACCCTGGGAATCTAATTTTATTTAAAATAGGTGCATATGGATCATCATTAAATAAAAATAGATTTAAAACAAATATTCTATGTTTATTACAGGATCATGAGTTTATGGATGATTTTTATTTTTTCTTTATACTTTTCTACATTTTCCAAGTATCAAAAATATTCATTTAACACACATATCTTTTATAGTCTGAAGAAGTAAACTATTTTTAAATGATTAGAAGAACATTAAAGGATTAGACATTTAAGGTTTTAGACCATTTTACCTCCAACTATCACAGGCAAGGAGCAGGATATCGCCACATTTCTCTTCTTTTTGTGGTTAAAAAAAAGGCTGATACCTACTTCTTTGCCAGAGTGGGACATAACAAAAGATGTCAGGATCATGCCTGCTGTGGTTTGAATGTGTTGTCTCTGAGAGTCAGGTGTTGCCATTGTGATGCTCTTAAGAGGTAGGGCCTTTAAGAGGTGATTAGTCCATGAGGGCTCTTCTCTTGTTAATGGGATTAAGGTCCTTATAAAAGAGGCTTCCTGTAGCAATCAGCTATCTCTTGCCCTTCTGCATTCCATCATGTGAGGACACAACAAGAAGGTCCTCACAAAATGCCAGTACTTTGATTTTGGACTTCCCAGCCTCCTGAACTATAAGGAAACATTTTTGCTCTCTACAAATTCCCCAGTCTGTGGTATTTCATTATAGCAGCACCAAATAGACTAAGACAATGCCTATAAAAGCTTTTATTTCCTTAGAGAATAAAGTTTATATACTCTTCTAATACTGTATTTCCTAAGTGATTGTGGGTCAGTTAAAGACCCAGCAGAAGACAGACAGAACATATCATAGAGAAGAGTTCAGTATAGGTCCTATTTACAAAGGTGGTGTCAGACTGAAGGGCAATCAACAAGGATGGTGGAAGTGGGGAGAATGCTAGTTGTAGGAGAAGACCTAATGACAGTAGTCACAGTCTTTGATGTGATAGGCCAAATGGAATACTGCAAAGCAATAAAATGTAATGAACTATTGATAGACTCAACAACACAGATACATATCAAAATAATTATGTTGAACCAAAGAGTTCATACTCTATGATTCCATTTATATTAAATTCTAATGAAGGTAAAACTAATCCATAATGACAGAAATCAGATCAGTTGTTGCCTGGGGCTGGGGAGATAGGGACTTGTGGCAAGAAAGAAGTAGAAAACATTTTATGGTAATAGAAAGCTTTCTTTCTTGATTGTGGCAGTGGTTACACAGGGGTACATTTTTGTCAAAAGTCATCAAATGGTACGAGTAAAATGGATTTTACTGCATGCAAATAGATTAGTTAATAACAATTAAGAAGCCACCTCCAACAAGTAGTTCAGAAAATAAAAACCAGAGGTACAAGATGCCAGTGTCCTTCCCTCCTGCCCTCTATTCTGTTGCTTCTATCTCTCATGGCTATCCCACCTGGAAGCCAGATGTGTTTTAAGGCAGGCTTTTAAGATCAGCCTTTCAGAGCCCAGAGCAGAGTAGAGAGTAGATCTCTAGAAGCCAGTGGAGAATGTCCTTCAGATTGTTTCCGTGCAGTGTGAGTCCCTTAACAAACCACTGGGAGAAAATGATTAGGTAGGAAAGTATCTCTTGGTTAACAGACTTGCAAATAGGACAATTGACAACATAGGTCAAATTGATTGAGAACTCCGTCTATACTAGGAAAGTACAGTGTGATATTGCAGAAAAATAATCCATGATGTATCCCTCTCTTTCCTCTCAACACACCTAGAAAGAAAAATCTGGATGCTGGCAGCTTGAAACTACTTTCTCAGGTGGTTATGTGTCCAACTGCAGAACCTTCTGCCTGAGAGTCCCAAGGGGCCTGCTGAGGACAGCCATGCTCATCTTTCTCGATGTCAGCATCAAAGGTTAGGGCCTACTTTACACAGCCTGGTGTCCCACGGTGACTCATTAGGTGTCTGTAATCCCTTTATACGCATTTATTTAATATTTTATTTGTCTGCTGCCACCAAGTTAGAAGAATTGATATTTGAATTCAATAGATGACTGAAATGTGACATCATATATATTTCTCAAGGCCAAATAAGAACATTTTTTAAAAGTTATGGAACATTTCCAAGTTTAGGGAAATAAAATGCAAAACATAATTTTAGCATTTTTGGAAACATTTAGTTTAATAAGAATACTTACCCACTTCTATAAAATGGTGATGCATACATTGATGCTATTGGGAAATACAGGTCTTCTTTTCTCTTTATCTAATGGCCTCCGATTGCTACTTTTGAAGGCTTTTGCCAATTATGTTTTTTCTGTTGGATTATTGCTTCTCTTTACTTTCAGCTTGTCTGACTGTGTGGCTGTTTGAGCCTAAACAAGAGAGGACTGGAAAATCAAATTCCCATCTTTGTTAGAATCATGTGTAAACTGAAGGTACATGGGCACCAAAAGACTGAAACATACAAGTTTTGATGAATAAACTTTGTAACACTGATTTTGCCTTTTGCTGGAGTTTTTTAAAAAAGGTTTTCAGATAAGCTTCGGATTTTTAAAGCCCCCTTCAGTTATATATTTCTATATTTTCATTTCATTCCGTACCGTTTCTCAGGTTTACGAGTTTCTTATGTTTATTATCTGTTTTATGAATTAATTAGTGTTTTAAGTTTACGTTTCTCAAACTATAAATGATTCTTATTTCCATATGTGTTTAGGGGATACGGAGAAAAAGTCTGTGACCTATGCATATTGGAATTCATTTTATAGGTTTGGTTATAGTCATGCTCAGCCAGGAATTCCTGCCCGTAGACTTCCGTTCTTCTACCCCAAGTTACTTACTTTTCTGTGGGATCCTCATAGTTGACCTTACCTGCGTTTTCCTATTTGATGATTCCGTTTTTGGAGGCATGGTAAATGAGACCATAAATATTACTTAGTTTCTTTGGATTAGTAATTTGCAAGCTGGGATAGAAATCCTTAACAAAGTCAGTATCATGACGCCTATTTTCCTGTTGAAGAAATTAAGGACTTGAAGAGATTTACCCACTCCCTTGGGTCTCTTTGTCAGTAGACAGCCAGGACTTATATACAGGTTTTTCTGGCTTGATCCTCTTTTAAAAATAATTATCAGGTTTATATTAAGTTTTCTTTTACCCTGAACTTGATACAGGCAACATGAGTCATATGGAGACAACCATGAAAAAAGAAAATTGAGTATGTGTCTTCTAGATTGGAAGCTCCATTTTGGAGTTGGACACTATCACATTCATTTCCTGACACATACTGTCATCACAAAAAGTTATTTGACTAAAATATCACTGACTTCTATATTTATGTTTCTGTAGTTTTAGATTGCAAAATAAAATCGAAGAAGGTACTTTGCTAAGTTTCTAAATTTATACATCTTAATTATCTGTAACGAACCGGAAGATATTTATTTGATCACGCTAAGAATATTTACTGAGCAACTACTCAATGCTCTACATCACTTATCTGTTGCTATGTAAGAAATTATCTCCAAACTTAGGGGCTTAAGAGAAGTTCATTATCTCAGAATCTAGGAATGTATTCACTAGGCATGCATGGCTCAGTGCCTCTCACATGACTGCCATCAAGGTGTCCTTCAGAGCTGCAGTCTTCTCAAGGTTCAAGTCAGGGAGGATCATGTTCTCTTGACATAAGGCCTGAGGCCTAGCTGGATATTGATTGGAGACCTCAGTCCCATGTCATGTGGGCCTCTCCTGAGGGCTGCCCAACATAGCAGCTTGCCTTCCCTAGAGGAAGGGTGGAGAGGGAGAATGCAGAAGATAGGAGTCACAGGGTTTTGTTGTAAACTAATATTGGAAGTGACATAACATCACTTCTTCCCCATTCCATTTTTTAGAAGCAAGTTACTAGGTCCAGGCCCACATTCAATAGGAGAAGATAACAAAAGTCGGGAATATCAAGCAGTGGGGAGTATTGAGAGCTATCTGAGAAGCTGCCTACCAAAGTCAGTCCCACTCAGTTAACAAGTATTTGATGACTGAGGACCAATTATGTACCTAGAATTGATAAGGAGATTTTTGTGTGGCAGTGATGAGTTGGCTGTATGGCTGCTGAAAGATGGCCGAGAGTTATTTTCTCTGCAAGGAGATTGCAATGGGGTTGAGGAGATAGTCAATAACCAAGAGAAATAGTTAATATAAGGCTGTATGTAATTCTTTATTAAAAAAAGTGGATCTTACCCTCAAGGGGTTTCTTATTACAGATGGGGCATGTTTTGGAATACCTACGATTTAAACTAGAAAAATCACAAGTCCTGGAAGAAGTCCTGTATAGCAGTGCAGAGAAAGGAAAGATGTCTGGGAAATTAAGACACTAGGTAAAACTAAACATTTACCTAAGAAACTAGTCATAATTTTTAGGTTTCAAAAAAAAGTCTTCCTTATTACTTTCATAAATTGTAATTCATTAATTACTTACTATGCCCTATCCCCACTCTCCATGTGCGGCACACCATGCGAAATATTACAAACAGAATCTTCTTTTATTCACATGGTAACCTTAACCTTAGGTGTTATTCCCAAATGTGCATATAAGCTAACTGAGATTCTGGTATGCAAACTGGTTTGCTCAATGGTACTGTTGAGATCTAAGTTTGCAATGCCATGTTGCAAGTACCATATCATCCATTCTTTTTTTTTGCTTTAATTTATTCAATAGATATTTACTGAGGAATAACCATGTTCCAGGACCTAATTAAGGTCTTGGAGACACAGAGATGAACAAGGCAGAAAAGGACCCTGATGTCTTCTGGTTTATATTCTAGTGGAAGAGGAATGGGCAGACAATTAAAAAGTGAATAAACCAGAAAAACAGAGGGAAAAGTGATTTATGTGTTTTCTCTTATTGGAATGTAAACTTGAGAACAAAGTTGGTGTTCGTCTTTTCGGCATTATATGCCCAAGTGCCTGAAAGAGCTTTCAGCACAGAGCAGGAGCTTGATCAATACTTTCAATTGACCAAAAATAAAATAGCAAGTAACAGAAAGTACCGAGTAGAAAGTGAAATGATGATGTGACACAGGGGGACTGATGAATTACTTCGGATTAGGTAATCAGGGAGAGCCTCACTGAACAGACTGGCATTTCAACCAAGGTCTGAAGGACTAGAAGAAGACAACCATGCAAATATCTGGATAAATAACACCCCAGACTCAAATGAACAGCTAGTGCGAAGGCCCTGAGGTGAAAATAGGCTTGATGGTCTTTAGCCAAAAAGAAAAGAGTTAGTGTCCTGAAGGGTGGGGAGTTCGGAGGATAAGAGATAAAGCCAAAGAAATGAACAGGACAATGTTACGTGTGGCCTAGCAGGCCATTAGGATGAGTATGGATTTTATTTTAAATGTGATGAAAACCACTGGAAGGTTTTAAACAGGAAGTCAGGAAACTAACACAATCTTTTGTAGTAGTTCAGGAAAAATGTGATAGAGGCTTAAACTAAGGGGTAGGGATGGAAATGGAAGGAAAGCGTCAATGTTACTCATTGATGGGCTACTTATTAATGGTTTGGTTGTGGGGAGCTGTGTGTGTGTGTGTGTGTGTGTGTGTAAGGGAACTGGCAAGTCAAGGATGACTGTTAACTTTCTGACCTTGTTTTTTTGGACAGAGTGGTGACATTTCCTTAGATGTGGGAGGCTGGGACAAAAGTCTGTACTAGCTTTCTAGAGCTATATTAACAAAGTAGCACAAACTATGTGGCTTAAACAACAGAATTTATTCTCATAATTCTGGAGGTTAGAAGTCTGAGATCTAGCTGTCTGTTGCTAGGACTGATGCCCTCTGAGGGCTGTGAGAGAGAATCTGCTTCATGCCTGCTATGGTTTGAATGGATCCTTTCCAAAATTGAGGGGCTGCCAATGTGATGGTATTTATTTATTTACTTGTTTTTTTTTTTTTTTTTTTTGAGATGGAGTCTCGCTTTGTCACCCAGGCTGGAGTGCAGTGGTACAATATCGGCTCACTGCAAGCTCTGCCTCCCGAGTTCACGTCATTCCCTCGCCTCAGCCTAATTTTTTGGATTTTTATTAAAGACGAGGTTTCACCGTGTTAGCCAGGATGGTCTCTATCTCCAGACCTTGTGATCCACCTGCCTCAGCCTCCCAAAGTGCTGGGATTACAGGTGTGAGCCACCGCGCCCGGCCACCAATGTGACAGTATTAAGAGGTGAGGCTTTTAAGAGCTGATGAGGCCCTGAGGGCTCCTCTCTTGTGAATGCAATTAAGTCCCTTATGGTAGAGGCTTCACACAGCATTCAGTCCCATGCAACTTCTGCCACATGAGCACACAGCACTCCTCCCCTCCGGAGGAGCTGCCCTCACCAGATGATTGAACCTGCTGGTTCCTTGATCTTGGACTTCCCAGCCTCCAGAATGGTGAGAAATAGATTTCTGTTCTTCATAAATTACTGAGACTCGTATTCTGTTACAGCAGCGCAAGTGGACTAGGACACTGCCTCTTTCCTAGGTTCTGGTGGTTGCTGGAAATCCATGCCCACCCTTGGCTTGTAGATGCATCGCCCCATTTCTGCCTTCATCTCTACCTGGTGCTGTTCCTATGTGAGCAGGTTGAGTGGGGAGGGGAACTCACAGTTTCTCTGTTGGTCATTTTAAATAAGATTTGACTGTTAGACTCAAAGCAGTGATATCAGTTACTATAGGAGAGCAGAGAAAAAAGAGGCAGATCACAGCTGGGAAGGTTTCATGGAGAAGGGGCTAAGGATGGATAGAGAGCTTTGGCACCGTCAAATGTCAGGCTCCTCTGAGACTCCCAAGCCATTTGGATAAGTAAATGGATAAATAAATGTGTTGTAACTACAGAGAAGCACTTATCGTTCTTCCCTTCACAGAAGGGAAGATTACCAAGAAATTATTACTTGTTACTCTGATCAGTAACTTTCACCATTTCCAGACGGAGCTGACAGCTACCTAGTAGGGAATGCTGAGTTAGAAATATCCCTTGCTTCCCAGTAAAAGAATTTCTCTTTCTGTCTCTGCTAAGACAGCAGGTCTCTACTGCTGTTGGTTTAGTCTTGCCTGTGCCCTGAAATATAAAATGAAGATAATGAGGAAAACAAAATCACTGGATTAGAAATGACTCTTACTTCTACCTCAGCATGATTAGATATGATTTTAGGAATCTGCAAAAAATTCTAGTCTGGTCGTGTAGCTTCCTTGATTAAAGAGACCTTTACTTGCTTCCTACTGCTTTTAGGCATGAGACTCCAATCCGAAACTTTGCCAAGAAGAGCTTGCATGTGCTGGCTTGGCCTAATTCTCTCTTGTCTGCATTCCAGTCTCAGTGGCCTTCCTTTATTTCTCATCCGACTTCCTAACACAACTTGCTCCCTCTTGACTTAAGAGCTTTGTATGTATGACATGTACCTCCCTTGTAAACTTGAGCTTTTTCCCCCCTCCCTCTTCAATCTTGTTTTTTATTCATCCTCCAGGTGACTGAAGTGCCTAAGCTTTTAGGGGGCATCAAAACCTATTCCATCCTTGTCACTTGGTATTCCCCACTCGTCTGCTGCTTCTTTCTGTAATGACTTTCAAAGGAATAGGTAGGTTTTGATGGTGAATCTTTTGTAAACCACGAAATTTTTTGATATTCTCTGTATCACCACTAGGGGGAGGGCTGCCCAAGTTTTATGGTTCAGAGCTTTGGTTACAGCTTACCTGATGGAATGAAGTCCAAAAGAACAAAGTTAAGGACAGCCACCCAGCCACAGTGGGGAAGCCAGAGGGGAAGGCAGTGTTAGTGCTGGACATTAAATAAATAAAATGACACAGGACAAAAAATTAGAGGAATGGTCACTGGTGATTACAGGTGTTAGAAACGTAGCATTGGTTGTTTAAAAATGGATAATAAACGCCCTTGAGAGAAGACATCTTTGCAAAGGGTACTGCTAGAAGCTTTGGTGAGTGGGGACTCTTTATTTACTATTTCTTTTTTGTTGTTGTTTGTTTATTTTATTTTATTTTTTTGAGATGGAGTCTCGCTCTGTTGCCAGGCTGGAGTGCAGTGGCGCAATCTCACCTCACTGCAATCTCCACCTCCCGGGTTCAAGTGATTCTCCTGCCTCAGCCTCCCCAGTAGCTGGGACTACAGGCACCCACCACCATGCCCAGCTAATTTTCGTATTTTTAGCAGAGATGGGGTTTCACCATGTTGGCCAGGATAGTCTCAATCTCCTGACCTCGTGATCCACCCGCCTCGACCTCCCAAAGTGCTGGGATTACAGGCGTGAGCCACTGTGCCCAGCTTATTTACTATTTCTTGTTCTTTCTCTGCCCCACTAGAGGAAACTGAAGAGAATCACGTAGAAAATTCAACTGGGAATTATGTAAAACTTTTGATAGAATTGATTTTCGGTGGAGGTGGAGGGCGGGAGAACATAACAGGGCAAGAGGGTGGTGGTGAAAAGCTTGGACTCTAGTGCTGGAATCTTTGCATTTGACTCCCAGCTCTATTATCAACTAGTTGGGTTACCTTGGATAAGTTACATTACTTCTCTATACCTTAGTTTTCTCATCTCTAAATTGAAAATAATATTAGTCCTTAGAGGGTTATTGAGAGAAGCAATAACAGCTGAAAACATCATGCTTATTACATATCAGACATTATTTTAAGTGCTTTATATCTGAATCCTTTAGTCCTCACATCAACCCTGTGAAACAGGGATCACTGTTATTATTATTATCTCTATCTTACAGCTGAAGAAAAGGGGGCATAGAGGAGTTAGAAACTTGCTAAGGTCGCACAGCTAGATGTGGCAGAGCCAGGATTCAAGCCCATCAGCTACTTAGTGCCTGGTTTAACTTAGGTATTCAGCACACATTAGACATTATTCTGCAATTTCCTGGGTAATCGCTGCCTAGCTGTAGTTGGTGGTTCAACAGTCAGGCATCTATTTTTCATCATCTCACTTTGTGTAAGAGGATGTAGGGAGGGGGTGAAGTCTGGCAGAGGAGAAACCAACCAATGCTTGGTAGGTGCAGCTTCATGACTGGTTTGTCTTGCTTTATGAGAGGATTCTGGAATATTTGGGATATGAGCAGTACTATTTCAGAGTCCACTTGTATGGCCAGCCCGAGGAAACTGAGGCTTCCTATTTTTGTGTAAAACATACCATTGTTGCTCCACTTCCGTGAGGCCTGAGAGGATCACAGTGCTGTCTTGGCACCCCCAAGCCCCTCAGCTCACAGTTTGGGGAGGATGGAACTAGGTTCCACCTTGAGCCCCCGGGTGGATATCTTTGTTCTCACTGAGAACTCTGGAGGCAACAATGTGCAGAAGCTGTTTAAAGGAATAGGATTTCAACCAGCATGCTGAAGGGAAACAAGAAAACCCTTTATGAGAACATGTGGCCCACCCTGGGGACTGCTAGAAATAGAGAATTTAGAATTGGGAAACCAGGAGACTGTTAACATGTGGGTGAGATCAACAGGCATCCAAGAGTGACTGCCCTCAAAGGGAACACATTTAAACAGGCTATTAGGCCTTGGGTAATAGGAGAAATATGGATCTATTTCCTTCCAATTAAGCTATTCTCTCTATTTTATGAAAGGGATATGCCTGATATATTGTATAGTATTTATTCCCTGGGACGTCCACCTCATATCCCTCAGAAATCTGTCTTCTTGCACCAAAGTTTGATTGATTTGAGAGGTGGAAGCTATAGACAGATACCAAGTTGTAATTCAAGTTGAATTTATGGCTCAATCTTTACACAAAATAGTAGTAAACACAGATTTTGAAAACATATTCTCTTAGGAGAGTTCCTGGTGCTGTTCTGTGGGATTTACTATATAAATAAAGAACAAAAATCAATGTTATTAAAAATCAATATTTTAGTTATTTAACTGACTGGTGTATCCATCATTTAGAAACAGAGGCATATGCTTGGAACCTGTACATATCCTCAGTATGGGCATCTGTGTTACCTCCAAGAGTGAGGACAGGTCAGCATCTGCCTATCTGGTTTTATATGATGCCCAGAATCCTGCAGGTTGTAGATGGATGCTCTGTTGATATTCTTTGAAGATAACGAGGCCAGTGATTTCTTCCAGTCACTCACTAGAGAGTACATTTGGAAAATATATCTAACTCTCCCAAGAACAAATGACCCTATGAGATGGGAAAGACTGAGATTCCTCTGCTAGAGACATGGATCAGAAGGACACGTAACCAGCTTCAGAGGGTAGAGGGATGTCAACATGTACTTGGTTGCCACAAAGTAATGTTATTTCTATCGAATTTATTCTAGTCTGGTCAAGATTAATAAATTTATAGTCAATGTTTCATTGGCATACTAAAGATGTAGGGCAGCAAACACTAATTTCTCTCCCCTTCTTTCAGTCCCCTTTCCAGAACAACAATTGGTTCTGGAATGTGACAAAGATGCGGCAGGATTGTATAAAACATGATAGGAGTTAGCTGCTACAGTGAGGGTTTGTGAATATTCTATCAGATTGAGAAAACTTTACCTGTGAAGTTGCTTCCAAATATTCATCAGTCCCTGGTGTGATACAATGGCTCACTGCTATGGAGGGTAGATAAACTGGAAATGATGCCCCCATGTTTGAAAAGCTTTAATACAGGTATACGTGGAATTATTAGTAAGGTTGGATGAGAAATGCTGGTAGTTTCATTGAGCCTTCCCAGAGCAAAAATTTCCCATAACAATTTTTAAAACAATAAAACTCGAGGCCTTAAGTATAAATAATACCTAACATGTACTGAGGACTTACATCTGGGCGAGTAGACAAGTACATCTGAGAAGTGAGCCAAACAACTCGGCATCTGCAATAGACTAAATGTTTGTGTCCCCCTCAAATTC
This sequence comes from Symphalangus syndactylus, assembly GCF_028878055.3. Lineage (NCBI taxonomy): Eukaryota > Metazoa > Chordata > Mammalia > Primates > Hylobatidae > Symphalangus > Symphalangus syndactylus. The sequence goes on from NC_072438.2 coordinate 30,660,279, forward strand.
ACGTGTTAACTCTTAACCCACAAGGTAATGGTGTTAGGGGATAGGGCCTTAGGAATTAAATGGGATTAGTGTCCTTCTTATAAAAGGGACTGTAGAAAGCTTCCTCCTGCCTTCTGCTGTGTGAAGACCAGTGAGAAGACAGCTGTCTGTGAACCAGGCAGCAGGCCTTCACCAGACACTGATTCTGCTGGCCCTTCGATCTTGAACTTCCAGCCCCCAGAACTATGAGAAATAAACTTTTGTTGTTTGTAAGTCACCCAGTCTATGGTGTTCTGTTATATAGCAGCCTGAAAAGACTAAGATAGTATCTTTGTTGTTTTGAGTTGTACAACATTAGGCAGGCTGGGTTTGCAACTCTGATACTAAGCATTTATTCTTGCATTGGCTGCTGAACAGTCAAGCATGAGGAAGAAGGCAAGTTGCTTTTTTCTATACTGAAGTTCTGTTCCAATTAAGCTTGACTATGGGAACATAAGTACAGATAATACACAGCCAAGAGACTTAAACAGATTGTAAAATAGTAATAATAGAATTTTACCATACAAATTTTAATATTGCTTTGCTGTTCCTGATTTTCTTTTTTTTTTAAATGGGGCTTTGTATTTAACATAGTTTGAGCAATTTACTAAAAATAAGTAAGTCTGGGGTCGAGAATAGTATGGTAAAAATTACATTTCATTGGATCTAGACTTTAATGGACAGATAGCAGTGTGAAAAACAAAATCAAGTCAAAGTATCTCTGGGATAAAATATCCTTCTTTGTAAAATGTAGAGAGCTAGACTAGACCATCTCCAAGGTTCTGTTTAGTACTGAATTCTATGATTTATAATGTGGGATATATATATATTTGTCAGTTAGGAATTCACCAGAAGTGCTATTATGACTGTTTTGCCTGGACATCTGACATTCCTCAAATGTAACTCACAAGAAGTATCTACATGGCAGTACTGATCCACTGATTAATATACTAGAGGAGCAGTACTAGAAAAGGAACACACTGGACTTTAATTCACAGCTGAAAGTGCAAATACAACATCACAGGCAGAGACAATTATGGTTGAGATCCTTAGAAAAACAAACAACAGTTAAAAAAACAGTCGGTTAACGCATCAAAGTAGACATTGCTGGGAGAAAAAAATCATATTAGCATATATACACTGGCATCTTAAAAGTGGCTGGAGAGAAGAGAGAGTAAAAGAAAAGGAAACATAAAGGGAGAGAGAATAGGGTGGAAAGAGAATGGGAAGGAACAAAGCCATGAAGGGAAGGAGGGTGCAGATGGACTTTGTTGTGACTAAGAGAATGAATGGCTTTTGAATCAATGAATTTGATGCTCAGCTCTGTCGTGATATACTCCTAATTGTGTGACTTTGGGCAGTTTCTTTTTTCTCTGAGCCTGAGTTTTCTCGTTCATAAAGTGTGTCTAATAATACCTTGTGTCTATTTTCTTACCTCATTGCAATGTTATAAGATGACACAAATAAGCACTTCACTAAGAGCCTGGTCACATCTCTTCAGGCTTTAGCTGTTATTAGAATTGCTGTTGTTGTTGTGAGGATTAAATGCAAAATGAATCTGAAATTCTTAAGCAATTTCTGGCACCTGGTAAGCAGAAAATGGTAGCAAAAAACATTGATTGATAATGTGTTAATAATGACCTCTATTTATTAAGCACTACAACCTGGCAAGGTTGGATTATGACATCCACTTTATGGTGAAAAAAACTGAGGCGTAAAAGTTAACCGACCCACAACCGTACTGCTGGGAAAGTATGTGTTCAAAGATGTTATTCTGTGTAGCTAGACATGTGAATGTTCTTTTTCCTGCAACATTGCCAGGTACCACCTTTGGCTCATCAATATTTAATAGTTTATTTATTTATAGTCTATAATAACCTTGTGAGGTGAGTATTCTGCTTTTCTTCTATAGAACATCCCAGAAGGATGATTGTATTAGTCTGTTCTCACATTGCTATAAAGAAATACCTGAGACTGGGTAATTTATAAAGAAAAGAGGTTTCATGGGCTCACGATTGCACATACTGTACAGGAAGGAAGGTGCTGGCATCTGGTTGGCTTCTGGGGAGGCCCTAGGAAACTTACAATCATGATGGAAGGTGAAAGGGAAGCAGGCATGAGATACGGTGGAGGGAGGTGCTACACACTTTTAAACAATCAGCTCTCACTGTACCAAGGGGGTAACCCACCTCCATGATCCAATCACCTCCCACCAGGCCCCACCTCCTACATTGGGTATTACAATGCCATATGAGATTTGGGCAGGGATACAGATTCAAACCATATCAATGATCTATCCATAATTCTGAGATTTCAGTGCGTCCTCTCCACATAGGCATGAGTATTACATAAACTATTAAGTATATAACCCTCTGCAGACCAGTATTATTTAATGGAAATATAATGTCAGCCCAAAAGGAGCTGTGTATGTGATTTAAAATTTTCTAGTAGCCATATTGAAAAAGTAAAAAGAAACTAGTGAAATTACTTTTAATAATGTATTTTACTTAACTCAATACAGCCAAAGTATTTTCACTTAAATATATGTTCAATATAAAAATGACTCACGAGATACTTTACATTCCTTATTTTCTTGTGCTTAGTCCTTGAAATTCAGTGTGTGTTTTACACTTACAGCGTGTGTCAGTCTAGACTAGCCACATTTCAAGTGCTCACAGTTCACACGTGGACAGTGGCACCATGTTGGATTGGGTAGCTTTAGACAATTGCTTTGTCAATTTCGATGCTTCTCTAGCCTATGGAAGGCACTGAAGTTGGAAGCCACAGCAAGATTGTCATAGTATAACAAAAAGGAAAAATGTGATCAAAGATTTCACGAATTAATCCAGTCAATGAAATTTTGAACTGCACTTGCTAACTTATTTTGCCCTTAAAGAAAAAAAAAGTGTTTTATTCACTCAGGACAGGACTTTGGTTCTTTTTTTATTTTTGTAACTACATTTTTTTAAAAATGTAGGATTTCATGTGGAACAGAAGTAAATATTTAGAATTCATTTACCGGATATTTAGGGAATACAAAATAGGGAGATGGCAGAATGAGAATTGTGAGGATGTCATCAAAGCCTTTTATCAGCAAAGCTGTCACTATTTATAGAGACGTAATCTGACAGGCACTACGTTGAGTTTGCTTTGGTTGAGAGCTTCCACTTATAAGGTGATTTTTATGAACTCAACTCAGAAATTCATGAGAAAAGGCAAAAGACTATATCACATGCTTCTTCCTCTTTTATTTACTGGTCACTAGAATCAGATGTGAGAACTCTTAAATTTGGAGATTTTTAAGTCCCATGATGAACTAGATAATAGTTAAAGTTGACAGTAAGGACTAAAGAGTTTCAAGAAAATGCTAAACATCTGTCACTCAGAAGCCACACTTATGTAATACTTTGCTCAAATGTTTAATAGTTCCAGAGAGCAGCAGTGGTTACCTAACAGCACCTTCCAAAAAACCTGAACAGTAACCAGCTCCGTTTTTATGTTCATAGGTCAAGCAACCAAAATACATGTTTGTGCCTGAATTGTATGTAACAATCTTAGGTGTTTACACTTGTATAGGTTAGTTCCTTATTTTATATCCCTTGCTTGACTTTTTTTCATCTACACTATTGCTTTATCAAACTCTCTTTATTTTTATTATAATTCTAGAACAATTAGAAATAGTAGTAATTAAATTGCTGAAATCTGCCTGTGTAAAGTCAAGTAAGAACATTTCAATTCTATCAGTATGGGTGTTAATTATTTTAGGCAAGCTGTCATTTAGGCTTTCTAAAGTGGATTTTGTTCTTGCAGTCAAGAACATTGCTTAGTGCAGAATTAATTAATCATTATAAATATAAAACCTGCAGTATCAGCTCCTATGTTCAGAAAGGTTTCAAGAGGCAAGGTTGAAAGAGTCAACAGGCTGCTAAAGGGAATCTTATCATATGCCCTCACCCCCAATCTGATAAAAGGACAATTAAACTATGTACTCCATCTTTTCATAGGTCCTTACTTCAAGTATCAGTTCAAAAATTGGAAGTGAATACTTTTTACAACACAAAGGATTTTTTTTTCCTTTTATGGAATATCTTCTTTTAAAGAGATTTTTAAAAGTAAGATTACAAGGAAATGGCTGAAAATTGAAATTTGCTTTGGCTAAAGGAAGATCTTAAAACAAAACAGCAAAACAATTTTATTCTCATAGCACTATGATGAATAGAACATATGTTTTCAGTGGGCTCTGAATTTTCCCAAATACCCAGTAGCTACTTAGGAAATATTCTATATAATGGCCGTAATAATTGTATTCCTCACAATAAGGCTCACAGTCATTTTGCTGCAGGAGAAAAAGCTCACTTTCTGCATCATGTTCTTACTGTTTTTTAAAATAATGTCTCCATGATATTGTTTCATTTCTCTGCCCTACAGTGAAAGCTAAATTCTACCAAATTAAACTGGAATACATTGACCAAAACACAGAGATCATAACTATACAGGTAAAGAAACATGTTGGCATAGTGATCTAGATAACAATATTAACGAACATTAATTAACTGACTACATGATAGCCACTCCAGATGCTTAAATATTATTGCTTAGGATAAATGCTTTGTATATAATTATCTCATTTGTCTTTACCACTCAGAGGCAAAGGTGTTCCTCCATATAAAAACATTTGCATAATTTTTTATATTACATTGCTAATATTTCAAAATTTTAAAACTGTTTAGGCCTGACTCAGTGGCTGACACCTGTAATCCCAGCACTTTTGGGAGTTGAGATGAGGGCATTGCTTGAGTCCAAGAACTCTAGACAAGCCTTGGCAACATCACAAGATGCTGTCTCTACAAAAATAAAATATTAGCTGGGGATGGTGGGGCACACCTGCCATCCTAGCTACTTGGGAAGCTGACGCAGGAGGATTGCTTGAGCCCAGGAGTTTGAGGCTACGGTGAGCTACGATTACATCACTGCAATCCATGCAGGGAGGCAGAGTGAGACCCTTTCTCAGAAACAACAACAATCCAACTGAACCAAAACAAAACAATTTTTTTCAAGTATGTTTATTTACAAATATGTGAGCATTTGATCTTCACCAGGTACTCTCCTAAGAACAAGACAATATGCACTGCATCTCAAACTTGAATGTATGCATAACAGCTCAATCTTGTCACACTGCAGATTCTAACTCAGTAGGTCTGGGTGGGGCCTGAGATTCCGCATTTCTAATAGCCTCCCTGGTGATATCCACATGGCTGGCTTGAGTACCACACTTTGAAAACAAGGACAGAGTCTATAGCTAGAGCAATTTTGATAATAAAGGTCAAAGGACCATGGCATGATTGTTCTGGAAAGCTAATTAGTCACTGCAGCTTTGGGAAACAGGCCAAAGACTAACAGTTGAGTTGGGCCTTGAATAATGAGTAAAAATAAGTGTGTGTTGGGGGAGTTGCTTAGTATGTTCCTACTGGTTAATGAGTTGGTAGAAAAGATGTAGAATGTGTTCATGTTGTAAACCACATTGGGATATCTACAGGGTGTTCGGCTCTCTCAGAAGAGGATCACCAGGGATCTGTTTGTTTTATTAGGATCCACACCTGCATCTGATGTGGCCCTTCCAGTTGTTCCTTCTTCAGTAATGGTAACAGGAGCATCTACCTGCATTTGGGCAGGTGGCAACTGAAAAGTGTGATACCATCTGTGCCATACAGAGCATGAACTATGCAAGCACCCACCATTTATTAGTTTATTTAAAAATATATCATTTTAAGATTAGCAGCACTATAGTTATGTATCTAATGAGATTTTATTTGATTTGGCATCCAATTTTTAAAAACCTATCTTTTAAAAATTTATTATGCTTTAAGTTCTAGGATATGAAATATATATCCTATATATACCTATGTATATATATATATACACACACACACACACACACGTGCAGAACGTGCAAGTTTGTTACATAGCTATACATGTGCCATGGTGGTTTGCTGCACCCATCAACCCATCACCTACATTAGGTATTTCTCCTAATGCTATCCCTCCCTTAGCCCTCCACTCCCCGAGAGCCCCAGTGTGTGATGTTTCCCTCCCCATGTCCATGTGTTCTCATTGTTCAACTCCCACTTATCAGTGAGAACATGCGGTGTTTGGTTTTCTGTTCTTGTGTTAGTTTGCTGAGAATGATGGTTTCCAGCGTCATCTATGTCCCTGCAAAGGACATGAACTCATCCTTTTTTATGGCTGCATAGAATTCCATGGTGTATATGTGCCACATTTTCTTTATCCAGTCTATCATTGATGGGCATTTGGGTTGGTTCCAAGTCTTCGCTATTGTGAACAGTGCTGCAATAAACATATGTGTGCGTGTGTCTTTATATTGGAATGATTTATAATTCTTTGAGTACATACCCAGTAATGATATTGCTGGGTAAAATGGTGTTTCTGGTTCTAGATCCTTGAGGAATCACCACACTGTCTTCCACAATGGTTGAACTAATTTACACTCCCACCAACAGTGTAAAAGCATTCCTATTTCTCCACATCCTCTCCAGCATCTGTTGTAAAAATCTATTTTTAAAGCACATCTTAGTTGTGACCATTCAGAAGTCAAACCAGGTTGGCACACTGTAACTCATTGGAGCCTAACTTGAATATATTTTTATGTAATCAGCTAGGGGGAATTTTTGAGTGACCTGTCTCTAATAGCCTTTTAAAAATTTGTTTTATGTGTTTTGTACTTTCCAAGACTATGTCTATGGTCTAATGATATAAATAACCATTTTTACTAGAGAGAGTTCTATGGTCTTTGGGTAAAAGTTACTGCTTCTGGTTTTGCAAAAGAGGCATTTTTCTAGGATGAAGTGCCCCTTTGTTTACATATTGCATCTGTAAATTATTATTTTTTTTCTCCCAAAGTCACATCTATTCTGAACTCCTACAAAGGATAGTTTCAGGTCGTTGCTTTTTTTTTCCTAGCCTTGGTTCACTGACATTTATTCACAAACTTAAATGCCTTAATGGTTTCTCCTTGTCCGTTGAAAAGACTCTACAATCAAGGCTTTTCATAGTATGGTCTAAGCTTAAACTTAAATCCAACTCTAGAATTTGCTATCCTTTCTCTTCCACCCCATATACTGTGTACCTAATGATGTTGCTCTTGTTCTTTTTGCCTCGAATAAGTCCTTTAATGGTATGGTCTGACTTGAAGACATTTTGAAAGACCAGTCCAGAGCCAACTTGAAGCATGTGGTGATTGGGAACAGGAGGGGAGGGGACTGGTGACTTTCAGAGCCTATACAGAAGCTTCATGGAAGGAGCAAGTAGCCCCTTCATCGTCATCTCATTGACTCTATGTACAGGTAGCTCAAAAGAGGTGGAGAGTTCTAAAGATTTAGGCAGCAAATGCAACACCAATTTCTTTTTTGTTGTTGTTGTTGAGACCGAATTTCTTTCTTGTTGCCCAGGCTGGAGTACAATGGCGTGATCTCGGCTCACTGCAACCTCCGCCTCCCAGGTTCATGCGATTTTCCTGCCTCAGCATCCAGAGTAGCTGAGATTACAGGGATGCACCACCACGCCTGGCTAATTCTGCATTTTTTGTAGAGATGGGGTTTCACCATGTTGGTCACGCTGGTCTTGAACTCCTGAGCTCAGGTGATCTGCCCACCTCCGCCTCCCAAAGTGCTGGAATTACAGGTGTGAGCCATCGTGTCTGGGTGCAACATCAATTTCTTATGCCTATAACTAACAGTTAAAGACTTAAACCTCAAATGCCTGTGGTCTATAGCCCGGTGGAACTTTCGTTTTAACACTTATTTTAAGTTCGGGATACAAGTGCAAATTTTTCACACAAGTAAACTTGTGTCATGGGGGTTTGTTGTACCGATTATTTCATCACCTGGGTATTAATCCTAGTACCCATCAGTTGTTCTTCCCAATCATCTCTCTCCTCCCACCCTCCATCCTCTGAAAGATCCCAGTGTGTATTGTTTCCCTCTATGTGTCCATGTGTTCTCATCACCTAGCTCCCACTTATAAGTAAGAACATGCAGTATTTGGTTTTCTGTTCCTGTGTTAGTTTGCTAAGGATATTAGCCTCAAGCTCCACCCGTGTCCCGCAAAGGACATGATCTCATTCTTTTTTATGGCTGCATAGTATTCCATGGTGTATATGTACTACATTTTCTTTATCCAGTCTATCATTGATGGGCATTTAGGTTGATTCTATGTCTTTACTAATGTGAATAGTGCTGCAATGAATGTATGCATGCATGTGTCGTTATAATAGAGTGATTTATATTCCTTTAGGGATATACCCAGTAATGAGATTGCCGGGTTGAATGGGATTTATATCCTTTACATTTTAAAGTCCTGGCCATAAGTAGTGTCCAAGAAGCACAATAAAGGTGACTATCCATTTACCAGTGTTCAAAAAGTCAACACACTGAAGCTCTGCCCACTTTGAGATGAGCCTTACCTGGAATGAAAATGCATTTTTTGTACAACTAATCTCGCCTCAGCTGAGCCTGTTAGTTCAGTCGTCCATGGAAGCCCACATAATTCCAGGCTCCCTAAACTCTGCGCATCCCCAAACAGCCATACAACTATAATAACTTTATTTGTTCTTCTGGTCCTTCCTGCCACCAATGAGGGTCAATATTTCCAGAAGCCTGGCTATACTGAGAGAGAAAATGACTTTTGCTTCTGTTTCCAAAGATAGGTTTTACCATATAATGAGGCAAGGCCGTCTGTCAAACGTCAGGGAAGCTGTAGATTGTACAGAAGGCAGGCTGTAACAGATGACCCAGGGGAAGTTTTTGTTAGCTAGGAAGAACAGTAAAGCCCTCTAAGCTTCAAGGTTGTTCAGACCAGAGAGAAAGAGGAAGAACAAGAGAGGAAGAGGGGCTGAGGAAAGACAGGAGAGACAAAGATGGTGGGGAGAGGAGGAGAGAGAAGGAAGGGGAGGAAGGGGAGAGAGGAGAGGAGGAAGGGCAGAGAGGAGGGGAGGAAGTGGAGAGAGGATAAAAGGGAGAGAAAGAAATAAAGTTGGTGGGGGTGGAGACAAAGAAAGAGGACTGCATACATGAGTTCCCAATGTGTGTTTTGGCTCCCTGCTTAGGGCTAGTACCATGTTTGTGGCTTAGGAAAAGGTATATGGGGTAGGAATTAAGGCAGCCTCACACAGCCCCTCAAATTTCAGTGAGATCTGGAGACGCAATATGCAATTCCCAGGCCCCCTTAGGTTGTTGGGAAATGCTGAGAAGACCTATTGATTAGGAAGGGCTTGGGCTGGGGATGAGGACACCACAGGGTGGGCATTCTGAGTATCAGCCACAGAAGGGGCCACAGGCCACAGTGGTGCATGTTGGTGCCATACCCAGGGGATCCAGGCATATCTTGCCACAGCCAAGAGGACTCTGGTGCAAGACATCCCATGACCTGGTGAAATAGACCATAATGGAGTCCAGGGAGGCCTGAGGGGAAAACAGACCTGACAACTGCTCCCCCTGCTAATACCAGGGGGTAGGCAGGATCCCCTTGGGACTTCAGATCAGGTTTAAGGGGAGAAATAAAAAAAAAAAGAGTGGGCAGAGATGCTGAAAACAAAGAAAACAACAAACAACAAAACAAAACACGCTGGAAATATGTTCAGACAAAAAAATAGAAAAACTGTAAGAGATTAAGTTTAAATAAAAAATGGTGGAACAATCTTGAAATGGCATAATTGAGTCTGTTGACCCCTGAAAGGTACGAATTAAAGCTCATGAACAATTTGAGTTGAACTGCTCAACTCAAGTATTTTTATGCAAAAATAGTTACATGAGTCAAAGTGTGTAAACTTCAACCTATCCCTGCCATAATGCAAATGTCACTTCCTCCCTGAAACCTTTTCCATTGCTGCACTTGAATGTTTTCTCTTACTCTATGTAACTTTCCTGTGTAACCTACTTTTGATTGTCTTGGTTCATAGAAATTGCTAACTTATAGACTCATAGATGCACAGAATAAAGAAGGACCAAATGGACCATCATTTAGAACTGTTCTCCCTCCCAAAAGATAATAATGTAATCTTTGAGGGCAGAAATAATCCCTTTTTTATAGCCCAAGGTACCATGGTAGGGCTTTGCTCATCCTAGGTATAATCCATGTGTGTTGAGCATAGGAGGTAAAGTCCTGTGGTTTTCTCACTTGTGAAATAAAGATAATAATGCTATCTTGTAGGTGGACAACATTAACCCTTCCTTCAACTTATCTTAAATCTTTTGAAAGGATTTCACCCTTTTCAGTGACAGTAGGAACCAGAGAGAACAATAAGCAAAGGTTTTTCATTGTGTAGCTTTATAATTGTTGTTTTGTTGTTTAAACTCACATGGGCTGTTCAGAGCCTCATCAACGTGGAATTGAATGAATGGACTTCAAAAGCTGACTTTGATCTCATCAGCTTAATTGAGACAGCAGCTAGATTATAAGAAAAGGAGTATTTTTATTTCCAGTTAAGCCTTGTTTCAAAGTAAGCAGAGCTGCAAATTTCGGAGTTTCTAAACTGTCAATATGTGTAATAATATCTTTATTGTTGTTTGCTTTTATTGTGTTTTCACCTAAGACTTCAGAATAGAACTTGAAAATTCAGAGGGCGAGTAAGTTCCACTGGGACACAGAAAAACTAGTATTTTAGATGTGAAACATTAAGTTGTCTTCTAGTTTTAAAGAACAATAGATTGGCTGCCCCTGAATTATTATTATTACTATCATTATTCCTCTCCTTCCACTTTCTGTCTGTCCTTTCTTTCCTCCCTCCCCTTTCTCTCCTTCCCCCTCCCTTTCCATTTTTGAGGAACCACATATAGAGAGGGTTAACAACAGGAATCTGGAGTCATTAATTCAAATTCTCCTCCTTTATCCTCCTGCTTCACTTTGTTTTTTGATTTTTTGATTATAGCGTTTCTGGCAATGGTTTTATATTTCGAATGCCTGGACACTGGCTTTAATCATGAAAGAGTTGTGGGTTTTATTAATAAACAGAGACTGATAGTGTTCTAGATATGTTGGAAAAGCCTCTTTGAATAACGGAGGAGAAGAAGTTGCATGAGATTATCACAAACTCACAGGCCAAAAATTTACCAAGTATAGCTTGTACCTGAATGCCTTCTCTCAGAAATCAAGTGATCATGGCATTAGTGCATAGACCTGACAGAGCAGACAAACAAAATTCAAGATATTTCAGATGAACGTAAGACCAGAACTCAGGAAATGGGTTTAGTTCTAGGAACAGCAGCAGAAAGCTGAGGTAGAATTAAAAAAAAGTAAAAATAAGCAGAGAGTACAGTTGAGAAGAGCTCTATGATCACAGCTTACGGGAGAAAAAGGGGCACTACAGGTGTAATTGCTCTTAAAAATGTCATGAGAAAAAGAACACAGAAGAATTCAAGAATTCTGAATTCTAACTTGACTTCCAGATTGTATTCCTATCTAGGTAGGAAAATAGAACATATTTTATTTCTCAGTCTGTAAAGTTTTTTGTTTTTTCACATTTTATTCTTTTTTTTTTTACTTATTAAGTTAAAATACTTTGTTAAAAATGCATCTCCTGCCGGGTGAGGTGGCGGGCGCCTGTAGTCCCAGCTACTCGGGAGGCTGAGGCAGGAGAATGGCGTGAACCCCGGGGGGCGGAGCCTGCAGTGAGCCGAGATCGCGCCACTGCACTCCAGCCTGGGCGACAGCGAGACTCTGTCTCAAAAAAAAAAAAAAAAAAAAAAATGCATCTCCTGATGTATTATTTGGTTACTCTGCCATATTTTACATATAAGAAAACCTAGATACATGAAAAAAATGTATTGTGAAGTTTATAACGTACATGGAAGTTAAATATAGGAAAACAATAGCAAAAACAAGGGGAAGGAGGAAGTTTTCAAATTGACCCTTAATCATTATGCAATGTGCCTGTTCATTCCCTGTGATAGTCCTTTTCAAAAGTCTTCTTTGTCTGATATTAGTATAACTATTCCAGCTTTCTTGTGCATATTGTTTATATGGTATATCTTTATCCATCAGCTTACTTCTCATGTATCTATATAACAAGTTTATTATAGATAGAATATAGTCAATTTTTGCTTTTTAAAAGCAAACCTGACATTTTTTTCCTAAAATTATGGTGTTTAGAGCACATACACATACATTTTTTTTTTTTCTTTTTTTTTTTTTTTATTATACTTTAGGGTTTTAGGGTACATGTGCACAATGTGCAGGTTTGTTACATATGTATCCATGTGCCATGTTGATTTCCTGCACCCATTAACTCGTCATTTAGCATTAGGTGTATCTCCTAATGCTGTCCCTCCCCCCTCCCCCCACCCCACAACAGTCCCCGGAGCGTGATGTTCCCCTTCCTGTGTCCATGAGTTCTCATTGTTCAATTCCCACCTATGAGTGAGAACATGCGGTGTTTGGTTTTTTGTCCTTGCGATAGTTTACTGAGAATGATGTTTTCCAGTTTCATCCATGTCCCTACAAAGGACACGAACTCATCGTTTTTTATGGCTGCATAGTATTCCATGGTGTATATGTGCCACATTTTCTTAATCCAGTCTATCGTTGTTGGACATTTGGGTTGGTTCCAACTCTTTGCTATTGTGAATAGTGCCGCAATAAACATACGTGTGCAATACACATACATTTTTAAGAGACAGAGTCTTACTCTGCCATTCAGGCTAGAGTGCAGTAGCAGAATCATAGTTCACTGTAACCCCAAATTTCTGGGCTCAACAGATCCAGTGGCCTCAGCCTTTGGAGCCGCTAGGACTATGGGTGCATACCACCACACATAGCTAATTTTTTTAACTTTTTTGTAGAGATGGGTCTCGCTATGTTGCCCAGGCTGATCTTGAAGGCCTGGCCTCAAGTGATCCTTTAAATGTTTGGACAATGGTATGAGGGGCTCCATTTATACTGTTGTCCCAGGCCCTACAATGTTAGGGTGGGCTTGTTGGTAAACATCAGAACTAGAAGTAACCAGCTTACCATCTCACGAGCATTTCTCATTCCCTTGGATATCACTGAGTCTGGATTGCACTAAGTGCTGGGTTAGGGGAGTATAATTTTGCTTTTGGGACAGGGGACTGGCCTGTTGTCTATATTTTGTGGCTGTGGAAGTATTGCTATAATAATCTATATATCCTATTGACTCTTTGGACATCTGAGAAAAAGGGGTACAAAGGAGAATTTGTACTGAACTAATTCCTGAAGCAATCACCTCCATTCCAGAGTGTTCAGTTCCTGGAGGAAAGCATTAGAGATAAATGCATCTGGCTGAGATGCAGAAGAATGAAACACTGGAAAGAATAAATTTAGAACCTTAATTTCAGAATTAGTTTAGACTGTAATGTCATTGAACACTAACTTAAAAAGAAATGAGGATTTCATCTTTGGACTTAAATTTTTATCTAGGAATGTAAAGGTTTAATTGTTTAAGTTTATAAATCTGGAGCATAAATTTAGATACTAATGTTGTATTGTTTTAGTACCTTTGTGTAGTTATGGGTTGTGTTATAGGTTAAACACACAGACTTTGTGTTATGGGTTGAATTGTGTCCCCCCCACCCCCGAAACGGATGTTGAATACATTTTCTCTCAGTTCTTATCTGAGAATGTGACCTAATTTGGAAATAGTTATTGCAGAGGTAATTAGTTAAGCTAAGAGGAAGTCAGTATGTAGTAGGGTTGGCCCTTACCCTAATATGACTGGTGTCCTTAAAAGAACAAGAAAATAAGAAAGAGTGACTATAGACAAGACATCACCATTTGAAGACACAGACACAGATGTAAACGCAGATGCAGACACAGACACGGGCACATGAAGGGAAAAGACATCCATGTGACTATGGAGCAGACTGGAGTGATGCCTCAATAAGCAAGAAACCTCAAGGATTGCCGGCAAACGCCAGAAGTGAGAAGCGAGAAAGGATTCTTCTCTATAGGTTTCACAGGGAGCATGGCCCTGACAACACCTTAATTTCAGATTCCTATCCTCTAGACAATAAATTTCTGTTGTGTTAAGCCAGCAGTTTGAGGTAATTTGTAATGGTATCCCTCGGAAATACATACATTTGTACTTCTCTGGTAAGCCATGTAGGATACTTTAGTGGAGAAAATTTTGGATAGGAAATAGACTAGGAGATGAATTTGCAACCTTGCCTAGAACATGGCTTTGGCTCTATCTTGATCCATTTCAGAGGCTTCCTTAGGGAAAAGCTCAGCTGCCCTCCAGCTCTTCCAAAGAGGCAGTGGGATGAGAGAACCACTACATGCAAGTAGGAGTAAGAGTGCCCCAATAAAATGCTAATATTTCACTCCTCCCCTAACTCTATTCAGCAAGGTATCTACATTCTGGTTGACCTAGCTGAAAAATATTAGAAAAGGCCCCACTTTTCACTCTATAAATTTCTGTAATTAGCTGGGTTCACGAGGGTGTGCTAGGGGTGGGTTCCACTACGCCTTCCAGGGTAGAAATTTTGGAAGATATACTTTTGATAATTTTCCAGCACTCGCTCACTTCTCTTCCTCTGGAAAAATGTGCTTTTCTAATTGATGCGATTGAAAAGAGAATACTGAACATGCATGGCTAAATCCATTTCAGTTTTTCCTTTGGATCTAGCTGCCTGCAGCATAGATTTTCTGCTTTGGTCTTCCATATAGTTAGCACATGTGGGTCAGTATCTAACCTTGGTTTCTAAAATTAGGCAGAAATTTGGGCTTTTTATGCTAATAGAGAAAAAAATAACACGTGGCTCAAAGGTTCTGAGTAATGGTGTCTGATCTCCTTCAAATGGGTCTTCCCAGAGTGTACCTTTGGGAGTAGTAAGTATTAGAAAGCTGTAATATGCCTGCACCTTGAAGCCAGCTTTTCTCTTTTACTTTTACCTATAATAAGGGGGATACTTTGCCTTCTATCTAATGTTTCTGCCGATTTCTCAAGAGATATGTGTAGAAGACAGGTGTGATTGTTCACCATCCTAAACCCAAACATATGTTAAAGAGCTTATCCAGTGTAAAGCATGATAAAAATGCAACGGAAGCATTTATATAGCGAGAAACAGCATCAAGCCTGAAGTTGGCTCTGGATTCAAATCCTAGTTTCTTGATTAATTAGTTATTGACCCAATTACTTAGCCTACCTGAGCCTCCTCTGTAAAATATCCAGCACACAAAACCTATCTCACAGGGTTGTAAAGATTAAATGAGATAAGATATATATATAACTTACTTCATTATCTCTCTGTATCACCTAGCCTGGCATATAGTAGAACTCAACTGTGAGTTATTTTCCTCATTTCTCTTCTCTTGAACACGTGGCATTTATTTATCTCCCCCTTCCACTCCCATGCATACACATTCTGTGCACATTCATCGTGCTTATTTCACTTCATCGTAATCACTTGACCTATTTTGAGAGAGGAACATGTTTTGTTGGGAATGCTAACGATTCAGTGCAACATCTATCATATATACACTCAATGAAAATTATGCTTATTTTTTTTCCTTACCAATACAGCCCCCTTGGAACTCTAAGTTTTGCCTTATGATATACCTGCGTTTTAGAGTGTGATAAAATTACCCTAAGAAAACATCAGTCTCCTCATTTGCAAACTTATGAGTCTGTATCATAAGACTGGGAAGAAACCTTTTTGTTATAAAATTCTATGATTATATAAAACACCATAGTGTTATTACCCTTGAAATGATTTTGTTTGCAGTGTTTGCTTCACGTAATTTCCCTAATAATTAGCCAAATCTTATGTTTATAATACTTTTATACTTTTACTCTGTAGAATGATAGAGAAAAAATAAAATTCTTCTCTTTTATCAATGAAACCACAAAAAGTATGACCTCAGTGGGTGCTTCTGTTACACTGAAGCACAAAAGAGCTAATTTAAATGTGTCATTGCCATAGGTTCAGCCTGTATTGATCAATTACTTCTTTCAGTTCACATTTACTGAGCTCAACTCTGCCAAGCCCTGTGGGTACTGGGGCCATCGAGATGAATGAGATTTCTTCCCTGCCCTCAAGAGGCTCCTGATCAAAGGGGGTTAGGGGGAAGTGCAGAGTGGTTGTCACAGTGAACATATCATCATTGCATCAGTCAGGGTTCAACCACAGAAGCAGAACCGCTGCGAGACACATATAAAGAGATTTATTAAGGAATTGGCCTACACGATTGTGAGGAATATAGAGGCAAGTCTCATAGCTATAGGGCAGGTTGTCAGGAAGGGCTGGCTGAAGTTCATGGACTCAAGTGGAAACTGCTGTTCACAGATGAGATTTCTTCTTCATCAGGGGAGCCTCAGCTGCTCTGAAGACCTTTCAGCGGATTGAATCATGCTCACCTAGATTATCTAGGATCAATTCTCTTACTTAAAGTCAATTTATCATGAAGTTTCATCCCATCTACAAAATATTTTCATAGCAACACCCAGATTAGTGTTTGATTGAATAACTAGGGGCTACAGCCTAGCCAAATTGACCCAAAAAACTGCCCATCACAATCATTATTTTCAAAATCCTCATGAATCAGAGATTGAATATAGAGCTCCCTCAAAATTACAGACAATATCTGGTGAGCAAATATTGTGAGAATCTGTTACCTAAACTGCTAACAATTTCACCTCGAAAATACAATTACTAGTCTTACCATGTCTTCAAAGATTCAATACTCTTGCTGCTGTTATGTCTTAAGGGAGGAATTAGGGGGAGAAATTAGTTTTATATTGCTCCCTCTAATCCATGTGTGTGTGGAGGGGGAAAAATACAAGTATATAGTGGTACAAAAGAAATATAAATTGTTACTTCTAATAAAACATATTCCTTTTATTAGACTCACTGAATGCAGTAGTCAGCCTTTCCTAAAGTGGGTTCCACAGAACACTAGTTTCTTGAGATGAAATGCCTGTTTGCAATACTCATCTATCTATTTATCTGTATTTACAAAACATGTGTTTGATGATATGTGTAAATATATGTGTGTACATTTATATGCAAACATATTTTATAAATTTATACTTCAATTATGTGTGCATATATATTTATATATAGAAAGTTTCTGTAATAAAATGGGAGAAATGTCAAAACACATTTAAAAAGGCTTCTTTGCTACTAGATATTTCAGAGCTGTTAACATGTTGACATCATTGTCATCTTCAAAGGAGAAATTTGGAATTTAGCTTTAGTTAAACTCATTTGACCGTTAGACACCTTTATTCATGGGCTAACTCTTTGGATCATTATTCATTGCAATGGACTTTTAAGAATTGTGTAATAAAGTATTGTTTATAGGGTGAGGGATGAAAAGGATTAACAATTAAGCAACTATACAAATTCAACAAAAAATTGTGTCATGATGTGTCAGGGGTGGAAGAGAGCATAAAGGTTTTCAAGCCCAAGCACTTGTCCAATGGATAATACTTCTATTTTTCTACAATCACACAGCTGGTCAATACTTCATATATAAAAGAAACTGCAGAGTTTGACAACATGATCCATCACATTGTCTTCATCATGATTTTGATAATGCCATTTGTCTTTGTCGAAGATTTCCAACAAAAATATTTCTGAAAAGAAAACCGACTGACTAGAAGAGAAAGCAATGCCATGCAGTGTGGTCTGCAAGCATTTAATGACTGTCTGTTACATGCAGAGCATGTGATAGCTCACCACCCTTTTATGGAGGAGGTAAACATGCCCCCCAACTAATTAATGCACCACATGTCATGTCTAGTTGTAATCACATTTGTACAAAAACACAAGTGGGTTAGGCCATTTTTTCAGCTGTAGAATTAACATATCCATCACCTCACATAGATACCTGTGTGTGTGTGTGTGTGTGTGCGTGTGTGTTGAGAATCAGTAATATTTACTCTCTTAGCAAATCTTAAGTATATAGTGCATTATTATTAACTACAGTCACCATGCTGTACATGAGGTCTCCAGAACTTCTTCATCTTATAATTACAAGTTTGTATATTTTGACCAACATCTCCACATTCCCCCCAAGTCACAGCCTCTGGCAACCACCATTTTACTCTCTCTCTGTGAGTTCATTTTTTTTTTAACTTTTATTTTTATTTCAGGGGTACATGCGCAGGTTTGTTATATAGGTAAACTGTGTCACGGAGTTTGTCGTACAGATTATTTCATCACCCAGCTATTAAGCCTAGTGTCCATTAGTTATTTTTCCTGATCCTCCCCCTCCTCCCACCCTCTGCCCTCCACTATGCCCCAGTGTTTGTTGTTCCCCTCTATGTGTCCGTGTGTTCTCATCATTTAGGTCCCACTTATAGGTGAGAACATGCGGTGTTTGTTTTTCTGTTCGTATGTTAGTTTGCTAAGGGTAATGGCTTCCAGCTCCTCTCGTGTCCCTGCAAAGGACATGATCTCAGGTTCTTTTAAGGCTACATAGTATTCCATGATATATAGGTACCACATTTTCTTTATCCAGTCTATCATTGATACTATGTCTTTGCTGTTGTGAATAGTGCTGCCATGAACATAGCATGCACCTGTCTTTTTTTTTTCTTTTTCTTTTTTTGAGACGGAGTCTCTCTCTGTCACCGAGGCTGGAGTGCAGTGGTGCGATCTCATCTCACTGCAATCTCTGCCTCCCAGGTTCAAGCTATTCTCCTGCCTCAGCCTCCCAAGTAGCTGGGATTACAGGCATGCACCACCATGTCTGGCTGACTTTTGTATTTTAGTAGAGATGGGGTTTCACCATGTTGGCCAGGCTGGTCTTGAACTGATGACCTTAGTTGATTCACCCACTTTGGCCTCCCAAAGTGCTGGGATTACAGGTGTGAGCCACCATGACTGGCCACATGTGTCTTTATAATATAATGATTTGTATTCCTTTGGTTATATGCCCAGTAATGAGATTGCTGGGTCAAATGGTGGTTCTGTCTTCAGGTCTTTGAAGAATCACCACACTGCCTTTCACAATGGTTGAACTAATTTACACTCCCACCAACACTGTATAAGCATTCGCTTTTCTCCCCAACCTTGCCAACATCTGTTATTTCTTGACTTTTTAATAATAGCAATTTTGACTGGGGTGAGATGCTATCTCACTGTGCTTTTGATTTGTGTTTTTCTAATGATTAGTGATGTTGAGCTTTTTTTATATGATTGTTGTCTGCATGTATGTCTTCTTTTGGGAAATGTCTGTTTGTGAGATCACACAGCATTTGTCTTTCTCTGCCTAACTTACTTCACTTAGTATAATAACCTTACGATTCATCCATGTTGTCACAAATGGCAGGATTTCCCTTCTTTTTAAAGGCTGAATACTATTCCATTGTGTGTGTGTGTGCCACATTTTCTTTATCCGTTAATCTGCTGACAGACACTGAGCATGTTTCTCTATTTCGGTTATTGTGCGTAATGCTGCAATGAACATGGGGATGCAGATATCTCTTTGAGATAGTGACTGGCTTCCTTTGTGATTTATAAACATGGCAAGCTTTTACCAGCCAGCCCTTTTGCGTTTGTAAACCCTACTCCCTGGAAGACGCTTCTTTCCAGATCATCCCTTGAAGGCTTATTTCCATCCTTCTGGCATTAGTGCCCATATCACTTTTTTCAGAGGGGTTGCTGCATTTCCCCAACACTCTGCCACCTAGGTCCTTTCAATCTCTACCTTGTCGATTTTCCTTCAAAGCACGTCTCATGCTCTGTAACTGTGTCATTTTATTTTTTTTTGTTTGCTGTCAGCCGTTCTCCTTCAACTCCGAGCCCCCATCTATAACGCAAACTCCAAGAGTGGGGGACTGTGTCTACCTCCTTCAACTGCTTCTTTCTGGAGTCTAGGATAGTCTCTAGTACGTAACAGATGCTCATCAGATAGTGGCTAAATAAATGAATGGAGTAGTATGTTTGAAACAAGTATATTTTTGCAATTTTTTAAAAATCAAAATGGCTTTAATGTTTTATATTATTTCACTTTCATACCAAAGGAATATTTTTGGTTAATATATTTGCAATTAAATATATTATTTCTATCAATAAGTTTTAGAAAAACTATTTAAATTTTGGAGGCCATAACAACACATAGCAGTGAATTACAAAAAAAGGTGAGTTTTTGACTTCACGTTTTCTAATAGAAAATAATTTAAACCATATACAACTTTAAAAAATGCATAAAAATCTGCATGAGACAGTATGTGTTATTTAAACTATGTTCTTTGGCTCTGTGAGTCTGTGATGTGTGTTAGGTTGTGTAACAGTGGATGAGGCAGCCTCGACCTTTGGGTAGCTTAAGTATTTAGACACCTGATGGCAATCTTTCATTAAATTTGGTGTAGTAGCAGCCTCTCTGGCAGGTAGGAGAGAACACAATTTGTTTTTCTTCATCAATCTTCATACCAAATATCTGAAAATGTTTCCCAGTGACAGACAGAACTGAGAGCTTAATGTCTTTCTAGATGAGTATGGTAGCTTTCTTCGGGGGAAAATGCCGTGGGTGGATGAGCTCAATGAAAAGCAAAGAAAAGAGGAAGGAAAATGAAGTTTATGCATGGTCCAGATACATTTAGGGACTCAGGCAAACTACTTAGAGAGCAGGATGTGATGCTAATGGGCAGGAAACGAGTTCAGTGAGATTTATGTTGTGTTAAAATGCAGTATCATCTGGTGAGCCAGTGTTCCCTCCCTTCTTCCTCCCTCCTTGATCTCTTGCCACTGCCCTCGCCTTGGCTGGGGTTGGGAATAAAAGACAGAGTTTTGGGCAGAAGGTGGATATTTCTCCTCAGGATGAATGAAAAGGGCAGGATTGAATGAGGGTGTGAAATAGCAAACCTTTCTTGTGTCTCCCAGCTCCTTCACTGGGCCATTTTCTGAGACCTTGATGATATAATACTTTGGGCTAAAAGCTACCTTTTATCAATCACCCACTATGTGCTAAAATCATGCAATGTACCTTACTTGGATTGTCTTCATATAATGAAGGACTTAAGTGAGAGAGGATTTGTTAACTTTCCCAAGTCATTTTGGCAGGTAGAGGGCAGAGTATGGATTTGACTCTGAGGCCTAAGCACTCTCCCCCTAGGTCTACTTGATATGGTTTTTCTGTGTCCCCACCCACATCTCATCTTCAACTGTAGCTCCCATAATACACACATGTCACGGGAGGGACCCAGTGGGAGGTAACTGAATCATGGAGGTGGGTCTTTCCCATGCTGTTCTTGTGATAATGAGTAAGTCTCACGAGATCTAATGGTTTAATAAAGAGAAGTTCCCCTGCACATGCCCTCTCTTGCCTGTCGCCATGTAAGATGTCCCTTTGCTCTTCCTTCATCTTCTGCCATGATTGTGAGGCCTCCCCAGCCATGTGGAACTGTGAGTTCATTAAAACCCTTTCCTTTATAAATTACCCAGTCTCAGGTTTGTTTTTATTAGTAGCATGGGAACGGACTAATACAGTACTGCCTTCCTCCTATGCTCAGTGCCAGCTTATCTCACTCCCATGGCATAGAATACCATCTACATGCTGACAATTCCCTACTGAATTCTCCAGCCTAACTCAGCTACCTAAAGCCGTTTCCTCTCAGGTATCTCCTGGGCACCATAACTTTACTCAAGATTAAACTCTCTCATCTCACCTCACCTTACCCAAATCCTTCTATCACAAAAGAGAATGCTGTGTCTACCCAGTACTGACACCAAATACATGGGAGTCATCCTTGACACCTCCTCCACCCCCACACAAAACCCACATGCAAATAATCACTAAGACCTGCCACTTCTGTCCTCAAAATAAATTACAAATATGACCCCATGTCTTAGTATCCATTAGCTTAGACCAAGCCACCATCATCTGGACCAGGTGATGAACAAAAAACAAAATTATTGTGAAATAAAATAAAAATTACACTCATATACATAATCTGTTATATATAATAGAAGAATCTAGGTAGAGAACTTAGATGTATTGTTTAAAGAAGGATAATAAAATTACATCCCTTTATCCATCAACAAGTTTAAGGTTTAGAACATTACCATTATATTTGAAGAGTCTTTTATTTCATCTGCCCCCTGCCGCTCCCCCTGAAAAATCACCACATTATACTGCATTTTGCTAATTATTCCCTTGCTTTCTCTGCAGTTCTACCATGCATGCTTGTATCTCTACATCATGTTATAATATGTTATAGTTTTACATGGTTTTGAAATATAAACATTTCAAAATGCAATCACAATTATGTTTAATGTTAATGTAATGCATAATGTCATAGCTTGCTCTTTCCTCAGTACAGTCATATGTCATTTAATAATGGGGATACATTCTGAGAAATGTGCCATTAGGCTATTTTCTCATCGTGTGAACATCATAGAGTATACAGTACTTACACAAACCTGGATGGTATAGCTCACGACACCCCAGGCTAGGTGGTATAGCCTATTGCTCGTAGGCTACAAACCTGTAAAATGTGTGCCTGTATCGAATACTGTAGGTAATTAGAACACAAATCACTGGATGATAGGAATTTTTCAGCTCCATTATAATCTTATAGAACCACTGTTTTATACGTGGTCTGTCATTGACCGAAATGTTGCTATGCAGTGCATGATTGTATTAATATTTTTTATAATTCCTATGTATAACAGGGGTTAGCAAACTACAGCCCATGAGCCAAATCAAATCCAGTCTGTTTATATAAATAAAGTTTTATTGTAACATATTGTCTATAGCTGCTTTCATGCTACAATAGCAGAGTTGGATAACTGTAACAAACACCACATTGCCTGCAAAACCAGAAATAGTCAAATCTGTCTCTTTACAGAAAATGTTTGCCAACCCCTGCTGTAAAGAAATCTTGCCCATGAACACTTGGAGGCATGTACAAGAATGTTCACAATAACATTGGTTTTAAGAGCATAAACCTTGAAACCACTCAAATGGTGATCAACGGGAGAAATATAACTACGTTGTAGTATGTCAATGAAATACAATACATCTGTGAAAATGAAGTAGTTACCTAAATAAACATGAATCCAGCCAAACCATAATACTATGATTTTAATAGCCCGAAAGAGCATATTAGGACTCCATTTGTTCACATTTCAAATCAAGCAAAACTATAATACGTTATGTAAAGATGCAAAAATATGTGATTCCACTATAAGGAAAAGCAAGGAATAATTAACGGATTACAAGATAAGTCATTTTTGGAGGGCTGGTAGATCAAGAGCGCTTGTGTGTATCTTATCCAAGTTTGTGATTTGTCTTTCTCTCTCTTTGAGGGTTCTTTTGATGAATTAACATTTATATTTTGAATAGTCAATTTATCATTTCTTTTTTCCAGAGATTCTTACATTGTGAATCATTTAAAAAGCCTTTCTGAAAAATGAGAATTCTTTTCTATATAACTTTTGAAGTTTTAAATGTTGCCTCTCAGGTCAATTTTTGTACATTGAGGTACACACTTTTTTCTCCATAGAAATAACGAATTGTCCCAGCACCACTTATTGAATAGTTCCTCTTTTTCTCACTGGTATACAACATCTACTCAGTCATTTATCAGATTTTCATATATGCAATGGATCTGAGTCTAGGCTGTCTAATCTGCTCCACTGGTTTTAGCAGCCTTTTCACTGGTCTCCCTAGTTCTACTCATTTCTTCTTCAAACCATTTTCCACCCAGCAGTTGGAGTGATCTTTAAAATGTGTCTCTGTGTGTGTACATGTATGTATGTATATGTGTGTGCAAACCTTTCAGTTACTCAAATGTTCTTTTGAATAATTTGGTCCTCTACTTGTTATTTCTTAGAGTTTGTAAAATCTTCTCATATACATATTGTCATTTTCTCTTCCCATCATCCCAAACTACAGCTAAAGAAATTGAAGCTTAAAAAAGGAAAAGGAGCTTTTCCTCACACAGTGAAAAAGAAGCAGAATCTGCATTCATAGCTGCCTTTGCACTCCAGAATCCAGTGACACTTCTCTGCTTTCAGTTCCTCAGACTCTTTCTTTTCCCATGATCTTGAGTCTTTGGCGATTTGTCTCTGAGTGTATCATTTCTTCTGCATTTAGGTTTTTTTTTTTTTTTTTAAAGAAACTAAATATTGTTAGCCCTTTCTCAGAATGACCCTCCTAATTAATGCTTCCTTTGCTTAGCCATTATCCTCAGCAAACTAATGCAGGAACAGAAAACCAAATACCACATGTCCTCACTTATAAGAGAGAGCTGAACAATGAGAACACATGGACACAGGGAGGGGAACGACACACACTGGGGCCTGTCAGAGTGGGGATGGGGTTGGGGGAGGGAGAGCATCAGGATAAATAGCTAATGCATGCTGGGTTTAACACCTAGGTGATGGGTTGATAGGTGCAGAAAACCACCATGGTACACATTTACCTATGTTACAAACCTGCATGTCCTGCACATGTATCCTGAAACTTAATAAAATAGAGTAAAAAATATATTCTTTTCCTTTTCTGGGCATTTTGCATAACATTGGCTTTCCAAGGCCTGTGTCTTCTGTCTACTTCATTGTTAAAAAGCCGGCATATTTCTCCTTTGTGCATCTTTCACCCCTTTCTTCTAAGCATCCCCCCTCTGTGCTCCATTTCTCAACAAAGCCTATAATGCATCTTTTTCTTTCTTTCTTCATCTCGCACGAAGTCTTGCTGCATTCACTCTTCAGAGATAAATTAAGACCTTCAGAGACTTTACAGTACATCAGGTCTTCAAAGAACGTCATTTTGTTCAATGTCCTTGCATTATAACGTTGATGAGAGAAAAGAAAAAAAAAATCAGTTCCTTGCTGAGGCCACGCTGTGTGGAGCTTGCACCTTCTCTCCATGTTTGCATGAGTTTCTTCCCACATCCCAAAGATGTGCACATTGGATGACTTCGCATGTCCACATTGTCCCAGTCAGGGTGAGTGTGGCGGTGTGTGTGTGTCCTGTGATGGGACAGTGTCCTGTCCCGAGCTGGTTCCTGCCTTGTGCCCTAATCAGTCTGCACAGACTTCAGCCATCTGAGACCCTAAACTGGAATAACGGGGTAAATAATTACCTTACCTGTTTTTATTAATGTTTCTTAAATGTATGTATAGGTCACATTTGTTTAATGCTTAATATTAGAAGTGTTTTGATCTTTATTTCGAATTTGGTGATTTTTTGTGACCAGAAACATGCTATAGGAACCTGTTATTTTTGTCAATTAACCTGTAGCAAAATTGTTTTCATGATATGTCATGTTGCTTAAAGCCACAGTTTCCAAGAATTGGTTGACAATGTTAAGATCTTGGTGTTCCAATACCTAGCCCTGGGTGCATATAATTTAAAATAAAAGCCTTATTAACAAGACTTATTAACAAATCAAACTATATTGCAAAATGATACCAAATATAAATATATCCTTCCCTTTTTTGTAGATTTTCAAACTCTCTTGTTCTTTCCTCCTGTGATTGCTGTTTCTGTTACTGCCTTCTGCTTAGTGGAGAACCTGGCCCTCTCTCCATTTATCCCCCAGGGGCCCTTCTTCAATTCCTGTGGATGTCCTTTCGCTGTGGAGCTTCATCTCTCCCACCCCTGCACTGTGTGTTCTTTCTTTTCTTGTAACTTTCTTCTGGAAGAAACTCTTTCTTTGTTATATCAAGGGTTATATTTTCTAGCCCTTTGCAGAAAAAAAAAGAATGCAGATTTTTGATCATGAAGCCCCAAACATTTCTCACTTGAACTGTTACGGAACAGCAGGAGTTGAGTCTAGGTCCCATTGCTCACCTAAGAGAAAGCCAATCACTGAAACAACGAGCATTGTCAGGGAAGAAGCCTTTATTATTTTACGGGTGACATCAGCCAGAGAGACAAGAGCCAAACCTCAAATCCATCCCCCACTCCAGATTAAGGCCAGGGGTTTACATAGCTGGGAGGAAAAACAGGAGGCACAAAGAAGAGGAGTTCATCAACAGATGGCAGGTGATTGAATGAAGGGGGGGGTCTCATTGTAACCACGTGCAGGAAAACGGGAATTAGGAATTGGTAAAGAGGAGGAATTTGTCAACATGCAGCAGGTGCATCTCATGTAAGTTTCTCAAGCATCAGTTTTATGGGCATCTACATTGCTGGAAAATTGGGCTGGTTTTAAAACCATGTTTTCTTTGTGGCACCTTAAAATCCATTATCCATAGCAACCAGGGTACTTTTAAACATGCAAACAGGGGTAAGCCCTTCTATAGCCTCCTTTCACACTTAACAAGAAAATTCAGCTCCAAGCCCCATTTTACAAGCCATGTATGAACTAGCCCTGTCTACCTCTCCTGCTTTTCCTTGCCCCATTCTTTTTGTCAGTCACTTTGGTTAGCTAAATAAGATAAGCTTGTTCCTGCCACAGGGCCTTTGAACTGGCTGTTTCCTCTACCTAGAATGTTCTCTCTCTTGTTCAGTAAAGGTCACCAGCTCCTGTTGTTATTTAGGTCTCAGCTCACATCTCTATCAGAGAGGCCTTCTCTTTCTACTGCCTCTAAAGGACTCACCCTTTTCCTTTCTGACATATCAATTTATCAGAATGCTCCAAAGAGTTCTTATCATTATCTTCATTTTTCTTGTTTGTTTATTTATGTCTTATGTTTGTTTATTATATTTTTTCCCTGAGAATATTAGCTTCCTAAGGACAAGGACCTTTTTCTCTTCTTCACCGTTGTAGCACAGAGGCCTGCAATAGTACGTCTTACATGAATGACCACAAGGACTTGATAAATTCTTCCTTTGCTGTTTATTTCATTGATTATAGTTTTACACATTAATTTTCTAGATTAGATCCCATAATGATTTCTATAAAGTCATATGTCTGCCTTATAATAAAATCTGTGAATCCACATGATAATATATAAACATCTTAGAGTCTCCTCTGTGTTGTTTCAATTTCTGAAAAGAACAATTATTTTTAACTTCAATTTTCTTCTAGTTTTTCCACCTTAAATGTGCTACTACCTTCACCCAGTTGGATAAATCAGAATAACATAATTATCCTCAATTCCTCTTTATTATCAATCCCCACATTAAGTCGGTCACCAAGTTCTATTGATTTTACCTCCCAAGTATGCTTCATATTCATGTATTCTTTCCAAGGCTAAAACCCCAGTCCAATCTCTTGTTATTTCTTGCCTAGATCTCTGCAATGAACCACTCACTGATTTTACTATTAATGCTTTTGCTTTTCCACAAACTTTATCCACACTACAATCAAAGAAATATTTCTAATATGCAAACAGAGTGCCACTGTCTTATATTTGGCCCTGGAGTGCTTTCCTATCACATTAGGATAAAGTCCCAGGTCCTCAAAATGAAATAAAAGGCCCTGACTTCTTGGTCACTGCAATATCTGTTGCTGCTTCTTCAATTTAAATGGTGATGTTGCGTCCTTCCCGGCAGGTGCTATTCTTGAAATGATGTTAAGAACAACCCAGAGAGAAAGCTGACAATGCTATTCTGTTTTATAGATGGGAAAAGCAAGGACTGTTGCATGAACAGGTTTGGCCAAGGTCACGTAACTGGGAATGATCCTTAATTTCTCTTTCTTTCTCAATCCCTGCGTTCAGACAGTCATCAAATTCTATTGATTTTACATCAATGCCTCACACAGTTAAAAGTCGCAGCACTAGGAACCAAATCTCCTGATTCTTAGACCATGTTTCATTTTCATTTTACTATAACATGATTTTTCCCCCTCCCCCATCACGTCTGATCCAGGGCACCCAAAGGTCATTGGTGCTAATCAAGTTCTAGTTTATTTGCAGATTAAAAAAAATTTGGAAATATTTCTAAAATATTTCTGTAGTGTTAAAAGGTTATGGAAAAAATTTGGGGAAATGTCAAGTTATCTGCAGGCTGAGGATCTTACTCATGACTCTGATCATATTTATTGACTTTTTGCATTGTATCAGGCACTATCCTAAGAGGATAAAATATAATAAGTAATACCTTTTAGGTAATATGTATTGAGGTTTTCCAATGTGACAGGCGTAGTTCTTTGCGTTTTCTGGATCTTATTCAATTCTCTCAGCAACTCTATGATGTAAGTAGTATTATTATCCCTGTATTACAGATGAGGAAAGTGAGGCACAGAGAGATTGAGAAATTTGCTAAAAATCTCACAAGAAATGAAAGAACTCTGGTATTAACTCAGCCAATTTGTCTCTAGAGCCCATGATTTTACTCATAAGATTGTGGGGCTCTCTTCTGGAATTCCTTTTTATAAGGGTTTTACAGTTGGCATAGAAGAGAGGCCCATAAACATAAGACAGTGTGATAAGTGCTATGATCTATTCAACATCTCTTGCTGGTGACCTCTATATGGTAGATATTTTGTGATGTGCTTTCACTTACATAGTATAGAGCAAGGGATATGAATTCAGAAGTTACAGTTTTATTCATTGTGTCACTTTGGAAGAGTTATTTGATCTTTCCAAACCACAGTTTTCTTATAAGTAAAACACAGATACCAATATCTATTTCAAAGTTTTAAATATTTAATATATATGAAATAGGCTACACATAGTAGGTCAATCTGAAAACTTATGTGAGTTATAGGAATGTTAATGAAATAGCTATGTATAAAGTGTTAGGTGAGAATAAAGGAAGAAATTATTAACTTTGCCTAAGGAGTGGGGAATGTTCCTCACGGTCAATGGAACACTTGAGTTGAAACATGTCTAAGGATTATTTAGACTGAAAGATTTCTATCAGGATCCAGATTTTTCTCTGGAGAAACACCTTTTCCTCCAGGTGTGTATACTCCATCTCATGTAGACTTGGTTGCTACTGACATTCATCTTGTCACCTCCAGATGAGCCCCCCAGATACTGAAATTACAAAAGGCAAAGGAGAAAGATGATGGCAAGAAAGCGGGCCCTTGATAATGCTAAGAAGCCACTGGTTCAACCAGATATGAATCCTGTGAACCTCAACTTTCCAATCCATGAGCCAATACATATGCTTCACTGTGGAAGTCCACTTGAGCTGAGTTTTTGTTACTCACAACTGACCCCCTTCAAATGGCAGAGAGTTCTATAGGAGGGCTGCATGTACAAAGGCTTGCAGAGAGATAGGAGGGAGCGTGATGAGTTTGGAAATATTTCATTGAGAAATAAGGCCAGAAGGTGGGTCACTGCCAACTTTTCAAGGGCATTGACTTCCATTTTAATGAGCTTGGACTCAAGCCTGTAGGCAGCGGGGAGCAACAGTTTTTGAGCAGAGAAGTGACATGATGAGATTTGCATTTTAGAAATATGACTGTGGCTGTGAAGTTGAGTTTTGATGGGAGTACAGAAGGCTGAAAGCAGAGAAAGGAGTTAAGAGATAACCACAATGGCATGGAGTAAGGGGTTACTGAACTTGGACAATGGCAGTGGGGAGAGGGAGGTAAGGATCTGGTCTCATTTTCTTTGGACACACCTCGTTATTATGTGCTCACTGTTATGGATTCTCCTCAGCTCTTAATTCTGGGTTCACAGATGCCTCTCCAGTCACAGCTGCAGACTGGCAGATAGGAGACTCTTGCTCTGCAGGTGCACTAACTGCAGAGCCTTCAAAATCCAGAATGCAAGGCACAGGAGCCTTCCAACTTTTCATATTCCCTGGCTTTTCTTATTCCTGCATCATGGCGATGTTCTTCTGCTAGACATTAACAAGTGGTACCAAACTTTGTGGTCATCACAGAGCATAGATCAGAAAGCTGCTTCAAATATCCTTCTGAATTCATAAATGATTCCCTCAGCTCCTTCTCTTGCAGGCAGGAGATGCCCCAGCATGGAATATCAAAATGTTCTTATGAAATTCATGTGTATTGCCTCTTGTTTCTGTAACAGAAAACCTCCAACAGGTTACTGTGGAGTTAATTTTGCCTCCTACTCTTCTGAGATCTTTTCAATAAGATGAATGTTGGAATTGTATGGGAACAGAGATATATAAACAGATGTATAAACAGTTGCGTGGTTTTTGTTTGTTTGTTTTGAGATGAAGTCTCACTCTGTTGCCCAGGTTGGAGTGCAATGGCAAGATCTTGGCTCACTGCAACTCATCTGCCCCCTGGGTTCAAGTGATTCTCCTGCCTCAGCCTCCCCAGTATCTGGGATTACAGGTGCCTGCCACTGCGCCCGGCTAATTTTTGTATTTTTAGTAGGGATGGGGTTTCACCATCTTGGCCAGGCTAATCTTGAACTCCTGATCTCATGATCCACCCACCTCAGCCTCCAGGTGTTTAGTTTTTAGGTATATACTTAAAGAGAAAAAAAGCAGGCTCTCATGTCCAGTCTTTCTGGCACTATGCTCTCATTTGCTGTATGCAGTTTGGTGCAAATTGGAATGGACGATTAAACATCTGTTAATAGGACCAGGGAAGTGTTATAACTCCACAGTTCCATGTGTACATACCATCCACGTTGTGCTTGTCTTCTGCTCAACTACAAAGTCACAGCTAGAATCACTTGGGGGGTTGTGAATCTAGGCCAGGCAAACTCCATTCCATTCCTTGGCCACCACTGCCACCACCACCACAACCACAAGTCAAACTCTTTCCTTTTCCTTACCATGAATGGATGGCGCAATGATATTATTTAAGATTTTTGAATTATAATGTGGGAAAGAACCTTAGAAAGCATCTACTGTCAAATTACTAGTTTGTGATAATAGAAACTGTCCCAAAGTGTGGAGCTAACACCCACCACAAAGGAGACACGTCAGTTCCGTATTTGTAAGATGGAAATGATTATAGTATCTACGTCTAATGGCTGTTTAAGGATTAAATAAATTAATATATGTAAAGCACTTCAAATGCCACTGGCACATATTAAATATCAAATTGCTTGTTACTATGATATGATTGTTTGGAGATTCAGGTTTGCTGTCAACATGCAGCATGGGTGGGCTGGCTGGCTGCCTGGATGCTGAACTGGTAGAACTAAGCCAAGTTTCCTGCTTTAGAAAACAGGCACTTATGAGTTTGTCAGGGCAAGGGGGTGGTGAATATGTTCTATGAATCCATGTGGCTACACAGAAGACAGATTTTCATGGAGGGATCTTAAATCTTGTGCAAAAGAGGTGAGCAGATCATAGTAGAGAAAAGTGGAGGTACTACTGGATTCCTAGAAACTGAAGGAGTAAGAAAATCAGCTGAAATAGAGACACATTCATCCTGTCAAAGGAACTGCAGGTGAGAACCCTAGTGATAGAAGGATAGAGGGACGAAAGCATCACACTTGCTTATTTCAGCTGAGTTTCTTACTCCTTTCCATCATAATGGCTACATAACTAGCAAATATTCACTGAATGTTACTACATGCCAGACACTGTTCTGATGCCGAGAGTGTAGTAGAAGACGAAGACAAATCTCTGCTTTCTTGGGAATTTGATTCTACAGGGGAAAATAGATGGCAAATTAATAAAGGATTGCATAAGTAACAGGTGTGATGTGGGATTACTAAGTGCTAGTAAAAAACAGGAGCATAAGAAGAAGGGAGAAAGGAGGGAGTAAATGTGGTGGAGGGAGCAGAAGGAACTTCTGATTGCTTCTATTTTCTCAGAGCACTTGGAAGTGACAGCATGGAAGCGGGTAAGGAGGAGGCAGGGGCTTTTGGAGTTTTAAAGGGAAGGAATAAAATTGTCACCTAGAATCATGGGAGAGAAAACAGAATTGGGACTTGTAGTAGGATTGCCAGCCCAGCTTTGGAGACCTTCTTGAGAGCTGTGGTAATGATTATAGAATGACATGAATGAGCATGTGTGTGTTTCTGTAGGTCAGTTGAATTATCTTGGTGCAGGTACACAGAAAGTGGAGAATTAAATTTATTCAGAGTTGGGGTTTGCCCAGGGGATCATGAAGGAGGAAGAGAGGGGAAGGGACTTCGACCTGTTTGCAAGGAACTGTGGAATCTAAGTTGGATATAAAAGGGAATAAGGACGAGAGAAGAGTGAATGCTAGGATCAGTGGTTGACTGTCCCCTGTGGGGTTTATTATTTGCTTGACTCACACAAGAGTGAGTGAGTTATACAAAGAGGAATGGGGGATGAGGAGAGGATACTTAAAATGAAGATTATAGCAATGACAAAGTCTGGGAAATATCTTGAGAATTGAGTGCCTAAAGTTGGGTGGACAACATCATTAAAAAAAGAGGTCAGGAAATCTCTGACCTATAAGCTAGAGCAATAAAAGCAATAAAAGAACTATTTGGATATTGAAAGCCACCAAAAATTGTTGGATGCTGAAAGAGGGTCATGATCAACTCAGTATATCACTGGAGGCTATATGAGTAAGCAGCAAATTGTTTCTCATAAATGCAGAATGTTGGCAGACTGACAAACTGCGTCTGCCACTCAGAAGGGATACTGAGGGTAGTCACACCCCAAGCGCAATGTTTCTTGTAATTAGGCAAATCTGAAGCCTGTTAGCAATAACGTGAACCTGTGATCAATCAAGCAGCTGACCAATCATTACCTCCTCCTCTCCTGCTCATTCTACCCAAAAAATACAAAGGGCTATGGAAGTTCGAGGGCTGCCTTTGCTCACTAGAAGCGGGAAGCTCTCTTCTTCTTTCCCTGGATCCTTCCTTTAAAACAGTTTGTTTTGTCTTAAGTTCTCATTTCTGCATTTGTCCTCATTCATTTAGTCCTGTAATAATGGTCTCAAGTCGTAACAGTAATAACTGTCGTAATGGTCTCAAGTAGTAACAGTAATAACCGTCATAGTGACAGTCTCAAGTAGTAAGCGTGGAAGTCACAAAACTCAGTAATACCAGAGACTAATAAGAAGCATGGTATTAAAATTGTCAAAAAGTGAGAAAGAGTGACTGAAGATCAGATTATAATGGAAGGTAGTAGGTGACTAAAGATCAGATTATAATGGAAGGTAGTAGTAGTAGTATAGACTAATAGAATTCAATTTGAAACTGGGAGTTTCAGTGAGAGGAAAGAGTAATGGTCTAGAAGTGGCTAGGAGGTGCAAGGATGACACCCTACTTCTTGGTTCATTGGTATAAGAGAAGTGAGAGAGAAAGGGGCCACTGCTTAAGAAAGCTATGAGAAAAACAATGTCTTCAGCATAGAGTAAGGTTTCAGTTAGTGTAAGAGAAATGGAAGAGAATGAAGATAACAGGTGGGGGAAGTTGCTGAAGATGGACTGTGAGTTCTACAAGACTTGTGAGGAGGAATGGGAGATGGGGTCAGATTAGAAGATGTAAAGAATTTTATGGTGATAAAAGATGACCTAGGAGATGGGGCTTCTGGTATTGACTGACATAAATATGGTAGTAGAATAAGATAAAAAATCATGCTATTTAGTGAGAGGGTCAGAACCACTCCACCAGGGAATACATAGAAACTCTATTTAGATAGTTCTCATTATCAAATAAATGCAGTTTTGTATCCATGTTCAGTTGGTGACGGTTAGTAATATAGATACTGAGTTTTGGCTTTGCCACCTATTGGCTGTGTTTTTTTGGGCAATTTATTTGACTGCATATCAGTTTAGGCTCCCCAGGATGAGATTAGATGTATGCTAGAGATTTATTTGAGGGAATTGCCTTTGATTAATAAAGTGGTAAGGAGCAGGAGGAGGCAGGGGAGCAAATGTGAGCCTGACATTTGTGAAAGAAGAGAGGGAAGGAAATAGAATTGAGTAGAAGGAACCTCAGATTGTGGTGCAGCTCTAAGCGAAGATGACCTTCAGATGAATCCTGCACTGGGCAGGAGTGGGCTCTAGGGCCCCTGCTGTGCTCAGTCACTGGCTGGGAGCAACCAGGGAAACCATGGGTTTGAGGCGTAAATATCCACAAGAATTTGGGGAACCTGAGAGCTTAGCAGCTGGAAGCTGTCAGCCAACTACTTGTAGCAGATCCTCTTAGAGGAAAATAAAAGCAGTGCACGTCATGGTCAGCATGATTCTAAGCCATTTGAAATGTATAATTTAAAATTATCTTTAAAATTGAGGTAAAATTTATATACCAAAATTAATCATTAATCATTTTAAAATGCATACTTTGAGGAATTTCATATACTTACAATGTTGTGCAACCATCACCTCTATCTAGTTCCAAGACGTTTTCATCACCCTCAAGGGAGACCTTGTACCTCAAAATGTGAATCCATAAAAACAGAATGTGACAACACTAATGTACATTCTATCTTTATGGATTCACATATTTTGAAAGTTCATGTACATGTAATCACACAATATACAATGCTTTGTATCTAGCTTCTTCAGCTTAGCATAATATTTTTGAAGTTCATCCATATTATAGCATATGTCAGTACTTCGTCCCTTTTTATTGGTGAATAATATCCCATTGTAAGGATAGACCACATTTTGTTTATCCGCTCATCCACTGATGGAAATTTGGGTTATGTCTACCTTTTTTGGTTGTTGTTGGTTTTTGTTTTTTTGAGACGGAATCTCACTCTGACACCCAGGCAGGAGGGCAATGGTGTGATCACGGCTCACTGCAACCTCCACCTCCCGGGTTCAAGCAATTTTTCTGCCTCAGCCTCCCAAGTAGCTGGGACTACAGGCACACACCACCACGCCCTGCTAATTTTTGTATTTTTAGTAGAGACAGGGTTTCACCAAGATGGCCAGGCTGCTCTCAAACTCCTGACCTCAGGTAATCCACCTGACTCGGTTTCCCAGAGTGTGGAGCCACCACGCCTGGCCAAGACTGTTTACTCTTACAGAGAAATGGACCACACTTCACTTTGGCTCACTGTGGTCTGAGAATGCAAAGAGCCCTTGGGACAGGATTAAAAGCATAATCACAGCTTAAGACAATGGGTTTCTAACAAGGATGACTTTGTGGCCGTTCTCTCACTAGTGACCACACTTCCTGCGGACAACTGCCTCCTAGCAGAGCTGTCCTTGAAATACGATTTCCAGTTTGTAATGCTGGTCACCACCTTTCACATCTCACCAAATTTGGTCAGGCTCTTACAGACTCTCACTTTGATACCTTTATTTTTCTTTCTTTCCTCTTTTTTTTTTTTTTTTTTGTTTGAGACAGAGTCTCCCTGTCGCCCAGGCTGGAGTGCAGTGGCGCGATCTCGGCTCACTGAAGGCTCCGCCCCCCGGGGTTCACGCCATTCTCCTGCCTCAGCCTCCTCAGTAGCTGGGACTACAGGTGCCCGCCACCTCGCCTGGCTAATTTTTTGTATTTTTATTAGAGATGGGGTTT
The DNA here is from genome assembly GCF_028878055.3 of Symphalangus syndactylus. Taxonomy (NCBI): domain Eukaryota; kingdom Metazoa; phylum Chordata; class Mammalia; order Primates; family Hylobatidae; genus Symphalangus; species Symphalangus syndactylus. Next base: position 30,695,507 of record NC_072438.2, read on the forward strand.
CACTGTGTTAGCCATGATTGTCTCGATCTCCTGACCTCGTGATCCATCTGCCTTGGCCTCCCAAAGTGCTGGGATTACAGGTGTGAGCCACCGCGCCTGGCTTTTTTTTTTTTTTTTTTTTTACAGGAAAGAGGAAGGAAAAAGGGAAAAGAAAATACTAGATTAAAAATAACAGTCATCCCTTGGGCCCTCAGTGAGGGAAGAAAAGAGAACACAGGCTTAATTAGTCCACAAGCAATTTGGAAGAGAGAGGGGGATAGAGTCACTGATAGTGCGCTGTCTCAGGGACTGGTATGGATTACTGAGGAACATGTTGTAATTTCCTTGTCTGCAGATGTTTAAAATACTAAAAAACATCTATCTCCCTTTGTCCCCAGCATAAAACCTTTGTTTCAGCCGAAGTAATGACTTCTACCATGACAATATACTTTCTGGCCATTCTGGTGGGCAGTTTTCCTTGCTACCTTTCTATTTTTGCTTATTTGTTTGTTCCCTTAAATAGATATTTGTATCCCAAACAATGCCTGGCATACAGAAGGAGGAGCTCCATGAAGAGGTTTTCAACAAACTTCTCATTGCTGGCTGCCATTCTCTCTTCTTGGCATACTTGGATAACCTGGAGTTTGTTTAGAGCACTAATGGAGTACGCAGGTTCTGGTATTGGACTAACTGGGTTTGGATGTTGGCATTACCACTTAGGCTCTGTATGATTTTAGGCAATTTACTTTGGGTACAAATAAAGATAATATTATTCAGTATCTCAAGAGACTGATGTGAGGAATAAATCAGATACTTCCTGAGACACGCTTGGAAAATGCAAGACACATAATATGCTGGGTTGGTAGATGTTAGCTATTAACATTATTGACTGTCTGGTCTTGTTTTTTGTCCATTCTAGTCTTATCTCTCCTAGTAGAAATTTATGATTCTTGAGAGCAAAGACTGTGTTTTAGATATATTTAATACTTACAAAGCAAACACACACACATACAAACAAGCAAATGCTATTAACCAATAGATAGATGTATGGATTTAGTGCTTCAAATGTGTCACATAAAGTAGTGATATGTGAATCCAGTTTTTGAATAACCCAATATGTTTTACAAGACATATGTAGAGATGAAAATTTAAAAAAAAACTTTTGAGCAAAGAGTGGTAGTGTTTATTAAAATGTAATCTTCATGAGGGCAAGACTGTGTTCTCTAGAATAGAGAATGGGCACACAGTAGGCATTTCATAAATACTAATGGAATGGGTGATTAAAAAAATTAGCACTAGGAAATGCCAGAAATTCTGCCTATGTTTATTAACTTAACTCTCACAATATGTAAAACATAGTTGTCTCTGTGTTAGTTAAGAACTGAGGTTGGCTGTGAGTTGAGACTTTAACAATGTAAACAAAAAAAGCTTATTTTTATAAACTAATGTAATGAGGAGTCTAAGTTTCAATGGCTATAGTTTAGTGGTTCATTGTTCAGAACCAAGGTCTCTGAAATTCTTTGTTTTTCAGTATGGTCCTAAGGTGGTTGCTGCAGTTCCTGCTAGCACACTCTTGATATAAATTAGGAAGAAAAAAGAACAGAAGAGCACTTTTCCCACCTGGGGCAGTCCCCTTTAAGGAGGTTTCCTTGAAAACCAGTTTTTAAAGAACTTTTACTCGTATCCAGTTGGCTACACTCATTTGCAAATGGAAAGGATAGAGGGCTTCTCTTTTTCCTCCTCCTCCCTTTTCTCCTCCTCCTCCTCCTCATTTTTCTCGCCTGGTCACGTTGTCACTCCTAACAAAAACATGGTTCTATCATTAAGGAGGAAGAAACTGGTTATCGAGTGGGTACCAGTAGTCTCTGTCATCTTCTTCATTTTACAGATGTAGGAAACAGGCTCAGCCCCCTAGAGGTTTTACATATTGGTTTTACTGTGGCTTTTGAAGATTTGATTTAGCATATCACAGTGCCTTCTTTTGGAGGACGTGCAGAACAAAACCCTCTTGGTAGTGATTCTTGGGGTAGTCAGCAGCTTGTTGAAGCTGTAGATGGTGCAGATAGTTTTGTATCTGTCTTTACTTACACCCACTGCTAAGAAGTCCTAGAAAGTGAGGAGGTCTGTGTATGCCAACCATTGGAGAATATTCTACTATGACTTTTTCTTTTCCAAAATTTCCCTGCTATCCTACATGCGTTTTTTTTTGAGACAGAGTCTTGTTCTCTTGCCCAGGCTGGAGTGCAGTCGTGCATTCTTGGCTCACCGCAACCTCTTCCTCATGGGTTCAAGCCATTCTCATGCCTCAGCCTCCCGAGTAGCTGGTATTACAGGTGTGTACCACCATGCCCTGCTAATTTTTGTACTTTTTAGTAGAGACAGGTTTTGCCACGTTGGTCAGGCTGGTCTCGAGCTCCTAATCTTAGGTGATTAGCCCACCTTGGCCTCCCAAAGTTCTGGGATTACAGGTGTGAGCCACCGCGCCTGGCCCTACATGCATTTCTTCAAGGTACCTGAAACTATTATGAAAAGAAAAAGGTGATAAGTGGAAAATAACACGCATACACACATACCCACACAAATCCACTCACACATATAAGTGCATAAAATGTAAACTCTGAGAGTTTATGTAATTAGCTTACATTATGGGTAGTTAGAGATGAGTCAGGAATCTACCCCATCTCCCTGACTCTAAAATCTATCCTTTACCCTCTCCAGCAGAGATTCTCAACCCTGGTTGCACATCAGAATCAGCCAAGAGCTTTAAAGAACTTCCATGCTTAGGTCAAGTCCCAGATACATTGTAAATCAGAATCTGTGGGAGTTGAGAGCTCTGGCATCAGTATTTTAAAAAATCTCCCCCGGATGATTCTAATGCAAATCCAAGGTTGAGGACCACTACTTTTCAGATACTCTTAAGCAAAAGAAATGAAGTGTGGTATTCTATAAAGAGAGTACTTTTTAAAAATTATTGTAACATATCCCAGTGGTTTTCTCACCTGCTTTCTTTTCTTCTAGTGGAACCAGCAGTATGCAAAACAGATTAAAGCAGAGTTTTCATAGTTGAGGGAGTATCTGGCTCCACTTCTTTATCACCCCTCGACTCACCCCATCTCTTGCAGATGGCCCCTGTGGCCACCCACAGGACAGTGACCCACCTACTTCAATGCATCCCGTGGAGTAGATGTTTTAACAATTCAACAGACATTCTGACCATCAAACTAACATGCATGACTTGGGAAAAGTCTCAGTCTTGTGGGTGATTGTGGTGTTGTCTTTCCTTCTGCAGACGAGCCTCCAATTTCCATCTCTCTACCTGTGGTTATTCAGAGGACAAGATGCTAAAAAGAGCCCCAGGATCAATAACAGAAACACACAGATATTGTCAAGGTTATGCTTTCTCTCGGCTCATGTGGCCTTGTGTGTGTGTTTTATCCCCACAGCCCCAGGAGTGCAGTTAATCATGTGGACCTGTAATGCCGAATGCTCAAACTCAAATGTCTACAGAGGCCAGGCCGAGAGAGAATATGTGAAGTTTCCATGTTTTGGTAGATGCTATGGGGAATTGGACTGTCTATGTCCTTCCTAAAAGCATTTATATTTTAAAAAATATTTGAAACTGTGTCTTGGCAAACAGACACATACACACATATTTTCTGGGCATAAGTTATTTTAGTGAGGTGCCTAGTGAGGTGAAATTTATTTTATTTTACATTTTAGCAGTAGAGGCTGTCAATTGCTTTTTTAGGTGGACCCGGCTGGTAAGTTTAGAGCATCATTCTATTTTCAGGGAAGAGTTACTCAATTTCATGATGGCACAATGAGTGTATGTGCGTGAGTGTGGAGCAGAACGTTTTGAACCTTGATCAAATCTTCTCCCTCCAAAGCCACTTGGCTTATAGTTGATCAGATAACTGTAGGGACAGGAAATTTTGCATAGAAGGCAAAGTGTCACCTAGAAGAATAGGATGCAACTAGAATCTCTTTGATGGATTGAGATGGTCCCAACTGATTGGTAGGAAAATCCCAGAAGTCCCTAAAGAGAGTAGCTTTTCCATAAGGAAAGAGAATACATGAGTGACAGAAATCATTGCAGCCTAGATGTCATGGTGGGATCACTGGCCAGACCCTCCATTTCTCTCTTTTGCTGACATTTGGAAGCAGAACTGGACCCATTTGTTGCATCATATTGTATTGTATTTTATTTTTATTTCCATAGGTTTTTAGGGAACAGGTGGTGTTTGGCTACATGAGTAAGTTCTTTAGCGGTGATTTGTGAGATTTTGGTGCACCCATCACCTGAGAAGTATACACTGTACCTAATTTGTAGTCTTTTACCCTCACCACCTTCCCACCCTTTTCCCCAAGTCCTCAAAGAGAACTGGACCCGTTTAGATAAATACATCCTTCTAAACTGAACCAAGTAGTAGAGGAGACAACAGATTTACTGCTAATATAAGCGTAGAGATATGTCAATAGTTGTTTGGAATTATGATGGTGTTTGTACCTTGAAGTAAAGCAGGAGAAGCTGGTGACTTCCTTTTGTTAGGTTGTGTACCTGACACTCCACCAGACATTGCAGGATCTGCAAACAAGATTAAGTCCTGTTACTGCAGAGCTGCAAGTTCAGTCGTGTGGAAGAGGGGAAGAAGCTGGAGCAGGTGGCTCAGTGATGTGAGGGTGGAGTTTAGCATGGCAAATCAAACAAATACTCAAGTAACTGTAACTTAAGGAGAAATGAAGTCTGATACAGAGTCACATTTATGAGATGTCGTGGACACCCGCTGAAGGAAGAAAGCCCATGTGGTTGGACACAATTTCCTGGCATTTAGAACAGCCTAAAGTAATTTCATAATGGAAACTTGGCAGGGAGAATTTCAGAGTTAAGCAAATATAAAGCAATGTGAAACAGTCTTGATGAATGCTGCAGAAAGGAATCTGCAAAAAAGGACTGTGTGGCTAATGAATAACACCTGATGTTTACCTTCCTAAGCTTGGAGCCAACTGAGAAGTAGATGCAGGAGTTAGGTAAATGGGGAACAAGGATAAGCTTTGTTAGTAATAAAGCTGATTGAAAGTGCAGCGTGGGGTTGGGCGCAATGGCTCACGCCTGTAATCCCAGCATTTTGGGAGGCTGACATGGGTGGATCACCTAAGGTCAGGAGTTCGAGACCAGCCTGGTCAACATGGTGAAACCCCCGTCTCTACTAAAAATACAAAAATTAGCGGGGCATGGTGGCAGGCATCTTTAATCCTAGCTACTATGGAGGCTGAGTCAGGAGAATGACTTGAACCCAGGAGGAGGAGGTTGCAGTAAGCCAAGATGGTGCTGTTACACTCCAGCCTGGGTGACAAGAGCAAAACTTCATCTCAAAAAAAAAAAAAGTGCAGCATGAGTGTCTGTTCCTCTACTGAATTCCGTAAGACTTGCGTTTACAGAATTAAACATCTCCTCTAGGTTGAAGGCAAAGGCAGCTGTTGCTGTCTCTGTTTCTGTCGTGCTCTTCTGTTCTGTTCTGCCCTTATGGGGATTAGGTTTCTTATGGAGAAGCAGAGATGCATTCTGAAGAGAGATGGTTCTGGAAAACAGAGGACAGAAAGGGCTAAGTCACACTTGCTTAGTTTCTTTAGAAAGGTTTTAGAATCTCCTGTTTTTCCTCTCCTTCTTCAGGAGGAACTATAAAAATGGGGAGCAGAGGCCAATTATTTCCATGGAAATACAAAAATGGGAAGAAGGAGGTCCTTTCGATCCTTTTACAAACTTTTCACTCCAAAACAAAGGAACAATTAGTCCGTCATTACTTTCTTGTGCTCAAAGAGCTCTCTCTCTCTCTGTGTTTTCTGTTTCTCTTCATCTATTTTTTACTAATGTAGGCCTTTGCCATTTATCTGTGACCTGTGATGGCATCTTCTAAAATATACATAGTTTCTACAATGTCAATATTTGAAAAGATGACTTGTTTTCTCTTAAATTCCAGGCCTGTTGGTATTTTCTTGTGTTTAGAAGCACAAGGCAAGTTATCTGGCTTTTTCATCTCACACTAAAGTTTTATATCTCACTTGAGGATCGTTTCTCTCAAAGAAACAAAGGTTTTGTCACTCACTAGAGTAACTGTGTACAGAAGATGAATAGAGAACAACAAACCCATGTTGAGATGCTGATGTTGGGCAGTTAGCTAGCAACTGAACTGAGCAATACAGATTTGTGTAAGAAAGGCATTCAGCTCATTTCTGAATACGTGAAACTTCAGTTAAGTCGGACTTCCTGGGGATCCATGCCATAGCATTTATCTCTCTGTATCTTCAGTGAGTGGTTGTATCTTTTTCTCTTTAATCATATCTTGAGCCCCATGTCTTTTTTAAAGTAATAAAGTCCCAAGTATAGTAGCCCATTACAGAAACTCAATAAATATTTGTTGAATGAATGAATGAAGGGTCATTTATCAGAGCTGCATAGTACTCATTCTGAGCACATCTCATGTAACCATTTTTGGACCACGTCATTTTAAAGAAATGTCCATGACGCAGAGCACATCCTAACTTTAGGCAGGTGTATATTTATTCTCTCTGCAGAATATAGAGTAAACACAACTAAGAGTTTGTGGATAGGGACAATCCTACCATATGTGTTTTCAAGTATAAAAAAAGTTTGTCATGTTGTACATGCTGGATCAACATGGGTTTATTGGGTTTCTGTAGGGTTCTATCACTCAGAAGCCCTAACCTCTGGAGTCGTGTGCTATTATATAGAGAAATAGAGAGGGTTGTGATGGGAAAACGATGCTTTATTATTTTCCTTCTCAGGGTCTTAGGAAAAACTAAGTGTGTTCTATAGGGATCTCCACCAAATTCTCCTACTTCCTGTTGTAGGTATGGCTAGAATTGGGTCCTGAGGCCTGGAGCAGAGAAAGATTATCTCACTGAGATCAGGGGATGTCAGAACCTGAGTTAGAAAAATAAGGGTCTGTATTAGCTTCCTACAACTGCTGCAATAGATTGCCAGAAACTGGGAGGCTAAAAGCAACAGGAATTTATTCTTTTGTAGTTCTGAACATCAGAAGTCTGAAATTAAGGCATCTGCAGGCTTGGTTCCTTCTGAAGGTTCGGATGGACAATCTGTTCCATGCCTCTCTACTAGCTTCTGGTGCCTGCTGGAAATCCCGGCAGTTCTTGGCTTGTAGACATGTCACTCCAGTCTTAGTGTTCACCATCACATGGAGGTTCTCCCAGAATGTGCATGTCCAAGTTTCCCTCTTTTTGTAATTGGATAAGGGCCTACCCTAATCTGGTATTATCTCATTTTTATTTGATTACATCTGCAAAAACATATTTCAAAAAAAGTTCATATTCTGATGTTCCGGGTAGATGTGAATTTTTGGAAGATACTCTTCAACCCAGTACAGGGTCCAAGAAGCTAGAAGAGAATTCCATTAAAGGAATTGGAGTCCAGGTTCAGGGTATTGGACCTGTCACAGAAAAACAGGAAACCAAAGCCAAGGAGAAGAGAGCAAGTGTAAACATTTCCACATTAAGGGGTGGGTAGGGATTAGGTATAGATCCCGTGATGAATATATTGGATCCCCTACAAGATTTTCTTGCTTTCCCTGGCCTTCATTGCATGGACACAGATGTAAAGTTAAGCATGATTTTGTTTCCCAAATGTGTCCACTTACATAGAATTATCAGTGAGCAATGTAGACTTTACTGAAGATATTATAGAGGAGGGATTTGTACATTGTACTCCACAGCAAACAATTTAAAATTCATAGCACATGTTTTTTATTTTTCCTTCTAAAATGTCACTGACAGTTTATCTTTCTTGCCTTCTTCTCTTCTAATTCTAGAGTCTATCTGAAGTTCTTCTTCCTAGGTTACACAAAACAATTGAATTCTCCCTCTGGCTATTACTGCAAATGTGTACAGACTTATTCACCCAAAGCTCTCTAGAACAAAAGCTCTGCTATTACCTTTATTTAACCTTATCAGAAGACAATCAGGATTAGTGAGTGCAAATACTTGTTTCTCATTGTACCCCTAACCTGGATTGTTAGCTATTTTGATAGCAAGGGCAATTATTTTCATCTCATGTGCTCCGCAGCACCAAGCGTGTTACTTCCCACATGTAAGGAACTTCATAAATGCTGGTTAATAATAACCATTATTATTAATACTGTTGATGTATAATAATGCTAATACTATTTATTGATGTATAAGTCTGTATTTTTTGGTTTCCATTAAAAGTTTGTGGTGCTACAGAGATATCAAAACTTGAGCTTTTGAAGTGCCAAGTTTCTAAAGAAGTTGTTGAAAGGCTGGGAAATAATTTTCAAAAAGTTACTTATTTCTCCTCATGAGCAAGTTTCTAAATATATTTACATGCATTCTAAGAGGGAGTCATTCAATCCAAAAATATTTATTAAATAACAACTTTGTAAACACTAGGAGATTCAAAGATGTATAAGATAGTTTCTTCAACAGGCTTACATTCTAATTGCCATTATGTTTGTGTATGTAGGAGGAATATAAACCTTGTGGTTTGCTGTGATAAACTGGTTCAAATTCTCACTTTACCCCTAAATAGCTAATTGACTCAGAGCATATTTTAACCTTTACGAGACTGTTTCCTCATTTATAAAATAGGGAAAATAAGAGTATACAATAGGATTTGGGGGAGAATAAAGTAAGATGTTTCTTATTCAGCAACATGGTGTATATTTAATGAATGCTAGTTATTATTGTGATGATGAATGATGATTAATATTAATGATGATGACCAGTGGTGTAAGTTTTTTTGGAGGTGGGTTATTTTTTATCTAAAAATATAAGGAAAGGTTGTAGGGAAGATAACATTTTCGAGATGGTCTTGTAAGAATGGGTAGGGTTACCAAAGACTGAAGATATTCTTGCAGGGAAAATGGAATTAACGCAAAGGTACTTAAAAAAGACTTGAAGTGGGCTCAGATCAAACTGGAGAGACTAGAGTATTAAAGAAAAAGTAGCCATCATAAAATGTTGAGAGCAAAGTTTTGTTATCACGCAATTGTGTCTCATTTTTACTTTGTTCATCTTTCAGGCCAGACTACAGCTCTTGGTGATATATTATACTTTACCTTCTACCCTCTATAAGTGTAATCACCTGGTACGAGCTTGTAGGAAGCATAAAGCTCAAAACTAGTTGAACTCACCTAATTAAATAATCCTAGAGCTTCACATGTTTCCTGTGAGCTGTTGTAAGCACACACTTGACTCCTTTCTGAAAGTTCAGATTAAAAGGAAGCAAACTTCTAAAATTAGAATTGTAATTAAAATTTGACTTTGATCTGTAGCGGCTGAGAGGGTCATTAAGAGCCTTGAATGTGCTGACACAGGGCGTTGTTGGGTTGGATAAGGTGAGGAGGGAAGTAGGGAAACAAAAAATTGTGAAAAAGCATTATCGAATTGCAAACATCAATTATGGGTCTATGGATGAGCGATTATAATATTAAAAACATTCTTGGCGGGCAGCCTGTATGGGTGAGATAGCTGCAACTTCATCAGAGCTCAGCTTTAATTTGATTTTTGCAAACATGTTTTGGTTTCTTTTCTTTTGATTGATCTCAGAGAACACTGGACAATAGCTGGGTGGAAACTGCGTCTAACCCTCTGTGAAACTTATCAAAAGATGTTTTCTGCCTCCTGCAAAGCTTGGAACACACCATCTCAGAAGGAGATGTGTGAGGGACAGAGAAGAGAAAGTTGCGGGGAATGAATGGGTTCCCACACTGGGTGTAGAAAGTGATAAGGCTGAGTGCTGCCTTGTCCAGAACCAAGGAGCAGTGATCAAGGAGGGACAGATGAAGGAGTTGAGAGCTTGCTTTTGTTTCCCTGATAAAGAATAATTTATTGCTGGCATGAACAATGAGGGTCAATGTGGCAAAACAATGCAAGAAAGATAGTAGTTTTAGTTCTCTGTGAGACAGATGTGTGTTGTGACTGCCAAAAAGACTAATATGATCATAGGTTCCAATTATTGAGAATAGAACAAAATGATCATTACCCTTTCTCTGCACACTGGGAGTTACATATTCATTTTTAAGTGCCTGGAATACCCCTTTGTCTTCCTGGTGTATCTCTAGTCATTTTTCCAAAGCTAGCTCAAGCTCACCTCTTAACACCTTCCCTGACCTTGTATTCATCAGGCAGATTTAATCATTGCCATCTCTTCTGGGCTCAATTATACTAGTATGTTCATCACTTTGCATTGCCATATTCCTTACATAACCATCTGCCCTGGAGTGCAGGGTCCATGTCCAATCAGATTTTGTACCCATAGGGCTTGGCACCTAGTAGGTGCTCGGTAGATATTTATGGAATTAAGTAGAATAGGCTAGCTGGAGCTTGTTTTGAGATCAAGTAGAAAGGTGGAAGAACCTAAAATATTGAAGCCCATCTGGAATCAGGTCATGCTTCAGTTAGCGAGTTGAGTAGTAGCAGGTGTTTTCCCAGCTGATGGGGAGGGGCTCATCCTCCCATAGGAAGAACCACAGGAAAGGTCTGCAGAGTGATTGAAAAGAGACACTCTAAAGGAAGGCAGAAGTGACTCTACCATGTCCCAGAAGCAAGAACAAGAGAGTTATATGCAAAGGGAGAAAACGATTGTGTCATGCAAAGAAAGGACTTAACGAATTTTCTTTCTTCTTCCCCTTTATTTAGCAAAATGTGTCCATATATTTTCAAAGGAATTCAGGCAGCCAAACACATGACTGGATTTATGCCAGAAATGGAAGCATTTTCTGTGGATCTCAGAAAGTAATGCCAATTACTGAGGTCCCAAGGATGATGGACGCCAGAAACACCATATCGTAAGCAACAGAAGTTAAGGTGTAAGCCAAGTCAAGAAGGCTTGAGATATCTCAGTCAACAGGAGCAAAAGGATGTGCAGAAGAGTTAAATTTTGTGGCATGGGGAATTCCAGCTTCTACTTGCCATGTGTCAACATATTGGTTCTTGTATACAGTTCCTTCTGCACAACCTTTACAAACCGTTATATAAAAGTGCTAGAATAAAAATCGAACAAGCGTTTCCTATACTGTATTTCAGATACAGTCATGCTTTGCTTAACAACAGGGATACATTCTGAAAAAAGCGTTATTAGACAGTTTTGTCATTGTGTAAATATCATAGAGTGTACATAAACCCAGATGATATGGCCTATTGCAAATGTAGGCTATATGGCACAGCCTATTGCTTCTGGGCTAAAAACCTGTACAGCATGTTACTGTACTGAATACTGCAGGCAATTGTAACACAGTGGGAAGTATTTGTGTCTCTAAACATATCTAAACATAGACAAGGAACAGTACAAGTATGGTATTATAATTTTATGGGACCACTGTAGTATGCAATCTGTAGTTGACTGAAGCATTGTTATGTGGTAGGGGACTGTATTCTTAGGAATAGCTGACTGTGAGGGAGGAAAAAGGCAATAACGGGAGAAAAAACATTTGACAGTCAGCAGAAATTGTGAAAGATGCGTTGGCCTCTTAAAAAGTCATATCAGGAAATGAGGAATGATTTGAAGAAGGATGTGCTACATTTTTACACATATAAAAGACTATAATATTAAGCAGGAATTATGCCTGTCTAAATTTCCCCAGAGGCATAAATACAAGATATGTGGGGTGTTAGAACTTTTGATTGCAATTAATATTAATTGACTTAACTTAATTTTAGGCAACACTCAAATTTATAAAAGTGTCAGGTGCTCACAGATCTGAAATTTAAGTTGAAGAATCTGGCCTTTCAGGAAACCAGAATTTTCAAGGTACTGCCATTGGGATACATTTGTTCCAGCATTTTTCCTTTTTACCTCCTTATACTCAGAATTTAAAGCTCTGAGAGTTACATTTGGATTGTCATAGCTTGGATCATGTGAGCACTTTTTGGCTAACGGAGAAGGGGACAGACACCTCAACTGATGGTCCCATTAAGACAGCATATAATGGGAAAGAACAATTCCCCAAAGAAAATCAAAGCTCCTCCTTCAGAAGAAGAGGGAATGCAATATGCAGAGCTATTTGTCATCTACTGCAAATGCATAGACTGTTCCAGAAATTCCCTTTGACTGAAGGCACTCAGATGGGGGTTGAGTGGCTATTTGTCAAACACATTGTAGGCAAGATTCAATAATTGAGTGAGTAATTGGACTACATAACCTTCCTCTAACCCTGAAATTTTACGTCTCTGTGATTTTAGAATAAGAATCAAATCACAAGACTCCCTCCAGGAGGAATAATGAAACTGTCCTTATTATTCCTATTCATATGTTTATTTGAAAATATCTAGGATCAACCTGTATATACACAAGCAAAAATACATCGATACGCAACCCACAGTGCCAACAGCTTGTAATTAAAGAACCAGACTAATGCAACATTTTCCCACTTACAACTCTTCCCCACTGCTAGCATTCTTCAAGCCTTCTGTTATCAGGCAATTTAGTTATACACAATAAAAACATACACATGTGTAAGCAGATTTAAATATATTTTTCTAAATGTCAATTAAGGATCTTTATACAACTGCTCTGGTTTTTGAGCCTAGTTTATATTGGCTACAAATTGAAGCTGAAATAATTCTCCAGATAAGGTTATTTATTCTCATTTGAGAAGAACTGGAAAAGCTATGATAGGATTCTTTTAAATTTTAAAATATGTGGATTCTGTTACCTGGTACATATTAATGACAGTTTCTTATCCTGATTATATTATGGGATCATAGAATTCTAAAGGTGGAAGACATGTTGAGATGTCCTCTAGTACATGTTCCTGGGACCCCAAGGAAATTACTTTAGATGGACTAGAGAGACACATAAAATTTGGAGGCTTGGGCTCTATTGAGGGAAAGGTGGAGAGTATATCAAAAAAATGGTCTGAAAGCTTTCTCTACCATGTCTGAATGTGAGGAGCAGTCTTAGATAGGTAGCCAGGGCTCTGAAGTATTAAAGCTTCAGGGTCAGTTCACGGATTCGGGTATTGAAGTAGTTCTCAACATACCTGCAAAACTTAAGGAGGGATATTTTAAACGACTCTAAATAACAGCAATTTACTAAGACAATGATTCTCAAAAGCGGGGAGGGGAAACACTAGAGGACATCAGAAACTTGAGAGTGTGTTATAGCCCCATGTGACCTCCCTCACCTCCAAGTTGAGAGTGAATGATTTAGGGGGAAAATGATAGACGTTTCAAATTGAGATGGTCCCCCAAACCTACAGAGCATGGTGGGAAATGATAGAGGTTTGAAATTAGGATGGTCCCTGAAGCCCGTAGAATATGGTGACCTTGAGTGTGCCATTGGCTTATAACTAGGGAATAAAAGTCAAATAAGACATATTCATCATCTACAAGTTTTCAGAGGTAGGAGAAATAAATGAGCTAACTTTCATAATGTACATAGCACAATGACTAGAACAGAGTAGGGTACACAGTAAATGGTATTATTCCTTTATCCCAGCCATTAACTCTATTTCCATAGATATCTCTGAATGCTTCTTCTTGTTAATGCATATTTAAATTTATGTTTCACTATGATAATCAGATATTTAGGTTAAACCTGGATCTCTAATACTAAGAAAAGTCTAGTCTATGCATTTGGAGTCCTTGACCATAGAGTTCCATTGCTATACTTCTATGGAGATCGATGTCTTTCTTCTCTGTTGCCATGATGAATTTCGCCATAGCTGGATGCCACTTAAAGGGTCTGACTGGCTGGCACAACTATTTTAATGCATCATGACTGTGTGCTTCTGAAAGGGAAATGTTTTCTTGGAGTGCAATGTAAGTTTAGGAATATCAAAGGCAGTCAGATACTCAGCATAATTATAGGTTAGGTTTGTAGACCAGATATTCAAATCATCTTCCTTTCATTGGAGGAGTGTCTGGTTGATTAAAACATTGGAGGCAGCATCTGATACAAACATTCCAGAGAGCATGTCAAAGAGATCTGGTACCAAAAAACAGCTCTCTGAAGCCAGGAAGCCAACTCCATCCAAATAAACGGCACCAGAGAGGGAAAGATGGTTCAGACGTAATGCCCATGTGTATGGATGACTAACTTTTTAGGATGCTTTTTTTCCGGTTCATGACTCTGAGGCAATTGCTAGATTTAGGACAGCATTTCCTTGCCCTCTACCACCTGGAAACACATGAGTTATGATGTTCAAAGACAATGGCATTGACAAGATTATTAGAATTTCTTTAGTGTTAACCGCAACCTAACCCCTTTCTCTCTCACTCAAAAGAGCATATCCATGTGCAAATGAGCTAAGGCTGGCATTTTTCTTAAGGCCATAAGGCGTAGGACATTTTCCATAGGGCATTTTCTTTAGGGCTCTATAAAGAGTGGTTTTAGATAGTTCATATACAGGAATCAAATCACATTGACACACATAGTCACTTTGTCCTATTTAAATTCTCTTTTAATTCTTTAGATTACATAGAGAAGAAAGACTCAGTTTGTTGCTAGTATTTCCTTAAAACCTCTCAACTATCTCTCTCCCTCTTGAACAGAGCAAAGGCCAGCTCTGACTCAGAATTCTCAGCTAGCAACAGTATCTAGCTACAATTTAACAACATTGTCTGGTAATGTTATATATTTTTAAATTTATCTTCTATTTTGGCAAGTGATACTGGATTTCCATTTATAGTAATGATATAAAGTTTCCTTAATGCATTTATTTAAGTCAATAATTGAGTTCATTTAAATAAAAATATTTAAGGAAATAATAGGCCAGGCGCAGTGGTTCATGCCTGTAATCCTGGCACTTTGGGAGGCCGAGGTGGGCAGATCACGAGGTCAGGAGATCGAGCCATCCTGTCTAACACAGTGAAACCCCGTCTCTACCAAAAATACAAAAAATTAGCCAGGTGTGGTGGTGGGTGCCTGTAGTCCACCTACTTAGGAGGCTGAGGCAGGAGAATGGCATGAATCTAGGAGGCGGGGCTTGCAGTGAGCCGAGATCGTGCCACTGCACTCCAGCCTGGGCAACAGAGCGAGACTCCATCTCAAAAAAAAAAAAATTTAAGGAAATAATAGTAAAGATACGTCCCATAGTACATAATAATGCAGATATGCTATAATAATTATACAGATAGGAAAATATTCTGACAGTGCTACCTGATGGTGGAAGTTCAGGAAACACTGTTGTAGGAAAAATCTTGAATTGACCCTAAGTTTTCAAAAAAAATTATTTTCAACTTTTACTTTGATGATTATTACTAGCAAATTTTTTATGATATATTTCACAAATGTTTAGGATGTTTCAGCACTTTATTCTGCTCTGGTTTAGAACTGCTGACCTATGTAAACTCATTACACAGAAAACATATAGAATGCAGAACTATTTCTATTTTAATTTTTTGGAACATGTTTCATCTTTATGATCTGTGCTTGTGCTCTTTTTTAAAAAATAGTAATAGCAAATGGTTCTAAAAGGCTTTTGTTGGGGAGATGGCTAGTTTTCTACATAATACTTTCTTTGTCTTTTTCATTGTAACACCATTTTAGCTGGGTATGGATATGATCAGTAAATTATATTTTTTCATTTTTTTCTTTTTCTTTTCTTTTTTTTTTTTTTTTGAGACGGAGTCTCACTCTGTCACCCAGGCTGGAGTGCAGTGGTGCCATCTTGGCTCACTGCAACCGCCGCCTCCTGGGTTCAAGCAATTCTCCTGCCTCAGCCTCCTGAGTAGCTGGGACTACAGGCACCCGCCGCCATGCCTGGCTAATTTTTGTATTTTTAGTAGAGATGGAGTTTCACCATGTTGCCCAGGCTGGTCTCGAACTCCTGACCTCAGGTTATCTGCCCCACCTCGGATTCCCAAAGTGCTGGGATAACAGAATTATATTTTTTCTTGTGGCAAAGTTCTTGCCCTTGGAATGTGAGCACACCTCTTCTCTGTTCTCCATCTGCTTCCTGTTGGCTGGCAACTGGATACGGTATGAACTCAGCTTCAGCCATACAGATGACATCGTGTCTAAGGAAAGGTGGAGCAATAAGATGGAAGGAGCCTGAGTGTTGGAATGGCCAAGTGGAGCAGAGCAGCTCAGGGCCCCACATGGCACACATTGGAACTGTTATGTGACAGAAAAAGTCCATTTTCTTTTAAGCCTCCATAATGCTCTAAGTTCCTTTGTTACAGAAGCTTAGCTTTTACCTTACTATGATGAATATGATACTTTTCCACCTCCCCAAACACTCTCTGTTAATATTAATTAGTTGGCATAATGAGAAAAGTTGGGAAAGAAGGTGTGTCACCTTGTGCCTTTGTAAATAAATTACATTTGACTCCTTCTACTGCAGTCTCTCTAGCTCCATAAGACTCAAAATGAGTTTGGGAAAAGAGTATTGGGGAGCAACTATTTAAATACACATAGTCAAAAACTAAATAATAGCAAATCTGTTGCTTCACTCCTTAAGTCAGAGACTAATTCTAGGAATGTTAAAGGAAAAAATAATTCACTGGAAGGATTTAAGAAAGTTTATATAACCATGGGGAAAAAATGGAAGATGCAGGTTTCATTAAGGAGGTAGATTACAGCTCAGGGATGGGGTGGGTGTTAAGTCTGGATAGCAAGAACTGTTAGGGGTTTTCTCCTCCAATCATTTGTTTTTTATTTGTGCCCTACTCCAGATTCAGATTCTTGGGAGAAAGAATCTATTTGACCAATCTCCGTTTCTTATGATTACTCCTTTTCAGACAAAAGTGGGAGAACTTCATTGTTAGGTCCACCACGCAACGGAAGATGGACAGTTCTTCAAAGGAAGATTGAAGCTTTACTACTCTGCACTCAAGGGTGCATTGGAACCACGCTACAGTGGCTCATGAGAGCCGATGGTAAACATTTGTTTCCAACTCTGTCTTCGGTAACACCTCCCTAGGGGTTTGAAAGTGGCCATGCTGGATGTATCAACACCACGGAAGTAGGCAAATGGTACAAATCAGAACCTTTTCTTCAAAGAGCTAGTTGTTAAACAATTACCAGCATAGAACTGCCTATACTCTATTTCCTTCTTTTCACCTGGTATTTTCTGTAGAATCTCATTAAATAGGCTGGCTTTGCATCACACTTAAGAGTAATAGGAATTTTTCATTCTCTTAGGGAAAACATCTAAAGAAAATGAAAAGTTTTATTTTATAAGCATGCCCCCAAATCAACCTATAGTATTGTTTGATTTAAACATTGAATTTTATCCATGTAGAACATGTATCTAATTAAAATGAAGTTCTAGGGTAGTGTTTCAGCTTGTCCAGTTCTGAGAGAGAGGGTCCAAAAAGGCATTCTGTTTTTGTTGGGGAACAAAAACAGCCCAGCCTTAGTATCTGAGTAGCTCTCATCATACATTCTTTGACCATTTCATATGTAGAAGTATTTCCTTAGAGATGAATTGATTTTAATTTTGACACCACAATAATGAGAATTTTTGATTCTTTTTTACGTGATATTTATTTAATTTATTCATTTATTTAATACATTTGTATTGAGCACCTAAAAGGTATCTGGTTTTAAAATTTTGTATTGAGGATAGAGTAAATAAAAATATATCTCTAATCAAAACCTTGAGGCTATGGTAATTTTCTGAAAGTTTAATTCTGATTTCAAATTTCTAAGAAGTTGGATTTTTTAAAATATCCCCAAAATAGAAGAAAATAATCAACTGGCCAGGAACAGTGGCTCGCGTCTGTAACCCCAGCACTTTGGGAGGCCGAGATGGGAGGGTCATCTGAGGTCAGGAGTTCAAAACCAGCCTGGCCAACCTGGCAAAACCCTGTCTGTACTAACAATACAAAAATTAGCCTGGCGCAGTGGTGGATGCCTGTAATCCCAGCTACTCAGGAGGCTGAGGCAGGAGAATCACTTGAACCCAGGAGGCGGAGGTTGCGGTGAGCCGAGATCACGCCATTGCACTCCAGCCTGGGCAACAGAGCGAGATTCCATCTGAAAAAAAAAAAAAGAAAAAAAAATCAACCTATGTCATGTGAACAGTTCAAGCTGAAGATATCTTTCTAAATGCAGACCAATTGTTTCAACATAGTAAGCGTCAAATATTGCTCTAAGAGGTTTACAAAAATTAACAAATTCTATTATCCTAATTTTACAGATATGAAACAAAAAACAAAGAAAGGATAAGTAATTTGTTAAAGATTACTTAGATAGTAATGGGGGAATCCAAGACTTAAACCCAGGGGGTCTAGTTTCAGAGTCTATGCTCTTAGCTTCTCACTGTGCTGCTCCCTGAGATGGCCATAGGATCTATAAGTGTAGAGATGGGGCTGATGGGAGGGTGGGAAGGTGGTCAGGTAGTGATAATATGGCAGATCAACTGAGTGTGGAAAGTGTCCAGTGATGTCTTCAAAATGCGTTTGTAAGAATGTTCTAAGCAGGGCATTATTCAAAATAAGTCCGGATTTTTAAAAATGCCATGCCTGTCAGCAGTAAAGTTAATTTAAAGAATGACAGTGAAGTGCTGTTTAACAATGAAAATTAACAGGCTACTGCTGTCAACAACCATGTAAAAAAGCATCACAAACCTAAATATTGAGCAAAAAATTGAGACACAAATTTTGCTCAATATTAGGCTCATGATACTCTATTATTCCATTTGCATAAAGATTAAAAAACTATATAAATGTAAAACTAATCTATGAGGTAAGAAATTATAGATATGGTTACTTTTAAGGAAGAAGAAGAGATTAATGGTTGGGAAGGGATATGGTGGCTTCTGACGTGTTGGAATCTACTCTTTCTTCATCTGGGTGGTAGCCACATGCATGTGCTCACTGAGTGATAAATCACTGAGTTCTAGAGTTATGATTTTTGTCTGTTTGTGTATTATACTTCAACACTAAAGTTAAGAAACACTGACGAGAGGAACAATAGGGAAAATGGTACAATTGAGGCCAGAGAGAGGAATAGGTTGAAAAACAAGAGAATTAGGGTTGAGAAGAAAAATCATTTTTATATGATATATTTATGAATTCAATCAAGTAATCTTAATTGATTGATTTAGCTATTTTCTGTAAGGGGCCAAACACAGTAAATATTTTAGGCCTTGCTGGCCACATATGGTCTATGTCACGTTCTTGTTAGTTTTTTTTTTTTTTTAAACAACTCTTTAAAAATGTAAAGACCATTATGAGCTTTCGGGTGGGAAAAAAAGAAAAAAGAAAAAAACAGGCCACAGGCCATATTTGGCCTAGAGTAGTAGTTTGTTTACTCCTCAGCTAGCTTCTGGTGATGCTAAATGGTAAAAGTGCAGTTTTTTGCCCTTCATGTTTGATACATTTATTCATTCGACTTTACTGAAAACCTGCTATGAGCTTTAAGTTGGTGAGACAGATATACAAACCTGTGACTCACAGTGTAATATGATGAGGACCCTAACTGTAGTATTCAAGTGCTAGAAAAACACAAGAACATGGGACTTTCTTCTTTTGATATTAAATTTTAATTTTTCTTGAAGTAGGTAGAAACTTACCATGTAGAGAAAAGGGGAAGGCATTCTGCATAGGGCATGTACATCATTAAATCCACACAGGCATAAAAGAATAGCGTAAATTCATATGTTGTTTATTATGTAACTCTGTGCAACTGGAACTTGTATAGGGTGATAGAAGACAAGCCTAAAACAGTGTTTCCCAAACTTTTCATGGCATAGCACATACAGAAAATGAAAATATCCTCTTTGTTTGGAGCACTAGGTTGCACAGATAAAGCCACTTGTGACTGGAAGCCATGGGTCCAGGGACTCATGGAGATGGGGCTGATTGGAGGGAGGGAAGGTGGTTAGGTAGTGACAATACGGCAGGTCAACTGAGTATGGAAAATGACCTGAGATGTGGCTTGGCTTCCCCAAGCCCTCCTAGGCTGCCCTGAGACCTGAGTGCATTACTCTGCCCATTTAAACCCCTTAGCAATCCAGTTGGGAAGTTCTGAAGAAATTAGGAAAGCCTTGGTTGAGCAGCTAAAACACAGAGCAAGAGGAAGTTTGGTGGCTTTTCACAACTCGAGGCTTAGGCTCAAGTTCTTGTTCTATCACTTACTTATTGGATGACTAAAGCAAGTTATTTCAAATTCCTTTTGCTTCCATTTCCTCCTTTACGTAAAATGTTACCTGCAGGATCCTACAAGGGATCTTGTCAAGCTTAAAATTAGATATACTATGTACAAAGCTTTCGCTGCAGCATCAACTCTTAACAGATTATTTATTTCTTCTTCACATCCTCCCAACCTCCCTAACTGCAATTAAAAATATACATATACATATAAATATATTATATTTTAGTATATATTATACATATGTAATTAGTATATATATAATTTAGTATATATTATACATGTATATATTATATATAAATATATTTTAGTCTATATTATACATATATGTATCATATATAATATATAGTATAATATAATATACATATAATATAGACTAAAATATAATGTATTTATATATATAATATATACATACAATCTTGAAAGAAAACCCATGCCCTTTCCGATCTCTACATCCACTGCCTGGGGATGGCAGTAGGGCTTTTCTGGCATGGAGACAAGAATGATAAGTGAAGAGAAACTATAAAATGATGAGCAAATATATTACTATTATATCAAATGATGACTTTTTTTTTCTTCTAGAAAGAGAAAGGTCAGCAATTCTTGGAACACTTAGATATAGGTTATATTCTCAGTGTTAGGAAATCTCTTCTTTCTCTATCTATCTCTTTCTTGTATAAGCCAAGGGTGCTGGGGCTCAGTGGGCTGTGCCCTGGAGGTGAACTGAGGACTCTGGTTAAACATGGTTATGTTGGAAACTTATCACCTGACTTCAACAGAAACATCTGTGAGTTCATATTGGCCGAGTCCCTAGAGATTCTTTCACTGCTGAACATGCTACTTCCCAACTGTTCAAGATAGTGGCTCAGAGCTGTGCACATATTTTGAGATGCATTCTGCTGATTGGATTATTTTTAAAGCCTATCTCTTATTTAAAGTATTTCCTTTAATTGCTTCTTTTTGGACTGATGCTAGGTCTCAGTGAGGTTGTTCCAAGTCTAGGATAACAGAATGTTACTCTCCAAAATTGGAAGTAGCCACCCCATCACTTTCCAAATGAGGAAATTGAGGCCCATGGGAGAAAAACCTTGCTCAAGTCACACAGATATCTTGTTCTTTCTTCCTACTCTTTCTTTCTCTCTCATACCCTTCTTCCTTTATTTATAAATAGCACCCAGATGCCATGCTTTGTTTTCAGTGCTAATGATGCAAAAAGACACATGACATAGACCACTAAACTCCCAGTCTAGTGCAGTGGCAGTGATGCAAGCCAATTATTAATCTAGGCATGATAAATGATTGCATAGAGGGTCACACGGAATTCCAAGACAACCTAGAAGAGGAGCAGTGAAATGAGACATGGGGATTGACTTGAGTGGAGTCTTAAAGTGGAAGATGAAGGGAGTGAGATTTTAGAATAGAGATAAGAGAAATGATCTTCTAGGCAAAGGGAAGAGTACAATGTAACAGCATTAAATACACATTCCATTTTTCTGACTTCATATATTTGTGGAGAGAGACAGAAGGGGTGTGAGGGCAAGAGGGTGAGTTAGAAAATTAGAGATAAAGAGAACACAATTCAACATTAAGGGTGATTTTGCCTGCTCTTCTAGGCTATGCTTCTATGCTGTGCCCATCTACCCAGCCCAAGGGGATTATAGTTGAGTCTCACACTCATGGGGCCTCACAATCATCAATACTTCTCAGGTGTGTGTGAGTATCTCACCAAGCCAGTGTGACCTAGAGCTGTTTTGATGACATGTGATTGTATATGCTAAGTATAGCAATGACATTCCTCCACGATGTTCTTCCACTTATAAAGGCATTCCTACTATGTACTTATCCATCAAAGTTTTTGTTAAGGAGAACTAGTTTCCTGAATTGACTTTAGGAAATACAATCTTTTCTATTGATTCAACGAAGATAAATTTTGTGGCTGCCATGCACCATCTTTTCTGATCTTTTTTATTGGAGGTGGTGGTGTCGTTGAAAGAACTGTGGAGTCAATAAACAAAGTTAACTAAGTGCACAACTTTTACTTTCCCAGCTCTGTGTGGGAGCCTGGAGGCAGTGTGTTTCTGAGATGCGGCCTCCCCATAGGTTATGCCCAGGGATTTCCATTATCTTTAAGCAGCACACACTCCAGAGCATCTTACTAATGATATTTAATTACATTGAAATTAATGATGTTTTTCATCTGATCTTGGGCTGATTTTACAGCTTGGAGATAAGCTGGGGCGATTTTGGGTTCTCTGTCTCTCCATCTCAGCAGTCAAGTGCCCCCTTTTATCTTTGTTGACTCTGCTTTTTTCCAGGTGTCCATTTTCTCCCCCTCCACTTACTTTCAATACCACTCCTCTTGTTTTCAGCAATAATTAGCTATCCCAAGTCACAGAAATAATCCATTTCCATAAGAGGGCTTCCAATGATGTGAACAATGGATTTTTTTCTTAACAGAATTTAATGTACATATACACTGGTCATAACTTCATTAGGTTTTGGAACACAGAGATTGTCAAATGAGCAATATCTGATAGCTCAAACAATACAGTAGTTTCAGCAGACTCTAATCTCATCATGGTATACTTGAGTGCTGTGGGTTTTGCTGATGAAAATCTTTTCAGAAGTGAAATGGAGTATTCAATTCTCAGGTTCAGGAATTGTTATTATTTCCCAATGAAAATAATGGGGATTGTAGATAGGATTTACCAAACTTGAACTGTATTGATGGCTTTTGTTTTGTTGGAGCAAAAACGGGTGTTTGGGGGAATTAAACATTTCTGTTGTGAACTGAAATACAACAGCATTATGAATGAAATGTTTAAAAACTGAGTACAGGGCATGATGATGAAAGTGAATTGGATTGTAGAAATTCAAAGTTAAAAATCCTATGCTATTTAAAGGATTCAAAGAGTAAACTGGAAATATGCTTTGTTTGGATGTTTTGTTCTCAGGAAATGGTAAGAAATGCATTTGTTAAATAATGCTTCATTGTATTGACAACTCAACGATTGATTTATTAGGGTGGAAAGTAGAAGCATTAAATCAAATAATTTCCCTATTTATTTCTTTCTCTTCTTATCTCAAGCTCTTTCTTAATCTCATCTCAGGCTCCCAAGAATAAACAAGCCCAAACAACAACTGAAATGATACCAAAATAACAGTAACAACCACACATAAACAGCAGCAAATAAAATAAAATATCTCACTGCATCCATTCAGGCAAGCTTCAACATATCGGACAATTTAAAATGTCCTAATTATCTCTATATTTGATTCTAGGATACACATATTTATCTTCATCCTACTCTCTGGGCTTATGTGTCTATGCATTCATTGAACATGTATTTATAGACATCTTGTAGATTCCAGATATTATATTTTAGGCACTGGAGAAATAGGGTGGGCCAACTATAGTCTCTACCTTTATGCATATTATGATCCAGTGGAGGCTGGCATTAACCTATAAATCACACAAATAGAAATGTAAAATTATAATCATGAGAAATGCTAAGAAGAAGACATTTATGGTTCCAGGAGAGATTATAGAAGTGAGATTTGACCTAACTTGAGGACCATAAAAAGACTTTTCTGAAAAAAACCACCATAGATCTGAGATCTGAAGGAACAGTAGGTATTTATTTATTTATGTCCAAGAGAAGATAGGGAAGGTGAGTGTTTCCCAAATGGAAAATACCACATGTGCAACAATCCTTAGTAGGAGGGGGCATGGTGTGATAGTGCAACTCAGGACTCTTTTGGGTAGTTCTGATCACCAACTTGACTCTATGTAAAGTCTTAGTTCAGTCCAATTACCCAGAGTCAAACACAGCTGGTGGTAGCCAACACAAAATTGAATAACTCACTGATACAGTTTAGGTCCTCAAAGACTTCATCTGAAATATTGCATAAGTAAAGCAAAGGGTCATCTATATTTTCAACAAAGAATTTATCAGGATAGATCTCCTGCAGATCTGAAATGAATCAAGAAGGTTTAAGATATTCTGGACTTCAGTGTTTCTATCATTGAAGGGGCTGAAAAAGAGGAGATGTCTAGAGTTTATTCCATCTCAAATATTTCACGCTAAATATTTCTTTAATCACTATCGAGAGGTGTTCGAGTCCAACAAGCCTGAATTCTCATCCTGACCCTGTTATTCATTGGCCATGTGACTTTAAGCAAATTACTTAGACTCTCTAAATTTATCCTCCCTTTTGTAAAACAAAGGTATAATACTTACTTCACAGGGTTTCTGTAAAGATAAGTGGACATACATATGAAATACATTTATGTGAATCTCTTGTACATATTAAGAACTAAATAAATGCTAATGCCCTTCCTTTTTATTTCCATTTTCACTTAAGTTTATATGAGTTTATTTGATCTTTAAGAGCTTATGTGCTTTAACTGGCCTCATGTGAAAACTTCTTGAGTGGAATGAGGAACCACCAAACTCTGCACTGTTCAAAGCCAATAATCATTCATAATATAAAATGCTTGAATTTATTCAACACTCCGAAAGTGAAATACATCTCTATTACTTGCAATTATTTCACTTGTAATAATTAGGTATCAATCTTATGACTCATGATATTGCCTTATATTAAATTATAAGGAAGAAAAATGCTTAGGAAAGTAAGGGGAAAATGAGTGTGAGATATTAAAAAGTTCCCTATTCATTTTGGAAATAAATTTAGTGTTCTTGTTTTTGAAAGAATCACTGCTTCAGGGGAGAAAAGAGAAAATCTATTAAAGAGAAAAAAGTTTCTAAAGAAGTTAAGAGGTTCTTTTTATTTTTTAAACAAATTCTTACTGCCAAGCATTGGCTCTTGAAAAATACGGTTAGCCAGCTATAAAGTAGTAATAGAAAATAGTAAAAGCAATGAAATGTACAATTAAGGATCACACACCCCAGATATCTTCTAGTTCATTAGTTATCCTCCTATCTCGGCCCAGGAGATTTCTCAATCTCTGCACTTTACTCCTAGGCTCAACTACACAGTGAAACTGATGATAAGGTTCACTCTTTTTTATAGTGTTTCTTGCACAAAGCAATGATCTCTTAAAGATGAAGTTTAATGCTCCCTCAGGAAATGCTGTCTATTTTAGACTTTTTTTCTGCTTGATAGCCTTCTCTCTCAGCGAATGTTGTAAACTAGATCCGTAGTCGCGGGGATTTTACTGGATTCACCAGCAGAGGGAGTTCAAACCAAGTTGTGTAAAATTTGGGGGAAGGGATTGTTCTAGAATTTTTTAGGGTGCTGCACAATGTGGGCTGAATTCAGGGAACTGCAGGAATTGGTAATCAAATCAGATGGAACATTCGATTCTTTCAGCAAACACTGAACACTGGAGAGGCAAAAAGAAGAATAAGAGACAATGTGTACTCCTCTCAAAGGGTATGGTTTGGTAGAAGTGGGTCTATGTAATACATTAACTATAGTGCTCTGCTCTTGGTATAATATAGGGATGCAGACAAAATGTGAGAACCACGAATGTATCCAGATTGGTGGGAGAAGGTCATGTGTTTGCTGTAGGTCCTAGAGTGACAAGAAGTCACCCTTCTCTCTGCAGGGTTCTAAGTAAGTCAGAAAAGTGGGGTCATGAATTCCATAAGCCAAGAAATAGATATTTAGCAGACACCTCAGAGATCTCAGGGACTTCTTTCTCTCTCTCTCTGTCTCTTTCTTTCTTTCTTTCTTTCTTTCTTTCTTTCTTTCTTTCATTATTATTATTATACTTTATGTTCTGGGGTACATGTGCAGAACGTGCAGGTTTGTTACACAGGTATACACGTGCCATGGTGATTTGCTACACCCATCAATGCGTCATCTACATTAGGTATTTCTCCTAATACTATCCCTCCTCCAATCCCCCACCCTCTGACAGGCCCCAGTGTGTGATGTTCCCCTCCCTGTGTCCATGTGTTCTTATTGTTCAGCTCCCACTTACGAGTGAGAACATATGGTGTTTTGTTTTCTGTTCTTGTGTTAGTTTGCTGAGAATGATGATTTCCAGCTTCATCCATGTCCCTGCAAAGGACATGAGATCATCCTTTTTTTATGGCTGCATAGTATTCCATGGTAAATATGTGCCACATTTTCTTTATCCAGTCTATCATTCATGGGCATTTGGGTTGGTTCCAAGTCTTTGTTATTGTGAACAGGTGCCTCAATAAACATACATGTGCATGTGTCTTTATAGTAGAATGATTTATAATCCTCTGGGTATATACCCAGTAATGGGATTGCTGGGTCAAATGGTATTTATAGTTCTAGATCCTTGAGGAATCGCCACACTGTCTTCCACAATGGTTGAACTAATTTACACTCCCACCGACAGTGTAAAAGCATTCCTATTTCTCTACATCCTCTCCAGTATCTGTTATTTCCTGACTTTTTAATGATCGCCATTCTAACTGGCCTGAGATGGTATCTCATTGAGGTTTTGATTTGCATTCTAATGACCAGTGATGACCAGCTTTTTTTCATGTTTGTTGGCTGCATAAATGTCTTCTTTTGAGAAGTGTCTGCTCATATCCTTCATCCACTTTTTGATGGGATTGTTTGTTTTTTTCTTGTAAATTTGTTTAAGTTCTTTGTAGATTCTGGATATTAGCCCTTTGCCAAATGGTTAGATTGCAAAGATTTTCTCCCATTCTGGAGGTTACCTGTTCACTCTGATGATAGTTTCTTCTGCTGTGCAGAAGCTCTTTAGTTTAATTAGATCCCATTTGTCAATTTTTGCTTTTGTTGCCATTGCTTTTGATGTTTTAGTCATGAAGTCTTTGTCCATGCCTATGTCCTGAATGGTATTACCTAGGGTTTCTTCTAGAGTTTTTGATCTCAAGGACTTCTAACCCCTTTTCTGCCACTGAATGGTTCTGTGACCTTAACCACTCCCTTAATTACTAAAGTTTTATTTTTTTTTCCACTAGAAATGAAGGGGAATTGGTGCTTGAGGACTCGAGGTTCCCTTTCATGAGGGATGCATAGAAGCATGACAAGGAGAGTTGTGGATAGAGGGACAGGAACCCCTGGCCTGTGTTAACTTAATTGGTGGAGTCATCTCCTTCATGTCTTTTGGTTAGCACCCCAAGTCCCTGTTCAGCATTGTGATCCTCTGAAACTAGCTTCTTTTCAAATCACTCTTCCTTACTGATCACTTGAGGTGTTAAGATTGTTCTTCTTAAACATAAATTAGAAATATCACATTCAAAAACTACTATCACATTCCCAATATTTGCAGTTGGGACAGATTCATTCTGGTTTAAAGGACTTTCCTTTGTGTTTTCACAGGTGCCTATGCTTACCTCTAGTATTAAAACAAACAAACAAACAAACAAACAAACAACTGTGTTTGAGATAGGTTAGTTGTCTAGCCAGCTTTTTGAAAAGGGGAGGAAATCTTAGTAATAATCTCTCCAGCACTCATCAGACAACTAGGCACATGGTAAATGCTTAGTGTGTGTTGGATGAATAAATGAATCAATGGGTGAATAAATTCACATTTTGCTAAATGTCTGATGGTTATAGAGAGTCTTCAGTTTCACCCAGTTAGTGATAATATTAAACATGCCAGAAAGGTTAAGGTCCAGGCATACCTGTGATTTTTTATTTCACATGCAAATAGCCTTCATTTAGTAGAATTCTGTAGAAAAGTTTAGTATTATAAAGCCCTTCTCCTGAGATTGATTCATCCCCCAAATCTGTATGTGTGTCAAAATGCCAGAAATGAAATTAGAAATAAAAGGCAGTGAAAATTAGTCAAGGTGGGCAAGGAGAGGGGATCAGAGCAAGACTTTCAGAATGATTAGAATATTTTACATCTAATAACCTTATAAGTTCCTTGTAAGACTGTGTTAATTGATTCTTAGGTGAAGAGGCAAATCTTACCACTTTAAGCAAGATCCTTTCTTCTTGCCTATCTTGAATAATTTTCAATGCCTTTCCTCACTTCTAATCCTTTCTAACTTGTATCATATTCTGACTAGGGATACTTGCTGCAAAATTCACTCTCACTGCACTTATTTGTTATACAAATAACTTTTAGCACTAACAATAAAAATAACTGATATGTTTAATTGCATGGCTAAGTGCTTTCAGTTGTTATCACACTGAAGTTCTTCATACTTTCAAAAAAGATATTATTGTCCCTATTTTTTAAAGATTGGAAAAATAGAGAGTGGTTAACTTGCCCAAGGTTTTGCAGTTTGTGTCAGAGTTAGAATTTATGTGAAGATCTGACTAATTTCAGCATCTGTAATCTTTCACCTATTTCATATTGTCTCTCACGGTATTAAACTCTTGATAGATGGAATAGATTCAGTCTAATAATCAGAAAATCTAATGAAATAAAAAGACAATCGTAAATGGTCAGTTCACAGAAAAATCAATTCATTGCCTGCATTCCTGGCTTTTGAATATCTTGTGAGGTACTATATCTCCAGATACTCATTTGTCCCATAAAATTAGAAATTCAAGGAACTTTGGAATTCATTTATTCAGGCAACATTCATTAAGCACCCCCTGTGAGCCAGCTTTTGGGAGCTTTGGGCATAACATAACTGAACAAAATCCATGTTTTCAGCACCTTGCAATATATTGATGAACAACGCAGACAAAAATCCATGTCTGCATGGAACTCTCCTTCCTGTTTTTGTCTCGATTATAATTCGGGTGGAATGAAATGATCCCAAATTATGTGGATAATTGACTCTGCACTCTATTTCATTGCTTCTGTGGACTTGACCAGCCAAAACACCCATTGGGACCCCATATAAACAATCTTTTGAAAAAAAAAAAAAAAGTAAATTTGGAGATTTGAATATGAAGCAGAATATTTTAAGTTATTTTTTGGTCCTTGCTATGTTTCTCTGTGGTCTATATGAAAGAAATAGAATTTCTACTTTGGTGAAATGGTAATAGGCCTATCTGCTCCAGAATTACGTAGGAATTAGGAGGTAGTTGACAATAATTGTGTCTCAAAATTTGTGAGTTATTTAGTGGACTGAAGATGTGTATTTGCTTCGTTAACTCACTCAAACTGCACAGGTGTGAACAATATCCCCAAAGGTCATTGATGTGTGCAAGCTGAGCCCCCATGGACGTGGTAGATAGTAACTCACCAAGATACTCCACGGCTTTTTTCATTAGAGAAACAGCTTTTTTCAAAGAGAAAATTGGCCACCTAAGCGTTCCATATTCATTAGCTAATTGTTTCTTCTTCCTTACATGCCTCTTCATGCTGGTAGACGAGTTATTCCAAGGAGAGTGCAATTTAAAAAAAAATCTTTGAACCTAAGAATGGCACCCATTATCATGTATCACCCCTTGGTAGAAAGGGTACTTGAATAGCCCCAGTTATTGGAACTAACCGCATATTTTAGGCATATAGTCCATTAGCTGCAGACTTTGGGATTCCTGGGATTTAAGATTTGACATTTTGGGTGAGACCGTGAACATCCCTGACATGTAGTAATAGCTCGTTTTTTTTTTCAGGTCTAAATTTGAATCAACTGTAACTGAGGGCAAATGTGTAGGGTAGTGGAGGCATTTAGGGCAGTGTTTCCCATTTCCTGAGCACACAGCCCACTGAAGGACCTTACTGAAATTAACATGCTGACTCATTAAGTCTGGACAGGGGCTAAGATTGTGCATTTTTCTCTAGGGGTGCTGATGATGTTGGTCCTTAGAGCACACTTTAGATGGCGGGGACCAGTTTGTGAGTGAACCTGATGGACTATCCATTAATCACAGCTCAAGGCAGCTTTGTTGTTTTCTTTTTATTGTTGCACGCCCAGTAATTTTAATTAAGGTTTTAAAGAAGAAACTTAAAATTTATAGTTGTAATTGAATGCATTTTATGAAGAAAATATATGCTACAGTGGTGTTCACAATTTGGGATCAAGAAACTCTCACTTGAAATATAACCCTCATAGATGTCAGTGGCTCATTGTGTACATTTGGGGAACTCCTTCACATGCATTATCTTATTTGGACCTTAACACCTCTGTGAGGCAAGTCAGCCCAATATTACCAACACACTTTTATACATAACTAAAGTGAGAACATAGCAGTGATTACCCCCCACCTCCAAACACACACACACACCAAACTGAAATCACACACAGCACTGTAACAATGCAAGGGTCTGAACCCCAGAAGCCCAGTTCTCAGTCTGGTAGCAGATCCATCTAACAAAATGGTTTTTACTGTGTCCTTTTCTGAAACCACAGAGATTCATTGTCTGGCTTTACCAACTCTATGTTCAACCTAAAATAATGATATATGCTTCTTTCCAGTTTCATTACCATTATCACCTGCAGCAAGCAATGGTAACGCTTCTGAGAGCACTTATTATGTTTATGGAACATTTTGTATGTGTGCACATATAGAGATCAAGGCCTGCCCTCAAATACCATTCAAATGACTTTAATCACAGCAGAAGTGAGGATGTTTGAAATATCAGATTACAAATATTAAATTAAAAGAGTTAATACAATTTTTTAGATGCTTAGTACCCAATAAATGCTAAAATAATGTTACTATCAAACAATGGTCTTAATAAATGCTACAGAACATTGAAGCACCTAGTGGTCAAGAAAAGCTCGACATATGAGGCAGGATTTGTAATGGCCCTTGGGAAGAAGTAAACTCACAGTGGATAATAGACAGGCTCTGGAATCTGGCTGCTCAGGTTTGAATTACAGCCTAATTACTTCTATACTATGTGAATGGGGGTTAAGTAATTAATTGACTCAGTTAACTCAGAGCCTGACTCTGATAAGTAACTCTGAGCCTTAGTTTTCTCATCAGTAAACTGGAGAGAAAATAATTGGTTCTACTTCAAAGGTTGTTGAGAGAATTAAATAAGACATGCAGAAACACTTAGTATATTGTCTAGTATATGGTAAATGCTCTGGAACCAGAACCAATTTTGTCAAGCATTTTCTACGTTCTTAGCACTACTTACATGTGTCAACTCATTTTATCTTCACATCAACCTTAGGAGTAATGCATTATTATTCCCATCTTAAAGATGAAGATCCTGAGGTCCAGAGAGATTAAACAATTTGCTTTAGTTCACACAATCTGGAATTGTGATATCTGTGATTAAACCGTAGGCATTTGGCTCCAAATCTATGATCTTTACTAAACTATACCAACTGTACAAACATCAGCCCTACTGCTATTACTACTACTACTACAATTTGCTTTAGTTCACACAATCTGGAATTGTGATATCTGTGATAAAACTCCAGGCATTTGGCTCCACATCTATGTTCTTTACTGAACTATACCAACTGTATTGTTGTTATTGTTATTATTATTACTTGTCATTAACACTTTCAGAAAGCTGATAAACAAGACGAACAGGAGTACATTCTAGTGTGAGCAAAGATAGAAAGGTAGAGATCTATCCGACCTAATAGATAGCCCCTGGACCAGTTTGATTGAAGCAGGAGGCTTGTGTAGGAAAGAGTAGGAAACCAGATTGGAAAGCAAGGTTGGAGACACATTGCAGAAGATTTTCAATACAACACTAGTCAGATGGGCTTTGTTATCAGGAAAATGGGAGGATTTTGAATCATTTTAGTAAGAGAATGATTAACTTACATCACTGTTTAAAATAAAGTGGACAAGGAGGGCAGGTAGATGTATATATAGATGATGGTTCGTTCATTCATTCATTTATTCATTCATTTCCCATTCATGCGTCCCACCCACCGTAATGCACATTCACAGCACAAATAAAAAGATACACTTTTGTCTTCAGGACAACAAATACAGTTACATATCCACAAACCTATTCTCTGTACACTAAGAAACACACATCAACATAAAATGTGGCTTTAAAGTAATGAAGTTAATTGCACAAGACTCTTGTGTATTTTATCTTATAACTTTATAGCCTTAGCTCATGTATAAAAATTATATCAAAATGTGAAAGCTGAGGAATTAATCACATTCCTTAGAAGTTATTCTTCTACGTGACTCACTTAGTGGGTACGTGATGGAAGGAACTTTTATGGTGGGGAAATTCCTATCAGTCACAGCTTTTATAACTGCCTATTGATGATATACACTGCTCCATAATGGCAGTGCTAAAATTGGCTTTTACTTCCTTAAACCATCATTGTATTGAACCATGTAACCAGAAAATCACAATGTGGTGATCTCTCTCTACACTAATCCTCCCCTGAGCGCTTAATGACTTGTCTGTTCCTCCTGGAGATAATAAACCTAACATTGAAGCAATAGCTGTCTTGGTGACTTTGCATAAATCATTATTTGTAAAAGTGAAGGAAAACCTATAGATAGGAGCCAAAGACTGGGATTGCTCAGCTTTCAGGAATTAGCTTTGATAATTGCTGTGGCTGCATTAGGAATGCACTGAACAAATAGATGCAAACCGAAAAGTAAATATTATTTCTCAAAATGATCAATATAACAACTTCAAAGACAGGAAGGGCAATTATGAAATATCTTAGCAAGATTTGTCTAAGCAAAATAACATTATAATGAAATGCTTGCTAGGGGAGAAAATGGGAAACAAGCAAAGAACTAAAGAAATATGGACAGTTTACTCTTCCACAGCTAGAAATCAAGGTGATGTGTTGTAAGAAAGCATATATGGAAAACAGTTGTTAATATAGTACAATTTACAATTTTAAATCAAGTTGTTTCCAATAATTTTAAAAGATGGCTGCAATTAAAATAGTTTTCTGAAGGCTGAAAACCTATTGGTTTCCCAAATGATTTTTATACTATTCTGTTTTCTTCAGCTTTTCTCTTCCTACCTTGAATCACTGTTGAAATCATTCTATTTCTCAGCATCCTCCTAAGCTAAGAGAACACAAACATTTTATTGAAGCAAATACATA
Organism: Symphalangus syndactylus; assembly: GCF_028878055.3. NCBI lineage: Eukaryota > Metazoa > Chordata > Mammalia > Primates > Hylobatidae > Symphalangus > Symphalangus syndactylus. The sequence continues at coordinate 30,728,468 of NC_072438.2, forward strand.
TAGAATTTCTCCCTCAACATAGATTCACAAGAAAACAAGGCAAAGACAAACTGAAGAGAGAAGTAGGATACAGCACTATATTCAGTCCAGTTGCCTGATTTCCGTTAGGCTTATCCTAATTTCTTTTAGGCTTTTGTCCCAGGGGCCAATTTTGTTGTTCAAAAAGCATACAGGCATACAGATGGGTGGCTCAGCCAGCAGAATGTACTCTCAGATTAATCAAAAGGAGCTAGGTTAGTAGCTACTAATCCCAGAAAGGAAAGCATGAATACACTGCTGAGTTTGAAGCTGAGGGAATACCATACTAATGGGTTAGCAACTGGCTCAGAGTCTGAACAGGGAGTTCTGTTTTTATTTTTCATTCCCTAATGTCTCCCCTTCACAATCTCTTGCTTTCTCCTCACCCCTTCTCCTGTACTCCTTCCTTTATTTATTCCTTTCTCTCTTTCTTTCTTTCTTCTACAATCTTTCCATTTATTCCTCCTACCTTGATTGTTGCAATGGCCTTCTAAATTGTTTTTCTGATCCCACACTTGCCCCTACAGTATGTTCTTACTATTGTAACTAGGGAGACCTCTTTGTAACATAGGTCAAGTAACACCCCTCCTCCGCTCCACACCCTGCCCTAGCTTCTCATTTCAAAGCTAAATCCTATGCCAAGTTCTTTAACATCCTACATGGTCCAGCCCTCAGTTCAGGTTTTATATCTCATCTTTTTTACTCTTTTTTACTCTCTCTCAGGCAAGACAAGCCCACTCCCCAGTATCTGCATGACCGACCCTCACCTCCTTGAAGTCTGCTTAAATCTCAGCCTCTCAGTGACCACTTACCACCCTATTTAAACTAAAATCAATCTTCCCTTCTCCTTCTTGACCATGGTATTCTTGATTTCTTTTAGCCTATTACTCATAACATATTACACAGTTTACTTATTTATGTTTATTTTTTATTGTCTGTCTTTTCCTACTAGAGCATAAGCTCCATTAGAATGGGGTTTTTGCTTGTTCAATGTTTTATTCTATGAGCCTAAAACAGTGCCTGAGAAAAACTAGCATCCTGGCATCCAATAAATGCATTTGGTGAATAAACAAAAGTAATCTATCTTCCAAGAGGAAGACAGACAATACAACTGGTAAGTGTGATGATGGAGGTCTATAGCATGATATTTTATCATTTTTAATGGATATTTTGTTACATACATAGAATGTGTAGTTATCAATTATCAAATTATCAAGTGCTCATCCCTTTGAGTATTTATCATTTCTATATATTGGAACAATTCAAGTCCTCTCTTCTAGATACTTAGAAACATAAAATACATTGTTAACTATAGTTACTGTAATCTGCTGTTAAACAATAGAACTTATTATGCTTTTTTATAGTTGTAACTTATGCCTTCTGTGTAGCTGTATCTTCCCACCTGTTAATCAACCTCTTTATCCCCTCACTTCCCCACCCACCCTTCCAAGCCTCTACTATCATTCTACTTTCTACCATTATAAGGTCAACTTTTTTACCTCCTACATATGAGTGAGAACAAGAAATATTTGTCTTTATGTGCCTGGGTTAATTCACTTAATATAATGAGCTCTAGTTCCATCCATATTGCTGAAAATGAAGTAACTTTATTCTTTTTTATGGCCAACTAGTGTTCCATTGTGTATATATATACCACATTTTCTTTATCCATTCTTCTATTGATTAACACTTAGGTTGATTTCATATCTTTGCTATTGTGAATAGTGCTGTGTTAAACTTGCAAATGCAGGTATCCCTTTGATATACTGATTTCTTATCCTTTGGATAGATACTCACTAGGGAAATTGCTGGGTTGTATGGTAGTTTTGTTTTTAGTTTTTTGAGAAATCTACATATGGTTTTCCATAGCAGTTGTACTAATTTACATTTTTATTAATGGTGTACAAAATTTCTCTTTTTCTCTACATTATTACCAGAATCTGTTATTTTGCCTTTCCATTAATAGACATTTTAAGTGAGCTAAGATGATACCTCATTGTAGTTTTGATTTGCATTTTTCTCATTACTAGTGATGCTGAGATTTTTTTCCATATACTTGTTAGCCATTTGTATGTCTTCTTTTGAGAGTTGTCTATTCATGTCTTTTGCCTTCTTGTTAATGGTATTTTTGTTGTTGAGCTGTTTGAGTTCCTTGTATATTCTGGATGTTAGACTTTTGTTGGATGAGTAAATTGCAACTCCTTTCTTCCACTCAACAGGTTGTTTCTTCATTCTGTTGATTGTTTCCTTTGCTCTGTGGAATATTTTTAGTTATTATGGTACCACTTATCTATTTTTTTGTTCCAGCTATCTGTGATTTTGAGGTATTAGCTGAAAAACCTTTGCCTAGATCAATATTCTGAAGTGTTTTCCTCATGTTTTCTTCAGTAGTTTTGTAGTTTGGGGTCTTATATTTAAGCTTTTAATTCATCTTCAGTTGATTTTTATAGAGGGTGAAAGATAGATATCCAGTGTCATTCTGCTTATGGATATCCAATTTTCCTGGTACCATTTGTTAAAGAATGTGTCCTTTCCCCTGTATATGTTCTTGGTGACATTGTCAAGTCAAATGGTTTTAAATATTTCTCTATTGCATTTCATTTGTCTTTGTGTCTATTTTTATACCAATACCATGCTGTTTTGGTTATTATAGCCTTGTAATATATTTTAAAGTCAGGTAGTATGATGACTTCACCTTTGTTCTTTTTGCTCAGGATTGCTTTGGCTATTTGGGCTCTTTTTTAGTTCCATGCAAATTTTAGGATTATTTTTACTATTTCTGTAAAAAATGACATTGGTATTTTGATAGGTATTGAATTCAATCTATATATTGTTTTGTGCAGTATGATCTGTGAGTATGGGATGCCTTTCCATTTGTTTATGTCTTCTTCGATTTCTTTCATCGATGTTTTATAGTTATCCTTTTATCAGTCTCTCAGTTCTTTAATTAAATTTATTCCTAGGTATTTCAGTTTATTTTATTTTTATAGCTATTGTAAATGGGATTGCTTTCTTGATTTCTTTTTTAGCTATTTCATTACTGGTGTATAGAAACAGTTTCTGATTTTTTGTATGTTGATTCTATACCTGAAAACTTACTGAATTTGCCTATCAGCTCTAAGAGTTTGTTGGTTGAGTCTTTTTTTCTAAATATGAGATTATGTCATCTGTAAAGAAGGACAATTTGACTTTCTCTGTTCCAAATTGGATGTCTTTTATTTCTTTCTCTTGTCTGTTTGTTCTGGCTGGAACTTCCAGTGATATGTTGAATACAGGTAGTGAAAGTAGGCATTCTTACCTTGTTCCAGTTGTTAGAGGAGAGGCTTTCATCTCTTTCCTATTCACTATGATGTTATCTGTGGGTTTCTAATGCTAACATAGTATCTCTCAATATGGCCTTTACTATTTTGAGGTATATTCCTTCTATGCCTAGTTTGTTGAGAATTTCTATTATGAAAGGATGTTGAATTTTATCAAATGCTTTTTCTGTGTCTACTGAAGTGATCATACGGTTTTAGTCCTTAATTCTGTTGGTATAGTGTATCACATTTATTGATTTGCATTAACCATCCTTGCATCCCTGGTATAAATCACATTTGATCATATTCTATTATCTTTCTGATGTGTTGTTAAATTTGACTTGCTAGTATTTTGTCAAGGATTATTTTATCTTTGCTCTTCAGGGATATTGACCTGTAGTTTTCTTTTTGTTGTGTCCTTGTCTGGTTTTGGTATCAGGGTAATGCTAGCCTTATAGAATGAGTTAGGGTTAATTCTCTGTTCTTTATTTTTTTTTTTTGGAATAGTTTTCAGAGAATTGGTATCAGTTTATAATATATTTGGTAGAAGTTGGCAGTGAATCCATCTACTCCTGGGCTTTTCTTTGTTGGGAGAATTTTTATCACTGATTTAATCTCACTACTCATTATTGGTCTGTTCAGGTTTTATATTTCTTCCTAATTCAGTCTTGGTAGATTGTATTTTTCAATACTTTGTCCATTTCCTCTAGGTTTTCCAGTTTGTTAGTGTATAGTTGTTCATAATAGTATCTGATGATCTTTTTTATTTCTGTAGTATCGGTTGTAATCTCTCCGTTTTCATTTCTGATTTTTTTGTTTTTTTTTCTCTTCCCTTCTTGGTTAGTCTAGCTAATGGTTTATTAATTTTATTTGTATTTTCAAAGAGCCAACTTTTAGACCTGCGTTTTTTTACATTTTTATGTCTTTATTTTGTTTAGCTCTGCTCTAATCGTTATTATTTATTTTCTTCTACTAATTTGGGGTTTGGTTTGTTCTTGCTTTTCTACTTATTTGTTGTATATCATTAGATTGTTTATTTGAAATATTTCTACTATTTTGATGTAGGCATTTATGGCTATAACCATCCTTCATAGTACTGATTTTGCTTCACCCACAGGTTTTGGTATGTTGTGTTTCCATTTTTATTTGTTTCAATAAATTGTTTGATTTCTATCTTATTCATTGACCCAGCAGTCATTTAGGAACATGTTGCTTAATTTTCATGTATTTGTATAGTTTCCAAAGTTCCTCATGGTATTAACTTCTCATTTTATTTCACTGGGCCTTAGAAAATTCTTGATAAGGTTTTGATATTTGAAAACTTGTTGAAACTTGTTTTGAGGCCTAACATATGGCGTATCCTGAAAAATGTTCCATGTGCTGATGAGAAGAATGTATATTCTGTAGTTATTGGATAAATGTTCTGTAAATGTGTTAGGTACATTTGGTCTAACGTTCAGTTGAAATCCAATATTTCTTTTTTGATTTTCTGTCTTGATGATCTAATGCAGGGAGTGGGGTGTTGAAATCCACCATTATTATGATATTAGTCTATCTTTCTTTAGATCTAGTAATATTTGCATTATGAATCTGTGTGCTCCACTGTTGGGTACATATATACTTAGAGCTGGTAAATTCTATTGCTGGGTTGATACCTTTGTCATTACATAATGACCATCTTTGTCTGTTTTTACTGTTTTTGACATAAAGTCTGTTTTATTTGATGTAGCTCTTGCTTGTTTTGGGTTTCTATTTACATGGAAGATATTTTTCTGTTCTTTTACTTTCAGTCTATATGTGTCTTTACAAGTAAAGTATGTTTCTGGTAGGCAACATAGAGATGGATCATGCTTTTTTTTTTTTTAATCCATGTAGCTAGTCTATATATTTTAAGTGGAGAATTTAGTCCATTTACATTTAAAGTTATATTGATATGTGAGGTTTTGTTTCTGTCATATCGTTAATTGTTTTCTGGTTGTTTTGTATGCTCTCTTCCTTTTTTTTTTCTCTTATTGTTTGTCATTGTGGTTTTATGTAGTGGTACCATTTTAGCCTTTCTCTTCCTCATTTGAGTGTTTGCTTTACTACTGAGATTTATACTTTTGTGTGTTTTCATGGTGGCAAATGTCATTTTTCAATTCCAGGCTTATGACTCCCTTCAACATTTCTTGTAGGACTAGTTTAAAGAATAACCTTTAAACTCAGTGGTGATGAATTCCTTTAGCTTTTCCTCATCTCAGAAAGACTTTATTTCTTCCTAATTTATGAAGGATAATCTTTCTGACTATACTACCCTAGGCTGGAAGTTTTTTCTTTCAGTAGTGTGAGTATATCATCTCAGTCTCTCTTGACCTGTAACATTTCTGCTGTGACATCTGCTGTGACATCTGCTGTTAGTCTAATGGGGGTTCCTTTACAGGCAGCTGGATATTTCTCTCTTACTATTTTTAGAAATTTCTCTTGGTTTTTGACTTTAGACAGTTTGAATACAATGTGCTGTAAAGACCTTTTAGTATTGTATCTCTTTGGGGATCTCATAACTTCCTGTATCTAGATGTCTAAATCACTTGCTATAGTTGGAGAGTTCCCATCTATTATTTTTAAAATAGATTTTCCAATAATCTCATTTTTATTTTTGCCTTCTGAGACCCCCAATAATTCAAATATTTTATGGGTCCCATATGTTACAATGGCTTTGGTAATTCTTTTTTATTATTTTCTAAAATTTTTATCTTGAAAAATTATTTTAAAATATCTGTTTTCAATTTCTGAGATTCTTTCACAGTCAACCCCTGAGAGTCTGTCAGTTACATTTTTTCTCCCTGTACTGGGGAATCTCTGTTAGCCTTCAGCTGATCTCAGCCAAACAGGTTGCCACACTTCCTTATCCTTTTTGCTGTACATATTTCCTGTCATTTTTCTGTTGAACTCCAGTGTTCTCTCTTGGGTGATCTATTTGTGATTATCTACTTGCCATTTTGGTTTTTCTTAGGGAGGAGGAGAGTATGAAATATCTTCAGTCATTCATCTTGAAGCTCCTTTCTCAGAATGTTGTTTTAAAAGCAAGAGTAGAAATTTCCCTTTCTTTGTTGTCATGAAGTGGGGGCACACTTGGGGACATATTCAGAGAAATGGTAACATCAGTGTAAAATTTGTAAGCATGAGTACAAGTTAAAAAATCAGGAAGACTAGAATATACAGAAGGAGGAAGGGCATTTCAGGAAGAAAAAAATGATGTGTGAAAAGAGCCACTTTGTATACATATTAGGGAGTGGAGGTCCAAGAAAGCTGCCTAGCTATGTTACAGGAGACCTACAGGGAAATGGTTGGAAATGAAGTTCTATGCATAGAAAAATAGAAAGGAGCCAGATGATGATGGATCTTACCTGCAAAGCTAAAGTGGTTAGAATTTTCTGGAAGACAATAGAGATTCATCAAAGTACTTTAAGCAAAGGAGAAACAATTAGATTTTTTTAAAATATAGTGATGGCCTTGGATAATTATGGGAGAAGAGTGCCTATGGAGGCTAAGAAGGCATTTGAAGGATGCTGGTGGAAATATCAATTAAGGTCCTAGAATCTGAGAGGAGAGGGGTCATATCTGAGAAAGGCTTAAAAGTAAGACTTCACACAAATCAGTGACTGATAGTATATGAGATACAAGGAAGAAGAGCGCATGTAAGATAATTTTGACGTCTTTAGTCTGAGTGACCTGTTGGGTTGTGGTACTATTCGCTATAAATGAAAACTTAAAAGATGAGTATGCTTGACGAAATGATGCTTTATACAGAAATGTTGAGTTTGTGGTGTTAGATAACTCCCAAGAGAAGTTATGAGGTAATTAAAAATATTAATGACTTAAGTAGGTGAAACTTAGGATAGAGGTTTCGGATGCCAGTGATAGAGATTTAGGCAGTGTTTTTTCTTTCCAGGATGGCAGATTGGAGGCAGTGTTAGCATGCCTCTCCCACTTAGAAAAACAAAATAGTGTAGACATTCACGCTGTGAACTTTTTTCCAAAAAGCAAAGCGGAAACGTAATAGGAAAACTGAAAGAAATTGCAGACTCTTTGAAAAAAGTGGCAAGCTATAGCCTACACTGTGATCCAGGGGATAAACTATAAGTCTCCAGAGCATGAGATGGAGAAAGGCTGCCTCCAGGATATACAGCCCCACTGGGGAAGCTGGCAATCCAGGCCACTGGGAAAGGCCTTAATCCTACCCAGTGCTAGAACTAATTTAGGGAGTGTGGAGAATTTGCAAGTAGAAGCAGCAGAGGGAAGAGTCTTGTGTGCTTTCCCAGTCTCCATCACGGACCAAGGGAAATCATTTCTGATTCTACATCATAGGGGACCTCCAAGAAGTCTGCTAGCTAACACAGGCAGTGGTTGCAAGTTGAGAGAAGCTTCCAACTGAAATGTGTAATATAATATCGAGTAGAAAAACACTCCCTTGGCCAGAACCAGGTGGCTGGTAGAAAGTGTGCTGCAGCCATGAGTGCAGTAGGTGGACTGGGAGAGGGGGTGACCTGAAAGCTGTGGTTGCTCTCTCCACAAGGAAGACTTATGGTCTGGGACAGTTTGGGGTTCTGAGTGTAGACTCTGTGGAACTTAGCTAGCTGCTCCTAGTGGAACTCTACAAGTGTGAGACCTGCCTTGCCAAATGTATGGGAGCAAGGTGGGGCTTACTGCCACCTGCCACTCTCCACTCTGTGTGCAAACTCTTCTATGCAGCAGAGGCAGATATGTTTCTCCCAGGAACATTACCCTAGTGCTGAGGTAACTGACTTCCTATCCCCACAGGGGCTGCTGCTTGCCCCACATGTGGAGAGCCAGAGCATGGACCTGCCTGACCCAGCCCCAACCTGGCTTTGCCCTTTCACTCCCTTTGGTAGCTTAACACAAATGAAAGAAACTTTGGGGAACTCTATAACCCTTCGCATTGCCTGAGAAACCAGAGTACCTCCCCTGGGTAACATATAAGGCAAACACAAATCCCACTGCTACTACCACAGCTGGCCCTCTTTTGCAAGTCTCATCTCCTGGCTGGAGGACAACCAACATAGTCCATTATGGCATCTGCAGGTAGAAAAACACTGCACCCAGGAAAGAGAAAATTTACACATGACCTCAGCTATCACCATTGCCTCTACCACCTTAGCTAACCAGGAGGTCCTGAGTCTTTCCACGTGACTAGTTCATTACTACGACAACTATCATTTGAGAAAGTCAACACACTGAGGGTATTAAATAACCATGGAATCTCACAGACTTCATCAGTCTCCTGCCACTCCCATCAGAGCTGGTTCTGGTACCCAGTGCTGGGAGACTTGAGGACAGGTCACATTACTGGATCCCTTGCAGACATTCTCTAGCACCAGCCTAGAGTGAGGCAGTCCTATTGGGCTGCTAAACCCAGAGGAGCCGCATCATTCACGGTAGCCTGGCTCTCAGGGACTCTCCTAGTTTGGGAGAGTCTCCTAGTCTAGGAGTCCCTAAAAAGCAGACTACTGTGAACGTTGATCAAGGGACCACCCTGTGGGACAAAAGAATCTAAATAGCAAGTCTTGAATTCCAGATATTTCCGCTGGTGGGAAGTTTCTTTCAGCAGAGATACAGTTGCAGTGCTGGGCTCAGTGGAGAAAGCCTGCAGCTCTACCCCAACAGTCAGGCAACCGTGGTGTTTATGAAATGTCATGAAGAAGGGAACATCTTTTCTCCCTCATCCACCACTGCAGACACAGCTGGGGCTTCTCCCGTGGGGGCTTGGCATAAGTGCACCTATAGACAACCTTTCTGGAACACTCCAGAGTGACTGCATGCCCACAGGAGGACCACTCTCCAGGTTTAGGCTTGCGCAAGAGGCAGAGTCACAACTCCTCTCTACTTAGAACACCAGCATTCTTGCAGATGAAAAGTGGTGCCTGTCTGATCTGAATAGCTAGAAAATTTGGTCAGGAGAATGTCTGAGATGTGTATCACTTTCCTGCTGGCCTGGCAGAAGGGCTGAGGTGGTCCCCACTCTTCTCTTGATAATACTTCAGTGCATTTCACTGAGAGCTCCTCCAGCCACCTCTGTCAAGGCTGGGATCTCTGCCCACCATTGCATATTGTATTTAGCCACCTGCTTTAGCTACAATTAGTTTCTACCCAGGGATACCTCCCCTACTGGTCTGAAGCCTGGAACTATTCAACCCAGTAAATAAAATACTGGAGAAAAAATAAATAAAAAAGAACACACCACAAGGGAATTATGTAAGTTTCAAGAGGCTTCTGCCCTTCCAGCTCCACAGGAGGTAGTGAACTTGTTCACATGCCAGGCACCTTGCTACTACAATCAGCATCTGAAGAAGCCATTATACAAAGACTCTATATAACCAAGGAACTCAAACATAGTATTCACCCTTGAAAGCATCAAGAGCTGAATTAAGCTACAACAAACTATAAGTAATAAAGTCACATCCTTAAAGGGGAAAAAATAAATTTAAAAAACATAGTTAAATAAAAAAATAAATTCAAGAATAATTAGAAGAAATAGTCTTCTAATGAGAAGAAATCAGAAAAATAATTCAGGTAATATTACAAAACAAAGTTCTATAACACCCTCGAAATATCACACTAGCTCTCTAGCAACTGATCTAACCCGAGGTAAAATCTTTGAAATACCAGAAAAATAATTCAAAAAGTTGATTATGATGCTCCTCAAGGAAATACCAAAGAAAAGTGAAAACCAACATAAATAAATTTAAAAAACAATTCAATACATAAACAAAAATTTTTCTAAAAATATATTTTAAAGAAAAACCAATCAGAAATTCAAAAATGAAAAGACATATTTATGAAATTACAAAATGCAGTGGAGAGTTTTAATGATAGAGTAAAATAAGTAAAATAAAAAATTTCAGAACTTGAACACAAGCCTTTCAAATTAACCCAATGAGACAAAAATAAAAAGAATCCAAATAAATGAACAAAGTTTCCAGGAAATATGACATTATGTAAAACAGCCAAACCTAAGAATAATTTGTTTTTCTAAGGGAGAAAAGAAAACAAGAAGTTTGGAAAATTTATTTGAGGAAATAATTAAGAAAACCTCCCCTGGTCTTGCTGGAGATATATCTAAATACCTAAAGCTCAAAGAACTCTTGGAAGACTCACTGCAAAAAGGACATCACTAAGGCATATAGTCATCAAGTTATCTAAAGTCAATGTGAAGGAAAGAATTCTAAGAGCAGTAAGACAAAAGCATCAGGCAACCTATAAAGAAAAACCTGTCACACTAACAGCAGACTTCTCAGCAGAAACCTTACAGGCAAGAAGGGACTGGGGTTTTTTTTCTTTAGTGTCCTTACATAAAATAGTTGTTTAACAAGAATTTTTGTATCCAGCAGAACTAAATAAATGAAGGAGAAATAAAGTCATTTTCAGACAAACAAATGCTGAGGGCATTTGTCACTACCAGACCTTCCCTACAGGAAATGCTAAAAATAGATCTAAATCTTGCAACAAACATTTGATATGCACCAGAATAGAACTTCTTGAAAGAATAAAACTCACAGGGCTCATAAAACAATAAGGCAATGAAGAAAACAAGGAGGGCATAATGATTGGAACAGTACCTCACATCTCAATACTAACATCGAATGTAAACATCCGAAATGCTCCACTTGAAAGATGCAGATTGGCAGAATGGACAAAAAACAAAACAAGCAAATATCTGCTCTCTTCAAGAGACTCACTAACATGTAAGATTCACTTAAGCTCAGTGTAACGGACAAAAAAAAGATATTTCGTGAAAATGAAAACCAAAAGCAAGCAGGAGTCCCTGTTCTTACATCTGATAAAACAGACTTTAAAGCAACAACAGAAAAAAAAGCCCCAAATATTATTATATAATGATGATAAAAGGGCCAATTCAGCAAGGGATAATGCAATCCTAAATTTATATGTACCTAACACTGGAGCTTCCAGATTCATAAAACGATTACCCCTAGACCTAAGAAATGAGATAGACAGCAACACAATAATAGTGGGGAACTTCAACACTGGACTGATGGGACTAGAAAGATAATCAAGATGGAAAGTCAACAATGAAACAATAGACTTAAACTACACTCTAGAACAAATGGACCTAACAGATACATGCAGAATATTCTACCCAGGAACTGCAGGATATACATTATTCTCATCAGCACACGGAACATTCTCCAAGATAGACCATATGATAGGCCACAAAACAAGTCTCAGGAAATTTTTAAAAATTGAAATCGTATCAGCTATCTTCTCAGACCACAGTGGAATAAAACTAGAAATCAACTCCAAAAGGAACCCTTAAAACTATACAAATACATAAAAATTAAACAATCTCCCCTGAATAAATTTTGGGTTAACAGTGAAATCAAGATAAAAATTTTAATAATTATTTGAAATGAATGATAATAGTGACACAAGTATCAAAACCTCTGGGATATGGCCATAGAAGTGCTAAGAGGAAAGTTTATAGTACTAAATGCCTACATCAAAAAGTCCAAAATTGACAACTTAATGTCACACTTCAAGGAACTAGAGAAACAAAAACAAACTAAACCCAAAGTTAGCAGAAGAAAAGAAATAACAAACATCAGAGCAGAACTAAGTAAATTTGAAACAAAAAGTACAAAAGGTCAGTGTAACCTTTGAAATTAAATAGCTGATTCATTGAAAAGATAAACAAAATTGTTAGACTGTCAGCTTAACCAAGAAAAGATTCATATAAGCTTAATTAGAAATGAAACTAGTAACATTACAACTGACACCACAGAAATACAAAAGATCGTTTGTGACTAGTATGAACACATTTATGCACACAAACTAGAAAATCTAGAGGAAGTGGATAAATTCCTGAAAACGTACAACCCTCCTAGACTAAATCGGGAAATAGAAACTCTAAACAGACCAATAATAAGTAGTGAGATTGAATCAGTAATTTAAAAATTGCCAGAAAAAAGCCCAGAACCAGATGGAGTCACAGCTGAATTCTACCATATATTCAAAGAATTGGTATCGATCCTACTGAAACTATTCCAAAAGATTTAGATAGAGAGAATTATACCTAACTTATTCCATAAAGCCAGTATCACCCTGATACCAAAACCAGGAAATAACATAACAAAAAAAGAAAACTACAGACCAATATCCCTGATGAAAAGAGATGCAAAAATCCTCAACAAAACACTAGCTTACCAAATCCAACAGTATATCATAAAGATAATACATCATGACCAACTGTGTTTCATTCCAGGGATGCAGACATGGTTTGACATACTCAAGTCAACAAATGTGACACATCAAGTAAACAGAATTAAAAAACAAAACCCATATAATCATGTCAATAGATGGAGAAAAAGTATTCAAAATCCAGCATCCCTGTATGATAAAAACTCTCAACAAACCAGGTATAGAAGGGACATCTCTTTTACAATGGCTGCAAAAATAAAATAAAATACCTAGGAATACACTTAACCAAGGAGGTGGAGGATCTCTATAAGGAGAACTACAAAACACTGCTGAAAGAAATCATAGATGACACAAGCAAATGGAAACACATTCCATGTTCATAGATTGGAAGAATCAATATCATGAAAATGACTATATTGCCCAAAGCAATCCACATGTTCAATGCAATTCCTATCAAAATACCTACATCATTTTTCACAGAATTAAAACAGAAAATTTAAAATTCATATGGAACCAAAAAGAGCCCAAATAGCCAAAGCAATCCTAAGCAAAATTAAAATCTGGAGGCATCACATTAACAAACTTCAAATTATACTGCAAGGCTATAGGTACCAAAACCACATGGTACTGGTGTAAAACTAGACACATAGACCAATGGAACAGAATAGAGAACCTGCAAATAAAGCCAAATAGTTACAATCAATTGATGTTTGACAAAGCATACAAAAACAGAAATTGGGGAAATGGCACTCTATTTAATAAATGGTTCTGGAAAAACTGGATAGCCACAGGTTGAAGAATAAAACTTGATCCCTATCTCTTACCTTACACAAAAATCCACTCACAATGGATCAGTTTGAATCTAAAACCTGAAACCATAAAAATTCTAGAAGATAACCCAGGAAAATCTCTTCTGATATTGGGCCTAAGCAAATAATTCAGACTAAGACTTGCTTTTGAAAGCAAGTGCAACAAAAACAAAAATAAATAAATGGGACATAATTAAACTAAAAAGCTCCTGTACAGCAAAAGAATTAATCATCAGAGTATGCAGACAACCTATAGAATGGGAGAAAATATTTGCAAACTATGCACCTGACAAAGGACTACATATCCAGAATCTTCAAGGAACTCAAACAAATCAGAAAAAAAACAAAACAAAACAAAACAAAAACAAATAATCCCATCAAAAAGTGGGCAAATGAATAAGGAGTCTTCACCCATTTATTCTAAGTGAAGTAACTCAGGAATGGAAAATTGCTGATTTTGAGGAAATTGCCACTTCTATTTATTACTTGGGAAGTGAAATTCTTGTTATGTTTGAGGGAGTTAGGCAAAGGAGTAGGAGGGCTAAGGAACACAGAAAGTATCTTTAATGGCCACTGTGAGGAATGAAGAGTGATCCAGGGACATGTGAAAGAATTATTGAAAGGAAGTGAAGTTCAGCTGAGTACAGAGAACATATATTTGCAGTGGTGTAATTTCCTCTAGAAGGCTTCAGCAAGATTACATAGGAGGTATATGTTTTTTTTGTTTGTTTGTTTTTTGAGACGGAGTCTCGCCCTGTTGCCCAGGCTGGAGTGCAGTGGCGCGATCTCGGCTCACTGCAAGCTCCGCCTCCCGGGTTCACGCCATTCTCCTGCCTCAGCCTCTCTGAGTAGCTGGGACTACAGGTGCCCGCCACCACGCCCGGCTAATTTTTTTGTATTTTTAGTAGAGACGGGGTTTCACCGTGGTCTCGATCTCCTGACCTCGTGATCCGCCTGCCTCGGCCTCCCAAAGTGCTGGGATTACAAGTGTGAGCCACCGTGCCCGGCTGGAGGTATATGTTTTAATTTATACTAGTTGGGGATTTTATGGGCGTTGAAGTTCTTGAGAAACAATGGTTCAAATAATACAGCATGAGATCTAGACTTGTGTTTCAATTATCTATTGCTGCATAACAAACAGCTGGTAAACTTAATGGCTTAAAGCAACATATTTCTTTTTTTTTCTCATGCTCAGGAATTCAGGCAAGGCTCAGCTGACAGTTCTTCTGCTCTGAGTAATGTCACTGGAGTTATTCACTCAGCTGCATTCAGGTGAACCTAGATTGGGCTGGAAGACCTATAAGAAATTCATTTTCTTGTCTGACATCTCATTGCTCCCCAACATAGTCTTTCTCTGTCTTTTTCTCTCTCTTTCTTCCTCTTTGCTTTGCTTTCCCATCTCTCTTTCTCTACACATTATGTTTCATCATTTAAGAGTCTAGCCCTGGGCTTCTTTATAGCATAGAAGCTGGCTTCCCTAGAGAATAATGTCCCTTCTGCACTTTCCATTAATAACAATTCCAGCCCAGCTTCAAAGAGAATTATAGAAATAGGATTCACCACTTGATCAGAGGATTGACCTACATATACAGGGAAGAGGACAATCAGTGACAGCCATATCTGGAGACTACCACCACAACAAGATAAGGGGAATAAAAGAAATATAGTTAGGTTCCAGATATGCAATAAAAAAGCTGGGATTTTATTTGTACATTTATAGGAAATAAATGGCTGCAGTTTATTTTATGGGTGAAGTTATTCTACTCCTAGAGGGAACTGTAGTATCTCTGCTAGAAGACCGAGTTATCTTTCATTATAGTGTCACAAATTTTCTAGCCAAAGTTTGAGGGCTCAGAAAGAAAAATAAAAAACAAAACAAAAAACCCAAAAACTTCATATAGCCTTTCTTATTTGAAATTTCATTTTGATGTTAAGACTCATTTCACTCTGAGGGGAAAAAAAAGTAGCTTGGACATGAAAATATCACATTAAATTAGGCTCTTCTTGGCCTCTCGGGAGATGATAGAATTAGAATTTTCTATGGAAACGTAATAATTTGAATCTTAGAGGTAAGGAAGGATATTCAGGAAATATGTGCAGTCAGTATAATAGATGTAGGATACTCTCTTCCTTTGGGGATTCATTCCATTTATGGCAGCACTCAGCTCCCTTTTGAATCCAGGGACATTCATTATCTAGGGCTTGCCATTCCTGGGTTCAAATATTCTCAGGAGCACCTGTCCTGGGATTTCCTTATCAGAGCTGGCTCTTCCACCTTGACCCTCTATACAGTTTCTCTGCCTGTCCCTTAGGGCTTAAGATTCTGGAGTGAATGTGAGCCTACATTTGTATCTCCCTATTTGTTCAGGCTTTCAGTTTTAGACCAACTACCTTTTTGGCCTATGGAAAATTGAACTACATCTTCTTGGAGCTTCCCTTTACCACTTTTCTGAGGCTGCGCCATAGTTCTGGATTCATTACAAAGTACCATGGACTGGTGTTAAGATTTCCTGGCTTATTATAGTCAAAATCTTAAGCTCTTTTGGAAGAGTGGGGTTTGAAATAAGAGGGATACACAACAACAAGAAAAGATTTTCCTGGCTGGGAGAAAGTTAGTAGGAAAAAAAATGGACTATAATAAGCCAGGAAATCTTATCACAAGCCTTTCTTTGTTTGAGTCTGTTGCCTGCTTGAATGGAGGCAAAGGACATGGAAAAGACAGAGATAACAAATGAATAATGCAAATGTCTTCCTGCCACATTTCCCCACCACTCCCAGTCAATGATGATGTTTCTATATGTCTACCTCCAAAAGGGAACACTAGCTAGTCTTTTAAACAGTACCATCTAAGTGAATATAATCATTCAAAAGGGTGAGGGAAGGCTTTTGAGCTCCTTCAATCCTTATCCCTGACATATGTATCCATTTCTATAGTGGCCTTTTGGAGAAAATTCCTGTTTTTCTAGTCATTCAAAGAAATGAGTTCAGTGATATGCATTTCAATCTAGGTAGAATCAAAGGAAAATAATGAGGCAGATGAGGGTGTGTGGAGCAGTGTAAAATTATCTAGTTATAATACTTAACCAGTGGATTACTCACCTCATGTAGATTAGGGTCTGTCAATGTGCGTACATTGATGTGAATCATAAAAATGCTGATGTGAATATTGCTTTAAAATATCTGAGCACTTTTCTATCTACAATTGCATTTGAACCTCGATTCTACTCATAGAATACGGCCATGAAAAAAAATTTACTTGTCTTTTCTTCCCTTACAATATAGGATTCCTAATTAAAAATATAATGAGCAGATGCAATTACTTGTCCCCGAAACATTCAAGAAACAGAGAGCTCACTGCTTCATGATGCCAAGTATTTTAAATGTACAGCTCTAACTGTTCAAAAGAATTTATGTTTTTACCAGAGCTGATAGATGTCATCCATAAATTTCATTCACTGGCCTGAATGTGGAGCTTAGAGAGAAAGAGAGCCAATCTTTGGGGTCAGGTGCACATGAATCAAAAGAGTAACTGAAACATTTACTGTGTATGATTTTTGAGAAGTGGCATGAACTCTGCAAGTAACACTGGGTGATCTGTAAAATGCTGGTAATCATACTGACGGCAGAGGATTTTTCTTAGTATTAAAAAAGTGGTGAAGCATAAGCCGTTAAATGATAGTAGTTTACTTAATCCTCTCCCAGTAGAGGGAACTTGATGATGAGCATCACCCATTGCTCTGCATTGTATTACACCAGTTTTCCATCCAGGCTCCAAGTCACTGCTTTCACTGTGAGTGTGTCTGCTTCAGTTAGCATTCTCCCCACTCATGTAGCGTTTCAGACTTGCTAAAACCATGCAACAGATCATCTCACACCTTACAGCTGAGGGTTGATTAAAAGGCAACATGCTCTGAATGAGGGTCTAGCCAAAGTCCATGTGTAGTTAAGGTTTAAGTTTTGTGGACGTTCTTTCCCTGGCTCAGAGTTCCTTCACTTTTATTTCTGAGCTCCATTAGGTTTTAAATTATTGGTCTTATTAAATCCTTGATAGTTCCTTCTATGACCTGTTCCTCCTTCTGCTTACAACACCACTATGCATAGCATCAATATCTTCCCAGTTACTTGTGCCAGAAACTGGGAATCATACTTGCATTCACGCTCAGCCTAAATACCACAATCACAGTAGGTTCTATCAACACAACCTCTCAATTATATTTTATATCCATCCCCTTCTCTCTGTCTCCCCTGCCACCCTGGTCTAGATTTGTACCATCCCTCCTTGGAAGTATTCTAGGGCTTCCCAAATGGATTATTTCAAGTTAACTGAAGAACTTATAAAATTGAATTATAACCTAGCCTTTATTTAAGAAAACTGGGGTTTCTGTAATATATTTAGGAAGACCTCTATACCACTGCTGTCTGTCTTTCTTTTGATTATTAAAGTAGTAAGTTTCAAGTTACTTGGAAAATTCAGTAATGTGGAACCTCTCATTTAACTGTGGTGAACAAAAAAGAGGATTAATATAGTGCATTTATTCAAGATTGATTTTTGCGAAAGATTGTTCCCATTTGTAGTTTGTACTTCTGACTCATGGAGTCTCTCCTTTTGTTCTGGCTGCTTTCAAAAGCCAAGCAAAAGTTCCTTCAAGCCCAGCAGTTAATTGTCACAGTGATGCCTGTTTGATGACTCCATATTTATTTTAAGAGGAACTGCATCCCGTTGGGCCTGCCAGGATGAGTTAGCTGCGAAATGCATTCCTAAATAGCTAAATGATTCAGCGCAGAAACCCATATATAAAATTGACTTTGTAATGCAGCTACATGTCTCTCTGTTGGAAAGTCTATCTATTTCAGTTCTGTGCTTTATTTTATAATTTAATATTGCATATGAATAGGTAATGGAGGGAAGCTTTCCTGCCTCACAAAACCCATGTTACAACCAGTATGTTGTTAAGACTTCGCGCAGTTACTTGGAAGCTTCCTTTGATGAGGAGAGCTCAGTTATATGGAGGTAAATGTATCCGAAAATATTCACAATTGCACACTGCAGTTTGCAAATAACAACTAGGATGCTCTTGAACCGAGAAACCCCCAAAAGGGTACTTACCTCCTTTGCATCAATAAAGTAAAACAGCTTCTTATCAGAGGCTGACTTTTGCTTACATCTAGAAATCTGGCTAAACCCAGTTTCTAACCACTTAGAGATTTCAAATAATTCCCAAATTATACCTTCCTTCAAAGGGAATGTGCTTTAAATCAAGTGTTTAATGTTAGGAAAATAATAATTCACATACTTGCACACCTTAGCAGCCTGTTTTAATTTAGAAACAAAGAGAACAGAGAACAGCACAGATTGTGCTTTGGTCCCAGCCTCCCCACTTCCCCCAAAAGTACTCAGGAAATATGCTTCCTTTTAAAGAATAAGGACTTAATCAGCACTGAACCCCACAGTGACTCAACTGGGCATTTTCCTCAACAAATAGTAGATTAAGGATAAAAATGTGGTGTTTTTCTGATATAGGCCTAATGATGTAAGGTTGCTGTTTACAAGGTCCAGAGTACCACCTGATTTTCAGTAAATTCTGTGTGTGTGTGTGTGTGTGTGTGCGTGTGTGTGTACGTGTGTGTGTGTGAGATGGTTAATTTTAATTGTCAACTTGACTGGAGAATCTCGACTAATACAGTGCGTTTCATTCCATTACTACCAAAGCAACCAAAGGCTGTCAATGGACTGGGCATTTATATCCATGGCTCCCTGTATTCTGTGGACCACCTGATAATTCTGGGTGGAAAGCAATCCTTGCATTGACAAAATGTGTGATGTGGGTGGGATGAGAGATACAGTGTGCTGCCAAGGATGGCCCATCTTAATGAGAGTTGTGGGTGAAAACAAGGTTAGTGCTCCAGATATTCAGGTACTCAGGTAGATAGGAACCCGCTTTCTCTCCTATGTATCTTTATAGTCATCAAATTATTTTTGTGCATTCTGTGGTTTAGTTAAGAAACCCCAGATGAAAAAGGCTGGTTGAGAATCAGGATGCACCATTTCTAATGTTGTCATGTCACAAAGTTATAAAATTTTGAGAAAACCAATTAATTACATTTAGTATCATTTTCTTTATCTGTGAAACACATAAGAAGAGCTGGTTGATTTCTGAGATGCCTTAGTGCTCAAAGAACCTGAGGTGAGTGAGAAGGGCGGAGTAATGCAGAGGGATTATTCATACTGACGACATGCTCAGGAGTTTTGTATCTTCACAGTTCAAACTTTTTGTATATATTTTTACACTGGAATTTTTTTTTTTCCTAGATCAAAGCGAGACAAAGACAGTGCCATACAATCTAGTTCAGTCTTGTGGCCAACCTTTGAATTTCTTCTAAAATACTTTTACTAAATAACTACATATTCCATACTTGAATGCCTCTAGTTACAGAATACTCATAATCAGCAAGTTTATTCACTCCATTTCTGAAGCATTTTCTAACCATTTTGCCCTATGTAATATGTTATTTTTTTCAGCTCTATAATAGGACTACAAAACGAGGTTACATTTTTTATACAAAATAATCTCTCTAAAGATGGTCTAGTTACTGGAGACTCACCCTTCTCAGTGCTTTCACTCCTTTCTCCTGATGCTGTCTCATATAGACTTCAGACAACCCTTGGAATCTTCTGTGTCAACAGACTTAACTCACCATGGTGCAAGTTACCATGTTTTCTGGGAGAGAGGCAAGCTAATGCCTGGCTTCCATATGAGAAGCCAGGTACCAGGGTACCATGAGAGAAGCCTAGTACCAGGGTCATACATGGTGCCCCTGGAAGGAAAATGTTGTTTACAATTATAATCAACTCACCAATTGGGACCCACATCAGTAGGGGCACATAGGCTGGCAGTGCCTCCAACATGGGTCCTTGGATAACTAATAGGCATTAAAGTTTCCAGTTCAGTTTAAATAACTGAGTCTAGTTCTTTATGATGGACAGACTACCTGAGAATAGTTAATCCAATTTGTTCTGTTTGTCTACACCATCAGCTGGGTGGCATTCATCCACCCCATTAAATTACTGGCAACTGCTTTGGTAATGGATGAGGGAAAACATCTGGAGGTGTTGGTGGGGGTTATGAGTGGGAGGCATAGGAACTGGGACCCTCTTCTGCTGTTTCTGATAGACTTCTCAGTAAGGTTAAGGTGAGTGGTGGTCAAACTGTGCTGGGAGCTCTCTGGTAGACACAGCAGTTAAGCTACTTGCAATACTTTGAGAGAGCGGTATCAGAATGTTTTCTTTAATGGTTTTTGTACAGGGTGTTTTCTTCCTACAAGTGGCTCTGAAGGACAGATGATCATTAATGTCCCCCTCTCTCTCTTATGTACCTCCATGAGTTTAAGTTGCTGAGCACTGGGATTGTTACTCTCTCTTCACTGATCCAAAATCAGTGTGCCCATTCCAAGAGCTGTAGCTTCACTTTTTCTCCAGTCATCCCCTATTCACACTGAGATTTTTGTTAGAAACAGTCTATTAAAAAGGGTGAAGAACACTTTTATAAAATGTAGAGACACTAATTATATACTCCAGTTTGTCTTACATGGGCCACCATAGAGGGACTCAGTGAGACATGTATTCATTATCTTTATGATCTAGGGCCATGTCAATATGACAGGAGAATCCAGGTGGATGAACTAGAATGAGCTCTGAATACTTTAGGTGTCCTTTTGGTAAGGTACCTCAAAGATGTATCAACTAGATTTTGTTAGAGTTGCTGTTAAGGGAAAGAAAAAATTGTCAAGCTTAGGAATTGTCAGGCTAGAATCCTGAATTTTCAAAGTAGGTCTGTATAATACATGCCACTTTCTTCCTGACAATTACTGACAATTACCCAAAAGGAGCTAAAAGGAGATAATCCCTTTCTGTGGAAAGGCTGTATTCAGTGACCAAACTGTCTTTCTAAGATGTATGGATTTGGAGGTGTTGAGAGAGGTAGAGTCAGAAAAGCTTTTTGAGTCCATTTTGGAGGCTGTTCCAAACACTGTGTACTGATGTTAGATTGTAAATTGTACAGAAAGCTGAAAACGTGACATGGATTAATTTTACAGGTCATAATGATATGGCTAAAGTTGGATAATTCGGTGCAACTACGCATAATCTGAAAAAGTATTGACAGTGATGAGGCATCATTAATCATCTTGCAAGGGGTTAAAGTTCTGACACACTCAATCTACAGAGAAGAGATGGGGACCACCCCCTGTGAAATATGGTCTTTCCAACTGCAAGAGAAACTGATCAACTTTGGGTAGGATTCATATCTGGTATACAGTAGTGGTCTGTGCCTCAGAAACAAGGGATCCTTGACTTTGTGCCCAGTCTGTGATGGTGGATGCATTGTCATGTCCAGTACTATGATAGATCCAGGCAGCACTAGTGACAAACTGGGCTTAGTTAGCAGCTTGATTCCAGTTGGTCTCATCATAGAGCTATCCCTTACCATAAGGGTCATCTACACAAGTGACTCAGATGGTTTGGTTAGCAGCTGTGATGTGCCTCCAGAGTTTGTAGCCCAAACAAGGTATATCTTTCACCTGCCAACCTACGGTTTTCCAAGTGGCAGACAAAGAGCCAGGCTATTGAAAACAAGTACCACTAGCTCAAGGATTAGTAGGAGTTGAGAATGGCCTTGAGTTTTGTGCAGGGAGCCAACTGACCACATCTACTTTCTGTTCTATATGGCTGGAGCTGAGATTTAACAACTGCAGTAGCCAGTGAACATAATTGGGTTTCAGTTTAGATGAACTATTAGTAAACCAGGCCCAGACACTTAAGGGAACTTTAATGTATTGAGGGCCCTATTGAACAGCAGCTTTGTGGAGTATAATGTTTCTCCTGAAGGGAGAACTTTCACTTTTTCATGAAAGTTTGAGATGTTGCTTGGGCCAGACTGATTACATTACTGAATATACCATTTCAATTTCACAAGCAAATTTTGTTGGGCCTTTTCTACCATGTTGGCCATTTAGTTAAAGTTGAATCACTCTAAAATGGCAATACCAGCCTGGGAAGTAACAAGGATTCTATGGGTCAGGAGTTGATTTATGTCAAGAGCCCAAGAGCAAGTTGAAAGACACTTTATGAAAGATGTCTACTTGGTAGACTTCAGAGGCAATGACTTCAAACCTAAGAAACTCCTCTGGATTGAGGTTACCATGGTTTGCCTGAGGCTCCACTTGGCAAAAATCATCAGTCACAGAGATCTTTAGTGTTAAAGGGATCATCGAGACCATGGGTCCCCAGAGATATTACCACTTCTTTATACGCAGTTCTTCTCAATCAGGAGAATCTCCTCAGGCACTTATGGGATGAGGAAGTATAAGCATATAGTACAACACTTTCTCTTACATATTCAAATGAAGAAGAAAAAAAAAAACACTAAATTGGCCCAAAGGCATTATCCACAAGGTCATGTTCACTTTCCTTTCTCACTCTTAACCCAACTCAAACTCAATCATTTGAATCCAGGTAGGCCCTCTTGTCATGGGACTGGATTGGATGGTGAATTTAGTACCTTTATCCAAAAAAAGCCGTGAAAGTTTGTGACTGTCTTCTCCCCAAAGTTTTACTACATACTCAATTGATATGACTTTCAGTCTCCTTTGGGAACAGGGAGAGCTTTGATCTACCCCTAATCATCTTTATGTTTAGAGTAGTTAAGATGAGGGTAGAAGGGCATGGAGGGCTAGGGGTCCATGGAGAGGAAATGCTTCTGTGCCAGCTAACAAGGCTTTGCATTACTTTCAATTTTGAGTGACATAGCACCAGCTCTTGTTTCAGTTAAACAAATTTTCAATGTTTCCAGCCCATATAGTACTTTAGGTGATGAGGTCAACATTATTGATATCATCTACTTCAGCTTTGGTGACTGCTTTTCTTAACAGCCACAACCACATTGCTTGCTTAGTAGATCTGCCAGGTTTGCACACTGTGGCTGACTTGGGCTTGACTCCTACAACCCTTATTCTTTTATTTTATTTTATTTTATTTATTTATTTAGAGGCATTCACCTTAATCTGAGGCACTTGCTAACCCGTTAGCAAGATAACATCCTGTAAGTTCTTGCCCAGTTTCAACATAAGAACTACAGGGAGCTTTCTAGGACAGTGGTGCTAACTGCAAGAATTTAATCTATGTTTTTTGGGGTCAGTGTCTTATTTTCCAATATGCCATCTTTATCAGCACTGTAACCCCAGTCTGATCAATAAGAGCCCTACTATTAGTGCTTCATCTACGGTTTTCCACAGGACTTTGTCTGTTTCATGGAAATCTGCCTGAGAGGGACAAAGCGCTTTTATACAAGCCAGGATCCATTAAAAAAAATCTGAGCATTTTTACTATCAGCTTGATGGATCTCAGATGGCATGAAGATAAATTGCATCAGGCAATGAACTATAATACTGCCATCCTTCCTTGTCAAGCACTACATACTCTATTCCCTTATCTCCCAAGACGAGCAGCCAAAGTTCTCATGAAATGCCAGTTTTCTGCCCTCAGTGGTCAAGAATTCCCTCTTTGCCCCTCAGTGTAAGTTCATGTCTCTGTAATCCTTGTCTAAAAGGGGACAGAACCTTCTTCCAAGGTAGGGCAAAGCTTAGACTGGTTGCTACAGTGTTACAATAGGGTGGACCTGACCCTGATCACCAGATTGGCTCTCCTCAAGCCTCGGGGACAGATGGCAACAACCAAGGCACTTTACAGGAAGTTCCAGGGTTTTTATTTATTTACTCATTCATTCATTCATTTACAAACACTTAGTGTGTATCTACTAATGCTAGGCACTTTTCTATGTGCTAGGAATTTAGCAGGAAACAAAATAGATAAAAATCTATTTGCAGAATAAAAGCTCCAAGTAAGTAAATTACCACATATATTGGAAGGTGGCAAAGGCTGTGAAGAAGAAGCAGAAGGAGGAAAGAAAGGGAGAAGGGGAGAAGAAGAAGGAGAAGAACAAGAGGAAGGAAGATTAGGGAGGAGAGAATGAGACAGAAGAAGAGGAGAGGAAGGAGAAGAGAAAGAGTGGGAAGAGGAGCGAAAATGAGAATAGCATACTAGAATTCAGGCATGGAGAGGGGGTGGGGGCATGATGTGATGAGAGCAGGGTGTAGCTTAGTTGAGGTCTGGATAGCTTGTTGACAAGGTGAGAATTCAGTCAAGAATTGAAGGATTGGTAGTTAGGCAAACCGAATTGTATGGAAAGAACATTTCATTTCCTATCATGTACCCACCACCTAGAACAGTGCCTGATACACAGTAGCTCAATGAAAACTCACTGAATGAATGGAAGTGCAGGCACCATCTGTTGAGTCCTTTTCTTTATTCACAGACTGATGTGAAAATTCCACATTTTATCTTTGTTCAATTTCCAACTCTCCTGTGAGCAAATCAATAAACATGAACACATAAACCCAATGATCAAATACTTTTTAGTTGTAAGAAGAACATTTAATGGTTCAATCTGGAATATTTTAAGTGATCTGTTTTCCCTTAGGAACAAGGAGCAGATTCTTGTCTTGCACCTACATGACTGAAGGAACTCACTAGAGGGATTCTCTCCCTGAACAAAAGGTGGATCTGTTCCAAAGACAAATTTCATTTTCTAACTAGAATGCAAAAATTGCTGGCAGACCCAAATTGCAGATTTCTAATTTCAAAAAAAATGTGATTGAGACTCCATCCACTATCTGTTATATTAAGCCAACATGTGTCTCCCTATATTTTGCCCATGGTCCCAATCCTACTTTTGGGGCCATAAAAATGAGTAGAATCCCTCTTTTATGTATTGATGCTAAAATGTTTGAGGCAGACTGATATCTTCCCTGCGTTTTCTCTTCTCCTGGAGTAAGTAACTTCATCTTAAAAAAAAAAAAAGATTTCATTTAAGACATTGGAATTTCTTCACTATCTTATAAAATGTCCTCAAAAAATGTTCTAATTTGCCTTAAATTGTGGTACTTACAATTGAATAAGTACACTAGATGTGTTTTGAGCAGCACAGAGAAAAAATATTTCCATCTCATTTGTTCAAGATACATTTTTATTCACGTAGCTTAAGATCACATTCGCTCTTTTAGGGTAGTTTCATCTCCTCATAAGTAATTATTGAAACTATTTCCAGCTAAAACAATTGTTGTTTTCAGCTGTGCTCTGCTAAGCCAAGTTGTCCCTGTGTTCTACTTGTGTAAGTTGTTTATAAGAGAACCCCAATAGTAACTTTACACTATTTCCTATTAAATTTTAACTCACAAGATTTAATTACAATGTTTCATTCTGTCAAAATATTTTTAATTTTGGTTTCATCACCCAATGTATTTGTTATTTTACCCAAGTTTCATCTTATTGTCATATTAGGTCAGTTGGTCTTTCAAATGATTATTCAAGGTAGTGAATTTAAAATTTACATGAACAGAAAGCTTTTTGAAGTAAACTGTTACACAGTATTCTAATATATAAAGATTGCACTTGTCAGTATAATTTTATTTTGCAAGTTAAATTATTAATATTTATTTATTATGAAGTCCTTCATATTAGTTAAATGAGGCAGTTATTGTTGAACACAAAATTTTCAAATCAGTGTTTATGGATAACAGCTGAAATCAGATCAATCTCATTATCTAATGTACTTGAATATTTTATTTTGGTTGCACAGTATTGTGAATATTGTTACTGAAACAGAAGTAGTTGCAGTAGTCTGTTTGGTTGGTTGATTTTTAACTCCATTGTCTTTGCAATCTCAAGATACCTTTTATTAATGAAATATGATGTTTGAGAGAATATTAGAATTTTTTGTTTAAAGCAAAATACAAATAATTTTTACAACTGTTCTCAATGACTTATTCAACAAATATTGCTTGAGAATCTCCTATATGACCAGCACTATTTTACCTGCTGTGGGCAGAGTGATGTATAATGGAAAAAAGTAACTGGCTCTTGGTACCTACACTCTAACGATGTGAGACAGAAAATAAACACATGCACATATAGATATGTGTGTACATGTGCACATAAATTGATGTAGTTCAGTGTGTGTATATATATGCATATTGTATGTGTGTGTATGGGGATGTTATATTATAAAACCCAAACCTGCGTCTGTGCAGTAGGATAGGGCTGGAGAGAAAATACACAGTTTATGGACTCTTCTCACTTTATACTCATGTCCACTAACTTGAATAATACTACTTGGTGGTTATACCACATTTCCCCAGTCCACTCTTCTACTTTTCTTGAGGACTATTTCGCACCTTCTTTTCTCTTCTCAATTGTGAACTGTTTTCCCATTCTCACTTGCAGCCAAGGACTGTGCTTCCTACTTCTCTGAGAAAATAGAAGTTATCAGATGATAGAATTTGTAGTGTATCAATATCTGCTCACTTTTCAATTTTTGTTTCCACTATAGCCTGAGTATTTCATAGATGAAAGAGCCATGCTCCTATTTAATGCCAACCTATCTACTTGTTTCCTAGATTCCATCCCCTTTTGCCTATTCAAAGACCTGTTTGCAGCAATCCTCCTTTATTTTTCCTACGTTTGCTTTCTACTGGATTAGTTTCTCCCATCAGTCCTCCTTTTGATTTCACTTCCTCAAACAGCTACTGCTTCATTTCTTTGCTTTCCTTTGAAACAGAATTCCTCAAAAAGTATTTTCTATTCTCATAATCTCTAGTTCTTCTTCAATTTTTTAATTGCTTGATACCTTAGTATTTTTCTAATGACTTTGGTTTTTTTCGTTATGAAATATAACACAAGCAAAAAATTACCTAAAATAAAAGTTGATATTAATAGCTTAATAAATTATTAAAAACTCATATGAAAACCACCAAAATCAACAAATTGGATATTTCCAGCATCTCAAAAGCCCTTCACTGGCTTCTTCCAAATTACTACCTACCTCATCTCTTCCAATAGGTAATCATTCTCTTGATCTTTTATATTATTTCTTCATTATATAGCTCATATACCAGTTATGCATCTGATATGGTTTGCCTGTGTCTCCACTCAAGTCTCACCTTGAATTGTAGCTCCCATAACCCCCATGTGTTGTGGGAGGGACTCAGTGGGAGGTAACTGAATCATGGGGGTGGGTTTTTCGTATGCTGTTCTCGTGATAGTGAGTAAGTCTCATGAGTTCGTTATAAAAGGCAGTTCCCCTGCACATGCTCTCTTGCCTGCTGCCATGCAACGTGTGTTTGCTCCTCCTTCACCTTCCGCCATGATTGTGAGGCTTCCCCGGCCATGTGGAAATGTGAGTCCATTAAACCTCCTTTCTTTTATACATTACCCAGTCTCGGGTATTTCTTCATAGCAGTATGAAAAGGGACTAATACAGCATCTCTAAGCAGTTCAGTTTTATCTGTTTCTGAACTTCGTTTAAATGGAATTATGTAGTCTTTGTGTCTGTGCATTCTTTGTATCTGGTTTCTTTTACTCCGCATAATGTTTGAGTGATTACCTGTATGTTATGTGTACTAGTAGTTTGTTCATTTTCATTGCTGTGCATGGTATAGGTGTACTACAGTTTGTTTTTCCATTCTGTCATTGATGGGATTTGGTTTGCTTTTAATTTTATTGTGAAAAATGCTATTATGAATATTCTTGTGCCTGTCTCTAGATTTTTATGTATACACAGTTCAATGGCATATATGATGATAAGTAAAATTGCTGACTCATAGGGACACATATCTTCAGCTGTAATAATGTCACATTATTTTCCAAAGTGTATTAATTTACAGTCTCACCATCAATACCTGAGAATTCCAGTTGTTCCACATGCTTGAAAAATTCTTAGCATTTTTAACCTTTTTAATTTTTTGTCATTCCGATGGGCCTGTGGTAGTAATCCATTCATTTTAAGTTTACATTTATATTATGACCATAAGGATAAACACTTTCTTTTTTTGAGACGGAGTCTGGCTCTGTCACCCAGGCTGGAGTGCAGTGGCGCGATCTCGGCTCACTGCAAGCTCCGCCTCCCGGGTTCACGCCCTTTTCCTGCTTCAGCCTCCCGAGTTGCTGGGACTATAGGAGGCCGGCTAATTTTTTATTTTTAGTAGAGGCGGGGTTTCATCGTGTTAGCCAGGATGGTCTCAATCTCCTGACCTCGTGATCTGCCCGCCTCAGCCTCCCAAAGTTCTGGGATTACAGGCGTGAGCCACTGTGCCTGGCCGGATAAACACCTTTTCAAATGGCAACTGGCTATTAGGACGCCACTTTTGTGATGTATCTGTTCAAGTCTCTTGCTTGTTATTTTTTCGTTGTCACTATTTCTTATTGTTTTGTGGAAGTTCTTTATACGTTATTCTGGATATTAGTTCTATGTCAGCTATATGGATGAAAATATCTTTTTCCAACTCATGCTGTCTTTTAACTTTCTTAATGATCATTTTCATGAACGAAATATGGTTAAATTTATTAATACTTCCTTTACAAATAGAGCTTCTACATCTTATTAAAAACCTCCCAACTTAATGTTAGGAAGTTATTCTCCTATATTATTTTCTAAAACCATTATTTATTTTGCATTTTATATTTAGATCTTTATCCAAAAATTTATATTTGTTGATCATGTGAGGCATAGGTTAGTTTACATTTTTTTTCTCCATGTAGGCATCCAATAATCTTTCCCCAGATATCCACCTGGCTAACTCGCTCTCTTGTTTCAAGTCTCTGGTCTCATGTCATCTTATCAATAAGGCCTACCCTGACCACCCTAATCAAAATTGCAGCCTACATCCACCCTTCAAACACTGCCCCAGTCTCTGGCACTGTATTCTCTTATGATAAACTGTACAATTTGTTTATTGTCTGTTTCTTCGTTCACATGTAAGCTCCATGAAGGAAAAAATCTGTGTCTGTTTTGTTCACTGATTTATGTCAAGTACCTAGATGGTGCCTGGACCAGAAAAGGCGCTTAATTGATACTTGAACTATATGAGTGAATAAAGCAATGCACAAAAATAGGAGAAAATACTTTGTTCAAGTCAGTGCCTACACTTGTTCATGTAACTGTATGATTTATTGTATTGGTGGTATCCAATATGTGAAATTTTGAAATATGGTACATTTGAGCATGTGCACTATTTTATTTATTTATTTAAAGCCTTTAAAATAATTAAATATTTTAAATAAATGTTCAATAAAATATTTTGGAAACTCGGAAACTGCTCTGGGGACATCTAGGTTACTGTGAAATGTCCATTCATTCATCAAATATTCACAGAGCACCCACTAGGTGCCAGGAAATGTATGAAAAGTCTTGTGGAACAAGACTGAAGTTGTCCTTGCCTTCAAGCAACTTGCAATTTCCTAAGAACACAGTTTAAAATCACAAAACTAAGGTATTTAAATTTAATTCCAATCTTTGTGATTCAGGTTAAGCGGCTCCAGCAATGTAAGATTAGTGCTAGAGAAGGCCTAAAGAAATCATCAATGAAAGTTATTTTGAGCATGAGGTGAGGCCCTGGATCAGGTCAAGATCCACCCAGGACTTGACTTAGTGTCTAGGTCAGCCTGTGACCTACATGGCTTTAAGTGTTTCCTGAGGGTGGATTTTACAGGACTTAAAAGGTTTCCTGGGTAACCTTTAAGAGAAGGTAATAGAGGGAGCATTTGCACGGAAGCAAAGACTTATTTTGAGTTTTAATTCACTCAATTGTTATATTATTCATTCATTCATCAAATATATATTGCATCTGCATCTTTTCAGGGTGAGGTAGGCACTATTGTTACTCTGATAAATACTCAGAGATGTTTAAAAAAAACTTGCCCAATCTATAACATTTTTAGGTGGCAGACCTGGGCTTCATTCTTTGGCACTCTGGCGAGAGATCAAAATCTTGGCCCCTCCTTTATTCATTAACTCATTAACTGATTAATTAATTCCTTTGTCTAGCAGCTACTTAGTGAGTGCCTACTATGTTCCAGGAATTATGCTAAGAGCTGGGATAATGCGTGAACAGGGCAAAGGCTGTTCTGATCTTTTATGAGCTGATGGCCAAGCGATTACCCACATGCAATGTGGTCTGTAATTATGCTTGGACTTTCTTTATCACAGGTTTATTTTGAGCATCTAAATGACATACAGATTTGGGAGCATTTTTGTAAGCCACAAAGTTCTGTACAGTCAGCAGTTTATTATAATTATTATTTATTCAAAGGTTATATGATTCAATAATAATATTAAAAAATTATTCTCACAATTTGACATTCCTTCTATAATTTTTGTTTGCTCTCTTCCTTTCTCCTTTATGCGAGTAAAAACAAATATTTACAAGGTGACATAATTTAAATGAGCCCCAGTTATAGGAATTTGAATTTCTAAAATTTATTTAGGAAAGTAAATTAAACAATAGTTCTCTTAGTTTATTTAAAACATCATTTAATGTATAAAAGTATTGGATTTGCACATACATTTTCAAGGGTATACTGTATACGTTTGCACTAACTGGTTGCGGTGCTTATATTGAAGCCATTTTTAAAAAGTGAAACAACAGACCAAAAATACCACTGTATCCCAGAAGAGTCAGGCATCTCTGTCCTGAGTTTTGATTTCTTGATTGCTGCTACATTAAAAGTTTTTGAAAAAATTAGGAATATGTATTTTAGTAAATTGTGTATCAAATACATAAAATCTGGAAACAGATGGCAAGGCTTATTAGCTATATGACCTTGGGTGGGTCATTCACCTTCCCTGTTGTTGATTCTCCTTATCTGTAAAGTGGGAATGATCATAACAAACTATTTCTCAGTGTTGTTGTGAAGCTCAAATGAGTCAATATAAATCAACTGCTTATAACTATGTCTGCTGTCTGGTAAGCTGTTATTTCTATTTCTGCTAAAAAGAAACCTTAAATCTTTTTGAAAAAGAAAGAAAGGAGGGAAAGGAGGAAGGGAGGAAGGGAAGAAAGGAGGAAGGGAGGAAGGAAGGAAGGAAGGGGAGGGAGGAAGGGAGGGAGGAAGGAAGAAAAGAATCATTATTAGATTTAGAAAACCTGACTGTAGTCAATTCTTTTCTCAGAGTTTTGATTGTTAAATGTCATTTCTGTTGTCAGAAAAAGAGAGAGCGAGCGAGAGAAAGAATAGCTACATGTGATTATCCAAAGCTGAAAGCCAAGCACAAGTTAGATAGCAGCCATGAATGCAATGCCCAGTTTTGAAGAGGAGCTTAAAACATTAGTCAGTGTCTGGACACATTTGTTAAATTGTCCTCAGCATTTCCATGTAGATCCTATTATTTCTACAAATTCCTTCATAATATTGCACTTTTTGTCATGATGAACACAACCTCTCTTATCTCAGAAGTGGGGTTTTCCAGCTGTTGGACTGAGGAAGCTCTATTCTTACGAGTTTCATATGGAAGCAGTGATAAGAAAGACAACACTGTGGTATTTTAACTAGCTGCTCCGATGAAAAGCTTCCATTGTCAGATGGTGTAACACCAATTGTTAATTTTAATCAAAGGGAATCTAATAGCTTAATGAAATCATTGACATTAGATGTTCCTGGCCCTCCAGCAAATTGCTGACCATATTATGGAAGTTTATTTTTCTCATATTAAAGTAATTATACTGCAGAACCCAGTAAACTTATTTATCAATTTTTTTGTTTTGTATTAAAGAAGCCCTTAATTCCTATTTCATTATGCTGTATGTAGCTGCTTTGTAGGTGAGAGAAATACCATGTTTTTAACCTCTTAATTGATGTAAATCTTTGGCAAAATTCTATGGTCATACTGTTTCCTGCATTTTCCATCTGAGGGGACAAAATGTATTTTTGTTTCCTAGTATTTAGATATTTGTGAAGAGTCTTGATCAAACCACCTTTTACATGATAATTATATAAAATTATTGGTTATTGATTGATCACTCTATCAGCTCTCATCCTGTGTGGTATCTTACAAATCACTCCTAGGATAGTTTCCATAACCTCAAAATGTAAAGTGGTTACTAATGAGCCTTCTAGCAGTCAAACAATAGGAGATTTTGAAATTCTGCTGTAAAAATTAAAGACCATAAAATGTAATTATTAATTTTTAAACATAATTTAAAACATATTTATATTCATCTGCTTCTATATTCTATGTGTGTGTGTGTATATATATATATATATATATATATATCACAATTTTCAGTTATAGGAAATTGTGGGCAGCTGATCAACTATTATTAATCATAGCTATTTCTTGAACCAGATAATTTAGCCTCTGTTAATAGCATATACTGTATTGGTCTCTTAGTTAATCAATGATACATTTTGAGTGACAAATATATTAAAGGAAATGTGTTTGCTTTATTTGTGTTACTATTATCTTTCCAATAAAATTATGAGGTCTTTGTAACCGGGAAAATGGCATTTATTATTTTTATATTCCTCCTCTTAAGAACTACATGCTTATGAAACCCCTGATGATTATTTACTGATGTGTAGCAACTTACCTCAAAACTTAGTAGCTTAAAACAACTGTAATTGTTTATTATGTATGTAGTTCAGGAATTCAGGAATGCTTTCACTGGTGTTTCTAACTCAGGATTCTCACAAGGTTGCAGTCACAAGTAGTGGGGTGGGGGTTTCAGTCTAAAGGCTTGACTAGGACTAGAATTTGCTTCTAAGGTAGGTTAATTATATTACTGACAAGTTAATACTGGGTTAGTGGCCAGACTCAATTCTTCATGTAAGGTAGTCCGTAGGGATGTTTAAATCTTCATGGTGAAGGTAAAGGATCCCAAGAGACTGAAGTTGAAACTTTTATGTCTTTTATGACCTAGCCTTGGAAATCACATGCTGTCATTTCTGCGATCGGACATAACCAGTCCTGATTCCATGTTAGAGGAGACTACATAAGGACACAGGTACCAGAAGGTAAGGACCACTGGGGGTTCCCTGAAAGGATGGCTACCATACTCCTTGATAGAGCTGTCTCCACTACTCAGAAGTCAGCAATCTGTACTTGCTAACTTTTACCTGACATCCATTACCATAAAAATGATTCAGATAAAGATATCAGAAAAACTGATTATTTTAACATAGATGACTTAAGGTTTCATAACTCTCAACCACAGTTGTTGTCTGTAAGAGAAAATTCAAAATTATATTGGCTTAAACAAGGAGGGAAGTTGTTGATTTACATAATGCAAAAGATTAGAAATAAAGTGGACTTAATCTAGGTACTCAACAGTGCCATGAAATACCTACTACATGTTTTGTCTCCTTGTTACACCCTCATCCTAAAATGGATTCCTTTCATGGTAGTGAAATGGCTGCCAAATACCCCTGGTAGTTTTATTTGTATCCATGTTATTAGTTTAACAGTAGTTTTCTGACTGAACCATCCTTACAGCCATGGCAAAGGAAATATCCTGAACGCATAGGTCATTTGAGACCCACCCAGAAAGCAAGGGTGCTGCAAGATAGGGAAAGGATGAAAAAAAAAATACTGGGAGGAACTACAGTGTCTTCTACAGGGACAGATACTCATATTTGTTAAAATTGGTAGCCCTGATTAAGCTAACCAGATACATATGCTGTACCAAAATAAGAATATTTTATACTGCCCTTGTCTTCTTTCTGTAAAAACAAAGCAAATTCTTCAAAATTTCGATGTTTCTTCTAAATATCTCCTAAAGGGTACATTGTTCTTTTTAGTCACTTTATTAAAATTCAGATATAACTTTATACATTTGCAATGCTAATACCTCGCTTTCAAAGTAAGTCACCACTTAAATAAGTTTCAGTTATTTGAGATTTGCATATTTGGGCAGCAGTGATTCTGGTTACTTGCCAATAAACAAGAAAGTTTGAAAGTAGACTCAATATTTGGGCCATAATTGTAATTAATTAATTCACTTGTCGTTCTCTACCAATAGACTGTAAGCTTCTTAAAGTCCTGTACTATACCTTTTCTTTTTCTCTTCCCAGTATCTGTTGTGTGCCTGGAACACAGATGAAAGTCAGTAAATAATTAAAGAGTAGATGGGTGAAATTCGAGGCTACATTAATACTATTCTAGCCCCCAGTCCAGTGTGTGATGCTTCAGGTAGTCAATAAATGATGTCCATCTGCTTTAGAGAATTTCCTACACATCACATTAAAGACTAACAATTGCAATTTCAACCTGCATCATTTTTCATTTTCTAGGCCATATGTGAATGTCTGTCAACAGCTTGCAGATTTCTCTGATTGAAAATCCCATATGTTAGAATAAAATAGACCTGAGTTCAAATCTTTACTTTGCTCCTTAGTAGCTGTACGACTTTTTGACTAATTTGATAACCTCCATAACTCAGAGTTTTCTCTAGAACAGATAATGATTATAGTGTCTACCTCATAGAAGTGCCAAAAAGTTAAATGAGATAATGGACTGTGTTAGTTTGTTTTTGTATTTCTATAAAGAAATACCTGAGACCGAACAATTCATAAAGAAGAAAGGTTTATTTGGCTCATGGTTCCACAGGCTGTACAGGAAGCAAGATGCTGGACATCTGCTCAGCTTCTGGGGAGACTCAGGAAACTTTCAGTCATGGCAGAAAGCAAAGGGGAAACAGGTATGTTTTACTTGGCAGGAGCAGGAGGAAGACAGAAAGGGGAGAGGTGCTACATATTTTAAACAAAAGTAAAGATCTCATGAGAATTCTATTACTAGAACAGCACTAGAGGCATGGTTCTAAACCATCAGAAACTGCCTCTATGATCCAATCACCTCTCACTAGGTCCTACCTCCAGCATTGAGAATGACAGTTCAACAAGAGATTTGGGTAGGGACACGGATCCAAACCATAGTATGGACATAAATCTCCAAGAGCACAGTTCCTCACACATCGTATGCTAATTAAGCATCAGCTATTATTATTCATATGTGGAGATTTTGCCCCATCTCCCATAAAATACAAGGAGATTTCACATCAAAATTCAAAGTTTCGTGAAACTTGGAATTGCATTGGAAACCTTCTTGGCATCACCAGTATTTTACTCATGGGAAACTGGGTACTGCAGAGCAGAGGAGTGGAATGTAGTATAAAATATTAGTAAAGAGCAAGCACTTTGAATTCAAATAGGTCTGATTTGGTTACTGATGTTGCCACTTCTTACCTGTGTGACCTTGAGCAACTTAACTTACCTCTTGTGTTAGTTATCTATTGTCACATAATAAATTAACAAATTTAGTGGCTTAAAAAAACATACATTTATTATCTCGCAGTTTCTGTGGGTCAAGGAGTTGGGCATTTTTACTGGGTCCTCCGCCCTAGTGCCTCAGAAAGCTGCAACTCATGTTTAAATCAAGCCTGGGTTCTCATGAGAGGCTCAGCTGGGAAATGCTCCATTTCCAAACTCCCTCAGGTTGTTGGCAAAATTAATTTTCTCATGCCTGTAGTATTTATGGCAACTTGCATCTACAAAGCCACCAGTAGAGAAATTGAGTATGTTAGCAAGATGGAGCATTACGTAATAAATTGTAATCATGGGAATGATTCATCACCTTTGACATGTTCTGTTGGTTAAAAACAAGTCATAGGTTGCACTCACACTGAAGAGGAGGGGATTATACAAGATACAGGCACCAGGAAGCAGGGAAGGAACATAAGGGCCACCCTAAGGTCTAGCCACTGCTCCCTAAGCTTTCATTTCTTCTTTTGTATAATGAGTAAAAATAGTGCCAACCATGTACAGTAATCCATACAAAGTGCTTAGCATTCTGCTTGGCACTTGATGACAGCTTATATAGTGGTACAATCTATTAGTTGCTTATTAGGTAAGGGTAAAAATGAATCATTAGCCAGAGTGAGCTATCGAAAATCAGGACTACTTGCAGGTAATTCATCCTCATTGCTCCTACAAGCTCCTAAATTTAAGGTATCTCTGTCTCTGTTACGTGACACTTCTCAACATTGCTGTTATTTTTGATGCCACAAAGCCCTTTTCTTCACACTTCAGTGATACAGGCTTGACTTTTATTCCCTCAGAATCAGATTTTCTAGGCTAATAACTATATTGATAAATTAATTTTTGATAATAGGTAAAAGCCAGAGAAATACTTTTCCTTTGCCTTTTCTCCATCCCTTCCTCTCAAATGTAAAGCATACTTTAAACAGTGCCGTATATGAAACAAACACTTTTAGGGTAGAATTTGACAATTCACAAATTACTCTAGCATACTTTACTGAGCTTTTGAGAAGCTAAGTAGTCTTCTCTCTCTTCTGCAACTATACTACTGTAACACTCATTTGGAGATTCTCAAAAATTTATGCCAAATTAAATTTTAACTAATGTCTATTTCAGAGTTTGTCCCTATGCTAACTTTAACATTTAAATAAATTAGTATAATAAGAATTTTGAACCAAGGGGGAAAATATCAAGAAGTTCCATTCATCACAGTTGGGTAAAATATTATTTAGAGATAAGCATTTGGGCTAATTCAAATCATACTAAGTAGGTGGAATCATTACACTGACTCCCAAGTTTAGCCTGGTTTGTGGTATAAAGGAGGTTCACAGACTTATTCACAAACATGAATAATCTACATTGGAATTTATTTATTTAAAAGCCAAACTAAAAATATAATGAAGTACTAGACTACATCATTACACCATAATCAACCACAAACAATAATAAAACTGAACAAAACATATAAATTATTGGGTTTGAGGCTTTGCACAATAGGCAGCACAAGACAATGATCCCTGAAAAATAAAAATGTATAAAGGGAACTGCATGATTTCTGTGGTTATTTGCCTGAAACAAATCCCCAACAATAGTACGAGGAGGGAGAATCCAAGAAAAGAAGAACAGTTTCTGCTGAGCTAAAGAAGCTAAGATCTAAGTATAGGAACCTTCCCTGAAGCAGTTGAAGTGTGAAAGAAAAGACACTGGGGGCAAAGAGGCTCTTTATGATAAATACAAATCTGTGAAGGCAAGGGCTCCTCATGAGTTCCTGATTGAGGCTCATTTGCACATACACAGAATAAAACTACCCAGGTCTACCAGAGAGCAGCTGCTATGGATTTTATAGCAAAAAAGAGATATAAAAGTTTGAACAGTGCTAAGGAATATTAGAGTTCTGGCCTATGTAGAGTAGAAAAATCTCATTAACACTTTTGAATATAACTGAGATACCAAAGTAAGGCCCCTCAGGAGAGACTTCCCCTCAAAAATAAAGTCCACACCTTAGAGTTACTTCTACTCTGTAGCAGCCTTAACCAACCCCAAATCAAGTTCTGATGACAACTTTAGAATTGATAGTTTGGAGGTAGGATCTAATATTAGAAGGACTAAATAAATTTATTTAGTTTTCTACAGATCCATCTAAAAACACACAAAATCAAGCCTACACAGTTTACAGGGGGGGAAAAGCCTATACAATTTCAGCCTTTAATTGAAATGCTTATTAAAACAAAAACAAAACAAAAATAAATACCCTTCAGAGGAAAATAATAGAAACCAGAATCTCTACAGCATTACTGACAATGTCTAGTATGCAATAAGAATAGATAGACATGCAAAAAAAAAAAGAAAAATGCAGCTCAGCTTTAAGTAAAGAAAAACAAACAGACATTAGAAGTCAAATTCAAGATGTCCAGGCCAGGTGCAGTGGCTCATACCTGTAATCCCAGTGCTTTGGGAGACTGAGGTGGGCGGATCACGAGGTCAGGAGTTCAAGACCATCCTGACCAACATGGTGAAACCCTGTCTCTACTAAAAATACAGAAATTAACTGGGCACGGTGGCACCTGCCTGTAATCCCAGCTACTCGGTAGACTGAGGCAGGAGAATTGTTTGAACCAGGACCTGGGAGGCAGAGGTTGCAGTAGGGCCGAGATGGCGCCACTGCACTCCAGCCTGGGCTACAGAGCGAGACTCCAATGCAAAAAAAAAAAAAAAAAAAATCAAATTCAAGATGTCTTGATATTGGAGTTAGCAGACAAATACTGTAAAGCAGCTAATACATTTTCAAAGAATTAATGAAATATATTCAAATAAATAATAGAAAATATGCCTAAATGCAAAAATATATAGGCATTCTTAGCAGAAATGGAAACTACATGAAAAACAAAACCAAAATTCTAGAACAAAAAAAT
Organism: Symphalangus syndactylus; assembly: GCF_028878055.3. NCBI lineage: Eukaryota > Metazoa > Chordata > Mammalia > Primates > Hylobatidae > Symphalangus > Symphalangus syndactylus. Next base: position 30,766,917 of record NC_072438.2, read on the forward strand.
ACATTAACTGAAGTGAAAAATTAACTGGATGGGTTGATAGCAAATTGGATATGGAAGAATACACAGTCAATAAATTTAGAGACAATTAAATAGAAGTTGTTTAATTTGGAAAAGAAAGGGGAAAATTTAAAGAAAGTTGAAAGATGTACAAGGATCTGATGGACAATATTAATTGGAGTCACAAGCATTACAGTTTTCTAAATATGATGAAAGACCTCACTGAGGCACATCAGATTTACTAAAATCCAAACATAAAGAAAAAATTTTGAAATCAGCTAGAGATCAAAGACACATAACACACAGGGAAACAATTATAAAAATAATTGTTAGCTTTTCATAAGAAACAACAGACTCTAGAAGACCATGAATGACATATTTAAAATGTTAAACACAAACAAAAACTGTAAAAAAAAAAAAAAGGACTCTTAATGTAGAATCGAATTGGCAAAAATACACTTTAAAAATAAGGATAAAATAAAGACATTTTCAGATTAAAAAAAACCTGAGACCATGTATCACCAGCAGACTAACACTACAAGAAATGCTAGAGAATATTCTTCAGGGAGAAGAAAATAATATCAAATGTAAAAATTACATCTAGAAGTAGGAAAGAGAACCAAAATGGGAAAATATAAAAGAAAATACTATTTTTCTTGTCATAAGTTAATGTAAAAATAATAATATTAAAGGCAGAGTTAAAATGTACATCAAGGTAAATAAATGACCACAATGGTACAAGGAAGCAAGGGTTACATTTGTGAAGTAGAAACTGTGAAGTTTAAAATGTAAAATGGGAAGTTTATTAGTTATTAATAGTAATTAGTGATGTAATGAAGGGTGTGAAGTATGTGGGAAGTGTGAGGTGTGAAGTGAGAAAATATTAACTCTAAATACATTTTGATATGTAAAGAATGGATACTATAAATACATTAACTAAAAATACAATAATTGTAGCTAATAAGCCAAAGGGGTCATGAAACATAACCAAATAATTCGAAAGAAGGCACACAGGAAGAAAATAGAAACAAAGATCAGGTGAGAGAAACAGAAAAATAATAGCATGAATATATAGACTTAAACCTAACCATATTTATGACTACACTAAATACAAATTATTTAAATATTCTAATTAAAAGCAAAGTTTATCAGAGGGGATAAAAAATAAGTCTCAGCCAGAGTTTATCTGTCAGAAATGTACTTTAAATACAAAGATGTACATAGATTAAAAATCAAAAGACAGAAAAAATATACTCTGGGAACACAAATCAAAAGACAGCTATGCTGGGTATATTAACATCAGACAATAAAGGCTGAAGGACTATAAATATTAATAGAGATAAAGAGGAACATTTTACATTAATAAAAGGGGCAGATGTACATCAGGAAGACATAATCCTAAAGATGTATACAGCAAATAATAGAACTTTAAAATTAATGGAGCAAAAATTGACAGAAGCAGATGGAAAAATAAGAAATACATAATAATAGTTGGAAATGTGAACAACACTCTCTCATTAGGATGAAACAAGTAGAAAAAGTTTTGGAAGAATATAGAAAATTTGAGCAACACTGTTCACCAAGTTAATTGACATTTACCAAACACTGTACACACAACTGCAGAATAAGCATTCTTTTCATATTGATATATAATGTTCATAAAAATGTACCACATAATGAGCCACAAACTGCTTCTCAATATATTTCAAACAGTTGAAATCTTATGATATTTGATGTTAGACAACAGTAAAATTAAATTCAATACCAATAAAAAGAATATATCAAAAAATCTTGAAATATCTGAAAATTAAATAGCAAACTTCTAAGTATCTCATGGAGACCAGAAGAAATCAGAAGATAAATCAGAACATATTTTAAACTGAATAATAATAAAAACAAATCAAAACTTGAGGGAATGCTCTAAGCAGAGCTTAGAGTGGAACTTTAAGTATTAAATGTGTAGTTGAATGAAGAAAGTTTTAAGTTAATGATCTAATTTTCTACTTTGAAAAGTTAGAAACAACAATAAATTCAACACAATAAGCAAATTAAAAAAATCAATGGATTGGAACAGGCGAACAATAGAGAAGATTAATAGCCAAGCATTAGTTCTTTGAAAAGTTTTCTAAAATTGAGAAATACCTGACTGGAATTATCAAGACAAAAAGGAATAAAATACAAGTCATCAATGTTATAAATGAAAAAGGAGATATTATTACACATCATACAGACATTAAAAGGAATATGGGAAATAAATAATATGAAGAATTTTATGCTGATAAATTCAATAACTTGGTTGAAATGGTCACATACCTTAAAAAATACATTTTACCTTAACTGACATAAGATGAACTAAAAAATCTGAGTAATTGTATATCTGAATGTATAATAAGATATATATTATATATATATAACAAGATATATAAAATTTGAATGTATAATAAGAAATATAAATCCAAGGAAAATTTAGGGTCCAGGTAAATTTACTGGTAAATAGTATAAACTGTTTATAGAATAAATAATACCAATTTTATGGAACAACAATAACAAAACTTTCAGAAAACAGAGATAAGTAGAATGCTTTTCAACAAATTTTATAAAGTGAGCATAAGCGTGATATCCCAATTTGACAATATATTACTGAAAAAGAAAAGTACATATTAATATCACTCATGAACATAGGCACAAATATTCTCAACAAAATATTATCAAATTGAAAATAGCAATCTATTAAAAAAGGATAACATATCATGACCAAGTGGAGGCAAGTTTGGTTTAAGCATTAAAAAGAATATCAATCAATGCAATCCCCATATTAACAGATAAAAAAAGAAAAAAATATAATTATATCAGATGTTTATGTTATATAAATACAGATATATAAATGTGTAATTATAACATGCAAAAATAATAGTTAGTAAAATTCAACACCTATTCAAGTTTAAATAGTCAACTAAGGATAGAAGAAAATTTTCTGAGTTAATAAGAAGCACTTCAAAATTCTAAAACTGTTATCATGCATAATGATACAACACACAAAAAATTTCTCTCTACAAATGAGAACAAGACAAGAATGTCTGTTCCATTAAATATAATGCTGGAAGTCCTTGCCAGTATAACAAGAAAAAGCTAAAGTGACATACATGTACCAGTTTGGAAGGAGAAATGTAAAATTGCCTTTATTTACAGACTATGTAAGCAAAAGAAAATATTAGGGAATCTTAAGCAATTTATAAAAAATTTTCTGGACTTGACAAATGAATTTAGCAAGGTTTAGGATACAAAATTTATAACAAAATCAATTAAATGTCTATTATATTTAAAAATAAAATAATGACATAACAGCAATAACAACAGCATGAAAATACCTAGAAATGAATGTAACAAAAGGCTTGAAAGATGACAACATTGAAACTGACAAAGAAATTAGAAAATGGAGGGGGACATCATATTAATGAATTGGAAGATTCTGTATTTTTAAGATGTCAGTTCTTCCCAAATTGAACTCTAGTTTGAATGCAATCCCCATCAAAATCCCAGAAAAAATTTTTTAAAATAGGCATTGTTAGGTTGATTCTACAATTTATTTCAAGAAGTCAAACGCTAATGCTTCTAGAAGAAAATATAGAAGAGAATGTTCATAACCTCGGGAAAGGCAAAGATTTCATGGATAGTAAATAAAAAGCACTGACTATAAAGCATGTTACATGAAGCTTAATCTAAAGTAAAACTTGTTTTTAAAAATACAGTATTAAGAATAAAAATTAAGCTACAGACTGGGAGAATAATTAAAATGCATAATTCTGACAAAAACTTCTATCCAGGATATGTGAAAGCCTTTTACAACTTATTAATAAGAAGCTAGCAAATTAATTAAAAATGAGTAAAAGGACTTGAATAAACTTTTTATATAAACTCTTTAAACACCTTTGTATACAAAGGTATCCAAATAGCCAGTAAGTCATGAGAAGTTGCCCAGTATTACCAGGCATCATAAATCACAAACTAAATCATTATAAGAGAACATTTCACTTACTAGTGTGGCTGAAATTCAAATGAACATGAATATCAAGTATTGGCAAGAATGCGAAGCACATGGAATTCTCATTCTTTGTTGATTAGATTGTAAGATATTGGGAAATAATTATTCAGTTTTTATAATACAAAGCAAACATTACCTTGTGACCTACCAATTTCACCCTTAGGTGTTTATTTTTGAAAGCATAGGCCCACAAAAAGACTTGTACACCAATGATCACAGTAATTTTATTCATAGTTGTCAAAACTCGAAGGTAATATTCATTAATAGGTAAATATATAAACAAGTTGTGGTATTTTAATACAATGAAATTTTGCCCAGACACATACAGGAACAGGTTACAGATGTAACAAATCTGAGAAATGACACACCACCACCTCTTTCCTGTTCCACTGGTCACAGAAATTGAACTTGGTATGTGTGAGCAAACTATAAACAAAAGTATAAAGGCTGTGAATACCAGGAAGTTGGGATCATTTTGGCGGTTGGCTGCCATAGACATTTTTAAGAGGCAGTTATCTGATGACTATCTGGTGGTGAATTGGACTATGGGATGTCTGGAGTGAGATAGGCAGGAAACTTAACTTGTATGTGGCAGAAATCAAACTATCATTTTATCCAAAGTAAATTGTAAAGCAACTCATCTGTAGCAATGAGACTGAAAATAATGTTGGATAAAACTCCTTCAAAAGGTCTCAGTTTTGGAATCAAGACTAGGAAATACATGGTCCTCTTGTGTCCAAAGGTATCCAATTGGTTTGGCTCATTGCTGTATGTCTGTTGATGTTGATAGATAATTTGCAAATTGTGTTGTCAACACAACATTTAATCTGCTCTGAGCAGCTCATAAACAACAGTTTGATTAATTCTTTCAGTCTGTGTCTTCTGGACAAGATTTACAGGGCTCTGCTTATTTGGATGAAAAATAGAGAAAGACAAGCTGTCAGTAGAAAAGGAGGGGAAAATGGGAAGATTTCCTTTTCTCTTTCTTTGGTTGAAGTTTAGAAGTGTTTTGAAATCATGATTCTTTAAATGTTTGGTTTTTGAAAGGAAGGATTTCAAAGTGAAACTCAGCAATTGGCATGAGACAAGACTCAGTGTCAAGGTGGCAAAAGTTAGGACAGACAGAGGCAGGTTGGCTGTGGAATATTGTAGGGAGGGAAGAGTAAGTCAAGCCTAAGGCAGGAGATGACTTTCTGAATTACCCAATTAATTCCAGAAACCTGTTGGATGATTATAACTCAGAGAGCTTGCCATCCATGCTCTCTATAGAATACTAAAGTATTGTGATGAATAGAATTTTGTTCAACAAGCACATTTTGGAAAAAATAGAATTAAAAAGAGGCTATCAATCAGTGACATGAATATAAAGGTAAATTTTGTGTTATTAGTAGTACTGAACAGTAATGAGAGACACAGAGAAAGAGATTGAGTCCGTTGTCTTTTTCTTGTATTATTACATGCCAGTTTTGTTCCTAAGTCCCCAAATCTGTTTAGTTGAGTGGTTTCTATTAATTTTGGCTTTGAAATAACTGTCCATTGAAGCATGGCTTTTAATCAGCACCTCTTTACCTGTGTTGATTTATCCTAGCCAAGATAAGTGAATAGAGTTCTAAAACACTGTTTATGAATACCCTTATATCACTTTGAAACATGAGGATCATCCAGGAGCTTAGGCATAAAAACCTGGAAATGAATGTCATTTGGAATAAGGTCCTTTCATAGCAATTATGACACAAGATGTACAGACAGTCTGTGGCTGATAGGGAAAAAAGATCCAAGAAAATAGCTATCTAATAATTTCAGGACTATCAGAAATGTAAATAACCCAACACCACAATTCCTCCTTGTATTTGTCCCCTTTTATGCCTGTCTCCTCTCAAAGGGATAAATATGATTTTTATGAGCTGTATTTTGGAATGCACACATTTGCAGTGATCATGCCAAGTGTTTCTTTTGTTGTTCACATCTGCATCTTTCGATATGATGAAGAGTCAACAAGAAAGTAGATTTGGTTTTGTTCCTTTGACAAATAAAGTTCACTTTGGGACACCATTGGAGACAAGGGAGAGAAAACAACATTGCATCCATACCAGAAAAACCAAAGCTGAATTTTCTATTAGTGGCGATTATAAGTTGTAACTTATATGTGATGGTCTTTGGAAATATTAACCCAGATTCAGAAATGAGTAATAATATTGACCTTGACATCTGTCCTCATTACCTTGTTCCCAGCTCACACAATTAGTTTAGCTGAGAATGTCATCAAAACCCTGCACTTTAGATCTATTTCTAGCAAGAAACTCCTTCAAATCATTGCCCCATGAAAATTACAATATTAAGGACACAAAGGTATACGTGTATCTAATTGCAGTAATTGTGTTGAGAAAGAATTCACATAAATCTCCTTTAGGGGCTTCATTCTGTTTGATGGACTTCATGTCCTCTCTTAAAACTGAAATGATTTCAAAGCATTGTTCCACAAAAGATTATCAGCAATTATTGTATATGAAAAGAGAAAGGGCAAGAGAGAACACTTTGAGAGGTTCACATTGTGAAATAAACTTCAGGCTTTTAGCTTGAGGATGGCAGAGGCTGACTAAACCCTTGTAATTCTGGAACTCCCTGTTTACTGTGCTCACTCCCACTCCCACCCCTCAGACCACAATTTGTTGGGAGCATTGTTGTTGTACAAGCAATATGCTGACAGAGTCTAAATGTAACGCTACCCTCCTGAAAAATGAGGGAACCACGTACTCATAGAAGAAAATACCTAGTAATTTTCAATTTCCTAAAAATAGTAATAATAGTCTATTGGGTTTATTTCATGATTATAAAAGGCTAATAATCTATGATAGCTGAAAGCAAGCGTGATTTATTAGGGTCTCTCACAGGCAGAAGATAAACCCATAATGTGCAGGCAAACATTTTTTTAAAGGATTGTGCTAAAAAGAAAATAGACAACAGCTTGCTTGCTCTGTAGCTCCAGAAAGTGATGATTTGAGGCTCTGAAATATCAGAGTTGATGAATGGGTGAAGCAAAATTATAACTGTTGTTCCATGGTGAGATAAACTTTCACCTCCGTGAAGAAAATATAGATTACTGAAACGGATTGCAAGCAATCAGCACTGTAGATTCTTCTTCCCTAACTGAGCAATGTTTGAATTTGCGCCTTTCAGACAAAGGCATTAATAACATTTAGCCACTAGGTATTTGTGGAAGAAATTGGAAATTGTTTTTAATTTGTTGGTTTGGTGAAGCGATAATATACTGAGCCATAAGGGAGGGGGTTAAAAAAAAAAAACTATTGGTATTTGGTTTCTATTTGCATATGTAAATATATTAATGCAAACAAAGCCATGTTGTTCTTATAAACTCTCTCACGCAAAGGAAGGGGTTAATAGACAGGGAGTTTTTTTTTTTTTTTAAATGCATGACCATGTTGTGAAATATGAATTTAACACATAACTCATTGGAGGTTCCAATGAGTTATGGGCCTCATTTACTGCATATTACAGACATTTTTTTCATACTCCTTTTCAGCAAGGCATTTGTTTTAAATTAGTTTCATCTTGGATTTTCTAGGGTCTTTCGTGGACTATTTCCTGCAACAAACTGTAATACTCTTGCTCTTTTAATTCTATAGTAAGATGCTATTAAATGCAGTTATTTAATTACCATGTAAGGCAGTGGCTCAGGAACATATTCTGTAATAGCCACAAGCAGAGTAAGAGTTTAAATTACAAATTTATACTCAGTTGATGAACTTAAAGAAGCTGCAAATTCTTTATGGATGCAGGTGAATGGGTAAAAGGTCAGTGTTAGTTGGGGATAGCAGTAGGGGCCATTTGGGATGAAAGCGTTCAGACCCACCTTCAGTTGAATCAGGCAAGGAGACTGTGATAGGTAACAACATCCTGAAGGGTTAAGAATATTAAAGGACCCCATTTCCCATAACTTAGCTCATAAATCATATTTTCAGGTACTTTACATGATTTATGAGAGGCCGGCTGTCTGCATGATTAGGAAGTTGCATTAAAATGGCAATTGGTGCTTCCAAAACAGAGCCTTATGATAAGAATCCAAATCTCAGCAGAGAAGTTGTCGGAAAACCTTGGTAAAAAAGGAAGCATCTACAGTTCACTCTCCATGTCTAACACTCAGAATGTAAAATTGAAATATTAAGTGGGAGAAACACTGACTGAAATGATGATGCTTGGGTTTTTGATGTTTCCTCGCTGTGATCTTAAGCCATTTATTTTATTTGGATCTCAGTTGCTTCTTTAGCAAAATAAAGGATCGAGGACACTCTTATCCCTGAATATGCATGCATTGCATATAGCTTCCTTTTTGGGGCATATATTTATGTCTTGTTTATTATCTATGTGCATATGATACGTTGTGTGATATGTATGTATGTATGCATATATATATTATGTTTAGGATGGTGTTTCCTTAAAAATAAAATATGTGAAAGGAGCTAGAGTGAATATATACATCTTTACATATACATACATATATAAGAATTCTATATTTGCATGCATTCATATGCATATATGTATAAAGTATATATTATAAAATAATGTATACATATGATACATGAGACAACTGGTCACTATTCAGCACTATCAGCTTAAGGGTCTCGTTACCTAGTTTTACCTATTATTCTGAAAATAATAAATGCCGACTCCTAAAAGTATAAAATTTATGAATGGGATTATAAAATACAATTGAGCACTCTATTCAATATTATAGTTAGATAAGGATAGTATGTTGTTATCCTTCAGAAATGAAAACTTATAGGAAATTGGTATTTGACACTGATAGTAGGTAAATGAAAGATCAAAATAGAAGCTTATAACGGATGTCTTGTCACTTTATGTTAGTGAGAATAAATTCCATTTCAAGGGTGAATTAAAATTCATAGCTTCGTTATTAGACCTTTATTTGAATGCAACTCATCCATATTTGTATTTTATAATGGAGGACTGGTACATCTTTTGAAGCTTTCTTAACAGGATCAAATTCAGTATATATTGATCTCTTTGCAAAAGACATTTTATCCCATTAGGTTATCTGGAAGTTGTATTTTCAAACACACCAGCCATGAGTAAGGCTCAACAGGTCACTGAGAAGCCAATAAGTAGAATGTGTTTGAGTTCAGAATTATTTGACATATTGAATCAGTTTAGACCTATGAAACGTAAACTTTTCATTATTAACAGAAATTTAGATAAAGGTTTTTTCCCTGGTAAACTATCCCTAGTCATTGTACTCAAAAACACCGCTGACCTCTGGTGTTTGCGCTCATTACTTAGAGCCATTACCTCTATCTCAAGCTCTTAATCAGCCACATAAGAAATCAACAGTCCTTCAGATTTGGTCATTTGGGCTGCTGGCCCCTTTTTCAGTGAGACAAATTCTACCGTTCCAGTTAGTTTCCCATGGCTTCCTTCCCCACTGCTCCTGGATCCAGTCACTTTCAGTTAAAAATCTTCAGTGTGCTTTGGACCAAGGATCCTGTTGGTCATGATGCTAATCATATCTGTGTCTATGACTCAAACATGCGTCACTTTCTTCCCTTGAAGCCTGGGCAGCACATATGGGAGCCAAATTTGAGTTTTCTACATGAAACCAGCTGCTTTTTTTTTTTTTTTTGAGACAGAGTCTTGCTCTGTCGCCCAGGCTGGATGAGTGCAGCGGCGCGATCTGGGCTCACTGCAAGCTCCGCCTCCCGGGTTCATGCCATTCTCCTTCCTCAGTCTCCCCAGTAGCTGGGACTACAGGCGCCCGCCACCACGCCCGGCTAATTTTTTGTATTTTTAGTAGAGACGGGGTTTCACCGTGTTAGCCAGGATGGTCTCGATCTCCTAATCTCGTGATCCGCCCTCCTCAGCCTCCCGAAGTGCTGGGATTACAGGTGTGAGCCGCCTCACCTGACCCCAGCAGCTTTTAACGTTAAAATTTTGGAAATATTTTTCAAAAAGTTCATTTGATTATTTTCTCTCTCTCTCTCAGTAAAATTGAGACTCTGCTAGGTCAACAGTTATGTTGTTCACTACGGTATTTCCAGAGGCTTGAACAGAGACCAGCACGTAATAACCATTCAAAAAATATTTCTGAATAAATGAAAGTGAGGATGCACAAGAGTTCTTTGATTTACTTTCAGTGATTTGCAAATAAAGCTGTATAGAAATAATATGTAAAAATGTTTTTAAAATAACAATTCTGGATGCTGTCCCTGAAGATGATAAATCAGGTTTAGATAGGGCCCAAGAAAGTAGGTGTACACATACATACATACAAGCATGCATACACGTGAATGTATATAATAGATTTTGTAATATTTAATATTAATATTAAATAATATTACATATGTAATATTTAATATTATTTAATATTAATATTAATATTAAATAATATTACATATGTAATATTTAATATTATTTAATATTAATATTAATATTAAATAATATTACGTATGTAATATTTAATATTATTAGCATTTGAAATAGACTAGTATTTCTGTAGAATAGCTCTTAGAAAGTGAATTGCTGATTAAAAGGTAACGAATTTTATATATTTTTAAAATCAGATATTGTCAAATTTCCCTCCAAAAGAATTCTATACTAATGAGAATTTTTATTCTCAATACTCTAACCTACATTGAATATTAACAATTAATTTTTGTGTCATGTTCTAATTATTCTAAGATTCAGCTTTTTCTGTTTTTTATTCATGTATGTTTCCTGTTCTATAAATTTTTTATCCAAATATTTTGCTCACTTTTCTATCAAATTATTTGGGTTTATTTATTTAAAGATAGATTCTTTAAAATTATTTCAACTTTATTTATTTAATAATGTTGTCCACTGTATTTGAAGTATATTAGGTTTAACACAGCACATTCACATATGTACATGAGTTTATTTCTCTAGACTATTTATAATTTTCCCTCAATCTATTGAGGTATGGTATGGGCCCACACCAATACCATATTATTTTAATTTCTGTAACTGTATAATATATTTTGTTATCTGGTAAAACAAGTCGCCCTCATTGTTCTGCCTTTATAAAATTATCCTGGCAAGTCTTGAATATTTTCTTTTATAGAAATAGTTAAGATTACCTTATTAAGTTCTATGAAAAAATCTTGTTGGGATTTTGATAGGTATTTAACCAGAATTCCAGATTAATGTTGGTGAAATGAATATCATTTTTGTTGTTGTTGTTGTTTTTGTTTTGTTTCTGTGTTTGTTTTTTGAGATAAGGTCTAGCTCTGTCGCCCAAGCTGGAGTGCAGTGGCGTGATCATGGTTCACTACAACCTCGGCCACCTGGGCTTAAGCGACTCTCCCACCTCAGACTCCTGAGTGGCTGAAACTACAGGTATGCACCACCATGCCCAGCTAATTTTTTTTTTTTCAAGAAATGAGTATCTTCACAATATGTCTTCTTTTTGAGGAACATGGCATATCTTTGCCTTTATTCAGATATTTTATGTCTCATCTAGTACTTGAAGATATAGCGACAATTAGATCCAATTTGACTTTTGATTTATTGGAAAGAAAAGTATCCATATCTTCGTCTTGCTATTTGTAAATTGCTTGCAAAAAGCAACTTGGAACACTTATATCCTATCATACAATCAAAAAACACGAACACATTAAAAAATAAATCAGTGGTTTCTTTAAAATGCAGTTTTTAAAGATCCCAAATAATAAGAACCAAAAAGTTTTTTGTCTTATGTTTTGATGGTACGAGCTACAGTTAAAATTTAATCTACATTTTAATACTCATTAGTTCTACAAACAAAAAACAATATATGCCATTTTTGAATTTATTTGTTAACAATTCATGCTTTTATTACATAATTAATTTAAAGTCAATGAAACAGTATGCATCACTTGTTAAATGGGAAAAGTAAAAATTTGTCTTTATTTTGTATGAATAATATTAATGGTTCTATTAGCATCTTTATAATATGATATTTAATAATGTATGAATCCAAAACCACTTTTTTCTTAAATCACTTATTATACCCACAGAAAATGATAAAATGATACAAAATAATAAGTGGGGGCTCTCAAGGTTCTATGTGACAGGAATGGCTGTTTTTAAAGACAAGCAAGATTGCGGTATATTTCAGGATATGTGATATGGTTTGGCTGTGTCCCCATCCAAATCTCATTTTGAATTCCCACGTGCTGTGGGAGGGATCTGGTGGGAGGTAATTGAATCATGGGGCAGGTCTTTCCCATGCTGTTCTTGTGATAGTGAATAAGTCTCACGAGATCTGATGGTTTTAAAAATGGGAGTTTCCCTGCCCAAGCTCTCTTCTCTTGTCTGCTTCCATGTGAGACAGGCTTTTAACCTTCTGCCATGATTTTGAAGCCTCCCCAGCCACGTGGAACTGTAAGTCCATTAAACCTCTTTCTTTTGTAAGTTACCCACTCTTGGGTATGCCTTTATCAGCAGTGTGAAAACGGACTAATACAATATGTTTCTATGAATGTGGTTCCTATTCCCTAATTTGGAGTAAGTGCCCAGTGTGCTTTGTTTTTGCCCTGGCTTGTCTTTTGCTTTTCATCCAAGATCTCCAATCATAACCAGACTGCTGAGACAGTGGATAGGGGCTGGAGAGAAGTTGAGGAACATAGCAGTCAAATACTTGCTCTTCATTTTACGATCATTGCTATTTTTCTTTCAGAGCTTAAAACTATCAGGCTAAACATAATAATAATAACTTGGGCAACTTTGCATTCCTATCTAGGACTTAATTTGAGGAACATTAATATTTTATCAGGAAATCAGCATTTTTCTCTTAAATGTGTACTTTAAAAGGTTTGTTGTACCCTAAGTTGTGATTTGTGATATCTCGAGGCTCAGATATTTTCTATTGGAATGCTCTTCCCACTCATTCACAAAAGTCAACTGGCCGATGGAATTCAATATACAGAGCTTGCTTTTAGAGGTATTCGGGTCACTGTTGCAGTTTAGAGATTCAAAAACTATTCCCCGTATACAATGGTATGAAAAACCAGTTGTTTCCATGAAACCTTCCTTATTTTATTTTTTGAGACAGAGTCTTGTTCTGTCACCAAGGCTAGAGTGCAGTGGTGTGATCATAGCTCACTGCAGCCTTGATTTCTGGGGCTTAGGCAATTCTGCCACCTCAGCCTCTCGAGTAGCTGGGACCACAGACACACACTGCCATGCCTGGCTAATTTTTAAATTTTTTTTGTAGAGACAAGGTCTTGCTATGTTGCCCAGGCTGGTCTCAAACTCCTGGGCTCAAGCAATCCTCCCGCCTTGGCTTCCCAAAGTTACGGGATTACAGGTATGAGCCACCACACCTGGCCCTGAAACCTTCCTTTATTATTCTGTTAGGTCACAAGGAAGTCTTGATTTGAATTCTTTAAGTTTCACACAGAAATTTTAGTATGTAGCTTTAACATTTTTATCTAATATCCCACAAGCATTCGAGTTCTTTTTCAAAGAAAAATCAGAGAACAGTTATAGGAGGGTGGGCACCCCCCACCTCATGCCACCAATCCCACATTAAAACAGCCAGTAGGCTCTGTGTTAAAGCCCAGGAGGAAGAATGTGGTAAATCAGAAAAGGCAGAAACCTGCAAGACTTCCTGGTTTTTGGTTCTAAAAGACTAAGTGCATTAAAACAAACAGAGTGCTGGCTCCAATCTAGAAAATGACTTCCTGCTGCTGCAAGATACATGAGTCCCATGGCAGTATTGTCTTGAGAATGTGGCACACCCAGTAGCTGGAATCTTAGTCCTAGAGCTCCCAGCCTTTCAAGATTCTTGAGTAGCAGGCTAGCATCATAGAGACAAACTTGAAAAGAATGCATTAGCAGGGCTGATAAGCATTTCATTCATAACCACTGTGGTCCAATGATGAAGAATGCAATGACCTTCCCACCACTAGCCGCTTCAGCTGACCCTAGAATCTCAGTGTAACACTGAGGAAGCACCAAGATAAACTAACATGTTCCCACCAGTAGAACATGTTAGTTCTACTGGTTGGAGCAGGGTTGGCCTCTCCCCTGCTCTCTCTCTCTTTTTTTTTAATCCCTTCTCTCTATCTCTTTCATAAGTTCTTTCTGCTTTTTCATCCCCATTGCAGAATTGTGCCTACATCTTTTCATTGTTAGTGACGCAGCTGACCAAAGGAATCTCAGCTTCAAATTTTTAGGAGATAAATTTGATGGGACAGGAGATGGTTCTCAGAGTCTAGCACTTACGAGGTCTCATGTTTTTCTTCTCATTATAATCCTGAGTTCATACAAACAAAATACCAGTGATCTAGCTCTTTATCCTTTTTGACACGGCCGGAAGTGCCTGATTTAGCTGTCCATATTTACCTAAGGCTTTTAAATAAGTATCCGTATTGCATACAAGTAAAATCTTTGCGGCAGAAGATACACCTATGAAAATCACATAAAATCGCACATGCAGAAAGCATATAAAGTAATCAATGATAACATACTATGCACAAGGAACACAGTCCTTTTTAAAATTTCTCTTCCTTTTCCCAATTTTCTTCTATTTAGTACTTTATGCCATGCCTTAACTTTATTTTTTCTTCTTTCTTCTTCAAAACTAATTCCCAAACATATTTCCTCTTAGTTCCTTTCTTTAAAAGCTATTATATTTTCCTTGCAATCTCACTTTGCAAAACTTCTGTAATGCATTATTCCAACAGGGTTATGTAATGATGGTTGATGTAAATTTCTGACCACTTTGCTCCTTCGTCTTCGCAGAACTCTTTAGGATGCACAGGAGGCTAAGGTAGCCTTATTTGCTAAATCACTGCTTCGTTAATCTCATTCCTTTACCCCAAATTTCAGCCCCTTAACAATTTTAAATGGATCCTCAGTTTTTCTCTTCCAACTGATTTGCATTTTTCTTGGTTGTGTGCTGTTGAACAGCTGCTGTTTTCTCCCCAGAAGGGGGTGGGGGATGGTTTCCATGGAGATGGTGATGACTCTGCTAGATGTGGACACCTCCAATATTCCCACTGCATTTGTAATTTCTAGCATCCTTTCCATGTGGAGTGTCTAAGTAGTTTCATTTCCTTGTGGCAATAAACCCCTTGGAATTAGGACTCCAGAACTCTTTACTTGGCCCTGGTTTGTGACTACAAATTTATTTAATTGACATCTAGATGTATTTATTTATCATTAAGTCCTTAAGTGGCTATGTGCTACAGAAGGCAATTAAAACAGGTACAATGCCTTTCATAAACAGGACACCTTGTAGTAGTGCTAAAGTCATAGTAGACATAGAACAAATGCTTATTGATTGATTTGTGGCACTATAAAGGAAATGTTTAAGTCTATTATGTTACTGCAGAAGGAAAAAAGAGAGACTAAATTGAATCAGTTCAAAAGCAATATTACCAAATTCATTAGTTACATTCTATTTTAGTCATCTTTAGTGTTACAAAATGCCAATTTTAGAGATAACTTGCCTAACCTCATCATGAAAAGTAATTTAATAACTTAGGCGATATAGCTGGCATTGTAGGGTAAGGTTGAGTCATGGGAGGGCAGATTGTTGAAGCACTGTTTAAAGAAGAAAAAAATTCTAGAAAGTAAAAAAAAAAAATTAAGGCCTATAATACAATCATTCATTTATTCTTTCCTTTATTGATCCAACAAATGTTTATTGAGGACTACTATGTGCCAGCCACTGCCAAGCAGCACAAATAAAATTCTGAGCAAAATACATTCTTTTCCTTACAGAACTTAGAATCTAATAGAGAATATAAATATTAAACTAATCAACTCAGAAATATATAGTTACTAGCAGTAATACTATTTCTTCCAGAAAGGTACAGAGTGGTATAAAAGCACTGTGTGACAAGAAGATAGAATCTAGACTGAGGTACATGTGGCCAGAAGAAATCCAAAACTTGAGTAGGATTTAATTGGATATGGTCAGGGTGAAGTTTTAAGCAGCATTAATGTTCTAAGCCGTGTTTAACAATGGCTAATACTTGTTGTTCAGTTAGGATAATTGAGTCACATCTAAGTACTTTGCCATGAGCCTGGTTTTACTATTACTTCTATATATGCAGAAATGAAGTGTAAAGAAGTTAAGACCAAGGTAAGAGAAAGGCAAGGCCAGGATGGGGGCCCAGGCAGTCTGAAACCAGGGCACACACACACCTGATCATTACTATATATTTTCTTACGTGGTGAGCAGAGGCAATAGTAGAAGTTTTTGTTCCAGTAATCCAGTGATTTCCTAAGACCACAAATATTAGATCTGGGTCTAATGCCCAAAATGTTATCATATTAGTTAGGCATAAAATGGGCTGAATGTATTTATGACTGCAGACAATGTACATACTAAAGACATCATGAAACTGGTGAAGGATGTGAAGGGCTTTCACTAGAAGTCTATGCAAAGTGTTGATCTCACACCATAATTTCCAAATGTCTTCTGTCTTGCTCCCTTTTTGCCCTTCCTTAATAAGTGATGCAGACAGAATAATATATTTAGCTATAGTCCTCTATATGTAAGGACTGGCAATCAGAAATATATACCAATTTTATTTTTTGTCATTAAGGAAGAGATTCCTTAAGTCATCAAAAGCCAGAAAACACTAACAATTGTTTTGCGTAGTTTCGTTTTCCCCAGGAGTCAAGATGGTAGAATGGGATGTTGCAGTTTAAATTTGGGCTCACTCATGCTAGGAGTAAATGGTTTTTAAAATTTAATAGAAATAAGATATATAAATGAAATAGCTAAAGTATATGTGGTAATTCCCTATCACATATAAACTGAATTTTTGGTGCAAAATAAAATAAAGCAAAGTAAAAATACGGAAGTTGGGTTTATTCAGGCACATAGAATAATATTTACACAGATTTCACTGGAAAGAGTCAATTTGGAAAACTCACGTCCTCCCATCTTTTTTTTTTTTTCTGTTTCCACAGTTGTTTTAGGCCATTATGTACTAAATATCTGGATGTTTCCCAACACTCCCCACTCATTTGGCCCAAGAATAGACATAGCCTAAAGTTGCTATTGGTCTCTTTTGAATACACTAATAGCTTAATTGTGTTTTAAAATAACTGCTAATGCCCAAAGCCTCCATAAGTGAATTTTTAAAACCTAGAAAATAAATACAGGTCTACATTGTTGCAGGGAGAGGTTCTCCTTCATAACACTGCTGGGTCAGAGGGCTGCTACGAAGTCTAATCATTTAATGTTTGTAAAGAACTTTAAAAAACATTACAGACCAGAAAAAACAAATAATAACACCTATTTTAAAAAAACATTCATTACTTTTGAATATCATGCCAAATATATAATTTGATATGCTTTTATATGAAAAATATTGAAAAAGTAATTTAAATTGACATTTGGTAAACTGCTGACATCTTGCCTTTCATTTTGTACAACATAGATCTCTTACACATGCAGATTTCGAATAAGAACCTCATACTAACCTCGTAAAAACGGCAAGATTAGTAATGTTAATTTATTGATTAGTGAAGAAATGAAGTTCAGAATAAGAGAATGAGTTCTATAAAGGAGGCAGCTACAAAGTTGGATGTCTTAGTGCTCTTCCTACCACAAAACAAAAAGTTACAACTCATTTGGAAAACTTTGTATTGTATCAATTCTTTACAAGTATCAACTTGAACACCATCAAGAATTATCTAGGATAAGGGATTGAGTCTCCAGCTAATGTACCAAGTTAGTGAGAACCATGCCTTTTGGGTAACAAATAAATAAGCACAAAACTAATTATTTATATAACTTTGGTGGAACTCTGTTTTATTGGCTGTAAGTGGTAGAAATCTAATACAACCTAACTTAGGCAGGAAGATAATTGACTTGCTACCACATCTAATTATTCCAAAGGATGGGACTGGTTTTGGTCTTGGTTGAGTTCATGGATTCACAGCATGCCATTAGGACCCTCTGGTCTTCTCTTGGTTCAGGCTTTATATCTGGCTTTATTTTCAGGCTGGCTGTCTCTATATAAGAGCTAAGATAACTATTGACGAATCTAAGGCTTTCATTGTCTTCTCAGATTGCCATTCCAGAAGAAAGTAGCACATATTTGGAAGACTCAGAGAGGCCCAGTTTGGATCATGCGATTGCCCATGAGCCTATCAATGTGGCTAGGGAGATAGAGTGCTCTAATTGGAGAGGTTTGGGGTATGTGATGATTCCAGGAGCAAGGTGTAGTGGGGTCATCCCCACATGGTCTTAATGAGATTACTAAAGATTGCAGCAACCAAAGCTGCTCTACTTTTATCTTTTCAATTTGTTGAAACTCTAGATATTTTTGAAGAAAGGGTTCTATAGCCTCAAAAAATCATAAACAACTGCTGTAGTGTAGAATGTTGATTAAAGCTAAGGAAAATGGCCGGGCACGGTGGCTCACGCCTGTAATCCCAGGACTTTGGGAGGCTGAGGCAGGCGGATCATGAGGTCAGGAGATCGAGACCATCCTGGCTAACACGGTGAAACCCCATCACTACTAAAAAAATACAAAAAATTAGCCAGGCGTGGTGGTGGGCGCCTGTAGTCCCAGCTACTGGGGAGGCTGAAGCAGGAGAATGGCGTGAACCTGGGAGGCAGAGCTTGCAGGGAGATTCCGTCTCAAAAAAAAAAAAAAACATAAGTAAAAAATAAAGCTAAGGAAAATGTAATCCTTCTGGTGAGTTGATTATATTGGAGATTAGGATATGGAGTTGAACGACCTGGGCTTGATTTCTGGCTTTTCCACTTAGTAACCCTGTGCCTTTGTGCAGAAAGCCTGAGCCTCAGTTTCTCCATCAGTTAAATGGCTTAAACGTAAAGCCTGTTATGTTTTAACAACATGTGTAAAAGTGTTTTATAAAGGTTAGTTGTTGCTGCTCCGGTTGTTATTTATTTTATTTCTTTAATTTGCATGTAAGTCCAGGTCCTGACAGAAAATAGATGGTACACTCAAAAGAAAAAACACCCTGAGACTAGCAACCATGAGAAACCACTATGGCCTCCATGCCTGAAGAGGAAAAAGAAAGGAAGAGTTGCCAGAATTCTATGAGAACTAGAACTCTAGGAAGGGCTACTAGACAGTATCTGTGGCTTTATGGAGAGAAACATAGCCACTGGCAAACCACAACTGCGAAAAGGGATGAAATGATGACCTCTGCTTCTCCTTACCCTTTCCCTTGCGTCTCCTGCTGATGCTTTCCATTGCCCAAATACATCTGGAGTCTAGAGCTCAGGGACCCTGGTGGTGATGCACTCCTTCCTTATGGAGCTGCCTCCTGGGTCATAGAGCTCAGTAGGGAAAATGGAGAGAGGGCTGGAGGGAGAAATAAAGAACATCATGGGCTGAACGCAGTGGCTCCCAGCACTTTGAGAGGCAGGTGCATGGATCGCTTGAGGTCGGAAGTTCAAGAGCTGCCTGGCCAACTTGATGAAACCCTGTCTCCACCAAAAATACAGAAAGTTAGTGAGGCATGGTGGCTGTGCCTGTAATCCCAGTTGCTAGGGAGGCTGAGGCATGAGAATCGCTTGAACCCAGTAGGCAGAGGTTGCAGTGAGCTGAGATGGTGCCTCTGCACTCCAGCCTGGGCGACCTTTCACCTTAATTAGTTTTATTTAAGAACATCAATTGTTTCACTATTTCATTTTATTTAGTTTTTAGCATATTAAAATTTAATGATTGTTAAAACATTTAAATGTGGGCTTCATAAAAAATGTTGCTTGTGTTAATATTTTGTTTTATTTTATGATCTGTACACGTGGACTTACAGAGTACCCTAAACATCCTTCAATGTCATATGAAATTCTGCCTCAGATTGCAAGGCTATCTCTCATTTTGCTTGTGAAAGCAATACATAGAAGCGGTGTAATTTTTCTATAGCAGTATTTTCAGATGTACTTTAAATTAAGTATTTCAAATAAGGATTTAATTTAGGTTTAATGAGGGAGTTATTATATGTTAATTAAATATCAACTGATTATTATGAATATCTATTGGGGCATAACAACCTTTTTTATTAAGATGAATATCTCTTAAACAGTTGAAGCTTAGTAAATATGTTACAAATAATTAGCTTTAAACTAACATTCAATAGAAAGAATACATTTAAATGTACTACCTTGAATATAATGTGGTTATTACCTATTAAATATCAATAGATTATTGGGACTGTGGTTATCGAGTTTCAACTCATACATCTTAATAAACTTCTACTTGCACCTAAATAAACCACCATAAGTCAGCTATTATTTAATTAGCAGAAATATTTATAGCATCACATTTATATTAGCATATTTATAATGAAATAAATAATATAATAACTATTTTATTAAATCTAAATTAAATCCTTGCCAGAGGCATTTAAAGAGCAATGAAACTACATTGGCTACATGGTCTTTAATATTTAACTCATTACATGATTTTTAAACTTTACTAATGTATTAAACAATAAATTAATATACTATATATATTCTAGGGATATTATGAAATTGCACCTAATATATTTAGGACTGAAAATATTTAGGTTAGACTGGACAAGAAAATCCTTGAATTCTTTTATTTTGTGCCTAGAACTAGGCACGAATATGGAACATGAGTAAAATATGTCATTATAATTGGCTATATTTATTGTTGCTAAAGAGATTTAACCAACATAAGTGGAGGACAGGGTTGACACTGCGGCATGTGAGGTGGCCACAAAAGCTTCTGTAAGCAGGAGTTTAAATGCCAAATTGCACCCATAAGAAGAGAAGCCCTAAGGAGGCCCTGTATATAGTTAGTTATATGTTTATAAAAATAGCCTTGCTTATCACTCCACAGATGAATCAGCAGTTGTCTTGCACAGTTAAAAGTGGAGCATGATTTCCTTTCAAGAGTGAGGACTAAAATCCAAACTAATTTTATTTCAATATTGAAATGTCATAATTAAGTTTCTTTTCACACAAAGCAGCCGAGAATGCAAAGAAAGCATATCAGTCGAGATCCATCTCTTCTGAGGAGCCTAGTTAACTGTTCCCTCATCCTTGCTCCAGGTAGAGAGCTTATTTCAGTAAACCTGTTCATTTCATGTTCTGCTGGGGGGAAAAAAACAAAACAAAACAAAAAAACCACATTTTACTCTGTATACATTAATTTCTAGGAAATAATTCCTAGGAATTAATTCTGTGAGGAAGCTGACAATGTGACACTAACTTGTGTATACGTGTTTACATTGGCCAAGGAAATCAAGGAAAGGCTACTACTAATAAGTGGGCCCAGAGCATGAGTGAAGAATTCCACACTCTCCTTAGTGCTAGTGAAATTCCCAGCTTCTTTTCCATACATTGTTGTCAAGTGAAGGAGACATGGATATTGATAATGGTAATGGTGGTTTACATTTATGGAGTGCTAGGCAGACTTGCTGTGTGCAAGGCAATGCTCTCATTGTCTCTATGTGGATTATTTTATTTAATGCTTGGATCTCCTTTGATATGATACTGAGGATATCTTAATTTCTCTCAGTGATCAGTGATAGAAATCAGTGGCCATCAGGTGATTCTTTGCAAATCACTATGACTTTCCCAACTTTATCCAAGTTATTTTACATGGACAAAATGCAGAGAGGATGCACTGGGGCAAGTCTTGTACTAAAAATTTGCTGTTTTGATTGCTACTCTCACTTCTGTGGCTAACTAGCTGCGATTTCACCAAGTTCTTCATATATGAAATAAGGGGTTTAGACTTCAGGATCTCAAATCCCTTCTGGCACTAGGCTTTCATCCTTGAGGAAATTAAGAGTTTAGGGGATCACATATATTGCAAGAATTTGGAATATAAAATACCTTTATTTTAATGTTAGTCTAACAATACGTTATTATTTTCATGGGAGCCGGTTATATTAGTCTGAATATTAAAACTTAATCTTTATGCATGTCTTGAAAGGAGAAATAAAGATGGTAATTATTGAATCTGTACACCGTCTGTCTCAGAGGGGTTTACTTACTTTCCATTCAAGGAATACCAAAGGGAAAAACTTATAAAAAAAGAAGGCTATGTATTTTGAAGGAGGCATAAATGTAGCAATTCTTCTACTCTATTTTTATATCATATTTCTTTCTAAGATATACTGATAGAATCTTTCAAAATTTAGCTCCTGTAGAAACAGAAGTTTTAATTCTTTGATTCACCATTTTAGATAGTTTCACTTAATTTTGCCCCCAATATTGATTTGCTAAACCTGGTTCTTTAAGAAGGCAGGGAACCAATGGTGCTTTTCTAGGTAGTTAAACTACCTGGATCAAATTTTCTAATGTCAGCATTGGCTTCCTTAGATAGAAAGAAGGCAAAAGATGACAGTGAATAGAAAGCCCTGAGATCCTCACTACCCAGAAGCTGGAAATTTCTGTTCCAGACTATAGGGCTAAGGAGATCAGCAGAGAAAGAGAGAGCTTAGTTGGGGTCTAATTGTGAAAAAGAGAATTCAGACTGGAATCAAAGTTTCTACTTTGAAATTTGATTTTTATATTTGTATTTCTTTCCATATCTCTGTTGGATAACATCTTTAAGGGACTCTTTGAGTATTGCTGTATTTTGCATTCTGATTTCATCTAGCGGTATACAAATAATACCATCAATTTTGATATCTTATTTAGAAGTCAGATTAGGCAGCCACACATACATTAATAACACTAGTGCAGGGGCAGGTGCGGCGGCTCACGCCTGTAATCCCAGCACTTTGGGGGGCCGAGGTGGGTGGATCACAAGGTCAAGAGATTGAGACTATCCCGGCCAACATGGTGAAACCCCATCTCTATGAAAAATAACAAAAATTAGCCGGGCGTGGTGGCATGCGCCTGTAGTCACAGCTACTCGGGAGGCTGAGGCAGGAGAATTGCTTGAACCCAGGAGGCGGAGGCTGCAGTGAGCGGAGATCGTGCCACTGCACTCCAGCCTGGCAACAGAACAAGACTCCAACTCAAAAGAAAAAAAAAATACTAGCGCTTCTCTTTGGCTGCTTCTTTTTCTAGTACAAATTAGATATGGTTTTCCAACATTACAAATCATGGATGAGATTGATTTTGCCATTTATTTCCAATTTTAGGGCATGGTACTTTTTTTGAGTTTAGATGAGTTTTGCCAGAACCATTGAACAAAGAAATCTAAGGTATAATAATCAATTTTAAAATATATTGTATGTGAATGTAATGTTTCTACAGCTACCATCTTAGTTGTAAAAAACATCTAAAATTAACCTGCTGCTTTTAAGAAAATAAACTGCATGGCTTGGATCTCTTTGTAAGTATTGTGGTTTAAATGTACATGCAATTTTTACATATGTTATTTTTCAGGGTGCACATTTGTTTTTGTTGATTGCATGGAATCTGCTGAAATATTCTTGAAAGTACAACTAGAAATAGGTGTAAAAACCACCTTTCTATTGAAATCCCAAAAAAATAGGACATTGCATTTTTTTTAGAGGTCAGTCAACAACTACATACTCATTTCAAGTGCAAAGCTCTGCTTCATCACAACAACTCATATTGCCTGTGTCCCAAATATGTGATATTAAATGACTTGATCAAACAGCTTGTCTGGCAAAAAGCAGATAAACCTCTCTCTAAGTGGTGAAGATGAACCTACTTTGAAAACACATTTAGAAATCAACTCACAAGATCAAGGTTATTCCAATGTAGCTTGAGTATAGGAAACAGATAAAGAGAGACTTGAGGAAGAGAGACAAGAAAGCTCTTGGAGTGATTGAGAAGAAAATTAAAACACCCAAAGTAAAGTACAATCTTATGTTACATAACTTTGCCTTTGTTACAAAGGCCTTTTCTTAAAACTATTGCATCTAGATTTCTTTAGTTTTTCTAACATGTTATTTCTAGGATGTGTGTGTATATATAGATTTTTTTTATCCATAGCTTTTGTATTTCTCCCGAGGCTACCAATTATTCTACACTTCCTTTTCTTTTCTGAAGTGAGAACACACTTTGATTAACCTCTCTTAACCCATTTAGATCTTGTCGCTTCTCTGTGTTACTATATTTAATTCTTGTTGTCTCTACTTGGATTACAGACACTTTCCTCCATTTGCTATAAGCCAGCCCTTCTATTTTACATCTGTGAATCATTCACATGCAAGGTTGAGAAGAGATTTATAAGATCTTAATGCAATAATTCAAAAGGCATATTTCTATCAGACATCTGATTTTCAAAAGAATAACAAATAAGTTCCCCTCCTTTTAAAATAAAATGATAAATGTAGATTTAATCATGATTTTAAGCTCTTTGTTTCATTGTCACTTTCACAATTACTTTAAGATTAGTTCAATGGTCATTTGAGTTTAGAGAGTGGATTTGGGTATCTCATGTTTACATCAATATTTGACTTTAATTATACAACTTGCCAAATGTATAGGATTTGTTTATTTTTCAAAGATAAATGGGATCAGCCCCAGACTCAGTTTCTCTGTATCTTTTTTTTTCTAATACATTTCAGCTGGATCCACTGACCTGGAATGCCTGGACTGAAGCAGGTAGAATATAAAGAGTTCAATACCCTTAATGTGGGGCTTAGAATTTAGCTACTCATCCAGACGGACCCAGGGTACAGTGACCCCTACAAAGATGCCATGCTCTCCCAATTCTTTATGCTACTTCTCTGCAAGTGGTTATTTGCCAGTTTCTCATTTTCTCCATACTTACTGCCAGACTTAGCCAAAATCACCATCTCTCAACTTACTGTCCATTTTTTCCCCATATATTTATCGTCCAGTTCATTATTTGAGTGTTTAGCTTTGAGATTGCTAGGACCTGGTCTGCCTTGTTTTCCACTGTATCCTCAATGCCTAGAACAACGCTACCACTTCAGACTTCTAACTCCGTCACTCTGCCTTTTCTAGACATTCATTCCTTAAATGCTGAGGCTGTATCTGGACAAACATATTTACTCTCCCTTCTTTCTGCAACATTCCTCATCCTCTTTCTATTCTTTTTTTATTTAATTAAAAAACTCTATTTTTAAAACTTTTAAAATAATTTCAAATTATATTTTAGATTCAGGGATACATATGCAGGTTTGTTACATGGGTATATTGCATGATGCTAAAGTTTGGGGTACCATTAATCCTGTCACCCAGGTAGTAAGGATAGTATACAATAATTAGTTTTTCAGCCCTTCCTCTCCCTTTCTCCTCCCACCTCAGTTAGTTCCCAGTGTCTATGGTTGCCATCTTTATGTACATGAGTACCCAGTGATTAGCTCCAACTTGTAAGTGAGGCAATGCAGTATTTGGTTTTTGTTCTTGCATTAATTCACTTAGTATAATGGCCTCCAGCTGCGTTCGTGTTGCTGCAAAGGACATAGCTTCATTCTTTTTATGACTGCATAGTATTTCGTGGTGTATATGTACCACATTTTCTTTACTCAGTCCACCATTGATGGGACCCTAGGTTGATTCCATGTCTTTGCTATTGTGAATAGGAAGGAAATGAGCATCCAAGTGCATATATCTTTTTGGTATAATCGTCTATTTTCCTGTGGGTATTCCCAGTAATGGAATTGCTGGGTCTGATGGTAGTTCTGTTTTAAGTTATTTGAGAAATCACCAAACTGCTTCCCACAGTGGCTGAACTAGTTTGCATTCCCACCAACAGTGTATAAGCATTCCATTTGCTCCTCAGCCTTGCCAGCATCTGTTGTTCTTTGACTTTCTAATTATAGCCATTCTGACTGGTGTGAGATAGTATCTCACTGTGGTTTTCATTTGCATTTCTCAGATAATTCCTAGCAAAATTAAGACAAAATATCTTGAATGATTTCCTTAAATATATTTTCCAGGTTGTTTGCTTTTTCTTTTTCTCTTTCAGAAATGCGAATAATTTATACATTTGGTTGCACTTTACATAACCCCATGTTTCTCGAAGACTTTGCTCATTTTTAAAATTCTTTAATCTTTATTTTTGTCTGACTGGGTTAGTTTGTAAGACTGGTCTTCAAGCCGTGAAATCTTTTCTTTCCTTTTTTTGGCTTGACCTTGTCTATTGATAACATTTTCAATTGTATTTTGATATTCCTTAAGTGAGTTTATTTTAATTCCATAAACTATAAATTTTTTAATGATGGTTATCTCTTTCTTCATTTCTTTGATTGCTTTAGAAGTTTCTTTGTGTCAATTTTCAACCTTGTCTTGGATCTTGATGAGCTTCCTTGCAGTCCATTCTTTGAATTCTTTATCTGTCATTTCTGAGTTTCACTTTGGTTAGTGATCATTGTTGCAAAACTAATGTGAACCATTGGTAGTGTCAGATTTTTCATGGTACTATAATTCTTGTGCTGGTTTCTTTTCATCTGAAGAAGCTGGCACTTCTAATTTTTGTAATTATTTTCATGTGGGTGGGATTTTTTTCTTTCTTTTCTCTCTCTCTGTATATTTTATTTTCCTTTCCCTTTTGCCTTCTTAGGAATTGCGACTGTAGAGGATGTTGAGTAGGGTCTTTTGACTTTGCTTTTATAGCCTTATGCACCTCTGTTGGCAGGTTTTATATTATGCTGTGCAATTCAACCCACAAGGCAGTAGATGGAAGTTATGGGAAAGAGCTGGCTGTGGCCCAGACAGCTGGGTGTGTACATGATTCTTGTTTACTGGGAGAAGCTCTCTGTTGCCTCAGGCAATAGGCTGATCTATAAAGGCACAGTGGTCTCAGCTCCCTTCTCAGCCCTGGTAAAGTTGTGGGGCAAGTTGGGCCAGACTGAACCAAACAGGCTTATCTACATGTTCCCTGATGGCAGACCTACTGATCTTCTTCCTCAAACATGAGCATTGAGTAAGAATAAAGTGGGTGGCCACCAAGCATGCAGAGGTGTGCCAACGCATGGAGCTGGGAAACCTCCTTGGCCCCAAGTTCTCTTCACAGGGAGAGGGTGTGGCCTAGATTTCTAATCCAAGAGAGTGGGTGCTCCAGATGTCTGGAGATCTGCCTGAGCATGAAGTAGGGAGGAACCCACTTCATCACAATCTGCACAGGAAGGATATAGTGGCTCAGGCTGCTAATCCACATGTGAAGGTGTTCCAACTGTCTAGAGATGTGCGTAAGTGTGGGGCAGCCAGGACCTTGCTTCACCACAGTCTCTGTACAGGAAGAGTGGGCAGGCCCAGGCTGCTGATTTAGGTGAGCAAATGCTTCAGATGCCTGAAAATCTGCCTGGGCTGGAGCAGAAAGGGGCCTCATATATTCGGATCTCTGCACAGTAAGGGTGGAGCAACTCAGGCTGATAGTCTATGTGAGCAGGTGCTTTGAATGCCTAGAGATCTGATCTGCCTTGGTGCAGAACAGAGATAGTCCTCCTGCACCATGATTTATGCCCAGGAAGGGTGGAGTGGGTCAGTCTGGTGGCAGCTGAGTGAGTGCTCTGAGTGCCTGGAGATCTGCCTGGATGGATCAGGCAATGGGTTGCCTGGGGATCTGTGTGGATCTGCCTGGGGCCCCACCTGCACCAAGATCTCTGCACAGTAAGGGTGTGGCAACTCAGGATGTCAGTCCATGCCTCTGGGTCCTCTGAATGCCTGGAGATCAATGCCTGGAGTTCTGCCTGGGGCCGGAGCAGAGGGTGCACTACTGTACCATGATCTCAAGAGAGCACCCGTAGACTCATTCCAGGTCACCAAGCTGTCCCTAACTGCAAGCCTTGTCACCCAGGAGAAATCACAGCTGTAGCAGCTCTCCTCCCACCTCCGGCCTGTGAAAAGGGACAGTACAATTCCATCACCTACTACTGTACTGCGGTACTTACCACCACTCTGGCTGTGGAGCCCCCTGCTCCACTCCAGAGCAAATGCTCCAGCCTGTGGCCCTAGACCAACCTGCCTGCATGGCCACAGTACCAGGTCACCAAAGAATGACGGATTTTGTATGTGCTTGGATTAAATATGGCATCCTGTTTTCATCCTACGTCTGAGAAAATGCCTGCAACTTATCCCAGTGTCTTTCTCTTTCAGTGACCTCAAGCCTCTTCCCAAGTTAGCCCCCTGCCTTAGAGAAACAAAGTGTTTTATCTTTGCTTGGGTTGCTAGGGTCCCCACTGGAAAGGTGAGTCACAAAAGGAGGCTCCCCTTTTTCCTCGTGTACTGGGGCTTCACTCCTATCAACTAGCCACCATCATGAGGGCTGTTTGCTCGTATTTTCCTGCCTGGGATCTGGGGTGTCCTTCATAATTCTGGAGGATTCCAATTTTCCATCTTGAATTAAAGCAAACAGAGCTGATCTTTATGAACTATCTTGCTATTTCCAAGTGACTGAGGCACACTGAAAGTCTGTAATCCACCATCTGAGAAGGAAACAAACAAACAAAAAAACCAACTTAAACATTTGTCAGCTTTTACTCATCTTTCGAGTTTTAGCTTGGAGCTAACTTTCATCATCTCATGACTGAGTTAGACATTCTTTCAGTGTTTACCCATAGCAACCCTACTCTTCTGTATTGCAATGTTTAGTGTATTTCTCTTTCACACTTCAGTGTAAGTTTCTGGAGGGCAGAAACCATATCAGGTCCACTGGTGTGTCCTCAGGCCCTAGTAGATGCTCGGTAAATATCTGTGGAGGGTGGAATAAATTTTCTCAGATTTACCTTCATCCTATACATCACTTGGGACCAGTGCATTGAGCCAAGTTTTTGCCTTAATCCTCTTTCCTAGGTTTGGACTATTCTGCTTCGTTCTTAACAGTATTCTTTTTGGGGACCTCGTGTCATACCCAGAAGAATAATTAGGCACCGGCTCCCTGAGGGTAGATCTTTAGGATAAGAAAAATATGTCTGCTTGACCTTTGTGCTCTATCCACGTAATCGGAGATCCCTGTGCCGAAGTTTTTTTGTAATTGCACCTAAGTCTGATTGATTCTTATTCTAACTAAGCAAAACTTGTGACTGTAACTCAACCATCCTGGATGCTTGCTCAAGTCCTAGATAACAACATTTAACACAAAGGAATCTTTACAGGTGATATGACTCAATAGCTCTCAAACATGGTTGTGCAGTTGAATCAGCTGGGGAATATTTGAAACGTACAAATTCTGTTTTTTCCACAGACCCACAGAATAAAAATTTTCCAAGGGTAGGGCCCAGAAATTTTGAGTTTTAAAAATATTCTCTGGTGATTTTGATTTACAGCCAGTTTAGAAACCACTGTTTTTTTTTTATTTTCATATTCTGTCTCAAGGATCAGTACTATGAATCCTGAACTTGGAAAATATAATTATATTTCTTCATAAAGTAAGGAAAAGAGATAGTTTAAAACAGTATCAAATAACTGCCTAATTTTTCTTCAGAAAGTGAGATAAAAATTAGGTATCAGACAAAATTAATGAAGATATCCTAGAAAATGAACCAAAATTCAAATAGCTAAAGTAAAAGGCTACTTTCATTTTCTTTTCTAAAGGCAATTACCAAAGTTTCCAGTGCCTTCCCCATTTCACCTCGTTTGTTTATTATATCACTAACAATTATTTATTCAGGGCCTGTTACTGAGCAGACATTATTCTAGGTGTTAAGAATGTAAGAATGAGCAAAATTTGATCAAGTCTTGTACTTACAGGGCTTAATTTTTAGTAAGAACAAAAGACCAATAAATGAATAAACATATAAATGATGAGTTTATCTTTTTTTTTTTTTTTTGAGATGGAGTCTCGCTCTGTCGCCCAGGCTGGAGTGCAGTGGCGCAATCTCGGCTCACTGCAAGCTCCGCCTCCCAGGTTGACACCATTCTCCTGCCTCAGCCTCTCCAAGTAGCTGGGTCTACAGGCACCCGCCACCATGCCTGGCTAATTTTTTTGTATTTTTAGTAGAGACGGGGTTTCACCATGGTCTCGATCTCCTGACCACGTGATCTGCCCGCCTTGGCCTCCCAAAGTGCTGGGATTACAAGCGTGAGCCACTGCGCCCGGCCTGAGTTTATCTTAAAATATTAGGTTCTATAAAGAAGAATAAGGGAAAATGAAAGCATAGAGTATTGCTGTTTTATCTAGGGTGATCGGAGAAGGCATCTCTAAGAAGGTGGCAGATGAGCAGAGAGACCCGAACAAAGTGCTTAAGAGAGAGTTGCAGGCCGCTTAGAGAAAAGTAAGCTCTAAAGGACTGAGGCAGCAGTGCATGCTTTTATGAGAGAGCAACATTTGGTCAGTCATTTACCCCTTCTGAACCTCAATTTTCTTATTTGTCAAACGGAAGGATAATTCTGCTTTGCCTAGTTTTAAGAGGAAGGCTGTGTATTGAATTAAGCAATCAATGTACGTAAATATTCTTAGTAAAAGCAAAAGCACCATACAAAGGGAATCTGTCAAGTATTAATATGCTAATGCTGATCAATGTCGCTTTTACCCAGAATAAAAAGTACAATTTTAGATACACCAGAGCTGAAAGGAACCTCAGGAAACCTTCTTACCTGCTCTAGGCTTTGAAGTTGAAGCGATATTATTAACCTACTTTTCAGGTCACAAAATTTCATCCCAGGAAAATTAAGTGACTTGCCCAAGGTGACATGGCTAGTTAGGACTGGAAGGGATCCGGTAACTTAGTTTTCTGCTTTCTGAGGTAGGGTTCTTTCTACTAGAGACTTTTTTGGGGTACCATCTTATTCAGTCATTTTGGCCCTCAAAGTCCCTCTAATGTGTTTAAACATCAAGCGCTGGTGAAGAAAATGCAATCCAGTCTCTCCGCAGGCACTGTCCAGGCTCAGAAGTGGGGACAGGGAGCCTTCTGGTCCCATTGCTAAGATCATAAATATCTCTCTTGCTGAATTAGCCCTGGGGCTGCAATCCTTGACTCCAGAAAATGACTTCTGCAGCTGGGCCTTCCATCACTGTTAAGTGATATATATCATCATCTGTTATGGATTGGCCAACGTAAAAAAGCTTCTGTGTGCACAAATATTGAGTCATTTTACTGAGAAATGGGACTTGAGAAATTGCCCAATGTCATCCTTACTGTAGCCCCTCCCCGAGAAATGGATATACATGACTTGGTCTGAGAATGCTGTGGTTTAGAAAAACTCCATTGGCCTGGAACTAAGAGAGCTGACTTCATGATTTTGGGGTGATTAAATTTGTCATTGAATTCCTTGCAGGAAAAAGTCCTAGAGAGCAGATATCATATTGGTTTATCCTGCATAGAGCCTTGGTGAGCAAATTACGTAGAAAGGGTAGCATAATAATGCAATCTCTTTGTGCAAGAACTGGTCAATTTGGAAAGCTGCCTTAACTCATGCTTAACTCAACACTTTGGGACCTTTGAGTAAATTATTGCCTCACTGGGAGCGGCTGGCTCATTAGGCTGCCACATAGACAGCAACGATGGCTTTATATTTCCATTCCTAGGAATGTTTGATAGATATTAATGGACTCTATTAAAGACTAGAGGCAGGAAGGATGTCTATTAGAAAGATAGCCCTCCATTTTATTTTACTGGCTGTGCTTTCAATCTCTCAATTCTCAGGGGGAAAAGACATATTCACTGAATGCCTACTATGTGTCAGTTGCTTTGCATAGGATTTTACTCACCGACTCTTACTGACAATCTCTATTTTCTAAATTAGGGTACTAGTGCTGTCTGTATTAATTAGGGTTCTTCAGATAAACAGAAACAACAGGAGGTCAATATCTATATCTATATCATCTGTATCTATCTATATCATCTATCTATATCTGTATCTAGCTGTTATAAGGAATTGGCTCTTGTGAGTATGGATCTTAACAAGTTCCAAGATCTGCAGTGCAGAGAACCAAGAGAGCCCATGGTGTAGCTCTAGTTTGAGTCTGAAGGCTTGAGTACCAGGAGAGTCAATAGCTTAAGTTCCAGTTTAAAGGTGGGCAGTCTGGAGACCCAAGAAGAGTCCATGTTTTAGTCTGAGCCTGAAGGCTGGAAAAGACCAATGTCTCAGCTCAGCCGCCAGGCAGAAGGAGTGTTCCCTGCTACTCAGCCTTTTTTTTCTCTCCTATTCAGGTTTTCAATTGATTGCAATGAGACCCACCCATATTAGGGAGGGCAATCTGCTGTACTCAGTCTACTGATTCAAATGTTAATCTCATCCAGAAACACCCTGACAGGCACACCCAGAATAATGTTTGACTAAGTGTCTAGGCATCTCATAGCCTAGTAAAATTTGACACATAAAATTAACCATTACAGACTCAGAGAAAAAAGGAACTTGCTCAATGTCACACAGATCTGGGTGAACATATTTCTGTGCCTCGAAGCTTGAATCTTTTCCTTGTACCTCACTGCCCCTAACTACTTCCTAACTTGTCTCTCTGTGTGGAACAGTATGTGTTTTAGTAATGTGACTTGTTTTCTAATGACTTCAGGAGCTACCCCTACAAGTTTATCTTTCACTATTCTCCAACATTAAAATTCCAACTCATTTAAACTCATGTCATTTTCAATGATGTATTTATAACCGATTGTATATATGTGACTATAACTTACATTGTATCAACATCCTATAGCAACTGCTATCCTGCTTCTGTACGTGTCCTCCTCTACTCATTACTTGAATGTTTTTAATTTCCTACCAAATGCTGGAAATTGTGCTGAATACTAATAACATAGAAGTAATACAAATACTAATCATAGTTATTATGTATTGGGTATTACTCTGTGCCAGACACGTTTTAACTATTTATACATATTAGTTCATAATGGTCCTTACAGAGCTACCATTCTGCCCTTTGTTCCAGGAGACTAACCAGCATGGGCTACATCAAAAAGGCTGCCATCTACTTTCTGCTGGGTAGGGGCACCAGAGAGACTTGTCAGAAACTAGAAGGAAGGTAGAGTGCGAAATCTGAGTGTTAATTCCCTGGGTTCATCAAAGGACACTGGTCTTCACAAGGAAACAGACTACATGATTCTCCTGTTGGGCTTCAGTAAAAACCCCCTCCTTTCATCCCTTAGTCTAGGGATGGTAAGAGGTCAGCAGCTAAGAATTCCAGGTTCTTTGTGGTTTTCCCGTATACATGTCTTTGATGATAGCCCCTTTGGAAATAAATTCTCCTAGACTTTTTTTTTTTTTTTTTTTTTTTTTTTGAGACGGAGTCTTGCTCTTTCGCCCAGGCTGGAGTGCAGTGGCACAATCTCGGCTCACTGCAAGCTCAGCCTCTCCGAGTAGCTGGGACTACAGGCACCCGCCACCACGCCCGGCTAATTTTTTGTATTTTTTAGTAGAGACGGGGTTTCACCGTGGTCTCGATCTCCTGACCTTGTGATCCGCCCGCCTCGGCCTCCCAAAGTGCTGGGATTACAAGCGTGAGCCACCGCGCCCGGCCTCCTAGACTTTTTTTTAGGGTGATTGGGTCATTGTTTTTTCTCCTGGAACCCTGAGTCCTCATATCAACCCTATCTGAAATGTACCATTATTGCTACATTTTATAATAGAGGAAGATAGATGGCTTATATAATTTGATGAAGATCACACGTTTTGTAAGAAGAGCTGGGATTGGAACCCTAGCAGTCTAGCTTTTCAGATCATGCTCTTAATCACCACAATAAGTATCAATAAGTGTCAATAATCACTATAATAAGTGCCATTGTAGCATAATGACACTCTACTTAGAGCAATAGCTTAGTTCAAGTCATCTTTTCCTATGAAACTTTCCATTTATTTGACTATTATTGTTTCATAGACCCTTCCCCTCAAGTTTATTGAGGGTCATACTTAAATTTTCTATGCTTATGCTCTTTTTTAATAATCACAGAAAGAGTGTACCTATCTAGGGGGCAGAGACTACAGGTTCAGTTTTTTAACCCACGGCAAGTAGTCGTATCCTGAAAACATGGTACAAGTTTAATAAACGTTTGCTGATTTATTTAAAAGTTTACTTGCACTTTGTAAGTAGCTCAATAAGGAATATCTTCTTGAATGTGTCAGGAATATGGAAAGAATTAGGCTGCCATAGAGTGGAAAATCTTGGGTCTAGCAGCAACTCCAACTATTCTTTCTTCTTAGCTGTGTGACGTTGGATGAGTCACTTAACTTCTCTGTATCACCATTATCTCCATGAGAGTAGTTACCATGTTTGTGCCCCATATGTCTTGTGTGGACCTTGGAATCTATTAGACATTTGAAAAATATGTGTTAAATAGTTAAATAAATATGTATTTCAAAAATAAACTTTACTTTTAGAAGAGTTTTAGGTGTACAGAAGATAGTACAAAACATTCCCATATATCCTATACCCAGTTTTCCCTGTTATTAACATCTTGCATCATGGTACATTTGTTACAATTAATGAATCAATACATTATTGGTTTATTGTTTTATTTACTGAAATCATACTTCATTTCAATTTTCTTAGCTTTTACCTAATGTCCTTTTTCTGTTCCAGATTCCTATCCAGGATACCACATTACTTCAGTTGTCATGTCTCAGACTTTCTTGGCTCTTGGTGGTCTTGATAGTTTTATGTATTCTGGTCAGGGTTTTGTGGGCTGCCCCTCTATTGGGATTTGTCTGTTGTTTTGTCATTATTATACTAGGGTTGTAGATTTCCTGGAGGGAGAAAACAGAGGTAAAGTTCTGTTAGATATGAGTTCTAAATTTTCTCTTCAAAGAACCAATATGTTAGTATGTTCAATTCTTTGCCTTCTACTTTTAAACTTAACTTCCTCATAGAGCAACCTTTTTCAATTACCTACTCCACCCTGACTCATTCCGATTACCTGCTCTATCATAACCATTTTTCCCGCCAAACTATTCACCCCATTACTCTCTTTAAATTAGCCAATCGGAGTTAGTTTAACCTGTGCAGTCTAACTCTAGCCAATAGGGGAATGACACAGCAGCAGGGGCCACCTGCATCAGGAATAAGATCCCCTTCCCCTCCCTTGTCCAAGTGTGCGCTCACCATTGCTCCATCTGTGAGGGCACAGCGTTCTATAGAAGGAAATTGCCTTGCTGAGGATTAAAAAGAAAATTTTATATTAGAGTGCTATTTCTTTTGCGGCACCAAAACTTTATTTATAGCAGTTCATTCTCATCACATTCTATCAAGGGTATATATTATCCTCCTAACTTAATGCTGTTGTCTCTCTGTTGCTGAGGCAATGCTTGTCAGATTCCTCCACTGTACAGTTTTCCCACTTTTCATACTGTGGAGTAAGGTCACTATGTTTAGCCCACACTTAAGGAGTGGTGAGCTATGCCTCACCTTCCTGAGGGTGAAGTATTTACATCAATTATTTGGAATTCTCCTGCATGGGAGATCGATCTCTTTTAACCCATTTACTTCATCATTTATTTTAACCAGTATGGACTCATAGATACTTATTTCATTCTGTGGGGTATAATCCCATATTACTTTATTTTGTTGTTCAAATTGTTCCAGGTTTGACCATTGGAAGCTCTTTCAGTTGGCTTTTCCGTCACATTAATATACCCCATCATTGTGTTTTGGTTTGCTCTGTGTGTGTGTGTGTGTGTGTTTGTGTTTTGTAAAGAACTTCTTTACTTTCTTCCACTACAAGATGCTCCAGAGTCACGTGGTACATCTCCCATCCTAGTCTTGGAATCAGCCATTTCTTCAAGGAACCTTGGTTCCTTTTATTGGAGAATAGAATTAGAAATAAAGATCTGGATACAAGATACACTCAATAAGTTTGTCTTTAATGAGAGTAAAGGAAGAGGAAATGTTTCCCAAACAAGGACCTGTTGCTACTAAAAATAACAAAATGACTTGCAGTGCATCACAGGCACTGTCCATTTGGATAACATGTAAAAGGTGTTTATGTCTTTACAACTTTCTTCTAATTCTTCTGGTTCAAGGAGAAAACTTCAGTTTGATCCTGGTAATCTCAAGCTTCAGAATCTCCTTTCTAACAATGTGAAGAAACCTCAGGCTCCATGCCTCTGGCAAGCAAAAATATCGAGCTAGAATTTAGCAGTATCATTTTGTTTCATTGGTAATACTTTTTTGTTTCAGTGTGTTCATTTGTATTATCACCAACAATTTATGGCAAATTCCACTAATTTTCCACTACAATAGCAATACATACTTTTTCCCTTAAAATACATTAAGTAAAAACTGTAAGTCAATTTATAGGAAAAAGGGTTAGTGGTTGGTGCAACATACAGAAAGTGGTGAGTGAATGATTGAGTTTGGAAAAAATTGGAAAGTCAGGCACAGTGGCTCACACCTATAATCCCAGCATTTTGGGTGGCTGAGGCTAGAGAATCACTTGGACCCAGGAGTTCAAGTTCAGCATTGGCAACACAAGGAGACTCCTGTTTCTACAAAAAATTTAAAAATTAGCATGGGGTGGTGGCTTGTGCCTATGGTCCCAGCTACTCAGGAGGCTGAGGTGGAAGGACCACTTGAGCCCAGGAGGTCAAGGCTGCAGTGAGCTGTGATTGTGTCACTGCACTCCAGCGTGAGTGACAGAGTAAGACCCTGTCTCAAACAAACTGGAGAGAGTAATCTCAAAAATCTCTTGGATCTCTAGAATTTGATATTCTATGTCAACCAGCATCTATTATCTCACACCCATGGCTGTGTACAATATTTGGGATAGAAAATATTTTGAAATCTGAAGATCAGAGAGAAAGACGTCCTTGTTGAGAGCACTAAAATCTTTACAGTTATTTTCTTGTAGCTGTTCTCAGCCCCAAAACGGATCTAAGAGCCAGGCATTGGCAGAGAGGTGAGAAATGCCACGTAGTGCCTCAAGAGAGCTGTGGCGTTGGGATCACAGAACTACAAACCAAGGGGAAGGTTGATCCTAATAGCATCAATGGATAGCTTCAAAATATTCATAAAAATGAAAATATAAAGCAAATAATTGTGACAAGCATATTTTCTAATTAAGATGAATGGGACATGGTTCTTATGCATTTTAATCTGTTAAATAAACAGCATATTAATAAGGCTTAATTATATCACCACATACTTAAAGTGACTTTCTAAAATAAAGTTTATTTTGATTTAACATATGCTTTTTTTGTATGTTTTTGTAGCACTTTTACAAGCACCATATATAAATAACATCTTGAAATAAATCTCTTGGATGTGTTCCCCATCTTGATAGAAAATTTTTCCTTTTAATTTATTGGATAATTCAGGATATGTAAAATAATTTTTTATTTTGCGATATGAGTTCTTTCAGCCCTTTCATCTGAATATTGGAGAAATGACCTTCTTATCTTCGATAGTGTTTCTTTGCAATTTTGTTTGTTCTTACCCATTCCACATTTAGATGGTCAACATATACTTCTTATTCCATCTCAGAAATAGCTCCATAGTCTGTCCCCACCTGCCCTTTACATCTATGGAGAATAGCTGCAGATTCTTTGACCCTCCCCCATCAAGAGTTAGGGTTAATTTCTTCTCCCTTTGCATTTAGGTTGGCTTGTGACCCCATTTTTCACCAACAGAATATAATGGACACTATGACCTTCAGAGGACTGATGATTTCTACCTTGATCTCTTGAAGCCCCTAGCATCAATAAGTCTGACCACTACTCACCCTGCTGGAGGAACCACATCTGAGACTATAGGAAGAGGGAGAGAAGCTCAGCTGAATCTAACCTTTAGGCCATTTCTGCTAAGAAATCTATCAAGTGAATGAAGCCACTCGTTTACTCCAAACTAGCCCTAGGTGAACACTTGAGATTCATGAGCATAAGAAATTTTTAAGCCGCTGTTTCAGGGAATATGTATATAATAGATAACCAAGATAATAGATTTTTCAAAATAATGTTTATCCTTCCCCGTAAGAGATTTATAGCTCCCTACTCTTCTGAAGTCCGATTTTGCCACCACCTGATTTCTGGCATTCTTCCCTTTGGGGGGATTATACTTCCTTATCTCATTGACATCACATGACCATATGATTCATTTTAGCCAATAAAATGTTAGCAGAAATGAAATGCCACCATGGCACAGAAGTTTTAGGAGCCATCATGTTGTTCTGTCGCCTACCTTTGCCCTCTACTGAGGGAATAAGAATGCCCCAAATGAGGGATATTCATTTGGCCTGGCTGCTAGAATAAGAAAGACAAGGAATGGAGGTGCAGCAGACTTACAGCTAACATGTAATGCAGTGAGAAATATTTCTTTGTTGAAAGCCACTGAGATTTTAGGGTCTTCTACAGAGCCACCAGGGTCATCCTCCTAAAAAATAAATTCTATTATGTTATTCACCTACATAAAAGACACCATATCTGTGTGGTTTCTTACTATTTTGTTCTGTCTTACCTCTTCAGTCTCACCATGCATGTACCTCACAGTTCAGCAGGGCTTGACCTGATTCTTTACTTTTGGATGTGTGTGGTCCACTCTACTTGGCACATACTTTTCAATTTCTCCACCTGCAAAGCTGATACTTTGAGACTCACTTTCGATGCCATTTACTTTGTGAAGCTTTTTCTATTTTTCCTGGACAAGATTAGTTCCTCCAATTTCGGTGTTTCCATAGCAATGATGATGAAGCAGCACAGGAGGAGGTTAGTGAAGAGAATGGTGGTAACACAGTCCTCTTTATGCACCAGGAATTGTCTTAAGTAGTTTGAATTTTCAATTTATGTAATCCTTGTAATAACCCCAGAAGGAAATTCTAGCATTTCCATTTTATAAGACAGCAGACAAGCACTGAAATGTTGGGTAATTCACTCAATATCAAACAGTTATTTATTACTGAAGCCAGAATTTGAACTCAGGTGGTCTAGCTTCTGAGTCAGTGCTCTTTATTGCCATGCTTCACTGTATTTACAGCTCACATTTTTAAGGTAGCATTTATAAGCTGTAATAAAGTCATCTGTTTTCATGTTTACCCCAGTAGACCGTGAGTTTATGCAGGGCAGTGACCATGTTAGTTGTGTTTATACTCTTGCACGTAAGCCAAAGTCAGGCATATAGACATTCAGTAAATAACTTTCAATAACTAAGTAAGGGTTTGAATTTAAATCCTGAAACTTTAAGTCCAGTTTTTTATTTTATCTTTATCACATTAGTCACCTTCATTTTATGTGGTTTTTCATTTTTCATCTTACTATTATAAATGAGTTCTGGAAATGCATCTGTTCTATTAGTTGAAATAGTAGCCAAGACATTTATTGAAGAAGACTACTATTTCATTTCAATTATTTCCTTTAATGTTACAATAATGATGATTCAAAAAGGAATGCTAATTTTATGAGATCTTGTTGTGCATGTTAAAATGTAGTCTAATCTCATAGCATCTTCTTCAAGGTCTCACACTTCTTTTCTGGAATGTTCCCCACTCTTCTATCCCAAATTATGTTTTCTATTATAAATGATCTGTAATTTTTTGGTTCAAAGTTTTTACTAAGTACATTGGTTGAAAGGTTCTTCTTTTTCATTAATATTCCCTTTCTATCACTGAGCTTACTGATCCTTCTCTTTCCTTAGTGACACATTTCTATGGAAGTACAAACTACCTTGATACCAATGCCACTCATGACCACTATGACTGTAATCATAATCATGATCATCATCCTTGTCCTCATTCAAATATCAGGTGGGGTTGGTAACCTTGCCCATATTATCTCAGATGATTAGGTTCAGACCTGAATACAAAGTAAATTTAACACCTATCCTAAGATTTTCATGCTCTAGGTTATTTCATGTTCTCCTGTGGTTTTGAGGTCCTGCTTTCTCTGAATTATTTCAGTTTAGAGATTATCTTGTTTCTGGACTTCATTGTCTTTTGTCTATAATGCATGGACCGAAACACAGAATTCAGCCATTTTCCACAATTTCTACTATGAAAACCTACTCACATCAGGATTCCATATGTGAAGCAGGCTTTCTAACATACAGGTGTGAAGGACTTGTATTCAAGTCAAAGTGAGAAGTACAAATTTAGTTGAGGCTTCTGATGTTCATCATGCTGTTTGGCCATACTTCTTTCATTATTTTTCTCCCCTCCTCTGCTTGACCCTCCCCATAGGTGACATTTTTGTTCAAGTCTGACTTAGCTAACAAAATTCTAGTGACCTTTTTTTGTTGTCTTGGTTTCTCCAAACATATGCCTGCCTCACTCTCCTCCAACAGGCAGCCTCTCAGGTATGTTTTTCTGACCACATATGTCTTTGCTTCTACCTAACAGACATTTATGTGCCATTATGCTTTTTGTTTTGCTTTCCATAATAACTGTTTTCTCCTATAGATGATATTTTATAGATCTTTAAAGTACTTTGATTTTTTTTTGATATTTTTCTCATAATAGACCTGTCAGATAGGAGAGGGACCAGATACATTAAACTTGTTAACTAAATAACATAGTTGAAGCATGTAGTCCCATGTTTGAAACATGAAGTTTATATTAGATAAGGCTTAAATTCTATTCTCTCTCTCTGTGTGTGTGTGTGTGTGTGTGTGTGTATGAGTCTTAAAGTTGAAAGAGAACTCAGGGACCATTTAATATTAGAAAGATAAGATATTACAATTTCTGCTTTACAGATGCTTTACGTGATGTCCAGAGAGTTTCAGTGATTTGCTAAAAGTGAGGAGAAATGGTGACATGTAGTCACAGAATCCACTCTCTTCTACTTCTTGGGCAATGTTCTTCCTCATTTCTCTAGGAAGTGTATCCTTTAGTGGAAGTTTGTGAAAAGTGGGGAATAAGACAGTAGGGGAGCAGCTGGGCATGCATGTGGTTGTCAGATATAGGTCACTGGGGGAGAGGATGCATTGCAAAAGGTTTAGAAATAATACCAAGGAAACGAATTGTTCACTTAAGTGTAGATTCAGCATATGGAGAGTCTGCGAGAATGAAGGTTTGTAGAGATGTATTAGTAATGTTTTTATTCAACTTGCTACTCCGTGCATCATTGCTAGCATCTTTGGATGGTTAAAGTTTCATCAGAGAGAAAATCATGCTCTCATATTAAGATATTAGACCTTATAAAGACACACAGCTACTTGTTTCACCAAGAGGTATAATCACCTCCAACAACATATATTTATACATTGATTTTTAAAAAATTTCTGTAAAGGACTAGGTCAACAAGTTTAGTTTATCAAAGGGAATTTCATTTCCTCATTGACTTTAAACAATGAAGCCCTTGAAACATTCAGTCAATACACATCTCAGGGAAGAACAAAGGCAGCATCTGAAAGGAGGATTAGTAAATTACCTGCCTTCAAAACTCAAATAAACGGCACAAAAGCAGTTCTGTAGTATGGCTGGTAATTCAACAAAGAAAGTCAAATGAAGCCTATAGATTCTGGTTATGTAGAAATATTCAGCAAGCTGAAGGTTGTGACGAAAAGATGTTCAAATAAAGATCATTCCAATGAATATAATTAATAGAGGGCTGATATGCATAATGAAAAATTTAAAAAAACATTGTTTCTGAATGGTTGGCACACAATTGCAGCATCACACAATTTGGGATTATAGAAAAATAATTGAACTGAATCATTTATGGGAGTGTACCAAAGTTGGGGTGGGGGGACCTTAAAATTCACTGAGCACCTACTACGCTATTAATGTATTGAAATATGTTATTATTTTTGTTTGTTTGGTTGGTTTTTGAGATGGAGTCTTGCTCTGTCACCAGGCTGGAGTACAGTGGCACCATCTTGGCTCACTGCAACCTCTGCCTCTGGGTTCAAGCGATTCTCCTGCGTCAGCCTCCTGGGTAGCTGGGACTACAGGCATGCCTGGCTAATTTTTGTATTTTTAGTAGAGACGGGGTTTTGCCACGTTGGCCAGGATGGTCTCAAACTCCTGACCGCAGGTCATCCGCCCACGTTGGTCTCCTAAAGTGCTGAGAGTACAGGTAGGAGCCACTGCACGTGGCCATTATTATTTTTGATCCTTAACTAACCTGAGAACAACAAAAAT
This sequence comes from Symphalangus syndactylus, assembly GCF_028878055.3. NCBI lineage: Eukaryota > Metazoa > Chordata > Mammalia > Primates > Hylobatidae > Symphalangus > Symphalangus syndactylus. Next base: position 30,808,810 of record NC_072438.2, read on the forward strand.
AAGGAAATTTTGATTCAGTGGCTAATGAGAAAGCTTCCTACAGGTCCACACTCTGCTTTTCTACATTTCTCTCCATTTTGTGCTGTATTAGAACAGTTAACAATTAGAAAACCCATAATTGAAAAAGTAGTGACAGTAGCAGGAATAGTAAGGAGAAGAGAAGAAAGCCAGTTATTTTCTTTCTCATTTTCTTGCCCCTCTAGCGTGATGGAGACTGTTAGAACAGTGATCTTCAGGGGATACAACTTAAACAGAAATAACTATCTAAAGGGTAGAGTCAAACATCGGTTTATAAGACAAACACCTTTATGACAATCATGCAAGGTTTTTGTTGAGGTAAGGATTATTGAAAAAAAAAAGATTATGGGGAGAGTGTGGAAATGTATTTGAAGCATAAAGTTAATTTTGGTATGGAAAGTGAATAGTGGGTAACCGTGTCCAGTTGACCTTTCTCTGGCTCAGTCACTGTGTTTTTCAGAAGGCAATAATAAAATCTTTCTTTACCACCTCTCTTAGGATAAGCAGGTTCTTGGTTACTTGATGATACATAAATCACATTTCCCTTTTTATATTATCATCATCTCTAGGAATAGAAAGTGATGAATTGCAGGGGTGGTCATGATCTTATTAAATATATTAAGATATTATTAGGTTATAAACAATAGAATTGGGACAATTTATAATATGGCTTTGAAAGATTAGACTTTAGGAATAATAAAAAAAGACACAGAGGTGCAAATTGAGCAAAGAAGGTAGTCAGCAGAAGGTTAGAAGGAAAAGCAAGATCAAAGACTAGGAACAGGTAGAGGATATTGATGTGTTGTAGGGTAGGTAAGTGGGCCTGATACAGATTGGTCCAACATAGGCACTTGAAAGGAAGGGATAAAATGAGAGTGGGGTTGGAGTAGAGAGAGTAGCAATCTAGGTTCACAATGAGAGCATTGTTTCGGGATGGCAAGTAGACTGGCTGAATAAAAAGAGTCAATCCAATTACAATGAACAGGTAAAGATGTAGTCCAGAACCCAGAGCCATGTTCCAAACCCAGATGGTAGCCACCTGCTTATCCCCTCCAAAACCATAGCAAGGTAATAATGTTGTTGACACAGTGGACACTTAAGTTTGTATTGGATTCAATAAAAAAGAATCACATTGCACTTTTTTTTTTTTTTTTTTTTTTGAGACAGAGTCTTGCTCTGTTGCCCAGGCTGGAATGTAGTGGTATGATTTTGTCTCACTGCAACCTCCATCTCGTGGGTTCAAGCTATTCTCCTGGCTCAGCCTCCTGAGTAGCTCGGACTACCGGCGTGTGCCACCACACCCAGCTAATTTTTGTATTTTTAGTAGAGATGTGGTTTTACCATGTTGCCCACGCTGGTCTTGAACTCCTGACCTCAGGCGATCCGCCCACCTCAGCCTCCCAAAGTGCTGGGATTACAGGTGTGAACCACCACACCCAGTCCACATTGCATTTTTAAAAGACAAGAATCTATTAGTATTTGCTTTAACTTGGACTTATCCACTGTAGTTTCCTTCTTAATAAAATAACTTGCACTTCAGAGAAACGAATCCTACTCAACACTTCCTTCTCTGAATTGCTCTCAAAGGTGTAATGCAGACAGGAAACTCTTTTTATCTCCAAGAATCACTTTCACAAACTGAAATGTCTCTTGAATTGAACATTTCCAGCCAAAGCTTTGATTCTCATCATCTGTTACCTGTCTTGTATTTCAGTGACCACTAAATGGGTATCCCTGCTATGACGACTCACTCCCACCTATTATCCATGTTGTCACCAAAGTATCTTCCTAAAACGTGTACCTGATAATGTCATTTTCCTGTTTAGAAACCATCACTGGTTTCTTTTCTTCTGAGTTGCTCATTTGACCTTAATATTTCTCCAAACACTCTTCCTACCTTCCAGGATGCGCACCTGACCCTCCAGCCCTGATGAAGGCTTCACCAGTGCCCCAAAATGGTGTGTTCCACTATGACTGTGTCTTTGCACATGTGTGTATTTTCTGTCCCATTGACTTAAAAACTCTTAAGCATATTTCAAACTTTACATCTCCAAAGAAGCCACTTCTATATATGGTAACATTTCCCCCTTGGTACACCCAGGTGATTTTAAGACTAATATAAACTCTTGACACCTCTTTCTTTTGGAGACCCCACCTCATATTATATCAAACATATAAAAATGCATCCAAATCCCCCAATAAATATATTTTCCTGTTAAGATTTTTGTGGAGATTTTTGTAATGGACTTTGAAATTGTTTGGCTGCATATAACTTATTTAAAGTTGTTATGATTTCTCAGCAGTCATTGTGCATACTCAATAATTTTTGTAAACTAAGAGAATCTATCCTTCAAATTGTTTTCAAGTGTAATGAAATGTTTATGAGTGTTGAATTTGACAATGAATGAAATTGACATAATATGTTTATAGACATCTAATTGAACCTTTGTAAATTTTGACTTAGCAGTTTTAATTTAATATTTTACAGCAGCAATTAGATTTCCTTTTGTCACGACTCAGATATTTTCTTGGGCTTTCAAGAGGGTCGTTGGCCTCAGCCACTGTGTTTGTAATAATGAGAGAGCTTCCTGTCTCTCATATTGCTAGATATTGTATAACATTATCTGCCTGTTCAACTACATTGAGTTTCTCAACATTTTACCCAGTACCATTACCTGACACATAGAAGTGGTTGTATATATCTACATATATATGTAAATGAATATAGATGCCTTAGACATGGATATAGACATATAGACATAGCTATAGACAGAGACATATATATATCTTGTTTGAAAAAAATTCGCTGAAGCTAGACAGTTTAGTCTATTTGTGTCTACTGGAACTCAGAGGTTCCCGATCGTGAGTTCCAGATCTAGAGCCTAAAATGTTCATTTTCCATTTATGCAAGAAGTCTTCATTTGCTGCTTGTATTGTATAGATAATTTGCAGAATGTCAATTAAAACTTTTTTTGATCAGTGATTTGGCACTTTGTTTCAGGCAGTGAACTCTATGGATTGGAATGAATTTCTTTTCACATATTGTTCACTCAAAGATTTTACGAGAAGGCATACATTGGTGTGTTATGCTTGGCGAATGATATATTCTTACCATCTTATGATCTTCATACTTTGAAAACATTTCCAAGAAATACTTTTCTAGGTACCATGTGAAACTGACACATGACATAAGCATTATCGATTTGCCTTATTGCAAAGCGATTCTGTATCACCACACTGTAAGCCTTTCAGCAACTAGTGAAGTATCAAAGCTTTTACTATTAAGTGGTTAGTTTACTAACCATTAGATTTTACCATTAGGTGGCTACTTTATATGGAGTTACATAAAAATTTGTCAAATATCCCCTGCTATTAATGAAATCTTAATGACAGAGCTCGTACTTTGACATCATTTTTGGCAATGAAAAGTAATTGCAGGTTGTTTGGCATAGAGACTAATTGAGGTACTACTATTTTCTCTATCATTTAAGTATGATGTTTAAAGTTTTTATGTGTTTCACTTATGTACATTTTTCTACTAACATGCAGTGGGCTTTGCAAACTTAAATTCATTTCAATTGAGCCATGCTAAAAATATTTCTGAGGTTGTATACTAACCGTCTGAAAGGACCAGGTGAGAATTTTAGGGGAGTAGAGAATTCAGCATACATCTTGGTATATAGAATAGGTTGTGGGCAGTTTAGTGATAACTTCTGCTAATAATATTGAGAACTGAACATCTAAGTTTTTATAATCAGTAATAAAATGATGTTCAGACTTGCCTACAGTATATTAAGAGTTAGCAAGCAGGGTCCCTTATTTTCCAGCACCTCAAGTTAGTCCATTATGGGCAGGCTTTGTCATGTTATTGACTGTTTTTATTACATTTATCAGAACACTCATATCCATTAAGTGCAAAAAGCAAAGGTTAAATAACATTAAGGTTCTGACACAAATGAACAAAAGAAATTTGATATGCAAGCCAATGGCTTCTCTCCCTCTCACTGTCTTTTTTTTTTTTTTTTTAATTTGCCAGCGTAGGCAGAGAGTGAATGAATGAGAAGGTAGCTAGAATTAAGGTAGAATTTCTACTTTCACTTGGTATTTCTGCTATGCATTATTGTTCTTTTCAAGGTGGAAATTATATGTGTAAATTCCATCCTTCTGTATTAAAGATATTTGAGAGTTGAGGCTTTGGACAATTTCCTATAGACATTTGACTATACATGTGTAGACCCCTCAAGATCTATGAGCACAGGAGATGGGTCTGGCACCACTGTATCCCCAGCACCTAGTAAATAGTAGACACTCAATACGTATTGGTGGATTTGTAAATAAGTCTATAAACGTATTCTTAGCCACAACTTAACTACTAAAACATATATTTGGGCATGAAATGTACAGCATTAAGCATTAGATGTGGGAAATGCAGTGGCATACCTTATTCAAAGAATAATTATTTTTGCCCTTCTCTGGTTTACAATCTAGTGAGATAAGTAGTCAAAAATTAAACAAATAATCACACATTAGGTAATTACAAATTATGAGCAGTGTGCTGCAGGAAATACATCAAAACCTTGAGAGATCATTCCAAGGGGTTTTTATTTTTATTGAGGGTTCAAAAAGGAGGTCCCTGAGAAAGTGTCATTTAAGCTCTGTTGTCCTTTGACAACTAGGAATTCACTCATTGAATGGTAGAGATAAGAACATTCCCAACATAGGGAAAAGCAATGTTCTGTGGCTGGAAAGAACATGGCGTCTTCAAGGAATTGAAGGAAGGCAAGGTATTCTGTGTAGACCAGAGATGGAGAGGGTGGCATGAATTGAAGAGGGAGGGGAGGGAAAATGCTTGGAATTTGTGTGTCATGCTAAAGCTTTGGGATTGGATTCTAAGATTTATGAGTAAATATTGAATGAATTTATGCACATACATAGGAGTTATGTCACCTATTTTGGATTTAATAGAGAGCCTTGTAGCAGCTTTGTGAAGATGAATGGAGGGAGACTAGAGAGGAGATAAGATATCATTGAGGAAGCAATCACAGTACTCTAGGAAAGAGATGATGGTGGCTTAGACCAAGAGAGTGATCTTAGAGGTAGAGAGAAGTTGGCAGACTTGAGTCACAATTTGAAGATAGAACCAATAAAACCTTCTGTTATTGGTAGAGAAATACTGGGGGAGAGGAAGGTATCAAGGACAACTCCTGGATTTATATGAACATCTGAGTGAAAAGAAATGTTTAATAAGAGGTAAGAGGAATATATCTTGGGGAGACATCTAAAGTTTGAGATTATTGTGAGATTTTTTTTTTCTCAAGTGTATACATCATACAGGCAATGGAGGTTAGAAAAAAGTCTAGATTGGAGATAAAAATTTGGGAAAAGCCAACATTGGAAACATGGGATTGGTATAATTCCTTAGGGAAAGACTGTGCCATAAAAAGATAAGGAATCACAGAATTGTGTACTGACATAACTCAGGTTAACAGAGAAAGAGGAAACTGGAAAAAAAAAAAAAAGATTGCCAAAAATGTTTATGCCTTCATGGAATGGATGGAACTTAGGGACCCCAATTCAATGACTCTTAAGACTCTTAACCTGGGGCTCATGGTATCCTAGAGGATGTCCTCAAATAGGATTCAGGGAGTCTTCACCATGTGACAGTCATATGAAAAGTTCTGTAGATTTGTACTTGGATCCTTTCCTAATACTAATATTAACCCATGAAAACTCTCTAGGTGTCTGTTGCCTCGAGTTCCTTGACTTCTTCTGTTTTTCCAAATCTTACTTAAATTTTTTCATCCTTCAGAATAGAGGAAGCTCTCAATTTATGTATTCCTGTCTAGAGAGATAATTTGCAAAACACGCTTGTGAATAAACAAATATATTCTTATGCAAGTGATGGACCAGTAATTTATTAGGAAAACCACCCAGGCTCCAGGGCTTCTACTTTTTGGAAAATTACTGAACTATACTACTCATGCAATTTTATAAACACCATTTTTAAAAACTCCCAGAACTGTGTTTCCCTCACAGATTGAAGCATATCAAACGCTTAGAATATATGCTTTATATGCTGCAGAGAGACATATAAAGCTTTATGTGTCTCTATAAGTATATCACATTCTAAGTATGTGATATGTTTCTAACTATGTGACTTACATATACTTAGAATGTGATGGTGTATGTGTGTGTGTGTGTGTGTATAAAAGGGATGGAGATATATATATTTCTCCATCCATTTTTTTTGTAGAAACTTCTAAGTGCTGCTGTATTTCACCAAGCTCCAGTTGATATCCAAATTGGACAACTGTGTGCCAGGACAATCTGCCAGGCTTGCTTTAAAATGATGCATACAAATAAGATAAAGCAAAGAGACTCGACTTTAACATTCAGTAAAACAATAATGTGTTTCTTAATAATAAACATTTGCACGTAAATGTATCCCATTTTAAGAAAAAGATACTTTACCTATGCTGTTTGTAAGTTATGTTTCCTTATAAATTCTATTTTCTTAGCAACTCTCTGTAGTTTCAGAGATGTCTTGCTACTTCCCCTTTGTTTCTCGTGGTGAATAGCAATAAATCAGCTTCATGCTTATTGCCATGATGATAAATCTGCATGAGTATAAAAGGAATTGAGGACATGTACATTATAGAATTGTATTGATATGTACTTTTTAAAATTTTTATTTATTTATTTTTTGAGACAGAGTCTCACTGTGTCACCCAGGCTGGAGTTCAGTGGCATGATCTTGGCTCACCGCAACCTCTACCTCCTGGGTTCAAGCAGTTCTCCTCCCTCAGCCTTCCAAGTAGCTGGGATTACAGCATCCACCACCACGCCCGGCTAATTTTTGTATTTTTAGTAGAGACAGGGTTTCACTATGTTGGCCAGTCTGGTCTTGAACACCTGACCTCAGGAGATCCGCCCACCTTGGCCTCCCAAAGTGCTAGGATTACAGGCGTGAGCCACCGCATTCAGCCCTGATACGTACTTTATATGAACATATTCATTTATTTAAAAATTATTATTGAATACCTACTAGGTGCATATCATTTTAATAAAGTATAGGACATAGCTCCTGCCATCAGTGAACTTCTAATCATGGGAAATGCAGACAATAAACAATGATGCAAAATTTATATTTAACTTATAAATATAAAAAATATATGTTTTAGTGTATATAATGTGTCAGTTTTTGAGTGTTGAATTTGACAGTGAATGAAATTGACATAGCATACTTATAGACATCTAACTGAACCTTTGTAAATTTTGACTTAGGAGTTTTGATTTAATATTTTACAGCAGCAATTAGATTTTTTTAAAATCACAACTCAGATATTTTCTTGGACTTTCAAAAAGTTCATTGGCCTCAGCCACTGTGTTTATAATAATGAGAGAGCTTCCTATGTCATATTGCTGGATATTGTATGACATTATCTGCCTGTTGTGAGTTTCTCAACATTTTATATTATTATTATATTTATATATTGTATTTATATACCAAGAGCACCAGACCTGTGAGAGAGGCCATCCTAGATCAGCCAAGTCCAGCCCAGCTGTGCCAGACCAGAAGATCCATCCAACCAACCCATAGAATTATGAGAAATAGTAAATATTTGTTCTTTTTAAGACCCTAAGTTTTGGTATAATTTGTTACATACTAACCTTTACAGCAGACATTATTTCAGATACTGGATTTCTGTCCTTCTTAGCTTGCCTTAGCTTCCTAGATAGATGTCATATTTCATACCAAAGAACAGACAAATTACATCACTTATGTATTATGTATTTATAATGATGACAAAAGGGAAAAAGAGTAAAATGTTTCCCTTACTCCATTCCTATTTTTACTCAAATGTTACTCTCTCCAATAATCTAACCTAAAAAATAATATGCTTAGCCCACCATCACTCCCTAACTCTTATCCTGTCATTTTCTTTTATGGTATATATCGCTACCTACTATTATTATGATGTAAATTTCCATCATAACATACACACACACACAAACATACATACATACCATATGGTAGGTGGTGCCTAATTTTATGTGTCAACTTGGCTATGCTATGGTGCTCAGTTGTCATTGTATTAAGCCATGACAACTTTGGAGCTCTTTCTTACTGCACCAAAGCTGATGAATAAATTAGTACTGGGAGTAAAGTGCTGCTGTGTCAACATCAACAGTAACAACTTAAATTATATGACATTGACTTTAGGGTTGGACAGCAGAAGGCCAGGAAATTGTTATTGGAGGCTAGAAAAAATGGTAGCTTGTATTGTGAAGAGGCAAAACATTTAGTATAACTGTCATTTATTGTAACTTGGTAGGCAAGTCATCTGCCCAATGACTCTGTGACTTTTAGAAAATATGCTTAAAGACATAATACACAAGTTTCCTTTGGTTATAATTAACTGGATTTGACAAGATATTACCAGAAAGAGATGAGTTCAGAAAATTATTATCCGTTTGCAACAGCAGTGAAAGGAAAAAGTGGATTTTAGGAACTAAAAGATGCACCTGTCTCTCACTTTCAACCAGTAAAAGGTAAAGTTGAAAAATGATTTGAACAACAAAGGCAAATTAAAAGCCCTCCCTGGAGCAAAGATTGAATCAAGAGTATGGCTGTTATGCTTCTGTTAAAACCTCTGAATCAGTTAAGAGGTAAGTGAGCAAGTCCTTTCAAGGCACAAAATGACTCAGGAAGAAAGAAACTAAGGGCATCATCCCATGGAGACTTGATTAGCTCTCTGGAGAGAGGAAGGCCTGGAATAGAATTAGAAGTGTGGTTATTGACATATGAAGATGGCTGCAGTCAAACAAAGAAACAAAACCAACAGGAGCAAAGCTTTTCAGAGAGTTGCACTGTCAAAAGCACTGGCAGCTTGAATGCAGTCTTTGAACAGATTGTTGCTGTTCAAAATGTAAAATGACCTTTCAGTGCATGCTTCTCTACAGGGTGGAGTGAGGGTTGAGGGTGGATTCTTATTCAGCTATGCCCAGGGAGGATAATGCAACAAGAAGGACCTCCCAGACTTCAGAATTGCTTTGGACCAGTGTCATGTGTGGCTCAAGATTTTCCCCCTTCCAAAAGGGAGTAAATTTGTTTATGGTCTTTTGGGCAAATATGCATCAGGTGTACGGTGAACAATCTGTTTTTTGTTTTTAGTTCACAGAACACTGAATTAAGTGGACTGTATTAGTTTGTTCTCACACTGCTATGAAGAAATACCCCAGACAGTAATTTATAAAGAAAAGAGGTTTAATTGACTCACAGTCCTGCATGGCTGGGGAGGCCTCAGGAAACTTACAATCATGGGGGAAAGGGAAGCAAACATGTCCTTTTTTACAAGACGGCAGGAGAGAGAAGTGCTGAGCAAAGAAGGAAAAGCCCCTTATAAAACCATCAGATCTCGTGAGAACTCACCATTACGAAAACAGCATGGGGGTGGGGGGGGAGCGGGTAACCTCCCCCATGATTCAGTTACCTCCCACTGTGTCCCTCTCGCGATACATGGGGATTATAGGAACTACAATTCAAGATAAGATTTGTGTGGGGACACACCAAACAATATCACGGAGCCACAGCTATTCATGTTATAAATCAAGAGATCCAAGAATTCATCCCAAAGCCAATTGGTTACTTTTAGAGTGTATTCCATGGATGGAGGTTGAGTGAATTTTGCTTCCCTTAAGGGCGTAGGTATTTGTGACTGTGTCAGTAGACTGCAACAGATTGTACTATTGCTCCCAGTGATGTGCTTCTCCCCTCCCTGCAAAGTGATTATACATCCTCAGCATTGCTGTTTCTGTGGGAAAGTGTACATCCTGCCCCACTGCTGTTGGGATTGATCATGGGATGTGTTTTGGCCAATCAGTATGTGCAAACTTAGTTTAGGCCACATCCTAGCAGAAGTTTTAGAGATATCATAAGTTTCCTATAATTCTCTTTCTTACTCTTTTCCCTTTGCCATAAGAAATGTATGTCTCAACAAGGGCCTGATTATCCACCTGGGCAACAGAATCCAAGAACATAGGCCACAGAGGCACGGTAGCTGACCCACAGCCTCTAACATGTAAAGTGAGTGAGAAATAAATATTATTATAAGCTACTGAAGTTTGGTGTGGTATGTTACTCTCTAAAGCTGACACTGTGGGAATGAATTATTTTTAGAGAACCAGGACTCAGGACAACCATTTTGAGCCTGAAAAACTCTACATGTATTTTAAATAATAAGAATAGTAATTTTTCCCAGGACAAATACCGTTTTTCTCTGTATGATATTTCAACCTTGCTGTTTTTTTTTAGAGAGGTTTTATTTATTTATTAATTTTTGTTTCTTTCCTGACACATTTGTTTCCCCAGCTTCCTATGTAAGCTGTCTCGTTTTCTCCCAAGCCATGTGCTTGTTTTACAGTATCATGTGGAAGAAATGTTTGAAGGATTTAGACTAATTTTAAATCCTGCTTCTGCTGCTTGCCAGGAGCATGTCAACAGGGCCACCAAGATGACACTGAGGCCCCCACCCAGCATCCCAAAGGCAGTATCACTGCAAAAGGTGGTTGTCCAATATGTGTAATTGCTATTTTTTTCCTCTAGAGACAACTTTGTATGCTTTGTAATCTGTGTGAATGTTTAAGACTATCTCAAACTCCTTACTTTCCCACTATCAGCCTCATCATGAAAATTATATAAGGAACATTTCAAAACTTCTCTTCTTCCTGAAATAACCTTTTAAAAGGGTATCTCTTCACCTCCATTCTCAGTGCACAGATCTGTTCAGTTTTGAAAGCCTTAAAATGTTTCAAAGGGTTCATTTGTTTTGAGGACTTCCTTTGGACAGATAGAGGGATGTAGAGCATTTCCTGTCTCCGCATTGTTCAAGCTACCTGCTTTCATTTATCACAGTATGCTTGAGAGAGTCTATCTTTTTATATATATACACACACACATACACATATATATGTATCTATACACATATGTATATATATGTATCTATACATATGTATATACATATATGTATATATATAAATCCTACATATTCATATATATAAAACAAGATATATATATAAAACAAGATATATATATATAAAACAAGATATATATATATATATAAAAAACAAGATATATATATATGTCTCTGTTGTTTTCATCAGTCCAGTTTCGTTATAAGAAATAGTGTAATGGTGGCTTCTAGCTATTTGGTGTGTTTGGTTCTAGAATTTAGAGTCCTTTTATTTCTTCCTGATGAGGGCTTTTGTTCTGGGGTAAATCTTAGTCTATTGAGTCCTTGTATCCATGTTTCTTTCTTTTTTCTTGCTTGCTTTATTAGCTCTGGAGTCCTCATGACTCTTCCCTGTCAATACGCACAGAAGATTTCTGGTGAGATGCCCAGTCCCTCAGTACCAATGCCTCTTCCAACTGTGAGGCAGTTGGAAAAAGTGTAGCTGGGGCCAGAGGAGAGTAAAACCTCAAGTTTCATAGCAGGATTTCTGGTTTTAACTCTGAGACTACCACTGTGCTCCTTTCAACAAGTCACTTCCCTTCCTCAGTCTGTTTTGTCTTTTGTACCATAGGTGAATCCCAGGAATTTATGAGACTGCAAAAAAAAAGTAATTTTCTAATAGTTCACTTAAATATGTCATTATATACACAGACACACACACACACACACACACACACACGAAGGTTTATATTTTGACTCGGTTAACGACTGTTTTTTTTTTTTTCTTAATGAGAAAACCATATAATGGTTTGGTCCCCACTTCCTTGCCTATTTAAGAAGGACTTAGATTATATTTTCATGTAACACGTGAATTCAGCCATACTCCTTTAGCAGAAATAGACATAAAGAGAGACATGCAGATAAGTAGACAAAGACGGATACATCTCCTTCGTCAATAGAAGCAATAGTAATATACTTCAATACTTAAATGTTTGACTTGCTGAGAGATGATATATCAGCCACTTCCTAAAGAAAGTTCAAGGATAGATTTTAACCTTGTGAAATGTTTACCTGCTCAGGGCAGGCCCTAATCCTATGTGGGATGTAGGTCCTCTGCACTGCATTTGGCACTGGTTTAATCTTGGGCACACATGCATCCTCTATGTCTGCACTCAGGCTGCCTGTAATGTGTTTTGCAAGAATAACGAACTTTGTGGAATGTCTGCTAGGTATCATGCACTTTACACACACATCACTGCCTGCTCTGTAATGTATATTTTACTTGTCCTGTTTCCCCCTAATGAAATCAGAGATACTTAGTCACATGCTCAGGGTCAAACACAGCAAAATTATTGCTTAGATAATGTGTTTCAAACCCACATATGATTATTTTCAAGTCCAACAGGACAAAGTCCAAGTTCATCAGCATGGCATACAAAATATTTTGTGGTCTCACCGTTCCATGCTCCTCCACACTTATCACCTCCTCCTGCTATACTCTGCTGCACCACTGCTGAGAAATGCTGACGTCTTCCCCAATACCATGCTTTGCCCCTCATCTTTGTTTTGTGCCTATGTTATCCTCTCTGTGCAGAAACATACCTCACTTTGCCTGAGTAACTGCCATATGTCTTTTAAGATTTAAGACACTGAAGATACAATTATGTGATTAAGAACGTAGCCATGTAGCTCTCTGTCACTTTCTAGCTATGTGTCCTTTGGCGAGTTATTTAATTTCCCCATGCCTCAGCTTCCCTATTTGTAAAACAACCATAAAAGTACATCACAGTATTGTTGAAAGAACTAGTTGAATTAAGTTATGCATGTATCCAGCACAGGGTAAAACATTACATGCTAGTGTTTGCTCCTTAGATTTGCCTCAGAAATCACCTCCTCCAGGAAGCTTTCCTTGATTCCTACTCTCCTTTCTACCAAACAGGATTGAGTGTTCTCTTTTATAATCATCTACAATATTAATTTATTTTAGTATTACCTGTTTAGATGTTTGTCTTTGCTACTATACATGTTACCCCCCCCCAAAAAAACTCATAAAATAAAGACAGACATCTAAACACACAAGGCTAAATAAAACACATGTATTTTTGAACGCCTAACAGCTAGCACATTGGCTGCGACATAGTAGAACTCAAAAATAATTGCCAAATGAATGAATGAATGAATGAAATATTTACTTTATTATTGTTGTTATTATTGTATTGTTGTTCTAACTAACCTTTACCGGTTACTTATTGTGTGCTAGGCACTGTTTTATGCACTTGGTGTGCATTCTATAATTTAACCTTCACACAAATCCCATAAGGTAGGTATGATTAACCCCATTTGATGGATGAAGAAACAGAGATACAGAGAGATTAAATAACATGTCCAGGGTCAATCACTAGTATCTATGTGAATATGAATTTAAGCCAAGTAGTCTGATCCAAGAGTTCACATTCTTAGCTATTTTCTGTTGCAGCCTCCAAATGGATTGAAAGGGAAAATAAGAAAAAAGGAAAGGAAGGAACAGGAATAAATGAGAGAAAGCAGGGAAAAAGAGAATAACTGGAGTACCACAGTCTTGATTGGCATCACCTGAAGGCTTATGGGATTGCCTTCACTGGCTTCTAGATTTATGTTAAATCTTTGACTTTTCACAAAAGTCATTGCAAAAAATAGCCCTGTGGAATTTCCTTCTTCATTTGCTGTGAAAAATTACTAGTGAACATCACCCATCATATTATTTGATTCTTCTTATCCCCTGCCACACACACACACACAAACACACACATACAGAGTCATACACAGAGTTTGTTCCTTGTAAAACTGTTGTGTCCCTGAAGGCACTGGCCTGCTTCCTTCTATCTGATCACCACGGTTGCCCACTTAATGGAACCACTTTGCATTGACTGCTGTGAAACACAGAGCCAAGCTTCATGCTTGGTCACAGAAATTGTATTGCCCTCTGATTGGAATGTTAGTTTTTCTCTTTTGACTATCTTTCCATCCTAAACTTTATTCCTATATAATTAATTGTATAATATTAGTATTTCTGTCTTCTGCCAGCAAAGTATAATTTTTTTTAAAGAGGTGGGTGTCAATATATACATTGAGTAGACTATCTGTATGATATAACCTCCACCCTTAATGATTAATGTCATTCTAGAAGGGTATATTCAACCAACTCATGGTAACCATTTTAAATAATAATAATTTAATGATAATAATCTTTTGTAAATAAGGTTCAGAGGGGTTAGGACTTTGCCCCAAATCACAAAACTAATTAATGGCAAAGTCCAGGGACAAACAGAATTTTCAACTCTGTGTTGGTGCCCTGTTTTGCATATAATGGCCATCAATATTGATCTTTTGAGGTAATATCAAAATAGATGGCAATGCCTCCTAAAACACATTAAAACATTAATTGTTTAAGATGAAGTGTTAGGTTTGACAGAGCAATATTATAACTTATATGAGAAATTTAGGCTGTTGTACAATCTAAATATATTCTTTATATCATTTATCTCCTGTTTTCAGCTTTAAAAAATAAATTTATATTTAATTCATCACAAATGTTATGAATACCAATCATAGAAAATGTAGAAATCCAATAAATTAGAAGGAAGAGAGAAAAAATTACTCAAAGCCTACCACTCAGAGTAAGTCACTTAACATTTATATGTATTTAAGTCTTTTTGTTTGTATAATTATTTTTTAAAACTTTTCATAGTTGTAATAATACTATTTTATACTCTTATTTGTTACTGAAGGTACCATAGGTATTTCTCCATGTTATTATCAGCACTTAGCAATAGAATTTTAAATAGCTGTAAACTAATTAGAAAAGTAATTCCTGATAATTCCCTTAACCTTTCCTCTATTACTGGGCTTTGAGTTTATCCTTGATATTATTCCCAATGTTTCAATAAATGTCATGATGTGTGTAGCCTGTTTGTATTCAAATTACTGTGGTAGGTCATATTAGAAAAGATCTAATTGTTTGCCCAAAGCTGAAGTGATGGAGTGTGCCGGACAAAGCACAGGCTCTGGTGCTAGAGAGACCTGGATTGGAATCTTGTTGCTGCGTCCCACTAGCTCTATGGTGTGGAGGAAATAGCCTCACAGATCCTTTGGGTCTTCTTTTATGAAATGGGGACATTCAGATCTGTCTCATAGGGTTGTTGTACATTAAATTAGATATTGTATGTAAGCTCAGCAGTAATGTTTTAAGGGTTTGATGCCTTTTGCCAAATTATTTTCGTGATGGTTGATCCAAGTTGCTTTCTCATATTCAAGCAATGTATGAAAAGTTCCCATTTCATCTCAACCTTCCCAGCATTTTTTGGAAACTTGATAGGTATTAGGAGTGTGTGGTGATTTTTCAAGTCCTCCCATGTACTTTGCTTCTCAGGGAGAATGAGCACGTTCACATGGACTGGTTACCAGGGGTTCTACATCTTTTGTGATTTGTTGATCTTCTTTTCTTATGTGTTGATTGGGATCAGTTATTGATTTATGAGGATTTTTTTCTTCCTCAGAAAAGAAATTTTATGTATAAAATGATTATTCCTGATTTATCTTATCCTTTACTGTCGGGTTTAAAATGTCTATTCCTTAACATCCTCCATAGTCTTTTCTTTGTGTCTTCTCTTAAAGCCTTGTGATTACAGGATAACTCAAGGAACTGGTTCTCTTATATACAAACTATTCTTGTTTACAGGTGGGATCTAATGAAATCTTACCTGCATGAGTAGAATCTTATTGCTTTACTAAGAGTAATTCACTGTATGCAAGTAATTCTTTTTAATACTTTATTTCTATATGTGTGTATAGCTCTTTTATTTCTATTTACTTCAGCTTAGCAAACATTTTATTGAGTGAATACTATTTCCCAGACATCATGTGAGACTACAAAGCATGTGCACCCCAAATGCTTTGTGGGTATAAACCAATGTGATCTGTGAACTTGGGTATTAAAATATTTATCAATTTTCATTAACCTCTTACCAACTGATCATTAGTTCTCTCAACTGCAAATGTAAAGCCACAAATTCCAGCAGTACTAGCCATATCGGTGTCAGCAATAGAAATCACAGATATTCTATTTTCAAATGATAGCTATTGCCGATATCTAGAAATGTTGTCTTGTATTATTTCAAACTTATGTAAGTTATTAGTATAACTATTGGCACTTATTTTGTAATGTATTACTAAAAAAATACATTGCTATGTCATAAATTTGTTTTTTAAGTTTTCGGATGGTTTTATATATAAATATGCAAATGTTTTTATCGTTTTCATGTATAATTCTATGAATGTTATTTATCTATTTAAAAGCCTTTTTCTGGAAATATGCTATTCTGTACATGTTACACCAGCTTGACAAAGGCATGGCAAAGAAATGTTTAAAAACCTCATCGAATGAATAAAAAATTCATAAAAATAAGGTTCTCACAGTACTTCAATTCTTTGGATTTTCCACATGTCCTCTGCATCTAATACAGATACTACTGGGGAATGGTGATCCTTTGGTATTCTTTACTCCTTCTTATAGGACTTAAAATAATGCATGTGTACCAAACTCTTACCATGTGCACCAGATACTTCATGTTAACTCCATTATCTCATTTAATTCCTCAGAATGTCTTACGAGTTGAATACTATCATTTCCCTCATTTACCAGGTAATGAAACTGAGGCTTGGAGAAATTAAA
Source organism: Symphalangus syndactylus (assembly GCF_028878055.3). Lineage (NCBI taxonomy): Eukaryota > Metazoa > Chordata > Mammalia > Primates > Hylobatidae > Symphalangus > Symphalangus syndactylus. The sequence goes on from NC_072438.2 coordinate 30,825,490, forward strand.
TAACTTTCCTATTCATAGTGCCCTTTAGTGGAGGAAACTGAGCTGGTTCCAAGGCCCATGATCGCAATTGTGGCCTCATTAAACAGGAGTCACTTGACATAATTAATTTTAATAAAAACCACCGAATAACATAACCCATATCCTATTACCTTATGAGTTCCAAGAACTAAGAGGAGAATGGCATGCTTCCTCTCTCCAGCATGTAGAGGAGTTTCTGTGCTGTTCATTTTTTATTTTCCCTCCAGTTACATTTTTTATCCTTCTCAACCTGCACTCTGCCTCAGAAGTCTGGTCTTAAAAATTATGTTACTTGGCCGAGCACAGTGGCTCATGCCTGTAATCCCAGCACTTTAGGAGGCCCAGGTGGGCGGATCACAAGGTCAGGAGACAGAGACCATCCTGGCCAACATGGTAAAACCCCGTCTCTACTAAAAATACAAAAATTAGCTGGGTGTGGTGGTGGGCGCCTGTAATCCCAGCTACTCAGGAGGCTGAGGCAGAAGAATTGCTTGAACCCGGCAGGTGGAGGTTGTAGTGAGCCAGGGTTGCACCACTGCACTCCAGCCTGGGCGACAGAACGAGACTCCGTCTCAAAAAAAAAAAAAAAAATCATATTACTTGGGCTCCACTTTTTCTCTCACTTTTACTTAAGTTCTGTGAATGGAAGTTACTTGCAAGAGTTGAAGAAAGGAAGGGGAGGGCTACCATTGTTTCTTTCTCTCCTGTATCCTGCTGGGCCATGGTTTTGGCACTGACTGTGTTTCTTTTTCTACGGGCACAACTCCTGGGTGGTGGTTCCTTTTCTTTTGCTACAAGTTTTTCTGAGTACCAGTAACATCATTCTCATCCCTGCCCCTTTAGGCCTGTGTTAATAACATTCTCCCACTGTTGCTAGTCCCTGGGTACCTCACTATTTTTGCTGGGAGGCTTAATTTTTTTTTTTTTTTTTGTTCTGTGTAAATAATGCTTTCTTTGAGGTTTCTTCATTTTAACACACTAAGTAGGCCATCTGATTCTTATCAGTACCCCAGCTGATACAGTCTTCTTTTCACAGATGGAATGGCCAACCCTTGCCCTTACTTCAAGAAAATCAAAAGTGGTTTCTGTTCACTAAATGTTTACATTCTTCTGCCTTAAGATTTTCATATTTGATCAAAGTACATTTTGATGGATGAGAAGTTGAGTAAAAGAGAGGAATAAGTGGGAAGAATACTAAGTCAAAAAACTTAGGTCTTGCTTTTCAACGGTCACATCTTACTGAAGTAAACTCAGGCAAATTCTAGAGTCTTGGTGAAACTTGATTTCTTCACCATGGCAACGATGATAAGGATGCCTGTGAGGAAGTTGTGAGGAACGAATGAGATGAGCCAGCGAAAAGACTTTTCTATAAAGATACATGTAAAGTGACATATTCTAAACCTGAAAGATTGCTCACACCCTATGTTTACTTAAAAATAGGTAATCAATATGGAAGCACAGCAATAATTAGATTTTCTATAAAGGTTATTTAATTATTTATATTGTATATTCCAGAAATTTAGAAGCTGTTTATAGCATTGTAACAAAATATTTGAAACTAAGGAACTTATTAAAAAAAACAGAAATGTATTTCTCACAGCTCTTGAGGCTGAGAAGTCCAAGATTATGGGGCCAATAGGCTCGACTGTCTGGCAAGGTCTGTTCCCTGCTTCCAAGATGGCACCCATTGCTGCATCCTCAAGGGAGAAGAATGCTGTGTCCTCGCATGGCAGAAGGTAGTACAGCAATTTGGTACAGCAAGCTAGCCAAATGCTGCATGAAGCCTTCTTTGTAAGGACCTTAGTACCATTCATGAGAGAGGAGCCTTCATGGCCTAATTACCACTTAAAGGCCCCAGCTCTTAATATCATCATATTACCCATTAATTTCAACACCTGAATATTAGAGGTGTTGTGAAACCATCACAAATGGCAAATGGGAAATGGTCTGATGTGACTAACAGAAGTTGGCTGTGAGAGGGGTGCTAGAAATAGTGCAAGCTCAGGTGAAGATTGGAACATACATACAAAATAGGCTTCTAGGCTAAGATGGAAATTTTGTTTAAGTAAATGTAAGCCAGAAGCAAGAGGAATAATCAAGATTAGATTCAAAGGTTCTAACTTGGATGACTGCATAGATAGCAGCACTCAGCTGATCATAAGGAGAAACTTTGTGGGTGGACCTAACTCACATTCAGATGTGTAATGGAAAGAACCAGTGGGGCATGTAGACAGAGATGTCTGACAAACTTTTTGAAATCTGGGTGTAGGATTCAAAAGACAGGTCAGGGCTGCAGAATTAGGATATGAGATTTTATGAATGCCACAAACAACGAGTCATTTTTAAGAGCAAAACTTTTTGAATAGTGTGGGTTTATTACTTTAAACATTAAAACTTAAAAAAATCATTTGGAGGAAGATCTTTCTAAAATTTTATTGCACATTTTTCTGCCATCTTAAATGATGCATCTGGAACAAAATTTATTTTTTTCTTCTTGTCTCAGGGTCATCATTATCATCTGTTATGATAGCATGCTATAATTCAAAGATGTTCTTAGAATAATTGACATGTGCAGAGCTGTTTCCCTTTATTAAACAACTTCAGATCATTGCTGTGTTTTTTTGTTCTTGAGTTTCATTTTTATCATTTCTATGGTTTCCATTTGCTCTCAGCTGTCGCTTCCTGTGGCTGTTAATGCGTCACCCTGAACTGATATATGTGTCCTTTCAATAATTTGCTCCTCTGCTAACACTAGTTGGAAAACCAGATAATCCAACATATGGTAGCTATGTGCAAACAGTTTCAGAAGAAGGCACAGAGCATCTCCCCTAATAGGCAACTACACTTTGGCAATACCTCTTCGGACTCTTCAAAGGACTTTCGTGTTTATACTTTAGTTTTCAGCTGTGTTTCACAAAGTTGCATGTCTAAAATTTGAGTTCTGGATTGGTAAAATGTTATTATTGTATGCATACCCCAAAGGACAAAATAAACCAGTGGTTTAGGAAAGTACAGCTTAATGTGTATTTTTAATTTCTTAGAGATAGAATCTGCTGTGATTTTCATCAATTATATAAGATTAAATTTTCAGACTATTTTTTTCAGTACATTTGCTGTAAGAATAAAGAAGACAGGCTATCTGACTAGCAGGTCTTTAGTGTGAAGATTGTGCAAGGTCAGTATTCTAACAATTTTTTCAAGATGACTAGATTGAACCTGGTCGATTGAACACACCAGTGTTTGTACAGGGCGAGCCTTTGTTTTCAGTCCATGTGCCCTTGCATTGTTTTCCAGGCAGGTTTTCCTGATGCATTGTCTTGTGTTGGCCTATGCTAATACGCTGAAATGTGTTGCAGTTTCTTTCTCTAGTTGAAGTCGTCCTTCACCATTTGTCACCATTTGTCACCACAAATGCTGCTTTGAAGCTCTTTCACTCTCCCACATGCACATTAGTTAGCAGTTTCTTGGTAGCATCTACTGGGTTATTTGTCTCCGAAAAGTATCATTTTTGGTTTATTTTCTCTGATATTCGTTTAATGATTTGTCACTTCAGCTCAAGCCATAATTTCCTGTCAATTATATTGTAAATTTCTCATGCATCCATCAGCATGTCTCCTGGTATTCCTCTTGTTATGTCTTGTCTTCAGAAATTTTCTTTCTACTATGACCTTTGGCTTTCTGAGGGTTTCATGTTTCCCTTCCTGTACCTTAGGACCAGGAAAGTATTTTCTGTTTTTACTCCAGCAGCTTTTTAAAAGATAGCAAGAAACATACATAGAAGACAGCTCCCTCCACTCTCATTTTCTTGTAACTTTTGATATCTAGACAGACATGCACAGGCCAAGGGGGAATGCCATGCTCTGATTGGAGTTATGCATTCACAAGCCAAGGAGTTACCAGAAGCTAGGAGAGAGACCTGGAACAGACCTTTCCCTGGAGCCTTCAGAGGTGGCATGGCCTCACTGACACCTTGATCTCAGGCTTCTACCCTCCAGAAACGTGACAATAAATTTCTGTTGCATGAGCCACTCACTTCATGATATTTTGTAATGGTAGCCTTGGAAAACTAAACCAGTTCCCACAATTTGTCTCTTTTCTAAACAAAGGCAGACTTGTCCAAAGAAAAATCCTCTGTAGAATCTGCTTTGCACACCTCAAGAAGGAGACTCTGGGGTTTTGGTATTGAAAAACCCGGGAGAAACTTTCTGCCCAGGCTTAAAAAACAACTTTTCAAGACAATGTTCCTCAAACCTAGCTTTGCCAGAAACACTTGGATAAAACTTTTTTAAAAATGCAGATGTCTAAGTTTAACTTTCTGGAGATTCAGATTCAACCTGTTTGGGAAAGAACTTAGTTATCTATTTTGAATAATTTGTTTACATAATTATTATGATTGGCTCAGTGTAGGAAGCACGTACCTAAGATTTTGAGTAATGAAGGAGAGATTTTGATAATTGGGGCATGTCATTCTTGGGGAAAAAAAAAGATAATCTAATAAAACTTTGACTTCCTTGCCTCCATTTTCATTGATTTTAAGATGGAATGAACTAACCAGAAAATCTCTGACCTGAATTTTATTCTTGTAAAGCAAAAAAGATGGGGACCTTGAAAGAAAGTGAATGTAATAAACTTCTAGGAACTTTAACAGGCAATGAATAAAATGTTGGGTAAAGTTGGGTATTACAGGAAATCAGATTCCATTCACTAGTCATTCAACAGAGTTACAGAGGACCTACAATGAGCCAGTTAATATGGACATGAGCAAAGAAGGGATATGCTCCTATGACCAGAGTTTCTAAAAGAAGAGATGACTAAAGAAGAAATGACAGCAAGCTTGAAAATGTAGTTCTGGAAATACGACCTCAGGTGCTACAGAAACCACTGTGGCTGCAAGAGGAGCCCTCTCATGAATCCAGATTGTCAAAATTATGTGCAAAATATTGAAGGAGAGACACATCGAAAAAGACTACAAAAGAATAACGTGAAGCTAAGAAAAACACGGCCAGAAAATCTAAACCCTTTGCAGCAGCAGAGCAGGCATTATAGTTTTTATTCACAGATGGGTAAACTGAAACTAAGAAAGATTAAGGAACTTGATTGTATCTCATACCTGGTCAAACGGACTGAGGCTTGCTCTTTCATTTCTTCTACTACCCTGCTGCCCAAAGCTAACATTTCTGTTCTCTGTGGTGCAAACCTAAAGGAGTCACATGTTTCCCTGGAGAAAATAAACCAAGAATTCCAACCTTTCTTCATATTCATATAGACCGCCTATACACAAAGGAAAAGGAAATATTTATTAGTCTTCAAAATATTCTTTTTGCTGAGAGTTGGAATAAGATAATCCCTGAGAAGGAAGGGATATCAATATACTTTTTCCTGACATCAAAAAATTAGGATATGTCCCAATGTTTAATTTTTTTCTAGGTCAGTTTTTATAATCTTTCATGTTTTGAATTACTGTAGTCAGCTGCCTGATTTTAAAAGCTTGTTGAAATCCCAGCACTTGGGGAGGCCAAGGCAGGTGCATCACCTGAGGTCTGGAGTTCCAGACCATTCTGGCCAACATGGTGAAACCCCGCCTCTACTAAAAATACAAAAATTAGCTGGGTGTGGTGTCAAGCACCTGTAATCCCAGCTACTAGGGAGGCTGAAGGTTGCATTGAATCTGGGAGGTGAAGGTTGTACTGAGCCGAGATGTGCCACTGCACTTCAGCCTGGGCAACAGAGACTCTGTCTCAAAAAAAAAAAAAAAAAAAAAGGTTGCTTGAATGAGTGAATGTCTCTTAGTCCTAGGGTTTGAGAGTGTAGAGATTAATCTCTTTTCGTGACCAACTTATGGCATCCCCTTATGTCCAGATATGGTTATAATTTAGGCTTTTATTAAGCTAATTGTTTTAGTTTTGATGAAAATCAGTAAAACCTCCCACTGAATACAACTCTAGCTCTATGACTGTAAGTGAAGCCAGACTAAGGCTCTGAAACACACCTAGAGATAGACTTTTAAATCGTTAGTTGACTCTTAAGGTATATTGGATGAAATCAAAGGGTTCTGTAATTACCTAATCAATCCTCCCAATAAGTCTTTGAGGTAGGTGTTTAATACCATTGAACTCATTTTGCCAATAGGAAGCTGAGGCACTGGGAAAATATATACTGCTGCCATTTATTTATGTGTTATATGCAATTCTGAAAAAGAAATCCTGTTTTCTTTCCCACTTTCAATCTCTAGTCTTAGAATAGGTTATTTTTCAGTAAATGATGAGAATAAAAATAAGAGAAAAAATACTAAACAGAAGTGAATACAGAACCAGCTGGAGTAAGCTTGAACACAGAAATAGATTTTCTTTTAGAAAATCCTTCCATCATCACAGATATTTATAAACCTTGCCTAAAACATCAGACTTGACTGACATACTACATTGTTGAATCATGATCTATTTTAAAAGGGAGAGAGGGTACTGTCAGGGTGTCCACACAAAGGTAAGCAGGTATTCTGTTCTATTTGAAAAGAACAATGAGGATCATGACCTGTAACTTGCAGAGAGTTCTCCGCACCTCTGCAAGAACTAACTGGTCAAAAGGACATCAGAAATAGATCATGGAATTTCCAGGCAAAGGGCAAAGGAAGGATGTGTACAAAGTGAACTTTCTTAAGAGATGAGAGATCTGAATGCCAGTCAAGAGCGTCAAGGGGGTACGTGAGTGAGACTGAAGAGCAAGATAGCTGTAAGGAACTAGCAAGGGTCTGCGTCTTTAGAGTTTTACCATATATCCCTGCCTGTATTAATCAGTTGCAAGCGTGCATGAAAATGCTGTGGCAAGGTCTGATATTCGTTCCCTACCATCTATTTTAACTGGTGTGAAAATTACCCAGACTTCTCTATGCAGGAGCCCACCCTACAGGAAACTTACAGGGCATTTAGTTCAATGCTCCCATTGTACAGATGACAAAACCAGACACAAAGACATGAAGTGATTTGCTAAGGTCACTCCACTTATTAATAACAGCTTGCAGACTAGAGCTAAGGGATCTTAAGCTCCAGAACTTTTATTTCATGAACACTATGTTGTCCCTACTTTTTGTTAATTCATTTCTTCATTCAACAAATATTTATTAAGTGACCACTATGTGCCAGATACTCTGCTGAGCACTGTCTAGTGCCTTCTATTTTTCAAGAAAAAAAATAAGGCAGTCTCTGACCTAAGACCTCACAGTTTAGAGAGGGAGGCATATATGTATTAAGATACTGACAGCAAAATGATAAATACCATAAGAGTGGTATATGCAAAGAGCTATGGGAATGGAGAAGAAGGATGAGTGTGGAGCTTGCAGTGGCACAGAATTCACTTTCTTCATAGGCTTATTTTACAAAATCAATTATTTACCTAAGAATTCCAATTTAAATCTTTGATCTGAAATAAGATCATTTAAAAATTATATGCTTTGATTTTTTTTCTTATAAATGTGAGTCAAAAGCCATCATAGGTTTGGAAATGTATTTTTTCTTGGAGGTTTTTAAGTTTTGAATAGGCTTCTGATATGGATTGAATTGCGTTGCCCCAAAAAGACAGGTTCAAGTCCTCACCCCCAGTACTTGAAAATGTGATCTTATTTGGAAATAAGGACTTCATACAGACAATCAAGTTAAAAAGAGATGATTAGGGTGAGTCTTAATCTAATATGACCGGTGTTTTTATAAAAAAGAGAAATTTGGACACAGGCAGATGCACACAGAGGGAAGACCATATGAAGACACATGGGGAGAAGATGGCCAGGGGACTGCTATGATGCATCTACGGGTCAAGAAACATTAAGAATGACTCCTTAGAATTTTGGATTTCTTTGGCTTCAGAACTCCAGCCTCCAGAGTTATGATAGAGCATATTTTAAGGCACTAAGTTCCTGCTACCTTTTTTAAGGCTTCCCTAGGAAACGAATACAGCTTCCTTGGAGAGTGATCAAAGAGCAGAACTAATTTCTATTCCTAATACCTTGCTGCAAGACTTGGAGAAAAACACTGGCATCTGTGCAACCATTTTTTTTTATGAACCTTGTGGAATCTTGACTTTACATCCAAAACAGTCAGACACTTGCAGAGGATTCTACGAAGGCTGAATGGAGATTTGAGGACACTCATCTATCCCCACCTCCTCCACATAACCATTTGTGTTCCTTCAGTCCTTCAGTAAGTTTTCAATGCTGGCTTCTTAACATTGTCGCACAATTATCGCATGACACAAAAACTATGAACAGCAGACCAAGGCTAATAACACCTCCTCCATCTCTTTGGGATTAGAATATCAGGCTTTTTGCACTGAAATGATTGGGCTTGCAACTTTCCATTGACAAACTCTAATTCGGTGATTGTTATTAAAGAGTAAGCTTATGTTTTAAAAATGATTTTGATGACCATAGCTGCAATAAGGGGTACAGTGCTTTTTAAAACCATGAAACCATGACTGTAGGTGGCATTTGAAAAATACACTCTTTCAGCATAAAAAAAAGTTTATAAAAGTTATTAGGCAGCATCTTTGAGAGTTGTAACTTTACCTAGAAGACTGTCATAATTATTTGAAGACCTAGATATTCACAACTTGCATTAGAAACATCAGCCCTTCTGCAGTTGACTAGTTGTGCATCCGATGCACTTCACTTACCCTCTCTGGGCTACTGTTTCACAGAGCAGGAAACCTGAACAATGATATTTATTTCCTTAAAGGGTGATGAGAAAACAGAAATTTGTGTCAGGGGTGCTTTTGAAATCCAACAAGTTGGAAAAAAAAAAAAACCCTTTTTATACTTTCCAGAGCATCTTCAGGAGACTTGTTTTCAATTGATAAAGAGGAATGACATTCTTCCTGTACTTGAGATTCTTATGAAGACCTGTTGTATATCTAGTCACTGATATAACAAACTCACGGTGGAAAATGTTGGTTACCAATGAAGCTAGAAGCTGCATGAATGGCCTGAGATCTAGAACCTCTGTCCTGAGATACAGCCAGATATTGGGCACAGCAAGTTATAGAGCCAGGAAGTTCAACCCCACATTGCTAAAAGACCAGGTAGTGTCACAGAGTAGAATCAGAATGTCAGTGTTAATGTACTAGTTCATGAACAGGAATACAAAAGCAGATCTGATAATACAATTAGAGAGATTGCTATTGAAGGTCTTCTTGTATATGTTACACAATCACAGGAGATGGTTTTATTAGAAGGTTCTTGAAGGGTAATTGCTTACCTCTCTGATCAAAAGAGAGCATCAAAATCTTGATTTCCATCTTGAGGTAGATTTCATCCTGTCCAGCTATATCTCTACTTTTATTACAGATAATAATATTTAGATAGGTATGTTAACTTGAAGCATTGTACAGAAAACGCTTTGATGAGGATGACTGAGCTCATCTCTATGTTAAGAACTATATACTGTTTATCTCATATATCCAGAGTGAATCACATAAGGTGTTATCAACTGTTCTGATATCAAACTCTGCTTTCTCTTCACTAGCAAATTGGTGACAATGTTTTACTAGTATAAGCAACAATATTCTCTCCCTTTCGTTCTGGTCTGTTCTACAGTCCTTTGTGGGCATTTCAAGCCACTCTTGCTTTCTGCTTTCTGCTATGGGGCACCGTTTCTTATTTCAGTTCTTTTAGAATTAGTCCCTGAAGCTCGTAGGCTTGGAGGGTTGACACCTGGGTCTGCTGGATGCTGCAGCTCTTTGCCTCTTTAACCCGAGTGCACTGAAGTCATGTTCTCTGGGAACAGCTGGAATCTTTCAGTAGAAACACTATTTTCTCTGATCTTAGAGAATTAAAATAGGGCAATGCAAAATCGTTTTCTATAGTATAATTATTTACCTCTGGATGCTGGCCGGTTGACAGTACCACGCCATTCTCTATGCAGTGCTACTGAATTCTCTCCCTATACTCAGATACTTGAGTGTTATAGCTCAATTATGTGTTACATTATAGCTCCAGTACACAATTCCCTTCCTAATGAATCCCCTCTCTTTTCTTTTTTCCCTCACCTTTCTCTTTTTCTGTTATTTCCTTTAACCCTCACTAAGCAGTTAGTACACACTCAACACTGTACTAAGTACTGTACACACAAAGATAAAATAACCATATCTTTTATATCCCCTCCTAGGCTCACAATTTAGTGAAGGAGATAGTTAGGTAGACAGAAAAACTAAATAAGAGTGTGGTAAGTGCAAAATGAGCAGTCTGTAAAAACTACCATGAAGACAATTAATACTGTGTGGGGAATCAGGGACCTTTCACAGAGACGGTGTTATATGTGAACTGAATCTTTATGAGAGAGACAGAAGATGTTAGGTAGACTAAGAACAAAATTATAAGGGTGTATGAGTATGTGGTATGCTAGCCATTGCTCTTTCAGGTCTGAGAGCTACCATTAATCATGGTTATTGCACATGATAGTATATTGTGTGTAGTAGTCATACCTATGCCCTGTCAAAAGCCACCTAAATACCTTCTTTGAGTTTTCTTACCTTCAGGGTACTCATCCCCAATTCTTACATCACTTTCTCATATAATGATTTTATTCCCTCCCTCATTCCTCAAATCCCACGAGTGCACATATGTTCTCATCCTGGCCTCTGTGGAAATGTTCAAGTTTGCCACCAGCCTTTGTCTTAGAATGTGTGTGAAGCCAAGAGAAGACTATTTCCATTCACTAGAACTTCTTCTAAAGTCTTCTAATAGATGTTGATGGATCCTATGCCATCAGCAGGTCAGTGTAATCCATTGTGCCAGAGTAGATGGATAGATGATGGGCTCTTCCTAGACAAAGCTGTGGAAAGCAGAGAGGATTTATCCTGTAAAACTGCTGCATTTTGCTTGCTGCTACAAAAGTCTCTCCAGCTCTCCCTCTCTAAAATGTTTTCAGGTACTTAAGTATATAATGCAGAAAGTGCTACCACCGCTAAGGGTCTCCATAGTTCGTCATAATTATGGCTCTTTAATCAGTTTTTAAAGTTCTTTTTATTCAAAATAGAATATAGCATCTCCTCCCACCTGAAGGGCACAATTAAGTGTCTCCTTTTTAGTCTTGGAAGAAATTCAAGCAGGCATCATTTGGCAACGTGCCTTAGGTCATTATAAACTTTACTACAACAACTAATTCAACGTAGTTCAACAAATATTTGAAGGTCTATTTTATGGATAAGCATTGTGCTAGGCTCTGAGGAAAGGGAGGAATGTAAGAATGAATAAGCCATAGTCCCTGACTGCAAGGAGCTAACAACCCAATGGTAAAAATAGATATTCACACAGCAAACTATATTACAGACACATAAGGAGATTCCTATGGGAAACAAGAAGGCAGAAACATCACTTTTATTTAGTAGATGTGTATAGGCATCAATAAGATTACACCGCTTGAACTGACCGTATCACCAGAAGACCAATACTTACATTGAAACCCCAAGAGCCTGTGGCTATACCTACCTGAAAAAAGGATTTGAGCCCCGACTTCTCCAACTTATTGTGTATCCTTATACAAATTATTCAACCTCTTTATGTCTTAGTTTTGCACTTAGTTTTGCTTTATTTTGTCTCTATGCCTTTAATGTGAAATAATAACATTAATCTCACAGGTCGTTGAAATGATTAAGTAAGATATAGGAAAAAATGCTTTGTCAACTCTAGAGGACTCTACAAGTTTTAGTTGTTATGATTATTTTTGGTTAATCTCTGCGGATGAAATAAGAAACATAATCTTATAGGATACTATAAACAATATATTTAGTTAAAAGGTAGAATTAATTAGAACTACAGTTCTGATCTGGGTCAATGCCTTCCCCATGACTCATCCAATAGAACAATGGTTAAGCCTGGATAGTCCAGTTCCTGGTTGTTTTAGTACTGTGAATTGAATGCAATATTCTGTATTCTTAGGATTTTCATTTTTTCTGAGGTTAGCTGTACTGTTTGGAAGGCAATAGTGTGGAAGGACAAATTATATCTTGGTCCTAGATAAATTTATTTTACATAGCATCTTCCAGCGCTTAACAAAGTGCTACACAGTGACTGTAAACTGAAACACTGTGTTCCTAATTGCTAATTGAGATACCCAGGCTGGTCTCTGTCTACTTCTCATTCCACTGGCTAACTCAGAGCTCTTTTTATTCTCTCCATGATAACCATCAAAAATAAAGACCTTTGACTTTGTTGAATATTTGTGACTCTGAATTGCACACATGTTATTGAAGCTTGCTTCCCTTTCAAAGCAAGGCTATGGTTTTGCTCTGGAGTCTTAATTATCTCCTCTTGCTATAGAACAGATATGTCAGGTAACATTTCATTTCTCCTCACCACCTCTCAGATAAATGAAGAACCAGCATAGCAGAAAGGAATATCAAATTCATTAATGGAATTTGAGGGTCACCAATTGAAATACTGCTTAAATCAGCTGGAGGATGAAGAGGGTGAATTATATGATGCAAGATGACATGCTGACAAGAGTCCTATCTTCATGAAAACGGATGATTCTGTAGGTTTCTGAACAGATGGACATTCATCTTATATTTTCCTGAGGCTATTGGCAAGTGACTCTGGCTGAAAAGTTTAAAACAAAGGTGAAAAATCATTCTAGTTCAGTAAACCTCTGCGTCAACTTTTCCTGATCTCTTCACAGTTTTCTTGCATCTTGGACCATTGAAGATTTGGCATAAGGCAGAAAGGCCTCTGACCTCAGCAAATTGTTTCTACCTGTGGACACTTGGCCTGTGTTTCCTTTCTATAGCTCTAGGCTTTAAGAATGCAAGTGTGTTAGTCCATTCTCATGCTGCTAATAAAGACAGACCCAAGACTGAGTAATTTATAAAGGAAAGAGGTTTAATTGACTCACAGTTCTGCATGGCTGGGGAGGCCTCAGGAAACTTACGATCATGTCCTTCTTCACATGGTGGCAGGAAGGAGAAGTGCTAAGCAAAAGGTGGGAAAGACCCTTATAAAACCATCAGACCTTGTGAGAACTCACTCACTATCACAATAATGGCAGCGTGGGGGTAACAGCCCCATGACCGCCCACTGGGTCTCTCCCATGACACATGGGGATTATGGGAACTACAATTCAAAATGAGATTTTGGTGGGGACACTGAGCCAGACTATATCATTCTGCCTCTGGCCCCTCTCAAATCTCATGTCCTCACATTTCAGAACACAACCTTGCCCTTCCAACGGTCCCCTAAAGTCTTAACTCATTCCAGTATTAACTCAAAAGTCCAAGTCCAAAGTCTCATCTCAGACAAGATGAGCCCCTTCTGCTCATGAGCCTGTAAAATCAAAAGCAAGTTAGTTATTTCCTGGATCAATGGGGGTGCAAGCATTGGGTAAATACACCTGTTCTTAATGGGAGAAATTGGCCAAAATGAAGGGGCTACAGGCCCCATGCAAGTCCAAAATCCAGTAGGACAGTCATTAAACCTTAAAGTTGCAAAATGATCTCCTTTGACTCCATGTCTCACATCCAGGTCACACTGATACAAGAGGGGGGCTCCCTTGGCCTTGGGCAGCTCTGCCCCTGTGGCTTTGCAGGGTACAGCTCCCCTCCTGGATTTTTTCACAGGCTGATGTTGAGTGTCTGCAGCTTTTCCAGGTGCACAATGCAAGCTATTGGTGGATCTACCATTCTGGGGTTTGAAGACCAGTGGCCCTCTTCTCACAGCTCCACTAGGGAGTGCCCCAGTGGGACTCTGTGTGAGGGCTCTGACCCTACAATTCCCTTCTGCACTACCATAGCAGAGGTTCTCCATGAGAGCTCTCTCCCTGCAGCAAACTTTTGCCTGGATACCCAGGCATTTCCTTACGTCCTCTAAAATCCAGGCAGACATTCCCAAACCTCAATTCTTGACATCTGTGTACCTGCAGGCTCAACACCATGTGGAAGCTGCTAAGGCTTGGGGCTTGCACCTTCTGAAGCCATGGACCGAGCTGTACCTTGGCCCCTTTTAGCCATGGCTGGAGTGGCTGGGATGCAAGGCACCAAGTCCCTAGGCTGCACACAACAACAAGGCCCTGGGCCTGGCCCAGGAAACCGTTTTTTCCTCCTAGGCCTCCAGGCCTGTGATGGAAAGGGCTGCCACAAACAGCTCTGACATGCCAGGAGACATTTTCCCCATTGTTTTGGGGAAACTTGTTACTTAGGTAAATTTCTGCAGCAGGCTTGAATTTCTCCACAGAAAATGGTTTTTTCTTTACTATTACATCATCAGGCTGCAAATTTTCCAAACTTTTATGCTCTGTTTCATCTTGAATGCCTTGCCACTTAGAAATATTTTCTGCCAGATACTCTAAATTCTCTCTCTCAAGTTCAAAGTTCCACAGATCTCTAGGGCAGGGGCAAAATGCTGCCAGTCTCCTCGCTCAAGCATAACAAAAGTCACCTTTGCTCCCATTCTCAAAAAGTTCCTCATCTCCATCTGAGACCATCTCTGTCTGGACTTTATTGTCCATATCACTATCAGCATTTTGATCAAAGCCAATCAACAAGTCTCTAGGAAGTTCCAAACTTTTCCACATCTTCCTGTCTTCTGAGCCCTCCAAGTATCTAGGAAGGTCCAAACTTTCTCACATTTTCCTATCATCTTCTGAACCCTCCAAGCTATTCCAACCTCTGCCTGTTACCCAGTTCCAAAGTTGCTTTCACATTTTTGAGTATCTTTATAGCAGCACCCCACTACCTGATACCAATTTACTATATTAGTCTGTTCTCCCACTGCTAATAAAGACACACCCAAGACTGGGTAATTTATAATGGAAAGAGGTTTCATTGACTCACAGTTCCACATGGCTGGTGATATAGTTTGGCTGTGTCCCCATCCAGATCTCATCTTGAATTCCCACATGTTGTGAAAGGGACCTGGTGGGAGGTAATTGAATCATAGGGGCAAGTCTTTCCTGTGCTGTTCTCATGATAGTGAAAGTCTTACGAGATCTGACAGTTTTAAAAATGGGAGTTTTTCTACATGAGCTCTCTATTTTTGCCTGCCACCATCCATGTAAGATGTGACTTGCTCCTCCTTACCTTCCTCCATGATTGTAAGTCTTCCCCAGCCACGTGGAACTGTGAGTTCTCCATTAAACCTCTTTCCTTTGTAAATTGCCCAATCTCAGGTATGTGTTTATCAGCAGAGTAAAAATGGACTAATACAACTGGGGAAGCCTCAGGAAACTTACAATCATGGCAGAAAGGGAAGCAGACACATCCTTCTTCACATGGTGGCAGGAAAAGGAAGTACCAAGGAAAAGAGTGAAAAGCCCCTTATAAAGCCATCGGATCTTGTGAGAACTCACTCGCTATCAGCAGCATGGGGTTAAATGTCCCCTTGATTCAATTACCTTCCACTGGGTCTCTTCCATGATAGGTGGGATTATGGGAACTACAATTCAAGATGATATTTGGGTGGAGACACAGCCTAACCATATCAGAAAATCAGTATTGTGAGAAGTTCCGTCTTTCTGTATTCACCCTCAAGCATACCAGTCAACTGTAGCTTTTTCTCCACCCCAGAAGTGGATAGATAATTCCAGTGCAAAGAGATAATTTGGTGCCCTCCTGTGTCTCGACCTGAGATTCTCTTGACCTCACAACCTCTTTTATGCCTATGGGAAAGGGTGTAATGCAATATATCTTTGGAGGGCTTCTTGGCTGCTTGCATGTAACCCACATTTTTAGGGCAGTAATCCACCATGCCCTCAATATTATGTAATTATCACAGGAGCAAGAGTAAAAAGACAAAGACAGACCTGATCATATTTTATTTGTAGAAAGAGCTAAACATAACAAAAACAAGTATAAAATTTCAGTCCTAGTACCATCCCTTACAACTCTTTGTTCTTAGAAAAGCCATTTATCCTCTTTGGACCTGCAGAGATTTTTTATGGAACAAGAGCCTGGGGCTAGATGATCTCTAAGGGTCTCCTCAGATTCTATCACCCAATGATTCTGAAATACCAGGGAAGGAAAAAAAGTTTCCAGATGACTTTTACACTTCAACACTTGGTAAAATGTCTTTTTAGCATTTTGGCAACTCAATTTGCTTTAAGAATTTAGAAAGAAGTTGCAGTAAAATGCCCACTTAAATCATGCATGGTATATAAGTAAATATGTGTGTAACCTAAATAAAATTTCTCATTGCACCTGCACTTTAGCAAGATGGGATGGCAGCTTGAGAAGTCATCAAGAGAAAGCATTCTAATTTCCTTGTTTGACAAGGATGAAGGACATATAACTCTCTTTTTGCAGTGCTTACTGCTTGACAGTGACCAGTATATTACGAACTAATAAATGAATGGGAAAAAAAAAGTAACATCTGTCTTAACTCTTTTCATGCATACGTAGAGAAAGCAACTATTTTTATGACAATAAAGAACAAGAAAAACATCTACCTATGACTTAAATTACTCTCTTTTTTATTACCCTGACCCCTAACTCAACAGTACAGCCATAGTGAATCTTACCATTAGAGACCTATTCATCCCACTGGGTAGCAGTTGAGTATCCCCAGGGTTCTTCTTTATGTAAGCAGTTGTCTGGGGAAAATAACACCTTATGGCTGGTAGCAGAGGCTAAGTAAAGGATTGCTGAATAAATAAGGGGATATATCAAGTTATTATTGGTCATGAGCACTTTTGCAAGAATCGATTTGGAGAAGAATAGCAGATAAGTCCCAAGGAGAGAGAAACAAAGTGAGAAGAGACTGGCAGAAGCAAGGGTATAGGGGTGTTATTGCTGGTGGTGATAACCCACTAGAACATTAAACTGAATTTGAGGCAAGGAGTTCTGTTTGGAATATTAAAATAAGGACATTAATTAGGCAGGAGAATGTTCTTTGACTTTAGACCTATGCTGCACAATACAGTAGCCATTAATCACATGTGGCTATTGAGCAATTAAAATATGGCTAGCCCAAATTGAGATGTGGCCTTACAAAACACACTAAAGGCTTTTGCAAAAAGACCTAGTGCAAAATAAAAAGATGATTTTAAAGATTAGTGCAAAAAATACATATAAAACTCTCATCATATTTTTATATTGTAATTTTTTAGACCAGAGACAATAGTAGCTTTGAACATGATGTAGCAATGTTGAGAAGTGGTTAGATTCTGAGTATATTTTGAAGTTTCCACCCACAGGGTTTACTGATGGATTGAACGTGGGGTATGAGAGGTAGGAGTCAAGGATGACTCTAAGGGTGCATTTGCCGTTAATTGGGATGAGGGAGTGTGCAGGAGGAGATATGAAGAAAGTCAGGCTTAAAGATGTCAAATGATTCACCCAAGGTCACACTGGTAATTCAGAGAGAAATGGAATTAATTGACCTGTTAGGAAACTCAGAGATCTGCTGGTCTTTCTTATTTTACAGATGAAAAATTTGGAATCTAGTGAAGAGAAGTGACTTGTTCAAAGTCACACAGCACACGAAGAACAGAGCCTCTATGATGAATTTCTTGACAGGTAGGCTAGAAATCCTATATTTTGTTTTTTGGGTTTTTTTTTCTTTTTTTTTGCCACTACATACTTTTTTTTTACTATATCTGTGAAAATTAAAATGAAACCATGTTTAGCTATGTCTCTAGATGCATTAAGGAAAGAAGAATCACTAGTGACACTTTAGGGGTGAGTCTTCAAAACTCTCAGGTAAAGCATATCCTAGAACATTGAATGTTCGTACTAATTAGATAACTAATTAGATAACTAGCTAATTAGTACTAACATTCAATGTCAGCACTAGTTAGTACTAATGTTAGTACTAATACTAATTAATACTAATGTTAGTACTAATTAGATAACTACCCTACTTGAATTTGGAATAAACTATTTCCTCTTTAACATTAATTTAATGTCATGATGACTAATGGTAACTATCCCTTAATGAGAAAAAGTTTTTATCAAGAGTACAAATTTCATCCTTAGCCCAAAGAAATCTCAAGGCTTACGTCAAAGGAAGGGAGACAGATAAAATATAACAGATTATAGAACACAAAAGCCATCCTTTCAATATTTTTCTCTAGAACGAGAGTTCAAGCTCAACGTATTTTAAACTGGTTGTGAGTATTCATCTATTTAAATATGAGACCCAAATATGTGATCATCTTGTCATCTGTTTCCATTGATTCCATCAATATCCATTGATGGAAACAATTTCCATTGATTCCATCAATATCCATTGATATTTTTCATAAAAAATTCAAACTAGCATGGCATGTGGTGATTTTTTTGTAATGGACATTTGGTAGAAGTCAATTATTGCCACAATAATGTAGCATAACAAACCACACCAAAGATTCAGTGGCTTATTCTGTAATGAAGAATTTCACTAGCCTTTGTCCCCAGTTCCTGGGTGGTAGCCTCTAAGTCCTGTGGATTTCCTGAGCCATAGAAGTGTCTTTGTTATTCATGATGGGCCCTGAGAGTTCACTCAGAGGGGAGATTGGCCATGCCAGAAAGACCAACCATATGATTGGATGGTTGAGTTTTGAGCTATATGATAATATCTTGACTTCTTGGGAGAGGAGGCTGACTGTAGATTGAGTGACACAGGGATGATTCAATCACTCATACTTAGGACACAGAAGCTTAAGTGAACTTCCCTGGTTGACAGTATTCTGAGCATTGTTAAACAACGATGTGCCAGAAAGAGAACTCTGGACTCCATGAAGAGAGGACAATGGGGCTTCCATATTTGGGAGCCTCTCGGACCTTGCTCTGTGTCAGTACATTCAGCTAGTTCTGATTTGTATTCTTTTGCTATAAGAAAACTACAATTATAAGTACAGTTCTTTCTTGAGTTTTATGAGTCATTTTAGCAAATTAATGAATCTGAGAGGAAGTGGGAACGTGTGGATTTGTAGCCAGTTGGTCAAAAGTGAGGGTGGCCTGGGGACTCCTAACTTTGTGGCTGGTGTCTGAAGTGAAGGCTGATTTAAAGAGGACTGTGCCCTTCACCTGTGAAGTCTGACCTAACTACAGGTACTTGGTGCCAAAAGTCATTGCACTTACAAATGTAAGTATTTTTATTTAAAGCATATTTAATTAAATTACTTAATGTTATTTACATATTTTAAAATTTTTATTTATTTTAAAATTTATTTTATTTTGATATATTATTTTATTTATATGTATTTTATTTAAAGCACATCTATTTACTCACACATCTGAGGGTCAGCTGGGAAGTTCTGCCTCAGACTGTGAACTGACAGGGCTTGGATCCAGTAGCAGGTCTAATTGATGTGTCTCATTCTGAACTGCAGGCTGGAGGAGCTGTGGCTACCTGGGATATGTTCTCTCCATGGTGATGACAAAAGCAACTACATTAGCACATTAAACTTTTGCTTACATCACATGTAATAACATCCTGTTGACCTAAACAATGTGAACAATTCAAAAATTATTGGGCGGGATATATAGTTGACCCTTGAACAACACAAGTATTAGGGGCACCAACCCCTGCACAATAAAAAAACAAGCAAACAAACAAACATACAACTTTATCTCCTCCAAAACTTAACTACTAATAGTGTACTGTTGACAGGAAGCCTTACCAATAATATAAATAGTCAATTAACATGTATTCTATATATTTTATGTCTTCTATACTGTATTCTTACAATAAAGTAAAATAGGGAATAGAAAATGTATTTAAGAAAATCACAAGGAAGAGAAAATATATTTACTACTTATTAGGTGGAAGTGGATCATCATAAAGGTCTTTATTCTCATCAACTTCACACTGAGTAGGCTGAGGAGAAGAAGGTAGAGGAGGGGGTGTTGATCTTCCTATCTCAGGGGTGGTAGAGGCACAAGAAGTAGAGGGGGTGGAAAGGGAGTCAAGAGAGGCAGGCATACTAGGTATGACTTTAACTGAAAAAAAATCCATATATAGGTAGACCTGTGCAGTTCAAACACATATCGTTCAAGGGCCAACTGTAAACTCAGTCCTACCACGAGGCCATGAAAATGGTGTGGGTATGTAAGTATACTAGTAGGGGAATGACAACTAAGACTTTTATTCAATATTCTGCACATTTACTGAAGAACATTGTACACTCAGCACAAGCCATCTTTAGCGTTGTGTCATCTGACAGTTCTGATCTCTCATGTTTCTGAGAGAAGACACACATGTCTTCTCAGAACTCCTCCACAGTGCTCAGTGTCTCACTTACTGCCCTGGGCAACTCTCCTCTTATTTCAAACATAGATACCCTCATTCAAAAAAAAACAAAATCCTGGAGCTAACTCAGCTTATTATTTTCTTGGATGCAATTTAGTGATCATTTTTTTCTTTTTGTTAACTACCAATTGCTGTCTATGTGACCTCCTGCAAGTACATTCTCATTCCTTGTCTTCCTTGTCTGTGAAATGGATATATATTACCTACCTGATAGAATTGAAATGACATCGCAGTGAGATAGACATTTAAGCCCTTAGAACAATAACTGGAACAGAGTAAGCATTTAATGATAATCCTAGCAATGATACTATGAGGTCAGTATTTTGCAGTTTTGTTTTTCATCCTCATGTTACATAGGATGAAATTGAGGACCAGGGAGTCACACAGTCCATAAGAGGCAGAGATGGAATTTTAACTCAGGTAGTTAGGCACTTACGTCTACCCTCTTACCCTCCGTATAGTATTACACCCATCTTCAGAGCTCAATAAATGGTTGTTGTTGTTGCTCTTGTTTTTATTTGAGCTTGTCTTTTAGATCTTGCCACTGCACCAAGAAACTTATAATAGGTTTTCTTCCAAGCACATTTAATAATATTCATAAAAGCCCTTTAGATAAATGCAGTTTTCCCTCACTTCTTTACATTTATTTATTTCTGTTCCACTTGGTTATAAATGGGGCTTAATGCCTTTTGATGTAAAAACGTACAATACGACAGGAAAAAAACATAAAGAAAATTGGCTTAAACAGGAATTATTTTTTCTATATTGTAATAAATTCATCTAGAGTTTATTTGTAGACCCTCAAAAGGGGAACATGGTATAATGTCATGGAACATACTGTCAATGATATGGCTGCCACAAATAGAGTGGCAAGAAGGAGTAAAACTTTTCTTGTAGTGTTTCTCAACCAAACCTGTGGGCCAAGTGCCAAAGCACAGTATTGTAAAAAGAATTTCATGAGAGGCCAAATCATAGCTGAGGGATGTCAAGCCCAATAACCCAGCACCTTGAAGCACCCAGCAACAACTTTTCTTAAGTTCCAAGTGTAATTACGAAGTACTGTGATTAATATTTTAATAAGATTATTGGAATTGTGCATCCAAATGCATGCTATCATTCCAAATCATCACCTTGGGAGGCTGTGAAGGTGATGCTATGCTAATGATACTACTATGACTCAAAACTCATTTTAAAAATCTGCATTCAGTGCCGGTTTAAGGAATGAAACAAAACTACCAGTCTCACTAGTTTGTAGTTATAAACTGCATCACTCAGTTTTATCACCAGCCCTCCCACCCACCATTCTACACATCCCACCCTTCATAGTACCCAAGGAATGACCAAATATCTTTGGCTGTATCAAAATGTAAAGCACACTAAAAGGAGGTAGATTCATTAAGAATAAAAATGTTATAAATAATACTGTTGGAGTTTCAGGGTGCTAATACATAACATCTGTATCTTCCCTTGCTGAATTAATTAATTAATTTATTTATTTATTTGATTGTTTATTTGTTTTGGGGGGATGGAGTCTCACTCTGTCACCCAGGCTGGAGTGCAGTGGTGCTATCTTGGCTCAGTGCAACCTCCGCCTCCTGGGTTCAAGCAATTCTCCTGCCTCAGCCTCTTGAGTAGCTGGGACTACAGGTGCACACCACCATGCCTGGCTAATTTTTGTATTTTTAGTCTAAATGGGGTTTCACCATCTTGGCCAGGCTGGTATTGAACTCCTGACCTCAAGTGATCCACCCGCCTTGGCCTCTCAAAGTGCTGGGATTACAGGTGTGAGCCACCATGGCTGGCCCCTTCTTGAACCTGGAACCAACGTAGAAATGGATGTTGGAGTTAGATATTTATAGAGCAACTTGCTACATTTACAGTACTAATGCCAACCAAGGTCTGTGGAAATGCAAGCTTGCCAATCCAACAGCCCTAGAATGAGACCAAATGACCTACCAGATCACTGATTGCTGGGATACCAGCAGACTTCTAGGGCAGGGGAAGGCCCCTTACTCATGGTGATCAGACCTGTGTGCACATCCTGGACAATCCAGGGCAGCTGCTCTGCAGTAATCCAGGGAGGAGAGAGAAGAATAGGATGACAGTCCCTAGAGTTTACAGGTTTTTATTAGATTCATTACAGCCAAATGGGAAACATGAACCAATTAAGGGCACCTAACAAACAGGATCTCACTCTTCCTCCCTAAGAGATATTGAAGTGGAGTAGGCAATCCAAATTTATACTGTAGCTAAAATTGCCTCATGGAAACACAGGGCCAAGGAAAAAGAGAATATTCCCAAACTTCTCCACAGGGTCAACTATCTAACCCCAAAGACTCTGAATGCAGAGAGGTTGTAAGCAACAGCTCCAATACTAGAATGAATATACATAATGTCATGGTAACTATTGTTTTGAGATGAAGTGTCGCTCTTGTCCCCCAAGCTGGAGTGCAATGACACGATCTCGGCTCACTGCAAGCTCCACCTCCCGGGTTTAAGTGATTCTCCTGCCTCAGCCTCCCGAGTAGCTGGGATTACAGGCATGTGCCACCACGCCCGGCTATTTTTTGTATTTTTAGTAGAGACGGGGTTTCACCATGTTGGCCAGGCTGGTCTCGAACTCCTGACCTCAGGTGATCCGCCTGCCTCGGCCTCCCAAAGTGCTGGGGTTACAGATGTGAGCCACCGCGCCCAGCCTGTCATGGTAACTATTCTAAAGGGGATAAACTTATCTACCTGAATGCTGTTTAGCATTTTAGTAAAGTATTTGCTACTACAGCTTTGTAGTATCTGTTTAAGAAATTCAGTTCATTGTATACATTTACTGTATATATGACAAAAAGTTTAGTACAAGCCTTGCAAGTTTGGGTTACAGTTGTGCAGGGACTAAAATGATACTCCAGCAGTGAGGGTTTCTGAGTACCCTGAAAAAGTGTCTCATGAGTACTTCCTCAGACCCCTGCTGGGCTAATCACCTTGACTCTAGAATGTGTCAGAGATACATGGGGAGGCTCTCTGGTCTGATAAAATTAATGCTGTCAGGCTTAAAAGATGGAATTATTTATAAATATTCCAAATACAATTATGAAAGCAAAGATGTAAGGAGAGGAAACAAACACGAGAAATTCGGAGCAGATGTACTATTTCTTTTATATGAAGGTTTTTTGATGTATCACAAATGGATAAACGCATGTGATAACCTCAGCAAGTATTTCTCTATAAACATACATTAATAAAAACAAATGTAACTTTTGAATTGGATATTGTTTAATAAATGAATGAATTACATGGAATTTGTGTTCTAAATTTGATGGTGGCAGTTTCAGATAGTTCCTAGTATTGATCAATATTATAGCATTTCTGGGTATTTCAGGACCGGTTCTGCAGTTTACTAATCATCTCCTAATTATTGTCACACCCTTTACCAACTGCTGTTTGCCCCTATTTCTGATGCCGTCATACTCTCTTCATTGAGTCCCACCTATGTGATCTTCTTTCCAGTTCTAATTTAGTCATTTATAGACATGTTTGGTTTTGCAACATTTAGGCATTATAAATCTTACTCAGAAATATGTGCTTCCTTTAAAAAGATTATAATCTAGAAAGGGAGCTAAGCATAAATTGCTTTAACCTAAGCAGAGTAAATGCCGTGGACAAAGAACACAGAATGTCCTATAGGAATTCAGAGACTGAAATGGTTATTTCCATCTGGGAACATCAAGAAACATTTCATGGGAAAAGTGACATTTGAACTGGGTCTTGAATGGGTCAGATCTGAGCATGAAGTAATGCAAAGAAGGAGGCAGAGAGAACAGAAGACACATAAGCTTGGCAACAGAAAATTGTAAGGTGCTCCCTATGATTAAGAAATGATCAGTTTGCCAAGGGATAAAATGAGAGAATTGGAAAGAGAGGGTAGGGTCAGGTGTTGGATGATCTTGAATGCACAATTCATTGAGAACAATCAAGTAGGAGACTGCTATGGGCAGTCCAGATCTGTGGCCCAGGCAGAGCAATCATGCATCAGTAAGAAAGATGCATGTATTACCAAAGACTGAAGATGCAGGGAGGATTAGGAAGCTGTTCCAGATAATATTTTGGGCTTTGACACAGAACTCATTTTCTCCAGTTACAGTTTGGTTTACTGAGTACCTGTTAACACTTAGCACTTCCTCTTTGACTCACTCTTTTGTTAATTTCCTTCAACATAATTCAGATCTTCACTAACATCAATGTAATTAGCTATTGTGTATGTTAAAATACATTCTTCCCCGACATGCATGTATTCATCCAGTCTCCTCTGGTTCTATGAATGACTCCCAGAAAACATGCAACCCATTTATTCTGTTAAAATATGACTTGAGTGAGACCTATGCTCTTATTATTAAAAAAACTTTAGAAGTTACAAAGTTTCCTTCTCAGCATTTTTCCTCATCCTGTGCCCCTTCCTTCTGTCACTGGAACCTGTGACATACACAGGTTTCACAGAATGACAGGTATAGGTCAAAAGGTGTCATTTTTAATCATATTTAATCACGTTTAAAGTATATACACATTCAAGTAATTTTTTCAGTCGTATGAAATGACTTCTGAATGCCTTACTTCCACTCAAAGGATTAAATCATAACCAGAGTGTCCAATTCTAATTTTCTTGAAAGAAAGACTGCCTATTCATCTTCATGTTCCCCGGATCTAGCACAAAGGCCTGGTAAACAGTGGGTACTCCCCAAACACAGGCTGAATGAAAGAATGAATAAATGAATGAATTACTGTTTTTCTGGCAGTACTTTCTAACATTATAAAAATAGCATTCAGTTGGACTGCTTATACTTTGACCTTGGCCATACAATCTTTCCAATTATCTCCATTGCTCTGTTTTTCTCCTTATTATCTTGAACCGTTTGTTCACTCCTTTCCTTTGCTTCTCTGTCTCCCTCAATTTTCCACTTCCCCTTTAAAGAGTGTGATGAATATTAATTATGTTTTAATATACAAAAATAGCACCCTCATTGCCTTTGATTTTTCTTTGACTTGTCCTTACTCTTTCTTTGACTTGTCCTTATTCTTTTGATTTTTCATTATTTTATGTGAAGCTCAGTCAATGAGCCCTCTTTTTTTCTTTTTATCTCGTCACTTCTTCCTTTTGAAACTGCATTTTCTTTTACTTTCCTTTAACTGTTTTTTCTCATTGTCTTCAAATTGTTTATGGTCATATCCCTTACTTTATAAGATAGCATCTAAATGCAAATATTCCCCAGAAAAATCACAGAGTGGCAGAGGAAAGTAATGGTTTGAAATAAACATTGTATATTCAATTGGTTTCCAAATCAGCACCAGCTAAACAAATGCCAAATAGCAGTCCTTAGAGAGACAAGATTAGTATGTTCTGAAATGAGAGGTTATCTTTTCCTCTCTCTCTAACTTCCCCTTCCTCTTTTTCTTTTAAAATAGCATAAAGAATTCTTGCAAACAACAAAGGAGACTTAGCTGAAACTTTTGGCCTCATATCAGAGAGTTCATGTTTGTCTTTAGACAAACAGATAAACAAATGGAATGTGGGAGAGGAAGCATTAATTTGACTTGCAAGCAAATCATTTTATACTAAATAAATGAAGATTTTTTATGCTATCCAGTCTCTTTGAGATGTATGTGCCTTATAAAGATGTTCCTAAAAGATTCAAAGCCATGAAAAGCATCCGTGCACTTTATTAAGGTCTACCTCTGGTTAATTTATGATGGAATCAGCAAAGAAGTCCAGTAGGGCTTTCTACCTGTGAAAAGAACATGGTTTGAAGCCACCAAACAAATCTAACTGTCGTCTTTGTGCTTATTAGCCATGTGGCTTTGGGCAAGATGTGGCCTGTCAGAACTCCAATTTCCTCATATGCAAAATGTGGTAGATTCCAGTTACCTGTATGAAAGTGCAATAAAACATTGCCCATAAGGGCTTGTAAGAGTACCAACAGTTTTTGGAGCTCTAACTTGTAACAATTGCACTATTAAACTATTTCTGAAAATAGTAATAAACATGTAATAACCCTAAATACATACTGTCCCGGAGTATGCAGTGATCTTTCACACATTCTTGCACACGCTACCCTCTTTTCGTAACATGCTCTCTTCCCAGTTTGTCAACTGGGAACAAAGTGAACATTTATTCATTCTTTATAACCTATTTGACACCATCTTTTCAGGAAGTTTGCTCTGCCTTTCCTGAGCATAACTGATTACTTCAGGCATTGAATAATTCAACCAATATTTACCCAACGACTTCTATGTGCCAGGCACTATTCTAGGAGATATGGAAATGATTATAAAAAAAAAAACAGTTAAAAACAAAACCTGCTTTCATTGAGCTTACATTCCACTAGGAGTCAAGGACAGTCATCAAAACAAATAAGTAAAATATACAGAATGAAAAATGCTCATTAGTGCTATAAAGAAAATAAAGCAGAAAGAAGTTACAAGATGCCAGTCTTCGGGATTTGGGCAGTTTCAGTTTAAACAGGCTAATCAACAAAGACATTTCAACAAATGTATGAGAGAGGAGAAAAAATGAATTACTTGGAAACTGGGTGAAAATTGATCCAGGCGGAGAAACAGCACATGCAAAAGCTATGGAGAACCACCTTTTGTTTATTATACCTCTGTACCATATCTATTAATACATTTATTAAAATATTTTGTGATTATTAAATGTTTACAATAAATAGATTTATGTTATATAAATTATACATTTTAAGTTTGCATTTATGTGTCCCAGGCTATAAAGGCAGGAATTGTGTCTCATTCATCTATTAATTGTGCTATGTAGCAGAGTCTAGTCTTGAGCTGGTACTCAAAAATATTTTTTCCATTGAATTTAATTATGATACTAATCTTTCTGGACAAATGCTAATCTTTAGCATTGTCAGTTGCTAAAGTGGTTGGTCAGGTTAGGAAGTCTTAGCAAGGTTTGGTAGTCTGTTGTTGGCTACTGAGCAATAGACACATCCCCTTGGTGTCTTACATTTCCTTTTCTTTTTCTTGCTAAATTGCTTCCTTGGAAGCTACTTTCTGATCAGAAGAAAGGTATTTGGGATGTTGTAGCAGCAATAGGCATTATACTTTATTTCACTGTACTTTGAATATATTGTGTTTTTCACAAATTGATTTATGGCAATCCTGTGTTGAGCAAGTCTATCAGCACCATTTTTCCAAAGCGTGTGCTTCCTTCTTGTATCTTCATATCTTGGTAATTCTCACAATATTTCAAACTTTCTTTTTATTTTATCTTTATGATGATCTATAATCAGTGATCTTTGCTGTTAATATTGTAATAGTTTTGGAGCAACACAAACCACACCCATATATGATAACCAATCTAATTGATAAATGTGTATATTCTGATTGCTACGGTGACCAACCATTTTCCTATCTCTCTTCCTTCGCAGGGGCCTCTTTATTTCCTCAAACATAACGATATTAAAATTAATAACCCTAAAATGGCCTCTAAATGTTCATGTAAAAGGAAGAGTTGCACACCTCTCACTTTCAATCAAAATGATTAGGCTTAGTTAGGAAGGCATGTCAGAACCTGAGATAGGTTGAAAGCTAAGCCTTTGTGTCAAACAGGTAACAAACCTGCATGTTGTGCATGTGTACCCTAGAACTTAAAGTATATATATAAAAAAAGAATACAAAGGAAGGCCAGGCACGGTGGCTCATGCCTATAATCCCAGCACTTTGGGAGGTCGAGGTGGGTGGATCACAAGGTCAGGAGTTTGAGACCAGCCTGGCCAATATGGTGAAACCCTGTCTCTATTAAAAATACAAAAATTAGCTGGGTGTGGTGGCGGGCACCTGTAGTCCCAGCTACTCAGGAAGCTGAGGCAGGAGAATCACTTGAACCCGGGAGGCGCAGGTTGCAGTGAGCTGAGATCACGCCACTGCACTCTAGCCTGGGTGGCAGAGTAAGACTCTGTCTCAAAAAAAAAAGAATACGAAGGAAAAGTTATTGAAGAAAATGGAAAGAGCTACTCCAGTGAATACAAGAATGATAAGAAACCAAAACAATCTTATTGCTGATCAAACCAGCCTCAACATTTCCTTAAGTCAAAGTCTAAACCAGAGCAAAGCCCTCTCTTCAACTCATAGAAGGCTGAAAATTATGAGGAAGTTGAAGAAAAAAAGGTCTGAAGTTAGCAGAGGTTGATTCATGAGGTTTGAGGAAAGAAGTTTGCTCCATATCATAAAAGTGTAAGACGAAGAAGCAAGTACTTATGTGGAAGCAGCAGCAAGTTATTTAGAAGACCTAGCTAAGATAATTGATGAAGTTTGCTACAATAAACAACATATTTTTAATGTAGGTGAAATAACATTCTACTAAAAGAAGATGCCATCTAGGACTTTCATAGCTAGAGAGAAATCAATGCCTGGCTTTAAAGCTTTGAAAGACAAGCTGACTTTTCTTATTAGGGTCTAATGCAGCTGGTAACTAAGTTGAAGCCAATGCTTACTTACCATTTTGCAAAACCTAGGATTCATAAGAATTATGCTAAATCAACTCTGCCTGTGCTCTATAAATGAAGCAAGCCTGGATGAGACAGCACATTTATTTATAGCATGGTTTACTGAATATTTTAAGCCTGCTCTTGAGACCTACTGCTTGGAAAAAAAATATTTCTTTCAAAATATATTACTGCTCGTTGACAATGAACCTCACCACCCAAAAGCCCTAATAGAGACATACAAGGAAATTAATGTTATTTTCATACCTGCTAAAACAACATCCATTCTCTATTTCATAGACCAAGAACTAATTTGGACTTTATGTCTTATTGCTCAAGGAAGACATTTCCTAAGCTACAGAGGCCATAGGTAGTGATTCCTCTGATGGATCTTGGCAAAGTAAGTGGAAAACTTTCTGGAAAGAATTCACAACTCTAGATGTCATTAAGAACATTTGGGATTCCTGGGAGGGGATCAAAATATCATTAATGGGAATTTGGAAGAAGTTGACTCCAACCCTCATGGATGAAATCGAGGGATTCAAGACTTCAGTGGAGGAAGTAACTGCAGATGTGGTGGAAATAGTAAGAGAACTAGAATTAGAAGTGAAGCCTGAATATGTAACTGAATTGCCGCAATCTTATGATGAAATTTTAAGAGATAACGAATTGTTTCTTATGAATGAGCAAAGAAAATGGTTTTTTGAGATGGAATCTACTGCTGGTGAAGATGCTCTAAACATTGGTGAAATGACTATTTAGAATATTACATAAACTTAGTTGATAACATGGTGGCAGGGATTGAGAAGATTGACTCCAATTTAGGGAGAGAATTACTACTGCAGGTAAAATGCTGTCAGACAGCGTTGCATGCTACAGAGAAATCTTTCATCAGAGGAAAAATCAATTGATGGAGAAAACATTATTGTCATCTTATTTTAAGAAATTACCACAGCCACCCCAGCCTTCAGCAGCCATCTCTGATGAGTCAGCAGCCATCAACATCAAGGCAAGACTCTCCACCAGCAAAATGATTACAATGTGCTAAATGCTCAGATTATTATTAGCATATTTTAGCAATAAAATACTTTTATTTAAGGTATGTACATTGTTGTTTTAGACATAATGTTATTGCATACTTAATAGGTTATAGTGTAGTGTAAATGTAACTTTTATATGCAATGGGAATCCCAGAAATAGTGTGACTCACTTTATTGAGGCATTCACTTTATTGCAATGGTCTGGAACCAACTGCAATAGCTCTGAGCTGTGCCTATATAGTAAAATAAGAAGTTGGTAGATTTTAGCCTTTTTGTAGCTGTTCTCAGTCATTTTTGCAATATACAGTATACTTAGATTGGAGCCATGGCATCTTAAGTTGAAAAGAACCTAGTAGCATCTAGTGCAGGCATCATGAATGGCCATACCTGTGGAGCCAGGTGGGTGACATATAGCGGTAGGATTGTGGCCAATGGAAAGTGACTCCTTATCTCAACATGGCTACTGCAACTCTCTTCCAGGCATCAGGTGTCATGTCAAAATGAAAGATTAGTTTTTCAAGGTGTTTTGAGCAGTATTAGATCTATATGTTATATAAAATCTGACTTTTCAATGTTGTCAACATATCCAGTTTTTTGAAACAAAAAAATATGCCAAAACAAAATGCCAAACAAAACATGCCTGGGTACTAAATTCAGTCATTTTACAGTCTCTTATTTGGTTAAACCCACCCATTTTGTTTGGCAGAGAAAATAAGTAGAAAAACCAAGTGCCTTGTCCAATCACAGTGTGAGGCAGGGGAAAACTCAGGCCTGGAACCTCTAAAATTCCAGGCTGTTATAAAAAATCATTTCATTTTTCAAATGCAAATAATAGCTACTGTGTTTAATATACATATTCAGCTCTGATATTCAAATGCGTTAATAAACATTGCATATCCTTTTTCTTTCAGTTTGTTTGAAGGCTTAGTGTAGAAACAACTTCTGTTACATCAAAGTTCAAAACATCAGATTTTGAAACATTTGTGTGCTCATTAGAGTTAGTGTCAAATGTATCTCCCTGGCTCACACCTACCTGCCATTGAAGGGAAAACATCTTATCAACTATTTGTGGAAGACCCCAGGGGCTTCCTCTTGAGAGATCTTGAAAATGTAATTTTCACCACTGCATGGCAACTGCCACATTTCCTCCACCTCTGCCTCTGCTCCCTAACAACCCTTTAATAGTCACTGGTATTAACACTGCTGTGGATTTTACCCTCCAAAGTCATGATTCTTAAATTGGCTCCCTTCATTTTACTTCTGGCTAGTGCCTTGCTACCCTCACAGCACACTACCGGAAAGAAAAGAAGCATTTTTTTTGTTTATTATTTGTATTTATTATTATTTTTTTGACACAGAGTCTCCCTCTGTTGCCCAGGCTGGTCGCAAACTTCTGTGCTCAAGTGATCTTTCTCTTTGGCTTCCCAAAGTGTTGCGATTATAGGCATTAGTCACTAACCAGGCCAAGAGGCCAGTTTTTACTCACGCATTTCCTGTTATGTCATTTTTGTTAGGGTTATCCCAAGGCCACTTATTTTGCCTTCCAAAAATTACAGGAGTCTGTGTGTGTGTTGCATATATGCATATGTGTGTGTTACACCTGTGTGTGCAACAGAGAGACAGAGAGAATCTTTCAACTTTAATTTATAGGCTAAGTGGTTTTCAAAGGATAATTTAATGGCAAGAGAAAATAATAATGTTACAATCTCAAATGTTTTTTGAACATTTTTCTCAATAATTTGTACTTTCATAATTTGAAAAAATGTATTATCAGTTAATTGTTTAAATACTTTGATAATCTAATTAGTTAATGTATTTCTTAGTCTATTTTAAAGACAGGTTTTTCAAAGTATAATTTACATTAACAAAATTTACCTTCTTAAAGTGGACAGTCGGGTGAGTTTTGGCAAATGTATGCAGTTGTGTAACTATAATGATAATCAAGATGTGGAAAAATTTCTTCCCCCAAAATGTTCTCTTGTATAAAAGTACATAAAGTGCAAAAATCAGTCTACCCCTTATCCTATCTCAGTCCTTGGTAACTGGTGATGTTCCCTGTTCCTTTGATTTTTGTCTTTCCTAGAATGTCAGATAAATGGACTCGCACAGTATGTAGTCTTTTGTGGGTGACATTTTTTCATAGCATAATGTTTTAGAGATTCATCCACGATGTGGCACATTTGCTCCTTTTTACTGTTGAATAGGTTTCTATTATATAAATATACCATGAATTGCTTATCCATTTACCAGGTGGTAAAAATTTGAGTTGTTTCCCATTTTTGGCTATTAATAGCTATTATATACATTTGGATACAAGTATTATATCCATACTCTTTGTATGGATAAGAGTTTTCATATCTTTTGGAGCAGGGTAGCTTGGTTATATGATCAATATGTGATCAACTTAGAAGAAATGGCCAAAATGTCTTTCAAAGTGCCTGTACTATTTTACATTTTCACCAGCAATGTATGAGAGTTAGAATTGCTCCACATTTTTACCCATATTTGGTACTATCAGTCTTTTTACTTTTAGGTATTTGTGAGGGCTAATTTTATTCATCACCTTGGCTGGGCCATGGTGCCTAGATATTTGGTCAAATAATTTAGATGTTTCTATGAAGGTGTTTTGTATGAGATTACATTTGATTTGGTGGACTTTGAGGAAAGCAGGTTGTCCTCTATAATGTCGGTGGGACTGCTTCCATTAGCCAAAGACATAAATAGAACAAAAGGTTGACCCACGTTCCTCTGAGCAAGAGGGAATTCTACTGGCAGACTGCCTTCAAACGTGGTCTGCAACATCAGCTCTTTGTGGTTTGCCAGTAGACTGTCACTGGACTTAACTGTGCTTTCCTGAATCTCTAGTCTGCTGGTCTCCCCCACCAGATTTTGGACTCACTAAGCCTCCACAATGGCATGAGCCAATTCCTTAAAATAAATCACTTTCTGTAGATTATCTATCTATCTATCTATCTATCTATCTATCTATCTATCTATCTATCTATCTATCATCTATCTAATCTATCATCTATCTATCATCTATGTATCTAGATATAGATGTAGATACATAGATAGATATCTAGATATATATATCTAGATACATAGCTACAGAGATAGATATCTAGATAGATAGATATAAACATCTTATTGGTTTGATTTCTCTGAAGAACTCTTATTAACATCATGTTCTAGTGGGTTTATGATGATATCTCGTTGTGGTTTTAATTTGCATTTTTCTGATGACTAATAATGTTGAATATTTTTAATGTGTTTAATGCTGTTTGTGTATCATCTTTTGTGATGTGTCTATTCAAATGTTTATCCAGTTATCCAGGTTTTTGTTTGTTTTGTTTTGTTTTGTTTTGTTTTGTTTTGGTGAGGGGGCAGGATTGTTTGCCTTCCTATTATTGAGTTGTAAGAATTATTTACATATTCCAGATACAAGTCTTTTAGATAATATGTGTCTTCCAATATTTTCTCCCTGTGAGTGGCTTGTATTTTCATTTACTTACCAGCATCTTTAGAAAACCAAGAGTCTTCATAAAATCAAATTTATCAATTTTTCTCTTCTGACTCACGTTTTGGGTTCTATTTAAGAAATGTTTTTACCTAACCCAAGTTTGCAAAGAACTTTCCCTATATCTTCTCCTAGATATTTTATAGTTTTAGATCTTACATTTAGATCAATGATCCACTTGGAGATAATTTTTGTATATACTGTAATGTAAGGGTTGAGATTTATTGTTAGGTACGTGATTATTTAATTGTTCCAACAGCATTGTTGAAAAGGCTATCTTTTCCCAAGTGAATTATCTTTTCATTTTTCAAAAGAATCAGTTAACTGTGTATTTGTAGGTTTATTTATGAATTCTCTATTTTATTTCATTGAACTATATTTCTATATTTATATCAATAATACTATAGATTGCAAGTGAATCTCAAAGTAAGGTAGTGTGAGTCTTCTAACTTTATTCGTTTTGTTCACAATTATTTGGGCTATTATAGGTCCTTTGTATTTCCATGTATAATTTATAAGCAACTTGCAGTTTCTGCAAAAATATGCTGTGATTTTAATTGGGATTGTGTTGAATCTGTTGATCAATTTGGGGAGAATTAACATCTTAAGAACAGTGAGTCTTTCAATTCATGAGCACTGTATTTCTCATCATTTATTTACAATTTATTTAATTTAGCTCAGTTATTATTTGTAGATTTTAGTGTACAGATCTTGCACATATTTTGTTAAATCTATCCCTGGGTATTCTATGTCTTTTAATGCTATTGTAAATGGCATTTTTAAAAAGTTTTTATTTCCAAATGTTTACTTCTAGATTAGAAAAATATAATCAATTTTTGAATATTGATTTTCTATTCTGCAACTCTCCCTAACTCAACTATTAATTTTAATAAGTTCAAAATTTCTTAGCATTTTCAATATACGTTATATCGTTGTCTACAAGTGACAATAGTTTAATAACAATTCTTTAAATATTTAATTCTTTAAGTCTTTCACCATTAGGCATAATGTTATGTGTAGTTTTTGTGCATGTGCTCTTTATCATGTAAAGTAAATTCCTCTGCATTCTGAGATCCCTGTGAGTTTTTTCATGATGAATGTTAATTTTCTGTCAACTACTTTTTCTGCATTTGTTAAGATTATCATATGGTTTTTCTTTTTTTACTTGTTGCTGTAATGGATTATATTGACTAATTTTCGAATGTTGAACCAATCTTGCATTCCTATCATAAACACAACTTGTTCATGATGTAGTATCTTAATGTATTGTTGGAGTGAATTTGCTTATTTTTCGGTAATGATTTGTGTGTTTATGTTCACAACGTATTGATATGGTTTGGCTATGTCCCCACCCAAATCTTATCTTGAATTGTAGTTCCTATAATCCCCACATGACACAGGAGGGACCCAGTGAGCGGTAATTGAATCATGGGGTAATGGTCTTAAAAGGGGAGTGATAGTAGGAGGGACCCAGTGAGAGGTAATTGAATCATGGGGTAATGGTCTTAAAAGGGGAGTGATAGTTTTATAAGGGGCTTCCCTCTTTGCTCAGCTCTTATTCTCTCTCCTGCTCCCCTGTAAAGAAGTGCCTTCCACCATGATTGTAAGTTTCTTGAGGCCTCCCCAGCCATGTGGAACTGTGAGTTAATTAAACCTTTTTTCTTTACAAAATTACCCAGTCTCAGGTGCTTCTTCATTGCAGTGTGAGAACAGACTAATACAGATATGTTGATCTTTAGGCTTTTTTCCTTGTATTTTATCTGCTTTTGATATTTGGGTGTTAATCAAGTTTAGCCTAAAGTTGCCTCCTTACATATTTAACTTCAGCCTAAAGGTTTTTCTGTACATCGTGAACTGTAACAAGTGGAGGTGTAAAACAACTGTAGTCCACACCTGTGCCAATCACTGAGTTCTGGCCAATCAAATATAACCAACTGTTTGAACCATGTTCAAATAAGGGCAACACCTAGCTGTAACCAGTTCAGTTGTTTCTGTATCTCACTTCGGATTTCTGTATGTCATTTCCCCTTTTTTGTCTATAAAGAGCTAGAGTCTCCCTGAATCTGCCATGATTCTGGGGGCTACCACATACGTGGATCATTCATTCCTCAATGAAACTCCCTTAAATTTAATTTGGCTGAAGATTTTCTTTTTCTTTTTTTTTTTTTTTTTTTTTTTTTGAGAAGGAGTCTTGCTCTTTCACCCAGGCTGGAGTGCAGTGGCGCAATCTCGGCTCACTGCAGGCTCCGTCCGCCGGGGTTCACGCCATTCTCCTGCCTCAGCCTCCCGCGTAGCTGGGACTACATGAAGTTTTTCTTTTAACATGGGTAATATTAACTTTTTTAAAATGAATCGTCAAGGGTTTCACTCCTTCAATTTTCAGGAAACTATTTGGTAGATTTCACCAGTGAAGCCATGTAGGCTTAAAGATTCTCATGCCATCCCATTTATGTGTGTGTTAATACAAAAGCTGTTAATTATACATGTACTTTCTGTAATAGATAAAGGAATATTCATGTTATCTATTTCTTCTTGAATGAACTTTGGTCATTTGTATCTTTCAAGGGATTTTTCCATCACATCTAAGTTGTAGAATAAACAAACAGTTGTCATAATACTCCTTTATTATCTTATTAATAGCCGTAGGATCAGTAGTGACGTTTTTTATTTTATTCCTGAACTTGGTAATTACATTCTCTCTCTTTTTAAAACAATTATTTATTTATTTAGCTAGAGGTTTATTAATTGCATTAAACTTTTCAGAAACAGCTTTCAGTTTTATTGATTTTTCTGTTTTTCTCTTTTATGTATAATTCATATGTTCTTTTATCTATATTATTTCTTTCCTTCATTTTTAAGTTTAACTTGTTTTATCTTTTTCTAGTTTCTTAAGGTAGAAAATTACAGCATTGATTAGAAAATTTTCTTTTTTCATAATATTAACTTTCATTCAGTTCCTTTTGAGCACTGCTTTAGCTGCATTTCTATAAAATTTGATATGTTACATTTTCATTTTCAATCAGTCCAAAATATCTTCTAATTTCCAATGTGATTTTTCGTTGACCTTTGTGTTATTAGAAATGTCTTGTTTCATTTTCAACTATTTGGAGATTTTCCTTGTATTTTTCTGTTATTGATTTTTAGTTAATTTCTTGTGGTCAGAGAATACATTTTGTATTATTCCAGTGCATTTATATTTATTTAGATTTGTTTCATTTTTCAGAATATGGTCTATCCTGATAAATGTCTATTTGCACTTTAAAAAATGTGTATTCTGTTGTTGAGAGGCATGTTCTATAAATGTCAATTAGTTCAAGTTATTTAGTAGTAGTTGCATGTCTTTTATATCTTCACTGATTCTCTACTTTTAGGTCTATTTGGTTTCTTTATGTATAATAAGTGCTAACTTAATCTCAAGTATTCTATAATAACTCTATATAATAACTCTTAGCATAAGGCCACTATTGTTAAGTGCTATTATTGTCTCCTCTTCGATGGTGAGAAAACATGTGAAAATATTTAATTACTTGCCAGATGACATATAACTCATATGTGGGCTGGCTGGAATTTGGACCTGGGCATTCTAGAATTTATACCTGGTAAAATACCAATTGAAATTAGAATGCTAAGTGATATGGTTTGGCTGTGTCTACACAAATCTCATCTTGAATTCCCACATATTATGGGAGGGACTTCATGGGAGGTGATTGAATTATGGGAGTGGGTCTTTCCTGTACTGTTCTTGTGATAGTGAATGAGACTCAGGTGATCTGATGGTTTAAAAAAAAAAAAGGGAGTTTCTCTTCACAGAACTCTCTTTTGGCCTGCTGCCATTCATGTTAGATGTGACTTGCTCCTCCTTGCCTCCTGTCATGATTGTGAGGCCTCCCAAGCCGTGTGGAACTGTAAGTCCAACTAAACCTCTTTCTTTTGTAAATTGCCCAGTCTCAAGTAGGTCTTTATCACCAGTGTGAAAATGTACTATTACAATAAATTGGTACTGGGGATTAGTGGGGAGTTGCTGAAAAGATACCTGAAAATGTGGAAGCGACTTTGGAACTATGTAACAGGCAGAGGTTGGAACAGTTTAGAGGGCTCAGAAGAAGAAAGGAAAATGTGGGAAAGTTTGGAACTTCCTAGAGACTTGTTGAATGGCTTTGCCCAAAATTCTGATAGAGACATGAACAGTAAGGTCCAGGCTGAGGTGGTCTCAGACTGAGATAAGAAACTTGTTGGGAACTGGAGCGAAGGTGACTCTTGCTGTGTTTTAGCAATGAGACTGGCGGCATTTTGCTCCTGACCTAGAGATTTGTGGAACTTTGAACTTGAGAGGAATGATTTAGGGTATCTGGCAGAAGAAATTTCTAAGCAGCAAAGCATTCAAGAGGTGACTTCAGTGCTGTTAAAGGCATTCAGTTTTACAAAGGAAGCAGAGCATAAAAGTTCGGAAAATTTGCAGCTTGATAATGAGATAAAAAAGCAAATCCCATTTTCTGAAGAGAAATTCAAGCCAGCTGCAGAAATTTGCATAACTAATGAGGAGCTGAATATTAATCCCAAAACAGTGAGGCAAATGTCTCCAGGGCATGTCAGAGGTCTTCACAGCAGCCGCTTCCATTATAGGCACAGAGGTCTAGGAGGAAAAAGTGGTTTTGTGTGCTGGGCCATGGGTCCCCATGCTGTGTACAGTCTAGGTACTTGGTGCCCTGCGTCCCAGCCACTCCAGCTGTGACTAAAAGGGGCCAAGATATAGCTCAGGCTGCTGCTTCAGAGGGTGGAAGCCCCAAGCCTTGGCAGCTTCCACATGGTGTTGAGCCTGCAGGTGCACAGAAGTCAACAATTGAGGTTTGGGAACCTCTGCCTAGATTTCAGAGGATGTGTGGAAATGCCTGGATTCTCAGGCAGAAGTTTGCTGCAGGGGTGGCACTCTTATGGAGAACCTCTGCTAGATCAGTGCAGAAGGGAAATGTGGGGTCAGAGCCCCCACACAGAGTCCCTACTGGGGCACCACCTAGTAGAACTGTAAGAAGAGGGCCACCGTCCTCCAGAGCCCAGAATGGTGGATCTGCTGACAGCTTGCACTGTGCACCTGGAAAAGCCTCAGACACAATGCCAGTCCATGAGAGCAGCTGGGAGGGAGGCTGTACCCTGCAAAGCACAGGGGCAGAGCTGCCCAAGACTATGAGAACCTACCTCTTGCATCAGTGTGACCTGGATGTGATACATGGAGTCAAAGGAGATAATTTTGGAGCTTTAAGATTTGACTGCCACGCTGGATTTCAGACTTGCATTGGGCCTGTAGTCCCTTTGGCCCAATTTCTCCCATTTGGAATGGCTGTATTTGCCCAATACCTGTACCCCCATTGTATCTAGGAAGTAACTAGCTTGCTTTTGATTTTATAGGCTCATAGGCGGAAGAGATTTGTCTTGTCTTAGATGAGACTTTAGACTGTGGACTTTTGAGTTAATGCTGAAACGAGTTAAGACTTTGGGGAACTGTTGGGAATGCATGATTGGTTTTGAAACGTGAGGTCATGAGATCTGGGAGAACCCGAGGGCCAAATGATATGGCTTGGCTATGTCTCCATCCAAATCTCATCTTGAACTCCCACCTGTTGTGGGAGAGACCTGGTGGGAGGTGACTGAATTATGGGGGCGGGTCTTTCCTGCACTGTTCTTGTAATTGTGAATGAGCCTCACAGGCTCTGATGGATTTTTTTTTTTAATGGGAGTTTCCCTGCACAAAACTCTCTTTTTGCCTGCTACCATCCATGTTAGATGTAACTTACTCCTCCTTGCCTTCCACCATTATTGTGAGGCCTGCCCAGACATGTGGAACTGTAAGTCCAATTAAACCTCTTTCTTTTGTAAATTGCCCAGTGTCCAGTATGTCTTTATCAGCAGTATGAAAATGGACTAATACACTAAGTGACTACATTTATTATTTACAAGAGAATGAGATAGAGCTGGGAAGCCAATAGTGGATATCACTATGTGGCAGATTTTGGGTGATTTATTTCTTCTTCCTACAGTTTTTCATTTTAAAAGTGTGCTTCTTAATTTTAGGTGTCACTTTGAATGGATTAAGGGTTGTCTAGAGAACTGGTAAAAGATTACTTGTGGGTGTGTCTGTGAGGGTGTTTCTGAAGGAGACTGGCTTGTGAGTCAGTTAACTGAGTCAGGAAAATCCACCCTCAATGCTGGTAGCCACTGTCCGATCAGCTGGGGGCCTGGATAGAACAAAAGGCAATTTCCTCTCTCTCTGGGACCTGGGATATACTTATCTTCTCTTGCCCTTGGACATCAGAACTCTAGGCTCTCCAGCTTTTGGACTCCAAGACCTACACCAGCAGCCTCTGGCTTTCTCAGGCTTTTGGCCTCAGAGTGGGTGTTACACAATCAGTTTCCCTGGTTCTGAGGCTTTTGAACTTGGACCGAGCTGTGCCACTGGCTTTCCTGGGTCCTCAGATTGCAGAGGGCCTGTTGTGAAACTTCTCAATCTCTGTAATCATGTGAGCCAATTTTCCAAATAAACCTTTTCTCATTTTTCATCTATCCATCTATTTCATATTGGTTCTGTTTCACTAGAGAACCCTGACTAATACAGTAAGCTTTCTACAATGCCTGTATAAATTTGTTATAGAAAGAAAAAAATTAAATTATTTTATTTGCTTGTATTTACTAGAATAATTAAAAAGAAGGCAAGTCATTCAACACATGCATTTTTAGTAAATAACTTGTGTTTATCTGCCCAATAATTTGCCATAATCTATTTAATCACACTTTTAATTTTATTTTTAGAATGCATCCAAATTTGTTATAAACAATGCTGTGCAAAATAGTATTGCATATAATATTTGACTATATTTCTTATTATCTCTTTAGCATGAATTCCTACAAGTGTATTACTGGCTCAATTGTACAAAGAGGTTTATTTATTTTTAGTTTGTTTGCTTTGCCTTTAGACTGTTTTACATAAAACTTACGTTTCTGTTGAAAAAGAATCCTGTCAAACAAGTTAAGCATTATATTTAGTTTTTTAGGAAGTACTTTATTGAGCCACAGTAGAAGAGAGATACACAGAATAATTTGCTATCTCAAATATAAGAATTACATAGTTTTCATAGTTTAAGCTAATACATGTATATAAGGTAGGAAAGGAGAAAAAAATACAAGAGCTTCTAAGGTTTCTTTATCTCTTAAATATTTAACTAATAGCTGTGTTTGAGAATGTGATTTTATACAGTCACCTAAAATATTTTTTACAACACATGACATTCACACTGACATAGAATTAGATGAAATTATTTTTAAAGTAGATTTTAAAAATGACCAATGATCACTCTTATCGTTTAGATTCTTCACAGCAGGTTGACAAGAGGGCTAAGAAACAGAGGTGCAGCAGTACTTAGCCTATGCAAACAAAATCCTCTGCTGACAAGATGTTCAAAATAGTCAAGTCAGAATCATACGTTGTATTGCCTTTGAATTAACCCTGTGTTCCCGGGATTTCTTCAGGTTTTTCCTTAATGTATATAGATTTATTTCTTAAAAAGACACTCATATTTCTAATTTCATATTTATTCTTCTTAGTAAGGAGCATTATATTATCCTGTTTGCTAAAGGGTAGTTGAAGAATTAGCAAAAAACAATTTTCTAATTGTTCTATTACCAAAACCAAAGCAGTCAAATTTGGCTGTTTATTCTTCCACCTTCCTTCTTCTATTCACCACCTGCCTTCTGCTCTTCAGTAGCTGAAATTTGTTTGTTTTTCACAGGTGATAATGACATTTATCTGCATTTGTGAATCTGATGCTACAAGTGAGAAATTTTAAAAGTCTATTTTATTTTGTTCATTACAGGTTATTCTTATGATGAAAGATAATGAATCAAAATGAAATTCTTTTCATTTAGATTTTTTCAGATAATATTGTGAAATATCACCATTGCCTCGATACTTTCGCAGGTTCATTGTTGAGGCTAATTCAGTCAAATGTATCATATAAATTGATGTTCTTGTTTAGGACATTGTGGTGAATAAGCTAGGTTTTGGACCATGGCTGTTTTAACAAGAAAATCACAACCTTTTTAATACCAAAACTTACTACTGAGGTTTTAATTTTGTTTGACTTTTGTTCAATGCATGTTGGCTGATACAGAAATACATACACACTGATATGGTTTTTCTGTGTCCCCACCCAAATCTCAACTTGAATTTTATCTCCCAGAATTCCCATTTATTATGAGAGGGACCCGGGGAGGGAGGGAGTTGAATCATGGGGGCTGGTCTTTCCTGTGCTATTCTCGTGATAGTGAATAAGTCTCACAAGATCTGATAGGCTTGTCAGAGGTTTCTGCTTTTGCTTCTTCTCATTTTCTCTTGCTGCTGCCATGTAAGAAGTGTCTTTCACCTCCCACCATGATTCTGAGGCTTCCCCAGCCATGTGGAATTGTAAGTCCAATTAAACCTCTTTTTCTTCCCCGTCCTAGGTATGTCTTTATCAGCAGCATGAAAATGGACTAATACACACACACATATACACACATTTGAAGATAAACATATATGTAGAAATATGAAGATACATAGATAGATGTGTATATAAAAATATAAGAATTCAGAAACCACTACATACATTTAATGTATTTATCTATCTATTTCTATGCCCATTTATATGTGTATATAAGTGTATCTTGATGTACATATAATCATCAAATCGGAAGTTGAAATATACACACATATACACCCATATACATACCCATATATAAATATAAATAAAGTTGTTTCTGACTTCTTGTATGCCTGAGAATGTATTTTTCTTTGCTTTCA
Source organism: Symphalangus syndactylus (assembly GCF_028878055.3). Taxonomy (NCBI): domain Eukaryota; kingdom Metazoa; phylum Chordata; class Mammalia; order Primates; family Hylobatidae; genus Symphalangus; species Symphalangus syndactylus. The sequence goes on from NC_072438.2 coordinate 30,867,584, forward strand.
AGCAGAAAGAAAACATGGTAGAAAAAGCTAAGAAAAATCCTTCTCCTGTCCAGTAGATTTTGCCACACTGCCCTCACACTTTCAGTGTTTCAGATAAGAAGCTGAGATTAATTTCTTTTAGAATAACTAAATTTGGTTTTTGAAACTATATAAGCAGTTTCCTTTTTCCTGGTTTTGTCTGTGTAGGACATTGTTTTTTATAGTTATAATACAAAATTCTTCTAAGCTCTAATATAAAAATTTTGCCAGGAAAAATATTCTTATTCTTTCACTTTTTTGTTGAAAACTTGATAAGACTGTCAACCTTGTACTACTTTTCTATGCTGTATAGCAAATTATAAACTTAGCAGCTTAAAGCAACACAGGATTATTTGCCCACAGCCTCTGTGGTCCAGGAGTTGAGGCATAGCTTGACTGGGTCCTCCTTAGGGTCTCCACAAAGGATAGGGACCTGGCTGCATTCTCCTCTGGATGCTTGCCTAGGGAGGAATCTGCTTCCAAGCTCATTTGGATTGTGGGCAGAATTCATTTTCTTGCAGCTGTATGCCTGTGTTTTGCTGCCTATTGGCTGGAGGCTGCCCTCAGTTCCTAGAAGATGCCTGACTCCATTGTCCCTCTGGCAATATGGTAGGTTATGTCTTTAAGCCAGCAAGGAGAATCTCTCTCCATCTGCTAACACAGGGCTTTATAATCTGTAGTGTAAGCATTGGAGTAGCATCCCATTATCTTTGCCATGTTCTTTTGGTGAGAAGTGAGTCACAGGTTCTCACCTGTGCCAGCAGGGCATTCCAGGGAAGAGATTTTGGAAGGGTGTTTGCATTGGACATCACTTTAGGGCATGTCCACATCAAACCAACTCTCTTTGAGCTCACAAAATAATTTTCTTTAAGTCTGATTATTGGTTCTTTTTCAAATACTTCATTTTCTTCCTTGGCAACAATGGTAATTTGTAGTTTTCCTAGGCTGGTATTCTGTGTTTGTTAGGACTTTTATGATGCTAGCAACAGAAATTCAGAGCTAACTACCTTAAGCAAAACCTGAAATTTAATGAAAAGATCCTGGGGTAGTTGAAGGAATACAGGCAAGGCAGAGATCAAAAGAGCAATGGAAAAGTCCAGCAGGTGTCAGGAACAAATGCAAGTGGGAAAGGTCCGTTCTTGGAGTGGCCCTGGTTTCTGACTTCTGCCTTGTTCTAGGTGCTGCTGTTTCTCTCTCTCGCCCCATGCTGCCTACCTTTCTCCCAGTCCAAAGCTAGATAATAAAGGATTAAATGAGTTAGTGCACTAGAGCCATTAGAACAGTGTTGGCACACGGCAAATGTCTGGCCATTGTAATGTGTTATTATTGGTTTTTTACCATGAATTTTATTATTATTGCATAATGTGTATAATACTGTTGTAGGAGGGGAGAAGCTCCAGTGCTAAACAAGGTTGGAGAACGCTAGAAAGGCTAATTTCAGTTTGTCCCTAGAATTTCAATTTTCTCTTCTTTTCACTAAATTATAGTGCTTTGTCTTTTTCTTGCGCATTCTCTAAGATCTCAAATTTTTATTCTGTATCACTGATTCTGCATTCCACTCTATCAATTGTACTATTTTTCATTTCAATGTAGAATTTGAATCTACAACGAACTCCATCTTTCTTTCTCCTGAAACTTTCTTTTCTCATGGTTTCCTCTTCCTTCTCTTGTTTGGAAGAGGAGGTTGTCCCACCAGTTTATTCTTTCCTATGCCTCTTTGCTTTAGTTATGCAGAGACTATACGGTATGTATCCTCCCAAGAATAGAAAACATTTCTCTAAACATTTTTCTGGTTATTATAATAAATATTTTTCAGAGACTTTTTTTCCTGTGAGCTCTTTACCTAAATATTTTTTTCTAAATTCTGTTGTTTTATGATTTTGTGTTGATTCTCTTCTCATCTAATGACCTTTCCAAAACAGATAGATAAGAGATTCTGTCAGTCCCTACCCATATTTCTTCTCTACTCACCTCTCTGGGCAGGGTAGTAGCTTCATACTGCAAGCACCTGGGATTCTACCCATAAAGCCTTTCTTTGGCATACTTGGGGACAGGACAAAAGTGCTGGGGAGTTGGCATTCCTGACAGTAGTCCTCATGGGAATAGCTCAATGATGGAATGAAAGCTTCCCAGTTTCTTAGTCTCTTGGTTGAGACAACTCCAAGACATGGCCTAAGTTCTCTCCCAGGAGTCTGCAGTGGGTCTAAGTGCCTGTGTCTCACAGCAAAACTTGCTTGGTAATGCCGCTTCCTGACTACCTTCCCTTCCTTTTGTTATTTCCTCACTCCCTGATTGAAGCTTCCTGGGATCCCATCCCATATAAACACTTGCCCTCCAACCTTGTCTTGGGCTCTTGTAGGGGAACCTATACTAAGTTAAGTCATTGTATTAGTCCATTTTCACACTGCTATAAAGAAATACTTGAGTCTGGGTCATTTATAAAGAAAAGAAGTTTAATTGACTCAGTGGTGGCCGGGCACTGTAGCTCACGCCTGTAATCCCAGCACTTTGGGAAGCCGAGACAGGCGGATCACGAGATCAGGAGATAGAGACCATCCTGGCTAACACAGTGAAACCCCGTCTCTACTAAAAATACAAAAAATTAGCTGGGCGTGGTGGTGGGCGCCTGTAGTCCCAGCTACTCGGGAGGCTGAGGCAGGAGAATGGTATGAACCCAGGAGGCAGAGCTTGCAGTGAGCTGAGATCGCACCACTGCACTCCAGCCTGGGTGACAGAGCGAGACTTCCTCTCAAAAAAAAAAAAAAAAATTGACTCACTGGTGACATGGAGTGGAGGCCTCAGGAAACTTACAATCCTGATGGAAGGTGAAGGGAAGACAGGCAGCTTCTTCACAAGGCAGCAGGAGAGAAAAGAATGAAGGAGGAACTTCCAAACACTTACACAACCATCAGATCTCATAAGAAGTCACTCACTAAAATGAGAAGAGCCTGGGGGAAACCACCCCCATGATCCAGTCACCTCCCTTCCTCCACACATGGGGATTACAGATCTTTCCCTCTACAAGTGGGGATTACAATTCAAGAAAAGATTTGGGTGGGGACACAGAGCCAAATCATATCAGTCATCTGTCAAAAAATCAGGTGAATTATTTCCTCTTGGGATTAAATCACATTTTGGATTTAGAACTGGAAAGCAAAATGATGCACATGGTTCCTAATTTTAAATATTGTCATTTGGCTTTACATCATGAGGAACAGCATCTTATCTGTCCTCAAGAGACTCACAATCTAATATTTCTGAACATGTGGACCATAGACTAGCTACAGCAAAATGACGTGAAAGATGAATTTGGGACCTTATACCACAGCTGTTTTCTGTTTGTGTTTTCTGAGTCCTTGCTTGTCTGAAAATATTTCACTTCCACATTTTATAGATTTGGCTCAGCATACTACCTTAGGTTGAAAATAATTTATCCTTAGAATATTGAAGGCACTCTTCTGTTACCTTCTAGTGTTCACTGTTGCTGAAAACAATGCTAGTCTGATTAGTTTTCTCATTCTAGAAGCTTTTAAGATCTTTCTTTTTTCTTTGGGGTCTTAAAATTTTGCAATAATACGTTTAGTGTGATTTTCTTTTTATTCACTGTGCTGGCACTCAGTGGGCCCTTTAAGTTCAATGTCACAATCATTCTGTGTCTCTAGATGCTATTTCTTCAATAATTTATTCTTTTTGTCTTATTGAGAATCTTATTATTCTAGGCATTGGAACGTATGATTCTCTCTCTTGCATTCTTTGTTTTTCCCTTCTCTACATTCTGGGGGATTTCTGAGTTTTATTTGCCTTTTTTCTTTTCTTTTTTTTTTTTTTTGAGATGGAGTCTCACTCTGTTGCCCAGGCTGGAGGTTCTGGAGTGCAGTGGCGTGATCTGGGCTCACTGAAACCTCTGCCTCCTGGGTTCAAACAATTCTCCTGCCTCAGCCTCCCGAGTAGCTGGGATTACAAGTGCATGCCACCATGCCCAGCTAATTTTTGTATTTTTAGTAGAGATGGGGTTTCACCACGTTGGCCAGGATGGTCTGCATCTCTTGACCTCGTGATCCACCTGTCTCAGCCTTCCAAAGTGCTGGGATTACAGATGTGAGCCACCGCGCCCGGCCTATTTGCCCTTTCTTTTACAGAGTTTTTAATTCCAGCAATTCTGCATTTACTGTCTAGGAACTCTTACTCATTCTGTGAGTGTTTCTTTTTTATAGAATCTTTCTCATATTTATTGATATAGTACATTGATGTTTTCTCCATGTTAATTTTTTTTAAAGGTCTCTTCTGCTTCCATTTTATCTAGGATTTACTTTTTTTCCTGCATGTTGATTTTGGCTCTTCTCCTTTATGCTGCTGTTTCCAAAATTTTTGATTATCCATTTATAGTTCTTAAAAAAGCTTTGTTAACTGATGTGTATTCATTTTTGCTTATTATATAGTTTGTATCCTCATTGGCCTCATTGGTAGTAATAATTCTTTCAAGAGTCTAGCAATAAGTTGACTTTAGTTTTAAATTGTGGAGAAGTTGTAAGACTATCTGTTTTATCTCTCTGTTTAGAAATTTTTGAGGCAGGCTTGGAGTGGCTGCATAAGCCACTAGCCATGTGCCAATTAAAACTGGAACTGAGTCCTGTGTTTTCCAAATGAAGTTAACAAACTTGGCTCTTAAATTCATAAACTATGTAATGACATTGGCTGTGTTTCAATTCTTGCTCCCAACTTGTGTTAAGTACTACGGCACTGGTAATTTCCTGGTATATATATTGACCTTTGTTGAAAAAATTCTACCTAACAAATGTGATGAGCTGCTACTTCCAGGCTATTATTTGCACATATTGGGGTATATTTTAAAGCAGAGACTTCAGGCCAAGTGGTTTTAATCACCTGAAAAGCAAATTATCCTGGGTAATTTATTAAGTTTTTTTTTTTTAAATGTGTTTTTGTTCTCTGGAATCCTTAAATAGAAAAGAAACTATCCGAGACAGGCTTTTTTAGGCTGGAATACCATGGTGCGCATCTGCCTAATAAAGTTGTTGTTGAAGCCCTTCCTGTTGACTTTTAACCTCAGGGTCTGTGTAAAGCCCCTCATTCATTAAGCAGTTGATTCCATTAGCAGCAGGCTGTGTCTGGGATCCTGGGGACCCTGCACCTGGCCTGCTTTCTTTCTGACAAATCATCTAATTTTATTGATAGCCACCTGGAAAATTATATTTAGGACAGGGGGCCAGGACACACAGCTCAGAACCCACTCCTCCAAAATGGGCAATGAGAGACAACCCCCTAGAATAGGATCTCTGCAGCCAGTCCACAGAAATAGGCATTTTTAAAAGATTGGCTCAGTATTGCTTTGCCAAGTTCACTCTGCTATTTCTTTCTCTGAGGGGTATTTTAAATGAGGTAAGTTTCTCCTGCAGCTCACATTTCAGAGGGGGCAAGGCCAGCTCCCAGCCTGCCATCAAAAGTCTTCAATGGCCCTTTTACCAGAGTGCCTTGTCAACTCCTATATGACTGTGTCCCCCAGACCTCACAAGATGCTTGTGGGGTGGTGCCTGGCAGTTCGGGAATAGCAATGCTTCTGACCCCTGGCAAGCCTTCTTTCTGGCTGCCACATTAGATCAAAAATTGTGTGAGATTATCCCTTCAGGAGGCAGTTCTCCTTTTTCAGTTGTTAGCAGGTGTTGCTGAACAGATTCACACTCTCCGGGGAGATGGGAAGCGCATCAGTGTTAGAGGGAGAGATTTGCTCCAGGTTAATGGCGATGATGCCACACCTACACACACTTCGTGCAGTTCCCAGAATTTCATCTGGAGCTCTGAAGCAGTAAAGGCAAAATTGGTGAAAAGTGTTTTCTTCTGGGGCAGAGAGAACAGAAACCTTCTAATTAATACAGAGAAAGGAAGAATCTTTGTCAATTATGTTTCCAGAGATGATGAAAAGCTTGAGGGCACTCTCCAAAGTAGAGTCAGAGAGCTTATTTTGAACAGAAAACAAAACAAAACAAAACCCCATAAGATTGCACATGGTTTTAGAAATGAACCCATGTTTGCCCCCGTTTCTTGAGATTCGAAAAGGATGGAGCTTGAGGTTTCCGTGGCTTTTCTAGCAGCTTAGGTCTTATGAGTTCAAGTTCTTAACAGTCCTTCTACATTGAGTTCTACAGTTGCAAATAACTAATCATCACTGATTGGGAGTGGGGAAAGATATAGTGTGTAGTGAAAGATTGCAATGTTTAAATACTATCAAGAAATAATAGCTTTTGCATAGATTATGTAGACTTATTGCTTTCAAGAGAAAGAAATTATCCAAACTAGACCAACTAAAGTATTGCAAAGCACAGCTCCTTGGAACCTTGGAGTAGGGGAAATGACAGTTCATTTGCATTGGGTGATGCAGGCTTAGATTCCTTTCATATTTCCCATTGACTGTGAGATTTTGAACCACGTTGCCATTTAAAGCTATAGTTAATACTATCTCAGTTTGAGAAAAACGCAACTATATTACAGGGTTGTTGATAGAAGTAAAAACAAAACAAAACTATAAAACATGGAAGTCACCTTCTCATTTTCCATAGAATAAAATCTAAATTCCTTGCCAGGACTTATGGGAGCCTGCATGCCCTATCCCCTACTTCCATCTCTAGCTCATCCACTGCTCAGCTCCTCACTCTCCTTGTCTCGGCTGCTTCCCACTGTGTTCTCCCAATCTCAGCACAAATCTCTCTTCTTAGAGATATCTTCCTTTGCCATATAGCTCTAGGTAATATAGTGTCCTCCAGCTCTACCCCATTTATTCATTCATTTGACAATATTTATTGAGCATCTACTATGGGCCTGGCATTGTTCTAATAGCTAAGAATATAATACTGAACAATCTCCAATAGATCCTTGCTTTCATGAAACTCCAATTCTTATGGGGTAAACAGATTAGAAAAAAGCAAACAAAATGATTTTAGACAGTAACAAGATCTATAAAGAAAGCAACATGAGGGTGGATGGGGCTAGCATACTTTCAGGTGTCAAGGTCACCAGTGAGGAGGTGGCTTTGAACTGAGACCTCTGCTTAAGCCAGAATCTTGCAACAAAAAGAAAATAAGTTCTTTTTAAAAGAAGAATTTCCTATCCCACTCCATGTTAAAGGAGCAGGTTTTGTGACAAGAATAAACCTGGATAAAAATGTACTTCTGCAAGATAAACTTGAGTTGCCATATCACTCTTTCCCACCAAGTTCTCTGACTTTAGGAGGACAATAAGATTTTCCTTGGAAACTATTGCAACTGCTGGGAGAAAGTACCTACAATAGAGTCCAAGTTTATAAGGTTTTACAATGCGTCACTTCAAAAGGGAAACTTTTGAAAATCCTGAGTTGGATGTGTGGCTGATGTTTTATTTCACCACGGAGAAAGTTGCACTTTTTTATTCCTCCTCTTCCCTTGGTCATCCATGTTTCCAAAACAACAATTATGTGACTGGCAGCAGGGCTCTTCTCACTGGTTGTATGGATAGGCTGTCCATGAAGTCCACAGCTGGCACCATGGCTCATTAGGCATTTATCCAAGGCAGTCATCTCGATTCTGACTGTTTTCAGACCATGGGTCTTTCCACTGTGGCTATTTCTTCCTCTCTCCTCTGATGTTTCACTCTCTCATTGCTTTAACATGTCTTTGGGGAGTTTCTTTTCAGTGTTATCTGGGAGAATGTTTTTCTTGAATCCTTACTTAAAGAGAATTATGAACCACTGGGAAAAAACTCTTCTGTTGATTAGGCTTTTTTTCACCATTTGGGGGAAATCAAATGACTAAAATATAAATTTGGTTTGAACAGTTCTTAAATATCTTTTTTTTCAACATTGACAGGAATTTTGCTTCTGCATTTTGATTTTGCATATGTAAAAAGTCAACCAGAAAGACTCTTAACAACTAAAAGTAGAAATTGCAAAAAGCACTCTAAATACAAACCAGCAAAAATGATGATGATAAAATGTCTTTTGAACGTCTAATCTGTAAACACATCTAATGGCTCACTCAGAGAATGATGATAGTATTATTGCAAGTAACATATTCTTGGAAAGTGAGTCCCAAATTCAATTTTTAACTGTCCCAAAGAATTTGGAAAGGTTGTCAAATACGGTTTTTAAAAATGCAACACTCTCATAGACCTGCATTACAATTTGGAGAAAACAGAGAAAGACAGGGTAAGGTATTCATACTTTTACTAATGGATGAGGAATGTATCAAGTCAAAGAAATGATCAATATTTCACATAAGGCATAACATGAGCTGCTCCAGAATAGTGGTAGGTTTCAACATGATTCTGCCTAGTCTCCTGTTGTTCAGGATCAAGAGAGTTCAGCAGCAAGTTTTTCTGGATACCTTCATCCTCTGAGTGGTCCATTAGATGGCCAGCTTTCCATCTTGAGTTAGTTTAGCTAGATCCTCAAAGACACATCACTCCAAATGAGGCAGTCGCATCAGATGAACTGCTGGGATGAAACCATCCTGATTGAAGGCAACTGAAAGAACAGCTAGATAATGACTCAGAATGCACAAAGTTCCCTTGACTGTGGTCTGATTCTTTCAGCAAGAAAGCTCACTGTTTTTCAATGCCATCTTTTCCTGCCTCAGTGGCTTCCTTTCTCTACCCCTCTCCATTCTACATCATCATAATAACTAGACATTGAGAGGTAAGGGAAATCAGCGCTACCAGAATACAAGGAAATCTGTCTGCCTTATAAGGGTGTCAGCTGCACTTCACAGTGGCATGTCTGGTCTTTGTTTCTGATTCTAAATTGAAACACTAACATTTAGCTGTTTAGGGTGAAGGGAGCTGAGCAGGAAGAGGACTTCAGGTATAAATCAAGGAATTCAGTGAGAACCTAAATGCAAAACAACAACACGCATTCTGCTAGTTCAAAAACTGGTACTACTGCATATAGAAGTTAGCAACATAATTATACTTTCAACTATGTTATGGTAGAGTGCAAGAGTGGAAACATGTTTTTCTCATCACTATGAGCATGTCACTCTGTAATGTGATGCTGCTGCTTCTCCCTTTAAGAGGTGAAGTTGATTTCTTTAGTCCTTGAATTTGAGATTGTTCATGCAACTTGCTTTTAGCAAATGTGATGGAAGCAGAGGTGTACTGTGGCTTTTTCTCTCTCTAGCTGACACAGAACAGAGAGAAGTTATCCTATCTGAGACTTCCTAGACCAGAGATTAGCAAAGTTTTTCTGTAAAAAGTGAGATGATAAATATTTTAGTCTTTGCAGGACATATGATCTTTGTCATAACTACTCAACTCTGTTCAACAAATGAGCATGATTGTGTTCCAAAATTAAAAAATGAATGATGGTCCATGAGCTGTAGCCTACAAATTCCTGCTCCACACCAGTCCACCTGCCAAACACCAGCCAAAACTCCAGCTGAATGCAGATGTCAATAGGCAAAGATAATATTTGGCACAGACTGGGAGAACCACCCAAATGATACCTGACTCATAACTTTGGGTGGTTTATTATTCAGGAGACAACAAATGATGATATCTTCTCTTGGAACTCATATGTTCCTTTGTTTATAAACTCAAGTACCAAATAAAATGAATGCTTTTTGATGCATCAAAGGATATTGGTGCATGAAACTACAGAGTACAAGTCAAAGACAAAATTTAGAGAAAGAAATAAGTCTCTCCAGAATGGCTGCAGCCCAATTTCTGTTTTTCTAAGAACTTAACAGCCACCAAGCCACAAATTCAAATGGAGAGAAGACTTGAAATGTGGGTATATATAAAACATTTTCATGAACCCCATGGTGGCAGCATCTTGGGTTTTGATAAGTTTAAAATAATTACAAATAAAAGGCCCATTGTTTATGATATTTACACAAAGTATAGGGTCCCCAGTGATACTAGGTAAAAACTAATATTGTGTGAGAAAATGGGCAGAGACAGCTTTGGAATCCATAGCCATGTGCTTGCATAATAAAATAAAAGCAGGAATTCGATTCATTTGTCTCAACTTATTTAGCCACACTTCTGATGGTAGTATTGCTATTTGGTATGTCATTTCTCTCCCTTGAAATTCTTAACTGTCACTTTAAAAACCTGACTGTTTATTATTACATGTCATTCTTCAAGTCCAGAACAATCACCAAAGGAGACATATGAGACATTCTTTTAATGCCAGGATTTACTGGAAATCACAATTTCTTCTTGCTGGAAAAAGAAAGAGGTAGAAGACAAAGATGACAGGGGCACCTGTGCTTAGTTACATATGATTTGAGACTCAAGTTAATAGCATGAAATATATTCATACAGTGAACTTCTGCAAATGTGAAATTTCTGTGCTTCAAATCGAAATTCATTATCAATGGAAAGGTTTAAAACCAGAGAAAATGACTGGGGAAAACTACTTGAAAATATAAAAGGCTTCAAAAGCAAGAGAAACACAAGATTAAACTAAAAAGAATGACCTGGTATTTAGTTGGTTCAGTAAGATTTTATATGCATAAAATCTTCATAATTATGAATGTACAAAGGAAATTATGATAGGAAAATGTAAAGGCTGAAATTATATACATATTCAAACAAAATAATGATAGGATTTATGAGAGACATAAACTATATAGGTTCAAATTTATGTTGGAACTAGGCATAGGACTTCCCCAACTGTCACCATATATATAAAATTTGTAAACCCTTGTTCAAATTCACATCACTGCAATTCTGACATGAAAACTAGTACCAAAAACAAACAAACAAAAATCTTCCTTTGAAGTAATTTGCAAATGATCTAATTAAATAAATGAAGTAAAGTTGAAATGGAGCAATTTTCTTACTTTTAAGTTTATTCACACAGTAATGAGAGTCAGGGTAACATGTGCCAACCCTGCCGCCTTTCAGGTGCAGACATTTATCAAATTTGACTTGAGAAATCAAGGAAGGCCAATTTCTTGAGGAACTGGTTTCCTGAAGAAACAGAAGAGTTAATTACTAGAGGCGGTGGGAGGGGGGAAGAGCATCTCAAGCTCAGGAAACAGCATGTGCACAAGCCAGTCTTGTGGTAAGAGGGAGAATTGTGCATGTGATGAATTAAAAGGAGTGTGCCGCCATTCAGTCGTTCACTAAGATCATAGAGTCATAGGCTGGAACGGGCCCTTGGGATGCCCTAGTTCAATCTATTCATTTTACAGGTGAGGAAACAGACTCAGAGGGGTTAAGTGACTTGGCCAAGGTGACACTGCTAATGAGTGGTGGAGCTGGGATCAGAGCCCAGGGCTTCTAATTACCCTTTTAATGCTTTTCCACCACACCATGCTGATTCTTTGTATCGGTGCTAATGAGTAGATCAAGATGCTGCAAAATTAGCATAATAATTATTTGTATATAAATACTGCATTTAAAATACTGCTGTATAACATAGCTTATCTTTCATGACCCACACCTACAAGCTGCCAAGGTATGACTCAGAAATAAATAATTAACAATTGGCTTTTCATCATTAAATGGTCCAGATCAACACTCAAGCTTGAGACTTCTATGTATTAACACAAACCCTATATTAATGCATTCTAGATTAATGACATTTTATATATTGTTTTATTTCTTTATTTAATAACCATAGTGCTGTTTTCCAAGCATTGTACTGGGACTAAAATCGTCTCATTTCAGTAAACAAGATCCAGTTGCTTCATTCAAGTTTATAATTCAGTAATTCTACTTATGCTTTACTCTTTTTCTCTTTGCATCTGAAAGCTGATATAAGTCTTTTGAGGTACAGCCTGGCACAAAAAGGATGAGATTTGTGGGCAGAATTTTGGAAGAATATCTCCCAAGAGAACATTCAGGACAGGTGACTTCTTAGATGAGAATGGTTTCGGGGTGGAGGGGATGAGGGTGGGTTGATGGGAGGAGATTGCAGTTGTTACTTAATTAGACCTTGGTTAGGTCTTCCAATTGAAATTACCTGGTGTTCTCCTATGACAGATTGCACTGCTTTGGAGAGCAGGTGATGAAATCCGGCCATTGAATTACACTGCACTATAAACTTCATTTGTTCTTGGGTGCATAGTGATTTGCTATAATAATGATCATCCATTTGCCAGACAGCTGAGATTTTTTAAAAGCTTGATTGCTTTTGGCATGGCATTATTAGTCCTGGAAGAAGGCAGCACATTTGTAGCAATTCTCAGCTTGAGCAAACTAGAATATTCACCTCCCACAAATGCTGGCCATTTAAGATCTGCGTGTTAGACTTTGGCATTTTTTTCTAGCAATTCTACAACAGCATACACACTTTTATTTTTCATTAACACCGTTGTGAATATGCCCATCTCTAAAATTTCAAGGGGGTTCACTTAAGCTACTGAGTTTTATGGACAGAAGGGCCAAGAAAAGTCCCCAAAGAAGAGTGCATGCTGTCAACTGTCAATTTTTTTTTCTTTTTTTTGGCTAATGAAAGCCAAACAATTGCAGACAAACCCTTTTCTAAGAAATGCACTACATATCTGGATCCAAATAAATACTCATCTGATAAGAATCTAAAAGCTCTACTGAATTACAGTGGATGAGAACATGATGATGGTGATTCTTTGAAGATTACTGAGGAAATCAACTCTCATGTCTGATTCTGATACTTTTTTAGTCCATCCATGTTGAAAATGTCTATGGAATGATTCTGTTGTACCTTGAGAAATGAAATTCATAGGCATGGATTCTCTCACACAGCAACTTTATATACAAAGATGAGAATAGAAGAAAGGTCATTTCCAAAGAAAGTGACATTTATTCTGTATTCACTGAAAAGCCAAAAGAATTTTCTCATTCACCCATACCGACTGAGCCCTGCATCTCCCTGAGAAGAGGTGAAAGAGACTGCTCCTATCTGCTCCTGCATCAAACTTCAGGCTCAAGACCTGTCCAGAAAAAACAAATGTCTTCTTTCAGGGATGAACCTGCTGTCCTCATCAGAGGACTTATTTTGTTTAGAATTCAAGCTCACTTGACAGGTATTCTATACTTTTTTCAATACAACTAAGCTAATGCCCACCTTCTTTCCGAACTGATTTCATCCCAGTATTACCCTTCATAGCTTTCTCTTATATAGTAAGACAATAGCTGAACAGGTTTACATATACATGTGTAAATATCTAGATTTTATACAGGTGTATGTCTAATATATGTATACATGGGATGTAGGGACATATATGTATGTGTGTATGTGTTTATGTATGTATATCATGAAAAGTTACAATACTTTCAAAAGGAACATAGGCAGGCATCAATTACTGAGGTTGGTGGAGGCCACGACCAAAGTCAAATCAACGTATCCTTCCCAAACCTCATATTAACCAACAACGCCATCAGATCGTTTCCTAAAGTCCTTGCTAACCAGACTGCCAGAATTGAGTTTGAAATAGCAAATGTGGCAGAGAAGTCAAGCAGTTTTTAAGCAGTGGCTTTACATAAATTTGAATCACAGTTCCATCCATTCCCAGGGTCCTACGAGGGCAAGGAGTGCAGGTGCTGTAGCAGAGAAAGGGAGAATACTGGTAGGATGGAAAGGTTTTCTGGCTTTCTTGTTTGCCTTAAGTCAGAGCTTTGTGGCCTCCATCACACATAATGAATAATTAAGAGTTTATTGTCTTTTGCTCAATTGAAACTGATTTTGTTGGAAGATTGCATTGCAGAATGGTTAATCACACAGATTTTGAAGATAAATCATGACTATGCCACCTACTAGTTTTGTAATCTTGAGTAAAGTCCTTAGCCTGTTTGTGCTTCTGAATCTTCACATGCAAAATAAATTTCATTTATTTTGGGTTATTGTGAAGATTAAATGAATTAATACATGTGAAGCAACTGTAACAAATCTTGACATGTGGTAAGCACTGTAAATTGTGAACCATTTAGGAATGCCCCATTGGAGACAATTTAGGTCACTCAGAAATTGTAAATTTTGAAAGGTGAGAGACCATGTTGTTCAAGTTAGGGCTGAACTGGAACTGTAAATCTCATGGTTGAATAATAAACAGAGTAATTATTGAAGAATTAACAGCAACTCTTATGGTATTACATTTAAGACTTGAACCTTACTCAAACTACTTTTAACATCTTTAATGTTTAAGGGCTATAAATGTCAGAGCTCACTAATTTCCTTGGCTTTCAATAAATGCCAGTGACTTTGAGAATTGCTATCTCTTTAGCTTATCTGGCAAGAAGAGCACAAGCTTAAAGGGTATGCAAGAGGACACTGATGACCCATTCTCTTCCCAGTGGAAAATGCAGGCTTTTGAAGTTAATCAGCCTCTGGGGCCCAAGTCCTTCTAGGGAGCTTTTATGTGGAGTCACTTGAACTAGGTGCTGAATGAGGTTCCTAAGGTCAGAGAAGACACAGCCCCTCTGTTAAAGAATGCCTACTCACGAAGGGAAATATGTTGACAAAGATATACAAATTACTCTAGAATCCTTGAGAATAAGATAATTTTATCTAATAAAATGTTTCAAATAACCAAAGCTTTTCCTATGTGGGTCTGCAAAAAAGCAACTTAAATATTTCAAATGGAAATCTTTTAAATAGAAGTTGAACACACTTGACCAGAGACTCTGGAGAAGAATTTTGCCTTTACTTAATAATGCAAGATCATCATTATGGACATCAATTATTGAGCTGCGCTACAGTGTAGGGGGCTACTGAGGTATGAAGGACTGTTTGCTCCTGTCCTAAATAAACCGAGATGAACATCCTTTTTATAGCTCTTCTGTTTCTTTCTTTTTTAGATAGGCTGTTAGCTTTCTTTAAATAACACAGCCTTTTCTCTTCTCTTAGTGGGCTGGACTTCCAGAAGAAACGTTTTCAGAACTCTGCCCAACTGAAAACAAGCCTACTAAAAATAAATAAATAAACAAATAAATAAAATTTAAGAAATTGATTAATTAAAGGAAACCATTTTCTTGAGTACCTCCCGTGTGTTAACAATCTCTGCCTTCACCATTACCAACTAGTACTCTAACAATTTTTGCAACATAAAGGAAGTGACTGGGCTCAAAGCCTTTCCTTGTGTGACCTAAATCAGTGCTTGTCTAAGTTTTGTATACCTAAGAAGCACAAGAAGAGCCTGGTGAAACGATTTCCTGGGACTCATCTCCAGAGACTCTGATTCAGTAGGTTTGAGGTAGGGGCCACACATTTGCATTTCTAACAAGCTCCCAGGTGATGCTAATGGTGGTGCTCACTGAATAAAATTTCCTGGATGATATAATTAAGAGATAGATGGAATGCCGTCCAATGACTAATGTCAGAGTGCACTATTTTCGTGAAATCACACTGTTTTGAATATGTTGACATAAATTTTGTCTAGTTAGACATACATTTTGCTCATTTAGGAGTCTGAATTATTATGCTCTTAGTAGCTACATTTTGTGGATAAGTCGGTAGCTCCAGACTCAGCGATGTTGCTTACATAACCGGTTCCTAAGCTGTCTATGCATATATAGGTATTTATTTCATTTTGGTAAATGTTGCTGGTCAGGTATTGTTATAAGTGCTGTTGATGAATACATCAGAAAACAAAGATGTGCAAATTCTTCTTCCTGGTGGATCTTGCATTCTGTAAGAGGGAGTCAGATATAACAACTAAAGTAAATAACAAAACATGATAATTTCAGAAAATGATAAGAGATGTGACGAACTTAAAAAAGACTGGCAGGATAGAGAATGATGACATGAAGAAGGCACTCCGGATTGGGTGGACAGGAGAGACCTCTTGGATGGGGTGGTATTTGAGCTGGTACCTCAGTGTCATGAAGGAACCAGGTCATTGAAAACTCGGCAAGTGAATCCCTTCTGATACAATGAAAAGCTCCTAAGCTGGGGAATTAGCTTAGTTTATTTAGAGGGAGAAAAAAGCCCATTGCGTTTGTGGTCTGCCTTGGTCACCAGGGAACAGTACAGGACACCTGGACAGAGTCAGAAAGATGACATAGTTGAAAAACTCTTATTTCGTCCCATTGCTGCATGGTGGCAAGGAAGAAAAATAAAACCATGAAGGTCGGGCACAGTGGCTCACGCCTGTAATCCCAGCACTTCGGGAGGCCAAGGCGGGTGGATCATCTGAGGTTGGGAGTTCCAGACCAGTCTGACCAACATGGAGAAACCCAGTCTCTACTAAAAATACATAATTGGCTAGGCATGGTGGTGCATGCCTGTAATCCCCACTACTCAGGAAGGCTGAGGCAGGAGAATCGCTTGAACCTGGGCAGCGGAGGTTGCAGTGAAGCGAGATCGTGCCTCTGCACTCCAGCCTGGGCAACAAGAGCGAAACTCTGTCTCAAAAAAATAAAAAAAACCATGAATGTGAGAGGAGTATCCAAGAAATTGAGAGAAGGACTTTGAGAAGAGCTGAGTAATAAGTGAGGATCCAAAGAGAGACAAGGGTGTACTTCGATGGTGTGCGTGTGAAGGAGACGGCTTGAAGAGACTTTTGACGAAAACAAGCTTCTCTGGTGGCCTGAGCCATACATGGAAAGAATTAGTTATATTAGATAGTAAAGTCTGTTTATGATCAGCACTTATTAATACTTAGAGGCCTGGCAATAGGTAAGGGCGGTAAGATGGCCTGGAATTTAGTTTGGTTATATATGCATACATATTTAAACAGTGATTAACTATAGCCATGAATTAAAATCACCTGATGCTGAAAACTACAGTGGCCTGAACCGCATTCCAGATGAATTAAATTGGTATCTGTGGGTATTTGGGCCTAGGGTGATATGCGTAGTTCTGATGCGCACAATACCCCCAGCTGAGAATCATTACCCTAGAGCAGGTGTTAGCAACCTTGACTTCATATTAGAATCACTTGGTTAAGCATCAAAAAATAACCCATGCCCAGGCCTCAACTTTCATCAATTAAATCAGAATTTCTGGGGGAAGGGGACCTGAACCTTGGTATTTAAAGAACAAACAAACAAAAACACCGCCCTCCCACCCCACCCTTGCCAAAGTTTCTCAGGTGATTCTAATGTACTGCTAGGGAGAAATCCAGCTTGGGGCTACAAAGATAAATGAAACAAGGTCTCTCTTCTGAGTTTACACTCTAATAGGAAAGATGTGAATAAATGCAGGGCAGTGAGCCACTCTTTGTAACATTAAAAATAAAAAGTGGAGGAGCATTAGAGGAGAGAGGGAGTTATTTTGTAACTGAGGGATGGAGCAGGGTGGCCAACTCATCCAGGCTTGCTGGGAATTTTTCTGGTTTTAGAACTGAAATTATAAGTCCCAGGAAACCTCTCAGTCTCATGCAAACCGGAGTAATTGGTCACTCTAGTTGGTGGTAGGATTATCTGATGAAAGTTTTGAATGGTAAAGGGCCTACCAAGTGGGCTGTATGGAAGTGCAGGGGAAGGTCGAGATGGGTCCATTTCAGGCAGTGACGACGACTTGCAAAAAGGTCCGCATGGATCAGGGCTTGGAAGCACAAGGAGCTTAGTTCTGTGGTGTGAAGGCTGTGAAGTGGGGTCAGAAGATAAGTCTGGAGAGGTAGCTCTAGGTCTTGAATGGACTTTCTTATATGTCCGGAAGCTCTGCGTTTCATCCTGAGGGCATCGTGGGAGTCATTGATAATGTTGAAGCAGGTGGTGGGAGAACATAGTTGTGCTCTTCCCTGAATTTGGCTGTTCATTTTAAAAAGATCCCGGAGGAGGCTCTGGGGTCAGACGCTTTCAGCGTCCGCTTTCAGCACCGCAGACTCATTCTGGGACCAACTCATTTAACCTCTCTCTATATGCCAGACTCCTTAGGAAAACACAGGGGTCACAATTTTCCCAAGGCAACATTCAGATGAAAGCAGTTTTTATCTCTTGTGAGAATGCTTCAGATGAAACAGCTTAGGAAGTTGCCCAGTATTCAGACATCAGATTTTGTGAGGCTCTGAAGCCCATCTGGGCTTTGCCACACAACCCTAACAAGTTCATCAAGTGGAGTCTCGCGGTAGCAACCCTAAAGAACAGAGCTTGTCCTCTAACCCAGATGGTGTGGAGATTAATGAAGTTTAGTTTGAAAGAATTTTGCACTCTTGGAGGGAATTTCTCACATAGATGTTTCTGCTATTGTAGAAATAATAGTGGCATCACAACCAAATAAAACATAACTAATTTTCCCAAGTCAGTGTGTTTCCTTGCTGGAAAAGACCACACCAATGACAATCCCATTTTAATACCTGAAGTATTCTGATGCAACATTAACCTTTGGTGGATTATAACATTTTGATATCACTATTGTATCAATATTTTTGTGCTCCTTCTCCATACACTAATCCGTTTAATTGAATGGGTCTTAGATAACATTTCATGTTAACTTTTACCTCATCTTCCTCACTCTCCCCTAATTTTAAAAGAAGCAAAGAAACAGCCTACCGAGTCTGATATGGTTTAACTGTGTCACCATCCAAATCTCATCTTGAATTGTTGTTCCCATAATCCCCACATGTGGTGGAAGGGGCCCAGCTGAAGGTAATTGAATCATGGGGGCAGGTTTTTCCTGTGCTGTTCTCGCGATAGTGAATAAGTCTCAAGAGATCTGATGGTTTTATAAAGCACAGTTCGCCCGCACCCACTCTTTTGCCTGCTTCCACATAAGATGTGCCTGTGCTCCTCCTTCGCCTTCTGCCGTGATTATGAGGCTTCCCCAGCCATGTGAAACTGTGAGTCCATTAAAACTCTTTTTCTTTATAAATCACCCAGTCTTGGGCATGTCTTTATTAGCAGTGTGAGAATGCATCAATACAGAGTCCTTAGTTCACAACATCACAAAGAACAAAAAGAGGAATAATAAAAATAAGTAAACAATAAAAATAAACCACAAACATTAGTCCTTGAAAGTGATGTATCTACATAAAGTACGTGGAATTTGTCAGTATGGGAGATTTGCCTCTTCCATTTGTTCATTTAGTCAACCATTTACTTCCATTAATTTGGACACCTGGATATTCATTTTATACTTTGGATTATAACCCAATACTATGTTATTTATTTTCTTGCCCAGAATATTCCGTATTGTTCAATGAGGGAGCTCTTTCAATTGCTTCTTGTGTGCCTTTGACCTGCTCCATTCTTTTGTTTTTTGAATCCTTTCTTCCTTACTGGCATAACAAGGTGTTCCAGGCACATTTGTATATTCCCTGTCCCAGCCCTAGAATTAGCCCACTTCTTAAGCTGGAGAAGGACATTAGAAAACAAAATCAGGGTGCTGGCATGTCACCTTTGTTTTTGAGAGTTGTCCTTAGCCTGAAAATATGACAATTTTGTCTGTATCTGGAATGCTGATTTACTGTTAACTCTGCTTTACGAATTTTACTGAAAGCAAATTCTCTTTAGCTTTTTGGATGCACGCAGTACCATCCTTAAATTCAGCTATGAAACTTATACACTGTTTTCAGGAGCTACCAGTCATGTGTTTGAGATTCGATTTCTGACTTTCTAGTTCTTCGTCCTATTCTTCATGTTCTGGTGGATTTTCCAGAGTTTCCTATGTGTGCCTTGCTCTATTTTTGGTTTGTCCTATCACCTACTCAGGCACTTCTTTCTTGCACCTGAGCTTAGTGAAGATAATAGCTAAGGGAGGCCTTGGCCCGCTATGATGTCCCAGTACCTAAAGTACTATTTGGCATACAGTGAGCACTCAATACCTATTTGTCAAGTGAAATAATTAATGAATACATTCTGATAATAGGATTCATGAAGATACTATTGATCAGCAATAGCTTAACATGATATTCTTTTGAGGTCTAAATTGGTGAAAACTGCAGATGAGATCATTGGTGATACTACGTTAAAGTGATGACAGCTGTCTGGGTTGATTAATCCCGCCATCTTCTCTCTCCATCACCTGTTTTTCATCATCCAGTTTAATAATACTATGTGAGCTTCCTACTCCCTGTCTAGCATGTAAGAAACTTGGCAATTATCACTCTGTCCTAACAACAAATAGAAAGCTGAACAAGCCAAACAATAAAAAATTATTCTTAAAATCATCAGAGAAGTCATGTCACAGGGCAATCATTGTTCCCCAAAATTGGAGAGACAGACAGATGAACACAGACAGTCACAACTTACCAGAGCAGGAACCTCTTTGGAACCAGAGCCAAAGAAAGAAAAAATCTGAACCATAATGGAGAAATTGCTGGAGGCTCAGAGTGCAAGTGCCTGAGGGGTTCTTCCTGCCCACTGCACAAATAAAGACCATGGCATTGCAGTAAAGAAAGTTTAATTGACACAAAGGTGGCTGTGCCACATGGAAGACGGAATTATTACTCAAATCAGTCACATCTCAGGATGGTAGATTAGTTTTCCAAAGGCAGTTTGGGGAAGGGGTAGAGGTGGCCAGCTAATGGGTGCTTGCTGCTGATTGTTTGGGGTGGAGATAAAATTGTAGGAGGCCGAAGCTGTCCTCTTGAGCTGAATCACTCCTGGATGGAGTTACAGGAGTGGTAGAGCCAACAGTCCAGGTGGAGCCATGGGGGTCAGACATGCAGAAAACCTGAAAAGACATCTCAAAAGGCCAATCTCCAATAGTGAAGCTGCTTCTCTCACAAGAGAGACCAGTCCACAGCTTACGACTTCAGGCTTCTCTCCTTCCCCTAGTCAGATGGTCTCTCATTAGTTTACAGAGGTGGTTGAGTTTTGGGGAAGGGCTATTATCATTTAAACTATAACCTAAATGTCTTCCAAAGTTATCTCTGCATAAAAGCCCAGGAATAATTAAGGGAAAGGAAAGATGGGGTGTGGGTTAGATCAGATCTCTTTTACTGCCATAATTTTCTCACTGATACAATCTTTGCAAAGGCAGTTTCAAGAGTAAACAAGCCTGGGAGTAAAAAACTCTGGGGGACCCACTTGCACTCATGGCCCACAGTTATCTGAGTTTAACCTTCAAGGGCTAAACCAGGTTCTCATAGTGAATATCAGAGAAAAATCCTCTCATGCTTCCAGAAGAGGAAGGGAAAATGTAGTCATTTTGAAATACACTAGAGCACTTCATTTTTCTTAACAAGGCCTGTCATTAAAAGAAACTATTTTACTGGGGCCTAAACTATTGGAGTTTTATAGAGCCTAACTGACCTGGGGGAATGAAAATACTCAACTCCAGCACACTCTAGGTATCCTGTCCTAAGAGCTTAGTGTGGGACTAAGAAGCACATGCAAAAATGTCCAGAGGTACAGATTCATCAAAAGACTAATATCTAATCATAGGACTATATAATGCATTTGCTGCCCACCACACTGCTAAAGGCATATTTACCACAATTCCCTTTACCCAGTGTATCGTATCCAACTAGAAAGAAAAAAATTGCAAGACATACTTAAAACCACAATTTAAAGAGAAGGAGCAAACATTAGAAGTAGACTCAGATATGGCAGAGGTGTTGGAATACTGTGTGAGGTACCAGACATCAATCCATTTACATCCTATGTAATCCTTACAACCTCAAGAACTAGGTATTATTTTAGTCATTTTACAGATAAAACATGAGGCTCTGAGAGGTTAAGTAAACTGTTAAAGGACCCACAGCTTCTAAGGGCAGGTGTAGAGGTCATCAAGACACCATGTGGTCCAGGGAGAGCCTTTGTAATGATGCTTACCTGCTACAGTTGTGCCTTCCAGTATGGAAGCCACTAGACGTTGGTGGCTATTTAAATGTAAATTAATTAAAATTAAGGTTAAATATAATTAATTTTATTTCCTCATTTGCATGAGCCAGGACTCATGAGCTCAATGGCTGGTTGGGCTAGTAGTTATTATATTAGACTGAGCAGATATAGAATAGTTCCACTATTGCAGAAATGTCTATTGGGTAGTGCTATTTAGAGTATTAATTAGCAGACCAGGAAACAACCTCCTTCACACCCAAGTTGAAAAGCACTTGGGCTGCAGATCAACTTCTGCTTCTTTCTTCCCACATTTAAGTCAAAGTTCCTGGCTCAGCATCTTCTCTTATTAGTATAACTGGACACCCCCTAGAGGAAGATGTACACATTACCAGTAATTGACATGGTCTCCCATTGGTGGCCAAGTAGTGCCTTCCTGTTTAAGCAAAAAGCAGCTGATGCAGGTTTCACTCTATCTCTTCCTACAGCAGCAACTTAGAGTGGATGCATTCTGCTTTTTTATTCTTGTCTCAAAATTTATTTTTGTTAGTCTTGCAATATTCTAGCTTATCCAATTTACATCTGCCCTTCAAAGGCTTATATTCTTTTTTTCTCTCTAATCTCTAATTTGATCTGGGACTAATGTCAAATCTTTTTCTACAGCTCTGGTACATACTTCTTATAAACAGACATCACCCCCATTTGAAAATTGAGACAAGAGTGTGCCTTCTTGGATAATGTAGATAAAGGTTGCTTTTGTAATTGTTAGACTCAAAGTTTTTTTTTTTTTTTTTTTTTTAAATACAGAGTCTTGCTCTGTTGCCCAGGCTGGAGTGCAGTGGTGTGATCTTGGCTCACTACAACCTCCACCTCCTGGTTCAAGTGATTCTCCTGCCTCAG
This sequence comes from Symphalangus syndactylus, assembly GCF_028878055.3. Lineage (NCBI taxonomy): Eukaryota > Metazoa > Chordata > Mammalia > Primates > Hylobatidae > Symphalangus > Symphalangus syndactylus. The sequence continues at coordinate 30,890,138 of NC_072438.2, forward strand.
CCTCCTGAGTAGCTGGGATTACAAGCTTGTACCACCATGCTTGGAAAATTGTGTTTTTAGTAGAGATGAGGTTTCACCATGTTGGCCAGGCTGGTCTCAAACTCTTGACCTCAAGTGATACACCTGTCTCGGTCTCCCAAAGTGCTGGGATTACAGGCATGAGCCACCACACCCAGCCACAAAGCTATCTTTTAAGGAGAAGATGCTTAGTTCCTGAGTAAGAGCTTGTGTAAACCTGGGGGTTATTGAGATAGCCAATGGAACTCTCAACTCCTCTCTGACTTTCTAAATAAAAGTCTTTCACAACACAGCTGTCCGTTTGGGAGAGTAAGTAGAGGGAGGGAAAAAAGCCATATATGGGGTTTGTGTGTGTGGTCATGTCTCCAAGAAACAGGGAACAACAGGCTGTGTGCCTCACTCTTGATTTGCTGTTATTCTTTTTTTTTTTTTTTTGATACGGAGTCTCGCTCTGTCATCCAGGCTGGAGTGCAGTGGCGCAATCTCGGCTCACTGCAAGCTCCGCCTCCCGGGTTCACGCCATTCTCCTGCCTCAGCCTCTCCGAGTAACTGGGACTACAGGCGCCCACCACCACGCCCGGCTAATTTTTTGTATTTTTTAGTAGAGATGGGGTTTCACCATGGTCTCGATCTCCTGACCTCGTGATCCGCCCGCCTCGGCCTCCCAAAGTGCTGGGATTACAAGCGTGAGCCACTGCGCCCGGTGATTTGCTGTTATTCTTGCTTTTTTTTTTTTTTGAGACCGAGTCTCACCCTGTCGCCCAGGCTGGAGTGCAGTGGAGCCATCTCGGCTCACTGCAGCCTGTGCCTCCCGGGTTCAAATGATTCTCCTGTTTCAGCCTCCTGAGTAACTGGGATTACAGGTGCACACCACCATGCCTGGCTAATTTTTTGTATCTTTAGTAGAGATGGGATTTCACCATGTTGGCCAGGCTGGTCTTGAACTCCTGACCTGGTGATCTGCCTGCCTCAGCCTCCCAAAGTGCTGGGATTACAGGGTGAGCCACCACGCCCAGCCTATTCTTGCTTTTTGTATTTTATTTTAAATATCTCTGGGACAAGGAAACTGTGTGTTTTCCCAGGGAATGTTAGCACAGTGGAGAGTGGTCAATATTTTAAAGGCCTTTCTTGTTTGAGGATTAAGAGGAGTAGGTGTGATGGATGAATGGGGAGAGGCTAGTGAAATGCCCCTGGAAGCTGGAAACAATTCAAAGCAGCTTGCCTGCTGCACCTATCTTTAGGCTTAGTACAGCTACTCAGATTTCCCCGAGTTGATAGTCAAATATGAAGTGATTATAAACAAAAGAAAAAGAAACAAAACGAGATGAATTGCTCCCAAGGAACTTAAACAGAACAAGGAAGGAAGTCCCAAATATCAATCATATGAGACCCGAGTTTTCTGTATGCACTTAAAGCCTCAATTACCTAAGATGAGAGAAACTGAAACTCAGGAGTTTCTTTTTTTTTTTTTTTTTTTTTTGAGACGGAGTCTTGCTCTGTCGCCCAGGCTGGAGTGAGGAGTTTCTTATTAACAACTTAAAGCTCAGACCCCTTCATAAAATTTCAATTCATTCAAGGCCTTGGCACAGAGATGGAGTCCTCTGTGATTTTTTTTCCCTGTTAGAATTGGAGACCTGATTTGGAAACACCACAATAAAACTAACTCAAATTCCCAAAGCACAAAATGCAGAAGCAGACATTTATTTCTTCAATACAGTGGAGATTTTCTATAAATTTAACTTCTGACTAGAAAACTTTTTACATTGGAAAATTTCAGCAATGAAATTTCAGTAATAAGCCAAATGCAGGTCTGCTCGAGGTCGAATGAAATTTAGATGAAAAATCTAGGATTATCAAAAAGAATGAGGGAACTTCAAGTTTCTGTACATCCAAGGTCAATGGGTTGGATTCTTTCATTTTTGATTTTTATGGCAGCACATAATTTCTCTTTCTAGTTGGCTTTCTGCTTTTTTCAAGCAATAAGTTTTGAGTTAAAATAGTATACCTCACTTCTAATCAAGCCTTTATGTTTTCCTATGTGAATATTTCTATAGTACCTATCACTTTAGCATGCTATGGATTATTTTCCTTCATAGAAAATAACAACACATGAAATAGTCCTTTAGTAATATTTTCTTTTTTCTTTTCTTTTTTTTTTTGAGGGGGGGGCCAGAGTCTCGCCCTGTCACCCAGGCTGGAGTACAGTGGTATAATCTCAGGTCACTGCAACCTTCGCCTCCTGGGTTCGAGTGATTCTCGTGCCACAGCCTCTGGAGTAGCTGGAACTATAGGCACCTAACACCATGCCTGGCTGATTTTTGTATTGTTAGTAGAGATGGGGTTTCACTATGTTGGCCAGGCTGGTCTTGAACTCCTGACCTCAAGTGATCTGCCCACCTCGGCCTCCCAAAGTGCTGGGATTACAGGTGTGAGCCACTGTGCCTGGCCACCCGTAATATTTTCTAGCAGGATGTATTAATCCTAGTCATTTAATTATTGAGAAACTGAGTTATAAAGGAATGAGTCCATGGTGAGCAGTTCACATTGAACTTATCTTCTTCTAAATAAGAAAGGATATAACATTCATTAAGCATCTATTTCCATACCTATTTTCTCATTAATTTGTAGCATATACTCTTTATAGCAATCGTTGGGGAAAGCACCCTAGTATTGTCTGTTTCTCTCTGCATTGTTGCCTTTCGTTCTGATGCCATCATAGCACCTTTATCATTCACTCTTTCTAATAAGACTGTAAATTATTTATGGGCAGCGATGGTGCTTTGAACTTGTGTTTCTCTGTCATAATGCCTAGCATAAATACTCGAACACAGTCTAATCTAAATGACAATCGTGACGAGATGCCTGCCAGACCAGTTGTTGGAGACCTCCAGTTTTAACTTAAGAGGCCTCACTTAAACCTCACCAGTTTTTAACTTAAGAGCCTCCCAAAGGCTGTGTCTTTGGGAGAAAGCGAATAGGGGCTGAGGGGATATAGGAGGAAACCAGGGAGAATCTTCATCCTGCAAGATTTCCCTCAGATCAACGTTGTCTCCGTAGTTTCTCTTGTGGGAGCCTTACCCTTTACTTATGCCATGTTGAATAGAGGGAAGGACTCAACAGAAGGGATTTATGGCTGAAAGCTTCCTTAATTATAGGCTAGTATAATAAGTCCTTCCACTATCTTAATGATTGGGGAATTAAGAAGCTCCTTAATAGAAATTGACAGGTTCCATTGTCATTGCAAAGAAGGTTCTGTTACGGTCTAGAGTACCCTGCCAACCATCCAAGGATTTAGGGTTCCCCAAAGGCTCATTAACATCTTAGACCATAAGGTCTCCAAAGGAGGCACTAATGGTCCACCTCTTTATGATCTGAGGATAATGACTGCTTGACATGCGTATCCATTGAGATGATAATGGCTCTGTAAAAACTGTTACGATGTCAGCAGCCAAAAAAACATCTCATTTGCACTTTATAATCTTTGGTTTCTAATATACTATAGTATTTAAATTATGCTAAAATTATTTTACGAATCTGGTTTAATAGAGGGAATGCATATGATGCTCTTTTAAAAAAATCAAAAGTCTCTTAAAAACAGCTGTTATCACCCTTATATCACTGCATAAAGGGTAAGATTAGTAAAGCTCTTATAGCACCAAAATACTTATGAGTAATTGAATAAAAAACAAAGACTTAAATTTCTCGTAATTTACATACACATTTACTCCAGGGAGTGAAAAGAAATTCTCTTCTTAGAATGCCCCCAAACAGAGAAGCCCATAGTGATGATAATACTAATAGGAGAGACTGTCAACTCACACCAAGTGCTTATTATGCATCTTGTCCTGGACTAAGTAATTTTCCTGCATCTCATTTTCATCTTTGCTGAAACATCTCTGAGGGGGCATCTCTCTTGCCCTCACTGTACAGATGAGAATAGGGAGGTGCACAGTGGTGAAAGATGCTGTCCGTGATCCTCAAGGTGGCGCATAGCAAGGTGCAATTCAAATCGATTCACTCTGGCTTCAGACTTGTGCTGTAACTATGAGGATTGTGTGCCAGAAAGAGTTATGGGTTTCAGAATCAGGAGAAATGGGCTTATGCTTGGCCACTAACTAGGTATGTGAACTTGGAGAATTTATTTCACCTCTTGGAACTTTCTGGACTAGTAAATCTTGAAAGCATTTTTTAGTACCAACGTTTTTACTGACAAGGACATCTCAGTAGCAGAATCGAAGTCAGAATTTTCACATTATTCTCTCAATAGCTACCAGTATTCATGAGTAGTAACATCGTTTTCCCATTGTAATTCAGTTTGGCTGAATGGTTTTCCACTTTGGTACCAAAGTGCTGATTTTAAAATAATCTTACTGCTTATAGAAAGCATATGGAAAAAAACCATCCCATATTATTGTTTAACTCTGTAAAGTATACCAAAAACCGTTTTTCCAATCAATTTCTATTTGACTTTAAACAAGGGAAAAATGGAGATGATTGTAAACAAAAATCTATTAGTCAGTGTTAGTACAGCCTTTTTATAGCTCTAAGCATTTCCCTGTGTATAAAACATAAGAAAGCAAATTAACATTTTAAAGAGATTTCTCTATTGAGTTATCTTTAATAACAAACCAGCATAAAAAGGAAGAATCTTGTAATAATAATTTTCTAAAAATCTGCAGATGCTCTTACAGCCTTGAAGCTTAGCTATTTGTTGGAGCTAAAGCTGCAATACCCAGATTCTTCCACTAGAGGGGTGAATTGTTCCTAATGAATAAGATCTCATTGGGGAGGGGGACAGACTGGTGCTGATAACTTAACAATGATACTGTGGACTCCAAAAATATTCTTGGAGTGGCTTTTACCATAATATTCATATTCAGTGAAACTAGCTATAGGACAGAGTGACAGAGAAGAGGTTTTAACTATCAAGTCCTAATGGAAGTACAATCTTGTTATTATGAAATTATTTAGGCTGTGGATGGGAAAAGAAAAGATAGTTGTATTCAAGTTGTAACAAAAGATGTCAATTTGGCTGCAGAATGATAGATGAAAATAGAACTTTTAGGGGACGCTATGGTAATTCTGAGTATCAGGAGAAAGTTCACTGAGAACCTCAAACATTTGTGGTTACTACAGTTGTCTTGCAGAAATACAGTTATTGCAATTTTTACACAAAACATGATTAATTAGAAAAACAATAGGCCTGGGCATAAATAGCCAACATTCTCTACTTTGTTTTTTAAGGAGAAAGGAATGTACTGCTGACAAATTCTCTTTAGCTGCACAGTTCATTTCCTATTTGCTACTGCGTTCTCCAGGAATGGTGAAACGTCTGACTGTAGCAGGCAAAATATTGAAGGAATAGAAGTGTCATAAGCCACAAGGTTGGCCAAAAATATGTATTAGTATATCCTGACAATCATTGTTTAAAAAAGTAAAAGTCAAAAACTAGCTTCTAGTGTTCTAGCAAAAGCAGAAATGCTTTAAGCAAATAATTTCAAGTTATTTCCAGTCCAATGTTGCACATTGACTTTATGTGCACAGAATGTAGACATCATTTTGACATGTTGCTGATGGAAGAGATGCAAAGAAATAAAAATGAGCAGAAAAGAGGTATTTCAAAGGAGGCATACATATATATGTATATATCTTTTTTTTTTTTAAGAGAAGTTCATATGTTAGAGGTTGTTTCCAGTAGTTTCCAAGCTTTTTAAAGGATCCTTCTTGAGGAGACTTTACATAAAACTCTCCAGCAATGCACAGTCCTTTCAGTTTGTGTCAAGGAACAGTTTCTGACACAGTAAGAAATACTAGCTGGTGTCTGGGATAAAATTTACTTCCATCACACACACACACACACACACACACACACACACACACACACACACAGAGTCAATCCTTATTATTCACACATCCTGTATTTGCAAATTTGCCTACTTGTTAAAATTTATTTGAAACCACAAAATCCATATTTCAGGTGATTATTGGTCATTCCTAGGCATGCATGGGGTGGGAAAATTTTGATCTGACCATATGCAAATACCCAGGTGAGGCTGACATAGCAACACTCTGCCTTCTTACTTCAGCTCTGATTGTAAACAAGGGTCTTTTTTGATCCATTTAGTGCCTTTTTGTGTGTGTGCTTTTTTGTTTGTGCTTTAAAATGGCCCTTAAGTGTCATGCTTAATTGCTGTCTAGTGTTCCTATGTGCCAAAGGCTGGGATGTGCCTTACAGAGAAAATACATGTGCCAGATAAGCTTGCAAGTTCAATGTTAATGAATCAACAATAATATTTAAAAAGGTGACTTTAAAACATGATTATATATTGGTCGATTGATTGAAATGTGACCAGAGGCTCACAGGAACCTGACCTTTGCTTTCCCTTAGGAAAGTTCAGTGCCCATTAGCTCAGTGTTGGCAGAGACTTCATAGAACACAACCACTGTGAATAATAAGAATCACGTGTGTGTACAGAGAGTGGAAGGCAGAGGGAGAGAACAGGGAAAAGAATCATAATTGTGAATAACAAAGTGTCCTTCACTTTGGAATATTCCTCTCTGCTGACAAAGACAAAAGCATTTATTTTAATTTTTGCATTCAAACCAAACTCAATAGAATTAGATCAAATACTCCAAAACTGATGAGGGGGAAAACACCCCACTACAACAAAGGCTGATATTAAACCATTACCAGCAGTATAAATGAAGATTTGGTATAATAAGTATGTGTCTGCCAATAGCATAAGGTTAGCTCTAGTCTGCCCAGGACTCCTTCTCAGCTATGCCAACTGCTACAAATGTGATCTTAGATGATTTATGAAAAACCTTTAGCCTCAGCTTCTTCATCTGAATAAATAGAAATATCTATTCAAATAGTTTCCATGAAGTTTGTATAATTTATATAATACATCAAGCATAATGATTATCTTATCAATGAGCATTATTTTACCTTTTGTATTCATTTTTCCTAACAGTTTTTCTTCATGTCCCATATAGAAAAAAAATTAAGACTATGCTCTAAGCAATCAATAGCTTTTAATTTAGGATCAGTCATTTATGATCTCCAGTGTCACCCAGCTCCTTAGCATTTCTCCACAGTTCTTGTGTGGTCCTTTGTCAGTCAGTTCCTGTACCCATTACTTACAATACCTATCTGGAGCTGTCTCCGATATTCTCCTCCTCCTACCTTATCATTTCCTTTGCTCCTCTCCCACATGGCCTGGATGTCTGCTGCAAAGGACTGAATGTTTGTGTCCCCCCAGAAGAAATTGTGGTAAAATCTTACCCCACAATGTGATGGTGGGAAGGTGAAGCCTTTTGGAGATAATTTGGGTCATTAGTCCTCAAAAATGAGACTATGGCCCTTATAAAAGAGGTCCCAGACTGTTCCCTAGCCCTCTTTCCACCACGTGAAGTTACAATGAGGAGTCAGTAGTCACAAACCAGAAGTCTAGTATGAGGGAAATATGAGAAGAAAGACTGAAGAGGTAGGCAACGGACAGATCAGAAAGACCTAGTGAGCTAAGACAAAGAGAAGCCCTCTTTTGCAAGAGCAATAAAGAGGCACTGTGGAAAGTTAAGGAGAGCTGTGATATCAGATTTTTGTTTCAGGAAAATTCAAATTTGACAGCAATGGGGAGAATGGATTGCAGGGATCAAGATAAATGCTGGGAGACCCATTAGAAGCTTATGGAAGTAATCCAGGTAAGAAATGGATTACTTACTGTAGCCCAACCACACTGGCACCCTGATTTCAGACTTCTAGCCTCCAAAACTGTGATAAGTAAATTTCTGTCATTTATAAGCCACCAAATCTGTGGTAGTTTGCTACAGCAGTCTTAATGGGCTAAGAAACCTACTACAGAGAAAATAAACACTTTCAGAAGATAATTCCCTCAGCTTCCTCCTCTATCCCCTAAGACACAATTACGTGCATCCACCCCTATCCTTGGGTATGTATCTTTTATTAGGGTCTTAGCAATTTGTGGAGAATTACACTAAATGCCCAACATATTTATCTTATTTAGTCCACATGACAAATCTTTGACATAGTTCAACGCTTGGTACCCCAGGTGTGCCTCATTGAGGAAGATTCTGAGGCTAAATGGCAGGATAATGAGGAAGGGGTCTATGATAAACCCTTTGTATGCTGTGTGCACAAGAATGCGTTTTGGTGGTCCTTTTGCCACGTGGTTGCCATCTCTCCTCTTGCAAATCTTTCAGTCTCCTATTGGCATTCTTTTTTTCTCTGTTCACTCCTTAAGTGTTGGCATTTCCCGGTGTTACACACGCGCCATATGCACGTCCACTCTACATTTTCTTGAAGGCTGACTGCATCCACTCTTACAGCATCACTTTCTTATGTGAAGGTGACTTCTACTTCTCCATCTTTGGACCTTACTTATTTTCCTCCTAAGTCAGACCTCTAGTTCCATGTGAATTTTTATAGGCATGTGGCCCTCAACATAGCCAAAATGGAAGTCACCATTTGACCTTCTGAACTTTCTTTTCCCGGAGTGACTGCCGTCTCCAAGAGCAGCATGGCGATCAGCTGACTTCCTCCCCATGCCACACACCCAAAGCCATTCTCAAGCTCCACCTTTACGACTACCCTTCATATTCGTCACTCAAAAAGTCCTGTTAATTTGACCCATTGAATATTTCTGAGATCTGCCCTCTCTTTTCTATTTTCTCTACCATTTACTTAATTCAGATTCACATCATTTCTTACCTGTATTACTGCCATAAGCTTCTAGTGGGTCTTCCAGAATTTATGTTGATCCCTGAAATCCACTCTCCCCACTGCTGTCACATTTGAATTTTCCTGAAACAAAAACCTGACCATATCACAGCTCATCTTAACTTTCTACAATGCCTCTTTATTACTCCTGCAAAAGATGACTTCTCTCTGGCTTAGCTCACAAGGTCGTTCTGATCTGTCCCTTGACTACCTCTTTAGCCTTTCTTCTCATTTGTCCCTGATGCTCACTCCCATATCATAGTCACACTTAATTGCTCTCAGTTTCTTAATCATGATAACATACTGTATTTTGCTTCTAAGACCTTGTACTTGCAAATCCCCTTTCCTGGAGCCATCTACCTTCTTCTTATCAAAATAGCCTCCTAATATGTTTAAAAAATTAACTCAAATACCACCTACTTCACAAAATCCTTTTCAAACAAAGTCTCACATGATCTCTATTGGGCATTTTTATAATATCTCATTCTTAACTTAGAGCACATAACACATGATTTTGTAATGGCCTGCTTACTTGTCTGTCCCTGTCTTCATGTTCACTCAGAAGCAGATTCTGACACAAGGGTTCAAATGCAAATAGTGTATAATGTAGCTGAGTTCAGGAACCTCTGGTAGGAGAGTGGAGAAATGAGTCAGAGGAGAAAAGAAAGCCAATAAGGTGTGTGTCCTCATGTAAGTTACCACTATTGGTAACTGGAACATAAATCTGCTAAGGAACTGTGGGAATCAGTTTTGAAGATATGACTCAGAATTGTTCCTATTGAAGGGTTGAGGGAGCTGGGTTATTTATACACCAATACCCATTAGTCACTGTTGAGGGGCTGTTAATAGGGTGGGAGTGTTGGTGGGTAGAAGATAATTTGGGGACATGTCCAGTCTGCTGTGTTACACAATTCCTTAGCAAAAAGATGAAAATGCTATGATTGGAATTCAGGTTGGTATGCACGTGAACACAAGGCCCCAGAGCATAGGGACAGAGCACCAATCTAGCAGTCATCTACTTGAGAACTGGGGTCACTACCTGAATGTTTAATGTTAGAATATTAATTTCCCCATAATAGCACATGTAATAAAACTCAAGTGAACATTTTAATCCAGTTTTATCAGACTTGAAATTCTTAAGTCTTTTTCCCACATCAGACAGCCACCCATCTAGACGCCAAATAGGAGAAAGGATGAAAATGAGGAGTGTAAAGGCAAGCTATCAGTATAAAACAGGTACAATGGAGACTTTAGAGATGTTAAAATGTGCCTAAAAATTTCGGTTTAATTATGTGCAAAGAACTATGTTTTTCCTATGGGATCACAAAGAATAAGAGACCATCTCATTTTCAAGTATATCGTTATCTATGTGTATTTGGGTTTTTATGTATGAGTTTGTGTGTGTCTGGGGGGAAGGGTGGTGGTGGTAGTGGTAGAATAGACATATATGCCACTTCAAGGAAATTTCTAGCAAAGAATGCCTATGCCACCCAACTAATTTAACTTTTACCAGCTTTATCATGGCCATAAACATTTCTGTAGGAAAAATTTACTTAGAATAAACCATTGTGTAGTGAAAAGAGCAAATCAGTAGAGTGTCAAAAGCCGTGGATCCTATGCATAACTTTGCAGCAAAATTGCTGTATTACTTCTAGTAAGTACTGATTTTCCTGGCCTCACTTTCCTTATCTGTGGAAGGGGGTGAAGGCAAACGACCATTATTATTTGAGGAGCTCTAAGGTCCCTTCCAGATTTATAATTGTCATGTTGTGCCTTAAAACAAGCTGTAAACTAGATAGTTTCAGATGGATGTTCTTAAATTCCTTTTTCTCCAAATGAGTTCTGTGACAGTTTAGTATTTGCTTTTTAAAAGAATCCTTGCATTTTCTTTTTTTGATGACTAAAAGTAACTCATTGATATTCCAAACAGGATATTTGTTAAGCCTTCATTTCACAATATGACCCTTTGCACATTAATAGTCAGAAAACTAAGACTTAAATAAATAGAAATTACTGTTTGTCCCAAGGATTAAAAGAGAACAAGTTTGTTATTGTAAAATAATTTTCACAAAGAATATTAGAAGGCCATGCATAGGTTTTATAACAGGACAGAACAAATTCAATTTTCTAAGTTAAGGCCTCAGAAGAATAAGTATTATATATAAATAACATAAATTTTAAATGTACATGTATTAATTTATAATTATATATAGTATATAAAATATTTAAAGAATATACATTCATCTATTGATGCATACTCAACAAGATAAATATTTTGGGGGCTGAAGTATGGCATTTTATGTTTGATTTATTTCAAACTTCAGAATAGTTATAAATATCTAGAGGACTCACAAGAAAATTTTTATTGATTATTGATTGATGCTGTGTGATGTTAGGACCAAAGAAAAAACTTTCTATAAAAGTTCTCAGCGTATTGACTTGAAGAAAACTCAAAAATGAAAAATCATAAAATTAGAGCCAGAGAAAAGAAAGAACACATTTGAGATCAGAAATATTGAAGTGTAATACCAAGTAGAGAAAATTACCCTTTTCATTATTTTCCTTTCGTTTAATTAATACACTAACCATGTTACATTTGCTCTCATGTAAGAACCAATCCTGTGCAAGATCCACCTCCCCAAATTGTTTTCTGAAGTTTGCATTACTTTCTTAGAAACATTCAATAACTACTATGTTTTTGTTGTGACAGTAAGTCCCAGCTGGAGGCTACATATGTTTGTGGCTGATAAACTGATGTGTATTATCAGTCATCTGAAGCTGATATTTATTGGGGCTTTTTTTTGGCCAACAGAGTCCTGATTGGGGGAAAGGAAGATTGGTAAAATATAAAAATGGTTGTTTGAGGCATTACTTTCTGTCTTGAATCCTAGAATTATATTTAAGCCTTGAGAGGGAAAAAACATAGGCAGAAGTCTAAGGCAATTTTTTTTATATGCTACATCCTCTATTGGGAAGACCTAATCCATTATTTTCTTGATGCCCCCTCTTTTGGGCAAAATTATGCATAATTCAGGCCTAAGCTCTTTGGGGCACTTCTTACAGGAAGCATTCCCTACATGTCTCCCCTCTTCTGACCAGCATATATCTTTCTGTTATTCACTCTGTTACTTCCTAGACGTTTTCATGTCACTTACCACATTAATAGTTGACAATTAGGGTCTTTCTTGCCCCAAGACAGTAGCAACCATGCTCATCTTGTTCCCTAGTGTATTTTCAATACCCAACCTGGTGCTAAATTATGTCAGTTGAAAAAAATGACTGGTCCTGTTTCTTGCCTAAAGAACAAAGCTGGCTAGGTGAATATTTAATGAATTCTTGAACATTTCAAAAGCACTCTAAAAAAATAGTCATCTCAATTTTTGGTATTTTATGGTACTAGAAAGCAAACTATAAATCAAGACCATAAAATAATGTTTTTAACATTTTCATTGGCAAAATTTGAAAAGTGTGATAATACCAAATGTCAGAGAAATCATAAATCAACAGGAAGTCATCCACGTTGCTCATAAAGACATGTTGGAAAACAAGTGACATTGTCTTTTATGGCCCAATAGTTCCACTCGTACATATACACCCAAGAGAAATACTTTTACATTTACCTTAGAAGTCATGTACAAGAATATACATAAGAAGCACTGCTCAAAAAGTGAAAGACTAGGAATATAATCAAGGCCCCCTAACAAGAAAGGATAATTTGTGGTATGTTTAACAAAATATTAAACAACAGCACAATAAACTCAGCTACATGCAAAACTATGAATGAATCTTAAAAATGCGATATTGAGCAATAAAAATGTCTCAGAAGAAAACATGCCAGATGGTACCCTTTATTGTAATTAAATTTAAGAATCACAAGAAAATGATGTATATTTGAGGTAGAGTTATGTATATAATAATAGAATTTTATAAAACAAAAAAAGGTAAATACAAGATCCAGAATAGTCCCTACCTCATAGCTTGGGGCAAGACAGTCAGAAGGAATGGGAGGTATTCAAATTCTTAGGTTGGACGGTGTATTCTCAGGTTTTCATTATAATGCCACATCAACTGTATGAATAAATGAGTGTGTAAATTGATGAATCAATAAACAAATGCACAAACTAGTAAATAGCTAAATGAATAAATAACAAATAAGGTCTGTGAACATACAAATTATTGCAATCCACAATAAACCAAAGTTTGTGATTAATACAATTTTATGTTCCTGAGGTTCAATAAAAATGCATCAGAGTATATAATGAGTGGTGACAACTTTGATTTTATTTCTTTAATTGCTCAGATTTGATGATTCTTATAAAGGCCAAGATTAAATACCAGTTTGTTGCCCAAAAATTATCTTTGAAATAAGCAGACATATTTTTGAAACTTTAGGTTCATTTGTTCATTTATTCATCCACTTAATTTTATTCTAGGACTATTTAGTGAACATCTACTGTGTGCTAGCAACTATATTCAGTATGTCAAGAAGTGTGTAAACTCAATCCCTAAGACGTGAATTAAGGCTCAACCTTAGAATAGGAACAAATCACTAATTACTACTGTGATAAATGCTTCAAAGGTAAACATAAAACATATCTACTGTGGGGGAATTCTGAATGTTTCTAAAGCAGGAGCTCAATAACTAAAATTAATCTGTTTTCTGGGGCAACTTATCTGGTGAACAAGCATCTGAATTGAGACTCGAAGGATGAATAAACAGAATTAGAACCCCTGAAATGAGAGAATGACCTATTAAAGGAGGTAACACAGGCTGGAGATAGGAAGAATAGCAAAAGATGAAACTGGTAAGGTAGGCAGAAGGGCATGTTTACAAAAGCTTCGAAGGTCATAAAGTCTGAACCATATTCCAGGAGAAGTGTAATTCCATTGAGGTTTTACAGCAGAAATATGGCAATAATACATTTCCACTTGTTAAGGATCATACTTTCTGCTGGGTGGGGGAAGAAGTAATGGAGGGGTAGGTCAGTTGTAAGGCTATTTCAGTGTTTCGTGAAAAGGATCATTGACACTTTGACTCAGGTTTTTGTGATAAAGACAGAAAAATGTAGGTTAATTTGAAAGATATAGAGGAGGAATGTTTTATACACAGAATTTGTGTGTCTCTTCCCCCCAAAATTCATATGTTGAAACCTAACCTTCAACATAATGATAATAGAAGGTGTAGGGTGCTTGGGGGGTGACTAGGACATGAGCATAGAGACCTTATGAATGAGATTAGTGCCCTTATACAAGAGACCCTGGAGAGCTCCCTTGCCCCTCCTTCAACTTTATGAGGGCACAGTGAGAAGAACCAGAAAGCAGTTCCTTACTGAACACTGAAACTGCAGGTGCCTTAATCTTGGACATCCCAGCCTTTAGAACTATGAGAAATACATCTGTATTGTTTATTAGCTCCCAGTATATAGTATTCTATTACAGGAGACTGAATGGATTAAAACAGAAGTATATATAGAATTCGGTTTCTGATTAAGATTGTTCTTTACTTTTGTTCTACTCTTACTATATTAGTCTTGTGTAAATAAATATTGCTTATTTATCATGCTTTAAATTCACTGGGTTTTCTGAGTCCCAGCATATTGGTCCAGGTAATTAATTCTAGCTTCTATAAAAAATAATCCACAAAGTCATTGTTTTAACATGCTAAAAGTTTTATGGCCTTGCTCATGCGAACTTCAATGCAGATGTTCCTGATTAGTGGCTTTCCTGGGCTTTTGTCCTGTAAGCAATGATCCAGGTTTCTTTAAGTTTGCCCTCGGGACATTAACTTGTAATATTTTCTGAAGGATGGAGAGGTGAGAGAGAGATGAGAATGTGGGAGGCACACCAACTCTTAACTGTATCAGTCAGAAAGTGACCATCTCTTTCATTTCCATTCCGTTGCAGAGAACCAGTCAAATGACTCATCTAAATGCAAGGAGGGCTGGGAAAAATAGTTTACCTATATGCCAAGAGCAATTGACTAGTCTCCCATACTGAGGAATACAGTCTTTCCCCCATTCTAAGCATTTCAGAGTTATTAACTCTTCAAATACTGTCTCTGTCTCATTCCGTTTTCTCCTTCTAGAACTCCATATATCTAATATATATAATTTAACATATTTGTTTTATATATAATATTTATGTATATTTTGAAGTCTGTCTTTTATACTGACACCTCTGCTTCTTTGTACTGAATATTAGGTAATTTTTTTCAGATTTTTTTTCCCAGTGTATCAATTCTCTTCAGCTGTAATATTTAGTGCCTTTGTTGAGTTTTTTATTTCAATGACTGTATTTTTTAGTTTGAAAATTTCTACTTTTAAAATCTTTGGATTGTTTCTGATAGTCTGATTTTTCTGTTGTATTTCAATTCTTTATTTAAAACATATATGCATACATTTTGTATCAGACAAGGCACAGTGGCTTATGTCTGTAATCCCAACATTTTGGGAGGCTGAAGTGGGAGGATTGCTTGAGCCCCAAAGTCAGAGACCAGTCTGAGTAACAGTAAGAACCCCACTCTGCAAAAAAATTTAAAAAATTAAAATTAGGTATAGTGGTGCCTACCTGTGGTCCCAGGTACTCAGGAGGCTGAAGTTGGAGGATCACTTGAGCCCAGGAGGTTGAGGTTGCAGTGAGCCTTAATCTCACCACTGCACTTCAGGCTGGGCAAGAGGGTGAAACACTGTCTCAAAAACAAAACAGAACAACGAAAACCTTGTGTCTGAGAATGTCGTATCAGAAGTCCCTGGGAAGCCTAATTCCATTGCTTATTGTTTATTCTAACTTTTAGTGGCCTGTTTCCCTATGTTAGTTTTGGATTATGGAATCTTATTCGAGTGGTAGGGCTTTATCTTTAAAAATTCTGCAAAGCTTGGGATTCCTTTCTTTAGAGAATATTTGTTTGCTTCTTCCTGGCTCTCCAGGATTCTACTAAGTTGAGATGATTTTGAAATCATTGTTTTTAGCTTGTAGTTTGTCAGATCATATACATAGTACAAATAACAATTTCAGACACAATTAAGAAATAGCCTGATTTTTACAAATTCTCTGAGACATTTTTGTTTTTACCTAAATCTGGGCTAAAATACATGTTTTCTTTAGGCAGACCTTTTTTATGGTCCACGCTTTCACTGAACTCATGAGTTTTGAAAAGCTTGTCTTCCAATTCTAAACTCACTTTGAGTGGGCCTGATGTTATAAAACACAGGTCTCTTGAGTTGTGGAAGTTTCATGCATGTCGTCAAGGTGTAGGTATGGCTCCATCACATTTTTCCCTTGTTTCCTTATTTCCAGCATTCTTTATAATTTTGTCTTTTTAGAATCATAAAATCATAAACCACTGTTTACTTGCACACTCAGCTGTATGTTTTCCAAGATAATTACTATCATTCAATATTCCTAGATGTTTTATAGCAGAAAAGCTTTTCTGGTTTGTAGTTAACCATGCTTTCAGATAGGTAAATTCTTTGTAATCAATTAGATATGCAGAGTTTTCTAATATTTATTATATTCCCACAGGCTCACTTATGTTGCTGGCTGCTAAATGTATGGGTTATTTTTCTTCTTTTCTAAACCATTAACTATTGTTTTCAGTTTTATGTCCATTGCAGCCATTTTAAACATGTTATGCTTAAAATAGTATACCTCACCTTTCTTCTCACTTTGGGTTCTCCCACCTCTGTTTTCTGCTTAACCCCCAAGTCTTATTCTCATACCTGGGTCCACTGGTGCAAGCTCAGTTCTGCCATGGTCTTGGAGGATATCTGGACTGAGTCACTAGATGTTGCCAGAAATCTATGGCCCATAAATCCAGTGGATATCACAATTAAACTGTATATCCAGTCTAACAAAAAGACATTAAGGATACTTCTACTTGTGAGCTAGTTCAAAGTGTTGAGTTATATTTTCTTAGCAGGCTTTGGTAATACTAGAGAGTTAAGGGGACTTCTTTATCTCAATGAGTGTTGGACTAATAGAAGGAGTGACAACAATGTGGCGAGTTACAGCAATGTCACCTTCTAGTAGCAATGTCAAGGTCAAGTCACAAGGCAGAAAAGCAACAGATTCAGGGTAGCAGGTAGGCGTGAGGTTGGCACTGTGAGCTTTATCAGAACCTGAATATCTGCCAAGGAAATCACATGAGAAACTTCGACACTGCCTGAAGAAGAAAGAGAGTTAGAATTCTTGTATATTTAGAAATTTTGTTGAAAGAATACTCAGACCATATTTATGGCCATCACAGATGTTCTCTTTTAGGCTAGAATAGTAAGAGTTACCCATATATTACTAAAGTACCTGTAAAAAGGAAAATTTTAATACAAATAAATATTACAAATAAGTACTTGAAGTGGAGAATACTCTCATATTTATACTGCCACTGTTTCACTTACATTGCCTATTTGTAACAAATATTACTAATAAGAATAATACAAATAAGTGCCTTAATATACGGGGTTGGAGATGTAGTCAATTGGTTTCTGAGAATAGAGGAAATTTATGTATTTTATCCATTTCATTGCATAATATAAAGAACCAAATTACCTGCGTTTGAGAGAATTTGGTTTGGGATTCCTCATGCTGAGACAATTTGAAGTGGCTATTCAAAGTAAAATTTTCCTAAAGCAGCAGTATTAGGATAGTCATGATTATTTGGTAGTAGAAAAAGAAATCCAACATCTTAGTGGCTTAACTCAATAGTTTATTTCTCATTCAGGCAAAGTCCCTTGAAAGTCTGGCCAATTCACCTTTTATTTTCCCAGAGGATGTTACATACTATTATCATTTTAGACACACAGGTGAGAAGTACATTTGTTTTCACAAATCAAGGCTTAATTCTCTCATGAAGGGCAACTGCCTTCCACTTACTAAGGCAGTCATCTGGGCTGAGGAAGGTTCTACCATCCTCCTCCTATATCATCTGGAATATCTACTCTGTTCAGTCAACATGATAGAAGAAGAGACAGCTAGAGAGGTATTGACCATCTCTTTGATACTTCTGCCCAGCAATGTCCTGTCATATATGACCACAGCCACTGACCAGACCTAGTCTCATGACTTCACCCAATTGCATAGTGGTAGAGAATTAGAATGAGAAAAGAACCAGACATTGGTGAACACTATAATGTCTACCAAAACAAATTATGGTGATAGTTAAGAAATAATAAAATCTGGTTTTGATTTGTAATTTGGAGAGAAAAATATCTAATATTATATGCTTTACAGAAGAATTATGAGAAGAACATTCTTTGAAGAAGTGGTAACTTTTCTATCAACAGACAGAAGGTGGTCTTAGGATTTTGATTATATATGGAGATAGGTAATATCACTGCAAACTTAAAAATACTTTGTGAAACCAAATTTTTAGAATTTTTTTATAGGAATATCAGTATAAAAACATATCCTTGAGGAGTTACTAATCAAGAGGCATACAGCTTCAGTTAAACAAGATGAATTAAGTTCTAGATATCTGTTGTACAACACTGTACCTCTAGTCAACAATTGAACTGTACTTAAAAATTTGTCAAAAAGGGAGATCTCATTTTAAATGTTCTTACCACAAAAGTAAACCTAAAAACATAAAAGAATGGCAGGATATAGACCAAAATATTGTCAACAGCTTTTCTTTAAAGAGCTGAATTTATTATATTATGATTTTTGTTCTTTATTTCCTAATTTTTGACAAGATACATGAATTAACGTATGATGCATTCCTCCATGCAACAGTACAATCTATATGCATATCTATAATGCATACATATTACTTTCATGGCATAAAATATATCCAGTTGACCCTTGAACAACAGGAGGATTAAGGGCGCTGACCCCTGCACAGTCAGAGATCAGAAAGAAGAACTGAAATCAGAAAGTCAGATATATTGGTGTTCTTATGTTAACTGCAGCACTATTCACAAAAGCTAAGATGTGGAAACAATCTAAATGTTCATTGACAGATGAATGAATATAGAAAACATGGTATATGCATACAGTGGAACACTACTCAGTCATAAAAAAGAAAACTCTGTCACATGTGACAACATGGATGAAACTTGATGACATTATACTACATAAAGAAAGCCAGTCACAGAAAGACAAATATTGCATGATTCCACTTATATGAGGTATCTAAAATAGCCACATTTATAGAATCATAGAATGGAATGGTGGTTACCAGGGACTGGAAGCTGATGGACATAGGGAGTTACTAATAAACAGGCATAAAAAGCAAGTTGAATACCCTCAAGGGATCAGCTGTACATTTTGCCAATAGTCAACAATAAAGTATTGTACACTTAAAAATGTGTGGGAAGAGTAGATCTAATAAGTGTTCTGACTACAATAAAATGATAAACACATCTAAAAATAATTTCAAATTCTGATAACTGCTATGTAGTGTTAAGTTTTCTATAAAATATTATTTTTTGGGTAGAATGGGAATGAAAAATTCTATGTAAGACATGTTAATTTTGAGACACCTGTGAGACCTCCAAGTGAAGATATGACATTCCAGAGAAAAGGAAGCATGAAAAAGCTGTCAAAATGCAGGCAAGCACCTTTAAAATTTGTCACACCTAATACATGATTTTCTCTGATCTATATAAATATGAAAATCACAAATATTTCATTGAGATAGAAATTAAAGGCAGGCAATGAGTTTGTCTTATGGAGAGATTTATTGCCAAATCTATATTAAGTCCCTGCTTTCCAAGTATATTTCCATAAAATGCCTCTCTCCCTTTACCTGGTTTTCTATGTCTACCCTATCCACCAGCTCAGTCACACAGTGATTCTTGAACTTCAAAGTGCATCAGAATCATCTGGGGAGCTAGTTAACAATCCCAGACTCAGGGTCTGCTCCAGAAATACTTTGGGGCAGAGGGAAGATATTGCACTTTAAAGGGTTTCCCGAAGATTCCAATTAATTCATTTGTGAAATTATTCATTCAACAAATATTTTTTGAGCATTTAGTATGTGCCAGACACTAGAATATAACTCCCTGCTAATAATAAACCAAATAAAACTCTGCTTTCATAGAGCTTACCCTTGGGGTGGGAGTAAAAGAGAAAGTGACAGACAATTAAAAATATATAAACACAAATGTAACATAGTACATTTGAAAGTGGTAAGTACTATGGTGCTGGTAGGGACAAGGGGCAGAGAAATTCCAGTCAGAAAAGGGCGGGTCCCTGACAAAACCCCACCTTCAAGCCAAAAAGCATGAAACCCAAAGCCCAAAGTGAGAACTTCTATCCCTGTGTCCCCAGTGAAATGTTGCCTTTTCCTAAACCACCCATGGCCCTGCCCCACCTCATTCTGTGCCTATAAAGACCCCAGACTCAGCTGGCCTAGGGAAGAAGCAGCTGGACACTGGGGACTATGGCTGGATGTAGGAGAGAAGTGGCTTGATGTCAGAGGGGCAGCTTGGCGGTATAACTTTGAGGAATCTGGCCACAGACAGCTGGGTGTCAGGGGAAGATTACCTAGTTCCCCCATCCCCTTTTCAGCTCCCCTTCCCATTGAGAACCACTTTCATCAGCAATAAAATCCCCCACATTTACTGTCCTTCAATTTGTTGGTGTGACCTCATTTTTCCTGGATGCTGGACAGGAGCTCAGGAGCCACAAGTGTGGATACAAAAGGCTGTCACACCGGCCCTTTGCTCTCGCTGGTGGAGGGCAGCTGCCTCATGTGAAGAGGCGAAGGGCCCACTGAGCTGTTAACATTTAAGCCATCCATGGATGGCAGAGTTAAAAGAACACTGTAACACACCCTTTGGGACTTTGGGGGTTGCAGGAACCCCCACCTGGGTGCTGCCACGGAGTTCGCTCCTGCTGTGGCTGAAGCAGCCTGCCCGTTCCAGTGCTCATCCAGTTCCCACCTTGTCTGCTTGCATGTTCCCTCCCATGAGGAGTTGAGAGCATGAGGCTGAGTAAATGAGGCAACCCTGCTATGAGTCCTGCAAAAGGGTTCAGGGAAACAGCCTCCTTCAGGGTAAATGAAAGCTTGAACTTTATTGCCTTGGATTCGAGTCTGCCCACAATAAGCACTATTTTACCATCAGTGTGTTGGTCCTGAGCAAGAATATTATATTCTCATGTAGCAAGTATAAAATTTCCTGTCACAATATTCTATAAATGCCAGTGACAAGGTTTACTTCTCCTTATTTCCCCTTTAATGAAAATAAACCTTGTTCTTGAGGCCCTATTTCTCCTAATGACTAAACCTAAGTCTTGTCAACTTTGTGAATTTGAGTGCTTCCATCTAAGTGAAGCCTGTATTTCAAGATTCTCCTGCTTTGTCTTCTGCCCTAGGCTCTGTCCACAGGTCTGACCTCTTATACTGACAAAACAGGGAGGGTGGTTTTGGTGGTGGTTGCCTCTTGACTGGGTTTGCTGCTGGTGAAGTTGGCCATCTATTCTCCTTGCATTAGTAAAGATCAGTGAGGAGCTCACTGTCTGCCCCTACTGGCTGGGCTCCAGCTCTGACTGATACTGTTGGTTCTCCATGATACAATCACATTGTTCATTTCATTGTTAATCTGGCATGAGGCTTGAGTAGTTCATCTGAAACCACATGATAGCAACCCCATAGGCGATCCACCGGCTTTCAATTTTAATTGTCATTGCTTCCTCCCTGGACATGCAGGAACTTTTAGAATATCCCCAACTCCTTACAGAGGCCGTGGGAGACTCAGTGCCGGACTGCATCTCAGACATCCCTGCTGCCAATACAATCCCTTCTGTTACTTCTACTCCACTGCAGCTCCTACAGTTGGTGTGGGACATTGTGAGAAATCATCTCCTTCCTGTCCCAGACAGAAGGGGGTCATGTCCCACTCATCTTCCCATCTACCATTAAAATGCTTCTGAGATTTCTTCTACTCAGGGAGAGTTTTGGCTGCTGAAGATAATAAGGATCCAGGCCCCTACCTTAGCATGAACACTTTGACTCACCATAACCTATCCTTTCAGACCTCTTTTCTACAGGCAAAGGAGTACAATTATTTCCTCCTTGGGCCCAGAAAAATGTCTTGAGTCCTCATTCCTTTATCTTTAGCCTATTTCTGGCAGAATAAATATGTTGCATCAAAAATTTAGAGCAAACCCAAAACGTGCATAGTCATCAGGGCTAAATTGAGGTTTGTGCCCTGTAAGGGGTTGGCTAGTGCTGGAAGCTAAGAGGTTTTTTGTTTCATGGACTTGGATGGACAGGAGTAGAGGCCTGTGGTCATGGCCATTTTAATTCACAGAGTTAAAACTGAGAGCTCCTTTCTCATCCAGTTAAAAATAAGATCCCTAAAGGGTAATCTATTGTTTAAGAAAATCACCTACTAGCAAAAGGAAATAACACAAAAACATGGGTTAGCCTTGATTCCAGATGGGAAAATGTATCCCTGAAAATTTTGATCTATGGGCTTGCCATTAAACAAGTCTGGCTTTATACTACTCAGGAGGTAGAAGATTCTCCAAACTAACAGTACTCTTTCCAATATATCTGTACACTAAAAATAAAATTCTAAGGCTCTCCAACCATCTGAATGGACTTCCTCCTCAGCCGGGGCTCTTTTAAAATGTAACCTGAAAGACTGGTTCAGGCCATGAAGGGAAGTGGGGGTCGGACTTGCCTCATTATACCTCTCCAGCATTAACACCAGCACTAAATCTGATTAGAAACATTTTACAACCTATTCTCTCTGAAGCCTACTACCTGGAGGCTTCATGTGCATAATAAAACTTTGGTCTCCACAACCTCTTAACTCAGACATTCGTTTTTTTGATCCAAGGTCTTTAGAAAAACTCAACCGTCTACCAGAAAATACTTAAACTTACCTATAGCCTAGGAGCCCCTCAAACTCCCCTGCCCTCTTCAAATTGTCCTGCCTTTCTGGACTAAATTAACGTATTTCTTAAATGTATTTGATTAATGTCTCATGCCTTCCTAAAGTGTGTAAAATCAAGCTGCACCCCAACCACCTTGGACACATGTTCTCAGGACCTCCTGAGGGCTGTGTAATGGGCCATGGCCACTTATATTTGGTTCAGAATAAATTTCTTCAAATATTTTACAGAGTTTGACTCTTTTCATCAACATATCCATTTCCAATTCCAGAATTTCAGGTCTTCCTTTCTTTATTCCTTTAGTAGCATTTATCTCTATTGTACTATATATCTCGTTTGTTTATTGTCTCTGTCTCCCCAACATAGAATATAAGTAATATGAAGGCAGGTGTTTTATCTGGTGTGTTCACTACTGTCACCTCCAGTGATTAGAACAGTGCCTTGGTATTCAGTTAAGTATTCTTTTAGGAGTGAATGTTGCATTAAATATAAAGAGTGGTTTCAGGATAGGTAGTAATATCTCGTAATCACAAAACAACTCTAGTAAGAGACCCTCCACTCAGGCCATATAGGATTTCTGCAAATCTTTCTGAAGATGAATTCCTAATCCAAAATTATAAAATTTACTAAGAATTCACTAGGAATGAGAGTCAGCATGTACTACAAAAAACCAAGATTAGATACTCAAGAACTTCAATTAAATTGTTAGATATGAAATCAAGTTGCTTAAATTGGAGACCTTAAAAATAATTCAAAACATAATAAAGAATAAAAACATTTTTAAAATGATTTAGTATATTTGAAAAAAAGAAAAAACCAGCAACGGCAAACTAAACCTTTATGTTAGGAATAATGCTCAAAATCCTAAGGAAATTGAACACTCAAACAAAAGATTCTTAGCAAAGCAATTTTACTTCTGCGCAGAGGGGTGCCTCCTTGGCCAGTTGCCATGAGAGCACACCTGAACAAAGGGGCACCAGAGCCTTTATTCCTGACGCGAGTCCTGCCCCTGTACCCTTTCCCCATTGGCCGGGGTCAGGTTGTACAATCTAAACTAATCCCTGTTGGTTAAACATTTGATTTTTTTTTTTTTTTAGATAGGGTGAGCATGTAGAAGAAAGTGAAGAGGAAGGGGAAGGGGTGTCTGTAATGAGCTAGAAAGTTAGTCCTCTTTCCAAATAAGGAAAGGAATCTGAGCTGGTACTGATAACACTTGGTACTGTGGTGTGCTCTGGGCATCTAACAAAGGCAAAAAGGAAAGGAAAAGGGGCAGTATGGATTAAAGAATAAAGGATTGATCAGATTATTTGAAGAGAAACCTCATCATATCCCACAATTTAGAAATGAATCATGGAATAATTTAAATTAAAAACGCAATAGCCAGATTAAACAAAAAAATTAGAGCCAAAAAGAAAATTAATAAAAATTAATATTGCAACTTAATATTTTAAATAAAAAATAATTCCAGTATCTTATCTCCAAAAGATAGGATTAAGAATTTTTAACAATTTACTTCCGTATGCATTTTTCTATTTCAAAAGTTTTTCATAAAAAACATTGATTCTAAAATTAGAAAAAAAAATTAGAAACGTTTATGTTTGTTGACCTTTACAGTAATTACATTGAAACTCTCAAAGGAACAAAAATACTAAGTTAAAAGTTATTCAGCCAAAAAACAATGCTTGCTCTTTGACTGATGCTTTCCCTAATTGCGTCATTTTATTCTGAAAAAAATTTAGAAAACAATCTAAGCACTTTGAGATTTTAATATGAGAATGTCACTCCCTTTTTCCTATAACCTTCCCTCAGGGAAAGTATTCTTATTTTAAAAGTCTATAGGTGACAATTTAACTACAAAATGGGGAAGAATGATTATTGGAGGATAATTTCTAAATACTATCTTAACAAATCATCCAGGGCAGAGGTGTTGCTACTTGGAATGTCCCCTGGGGTGTTTCGTAAATTAGGCTAGGCTTCCTTTGTGAAGGGAAGGTAGAAAATTCTGGAACTGTGGGTAACACAGAGCTATTACATTTTTACCTTTGAGGAGAGATCCCCTAATGCTATTGGACAGAGTCTAAATTTAATGTTTATGTTGCAGGTCTATTTAGACCTTACTCAAAGCAGAGAAAAAGAAAGTAAATCAATGTTTTGTTTTTGTGGTTTATCAATAAGCATAGATTATATGCCAATATAAATGTAGAAACTTATGTTTATTATTTCCCTTCAGAGCCAATGAATAAGGTATAATAGGGAAGACAAATTGATTAAAATTTATGTTAAATTATTTAAAGTTTTTTTTAATCAGTTTGATTCTTTATTCTAGTTTGTAAACTGAGAGTTCTAGAAAGGTTTACACTTATAAGCAGTTGCCTGAGACGAAAATTTGCCAGTGAGTAGTTATAGCTCAAATTTGTATTTTGGTAAACCCTCTCCTAAAATAAAACTAGTTACTGACCACCTCATTTAGCAGTTCTTGGAATACAGTCTTGGGATTCTTGTAGGTCCCTGAAAACCTTTGAAGAGGACAATAAGATAAAAACTATTTTCATGTTAATACTAAGAATTATACTAAGAACTATTTACCTTTTTTACTCTTATTTTCTCATGAATGAATTGCGCAGTTTTCCAGAAGTTACATGGAGTGTGATAATGTCATTACTTTGATGGTTAATAGGATGCATACTTATATATTATATTTTAAAATTTCTCCGTTTTAATTTTGATACAGTAAATATTGATAGATATAATCCAAATAAACATAAGCCTTTTGAGTTCCTTATTTTTAAGAGTTTTTAAAGGAATTCCAACATCAAAATGTTTGAGAACTGATGACCTAATTCATTGAGCTGATACATGCCTTCTCTCCTAAAATTAACAGTGGCCCTGTATTTCCTTTGGAGCTGATAAATTCAGGGTTTGCTTTTGTTGTTATCGTTTGTTTTTTTTTTTTTTTTCTTTCCCTTTCCATGTCTCTTCTAAACCTCTTTGTCTTTCTCCAACTTTTCTCCTGTTGCTTGGAGCTTCCCAATACAAAACAAGAGTGAGATCCGAGGAAGAGGTTTTTTTCCCTAAGGAATAAAATATATTCGTTAAAAAGATAAAAGGATGCTAAATTGTTAAAATAGAGATGATAATTAAGATCTAAAGTGCCACATATGAGGTAACAGAGATGTGAGACAGAGCACCAAATAGAATTTATAGTAGTGTCCGGAGAACAACAGCACACTCTTTACTCCAACTCACTCAGAGTGCACAAAAGAAGCACAGGAATAAAGAAACTGGGAGGAAGGTGTCTTTGGGGAACTTTGTGTCATAGCCCCATGCAAGGGGTGAGAGGTAGGGTTACTTTATCTTTCATTGAAAGTCAAGAGAGAGGACCTTAAGTGGACTGGTATGAGCCAAATGTGAGACACTTGCATTTTGAAGAAATTTTAATTAATGATGTCTGACCTTCATCTGGGAAATTTGGAAGACTTGAATTAGCCACTGCTTTCTTGGTAGATGGGACAAAGCAGAAATGTTTTAGATAGACGTGAGATTTTATACTCCAGGGAAAAGAATGCATGATTGATTGCAATGGACCAGATATGGGCATGTTTTACACACACACACACACACACACACACACACACGTATATGTATGCACATATGATACACCATACTAGGAAAAAAACAAATCTTGATAATAGCAATTGAGATTGATGGGGAAGAATCTCACATCAGATTGAGTGGTCAGAGAAGGCCAGTCCTAGTTGGTGATGTTTCATTTAAACTAAGAAGAAAAAAGTTAGCCATACAAGGATCTCCGCAAAGAACATTCAAAGCAGAGTAAATAGCTAGATGTGAATAAATTCTGCATGCTCAAAGTCCAGAAAAAAACAAAAAAAACCCCAGGGAGGCTGGAGCCAAGCTGAATTTTGGAAGATAGGATGATGAAGGCAGGAACTAGATCAGTAAGGTCTTGTTGCCCAAGGTAAGACCCATATAGCTCTGCTGATGACAGACAGGACTAGCTGGATTTCCTAGGCTGACAAAGAATTCCTAAGCCTAGCTGGGAAAGGTGACCGCAACTACCTTTAAACAGGGGGCTTGTAACACAGCTCACACCCAACCAATCAGGTAGTAAAGAGGGCTCACTAAAATACAAATCAGGCCAAAACAGGAGGTAAAGAAATAGTCAAATCATATATCGCCTGAGAGCATGGGGGAAGGGACAATGATCAGGATATAAACCCTGGCATTCGAGCAGGGAGCGGCAACCCCCGCTGGGTCCCCTCCCATTGTATGGAAGCTCTGTTTTCACTCTATTAAATCTTGCAACTGCACGCTCTTCTGGTCCATGTTTGTTACGGCTCGAGCTGAGCTTTTGCTCGCCTTCCACCACTGCTGTTCGCTGCCGTCCCAGACCAGCCATTTACTTCCACCCCTCCGGATCTGGCAGGGTGTCCACTGTGCTTCTGATCCAGCGAGGTGCCCATTATTGCTCCCTATCAGGCTAAAGGCTCGCCATTGTTCCTGCATGGCTAAGTGCCTGGGTTCGTCCTAATTGAGCTGAACACTAGTCAGCGGGTTCCACAGATCTTTTCTGTGACCCACAGCTTCTAACAGAGCTACAGCACTCACTGCATGGCCCAAGGTTCCATTCCTTGGATTCCGGCCAAGAGCCCCAGGTCACAGAACAAAAGGCTTGCCGCCATCTTGGGAGCAGCCTGCCGCCGTCTTGGGAGCAGCCCGCCACCATCTTGGGAGCTCTAAGAACAAAGACCTACCCTTAACACTGATATCCTCTTCCGTGTACTATTAAAGCTCTACAATAATTTTCCAAACCTTCAATGAATTTGAGGTTTCATATTCTTCGTCTTGGAGCTTTCAAGGGAAGTCATAGAAACTATAATTTTATGGGTTCTGAGGAGATTGAGTATGGCTATCTCTATAGTTTTATTAATATCTAATCCCATGAGGTCCTCTAATAATGGTCCAAAACATTAATTTTAACAAAGGCTGTATTTATTACATGAATGCTCTGAGTAGCAGTAGAGGGGTTTTGGGCCAGATGTTATAATTCCTATTTTATTTTTATTTCCCTGATCACTGTATTAACTCTTGATTTTAGGAACACTTGTCCTAGAAAAAACTTTGACATTCTTTAGAAAAAAAACCCACATCAACCAATTTCTTTGGCAATATCATAATTATAATGTTGGTCTTTATATTGAAGATATTTAATCTTGGAAGAATTTAAAACATTCTTTAATAGGTACTATTTTAGCTGTTTATTATTTTAAAAATATTGTCAAATATCCATTGTCCATTCTTTTAGGTGACTCTTTTTCAGATGTTGTAAAAATAGAGAATGAAAAGCAAATAACTCTTCTCCCATTTCTTATAGAATCTCTCAATCTGCTTGGAAAGATGTGTCTGTGTGTGCGTGTGTACATATATATTCCAAATACATATAATTGAACATATATACATATTTAAAATAATGCAGTTATAAAGTTTTAAAGATGAATGATATTATAGCTAATAAAACCTGCAGAAATTTAGGACTAAGAGACGATTGAGCATCTTCCTTGAGGAGGAACAAAATGAACACGAGCCTGAAGAATGACAGGAGTTGAATAGGAGAGTATGAGACAGATGAAGCATGCAGGCGTGAGTTGATAGAAAACGTGGCTATGGAATCACATGAAACTTAGTTTGGAAAACTGAGAAGGCCAATTTGGAAAAATGAGTGTATTGGTGAAAAGAATTGTAATAAAATTGGAAAGAAACTTTCAAGCCAAAATGAGTTATCTTCTCTACTTTAACAGTAGATATGTCAGAACATCTAGAAGTTATTGTGAGGAAATATTTTAGATCTGCTTGGAAATTCTCCTTTTTAGTAATACATCAGTCACTACGAACAGCTTTTAAAATGAGCAGTCAAGACTTGCCCATGACCTTCCTGAGAAGCATGCTTACAAAATAACATTTAACAGTTTATAGACCATACTTCACAATTGGCAAAATTTTATGGGATGCTCATTTTGGCCCAACCATAATACACTAATGATTCAGCTTTAGAATCCACCAGAATTATTTATTAGTGCCACAGATATTCACATCTGCTCCCAGGGCAACCCATCATTAAATAATGCATGAGTAGGAAAAGGATTAAAAAAATTTCTTTAAGGTTAATGCATGTTTCTTTAAATATTTGTAAATTGACAAACAACTTTATAATTTGGTCGCAAACTGCAAGGAAATGATACTTTTAAATTTAGGGCTTGCCCCTGAGAGCTAGACTTGAAGGAGCAATCACACACAGGACACTCTTGTGTCCTGCCCTGACTCTTGATATTGTAAGTTCAAGCACTGTTTTATCTCCTTACATTTCTGCTGCAAATTAATTTCACTTGTCTCATGAAGAAGATTAATTTTACCTCTAGTTTTGCTCTCTTTCAACTCTTTCTCTTCACTTTTGGCAGAATGGTTTTTCTAAACTGAGACAGAAGGAGATCTGATTACGCTACATTGTGTTTAAAATCTCAGTGATTCATTTTTTTTTTTGAGGGCGAAGGTTAGGCTGATTCAGATGGCAAAGAAAATCATCTCACCAGTCTTCTGATCTCTGTTTAGCTATTACATCCTTAGAGAAGTCTCTGATACCACTTCCACCAGGTTAATTTCACCTGTTAAGCTTTCACAGCACCATGCATTCGTTACAGTTTTAGCATTTATCACAATTGGATATTGATGACTGGTGTCATTATTGATAAAATGTTTGTCTCCCTCACTAGACTGCAAGTTTGATGACATCAGGGACAAAATATGCTTTTAAAACCTATTCTTAGCCACTAACACAGGACTTAACAAATAGAACTTGATAAATAGTTGTTGATATTTTGATGATGCATGAACAGATTAACCTATGACTTGCACAGATAATATAGCCATCACTTATTACATTCACAGAATCATAACATGTTTGAGAAGAAAAGTTTGTTGGAAATGTTTCATTCTAAATCCCTCATTACTTTGATAAGAAAATTAAAGCCCGGAAACTAAATGGCTTGCCCAAGATTATATAGGTAATCGGAATGAGAGCTGGGTTTATAATCTGGGTTTCTACTACTACTCTGAACTTTTTTTTTTTTTTTTTTGAGACGGAGTCTCGCTCTGTCGCCCAGGCTGGAGTGCAGTGGCGCAATCTCGGCTCACTGCAAGCTCCGCCTCCCAGGTTCACGCCATTCTCCTGCCTCAGCCTCTCCGAGTAGCTGGGACTACAGGCGCCCGCCACCACGCCCGGCTAATTTTTTGTATTTTTAGTAGAGACAGGGTTTCACCGTGGTCTTGATCTCCTGACCTAGTGATCTGCCCGCGTCGGCCGCCCAAAATGCTGGGATTACGAGCGTGAGCCACCGTGCCCGGCCTGAACTTTTTAAAAATTATGTTATAGCTCCTCTCAGCCAACCTCCTCATTCCAAAAGTGCAAGCTAAGGACCAGAGTCATAATAAATTTGTGTGACAGCTGAGTGCTTCGGTCAGAGGTGTCTCCACCTGTCTCTATACCTTTAGGGATCACGAAATAGTTGAGTTTTGTAAATCTGACAAAGTTGCATTTGACATGATCTCTTCACTGTGCCAGAAATCTTTCCCTGACCCTTCTTAGACTAGTGTTCTCAACATACATATCATGGTCACAGAAGGACTAGGAAATGAGTCTGAATGGAACCGGAAAATATCCACACCTCCAGTAAAAGAGCTCAACAATCAGATCCAATGATAGTAGTTTTAATCCAGCCTGTTCACACAGCCATGCATGAGATGTGAGCTTATTAATACATCCCATCAGCTTCAATTCATTCATCTCTAAACTCCTTAAAAATACTCTTTATTTCTAAAATCCTTTGTTTCTAAAAATGTCCCAAGGAATTCTCTTCATCATTTTTTAAACTGTTTTTCTGCTCAATTTTATGAATTTGTTGCCTCTTAATTATAGCAGTGGAACTCAGTGTGAAGTAAACACCACTCAATGTGTCCCCCATTCACTGCAATGTCTCATTACCGAGTGGGTCAGATCAACTAATGTCTTTGCTCCCTTGGGAAGCTTGGGGTTACCCCTAGGTAGTCAGATAGAGTAGTAGGTTGGCCATTTAATCTCCCCCCATTCTCCATTTCACTTCCTTTCTTGTGAACACAAAAGAACTTTAAGTGATCTGTTCGCGGCATTGAAATGCCAACCTTAGTTGGTACTTTGAAAACTCAAAGCCTTTTACAAGATGAATAGCAAACTGTGGATGACAGCTCCTGTGGAGCCATTATTGAATTGCAGCCCTGATGGCTGCATTACTTTGGATTTAGATAAAAGACTCCATACAAGACAAATGGTAGGAGGACATCAAACAAGACTGTGTCCATACAGTGACAGAAGCAATCCAATTGAAGAAGCTGTTGATTTCCCCAAGGCTACATACTATTTCTTCCTGTGTAATTTATATTAAGAAACTAAAGATTGTATATTCATCTATTCATCTTCTATTTATACTTTTCTCTAAAAATACTAATGTCCAGTTGTCAAATCAAAGTCTTACTTCTCTGCTCTTGCCTGGAAGAGAAATACTGATATGGGAACATGTTAATTATTTTGTATTGTGTTTTATTTAACCACAATAGCAGTGTGTGTAAAGGTTATAGACTGAGAGTTACAATCTATAATGATCAGATAAAAAGATTAGTCAGCAAATCGATAGTTCCCTGTACCAACAGGAAGCTTGGTATATTCAAGGCAACAATGAGTACAAAGGGTACAGATAAACATCGGGCACCTTTATTTAGATGAAAACTAATTCTAGAGAACCTCCACCACCTCATTAATTATGTACCAACCTTCAGGAGGAACTGGGTGAAACATCATTAGGGGCTTTTGGAATGTGTTGGAAAATGCTTCTGGCTTTATAAAAACTGTATAAAATCAGAGCTTTTCTTTCTGTTGGGCTGGCAGATGTTCACGCAAACCCAGTTACTCAAAATGGAAAGGGTTTCGTATATTGAACTTGCATACATTTTTTTGCATCCAAAATCTTGAGAATGTAGGAGGCTTTAGCTTCAGAAGTACCATCAAAATTGTTTAAAACACGGATTTAAATATTAATCTACTTAATAGGGAAATAACACCCTTTATATATGCTTTATCCTTAACCAGCTCTCTATGTTGACATATTTAAAACAAAAAAATTAATGCCTTTCTGATGTGAACTTTGCATTTACTAACTTGCATAATAACAATTTCCTTTACTTTTCCTGTTTTATTTGGCATAATCTATCTTCCTTCCACCCTTCCCTTATATAAAAGCTAATCCGTTGAAAAGTGGATTTGGATTGGCTGAATTGTGAACTTTGAATAGAATCTTTGGAGTGGAATGGGGAGCTTTGTTTAAATTAAGATCTCTTTTGGAATTACGTGTAACTTCATTCATTTGCATTACCATCTTTTGAATGGGGACTCTTTAGCATTTTTTACTTTGCGTATTTCTAAAATAAGACCTGCTCTCTTCTGGAAAATTATTCAATTATTCAGGAATTCATCAAGATGAAAGCAGAATATCATTTGTTTGGAAAAGAGTCAGACAAAAGAATAGATTTCAATAAGCTCAAAGTTCTTAGAAATAGCTTTAATGGTGTCTAATAGGTAATTCCTGTTTCACACCAATAATTAATACCAAAGAAAATGTAAGAAAAGAAAAAAGAACTTAAAGAATCTGACAATGGAACTCAGTAAAAACAGTTTGATTTTCCTGAAGCAATCCTCAAATATTACTTTGCATGATTGCTTTTAGCATTTTTTTTTCATCCACACTTTGCAAGTTTGAATGGGTATGTATTGATTTCCTTCTTCTGGGTCAAATTATTCCTTTAGATTTGCTCCTGCAACTCTCATGCTGAATCCAATGTGAAATACAGCCTATACTATGTCTCTTAAATACAAAACTCTAGGGGTGTGTGTGTGTGTGTGCATGTTTAGTCAGTCTCCAGGAATGTGTAAACAAACCTAGCTACTGCTAATTGTCAAAAAACTGTGCTGTCTTTCCCGTTGCCTTTGGGAGGTTGTGTGTTTGGCAACAGCTTTCTTTTGCTGAGCTCACCTTAGCTGTGGCTACTTGTGTAGCAATTGAACCATTGAAGAGGGGTTCTGATTAGCTTTCATTTGAGCCAGTCAGCAGCCATCTGGAGAACTGGCTGAGACCTGGGTTACTAGTAATCCTATTGCACGTCTAGGGTAGACTAACAGTTGTTACCAAATTTAACGAAACACTTTGACTTCTAATGTCTATTTAGCTGAAGACTACTATTCCTCTCTGACTTCCTCTCCTGCCTTACTCATCTTCATTCTGTTTCTTTCTCCCTCCCTCTTTTCTTCCTTTCCTTTCTTCCTTCTTTCTTTCCTTTCTTCTCAACACCATAGTAGCATTTTACACTTCACAAAGTAATTTCACACTCCGCCTCTGCCATGATTCAGGCCCTCCTCATTTCATGCCTGGGTTACTACCATGGGCTCCTAATTTGTCTCATTCCTCTCTCACTGGCTCCCACCACCCCTGCAGTTGCTACACCCTGATCCTCCACAATGCAGGCAGAGCAATCTTTCTAAAACACATCCTTCTGCTAAAAATACTTCAGTGGCTCTGCACCACATCTAGGAAAATGATCAAACTCCTTAGAAAGGCATCCAAACCTTTTCTTGGTCTGGTGATTGTTTATTTCCCTGGTCTTATCTTCCGAATTCTCCCAGGCCATACAGATTCCCAGGCATATCCAGCCTTCTCACACATCCCTGCCTTTGTGTAAGCTGTGCAAAGTTCATCCCTTTTCT
The DNA here is from genome assembly GCF_028878055.3 of Symphalangus syndactylus. Classification (NCBI taxonomy): domain Eukaryota; kingdom Metazoa; phylum Chordata; class Mammalia; order Primates; family Hylobatidae; genus Symphalangus; species Symphalangus syndactylus. The sequence continues at coordinate 30,923,593 of NC_072438.2, forward strand.
CCGTATCTTACCCTTCACCTGGATCTCTATTTTTGGCCTGGCTAACTCTTATCTTCTATTTAAGCTAAAGAAATTTCTCTTTGAAGGCTTCCAAGACCAACCACCTAGGGCTGTCCTCTCCAGCGCCCCCACCACACATATGCGTGCGCGCACACACACACACACACACACACACACAACGCCACCACCACCACACTCACATTGACTTGGGCTAGGATCCCATTATATCCCTACATGTCATTAACTATACTGCTGTGATAGTATTCTAACGTATTAGAATTGCTGATTTACTTACTTTTATAATTTTATTTATGTATTTATCTTTGAGACGGCTGTGTCCCCCAGGCTGGGGTGCAGTGGCTCAATCTTGGCTCACTGCAGCCTCTGCCTTTGGGTTTAAGCGATTCTACTGCCTCAGCCTCCCAAGTAGCTGGGATTACAGGCGTGTGTCACCACACCCGGCTGATTTTTGTATTTTTAGTAGAGACAGGGTTTTGCCATGTTGGCTGGGCTGGTCTTGGATTCCTGGCCTCAAGTGATCCACCTGCCTTGGCCTCCCAAAGTGCTGGGATTACAGGCGTGAGCCACCACACTGGCCCTCTGCAATTGTTGATTTACTTTGATATCTCTTCTTCTACAGCCAGGATTATTAAACCTGTCATACTATGAACCCCTTTGGCAAATTGATAAAACCCATAACCCCATTCACTTTTGAACACATAAAAACCAAATAGGTACAATTATAAAATATATGCGTGTTTCTTTTCTAAATCATTAAGTCGAGCACCAAGTCCACTAGTGTAATTTGAAAGCAGTAGTGAGTAAAGACAACATTTTAAGATATCATCAGCCACTGTACTATATTTGTCATTTCTAACTGTGACAAAATACTTCTGTGGTTTGTTGTCTGCATATATATATATATATTTTTAAATGCTGTTTTATTTGGAGATATGTAAAACTAAAAATATAATTATCAAGTCAGTTCATGGACAATCTGTATTCTAGAATTTTGTTTTAGTTTCAGACTATAAGGTCTTTGAGGTTTTCATTTTAATATATCCATGCCTTGGACATAATATTGAGACATAGCAAATACATAAATGTTTGTTGCCTAAATTAGTAAGAAAAGAAATAGTTTTGTATTTCATGTAATTTAAACTTTAAAAGCCTCCCTGTTAATTAGACTTTATTATTCTGATCACATATTAAGAAATTGAAGCTCAGAAAGGTTAAATACATTTCCCTAGTTCACACGGCTTTTAATGTCTATTCCACCATAAAGTTGTCTCTCATTTATTAATTAAGTTACTCAGTAATGACTTATATTGTATCTAACCTATGAAATAGTCAAGAGAAAGGGAACAAGCATGGAAAGGTTATACCATCAGTCTCTAAAAGGAAAAGTGTATTTATGATACCTTAGGTAACTCTTGGCTCCCATTATATTAATGTTCCATCATTGTGGACCAGCTGATTGTGTGGCATTCATTTGGACCTTAGAGAAAGTCTGAGCCCACGTAGGAGATGAGCCTGACATCCCCGAGAGTTTGTCTCACCAGGAGAGATGCTTACTTGGACTCAGGAACAACTTGAGAATAGAAATAAGGATGGAAATACCACTTCCTCAACAGCCTGCTAAGGGAGCAGCGGTTGTATAGCCTTGGCTTTTTGTTTCATTAGCTCTCTTTGAGTGGAAGAATAAAAGAAAATGACTGAAACTAGGACAACCCTTTCACATTTCAGAATACGAGCGAAGGAATATTTGGTGTGCTCTATTCTGTCCTGCTCATTGAAATGGTCAGATCATTGTGTGGCACAATAACTCTTTCTCCAGGACGGTGGTTGTTATTGTGCCTTTCTGCTGTTCTGTTTCTCTCCTGTCTCTTTGCCTTTAATTTTTTTTCCTGTATCTAGTCTACAAAGAAACCACTTAGTAGCAATGCCTGGGCAGACTTCTTAAGGAAAGCGAAGTGAAAGAGAGAGACACCTGCCCCCCTCCTCTCCCTAACACATAACACACACACACACACACACACACACACGAAAAGGAAGAGATGGAGGTGGTGTGAACCCTGGAACTTACAAGCTATGCTGATGCAAGGGTACAAAGTCACTTTAAACACACCAAAACCTTGTTTCCCCTGGCATGAGAAATCAAACAAAACAGAAAACGATTTACACTGTCAAGGTTTGGGAACTTGGCATAAGGATAGTTAAGCTCCTGCCATCTGATATGTCTCTAATTTAGGTATTTCTTGATCTTTTATTTTATGTCTATATATTTGATGGGTCAAACTAGCAACATCAAGAATTGCACAATAGTTTCTAGGGAGCTCCAGCAATAAGATGTGTTCTATTAGTTATACAAGACAGAACCTCAATAGCTAGGGTACTTTAGAACAGGGTGCTAATTTAATTGTGAGGCCATAAGGAAATCCTCATTGGTTCCCATTTTTGCTATTACAATTTTAAAAAAATGCTTTAAATTTTTTTTCCATTTTATTGCTTAGAGAATGGTGACCATACTTTTAATTTTGTTGTCTCATCATATTAGTGCTGGTGTATTAGTCTGTTGTCACAGTGCCATGAAGAGATACCTAAGACTGGGAAATTTATAAAGAAAAGAGGCTTAATTGGCTCACAGTTATGCATGGCTGGAGAGGCCTCAGGAAACTTACAATCATGGTGAAAGGCACCTCTTCACAGGGCAGCAGGAGGGAGAATGATTGCCGAGGGAATGGGGAAGCCCCTTATAAAACTGTCACATCTCATGAGAACTTACTATCATGAGAACAGCATGGGGGAAACTGCCACCATGAGTCAATTATCTCCACCTGGTCCTATCTTTGACACATGGGGATTATTACAATTCAAGGTGAGATTTGGGTGGGGACATAGAGCCAAACCATATCAGCTGCTATAATAAAATAACTGAAGCTGTGTAATTTATTAAGAACAGAAATTTATTTCTCACAATTCTGAAAGCTGAGAAGTCCAAGCTCAAGGCATCAATGATTTTGGTGTCTGGTGAAGGCTCAGTCTATGCTTCCAAGATGCCACCTTTACCATTGTCCTCCAGAGAGGATGAGTGCTGTGTCTTCACATGGCAGAAGGGATGGAAGCACAAAAATGGGCCTAGTTAGTTCCTTTCGGCCTTTCTATAAGGTTGCTAATCCCATGAAATAATCACCACCTAAAGGCCTCACCTCTTGATATTATCATATTAGGTCTTAGGTTCCAGCATACTCATTTTAGGGAGACACATACATTAAAGCCATAGCTATTATTATTTATTACTTAATTTCAAGGCACCTTACTGTAACTCATGGGCATAATTCTAATCACTATTGCGCAGCAGTCATAGTGCTATAGACCAAGAGATAGATAAAATTATGATGCCGAGAAACACTATAAAAATTGTTTTCCTCGCCTAGAGAAGGGATGTTTTTGGGTTAAGAAAGCACATAAAGGCCGAGTGTGGTGGCTCACACCTGTAATCCCACCACTTTGGGAGGCTGAGGGGGGTGGATCACGAGGTCAGGAGATCAAGACCATCCTGGCTAATAGGGTGAAACCCCGTCTCTACTAAAAATACAAAAAAATTAGCCGGGCATGGTGTTGAGTGCCTGTAGCCCCAGCTACTAGGGAGGCTGAGGCAGGAGAATGGCATGAACCTGGGAGGCGGAGCTTGCAGTGAGCTGAGATCATGCCACTGCACTCCAGCCTGGGTGACAGAGCGAGACTCCGTCTCCAAAAAAAAAAAAAAAAAAAACACCCAAGTCAGACAGCTCTGGATGTGTGACTCTCAGGGATGTTATTTACAAGCTATGTGTCCTTCCATAAATTGCTTGACTTTTTTCATCCACTGGACTCCTTCAAAAAAATTGTGGGGGTGCAATTTTACAACCTACTTAATATTGTATTGAGAATTAAATGAGTTAAATAAATGGATGATGTTTGTACTGTGCTTAACTCAGTGTCTGGCACACAATGAGAATTTAATAAATAATGAATAGCTGTTATTATCTAAGTCCTGTTGTAAACTTGTTAAATTGTGATCTGCCTTCAAATGGAGTATACAATAAGGACAACTTATTAAGTATAACTAACATTTGTCTACATTTTACTTTTGTACAAAGTATGAGAAAATATATCATTTCATTTAAGTCTCATAAATTCCACAGTGTAGTTACTATTATCTTCCTCATTATAACAATGGGGGTGGGGCTGAATCTTGGATAGTTTAAGTGCTTGCTGAGGGTCCAAGCTAATATACGATACAGCGAGAGCAGATTGTCTTCAAAAATCCACTTAATGGTTCTCATGAACTGCAGTTTTACCTTAGATGTAATTAATTAAGTCTCCGATAAGTATAATTACTTTTTTTCCCTCATTTCTTATAGTCACATGTATTGTCCAATAAAGGATACAGCTTTGGTGTGCAGAACAGCTATCTGGAAAGCTTATTAAAACATGAATTCCTTTCTTCCTTTCCCTCCCTGACTCTAAAAATTCTTATTCAGGATTTCTGGCATAGGGCAGAGAGGTTGCCTTCCTAACAAGCTCAGGAGGTGCTGAGGGTACTGGTTCTGGGGCCACATTTTGACAAACACTGCCTCAAGCTATTTTTACCATCAGTGAATATCTTGCAGTACATTTCATGAAGAAACTTCACAGTCATTGCTTTATTTAGGCAGAAAGGATGGAGCAGCCCTCTTTTCCAAATAATTTGTCCTGAGATGCATCTTTTTGGCAGTCATTCTATCGAGCTCCTAGAATAGAATAATGCCATTTGTAATACTGGTGATGGAGGCACCCTTGCACATTTCAGGCGAGGTTTTGGTGCACAGCACTTTTCACTGTCTTCTGACAGCAATTTCAGGCTCCTGCTGCCTGCCCCGTGACCATCTCTCATTAAAACTTTGTGAGTAGCCCTGCTGCAACCGTGAATCATACTCTGAGGGCTTCACACAGGCTGGGTTCATTGAGCTGCATTATAGGAGACTATATCTCAGATGACTCCAGTGCAGCCAAAACAATCTGTCACTTTTAATTCTTCCTGTCACCTCATTAAGTATATGGCAACATTGACAATAAAACACATTTTCAAACAAACACACAACACACGCACCACCCCAATTGCAACATTTCCTCCTCTTATATTCAGATGTAGTTATAAATATCTAGTCATTGAAAGATTCATTGAACAAACATATGTGCCAGGGTACTGTATATAACTGAGGGAGGCACAGAATAATCTCCATGGACACATTAAAGCAGTTAAAAATAACTGTGCTTCCAAGCGGGCTACTATAATACAAAGGTCAGGCCCATAAATATGAACAGGGTGGCAGTAATGTCTCTATCCAAATATACCCCCAAACACATAACTACAACAGTTCAGAACTCAAAGGTTAATGTAAAAAAAGAGAAATCCCTGAAATTATTCCATATTCTTCTCATGCCTTTTACTTCTTGTGGTCTTTTCATCAAAGGTTAATATATGTGAATATAGTGGAAAAATTGTATCAAGGCCAAATGTGTGTCATCAGGAACTACTTTACTCAATGAAAAATATTTACCCTTGTACATATGATAAAATGAAGGCGCTGTAGTACATTTTCTGTGAAAGAAAAAAAAATGTCTATTGCTTCCTCCCCCTTTCTTTACTAGGTTGCTTGTTTTTACATTAACTGCACTGAAGTTTGAATTTTACTCAAAGCTGTAGAGAGACTGTTCTGAGAGCTGGGATAATTTTTGCAGTAACACACTGAGTGTGATAATAAGGTTTATGCATGGTTGCAAAGAATGTGCTGACAGATGGAAAAGAAGCCACCTCAGTCTGCACAGAATTCATTTTTATATATATTCAAAAAATTCATACAACACCTGACACTCATTCAAACAGCAGTTCTTCCTCCTGCTGTCTTCTGGAAACAGAAATATTTTAGAGTATATAGAAAAAAATCCAAACCCCAGTGGACTGATTCACTAAAATTTCAAGTTCTGTGCACATCAGAGTAACACAGGTTCCTGCATTACCATTGAAGGTGTCATGTGCAATGTAAAACTTATTCCCACCAAATATGGATCTTTACGTAGTAAGTGCCTTAGATAGTGAGCAAGTAAATTCAGCAAGGAAAAAGATGTGAACAGAATGTCTCCTACAAAGCGCAGGCATTTCCCACCCTTCCTCTGAAAAGCAAAGGGAGAGCTTCTTTGCCAAAGATTTGCTTTCATCAAGGGATATTAAAATATGAGAGCAGATTGTATTAGAACATTTAGGTCATCTGTGCCTCTCTGTGATGTTGTGACATTTGAGAGCACATTGATTAAAGGAAAAGAGCAGTCTGAGGTAAATTCTTTGCTCTTAATAATAATGAAACAATGACTAACCCACCTAGCACCTTGATTCTCTAAGGCGTCAGTTTTCCACTAGAGAAAAAAAAAGCTGCTCCCAAATTCTTCTGTCTCCTAGACCTTATTACTATTTTCTTAGAAAAGCCTAATTCTTGGTTTAAAAAGGAGAATAAAAGTTAAAAAAAAAACCGTTATTTTCCATTCATCCTCAACCTTTGGACTGAATGCATCTGTCATATGGTTTGGTCATGTTCCCATGCAAATCTTATCTTGAGTTGTAGCTCCCGTATTTCCCACATGTTATAAGAGGGGGCTGATGGAAGGTAATTAAATTATGAAGTGAGTTTTTCCCATGCTGTTCTCATGATAGTGAATAAGTCTCATGAGAGCTGAGGGTATTATAAAGCACAGTTACCCTACACAAGCTCGCTCTTGCCTGCCTCCATGTAAAATGTGACTTTGCTCCTACTTTGCCTTCTGCCATGATTGTGAGGCCTCCCCAGCCATGTGGAACTGGGAGTCAATTAAACCTCTTTCCTTATAAATTACCTAGTCTCAGCATGTCTTTATTAGCAGCGTGAAGACAAACTAATACAATCCGTATTTGTTTTCTAGGGCTGCTGTGCCAAAGCACCACAAATTGAATGGCATACACGACAGAATTTATTATCTCACAGCTCTGGAGGCCAGAAGTTCAAAATCAAGGTGTTGGCAGAGTTTGTTTCTTCTGAGGGCTGTGAAGGAAGGATCTGTTCTAGGCTTCTCTCCTTGGCTTTTAGATGGCCATCTTCTCCCTGTGCCTCTTCATATCATCTTCTCTCTTTTGTGTCTTTGTGAAGTATTGGACTTCAATGTGTGATTTTTTGACAGGATACAATTCAATCCATAACACATCTTGTACTCAAAAAAGGAAAAAAAAAAACAAAAACAAGCAATATCAACAAAACAAAACTTGGATCCTCCCACTTGTGCCATCTCTTACCCTGCTGCCTTCCCAAACAGAGATGACTCATACATCCCCAGAGCAGATTCCAAAGACGAGTAATTTTTTTCATTATTGCTAAGATGCTGCTAAATTATTGCATCCACTAACTTTGATGTCTCACAAATTGCAAAGAACCAGCTATGCATTTCCTACTTCTATGATGTGTTCTCATATACTAACCTCAAAATTAATCCCAACATTTGACCATTACTTGAACAGTTGGTCATTATTCTCTCATCAAATTCTGGCATGACTGTTGGTCACTTCTGTAGCCATGTGAATTAGCCACCCAGCAATCTATCCAATTTGCTATTGACCTTTTCTTTTCTTTTTTTTTTTTTTTTTTTTTGAGATGGAGTCTTTCTCTGTCCCCCCGGCTACAGTGCAGAGGCACGATCTCGGCTCACCGCAACCTCCACCTCCTGAGTTCATGCCATTCTCCTGCCTCAGCCTCCCGAGTAGCTGGGACTACAGGCGCCTGCCAACATGCCCGGCTAATTTTTTGTATTTTTAGTAGAGACGGGGTTTCACCATGTTAGCCAGGATGGTCTCGATATCCTGACCTCGTGATCCGCCCACCTCGGCCTCCCAAAGTGCTGGGATTACAGGCTTGAGTCACCGCGCCCGGCCCTCAGCTACAGTCTACTGCTGCTGCCTAATCATATACATACTCTATCTGGCCTATACCTTGTATTTATGCATCAGGTCTAAAAGTTTAAATTTGAATACTCATTCTTTGACTTCTATCTGCTTATGTCAGTCTTCTCCTTTCTCTACTTCCTTTATAGCATCAGTTACCAAATTATGTTATTACAAGGAAAAATAGTGTTTTAGCATGTTCATAGGAGAGACACAGAGGAAGATTTTATTAGTACATTTTCACACTGCTGTAACTACCTGAGACTGGGTAATTTATGAAGAAAAGAGGTGTAATTGACTCAGTGCTGTAGGCTTAACAGGAAGCATGACTGTGAGACCTCAGAAAACTTACAGTCGTGGCAGAAGGCAAAGGGGAAGCAGGCATGTCTTACCATGGCAGAGCATAAGAGAGAGAGAGCAAGGGGGGAAGTGCCATACACTTTAAAACAGCCAGGTCTCACGAGAAACTCACTATCATGAGAACAGCAAGGAGGAAGTCTGCCCGCATGATTCAATCACGTCCCACCAGGCCCCTGTGGGAATCATAATTCGAGATGAGATTTTGGTGGGGACACAGAGTCCAATGATATCAAAGATAAAATGGTGTGTAGGGTTAATGAAAGTTGAAATGTTTCTTTACTGAAGAATTACAAGCACTAACATTTATTCTGAATAACCAAGATTTTGTAATGACTTTAATTAAATTTATGTGAACAATTAAAAAAGCCTAGTGATCTACCGAACACCAGTTTGGTAAATAGTTACAACTGTTCTTTTGTCTATAACACCTAATACCCACTCTTCATTTTATTTACCCACTTCCTTAGCATTCTTTGATATATCCCTTACTGTACTCTTTTGCTAAATGTTTTTTCCACCTACTTTTATTTTCAAATCCACTTTGCAACTCTATGTCCTGTCTATTCCCGTGCATATATTTATGTTCTCCAAATTTCAGTAAGCCTTCAGAACTGCAAATAAGAATATCTATGCTAATTCCTCTTCTAATTTCATGAACATGTCATATATTTATTACTATTTTCTAGGTTACCTACTCATCCACCTAACTCTCCTCTATGTCACAAGGAAGAGCAACACTAATTGCCATTATGTAGGGAAATGCTCAACTTCTGACTCTCATGTAAAACAGCATGCATGGCCACATACCCTCTTAATTCCCTCCATTTTCAGTGAAAAGCAATTCCTTTCTGAAGACAAATTAGTCCCAGTCTCTTTCTATTTCTCCTACCATCTCAGAGACTGTTCTCCATCTTTTGTCCCTCTTCTGTGTCTTCATCCTCTTCTCTACCAATTCTTTCTCTAGGATTATTAACCAATTCCAAGGTTCTCACTTTAATTTTGCTTTTTCTTTTACTCAACTTTCTTGAATTTTGGACTTGTCTTCCTTTTCAGCAAAGTAATTTACTCTCATAATTTCAATGTTCTCACTTCCAATAACTTTCTTCAATTTTCTGAAAATATGGGCACTTCCATCAGCATTAGAGTATAGCTTTTTCTTTTCTTTTTTTGTTTAACGCTCTTATTTATGGCGTTCATTTGGCACAGAGAAAGGAAGAAAGTGTGAACTTTGGATCCTCACACTAGAGTTTGGGTTTCAATTTCAATTTTTCAGCTTCTTAGCATTATGGCCATTGGCAGTTTTTCTTAGTCTTCTTGAGCTCCAGTTTTTTCTTCTGCAAAGGGGCAAGGATAATTTTATCTAAGCAGGATTTTGGGGGGAATAAATTAGGCATTTTATAAAAAGCTTCTAAAAGTTGGTCAATAAGTGTTAACTGTCTGATATTGTTTGTCTCTGTGTCCCCACCCAAATCTCACCTTGAATTATAATCCCCATAAACCCATGTGTTGAGGGAGGCACCTGTTGGGAGGTGACTGGATCATAGGGCTGGTTTCCCACCTGCTGTTCTCATGACAGTGAGTGATTTCTTACAAGAGCCGATGGTTTTAAAAGTGTTTGGCAATTTCCTTCATACCCCTGCTGCCATGTAAGATGTGCCTTTGCTTCTCCTTTATCTTCTGTCATGATTGTAAGTTTCCTGAGGTCTCCAAGCAATGGAGAACTATGAGTCAATTAGACCTCTTTCCTTTGTAAATTATCTAGTCTTGGGTATTTCTTTATAGCAGTGTGAGAATGGACTAATACACTGTCCTACCCATTGACCTCACTCTTGCTTCATCCTTTGACACTGCTGCTTACTCTCTCACTGAAATTCTCCCTCCTTGTTCATGTAGCACCACAGTCTCTTGTGCCTCTTCTTAGTGCTGTGGCTGTTCCTACCTTGTCATCATTCCTTCACACTTAATATTGATGTCTGTTGGTTTTTCCCCTCTAAATTTTCCTTCCTTCTTAACATAAATTTTCTCTAAGTTCCAACTACCATTTCTAAAGATTCATTTTTTAAAAAATTCTGCAACCTGGGAAATTTGTGTAATGCCAGACGGGTATATCTAATTGTTTACTGCACATCTCAACATGAATTTATTTTTTTCAATGAAGTTAATGAATTTAAATTTAAATTAAATTCAAACTTAAAATGTGTAACAATGAATTTGTTGTCTGTCTTCACTATAAAATTGTCACCTTCTTGTATCCCTTGTCTCAATAAATGAGACCACTATTGGCATACATGAGGCAATTTTAGATGCTATTCTATCACAACAATAATTAAATTGAATTAAATAATTAAAATGACATTCTTTTTTCAAGCGTTTCAGAATACAGCAAGAAGAAAGCTTCTGTTTTGGACTTAGTATGTCTTTGGCCCTTTTAATGCACTTCAAAAGCTTCTATTTTAACAAATAGAGGTCAATTTTAGAACCTTTAACATGGTAAAATTTAAAAATGTTGATTTTGTCAATTTTGTCTTTAAATTCTATTTGTGGTAAATAATCCATTAATGAACCAGCCTCCTCAAGAAATAGGATTAGCTAAACATCAGTGAACAATAAACCAATAAAATAGTTTTCCAAGTGTGAGTTTTAAACTGCAAATATAAAAATACATTTTTTAAAAAGCAACTCAGATACTTTAAGATTTTAAATAATAATCATAATCGGCTTTCTTCCTAAATGAATACCCTTTATTTCTTTCTCTTGCCTGATTGCCCTGACCAGAACTTCCAATACTATATTGAATATGAGTGGTGAGAGAGGGCATCCTTGTCTTGTGCCAGTTTTCAAGGGGAATGCTTCCAGCTTTTGCCCATTAAGTAAAATATTGGCTGTGGGTTTGTCATATATGGCTCTTATTATTTTGAGGTATGTTCCTTCAATACCTAGTTTATTGAGAGTTTTTAACATGAAGGAATGTTAAATTTTATCGTAAGCCTTTTCTGCATCTGTTGAGATACTCGTGGTTTTTGTCTTTAGTTCTGTTTATGTGGTGAATTACACTTATCGATTTATGTATGTTGAACTAACCTTGCGTCCCAGGGATGAAGGCAACTTAACTGTGGTGGATAAGCTTTTTGATGTGCTATTTGCAGTATTTGATTTGGTTTGCAAGTATCTTATTGAGGATTTTTGCACAATGTTCATCAGAGATATTGGCCTGAAGTTTTCTTTTGTTTTACTGTATCTCTGTCAGATACTGGTATCAGGATGAGGCTGGCCTTATAAAATGAGTTGAGGAGGAGTCCCTTCTTTTCATTTCTTTTTTTTTTTTGGAATAGTTTCAGTAGAAATGGTACCAGCTCTTCTTTATACCTCTGGTAGAATTCAGCTGTAAATCTGTCTGGTCCTGGGCTTTTTTTGGTTAGTAAGCTATTTATTACTGCCTCAATTTCATAACTGTTTATTGGTCTATTCAGGAATTCCATTTCTCCCTGGTTCAGTCCTGAAAGAGTGTATGTGTGCCGGAATTTATCCATTTCTTCTAGATTTTCTAGTTTATGTGCATAGAGGTGTTTGTAGTATTTTCTAATGGTTATTTGTAATTCTGTGGGTTCAGTGGTGCTATAAACTTATTTCTGATGGTTTCTATTTGATTCTTCTCTGTTTTCTTCATTAGTCTAGATATCAGTCTATTTTGTTAATTTTTTCGAAAAACAGCTCCTGGATTCGTTGATTTTTTTTTTTTTTTTTTGAGACAGAGTCTTGCTCTGTCTCCCAGGCTGAGTGCAGTGGCACAATCTCGGCTCACTGCAACCTCCGCCTCCTGGGTTCAAGCAATTCTTCTGCTTTAGCCTCCTGAGTAGCTGGGATTATAGGTGAATGCCACCATGCCTGGCTAATTTTTGTATTTTTAGTAAAGACGGGGTTTCACCATGTTGGTCAGGCTGTTCTCGAACTCCTAACCTCACGATCTGCCCACCTCAACCTCCCGAAGTGCTGGGATTACAGGTGTGAGCCACCATGCCTGGCCAATTTGTTGATTTTTATAGGGTTTTTTTGTGACTCTATTCCTTCAGTTCTGCTCTGATCTTGGTTATTTCTTGTCTTCTGGTAGTTTTCCCGTTTGTTTGCTCTTTGTTCTCTAGTTCTTTTAGTTGTGATGTTAAATTTTTGACTTGAGATCTTTCTAGCTTTTTGATGTGGGCATTTAACGCTATAATTTTCTCTCTTAACACTGCTTTAGCTGCATTCCAGAGATTCTGGTATGTTGTCTCTTTGTTCTCATTAGTTTCAAATAACTTCTTGATTTCTGTCTTAATTTCATTGTTTATCCATTCAGGAGCAGGTTGTTCAGTTTTCATGTAGTTGTGTGGTTTTGAGTGAGTTTCTTAATCTTGAGTTCTAATTTGATTGTGCTGTGATCTGAGAGACTGTCATGATTTCAGTTCATTTGCATTTGCGAAGGAGGAGTGTTTTATTTCCAATTATGTGATTAATTTTGTAGTAAGTGCCATGAGGTGATGAGAAGAATGTATATTCTGTTGTTTTGGGGTGGAGAGTTCTGTATAGTAATTAAAACAGCATGGTATGGGTAAGAAAACAAACACACAGACCAATAAAACAGAAGAAATAACTGAGAAATAAAAACACACACCTACAATCATCTGATCTTTGACAAACCTGAAAAAATGCAGCAATGGGGAAAGGAATCCCTGTTTAATAAACGATGCTGAGAGAACTGGCTAGCCATATGCAGAAAAATTGAAACTGGACCCCTTCCTTACATTTTATACAAAATTTAACTCAAGATGGATTAAAGACTTAAATGTAAAACTCAAAACTGTAAAAACCCTAGAGGAAATCTAGGCAATACTATTCAGGACATAGGCGTGGATAAAAACTTCATGACAAAAATGCCAAAAGCAATTGCAACAAAAGCAAAAATTGACAAATGGGATCGAATTCAACTAAAGAACTTCCACACAACAAAGGAAACTGTTATCAGAGTGAACAGACAATCTGCAGAATGGGAGAAAAATTTGCAATCTATCCATCTGACAAAGGAACTTACAAAAATTTACAATAATAAAACAACTTCATTAAAAGGTAGGCAAAAGATATGGACGGACACTTCTCAAAAGAAGACATTCATGTGGCCAAGAAACATGGAAAAAAAGCTCAACATCACTGATCACTAGAGAAACACAAATCAAAACTACAATGAGATACCATCTCACACCAATCAGAATGGTGATTATTAAGTCAAGAAACAACAGATGCTGGCAAGGTTGCAGAGAAAAAGTAATGCTTTTACACTGTTGGTGGGAGTGTAAATTAGTTCAACCATTGTGGAAGACAGTGTGGCGATTACTGAAAGATCTAGAAGCAGAAATACCATTCTACCCAGCAATCCCATTACTGGATATACATCCAATGGAATGTAAATCATTCTATTATAAAGATACATGCACGCCTTTCGGAGGTCGAGGCAGGTGGATTATGAGGTCAGGAGATCGAGACCATCCTGGCTAACACAGTGAAACCCTGTCTTTACTAAAAATACAAAACATTAGCCAGGCATGGTGGAGGGTGCCTGTAGTCCCAGCTGCTTGGGAGGCTGAGACAGGAGAATGGCGTGAACCCGGGAGGCGGAGCTTGCAGTGAGCCGAGATCACACCACTGCACTCCAGCCTGGGCGACAGAGCGAGACTCCATCCCCCCCACCAAAAAAAAAAAAAAAAAAAAAAAAAAAAATACATGCATGCATATGTTCATTGCAGCGCTATTCACAATAGCAAAGACATGGAATCAACCCAAATGCCCATCAATGATAGAGTGGATAAAGAAAATGTGGTATATATACACCATGAAATACTACGCAGCCATAAAAAGGAATGAGATCATGTCCTTTGTAGGACATGGATTTAGCTGGAAGCCATTATCATCAGCAAACTAATGCAGGAACAGAAAACCAAACACCTAATGTTCTCATTAGTGGGAGCTCAATGATGAGCACACATAGACACGTGGTGGGGACAATACACACTGGGGCCTGTCGCAGGTGGGGTGGGGGGAGGGAGAGCATCAGGAAGAATAGCTAATCGATGCTGAGCTTAATACCAAGGTGATGGGTTGATCTGTGCAGCAGACCACCATAGCACACTTTTAGCTATGCAATAAAACTGCACATCCTGCACATTTTCCCTGGAACTTAAAGTTGAAGAAAACAACAACAAATAATCATCATCATCATTATCATGATCTAAAATATTAGATTAAAGGAAAAAAGTGGATAATAAAAGTTTGTTTTACTTATCAAGAGATAGTCATACAAACTGTTTTTTAAAATAAAGTTTTAACTTTACAGAGAAATTGTAAAGATAGTACAGAGAGTTTCCATGCTTCCTGCACAATTTCCTCTATTATTAACATCTTTTGTAAGTTGACCACCTGGCTAATATGTTTGTGTCATGTTTCTCCACTGTAAAGTTTTCTTCTCATTGAACAGTATACTCTCTCGAAGGAAGTCACTATGTGCAGCCCACAGTCAAGATGTAGGGCCTTATGCAAGCAGATTATCCACTTTCTTGCAAGCAGATTATCTATATCATGTATGCAATTTATTATTAAAAATATATGTTTTTGGGAAATCCCAGGATGGAATGTGGAATGTGACAAATCAATCTCACTGTATTACAAATGTGGGAAGCAACATCACCACAAAGGATGAAGGATAACACGCTGATTTAAGTAGAAATGAGTGGAATTTGTAAAATTGCAGGCAAAAAACAGTGCATATTAAAGTATGGGAATTGAGTGGAAAATGCTGTTTCATACAAAACAATTAGTTTAAAACTATTGTACTGTTATACATGTATACAAGAATTGAACAATTAAGTAAGTGGATGGTGGATAGTGGGAGCAAGGTGGGAAGTCAGGATTTACCCATAAGCAAAGGGAGGAGGCTAGAATAATCCATATTTCAATAGATAAGAGTTGTAGACATCAGTATGAACTCATGTGTAAGTTTATATACATATGTATGGTTACATAGAAGTATTTAGAGATGTGTATATACACAGGTCAGTGTACATGTGTATATACACAGGTTAGTATACATGTGTATGTTTTCTTACTTCATCAACCTGGAAGTAAAAACATCCTAGTATGTTAACAAGTATATCTAGAGCTCAGGTCTTGGTTCTGAGTACCATTCTTAAATAAAAGGAGCCAAGGCTCCTTTAAGAAATGGCTGATCTAGGCCTGGGGCTTGGAGCATCTTGTATTGCTAACGGTAAGGAAATGATGAGGGAAAAAAAAACCAAAAAACAAAATTCTACTCTGACGGAGCCCTGTCAAAGGATACAGATACACTAAAAGAACTCCTAATAGCCAAACCTGGAATAATGGGAACTAATAAAATTAAATAATATTAGATTATAAAATAAATATGTATGATCCCACATGGGTATCAATTATTGAATAGGTAAATAAATGAGGGAGAAGAAACAAGTATCCCCTACGGACAAATTAAGATGTA
Source organism: Symphalangus syndactylus (assembly GCF_028878055.3). Taxonomy (NCBI): domain Eukaryota; kingdom Metazoa; phylum Chordata; class Mammalia; order Primates; family Hylobatidae; genus Symphalangus; species Symphalangus syndactylus. The sequence goes on from NC_072438.2 coordinate 30,939,474, forward strand.
ATTTTATAAAAGATAAGATCACTAATTCTTTTCCAAATATTTTAAGGCTGATCCAGGGAAAAATACGGAATAAAAGCATGATTTTCAAATTCCAAACTAGAATTAAAAAAACGGTTAAAAAGTAGATCATGGGCAGAAAAAAAAAAAAAAAGAATGCAAGTTGAGTGTCCCTTATCTGAAGTGTTTGGGATTAGAAGTGTTTCCGGCCGGGCGCGGTGGCTCATGCCTGTAGTCTCAGCACTTTGGGAGGCCGAGGCGGGCGGATCACGAGGTCTGGAGATCGAGACCATCCTGGCTAACAGGGTGAAACCCTCTCTCTACTAAAAATACAAAAAATTAGCCAGGCGTGGTGGCGGGTGCCTGTAGTCCCAGCTACTCTGGAGGCTGAGGCAGAAGAATGACGTGAACCTAGGAGGTGGAGCTTGCAGTCAGCCGAGATCCTGCCACTGCAATCCAGCCTGGGTGACAGTGCGAGACTCTGTCTCAAAAAAAAAAAAACTAAAAAAAAGATTCAGATTTTGGATTTTTTTGGAGTTTGGAGTATTTGCATCATACGTGGGTTAGCATCCCACACCTAAAAATCTGAAATCCAAAATACTCCAATGAGCATTTCCTTTGACTGTCACATTAGCGCTCAAAAAGTTTTGGATTTTTGAGCATCTTGGATATCACATTTTTGGATTTGAGATGTTCAACCTTCACTCATCAGAGAAATTAAATAAAAATGGAAGACTAAAGATCAAATGCAACATTTATTTTCTTCATATAAGAAATGTTAATTCATTAGTTCTGAGGTTATGCTAAGACCAATTAATGTTGAAAAATTTTCAAGGCTATTCCAAATTGTATTAAATTTTGTGAGCTACTGATACGATAGAAAATTTTTTTAAAAGTATCTATGTTACATTATGAAACAAAAGGAATGCAGCATCAAATGTAGAGAACATTTTTGTAAAGATTATTTAAATTCTTTATACTTTTTAGAATACAATGAAATGAACAATTTTCCAGAAGGAATTTTTTGTTAAAATTAATACTTTATGATGAAGCTTAAAATAATTTCATAAATATCAAATAAATAGGAAATAATATCAAAGAAATAATTATCAAAAGATCATTCTCACCAAATAATTTAGGTTGTGTTATGAAACTGATGTGTTTAACTAGTTCATATTATAAAAATTGATGGAAAGCTTCCAAATTTCAATTATGAATAAAGCAAAATCCTATGCCAAAACATAAGAAAAATGGAACATTTTAAAGAGATTAGACATCTTTAGAACCACAGCTGCAAAATATTAGCAAATCAGATGTAGCTCCTTATTAAACGATAGCACACTCTGACCAAATAGGTTTTTATTCCAGGAATGCACTAACAATTCAATATTAGGAAACCAAATAATAATTCATCACAACAGTTGATCAAAGGAGAAAAGAAAATTTTATCTTGAGAGACACTGAAAAAGTGCTTTAAACTAATTCAACATCAATTATTGATAAAAAGTGTTAGTCATTTAGGAATTGGAGATCAAGAATAAATCCCCAAAATGATAAAGGCTAGCTATTTCAAACTGACAGCAAACATTATGTCTAATTGTAAAACATTAGAATCATTGTCCCCGAAGTCAGGAATAAGGGAATGATCGCTCTTATTGTTTTCTTGGTTAATTTATTTTTAAGTAAGTATTATTGATGTATAAACAATAAAATTGTTTTTTAAGTGTACAGTTTGATGAGTTTGGACAAATGTAGTTATATAATTATCAAAATAAAAATGGAATTTTTTTTTCAGTTCATCATATTTTCTCTTGCTCTTTTGCCTCTCTGTCAGTTTCCAGGCCTTGCTGACGACTCTTCTGATAACTTTCCCTGTATATTTATCTTGTTTATTAGAATGTCCTGTCATATAGTATATAGCTTCTGTGCAATATATGATGCTTTCAAAATTCATCCATGTTGCATGTATCACTAGTTTATTATTTTTTATTGCTGGGTACTATTTCCTTATATGGATATATTACATATTGTTTATTCATTTATAAGATACATTTTTGCATTATTTCTGATTAGTATGGATAAAATTGGTATAAACATTTGTGTACATGTCTTTGTGTGAAGACAGGTTTTTGGTTCTCTTTGCTGAATATACAAAAATAGTGTCTTAGACCGTTTTGTATTGCTATAACAATACCACAGACGGGGTAACTTATAAAGAAAAGAAACTTATAGCTCTGGAGGCTGGAAAGTCCAAGGTAGAGGGGCCCACATCTGGCGAGGGCCTTGCTGCTATGTCTTCCTAGGGATAAAGGTGAGAAGGCCAGAAAGCAGGAGAAAGTAAGAGAGAAATGTGGCCAGACTCGTTCCTTTTATTGAGAACCCACTCCCATGAGAACTAATCTACTCCTGCTATAATCCCATTAATCCATTGATGAGGGCAGGCCCCTCATGACCTAATCACCTCTTAAAGGTCCCGACTCTTAACACTGTTGCATTGGGAATTAAGTTTCCAGTACATGAACTTTGGGGGACATATTTAAAACACAGCAAGTAGAATTACTAGATTATATAATCAGTGTATATATATATATATATATATATATGTATGTAAACTTTATAAATATTTGTCAAACTATTTTCTAGAGAGGTATACTATTTTGCATTTCACAAGATAAGTATGAAAAGTTCTAGATTTCCATATCACCAGCATTTAATATTGTCAGTCTTTTTAATTTTAGTCATTTTAGCAGATGATAGTGACATCTCATTGTTTTTTATTTGTATTTCTACAATAACTAAAGATATTTAAACATATTTTATGTGCATATTTGCCTTCTGTGATTTTCTGCATAGTCATTCATGAATAAAGATTTTTTTAACTCTATCTTAAAATCTTGAAATTGGGTAATGAGAATTCTCTTTTTATTCTCTTTTAATTTCTGTCTAAATTTTAGAATCATCTCAATTTCTAAAAGTAAAACAAATATCTAATAATTTGGATTGAGATTGTCTTGAATCTATGCATGAATTTGGCAGGAATTGACATTTGTTTGTGTTAGAGTTCTTCAGAGGGACGGAACTAATAGGATCTGTGTATATATGAAAGGGAGTTTAGTAATGAGAATTGGCTCACATGATCACAAGGTGAAGTCTCACAATAGGCCGTGTGAAGGGTGAGGAGGAAGGAAGCCAGTAGTGGCTTAGTCTGAGTCCAAAAGCCTCAAAGGTAGGGAAGCTGACAGTGCAGTTTTTGGTCTGTAGCCAAAAGCCTGAGAGCCCCCAGCAAACCACTGGTGTAAGGCCGCGTCCGAAGGAGGAAGAATCTGGAGTCTGATGTTCAAGGGCAGGAAGCATCCATAACAGGAGAAAGATGAAAGCTGGAAGACTCAGCAAGCCAGCTTATCCCACCTTCCACCTGCTTTGTTCTAGCCATGCTGGCAGCCAATTGAATGGTGCCCACCCACACTGAGAGTGGGTCTTTTTCTCCCAGTCCACTTACTCAAATTTCAGTTGCCTCTGGCAACGCCCTCACAGGCACACCTAGAAATAATACATTACCAACTATCTAGGCATCCTTCAATCCACTCAAGTTGACACCTAATATTAACCATCACGTTAATATTTAGTCATCTGACCCATGAATACAGCATTTTTTTTTTTTGAGAGGGAGTCTTGCTCTTTTGCACAGGTTGGAGTGAAGTGGTGCGATCTCAGCTCACTGCAACCTCCGCCCTCCGGGTTCAAGCAATTCTCCTGCCTCAGCCTCCCAAGTAGCTGGGATTACAGGCACATGCCACATGCCTGGCTAATTTTTGGAATACAGTATTTATTAAATTTACTTAGGTCTTTTATATTTCTCAGTAATGTTTTATGGTTTTCAGTGTACAGATTCTGCACATATTTTGTTAAATTTTCTAATGTTTTTGATGCTATTACAGGAAGTATTTTTAAAAATTTTAAAATTTCCAATTGAACACTGCTAGAAATACAGTTGCTTTTGTTTCTAATAACCTTGTCTTCTGTTATCTTGCTAAAGATAACAGTTCCTCGTGAGCCTTTTTTGTTAGCTATGTTGTGATTTTTCTCTGTAGGTGATTATCTGTGAATGCACATGGTTTTTAAACATTTTTCTTATGTTAGTATTTTGTTTCTTTGTCCTGCCTTACAGTCCTTGCCAGAACTTCTGGTACAATGTTAAATAAAAGTAGTGAGGGCAGACATACTTGGATTGTCCCTGATCTTAGGGAGGAATCAGTCTTTCAGCATTTATATGTTAGATGTGGTTTTTTAATAGAAGTGCTTTTCAGTGTTAAATTCTCCATCATTAATTGTGGAATTAAATATATTTCCTTGTATTTCTATAGCAAATATATTTTTGCATTATTATGTTTTCCTGATAAACTTATCCCATTATTTTAATGTAGTACGATATTTCCTTTTCTCAAGTCTAGTTTGTCTGATAGTAATATAGCCGCTTCGGTTTTCTTTCAATTAGAGTTATGTGGCATATTGGTCTATTGATTTTAACTAATCTATGTCTTATCTTTGTCATTGATCTCTTTGTTGGTAGCATATATTATTGTTTTTTATATGATTTTAAAATCTATGCCTTTTAATTTAGCATTTATATAATTTGCATTTAATGTAATTGATGTATATGCTTACATTTAAATGTACTATCTTGCAATTTTTTTATTTATACTATCTGGTTTTTGATTCTTATTTTTACTTTCTTAGTATTTTTAATTAATTTATTACTTATAATTATTTTATATTAGTTACCATAATGTTTACTATACATATATGTATCTTTAACTTGTCACAGCCTGTTGCCCAATAATATTATGTCACTGTATGTAAAGTATAACAAACTTAGAATACTTCATTGACTTCGTTCTACACTCTGTGCTATTTTTGGTCAAATATTTTAATTCTACATGTAAGTACCACAATACCTTGGTACTATTGTAGCTTTAGACAGTCACATCATTTAAAGATATTAAACATAAAGAATAATATATTTTATATTTACTCACGTTTTTATTCCTTCCCAGGTATTTTATTTCTTTTATTGATCCATGTTTCTGTCTGGTATCATTATTCTTCTGCCCGAGAACTTCCTTTATTATTTCTGATGGTGCAGGTCTAGAATGATAACTTCTTTTACCATGTGTATTCCTTAATATGTCTTTACTTCATCTTTATTTTAAAATTTTTCTTGATAAACTTTATTTTTAAAACAGTTTTAGGTTTACGGAAAAACTGAGTGGATAGTACAGAAAATTTCTATACATTTATCTCCCCCCCACACACACACGGTTTCCTCTATTAATATGTGCATTTGCATAGTATATTTGTTACAGTTCATAAGCCAATAATGGTGTACTATTGTTCACAGTTTATTCAGATTTCCTTCATTTTCACCTAATATCATTTTCCTGTTCCAGGATCGCATGGAGGATGCCACATTACGTTTCACTGCCATGTCTCCGTAGACTCCTCTTGGTTGTGCTGGTTTCTCACGCTTTTCTTGGTTTTGAAGACATTGACAATTTTCTTCCATTGGGATTTGCTTGATGCTTTTCTCATGATTACACTGGAATTGTGACTTTTTAGAAGGAAGATCATACAGGTAAAGTGCCATTTTTATTACATATAAAGCTTATTATTAACATAGCTTCTTATCACCATTGATGATTTTCAGGTTCCCTTACTGTAATTCTTTGGTTTTTTCAAATTGTAAACTTTGGAAGGAAAAGTCACTGTGTACAGTACAGTCTACACTTAAGGAGTGGGAGTCATGTTCTATCTCCTTTAAAGTGGAATCTCTGCATAATTATTCTGCTTCATTGGAGATGTGTCTCTTTTTCCTCATTTATTAATTTATTTAATAATTATAATAATAATACATTGATATTTATTTTATACTTTGGCATATAATCCAATACCACTTTAATTTGTTGCTCAAATTGTTTCAGATTTGGCCATTGGGAACTCTTTCAAATGGCTACTGTGCCCATATGACATATCAGCATCCAGTTTTTAAAACCTTTTTTACTTTCTACCATTAACACGATGCTCCAAGCTCATCTTGTACATTTCCCGCTCCAGTCCAAGAATCGGCTGTTTATCAAAAACCTCTGGTTTATTTTATTGGAGAATAGTATTAGAAAGTAATATCTAGGTGCTAGATGTGGTCATTGCTGCTGAGGTGTAATTTCCGTTTTGCCCCTTTTAGCTGACAGAGCAAGGAAACTGTCAAACTAATTCTAAAATGGTTGCACTATTTCGCATTCCTATCGCCAATGACTAAGAGTTTCTGTTGTGCTGCATCCTCAAATATCAGCATTTGCTGTTGTCAGATGTTTGGATTTTAGCCATTTTAATAGATTTATAGTGCTATCTCATTGTTGTATTAATTTGCAATTCTAAAATTAAAAAGGTTTTAAACATTTTTTAAATATCCTTATCTGTACATCTCCTTTGGTGAAGCGTCTGTTCAGATATTTTGCCTGTTTTTAAATTGGGTTGTTTGTTTTATTATTGTTGAAAATTCACAGTTCTTTGTATATTTTGAACATAAGGCCCCTATCAAATATGCATTTTGCCATAATTTTATCCCAGTCTATGGCTTGTCTTTTCATTCTCTTTACATTGATATTTACAGAGAAGAATTTTTAAATTTTTGATAAAGTTCAACTTATCAGTTTTTTCTATCATGGAGCATACTTCTGGTTATATATAAAAACTATTAGGAAACACAAGTTTACCCACATTTTATAATATTTCTCTAGAAGTTTTAGGAGTTTTCATTTTACATTTAGATCTAGGACCAATTTTGAGTTAATTTTTGTAAAAGGTACAAGTTATTAAATTCTTGCATTTTTTGGATATGAATATCTAGCACTATTAAAAGACTGTCTTTTCTCCATTGTATTGCCTTTGTTCAATTATCAAAGATAAGGTGATTATAGGTAGGTAGGTCTGATTCTGGGATCTTTATTTTGTTTTGATCTACGTGTCTAGTATTTTGTCAGTATCATGCTGTTCTTATCACTGTAGCTGCAGCTGATAAGTCTGAAGATAATAAGTCTGAAGTTGAGTGGTAATATCAGTCCTCTATTTTGTTCTTTTTCTTCACAATTGTGTTGGTTACTCCAGGTCTTTTATTTACACAAACTTTAGATTCAGTTGATCAATATTCATGAAATAGTTTGCTGAAATGTTGACTGGGTTGTGTTGAATCTATAGATCAATTTGGAAGAAGGGACATCTGAACAATGTTCCATGAACATGGTATATTTTTCTACTATTTTACATCATTTTAAAATATATTTTTTCAAGTTTTTTAGTTTTCCATATATAAATCCTATATATATTTTGTCAGATATGTACTTAAATGTTTCATTTTTTAATATTGATGTAAATAGTATTATGTTTTAAATTCAAATTGTTCATTGCTGGCATAAAAGAAGTATTTTCATATTTACCTTGTTTTCTATGACTTTGCTACAATTAATTCAGAGTTCCATTTTCTTGTTGATTCATTGGGATGTTCTACATAAATAATCCAGTCATCCTTTTAAAAAGACGTTTTGTTTTTTCATTGATGATCTGTATACCTTTATGACCATTCCTTGTCTTACTGTACTAGGTAGGACCTACAGTACAATATTTAGTATTAAAGACTGGGGAGAGGGGACATTCATTCTTTGTTCTTAATCTTAAAAGAAAAATATACAGGTACTCGCCATTAAGTATGATGCTATCTGCGGTTATTTTGTAGATGTTCTTTATCAAAGTGAGGAAGTTCACCTCTAGTTTTCTGAGTTTTTTTTTTTTTTTTTTTTTTTTTGGCCGTAAATGTATGTTGGATTTTGCCCAGTGCATTTTCTGCATCAGTTGATATGATTATGTGATGTTTGTTCTTTAGCCTATCGATATGATATGATGGATTACATTAATTGCTTTTCAAATGTAGAACTAGCTTTGCATAAATGGAATAAATGCCACTTGGTTATTTTGTATAATTCTCTTTGTACATTGTTGGATTCAACTTGCTAATGTACTGTTGAAGATATTTTACTTAGTTCCGTAAGAGATATTGGCAAGTAGTTTTCCTTTTTTCGGAATGTCTTAATCTGGTTTTAGAATTGTATAATGCTGGCATCATAGAATTAGTTAGGCAATGTCTATTTCTATTATCTAAAAGAGATGGTAAAGAACTGGTATTGTTTCTTAAATGTTTGATGGAATTCACCAGTGAAAGCATCTTGGTCTGGTACTGTCTTTAAAAAAATTATTAATTATTGTTTCAATTTATTTAATAATTATAAAGCTATTCAGGTTATCTATTTCTCCTTTTGTGAATTTTTTGGAGTTTGTGTCTTTCATAGAATTGGTCTGTTTTAAGTTATTTAATCAGTGGGCCTAGAGTTACTCATAATATTCCTTTGTTATCTTCTTAATGTCCATTGGATCTGTAGTGATGATGCATTTTTTTCTTTACAATATTAGTAATTTGTGCCTTCCCTCTTTTATTTTTTTGGTTAGCTTAGCCAGAAATTTGTCAAATTGATTGATCTTTTTGAAAACCAGCATTTGGGTTTGCAGACTTTATGGATTTTCTGATTTTACTTTCAGTGATTTCTATTCTAATTTTTACTATGTATTTTCATCTGTTTTTATTCGGATTAAATTTCTCTGACTCCTTATTTTATAATATTTTATGTTATGAATATTATATAATTCATAATTACAGTATATAACTAATAAGTATATTATAAAATGAATAATATAATATTTTGTAATATTTCTTTTTTTTTTTTTTGGTGTAAATTGAACTTGGTTTATTTATTTATTTATTTATTTTTTTTTATTATACTTTAGGGTTTTAGGGTACATGTGCACAATGTGCAGGTTTGTTACATATGTATCCATGTGCCATGTTGATTTCCTGCACCCATTAACTCGTCATTTAGCATTAGGTGTATCTCCTAATGCTGTCCCTCCCCCCTCCCCCCACCCCAAAACAGTCCCCGGAGCGTGATGTTCCCCTTCCTGTGTCTGTGAGTTCTCATTGTTCAATTCCCACCTATGAGTGAGAACATGCGGTGTTTGGTTTTTTGTCCTTGCGATAGTTTACTGAGAATGATGGTTTCCAGTTTCATCCATGTCCCTACAAAGGACACGAACTCATCATTTTTTATGGCTGCATAGTATTCCATGGTGTATATGTGCCACATTTTCTTAATCCAGTCTATCGTTGTTGGACATTTGGGTTGGTTCCAACTCTTTGCTATTGTGAATAGTGCCACAATAAACATACGTGTGCATGTGTCTTTATAGCAGCATGATTTATAGTCCTTTGGGTATATACCCAGTAATGGGATGGCTGGGTCAAATGGTATTTCTAGTTCTAGATCCCTGAGGAATTGCCACACTGACTTCCACAATGGTTGAACTAGTTTACAGTCCCACCAACAGTGTAAAAGTGTTCCTATTTCTCCACATCCTCTCCAGCACCTGTTGTTTCCTGATTTTTTAATGATGGCCATTCTAACTGGTGTGAGATGGTATCTCACTGTGGTTTTGATTTGCATTTCTCTGATGGCCAGTGATGAGGAGCATTTCTTCATGTGTTTTTTGGCTGCATAAATGTCTTCTTTTGAGAAGTGTCTGTTCATGTCCTCTGCCCACTTTTTGATGGGGTTGTTTTTTTCTTGTAAATATGTTTGAGTTCATTGTAGATTCTGGATATTAGCCCTTTGTCAGATGAGTAGGTTGCAAAAATTTTCTCCCATTGTGTAGGTTGCCTGTTCACTCTGATGATAGTTTCTTTTGCTGTGCAGAAGCTCTTTAGTTTAATGAGATCCCATTTGTCGATTTTGGCTTTTGTTGCCATTGCTTTTGGTGTTTTAGACATGAAGTCCTTGCCCACGCCTATGTCCTGAATGGTAATGCCTAGGTTTTCTTGTAGGATTTTAATGGTTTTAGGTCTAACATATAAGTCTTTAATCCATCTTGAATTAATTTTTGTATAATGTATAAGGAAGGGATCCAGTTGCAGCTTTCTACATATGGCTAGCCAGTTTTCCCAGCACCATTTATTAAATAGGGAATCCTTTCCCCATTTCTTGTTTTTGTCAGGTTTGTCAAAGATCAGATAGTTGTAGCTATGCGGCATCATTTCTGAGGGCTCTGTTCTGTTCCATTGATCTATGTCTCTGTTGTGGTACCAGTACCATGCTGTTTTGGTTACTGTAGCCTTGTAGTACAGTTTAAAGTCAGGTAGTGTGATGCCTCCAGCTTTGTTCTTTTGGCTTAGGATTGACTTGGCGATGCGGGCTCTTTTTTGGTTCCATATGAACTTTAAAGTAGTTTTTTCCAATTCTGTGAAGAAAGTCATTGGTAGCTTGATGGGGATGGCATTGAATCTATAAATTACCTTGGGCAGTATGGCCATTTTCACGTTATTGATTCTTCCAACCCATGAGCATGGAATGTTCTTCCATTTGTTTGTATCCTCTTTTATTTCATTGAGCAGTGGTTTGTAGTTCTCCTTGAAGAGGTCCTTCACATCCCTTGTAAGTTGGATTCCTAAGTATTTTATTCTCTTTGAAGCAATTGTGAATGGGAGTTCACTCATGATTTGGCTGTTTGTCTGTTATTGGTGTACAAGAATGCTTGTGATTTTTGTACATTAATTTTGTATCCTGAGACTTTGCTGAAGTTGCTAATCAGCTTAAGGAGATTTTGGGCTGAGACAATGGGGTTTTCTAGATATACAATCATGTCATCTGCAAACAGGGACAATTTGACTTCCTCTTTTCCTAATTGAATACCCTTTATTTCCTTCTCCTGCCTGATTGCTCTGGCCAGAACTTCCAGCACTATGTTGAATAGGAGTGGTGGGAGAGGGCATCCCTGTCTTGTGCCAGTTTTCAGAGGGAATGCTTCCAGTTTTTGCCCATTCAGTATGATATTGGCTGTGGGTTTGTTGTAGATAGCTCTTATTATTTTGAGATACGTCCCATCAATACCTAATTTATTGAGAGTTTTTAGCATGAAGGGTTGTTGAATTTTGTCAAAGGCCTTTTCTGCATCTATTGAGATAATCATGTGGTTTTTGTCTTTGGTTCTGTTTATATGCTGGATTACATTTATTGATTTGCGTATGTTGAACCAGCCTTGCATCCCAGGGATGAAGCCCACTTGATCATGGTGGATAAGCTTTTTGATGTGCTGCTGGATTCGGTTTGCCAGTATTTTATTGAGGATTTTTGCATCAATGTTCATCAAGGATATTGGTCTGAAATTCTCTTTTTTGGTTATGTCTCTGCCAGGTTTTGGTATCAGGACGATGCTGGCTTCGTAAAATGTGTTAGGGAGGATTCCCTCTTTTTCTATCGATTGGAATAGTTTCAGAAGGAATGGTACCAGTTCCTCCTTGTACCTCTGGTAGAATTCAGCTGTGAATCCATCAGGTCCTGGACTCTTTTTGGTTGGTAAGCTATTGATTATTGCCACAATTTCAGAACCTGTTATTGGTCTATTCAGAGATTCAACTTCTTCCTGGTTTAGTCTTGGGAGGGTGTATTTGTCGAGGAATTTATCCATTTCTTCTAGATTTTCTAGTTTATTTGCATAGAGGTGTTTGTAGTATTCTCTGATGGTAGATTGTATTTCTGTGGGATCGGTGGTGATATCCCCTTTTTCGTTTTTTATTGCATCTATTTGATTCTTCTCTCTTTTCTTCTTTATTAGTCTTGCTAGCGGTCCATCAATTTTGTTGATCTTTTCAAAAAACCAGCTCCTGGATTCATTAATTTTTTGAAGGGTTTTTTGTGTCTCTATTTCCTTCAGTTCTGCTCTGATTTTAGTTATTTCTAGTCTTCTGCTAGATTTTGAATGTGTTTGCTCTTGCTTTTCTAGTTCTTTTAATTGTGATGTTAGGGTGTCAATTTTGGATCTTTCCTGCTTTCTCTTGTGGGCATTTAGTGCTATAAATTTCCCTCTACACACTGCTTTGAACGTGTCCCAGAGATTCTGGTATGTTGTGTCTTTGTTCTCGTTGGTTTCAAAGAACATCTTTATTTCTGCCTTCATTTCATTATGTACCCAATAGTCATTCAGGAGCAGGTTGTTCAGTTTCCATGTAGTTGAGCGGTTTTGACTGAGTTTCTTAATCCTGAGTTCTAGTTTGATTGCACTGTGGTCTGAGAGACAGTTTGTTATAATCTGTGTTCTTTTACATTTGCTGAGAAGAGCTTTACTTCCAACTATGTGGTCAATTTTGGAATAGGTGTGGTGTGGTGCTGAAAAAAATGTATATTCTGTTGATTTGGGGTGGAGAGTTCTGTAGATGTCTATTAGGTCCACTTTATGTAGAGCTGAGTTCAATTCCTGGATATCCTTGTTAACTTTCTGTCTCATTGATCTGTCTAATGCTGACAGTGGGGTGTTAAAATCTCCCATTATTATTGTGTGGGAGTTTAAGTCCCTTTGTAGGTCACTGAGGACTTGCTTTATGAATCTGGGTGCCCCTGTGTTGGGTGCGTATATATTTAGGATAGTTAGCTCTTCTTGTTGAATTGATCCCTTTACCATTATGTAATGGCCTTCTTTGTCTCTTTTGATCTTTGTTGGTTTAAAGTCTATTTTATCAGAGACTAGGATTGCAACCCCTGCCTTTTTTTGTTTTCCAGTTGCTTGATAGATCTTCCTCCATCCCTTTATTTTGAGTCTATGTGTGTCTCTGCACGTGAGATGGGTTTCCTGAATACAGCACACTGATGGGTCCTGACTCCTTATCCAGTTTGCCAGTCTGTGTCTTTTGATTGGAGCAGAGCATTTAGCCCATTTACATTTAACGTTAATATTGTTATGTGTGAATCTGATCCTGTCATTATGATGTTAGTTGGTTATTTTGCTCGTTAGTTGCTATAGTTTCTGCCTAGCCTCGATGGTCTTTACAATTTGGCATGTTTTTGCAGGGGCTGGTACCGGTTGTTGCTTTCCATGTTTAGTGCTTCCTTCAGGAGCTCTTTTAGGGCAGGCCTGGTGGTGACAAAATCACTCAGTGTTTGCTTGTCTGTAAAGTATTTTATTTCTCCTTCACTTATGAAGCTTAGTTTGGTGGGATAGGAAATTCTGGGTTGAAAATTCTTTTCTTTAAGAATGTTGAATATCGGCCCCCACTCTCTTCTGGCTTGTAGAGTTTCTGCTGAGAGATCAGCTGTTAGTCTGATGGGCTTCCCTTTGTGGGTAACCCGACCTTTCTCTCTGGCTGCCCTTAACATTTTTTCCTTCATTTCAACTTTGGTGAATCTGACAATTATGTGTCTTGGAGTTGCCCTTCTCGAGGAGTATCTTTGTGGCGTTCTCTGTATTTCCTGAATCTGAATGCTGGCCTGCCTTGCTAGATTGGGGAAGTTCTCCTGGATAATATCTTGCAGAGTGTTTTCCAACTTGGTTCCATTCTCCCCATCATTTTCAGGTACACCAATCAGACGTAGGTTTGGTCTTTTCACATAGTCCCAAATTTCTTGGAGGCTTTGTTCATTTCTTTTTATTCTTTTTTATCTAAACTTCCCTTCTCACTTCATTTCATTCATTTCATCTTCTATCAGCGATACCCTTTCTTCCAGTTGATCGCATCTGCTACTGAGGCTTCTGCATTCTTCACGTAGTTCTCGAAACTTGGCTTTCAGCTCCATCAGCTCCTTTAAGCCCTTCTCTCCATTGGTTATTCTAGTTATCCATTCTTCTAATTTTTTTTCAAAGTTTTTAACTTCTTTGCTATTGTTTTGAATTTCCTCTCGTAGCTCAGAGTAGTTTGATCGTCTGAAGCCTTCTTCTCTCAACTCATCAAAGTCATCCTCCATCCAGCTTTGTTCCGTTGCTGGTGAGGAACTGCGTTCCTTTGGAGGAGGAGAGGTGCTCTGTTTTTTAGAGTTTCCAGTTTTTTTGGTCTGTTTTTTCCCCATCTTTGTGGTTTTGTCTACTTTTTGTCTTCGATGATGATGATGTACAGATGGGTTTTTGGTGTGGATGTCCTTTCTGTTTGTTAATTTTCCTTCTACCAGACAAGACCCTCAGCTGCAGGTCTGTTGGAGTTTACTAGAGGTCCACTCCAGACCCTGTTTGGCTGGGTGTCAGCACCGGTGGCTGCAGAACAGCGGATTTTCGTGAGACCACAAATTCAGCTGTCTGATAGTTCCTCTGAAAGTTTTGTCTCAGAGGAGTACCCAGTTGAATGAGGTGTCAGTCTGTCCCTACTGGGGGGGTGCCTCCCAGTTAGGCTGCTCAGGGGTGAGGGACCCACTTTAGGAGGCAGTCTGTCCGTTCTCAGATCTCCAGCTGCGTGCTGGGAGAACCACTACTCTCTTCAAAGCTGTCAGTCAGACAGGGACATTTAAGGCTGTGGAGGTTCTCGCTGAGTTTTTGGTTGTCTGTGCCCTGCCCCCAGAGGTGGAGCCTACAGAGGCAGGCAGGCCTCCTTGAGCTGTGGTGGGCTCCACCCAGTTCGAGCTTCCTGGCTGCTTTGTTTACCTAAGCAAGCCTGGGCAATGGCGGGCGCCCCTCCCCCAGCCTCGTTGCCGCCTTGCAGGGTGATCTCAGACTGCTGTGCTAGCAATCAGCAAGACTCTGTGGGCATAGGACCCTCCGAGCCAGGTGCGGGACACAATCTCCTAGTGTGCCGTTTTCCAGGCCCGTTGGAAAAGCGCAGTATTAGGACGGGACTGACCCGATATTCCAGGTGCCGTCTGTTTCCCCTTTCTTTGACTAGGAAAGGGAACTCCCTGACCCCTTGCGCTTCCCGAGTGAGGCAATGCCTCGCCCTGCTTCGGCTCGCGCACAGTGCGCTTCACCGACTGTCCTGAACCCACTGTTAGGCACTCCGTAGTGAGATGAAACCGGTACCTCAAGCAGAAATGCAGAAATCACCCGTCTTCTGTGTCGCTGGGGCTGGGAGCTGGAGACCGGAGCTGTTCCTATTCGGCCATCTTGGCTCCACCCTGTAATATTTCATAATATATGCAGTCAATGCAATAAATTTTTTTCTATTGGTGCAAAAGGATATGCACTGCAGTGCAGAGTTTTACAGCACCATTTTTGCTATATCGCACAAATTTTAATAAGTTTCTGTTTATTTCACATAGTTAAGATTATTTTAATATTTCCATTGAGTTTTTTTTTGTTTATATTTGACCCAAGTGTTATTTAGAATAGTGTTATTTAAGCTCCATATATTTTGGAATTTTCAAGCTTTCTGTTATTAAAATTTAATTAATTTAATTAAATTTAATTAAATCTAATTAATTGAATTCCATTCTAATCTGAGATTGTACTTTGCATTATTTCTATTCTTTTAAATATGGTATGGTAATTTTACAGTCCAGAATGTTGTCCATCTTGTTGAATGTTCCATTTGAGTTTGAGAAGAATGAGTATTCCACTGTTGTTGAATGAAGTATTTTACAAATGTCAGCTAGATCCAGTTGATAAATGGTGGTGTTTATTTCAACCATGCCCTTCCCAATTTTCTACTGGTTATATTAGATACTGAAAGAGGGATATTGAAGTCTATAACATAATCATAGATTTGTCTATTTCTCATTGCTTTTTTCTCAGTTTTGTCTCTTTAATGATTTGTTTTCAGGCATGGAAAAGTGGTTCTTTTATTACTATGTAATGCCTCTCTTGTATCTCTGATAATTTTTCTTGGTCTGAATTCTGCTTATCTGAAGTTAATATAACTACCTCCACTTTCTTTTGATTAGTGTTAGCATGATACACATTTCCACATGTCTTTACTTTTAACCTGTCTTGCTTTTTATTTAAAGTAGGTTTCTCGTAGACTACTTGTAGTTGAACTTTGTTTTCTTTTTTTAATTCAGTCTGATAGACTGTCTCCTAATTGTTATATTTAGACCCCTCACATTTAATGTGAATACTGACATATTTTGATTAGTGTCTATTGTGTTTTGTATATTAATTGCACTTACCCTTTACTTTTTTAAAAAGTATTTAAACTTCTCTGGCTTTAACTGAGCCAGACTATTATTATTTTTTCTCTTAGTATATCAATGGTGCTTCTTTTCAAAGTATTTTAGTGGCTGTCCTAGAATTTATGATATACATTTACAACTAACCTAAGTCTACTTTCAAATAACACTATACTGGCTAGGCGCGGTAGCTCATGCCTGTAATCCCAGCACTTTGGAAGACAAGGCAGGTGCTTTATTTGAGTTCAGTAGTTCCAGCCTAGCCTGGCCAACCTGTTGCTACTAAAAATACAAAAAATTAGCCAGGTGTCGTGGCGCGTGGTTGTAATCCCAGCTACTTGGGGAGCTGAGGCAGGAGGATCGCTTGAACCAAGGAGGTGGAGGTTGCAGTGAGCCGAGATCACGCCACTGCTCTTCAATTTGGGCGACAGAGTGAGATGCCATCTCAAACAAACAAACAAACCCACTATACTGCTTCAGGGTAGTGCAATTACCTTGTAAAAGAGTATCTCCAATTTCTCCTTTCTTTTGTTCCTTATAAAATTGCCGTAATTCATTTTACCTAACCATATTTTATCATCACTAAATACATTGTTATTCTTATTTCTTTGAACAAACAAGTATCTATGCAATCAATTAATAATTAAAACAATAAAAGATTTTATTTTATCTGCATTTATTCATTCACCAGTTTCTTTATGTGGATGTTAATTTCTTACCTATTTTAGTTTCCTTTCCTTTGAAGATTTTCTTTTATTAACAACATTTTACAAGACAGTTCTTCTGACAGATTTCTTCATATTTTGTTTGTCTGAGGAACTCTTTATTTCTACTTCACTTTTGAAGAATAATTTCACTGATTATAGAATTCTAGCTTGGTGGTTTTGTTTTCATTTCTGTACTTTAAGTATTTTGCTCCACTCTCTTCTTGTTTGCATCGTTTCTGACAAGAGATCTACTGCAATTCTTATCCTTGCACCTCTAGAGCAAAGGCATTTATCCACACCTCTGGCTGCTTTCAATATTTTGTCTTTGATTTTCTGCAGGTTGAATAAGATTTGCCAAGGTGTAGGGCTTTTTGTTATTGTTGTCTATTTTTTTCCACCGCTTATAGTACTCAGTGCTTTTTGAGTTTCCTATATGTGTTGTTTGGTGTGTATCATTAATCTGCAAAAGTTCTCAGCCGTCTTTAATTCAAATAATTATTCTGTTCCTTTCTCTCTTTCATCTCCTCTTCTCATTTTAATTATGCAGATGTAACAATTTTTGTAATTGTCCCACAGTCCTTGTGTATCTAGATTTTTAAAATTCTTTTTTAACTTTCTATTTTAGTTAGGAAGTTTTCATTCGCATATCTTCAAGCTTATTGATTCATTCCTCAGCTGTGTCTAGTCTTCTGATGAGCCCATTCAAAGTAGCCTTCACTTCTGTCAAAATATCCTTTAGTTCTATCATTCATTTTTGATATTTTTATCAAGTTTTCATCTCTCCGCTTACCACCTATACTTGCATGTTTTGTACTTTTTTTTGTTTTTGAGACGAGTCTTGCTCTGTCGCCCAGGCTGGAGGGCAGTGGCACGATCTCGGCTCACTGCAAGCTCCGCCTCCCGGGTTCATGCCATTCTCCTGCCTCAGCCTCCTGAGTGAGTAGCTGGGACTACAGGTGCCCACCACCATGCCCGGCTAATTTTTTGTATTTTTAATAGAGACGGGTTTCACTGTGTTAGCCAGGATGGTCTCGATCTCCTGACCTCATGATCCGCCCACCTCGGCCTCCCAAAGTGCTGGGATTACAGACATGAACCACCGCACCCAGCTATACTTTTTTAATTAATGAATTTAAGATATTCATCATGGTTGTTTTAAATTTTCTAGGTAATATTTTGAAAGTCTGTGATTCTAACTAATCCTTGTCCTGATACTCATTTTGTCTCCTCAGAGACTGGGGTTTTTCCTTGCTTTATCTAGTCTTGTACTTTTAGTTGAACTCTGCACATGATGTATTGCATAGTAAGAACTGAGATAAATAGACTTTTAGTGTGAGATTTTATGTTAATATTGCTAGGGACTAGGCTATGTTTAATATTTACAGTATATTTACATGTAAAAAGCTTCCGTTTTCTTCATTGTCCCTATTTATCTTTATTTTTCCTGTTGTCTTTGGATTTCCCTAAGAACACCTAAATCAAGTCCATGTCTTGTAGTGCTGTTCATCATAGTGATCTACTGTTATTACACTGAAGTTATGTTGATGTGGTGGTAATGACCGAGAGAAGAAAAGCGTTCTGTAATTTTATAATTAAAACTTTAACTTTTTTTTGTACTGAATTTCTGAGTTGTGACATTCAGAAGAGTTTCTTAGCCTTCCCTCCACCCTCTTAGTATGAGTCAGGAAAGCTAGGGAAGGATGGAGTTGACTAATTGCTTTTCCTCCAGGTAGGCAAGACCCTGAAGACCCTGGTAAAACTAGGTTTTCTTGAAGAGCAAGCCTTTGTTATGATGAATGTTCTGGGTATATTTGAAATGGCTACATTTTTCCCACCCTAATTGAAACTGGAGGGAATGTGTTTTGGATCTTGAGAACCTGATTAATTTTCTGGAGGCAAAGTCCATTAAAATGTGCATCGAGGGCAGGGATCTTAGGCTGCAGCTTCTAGTAGCTTCTCATCTTCACTGTAGGCCACAGCTTTCAGCAGTTATTCACAATTGCCTTTTAAGTGTTCCCACCACTTTCTGGCTCCAGTAGCTTCTGTTATAGGTTAGGTGGTTTGAGGCTGTGATTTTCTATATTCTCCTGTCTCTCCAGTTTTTGTTATGGTACTTTACTCTGTCACCTTAATCCTCTGATGGCTCTAAGAAAAGTTGTTGCTTTGTAGTTTGTTCAGCTTTTTTCTTATTGTAAGAACAGAAGTGATGACTTCCAAGCTCTCTGGTTGGAGTTAAAACCAGAAATCTTGCCTTTGTTTTTTAAGAACATTTTCACTAGATATAAAATTCCAGGTTGACAGTTTTTTTCTCTCAGTACTTGAAAGCTATTGCTTTACTATGCTCATGCTTGGATTGTTTCTCAAGAGAAATATGCTCTTTCTTCTCTTAGAACATATAAGAAGGAATAAAACAAGCGAGGGTTGGAGAAGAGGAAGAAAGGCCTTCAAAAACACAGGAAACATTTATTAAAAGATGAATTACCACATCTGGAACAACGAATAGGGAATAATATGCCATTCTGAGGAGGGATACTCTGGCAGACCAGCTGCTAAGCTTTTGATGGTTTTGTCACCCTAGGTAAATTTTAGATCCACAGGACTGAGAAAGAAGTGAGATTTCAACACTCCCATGACTTTGAAGATGAGCAGTGGGAGTCACTTTTACTTGGGGAGGTAGAACACTTTTCTAAAAAAGTGATAGGAAATGTATAATAAAAAGTGTTCAGCTTTAGAAGCAGTCTTAATAAACCAAGCATTCAGGCCCCAAGTTCAAGAACATGGCATGAGAAATGGCAGAATGTCAGGAGTATTAAAAACTCTCGTCTTCCCTAAGATTGGAAATATAGCATCTCATAAATCAAGCATAAACCAAATAAGTATTAAGCACAGTTGAAACTTGGGAAGTAAGTACAGACTGTCAAAAATGTAGAATACTATTTTTCTTTTAGTCTTTAGATGATATTTCAATGATTTACCTCTAAATGAATTTCCTCAATTTTAGGGTTCAGTCTCTGAGCTGTAAAACAAACACATGGTATAGCTATTTACTTATTAGAAAGCAATGTCAAAGTGTAGAACTTGTTGTTTAAGTCTCACCACAATTGGCCGTTTTATCAAAGAGTAAAACACACATAGCTGAATGCACTCATAATATGATTAGTTTGTGATAACATTTTGCTCGATGGGAAGGAAAGTTTCACATAGTCCCTACTTTGGCCTCTATTAAACTTAAGCACTAATAACACAGAAAACTGACACAGAAAACCTAAACATTTGGAAGTACAATAAATACATTACACAAGTGTATAATCTAAAAGCAGAATATTATATGTCTTGTTGCATGAAGGTATCAAAGTGAAAAGTAGCAGAATATTGCATACAAGACAAGGGAAAATATATGTGAGTGCTTAGGGGTATGAAAATCATTCTATTTATGGGCAGTTTTATTTATTCATTTATTGTCAAAGTTTTTGACAATCTAGTGTATACTACATACATTTCATAAGAACAGCAAGTCAAGATGTATTGCTTTTGACGTTCTCAAGGAATAGACTGGTTAACAGGCAATTAAATGCACTAGGCCATGTTCTTTAATAGGAATAGTTATTGCTTATTTTGAAGGGTCATAAGAAACTTTGTATAAATGAGGCAGGAAAAAAGATCATCTAATTAAGAATAGATGTATAAGTGAAGAATAAGAGTATCTTGATCTGTTTTCTTTTGCTATCACAGAATACCTGAGAATAGATAATTTATAAAGAAAAGAAGTTTACTTTACTTATAGTTTTGGAGCTGTGAAATCCAAGAGCATGGTGGCAACTTTTGGTGAGGGCTTTTGTACCACATTATAATGAGGCAGAATAGCAGAAAAGGAAGTGGCAGTTGCAAAAGGGGTGAAACAGAGGGGTGACCTTACTTTTATAATAAGCTACTTTTTCAGTAGCTAATCTAGTCTAGTGAGAGCAAGAGCAAGGTGTCAGTCACTCCCATGAGAATAAGCCAAGTCCTGCCAGAGCAGCATTAATTTCTCTGACTGACCGACTTCTTAAAGGCCCAATCTCCCAACACTGCCACATTTGGAACTGAATTTCCACCCCATGAATTCTGGGGCAATCACTCAAACTACAGCAAACAGTAAGCTCACCTCCCCATCCCAGTATTAGCATACTGAAGGTAGATGTTTTTAGAAAGACTGTCCAGTGTTTCCTAAAGTCCAGTTGATGGCGGTGGCTGCTGCCATCATGATGGCTGCAGCAGGGAGGAGGGGCTGGGGCTGCACACTTCATGGAGCCACTGGGAGCCCCGCCCTTTCTGAGTTGGAGCCAGAGCTCCCCCAGTGCCACTGCAGCTGCTTTCCTAGGGACAAGACCTGGGCATCTCTGCAGTCTGCACCCTCGGGGGCCCCGTGAAGGACCTTTCTCTTTCCACAACCCTGCAGGCTCAGGGGTGTCTGCTGCTGCTGACTGGCCTCTCTCTGCTCCAGGTGACTGCTTCGATCTCTCAGAAGGGGTTGGGGACTGGCCCCAGGGACTATGAAAGGCAATGGGAGGCAGATTGATTCCTAGATGCAGAGGTGTGGGTCCCCAATAAGGCCCTACCTTCAGCTTAAGGAGGGTCTGAAGGCTGGGGGACAGGCTGACAGTCCTGCAGGCAACAGTAGGGACTCATGATGCCTCTTCCTGGCTGCCCATGGCCACCCATGGACAAACTGACACACACTTCCTCCTCTCTGAGGTCCATAAAAGCCCTGGGTTCAGCTAGAGCAGGGCAGAGAACGGCCAGAGAACAAAAAGGGCAGAGAGACCACCCTCTCTGCTGAGAGCTGCAGAGAAGACCTGCTGTCAGAGAGGAGCCACTCTCTCCAGGCCTCCTGTCCACTGAGAGCTACAGACCTCAGGATGACCAGTTGCAGAAAGGAGCTACCCTCTTCAGGGCCTCCCCTCTGCTGAGAATGGAACATCTGATGGATGACCTGCCTACAGAGAGCGCTACCCACTGTGGGTCTCCTCTGAGCTGTTGTAACACTCAGTAAAGCTCATCTTCATCTTGTTCATCCTTCACTTGTCTGCCTACCTCATTCTCCCTGGATGCAAGACAAGAACTCAGACAAAGGCGCTGTGGCCACAGAGGTTTCCAGCCAGAAAACACCCCAAAGATCCTGTAACACAGTCATTATCAGACCACCTTCTCCAATATGGTCATGTCCTGTACCAACTGTGCCATTACTTAATGATGTTCTTTATGCTAATTTACTCTTTTGTTCAAATAACTTTTTATCAAAAGGGAAGGTTTCTATTACTAGCATAAAGACAGTTACATAGAAAGTAACCATATAAAAGATGCAATAAAAACACAATTATTTAGATACGGTTTTCTGAAAAAGTTTGAGCACAGTAAGATACGTAAGCATTCAAGATTGCTGAAGATGGGTAGTACTAAACTGAGAATTTCTCTTTGACAGAAGGACAGAAGGAAAATTGAAATTATATTTTTTATTTCATTTGAGGTTTATGTGCCACAAACTAAATCTGTTCCCTATGCCTGCTAAACCCCTATGCCACATATGTCTTCTACACTTTGGGAAAGGCTGGGCTGTATGCAACAAATAGAAGGAGTAAGGTGAATACTAGAGCTAAAAGCAGGAGGAGGTGTGAGAAAGTTCTTTTTTCTTTCAATAAAAATGTATTATCTTATTGAAAAGAAAGTTAGACAACCTCAGTGTATCAGGGTCTATCTAACAGTATTGTGATAGTTATTAATTTTCATGTTATGTTATAACCCTTCCACTATTAGATCCCATATTGTTATATTAATATTAAAGTCCAGCTCCATGTAAATCCCAGACACTAGTTCTACCTTCTAAAGAGGTTTACATATGAGAAATACTCTGTTGAGCTTAACTGAGTTTATGTGACATTCTAGTGGATATACATTTACCAGGATCTCTTTCAATAAAGAATGAATTAATAAAAGTGATGTTATGGGAGTAAACTGGAATCTCTAATTTATAACGAGTGAGTCTCAATCACAGACTTGTAGTCTTTAATTGTTTTTAGTAACACATCAGTTGGGATTCACCTACCAAATGACTAAAAAGAAGTGTGTCCCCACTGGGAGATGTGTGGGAGAACTGCAGTTTCCATGGCACAAAGCAAGTCTATTTTTGTTTTCTTACTGATTTATAAGGGTTTAGGGATCACTGTCATTTTCCTTGATTTTCTCTTTTCCAGTTTAAATACCCTCAGATATGTCAAGAAGTGATTTGAAGTTGGTTTTCATTACCCTTATTACTTGGGTTGCCCTCATCTGAGTGGACCTCAGTTTCTTGGTATCTTTCATTGTGCGTAGTCTCAAGGATAAATCCTAGTACTACAGCTATGCTATGTCCAGTGAAGAACATGGAATAGCTACTCTTCCTTGTGAGTTCCACTCTGCTTCAGTTTCTGCTGATTCAGATTCATCGTGATTATTTTACCTGCTGGCTACTGCTGGTTAAGATCCATTGTGATTACTTTAACTGCTACATTTTATTGTTGGCTTATTTATATAGAATTCATGTTCAATGAAAACCTCAAATCTTTTATTTTCCATGTGAATTGCTTATCATTATTATTATTTTAAACATATGTATATAATCGTGGCTTTGTCTCTGCTGGAATTTCCAAACAAGGAAATTGTCTGCATTGAAATCTAGTTCTTATATTAACTAGCTGTTTGGCCTTAGATAAATAGCTTCTCCATACTTTTTCTTCCTTGCTTTTAAAGTAGTGAAAATAATAGTGCCTACTTTATAGGATTGTTTTGAGAATGTAAATTAATATATCCTTACTTTTAAAGTAGTGAAAAAATAGTGCCTACTTTATAGGATTGTTTTGAGAATGTGAATTAATATATGTAGCACAATTAGAACAGAACCTGGCACATAGCAATGTCATATATGTGTAACTTATTATTTTGGTATGAGACCCTGGATATTCGTCTTCCCCTAACTTCAATAGAATACATCATGGAACATCTTTTAAGTTAATCTCTCCTTTTAGTTTGCCAGGAAAGCAACATGTGTAAAAGAGGTAATTAAAAAGTAGTTATTTCTAAAATTCTAATCCATATATGTTCATTACTTATAAGCTTATTTCCCTTTTTTCATCCTATCTACCATTAAAAGTAAGTTTTTTCATCCTATCTACCATTAAAAGTAAGTTTTCAGGTTTTATTCTTGCAGAGAAAAAGGAAAATATAACAAGGCAAAAGTCACTGCAAGACACTAAGAAAAAGAAAAGCTGGTTCTTCCAGTCTGGTGATTTGTGGGGAGGAGAAGGAAGAGTGAGTGAAAGATCTCCTGACCTCCCTCACAGAGGGGAAGAGACATCATAAACAAAAGAAAGATAAAAGGCATAGAGCTTTGACGAGTTCCTCCTTTATAGTCTGTACAGAAGTTCTGTTGTATGGCTCCTCTCCAATATGGAGAAGCAAAATTGAAGAACGATGGTATAAGCTAAGCCCAAGTTAACATTTCAGAGCTGCATGACCCTGAGCTCCTGAATGGAAAGGGTCTGACAAGTGTGTAGGGGGGTAATTGAGCAGAGGATGATAAGACAATTGATGGACTGGTGGGAAAACTTAACAGGGAGAAGCGCTGTGACAGCAGTGATGTGGCTCCATAACTGAGGGCAACAGAGCAGCACCGACATCGCGGATAGTCTGCTTTTCACAGTCTGCTCTCTGGAGGCATCCACAGAACCAGATAACTGAGATGAGGCTAAGACCTCTGGCCATGCCAAACAAGTGGACCACAGGAGCCTCTGGGGCAGACAGCAGCAACATCTACCAGTAGGAAACCCAGAGACTGGACCAGATGTACATCTCAAAAGACATTCCATAGCACTCACCCAGTAACCAGCTGTCCTGCTGTGGAAAGTGCACCAAAAAGAGACAGAGGCAAGGTAGAACTCCTCTACCAATACAAAAAGGCTAAAAACTTTCTCCTGCTTTCAGTTGCCATCTGGGTAAGGACACAAAAGAAAAAAGAATGTCTTCAAGAAATATTTACAGCACAGAGACTGACTTACATAGAAAGAAGAGGGATATATTCACAATTAGCAGTTCAGGTCAACCTCTATGCTTCTGTTGGGTGAGGATACTTGAGGAAGGTGATCATAGAAAAATAAAGATGTGTCCATTCATTCATTTATTAATTCACTCTTTAGCCTTTGTAAATTTGGTATAATTTAGCCTTTGTAAGTCTGGTAAATTTGAAATGCTCTGGCGCAGGCTTCTATGTAGCCTTTGAATTATATATATATATACGCATAATTGCATAGGGGAGTTCCATTTGCCAACTTGTTCTATCCTCACAAATACCTGGGAAACAGACATTCTCCATAAGAGGGCCATGGTGCTCAGAGTCGAGCAATGAAGTGTCCAAGGTCACGCAGCACAGTAACTGGCAGAGATTTTTCTTTTTTTTTTTTTTTTTTTGAGACAGAGTCTCGCTCCATTGCCCAGGCTGGAGTGCAGTGGCGTGATCTCGGCCTGGGTTCAAGTGATTCTCCTGCCTCAGCCTCCCGAGTAGCTGGGACTAGAGACGTGCGCCACCACTCCTAGGTAATTTTTGTATTTTTAATAGAGACGGGGTTTCACTATGCTGGCCCAACCTGGTCAAACTCCTGACCTTGTGATCCGCCCTCCTCGGCCTCCCAAAGTGTTGAGATTACAGGCGTGAGCCACTGCGCCCCGGCGAGATTTTTCTTCTGTTCCATTTAACGTGGGACGGTAAAGAGACGGAATAGTAGACACGCTTCCTGTTTTGGTGCAATGGGAGAGAATTTACACCAATTGTGTGCATTAGCTTTTCTTCTCTTTTAATATCCTTTGAATCATTCATCTCCTCTGATTCCAAAACTATGTTCTGTCTAAAAAAAAAATAGAATATTATGCATTGATGTTCTAACACATTTATGTATGAATTTTTACTCATCTGAGAATGAAATAAGAAAAATGCATTTATTGTAGAAAATAATTTTCTATGCTTGGCATGTGACTTATTGAGTCCAGTTAAATTTTGACTGAGACATACATGTGAAATAAATGTATATCTTTTAAAATCAGTTTTCCTCTTGATCTGATTATTTATTAAATATCTAATGGTTAGCAACTTGGATACTCAAAAGATTCACTTATTTTAAGCTCTAAAATTTATCTGCCTGGATTTATTTTGAATACCTTGTTTTTTCTAATGCCATTTCCCTAATATCAACGCTGAACTAAAACTAAAGATAGCAAGGGGGTAAGAACTCAGAATAGCAGGAACTGAGAAGACCAGTGTAATCAGCAAATTAGGGCTATGTACAAATCATGCAATTGGCATCTTGGGAGCAGCAAGGGCCACACCATGTGGAGAAGAGAACACTCAACGTTGATCACTTTGATTAGCATTAACATTGATCGCATAATTCAGTTACCTCCAGGATGTTTCATGTGGCTAATAAATAAAAGATGACACTCTTTAAGAATGATGGCTTCTATAGTACTGTGGCCAGAGACGGCTGAAATGTGGGGTGGAGGTGTTATTTATTTCACCTGCATTTTTGTGGTTGTTTTTAATGCTGCTATGGCTAGGAAACCCAGATAGAGCTGTTTCTCAAAAAAGGGAAGCAAAACTGTAGCTGATGTTCTCAGGGAGATTTATGCAGCAGCTAGCTTCACCTTCAGACCCAACTCCTCTTTTCCTGGGCTTTCTTCTCCTATTTGACTGGGCTTCTCCAGCAAACCAATGTCCTGATTTTTGCCTGTTTAGTTCTAGGTCATCTTGGACAGCGTTTCATACTCCATGCTTTTGTAGACCTCCTCCTCCTCATAGCAAATGCAACCCTCATCCACAGTACTTTATAGGTTCTAATTGCTTGTTATACGCAATATATACCAGAATTTCTTTTTCTCCCTGTCTGTCTTTATCTCTTCTGTCTCTCTCCATAAAGTTCAAAGGCCTTAAGAAATGTTTCCAAGTTCCTAAGTCACAAGGATTTGTCACAAGGTCAAATTGTCTGCTGCCTTAGACCTTTGTCTCTTTATACTACACCTTACTATTCTAACTCCTTTACTTTCTCATTTTCATGAACTAACTAGCATTACAGTGGTCATAGTTGATAAACATTACAAAGAAGCACAAAACCTCAGTACTCAAAGTCAGTTTCTAGCAGGCTAATCTGATAGAAATCGAGTGAATAAATAGAGCTTTCAGAATCCATACCAAGGTAGCTGGATGCGGTGCTCGCACCTGTAATCCCAGCTCTTTGGGAGGTTGAGCAGGGTGGATCACTTGAGGTCAGGAGTTTGAGACCAGCCTGGCCAACATGGGGAAATTCCATCTCTACTAAAAATACAAAAATGAGCTGGGTGTGATGGCGGGCTCCTGTAATCTCAGCTACTTGGGAGGCTGAGGCAGGAGAATCACCTGAACCCGGGAGGCAGAGGTTTCAGTGAGCCAAGATTTTGCCACTGTACTTCAGCCTGGGCAACAGAGTGAGACTCCGTCTTAAAAAAAAAAAGGTAGAAGAATCCAGACCAAGTTCAGGTTCCTTGGATACCCTAGTGAGGAGGAGCTCATTTCTTCTACTTCCATCTTTCTGTTGTCTTTTAAATTAGCTTTTGGTAACAAGTTGAAATTTATTCCCAGAAACTTCTACTTTTTGATTCTAGCTCTGGGTATGAAGTCAAATAATAACATTAACTAATATATACATTGCTTACCTAAGTCTGTGTTCGTTCCAAAGACTTTAAGCACATAAACATTAACTTAAGGTAGTCTGTTGAAAGGTTGCAATAAGCTCATTTTAAGATGGGGAATCTGAGGCTAGAGAGAGGTAATTGCTGAGAAGTGGCGAGCTAAATTTACAACTGACTATATCTCCTTAGCTGACACACTTAGCCAACAATCACCACTGTCTTGTGGCCACTTCTAATGTGCTAGACCTAACAGAAACCTACTTTTTAAAAAACTTTTAAGTTTGGAGTACACAATTACAGGTTTGTTATGTGGGTAAACTTGTGTCATGGGGATTTGTTGTGCAGATTATTTTGTCACCCAGGTATTAAGCCTAGTACCCATTAGTTATTTTTTCCTGATCCTCTCTCTCCTCCCACACTTCACCCTCTGATAGTCCCCAATGTCTGCTGTTCCCCTTTTTGTGTCCACATGTTCTTATCATTTAGCCCCCATTTATAAATGTGAACATGCAGTATTTGGTTTTCTGTTCCTAAGTTAGTTTGCTAAGAATACTGGCCTCCAGCTCCATCGATGTTTCTGCAAAGAACATGACTTGTTTTTCATGGCTGCATAGTGTATGTGTACCACATTTTCTTTACCTACTCTACCATTGATGGACATTTAGGTTGATTCCATGTCTTTGCTATTGTGAATAGTGCTGCAATGAACATATGCGTGCCTGTGTCTGTATGACAGAAAAAAATATATTCTTTAGGTATATACCTAGTAATGGAGTGCTGGGTTGAATGGTACTTCTCTTATTAGGCCTTTGAGGAACCATTTTCCACAATGGTTAATTAATTTACACTCCCACCAACAGTGTATAAGCATTCCTTTTTCTCTGCAACCTTGCCAGCATCTGTTATTTTTTGACTTTTTAATAATCGCCATTCTGACTGATGTTAGATGGTATCATCATTGTGGATTTGATTTACATTTCTCTAGTGATCAGTGATGCTGAGCTTTTTTTCCATATGCTTGTTGGCCACATGTATGTCTTCTTTTGAAAAATGTCTGTTCATATCCTTTGCCCACTATTTAATGGGTTACCTAATTTTTTTTAAAATTAATTTGTTTAAATTCCTTATAGTTGCTGGATATTAGACCTTTGTCAGATGCAATTTGCAAAAAAAATTCTCTCATTCTGCAGGTTGTCTTTTTACTCTGTTGCCAGTTTCTATTGCTGTGCAGAAAATCTTTAGTTTAATCAGATCCCATTTGTCAATTCTTGCTTTTGTTGCAATTATTTTGGCGTCTTTTTCATGAAATCTTTGCCTGTTCCTATGTCCAGAATGCTATTGCCTAGATTGTTTTCCAGGATCTTTATGGGTTTGGGTTTTACATTTAAGTCTTTAATCCATCTTTAGTTAATTTTTGTATATGGTGTAAGGAAGGGGTCCAGCTTTAATGTTCCGCATATGGCTAGCCAGTTATCCCAGCAAATTTATTGAACAGGGAATCCTTCCTCCATTGCTTGTTTTTATCAACTCTTTTGAAGATAAGATGGTCGTAGGTGTGTAGTCTTATTTCTGCATTCTCTATCATGTTCCATTTGTCTCTGGTTCTGTTTTTCTATCAGTACCATGCTGTTTTGTTAACTGTAGCCTTGCATTAGAGTTTGAAGTTGGGCAAAGATTTTGAATTTTATCCTGAGATTTTTTTTTCATCTATTGTGATGATCATGTATTTTCTTTTTAGTTCTGTTCATATGTTGAATCACATGTATTGATTTTCATATACATTGAACCAACCTTGCATCCCAGGGATAAAGTGTACTTACATGATGATGATGGACTAGCTTTTTGGATTTTTGATGTGCTGCTGGATTCAGTTTGCTAATACTTTATCAATAAATTTGTGTCTATGTTTGTCAAGATATTGGCTTAAAGTGTGCTTTTTTGTTGTCTTGCCAGGTTTTGATATCAGTATGATGCTTGTTTCATAGAATTATTAAGGAATGAATCCTTTCTCAATTTTTTGGGAGTAATTTCAGTAGGAATGATACCAGCTCTTCTTCATACATCTGATAGAATTAGACTGTGAATCCATCTGGTTGTGGACTTTTTCTGGTTGGTAGGTTTTTGCTACTGATTCAATTTAGGAACTCATTATTGGTCTATTCAGGGTTTCAACTTCTCCTTGGTTTAATCTTGAAAGGTTATATATTTTCAGGAGTTTTTTCCATTTCTTCTATGTTTTCTAGTTTGTATGCATAGAGGTATACATGGTAGTCTTTAAGTGAGGGTTTTTTGTATTTCTGTGGGATCACTGGTAATGTCCCCTTTGTCATTTCTAATTTTGTGTTTATTTAGATTTTCTCTCTTTCCTTTATTAGTCTAGCTAGCGGTCCATCAATCTTATTTACATTTTCCAAAAACTAACCACTGGTTTCATTGATTTTTTAAAATTTCCATAGTTTTTAGGGAGCAAGTTGTGTTTGTTTGCAAAGAAAAGTTCTTTAGTAGTGATTTCTGAGATTTTGGTGGACCTATCACCTGAGCAGTGTACACTGTACCCAATGTGTAGCCTATTATCCCTCAACCCCTCTCACCCTTCCCCCTGAGTCCCCAAAGTCCATTATATTATTCTTATGCCTTTGAGTTCTCATAGCTTGACTACAACTTATAAATGAGAATATATGATGTTTGGTTTTCCATTCCTGAGTTACTTCACTTAGAATAATTGTCTCCAACTCCATCCAGGTTGATGCAAATGTCACTATTTCATTTTTTTTTTTAATGACTGAGTAGTATTCTATGATACATGTCACATTTTCCTTGTCCACTCATTGGTTGATGGGCATTTAGGGTGGTTTCATATTTTTGCAGTTGGGGATTGTGCTGCTATAAACATGCATGTGCAAGTGTCTTTTCATATAATGACCTCTTTTCCTCTGGGTAGATACCCAGTTGTGGGATTGCTGGGTAAAATGGTAAATCTGCTTTTAATTCTTTAAGGAATCTTCATACTGTTTTCCATAGTGGTTGTATTAGTTTACATTCCCACCAGCAGTGTAAAAGTGTTCCCTTTCACCACATCCATGTCAGCATGTATTATTTTTTGATTTTTTTAAATTATGGCCATTCTTCCAGAAGTAAAGTGGTATCTCATTGTGGTTTTGATTTGCATTTCCTTGTTAAATAGTGATGTTGAGCACTGTTTAACATGCTTATTGGCCATTTGGATATCTTATTTTGAGAATTGTCTATTCATGTCCTTTGCCCACTTTTTGATGGGATTATTTCTTTTTTTTTTTTTTTTAGTTTTTTTTTTTTTTTAGTTTTTTTATTATTATACTTTAGGTTTTAGGGTACATGTGCACAATGTGCAGGTTTGTTACGTATGTATCCATGTGCCATGTTGATTTCCTGCACCCATTAACTCGTCATTTAGCATTAGGTATATCTCCTAATGCTGTCCCTCCCCCCTCCCCTAACCCCACAACAGTCCCTGGAGTGTGATGTTCCCCTTCCTGTGTCCATGAGTTCTCATTGTTCAGTTCCCACCTATGAGTGAGAACATGCGGTGTTTGGTTTTTTGTCCTTGCGATAGTTTACTGAGAATGATGTTTTCCAGTTTCATCCATGTCCCTACAAAGGACATGAACTCATCATTTTTTATGGCTGCATAGTATTCCACGGTGTATATGTGCCACATTTTCTTAATCCAGTCTATCGTTGTTGGACATTTGGGTTGGTTCCAACTCTTTGGTATTGTGAATAGTGCCGCAATAAACATACGTGTGCATGTGTCTTTATAGCAGCATGATTTATAGTCCTTTGGGTATATACCCAGTAATGGGATGGCTGGGTCAAATGGTATTTCTAGTTCTAGATCCCTGAGGAATCGCCACACTGACTTCCACAATGGTTGAACTAGTTTACAGTCCCACCAACAGTGTAAAAGTGTTCCTATTTCTCCACATCCTCTCCAGCACCTGTTGTTTCCTGATTTTTTAATTATGGCCATTCTAACTGGTGTGAGATGGTATCTCACTGTGGGGATTATTTCTTTCTTGCTTGCTGATTTGTTTGAGTTCTTCGTAGATTCTGGATATTAGTCGTTTGTTGAATGCATAGTTTGTGAAGATTTTCTCCTATTCTGTGAGTTGTCTGTTTACTTTGCTGATTATTTCTTTTGCTATGCAGAAGTGTTTTAGTTTAATTAGGTTTATCTACTTATATTTGTTTTTGTTGCATTCACTTTTGGGTTCTTGTTCATGAACTCTACCTAAGCTAATGTCTAGAAGAGTTTTTCCAGTGTTATCTTCTAGAATTTTTATGGTTTTAAATCTTAGATTTAAGTCTTTGATCCATCTTAAGTTGATTTTTCTATAAGATGAGAGGTGAAGATCCAGCTTCATTCTTCTACATGTGGCTTGTCATTTATCCCACCACCATGTATTGAATAGGGTGTCATTTCCCCACTTTATGTTTTCATTTGCTTTGTCAAAGATCAGTTGACTGTAACTATTTGGCTTTATTTCTCTCTTCTGTTCCATTGGTCTTCATGGCTATTTTTATACCATTGCCATGCTGTTTTGGTAACTATAGCTTTGTAGTATAGTTTGAAGTCAGGTAATGTGATACCCTGAGATTTTTTTTTTTCCTGCTTAGTATTGCTTTGGCTATGTGGGCTCTATTTTAGTTCCATATGAATTTTAATCTTTCTCTAGTGCTGTGAAGAATGATGATATTTTGATGGGAATTGTATTGAATTTGTAGATTGCTTTTGGCAGTATGGTCGTTTTTACAATATTGATTCTACCCATCCATAAGCATGGGATGTGTTTCCATTTGTCTGTGTCATCTATGCTTTCTTTCAGTAATGTTTTGCAGTTTTCCTTGTGTAGATATTTTACCTCTTTGGTTAGGTTAGGTATATTTCTAAGTATTTGATTATTATTTATTTTTTTGGAGCTGTTGTAAAGTGAGTTTGTTTATTTATTTATTTTGACTGAGTCTTGCTCTGTCATGCAGGCTGGAGTGTTGTGGCATGATCTCAGCTCACTATAACCTCAGCCTCCTGGGTTCAAGCTATTTTCCTGCCTCAGCCTTCTGAGTAGCTGAGATTACAGGCCCCTGCCACCACACCCAGCTAATTTCTGTATTTTTAGTAGAGACGGGGTTTTGCCATCTTGGCCAAGTTGATGTCGAACTCCTGACCTCAGATGATCTGCCTGCCTTGGCATTCCTAAGTGCTGGGATTACAGGCATGAGCCACCATGCCAGGCAGACGTTGACTTCTTGCTTTGATTCCCAGCTAGGTCATTGCTGAGGTATAGCAGTGCTACTGATTTATGTACGTTGACTTTGTATCCTGAAACTTTAGTGAATTCATTTATCAGATCTGGAAATTTTTTGGATGAGTCTTTAGGATTTTCTAGGTATACAATTATATAATCAGTCAACAGTGACAATCTGGCTTCCTCTTTACTGATTTAGATGCCCCTTATTTCTTTCTCTGGTCTGATTGCTCTGGCTAGGACTTCCAGTACAATGTTGAATAGTGTGGTGAAAGTGGGCATCCTTGTCTTGTTCCAGTTCTCAGGGGGAATGCTTTCAACTTTTCCCTGTTTAGTATACACAAAATTTAGTTATAGTGTGTCTTAAAGGCTGCAGATACCGGGATATGCTTGTATCTCCACCAAATAAACAGGCATTTTTATAATCCATTGGGAAGACCAGGATTCACACCTGGGAGGAGAGCCAGGAAACTGGTGTGTGGAACTGGTACACTATCTTAGGTGGTAAGTGAAATAAACTTCTTCACTACCGTATTAGTTCATTCTCATTCTGCTAATAAAGACATACTCGAGGCTGGGTAATTTATAAAGGAAAGTGGTTTAATTGACTCACAGTTCAGCATGGCTTCAGAGGCCTCAGGAAACTTACAGTCATGGTGGAAAGGGAAGCAAACACGTCCTTCATCACATGGCAGCAGCAAGGAAAAGTGCTAAGCAAAAGGAGGAAAAGCCACCCCTATGATTAAATTATCTCCCACCTGATCCCTCCCATGGCATGTAGGGATTATGAGAACTATAATTCAAGATGAGATTTGGGTGGGGACACAGCCAAACTATATCAACTACCTAGTCACTGTATCCTCTGTCACTCTCTTAGTCCTAAGTATTCATGAATGAAAATAATCAACCTTTGGAGACTCCAAATAATAATCTTCAGGCCAAACTAAATGAAGTTGAAAGGCATTTCGGTAGCTCCCGAATTTGTATAAATTACAAATATATAGAAAGATACTGAAAATTAATAGGCTAATTTGCCAAAAGCAATAACCTGATTAGAAATGTCCATGTGCTTGGAAGAGAGGTACTGTATCTTTACCCACAGTTATATGTGATCTGGAATATGCTTGCATACAAACACGTGCCAATTAAAATGGGTTAAGTCTTTTAGAGGCATGTTGTTGTTACATTCCTCCAAGAATGGCATTTGATGATCAACTCACTTAATTCCCTCAGAGGCCTGAAATGACTTCCCTACATTTGATAATGGACTTAGAAGTTCTTTTGTGTCCTTAGAATCTCAGGTGATACCATTAATGCTGCATAAAACATCACAAAATACCAGGATATCAAACCAAGTAGCAATTACCAAAAACATTTTTCTGATATCTCCCCAGATTTTCCTTTAGGGAGTGCTAACTCAGTAAGTGTTCACTATACATAAACAAAGCACAGGCTATAACTCTGCAAAGAACTTACGATCTTTTCTAAAGTGTTTTCCCTTGTTTGATAAAATAGTCTTTGGGGGAAACTCTAATGGACAAAAGCTAGAGATCCAAAGAAAGGAAACCTGATCCATTTGAAAGTGAATAGGGGGCTGCAGAGAGAAGTAAAAAAAATATGCTGCTGCTCACTCAGAAAGTGCTGATTTCCTCTAGTAGACCATCTTATAGGTCCACCTTATACCACATAATAGTGTAATTAAAAATCGCTGATGTTGGGTACCAGGAAGAATCTGCCCTCTTCAACCCTTGTTGAAACAGCAATGAATCTAACTTCAGTGGGAGTCACTGCAGCACTGCAATTTTACCAATAGCTCAGGATACAATCAAACCTCATTAACCCAGACCTCACTAATTCTGAATTTACAGGAATTCAGATATGGCTTAAAAATTGATTCTTGCTGAGCTAAAAAGCTCCAGATAATTTCTTCTTTTGTGAATATCAGGGTTTTATTCACAAGACCAATAGAATCAAACTTTGTAGTGGTTGTATCAACAAAGGGCCTGCTGTTCAAAGTTCTGCTGCAGTGTTTGAATCCTAATTTCCCACAGAAACTTATTACTATGAGAACTAGAAATGTTAGTCAGGCCCAGTTATTTCAGGCACAAAAATCAGTGTTATTGAAAGAATAGAGCCGAATACATCACAAAGTAAATTTAGTATTTGAGTTTAGATGCTGAGATTATGGATAATTTTAGATTCTACATTTCTTTACTTTCCAATTTAGAAAAAAGCAACAATCATTTTATAAAGACTAAAATCATCAAAAAATTTTTTTGGATTTGGAAAATAGTGGACATATACAAATCTTACTAATATAGTAATGTGAGCTTCTCCTGCCTAACTTCAATAACAATACTCATTTCATCATAGTTTTATAACTTAAAAAATTAAAAAGATAAAAAATACATTTCTTCGTTAGTCATATATATATATATATATATATATATATATATATATATAAAATACACTGGTTTATTATATATATTTTCTTTATAATAAGTGGCCAACAGGGCATGATCTGACTTGAGGAAGTTTATAATCTTTGAAAGTAAAATAAGTACTAAAAAGGGAATATTAACTTCTCCCAGGAAAGTGACTAGCTGCTTTTCTTTTTCAGTATACTTAATTATTACCCAGTAGCTACCGTTACCTCGATCCCTCACTCCGCTCTCAATTAGAAAGCCAAATATTTCCCATTTAATTTCCTATTTGAGTCATTTACAAGGGCACGTTGAGGACTTCTTCACTCAGCCCCACCCTACAAAAGCTACACAGGTTTTTCCATCTAGATTTTCTGGGTACGGTTCAATGGAGCTGAATGATAGAGTATTTTACTTGCTGTGAATGTAGATGAACATTCATAACAATTTCAGTATGAACAGGTCTAAATGATATGCAGTCTATCTAGTATAAGGGGTATTAAAATGAGAAAGTTTGAAGAAAAGAGATAACTCTTTCCTTCTCTTCTTCCTTCTTCGTCTGTGATAGCTTCTATGAACGTGGTAGGTTTATTTCAAGGTACTGTAGCCCGAATTAGTGTTTTTTGCCATGTGATCTGTGGACAACAGTTGGTCCACACTGTTTGTTACTAGTACACGAAGGGAAAGTGTCCAGAAACTTTATGGCAATTTGCCATTGCTGTAATATTGAAGCCGATGATCAATGGACTTGGCTCATTTTATTGGTTACCAATTGGTTTTAATGCTGTTTATCTTGTGTGGTGGCTTGTGTGTAGTGTGAACTGCAAGTCAATATTGGCGCAAGAATTGGAAGAAAAAAATAGCCTTCACCACTGTGTGAACACTGGCCCACATACAAAGGATGATATGCATGAAAAGTGCAACTTCAGGTAGTATCTGAGTATGCTGTCCATAATAAGAGTGAATGTAGACAATCAGCTACAAACTAGATTATAAGCACCATGGAGGACAAGGGGGTTATCTGATTTATTCACCAATGTATGTCTGGAAACTAACACAGTGTCGGGTGTGTCTTAGACACTCAGTCAATCTTTGCTGACTAAATGCATAAATAAGCGACAGTGCAGTTTGTGATTACACAATTTTGGCTCATTAGATTAGGGCACACACTTGAAAATAACTAAAAATTAAAAAACATAAAATCCAAAGCTTAACAAAGACAAAGAAGCAAAACATTGAAATTCAGTTGTGAATGTTAGTGTTGACCTCCTAGAACCTGACTGTATACAAAGTTCCCAAGATTATACTAGCAAAATCGAGAAGTGTTTTATGCTTTTTTCAGTAAGCCTTCCCTGACCTCCTCAGCATCTTCTTAAAGATCTCTGTACTTGCCCAATTATAGCCCATACCACCACAGAGGCGGGTACTGCTATCTTGAAGAATTGTCCACTAAACTATAAACTGCATGACACTTGTCTCAGCTCCTTGTACACTTGGAGTATGCTTGATAGGGCCCAGAAAAACTTAGTTGATTGAGTTAATGCTTACCATATATAATAAGCTATGCTTGATGTTTTACATGCATAGCCCCATGATAAATCAATGAGGAAAGTAATTTATTTTGAGGCTAGTCTGGCTGTGTCCCCTAGGCTGGAGTGCAGTGGCAAGATCTCAGTTCACTGAAACCTCCACCTCCTGGGCTCAAGCCATCCTCCCACCTTAGCCTCCCAAGTAGCTGAGACTGCAAGGTATGCACCACTATGCCTGGCTAATTTTTGTATTTTTTATAGAGAAAGGGTTTTGCCATGTTGCCCAGGCTGGTCTCAAACTGCTGGGCTCAAGACATCAGCTGACCTTGGCCTCCCAAAGTGCTGGGATTACAGGCATAAGCCACTGCACCTTGCTGGAAAGTAACTTTTTTTTTTTTTTTATTGTTTGGTGGATGAGGAAATTGAGACTCAAGATGGTGAAATGATTTGCTCCAGGTCACCTAGTTAGTAGTTAGTTAAATTACCTTTTAAATGTATTCTGTTTAACACTGGAGCTTTTATTTTTGTATTAGTCTGTTCTAATGATGCTGTGAAGACATACCCAAGACAGAATAATTTTGAAGAAAAGAATTTAACTGACGCACAGTTCCGCATGGCTAGGAAGGCTTCAGAAAACTTACAATCAAGGCAGAAGGTGAAACAGGCACGTATTACATGGTGGCAGGTGAGAGAAGTGAGTGCTGAGTGAAGGAGGAAGCCCCTTATAAAACCATCAGATCTTGTGAGAACTCACTCTTATGAGAACAGCATGAGGGTAACTGTCACCATAATTCAATTCCTTCCCTCCAGGTCCCTCCCACAACACATGGGGGTTATGGGAACTACAAGATGAGATTTGAGTGGGTACACAGCCAAACCATATCAATTTTCAACCATGCCATTAAATTGTTTAATGGTTTCTAAAACCTTAGCCCAATGGGTGACCCAACTTGTTGTGTTCCAACTAAATCCCTCTGCCAAGAAATGAGGTATAAAACGCCTTTCTCTCAACAGAAGCAGAGCAGACACAGAAGCAGCTACATAAGGAAAGGAGCTGAGAACATTAGCATTATTTTGATAGCAGCTATTTGCAGGGTAAGACAATTAGCTAGCATTTTACACTAACTGGAATGAGAACAGCATGGCATCCAAAGCAGATGATCAGTCATCAGTCATGGATAAAAACAGCAACAACAAAAACAAAAACAGCAACAGCAACAAAATACCCTGCATGACCATACATAACAAACAAGGGGAATATCCAGAATTTCAAAATTTCTTAGTGAAGTGAAATTAGAGAAACAAATATCAGAGACGTGCTGTGTATAATTTGCAATATTTTGTACTTATATTTCCACTTATTTCAATTGTGTATGGTGTTCAGTCTATGTCAACCACCAATCTATTGGTGGTTGTTAGAGTCTTAAAATACTTCTTGCAGTATTGTTACAAACAGCTGTACAAATACAATAAATCACGAGTTAAAACTATTTCTGTGTTATCCTTACTGGTAACCCCTAGATGCTTGTGGCTACTTAAATTTCAACTAAGATTAAATCAATTAGAAAACTTAGTTTCTTAGTCATACTACCACTTTTCATGAGATCCTAGCCAAATGAGGCTAGTGGCTGTCACATTTTGGACAGATAGAATATTTCCTTCCATTGCAGAAAGTTCTGTTGGATAGCACTGTTCTAGGTGCTTTTGAATAAAGTGTGTAAACCCAGTAAGCAACATCCTTTCTATAATGTCTTTCTCAGGCTTTTTGTATTCTGATATGCCAAGGATACTTCTATTTAAGCATGTTGACTTGGCATAAGTACTAGTAGCGTCCCTCTTTTACTTTGAAAAATGTTCCAATTTGACCAGTAAATTATGGCCACCTTAATTTGCCTCATGGCACACTGCTCATGATACTCACTTCCTTCCTCATCTCTCCCTGTCCCAGTACAAGTAAGGGTGCATCTATAACTTACTGTCAGCCATTCAGGTGTTTTCTCCTGGTACATTGCCTCTTAAGCACATGTTAAACACTGGTTAGAAGGTGTATATTGCAGCTGAAGTGCTGATACATTGTACAGTCTGTTCCTGCTGCCTAGCTCTGCTCAGTTTTCTAGTCCAACCCTCCAGCTCCAAGCCCCTTAAATTCCTCCAGTCTGATTGTACTTTTGCTTAAAGCAAACAGAATTTCTATTATTTGCACCGAAGAACCTAAATAGTGCAACAACCTTGAAGGGAACTTTTAACTTGCAAACTCCCGGTTATACTAGCTGTACTAAGCAATGCTACACATTTTTATTGCAGTTTGCTCAGTGCTGAGGCTCACAGAGGCATCAGACTAACTCTCCTCCAGATGTACATAATAACATCTACGTAATCATATGTTCCTCCACAAATTAAGATTGTAAGGTTAAGATTAGAGAGTTCCCTTCTTCAGAAGATTCTTCTTCAGATATTATCACAGCTTCTCCAGATGTTTATTAAGCATACATTCCCTTTATAATCTGCTTTCGACTGCAAGCCGGCTTCTGTCTTTGCTGATGCTCAGCTGTATTATTATGTGGGTCATGGTCAACTCTCCACATTTTCACTATCTAATTATTGTTTATGGTTTTACTTTGGATTCTGCACTTCAATTACCTACTCTATATTGAACAAACATACTAAATTTCCCTCTATTTATTATATCTTCCATAAATTGTATTGCCCATCTAGGATAATGGGTATAGCTAGTATATTTGTAACATTTCAAATAGCCTAATTTCTTGATAGCTTAAGTGTAGGGTGTGAAACTGTGGGGCTTCAATACTGCATATTGGAAAAATGATAGACTTCTCAAGTTCTCCTAGCTGTGTGTTTTTATATTAAAGTTAATTTCCCCTTTGGTAGAGATTGCTGTACAGCTGTGACTGTATCTTTGAAAAGTCGATGAAATAAAGACATACTATTCTCTCCATTTAAAACTTATAAATATTCCTATATTAAAGAAAACTCAAACCAGTGAGGAAGCTAAATTTGCAGAGAAATTCCACTGGCATCTGGGGAGGTGATTTCTTCCTTCGAGGGGGCAGACAAACATGGTTACGGAGACTGAGGTTATCACATCCTTCTCCCTGAACTTGAGATTTCTAAAGACAGATCTGTAACCACCAGGAAGACCCTGGGCTGCCTATTATGCACTGTAATCAGTTGGAACTGATTACTCAACTCTGGTCATTTTCATCTACAAACAAATTCACAAGTTTTCCAGACAAATATGGATGGGCTGGCAAATTTAAATTTCAAATGAAAAAATATCTTTCTGTAATGAGTTCACATACCTTTTATTTAGACTTCCAAATGCCAGCATAATATGATTAGTTTTGATGTTGTTTCTTTCCACCACTTACGAGAAATCACCTCATCAATCATATTATCAAAATTAGATATGGAAAAGACCTCGCATGTCAACAGGACCATCCCTAGTGCCAGTGCAGACTTGTTTTAGCCAGTCTGCTGTACTTTTTAATATCTTCTTCAATCTAATATTAAACATCCCCTGTGATCCAGCATCTACCGTTTCTGTTGTAATGACATAAATATAAAGAATGAGTAGTTTTCTTAAGAGGATATATCTATGTTTATCCTCTCTGTTTTTCAATAAAGAAAGCTCATGGTGAACACATAGAAAATAAAGATAAATCGAATATATCATGATCAATAATTTTTATTATCATCAATACTTATCCTTAATATTTTCATAGAATTTCCACGTACTGTGTGATACACATTATAGTAGTTGTTATATTGGTAAACATTACTTTTTAGAAAAAATGTATTGGGTGTCCTTTACCTGCCTTCAATTAGGCATATATAGGTGTGTTTAGTTATGCTTTGAAAACAGTTTATTAAGACTTGATTGAGTAGTTTTAGCTTGGCAAGGTATAAACTTGAAAGGATTTTGCTTACCTGCAATCTGTGTCTTTAAACT
Organism: Symphalangus syndactylus; assembly: GCF_028878055.3. Taxonomy (NCBI): domain Eukaryota; kingdom Metazoa; phylum Chordata; class Mammalia; order Primates; family Hylobatidae; genus Symphalangus; species Symphalangus syndactylus. The sequence goes on from NC_072438.2 coordinate 30,980,120, forward strand.
TGCTCTGTCAAAGTTTCTTCACACATCATTTATTGAAAATTTGTGTAAATTTCGATTGTTAAGATTTCAGTCCAGATTACAATTCTGAATTTGTCTAAAAGTTGCTTATACTGAATCCAGACTCTATGGATTTGAATTCCAGAACCACCACCACTAGCTTTGGATTTTTAGTTTAGTCATCACTTGGGTTAGTCACTCAAATTCAAATGGACTCCATTTTCTCAACAATCAAATGGAGAGAATAAAATAATCCACACCCTATGACTCTTATCATTTGCTATATGTTGAGCACTTGGAACATTGCCTGACATAGGGAGAGAAATATGTGTTAGCTGCTATTATAATTATTAATATTATTTTAATTATTGTTATTTTATCACTGTCTTCATCTCACACTTAAGCCATGGCTCAAAGACATCTGAGGTTGGGAAGAGCCATTATTTTTCCTCTTCATCCTATTCTAGCATCTGCCTCTTTTCAAAGCCGCTTGTATTAATTTTGGCAGGAAAAATAGGTGAGAAAGGGACCACTTTTCCAGACATGTTGGTTTCAGGAAAGAATCCTTGATCTGGTTCTAGCTTGGCCTATTCCATTCATTGCGGGTAGTCTCTCTCAGTGGCTTGGTCTCCACCTGTAGAGTACGTGTAGTTTTGCTGCAACTGTGATCAACATTAATCCAGCACTCTGTTGCTGTTGACCCACTTGGGGCAGTCGTATCTCTTTTTATTTCTTACCAGTAATCCATGCCTCCAACACATTATTTTCACTTTGATCACATGGTCAGCCCAGGGTACCTGCTTCTACCTCAAAGCATTGATCACTTTGAAATCAGAAATAGCTGATTTCCTTATCAATGCCCTTTAAAGGCTGAAAGAGACTTAGATGAAGTGGGAAGCTGCTCCATCTTCTTCCTAGGCACATTACATTGTGATTTCTTTTTGTCCTGTTGTCAAAAGCAAGTCTCTCATCTTGTGAAATCTCCAGATAATGTGATCCCATGCTCTGCGCACATGTAAGCCCCTCACCTTGAGAAGGTGCAAGTCATTCTCCGCAACCACTCTTTTGCTTCCACCTTGATTGATTCTGCAGTCCATCAATCATTTAGCAAGAAAGAGATCCGAGCCTTTATTTCTTTCAGATTATGCCGATCTCTAAGAATTATCTTCCTAACATCATGACTTAACTTTTCAAAGAAGTGGAGGAGCACTTCCTTTCTAATCATAAACACCATGTTCTCCAGCACATTAGTCATCCTCAACTTTTTTTTCGTCCCACTCTTATTTTTTTAACCATGAAGAGGGTTGTGGGGCATTCTGTTTTTGGCAGGTGGTTGTAGGGCCATTTCCAGTGACTTAAAGTAAGACCCAGCAGGAGCTGTCAAAACATAGTTGTTGAAAGTTCTCTTTAGAAAATAGGGAGCTCAGTACCAATTTGTTTGCAGCTTTGAGCCTTAGGCACTAAATCCAGGGCAGAAGGAAAAATCCCACTTAGTTTTATGTTATATAACTATGTAGGGCACATAAATCTTAGAATGTAATCATTAAACCTATGTCATATATTTATACAGATTAATATTACATTTTAAAGACTACTGGGTGGCTGGCCTGATAGTAGGTGCTATATCTATCTTTTATGTTTGATTATCAAAACAATTTGTAAGCTAAAGGGACATTCATTTTTATAGAGAAGAGAAAGTTGAAGCTGAAGAGGTTCAGTAGTTCTCAGTCACATGATGAGCAAGTAATCAGCAGTGGTAAGAGCAGGGACTTAGACCTAAGATGTTCACCTCCAAGGTTCAGATGAAGTATATGGCACTCCCACATGCATGAAAGCATTAATAGGAATGTTGCATGGTAATAGATTTTATATTTTGTAAAGCTAAGACTCCATAAATGGTATTTGTATTTTGAGATTCACCTAAAGAAATCAAGTCAATAGGATCAAATCCAGGTCTTTGGTTCTGCTGAATTCTGGCCTTTAGGGAACTCAACAGCAGCTGCTTCCTAAGCCTTGACAATTGAACATGAAGTATCTTTGTTCTCAGACATCATAGTCACTATAAAAATGAACACAAGACCCAATCCCCTTCTGAAAAACAGAACTAGGAAGGAATCTTTCTTCTAATCAATCATATCAAGTTGACCATATTGGGAGAGACAAGGGAGGAATGTTCCATTCGGCCAACTGGGGACACTCTCAGGAAATGCATTGTGGTGTAAGAGCTATGGGAATTTTTCTCATTTTTAGAGAATATGATACTTTTTATAAATGATGCATATATACTTATGACCTATGTAAACACCATATATCCCTGGGAAATTTGACAGGAAGGAAATGAAACTGCAAAGCTTTGGAAACTTGGTGATTTTCAATAAATCATAATTACACAAATAAATTCATGAGTAAATTTTAGGTAAGCAATCAAATAGCTAATTATCTTTGTGTGCAACTAAACATTCAAAGGGATGACCACAGCCTCCAACTGAGGGTCAACCAATTGTTTGGAGGTTCTCACCAAGGTAAGAGGTAATTTCATTTCTCAAGAGCCCCACTTGCTGGAATTGCTGGTATGTTAGTGGTGCATAATCGTGCAATTGCCAGCTTTATCCAAAGCAATAAAGTGTACCTCCTGAAAAACAGTATTTAAGCTGTCTAATCACATCAAAATAACACTGTTGAAATTCAGTAGAATACAGAATGAGGGTAGAGAAGGCTACTTGAAGGCCAAATCATTAGTTGAAGGGAATCCCAAAGTGGGAGGGTTTTACTCCCACTTGTATTGTATTGTAAGGATTTGAAATAATGTATATAGTACTCCTAGCATATAGCAGTTCCTCAACAAATGGTAGCTGCATTATCTCATTAACTATTCTTGAATATAACCTAAGTCATATAAACATACATCCTCATTTTAAAAGAAATGATTATGGATGTCATTAATACTGGGCGAGTTAATAATTACTAAGAGAAAAAATGCAGTCAATAATTAATGGATTCCTTTATAGAAGGGGTCTCCTTTTTTGCTTTGATGGGTAATCCAAAAAATACCCTGTGAAAGAAGTGTTGCTCCATCCATTTTAGTGATGAGAAAGTAAGTAGGGTGCCATATCATTAAGCAACTTACTCTAAATCATGAGCAGCAGAGCTGGAATTAAAAACTGAGATCTGTCCAGAGCCTTGACTTTATGCTCCTTCTACTCTGCTACTCAACCCTCAGAAGATGTAGCATCAGAAAAGAAATGTGGTTTAAAGGAAGACATAGAAGTTGGAGGGAGATAAAATGCGTCATGATAGTGCTTATTTAGCACTATTTCTCCACCTTTTTCTGTGGGCAAGCCTAAGCAAATGTGGCTCCATTTCCCCATCTTCAAATCTCTCTGGTCATCCATATGTCCAATAACCTCTCTTAGTTAAGAGTGAATAATGCCTGTTGTGTGTAATACTGTATTGATGCTAAAAAATTGCATGACTTTATTCCCCAAATAAATTATTAATTCCTTTAATGTTAATGTTATAATAAAGACTGTCAGGGGTCAATTTGGGTAATGGAAGGGATACCACTTTCTTCCGTATCTCCAAGTAATCGAGACAAGCTATAGCAAAAGGATGAAGGTTAGATCCTTAAGGATACTGTTCACTTGGAATTAGTACAGTTTCCTAAGTTGCTTCTAGCTTCAGAGTTTACCTCTGGTTTTGCTGAAAGAGGAGAGGAGACGAAGAATGAGAATCTCTGTATGGAGATTCTTGGACAGTGCCCCCTGTAGGTGACATAGTCAGCATGAGGTGGGAAGACTTTACTGCCTTTTCATAATAAGCACTCTATACATATTGGTTAAGTTAGTGAACAAATAAATCAATGTCTTCTCTTAGCCCTGTGCTAATCTCTTAATCTCTTCACAGTTAGCATTATGCTGCTTGTTGCTTTTCTCATTTCTCTCTTTGTCCAACTGTGAGCACCTTCATGTAAGAGAATGTTGCATTTCATATCCATGATCTCTACTGCTAAGAAATGACTGCTTGTCATTCAGTACTTGCTTGATAATTGCTGAATAAATACATAACTAATCTATGTCAGATAGAAATGCTGACTCTATGGCAGACATGCACTTCCTCCCTCCCCTCTACTTTATGTCTAGCATTTTTTTTTCTCAACTATTGTCTCTGCTTACAAATAGAAGACCCAGGCATAGGTGCCTCCTGTAGATCCACACTGGCAGCAATTACACAGTAGCAGGGTTTCCATAGCCCTCTCCACAAGCTTCCCTTTATGGGACCACTTTGGCATCGAGATGTATTTGGCTTACAAGATTTAAATGAGTGATTCTTATTCTTATCTTCTGACTTCTTTTTTATAGATTTTCACTTCTCTATGTTATCACACAACCATGTAAGATTTAATCCCTTATTCCCATTTTTCTTATAATAGTTCTGTTTTCCCAACTAAACCCTTTTTAGTAATTTTCAGTGCAAGAAGGGGGGTTCTGCCATAACAAATATAAAATATGTGACATTAGCTTTGGGATCAGGTAGTGAGAAGAGACGAAAAAACAAAACAAAACAGTGATAGAGTAATGGAGTTGCTATAGAAGGCTGGGAAATGGTAATCTGTACTATGTAATTATAAAAAAAACGGTAAAATTGTTGCCTATTGTAACTTGGGAGATAAAAATAAATTTTGAGATTTGAGTCAGAGTCTTAAGAAGAGTTGCTTCTACTACTTATTTATGATAAGGTACTACAAAAAAAGAAGTAAGATTTTAAAAGATCTGGCTAGTTTGCCAGCAGAATGAGGACTTCCTATACCGGAAAAATAAAAGTGTTTCTCATCTGTAGTTTTCTTTGCAGGGAAGGGATTCTCAAAGTAAAATATAGCCTGGAGCAGAGATTAAATTAAGGGTGTATCCATAAGAAGGATTTGGAGTGGTGCCTAGCACCTTCTTTAAGATCAACAAAAGTGCTTCTAAGAATCTTAAAGGCATGGTCTCACAGAAGCATGACCATACAGTAATGGTAAGCCAAGAGAAAATAAGACATGTCTTGAAAAACATTGTGGCATGGCTTTTGGAGTTAATATGAACTCAAATCAGATGCATTAACCGCCCCCCGCCCGAATTATTCAGGGAATTATATTAGCAAAAGTGTCTTCAGTTGGACTAAAAGAACTTGAAATTATTGAAAGGCATTGTATTCTCAACTTACTACAGGCAGGCACTAGGATGAAGAAAGCTTCCGAAGGGATTATTTCCTAACACTGTTTCAGAAGTGGCCAATGGAAAAGGGTGGCTAGTTTGAAGAGCACAGTCAAAAGCCATAGAGAACAATAAACTGAAGAACTGTATCAGAAAAACACATCCAGGTCTGAGATGGACCACAAAGTTCTGGACTCCAAGCCTGATGCCATGATCATTAGAATCTTTTTAGATCCTTGGATACTATGATCTTGTTTTGCATGTTGAAGACACAAGAAGTAATTGAGAACAGAATGGAGAACTGGTAGATTGATTGAATTAAATAGCCCAATTTTTATCATTTTTATATCACACCTGATTACATCCTTTGTGCCTTCCTTTCCACACTGACTCTGTGTTTGGCTGTACAATTTGCCAAGGCCAACGGGACAAAATCAAACTTGATACAAGCAAAAACCTTAAAAGCACTTGTGTATTTCTGTTTTTGCTCTATAACCCTTGTTTCTGCTCTGAAAACTAGCCCAGGTTATCCTGTTGGAGGAATGTGAGAGATATTTCGAGGGGAGCTGAATCTTCCCAGAAAAGACTATCCAAGACTATCTAGGCCCAGCCAATTCATGAGTTGACTGCATAGGTATGAGGAAACCCAGCCTAGTTGAACAAAGACAAGCACAATTTAACAGAACTGCCTAGCCAATCCATATACTTAAAAGAAAATAATAAATAGTTTTTGATTTAGGCTGGTACGTATTAGAGTGGTTGTTATGCATTAATACCTAATTTAGACATATCCTCTTACAAGTCAGAAAATAGAAAACTCTTTCAAGTAGCAAAAGAGTAAATACGATCTCACTCCTGGTTGCCAATACAGATTGATTCTTGTTGTTCTTTGCCTTTCAATAACACTGACTTCCTTGCTTTGTGTCCACTTACCATGAGCTTCAGTGTCAGGCCCTTTATACTTGATTGTTCTCTTAGACCAATCGTCTTTCCCCCTGTTCTTTGTATATCTTTCTTTTCTCCCTCCATTCATATAAGTATCAGGTCAAATGTCATCTTTTCAGGCAGCGCTGACCTGACCACTTGTTATTTTAATTCTCTTACTCTGCTTTATTTAATTCCCCTACATGATACCAAGAAAGATTAAGTCCTATAAAGGTCCTGTATAGATACACACACACATATACATATATATTATATACATATGTATTATAAATACAAGCCAGGTAGATAGATAGATAGCAGGGGCAAAGCCAGTAAATATATGGAATGGCATATATATGGTGTGTGTGTGTGTGTGTGTGTATATATATATATATATATATGAAGATGCTTATTAATAAATATAGAAGGAATTGGTTAGCTTATTAATGAAAATGTTAAAGTCAAGAATCTTGGGGCTACACCAACCATCTCTTTTTATAGAAGGAGAAACAGGCCTAAAAAGATGAGGTAAACACCCATAATTAGTGCAGAATTTTTATTGTTTCCTGTGTACTATGTTTTTGTTTTGTTTTGCTACAGACATTAGTGAATAATTAGGTTTATGAAAATATTCTCTTTCAGAAACATTCAGTGACTCCCATTCATGTGCAAATTTAACACTGAGATGGTATAGAACACTCTTTATACTCTGCCTTTTCTACCTTCTAAAATGTTCTATGAATGCTCCCCATGCCACGTTTATTACCCTTTGTATTTCTCAGTCTGTGTCTTTAATTGCAGCAAAGTAGATAGCGGTCCACTTAAATCCGTGTTGCTCCTTCCATAGAATACAGTTGTCACTAGGATGTGGCTTCCCAGGAAAGGTCTACATATCCCGGTCCATTTGCATCAAGGTATGACAATAAGACCAGATCCCACCAATGGAATATTAGCACAAATGATTGGTACCCTTCCTTGGCCAAGGCTGTTATGAAGCAGTTGTGCCTTTTCCAAGTTCTTTCCTCTTCTACTTGCCAAATGTAGAATGCTCTAAGTCCTAGATGACAGAGTCACAAGTTAAAAGAACCTTCATCTTAGAATCGTCAAGTTACGAACAATTAATTCTACATCAGAAACAGCCACCATGGTCTGTTATGTGTGTGACAAATTAATTTATATTTTATTAAGAGACTGAAAATGTAGGATGCATTGGCAGTAATAGCTGGCATTACATAACCCACGTATTGTTCAATCTATTCGTTCTGTGTAGCATGCTTTTCCCACTAGAGCTATCCATTGCTCGAAGATGAGCTTAAATGCCACCTTCTTCACATCTCCCCCGAATCCTTTAGTCACACTTAATATCTTCCTCCATCACCTTTTTCTAGCTGTTTGTTGTATGTTATAATTAATCCTGTTCATGGTATTCACTACTAAATTATGAGCTTCTATGGGCAGAAACTCTATCTTAATCACTTTGTACCTTCCAGAATGTCAAACACAGTATCTCACAAACAGTAGGTGTTCAATAAATGTCTGTTACATTAAACCAAATGAAACCGACTTCATATATCTGAATGATTAATATGTTTCTTTCATTCAAGATCTTAGGGCTGGTATGAAAAAAAAAGAAATCTATTACTTCAGTCCGACTCTTTAACTTGGCAGATTAGAGTGGAATAAAAATGTGTCCTGGATGAAATGAAAATGCATTGTTTTACCTAAGATATGGCAATTTTGAAAAATACATTGATTTAATGTACTTAGGCCAATGAAAAATCTGTTGGTTTAAGCTAACTGCCATTAGTTTCAATTAAAATGTATCGATCTGGGTAAATGTTGGTTAGAATAAATGTTGCCTGACTGTGGAAAAACAGCCATTTTCTTAAGCTTGCCTTGGAGCACAATCAGAGAGAGAGGTGAGGTGGGCAAGGGTGGGGGGAGCGAGAGAGTGAGTGTGTTAGACAGGCAGTCAGGCAGAATTCTCACTTCTCTGCACTATACTCCACTTGAAGAGGGCAAGACCAGTGGCCAATTAGTAGGTCACCATCCTTTGGCTTTATATTAACTAACATCTGTAAATGAGAAAAGTAGCATTGAAAAAGAATTTTGCTTAAATTAAAATGCTTCTGTGTGAGGCCCACATTAGGTCAATACCATTAATTCATCATCCGCCTTCAAATAGGTCAATTCCATTCATTTATTTAAAAGGTGAAATAATTCAGTTATTTGAGTTCATAATGGCAAAAAAAAAAAAAAAAAACTGGGGAAGTACATCTTTCACTTTTTAACAAACGGTTTTAATGCTTTTATTATGTTGAACAATAAAACATGGCCATTTTTTGGTAATGACAAACAGTGGATTATTGGCAATTTCGTAAGTTTCAACCAAATAGATACTGCTTAAGGGTAATTAGAGAAAGAACTAGATTGTACTTTGTTTTCATTGATATTTTCAAACATAATGATGTGTTTCCCCTTCTGGTCTTTGGAGGCAGGAAAAAACATACACACACACACCCTGCCCAATATATGCACATACATGTACACAAACATGCAAAATTATCTTTCTCTTTCTCTATCTCTATCATCTAACATCTTTGCATTTCCAGTCCAACAAGGTAAGGATCTGAAACATAGGAGGTATTCGTTAAATGTTTGATAAAGGAAGATATAGGCAGGAAAACGTTAAATGATAGTAGATAAGTTTAGAACAAAAGGAACAGAAAATAATGGGAAATTTCAACTAATTTATTAATTGTAACCATTTGAGAAATGAATATTCTTTCTTCCCATGTGTTTTTAATGATGGGAAGGAACCAGATGTCTTAGCAATGAATACTGTGTAAAACATACATAAATTAAGCCAGTGCATAACAAGGAAGTCTCATTGTTAAAGACACAGAGAAGGAGATGCCAAGGAAAATTTGGGAAAGCAATGAGGAGGATATAAGACATCTGAGTAACATTGTCGTAGGAAGTGGGGGGGGTGGTGATTGTAAAAATCTATATATGGAGTATCTGGAAAGGCAAAGATCATTCAGAAGAAAGACTCAGAAAATACCCCAACGTGTTAAATAAAATACCTGCAGATAAAAGGGGAGAATATGTCAAGAGATAAATAGAAAATATGACTTAGGTTGTATAATTATAAGTTCTGATCACATATTCTTTATTAAAAGCAATTATATAGTACAGAGGAAATTAGAATTGATTTTTCAGTCTGGATTCTGCTGATAATTTCTGGGTGACTTAGACAAAACCCTTAAACTCTTTGACATTTTTGAAATGTAAAATAGAGATAATGAAAATAAATCTTTTTTTGCCTGATTATTGTGAAGATCAAAAAGGAGAAAGTTCAGTGTGTACAATAAATAAGAAAAATACATCACTGAGGACCTACAACGAACAGGTGATATGCAGGCAATACAAAGTACTTTATCTCATTTAATCCCAATGGTCATAACATGACACAGACTTTATCTTCAGTTTTCAAGAAGTAAGGCTCGCCTGTCAGAAGTTAAGCAATTTATCCAAATTTAAAGTAGGCACTTAGCAAATATTTTATGAATCACTTGATGAAGTACTCCCTAGCACTCTCCTTTGGCATTCCTCATATTTAATTATTAACATAAAGTAGAACTTGTGAATATGAAATTGTGTATGGAAGGGGTCTATGCTAAATAAAAAGTCTGAATTAAATATTTGGTGAATATAAATTGACCCAACGTTCTTTCCAACTTTTGAGTTTGGCTTATTTGATAAACTTCATGGTGTACAGAGTTATAAGGATTATATCAAATTGACTTTTTATTGTTATTTTAAATATTATCTAAGAATGCTTGCCATACATCCATTCATTCAATCAGCAAATATTTAAGGAGCACTGTGCTAGGTAGTGAGGATTCAGTGATGAGCAAAATTATATAGCCTCTGCTTTCAGAGGGCTTCTAGAATAGTGAAAATAATGGATTCTACTCAAATTATTACAAAAAACTTAAGAACAACACTATGATAACATGATCCTATTGAGAGAGCCTATAAAATTAGGGTTTGCTTTGGTAAGAGAGAGAAGGAAAAACTTGAACTGTGTTATGAGAAGTAATAAGAGACATGTGTCCAGGACAGAAGGAACAACATGAAAAATGATCTCTAGAAGGAGGGAGGAAGCTGAAATAGAATAAAGAATACCCTGCTACAGGGTTAGGTGGTCAACGTAGAATGCATGTGTCTTCCTCAAAACCAATCATGAGTGGCAGAGGTGGCAGGTAAATGAAGATCAAAATATGAGCTTCATTAGTCATCTTGATCACTCTTTTGGGTGATCAGCTAAAATCTGGGACAAATAAGTCTTCCAACCTGCTACCTCCTCCAGCCTCCTCCAGTCTAAACCTCAGAATAATCCAATGAAAGTCAAATGTGCAGGTAAAGCACACCTACTTAGGATCATTGTGAAGAGGAGAGGAAATAAAAGAGATGGAAGAGCAGAGATAAAATAATTGATGCTATCCATTTTATGTTATGTTATGTTATGTTATGTTATGTTATTTTTCTGAGACGGAGTCTCGCTCTGTCGCCCAGGCTGGAGTGCAGTGGCGTGATCTCGGCTCACTGCCAGCTCTGCCTCCTGGGTTCATGCTATTCTCCTGCCTCAGCCTCCCAACTAGCTGGGACTACAAGCACCCACCACCATGCCTGGCTAATTTTTTTTTTTTGTTTATATTTTTAGTAGAGACAGGGTTTCACCATGTTAGCCAGGGTGGTCTCGATCTCCTGACCTCATGATCCCCTGCCTTGGCCTCCCAAAGTGATGAGATTACAGGCGCGAGCCACAGACCCCGGCAGATGCTATCTTTTTATTTGATAAACTCTACAGAGGTAGAAATGAGAACCAATGGTGTCCACCCATTCACTTGCAGAATGAGTAGGGGTAGCACAAAAGGCTAGGAATGTTATTTGAAGTGCAGGATCTTCCACAGGGAAACAGGTCTAGTATGAGAAGAGAAATCTTCCTTCCCAAAAGTTAGGAGAAAAGTGGTTCTAGGTAAAGGATAAAGAGTTGGACAGGACACAATGTTGGTCTTACAGGTGACTTCAAAGATGTCTATCATGATCATAGGGACAATAAGAAGTTAGTAAAGGACTTAAGAGGTATAGGTTGGAGTAATCTTTTGAAAAGCTATTACTAGCTGTTGTGAGTTAAAAAGATTGGGAAAGGAAAACGGAAAATTATTGTGAAAGCGTAGGCAAAAGAATATTAGTAGTTTGGATTAGCATCCGGAGGATGGTAGTGGTGGTCAGGAGACATAGATAGGCATGTGAGCTGTTTATTATGTGAAATGAACAGGCTTTGTTAAAGAGTTAGATATGGGGAATAATGGGAATATTGACAATGACCCATGTTTTGGGGAATGATGGATGTTGGTTTAATTTAGTGAATTCAAGGAAACTGAAGGAAAACCAGGTTTGGGTAGGGAAGATTACATGTAAGTGTTTGAGCCTATTGAGTACTAGGTGCCTTTGAAGTTGGCCAAACATTTGCCGCCATATTAATATTTCAAAATTAATTTGTACAGTTGATTTATCCCAGCAATCTTATTTATACTACCTAATTACATGAAAACTTTTTTCCAGATCTACCTGTCAAGTAGTCATTACAAATTTCACAAGACTGTAGTGGAATATAAATCAACGTGGCTTCAATGTGCTTATAACTTTCTAAACCACCTAAATCTATTCAGATATTCTTTTAGGCTTTTGAAAGTTTATTTTCTTTTTTGCCTTTCTGTGTTGTGTTTCTGTGATGTAATTGTCAGACCTTCTGAACAGCTTTTAGGGAAATCCTCTCGAAGATAGCAAAGTAGAATCTGATGGCAATCGTTCTTGTGTCTAGTGATATTTTACACTATTATGCATGTGAGAACTCATCGTTAACATCATAAAGATTTCACAAATGTGGGAAATTAAGTCCAGGCAACTTTTTAAAGAAAAGAGGGTTGGAATTATTTGTGTAGCCTTGCTGAGTTTAGAAGGAGCTGCCATTTCATCAAGTTTACCTTGGCTTCCTGTAAGACCACAAGAAAAGTATCTCACTAAGAAAAATGTACCCTGTGTTTGAATAAGGCTTAAAATATTTTTTTAAACTTTTTATCTAGGTTTTCCCAAAATTTATCCACTATTTGCCACCACAGAAGTTCTTCTTTACTCCAAATCTAAGATCTACTTGCTGGTAGTGAAACATACTTCTTTTTTCTTTTTCTGAATGAGAGATTTTACAGAGATAATTTTATAAGTTTAAATCTATCAACGGTTTAAGGCACACACACAGGACTAGAAAATATTGTATTTTATGTGGAATCTAAAGAGAATCTTGCACTCATTGTTAACAGCTTAAAATATTTTCATGATTTTTTTCTTTGAATATTCAAGTGCAGAAAACTTTAAAAAACACAAAATAAAATTTTAAGTTTCAGGAGCAAAGAAATATCCTAATTTCTAAAGTGGTTTGTGGAACTCATACACAGATAACTTTGAACTATATCTACAAATGGAGGAAAGTCTGTGTGGAGATACGAAATATACAACCAGTAATTTCAAATGTCTTCACTAAAATTTTATGAGAGCAATATCTGAACTGATTTTTACAACTGCTCTTTTTCTTCAGCCTATGCCCTTCTGGTTAGGGATCTTCTAACAATCACATTGACATGGTTAAAAGAAGGAACATGAAGGAAGACCAAGGAAGACTATAGAGCATTTGCAATTCACCAATTGAGTTATATGCAAAAAAAATCAATCTTAAGGTCTATAGCATTGTGAAAATATTTCCCTATTACATTGGGTTTGATGTAAAAATGAATCTTATTGGATCCAGTAATTCATGTGAATGCCTTATAACTTAAAAGCCACTCAGCTCTGTTGTAAAAATAATTTCTTATAGGGCTCATATAACACTTCCTCTGAAACTCTTTCACAGCTGAACAAATTATGGTATCTTCATTCACCTGTTGAGATAAACACATTTTTAAAACAGTTTTTTTGTTGGAAAAAACAATAACAACATACAAAAATGGAAAATGTGAGTACAAGATTACTCAAGAGCCAATGAAATCTGATTGTTATTTCAGGGGATATTTTAGCTATTTTGGCTATTTCACATCTGTGACTGTATGGAGACTGTATGGCTGCATGGTCTGGAGAGTTTGGTGTATCTTAAAGACACACTTTCCATTTGTAATGAAAGCCATTGCTGTGAAATTTTTAATGAAACAGTAGTGTTTTATTCTATGGATACTGATTAATATGTATCATATACCACCTTCGGGTCCTATAAAGATTTAAAACCCATGAAATCTTAGATTTCAAGCTTTCACAACACAGAATCATAATCTCTTAGAAATGGAGAAGACCATTCCTCCTCCAATGTAGCAATTCTTCATGAAACATCTAGGACAAAACATGGCTGAAGCCTCTGTTTGATTTTCTACTGAGCGAGAACGTGATACTTCACCAAGCCGGTTGTTCCTCTGCAGTACAGCTGTTTCAAAACTCTGTTTCATATGCATTAAAATTTATCCTATTTGTTGGCTCTACCCTACTGAGGCCTCATGGAATATGTCCTTATTTCCACATTCCAAATTCTCAAATATCAGAAGGTAGCTATTGCAGTTCCTCTAATCTCTTTTCCTAGAAAAATGAACCCATTCCCCTTTATGATTTTACATAAAACATGATTTTCAGATTCTTGGTCATTCAGATTTTCCTGATCTGGACATGTTTTATGTCAATGTCCCTTTCAACCTAGTGGCCAGAATAACACTCTATAAGGGATTCTAATTACATGTAGCACTTTGGGGCTGTCATCTCCCTTATTTAAGATGCTAAAATATTGCTAATATAGAGCAAAATACTCAGGTGGTTTTAAAATTAACTCTATTCAGAACAAGATATTTTTATCTTGCTCATTTTTATAGTCCTTTAAAAAAGGTAAAATTTACATGCCTTTTAATGCACAAATATTAACTACAATTTTGACAAGGTAATACACCTATTTAACTAGCACTTCTTTCACAATATGAAACATTTCCACATCTCCGGAATGTATCCTCATGTCTCTTTCAAGACAATTCCTTTTAGCTGTACCACAGAAACAATCCCTGTTTCTACGTACTTTTCTTTCAAGTTCTTGAACTTTAGGTAAATTCAGTTTGCTGTGTCTGGTTATTTTGCTCAGGATTTAGTCTGCGAGAGTCTCCAAACTGTCAGTAGTTTGTTCCTTTTTATTATTAAGCAGCATTTTATTATATGATGATATCACAATTTGCCTATCTTTTCTTTAGTTGATACAATTTCAGTTGTTTCTAGTTTTCCACGATTGTAAATAAAGCTGTTGTGAATTTTTGTCTACAAATATTTGTGGAGACATGTGTTTTAATTCTCTTGGGTAAAAACCTGGAATTGACAGTGCTGGGTAGTACAGAAAGTATATGTTTGACCTATAAGTAATGACCCAACTTGTCTCCAAAGTATCTAAACCATTTTGCTTTCCCACCAGCTGCATATGAGATTTCCAGTCACTCCACATCTGCATGTAGTATTGTAAATCTTTTTATTTCTATCGTTCTAGTTGGTGGCTATTAGTAATTACACTGTGGTATAGAGCACCAACAATGCCCATTATATGGAGAAACCTTAGCCATGCCTTTATTTATCCAATTAAAAGATATAAATGGTTCCAAATATATTCCAATCATTTTATTGTGCACCAAGGGTCCACTGCCTAGCAATAAATAGTCCTTCCAGGAAAGAATTATGAATGTAGTCATAGGGAATCTATGCTGTAGCTTTAAGTGTGATGTCATTAGAAGTTCTCAGTTTAGAACAAATCCTAAAACTTCGGATTTGTGGGGTTTTTTAAATAGCTCTTATTAATAAAGCAGACCTAAGAGTATCAAGTATAGGATGACTATACACACTGTCTCACCCGGGACGTCCAGATTTGTGCTTGTTTTTCCAGTTTAATTTTTGATAGTGCTCTTTTCACTCTTAAGAGTGCTCCAGTTTAGACAATGAATTATATGGTCACCCTGGTTAAGCAGGGACTCTGATATGACTTATTTCCTAATGGTGGCTATGAAAGGGCCACAGTTGCAAGTACCAAGAGCTATTTGAGTGCAGAAGAAACACAAGGTTGGTGGAGGGATACTATCCAGAGATGCTACTGAGAGGAATTAGTCCTGGAAACTGTCTCCAATGAATGCCACATGCTAGCAACAGTTGAGCAAATTGCTAACTCATTTATTATTTATTAATTGCCATTAAGAATCATCACTGTTAGAACTGCAACTAGAAACAATAAATAGCATCAGGCAAGAGATTGCTTAATAGCTAAACTCAGAATTTCCAGTATCAAAGAGCATGCTGCATAACAAATTGTCAAACATTTAGTGGCTTAAATCAATACAGAATTATTATCTCACAGATTATGTAGGTCAGGAGACTGGGCATGGTTTAGCTAGATTTTCTGCTTCAGGGTCTCACTAGGCTGTCGTCAAAGTGTAAACAGGTTCCCTTCTCATTTGGAGGCTGGAGTGAAGAAGGACCTTCTTCCAAGTTTATTCATGTTAGTGGCAAAACTTATTGCCTTGCAGCTGTAGGACTTGAGCTTCCATTTTTTGCTGGCTATTGGTTGGAAGTGACTCTCAGCTCCAAGAGGGTGTCCAAGTTCTCTAACATTCAATTTTCTTCATAGGTAGTTACACCATGGCAGCTGGATTTTTTGAGGACAGCTGGAGGGTAAGATCTAGTTGGCTAGCAAGACAGAGTCCTATAAAATGTAACATAATTATGGGAAGGACATCTCAACAACTTTGTTACCGTCTACTAGTTAGAAATAAGTCAAGGGTCTCACCCTCACACAAGGGGCAGCCATTACACAAAGACATGACCTCCAGGAGGTGAGGATGATGGCAGCCATTTTAGACTTAGTCCTGTTCCACATTCCACAATATATTCTTAACATGGACATTAGAAATTGAAATTTATTTGATCTCCATTTTTCTTAGACAAGGGTAACACTTTTCCAAAAAGAAAACTAACTTGAGTGGAAGCTTGAGGTATATATTATAAATTTAATTGTAACCAGCAGCTTAGTTTCCCAAGGAATTTTCTCTTTTCTCTCTTTCTTTCTCTCTTTCTTTCTTTCTCCCTTTCTTTCTTTCTTTCTTTCTTTCTTTCTTTCTTTCTTTCTTTCTTTCTTTCTTTCTTTCTTTCTCTTTCTGTCTGTCTAGCTGTCTATCTACCTATCTTTTTTTATACTTAATCTCATGCTTATTCTTCAAGAATGATTGTTAATCTTTCTTCTACTAGGCCATAGTCAAATTTCATAAAAAATTTCTTAACTATCCTAGTTCATAGGAATCTCTTTTTCCTCTTAAAGTCAGATATATGTGGGTTTGAGCTGACTCTTATCATTTACTGGATTTTATCACCTACAGCAGATACTTGAACCTCTCTTAATTTCAGCTTGTTGGTAAAGTGAGAATAACACTATTTGCTCCGCCTGCTTCTTGATAAATTTAAATGTAATTTTCCAGAAAAATAGCTGGGCCCACAGAGCATCCTGCTCAAATGCTATTTTCTTTTCTTCCCTCTTTTTCTTGTTTTTCCCTTCTCTATATGTAATTATTTTGACAATATTATCCTGCAAAGTTCATTTTATGTGTATATGTACATGTATCAGAGATACAGGTGAGTGGTGATTACACGTTGCATTCTGTTGTGTAAGGCTTGGTTTTCCAGCTGTAGTGATGCGTTTGTAGTGATTCATCCACGTTTTCCTTCCAAATCTCCAGAATAAGTTGTAACATATTCATGAGATGACTAGACAGGTTACACTTATCCAATCTTTGATCACTGTATATAGAATTCTTTTTGTGGTGCCTATCCTTGTTATTCTAAACCCTGTTCTCTTCCAATCTTTGGGCCACTCTCTGCCCCATGCTTCTTATACCCTTTTGAAGCTCTCTAGGGAGAAAAATATTCAGGGTCCTGCTTCATAGTTTTAGGTAGCAGATGGCTTTTTGTTATACCTGCCAGAGAAGTTTTAATTATGTGAACTCCTCATCATACAATTCCAATGGGAAAAAGTATATATTTTTAGGAACATCCTCTTTGTTTTTAAAGTCCACTTACCTAAAATTAATATAAAGCAACATAACATTTTTCACCCGAAAGAGTAACTTTTATAAATTTTCCCTAAAAGTATTATTGTCTTACTTTTTAAAAAATCATTACATAAATAAAGTCACGAGCTCCATTTGCAGGTTCTATAACTGAAACTAGAATAAATAAGCTATGGGTAACTAAATTCTGAATTCTGATTTTACCACTAAGTAGCTAGCTGATGATGAGTGGGTCATTTTTATCATCGTGAGCCACAGATTCCTAGTTTCTGAACTGTGGGATTTAGATAAGGTGATTCATAAGTTCCTGTCAGCTCCACAATTCTATAACTTTGGAAAATTAGTTGCATTTTCACTTATGTATTCTTGTTTAAAGTTGCATTCATTCATATTTTATTGTAACTTTCATTTTTTTCTCTTCCTTCATTCCTAAGTTTGTATATGTGCTGGTTTGGGAATAGGATATGCTTGTTGAATTCTCATCAAAATGTTTTTCCATATAAATTTGTGCTGCTCAGGTGACATAAGAAGACAGAGATTTCTAACTAAGAATAGATAATTAGAGGCTCCTTTTGAACAGACTTATATTTAAGAGAATAGAGCTTCTCTTTGTTATCAATGCCAAGGATGCAAACCAGGATACCAAAATTCGCAAGAATTTCAGGATCGAGCCCTAGAAAGAAGTGTTAAGTTTTTTTTGCTTAGCAATGCAAAGAGGTGGGCGCACAATGGAGGACCAGGAGTGTGTTTCAACATTCAAGTAATAGAAGTTTGCATTTGAACAGCAAATTTGCCTGGCAAAATCTGAGCACATTCAGCAGGTGACTTCTAAATCCTTAAGCTACGGACATTCTTTCTGAGCATCTAGAATATTAAGAGATGGGAAAGATGGCCAGCATATGCCGATCACTGTTCTCGACACTGAACACCAGACACATCTGACAAAGCTGCTGTCCCATCATTCAAGTGTGGCTAACGGGGCTCATTTCTGACCTGCAGTCTGTTCCATGCTGACTGCAAATATAGTTTGCGCCTTCTCAGGGCCAGCAGGGCCACCCGTGGAGCCTGTCACTCAGCAATGGGCAGAGGCACAGTTACTTTGCCTTCAGTGATGCATCCTGTCTTTAATCAAATTTCTCTTTCCCATTCTGGGAAGCTCCTGGGCTTCTTGTTCATTCTTAAATGTCAGAACAGGATCGCTGCCTTATTTGTTTTTCCTATTATAAGTACCAGTAGACCTTTAGCCCACACTGGTACATAAGGGACCACCTTCTCTAGTACCTCATTTCACAGAGCAAAGGAAGAAAGGCTCATGCAGGGAAGTGACTTGCTCAAGGTCAAATAGGAAGAGGCATAACTGGAATGATGACTCATGTATCTTGATTTCCAGTTCCAAGCACTTTCTCTGACTCCATGCTGCATCAAAACGTTCTGATCTTTTTAATGCACATCCTGCTATGGTTGGCCAAGTTTGACCTTCACAGCTCATTATTATCATTGATCCTTATATGATGAACCTGATAAATGAGCAACAGCTAAGGTAAATAATTATGGTTAAACATACTGTCCTTTAACTCTAATTTTGTTCAAAGTACTAATCTCGTGTAGAAAGAGTGCTTTATCATTTTAAAAGGCACTTTCATATATTCGATAACTTTGATCTATTTTTTTCTTCATTAAGACAACCCCGTGAACTTAACAAAATGATTGTGCCCAAAGGCTGACAGTGACTGTGGCAGTAATTTCAACTTTTCATACAGAAATACCTATTTATTTATGCGTAGGTATGAAATGCTTAAACCAAGCATTCTGACAGTCATGCCTTAGATACACTACACTACTAGACTTTCTCAGACAAGAATAACTGAAACATTCAACATACATGTAGTACAAATGGTTCATTTTTCTTTAGTAATTGAAAGGGCATTTCGAGTATGGCTAAGCCCTGGGATGGTTATATTGAATATCTCCCGTAAGGCTAGAATATGGAAGATGCAGAACTTGTAAGCTCAATATACTGTTATCTTTGAAAGATTGAAATAGATTATCTTTAATGTCTCTTTTAGCTTCACTTCACTTGGCTCTGATTTTCACAGAAGCTGTGAGTGGGCAGCATTTGTGAATTTCCAATTTAAATCCTCTTGTTTCAGGCCTCCAGGCAGTGCCAGACATACCATAACAGGTATTCAACAAACATGGGTGTTCATGGTTTTAGTGAATTCCCTGGATAGCTCTTGTCTTAAGATGTTGCATTTGATGAAATTGAGGTCCTCTCATTTGGAGTCCCTCCAGTTCAGGCAATTCCTGAAGCCCTTTGTCACAGGAATGATTTTCTTCATTGCTCCAGGGGGCAAGCTTCTGAATAAGTGCTTCCCAGAGGGAGGAGGAAGTTATTTGGAAGAGGCTGGACTCTGTCAGATAAGTGAAAACTTTTTATTAATACCTGACTTGGAAGTGAGGGAGAAAAAGGTTTTCAAATCAAAGTGCTAAATTAAGAAGCTTAATTTTGGCACTTCAGCTGACTGAGTCGTTGATGGGAGGGTTTATGCTAACAATTCCCCTGCATCTACAGGGGATCAGGAAAGGAAGCTGATAAGATAGCTTCGGGGGAATGAAAGGACAGTCTCACTCCAGTAGCTCTGTCTTCAGAAAGCATGAGAGGAGTGCTGAGTCTGGGTCTGTTTCCGTCCCATGCTGGCACACAGATAGCTACAGCGTACTGACTTCCTTTCCACTGCACTCTCCTTGGAGGGACAGAGCCAAGGAGCATGTTTCCTCTGGAGTGCCCCAATTTATCATTAAAAATATAGTAATAAAAAGGAAACTCTTTGTCAGAGGGAAAGAGAAAGACATAGGACACTGAATTGACATTTAGACTGTAACTCTAATCTCGAGTTCTAACAATGCTTGCTGGGAAAATTATTTACTCTGGAGCAGCTTTTATTTTTTTTTCCTTGTCCATAATGTTCTCCACTCTTAGAAGCGATATTTTCTATAGCTCTAATATGAAATATATTCAAAGAATATTCCAATATGTTTGTTTCAAAGTCCTAAAAAAACAGTTTTGGCATTGGACCTAATTTAATTTGGGGGGCATTTATATACAAATAATGAGACATTTGCAGAAGTGTTTTTCTATTAGGATCTTTATTTCACATTTATAGTGGTAAAATTTGGGAGCAGACTAACTTCACAAAAAGGAGATTGAATACATAAATTATAGTTTGTCCATATGAAAGCACAAGCTATGCCTATTTGAATTCATATTGCTGAAAAATATTTAATGGAATAGAAAATATCCAAGGTGAATTCCAAATGATAAAATCAGATTGAAAACACTAAGGAGATATCTCAGTTTTGTTAAAGATAAAAATGAGTATGTGTAAGTGTATATGTTGGAAGAGAAAAAAGACGAGAGGCTTCCATTCTAAAATTTCAAATGTTTATGTTGGTTTTGGTAGTTATTTGTAATTTTTACTTACTATTATAATATTCTATAATTTTCAATACTTTTAAAATGAAAATAGCATTTGTAGTCATAAATAAACATGATTAATCTTATTTAAATGTCACATGAATAAAAAACAATAGATGTACACATCCTCACCTTCTTTCACTCTCCTACCTTCAATAGCTCAGAATCTTCAAGTCTTGTGACGAATGATATGCCATCTCAACAAGTTGACAAAGTTGAAATCGCTTCCGTTTATTTTTTGCATTAATCATAGATGTCAGGGCTACTGGAGACTCATTCTGGTTTCTCAAGTCACTTTACAGAGGCTTAGGAAAGCCATTTCAACTGTCATATAACAATAGTAGAAAAGTAATATAATAAGTTGCCCTTACTCTTAGAGTATTCACCATTGTGCCTCAGAGAGCTGAAAGAGTTTCAGAAATTATTTCATTGACTTTTCACTTAAGCTACAAAATTTGGAATCAAAATTCCCCATGTCTGACTCACAATGAGGCATATAGCACAAAGTCATCTTGAAAGGACTCTAGCAAAGGAACAAAAGTATTAAATGATCTAAGACACTAAGATTCTTAAAAGCCTGAAAATATGCCCACAAAAGTCAAGAAGGTTCAAATACCTTTCCAAATACAAGTAGGACAAATAGAATAATTTTGTCTCATAAAGCTGGGTGAATACAAAGTTGCCCATTCCTCTAGATTTCTGCCAAAGTATAACTAGACATTATGGTATCTGAAAGGCATTTTATTAAATCTAAATAAATAGGTAGATTGTTATTATGGAATATGGAAAATTATATGCATTTACCACCATCCCTCATCTCAAAGAGCAATTTCTGGTCATGTGGTATTGCAGCTTAATGACTGTGCTTTGACCATTTGCAGCTGGTGTTTGTCCCTGGGACATAAGTCACACAGGGCACAACACGGCTGATATCCAGAAAGATCACGAGAACCACACCACTGCTTTGGCACCCTTTCAAGAGCTGCTCAGCAAGGAGCTCGTGACTGCTGACCATCTGGTTGGAAATCCTGGCAATGATTTGTTTAATATTAGTGTTAATATGATGTCTGTCAGTAGAAAGCACTTTGCGGGATTGTAACCATCATGGTAGTCTATGTTAGGTAGACTCAGTGTTATTTTTGTTTTCACCCTCTCATTGGTTTCTGGAAAGATAATTCTGAACTGTCATCTTTTATGGTCAAATGTTTGCTTATTAGAAATTCGAACATAATATACTCAGTTTTTTATTATCTTAAATGCTGTCGGAATAGTTAAGTTGATTTCATAGAATTAACAATTTTAATGCTGGGACTTTAGAACAATAGGAACTCTTAGTCCTGTTGCTGTCAGCATAGTTCTAGATGTGAAAAAATTCTATCCAAGGACATGAATACTTCAGAATACATTTATTGATTTTAGTTTGTAGAAATATATGCATCTTAATTAAATATTATCTAAGCTAGCATATTACAACATAGATGAAAAAACTGAAGCTTAGGGAGATAAATATTCCTAAGGCCATAGCATTAGAATGAGGCCCAGCACCTCAGTTTTTAACCCAATTCCATGTGTTTTCTTATAGGCTGACCACACCAGCTCACACTTGTTTAAAGTTTTTAATATGGCTCTTGGGGATTTGAAGAAATAGAAAAAAAATAAAATATCAATTGTAAAATATTAAAGTTATAAGTAATTGCAAGTTAAGCTTATTATATTGTTGAGTTTTATAGGCTTATACTCTTGTCAACTTTCAGTTGTTGTCATAGAAGCCCTATAGTTGTATTCATTATATCTGCCACAGGTCTAAGAGCCTCTCTCTTCCAAAATTCCTGACCTGAGTTTGTCTTTTTCTCATCTCAATACCAGGATAGAGGTGGTGGTGCTGGAAACAGTGTATATATTCTTTTTTATTCTTATAGAGTCTCTCATTATGGGTAGAGGTAGCCTGGTGAAGTTCTGACTAAGATACAGCATAAAGAAAATGTCTTTGGATGTGGAGAATAAATACAGCCCACTGTCCATAGTTCTCAAATGCCATTTTAAATTAACTTGGAAACTGGGTGACTTTGGTCCAACTTATCTCAAGAAATCTGAACAAGGTGAGGAAAGAATTTCATGTGGAAAAGAATAGAGGAAGCACAAAGTGAGAGAAATGGAGAGAGGATGCCAAATAAGAATGGTTTGTCATTGATTAGGGAGAAAAAAATCAAGAGACTATTCTTTTGGTATACTAGTCAAATTTTTGCAGTTTTAAGAAAAGATTGTTTTTCTGCCGGTAAATTGGTTGGCATGTGACTCTCCCATCTCCACCAATCTGTGCTTATCGATCTCCTTAATGATAGGTTTAGGTCTTAAACAGCCAGGCATATCATCTCTAGAGAAAATCATGGAGAAAATATACATGCTTCTCTGGATGTTAAATTTAAAGTAATCACCCATTTTTGGATTAGCTCTTCTAGATTTGAGATATGAAGCAGAAGAAAGCTATGACATGGGTCATTAAAATGCTTCATAGTTGAGATGATCACCATGAAAAGATGCTAGAGACACCAAACAGAATAATAAAAATGTTTATGGCACATTAGCAAGAAAATTATCCGTGTGGCTAGTTTTCATTAATTTCTAGGCATCGAGGTGAACAATTCCTATGCATTATTTCACTTGATTCTCAGAACAACCTTATGATATTGACATTATTTTTACTTAAAAATTATGTGAGAAAACTAAGAATAACGGATACTGTTTGGCTGTGTCCCCACCCAAATCTCATCTTGAATTATAGCTCCCATAATCCCCACATGTCATGGAAGGGACCAAGTGGGAGGTAATTGAACCATAGGGGTAGGTTTTTCTCATGCTGTTCTCATGATAGTGAATAAGTCTCCGAGATCTGATGGTTTTATAAATGGGAGTTCCCCCACACAAGCTCTCTTGCCTGCTTCCATGTAAGACGTGACTTTGTTCCTCATTTGCCTTCTACCATGACTGTGAGGCCTCCCCAGCCATGTGGAACTATGAGTCAATTAAACCTCTTTTCTTGATAAATTACCCAGTCTTGGCTATGTCTTTATTAGTAGCATGAGAACAGACTAATACACTAACATATTTTTTAGAATGTTCAGAGATACATGGCAGTGCTCAAATTAAAACTGTCCTGATTTCACAATTTACGTCTTTAACAATGTAGCAATATTGAGTAATATTTGTGTCAGTGAGAATATTGTAATAAGTCCTGGCTGGATTTTAGGAAATAACAAAACTGTCCAACCTCTCTCAGTCTGAGCAAGGTGATATGTGGAGACAAATTGAAGTGGAAAATAAAGAAGGGACAGACACTAATATCAAAATTGAGTTTTGAAGAATGAGAAGAAAGTCACCAAGCACTGCAGATAGGGTCAAGGGCATGCACAAAGTTCTCAAATGTCGTAGGGTACTTGAGGTGTGATCACTTGTCAAAATGGCTTTGTTACAGGATAAATGCTGAGAACATGGTGAATGGTGAGGAGAAAGGATTTTAAAAAAGATACTTGAAAGATAGAAAAAAAAAACAAATTAGCTGGGCATGGTGGCATGAACCTATAGTCTCAGCTACTCAGGAGACTGAGGCAGGAGGATTGCTTGAGCCCAGGAGGTTGAGGCTGCAGTGGGCTGTGATTGCTCTATTGCACTCCAGCCAGTACAACAAAGCAAGATCCTGTCTCAAAATAATAATAAATAAGTAAATAAATAAATAAATGAAAAGACAGGCTTTATCATGGAAAGTTTTTCTTATTAAAGCATTTAAATTATATCCCATGGACAATGGTAAATAAACCACTGTGAGATTTTATATAGAATAAAGACATTTATTTTGTGAGATATTCCTAATGATGGTATGAAGTTTACAAAATCATTCTTCCCATTAAAAATTGATGTAGGCCCACACTATTAAAGATTTCTGTGAGATGTAGCATAGTGAAAAGAGCAGTAGAGAGAAGACCTAAGGTCTTTATGCGTTTTTCCTACACTATGACCACTATGACTTTGAACAAATAATTAACCTCTGAAAACTAATACTTCATTAGCTAGATTTCATAGGTCTAATTTTTTTTTTTTTTTCGAGACAGAGTCTTGCTCTGTCATCCAGACTGGCGTGCAGTGGCACAATCTCAGCTCACTGCAGTCTCTGCCTCCTGGGTTCCAGCGATTCTCCTGCCTCAGCCTCCCGGGTAGCTGGAATTACAGGTGTACACCACCATGCTTGGCTACTTTTTTGTGTTTTTAGTAGAGACAGGGTTTCACCATGTTGGCCAGGCTGGTCTCAAACTCCTAACCTCAGGTAATCCACCTGCCTCTGCCTCCAAAAGTGCTGGGATTACAGGCGTGAGCCATCGCATCCGTCCTGTTTTTTTGTTTTTGTTTTAAATAGAGATAGGGTCTTGCTGTTGCCCAGACTGAAGTGCAATGGAGTGATCATAGGTCACTGCTTTGAACTCCTGGACTCAAGTGATCCTCCCACTTTGGCTTCCCAAAGTGCTGTGATTATAGATGTGAGCTACTGCACCCAGTTGACCGGTCTCAACCTTTAAGGTCCTTTTGAAATAGTGTTTATACATCCCTTTCCCTCTCTCTGCTGAAGAAGACGATAACATCCACAACCCAATTATTCTGGATCTTATTGTCCCATTTGTGGATTGCTTTGTCATCTATGTTTTCATTATCTCTCTTCTATTACCAGTCAGGTAACCATTATATTGCTCATTTGCACCTCTACTAGAAAGAAAAGATGTGATAGCCAAACCAATCAACATTTTATTTGCTGCAACTCTTGTAAAAAGTTCACTAAGGGGAAAGCATTTAAAAAGTAATGAATATAATAAGATCTAGAGATGTTCTGTCAATTCATTTCTCTATGCTATGTTTTTCCCCACTAACCTATGGAATAGGTATGTTGATTTTAAAATTTTGTAACCTTAAACCATATATTATACTGTTTTCCCTCCCCTGTTTTATTTTCCAGGAAATGGAACTGAAGTAAATTAAGTGTTAAGTGAATTCCAAAACATACTACATCAAGTTAGGGAGAGGGCTTCAATTAGAATCTGAATCTCCTAATTCCTTGATCTGTCTGTGGTCCCAAATTCAATCTACTCTGTGTCCTCCAAATATTCTCATCGATTAGATACATAAATCTAAGAAAAAAGGACTGCAGCTTCAGGATGATCATTTAATTCACCATCCAAACAAGAACATCTGTGGCAGTGAAAGGGAGCACAAATAATAATTACTCCAGGACAATAGGCATAAAACCAGATTTATTTCAGGTTTGCCTGGGTAATCTCTACTTCAGTCTAACCGAAGGTCATCCTAATACGTGGCCTTAACATTCAGGATTATCATTCAGGATTGTGTTCTTCAGGTTATGGCCCTGAACCAATCCCCTGTTAGGTATACTAGATATAGTTGTGCAAGTTCCTTCCGTATTCATTAGATTATGACCAGATTGTTTGAAAGGCTAGGGAGTTTGGGCTTTATCTTATGGATAATGAGAAAAAAATCTGTGTTTTTGTTTTTGCCTTAAAACAGGTAGGCTATACAAACAGACTTGTTTTTAAGAATGTAATTCTGCTGGTAGTATTAAGAGAAATTGAGTCTAGATAATGTTTGTGTTTACATGGCTCTTTGGAACTGAAGTATGATCATGAGGTATATATGTAAATGTCTTAACCACATGTAGGTGAAGTATTCACTTTTGTTACAGCGATATAATCCAGCCTCTTTTCTCACACTTTCGCTCCACCCTTTCTAATACATTTTCATTGGAAGTATTTATTGTTATCATTTTAGAATTCTACGACATAGTGACTCCTATTTAGGCTAAATCATAAGTTCTCTTTGTCCTTCAGCTTCCAAAAAAACTACGCTTGAGATTTCTGTTTCTTTGGTTTCTCTCTATTAATAAAATGAAGCTAAATAGCAGGTTTTTTTTCCTTCCCTTCTCTTTTGTTTTAGTTGGTTTCTATTTTTTCCTGTAGTCTTTGATCAGGGAGAGCTGCCTACATTACCATCAAATTTGCTGAGTCACTTGTAATTTTCTTTGAATGCTGAGGGCTTCAATGTCATTAGAGATGAGGTCCAAGTCTCGTTGGTTTTTGAATATAATTGAGTCAAATTACATATTCTAATTGTACATACTAATTTTTAATGAAGCTAAAATGAGAAGGGGTCATAAGGGTGCATGTACTTACAAAATCTTTCATGAGGTAACAGAGAAATAGTGATTTATATCTTTCACTGTTGCATTTTCAAGGAGAAAAGTCGCTTTAAAAGAAGCCAGAAAAGAGATCAAAACAGAAACAAAAACAGGAAAATCTGAGCTGCAGGAAGCATGTTCTAACTTTGAAAGATGTAGGGGTTTGTTTCAGATAAACTATAAAATCACTGTTTGTTTAGAGAAGTCAAATGCTCAAGTGTGTATGTGTTGTGAAGTCTGAATATGATTTTTGATTCACGTTAGCATATTGTTTTATACAGTGACCCTCGTCATGTCTTGTTTGACTGACTTGATATTTTAAAAGTGGCTACTAGATTTTCAGCTCTTACCATTAAGAGTATATTTCTCTATTTGAATTTTGACATGGACATGTGACTTGCTTTGACCAAAAGGACATTAACAAACATAATACAAGCCAATAGTTGAAATGTATTCTCCAATTTTTTTGCTTCTTTCGGAGTGCAGCTACCTAGTAAAGAAATCTAAGATAGCCTTCTAGACTCTGAAGCAAGGTGGCCTAGTTATCCTTTTCTCTGCAGCCACCACCAGAAATGTGATTAACACCATCTGGGGCCAAGAAGCCCCAAGGAAACCCAAGAGATTAGTCGAGTTGCATGAGAAAATTCAGCCGAGATAATCAGAAGAACTGTTCCTCTGAGTTCAGCCCAAATTGTCCCCACCCCCAACTCTGTAGTATCATAAATAATCAGTTATTGATTCAAGCCACTA
This sequence comes from Symphalangus syndactylus, assembly GCF_028878055.3. NCBI lineage: Eukaryota > Metazoa > Chordata > Mammalia > Primates > Hylobatidae > Symphalangus > Symphalangus syndactylus. The sequence goes on from NC_072438.2 coordinate 31,007,873, forward strand.
AGTTTGAAAGTAGATGATAAGTATCAAACACTAATAGGTTAATGTGTCTCCAACTACAATAAACCAAATTCGAAGATGATCCTCAAAATTCTTACCCCCCTTGTCCCTGTATAATCTGTGAATACAATAGGATACCACTCCTAGATTATGCAAAGGCAAAGAGATTTTGCAGATATAATCAAAGCTGGGTGGGGCACAGTGGCTCACACCTGTAATCCCAGCATTTTTAGGAGGCCTAGGCGGGCAGATCACTGAGGTCAGAAGTTCGAGACCAGCCTGGCCAACATGGTGAAACCCCATCTCTACCAAATAAAACAAAAATTAGCCAAATGTGGTGGTGTGTGCGTGTAGTCCCAGCTACTGGGGAGGCTGAGGTAGGAGAACTGCTTGAACCTGGGAGGTGGAGATTGCAGTGAGCCAAGATCAAGCCACTGCACTCCAGCTTGGGTGACAGAATGAGACCCTTTCTAAAAAAAGAAAAAAAAAAAAGATATAATCAAAGCCTCTAATCAGGTGAATGAGTTAATCAAAGGGGAGATTATGCTGGATGGACCTGGCCTAGTGAGGTCTGTCTTTAAAAGAGTTAAGAAGGACTTGAAACAGAAGTAAAAACTCTTCTTTTGGCCTTGAAAAAGCAACCTGCCATATCATAGAGATGATCACATGGCAGAGAATAGTGGGCAGCCTCTTAGATAGATAAGAATAGCCCTCAGGTAAAAGCCAGCAAGAAATTGGGGATCTCCATTCTTTAGCTGAACACTTTCAACAGCCAGTAGCTTAAAAGAGGACCTTGAGCCTCAGATGAGGTCACAGCTCTAGCTGGTCCCTAGATTTCAGCCTGGTGAGACACCAAGCAGAAGAACCAGCTAGCCTGTACCTGGACTCTTGACTCATGGAAACAGTGAGGTAATAATGTGAGTTACTTTAAGCTAAATTCATGATAATTTGTTACTCAAAAAGAGAAAACAAATACACCAACCTAGACTTTCAAGTATCAGATATAGCAAGAACTGTAATTTACAGAGATTATCAGTTTACAGGTTTCTTCACCAGGTTTTAAATCTTTACAGATTTTAAATCTTGGTAGAAGGAAGAAGTAACATGATTTTACTTGAAGAGAGCCATTTTCTTTTCCTGGAGGCTCATAGAAAATGTATCCTCTTTCATGCCATGTGATTTAAAACAAAAAGGAAGATTTTATCTATAAATGATGGTCTCTTCAAAAGCTGATATTCAATTGGAGTCAAAGGATTGGATTATCTGAACTCTTGAGGGAATTTCTTGCTCCCATAATGTTGTGGCTCAGAATAATGTCATCTTTTCTTGGTCCTAAAAGTGCTGAAAGGCACTCAAAATTGTAAGTCAAAGTGCGTGACTGATGGGATTGTTAATGTTGAAAAAGGAATGACTTGTTCTCTATTATAACACAAACAAAAGGAACATAACTTCCACCAAGGAAAACAAAGATTAGAGGAAAACTGTCTACTGATAAAATAAATGACATAATGAAGCCAGTAAAAGTCCCAGCTGGTTACAAACACAGATACAGACTAGCCAAATCTCCATGTGGCAGAATGGATGCAGAGCTTTCTCTGACAGAACAATGACAAGAGATTTCAGTGAATATGCATTGATTTAGCAGGGCCTCGGACAAATCCATCTTTACTGAGTGGCATATACAAGTTCCCTGTCATTAAGTACAAATCAAAGCATTTAAAATGCATGCAAGAAAAAATTTTCAATCCTGCAAGGCTTAGCACCATGCAGAGAACACCATAGGGCATCAGATTTTTAGCGTGTCATTCCTGTACCACTTTCCGGGATCTATCTCATTTTCTGCTTCCTAATTTTCACTGATTCTTCCAAGTTCTGACCTTTTTATATGTTCACCCAGGCCCTTTCTAGCCATATAGCCTTTGCATACGTTCTTGAATATGATTTACATCTTCCTCTGAATATGCTGTCTTTATCCCATGTTCCATAATGCTGAGATCTTCCACTACAGACCGCCTATTTCTCTATGAGGAGTGCTTTCATCAAGTTTATCCCAACCCCTCAAACAGACTGAGACAAAGCTTAGGTATTATAACATCCCATTGCAAACGCTGTTCTCTTCCTCAAATAATTATTCTAATGCTTTGAAAATTGTCTGGTTGTCTTTATGGAGAATAAGGACTTTGAACAAGGACTTAAAGCTTGGAGAAGTTAGCTGGTCCTTCAAAGAAAGAGGGAAACATGTTGGGAACTAAAAGACTAGAATGTTGATGACATCTTGACATAACCAAGTATATACTTGGTTTTTTTCTTTCACACATAAAAGTCCGAAGGTATGGCATCTCTGAAAAGCCATGAGGTGCCCAGGATCCTTCTCTCTTATAAGTCATCCACAAAATCAGGTTGTCCACATCTGCACACACCAAGATGCACCAAGATGGCGCCTCTCTAAGTCCCTGTTTCAGCTATTGTGAAAGGCAGAGGCACAGGGTATGCTCAGATATTGCTCAAATCATTTTCATTCATGTCTCAGTGTTCAAAACTTAATTACTTGGGTTTATGTAGCTGAAAGAGAATGCTATAGTTTGAGTGTGTCCCTCCCGAGATTCAGGTGTTGAAACTTAATGGTCAATGTAATGGCATGAGAAGGTAGGGGCTTTAAGAGGTGATCAGGTCATGAAAGCTCCTTCTGCACAGCTATAATTAAGGTTCTTATGAGACTTCACACAATGTTGGGCTTTCATACTCTGCTTCCTTCTGACACATGAAGACACAGTATTCCTCTCCTCTGTGGGATATGGTTCTCACCTGTCATGTAAACCTGGCAGTGCCTTGATCTCGGACTTCCAAGCCACCAGAACTAGGAGAAAGTAAAACTTCCATTTCATATAAACTACCCAGTCTTAGGTATTTTGTTATAGCAGCAAAATGGACTAGGACAGAGAGGCCCCTATTACTTTAGAAGAAATTTAGAAAATATACTGGGAGACATCTAGCAGTAAGAAGATGATCATGTGTTCAACCCTCAAGTTTTGTTTGAGATGATAATTGGAGAGGCCATTTATTTAATAAATTTTAATTAACAACCTACTCTATTTGGCATACTTTTAGAATCTTGGATTATATCAGTGAACAAAACACATGACCCTATTGTCTTAAACTATTGATGCATTTGTGCATATAACTATAAAATGAGTAACGAGAAATGGGAGATTTGAATTCATGTGAGAATGTGGGAATAGACTTGAGTTCTTATCAAGTATAATTCACTGGACTAGGAACTTTACTTACATTACCTCTTTTAATCCTTCCAAAAACCAGATGAAGTAGGTATTATTATACCACATACAGATTTGTGAGATATAAATCTAAACCCATGAAAAACTTTTTTTTTTTTTTTTTTTTTGAGACAGATCTCTCTCTGTCACCCAGGCTGGAGTGCAGTGGTGCAATCATGGCTCACTGCAGCCTTGACCTCCCCAAGCTCAGGTGATCTACCTACCTCAGCCTGCTGAGTAGTTGGGACTATAGGCATGAGCCACCACACCAGGCTATTTTTTAAAAATTATTATTTTGTAGAGATGGGGTTTCATCATGTTGCCCATGCTGGTCTCAAATCCTGGGCTCAAGGGATCTGCCCACCTCAGCCTCCAAAAGTGCTAGGATTACAGGTGTGAGCCACTGCACCCAGCTATGAATAAGCCCTTGATTATAGTGTGGTGCTTCCCTGAAATCATGAATAAACAGTGTGATAGAAGTTGAAGAGGATGAAATATTGAGGCGAAAGGAAGTGAGCTTAAAATTTTTCTCTGCCAATTACTAACAGTGACTTTGATGGCCTTTCCATTAATATTCCCTGTTAACCGTGATTTTTCCTTGGCCTAAAAAACATAGACTTGAGAAGGTTATGTAGGTACCTCCTGTCAATTTGTATTTTTAGTTGCTATAAACCTGCATGAGCCTATTCACTTGCCACCTATTTGTAGAGGCAATTCTGACTCATAGCATCTTAAAGAACTTATTTTGCAAATACATCTCTTACCTCTAAAATAAGAAGTGTACTCCTATCCTCGCTTTCCACCATGTTACTTTGTAGCTTCTATGTCAATGTGTGCCAAGATTTTACTATGAGAATCACTTGGAGATGTTATTATGGAACACAACTCTCATGGTGTTTGATTCAGTCAGTCTAAAGTGGGGCTGAAATTTGCATTTCTAACAAATTCTCAGATAATGCCAATGTTTCTGTTCTGATCACCACATTTTGAGAACCACTGTCCTATACGTTTACTTCCTTCTTTAAACTCATTCCCTACTATATAACTCTTAACCCCTCATGCATATGTAAATATATGCAGGCAATCCTCACTTTGCTAGTTCCAATATGCACAAACTTAGCATGGGTTAGTTAAATAACACCAATCCTTCACAATGAGGTTCAAGTTTCAGTTACCATGGTTATTAATTATGAGTAATTGTATAAAGGACCAACTTCCAACTTCAGTTCACAAATCACTATATACGTAACGGATGTCCCTAATAATCAATCATGCCACTGCTTTCAAAGTCTATTGATGATTGTTACTGTGTGCATTGTGTCAGTTGACCTGCAGATAGCAAAGTGATGCAGTTATTTTGCCTCATTGTCTCCCAGTAATGAACAAGCTGTTTTAGTCAGTTTGGGCAACTATAACAGAATGCCATAGACTGGATGGCTTAATCCATATAAACTGATTTCTCATAGTTCTGGAGCCTGGGAAGTACGACAACAAGGTGCAGGCAGATACGGTATCTGGCAAGAGCTCTCCTCCTTGCTTGCAGACAGCCACTTTCTTGTTGCATCCTCACGCTTTAAAGAGAGGATCATAACACTTGTGCTTTATCTTATAAGGGCACTAATATCATTCATAAGGGCTGCACCCTCATGACTTAATTACTTCCCAAAAGCCTCACCCCCAAATACCATCATATTGGTGATTTAGGCTTCCACATATACATTCTGGGGACTGGGGGACACATTCAGTCCATAGCATTTAGAATTTTACATAAATGGATAATTAAAGGAGAGAATCGGCTAACAAAGAAAAAGTTCAGCAAAGAAATGAAAAGTGAAAATATTGGAAGTAAAACTTGAATTAAATGTAAATAGGATTATAAAAGAAATAGCTGAGTGTGGAATATTGAAACTGCCATATTTCAAGATCCTAAATATGAAATAGTGAATCAACATACATGAAGAAAGGGGTCACGACAAAAATGATGCCCATACACTAGCTGAAGTAATTCCAGCAGAAACTTTAAAGGAATTCTCAAAATATTTTAAAACATTAAAGTTGGAAAAGATAAAATATTGGAAACGGAGCCACACTTAGAAAGATGTATGGTAATTTGCCAAGTCGTAGAAAAGGTCTTTGCTCCCTATTTTTAATCATATGACAAGAAGAAGAAAGAAAGCCCTATTCAAACTAATCTTGACACAAAAAAAATAAAATACTTTAATTCTCAATCTTCCCAATGCTTTAAATTATAGTGTACTAAGTAACTATTAGTGTTACTGTGTTTTTTATGTTTCTATGCATCTTCAATAGACAGTAAAAGAAAAATGTTTTGACAAAAGTTTTCAAATGTTAAAAAGCTGTCATAATTTTCCCCATTGATAATAAACGTCATTTTGCATAGTTTCAGCTTGCATGGTCATTTTAACAATCCCATACTACAATACAAAGTGAGTACTACCTGTACCTATTCCTCTCTTCCTAAGTATAGAGAGCTGCCTTTGTGCTTCTAGTGAACCAATGGTAGCTATATCAGTATCTTTCTCAAAGCCTCTGGTTTGTCCCCCCCTTTTTTTTTTTTTTTTGAGACACAGTCTTGCTCTGTTGCCAGGCTGGAGTGCAGTGACCAGAACTTGGATCACCGCAACCTCCACCTCCTGGGTTCAAGCAATTCCCTTGCCTCAGCATCCTGAGTAGCTGGGACTACAGGCACACTCCGCCATGCCCGGCTAATTTTTTGTATTTTAGTAGAGACAGGGTTTCACCATGTTGGCCAGGATGGTCTTGATCTCCTGACCTCATGATCTGCCCGCCTCAGCCTCCCAAAGTGCTGGGATTACAGGTGTAAGCCACCGCGCCTGGCCTGGTTTGTACCTTTTAATCAACCTGCACAAGAATAGTACTACCTTTGAGCAATACAGGGGTTAGGTATCCTGACCCCCTTGCACAGTCAAATTTTTGTGTAGAAATTTTGACTTCCCCAAAACAGAAGGGTAACTACGAATACCCTTCTGTTGACCAGAAGCCTTACCAATAATATAAACAGTTGATTAACACACATTTTGTATGCTATGTCTATTTTATACTGTATTATTACAATAAAGTAAGCTAGAGAAAATAAAATGTTATTAAAAATTGTAAGAAAGAGAAAACGTATTTACTATTCATCAAGGAAAAGTCAATCATCATAAAGGTCCTCATCTCCATTGCCTTCATGTTGAGTAGGCTGAGGAGGAGGAGGAAGAGGAAGGACTGGTCCTCGTATCTCAGGGGTGGCAGAGGTGGAAGAAATTCCATGTATAATTGAACCCACACAAGTCAAACCCACGTTGTTTAAGGGTCACTGTATATGGCTGAAATTTACTGCTGTGGTCTAACTGGTGACCTAATATCAGTGACCTACAATAATACATTTCTTACTCAGCTTCACACCATTGTACCCACTCAAAATGAAATGACAGTCTGGAGAGTGTACCACCCAATATGCTTTTCTAATACACTAGCCATTTGTGTTAATTTATAGGCTGCTATAACAAAGTACTACAAACCGGGTGGCTTGAAACAACACACAAAAGAAATGTATTATCTCACAGTTCTATAGGCGTTTAGTCCAAAATTAAGATGTCCAGTAGGGACATACTCCTTATGAAATCTGTGGGAGAATCCTTTCTCCCTCCTGGTGGTTTACTAGCAATCTTTGACATTTCTTGGCTTGCAGCTACATAACTACAATCGTTGTCTTCGTTGTTACATGGAGAGCTCGTGTGCGTTGCTGTTCTTACATGACTGTCTCCTTATAAGTAAGCTCGTATATTGGATAAGGAGCCCTCCTACTCCAGTATGAACTAGTCTTAACTAATTATATCTGCACTGACTCTATTTTCAAATAAGATCGCATAACACTCACGTTTATTGTCACTGTGTCATGTAAACCAGCCATAGTTCAAATATTTAGGTCATGAGATCTAACCTCTCTTAGCCTCCGTTGCCTCAATATTTGGGATATTAATTCCTAGTCACAGGATGGTTCCAAGTATTAGGCATATTTGTAATGCATTCATCAAAAGGTCATGGCTCCTTAAACACTTTTCCTGAGCACCGCCCCACCCAAGCCTTTATAAATTAAATATTAAACACTCAGCATTTACTATCTTATATTACTAATAAATGTCTATGTTGGGTCACCTAACTAGATTGCAAAAAACAATCAAGATAATTGTGTGCTAACTATGATTTTGTATCTCCAAAGAACATAACACATGTCTGAATATAGATATTTACGTAGCTTTATTGGATATTCCACCACTCAGAAAAGTTAACTGTATATAAATGCATGTTATGACCCTGATTCCTGAATAATTAGATCAAGATAAAAATTTGATTTTCACAATTGAAATTTCACAGAATAAATAAAAACCAGAAGAAGTAATTACTGTTCTTCTGGTGCTAAACAACTGTTTTCATTTTTTACTTTCAGGATAACATGGGAATATGAGTAATAAAGAAAACAAGTAACATTTTTCTCTACAAAAGTCTTTTTGTTAGGTGAAGGTGAACAGATTATCTCAGCTTGGAAGGGAGAGTTGTTTTACAGTTGAATGATTTTGGATGGAAGTGTGAGGGATTCTGATTTTAGATTTTTCTGGTTCTACACTTTTCAAGTCAGTGGATTTACTTACAAAGAGAAGTTGTAGAATTATTCACTGGGAAGTCTTAAAAATCTAATGATAAAATTAGCAGAGTGTGGTGGCATGCACCTCTAGTCCTAGAGTCCTAGGTACTCAGGAGGCTGAGGCAGGAGGATCACTTCAGCCCAGGAGTTTGAGATCAGCCTGGGTAACAGAGAGACCCTGTCTCTTAAAAAAAAAAAAAAAAAAAAAAAAAAGGAGAAGGATATATCATACAAATACTAGCCAAAAGAAAGTAGCTGACTTTAAAATAAGAAGTGTCCTAATGGTAACATAATCAATTTTTCAAGAACATATAACAATTATAAATGTGTATGTGCTTAGCAGAATTTTTAAGTACTTGATAAAATACTTATAGAATTAGAAAATCCAAAATCATAGTTAGAGACTTCACTCATATATTCATCAATAATTGACAGTATCAGTAATTGATAGTAGAAGTGAAAAAAAAAATAAGAATATACAAGAATTGAATTACCCTATAACCAAATAGACCTATTTTACATTTAGAGATGATTCCACCCAACAACACCAGAGTACACTTAATTTTCAAATGTGTATACAACATTCATCAAGACAGACTGAATTCTGGGCCACAAAACAAATCTCAACAAATTTAGAGATCACAAATCATACAAAGTATATTTATTGGCCATAATGGAATGAAACTAGAAGTAAATAACAGAAAGATACCTGGAAAAACATATAAATATTTGGAAAGTCAATAGCATACGTTTAATTATGTCTTATCCATGAATTAAGTAGAAACTCTTAAGGGAAATTGAAAAATATTTTGGATTGAATAACAAGAAAAGTACAACATATTCAAGTTTGTGGTATGCAGCTACAGGAATGGTCACTGGGAAGTTTATACCATTCAATGTTTATATTTGAATAGAAAAAAGGGTCAAATAATCTAAGCTTCTACCTTAGGAAATTAGAAAAATAACAAACTAAAGAGTAAACTTAAACCAAAGCAAACAGAAAATAAAAATAATAAGTTAAAAATAGAAAGTCATTAGATAAAATCAATGAACAATGGATAAAATTAATTAATTTCTAGCCAAACTAAGAAAATAAGTAAAAATACGCAATTTATCATATCAGAATTGAAAGACAGGATGTGTCTGCAGACCCCATAAACATTAATAGAATTAAAAGAATAAAATGAACAACTCATAACACAGGCCCCACAGATATTAACAAGAGGAAAAGGATAATATAAAAACCCTATTTCTATAAATTTGCAACTTGAGGTAGGAGCACAAATTCATTGAAAGACACAATACCAAAATTCACTCATGGGAAAACAGATAACAGAATAATTATATATCAATTAAAGAAACTGAACTCATAGTTAAAACATTTCCAACAAGAAAACCACATTCCCAGGTATTTGCTCTTGTGAATTCTACTAAATAGTTAAGGAAATATATATAACTAATTCTGCAAAGTGTGTTCTAGAAAATAGGAGAGAGAACATCTCAGCTCATTTTAAGAGATCAAAATGAGATAGACATTACAAGAAAAGTACAGAATAATATTTCCCATGAAAATAAACACAAAACTTCTTAAGAAAAATATTAGCCTACTGAATTCAGAAGTAGATACAAAAAGATAATATGTCATAAAATGTGGAGTTTATCCCTGGAATTCTGGATCAGTACTCAGAAATTAAGATAATTCATCATGTTGGATAAATGAAGAAAACCCATACTATCATTTCATCTGATGCGGAAAAAACATGTAGAAGACTCAGCATCCATTTCTGATTTTTAAAACCCCTTGAAAACTTGGAAGTAAAGGAAGCAATTTTTAAAACAGCTTTATTGTGATATAATTGATATACAAAAAAACTGCATATATTTAATGTATACAATGTGATGAATTTGGACATGTGCATACACCCATGGTAACACTGCCACAATGAAGATAATAAACATATTCATCACCTCCAAAAGTTTCCTATGTCCCTTTGTGCATTTTTGTTGTTGTTGTCAATAACATTTAATATGAGATTTCCCCTCTCAACAGGTTTTAATGTGCACAGTATTGTATTGTTAACTACATAGACACTACGCTGAATAGCAGATCTCTAGAACGTATTCATCCTGCATAATTGAGTTTTTATATCCCTTAAGCAACACCCCCTTATAACCCTCTTGCCCCCAGACCCTGGCAACCACCATTCTATTTTCTGCTTCTATGAGTTTGACTATTTTAGATACCTCAGATAAATAGATTCATTCAATATCTGTCTTTCTGTGACTGGCTTATTTCACTTAGCATAATGTTTTCCAAGTTCATCCATGTAGTCATAAATCATAGGATTTCCTTCTTTTTAAAGGTTGATTGATAGTCCATTCATATATATACACCACATTTTCATTTTCTATTCATCCGTTGATGAACATTTAAGTTGTTTTCATATCTTGGCTGTTTTGAATAATGTCACAGTGAACATGGGAGTAAAGATATCTCTTCAAGATAGTTATTTTTATTATTTTGCATATATACCCAGAAGCAGGATTGCTGGATCACAAAGTAGTTCTATTTTTAATTTGTTGAGGAACCTCTATACTGTTTTCCATAGTGGTTGCATTGTTTTACATTTCCACCAATGGCATACATGATTCCAGTATCTCTACATCCTTGCCAGGATTTCTTAGCATTTAAAAAATAGTAATAGCCATCCTAACAGGTATTAAGTGATATCTCATTGTGGTTTTGATTTTCATTTTCCTGATACTTAGTGATGTTTAGCACATTTTCATATGCCTGTTGACCATTTTATATGTCTTCTTTGAAGAAATTGCTTTTCAATGCCCATTTTTAAATTTAGATTGTTCATTTATTTATTACTTTTGGTTATAGGGGTTCCTTATATATTTTGGATACTATCCCCTTATCAGATACATGGTTTGTAAATATTTCTCCCATTCTATAGGTTTCCTTTTTACTCTGTTGTTTTCTTTGCTGTAGAGAAGATTTTACTCTGACTTAGTCTCACTTACCTATTTTTGCTTTTGTCGCCTATCCTTTTGGTGACATATCCAATAAATTACTGCCAAAATCCATATTAAGGAGATTTTATCCTATTTTTTCTTCTAATAGTTTTACATTTTCAAATCTTGTGTTTAATTTGTCAATCAATTTTGAGTTATGTGTATAAGGCCCATTTTTTGCATATGAATATCCAGTTTTTCCAACAGCATTTGTTGAAAGACCATATTTTACTCATTATGTATTCTTGGCAGTTGACCATATGTCTGTGAGGTTACGATAGTTCTGTTATCTGTGGAGGAAATGTTCCAAGCCCCACAGTGGATATCTAAACTGTGAACAGTAGGGAACCCTAGAAATACTATTTTTTAAAACATATATATATGTTTTATATCTATATATACACACACATATGTATATATAAACTGTTATACATATATACAAATATGTATATATAAACTATGTTTTATACATATATACACACAAACACGATACGTTTTAATATAAATTGGGCACAGCAAGGGATTAACAACAACTAATAATAAAAAAGAACAATTATAGCAATATATTGTAATCAAAGTTATGTTAATGTTTCTCAGTCTCTCTCCTTTTCAAAATATTTTATTGTACTGTGCCCACTCTTCTTCTCCTTGTGATGTCAGTTTGATGTCAGAAATGGCTACTAAGTGAGCAACAGGAGAGTAACATGTATAGCAGGGATGTGATGGACAGAGGTGATGATTCATATATGGGATAGGACAATGTGGGGCAGTGTGCGATTTCATCACACTACCTAGAACAGTGCACAATTTAACCTTGATAGGTTATTTCTGTTATTTTCTATTTAATATTTTCAGACCATGATTGATTATGTGTAACTAAAATTCTGGAAAGTGAAACCATGAATAAAGGTAGGACTACTGTATTTCCATCTGTCTATTCTGCTCTATTGGTCTATATGCCTGTCTTTATGCCAGTACTGTACTGTTTAAAATACTGTGGTGTAATATAGTTGGAAATCAGGAAGTGGGATGCCTCCAGGTTTCTTCTTTCTCAAAATTGATTTTGCTATTCTAGGCCTTTTGTGGTTCCAAATAAATTTTAGAATTTTTTTCTATTTCTGTAAAAATATACCATCAGGATTTTGATGGGGATAGCATTGAATATGTAGATCCCTTTGTATGGTATGGACATTTTTAATAATAATATGTTCTTCAATCTATGAACATAGATGTCTTTCAATTTATTTTTATCTTTTTAATTTTTTGAGACAGAGTCTCGCTGTCGCCCAGGCTGGAGTGCAGTGGCGCGATCTTCGCTCACTGCAGGCTCCACCCTCCGGGGTTCACGCCATTCTCCTGCCTCAGCCTCCTGAGTAGCTGGGACTACAGGCACCCGCCACCTCGCCTGGCTAATTTTTTGTATTTTTAGTAGAGACGGGGTTTCACTGTGTTAGCCAGGGTGGTCTCGATCTCCTGATCTCGTGATCCGCCCGCCTCGGCCTGCCAAAGTGCTGGGATTACAGGCATGAGCCACCGCACCCGGCTATCTTTTTAATTTTTTAATTAATGTTTTGTAGTTTTTAATATGCAAGTTTTTCATCCTCTTGGTTTAATTTATAGATCAGACCAATAAAGTAAGAAGATTCAATTAGTAATCCAGTATCTCCCAACAAGAAAAGCTCAGGACTCAATGGCTTTACTGGCGAATTCTACCGCTTAGAGAAGAATGAATGTTAACCTTCTCAAACTCCTTCAAAAAACTGAAGAGGAGGGAATACTTCCAAACTGACATTAAAAGCCCAGAATTACATTGATACCAAAGCCAGACATGAACACTACAGGAAAAGAAAATGTCAGGCCAATATTCCTGATACATATAAATGCAAAAATCTTTAAGAAATACTGGCAACTATAATTCAGCAGCACATTAAAAGGATTATGCACCGTGATTATTTCCCTTCTCTCCACATTTTTCCACCACACCAATATAGCTCATGTATTACAGTGGAAAGAACTGAACATTTTAGACCTTATTTAAGAAGATATTTCTAGGGAAACAATAAAACAAAAGAAAAAAACGTAAGAACAACTGAAGAAATTTCTCACCCCTACCGCTGCAGCAAATCAAACACTGCCTAACTCTTAATCATATAAGCACAACCCCCACACTAAAGGACTATGTACTTAAATTCCTCCCACCTAGCATACTCAACATTCAATAAAATATTACAGTGATACTAACAGACTAAAACACACAAGAGAAACAGCAGGTGTCAGAGCAACACTCAGACATGGCAGAAATTTTAAAATCATCAGATTGGGAATTTAAAACAACAATTAGTGTGCTAAGATTTCTAATGGAAAAAGTGAACAACATACAAAAACAGAAAGGTAAAGTAAGCAAAGAGATGTGAAGTGTATACAAGAGTTAAAAAGTTAAAAATCCAAAAATCCAAAACACTGTAAAAAAGAATGAATTTGATGGGTTTATTAATATACTAGACATAGTAAGCAAAGAATCAGTGAGCTTGGGTAAATAGCAATAGAAACATCTAAAATCAAAATGCAAAGAGAAAAAAATGAAAAGGATGAAGCAGAATATCCATAAACTGAGGGACAATTATGAAAGGTATGATATATGTATTATGGGAATACCTGAAGGAGAAGAGAGAATAAAACACAGTAAACATTTGAAGTGATAATAATTGAAGATTCCCAAAACTAACAATAGACACCAAACCACATATCCAGGAGCTCAGAGTAGGATAATTACCAAAAATTCTGCACCTAATCATATATTTAAACTACAGTAAACCAGAGACAAGGAAAAATCTTGAAAGAAGCCAGAGAAAAAGGCCACCTTATGTACAGAGAAACAAAAATAAGAATTATATTAGACTTCTCTTCAAAAACCATGCACATAAGAGAGTAGAGTAAAATAAAGTATTAAAAAAAACTACTAGCCTAGAATTCTGTATCTGGTGAAATTATCCTTCAAAATAGAAAATAAAGACTTTCTCAGGCAGACAAAATTATAAGAATTTGCTTCCAGTAGATCTGCCTTGCAAGAAATGGAAAAACAATTTTTTCAGAGAAGGAAAATAATATAGACTAGAAACTTAGGTCTTCATTTCTGTAATGATCGGTGATACCATCTCAAGCCCATCAGAATGGCAATTATTAAAAAGTCAAGAAACAATAGATGCTGGCGAGGCTGTAGAGAAATAGAAACACTTTTGCACTGTTGGTGGGAGTGTAAATTAGTTCAACCATTGTGGAAGACAGTGTAGTGATTCCTCAAAGATCTAGAATCAGAAATATCATTTGACCCAGCAAAGGCATTACTGGTTATATACTCCAAAGCAATATAAGTAATTCTACTATAAAGACACATGCACACATATATTTATTGCAGCACTATTTACAATAGCAAAGACATGGAACCAACCAAAATGCCCATCAGTGATAAACAGGATAAAGAAAATGTGGTACATACACACCATGGAATACTATGTAGCCATAAAGGAATGAGATTATGTCTTTTGCAGGGACATGGATGAAACTGGAAGCCATCACCATCAGCTAACTAACACAGGAACAGTAAACCAAATACCGCATGTTCTCACTCATAAGTGAGGGCTGAACAATGAGAATACATGGACACAGGGGAACAACACACACTGGGGCCAGTTGGGGGTTGGGAGATGAGGGTAAGGAGAGCATAAGGACAATCAGCTAATTCATTTGGGGCTTAAAACCTAGATGACGGGTTGATAGGTGCAGCAAACCACCATGGCACATGTATACCTATGCAACAATTCTGCATATCCCAAACTTAAAAAGAAACTTGGGTCTACATATAAAGAGTGTTACAGAAGGACCAAATAAAAGTAAAATTAAACTTTTATTTCTCTTATTCCTAAGTTAATGAAACAGGTAATGTTTGTTCAACATAATAATAGTAAAGATGTGTTCAGTGATTATAGATTATGGGAAAGTAGAATGAAAAACAGCAATGTTATAAGGGACAGGAAGGAAGAATTGAGAATACTCTGTTGGAAGGTACATTTACTATTTGTGAAATGGTTTAGTTTTATTTAAAAGTGAACTTGGGGTAGATGTAAATATATATTGCAAACTCTAGAGCAATTGATAAAAATGTAAAAAAGGCATAATTAATATGCAGAGAGAGGACAGAAAATTGAATCATATAAAATGCTTCATATCTAGAGAGGAATAAAAGATAGTAAAAAACAAAAAAAGAAGAGGGGGGGTAAAAGGAAGAAAGGAAGGAAAGAAAGAAAAGTAACAAAGAATAGAAAAGAGTAAAAAATATGGTATATATAAGTGCAACTATATCAATAGTCCCTTTAAACATCAGTGATCTAAATATACCAATTAATAAACAGAGACTAGCAGAGTGGGTAAATAAAAAGATGCAGCTGTGTGTTGTCTATAAGAAATCTACTTGAAATGTAAAGATGCGGATAGTTTTAAAGGAATGGAGAAAAAGACACCATACCAACACTAGGCAAAATAAGTTGGAGTAGCTATATTAATTTCAGACAAAACAGACCTCAGAACAAGGAAATTTACCTTGGATAGATAAGGACATTATATAATGATAAAAGATTTAATTCTCCAAGAATATACAATAATATTTAATGTGTATGTATCTAAAAAGAAATCATCAAAATACATGAGTCAAATACAGAAATACAAAGAGAAATAGATGAATCCACTACTGTAGCTGGAGAATTCAGCAACCCTTTTCCAGTAATTAATAGACACTGTGGGTGGAAAATCATCAAATAATAGTTAAACAGAACAGAACCATCCATCAACTGATTCCAATTGACATTATATAAAACTTTATTCAACAACAGCAGAATACACATTCTTCTCAATCTCACATGGAGCATTCACCAAGATATATTCTGAGCCATTAAACACACTTAACAAATTATAAAAGAATGGAAATCACGCAGTGTCTTTTCAGAAAACAATGGAATTGAACTGGAGATTATAATAGAAAGATAGCTGTAAAACAAGCAAATATTTCAAAATTAAACAAAATACTTCCAAATAGCACATAGATCAAAAAAGCCTCAAGAGGAATTTAAAAATGTTTTTACTGAATGAAAATGAAACTACAACTTATCAGCATTTGTGAAATACAAGAAAAACAGTGTTTAGAAGGAAACATACAGCTTTGAATGCATGTATTAGGAAAAAAAAATTTCTTTTTTTTTTTTTTTGCTTTTTTTTTAAATTATAGTTTAAGTTTTAGGGTACATGTGCACAATGTGCAGGTTTGTTACATATGTATACATGGGCCATGTTGGTGTGCTGCACCCATTAACTTGTCTTTTAGCATTAGGTATATCTCCTAATGCTATCCCTCCCCCCTCCCCCCACCCCACAACAGGCTCTGTTGTGTGATGTTCCCCTTCCTGTGTCCATTTGTTCTCATTATTCAATTCCCACCTATGAGTGAGAACAGGCGGTGTTTGGTTGTTTGTCCTTGCGATAGTTTGCTGAGAATGATGGTTTCCAGCTTCATCCATGTCCCTACAAAGGACATGAGCTCATCCTTTTTTATGGCTGCATAGTATTCCATGGTGTATATGTGCCACATTTTCTTAATCCAGTCTATCATTGTTGGACATTTGGGTTGGTTCCAAGTCTTTGCTATTGTGAATAGTGCTGCAGTAAACATACATGTGCATATGTCTTTATGGCAGCATGATTTATAATCCTTTGGGCATTTACCCAGTAATGGGATGGCTGGATCAAATGGTATTTATAGTTCTAGATCCCTGAGGAATCGCCACACTGACTTCCACAATGGTTGAACTAGTTTACAGTCCCAACAACAGTGTAAAGTGTCCCTATTTCTCCATGACTGTATATCTAGAAAACCCCATCATCTGAGCCCAAAATCTCCTTAAGCTGATAGGCAACTTCAGCAAAGTCTCAGGATACAAAATCAATGTGCAAAAATCACAAGCATTCTTATACACCAATAACAAACAAATAGCCAAATCATGAGTGAACTCCCATTCACAATTTCTTCAAAGAGAATAAAATACCTAGGAATCCAACTTACAAGGGATGTGAAGGACCTCTTCAAGGAGAAACTACAAACCATTGCTCAATGAAATAAGAAAGGATACAAACAAATTTTTCAAATTAAAAATATCTCTATTGGAATATAACTTACATAGCATATACTTGATTTACTTAAAGCGTACAATTCAATAATTTTTAGTGTATTCACAGATAAGTGGATCCATCACCACAGTTAATAAATTTTTGAAAATTTTCATTACTTCAAAGGGAAACACCATACCTTTTAGCTTTCACCTTTGTATCCTCCCACCTCACTCCTCTCTTTGCCCCCAACTCTAAGCAAATTTGGATTTATGGTTTTTGTTTATAGTTTTGCCAGTTCTGGATTTGCATGTGAATGAAATCACGTAATATGGGAATTTTTGTGATTGGCATCTTACTATTTAATATAAGGTTTTCAAGGCTCATTCAAGTTGTAGGGTGTAACAGTACTTTATTTTTCTTCTATTTCCAAATAGTAATTGTATGGATATAACACATGTTATTTATCCAATTGTCTGCTGATAGACATTTGGGTTGTTTCCACATTTTAAATGTCATGAATAATGCTGCTATAAATACTTGTGAAGAAGTTTTTTATGTGGACATATGTTTTCATTTCTCTTGGGTGTATACCTAGTAGAGAAATTGCTGAGTCATATGCCCACTCCATGCTTAATTGTTTGAGAAAGTGATAAGAGTGTTTTGCACAGTGGCTGCACTGGTCATTTTATATTTCTACCAGCAGTGTACAAAGTGTCCGATTTCTCCATATCCTCACCAATGCTTGCTATTATCCATCTTTTTGATCCTAGCCATCTTAGTGGGTATGAAGTTGTATCTCATTGTGATTTCAGTTTGCATTTCCCTGATAACTAATGATATTGGGCATCTTTTTATGTACTTTTTGTCTATTTGGAGAGAAGTCTATTTAGATCAGTTGCCCATTTATTAAACTGAGTTTCTGTCTTTTTATTATTGATATATTTAGTCCAAATAAAAATCCCTTAAAAATGTGTGATTTTATGTTTTCCCCATTCTGTGTGTTGTTTTTTCACTTTCTTCACAGGGTTCTTTCTATCACAAAAGTTTTTAATTTTGATATGATTCAACTTACCTACTTTTTTCTTTGGTTGCTTGTGACTTTTATTCCATATCTAAGATTTTTTTTTTTTTTTTTCCCAATCTAGGGTCATAAAGATTTACCCCTGTGTTTTCTTCTAAAGGTTTTATAGTTTTAGAGCTCTTACATTTGGAAGCTAAAATAATCTAAATTTCTACCCTAGAAAACTAGAAAAAGAAGAGCAAATTATCTAAAATAAGCAGAAGAAAATACATAACAATTAAATTTTAAATTGATGAAATTATAAACAAGAAACCAATGGGACAAAAGTCAATAAAACCAAATGCTATTTTTTTAAAAGATAATAAATTTATAAAGATCTAGCCAGATTAACCAAGAAATAAAGAGAAAAGGTACAAATTGCTAATGTCGGAGCAAGAAGGACCATCACTACTGATGCCATGGACATTAAAATAAAAGTAAAGAAATACTATAAATGACTCTATGCCCACAAATTTCATAACTTAGATGAAATTGACCATTTCTTAAAATGATTTGACGAAGTCACACCAAAAGATATAGATAATCTGAGTAGGCTGATGATTTTGAATCAATAATTAAAAACCTTCCAAAAAAGCACAAGGCCCAAATAGGTTCACTGGTGAATTCTACCAAACATTAAATATCTTAAAGGAAGAAATTATACTAGTTCCCTTCAACCTCTTTTAGAAAATAAAAGTGAAGGAATATTTCCTAACTCATTCTGTGAGGCTAGCATTACCTTAATAGCAAAACAAGACAAAGAGGTAACAAAAGAAATTTACAGACCAATATCTCTTATTACACAGACCTACCTAAAATCCTCAAAAAATTTTAGCGAGTTGATCATATCAATGTATAAAAATAGAGGTACACATCACAACCAAGTGGGATTTATTTCAGGTATTCAAGTCTATTCAGTATCTGAAAATCAATTCATATAAATCAATCCATCATGAATAAGTATTTTATAAGAACAGAACCATTAGTAATAAAAATGTTCAGCAAACTTAGAGGGGAATTTCCTCACTTGATAAAGGACATCTCCAAAAACCCTACAGTTAGTATCATAATTAATGGTGAAAAAATAAATGCATCTCTGCTAAAATCAGAAACCAGGCAAGGATAGGCCCTCTTACTACTCCTATTCAGCAGTGTGATGGGAGTCTTAGCTAATATAATAAAACAATAAAAAGAAATAAAATGTATACAGATTGGGAAGGGAGAAATAAGACTGCCTTTGCTTTCAGATGACATAATTGTCTATGCAGAAAATCCTAAATAATCAACAACAACAAACTTCTAGAATTACTAAGCAATTATAACAAGATTGCAGAATGTAAGATTAAAATGTGAAGATCATCTTCTTTCTTATATAAAAGCAATGAAAAATTGTCATTTTAAATTAAATTGCAATACCACTTACATTAGCACAAATGAAATTCATAGATATATATCTAACACATATTCACAATGTATTTATGAAGAAAACTAAAAATCTCTGATGAAATAAATCAAAGATCTAAATAAATGGCAAGATATTCCACATACATGAATAAGAATTTTTGAGATACCAAATTTGTAGGTATAGAATTTTTCATAATATATTTTTATTATCCTTTTAATGTTCATGGGATCAGTAGTGATGGAACCTCTGTCATTTCTGATATTAATGATTACTGTCTTCTATCTTTTTTCTTAGTTAACCTGGCTAGAGATTTATCAATTTGGTAATAGATTTAGCCTCTTCAAGCATAAAGGCCATGTTATCACTAAATATCACAGGTGCAACGTCTGATAGAACTAAACTCTTTAAGGTTACAAGATACAGAGCTGAAAGCAATCAAAGCTAATAAAAAACACTTTGTCATTTGCATAGTACTACAGCATTTATAAGTAATTTCCTTTCTGGACATTCCCCTAAATTATAAGTTCTGTAAGTGGTGAATCTTGGATTTATTTGGCTTATATCTAATGTATTTGAAGGGTCTGGAATGGTGAGCGAAATTATGGCAACTGGCAAATAAAATTTTTTGAATTGATCTTCTAAAATATATTATTCCCATTTTTAAAAATGAGAAAAACAGGAGCACAGAGAATTTAAATTACTAGCCCAGCATTTAAAAGTCAAAGAGCTAGATCTTTAGCACAGACTTTCAGATGCTAAAATGTTTCATTTTATTCCATTCTACTAGGACAAACCAAATCAAACAAAAACATATTCTCACCTCAATCAATATTTTAAATTACCTACCAACTGTAATCTCAGAAGAGTAACAAAAATAACTATGCTTTGTGATAGCTGGCAATAGAGAGATGATAATTTTTCTTCGATTAACTGTGTTAATGATGGAAGAGTTGAGACAGTGTCAATTACTGTATTTTGAAATACTTTATATTAATGAATAAAATATAAAAATATATTTTTTTCTTAATCAGGCAGAAATTTCTCTTTTACTGTTGCACTGTGTCTGCAGGGACATGACTATTTTCATTTAAAGCAATGACCCATAGATCACTGAGACATTCCTAATCATTTCTGACTAGTAGAAATTTTCAAATATGGTTACTAGATTTAAAGTATTAAATTCATTTTGTTGCATAATTCTGTTGAAATTTGGGAAGAGAATATGTAATTTCCTATTAATTCAATACTTCAACAAATCTTTTCTATGTGCATGTTAAATACCAGGCTGCATGCCATTTTCTGTGGGTATAATCCTGCCTGCAAGGAGCTCACAATCTATCAGAGAAGACAGACGCTAAACCAACATTCATATGAATTGAAAATCAATATAGTAAAAACATAGGATGTTCAGAGTGGTGTTTAGGTGGAGGCCAGAAGGGTAGGTAGGTAATAGGCAATTGAGTGCCAGAGAAAGAGGTTCCAGGCAAAAACAACAGCATATATGAAGGCTCAGAAGTGAGAGAGAACTTGCCATCTCCAAGAAACTAAGAGGAGAGCACTCAGAATGCCCAGAGTGCAGAGAGCAATGGGAAGAATGAAGATGGGGAGCTCACAGCATGGAGGACACATCAGTCATGTTGGGGAGCTGGACTTCACTGAATGTCTCTAAGCTGGTTAATGAACAAATTAATTATGCATTTTAGAAGAATCTTCCCTGCTGATTTCTTTGAAGTCTCTAATAGTTATGCTACCAACAGACTGAGCTTTGCCCTTTCCATTTTGTAGATTCTCAATGTATTATTATTGAATATTTCATGGATAACTACGAATAATCTCCTTCACTTTGTTTGCTTTACATTTATATCCTGCCTGCTCCCGAAAGGATTTGGAGCACAGTTCAGAGAATGTGTTTATGGAAATGTTTTTTCTCAAAAGTTCACTGGTTTATAAAACTAGAAGACAAGTATTGGGACAAGTAATACTTATCTCTAAATAATTATTGTGAGTTTCTGCCTATTGTGAGCTCTCTGAGCTTTGGCATGATACTCAGTAGATGCTCAATTAGTGTTCAGTAACAAATGAATAATGAATGAGTACTGTACTGAAGATGTAAGGTGTAGATGACCTGCACGCAATGGCAAGTGTTGTACTAAGCACTGGGCAACATATGGAGTGGTGCATGTAACAATCTCTTTCAAGAGGCTTTTGCAATCAAATAGAGGATATCACACCCACAAACACACAAAAAGATGCACATCATTACACACGTGCCTTAACCTGAAGGCTGAACATGATAAACTCCATAAGAGAGGAATAGTGTGTCCTGACTAACACGGTGAAACCCCAGTCTCTACTAAAAATACAAAAAAAAAAAAAATTTGCCCAGCAGAGTGGCGAGCGCCTGTAGTCCCAGCTACTCGGGAGGCTGAGGCAGGAGAATGGTGTGAACCCGGGAGGCGGAGCGTGCAGTGAGCCGAGATTGCACCACTGCACTCCAGCCTGGGCGACAGAGCCAGACTCCATCTCAAAAAAAAAAAAAAAGGAATAGTGTGTATATTTTCTAACACAAAACACATTTTTATTCCTCCTCAAAATAACTCAATTTGCAAAAGTTCAGATGCTTATTAAAACTAGCTCCAAACTCTGAAGCCTTGGGAGTTTTCTTGTCACTGCTTATATTTCAGTTTTGAAAAATAACTGCAGGATGACTTAATTAATTGTTCCTTCTTTCAGTTTTCTGTCTAAAGTAGATGAATACCTATGCATCCCACAAATCAATGAGCTGTGGAACTTCCTACAGATAGATGAGTACGTCTGTAGTTTAAAGCTGGTTTGCATGAGAAGGGAAAAATATATTCCCATGAGGAATGTTTAAGGGATCAATTCATAAGCAAAGAAAACATGCTATTCTCAGCAAGGAAACAATACATTTTGTATCTGTTGCTATGATTAATTACATACTACAGCTTGGAGAATGTTTTTAAAGGGCCACAGTCAATCTTTTAAGACCCACAAGTTGACCTGCATTAAAAGTTGAAGAAGAATTACACACTTATTCTGAGCAGCTTTGTGTAACGGAACTGTTGTGTGAGAAATTATGGATAATAATAAAAACGCACAGTCTGGGTAACACTTAAAGTAGACGGTGTTGTCGCACCTCTTGTGACTGATTCCACTAATGAATCACAGTTAAAACAATCAAACCCCTTTCCTGAGCGTTCCACCAATTATACTGCAGTGAAAATGAGGATAAAATAGCATCAGTAAAACTTCAGTGAGCCTCCTACTCTTCTAGATTCCTTCTAATAAACAAAACATTCACAAATGCATTTCTAAGAGAAATTTTTAAGAACAGATATTTGAGGCATAATAATGTTTCCTGATTTAGTGTTTAAGATCTTATTAAATCTATATTCTGCATTCAATGATAAGAAATTAATAAATATATAATAAGCATAGTCTTTCAAAGTCAGGACTTGTGTGCAATTGCTCTGTCCTCCCTTCCTACTTATCACAGCCTTCTATCTTCTTTCTTTACTGATCTTTCCACTCTCAAGTAATGAGGCATAGCTTTCTCCAAGTGCACACCGTGCTGCAAACCAACTTGACAATCCGTTGCACCATGTCTTCTTGTTTTGCAAAATCGAGGATCGTATTCACATTTCTTCGGTAAAGTGTTCTTCTTACTGTGACCTCCTACCCACTGTATGTCATTTATTTGTTCTCTATTATGCTGAACTTGCAGGACTAGGACATGGATTCTTAGCGTGCAGATTTTCCACACTTTATCTCTGAGCAACTTTCTCCTGCCTCACAAAGCTATGTACTCCTACCTGGGACTATGTAAGTAATAGTTAATTTGGTTTCAATTCCAGGCAGATGAACCCTGCCTTTACACACTGACCTCTGGCAATCAGAAGAAATGAAGCATGTGTTCTGACCACTCATATGTGGAGAAAGGTTGGAAACATCTATTTCATCAGTTTTTCCCCCATTTTTTCAAGCTTCATTGCCACTGGTACATTCCCAGCGATGCCCTGGAATGGGTCCTTGAAAAAACATAGAATCACTTCTGGTTTGTCTACTTCATAAGTATCTGGATAAAGGGAAATTATCTGAAACCCATAAGTTTGAAGACTACTACCTTACTCCCATAAAAGCTTAAGACTTCATTTTTGATGCCTCAAATCTACCACACTGTGGCAGTGAGGAGGCTGTTAAGAATAACAGCAAGAACACATAGACACAGGGAGGGAAACAACACAATCTGGGGCCTGTTGGGGGGTGGTGGGGGAGGAGAGGGAGAGCATAAGGAAAAAGCTAATGCATGCTGGGCTTAATACCTAGGTGATGGGTTGATAGGTGTAGCAAAGGTTGACAGGTGTAGCAAACCATCATGCACACTTTACCTATGTAACAAACCTATGCATCCCGCACCTGTGCCCCAGAACTAAAAATAATGATAATAATAATAGAGTAAGAATTAGTTGCTTAAAAGGATACCCATCTGTCCTATGAAATTGTTCTAATTTCTGTTATCCTGAGATCTCAATCACAGGCATTCTGCAACTTCTTGGTGCTTGCTTTGTAGATTCTTGTTCTGGAACTGAAGTCATGGGTACGATGCTTGAGTTTTAAGAACTTAGAATTAAAAGAAAAAGAAACATAGAAGCATACAAATGAATATAATATCTCAGATTATCTGTCTAATCTTCACATAAGCTGCCAAAACTAGACAGGCATTAATCTCAATGAATAAGTAGCTGTAGGCACAGTTTCTAAGAATAATATCATTCTCATTCCATGAATAATCTCGTCCTGTCTTCCTTCACTGGCATTGCGTGTGCTGTCCCCTGGATCTAGTGTGTTCTGACCCCCATCCCCTCACAACTCATCCTCCCAGAAGCATCTTTGCAAACTCTTTCTCTTAGAATTCTTTCTAAAACAACTTTCAGTTGGTAAATTTGGTTTAGGTGCCCCACTTTCCCCATAGCTTCCCATACTTATCCCTTGTAGCACTTTTTACCTTGTGTTATGAGTGGCTAACTCTATGTTGGTTTCAAATAGGAGATCTCTGGCAGGAGAAACTCTATTCATCGAATGCTTTTTTTTTTTTCTTTTCTTTCTTTCTGAGCATCTATCTAAAAACCTGTTGCATTCATGAATATTAGTTAAATGTGTATCATAAATGTGTTTAAAAGAGTATGATCTAGCAGATATAGGAGGAGAGAGCATTAAGTGTTAGCAATGGGAATCAATTGGAAAATAAAAAGAAATGGAGATGGGAGAAGAACGTCACTTTGCCAGCTTTGGAACAGAGGTTCTTCCTTCACAGAATTGCTTTTTTTTTTTTAAACAGAATCTCACTCTGTCACCCAGCCAGGGATTTTTTTTTTTTTTTTTTTTTTTTTTTTTTGCGATGGAGTCCTACCCAGTGTAATCTTGGCTTACTGCAGCCTCTGCCTCTTGGGTTCAAGCGATTCTTCTGCCTCAGCCTCCCAAGTATCTGGGATTACAGACACGTGCCACCAACACCCAGCTAATTTTTGTATTTTTGTAGAAATGGGGTTTCACCATGTTGGCCTAGCTAGTCTTGAACTCCTGACCTCAAGTAATCTGCCAGCCTCGGAGTTCCAAAGTGCTGGAATTACAGGCTTGAGCCACCATGCCTGGCCAGAATTGAATTTTTTTTTAAACTTTTATTGTTCCTATTTAAAGAGTACAACTCCTCAGGACAAACATGAAAACAAGAGAATATATCAAACTTGCTTTCCCAGTTACAATATCTCAGGAAACAGAAAAAAGAAATTAAATGGAGGCAAACCAGAGAAAATGTGAAGAAATAAACTATTAGCCAGAGACCTGGAGATTGCAGGGAAAAAGACCATTTGCCATATATTTGTCAGCATTTTCTTCAGGTATTGGCAAGACAATTAGTTAGGCTGATGAGTTAAATATTCACCTTGGTAACAGTAGCGTGGATAGGGCATTATATGGAGAAATTATACAACATATTTACCAAATGTAATGGGCTGATTCTATCACCATATTTTAGAACATAAAATGCAGGTATTTTACCTTAAATTGCTTTTCTTAGTGTATTACAAACCTATTTTCTGACACTGGTTATTACTTATTTCTACAGCCTTTATTAGAGGAGCAGTTAAAGAGTAACTTCCACTGTTAAAAAGGTTGATTTGTTTTGCTCCAGGAGGGAGTCTGGTGTGAAATGTTGAGACAAGCTTTACTTAAAGGGCAGTTGCCAGGTGACAGTAGAAATCATTCATCTCCTTCGTATCCTACCTTACCTTTTCTTTCCTCATCTTTCTAACAGTGAAAGTAATTGGTTACAAAGTCACTATCCTTGCTTGCCTATTTGCAATGCTCTTTATTTTATCATTATTTTTTAATCCCCTCACTTCAAGAGATAGCCAATGGTAGATGCAACCATGCATATCTGTAAAAGAGAGAATGAAACAGGGTCACTCACTACATAATGGTTTTAATAATTGTAGATAGCATATTTTCCTCTTGTGCATTAGAAAGTTAGGCTAAGTTATTTAATTGTTTGCTGACTGTTAAGACATTCACCTTACCTTGTAAGGGCATTCATTATCTATTCAGAGAAATTCTTCAGCTTACAAATGAAGAGACTTTCATTCTGGGTGCTTTTATATATTTAAAAATATTTTAGTTATTGAGGTTTCCTGTACTTAATCCAGTCTTTTACTTTCTTTCGTGGAAAAAAAAGGGCAGGTCTAAATGCAAATTAACATTACTGTTTAAATATCACAGACCATTTTCTCTGAGCCCAGTTACAATAACTAGTAATTACAAAAATTGCTTGCCTTCGGCTTCCGGCTAAGCCAGTGCTAAACTTGTCCTTTTATTAGATCTGTCAGACTGAGTTAATTATCTTTATGATAATAGATGTGCCTTACCTCCAACAAAACAAATACACTTATAATTAGCTTTTTAGTTAGAAGTTTAATTTATTTATAGAGACTGTTTGTTTTCCTTCTTTTTGCCTGTTTTAAAAACCAGAGCATGGGGAGGGAGGATTTCTAGTTTATCAGGTTACCAGCCTGCTTACTAGTTTATAAAGACAGAGAAGGAAAAACGACTCATTATATCTAACCACCAGGTCCAGTGTTTAATAGTGGTTCATTCCTCTTCAATATTAGATCAGTTCAACTCCAAGGCATTTTATTTTTCTCTATGTACACAAAAAAAGGCGCTTTTTATCTGCTTTCTGCCTTCTCAACAGAGCAGTGTTATGGAAGCTATTGTATGGAAGTACTAACAAGTATGAATTGGAAAGCTTTCTGTATTACAGCAGAGCTGCATTAAAAATCAAATCATTTTATACTGGTGCCATGTCCCCAAACTTTTGTGGCACATACTCCTCTTTCATCTACAACTAGCATGTTTCAGAATATTACACAAATGCCTGCAATGAATTATTGGAAAGTATCTATGATGAAACAGCAAAGCATAAAGAAAAAAACATATGCTTTGCGTCACGTCAAACAAAGCTGAGTTTCAGTTTTGGTTCTGATGCTTGTTGCCGTGTGACTTAGGCAAGTTGTTCAACCTCTGTGCCTAAGTTTCTGCATCAGTGTAATGAGAACAACACCTACATTAGGAGGGGCTGTTGAGAAAACTCAAAAAGAATGTATACAGAAGGTTCAACACAGTGCCTGACTCAGTATGGGGTACTTTTCATTATTAGTATTGTTGTTAGAATTATGAAGGAGTATAGATGCATGGAGAATCTGAAGTCACTATTACAAACTAATAATCATTTTATAGGTTCTACTTTATATGTAGATATGTATTCTACTGGTTTGTAAAACAGACTTCCCTGATGATCTAGAAATTTCTTCTGATTCAAACAAAAATAATGAAAGCCCATACAAAGAAATGATTTTCCAAAGCTGCTATGCTGAACTTCTACCAATGTCATGCTGAAAATGGGCTGCTTTATCTCAGAGTTATTTACACAAAGCATAACTCTTTTTTTATTTCTTTCTATAAATGGACTAACTCATTTTGATTTGAAAAATTCTATTGGCTTAATGTTCCCTTCCAGTTGAGATTTGCCAAATATAGAGATCTTGGTTATGATAGCAAAGATCTTATTCACTCAATATAGAACCTAAAGATTGTTTTTTAAATGTGAAGTCAGATTTACCCAGAATAATGTTCAAGCTGCAGGAAAATCATTAGAAGTGAGCATCTTAAGCTGATTCCTGGCAAGAAGAGGTATCCCAGTGTTGGGAGTGGTGATGTTAACACCTTGACCATATAGCCAACTGCTCACACACCTGAATAGAGAGCATGGGAGGGATGTGAGGGGAAGGAGCTCAGGGCAGTACAGAGCCTAACAGTGCCATCCTGAGTTGAGCATCCTGGCACCTAACACTGAACAGATTTGTTTCTAGAGGTGCTTTAGGTGTTTGGGCATCAAGAAGCAGGATGTGATCATTCAAGTGCCATCCAAGGCCCTTTGCTGTAGGATTTCCATGACCTTCCCAGTCAGGTCATTATGCCATCTACATTATATTCTTATGAAATCACCTGAATGTCTTTTCTCTACCTCAGGACCATAGTAAACACACTCAAATCCCTCTATTCCATCATCAAACTGTGTGGATTTTTCTTAAGGGTCCCTTTTATTCCCTTTTTCCTAAATAGGAACAGAAGTCTTTGTTTCAGCGGTCTCTGGGTGGTGTTGCCAACATGAGATTATGGCACATATTTCTGTGACCTGTACTTTAGTCCTGAGCTCCTACAACAGGAAATTTATTCATTAATTCAATAGCGATTTTTTTGTGCCAAAGCAGTGTGCTGGAGGCAGCGTGTACAGCGGTAAAATGATGAACACATTCTCTGTTCTTTCTTTACCTCTGCTCCCACATGTTTGTAAAAGGTCAGCTGTGACATGAAGACAATCCAGGGACAACTACAACAACAGGGAGGTGGGCACATTATGCAATAATCCAGAAAAAAGAAATATTCATATTTAGAAGAATAGTATTTAAAATAACATTTTATCACTTAGGGGCTGGATAATCAGAACTTGGAATGTTGTCAGTGTCTCCAGCATTTCCCTTTTTTTTTTTTTTTTTTTTTTTTTTTGAGATGGAGTCTTGCTCTGTCACCCAGGCTGGAGTGCAGTGGCACAGTCTCGGCTTATTGCAATCTCCGCCTCCCGGGTTCAAGCGATTCTCCTGCCTCAGCCTCCATAGTAACTGGGATTACAGGCATGCACCACCACAACCAGCTAATTTTTGTATTTTTAAGAGAGGGTTTCACCATGTTGGCCAAGCTGGTCTTGAACTTCTGTCCTCAAATGATCCACCCACCTCGGTCTCCCAAATTGCTGGTGTGTCCGGAGTTGGTGGGTTCTTGGTCTCACTGACTTCAAGAATGAAGCCGCGGACCCTCGCGGTGAGTCTTACAGTTCTTAAAGGCAGCATGTCCGGAGTTCGTTCCTTCTGATGTTCAGATGTGTTCGGAGTTTCTTCCTTTTGGTGGCTTCGTGGTCTCACTGGCTCAGGAGTGAAGCTGCAGACCTTCGCAGTGAGTGTTACAGCTCTTAAGGCGGCGCGTCTGGAGTTGTTGGTTTCTTCTGATGTTCGGATGTGTTCAGAGTTTCTTCCTTCTGGTGGGTTCGTGGTCTCGCTGGCTCAGGAGTGAAGCTGCAGACCTTCGTGGTGAGTGTTACGGCTCTTAAGGCGGCGCGTCTGGAGTTGTTCTTCCTCCTGGTGGGCTCGTGGTCTCGCTGGCTTCAGGAGTGAAGCTGCAGACCTTCGCGGTGAGCATTACAGCCAATGAAAGCAGTGTGGACCCAAAGAGTGAGCAGTAGCAAGATTTATTGCAAAGAGAGAAAGAACAAAGCTTCCACAGTGTAGAAGGGGACCCAAGTGGGTTGCCACTGCTGGCTAGGGCAGCCTGCTTTTATTCTGTTATCTGGCCCCACCCACGTCCTGCTGATTGGTAGAGCTGAGTGGTCTGTTTTGACAGGGTGCTGATTGGTGCGTTTACAATCCCTGAGCTAGACTTAAAGGTTCTGCACGTCCCCACCAGGTTAGCTAGATACAGAGTGTGGACATAAAGGTTCTCCAAGGCCCCACCAGAGTAGCTACATACAGAGTGTGGATTGGTGCATTCACAAACCCTGAGCTAGACACAGGGTGCTGATTGGTTATTTACAATCCCTGAGCTAGACACAAAGGTTCTCCACATCTCCACCAGCCTCAGGAGCCCAGCTGGCTTCACCCAGTGGATCCAGCACCGGGGCTGCAGGTGGAGCTGCCTGCCAGCCCTGCGCCATGCACCCGCACTCCTCAGCCCTTGGGTGGTCCATGGGACTAGGCACAGTGGAGCAGGGGGCAGCGCTCGTTGGGGTGGCGTGGGCTGCACAGGAGCCCCGCGGAGGCGGGAGGCTCAGGCATGGCGGGCTGCAGGTCCTGAGCCCTGCCCCGCGGGAAGGCAGCTAAGGCCCGGCAAGAAATTGAGCGCAGCGCCAGTGGGCTGGCACTGCTGGGGGACCCAGTACACGCTCCGCAGCCGCTGGCCCGGGTGCTAAGCCCCTCATTGCCCGGGGCTGGCAGGGCCGGCCGGCTGCTCCGAGTGCGGGGCCACCAAGCCCACGCCCACCCGGAACTCCAGCTGGCCCGCAAGCGCCAGGAGCAGCCCCATTTCCCGCTCATGCCTCTCCCTCCACACCTCCCCCTCCACACCTCCCTGCAAGCTGAGGTCTTGGCCAGCCCAGAAAGCGGCTCCCACAGTGCAGTGGTGGGCTGAAGGGCTTCTCAAGTGCTGCCAAAGTGGGAGCCCAGGCAGAGGAGGTGCTGAGAGCGAGCGAGGGCTGTGAGGACTGCCAGC
Source organism: Symphalangus syndactylus (assembly GCF_028878055.3). Taxonomy (NCBI): domain Eukaryota; kingdom Metazoa; phylum Chordata; class Mammalia; order Primates; family Hylobatidae; genus Symphalangus; species Symphalangus syndactylus. The sequence goes on from NC_072438.2 coordinate 31,038,349, forward strand.
ATGCTGTCACCTCTCCCTGGGATTACAGGTATGAGCCACCACACTCAGCCCTCCAGCACTTTTCAATCAACAAAAGTCATTTATAAAACAACATAACTATTTTTTTTTTTTTTTTTTTTTTTGAGACGGAGTCTTGCTCTGTCACCCAGGCTGGAGTGCAGTGGCGCAATCTCGGCTCACTGCAAGCTCCGCCTCCGGGGTTCACGCCATTCTCCTGCCTCAGCCTCTCCGAGTAGCTGGGACTACAGGCGCCCGCCACTATGCCCGGCTAATTTTTTACAACATAACTATTTTAGCAGTTAAGAAAACAAATATAGGTACTTAGTAAAGATATCTGGAGTTTGTATTCTTATTAAAATATATAGGCATATCATCTATTGATTCAACAAATACTAATTAGGATGCTAATATTTATCGGGTACTTCCAGGCACTGGGTATTACTAGTGAACAGGGCCTTTTCTTATATCTGTACATAAGGCTAGGTACATAATACAGAAGAAGCTGTCTCAAACCCTGTCCAGACTAAACAACTTTCTAATCAACCCTTCCATTTTCCCTCTCAAACCTACTGAATAATGTAGCACCCTGCATTTTTATAACTGCTCCTACTCTGTTGAAGTATGGGCTTATGAAAAACCATGTTTTTTTCGTTTCTAAGTTTTGTGTGTACCAGTTTTTTTTTTTTAGTATATTTATGGGAGTTAATTAAATAGGTAAACTAATTAAACGTGAGCATAAAAAGGGAATTGTAAATGTATAAAACTAATTGAAATGTTTGAGAGAGACTCAATGGGAATGAGTCACTAAGATGCATTTGTTTTTGAAATAAATACATGTGCAGCAAATGCTCATCTATCCTCACATGTATCTGGTAATGGGGAATGCCCTCTGGACATTTGTGATGACTGTATCTATGGCTGGCTGAGGATTGGAAGGTATAATGGAGCTCATAGAGCATTTGAAATATGGGAGCCTTCCTCAGAGTAATTTTGATGAATATCCTAAAGAATGAAAAGTAATAATTCACATTCTCTGTTTCACAAGAAATTAAAAATGTCTTCATTTATCCTTCATGAATGAATTCATGATTTAAATATTTTGGTAAAAAGAATTTTTTTAATAGCTGCTAGTGAAGGAAATGTGGCTGAATGTAAAAAGGCCAATCTTGCCTTCCTTTTCTTTCTTCTGTGTAAATCATTTGGGGCTTTTCTTTGCTACTGCTGTGCTCCAGTGAGCCAATCTGATCTCTAAGTCATTATTACCTTTTTTCCCTGAATGGCAGGGCTACATACAAATAGAAGTTGTAGTGTAATTCTACACTTGTATTAACACTTATTTCTCTCTGTTTTATTTAAGAGTAATGGTGCAGAGAGGCCCCAGAATAATATTAGACTCTAGTAGCATGTCTGCAAATTACCATCCATTTCTCTGTATCCTGCATTTCCTTAGCTGTCACTTCCATGGGCTTATTCATAGACTTTAGCTCTTGCATCTGGTTCTACCACTGATGCTTTTCAAAGATTTATCAGATAGAGGTGGAGGATGGTTTTGCATGTGTCTATTTAATTAATTTATTTCTTTAATTTTTTTTTTTTTTTTTTTTTTTTTTTTTGAGACAGGGTCTGGCTCTGTCACCCAGGCTGGAGTGCAGTGGCACGATCTTGGCTCACTGCAACCTCTGCCTCCCAGGCTCAAACTATCTTCCTACTTCAGCCTCCCGAGTAGCTGGGACTACAGGCACACTCCACCATGCCTGGCTAATTTTTGTATTTTTGGTAGAGATGGGGTTTCACCACGTTGCCTAGGCTTGTCTCAAACTCCTGGGCTCAAGCGAGCCTCCTGCCTCGGCCTCCCAAAATTCTGGGATTACAGGCGTGAGCCACCATGTCTGGCCTATATGTGTTCATAAACAGTTCCCGTCTCCTCACACATGGTTTCTACAATGATCTCGTTCTAAAAGCCAGGTCAGGCATCTTCTCTTAGGCAATTCACATTCCTGGGCACTGTTTCTTTCTATTATGTCATCTCCTGCTCTTCAGATCAGGAGAAATTGGGGTAAAAGTGGGGGTATAAATCTCCACCTCACAAAACATTCAAAGATCCAGTCTGATAGAGGCTCTGCCGTCTTTAACATACGTCTTCACAGATGACCTGGAATTACTACCCAGTCAGAAAAGTAGAAATGAGTATGAAGGAGTATGCATGGGAAATTTATAAGGCCCAGTCCTGGGAGCTGCAAATATTACTTGTATGTGTATTAGCCCTTGGTCACATAACTGCACAAAATTGCAAAAAAAAAAAAAAAAAAATTGTGAAATGTAGGCTGTCTGTGGACCTAAGAAGAAGAAATGGCTTTTGGTTTCAGGTGACAGTGACCACCACAGTGACGTTATAGTTTTTCTGGAACCCAGTTGTTGGATCAAAGAGACCATCAATTACAAAGCAGAATTTTAGTGTGACGGGATTGAAAGAAGAAAAGGTTTGGAAATGGGCATTCTTACACAAAAACTCTCTTAGAAATCCCAATTTAATGTGTTAAGCTCAAAGGTTCTTGTCACTAGTGATCATCAGCCTGGGGATGCTATCAGAATGTGGGTCCTCAAATTTTCCATGTCTTCTGGGAGACACAGTTGGGTTAAGAGTGACTCTGCCTCTTGAGAATGAAGTTCTGTCACATTAGGAAAAACCCCAATGGAGGGCTCGCTAAACCTCTTACCTGCAGCCACATCTGAAACAGTGGCCTGGGTGCAGTCCATTTGGGTCATGGTTTTTGGAATCTGCTGTTGTTAAGATTCTCACTACCAAGGATGAGGAGCCAGTCTAGCAGTCAGATCTCCATTTGTCTACAAAGCTGTCTCTACTACGTGACCAAAATTGAGTAATTCCTCATGGGCAAAAATATAACAGGCTTGGCAAATGGTTTCAACTGGTCCTATGCAATACAATTATCTTATGACTTAGCCTGGTTATAGGGTAGCAGTGCCCAGCTGGGTATGATAGTAACTGCAAATATTGAGACCCTCCACCAATCACATTGTATTCCCATGGTACTTTCAGGGGTGGTGAAATGGAGGCTATCTATACATCCATAAATAAACTGGCAACAAAGAAAGTACAAACTCTTAGATGTTTCTTATATTAGGTACAAGGAACAAGGTACCATTCCAAGTCTTTCTACAGCAGTTCTCCAGGGAGGGATCGGAGATATTTGATAAGCAATATTCGTTGCATATCCTTCACTTGGTGCCCATTTGTAGTAATATTTACTCAACATTTTTTGCATTTATTAAACTATGATTTATAAGAATTAGGTATCAGAGCATTTTCATCAAACTCTCAACTGAATTCCTTGCAGAACTTCTTTAGTAGCCACATTAATTTTGCATGAATAACCTACTAGTTCTGAAAACAAAATTATATATATTTTGGTCAGCTTAAAAACGTTTTGATATCTAGATTTGCTTCCACACAGTGATATTATCAGTATGTAGTCATAAAGTCATTGATATTACTAGATTTTCTTTTCTTTTCTTTTCTTTTCTTTTCTTTTTTTTTTTTTTTATTGAGATGGAGTCTTGCTCTGTCGCCCAGGCTTGAGTGCAGTGGCGTGATCTCGGCTCACTGCAAGCTCCACCTCCCAGGTTCACGCCATTCTTCTGCCTCAGCCTCCCAAGTAGCTGGGACTACAGGCGCCCGCCACCATGCCTGGCTAATTTGTTGTATTTTTTTTGGTAGAGACGGGGTTTCACCATGTTTGCCAGGATCGTTTCGCTTTCTTTTTTTTTATTTTTATTTTTTTATTATTTTTTTTTGTTATACTTTAGGGTTTTAGGTTACATGTGCACAATGTGCAGGTTTGTTACATATGTATCCATGTGCCGTGTTGATTTCCTGCACCCATTAACTCGTCATTTAGCATTAGGTGTATCTCCTAATGCTGTTCCTCCCCCCTCCCCCCACCCCACAACAGTCCCCAGAGCGTGATGTTCCCCTTCCTGTGTCCATGAGTTCTCATTGTTCAATTCCCACCTATGAGTGAGAACATGCGGTGTTTGGTTTTTTGTCCTTGCGATAGTTTACTGAGAATGATGTTTTCCAGTTTCATCCATGTCCCTACAAAGGACACGAACTCATCATTTTTTATGGCTGCATAGTATTCCATGGTGTATATGTGCCACATTTTCTTAATCCAGTCTATCGTTGTTGGACATTTGGGTTGGTTCCAACTCTTTGCTATTTCGCTTTCTTAACCTCATGATCCACCCGCCTCGGCCTCCCAGAGTGCTGGAGTTACAGGCATGAGCCACCATGCCCAGCCCTGATATTACTAGATTTTCTAAAATGAATGCTAATACTAGTATTTTTTGGTGGGTTCTGGTTTCAATAGGTTAGCTCAGGCTTAGAGATTTTGACTTTAGATATTGTGGCTGCTTTTAGTTTTCTGTGAAAAAGACATTTTCAACCATTATTTTGCCACCTTTGTAGATGCCCCTCATGTATAGCAGCTCATATGAATGGATTAGAGGAGATGAAGTGGATGATGAAGAAAATTTTTCCTTAACAAATCACTGTTATTCCTTTTGTTCCAACATCTCCCTCTTGCTATCTGTTCAGTTTGTATTTTCAAGGTCCATGATGGACCTCAGCTTTATTCCTCCACAAAGATATCAGGCCACTTTTATCTACCAGAAGAATATCATCCATGTGTAACTTTGCCTCTCTACAGCATCCAAATGAGAAAAGTTAGAGCATGACATAGGAAGGATTCCTTAAAAAATACAGTTTTGGAGATTACAAAGCTTAAGAGTCATTATTTCTCCTTCCCTCCATGTCAGAAAAATAGAAAATAGACACAAGGATCACTAGCTAAATGTGACAAGGTATTAGCTTTGCTAATGGCTAATCAGGTGCCAAATTGTCCTCCTAATATAGGCCTCCTGGTAAAGTATGTTAGAGAATGTAGCTTAGAACCAAAGCCTGATGAAAAGTTTTTGTTTTCATTTTAAAATGAGACCTAAAGGAGAGCTGGGTCTGCAGAATAGACTCCAGTTATACAAAGCTGGCCTGCCAAAAGAACTGTAGGCCTGGTTCATACGTGGTTACCAGAGAGAGAGAGAGAGAGAGAGAGAGAGACAGAGAGAGAAATGGCAGGTCTTCTTCAGGGCACTTATCTTATGGGAACAGAGAACAGAGAAGGAAAGCTCACTCCCTATATGTGTAAGCAGTTCCGGGACAGCGAGAGACTATACCTGACCTCAGCAATGAGCTGCTGCACAATAACCACACCCACTACTAAAAGTATGTTCTTACCATACCTGGGTTCTCACTAATCAAGGTCAGCTGTTCTCCCTCTTTAGAGGAGGAGGGAATAAGACAGCAAGAAAATACTGATGTGCAGTGTGAGAAGTTAGAGGATTAAATGCATACAGGCATAACTCGATTTATCATGCTTTGATTTATTGTGCTTTGCAGATAATGCATTTTTTACAAATTGGAAGTTTATGACAATTCTGAGTCCAGCAAGTCTGTCAACACCACCATTTGTACTCATTTCGTGTCTCTGCATCATATTTTGGTAATTCTTCTAATATTTCAAACTTTTTCATGTTTATTATATCTGTTATGGTGATCTGTGATGCAGAGATTTCTGATGTTACTATTGTGATTGTTTTGGGGTGCCATGAACTGTGCCCATGTAAGATGGCAAACTTAAAAGATGTGTGTGTTCTGACTGCCCCACCAACCAGTTGTTCCCTCTTTTCTCTCCCTTTCTTGGGCCTTTCTATTCCCTGAGACCCAACAATATTGAATGTAGACCAATTAATAACCCTGCAATGGCCCCTAACTGTTCAAGTGAAAGGAAAAGTTGCATGTCTCTCACTTTAAATCAAAAGCTAGAAATGATTACGCTTAGTGAGGGGAGCATGTTGAAAACCAAGATAGGCTGAAAGGCAGGCCTTTTTGCGCCAAAGCTAAGTTGGAGATGCAAAGAGGAAGTTCTCAAAGAAAACTAAAACTGCTACTCCAGTGAACACACAGATTAAAAAAAAAGCAAAACAGCCTTATTGCTGACATGGAGAAAGTTGGAGTGGTCTAGATATATGGTTGAATCAGCCACAACATTCCCTTAAACCAAAACCTCTCTGCAATTCTACAATGACTGAGACAGGTGAGAAAGCTGAAGAAGAAAAATCTGATCAGATGCTAGCAGAGGTAGGTTGATGAGGTTTAAGGACAGAAGCTATCTCCATACCATAAAAGTACAAGGTGAAGCAGCAAGTGCTTGTATAGAAGCTATAGTAAGTTATCCAGAAGACTTGGCCAAGGTAAGTGATGAATGTGATCACCCAAAGCAACAGATTTTCAATGTAGATAAAACAGCCTTATATTGGAAGATGTCATCTAGGACTTTCATAGCCAGAGAGGAGGAGTCAACACTTGGCTTTAAAGCTTCAAAGGACAGGATGACTTTCTTTTTAGGGGCTAAGGAATCTAATGACTTCAAGTCAAACAAATGGTTACTTAAAATTCTGAAAATTCTTGAGCCCTTAAAAGTGATGTTAAATCTATTTATCTGTACACTTGAACCAAAACAACAAAGCCTGGATGACAGCATGCCTGTTTACAACATGGTTTCCTGAATATTTTAAGCCAACTGTCGAGACTTATGACTCAGAAAAAAATGTTTTTTAAATACTTTTGCTCACTGACAGTGCACCTGGTCACCCAAGAACGCTAACAAAGATATACAGACAATTAATGTTTTCATGCCTGCTAACACAACATTCATTCTGCAGTGCATAAATGAAAGAGTAATTTCAACTTTCAAGTCTTAACATTAAAAAATGATCTTATCATTATGTAAAGCTATGGCTTCTATAGACAGTGATTCTTTTAGTGGATCTGGGCAAAGAAATTTGAAAGTCTTCCAGAAAGGGTTCACCTTTCTAGTGCCATTAAGAAAAGTAAAACCTTTATGGAAAACAATATGGATTTAAAAAAATAGAAAATCATGTCCTTTTTAGCAACGTAGATGCAGCTGAAGGCCATTATACTACGTAAACTAATGCAAAAAATAGAAAATCAAACACTGCATGTCATCACTTACAAGTGGGAGCTAAACAGTGGGTACAAATGAACATAAAGATGGAAAAAACATAGACACTGGGAACTCCAAATGAGGGGATGGAGGGAGAGAGATAAGGATAGAAAAACTACCTATTGGGTACTATGTTCACTATTTAGGTGATGGGCTCACTGGAAGCCCAATTTCCAGCATTATGCAGTATACCCATGTGACAAATCTCAACATGTACCCTATGAATCTATAAAAAATGCTAAAAATAATACAAAAGATAACTGTGGAAATTTCTCAAAGAACTAAAAATAGATTTGACCCAGCAACCCTACTATGGGTATCTACCCAAAGGAAAAGAAATAATTATATCAAAAACTGGACATCTATGTACCCTGCAGCACTATTCACAATAGCAAAGTCATGGAATCAACCTAAATGCCCATCAAACAGACGCTTGAATAAGGAAAATGTGATGTGCACATATATATATATATATATGTATATATGTATATATATGTATATATGTATATATATATGTATATATGTATATATATGTGTGTGTATGTGTGTATGTATATGTATATATATATATACACACAGACACACACACACATCATGGAATACTACACAGCCATAAAAGAATGAAATTATGTCAACATTGGTGGTGCTGGAAGCTATTATCCTAAGTGAAGTAACTCAGAAACAGAAAATCAAATACCATATATTCTAACTTACAAGTGAGAGCTAAACAATGGGTATGCATGGACATACAAAGGGAAATAATAGACACTGGGGACTCCAAAAGGGAGGAGAATGAAAGGGGAGTGAGGGTTGAAAGGTTACCTATTGGGCACCTTGTTTAATGTTTGGGTGATGAGAAACCCAAACCTCACTATTATTCAATATATCCATGTAACGAACCTGCATGTGTACCTTCTGAATCTATTTTTTTAAAAAACAACACTTGAGAGTTATGGAAGGACATGAAAATATCAACATTAGCAAGAGTTTAGAAGTTCATTCCAACCCTCAGAGATGACTAAATTGCTGCAATGTCATGACAATACTTTTAACAGATGAGGATTTGCTTTTTATGGAGGTGCAAAGAAAATGGTTTGTTGAAATGAAATCTCCTGGGGAAGATGCTGTAAACATTGTTGAAATGATAACAAAGAATTCAGAATATTATTAATACATAAGCTTACTTGATACTGACTACAATTTTGAAAGAAGTTCTCCTGTGGGTGAAATGCTATCAAATAGCATTGAGTGATACAGAGAAATCTTTCATGAAGGAATAAGTCAGTTCATGGGCTAAATTTCATTGCTGTCTTATTTTAAGGAATTGCCATAGTCACTCTAACCTTCAGCAACCACCACTCTTGTCAGTCAGCAGCCATCATCAACATTGAGGAAAGACCCTCCACGAGCAAAAGAATTATGGCTTGCTGAAAGCTCAGATTATTCTTAGCATGTTTAGCAATAAAGCATTTTTAATATTAAAGTATATACATTGTTTTCTTAGACATAATGCTATTGCACACTTAGGCTACAGTATAATGTAAACATAACTTTTATATTCACTGGGAAAACAAAAAAAATTCATGTGACTCACTTTATTGCAACATGTACTTTATTGTGGTGGTTTGGAACTGAACCTGCAATATCTCAGAGGTATGCCTGTACTTCTGCACATGCTTTTATGTGTTGGAGTAGGAGTATTTCTTGGAAAGCCTAAGAGTCCCTTTGTTTTCATCCGGCACAATGAAAGCAGAAAGAAATATTCTGAATTGGCTGGAAGCAAAAGGTGAGGGAAGAAAATGGGTAGCTCAACTCCCATGGCTTTGAAAGGATTGCTCGTAAGGTGGCAGGACTGGTATAGACAGGTAGTGTCTCTGAATGTTATATTGACTCAAAGTGCCCAAACTCAGACTTCCACAAGGTCTTTCTTTATGTGGTAGCTAATGATGCTTTCATCCCCATCTGGCATTCAGTCTTCCAGGTCCTTCCTCACCTCCACCCCTAGCACCTGCCTTCTCAAGGACATGAAACCTAGAATTTGAAATGAAATTGAGGACTGATAAGTAGGAATGTATTAGAGGAAAGGAACATCCTAAATTGTGCCACCAGGGAGATCTCTTATGGGGACAGGTTTATCACTTTGCTTATTCAACAAACATTTATCAAGTGGAATGTAGCCATCCTCAGGGGTCTACTGATGCCAATTTGTGAAACTGCAATAAAAGGTAAAGTCAGTCTGCCACTTTAGTTGTTCCCTTGATACTAAAATGTTGTTGAAAACAAATTCTAATGTTAGCCTTTGAAACACAATACAAAGTTGTAAGGTGATCATCAATAATATGTTCATCTGTATTTTTAATATCATTATTGAAACTCAAAAAGAAATTCAGAGATCATGTGGACCAGAAAAATATATCCTAAGAATGCCAGAGACCTTATTCCACAGTTTTAGGAATGGTAGTGTAGAGGAAAAACGAACTATTTTGCGCCTCAAATAGACTGAAATTCTAATCCTGGCTGTGGAACTTACAAGACACTTTATCTTAGCCAGATTATATAGTGTAATAACTTTATATTTAAAAAATGAGAATAATACAGCTTATATCATGGAGTTCTTAAGAGGAAGACATAGCATGATGTGTATAATATATGTCCTATAGCATGTTATCGAGTAGACTCCTAATCAATATGGGTTCCTTTTATGCCACACTGCCCCCTCTAAGTGCAAGGAACAATATTAGAGATTCAGTGATCAATTTAACATTATCAATAAGAAGATCCCAACCTGTAAGATGATAGAAATGTAAACACAAATACAATACATTCTGATAAATTATTGCAATAGAAAATGTAACACATAGAAAAATATACATTTTAAATTGTAGAAGAGAAATGCTTATGTGATTACAGAATTACGAGGCATTTTTAAGACGACTATGATGTAAGAAATATAAAATCCTATTTTAAAAATTACGTGGTTTTCTTATGCCAATATAAAAACATACTAATAGTTCCAACGTTTTATTTATGCCATATAGGATGATGGTTAAAAATTGGAGAAAGAATCTAGTACTAAAAAAAAACAGCAATGATTTTCAATAAACAAAACAGAGGAAGAGAGGCCTAAGCTGACATGCTCTTGCCCCATCGCCGTGTGATACCCTCCACCATGTTAAGGAATAAGAAAAAGGCCCACCCCAATGCAGCCCCTTGACCTTAGACTCCTCAGCCTCTAGAGCTGTAAGAAATAAATTTATTCTCTTTAGAAAAGACATGGGGCTACTGCAGCTTTCTTACCACCACACAGCAAGTGCAAATGAAACCAGAAACAGGAGAGAGTAAGAACCAGCAAAGAGATGGTCTAAAGAGCATCATTTGAAGCATCATTTCCAGCCTCCAATTTCAGTTACCTGAACCAATGTATTTACTTTCTACTTAGGTCAATTTGGGTTATATTTTATTTTACTTGCAATCAGAGGACTCCTGAATAAAGAAGTAGGGTTGCTTAGATGCCTAGTCACATTATTTTCCAAAATTGTTATATACTTGATATGTATCTATTATCACATGTGTTTAATATTATATTAAAAAATAAACTCTCATAATTCTGGCTTAAGAAGTTGCACATCACCAGGGTCATTATAGGACTCTCTGAGGTTCTCCCTATCATCAGCTACACATTCCAGAGATAACAACTAATATAAATTTTATGTTTATCATAACTTCAACTGTTTTTGAATATTATTAAAATACATTATTCTTCAGAAATTTACTTTTTTGTTAAGAATCATGTAGTCTACATAACTATTTTCACAATTGTATGAATAGATCACAGTTTATTTAAACATTGTACTGCTGAATAACCTTTGAGATGTATTTGAGTGAACTATTAAAAATGGGCTTTATGAACATTCTGATTGTGTTCTCTGGTGCAGATGAGTAAGATTTTCTCCACATATACCCAGAGAAGAAACTGTAAAGTTATAAGACAGTCACATATTCAATATTACTAAATAATATCAAGGCTTTCCCATAGTATTTTTTGCAGCAGTGTTATTTCCACCAATAGTGTGGGAGATTCTTCTTTACTGTACATTCTTGCCTACCTGGGGTTTTGTCAAAATTTTTTGTTTCTACCCAATCTGTGAAATTATAACTCATTATGATTTTTATTTTTATTTCTCTAATTGTTATTAAAAATAATGTTATTTATCTCATATATTTCATGTTCTGTTAATGTTTATTCATGCATTTTGTTCATTTTTCTTTCTTTCTTTCTTTCTTTTATTTTTTTGAGACAGAGTCTCACTCTGTCTCCAGGCTGGAGTGCAGTGGCGCGATCTCGGCTCACTGCAACCTCCGTCTCCTGAGTTCAAGGTATTCTGCCTCAGCCACCCGAGGAGCTGGGACTACAGACGCGTGCCGCCATGCCCAGCTAAGTTTTGTAATTTTAGTGGATGGGGTTTCACCATGCTGGCCGGGATGGTCTCAATCTCTTGACCTCGAGATCTGCCCGTCTCGGCCTCCCAAAGTGCTGGGATTACAGGCGTTGAGCCGCCGTGCCTGGATGCATTTTGTTCATTTTTCTGTTGCACTGTTTATCTTTTAATTATTGATTTATATTTTCGTTACGTATTTTGGATTCTAATCTTTTACTGGTCTATATTTTACAGACATTTTCTCCCAGTTTGTGGCAGATCTTTTCACTCTTATGATACTATTTGATGACCAGAAGTTTAAAAAAATTTAACATATATGAATTTATTAATTCTCTTATTTTATGAATTCTGTATATTAAGAATCCTTCTCTATGCCAAGTTCATTTTTCTGTATTTTATTGTAAAAAAGTAAAAGTTTGCCTTTTAAAAGTATCTCCTAGGCCAGGCGCGGTGGCTCACGTCTGTAATCCCAGCACTTTAGGAGGCTGAGGCGGACGGATCACAAGGTCAGGGATCGAGACCATCCTTGCTAAAATGGTGAAACCCTGTCTCTACTAAAAATACAAAAAATTAGCTGGGCGCAATGGCGGGCGCCTGTAGTCCCAGCTACTCGGGAGGCTGAGGCAGGAGAATGGCGTGAACTCGGGAGGCAGAACTTGGAGTGAGCCAAGATCGCGCCACTGCACTCCAGCCTGGGCGACAGAGCGAGACTCCGTCTCAAATAAAAAACAAAAAAAATTTCCTAAAGCCTAATAAGTACTTGAAATAGAAATATAATTTTATATTTTTTCCTGTAGATAACTGATTCTTCCAGTAGTGTTTATTTAAGAGTCCATCCTTTCTTATTGCTCTGAAATGTCACCTCTATCATAAATCATGTTTGCATAAGTGTGGGTTAATTTTTTAACTCTATTCTAGACCATGTGTCTCTTTGTCCAAGGCGTGCCAATAATGTTGTCTTACTTCTTAGGCTTTTATAAGATGTCTTAATGTATATCACAAGTTCCCTCTTAGGATTCTTTTTAAGAAATGTCTTCTACATTTAGCCGTTTTCTTATGCATATTCGTTTATAATCACCTTGGAAAGCTTTGTTGGAATTATTATTGAAATTAGATTGAATGTATACATTAATTTGGGGAGAATTGACATTTCAAAATGTTGAGATTTCCTATTTGTGAACATGGTATATCTCTCCATTTATTTAGATCTTCTTTTATGTCTAATAGTAAAGTTTTAAACTTTATAAAGGTCATGTACCTCTTTTATTAATTTTATTCCCACGTAGCATATATTTTTACCTTGTTTTAAAATTACATTTTCTATTTATCATATCATAGAAATTCAATTGATTTTTATATATTTGTCTTATGTCCAACAAATATAATAACATGTCTTATTAATTTTTAAGAACTTCTTCGTATGTTTACTGGAGTTTCCTGTGAGGACAATCTTATTAATTGTGAAAAAGAATCTTAATTTTTATTCATTTTCAATCCTTGTACTATATTTTTCAATATCTTATAACTAGGCCTGAAGTAAATGATGAAGAGTAAATGATGTAAAGTAGTGCCTATTTTCAATTTCTAATTTTATTGGCATTTTACAGTTAAATTTTAATATTTATTTTTTACTCCACTGCATTGTCTTAGAATATGCTCTGAATAATAATGACTTTTTGAGTTTTGTTGAGATCACACTTATGACCTCATTAGTAGTCAAATTTTTATAAAACTGTATACTATCAAGTTTATGGATGCAGGATATTGTTAATACATCAACTTATATAAATATATTTTTACTTATTTTTTAGGTTTAATTTAATTACTAAATGATGTGTGTTAAATGCTGATCCTGTTTTATTAATCAACCCTTTTAATACTGTAAATGTTTATGTTATGACTCAAAGTTTTTTGTAAGTCTAAAATATATAATTCTGTTAAGCTGAAACTTTTATTCTTATGGAGAGATATTCTTTATTTTGAACAATGCCTTTTATGTCAGTATAGCTACACTTTCAGTTAGCAAATGCTTGGAAATTTTCAATAATTTTTTGTTTAACCTTACTCTTTTACTTTGATTTAAATCTATCTTTTGTAAGCAGCATATAACTAGGTACCGTTTACTCCAGAAGGACAAATTTTATCTTTTAACTATCAAGATTAGTCTATATTTAGAGAAATTTTTACAATATTGGAGTTTTTCTGGCATCTTATTTTGTGTGTTTTTGTCTTATTTTTTATTCTTTCCTGACTTTTTGGGACTGAGTTTTTAAAAGTTTATTCCATTAATCCTTCTGTATAGTTGAAAGTTATGTCATCTGTTTCTAATCTGTTAGTGACTATTCTAGATATTTTAACAGGTATAATTAATTTAATCCTGAATAACATAAGGAACTTAGAGAATTTTTTTTAGCAAATCACCCCATGTGTATATTTGTCCAGAAACGTAATTCTGTATCTATCTCCATATATTATCTATGTTTATTATTGTTTTGTATCATTGAAGTCTGTTTAAATTTATTATTGCCTTATTGTTTTCTTTGCTTATCATTTCTTCCTGCACTTTAAGACTCTCAGGAATTATTCTTTTCTTGGAAATGGCACTTAGAAATTCCTTTAGTCACTTCCTTTACCACTGTCAGTGGTAAATTCTTTCTTTTTTAGTTTAAACTGTGGTAATTTTGTCCACACTTCTGATAAGTATTTGGTTGTACAGTCCTAAGTTAGCAACTGATTTCTCTCATCACTTTAAAGTTACTTTGTAAACACATTGCTGTATATTACACTTACCATTTCTGCCCTTGAAATCAATATAATATTCATTTCTCTGAGGAAGTTTGGCTTTTTCCTGGCTACATTTAAGATCTTATTTTACATTCTATAGGCTGAGTACAGAATAAATTGGTGTGAATCTCCAAAAAAGCATTCTAATTCAGATTAACTATGTTTCCTAATCTGTGATTTAATGTCATCATTTCAGGAAAGTTCTAAGCCATTATGACCTGAAATATTTTGACTCTGTCCTCTGTATTATTTCCTTCAGGAAATCTGATTAAATCTATGTTAAGTATTATCATTTGTATTCCGTCTTACTTCCTATCTCTGTGTTACATTCTGGGTAATTAGATTTATTTTTGGGTCACTAATTCTCTCTTTAGCTAAATCAAGTCTGCTTTTCAATATATCCATTGGAGTTCAAATGTCAAGTATAAATTTATTCACGAAAAACATACTTGTTTCATAAAAAATGTCTGGTCATTTTTGATGATATATTTTGTTATTCTTACACAGTTCACCCTTGAATACCGTGGCAGTGAGAGGTGCTGACTTCCTGCACAGTGAAAAAACCTATGTACAATTTTTGATTCCCTAAAAGCTTAACTTCTAATAGCTTACTGCTGAACAGAAACCTTACCAATAACATAAACAGTTAATTAACAAATATCATATACGTTATATGTATTATATACTGTAATCTTTTTTTTTTTTTTTTTTTTTTTTTGAGACGGAGTCTCACCGTCGCCCAGGCTGGAGTGCAGTGGCGCTATCTCTGCCCACTGCAGGCTCTGCCCCCCGGGTTCACGCCATTCTCCTGCCTCAGCCTCCCGAGCAGCTGGGACCATGGGTGCCCGCCACCTCGCCCGGCTAATTTTTTGTATTTTTAGTAGAGACAGGGTTTCACCATGTTAGCCAGGATGGTCTTGATCTCCTGACCTTGTGATCCGCCTGCCTCGGCCTCCCAAAGTGCTGGGATTACAGGCGTGAGCCACCGCGCCCAGCCTATATACTGTAATCTTAATATAAACAGTTAATTATCAAATATTTTGTTATATGTATTATATAGTGTAATCTTGAAATAAGCCAGAGAAAATGTTATTAAAATCATAAGGAAGAGAAAATATATTTATTATTCATTAAGTGGAAGTAGATCACCATATAAGTGTTCATCCTAGTTGTCTTCACATTGAGTAGACTGAAAAGGAGGAGAAAGATGAGGGTCTGGTCTTGCTGTATCAGGAGTGGCAGAGGCAGAAGAAGTGGAGGAGATGGAAGGGGTGGCAGGAAAGGCAAGCACACTTTACAGAAATATGTCATAATTTATGTCTGAATTTTTTGCTTTATTTCTCTAAAAATATTTTTATATGGCATCAATCCTTCTTCCACCATTTCCTTTAGTTTCAGTGCCCATGTCATAGAAGGCTATATCATAAAAGAAGTCAAAAGAAGTCTGAATAATTGGAGTCCTTCTGCCAGAATGTCTAATGTCAGTTTGCTTTCTGGTACTGCTTCTTTTACATCTTCTTCCTTATTGTCTGAACTGGTTCAAGAGCACTCATTTCCATCAAACAGACATCTTTTAAGTCCTCTAGTGTGCTCTCCATTAACTCTTGAGTTTCTCCAGGATCCCTATCTTGAACTCCTTCACCCCTGCCACTCCCACTATTTTTTGCCATATCCACAATCGTTTCCACGATTTTTTTTTTAATTGGTTCTCTGATGAACTCCTGAACATTTGGACACAGTTTGCTCCAGCACGAATGTGTTATTTCTGGCTTAATTTCTTTCAGGGCTTTTTCTATAACAACCATGACATCTTCAATGGTGTAATCCTTCCAGACTTTCATGATATTATATCAGGGTTCTTTTTCATAGTGTTGACAATCTTTTCATAGAACACTATAGTATTGGTGGGAAGTAGACCATTTCCATGTCTTTGGTGTTGAGCTCATGGCATTCTGGGTAGTCACTGGCATTGTCCAATATCAAAAGAACTTTAAAAGGCCATTCTTTACTGGCAAGGGTACTTCATTACTTCAGGGACAAAGCATCAATGAAAGCAATTCAGAAAAAGAGTTATTGTATGAGCCTTCTTGTTGTACAGCCAAAAACCTGACAGGTGATGTTTATCTTTTTCCTTCAAGACTAGGAGTTAACAGTTTTATAGCTGAAGGAAGGATTGTTTATAAACCCAACTGCATTGAAACAAAGCAATAAAAGTAGCCTATCCCTTCCTGTCTTAAATCCTGAATAGGGCACTTTCATCTTCATTAAAAACCTGTTCCGGAAAATATTCTTTCTCCTTTGTGATTTTCTGAATGGTGTCTGGGAGCTTTTCTGCTGCCTCCTTGTTGGCAGAAGCTGCTTCTCCTGCTATCTTGACGTTTCTTAAGCCAACTCTCTTTCTAAAATTATCGAACCATCCTTTGCTGGCATTAAATTCTCTAGCTTTAGGTTATTCACATTCATTTTACTTTTTCATATACTGTAATGACTTGGCTTTTTCTCAAATCATACTAGAGTCTATAGGTATGCCTTTTTTTATAGCAATCCTGCACTCACAGAAATGCTACATTTTCAGTATGAGATTAAAAGATATTTTGTAAAAATATCAGCTTTTCATGCCTGCTGGCACAGCTACAGTGGCAGCTTCATGAATTTCCTTTTCTTTTATTACAGTTTTCTTTACACTGTAATGGTGTAAAGACATCTTAAAATGGTGGGCAACTACAGTTGCAGACCTCAGTCTATGGTATATCTTGAACTATTCAACTTTTAACAAAATATAGTATCTTGACTGTTCTTTGCTTCTTGAGAGCACTTCCAGCATCACTAGTGGCACTACACATGGGTTCAAGGTTTTTGGTATTGGACTCAACACGATGAAAAATACGTGAGAACTGTGAGGGATCACTTTTTACTGAAATATGCAATTTACTGGAGAGATTAACTGCTCACGTGGAGATTATTAGCATCACAGTGCATTTTAAACGATACTGACAATACTTGAGTTCACTACAATAATAACAGGTGGCTATAAAATTATTAGTATAGTATGTACTACAGTAATTTTATGGAGTTATGATTCAATACTGCCTCTATATACTGATTTACATTTCTCTGAACAGTGATGGTGCCATGTCCAGTCTCTGAGTGTTTTTGTGTGTTTTGATATTTTAACTTTTTGTAACAGATTTGTGTATACTTTATGGTAGTAAATAACAAAATAAACTATTAATAGTTTTACATATATTTTATGCATTTATAACATATCTACTTTTTAAATATCTCTAGGCTACTCTGCTTATCTGTGAGTTTTTGCCAATTATCACACATCTACAAAAAGTTTTCCAATATATTTATTAAAGGAAAAATCTACATATAAGTGGACCCATGCAGTTCAAATCCATGTTGTTCAAGAGTCAACTGTGTAAGTCTTGCTTATCCATTTAAAAAATTATCTACTCATATTTCCTGGGTTTTTATTTTTGAAAATTCTATGGTGAGTAGGCTTAGGGATGATTTCTATATAAATTAATGCATTTGGTTTTGCTAGGCTTCTGGGGGAATTATCAAACCTGGAGCACTATAAACTGTTTTCTCAGCTTGAGGGTTTTTAGCAAAATAGAAAATAAGAATTTAAACTTGATAATAAATTTAGACTGTTTTATGTATACACATATTCATTGAAAACTTTTTACTTTCCATTATGGCAATGGAAAAGATATTACTGTCATCTTTTTTCCGGCAGACATTTTTCCTAGTATACCTTTTCCCTGATCTTACAGGCATTTGAGGGTCATGACATTATGCAGAAGTCACTATTCCACGTCCCGCTTTGAGCATACTCAAGAATCTTTTGTTATTTTTTTAAACCTGTGTGATAATTAAAGGTCAAAGCTCTAGATTACTATTCTTGCCTATTGCACCAAGATAGCTTTTAGCTTCTTTGCTCAATTACCATTCTGGATTTGCTTCTGTTCGGGGTCTTAATTTCTTAAGGGTTTCTCATATTTTCTTGTGACATTAATTCTATACTGAGAAGGAGTTTAAAAATGGCATTTTAGGGCATCTCAAGGAATTTCATAGCTGGACAGTTTGAAAACAATTAGAATTTCATATCGCTGATCAAGGAAGCCAGCACAATAATTTCAATTCATTTTTTGCTGTGGAATTCTGGAAGAATATGTAAACAAATAGAACACATGAGTTAAAATTTATTCTGGTGGTTATGGGATTGGAGGGCTTCAGCCTCCACTTGCTCACCACATCATCCCATGTACCAATAGAGAAAGCTAACAGAGTTTGCCAAAGAAGAATGATAGACTCATGAGAAAATGTCCCAAGTTCCCAAAAGAAACTTTGCAAAGAAACTTTGAGAAAAAATTATATGGTTAAGTGTGCAACTACCCATCTTCACTTGCAAATATTGTGGATTTACTGTACTTGTAGACCATCTTATTATGGACCTGAATAGAGAAACAGTGGGTTCGAGCACATCTTGTCTGCAAGTTTTAAGAAGGAAGCCAATTCCATTTTGGAGAGGCATACCTTACGGGATATCTGGACACTGAGAAAAAAAAAAGTGCTGTGCAAGGGATTGGGGCACTTTTTCTTTTCCTAAAAGGTATATGGATACCTGATTCCTGCAATGTCAAGAGCTTTCCATCCCAGTGAAAGAACCACATGGACATCAAGATTTATCTTCACTTCATACCCATCAAATCAATATAAAAATCTGCTGCTTCCGTGGAATGAGAATGAACCAAGTTTTACAGTAATGCCGATAAGATGAGCAAAAGAGAAAATGCTGAGAGTTTTTATTTAGGAGCTCTATCTAAATGGCATGTGCATAAAATATCAAGCATTTAGATGTGCTGAAGTTATAAGGAGATCATGTTGGTATGAGGAACACAAAGGGTCTTTTACTCCCAAAGTGACTATTTCATGCATTCTGTATAGTCTAGAGTGAGTCCACCTGTTTAGCACACCATTGCCCATTTTAAATAGCAAAACCAAAGCTACTGAAACCTCTGGGCTCATTTTAAAAATGAGTTAATGAACATCAAAGTGTAAGAGATGGATGATGAAAATGTAAAACACTGTAAAAATTCTCCGGGCAAAATGTCCAATGAAGTAAATATAGCTTCTATTGTTTTTTTTCTGTCGGAGCCCTCATCTTTGCTTATGTGGGTTCTTGGTCACTGACACTCCCTAATGTTGCTCCTTGGCTGCGAAAATTGATTCTGCATCCCAACATGTCCACCTTCCCTCTCTCTCTTTTGTTTTTTCCCTTTAATATATGTTTGTCAATTTAAGCAATAGCTTGGGAGTTTGATTAAAGCAATAGCTAATTGAAAAAGCTTAGATTTAAATACATTTTCTCAAAGGAAATTAAATAATATGGGAAATCAATCCAATTATAGGAATTTTAAAGATTATAGCAATTTTTTCTGATAAGCCACATGAATAAGAAGAATGAGCAGATTATAGAAAAATTAGAGATTTATTTATTTTACTGATGGTACGTATAGTCACTGACTACACACGATTGAGCTAAGAGTGGCCTTAGCTAATAATCATGAGGTCTGTTTTTTTTTCATCTTCTTCATTCCTGGAGTTCAAATCTAAAAGTTCTTTGTCATATTCAGCAACATTCTAGACATTAGCTTTGTTTTAATCCTCAGGGTGTTATATATTCCTTGTGCTGAATCATTCTGACCATGTGTCTCATCCTAAGCAGCTTGAGTCATTTTCCATATTCAATGCCTGTGGACACCTCAATTTTGACTCCGTGAGGGCTTTCCTTGTTTCCTCTTTTCAGGACCTCTTTTCCCTTGAGGATGACTGGAATTTTCCTGTCCTATGAAGTAACCTAGAAAAGCAAACAAATAAGTAAAGCACCCACTGAAAAACAGTTATTTACAGGGTATTATCAAATCTTGTCAGAGTATTATAGCTTCACACTGTCTCTCTCGGTGTTAATTTATTTGTGACATTTATCATTACCTAAACTTGCATATTTATTTGCTTGTGTGTGGTCAGTAAAATCCTGATAAAATGAAAACTCCATGCAAGCTGGGGCTTTATCTGTTTTCTTCACTTTCAGGAATACCTACGCCAAAAACGGGTCCCATCACAGGGCATGTGATCAGAGATCTTTGTTGAGTAAATGAATGGCTGGCAAAATATGGATGTGAGTCAGGAACTCACCTGAAATAATTCCATGAAATATGAGACAGTTGTCAGTGTTGCCGACGGAAGACCCCAAACACCATTCTGGGCAGTTAGAGCAATTTCATTTGGAAGTTAATGAACATACATTTTAAAAACTGCTGATTTCTGTCACTTTTCTCCAAAACGTATGCAAATAATTGGACAGAAAATAAAAGGTGACTGCATTTCATTTAATGCTCCTAGGCTCTGTAGATGTGTTGTATGAAAATCATAAACATGATAAATAGAAAGATTTCTCACCTCTTTTAATTCAGGCTTGAGTAATTGACATTCACACTAAGTCTTTAAGTAGAGGGAGAGATACGTAGGAAAAGGACTGAAAAGTAAAAAGCAAAAAGTGATTACACACACACACAAATGACACCTTTTAATCCGCGCTTTTCACCTATTCCTGCCGTGTGAAGGTTTGCAACTGTATATGTCATGTTGTCTTAAATGTCATGATGATGATAAAGTTAATGATAATAATTATGGTAACATTTACCTATATGAATTATATTTCACATGTATAAACTTATGCTATGTACTGCATAGATTACAGGAGGTTTAGCACCAGCACACCCTGTAAACCCAATTATTAGGGCCCTACCTGTCATTTGCTTTCCATTTTAATGCTTCCTAGCAGAAAAAAGATGTAGGATTCAAGGAACATTAGTGAATAAGATATTTGTAAGTCTCACAACTGCCTAAATTATTATTAATATAATGGCTGTTAATCTTAAAACAATTGTTAAAGAATGATTTGTAAAAATATGAAGACACAACACACAATTATAATAAACTGAAAGTAAAAGTCTAGATGATTTCACCGGACATGGGAGGGTATTGGACACAGGAGGGAAATAGAACAGCAAGGTACGAATTTTGCCTTGGTTTGAGGGAGGTATTAAAGTATTTTAAACATTCATTTTGAATGTGTGTATTAGTTTCCTAGGACAGCCATAATAAATTACCACAAACTGGGTGGTTTAAAACAACCAAAATTTATTCTTTCACAGGGCTAAAGGCCAGAAGTCCAAAATGAAGATGTCAGCACACTGTTAGTTCCTTTTGAAGGTTCTGAAGGAGAAACCCATCCCATGCCTCGCTGTTAGTGTTTGTGGCAGCTGTGCAACAGTTTCCTGGTATTCCTCATGCTGTAGCTGCATCACTTCAGTCTCTGCCTCTGTCTTCATAAGGCCTTCTCCTCTTGGGTGTCTATCTCTACCTCTTTTTTTTTTTTTTTTTTTTTTTTGAGACGGAGTCTTGCTCTGTTGCCCAGGCTGGAGTGCAGGGGCGCTATCTCAGTTCACTTCAAGCTCTACCTCCTGGGTTCAGGCCATTCTCCTGCCTCAGCCTCCCGAGTAGCTGGGACTACAGGCACCTGCAACCACGCCTGGCTAATTTTTTGTATTTTTAGTAGAGATGGGTTTTCACCGTGTTAGCCAGGACGGTCTTGATCTCCTGACCTTGTGATCCTCCTGCCTCGGCCTCCCAAAGTGCTGGGATTACAGGCATAAGCCACCACGCCCAGCCTCTCTACCTCTTATAAAGACAACTGTCATTGGATTTAGAACTCACCCTAATTCAAACTAGTGTCCTCTTGAAATCCTTATGTAAATTATATCTGAAAATAGCCTTTTTCCAAATAAGGTCACATTCTCAGGTTCTGGGAAGGAGTATGTTTTTGGGTGGTCCCAATTCTACCACTCCAATGTAGTAAACTCTTACAACATTTATAATATGTCAAGCACTAGGTGCTTTCTATGTAGGAACTGATGTAATCTTCCCCTATGAACTATGTACTATTTTCCCATTTTACTGATAAGAAAAATTGCCCCAGATAACACACAGGAGGAGTAAGTGGTAGAGTAAGGGTTAGAATCTACAAGTCTAATTCTAAAATTTATGTCTCTAACCAATTTGTTAAGTCTAAGTGCTACAAATGAATTGCATACAATAAAGGATGTAAAATCCCTTTGTATGTTATCCAAACAACTAGAGGAAATTAAACTGAAACAAAGAGTACTCCATAAATTCTGCAAAAGGCAGAAAACTTCAGAAAGCCAAAAAAGAGCATAGAGAAAAACCCAAACAAGATGGCTGATACAAATTCAAGTAAAATATGGAAATTTAAAGAAAACCAAACAGTAATTTAAAACAAATTTCTACAATACGTTTTTCAAGAAATAAAATGAGATAGAGGTATGACAGTCTCATTTTAACGAAAGTAAGGAGTTACAATATTTTTTAGAGACGGCCCAGAGAATATTTATTTTTTTTTATTTTTTTATTTTTTTATTTTTTTTATTTTTTAAAAATGTTCGTCACACCATGTCATTCCCAGGTTCAGAGCCATGTAATGGCTTCTTCTTGTATTTCGAATAAAATACCAACTCCTTCAATGACCTACAAAGTCACAAATCATCTAGTTGGTCCCTGCCTAATTTTATACCTTGTCTCCTCCTCTCTGGATATCCCTCCCTATGTTATGAGTCCACTGAGAATGTTATTACCCAAACTTATCTGTATACTCACTCTTCTCTTTGCCTAAAATATTCTCTCTCTGGCACTTCCCTGACATGGTTTCTTGACCATCATTCAGATCTAAGATCAAAGATCACTTCTTCAGAGATGTCCTCCCCATCTTACCTGAAGTGACCCACTGTTATGCTCTACCACTTTTCTTTAACTATTACCTTCCCAGTATTCCAATCACTTGATATTATTTATTTGTGAAAGTCATATACAGTTGCTCACAAAGCCATCTATTTTACGTCACAATGACCTATTAAATGAATACCCCTACCTCCAGTCCATGGCACAAAACTAATCCATGCCACTAGGAATCCAGGAAATCTTATACAGGATGGCACCTAAGATCAGTCTTAGAAGATAAGCAAAGCTCTAGCCTTTAAGTTGGGTAAATAGTGGTAATTGGTGAATGAATTTCTAGAGAATTTAAGTATATCCTAGAAAACATATATTTTTATTTATATATTTGCATACATATGTATATATAACTATCCACACATACATGTACCTGTGCGCACGCACACACACACACACACACAGAAAGAGAGACAGATAATATGAACAGTGATCATACGTTGTTGACGCTCTTTCAGTCATACCATGAGAAATCACCAACAGTATTATTCTAAATATCATCTGTTGGTCCCTTGGGTCTACTCTGCCTCCTCCTTCCAACTGCTTGGTGCCAGTAAGTGTGACCACATCAAAGGGCACTCTTGTTTTCTGGATTTCATTTAAAAGAATAAAGGGAGGTTGGCAATGATTCTAGCCTGAGAATAAAATACTCTCCTATGTGGGCTCCCTATACCCTGCCCTCACCTTTGAAAATAGTCCTCCTATTAAACTTTGCTCAAATTAGTTCAAATGTGTAATTTGTTTCTTGCTGGGGCACTGACTAATACACATGTATTTCCTTTGAGCATTTCCAAATGCCAAGAGTACATGCTTCATTTTGTTCTCCCTGCAGTTATTAATTGAGTGCCTACCATGTGCCAGGCACTGTTATAGACCATGGGGACATCCAGTGAACAAAGTAGAGGAAAACAATTGTTCTTATGAAGCTTACACCCCATTATCGGAGGTGACAATGAACAAAATAAATATGCAACATCATATTAGATATACCAGTTAGTACTATGAAGAAAAAATAAAGATAACAATGTTGGGGTGTGGGGGGAACTTAAAGTGGGGGTGGCCATGAAGGCTCCACTGAGAAAGTTACATTTCAACAAATACCTCAAAGCTTTAAAGATCTAGCCAGGAAGCTTTTTGGGAAAAGAGCATACCAAGCAGAGAGAATAGCAGAGGCAGATGGCCCAGGACAAAAGTGAGCCTGGTGTTTTCAAGGAGCCATGAAGACTCCAGCATGATGGAGTGGAGTGAGTCAGGCAGGAGAAGAGGTGAGGAAGGTAGATCCCACAGGACCTAAAAGCCACTAGAAAGACTATGGATTCTACTCAGGGTAAAAAACAAAAAGGAGCACACTAGAGCATTTGGAGATCTGACACCATCTGACTTACATCTTACAATCGTGGTTGTTGCATTTGATTTGTGGTGTACGTGCAGTGTGTGTGTGTGTGTATTTTGGTTGTTGCATTTGTTTGATTTGTGATGTATGTGCAGTGTGTGTGTGTGTGTGTGTGTCTGAATAGACTAAAGGAGGGAAAGAAAAAGCGTAAATTAAATCTTATTTAGGAAGTTAATAGCAATAATGCAGGCAAATTAAAATGATGGCTAAGACCAAGTTAGTGGCAAAGGAGTTTGTGACAATGTGGTATGATAGAGATTCAAGTTATATTTTGAAGGTAGACTCAACATGGTTTTCTGATAGATTCATTCATTCAAAACATATTTATTGAGTGTTTTCTATGAGCTAACATTATGCTAGGTACTTGAGATAGAATTGTGAACAAAACAGAGATCCCTGCCCTTACAGGATTTGAAATATAATGTTGATATGTAGGCGGTAAACATTGAAAAAAATGGAGTGTAAAGTATGTTACAAATTGTTCCATGCTACGGAAAAAAAAATAAGGGGTGGAGTAAAGAAGAGCAACTGGGTTAAAGTAATAAATGGCCACGGTCTGCCTCCTTGAGTAGATGACTTTTGAACAAGCGTGTCAGGGAAGAGAGAGAATCAGCCAAGGAGGTATTTAGGAGAGCAGGTCTTTAGATGGAGAGCACAGCAAGAGCAAAGGCCATAGGGTAGGCACATCTGGGGGTTTAAGAAGCCACCGGGAGGCTGGAGAGGCTGCAACAGTATCAAGAATGTATTAGAAGAGGACTTGAGAGAATTAACAGGTTAAAGACTAAAAATGACCTTGTAAACACTGGTGTAAATAAAACTTATTTTGAAAGTTAACAGCAATAACCTAGGCAAATTAAAATGATAATTTGGGTTTACATTCTGAGTACAGTGAGAGCCAATGAAAGGTTTTGTGCATAGGAGTGGCAAGATCTGAGCATTGCTTTAATGTGATTACTCAAATTACTCAAATTATTGGGACTAAGTTCTGGATGGCAAGTATTGAGAGTAAGTTCCGGGTAGCAGGATTTGAAGCATATAGACCTGCTGTGAGGTAGGATTTGTGGGCGGGGAGGGGGGGTTGTCAAGGACGAAGTTGCCACTTAAAGGTATATAAAGACTGAAAGGAAATTAGGTTAGAGGGAGGATGGTAGGAAGGTTAGGATCACAGCATTGGACATAATAAGATTGAAATGACTATTCATGTTTCACTATTTTTCATCATATAGAGGGACTTCTGGTCTCTCTCATTCCATAGCAGCATACCATTTGACAGCTGAGTTGGGAAAAAAGCAACTGGGTATGCTTAGCTTAGCCAGCCCTTTGGTCCTCTTATTTTGGGACCCATCTTACTTGCAGGGAGGAAAATGTGTTTTCTAATTCTTTGTAATGTAAGTTTTAAACAGTCAACCCCCCAGTGGGGTGTCTATGTCTGTTGAGCAATTGTGTTTGACTAGATGAGTAGACTTAAATATCTGGTGAAGTATTAGCAAGTCTAGCTTGCTACAGTTCCATAGAGACTTTCTCTAAAGAGCTTTATATAGAACGAACAGTGATGACTTGAATCTCCATATGATAGTCTCCATGTCAATCTGTCAATCCTTTTGAAACTTGGGGGTGATGGAAGATGACATTATTCCTCTGTCTTTAACCTAAAGATTTTTTAAATGAATGCAGAAAGAATTTTACACTAAAGATTATTATCAAGAGGCAAACTTCACATCCAAGTCTCCTCAATTTTGAAGGTAAAATTGAATTTGACCTTTAACTAAAGATCAATTCCACTGGGTAACCAATTTGGACTGATTCCACTGGAGATCACCTAAGAGTATTCTGGCATTGTAAATGGCCATTAAAAGCCATCAGCGCTATAATTCTTTGAGAAACAGATAGTTATGTGAGAGTCATATGATGGTTATTGCTTTATGATTTAGATATTATTTAATGAATAGTTGGAAATATCTATCAAGTCTAAGTTGACAAAAGAGGACAGAGAGGACCTCTATCTCAGCCAAGACTACCTGGGGAAAATGCTGTAATTTCTAAAACCATATCCTTTAAGCTGACAATAATAGCACATTACCCATTTGCTTTACATCTCTGATTTACAATTATCAAAACCCTTTGCAGTGCTTTACTTCAGTCTTATGCCTTCACTAGCGGCACAGATATACATCATTAGGGCTGCCCACCACCACCATCAGAGGTCACTCTAGCACAGAGGTTTTTATCTGTTTTGTGCAATGGACCATTTTGACAATCTTTTGAAACCTTCCAGAAAAATAGTTTTAAATACATGGGAACTCAAGGTAAGAATCATATTAAAATAAGTTGTATTTCTTTCAAGTCTACTCATTTTTCTCATTTTGCCAAAACTTGAGACCTAGTCACAAGTTTGTGGGCATTTTTGTTCACCGAGAGTAGCATTATTGTGTTAGTTACTTACCATTGGCCTATAAGATGCTTGGTTCATCTATGTTGCTCACAAGCATCATAAACATTATTTTTGCTGTGACTATCTCATGGCTGGTGTAAATTCTTTGCTAGATTGTTCGAACTTTTTCATGGTCTTATTGATTCAAGTTCCTATAATGTTTCTGGCAGTTTATAGTTTAATGGAATATAGCGATGTATATGTCTTCCCCCCAACAATGTACATATTTACCCTTATTTATTTAACCAGTGTTTCTTAACTATATTATTGCAGACCCAGGCACTATTCAAGATGCTAAGTATTCAGTCCTGAATAAGACAAGATAAGAAAATAAGAGAAGGAAAGAAGGAAGAAAGGAAAGGAAAGGAGGGAAGGAAAAAGGGATGAATGGAAGGAAGGATGGAAGGATGGAAGCAAAAAAAGGGAGGGAAGGAAGGAGGAAGAGAAAGAGGAAAGAAAAGAATTAGAATGTTAAGCTATAATGACAAGATAAGAAGTAATAGGAACTGAGAGTGAGAGAGATGGACAGGAAAGAATTCTTTAAGTAAATGACATGTGAATAAAATTAACATATGACCCTGAAAAATAATGTATTGTTGACAATAACCAAATTTGCTTAATTAAGCATACTCATACTTACATACAAAGTTAAGTGTTCTGCCTTATACCGGAAAGAAGGAGCTCCCGGTGTCTGCCATTCCCAATAGGGTAACAGTGAAGACACCTATTGCAGAGTCACGTCTGGCAAGATTGAAGTGGTGGCTGCCCCACTCTAAGCATAATAAGGTACCTGATGAGGAAGTGGTCAAGTTCCCAGGAACATTTGACTTGAGTATGTCTCCCGATGTACTACTATGTACTACTATTACATAATCTTCTCTTCTTTCTAGATACCTTTACTCCAAAAAATCAGCTTCTACATCAAAGAGTAAGGGCCATTCTCCTTCTGAAACCCACGGGAATGAATCCTTTCTTGCCTCCTCTAACTCCTGGTGATTTTGCTGGCGATCTTTGGAATTTCTTGACATGCAGCTGCACACAGTAATTTTTGCCTCTGTCATTGTATGGTGTTCTCTGTATGGTGTTCTCTCCTCATGTGTCTGTTTTTATATTGTCTTTTTATAAGGACAATAGTCATATTGAATGAAAAGCCCACACTGTTCCAGGATGACCTGATCTTAACCACTTAGGTCTAGAATGGCCCCATTTCCAAATATTGTCACATTCTGAGGCCCTAGTGTTTGGAAATTCAACATATACTTTGGGGAGATGCAGTTCAGCCCACAATGGTCATTTCTAAAGTTTACACAAAAGGCCAGGCATGGTGGCTCACACCTGTAATCTCAGCACTTTGGGAGACCTAGGCGGGTGGATCACCTGAGGTCAGGAGTTCAAGACCAGTCTGGCCAACATGGTGACCTCGTCTGTACTAAAAATACAAAAATTAGCCAGGCGTGATGGTAGATGCCTGTAATCCCAGCTACTCAGAGCAAGACCCTGTCTCAAAAAAAAGAAAAAAAAGTTTACACAAAAAAATGTGAAGTACTTAGCAACCAAAGTGAGTAGAAAGAATACAGGTCTAGCAATTTACATAGCTAATTATTTCACTTTTTTTTTTTTTCTTTCCAGGATGGAGTCTTGCTCTGTTGCCTAGGCTGGAGTGCAGTGGTGTGATCTTGGCTCACTGCAACCACCACCTTCCAGGTTTAAGCAATTCTCCTGCCTCAGCCTCCGGGGTAGCTAGGATTACGGGCACATGCCCCTCCGCCTGCTGGCTAATTTTTTTTTTTTTTTGTATTGTATTGTTAGTAGAGATGGGGTTTCATCATGTTGGCCAGTTTGGTCTCAAACTCCTGACCTTGTGATCTACCCACCTTGGCCTCCCAAAGTGCTGGGATTACAGGTGTGAACCACCACACCCAGCCAATTATTTAACTTTTTACATTACCATTTTTACATTGTTGATCTTAGAAGGTTACTAAAATGTCTTGATTCAGTCTTATAAGCCAAAAACAAATAGTAGTATTAACTATTTTGCAGAACTGTAGAAATAATATAAATAAAATGGGAGTACATAGAAACTCAAATTCCTGTTCAATTGTTTGTGTAAGTATGATTGGCACTAAAAATGAACTACAAGCCTAAGTAGATATTGTAAGTAGTTAATTCTTAGGAATA
This sequence comes from Symphalangus syndactylus, assembly GCF_028878055.3. NCBI lineage: Eukaryota > Metazoa > Chordata > Mammalia > Primates > Hylobatidae > Symphalangus > Symphalangus syndactylus. The sequence goes on from NC_072438.2 coordinate 31,067,554, forward strand.
AATAGAGGTCCTGACTAAAAATTTCTTACTGAAGATTAAAAAAAAAAAAATGTGCTTTTCTGTATTGAGGTCAAAACTCAAAATTAAGATGATCCCTGATATACTTCCACTGCAAATTGAATTGAATCAAACCAATGAATGAATGAAAAGTCCAAAACTCACCAAAAAAAAGAAAGGAAAAATAGCTTAATGCTTGATTTGCAAAATAAGAGTAGTATAGTTGCCCAAGAGAGATCAGTATTTCCCAGCAATTACTTATCTTGAAGTTAAAGCCATGGCTTGTAATTAAGAACATACTTTTCATCAAAGCCTGTGCTGACTACCCCATGTAAATTATGTCCACCCCTGGTAGTCTATCATAGCAGGTAGCTCTTTCCTCTATAGCATCTATCACAATTTATAATTATATATTTAAGTCAGTGTTTACTTGTCTACTCTGCGTTTCCCATATTAGATCTTAAGTGTCTAGAAAATGAGGACGATGTCTCTAGCCCCTAGCGTAGTGACTGTCACACAAAAAGGGCTCCATAAATATCAGTTTAATGAATAAATGGATTGGTGAGTTTATGGATGAATAAAAACATTATTACTCTCTCTAGACATCCTCATTTGACAGAATTCTCTTCGGCAAATATAACACAATAAATTGTACATTTATTTACATGCCATTACAGGGAGATATTGGATAAATTCATGGGACTTTGTTGGAAAAATCCTTTAAAATTTTCAGCAACAACATATTTTGAACATCAAGGATATCTGTGACTTGTTACAGTTCTTTCTTTTGTGTCTGAGGAAAGGTACACATCAGAACTGTGGAGCTGAAATACTGGAAAAAGAACAAAGCAAAGCAAACAATGTTAGTGCAAATGAATAAGAAAAAGTCGAACAAGATATAGATGAAAGTGAAAGGCAAATTAAGCCGAAGTCCAAAAAATAGGATAAATATGGAGATATAAATAAGCCAGGTTAAAAAACTTAATGTAATATTTCACATTTCCGCAGTTTGGACCACAGTAATATGTTTTACCTTATTTTTCATTACTAAACACATTGGTTAATATCCCCATTGAATTTCTACCTTGCAGCACTCTTCTTCCCTCCTCTATGCCTAGAACACCTCCACTTGCCTGTCACTAGTTTTCTCATTGTATTGTCTCTGAAAACCCCTTTGAGAATCCAATTTCTCCATTACAACCTTCTTATTTAATCTATTGAAGAGTTTGAGACTCGGGGTAAAGAGACATGCAAGTTCACACAATTAGTGACAATGCCAGGACTAGAATACAAAAAGAGAATTCTTTCTACTGTGTTCCAAAGTCTATGATTTCTAGCATTCTTTACTCCAAGACTTGAAATAGTTTACACTATTGTCAACTGAGCCAGACCATGTCTATCTACTTGGGTCAACAGAAGGAACAGGAAATGTTAGCAGAGGGAATGAATCTATTGGATGATACTTACTGTCAAACCACAGGTAAACATGATAGTGCCATCCAGTATATTTATATCTTTCCTTTTTTTTTAAATTTTTATTTTATTATTATACTTTAGGTTTTAGGGTATATGTGCACAATGTGCAGGTTTGTTACATATGTATCCATGTGCCATGTTGGTTTGCTGCACCCATTAACTCGTCATTTAGCATTAGGTATATCTCCTAATGCTGTCCTGCCCCCCTCCCCCCACCCCAAAACAGTCCCCAGAGTGTGATGTTCCCCTTCCTGTGTCCATGGGTTCTCATTGTTCAATTCCCACCTATGAGTGAGAACATGCGGTGTTTGGTTTTTTGTCCTTATGATAGTTTACTGAGAATGATGTTTTCCAGTTTCATCCATGTCCCTACACAGGACATGAACTCATTGTTTTTTATGGCTGCATAGTATTCCATGGTGTATATGTGCCACATTTTCTTAATCCAGTCTATCGTTGTTGGACATTTGGGTTGGTTCCAACTTTTTGCTATTGTGAATAGTGCCGCAATAAACATACGTGTGCATGTGTCTTTATAGCAACATGATTTATAGTCCTTTGGGTTTATACCCAGTAATGGGATGGCTGGGTCAAATGGTATTTCTAGTTCTAGATCCCTGAGGAATCGCCACACTGACTTCCACAATGGTTGAACTAGTTTACAGTCCCACCAACAGTGCAAAAGTGTTCCTATTTCTCCACATCCTCTCCAGCACCTGTTGTTTCCTGACTTTTTAATGATGGCCATTCTAACTGGTGTGAGATGGTATCTCACTGTGGTTTTGATTTGCATTTCTCTGATGGCCAGTGATGATGAGCATTTCTTCATTTGTTTTTTGGCTGCATAAATGTCTTCTTTTGAGAAGTGTCTGTTCATGTCATTTGCCCACTTTTTGATGGGGTTGTTTGTTTTTTCCTTGTAAATTTGTTTGAGTTCATTGTAGATTCTGGATATTAGCCCTTTGTCAGATGAGTAGGTTGCAAAAATTTTCTCCCATTCTGTAGGTTGCCTGTTCACTCTGATGGTAGTTTCTTTTGCTGTGCAGAAGCTCTTTAATTAGATCCCATTTGTCAATTTTGGCTTTTGTTGCCATTGCTTTTGGTGTTTTAGACATGAAGTCCTTGCCCACGCCTATGTCCTGAATGGTATTGCCTAGGTTTTCTTCTAGGGTTTTTATGGTTTTAGGTCTAACATGTAAGTCTTTAATCCATCTTGAATTAATTTTTGTATAAGGTGTAAGGAAGGGATCCAGTTTCAGCTTTCTACATATGGCTAGCCAGTTTTCCCAGCACCATTTATTAAATAGGGAATCCTTTCCCCATTGCTTGTTTTTGTCAGGTTTGTCAAAGATCAGATAGTTGTAGCTATGCGGCATTATTTCTGATGGCTCTGTTCTGTTCCATTGATCTATTTCTCTGTTGTGGTCCCAGTACCATGCTGTTTTGGTTACTGTAGCCTTGTAGTATAGTTTGAAGTCAGGTAGCATGATGCCTCCAGCTTTGTTCTTTTGGCTTAGGATTGACTTGGTGATGGGGGCTCTTTTTTGGTTCCATATGAACTTTAAAGTAGTTTTTTCCAATTCTGTGAAGAAAGTCATTGGTAGCTTGATGGGGATGGCATTGAATCTATAAATTACCTTGGGCAGTATGGCCATTTTCACGATATTGATTCTTCCAACCCATGAGCATGGAATGTTCTTCCATTTGTTTGTATCCTCTTTTATTTCATTGAGCAGTGGTTTGTAGTTCTCCTTGAAGAGGTCCTTCACATCCCTTGTAAGTTGGATTCCTAGGTATTTTATTCTCTTTGAAGCAGTTGTGAATGGGAGTTCACTCATGATTTGGCTCTCTGTTTGTCTGTGATTGGTGTACAAGAATGCTTGTGATTTTTGTACATTGATTTTGTATCCTGAGACTTTGCTGAAGTTGCTAATCAGCTTAAGGAGATTTTGGGCTGAGACAATGGGGTTTTCTAGATATACAATCATGTCATCTGCAAACAGGGACAATTTGACTTCCTCTTTTCATAATTGAATACCCTTTATTTCCTTCTCCTGCCTATTTGCCCTGGCCAGAACTTCCAACACTATGTTGAATAGGAGTGGTGAGAGAGGGCATCCCTGTCTTGTGCCAGTTTTCAAAGGGAATGCTTCCAGTTTTTGCCCATTCAGTATGATATTGGCTGATATCTTTCCAAATATGCAGAATGAGGTAGATAAAACTCCTAAGGAGTCAAAACGTAAAAATGGCCCAAAGATACATAGATACATAAAAACTCTTAATATCAAGGGATGCATTTATGGGCACACAAGCAAAATTGAATGAACAAATTCCTGTTCAATGATGTGATTTGCATGCAGTACAACATGTATAACTTTAAGGAGATAATTTACTTTTTGTTTCTAATCCAGAACATAATTCTCATTAATGTTAATATGTGCCTATCAAGGGAAAACATATCCATTGATATGGGTATTTAGAGATCAAACGATATTTTTAATTTAAAAGTGTAGTACAGTTACACAACATAAAATCAATATTTATTGGATATTAAAATAGTTCATTCCGGTTTGACGTTTACAGAATTTTGTTGGCTAGTTTCTTCATTTACCTTATCTGGAGACTCAAATAAGTGCCTATGAACTATGTAAACTTGTCTCAGGAATTTTATATCTACTGCCATACACAAAGTCCACATAAGACTCAGGGTAATAAGTTAAACTAAACAAGTTAGCAATAAGGATTTTTTACTTATAAGTAGAAGTTTCTTGATTTTATAAATGGCTTAGAAAATAATAGAGTAGAAAATGTTCATGGCTTGATATGTTTTTAAAAGAGAAAAACGATAATTTCTCTGGAAAACAATAATAAAAGAAGGAGAATACTATGAGAAACAAAAGATTCCCTGAAAACTTTGTTTCCTAAGACAAAAATTAAAACTTTTCATTATTCCAATATGTCTTCATATAGAGCTTTCTGGATTGGAAAATACTTTAGAGGAATCGATATATGAATAGACGGTAGAGAGAGAAATGGATGGAAGAGTGTGTATATATGTGTGTGTGTGTAAGGGGGTGTGTATGCACACACTGTATGTATACATATAAAGATTGAAGAGTTTATATATGTGTGTTATGTATATAAAATACACAATTCATGTGTAAATATAATGTACTAGATAAAATAGAATAATATAATCCAGTTACTGCTGGCGTACCTTCAAGGGAGAAACCTCATCACTTCCTGATGTTGTAGATGCTTACAGAGGCTTCCATCTACTCATTGATTCATGTATTTGTTTCATAAGCATTAATTGTCCTCTATTATTGGATACTTCAGATTTTTTTTAAAGTCACCGTTCTTATCTTCAGGGAATACAGAGTTACCGTGAGAAGGTATATGTAAAATATGAATGCCATAATATAGTGGCTTTGAGAAAAATGTGAATGAAGAAGAGAAAATATGGTTAAGAATGGAAGTTGACAAAATTACTATTGTAAGGGAAGTTTGCAGTACAGGGAAACCTCAAAAGAAGATCCTGTAGATTGCAGGGGCAACAGGGCAAAGGCTCGGAGACTCGGTTGCAAGGTCTCTGGCAGAATTGCAAGCCTTGCCCGATGACTTGAATTTAAAATGAAACACTTAAAGCTAAGTGAAACTACATGATTATAAACAAAGCAGGAGTAAATATATTTTCAGGTAAACCTAAATTGCAGGTAAGCAGATGTCACAATATTAATATCCATCAAATAAAATTTAAGGCAAAAGCATTTTATAAGAGAAAAATAGCCATTTATAGCAATAAGTATAATTTACAATAATATAAATGTTAGCTATCAAATAAAATTGGCTCCAAATACATGGAGGTGTAGTTAAAATGTAATATTAATGGGAGTCAATAGCACACTCATTTAAGTTTTTGGCAAATCTTGTTAGCCAAAGTTAATCAGGATATAAAAGCTATGAATTTATACTATATACTACATATGATTTTGTGAGCTATTGTATATTACTATGTATCATAACATTTTATTATCTCCTACTTTATTATATGTAATATAGTGTATGTCTAGGCTAAACATTCTACCCTACAAATAGCAAATTTGCTAATTTGCTAAACATTGCTGATCACAAATCCTTTAGAAGAACTGAACATGTAGTAGGCTACCATTGAAAAGCTAGGTAAATTTTTTAAAAAGTCTATAAGCCATACTATATGATAATGCAACAAAAATAGATATTAATAAGAAAAACATATGTTTAAAATTCTAGAAAAACAAATAAAATTATCATAAGTAACTCTGAGGTCAATACAAATTAAATTTGTCTTGACAATGACATAGAATGCAATGTAAATGAGACTGCCACATATTAATAAAATGCAGCAAATCTCCATCTATAGAGAAATATACAAACCTACATGCACATATTTGAAGCAAGAAATAATGGATATTTTAAAAAGTGAACGTTCAGATCAAGAACTCATAACAAAGCAAATGAAAAACGAGTAAAGTATGATAAAGGTAATAATAATAAGAAATAGAAGAAGGGAATGAATTATATAAACAAGAGGTACAAGAATGAAAAATGCATGTAAAATATGAGTTGAAAAAATACAGTAGTCAAGCCTTGCAATGTTAATTGCGAAAGGAAATAAAAGTGAGGAAAATTACCTATGAAACATTCAAAGTAAGAAGGATTAGATTAAAAACACAATGTTATTTTTAATGTAAAATTACTATAAAAATTGCAAAACATCAATTGCAAAATATATTTAAAAATTATATTATCAAAATTAACATGAGAATCATGTAAGACCAGTTACAATTACAAAACTTAAAAAGATTATCTCCCAAAAATTCTGACAGTGGAAGATGGTTTAGATGATTTTATGAAAAAGTTATGTCAGAATTATTCTTTTCTTATTTAAGCTGTTTTAGAACATAGATAATACTTTATGAAGCTTAGAAAAGATTTATCTATAAACCTTCAAAACTAAAAATGCATCATAGAGTGACTGTGCTTAAGATTATAGATATAAAGATCCTTAAGAAAACACTACAAATTTTGCCTAGTATTAAATAATATAAGATGATGGAATGAACTGGGCCCCCCAAATTTAAGTATAATGGCTTATTATGTTCATTATATTAATAGGCAGATTATTTCCCTGGACAATACAATAGATGACACAAAATGCAATTATAAAAAAACTGCTTTTAAAATTATTAGAAGCATTATGTGGTAAGGTGCTTCTATGCCTTATCTGATTTCAATGTGAATGTTTAAATCTGTCCAGTTATCTACCCTTCCAAGAAATTCTCATCCCATTAATTTCTTGTTAACAACTAGTCTTTATTTCCTTCCTTTCGTGATTAATCCTTATAATTTTTATAAAGCTACATATCAATCCGAAAATTTTTTTCAGATCTTAATTTTTTTCTCTATCTTAACTACAAGTTGTCCCATTCTAGAGGATTCCACTTTCTCTTTTAAATGGCAGCTCCTGTTTCTACACTTTTGCAAACATCTCAAGATATAACCTGAGAATCCTACTACCCTTATCGTGTTTTTTCTGACTGTTATGCATTAACCTCCATTTAAAAAACAAACAAAAGCGAAACTAAAACCTGCTTCTTTGAAGTACATGTCATCTGGCTAAATCATTTGTATTCCTTCCTGGGGTCATCCACAAACATCTGAGTTAATCTTCTCACTCAGCTAAAGACCTTGACCCTTAGTTCTCACTCTTCCTTTTCATCAAATTCCCGCTGTTATACAAGGTAACTCTTGAGCCACACAGAGGATGCATACATTACTGCCCATTGCCACAAATTTGAGCCATACGTTGGCTGCCACTTAAATTTTATCCTCATCAGGAAAAGTCGTATCTCTGAAATAATTAACTCAATGACTTCACTCTCTCTCCCAATCCCCCATTCCTGCAGTTCCTCAACTCGACTCTCTTGCATCACTTCTTCCACCTAACTGGAATACCCAAGGCGTTGACTGGCACACATTCAACTCAGTTGAGTGTCTTTAAGACGATGTGGATGCTTTTTTGTCCTATGAAAGACCAATTATTTTACAATCTCTACACTTCACATTTAGGCTCTAGTGAACCCAAGCACTGTGTAGGCGGGTTAGAACCACTGCTCTCGGGTATTTATGTCTCTACTCTCATTTCTTTCTTCACTGACTTTTCTACTCAGCTTGGATTCCAAGTCTCATCACTTCAAATTACCCTTTTGCCAATAGTTTCAATTCCATTCTTTTATGATCACTTACATTTTTTCTCATGGGTAAAGCTTAAGGCCTCTTGAAAAGTATTGCCCTGAGCTTCTAAGCTGAAAGAAGAATAACATACAACCTTTCATACTGCTATTGTCAATACTTTGTAGTCATTAATAATAAAATGATTTTTGTAGCTGCCCTGCAGTCCTACTGTGTGCATAATAAACTCAATTTTCCATTTCTCTATGACACATGTCAAACCATCTCCATTTGAATCAAATCTCTATCCCCATCATCTCTCACAGATGCCCTTAAATGACAACCTCACAGTAAGAACAGAATCCTTTTAATGAAAACTCCCTGAACTTTCAGCTATCACAGCATCGAGCATATTTGCTTCTGCACAATATTATGTCTTTCATTTAACTGCAATGTAATAAATGTCCTTCCTCCCATCCAAAGCTCACCTCTCAACTTGTTTGCTGAATCCCTACGGCTCCTTCTCCTCAAAGGCTTTGCTTTCTTTCTTATCTGTAGGTAATTGGTTTAATGTTGTCAGTCACAGTCTGGGTTTGAACCATGGCTTCTCACTAAATGGCTGTGTGAAAATGAGCAGGTGACTTATCCTATTCAGACTTATATTTTAAATATAAAATGGGGATATGAAATATGTCTATTTCATACAGTTGTGGTGAGAATTGAAAACAGTAATATTTATAAAGACCTTAGAAGAGTAAGCACAATAAAAGTGACAAATCATTTCTGCACTCCTGTATATTTCAAACCTACCATTATATTCACTTCTAACCAGCATTTACACACTCGCTCCATGTTTTCCTTCAGTAGCTCACGTATTTTCCTCTTCCCATTCACAATCAAACTTATCAGGGAAGTCTGAATTTGGTCTCTGCTTCTGTTTCTCCTTTTCACTCCACAACCTTCCAAAATCTGGATTCTGCTTTTCCAACTCTGCCGAACCTGCTCTTGTCAATGTCAGCGATGATGGCCTTGTAGTTAAATCCAATAAATAATTTCCAGGCCTTATCTACCTGAACACTTGGCAGAATTTGACACTATTGACTGTTTCTCCTTTCTTGAAATGCCCTTTCCCTATGACTTTTCTGTTACTGCACTTTCCTTACTTACCTTATACTTCTGTGACCCTTTCATTTTTGTCTGTTTTGTGAGCTCGTCTTTCTCCTTGGCCTACCCTTTAATGATTGGCAATTTTCAGAACGCTTCCCTAAACTCTTTTACCTGCATATTTTAAATAATTTCCCTGGCTAAAATTTTCTGCTTTCAAGGCCCCAGTTTCCATCTATAACCTGATAGGTCCCAATCTGTAAATCTCCAGCTCAGATGAGGAAGAGTGGGACGATGTTTAAAAACATAAATTTTAAAGACAGGAGACCTATGCTCAAGGTTTGAATTCTTACTTTGCTATTTTCTGGATATCTGATAGAGAAATGATTTAACTACTCTAAGCTTCAGATCAGTTTATTGTAAAAAATTGTTGAAAATAATTTCTTTTATACTGTAATTAAGCATGTGTACATTAAGAGAGTCAGTGACATGTTAAAAAGTGCTTAATACATTTTACCTATTTTTTATTGCCTCTACCTGTAGCTCTTTCTCTTGAATTTCAAACTTGTATGTAAACTAGCTATTTGATACCACTATTTGATTGACCCAGAAAGCCCTCAAATCCAATGTCTGAACATAGTTTCCCAAGTCTCTTTTTCGTAATGTGTTTCTTAACTCATTGAATGGCATAGCTATTAAGAACCTCATTCCCAACACTTCTTTCTTATTTAACACCTTTTTAAGTTTTGTGCATTTGCAGTTATATCACCCTTTCCATTTATATTATTATTTATTTAGGCTTTTTTTCCTGTGATAAATCCTCCTGGAAATGTATCCATTTTATTAATGTCTTCAAAAAAATAACATTTTTATATTTAAGAAATAATTTTAAAGTAATTTTATATTTTATTAATTCTGCTGTTAGGTTTATTATGGCTTACCTTCTTTAGTTGCACACTTTGCACATTAACATTCAGCTTTTCTTTTTTATATATAAGCACTTAGTGTATTTCCTTCTAAGTAAAAGCTTTAATAAGTAGTAGTTTTGCTACATTTGGTTATAACAACTTAAGAACAATAAGTTATTACTCTTAAATAGAAGTGTGTATGTGTAATAACTCTTTCGTTATTAATAGTCTTGTGATCAGAGAATTTGACCATTTATATTGACCTTATTGGGAAATTTATTAAAATCTACATTATGACCCAGTGCACAGGTTTTCTAAATGCTTTAGGTGTTTGAGAATAATGTACATTTTCTTATTCCTGGTTGAAGGAGTTTATATAAGTCTGTTAATTCTAGATTCTTAATAGTCTTCAAGTTTTCTGTATTTATACTCATATTTTCCCATTTATCAAGAATTGATAAACATGTTAAATTTGACACAAGGATGAAGGATTTGTTAACTTTTTAAAGTAGCTTTATCAATATTTTGTTTTATTTATTTGGAGATAGTTTTATTAGGAGCATAGAAACATAGAATTGTTAGAGAATCATGGTAAATATAGCCTTTTATCCTGATAACAATTTATATCCATAAATATACTTTTGACCTTAAGGTATATTTTTCTTCTATTAAGATAGTTATGTCCACTTTCTTTTAAGTTAGTATTTGTTTTGTATTTTTTTATTTTACTTTAAGCCTTTCCATGTCTTTAATTTTTAGCCATGTCTCTGTAAACAGCATATAGTGACACTTTAAAAATCCAAATTGATAATCACTGTCTCTTCTTGATGATCATAATACATTTATAAATTTTTTTATTAAAACATAATTGGGTCTGTTTCTACCATCTTACTTTTAAATTTATACGTGTCTCCCTATTATCATGCTGCTTACATTAAAAAAGTTTAGCTAATGTTTTTTCCTCATATTATTATTTATTTTTTCATCTTTTTAGTTTGTATACCCCTGAAATTTTAACATGCAAATTTAGTTTTAGTAAGTCACAAACTAAACAATATCTTAATCCTCTTTTGTAATAATTTCAGAACCGTAGTACTCTCTAAATTAGATCACTCTCCTTCTGACTTGCATAATATACAAAACGTGGCAAATTTTAGTTTTATTTTCCTTCCATGTTAAATATATTCTTTCAAATTTTCTTTCTTTCAGCTGTGTCATAATGTCTCACTTTTGTTTATTTTCGTATGGTTTATTTCACACTTTTCTTCAAGAATGGTTTTGCTGATGATATGATTCTAAGTTAGCAGTCATTTCCATCAGCAGCTCTCTTGCTACTGCTTGCTGGCTTCCAATGATGCTCCCTGTTTATCTATTTGTTGGTTATATGTTATTTCTCTTTGTCTATTTTTAAATTATTTAAATCATTTTTAGAATGAACAATTATTATATTCTACTTTATACATTGAAAACATTCTAATATAGGACTCATAGGAACAAGAAATAAAAGGCAAATCACTACAAGAGACAGTGTTCAGAGGGAAATAAATGTGGAATTGGAAGTCCAGGGTTTCTGTCCCTATTATGTCACATCTTAGATGTATGACCTTGGGCAAATCACAAAAGCCCCTCTAGCTCCAGCATCTCCCTCTTTCAAGTGAGTATCCCCCTCATAGGGTTATCAAGAGGACAGAAGGAGATAGCATATGGAAACAATTACCCGAGAGCCTAGTTCAGAGACATGCCCAAGAGATAATGCTAAATCAAGAGAAGAAAAGGAAGCTTATTCAACCCCTGACGTGGGTCATCATGTGTGAATTGTACACAAGCTGCTCATGCCATCTGGGGTTCAGGAAGCAGTCTGATAAGTTAAATACACCAATATTCAAAATAGCTAACATTGTTGAACATTAACTATGTCTCTTAGACTGCTTTTAAAGTTTTCTTTTTGTCTTTATTCTTCCAAGATTTTACTACAATATGTTACAATTTTGACTCCTTTACATTTATCCTGCTTGAGGAACATTCCAATTCCTAGATTCATAGATACATATTTTCATTGATATTGGAAAATCGATTTTCATCTCTTTACGTATTGCCTCTCCTCTATTCTCTTCATCTGGGATTAAATTATGTGTTTGTTAAAATTACTTATGTTATCCTTTATATCTTGTAACCTTTCATTCATATTTTCCATCTTTTTTCTCTCTGCTTCCTATTGACTACTGTTGAATATGTATACTGGTTCTCTAATTCTCTCTTTAGCTGTATCCGTTCAGTTGTTTAATCTAGTCAAAGTTTTTATTTCAACCAATATATGTTTAATTTTAGAAGTTATATAATCTAAAATGCATCTTTTTATTTCTAATAAACTGAGTACCTTTAAGACAGCAGTTTTTGTTTTATTATGTCTCATATAGAGTATTCTTTTATCTTCTGAGTCTGACATTTACAACAACTGCAGAGATTTTTGACTTAATTTCTCATTTTTATTTTTAGTTTTCCTTTATGATGATCCTTAGACATAATGGCTTGCTTTCCTCTTTTGGGAATCTTGAACTATGTGTTTCTTAAACAGTGAAAGTTCAATGAGCATAAATTAAGGGTTAGGAAGCTTTGTGCTAGAAGCCAATGAATGCCAGAAACTTGTGAGCATTTCAGTCCTTTCTGATAATCTAGACTCAAGTTCTCCTTCCCAACGTCCTGCCATTTCCCAGTGGTATTGTTGCTATTAATAATTCCCCAAGGGACTTCAGTCATTGAACTTCAGCAACTGTGGTTTCTCTCTAGCTTTTAGGCCTTAGTTTATTTTGTCTTCAGTCCTAATTTATAGGACATACATATACATTTATGTGTCTGTACATATACATTTATAGGACTATACATATCCCTGCATATTTATCCTCCAAACAAATGAACAAATCAAAAATGTTTACAATGTACTACTTTTCTCCATCCCCATTTGCAATATTCCTGTTAAGATGACCATAATCTCCCGCTTATATTACTTAAACAATCCCTTAACTTTCTCCTCCTCTCAATCTGATTCACGTCTAATCCATACTTTCCATGTAGTTAAAGTGCAAGTCTAAATATATATATTTGCTGCTTGAAACCATCCAATGACCTCTCTTTCCTTCAGATAAAAGTCCAAGCCCCTTGTCAAGGTTTTCTCCTATGGTGCCCACATAAAATGACCATCGCTTGCCTTCTGATCTTATTTCTCATTACTGCTCAATATTCCTCTGCTCACATTCTACATTTCAGGCAGTATAAATACTTCATCTTGTTTCTCTTTGTCATGTACACTCTCCCCTCTAGAACCACGAGTATGCTATTTTCTATTTGGGATATCCTCCTTCCTCCCAGATCCCTACCCTCATCTTAAGTCTCCATTTCTTACCTCTACCAAACAGAGTCTATTCATTCCTCCTTGGTTCCATTTAGATATAACTTCCTTCAGTAAATCTTGGAACACTATACTAGATTGGGCATCCCTTCTAGATGCTCCTATGAAACACTATGTTTCTTTTATTATAGAACTTGTCACACTTTATTATAATCACTCTTTATTTGTTTGAATTCCCAACTAGACTTTACACTCCATGAGAACAAGTATTGTCTACTTCGTTTATGATTGCATCCCAGATATGTAGCAAAGCACCTTGCATTGGGGTGCTCACAAAATTGCCAGCTACCACATAGTCGCTCATTCTTACTTTAAAAAAATCAGATCTATAGTTCAATAAAGATTTCTTAAATAAATGCCTTAAATATAAAAGCTCAATAATTTTATTAAAGAACTAAAAGATATTTATGGGTTACAACTAGTGACATCCTTGTACTTTTCTAAATAAAACTTACAGTAAAAGTGAAATTATGAAAATACCTGGTTACTTGATGTATCAAAACATTTTTTCTTACAGTTTACATATAGCATAGTATTTTGTCTTACGTTCATTTTCACGCAAATTATCCTAATTGATATTTGAATTTCACTATGATCAGTTTGTCACAGAGTCCAGCCAAACCACAGTATCCCACATGCTACACCACCCACTGTCTCTAACCATTTTGTCCTGTCAGAGGCAGATCAAGCAGCCCTGAGTGTAATCACATCAAAATCGATTTTCATGGCTGAGAGAAAAATAACGGAAATTTCTTTAATGTAGTAAATGTGTGTGTTCCTTTTGGTTAACCAAAATAGCCTATATATCAGACCTGTCAAAATTAAGTGTTCTTGATTCAGTGCTCATCCATCGACTTGTATACAAATTACAAAGGCATACTGTGGAGCACTATGATGCAATCTTCATGCTTCTCTGGACTGCTCTTGCGTCTCCCTCAAATGAATAATACCACCAAGTTACAAAGCTACAAGCCAATATACAGTGTGAATCCCCAAGCATCTTGCTCTATGTTAGGATAGTACTTTAAACCTATCACTTCTTTGGTCAATAGATTCTCCCATCATGAGATGTTCCCAAACAGTAACAATGGTAATATTTGGATGGGATCTGAACCAAATCAAATACCATCCTTTTGAACTCTTTTCAGTGTCTCATTTTCTTCTTCCTATAATCATTTGAGCAAAGGAATCACTTGCTTAAATATCAGTGTTCATTTATCTGAAGCCATTCAGGGTGATCAACCATGTTCAAATATGATCCCAATGATATGGTCACTCTACCTACACGATTCCATGTTGTCTCAAAGCAGATACATTTTGAAAAAGCTTGCACAATTTCTTTTTTTTTGTCTTTTTTTTTTTTTTGGTTTCTTGGTAAGCACAATCACAGTTGCATGTGATTAACCTGATTGATTCAGACTACACTCTTTAAAGGTTAGTAGTTCACTACTAAACTTTGACTACCAAGATAAGTGGTAAATAATGGCTTATAATAATGGTAATGTACAGGTGCAAAGTCAACTAGAAAAATAATAATGCTTTTATTACTAAGGACAGAATGAGGTTCAATACATTAAAGAACTGACCCATGATATAATTGTGAAAATTGCTGACTAATATATAAATCATTAGGTTAACAAATAAACCACTTTTATAAAAATAGAATACAGCATCCATTTACAAACAGCAAGAAATAAACCAAAAACTACTTCAAGTTCAGTATACCTAATGTATTATGCTGAAATTACAGAATTATTTTTTTGGCCTGAAGTAAAAATGAGTATACATTAAAATGTGCATCATATAAACAATGCCAAGATCAGTTCAAAAGAAACTTCTGGTAGTGTGGATACTCCCATTAAAAAAAAAAATAAAGTAAGCTTTCCTAATATCCATCCTTTTAAAATCAAGCTTATTTTCTTAGCTCTGTTTTCTTTATTAAAATCAAACTCTTCTAAGCTCAGATGAAAACAAGATCAATTTTTAGAGTTTGGTAACTTGTGAACAGCAATGAGAAATTGGTTTGCATGTCTGATAATGGAAACCTTGCTAAAAGTCAGATTTCTGTTTTAAGCTTCTGGGATTTCTGAACAAGGTATCATGGTTACATATATGAGCAACCAGTGATAGTACTGTTTATCAATATTCAAATTTAGTAATCTTTACTCTAATTTGATGCTACAATTCATTATGTTCACTGAGTTATTTTTAATAGCAGACAATATGATATAGTTGAAAAAACACTGAACTTAGAATTAAGAGTTCTTTGTTTCAACTTTATTTTCTGAATCTGGCTGGCCCATTAAACAAATCTGTCTTGCCAGTGAACAAACTCCTTTCAGCATTTTTTTAAAATCTTTTTTAAAAAGCCAGTTTTCTTGAGCTCTAAGACTATGTGTGGCTAAAAAAAATATTTCTTATTGGTTTTTCATCTTTAAAAACCTAGAAGAATTTTTTTGCCATCCTTTAAGATCTTTGAGGCATTTAGGATTTTAAAAATCTAATAGCAGAACTTTTATGGATATATGGTAATTAAGTATTGACTGAAATAAAATCTGAACTGGTTTTGATAAGACTCTCCTTCAAAGACTGATGAAAATGTTGTAAAAAGGCCAACCTAAACAGAGTGATAAGAAATCCATTCATACCCTCTCACAGACTTTCGATTCTAGACATTCCAGCTTCTAGATGGCATGTCTCATGTGATGCATATTAGCATAATCAATAGGGAAATTGATCCAGTAAAAAGATGAGGAGGAAGAACTGACAAAGGCATTTCCTTCTTGAAGCACGTATTTAAAAAAACATAATTTCTGGCTGTTATGTAACAGTAGAAATTTCTTGACCTGCCCAGACTTTCAGGATGAAAAATAGCCCTCACAATCTGTAAACTCTTAAAAATTAGGCCACAGAATAAGTTAATACAGAAAACCATTATTATTGTAGGATCTATTAAATTGTAGAGATCTTGGTGATTGTGTGTCTGTAGATTTCAATATGTTTCAAAATCATACACTAAAGTCCTGGCAATGCCTCGTTAACAACTGTGTGGGTTCAATACATCAGCATTATAATGTGTATATTATATGTGTTTTATGCACATAATGAAGTTGTTAAGTGAACATTCACTCACTCATTTGCAAGTATTTATTGGACATTTACTGTTTGTAATGATACACTAATAAGTGCTCTTATTTAAATTCATATTAACTTTGCGATAGCAAGGATTGGACATATTTCTTCCATTTTGCTGCCTGAGTTCAAATTCCATTTTCATCACTTACCTGTTACATGAACTTGGACAAATTATCCAACCTTTTTGTGATACATGTTTTTCTCATTTATAAGATGGGGATAAAAAGAACAGGAAAAGTCATGGAAGTTTTTTGATGATTAAGCTAAATAATGTATTTAAGTGTTTAGTGTAGCAAGTTATAAATGCTATACATGGTAACTGCTATTATTTTCTTCATTTTAAATACCCCAAACTAAGACTATAGAAAGAAAATACCTTGTCTGTGAGTACGTAGGTTATAAGTAGAAGAGTGGGGATTTAGACACTATTTCTTTAAATTGAAAGACTTATTTTTCCTCATCTTTATAAAGATTATTAATTTTATCTACATAATGCCAAGATAGACTGGATTAAAAAAATGTAGTACATATACACCATGGAATACTATACAACCATAAAAAGGAATGAGATCATGTCCTTTGCAGGGACATGGATGGAGCTGGAAGCCATTATTTTCAGCAAAATAATGCAGGAACATGAATGGAGCTAGAAGCCATTATTCTCAGCAAACTAATGCAGGAACAGAAAAGCAAACACCATATGTTCCCACTTATAAGTGGGAGCTGAAAGATGAGAACACATGGACACATTGAAGGGAACAACACACACTGGGGCCTGTGAAGTGCAGGGAAGGAGAGCATCAGGAAGAATAGCTAATGGATGCTGGGCTTAATACCTGGGTGATGGAATGATCTGTGCAGCAAACTACCATGGTACATGTTTCGTATGTAACAAACCAGCAAATCCTGCACATGTACCCTGGGACTTAAAATAAAAGTTGAAGGAAAAAGAAACTGTAAAAAATAAAATAAAATAAATAATAATAATGAATAAGACTTAAATGCAAATGGCACCAACCCTCTTCTTTTTCCTCTGCTTTCTTAATTCCAGTAAGAAATTAATCTTTCTATTTCTTGGTTTATTAGTTTTAAATATTCTTCATTATCTTCTATAATGAAGACTTAACACCCAAATATCTTCACCATCTACTTTGCATTATTTCATTCACCCAGTAAAGTTATATCAAAATAGTTCAGAAAGCAAATTTCAATGTTTGCCTTATAGATGCTAAGTAATTATTATTTGCTCCTCAGCCAAGTCAAGCACTATGTTCCAATTATCTTTCTTGTGCAATATTTTGTTAAGATTTAAATGATTTTTAAAATTAATTTTTGCATAACTTATGTCCCTATTATTAATTTTTCTTAAATTTTTCAAAAATTATCAAATGACTTTTGAGTCCTCTTTCTTAGAGGGCCAAACACATTAGATCATCTACTTATTTATTCCCGCTGGAGGTACTGCTCCATTTTCCTACTCCAGTTTCAACAGTTTGTATGTCAGGCCAGGTATGCTGCTCTCATGCTGGGATTTCTCTTTTCTCCCTTCTTCAAGACAAACCCACTCTTTCTGGATTCTTGGTCTTCTTTCTTGATTATCTTCTTGTTTTGATGGAACACATTTTGAGATGCTAGAATAGTTGCCTAAGAAAAGGTGCCTGAGCAGTAAGTATAGTTGACTCTTGAACAACACACATTTGAACTCTGTGGATTCGCTTATAAGTGGATTTTTTTCCACCTCTACCACCCCTGAGGCAGCAAGACCAACTCCTTCTCTTTGTCCTCCTTTTCTTCAGCGTACTCATATGAAGACAATGAGAATGAAGATTTTCATGATGATCCACTTCAACTTAACGGATAATAAATAGATTTTCTCTTCTTTATGATTTTCTTATTAACATTTTCTTTTTTCTAGCTTACTTTATTATACGAACACAGTATATAACGCATATACCATACAACATACGTGTTAACTGATTGTTTATGTTACCAGTAAGGCCAACACTAGGCTATTCATAGTGAAGTTTTGGGGAGTGAAAAGTTATATGCAGATTTTTGGCTGCACAGGGCTCAGCACCTTTAACCCCTGTGTTGTTCAAGGGTGCACTGTGGTTTGCAAGTTAACGTGTCTGAAAATGTATTTATTCTACTCTCATATTTGATAGTTTGACTAGATGTAAAATCCTATGTTTTCAGCCTGACCAACATGATGAAACCCTGTCTTTACTAAAAATGCAAAAAATTAGCCTGACGTGGTGGTGGGTGCCTGTAATCCCAGCTACTCAGGAGGCTGGGGCAGGAGAATCATTTGAACCCGGGAGGTGGAGGTTGCAGTGAGCTGAGATTGTGCCACTGTATTCCAGCCTGGGCGACAAGAGCAAAACTCTATCTCAAAAAAATAAAAAATAAGAAAATAAAATGAAATCTTATGTTGGAATTGTTTTTTCAGAATTCGAAAGGAATTACTCTATTCTTATGTAGTTTTTAGTTTTGCTTAAGATGTCAATTTCCATTCTACTTCTTCCTTTATGTGTGACATGTTATTGTCTCCATGGGAATATTTTGATTTTAATTTATTCTAGTTTCAGGCATTTTATGATGATAGGACTTAGTACGGGTCCTTTTTCCCTTCTTTTAAATTGTTCTGAACACGAATGGGTCTTCAATTCTGAGAAATTTCCATGCACTATTTCTCTGATAATTCCCCCCTTAAAATTTTTTTCTCTCTTTTTTTTTTTTCTTGAATTTATGTTAGCCAGATGATGGACCTCCAGTTTGTCACTTATTATTTAAGAAATATGCCCTTTTTTCTACTTTTAAAAATATTGGCCTTTTGATTCTACTTTCTTTGATATTTCTGTTGAATTTTTAATTGATGCTGTCTTTTCAAGAGATATATATTGTTCTCTAATTATTCCCTTTGTATATTACCTTGCTCTTATTTTAGGAATGTTGTATCTTCTCTTATCTTTCCAATGTTAAAAATTCAGTGTGATTTGTCTGTTTTGTGTTGAGATTTTTCCTGCTCTCTGTCCTTGTTCATGGCAAGCTCCCTCCATTATTTGTTTCAATCTCCTTCTTCCATGCTGACGTTTCTCATATATGCCTGTTGATTTCTGAGTACCCACTCTAATTTCAAGTGAAAGCACTAACGAGATGATTAGAAGCTCTAGGTGAGCAAGGCATCACTGTTGCGCGATTGAGACAGGAACTAAACACTCTTTGCCCCAGTGAACTCAAATGTTTTTATCTGCATATCTTTCTGTGCATTTTCTAGGCCCATTATGTGCTTAGTTATCATCCTTGTATTTCCAGAGAAGAATCTTCCAATCCACTATCTTTAAATGACAATGCAGTGGAAAGAATAAAGCATAAACCTCCGTAATAAAATTCCGGGAGCTAAGAAGAAGAATGAGGGTCTTATTATTTAATATGCAGAGTTTTGTTAATATCTCTATTATCATTATTGTGCTGCTTATCTGCAAGAGCTGGAGAATCTTGACATTAATTTCTCTGCATAGCAAGCTTTCTCCCACTATGAGTGAGAGGGATAGCTACACAGATACAGAGGATAAAGAGAGAGTTTCATGAATATAACTACTCCTTCTTCAAACTTTCAACCAATTCCAAGCCTTATAGGAACTTCTAAAGTAGCTGATGCCTCAAATGCCTGAGCTAAGATTCTGCAACATGGGCTTGCCTTGCTTCTCATTTGATACTTCCTTAAGTATAGGTAATTACTACATTCATTAATTATTAGATAATTTTTTTCATATCTTAACATTTTTGAACATGGGGAACTATATTACAGTTATTGGCAATATGGCGGCTTGTATTTTCCAAAGATGATTGTAAAAGTATCTTCTATCTCACATGTATTGCTTTTATTATGACTTTGCCATGTTTTATTACGACCTTGTTGATGACCTATGTTTATTATGACCTATGTTTTTATTATGACCTTGCCATCAAGACATGGAATGTACGTCTTTTCTCACCGAAACTGGTTGAATCTTTGTGACTGCCTCAACTGACAGTGTAAGGTGCAAGTGAGGCTATGTGACTTGAAATAGATTATAAAGAGAGATACAGCTTCTGCTTAGCTGTCTCACTTGGGATCTTTGATCTTGCAACTCAGCTACCATGTTGTAAAGAGGCCAGGGCTACATGTAGAGGCCACATGTATGTGTCCTGGCCAATAAGCCCAGCTGAAGTCCTAGATGACAGCTAGTATTAATCGCCATCCATGAGAGTAAAGACTTTGAGATGACCCTAGCCCCAGCCTGCATCTAATGACAACTTCGTTGTTGAAGTTGTCATATGAAACCCTGAGCCAGCCAACCCAGTCAGCTCCCAAAACTGTGAATTACAGTAATGAAAACATTGTTGATTTAAGCTACAAAGTTTGGTGTGGCTTATTATGCAGCAATAGATAACTGAACATTTATCATTATAAATTTAACAGTTATAATTGGCAGTGATTTTTCTTCCTTAATGAAACAAACTAACGGTGCATCTTATAATAAATGACATCACAGATTCAGAAAATATATTAGTATTCTATTTTCTGTCTTGCTAACTTCTCTTCTGCTTTCTATGCTCCAAAATGTTGTCCTCTCTGGTTTACCAATAGTTCCCCTGGTCATTTTATTTCATTTTCCTATTCTCATTTTAGTGAGATGTTTGGAAGGACTTGTAGTAAGTGTGTGTTCCATCTGCTGTGCATAGCTAAGCTCATCATGTTGTTTATAAGGTTCTGTACCTGTAGATAGAGACTCAGTGTTGATGGCTACCTAAAAACGTGTGTGTGTGTGTGTGTGTGTGTGCATCATTACCTAGGTCTTATTTCTTTACTTTAGTGATATCACGTTAATGCTTTGTAACTGTTCATTCAATGAAATCCTTCTGTGCAAAAAATAGAAATATAACCAAAAGTGGACTAAGATTTAATTCAGTAGAGCTGTATTATAAGACATTTTACACACTTGATTATGGAGTGACAATAAGCAATTCAATATAACTTTCTGATCCTCAGTTTCTATAAGGACAAAATGGAAATATCAATTCTAACAGGAATTTTACACGATAATTTAATGAGATATGTGAAACTTTGTCTTACAGTAGTTTATATATAATTCTAATAAATGATTACTCAATATGAATCTACTTAACTTTCTTCATTATTTTAATGGTACAGTTATAAATTAAGTTTTAAAAAGCATAAAATATCCCTGAACTATTCATCATGTTGAGTTTTTCACCATACTTTGTATACTAATTTCTCATCCTGAATGAGCTTAATTATAGAATTGCCTTTTATCTCCCCAGCATCTATTCCTTTTTTTTTTTTTTTTTTTTTTTTTTCTGGTAACAGAAGATCAATTTTCCTCATTGGTTTTGGTCTTGTTAAACTACCCAATCATGTGTCTCTGCCCTCCCTTTGGTAAAGGATATGTAAAAGTTCAAGGTAGGCCATGACTAAGTTTTCTCCCAGAAATTTTAATATTGAATTGAGCTACACAGAGTTTAAAAATGGCCAGCCGGGCATGGTGGCTCATGCCTGTAATCCCAGAACTTTGGGAGGCTGAGGCGGGCAGATCACGAGGTCCGGAGATCGAGACCATCCGAGCTAACAAGGTGAAACCCCGTTTCTACTAAAAATACAAAAAATTAGCCGGGCATGGTGGCGGGCACCTGTAGTCCCAGCTACTCGGGAGGCTGAGGCAGGAGAATGGCACGAACCTGGAAGGTGGAGTGAGCTGGCAGTGAGCTGAGATCGCGCCACTGCACTCCAGCCTGACTTCCTCGCAAAAAAAAAAAAAAAAAAAAAAGCCACATTTCAGTCATCTACAGGTAACATTTTGAAGAAACTGCCCTTTGATGCTTGCTGCCTAGATTCTTGGAATTGCCTTATGTGCCCTTGCTGATATGTGTTTGTTAAACTCTTCCTTTGAATCTTTGAGCTATTCTGTCTTCTTCCTAATACATTTCTGGTTTTATGCAAATGAATCAGAATTTGTTCTTGTTACATGCAACCAACAAATCCTAATTGATCATTGATATGCTGAGAATTCATTTCTAACAAAAGGGCAACCTGTATTTGAAGGTAAGTCTGACAATATAAATGAGCTCAATTTAACTGGCTTATTATTTCTCATATTCTGTCCATAAAATACTTTCTCATTCTCAAAATAAGATGTTCTTATGTACATTACAGCCAGATTATTCACTTTCCATTTCTTTGAGATTTCAACAAATATAATGGTATAGAGAGATGTGCTGGGAATATATAAAAGCAAGCCCTAAAATAGACTGGGTGAAATTGCCATCATTTGAAAGAAAAATTTGTTTCAAATAAGATAACCAAATATGTCTTCACTGAACAGGTAAACATGTTAAATACACTTATCTAGGAATCTAGTTGCTGTAATTCAGTAAATCAACTCATAGTTTTAAATTCACACGTCATTGGAAGTTTTCTCCTTCTACAAGAATTTACTTGGCATGGTGGGAAACAGAAGTGAGTCCTCTGTGAGCTGTTGCTTAAATAAAACACAAGGGAGACATTCATATGATGGGCCTCTGAACACATTGCCAAATTATAATTATCCATAAACAATGACCAGAAACCCAGAAAAAAATCTATTAGTGTTGCCATGCCTTCTAAAAGCTCTTCCTTTGATGATTTCTATTGCTACTCAGAGTCACATTATTACCAACTGATAGGTGGCACAGATGGCTCAGTGCACAGAGGTTTGTTTCTGTCAGGGTTGATGCTATTTCTTCATGTCTCTCTCTTTTTTTTTTTTTTAATGGAGATTTGGCATATTTCAATTTTCTGTATTTCTCGGATAATTCTACTGTATTTTTGTTGTTGTTTTCACTTAATTTGTCAGAATGTGGTTTATGTATATGGGGCACTAGCTTGGCTCCCTTTGAACTCATGGTAACAGGAGACAGCTCTGTTTATTTTCCTTCTGCTGTTTGTTTGAAAAATACTCTAGCTGATTTGGCTTTCACCATAAAGCAAGAAGCGGGCCCTGAGAATTTCAGCCCTAGAATCTGAGCATGCGTGCACATGTTATCTTGGGCTTTATAATGCTTTCTCAACTTTAGTCTTTCCCTTGCTTTTCTTACTCTCTGTCTCTCTCTTCCTCTCTCTCTCTCTCTCTCCCTCCCTCCCTATTTTTCTCTCTTTCTCCTTCTCTCTCTCTCTCTGTTCATTTTCTTCCTACACACCACAGACATACACACATACCACACACACACGTTTTCACCATTCATGGACACTGTCATTACTATGTATGGGAGAAATTCAATAATGCAAAGTAAAACTATCAGCTCCAAACTCTCCTATTTCAAATTACTTTCCAATGTCTGCTTGCGCTATTTCCATTTGTTTTCTTTTTTTCCCCCTCTCATTATCCTTATTAATTCTTCTGCATTGCTATAATCTTTAGCTTGCTTAGGAATTTGACTGAAGAAAATCGTAGCAGAAGCTTTGGGTCTCCTACATTCATGAATCCACAGAAAGTTTTAGGGAGGATTAAATGGCCCCGTCGTTGCCACTGTTCCCATGATCTTTGATATAAATTTTCCGAGTAAGAAATTCAGACTAATTTCTCTAACCACAAACTTCCATCTCGTATATACTTCAAGAATCAATTTTAGCTACTAGGGTTATTTGATTTCACCTTCCCAAAACTTTCATTTAATATACTCTTCTTACAAAGTTTACATATATTCAAAAGTTCACAGGCAATGAATCTGTAGAACATATGAATATACAGTATTTCCATGTAGCTTCCACCATATTCCTTATAAGTGAGTCTCAGAATTATATTTCAGAATAAGGACCAAAGGGGCTTTTAGGAGAATAGTATGTCATTAACTCACCTTCAGGCATTTTAACTGTTATCAGCTGTACAGTTTAGTTTTATTACAACAGACATTATTGTGATAACTTTTCCTACTTTATCTTTGCAATTTATTGAAGCAGTTAATTTCTCAAAAAGTAAGAACATTTTTTCTCATTAGAAATTCCTTCATGGCCTCTTTAATACATGTTCCTTGCTATTTAGAAGAACTGCTGATAAGTGATTTTGACTTGTATCCTCAATAATGTGAGATGTTTAAGGGAAACTTGGCAAACCACTTAGGGTCTGAAGCCATTTCTTAAAACCGGCCCCAACTGATTAATTTCTGTCTCATTACTACCCTCAACATTCAAAAAGTTCCCAAATTGCAATGGTCAGCCAAATCTACTTATAAACTTCCTAAAGAAAAAGTTTTTACTTTGTTTAATAAATTATTTTTTCTCAGATTATTGTTTTTTCTTTGATTATTTAATTCCAGTATTTGACAGCATTGAGTTTGAAGGACTGGATTTATTAGCTCAAAATAAGTGGGAGAGATTTTAATTATCCAATAATTATATACTTTTTATAACTCCAAACCATGTAAATCATCTTCTTTGATCTAATCAACCAGCAAAGTCAGACTCTCTCTCTCTTTTATTTTTTCTTTTGGACTTTGATTTCTCTGTGTGTATTTGTCTAGTTGTTGTCTCCTGACAGAACTCTAGCAAGATAAATGAGGAGAATTTACATCTGAGAACATGACCCAAATGTAACAGCCTTCAGAAAGTCTGGTAAATCATAAGAGGAAATAAGACAGATAAGAATTCAGCGATATGAGTAGAACAGGTATTAAAGAAAGAAAAATTAGAAAAGATTGATACTGACTGTGATGAAGAGTTGAGGGACAAGTTTAACCAGCCTAACATGGAAAGTGTCAATGTTATTCTTCAGATTTTGGTTATGTTTCTCTTTCCATGGACAGTGGTTCCCTTATAAGTCCACGTAATGGTCCACATTTAGAACCCAGAGATTCTATTCTCTAGCTCCTAGGTTTATAGCCTACCGTTCGGACTGGTGAATTTTTCTAAGCACAGTTGGGTAAGTCAATGTTAATTAATGACAAAGTCTTAACAACAACCCCAACATTAATGAATGTCTACCATTCATTAATGACCAACAGAGCTAAAGATATTTTACACACATGATGTTATTTATTTCCTTCTATAATTCTTTATGGTAATTATTGTTGTTCCTATCTTATAGTTGAGAAAACTAAGCCTTAGAGAGATGAAGTGCCTCCTTCCAGGTCCCACAGGCAGTGAGTCACCAACAGGTCTTTGGATTTAGATCTCATCCACTGTGCTCTATTTAAATGCTTGAAGACAGCTGTTCTGCCACATCTACCCTCCTACCCATTTGTCCACCACATTCGCACTCAATGCTTTCCAATTCAAAAAAAAATATAGTAAAGTTTAAGTGTACTACTAATTTTGAATTCTAATATATCTTAATTTCATTGGAAAGCCCACTTTCAGCTGTCACCATATTTATAATAAAACACACATTTATTAGTAACACTATATATTTTTTCTAAGTATCCCTAAAGGTTTGGAAAGTGGGTAATTTTTACATCTATTGCAATGCTATGCTTAAGGCACTGTGTGATAATAAGACCCACAGAGTCCTGCTTCAGCTAGCTTACACCAAGAATCCAAATGCAGAGCAACAAGAGTCTTAAGTAAGTCATCATCAGCTGAGCAGTGGTGAGTTTCATGGGCTTTTCCTGAAAGAGGTGATCTTCAAACATGCTTCTTGAATATTAAGTAGAAAACCAGCTCTGGCCTTTGCAGAGGCATAAAACACCCAAACGGAGTTTGCATGACACAGAAAAAATTTCAGAGACACTATGGAAAGAAAATCAGAAAGGCTGAAAAAGAGGAAATTGAGAAATCACCCAGTTTATGCAAGGTAATGCAAAGGGGGTACTAGAGGTTTAGGAATGACAAATGACTGATTGCCAGAATGGAAGACAAAAGCAACCTTGATAACATTATTCTGAATTGCTCATGAAAAAGCTATTTACAGTACTACCAGAGCATTCTTAAATGACTTCCTGTACTGATGTTGCCTGAATATTAGGAAGAAGACTAATGCATGGTTCGGCCTCTAATTCCACACCTCAAACCACAGGGCACTTGGGCATATCTTTGTGCCTTTCTGAAGATCAGAGCTAGGAGACTGTAAGTCTTTGCCAAGTCCATCTCCATCATTTAGCAGATAAGGAAACCAAGTTTTATGAGATGAAATGACTTGGCTTAAATCACAATGGGCATGAGTTGTAAAACTGAGCACTTCACTGCTTCTCAGGATGCTGGGGAAGCTACTGCAGCAAAGGATTCCTAAAACTAACTGACTTAATTAACACTTTAGGGCAGGGAGGTCACAATACCACCCAGAGACTCTGCTACCCTCATCACATGGTTTCCAAAGACATGGTTTCTCATTTTCATCATGTCTAGCCAGAGAGAAGTGACAATATTGACCATTTCTTGGACCCTGTGATTCTGAAAAACAGTGAAGGTTAAGAAATCTCCTCATCCTTTTGTGCCCTGGTACACACACAATGACTGTTTTTCATATATGTTAGATAACATGCATGAATTACCCCTTGTTTACCTAGGAAAAGGTTAGGCCCAAACTCGAAATTCCAATTCTATGACTCATAAAGAATTAACTACTTATCCCTATGATTATTTGGAACCAGATGTTTGCTAATCAAACTCTGGTGAAGTTTCTCTTCTCCTCCCAGGTCCTGAATTTTTAGCAAACCTTAGCCTGAACTGGTATAAACCCTTGCTTAAAAGCCTTTCCTGAGAAGAGGCTGACCTCAGAGTAAAAATGTCCTGTGGTCTACTATGGGACTGCACAACCCTTACATTTCACATCAGCTCTTTGTAGCCTCTTTCCCTCCCCCTTAATAAAGGGGGAACTCCTGTCTTCCTAACCTCTGAGACATTGCTGATCTTATGGTCAGAGCATGATTCTCACTGCAATAGTCCATTTTCTCTTCCACTTCTTCCCTTTTCAAATAAAGCCTCTCCTTACTAAATCCAGATTTTTTTTCTTAATTTGGCAGAAAAAAAATCAAAAACAACAACAACAAAAAAATA
This sequence comes from Symphalangus syndactylus, assembly GCF_028878055.3. NCBI lineage: Eukaryota > Metazoa > Chordata > Mammalia > Primates > Hylobatidae > Symphalangus > Symphalangus syndactylus. Next base: position 31,094,822 of record NC_072438.2, read on the forward strand.
CCTAGAAGTTTCAACATTGTCTTTGAACCACACCCATCAACATGTGGGCTCAAATACTGGTCTTCTCTATATTCTAGGATCAGTGCCAAATTATGTTTTACCTTTCTTGTGTGTTAGTCTCCTCATTTAAAATAATGATAAAAACAGAATCTGCCTCATAGAGTTTGGGGGGGAAATGCAGGTAGAGTGCTTAGTATATTATCTCCACACAGTAATCAACAAATAAATGACAGCCTATCACATATGAGAATAATGCCCGGCATTTTTAACACCTATTATCTTTTAAAATTCTCATAATGACATTATAACAATATTTAAAAGTTGTATTATTGTTATCGTTTTACAGAAGAGGAATTGGAAACTCAGATTAAGAAAATCGTTTTTCTGACTATAATTCCTATCTCTTTCATCTCCATGTTAAATCATGCATTTCCTTAACTTCTAGAGTATATTAAATGATTACAATCCCCTGAGTTTAACAGTAAAACTACCTTTTGTATTACTGAATCACTTTGCTCCAATGAAATGCAAAGATATGCATCTCCAATATGTACAAAAGAAAGAAAAGTCTTACTTATTTTTCTCAAAATAAGTCATGGAGAAACAAAAGTCCATGTAGACAATGCCGTTGAAAATTTGAAATCTCTTTAACCTGGTTGGCCAGATCAAAGCCCATGGCATGCAACAGTCAATAAAGATGTGCTGAACTACTGCATGGAAAGAAGAAAACATGGCAACACTCCTGGGGAAATGTCAGTCAAATGAGACCACTGAATAGAAACGTAGGAAATGACGTCAATCCCATTACATGTAAAGGCAAAGACATACTTCTGTTTTGTTGTTGGATTAATGATGACTGCAGACATTCTCTAGAATTCCTATTCTGTTCTTATCTACTTCCATTGCATCTCACCGGAAGTAAAATAACAACATATTAAAATGGTTAAATGAGGTATTCGGGGCTGCTTTTGAGTTTAAAATTAGTATTTTCAGAAATTTAAAAATCAAACCAGCTATTATAAAAAATTTTCATATTTCAAGCTCTCAATACATTATGAGGCTCCTTCATGATATCTTTAGGATAATGATAAGATTGTGGCCCTAGAACATTAAACATAAACTGAAAACAGAGAACATGATGGTTTTAATAGTGGAAAATATTTCTCATTAACTGCATGCTTGTCCTTGATCTCCATTATTAGACTATAAGATTCTGAGGACAGAAACAAATTCTTATTCATGTCTGTCTCCATCTGTCCATCCATCTGTTCATCCATCCATCCATCCACCAGTTATAGAACCTCTATTGTATTCTTGACATTGCTTGAATGGAACAGAAGATGAGAACACATTTTTTTTTCAAATGCCACAGTCTACTTGAGGACACAGTTACATACAACTTACAGTGATAGACCCAAACTATGAAAAGTGTTCTAGGAAAAATGAGGTAAATGTTTAGATAAAATAATGATTAATTATGACTAAATGATTAGATGAGGTAAGTACCTGTACCTAGTGTAGTGGGTCATATGGTGCTGACAAACAACAAATACTGAATGAGTGAATAAATTGGACAATAAAAGCCACACTTGATCACGGTGTTTATTTCAGGCTTGACTGAATTACTCATATTTGGTATTGAAAAGGAGTCTTAAACCAGATGATTTCTAGGTCTATGAAGAAAGCCAATTCAATTCAACAGAATTTGCTTTCATAAGGTCCTTGTGCATAATACTGGATTGGTTCTCCTGGAAGCTGACAGATGGTGAATCCTGCCTGTCCAGTCCAAGATGAAATGACCAGGAACCCTGTGCACATACCTGAGGTTGTTAAGGATCTATGTGGTTGGAAAGCAAATAACTCTGCATCAAGTTCCTGAAGCACACTTTCCCCTCTGAGCCTTTTCATAGATTGGCCCTCTTATTCAGTAAGCCTACATATGTGTATATACATGCATGCCATATACACAACTTGAAATCAATTTCTACAGGAAGTTTCTTCGATTATCCCAATACTAGAGAAGGCACTTCTACATGGTACCCTGTACTTTCTCTATTATAATATTTATGACAGTGTTCTACTTTATGTTTAATTTTCTTGATTATAATTTTCATGCAAGCAGAGAGTGAGTCATATTCACCATTATTTCCCCATTGCCTAGCGTAAGTCCTGCCATACAGTCACAGGACAATAATTATTCAGTAAAAAATTAGAGAAATGAGTTTAATGGATTACTAGTCTAGTATTCTCAAAGCACAGCTCTGATCATACTATACTTCCAGTCCGAAACTTGCCCCTGAATGCCAAATGAAGTTTAAACTGCTTAGAGTAGTAGTGTAGGTCTTCTACAATCTAGTCCTTACCCATATTATTGCTCAATCATATGTCAAAAATTTCAGCAACATTGACATTCCGAATATACCCTAGGTTCAAAGGCACTGCACATCAAAAATTTCCCTGAGCCTCATAACACTGTCTGTTTCAACTCTGCCCATCTTTAAAACCCAGCTGAACTCCTCTAAGGAGATGTCCCTAATCCTTTCTTCCTCCAACTCTACCCTAGCTCTGAGAATTATTTTCTTTCTTCTGTCCACCCATAGCTTTAAATATACCTGTATTACAGAGTTTACCACAAACTACCATGAATCATATTTGGCTTTTTAATACATGCTTCATCTCCCTTTTCAGACTGTGAGTTCCTGGAGGGCAGGAGCTATATCTTATTCACCCTTATCATTATCACAGTGGAAAACGAATACAATTTTATCACTATGCAAAGGGAGAAAGAACTTTCCAAGTAGATAGAATTTATGATACCTTTTGATTCATTGTTGAAATGGCCATACATTAATGTATAATAAAATATTTTAACCCATCTTAAATGTATTGAATGTCTCTACACGTAGTTGTTCCTTCTTCAAACCTATTCCAGAAATGTAGGTAATAATACCAAGTTACAGGATTCTTAAGATAATCAAATGAGATGATGCATATCATGTATTTAGTGTCTGGTCCATAGTAGACAGGAAATACTGTTTCTACTTATTGCTATCATTCCTATTCCTATCACACCATTTTCATTATTTATAATTTTATGTATCAGGTTGGCATTTCAAGGAGAACTAGAGCATATTCACACTCAATTTTCAATTCTTTATTTTGCATGATTTTTCCCAAAGACTCCTATGTCGCACTGTTGCACGAAGTTATTACCACCAAAGCCAGAGCCCCATGTCTTACTAGCGGAACTGTATGATTCTTGACTCCATAATACTTGGAAGATGCATGCTTCACTGAAGTGCCATTGATTTTCAACTAAAAGTGAAATGCTTTTATTTAATGCTTTCTTAAGAGAATTACAATTGAAAGTTGAAGAGGGTTTGGCTTTAGAGAAATCCATTATTAATTTTACATGGCAAAATTGGGATTTATATATCGAAATTTAAATATAAGGGTCCCTTACATCTGCTCAATCAAAATGTTGTTCTAAAGCTATTTGTCTTTTCTGTGAAATGGAAAGCCTGTTTTGTCCTAGACTTCTAAATCCCTTGTTTTGCTCAAAAAAGCCTTAGTATTTGCTCTCAGGGAGTGCTACCTCTTTGTTCAGCATAATGGTTGTAGCCTCAAATTTCACATCTGTGTACTGCTTTTTTTTTTTTTTTTTTTTCTGAAGAATCTTAAAGAGATTTGGTCATCTTAAAACACCTTGATCTCTTGCCCTCTCTCCATGGTAAAAAATAAATAAATAAATAAACCTTAGGCTATGCCAGACATACAAATACATTCACACTCCACTCTGAGTGGTGCTGTTAATTCACTTTGTTTTAAATGATGCTAACTTTAACTTTGATTGCTTTCACTGCTCACCTTGGAGGCTTCTAAAATGAATTGGTATATCCTCAGTGTTCTGGAGGGGCTTCAGTCCAATGCAACACCTTAGAAAAAAGAAGAAATGACTTTAAGAGCATCCTTTTTCCTACCACTTAAACCTTCATAACTCTGAAGAAAAATTTGACCTTCATCCCATTCAGTGGCTCCTGTAATGTCGTAAAGCTCTATTTTCCATTGATACACCTTTTCTAAGCAATCGAAGTATAAATAAAAAACAATTTCAGTAGAATGTGATATATTTTGTCCATGTTTGCATAACTTAAAGACAGAATGAATTCAGTTTGGAGTACTCTCTCCATTCCCACAAAAATTTTTTCCTTGGGCTAAATCAAACATAGGAAATTTTTGCCTAAACACATTTCTTAAAGAAAAAGTCATAATCAATTGAAAAAAATAGCAACTTATAATGAAAATGGTTTTTTCAAGCATAGTGATAACATTTGCTGCTGTGCATTCTATAAAAAGCTATTAGATTCCTATAACAGGACTGTGATATTGCTTTGCTTCCTGCTGCTGATTATAATTTTAAAGATGGAAAATCGAGATGCTTCTATTTTGCCCTATGAAACAAACCCTGACTTCTTGGTCAGCCTGGTTTCGTATTTCTCTAGCTGAGACCAAAAATTTTCCTAGGCAGCAACAAGAGAATTTACATTTTTAAAAATTTCTCCAAATAGAAGGACACACCTTCTATTCTTGCTTCTGGGGTACAGTAATTTAAAAATTCTTGCTAGTTGAAAGTTGGATCTGTAAAAAAAAATGGTTAACATACCATGTGATTGGAATTATAATTAATATTATATGCAGTGCTGTGGGGATGTAATGAAAAAACATCCATGTCCATCTTAAAAAGAAATGTCAATCTTGTAGAACCTTCAAAAAGAGAGAACTCTTGGCTGTGGATAGTCACTGCCTTCCTACCCGGAATGCGGGATGATTAGACTTAATGACGCTTTCGGGGGCCAAAAAGAAGAGTTGGTCTATAGAGTCATTAGGCTGCTTGCTCTGTGTGCCTTGATGAATCTGTATCTGAAGGCAATTTTAAATGAAAGCTCCAAAATGTTTTGCATCAAAGTGGCATCACTGAACATTAGGCTCTTAAAATTAAAAGTGCAGTAGCACAGTATAGAGATTAAAAGCACGTTTTTGGAATCAGACATTCTTTTTTCAATCCTGTCCAGCCCAAGCTAGCAGTTATTTAGGCCAGTTACTCAACCTCTATGTAAGATTCAGTTTCCTCATCTATAAAATAGAGATAATATACCTACCTTCAATAGTTGTGAAGACTGTACAAGATAGTATATGTGAAGACTTACATAGTATCTGGTACAAAGTAAATACTTAATATATGGTAGTTAATACTATTATGATATCAGTATATATTTATGATACTTCATAGTTTACAAAGTACATTCAAATACTTATCTTGATTTGTTTAAGTTTCACCACAACCTATTTGTTCAGGTTTTGTTAGCCTCACATTATAGGAGAAGAAACTGAGGTTCAAGGACTAGTAACCAGCAGCAGATCACACAGCTGGAAGACAACTAAGAGCAAAAAGAGGTTAGTCTTTTGATGGCTATATCAGGCCATGTTCTTCCCAGTATAGCAAACCTGAACCTCTGTGGATGATGATTGAAAAGAGAAATACAAGCTCATCTTAGAGATTATCCTTGTCTTTCCTAGACATTATTATTTTCACTTAAAAAAGTTGAAGGTTGACTCACATCAAAAGGTAGGGATGGGCCTCTTTAAGATAAGGCATAAGTATTAATGCAACAGCTTTTAGTAAATTACTGTTATTTAAAATTTTTTCTATGCTCCTCCAGGATGTGTAATAGCTTGCCTCATTTATGTTTTTTCTTATTCATTCATTCTCAATGGGCAAAATTTCTAATTCATTCAGTCTCTCCTGACACATTGTACTTGGCAGGTAATTCGTAATAAGCTTTAATTTTGAAAATGAACATTTGTCATTTGGGACCGTCACTTAGATAGTTTAAAAACACCGAACCCACTGTGCAAACATCTGGAAAAGTTGATGATAGGAGACTGTTTGCTGCAGTCAACATGTCTACCAAGCAAATGACAGAATCGGACTTAGGTCTGTTGTCAGAGATCACCAGTAATGATGATTTGTCTAGTAAGAGATATTAGAGGAAGAAGAGATGAAAAAAAAAAAAGCATTTTCCATCCATTTGGCAAATGCATTTGCCATTATATGCGAGTTGCTAATTGATGCTTTAAATCTGTGATCATATGTGCTATTAAATATGAAACCTGTACACACAGACATACAGACTCATATTGATGTGAGGATAAATGTCTGAGGCAAATTTAGAGATGAGAAAATTAATGCAAGATGCTTTACTTTGGAAGTAACTCCTTTGGGAATTGTCAAATGCCAGTCAGGGGCTTGTGTAAGTCACCTTTTTTTTGTGAGGGCTGAAAGACCAGGAACAAGGTTCTAAGAATTTAGACCACAGATTCTCTAGTAATGTATGCAGATAATCAAAGAAGTAACATGAAGAAAAAATGATGATTTTAGTTTTAAAATATGATAATCTATTCTTCTTTAAAAATAATTAACATCACAAGACCTAAAGCCTTCTTGTTCACTCTCTTCTCCGATAAGCTTCATTTTGAAAAAGGCTAAAAACTTTTAGGGAGATTCTCTAGGGAGATTCTGGACTTGACATGCAAAAGTGTCAGAGTCTAGCTTTCATAGTAATAGAGAGGTCAAGAATGCTGCTGAAAAGCATTCTGGGGCTTACCTTGAAATGGGATATTAAGTGGACTCCAGAATTTTAAAGGAGCCAATCTAATACAGCTCCTTAAGGTAAACTAGATGTACCTAAAATATGACTGCTTTTAAGTAGTTGGGAGAAACAAACATAAACAGATATTTTTAAATTACAATATATAACTTCTTCCACAGAGGCGCAATTAAAAGTGCTAAGAAATCACTGCAGACAGAGAAGCTGACACTGACAAGGAGAATTACATATGCATCAATGAGGAGCTGGCATTTTGGCTCAGTCTAGAAGTCATAGGAATTTTCCTGGAGAAGGTTTTTTCAAAGAGAATAGCATATGCAAAAATGGTAAGAACTATTGAGAAATAGAGAGATTTTCCTTGAATGTGAGTTCAGTGAGATTACAAGGTTTCCAATAGCTCCTTTTGGTAGTGAATAAAACTGAGTCAAATTTGAAGAAATCAGTAACTCAAGGGAATTCCTTCATTGGTCTTCTTACTAACGTGAGTGCATATGTGTGTGTTTTATGGGATGTGTGTGGGAGGGGGTGTTTTTAACTATTTCTCAGAGCCACACCCTAGCTAAATATTGTACGCTCCAAGTAAATTGAGAAAACAAATGTTGGAGATGGGGAGAATGGAAATGGAAAGATAAAGAAGAGTTTTATCTTTGAAAATAGACATTGACGGTACCTTATTTACTTTAAAATAAATGAGATACCTATTCATGCACATATCTCAGAATAATTAATGTATTTTCTAATGGGAGAAGCCTTAGAAAATATCCAGTTTATTGCCCTATTTTAAGAAATGAGGAAACTGAGGTTTAGAGAAGTTGAAACACATTTTCCAAACCATGGTTACTTGCAGATATAAAGAATAGAACTCAAATGTTTTCACTCTTAGTACAAAATTATTTCCTTTCTACCAATGCAGCTTTTAGACAAATCATCACATTATTAATTGATCAGTCAACAATTTTTTATTGATTATACTACAGTGGGCCTTATAACTGGGCTCTATAAGAAATGGGAAATAAAAAGAATATATGAACTGAAGACAACCTATTAAAATAACAGAAAGACAAGGTAACAGCAATTTTAAATGAGGCCCTGTATTAATTGCTGTGGCAGAACCTAATGTTACCAAATGTTCATTTGGATAAAGTGGATATCTGAAAATCATAACCTTGATTATTAGGTTGTCTGATATGTGCTGTGAATGAGAAGTAGACTTTATTTCACATGGTCATTCCAGTTGATTTACCATGTTTTCTTCAGGCACTTAGAAGAATTCTGAGGTCCCATTTGATGTCAACAGAAAGAAATGCTATAATCAATGTGTAATGACAGCCATACTAGTGACAATAAGACCAGGTAATTATCAAATATGTAATCAGTATAATAATAAACTCATATTGTACCTTTCTTCGAAGAGCAAAGGTGTTTCCAAATTCGAGTCATGAAATTAAAACAGAAAGCCTTACTTCTTACTCCAGAGAATGACTTGATGCCAAAAGATTAAGCATCACTAATGTGCTTACATGGGACAATATTGTGGCCAATTATATTTCTATCCTGCCTACTTTATTCAGATCTTAAGGTGATGTCACTATGTGTTTGTGTGTGTGTGTGTGTGTGTGTGTTATGACATTATACCTGGAGAGAAAAACAAATCACCAAGGCTGATTTCAGAAGAAGTTTTGGCATCCATATGCCACTCACCTTAATCATTTTTAAATCAGACTGTCCTTCAATCTTATGACTCAGTCAAGGAGCTAATTGTATTTTGTCAATGCCATAGATACCCTCAAAGTCCTATAAAAGATGTTCTGGGCTTATGTAGGCTGAATTAAAAGACATTCACTTGTAGCTTTAAACCACATAGGATGACTCATCATATCAGTTATATCCACTTGTGCTGACGTTTGTCTTGCGTAACCATTGTGTTAAGTGCTTTCCATAAAAAGCATTCATGCAAATCTATTTTTTTTTCCTGATCATTAAGGCACTTTAACACAAAGAGGTAGAACAGTACGTTGTAACCACATCCTGGGTTTGTTTCTCTGTAAGAAGATTGCTTTGTGCCTGAAAGCTATACAGGATATTTAAAGACTTGAGCAAATGATTAAATTTACCCACATTTTTTTTTTTGTTCCTGGCAGCCTAAGCCTAAGCTTTACCTGTCATTCAGCTCATCTAAATGCCAAAGAAAAGGGCTGACACAGAGTAGAAATCTTGTCACATGACCTCACCCTCCTCCCCATCTGCTATCTAAGGGCTCCTGCAATTGTCATTTACATTAAAGTTCCGTGCTTAGGCCTGCAGGTGGAGAACTGCTCTTTTGTTGAGAGTTAATTTCTGTTACAGGTCAGAAAACAGAAGACTTTGTCAGACATTGGGCTGCTTTCTAAAGTACCTCATTGCCAGCATTTTCTAAACAAGAAAAACCAGAAAGCAAGGCAATTCTTGAAATGTTAGTACAAGATAAAGGTGTCCATTGGGAAATGAGCAACATGGCTCTGGGGTTCTCTTGAAATTCAGAGTTGAAGAATTTAGCAACACTGACACATCTGATATGTAGAGGAAATGTGGGAGGAAAATGCAGCAATTCAGTAAATTCTACAAACATTTCTATGCTACTGATAGGCTGGGCATTGCTCTAGGCCTCAGAGATACCAGAGACTGATTTAGACTATTTCTCCAGCTTCAAGGAGCCCAGCGTCTGGTGAGAACAATTATACATAAGCAGTTGTAACAGAAGTACAGACTCAGTATACTTGGAAGGGATTGAAGGGCACTGCAGAGTAAAATGAAACAGAGGGAATGGGAAGTTCTTCTCATGTCTCCCATCATCTTCAAGTCTATTTTGAAGACATAAATACGGACATAGTGCAGTGTAGATAAATAAGCGTGGCCTTTGGAACAAGTATGTCGTCCAATCATTTTCTGTCTAGGTGATCTTGGGTCAAGAAAGGTTAGGCAATAACCAGAGGATATTCCCTATATGTCTTCAAAATAAAGTCTATTGTTCTAAGACCATAGAAAATATGAAGATTTAACTGAAATAATGGTTCGTATTTTAGCCTAAGTATATATCCTGTTATATAATCTGCTGTTACTTTCTTTTAATTATTTTTGTAGTGATTGTGAATTTCCTTTCTTCTTTAATCTTGTTTGTAATTAATTGGCTTTATTGGATTACGGAAGTAATGGATAGTTTTCTTGAGATGCTTAGAAAGTACAGAAAAATTCAGAAGGGAGTGCTGTGGTTTTAGTGTTTGTCCCCTCCAAAGTGTGTCCGAAATTGGTGGGTTCTTGGTCTCACTGACTTCAAGAATGAAGCCGCGGACCCTCGCGGTGAGTGTTACAGTTCTTGAAGGTGGCATGTCCAGAGTTTGTTCCTTCTGATGTTCAGATGTGTTCGGACTTTTCTTCCTTCTGGTGGCTTCGTGGTCTCACTGGCTCAGGAGTGAAGCTGCAGACCTTCGTGCTGAGTGTTATAGCTCTTAAGGTGGGGCGTCTGGAGTTGTTCATTCCTCCCAGTGGGCTCGTGGTCTCGCTGGCTCAGGAGTGAAGCTGCAGACCTTTGCAGTGAGTGTTACAGCTCATAAAGGCAGTGTGGACCCAAAGAGTGAGCAGTAGCAAGATTTATTGCAAAGAGCGAAAGAACAAAGCTTCCACAGTGTGGAAGGGGACCCCAGCAGGTTGCCACTGCTGGCTCGGGCAGCCTGCTTTTATTCTTTTATCTGGCCCCACCCACATCTTGCTGATTGGTAGAGCCTAGTGGTATTTTGACAGGGTGCTGATTGGTGCGTTTACAATCCCTGAGCTAGACATAAAGGTTCTCCACGTCCCCACCAGATTAGTTAGATGCAGAGTATGGACACAAAGGTTCTCCAAGGCCCCACCAGAGTAGCTACAGAGTGTCGATTGGTGCATTCACAAACCCTGAGCTAGACACAGGGTGCTGATTGGTGTGTTTACAATCCCTGAGCTAGACATAAAGATTCTCCACGTCCCCAGCAGACTCAGGAGCCCAGCTGGCTTCACCCAGTGGATCCAGCATCGGGGCTGCAGGTGGAGCTGCCTGCCAGTCCTGCGCCGTGTGCCCACACTCCTCAGCCCTTGGGCGATCGATGGGACTTGGCACTGTGGAGCAGGGGTTGGCGCTTGTAGGAGAGGCTCGGGCCGCACAGGAGCCCATGGAGGGGGTGGGAGGCTCCGGCATGGCGGGCTGCAGGTCCCGAGCCCTGCCCTGCGGGAAGGCAGCTAACGTCCCGTGAGAAATCGAGTGCAGCGCCGGTGGGCTGGCACTGCTGGGGGACCCAGTACACCCTCCGCAGCTGCTGGCCCGGGTGCTAAGTCCCTCATTGCCTGGAGCCGGCAGGGCCAGCTGGCTGTTCCTAGTGCGGGGCCTGCCAAGCCCACGCCCACCTGGAACTCCAGCTGGCCCGCAAGCGCTGCATGCAGCCCTGGTTCCCGCTCGCGCCTCTCCACACCTCCCTGCAAGCTGAGGGAGCCGGCTCTGGCCTTGGCCTGCTCAGAAAGCGGCTCCCACAGTGCAGCGGTGGGCTGAAGGGCTCCTCAAGTGCCACCAAAGTGGGAGCCCAGGCAGAGGAGGCGCCGAGAGCGAGCGAGGGCTATGAGGACTGCCAGCACGCTGTCACCTCTCACAAAACTCATGTGTTGAGAGCCTAATCATTAAGGCAACAATGTTGGGAGGTGTTTAAGTCTTGCGAGCTTTGCCTGCATGAATTGATTAATGCCACCATAAAACGGTTTTTGAGAGTGGACTGTCTCCCTTCCACTCTTCACCAATGTGAGAAGCAGCATTGCTCCGCCTCTGAAGGAGACAGCATTCAAGGTGCCATCTTGGAGTCAGAGACCAGGCCCTCACCAGAAACCAAACCTGTTGGTACCTTGATCTTGGACTTTTCCACTTCGAGACCTATGAGAAATAAATTTCTGTACTTTGTAAATTACCTAGTCTCAGGTATTCTGTTACAGCAGCACAAAACAAACTTGAGACAAGGGAAATTAACCAATGTATAATCATCTTATCCCACCACCCAGACTTAATCAGTGTTGACATTTTCAAGCATTTTCTTCGAGAATTTTAATAACCTGTTTTATTTTCCTAAAATTTATTTTTTGGATATCTGCCCCATCACGATTTGTGTTACAATCTGATTTTTATTGGTGGGAGTATTCATGCTTATAATTTATTTAATCAATCCCATATGATTGACTATTACTATTTATTTTTCACCAACATTATCACTTTTCAAGTGTTTCCACATTATCACCACTAGTCAAGAAAGAGGAGTCAATTAGATACATTCTATAAAAAGAACTAAACATAAACTTTATAAAAGTCCTCTATTCATGAATTAATGGCAATATATTTGAAATCGAGGTCTATGTCTTAAAATTATTTTGAATTATCTCCAACAGAAACTGTAGACCAGGTAGCCATGGAATACATGGAGTAGCTGATCTCTAAGTATGTAGAGATAATTTGATTGACTAAACATCACTTAGAAAATTTCAGAAAGAAAATAATATGCTATAAAACTAATTACTTAGCAGGCATTATGCTAAGCATCATTAGGGATTCAAGAGCCCCCATGCTGAAAGCATGTCAATGATTTTGCTTTGGAATTAAAATTCAAGTGTCTCAATAAGGGTAATAATGACATAGCAACAGTTTTGAGTGTTTTGTGAGTTAGGCATTGTACTTTATAAATCTTAACTTTTTTCCTATTGAAACTTACTTAGATTCAGAGAGAATAAGTAACTTGCATAAGGTCACACAGGTAGTAAGGGCATAGAGTGGGATTTTCTCCAACTATGGCTACCTCTCGTTTGTTTTTTATGCTTCACATCAAACGTTGCTACCCTCTATTGTAGATAGTTTTTATTATAAGGCCCTGGTTTATTTTCCTCAAAGTACTTATCATTAATAATGTTATTTTTCCTCTGATTTGTATGTTTACTTTTCCTGTTTGCATTACTAAAACATAACATCCATGAAGGGCACGGACTTTATGTGTATTATGCTTATTACAGTATCAGCACCTAGAACAATATCAAGGAACTAACTGATAATTGATGAATATCTCATTAAAAAAAAGAATGTATGGAATAAAGAACACAGTGTCTGCACTCAAAGAACTGACCATCTATAGAGTCAATTCTAAGATATGCACAGGAATTCTAGTTTACAATCCAGCACGGAAGAAGCTTGGAAGTTGCAACTCCATTCTAACAACATATAAAAAGCTGAAAAAACTAAAAAATTCATAACTCTTGTTAAATCCATAACAGAAATTTTCCATGCGATCCTTAGATGCATAATTTGCCCAAGGCAAACCACTGTCCCCCAGATTGCAGAAACTGAGAGGCAAAAACAGAGAATCACAACTTACTGGAGCAGAAAACCAAGAGCAACAACCTTCACAGGAACTAGTGCCAGGCTAGGAAAACCTGAAGTGTAATTAATGAATTGTGAATTCATGAGCTGGAAGCTCCATGAGGACAACTCTGAGAGATAAAAACCGTAGGGGACCCAGCCTTCAGGAGGCCCCCTGCACTTTTGTTAGTTATATCTTCTGACGCTCCACTAGGTTCTCAAGGTGAGTATCAGAGGAAAAATTCTCTAATGCTTCCAGCACGGGGAGAAAAAAAATTTTAAATCAGCCTGAGTATTCTGTTCTTCCTAAGGAAGGTTGCCCGCAAGTGAAACTATTTAACCAGAGCCTAACCTGCTGAGGCTTCCTGGGGAAAGGAAAATACCTAACTCTTGCCTATTCTAGCCAACACTGTTTCACCTAAGGTGGGGCTGAGAAGCACATGTGAAGATCACAGTCCAAAGGCACAGGTTCAGGGAAACACTAAGACCTAATCAATCATAGCATTACAGAATGCTTCCCTCCACCCTGCACTTACCACCAAATTACTAAAGACTTATTTACAGCCATTCCTTTCACACGGTACGTCATGGCCCACAGTCAAAAAAAATATTTCAAGATATAAAGCATTAACACCAGACTTATATGGCAGGGAAGTTGAAATTATCAGGATATGAATTTAAAACAACTATAATAAATATGCGAATGGCTCTAGTAGATAACAGACACCTCATACAAGAATAAATGGGCAATATAACCCTGGTGATTCCAGAAATGAAAGAGTGCCCCTTCAAAGGGAGAGCTGTGAAACCCCATAGCCTTGATAAAAACACATCAAATGAGATGCTAACGCCCCACATTGATCACACTCAGAAAGCCTGACTGAAGATGTTTATCCTAATCCTCCAATCCAGACACTTCCTGAGATATGGTCAGGAGGGCTAATTACTCCAATACATAAAAAACAAAAACGCTCTCAACTCAAGCAGCCAGACAGATCTACATTAGCAGCAACAGCAGTAAACCCTGACTCTGCCTCCTTGGTGAAAGAATAAAGAAATGTCGGACCAGTGACAGCAACATCCATAAAATCCAAATTGGATTCCTCCCTTGAAAATGAGCTGCAGACTTCATCCCTCCCCCGATTACTACATATTAAGAAACATGTTTAAAAAAAATTCCAACTGGGAGAGGAGATTTTCCTTGCTTTATTAGACTTTAAAATTGCCCTGGATTCAATCTGGCACCAGAAGTGAATCCACAACTGCTACAATGGGAATGGATGGAAAAACAAATGATGTGTTTAGGCTCCTATATCAGTCCATCAATTGAAAGATGGAAATAAGTATAAATAGATGTCTTCAATGGGAAAGTGAGAAAAGGATGCACATCTCATAGCTTGATAGATACTAAGATGAGCGACTGCCAGGGTTGGAGCTTGCCCAAGCTCAGGGTTTTTGATAAACCAAAGAGGAACTGCCTATTGAGACACAACACTGGACTGATTTCTTTATGCCCTTTAAATCATCAATGTGGGGACTAAAAAGAAGGAAGTTAGTCACACATTAGTAACCAAGCTCTCTAGATCCATCTGCAGAGAAGTTCTTGGACAATTTTATTGATAGTATGATAGTGTAATGATTGATAATAACACAATATAGAAAACAACATGCCTGGTTGATCGTTAGAATGTGAATAATGAAGAATAAGTAATTGCCATGTACTTAAATCAATTAACTTATTTTTCTGATTCCAGAAGTACAAACATATCTAGGCCTTGAAAGAGCACACACTATTTTAGAAAAGGAAAATATAAATATAGATTAGAAAAATTTTCTTACAATCTTCTTAATCTTTTGAAAGAGCAGAACCTTGATATTTCTGAGAGAGGCCTCCAAGGCCTTTCTCTGAACCAAGAATATGACTAGAGTACATAAAGCTGCCCAATTCCTTTGAACCTAATGGAATAACTCTGACATGCAGTATTTTAAATTCGAAGTTGCACAAGATCTGCATGAAACTACCATAAAACAGATGATGTTGTCATCGGGGTGCCAGCCAAAGTTTGAACCACAGCTTCTTATGGTCCTTAAAGGCCTGTCATTTGAAGAAGAGTTAATAAAAACACTAGCTTTAATTGTAAAGGCAAATGGTCTCAAAGTAAAATAATTACTAGATCCTTAGCTTCTTACATTATGTATTTCCGGATAATGTTTTCACTAAGACCATATTATTCTAATATAGGTCTGATTTGTTTTTGCTGAACATTTACTTTCCAACCTTTACTCCTTTACCTCAATGAGTCTTTTAACTCTAAGAGGAAACACTCCAGAAGCAACATGAATTCAGTTAAAAAATACTGAGCCTCTGCTACCTCTCAGACACTGTAAGGTATGGCAGGCAATGTCCTCATTCTTGCGGAAGTGATGGTCTAGTGGGGAAGAGTGAGGCCTTAAACAAATAAGTGAACAAGAAAAACTTCACACAGTGATGTGTTCAGCTGAGACACAGAATACATGACATGTTAGAAAATGAACGAATGGCTGTTTTTATCAATGGTCAAAGAAACCACCTCTAGAAAGTTAATATTGAGATCTAAATTACCAAATAGATTGAGCCATTTTTAAAGGAAGGATAAAAGCATTTAAGGCTGAAAAATGCACTTTGAGCAAGTGCAAAGACTAATAGGAAGGATAAGCTTTGGCTCCCTCAAAAAAATAAACAAACTCCAGTGTGCACAAAAATTCAGAAAGGAGAGAATGGTGTAAGAGTTACTCAAGGATTTAGACATAGGCTGGATTTTTCAGGGCTTTGTAAATCTGAGTAACAAGATGGGGTTACACTGGGGGAAAGAAGAGGCCGTTGGAGAATTGTACTCAGAGAAATTACATGCTCTGGCTCAGAATTTTAAAATATCACTCTTGCTTCCATGTTGAGAATTGACTGCATAGGGGCAAATGTAGGTTAAAGCATCAATTGCAAGGATCCAGGAAAAAGATAACAGAGGCTTGGCCTAGGCCAAAATTGGTGGCGTTGGTGACAAGCAGGCATATGCGGGAGATATTCTAAAGGAAGAATGCAGGAATTTTACATTATCTAAATCAATTCTTAAAATCTTAAATGTTAGATCAGATTTTGCCTGTGATACATAGGGGTTCAACTTTTGAAATTTATCTAAATTGGGCTAGTACAGAAAGATATATGTATGTATAAAAATATTCATCACTTTTAAGGTAAAAAAAAAAAAACCTGAGAAATCAAATGGGGAATTTTGAGATACTCATCAATGGGAAGCTATTTAGATAAGTTATAAGTAAAATATTATAATGTTATTAGAGTTGGTGTGAGTTTATATTTATTGACAAGAAAATATGTCAATGACATATTGTTAGGTAAAAAAGTAGGTTAAATAACATTATGTATACTGTTAAAAAGAAATTTGAATATATACTGATATGGAGTATGTATAGAGAGAAATGTGGAAGGAAATGCACAAAAGTATTAATGTATGTCATTTTAAAATATCAACAATAAATATATTGTCATTGGGGAGAAATAGATATTCAGAACTTAAACTAATACGTTTACTACTCATGACATCCCTAGAATTATTTGTGCAGACTTGTGGATATTAAGGTGTCAGTCCTTTGTCAGTTTAAGTTTCCTAACTGTCCACATCTCTGCTAAGTCATTAATTTGTCAGCTTACATATATGCCCTGAAGATCATGCTTTAAAAGCAAAAGTATCAACAATGCCCCCATAAGACTCTGATTATTTTTAATGATAGCAATTGAACACTAAATTTTAATTTCTTCAGTATAACTTTTTTAAACCAGTGAATATTTCATAAAATAGAGGAACAAAAATTGTAATATTTGGACAGTTGGATTTTTGTTCAGCAGCCTACACCATAACTGAAATTTCTCTCAAACATTGTCAAATTACACTAAAAGCCTCCTGGCCACAAATGTTTATGTAGTTCAATGCTTTACTTCATATCGACATAAAGAAATACAGAATAAGAAATTTTAGTTATATAAGTTTTAAGATAAAGATATCCATGACACTTTACAAAAGTCCTATGGTAACTATTGTCCATAATATAACAAGTTATTTTCTTAGAGGGCTTCCATTAACTCATTAATATATTATTTTTCTTTCTTCCCTCTACCTTTTTCCGAAGACAGTGTAATTTTTAATGTTGATTTTTAAAAAGATAAAATAGGATATCTAAAATGACAATAACAATAATAATTTCCCCTTTGTGGGCATACCTCCCAGATCTTTAGAACTAGGGTTCATGTTCTCTGGGTTAAGGGAATTGGTATGAAAATTGAGAAGCTCTTCTGGGATGCATTGTACATGATGTCTGAAAAGATGAATGAACACCACCAAGCAGAGGTATGGCATGGACCAGGGGCAGAAAAGGAAGGGGGACACTCAGATGGAACAGTAACCCAACTAAACACAGAGTGCTGAGAAACAACGTGGAGCCTGCAGGAAATACAGACACCCAAGGGCAGCCGAAGCAAAGTGCAGACTAAAAGACAGGTGGGACAAAGCTAGACAGGGTGTTATAAATTGTTCCCAAGGCTAGGCAACGTTTCTTTGAAACATTGAAGGATCTCAGTTTCTTCTTATAGTTTCTTCTGCCCCACACCAAGGAGCTCCACTTTGCCTGACATTACTTGCTATGCCTAAAACTGGACCAGAAAATCTTCTAACTGGGGATCAAATGCTCAGGTTTGTGAATACGTATTGCAGAGGTCATTTACTACCTAAAGATTAATGGAATAGTAACTAAAATGTGTTGCTCTTAGAGACCTAGTCTCAGTCTCAGACCCAGGCAAGAGGGGCCCTGCCCTTAGCTCCAAACTTTAGGGACCTATTCTCTGGCTGCCTTTGGCTATATTATCCTCCACAGAGTAAGGCATCCACAGGGCCTACTGCGCATGACCACACAGGACCCAGGTATCACTAGCCCTCACCTCAAAAATGCATAGATACCTCAAATCCTAGAATCTTCTGCCCAGTGGTCCCAAGCCCTTGTTTCAAGTTCCCTGTTTGCCTTTATTAACAGGTATCCAAAAGACAGCTATTTGCAAGAGAATGGGCTGGATAGCGTCAGTGTGTATAAAGCTTAGCAGTGTTTCTGGGTTGCCACCACATGAACATGCTTAGCTGTATACGATGGAGTTCGGGACGGAAAAAGAAGGAACAGACTGTATCTGGGGCTGAAGGGCCAGTGGTGGAAGAAGATCGTTATGGTGTAAAATTTTCAGGAATCCAAGACCTGTAAATTTGAACCTAGCCTTATAGGTCATTAAGGAAAGAAGATGAATTCAGTGATGTGCTAAAGCCAGTTCATAGATGAATTCAATGATGTGCTAAAGCCAGTTCCATTAAACTTCATGTTTAGTGGAATCATGTCAGTTGCTTGAAATTAGCCATGGAGAGAATATTGATACCACAGAAATCAGCAAATGCTACCAATCAGTGTCTCCCCTGTTTCTCCTTCAAAGACCCAATTATTAAACATATTTATAATGCCACTGGGTAAAGTAGATTTTATTTAATGGCTTAGAGTTTAATTTATAACTTTTATACCTTTAGATATGTGGTATGTAGGCCTCCATTCATACTCAGCAAATGTTTGGGGAAAGATTACCATGGGTATGTCTGGGTGATTGCATAGCTGTATAAATTTACTAGAAGATATATGGTCATCTCTTACTGGACAGCAAAAGGGTGAACACTTTGTCCAGGTACTGCACAGTGGTCATAAATGTCTGTAATAGGACTCGCCCTCCATTTCTTTTATTCTTATAATTTAACAACAGAGGGATGTTGGAAGGGTGCCAGGATATGTTATCTTTATTTTGTTGTTGTTGTTAAAGGGGGATATATTTATTAATATTTAACATGTTGGCAATTAAATCTGAAAAATTTGGAATGCAAGCATGCATAGCCATACATTCCAATAGCCGCTAGATCCTCTATGACCCATTAACCATTATCCTATGATGTTATGACAATTCATGTCCTGAAAAAGTGCACTGTACAGCTCTCAGAGAATGAGAGCAAAAATGGCAAATAACATTTTTGTATTATTTGACCTCTTAGATCCCCCAGCGTAGATCTTGAACTCCAGGGATACTCAGATAACAATTTAGAACCACCATTTGCAACCATGTACATAGTACACGAATGTCAAATGATAAATGAGCCCTTCGTGATGAAATGGCCTTTAAAGTTTCACTCCTGTGTTTTATCTTTTTGCTTTCACTTGTCTTAAAAAGTTTAAATCCAATAATTTTGTTTATAAAGAAAACAGGAAAATATTTTTGTTATATATTTGTGTTCTGTCTCATGGCACTGTGTACTCTTTGAATCTGTTGTGGACTTGAATCTGTCTTATTTTTACATGAAAACAATGAGGTCCCTGAAGGCTATGATTTTTTCCGTAAGTTTCTGATGTTTATCCAAGGTTTCACAAGTGAATTCTGAAGATATTGTGCTTTGAGGAATGACCATCAGGATACGTTATCTTTATAGGAAGAATAATTAGACTTTGTTTTTATAGGCTTTAGATTTCTCCCTTAAAAACATGAAAAGAAGGTGCCCTTTTAAGCTCTCTAGACCTCACAGGTAACTAGGGCCAGATTATAAGATTAGAAGGGATATGGTGCACTATGATAAGGAGCTTTTTCAGAAGGTGCATTCTAGAATCTCCTTATATAAATCTAGGCCTCTCCCAGGCCACAGTCTTTGACTCATGCTTCTAATTTGGGTCCTAGGAAAGGGTTTTTCCATTAATATCTTGAAACTCAGGTGTAACTTAATCTAGGATAAACTGCCTAAGTCAGTTTTCCACATTTTAAAACACATACAAATGCCTGTGAAAGTAATTGAAAATGATGATTCTCTTTCCTCAGTCTCAGAGATTCTGATTCAGCAGATCTTGGATGGGGTCCAGAAATTTGAATTTTTAGTCAACTTCCTAGTTGTTTCTGGCCGACATAGTCCATGGATGGTACTTTCAAGATACTAACTCCTATTTGGAACCATTTGTCTAATATTAATTTCTTAGAAATCCTCTTGGCTGTTTGGTATCATAGACATGAATGGACCTTATTTGGTATGTTTTGGCCAACTCACACAATCACCATGAGTGTTATGGGCTAAATTGTCTCCCCCTAAAATTCAATGGGACTATATTTGAAGATAGGGCCTGTAAGGAGGTAGTTAAGGTTAAATGGGCCATCCTTATAAGAAAAGGAAAGATACGCCTGCAATGTGGTCACACAAAGGAAGTACTGTGTGAGGACATAGCAAGCCAAAAGGAGAGGCATCACCAGAAACCAACTCCGCCAACATCTTGAGGTGGGCTTTCAGCCTCCAGAACTGTGAGAAAATTAATTTCTGTTATTTAAGCCACTGGTCTATGGTATTCTGTTATAAGGGTCCTTGCAGACTAACACAACAGGCTAAAATATTTTTAAAAGAAGTTTCAAGTGATAGATGAAGTCAATATGATAGTTCTTAACATGATGAAACTATTCCTGCTGGAAGCTGGATTCCACCATTATAAGAAGGTCAATGTTTAATTGCATAAGGCTTTGACAAGAAAAGTATTTACATTGGCCAAACCAAGTGCTCTGATTTTTTTGGCTCTTAAATTGGCATTACCAAAGATTAACTCTCTGACTTTTTTTTCTTTGCTATAGTGCAATCATTCTTCTGGTGAACTCCTTATTTCTTTAGCTTTGCTTGTTTGTTTTGTTTTGTTTTGTTTTTACCTAAAGCAGTCGATATGTTTACAGTTTGGTCTTACCACAGATCCACTTTATTTTTTCTAAGATGACTTGGCATGTCTCTATCCAAATACGTTCCAGCTGCATAGTTCAATTTGCAGAGAAAGATCTGCAAGGCAAGATCTCAAAGTGAGAAGAGAGGCTACTGTATATCCTTCAAAGTTAATTTCCTCCCATTTGGGGTTTTAATAGTAGATGAAATAATTGGAAATTTCAAACAGGAATGAATGATGCCACAAACTCTCTTTCTTGGGAAAATTGGTGGCAGGTAAAGAAAGTATTTTCTCTCAGTCTGCAGAAGAGTTGATTAAGAGGGAAGTTTCTTCTCATGACCACAATGGATAACCCAGTATCTATGCTCATTAAAATAGATGTACTGACATCTATAAGATGTGGTTCAATGTCTTCTTCTTCTGAATTCAGATTTTTTCCCTAGTCACTTTTTAATAGTAAGTATCTATTATAAATAAGTTAGTTTTAAGTAAGCTATTTCTAAAAGCCCAAGGAAGTATATTTTTCACATTTCTTTTTATTTGCTGTGGTGAAAAAGGAAAGCTCTGTCTCAGTCACCATGATTATTAAGTCATTTCTCCACAGGTTTCCAGGGACCCTCTGCTAACTAATTTCCATTTTCAGTTGCTGATGACTATGTTCACTCAACTAGAGTGATGGAGTTTCTTTTCACTGGTTTTAAAATAGGGTCTTTTATGGGAGGTTTCTGCATATCACTGCTGAAGGTGCAGTCTGCCATTTGTTTTTGTTAAAAGTTTTATTCAAGTCATACATGACTGAGGACGGCTAGATGGGGAGTTCTGCACTGAATTCCCTGCGTTTATTACTGAAGAAATTTAGTCTTCAAGTATCATATGGAGTGGAGAAAAAAAATGGTTATTAATAAACATTGTTTCTATTTGCAAGTACCTTACAACCGGCAAATTGTAATATTACATTACAACTTGTAATATTACATTACAAGTTGCAAGTACAAGGTATTTGCAAGTACCTTACAACAGGCAAATTGTAATATTACATTACAACTTTGTAATATTATTTCTATTTTCCAGATGAATACACTGAGGACCCAAAGGTCAAGCACGTTAACTTTGGGATACAGTAGCATTAAGAGGAAAATTCACTAACTTCCCCTTTAGGAAATGAAGAAGATAGCAGCCTTTAATTTTAAATCTATCTTAAATCTGGGGTGATAAAGTAGTCCCAGTTTTCCCAAGACTTTCCATTTTAGCACTAGAATTCTTACTTCCTTTTTGTCTTACATGAACCAGAAGAGTGGGATTGCTCACCAAATCCTAGGCTCTTTCACAGTACCACATTATGGATTCATGCAATGGCTATACCTACAGATTTGCTAAGTCAAATGTTTTAGGCTGGACACAGTGGCTCACGCCTGTAATTCCAGCACTTTGGAAGTCTGAGGCGGGCGGATCACGAGGTCAGGAGTTCGAGACCAGCCTGGTCAACATGGTGAAACCTTGTCTCTACTAAAAATTCAAAATTAGCTGGGCATGGTGGCGGGTGCCTGTAATCCCAGCTACTCAGGAGGCTGAGGCAGAAGAATTGCTTGAACCTGGGAGGCGGAGGTTGCAGTGAGTGGAGATCATGCCATTACACTCCAGCCTGGGCAACAAGAGCAAAACTCCATCTCAAAAAAAATATATATATATTATTTTAGAGGAAAATAGTATGAAGTGCATAATATTTTAAAGTATTACACATTTTTCTTTCCTTTGAGTGTACATTATGGCCTTTCTTATAATCAGTCAATTAAGCCATTCCATGTACATTACTGTCCAGATAGAGTGTACAACAGGAAATAAGGAGTCGTTTCCTTGTCTGTTTCAAATGATTAGTTCCTCTAAGAAATGGAAAGGTCTTTAATAAGGACAATAAATTTGGTAGCCCACATGATGATGTATATATAAGAAATTTCATCACTGAAAATGATGACAGTAATAGCGATGATAGCTAAAATATGTTGGGCACTTACAATGTCTTCGACCCTTTTCACGATTTCCTTGTGAGTTGTTGTACTCTATTTTACAAATGGGAAAACTAAGGCACAGAGAGCTTGAGTACATTTTCTAAGGTCACGCATAAGTAGATCCAGCGTTCAGCCTTGGGCAATCTGGTTTCAGACCCTTGTTCTCTTAAGCATCATGTCATGCTGAATAGAAATAATAACATTCACTGTAGAGAAGAGGGCGAATCGGAGAAGGACGAATAAGGAATTTGATGCCAGTAGTTCCTTGAGAGGAGGTTCAATAACTGTTCAATCAGTCAGGGGCTACGCCCTAGAAAGAGAAAGTAAGAATATCAAGGTATGCTTAGAGCAAATATGAGACAAGAGTAGATTTGAGCCCCATTCCCAAGAAAGGACAAGATCCCAGAGTAGAAATCACCCTGTGGTTAGGCTAAGAGCTCACTCCTGAGATAACAGAGATCAATTAGTGTTTAATTCAGCTGTCTATAACAAAACCTCAAAATAATGGAGGCTCACAATCACTGCACCCTCTTCCCCAGGTTGCTCTAGAAATAAGCTGCTGCAGGCCAGGCACGGTGGCTCACGCCTGTAATCCAGCACTTTGGGAGGCTGAGGCGGGTGGATCATGAGGTCAAGAGATTGAGACTATCCTGGCCAACATGGTGAAAACCCATCTCTACTAAAAATACAAAAATTAGCTGGGCATGGTGGTATGCACCTGTAGTCCCAGCTACTCAAGAGGCTGAGGCAGGAGAATTGCTTGAGCCTGGGAGACGGAGGTTGCAGTGAGTGGAGATCGTCCCACCGCACTCCAGCCTGGTGACAGAGCGAGACTCCTTCTCAAAAAAACAAAAAAAGAAATAAGCTGCTGCAATCTCACATTGGAAGGAGGCAGAGACCTCTCTGTTCCTGATAGGGAAAGTGGACATTTGTTTTGCCTTCCTCCCTGGCTTGTTCCAGTGATAACTCCAGAGCAGAAGTCTCCCCCTGCTAGGAGAGTGTGAGACTTCTGCTTGTTCAAAAAGAAAGGAGAGTGGGCACTCGTCACACCTTCTTGCCTGGCTTGGTTCCGATGAATCCAGATCTGTAGATTCTTCCTGGAGGTAGTTTCTGTATGCAACGAGTGCCCCAACTTTTACAGCCTTCGCCTGAGGGACTGGCTCCTAAATCACCTCACTCTGGGAGTTGATGGAGGTGACTTTTAAACTTGCAAACGCTCAGCAGTCAAATCCTCAGGCTCAAAGTGAGCAGTCTGACCAAGAGTATAGGCATCTGCCTCAGACCCTCTCCTTGGTGTAGGGCAGGACAAGTAGGAGATAAGCTCTGGCTCTTAGCCTCTCTGCAAGAAAATAAAGAACTGGAACATTCATTGAACGCTGTAATCTTTCCAGCTTAATCCCAAGGGACTGGCTTCCCTTCCACCTTTTTCAAGGCAATAGCATGACTTGAAACAAATGAGTTTATTTTTTGCTCAAAAAGTCCAGTTACAGTAACTCTGTAATCGTCGGGTAACAAGGTTATCTCCATGTTTCTAAGGCTCTAAAATGGCTGTGTGAGCCATTTCATTCTTATTTAAAAGCAGGAAGGAGATAAAACAGAAGGGCAAAAGAACATGCCTTGTTACAACATTCCCACTTCATAACTTCTGTGTGCATCTCAATGGCCAGGATTTAGTCACATTGCCACATTTGGCTGAAAGGATACAAAGAAGTAGTCTTTTATTAGGCACCTTGCTACCCTTAAACAAAATTTTTTTTTTTTTTCATTTAAACTAAAATAAGGAGAGAATGGATATTGTGCCGAAACTATCAGTTTCAACAAGAAGTATGTAGTAGCAGTATATAGTAGCAGTGGGCAAAATCAGTAACTGAAGGAATCTTTTGGTTCAAGAGTGGCAGAAGACTTGAAGGGACTCACTGTTCTGAAGAGACACAGTTTTGAAGAAACGGCATGACCTAGTAATAGCAGAGGGATTCCTGAATGCCAGATGGACCCAAATTAGCTAAAAATATTCAGACACAAAAGACCTTGAGGCCAAAAGGGAGGTACAGCATAGCAGCAATCTGCATGACAGATGAAACTAAGCACATTTAGAAATGATCTTCCCTAATGTGTGATACTACAGTTTCTCCTCATCAAATACCTTTTAAGTCTCTGAGAACTGGATATAATCTTAGAGATGGATACAGAAGCCCTCCCTGGGCTGAAATTAACTTATTCCACCACAACAGAATGGGATGGAAAGACTCACTTAATGTAGACTGAGATTCGTAAAAATTACATTTTTAAGTAAAAAGAGGGATACATCATTCATTACGTGTATCTTGTTAGTAACAAGATTGTGCTTAGAGCCCAATGAATATTTTTATGGTACCCTTTGACACCATTTGATTCTATCCCAACCTCTGTGGACTCTAGTGGATCTTAGACTCTAAAATAAAAGTTATTTTCTTGAATTCAACGGTGCCAGTGTCCGAGGGCTGCCATAATGAGGCACCACAGACTGGATTCTTTGAACAACAACAGTTTATCTCCTTCCTAATCTCCTCTTATAAGAATACCAGTCATATTGGATTAGGGCCCACTTGAGTGACCTCATTTTAATTACCTTTTCAGAGGTCCTATCTCCAACTACAGTCAAATGCTAAGATACGAGGGGGTTGGAATTTCAACATACGAGTTTTGGGAAGGTAAAATTCAGTCCACAACATCAACTTTGCACAAAAATGATCCTGCACCTAGTATACTATTGAGTGGTACATCAGGACCATGAAAGCCCCAGGGTTATTATTGTCATTAAGAATTATTGATCTAGCACCTTCTGTTTTTTTTGTTGTTGTTGTTGTTGTTTTAATAGTTGGAGTCTCACTCTGTTGCCCAGGCTGGAGCAGTGGCACGATCTTGGCTCACTGCAACCTCCACCTCCCAGGTTCACACCATTCTCCTGCCTCAGCCTCTCGAGTATCTGGGACTACTGGCGCATGCCACCACGCCCCACTAATTTTTTGTATTTTTAGTAGAGAAGGGGTTTCACTGTGTTAGCAAGGCTGGTCTTGATCTCCGGACCGCATGACTTGCCCGCCTCGGCCTCCCAAAGTGCTGGGATTACAAGAGTAAGCCACTGCGTCAGGTCTGATCTAGCACCTTCTATATGCCAGCCCTTCTGTTAGGAGTTTTAGGATCATAAGACCCAGCAATTTGCAGAGCTTCTCATGGACTAAAGTTTCGGGATGTAGAAATGAAATGCTGCACAAGGCAATCTCCTCTACTTGCTTTCTTATTGAAATTTATTCTTCTATAGAGCTGGAGAAAGGTCTAAATACTTAAATTATAGATGTGCCACTGCTTTAAACATAGCAAGTATGTGATAAATATACATAGTGTGAATGAATGTGAGAACCAAAAAATACTGTGAAAATCCCTTGTGATGAAGTCTAGTTTATTGGGATAATAATTATTTATAAAGCTCTGTGGTATAACATGCCACATGGGCACTTTTAAAATTTGAATCATACTATACAGTAGTTATTTTTAGGATTTATATTAATGCTAATTGTATACACTCTCCATTATCTCCATGCATGTTCATTTTAGTCATGAACAAGCCTCCTGACACATCAGAGACTTGTGCACAACTTTGTCTAACATTACTATCATCCTTCTTGGTAGTATCTAAGGGCACAAAAATGATATTCCTTTGGAGTCTGCAATGCTCACAAACTTCTATGTGCAGAATGCACTTTTTGCCCAATTTATCTATAGGAAACTAGGGTAGGGCTTTCCTACTTTATCTATACATAAAAAAATATCAAAAATGATTCTGTATCAGTTAGGTTTATGTCAGGTTATGTTGCCAGAACAAAATAACCCAAAATCTCAGTGTCTAAAGAAAGCTTATTTCTTGCTCATACTATATGCCAACAGGCAGAAAAGGTTTTCCCCCTGTAGTCATTCAAGGATCAGGGACAACACATGCTTTCCCTTGATATACACGTCTACTAGTGGAATTTGGTGAAATGCATAAACTATACACTGAATGTTGGAGATTCTGCCAGGAAGTGACATATACCACTTCTGCTCATATTCCCTGGGTGAAAGCAAGTCATGTGATCATGCTTAACTCTTACCGTGTGCCTAGAAGAGAGAAATAACTATTCGGTGAACAGTGATAATGACTAACATATTCATTCAATTCCTTACACACGATTAAAGTCTGCCATGTATAAAGAAATGTTCCAGGGACTGAGGATATAGGAATGAATAACATTTCTCTATCCTCATAAACCTTACATTCTAATGCTTATTTAGTATGTCATGAATATGCATGTGATGGAAAAATATCAAAGCAACAAAGGTGGGAAGAAATAGTCTGGAATAGTGATTGCAATTATATATAGGCTGCTTGGAAAAAGCTTTACAAAAATGCAAAATTTTAATCAACATGTGAAGTAGTTAAGAAGACAAGTCATATGGGTAACTTTTGGACAAGCATGCCAGGCAGAGAGAACAGAATTTGCAAAGATGCTAAGGCAGGAGTATACCCAGTATTCTTGCAGAACACTAAGATGAATATGGCTGGAGTAGAGTGAGAAAGGGGAGAGAAGTAGAGAATGGGGTTACAGAGCTAATGGAGGAGAACATCATATAATATAGGCCTTTTCACATTATTAAAAAGACTACTATGAGTGAGACAGGAAGGCACTATGTGTTTTAAAGAAAAAGTAACAAACTAAACTTATATTTTAAAGACTTAAGACCAGGGAAGAGGGCAAAAAAGAAGCAGAGAGACCATTTAAGATACTGTAATTCAAATGAGAAAAGCTGGGGGAATAGACCAATGCCCATGTATCAAGATGAGGACGTTGGAAGTAGTAAGATGTCTGTTTTGAAAATTGGCTCGATAAGATTTGTCAATGGCTCAGCTTTCAAATAAAGATTTGAATTAAGCTTTGGTATGAAAAAATAAATGGTTGTACAGACCACTGGTATTGAGCTGTAGGTCCTTTTAAATTTATCTTTAGATCAGCTGCTATTATCTACATATTTTTCACAACTCATTGCTAAATTCCTGAGGGAGTGCAAAACAGAGTAGGAAAATCATGCAATTCTATTTATTCTAAAGATGTTTTGTTTCTGAGTGAGAAAAGTAAAGAGAGATACATTATGTATGGTTGACATCTTAGGGCACCCTTTTAATCTTGAGTGATATGCCCTGTATCACTAGTATATCCCAGGTAACTCATTTTGTAACAAATACTTGTGGTGCACTTACTTTGCACCAGAGACTGTGGTAGACACTAACATAACAGGCACAAACCATCCAGACATTAACCAAGTAATTGCAAGTGCCATCCGTGTTACCAAAGTGAATGTCAAGTCCTACGGGAGTCTACAACGTAATTCAGGCAGTAAAAACAAATAAATGTGTCTGGGCGCGGTGGCTCATGCCTGTAATCCCAGCACTTTGGGAGGCTGAGGCGGGTGAATCATGAGGTCAGGAGATCGAGACCATCCTGGCTAACGTGGTGAAACCCCGTCTCTACTAAAAATACAAAAAATTAGCCAGGCGTGGTGGCAGGCGCCTGTAGTTCCAGCTACTCGGGAGACTGAGGCAGGAGAATGATGTGAACCCGGGAGGCGGAGCTTGCAGTGAGCCGAGATCGCACCACTGCACTCCAGCCTGGGCAACAGAGCAAGGCTGCATCTCAAAAATAAATAAATAAATAATAAAATAAAATAAAATAAAATAAATGTAAAGTGCCTAGACCAACATATGGAACAAAGGTTTACGTCCACCATTGACAAACTCAGTTTGCTAGTCATCTGCATTTTTTTTGTAAGTAAATATATTTTGGAACACGGTTCTGTCTATTCTTTAAGTGTCATCCATGGGTGCTTATCAGTACGAAGGCAGAGGTGACTAGTTGTGATACAAACTGTTACGACCTGCAAGTCTACTGTATTTGTTACCTGGTCCTTTAAGAAAACAATTTCCCAACCTCTGGACTATAGAATGACGAATATCCAACCACAAGAATATTCATAACTTTTAAGTGTAGAGTAAAGCTGTTATTCCTACTTCTATCTCATATAGTTGGCATTGGAAACAAAATTCTTTGCTAATTGGCCCATGAAAGCAAGCCTAATAAATAAGGACATTTCTCTATGCTGGCCTTAAAGACAGCATCAGTCTTGTTCGGTTGTTTTTATACAAGGCAAACAGCTTTTCCTACCATGTGGCAGTTGGTCTATCCTTCATTTAAAATAGTGAGAAAGACAGCACAGAGACTATCTCCAGACCCAAGTGCTGACTTACTGGCTTTGGCAACTCTTAAGTTCATGTTTACTTTGTCATGACAATAAAGTTACTCAAGTTGAAGTTGAATCAAATTGACAGACACCAAGAGCTATTGGTAAACTGGCACAAGTACAATTTTTATTTATAGGATTCAGCATAGTGTATTGTATTGGCATTTAATGAAGGCCAAAAACAGTCCCCCAACTGAGAAACAACCTAGAACAGAACAGCAAATTGACCAGCAGTTGTCCACTCATCAGGGTTTTACATAGAATGCTGTGTGAATGGTGTTCCTTGAAGGAGGCGGTGCACAGGCACAGTGACTATTATTATTAGGAAAAGAACTATTCTTTCCAAAACAAAACAACATTTGTGAACCCCCTGCCCAAATATAGGGGTTTTAATGAAATGTCAATGGTCACACAGGTATTTTCATTTTTTCCCTATTTCTGAGAATGAAATCCTGTTGTTATTTCTTCACAAGTTTTATATTCAGTTACTTAAATTTACAACAAATTTGAACTCCTTTATACCCTTTCAGTATTCAACCACATTTATTAAACATTAATCAGCACAATGGATTGATTATATAAGCAATACCAATACGAATGAGAGGACAGGCCCTTTGTCTTTCAAGAGGATACAACCTAAAAAGAGAAAGAGAATAAATTCTAAAATATTTTGTAAAGCCCATTATAAGCCACATAATACACACACACCATCACACAACATGTTTATAAATGATGTGAGGCTGTGGGGTTTCCTGGCATATTGGGCTGATTATTGATTAAGTTTGCTCAGAGCAAATTTGAAGTGAACTTTGAATTGAAAGGAAAGAATTCATGACATTTACAAGATTCTTTAAATCAAGAGTCAGTAAACTACAGTCCAAATCTAACTTGCTGACTGTTTTTGTAAGAGAAATTTTGCTGGATAATAGACATGTCCATTTGCTTATGTATTATCTACAGCTGCTTTCATGCAACAGTGGCAGAATTGAGCAGTTACAATAGAGATGGTATTTCCTGCAAACCTGAAATAATTTACTATCTGGCAGTTTAAGAAAGAGTTGGCTGACCCTGAGAGTGGAAAAAAAAAAGGCAGAAGCACTGACTAGCAAGTAACTCTTATATTTCAATTGTAAAGTGATGGGGACATGGATATGTGTATGTTTTTTATCTTAAATTATTTCTGGAGAAAGGATGGATATAGATTAATATTAATATATAGCATGATAATCACATAATTGCTTGAGTCTTGATTTCCTTATTTAAAAACTAGGAATGATATCTCCTACCAACAGATCTTTCAGAGAACTGCATGGGAGGCAAAGTCCTTTTCCCATGAAACGTGGCAGCGTTATTACCCTGGAGCTAACCTCCTCACTATGACTGGGTTGTGAATTGTGTGTTGTTATTGCCGAACCAAGGTCCACTTAAATAAATATTTCCAACTTTTCCAAATGTTTCAGCACCTTCTTCTGAAGGAGGAACTAGGTTGTCTTCTTTCATCATTCCTCAAAATTGTACTCTGGATTTCTCAATTTAGCTTAAGTGTGAACTGGCGTTTTAATCTGTGAAGGTTTCATTGTGAATGTGAAAAAAGAATATAAGAAATTTGACATTTCTTGAAATATGTCCTAAACCATCTTAGGACTTGTTGGGAATAGAAAATCATGCTTTGAACATCTTTTTTTTTTTTTTTTTTTTTTTTCAAAATTTAGAAAAAACCTTCAAGAGGACTACATTATCCACAAAAATATTCTAAGTACTCCCATGCTATAAAGTCCAGCTGTGAAACTAGTTCTACCTCATGTATAATGCACCAAATACCAAGCTGCAGAATTTAAAGTAATTTTAAGAATTATGAGTAGAGATGAACACATTTCCCTTTAAAGGTACTACTAAATTGAAGCTTATGCAAATATGCCATAGACATTTACGTTCTTAAATTTCTAATCCTCCAACCTCTGTCTAGGATCTGAAATGTGCTTCATGTTTCCAAGTATGTTCACATTATTGGTTTTATCCCATAATCTGATTTGGAAGACAGGGTGAAAGTAGTTGTTCCTATTTTTTTCTGATATAAAAACTGAGGCTCAGCTGGGGTAATGGGCCTATTCAAGATGCACACCAGAATTTCTGCTAATGCCCAGATCATTGGCAGTACTTCTAAGATCCTTGGAAAGATAAATTTCACATTGCATAAAAACTGTTTTAAATGTCTAAGATTTAAGTTAAAAATGAGGTATACATATGTATGTATGTATGTGTCTATATTTATATCTATCTAAACTATAGGTATAAATATCTATATATATATATATAGACAGAGGTATTCCACATCTGTTGCGTATCTATATCTGTA
This sequence comes from Symphalangus syndactylus, assembly GCF_028878055.3. Lineage (NCBI taxonomy): Eukaryota > Metazoa > Chordata > Mammalia > Primates > Hylobatidae > Symphalangus > Symphalangus syndactylus. The sequence continues at coordinate 31,126,358 of NC_072438.2, forward strand.
CTCTATGAAAGAATGCCTTTATAAGAACTTTAAGTTTCTATCTACAGAGAGAGTTGTGGAAATCACATTCACTCTCTGTTATGCTATTGTTTATTGCTCAGCGACCTTTAAGAGAAAATTTTGATGGCAGAGGTGGCCCATCTACAGTGGCCACTATGAAGACCTTGGCTGCGGTGGCAGAAGTACTGCTGGGGCTCAGTGCTTCACAGAGCCAGCAGGAGGTGGGAAGAGGTGGGATTCCTGCCCCCTTCCAAGATGCAGCTGGTAGTCCCTAGTCTGTCTGAGTCTGGCTGGGTGGGAGGTTTTTATGGCCTAGAAGGGAGGAAGTGCATGCTGATTGGTCCATGGGCAGCCATGGGTGGGCCTGGAAAAAGCACCTCCCCTGAGTGCAGCTGCAGCCACCCAGCCACAGCTGCAGATGGGGGCATCCCTGTGCTCTCAGGGCCCCAGGAAGCACTTACCCCACTGCCCCCACAGGCTCAGAAGGGCCTACTCCCACTGCCCGGCCTCTCACTGCTCCCAGCACCTGATTGAATTTTGGAGCAAAGATGAGGCCAAACTTGGGAGCTATTGCCACCCGGCCAGGTATGTGCATGCTCAAGGAGGCACTAACACACCAGCTCCCTGCCACCTTGGCTTCCCCCAGACTTTGGGCACTGAGGAGCATGGGAAGGTTGAGGGGGTGCTGAGGGCAGTTCAGTGCAGGCCTGCAGGTGCCCCTTAGCATAAACAGCCTGGGTGCAGTGGATTACATGTGTAGATGGTGGCAAGAGGCAGACAGCCTCCCGGGCAGAAAGGGGCAGGTCCCTGGTGAAGCCCAGCATTCAAGTCAGGGAAGGCCTGAAGCATGGGGGTTGGGCTGTCAGTTCCAGGTGGAGTCCCCAGATCGAAGTGAGAACTTATGATGATTTTTCTGGGCACACCCATGGCTGCCCATGGACCAATCAGCACATACTTCCTCTCTTTTGAGCCCAAAAAACCCCTGGACTCAGCCAGACTCCAACACACATCAGCACTACCAGTTCCAGGAAGGAGCTACCCACATCAGGTCTCCTCTTCACTGAGAGCTGGATGCTTGTGGGGATGACCTGCCTGTGGAAAACCCACTGCAGGTCTCCTGAGAGCTGTTCTGTCACTTAATGAAGCTCCTCTCTACCTTGCTCACCCTCCAGTTGTCCACATACTTCATTATTCTAGGACGAAGGACAAGAACTTGGGACCTGCTGAATGGTGGGACTGAAAGAACTGTGACACAAACAGGGCTGAACATGCACCCCTGCTTGCCATGTCGTGGGTGACGAGGAGAGAAGAGCTGTGGCCCTTTGGGGAGCCTAGACCTAGAGGTTCCCAGAGCCAGGGCTGTGACACCCTCATTGGGGCTGTGCAGTTCCTGGCTTCTCCAAGCTTCTGGGCATCACTGCATTCCCCTTGTGCAGACACAGGTGCCTGGAGCAGAAGCTATGTGTCGTACATCTGGTTCAGCAGTAGCCTTGCACAGAGCTGGCACCTGTACCGGCACCTGTACCAGCACCTGTAGCTGCCCGCCCCGCTGCAACAACTGGCATGCCTGGCTGTGTACAGTGGCCAGACCCTGCACTCGCTTGCCTACACACCCATTGCTGCTCCATGCCTGGCTTGCCCATGGCAGATGAGGGATCCAGGCCAGTAGTGTGAGCCGATTGCAGCCTGCCAGGCTGTGTGGTGGGTGGGATGAACCCAGCAGGCACAAGCAGTACTCAGGCAGAAGGTGCCAGCGGCCACAGAGTTTTCTGTCTGGCAAAGCAACACCCCAAGGATCCCGTGACAATTTCATAGATTATACTTTTTTTCTGCAGGCACAGCAGATGGAGGACTCAATGCTTATGCTGGAGAAGGAAGCTACATTGTCCCTTAGTTCATGGAAATGTCAAGTCTAGAAGATGGAAGAGTTCAGTTAATATCTCCAGAGACCCACAGTGAGTTTCACGCTCCATAAAATTACTTATGCTTTTATATACAGTGCATGATCATCATCTCTTGGCAACTGGACACAAGTTAAGCACCTTCCATATGCAGCAGGGAAAACCTCTTCAGCAAGGAGGACTACCCATTGGCATGCACAGATGATACTAGCTTTAGTTTTCCTGTGTTGAAAGGAACATTCGCCATGCTTAATGAGAGGTGTTGGATTAATGCCAGGTGTTTTCCAAAGGGGATGGGATGTTCAGATGCTTGAGGAAACAAGGCACTAAGAGGGTGTAGTGAAAGTCATTTACTCACATTAACAAATTAATTATTTTCATGGCTGTGAACAGAGTCTGCAGTGTGCACATGGTGTGTGTGTGTGTGTGGAATATACACACATATTTTAGGCTCTGTTATTGCACTTATGTTTAATTTATAAAGCCCAGTGAACAGCACTACCTTGCCACAGATAAGCAGACAATCCTTCAAGTAGCCTTTTCTTCCCTTGTGGAGAGGAAGCCTCGAGAACATGGATGTGTCTGTATGTATCCCCAAAACCCTCACTTTGTGTGCCAACTTGATTGTCCTTTTCATTAATGTTTAATATGATTACTCTGGAGTGCTCTGAATTGGAAACTAAGATGGACCAAATGACAAGATATCAATTTCATGTTCAAGATAGTCTCACTTTAGAGACTTAGGGAATACGGGAGATACTCTTGTCTTAGTAAAAGAACATTTTGAAAGCACCTATTAAGAGGAATTTTATGGTCAAATTCCAAAACTGACTTAAAGATATATTTATGTCTTATTTCAGAAAAATCCATTTCTTTGGTCAGCCTTCCATGATGCCTATAATTTCCACCCTGAATATCATCATCCTTCTGGGTTTTAGCATTTTGCTTTAGAATGCCTCTAAGAATATGTATCACATATAAAGTCAGTATATTAAGAGTTGTGTCTTTGGGACACTGTTTCTTATAGACACTGTTGAGTAAACTGGCGCATCTGAATAGTCTGTCCACTAAAGGAAATTGCACAGGGCAGGTAAGTTTTGATTCATAATAAGGAGGATGCATTTATTTAAACACTCATTTATCCAAGCATTCCCTGTTTCTTTGTTGAACATGCTTTATTTTTCACTCTGAATGTCCACAGGAGATGCTAATCCTAGGTTTGGTGAAGGCAATGACACCATGAGGCACCTAGGTGCACCAGGCACAGAGGGGTCTAAGTTTGCAGAAACAATATTGACAGTCAATAAAAGACACTCATGAAAAGGGAAATCATGTTAGAGAATCAAGGTGAAGTCTATTCGACCTCTACCTTACCTCCAGGTGATCCTGGCCACTGTCCACATCACTGGACACCTAGGTGGCAGAGGAGACTGTGAGGTGTCTTGAGACAACTGTCAGGGTGGAAACCCACTGTTGCCTGTCCAGGAACACACACCAGGGCTTCTTTCGTACACTGTTGCTGCCTGCTGTGGCCCTCTTGAGGATTCTGGGTTATAGGCCCTGAGATAGGATTTTAATGTTAAAGCCAATAAAATGATACTTTAAAAAAAGATGTAGAAAAGACTAACAGACCATTAAAGCAAGTACAAAGACCCTGTACTTGAGGGTCAAAGACAAGATATTCGCAGTGGTCTACCAGGTTCCCATGATCTGTGTCCCACTTCCTTTAGCTCCTCATTACCGATCCAAATTCAACTCCCTATTTGCTTGTTTCAGAGTCATCTCTGTGAACACAGGCAATGGGGGTTTCCACAGTACTTAGAACAGTGCCTGGAAAACAGTAGGCACTCACTATGTTTTTTAAAAGCAACACATGAAAAATCGAGGTCTTACCTACTCTATTCTATAACTTACTTGAGCCTCAGATTGCCCATTTGGTAAAGATGCGATCCTGCCCATTTTGCAGAGAAGGTGGGAAGATAAAAAGGATCATACACATAAAAGTCTTGGCAGAAGTGCTCACTTAGGCAGCATATGTATTCAAAAAAAAGAAAAGGATCCTCACAGAGTGTCCTACACAAAGTTGGTACTAAATAATGATTTGATTTGCTTCCTCTCCTCTTTTATTCTGAATATAATAATGGCAGTTAATACTTATTGTACTTCTACTATATGGCAGGCTCAGTGTTGAGCATTTTATAAGGATTGTCTCAAACTTTTCTCAACTCTGTGAAGTGAGAAACATATATTCTCATTTTTTAGATGGGGATTATAAAAGTTAATTTTTTTTCCCAAGGTCATCCAGCCAGTGAAGAGTCAAACCAGGGTGCAAATTAGATTTACCTGACACTATCATTCCGCACTTCACTACAACACTATACTATGAGTGGCATAAGGAAAACTTAACCGTACTCTCAAGCTTGTTTCACACCTTGGTTAGGTGACTAATATATTATCTATGCTTTGATAGCTGGGACATAAAGTGTTTCTTACAAATGGACATTATGAATCGTTCACATGTTTTTGTTTTTGGTTGTTTTTTATTTTTGTTTACATGGTTTTTGTTTTTGTTGTTGTTGTTTTTTAAATCTCAGGGTATCTTAAATAGCCCAGCTAACTTAACACGTTTGCCTAAGCCATCCTCATAAAACTCCATCCCTGACTGTAGAGAGTTGATGTGAAGGTCTTCCTAATATATAAAATAAAGTTATAATCTGTCATTGATTATTTCCTTGCAAGGAGCAATAATAAAAAATTAGATGTACACATCTTATATTGCACATAGCACCTTTTTTAAATCACGAAATGAACCCTATTTCATAGGCATTATTATTATCCTCCAATATCACTGGAGAGATTAGAACATTTGCCCCATGGCCACACAGCCAGTAAGTGATGGAGCCCTTGAGAAATTATGAAAACTGAATTTTAGCAATTGATTTTCATAGGTGTTAACATAACTCAAGAACCTAATTTAGTCTAACTCCAATGCCTGTCCTCTTCACCATTGTATTAAACTATAAAATGCTATATCAAGGTGATAATTTATTATACCTTTTCTTATACCATTATTCCATGTGGAAATTTCTTCTCCGGAATGCCTTCACAAGAACTTCAAGTTCCCATATGTGGAAACCCTGTTTACAACTATTTAAAGTTGTAAGTGAGCTGGTGATCACTCTCACAAGTATCTGAGAACAAAGGCCAGAAATGACTTTGGCATAACAACCCGTGCTCCTCAAGTGTCTGACCACGTTGGCTGACTAGAGAGGCCCTAAGCTGTGAAGTAACAGATAGTTCTGATAAGGCATTTAGATGGGTTGTCTAAAACCAAAAGTTGGCAATCTTCCCAAAATGATGTGGCGAGGTTCTGACCCCTTACTGGGTAGAGGGGAAAGTTGAAGGCTCTTTTCTTGTTGCTGATGGTCTCAGTTGCCAAGGGTATGTGCCTGCCAGTCTCCAAATCAACTTCTGATAGAGACTGGAGGTGGAGACCACTTCTGTAGACTAAATTAGGCAGGAGAAATAGTATTAATTCTGTCAAGCTGCTTAAAACTAAGTTAGGAGTACTTCAGCCTCCCGGCACACTGCTTATATGATCAAAGTCAGCTATATCTTACAGCCAATGCTGTTCTTCCCTTGAAAAAACTTTTCAACAAAGTTGGGAGATTTACTTCTTTTTTTACCTCATAATCTGCTGTTATAATTTTAAAATTATTACCCAATACCATCATTCCCATTCTCTTCTACATTTTCTACCAAAGGCAGCCACATTCATTGAGTTTAGAAATATTTAAATTTCTTGTTGAGTTTCATTTTACCCCTAAACTCGTTCATCAATATCTGTCTGCATCTTGTCTTTCATGTTACCATTATGGGATGAGTCCACTTGCATAGACACCAGCCCCCTTCACATGTACAAACTTGTATGTCATGTCTTATAGCCCACCACAGCACAGTGACACTTTTCAGGGTGCACCGAAAGCAAGGTCAAAGATATGATGAAGTGACATAAAATTGTAAGCCACCAGATTCACAACAACATTCAAAAGTTTGGCAGGAGGGCATCATTAATATTTGAGAAGATTCCCTGCTTTTTGGCAGGAATTCTGCACACAACTTTCCAATTAGCGTGCTTTATGGCTGGGGAGAAGCTGGTTTATCGGTTGTAAGTACATTGTCTGACTGAAATCTTTCCTGTCAGATAAATTACAAAGGAATTTGTACAACTTTACCCAGACTCAGACTTAGCTCAAGATTAATATGAAAACAGGGCCCTCCCTCAAGTCTTCTTTGAGTTCTTCTGAGAGTTTTCTTCATTAAGTCTTCCGAATGCTCTGCTTAGCTAGTGAAACATTAAATGATATTCTTACCAGGAGGTGCAGGATGGAAGTTTCAACTAAATCTTCTCACAAGAATGATCTAGATTGAGACATTGCATTAGGGACTGGGAGTGAATTACTTACCGTGACACAACCTTCTTACTTTCTGCTTGCTATGGGTTGAACTACAATTAATATAACTTGAGCTGAGTAGGATGAAACCTTAACAAACAAAAGCTTGATGGTGTCTCTTCCATTTTATGATTCGTGCCCTCCGGGCAAAATCTCAGAACATCAGTAGGGAATTTTTCTGGGGATATTTTATTGTTTTGAAACATTTTAAATGTGTTTCTGAGATTCTGTATGGTCCTATTTGAGATGAAACATGACTTAAGGATGTTCTTGACTTACTGTTGCATGAAAGGGACCCCAAACATTTCCCGTTAGAGAGGACTTTGTCCTACATGAGGGAACCTTTCTATCACTATCAAACTGTTAGTGAAAACTTACAGGCTAATAATTTAGTTGTTCTAAATTTGCAGCATGTTGGTAGAAAACATTATTTCCCTTGTGATATTTATGGTTTAATTTGAAAATCAAATGCAAAAGAATTCTGCACTAACACTGTACACACAAAAAAAATCTCTTGAGGTCGCATCATAACAAGTATTCATAATTCTGTGATTAACAGCCCTAACACATATGTATTGTGCTTTGAAATTGAGATGTTACATGTAATAGCTAATCTAATTTTCTGATTAACTTTGAATATATCTAAAGCAGCTGTTATTCATATAGGACACATTTATAAACCCAATGTCTATGGGATTTATAATAATTACATTGTTTTCTATCAATGTCTTATTAATTGATGTGTTATGACAGCATGAATATTTTGTCATATGAGAAAATAGAGTAAATTATGCTACTAGTAAGCAAGCCAAAATCTCTTTGACAGTCATTGTGCCCAAATGGGATTTTTCTAGATGGATGCTATCCTTTCAATGATGAATTCTTCAGGACCAGGACTAGTGAGACGCACTTTCTAAGCAACAAATTTAAGGGGGCTCCAAAAAGCTCAGTAATCAAGATAAATAACACTTTGAGATGATATTTAAAATCTAAATTAATGCAAAAATGCATAATGAACAAAATACCAAAATTTTAAATCAAGACAGGGTTAGTATCACTGATATTTCCTTTGCCTCAGGTTCCATTATGGCTCAGCAGGACACTAGAATGTTTCCATTTCTTAACAGATCAATGGTAAATATTCACTTCGTATTATTTGTATAATAATATTTTCAGCCTTGATGTTGCACTAGTTTTAAAGTGTTAACTCACTTTAATATGTGATTCTTTTTCCACCAAGACTGTAAACTATTAGAAATCAGAAACTCTGGGTATACCTCTCTATTGCAGTAAACTACTGATCATAATAACCGTTTAGCTCTACTTAAAACCACACTTGGATAAGGAGAAGACAATCTTCTTAAGAGGCTATTTATTGAAACAAAAAAAATCATACAGTTAGCAAGTTACAGGGAAGAAAAAAAGCAGTGGTTTGATTATTATTATCTCTGCCACTCAGTACCTGTGTGACTTCAGGCATGTTACTTAACTTCTCTGGTTCTCCATTTTCCCACCTGTGATACAAACATGTTACTGGGTGACTCTGAAGATTAAATGAGATAACCAGTGTGAAACCCTCAACCCATACCAGACACTAAGGATTTTTTTCCTTCCCGAATTGCATTGTCTCTGTCATATCTATGAATAATTAATACACACTTTTAGTTCCAAGATGCCAACCAAGTAGGCAGTCATTCTTCTCTACGGATCATCACTGGAGACATAGAAGTATGCCCGCACTCAAGAGCTAGCTCCGCCTCCCCACCTTTCCTGACCCTGGCTATATCTGGCTATTGGTTGTCTAACCTGGGGTATACACCAGATGGCAGTGTCCCATTGAGGACTAAATGTTTCTAGCCTTTCAGCTCACTGACCAAGTGACCAGTTGCTTTGCCATATCTGTATGCGTGTTACAGGTCAATAGCCTTAGCCTTGGGGCCTAGTAGATGTTCACTGTAAAAATAAACACTGGAAAAACCTCTGTACAGATTCTATTCCCCTTCAATTGCAAAGCATTTCATTTGCAAGGTCAATTGGAAAAGGTACATATGTGATGTAGTAGTAAGCATGCACTTCAAATAGGTTTGTGTCAATATTTACATTTCTGTGCACTTCAACAAGTAAGTACATAACGATTCTTTACGGTCTGACACAGTGCTAGGCACCAAAGCTGCAGGCATAAGGAATGCAGGTTCACTACCTTCAAGCAACTCATTGTTTGGTAGAAAAGACAGCTTTTTATGCAACCAATAATAATACAATGTGATTATTGTTATTCTATTTAACATGGATGACTTCCAATTTTTTTTATCTTTTATGTATCTGTCCTGGAGTTAATGCATTGCACGGATTTTACTAAGTTCACTTGCCGTTAGCTAAAAACTGTCAAACGTAGATGCCTAGTGTTTTCCATTTAAAATATATCGAACCTTTCTATCTTGCTACAATCCATCATGTATGTGATGCTTGATGCGTATATACCATATCCACTTTTTAATACTAAGAAGTAGTATACTCAACAGTTCTGCCACATCTATTAATTTATCTTACAAATATTTATTATGGGATGCCAGGTACTGTGCTTACGGAAGTGTAAATATGAATGAACTAGAGTTCTTGCTCTAACAAAAGGTTAAAAATGGTTAGAATGTGAAGTTCTGCTAAGTCAGTGTGCTGCAAGCACGTGAGTGAGTATGAGCGTGTATAAATTTATGTACACATGCAATTCTTAGCTGTGCTACTGCTATCTTTGGTAATACTTGTGAACTGATGGCTGAGTCATTTACACAAGGGATGTGTGTGTATGTGCGGGTGTGTGTTGTCACTTGGTGTATGATTATGGTTGCTGAAATTAAAGACCACTTTTCTGTGTAGTTCTCACAAAGACACACATCATCTAGGATTGCCAAACTGGAAAAATAATAACTAGAGTAAATTTATTCTGGTCACATTGTCCTTCCCCTTTTCTTATTCATTCCCTTCCTGTCTCTGTCCTGAGCCACCAGCCTCCCACCAGAAGCAGTCACGTGCCCTCCTGTGACCTCTAAGGACTCACAGGAATCTGATTTTCCTACTGCATCCTGCCAGCTGGGGCCTTGGGAATCTGATACCCCACTGGATCTTTCACAGGCTCTGCCCTGGCATTTCAGAGTAGGCGCCACACAGATCCCTCCCTCTCTTGTGCCCCAATCTATGCAAGGACACTGCCCATGGCATTTCAAAGACCAGCTCTGCTACTGGGAGGCTTGCTGTCCCTGGGAACCTGACTGCCAACACCAATGGAAGCTCAGCAAAGAGGCAGCTTTTTAGGTTCCTTGGCCAGTGGGGCCCCAAAGGTGCCTATTAGAGCTGCACATGGCCGACAGATTGAAGTTCAAATGCAGCTGGATCATTATCTGAGATTTAGATGAAAAGGGGATTTGAAACCCTCTCTTCTTTCTCAAAGTGCTGATAATTTCCCTCTGCACAAAAGGGAAGATTCCCTCTGCACAAAAGGGAAGAGTGGAAATAGTCCCCGAAATCCTGACTTACCTGTGGAATATTGGAACTGACATCTATTTTTTGGCCATTGATGATTTAGGAGGCATCCTGGTGACTGTATGTTCTTTCCTATAATTCACAAGGTCTGTGGCTGAGTCTGGGAATCTGCATTTTTAAAAGTGCACCTTTTTTTTATGTAGTCTAAATGGAGGCCACTGTTTAAAGTTTCTTCCTAACCTAATGCACTGTGAGTCTATTGTCTCCAGGATACAAACAGGGAAGCTTATCATTACAAAATCAAGTAAGAAGACAGGAGCAGACCAAGCTTAGACCTCGAGTGTCCTGGTACCTCATTGACCCCTGGCCCTCTGCACTCAGCTGACTCCAGCAGAGCCCAGGTTTTACCATGTGAGCTTCAAATGAGGAACGAGGCCTGGACTCTGCATGGAAAAAGCAGATGGACACTTACAAGGCTTCCACAGGGCTCCAAAAATGACAAAGTCATTGTTGAGTGCTGTGAAAAGACAGCCAGAAGAAAAAGGAGTTGTGAGTTCTGGGAATGAGATGATAAAACAATGCAAATTTCTAAAAATGAAAGAAGATAGCAAAGAATGAAGCGAGGGCTGGGGTGGGTAGGCCCTTGGTTGAATCAGGCTATGAGGTGTGAGAAGAACGGCTGTGTTCAATTGTGTAAAGCAAGTCATGGGGCCTGGGAAATTGTCCAAACAGAGCAGGCTCTGGGAAAGGATGACAGCCCCAGAGAAGGGAGGAGGATGGCAGTGTTTTGAAGACAACAGTGAGCTCCTGCATGATATATTCAGATCACCCACTGCTCACACCTTGAAACATTTATCTCTAGGTCCCTGTCAAGATGACATAAGGGCAAAAAGACTAATCACAATGACTACTAGTTATTGAGCATGTGCGTGCTCTGTGCATAGAGCAGGTCTCTTGCTAGCATGCTCCTTTAAGGAAGCAGAAGTGATTTACTATGAAGCTGTAAAGCTTACACTTCAGGGCCCTCACTTGCATAGGTCCCACTCATGGTCCTGAGAGGGGGCCCTAGAAATGTGTTCATTCAGTCACGTTTTATAAAACTTACAAAGAAGAATATTTTTAAATTCTGTTTCAGGAATATTTAATTCTGGGCCCCACAGATCCTGTTCAACCTCGGACTTTGGGGAGGCAGGTGATGGCGGTGGTCCTGGTATTGATGCTGCTGCTCACCAGCTGCAGCATCTTAGACAGAGAATATTCTTTCTGAGCCTTATTGTTCTCATCTGTAAAATGGGGTTATCTACCTTAGCCAACTTTATAGTGACTCAAAGGATCAAAGTCCATTCTATGAATGAGGAACTCCAAGAAATGTAACACACTTTTATTTCAGGGTTTTAGAGACTGTCAATATCTATGCAAAGAAATGTTTAGTTTAAAATGCAAAATATTATCTTCCAATGGAGTTACGAATATATATGTAAAGGCCCAGTCATCTGTGCCTTTGGATGGGCCAGAGTCTAGCTCTGGAATTACAACAGTTACTGATAAAAAGGTCTCTAATGTTTATTTACCTAAAAGCAACAAGATCCCATTCCCCTCCTCCATCACAAATGGTCAGCTTCCCTACATCAAAGACTATTTCACCAACCTCTCTGTGTACCAGAGGGGGTCCACCCAGAAAAAATGAGAAATGGAACTGTCTGCTCCATTAGCAATGCACAAATTGTTGATGGCCCGGGACCACTCGGAAAGAATTGCTTATGACGTGATTCTCAAGTCATCAAAGCCCTTCCCACACGTGTAGTGAGGTTAATGCTGATGTCTCAGCCTTGCTCAGGAGAGGGCAAATCACTTTCCCTTCCCTATTGTGGTGCTTTAAAGATACGGGAACATTTTGAAAGAAATGGCTTCTTCCCAGCATAAACCTCCTTTGTTTACAAGGTGTTTCAGTTGGCCCAGATCCCCAATGGATTTCTTTCTCCTGACTGTGGAATATCTGTCCTTGAAGGTAAAGTTCAGGTGCCTAACTGATAAATACTTACTTTCCTTGGCTTCTGCCTTTTCTTTCAGAATGGCCTCCAGGCCTCCCCTGTTAGAACGCCAAGGATGTCTCTGCTGAGACAAGGGGATGAGGAGAGCACAAAGAAATAAGTGGTAGATAAGAAAGAAATAAAGCATAAAATCCAAGATGCACTGAGTTCCTATAATGCAGCAGATACTTCCTGCATATCATCTTATTTAATCCTTTCTAGCAGACTTAGGGGAAGGGCTTATAATACTCATTTTGCAGAAGAGAAATCTGAGTGTCAAATAAAACTTTCCCAAAGTCAACAACTAATGAGAGAGAAAGTCAACATTAGACTCCATACTTCCAGAATCCAAAGCTCTTGAACTATTTTCCCCAAATTGCCACGTCCTTTAAAAAAAGGAATAATACATACATATATAATACATATATATAAATACATATATATATATATATATATATATATATATATATATATATATATCTTTTTTTTTCTTGCCCTCAAGATTACAAACTGGGCTGGGCGTGGTGGCTCACGCCTGTAACCCCAGCACTTTGGGAGGCCGAGGCAGGCGGATCACCTGAGATCAGGAATTTGAAACCAGCCTGGCCAACATGGGGAAACCCCATCTCTACTAAAAATATAGAAATTAGCTGGGCATGGTGATGCTAGCCTGTAATCCGGTAATACTAGCTACTTGGGAGGCTGAGGCAGGAGAATCACTTGAACCCAGGAGGTGGAGGTTGTGGTGAGCCAAGATCACACTGCTGCACTCCAGCCTGTGTGACAGAGCAAGACTCTAACACTCTGTCTCAAAAAAAAAAAAAAAAAGAAAAAGAAAAAATTGCAAACTGGCTTACACCGAGTGGAATGCAATCAGATTCCATGGCCACTTCTGTGTTTGTTTTTAGTTCCATGTAATCACCATGGCTGCAGCTTTTAATCCCCTGAATGGCCATAGCATACATTGCTGGTTCCATGCCAATCCCCAGAGCCCAGGCACCACTGAATGCAAGTAAGTGACTCACATGCTTTGAAAAGTTCCTTGACTCGCCCTGTCAGTGACTATAGTCAGGGTTCCTTATCAACAAGTCCTGCCCCTTCTTGATAGGGGAGGACCTCTCAGCAGCACGAGTTGCCACTTCATCATTCACACAAAGCTGTGGTTGTGTGGCTCCACAGCCCCCTTGTCAGTAATGAAATGGCCATGTGTGCAGTACTGTGAAGGGCCACAGATAGTTGCCAGGCATGCCAGCTGCAGTGGAGTGTTTTGAGACATTGGAGTTTATGAGTAATGATCTAGGAGAGCATAGTTATTTTTTCTGAAGTGGGCCACAGTGAGTTCATTCTGGTTTAAGGGGCAGTGACATCCTATGAGTAGTGTGCCGTTGGGGAATGCTAAGTGAATATTTTATGGTTACCTATACAAAATGGATGTTTTCCCTCTGCTTTTATTCACCCATCCATTCGTGTAATAAATATTTATCAAGCAACTATTATAATCCATGTACTATGCTAGGAACATGGAAAACAAAGATGAATAAAGTATAAACTGTGCTCTCTGTAACTTAAGAGTTCAGATAGGAAGGTGTACTTGTAAACAGAGGCATTTGGTAAAGTGTTCTATTATAGCCCCAGCATATGCAGGGCTTAAAGGAGAATGTGCTCAATAGGATCTGGGAAGGAGACAGAGAAGAGCATTCAGAAATACTTCATAGGGGAGAGCTTCCTTGCAAGAAAGCATTTTCAGCAGGAAAATAAGAGCTGTTGAATTAGATCAGTATGAAATTAAATCCTAGTTCTATTTGACATTGAGCTATGTAATCATGACCTTGATTTTACCTTTCTGAGTCTCATCTGTACAATGAGGATGACCCTACCCATGCCTACTGCAGAGACTTGTGAACATTGAATGAGATCCATGTTGGGCAATTCAAACAGAGTTTTTAATAGTTGTGTATAATTCAGTACTTTTCCAGGGAGACAGTCCCTCTGGGTAAGAGGGATGATTTTCCCAGTCATGCTGTCTGAACTTTGGCATGTGAATGTTTCCTTTTACCAATCTAAGATGTGCCAAGAGCAGGGCACCGTGACCTTAAAGATTAGGAATGTGAGCTGACAAATCAAAGAATTCAGTGACACCCAGGTACACGTGGTGGATAGTGATCACCACTGTTCCCTTGAGGAATGACGATGTACTTTACAACAAAAAGGAATGTGTTAGCTATTACCTCATGCTGTCCTTCTGGAACTGTGAGAGTGTCAGGTATTCATATGTGGAAACCTGAACAGGACATAAACAAATGTGACTTAATTTGCAATCTTTGTCTTTTTAGACTAGTCAATTATATTACATATTGAATGTAATGCCTTTTCAGACTTATAAATTGTATATTTTCTGTTACATTTGGAAAGTTAAGTCCATGTAATAGACTTATCAACTACTCAATAAAATAAAGCAGTGATTATTAGTACTGCATCACCTAAGGTTCTATATTGCAAGCAACAAAATCTGACTCTGGCTTACTAAGAAAGAGAGTTTATTGAAAATATGTTGAGTAGCCCACAGAATCATTAGGCAGGCTGGGGAACCAGGGTAACTGCTAATCTTTCAGGAGCTGATCTGATAAGAAAAGCAAGAAAACTATGGCCCCCACCATTGAACATTAGATGCCAATGCCCTATTCTTGGAAACTTGTCATTTCTGAGGAACTTGGCCTTATTGCTGTATTAGAGAAGAAGGAGCTCTCAGGCCCTTCCTTTCTCCATCACTAGGTCTTTGAGGCCTCTGATTCGTGGTGCACTGGCTATAAGAGAAGGTGGATGAGTTTATTCTTTTATTTTGAGAAAATAGAATCTAAGGCCGGGCATGGTGGCTCATGCCTGTAATCCCAGCACTTTGGGAGGCCGAGGTGGGTGGATCACCTGAGGTCAGGAGTTCGAGACTAGCCTGGCCAACATGGCAAAACCGTGTCTCTACTAAAAATACAAAAATTAGCCAGGCATGGTGGCAGATGCCTATAATCCCAGCAACTCGGGAGGCTGAGGCAGGAGAATCTCTTGAACCCAGGTGGCAGAGGTTGCAGTGAGCTGAGATCACACTATTGCACTCCGTCCTGGGCAACAGAGCAAGACTCTGTCTCAAAAAAAAAATGAAAAGAAAATAGAATCTATAATGTAAGGAACCCCAAACTTAGAGTGTTGAAAAAGATGTTGTAGATCCACAAACAAGACAGGCATCCACTGTAATATTTAATTGTTATTGTCATCATCATTATTACTGCCCCTAGTGATCCAATAAACATTTATTGAAGCACAAGCAAGTGTGAGGTATTCTGTAGAAGAAAAATTAGGAATAAAGGCCCTCAACCAGCTTTCACCTGGGAATAATAAGGCATATACCTCAAATTAAAAAAAAATCTTATTATAAGTCATTGAAAAAGGAAATTTGATGTAGATGTGAGTATTGCAAAGGGCTTCATGTAGCCACTTAGAAAAACTTGAGTCTTGAGGGACCTGTGTAATTTGGTTACCAGGACTCTTTCTCCATCCAAGAAGTTAGAGCTGGGGTTCTCAAAGTTTCACACACATCAGAATCACCAGGAAGACTCGCTAAAACAGATTGGTAGACATAACCTGCCGAGTTAGTGAAAAGGGACAAGAATTAAAATCTTCATCAAGTTCTGAGGGTAATACTTTAAAAACCAAAGAATTAAAAAAAAAAAAAAACCTCCAGAACTAGAGACATGGAAGAAAGAATAAACCAGTGGGATTCAATGGAAAAGGAGATAGCTACATTCAGAAGATAATCTGTGTAAGGGAAACATCAGGAACAAGATTGGAAAAATAAATTTAGACCACGCATTCAGGTGCGGATTGTGCTTGAATGCCCTGCTGAGGTGCATGGAGTTAATGCTACAGACAGGAGAAAAGGATAGTTGCCATTGGGCGGTTTATTCCAATTAATGTGTAATGGAGACTTTGTTGAGTCTAGTATTGTGCTGAGTGCTGAGAATAATACAGTTACATTTGATTTTTTCAATAAGCAAATCCTTTAATTATTCTCAAGAGAAAGGAAGACCAATCCAAATGTGAAGTGGGCCTTCTACAGTGACTTACCAAAGCAAATGAACAACTAAAATTAATGACATTTGAGAAAAAAATTAAGAAGATGTCTAAAGAGAAACCACTGTCCTCGCTACTAGCTTGCTGTGTGAGCTTGAGCACACCATGGAACTCCTCTGGTTTTCAAATACATTAGTTGTTAACAAGTGATTTCTAAAGATCTTCCTGTCTCTAAAGGTACATGAGTCTATGATTAGTCTGACATCTGAAGAAGAGAGATGACTCAATGGTAATTCAACATTATAGGACTAGAAAACTGGAAAAATTATGAATCCATGAGAAAGACAAAAATAATGTTAACATTTTTCATCTCAACTGGAAAATACTATGACCTTGCCTCAAAGCAGAACAACAACCACAACAAAAACTAGTTCATCAGAATGTCTTTGTTTAAAAAGTTGCACTCAATTTTGGAGGTTAAGAATAGATAATGTATTGGGAGGCAGCAGATATGCATATAGATGAAGCCTAATTCAATGCAAACCTGTTAGTTGATTTATGTTATTAATATGATACCCTAGAGGATATAAACCAATTAAAAACCCATTTCAATTATTAATTGGGTCCCCTAATTGAAGGGACATAATAAATTAATTAAAATGTCCTCAGCTGTATTCACTAAGGAAAACACCTAAGTCAGGGAATGGATTGGACAAACAGGTAGGTATTAAACTCTTAAACTGGGCCGTATTCAACAGATAGAAAAAGTAGCTAATTCACAGGAGAAGGTGTTTGAATGAGAAGCCCAGGAAAAGAGAGCTGAAGAGATGGATTTTCCACTTCATTCTGTGGATGTAGTGTCCTGGACATGCCATCTAAATATGTCAGGATTCAGTTTACTTAATTGTAATGTAAAAACATTGAATCAAATAATTTAAAATGTTCCTCTCTTGTGGTGGCCATTATGAATCACAAATGAGTACTTGAGCCAAAAACGTCAATCCTAAAACTTCCAGCGATAATGAATCATTAATTAAGCTTTTACTGTGCAGACTCCAAGCCTCATCTTATGCTCAGAACTAAAGGGTAGGAAGGTGAAAAACAATTCTTGATGTCAGGCAGCTCACTATCTCTGAGTGTCAGAAGTAGGTACTGAACATGTGAAGAGAAAATAGGGACTTGGAGTGAAACTACATTGGCCTCAAGTCACAGGTCTGAAAAGAGATGGGCCTTAGTCTTCTGTTTTCTGGAGGAAAAAAAACGGCAAAAATACATTTCAGAGGGTCACTGTGTTTATCAGACAAGATAGATGTAAAGATTATAACACAACACCTGGTAGATAGTATTCAATACAAAGGCTGTTTTACTTTCCCACATCCTTTCCTATAAATGGAGATGTGCTGTCCTCCAGGGAGGTTCTTAGAGAATATCATGTTACTTAAGAAAAGTGGGTTTTCCTGTTCTTTTGTACTGAACTATTAGCCAAGGTTTGGGGAAAGCAAAAAAAACAACAAATGGTTTCAATGGCCAAATTTCAATAGATTAAAAGAAGCTCATTTGAATGGATTTTTTTTTCATTTTGTAATTGGGAAATATGCCATACATATCAAAGAGTGTATATAAATATGTATGTACATGTTAAAGAACATTAATAAAAGTGAATAAAGTAGGCCAGGTACAGTGGCTCACGCCTGTAATCCCAGCACTTTGGGAGGCTGAGATGGGTGGTTCACTTGAGGTCAGGAGCCTGGCCAACATAGTGAAACCCTGTCTCTACTAAAAATACAAAAAAATTAGCTGGGTGTGGTGGTGGGTGCCTGTAATCCGAGCTACTCAGGAGGCTGAGGCAGGAGAATCGCTTGAATCCATGAGATAGAGGCTGCAGTGAGTCGAGATCATGCCACTATGCTCCAGCTTGGGTGACAGAGTGAGACTCTGTCTCAGTACATTAAATAAATTTTTAAAAAATTAAATAAATAAATAAAACCCCCTGTACCTAACATCAAGCTTAAGAAATACCTTGAAGGTTTCCAAATGTACTTCTATAAACTATTTCAACATCTTCAGAGGCAACTGAATTTTTTGTGCCAATAATTTCACAACTTTGATTTAAATTTTTATTACATATGTATGTATGCCTAAAGTATGTACTATTTGGTAATAGCTGGTTTTGAACATTAAGTATATAGAATAATATTTTATACTGTATAAGTCCAGTGATGATTTGCTTCTTTCACACATTTGATTTTTGAGATTCATCCATATTGTTGCATGTAATTAGTTTATTCATCTTTACTCTTATATAATATTCCATTAAATGAATAATCACAAATTTATATATCCCACTATTAATGAACATTTTTTGCTGTTGAATGCAGTTCTACAGATGTTGTTTCATATCTTTGTTGACTAGCATATGAGTTTCTCAAAGATACAGGACTTTAAGAGTGGAATCACTGGCTACCAGATATGCTGAGCCTTATTAAACATGCCAAATTATTTTCCAAAGTGGCTGTTTAATTGGGGAACCCCACCAGTGATTATTCCACTTGTATGAAAATGCTTGGTATTTTCAGACGTTACGGTGGTTTCCAATCTGGTAAGTAAACAATTAGCTGTTCTCTGCTTCCTAATAAAATTGAGAATATTTTCATATGATTTGGGGTTGATTTGTGTTTTTCCTATTCTGAAATGTTTGTTTACATATTTTGCACACTTTTATATTGGATTGTCTTTTCCTTTTTTTTTTTTTATTATTATTATACTTTAGGTTTTAGGGTACATGTGCACAATGTGCAGGTTTGTTACATATGTATCCATGTGCCATGTTGATTTCCTGCACCCATTAACTCGTCATTTAGCATTAGGTGTATCTCCTAATGCTGTCCCTCCCCCCTCCCCCAACCCCACACCAGTCCCCGGAGTGTGATGTTCCCCTTCCTGTGTCCATGAGTTGTCATTGTTCAATTCCCACCTATGAGTGAGAACATGCGGTGTTTGGTTTTTTGTCCTTGCGATAGTTTACTGAGAATGATGTTTTCCAGTTTCATCCATGTCCCTACAAAGGACACGAACTCATCATTTTTTATGGCTGCATAGTATTCCATGGTGTATATGTGCCACATTTTCTTAATCCAGTCTATCGTTGTTGGACATTTGGGTTGGTTCCAAGTCTTTGCTATTGTGAATAGTGCCGCAATAAACATACGTGTGCATGTGTCTTTATAGCAGCATGATTTATAGTCCGTTGGGTATATACCCAGTAATGGGATGGCTGGGTCAAATGGTATTTCTAGTTCTAGATCCCTGAGGAATCGCCACACTGACTTCCACAATGGTTGAACTAGTTTACAGTCCCACCAACAGTGTAAAAGTGTTCCTATTTCTCAACATCCTCTCCAGCAACTGTTGTTTCCTGATTTTTTAATGATGGCCATTCTAACTGGTGTGAGATGGTATCTCACTGTGGTTTTGATTTGCATTTCTCTGATGGCCAGTGATGATGAGCATTTCTTCATTTGTTTTTTGGCTGCATAAATGTCTTCTTTTGAGAAGTGTCTGTTCATGTCCTTTGCCCACTTTTTGATGGGGTTGTTTGTTTTTTCTTGTAAATTTGTTTGAGTTCATTGTAGATTCTGGATATTAGCCCTTTGTCAGATGAGTAGGTTGCAAAAATTTTCTCCCATTCTGTAGGTTGCCTGTTCACTCTTATGGTAGTTTCTTTTGCTGTGCAGAAGCTCTTTAGTTTAATGAGATCCCATTTGTCAATTTTGGCTTTTGTTGCCATTGCTTTTGGTGTTTTAGACATGAAGTCCTTGCCCACGCCTATGTCCTGAATGGTATTGCCTAGGTTTTCTTGTAGGATTTTAATGGTTTTAGGTCTAACATTTAAGTCTTTAATCCATCTTGAATTAATTTTTGTATAAGGTGTAAGGAAGGGATCCAGTTGCAGCTTTCTACATATGGCTAGCCAGTTTTCCCAGCACCATTTATTAAATAGGGAATCCTTTCCCCATTTCTTGTTTTTGTCAGGTTTGTCAAAGATCAGATAGTTGTAGCTATGTGGCATCATTTCTGAGGGCTCTGTTCTGTTCCATTGATCTATGTCTCTGTTTTGGTACCAGTACCATGCTGTTTTGGCTACTGTAGCCTTGTAGTATAGTTTGAAGTCAGGTAGCGTGATGCCTCCAGCTTTGTTCTTTTGGCTTAGGATTGACTTGGCGATGCGGGCTCTTTTTTGGTTCCATATGAACTTTAAAGTAGTTTTTTCCAATTCTGTGAAGAAAGTCATTGGTAGCTTGATGGGGATGGCATTGAATCTATAAATTACCTTGGGCAGTATGGCCATTTTCACGATATTGATTCTTCCAACCCATGAGCATGGAATGTTCTTCCATTTGTTTGTATCCTCTTTTATTTCATTGAGCAGTGGTTTGCAGTTCTCCTTGAAGAGGTCCTTCACATCCCTTGTAAGTTGGATTCCTAGGTATTTTATTCTCTTTGAAGCAATTGTGAATGGGAGTTCACTCATGATTTGGCTCTCTGTTTGTCTGTTATTGGTGTATAAGAATGCTTGTGATTTTTGTACATTGATTTTGTATCCTGAGACTTTGCTGAAGTTGCTAATCAGCTTAAGGAGATTTTGGGCTGAGACAATGGGGTTTTCTAGATATACAGTCATGTCATCTGCAAACAGGGACAATTTGACTTCCTCTTTTCCTAATTGAATACCCTTTATTTCCTTCTCCTGCCTGATTGCTCTGGCCAGAACTTCCAGCACTATGTTGAATAGGAGTGGTGAGAGAGGGCATCCCTGTCTTGTGCCAGTTTTCAGAGGGAATGCTTCCAGTTTTTGCCCATTCAGTATGATATTGGCTGTGGGTTTGTCATAGATAGCTCTTATTATTTTGAGATACGTCCCATCAATACCTAATTTATTGAGAGTTTTTAGCATGAAGCGTTGTTGAATTTTGTCAAAGGCCTTTTCTGCATCTATTGAGATAATCATGTGGTTTTTGTCTTTGGTTCTGTTTATATGCTGGATTACATTTATTGATTTGTGTATATTGAACCAGCCTTGCATCCCAGGGATGAAGCCCACTTGATTATGGTGGATAAGCTTTTTGATGTGGTGCTGGATTCGGTTTGCCAGTATTTTATTGAGGATTTTTGCATCAATGTTCATCAAGGATATTGGTCTGAAATTCTCTTTTTTGGTTATGTCTCTGCCAGGTTTTGGTATCAGGACGATGCTGGCTTTATAAAATGTGTTAGGGAGGATTCCCTCTTTTTCTATCGATTGGAATAGTTTCAGAAGGAATGGTACCAGTTCCTCCTTGTATCTCTGGTAGAATTCGGCTGTGAATCCATCAAGTCCTGGACTCTTTTTGGTTGGTAAGCTATTGATTATTGCCACAATTTCAGAACCTGTTATTGGTCTATTCAGAGATTCAACTTCTTCCTGGTTTAGTCTTGGGAGGGTGTATTTGTCGAGGAATTTATCCATTTCTTCTAGATTTTCTAGTTTATTTGCATAGAGGTGTTTGTAGTATTCTCTGATGGTAGATTGTATTTCTGTGGGATCGGTGGTGATATCCCCTTTTTCGTTTTTTATTGCATCTATTTGATTCTTCTCTCTTTTCTTCTTTATTAGTCTTGCTAGCGGTCCATCAATTTTGTTGATCTTTTCAAAAAACCAGCTCCTGGATTCATTAATTTTTTGAAGGGTTTTTTGTGTCTCTATTTCCTTCAGTTCTGCTCTGATTTTGGTTATTTCTAGCCTTCTGCTAGCTTTTGAATATGTTTGCTCTTGCTTTTCTAGTTCTTTTAATTGTGATGTTAGGGTGTCAATTTTGGATCTTTTCTGCTTTCTCTTGTGGGCATTTAGTGCTATAAATTTCCCTCTACACACTGCTTTGAATGTGTCCCAGAGATTCTGGTATGTTGTGTCTTTGTTCTCATTGGTTTCAAAGAACATCTTTATTTCTGCCTTCATTTCATTATGTACCCAATAGTCATTCAGGAGCAGGTTGTTCAGTTTCCATGTAGTTGAGCGGTTTTGAGTGAGTTTCTTAATCCTGAGTTCTAGTTTGATTGCACTCTGATCTGAGAGACAGTTTGTTATAATTTCTGTTCTTTTACATTTGCTGAGGAGAGCTTTACTTCCAACTATGTGGTCAATTTTGGAATACGTGTGGTGTGGTGCTGAAAAAAATGTATATTCTGTTGATTTGGGGTGGAGAGTTCTGTAGATGTCTATTAGGTCCACTTTGTGCAGAGCTGAGTTCAATTCCTGGATATCCTTGTTAACTTTCTGTCTCATTGATCTGTCTAATGTTGACAGTGGGGTGTTAAAATCTCCCATTATTATTGTGTGGGAGTTTAAGTCCCTTTGTAGGTCACTGAGGACTTGCTTTATGAATCTGGGTGCTCCTGTGTTGGATGCATATATATTTAGGATAGTTAGCTCTTCTTGTTGAATTGATCTCTTTACCATTATGTAATGGCCTTCTTTGTCTCTTTTGATCTTTGTTGGTTTAAAGTCTATTTTATCAGAGACTAGGATTGCAACCCCTGCCTTTTTTTGTTTTCCATTTGCTTGATAGATCTTCCTCCATCCCTTTATTCTATGTGTGTCTCTGCACGTGAGATGGGTTTCCCGAATACAGCACACTGATGGGTCCTGACTCCTTATCCAGTTTGCCAGTCTGTGTCTTTTAATTGGAGCATTTAGCCCATTTACATTTAACGTGAATATTGTTATGTGTGAATCTGATCCTGTCATTATGATGTTAGTTGGTTATTTTGCTCGTTAGTTGATGCAGTTTCTTCCTAGCCTCGATGGTCTTTACAATTTGGCATGCTTTTGCAGTGGCTGGTACCGGTTATTCCTTTCCATGTTTAGTGCTTCCTTGAAGAGCTCTTTTAGGGCAGGCCTGGTGGTGACAAAATCACTCAGCGTTTGCTTGTCTGTAAAGTATTTTATTTCTCCTTCACTTATGAAGCTTAGTTTGGCTGGATATGAAATTCTGGGTTGAAATTCTTATCTTTAAGAATGTTGAATATCGGCCCCCACTCTCTTCTGGCTTGTAGAGTTTCTGCTGAGAGATCAGCTGTTAGTCTGATGGGCTTCCCTTTGTGGGTAACCCGACCTTTCTCTCTGGCCGCCCTTAACATTTTTTCCTTCATTTCAACTTTGGTGAATCTGACAATTATGTGTCTTGGAGTTGCTCTTCTAGAGGAGTATCTTTGTGGCGTTCTCTGTATTTCCTGAATCTGAATGTTGGCCTGCCTTGCTAGATTGGGGAAGTTCTCCTGGATAATATCTTGCAGAGTGTTTTCCAACTTGGTTCCATTCTCCCCGTCATTTTCAGGTACACCAATCAGACGTAGGTTTGGTCTTTTCACATAGTCCCAAATTTCTTGGAGGCTTTGTTCATTTCTTTTTATTCTTTTTTCTCTAAACTTCCCTTCTCTCTTCATTTCATTCATTTCATATTCCATCAGCGTTACCCTTTCTTCCAGTTGATCGCATCTGCTACTGAGGCTTCTGCAATCTTCGCGTAGTTCTCGAAACTTGGCTTTCAGCTCCATCAGCTCCTTTAAGCCCTTCTCTCCATTGGTTATTCTAGTTATCCATTCTTCTAATTTTTTTTCAAAGTTTTTAACTTCTTTGCTATTGTTTTGAATTTCCTCCCGTAGCTCAGAGTAGTTTGATCGTCTGAAGCCTTCTTCTCTCAACTCGTCAAAGTCATCCTCCATCCAGCTTTGTTCCGTTGCTGGTGAGGAACTGCGTTCCTTTGGAGCAGGAGAGGTGCTCTGCTTTTTAGAGTTTCCAGTTTTTCTGCTCTGTTATTTCCCCATCTTTGTGGTTTTATCTACTTTTGGTCTTTGATGATGGTGATGTACAGATGGGTTTTTGGTGTGGATGTCCTTTCTGTTTGTTAGTTTTCCTTCTACCAGACAGGACGCTCTGCTGCAGGTCTGTTGGAGTTTACTAGAGGTCCACTCCAGACCCTGTTTGGCTGGGTGTCAGCAGCGGTGGCTGCAGAACAGCGGATTTTCGTGAGACCACAAATTCAGCTGTCTGATAGTTCCTCTGGAAGTTTTGTCTCAGAAGAGTACCCGGCCGAGTGAGGTGTCAGTCTGTTCCTACTGGGGGGGTGCCTCCCAGTTAGGCTGCTCAGGGGTGAGGGACCCACTTTAGGAGGCAGTCTGTCCGTTCTCAGATCTCCAGCTGTGTGCTGGGAGAACCACTACTCTCTTCAAAGCTGTCAGTCAGACAGGGATATTTAAGTCTGTGGAGGTTCCTGCTGACTTTTTGTCTGTCTGTGCCCTGCCCCCAGAGGTGGAGCCTACAGAGGCAGGCAGGCCTCCTTGAGCTGTGGTGCGCTCCACCCAGTTCGAGCTTCCTGGCTGCTTTGTTTACCTAAGCAAGCCTGGGCAATGGCGGGCGCCCCTCCCCCAGCCTGGCTGCCACCTTGCAGCTTGATCTCAGACTGCTGTGCTAGCAATCAGCGAGACTCCGTGGGCATGGGACCCTCCGAGCCAGGTGCGGGACACAATCTCCTGGTGTGCCATTTTCCAGGCCCATTGGAAAAGCGCAGTATTAGGATGGGACTGACCCGATATTCCAGGTGCTGTCTGTTACCCCTTTCTTTGACTAGGAAAGGGAACTCCCTAACCCCTTGTGCTTCCTGAGTGAGGCAATGCCTCGCCCTACTTCGGCTGGCACACAGTGCGCTTCACCGACTGTCCCGCACCCACTGTTTGGCACTCCCTAGTGAGATGAAACCGGTACCTCAAACAGAAATGCAGAAATCACCCGTCTTCTGTGTCGCTCAGGCTGGGAGCTGGAGACCGGAGCTTTTCCTATTCGGCCATCTTGGCTCCACCCCTCGTCTTTTCCTTATTGGTTTATAAAAGTTTTTATTAAGTACAATTTCTTGCACTAATTCTTTGCTGGTTTTATTTTTACAAATACCATTTCCGAGGGCTTATCTTCTTTTCCGTCTCTACATAATGTCTGTTGAGAAACAGATCTTAAAACTATGGTAGCTTTTCTTTTATAGTTTGAGCTTTTTTATCTTAAGAAATTTTTATAAAGACTAAAAAACTGGAAGAATCATGAATCCATGAGAGAGATAAAAATAATGTTAACATTTTTCATCTCAAATGGAAAATACTATGACCTTGCCTCAAAGTGGAACAACAACCACAGCAAAAACTAGTGCATCAGAATGTCTTTGTTTAAAAAGTTGCATTCAATTCTGGAGGTTAAGAATAGATAATGTATTGGGAGGCAACAGATACACATACAGACGAAGCCTAATTCAATAAAAACCTGTTAGTTTATTTATATTATTAATATGATAACTTATATTTACTATATGGCCTCCAATGTTTTTATTTAATCTTGCCAGACTTCTGTTCATTTTATTAGCCTTTTCAATGAACTAACTTTTATAGTTCTAAATACTTTGTAATGATGTATTTTTTTTCTTTTTCATCATGTCTACTCTAACCTTTATTATTTGTTTCATTATTCATTTTTTTCTAAATTAAGATAGATGCCTAATTTATTAGCTTTCGAGATATCTTCTTTTCTACCATAATAACTTAAAACTATATATTTTTCTCTAATTATTGTGAAATTTAACTGCCTCCCACAAAATTTCTTGCATGATATTTTTATTGTTATTTTGTTCTAAGTATTTTTGAATTTTCATTATGATTTCTCTTTTGGCCCCAAATTTTTCAGTAGTATATTTTTAGGTATATTTTAAAATTTCTAAAATAGAGAAGTTTAGCTTATATCTTTGTTTTTTTATTTCTGGCTTAATTGAATTTGATCGAAGATTATATTTCAAATGATTCTAGTTTTGAAAAATTTATTGGGCTTTGCATTTCAGCCAAACTACATTCATTTTTGGTAAATACTGCATTAGTTTTTAAGATACAGAAATTATAGAAATTATACATTTAAAATTGTTGTATCTTTTTAATTTAGTGAAAATATATTAGTTCTGCATTGGCTCTCCTCAGGTCTAGGAAAGCTTCTTGATGTATTTGTCTTCTCTTAATATAGCTCTATAGTCTTCTATTATTACATTTGAGTTTATAATTTTTCCATCATTTACTTACAATTATGCTGCATCTTTCTTTTTTTGCTGTGTTTATTTTAAGCAGCATGTAGTAGAAGTCACTTTTTTTTTTTTTTTTAAACTTGAGGTGTCACTTGGTCACCCAGGCTGGAGTGCAGTGGCGCAGTCATAGCTCACTGCAGCCTTGAACTCCTGGGCTCAAGGTATCCTTCTGCCTTAGCCTCCCGAGTAGCTGGGTCTACAGGGGTGCACCACAGTGAGATTATTTGTATTTTAATTTGTCCTATTTTTCTGCTTATTTTCTATCTCATTTTTTTCTTTTATTGATTGATTTTTGGTGGAATATTTCACTCTAGATTTTATTTTTCCCTTTAAAGTAATACATGTGTACTCTTTCATATTTAGCCCTTGAAATTTTTAACAATACAGATGATTTAAAATAACTCAGAATGTATCAACTCTAATCAATTCTTTCCAACATACATGTTTTTGGCTAGTGTTTTCATATCACTTAGACTTATTCTTAAGGCACATTCATTGGTCAGCATTTTTATTCTGTTTAACAACCAGGGTTTTAATTTACACACATTGTTGCCTTTTATTTCCATGATCCCCTTAAATATCTGAATTTCCTTCTAAAAGTATTTTCATTTCTCCTAATGTACATCCTTTATTCTTAAGAGTAATCCATTCTCTAAGATTTTGCTTGTGTTTCTGAAAATTTTTTTTTGCCACCATTAAAAAAAATCATAAAGAGACTGAAATTAGGGTGACTGTCATTACTTTGTTATCTAGAAGTTTAAGGTCATAATTTCACTGTGCTCTGACTTTCACCTTGAGAGTTCCCATGATCATCTAATTTCATATTCTTTGTGGATGAGTTGTTTCTTTTTTCTGGATGTTTCAGAGATCTTAGGCTTGTCTTTGGTGTGTTACAGTTTGAAAAGAAAATAAAAAGTGTCTATATAGGAATCTTTTTCTTTTTTAAATCTTGGTTGAGATGTGTTTTTTCCCTGAAATGGAAGATTGCTGGTTTTCATCACTTCAAGAATATTTTCAGCCATTATCTCTTTTCATTTGGGCCTTTGAGTCATTTCCTCCGTATGCTGCTTCTGAAATTCTAAATTTTTTAAAATTTCTTTACTTTTCTATGCCATGTTATTTGTTCAGGCACATTTTCAAGTTATCTAGCTGTTTATTAGGATTTGGCCAATCATATATAGTAAATTAATTTGCCCTGTGTGTTACAGATATTATTTCCCAGTCCTGTTTTCTTTTTTCTTCATTCACAGTAATTTTCATATAGGTGAATTTATTATTAATTTATTCCATGGTGTCAGTGGGTTTTTTTTCTTTTAAAAATGAATTACACACTTCAGGCTTATATAATAAATATTCTTCTGTGTTTAGATGTTTATTTCATTTTATACTTGTATATTCCAACTACATAGATTTCAATTTGGATTAAAGAAAGAATACTATACAAAACTAGTTTTTTTTTTGTTTCTAAATGGCAAAAACATTTTGAAAGTATAAATGTCTTTGCTGGATTAGTGGACTGCAAGCTCCTTCAGGGAGGCCACTCCACCTCCTCATCATTAAACACGTGGAACTAACTTCAGTGACTAACAATTAGAAGTTACTCTATATATACTTTGAAGTAATTTTATAAACAAACTAGCAGCCTTCAAACATGTGCAAATTAATACATTATATTTAAATTTCTGACTTCAGAAATTTTATGTGAAAATGTAATACAGCCTGGACTATGTGTAGATTATACATAAATGCATATCTTTTGTGTTAGCATATAGCAAATGTTTACATATTTATGTAACATTAAGAATTCTTTTATATTATTTTATTCTCTTTATGTCTTACTAAGTAGTATATTATAATTTTTATAAATGCATCCATTTTATTAAGTTCATTTACCATATTTAATTAAACTTATTATTTGATATTGGCCATTTAGTTTCTGATTATTTTCGTTATAATAGATTATACTTCAGAAACTTATTTGTGTAGCTAGCAACGTGTATGTGCTGTGGCATGACTGATTTCACAGTAGGAACTTTGTACAAGGTGTGTGTTCAAACCTAACTTCACTTCTATGTACTAGCAAATTACTTGACCACACTGGGCTTCATTGGGCCAAGCTCACAGGGTTTTCACTGGGATTAAGTCGAAGAGAGTATGTGGACTTCACCTAGTGTAAACTCAACAAATGCTAACTGACTCTACCCTCCCTAAGTCTTTCTCTTTATAATAAAGATATATCAGTAGAATTATTTAGTCAAAGACTACAGGCAGCTAATGCCTATTGCTAAGTATTTAACTGATAGCCATTGCCTAAATCAATGACTCATGACTATTTAGCCTAGAGCAGTGTAGTAAACACGAGCATCACTTACATCACATAAACAGCATAACCTACAAAGAATGTCCCCCCAGTTTAGAGATGAGGTAGTGAAGCACAGAGAGGTAAGTGGTTTTCTAAAACCGCACAGCTGAAAAATGGCAGTCAAATGACAGATTTGTATCCAGGCTTTCTAACTCCAGTGATTGTGTACTATGATGCCTGAAACTTTTACAATCATGTCCCGGATACTAATTACTTTCTATTTCATGACACATTTTAGTAAAGTTTCTTAATTTAAAATTGCACAAGATTTAGGGCAACCTTTATTTTCTTTAGTAGTCATTTTCCACTTAGTCATACAGTACTTCAGTGTTAGTGATTTCACAAATGTATGTATATGCCTCCTCTGCGTATTTTAGGCTTCTTTAAGAGTTAGACTAACTTCACATACTTCTTTTTAATTCTCTATAATATATCCATAGTGGCTAATTGGTAAATACTTATTGCTTGATGTTTAGACAGTCTAAATATTTCATTTCTCTGTGAAATATTCTTCTTATAATAAGCCAATAGAAAATTAAAGTTGTCATAAGAAAACAAATCTAAAGAGAAAAAGAAATGTGTCCAAAGGTCATGTTTGATGCATGCTACTGAGTGTTCTAGACCAGTATCTTCAACAATTTTTTGTGAAAATAATCCTATTACAGTTTCCTGAAGATCTTCGAATAGAAGAGTATCAGTGCTAGAATCTTCCTAGCTAGTAATCTTGCCAGTCTTGCATCTGGGTGGGAAATAACCAACCAGCTTGAATGCAGGTAACAGTTTATAATCTAAGAGACTATCTCAAACTGCCTTGGAAACCTAGTCTAAAATTAGCACCATGCCAAACATGGTGGATGTTTGTATTATTGTTTCTAATTTGAGAGATGAAAGCATAACTCCAAACTCAAGAGGCAGTAGGAAATATGGACAGAAATTCAAACCAATTTTGATGATTACATTTGCCACCAACAAGCTGAATAAACTAAGCTGCTTTCCTGATACGTGGAGCTTCAGTAAAAGGTACAGATAAATAAATCCCTTAACTTCACAGGGATGCTGTAAAGATTAATGTGATAATATATTATCATTGACCCTGTAATAGGCACCTAGGAAATGATGTTCTTGCCATGATTAAAAGATTACTTATGAGGAGCACCTACTTTCTATTCCTTCTATAGCCATCTGGGTTTTGAGGGCATCCAGTTATTACAAATATAAATTGAGATATGTTTGAAGATATAACGTATAGATATTATTTGTTCTTCAGTAATTATATATTATACTGCTGCAACTGTAACTAAACTATAAAATCATACTAATAAATTTGTGTGAATTAACAAAACATTAAGTAAATCAATTATTATTTATTATATTGAACTTCAAAATAGATTAACTTTCCTTGAGATACAGTTAGAAAAATTATTGGTAAGGCAAAAATTGCCTAATAAATTTTATTTTTACATATGGAGAAAATCTTTTCTCCATCAAATAGTCTTATTTTGTTCAATGAACTTGAAGAGTAAAACTATCACTTAAAAATGAATTAAATGGTAGTCATAAAATTTTCCCCAAATCTGCCAAATCAATGACCACATGAAAAGAACTACAGGATACATTTATGATTCAGTAAATTTAATACTGTCATTGAGAAAATATGGATATATATCTAATGTTGATCTACTCCCAAAGCATATATTTTAGAAACTTTGTGGGTTAATTTCAGTGCCTACTCCAAGACGAGTTGCATTTATGCCCATAATGTATAACATAGTTATATAAGTACTGAGAAGTATTTTTTTCCCTGAAAGCCAATCTACTGAGTCATCTAGGCTGGTTTGAGGTACTCAGATCTGCATACCGTTTCCTTCCAGTTAGTGGAAGAGCAGCCAGACTCTCAATGTCATTCCCTCCAGCTCTGTCACTCACTCTGAAGTTGAGAGGGAAGATGAAGCCAGGCTGACTCCGGTCAGCAGTGCAATGATGAGGTTCACCAACATCGTTGTTCATCGCATCTTGACTGAGAGACACGGGAAAAAAAAAACAGATTCAAAGGCTTCCCATGCGGCAAGCAAAGCAAGCGAAAACAATTTTAATGATGGAAAATATTTACTTCATTTTTTTCTTTTTGCTTAATCAGATCAATTAACACAATTCAAAGATAAGAGACAAGGGTTAAGACAAAAATCCTATCTGTTGGACCATGCAAGTTGCCACCTTTGATGGGCAGAAGCTCTGTGCATATCCTCAATTATTTTCAAGTGACTGACTAAGACCATAATGGAGAGATAGATGACTTTATTTACAAGGCAATGGGCGCTTTCATCTGATGCTAGGGTACTATTACATGATATACATATTCAACTCAATGGGATTTTATCATATGTATTTTGATAGGAGAGAAAGAAAAAGAGAGAAGGTAAAGGAAAGAGAAAAGAAGTAGAAAAGAAGACAAATATCCATTTAATTGATACTGATATTCAGCTTGTACAGTCGTTCAGTGTGCAAATATTCCAGAACTAGCATAAACTGCACAAATTGGGAGCCCAGAATCTGCCTTCTGCTGGCATCTTGGTTGCCATATGCCTCAAAAAGCCTTAGCAGCTCATCCCATTAAATGTGTTTAAAGACCTCATTTTTGGATCAACATAGCCTAGGTGAAGAAGCCAACTCATTTATCAGGGGTTCAGCTGAATACACAGTGATCAGTTCCAACGCTGGAGGAAACACTGACTTTGCTCAATTTGGTGAGAAAAAGTCTCTTACATGGCACCCACCAAAGGGAGTTCCAAGGGTAATTTCAAAATAATCCAATTTTCTTCTTGTTTATGCTCTAACTTTATAAACTAACCTTCATGTGAGGGGCACCTTCATTTTATTTCCAAGTGTTCTCAGTTAATACAGCCTTTTTGCAGAAGATGGTAGCCCAACGACAGCTCATAAATGAGAAAGAGCTGTGAAGGTAACAGATGCAAAGCAGAATAAGGCATGGAGCAAAAGGGAAAGGGGTCAAGAGAAAGAAAAAGCAAAACCAAAAAGTGGAAAGCATAAAAAGGGAAGCCAACAGTAAAAATGGGCACATGGAATGAATTTTGTAGGCCTTCCACTACCCTTGACCCATGTAGAATTGTTCAAAATATACACTTTATTTGTGTCTGTGATTGTACTTTAATGTCTGAACTTGCCATACTGAAGTTGATCTGAGATTTGAAATACTAGCCTTTCATTAATCTAATTGTACTCCCAATATTTAAATAATTGTTGAAGGAATTCATAAGTTCTCCAATGTTGAATCACTCTTTGACTAAAGGAATTCATTAGGTTTTTCTTTCTTTCGGCTTCTCTTAATGAAGTTATATTGGAAACAAAAGTTCATTTATGAATAGGAAGAGGTAGAAAAGTTATGTGGAATTGGACAGCCCATAAAGAAAGAGATCAGAAAGTCTTATTTTTCAAAATTATTTTGAAGATTTTAATAATGTTTTATTCATTATAGTAATTTTTTTATTTACCATACACTGGCCCACCTAAGCAGCATCAACTGTGGACACAATGCTTGGCTGGATTCCCACGAGTGAACTTTTACTGGATAACAAATGCTTATTTTAAGGACTGATGCAACTCTTTATCCGTTAACCTAATGCAAATTGAAACGTTAGTAGGTATCCAGGAATAGGCTAGATGGAGTTGAAACATATAAGAAAAATAAACAACACATTTTCTTTACCCTAAGAATATCCATTATTGTCTGGGGCAAACCAAGTGAAGATAGAAGAAACAGAAAATAGAAGATTACTATCACATTGCTGTATTATGCCTTTCTTGCGATGAGTGCTATCGGACTTCAGAAATAGGAGATTAACATGTAGGCTCCAAGGGCCAGAGTAAACTTCATGAAAAAGGTGGAATTTTAATTGGGCATTGAATAATGGGTAGAATGTGACTAAGCAGTGAAATCAACCCAGGGGCTTTCCAGACTGAAGAAAATGTCTTAACAGAAAGCACAGAATGGTTATAGGTAGTGTTTGGAGAGAGTGGGAAATGGACAGCAGGGCTAGCAGACATGGGGAGGAGGTTCAGGTTTGAGGGTACCCAAAAGGAACTGTGAACAGTTTTATTTGTGGCAAGATACAACTTGCTGTGGCTATAGTTTCTTTTTATATCCAAATAAATACCATGATCCAATCTCAGCTGTGAGAAAGCCTGCACCCTTCTCCATTTCCTGAGGGTTCCAGGGCAGGAGTGCTGATGTTCTCCTGCACCTGCCTCTGCAATCCTCTCCATCTTACTTCTGCTTCTCCTACCACATCTTTCCTTTTACAACACCTATTTACTTCTACATCTCCTGAACCTTCTAGGTACTACCTGGCTCTGTGCATAGATACAGCCTGTCCCCTTCATTGATGGAACCACCACTAATTCAAAGTGGTACAGAATATAATATTTTATACGGTACAGAATATTACATTCTAACTGAAGATTATGGGAATTATACAGAGGTATTGGGGGGATATTACAGCAAAATGGCAAACAGCCTAGGATTGATAAATATGACTATTAAAATTTTTTAGCCATCTCTATCCCAAGACATTTTTTAGAAAGCCTTATTCTTGCTCAGAATCCAGCTGGCCACAATTTCCTGATGTCTCTGTGTGTCTGTGTATGTGAGTGTTTATGTATAATGTGTTTGTCTCAATTTCCGTATTCTCCTATTTCTAGAATACACCACTACTTCTACCCCTAAAACCACCAAGGCACAAAAGC
Organism: Symphalangus syndactylus; assembly: GCF_028878055.3. Taxonomy (NCBI): domain Eukaryota; kingdom Metazoa; phylum Chordata; class Mammalia; order Primates; family Hylobatidae; genus Symphalangus; species Symphalangus syndactylus. Next base: position 31,159,550 of record NC_072438.2, read on the forward strand.
AAACTTCTTGACACTTGATACTTCAGAGTAATTTTGTTCTTCTGTCTCCACTTCCACCCTGGACCAGTCTTGGGGACCTAATTTTGAATAATCTAAAAATTTCATCAGTGTGTTTTCCTAAACAAAAGAGCATCTACTCCAGAGATGAATTCTGCTATTCTCCTATAATGCAGAAAACAGCTGCAGCCATTTCTATATTTTAGTGATTTCCTTTTCTTGCCTGTTACATATTATTTAAGCTTGATTAGCTAAGCAAATCACTCAGGTTCAGGGGCAAGAAAGAGGCATAACAAACAAAATTTTTTAGGACGGCAAGCTCATGTGAAGAAGTCTCTGGACAGTGCTTGGTTAATACTTGGGGAAAAAACAAAAAGACCTTCCCTTTGTTTTTTTTTGTTTTTTTTTTCTTTTGTCTTTCCGCTATATTCAACAAAATAAACTCTAGCAAATAAAAAGAAAATCACTATATGAAAGCAAGGTGATAGCACTGAAAGTGCGGAGTGGGAAAAACTGGCTACATAGATAGCATAGTTCTATTATTTTCACAAAATATTTTGCCCTTCACTGGTGACCCTTTGCATCTGTTGCATGTGGTGCTGAGCCAGGGACATTACGAGAGTCAATGGGGATAAAGTAACAGACTCCAGTTCCCTAATGGGAGAGAAGCCCTCATTTGTGCTGTTGTAAGTGTGCATTCTGAAGACTTACAAAACCATTTAGATTTTTTGAAGCTTTTAGATTTCCCTGAAAATCACCAAACCGCCATCTTAATCTGTGCAATTAGTCTGTGTTTAGGAAGTGTGTTGATAGCAGTCTTTTTGAAAAGGGAGTTATGTGTGAATAAATAGTTCAATTTGTCCTTTACAGGTCCTGGGGAGAACATTCAACTGTGAGGCTGGTTTGACAGAAGCTGTATTTAGGGTGTTTTCCCTGAATGCAGCTGCAAGATTAGAACCTGGATAAAAACCCAGGAGTATAAAATGTTCAACTGCCAGCAGGCACCATACCTAGGCAGGGTCAAGGCCCCAGACAAATGACACTGTGCCAGGTCCATCTGCCCCTCTCTTAGTCACTTGGATAAAATCTAGGTAAGATGAACTTTGCTGGCAGCCTTGATCAATGAAACTGGAGCACAAATATCACAATCTGTTATCAGTAGATAGAAGTGGTTTTGGGTCCAAGCCAATCTCCAAGGGGAGGACCTGAGATTCACAGGCTGGTGGTAATTTTTATATCGGTGACCAGGTAGTTATGCCCTTTCGTTTTTCCCAAAGCTCTGAATCACAGAATCCACTAAGGGGCAGCTTAACTTGGCACAAAACTTCGGCCACCTGTTATTCTCAAGGCACAGCCAAGGAGGCAAGATGTGGGCAAAGACTAGATGTCCCTTGCCGTAATAAGACCTTTTCCTGCAGGCAGCCCTTGACTTTCTTCATCAACAGTGAGACTACAGCCAGCCTGCTTTGTCCATTTGTTAAAGCGAAGTATGAATTGCTACTCTTTATTGTCCTGAAAAGTCACTCTCTTTGGTGATGCATATGTGTATCAAGTGCTTGGCTGTGATTGAACAGCTTTTTCTGTAGAGAAGGAAGCACCACCTTGTATTCCCACCAAATGTCTTGGTCTGCCTCTTGGTGCACACTACCCCATGATGGATGCATGCATAAATTCAAACTGCATGTCTTTTATGCGTTGCATGCTGTTTCTCCAGCTTTTTTTTTATATAGCATCCTCCTGCTTGCAATGAAACAAGCATATTGGGTTTTATACAGTTACTAAATTTCACATAAGACAAACTATACAAAGGCTTTTTATGTAGCTTTAGACCTCTTCACAATACTTTTTTTTTTTTTCCCTCACCACTGCCACACCCCCTAACTCCCCATTCTATTTTCTTCTTTTTTCCTCTGGTCTTGAAACTTCTTATTCAAAACATTCTGGAGACTTCCATTTTTCTTTTTCTGCCTGTTTCTTTCTTGCTTTTATGAATTCAATGTCTGGGAATCATTCTTTTTAACTATGGAGAAGCACATGAATGAAGGTCTATAATGACAACATCTGTCTTTCCTAAACAGATGTTGGGATAATCCCTGATTGCACACTTAGTATTCGGGTCACTACAACCCAACATTCACCTTGAGAGTGAGGGTCCTCTGGTATTCTTAGGGCAAAGGCAGATATTTGATTATCTCAACTATACTTTATTCTTGATGGTAAACCTCATTTTTGAACACAAAGGTGCTAATCTACCATCTACTGTACAACAATATTTAGTTGTATGTATTATACTATAAATTAGGTAGCACACAATGGCAGTGTCCATATTATGACATTTGTTTACAAAATAATGTGCATAGGTTCTATATTATATTGAGGTATATTTCTTTATGCAATAAGTCCAGATCAGCATTCCACTACATTACATGCTATCCTAATTAACAGTAGTCAAATATTCCCAAAGGCTTTTGGGGATTTAAGTTAATCCATGGTTAATCATGACCTTCACATGAAAACTTGGCTGTAGTATTATTTCCCAAAGAAAACTACAATATACCAGCCATACCTTGCCAACACCAAAATGCTTACGACATGATGAGCAAGTTGCACATATACCCTTATAAACAAGTCACAGAGTTGTAATTCGGATGGCAGGCTGGGAATGTATTATTCTGAAGAATGTAATTCAAGATGCCTGGGAAATATGAAGCACGAGTCATCCCAAACTGCACACTCAGGAAGAACAGCCTTTAGAGAGAAGCAATGCTTGAGGAGAAACCTGTATGAAAGGAGGGCACCAGACATGGAAATACCTAGGGAAGAGGACAAGAGGCATAAGGAACAGCAAACACAAAGTACCTTATATAAGAATGAGTGTGGAAACAGGAAGGAGGACCATGTGGCTGGAGCAGAGTCAGCTGGGGAGAAGGTGGAAGGAAATAAGGTCAGGAAAGTAGCCAAAGGCAAGATCAGGGTCTTGTAGACCTTTAAAAAACATCTTGATTTTTACTCTAAATGTGGAAAGTACAAGTAATTGAGAGCAAAGGAATGATAAAGACCAAGATAATACAATAATTATGTTACAATATAATGAGTAGGAGCTATTTAAAAATAGAATCCCAGAAAAGAAAATGCCTAATATTTCTTAGGAAACCAAGGCAAGTAAAACTGACTTTGATCTTGAAGTACTTGGCTGAGAAAGGGGAAAAGATGTTTTAGACTGAGGCAACAGTTATGTGCAGAGACAACAATATACATAAAAGTAGAGGAGGAAAAAATACCGTAATATATTGAGACAACCCTTGAAATAGTCAATCTGGTTGGAGAATGGGGGGAAGTGGCATAAGGTAAGGTTAGTATCAGATCTTGAAGGTCCCCATATGTCTCCCTAAAGAATCTGGACCTCAATCAGCAGGCTAGGGAAACACTGAAATATTTTAAGCAAGGAAGTTATGCAGTATGATCATAGTTTTATTTTGGAATAATAAATCTGTCTGTAGTGTGAAGAATTAATTGAAGCACAGGGGACTATCTGAGGTCAGGACTACCAGCTGGATAACTTGAAATAATCTATTTGAGTAAGAAGAAATGAACTAGGGCAATGACAGTAAAGAGAAATATATTGGAGGGTTATTTGGAAGGGATGGCCTCACAACTAGATGTGAGTGGTAAAACTGAAGGCTGTCAGGCATAATTTCTCGGCTCATGGTTTGAAGAATTGAGTCTGTGGTGATATCATTACCCAATATAGAATGGAGGATCAGGTTTGAGCCTAGATGTATTTTCAGGTTTAATAAAAAATGTAATCTGTGAAATAGAGGAGATACTCAATCGAACAAAGACCTAGGGAAGGTAAGAGAAAACACAATAAGGGCATAGGTCTAACAGCTTTGGCAAAGGATGAGGGACAGCTTATTTATTAAGTAGAAAAATATGTAGTGGTTGATGAAATCCTGGGTAAATTCAGAAATGGAAGGGGAAAAACGTTAAGGGAGTTCAGTCTGAATTACTCCTTTCTCTGTGTGTACTGGATGCATACACATATAAATATGGTATGTGCATGTGTGTATATATGTATACATTATTAAGTGTAGATTATGTATACATCAATATAATTATATAGACACACTAAGAGAAAAGGCTTTGTAGAAGATAAGTTAGATAAAACAGGTTTAAAAGGATGGATGACTTTGCACAGAACAAAAATAAAAAATGATGCTGAAATTTCAAGCCTAGGTGGTTAAGTATGGTATCCTTTGAAGAAGCTGAGGAAACAATTTGGGTACCAGCTTATTGGTAGGAGAGGGTAAATTATTAATTTAATTTCAGACATGTTGAGTTTGAGATGATGGTAAGTATTCAAAATACATATGTTCACTAAAAAATTGAAATTACATTATTGGAGCATAAATGAGTAGTCTGAGCAAAGTGGATAAATTTGCAAAAAAGGTAATGGTTGAAGCTGTAAAGTTATATGGGTTATCAGAAGCAAAAAGAGAAAATGGTGAAGGAGAAACCGTTGGACAATTATCTCCCTTTGACAATTGCCTTCCTAGTCAGTGAGATGAAAAAGTCAAGGAGTTGGATATAACTTGTCCGGAGACTCCAAAGTCATTCGTCACCACAGAGTCCTGAACTGGCTCTATGCTGGTTAATTACTTAAGGAAAAATCTTACTGAAGAAATCACTTAAGGAGGCAGGTGTCTTACACCAAATTAATTCCATACTGAGAATTGATGAAAACAGGACGGGGAATGCTTACTCACAAGAGAGTGTGTTAAGAATATCAGTAGGAGGGTCTATGCAGAACAACAAAAATAGGAAACGGAGAATAAGGCCATAAACATTGTAAATTGCTGAATTTTTCAAAAGGACAACAAAATATAAAAATGGCATTCTGTGGCAGAAGATACATTATGTATACATGAATGTTCATCTCCATCACAGACAGGGTAAATTGGCCATGCTAAAGTGAATCATTTACACAGAGATTTCTCCAATATGAAGTTAAGTTTACAGATTGTAGATTCCAGAAAAAGACAACTAACCCATATTTCAGTAATGGTGACAACCACATTTTCTCCATTCATTGTCCTTACCTCAATGCCACCAAGTATCTGCCACGGTCTCCGGAAACACTGATCTGGCTTCTTGGAACATGAACTTGTCTGGGACAACTGCCCTTGTGAAAGAGGATTGGCTCATTCTCCAATTGGATGACTGCAGGGCCAGGACTGTGAAAATCTCATGTGTCCCATTAATTCTCTGAAATCTTTAAAAGGTTAGAAACATCAGATTCTTGGAAATAAGTTAACATATGAGACTGAAGAAAGTATACAGAACTTTTTGAAAGACAGTCCAGGTTATAGCTGCTGATGAAACCCCAATGCCATCAGTCACCAAAAATATCTCTGGCAGAGACTGTGCAGAATATGAAACTGTGGAATGCTAGATTCTTTTAAGCATACAGATAAAAATAATTAAATTTTGGACTTTATTATTTCTGATCTTTAACTTGCAAAGTGTTATATCTATAGCTTTATTTCTCTTCATAAATTTATTAGTAGGAGAGTTTATATTCAGATGGAAACATTTCTGTGTTTTACATGTTGTACTACTGGATTGTCCTTGTGTATTTTAGTATTGAAGTATCTTAATGCTGTCATTTCATCTGATAAATAAATTTTCTACAAGCTCCATTGACAGTGTGGCTGGCCAAAATTTGGAGTGAAAAATATAACAGGAAGGGCAGTGTCAACTTTGGTTAAAAAGGCTGACCTTGAAGTTGATTATATGATGTACATTCCCAAACCATTTCATAACTTTATGAGGAGAGTATAAATCACAAACAGTTGGTCCAAGGATAAAACCTGAAAATATTCAGGTTGCCATTGAAGGAGTAGCCTCATAAGGATAAAAGCAGTGTAATCTTATCTTGGTAGAGGCCAAAAACCTCTCATGTAGCAGATAACCACATTTTTATTTACCATAGGCTTAGTAGGTAAACTTAATGGGCTAAGAGGACAAAAAGTTGAAGAGTTTTAGGAAAGAGACCGTCTTGTTCACTTTTCTTCTCCTGATTTCTATAAAAAGAGATGTCTATGTGTCTAATTTTATGCCACTACCATCCTACCATCCTACCATCCTCTTTTGGTTACTATAGCTCTGTAGTATAATTTGAAGTAAGATAATGTGATTCCTCTGGTTTTGTTCTTTTTGCTCAGAATAGCTTTGACTATTCTGGGCCTTTTGTGGTTCCATATAAATTTTAGAACTGTTTTTTCTATTTCTGTGAAGACTGTCATTGGTATTTTGATAGAGATTGCGTTGAATATGTAGATCATTTTGGGTAGTATGGACGTTTTAATATTGATTCTTCAAATCCAAGAGAATGAAATATCTTTCCATATTTTTGTATCCTCTTGAAATACTCTCCTCAGTGTTTTATAGTTTTTACTGTAGAGATCTTTCACTTCTTTGGTTAAGTTACTTCATATGAATTTAATTTTATTTTAAGCTACTGTAAATGGGATTGCGTTTTAGTTTCTTTTTCACATTTTTAATATTTGCTGTTGGCATACAGAAATGCTACTGATTTTTATATGTTGATTTTGTATCCTGCCACTTTACTGAATTTATTAGTGCAAATAGTATTTCTTATTGTAATATTTTGTTTTTTCCAAATATAAGATATTATCTGCAAAGAAGGATAATTTTACATTCTCCTTTCCAATTTGGATGCCCATTATTTCTTTGTCTTGTCTGATTGATCTAGCTAGAGCTTTCAGTATTATGTTGAATAACAGTGGTGATAGTGGACATCTTTGTCATGTTCCAGATCTTAGAAGAAAGGCTTTCAGTTTTTCCCTATTTAGTATGACACTAAATGTGGGTCTGTTGTACATGAATTTTATTATGTTGAGGTATGTTCCTTCTACCCCGTTTTTTGAGGGTTTTGATTATGAAGGGGTGTTAAATTTTCCTTCTCTGATTTTCAGAATCGGTTGAAATACTCATATGATTCATGGCCTTCATTCTGCTGACATGATGTATCACATTGATTAATTTGCATATGTTGAAGCATCTTTGAATTTCTGGAGTAAATATAACTTAGTGATGACAAATGATCATTTTAGTATGTTGTCGAATTTTGTTGAGGATTTTTGCATCTATGTTCATCAGGGATTGCCTGTAGTGTTCTTTTCTTTTCTTTTTTGTTATGTGTCTTTGTCTGGTTTTGGTATCAGGGTAATGCTGATGTAATAGAATGAATTTGAGTTGGATTGGTATTATTTATTCTTAACATGTTTGGTAAATTTTAGCAGTAAAGCCACCAAGTCCCAGGTTTTTCTTTGCTAGGAGACTTTTTATTATGGCTTCAATCTCATTGCTTGTTATTTGTGTATTCAGTTTTTAAATTTCATTATGTCTCAATTTTGGTGGTTGTTTTGTGTCTAGTTATTTATCCTTTTCTTCTAGGTTTTCCAATTTATTGGCAAATAGTTGCTTATAGTTACCTCTAATGATCCTTTGAATTTCTGCAGTATCAGTTTTAATGTCTCATTTTCCATCTCTGATTTTATTTATTTGAGTCTTCTGTTTTTTTTCTTAGTTTGGTTAAGAGTTTGTCAATTTTATTTATCCTTTCAAAAACCAACTTTTAATTTCATCAATCATTTGTATTGTTTTCTTCATTTCAATTTAATTTATTTCTGCTCTGATCTCTATTATTTCTTTTCTTTTACTGACCTTTGGTTTGGTTTGCCCTTTATTTTCCAGTTTTTTTTTTTTTTTTTTTTTTTTTTTTTTTCTTCGAGACAGAGTATGGCTCTATTGCAAATCTGGAGTGCTGTGGTGCAATCTCAGCTCACTGCAACCTAGACTCCCTGGTTCAAGTGATTCATCTGCCTCAGCCTCCCAAGTAGCTGGGATTACAGGCACACGCCACATGCCCAGCTAATTTTTTTTTTTTGTATTTTTAGTAGAGAGGGGGTTTCACCATGTTGGCCAGGCTGATCTTGATCTCCTGACCTCATCATCCACCCGCCTCGGGCTCCCAAAGTGCTGGGATTACAGGTGTTAGCCACTGCATCTGGCCTATTTTCTAGTTTTTTTTTTAAGATGCATTCTTAGACTGTTTATTTGAAGTTTTTCTACTTTTTTGATGTAGTTGCATATAGCTATAAATTTCTCTCTTAGTACTGCTTTTGCTGTATCCTATAGGTTTTTACATTTCGTGTTTCCATTATCATTTGTTTTAAGAATTTTTCAATTTCCTTCCTAATTTCTTCATTCAGTATAATGTATAATTTTCATGTGTTTGTATAGTTTCGAAAATTCCTCTGTTATTGGCTTCTAATTTTATTCTATTGTGATTAGAGAAGGTGCTCGATATTATTTCAGTTTTTTGGAATGTATTAAAACTTGTTTTGTGGGCTAACATATTGTCTATCCTTGACAATGATTCATGTGTTGAGGAAAAGAATGTGTATACTGCAGTCATTGAATGAAATGTCCTGTAAATATCTATTTGGTACATTTGGTCTAAAGTGCAGTTTACATCTGATGCCTCTTTGTTGATTTTCTGTCTGGATGATCTTTCCAAAGGTAAAAGTGAGATAGTCTCAAGCTATTACTGTAATTGAGGCCTATCTCTTTCTCTTTAGCTCTCATAATATTTGCTTATTTATCTGAGTGCCCCAGTGTTGGGCACATATATATTTACAATTGTTACATTCTCTTGCTAAATTAACCCCTTTGTCATTATATAATGGCCTTCCTTGTCTCTTTTTATAGTTTTTGTCTTAAAATCTATTTTATGTGATATAAGTGTTGCCACTGCTGCTTTTTTGTTTCCATTTGCATGGAATATCTTTTTTCTATCACATTATTTTCAGTCTATGTGTGTCTTTATAGGTGAAGTGTGTTTCTTGTAGGCAAAATATCATTGAGTTTTATTTTATTTTTAATAGATTTAGCCACTCCATGTCTTTTGATTGGAGAGTTTAGTCCATTTTCATTCAATGCTGTTATTGATAAATTAGGACTTAATTTTGCTATTTTGTTGGTTGTTTTCTGTTTTTTTTTTTTTTTTTTTTTGTGCTCTTCTCTTCCTTCTTTCCTTCTGTCTTGTCTTCCTTTTAGACAAAGTGATTTTCTCTGGTGGTATTTTTACTTTTTATTTTTTGTGTGTATGTTGTGTATTTTTTTATTTGAGGTTACCATAAAGCATGAAAATAAGTTCTTGTAATCCATTGTTTTAAACTGATGACAACATAACACTGATTGCACAAACTAACAGACATGTGAATAAAAAATTAATAAAAACACCACACTTCAACTTGATGCCCTCACTTTTAAACATTTTGTTTCTGTTTGTATCTTATCGGACTACCTATGTCTTGAAAAGTTGTTGTAGTTATTATTTTTGATCAGTTCAGTTTTTAGTCTTCCTATTTAAGATATGAGTGGTTTATACACCACAATTACAGTGTTATAATATCCTGTGTTTTTCTGTGTACTTACAATTACTGGTGAGTTTTGTACCTTTAGGTGATTCTTATTGCTTATTAATATTATTTTCTTTCATATTTAAGAACTCCTATTAGCATTTCTTGTAAAACAGCTCTAGTGTTGATGAAATCCCTTAGCTTTTGTTTGTCTGAGGTCTTTATTTCTTCTTTATGTTTGAAGGGTATTTTTGCCTAATATACTATTCTACAGTAAAAAGGTTTCTTTCCTTCAGCACTTTAAATATATTATGGCATTCTATTCTGATCTGTAAGGTTTCCATTGAAAAGTCAGCTGCCAGACATATTGGTGCACTATTGTATGTTATCTGTTTCTTTTCACTTGCTGCTTTTAAGATCCCTTCTTTACCTTGATCTTTGGGAGACTGATTATTAAATGCCTTCTTTGGATTAAATCTGCTTTGTGTTCTATCACCTTCTTTACTTAAATATAGATATTCTTCTCCAGGTTTGGAAAGGTATCTTGTCATCCTTTTGAATAAACTTTCTACCTCTCTCTCTCTCTCTCGCTCCCCCTCCTCTTTAAAGCCAGTAACTTAGATTTGGCCTTCTGAAGATATTTTCTAAATCTTGTAGGAGTGCTTCAACCTTTTTTATTCTTTCTTTTGTTCCCTCTGACTTTTGTTGCCTTTGACTTTCAAATAGTCTGCCTTCAAGCTCACTAATTCTTTCTTCTGCTTAATCAATTCTGTTATTAAGAGACTCTGATACATTCTTCAGTATGTCAGTTGCATTTTTCACCTCCAGAATTTCTGCTTGATTCTTTTTAGTTGTTTCAATCTCTTTGTTAAATTTATCTGATAGGATTCTGAATTCTTTCTCTATGTTAACTTAAATTCCTTTGAATTTCCTCAAAACAGGTGCTTTGAATTCTCTGAAAAGCCACATCTCTCTCTCTCTTTCTCTGGGATTGGTTCCTGGGGTCTTATTACGTTTATTTGATGAGGTCATGTTTTCCTGAATGGTCTTGATGCTTGAGGATATTCATTTGTGTCTGGACATTGAACAGTTATATATTTATTGTAATCTTCACAGTCTGGGCTTGCTTATGCCCATCCTTCCTTGGAAGGCTTTCCAGATATTCAAAGGGACTCGGGTTTTGTAATCCAAGTTTATGGTCACTGCTGCAATATCTGCAGCAGGGGCCACCACAAGCCCAGTAACATTGTGGCTCTTGCAGACTCACAGAAGTACCACCTTGGTAGTCTTGGATAACATCTGCAAAAATTATCTGTATTACCAGGCAGAGACTGTTATTCTCTTCCCTTAGTTTCCTCTAAACAAATGGAATCTCACTTTCTGTGCCGAGCTACCTGGAGCTGGGGGAGGGGTGACTCAAGCATCCATGTGGCCACTATTCTGGTATGGGCCAGATCTAAAGGATCACTGTGATCACTACCTGGCTACCACCTATGTCTACTCAAAGCCCTAGGGTTCTACAATCTTCAGGTGGCAAAGCCAGCCAGGCTTATGTTGTTTCCTTCAGGGTGGCAAGATTCCCTGGCCTCATATTGTTCCTGATACATCACCCAGGAAGCAAAGTGTAGAGTCAGAAACCTTAAAAACTTACCTGGTGATCTGTTCTACTGCAGTTTAACTGGTCTTTAAACCACAAGACAAAGCTCTTCCTACTCTTCCCTCCCCTTTCCACAGGCAGAGGAGTCTTTCTCTGTGGCCACCACAATCTCAAGCCCATGCACAATATTGCCATGCTACTGTCAATTTTCACTTAAGGCCCAAGGGCTCTTCAGTCAGCTTCTGGTGAATGCTGTCTTGCTTGAGACTAACCTTTCAAGGCAATGAGCTCCCCTCTGGCCCAGGGAAGGTCCAGAACTGCCATCCAAAATCCAAGGCCTGGAATCTGGGACCCTAAAAGCCTGCTTAATGTTATACCCCATTGTGGTGGAGTTGGTACTTAAGATGCAAGACTAAGTCCCCTTTAGTCTTCTCTCCACTTTTCTCAAGCAGAAGTAGTCCCTCCTCAGCTGCTACAGCTGGGATTGTGCTAGGTCACACCAGAAAACTGAACATCTCAGAGTCTTGTGCAAGGCACATGGTAAGTACTTTCTGGGTACCACTGCTGATTATTCAGGGCCCAAGGACATTTTAGTCGGAAATTGATAAATCCTGCCAGGACTGGGTCCTTTCCTTTAAGGCAGTGGGTTCTTTTCTAGTCCAGGGTGTGCTAGAAATGTAGTCTCAGAAATAGGGCCTGGAATGCAGGCCTTACAAGTCTTCCCAGTGCCCTATCCTACTGTGGCTGAGCTAGTACCCAAGTTGCAAGACAAAGTTCTCTTTACTTTTCCATCTCCTCTTGTCAAGCAGAACAAAGGACTCTTATTCAGAGCTATCAGCTGCACTGCATGGGGTTGGAAAAAGGGTGCAGGCACTCCCTTAGCTGCCCTGGCTGGTGTTTCACTAGTTTGCATGCCCCCTGAGTCCACTAGCTTTGAACCCAGCACATCACTAGACTTGCCTAAGAGTTGCAGTCATTGTGGCCTAGACTGCCTTTCAAGTTTATTTAGGATCCCAGAGTACTGTAGCCTACAGTGGCAAGGCTTGCAGAAACTCAAGTTTTATCCGCTGAGATGTGCAATTCCCCTCTGGTTAGGGCTCTTCTAAATGCTCCCTCCCTGGACGCTGGATGAGTTCTGCCTGATGATACTTTTTGCTGTGACAGGGCAGCACTATGTTCCAGTGCATAGTTCCCACAATTACTGCATTACTGCAGTCCGCCACCACCAAATGCAGATTCTTTACACCACATGGCCACTGCTGGAGGGTGGGGGAGGAGTGGTGTTTGTCACTCAAGACTGTCTTTCATCCCTCTTCAATGCCTCTTTCATCAATATAAAATTAAAATCAGTTACTATAGAAGGTGATTCTTTTCTGTGCATAGTTGTTAAATTTGATGTTCCAGTGGGGAGTACAATCAGCGAAGGCTTCTATTTGGCTGTATCGCACCACCTCCTCTCTTAGTAAAGGAAAAATTTAAAAATGAAAACCTTTTTTTAAATTTAAATTTTTCAAAAAATAAATGTTTAATTTTTTGTACTCAATTTTAATTATTTTTTGCCTTCTATCTAAATTTGAATTATTATTTCTGCCTTTATTGTCATACTTAACACACCAAAATTAAGTTTCTCATTTAAATTGAAGTACTTTTATGGTTGTATACTTTATATTTAAATTTTTCAGGCTAGTTTTTTTAGTTTTAATTTTGGTACAAGTCGTGAGTTGGGAGTCAATTCTGTTCCAAAGGATCAGGCAGTTGTTTGAACACCATTCATTGTCATTTAATTTTAGTCATACATTAAATTAATAGATGTATTTGTCTATTTCTGCTCTGTCTAGCTTTAATAATATGTTGCTTACTTCTCCAATAAGAAAACTTTAATTATGGCAGCTTTAAGCAATTATTTCAATATTTGGTAAAGAAAGTCTTCTTTTATTATTCCTCTTTTCAAATTTAATTTTAACTTGTGAAGAGTGTTTTCCAGACAAATTTTTCTCATAGATTTTTTAATAAGAAAAATAATTCTACTAGAGTTTCTGACTGTCATAATATATATAAGTTAATCTAGAATTCTATATTTATTAATTTAATCACCATCTTCTTCATGTCCTCCATTGATTTTCTGTCAACATTCTCATGATGGTATCATATGTCTCTTTTACTATTTATTTTAGTTGCTTATATTTCTGTCACTAATCCAGTAGGGTATTTTGTCTTGAAAATAATTTTACCTGGCTAATATCGGTATACAAGAAGGCTCTTATTCTTTCAAATATCTCATAATTGTTCATGTTCTAAATTCTTTTATTCAAATAATTGTTTTGTTGATTTTTTGAGCGGTGTACATTTATAATATTTACAATTATATTTTGTTTAAATGTTCACTATTTATAACACTTTTTAAAAATTTTAACTTAATTATATTGGAAAGTATGGAGAATCATAACAAAATTTCCCTGTCCTGACTTCGACATGACTTCTTCCAGTAACTTGCCTTTAAACATTATGGTTGTTATTAGTTTAGGATAGACTGCTTAAATGTTGCTACACTTTATTTTGAATGGATATTTGCGGGTTTTTGTTTTTTTTTTAATCCAAAGTGAATTTTAGGCCAGGCATGTTGGGTCATGCCTGTAATCTCAGCATTTTGGGAGACTGGCAGGAGGATTACTTGAGCCTAGGAGTTCAAAACCAGCCTGGACAAGATAGCAAGACCTCTTTTGTACCAAAAATACACATAACACTAAAACGATAGCTGGTGCCAAACACCTGTAATCCGAGTTCCTTCCGAGGCTACTGTGGGAAGATAGTTTGAGCCGAGGAGGTAAAGGCTGCAGTGAGTCATGATCTTGCCACTGCACTCTAGCCTGGGAGATTCTGTTTAAAAAAAAGAAGTGAATTCTAAATAACAGATGCATGAATATAAAATCTACAATCATGCAGCCTGTGTTCTAGCAACGTTGCTACTCACAGAAAACATTACTCTAAGAAAATTATTCAATCAATCGTAACTTTGAATTTCTCATTTGAAAAGTGTAAATGATAATTTTCTATTGTCTTTCTACTCAGAAAGTTAGGTAAGGTAATTCTTGTGAAATTATTACTTGACAATGCTGGGCAATGTTAAGTGCTAAATAAATATTAGTATTATTATTTACCATGATTATCTCCTTGTTTTTCCCCTGAAAATATTTAATTTAATGAGTAGATATCAAATACATTTCTCGAAATTGAAAAAGTATCTGGCCTATAGTAAACAATAACTTCTAGCATCATTATTGGTGATATTAAATTATGGCTCTATCTCAATTAACAGACACTGCAAGGATATTACTTTTTTCCCTAAATACGTGGATTTTTTTAGTTATACTTTTGTCATTTTTTTCTAGCTTAATTCTACTTTTGTCAAAGAATATCTCTTCAACTTTTCACGCCTTTGATATTTGTTTGTACATGCTCTTTGTCATACAATATAGTAAGTTTTGGTAAATGTTCTCTGTGATCTGAAAAAGGAAGTGTATTTTGAAGTTCTTGACTTCAGTGTTCTGTATTTGTCAATTAAACCATATATATTTCTATGTATTTATTGATGTTTTTGTGCATTTGTTCTCAGATAATGAGAGGTGTGTTAAAATTCCCACTATGGTTCAGATGTATGTATTTCTTTTTTAGTGTTGTGAGTTTTTACTTTATTTGTTATTTTTAAGCGAGTTACTGGAGCATGCCATTTTAGAATCACTATTTCTTTCTGGTTAATTGACCATTGTATCATCGAACTGTTCCTCTATCATGAATGTGTATATTTTCGTGCTCAATTCTTCATTGTTAGACATTTATTTAGCTAAACTGTCTTTCTTTTACTGTTTAGATACTAGGTTTAGATTATAAATGTGTATGAAGTTGCTTTTATTTTAGTCATTGTTTTGAGATTGTAACATGAATCCTTGCCTTAATACAGTCTAATATAAATTGATACTTTCACCACTTCCAGGACAATACAATTGTTTAAAACACTTTAATTTCTTTTTCTCCTTTTCCTGATACATGAGCTAGTGTTGTAATATGTTTTAATTTTATTTATATAAACCAACAATATTCATTGTTGGTTTTTAAATATATTTTATGTTTTTTCCATTTGAATCTTTTTTATTTTTATTTTGGTTTAGATTCAGGGAGTGCATGCATAGGTATCTCACATGGGTATACCTCATAATTCTGAGGTTTGGGTTATGGATGGTTCCATCACCCAGGTACTGAGCATAGAACCCAATAGGTAGTTTTTCAGCACAAGATCCTCTTCCTACCATTCTCCTCTAGCAGTCCTCGGTGTCTATTATTCTCCTATTTGTGTCCATGTACATTCAGTGTTTACTTCCTATTTATAAGTGAGAACATGCAGTATTTGGTTTTCTGTTTGTGTGTTAATTTGCTTATGATAATGGCCTGTAGCTGGATCCATGTTGCCAATAAGGACAAGATTTTACTCTTTTTCATGGTCGTGTAGTCTTCCATGTATATGTACCACATTTTCTTTATCTTATCCACGGATGATGTTAATATGGTTTGGATCTCTGTCCCTGTCCAAATCTCATGTCAAACTGTAATCCCCAGTGTTGGAAGTGGGGCCTGGTGGCAAGTGATTGTATCATGGGAATGGGGTTCTCATGAATGGTTTAGAACCAACCCTTTGGTGCCGTTTTCCTGATAGCATTCTCATGAAATCTGGTTGTTTAAAAGTATGTGGTGTCCCCCGACCCCCATCTCACTCCCTTTCTTCTGCTCAAGCTATATAAGACATGCCTGCTTTCCGTTACCCTTCTGCCATGAGTGAAAGTTTCCTGAGGCCTTTCCAGAAGCCATCATGCTTCCCATACAACCCACAGAACTATGAGCTAGTTAAACCTCTTTTCTTTATAAAGTAACCAGTCTCGGGTATTTCTTTATAGCAGTGCAAGAGAAAACTAATACAAATGGGCACCTAGCTTGATTCCATGTCTTTACTATTGTGAACAGCACTGAGGTGAACACAAAAGTACATGTGTCTTTTTAGTAGAACAATTTATTTTCCTTTGAGTGTATACCCAGTAATGGGATTGCTATGTCAAATGGTAGCTCTGTTTTAAATTTTTTAAAAATTCTCCAAACTGCTCCCCACAGTGCCTGAATTAATTTGTATTCCCACCAACAGTGTATAAGCATTTCCTTTTCTCCACAGCCTTGCCAGCATCTGTTATTTTTTGACTTTTTACTAATTTCCATTCTGACTAGTATATAATTATTGTTTTGATTTGCATTTCTCTGATCAGTGATGTTGAGCATTCTTTTCATGTTTGTTGGCTGCTTGCATGTCTCTTTTGAGAACTATCTGTTCAAGTCTTTTGCCCATTTCTTAATTGTGTTACTTGTTTTGTCCTTGTTGATGTTTAATTTCCTTGTAGATTCTGGATATTAGATCATTTTCAGATGTATAGTTTGTAAATATTTTCTCCCAGTCTGTAGCCTGTTTGTTTACTCTGTTGATAATTTATTTTACTGTGCAAAAGCTCTTTAGTTTAATGAGGTATCACTCGTTAATTTTTGTTTATGTTGCAATTGCTTTAGAGAGCTTAGCCATAAATTCTTTTCCAAAACCAATATCAAGAAGGGTATTTACTAGATTTTCTTCCAGGATTTTTACAGTTTGAGGTCTTGCACTTAAATATTTTATCCATCTTGAGTTAATTTTTGTATATGGTGAAAGGTAGAGAACCAGTTACATTCTTCTGCATATGGCTAGCCACCTATCCTAGCACCATTTATTTAATAGGGAGTCCTTTCCCCATTGCTATTTCCATTGACTTTGTCAAAGATCAGATGGTTGGAGGTGTGTGTCTTTATTTCTGGATTCTCTATTCTGTTTCATTGGTCTACATATCTGTTTTTGTACGAATGCCATACTGTTGCTGTAGCTTTATAGTTTGAAGTGAGTAATGTGATCCTTTCAGCTTTATTCCCTTTGCTTAGGATTGCTTTGGATGTTTGGGTTTATTTTGGGTTCCATGTGAATTTTAGAATAGTTTTTTTTTTTCTAATTCACTGAAAAAAAGAGGCATTTGATAACAATAGCACTGAATCTGTACATTGCATTGGGCAGTTTGGCATTTTAATATTATTGTTTCTTTTAATCCATGAGCATGGAATAGTTTTTCCATTTATTTTTGTCATGTCTAGTTTCTTTCAGATGTGTTTTGTAGTTCTCCTTGTAAAGACATTTTACCTCCTTGTTTCTGTGTATTTCTAGGTGTGTCATTTTTGGTGCCTATTGCAAATGGGATTGTGTTCCTTATTTGGCTCTCAGCTAGAACGTTATTAGGGTCTAGAAATATTACTGATGTTTTTACACTGATATTATATTCTGAAACGTCACTGAAATTGTTGTCTTATCCAGGAGACTGTTAAGAGTCTTTAGCTTTTTCTATGTATAGGATCATGTCATCAGCAAAGATAGTTTTACTCCTTTTCCTATTTAAAATCATTTTATTTCTTTTGCCTGATTGCTCTGGCTATGACTTCCAGAATTATGTTGAATAGGAATGTCGAGAGTAGTCTTGTTCTAGTTCCCAAGAGGAATAGTTTTAGCTTTTGCCCATTCGGTATGATGTTGGCTGTCGGTTTCTCATAGATGGCTCTTACTATTTTGAGGTATGTTCTTTCGATGCCTAGCCTTTTAGGGGTTTTTATCCTGAAAGGATGTTGAGTTTTATCAAAGGCTTTTCTTTGCATCTATTGAGATAATAATGTAATTTTTGTTTTTGATTCTGTTTATGCAGAATCACATTTATTGATTTGTATATGTTGAACCAATCTTGTATCCCAGGAATAAAGCCCACTTGATCATGCTGAAGTAACTTTTTGATGTGCTGCTGTAGTTGATTTGCCAGGATTTCGTTAAGGCTTTTACACCTATGTTCATTAGGAATATTGGCTTGAAGTTCTCTTGTCTCTGCCAGATTTTGGTATCAGGATGCTGCTGGCTTTGTAAAATGAGTTAGGGAGGAGTCCTACCTCCTTATTTTTTGAAATATTTTCAGACGGATTGCTGTCAGTATTTTGTACTTCTGGTAGAATTTGGCTGTGAATCCATGTGGTCCATTTGTTGTTGTTGTCGTTGCTGTTGTTGTGAGATTGTTTTATTAATGATTCAGATTGTGGAACTTGTAATTAGTCTGTTCAGCTTCTCACTTTCTTTCTGGTTCAATATTGTGAGGTTGTGTGTTTCCATAACAGGCTCTGAAGATCTTTTGTATTTTTTGGGATTGTTTGTAATGCCATCTTTGTCATTTCTAATTGTGTTTGTTTTAATCTTTTTTCTTCTTTGTTAATCCAGTTAGCATTCTATCAATCACATTTATTCTTTTGAAGAACTGACTCTTGGTTTCATTGAGCTTTTTAATGGACTTTTGCATCTCAATTACATTAAGATCTTCTCTGATTTAGTTATTCATTTCTTTTGCTATCTTTGGAGTTTTTTTTTTTTTTTCTGGTTCCTCTAAGTGTGACATTACATTGTTAGTTTGAGATCTTTCTAACTGCTTGATGAAGGCATTTAGCACTATAAACTTTCCTCTTAACACTGCTTTAGTTGCAACCCAATTAGTTTGGTAAGTTGAGTCTCTGTTTTCATTAATTTCAAATAAATTTTTATTGCCGCCTTAATTTTGTTGTTCACCCAAGAGTTATTTAGGAGCAAGTTTCTAATTATCATGTTTTTGCATGGTTTTGAGAGTTCTTCTCGTTAATAATTTCTATTTTTACTGCACTGTGGTCCAAGAATGTTCTTGGTATAATTTCTACATTTTTGCATTTATTGAGACTTGCTTTATGACTGAGCATGTGGTCAATCTTAGAATATGTTTCATACGTGGATGAGAAGAATTATGTATTGTTGGGTATTCTGTAGACGTCTCTAATGTCCAGTTGGTCAAATGTTGAGTTTAAGTTCTGAATTTCTTTGTTATTTTTCTTCCTCAAATTTTTGCGTCTAATTCTATTGGTAGGGTATTGAATTCCCCTGCTGTTATTGTATGACTGTATATGTGTTTTCATAGGTTAAGAAAAACTTGTTTAATGATTCTGGGTGCTCCAATGTTGGATGCATACATATTTATGATAGTTAAGTCATCTTGTTGAATTGAACCCTTTATTATCATTTAATGCCCTTCTTTGGTCTTCCTGATCATTGTTGGTTTATAGCCTGTTTATCTGATATGAGAATGATGACTCCTGCTCTTTTATGTTTTTCCCTCTTTTTTGTTTCCCCATCCATTTACTTTAAGCCTGTGAGTGATGTTACATGTGACATGGGTTTCTTGGAGACAGCAGACAGTTGGGTCATGTCTTTTATTCAACTTGCCACTCTGTGCCTTTTAAGCCGGTGTTTAGACCACTTACATTCAACATTAGTATTGATATGTAAGATTTTGATCCAGTCATTTTGTCGTAAGCTGGTTGTTTTGTAAACTTGATCGTATAATTGCCTTATATTGTCTGTGTGCTATGTGCTTGTGTGTTTTTTGTGGTAGCAGGTATCAATCTTTCATTTCTATGTTTAGTATTCCCTTAAAGACCTCTTTTAAGGCTGGTATAGTGGTAACATATTTCCTTAGTGTTTGCTTTTTTGATAATGTTTTAATTTATCCTTCCTTTATGAAGATTCATTTAGAGGAATATAAAGTTCATGGTTGAAATTTTCTTTGAAGATGCTGAAAATAGGCCCCTAATCTCTTCTGGTTTGTAAAGTTTCTGCTGAGATCTGCTGATAACTTAATAGGGTTCCTTTGGTAAGTGACCTGAACTTTCTAGCTGCTTTTAAGACTTTTTGTGCGTGTTGACATTGGTGAATCTGATGATTATGTGTTTTGGAGACATTTGCCTTCATAGTATCTCACAGGGGTTCTCTGTATTTCTTGAATTTGTATGTCTACCTCTCTAGCCATATTGGGAAATGTTTTATAGGCTATATCCTCAACTATGTTTTCCAAGTTTCTTACTCTCTCTCCCTCTCTCCTTCTCTCTCAGGAATGCCAGTGAGTCATAGATTTGGTCTCTTTATATAATCCTGTATTCTTAGAGGTTTATTCATTTTTTTAAATTCTTTTTAAAAATTTTTGTCTGAGTTAATTTCAAGAACTAGTCTTCAAGTCTGAGAATATTTTCTCATCATGGTCTGTTTTTCTGTTAAAGCTTATGACTATATTATGAAATCTTTGTAATAGTGAATTCTTCAATTCTAGAAGTTCAGTTTGGTTCTTTTTTTAATATGGCTGTTTAGTCTTTCAACTCTTGGATCTTTTTTACTGGGTTCCTTGTTTTCTTTGGATTGGGTTTCAACTTTCTCCAGGTTCTTGATGAGCTTTTTGACATCCAGATTCTGAATTCTGTATCTGTCATTTCAGTCATTTCAATCTGTTTAAGAACCATTGCTGGGGGGCTAGTGTGTTTGAAGGTAAAAAAAACCACACTGGCTTTTTTAATTGCCAGAATTCTTTCACTTATTCTTTCTCATCTGAGAGGGCTAGTGTTTCTTTAACTGTGATGTAGGTTGAGTATAGTCAATTGGCTTCATTTCTGGATGCTTTCAAAAGGTCAAGGATCTATAAAGGATCTCAATTTGTGGCTGAAGATTTCCTTGGGTTTTACAGGCACTGTGTACTGGCAAAATATTTTTGGCATTGTAATTTGGACTGTGATACAGTAGGTGGTGCTTAAAAATGACAGCTGACAGATAGGCTCTTATTCAGCCACATGGCTCTTCTGTATTTCAACATGTTCACTTATGCTGTGTGATCAGGGAGAAAATGGATGACTGTCCCTCACCAGGTCTACTCCTAAGCTTTAAATTAGCCACCATTGATCACTGATAGGACACCCACATTTTCTTTTGTATTAGTTTGTTGTCACACTGCTAATAAAGACATACCCAAGATTGGGTAATTTATAAAGGAAAGAGGTTTAATTGACTCACAGTTCAGCATGGCTGTGGAGGCCTCGGGAAATTTACAATCATGGCAGAAGGGGAAGCAAACAAGTCCTTCTTCACATGGCAGCATCAAGGAGAAGTGCAGAGCAAAGGTGGGGAAATCCCTTCATATAACCATCAAATCTTGTGAGAACTCACTATCATGACAGCAGCATAGAGGTAACATCCCCCATGATGCAATTACCTCCCACCAGGTACCTCCCACAACATGTGGGGATTGTGGAAACTACAATTCAAGATGAGATTTGGGTGAGGACACAGCCAAACCATATCACTTTTTAATGTGTTCCAGGCCTCCAGGCTGTGGGACTCCCTCAGATAGTGGCCACGGATGGCTGACAGGACGCATTCTTTCCAGTCTGGCCCTGTGAAGGGAGGCATGCCCCATTCCTCCACCAGCCCAAGAACATGGGTATCTCAACCCTCTCAGTGTTCTGAGAATAGGGGCTACTCTCCTGCTCGGGGACTTCCCATGTTGGTAAGTCTTGCCTGATTAGGAGCAGTTGGGGTGGGAGCCAACATATCTCTGGATGTTTTCTAGGGGAACACAGAGCTGTGCCCACCCACAGATTGCAAGCGGGGGCAGAGTCACTGTGCTGGAAGCCCAAGCTCTACAGTCTAGCCTGGCTGGCTCATTGTTGTTTGAAACAGTCAATATTTGTTTGTATTTACAAACATTTCTAGCCATTTTATTCACTTTTATTTATTCTTTGGATGGTTTTCTTTCTGCCTAAACACATTAATATTTCCTTTACTGAATGACTTTACCACCAATCCAATGGCAGCTATTGGTTTTGGTTTTTGTTTGTCTGAAAATATCTTCATGCTCTTTTAAAACATCAATTTCTGGGTATTGAATTTTAAGATGGCAGGGTTTTTATCAGAAATTTTAAGATTTCATTTCATTGCCTTCTGGCTTCTGTTGATTCTGTTGAGCATTTGTCATATTATTACTTCAGTGAATGCAATGTGCCCTCTCTGGATTTTTTTTAAGGTATTGACTGGTTTTCAGCAGTTTTACTATAATATGACTAACTGTGGGTTTGCTTGTTTGTTTGTTTTTGCATTCATTCTGTTTGAACTTTGTAACTTTCTTGTCTCTTATGTTGAAGTGATATCTTTCAATAGTTCTATTAGGTTTTCAGCCATATATCTGCCAATATTGCCTTTCTATTTTAATCTTCTTCCTCTCTGATATTTCAATTACTTGTATATTAGAACTTGTCATTGTATCACATTTGTATCTAATGGCTTTTTTCTGTTGTCCATCTATTTGTCTCTTCACATTTCAGTCTGTCAGTTTTTCCTGACTTGTCTTCCAGTTCACTAATTTTCTCTTCAGTTATCTAACCTTCTGAAAGCATCTACTGAATTATTAGTTTCAGTTATTTTATCTTCAGTTCTATAATTTTTATTTTATTGTCAATTATACTTTTTATGTTTCCTTAAAAAAAGTTCCATCTTGTTATATAATTACTTGAATGTAGTAAACATAGATATTTTTAAGTGTGTGTCTAATAAATTCTATCTGTGCATCTCCCATGGTTTTCTTTCTCATTTTATTTTATTGATAGTTCCGTGAAATAGTGTCTTCCCATATACTAGTTTATATGTGATTGTTATGTATTGCATATAAATTTGTAGTAAAATAATTTTGTAAATTATATTACATTTCTCATAAGATTTACATATTTTTTTCTATTTGATTGCTATATTGTGGGCAAATATGCCTTTTTTTAATCTAGTTGCTTGTCATTATCCTCTGTAGCACATGACAACATACCTCTAGGAACCAAAATATCTAATGCCCAGAAGTCAGTAAGGGGTTAATTGGACAATGAATGCATTCACCTTCAGGTATTACGTACATTTTATAGTTCAGAAGTAAGTGTTACAGAAATGGAAATAGACTATTTTTCTCTGTAAATATTATCACTTTTTCCATCTTTATCTTGTACTCATTGACTTAGATGTCTACCTCTACCTTATTCATTCACTTCTTGCACTGACCCAGGGAGGAGAGAAGATCCTGGATTCACAGAGCCTAAAAAAGAAAAGTAGAATATAAATAAAAAACTATAATAAATCAAAACATGCTCTGATAAGTGACGTTAAGAATGTTGTGGACTCTCTGCAAGATATTATTTGTGTCATGTGACAGAATTTATTAAATCAATTAAGTCTTAGATGGTGGTGTATAAATAACTTTGCCATTATTTGCATGCTTAGAATATCCTCTGAACACACAAGGGAAAACTGGGCAAAATAAGTGATCTAATATAATGTTTATCAAAATGCAGGATGCGTGGTTCCAACGTGTTATAATTAAATAATATTAAATCACAGACTGAAAGAGTTATTCCCTTTAATTTTTTTCAATACTGATCTCAAGAGAAAGTCCGAGGTATTGTTTTTCTTGTTAATCTCTTCTCTTAAAGAAAGTGTCGATTCCCAGCTCTGAGCATTTGGCAGGAAACAGTATCTACCTAGAATTTAATAACATTGTCCTTGTCTGTTGTTTTTTATTGCATTTGTATTGTTACATTTTATTTATTACGAGTGGTACAAGTTTTCTTTCTGTTAGTGATTTTTTTTTTTTTACTTTTAAAGATAGTATGTTAGTTAAAAAGGGAATGTAAACTATCAGATTGAAGCATATGAAATTCTCAATTTACCCATTTTTGAACTACGAAAATGGCAATATTACATGATGCAAACTAATTGTAATAATATAGGTGGGATGTGATGAGGGAACTTTTGTGATGATGTAGAAGAATGGCTGAAGTCTGGGAAAACTTATAATATAATGGGTAGCTTTTACAGGCACTCCTATGAGTAACATTGACAAAAAGAGCTTTTTCTTTTGTCCTCTCCTTATGTGTGCAAATCATTTTATTTTAACAAGGAGAGTGAGAACTGACTTTGATTTTAGCCTTCAAGCCAGCAATGACCCATATACTGTCATTCTCTAATCTAGTATATTAATTCACCAGATATTGAAAAGAACTAGCAAAATGAGAGGCTGAACACTATGCCATGGGCCATGAGCCCAAATATGACTTCAACATCTAATTGGCTTGTATATCTAAAAGTTTGAGATTATTTAGAGAAAGCTACTTTATAATACAAAAAAAGGTATAGTAGTCTAATTAAAACCACAATGTGAACTGAGCAAAGACCAGCGGGGGAAAGAGAGTTGGGGGAGTTGTTAGCAAAGTTGATCCTCATCAATTACCAAGCTTCTACAGACAAAAGCCCTATTTCTATTATAATTCAGCTGTTTGGTCTTATTGCTAGATGAGTTATATTAAGAAGTTGTAGAAGGAAATTGCTCACAACCAAAGGGCTTATACAGAATACAAATGAAAAAAATTCAGAGCTATCAATATATAATCTCTGAAAGTGAGATTTCAGTGCTAAAAATCAGAAGGTTATGAAATGAAAAAGCAAATTATAAATGCATTCCAAGAATGTGAGAAAATGAAAATGGAAGAGAACTTGAGGGAAAGCTTCTTAAGAAGGGAATAAAATTAACTTCTCTATCTCTAGTTTATCTTTTCTTGGTTAGAGAATTCACCCAGCCCTTTCCCGTGGCTGTGAAAATTGAGGCAGTGTTACATATACACTTTAAATGTAAAATGAAGGGAGAAAATAAATAAGTGAGGCCACAATTTCCAAACCAAGAGAAAGAGAAAACGGAACATCATAAAACTATACAAGCAAAGAGGAAAATCAATAAAATTCAATGCAGCACATCTTCCTGCTCACTTCTGAGCATGCAAGTTCCGCTCATCTGGAATGCACCAGGTGTACGGTATGTGCTATAAATCTTTCACGTCTTCAGAAATATAATCTACCATTAGAAGCACTAAAAAATACCAGTTGGCTTCACTAATCGTGGTTTTTGCTTTCATC
Source organism: Symphalangus syndactylus (assembly GCF_028878055.3). Lineage (NCBI taxonomy): Eukaryota > Metazoa > Chordata > Mammalia > Primates > Hylobatidae > Symphalangus > Symphalangus syndactylus. Next base: position 31,184,526 of record NC_072438.2, read on the forward strand.
CAGACTCGGGTATTGAGCAGCATCCTGGGTACTTTGTGTCCGTGTTAGTCAGAGAGGAGGTAGAGAGATACTAAGGACGGTGTTCTTACCATAAATTGCTGGCTCTCACTCTCTCAATCCTGAGTCAGAGAATATGAGAATGGAGAGTCTCCTTTGCTCCTCCTCCACATGCAGCAATCTCATTCCTATATCAGGATATTAAGATCTCACCACTTCATTCTATCCCTGTGATTGACTGTTTCAGTGATTTCAAAATTGTCTTCCCATGAAAATAATCTGAGAAGTCTTTATTCATGCAAATTTTTGAGCCTCACCTTCATCGCCTTCTGCCAAAAGTGATACTGCCTTGGAGTTTCCATAAATCTTCATTTCTTAAAAACTCAGTATTCTGATATAGCCAGTCACAGAAACACATTTGCGTATCATTGTGGAAAAATCCTCATTCCTCCCTTTAGTCCTTATAATGGGCAAGATTTATACCATCCTGCTCTACCTTTGAAGAAGAGAATCTCTATAAAATCCTTCCCTGTCCTCCCAAAGTTGTGAAAATATCCCCACCTTAATTAATCTTACCTCCTCCACATATGTTCTTCAAGTATCTCATCCATTTTCTTTTAGTCTCTTATTAAATTCTGGTGTCTTATGTCCATTAAGTTCCAACATAAATGTTGCATGATGTAAAATGATTCTGAAGGCTGGCTAGACTTTGCTGGCATCACATTTCTCCCAGCTTGAATTTATGTCTCGAAAGCTGGAAACATATTTTTACTATTGAGCCTAATAGTCTGACCAAAAAAAAAAAAAAGTAAAAAAAAAATTCTTAGCCATTGAGCGTTATGAAAAAAGCAAACTGCACTATTCCAAATTTCCCAAGTGGCTCATTAAAAGCATTTCCTCATGTTACTTAAAGCATTACAGAGAATTCCAATAAAGTTCCAGTGTTTGGATCAACATTCTAGCAGAGTTCACTGCACTGCTTCTGCTGGCTGGGGTCTTGCCTAAGAAAGACTATTTAGTGGTATGCTTTGTTGTATGGCCTAGAATAAGGGTGCTAAGTCTTGCCCAGTTGTTATTTAATGGCTCCTTACCACTACACCCTATTTTATGGATATATTTTGATGGATTCAGAATGTCGGGCAATAGTTTTACTACATGCCACAATATATGAATTTCTTGGCTAGATAGAAAGTGGCACAAACAAGTCAGGTGACCTAGACACACCTCTGCTAGTAGTAAATTATGTGATAATACAGGCTATCTATCTCTCAGGTCTTCAATATATCTAGCTATCAATAGATGGCATGGGTCAAGACAAATAGCTTTCAAGCTTTTTTTCAGGCATATCAAACAATATAACAAACTCTTCTAAAATAGAACATTAACAAAACCAGTAGCAAACTCTTTAATATTAAAAATCCTTTCTCCCACAACAGAATGGTAGCACAGGTAAACATAACCTATCCTGAATTACTGTATATCATTCTCTTGTTCATCTTTAGAATTTTAAAGTGTTTGTAGCCTTAAAAATAGATATTCTTAGTTTTTATGTATAGTTCATATTCAGTCTCATAAAATATATTCTTCAGTGACTTGTCTGTGTTCATTATTATTCTTTTATATATAGGCCAAAATATATACGTTATTTCTTCTATTGTGGGATATTTGTGTTAGAACCAGCTACTTCTATTAAAATTTTATATACCTATCTTAGTGGCCATGTGTGTGAACTTTTAAAAAGTATAAAGAAATAACGTTGGATCTTAGGATATACTCATCTTCAACTTTATCAGGCCATTTCAAATCACTTTTAAAACTACCCATATCAATCCATACTCCAAATAGCTCTGTATGAAAATTCCTGTTCCAAATATTATCAATACTTATTATTCCTGTTTTTTTTTAAATTTTTATCTTGCCTTCATTAGCAGCAACAATTAGACAGGGTTTGATGGCAAAAGAAGACTCACAGAATCCAAAGTCACAATGCTTATGAATTTATGTTTTATTGTAGAATAGTAATACAAAATAATAACAAAGTAAGGATATGTATCAATGACAAAGGCTGCCTCATGGCAAGAGGTTAGAAATGGTAAGCGTGCATTCCAGTTGTCTTCTCTTGTGAAGGCCACACTGAATACATCCTTTTTTTCTTAGGGTCAACTAACATGTACACAGCACACCTCAGAAACAGAAAGTGCAATACAGAGTTTTATCCCCGTCTTCTTACACCTTCTTGATTACATAAGCACATTTTTTTTTTCTACGTAACTAGTCTCAAAGGCACATCTTTCTTGGAGGGTCTCACCAAAACCAAATGAAAATAATCAATGCTCTTGTTGTTAATAAACAAATAGTGACAAGCCGATACAAATAAGCTCAAACTCTTCAAACTCATAATTATAAAACACCACTATTAATCAGTATGTTTTATTCCTTGTCTAGGAATCGGTTCAGGACAATTCCAGGCCTCTATACATCACTATTCTAGTAATGTGCTGTTAATAACTAGTAGACACATTCATACATTTATTGGCTGGTTGAAATTTCTCTTCAATGAAATTCCTGTTCATATCTTTTGATCACTTTTTTTCTCGAGTTTTTTTTTATTTTTAGTGTTAATTTTTAGGAGTCATTTACATATTTTGGATACTAATTCTTTACTGAAATCTCTCTCCTCCTCAAATTCAATTTGTCATTTATTCATAATCTCATTTCATCATTCATAGTTTCACCTGTCTTGTACTTTTGCTCTATGTGTCTGTATCGTATTTCAAATGTTTACTTGGACTCATTTTCTTATTAAGTAATTCTTTTTAAAGATATGTTTAATTAGTTGTTTAAATGAACTAGTTAACTATTGCTATGTAAAACATTACAAAATCCAATAGCTTAAATCAATGATGATTTACTGTCATCCACAAGTCTACGGTTTATCTGGAGATTTGTTGATGTTGGTTGGGCTCAACTAGAAAGTGCTGATCTGAGGTATCATGTGGATTAGTTGGGGGTTGGTAGGTCTAGTCTTGGCAGCTCAATTCAGGTGACTCTGCTCCATGGGGTTCTCCTGACGTGCTTTTCTCATGATGATGGCAGAAACGTAAGACAGCCAATGAAAACACTCAAAAGAAACCTCTGAAGGCCTGAGTTCAAAAGTGGCACTCATTACATCTACTTCACTATATTAGCCATAGTAATCACTATGGCTGAAATCAAAGTTTAGATACAGGGGAGTATACTACAGTTTGACTAGAGGCTCTACTAAGTCTTTTTTTTTTTTATTATACTTTAAGTTTTAGGGTACATGTGCATAACGTGTAGGTTAGTTACATATGTATACATGTGCCATGTTGGTGTGCTGCACCCGTTAACTCGTCATTTAACATTAGGTATATCTCCTAATGCCATTTCTCTCCCTTCCCTCCACCTCACAACAGGCCCTGGTGTGTGATGTTCCCCTTCCTGTGTCCATGTGTTGTCATTGTTGAATTCCCACCTATGAGTGAGAACATGCAGTGTTTGGTTTTTTGTTCTTGTGATAGTTTGCTGAGAATGATGGTTTCCAGCTTCATCCATGTCCCTACAAAGGACATGAACTCATCATTTTTTATGGCTGCATAGTATTCCATGGTGTATATGTGCCACATTTTCTTAATCCAGTCTATCGTTGTTGGACATTTGAGTTGGTTCCAAGTCTTTGCTATTGTGAATAGTGCTGCAATAAACATACGTGTGCATGTGTCTTTATAGCAGCATGATTTATAGTTCTTTGGGTAGATACCCAGTAATGGGATTGCTGGGTCAAATGGTATTTCTAGTTCTAGATCCCTGAGGAATCGCCACACTGACTTCCACAATGGATGAACTAGTTTACAGTCCCACCAACAGTGTAAAAGTGTTCCTATTTCTCCACATCCTCTCCAGCACCTGTTGCTTCCTGACTTTTTAATGATGGCCATTCTAACTGGTGTGAGATGGTATCTCACTGTGGTTTTGATTTGCATTTCTCTGATGGCCAGTGATGATGAGCATTTTTTCATGTATCTTTGGCTGCATAAATGTCTTCTTTTGAGAAGTGTCTGTTCATATCCTTTGCCCACTTTTTGATGGGGTTGTTTTTTTTTTCTTGTAAATTTGTTTGAGTTCGTTGTAGATTCTGGATATTAGCCCTTTTTCAGATGAGTAGATTGCAAAAATTTTCTCCCATTTTGTAGGTTGCCTGTTCACTCTGATGGTAGTTTCTTTTGCTATGCAGAAGCTCTTTAGTTTAATTAGATCCCATTTGTCAATTTTGCCGTTGTTTTTGGTGTTTTAGACATGAAGTCCTTGCCCATGCCTATGTCCTGAATGGTATTGCCTAGGTTTTCTTCTAGGGTTTTTATGGTTTTAGATCTAACATTTAAGTCTTTAATCCATCTTGAATTAATTTTTGTATAAGGTGTAAGGAAGGGATCCAGTTTCAGCTTTCTACATATGGCTAGCCAGTTTTCCCAGCACCATTTATTAAATAGGGAATTATTTCCCCATTTTTTTTTTGTCAGGTTTGTCAAAGATCAGATGGTTGTAGATATGCAGCATTATTTCTGAAGGCTCTGTTCTGTTCCATTGGTCTATATCTCTGTTTTGGTACCAGTAGCATGCTGTTTTGGTTACTGTGGCCTTGTAGTATAGTTTGAAGTCAGGTAGCATGATGCCTCCAGCTTTGTTCTTTTGACTTAGGATTGACTTGGCAATGCAGGCTCTTTTTTGGTTCCATATGAACTTTAAAGTAGTTTTTTCCAATTCTGTGAAGAAAGTCACTGGTAGCTTGATGGGGATGGCATTGAATCTATAAATTACCTTGGGCAGTATGGCCATTTTCACAATATTGATTCTTCCAACCCATGAGCATGGAATGTTCTTCCATTTGTTTGTATCCTCTTTTATTTCACTGAGCAGTGGTTTGTAGTTCTCTGTGCAGAGTTCCTTCATGTCCCTTGTAAGTTGGATTCCTAGGTATTTTATTGTCTTTGAAGCAATTGTGAATGGGAGTTCACTCATGATTTGGCTCTGTGTTTGTCTGTGATTGGTGTATAAGAATGCTTGTGATTTTTGCACATTGATTTGGTATCCTGAGACTTTGCTGAAGTTGCCTATCAGCTTAAGGAGATTTTGGGCTGAGACAATGGGGTTTTCTAGATATACAATCATGTCATCTGCAAACAGGTACAATTTGACTTCCTCTTTTCCTAATCGAATACACTTTATTTCCTTCTTCTGCTTGATTGCCCTGGCCAGAACTTCCAACGCTATGTTGAATAGGAGTGGTGAGAGAGGGCATCCCTGTCTTGTGCCAGTTTTCAAAGGGAATGCTTCCAGTTTTTGCCCATTCAGTATGATATTGGCTGTGGGTTTGTCATAGGTAGCTCTTATTATTTTGAGATACGTCCCATCAATACCTAATTTATTGAGAGTTTTTAGCATGAAGTGTTGTTGAATTTTGCCAAAGGCTTTTTCTGCATCTATTGAGATAATCATGTGGTTTTTGTCTTTGGTTCTGTTTATATGCTGGATTACGTTTATTGATTTGGTATGTTGAATGCGCCTTGTCTTTTTTTTTTTTTTTTTTTTTTTTTTTGAGACAGTGTTTCGCTCTGTCGCCCAGGCTGGAGTGCAGTGGCGCAATCTCGGCTCACTACAAGCTCCGCCTCCCAGGTTCATGCCATTCTCCCGCCTCCCAGGTTCACGCCATTCTCCCGCTTCAGCCTCCCGAGTATCTGGGACTACAGGCGCCTGCCACTGCACCTAGCTAATTTTTTTTTTTTTGTATTTTTAGTAAAGACGGGATATCACCATGGTCTTGATCTCCTGACCTCGTGATCCGCCCACCTCAGCCTTGTCTTATGACAAATGATGTTCATCTGAGGAAGATTGGAGAATGTGACTGTCAATTCAATCTACCGTATTCATACAGAGTTGTGATGATATTTGAGGTATCAGTTTGGCTGGGCAAATATGGTGCCCAGATACTTGGTCACACATTATTTTTCATATTCTGTGAGGGTGTTTTTCAATGATAGTGACATTTAAGTCAGTGAATTTTGAGTAAAAGCACATTGCCTACCACAATGAAGATGAGTTTCATCCAGTCAGTTAAAGATCTGAATTAGAAAAAAGTCCTGATCATCTTCCCTGGACTCCAGCCTGCTGACTCACTGTATGGATCTTGGATTTGACAGCTTCCATAATCATAGGAGTCAATTTCTTCAAATAAATCTCCATGTTACGATACATACATACGCTATTGGTTCTGTTTCTCAGAAGAACCTTGACTAATACATGAGACTTACATTTCCGTTTATGTTATTCTTCTTTGTAGAATTATTTCTGGTCATTTTTTCAAAATCTACTTAAAATCAGTTTGATCGTTCATCTCTTTAAGTATGTAATATGTATTTAATTCATTTAGATATATTTAACATTAAATATGTTTTATACATTTAATGATGTTTAACATTTAAATATATTTCATATGTATCACCATTAAATATATTTATCATTGTGTACTTAAGTATATGTTTAAATATATTTAGCATTCATTATGCTAAATTCCAAAATCTGAAATCTTTGATTCTATAGAATTTTTTTGTGTTTATCTTCATTCTGCCTTATTTTTTTTTTCTCTGTCTTGTTTGAAGATATTTTCTATCTTTGATTTACGACTGTTTGAATAGAATATACCTAGGTACAGTCATTTTAGGTAGAAAATGTATATCCTTTTTGGTGCTTTCAGAGCTTCCAGGAGCTTTGTGATTTAGTGTCTATATTGATTTTGGAAAATTCTAAGACATTATTACATCAAAAATTTCTTTTTTTCTTTCCCTCTTCTTTTGGTATTTTAATTACACACACTTATACATTCTATAATTGTTCCACAGTTTTTAGGTATTACATTGCATTTTAAAATCATTTTTTTCTTTGCATTAGAGTGTTAGAGGTTTCTACAGAACTCTGTTTTTGATTTCTAGGATTTTCTTCAGACTCGTTCTTAGTGTTTCCATCTATTTATTGCATGTTGCTCATTGTTTTTCTGTTGCAATTTTTAGCACATTAATTGTAGTGATTTTAATTTCCTGGTCTAGTAATTCCAAAATCTCTGCTACACTTAAGTGTGGTTTTGATGTTCACTTGGTTTTTTTTTAGACTCTGTTTTTAGCCTTTACAATCCTTGTAAATTTTTTTGTTAAAAGCTAGCTGTGATGTATCACATAAAATAAATTGAGTAAACAGGTCTTTATGTGAGGGTTTTATGTTTAGTTGACTAGGAGTTAGGCTGTCTTTACTATTTTACTGTGGCTATAGCTATCAGAAACTAAAATTTCCTCAAATGCTCTTATTTTTGTCTCCTGTCATCCTTGGGTTTCCCTAGAAGCTCCTCCTTAAATAGGATCTGAGGCTTCTAGTTTTTTCAGGTGTAACCCACTTTTACTATACAGGAGCCTGATTGACATGGTGGTAAGGCATGAGGGGGAAGGGAAGCATTCTGGGATGCTATGATTAGGTCTTAGTCTTTTGGTTAGCCTGTGCCCTTGCCTATGACCCATAAAAGTGCTTCTTACCTTTTTTTTCTTCACTCTCTTAGGTGAAACAGGAATGCTAGAGAGAGCCCAAGATCAGTTAAGCTGTGGTAAAACCCAAGTTTGTTAGGTTTGTTTGGCAAAACAGCTTATTTTCAGGATTGAGGGCAATCTTTTGTTAAGGAGAATAGAATGCTCTAGACATATTTCACAATGGTTATTTTTTTCCCCCTGAAGTATGAGAGTTTTCTCCAATCTTCACCCTGATAACTTAGTAGGTGTTTTGAAGGTAGAACTGACAAAAGTGTAGGGGCCTTCCAAAGACTAGACTCCTGGAGCTTTTAATATCCAAGCTAGTTCACACTGGCCTGTACAATCAATTACAATTTAAGTGTTCATATGAGTACTGGCTTTAGCAAAGGCTGTCTGTTTTGGGCAGCTGTTGTAGGTACACAGAAGGTTATGTGATTTGGTGTGTGTGTGTGTGTGTGTGTGTGTGTGTGTGTGTGTGTGGTGAGAACAGGAGTAATGACTTTCCAAACTCTTCATGTTACCCCAGAAACCACACACCTTATTTCTTTATGAACATATTTATTTCTACTGTAGATTTGTGTTCCTTTGGTGTTAGCTATTGAATTCTACAACATCTAGGTCCAGAATGCCTTTATATATATAGACATACAGAAACATATAGAAATATGTTGAATTCTTAAAAGGCTCGTTTTAAGGGTTCATTTCTTAAAAGAGGACTGTCATTTGCTTCTGCTAGACATTTAAAGGAACTCTGCTTCAGAAATGTTTTACATAGTTTCTTAATTTAGAATTTCTAAGTAATGCAGATCCTCTTTCCAACTGGTATGATGGTTAATATGTAGTTAAGAACTTTTAGAGAAAATTGTAAAGTTTTATCTTACCTAAGATCTAAGGCTGGAATTGACAAGTTTCTTTGATTTATTTATTCACACAGGGTGTGTGTGTGTGTGTGTGTGTGTGTGTGTGTTTGTGTATTTCTTACTCAGCATTTCACTCAGGGAGTATCTTTTTTGGGAATTCCAGCTTTTCAAATGTGCCTTTTGTGATTCTGCATCTTTCTATAGGTCCGAGATCTTTTCTTCCCCTTCCCCACACAGCTGTTAAAAGAACAGCTCTAGCTTACCAGGAATTCATGAGTGCTTTTAAGAAATCTTCCATTTTAGTATACTCTATTTCTGATCCCACTTTTTTTCTGTCCCTTGTAAACTTTCCCTGTTTTCTAAAGTACTGAGATATATATTTAAACATTTTAAAAATTCCCATATTTGTAAAAGAAAAGTTCCCAGTGGATCTAGTCCACCATATTGCTAAACAGTCTAGTTCAGCCTTTATTTATCTCATATAATAGGATTTTTAAATAATATATTTTAAATTAAATTTTCCATGGCTACAAAAATATTTTAAATCATTAAATAAGAAAATCTCCAAGAGCATTGCCTTATCTAAAATCAGCATTGTGGTTAAGACTTTGAGCTTAGGAGCCAGACTAACTGATTTTGATTTCTAGCTCTTCTAATGATTGCCTGGGCTACCTCACACTAGTTACTGAAGGTTAGTAACTGTGCTTCATTTTCTTCATCTGTAAAATGAGAATACTGTATACTAGCATCTATTCCATAGGGTCAGTATAAGTATTAAGTGAGCCAATATAAATAAAAACATCTAAAATTGTGACTTCCACATAGCAAGCATTTAATAAACCCCAACATCTACTATTATTTTTATTGTTACTTATTATTGCTGTTGTTGTAGGGTCATCTCTTTGAAACATACTGCTGGGCTGAAGTCATTACTTCTAGATAGGCTGGCCCCTCACAAGACACCTGGAAATAGGCCTTGTTGGCGCAAAACAAATGAACACATTACTTTTAGGTGTAGATGTACATACAGTTATACAACCCTGCTTTGTTCAAATATGGCATTTCTCCTCCATCCAGGAGCAGAATTGTGTATTTCTTAGAGAAGTGAGGTTTTCCACCTGCTCAGAGACCAAATTGTTGTACTGGTATTTCCTAGTTTAATTTCTTTGTAGCCCTAGACAACAAAATGGAAGATTTCCATGTACAATCAGTGACGTGGAACAGGGAGGCCACTTCCACACCTACCTAGACTTGCACTTCCACCTTTATCTACCATCAGATAACTGAAGACCAACAACTACCTATGTATTTTCACATTCTACTACCTCTTATGTGTTATTTACCAGTGTTATAACATGTGCTGTGCTAGGCGCTTGTGAAACTGTGTTGATTAACAGCAAATCCTTCTTCTCAAAGAAGTCATCATCTAGTGAGGAAACTTACCCACAACAAGAATATGTGTCATAGGCTATGGAAGATAGTCTATGTGGGATGTTGAATTCTCAAAAGGCTTATTTTAAGGGTTCGTTTCTTGAAAGAGGACTGGCATTTGCTCCTGCTAGACATTTAAAGGAACTCTAGTTCAGAAATATTTTACATAATTTCTTAATTTAGAATTTCTAAGTAATGCAGATCCTCCTTCCAACTGTGCTGGTTAATATGTAGTTAAGAACTTTTAGAGAAAATTTTAAAGTTTTTTAAAGTGGGATGTGCATAGAATATGGAAGATAATAGTGCCTGCTGGAAAGCAGAAAACAAAAGCTTTAGTGAATGGAGGTGGTCTTTGAGCTAAGTATTTCAAACTGAGAAGGAATTTTTCTCTTGGAGAGACAGGGAAAGGCATTCTAGGCAAGGGGAATATTATAAAGAAAAGTGTATGAGTCATCATTTGTAATTGTATGGCATACTTGGGCTTTAGTGAGCAAACTTATATGAGGAAGGTAGGAGATGTTTGAGAAGTAAACACAAAAAAAATGAGACTAAATTTAGTTGAGGAGCAGAGGTCTCATATACTGGAGTTTAAAACTTCATCCTGAAGGTAGTAAGCTTTCACAGCAGAGCAAGTGAAGCAGAGTAAGCCATGATCTTATTTCTCTTTAAGAAGAGTAATATGGAATACTAAGGGTTCTCACACTGAAGACCAATTTGAAAGCAGTTATGGTGGATCTAGGAGACATGAAGTTGTCTGAGCTCAGGCAGAAGACAGTGAGGATGGAAATAAGGGGACTGATTTGAAAGATATTCACAGGTGGAAATGACAGGACTGGATAAGTGATTATAAATGAAAGATAGGAAAGAAACAGAGTAGGGCTTAAAGAAAATTTCTGTATTGGATGGTGCATTTAACTGACAGAGAGAATACAAAAGCATTAGAAGAAGATGAATTTGTTTTTAATTCTGTACAAGGAAAACTTCAGCAAAGATAGGTCAAGTCAGCACACAGGCTTTGCCCTTTGAAGCCTCGAACCCTGTGCAGCCCAGGCTTGGCACTCCCCTGTTTTTCCTCAGAGCAGGCCCCAGGGTCTCTTCCCACTCCCTGCTCAAAGCTGCCAATTCCAAGTCTGTCCCTGGAGGGTCCTCTCCTCTCCAGCCTTCCTGCGCAAAGTAGCTGTCTTTCTAGCTTCCTCCTTCCTCCAGTCCCCAAAGACATGTACACATGACATTTTCTTTAAAAATTATTATTAATCACTACAGGGAAACAGAGAAAAGCAAGAATAACAAACACAGAGGAATTACAAACCTTAAGAAATCTTACAGATTTCTTTATTCTTCTCTTACTGAGAGTATGACAAAGAGCCTGTCTCTGCTCTGCCTTGCTTTGTTAAACCCTTTTTCCTAAGGATAGAGTTGAACAATCTCCCCAAGCTTCATCTAGGCCAATCCTTTCAGAAGAGAACATGCTAATTCCTTTCTCAGAAAAGCCCCCTTTTTTTAAGCAGCTGGCCTGAATTCCCCCATATCTACACATTAGTTCAATACTTATTGAACCCTTGCTGTCCTCCTGCCACTGTGTTAGACCCTGGGAATATAATGCTGAAAATGACACAGTTCCTGCCCTGGAGCCTGATCCAATAATGGGTGGAAGAATTTGAATACATATGCATTAAGATGCAGTGTCCTTTTCCCACGTGAATATTGTATTCAGGTAACTTCCATGGGGGCAGAGATTTTTTAAAAAATAAGTTTTGTTTACTGCTGTATTCCCAACACCAAGAATAGGGCTTGGCACATAGCTGATGCACAACACATATGCTTTGAATCATGAAATGTACTCTGCTAAAAACAGAAAAGTCTTCAAACATTTCTTCATAGAAGAAAGGCTCCCTTTTATGATTGAGGTATTCAAGAATAGTCCTATAGAAATGATATTCTTCATATTCATAAAACTATGATGAAAAAAGAAATTCACGTATTGAAATTTATTTTACTTCATTTGCAACTTCACTTCTGTGAAGTGCACTAAAAATATCAGGCAGTGAGTTGCACTAGTATTATCCTGCCTGTTTCAGGCCCTAAATATGGGGGGTGGGTGGGAGAGGGAGGAAAAATAATATAAAGACTTCGAGACATCACCAAGCTTCTTATATAGGGATTCAGTCTGTTTGGTGTCCAAAGTTGTCTCAGATTGCATTTTCCCACAATATCTACCAACACATACAATCTTCTTTCAATGTGATTTTGACATTGCTCCTGTTGAAATGTGAAGTCTTAGTTCCCTCTTTTTCAATCTGGATGGTCTCGTGACTGTGACTAAAATGATGCTACATGACTTGTGAGGCAAGTCCATAAAAGCAACATAGGTTCTGCTGATTTCCTTGAGGCACTCACCTTTGGAGCCCTGAGACACCGTATGAGCAATCTGTCCTCAAGCCACTATGCTGTGAGAAAGTTCAAACTAGCTTACATGGAGAGATCACAAGGAGAGAACAGACCTAAAATTATTTGAAGAAATGAGAAGTTCATACAGCTCCCAGCCCCTTCAGCTCCCTGTTGTTCTAGCACCAGGGCCCTTCTGACACCAATCAAACAAGATGAAGCCAGAAATGCCCAACTGAGCCCTTCCCAACTGTTCAACTTACAGAAATCTTGAAATATAATAAGATAATTGCTATTGTTTTAAGTCTCTATGATTTCCAGTGATTTGTGACACAGCTGTAGATATCTGGAACAATAGCAAATGCTGATTCATTTTACTTGATCCTAGAAGGAAGTATTGTTGTTTCCCAGTTGTTCCTTATTGTGTTTTCAACAATACTCACATATAGTTGCTTTCTCTTTTTCATTCTCTTTTTTCCTTTTCTTCTCTTCTTCCCTTTTTTTCTTCTTTTCTTTTTTTTCCCTCTCTTTTTCTTTTTGAGGAATTTTCTTTCAATCTGAGAAAAGGTCAGACTTTGTCTTGGTCTTGTTCTTGGTGCAGGAATAAACCAAAGTACCAAGAATAAGAAATATACACCTCTCCCAGGACTTTAAATCTTGGAAAGAGTAAAACAATTACCAAAATAAATTTTAAAATAGAACTTGATTCATCTCAGCTCTCATGATGAGATTATTACTCAATGTTCTCTAGATCCTTGGCACTGTTCTGGCTCTTATCCTATTCTAAAACTACTTTTGTGAACTCTCCTACAATCTTATGCAAATTCCTTTTCTGTATAAGTTATCCACCATGAGTTTGACATAAATTCTTAGATAATCCAAGTCAAATTTTGAGTTATTTCCAAACTGATCAATCTACACAAGTAATAATAACAAACTGATGTTGACTCTCCACTTCTTACTGGAGAGAGATTATTTTGGTCCTTGACACCTTTTGCTATGGTTTGCATGTGGTTCGTCCCCACCAAAACTTATGTTGAAATTTGATCCCCAATGTGGCAGTGTAGGCAGGTAGGTCATAGTATTAAGCGTTTGGATCCTGGAGGGTAGATCCCTCATTAATAGATTAATGCCCTTTCAAGGTGGTGAGTGAGCTCTTCTCTTACAAAAGTGGATTAGTTTCCATGACACTCAGTTTTTAAAAGGAGTCTGACTTCCTCCGTTTCTCTCTCTTGCTTCTTCTCTTGCCTCTTCTCTTGCCATGTGATCTATTTTCACATGCTCTTTCCTCTTTCACTTTCTCCCATAAGTTGAACCAACATGAGATGCAGCTGCACAATCTTGAGCCTTACAGTCACCACCGTTGTGAGCCAAATAAACCTCTTTTCTTTAGAAATTACCCAGCCTCAAGTATGCTGTTATAGCAACACTATATGGACTAAGATGACATTTTTACAATTGATATTCCCCAGCCAAATTGATGTTCAGGGCTTTCTAAAGGCAGAAATTCTTATTCTTCTCTCTTTTTTTATACCATAGGTATTTAATATACTAAATGAATATTTATTCCTCATAGAAAGTTATGGAAAATTGTGATAAAATAAAGAAGAAAAGGGAAGGAAGAAATGCAGTTTTTCCATATTACTAAGAACACACAGTTAAAACAATGCCCAATTTGAAATAATTTGTGTAAGTAAGAAATGAGTTGGCTCACGTAACCAAATCGCATCCAGAGCAAGGATGATGCCATTCTCAGGGATGACTGGATCTAGGGATTGAACATGTCAAGATTTTTCTCCACATTTTTATCTCTGCTTATCTATGTGAGAAAATTTTACTTTCTCCTATATCACAAGAGCTTCCTTAGACAGCTTAGGGGGTGGAAAGATTTAACCACAGACAATTTCAGTCTGAGTCTAGCATCAATGCTCACAGATGACCTCCCAGGAAAGAAATACCTCATCCAGCTGACTCTGTCTTTATTTGGCAGCTGTAATCTTCAAAGGTCTTGCAAATTCCAAGTGTGAAACAACTTGACCAACCCATGTAAACTAGTTGGCACAGGCAGTCAGTTCCATTCCCCTCTGCCACTCCCACTGCTCTGTTAGTCAGGTATTTAACTCTTAGATAATCTTCATAATCCTCAACCTCATTTCTACTGCCATGAAAAAAATGACCCCTTGATAACCCTCAGTGTATCATTAGAACTAAAAATTCCACCCATTCTTGGCTGCCAAATTCACATGATGATTCAGAATTTTCTGACATTCTTAAGACATAGGATCTTCAGTTGTAGAACACGGGTTGCCACCAACAATCAATTCAAAGGCCTCTCACTTTTTATGCAGGGACAAAAAAGGACATATATTATACATATATTATGTACCAAGTTCATGCTAGTTTTCTTAAATATACTCATTCTCCTTTTCCCTCAAGAGTGTAAACAGCTGCCCCGAGGTGTATATTCTAGGTTACCAGAATGTCTCTAACTTGAGCAAGGACAGAAGTCTTCTATTATAGCTGTGGGGGGTTTAGAGAATCAAAATATATCATAATTATCTATCTCTCACCAAGATTTGAAAACAATTAAGAGATAGACCCAGAATGACAGGAATCAATCGTTAGCTTCACTATTGAACGAAAATTTAGACTGGAGAACCAGGCTTTGATTTGCAAGCAAATCGGGTTCTATAGTTGTCTGTTCCATGCTCACCCTCTCATATCCCCTGTTGTCCTAGATTTTGGGTCAGCCTTTCTAAGGGACAGCATGTGCCTACAAAATTCTTGTAAAGTTGCCTGGGCACGGTGACCATGCCTGTAATTCCAGAATTTTGGGATGCTGAGGCGGGTAGATCATCTGAGGTCAGAAATTCGAGACCAGCCTGGCCAACATGGCAAAACCCCTTCTCTACTAAAAATACAAAAATTAGCTGGGCGTGGTGGTGTGCACCTGTAGTCCCAGCTACTCAGGAGGCTGAGGCAAGAGAATCACTTGAACCTTGGAGGTGGAGGTTGCAGTGGGCTGAGATCACGACACTGCACTCCAACCTGGGCAACAAAGTGAGACTCTGTCTCAATAAAAAAAATAAGAAAGAAAAAAAAAGTCATGTAAAGTTTGGGGAGAATAAGAAGAACAAGTCCACAGTTATTTAGTCATTTAATGGATTATCTTACTGTATAAAGAAATGTGGACTTGTGAGTATTTCTATTCCAGAGGAAAAGGCTGAAGATATAGAGAAGAAATAAGAGGCAGGAATATTATTCTTGTGGTGATAACTCCATCTAAAATATGAAGACAGTGGCATAAGCAGTTCCTCCAACCCAGCATAGTCCTGGCTACCACAAGTGCAATGGAGATGGATGGGCGTAGTAGTCTAGAATAGTCAAGTGATTTCTGCTCAGCCTCAGGTGAATTGGTGTTCTTTCCAGGTCAAATTCAGAGCTTTGAAGTTTCCACACTCTGGTAATCAGCAATCCTATCATGTGTCACTCTCCATCCTACCTCAGGTACCACCTAAGTCTCCCTCACCCAGAAGCTGTTCCCTTCCTGCTCTCTGTCCCTAAATCTGAACTCATCACCATGTCCTCTTAAGCCTTGTCACACTGATCCTGGGCAGAGGCAATCCACCATCAACAAAATATCTCAAGTATCCTCAAATTTTTCTCTGAATGGTCTAAAATATCCTCAAATTTTTCTCTGAATGGTGTCGTCCCTTTCTTTCTCTAACTGAAATATGTGCCCCCCTGAGAACTCTGATTCCCAGTTTCTCTCAACCACAGACTAGATTTCTCACAATTTCATCTTCATTGTAACTGATTAATGATTTTTTTAACCTTCCTAGCTCCCGATTGCTTCTTTCAAACCCTTTTCTTTCTTCAAAGACCTCAATTTATTTAAGGTGTGTGTAATGAGATGTCATCATTTACTTCTGCTTTTTGGTGTTGCTAGTTATCACTTCAGTCCTTTCTTCTCATTTATGGATGACTGTATAATCCTTTTTCAATACCACTCTGGTCCTCATTTTTAAAAATTCTCAATAAAGATAGAACAGATTTAACCAACATGCTGGCCTCTCACAACTTCTAAGTCCTTGATTCCAAAAATTTCTGTTAGGTTATGCAAAAGTGATTGCTGGTTTTGCCATTACTTTTAATGGCAAAAACTGCAGTTACCTTTGTACAAACCTAATACTTCCACATTACTTTAGCCTCTCATATGATCTACTCTGATATTACACCAATAACTGTACCTTTATAACCCACATTTGTCTTACCCTTAATTTGACCAAGCTCTTCTTTCCAATTCTTCATCTCTGAATGCTCACTTCAGAAGTTACCTAGTATAACTGAATTTTCTAATCCATAATCCTATAATATTTGTCCTGTCTGTTACCTCCTTTCCATTATCACTTCCATCCAAGTTTAGCCTCCTTTTCATAGTCTGGCATCATAATCCCTTTTTTAAAACACTCAACTTCCTTTTTCCTGTTTATAATTTTTGTAATCCCTATGTTATGTTTTTCTATGCTGTGTGACAGGTTACCAAAAACTTAATGGCTTAAAACAATACCCATTCGTTATCTCACAGCTTCTATAGGTCAGAACTGCGAACATTAGCTAGATTCTATGCTCAGGGTGTGACAAGACTGAAATCAAGTTATCGGCCAGCCCATGTTCTTTTCTGGAGGCTGGGGTAGAGAAGGAACCACTTCCAGGCTCCATTAGGTTGTTGGCAGAATACTTTTTCTTGTGGTTGTAGAGTTTATGAAGCTCACCTCATCAAAGCCATCAAAAGAGAGAAAGTGTGTCTCTGTTGCATTAAGTATCTTTAGGAAAGACTTGAGCCCGCTTTAAAAGAGCTCAACTGATTAGGTCAGGCCCACCAAGGATCACCTTCCTTTTGATTAATACAAATTCAAATAGTGAGGGACCTTACTTAGATATCTGCAAAATCCCTTCACTTTTTCCATATTCTATTAGTTAGAAGTAAGCAAAGATGAGAGAATTAAATATTTGGCTCACTGGGGATTAATTTAGGGTATATCTACACAATCTTAGCAAAACCCGAATCCTGGTTCATATTAGTTTAAATCCAACTTTCTGCTAACTCTGTACCTATATCCAAACATACCTATATTATACATAATATAAAAAGTGCACATTTCTCTGGCTACTTTTCAGAGACATGACAACAAATCTTGAATGGGTATTTAATACAGAGAATATTTATCTAGAAAGATCACTTTCACTTACAGAAAATGATTTTTTATTTTCTCAAAACCCCAAATCCTCTCACTTTTCACCCTTAGCCATTGACTATGCCTTATAATTAATAGAGAACTACTCATCCTTCTATTATCAAGTCTACCAGCTCCCCATCATCTGCATGTATTCTGCCTTCCATTCTTTGTCTATTTCTAGCTAGTGAAAAACCTCTCTATTTGTATCAGGAATGTCTCCCCTGTGGATCACTTCCTCGAAGAATTTATTATCTGCTGGATTTATCTCTTTTGCTCATCAATTTATCCCTCTTCTTTAAAAATTGCCTGTCTTAAAACACAATCTTCAAGAACAATCTCTTTAGTTTTTCCATAAATGTAAAATTATTCCAAAATAAAAAGTGTGTGACTATAATAACAAAATAATCTTTGTCTACAGATCTCCTCTGGTTGCCTTTGAATTCACCCCTTAAGAGTCGTCTCTCTTTGCTCACTGTGCATGGTCACCTCTCATTCTCTCCTCACCTCTCCCAATTGGACTTTCGTCATCTTATAAAGAGTATCATTGACTTTTCTTCTTACTCTAGTCAATATTCAATAATTCTGAGTATTCTCATACTTCCATTAATCACTCATAATTTTCTTCCATTAATTGCTCCCTTCTTGAATGTATTTTTCTCTGGGATTCAATGGCACTATATGCAACTGTTTTTTCTTATATTTTACTGTTTTCTCTTTCTCAGTCTTTTTTTTGCTGGCTCCTCTAAATGATGGCCCCGAGTTTTCTACCTCCAGTTTTCCCTAGGTAACTTCCTCGGTTCCATGACTTTAAATATAATAAATATCATAATGATATGTCTGTCACAGGACTTTCCCCAGGGATATAGACACAACGTCCTACTTATTATACAACATCTTCCATGAATCTTTAAAAGACATGTCAAAGTTCACATGATCAAAACAGAAGTAGATTTTTCCCTCCAAAATGGACTCTTTCCAAGATGTTTTCTAGCTCACTCAATGATAAGGCTATTCACTTCAGTTGCTTAGTTGAAAAACTTACAAGACTCATCTCTTTTTTTTTCTTTTATCCTCCATATTCAAGCCACTTGGCTCTTAATCAAAAATATATTTTAAATATAATTACTCCTTTGATGGTCTTTCCTTGATTACACCTACTAAAGCAGCACTATACTTCCTTTCATTCTTTTAACCTAAAATGGTTGCCAGGGGCTTCATTTGGGCCGCTATAATACTGAGTAATTTATAAACATAATTTTAAGATTTATCTCTTAAATTCTTAAGACAGAATTTTGCATTGGGATTAAATAAATAAAAATGTGCTTCTCACAGTTCTAGAGGCCGGGAGCTCCATGACCAAGGCGCCAGGAGATTTCATGCCTGGCAAGGGCTCTATGCTTACTTAATATATGGCACCTTATTGCTATATTCTTATGTGGCCAAAGGTATGGACGTCTTCCTTAAGCCTGTTATAGAAGTGCAATTAGTCCCATTTATAAGGGCAGAGCCTTTATGATCTAATCACCTCCTAAAAGTCCCAATTCCTAATACAACCACAGTGAGGATTCAGTTTCAGTGTGAATTTTAAAGGGACATGAACATTCAGACAACAGCAGGGGCTTTTCTGCATTACGTCCTTCCTTATTACAAATCTTGTGGAAGAATGTGAGAAAATTTTTTTCTCAAGCAGAGTATATAAATTGTTTAATTTATTATTATTGTTATTATTATACTTTAAGTTTTAGGGTGCATGTGCACAGTATGCAGGTTTGTTATATATGTATCTATGTGCCATGTTGGTGTGCTACACCCATTAACTCGTCATTTAGCATTAGGTATATCTCCTAATGCTGTCCCTCCCCCCACCCCACAACAGTCCCCGGAGTGTGATGTTCCCCCCGCAAAAAAAATAAATAAATAAAATAAATAATTTAATTTTATTGAATAACATGCTGACTTCTTTTACTGAATCTTAGGTTCCTATAAAATTTAATTAATAACTATGCTTAGATAACAAATGTAAACCAGAACAGGTTAATGTACACTTGGTCATATGCTCACTCTAACTATAGTCAATGTCATATGCTAACTTTCATCTTGCAAATAGTATGTTTTGCAGTGCTTAACAAAATGCGCTCCTGTTTTTTTTCTTTTCTGGTTTCTCCTTGAAAAGCTTTTTTGTCCATATGTTAAATATTAGGTTTTTAGAAGTTTTGCTCTAAGCTTTTCTTACATAGCATCTTTTTTCTCTGGATAATCCAATCTACTCTAATGGCATCATTTATCATCTATGTGCTAATAATACCAAACCTTTATTTCCATCCTACATAATACCCATAAACTCCAAATGCATGCCAATGTGTGCAAATACATGTTGGATATCAAGAAATGAATGCTCAAAAGACACTTCAATAATATCTCATACTTTGACTGTTCACAATATACTAAGTACTATTCTGAAATATTTACATGTATTATCTTGTTTAATTTTAATAATAACTATGAGTTTAGTAATGTTATAATTATATTAACATTCTCCAGAAAACATAACCAATATGATATAGATAGATATGTAATAAACACACATATACATATATAAAGATATTTATTTTAAGGAATTGACTCATTAGATCATGTCGGTTGACAAGTCCTAAATCTGCAAGGTGAGTCTCAAAGAACAGCTGATGCTGCAGTTCAGTTGCAGAGGCCATCAGGCTGCAGATGCAAAAAAGAACCAGTGTTTGCCACAGAATACTCTTTCTGTTGGTGGAGGTCAGTTTTTGGTTCTATTCAGGCCTTCCACTGATTTGATGAGGCCCACCCACATATGGAGGGCAACCCACTTTCCTCAAAGATCACCATTGTAAATGTTAATTTTTTAAATGCCCTCAGACAAATATCCAGAAAAATGTTTGACCAATTATCTAGTCACTGTGGCCCAGTCAAGTGGACATGTAAAATTAACCATTCCAATTATCTAACAACATTCTAAATATGAAGAAATAAAGATATGTAGAGATGATTCACCAAAGATCACTCAGCTAATACATGGTGGAATCAGGATTTAAAACTAGGCACTCTGAATTCGGAGCCCATTCTGTTCACTCTCATTATTTCAAATGTATCACCTCCAACACTGAACTCATTGTAAATCTCGGTCTCTGTGTCCAGTATGTCATTGAAAAGAGTGATGTTGCTCATTATGCAAGTGTCTAACTAGAGGTCACCTTTAATTACTCCCTCATATTCAATCAATTCATCAAATTCAATAAATTCCTATTGTTCTACCACCTAAATACATCTCTACAACAAATTTCCACAACCAATACCTTAATTGGAAGTTCTATTTTTCCTCATCACCATCTCTTCCATATGCAGCATTGCAGCCAGAGACACCTAATCTCCATCTCTAATTTCACGACTTTGTATATATTATTTCCTCTGACCTAGAAAATATCCCCACTTCTCTGCTTCTGGACAATCACGTGTGCATATTGACACATACACTGACACCACCTACCTAAATCCCAGTGTTGGAATAGACCTCAGATAAGAAATTACTCTTCTCCAGCATTATTAATTGATATAATAAGAGCTAGTAAATTGGTCTCTTTAAGGGATTTCCCATCCTCATAATCAGTGCATATTACCTGTGGCCGAATCACCTGTAGCTATTCCCCAAAATTCGTGTGTTAGTAATGTAATCTCCAATGCAACATTGTTGGGAGGTGAGTCTTAATAGAAGGCCTTTAGGTCATGTGGGTTCCACCCTCATGAATGGATTACTATCACTATTAAGAACTTTCAAGAGTGAGTTCTTTCTTTTTTGCCCTTCTACTTTGCATCATGTGAGAATGCAGCAAGAAAGCCCTCACCAGGTGTCAACATCCTGATCTTGGAGTTTCCAGCCTCCAGAATTGAGAAATAAATTTCTGTTGTTCATAAATTACCCAGTTTCAGGTATCCTGCTATAAAAGCACAAAATGGACAAAGGCAGGCATTGGTGCCAGAGGAATGGGATGTTGCTATATGACAAATACTTAAAATATGGAAGAGTCTTGAACTGGTTAATAGGTAGCGGCTAGAACAGTTTTGAAGTACATAACAGAAAAAAATCCCTGTATTGCCGTGAATGAAGGATTAAGGGCAATTCTGTTCAAGGCTCAGAAGAAGAGAAAAGATGTAGGAAAAGTCTGAAACTTCTTAGAGATTCCTTAAGTGGACATGTACAGAATGCTCAAAGACATGCAGACAGTAAAGGCCATTCTGTTGAGGTCTCAGACAAAAATGAACAACAATGTGTTGAAAACTGAAGAAAAGGCCATCTTTTTTATAAAGTGGCTATGAACATCACTAAATTATGTTGGTGTCCCAGGACTTTATGAAAATCAGAGATTAAGAGTGATAAACTACGGTATCTGGCAGAAGAAATCTCTAAGCAGAAGAAATCTCTAACCTGTTCAGGATGTGCTGCAGCTGTTCTTAACTGCTTTTAGTAAAATGCAAGAAGAAAGAAATGATTTAAAGATGGAATTTATAAACTTAAGGGAAACAGAGGAAAAAAAATTGAAAACCTCTCACCCTGGCCAGGTAAAGAATTTAAAAATTATGTTAGGGAGAGGGAATACCATGGGTGTGGCCAAAGTATTATTTGATAGAGAAATTAGTATGAATCAAAGAAATTCAGCTGCTATTCATCAAGAGAGTAGGAGAATGACCCCAAAGGCATTTTGGAGATCTTCAAAGAGGTTGCGTCTTCTATCATAGCCCCACAATGCTAGGGCCTTGAGGCAGAATGGTTTAAAGGGATGAGCCCAGGGCACCTGTGGGACCCCAGGGATCACTGCCAAGGGCTGCCTTGGGTCTTTACTCCCCATGTTCCAACACCACCCCAGTTGTGGTTCAAATGTGCCCAAGTGCAGTCCAGGTGCATCCCAGGCCACTGTGCCCCAAAGGGTGCGAGCAGTGAGCCTTGGTAGCAACCACATGGTGCTGATTGTGCAGGCACACAGAGGGGATGAGCTGTGAAGGCATGGCTTCCCCCACATGGATTTCAAAGGATGTCTGCAGCAGCCTCAGGACTATGGCAGAGATGTACTACAGTGGTATAGCTGCCACCGAAAGATCCATCCCCCCAGCCTCAGGCAATGCTCAGTGGAACTATGGGGTCCAGGCTACTGCAGAGAGCTCCCACAAGGGCAATGTCTAGTGGACCTGGGGAAACAGGATGGCTCTGAGACTCCAGTCCTGTAGAGCCACCAGCGTGCAGCACCAGCCTGGAAGAACTGCAGGAACTTTCTTCCAGCCCATGAGAGTGGTATGGGCAGTACCCAGCAAAGCCATGGGCTTGGAGACCCCAGGAGTCTTGATGACTCAGCCTCCGCCCCAGTGCGTCTGAAAGGCAGGTCATGGAGTCAAAGATTATTCTCAAACTGTGAGATTTCATACTGTTTGCCATTTTGGGTTTTGGACTTGCTAGGGACCTGTTACTCCTTTCTTTTCTATTACTTTTTGTGATGGAATGTTTATCCTATGACTGGCCTACCATTGCATTTTGAAAGCACATAACTTGTGTGGTTTCATAGGCTCACAGCTGAAGAGAAATACTTCAGGGTGAATTGTACCTTGAATCTCACCTAAATCTCATTTAGATGAGATTTTGGACATAGACTTTAAAGTTTGTGCTGTAACAAGTTAAAACGTTAGGGGCTATTGGTATGGAATAAATGTATTTTGCATGGAAAGAACATGAATTTGTGGGGCAAGAGGCAGAATGTTATGGTCTGAATATGTCCCCTAAAATTGGAAATATGTCCCCTGTGTGTTGGAAATTTGATCCCCAACGCAACAATATTGGTAGGTGCAGTTAATGGGAGGTGTTTCGATTGGCAGGGCTCCACCTTCATGGAGGGATTAATAATGCCATAAAAAAGGGACTGTGGGAGTAGATTTTCCGTCTCTTTCCCTTCTGCCTTTTGCCATGTGAGAACACAGCAAGAGAGCACTCACAAGATGCTGTCACCTTGATTTTAAACTTTCCAGCCTCCAGAACTGTGAGAAATAAGTTTCTTTTCTTTATAAGTTATCGAGTTTTAGGAATTCTGTCATAGCTACACAAAATGGACTAAGACCTGGTTAGCTATTTGATTCTTTCCCTACACGACCTGCTCCTTGAAATCCTCTCTGTGTGGTATAGTGCCTGTATGTTATAAACACTCAAAAATTACGTGTTAGGTAAATGCATCTATTTTTTTGTCTTATATCCACCTTGTCTTTCTTAAATTTGCCATATCCTACTCAGGGATGCTGTACTGAAATACAGGCCCACGTGAATATATACCATTATGAAAAGTATAAAGAAAATGCTTATTGCTTTTTAATGTTTAAAAATACACTTGGAACATTCTAGTGGCCAGGTTTTGTGCCATCAGTCAGTACTTTGCCACGTGAAACATGGTGAACAAGATCAGTCAGGAAAATATTGAGTTTCATCTACACTGATAAGTCAAGCATGTCCAATGGGAGCTCTATTTAGACTTTCAACATTATGTAAGAATTCCCAAGTAGGTAGATGGCATGAGCCATGGAAATGGGAGTATCTAGGCAGAAATCATGGTTTTGGGTGTTCTGTGACAGGAAGAACAGAAGACCACATTCCATGACTAGAGAGAAGAAATAGAAAAGATAAACATGGGTGGAGGAAGTCCAAGCTTTGGCCATGTAAACAGAATTATTTTTATCACTAGAGAACAGACATGTAAGCAGTAGCAAAGGTAGAATCTCAGGAATTTGGGGGAGATGTATCTTAATTGCATAAGCATATGTCTGCCCACTGCTTTGTGTAGCTGTGTCATGTCATGTGCCTCAGACAGCACTTCAGAGCTACTAAGAACTAACCACAGTCACAGTTGACTCAGGAAATTGTGAGCCAAGCCTATCACTGGGAGAGGCTGGAAGGTACTAAAACACAATGGTAAAATTTTTCCTTTCTTTGATGATTTCTGTCCACAGGTTAGTGCTGACTAGAAATGCAGTCAACATTATTTCTTACTGACTTTTCTATAGAGCTTCTCTATTACCAAAGCTTAGTTAACAAGCGCTTTTTGTAGGCATAAAATATTCCACTTTGCTTCCTTCTTTCTGTTATTCCTTTAGGATCTCCTCTTACCCACCCGTGTTTACACTATAGAATAGTGATCAAGAGCAAGGACCCTGAAGATAAGGCCTAATATCAAATTCCACCTATACTACATACAGATGAGTTATGTAACCATGGAGAGGTTACTCAATCTCTATGCCTCAGTTTTCTTGTTTATAAAATGAGGAAAGTTATAATGCCTCCATGTCAGAATTGTTGTGAAAATTAAGCTGTTAATAGTAAGTAAAATCTTAGAAGGGTACTTGGAACATAGTAAGCTTTGTATGGTGTTAGCCATTATTTTACAGAGTTAAATATACTTTCCTATGTTTGAATAATACTTTATGCATACCTCTGTTACAGCTCTAATCACATTATATTCATTGTACTTTACTTGTATATCTCCCCTCTGAGTTGGGAAGCCTTTGAGGGCATATTATATTCTCTGTATTCTTGAGTGTATAACATTGTGCCCAATATTGACCAAAGATGAAATTTAAGTCGATAAATCAATTAATTCCCATGAAATACACAATGCAATTTTTCTTGTCTCTTCCAAATGAAAAAGGGCTATATTATTTATTAATTTATTTAAAATTTAGAAAGCAAATGAAGGAATACAAAGTCATTCCTAAACTCCTGGGTTTATGCCAACAAGAGCAAAGGAGAGTGCTTCAAAATGTGATTCTGAAGTTACATTTGCTTTATTTAAAAATCATAATATATTACAGTAATTAAACTGTTTCATGACCTCATTGAAATCCTGTAAGGCTTAATTAATGTTTATAAAGCCTTTTGCAATCCTCAGGTGAGAAGCACCAGGAAAGTGTAAGAAATCATTATTGTTATCACTGATTCCATCTTAAATGATTGCAAGCAGTTTGCCTCACCTAAATTTGCTGATTAAATTCAAGCTATGACCATGCAGAAACACAAGCAAAATTCATTTCTACAGTGTAGCTCAGCTTTTCTTATTTAGAAGGTTGTAGACAAGTAAAAATACTGTCATCTCTTTATATCCGTGGGGGATTGGTTCCAGGACACCCACCAGATACCAAAATCTGCAAATGCTCAAGCCCCTTATATAAAATAGCATAGTATTTGCATATAACCTACAAACATCCTGCAGTATACTTTAAGTCATGTCTAGATTACTTATAATACCTAATACAAGGTAAGGAGTATGTAAATGGTTGTTATACTGTATTTTTAAATTTTTATTATGTTTTGTTATATTATTTTTTATTTACTTTTAAAAATATTTTAAATCTGCAGTTAGTTAAATTCATGCATGCAGAACCCACAGATATGAAGGAGTAACAAAGTATAGTTTTTCAATATAACTATTGTTCAGAGAGGTTACATATAAAAATGATGATAAATAATGGGTAAAGGCAAAAGCATGAGAGTAGGCCATTGGCCTCAACTGTACCACCTGCGAACTTGTCCTTGCAAAATATCTTCCTATGAAGTTTGGAATGAGGCAGATCTAGGTTAGAAAACTGTCTCTATAACTGTCTTTCTTTGTAGCTTTGGGAAAATTACTTGAAGGAGCAAGGGCTACGCCGGATAGGTACAAGACTCTAACCCAGTCCTTAACATAGGACCTGGCACATAATACGTGTTCAACATATATAAATTTCAATATATAAGTGATTGTATAATGATGCATATTAAACAGTTAAAATACATTATCACCAACATTTAAAAGATTAATCACCTCTATCTTTTGAAGTGCCATCATTCTATCATCCAAGGTGACTTAATCCCCAAGAGCTCTGAATAACTGCAGTTCGCTGTGTTATTTCCATGACTAACAATTCTGATTTTGAAGGGCACTCAATCATGAGTCATATCAAAGGCTTTAACTAAGATGTTCTGTTTATCTATTGCTGCGTAACAAACCACCTCAACATTTAGTGGTGTAAAATGCTCATTTTTATTATGCTCACAATTCAGAAAGGTAGAGCAGGATGATCTCATCCCTGCTCTGTGATGACTGGAACCTCAGCCAAGATGACTCAAGTATCTCAATTTATCTGGGCCAGTTCAATGGTACTCATATGTCAAGAACCTTAGTTTTGTCAAATTCATCTTCATTTTTCTCTACATTGTGTCTCCTTGGGCTGGAATGTCCAAGATGGCTTTTTAATTTAAAAGTCTGTTGCCTCCGTTGGGGTGGCTGACACAACTGGGACTAGCAGGTCATCCCTCTCTCTGTATATAGTATCTCCCCATGACTATCTTGAACTTCTCTAAAGAATGGTATTCTCAGGATTTCTTACATGGCAGTTGACTTCTCCTAGGATGATCATTCCAAGAGGCATGGACAGAGTTGCACAGGTTCTGATGACTCAGGCGTAGAAGTCCAGAACATCACTTTTGCCACATTCTGTGGATCCAGCAAGTTACTATGGGCATCCTAGGCTCACAAGGATAAAATTAGATTCCACTTCTCAGTTGCAGGAGTAGGAAAGAATCCACATCCACTTCTTATCTTCCCCATAAGAGAAAAATCATTTATTTCTTAACTTTGTAGAAATCAGAAAAGCGTCATGAAGAATTCTTTTTTATTTTTGAGACAGAGTTTCACTCTTGTCGCCCAGGCTGGAGTGCAGTGATGTGATCTTGGCTCACTGCAACCTCCACTTCTGGGGTTCAGGCAATTCTCCTGCCTCAGCCTCCCAAGTAGCTGGAATTACAAGCGCCCGCCACCATGCCCGGCTAATTTTTGTATTTTTAGTAAAGACAGGGTTTCTCCATATTGGCCAGACTTGTCTCGAACTCTTGACCTCAGGTGATCTGCCAGTCTCGGCCTCCCAAAGTGCTGGGATTACAGGTATGAGCCACCGTGTCTGGCCAAAGAATTCTTCTTTATTAGCTCCCTGGTCCACTTCAAAGGTTAAGAGGGATAAGCTATAAACTTGGTTCTGACACTTATTAGCTGTGTGATTGTGAACACATCTCTTAATCTCTCATCTTCTAATCTCTCAAGGAGAAAAATAATGTATTTTTTATCCATATCACTGATTTGTTGAGAAGGTGACATAATGGAAGAAAAAGGTGAAGCAAATTTAGAAATCCTACACAGCTGCTAGGTATAGTGAAATGTAGGGAGGAAACTATAGTCACTAGGATTTGCAGGTCTAATTAAGAAGAGTTAGTTGCCTTGAGTTCCTAGACTCCTGACTGAGGCACATAGAAATTTCATAACCAAATAATAGTTTTTCAATTTGAGGTCAAATTTCAACCTCAAAATTGAGGCCTTGGTTGTACCTTGGTCTGACTCTTTGTCCAAGGTCCTTGAGTCTCCAACTGACTGGTATCTATCTCACCTGGAAAGATGAATAAGATGAAAATTTTCCATGTACATAATAACTAAACCATATAACCATTTTGTGACTTTTTATCAATTGTAAGTTTATTTGATTATAAATATGAACACTTGATCATTTGTTCGTTTTGTGGACAGAAGACCTTTAGGCTCTAATTCTTGCTGACAATCAGCTGAGGAAGGGAAAATACATCTGAGGAACAATTTAGTAAAAACTGGGGTGTAGCTGCTCCTGTGATCCCTAACATCTATATGGCTTAAAGGTAGGGTCCTGTTGTGTGTAGCTTTCAAAAATATGAGTCTTCCCTTCATTTTGTGCTTCTGAGTATTTTACCACTTTTTAAAAAATGTGTCTTTTCTGGGATTATTTCAAGAAAGATAGAGATTTCCTTGAACAATGTTTAAACACAACATTTAAACTTAGAAAGGTAATATGGTATAGAGACAACAGCACCAGCCTAGTATATGTCAATACTTGGGATATAAATGTTGGAGTTTCAGTTTCCTTTGAAGACAATGAGATCAGAATAGTTGAATTACTGGAATTATGAGATTCTATGATTCTTTGGTTGACTTTTTTCCCAAATATGTGACCATTGCTGATTCTGAAATGGTCTAAAACAATGTAACTATAAACTAAGTGTAATCTTAAAACCCAAACAGTGAGATGGTCTCTGGCAAATTTCTACTGTGACGGAACAGCAACAGCCCTGACTTGGCAGAGGGTTTCCAAGTAGTTACATCTTCCTAGAATCACTTATGGTCTGAGAGAAGTGAAAAATTCTACGTATTCTAAGAAGGATGTATATATTCTCCCAGCTCCTCCTTAGTTCATACTCCTCTTAAGGCATCAAAATGATTCTTGGATCTGTCTGCCATTAAGTCTCATGTCCACCTTCCAGGTTTCATCTTTCTTTACTTTTCGGCAGTATTTGACACTGATAACCAGATTCTTCTTAAACTTATTCATTCTTTGATTTCTGAGACAAAACTCTCTTAGTTTTCTTCCTACTACTCTGGTACATTCTTCGCAATCCTCTTTATGGCTTTTTCTTCTATTGCCTGATCCTTAAAGGTTTAAGTAATACACACCTCTTCTGTATATATGTTTTTTGAATGATCTCACCCATATCCAAAGCTTTCATCATCATCAATTTGACATGTAGCCAATAAATACTTATTTACTGTCTTTCATCTTCCAGAGACTATAGTCTGATATTCTGAATTTAAATCTACAGCCGGGTTCTTGATGCTGAGCTGCCCACATGCATATACATCTGCATACTAAATATATTCACTTGAAAAAACATGACATAGTAGAACTAGTGGTCATGGTCTATGTGAATGATCCTCCCTGGAGCTGTGCAGCTCTCTGCCTTTCCTAATGTATGACTCAAAGTCAACTTGTCCAAAATTAGACTCATCTTCCATTCCCAAAATGACCATTGCTCCTCTTGTGTTTTCTAGCTCAGTGAGTGAGATTCAAAATTGGCAAGTTGTAAAATCACTGAGTCATCTGGATCTTCCACTTAAGAAAAAGGGGGGAACAATATCAACCTTAAAAGAATGTTAAGGCTCCTGTAGAAGACTGAGCAAAATGATAAATGCAAAACACTCATTCTAGTATTTTGTGCATATTAAGTATTCAGTATTTATTACTCTCCATCCCATTAACCTCTAAGCCAGAAACAGGACCTCATCCTTGATTTTTTAAAAATCAAGTTCAGCAAGTTCAAAAACACCTGCCTCTTTTTACATATTTTCAACTTAATATTATCTCGGTTATGACTATCTAGTTGAGAGTACCATATCTTCCTGTCTTATCCTACTAACTGGTTTTCCTAATCTTAGCCATGACCCCCTTCTCCACCTATCTCTTACACCTTTTCCTCAATGAACTTTCAAGACGCTATTAAATTCTCTTGTTCTGTTTGACAGTCAGCACAGGCTTTCCACAGCTGATATAGCTTGGCTGTGTCCCCACCCAAATCTTATCTTGAATTGTAGCTCCCATAATCCCCGTGTGCCATGGGAAGGACCTGGTGGGGGGTAATTGAATCATGGGGGCAGGTTTTTCTCTTGCTGTTCTCATGATAATACGTCTCACAAGATCTGATGGTTTTATAAAAGGCAGTTCCCCTGCACGCATTCTCTTGCCTGCCACTATGTAAGATGTGTTTTGCTCCTCCTTCACCTTCTGCCATGATTCTGAGTCCTCCCCAGATATGTGGAACTGTGAGTCCATTAAACCTCTTTTTCTTTAAAAATTACCCAGTCTCAGGTATTTCCTCATAGCGGTATGAGAACAGACTAACACAACAGCATTTGGGGCCAAAGTCCAAACTCCTAAGCTTGGCACATAAGGTACTTCATGACATGGCCCTGTTTAATATCCACCACTTTTCCCCTTATACTCTGATCCAGACAAACTCACCTCTTTCATTTCCCTTGTAATGTGCTGCTTCCGCTGCTGGAAATGTCCCTCCTTCTTTCTCTAATTTACTTCTGCTACTGTTTCAGAATTTAGCTCATGGTCATCTTTTTAAGGACATTCTTCCAGATGCTGAGATTGGATTAGGTTCCTATACTGCTTACATGTGGCAATAGAATAAGGTCCCTGAAAGCATAAACTGCCTCTCATCCACCTTTGTAATCCCAGTGCCAAGCAAAAGGCCTAGAGTGCATATACTTATGTAAGCAATGAATGAAAGAATGGATGTAAGAAAATGGTAGCATCCAAGTGAATGCTATCCAGCCGATGATCACAGCTGTTAAAATTGTATATACAGAGAAATCTTTAAGCTGCATTAGATTGGGGATAGTGGAGGTTGCAGGGAGCAGCTGAAGGCCAATCTGTGATCCTTCCTGGGATTCTGATGGATCTAAGTATGTCTATAGAATGGAGGAACTAGCAGACAGGAACCTATTTGTGTGATATACTAATGAGCCTCTATGGGGAAAGAAAATCCAAAGCAGTGTTTCTCCATCAGGGTTTCAAGAATTCTAAGATTTTTTTAAAAGCTTTATATTTCACTTGGATGATAATACAAATAGCTACAATATATTGTAAGAACACACTAATTTATAGCTGGGCAATGCAAGAATTTTCAGAGTCAGTGTTAGTTTTTACATAATGCAATTTTAATTACTGTCTGCTAATACAAAGAAAAAGGAAGAAATTTGTTTGACACATAAACACCGTTTAACATAAAACATAAGCCAAACTACATCAAAGCTCATTGAACTAAAAAAAAAGAGTCCATGATATACTGAAGAGTTGAAATTGGTGGAGAAATTTAATACATGCCCCTTTAAAAATAGAAAAAAATTGTGCCATAACATATTGATGCCATATTCACATTATCGGAATTTAGTTTCAGCCAAACAACATCATCCATCAGAGTATACTAATGTTGTTATTTTTAGATATTTGTTCTGTTTTTATTGAATTTATAAACTCATTTTTGCTTTATATTACATAAGAGCTTTACACATACAAACATTTAAGAGACAGTATAATAAAAACAACTTAGTATAATGCTGGAAACTTGAGAGATTATCTTTTTTAAAATAATTTGCACATTACTCAGAATGGAAAAAGACTATGTTGATGAAAAAAGAATCAGGTCATAACAAAATTGGGAGTAAAAGCTTCTTTGTCAGAGTAGAAGGTTTTACCTCCTAGCTCAGCACAAATACACACTACACACAAACACACATGCACTCACAGATGTTACGCAGACACACAACACAGCTAACTCCCACACAAGAATATACACGTGCAACATACAACATAGACTTAAACATACACACTTGCATAGTAACATGCATGTGACACACATACACATATTTATGTATATCACAAACAGCCCCATGCATAAAGAAAACACACACACACACACACACACAACTTCCATGAATTTGTGTCTGCATTTTATTAAGAGAGGAAAAGGACAAAAAATATAAACTGAGAGGTCAGTTCTCCAGAGTTTAGTGCTGCAGTTTTTAAAACAAGCCCTCTTGAATTAAGCTGCTCAAATAACAACCCCAGCTGTGCCCTATCCTAGCTGAATATCCTAGCTGGACATTCAAGTTCGGTTCCTCACTCTTCTGGTCATTAAATTAGAAAGGATAGTGAGCATTTAGCTCATGGAATTGTTTACAGAAGTGAATGCATTATTGCGTGATGACAACTTTAACACTACCTGGCACATAGGAAAAAAATAGTGGCCTCCTTTGGTAAAAATTTAGATTTGATGGACAGAGAGTACTGCTTTGGGATCCTATGTGAGTTGCAAAATTAAAGAGGGTTTCTGCCTTCTTTTTTCAGAGGAAATGAGAAGCCTGGGAGTTGTCCCTAATCTCTTGCAGTTTGTCACAACCCACACTTAATCAATAACCAGTCTTGTTGAATTTTTTTCCCTCTGAAACTCTTTTTGGTTGATGCATGTCTCTTCAACTCATGTGGGCTGAGGCAAGAGGTTTATAACTGCTTTCCCCACACCTACTTTGTTTTCCCCAATGCAACCAAGCAGGACATTTTACAAAGGCAAATTTGATCCTTATTCCCTTAACACTTAATGACTATCCAATGCTTTGAGGATAAAGCTTTGCACAATCCAACCCTGCTCAAATTCAACATGCTCCTTGCTGGGTCAAGATACTCATCTCTGTTGTGTGCCACTCCCCTATTAGAAAGCCTCATAAGAACAAGGACTGTCTATTTAAGTTAACCATTTTTATCACCTACTAGAAGCCTCTCTAAATGTTGATTGGATGGATGAACAGAACAAAACACAACACTGCTATAACACATCAGCAGATGTGTGCTCTATTTTGCCTTTCAATTGCCCAATTTGGGTGCAAAAGGGTGCTGACCAACAGAAAAGACAATGATACATGATATCATAGGACAGTACCCCACGGTATATGACAGTATCTGGTGAAAGGTGGTAGTGTGATGGGGTACACGTGATAGGGGTACATGTATAGCAGATGCTTGAATCAAACATGTAAGAAAGCTAAGGTTTCCCAACTTGAATACAGACCTATTTAGTTGAACATTCAGATATTGCTCCCAATTACCAGACAGACCACTGGTGTCTCTTATACCAAACAAAGGCATATAGGAGGAAATCTATATGGTATAGTGGTACCATCACTATGGTTCACCATATGTTGGGAATAATATGTTCACCATATGTTGGGAATAAGGTAACCATAAAACTGTCAGTGGTGCCTAATGAACATACTGGCTTCCAATAAAAGGAAGACAGACTAGAAGTGGTATCTTTTGTTTGTTTGCTTGCTTGCCTTTTGTTTTTCTGTGGTTTCGCAAAGATTTCTTTGTGAACACAAATGAGATTCCTCCTGGCTCTGTTTAGTAATACATAGTGATTTCATTGTAGCAGAATGGAGGGCTGGTAAGATCCAGAAAAAAAATGGCGGCTATATAGCTGTATCTCCCTTTTTTTTTCCCAGGTGAAATAAAAGCCCTGCACTGGTCTGTTTCTCTGACGTGCATGCTAATGGGAAACTCTACACACATATCACAATTTTATTCACACCCAGCATAGTTTGCTTAGCTCAAACCATGACAGGGAATGAGGATGGGAAATAAAGTTCTTGGCTCATTGGCTCTAGTCTCTCTTGGTTCCATGGAGATATGCTTGTCAAGGCAAGGTGGCTAAGGAGGATTAGAAAAATGCGTTGTTAGGTTTGAGATGCCTGCTGCTCACAGATTTCCTCGTATATGCCTTTGTTTGGTATAAGAGACACCAGTGGTCTGTCTGGTAATTGGGAGCAATATCTGAATGTTCAACTAAATAGGGCCTATATTCAAGTTGGGAAACCTTAGCTTACTTACATGTTTGATTCAAGCATCTGCTGTGCATGTATCCCTATCACGTGTACCCCATCATACTACTGATGTCACCTTGTATCACTACAGACATATCACTACAAGTATTATCAAAATGTAATTGGTGTTAACTGTGCGTACTTTTTCAATTGATTTATATTATCTTTTCCAAATTCTTAAACTCTTATTTGTGGGATATACTGAATTCAAAGTAGTTTCAATACTCCATTCGGATATTAACTTCATTTTCCCTCCAGCATAACCCCATCGTATAAAGTAAATGACCTGATAACTAACAGTTGAATGCCCTAGTTAACTCTGATATTTCAATAATTCCTCTGTGAACTTTTTTGTAAAGTGAACAATTTCTCTGTAGAAAAATGATCCTCCCCAGTTATTGTCTTATAGATATGCAGAGATGGGAAATCATTTTTAAGTGAGTAAATTGTAGATTTTCTCTAACTGAATATGTATAGAGTTATTACATGAAAGTTACTGTGAGCATTATATATACTCATTTGTTCAAAATTAAACTTTCCCTTTAACACTAAAATTACAGAAAGATTTATTTCTTTTCTTCTGTCACTTCAAAATTCTGCACTGTTTGGGGGTCAGCATTCATATTATAAGGAAGATATTTTGCATTATTATTTATTTAGATATTATTTATCAGATTTTTCAAAATGGGATATCTTTTTTTATTATACTTTAAGTTCTAGGGTACATGTGCATAATGTGCAGGTTTGTTACATATGTATACATGTGCCGTGTTGGTTTGCTGCACCCATTAACTTGTCATTTACATTAGGTATTTCTCCTAATGCTCTCCCTCCCCCATCCTCCCACCCCATGACAGGCCCGGGTGTGTGATGTTCCCCACCCTGTGTCCAAGTGTTCTCATTTTTCACTTCCCACCTATGAGTGAGAACATGCGGTGTTTGGTTTTTTGTCCTTGCGATAGTTTACTGAGAATGATGGTTTCCAGTTTCATCCATGTCCCTACAAAGGACATGAACTTACCATTTTTATGGCTGCATAGTATTCCATGGTGTATATGTACCACATTTTCTTAATCCAGTCTATCGTTGTTGGACATTTGGGTTGGTTCCAAGTCTTTGCTATTGTGAATAATGCTGCAATAAACGTGTGTGCATGTATCTTTATAGCAGCATGATTTATAATCCTTTGGGTATATACCCAGTAATGGGATCGCTGGGTCAAATGGTGTTTTTTAGTTCTAGATCCTTGAGGAATCACCACACTGTCTTCCACAATGGTTGAACTAGTTTACACTCCCACCAACAGTGTAAAAGCATTCCTATTTCTCCACATCCTCTCCAGCACCTGTTGTTTCCTGACTTTTTAATGATCACCATTCTAACTGGTGTGAGATGGTATCTCATTGTGGTTTTGATTTGCATTTCTCTGATGATGAGCATTGGGGGGAGATATCTTTCAACAGGAGAGGATGATTTCCCAGGAATCAATTTGTTATATAATCTTGGTCACATACTTGGTATTTTTAAAATGCTGCAACTGTTCTACAGAAAATGCTGATCCATCCACAATCGTTTCACTCACTTGCTCATTCATTCATTCAACAAAATATTTACTGTGTAATTACTATACGTGCAACATCCAACGCATTTTGACAGCTTTTTAAAGGTATGATCAACAAACAATAAACTGCATATATTTAAAAAGTGTACAATTTGATAAATTTTGACATGTTTGTGTCTCTGAAACCAATACCACAATAAAGGTAAGGGGCATACTCTTTACCCCTAGAACTTTACTTGTGACATGTCATCCCACCCTAACTACCATCACCAGTAACCACTGTCCTGTTATTTGTCCCTATCGTTTAGTTACATTTTCTAGAGTTTTATATGAATGGAAGTTTGTCTTTCTTCTTTTACTCAGCATACTTACTTTGGGGTTTGTCCGCAGTGTTGCATGTATTAATAGCATAGTACTTTTTATTGTTGAGTAGTAGTCCATTTTATGCATACACTACAATTTGTTTATTTATTCATCCATGATGGGCATTTGGGTTAATTCTAGTTTTTAACTATAATAAAGATGCTATGAATATTCAAGCACAAGTCTTTGTATGAACTTACATTTTCACTTCTCTTGGATAAATGCCCAGCATTAGAAAATCATATAGTAGATACATCTGCTATATCTAATTTAATTATTTTATGTACAACTTTTTTAAACTGGTTGTAACATTTTGCATTCAAAACTGTAGTGTATGGAATTACATTTGCTGTGCATCCTCATCAACACTTGATATGGGCAGTCTTTTCAATTTTGGCCATCTAATATATGTGTAGTTATATATCATGTTTTTAATTTGAGTTGACTTGATTTATGTTGTTAAATATCTTTTCGTGTGTTCACTGCCACCCCTCTTTCCTCCCCTGTGAAGTATCTGTTTGAATCTCTTTTCCCCATTTGCCACTGGATTGTTTATTCTCTTATTACTGAGTTTAGACTATCTTTAGATAGTCTAGATACGTCTTTTACTGATGTGTAATTGCAAAGTTCTTCCAATCTGTGGCTTGTCTTTTCATTCTCTGAACAGTGTCCTTCAAGATTTTTAATGTTAATTAAGTTCAGTATATTAATTTTTCCTTATGTAGATCATGCTTTTGGTGTCATATGTAGAAATTTTTGTCTAATCAAAGGTTTCAAATATTTTTTCTTAGGTTTCTCCTAAAAGCCTCAAAGTTTTAGATTTTATACTTAGGCTCATATCTCATTTTAAATTAATTTTTATATGTAGTGCAAGGTGGAAACTCATTTTTTGGGTATGTGAATATCACGGTCCCACACTATTTTCTACAAAGGCTATAATGTTTCTCATGAATTGCCTTTGCACTTTTATTAGAAATAGTTGTTCATATGTGTATCTAATTCTGAAATCTCTATTTTCTTTTATATAGGTCTATCTTTATACAATATTAAATTGTCTTGATAACTGTACCTTTATAATAATTCTTGATACTGTCTCATTTAAAGTTGTTTTGGCTATTCTAGGTTTTTTACATTAAATAGGAATTTTAGAATTGACTCATCAATTTCTACAATAGAGCCTGCTGAGATTTTTATTGACAATATATTACATGTATTTTTCAATTTGTAGAAAATTGTTGTCTTGGCAATATTGAGTCACTGAAACCATGAACAAAGCATGTATCTCCTTTTATTGAGAGCACCTTCAATTTCTTTCAACAATATTTCATGGCTACCATTATAGTTATTTTACATATTTTGATAGATTTACTTCTAACTATTTGATATTTTTCATGCTGTTCTAAATGGTATAAATTTATTAATGTAATTTCTAAATTATTTGTTGCTTATATATACAAACACAACTGACTGTTTATTACATACACTGCATCTCCACTTATTACTTCTATTAACTTATTGGTGGAGTCAACATACTTTCTACATAATGACCATGTCACCTGTGAATACAGAATTTCTGTTTTGGCTTTTCCACTCTAAATGCCTCTATTTTTGTCTCTTGCCTTTTTATCCTGACTAGAACCCACAGTAACACGATAAGTAAAAGTAGAAAGTGGACACCCTTGCTTCTTTTCTGATCTCAGAGGTAAAATTGAGTTGTCATTATTAATTGTGATATTATCTGGAGATTTTCCTTGAATATGCTCTATCAGGTTGAAGACATTCCCCTCCATTGCCGAGAATTATGCTGTTGTTGTTTTTAGTCACTGATAGATGTTGGAACTTAAATGATATTTTTTCAATGATTGAGATGATTATATATTTTTTTAATTTTTAGTTTATTAAAAGAGTGTTTTTGTTTTAAAAACACTTTCCATTATTGTTAAATTTCATTGTCTAAGTGTTTTAAAATATTTTATGTCAATTTTTATTATCTACATTGGTTTGTAGTTTTTATCTCTTACAGTGTCTTTGCTTTTTGAACCAGAGTAATGCTGGCTTCATAGAATGAGTTAGGAAGCATTTCCTCATTTTTAATTTTTTGGAAGTTTGTGTAAAATTCCTGTTATGTTTTCCTTATTGTTTAGTAAAATTTACTAATAGAACCATCTGGACCAGTATTTTGTTTATATATCTAGAAATTTATATTTTAAATAGGTGTAGTTCTAGTCAAGTTAACTATTTCTTCTTGATTGAGATTGGTAGTTTGTGCCTTTTAAGTAATTTGTTTATTTTACTTGTTAGTGAATTTATCGGGATGACATTTTTCAAATAAAGCATTATTATTATAATTATCTGTTTGATCTGTTGTAATATCATCTTTCTCAATGCGAATATAATAATTTTCTGTCTTCTCTCTTTTTCCCTGATCAGTCTGTCTAGAAGTTTATTAATGTTATTAATTTTCTCAAACAGTTTTTGGCTATATAATTTTACATATATTGTATTTTTTATATCACAGTTAATTACTTTTTTCTCAGTTACTTTTGATGGCATATAAATTATAAGAAGAGTACCTTTTTAAAATTTTTATTTTTATTTTAAGTTCTGGGGTACATGTGCAGGATGTACAGTTTTGTTACATAGGTAAACGTGTGCCATGGTGGTTTGCTGCACCTATCAACCCATCACCTAGGTATTAAGCCCCATATGTATATTTTTCCTAATGCTTTCCCTTCTCCCACCCCAACCCTCAGCAGGCCCCAGTGTGTGTTCTCCTCCCTGTGTCCATGTGTTCTCATTGTTCAGCTCCCACTTATAAGTGAGAACATGCGGTGTTTGGTTTTCTGTTCCTGCATTATTTACCCAAGTAGCTACCATTTCTGGTCCTCTTCATTCCTTGATATAGATCTGTATTTCTATCTGATCTTCTCTTCTTTCTGTTTAAAGTACTTCCTTTTAACATTCTCTGTCATCAAGGCCTACCCATAATGAATTCTTTCAACTTTTGTGTGACTAAAGAATCTCTATTCATGTTTGAAACACATTTTGTTGTATATAAAATTCTAGGTAGAATTCTAAGTTGACAGTTTTTCTTTCAATTCATTAAAGACTGTTCTCCAATATTTTCACTCACATTATTTCCGGCAATAACAAATCTGCCAGCATCCATATTTTAATTCTTCTATGCATAGTTTAAACTTAACTCTTAATTTTTTTATTTTTTATTTTTAGAAATGCAGTCTCACTATATTAACCAGGCTGATCTGGAACTCCTGGCCTTAAGTGATCCTGTTGCCTCAGCCTCTCAAAGTGTTGGGATTACAAGCATGAGCTACCTCACATAGTCTTAAATAAACATTTTAAGTTTTAGATTTACAGAAAAAAAAATCTTTAGACGGTACACAG
Source organism: Symphalangus syndactylus (assembly GCF_028878055.3). Classification (NCBI taxonomy): domain Eukaryota; kingdom Metazoa; phylum Chordata; class Mammalia; order Primates; family Hylobatidae; genus Symphalangus; species Symphalangus syndactylus. The sequence goes on from NC_072438.2 coordinate 31,223,688, forward strand.
AGTTTCCATATACTCTTCACTCAGTTCTTCTATTATTATTATTATTATTATTTATTTATTTATTTTTTTTTTGAGAAGGAGTCTTGCTCTTTCACCCAGGCTGGAGTGCAGTGATCTCGGCTCACTGCAGGCTCCGCCCCCCGGGGTTCACACCATTCTCCTGCCTCAGCCTCCCACGTAGCTGGGACTACAGGCGCCCGCCACCTCGCCCGGCTAATTTTTTTTTTGTATTTTTAGTAGAGACGGGGTTTCACCATGTTAGCCAGGATGGTCTCGATCTCCTGACCTCGTGATCCGCCCGCCTCGGCCTCCCCAAGTGCTGGGATTACAGGCGTGAGCCACCGCGCCCAGCCAGTTCTTCTATTATTAACATCTTACATTAGTATGGTATATTTGTTACAACTATTAAACAAATATTGATACATTATTATTAACTAATGTTAATAGTTTTAAAACTTAGATTTTCTTAAGTTTTTACGTAATGTTCTTTTCTGTTTGAGGATTTCATCTAAGATATCACATTATATTGAGTTCTCATTTCTCCTTTGCTTCTCTTTGCTATTATAGCTCATATGTGTCTCTCCTGCACCCTGTCGCACCCCTGGGAGATTTTACAATTTTCTCTTCACCACTGGTTTCGAGACATTTGATTAAATGTGCTTTGGTGAAGTTTCCTTCCAGTATTTATTTTAATTTATTTTTACTTGGGATTTGTTGGGCTTCATGAATCTGTTGGTTTACAGTTATCTTCAATTTTGGAAAATATTAGGTCATTAATGCTACAGGTAAATTTCTGTGTCCCTTCTCTTTCTCAGGGACTCAACCTCTCTGTTTAACACTTTCAATCCTCCTTTAGTTTTGTGAACATATGGAGTACGGTTATAATAATTGTTTTATTATCCTTGTCTGCTAATTCTAACATCTGTGTCACATCTGTGTCAGTTTCAATTGATTGATCGTTCTCTTTATCATAGGTCATGTTTTTCTGCTTCTTTTCATGCCTTCTAATTTTGATAGGATGCCAAACATAAATTTTATTTTGATGGGAGCTGTGGGTTTTTTTTTTAATATTTCTGTAATACTTTTGAGCTGTGTTTTAGGACACAAGTATTTACTTGGAAACAATTTAATCCTTTCAAGTCTTTCTCTTAAGTTGTGCTAGGCAGAACCAGAGCAGCATTTTATCTAGGAATAATTATTCTCCTCCACTGGGACAAAACTTTTCTAAGTATTCCACCCGAGCCCTATACATTATTATTATTATTATTAATCTGGCTGCTAGAAATAAGTGCTATTCTTAGCCTGCGTTAGTACCAGGCACTCTTTCCTCTAATTGTCTCGGATTACTTATTTCTCCAGTCTTTATTAGTTACTTGGTGTGCATGTCCTGATTTTTACTTTGCTAAATGCTTGAGAAGATTCCCTCTGCACAGATTCAGAATGTTTTCTCTCTGAAACCGTCTTCTTCTTGATACTCTGACTGTAAATTCCTGCCACCTTGGTCTCCTGCAACTCTCAGCTCTATCTCTAACTCAGTTGTCCACCGAGGGTAACTGGGTTCTCCTCTCTTTGCCATGGTATATAAAGCCTCACCTTTATGTCTTTCTGACACATTGGTCACTTTTGGATCCTCCTCATCTATCTCATCTCTTAATATTGAAGGACACCAGCGACCTCTTTTCTTTCCGTATCCACTTCCTCGCTTCTATCAGTCAGTCTCATTCGTATGCTAAGGGCTCCCAAATCTATATCTCTACCTTAGATATCTTGTCTAACGTACATATTTTAAATGTTCAATATATAGCGTAAATGTATATCTTAGGCCTAGTATATTGAGATAACATATCCCTACCTGAGGTGTGATCCCCTCCTTTCTCATAAACCTGCTTCTCTTGAAGTCTTTCCCATCTCAGTTAATGGTAACACCACCCTTCTTAGGCTCAAAGCCATGGAGAATTCCTTGAATCAGCAGTTTCTCTTATTCCCTCTAATACTTGAACAAATCTGCTGTTTTTAATCTTCAAAATATATCCAGAAACTAACCAATTTTTCACCATTTCCTTTGCAGATAACATCATCACTTACCCAGCTATTATCTACTTAAAGTCTCTGTGTTATCTACTTACAATATAAGGCTGCTATTTGTACCATTTTTAAACAGAAGTGTTACAAATAAATAGATTTTGATAGGAAGCATGTATAGTAATGAATCCCACAAATAAATTTTATAAGTACAGAGAAGCCAAAAGATAGTATATCTTAAGAGATTTGACAAACTTTGTTTCTGCAAAGAATAGATTTGCTTCAAATATTTTGGATAAGCTTTTTATTTTAGAATAATTTTAGATTTCTAGAAAAGTTGCAAAGATAGTTTAATCTTTATACCACTTACCCAGCTTCAGTTTTCCTAATGTTACCATTTTACATTATCTTACCTTTGTCAAAACTAGACACCAGCATTAGTACATTATAAACTTTACTGTATTTGAAGTTCACCAGTTTTTACACTACTCTCTTGTTTCTGGTCCAGGATCTAATTCAGAATCCTGCATTGCATTCAGTTGTCATGTCTCTGAGTCTCCTCTGGTCTGTGACATTTTCTCAATTTTTCTTCTTTTTCATAACTTTGACAATTTAAAAAATACTGTTTATGTATTTTGTAGGATGTTGCTCAAATGGTTTGTCTAAGTATTTCTCATTGTTAGAATAGGCTTATGGGTTTTGGAAGGACCACCACAGAGGGGAAATGCCCTCTTCATCACAGTATATCAGGGGGGTACATGATATCCACCTGGTACCATTGACGACATTAATCTTGATCACAGATAGTAATTGCCAGTATTTTCCACGGCAAGGCTCCTATTTTTTTCCTTTCCATACTCTGTTCATTGGAAATGAGTCACTAGATCGGATTCATACTCAGAAGTGAAAGAGTATTTACAATCTTCTGTAAGGAAGAGTTGTCTATTCTCCATTTTTAATCTATTTAATATTCGTTTATATTAGTATAGACACATTTATATTTATTTTATACTTTGGGCTATAATCGGTATCATACTATGTATTTTGCTGTTCAAACTTTTCCAGCTTTGGCCATTGGGAGATCTTTAATGCTGCATCCTAGTTCCTTTGACATAATCCCATATTTTATTTTTGACCACTTCCTTTTTAGTATCTTCCAATAATTTATTTTCAAAGAATAAAAAACTAATAAAACTGAAAAATACTTAGGCTTTTCTAACACTGTGCCCTTTATGAAAGTAAAACATTTGTCATTGGTTTCAATTACTAGCTACAGCAAGATGTCTGGGGATAGCGATTTAATTGGGTTAAGATGCTCTGGATTCCTTTGTTCAGTCTAGCTCAAGGCTGGCTGTGCTTTCTGAATTTCCCAAGACCAATCTACATATTTTATAAAACTTTTTAATTCTATTACGGACACCAATAGTATCTGCCACAAAATGAGCAAATGTATCTAAATATGCCCTCTTTTACAGTAATGTGCATGTCTATCTTTATACCTAAAATTATTAATTGCACTATTCTTAGGGAAAAAACATGGTCCCAAAATATTTCTCTTTTTGCCAATTAGAGGTGAATGGTACCTGAGGCACATATAATAGACAAGTTATTTATTACAGTGGATGATGGGAAATTTCAAAGTGAATCAGATGGCAGAAGCACATATGGTCGGTATTTTTACATTTTTTTGTTCTTTCTAGTATTGTCACAGTTCATAACATATGAGTGTGCTTAGGAGCTAAAGGATGAGCCATTATCCTGATACATATATTTGAATCTTTGTAATATGTATTTTAATATAGAGAGGACTCCCTGAATGTATGACTTAGAAAATACAATACCTATGATTAAGTTAAAAAGCAATATTTGTCACACTTATTGATATCTCTTAAATTTTTCATAAATTTAGCAGGGTTTCTGTCAAACTGTATGGTTACCTATGTTAAAATCACACAATGTGTTCAGAATAAACCTTTCTCTCATAACATTTTACTTAGCCAAATGGTTTGGTTAATATTAACATCAACCAATTCCAGATGTCAACAATTAAGTTCAATCCAACAAAACATTTAGTCAGGCACTTTCCTCTGACTGAGAATAAGAAGACTTTACATAAACATATGTACTGGATTTTTAGTCTATCTTAAGATAAAATAGTTGTGTTTAGTTACTAAACATATCATTACACAGATGCCTGATCCTCTTTTGCAGCTGTTCTTGCTGTTTTGGTTCTACTTAGCCCCTTTCCTTATCTTTCTTTTGTGTGGCACTATATGGGGGGAAATCTGCAGATGAGGGGTTCTGGCTGATTTTGCAATGTGCCTGCAAAAAGCTAAGCTTGCATTGTAATGAGGTCAGGTTTCATTCTAAGCAAGGTCACGCTCCAGGGTTGGTAGAACTCCAAGGAAAATCAAAGTGCTGACAGAAACATCTAAAAGGTGGTGATTCGGTAGGTGGCACTCTTTCCTCCTCACAAATACCGACGTTGGTGGTCAGGTTCAGTCTGTCTTTCAGAGTGAATTTACAACATGTCCTCTTTTGACCATTAGGGATTCTATTGTAGAGAGTTTTTTTTAGGGGGAGAGGGGTAGTTTGTAGTTTTCCTCAGAAAGCAAGGATGTTTCTTTTAATCCCTGTGTCCCAGATAAACATGAGCTCTGTATTTTTGTTTTGCTTTGCTTATAATTTCAACTTGATGAGCTAGGCTAACTGTGCAGTCACATATGCTGCCGAAAACCTTTACTCTGCTTGGAAAATGTTTCCTTATCTACATATGCGTTTTCTTCATTCTGATTATTTATGAAATTCTCACTTAGTCCCCAGAGTTGCATGAACCTCAAAATTAGCCTGCCCTGGAAAAACTTCAAATTTTAACAACAACCAAAAATATAAATACTGATTTCTCTTCTCTTTCTTCATGAGCCTGAAAAACACTACTCTTGGCTTTTATTAAACTGAATGTCAACCAGGGTCCAGAAGATGGATTTATTAATGAATTAGTTTTTTTTTCCAAAATGTTTTTTTCAAATGTAAAAATAGAACAGGAAAATAAAGCTGGTACTTTTTTACAACAAAAACTAGGATGAAGATCATATAAATGAAGATTAAGCCATAAAGGTGAATGTGCTAGACAATGAGTCATGATTTAATGTTAATTGAAAAAGTTATGGTTTATCCTATTGTTTTATTATCACATTTTCTTTAAATTTTTTTATATTTTCTTGCTTACATTAGCCTTTCAGTTGCAATGTGACTTTCCTTTTGTTAAAATGTATAAAGAATGTCAGGTGTGACTGAACTCGGGATTAACAAAAGCAAAGGAGTGTAAGTAAATTCATTTGAGGTCCCATTAGTTCAACCTGAAAAGGTTTCCTGGTTATGATGGTTTGACATTTACTCAGTACCCACAGAATGTTATGCAGAAAAAAAAAAAAAAAGGAAGAAAGAAAATCTCACCCACTTTCAGGCACACATGCACACAAATGCATTCACAGACACAAACACAATGTAGGATTCTATTGAGTCGAATCAACTTGATCAGCTCCAAATAGAAATAAAAGACTCAATTTCCAAAGGCTGTGACAATGATATAAACCATCTACTTCCTCTAGTAATGTTGTTTGAACCCCTTCAATAGCTTCATTTGGGTCTATACGAATCCTTCCACCTATTAAGCTTTGACACACCAACCAGTGCCAACCATAAACCTCAGTTACAAAATTATATGATCTGCAAATCTCCCTAAACTCCTTTGGCTCCTAGTCCTAGAACAATACTGTGCTGTATGTAGTATTAATTGTTTCTGATGACAGGGATAATTTTAGAGAGCGCTTGGCTGGCTTCTCTGGTCTCCTTATTTGCACTTCTTTGTGACAAGTTCTGGAAGAAGCCAGGCATAGATGAATTCCCTGTAAAACTAACCTCCAATCCCGAGGTCATTTGCCTTGATGGGAATCCTGCGTTCTTTTTCTTAAACAAGTCAGAAAATGCAAAGCAAGATTTAGCCTGCATTGTTTGTGTTTGATTCTATATTGTTTCAATCATCTTTTTTGGATCCTGTGATATAAAGGTTTTAAACAAATCTTGACTGCAAATAAAAAATAACCACCGCTGTTTGAAGCTGGCATGGATTTACAAAGTCATACCTGTGTATAGTGAGACACATGATTACATAGAAGTATAATGAATTGTCACCTCCATGCCCCTTGGAACTTTATACTCTAGAAAATCTTCACCTATGGGTCATGCTTTTGTATATTCTCTTCTTTCTTACCAGATTGTCATTCCTTAAAGAACCTTCCCTAATCTGCTTTGTCTACTAGGAAACTTTAAAAATTCAGTGCAGACATAAACTCGTTGGAGATATTTTAGTTTACTTCCCACCAATGCAAATTGAGTTCATCTCTCTTTTCCCTATTCAATGACTGGACTTCATTAATTGAGCCTCTAGGGCCAATTAATTGGCCCTTCTAGTTGCACACTTCTAGGGAGTGATGATTCTATATGTATGGTGCCTTTGATGTTTTACAAAGAAGCAGACCTTGCCTAGAAGCTACCACAATGCTTGCCACATAAAACCTACCCAGTAGACATTGATTGAACTGAATTTGTCTAATGTAAAACCAGGAATTGCAACCATGAAAATGCTAGAGTTGAAAAGAACTTCAGATGTCCTTTAGCTTATTTGTTCACTTAGTTCATTTAGTTCAGGTGTCATTTATCCCCTTAATTTATAGAAGAGTAAAATACACCCAAGGCCATGAATTGACCAATTTATTTTGTACTGCTAGGTAGTGGCAGATTGACTTGGATTAGAACCCAGTTTTTGTGTATCCATCCTTTCCACAGCAGCAAGCTGCCTCCCAAATCACTGAAATGGAAAGCTACTCTACCAGTAGGAAAATATTGACTTTATAAAATCCTGACCTTGGAAAGCATCCCTATGGAGAGACTCGCATTTCCTTCCAGTGTGTTGGATGACTATGACTCTAACTAAATTGAGCAATCTCTTTATCCATTTTGGTTCCCAGGTTAAATAGCACTTTGCACTCCTTTCCTCTTAAGATCACAGAGTTCTCTACAGGTACTAATTAGGCCTCATGACACTCCCCTGTGGAAATGATCTTATTATTATGACTCAGATGGTACTAAAGATATTTAAGGTGTTTAACCTAAAGTGAAGAAAAGGCACTAAGTAGTCCAACCCCAAGCTCCAGGTACTTACTGAAAGCGCTCCATTGGCAAGAAGCTTGACAGCATGGCCTGAGGCAAGCTGAGGAAGAGGAAAAGGCTTGTCTGTGGACACGTCTTCAGAGAGACCATCCCACTCAACTGTCTACACCTGCTTCTTTTCCACCCCATTTTAACTTGGCCCTCCTTAGACATTTTTTTCCCAGCGTTCTTTTTACCCCTTTGATTTCTAATATAAGATGCTCCTTTAGCAACCTCATGCTTAACGCTGATAATTGGCTGCTAAAGAGCACAGACTGCAATGCTTTATGCACGTGTCTATTCTTTGGACAACTATTTTGGTTTGTCTTTAATTCTACAGTGCGGGGTAGAAATATATATGCTATGCCTTTTATTTATCTAAACCAACTCTGATCTACTCCCAGCACCTATCCTGCCTTGCTGCCGCAGAATTTATTGAGTCATTTAGAAGTTTTTCTTTGCCACCTAGTGCATAGCAAAGTGCAAAGTTTCTGTTGTGGGAAGGGGTCCTCATGCAATTATGAACATTTATAGAGAACCCACAACTTTGGACCACCCTGGTTTTTGCTAAAATGGTCACTGGTGTAATTCTCTTTAGTCTCTTGAGTGTAGGGGATATGTTGGCTTCTTAGGCGCCCTTGGGTATTGTCTTACTTGCTAAGGTATTGCTAAGGTAGGGAAAGGAGAGCCTTAGTCCAGCTAAGGTCTCCTGGTGTCAGAGGTCATTTAGCCTCAGTGTGATGTTAGAAGGGACTCTGGGAAGGTCTCATGACTCATAAAATCTATGCTTTTTACAGTCTTTTGGGAAGCTCCCCTCACCTCCTTCTAGCGTCCAATTGCTTCTGTCTTCCTATCCCAAATCTTTTTTTTCTCTAAGGACACCCTGAATAACCCCTTCTGAATGGGCTTCAGAAACCAAATTCTGTCCTTTCCTTCCTTTGGGAAGATATGAAAAATTAGATCATTGGTAATTTTCACTTATCCATTTCCCTCCCTCCTTCCCTCCCTCCCTCCTTCCCTCCCTCCTTCCCTTCTTTCCTTCCTTCCTTCCTTCCCCTTGTTCCTTCCTTCCTTCCCCTGGTTCCTTCCTTCCTTCCCCTCATTCCTTTCTGCCTGTCTGCCTGCCTGGGTCTTCCTGCCTTCCTTCCTTCTCTATAAATGTACCTACTCTTTAACTCCTTCATATACCTTAATAAACAGATTACCAAACCTATCTTCCATACTAACTTTATGCAATGCTGTTTCTCATTTCTTTAATTATTGCCATTTGCCTAAACTTGCCTTTCCTATCATTTGATCATCAAACTCCTATTATTCCAACAAAATCAGACTAGGCATCACTTCATTGAATCATTTAGTAAGTATTTAATAATGATTCAATAATTCCAAACTCTAGAGACATTTTAGTAAAAAAAAAAAAAGAATGTTTTTTAAAAATTTTAATTGATAATTATATGTATTTATGGGGTACAGCGTGATGTTTTGTCATATGTATACCTTGTAGAAAGATTAAATTAAGCTAATTAATATATCTATCACTTCACCTACATATATATTTTTAAATCTACTCTTAGTACTTTTGAAGTATATATTATTATTAATTACTGTCACCACTATGTAACAATAGATCATTAAAAGTTATTTCTCTGGTCTAACTGAAACTTTATAACCTTTGACGACCACTCCTTTTCCCATCCCACTCCCACCCCAAACCCTAGCCCCAGCCTTTAGTAACCACCATCCTACTGTCTGCCTTTATGAGTTCAACTTTTTGAGATTGCACATTTAAGTGAGAGCATATGGTATTTGTCTTTCTGTGCCTAAGTTATTTCACTTAGCATTGTCCATCAACAGGTGCATAGGTTTTAAAAATGTGGCATATATACACAGTGGAATATTATGCAGCCTTTAAAAAATGAAAAAAATGCTTGTATGATGCTACCTTTCTTGTGAAGTGTACTCTGCCATTTCTCAGCATTAATATGTATCTTCTATTTTAGCAATGATGCTGGACCAAGGTGTATTATTGCAGTATTAGGTTCTATTAAAATTATTGGTTTTCACATCTATATTTCCTGTATTTCTTGAAAATTCTTGAGACTGCTATTTGTATCATTGTGTTTTTATCTCTCCCCTCATTTCATAGTGTAGAGTCTGGCATACATTAGGTGATTATAAAATGTTTTTGAAACAGATGTTGGCATGGATGTGGAAAAAGGGTATTTTTATACACTGTTGGTGGGAATGTAGAATAGTACAACCTCTACAGAAAACAGCATGGAGATTTCTCAAAAAACTTAAATATAGATCTACCATCAACCCAGCAATTCCACTACTGGGCATCTGCCCAAAGGAACATTTAAAAATTATGAAAAAAAAAGACATATACTCATTTATTTATTACAGCACTATTAACAATAGCAAGGTCATGGAATCAACCTAAGTGTCCATCAATGGATGACTGAATAAAGAAAATGTGGTACGTATACACCACGGAATACTATCAGCCATAAAAAAGAATAAAATCATGTCCCTTTCAGCAACATGGATGGAGCTGGAGGCCATTATCCTATGAAGTAACTCAGAAACAGAAAAATCAAATACCACATGTTCTCACTTATAAGTGGGAGCTAAAAAAAATGGGTATGCATGGACATAAAGACAGAAATAGGAAACACTGGATACTCCAAAAGGAAGGGGATTTGGAGGGGGATATTGGGTAAAATGTTCACTATCTGGGTGCTTGGTATGTTAGAAGCCCAAACTTCACCATTGCACAATATATCCATGTAACAAACCTGGATATGTACCCCGTGAATCTAAAATTTAAAAAATAAAATCAGTAAATGTTACCCCCCACAAAAAATCCCAAATCTGCCCATCATAATACACAACAAACCCAATTTCATTATTATCTGAAACAATAAAACAAAAAGGCTTGTATAAAACAATTTCATACAAAAGCAATAAAAATATTTATTATTTAATATAAACAGAAAAGAAATGCTTGTTGAACTTTGATAATCTCAAACCTCTTGAGTGTCCACTCTACAAAAGTATTGTAATCATCCTTTTAGCAATTATAACAATAAGATAAATAAGATGGGATTTGATACTCTGTCTCAAAAAAAAAAAAAAATTCCCTAACAAAGGAAATAGTGAGTTGCTGTTTAATGAATATAGAATTTCAGTTTTGCAAGGTGAAAAAGTTCTGGATACTGACTGTATATCAGTATGAATACATTTAACATTACTAAACTATACTTTTAAAAATGAATAAGATGGTAAATTTCATGCTATGTGTACTTAATTACAATTTTTAGAAAAAGTCTACTAGAGATATGTTTTGTTTAAATTTGATAGTAATATTTAATAAAAAGTGAAAATTCTCCTAAGAGATACGCTAATCTAACTGCAATTTAAAAAATGGAAAACAAGAAAAGTCTGTCTCTTTTTCCTCCAGAGAACTTGCCAACCCCAGGCAGAAAGAGTTGAGTTTCTTTTGTGGAAAATCATTGGAATTTTTCCCAAAAAGTAACAGAATTTGTGGGGAAAGAAAAGTTAATATTGTTTGACTTTGAGTTAGCTAAAATCTGGAAGGACTTTCTAGGTGAATTTGTCTGGCAGATAGAGAGAAGGTTAGGACACAGGTCTGGATGAAACATAGCGACTGAAAATTCACTCCCAACAAGGCTGAGGATCCAATGACAGTGTAATATGTTTAAGAGGAAAGAGGGCAGGAGAAAGAAAATAGAGAAAGCTGAAGACTAGCCTAGGAACAAAACTAAGAACATAAGAAGAAAATAAGATGTATTAAGGAGCTGAAAAGAAAACATAAGAAAAGATGCAAATCGGCTGGGTGTGGTGGCTCATGCCTGTAATCCCAGCACTTTGGGAGGCAGGTGGGTTACCTAAGGTCAGGAGTTGAGACCAGCCTCACCAATATGGCGAAACCCCATCTCTACTAAAAATACAAAAATTAGCTGGGCATGGTGGTGCGCGCCTGTAGTCGCAGCTACTCAGGAGGCTGAGGCAGAAGAAACACCTGAACCTGGGAGGTGGATGCTGCTGTGAGCTGAGATCACGCCATTGCACTCTAGCCTGGGCAGCAGAGCAAGACTTTGTTTCAAAAAAAAAAAAAAAAAAAAAAGATTCAAATATACGCATAATATTTTTCAACCTTCTAATAATTAACACTAATCTTTGTGGACATTTTATAGTTTTAAAGGTAACATTATGATATGTAGTTTTTAATTATCTAATAATAAGCACTAGCATTTATATGATGCATTACAATTTACAATGTTGGTCCTGAGAACATTCCTGTGAGGAAAGAATCGATTCTTTTCATTTTGCAAAATAAAACAAAATAAAAACACAATTTAAATAAGCTACCAAATGGGTAAAGGAAAGAAACCATGTTTCTAACACAAATTCCCATTCTCTCTCCTTCTATTTATTTGTTTGTTTACTTATTATTTTGTAACTTTGGACACCTTAGAAACAGTGATAGCTTATTCTGCTAGTTATGTGAAAAAAGTAGCCTCAATGATCAAAAAAAGACATTGTATTTTATTAGGTTGGTGCAAAAGTAATTGCAGTGTATGCCTTTTTTTTAAGTAATGGGAAAACTGCAATTACTTTTGCACCAACCTAATATAACTGACAAAAATTGCATATACTTATTAATATTTTGTTAATCTATACATTGTAGAACAACTGAATCAAGCTGAGTAGCATATTCAACACCTCATATAGTTCCTTTGTGTGTGTGTGGTAAAGACATTTAAAATCTACTGCCTTAGCAATTTTCAAATATACAATACACTGCTGTTACTCATAGTCAGCATATTGTACAATAATTCTCTTTAATATATGCCTCCTAGGGTTTTTTATTCTTTGACTGTCTCCCTAATTTCCACGCCCAGATCCTTGCAACCTATCTTCACTCTGTTTTTTATAGATTCCACATATAAGTGAGATCGTGTGATATTTTTCTGTGCCTGATTATTTCATTTACCATAATATCTTTGAGGTTCATCTATGTTGTTGCAGATAACAGGATTTCCTTCTTGTTTAGGACTCAGTAGTATTCCATTGTTTATATGTACCACATTTTCTTTATCCACTCATCTTTTGATGGACACTGTATTAGTCAGGGTTCTCTAGAGGTACATTACTAATGGAATATATATATATATATAATATATATATGAAGGGGAGCTTATTAAGTATTATCTCACATGATCACAGGGTCCCACAATAGGCCATCTGCAGGCTGAGGAGAAAGGAGAGCCTGTCTGAGTTCCAAAACTGAAGAACTTGGAGTCCAGTGTTCAAGGGCAGGAAGCACCCAGCACAGGAGAAAGATGTAGTCTTGGGAGGCTAGGCCAGTCTCCCTTTTCATATTTTCTGCCTGTTTATATTCTAGCCACACTAACAGTTGATTAGATTGTGCCCACCCAGATTATGGGTGGGTCTGCCTATCTCAGCCCACTGACTCAAATGTTAATCTCTTTTAGCAACACCCTCACAGACACACTGAGGATCAATATTTTGTATGCTTCAACCCAATCAAGTTGACACTCAGTATTAACCATCATAAGTCCACCTCTTGTCAACTGGAACTCATACACATCTGAGATCATACATAATTTTCAACTAAAGACAATAATAATATCATAATTACGCCTAACATAATACAACTATCATTCATACAACCGGAAACGCACCAATCCCCAACCCAAATACTATTACATAAAGTTAACAACACTTAAAGGCTGAAGTGAAGTCAATAAATCTTATATCAAATGATAAAGGAGAAAGGAAATAAAACGAAGATATTTTCCTAGTACAAGTGTATAATGCACAAACACGTTTTTAACAATTACAGTGACATGCCAATTACATGTCATGCCAATTACATGTCATGTCAATTACATGTCATGACAATTACAGTCCTCATTTCTGCAGCTGGTCACGTGGTCATAGCTGGTATTGATGATTTCCTTCTTCCGCTACCTATTCTGTATTCCCTTTGCCTTCAACAAGCACCTCAGCAGGTCGTGGTCTTTTTCTTGGTGGAGTGACCCAAACCTTCATTCCTGAAGGGTCTAGGTCATTTGTAGTCTTGCTTGGATTGGGCTATTGTAGTTTCCCATTGACCTTAATCACAAGGCATGGTAATACTAAGAAACGCCCTAATGGATATCCTGTATTCCATGCATACTCTTCCTTACCTCTGTTGTGGAGTAGTAGACTGATTTCATCTTAATAGTCCAGGTCAATCACCCCAATCAACACTGTAACTTCCTTTTTAGCCTGTTGACTTAAAGGTAGGAGGAGCCCAAATTGTCCAGATGGCAATCTTAACTTATAGTTTAATGGAATTTGTTGTTTCTCCTGGTGGTAGTATTCCTCCCTCTGGAACTAAGACCTCCAGGCCAGGAGAACATAATGTCTCAGGAACAGGAAGCAAAAATTTTGCTAGTGAATCTCTAAGGGTGATGGTGAGTGGTGCCACTTCTACTTCTACCCCTTGATTCCTGGACCTGGGAATCCTGGCTATGGGAGAAACAGTACCATATTGGATGCTGATTCAGAGCATACACAGCCTTCTGGACAACTTTGCCTCAGCCCTGCAAAGTGTTGTCACCTAGTTGCCATTGTAATTGTGATTTCAAAAGGCCATTCCAATGTTCTGTCAATCCAGCTGCTTCAGGATAGTGGGGAACATGGTAAGACCATTGAATTCCATGAACATGAGCCCACTGCCACACTTCTTTAGCCATAAAGTGAGTGCCTTGGTCAGAGGTAATGCTGTGTGGGATACCAAGGCTGTGGATAAGGCATTCTGTGAATCCACGGATGATGGTTTTGGCAGAAGCATTGCCTGCAGGATAGGCAAACCCATATCTGGAGTAAGTGTTTATTCCAGTGAGGACAAACCTCTGCCCTTTCCATGGTGGAAGAGGTTCAGTATAATCAAGCTGCCACCAGGTAGCTGGCTGATCACCCTGAGAAATGGTGCCATATCGAGGGCTCACTGTTGGTCTCTGCTGTTGGCAAATTGGACACTCAGCAGTGGCTGCAGCCAGGTCAGCCTTGGTGAGTGGAAGTCTATGTTGCTGAGCCCATATGTCACCTCCATCCCTACCACCATGGCCACTTTGCTTATGGGCCCCTTGGGCAATAACATGGCTGGCTAGGGAAAGAGGCTAAGTGGTATCCACAGAATGGGTCATCCTATCCACTTGATTATGAAACTCCTTCTCTTCTGAGGTCATCTGTTGGCAAGCACTCACATGGTATACAAATATCTTCACAGTTGTTGTCCACTCAGAGAGATCCATTCACATACCTGTTCCCCAAATTTCTTTGTTACCAATTTTCCAATCATGCTTCTTCCAAGTCCCTGACCATCCAGCCAAACCATTGGCTACAGCCCATGAATCAGTATATAATCACACATCTGTCCATTTCTCCTTCCATGCAAAACCAGGTGCACTGCTCAAAGTTCTGCCCACTGGGAAGATTCTCCTTCACAGCTGTCCTTCAGGGACGTCCTAGGAAGGGGCTGTAGTGCTGCAGCTGACCACTTTTGGGTGGTTCCTGCATATTGTACAGAATCATCTGTGAACCAGGCCCTAGTCTTCTCTCCCTCTGTCAGCTGATCATAGGGAACTCCACGTTAGGCCATCAGTGTTGGCTGGGGGAGAGAAGCTAGGGTGGCAGGAGTGGATACTATGGGCATTGGAGCCACTTCCTCATGTAACTTATTTGTGCCTTCAGGAACTGCTTGAGCCCCATCACATATATATCACTTCCATTTGATGATTGAATGCTTCTGTGTGTGACCCACTTTATGGCTAGATGGTCCAGAAAGCACCCAGTTCATAATAGGCAGTTCAGGTCGCATGGTGGCTTGAAGACCCACAGTCAAATGTTCAGTTTCTACCAAAGCACAGTAACAGGTCAAGAACTGTCTCTCAAAAGGAGAGTAGTTATCTGCAGATATAGCAGGGAGTAGTTATAGCAGGGACTTGCTCCAAAATTGTAAAGGCCTCCACTGTGATTCACCTATGAGGGCACGCCAAGGGCTCCAAACAGCATCCCTATCTGCCACTGACACCCATATGCTGGGTCATATGCTCCAAGTGGCAGAGCAGCTTGCACAGCAGCCTGGACCTGTTGTAGGGCTTTCTCCTGTTCTGGACCCCACTCAAAACTAGCAGCCTTTTGGGTCACTTGATAAATGGGCCAGGGAAACACACCCAAATGAGGAATGTGTTGCCTCCAAAATCCAAATAGGCCCACTAGGTGTTGTGCCTCTTTCTTGGTTGTAGGAGGGGCCAAATGCAGTAACTTATCCTTCACCTTAGAAGGAATATCTCGACAAGCCCCACATCACTGGACCCCTAGAAGTTTTACTAAGGTAGAAAGTTCCTGAATTTGAGTCAGATTTATTTCCCATCCCCTGGCATGCAAATGTCTCTCCAATAAGTCCAGTGAGTTTGCTACTTCTTGCTCACTGGATCCAATCAGCATAATGTCATCAATGCAGTTGACCAGCGTCATATCTTGCGGAAGTGAAGTGATCAAGATCTCTGAATAAGATGATGACACAAAGCCACAAAGCTGGAGGGTTGATATACACCTGAGGTAGGACAGAAAAGGTATATTGCTGGCCTAGCCGGCTGAAGGCAAATTGCTTCTGGTGGGCCTTATGAACAGGAATGGAGAAAAAGTCATTTGCCAAGTCAGTGGGTGCGTACCAGGTACCAGGAGATGTGTTAATTTGCCCAAGCAATGAAACCACATCTGGTACAGCAGCTGCAATTGGAGTCACCGCTTGGTTAAGCTTACGATACTTCATTGTCATTCTCCAAGATCCACCTGTCTTCTGCAGAGGCCAAATGGGAGAGTTGAATGGGTATGTGGTGGGAATCCCCAACCCTGCATCTTTCAAGTCCTTGGTGGTAGCACTAATCTCCACAATTCCTCTAGAGATGTAATATTGCTTTTGATTTACTATTTTTCTAGGTAGAGTCGGCTCTAATGGCTTCCATTTGGCCTTTCACACCATAATAGCCCTCACCCTACCAGTCAGGGAGCCAATATGGGGGTTCTGCCAGCTGCTAAGTATGCCTATGCCAATTATGCCCTCTGACACTGGGGAAATGACCACAAGACAAGTCCAGGGACCCACTGGACCCACTGTAAGTTGGACCTGAGCTAAAATGCTATTAATTATGTGACTTCCATAGGCCCCTACTTTAACTGGAGGACCACAATGACATTTTGGGTCCCCTAGAACCAACATCAGCTCAGAGCCAATGCCCAGTAGTCCTCGAAATGTCTGATCATGATCATTTCCTTTTCTGCAGTGGACAGTTACCCTGGTAAAAGACCAGAGGTATCCTTGCAGAAGGATGAGAGAAAGATTCACTGCGTAAATTGTCAGTGATGTAGTGAGGTCCTTTCTCAAGGGGACCTAGCCTCCCTTTTATTCAAAGGATTCTGGGTCTGTAAACTGGCTCAAGTCCAGAAATTGATTGAGGGGCCATGATTCTCTGTTTTTATAATTCAAATTACTCTTTTGTCTATTTGACCTAGAAGTTGTTGGCTTATATAAATTAAGTAGAAATACAGTGGACTTTCTATCAACTTCACTTCTAGGAACACCGTGATTAATTAGCCAATGCCAGAGCTCTACACAAGTCAGACTCTGATTGCTGCTTTGTCTCTCCTTTTCATTATGATAGCTATGCCCCCCTTGCCTTTGACAGTTGAGTGCTGTCACTTGGCCCTTGCTGCCACAGGATCCAATTACTCCCATTGTATTTAAATTGTAGTTGAGTGACTGTGGTTCCCACTTTTAGATCTGACATACAGAGAAGAGCAATTACAGGGCTCTTCAAAGATGCAGGTGCTGCCCTCACAAATCTGTTTCACAAAGCATTGGTCAAGGGTATATCTTCTGGACCTCCCAGCTGAGACAAGTAGGTCTAAAATGACTAATTCATTCCACCATTCCAATCCCCTAAGTCTTTGGATCTCTTCCTCTACATTAAACCCAGGGAGATCAGGCATTTCCAGCTCGCTCACAGTGGGCCATCTTTTAATCCATATTTCAGCTAGCCAAGTAAATAAACTATTGGAACATTTTTTAACTCTCTCAGCTGCAACATTAAATTCTGAGTCCCTAATTGGAGGGCCCAAATCAATAAATTCGGCCTGATCTAACTCTATGTTCCTTCCACCATTATCCCACACCCTTAATATCCATTCCCATGCCTGTTCACCAGATTTCTGCTTATATAAATTAGAAAACTCAAGCAGCTCTTTTTGAATGTAGCTCATCTCCTCCTGCATCACACACTCAACATCACCTTTGGGGGCCTGCCAGGACTTTAGTTATAGGTCTAGAAGCAAACAGGGGTGTTAGGGGTAGCTCTTGAGGAGCATCAACATTATCTTGCCTGGCAGCTGCCTCAGAGGAGGCCATCACTGTTGCCTCAGGCAGTGCAGGGTTTATTTCCTCAGACAAAGGTGGAAAGACTGATGGTAGAATGGATCAGGGAGGGATTTTGCCATTACTAGGGATGCTGTTTCTTCTGGCAAAAAAGATTCATCAGAGTTTACAAACTCAGTGTGCCCAGCTTCATCGGGATCCTCCCACGTTTCCATTCCAAGTTGCAGGGTCGCATTCTTTTCCAATCAATGCCCTCACTTTAACACTAGACACCTGACGAGGCTGTGCATGCATCTTTCATTGCAGGTCGGCTGCTCACATGATAAGAGCTTTTGTCTGTTTCTTCACAATTTCAGCTCTTTCTCTATAGGAGATAAGACTCACACTCAGGGCAATCTTAGCAGATTTGAGGCTTAGTATCTGCTTCTAAAGCAAGGAGATAGAATTCCTATGTTTATCATTTTCTTTCATCACTTTGTCCACTGAACTTAGGAGCAAACAACAAGCTTCATTATGTTCCTTGGTTCTCCACATATGGTCAAAGGTATTATGTATAGAGTCACTAAACTTGCCTCTCACAAGCAATGAATCAGGAGTGCCAATTGTATTTATTTTGCATAACTCTCTAAAATATCCATGCCAACGACTATCAGTGTTCTCAATACTATTAGAAGTAGAGTCTTTAGCATTTTGAGGTCTAATCATATTAAGCAGCCAACTCCAGAAACCCCAAAACCAAGGAAAGAACTCCATATTTAACATTCCATTCTTCTAGAACCACTTCTGGTACCAAAATGTGTATTAATCAGGGTTCTCTAGAGGGACAGAACTAATGGAATATATATACATATATATATATATGTATATATATTCCATTATATATATATATTCCATTTTATATATATATATTCCATTATATATATATATTCCATTATATATATATATTCCATTATATATATATATTCCATTATATATATATTCCATTATATATATATATTCCATTATATATATATAATATTAACTCACATGATCACCAGGTCCCACAATAGGCTGTCTGCAGGCTGAGGAGCAAGGAGAGCCAGTCCCCAACTGAAGCCAAGGAGAGCGAGTCCCAGCTGAGCAAGGAGAGCCAGTCCCAAACTGAAGCCAAGTTCCCAAACTGAAGGACTTGGAGTCCAGTGTTTGAGGCAGGAAGCATCCAGCACAGGAGAAAGATGTAGGCTGGGAGGCTAGGGCAGTCTCTGTTTTCACATTTTTATGCCTGTTTATATTCTAGCCACACTGACAGCTGATTAGATTTTGCCCACCCAGATTAAGGGTGGGTCTGCCTTTCTCAGTCCACTGACTCAGATGTTAATCTCTTTTGGCAACACCCTCACAGACAAACCCAGGACCGATACTTTGTATCCTTCAATTCAATCCAACGAAATTGACACTCAGTATTAACCATTGCAAATGCTTAGGTTGTTTCCATATCTTAGATATTGTGAATGGTGCAATGAACTCAGGAATGCAGATACTGTTCAACATAGGAATTCAGGCAAATATCCAGAACTGGAATTGGTAAATCACATGATAGTTCTATTTTTAATTTAAGAAACCTTCATACTGTTTTCCATAATGACTGTACTAATTTACATTTCCACCAACAGTGTGCAAATGTTCCCTTTCCTCCATATCTTCCCCAACACTTGCTATCTCTTATCTTTTTGATAACAGCTATCCTAGCACATGTGAGGTAATATCTCATTGTGATTTTAATTTGCATTCCCTGATAATTAGTGATACTGAGTAGTTTTTAATATACCTGATGACTATTTGTATATCTTATTTTGAAAAATGTCTTTTCAGTTCTGTGGACCATTTAAACAATTCAGTTATCTATTTTCTTGCTATTGAGTGGATATTGTTTACTTACATATTTTGGATATTGACCACTTATCAAATGTACAGCTCACAGATACATTTTCTCATTCCATAGGTTGTCACTTCACTCTGTTGTTTGTTTCCTTTGCTGCATCCAAGCTTTTTAGTTTGATGCAATCCCTTTGTTGCCTCAACTTTTGGGATTATCTCCAAAAAACTAACTGCCCAGACCAATGTCAAGAAGATTTTTCCCTTTGCTTTCCTTTAGTAGTTTCAGTTACAGATCTTATGCCTTTAATCAATTTTGAGTTAATTCTTTTTTTTTTTTTTTTTGCATATGGGTATTCAGTATTCCAAACATCATCTGTTGAAGAGACAGTGTTTTCTCCATTGTGCATTCTTGGCACCTTCCTCAAGGATGAGTGGACTATTACATGTGTGACTTTATTTCTGGACTCTCTATTCTGTTTCATCAAAGTTTATGTCTAACAGTACCATGCTGTTTTGATTACTAGACCTTTGTAGTGTATTTTGAAATCAGGTAGTGTGAAGCCTCTAGTTTTGCTCTTTTTGCTCAGGACTGCTTTGGCTACTCAGGGTCTTCTGTGTTTCTCTCAGAATTTCAGGATTTTTTTTTTCTATCTCTGTGAAAATTGTCATTGAAATTTTGATAGGGATTGCATTGAATCTGTAGATCTCTTTGGGTTGTATGGACATTTTAACAATATTTATTAGTTCAATCTAGGAATACTGAATATATTTCCATTTATGCTTTATAAAATATTGATAAAAAAATTGAAGAGTTTTCATTGTACAGCTCTTTTACCTCTTTAGTTAGATTTATTCCAAAATATTTTATTTTTCTCAATGCTATCTTAAGTATGATTTTTTCAAAATTTCCATTTTGGATGGTTTTTTATTAGTGTATAGAAATACTACTGATTTTGATGTTGAATTTGTGTTCTGTAATTTTACTAAATTTGTTTATTCTAACAGTTTTTTGGTGGAGTTTTGAGGATTTCCTCTATATAAAATCATGTCATCTGTAAAGAGTGACAATTTAACTTTTTCCTTTCAAATTTAGATGACTTTTACTTCTTTTTCTTGTCTAATTGCTCTAGCTAGGATTTTACTATGTTGAATAAAAACAATAAGAGTGGGCATCTTTGTCTTGTTTTTGATTTTAAAGGAAAAGCTTTCAACTTTGCATCATTGAGTATGATGTTTGTTATAAACTTTTTATTTATGGCTTTTATTGTGTTGAGGTACATGTTTTCTTTACCTAGTTTGGAGAGAGTTTTTTTTTGTTTTTTGTTTTTAAAAACTTCCATTCTCATTAAAAAAAAAAAAAAAACTCCCATTCTCATTTTAAACACCATTTAGTAACATCTCATTTTTAATACCAATTTCTAATTTTTCCCTACATGTCTTTTTCTTATAAAGTATTAAATCCTTGAGCAAGGTAGGATGGCTGACTTTATGATTATTGATGACACTGAAGAGATAATTGAAAAGCAGAGATCTCTGCCAGCCCCCAAGGAGTGTGTGTGTGCTATCAAAATGAAGGCAGAAAATGTAATCTGCTCTGGTAAGCATTTTGGTAGTGAAACAAAGCAGAGTTAGGCCGTTTTCTTCAAAGGTATAGAGTTGGATAAGATATTTTTCTAACATAAAAGAGACCTGAGAATGTATATGTAGAGAAGTATACTGTGTATACAAAAATAAGGAAAAATGTAAGAAGAAAATGGAAGAGTAGATGCAGAAGGTCTCAGGGAAGACAAGAAAAAATGAAAACAGGAGATTGTAGGATTTACCTGAAAAAGGTGGAGGGCCACTGTATTAATTCATTCCTATACTGCTATGAAGAAATACCTGAGACTAGGTAATTTATAAAGGAAAGAGGTTTAATTGACTCACAGATCCACATGGCTGGGGATGCCTCAATAAACTTACAATAATGGTGATGGCAAAGGAGAAGCAGGCACCTTCTTCACAGGTTGGCAAGATGGAGTGAGTGCAAGCAGGGGAAATGCCAGACGGTTATAAAACCACCAGATCTCCTGAAATTCACTCACTATCATGAGAACAGCATGGGGAAACCACCCTCATGATCTGATTACCTCTACCTGGTCCCACCCTTGACACATGGGGATTATGGAGATTACAATTTGAGGTGAGATTTGGGTGGGGACACAGAGCCAAATCATATCAGCCACCTTCTCCCAGACACAGGAAGGAATTTCAAAGTCTATCTAAAAATAACAAAAAGCATAGGGTGGACATAGGGTGGATAAGGCAGGGTTGTTAACCAAAAAAATTTTGAGAGTGAGAGAGGAAAAAAATTACACTGGATTACAAGAAAGTTTGAAAGAGAATCTTTTGCAAATGTTACTAGGAACCAGCAAGTGATAAAATAAACTTTAAAAATAGTCTTGAAATAATGAAGAATTAATTCCGTTTTTTTTTTTTTTTTTTTTTTTTTTTTTTTTTTTTTTTTTTTTTTTTGAGATGGAGTCTCACTCTGTTACCAAGGCTGGAATGCAATGGTGCCATCTTGGCTCACTGCAAACTCTGCCTCCTGGGTTCAAGCAGTTCTCCTGCCTCAGCCTCCTGAGTAGCTGGGGTTACAGGTGCCCACCACCACACCTGGCTAATTTTTGTACTTTTAGTAGAGAAGGGGTTTCTCCATGTTGGCCAGGCTGGTCTCGAACTCCTGGCCTCAGGCCTCAGCCTCCCAAAGTGCTGGCAATTAATTCTTAATGGATTCATTATTCTTGGTTTCTGAGCATCATTTTCCTCTAAAAGAAATTAGAGAAATAAATGATTCCAGAGATGGGCATAAAGAATATAAGAGAAACTGGAATATCTTGCTGTGCCTGAAAATAAAAAGTGCTGAGAAAATCAGGAGGACAAGTAAAAAGTACAAAAAGGCCAGAGTGAAGTGGGTCCCAGAAGACAAATCTGAGACAATTTGAGCTTCATAATAAATAATGACACTAATGAGTTATAATCCATTGAATATAATAATAATACATGAGCCCATACTGGTAATAAGTGAAAAAAAAATAAACATTTAGGGAGAAAACACAGCACAATGTCATCTAATAAAAGTAGAAGAAATGAATCAGTTAGCAAAATAACCATTGTGCAATCACCATAATAATAATTGAATCAGGCAAGAATCAACAATGGACACTAAAACTAGTCTATAAAAATTTCATGAGGAAAATAATATTTGAAGTATCTCCTTACAAATTATTTATTAACATGGGAAAATATTAACTAAGTGGAAAAATGTGACAGTCATCACTTTAACCAAGCAATCAAAATCAAAATTACTAAAAATGGGACAAACCAATTGACATAGTGTGCCTCTTGATATGCTGTACTGAGAAGAACACAAAATTACATTAATGGCATCCCTGCCTAAAAATGTGTACTTAAATCTAATCATTAGAAAACATTAGACACTCTGAACTGAGGACTATTCTACAGCATAATTAGTCTATTCTTTAAAATTGTTAGTGTCATGAAGGACAAAGAGAGGCTAACAAATGATTCCAGATTAAAAGAAACTATAGAGACACACCCAAAAAATTAAATGTGTGATCGTGCATTTCATCAATCATGAAAAATAAAATCTAAAAAAGAATAAATTAGAAAAATTTAAATATTGAGTATAAATAATAGTGTTTATTAGTATTAAATTTCCTGACTTTTATAATTTTACTATGATTACCTAGGCTAATACCTTTGTTCTTAGAAAATATATGTAATGCTAACACTTTTAGGTACAGAGGCTTTATGTCTATAATCTCAGTGTTAATTCCAATTTCCTTTTTATTCTAATTTTTATTTTTTCTTTGCTCTTATGTGGTTCAGAAAAAAATATGCTTATATAGAAAGAAGAAAATTATAAGGCAAATGTAGCAAAATGTTGATTTATGAATCAGATTGAAGGATATATGAGAGTTCTTAATATTATTCTTGAAGTTTTCCTGAAAGTATGAAGTTATTGCAAAATAAAAAGTAAAAACAATAAGATTTACAACCAAGCAAGCAATAAATTAGCACCTGCTAGACACCAGGCTTAGGCCAAATGCTGGCCATACAGAACTATAAACTACAAATTCCTGGTCTCAGATGGTTCCAAGTTTATAGGAGAAACAGACAGAGAAACCAGCACTCAGGACTTTGTGAAATCAAACTGCACTAGAAGAGGAACAAAATAGCTCATAAACATCCCTTGAGCTGGAAGCTGAGGTCAAAAGGTAGGTTGGTGCATGTATTTCTCTCCTCAAAATGTTCAAAGGGCTTCCTCTTGCCTACCAGAACAAAACAAAACTTCAAATATGTTAGCCCAATGGATTTTCTCTCAGTTTTGCTAAGCCCAGTTGACTGTTACTGGCTGCCTGGAGTTGTTTTAAGAAATGTTCTGAGGCCATGACATGCACTGAGGTGCAGGGATGCATCTGCCACAGCACTAGGGATTTGGGATCACCGCCCTTATTAGTCTCCTAGGACTGCTCTAGCAAAGTACCAAAAGTTATATGGATGAACAACAAAAACGCATTGTCTCACAGCTCTGGAGTTCTGAGATGTCGGCCGGCTGGCTCCTTGTTAAGGCTGTGAGACAGAAGTGGCTCCATGTATCTCCCCTCATTTCTGTGGGAGTTGCTGACAATCTTTGCTGTACCTGGGCTTGTTGACGCATCACCTCAATCTCTGCCTTTGTGTTCATATATCATTCCCAGTGTATGTCTCTCTATCCAATTTTCCTACTTCATAAGCACTCAGTCATGTTGGACTAGGGCTCATCCTAAAAACCCCATCTTAGATCACCTGCAAAGACCCTATTTCCAAATAAGGTGACATTCCCAGGTACTGAGGCTTAGGATTTCAACATCTTTTAGATAGACACAATTCAACCGATAAGACTGCTTCTCTGTGATATTCGCAGCTTTCAAAGACTTTTTTTCCCAAACTATGTTTCCAATCTTATTTCATACTCCTTTCTACAAAATCATCTGTTCCAGATAAACTACTGTAAGTCTCCTTGAAATATTTTCTTCCTAGATCTGATCACGGCTAGTACATTCCCCTCCTTCCATTCACAGTTTGTAACACTCTGAGTTACTCTTTAACACTTCATGTTGCTCAATTTCCTTCATGGAGTTTATACTTTGATTTTTTTAAAAATATATTTACTTTTTTGTTATCTGCCTCTTGCTGCTAGACTGTAAGTTTCTTGAAAGCAAGGGTGCTGTCTGTTAGGGTGACTACCATAGACTCAGGGTCAAGCTCAGCTTCTGGCATGTAACAGATGCTCAGCATTTCAGCAAGTGTGATAAGTACAAGGACCATTTAAGTTTTCGTTCTGTGTTTTCTTATTTTGATCAGATTCTGGTTCACTGGCCCAAAGTAGGCATTCTAGGTTTTGGATAAGTATATACATCGGAGCAACCAAAATGACAGTAACAAGAGATGACCAACAATAGGATATTATTACTTGAAGGCAAACTAAATGAGCATCTTTTCATGGCTACAGATAGCAAAGAGGATAAAAACTCAGCTGGAAGTAAAATGGAAATGTACAAACAGTAAAACACAGGAAAACAAGAAAACCAACAAAATCTGTAACATGGAAAATTGCTTAAAAGCATTCATAAAGGCTTATGAATCTACCTTGTTGTACACCCAAATGGTCAACATTGGAAAAAAAACACTTGCAGAAAATATTCATTTTGGATCCCTTTGTTGTTGCTGTTGCCCAACTTGCTTTTGTACAAATTGCTTTGGTTCTAAGTGCATTCAGCCTCGGTGCTTTTGTGTGTTTATTTTCTTGCTAATAAGCAAGGGCGTGCAAAGGCCACTTATTAAATCATTTAATGTTAGTGACTATTACTATTATTATTACTGCTTTTTACCGTATATCTAATTGGAAGGTGGAAAAGGAAATGGGTGCTCAAAAGTCTTAAGTGACTGATTCAATGTTAGAGAGTCCAGAGGGCTCCTTCTTTCCCTGGTCCACACCATCTTTTTAGATTTTATTTGTTCAATCATAATCTGAAACCAAACTCACTTGGGATGGAGTGCCTAGGGTCTCATTTTGCCTAGCTTTCTCAGACTCACACTGCTAAGCTGTAAAGTTATCCCATGTGACTCAGCTGCCTGCTGTACTGCCAGTTGATAGAGTCACATGGTCAATTCCTATCAGCACGGAATGTCACCATTCCTGGTTTAGTCACCTGTGTGTCAGTGAAGCAAGAGGGCCCCAAAGGTAAAATTGCAGTCACATTGATATAATTACTCAGCTGTTCTGTCCATGCACTGGATAGCAAAAGATGGCATGACACTCAAAAACAGACCCTATGAGACAGAGAAAAACAAGTATTGATGAAAAATGCATTAGGGGATGAAAAGGAGAGAGAATGTGTCTTAAGTTTGATTTTTAAGCAGTGCTTGTCAAAAGCCCAGACTTAAGAGCTGCCATATGAGCAGGTAGTTAGAGTTGTAATATATTTTAATGATAGCATGTGTGTGTAAAGGGCAGAAGATGGACTCTCACTGAGTTCGTGGATGATAATGTTGAATTGGTAAGCTGCCTTCTAAGGAAAAGAGGAAACCTCCCCGCAACATAACAAGATACCCACAGTCTAATATAAGCTTTGTATACAATGACATATTTATCATGCCTTCCCTGCCATCCATTCACATCTCTTGTCGTCTTGGGTGGCCTTTTACATAATGGTAAGCAATGTATCACTTACACACTCGAAACAGAAATATATACTTTTTTAATATGCAAGTCTAATGGTTCCGTTTGACAAGAGAAATCCCAGTGATCTATATTGTCTCTTAAATTGATCCAACATATTGTGGCGTTCAGGCCGAGTTACTTCCTGCTAATAATTTCTTAACAGAAAATGGAAAGACAATAGCATTAGTAAATCAAACCAAACGTGTGATTAAATGCTGCTTGAATATCAGGCATTTGTTTCAGTTCCACCAGCCTGACTCCATTGCAGCCCAGGCAGAGAAGGTCGTGTCATTTGCATGATACAGCAAGGTGCATTCTACAAATCACCCTAAATTATCGACCGTTATGAGCAAACTGGTTGCTGGTATATAACATTCATACATCAAAGGCAAATCTCCAGTGAGAATATACCTTGATTTCTCATTTAAGAGAGTACACTCCTTGTTGCCTTAGCAATACTTGCCTTTTCCCAGATCCAATCACACTAGTTTCAGGTTTTTCTAGATTTAGCCATCCTGGCAAACTGGCAGCAAACTCATACTTAAAAACGTTTACATTTTCTGTATCCATCTCAACACTATAGACACTTTATATTGCCCATTTCCACAGAATTCTTGGCTTTAAAGCTGAGATTCTAAACATTCTAAACTACAGCTTTAAATCACATGAGATCCAAGTTTTTTTTGGTCTGTATTTCTGATCTCAGTTTGAACAATTGTTCTACATTCTTTCAGTGTGCAGTTTTGATGACTTGGGTCAGGGATGCATCTGAATTGCACGATGGTACCTAGGTGCTGTTACACACTGTAGAACACCTTTCTGTGAGTGACACATCCATACACTAGGTGTCTGAACTGTCAGGAATGACATGAGTCATGCAGTTGCTGGTAAAGTGTGAGCACTCACAGTGTCTGTATGTGGGAGGGTGCCTTCCAATTCTTCATGTAGATAGCTGCCTCAGGGTCTCATTGAGAAGGCCTCAATTTAGAGGGAGAAAAGCCACCTCTTTGAGACAGAAGATATCTATTTATTCATTCAATCACTACAAATATTTGTGGGTATGTAAAATGGACAGATGTTTATCAGTAGATATCAGTGCAATGAATTAATTTAATTATAATCCTTGGTTTATGGCCCATGTCATCTTTCATAAATTATCCTCTCTTAATTTGTCGATTTATTTTAGTTAGATATTGTCAATTTTTGTATTGCTATAAAGGAATATCTGAGGCAGGATAATTTATTTTAAAAAAAGAGTTTTTTTGTTTGTTTGTTTGTTTTTTGGCTCACGGTTCCACAGGCAGTAGAAGCAGCAAGAGGCCAGCATCTGCTTCTGGTGATGGTCTCAGGTTGCTTCCACTCATGGTGGAAGGCGAAGAGGAGCTGATGTGGGCAGAGATCACATGGCGAGAGAGGAAACAAGAGAAAGGAAGAAGGTGTCAGACTCTTTTTAACAACCAGCTCTCAAAAGAATTCTTGAGGGAAGTAACAGAGCAAGAACTTACTCATAATTGGCACCAAGCCATTCATGTGGTATTCACCCCCATGACCCAAACATCTCCCATTAGTTCCCCACCTCTAATACTGAGTATCAAATTTCAACATGAGACTTGGAAGGGGCCAAATAAACCATATACAAACCATAGAGACATTAAAAAATGACAATCATGAACCCAGCACTTAATACCTCATATCTACCAATTTGCTTCTACCCAGTCCCATTGCTTCTACCCTCACAAGGTAATCACTACCTTGAATTTTCTGTTTCCTCACTTTATTAAAGTACTTTTTTCAAC
Organism: Symphalangus syndactylus; assembly: GCF_028878055.3. Taxonomy (NCBI): domain Eukaryota; kingdom Metazoa; phylum Chordata; class Mammalia; order Primates; family Hylobatidae; genus Symphalangus; species Symphalangus syndactylus. The sequence continues at coordinate 31,251,817 of NC_072438.2, forward strand.
ATTGTACTGTTTTGTTTTAGTTGCTTTTGAATTTTTCAAGAAGGGGACCACACAGTCTTCTAGGATGTGCTGTTTTGGCTTAGAATTATGTCACTAAAATTTATCTAGTTGCTATATAGTTGACTCTCATTCAATAATGATGTTATATAAAGCCACTCTGAACAGTGTATTAGCCAATACTGAACTATTGCTTTTAGGGGAAATACAGGGTTATGTTCCTGTGAAACTCTGATTACAACATTTCCATCAACCAGTCAATGCCTAAACTTGTTTTATGTGTTTCTATTTAAAGATGCCTTATTCGATACATACTGTTGACTCATTAGAATTGAACTCATGGCCAACCATACTATCAGTCATACCTGAACAAAACTTTTTAACACATAGTTTTTTCTCTGTAAGGTGCAACACAGTTTTATTGTACTGAGGAACATTAGACAGGACTTCAGCATTCACTTGGGGTCTATTTTGAATAACAAAACCACTTACAAAAAACAGTAAAGTGAGAAAAATAGGGCACTAAACAGACCATGCAAAGGTCACTTTTTTAAAGCCTGAGAGCTGAAGCAAAAATTCAGAGCATCTCCTTGTTTGACCCCAGCTGGGACTGTGTATGTCACAACTCACATGTTTTCACCATTGTGTGCATTATGAGAAATTACCATGTGATTTTGAAGTTACAAATAAATTTTAGCAAGTAGGCAACTTTGCAATGACATAATCCATACATGGTGATGATCAATTTTAGTTATATTTCATTTGTTTTTCACTGTTATATAATATTCCATTGTCTAACTATATCTTATTTATAAATCACGCTTCTCATAACGTAGCTTTGAGATCTTTACCAGGAAGTTTTCAAAAATATTAATTTTGCATCATACATGAATTGAACATGTTACTGAAGTTATTTCATGTGGGAAAATACTATTTTCCTATAGATATAGTATCTGTATTAACAATGACATTATGCCAGCTTCCTCCTTCTACCAATTATTATACACATTTAACACTGGACTTTGTAACAGAAACAGGTGTATTGAATGCAGTGCAATTTTTATTATCATTTCTGAAGGCAGACATGCAATACTAAAATATATGTTAGAAGCACTGTGAGACACACTGAAAACACAGAAATAAAAGACATGTTCATTATCCTCTATGAGTTTCAAGTCTAAAGACTTGAATGGTTATCCTGTAAATGGTAACATAAAATTATAACTACTACCAGTGTAGTATGGACACTACATAACCCAGGGGAGGAAACATTTACCTCTGCCTCAAGCTATCAGAAAAAGATTTCAGAAGGAGGTAGAGGTGAATGTTAACATTTGATGCATGATGATATGCTAATTAGGATGTTTTTATGGTGCATTTCAGTGAAAAATTTGTAAATTGTCTGGGCTTCATTATTATTTGATTTTGAAATACACAGAAACCAGGATTGGCCTTTATACATAATCATTTTCCTCAATTTCATGCGGCCCTCTCTGCTGACAGTAAATAGGGGCTTTGGATGCTGTGAGCTGGTTTCAGCTGCTGTGGGTTTTGATGAAATAGGATTTGTCCTCCTCTATACTCCCTTAATCTGTTGGTTACATGTGTATTGCATTTGTGCTATTTCTGAACCTGATGGTATCAAGTATGATTGGCCACTCTTGTCCAAACAGTCAGTTCCTCTTCACAGGTATGTAGACCTCATTACTGTAAGGCATTTGATTCTCCAAGTATGGTTTTCAAACCAGCAGCATTAGCATCACCTTGGCTCTTGTTAGAAATGTAAATTATTGGCCTTTGAACTGGACTTTCTGAATCAGAAGCTCCTGAGATGGAGTCCTGCAGTTTATGACTGAAAAAGTCTTCCAGGTGATTCCAACAAATGGTAAAGTTTGAGAACCAATGCTAGAAGGAAATCTTTATCGATTTAACTTTCTAAGCACCAGGTTTTGTCAGGGCTGTGAATTGATCAGAGGATGTATTCTGACTCTATCTTAATTAAGGAGTTAGTGTAAGAATTTAAAGAGTAGCTGATGAGAGGGCTACAAGTTATAAATCACAAGCAGTAGGGTACAAATACATTACACAGGTTGTAACTGAGAGAGTACTTAGAGAAATGAAGACATTTGCCATTGTAACCAAACCCAGATGTCTACACCTGGAAGCAGCACTTAAGCCTGTATTTTTTTAAGACTTAAGCCTGTATTTTTTTAAGACCCACCCAAATGGACTACTAGATTCATGATTCAAGTATCTATGCTAATTCTACACAAAAACTAGTCCACTGGTCAGTAGTGTTAGCATCATCTGGGAACTTTAAGAACTAAAGAATCTTGGCGCTCTATCCCAGACTTACTGAATCACTATCTGCTTTAGAAAAAGGCCCCCAAGTGAACAACAGGCACATGAAGGTTTGAGAAGCACTGGTCTAACCTCTTGTACATAGTACGTGGTATATGGTGCCCATATGATGGTTCTTAATTTTGAAAGAATAAGGGAAACTTTCCATGAGTCATTTACCCTTAGGCATTGGGTAGAAACCCATCCTATAAGGGCAAATACACATCTAGCATCAACAGTGTTCCAACTGTGACTTAAACATGTTACATGTGTTAACTCATTTAAAACTCACAGTGACCCTATGAAGTACATACGATTGCTATCCACACATTACACAGAGAGGTTATGTCACTGGTTCAAGATCATTCAGTTAATAAGGGACAGAATTAGAATCCAAATATCACCGCTGTGGCTCTTTTTCTTGTCCTGAGACTCTCTCTCTCCTGATTTTCACATGAGCAGAGAGTGATAATGCACTTCATTGGATTAGGAGCTGTGTTGATAAAGATCCTCGTGCCAAAACTCATGGAAAATAAAACTTACTCTGGACAGGGGCAGATTATGAATCCACTTGGAACCTTTAGTCCATACTTTTTATGATTTCTTTTGAAGAGCTTTCACTAGAGAAATCCTTCTGTCCTCTCGGGTTCCCTGAACTGTCTGAACTTACAGAAGTTCCCTGAACTGCTATGAAGAGCTGGGTCCCTATGAATTAGCTGCTTCTGTGCGATCTTAGGATCTCCCTAACTGGAAGGAAATCTGATATTTCTCAATATACCTAGAGAAAAGAGCTTATCTCTATTTTGTGAAGCCTGTGGTTTTCTAGCCCTACCTAGTACTGGGAATTAAATCTTAGCAATCAGGAAATCCATTGTTGCCGTATATTTGTGATATATCCTCCAATCTGCCCATCATTACCAATCTATCTGTAATAGTCTATTCTTATGCTCCTAATAAAGACATGCCTAGAAATTTATAAAAGAAAGAGGTTTAGTTGACTCACAGTTCCACATGGTTGGGGAGGCCTCACACTCATGACAGAAGGCAAAAGAGGAGCAAAGTCATGTCTTACATGGTGGCAGGCAAGGCAAGAGAGCTTGTGCAGGGGAACTCCCCGTTATAAAATCATCAGATATTGTGACACTTACTACCACAAGAACAGTATGGGGGAAATTGTGCCAGGATTCAATTATCTCCACCTGGCCCCACCCTTGACATGTGGAGAGTATTACAATTCAAGGGAAGATTCGGTTGGGAACACAGCTGGACCATATCACTACCCATCATCACCAATAACAAAAATATTTTTGTATCTCCTACTATATTCAATGTCTCAATAGTGGAACTCTTATTTTGTCTTCTTAAAATCATTAAGATTTATATACAAACAGGTGCAAGACTTCTTGTTTAGAATTTTCATAGCAAAAATATTCAGTCATTATAGCAGGCATAAGTGAAATCTAATTAAATTGTTTCCATATAATGAGGTACCCAGACTTCTGTGGTACTGTATATACTCTTTTCTCCATCTTGTCTACCTGCAAAAGTCTTGTTTCCCTTTGTGATATGTTCACCTCTCTAGAAGTCCCCTCTGTTATGAAGCTTTCTTTGGCCTCCCTGGAAAACATGCACTGCTCCTCCTCTGTGCTCTCAATGATAGTGTATTATAATACTCAACCCCAAACTGAGAAGCCTTGAGGATAGGAGACATCTTACTCTTTTTTGAAAATATAGTGCTAGGAACAAAGTGGATATGTACTAAATGTTTATTCGATACATAAATGAATGAATAATTTGGACTTGGAAAGTGAACACATTTTGAAATTAAACATGGACCATCTCACTCTTTGCACACAGAAGTAAAAAACTGTCATGGAGATTCATGAAAGAGTATTTGCTCTGATCTGGAGAAAAGCCCCAAAACCAAATTGAAATATAATTGTGTAACTTCAGAACACATACAGAAATCATGGTGACTTATAGCCCCACATTTTGGAACAGTATCAGACTGAGCTGTTTGCCCAATAAGCACACACATTGGGGAGAGACTATTGGTCACAATAACAACAACTCATTCTAGTCTTGCACTGTGACTTAGTGTAGGTCTTTTGGGAGTTTGCTGAAAGGACCAGGTAACAACAGTGCCTGCATGTGGCCTACGAGTGGTTCTGTGGGAAAGTCTACCACTGATACATTTGGGAAAAGGCTAGCTCTCATGAGCATTTTGAATATTTCCTAAGGCTCCACATGCTCCTGATTTGGTTTGCCTTGGACTTGCACAATCCATGAAGAAAGTGTTTGTTAAGAAAATCTCCATCCAAATTATCACAAATTTCAAATTGTCAGCATCTGAATTAATGCGATTTTTACCCTACTTCATTCCCTTTCAGCTCTTCCAAATAAAGTGTGCTGTGAAACATTTGGAGGCAGTCCAGAAGATAGCAACTAAAATGATTAAAGGTTTGACTAATATTCCCTCTGAGGAAAGGCTAAAGGAACAGAGTTTATTTAACCTAGAGAAAAGAAGGCTGAATAAGGAATTAATAGCAGTTCTCAAGTATATGAAGAAGTGTGTGACAAGCAGATTCCCTTATTTCTAATGAGTCCAGAACAAGAAGAAAGTGACTTGTACAAGAGAGCAAACTACACTTTATCCTTAGAAGACCTTCCTGGCTATGCAAGATTCACACTAGGCACCTTTGGGGACTGCTCCAATAAGCAGAAGGCTCTTTGAAGCCGGGCACTGTGACTCATACCTGTAGTCCCAGCACTTTGGGAGGCTGAGGTGGGTGGATCGCCTGAGGCCGGGAGTTCAAGACCAGCCTGGCCAACATGGTGAAACTTCATCTCTACTAAAAATAAATTAAAAAAATTAGCCAGGTTTGGTAGTGCACGCCTGTAATCCCAGCTACTCAGGAGACTGAGGCAGGAGAATCACTTTAACCCGGGAGGTGGAGGATGTAGTGAGCTGAGATCGTGCCACTGCACTGCAGCCTGGGTGACAGAGTGAAACTCCATCTCAAAAAAAAAAAAAAAAAAAAAAAAAGGGAAGGGAAGGGAAAGAAGAAAAGAAAAGCCTAAGCACTTAACCTCTTCCATGAATTTATGTGGAGTCTTGCCAGGGACACAGGTGGGTCAGAGTAAATGACCCCTTAGTGTCCCTTCTAACCTGGTGATTCCATTTGATAAAAGGTCATCTGAATTAATCAGAAAGTTTAAATTGCGTGCCTGAATCAGTGAATCCGTAATGAAAGAGAGAAGTTACCATTTGGAGTGTGAGTTTGAATTGTATCGCACTGGCAGAGCACCAAAGTTATACTACATTTTCAGTGCATCCAGGACAGAATGCACTATCTAAAGTAATAAGCCTTGCTGGCATTGCCCTGAGAGTGTTCCATCTTGTCTTTGAAAAGAGTGATTCAGGGTTGCACGAATGACCAAACTGCAGCCACTTTTAAATTGACCTCGGGCACTAAGGCAGTGAAGCCTTTACTACAAAGCCTTGTGGTGACAGAGGAAATGAGACTGCTTAGGCTTTCACTTCTAAACTCCAGAGGCTCCAAAACAAACACCATAGGATCAGAATCGGGATTCCTAGAACATGAGTGCCCAGAGATAAGCCTGAGGGACTTGTTGTCTCCATCCTGTCATCTGAAAGACAGGACAGGCACCAACTAGAGAATCTGGAGCTACTGTAGTAAACATAACAGCAAAAAGTCTTCCTAAGAAATTAGAGAACTCAGCCAGACTAGAAGTCCAGGTGAGATTCTTGACTCTGAAACTCTCTCTCTCCAATTAAAATCCAATTACTCATCCAGCCCTGGGCTTTTTCATTCCGTAACAGCTTTCATATAGAGCTCCTCTCTTGAATCCTCATTGCATCTCCTTGACTTATTTCTTTTCAAGTTTCCACTGGACTTTTAAAAATAACCTCCTCAGTAGTCTGCCTCTCTTGTCCAGCCCTCAAACCACTCTTCGCAATAGCCAGACTTTCTGAATTGCAGATCTCATCATATCACCTACGGCTTAAGGATCCTCAGATGAGTCTCCTGAATTCCAAAGTTCAGAATTTGTTACAGTAAAAGCATGAAAGATGTTTATAGGGTTGCCAGTGCCCACTTCTTTAGCCATATTCAAATCCCATATCCAAAAGTCTCCTGTTGACCTGGTGTGACTAATTTCCCATTTCTTTAATGAATTATAGTTTTCAAGCCTCTGTGCCTTGACTCATATTACTGAAGTAATATCGGGCTAAAATTCCTCATGACTTTCCAACTCTACTCCCTTCTCCCTACTTCATACTGATATTTATTTTCATATTTCGGTTAAAGCATCACTTCCAACAGGAAGACACCCTAAATCCTTTGGGGTTATTCCAGTATTAATGCTATGTACTTCTAAATTTTTCTGACATAGAGCTATTTTAGTGGCAATTTTCTGTTTTTTTGTCTGCTCAGAATTCATGCCCTCTGTTTCTGATTTTCTTTCTCTGTGATGTGCATTCTTAGGTGGTTTGCCATCTAGAGTGTCCTGCTTCCTTCTGGCCAAGTGGTGAGTTGAGATAAAGCTAGGCAAATTGAGCTTACTCTCTTGAAAATTGAGATCTTGAGTGGAAAGACACCAGGATGGAGAATGGTTAGGGCTGATTACTACCAGCACTGGCAGCCTGACAAAAACAACACTGATTGGTTCCTGCCTTTTATCATGAAGGTTCTCTGGCTCTTGTCCATTTGGAAGCCTTAGTTACTCCAAATTTCCTTCAGTACTGTGACCAACTCCATAGTTTTCATTTAAGTTTCTTTTTGAATTAAGTTAGTGAGAGTTGATTTCTATTGATAACAACTAAAAAATCCTAACAGATACAACTTTTCCAGGATTTATCTCTTTATTTTTCTGGCTCACGTAACAGGCTACCTTCCCTTTAAGGGCAGGGAGTGGGCATTAAACCTTCTCTTAGATGGATACTCATTGTCCAATATAATGCCTGCCTTATAATAAGTGCTGACAAGTAAGTAGATGCACAATTTACCTATTGGAATGAACATGGACAAAAAGCAATCATGAATACCATAGAGGAAGGATATTAATAGCATACAAAATAACTTTGCCATTAACTTTATTTTAACTTACAGTATGTATCAATGATTAGGATGATGATACCGATGACATGCATATCACATTTGCAATTGGCATATACTGGGAAGAATAGAAAATATTATATTAAATGACCAAATCTGATCCCAAACAGTAGAGGCAGGATAAAATGATGACTTGCTTTTTTAACAGCTTTATTGAGATAATTTGTGTACCATAAAACTCACCCATTTAAAGTACACAATTCTCGGATTTTCGTATAATCACAGAGTTGTGAAACCATCACTGCAATATAATTTTAGAACAGTTTCATCACTCCAAAACAAAACCCCATACTCATTAACAATTATTCCCCATTCCCCACATTCAACCCTAGGTGTAGACAATCATTCATCTACTATCTGGATCAAAAGATTTGCCATTCTGGACACTTTATATATACAAAATCAAATAATGTGTAGCATTAGTGGATGCTTCCTCTTTCACTTAGCATAGTATTTTCAAGGTTTATTCAAGCTGTGGCATGTATCCGTACTTCATTACTTCATTCCTTCCTACTGTTGAATAATGTTCCATCATGTGGAATGACTACGTTTCATATATTCATTCATCAAGTGATGGATATTTGGATTTTTTCCACTTTTTGGCAGTTGTAAAAATGCTGCTGTAAGTATTCATGTACAAGTTCTATCTGGATATATGTTTTCCCTTCAGTGTATACTGTAAGTGGAATTGCTGGATTATGTGGTAACTCTGTATTTAACTTATTGAAAAACTGCCAAAATATTTTCCAAAGTAACCATCTTACATTCTCACCCACATTGTATGAAGGTTCCAATTTCTTCATATTCTTGTCAGCACTTACTATTGCCTCATTATTGATAACAACTAAAAAGTCCTGATAGATATAACTATTTCTGGAGCCATCCTTGGATGTGCAAAGTGGTATGCCATTACGGCTTTGATTTGCATTGCTCTAATAAGTAATGATGTTGAGTATATTTTCATGTGATTATTATCTATTTGTATAACTATTTTGGAGAAATATATATTCAATTTTTTGTTTTTTGAGACGCAGTCTTGCTCTGTTGCCCAGGCTGGAGTGCAGTGGTGCTATCTCAGCTCACTGGAAGCTCCGCCTCCCAGGTTCACACCATTCTCCTGCCTCAGCCTCCCGAGTAGCTGGGACTGCAGGCACCCGCCACCACACCCAGCTGATTTTTTGTATTTTTAGTAGAGACGGGGTTTCACTATGTTAGCCAGGATGGTCTTGATCTCCTGACCTCATGATCCACCTGCCTTGGCTTCCCAAAGTGCTGGAATTACAGGCATAAGCCACCACGCCTGGCCATATATTCAAGTATTTTACCAATTTTTAAGTTAGGCTGTCTTTTTATTGTTGAATTGTAAGAACACTTTATATATAATGAACAAAAGTCCCTTATCAGATATATGATTGCAAATATTTTTCTCTCACTTAGTGAGTTTGCTTTTCACTTTCATTATGGTATCATTCAGCAGCACAAATATTTACAATTTATTGTTTAATCATTCATGCTTTTGGTGTTGTATTTTAGAAATCACTGTCCAACCCAAAGTTATGAAGTTAGTGTAATGTTTTCTTCTATGAGTTTTAAGCTTTTACATTTAGGTCAATGATCCATTTCGAGTTGATTTTTGTACATGGTGTAAGGTAGGTGTTAAACTTCATTCTTTTGTATGTAGACATCCAATCGCTTCACACTATTTGTTGAAAACACTATTCTTCCCCCATTTAATTACCTTGGTGCTTTTGTCAAAAATCAACCAACCCAATGCATGGATTTATTTCTGGATTCTCAATTGTTTTTCTATTCCATTGATCTTTATGTTTATCTATATACCAGTACCACATTATCTTGACTTGATAGATTTATAGTCAGTTTTGAAATTGGAAAATGAAAATCTCCTAACCTATTATTTTCAAAATTGTTTTGGCTATTCTGAATCCCTCACATTTCTATATGAATTGTTTATCTCAGCTTGCAAATTTCTACAAAAACAAATAGCTAGCAATTGAGTAAATTTACATTCTATGTGATGACATATAATCTGGTTAAATACATATAAACATTATCAATGATGAGTGGGCTGAACGGAATTGAAGGTCTTTGTCAATTCTGAGATATCAGGCTTCTGAACATTAACCATGTTAAATCAGAATAAAATATCTACTAACAAAGTGTCAGGAAATAAATAATTAATTTAATTCCTAAACTGGCAATTTCCTTTACTTCCTTGGTAACATCAAGTCTCAGAGCCCTCTTCTTATTTGCCCATGTTTCCTCACTGTCATCACCATCAAGCATTAATATTTCTAGCTATTCATGATGAAGCTGTTTGCTCAATATTCTGATTTAAGCTCACTTGGAAGAATAGTAATAATTTTTATTTTAATTAGAGTGACAGTAAAGGTTTTCTGTCCTCAGATGGCAGCCTCCATTGATCTACTTCTCTTTATAGAACCAGCATCTAGGCTCTGATATTTCATCCTTAAGGCTCTGATTTCCCAAGCTAGTCCCAAGGCATGAAAAGGTGGTTTTATAACAGCTCCCAGATGACATTCATCTGGTTGTTCTCCCATTGGTTATTGCAATACTTCTAAACTTTTTCTTAAGATTCTTTCTAATTTCATCACCAACATTTTCTTAAAAAGCCCCAGAAAATGTCTCACAGATGGCCACAAGGACCATCTTCTTGGTTATTCATTATCATCTGCCGTTTTCCTATTATCCAGTTACAGCTCCGTGGAGATGTGTCTGAAGCTTCAAATACACAGAGGCTGAGAAGGGTCCACATATCTCTGATGACTGTTCTTTATCTCAACTCCTACCTGTACTCCATTCTCAAGGCCACATGCTGCTGAAGTTGTGTTCTACTTCTCCAGACCAGAAGTCTTAGTAATAATAGTAAAGATGTTAGTATTATCATTAATAATAGTTATTTGTTGATTATAATTTCTTTTAATTCCTTATTCACGCTTTTAATGATTTTTAAAGGACCTCTTACCCCCTTGGTTTTTACTTACTTTTAGGAATTCCTTTTATACTGAATTTTATGTTGGCTTTTGTTTTTGCAAGTAATTTTTTTATGGTACACTGGAAAAAATATATCTACTATTATTATCTATTTTCCATGGTAAACTTTATTAATGATTTCCTTCATTAAATAGATATTCTTAATTTTTAAATATTCACAATTACCAATTTTTACTTTTATGTTTTTCCTTTTGCCATCTTATTTAAGAAGTTCTTCATCACTCCTAGGTGATAAAGATTTTCTCCAATTTTTTATTTTTATTTTTTGAGTTGTGTAGATTTATCTTCCACATTTAAATCTTTAATCCATGGAGTGGCACTGTCTTTTATGGTGTAAGCTACGAATTAAGCTTTTTTTTCTATAAATTTAGCCAGTTTTCCTTCCTCTGTGATTTAAATCAAATTACAATATGCAAATGAGTATTACTTTAAGCAAGTGAGTATTATTTTATTAATTTACTTTTCCTATTCTTTAGCCCATTTATTTCTTTTGTTTTGGTATCAGATTTTTCATGTTTTTTTTTTTTCTATTTCTTTTTGCAGTGAATTTGCAATATACCCAGAGGAAATGCTCTCATTACTTTTCTTTTAAAAAATATTATCTATAGCACTTTCATCTTTCCTTATGTTTTGGAGTAAAAGTTTCAATTTTGTCAAAATGTTAAGATTTTTATTAAGATTACACTGAGTTTATTGATGAAATCTGGAAACTATTGGCCTCTTTGTAAATTAAATTGAATAATCCAGGAACATATTTCTTTCTATTTGTTTTCAATTTGCTTTTAGGTCAATTAATGAAGCTTAACATTTCTGTCGTAAAAGTGTTTTTGCAATCTTTGTCAGATTTTTTTTTTTGGAAACTTTAGATATATTTCTATTGCTGTTTGAATGTTACATGTTTTATACTATTTTCTAGATAATTACTGTTGGTAAAGGGACACTATTGATTTTTATAAATTGATTTTATATCAGATAGCCTAATTATTCAACTAAGTCTAATATTTCATCTTGGGAGTATGCTGGATTTCCTATATAGATGACCATCTTACTCGAATCCTAAATTTTATTTGTCCTCTTCTAATCTTTACATTTCTTATTTCTTCTTTTTCCTTGCAGCATTAGTCAGGAAATTCAATACTATGTTAAACAAGAGTGATTATAAAAGACATCATTATCTGATTCACAAACCTGAAGCAATGTGGTTGAAATTTTTGTATTAAATATGAAATTGTTGTAGGTTTTAATTATATGATCTTTTGATCTTTATTAAGTTAGGGAAGTTTCATTCTACCACCAATTTTCTGAGTTTATACCAAAAATTAACATTGAAATTTAGTAAATGAATCTTTTGAAGCAATTAAAACAGTTATATGGATTACGATAATTATTTGGCAGATAAATAAATCAAAAACCATAACATACACACACACAATTGAATATTATTCAGCTTTAGAAAAGGAAATCCTATCATTATAAAACATGGATGAACTTGGAGGATATTATGCTAAGTGAATTAAGCCAGACACAAAAAGAAAAATACTATATGATCACAGATCTTTGTGGAATCATTTTTTAAAGAGTCAAATATACAAAGATAGAGACTACAACAATGAAAAGATATAAATCAGAGGATACAAAATGGTAGATATGTAAGATGAATGTCTAGAGACCTAATGTACAACATGAGGGCTACAGGTAATAATATTGTGCAGTATTTGGAATTTTTGCAAAATGGGTGGCTTTTAGCTGCTCTTGACAACAGAAAACAAGGGTGTGGGGTAAACATTTGAGATGATGGATGTGTTAATTTGCTTCACTATAGTAACCATTTTACTACCTATGTGTGCCCCACAGTATACCTTATATATATACAATACAATTTATTTTTAAATTTAAAACATAAAATACTATAAACTACAAAATATAGTTATATGATTAGTTTTATATGTGGTGATAGATAACACGAATCTATAAATGTCTTATTTTACATTTTCTTTATTCAATATATATTAGCCTCATCAAAACTTCAGTTTTCTAAAACCTGTTTTTTTAGTTTTCTAAAAAGTCTTTTATAAGTTAGGAACCATCTATCCCTTGAAAGTATGGAAGAACTCAGCTATGAAGCTATTTGGACTTGAGGCATCGTTTGAGGAAAGCCTGAAATTACCATTTCAATTTCTCTAATGATTATTGATCTATTCAGGGTTTTTACTCTTCTTGCTCCAATTTCGGCCTTTAATATTTTTATACAATTGTCTCTCTTCTTTCTAGATTTCAAATATATTCAAATGTATTACTGTATAGCTGCTATAAGAAATTTGTATTTTTTTAAACCCCTTCTGTACATATATTCATTACTTTTTTCTATATCATGTTGATTTTATATTCTCTTTTATTTTGTTCTATATGTCTTGCCAGAGATATCTTTACCATATGAATCCTTTAAAAATACATTTTTTGCTAATATTCTTTATGTATTATTGGGTTTACTTATTCATTTACTTATTAAATATTGATTGAACCACCTGTCATTTGCTTGGCACTGTTCTGGGCACCCAGATTTATCAATGAACAAAGCAGACTAAAATCTCTGCCCCTGGGGATTGCATGCTCATGTATTCTCTAATTATGATTGGCTGCTCTCTTGCTTCATTAGCTTTCTTCTTCTGTTTGTTTTGTCCAACTTTTTAAACTGAATGCTTACTAATTTCTCTCTTAGAAATGCATTTGCATTGCCATTCAGTGCTAAATTTATTATGTATTATCTCTTCTATGATTTCTTATTGATATACGCTCTATTTTTAGCTTTCAATTAATTATGTTTAACTTATAAGTGTATATTAAAATATCATTTTAAATTTATTAGTAACTGTCTCTTCCCCTAACCCATATAGTAATTGAAGATATCTCAGTAGCCTCAGATGTGTATCATCTTCACTTCTCTAGGCAATATGTACCGTCTTTGCTTCTTTAGACAATAAACGACAGAATTATTTACTCATTCCTAATTTCATTTACTTATTTCATGTACATTTCATGTGTGTGCATGTCTGTGTCTGTGTGTTTCTGCTAGAAATTATTTCTCTTCTTGCCTGAGTACTTCACCCAAGAATTTTCTGAAAGAGGGTTGTGTAGGGTAAACCTCATGAGAACTGAAAATAGCCTTATTTTTTAAATTTATCTTATAATAAATTTTAAGTTTAATTTTGTTTAACACTTTGAAAGTATTGCCCCTTTAGTTTTCCTTGTATTGCTGTGGAGAAGCTAAATATTAAATGATCTGCTTTTTTTCTGAAAAATTTTAGTATATTATTATTGTCATTTTTATTCTTATCATTCACCGTAAGTTGTCTATATTGTGGATTTTCCTTATCTAATTTTTCAGCACACTGTAATTAATATTTTTCAACCTGAGGTCTTTCATTATCCTCTAATCTAATTAACTCTCACCCCTTATTCCATAAAATATATTTTCACCTTCATTTATGTCCTTTCTTTCCTTTATAAAACCTTATCATAAAAACGTGAAAACTTACAGTTCTCTTCTTTATATCCCTTAACTTAAAAAAAAAAAAATTCTATCTCTCTGTTCCTTCCTGGTGTCTTGTGGTAGCACCCAAACCCCATATTGTAGGTCGTACTATGTTTTAGCTGGATACATTTTGCTATTTATCCTTTCTATTGAATTTTTAATTTTAATTCATATTTTTATTTCCTGTGTGCCCCTTGAGTCAATTTTATAACTGCTGGGTCCTCTCTTTTCTTCTAGTATCCACCCTGTTGTTCTGATGATGACTCCTTGCTGTTATTGCTCCACTAATTCACATAGCAAAAGCTCTCCTGTGTCTTGTCCTCTCAGTGCGGATGACAATGGAGTTTTCCCCCACAGTAGTCTCCATATGCTCCTTTTTTTGGTCAAAACCACTTCTTATGTCTCCAAGATTGTTCACATTGTGTTGCTTTTGTGTATCTAACACTTCTCTCCTATGTTATACCACTAGGACAAGCTTTGGGAGACAGAGGCATATTATACTAATTCACTATCTTGTCAGGGACTAAAAATCAAAATTATTATTTTATATCAAGGGTAGAAAGCAAGAGAGGCAGGGAGGTGGAGCATGAGTCCTGGCAGAAGATCCACCTGGCCAGGCTGGGTCCCTTTCATGCATGTCCCAACAACTTCCTCGGACCTGATGAAGATTGAAGACCTGGGACAGTGACGTAAAAATCAAGCAACAAGGAAATAAATTCCAATGACAAGTAACATTTTGACTGAGAAACCATTATCCTCTTCCCTGGATCGATATTATTATTTTATACTTAAAAAAGCGGTGACTGAAAGATCAAAAGAAAATAGTCTCGCTCTCATCTAGGCAATCCAACCCGGAGGGTTTCAGGAGGCACATTGATTGATCCTGAGCAACTGAAGCCTTCAGAATTTGTTTTCTTCTTGCTTCTGTCTTCTTCCTTCTATTTGCCCTTATTTATACACACACACCAATACACATTTATTTCACCTGAATTCCGCATTACATAAAAGCTGACTTCCCATGAACCATGCACAGGTTGTCACCAAGGATTCTTCATTGTCTCCCACATTTTCTGCCACCTAATTGTAAAGAGCACCTTATGCTGCATTCTAGATGTATATGCAGTAATATAGGTATATGTATATATATGCATGCTATTTAATAATAAACTATTAAATAATAGTATAGCATTATATACTATCCTGTAATATTTAATATTTAATAAAGTATTCTCAGCTTATCTGCATTATTCTGTATACTATATTATTCTATATGTTATGCAATGGTCTCATACTATTCTATATATTATATACTATAGAATATAATATATATTCATACTATTCTATACTATAGAATATAATATAGTATATATTATATTCTATAGGATAATATAGTATATATTATATTCTATAGGATAATATAGTATATATTATATTCTATAGGATAATAATATAGTATATATTATATTCTATAGGATAATATAGTATATATTATATTCTATAGAATAATACAGTATATATTATATTTAATAATATATGCTATATTATTATTTACTATAGTATATAATAAAGTAAAATTTAAGTTCACCTGGTTTTCTTCTGGTGTTTTCTACAGGTCTTTGGCTATCTGTACATGTATATCATAGAAAAATAGGATGTGGAATTCCCAGTGGTTTTCTTATGTTAATAGTGCTGATGTTAAAAACTACCAGTCCTGTTTCTTCAAAGCCCAGCCACACACTTCCTTTTTGCTTTGGGGAGGTAGAGGAAAGAAACAGAGAAAATAGGTAGAGCCAACTGTTGAGCTACGACTTCTCAGGCAACTCTAACATAGTTTTCATCATGCTCTGCCAAAATGACAGATCCCTCTTTCATGTGCTGCTGAGGGAGGCGAAAAGCAAAAAACTGAAGAGGTATAGGAAGCCAAGGGGAGATTCCTGTGCTGGAAGTGGACTGGTATGTATGCAGGCTCTATTCAACCCAGACACTTTAGGAACATTATTTCCATCTGATCGTCCCAACAGCACTATTCATTATATGTTATTATGAACTTTTCATAGATAATGACACTGAACTCAATGAATTTCAATATTGTCCTGATTTCATGAGTAATAGTGGAGGGACCAGGAATTCCTCAGAGGCATGTCTGAACATAAAGACTCTGTCCACTCACCACAAAATCAGAGAAGAAAGGATTCTTGCCGTAAGACAGGGCTTACTACTCAGGGTTTGTCCTTGATTAAATATGGGAAGTTTACCTGTGATACCCCCGACCTGTAACTTTTCTTTTTGAGGCTTGATCTTCTCTCTGTAATAGCCAGCACCCCTCCATTTGTGCATCCAGGGCTCTCAGCTTGCCTGCATTTTCTATAAGAGGACCATCTACGATAAACTGATTCTCACTTAGGTGTTAGCTAAGAAGTTGTTTTTGTTATTGTTTTTGGTTTTGGTTTGTTTGTTTTGACTTTCCTAGAGAACCATAGATAAAAGGAGAAATTGTTTCTTTAATATTTGCTATTAATTCAAAGAAATGAATCTCTAAATGTAGAATTTCCATCTCTTGAACCTTAGCAAAAAACATATAGATGTTAAATTTGCTGTTAACAAAATGAAGTTAAATCTAGCCAATTTCCAATGTCACATGGTCTGGTTGGCACCAGAAAGCCTAGTATCTGAGTACACAACAGAAAGCAAGTCAGGTGGTCTTTAAACAACACTCCCCTGAGACAATCAAGGTGGAAATAAAGAAATCTCCAAAGTTTAGCGAGCAGATGTTTATCTTGCTAGATACCGTCAATAGTTTTCTGTAGCTACTTTTTTAAGGTAGCTAATGTTTAATTTGAGTAACCTTGTGGAAAGACCTGTTTAAGTGGCACTATCAAACAATAGCAGCAAGAGGAGAGATAAGAAGAAAGTAAAAAAGGATTATTAAAGAAATGCTGGGGGTGAAATTTATCTCTTTGAACAAATCAGGGTGCACTAAGTTAATGGAAAAATCCTATAATGGATGGACTGATAGTAAACTGTTATTTTCCAGAAGTTAAAAGCATGTGATTTTTACCCTGATTTGGTGGCAGGGAGTTGGGGACAGGAGGCTGTGAATTTCAGATTATTATGTTCATAATATATTTTCCAAGATACTGGCATTCCAAATACCTTTTTAAAAATATTACATAATGAGGTTGCAAAGGATGAAACTGAAGGGGAGGGACAGAGACTGCCTATCCTGAGCTTCTATCCATAATTTATCTCTGTAGGAAGAAAATCTCTTGATCCCATTTTCAATTCTAGTACATCTAACAGCAACACCAGAATAAGATTTGACCTACTAAGTTCTCTGTTACATTGGAGTTGTTTAGATTCACCAGAGTATAAAAAATATATATAGAAAGACTAATTACAAAATAGAGGCTAAGTTTGTCTTTCAGTATTTCTATTATTTGGTTAGTCCAGGCTCAGCCCCTAGAATCTGAATTTGTCAGGCTTCTGAGCCCAAGCTAAGCCATCATCACCTCTCAGCCCCTAAACTTTGAATTTGTCAGGCCTCTGAGCCCAAGCTAAGCCATCATATCCCCTGTGACCTGCATGTGTACATCCAGATGGCCTGAAGCAACTGAAGAACCACAAAGGAAGTGAAATAGCCAGTTCCTGCCTTAACTGATTACATTCCACCATTGTGATTTGTTCCTGCCCCACCCTAACTGGTCAGTTGACCTTGTGACATTCCTTCTCCTGGACAGTGAATCTCAGGAGCTCCCCATTGAGCACCTTGTGACCCCCGCCCCTGCCCACAAGAGAAAACCTTCTTTAACTGTAATTTTCCACTACCTACCCAAATCCTATAAAACTGCCCCACCCCTATCTCCCTTTGCTGACTCCTTTTTCGGACTCAGCCTGCCTGCACCCAGTTGATTAAAAAAGCTTTATTGCTCACACAAAGCCTGTTTGGTGGTCTCTTCACACGGACACGAATAACAGAATTTATATGCAGTAAAATTTCCAATGTGTTCCTCAGATTATTACAGAAGAGAATTAATAATGTGCATATATTGATGCTTTATTTGTACCATTTTTGAAGCAAAAGAGTTGAAGTAAATAATTCAAGATTCTATTTGACCAGTCAGCTTGTATTTTTAAGGGCTTAATAAGTAGCTGTCTCTGAGGAGGTTTAGAGAAGGGCTGTCAGAGATGGGTAACTTTTCTTCAGGTACTTAGAGAAGATGAAGGGTAACAAGACAGGCACCAAGCAACTGGAATGGTGGAGAAAGATGCTGTGGCTTCTGACTACTTGCCTGTGGTCTTTTGTGTTAACCAACAATACAGAATTACTAGACTTTTCCATAGAGATAAAGGGCTATGAAAATAGTTTGGACCAGGCACGGTTGCTCACACTTGTAATCCCAGCATCACTGGAGGCTGAGGTGGGTGGATCACTTCAGCTCAGAAGTTGGAGACTAGCCTAGGCAGCATAGTGAAATCTTGTCTCTACCAAAAAATATAAAATATTAGCTGAGGTGGGAAGAGGTTTGAACCCAGGAGGCAGAGGTTGCAGTGAGCAGAGATTGCACCACCATACTCCAGCCTGGGTAAGAGAGTGATACCCTGTTGAAAGCAAGGAGGGAAGAAAGGAAGGAAAGAAGAAGGAAGAAAGGGAGGGAGGGAGGAAGGAAGGAAGGGAGGGAGGGAGGAGGATGGAAGGACGGAAGGTAGGAAGGAAGGAAGGAAAATAAAATAATTTGAACAAGTAGCTGTGTGTCCCAATTGCTTATGAAGTTCTAAAAGTTCAGATAGATAGGCTCCACTCTATATAAAATAAATCAGAACATCTCTTGGTGTTATGGGCTGAACATGTGTAACCTCCAGATTTATTTGATGAAGCCCTAACTCCCAGTGTGATGGTGTTTGGAGGTGGGGCCTTTGGGAGGTAATTAGGATTAAATAAGGTCATGAGGATGGGACTCTCGTGATGAGATTAGTGGCCTTATAAAAGACACCAGAGAGCTTGTTCTCTCTCTCTCTCTCTCTCTCTCTCTCTGTATTCACATAAGGAAGAGCTCATGTGAGCACACACCAAGAAAGGGATTGTCTGCAACCTAAGAACCTAAGAGGACAGCCCTCCCCAGAAACTGACCATGCCAACACCCTGATCTCAGACTTCCAGCCTTCAGAACTGTGAGAAATAAATTTCTGTTGTGAAAGGCAGGAGTTTGTTGGGAAATGAGCTCCTAGTCTTTTTGCCTTTACTTAAACTACTTTGGTAGCATATAATTGGGTTTTTCCCCCCTTGTCTCATTGCCCTCCAACCATTGAGCTGTAGTCACTTCTGCTTCTATAGGAGGGTGAATACAACCCAGGAAAAAAAGAAAAAAAATGGATTTAATCACATGAAATTTCCCCTGACCGTTGCCAAAAAAGAAAATATGTGTTGGAATCTTAACCAGCCAGAATGTGCCCTTGTTTGGAGATAAGATCTTGATAGAGGTCATGAAGTTAAAATGAGGTACAGAGTTGGCGTTGAAACTATGTTAAAAAAAAAAAAAAAAAGGGGCAGCAAATCAGATTTATTTTCAAAGGAGGGTAAAAACAATGTTCAGGACGATCACAGTTTTAGTAGTTCAGATAGGTTCATACACAAGCCACATTTTCTTCAAAAATACCCACAATTCTGTTTGCTGGATTATTAGAAATGGAGTAGGAGGATAAGCAATAATAAAAGTTCCAGCAGAGTGAAACAGTAAATAGTATGTACAAATCCTTGTAACTGAACCTGATACCACACGTTCAAGTTGTGAGAGGTCTCTCTTGGGCATGCTTTATATAGGCACTGATTCCATTCGTGAAGGTTCTGTACCTATGACCTAATCACCTCCCAAAGGCCCCACTTTCTAATACCATCACCTTGGTGGTAAGGATTTCAACATATGAATTTGGGGTTAGGGGATGCAGTTGTTCAATCCATAGTAGGTTGTGGGTCTGGAGAAGCAACAATTCTCCCTCAGCCTGAGCTTGGGCTCTCTACTCAAGTAGGCAGGTTTCAGTGCGTCTTTTATAAGAAGGAATATGGATTTATTCTACTTTCATTTAACTTAAAGTCATAGTGATGACTCTTTCAGAACATTGGAAGTCTATGGTTAAAAAGGGATCCGAGTTTATAAGTTCAGAAACATAAAACAGCCAGGAATGTTCAGAAGGTAACTCCAGCTAAAATAATTAAGCCTCTCCATGATGTAGTTTGGATCTGTGTCCTCACCAAATCTCATGTAAAATTGTAATCCCCAATGTTGAAGTTTAGGCCAAGTGGGAGGTGATTGGATCATGGGGGCAGAGTTCTTATGAATGGTTTAGCACCATCTACCCTTGCTATTGTGTAGTGAGTGAGTTCTCATGAGATCTGGTTGTTTAATAGTGTGTGACACCTCTCCCTACCACCACTCTCTTGGTCCTGTTCTGCTGTGTAAGACACCTGCTCCCACTTTGCCTTCCACCTTGACTAAAGGCTCCCTGAGGCCTCTCCAGAGGCAGATGCTGCCATGCTTCCTGTACAGCCTGCAGAACCATGAGCCCATCAAACCTCTTTTCTTTATAAATTACCCAGTCTCAGGTATTTATCTATAGCAGTGTGAGAATAGACTAATACATACCACAATGCACAGAAAGTATATCAAGCAGCCTTACCTCAAAGAGCAGGAAGAATATTTTTTCTGAAAACTATTTGATTTTCTTTCCCTACACTATTGTAGTTCAATTCTTCCCTGAAGCCTATTCAAAGGTGAGGATGGAAAATAATGACTCAAGAGATCAACACAAATATCATCCCAAGCAGAATAACCCTTTTCCATGAGCTTGCCACCATTGTAGCCTTCAGTTTTACATGACTTCTGGTCAAACTATGTAAATAATTAAAATATTTTTGCTTTAAAAGCTTTTGTTAGTCTTTAGGCTCAATGTAGACATCTAAATAAATAGTCGTAGGGCAAATATCTGAAAGAGTAAGTGTTCTGGCATCAGACAGAACTTGATTTGAGTTTGAATTCCATCACTCTTGTGCAAGATATGCAGCATCCCAGAGATCTAAACATCTCATCTGTAAAATAAAGCTGATTATATCTGACCTCAGTGATTTATTGGAAAGAACACATCACATTACACTTGTAAAATTTTGAGCACAGTGTGTGGCACAATTAGTAAAATTAACTATCATAAAGAAAACAGTATTTTTGAAAAGAGTGCTAGGTAATATGTTAAATAAAGAAGGCTGAGAAAATAGTTGTGTAGGCCTGCAGAAAAAAAAAAATCATTTTCTATTAACCACTCCATAAGCCAATTTATCATTGAGAGAAGGATTTGGCTTGATAATGAAATTTGTAGAATAAGCAAACTCTAGTTCTTGACAGAACTTTACAATCAGAATCTTTCAAATGATCAAACTATACCATAGACTGGGCAGCTTGAACATTTATTTCTCACAGGGCTGGAGACTGGGAAGCCCAAGATCAGGGTGCCAGGAGATTGGGTGTCTGGTGAGGGTTCTCTTCCTGGTTTCCTCACGTAAGAGAGAGAGAGAAAGCAAGCAAACTCTCTTCTATGTCTTCTTTTAAGGGCACTAATCCCATTATGAGGGCTCTTCCTTCATAATCTAATTTTTCCCAGAAGTCCCACCTTCAAATACCATCACATAAGGGATTATTAGTTTTGTCGGGGGGTTGGGGGGTGCGGGGTACAAACATTCAGTTCCTAGCTCTTGCTCCAGGTCAAACAATCACTAGTCAGAGCCAGCACTAAGCTACATTTCTCATATGACTCTACCACAATATATTAGACCTTGATTTATATTTGCTGAAAGACTGGTCTCATTTCTTTTTGAGATTTACACATTTATAAAATTATAAAGCTGATTTAGGACTGTTAATTCCAAGTAACGTGTCACCCAAACAATTGCACATTGGTTTGACAAACAACATTTCAATCCATCAGAAAAGTTTAGGTTGATGCCTGCACATATTCCAGAGACATGAAAGTGGAGGATAGTGCTTTTAAAGCAAACAAGCCTGAGGTGTGTTATTAAAGGACACTTGCTTTGGAATGGAACTCTGGAGTGTTTAATTATCAACATGTGCCTTTCCATCCCCGGCCTATTAAATCATCTGGCCTGCTAATAATAGCCTGTTTAGCCATCAGGAAAAGATGGATGAGTTTTAGTTCCCATTTTCAAATCCAAGGGATCTGCCCTGTTTCTGAATTATCTGCAGATGAAGATTAGTCACTGAGGCATCTGTAGGTTGTGCAGAGGACATTGGAGTCCTGGCCAGGATATTTATCCTCAGCAATGTGCTCCTCCCTCTCCTTCAGGCCTTCCACTGGTGAAAAGAGACTGAAAGAGCCAAACTTAAAACGTGAGGAAGGGAATCTTACCAATTAAATGCTCTTTTTAGCATTGCAAACTGAATGTAATCACTTCCTGTGTTTATACTGTCTGTGAATAGATCATGTATTTAGCTTTGCAAAGGAAGTTTTACATGTAATACCACTGCTTTCCCAAAGCCAGCTGTTTGGGTGTTTGTTTTAATCCATATCCAGTGTTCCCATTACCTGTTGATATGTAACAAACTATTTCAAATCTTAGTGGGCTAAAAAGGCAGTTTCTTTGGATCATGATTTTTGTGGAAGAGGAATTGGGGAAATGCTTAGCTCGGTGTTTCCTTTCTGATTCCTGAGATGTTAGCTGAGGTGGCATGGCTAGTACTAGTGGATGCATTTTTTTTTTTTTTTTTTTTTTTGAGACGGAGTCTCGCTCTGTCACCCAGGCTGGAGTACAGTGGCGCAATCTCGGCTCACTGCAAGCTCCGCCTCCCGGGTTCACGCCATTCTCCTGCCTCAGCTTCTCCGAGTAGCTGGGACTACAGGCGCCCGCCACCACTCCCGGCTAATTTTTTTGTATTTTTAGTAGAGACGGGGTTTCACCATGGTCTCGATCTCCTGACCTCGTGATCCACCCGCCTCGGCCTCCCAAAGTGCTGGGATTACAAGCGTGAGCCACTGAGCCAGGCCAGTGGATGCATTTTTAAGATGGCTCCCTCACATGGCTAGCAAGTTGGTGTTAGCTGTTGGCTGAGAACTTGGCCTAGTCTTTTGTTAGGGTAACTTGGTTGTGATCCATAAAGGCCCACTGACAGGATGCTTGGGCTTCCTCATTGGCAGAGCAGTAGAGTTCCTAGAATGAGTATTCTTTCAGTTGAGTGTAATCTGCAAGACTCATTCTGACCTAGCCTCAGAAGTCCCAGAAGACCACTTTCACTGCATTCATTGATCAGCCAAATTATTTAAAGCAACTCAACTCCAAGAAGATAGAAAATAGACTCACCCCTTCAGTGGTAGTTTAGCAAAGATATAGCAGACATCTTTAACCTATCACATCAAGAAAAACTGTAATTGCTAGATTTTTAACTACCCCCTCCACTTTACACATTATCTGGTGATTCTCAGAAGCATCAAAAATATGTATTTAATTTATTCATTGCATCTCTTTCCACTCATAATATTTAATAAACACTTTCTGATTGCTTTGAACCTGTGGTTCAATCAATCAATCAATCAATTCCATTTCTTTTTCTGATGATTACTTCTTTCCTTCCTAACCATTCCCATATTGAGTACAGTACTTCAAATGCCATTCTGGATCCTGAATAACTAATCTACTCAGTAACAAATAATGTAATCTTCAACATAACATTCTCTCTGAGAGAGTGCAAGGCAGACAATGGAGACAACAATTCAAAAACACTTTCCAAGTTGAAGTACAATCTTAACAATGGCAGTATTTTTGAGATATTTAGGTGGCTTTCACACTGTCCTTTTTTTATGCCCCAAGGTGTAAGGGTAACAAAGCAGTTTTCCAGATCTTATCAGTAGACCCAAAAGTAGAAATTAACTAGTAGTAAAAATCACTTATATTAAACCCCTTTCTTTTGCATATATTTGCATATGAATACCTAATTGTTTTGAAGTAACAAGAGAACAATGGAGGAAAAAAAGGGGGCTTGAGGCTGCAACAGCCACCTGGGAGACTGTATTTTAAAAGTCTGTATTTTTACATATTTGATTTTATTTCATAAAGAGAAAGGTGTACTGAGTCATGCACGCAAAGTACTACCAAAAGAATTAAAGTGGGAGAAAGTTTCAACCTAATGATGCTATTTTCTGATAGACACCTCTTTAATTCTTCCCACTTAAATCTTGAATAACAAAGCCTTGTAATGTGTATAGAAACCAAAATTCTACAGATAGTGCTAAAGCAATTTTTAAGATTCCCTTAACAAGCTCTTAAGTTGATAATGGCCCCTGTTTGAACTTGTATTTTTAAATAAGTAGTTGTGTAACATTTCTTTAGTATACAGAAAACACTGTACACTATCAGTAGGATCAGGTGGCCTTCCTTTCCTCTACTTTGTTGTCCTGAACAATTCAGCTCTGGCCCCAAATTAGCATCATCCACTCAGCAAAACAAATGCCCCGTATTTAACTCCTCTTACTCTTGTTACAATTTAGCAAACATCTGTGTTTTCTTGAGCATGCTTTGTGGCATTTACTCCTACAATTGATTTTTTTTTTCCCACTTAACATTTATCCCTCTTCTGATAATGGCACCTTGATTTTTCTTTATACAACCTCATCTCATAGTCTCAGTCTCAGTGGCTTCTGATGAGACTCACCGCCAGCTCTAAGAATTGAGCCAAAAAAGGGAGGCATAGTTCAGAAATAGAGAGAAATAAATCAGAGTAAGATAAACATAAGAAAAAGGAGAAGAAAAAGACAAAGGGAAGAAGTGGAGCTGGGACACTGATGACATTGTTTGAGATCTTGGATCCAGTCATGCTTCAAACTGTATTTTTCAGTTATACAAGCTAATTAATATTTGCTCTAAAACACACACACACACAGACACATATGCATACATGCACACAGACATATTTATTTATTTATATATTTATTTATTGGGATTTGCTTAAGCTGGTGTGATTTGAGTTCCTGTCATTTAAAATTAAAGTTTGAAATTAGGCTTTACCAATACAGCCATTTACCAATTCAAAATATATTAGCAAAGTATTTCTTCTAGTTATTTATAGAACTGTTCTTGAAATGTATTGTGAAATCTGAACTAGTACATAAAATTGACTTCACTGGCTTTAATATATGTGCAAACCAATAAAAGGCAGCCTGTTCAAATTACTTATATTTATTATGAGATTATTCAGTATTACTAACCAAAATAAAATTACTAAATGTGCGTAAATTAAACTTTTCTATTAATATACAACACACTCGTGTATTTTTACAGAGTCAGAATAAAAGGCCACAAAACCACAAACCTGTAGGTGGGTGCACATCCATTAGCATTCCTATAAATACGTGTATTTGGTGGCTTTGCTAGAGTAACAAACTACCTCAGAATCGCGGTGTTATATGAAACAAAGGTATGTTTCTTGTTCATATTGCATGTAGGCTTCAGGCTACCTGAGGATCTGCTCCCATTGTGCTCTGCTCTATCAGTCTTCTCAGCTAGACTTCCAGGCTAAATAAGCAACCTCTATTTGGAAAGCACCATTCTCAGAGCAGGAAGCAGAAGCAAGATTACCATGTCATCCTATTTAAAGCTTCTGCTCCAACATGGCTTATATCATATTCACTCAAATTGCACTAGACAAATTTAAGAACAGGACAGGAAATTTCATGCCATCTACACAGCTGTACTGCCAATTACAAGGCAAAAGCAAGGATCTATAAGTGCTTACAAATATGAGAGTCAATGATTTTGAACACTAATATTACCTGACAAAAGAGACATGTCCTGTCTTTACCTAGCTGCTTTCTAATACACTGCTGTGGCTTAAGGGTAGTACCCAGGTATTCATTGCAATTTTAGAGTCACTAAATGTAAGAATTTATCTTCAAGTTGTAGAATCAAAAAGGGAAAATTTCTCCTTTACCCTCTGAAGACTTAGTGAAAATGAATTTACAATAGTCAGATTAATAGGAGAAAAAGGCATACAAAATTGATCTAACAGGCAAGGGAGAAATATCACGGGAGAGTGAGTGCTCAATTTTTTTTAAAAAAAGAGAAAACCAAATTCTAGTTTTGTTTCAATGTACTTTTGATATTAAGGCTCAATATTAAAACCCTTTAATAAATTTATTTAGCTTGAGTTCATTTAAGATTTTCTTTTACTCTCTTTTATTTTTCCAACTTTTTATATTCATTCGTTTTGCCTATAAGAATTTTTCTCCACTTGTTCATTTTGAAACAATATTTAAGCATACTCTACACTAGACAAAATTAATTTTTCTTAAAATCCATTATCTTCATGCATTCCTTGCAACCTTCCTCACCAAAAACACATCCCTGTACGCTCTATGTACAGAACTGTTTTTCTTATTTTTAGTAGTTTTAATTAACTACATTAATTAGAATTTCAATTTTTAGCAATTGTAAACCAACATTCTGTAGACTTATGAACATCATTTTATAATTTATAAAAATGTATCTTTCTTAATGGAACTTTTTAAAAAAAATTGGAACAGAACATATTTACTAACAGATCTAAATATATTTTGTTTCCTTGTAATAAGAAGCCAAAAGCAGATAAACTTAAACCTCTTGTTAATGTTTTAGTATTGTATATTACTTAGAAATAACCTAGAAATGTGATGAATATCTATCATTAACTTAGCAAAACTAGAAGGGTGTATTGCTAAAGTGACTTGGGAAATCTTTTAAGTAAATACAAGTATGATTATCCGTGAAAAAATATATTTATCAACTTCTATCCCATTTACATCTATTTTATTTATTAATCCTTAAAAATTATGCTTGGAAAATTTTTACTTTATTTTATTTCATTTATTTTGAATTTCAGTAGTTTTGGGTAAAAGTGGTTTTTGGCTACATGGATGAATTGTATAATGGTGAAGCCTGAGATTTTCGTGTACCAATCACCCAATGTACTATACATCATACCCAATATGTAGTTTTTTAATCCCTCAGCCCCTTCCTACCCACCTGACTTTTGAGTCTTCACTGTCCACTCTGCCACTCTGCATGCCTTTGCAGACCCACATCTTAGCTCTCACTTATAAGTGAGAACATGTAAGTTTTCCATTCCTAAGTTACTTCTCTTAGAATAATGGCCTCTAGCTCTATCCAAGTTGCTGCAAAAGACAATATTTCATTCTTTCCTTATAGCTGAGTAATATTCTATGTGTCTATATACCACGTTTTCTTTATTTATTTTTTTTTTTTTAGACAGAGTCTCACTCTGTCGCCAGGCTGGAGTGCACTGGCACGATCTCGGCTCACTGCAACCTCTCGGATTCAAGCAATTCTCCTGCCTCAGGCTCCCAAGTAGCTGAAACTACAGGTGCAAGCCACCATGCCCAACTAATTTTTGTATTTTTAATAGAGACGGAGTTTCACCATGTTGGCCAGGATGGTCTCAATCTCTTGACCTCGTGATCCTCTCCCTCGGCCTCCCAAAGTGCTGGGATCACAGGCGTGAGCAACCACGCCTGGTCCATATTTTGTTTATCTACATTTTGGCTGATGGAAACTTAGGTAGTTCCATATCCTTCCAATTGTAAACTGTGCTGTGATAAACATATGCATGCAGGTATTTTTTTTTTTATAAGGACTTCTTTTATGGGATGGTAGATACCCAGTAGTTGAATTGCTGGATTGAATGGTAGATCTGCTTTTAGGTACTTGAGAAATATTCACACTGTTTTCCATAGAGGTTGTACTAATTACATTCCCACCAACAGCATATAGGCATTCCCTTTTCACCATCCATGCCAACATATATTGATTTTTGACGTTTTAATGATGGCCACTCTGGATGGGGCAAGGTGGTACCTCATTGTGGTTTTAATTTGCATTTCCCTGATGGCTAGTGATGTTGAATATTTGTTCATATGTTTCTTGGCCATTGTATATCTTTTTGGAGAAGAAATTATTCATGTCATTTTCCCACTACTTGATGGGATTATTTTTTTCAAAATTTTTTTTCTGGCTTATTTGTTTGAGTTCCTTTTAGATTCTGGATATTAATCCTTTGTTGGATGCATAGTTTGCAAATACTTTTTCCCATTCTGTGGGTTTTCTGTTTACTCTGATGATTATTTCTACTGTTGTACAGAAGCCTTTGAGTTTAATTAAATCCCATTTATGTATTTTTTGTTTTTGTTGCATTTGATTTTGGGATCTTAGTCATGAATTCCTTGCCTAGGCCAATGTCCAGAAGAGTTTTACCTAGGTTTTCTTCTAAATATTTTTCGCTTCAGATCTTAGATTTAAGTCTTTAAGCCATCTTGAGTTAATTTTTGTATATGGTGAGAGAGAATGATCCAGTTTCATTCTTCTATATGTGGCTATCTAGCTTTCCCATATGTTTGAAAAATTTTATCAGACGTTAGACACAGTTTAGTCATCTCGTTTTTTTTTCTATTAATTATTATATAATACATGTATGTCAGGCAGTTACCGTCCAAACAAAAACTACTGAGGCATTTTGCTGATAACTTAGAAGATAAATCTGTTTCTATTAAACCAACAATCTTTAACTCATCTAATTTCCTAAAGATTTATTTAAGTCAAATAAACTTTGAAAAGTATTTGGGCTTAATTATTCATACATGCTCATTTTATCTCTATGTCAATTTTGCACCATGTAGATAATATATAAACTCATGTATAGAAGTAAACATGCAGACACAATATGCAACACACATAGACGTGTGCATCCAAAAGCCAAATAAATTACGTTGCTCGATACAAAAAAAGAGCAAAATTTCAGACCTGAGATGAGCCCATCCGTGTCTCTTGAGACTCTATAAGGAAGGCAGAAATCCCCAGTAAAGAGGTCAGTGGCACATTTTTTTGTGTGCCTCTGTAGGTCTCAGGGTCACTAAAAGTCTCCCTTAGATCACTTCATGTGATACTCGAAGATCTGATGTTTTCTGTCAGTAATTTTTTTGCCATTAATCTTCAAATAAAAGAAGTAGGGGCTGACAAAGGTGGCAAAAGGAAGGAGAAGCAGAAGTAAATGGAAGAATGGGTCTTAAAGTAACCAGTTTCAGGAGATCTTAAGTTTCACAAAAAGGCCAATGAAGGTCTAGTTAGTAGAGGTTCAAGAAAAAGAAGTCCAGTTGACTGAGAAGTAACTTAATGGCAGGAACAGGATTCAAAAGAGAAAAATCAGAGGCCTTTACATAATATTATAGCCTGGATTTTAGCTTTTAATTAAGCGACTTTTGACCATAGAACACTTAAAACATTTTATTATCAAGTTTTAGCCAAGCAAAGAGCAAACTTTCCCATTTACCAGTTTTTTCCCCTGAAATTTGCACCTAGAAGGAGTTTTGGATGTTGGTAAGAATGGGTGGGCTTTGGAAGCAGCAGGTCTTGCCCTGGAACGAAAAGACTGGAGTGGGCTGTAAATGGGGCAGCATCTTTCCCACTGCCTGGGAGGAACCTGCTGCTGACTTGCTCAGAGATTAGGCTCGGGGCAGAGGCAGGAGGCCTGT
Source organism: Symphalangus syndactylus (assembly GCF_028878055.3). Classification (NCBI taxonomy): domain Eukaryota; kingdom Metazoa; phylum Chordata; class Mammalia; order Primates; family Hylobatidae; genus Symphalangus; species Symphalangus syndactylus. The sequence goes on from NC_072438.2 coordinate 31,281,427, forward strand.
CTCTCTGGCCCAGTCTATGGCTAGTCACAAGGGTCTCTCCTACCCACTCCTAAGAAAGACCACATAAAAGTCTAATGAACAAAGGTGAGAAAGACAGGGCAAAAAGACCTTCCAGAGTAAGATTTCTGGTTTTGTCTCAACTGGCTCCTTTCTTTCTGAGTATATAGTTCCATTTTTACCTCAGGAGAGAAGGCTAAACAAACAAAAAAAATTTTCTATCATGCTCTGAATATAAACCAAAGGAGTATATGAACAATGATCTATAAACCAAAACAAATATTCACATACAAGACCAAAGCCCAGAAGCCCTTTGTGATTTTAGCCAGTCTCCAAAGAAGAACAAACTGAAGCCCTTCCAAGATCCAGACCTCAAGACAGCTTAAAGGAAGAAAAGTTTTAGTAGGCACAGATGGGGTACAACACACATTTCTATCCAGCCATATCCTCAGGGATTCCAACCTTTGAGTTAGTCATGTGCGTAGAGCTGCCTGACAACCAACATGCCCCTAATCAATGAAAAACTAAGAGATGAAGAGTTGATAAGACAAACAGGCAAAAGATTTTCATGGGAAGGAAAGGATTACTAGTCAAATGGGTACCCCAAAGAGTCAAGAGCCATACAAATATAAATTCAAAAAGATTTTTACAGATAACTCCAATTAACTCTCATAAATGTTTTTCTCCTGAGCCAAACAAGTTTATGTCTCTAAGGTACTTGTTCCCTGACCAGGAATTGACCCCAGGCAAAAGCATTGACAGTGCAAATCTTAATCACTAGACCACAGATTGAGACATCTTCTAGCAAATCTCACGGAAAATTCAAAACAAGCAATTGGAGCATTCAAAAACAATTAAAATTATTTTAAATCTGATTTTTGCTTTTCAATCTTGCTAATGAATTTTTTGAAGTAGATATTATATTTTCTGTTGTAACTTTTTATAGATACATATGAGACAGCTATTTAAAAGAAAAATTTAAAGTATTTAAAATGTGTATTTTATATAAGTTAAATATTTAAATATTTAAAATTTAAAATATTTAAAAAAAAATTTCTTTTAAATGCAGTCAATTTATTCCAAAGATGACTCAAGCCAATAAGCCTTTCTCATAGAAAAGCCTGAACAAATTACTGATATTGGTAATTTGTGTATTTTCACTTTTTTTTCTCAGTCTTGCTAGATGTTTGTCAATTTTATTAATCTTTTCAAATAATTAGTTCTTGGTTTTACTAAATTTTCTGTTTTAATATTTTCAAGCTCATTAATTTCTGCTTTTGTGTTTATTATTCTTTTCCATTGTTTACTTGGGTTTATTTTGTCCTTTTAAGGCTCTTTTAGTTTTGTTTTTGCTTTTGGCTTTTGTTTGCCTGGTTTTGCTCAGTATGTTTTTGATGAAGGAGCCAGGGTTTTTTTTTTTTTTCTTTTTTCCTAGGTTTTTGATAAGGAACGTTAATTATTGATTTGAAACTGCTTTTTTTACCTAATTTTTGAATTTGGTTCTATAAATTTTCTTCTTAGCACTGCTTTAGCTGTGTCTAACATATTTTAATAAGCTTTATTTTCTTTCAATTAAATATCCTTTTTAAAATTTTTCTTGAGGCTACCTTTTGACTCATGGATTATTTACAAATACACTATTTAGCTTCCAGATGTTTGGAAACTTTCTGCAATAATTCTTTTATTGATTTCTAATTTAATTCCATTGCGGTAAGAAAACACCTTCTGTATAATTTCAGTTAGTTTAGATTTACAAGATTTATTTCATGGCCCTGGATACAACCTACCATCGAATGTGGTTCATAAGCACTTGAAAATGAGTGTATTTTGCTGTTGCTTCTTTAAAAATATTGAGTAAATACTGTTGGTTGATGATATTGTTGAGTTCTTCTATATCCATGCTAATTTCTGCCTAGTTTGTCTATAAATTTTTGAGAAAGGGGTGTTGAGGTCTGTAAGTATAATAATAAATGTCTGTTTTTTGCTTCAGTTCTGTCAGTTTTTGCCTCACACATTTTGCGGCTCTGTTGTTTTGCTTGGTGTGTATACACTTAAGATTACGGTCTTTATCGTAGGCTTTAACTTTTATCAGTGCATAGATCCTGCTGTCTTTCCAGTAATTTTTCTATATGCTGAAGACTACTTTTTCTGTTATTAGTATAGCCACTTCTGATTTCCTTTCATAGTCTGAACGATATATCTGTTTTTTAAATAGTTGGATCATTTTTGCCAATTTTTGTCTTTTAATTGGTGTAATTACATCATTTACATTTAATGTAATTAATATGTTAAGCCTGCCATTTCATTTTTAGTTGCTGTTTGTTCTTTCAGCTTCTCGTTTCTTTGTTTTCTTTCTCCTGCCTTTCTGTGATTCACTCGAAGTTTGTTAGAATTCTATTGAGATTTAGCAGAAGTGCTTTTGTGTATATTAAAATATTATAGATAAATTATAGATAAAACTTTATGTAGCTATTTCAGTGGTTATTCTAGGCATTACATTGTGTGTGTGTGTGTGTGTGTGTGCATGTATCACAGTCTACAGGTGACATTATTTTATTATTCAAAAAATCATAATAATTATATCTCTCTTTAGTTCTCGTTGACCTCCCCTAGTTATAATATAGTTGTCTTAAATATTTCCTCTTCATATATTTATAACCACATTATACACTGTTATAATTTTTGCTTCAACTACCAAAAAAATTAGAAAGCTTGAGAGGAAGGAATTGCTATTATATTTTTCTATTTTTTTCTTACCTTATTATCTCCTCTTCCCTGATCTTAAAGGGTTTCTTATTTTACAGTTTCTTAATGTTTAAAGAAACTTCCTCTAGCCATTAATTTAGAATAGATCTGAGACTAGACACATTCATTTTATTTTTTTTCTCATTTTAGAATATCTTTACTTCCTCTTCATTCCTGAAGAATTCTTTTTGCTGGGTGTAGATTTCTGGGTTTACAATTAGTTTCTTCCAGCCTGTGATTCATCTAGCTTCCATCATTTTTTAATGATAAAACAGCTTTTACTTTAATTGTTATTTTTCTAAAGCTAATGTGTCATTTTCCTCTGGCCACTCTCAAGATATTTTGCCCTTAGTTTTCAAAAGTTTAATTACAATGTATCATTGCATGGATTTCTTTTTTTTTTCTGCTTTGTGTTCACTCATCTTCAATCTGTAGATTTAAGTCTTTTGAACAAATTTTGGAAGCTTTCAGTCATTATTTATTGATATAGTTTTTCAGCCTTGTCTTTTTATCTTCTTCTGGAACTCCAATGGCATGGAAGTTAGATCATTTATGATAGTCACACAGTTTCTCAGGATTACCTCATTTTTTTTTAGTCTACCTTTTCTTTGTTGTTCATATTGGGTAGCTTCTATTATTCTATCTTCCAGCCAACTGGTTATTTTATCTGCCCTATCCATATTGCTACTAAGCTCCTCCACTGTACTTTTCATTTTAAAAATTTTATCTTTCAGTTATAAACTTATTTTATAACTTTTATTTCTTTATTGAGACTTTCTCTTTTCGATTTATTTTAAGAGTATTCATAATTGCTCATTAAAGCAGTTTTATGATAGCTGCTTTATAATCTTTGTCAGAAAATTTTAACATTTCTGTTATGTCAGTGTTGCCATCTTTTGATTGTCTTTTTTTCATTCAGTTTGAGATCTTACTGCTTTTTGGTATGACAAACCATTTTTAACAGACACCTGGAAATTTTTGTGTCACAAAATTTTCAGTCTTATTAAACCTTCTATTTTAGCTGCCTTTCTTTTATATAACTCTGATAAGGAAAGAGGAAGGCATCACCATAGAGGTAGAATTTCAACTTGATACTCAGCCTTCATTGGCACAAAAGTTAGGTAAGTTTCCTCATTACTCCTAGACAGAAGTAGGGGATTTGACTCCCATTTTGTCTCCACTGACAGCAATGGGGGTGCCCTTGTCACCACTGGGTGATGGTGAAAGATCACACTCTACATTAGGTCTCCTTGACACCACCCAACTAGAGAATGAGAACATTATTGCCAGGCACAAGTAGAAGTCCAGGCTCCCACATGACATGAACTAACACGGTGAACGAGGAGCTCGTTACTGGCCAGCACAGATTGCAATCCTGGCTTTCTACATGACCTTCAACACCAGCCCAGCAGGGGCATTGGGATTTTAGGAATAGCCTTGTGTGGGTCCCTACTCAGCCTTTGCTGGTAGGAAGGGGTGAGAGCTTTAGCTAAAATAGAGCAGCTTTTTTTTTCCAAAAATTTTTTGTCTTGCTAAGCTGCCCCTTTCTAGTTCTTTGTCGAGGGCTTTAGTTGGAAATTTTGACATCTGTGCAAGTTTGTGTTTTTAGTTTACTGGCTTCACTAGCTCTAGGTCAGGATATATGAGGCAAAAGGAAAACCCAGGTAACTGATCACCATGTTATTCTTTAGGTCCTAAGATTCTTGGCCAATCAGCCATCTTCTCTTGTATCTTTCAAAGATATCTTATGTTTCTTTTACATATAATGTCCACTATTCTTAGTTGTATTTAGCATGATGATGAGGGAAGTATGTCTACTTCATCTTTTGGAAGCAGAAGTCAAATTAGAAAACTTTAAAAAAAATGATTGCACTTATAATTCTTTATTTTTTTAGGTTGGTTTCTTTTTTTACTGAAAACTCAGTAGTCCAGTTCATGTGAAAGATTTCCCAGGAAATAACAGAATTACAAAAGGAATATTTGCTACTGTGATTATACAAATGAATGCATTCAAAATGTGCTTAAAATATTAGCATCTATTCAATCTCCAACTCCTAAAGACCCAGGAGATGAATAATGTACGTATGCTTTCAGTTAATACACAGGGGCAGTGCTTGAGCCAGACACATGTAGCACAATCTTGGGATAGAAGTTAAGACCAAGTAAAACATGGTAGTCACAGGTAGGCAGACAGACTTGGGAGGAGAACAGGCTTGCCAACAGTCTTTTAATTTCATTTCATCTCACTTCATCTTTACAGTAGCCCTAGGAGTCAGGTACTATTATTGATTTCAATCTTATAGAAGGGGAAAGAGAAGCTTAAGAATTAAACAATTTTTCCAAATTTTCAGAACTTATAAATAAAGGAGACATTGTTCAAAACTTGTGTGTCTGACTCTAATTATTGTCTAGACTCAACTATTAGAGGTTAGAGATGCTCAGATACAGTGACTCTAATATTAGTATTTCAGACTGGGGGATATAGCAATAATATTCCAGGGTTATAATGATCTCTAATATCAGTTTAAATGATTCTGCTAAGGGAGGGATTCAAAAAGTAGCTGTGGGTTTTCAACAGATTTACTGAGCTTCAATAAGTGAGATTCTAGCACAAATACAGTGCAGTTGTTTGCTGAGAAGCATGACAGCAGCATCAGAAAAATAGGCAAGGAGAGGAAAGCCTTAGTTGATGGACTAGGGTCAGAGTAAAAAATTCTGGACCTGTTTGAAAGAATGTAATGGAGGTGTAAGAAGTGGTCATGGAACTCACAGGGAGAGGGGAAGCCTGCCCAAGTGACTGTAACATTGACTAATAATCAATAATCATGTTGATAATGATGACTACCAGTTAATGAGTGCCTGCCATATGCCAAGGACTAAGCTAAATACTTATATGTTTCAGTAATTGCAACATACTACAAAAGCTTAGGCTTGAATTAAGTGCACTGGGTTTCCTTTATCATAATGGAATACCCTAAAAGGATATACTTGAGATTACATCATTCAGCATCAAAGGCCTTAGAGCCCTTATGAGGAAAAACAACATTATAAGAAATTCATGAATAAGGGAATGGGCATTTTTTTAAGTTTTCTTTTGTTTTTATTTTTTAATTTTATTATTATTATTATTATTATTTCTTTTTTTGAGATGGAGTCTCACTCTGTCGCCCAGGCTGGAGTGCAGTGGCGTGATCTCAGCTCACTGCAAGCTCTGCCTCCCGGGTTCATGCTATTCTCCTGCCTCAGCCTCCCAAGTAGCTGAGACTACAGGTGCCCGCCAAGACGCCTGGGTAATTTTTTTGTATTTTTAGTAGAGACGGGGTTTCACTGTGTTAGCCGGAATGGTCTCAATCTCCTAACCTCGTGATCCTCCCGCCTTGATCTCTCAAAGTGCTGGGATTACAGGCATTTACACCACTGCCCCCGACCTTTATTTTTGGGGGGTACACAGTTGGTGTATATATTTATGGAGTACATAAAATATTTTGATATGGGCATGTAATGCACAATAGTCACATCGTAGAAAATGTGATATCCATCCCCTTAAGCATTTATCCTTTGTGTTACAAACAATCCAATTATAAACTTTTAGTAATTTTGAAATGTACAATTAAATTATTATTGACCATAATCACCCTGATGTGCTATCAAATAGTAGGTCTTATTCATTCTTTTTTTTAAATTTCAAAATATTTATTAAACAGAAATATAAACATAAGCCCCAAAGAAAGCAACATGACAAACTTTATATGTAAAATGTAATTTTACCCTAAAATATATTTACTTTGTGTTCATGGTTTATAAAATGACTGATCTTTCCCTTCTATCCCTTTGTACTTGTGTGTATCTAGCAGAGAAGTTCTTAGTCTGGCTATGGGCACACAGAAACTTCCTATTGATGATTATGTTCAAATGTTTATTTACTTTCCCCAGAATAAATTGGGAGACTGGCACTGTCTGGATCAATCACAGGAAAGATATTCAGGAAGCTCTGATCATCTTGAGTTTCACGTTTATGAGCAAAAAATGGACGCAGTGGCTCTCTAACAGAAATTTTGTTGAATGTGTAGATATGGTACCCATCACTAACATCATAAAAAGAAATGAACCTCATACCTATATCCAGGAAAATCCCCACTCTGTGCAAGTGGGGACTCACCCAGAGAATAGTCAAAGGCATAGTGCTGGCAGCAAAGACCTTTCCTTTGCTGGAACCCACAGTCCAGAAGCTGTGTTCTGAAGAAAGTACAATTCTTTATTACTTATTCATTCTTTCTAACTATTTTTTGTATTCATTAACCATGCCCAGCTCACTCCCATCCCCATCTACCCCTGCTACACTTCCCAGCCTCTGGTAACCATCCTTCTATTCTCTATGTCCATGGGTACAATTGTTTTGATTTTTAGGTCCCACAAATAAATGAGAGCATGTAGTTTGTCTTTTTGTGCTTGGCTTATTTCACCTAACATAATGACCTCCAGTTCCATTCATGTTGTTGCAAATGACAGGATCTCAATTTTTATGACTGAATAATACTCTGTTGTATATATGTATCACATTTTCTTTATCCACTTAGATGTTGATGGACACTTAGGTTGCTTCCAAATCTTGGCTATTGTGAAGAGTGCTGAAACAAACATAAGAGTGCAGATATCTCTTTGATATGCTGATTTCCTTTATTTTGGGTATATAGCCAGCAGTGGGATTACTGGATTGTATGGTAGCTGTATTTTTAGTTTTTTTTTTTTTTGGTACTAATTTACATCCCCACCAACAGTGTGCAAGCATTTCCTGTTCTGCACATCCTCTCCAGCATTTATTATTGTCTGTCTTTTGGATAAAAGCCATTTTAGGTCAGGCGCGGTAGCTCACGCCTGTAATCCCAGCACTTTGGGAGGCTGAGGCAGGCCGATCATGAGGTCAGGAGATCAAGACCCTCCTGGCCAACATGGTGAAACCCTGTCTCTACTAAACATACAAAAATTAGCCAGTCATGGTAGTGCGTGCCTGTAGTCCCAGCTACGCAGGATGCTGAGGCAAGAGAATTGCTTGAACTTGGGAGGCGGAGATTGCAGTGAGCTGAGATCCCGCCACTGCACTCTAGCCTGGCAACAGAATGAGACTCCATCTCAGGAAAAAAAAAAAAAAAAAAGCCATTTTAGGTGGGGTAAAATGATACCCAATTTTAGTTTTGATCTGCATTTCTCTGATAATCAATGATGTTGAGCACCTTTTCATATGTCTGTTTGCCATTTGTATGTCTTCTTTTGAGAAATGTCTATTCAAATCTTTTGCCCATTTTTTAATCAGATTATTGGATTTTTTCCCCATAGTTTGAGCTCCTTAATTATTCTGGTTATTAATCCTATGTCAGATGAGTAGCTTCCAAATTTTTCTCCCATTCTGTGTCTTGTCTCTTCACTTTGTTGATTGATTCCTTTGCTGTGCAGAAGCTTTTTAACTTGATGAGATCCCATTTGTCCATTTTTGCTTTGGTTTCCTGTTCTGGCAGGGTATTACTCAAGAAATTATTGCCTATTTGAAAGTCCTGGAGAGTCTCACCAATGTTTTCTTGTAGTGGTTTCATAATTTGAGGTCTTAGATTTAAACCTTTAATCCATTTTGATTGATTTTTGTATATGGTGAAAGATAGGGGACTAGTTTCATTCTTATGTATATGGATATCCAGTTTTCCAAGCACAATTTTTTAAAGAGGCTATCTTTTCCCCAGTGTGTTCTTGGGAATGTATATTTCGCACCTGTTGGATGAAAAGTTCTGTAAATATCTACTGAGTCAATTTGTTCTACAGTGCAGCTTAAGTCTGATGTGTCTCTGTTGAGTTTCTGTCTGGGAGATCTGTCCAATGCTGAAAGTACAGTGTTAGAGTCTCCAGCTTGTATTGTACTGAGGTCTATTGCTCTCTTTTGCTCTAATAATACTTGCTGTATATGTCTGGAAGCTCCAGTGTTAAGTGCATATATGTTTATAATTGTTATGTTCTCTTGCGGAATTTATTACTTTATCATTATATAATGACCTTCTTGTCGCTTATTAACCATTACCTGGTTAGCATCTATGTTCACTCAAGGCCCTAGCGCTCTACAATCAGCAGGTAGTGAAGCCAAGCAGGTTTGTGTCCTTTCATTCAGTACAGTGAGTTCTTCCAAGCTCTAGGCAGGTCCAGAAATGCTGTCTAGGAGCCAGGGATTGAAGTCAAAAACTAGAAATTTACCTGATGTTCTATTCTCCTATGACTAAGCTGGCACTCAAACAACAATATAAAGTCCTTCCCACTCTTTCTTCTCCTTTCCACAGGCAGAAGAGCCTCTCCCTGTGGTCACCACTACCACCGGCCCAAAGTGGGTTCTGCCAGGCCACTGCCCATATTCACTTAAAGCCCAAGGGCTCTTCGGTCAGCTTGTGGTGAATGCTACCAGGCCTAGGACTCACCTTCTAGCCCAGGGCATAAATGTTGTCCAAGAACTTAGGCCTAGACTTAGGGACCCCAAGAGCCTGCCTGTTGCTCTCCCCCACTGTGGCTGATCTGGTGCCCATGGTGCAAGACAAAGTGATCTTTACTTTACCCTCTGCTTTTCTCAAACAGAAGGAGTCTTTCACCATAGCCACCATAGCTGGGAATGTGCTGGGTTACACCCAAAGAGAACATGTCTCAGAACCCAAGCCCACAGTGTACTATTTGGGTATCACCACTGGTTATTCAGGGTCCAAGGGCTCTTTAGTCAGCAGGTGATGAATCTTGCCAAAACTGAGTCCTTCTCTTCAAGGTAGCAGATTCCCTTTTGGCCCAGTGTGTGTCTAGAAATGTCATCTGGGAGCCAGGTTTTGGAATGGGGGCCTCAGAGAATGGGCATTTTATCCACCTCCTGTCCCAAGTTAGGATTGGTCCAGAACACAGGGTGCAGCTAAAGCTGCAATTGAACAGATCAGTGACCTATAAGGATTACAAATAAAGAATTGAGGCATGAAGACTCTCACATTCACTAGGGATACACAGATTATTCCAAATCCAAGAGGCGAAAATCATGAAAGAGAGTATCCCTATAATCCATCCACCTATCAACCATTAATTCATCAATTGTTGACTGTCTGATCTATGTTTGGACTCATGCTATGTCCTCGGGATACAAAAAAGAACAAAGCAAGCCTGATTTATCCCTTTATTGAACTTACTAACACCAGAGCATGCATAACACTATTGACTGATTGGTTAATCTCAGAAAATACTTGATATAGTGGATTGACTGCTTAAATATGGAGGTGTCCCTTGCAACAAGGGGTGTAATTAAATTGTGTAGCAGAGAGACAAAACCTAGCCTAGGGGAACAGAAAGCCTTTCCAGAGGAAGTGACATTTAAACTGATGCCTTGATTTTGAATGCGTTGAGGAGGGTTAGAGTTAACAAAGTACCCGTCAGAGTGAATAGCCTGTGCAAAAGCTCTGAATATGGAAGTTGCCCTGTACACTGCAAAAGTCAAAAAAAGGTGGCTGCTCACCCCTGTGTCAACAGAGGCAGAACAAAATTATCTTAGAGGGGAACACAGAGACGGGCTGGTGGGCACCATAGGAAGTGTCTATGAAGTGGCCAGTTCAGTTTAGTTACTTTATGGGTGACAAGAACCTCTCTAACTCTCTGCTGCCTTTTCTGTCTTTATACTAAGCACAAAGGGCGAGGATGTGAAAGGTCCTCATCTTTGTATCTTGAAAACCTCATCTTCTCCGCAGCAGGAGTTCTCAAATGGCCTCGAGTTGGTATTTGGAGAGCAGTTCCAACTCTGGCCTTGTGAAGAGTCATCTATGAGCAATGGAAGTTATTTCTGTGTCAGCTCCTAGGATCAGAGGCAGCTGAGCATCTAGGATCCTCATGGCAGGCTCCATGTCACCATGTAGCTGAAGAAAAGGGACTTGGAACTCTGCCAGGTATGAGCTCTAGTACTGAGGAGCTAAAGGGTGTGTTTTAAGCTACTTCAAAACCTACGATTTTTCTCTTTGAAGCTCATTATGGCACTGGGCCAACTATTAGGAATCCCACTGAAATCTAATGCCAAAAAGCAGTATAGAGGTATAATTTTTACCCCATTCAAGCATCCTGCTTTGCTGAAACCCACCTCATTGTAAAACACAGAATAGCATGTATCATGTATTCTTTCCCCCACTTATAAGTGAAATTATTTTAGCAAGACTTTTATTTGTGTATTTACATACAAGGATGGGTGTCACACCTTTGATTGAGTAAATACTGACTGTATGCAGCTAGAATAATTAAGTGCACAGGCTTATTTCATTTATTTCATATATATTTAAAGATAACAACTATCTGCAAGGCCCACTTCTAGGTACTAGAGATGCAGTACAGAAGAGATTCACAAAGTTACTTTTTGTGTAGGGCTTATAATCTATAGTTGAGGCAATAAACAGATACCGAAAAAAAGGAAATAAAGACAGAGGCGGAGAAAAGAAAAAAAAGAAAGGATGAAAGGAAGGAAGGGAGGGAAAAAGGAAGTGAGGGAAGACATTTCAGGCAGTGATAAATAGTAGAAAAATTAAAACGACAGTGTGAATAAACCATACTTGGACCTATGTTCTGATTAATTATTGCTATGTAACACACTACTCCAAAACTCAGTGGCTTGACACAACATTGTGTTTTGTTTACAGTTGTTGTGGGTTGAGAATTCTGGAAAGATTCAGCTGGATGGTGTGTCTATGATCCACACAGCAGCAGCTGGGGCAGGAAGATTCACTTCCAAAAACCATTCACATGTCTAGCACCTCAGAGTCTCTCAGGGTGTTTATCTCTCTCTCTGTCTCTCTGTATATAATCACATGGCATTTTATCCTTAAGAGTTGCTCCATGTGGCTTGTGTTTCTCAAAGTATGGCAGTTAAGGGGATTCACACTTGTAGTTACATGGCAACTTCCTTCTAAATGTGAGTAAAATTTGCCAACGTCTTATGGCCAGAGCCTAGAAACTGATGCAACACTTCTACCATATTCTCTTGGTGTGAGCAGTCACAGAGCCCACCCAGACTCAAGGAGATGCTGTATAAACTCTACCTCTCCAAAGGAGAGGTACCAAAGCATGCGTTGCTATCTTTTAATTCACCACAGGGTCTCCAGCGTAGTGTTCAGTGATCAAGGATGTCTTTCCACCTAGGCAGCATTTGAACTGAGTCCTGAATGACAAAAAGAAACTGAAATGCTTACTTCTGACAGCAGACTATACTAGGCAGAAATAATAGCAAGTACAAAAACCCTAAAGCATCAAAAGTTGGTATGTTTAAAAGGAGCAAAAGCTATAGCAGACAGGGCTTGGTGACTGAGAGGGAGATTTTAAGGAGACGAGGTAGGAAAAGTAGTCAATAGGCCCTGAACTGAAATTCATATACTATTCTTAGTGTGAGGGAAAGCATTGGAAACTTTTGAAATTAGTGTGAACTAATTTACATATTTAAGGGATTATAGAGGTTCAAGAATAGCAGTTGGAAGAGCAGTAAGGAAACTATTACAATAATCCAATCAGGAGATGATAATGACTTGGACTATGTTGATTCCAGTGGAGATGGATTTGAGATGAATGTAGGTATAAGTATAGATATAGGTATAAATAAATTAAGTATGGGTAAAGGTGTAGGTGCCTATGTAGGTATAGGTACAGACATATATATATGTAGATACAGTACAAAGATAGGGCTATGTTGCTATAGATGTAAATAGAAATACAGATTTAGATATAGATATGCATAGAGAAATTGATGTAGAAATAGACATAGATATAGAATTAAAGATAAGGTACACAGATAGAGATAAAGATATACTGTCATTCTTTGGTATACTCAGAGGATTGGTTCCAGAACACCCACATATACCCAAATCTGCACATATTCAAGTCCTGCAGTTGGTCCTGTGGAATCTGTATATAGGAAGTTTTGCATCCAGGAAATATTGTATTTTTGATCCATTTTAGTTGAAAAAAATTCGTGCATAAGTGGACCTGCACAGTTAAAACCCATGTTCTTCAAGGGTTAACTGCACAAATATAGATTTAGATAAAAATAGAGCTAGATATCAGTATAGAAATTGATATATGTATTTAGGCAGAGATAGAGACACAAGAACAAAGAGAGGTATTTGAGATGGAGACAACAGAATTTGATAAAAGATTAGTAAAGGGGTGAATATATAAAACATCTCAATGATAACATGAGCAACTGGAGGCAGAGTAATGCTGTACTTTGAGTTAAGGGAGACAGATTTATGGATATTATTCCATAAAGAGGTAAAATAAGCCCAAGGAAACTTTTGAAATCTGCAATACTTAAGGGGGAAATGTCTAAAGTTCTGTAGATACCTACTGATTATTTTTTCTTTTTCTCTCTCACATGAACAGTCTCCCTTGCCTCTATATTGTATCATAGCAGTTCCCACCTCTGAAATATTGTAATGGGCAAAGCGTCATAGACTTTGGAGAGAAACAGGCCTATATTTAAACCCCATTTCCGCCATACATAAGCTGTGGACTGTGGGTAAATTCACTCATGTTTTTAAGCTTAAGTTTATTCAGCTACAAAATGGCAATAATTTTATCTGTATCATAGGACTGCTGCAAAAATTAAAAGTAAAAAATGTGTGTGATTAATTTAGCACCATATCTAGAAATTAGTAGGGCTCAAGAAATGTTACTCTTATTTTTCTGATATTCTTGAACTTTTCAAAATCCTACTTGTTCTTCAAGACCCAACCTTTCTCAGCTGCTTTATGAAACTTTTTCAATCATCTCCATTCCTCATCGCATTATTCCAAAATTATTTTCATTGAGCTAATGCAGTTCCTCAATCAAACTGTAATTTTCTTGAGGGTAGTGATTCACTCTTAAATATCCTCCTTTTTCTATAACATCCAGCCCAAAGCTGAGCATTCCATAAGTACTCTATAAATCCCTGTTGATTGATTTCTATTTCTTTCTTTTTGGTGAATTAATTAGTTCTCCACCAAAATATTGAAGATCCAATGAAAAATTGACTCTAAAATATATTTAAGATATAGAGTTCAATGGGTTTTCTTAACTAATATGACAAGGACTTTTAAGAGAATTTTTTTGATTTTATTCTTTTCAGGTGGTTCTCATACTAAACAGAATCTTATAGATGTAAAAATGAAGACCACTGTAATGAATGATTTTTTTTCCATTAAGTTTTCTGAAGGCTAGACAATCAACATCTACAAATCACACTGATAAGTCATAGTATTAAATGAGTTGTATTATATTAGAACATTTGTGAATACTGAAAAATTGGTTCAATACTCTTGATATAAAATTTACCTCTGAAAATCTAACCTCCTGAGAAAGACATTGTATATTGCATTTTAAAATGTATTTGTGAAAAATAGTTTGTTTTATTAAAAATGGGAGTACTGGGCAAAGTTACATATTAAGATAACATCTTGTTCTCCTCTCTGACCATGAAAATGTTCTCTTTCTTACACAGCCTATAAAGGCATGCTCACCAAAGTTGGGGCTCTTGCTATCACTAGAAAACTTATCATCATTCAGAATGAAGCTTTGTCTCCAATTCTGATTATATGTAAGCAATGATATCTTCGTCAAATATCTTTAATGTGAAGAGAGTTTATCTTCTTGTAGAATTGTTTTCTTCTTTTTTGTTTTTGTTTTGTTTTTTTTTAGACAGGGTCTTGCTCTGTTGCCCAGGCTAGAGTGCAGTGGCGTGATTCACAGCTCACTACAGCCTCTACCTCCCAGGCATAAGCAATCCTTCTACCTCAGCCTCCTGAGTAAATGGAACTACAGGTGCACCCACCACACCAGGCTAATTTTTTTTTCTGTGTTTTTTGTAGACACAAGATCTGGCTATGTTGCCCAGGCTGATTAGGTACCTCTAGGCTTAACTAATCCTCCCACCTCAGCCTCCCAAAATGCTGGCATTACAAGCATGAGCCACCACACCTGGCCTTTTCTGGTAGAAACTTTACAATGTGTTTGTAAAATCATTTATCTTTGATTTGGGAATCTCTATTTTCTAGAAATATTTATTTCATTATTGTCTTTCTAGTAACTTATTGATCTTAGTATTCAGTGATTTTCTACATTGAATATTTTACAAAATGATAATCTTTATTTTAATAACTTAATATCACGTAGGATATTTCAAATAATACATAGACTAATATTCCCTTAGTGCACTGTGCAAATCCTTTTGTTGGCATATTCTTCTTATCAAAATCACCAACAGAATGTTCTATAACAAACACTACACACAACCACACACAAAAAAGAAAATTATAAAATAAGAAATATCGAGAGTGGCCAAGATAGCTGGCTAGAAGCAACTAGTATGTGTGGCTCTCATGGAGAGGAACGGAAGGGGTGAGTAGATACAACACCTTCAACTGAAACATCCAGGTACGTGCACTGGGACTAATCAAAGAAACAATTTGACACATGGAAAATGAAGAAAAGCAAGACAGGAGGACAGCCCACCCAGGAGCAACACAGAGCCAGGACAACCTCCCCTATCAAGGGAAACAGTGAATGAATGTGTGACCTGGGAAACCCCACTTATCCCACAGATCTTTGCAACCCTCAGGTCAGGAGATCTCTTTGTGAACCCACTTCACCAGGGCCTTCAGTTGGACAGAGAGAGCTACATGGATTTTTGGCACTTGTGAAGACCCTGGGACCTTAGATACCTGGGCTCTGGGCTTCCTGGTAAAAGTAACTGCAACTCTAGCAAAGTGAGAGGTTAAATCCCTGCATATAACCCAAGGAGATAGGCTGAATCCAGAGGGCTCAGCAGCAACAGTCTGCAGGCCCCACTTCCATGGCACCTCACAGGATAAGACCCACGGGCTTGGAATTCCAGCCAGCTACCAGAGCAGCATTGCGCTTCTCAAAAAGGGGCTCCTGGTGGGAGGGGCAGGTGGCCATCTTTGCTCTTTGGGCACCTTAGCTTTTCCAGCCTTCAGGCTTTGGAGAATCTGAGCTGACCAGGAGTAGAAGGGATCCTCAAGCATGGCACAACTGCTCTACCAGAATATGGCCAGACTGCTGCTTTAAGCAGGTGCTCAATCCTGTTCCTCCTCACTGGATGAGACCTTCCAACAAGGGACTCCAGCCACCTCTGCCCGTGTTCCCCAGCTGACAGAGATTTGAATCCTCCCTGAGACAGCGATTCCAGAGGGAGGGGTGGGCTGCCATCTTTCCCATTTGGGCAACTTAGGCTTTCTAATATTCAGGCTTCAGAGCATCCAAGGTAACTTCAGGCTGAAGTGGACCCCCAGCACATCATAGATGCTCTACTAAAATGTGGCCAGACTGCTTTGTTAAACAGGTCAATGATCCCAATTTTCCTCACTGGGCAGGACTTCCCAAGTGGGGTCTCCAGCCACCTTCTACAGGTGCCCTTGAGCCAGCAACAGGCCCATACTTCATCTCCCTGGGATGAAGCTCCCAGAGAGAGGGTCAGGCCCCCATCTTTGTTGTTTCTCAGGCTTCACTGGTGATACCTCCAGTTGCTGGGAAATCTGAGGCAACTAGGGACTGGAGCAGGCTCCCAGCATACCACAGCAGCCCCACAGAAAAGTGACCAGACTACTACATGAGTGCTTTTTCCCATACCTCCTCAATGGGCAGGTCCTCCAGGCCTGGGCCCCAGCCACCTGCCACCAGAGGTATCGAGCCAGTACCAATTCACCAACTCCCTGGACAGAGCCTCCAGGGGCAACCGAAAGTCTCTTTGCCACTGCCTCTGCAGTGGAACTGCCCTTGCCACCCTTGCACTAACAAAAGAGCAAAGACCTTAAATGCCTTATCCACACCTCCAACAAGCTGCAGTAGACCCAAGGAGAGGAGGCCAGTCTGTCTCCCAAGGGTTTCACATATCCCCCACTGTTTGTCACCAGACAGAGAACTCCTGGCTTGGGCCCACAGCACAGACCCTCCACCCAGGGCTGATTGCACCAAGCAATTCCTGATCTGCATCTCTCTGGGGTGGAGCCCCCAGGAGACAAGCAAACCACTATTGGCCACAGCCATTACTAAGGTCCCTCCCTCTGCTGCCTCCAAGTTAGGGAAGGAACATAAACACTGAGATCTCCCCAGAGCTGCAGTGGTAACCCAGGAGTGTCAAGTCATCATCCACTGCCAGCACTCAAGGTAGGGAGGAATGCATGCTTTCAGAACATTGAGAGGGAACATTGCTGCAACTGTGACGAAACATAGGGAGCCACACAACTGAGCAAGAGTCTACCAACTCACCAATAAGCCTAAGTGCCACCTGCTGGATCACACCCCAAAGCTTCAACACCAAAAATACCATGCTTATTTATCCCCCTCTGAAACCACAGTCGAGAAGTTAGCTTCAAATAAAGACTCTGCACAAAGCATTGGCCAGGTGAAAACATCCAGAAAATAAGTTGATTGACTGTAATCAACCCGCACTGCAGTTAAAGAAACACCCGTGCTCAGTTCGCCAACAAGTTCTTAACCAGGCTGAACTGGCTGGAATGACAGAACTAGAATTCAGAATATGAATAGAAGCAAAGATCATTGAGTTTCAGTAGGATCCAAAACCCAATCCAAGAGAAGTAAGAATCACAATAAATAATGCAGGAGCTGAAGGATGAAAACACTGGTTAAAAAAAAAAAAAAGAGAGAGCATGACAGCTGAATAACACAATACAGATAACAATACAAGAGTTGAATAACACAATACAAGAATTTTTGCAATCACAAGTATTAATTGAAGAATAAACCAAGCTGAGGAAAGAATCTCAGAACTTGAAGACTGGTTCCCTGAAATAAGACAGTCACACAAAAATAAAGAAAAAAAGAAAAAAAAACCTCCAAAAAGTATGAGATTATGTAAAGAGGCCAAATCTATGAACCATTGGCATTCCTGAAAAAGAAGGAAAGAAAGTAAACAACTTGGAAAATATATCTCAGGATATTGTCCATGAAAACTTTCCCATCCTTGCTGGAGAGGCCAACAGTCAAATTTAGAAAACACAGAGAACCCCTCCAAGATCTATTCAAGAACATCCCCAAGACACATAATTGTCAGATTTTCCAAGTTGGACGTGAAAGAATGTTAAAGGCAGCTAGAGAGAAAGGGCAGGTCACCTACAAAGGGAAGCCCATCTGGCTAACAGTGCACCTCTCAGCTGAAACCCAACAAGCCAGAAGAAATTGAGGGCTAATATTCAACCTTCTTAAAGAAAAAAACATCAACCAAGAATTTCACACCCAGCCAAACTAAACTACCTAAGTGAAGGAGAAATAAGATCCTTTTCAGATAAGCAAATGTTGAGGGAATTTATTACCACCAGACCTGCCTTACTAGACATCTTGAAAGGAATATTAAATGTAGAAAAAGATAATGCTACCAGCTAACACAAAAACACACTTAAACACGCAGATCAGTGTCATTATAAAGCAACCACACAAACCAATGTAATAACCAGCTAACAGCACAATAACAAGATCAAACCCACACATAGCAATACTAACCTTGAATGTAAACAGGCTAAATGGCCTAATTTAAAGGCACAGTGTGGCAAACTGATTTAAAAAGCAAGACCCAATGGTTTGCTGTCTTCAGGAGACCCATCTCTCAGGTAATAACTCTCATAGTAATAACTCTCATAGACTCAAAATAAAGGGATGGAGGAAAATCTACCAAGCAAATGGAAAACAGAAAAATGCAGGGTTTGTAATCCTAATTGCAGACAAAGATTTTTTTTTAAAAAGACAAAAAAGGGCATTGTATAATGGTAAAAGATTCAGTTAAGACCTAATTGTCCTAAATACATATACACCCAACACATTAGCACCCAGGTTCATAAAGCAAGTTCTTAAGGACATACAAAGAGACATAGATCCCCACATAGTAATAGTAGGAGATTTCAACACTCCACTGATGGTATTAGACAGATCATTGAGGCAGAAAATTAGCATGGACATTCAGGACTGAAACTCAACATTGGACCAAATGGATCTGATAGGCCTTTACAGAACTCTTCACCCCCAAAACAACAAAATATATGTAGTTCTCATCACCACATGACACACACTCTAAAATCGACAACGTAATAGGGCATAAAGCAATCCTCAACAAATGTAGAAGAACTAAATCAAACCAAACAAACTCTTGGACCACATCACAATAAAGATAGAACTCAAGACTAAGAATATCCCTCAAAACCACGCAATAACATGGAAATCAAACAACATGATCCTGTATAACTATTGTTATTGTTATTATATAACAAAGATCCAACATATTAGAATCTCTGGGACACAGCTAAGGAAGTATTAAGAGGGAAATTCATAGCACTAAATGACCACATCACAAAGTTAGAAAGATCTAAATTAACAACTTAACATGAAAAATGAAAGAATTAGAGAAGCAAGAACAAATCAGCCACAAAACTAGCAGATGAGAAGTAACAAAACTCAGAGCTAAACTGAAGGAAATTGAGATGTGGAAAACCATTGAAAAGATAAATCCAGGAGTTGGTTTTTTGGAAACATTAATAAGACAGGTCACTAGCTAGACTAATAAAGAAGAAAAGAGAGAAGATCCAAATAAACACAATTAGAAATGATGAAGGAAATGTTACTACTGATGCCACAGAAATAAAAACAACTGTAAAACTACTACAAATACCTCTATGCACACAAACTCAAAAAGCTGGAAGAAATAGATAAATTCATGGACGCACACACCCTCCCAAAACTAAGCCAGAAAGAAATTGATTCCCCAAACACACCAATAACAAACTCCAAAATTGAATTAGTAATAAATAGCCTACCAACCAAAAAAAGCCCAGGACCTAATAGACTCACAGCCAACTTCAGTACCATTCCCACTGAAACTATTCCAAAAAATTGACCAGGAGAGACTCCACCCCAACTCATTCTATGAGGCCAGCGTCATCTTCATACCAAAACCTGGCAGAAACACAACAAAAAAAGAAAACTTCAGGCCAATATCCTTGATGAACATTGACTCAGAAATCCTCAACAAAATGCTTGCAAACCAAATCCAGAAGCTCATCAAAAAGCTAATCCACCATGATCAAGTAGCCTTTATCCCTGAAATGCAAAGTTGGTTCAACATACACAATTCAATAAATGTGGTTCATCACAAAAACAGAACTAAAGACAAAAACCACGTGATAATAGATGCAGAAAAGGCTTTTGATAAAATTCAATACTTCTTCATGTTAAAAACTCTGAATAAACTAGACATTGAAGGAACATTCTTCAAAATAAGCACCATCTATGAAAAACTCACAGGCAACATTATACTAAATGGGCAAAAGCTGGAAGCATTTCCCTTGAAAACAGGCACAAAACAAGGATGCCCTCTCTCACCACTTCTATTCAACATAGCATTGGAAGTCTTAGCCACAGAAACCAGGCAAGAGAGAGAAATAAAGGGCACTCAAATAGGAAGACAGGAAGTAAAGCATTCTCTGTTTGTAGATGACATAATTCTATATCTGGAAAACCCCATAGTCTCAGCCCCACAGCTTCTTCAGCTGATAAACAACTTCAGCAAAGTTTCAGGATACAAAATCAATGTACAAAAATCACTAGCATTGCTATACACCACAACAGCCAGACTAAGAGCAAAATCAGAAAGGCCATCTCATTCACAATTGCCATAAAAATTATAAAATACCTAGGAATATTGCTAATCAGGGAGGAAAAGATCTCTACAACCAGAATTACAAAACACTGCTCAAAGAAATCAGAGAAGACACAAACGAATGGAAAAATATCCCATGCTCATTAATAGAAAGAATCAATATCATTAAAATTGCTATACTACCCAAAGCAATTTATAGATTCAATGCTATTCCTATTAAACTATCAATGACATTCTTCACAGAACTTGAAAAAACAATTTTAAAATTCATATGGAACAAAAAAGCCTGAATAGCCAAGGCAATCCTAAGCAAAAAGAACAAAGCTGGAGGCATCATGTTACCTGACTTCAAACTATACTACAGAGCTACAGTAACCACAAGAGCATGTTACTCATATAAAAACAGTCATATAGACTGGTGAAACAGAATAGAAAGCCCAGAAGCAAGGCCACACATCTATGACCATCTAATCTTCAACAAAGCTGACAAGAGCAAGCAATTGGGAAAAGACTCCCTATTCAATAAATTGTGCTGGGATAACTGTCTTGCCATATTCAGAAGATTGAAGCTTGACCACTCCTTACACCATATACAAAAATCAACTTAAGATGTGTTAAAAACTTCAATGTAGAACCCAAAAATAATAATAAAAAAAAAAATCCCTAGAAGACAACCTAGGAACTACCCTCCTAGACATAGGAATGGGCAAAGATTTCATGACAAAGACACCAAAAGCAATTGCAACAGAAGCAAAAATTGACAAGCGGGATCTAATTAAACTTAAAAACTTCTGCATAGCAAAATAAACTATTAACAGAGTAAACAGACAACCTACAGAATGAGAGAATAATTTTTGCAAACTATGCATCTGACACAGATCTAATATCCAGCATCTGTAAGAAGCTTTAACAAATTTACAAGAGAAAAACAAACAACCACAATAAAAAGTGGGCAAAGAAGATGAACAGACACTTCTCAAACGAAGACATACATGTGGCCAACAAGCATATGAAAAACAGCTCAATATCACTGACCGTTAGAGAAATGCAATTCAAAACCACAGTGAGCTACCATCTAATAACAAATGCTGGTGAGGCTGTGGAGAAAAGGGAACACTTATTAACTCTTGGTAGTTCCATAAGTCAGTTCTACCATTGTGGAAAGCAGTATCATGATTCCTCAAAGACCTAAAAGCAGAACTACCATTTGACCCAGCAATCCCATTACTGGATATATACCTAGAGGAATATAAATCATTCTACCATAAAGACACATGTTCATTATGACACTACTCACTATAGCAAAAACATGGAATCAACCTAAATGTGCATTGATGACAGATTGAATAAAGAAAATATAGTACATATACACTATGAAATACTATGCAACCATAAAACAGGAGATCATGTCTTTTGTGGGAACGTGGATAGAGCTAAAGGCTATTATCCTTAGGAAACTAATGCAGGAAAAGAAACCAAATAACACATAATCTCACTTACAAGTGGTAGCTAAATGATAAGAACTTATAAACTCAAAGCAGGAAACAACAGGGCCTACTTGAAGGTGGAGGGTGGGAGAAGGGAGAGGAGCAGAAAATATAACGAATGGGTGCTAGGCTTCATATCTGGGTGATGAAATAATCTGTACAACAAACCCCCGTGATACATGTTTACCTGTGTAACAAACCTTCACATGTACCCCCAAACCTAAAATACATGTTAAAAAAAGAAATACCAAAAAAGGAATGAAAAATATTAAGCAAAAAGTTTATTTTCCTAGTACTACTGTAAAAAGGATTATCTATATGTAACCTCTTAATGCTGGAGTGTGTGCTGTTACACAGTTGAAACATTGACACAATAATCTATGACCCAAATGGATGATTTTGTAAGTAAATAAAATACTCAAAAATGTCCAAGTCTTTTATTTGTTTTTTTTTCATCTACACCAAGTACAGATAAAATAAAAAGTTTAACATTGGAAAATCCAACATTTTTCAGCTTGACACATGGTATATTTTCATCTTTCAGTTTAAATATTACCTCCATACTCAGACTTTCTCTGGCTATGTGAAGTACAGCTCCCTGTGTATCTCACAGGCATTTTATTTTTTTCCAAATGCTTACCACGATGTGTGATTATCCTACTTGTGTGTTTAGGCATTTGTTGTCTGTCTTCCTAACTAGAACAGGAGCTTCATAAGAACAGGGAATGTGTTTGTCTTGAACATCACTCTATTGCTACTGCTGGTGAAACGACTGGCTCATAGCAGATGCTCAACTCATTTTCTGCATGTATGAATAAGTTTCGCACTTACACCATGGAAATATAGTGAGTGGTAAGTTTATATGACCTTACCATCAGCTTCTAGTGAGGTGATTGTAAATTCTTTCTTTTCATTGTATTCTCTTTTTACCTCTCCATCACTCTTTGTCTAATGCTTAATAAAAACATGCCCTTTGGAGTCAGATAATCCTAGGTTTGAATCCCATTTTGACAAGATTGTTCTTTAACTCATCCAGTAGTAAAATGCCAGGCATGATGTTAGATCTTGTGGACGGCTAAAGAGTGACAGTTTGTAAAGTAAAAAATGAGCAGCTACCAGACTATAAAGAGACGAATATACGATTATTTATCAAATTTGCTTGTTCACTAGGATCCATGGGGCTTGTTAAAATGTATAGAATTATAGCAACTCATGCTGTCCCAGAACTACTGAGGTTAACTTTCCAGGTGTGACACTTAGAAATTTGGATATCTAGCAAGAATATATTTTCTTCTTATGATTAAGCAAGTTTAGAGAATATTAGCATATTGCAAACTAAAGATTTAACCTGAAAAATGAAAAAAAGCAGTAAAAACATTTAAGCTGGGAGAAATCTTTTATAAGGATTTTCTGGTGGCTGAATGTAGCAGTCAATATAGAGGAGGCAATTATTTGTATGCTGTTAGGTAGAAAAATGGAGTTGGGCTTGGCCAATGCTTATATTTATGGGCTGCAGCTTCTGTTTGAGAAAAAACAAGTGAATAATGGTGCCCTTCACTGAAATAGGATTTAGAGGTAGAGGAGAAAATTAAGAGTTGAGAGATGTGTGTGTAAAATTAGTGAAGCTTAGAGCTGAGGGCTCAGTCTATAGAAGGATTATGAGTTTAGCTTAGGATACATCAATTTGAGGTGCCTGTGGTTCATTCAGTTCCAGTAGGCAGTTGGGAATTTGAGTCAGGATTCTAGGTAGAGTTTTGGGTTAGATGTATTGATATGGGAATAGTCAGCATAGAGATAACTATGGAAGTCATTGAAGTAAATTAGATTTGAGTTGGTGACTATATAGACAAAGAAAGGAGAAAAAGCATGATGTTAGGTATCTGTGGAATTCCAATAATTAAAGTATAGACACAGGGAGAAAGATTCACAAAAGAAACTAGGAAGCATTGCCCAAAGAGGTAGGAGAAAATCCAGGGATGAATGTTGTTATGGAATAACCCAGAAAGGATTTCCAAAAGAAAAGAGATTACAGTGTTAAATTTTGGCAAATCCAAGTAATATTGGAACTCAAAATGCTCATTGAGTTTATAAATAAGGAGATAACTAATGACATTTGCTGGTGAACTTTCAATAGATAGATGACAATAGAAGTCTGATTCTAATGAGCTGCAAAATATATGAAATAAAGTTACAGAGATCTTCAGAATCCCATCTATAAAATAGATATAATCATACCTTTTTTGAAGAACAGATGTAAGGCTTAAATGAGATCACTGGCTTCTGACACAATATTGAGCATCCAGTAGCTACTCAAAATATTTCGATGGATTTTTTTTTTTTTCAAAATTATCAGTACAAGGCCAAATATTCCATAATAATTCAGTAGGATTTAGTTCAATTTATGTAGGCTAAAAGCAAATATGGCATTAATTCATATGGTGAAGATAGCAACTCATTTTCATAATTATTTTTACTAATGATGAGAACATAGGACAATCCCTTTGAGCACATAGAGTTTATAAAATTTATCTGGTTAAAATGTGCTGAAGCCCTATCAAAAGTAAGCAAAGTATACATTGATATGTTGTGGTCAAAATGAAGCACTTAAAACTCTATGTATGCAAAGACAGACATAATTTAATAAACTTATACTCATAAATCGATTTTACACTCCAATCCAGAATAATGCTTATATACTATATTGTGAGTGGCAGAGATCAAGGGAGCATGAACAGGAACTGTAAGAAACGTTATTGTTAGATAATTAATTCATTTTTATTCTTAGTTTTGAGTGAATTCTATAAGTGAAACAAATGTCATTACAAATATCACATAGCTTCCTAAACTTTACCATAACTGCTAAGCAGAAGATTCTCATTCCTCTTTTGCAGATGAAAAGATGGGGGTTCACAGAGAGTAAGAGTTGTCTGGGAGACACAGTTATTTAGCAAAATTGCTGGGATTTAGCCTCTGACTGTTTAATTCTGAACAAATTAGGATGTATTTTCTTTATTTTTTTGGCATCTCTACTCAAAGAAGCAAGGCATTGAGTTACAGTCATGATTCAGCCCCATAAACAAATATATCTATTGGTTAATGGGCATAGTTCTCTGTAAAATCTTTACATGTAAATGGGTATGATATGACATTGCCATTTGCTTAATTAAAGATAAATAAAATAATTATACATACCCTCAAAGGACTTCTGATTAGTTAGGACTCGTTATTAGTAGTACTATATACAAGGGAAAGAAAGTTTTACTCTTCTTTAACTTCAGAAAGTTTAAAGGCTGGATGGAGTTTTATTTACCTTTGAGTGCAGCTTTGTTCTTGGGCACTGTCTTGTGCAGAGTTGGCACTGGATGTTGTTTATAGAGATTAAAAAATTAGTAAAGATGACATCTTAGTTTATTCCTGATGCTATAACAAAATGCCACAGGCTGGGTAATTTGTAAAGAACAGAAATTTATTTCCTCAGAGTTCTAGAGCCTGGGGAATCCAAAATCAAGGTACCAGCAAGTTTAGTGTCTGGAGAGGGCTCCATCTCTGTTTCCAAGATGCCACCTTACTGCTATGTTCTCACAGAGCAGAAGCTGGAAGAGCAAAAAAGCTCAGCTAGTTCCCTTCAGTGCTCTTATAAGGCCCGATTCCATTTATGAGGGTGAAGGCCCGGTAGTCTAATTGCCTCCTGAAGGCCCTAACTCTTAATACTGTTGCATTGGGAATTAAGTTGCAACACAAATTTTGGAGGGGAGACAAACATTCAAATATAGCAGATGATGAATTACTGAAGTACTCAGACACTGGCAATCTGTGGAGCCAAGAGTGCAAAATGAAACCGGTTTTCCATTGTGCCTGGAGTCAGAATGGCAAAAACTGTGTACCATTGGTGAAATTAATAAATATGTTTTTAAATCTTTCAACAGAGAGGGTACTGTTATGGGTTTGTTAATTGGTTAAGCTACAACCCCCATGCAGATGGCTGCTCTAATCAGGAATTCACTCCAGTGGTGTCTAGCTAGCATTCTAATTAGGTAACTCTTGCATCTAAAAATAAGTTCCAGAGACCTGCTATACAGTATACTGCCTATAGCTAACAATATTGTATTGTATATGAAATTTGCTAAAGGGCTAGATCTTACAAAAAAATAATAATAAAGGTCACAAGAGAAAACTCTGGAGGTGATGAATATGCTTACGGCCTTGATGATGGTGATGGTTTCACAGGTGTATAATCATCTCCAAACTTATTGAGATTTATACATTACTTATATGCCAATCATACTTCATTCAATAAAGTAGTTTTAAAAAGAATGTGAATAAAATAAATGTGTTCTTCTCCTAGACTAAAAGTATGTTTTGAAAGGAAAAGTCTTATTCTAGAATTGGCATTTATCTGCACTTCTGTTACCCATATCTAGATCAATAACAATAATTCACTAATTAACTTAGGAATTATCAGAAAAAAATGATCAAATTTAGCATCCTGTTAAATACCGTGGTTAATATTAGAAATGGGTTATCTCTGGTAAAATTACTCAAATTAAATGGACCAGCAAACATATTTTAGAAAAATTCTCACCATTGCATTAACAGGGTATACAAATGCAGAGAATTCTCTAGCAAGTACATTACAGAAATGTTTCCAAAAGTTTCTGTGCCAGGATATTGGCCAGGAAGGTTTTCGGTTGCCTTATAATAGACCATAAATGAAAGATCCCTTTGTATGGCCTGTTGTTACATCTGCTTTGAGTGAATGTTTCATGCAAGATGATGGCCAAATTCCTTAAAACTGTAACTTCATCAGACTTAAACAACAAATCGTGTGTGGTGGCTGGCAAGATGGCCAAATAGGAACAGCCCCAGTGTGCAGCTCCCAGCGAGATCAATGCAGAAGGCGGGTAATTTCTGCATTTCCACCTGAGGTACCCAGCTGATCTCATCATGCTAAAAACTCTCAAGTAGGTATTGATGGAATATATCTCAAAATAGTAAGAGCTATTTATGACAAACCAACAGCCAATATCATACTGAATGAGCAAAACCAGGAAGCATTCGCTTTGCAAACTGGCACAAGACAAGGATGCCCTCTCTCACTACGCCTATTCAGCATAGTATTGGAAGTTTTTGCCAGGGCAATCAGGCAAGAGAAAGAAATAAAGTGTATTCAAATAGGAAGAGAGGAAGTCAAATTGTATCTATTTGCAGATAACATGATTGTATATTCAGAAAACCCCATCATCTAAGCCCAAAATCCCCTTAAGCTGATAAGGAGATTCACCAGTCTCAGGATACAAATTCAATATGCAAAAATCACAAGCATTCCTATACACTGATAATAGACAAATAGAGAGCCAAATCATGAGTGAACTCCCATTCACAATTGCTACAAAGAAAATAAAATATCTAGGAATACAACTTACAAGGGATGTGAGGGATCTTTTCAAGGAGAACTGCAAACCACTGCTCAAGGAAATTAGAGAGGACACAAACAATTGTGAAGGACTTCTTCAAGGAGAACCACAAACAACTGCTCAAGGAAATAAGCAAGGACACAAACCAGTGGAAAAACATTGCATGCTCATGGATAGGAAGAATCAATACCATGAAACTGGCCATACTGCTCAAAGTAATTTATAGAATCTGTGCTATCCCTGTCAAGCTACCATTGGCTTTCTCCACAGAATTAGAAGAAACTACTTTAGATTTCATATAGAACCAAAAAGAGCCTGCATAGCCAAGACAATCCTAAGCAAAAAGAACAAAGCTAGAGGCATCACGCTACCTGACTTCAAACTATACTACAAGGCTACAGTAACCAAAACAGCATGATACTGGTACCAAAACAGATGTATACACCAATGGAACAGAACAGAGGCCTCAGAAATAACACATCTACAACCATCTGATCTTTGACAAACCTGACAAAAACAAGCAATGGAGAAAAGATTCCCTATTTATTAAATGATGTTGGGAAAACTGGCTAGCCATACACAGAAAACTGAAACTGGACCCCTTCCTTACACCTTATACAAAAATTAATTCAAGATGGATTAAAGACTTAAATGTAAGACCTAAAACCATAAAAACCCTAGAAGAAAATCGAGCCAATACCATTCAGGACATAGGCGTGGGCAAAGACTTCATGACTAAAACACCAAAAGCAATGGCAACAGAAGCCAAAATTGACAAATGGGATCTAATTCAACTAAAGAGCTTCTGCACAGCAAAAGAAACTACCATCAGAGTGAACAGGCAACCTGCAGAATGGTAGAAAATTTTTTCAATTTATCCATCTGACAAAGAGCTAATATCCAGAATCTATAGGGAACTTAAACGAATTTACATGAAAATACAAACAACCCCATCAAAAAGTGGGCAAAGGATATGAATCGACACTTCTCAAAAGAAGACATTTATGCAGCCACCAAACATATGAAAAAAAGCTCATCATCACTGGCCATTAGAGAAATGCAAATCATAACCACAGTGAGATAGCATCTCAGGCCAGTTAGAATAGCAATCATTAAAAAATCTGGAAACAACAGGTGCTGGAGAGGATGTGGAGAAATAGGAATACTTTTACACTGTTGGTGGGAGTGTAAATTAGTTCAACCATTGTGGAAGACAGTGTGGAAATTCCTCAAGTATCTAGAACTGGAAATACCATTTGACCCAGCAATCACGTTACTGGATATATACCCAAAGGATTATAAATCATTCTACTATAAAGATGCATGCACATGTATGTTTATTGCAGCACTCTTCACAATTGCAAAGACTTGGAACCAACCCAAATGCCCATCAGTGATAGACTGGATAAAGAAAATGTGGCACATATATACCATGGAATACTATGCAGCCATAAGAAAGGATGAGTTCATGTCCTTTACAGGAACATAGATGAAGCTGGAAACCATCATTCTCAGCAAACTAACACAGGAAAAGAAAACCAAACACCACATGTTCTCACTCATAAGTGGGAGTTGAACAATGAGAACACATGAACTCAGGGAGGGGAATATCACACACTGGGGCCTGTCAGGGGGTAGAGGGGATAGGGGAGGGATAGCGTTAGGAGAAATACCTAATGTAGTTGATGGGTTGATGGATGCAGCAAACCACCATGGCACGTGTATACCTATGTAACAAACTTGCACGTTCTGCACATGTATCCCAGAACTTAAAGTATAATAAAATAAATAAGTAAGTAACAAATCATGCAGACATTTAAAGTCTGCTTCCAAATAAATGTTTTTTAAAAAAATGATAGTTTATGTGAGAGATGTTGGTCTGAAACCTGCTGTTATTGTAACCAAATAGCAAACTTGTAGAGGATTAACCAGCCACAGCCCTCCTCAGACTTCTTGGTTGGTCTGTTTTCTACCACTAGGAATCTGTGAGATCTATATATATGTATCTAATTTATTTCAAGACCATGTGCATAAAACAAATGCTTGTGGACCAAAACATAATGAAGAGACACAGCTGTTTAAAATAAACATCTATAATAAATATCATCATCCAAGAGCAGAAAAAGATCTAGGAGGCCAACAATCCTGTCTCTCACGGTCCCACTCATTTTTCTACTTTCTGATCATCTAGAATCCCCTTTAGCATTTCCACAAAGCTTCTTTTCTACATAGTTGAGGGTCTCAGAGAATACTGCCGCAACCATTGGTATACCTTTCTGACATGAAAGCACTCATTAAAACAACGCCTTATAAAAGTACCAGTTTTTCAAATATTTTTCAAAAGCGTCTTGCATTCTAATGTGTAATGTTAATGCTTTGCTGCTTAGAAATTTCTTCTGCCAGATACCCTAAATCATCTCTCTCAAGTTCAAAGTTCCACAAATCTCTAGGGCAAGGGGCAAAATGCCACCAGTCTCTTTGCTAAAACATAACAAGGGTCACTTTGCTCCAGTTCCCAAGAAGTTCCTCATCTCCATCAGAGATCACCTCAGCCTGGACCTTATTATTCATATTACTAACAGAATTTTTGTCAAAGCCATTCAACAAGTCATCTCTAGGAATTTTCAAACTTTCCCACATTTTCCTCTTTTCTTCTGAGTCCTTCAAATTGTTCCAACCTCTGCCTGTTACCTAATTCCAAATTCGCTTCCACCATTTTGGGTGTCTTTTCATCAATGATCCACTCTACTGGTACCAATTTATTGTATTAGTCTGTTTTCATGCTGCTGATGAAGACATATCCGATACTGGAAATTTACAAAAGAAAGAGGTTTATTGAACTCACAGTTCCACATGGCTGGAGAGGCCTCACAATCATGGTAGAAGGCAAGGAGGAGCTAGTTGCATCTTACATGGATGGTAGCAGGCAAAGAGAGAGCTTGTTCAGGGAAACTCCCATTTTTTTAAAACCATTAGATCTTGTGAGACTCATTCACTTCATGAGAACAGCGTAGGAAAGATGTGCCCCCATAACTCAATCACCTTCCACTGGGTTTCTCCTATGACACATGGAAATTGTGAGAGTTACAATTCAAGTTGAGATTTGTGTTGGGACATAGTCAAACCATATCACCCTCTAACAGAGGTTATTCCACAGCATTTAGAGAAGAAGCAAAATAGTACATGGTTTTGAATTCATTCTAAAAATGTTTGATTGGAGCACTTGTTAATTGTCTTTAATTTTGCATATGGATACCATGTTTGGTGCCAAAGCAACTCAAAGTTTTATTTTAGTGTTAGGGAATCAATATTAGTGACTGAATGGGATAAGTTCATCAATCTATGCAATATTAAAATGTGACTGATGTGGTAAAACTACATCTAGTTGTCGGGAACAGAGATATTTGATAGCAAAATAACTGGGATATTGCCAAAGAATTTTTTTTCCCACCTCTCCCTCAGTGACATCTGGATCAGAACCAATGTAAGAACTATCACATTTCTGGAATGTTCTGAGGTCTCCTTTCTGAGAGTTGCTGCTATTCTCTTCCTTAAATGTACATTTACTCTCATATTAACATGGGTTTCATCTGTGGAATAGTTTTTATTACAACTTGTGCCTTTGAATACAAAATTATATAATGTAATAGAGTGGGAGAAGAGAGTTAATTTTTCACAAGACACTGTTTCAAAATTTTTCATCCTGCAAACTGCTTTTTCCTCATTTTGGTGGTATCGTTGACAGAGCCTGAGGTTAGCCCCCAGGCATAAATGCACAATTTTGGGGAAAAGGTTTAAATCCTCCAATGCAGATTTGCAACAGGATTTTTTTTTAACCTGCAAAAGAATCATTTTTTAAAATGCTGCATTAAAAGTCCTTGACATAGCATCAGACAAAAATGGTAAATACAGACATAGGCACAGTAGATGACTAAATATATCTCACCTCACCTCAATAGACATTTTGGTATTTAGGTTTTCAGTTATCTGTTAAATGCTCTGCACATTTTTTTTTTTTTTTGAGATGGAGTCATGCTCTGTTGCCCAGGCTGGAGTGCAGTGGCATGATGTTAGCTTGCTGCAACCTCCGCCTCCCAGGTTCAAGCGATTCTCATGCCTCAGCTTCCCTAGTAGCTGAGATTACAGACATGCACAACCATGTCCGGCTATGCTCTGCACATTTTAAAAGCTGTTTGTGGGCAATACATGTAAGATGGGATACAGCCAATGATTTGGCTTTGCAAAACATATGTATTTAAGAAATTCAGTTTTGCTTCACTTTGATTTTTTTGGCATATTACGTATATATTTTACTTTTCTAGGTTTAAAAAACTTTCTTAGTAGCCTTCCAATCTTTCTTACAAAGAAGTAACAAATGCTGCCTTTCTTAGTACTCTCGAATGGTATTCTCACAACAAGATTATCAGAATTCATTTTGCTAGTATAGAATCCTGAATCAGCAAAATCTGCAACTTTGTTGCATACTTAAAATAGACTGGCATGAATCTAGTATGGTATTTCCAGCATGTTTTCTTTAAAAAAGTCTCTAGGATCTTTAGAATGTGACCAATGCATGGAAAGAAAGAATTTGTCTTCCTGACACACTCCAGTGTCTGCTCCCTTTCTATTCCTTTGCCTTTATGGTTCAAGAAGACATGACTAATGATTTTGAATTACAGTGACCTGGTGACTTGTCTGTGACACAGAAATGATGGACTCCTTCACTAGCTCAGTCTTCACAACTGCCTGGTACTAGTTTCTTCTTAGCCGTTCATAATCAGGATTCAACAATCTTTGAGATACTCTTAAATCTCTAGATAACCCATTTAATACAGACAGCTGTTGAAAATTGGGAGCGGATATTGCCATGTGGTAGAAACTACAATTTCTTTGGTAAATAGAAGAAAGCTGGGTTTCAAGGCACCTTGGGAAAACAATTCAACCACAAAAGAAAAACAAAAAGAACCAATCCAGAGGAGTGGTCATTTGTTTTATTTCTGAAATTCTTTTTTTTGCTGAAGTGGCAGTGTTCTCTTCTTTCTAAAACTTTTCTCTATGAATACTGGTGGCTTTGTGGCTTGTGTGTGCACGCACGTGAATATGCACATGTGTTTTTTGCTTGTGATTTTGCCTCTAACTCATCGTCTCCAACTGCAAAGGTTAATGCTTTGGGCTGCTTTCAGAGTTTTTGCTCTTTGAAGAGAAAAACAACTATGGGAGAACATGTCCAAATGCTGTGGATATTTACTGTTCTGTCTCTTTAACATCCGTGGGTGCTTTCCAATAGCCCCTAAATTTCCTTTTGTGGAATTTACCCTCTTTCATTGATTGTCTTCTTGATGTGATGATAAACTATTTTCTCCATTATGGGAGCCCAATGAGTTCTTGGAACCACTACAGCTCTTTTGACCAGATCCAATCTCTGCAATTGATTATAGCTAAGTAGTAACTTAGTATATGCCATAAGCTCAACCAATCAGATTATTTCTCCTGGAACTTTGAGAGATTCAACATCTGAAAACATGGTTTGTGTTCATTCATCCTAACTCCAGCACTCTGATCATCTAACTGAATAGTTCTCCTTCCCTAGTTGTTCTTGTTCTGTTTAAGACTATGTATGTGTGGTCTAGTTTTCTGATCTATAGAATGGTTTTATGAGCTACTCAATTTCTTTCCAGTAAATTTACTTTTGCTTACATCTAGCAGTATAGGTTTTTATTGTTTGCAACTAAAACAAACAAATGAAGCAAAAAGAAAAAATCCTGAGGGATATTCATCATAAGTCATTTCTGGAACAAGGCTAATAAGTATAAACATAAGCTTTGAGCATATTGTGTTTTTTCAGTAGTTGTAGATATTGTTAATCCTGAACATCCCTTTGTAAGACAGCTATAATGAGAATTCCCCAACAGAGATCTTAATTCTCCCTGGGACAGAGTTCCTAGGTGAAGGGGCAGACTGCCATCTTTGCTGTTTGGGCAACTCAACCATTCCAGCCTGCTTTGGAGAGTCCAAATTGAGTGGAGAGAGAAGGAATCCCCCAGAACAGCACAGCTGCTCTACCAAAACGTAGCCAGACTGTTTCTTTCAGCGGGTCCCTGATCTGTTGCTCCTCACGGGGCGGGACTTCCCAAGGGAGGCCTCCAGCCACGACTGCAGGTACTCTCTGGCCAACAGAGACTTGAAAACTTCCTGTGACAGAGCTCCAAGAGGAAGGGGTGGGCTGCCCTCTTAGCTGTTTGGGTGACTTAGCCATTCCACCTCCAGGCTTTGGAGAGCCCAAGCCCATCAGAGGTGGAAGTGGTACCCGAGCACAGCAGAGCCACTCTACAAAAGCATGGCCAGACTGCTTCTTTAAGCAGGTCTCCAATCCCATTCCTCCTTACTGGGTGAGACCTCCTAACTGGGGTCTCTAGTCACCTCCTACATGTGCATTTCGGCCAGCAACATGTCCATACCTCCCTGGGGTGGAAGTTCCAAAGGAAGGGGCAGGCTGCCATCTCTACTGTCTCATAGCCTTCACTGGTGATACCTCCAGCTACTGGAAAATCCAAGGTTACTAGGGACTGGAGCAGACCCCAGCAAACCCCACAGCAGCCCTATAGAAAAGTAGCCAGACTGTTAAAAGAAAAAACCCATCCACCCATCCAAAGGTCAGCAATCTCAAAGACTGGAGGTAGATAAGTCCACAAAGATAAGAAAGAATCAGCACAAGAATGCTAAACTCAAAAAGCCAGAGTGCCCTCTTTCCTCTAAATGACTGCATCATCTTTCCAGCAAGGGTTCCAAACAGGGCTGAGGCTGAGAGGCTGAAATGACAAAAGAAGAATTCAGAATATGGATAAAAACGAACTTCACTGAGCTGAAGGAACACATTATAAGCCAATGCAAGGAAGCTAAAAATCATGATAAAACATTTCAGGGTTGGGTGCGGTGGATCACACCTGTAATCCTAGCACTTTGGGAGGCCAAGGTGGGCAGATTGCCTGAGCTCAGGACTTTGAGACCAGCTTGAGCAACATGGTGAATCTTCGTCTTTACTAAAAATACAAAAATATATATATATATATTAGCCAGGCGTGGTGGCACATGCCTGTAATCCCAGCTACTCGGGAGGCAGGTGAAATCACTTGAACCTGGGAAGTGGAGGTTGCAGTGAGCCGAGATTGTGCACTCCAGCCTGAGTGACGGAGTGAAACTCTGTCTCAGTAAATAAATAAATAAATAAATAAAATTTATTTCAGAAGCTGACAGACAAAATAGCCAGTATGGAGAAGAATGTACTGACCTGACAGAGCTGAAAAGCACACTACAAAAATTTCAAAATGCAATCACAAGTATTAACAGCACAATAGACCAAGTGGAGGAAAGAATCTCAGAGCTTGAAGACCATCTTTCTGAAATAAAACAGGCAGACAGAGAAAAAAGAATGAAAAGGAATGAACAAAACTTCAGAGAAATATGGGATTATGTAAAATGACCGAATCTATGACTGATAGGTGTATCCAAAAGAGATGGGGAGAATGAGGCCAGGCGCAGTGGCTCATGCCTGTAATCCCAACACTTTGGGAGGCGGAGGTGGGTGGATTGTTTGAGGTCAGGGGTTAGAGACCAACCTGGCCAATATGGTGAAACCCATCTCTACTAAAAATACAAAAATTAGGTGTGGTGGCAGGCGCCTGTAATCCCAGCTACTCAGGATGCTGAGGCATTAGAACCACTTGAACCCAGGAGACAGAGGTTGCAGTGAGCCAAGATTATGCCACTGCACTCCAGCCTGGGCGATAGAGTAAGATTCAGTCTCAATAAGTAAATAGATAAATAAAAAGAGAAATGAAGAGAATGGAACCAATTTGGAAAATATATTTCAGGATATCATCTATGTGAACTTCCCCAACCTAGCTAGAGAGGCCAATATTCAAACTGAAAAAATGCAGAGAACCCCAATAAGATACTCCTCGAGAAGATCATCCCAAAGACACATAATCATCAGATTCTCCAAGATAAAAATGAAAGAAAAAAATGTTAAGGGCAGCCACAGACAAAGGCCAGGTCACCTACAAAGGGAAGCCCATCAGACTAACAGAGGACCTCTCAGCAGAAACCCTATAAGCCAAAAGAGATTGGGGGCCAACATTCAACATCTTTAAAGAAAAGAATTCCAACCCAGAATTTCATATCCGGCCAAACTAAGCTTCATAAGCCAAGGGAAAATAAGATCCTTTTCAGATAAGAAAATGTTGAGAGAATTCATTACCACCAGATATGCCTTACTAGAGATCTTCAAAGGAGCACTAAATGTAGAAAGAAAAAACACACTACCAGCTAATACAAATACACACTTAAACACACATACCAGTGTCACTATAAAGCAACCACACAAACAGGCCAACATAATAACCAGCTAACACCTCAAAAAGCTTATCTACCATCATCAAGTAGGCTTTGTCCCTGGGATGCAAGGTTGGTTCAACACATGCAAATCAATAAATGTGATTCATCACATAAACATAACTAAAGACAAAATAGCATGATAATCTCGGTAGGTGCAGAAAAGGCTTTGATAAAATTCAAAATCCATTTATGTTAAGCACTCTCAATAAACAAGGTATTAAAGGGACATACCTCAAAATAATAAGAGCCACATATAACAAAACTCACAGCTAACATTATACTGAATGGGCAGAAGATGGAAGCATTCTGCTTGAAAACCAGCACAAAACAAGGATGCCCTCTCTCATCATTCCTATTCAACATAGTATTGGAAGTTCCGGCCAAAGCAATCAGGCAAGAGAGAGAGGAATAAAGGGCATTCAAATATAAAGAGAGGAAATCAAATTATCCTTGTTGGCAGATGACATAATCCTATATTTAGAATACCCCATCATTTCAGCCCCAAAGCTTCTTAAGCTCATAAGCATATTCAGCAAATAATCAGGATACAAAATGAATGTGTAAAAATTGCTAGCTTTCTTATACACCAACAACAGGCAAGCTGCGGGTTAAATCAGAAATGAATTCCTATTCACAATTACCACAAAAAGAATAAGATATCTAGGAATAAAGCTAACTAGGGAGGTGAAAAATCTCTACAAGGAGAACTATAAACCACTGCCCAAAGAAATCAGAGATGATACAAACAAATGAAAAAACATTCCATGCTCATGGATAGGAAGAATCAATACGTTTAAAATGGCCATACTCCCCAAAGCAATTTATAGATTCAATGCTATTTCCATCAAACTATGATTGACATTCTTCACAGAACTAGAAAAAACTATTTTAAAAATCACATAGAACCCGAAAAGAGCCCTAACAGCCAAGACAATCCTAAGCAAAAAGAACTCAGCTGGAGGCATCCTGCTACCTGATTTCAAATGATACTTCATGGCTATAGTAACCAAAACAGTATTGTACTGATACAAGAACAGACACATAGACCAGTGGAACAGAATAGAGAATCCAGAAATAAGACCAAACACCTACAACTGTCTGATCTTTGAAAAACCTGATAAAAACAGGCAAGGGGGAAAGGATTCCTTATTCAATAAATAGTGCTGGGAAAGGTGGCTAGCCATATGCAGAAGGTTGAAACTGGACCCAACTTACACCATATACAAAAATTAACTCAAGGTGGATTAAAGAGTTAAATGTGAAACCAAAAACTATAAAAACCCTAGAAGACTACCTATCCAAACCCTCCTGGACATTGGAATTAGCAAAGATTTCATGACAAAGACACCAAAAGCAATTGCAACAGAAGCAAAAAATGACAAATGGGATCTAATTAAACTTAAGAGCTTCTGCATAGCACAATAAACTATTAACAGAGTAAATAGGCAACCTACAGAATGGGAGAATATTTTTGCAAACTACCTATCTGGCAAAGATCGAATATCCAGCATCTATAAGGTACTCAAACAAATTTACAAGTAAAAAACAACTCCATTAAAAACTGGGCAGGGCCAGGCACGGTGGCTCACCCCTGTAATCCCAGCACTTTGGGAGGCCTAGGCTGGCAGACCCAGAGGTAGGGTGCTCCAGTGTAAGCCACTCTTCTGGCTTTATGTCAACTTGAACCTAGTATGTCTCATTACCTACATAAAATCTACTCGCACCAATGTGTGTCACCGATATAAAACTTCTTAAAGATGAGTTAGAGAGTAAATGGAAGATTTTATATTGGATATCTTCAACTTAGCCTTAGATATATTTTCTAGAGGTCTCCTATCTCAACCCCCCTTTTTTGTTCTTTCCTCTGACATTATTTGTCTATTCCCCTGTCTTGCCATCAAATGTCTTCCTTGAGATTTCTCCTCCTCTCACCTGGTGTTTTCAAAATAATCACTACTCCATATTTGCTTTAGCTTACCCATTACTGTTTTTAACTAGCAAATAACCTTATGACTGTAGGATCCATCATCCTTAGAAGACAATGAAGGTGTATGAAAATGTTCGCGGTAACAATGAGGATATTTGATGTGGGTCTCAGCCTGTACCTAAAATTTTCCAGTTAACGTGGGTCTACAGAATTCTTATAACTTCCTTGAATTTTATTTTACCCAAGCTAACCTAGACCTACTTCATTTGAGGGTCTGTTGTGAAAATAAACTATGAGTGTTGTAAAACACTCCATGTCATAGATGTGTAAGAAAATAAAATTTGCCCACTTTTTAATGAACTTGTTTTTTTTTTTCTTGTAAATTTGTTTAAGGTCCTTATAGATGCTAGGTATTAGGCCTTTGTCATATGTATATCATAGATGTGTTGGAAAGTAAAATAAAATAAGTTGTGGTTTGAGCTAGTCAACTGTAAGTTATCTCAAGATGTTATTTGCTAAAGTGAATCATTATATAAAAGAAAGTGAGGAGAAGTAAAGGACAAGAGAGCACCAAAACGTTCATTGCTAAGAATTTCAAAGCAACCGTCTTTGCCTTGTGAAGTTAGATGCTTTCTTAGCACTGCTGAGTAACCTGATATTCCCATTCCAGAGTATTCATTTGGATCGCAGCATGGTATAATCAAATACTCTTACCCATGGTCACTTTTTCCTAATTGTTCAGTGGAAGCCAGTCTAGAAGGATGAGATTACAGGCAGGGAGGCAAACTCATGACACTAAAAATGCTCCATTATAACAAGCACTCTTCTAAACAACACACACACACACACACACACACACACACACACACGCACATACATTCCTTTAGTTTAAAAAAACCTGCTCAACTTGGAGTCTTTTTCCAGTAGTTGATTATGGTAAAAGAGAATGCTTCTATTCTTTCTGAAGACTTTTTGTCCAGAAGAGTTGGCTTTCTTAAGAACAAGCCAAAACTCAGCATAGGACTTACTTACCTTAAAATTCAGTTGAAAATCCGTGAGATGTAGTGTGTTGGGCTGTCTCTGGGGTAACAGATATTCCCCTTCACTCTTAGCAGTTCCAAAATCAGATTCATTAAGAAATTAAGCATAGGTAAAAGCTGTGTGGTTTCCCTGCCACTGCATTTGGTGTCAGACAACTAGAGCATCTAGAGCTAACGAATACATAAGAGTTGGTCACAGTTCATTACACTGCCTTGTCATGGGGTGTTCATATTAGCAGTCATCTCTAAGCAATCTATTTCATCTGAAGCAAGCTTAATGAAGTGTTAATATATGTTATGATTATATTGAAACTATAGGCAATGTTCCTCATATCTGTGCTGACCTAAGACAGTAAAACATTAGGCATTTAATCTGTAAGACAAAAATTCTATGAGAACCAGTTGCTTTATATGAAATAATGATTGTAGTAACCTATGGCCCCAATATGGAGAATAAAACAAAAGTCTTTGCCTAAACTTAATCCTACATAGAATTTCCCAGAAGGCATGTCTAAATAGGCCAGGACATTTTTTTCAATTACCCTTCCCCAACTTGACAGGCTAAACCTTGCCCTACATAACAGGTCTGTGTGATGCATAACAGAACTCTGCCTTTGTATATTTAAATCTGGAGGCTACATAGCCATCTATCATTTGTGCAAGCAAGACTTTCAGTGTAAGATGCCGGGGAGTCCTGTGAGGACAGACCTAGCTGCTTCCTCCGCACTGTCATGACCTACTGCCCCAGAGCCACCAGATCCCCTGAGGGTGTTGTCAACACTAATTGAAAGAAAAACTAAGACAAAAATGTGGCTCCCACATGGTGAAGTTACTTACGTTTGTGACTTTAAGTTCAAACGATTAAGACTTGCCACATTTTCAAAGAAGGGACACGCTGCCCTCCTGAATTTTCATTAAATGACAATATATGAAAATATATATTTAAGCCCTAAGGGAGTATTCAGGCAAAAATCAATTTAAGAAGTAACCAAGATATGCCTCATATGCAACTAAAAGTTAGATGAGAAGACCAATCATTCCCTTCTTTCCCAATTCCCACTGTATTACAATTTCTAAGTACATAGACTTGAACTTGAAGCAATCCAATGGACATGTCCAGTTTAGCCAATTATTATAGTTTCCTAATGTCCTCAGAGATTCTGATGATTAGAATCAGGAGAGGGTCACTCCCGAGCTTACAAGCAGCAAATGTTTTTTTAAACTAGAGCGACTGCTAACACGAAAGGTTTTTGCTTCATATTAGCAGACATGCAACACGTTCCTATGTGGTATGAACTTTTCAGAAAAAAAGTAAATGTACAACATGAGAAACTGCCAGCACATGCCCTTAAATGTGCTTAAAAGACAATAGCATGTTTTTCTGTTGCTTTCTGAATTAACTCTGAATTGAAAAACCTGAGTTTCTTCTGACAGCATGAGTCGCTCATGCAGTATCCCTTCTTCCCACCCCTCTTTGGCAGAAGAGAAGAGCTGGTAAAGCAAAATGATACTTATGGATCAACATGGACAAATTGGCCTGAGGATTAGATACAAATGGTTACACGCAGATGATGATGCTGGCAGAAGCAGATCTTTCATTCTAATTTTAGGCATTGAATTTGGTTTACTGAAATGAAGGGTTTTAGGCATCATATATTCAATATAAACCTTTCTGGGGAGCGTTTTCTAAACTCACTTTTTAGTGTGCGGTACAGGGGAGTGATAGGGTGGAACTTTTGCTGAGTTGCCAGCCCATAGGTTCCTATACTCAGCCATTCTGATGTCTCTGACTGCAAACAAACTAGGCTTGAATGCAGTTGCTGTGGAATGCACTAATTAATTACATTTACTTTACATAATTGGCATTACAGCTTTTTGAACAAAAATGCAAATTTATGGAAATTGGTTGAAATACTTATGCAAAATAAAATAAAAATGGACCCCTAAATTATTGGAAAAAATAAGGTAGTTTTAATTGAACAGCTAAAAGATTTGTACTTCGTTATATGATTACATCTAGTAAACTCAATTTAAAAAGTAAGTTCATTTGCTTTTATCTAACCCTTCCATATCTCGCTCAGTGTTGTTGGTATAATTATCACCAATAAAGGGCCAATCTTATTTTCTATCTCTTTTAGCATCAAGCGTTAGTTCTGTAAACAGAAATGGAATATGTTATTCTATTGAACAGAGCCTCGTGCATTACAAATTAGGAAGCATTGGGCCAAAGACTGGCAAAGCAACCAATTATTCCTTGAAGGGGACATGATGTAGTACCCTTCTTGTGTTTTTCAGAGAGAATGACTTTGCTGTCGAGCAAGCCTTTCCACAAAGGATCATTGCAACATTGCAAGGCAGTTGTAAGGTAGATGGCTTTGCAATCAATAGAATGTATCTGGCAAGGGTGACAAGGAATGGGTAATGCAG
Organism: Symphalangus syndactylus; assembly: GCF_028878055.3. NCBI lineage: Eukaryota > Metazoa > Chordata > Mammalia > Primates > Hylobatidae > Symphalangus > Symphalangus syndactylus. The sequence goes on from NC_072438.2 coordinate 31,322,550, forward strand.
ATGAATGTGCAGTTAGTGGTGCCGTAAAAAGAGTATTAAGATGCCCATGACATAGGAGTGAGTACCAGTAAATGGGTACTTAATACAAAATGTGTCAAGAAATGTGAAATACAGATGGGTAAACCCTAAATGACAAAAGTGAGAAATAAAACATTGCCAAGTTAAGTGACATAGACATTTACGCACAATTAACTAGCTGTTAGTTATTGATGGACAACTCCCAAAATTCAGAGTGCCAGTTTAATATACATTCAGCTAATCAAGAACTTATACTGACCTCCAAATTCCAAGGCTATGAAAGTAATTTAACAGGATCCCAATAATTATGATTATATTTTAAATTTCTTATTCAGTATTTTTTTTCTTGGAGGGTGTGGGGTATTGTGGAGCAGATTTAGGGTGGCCTTACTTTTCTGGTGCTATTTTAGGACTTCTACTTGGGTAATTATTTCTTAAAACATCCTTGGGATTTCAATTGAATACTTCGTTCTCTTTAGGTTCCTGCCATAAAATGTAATGGGGATGTTGCCTGAGACTATTTAAAGCTTGTCAACTGCTCATCAGGAGACAGTAGGTGAACTGATCTTTATAAATAGAGGGCTACATTCTCACACCTTGTTTCTCTGGAGTGACAAGTAGCTAAAGGACAAATCTCCTCTAGCGATCTGAAATGGATAAATGAAATAAGTAAGCCTTAAAAACTATTACCTGAGATATTCAGACTTTTAAAGCCAAAATGGGGCTGTGATCTTATTATTTCCATTATCTATTTTCTGTGAGATGATAGGCAATGTCTTCTGTTTTCCTCTTTTGATTTTTAATTTAATGCACTGCACATTTCTTTTTTTCCTACTATGTGCAAAATAGTACCTCAGGCCCTGAGGAGAAACACAGAAATATAATTCTTGCTCTTCCATGCAGGCATAAACAAAATACAAAAAAACACACACTGTGTGGAAAAGGTTATAATAAAAGGAGAAAATAATGAAGTTTAAAAATAATTAACTTGGTTGTTCCTAGATGAAATGTATGACAAATGTGACATAAAGATGCATCTCTCCTAGTTAGTGATTAATATCATATATTTCACTTCCTTGTGTTGTGGTAGAAGGCATTGAAATTATAGTACATTCTCTTCCTCTCTTCTTCATGTCTCTCACCATTCATTATTCATCCCTAGATTAAAACTATTTGGTTCGTCCGTGCAAGATTTCTAAAACTTTTGTCTGCCCCAATGGGGAGGAGTGCAAGTTCAGAAAGATATCCTAAAAACTATTGAGTTGTTCAATTCAAATGGGTGAACATTATGGTACATAAATTAGACCTCACTAAACAAACTAAAACACTAGGCTAACTAGCAAATTCATACTAATAAAATCATCAACATGATTAGAGTCTGAGCTCACTCATTCATTCACAAAGTCATTAAGTATATTGTTCATCAAATAGTTGGTTCAGTGTTGGAATTACACTGATGAATATGAATCAGTCCCTACCCGCAGCCCTTAATGTGGGAAAAAAGACAGATGTGCAAAAACACCATTGAGCATGCCCAGAAGGGTGCTGAGTGTGACAAAAGGAAAAGGTTTTAGGATCTGAAATTGGGGGTTTCAGGATGCAGGGTGGTGGTAGGGAGGGGGTGGTGCTGAGAGTGATGGGATGGTCAGAAGCAGAAGTATGAAAGAGGAAGTCTTGGGGAAGGTGAATGCTGAGCTATGGTTTGACAAATAGACATTTTTGGACAAAGGTATGTACGTTTGGATCGAGAGATTCTGTATCAAACACAGAGCAGACATGGAGGCATTAACCATAATGGGAAAACTCAAAAATACTAAATATTTTTAGATTATAAAGTTCCAGGAGATGAGCAAGTGGAGACAGTGGTCTAGTCATAAAATATTTTGCATGCCAGAGCAGTTAAGTTTGAACTTTCTCACCTGTTGGCAAGAGGAAGTTAAGAAATTTCTGATGTATTTCTCCCAAAGGACGATTTCATTCAGTTTTGTTTGCTTGTTTAATACTTCATACACCTACGCAATGGGCTTGGTTAGGAACCTGTGGTGAACAAAAGAGAAAGGTTTTTTTTGTTTATTTGTTTTTTAAATCAAATCTTCCAATAGTTTGTTGTCCTTTTCCTATTTTGAAAAAAGAAGAAATAGCTTAGATTTTTGTTTCTCTTCTCCTTGCCAACTCCAGAGTTCTGCCTTTAATTAATTAACTGATCAATACAATTTTTAAATTAAATATCTCTATTGTCAATAAGAGCAGGGAAAATGTTCTTTTGTAATCTTTATTAATATCAACAGAAAGCATCAATTCATAAGAAAATTTTCAGAACACACTAAATTTTGTCAGTTCAGAATAAGTAAGTTACAAAAAAAGTTCAGGTATTTTAACCTAGGAATTAAAAAAATGATACATGATACATTTGTATATTTCTTTCTTTGCACCATAAAACTTCAATTAACTCGTATGAGAATACTATGTAAACCATTTATTAACTCCACAAGCTATATCAATATACTAGGTCCAGTAGAGATCAAGACACTTGCCACACGCCCCACAACCCTTTTTTGAGTATGGCTGGGTTTTGACAGATTGTCTCCTAATTCTAACTTACGGCTCTTCCACCAAAGACGTGATACTCACATTCCATCCTCTGTGCTTCAGAAATCCCACTGGCAAAAAGCCAGAATGAAGACGGATTAGAAGCATATTATTATTGGAATTAAAAGAACATTTAAATTTTGGTAAATACTTGTAAGCTTTAAGGAAGATAGTTTATTTTTACGTGATTTTTTTTTTTTTTTTTTTTTTTGAGATGGAGTCTCGCTCTGTTGCCCAGGCTGGAGTGCAGTGGTGCAGTCTCAGCTCACTGAAACCTCTGCCTCCCGGGTTCAAGCAATTCTTCTGCCTCAGCCTCTTGAGTAGCTGGGATTGCAGGCATGTGCCACCATGCCCGGCTAATTTTTGTATTTTTAGTAGAGACATGGTTTGACCATGTTGATCAGGCTAGTCTCGAACTCCTGAGCTTGTGATCCGCCTGCCTCAGCCTCCCAAAGTGCTGGGATTACAGGCATGAGCCACAGCGCCCATCCTTAAGTGACTCTTTATAGGACATATCTCCTTACAGTAAGATTCAAAAGTTTCCAAATTGATTTTATTATGTTAATATTTCTATAGAAGAAAAAGGGGGACACTCAAACTTTAATGCTTTTTGTAGGTAATCTAATGGCCCTAAACACATTTACACACACGCACAGACACACATGCAGTGCCAAAAATTATTGTATTGACTCTCAGGAGGCGTGTGTACTGGACCAAGAGTGGGGTCTCAAAGTAGAGTCACCCAATGCCCTATTGTGTTTTTCATATTTGAGCCCATGTCAGTTCCAATCACTGTGCTAAATGCCTTATATAAATGTAATCTCATGAATATCCTACAATAATAGGGAGTTGCTATGAAAGTATAAGTAGTAAATGTTGATTTTGAAATAATGTCTGTCTGATTCAAGAACTCATGCACTTAATCCTGAAATCATCAATACTGAAATTTCAGTATTAAGGTTCAAATGTCTTCCCAACCAAAGCACCTAGATGAGGATTGCTGGAAAGGTAATGACTAGACTTCCGCAAACTAATATTATATTTAGAGTTGATTATCATATAAATAATAAAGCAAATGATTAAAAACCAAAGATATAAAACAGGAACTCCTCATATTCCACTGACTTATTCTCATCCCCACTCTCATCAGGTAATTACTGTAAAGCATTATTTCAGGACAAATAGAGACCACTAACTGTACAAAATATTTGTCAACATTAAACAGATCTTTTGATTTTTAATTTGAATAATAAGGTATTTTTCAGTTATGCCACCCTTATTTCTTCTCTATTCGATCATGTTCTTTCAGCAGTACCATAACTGTCACATTATCAAGGTTTGCAAATATAATTATAATATCTAGCTTTGCCCAAAGTATTGTTCTAAAAGCTGAAAATTAATAAAATGTTTAGCTTTTTACCTAGGTAGTATAAATGGATCTGTAAGAAATATTAAAGCATACCACTTAAAAAGTACTTTGTAAGTCTAAATAAAATTATCTTTTTTCAATTACTCACGTTTATATGATTTTTTTTAGCACTCTTAGAAATTTTATGAAACATTTGCGTTTAAACCCATCAATGCATGCATTACAGTGTGGTCACCATCCATTCACTGAAATAAGACTTCATTTACAAAGTGGTAAAAAAGAAAAACTTTTAGATGATTTAGTATTGAATGGTTTGATCTTAAAAATTGGAAATTAAATTATTGTGACCACATACATATGGTTCACTGATTCAAATCATGTTTCCTACTTATGTAAAACTTGTTTATTTTGGAGGCTCCCCAATGCCTTTTATTTTATTTACTGATTTATTTTTTCAGGTTACATGTGATAATTTAATACATTCATATAATAAATATTAAGTCAGTATAATTTATATCCATCAGCTTAAATATTTGTCTTTTCTTTAGGCTGGAAACATTCTAATTATTCCCTCCTGGCTATTTTGAAATATACAATAAATTATTTTCCTTATTTATTTATTTTTAATTTTTTAATTTTTTTTTTTTTTTTGACAGAATCTCGCTTTGTCACCCAGGCTGGAGTGCAGTGGTGTGATCTCAGCTCACTGCAACCTCTGCCTCCTGGGTTCAAGCAATTCTCCTGCCTCAGCCTCCTGAGTAGCTGGAATTACAGGCACATGCCACCACATCCGGCTAATTTTTTTTGTAATTTTAGTAGAGACGGGGTTTTACCATGTAGGTCAGGCTGGTCTCGAACTCCTGACATCGTGATATGCCCGCCTCAGCCTCCCAAAGTGCTGGGATTACAGGCGTGAGCCACCACACCCGGCCAAAGGTTGTCCCTTTAGTATCCTAATGGATTTAAGACTAAGCATTTACAGATCATGTTATAATGTAAAAAGTCATTTTAACAAAGTGTCTAATACATGCCTGTTGGAAAGTATAATATTTTTATTGTTATTGTTACTGTAATAAGCATTCAAATGATTGAAATGAGGTGTTTCTTTATTGTAGCCTACAGTGGTTTTCTTCTGCTCTAACTGGAAATGACACTTGAATCGCGTTCACTTTATTTTGATCAAGAGTTTGTTCAAATTACCTTTGACTCCTCCAGCAATGTAGATATTTGAGTGACTTCGCTGTTGTCTTTGAAGAGAGGGAACAGCATGCCTAGGCTGTAAGGTGGGAACACAATCAGTGTTAAATCTCAGGGAGGCAGTTTGAATGAAGTAGGGGGTGGTGGGGAAGCTGAGGTCAGATGGGTTTGAGGATAGGGTTACACAGGGTCTTGTAACAGTTTTGTTGTTCACTCTGAATAAAATGAGAAGCTACTTGAGAAATTTTAGCAGAAGAGTGACATAATCTGACCTATGTTTCAAAAGAATCGCTCCAGCTGGTGTTCCAAAAGTAGACTGTAGGAGAAGGGTAGAAGTGAGGAGACTGATCAGAAGGCTCTAGAAATGATCCAGATGAGAGATGATGGCTGCTCATATGGTAACATTTGCAGTAGGGGACATGAGGAGCGGTCAGATTCCAGAGATGTGCAGCTATAACCAAGGGAATTTTCTTATGTATTAGATGTGTGCTGTGAAAGAAAGGCACTAAAAAGAGATCATGCTAAGTTTCTAGGCCTGAGAAACTGGAAGGATTCTATTGTCATTTGACTGAGATAAGAGAGACACTGGGTGGAACACATGTTTGGGGATAGGAAATCAGGGGTATAGATTTGGACATGTTAAGTTGAAGGTGCCTCACAGATATATGTGAGCTGAACTGGAACATGGGACTCTAATATATTGGGATGAATAGTGTCCTCTCAAAATGTATGTCTACCCAGAGCCTTTGAATGTGACCTTACTTGGAAATAGGTTCTTTGTAGATGTGAACAAGTTAAGGTGAGGTCATGAGGGATTAGAATGAGCCCTAAATGCAATAAGAATAGCGTTCTTATAGGAAGAGGGATATTTGAACACAGACATGCAGACTCTCAGTGAGGAAGGCCATGTGAAAACAGAAACAGAGACTGAAATAATGCATCTACAAACTGAGGAATGCCAGTGTTTGCTGGCAACCAACTGAAGGTTAGAAGTGGCAAGGAAAAGTCCCCTTCTAGACTCTTCAGAGAAAGCTTGTTCTTTCTGAGACCTTGATTTCAGATTTCTAGCCTCTAGACTCATGAGAGAATAAATTTCTGTTGTTATAAGCCACCCAGTTCATGGTAGTTTGTTATGAAGCCTAAAAATTTAGCATGCTTAGTGAGACTTTACTGGCCCTCAGTAATTCAGAACCATCATTTCCCCTATTTAAGATTTCCTCTTCTCCTGCTCCTCTTGCAGCAATGAATCATATTCACTCTAGCGGGCAGGTGGTGCCTCACATAGCTGACTCCCATTGGGCTAAATGTCTAAATTCCCTAATTGGATTTTAAAAGTCAGGGGCACTGATTTTGCTTGCTGCCCTCATGGCTAGTTTGTTCTCCACCTTGTATTTATGCAGATTATTTTCTCAACATGAAATCTGTCTGAAATTTAATTTCCTCGCCTCTATGAGAGAGGTACTAAGAAATACAATGCCCCTCTATAATGGACTTTTAAGTTATATATAATTGGTTTAAAAACTTGGAGAAAACTTAAGAGCTTGCCTTGTGTTATAAATACTGATTCTAAAGAAAATTTTTAGATTAAGAAGATTAGTAAATATTTTAAAATAGCATTTTGTCATGTTTAGGTACTGTTTGTCTTGGTACCTTGAATAATTTATGTAATATTCAAAATATTCATTAAGGAATCCAATATTGCTCTTTTGGAAATTAAAACTGCCTTATTCACATTCTATGTGTACAAGAAAGGTTTAAGTTCTAAAACTGTAAGTTGTAGTATCTTATCCGAAAGGCCTTTGGTGTCCTCTGTTTTAAAATTCTGCATCTGAATTTGCTTATGGCTGGTAAAAAAATAATGTGTTTGTCTTTTATCATGTGTCCTCATTATTTTATCTTTTGTCACGTGTCCTCATCATTTTGAGTTATATGCAGTTGCAGAAAGAATGAAGCAGGGAAAAACCCTTAGAAACTGCAGAATTTTTTCAAGGGTCAGAAACACAGTAGGTTTTTTGGAAAGTAATGGGAGATTATCACATGATAAGGATAAGTTGATGGGGTTGAGCTGAAAGCTAAGCATCTGGCTTATGAAAATTTTTGCTGTCGCTGCTGGAGCTAGTCAGCATTATATAGTTCCTTGATCACTAGGGACTTTACGATCTGTCTTAAGCTATTTGTGCACTAACAATAACTCTAACTGTTCATTCCATGATTTCTACTATTTGTAGAAAAAAAAGAGTAAATGATGTCTAAAAAATTTGAACATAAAGAGATGTTAAAATAAGGAGATTGGATGTAAAAAAAAATGCCAAAGAACACCAGGAGATGCAATAAATCCAAATGGTGTTCAAAACAAGAGGGAAAAAAATAGTTAATGCAAAACTGAACTGAAAGATGCAAATAAATAAGTAAATTTCTCATTCAGGATCCATTTGGAGGCTGTTTCTTGGCAGAGTTACTGCTTATTATTTTTATGTTTCTAGTTTCCCATCTCCTTTTGTCAGTCTATTGAAAGCTTGTTAAAATCTTATTTGCTTTTGCTGTACCTTTGTCATTGTTTTTGCCTTAACTTTAATGCTAAATCATGTAGAAGTAAGGTAAAAGGGAGAACAGAGTTAACACAAATAGTCATTGTAGCAGCCTAGTTTTATGGATACTTCATATATTGATCAGCTTATGTTTTATTCAGACTAGATGGAAGAACAATTGGGAAATAAGAAGTAATCTCTCCCCTAAATAGTAAATTGCAATGCTGATGCAAAACATGTAAGGGTTTCCAGGAGAGACTGGTTAGCCTCTGAAAGGTGCACTGACATACAAAAGAAATAACCTGTCTGTCCATGGGAACACTCCAAGCAAAATAAGAGTTGCTACATTAAATTCTTTCTGTTTCTTTTGAAAAAGACAGAAATGTACTTCATATATATATATGTATGTGTATGGGAATGTATACATGTGCATGTATACATGTATAAATATATGTGTATGTGTGTGTGTATATATGCATTTATATATGCATGTATATAATATGTGTATACAAATACATACACACATATACACATGCTTGTTTTGCATAGTGCTTGGCACATACTAGACCTCTAATAAATAGGTGGTCAGTGTGAAGGAATATATAAATAAATAAATATGGCAGTAAGTATGTCAACCAAGCCAATTAAAACCTATAAAAACTTTCTAATGGTCAGAATAGTTGGATTGTCCAGATTCAAACCAAGGACCATATGAATGCTAATCCTGTGCTGTTAGACATGCTCAACATGATTCAGAAAGTACTAGCTGTGTGGTGTTTGGCAAACAGCCTAACCTCTGTGAGCCTCCGTTTCTCATACTGAAGTGGAGTATCTCAACGCATAGTTTTGAAAACAAGGGATAATGATACATGTAAAGGGCTTAGTATTGTGCCTAGCACATAATTAACATCACTGGTAATGATGATGATATATGTAAAGATAGAGTTGTCCTAACTGCTTTCTTTTCTATTCTCAACCACTCCCACTCCCCTAACATTTGCTCTTTCTTGATTTCCCACACCTTCTAGAGATTTTCTAAAATTATATCCACCCTCGGCTGCCTTTCACAATGCTGCCACCTGCATCATGGAGAACTATGATCCACTTAGTATTTGTTCATTCACCTCTGATAACTATTACACTCAGGCCTAATTTAAACCTCATTGAACTCCATACTGAACTAGGTACTATAGAGATGGTAATGAAGCATTCCTGGCCATTTTAATCACACATATGCAATTCCAATAGAATAACAGTGACTTGCTTATGGTGAGCCTGTATTAAATATTTATTTTTATTTAAGAGCCTTACTTTACTTTCTTCAGCTACTTATACCTTTTAGCAGAAGAACAAGATAGATTCACATGACTGTTTCTTTTTTTCTTTTTTTTAATTTTCCCTCCAAATCAAAGTATAGATTTCAGCAGACTAAATCAAGAGACCTATTGACACTGGTTCTTATGTTAAAAATTATAGGGATCTCAGCCACATTTCATGAGAACATTAAGGCAATTTCACCATGATTTACCAGTGAGGTTAATTATTTTTTTCAGAAATATATTGTGATGCCGCTTTCTAGAAGATGCTATGGTGTGGCCGGGCGCGGTGGCTCACGCTTGTAATCCCAGCACTTTGGGAGGCCGAGGCGGGCGGATCACGAGGTCAGGAGATCGAGACCACAGTGAAAACCCCGTCTCCACTAAAAAAAATACAAAAAATTAGCCGGGCATGGTGGTGGGCGCCTGTAGCCCCAGCTACTCGGAGAGGCTGAGGCAGGAGAATGGCGTGAACCTGGGAGGCAGAGCTTGCAGTGAGCCGGGACTGCGCCACTGCACTCCAGCCTGGGCGACAAAGCGAGACTCCATCTCAAAAAAAAAAAAAAAAAAAAAAAAAAAAGAAGATGCTATGGTGAACTTTACCCTGTATTGGAATTCCTGAATTAAGTTCTGGCCAGTATTCTAAAAGAAATGAGAAGGAATTAATCTCTTAAAAATTAAGATTACCTCTCTCTCTTCTTTCCATGCACCCCCCACCCCTGCCAACCCCATTCACCATGCCTAACTGAAGGCTGTTATATTGGTGCTAAATATAAAATCTCTTACCAGTGTGTGCTCTGCATATCTGAAAATCATGCAGTGGTGAACCTCTTGAGTGTATTTCTTTCTTTCTTTATTAATGAAAAGGTTTTTATTTGTGCCCTCTGTTATTCTCAGAAGTACAACACAAAACAAAATGGGAAACCGTGATTTATCTTCTATTTGATAAAAACATCTGCAGAATTAAATGAGCCTCTTGATGCCAGAATTGTCATCAATGATGACTTTGACAAAATGAGCAATACATAATTTGCTAGCTCCCTTGCGAAGCTGAAACAGATTGTCAAATAAAACACTGGAGGAGATGCATATGGGCTGAGTAGACCGGCTTTGAATAGGAACATGCGCAGGTGGAGGCTTAGTAGTGGCTGTAAGAAGGAGGACTGCCCTAATTTGGAGGGTCATTTGCATTTGAAAATGCTCCTTGCTAAATTGTGAGTATTCCCTACAGGAAAAGAGAATGCATTCTGCCAAAACTGCAGCTATTTTTGTTTCTTGGTAACTTGAATAAACCAGAAAACCCAAGGCAAAGCGGAGGGGGTTGCACTCAAACCAACCATTTTTTAATGGTGGGCTTATAGAATACAAATCGGTAATATATGAAAAGGACACTTATGAAAATCAATTGCTTTATGGTTAAAAATGGATTTTTCATCAACACGAAGCATGGAAAGTGTACTAATGGGTATATTCAGCATGCGTTTTTACAAATGACAGTCAAATGCTTTTATTAGTCTTTATACCTGAAAAGTATGGCAAAAATCACATAACTAATTCTCAACTCATTTGGTTTTTTGTTGTTGAATGGCCTAGAGGACTTTGCTTGTTTATATATTTTATTATTGGTATATGAGTTGTACATATTTTGTGGGTATGTGAAACATTTTGATACCTGTTTACAATGTGTAATGATAAAATCAGGGTAATTGTGATGTCCATCACCTCAAACATTTATCTTTTCTTTGTGTTGGGAACATTACAATTCTTCTCATTTAGCTATTTTGAAACATACAAGAAATTATTTTTAATTATAATTTCTCCACTGTACTATCAAATATTAGAATTTATTCTTTTTTTTTTTTTTTTTTTTGAGACAGAGTCTCCTTTTGTTGCCCAGGCTGGAGTGCAGTGGTGTGATCTCAGCTCACTACAGCCTCCACCTCCCAGGTTCAAGAGATTCTCCTGCCTCAGCCTCCCAAGTAGATGGGATTACAGCCATGCACCACCACGCCTGGCTAATTCTTTTGTATTTTTAGCAGAGATGGGGTTTCACCATGTTGGCTGATCTCAAACTCCTGACCTCAGGTCATTCCCCCACCTCGGCCTCCCAAAGTGCTGGGATTACAGGTGTGAGCCACCATGCCCAGGCTATTCTTTTTATCAAACTCAATTTTTGTATCTGTTAACCAACTTCTTTTTATCCCTGTCCCCCCGACCTCCTTCCCTTCTCAGCCTCTGGTAGACACCATTCTACCCTCTGCCTCAATGAGATCCACTTTTTTAGCTTCCACATATGACTGAGAATGTGCAATTTTTGTCTCTTTGCCTGACTTGTTTCACCTAACATATTGACCCCCAGTTTCATCCGTATTGCTGAAAATGACAGAATTACATTAATTTTTATGGTTGAAACATATTCCATTGTGTATGAATACTACACTTTCTTTATCCATTCATCCATTGATGGACACATAGATTGATTCTATATCTTGGCTATTGTTAATAATGCTGCGATAGACATGAGAGTGCGAATATCTCTTCCATATATTAATATCCTTTCTTTGGGATATATGCCCATCAGTGAAATTTCTGGATTATATGGTAGTTCTCTTTTTAGTTTTTTGAGAAACCTCCATACCCTTTTCCATAAGGACTATACTACTTTATATTCCCACCAACAGTGTATGAGCAATCCCCTTTCTCCACATCTTTATCAGCATTTGTTATTTCTTGTCTTTCTTATAGTAGCCATTTTAATTGGGGTGAGATGATAGCTGTTTGTGGTTGTGATTTTTATTTTACTAATAATTAGTGATGTTGAGCATATACCTGTTGTCCATTTCTGTGTTTTCTTTTGGGAAATGTCTATTCAGATCTTTTCCCCATTTTGCAATGATTTTTTGTTTTGCTGCTGTGTTGTTTGAATTCTTTCCATATTCTGGTTATTAATGATTTGTCAGATGGATGTGATTTTCACAAGTCAGTACTGATTGCCCAGATAGACAAACAAAGCTTTTATATCCTAAAAGCTGAGGAATCCTTTTACCTGAGGAATCTTGACTTTGTGGAAAATTCTGTTAATTTCAGTTCTTTAATCATGAGAAGGAAGCAGTGAACGTTTTCCCAAAATAGTTACTCTTTTTCCTCAAAATATTGTTCTCTCTTAGTGTATATATATTTTAAATAGACTTTTTATCTTAGAATAGATTTAAATTTACAGAAAAGATTTGAGGATAGTAGAGAGGATATCCATATAGCCCACAAATGCTGTCTTCTATTAACACCTTATATTAGTATGATGCATTTGGTCGAATTAACAAATCAATAAAGATACATTTTTATTAACTGAAATACACTGTTTATTCAGATTTCTTAGTTTTTCTCTAAATATGCTCTCTCTGTTTTAGAATCCCAACCAGGATACTGAAATACATTAAGTCATCATGATCTTTAGGCTCCTGTGGGCTGTAACAGTTTCTCAGGCTTTCCTTGTTTTTAGTGATCTTCACAGTTTTGGGGAGTACTGGGTTAGGTATTTTGTAAAAGGTTCATCAGTTGGAATTTGTCTGATGTTTTTCTCATACTCAGACTGGGATTATGAATTTTTAGGAGGAAGACAACAAACATGAAGTGTCATTCTTCTCAAACGCATAAGCAGTATATGCTGTCAGTGTGACTTATATTGAGGTTAATTTTGGTCTCCTGTGTAAGGTAATGTTTGTCAGGTTTCTCTACTGTAAAATTACTTTTTTCTCTCTTTCCATAAACTATTCTTTAGAAACACATCACTAAGTAAGGCCCACACACAAGGAGTGGGGGATTGAACTCCACCTATTTGAAAAAGGAGTATCTACATTATTTGAAGTTCTTGCCTATGAGATTTGTCTCTTCCATGTCTTTTATTTAATTATTTATTTATACCACTATGTAATTATTAATATTTTTATATGTGGGGTTGTAATCTAATGCCACTTGTACTAGTAAGGTTTCTCCAGAGAAACAGAATAAAAAGGGTGCGTGTGTCTGTGTGTAGTATATATACATAAGTGTGTGTGTGAGTGTGTGTGTGTGTGTGTAGTAAGTTACAAAGAGAGACATTTTTAGGAAGTGGCTCACATGATTGTGGAGACCAACAAATCCAAAATCTGAAACATATGCCAGCAGGCTAGAGATTCAATGGAGAGTTGATGTTGCAGTTCCAGTCTAAAGGCAGTCTGCTGGCAGAATTCCCCTTTTCTTGGGAGAGACAAGTCTTTTTTTTATTAGGGCCTTGAACTGCTTGGATGAGGCCCACTCACATATGGAGGATAATATGTTTTACTCAAGTCTAAGGATTTAAATGTTAATCTCATCTAAAAAAATACCTTTACAGAAACACCTAGAATTGTTGCAGACTTGTCTACTGGTAGTTCTTTAAGTGGTCTACCATGACCCTTTGACATATATTCATCATTGTGGTTTTTTCATTGTTGTTGTTCTTGTTTTTGTTTTTTGAGAAGTTCCTTAATTTCTGACACACAATAAGCAACTCAGTCTTATACTGTGTATTTCCTGCCAGAGTCATAAGTTAGCTCTTTCTCCAAGCATCCTGTTTCCTTTTATTGAAGAATTGTATTAGAAACTAAGGCACTCCAGCAGAGATCGCGCCACTGCACTCCAACCTGGGCAACAGAGTGAGACTCCGTCTCAAACAACAACAACAACAACAAAAACTAAAGCCTGCATGCTAAGCATTCTTTGGCTACTGGGAAGTTGTTACTTCTGGGCCCTCTTAGCTGATAGATCAAGGAAATATATGTATCAACGATCTCATGTAACTATGCATATTATATTACATATATATACACATGTATACACATGTATATGTATACACGTATACATGTATTTCTATAGGTACTTTTATTAAGCTAAGCATGAGTTTATACTGGTGTTTCCAACTCTAGCCCATTAACACAGATGATTCTGGACTTCCTTACAATCCACCATTCATTTACCTAATTGTTCAGTTCTAGAATTCATATATAGCAGTATTGTAATTGTTAACACATATCCCAAATGAAATAGCTTTATCAACCAGAGGACAGTGTTTATATTTAGTTAATTTTGCCTTATGTATTATAGACTCTAATTATTTCCAAAGTTATTTTATAGTAAGTGGCTTCCCTTCACCTGCCCCTCACTCCCTTTAGTGAGTTTATTTTGTACATTTGTAATACAGTTAGATGATTTGTCATAATACGTATTCTCTCCTCAGACCCTTGACCTGATCAATGAGTTTATTTTAATTTGCATACATTAAGGTTTGCTCTTTGTATTGTAACATTATATGGGTTTTGACAAATACATAATGTCATATATCCACCATTATAGTATCACACAGAATAGTTTCAGTGCTCCCCACAAATCCCTCTGTTTTACCTGTTCAGTCCTTTCACTCTGCAAACCCCTGGTGACTACTGACAGAATCATTTAAAAACAATTTTAAGGCTATGCATGGTGGCTCATGCTTGTGATCCCAGCACTTTTGGAGGCCAAGGCAGGTGAATCACTTGAGCCCAGAAGTTCGAGACTGGCTTGGACAACATAGTGAGACCCCATCTCTAAAAAAAAAAAAAAAATTAAATGATTAGCTGAGTATGGTGGTGCATGCCTATAGTCCCAGCTACACAGGAGGCTGAGGTGGGAAGATTGCTTGAGCCTGAGAAGTCAAGGCTGCAGTGAGCTGTGATCGTGCCACTGCAATCCAGCCTGGGCAACTGAGACCTTAAGGCCCTGTCTCAAGAAAAAAAAAAAAAAGTAGTTTTACCATATATAACCTTTATAGTCTCCCTTTACTGATGTAAGTGTCCATTTTTTCACTTCTCTCATTCAAATATGCACTTAAGATTAATCTATGTATTCTAAACTCAATACTAAGTTTTTTTTAAAAAAATGCTGAATAGTATTTCATTACTTGGATACACTACAGTTGTTTATTCACCTATTAAGAGACATCTTTGTTGCTGTAAGTTTTTGGTGATTATAAATAAAGATGCCACAAACACTCATGTGCAGATATTTTTGTGGAAATAAGTTTTCAAGTCAGTTAAGTAAATACCTAGAAGTGCAATTACTAGATTGTATAGTAAGATTATAGTTAATTTTGTAAGAAGTATCCTGTTTTCTAATTTGGCTGTGCCATTTTGCATTCTCACCAGCAATGAATCCTGCTGTTTGATTTCCTCTTCAACACTTGCTGTTATCTGATTTGTTTTGGAATATTAGTCATACTAGTATGTGTGTAGTGGAATCTTGTTTTATTACATTTTCCTAATGACGAATGATTTTCAGCATACTTCCATATGCTTCTTTGTAATTTGCTTCTCTTCTTTGGTGAGATATCCATTGATAAATTTTGCTCATTTCTTAAAATGAGTTTTTGTTTTCTTATTGTTGAGTTTTAAGAGTTCTTTGTATTTTTGGATACAAATATTTTTAAAGTCATATTTTTGCAAATGGTTTATCTCAGTGCATGGCTTATGTTTTCCTTCTTTTAATGGTGACTTCCATAGATGAAAAGATTTTAACTTTATTTTTTCTTCTTTTTCTTTTTTTTTTTTTTTTTTTTTTGAGATGGAGTTTTGCTCTTGTTGCCCCAGCTGGAGTGCAATGGCACGATCTCCGCTCACTGCAACCTCCACCTCCTGGGTTCAAGTGATTCTCCTGCCTCAGCCTCCTGAGTAGCTGGGATCTGTAATCCACCACACCTGGCTAATTTTTTGTATTTTTAGTAGAGGCGGGGTTTTACCGTGTTGGCCAGGCTGGTCTTGAACTCCTGACCTCAGGTGATCCACCGGCCTCAACCTCCCAAAGTGCTGGGATTACAGGCGTGAGCTACCACACCTGGCTTATAAGATTTTAACTCTATTAAAGTCTAACTTATTTTTTCCCTCATGAATCAAGTTTTTGGCATTTATCTAAAAACCCATCAACACACTGAAAGTCATACAGAATTTTTCTCATATTTTATTTTGGAAGTTTTCATAGTTTTGGGTTTTACTTTTAGGTCTATGATTGCTTTTGAGTTAATATTTGTTTGAGTAAGGAGTGAGGTCTGTGTCTCAGTTTTTTTGGGGGGGGGGGGTATGAACATCCTATTGTTTCACATCATTGAATACAAGCTTTGTCCTTTCTTTAATTGCCTCTGCCCTTTATAAAAGTCAGTTGATATTGTCTGTGTTAGTCTACTTCTGGACTCTTCGTTCTAGTTCAGTGAATATCTGTCTATTTTTTCATTAATCCTATGCTATCTTGATTAGTGTATCTTTCTAGTAAGGCTTCAAGTTCAGTAGTCTGAGTCTTCCAACTTTGTTCTTCTTCAGTATTGTGTTGGCTATTTTAAAATTTTTGCCTTTTTGTGTAAACTTTAGAGTCAGCTTTGTTTATATCTACACTAGAGCTTGCTGAGATTTTTATTGAGATTGTGTTGAATGTATAAAGTTGAGAAGATTTATCTTCTCAACAATGTTGAGATTTCCAATATGTGAATATAGATTATCTGTTTATTTCTTTGTGTCTTTGATTTATTTTATTTACTTGTTGTTATTGATACTTAGATTTTATACAAAATTTGTTAGAATTATTATTAAATATTTCAATTTTTGGTATTATTATTATTATTATTATGTTTTGTTTTGTTCTGGGGGGATGAAGTCTTGCTGTGTCACCCAGGCTGGAGTGCAATGGTGTGATCTCAGCTCAGATCACTTGATCTGGCCTCAAGTGATCTGCCCACCTCAGCCTCTCCAAAGTGCTGGGATTACAGGCGTGAGCCATCATGCCTGGCCTAATTTTTGGTATTACTTCAAATGGCATTTTGCTGTTAATTTCTAAATCCCTGTGTTTATTTCTATAACATAGAGAAGAAATTGATGTTTGCCTGTTGACATTATATCCTACAACCATGTTATACTAGCTTATTACTTTCAGGAGCCGTTTTTATTTATTTACTTATTTTTAAAAATAGATTCCTTATGGTTTTCTACATAGACAATCATGTCATCTGCAAATGAAGATAGTTTATTTCTTCCTTTCTCACTTATATATTTTCATTTCTTTTTCTTTTATTGCACTAGTTATGCTTCCAGTGTGATGATGACTAGGAGTGCTGACTGAAAACATCCTTATCATGTTCCCACCTTAGGGGAAAAATCTCTAATCTCTCACCATTAAGTATGATGCTTACTAAAGTTTTTTTCTAAATATTCTTTATTGGGTTAAGGAAGTTTGCTGAGAGTTTTTTTCATGAATACATGATAGATTTTGTGAAATGCCTTTTATGTATCAATTGATGTGATCATATGATTTGTCTTTATACATTTCATAAAATGGAGAATTTCATTAGTTGATTCTTAAATGTTAAACTAGTTTTGCATCCCCAGAATAAATAACATTTGTCATAATGTATAATTCTTTTTATAAATTGTTGAATTCAATTTGTTAGTATTTTGTTGAAGATTTTTACATCTACGTTCATGAAAGATATTAGTCTGTAATTTTTTTTTCTATAATGTCTTTAGTTGGTTTTGGTATTATGGAAGGCTAGCTTCATAGACTGAGTTTGGAAGTGTTCACTTTGCTTCTATTTTCTGGAAGAGTTTGTGGAGTATTGGTATCATTCCTTTCTTAAATGTTTGGCATGATTCACTGGTAAAACCATCTTGTCCGAGTGCTTTTTTTTGAAACAGTAATTATTGACTCAAGTTATTTAGTAGATATGGTGTCATTCAAATCATCTGATTCCCCTTGTTTGAGTTGTAGTTTGTGTCTTACAAGGAGTTGGTCTATTGTATTTGAATTATCAAGTTTGTGAGTTAGATTTGTTCATAGTATTCTTTTATAGTCTTTTTAATGTCTGTGATTAGTAATGATGGTCCTTCTTTCATATATAATATTTTAAATTTATGCCTTGTTTATTTTTTGTTCTAGTTAACATGGTTAGAGGTTTATCAATTTTATTGATCTTTTCTAAGAACCAGCTTTTGGTTTTGTTGATTTTCTTTATCATTTTTCTGTTTTTAAAATTATCTCCACCGTAGTTTGTATTATTTTATTCTTGTTTGGGACTTCATTTGTTCCTTTTCTTTAATGTCCTAAGGAGGGAGCTTAGATTATGGACTTCAGATTTTTGGTTTTATTTCTAATATATGCACTTGATGCTATAAATTTCACTGTATAAAATACTTTTGACTCATGCCACAAATTTTGTTGTTATATCTTTATTTTTGTTTAATTTGAATTACGTTTTAAAATTTTTCTTGAGACTTCTTAAATCTATGAGTTATTTAGAAGATTTTTAAATGCAGATCTAGCTATCTTCCTGTTATTAGTTTATAGCTTAATGCCCTTGTGGCCTAAAAGCAGACATTGTATGATTTTTGTTCTTTTAAATTTGTTTTTTGTGACCCAGAATATGGTTTATCTTGGTGAATGTTTCATGTTAGTTGGAGAAGAATAAGTATTCTATTGTTTTTGGGTGGAGTATTCTATAAATGTTTATTAGATCATGTTGATTGATGGTGCTGTTTAAGTAGTATATATCCTTTCTGATTTTCTGCCTGTTTAATCTATCAATTACTGGCAGAGAGATGGTGAAATCTCTGACTATAATGATAGATTTATCTATTTCACTTAATTCTGTCAGTTTTTGCTTCATGTATTTTCAGTTATTAGGTACATATATTTTTGGAATTGTTATGTGTTCTTGGATAATTGACTTTTTATCATTATGTAGTACTCTTATTTATCCATTTTAATTTTGCTTATTCTGAAGTCTGCTTCTTCTGCAATCAATATAGCTATTCCAGATTTTTTTTTTGGTTAGTAAATGTGATATATATTTTCCTAGTTCTTTGCTTTTTACCTGTGTCTTTATATTGATACTGTGGTTCTTATGAACAATATACATATTTTTAAAAATTCACTGTGATAATCTCTTATTTTCATTGATATAGTTAGACTGTTCATATTTAAAGTCATTATGGTTATAGTTGTATTAATATATGCCGTGTTTGTAACTATTTTATTCATTGAATTTCTTCATTTTCCCCCTTTTTCTCTCTTCTCTGGTTATAATTGAACATTTATATAATTCAATTATATCTTTACACATTTTCTGCATATGAAAATAAATTTTTATGCTTTTCTTCCTAGTTATCTGTCTTCTGTAAGTTCATTTTCAGTGAACTTTCAGTGATTCAAGAAGAATCGTTATCTCCACCCCTATACTTTCTTTATGTAGATCAAAACTTTTGACCTATACTGTATTAGTCTGTGGGGGTTTCCATAACAAAATACCACAGACTTAGTGGTTTAAACAGCAAACATTTATTGTCTCATAATTTGGAAAGGTGTAGGTTTAGTTTCTGCCTTATAGCTGGCCACTTTCTGCTGTGTCCTCATATTGAGTGAGGGGGTGGGGAGGGACAGAGAAAGAGGGCTCGCTATCTGATGTCTCTTCTTATAATGACACTAATCCTGTCAGATCAGAGCCTAATCCTTATGACTTCATTTAACCTTAATTAGCTTCTTGGAGATCTCATCTCTAAATACAGCCACATCGGTGGTTAGGTCATCAACACATACATTTTAGGGGACACAAAATTGGGTTGGAAACATGTATTATTTTCCCTGTGGCTGAAGAACTTCTTTTAACATTTCTGGCATGGTTGGTTTGCTGGTGATAAATCTCAGATTTTATTAGTCCAAGAAAGTTTTTATTTCTTTAACATTTAAAGAATAATTTTGTGATATAAATTCTCATTTGTGATTTTTTCTTCCAATACTTTACGTATTTCACTCCATTCTCTTTTTGCTTACATTATTTCACTGCCTCTCATTTTTCTCAAGATTTCTCTCCGTTAATTTTTTTCCTCAGTTTTAATAAAGTGTGATTAAAGGTAGTATTTCAGGCTATTTATTCTGCTTTTTGTTTTCTGAGCTTTCTAGATTTGTGATTTTCTGTTCTTCATTAATTTTGAAAAGTTTTCAGCTTCTATTATTTTAAATATTTATTCTACTCTATTCTTCTATTATTATCTGAATGTTAAGCCTTTTGATTCTGTCCAAAGCTCTTGGATGTCTTCTCTGCTTTTAAAGTGCTTTTATCTTGCTGAATTTCAGTTTGGAAAGTCTCTATTGACTTATCTTCAAGATCACTGATTCTTTCCATTTTCATGTTGGATCTACAAATGAATGTATAAAACATCCTTCATTTCTGTTACAGTGTTCCTAATATCTAGCATTTCTTTTTGATTATTTTTTAGAAAATTATCTTTCTCCTCAAATTATCTATCTCGTATATTGTCTTCGCTTTTCTTCATTATAGCCATTGCCAAGTTACTTGTAATTATTTTAAATCCCTTATTTGATAATTTCAAAATCTGTGTTCTAGCTAAGCCTGGTTCTCATGCTTGCTCTGTCTCTTCAGACTGTTTTTGCTTGGTTGTTTTTGCCTTTTGACATACCTTGTAAGTTTTTCTGGAAAGTCAGATGAGTTGTATGAACTACTGGGAATTGAGGTAAACTGGCTGTTAAGTTGATGATTCCAGTTAATCTGTGGGAGTTCAACTGTGTTTAATGTTTGCTGTAGCTATAGATGCCTAGAAGCTTCAAATTTGTTTACTGCCCTTGTTTTGTTGTTTTCTGTATCTTATTCCTCAGAAGTAGTCCATATCTGACAGCTTTTTCAGCTGTAACCCGCTATTATTATACTGGGGCCCTATTTGTGCACTGGCAAAGTGAGAGGGGATACAGAATGTTTTATAATATGTCAATTAAATCTCCTTTACTGGGAATTCTTCCCAGGGCTGTTAACTTCTCAGATGTTTCTCCTTTGATACACCTTTTCTCCCATCATCTATCTACTCCCTTCTTTCACCTCACTCTTCTCAATCTATTTTTGCAGCATTGATCCTGGTAGGCTATGCTCTTTCTCCTCTCAGGTGAGACAGAGAGACTACAGGGGACCAAGGTGGGAGAAATTACATTTCCCAGCGAAACCTTTTCCCTAATAAGTAGGCCTTTGTTGTGGATAAGGCTCTGGGTGCATTTCACAATGATTACTCTTCCCTACCTCATGCCCTGTGGGTATCTTTTCTGAATTTCTACTTTGAAAATGTGGTGGAGTTTCTAAAGGCAAATCCTGTAGAACTGTGGGTTCCCTTTCAAGACTGTGACCACCAGGAATTACTCTCAAGCTAGTCCACACTCAGTGTCAAGCAGTTTACCAAAATTACTACTTGCTACAGTCTAAATGTTTGTGTGTCCCCAAAGTCCAGATGTTGAAATCTCAACACCTAAAGTATGATATTAGGAGGTAGAGCTTTGTAGGTGACTAGGCGGATAAGGGCAGAGCCCTTATCAATGGGATTAGTGTACTTACGACACAGGATTTTTATCAGTTGTTTTGCTAGCCAGGGCCCTTTGTAGCTGATGATGGCCCACCCAGGACTCACTCAGCCCTGGGCCTGCCGCAGGAGCATCCCACCCACTCAGCCCATTGGGCCTTGCCTGGCTTGCACACTGGCTCATCCTGCAGCTGGGCCAGGCATGCCCCACCCAACCTGTGTTATAGCTTGTACCTGCATTTGGTGGTACCCAAGTTCTTGTTCCATGTCCAAGAAGAATGAAGTTATGCTGACAATTGAAGGGTGAGGAGGGTGGAGAAGAATTTTATTGTGCAATAGAACAGCTCTCAGCAGAGAGAGGACATGAGGGTGGTCCCCCACCAAAAGTCGTGTGACCTCTCTGTCCATGTGGCTAGGTTTGGGGCTTTTATGGGCTCAGAATGGGGAGTGCATGCTGATTGGTTAGTGAGTATGCAAAAAAGTTTAAAATAGAGGCACCACTCAAAGGTGGGCATGACATTGTAAAAAAACAATTAGGGAAGGGTAGGTATATGTAAAATAGGTGAAGGGTAGGCATCAATCTGAGGAAAGCATTCCAAACAGGAAGACAGTCTCTCAATCCAATCTGTGGATTTACCCAGGATTTGTAGCTAGACCTTAAGCTGTCTTTGCCTTAAAAGTCAGGTTTCACTGTGGACCCACCATGTTTGCCTAGGCATGTGTCAGCCTCCTGCTGCTATCATTCCCCCCTCTGAAGAGGTACATCTAACTGCCATTAGGATAGGGATGATGACCGGTCTTAAATGCTTCATGCTGATAGGGGGTTCTGTTTAGGGAAGATGGCAGTCAGATCTCTCTCAGAGGCCTATCTAAGGATCCCCAGTAAAAGGGAGCCATCATCTGAGGCTCCAGTTGCATGACCATTTAGAGTTTGATGGCCTGAAGATGAGAGGAGAAAAACCAGTTTATTAGAAGACATGTATCAAAATGAAACAAGGTAGTAAGGATGGCTCGAAAATCCTGAAGCTGCTAACACACCCAGATAGCTGGTGGCTATAGCTATGCCTACTAAGATTTGGGTACATGGGGCTTTGCTTTGGTTAGCTCCCTTGGTCTTATTTTCCACAAAAAGAAACCTCTGAGTTATGGGCACCCTATTTACCCCTATTTACCTGGCAGGGTTTGCAGGATAATTGCCCAAAACTAGAATATTGATCCAGATTTTCACATTACCCATCCCTTTTTTTTCTTCTGAACTGCAGCCAGAGCTCACTGGTTGGTTCACAGGAATAAGCGGAGCTAGTCTAAAATGCAGGAAAAAAATTTAAAAACAACTAATGAGACTAGAATTTAATGACAAGTATATGATAGGTTTTGAAACATAATTTTTCTCTCTCCAATCCTCATTTTTGTTAAAAACAAATCATGATAAGACTACATTGTTTTCAAAATAAACTTTAGTCTTATACTTGGCCTGATTATTTGCATAAAGTGTAGCAAGAATAATTATTTTCACATAGGTTTTTAAAAATTGGCTTTGATGGAATCCTGTTCTATCAGGAATCTCATATATGACTTTTTAAAGCTGAGCCCAGCCATGGGTTTGTACCCTGAAATATCTATGAGTTGGGTAAATTTCTCTCTTCTTGAGGTCCCAAGAAAACTTGGAGCTCCTGGGCCTGTTAGAAAGTGACATTCTTTACTCATCACAGGTTAGGAATCCTGTACAGGGATTGTGTAGGCAAGGTATGAAGCCAGTTTTTTCAAGGGGCTTTAATTGGCTTTGCAAGTCAAGCTTGATTCCTTAAACGGAAGCATACCCTTCCAATCAAATTGTTGGTAAAACAACCAGTTTCTCCAACTGCATCCTGTTGCAAAATAAAATGGATTCTTACTGCACTTATACAAATAACTACGTTGCCCTAAGTTAAGAATACTCACAAATAGTTTCCAAATTCTGGAGATACTAGGCAGAGAGAAACAAATATGCCCCTAATTTTGTTCACAGGGGTATACCTTACTCAATTGTGAAAAGCTGTAAATAGCTTGAAATAAAAGTTTTCCTGACTTTGAAAAACAAAGGATCAGCAACATTTTAAGCAAAAAGTTAAAATGATTATTTCAGTTTTCTATTAATTCAGTCCATTCAGTTAACTCTTGTTCTGCTTGATATTCAAGAACATTTCAGTTCTTCATGAGTCCTGTATATTTTTCCTCTATTTCAATGTCACAGTCTCCAAAGATATCATAAACCTGCATTCAAGAGCACCTGTCAGAGTTCTATAGCTGATTATAAACCATCTTTTGAAGATACTGAAAACAAGTCAACAATTGCCTGTGAATGACAAAATGTCTGGGTAGTAACAGTCAAAAACACAATTGACAAACGAATTTGGTTATTTCTGTGGTTTACAATAACTTAACACAATAACCATAATTATGATTGATAGCATGTACTCAGACATTAGAATTTTAGAAATCCCATACTATCTGGGAACATATATTAATATTATTCACTAAAATATAACCTGAAGAAGATTAAACATTATTTTTATTTTGGTGATCCCATGTAACTAAACATGTCAAATAATCCTGTTTACCTCTCTTTTGGATGCTCCAAGGGCCCTCTGTAGCATCCAAAAGTTAGGAGTTAGAAAAGACAATTTTGAAGCAGTAATTTGATTTTGGAAAGCCTATCAAATCTGTTAAAGGTTTCAAACGCTTAATATTATGAAATAGAATTCCAGGTTATCACAAGCCATTTATTTGGCCAAAGTCATGACTGAAAAAGTTTTTAAAAGGCACAAAAGTCCGGGCACAATGGCTCACGCCTCTAATCCCAGCACTTTGGGAGGCCGAGGCAGGTGGGTCATGAGGTCAGGAGATCGAGACCATCCTGGCTAACATAGTGAAACCCCGAATCTACTAAAAAAATGCAAAAACAATTAGCTAGGTGGACACCTGTAGTCCCAGCTACTCGGGAGGCTGAGGCAGGAGAATGGCGTGAACCCAGGAGGCGGAGCTTGCAGTGAGCCGAGATCACACCACTACACTCCAGCCTGGGCGACAGAGCGAGACTCTGTCTAAAAAAAAAAAAAAAAAAAAAAAAAAAAAAAAAAAAAGTCCTCTTAGCCATTAAGAGGGAAATTCACCTTTCCAAACACTCTGTCTCTTGTCTCATAAAAGAGGCATGAGCGAGCATCCTTACCACTTCTACCATATAGTGAGAAGACATCATCTATCAACCAGAAAGTTAGCCCTCACCAAACACCAAATCTGCTGGTGCGTTGATCTTGAACTTCTAGCTTCCAGAACTGTGAGGCATAAATGTCTGTTGTTTATAAGCCACCCACTTTATAGTATTTTGTTATAGCAGCTTAAATGGACTAAGACATCACTTAAGTGTTTCTAGCTGTTTATGGCTCCAGGGTTTCTGTTCCATGTAAGCTGATCATGCTATATCTCTTTGGACACACCTACATCCAGAAGTAATCTAGATATTTCAGTGTGGTGGTTTACTCTGAGACTTCAGTTCTCTGATTAACCTGTGAAAAAGTCATTGATACTCAACTATCTAGTATTTTCTTGTAAGAATTATGGCTGACAACATTCAAGTACTTTACATGCCAGAGCTGATGTCAACAGTCTCTCTCAAATATATATATTTGAAACAGGGTCTTAATCTGTCACTCAGACTGGAGTGAAGTGGCACAGTCACAGTGATAGCTTACTCAATCTCCCTGGCCCAAGCGATCCTCCTGCCTCAGCCTTCTGAGTAGCTAAAACTACAGGCACACACTACCATGCCTGGCTAATACTTGTATTATTTTTAGAGATGGAGTTTTGCCATGTTTCCCAGGCTGGTCTTGAACTCCTGAGCTCAAGCAATCCTCCTACCTCTGCCACCCAAAGTGCTGGGATTATAGGCATAAGCCATCATGCCTGGCCAACTGTCTGTATTTTTAAAACTCCATTTCATTGTTCAGATATAATTTGTACTTGTCTTTCAAATTAGAATTTCTAAATTACCATGTCCTTGAAATTGCCTTCTTATTATCTTCCTCTTCAGATAGATTCTTATGCATGCATTATTATTGTGGCGGCCAAGGACCTTGGCCTCCTGGAGATTTGCTAAAAATCACTGATATGAGGCAGATTGATCACTATTTATTTAACGTTTATACATTTATTTAATGTGTATACACAGGAGGCTTCAGAATCCCCTCCAATGAAATTTGGAAGCTTACATAACACCCTGGCAAAACATGTTATGGAATTAGGGAGAAGAGGAATTCTGTTGACAGGATTACTAGGGAGAATGAATAGATCCGGGAACACAGATTAACTTGTAAATAGTTCTCTTTGACAGTGAAAGGGTCTGTTCCGTTCAGGTGTGGTTATATTCTTGGTTTTATAGGAGGGAGAAGGAAAAACAATTGTTCTTCTTGGTGGGTCTGGATTTTAGGTAGATGAAGGACCTTCGGAGAACAACTTTATCCTATGCTTTGGGAAAGACTGGGGAAGCAGCGAGGTCAGAGGGACCTTGAGGCTTCTTCAGTTCTGCATGTCAAAACACCGTATTTTTGGGTATTGGCTTGAGCCCTAACATTATCTAATGATGTTCTGTCTTCACCAATCTATCATGAGAAACTTTTGTTAATTTCTTTTATATTCCTCATCTACTACGTGAGTCAAATCAGTTCTCCACTAATGACTAAAGATTAAAAGATAGCAATTCTTATGACATCTAATGGTAAATAATCAGAGTAATTTATAATCAAATATAACCCCAGGTATCATTCCTCAAGGAGACATACTGTCTGTAATGGTAAAACTAACATGACAGACTAAGAATAGAGTCATCAAAACTGGTCCTTGCCCTTTTTTCGCCTTTTTAAAATACACTACTTTTAACTATTTTGTGATTGGTTGTGTGTTTATGTGTTTATTTGTGTGTGTATGTGTGTGTTGGTGGTACTTTATGGATTCTGTGATCAAAAATTTAAAGTCTGGGATAATGAATGTGTCAAAGCACAGGACGAGGTGAAACCTGGTGCTTCCTGACAATAAATGTTTAATCTTCTTTCCTTGGAGATTTCAGAAAACTCCAGTAATTGAGGAAACAAGAATATGTAACCCTGAAGTACAACTTTTTATGAACACTGTGTAGTTCATGACACACAAGGGATCTTTTAAAAACACACATTGGTGTTCAGTAAGTTTACCCATTGACAAATGATTGTTTTACTGTATACAATACTCCCTACAAAACTTTTACTACGATTACACAAAAGAGTAATAAAATGAGAAACACTTTTTCCCCTCTATTTATACATCTCGCTCATCTCTGTAACTAAGTTTAATGTTTACCGGAGAGAGGAAAAAATGTAATTCCTAGGGAACCCTGTGCCGTGCTAATGAAATGAGCGGTAGGGCAGCCTAAGGAGTAGGGATTGGCCTCCCACAAAATGATCTAAATATTGTCTTTGCAGCACCACACCCAACACACTCTGTATTCTGCCAGTCCACAACTAGAGAGCCAGGGAAAATGACCCTTCCAAAAAATGTTTTATCTAAGCTTAATAACAAAATCTCTCTATAAAGATAAACAAGTATTTCCCAATTAATTATTAACATTTTTCTGTACCATCCTATTGGGAAAATGTTCAATATGAATGCAGAAATTTACAAGCACCCCTTCTATTCCCTTTTCACCCCTACACTGTGTGCCTAAAGAAAAATGGTTCTGGGGACGATATTATGTGGAAATCAAAATACACCCCATTAATTACTCTCTCTAAGGAAGAGACATGTGACACATTTTACAGAATCAGCTCAAAAGACAGAAAATCCAAAGCACTCATTATGTATTTTCGTCTGACGCAGCACATTAAAATTTGAAGAAAGAAAGCCATCTTATCATAAAGTCAGCAAAAAAAACAAAACGAGGCTCCTATTTATTTGCACACCTCTGTTCATTTGGAAGATGATGCATTGTGCTACAAATATTGTTTTCCAAGGATCCCACTTGATATAGTGGGAGGAAGATGGAATGCTAAGTAAAAACGAATTAAATCTCTGTGATTTCCAAATCTGTATGATCTTCTAAGAGTTACTTAACCTCTACGTTCCTCATACTTAAAATACTACCTGTCTCTAAAGGTTGTAGTGAGAAGCTTTATGAGATAGTGAAAGAAAAGCACCTCCCAAAGGGTTGGCCCCAAATGTAACTCAGCAAATGTTTATTTCTTTTAGACTGACAGTCTTTCATTAGGCAAACATGACCTGAAATGTATCCACAGAGTCGTAATTCCTTTTGCTACTGGTAGGTTGAATGATAGTCCCTAGAAGTGTCAACTATTCAATCTGATCAACAATCTTTTCTGCATCATCTGTTAAATGCTTTTCTCCTTCTGTCGGTTTTAAATAGAAGTTGCTTAGATAACCAGTGTTCCAGGCAGATTGGATGAGTCAAAGTAGACCAATCAGAAAACACCATTACCTCAGCCAAAATGATTGGACTAAGTATTTCAAAGGAAATTCAAGCCAGGCAAATCAGAATTTTTTACTAGGTGTTTTCATGTGGTTGCCTGAAGGAGAGAAATCTTTGCCTATTTAAAGAAATACGAACCTAAAAATTGGGTGGGACAGTGATGTTCTATGGCTGAGGAGAAAGCCGGTTGTAACAGAAAGGAATGAGGCTGACAAGCCAAGGAAGCTTCAGGGACTTTTATTGCAATGGCAACTCTAAAAACATGTTACCTTCTTGACAATTAGGTCGTTCCTTTAAGATTCAGCCCAGGTGTCTTCTCTTCTAGGAAGTTTGTCATGATTCTTTCAGGCTGGATTTAGGGCTCTATCTTCTGTCTTTCCATAGAATTCTGTGAATAATTCTGCTCTGAATCTGACCACTTTATAATGTATCTATCACTGCCTGTCTTCACCACCAGTCCATAAAAGTCAAGAGTGACTTGTCTCAACTTTCAATACTCAGTACTTCTCTTGGTGCCAGGCGTATTTTAGTCTCCGAGACACAGATACATTATTCTATTTTAACAACTCTTCTGAGCTGAGTTTAGGTCTTTGTTTCTTCGTAGTCCACAGCTGTGCCACAGTATTTGAAGTTTCATCTTGATGTGTCTTTATGGTTGTTTTGATTGGCCTGGTTGAGATTTGATGACTTAAATGATCTATGGCTTTTATTTATTTAGTTAGTTATTTTAGCATCTTCTTACTACCACCATAGGCAACTGGAAACCTTTCAGCAAAACAGTCCTGGAAGAAAAAAAAAAAATTATCTTTCAGGACAGATATTTATATCGTGGTAGAAAATCCTGCTAATCTATATATAAGTGACTTGAAAACAAAATGGCAAAGAACCACACTGCAATTTGAAGTTTGTCTCATTGTTAAAAAGGTATCCTGTTTGTTTGCATTAATTATGAGAGTACTTCCACCCACAAATAAAATATCACATTAAATGCCAAAGTTTGAGAAAAGTCACAATCTTGTCACACTATAATTAAGCAGATTTTTACTATTTATTTAGACTATTAAGTATGCAGAACTCTTAATTGAATTGAAGTGAACCTAAAGTAAAATGATTGTCACTTTCCCTACACTTTCCTCCAGGAAACAGAGATCAGAAGCCAAAGATGAAGATGCCCCCAGGCAAGAAGCAGTTTAAAAATAAATGGGAAAATTTCCTAAGAAGGGCAGAAAAAGATTGTTCTGGCTCATGATTTTCAAGGTTTTTACTAATTCTCATCTAGAAAGTAATCACCAAGTCCTTGGTATTTAACAAAAGTAATTAACAATTCAAGGCTTCCTCTTAAGATTCCAGTTTCCAAAAAATGCCTTCAAGCCAATCCATGTTCAGTACCATTGAGAGGGGATCTATGTCTAACCCCTTCGTTTAGATTGCTTGTCCAGCCTCCAAAATCAAGGGGCAATGGTCTCAGCCCTGACTTTGGAGTCAGGGAGGCTTATGTTAGAATCCAGTTTTCACTGACTGCAAGCTGTGATTTTTAGCAGGTCTCAGTGCTCCTATGACTCAATTTAATTGTATGAAAATTTCAGTGAAATGATACCAAACTCTCGAGGTTGTTGCATGTAAAAATGAGATTTATACATAAAATGTGTAGTAGGTGATCAATAAAGATAGTTGTTATTAAACAACATTAGGAAATTATATATTTGTTTGTGCCAGGTATTGTGCTGGGTACCAGTAAATAAGGGGTGAGGGCAAATTCTTTCTCTCTGAGGGCTTACCTTTTGTGGGAGACAGAATTGGTTAAGGAGCAAATGAATGAATGAATGAATGAAAAACAGAGTGAATGAATAATTTCAAATTGTAAAAAATACCATGAAAGGGAACAGCAACAAACAGGATATGGGCATGGGAGAAAGAAATGTGTATTTAAATGGAAAAGTGTTAAGAATTGGGGTCTCACCAGTGGAAATCAGGTGGAAAGGAACATTCTAGTCAGGAAGGACACATGCAAATCCCCTGGGGCAAGAAAAGGCTGAGCTTTCAGTCAACTAGCATAAACTAGGAAAACTAGCAAAAAAGGAGTTTGGAAAACAGGTAGATTTTGGTTTAAAGATGAGCAACATAAACCAGGAAACAATAGTAAGTAAGAGTTTCAATTTGATTCAATGGAGAAGAAAGTCTTGAAAGATTTAAAAAGAATGTAACTTATGTTGAGTAATCTGGCCTGTATTAAATAGCCTGCAGAAGGGCAAGAGGTGAAACAGGGGGGTCTAGTCAGAGAGTTATCAAAGTAGTCCAATAAGAAAGGATGATAATTTTTATTCAGGTGATAGTCATGGAATTGAGGATATTTGGAGTGACACATCATACATATTTGTTGCTTATCATCTTAATATAAGTAACATCAGCCATACCAGATGAAAGCACCTGCACTCAGCCTTGGCTCCAGCTTCCTTAAAGCTCCACTTCTTCCACTCTCTGTGTTGTTTGTTCACATCTCTCTCGTCCCCGTGTAGATCAAAAGCTCCTGTGAGATTGGGGGCTCCATCTTACCTAACTCGCATGCCAACTCTTTTCATCCTTTCATTCCTCTCCTAGAAACAAGCATATAATATTTGCGCAACAACAACAAAATATGGCCCAAATAAATAAATGATGAACATCACAGAAGGCAATTTGCAAGGATAACAATTCTCTCTAGTTCTTTTCTTCTCTAGAAAAGTATTACAAGTCTCCTTCCTCTGAAATTTGAGGTGCCCTGACATTCTTCAGAATGCTACCCACACCAACAGTGCAGAAAATTCTGCCCAGTTATATGGCTCAGAAATAGATTCTTTGAACTTCCCATCATAATCAGAGGTGAGTTCTTGGCTCTGGTATTATTGCCAGCCATAATTAGCTCCAGTTAAACTGCCTCTGTGCATCCTGGCAGGCAGATCACCTACATCAATAATGCTACCAGCTTAAGCTTGCTCTGGGGAGACATTGTGTGTGACAGACTTTATTTTCAGGGCAAACTGCCATTGAATGCAGTTGCAGAATCCATTGCTCTGCCCTGTTAAGCCAGAACTGTATTTGATCAATGGGCCTTATAGGTGAGTGTCAGAATAATAAGGCCACTAATCATTTGCAACCCCATGGCACCATTCATCAAGGGATCTCAGAGAACTTTACCTGAGTTAATTAATACTGGCAATGCCTCTGTGAGCTAGCTAAGTGTTATTATTCCCATTTTACAGATGAGGCGACTGAGTAATGGAGAAATTAACCCAATGTTGCTCAATAAAGAGATGAAAACTCCAAAAATACCTCTGAGCCTGTGTCTGCCTTGTCAATTAAATGCATCAGCTCATCAGTACTAGCTGGCTGCTTCTTAGATGAACATGTTTTATTGATGTACACTGTTAAGCAGCTGCCACATTTCACCCAAGAGGTGGCTACCTTTCCATCAAGGAGAAAGTAATTCTGGTTTGTAGCAACTGTGGTAACAAATGCTAAGGAAAGCTAAGCTGACTTCCTTCCATTATATTGTTCACTATCTGCCCTAAATGACTTCTTTCTCAGAGAAAAAAAAAATCTGGACAAAAATTTTTGACATGTTATATTGTACCTAAAGTAGTTGGGAGTAGTTTTTGACACAGGAGGAAAACATGCGACAGTCACATTATTCAATCAGGGAAGAAAACCTGCCTTGATATAAAAATAAAAAGCAAAAACCCATTATTTTACATAAACAATGGAAAAGTTACTGAAATAAACATGTAAAATGTCTCATGTAATGCATCTGAGGGGAGAATAAAAAACTTTGAAAGCTTCAAGCTATCCAGGTAGAAATTTTTAAAGCCCTTACTTTGGTCAGAAAGTGATAAAATTTCTGCCTTTTGCAGGATTACAGAGTTAATGGAAAGGTGAAGGGCAGAGAAGCCAAGCCTGAGACAGATGTGAAGAAAGGGAAATTTGTTTTCAAGGCCCTCCCATGACCTTTTCTTTGTTTGCTTTCTTGCACTGTAGCATGTGACTGTGCAAGAATGTGATCTTAGGAATAGGAAAATATTTTCCCTCGTTTAATTGAGTAACCTTGAGCAAGATTTTGAATATCTCTAAACCCCTGTTTCCTCATCTGTAAATCTGGAATATTAGCCTTCTTGCAGGATTATAAAGAAGATGAAATGAAACAGTGTATGTAGGAGTCTAATTTGGTGCTTAGTATTTTGTAGATGGTCAAGGAAAGGTAGAAAATGCTACTATTGTTAGCAGCCACTCTCTCTACCTTAAACCACTCCACACCCTCCAAAGCTGCACACACACCTTAGCTATTCAGTATGCTCCCTGCTGGTCTAACAAGAACTGACCCTGCAAATGCTATCTCTACTTTCTGCTTCCCCCTTCTCTACAATCCAGTCCTTTAGAACGTCCTTGAACAGTCAGTTGACCAGCCAGAGCCTCAAATTCTTCATCTGTTAAATGAGAATAACAGCTCCCCTCTCCCTACCTTATCTCATAAGATTATTGTAAGAAACAAATGAGGGAATAACTCAGTTTGCATTGTAAACTCTAGCATACAATACATTTTGACTTTTAAACATTACCATTATTATTTCTTAAGACTTAGCTGAGGGAAGAAAATCCATTTTAATTATTCACAGTAAGACATTAATGACAAAGAGTTAGTAGTTTACCCCTGCTAGGTAACATTGGTACATTTTAATAGGCACATTTACTGCCTTAATCCAAAACTGGAAATATTCGTGAAAATTCAAGGCAGAGAAACAAACAAGGAGAGAAATTCATTTGAATGAGGAAATCCCTAAAGTGATCCTCTATGTGCTAACTTTTAGAGAAGGACTGTTCTGGCACATTTTGCTATCTTTGCAAACCCTTTGCTCAGTACTCAAAGTTGATCCTGATGGAAGAATTCTAACATAAAAGAAGTTGATCCCGTGGTCTCCAAACAGCCTCCCTGTCTCTGTTCCCAGTACCGAAAAGATTTTCTTGCATAACAAACTCAATTTAAACTCCTCCTTTCTCCTTTTCTACAGCTAAGAAGAGTTTTCTGCTGCAAGTGTTAATTGTCCTGACAGGGATGCCTGTCCTCTCTGTTCGCAGCAGTGGCTGTGCTAAAGGATTCAAAATATACAAAAATCCATTGTTACCTCCCCGAATAGAAAATGCTATTAAGAAAAGGTCTTCTTTTTTTATACAAAAATCCGTGCTAACTGTTTTACAGGTAGAAAAGTAAGCCTAGTACAAATACAAAATCCAAGTGCCAAAAAGCTAATAAAATGATAAGAAGATCCTGGCACTGATTTTCAGTGCTTGCAATGACGTGCTAAAATATGCCAAGTCATGCCCAGGAAGAACATTAGGCTGTTCCTATAAATGGGACCTACAGATCAGCTAAAGCAATAGAGTCTAATTACTATTATTAATAATAGCAAGAGTATATTAATCTCTCCTATCAGCAAGCAGGTATAATATTGACCTTTTCTTTCAAAGACAGCTATAATGCTATTATTTACTATTCTAGGCATTTATTCTGCAGTAATAGTTACAAAATGATTAACACAATGATATCCCATGCTGCACTGTCAAAATTCTCCTAAATTCTGTTGGAGAAAAGGATGGTCATGCCCTTCAGTTGAAGAGCACAGGAATCGACTCACAAGAAAATGTGGAAAATGAACACCAGCTTAGCTAAGATAATTATCTGAAACAATGATAATCAATGAGGCATCTCATATTCATCCATCCACCTATGCATCCATCCATCCATTCATCCATCAATCTCTCTTAAACATAATCTTCATGATCTGCCACCAACATCACCAGCACATACTGAGGCATACCCACTGATAGTAGACCCCAAATTCTCACAGGAGGTCAAGTATGGCAAAGACTCAATAAATTTCATGCATTCTTATACATTTCTCCTATTGGGACAATAAAGATTGTGTATGCTAATGAACTGTGAGAAAATGATTTCCATCAGTTCAAGAGCAAGACAATTAAGAGTCTGTATGTATCCTTCACATCTCCTTTCCCTTACTAGAACAATTTTGGAGGTCACACATGCCACATGTCATACCTCCAAATAGATAGGACCACCCAGCCTGCATCAGTTTCATATGAGAAAAGAAGGAAACTCCTGTTTTATTAAGCCACTAAGACTGTGAGGGTTCATCTGTTTTAGCAGCTAGTGTTAATTTTTCTCATACGTAAGATCCCAGCTTGATTTTAACATGATCAGTGATTTGGGGATATCATTCAACCTCCTGGAGTCTATTTTCTCTTGGATGAAACAAGGAAATACCCTTCTCTCAAGCATTCCATAATTTGTAATAAGTTCCTTGAGTATGTAAGAAAAGAAAACACACGCCAAACAAATAGCTATGTCATTGTTGGGTTTCATCTCTAGGTTTCTCTTACTCTACAGACAAAGTATATTGTCAAAATATATTGGCATTCTTAGAGTTTTTATGCATAGTATTTAACCCACTGTATTGTAACTATTTGTGTACACATCCTTCTGTGTTTTTTGTTGTTTTTGTTGTTGTTGCTTTGGTTTTGTGTTTTGTTTTTGCATAGAACTGTGAGCTCCTCTGGGGGCAGGAATTGCCTTTTTGATCACTTTATCACCAGAGTCTGGGACAGTGCTTAGCCATCAATAATTTTGTTGTTGTTGTTGAAATGTAATTATGAATCTTGAAAAGAAAGCTTGCAATAGCTTATCTGTCTCTTCCCTGCCACCACTGAGGAAAAATTGCCATAGAGGATGCGTAAGGAGTTTTAGAGAATGGAAGCACCCACAAAGGAGGGACAGAGGCTGAGACAGAAAGAATGAAAAAGCAATTGAGGAGACCAGGCAAGAGAACAGGAGTAACTTATTGATGTCAAAGGGGACATGAAGAAGGTACGAGGGAGTTAAGCCAGGTAACGTAGTAAAAAGTCCAGGTCAGAGTGCAAAGGCCATCCCTAGCAGAACACCTCATCATTTTTTGAAGCAGAAAATGAAATGTGACTGAGAAATGGGATTTCAGAGATGGGATGAACGTGTATCCAATATATATATTTTTTATTTTAACTTGGGATATGCATTGCTGGGACTTAGAGGGAATGAAAATTTGAGATCTGATGGCGAGGCCTCAACTCTCCAGATGTCTGGGGCCAAGGAATACAAGGCAGGGTGAATTGGTCAGGATGCTGGTGACAGTTTCAAACTTGTTTGACAAGTAGAACAAGACAGGATGATAGGACTAGATGCCAAATGGAGTATTAGGCCTCTGCTATTGTCTCAACTAATGTAATCAGGGAAAGAAAACATTTTACGCTGTCTATCACTAAAAATGTCCAAACAAGGGTTGGAATCTCAACAAGGCAAAGGCTGCTCTTCAGCGTGTCACCCTGTTCCTTAGAAGGCCATTTGTTTTAATACTGGTTAGCCACTGGTCTTTACCTGAATGCTTCTCATCACTGAAACAAGGATCCTTACTCTTTCAACACGGTGTCTTCTGCCTCTGAAACTGATCTTTGGTATATTATCCCCATTCTGGGGAAAGTGACAAAGCCTGGTAAGCAACACTCAACAGCAACCTGCCTCAACCTTTGTCAAATTCCACCTCCACTGAGGCTGCAGCACCCAGACCAAGGAGCTAGCTGCATAGAAGTATATCCAGATCAGGGTCTAACTTGCAGGGTGCCAAAAAAAAAAAAAAAGGCAAGAGCTAAAGGGTATTACAGAGCAAAGTGTTTAGGTAGTTCTGAGAGTCAAGTATAAGTCCTGAACCCAGAAGGCAGCAGCAAAGGTAAAGCTAAGAAATGCAATCCATGATCAGGAGACAGGACCACTGGAATAGATGGGAGGAGGTAAAGAGTAAGAGTATAATGTTTCTACATCAGTATTTCTCCAAATGTGTTCAACAAAAATGTATACCTCAAAAATATCTGCCTCTATACCCTAGTTCAAATACATGATGTTCTTTCTGAGCACTTCAGCTCCAAAAACTATTCGTTAGAACAATTCTCCTGTATCTAAATTCTTTTCCTAGGTTCTATGTAGTATTCTTGCACCTACTACTTCACCAGTTACTCCTACTACCAGGAGGCCTCCTATGGGCTATAGTACCACTTTCAAATTTCACAAATTCAGTGGCTTAAGCCTTTTGGCCTCCCCGTGAGTAACCCATCAGGGATTGTCTACCTGTCTCTTTGTCTACTGGATGGGACTTTATTTTCCTATCTGCCTCTCTCATGTCATTTCTGCATTAATTTCTGGGACCTCTTAACCCTCTTCACTGTCTCCAGGATCACTGTGATGATAGGTCCAGAATTCCTCCCTTCAGTGCAACTAGGTCAGTGTGTTGTTCTGTCCTCAGGCATTGACCCTTCAATTTCTCAGTTTCCAGGTGATTTTCAAGTTCCAATGCTGATTGCTACATGGGTGAAATTGCTGATTATATAACATTGATGTATGTGGTGTCCCAACAAGTGTAAGCTGTTAGCCCATTCTGCCTGCTTTTTTTCATAACTTAAAACATTTTGCATTTCTAACCAAGATTGCTAATATTATCATTTTTTTGTTTTAATTTGGGAAGGAAAGTCTCCAGTTACCAGCTCCCTAATTTCTCCTGTTGTCTCATTATCCAGAACTGGGTGACATGACTGGCCAAGGGGAATGAGAGGATGATTGGATTACATCAGTCATGATGCATTCTGGGTCAGGAGTCTGAATTCCATGCAATCAAGGGATTCCTCCCAATTACCTGAGTCAATTAGAATCTGGTATCAAGAAACAAAGGGAAATTACTGTTGAATAGGACATGGACAAGGTCTATTCTATTTTCATTTATAACATCATCATCAAGTTCATTGAGTAAGAAAATTCCACAAATTAAAACTGTCCAACAACCCAAAGAAGTCATGAGTTACACTCAAAATAATCTCTAAGGAAATGTCATTTGACCATCTTAATGTATATTATAGATGAGTATCTGAAATAGACACTAATTTCCCTGCCCCACATAGCAGGAAAAGTCATTATATAGTAGGGGAAATCATGAAAACACTAGAGGTGAGGACAAATGAAAAGAGAAAAATTTAAAAAGCAAATTTGACACACTCTACAAGTTTTCCAGGACCCACAAACATATGACTCTTATTGTCTGTGGCATAAATGGTTTCCCTCCAATGTTTTTTTTGCCTTCCTACTTTAGTAAAGGAATTACTAAGTCTCAGTTTTGCAAATGGCAGCTCAATTGAAGACTGCAGTTCCCAGCTTCCTTTACAGCTGGATGTGGCCATCCTAAGTTTTATGTAACCGAATGGGAGTGAAAGTGACATGTTCAACTTCCTAAGAATAGCCTTAAATTCAGTAGACCACCTCTCCTTCTGCTCGTCATCCTCGTTTCCATTGCCTGGAATGTGCACATGATGGTAAATAATCTTGAATGGTGTAGGTGAGGGCAAAACACTTGAGATAGCAGAGCAACAAAACAGAAAAAGTTTAGCTCCCTAACACTATGGGGCCACCAAACCAGTCTGCATTGCTTATGCTCAGATTGTTACATGAAGGAAACCTAAACTTTTTTGTTTAAGCCACTGTTATTTTGATCTTTGTTACATGAGGCAAATCTTTATCCTACATTGGCCCTCCTCCATTTCAAACAATGGCTTTCGCAAATCTTTGATGGGTCTCTAATAGCTCAAGACTAATCTTACCGCTTTATCTCTGTAGATGGCTCCATATCTCACTTCTAAAAATTAAGGGAATCTGGATAGAAATCTGAACCCTGTTTTAGTCAGTTCAAGCTGATATACCAGAATACCATATTATCGGTTACTTAATCAACACATATTTATGTGTTACAGTTCTGGAGGTTGGCAGATACAGTGACTGGTGAGGGAACTCTTCCTGGTTTGCAGATAGTCATCTTCTGCTTGTATCCTCACATGGCTGAGACAGAAATCATCGCTTATGTCTTTTCTTATAAAGACACTGACTTTGTTCATGGGAGCTGCACTCTCATTATCTAATTACCCCCTGATATGGCTTGGCTGTGTCCCCACCTAAATCTCACCTTGAATTGTAATAATCCCCATGTGTCAAGGGCGGGGCCAGTTGGAGATAATTGAATCATGGGGGTGGTTTCCACGTTCTGTTCTCATGGTAATGAATAAGCCTCACAAGATCTAATGGTTTTATAAATGGGAGTTCCCCTGCACAAGCCCTTGCCTGCTGCCATGTAAGACACGATTTTGCTCCTCATTCATATTCTGCCATGATTGTGAGGCCACTGCAGCCATGTGACACTGTAAGTTAATTAAACCTGTTTCCTTTATAAATTACTCAGTCTCAGTATGTCTTTATTAGCAGTGTGAGAACAAACTAATAATACACGCCAAAGGCCATGCTTCTAATACCATCATATTGCAAGTTAGGATTTTAACACATGAATGTTGGGGTGACACAAACTTTCAGTCCATATTCTTTCTCTGGCCCTCCAAACGTTATGGCCTTCTTGTATGGAAAACACATTCATTCCATCTCAACAACTCTGAAAGTCTTATTTCTTTTCATCATCAAGTCTAAAGTTCATAATCTCATCTAAATATCATCTAAATCAGATATGAGTAAGACTAAGGTGTGATTCATACTGAGACAAAATTTTTCTCCAGCTATGAATCTGTGAAATCAAACCAGTTATTGTTTCCAAAATACAATGATGGGACAGACATAGAATAGATATTGCCATTCCAAAAAGAAGGAAGTGGTGAGGAGTTCCACACAGTTCCAAAACGTAGCAAGGCAAACTCTTTGAGATTTTAAGCCTTGAGAATAATCTTCTTTTGCTCAATTTTCTGGCTTCCAGGCACACTTGGGTAGCAATAGCTTGGTGCGTTGGTCCTGCTCCTTCTACCTGAAACTACAGCTCTCTACAATGGCCCCACATGCCCGTCCTTGAGCCATTGGCTGGGGGCATCCTGATCCACTAAAATCAGACAGGCAATTCCACCCTTAGAAGTCAAGGAGCAATTATCCTTTCCCCCTGTGCCTGTAGTGGGAGTGGCAGCCCTGTTGATCTCAGAATCACCTTTGGGGACCTTCTTTTCTTTTCTTGACAGACAGCACATGTTCACAGCCTTCTTTCCATTTTCTCTGTTTTCTTTAGCCCCAGCTGGCAGTGTTTCTGCTGGTGTAATCCCATCTTTATCCCTAGCTTCTGTTGAGATGGGTGATTAAGTCCTCAGTTCACACTCACACTAATCTTATCAAATGGTCTATCTGCCACACCCTTAGAGCTGTCTTCAGAATATGGGTTCTCATTTCTTGCAATATGGATTGGCTGAGAATTTTTCAAATCTTTGATTTCTGGGACATTTTTGCTTAACAATCACTTCTTCAAATCATTTCTCTCTTCTTGCTTTATACTGTAAGCAACCAGGAGGAACGAAACCACTCCTTCAAAACATTGTTTAGAAGTTTCCTCAGCTAAGTATTTAATTTCATTGTTTGCAATTTCTACCTCCCATGAAACACTAGTACATTAACATAATTGAAGTCTTTTCCCACTTTAAAACAAGGCTTGCCTTTTTGCCATTGTTCAATAGCATATTCTTTATTTCTGTCTGATATCTTATCAAAATTTTCTTTAAGGGCCAGGCGCGGTGGCTCACGCTTGTAATCCCAGCACTTTGGGAGGCCGAGGCGGGCGGATCATGAGGTCAGGAGATCGAGACCACGGTGAAACCTCGTCTCTACTAAAAAATACAAAAAATTAGCCGGGCGTGGTGGCGGGCGCCTGTAGTCCCAGCTACTCGGAGAGGCTGAGGCAGGAGAATGGCGTGAACCCGGGAGGCGGAGCTTGCAGTGAGCCGAGATTGCGCCACTGCACTCCAGCCTGGGCGACAGAGTGAGACTCCGTCTCAAAAAAAAAAAAAAAAAAAAAAAAAAAAAAAAAAAAAAAAAAAAAAAAAATTTTCTTTAATGATCATATTTCTACCAACAGTCTGTACACAATTATTTATGCATTCTCTAAGAAGACAGAAGCTTTCTCTAGAGTGCTGATTTTTTCTTTTACTGAACTCTTAAATCAGAATCACCTTTAAAGTTCCTTTATAGCAATGTCAGCTTTTTCTGGAACGTAGATATGGTTTTGCTGTGTCCCCACACAAATCTTATCTTGAATTGTAGTTCCCATAATCCCCACATGTTGTAGGGGGGACCAAGTGGGAGGTGATTTAATCTTGGAGGCTGTTACCCTTATGCTGTTCTCATGACAGTGAGTGAGTTCCCACAAGATCTGATGGTTTTATAAGGGGCTTTTCCCCCTTTGCTCAGCACTTCTCCTTGCTGCCTCAGTGTGAAGAAGGATGTGTTTCCTTCCTCTTCTGCCACAATTGTAAGTTTCCTGAGGCCTCTCAGCCATGCTGAACTGAGTCAGTTAAACCTCTTTCCTTTATAAATTACTCCATCTTTGGTATGTATTGATTAGCAGCATGAGAATAGACTAATACAGTAAATTGGTACTGGGTAGTGGGGCTGTGTTTTAAAGGTACTGAAAAATGTGAAAGCAACTTCAGAACTAGGCAGAGGTTGGAACAATTTGGAGGGCTCAGAATAGGACAGGAAAATGTAGGAATGTTTGCAACTTCCTGAAGACTTGTTAAATGGCTTTGACCAAAATGCTGATAGGGATATAAACAATAAAGTCCAGGCTGAGCTGGTCTCAGGTGGAGATGAGGAACTTGTTGGGAACTGGAACAAAGGTGACTCTTGCTATGCTTTAGCAAAGAGACTGGTAGCATTTTGTCCCTGCCCTAGAGATCTGTGGAACCTTGAACTCGAAAGAGATGAATTAGGATATCTGGTAAAAGAAATTTCTAAGTGGCAAAGCATTCAATTAGAAGCAGAACATAAAAGTTTAGAAAATTTGCAGCCTGACAATGCCACAGGAAAGAAAAATCCATTTCCTGAGGAGAAATTTAAGCATGCTGCAGACATTTGCATAAGTAACAAGGAGCCCCAAGACAATGGGGAAAGTGTCTCCATGGCATGTCAGAGACCTTCATGGTAGCCTCTCCCATCATAGGCTTGGAGGTCCAGGAGGGAAAAATGGTTTTGGGAGCTGGGTCCAGTGCCTTCCTGCTGCATGCAGCCTAAGGACTTGGTACCCTGTATCCCAGCTGCTCCGGCCACTGCTAAAAGGTGCCAAAGTACAGCTCAGGCCATGGCTTCAGAGAATGGAAGCCCCAAGCCATGGCAGCTTCCAGGCAGCGTTGGGCCTGCAGGTATGCAGAAGTCAAGAATTGAGGTTTGGGAACATCTACCTTGATTTCAGAGTATGTAAGGAACCACCTAGATGTCCAGGCAGAAGTGGGCTGAGGGGCTGGGCCCTCATGGAGAACCTCTCTATTAGAACATTGTGGAAGGGAAATGTGGGGTTGGAGCCCCCACATATAGTCCCCACTGGGGCACTGCCTAGTGGAGCTGGGAGAAGAGGGCCACCATCCTCCAGACCCCAGAATGGTAGATCCACTGACAGCTTGCACCATGTGCCTAGAAAAGCCACAGACACTCAATGCCAGTCCATGAAAGCAGCCAAATGGGGGTCTGTACCCTGCAAAGCCACAGGGGCATATCTGCCCACAGCTGTGGGAACCCACCTTTTGCATCAGCATGACCTGGATGTGAGACACGGAGTCAAAGGAGATCATTTTGAAACTTTAAGGTTTAATGACTGCCCTATTGGACTTTGGACTTGCTTGGAGCCTGTGGCTCCTTTGTTTTGGCCAATTTCTCCCATTATGAATGGCTGTATTTACCCAATGCTTCTACCTCCCTCGCCCCAATCCACCCTCCCCCCCTCCCCCATATCTAGGAAGTACCTAACTTGCTTTTGATTTTACAGACTCATTGGTGGAAGAGACTTGCCTTGTCTCAGATAAGAATGTGGACTTGGACTTTTGGGTTAATGCTGAAATGAGTTAAGACTTTAGGGAACTGTAGAGAAGGGCATGATTGTGTTTTAAAATGTGGGGATATGAGATTTGGGAAGGACCAGGGAGGGATTATGTGGTTTGGCTGTGTCCCTGCCCAAATCTCATCTCGAATTGTAGTTTCCACATCCCCATGTGTCATAGGAGGGACCTTGCGGGAGGTAATTTAATCGTGTGGAGCATGGTTACCCTCAGGTTGTTTTCATGATGGTGAGTCAGTTCTCACAAGATGTGATGGTTTTATAAAGGGCTTTTCCTCCTTTAGCTTGGCACTTCTCCTTTCTGCCACCAAGTGAAGAAGGACACATGTCCTTCCCCTTCTGCCATAATTGTAAGTTTTCTGAGGCCTCCCCAGCCATGCTGAACTGTGAGTCAATTAAACTTCTTTCCTTTATAAATTACCTAGTCTCACGTATGTCTTTATTAGCAATGTGAGAATGGATTAATACACATGTACTGCAGATTCTTCCGGCCTCTACTCATTACAAAGCTACTTCCACATTTTTAAATATTTATTAAAGCATTACCCCAATTCTTGGTACCAATTTGTGTTTACTCAGCCCTTTGTATCTGCAGGTTCCACATCCACAGATTCAACCTACCGTGAATTGAAATATTTGAAAAAGAACAATAATACAATAATAATAACAAAAATTTAAAACAGTACAGTTTAAAAACTCTATATATAGCATTTTCATTGTATTAAGTATCATAAGAAATCTAGAGATGATTTAAAGGTATATGGGAGGATGTGCTTAGGTAACTATGCCATTTTATATAAGGAACATGAGAATCTGCACATTTAATATCTGCAGGGTGTCCTGAAACCAATTCCCCTTGGATACTGAGAGACAACCGTATTAGGGTTCTCCAGAGAACCTTGGCTTATGCAATCATGGAGGCCAAGTCCCACAATCTGCTGCCTGAAAGTTAGAGACCCAGAGAAGCCAGTGTTGTAGTTTGAAAGCCTGAAAGCCAGACAGCCAATGGTATAGATTCCAAAGTCTGATAGCCTGAGAACCAGGAGCACTGAGGGCAGAAGATCAATATCCCAGCTCAAGCAATCAGGCACAGGGAGGGTGAATCCAACTTTATTCCCCTTTTTTGTTCTTTTCGGTCCCTCAATGAGTGAGATGATACTCATCCATATTGGAGAGGACCATTTGCTTTATTCAGTTCACCAATTTAAATGCTAATATTTTCCAGAAACACCCTCCTGGACACCTCAGAAATAATGTTTCATTAAATTCTAGGCATCTCATGCCCCAGTCAAATTGACACATAAAATTAACCATTATACTTTTCAACCCACCAATCTATCTCCATCCACATCTATTTTGAATTTAGACCCTCCCACCATCACTGAGTGAGTAGGCAAACTTTCTCAAGGAACTTACTGCATTTTTTCCTCTTATATAATGTTAACAGTACTCTTTGTTGTTATAATGCCATTGGCATTAATATAAGCTCAAGTTCTCCAACTCTGCGTATGTTTTTGCGTGTGAGTGTGTATATGTGTAGTTGAAAAGCAGGGGTGGAATTGAGAAGAGGACAGCTTAAGAAGGTGTTTGAAGAACATTCTTTATCTCAGAATTTGTGATTCTCATGATAAAATATCTAGAAAAACACAGAAATAAATGGGAGTGCATAATAGACCAAGAAACTAAGATTTACAACTAATCTACTGCCAAAATCTTAAAGGAATTTCCTCTAATTATAATATTCATGAAGTGGAAATGAGAAACACAATTGTCAGGTGACAGTAATACATACCTTGTCACCTGCAAGAGATCAAAGCTGCCAATGTGAAGGACAATGCAGAGGCACATCAACACATTTGTCTATGCCTTGGCTCAGGAATATAGAATCTGTGACAACTGCCAACCACAAATTGATTGCATAGCTACAGCTCTACCAAATAGAACATAGAATACAAATTCTACAATAGCCGTCTGTGTGTGCATACACACACGTACACACAGGCACACCCGCACATACATATATTGCA
Organism: Symphalangus syndactylus; assembly: GCF_028878055.3. Lineage (NCBI taxonomy): Eukaryota > Metazoa > Chordata > Mammalia > Primates > Hylobatidae > Symphalangus > Symphalangus syndactylus. Next base: position 31,366,446 of record NC_072438.2, read on the forward strand.
GATGTAAAGGATTACAGGCACACATATATTCCACCCCAGATTTCCCAGTTTGGACTTGTCCTTCTAAATATGTTCAGATATTAAAAATTTCAGGAAAGCTATGGACCATAAGGCAGAAAAGGGCATATGGCATATTTGCATCTTAGAATACAACTCCAATAGTATGAAGATGGGGGAAGAGAAAAAACCATGTAATTGAAACACTAAATTTACCAATATTGTTTCAGGACAAGAAATAACTACTCACTGCTTTAGATCATACATAAATGTTTATATAATAATAATAATAGCAAATATTAAATATGGAACACAAAATGGAAAGTAGGTTACATAAATCCTAATCTCACTTATACATCTTACAAGCTATGTGGCCTTGAACAATTTACTTAACATGTTTCTACTTCAATTTCCTCATGTGTAAAATGAGAATAAAAATAGTTGGGAAGATTCTGTGAGTTAGTAGGTTTAAAGTACTTTATGTTTGATACTAATATCAATCCTGGTGATGATCGATCACAGTGATGTATGTGCTATTATTAATAGCACAGTGATGTATGTGCTGTTATGGTATTATCATGCCCATTTCACAGATAGAATAAAGTGAGCCTTGAAGAGGTTCAACTACTCTTTTAATAATTGGTAGAACACGGATTCTAATGCACCATTTTATGTATAGATCTAATACTCTAATTACTGTACTATACTACCTCACACAGCAAGTTAACAATACTTTAAGAATAGGGAGTCTCCTAAGACCAACATCACATAATATAAATGACTGCTAGACACCATAAATGTGGGACCAATCCGTGAATATCAACAAATCTTTATGCTTGAGATCGAGAACTGTATTTTAATAGTAGTCTAGGGCTGAGTGGAAGCAACTGACATATAGTCTGTCATCAACCATGCATAGTGCTCCTTTGTTTAAAGATGACAACACTGAAAACAGAAAAAAAAACTTTCAGTGAAAATATTCTGCACACTAAAAGAAGGAAAGGGCAATTAAGATGCAGAAAAATTGCACTTTAAAAAGTTACTAAAGAAAGCAGAAATTGCAGAAATATTCTTTGTAATCTCAAGGGAATATGAAAACTATAGTCTGAATGAAGCGATGAAAGATGAGATTATATGAAAATAAGTTGAGATAAGAAGGGAATTGGCTGAGAGGCAGGCAGAAGTAAAAATGAAAGTCTGCCATGATAAAGATTATAAGAAGATAAAAAATGCAATAATAGAATAGAAATCTGCATTAAAAGCAATAAAGAACAACATTAATGCTGTAGAATTAGTGATGATGAGTTTAAGCTCTAGAAACTGTAGAATAAATGCAGAATGAAGAAAAACTCAAAGATGCAAATGTCGATGGTAGGAATAAAGGGCAGAGAAAGAGAGGTCAGTTATGAGGATACTTGGTTTTTTTTAGAACCACAAATCACAATGAAAGCAATTATTAAAAATGTTTGAAGAGACATACATATAACATGTGTTCAGTGTGTTTACAGATCATAAAGGATTACTTAATACATGGAATACACCTGACTGACATTTTAAAAATTGTGTTTATAGATCAACGTTACTGCTAATTACATGATATAATATGCACATTGGGGAAAAATTGAAAAATGTAGACAAGAAAATATTTTTAAAGTTTGCTACAATCCTATTATATGGAACTACTATTAACTGTATGCTGGATATTACTTCAGACTATACATGAATATTAATTACATTATACAAACTTACAAACATGCACACAAAACATGCATGATGTTTTGTATAATATGTTTAGTCTATAATTGTACTATAGATTTTCTCTTCAAAACCAACATTTTTTCATTAGGGATCAAAATATATTCATGGTTTATAAAATCAAGCAATTGCAGAATGTTATGAATAAGAGAAAATTTAAAATCACCCCAAATCTTGTTGACTCAGAAATCAGTTCTACCACCATATTAAAGATCACTCTTTTAGATAACTCTCTATGCAAATGGGAACCTATAAGTATAGATTAGATGTGAATTTTACTAGAGGTAAAAACACAGAAATAGTTCAAGATAGAAATAGATATAGACATTTTTCATAAATGAATCATATAGCCAATGCTCTATTAACAATGCATTTTCACTTAACAAGGTATTGAACATACTTCTGTTAATATAGATTTGTTTTATTATGTTGATTTCATTCGATTACCTTAAATGGCTATGTCGTGATTTATTTAATGCATTCTCTTTTGATGAGCACTCTGGTTACATTTAACCTCTCTGAAACTTAGTTTGTTCATCTGTATGAAAATAAATAGCACTACTCTCAGGTTACTTTAAGAATAAGCTGAGTTAAGTACACAGAAATTACAAAAGTGTATAGTGCATAGTAAAAGCTATATAAATATTTGATATTTTAAATATTATATTTAGATTATATAAAACATAATGTTATGTAAACCATAAACAACCATGAATATAACTATAATGAAGAAAAAATCTTATGCATGCTTTTTATAAATTAGTTTGATTTGATTTTAAGCAGGACTAGAACCAGGTTTTGGGGGTCTGAAAATGCTCCTTTTAAGAAGTAGAATTCAAAATTAAGCACTGAGATATCTAAGAACATGGAAGGAAGTCATGCGAATGAGAGACTCTAAAGCTTACGCTTTGGTACCTTCATGGAAAAATATGCCTCATTCTTTTAGAAAACATTTTGAATCCAAGAAGGTGGGGGACTGTTTATGGCATAGACATGTATTTTTAGATAAAACCTAGCACAACACGTGTATACTAGATCTTCAATATTAATTGTATAGCCTTGGGGGAATTACTAGATCAAATAAAATTTTGCTACAATTGGCAAACTTATTTCCTAAAATTTGTACCAAATTTAGCTCCACTCCAAAATTCATAAGAATTTCCATTTTGTTTGAGTCTTACCAATGCTGGGCATTTTGTTTGGTTCAATTTTGTTTTGTTTTGACACACTGAAGTTTTTAAAATATGTATTTACATTTATCATCTTTCTAAAGAATAACTGTTAGGTTTCATGTCATGTTTAAAAAGGTCTTCTATGTTCCAAGAGGATAAAAATAATCACCCATGTTTTCATCTCAATATTTCATAGCATCACTTTTTAGATTTAAACATTTGATCATTCTAGGATGCATTGCATTATAGCAAATTACTTCTAAATCTAATGTTTTCAATGCTTAGTCAGTTTTTCTTCTGAAATTTTTGATTAATACTTATTTTCCCTGACATAAAACATTATCAATATTATATACTAAATTTCAGCATGTAGTTAAATTAATATCTGAAGTCTCTATTTTCTTTTAATGATCTATCAGGATTTCAACTAAGATTGGTTTGGATTAATAAATTAAGTTAGACAAAATGATATCTTTACAATATTAAGCCATCCTATTCAAGAATAATATGTGCCTCTTCATTTATTGGAGTCATCTTTTATGGCCCTCTGTAGACTTTTAGGGTTTCTTCATGTAAATTTTGAAAATTTTGTTAAATTTGTCCCAGAATCTTTAAATTTTTGTTATTTTTTATTATTATTTTGAGTTGGCTATTACATGATATGTTAAAAGCCTTTGTAAATTATATTTAATTTTGTAGTCTCCTTAATTAATTTTCTTATCAATATATTTTTCTCAATTTTTATTTATAGATTTTCAATTGATTATTTTGATTTATCTTATTAAGCATACTTTTTAATTTTTTTAGCAATATATATTCACATTATAAGAAAAGAGTATGAAAAATAAGTTATCCAAATATTCTGGCTTGCCAGAAACAATCAATATTTGATATCTCTTTATGCATATTTTTCATCTATTTAAACAGACATAATAAGAGTAGAGAGATACATACACACCAAGACATGCTAATATGCTAGTATTAAATTAAGGAGGACTTAATTTCATTTTACCTGAACTTAAATGTAGTCAAGCTAAGGGAATTAATATATTTTAGTTAAAAGGCTTTTTGATTTTTAAATTATGAGATATTAAATCCTTTAAATTCTTCTGAGTTTAAGGAAAAAATATTAAAATTATTAAGCTGAAGGCATGATATATTTAAACACATATTTAATGTGGAAACCTTGAATTATTCATTTCTGTCAAATATGAAATATTTAGATTCACACATTTCCTGATCCTTCATCCTTCCTCTAACTATGACTTTTTGTTTGTTTGTTTTGTTTTGTTTTTAGACAGGGTCTCCCTCTGTCATCCAGGCTGGAGAGCAGTGGTGTGATGACAACTCACTGCAGCTTCAACTTCCTGAGCTCAAGCAGTCCTTTCACCTCAGCCTCTGGAATAGCTGGAACTACAGGTGCGTGCCATCACTCCTGGCTAATTTTTTAAAATTTTTGTAGAGACAGAATCTAGCTTTGTTGCCCAGGCTGGTCTTGAATTCTTGGGCTTAAGTGGTCTTCCCACCTTGGCCTCCCAGAGTGCTGGGATTACAGGCATTAGCTGTCATGGCTGGCCTTATCGCTTTTTACACATAAATTTTGTTTCACATTTTCTAGCATTCATGTTATGCTCTGGAACCACCATACCCAGTCACTTCATCCTTTTTGTACATTTAAATAGAATTAAGATGATATGAACTTTCCCCCATATTTGAGCTCTTTATTTTAATCCACCTCTTGGTTAGCTTTTAGTATATTTTTTCCAAGTAGAACATTTGGGTGCTGTCTTCTCTGAGTTTTTTTCAAGATTATATGTCTTTTGTCCGGTATGTCTATTGTTCTGTCTACTTGAGCATATCTTAGTTGGGTATTGCAATTTTAAGTAACACTTCTTTTCCCTTGGAATTTTGTAGATGTTATAATAGTTTTCTGAGAAGTTTGAGACCAATACAAATTTTTTACCCTAGAAAGTACACTTGTTTTGTCTATGTGGCTACCTTAAGAAATCTTTTGTTGTGATTTAAATTTAGTACTAAGTCAAGTTGTAGCTAGAAGCATATTTTTGATTCAATTCTTCTAATAGATGGATTAGAAGAATTTTAATTCTTTAAGTATTTTTATTCTTCATATAAGTTTGAGAATATACTTACTGAGTATCTAAAATTTGAGTTATATAATAATTTCTTGGGTAGTTTATAATATTAGGCCATTCCATAGATAGAATACAATTATCTACTTAGTAGTCTTGTGAGATCTTTATTATTTCATAGATTAAGAATAGTGTCTGTTTAAATATAGATTGCATTTTATTTTTTTATTTTATTGCAAGTGGATCTTTAGGTTATTTCAGATTGATCTTATAACTGATAAGATTACAACTTTATATTTAATAAAGTTGTTTCCACTTTTTATTTTTTCTGTGTAGATAATTATATTCTTTGCAAATAATGATAGTTTTAGGTCTTACTTTTCAGTCTCTACACCTATTATTTCTTTGTTTTCTAAGAGATTTTTTTCCAGTGCTATGCTTTTAAGAAAAATGTAATAATGGGCTTCATTGACTTAAAGAGAATACATTTAAATTATTCTGTTACATATGTTTACCGAATATAGAGAATACGAGGTATATTGGCCAGATCCTCTCCTCCCAGACTGAAGCTCTAGTTCTCCCTGCTGTTGGCATATTGAAGGCCAACAGCTCGTATCCAAGTCTGTTCAAGACTTGACTTTAGCTGAAGACAACTTCCTTGCACAAGGTCACGCCTTTTTCTCAGTAGCATCCTTTATCTAATGATGGATAGATTTGATTGCCTAAAACCCTGGTCCTCTTGTCCCAAATGGCCTCAACTCTGAATGGCTCATACTAGTTTCCATTCTCTGTATGAGATTGAGGTCTGTCACAAATGCATAGCAGTGGGCCATCTCCTGCCCAGTGCTACTTTGTTTACTTCTTCCAAACCCCAAGTATTGTTCATGTGAGCACGTCCCAGGAAACTTTGAAAATGTCTGTCTCAGTCAGCTTCCCACCAGTGACATGAAGATAGGAAGAGCTCTTTAATATTTTCAGTTTAGTAGGAATGTTTTAACATGAATGCATGCTAAAATATATTAAATATATTTCTTCATCTATTGGAATAATCATATAATTTTTCTCTTATGTTGATGTAATATATCATCATGTGGATACTTTCTGATGTTGAGCCGACTTCATATTCCAGAGATAAACCTAAATTAGGGATCATAATATATTTTATAAAACTTGCTGTATTTACTTACCTAATATATGTATAATATATATATGATTAAAATTTAATATATGTTTCTATTAGGTTTTAAAAATATGCATTTATAAGTGAAATGAGGCCATTATTTTCTTTTTCGTACTTCCCTGAATCGATTTTATAATAAAAACTATACAAGCTTTAGCAAAAACATTGGTTGTAAGGTTAATCAGCGTACATGAGGTTAAATCTATAATAAAAACAATCTCCACATCTCAATGTTTTAAACACAGCATTCCATTTTTTTCATGCAAATAAATGAAAAATGAAAAATGCAGCTTTCAACATTTCTCTAACCAAGTTATCTTCTGTATAATAACTCAGTGACCAGGTCTATCTTGATTTTGCAGCTCAAATGTTAGATACTTAAGAAATAACTCCATTACCACTTAGAAAACTTTAGGTATCCCTCTATTATTTTTCTTTCTCTCTTTTCACATTTCTTAGTGTTCATTATGTTACAGTTTGTCACTATTGTGTGATAATATGATATTTATCTCTCCTATAGATTGTAAACTTCAAGAGTACAAAAAACCCTTTCTCCCTAACCCTTGTCAGAGTGGCTAGCATATGTTAGAAACTAAATAATGTTTGCTTGATGAATAAAGTACACTATTAAAGTTTACTGTGAATCATCTAAAAAATTTGAATAATTAAAAGATATGTATCTAAACCATAAGTGTAAAAATTATGAAGTATAAACTCTTTCTCTATTAATTTCTCAATTATTATATTAACTTAAAAGAGAACATCAGCCATTTAATTTATTTATTTAGTTAATTACTTTCTGGATTGTAAAATCCATCATTAGGACAAACTGAACAAAAATAACAAATAATTTTTTTATAAATAATTGACTAATTGTCCCTTTTAAGGTAATGAGTTATATTAACAAAAAACCATGTCTATGACTGCAGTATAGATATAAACACCAATGGGGATAAAAGGAAAGCACAATAAGCTCATGTCTTCATCACTTAAGCCAATTTAAGTATCAGTTTTGCCCATCCCAATGTTTTGCCCATCCTAATGTTTGAAAAAAAAAATAATTAGAATGTCACTGGGTAAAACAGGACCTCCCAATTTTACAATGTATCTGTGACCTACTATTTACCTATACATGTCTACTGAACCTATTTAAATAACTTATGTAGACTCTGTTGGGATTCAAGTTTATCACTCACCCTTTTCTAAAGAAATTTAGAAAATAAAAAATGGGCACTGCAGTCAGTTAGAAAATGAAACATTGTTTTGTAAATGTCCCTAGAACATGCTTCAGAAAATGATTTACATTTCATTTTCATTCATTACGTTCATTGCATATTATTTCATTCAGGAAATAAGGGATTAATGTACTCACTTTATACAAGAACTTACAAACCAAAAAGAAAATGTAAATCAACATTTTGAAAAACTAACATATGTTTTATGGCATGTTCACATAGAGGAATATTATATAGCCATTAGAAGTAATGATGTAGAAAAGGCTGGGTGTAATGGCTCATGCCTATAATCCCAGCACTTTGAGAGGCCAAGACAAGAAGATCACTTGAGCCCAGGAGTTAGAGACCAGCCTGGGCAACACAGTGAGACTCTGTCTCTACAGAAAATTTAAAACTTAAAAAAAATTTAGGCAGGCACGCTGCTGCATGCCTGTAGTTCCAGCTATTTGGGAGGCTGAGGCAGGAGGATCACCTGTGCCCAGGAGGTCAAGGCTGTAGTAAGCCGTGATCATGCCACTGCACTCTAGCCTGGGTGACAGAGAAGAAAGGACAGGACAGGACAGGACAGGAAAGGAAAGGAAGAAGGTAGAAGGAAGAAGGAAGGAAGGAAAGGAAGGAGAAAGAAGGAAGGAAGGAGGGAAGGAAGGGAGGAAGGAAAAGAAAGGAAAGGAAGGAAGGAAAGAAAGAAAGAAAAGAAAAAGAATGACATGGATATGTAATAACTTAGGAAAGCAAATATATATTATAAACTCAAAAAAGTTAAAAAAGTATGCATTGGATATAATCTTTTCATTAAAGAGGAAGAGCTAGGGAGATAAGGAGAAGAGAGGAGGAGAAAGAACAGGAGGGGGAGTATGGAAGAGAAAGAAGGGGAGAGAAGAGTAGAGGATACAAAGGTGTTAAGAATAAAAGTTTCAGTTCCTTGGTGCCTTGGTGAAAGTCTAGATTTGCCTCTTACACAGAACTTGGATCAAGTTACTGACCTCGGTTTGTCTTAGTTTCCTCATTAGCAAACGGAAATGATAATAATAGTATTTCCTTTACAAGGTTGTTTTGAAGTCTAAGTAGGTTAGCATATATAACAAATCACTTAGATTTGTGGCTAGGAAACATTTTACATTACAAATTATAAGCTATTATAAGCAATTGTTTCAAAGGAAGTGAAAGTGGAAATACGCATTTCAAAGAAGAAGAATCTTGAGGTTGTGGAATTATGTTTCCCAAACAAGGATTCAGACTCTGAGCCAAGCTGCCGAAGTTGAAATCTTGCCTCTGCCTCTCAAGAGCTTTCAAAGGTCTTGGGATAGATTATTTAAACCTTTTGCCTCTCAATTCTCACATTTGTCAAGTGGAAAAACAACAATAACTATCTCAGAGAATTAACTGAGCTAATGAATATGAACGAAACACAGTGCTTGGCCCATAGTAAGAGCTGCAAGAAAGCTGGCTGGGAGCGGTGGCTCACGCCTGTAGTCCCAGCACTTTGGGAGGCCGAGGCAGGCAGAACACGAGGTCAGGAGAGCGAGACCATCCTGGCTAACATGGTGAAACCCCGTCTCTACTAAAAATACACACACACACACACACACAAAATTTAGCCGGGTGTGGTGTAGTCCCAGCTACTCGGGAGGCTGAGGCAGGAGAATGGCATGAACCCGGGAGGTGGAGATTGCAGTGAGCCAAGATCGCGCCACTGCACTCCAGCCTGGGGGGACAGAGCGAGACTCCATTTCAAAACAAACAAACAAACAAACAAACAAAAGAAAGCCCTCTCATGTCTAAACACTTTCTCTTTAAGAAAGAAATAAGGTTTGTTTTTTTTTTCACGCGATTGCATGTGTAAGGTATATTGGAAGGAGTGCATGCATGTATTTTAAGAATTTTAATTGGCTTATGTAATGAGTCTTTCAAAGTTGAAAGGTTTGGCAAAATTCCATCATGGTGTAAACATTTATATGCTCTTGGCATTTTTTTGTAAAGGTTTGGCCTATATAACAATTTTTCATTATTGCATTGTCTCTCCTTCATAATTCATAACTTTTTTTTTTGCAATTTGGACTTATTGTTAAACTAGTATTTATTCATTTCCTCACTCTTCATTTCTCTGAACAACCTCATGCCTCAAAACTTGACGGACAACAGAGGAAGTGTTGAATACCTGTTTCTCTATTTTTTAAAGTTTAAGTAAGAAAGTAGACATTCAGACCTGCATCCTCTGTTTAAGATCTATGTGGCATCTGAAAATCATGTATTCTGATCTCAGGATAATCTCTCTTGCCATGAAAAAGATGTACTTTACATTGAAAACTTGCACTAACCTGTGTAAGCTTTTCATTTTAAGAAAAGTTCTTATTAACATCATTGACATAATTCCTAGGTAAACCATAAGGGACCTTTCTTATTTAATCTTGCCTATTTTTGTGGTTGGTACTATCTTGGAATCTGAAATACAACAGTGAATAGCTCAAGTAAGGTCCCTGTCTTCAAGAAGCTTGCAAATTAATGAGGAAAAGTTAATTATACCAATAGAAAGATGGAAAACACATAGAAACTGATTTTTTTAAAAAAAATTTTAAATGTCCAACACACACACAGTTTTAAACTCACAAACAATACATCATTTTAAAAATAAAACATCTTTACCTATCCAATTAAACTTAGAAAATAATAACAATATGATTTTTGTATAAGAAAATAAATGAAAAAGATATCTAAATATCCAAAAGGGGAGAAATGCTCAAATGAATTATGGTGCACTCACACAATGAAAAATTATGCAGTTCTCTTCTCTGAGGGAACATGAGATTAAGTAGTCACAGGATTCTACCCTTTGGGCATATCAATAGTAGCATTATGAATTGGATATCATTTCAGCACATTTAAGACTGAAGCAAGAAATAGATCTTCTCAGTTAGCTACCATGTGTCGCCTGATCCTATTTATAAGGCTCTTGAACATTAAATGGCTCTTTGAAAATAGTTTTTTATACCTTAAGTGCAACTTGAATCAGTAATATACATATTTTGTAGCTATTTGAATCACAGAAATGATTGAGTTTTTGTCAGTTTAAGAGGGATTATCAACTGTTCATATTATATCTTTGAAATGCCAATGGGCTCTCTTCTTTGGGTTTTTACTAGAAGAAGAACACACAGTATTGTCAGATATGATTTTGTTTGCATCTCAGCTTTGACCACGCATTACCTTTGCAAATATCTACATTCACTTTAGTATATTATACTTATCTGTAAAATGGAGATTACAGTGAATAGTTTTAAAGTATTGAATGGATTCAGATTTATAGAGCATGTAGAACTGTATTTGTGTCACAGTTTACATTGTGAAGATAAGTTTGTTTCTACCTCTTATTTTTTCCTTTATGGCTTCTGCATACCTGATGGGAAGACCAAAAGATGTTTAGCTTTGGTTGGAAAATTAAATCTTCAAAAAGGAAGAAAGCAAGATGGAACCTAGGTGGGGGAGGGGGTCGTCTTTTGCAGTAGCAGAGTTAGGCCTGCTTCAACTCTTAGCAACCAGAGAAACTTCACGTTATTCAAGACAGAGCTCAAAGGAGTCCACATAATTGATTAGGGATAAGGAAGTACCTGGTAGCTAATAGGAGTGCCAGGCAAATATAAGGGAACACAGACAATTTTGGACCCCAACCATCTGGGTGATCCAGAATCATCACAAAGTCAGACAAGAAATTTGAGTCCAATGTGTCATTTAAGTAGCACATTGATGTCTTAGTCTGTTTTGGGCTGCTATAACAAAGCATGATAAACTTGGTAACATTTAAACAATGGAAATTATTTCTCACAATTCTGGAATCTAGAAAGTCCAAGATAAAGTCACTTCCACATGTGGAATCTGGTGAGGGCCCATTTCCTGATGCATAGACAGCCATTTTCTCATGTCCTCATGTGGTAGAAGGGACAAGGCAGCTCTCTGGGGTCTCTTTTATAAAGGCACTGATCCCATTCATGAGGCTGTATTCTCATCTAATCACCTCCCAAAAGGCTTTCTCTTCGAATAGCATCACATTGTTGATTTCATTTCAGCATATAACTTTTGTGGGGGACACCAATATTCGAACCATAGCAAAGTATTTTAGAAAAAGAATAAAAATAAACAGTACATGTGACACTCACATATGAAAAAAGTAGTAAAAGTGGTATACCTGAATGAATGTCTGAAGGTTAGGAACTACTCTCCTAGCCAAAGTCACGATGGAGGGTGTAAGAGGGAAAGCAGTGGGACATTCCTGAGCCAACATTTAATTAGAGCTGTTACCTGGTTCCGCTGTGTCCCCACCCAAATTTCACCTTGAATTGTAGTAATCCCCACGTGTCAAGGGTGGGGCAAGGTGGAGATAATTGAATCATGGAGGCAGTTTCCTCCATACTGTTCTCATGGTAGTGAATAAGCCTCATGAGATCTGATGGTCTTATAAATGGGAGTTCCCCTGCACAAGTGCACTCTTGCCTGCTGCCATGTAAGATGTGTCTTTGTTCCTCATTCGCCTTTCACCATGATTGTGAGGGCTCCCCAGCCATGTGAAACAATGAGTCCATTAAACCTCTGTCCTTATAAATTGCCCAGTGTCAGGTATTTTTTCATAGCAGTATGAAAATGAACTAATACAAGCTGTGAGACATTTATTGCTCCAAAAACTACTTAAGTGCTTCTGATTTAGCACCCAGCATAGTGCTATGCACACCATATATATCTGATGAAATGTTAGTTCCTTTCTCAGTCTATTGACCTTTGTCCTGTTCCTTGGCATTTTAAATGTCCTTCACTGGTGATTAGACCATCTCATTATGTCTGTCAAAAGGGCTATGACCTCAAAGACTGAATCTCATGTCTTCTCCTGATCATCATTGCCAAGGCCTTGACAATTCAGAGAACTGTCAAGCTTCATCAGAAACTTTCCCAAATTGCACACTTTTCTAAACTTTCAATAGGATAGGCAATTCTCTGCCTTGATCTTAGACTATTACTCTGAAAAATCTTAAAGGCAATCAGTGATACTACGACCTTTCCATTTGAAGAAAAGGGAAGTCAAACTGGCAAAACAATAACTACCAAGAGAGACATTGCAAAAGGCTGGAGATCCAACAGTGAAAAGCAAATGCAGAGATGCAGAGTTTCTTCTGGCATCTGGAAAGCAAACATCCCAAATATAATTAGACACATGAGCATACCCAGAACCTAAGAAATCATTGTGACTAATGATAAAAAAAGAGCATTCAAATATGCTATCACCTCTTGTGAATTCAAGTACAGAATGGCCTGGGCTCAGGAAAAACACCACCCAAAACATGCAATTCAGTAAATGGAAGAGCTCCTTTAAGTCTTTATTATCAAGAATTCAGGGATGTTAACTGTAGGGAAGGAATTAAGCTGGTTTTGCATGTGTCTTCAGTGTGATTGCAAATATCACTATTGTAGAATAAATGAAAAGGGAAGATAACATTCGTTAAGTGACCATTATGTACCAAGCATTTTGCACAAGTTGTCATGTTATTCATTCAATAAATATTGAGCACATAATACATTATTATTATAAGCCAGGGGATATCAAAGTGAAGAAGACTTTGCCTCAGGTAGCTTAGATTTCAATGAGAAAGATGACGAGTAAAATAATAAATATACAATACAATTTCATGTATAAATAAGTACTATGAAGATAGATAAAGGAGGGTAAAATTAAGGAGTGGGCCGGGCGCAGGGGCTCACACTTGTAATCCCAGAACTTTGGGAGGCCGAGGTGGGAGGATCACGAGGTCAGGAGTTCAAGACCAGCTTGACCAATATGGTGAAACTGCGTCTCTACTAAAAATACAAAAATTAGCCAGATGTGGTGGTGTGTGTCTGTAATCCCAGCTACTCAGGAGGCTGAGGCAAGAGAATCGCTTGAACCCAGTAGGCGGAGGTTGCAGTGAGCCAAGATCGTGCCACTGCACTCCAGCCTGGGCAATAGAAAGAGACTACGTTTCTAAAAAAAAAAAAAAAAAAAAAAAAAGATTAAGGAGTGACTGGGAAGATAGGCAGCTGTACACACAGTGTCAGGGAAGGCCACATGAAGATGTGCTTTTTTTAAGCTTACTGTTGAAGGAATTCATAGAGTAGGCCAAGTAAAACTGTAAGGATATTTTCAGCTATGGGGAAAACAGATACATAAGCCATAAGGCAGGAATGAGTTTGGTCTTGTGAAGGAAGAGCAAAGAAGCCAGTATTGATGAAGTTGACTGTGTAAAGGGAGAAATGATAATGAAGAAGCTAGGATTGCCATGCAGGGACCAAATGATGGACTGAGATATACTTCCCAGCAGGAACTTTGGATCACCTCATCTGCACAATAATCTGGTGGAGGAGGCTTTCTGATCCTAGATTCAAAACATTCAGAAAGCTGATCTCAAAGTTATTAACTGTCTTATTACTATGATTTTGAATGAAACAGAGAGCTAGACAGATAGACAGAGATAAATAAAATATTATAACCCAGATTTTAAGAAAGCACATCAAACCCTAATTTCATGGTACTACACCACCTAAATTACATCCTGAGTTATTCAGCAGTATGAATTAAAGACCATTTATAAGAAATTCTCTTTTAAAACTTTAAAATAGGCATTTAGGCAACTTGGTTCTATTCAACATGTAATTATCAAGACTAGGTATGTCTCCAAATGGGAAGAAAAGACTTTCAAGACATCCTTTGCATCCAACGAATTTTCAGTCATTATGGAGAATTCAATAGTAACTGCAACCGTTTCTGAAGTCAAGGCAACTATAGATACAAGAGAGACACTGACATGGAAGATAGAGCCTGTGGGGGCTGGTTAAAGAAGCTAGGGTGAGGGAGTCTTAAAAAATAAAATGTTGCAATTCCAATAAAAATATCAACTTCTTTTTCCTGCAATTAGCAGTCTATTTTAAAAATACTAATTTCCATATGGAAAAATAAGCAAGAGTATTGAATAAAACCACGCAAAGAAAAATAACACAAATTATCTTGGTGGAGAATAGTGGCTGATATGGTTTGGCTCTGTGTCCCAACCCAAGTCTCATCTCAAATTGTAATCCCCACGTGTCAAGGGAGGGGCCTGGTGGGAAGTGATTGGATCATGGGGGTGGTTTCCCCCATGCTGTTCTCATGGTAGTGAGGGATTTCTCACAACAGCTGGTGGTTTGAAAGTGTGGCGTTTCTGCACTCTTGCTGTCTCTCTTTCTTGCTATCATGTGAAAGGTGCCTGTTTTCCCTTTGCCTGCTGCCAGGATTGTAAGTTGCCTGAGGCCTCCCCAGTCGTGCAGAATTGTGAGTCAATTAAACATCTTTCCTTCATAAATTTTCCAGTCTCAGGTAGTATCTTTATAGCAGTGTAAAAATGGACTAATACAGTGGCTCATGCTTGTAATCCCAGCACTTTGGAAGGCTGAGGCAGAAAAATTGATACCAGCCTTGGCAACATAGTCAGACAAAAAAAAAAAAAAAAAAAGCCAGGCATGGTGGCATGTGCATGCTTCAGTGACTAGGTCGCAGAGCAAGACCCTGTTTCTTTTTTTTTTTTTTTTTTAATACTTTAGGTTTTAGGGTACATGTGCACAATGTGCAGGTTTGTTACATATGTATCCATGTGCCATGTTGATTTCCTGCACCCATTAACTCGTCATTTAGTATTAGGTATATCTCCTAATGCTGTCACTCCCCCCTCCCCCAACCCCACAACAGTCCCCGGAGTGTGATGTTCCCCTTCCTGTGTCCATGAGTTCTCATTGTTCAATTCCCACCTATGAGTGAGAACATGCGGTGTTTGGTTTTTTGTCCTTGTGATAGTTTACTGAGAATGATGTTTTCCAGTTTCATCCATGTCCCTACAAAGGACATGAACTCATCCTTTTTTATGGCTGCATAGTATTCCATGGTGTATATGTACCACATTTTCTTAATCCAGTCTATCGTTGTTGGACATTTGGGTTGGTTCCAACTCCTTGCTATTGTGAATAGTGCCGCAATAAACATACGTGTGCATGTGTCTTTATAGCAGCATGATTTGTAGTCCTTTGGTCTATATACCCAGTAATGGGATGGCTGGGTCAAATGGTATTTCTAGTTCTAGATCCCTGAGGAATCGCCACACTGACTTCCACAATGGTTGAACTAGTTTACAGTCCCACCAACAGTGTAAAAGTGTTCCTATTTCTCCACATCCTCTCCAGCACCTGTTGTTTCCTGATTTTTTTAATGATGGCCATTCTAACTGGTGTGAGATGGTATTTCACTGTGGTTTTGATTTACATTTCTCTGATGGCCTGTGATGATGAGCATTGCTTCATGTGTGTTTTGGCTGCATAAATGTCTTCTTTTGAGAAGTGTCTCTTCATGTTCTTTGCCCACTTTTTGATGGGGTTGTTTGTTTTTTTCTTGTAGATTTGTTTGAGTTCATTGTAGATTCTGGATATTAGGCCTTTGTCAGATGAGTAGGTTGCAAAAATTTTCTCCCATTCTGTAGGTTGCCTGTTCACTCTGATGGTAGTTTCTTTTGCTGTGCAGAAGCTCTTTGGTTTAATTAGATCCCATTTGTCAATTTTGGCTTTTGTTGCCATTGCTTTTGGTGTTTTAGACATGAAGTCCTTGCCCACGCCTATGTCCTGAATGGTATTGCCTAGGTTTTCTTGTAGGATTTTAATGGATTTAGGTCTAACATTTAAGTCTTTAATCCATCTTGAATTAATTTTTGTATAAGGTGTAAGGAAGGGATCCAGTTTCAGCTTTCTACATATGGCTAGCCAGTTTTCCCAGCACCATTTATTAAATAGGGAATCCTTTCCCCATTTCTTGTTTTAGTGCTGGAAGTTCTGGCCAGAGCAATCAGGCAGGAGAAGGAAATAAAGGGTATTCAATTAGGAAAAGAGGAAGTCAAATTTTCCCTGTTTGCAGATGACATGATTGTATATCTAGAAAACCCCATTGTCTCAGCCCAAAATCTCCTTAAGCTGATTAGCAACTTCAGCAAAGTCTCAGGATACAAAATCAATGTACAAAAATCACAAGCATTCTTGTACACCAATCACAGACAAACAGAGAGCCAAATCATGAGTGAACTCCCATTCACAATTGCTTCAAAGAGAATAAAATACCTAGGAATCCAACTTACAAGGGATATGAAGGACCTCTTCAAGGAGAACTACAAAGAACTGCTCAATGAAATAAAAGAGGATACAAACAAATGGAATAACATTCCATGCTCATGGGTTGGAAGAATCAATATCGTGAAAATGGCCATACTGCCCAAGGTAATTTATAGATTCAGTGCCATCCCCATCAAGCTACCAATGACTTTCTTCACAGAATTGGAAAAAACTACTTTAAAGTTCATATGGAACCAAAAAAGAACCCACATTGCCAAGTCAATCCTAAGCCAAAAGAACAAAGCTGGAGGCATCACGCTACCTGACTTCAAACTATACTACAAGGCTACAGTAACCAAAACAGCATGGTACTGGTACCACAACAGAGACATAGATCAGTGGAACAGAACAGAGCCCTCAGAAATGGTGCTGCATATCTACAACTATCTGATCTTTGACAAACCTGACAAAGACCCTGTTTCTAAGAAAAAAAAAAAGACAAAGAAAAAAGACTAAAAAAGGACATGTGTCAGGAAGCTCTGCCGGATATTAAAACATAGTGTATACTATCTTCAATTGAAACACTGTGGTATTGATACATGAGTAAATAGATAATCTAAATGGAGCACAATAAAAAATTCAGAAGTATATCTAAGTTGACAATGAAAGTATGGTATAAGGAAAAGATGGTACCTCCAATCAATGGGTATATTACCTTCCTAGGGCTGACATAAAAAATGTACCACAAAGTCTGTGGCTTAGAGCAATAAAAACTTATTGTTTCACAGTTCTGGAGACTAAAAGCTTGAAATCAAGGTGTTGGCAGAGCAATGCTCCCTCTGAAGACAGTAGGGAAGAATCAGTTCCAGTCCTCCCTCCTAGCTTCAGGTAGCCTCAGGCAATCCATGACCTGGGAATAGCCATCTGTTTCTTCTGCCCGTTCACATAATCTTTCCTCCCTCAGCATGATGTCTATCTCTATGTCTAATTTTTCCCTTTTTAAATAAGGACATCAGTTATATAGAATCAGGGTCTACTTTACTGACCTCATTTTAACTTCATTGCCTCTGTAAAGACTCTGTTTCCAAAATCATTGCATTCTGACATACTGGTGGAAGGACTTCGACAACTGTTTCTAGGGAGGACATAATTCAACCCATAACAATAGGTGGAAAGGTGTTAGGGAAAATAGCCATGAGTAAAAATATCCAATCACATCCATACTTCACTTTGGAAACTAGAAAAAAATCTAAATGAACCAGAGATTTAAACATAAATACTAAAATCATAAAGATTTAGTAAATTCATTTAATACATGAGAATGAAGAACACTTGTAAGTTTAAAACAAAATCCAAAATAATAAAAGACCATATGGATTCACTCAACTGTAAAAATGTTGTTTTAAACTTTTAAATTGGCAAAAATTCCTCCACTAAAATCAAAGTCGAAATAAAAAGGAAAAATCACAAAATTTATTTGTAGATTCCATTGTAAACGAGTAATATCTCCAAAAGTAGACAAGGTCTTAAAACTTAAGAAGAAAACAGCAAACAAGAAAAGAATAAAAATGAGCAAAATATAGATAGTGAATCTTAACCGTATGAAAAGAGAAGATCAACTTCATTTATAAAAATATTGTTGAATATTAAAATTGTCCTGAAATACTGTTTCTTCCTTATCCGACTGGCAAAATTGGAAAGTTTTAACAGTATATTTTGTTAGCAATACTATGGGGAAAGAGGCTCTTTCTATATAGCTTGTGAGAATGTGATGATTCCATCTTTATGGAAGTAATTTGGACATCAGTCATATTGAATTAATAATCATTCAATAATAATTCATAATAATAATATTAATACTTTGACAATTATTCAATAATTAATAATAACTATTCAATAATAATTGAATAATATTCAGTAATAGTGGTTATTGGATAATTATTAATATCCTAACAATTAGGACATTTTACATGTATTTACCATTTAACTTAAAAAATAAATTTTGAAGTATAATCAAAAATATAAAATAACTTATGTATAATGTTCTTCACTGAGATATTATTGATATGGCAAGTGTCTATTAATAGGAAGCTGAGCAAAGCATAGCATACAATGAAACATAATTAGCAAAAGATCTGTATACACTGATATGGAGTAATCTTCAAGATATTTGTGCAGTACAGTAAATAAGGTCTAGAATACGATATATATTGTGATTCTTCTGTGTAATAAAAGGGATGAAATATGCATTTCCTCTTTTTTTGCAAAGAGAAAGGGGTAGCAAAAATAAAGAACAAGTAAAGTGGTTATCATAGGGGAAGCTAAAAACAGGGAGTCAGATATTTTTACAAGGTAAATCAACCTTTTCTGAATATGGTCTCTATTTCAGATGTATATTTCTATACGCATCTGTTTTACATTGATGTGTTTATATACTCAAAAATGAAATTAAATTTAAAAGGTAATCACTAGGAATTGTAAACAAATTGAAGTGAATGTATCCATGTATCGAGTTGATGACATAATCAAATATCTGAATTAAAGTTACTTAAAAACACAGTATAGTACAGTATTTTGACTCTATATCCTCTTTAGCGAATATTTAAAGAACAATAAAACCTGAAAGGAAGACTTAAAATTCGTGTAGTAATCTAATTGTTCATAGCATTATTGATGCTATTATTTTAGAATTATTTTACATATGTTATAGGACAATGCAAGTAAATAATTTTGCTAATGTTACTAGAAATCAAGCTTTTCAGAGTAATAAAAAGAGAAATAAAATAATTTACTTAAGGAAGTAAAAAAAACTGTATTAGTAAACCTGAATTGAAAATATCAGTATATAATCATATTTGCTATTAAAGAAATATGTATTTTATAGCCCCAAAGCAGTGAGCCTAACCATCACTTGTGTCCCTGAATATTATTCTTCAACAGAATCCTGAGTCCTTGAAAGATAACGCTGGCTATTTTTTGTTTTTGTACCCAAAACAAGGAAGCTAACAAAGACTCATGAGTTATCAAAATAACCCAAGGACCAAAATCAAGAAGTATCTTTATTTTGTGCATCAAAAAGAAAAGTCTATGGAAATAATTGAAATGTATTTTAAAAATCCTCATTTCTTTACAATAATTTTAAATTGAAATAAAAAGAGTAGTAAAATAATTTAATGAAAATACATACATATATACCACAGAGATGTACAGCATACATCTCAATAAATGTCATAAAGAAATTAGGACACCAATTCCTTTCTCTGAATATTGGAAATTAAAAGAAAACAGTTTAGTGCAAACTCTTTATACTTCCTTTTCTGTAGAATATATACTGAAAGATAACCAAATAGTCATAGATGAGGTGGGAAAATTGTTCTTTAAATAGGAATTTCATTTACTAAATGTGGGAATAATGACAAAATTAGAAAATCACCATTTTGTGCTGTCCAGTTAAGTAGTTGATTCAGACAATAATCATCAATGGATGAAACCATTAGATGAAAGTTTAATGGAGAATACATTGTGGTGATCAAATTGCTATTATTTGAATCATGGTCAATCTTTGCATCACTAAAGGTAAGGAAAATCAGACATTGTTAGTCTCCTAGTGAAATTCAGTATGAAGCACAGCACATCTACCATGAATTAATCTGTCAAAAAGTAAAATCCAAATATAACCAAGAGCTAACTTCCATGTATGACTACCCAGAAAATAAAAGGAACAAGTTAAATGACACAAAAGTAAGCAAACAGATAAATGCATTATGCATTACACTCTGCATAACAACTAATCAGTCTCTGCATTAAGTCCTTGGCATGAAAACCAAAATGGGAAGAATATTCGCTTCATTAAAAAAATAAAGAGTTGTGACATACAAGTGTAATGGTACCTTATTTGTTCCATAATTCATACAAACCAACTAGAAAAATAATTTTTAGACAACCAGAGGAATTTGACTAGGTACTATTATGTAATTAACTATCGTATTAATATATCAATATCTTAGAATATAGATAAAATATACAACTATGATTTTTTAATCTGGTAGATGTGATGAGGACTTATCTAATACTTTCTTCAAAATATGTAAGAAAAACATTTTTGAGAGGAAAGGAATAGATAAGCAAATTTTAGGCAAAATTGGGATAATTGTCAGATCTCAATGGTTAGTACCTGGGGGATAATGTACTAAATATGTTGATTTTTTTAATTAAAAAAACAAGAAATAAAGTCTCTGTTTCTAAACTTTTTTTTTCTTTTACTCCCCAAACTTTTATTGAGTAGTCACTTGCTTACAACTACTCTTCTGTTACATGCAATCAAGAACTTTGACAATAAAACTGTATGGCAGCAAAATTGAAGAATATGAATGACATATATAACGAAGGTCTGGTGATTTTCCACAGGGAAAGCCATTCTAGAAGTGTATTCTGGAAAACTACATATATATCATTCATTTGAACAATATAAAAATCACGTGATTTTATTTAATGAGGAATCACTGAAGTACAGCCAATAACCAACAAAACAGTGACCAAAATACTCCATGCTGTTTGTATGACAATGAGTAAACCTTCATGTATGCAAAAAAATTAGGAGGCCACAGGATCCTAGGATGGAATGGAGAATGTGACAAAATATAATCTAATTATATTACAAATGTATGAAACAACTTCCCTGAAGGGTTTGGAGGAAAGATGCTAATATAAGTAACTTTGGAAATGAGTGAAGTCTGGAAGTCTAAAGGCAAAACAAATAATACATAAGCACTGGACTCTAGTTGATGAAGCTGTTTCCCACAGGGATATGGGTTAACAGCTCTGATACTGCTTTACATGTATACTGTGATTGAACAATTAAGTAAATGAATGGCAGATGGTGGAAGCCAGCTTTCTCACTGTAGGAGTGTAGGTTACAGATAAGCAAGAGAAACAGTCTAGAATGATCTATGTTGTAAGGAATTAGTCATAGACATCTGTATGAATTTATATCTAGCTCAATATAAATACAGATGGTTACACATAGAAATATTTATAGATATTTGTATACACACAGGTTAGTATACACAAACACATATATCCTTGCTCTGTCAGCTGAGTGAGTCTGAAAGCAGTGACACCCCAGAAGCAAGGAGTTCATCTGGAACTGAGAGTTTGGTTTGTAGTACCATTCTCTGATTAAAGAAACTGGAGTTCCTTGGGAAAATATTTGATTCTAAGAACAGGGGCTGCCACCCTTCCTATGCAGAGATCCTCCTGCAGGGATGTGTTCCCTCCACTCCACATCCAGGCAGGTCTCCAGGAATCTGGAGCACTCACTCTCCTGAATTAGTTTAGGCCATCTCCCCATCCCTGTGCAGAGAACTTGGGGCCCAGGAGGTTTCCCAGCTCCCCACCTAAGCACACCTCTGAGTGCTTAGTGATTGCCCACTGGATTCTCCCTTGGCACTGGTGCTTGTGTCTGCTGTCAGAGGACCTGTAGTTGGACTTGTCAGGTCTGGACCCACCCTTTTTGACCACCTCCTCAGGGCTGAACAGGGAGTACAGACCATTGAACTTCATAAATCAGCTCTTGCCTGAGGCAACAGAGAGCTTCTCCCAGGAAACAAGGATCAAGTATATACCCAGCCATACTGGCTACAGTTGGCTCTTACCCATAACTGCCATCTACTGGCTTATAGGTCAAACTGCATAGCCCTGTATTAAACCTGTCAACAGAAGTGCATAGGAGTGAAGAAGCAAAGCCAAAAGACTCTACCCAACATTCTCTACAGTGACAACCCCTAGAAAGGGGGTGGAAGAAGGGAAAGGAAAAGAAAAAAGAAACAATGGGAAAGGAACACAAAGAAAAAATTCTATTCATATGAAAATAATTACAAAAATTAGAAGTACCAGCTTCTCCAGATGAGAAGGAATCAGAGCAAGAATTCTAGAATTCTGCATCTGAATGTACTGAAAATACCAGAAAATCATTCTAGCTCTCTAGCTATGATCCCTAGCCGAAATGGAAATTCAGAAATGACAGATAAAGAATTCAAAGTATGTATTGCAGAAAAACTCAACAAGATACAAGGTTGAAAATCAACACAAAATACTTCTAAAGCAATCCAGGAAATGACGGAAGAGACATATATTATAAAAAAAGAAATCAATCAGAGCTTCTGGAATTGAAAAACTTACTTAAGAAAATTCAAAATGCAATTGAGAGCTTTATCAATAGACTAGATCAAGCAGAAGGAAGAATTTCAGAGCATAAAGACTGGTATTTCAAATTAATCGTGTCAGACAAAAACAAAGAAAATTTTTAAAGATGAACAGTCTTTGAGAAATATAGAATTATGTAAGGCAGCCAAATCAATGAATTATTGCCATTCCTGAGAAGGAAGGAGTAAAGACAAACAACCTGGAAAATATATTTGAGGGAATAATTCAAGAAAATCTTCCTAATATTGCTAGAGATGTAGACATCCAGATACAAGAAATCCAGAGAACATCTGTGAGATACTATACAAAAGGAACATCATCAAGTCATATAGTCAACAGAGTGTCCAAGATCAATAATAAAGACAAAATCTAAAAGGCAGCTAGAGAAAAATGTCAATCACATACAAAGGGAATTTCATCAGGCTGAGTGGGCTTCTCAGGAGAAGCCCTACAAGCCAGGAGAGATTGAAGTCCTACTTACAGCATTCATAAAGAATAGAAATTCCAAGCAAGAATGACATATCCTGCAAAACTAAGCTTTATAAGCAGAGGAGAAAAAATATTCTAAGAGAAGCAAAAGGTAAGGGAATTTGTTGCCATTAGAGCAGCCTTATAGACATCCTTAAGGGAGTTCTAAACATGGAAACAATAAATGATACCTGCCACCACAAAAACATACTGAAGAATATAGCCCACATACTCTACAAAGCAACCACATGATAGAAACTACAAAGCAACCAGCTAACAACTTCACAATATGATCAAAACTTCACTTATCAATATTAGCCTTGAATGGAAATGACCTCTATGCCCCACTTAAAAGGCACAGAGTGGCAAGTTGGATAGAGAAACAAGACCCAACCATCTATTGTATTCCAGAGACGTATCTCACACATAAAGACACCCACTGGCTCAAAGTAAAGGGTTGGAAAAAGATCTATCATGCAAACAGAAAACAAAAAAAGAGCAGAAACACAAAAAAGAGCTATTCTTATGTTACATAAAACAGACTTTAAACCAGGAACAGTAAAAATAGGCAAAGAAGGGCATTACATAACAATAAAGGGTTCAAATTCAACAAGAATACTTAACTATCCTAAATATATATATATATATATATATATATATATATATATATATATATGCACCAACATTGACCCAGAATTAGAAAACAAGTACATTTAGACCTACAAAAAGACTTAGACAGTCAGACAATAATAGTAGAAGACTTCAACACCCCTCTGACAGCATTAGGCAGATCACCAAGTCAGAAAACGAACAAAGAAATTCTGAATTTAAATTTGACAGGACCAACTGAATCCAATAGACATCTCCAGAATACTCAACACATCAACAACCAGATATATATTCTCCTCATCTGCACATGGAACATACTCCAAAATTGACCTCATATGTGGCCATAAAGCAAGTCTCAAATAAATTTCAAAAAAAAAGCCATACCAACCATATCCTTGGAACATATTGGAATAAAAATATAAATCAATACCTAGAATATCTCTCAAAACTACACAATTACACAAAAACAACTTGCTAATGAATGACATTTGGGTAAACCACAAAATTAAGCCAGAAATCAAGTAATTCTTTGAAATGAATCAAAACAGAGACAGAACACACCAAAACCTCTGGGACATAGTAAAAGCAGGGTTAAGTGGAAAATCTATAGCAATATGCACCTAACTTAAAAAGTTAGAAGATCTCAGATTAACAATCTAACATCATACCTAGAGGAGCTAAAAAAATTAAAAAGCTAGCAGAAAGAAATGACTAAAATCAGAACTAAACTGAAGAAAATTGAGACCCCAAAATACATAGAAAGAATCAACAAAACCAAAAGATGATTCTTTGAAAGGATAAACAAGTTTGACAGAACACTAGCTAGATTAACAAAGAAAGGCGAAGATCCAAATAAGCATAATCAGAAATGAAAAGGTGACATTACAACCAATCCCACAGAAATACAAAAGATACTCAGATGTAATGAACACCTCTATGCACATGAAGTAGAAAAGCTAGAGGAAATGGATAAATTTCCGGAAAAATACAATCTCTCAAGATTGAATCAGAAAGAAATTGAAACCCTGAGCAGACGAATAATGAGTTCCACAATTGAATGACTAAAAATAAATAAATAAATAAATAAATAATCTACCAAATGAAGAAAGTCCTGGACCAGATGAATTCACAGCTGAATTGTACCAGACATACAAGAAGAGCTGGTACTATAGAATTAGTACTATTTCAAAAACTTGAGGAAAAGGGACTCCTACCTAACTAATTCTACAGAGCCAGCATCACCCTAACACCAATATCTAGCAAAGACACAATGAAAAAAGAAAACTACCAGCCAATATCCTTGATGAACATAGATGTAAAAAGACCTCAAGAAAGTGCTATCAAACTGAATCCAGCAGCCCATCAAAAAGTTTATTCACCACGGTCAAGTAGGCTTCATTCTGGTTTGCAAGGTTGATTCAACATACACAAGTCAATAAACGTGATTCACCACATAAAAAGAATTAAAAACAAAAACCAGATTATCATCTCAATAAAAATGGAAAAACCTTTCAATAAAATTCAACATTCCTTCATCAAGAAAACCTTCAAGAAACTAGCTGTCAAAGGAACATACGTCAAAATAATGAGTCATCCATGACAAACCCACAGCCAACATCATACTGAATGGGCAAAAATCTAGAAGCATTCCCCTTGATAACTGGAACAAGACAAGGTCTCCTATTCAACATAGTACAGGAAGTCCTAGCCAGAGCAATTAGGCAAAAGAAAGAAATAAAAGACATTGAAATACGAAAAGAAGTCAAATTCTCTCTCTTCACTGAAAATATGGTTCTAGACCTAGAAAACCATAAAGACTCCACCAAAAGACTCTTGAAACTGATAAACAACTTCAGTAAAATTTCAGAATACAAAATAAACATATGAAAATCAGTAGCATTTCTATACACAAAGATCAAGCTGAGAGCCAAATGAAGAACATAATCCCATTTGCAATAGCTGGAAAAAAAATGCATTGGAATACATCTAACCAAGCAAGTAAAAGATCTCTACAAGAAGAACTACAAAACACTGCTGAAAGAAATCATAGATGATACAATGAAAAAACATTTTATGATCATGGATTGGAAGCATCAATATCACTAAAATAGCCATCCTGCCC
This sequence comes from Symphalangus syndactylus, assembly GCF_028878055.3. Lineage (NCBI taxonomy): Eukaryota > Metazoa > Chordata > Mammalia > Primates > Hylobatidae > Symphalangus > Symphalangus syndactylus. Next base: position 31,392,416 of record NC_072438.2, read on the forward strand.
AAAGCAATCTAGACTTTCAGCGCGATTACTATCAAACTACCAATGTAATTTTTCACAGAACTAGAAAAAACTATTTTAAAATTTACATCTAACCAAAAAATAGCCCAAATAGCCAAAGCAATCCTAATCAAAAAGAACAAAACCAAGGACATCACATTACCTGACTTCAAATTATACTATAAAGCTACAGTAATCAAAGCAGCATGGTACTGGTACAAAAACAGACACACAGGATAACGGAATAGCATAGAGAACCCAAAAATAAAACTGCATGCCTACAGCAATCTGATCTTTACCAAAGTTGACAAGAATAAGAAAAGGGGAAAGGACTTCCTAGTCAATAAATTGTGCTTGGATAGCTGGCTAGCCATATGCAGAAGATTGAAATTGGACCCCTACTTTTCATCATATGCAAAAGTTAACTCAAAATAGATTAATAATTTAAATGTTAGACTTCAAACTATAAGTAAGAATCTCAGGAGAAAACCTAAGAAACACCATTTTTGACATTGGCCTTGGGAAGGAATTTATGATTAAGTCCTCAAAAGCAATTGCAACAAAAATAAAAATTTAACAGTGAGATCTAATTAAACTCACAAGTTTCTTGCACAGCAATAGAAGTGATAAACAGCATAAATAGACAGTATAAAGAATGACAGAAAATATTTGCAAACTGCATCTAACAAAGGTCTAAAATCTAGAATCTGTAAAGAACTTGAACAAGCAAAAAACAAATAACCCAACTTAAATATGGGCTAAAGACATGAACAGACACTTATCATAAAAAGACATATAAGTGGCCAAGAAACATGAAAAATGCTCAACATCAGTAATTATCAGAGAAATGCAAATCAAAACCACAATGAGATACAAACTCACATCTGTTAGAATAGTTATTATTTTAAAAGTCATAAAACAACAGATGCTGAAAAGGTTGCAGAGAACAGGAAAAGCTTATATACTCTTGGTGGCAATGCAAATTAGTTCAGCCAAAGAAAGTGGTTTGTGATCAAAGAACTTAAAACACAGCTACCTTTTCACACAGCAATTTCATTACTGAGTATATTTTCAAAAGAAAAAAACCTGTTCTATCAAATAGTCACATGAACTTGTATATTTATTGCAGCACTATTCACAATTGCAAAGACATGGAATCAATCCAGGTGCCCATCAAGAGTGGACCAGATAAAGAAAATGTGATACATATTTACTGTGAAATACTACACAACGATAAAAAAGAAAAAAATCATGTCTTTCACTGCAACATGGATGCATCTGTAGTCCATTATCCTCAGCAAATTAACACAGGAATAGAAGACCAAATATCACATGTTCTTACTTATAAGTGGGAGCTAAATCTTGGTTACTTATAAAGATGTCAACGATAGACACTAGGGACTATTAGAATGGGATGAGAGGGAGAAGGGCAAAGGTTGAGAAGCTATCAGGTACTGTGCTAAGTACCCGGGTGATAAGATCAACTGTACCTAAGCCTCAGCATCACACAATATACCCAGGTAACAAACCTGCACGTGTATCCCCTGAATCTAAAATAAAAGTTGAAATTAATAAAAATATATATATATATAAAGTAAAACGGGCTGGAAATATACAAGAAGTTCCCAGAACATACTGTGGTGCTCAAAACTAAACAAACTGCACACACACACACACACACACACACACACACACACTCTCTCTCTCTCTCTCTCTCACATAACACTCAATAATCAATAGCACTGACGTGAAGATGTCCCAAGAGCCAACCGAAGGAACTCTCAGTAGACAAAGATAAAAAAATTGGAGCAACAAAATAAATCAAATAATATTTACACACTGTTGGTGGGAATGTAAATTAGTTCAGCCAAGGAAAGCAGTTTGGATATTTCTGAAAGAACTTAAAACACAGCTACCCTTCAACCCAGCAATCTCATTACCGGGTATATTTTCAAAAGAAAATAAATTGTTTTACCAAAAAGACGCACGCGCTCATACGTTCTACCAAAAGACACATGTTTAAAGTATAAAATAAATATGTCTGAGTCCATGATGATATAAATAAAGGATAAATAAATGCAGGAGAAGAGACAACCCTTCCTTTCAGAAAAGTTCCAAACAGTTTATGTAGTTACTCTACCCTCCGGGAAGTGGAGTGTAACTCTCCATCCTTAAGTGTGGGCTGTTCATAGTAACTGAAAGTACAGACAGTATGGGAAGGGACAGGCCCAAACACTACCTTAGCCAAGTGATCAAGGTCAACAGCAACAATGATAAGTTATATTGATAGTTCATACTCTTGATATAATGTAAAGAAAATGACTCTGCTCTTGTATTCTTCACGCAAAACCCCATGCCTAATCTAATCATGGAAAAACATCAGACAAAATTGAGGGACATTCAACAAAATACCTGACCAGTACTCTCTAAACTATCAAGGTCATCGGAAACAAGGAAAATCAGGACAGCATCACAACCAAAAAAAAGCCTAAGGAGACATGACTACCAAATGTAATGTGATAGTCTCGATGGTATCCTGGAACAGAAAAAGAACATTAGGTAAAAACTTAGGCTATCTGAGTAAAGTATTGAACTTATCTAACAATGATGTATAATTATTTGTTCATTAATTATAGTAAATACGCTTTACTAATATAAGAAGTTAATAATATATGAATACTTTGTCCCAATTTTTCTGTAAACCTAAAACTGTGCTAAAATAAAAAGTGTATTTAAAAAATAGAGCACAGTTACATAAGTATATATTATTTTAGAGGTTGAAGAAATCTAGAGATATTTTAGTATAACCCTACCCTTTTATTTTGCATTAGGGAAAATTGATGTCCAGAGAGAATAATAGACATGTGTAAGATCACTTAGCATCCAAACTTGTTCAGAATCATGATTGTTTCACTTTATCCTAAATGGTGATACAAGCTAAGATACAAGCTCAGAGTGACTTGAATCCAAAAAGTTCTTCCAATAATTCTTTCCAAAAAGTCCATAAAATTAGTCAAGTTTTGCAAATAATTGTCAAAAATTGATAGGTCTACCAATGTAACATTTAGCACAGCACACAGAACGGATGTTTCCAATGAGTATCACCGAAGGAAAGGCCTCACTCGAGTGGTGTCATGATTCCGTTTAATTTTTGCAGTTTTTGCCTGGGCTATGGATAAAACCCAAAGTTTTCAGGGCTTCAAGCTAAGCAGACTTTGGAAGATTAATTCTACTAATCAAACTTAGAAGAGACTAAAGTGAATTTAACAAGTCATTTTATTGATTCATATGTAATGAGACATGTAAGTATCTCATAAAGCAAAATGCTGGTGTTCACATGAGCAACCTGCTCTTACGCTGTACTAAGATCAACATGAAAAGCCATTTGATAACCCAAAGTGTGCTTGGTTGGAACCAGAGCAAAGAGTGTAAGCTGACTGTTTTGAATTGTTAATAGAATTAAACACAATTCCCACTTTAGTCCATCTTGCCACTGAAAACTACTTGCTTAGGGTGTACTAGCAGTACATTGGTTCATCTTTTCCAGGCTTTATCAATTTGGCTGCACATTAGAATCTTGTGGTGAACTTGGACAAAATGCTGATGCTGAAGCCCCACCCCAGAACAACTGACCTGGAATCTCTGGAGGCAGGACTTATTTTGCCATATTGGCACTTGTAAATAGCTTCACAGATTCATCAACTATGAAGCCACATTTGAAAATCACTAGTCTGTATCCTGTATGCTCCCTGCCCTTCCACATACACCACTTCTGAAAGCCAAACTATTTTGTTCAGGAACTTTTGTTTCAAAGAAATATTACAACTAAAAATGACAATGCAAACTTCATATTTTAATAGACAACTCCTACCACATTACATCACACATGCTGTATGCTGATGAATGCTCATGTTCAATTCAAATCAAGTAAATCTTTATTTATATACCATTTTATAGCATGCTATATAAGAAAAGGAATTATATATCTGCCAGACATTTTCTTAAATTGGAGCTCAACTCTCGCCATCTTCTCCTAGGTTCGCTGTAAGGATCACCATCACTGGAGAAATAGAAACGTCAGCAAGAAGTGGGTTCAGTAATTATTCATTTGTAAGTTGTTATATTATTATTTTGTAAAGTGCTATTTTTCATGGTTTTCTGTGGTTTCAAATGTTCAATTGTTTATGCTGTTCCTTCTCTCCAACTCCCAGGGGTACAAGTGGGGTTTGGAAGTGACAAGAGACGTTGGCTATGACTCATTCATGGGCCTGCACCTGTATAACTTCTCCTCTTCCTCGCTGCGTTACTTACGGTATGTAAAAAAATTTTTCATATCTTCACCTCAGCAAAGAGGACGAGGACATAGACTAGAGTGAAAACATATGCCGCCACGCTGTTTTTTTGTTTGTTTGTTTGTTTTTGTTGTTGTTTTTGAGACAATCTCACTCTGTCGCCCAGGCTGGAGTGCAGTGGTGTGATCTCGACTCACTGCAGCCTCCGCCTCCCGGGTTCAAGCGATTCTCCTGCCTCAGCCTCCTGAGTAGCTGGGACTACAAGCACCCGCCACTACGCTGGCAAATTTTTTTTGTTGTTGTTGTATTTTTAGTAGGGATGGGGTTTCACCATGTTGGCCAGGATGGTCTGAATCTCCTGACCTGGTGATCCACCCGCTTCGGCCTCCTGAAGTGTGGGGATTACAGGCGTGAGCCACCGTGCCCAGCCGGCCAGACAGTTTTTGTTGCTATCCTTGTTACTAATGTTTTCTGTTTCAGTATGAGAGTAGATGGGCATTATGTTTGAAAAGTAAGTTTTCCCATTTTGTAAATAGCTATAAAATGTTATTTTTTAAAATAAAATAATTAGTTAACAAAATAATTAGAAATTCACAACTATTGTTCATACAGAGGCATAGAAAAAGAATCTAAGATTTTACAGTAAAAACATAAAAAGGCAGTGGTTGTATAGTGTTCACATGGCAGCAGCCTAATAGTGTTAGGCCCACAAAACAGTCTTTTTAAGGGGTTTTATGTATTTTATTCACTACTTGTAAATTGTGTGATTTCACACTCAATAGCTGTATATCTCCTATGACTGAATATTGGTGGTACCTCAGTCATCATCCACATTTATATATATATATATATATGTATATATATGTGTATATATGTATATATATATGTGTATATATGTATATATATATATGTGTATATATATGTATTTGATTTCACCTTTCACTCCAAGAGACATACACATCTGACTGCTTTTGTACATCTGGCTTCATCAAACACATCTGCCATCCTTCAGTGCATATGTCTATTCTAAATGCGTCTGTCTGAATCAAAATCATACTGCATTCTCCCACAAACACAGATTTTCATGAAGCCCAAATTTTAAAATGTTTCAGAAATAAGATATAGAGTCTGTTTTTGGTCTACCTAATTGCCTTTGTTTTCCTTTCAATGTTCTTTCGTGATTTAATTTTTATCCCATGAATAAGCGGCCTGGAAGCTATGGTTCTTCCTTTTTCAAACCTCATTGGGAATAACTCTTATTTCAAAACTGACACCAAGATTTAGCTCTGAAGTTCCTAGAGTCTGACCCTTCGCTGGATTTCATGATTGAAAACAAAAAGAAAGTAAGCGTGCAGTATTACTGTTTCTGGCTCTCTTTGTGCAGAATAGTCCTCCCTAGCTAAGGAAACATCAAAGGAAAACATACAAGATAATCTTTAATTACCCGTGAATGCAACCTGCTTTAAAGATAATGAAAAGGGGAAAATTGAGGCCTGATTTGTTCCAGTTGACAATCATTAAGGGACCTTTTGCAATGCTGATCCTAACTGCAATCATATCTGGCATCCTTCATTTTCTTATACATTTTACCCCAGTGGACGGTTTAGAGAATGGAAGGCAGAGCAAGCAAGTGGTGCAAACGTAGGTGTGTTACTATGGATTCCTGCTATGTGTCTGCATGCATTTGTCTTTATCTGATTTTTCTCCCTTTCAATTACCTCTACACATAAACTCCCCCACCATTGCCCCATCCCCATTGCATTGATTTATTTTAAAGTAATATCAAGACATTAGATGGAAACATGGCTAAAATAACTGAAGAAACTTGAAAGCTGCTGGGGCTTTAAAATGAAAGAGAGAATTTTAAAAACAGTAATGAACTGCTTCCAACAAGTCTTCAGAATCAGTCTCAAGGAGCTAGATATACTCCAGGCTAAACCCGTAGTAGTTCCAGCGAAGTTGTCCACAGGGGCAGCTAGTAGTAATTGATTCACACGATATACTGCCTCTTTACCTTCGTCTCTCCCAATTCTCTAAGTTTCAAGGTTTTATAAAGGCTAAGCATGTATCAAGTACTAGTGCACTTGTACCTGCTCAGTCAATCCAATAAAAATTTAGTCAAGTTGAGCACTTTCTATATGCCAAGCACACAATATTGCACTGCGAGTACAAAAGGAAATAGACACAGGCTCTGCCCTCCAGGTGTTTATTGCCTAAGAGGAGAAAGTAGTCATGTAAAAGATGTATGCATAAAACATTGTAGTAACACAAGGAGAGTTGTTGGATATACCTGATAATTCAGAAAAGGAGAGGAGATGACACACAGATGAGATGAGATTTAGGGAAATAAGCATGGGAAGACTTTTATAGCTGGAATAAAATGAATCAAGTAGGAAACAGAATGGTAAACGTGGTTAATTCCAAGATGTTGAACAGTGTAAGCACATCAACTGTGAGTTGATGAAGGCAGAAATTAAAGCTATAGAAATAGGTTGGGGGTGGTCCTGGGAGACTAAGAAATTTAGAATCATTCTCTATATGATTGTCATTTAAAGGATTTAAAGCTTAAGATGATTTCCCAGTTTTCTGACTTGAGTGTACAAGAAAAGAGGGATACCATTGCACAAGGGAGTCTGAGGAGAGAGTAGGCTGAGGAGTGAAGATGAGATGGTGAGTTCAGTGAGTCGGGGAAGGCTGGAGACCGCCAACTGGATTTTCTCAGAAGGTTGTCAGCTACATGTGTTTTAATCTGTTAATTAAAGGTGAAGATAGAGATTTAGGACTCATCAGCATATAGATGGTTATAACATTATGAAAGTAGAGTATATTTATCAATAAAAGCATATATGAAAAAACAAGGTAGATAATATGGTTTGGCTCTGAGCCCCCACCCAAATCTCATCTCAAATTGTAATCCCCATTGTTGAGGGAGGGCCCCTGGTGGGAGGTGATTGGATCATCGTGGCAGTTCCCCCCAGGCTGTTCTTGTGATGTTGGGGGAGTTCTCACCACAGTTGATGGTTTTAAAGTGCAGCATTTCCTGGCTCTTGCTCTCTCTCTTTCCTGCCACCATGTAAGAGGTGCTTGTTTCTCCTTCGCCTTCTGCCATGATAATAAGTTTCCTGATGCCTCCCCAGCCATGCAAACCTGTGAGGCAATTAAACCTCTTTTCTTTTAAATGACTCAGTCTCAGGTATTTATTTATAGCAGTGTGACAATTCACTAATACAGTGGACAAGTGAAACCTTAGAAAACATTATCCTTTGGGGGATGAGATAAGGACGGTACTTCCTTTTGAGGAATGCCCACTAGAATAATTTGTGCTGCCTTTTCAAAATGCGTATGCTCAGGTCCATCTTCTAGCCTGTCACATCCAAAATAATATATCTTAGGTAGGACCTGGCCATAATGCATTTTGAAAAAGTTTCCCATAGATTCTTTTTCATGCTTCTAGTTAAATACTGAAGTAGAGAGTTTCAAAAGTTATAGGTAGAAATATCACTGATGTCTTAATACTTACCCTACCCTTGATTTAATGGAAAGTTCTAGGACAAATGATGACTGATAAAAATCAATAACTCACAGTGTGAGGTATTTAAATGTTGCCCAATGAAAAAAGTCAAATAAGGTTCAGAGTATAAGCAACCCAAATGCATTGCCTTTTGATTCCCATTTGTTTTAAAGAAACATCCATCAATAGATTAGTCAGGAATTCCACTCATGGAAGGGAGTTTCAAAAGTGGTGAAAGATAATGCCTGGAATGTCCTGTCTTTAGGCATGTTTGACCTAACCATCTGGGGACACTGGGCCACGCTGCATTCACACAAATGATCGAGATTACAGCTGTGACTACTATTATCAATTCCAAAGGAATTGATATTGCCTAAGAGGAGAAAGTAGTCATGTAAAAGATGTATGCATAAAACATTGTAGTAACACAAGGAGAGTTGTTGGATATACCTGATAATTCAGAAAAGGAGAGGAGATGACACACAGATGAGATGAGATTTAGGGAAATAAGCATGGGAAGACTTTTATAGCTGGAATAAAATGAATCAAGTAGGAAACAGAATCAGTTCCAAAGGAATTGATAATAGTAGTCACAGCTGTAATCTTCTCGCCAAGAAGTCGAGTCTGATTTAGAGGCATGGTGAAGACAGATTACTGGTGGGTGTGACCACAGGAGTAAGAGAAACCAGGAGGAATTCATGTAGACAGACTAAATGAGCCTTTAAAATGATGTTTTTGAAGCCTTAATGGAGTGAAACAAAGCCCATAGTACAATTTTAAGTGAAAAAAAAAATGCAGAAAAAAAATTATATATACAGCAAATAAGTTGAAAAATATAAAATTTACCATATCTCTACATCACCACCTCCCCGCTTCCACCACCACCACACACACAACACATACCCAAGATTAGGGAACAAAGTGTTGTCATTTTAGTGGTCAATGATATTTGAATGATAGGACTACAGATCATTCATTTTTTCCTTCTTCATCATTTTCTATTTTTCAAAAATTTTAGAATGTGTGTGAATTAACTATACAGCTGACAAAATAAGAAGAATAAAAACACATGTTTCCTTGGTTTATGACAGCCATCTACTTCACCTAGCTGATGCCTACATGGTCATTTAGCTCTTATTAAATCCAGGAATACAACCCTATCCTAGAAATGTACATTAAAGGCCCTACTCTTGTTCCTATGGGACCTGTGTTTACCTCTACTCCCTGTCATATGCACTATAATGAATTATCCGTTTCTCTACTAAATGGAAGTTCTGAGGACAGGGACCATGTCTGATCTCACCATTGTTGTGGACCTCATTCAGTGCTTATAATACCTGGTACATAGTAAGAACAGAAAAAGCCCAAAATAATTAATGCAAAATATTACCTACAAAAGAAGGCATGAGGGAAGTGACACTTTAGTGGTGAGTAGAAATTGAGGGAGGATCTGATTAAGTTAAAACATCCAGAAAGAATATCTCTGAAGCAGAACACAGTAGAACCAGGGCAGGGAAGAGAATTGCTTGAAACAGTCCTCGTTGGCTGAAGGCAAGGAGAGGTGGAGAAGGGCAGGTTGGAGTCATATGAGAACCACGGAACTTTAGTAATAAGGTTGTCACCTGATATGAAGGGGTAAGGAGACACTGTCCAGGGTTTAAATAAGAGAATTGTCATCATAGGAAGAAATAAGAGAGTTTTTAATCCCTGAAAATAGACAAAATTATAAGTAGCAATACAAGGATATTACCTGTGCTCTACAAAGGAAGCAGAGGTTTCTTTGTTTCTCTAGAGTCCTTAAAGTGCTGTGTCATTCTCCTGCTGTAACCTCTTCTGCAGGAAGCTTGGCAGCAGCTACTGCTTCCTCACTCCAGGTAAACTGGAACAGGAGGGAGGACAGAGAGAGGAAGATGGGCTTATAGTCCATACAGGACTAAGCAAACACAAACTCTCTTGCCTGTCACACAATCCGGAGCCTCCTGCCCCACCACTGCTTTTGAAGGAATGGTGGCTTTGTGTTCTTTTGGATAAATTTATTTGCAATACAAAGAAATAGTTCTGCAATACAAAATAAATATATTTGTTATCCTGTTTAATCCACTAACTAAGGAAGTAGAGCCAAAGAGGACAAATTGTCTTTTCAGGACAGAACTCAAAAGCGAATTATGTCAACTTCCTGGTTTAAAAGCTGCTTTGGTTTCTGGAATCTAAGAAAACACTTAACTCATTGAATTAAAGCTGCTTTAAGGTTCTGAGTGTCTATCATTGGAAATAATATAATGTAAAAGACTACAGAAAACAGGCCAATGACGGGTCTTCTGATTGGCTTTGCTGTTACGAGAGTTATTAAAAACCCAATGCACCACTTCAGGAAGATTTTAAATACAAAGGAATTAAAAAATTAACAGGTTGTCTTCAGAACATTGAGAGTAGCTTACACTGGTCAAAGAATATGTCCTTTGCAACAAAATATCTTGAAGAACAGCAGCGTAACAACTGAAAAAAAAAGAAGGAAACAAAAAAAAATCCTCTGGATCTAAGATTCTGAGAAAACTCAGGAGCATAAGATAATCAGTGATCCCACAACATACTGAAGTCTTCTGTTTCAAATTGAAAAATGACATTTTATCCCCCTGAGGCTACTCATTTTTGGTCATTATGAGAATTAATGCTTAATATATACTAGAGCTAAAAATATGTTTATGACATTAAAACACTTGTAAAACTTTGAATTGATAAATCATAGTCATTCGTGTTTTTCTAGGTCCCTGAGGTGAGATCGATGTTATGGAATTTAGTCCTTTTAATTTTATGTGGATACTAAAAATACTTCCTTGATAAGTTTCATTGGACTGAAAGAATTTTCCAATAGTTCCAATGTAGGATGGCTGTCAGTGTACCATCAGGGTTTCAGATTTTGAGAACAAAGGAAACTGATTCTAGATAAATTAAATGGGAGGATTTTTCCTGACATAACATACGAAGGAACTCACAGAACCTATGAAAACCTGGAGAACCAGGCTTGTAAATGATCAGTCAACAAAAAAAGTCAAAAGCATTAAGCTGAAATATGCCAATTGCTTCATAGCAGGAAATATCTGGCCAGTTGGAAATAAAATGATCTCCAATTGACACTACATTCTAGTACTACTCTACTAGCTCAAGATTTTAAAACCTCAGTCTTCCAATCCATGAACACAGGATGAATGTCTTTTCGTTTCTTTGTGCCTTGTTTTAATTTCTTTCAGCAATGCATCATAGTTTTCAATATACAAGTCTTTCACGAAACTCTTTAGTTTTTTCCTACATAGATTATTCTTTTAGGTGGTATTGTATGTAAATGGGATTATTTTCGTATTTTTCTTTTCAGAGAGTTTATTGTTAGTGTATAGAAACACAGCTCATTTTTGTATATCGACTTTTTATCCTCAGCTTTACTACATAGCAGCTCTCGCTTAACTGCAGGCGGTACATTCAGGACCACCAGTGGTTTCTTGAAGCTATAGAATACTAAATCCTGTATATACTATGTTTTGTGCTGTCCACATATAAATATAATAAAGTTTAGGCCGGGCGCGGTGGCTCACACTTGTAATCCCAGCACTTTGGGAGGCCGAGGCTGGCGGATCACGAGGTCAGGAGATCGAGACCACGGTGAAACCCCGTCTCTACTAAAAATACAAAAAAATTAGCCGGGCGTGGTGGCGGGCGCCTGTAGTCCCAGCTACTCAGAGAGGCTGAGGCAGGAGAATGGCGTGAACCCGGGGGGCGGAGCTTGCAGTGAGCCGAGATCGCGCCACGGCACTCCAGCCTGGGCGACAGAGCGAGACTCTGTCTCAAAAAAATAAATAAATAAATAAATAAATAAATAAATAAATAAATAAAGTTTAATTTATAAATTAGGAACAGTAAGAGATTAATAACTATGGCTGGGTGCGGTGGCTCATGCCGGTAATCCCAGCACTTTGGGAGGCTAAGGTGGGCAGATCACTTGAGGGCAGGAGTTTGAGACCAGCCTGGCCAACATGGTGAAACCCCGTCTCTACTAAAAGTACAAAAATTAGCCAGGCGTGGTGGTGCATGCCTGTAATCCCAGGTACTTGGGAGGCTGAGGCAGGAGGATCACTTGAACCCCAGAGAGAGAGGTTGCAATGAGCCAAGTTTGTGCCACTGCACTGTAGCCTGGGCAATGGAACAAGACTCCATCTCAAAAAAAAAGAGATTAATAACTAATAATAAAATAGAGCAATTATAACAATGTACTGCAATCATCATTATAGGAATGTGGTCTCTCCTCTACATTCCTTGTAGAAATAGTGGTGGATCCACCTACAATATAACTTGGGATCGCTGATTCTAATAGACCAAAGTAGGAAACTCATATGTTCCAAAACAACATAGTCCAGGTAATAAAAGAAGAATTCCTATACAAAGCAAATGTTTTATGAATTCTTTATCCTTTCTTTTTAATTTTTTATTTCCATAGGTTCTGGGAGAACAGGCAGTATTTGGTTACATGAGTAAGTTCTTTAGTGGTGATTTGTGAGATTTTGGTGCACCCGTCACCTGAGCACTATACCCTGAACCCACTTTGTAGTCTTTTATCCCTCACCTTACTCCCACTCTTTCCCCCGACTTCCCAAAGTTTATTGTGTTATTCTTATGCCTGCGCATCCTCATAGCTTAGCTCCCACTTACGAGTGAGAACATACCACGTTTGGTTTTCCATTCCTGAGTTACTCACTTAGAATAATAGTCTCCACTTCTATCCAGGTTGCTGTGAATGCCATTAATTAGTTCCTTTTTATGGCTGAGAAGTATCCCATCATATATATACACACACACACACACACACACACACACCCCATATATATATACCACATATATATACATCATATAAATATATAATATAAATATAAATATATATACATCATATAAATTGTATGTGTATATATATATATATACCACAATATCTTTATCCACTCGTTGCTTGATGGGCATTTGGGCCAGTTCCAAATTTTTGCAATTGGTAGTTGTGCTGCTATAAACGTGTGTGCCAGTATCTCTTTCGTATAATGACTTCTTTTCCTCTGGGTGGATACCCAGTAGTGGGATTGCTGGATGAAATGGTAGTTCTACTTTTATTTCTTTAAGGAATATCCACACTGTTTTCCACAGGGGTTGTACTAGTTTACATTCCAACCAGCAGTGTAGAAGTCTCCCCTTTTCACTGCATCCACTGCAACATCTATTATTTTTAGATTTTTTGACTATCACCATTCTTGCAGGAGTGAATAAGGTGGTGTCACATTGTGGTTTTGGTTTGCATTTCCCTGATCATTAGTGATGTTGAGCATTTTTTCATATGTTTATTGGCCATTTGTATATCTTCTTTTGAGAATTGTCGGTTCATGTCCTTAGCCCACTCTTTGATCGATTATTCTTCCTAATTTGTTTGAGTTTCTTGTAGATTCTGGATATTAGTCCTTCTATGTTAGCTTTTCTTTATACTATTCTGAGGAGCTATGAGTAGTAATACCAGGTGGTTAATAACACAGGTTCTGGGGTCAGACTGCCTTGATTCAAATCAAAGCAACTTTATACAAAAGCAGTATGAACTCGGGAAAGATGCTAAATACACTGACCCTTAGTTTTCGTCTCCACAAAACAAGGGGAGTAATAGATTCCATATCTTAGCCTTGTCATGAGTATTAAATTGGATAATCTGTGTAAACCAATTACTGCAGTTCCTGGCACATATTAAATGCTCAATTAGTACTACTGACATTATTATAAGAATTGGTCTTCAATAATCTGGATAGAAACAAGAAAGGTTTCCTTAGTTAACTAAATTTTTGAAATAATAATAATAGTTTCACCTTTTTTGGAAAGTCACAACATATATTAACTTATTAAAAGCTCTGAAAAGTCTTGCATATGTTTAACACAACATTTTCTAAACTTAATTAGCCATCCAATCATATTGGGCTTTTTCTGCATTATGCACATCTCTCCTCTCCAACCACTCCAAATGAATATTTAATTTATTCATGGAGTAATAATTCAAATTATCCTTTTAGAAGCTATAACCTTAAGACCGTATTGCAAATGGGAAATCCCATTTCCTTGGGTGTGTGAAAGTGGTCTGGCTATGACATCTATTCTATTCTCTGGTCCATGTTTGAGAGCTCTGGATATTCTCCTCACATATGGTCTGATGAAATAGCTTTCTGAGATAAACGAGATATTTTCTCTAGACAAGGTTTAAAATGAGTTTTACTTTCCTCTAGAATTTCCACCCTCTCCAGAGAACCCCAGAAGCCTTAGGAAAGTGAGTTTTCATCAATGGGATTTTTCATATACTATGCAAGTTTTCGTTTGGATTACCAAAATGAGTCTCTTATGCATTCTTTTACTTTGAAAATGCTGGGATTAACCAATACCATTTTTTTATTAAGTAACTGGAGAGGGTTGAATATATTTCATTTTTGTCCCTTAGAGTTCAGCAGTGAACTGGGCTGAGCCAATTTGCAGAGAAATGCCAAGACCTTTGGATGATATTGGTGATTCCATCGTGTCCTGAAGGCTCTTCCCAGGGAAGTCAGTGTACAGACCTGCCCTGCAGTTTTATATTTCCCATTCCAGCTCCTGAGTCCAGAGGTCTCCATACATATATATATATATAAAATATCAAATATATAAATATTAAATATATATATATTGCCACTTGCAGATATTAGATATTTTCTACTCTCCCTTAGGCTAATTTATAAATATGCAATGTGGTATGAGGGTGGTGGTGTCTTCTGAATATTTTTGTTCCACATGTACACTACTGATTGTTCCAACCATAGTCCAGACACCACTATGAACACCCAGGAGATTCCATTTTATTCCTTTGCTCAAAAGTTATTAGTGTCAATAAAAAAATGTGATATTACTAGAACTCTATGGTGTGGGTTATCATGTACCTTTTGCAGTTATAAATAAAGACAAATGACCAGAGAAGAAACTGGATAATCTCCTGGACCTACTTGGACCAACAAACTATGGCCTGAATCAAAGGTTATTGTGACTGGTCTACTTTGGATTATGTGTATTCTTAAAATCAATAGCCAAAAATCAATATGAGTGATGAGGCTGGGAGTACCAGTAGTAACCATAAGAATGGGGTAAGAGCAGTTCCTAAAAAGAAGCAGTTTGTAGGAAATCCTAGAGGCCCACTTTGGAGAAGAAATACAATAAAAGAAGAAACTTGGGAAATAGGTACAGGGCAGATAACATAGGACTTAAAGAGTGAATTAGTAAATGTTAAGTGTAATTAAAGATCTTGTGCACATGTACCCAAAAACATAAAGTATAATAATAATAAAATAAAATAAAATTAAATTAAATTAAAAAAAGACCTTGGTAAGCTTCAGTCATGACCCAAGATGGCCCATAGGCTTAATTGACTTGGCCCAGGTCTCCAGCTCAGACTCACCTTGCAACAATCCCTGTGCTTCTTCTGCCTCAGCCATATCATGCTATAAATCCCACCAAATCACTGCTTTCATATCTTCTTGCAGAGATATTTTGCACGTAGATCAAATATCACCCTCCCCAGAGAAGCTTGCTGAAGGTGGTCCCACCCATAAACTTTAAGTCCCATGACATCAGGACCCATATTTCTATTGATCACTATTTCACTTCCAGGGATCAGTGTAATACCTAGCATTCTTGGTATCCAATAAATGTTTGTGGAATGGATAAATTAATAAATAAGTAATCAAATTATTTCCTGAATACATAATGTTATCTCACACTTCTGTACTCCTGTAAATGCCATGTGCTTCTTCCCAGGTTTTCTTCATGGAAAGCTCTTGCTTTAATTTTGACGACAGCTCAGTGTCTTCTTATCTGCTACACTTTTTCCATCTTCCCATTCCCTCTCAGAAATTCAGATGCTTCCTCTGTGTGACCCTAAGCATCATATGAATTTTTCAATAATGGCAAGTCATTGCACTTTATTGTAAATTATGTTTCTGTAACCAGCTTTCACTGTAATTTGAGTTCTTACAACATAGTAATGTGACTTTGCATCAGCACCAACTAGCAAAGTGCATGAAATATACTACGTAGTTATTAAATATTTCTTAAATTGGTGAATGAAGTGAGAAAATAGGACTTTATCACTGGAAGTGGCTACAAAGATTCTCTTATTTTATAAATGAGAAAATAAGAATATAAAATATTGTTATTTTTTTCCACATCAACCAGAAAGTGAATTGTGTGTCTATTTTGCCCATTATTATATCCTTAAAGTTTAGCACAGTATGTATGTGTAATACAGTACAGATGTGCTAAACATTAAGACATAATGCTCAGGGTTCAGCAAAGTATATATATCCAGTAAATAATGCTTAAATGTTATAGTTTAAAGTCTCTGAATTAATTAGTGAAAGTGCTATTTCAAGAAGTAAGATATTCAAATACTAGATTCATCTTCTACAGATCAATGTGTGGCCTGTTAAAGAATGCTGACTGCCCTTGTCTTGTAGTTGTTCTCAGAAGAAAGGATAAGTTTCTGTGCATTTTCAACTTAATAAGATAATCCTTCTTTGACTCTGTTTCCTCCCTTTTTTCTTTATTCTACGTTCAACCTTGTCCCTTGAAAGATTCTGGCACAATGCACACTCTCCTAAGATGTAGTTCAAATCCAAATCAAACAGTCAACCATGAGCATAGAGCAGCTACAGCTGTGGTTCCTGGGAAGCAAACTGGGTCAGTGAATATTGATACAGAGATGGCATGGAAGCCCTATGTTCTCTTGTCCATTTATAAAATACCCTCACATCTTTCAAAATTATCCCTAGCATCATATGCTAAAGCTGCCTAAATAAACTGTAGCAGTTCGTCACAAGATATTTTGCAGGCATTGGAAATCTTTCAAAGAATTTTCAGTGAATTGGTGAAATAGTCAGCATATAATACTAGGTGATAAATTTGGAGAGAAAGGTGTGTGTACCATATGACCTTGATTTTGAGATAAACGTATAAGAGAAAATATTTAGAAACCACATCAAAATATTGAGCGGTTTTCAAGAGTGGTAATTCCCTAGCTACTTAAAATATCTTCCTTCTGTTTTTTTTCTATTTTCCAGATGTTTTACAACAAGCATGTAAAGGTCCTATATCTGGTCAAAAGTAGTCTTATAATATTTAGTACCAATCCCCTACTCTGAAAGGATCTGCAATTGGTCATTTGTGCATCAGTAGGGTCTTATTTTATTACTTTGTCCTCTCTAAAGGCATTTTCCCTCAGACTCTCTTTCTCATTGTGCAATAAAATACTTTGTCTCCAGTCAAAGGGCTTCCAAAAGGAAGAGGAGAGAATAATACTGTGGGACAAATTGGTATGGTGGAAAGAATATGAGATTCTTACAATCAGAAAGATTTGGGTTGGGTCCCATGTTTGCCCCTTACCAAGAAGATGATCTTCCCTAAGTTGACTGAGCTCTCTGAGATCCAGTGTGTTCATTTGCAAACTGCAATTGCTAATGAGAGGAAGAAATGGACACAGGAAAAGGGAGTACATATAGTATGTTGAAGACAGAATGGACTGGAGCAGTCAGTTAAATTGTGAGGAAAAAGGTGAAATGACCTGGACTCCAGGAAAGAAATTACTAACGTTTATTTAATGTCTATTGTGGCCTGTAATGTGCTTTGCTTTGAATATATGCTTTACTAGAGTGAACTAGAGTTAAGTGACAAGTCACAAAAGCAGTATGGTAAAAGTAGTTGGCTTGGGGCAGGAAATTACAAGCTGAAAGCTCACAGAGGCCAGGTTATACAAATAGTGACCTAGGACCCAGGCACGTTTATCTTTCCCCTACATTATATTAGTATTACTAGGGAACCTTTAAAAACTACGAATGTCTGGGAAAATTCTCAAATGAATGAAGGTGAGGAGGTGAGATTCAGGCATTCATCCTTAAAAAAAAAAAAACTTTCCAGGTAATTCTAATATGCAGACAGGATTGAGAACCACTGAGCCAGGTTACCCTCACGCCTATGTTTCTAGAAGTAGGTGGCTCCCATCTAGTTTCTTTTCTCCATGATTAAAAATGTGTATAGTAAGAAGTTTCTCAACTGGAAGATGAACATCACTGTTACTCTTTCAATAGCAACTGACCCTATACCTGTCTATCAAGGAGGCAATAGAGAGTGGTGGGGAATAAGATAAATTGGCTAGCATATGCCCTGTCTGAAGGGGCATCTGCTACTCACTCAGGTCATACCAATTGTTGACAGGAGGAATGCCTGCCCAGTGTTGGAGATTATATTTTAAAAGAGAAACCAGAATTCAAGATTTTGAATAACATCTGTCAATTTTTTAATGTTGGTTCAATTTTTAGTAACATCATAGGGGCCAAGCAAACCACGTCTACTGGCCAATCCAACCTTTTGTCCACCCATGTGTGACTTTTGGCTTGATATGTAGTATAGGCATCCATCACCTGACCCTTGGAGGGGCTGGAGGAATGGGCTATTTCAATGAAATATAGCAGCTATGAAACAGAGTTTACCTTCAGGCTGTTGAGGAGGTAGTTCTTGCCCTTGCACAAGGGACATAGCACCGGCACTGATGTTGGAAGTGTTAAGCTCATTAATAAGGCTGATCACTTGGTTTGGGTTTGTGTACACAGACCTAAGTCAGTCTCTGCAGGGGCCATAATGATAGTTCCTAACACACTGGAGGTGACATATGTAAAGTGCATAGCATAGCACCTGTACATAGAAGACATGTAATAAATGTTTGCTTCCTCTTCAACTCCTACTTTGCTGCTTTTCTCCCCTCTCTCCCTCTCCCACTCTCCCCTTGCTTTGAAAAGTAAACACTGGACATGTCACGTTCTCCTTCAGGATAGCATTGGTCAATGCCATTGATGGCTGTGCTGCTGTCATCACCTTTTGAGCTTTTGAATAGATGATTTTAACATTTGTCAAGCATCCTCTTGTCCTCTTCTCTACCCAAGAACAGCAAGATTCTGACGGAGTGGTCAGTGCAAAAGTGCAAAATATGTTTAGTGAAGAACAATTTGGCAATATCTATACAAATGTAAAATACACATTCCCTTTGACGTGAGAATTCATCTAGGAATTTGTCTTACAGATGGGCTTATCCATTTCCTCAAACACATGGATTTGGAATGCTCAGTGCAGCCTTTTCTTAATGATCTCTGAAGTTGAAGATAACCTAAATATTTATCAAAAGGGTGTACACATTTATACAATAGGATCCTCTACAGCAGTACTTCTCAACCAGGAGAATTTTGCACCCCAGGGGGAATTTGGCAATGTCTGGGGACATTTTCAGTTGTCACTACTGGAGAGGTTATATAAGCTTATATATCCTGACAATATTTCTGGAGAAATGTATTTAAAAATTTCTTAGCAATGGTTGCTACTGGAGAGAGACTAAAGACTGGAGATCCACTGTAGAGGGAGGAGTTACATTTTGCTTTTATACACTTTGTACTATTTTAAGTTTTTAGCAAATCAACCTATTTCATTTCCAGTAAAAATTTGATTTTATGGTTGTTTTTGTTAAGCAAAATGAGTAAAGGTAAAATGGGACAGTGGCCAATATCTCTCCTCTTTTTTACCCTTCTCTTCTGTCCAAAAAGGCACCTTTCAATTTAGGATATCCGTAATTTTCTATGATCACAGTGGTCTCCCAGGAAAGGCTCCGCTCCCTGTAATTTTAACTTTAATAAAAATCTAATTGAAATGTAGACTCTGCTAGGAAGATTTACGTTTTAAGTTTTGCTTTTCAAATTCTGTTATGTAATAAAAGATTGTGTTGTGTGTAGTGAGATTTTAAGTATGGAATTTTCTGGAGTCAGGAAGACATTTTTGGAGCTTCTAAAAATATGCCAAATATGGAAGCATCTCCTCCTTTAAAAAATAAATGTTGTGTATATTTAAGGTATACAACATGATGTTGTGGGGTACATCATAGTAAAAAGGCTACTGGAATAAAGCAAATTAATACATCCATCATCTCACATATTTATCTGTTTGTTTGTTTTTGTGGCAGGAGCAGCAAAAATTACTCACTTACCATGAATCCCAAATACAGTACACTTTTATGACCTATAGTCCTCATTTGTACATTTGATCTCTAGACTTGTTTGTCCTACAGATCTGCTACATTGAATTCCCTGACCTATATTTCCCCATTTTCTCTCCACTTCCCCACCACTGTTTTCTTCTCTATTTCTGAATTTTGTTTAAAGAATTCACATATGAGTGATACCGTGAATTAGTTTTCTTTTTGTGTCTGGCTAATTTCACTTAGCGTAATGTCTTCCAGGTTTATTTATGTTGTGGCAAATGATGATATCTCCTTCTTTTACAGGGCTTAATATTATTCCATGATATGCATGTACCACAAATCTATCTGTCCGTTGACAAACACTTAGGGTGTTTCCATATCTTGGCTATTGTGAATAATACTGCAGTAAAAATTGTAAAAATGGAGCTGCAGATGCCTTTACAAGGTAGTGACTTTTTTTCTTTGCGTATATTGCCAGAAGAGAAATTGCTGGGTCATATGTAATTCAATTTTTAATTTATTTAGACAACTTTATACTATTTTCCATAATGACTGTACCAATTTACATTCCTACCAACAGTGTTTAAGAGTTCCCTTTTCTCCACACCCTCACCCAGCATTTATTTGTGACTTTTTGATGCAGCAAAGGTCAAAACAGGTGTGAAGCGTTATCTCATAGTGGTTTGGATTTGCACTTTTCTTCCTCATTGCTCTTGGGTTGAGTGAACAATTTCCTTTGGGTACTGTACCACTTTACTTGCGTGTTCAGCGCAGTCACAAAACTTTACAACAGATTAGCTCAGCAATGTGTACTGCAGTCTCTAGGAAAGCATGAAAATTTTTGGTTTGATCTTTAGAGTCCTCTTTTGTTTCCAAAAGTTCCCAATGAACTCTAAGATTAAGAATTCTATCTCTATTCCAAGAATCAATTATGGCATTTACCAGTTAACTAATGGTCATTACATATGACAAAAAAACCCACTAAAACATTGAAGTCCTGCTCTAATTGGAAAAGAAACACTCTAAAAATAAATAAACTAGGGTGTTTAAGTTTTATCAACAAATGAGAAAACAATCTGGGACTGGTGTAGTTATGTAATTTAAGAAAAAAATGCCAAAGGATGGAGATGTAGATAGGGACTAGTGCCAATGATATTAGATAATACTGCCACATAAAAGCCTATACATGGCCGGGCGTGGTGGCTCACGCTTGTAATCCCAGCACTTTGGGAGGCCGAGGCGGGCGGATCACGAGGTCAGGAGATCGAGACCACGGTGAAACCCCGTCTCTACTAAAAATACAAAAAATTAGCCAGGCGCGGTGGCGGGCGCCTGTAGTCCCAGCTACTCGGAGAGGCTGAGGCAGGAGAATGGCGTGAACCCGGGAGGCGGAGCTTGCAGTGAGCCGAGATTGCGCCACTGCACTCCAGCCTGGGCGACAGAGCGAGACTCCGTCTCAAAAAAAAAAAAAAAAAAAAGCCTATACAATTCTATCAGCGTTTATATGTGCATATTTACAATCTTTCAAGGCAGGAAATACTTTTCTCATATGCTTCTTCTTTACTATGTAAAGTAGTCTTTTATAGACTATCCTCTTGGTTAATATCAGTCCTTCCAATCAAGCATCCAATTGTAATCCTGGCTCCCTCCCTTGAATCAGTTTTGCTGGTTGTATATTAACTATACAGCCAGAACCATATAGTTATGATCTCCATCTGTAAAGTCTGATATTTTCAATGGCCCTAGCAAGATTTCCTTTGGGTACTTTGAACAGAGACAGAATAGGCAATTGACTATCCTGAAGCAATTACAAAGCTGGATTGTTCAATTTTGTATGGTGAGAATCTATTTGCCTTACGTCTCACCTAACATCACTGCATATAAATGCAATAAAACCTGTAGGCTCAGACTCAATCTTGGCATCACATATCAGAAAATTTTATCTTATCAAAAGCACTTCTCGGGTGAAATAAGCTGCCTATAGTTACAGAAATGCTTCAGCCATAAATGTGATTGCCATAAAAAATTACATTAGCTAAAGGTCTACCATTTAAAGAGTCAAAAAAGCTATCTAACATGCTCTCTAAAAAGAAATTCATAGTTTCTGCTGGTAAATCCCAAAATTAAAATACTTTTCAGTGAGTCAAATACTGTGAGTAACATAACTATAATTACTTACCTCGTGTGATCACTACAATAGCCTCCTAATTGTTTTCCTTTAATGGAGAATAGTAAACCATTCCAAACTAGCCTTGATACTTCTGCCAGGATAATCTTTCTAAATGGCAGTCTTGTCTGGTCACTCTCTAGTTTAAAACGATGACTCTCCCTGGGAAAAGTCTTTGGAGATCTTCCTCAGACAACAAAATAAGTCTTCTCATGATCTTACTCCAGCCAGTTTTTTCCAGCTACCCTTCTGCAATTCTTCCACTTTCACCGTACACTTCAGCAATACCTAATCAATTGCAGTTCCCTAGGTAGTTCTGCTACCTGATGCTCAGAGCCAGGAATTAGGGTGAAGAGAATGAGGCATTTGCTTCAGGTACAAAATTTAAGAAGATGCCAAAAATCGATAATAACAATAAATAATGTTTTAATGCAGTATTTTTAAAACCAAAATTAATGTAACAATCTGTAATAGGTAAGATTGTAATAATATAAATACAATATTGCAAGCATCAAAATATTATTTTTCTTCTAATAATCATTCCTCTTGCTTGACATATGTGTTCTGCATTTGTTACCTCTGCTCATCTTACTCATCCTTTAAGACACTCCTCTTCAAGGAAGTGATCTCTGATTTTTCTTTTCCCAGAAAGAACTCAGGGCTCCTTCTGAACTACCATGGTACCTTGTACATGCTTCTATTTATTCATTTTTCATCTTGTGTTTGTTTATTTCTGTACCAGTGTGTGTTAGAACACATATCTCTATAGACACTATGCTTATTCTGCCTAACATCTAGAGACTATGGTAAGCAGAATTCTAAGACAGCCCCATGATTTCCACTCCCACTGCTATTACACCCGTGATTAAGTTCCATTATATGGCAAAGGTAAGGGATCTCACCCCCTTGATTAGGTTACATTATAGAGCAAAGGTGGAGGGATTTTGCAGATGTAATTAAGGCTCCAAATTGGTTGAATTTAATCAAAAGGGAAATTATTCTGGATGCCCCAGACTTAATCAAAGCCCTTGAAAAGAGGGCTTAGGTTTTCTTTGCAGTCAGAGAATATCCTGCTGGCTTTGAGGAGCAAGTTGCCATGAGTTCTTCAGCTATAAGGAAATGAGTTCTGCAAAACAAACAAACAAACAAACAAAACAACTAAGTGAACTTGGAAGAGAAGCTCAAGCTACTCTGTGCTCTAATCTGTGCTCACACTACTGACCCACAGACACTGTTTTAAGTTGCTGTGTTCATACATAATTTCTTGTGAAAAATAGAAAACTAATACAGAGAATATTATATTAACCTCCTAAGTGAATTCCCTGTATACAATTTACCATTAAACTTTTGATCTGTTATACCACATCTATATTAATCTTTCTGAAGAGCTATGATTTTATTATTCTCTGCTAAAGACCTCCATTTAAAAACTCCTCATTTCCCACAAAGTAATGAAAAACTCCATAGTCTATATTCTCAGTGATCTTCTTCCAATTTGTCTTTCAAAACCTACCTCCCACTACTCTATAAAAACTTACTCCACTCTAATGAAATAATCATTCCCTCTTCTTACACATGATCTAGGCAATTATTGCCTCTATACTTTTGCTATATCTACAAACAATTAAATACAGGATGATAAGTGCAAAAATCAAAGCATGTTTAAGGAACATGGTAGTTCAGAAGGAGCCCTAAGTTCTTTCTGGGAAAAGAAAAATCAGAGAGCACTTCCTTGAAGAGGGGTTTCCTAAAGCATGAGTAAGATTAGCAGAGTTAACAAATGCAGAACACATATGTCAAGCAAGAGGAATGATTATCAGAAGAAAAAATAATATCTTATTTGATGAAAAATGAGGCTATAATTAGTAGATATAGCAAAACTTATTTTTCAGCAAATATGATGAAAAATATGAAGCTACAATTAGTAGATACAGAAAACCTATTTTTCAGCTCTCAATCCCAATTCTTAACTTTCATTATTATTATTTATTGAATGTATACTTTCTTATCTTTAAAGATAAAAGTTTTGCATTAGGTTGGATATAATAAGAGCATATTTTACCCAAATTCTCCCCTGTAAAGCCAACTGAAAACAATGAAGAACATAAAAAGACAGTGATAAATGCCTATAATTGATGTAGAAGACATCCATCCTGTCAATCAATAAACTATAAATAATCATCACTAAATATTGTGAAATACAACCATACTGAAGAAAGACTTTGAAAACATATAAGTACTCATGCAGAATGTGAAAAGCTAGAAGAAATCTCCATAGTCAGGTGGCTTATTCTAAGGGATAAATTTATTGACATATAAAGTACATGACAGTACGATAAGAGTGTCAATGAACTTTTATCGAGACCTCAGCCATAGACGAGAAAGGGCCAAATGAAGATAACCACTGTGTTAGTCAGGTTTGAGATATACACACACACACACACACACACACACAGATATGTGTTGCTTAATGTCAGGGATAGGTATAACCTATTGCTGCTAGGCTACAACCTTGTAGAACATGTCACTCTCCTGAATACTGTAGGCAATTGAAATACAATGGTATATATTCGTGTATCTAAACAGATCTAAACATAGAAAATGTACAGTATAATCATGACATATCAGATAAAAAATGGTACACATGTATAAGGCAATTACCATGAGTGGGGCCTGCAAGACTGGAAATTGCTCTGCATGAGTCAGTGGGTGGTGAATGAATGTGAAGGTCTAGGACATTACTATACACTACTGTAGATTTTATAAACACTGTGCATTTAGGTTACACTAAATTTATTTTAAAAAATTATTCCATAATAGCCTGGGTGTGGTCGCTCATGTCTGTAATCCCAGCACTTTGGGAGGCCAAGGCTGGCGGATCTTGAGGTCAGGAGTTCAAGACCAGCCTGGGCAATATGGTGAAACCCCATCTCTACTAAAAATGCAAAAATTAGCTGGGCATGATGACGCGTGCCTGTAATCCCAGCTACTGGGAGGCTGAGGCAGGAGAATTGCTTGAACCTGGGAGGAGGAAGCTGCAGTGAGCTGAGATTGAGCCACTGCACTCCAGCCTGGGCAACAGAGAGAAGCTCTGTCTCAAAAAAAAAAAATCTATATCTATATATATAGATATATAGATATAATTCTTTAATAAATAACCTTAGATTACTGTAACTATTCTTACTTTGTACAATTTTATTTTTTTTTAAATTTTGGACTCTTTTGTAATAAACCTAGCTTAAAACACAAATACATTTTACAGCCATACAAAAATATTTTCTTTCTTGATATCCTTATTCTGTAAGCTTTTTTCATTTTTTTTAACTTTTTAACTTTTTTGTTAGAAACTAAGACACAAACAAACACATTTGGCTAGGCCTACACAGGATCAAGATCATCAATTTCACTGTCTCCCGTCTCCATGTATTGTCCTAGTAGAAGGTCTTTAGGTGCAATAACAGGCATAGAACTGCCCTCTCTTATGATAACAATGCCATCTTCTGGAATACCTCCTAAAGGGCCTGCCTGAGGCTGTTTTACAGTTAAATTCTTTTTTAATGAGTAGAAGGAGTACACTATAAAATAATGTTAAAAGGTGTAGTATAGTAAATACATAAACCAGTAATACAGCTATTTATTATCATTGTCAAGTATTATGTACCATCCATAATTGTATGTGCTATTCTTTTACATTAATGCTAGCACAGTAGCATCACCTCAAACACATGAGTAATGCATTGCACTATGACCATACAATAGCTATGACATCACTAAGCAATAGGAATTTTTCAGCTCCATTATAATATGTATGCAACAGCTGTGTTTTTGTGGTTCATCATTGACTGAACTATGGTACATGACTGCCTACACACACACACACACACACACACACACACACACATTCTGAAAAGTATCAGGATCTGCTGTCTGCAAGCGGGAGACCCAGGAAAGCCAAAGAAATAATTTAGTCTGAGTTCCCAGGCTTGAGAACCATTGAATCCATGCAATAAACTCAGCCCAAGGTCTGAAGAAGATGAAATGTGATGTACCAGTTCAAGTGGTGTGGCAAGAAAAAAGGGGTAATTTCCTCCTTCCTTTGCCTTTTGTTCTTTTCAGGCCTTTAGTGAGCTGGATGAATGACCACTCACATTGAGAAAGGCCATCTGCTTTACTGAGTCCACCAGTTCAGATCCTGTCTCATTTAAAAACATTCTTACAGACATACCCAGAAATAATATTTAAACTGGAAACATTGGGGCTAGTCAAATTGATACATAAAATTAATGATGACAAGCACAGAAACTAACTTTGCAAGAAGCTGGTTGCTTTTGTGGCAAGATGAATGAAAAATGAGAGTGAGTAATCGCATATGAATCTACTGATCTTGCCAGTTACTTAAACATAAACAATAAGCCCACAATAATAATTGTAATATGTGATTTTTTTGCTGTAGAATTAGCAGACCTTCTATTGACTTAGAATAGAATCATGTTTCTGGGGTAGATTGTGTCAACTGAATTAAATCCAACCTGCCTGCTGTTTAGCACCCTTTGCAAATCTCTCTCCACCTACTACTAGTCTTTAGCAAACTGCTGGCTCAGAATAAATGTCCCAGATTTTAAAAAAAATATGAAAGTCTCCAACATTGTAATTACTCAAAGACACAGCCAGGAGAAAAGAGAAATATCAAAGAAATGTAAATAATTTCAAGCATAAATATCAGCATAATTGTCACAAAAGATAACTAAAAATGAGGTACAAGCACTTTTTGATAAAATCAAGGTAATTAAAAAAATTAATGTCATCCTGAAAGGAGACTTAAAGGTATAGACAAAAGTGATAAAAAATAGAAAAAGAAATAAATAGTAAGATGGAAAGTAAGATAGCAATAAATGGAAAATTTAAAAAGAGCTTCAGTTATTAAAATTATATTAAAAAACAGTAAATACAAGAGTAGACATTGCTAAAAACATTGTGAACAAAATAGGCTTCAGAAAATTGAACAAAATAAAACAATAAAATATTTTAAAAAGAATTACAGAGAAAATGACAGATCTGAAAGGCAGTCAGAAGATTCATAATGTGCACATACTTGGTGTTTCAGATGAAGTAAAAAGTGAAAGTGAAACAGGAGAAATATTAAAGATGTAGTAAAAGAAAACTTTCCAAAAGTTAAAAAAGACATGAGTCTAAAGAATAAATAGGAAAATTGTACCTTCGAAAAACTTCATACAGGATAAAAACAAAAATAAATGATAAAGTATACACAATGAAAGGGTTATCTAGGGAAAATATTCAATTTATTCATAAAAGCGAAAAATTCAGGCTGGCTTCAGGCACTTTTATTAAGTTTAAAATTGTGAAATGTGTGAAGAGCAATGTTACATAGTCCTCAGAACAAAAAAGTGTAACCCAAATGTTTTATACAACTTTCAAAAACTCTTAGAATACAGCACCCATGAGCTCTTAATGAAAAAAAGTTGATGTACATTCTTTCATAAATCACATAGTGAAAGAAATAAGCCTGGAAATAGGAATGAGTAGTAAATACATAAAAATAGGTAATTAGAAATAAAGAGGTATGGAAATTATGGAATACAATATAAATATTATTTATATTGTAATGTAAAATTATGCAACTATAATACAAATCTCAGGTATAAAAATAAATTAAAGAAATTTTAAGTGTGCTGTTTCTCTTCCTTTTTAATAACTTGAGATTAATTCAATATATAAATAATTTAATACAAGTTTTAGAAATTTAAAAGTTTGAAGTGACCTATAGAAAAATTAAAAATAGAAATATAGTCAAACCAAACTTGAGGCTAGTTTGGAGAAATAGATGTGGTAGACAGGAATGGAAATTAACTAGATACCTCATTTTTATTGATAGGAGATCAATTTATGGTATCTAAAGTTGACATATACAGAAAAAAATATTTAAATCTAATTAATATATAAAACTTTAGGCCGGGCGTGGTGGCTCACTCTTGTAATCCCAGCACTTTGGGAGGCCGAGGCGGGCGGATCACGAGGTCAGGAGATCGAGACCACAGTGAAACCCCGTCTCTACTAAAAATACAAAAAATTAGCCTGGCGTGGTGGCGGGCGCCTGTAGTCCCAGCTACTCGGAGAGGCTGAGGCAGGAGAATGGCGTGAACCCGGGAGGCGGAGCTTGCAGTGAGCCGAGATTGCACCACTGCACTCCAGCCTGGGCGACAGAGCGAGACTCTGTCTCAAAAAAAAAAAAAAAAAAAAAAAAAAAAAAAAAAAAACTTTAAAGACAATGTTCCTAAATACTAAAAAGAGCCCATAAACTTGTTAAATTATCAGGAGGAAAATGCACAAACATAGCAAATTAGAGAAATGTTGGTTTTAGAAAGGAGAATGTTAAATGAATAAATTGGGATTACATGTTCTCATTTCTGCACGTGTACATTGATATCCATGTATATGCATTGAAAGTTTCTAGAAGTATATGAAGTAGTGACCAATAGTAACTTCCTGGAAGGCTGAATTAATAGAAAAAGTTTTATTTTGTAAGCTTTTGATTTGTTTGTATATTTTGCTATGTCCATTTATTACTTTACAAAAATTAATAAAATATGTATCTATTAATCTATATCATATAACAATATATATTACATTATACATTGTGCAGTATATGTTATGGTGCAATATAGGTACATTGTACAATATATGCTACATAAATGTACACAACTTATTGTTCGATATAATCATTATATACATATAACAATATAGACCTTTGAAGAAGAACTATAATCACATTTGCAGTATGATTACATTGTCTCTATTTAAAGGGGAAGAAAACACACATGGAGATCAATCCAAGATTGTTATTATTATCTTTGTGTATATTATGAAGCCTTTTCCCATACACATATTTTTCTAATAGATTTTATTATATTTTACATAGAATTCTGTATCCCACTTTTTCAGTTGACTAACATAACATTTATTAAAATGATTCCATATTCTTCATATGCATAATTGTAATGTCTGGAAAATATTTCTTAAATAACCATACCATATTTATTTGAGTACACTATGAGTCAACATTTAGATTGATTTCATTTTTTTCATCATTGTAAATAATATTACAAGAAACATTTGTTTTCCAAATGATTATCCTTATTTAGTACATTTTTATTAAGGTAGATTCTCAGATGTGGAACTGTATCAAAGATATCAGTTATCATACTTGTGGACATTCTTTATTTCCCACTGGCTAATGTAATCTCTAAACTAAGACACCTTGGCACACTTCTTTACGATGTACTATACAAATTTATATTTCATAGGTGACTAATATCCAACCAACATATGAATATATAAAGTGGATATTAATCAATAAAAGACACTGTAACCAGGTTGTAATAACATTAAGCTATTGGTAAGAGGTCTACACTAGAGATGTCCAGTCTGTGATACTTCTGCTTCACACACCACTACTGTTACATCAAGATTTTCCAAGAGCTTCTGAGTTCTCAACTTCCTTAGATATTCTTTCTTAAAATTAGTCTCCTTGAGAGCACAAAAAGCACAATGCAGATTTGTTATTTCCACCTTCTTTGACAAAAACTTCTTTTCTTCCACTTTAGAAAGGAAAGGAGTAGCTCTCACTAATCTAGAATCTACCGCTGGTGAGGTGCCCTGGGTTGTATAAACCTCTATGACACCAAACAAAGGGGCAAAGTTTGGCGGAGATGCTGAAAAGCTGAATGACTCTAATGACTACCTGACAAATCTTTCTTGAAAGTCAAATGGTTTCCAAATCTTTGCTTTCAGCAAAATTGGGGAGGACCTAATCAAGGTGTCAGCTAATAGAGTAAAAGTAATTTATGCAAGATGACTGTGAATTTGGGCAAATATCTCCAAAGGAGATCAAAAATGGAGGGACATTGCTCCTTCCATTTATGCCCACTTATTTATATGACTATGATTCCTCAGGGCTTATATCTGTAAAATCCCAAAATAGAAGCAAAACTCAGGCAGCAACTATGTGATTCTTGGTAATATTCCACCCACTGATATCAGAACCAATGAACAAATAAAAGACACCTACCTCACTACAAGATGAATATCCAATAAAATATTAAATTCATGCTTCATAATTGTTAATCAAATGTGAAGTATAATACATTGTTTTGATCAATGTTGTGCTTATGCCAATTTCAATAACTCAATGTGGAAAATATTTTTAACATTTAACAGTCTTATGGTTACAGGAAACATTGAAAAATTAAATCTCCATTTATATAACTAATATATTTTAGCAAAGTATGTTAAGGTAATCAATAAAATCCTTTCAAGCATAAAATACATGACATTAGGATAAAACATTTTGGAGAAAGTAGAATAAAAATGCTAGCTTGAAGAGCAAAATTAATGCTGTTATATTTAAAACTGTTTATGTATTTTAAATGAATACTGGTGAGTATTTAATAATATGGTGTTTACATTGTATTGGAAAAATTTAAAGCATAATCTAACAGTTTTATTTTTAAATGTCAATATTTGCACTATGCATGAAATGACATCTTTGAAAGTGTTTAAATATATGATGACAAATTTCAGCTGCCAACCAAAAAATGTAAAAATGTATGTATAGTTTTACTAAATTATTTTAATGATACTCAAAACATTTCAAGGATACTCTATAAGCTGCACTCATTAATTTTGATACTTTATCATAATTATTATTCCAAGTATTATGCACAACAGACAACCTCACCTCATCCTTGAGCCCCACTTTATCCTTATGACACACCCCATTTTATCCTTATGACACACCCCACGATGGTCTCACCCCAAAACATTAACACCATTTAAGCTCTGAAACCATCTCTGACAACCATCAAAATCGAAGAATTAAATAGCACACATTCAGCAAAGCTAACTAATGAACTTTAGTGTTTTCCATTGATCCTGTCACTTTGCTCCTTTAGTACAAAGGAAAACCAAACGCAATCAAGCCAATTTCTTTTCTTTTTCTTTTTTTTTTTTTTTTTTGAGACAGAGTCTCGCTCTGTTGCCCAGGCTGGAGTGCAGTGGCACGATCTCGGCTCACTGCAAGCTCCACCTCCCGGGTTCACGCCATTCTCCTGCCTCAGCCTCCCAAGTAGCTGGGACTACAAGCGCCCGCCACCACACCCAGCTAATTTTTTCTATTTTTTAGTAGAGATGGGGTTTCACCCTGTTAGCCAGAATGGTCTCGATTTCCTGACCTCGTGATCTGCCTGCCTTGGCCTCCCAAAGTGCAGGGATTACAGGCGTGAGCCACCGCGCCTGGCCTATCAAGCCAGTTTCTAAGGTGAGCATCTCTTCTGACAAGAAATGACTCCAGATAGACCATTGATCTCTCCTGTTGCTCTTGCCACTCACAGCTATGGCTGTTGCCTCTCAGTCTTCTAGTGTATTCTACATCCCAGGGGCAACAATTAGGCTTTTGCTGTCTTCTTTCAAACATCCAACATGTTTGTTACAGGGTAAGACATTCCAGATGTGATGCAAAAAAAAAAAAAATCTTTTCAGTTAAAAATTTTCTTGAAAAGATTTCTGATTTTCCATGTCTGTGGGTTATTTAGAGTTTTATTCTAGCGATTTTTATTTGTCCTGGAATTAAATAATGGAAAGGATAGAAATGAAACTGATTTGAAAATATGCATTTAAAAAGTAATATGGAAGATCTATATAAGCCTAACAGGTTGTACCACATGCTTTTTACTCAAGATAAAGCGCTATTAAAATGCTCTTTGATAAATTGATCTATTGGGAATATCTAAAGTTCTTATTCTCTCAATGAGGAGGAAGAAAAAATGATTTCCTTTATGTAAATGGAGATGTTTCAAGGGTTTCCTCAAAATTAAATATAAGATTCAACCAGGGCATAACTCTCTGGCTCAAAAGGTGCCTTACAAACATGTCAAGCTGGAAGAAAATTGTATGTAATAAAACAAACCAGATTTTGATTGCTCTACTTCTTTTTCACCTTTCCAAAATATAGTCATAAAAATGTATTTAAATCAGGTAATCCAGTTTGAAATTATGGTGATTTTTAATGCTGAATCAAAAAGATGCTAAAGGGAAAACAACATTACCCATTTCCACCAAACACACACATCTAGAATTTGAACTCTCTACCTTTGCAATATGAAAGAAACCACTCAGACTTTCACAGAATTATTTGTGCACGTAAAACATACACAGCAGTGTTAAAGGTATTGAGGATTCAAGCTGAATAAAAAACAATCCATTCTAAGAGCTCACAGTCTATAGGGAGCTAAAATTATAAATTGTAAATTTATAATTGTATATTGTAAAAGGTAAATTTATAAATTGTAGTGCACTATGTATTTTAGTGAGAGGAATAATAATCATTTTCTACTACTGATTGTGTTTCTTCTACTTGATAGCTACATGCCAAGCATGTGACTTAATATTTTTAGTCTCCTAATGGTGTCCTAAAGTAGATCTTATTATCTACTAAATCTGAAGTTGAGAAAGAAAATGTAGTCAATTTTACATAACAACTATGTAATTATAGGCCAGGCATGGTGGCTCACACCTATAATCCCAGCACTTTGGGAGGCCAAGGTGGATGGGTTGCTTGAGGCTAACAGTTCGAGACCAGCCTGGACAACATGACAAAACCAAGTCTCTACTAAAAATACGAAAATTAGCCAGGTGTGGCAGCACACGCCTGTAGTCCCAGCTACTCAGGAGGCTGAGGCAGGAGAATAGCTTGAACCTAGGAGGTGGAGGTTGCAGTGAGTTGAGATTGCACCACTGCACTCCAGCCTGGGCAACAGAGTGAGGCTCTCTCCAAAAAAATAAAAGTATGTGATTATAGCATAAGAGATAATAAACGTGTGTAAAATGCATAGTGTAGCTGCTAGTACATTTTTAGTGTTTAATAAATGGCAGACACTAGTGGTTGGTCTTGTAACACAATTGTAAGTCAATAAAAAATGGAGAATGTCAGGAGTTCAAGACAAGCCTGTGCAACATGGAGAAACCGCATCTCTAAAAAATATATAAAAATCAGCCAAACGTGGTCACCTGCACCTGTAGTCCCAGCTACTCAGGAGGCTGAGGTGGGAGATTGAGGCTGTGGTGAGCTGAGATTTCACTACTGCACTCCATCCTGAGTAACAGAGTAAAACCTTGTCTCAAAATAACAAACAAACAAAAAGGGTATGGGAGTCAATGGAAAGGGGATTATGAGGAAAGACATTCTAAAAGAAGGGACAGCCACAATAGGAGCTAAATTTTGCATGGACGGCCATGCAGATGGTAAGGATTAGGGTATGAAATACTCTCTGCCTGACTTTCATGAAAACATGCTGCTGGATTTCCTTCTGCCTCTTTTCTTGTAATTTTTCATGATTTTTCTTAGCTGGATTTTCCTCTTCTATTCACTGGCTAATTCTGAAATATTTCCAGGGCTTTGTCCTCAACCCTCTTTGTTGATTCTTGTAATTCCTCAAAAGTGAACTCCTCCATTCCCATGACTTTAAATGCTACCTTTATGTAGGTAACTTTCAAATTTATATTATCAACAGTAGCATACCCTCTAAGCTCCAGGCCTGTATACCCAATTACATACTCGTCTTCTCCATTCGAATATCTCATAGGCATCCCCACACTTGTCTGCTCAAATATGAAAACATGTTTACTCCTAAAACCTGGATTTTCCCCTTTCATTACCATTAAAGTTTCCACTACTTATCAGTTGCTGATGCCAGGACGCTGGGGGTTATCCATAACGATTTCTTTTTTCTACCAACATGAAATCCATTAAAATCTGACATCAGCTTCACTTCCAAAAATATATTTCAAATCTATCTCACATCTCCCATTATTACCATCATCACTCATCACCTGATCCACACATGAAAACTTCCCTCTTGGTGTTTTTGTGTGGTATGGTTTAAATATGTTCCCCCAAAAAGCATGTGTTGGAGACCGAATTCCCAAAGCCATGGTATTAAGAAGTGGGAATGCTGACAGTATTAAAATTATGTCATGAAGCAGAGCCTCCCTTGCTAATGGATTGATGCCATTTTCAATGGAGTAGGTTCCCGATAAAAGGACAAGTTTTGCCCCCTTCTCTTTCTCTCCGATTCTCTCTTTCTCTTGCTTTCTTACCTTCTCTCTCTCTCTCTCCTTCTTACTCTTTGCCATGGGATGATGCAGCAAGAAGGCCCTCCTCAGATTCTGGTCCCTCAGTCTTGGATGTTCTAGACTTCAGAACAATGAGCCAAATAAATTTCTGTTTATTATAAAATACCCAGTCTGTCGTATTCTGTTATGGCAGCACAAAATAAAATAAGACAGAAAATTGGTACAAGAGTAACTAGAGTATGGATATAACAAATACACAAAAATGTGAAAGCATCTTTTGAACTGGGTAATGGGCAGAAGCTGGAAGAGTTTGAAGGAGCAGGCTAGAAAAAGCTGATATTGCCCTGAACAGAGCATTAAATGCAATTCTGGTGAGGGGTCAGAAGAAGAGAATAACTGTAGTAAAACTTCTTAGAGATTACTTAAAGTGGTCATAATCAGGTTGTTAGTAGAAATATGGATAGTAAAGGCAATTCTGATGAAGTCTTAGATGAAAATGAGGAATATCTTACTGGAAACTGGAGTAAAGGCCATTTTTACTATAGAGTTGCAAAAAATAAAACAAAAAAAAAAAACAAAAAACAAAAGCAAACAAAAAAAGAATACCCTGGCAGAACTGTGTCCATGTCCTAGGGCTTTATGGAATGCAGAATTTAAGACCAATAAACTAGGATATCTAGTAGAACAAATTTCCTTTATTTAAAATTTATTTCTTTTATTATTATTATTATCATCATCATTATTATTATTATACTTTAAGTTTTAGGGTACCTGTGCACAATGTGCGGGTTGGTTACATATGTATCCTTGTGCCATGTTGGTGTGCTGCACCCATTAACTCGTCATTTAGCATTAGGTATATATCCTAATGCTGTCCCTCCCCCGTCCCCCCACCCCACAACAGTCCCCGGAGTGTGATGTTCCCCTTTCCGTGTCCATGTGTTCTCATTGTTCAATTCTCACCTATGAGTGAGAACATGTGGTGTTTGGTTTTTTGTCCTTGCAATAGTTTACTGAGAATGATGGTTTGCAGTTTCATCCATGTCCCTACAAAGGACATGAACTTACCATTTTTTATGGCTGCATAGTATTCCATGGTGTATATGTACCACATTTTCTTAATCCAGTCTATCGTTGTTGGACATTTGGGTTGGTTCCAAGTCTTTGCTATTGTGAATAGT
This sequence comes from Symphalangus syndactylus, assembly GCF_028878055.3. Lineage (NCBI taxonomy): Eukaryota > Metazoa > Chordata > Mammalia > Primates > Hylobatidae > Symphalangus > Symphalangus syndactylus. The sequence goes on from NC_072438.2 coordinate 31,427,811, forward strand.
GCCACAATAAACATACGTGTGCATGTGTCTTTACAGCAGCATGATTTATAGTCCTTTGGGTATATACCCAGTAATGGGATGGCTGGGTCAAATGGTATTTCTAGTTCTAGATCCCTGAGGAATGGCCACACTGACTTCCACAATGGTTGAACTAGTTTACAGTCCTACCAACAGTGTACAAGTGTTCCTATTTCTCCACATCCTCTCCAGCACCTGTTTTTTCCTGACTTTTTAATGATCGCCATTCTAACTGGTGTGAGATGATATCTCATTGTGGTTTTGATTTGCATTTCTCTGATGGCCAGTGATGATGAGCATTTCTTCATGTGTTTTTTGGCTGCATAAATGTCTTCTTTTGAGAAGGGTCTGTTTATGTCCTTTGCCCACTTTTTGATGGGGTTGTTTGTTTTTTTCTTGTAAATTTGTTTGAGTTCATTGTAGATTCTGGATATTAGCTCTTTGTCAGATGAGTAGGTTGTGAAAATTTTCTCCCATTTTGTAGGTTGCCTGGTCACTCTGATGGTAGTTTCTTTTGCTGTGCAGAAGCTCTTTAGTTTAATTAGATCCCATTTGTCAATTTTGGCTTTCGTTGCCATTGCTTTTGGTGTTTTAGACATGAAGTCCTTGCCCATGCCTATGTCCTGAATGGTATTGCCTAGGTTTTCTTCTAGGGTTTTTATGGTTTTAGGTCTAACATGTAAGTCTTTAATCCATCTTGAATTAACTTTTGTATAAGGTGTAAGGAAGGGATCCAGTTTCAGCTTTCTACATATGGCTAGCCAGTTTTCCCAGCACCATTTATTAAATAGGGAATCCTTATCCCATTGCTTGTTTTTGTCAGATTTGTCAAAGATCAGATAGTTGTAGATATGCGGCATTATTTCTGAGGGCTCTGTTCTGTTCCATTGATCTATGTCTCTGTTGTGGTACCAGTACCATGCTGTTTTGGTTACTGTAGCCTTGTAGTATAGTTTGAAGTCAGGTAGCATGATGCCTCTAGCATTGTTCTTTTGGCTTAGGATTGACTTGGTGATGCGGGCTCTTTTTTGGTTCCATATGAACTTTAAAGTAGTTTCTTCCAATTCTGTGAAGAAAGTCATTGGTAGCTTGATGGGGATGGCATTGAATCTATAAATTACCTTAGGCAGTATGGCCATTTTCACGATATTGATTCTTCCAACCCATGAGCATGGAATGTTCTTCCATTTGTTTGTATCCTCTTTTATTTCATTGAGCAGTGGTTTGTAGTTCTCCTTGAAGAGGTCCTTCACATCCCTTGTAAGTTGGATTCCTAGGTATTTTATTCTCTTTGAAGCAATTGTGAATGGGAGTTCACTCATGATTTGGCTCTCTGTCTGTTATTGGTGTATAAGAATGCTTGTGATTTTTGTACATTGATTTTGTATCCTGAGACTTTGCTGAAGTTGCTTATCAGCTTAAGGAGGTTTTGGGCTGAGACAATGGGGTTTTCTAGATATATAATCATGTCATCTGCAAACAGGGACAATTTGACTTCCTCTTTTCCTAATTGAATACCCTTTATTTCCTTCCCCTGCCTGATTGCCCTGGCCAGAACTTCCAACACTATGTTGAATAGGAGTGGTGAGAGAGGGCATCCTTGTCTTGTGCCAGTTTTCAAAGGGAATGCTTCTGGTTTTTGCCCATTCAATATGATATTGGCTGTGGGTTTGTCATAGATAGCTCTTATTATTTTGAGATACATCCCATCAGTACCTAATTTATTGAGAATTTTTAGCATGAAAGATTGTTGAATTTTGTCAAAGGCCTTTTCTGCATCTATTGAGATAATCATGTGGTTTTTGTCATTGGTTCTGTTTATATGCTGGATTACATTTACTGATTTGCATATGTTGAACCAGCCTTGCATCCTAGGGACGAAGCCCACTTGATCATGGTGGATAAGCTTTTTGATGTGCTGCTGGATTCGGTTTGCCAGTATTTTATTGAGGATTTTTGCATCAATGTTCATCAAGGATATTGGTCTGAAATTCTCTTTTTTGGTTATGTCTCTGCCAGGCTTTGGTATCAGGATGATGCTGGCCTCATAAAATGTGTTAGGGAGGATTCCCTCTTTTTCTATCAATTGGGATAGTTTCAGAAGGAATGGTACCAGTTCCTCCTTGTATCTCTGGTAGAATTCGGCTGTGAATCCATCAGGTCCTGGACTCTTTTTGGTTGGTAAGCTATTCATTATTGCCACAATTTTGGAGCCCATTATTGGTCTATTCAGAGATTCAACTTCTTCCTGGTTTAGTCTTGGGAGGGTGTATTTGTCAAGAAATTTATCCATTTCTTCTAGATTTTCTAGTTTATTTGCGTAGAGGTGTTTGTAGTATCCTCTGATGGTAGATTGTATTTCTGTGGGATCGGTGGTGATATCCCCTTTATCATTTTTTATTGCGTCTATTTGATTCTTCTCTCTTTTCTTCTTTATTAGTCTTGCTAGCGGTCTATCAATTTTGTTGATCTTTTTAAAAGACCAGCTCCTGGATTCATTAATTTTTTGAAGGGTTTTTTGTGTCTCTATTTCCTTCAGTTCTGCTCTGATCTTAGTTATTTCTTGCCTTGTGCTAGCTTTTGAATGTGTTTGCTCTTGCTTTTCTAGTTCTTTTAATTGTGATGTTAGGGTGTCAATTTTGGATCTTTCCTGCTTTCTCTTGTGGGCATTTAGTGCTATAAATTTCCCTCTACACACTGCTTTGAATGTGTCCCAGAGATTCTGGTATGTTGTGTCTTTGTTCTCATCGGTTTCAAAGAATATCTTTATTTCTGCCTTCATTTCATTATGTACCCAATAGTCATTCAGGAGCAGGTTGTTGAGTTTCCATGTAGTTGAGCGGTTTTGACTGAGTTTCTTAATCCTGAGTTCTAGTTTGATTGCACTGTGGTCTGAGAGACAGTTTGTTATAATTTCTGTTCTTTTACATTTGCTGAGGAGAGCTTTACTTCCAACTATTGGTCAATTTTGGAATAGGTGTGGTGTGGTGCTGAAAAAAATGTATATTCTGTTGATTTGAGGTGGAGAGTTCTGTAGATGTCTATTAGGCCTGCTTGGTGCAGAGCTGAGTTCAATTCCTGGATATCCTTGTTAACTTTCTGTCACGTTGATCTGTCTAATGTTGACAGTGGAGTGTTAAAATCTCCCATTATTATTGTGTGGGAGTCTAAGTCTCTTTGTAGGTCACTCAGGACTTGCTTTATGAATCTGGTTGCTCCTGTATTGGGTGCATATTCTGTACATCACCATCATCAAAGACCAAAAGTAGAAAAAACTACAAAGATGGGGAGAAAACAGAGCAGAAAAACTGGAAACTCTAAAAAAGAAGAGCACCTCTCCTCCAACAAAGGAACGCAGTTCCTCACCAGCAACGGAACAAAGCTGGACAGAGAATGACTTTGACGAGTTGAGAGAAGAAGGCTTCAGACGATCAAACTAGTCCGAGCTGCAGGAGGAAATTGAAACCAATGGCAAAGAAGTTAAAAACTTTGAAAAAAAAATTAGTCGAATATATAACTAAAATGACCAATGCAGAGAAGTGCTTAAGGGAGCTGATGGAGCTGAAAGCCAAGTTTTGAGAACTACGTGAAGAATACAGAAGCCTCAATAGCCGATGCGATCAACTGGAAGAAAAGGTATGAGTGATGGAAGATGAAATGAATGAAATGAAGCGAGAAGGGAAGTTTAGAGAAAAAAGAATAAAAAGAAACGTACAAAGCCTCCAAGAAATATGGGACTATGTGAAAAGACCAAACCTACGTCTGATTGGTGTACCTGAAAGTGACAGGGAGAATGGAACCAAGTTGGAAAACACTCTGCAAGATATTATCCAGGAGAACTTCCCCAATCTAGCAAGGCAGGCCAACATTCAGGTTCAGGAAATACAGAGAATGCCACAAAGATAATCCTCGAGAAGAGCAACCCCAAGACACATAATTGTCAGATTCACCAAAGTTGAAATGAAGGAAAAAATGTTAAGGGCAGCCAGAGAGAAAGTTCGGGTTACCCACAAAAGGAAACCCATCAGACTAACAGCTGATCTCTCAGCAGAAACTCTACAAGCCAGAAGAGAGTGGGGGCCAATATTCAACATTCTTAAAGAAAAGAATTTTCATCCCGAATTTCATATCCAGCCAAACTAGGCTTCATAAGTGAAGGAGAAATAAAATACTTTACAGACAAGCAAATGCTGAGAGATTTTGCCACCACCAGGCCTGCCCTAAAAGAGCTCTTGAAGGAAGCACTAAACATGGAAAGGAACAACTGGTACCAGCCACTGCAAAAACATGACAAACTGTAAAGACCATCGAGGCTAGGAAGAAACTGCATCAACTAACGAGCAAAATAACCAACTAACATCATAATGACAGGATCAAATTCACACATAACAATATTAACTTTAAATGTAAATGGGCTAAATGCTCCAATTAAAAGACACAGACTGGCAAATTGGATAAGGAGTCAGGACCCATCAGTGTGCTGTATTCAGGAAACCAGTCTCACGTGCAGAGACACACATAGACTCAAAATAAAGGGATGGAGGAAGATCTACCAAGTAAATGGAAAACAAAAAAAGGCAGGAGCTGCAATCCTAGTCTCTGATAAAATAGACTTTAAACCAACAAAGATCAAAAGAGACAAAGAAGGCCATTACCTAATGGTAAAGGGATCAATTCAACAAGAAGAGCTAACTATCCTGAATATATATGCACCCAATACAGTAGAACAAATTTCGAAGCAAAATATTAAAGGAGCTGCACAGCAGCTCAATAAAATGAGAATGGAAAGAAATGTCTTAAATGCAGACTTTATAATTAAAAGGGAAGCAGAATACAAAGCTTTGGAAAATTTGCAGCCTGGTCATGTAAAAATAAATAAATTAATTAATTAATTAAAAAAATTTAAAAACCTGCAAGGGTGCCACCAAGGGACACTTTGATAAAGAGATTTGTTAACGGAAAAAACTAACTCTGTACAGTATTTTAAAGAGGTTTGTTCTGAGCCTATATGAGTGTCCATGGCCTGGGGAAAAAAAGTCTCAGAAGAGCCTGCAAAAGTGCATCTGAGGCAGTTTGGATTACAGTTTGGTTTTATACATTTTAGGGAGGCAAGAATTACAGGCAAGGACGTGAATCACTATATGGAATTTGCCCCCAAAAGGCCGGACATTTTGAAGCAGGGGCTCACAGGTTACAGGTGGATTCAGAGGTTCTTTACAGTTGGCTAAAGGAATAAGGCTCTGTTTAAAATTTAGAGTCAGCAGAAACATATGTTTTAAGTTAAGAATGCTGTGTAGCAAGATTGACAGCCTGCGGGCATGACTTAACCCTTGCCTTGAATGGCCTTAGGTTTTATTTTTAACTGTTATCTTATTGCCAGTAGAGTCTGTTTTGTCAGTCTTGTTTCTATTTCTGGTTAGTTGTGCCTAAAGTCCAGAAGAGAGGAGGTATAATAAGGCATATCTGAGCTTTCTTTCCATCGTTGTCAAGAACTCTGTTTTTCAGGTTTTTCTGGGGTCCCTTTGTTCAAAAGGGGGTTCGTTCAGTCAGTTGAGGGCTTAGGATTTTATTTTTAGTTTGCAGATTAGTACAGATAAAAGGAGGTCAGGTGCTATTCAAGACAATGGGAGAATGACCCCAATGGCATGTAAGAGATCTTGGAGGGAAGAATGGATTTGGGGGTTGAGCCGGGGCACACTCCACAGGCTTGCTGCCCAAGGCCATCTTGGGACTCTGCTCTCCACATTCTGGTACAGGGCTCCTTGGCCAGCCCAGCTGTGATTCAGGTTGTCCTGGGTGCAGCTCACGATGCTGCTCCAGATGGTGCAAGTGATAAGCCTTATCTATGTCCATGTGGTGTTAATTCTGCAGGTTTTACAGAGTGTACAAGGTGGGTGGCCATGGAAGTTTCCACTTGGATTTGGAAGGATGTATCAGACAGCCTGGGGGCCCAGGCAGAGACTTGCCACAGGAATAGAACCACCGCAAAGAGTTCCCACTAGGGCAGTACCTAGTGGAGCCATGAGAGTGGGGCTTCCATTGAAACACCAGAACTGTAGAGCTATCAGCATGCAACTCCAGCCTGGGAGAGCTGCAGGCATGATACCTGCTGCAAGCTGTGAGCACTGCTGCATGGGCTAGTCACAACAAAGCCACGAGACAGAGAAGCTTGAGGCCTTGGTGGCACAACCTTCACCCCCGTGTGCCCAGAAGGTGGGACATAGAGTTAGGAAAAATTCTGAAGCCTTAGGTTTACTGTTGGGTTTTGGACTTAAGTAGAACCTGTTACGCCTTTCTTCTGACCTATTTCTCCCTTTTGGAATGGAAATGTCTACCTTATGCCTTTCCCACCATTATGTTTTTAAGGTTGATAACTTGCTTAATTTCACAGGCTCACAGCTGGAGGGTAATTTGCCTCAGAATAAATCATGCCTTGAGTCTTACCCATATCTGATTGAGATGTGAGATTTTGGATTTTGGATCTTTTGAGTTGGTGCTGGAAGGAATTAAGACTTCAGGACTATTGGGATGGAATGAATATATTTTGCATGTGGGAAGGACAAAAATTTTGGAAGCCAGGGATGTAAGTTTATGGTTTGAATGTGTTTCTCATAAAAACATTTGTTAGAAACTTAATCCCAAATGCAACAGTATTTAAAAAGTGGGAAGTTTAAGAGGTGTTTAAGTCCCTTCCAATCTCATCCTCTCACCTTCTGCCATGGGGATGACTCAGGAAGTGGGCTCTCAACAGATGCCAACCCCTTGATTTAGGACTTCCCAGCCTCCAGAACTGATTTAGTTTGGATGTTTGTTCCTTTCAAATCTCATGCTGAAATGTAATCCCCAGTGTTAGAGGTGGGGCCTGGTGGGAGGTGTTGGATCATGAGGGCAGATCATTCATGAATGGCTCAGTGTCATTTCTTTGGTGATGAATGAGTTTCTGCTCAGTTAATTCATGTGAGATCTGGCTGTTTAAAAGAGTCTGGGACCTCTACCTTCTCACTCTCGCTCCCCCTCTTGCCATGTGATATACTGGCTCAGTCTTAACCTTACACCATGATAGGAAGCTTCCTGAGGCCTCACCAGGAGCAGATGCCAGCACCATGCTTCCTGCACAGCCTGTGGAACCACAAACTAAAGTAAACCTCTTTTCATTATAATTACCCAGCCTCAGGTATTTCTTCACAGCTGCACAACAATGTACTAATACAAGAATCGTGAGCCAATAGTTTTCTATTTCTTATAAATTACCCAGTTTGTGGTATTCTGTTATAGTAGCACAAAGTAACTAACACTGTGCTTTCACTCCTGTCCTCCCCTAACCACCCTCAATCTACCCCTAGAACTGTAGTCAACATGCTCTTTTTTTTAAGCCACAATTCTGATCTTCTCACTCTTCTGCTTAAAGCCTCCAATGACTTCCTATGTTATATGAAAGAAAGCCAAACTTCTTATTATGACCTGAATCATTATGACCTGTCATTCACGATAGGACTACTGCCTATTTCTTTAACCTTATCTTGCGATATCATTCGTATGCTCCAGAGACATTGGCCTTCTTTCAGTTATTCCCAGAGGTTAAGTTTTTTCTTTCTCAGGATGTTTACACACATTTACTACCTGGAAATATCTTCATCCATGGATTACACAGCTTTTCTCTTCTCTACATTGATCAAGATTTTTAACATCATCTCCTCAGAGAGGACTTCTCTAATTATGATAACTAAGAAGAATTATTGATGACAATTGTTTATTGCATCCGATCCCTTTCTCTCTCTTCACTCACTTTACAAATACCCATGTGTTTACTTATTTCCTATCTTCCCAATTGAAATGTAAGATTCACAAGGCCTGAGATTATCTATTTGGTTCGCTAAAGTATTAATATATCTAGAGCTTATCAGAATGTTCGACAATAGTTGATACTCACAAATATTTGCTAAGCAACTAAATACAAAATTAATGTTTTATTTAATGAATGAAGGAGGAACAGTATATGGACTTCCAAACATTTGGGAAGCAGTCAAACAAAACTACATCTTGTTTAACCCACCTGTAAAATAGGGGAAAAAATGACTATCTTTACTAAACTCTTATGGATAGAGTAAATATTATAAGAAGGAAATCGAGGTCGAAGTCTGGAAAGTTGAAGGCTTCAAATAATTGGCTTTTATTAGTATTTAGTTATTAGTTTTAAATACCTTATTATTATCCTAGATAATATAAATTCTGATTATTGATAACTAGATGCTAAAAAAAGTTCGTCTCTTCTTGACAATTGTGTACAATGTTCCAGTACAAGTGCATATATAGGAGTTTCTATGTTAATAAGAAAACCGAGTCAACATGACTTCATGGACTAAAAAGATCTTAGAACAACAAAAAATGGCCAAGTTCCACTTCCTGCCTAAGGCTGACTTAATGTGGAACTTCAGAAAAGTTGCTTGACTTCTGTGGGACTCAGTTCCTCCATCTGTAAAATGGAAACTCTTTTTCTTAGAAAGGACTCTGAAAAATAATTGAATGAGAGCAATCACTAATTGTCAAGAATGAGGTTGGAAATGAGGTGCCATCTGCATATTAAGGGCTATTCATTCTAATAAAGCACAAAGGTCACTAATTTACATCTTTCTCCTTCGAGAGACTCAGCCAGATGGTTTTGGAACACTTTTGCAGAAGTCTCTATTAGGCCCTTGCGTTGAGCTCATGATGTCCCCGGGAGTCGGCGAGAAAAAATTAATCTTTCACAATAATAGGTGTCCTGCAAGGGTAATAATATATTTCAAATTTCTCTGTATGCAGCTCTTTGGTAATCCATAGATAATGCTTGGCAAACAACAATTGAGATAAAAAGTTTCCTCCTTTAGTGATTTTCCTTTTGATCACCAAAGCCAATATTATTGGAACAGTGAGCCAGTGCTCATCATGCCCTGCTAATGGACTCAACCCAGACAACCCCCCGCCAGAGTGTTACATTTAGGAAGCTTCCTGCATTCCAATGCCCAATTCATCCTCTGGAAATATTACTTTAAACAAGTCACTTTCCTGCTTAAAGACCCTCAGGGCCAGTTACCCCTGTGGTCTTCCAGAGACATTGAAAAGTCAAGCCCATGAACGGAAGACCCCAGCTGGCATTCCAGACTCTTCATGTCACTGGCTTATCTTCTGGTGCTCTCCTTCAGGTCTCCCACAATATAGCCAAAGTGATCTGAACATTGGTTCCTGGTGCCACAGTCCACGTGGTTGTGCATGCTGATTCTTCTGGGCGTTTTATTTAAGCTAAACAGAGCTCTTTATTTTAAGCCCTCTATAAACCCTTCACTAACTGATCCTCTTCCTGGAATTCTCTTCAACCATGTATTCATTCAATACTTGCTTATTGAGTACCTACTATGTACAAGCCTTGGGCACAGAGCTGCAGAGACAACAGACAAATTTCTGACTCATGAAGCTTAAATATTGCTGAAGAGAGGTACCCCAGAAACAAACACAACAATGGTATGATAAATGTAATGAAGAAAAATAACAGAAGATAAGGCATGGCAGGTAGTAAGGAGTTGGGGGAAGGAATGTCAGGTATGGCCATGCAGGGCCTCTCTGGATGGGTAAGAATTGAGTGGAAAGCTGAATGATGGAAGGAAAACATCTGTGTGTGTATGGTGGTGGTGGTATGTTGGAGAAGGAGTTCCAGGAAAAGGAAATAGTTAGGAAAAGAGCCTGTCTTATTTGAGAGAACGCTTGGAATTTCAGAGGCTTGAAGTTACTCAAAATGAGTGAAAAAGGGGCAAGCAAGTAGGGGACAGAGGTAGTTATGGAGAGAGTGGAAGACTTCATGCCTGGTAGATGTTTTATTTCCTGGAGATGAGACACCATGAGTGGGTTTTAGGAAAGAAGGAGTGTATTAGTCAGGGTTTTCTGGAGAGACAGAACTGATAGGATATGGAAGTTTATTAAGGAGTATTGACTCACACGATCACAAGGTGAGGTCTCACAATAGGCCATCTGCAAGCTGAGGAGCAAGGAAGCAAGTCTGAGTCCCAAATCTGAAGAACCTGGAGTCTACATTCGAAGGCAGGAAGCATCCAGCATGGGAGAAAGATGTAGACCTGAAGATAAAACTAGTCTAGTCTTTCCAAGTTCCTCTTCTTGCTTTTATTTTGGCCACACTGGCAGCTGATTAGATTGAACCCACCTGGATTGAGGGTGGGTCTGCGTCTCCCTGTCCACTGATTCAAATATTAATCTCCTTTGGCAACACCCTCAAAGACACACCTATGATCAATACTTTGTATCCTTCAATCCAATCAAGTTGACACTCAGTGTTAACCAAGGAGTGATATCTTTTGACTTAGTACTCTAACAGTCCCCCTAATTTTTTTCCCTCCACTCAGGCTGCAGTGCTGAGTTAGGGGCTCCCTCCTTGCACTGCAGTCCAGAAAGCACTTCCTCATAGAAAGCTGGGGCAATTGTAGAGCTCTTATCAATCGTTTCTCTCCTCTGTCCTATAGTTCCCATTTTCCAATGCCTCACGACAATCATTTTGTACATTTTGACCTGTTTTCTTGTTATTTACAGCAGGAGGGCAAGTCCAGTTCCAATTAAGAGGCAGCTTTAAATGATTTGCTTTTGAAATTATTCTCTTTATAGTTTGAATGGTTATAAGTATTTTATTGTCTGTTTTAAAGGGAATAGGAAGATTTGGAAGGAAAATGTTTAGGTTGCTCAGACAATCTAGAAAAACCACAATCCCAAGAGAAGTTTATGAAAACTGTAAATTCAGAACACATTTGTCCTTTCTACCTATGGAGGCAGAGGTACATCTGATCACTTATTTAATTTATATATGTCTAAGACATCATATTGTGGGCAATGTCTGCTCCAGAAAGTCTCTTTCAGCTTTATTTAGTGCTGACACTAAAATGACCTAAAGATCATACCGCCTCTGGTGGGCACATTGCTGTCTTGTGGTGGTTAACGTTGTCTTCGTTATTATTATTTTTCACCTCCATAGGCCTTGAAGTAAGTTTTTGTTTGTTTGTTTGTTTGTTCATTTGTTTTTTGAGATGGAGTCCCGGTCTGTCACCCAAGCTGGAGTGCAGTGGCCCGATCTTGGCTCACTGCAAGCTCTGCCTCCCGGGTTCACGCCATCCTCCTGCCTCAGCCTCCCAAGTAGCTGGGTCTACAGGTGCCCACCACCACGCCCGGCTAATTTTTTATATTTTTAGTAGAGACGGTATTTCACCGTGTTAGCCAGGATGGTCTCGATCTCCTGACCTCGTGATCCACCCGCCACAGCCTCCCAAAGTGCTGGGATTACAGGCATGAGCCACCGCTCCCAACCTGAAATAAGTTTTGATTGGAAAGGGAGGACGGACTGTTAGAGGATGGAAAAACATGAATTCACAAGTTTAACACCACCAATTATTTCAAATAAGGTTGGCTTCAACTCATCTGCTAAAGCAATAGATCACAAGTCTCACTCTTCTTATTAATCCAGACATATAAATTTTGACTTTCTACCATTTGTTTTTAGTTTACTTCCCTCAATCCACACAGTATTTTTCCTTCAAGGCCCAATACATACCCAACTCCATTAAAAAGACTTCTCAATTCCTATTATTTCCTGTTGTGTATATTTATTGTTTATGATGTGTTTGGGCCCTTAGTCATAAACTCTGCTCTGAAGGGTTAGGTTATAAGGTGAATCAATATCCTTCCACCAAACCTATAGGCTCTTTGGAGCATTAGATATTTTTGTATCTCTCATAGTTCTAGAAACTAGGAACTCTCAGTAAATATTTAATGAATTGCTTAACATTGTTACATTTAATTGTATGGATCAATTGCTCATCATGAATGTCTTAGTTCATTTGAGCTGCTGTAACAAAATACCGTAAACGAGGTGGCTTCGAAACAAAAGAAATTTATTTCCCACAGTTCTGGAGGCTAAAAAGTCCAAGATTAAAGGCACTGGTAGATTTCATGTCTCATGAGAGCCTGCTTCCTGGTTCATAGATGGCTGTCTTTTCCCTGTGTCTTCACATGGCCGAATGGATGAGGGAGCTCTCTGGGGTGTCTTTTATAAGGGTACTAATTGCACTCATGATCACCTCCCAAAGGACCCACCTCCATATGTTCACATGAGGGATTATGTTCCAAGCTATGAATTTAGAGGGGACATAAGCATTCAATCTATCGCACTAAAAATACAGAAAAATATTTTAAAAGAATAAAGGCATTTGGTAAATTAAAGTAAATTAAAATAAAGTAAAAGTAAAAGACATTAACCAACAATCCACTGAAGATATTTGGCCAATAAGCCCACAAAACTATTTAGCTTTAATAGTTACCAAAGAAATGAAAATGGCAACGAGATATGTATTTTCCATTTTAAAAACAGGCAAGCATATTTTTAAGTAATAATATTCAATGTTAAAAAATTGTAGTGAGACAATAGCAAAGACTTGGAACCAACCCAAATGTCCAACAACGATAGACTGGATTAAGAAAATGTGGCACATATACACCATGGAATACTATGCAGCCATAAAAAATGATGAGTTCATGTCCTTTGTAGGGACATGGATGAAACTGGAAAGCATCATTCTCAGTAAACTATCGCAAGGACAAAAAACCAAACACCACATGTTCTCATAGGTGGGAATTGAACAGTGAGAACTCATGAACACAGGAAGGGGAACATCACACTCCAGGGACTGTTGTGGGGTGGGGGGACGGGGGAGGGACAGCATTAGGAGATACACCTAATGCTAAATGACGAGTTAATGGGTGCAGCAAACCAACATGGCACATGGATACATATGTAACAAACCTGCACATTGTGCACATGTACCCTAAAACCTAAAGTATAATAAAATAAATAAATAAAAATAATAAAAAAATTAAAAATTGTAGTGAGAATGGAACATCTTTTTACTAGAGGATGTATAAATTAGCACAAACTTTCTGAAAGTCAATTAGCAATATATATGAAAAGCTTAAAACAATTCGTATCGTTTTATTCTATTTCTAAAAATCTACCCTATGGGAATTATCAGAAATTTGCCAAAGAAATGTGCAGGAAAGGATGTTCCTCAGCATTATTCCTAACAGTGCATAAAAAAGCAAGTATCAACCAATAAGGGAGAGGATAAATAATAGTACATATAATAAGATTTTTATGTAGCCATTAAAAACAATGTTTCAAAGAATATTTAATGGCATACAGTATGACATGAAGTAAAAAGTCAGGCTACAAATCCATATATAAAAATGCCAGCAATTTTGTTAAAGTCTAGCTCCACAGGCAGAGAAAGTAAAAAAAAAAGATAGACAAAATATTTAAAAAAACAACAAATAATAAGATTATCTTTTTATTTCCAGATATATTAGTAATTACATTAAATGGAAATGGATGAAATACCCTTCTGGCTCTTATTCTTTCTAAATGGAAGTGCTTATTTAGTTATCGTCTCTCTGTTATTTACTATTCATTTAGTGGCTTCAATGGAAATTACAGTTCGCATTGTTGACCTTAAATTAACAATTTTTACTGTCTCAAAGACAATGCAAGTAATAAGACTTTTAACCTCATCTTTTGTGCTACTACTATCTTTTTGGTTACTATGTTTCAATAGGCACTAGTAAATGTTTGGCAACCAGTTATCTAGGGAAATTGCATGCCTGTATATGTGCATGAATTGAATTTACTTTATCCTCCTATAAAGGGTGAATATTTGTACTAAGTGTACAAATAATAAAATATATAGTACTGTGTATTGTAAATTTCATATAGCCAATTGATTCTTACAGAATGCCTACATTTAATTTTTTCTAATTCTTGCATCCTTAGTCAAACTATGGTTGATATTCAGTAACACAGTATAATTATAGATGAACAAAGTATAGTTATGATATGAATGGGTTCATATCTTAGTAATATTAATAATCACTATGAAAATGAAAGAATGAAGATGTTTTGATCAAACTTTGAACAATGTCAGAGTTTGACACATGGACATTAGCAATTTCTTTGCAAAATTGAATAATAATCTGCATAACCAACTTTTTCTTCATTACTTTCTGGACAATGAATAAAGATAATAAACCAAGTTTTGAGTTGTGGAGTTTACCAATTTCCATGATGTAAATACTCTCATCATGCCCAACTCTAAATTACAATGCAACATCACTGAATGCATGTTGGGAAGAGATGTGCAGTAGTAGTATACCACTATGTAGTAATTTCACCATAAATTTTTTTTAAGAGACTAGGTCTCACTATGTTGACCAGGCTGGTCTCGAACTCCTAGTCTCAAGTGATCCTCCCATCTCGGCCTCCCAAAGTGGTGGCATTACATGTGTGAGCCACTATGCCCAGGCCATCATCATAAAGATTTAATAGAAGCAAATAACCTCAGGAGCACAGATATAATAAAATATAGTAAAATAATTAGGAAGTGATGACTTTTGAGTATTTATTACATTTGTTTTTCATATCATGTATTATAATTGTATACAATTTAATTTTTAATAATGGTTAAAAAAATAAGGCATTTAACAACCAGCTTACAGAATTACTGAATGTTTAGCAGTAAGTTTCTACAAACCAGTGCTATCTGGCTCCAGTACATCACTGGAACTTATATATCCTTCAACTCCTCTAGATGTTATTATCATCTTAAACATTTATGCTATTCATGTATTTACTCTTTTTGATGACTTTTGTTTATTACTGTATTGTCATGCTTATTTTAAAGAATAATTTCTCTTCTTCCTGAAGGTCTGCTTTTGGTATTTATTTTAGTGACTGTTGGTGAAAAATTTTCACAATTTTGTCTATGTGATAGGCAGAATAATGGTCCCAGAAGATGATCACACCCTAATCCTCAGAACCTGTGAATGTGTTACCTTTCCTGACAAAAGGGACTTTGTAAATGGGATTAAGAATATTTACCTTGAGATCAGGAGATCATCCTAGATTATCCAGAGGATCCAATCTAATCACATGAGTCTTTAGAAGTGAAGCACCATTGACAGTTTCAGGAAATCAAAGGGTTGGCAGCTTGGGAAAGATTTTGACAACTGTTGTTGATGTTGAAGATGGAGGAAGGAATATGGAGGAACTCTAGAACTTTGATAAGACAAGAACATGGATTCTCTCCTAGAGTCTCCAAAATTGAACGCATCCCTGCCAACATCAAGATTGTAACACAGCAGGACTAACGTTGGGCTTCTGATCCATAAAATTATAAGATTATAAATTTGGATTGTTTATGCCTTGAAATTTGTGGCAATTTATTATGGCAACAAGAAAATACTAATGCAGTTTGCAATACCTTTACTTTCATTTTTGAGGCACATTTTTGGTGACATTTAAATTCTAGGTTGGCAAATACTTTTCCCCACAATTTAGAAGTCATTCCATTATCTTCTGGCTTCCATCATTTCTGTTTAAAAATCAACTATTTTTCTTAGCACTATAGCTCCTCCTTTGAAAATAACCTGCCTTTTGTTGCCTGGTTTAGTCTTCTTTTTTTTAAGTTTGACTTAAAATTTAAAATATTGTTAGATATTGTTTATTCTTTTTTTAAAAAAATACTGTAATTTGCCTAGTTTTTTTGGTATTTATCCAGTTATGGTTTCCCTACACTCTAAATCAGCAGCATAATATCTCATTGGCTTTGAAAAATAATTTCTCAGGATCTGTTCAAATATATTTGTGTTCAATCATTTCTCTTTCTCTCACCTACTGTGGAACTCAAGTTTCAAGGATGTTACACATCTGTATTGTGCACTAGATATCTGCTATGCTTGATTTTTGTATTTTGCATCCTTTTTTTCTCTCTGTGTCTCATACTAAATATTTTCTACTGCTCTATCTTCTCATTCATGAATCCTATCTTCTATTTAGTTTAATCTTCTGTTAAAAAATCTATTCGGCTCTTAATATCTGTTATTTTCTTCTTCAGTATTAAGATTTCCATTGATTTCATCTCACATATTTAAGTTCTATGTCAATATTATCTCTTTCCACCTATTTTAACATATTAATCTTTCTTATCTTAAGGTCTCTGTTGGGTAATTCTAATAACCGTTTCATCCAAGGTGAATAGATATATTTTTAAATTTTCTATCTTTCTTCTCTTTGGGGTCATTTGGTTCTGTTTATAGTAGTTACTTAACCAAATGCTAGATATTGCATGTGAAGAATTCTAGAGATTCTGAAGATGTCTCTGAGATGTACTTTTCTTCTGGCCAGTAGCTAGAATATGGTCCTATCACCTTAATCAGTCAGGGCTATTTTTCACTGGCCCTTATTTCTAGGGTATTGCCCTTTCAGGCTCTCAAGAAAGCCTGGACTGTACTTAGACTTCTCTTTCTTCATTGCTCAGATTTCAGTTTTATTCCTCAAGCTCCATAAAACTGATTGTTTTTATTTAGTTTATCAGCCTCTCAGAAATGTCTCTCTGAAATCTTGTCTTTCAAATCCTGATTACCTAGGTTGTTCTCTATATCTTTAAATAACTGGTTTTTTCCCTTTGTATTTTATCCAGATTTTATAGTTGGTTCTAGTGAGAGGTTTAGCCTGATACCAGCTATTCCATTAAAGCCAGAAGCAGAAGTGATTAAGGCACTATGCTTTATCCCTGTATGTACTTAAGGTTTAAGGGAATGTTGTCAAATAGTAGCTGACTGGATATTTGGACCAATTTACATAACCCTCATTAGAACTGCACTTACTGAATTATGCTTTGATTTTATGCCATCTCCCTACACTATTGGGTACTAAAAATTAATAGTCCTATGAAAAGTATTATGATATTATTGTTAGATATGTTCTTGAGGAACTTGCTTATTATGACAGTAGTGTCCTCTCTAGGAGTGCGCTCAGGAAACACACCATGTGGCTGTACTGCCAAGAATAGTTGTCCTTTGTCGTATCAATTGGTCTGTTTTTATTTCTGAATTTACTATGTTCCGTAACTGCTCAGGGTTTTGTTTTGTTTTCACATTTGGTTGATAGAAAGGTTAGAGGACATTTGTAGTCTATTCATATTAAGTCTCTATGATATATGATTTAGTTTTATTCCTCACTACTTTTTATGGTCCATCCTTTTTTTTGTTCCTGTTATACCTGCTTAGAATATTTTATTTCATTTTATGTATTTTTGATTGTTACCTCAGGTTTTTAATGGAACAAGATAGAGTACAAGTAAATTATTCGATTTTTTACAAAGTGTTTTCTGTAACATATATTCTTTCTCAAAACTGTCCTTGACCACATTTACATTGGTAAGAGTGCTTTGGTAAATATAACATATACATACATAATAAATATTTTATACTTTAAATAATACATTTATGCATTTTATTTAGTTATTTCATAGCTAATAAAATAGTACAAATATTAATTAACTCTGCCATGACTACAATAGATAAGGAAACCAAGACACAGAATTAGACAGCATGTGAAAAGTTAAAATCCGAGCCAAGTATCTTTATTCCACGTAATGTGAGTAGAAAATAATACATACATAGAAGTGGCTTTGCCTATCAAAAAAAAAAACATGCCAAGACCTTGGATGCTTATTCCTGCTGTCTTTCTCCCTTGCTTATGAGAGTCTTCAATTAAACAGTACAAATATTTTCTTAAGTATGATAATACCATTTTATTTTAGCTTAGTACTTACAAATCCTTTCTTTGCTTATCACCACACTTTTTGTAAAATAAGAACCCTTTAATTTGCCTTTCACACATTTCTGCTTAAAGGTACACCTTCAAATGGATCAAACTTAATTGCGTTGTGGCCCTTAGCTAGTTCAAATTCCTCAATCAATTCACCTCAGACTCATCTTCTTTCAAGACTAAACAACCCCATTTTTCTTAATCTCTTCTCATATGTTCAGTAATCCCTTCCATTTCATTTATCATTTCTGTTGCCCTATGCTCTCTCCAATTTAGCTATAATGTTCTTCAAATAAGGTCCTCTATCAGATGGACACATGCTTAAAACTTCCCCTTCCACACTCATATTAGGCCAACTAAGAAGCTGCTCTGGTAATTTCAGTTTGCATGGTTATTATAAGTCCCAAATCAATGAAATGTTAAAGGCAATATTCTAAAGACCTGGGAACAAATGACATTTCCTATGTTAATATTTTAAGATGATACAGTGTTTTGCCTAAAAAAAGAAATGCTGTGTCTTCAAAGCCCCCGAAATGAAGCGCTTTGCCAGCAATGTGGACTTTGTGATATCCATATTGAAGAGCTAATTTGCAGTTTCAGGAGGCAATGTCATAACTGTAAATGATTAAATATAGTTCCTTTTTCCAAAATGCCCAATTACTCTTTTCAAGAGGTTATCTATCATTATCAAGGAGATGAGTTTGACGTGAATTCAGGGTCTTCGTATTAGTGAATCAAATTCATCATAAGATGATACCTGCTTGAAAAATAAATAAATAAACAAAAATGTAAATGTTACCTAAGGATATTAGTCTGAAGCTCTCTAAGGCATCTCTATTAAAAAAAAAAAGAAACATTGGTATAAGAAGCATCAATTACAAAAACCCCTGAGTGATAAACAGCTACTTTCATGTAAAGAGTAATTGCTGTCTCCAGAGTTGACCCAGAGAATCTCTGTGGGGAGTGAATGTAATAGTGTAGCTGGAGCCATATGTCATGGGCATCTCTATGCACTGATGGAAAAGACTTATTTGGGAATGAGTTGGAGGAAGTCATGTGTGTTCATACAAAACAATCTTGCCATTCTTTGATAAAGAACACAAATTCTATAATTAGATTCTTAAGGGAATGACACAGTGGTAAGAACAGTAGTTGGGCAAAGCAGATCACTGGTTAGATCTTGAGAGCAAGTGCTCAACTGAGACGGCAGCAAGAGCATGGTTGAACAGTCAGTTTAAAAGGCTTGGCTTATAGACGCTGCCAATGGTGCTAAGCATTTCAAATGCATTTGGCCGTTCTGACGCTTGGAAGTCAAGAGAATGACTAGCTTTGTATTGTTTAGTGGCAAGGGACAGAGTACCAATTTTACTAGTTTAAAGGAAAAAAATGATAATTTGTTGGCTCTGGCAACTGAAAAATTTGATCATGTTCTGGTTTCAGACACAGATGGATCCACAGGAAATCAAATGGTATCCTCAGTACTCAGTCTTCATCTATCTCTTTACTATGCTTTTCTCTGTTGTTCCCACTGTTAGGCAGGGTTTCCACTCGTGTTGGCAAGAGAACTGCTAGCAGCTCCAAGGTTATTTCTACATCCTAGCCTCTCAGCAACTCAGGAGAAAGAGTCCATTTTTTTCCTAATCATTTTAAAAGAAGTCCAGAGTGAGTCTCACTGACTCTGAGTGGTCTGGCTTGGTTCGTATGTCCACCCCTGGGTTACCCCTAAGCCCTGCTCAAGTCACCTTCTTGAGGCCAAAAGATGACCTCCTCTAAGTTGTCCCACAGGATCACATTAATATTTCTCAGTGGAAGAATTATGGTGTTGATTAGAAAAAGAAATGAATGAAAACAAAGAGAAAAAAAAACCCTGTTTAATTCACCATAGAATATAAAGGAGAAGAACTACTTTGGGAAATCCCATAGGACTATAAAAAGTAAGAATGCAATCCCTCTCCACATCTAAATACTTATGCATATTTATGACTACCACACTGCCCCAGAAATGTTTAAAATGTTATTGAGAACAAAAATCCCAATGGATGTCTTTGGTCATTTCTTAGCATAAATTTAAGATTGGCAACAGACACAAGGTCAGTTACATCAACAACCCTAGAAATCACTCATTTTTTCTCCTTTGCTTATTTCTTTGTTTGTTGTAAAGGATAGATGCACCCTGCTAAATGATTTATAAACTATATCCCGTTTAATAATTGAAACAGTTCTGGAAGGCAGTAATATTGATAGCTTTTTACACGTGAGGAAACTTGGTCACAGGAGGTTAAATGGCTTCTTTGTGGCTCCACAACCATTGATGGCAAAACTGGGATTAAGATACCAATTTATTTGACCCCTTTTCTACATAATGCTGACCTCAACGCTCTAAATTAGCAACACCGTTTGAAAAGCATAGAAAGTAAACTCTAGTTTTATTGTTAAAAGTAAAGCTCTTTTTATAATCACGGTATGCAATACTCCAAAACTTTAGTTTACAATGGTTGCTAGCCTTTACATAACCATTTGAAGAGAACTAAGAGTTTATTCAGAGCTCTGCATTTCTGAGTTCTGTTCAGGCTGGCAGTCATTACTGGATTAAGGCATGTGGTAATGAGTGTGGTCTAAGAGATTGGACAGTATTAGTTCAAAACCCATTTCTACCACTTTCTGGACGTATGAATTCAAAGGTTTTTTAACCTCTGTTTTCAATTTTTCCAAATATTAAATTGGTCCGATATTTGTACCTATTCCTGATAGCAATTTTGAAGATTAATTATGGGTGACAACTATTTAAAACAGTCCCTTGTACACAAAATTCACTTGCCAAATGTAGTTTTACTTTTTTTTTCTTTTTCTTTTTTTTTTCTTTAATTTATTTAGAGACAGGGTCTGGCTCTGTTGCCCAGGCTGGAGCACAGTGGTGGAATCATGGCTCACTGCAAGTTCAAACTCTTGAGCTAAAGCAACTCTCCCACCTCAGTTTCCCAATTAGCTGGGACTGCAGGCACATGCCCCCACATCTCTGATTTTTTGAAAAATGTTTTTTGTAAATATGGAGGTCTCATTTTGTTGCCCAGGCTTATCTTGAAATCTTGGTCTTTTCCCAACTCAGCTTCCCAAAGTGCTGGGATTACAGGCATGAGCCACTGTACCCAGCCTGGGTTTATTATTACCGTTATTTATTGTTTTATATTGTTGTTGCTGCTGTTATTATTATTAAAAGCAACATTATATGACATAGTTATCAGAATCCAACAAATCAGAAAGCAGGGTCTATGTGTTCAAGTTGATAAAAACTGATGTAAAGCAATTTTTTGTTGTTACTGGAGCTTGAAATATACAAATCCAAATATACACAGGGGATTGATGACTAACATTTATACTTCAGTCATCAAGAATGGGTTCTCAGCAGGGAAAGAGGTTGAACACTACAAGAACAAAAGAATTGGCCATTGCAATATCATCAACTCTGGGAATTTGTGTAGTTGCTTACCTTCCTGAAACCTCAGTTTCCACATTTGTACATTTGGGATTATCATATCACTTAAAAAGAGATTTAAATGAAGCAATGTCATAGTTTATGATATATGTTAGGTCCACAACATGACTTAGACGTTAACTCACATCTTCATGGATACAGGATTCTGTCTGACCTTTCTGACCCTAAACTTTTCTCTTTCCATTATCAATGTGTTTCAAAACCATATATATACATATATATATATATATATATGTATATATATGCATATATATACATATGGCCATTTTCCAGGCAAATAAAATTTAGAAAGTGATATGGTTTGGATATTTGTCTCCTCCAAATCTCATGTTGCAACGTGATTCCCAGTGTTGGAGGTGGGGCCTGGTGTGTGGCAATAGGATCAGGAAGGTGGATCTTTCATTAATGGTTTAGTGCCATCCCCTTGGTGAAGAGTGAATTCTCACTAGTTCATGGGAGACCTGGTTGTTTAAGAGTCTGGGACCTCCCCCTCTTTTCTCTCTTGCTCCCTGTCTTACCAAGTGACATGCTGGCTCCCTATCACCCTCTGCAATGATTGTAAGCTTCCTGAGGCCCTCACCAGAAGCAGATGCTGGCATTATGCTTCCTATACAGCCTGCAGATCGGTGATCCAAAATAAAACCTCTTCTCTGTATAAATTACCCAGTCTCAGGTATGCCTTTATAGCAATGCAAAAATGGACTAACACAGAAAACTTTTAACTTATTTAGGCTACGTGTTTTTAAAAAGCAATTGACTTTAACGTGTATCATATTTTTCTTCCTCAACTACCTGTTCTAATTCTTTCTCTATTTTGGCCAACACCTTTGGCTGCTGTGAGTGGTTTACTGAATGGAGTGAGCCAAGCCCTCATTCCTGAACCTCGCCATAAATTCCACTCAGTATCTGCCATAGACTGAATGTTTTTGTAGCCCCCAAAAGTCATGTTAAATTCTAATGCCGATGTTTGGAGGCCCTGCCTCCAAACACCATCACATTGGCATTAGAATTTAAGATGAGCTTTAGGGGCTACAAAAAGGAATTAGTGCCCTTTTAAAAGAGGTCCCAGAGAGGGCTTTTGCCCTTCTGCCATGGGGGCTACAAAAAGGAATTAGTTCCCTTATAAAAGAGGTCCTAGAAAGAGTCTTTGCCCCTTCTGCCATGTGTGAACAAGAAGATGGATGTATGTGAAATGGGAAGTGGGCCCTCGCCAGACACTGAATCTGCTGGGGCCTTCGTCTTGGACTTTTCAGCCTCCAGAGTGGTGACAAATAAATGCCTGTCATTTATCAGCCACACAGTTTATGTGCTCTTGCTATAGTAGTCTGAATGGACTAAGACAGTGTCTTTTACCAACACTGATACCATTAATAACTTAGAGTTGGCCATGGTCCAAGCAGCAGGGTCACTTGCGTGAAGCGCAAATCTGCAACAGAACCCTTTTGTGTTCTGTGCCTCACTCATAGAAGTCTGTCTTTTTGGTCATCCAGGATAGGGACTGGAGCAATATTACCAAGTATAGAATTGGCTGTTTCCTGAGCCTAAAGACCCCTGTGACATATTTTGCTTCCTTTGTCACTATGTGAGGTCCAAGATGCAATTATTTGTCCTCTAATCTGAAAGGTATGTCACAGCATGTCTCATACCAGTGGAATCCTAAAACCTTCAATGAAATATTGGTCCCTTTAATCTTCATCATTATCTCCTATTCTCTTGAGGGTTTGTGTCTTACTAAGGCTGGTAATATACTTGCCACTTCTTCTCATTCCCACCAATGAGCATGTGTCATCAATAATGGGCAGCTGTGATGTTCTGAGGTATGTCAAGACAGTCCAGCTTTCTTCAATCTATACTTTGACAGAATGTGGGAAAGTTTTCACATAGTTCTAGGGCAAGCCTATAAATGCATGCAGTTGTCTCTTTTATGTAAATACAGGCTGTTTTTGATCTACCCTTTTATTAGGGATGGCAAAAAATTAAAAAATCATCCATCAGATCAATGGCTGAATACCATGTGCTTGAGGCCATTTCTATCTGCTCCGGCAAATGTGCCACGTGTTACACTACATCTGCAATTGAGATACTACTCAGTTGAATTGTCAGTAGCCTACTATTAACTTTCAGAATTCATCTGACTTTTATAAGGTACAAATTGATGAATTAAATGGCGATATGATAGAAACCACTATTCTTGTATTTTTTAGGTCTTTAGGTGGCACCAATGTCTGCCATTTTTCTATTTTTTGGTTTTGCTTTGTTTTGTTTTGTTTTTCCACAGCTATCTTGGCAAGAGAGGGAGGCTCAGTTTCAGAGGCTTCCCTTGGCGTTCCTTATTACAGTAGCTCTTATTCCACAACTTCTGGAACCTATATGGAGATATAAATAGTAAGAATGTCTATTCCAATTATACATTCAAGGACTGGGACATTATCACTGTGCCGCTCCTTGGACCCACTGGATGCACTGTGAGCCAGACCTAGGGCAGAACACTTTTTACTACTTGGCTGACATGTGCTTCATGTTCACTAGGAGGGGACAATAACGAAGCTTTTGATCCCCAGGTTTGAATGCTAACTCGGAGTCTCTGTTCCTAAAATATTTGTACATCCCTTTCCTTGTTGTGAATGGCTGAAGTTCCCTTTGAGAAATATAGAGCAGTGGTCCTCAACTTTTTTGGCACCGGAGACCAGTTTCATAGAAGACAATTTTTCCAAGGCAGGGTTGGGGGAGACTTTTAAGGATGAAACTGTTTCACCTCAGATCATCAGGCATTAGATTCTCGTGAGGACCGTGCAACCTAGATTCCTTGCATGTGCAGTTCACAATAGGGTTCCCGCCTCTATCAGAATTTAATGCCACTGCGTATCTGACAGGAGGCGGAGCTTAGGCAGTAATGCTCACTCGACCACTGCTCACCTCCTACTGTGCAGCCCAGTTCCTAACTGGTACCAGTCTGAGGTCCAGGAGTTGGAACCCCTGGAGAGAAGACAATACTGGAAACATTGCTGTATTGCCACAGTGTTCTAGGAGGCTTTCTCCTGAAAAGCTGGCCTCTCCTCAGTCAGCAGTCTGCAGATGTGAAAACTGGCCTTCAATCTAGCAGCTCGGGAGGGGATCATGACTTTTATAGGGTGGCTACTCTCAGGCTGTTGATGATCCAGTCATGATTTCTTTTGTTAGAGTAGATCAGCAATTATTCTTTTGGCTATTGTTTGTTTACAATATCCATAGCTCTCTGTAGGTGATGTCCTCCTGGCTGCCAGTCCAACCCTAGTGCTCTTTATGATAATTATGCCTAGTTGGTGTCTGAGAATTAGACACTGCCGCCTGCCCTCTTTTATTTGGAATCATATTATTCCCAATGCTATAAGAAGCCCAATTTTGTAACAGTATATCCAAATACTGAGACTAGCCCTTAGAGGACAACCATCACTCAGTTTCTCAATGATGCTGACACCATTTTCACCAGTGACCTCTTTATTACTTTGGCAAATAAAATGTCCTCTGGGCTCTCCCAGAGAACAATCACCCAGTGTTCAAGCTTATGTAGTATTATCGACCCTAACATGCCTACTTCTTGGAGCTTTTTGAGCTCTTCTTCCATAGTCTCACATGAGAGTTATAGTATACCTAATTCATTTAATGTGGACCATAACTTTAAGCTTCTGAGAACTATTCTAGCAGTATGTTAGCACAGCCTCCTATGCCTAGGCAAGGGTGTTAAATCCCCCCGGGAATACACTCACAACTAATATGGCATTTACAATCATGCCAGTCTGATTTCAAACTCAATGTTCTTTGATTCATTTTCCCTTATTTAGAAAGTTTTGCATTTTTCTAATTTATGTAGATAATAGACAGTTTAACATCTTTCTTAGGAGTAATTTGTGTTGTTTTTTTTAACATAAAGTCTTAATATAAATGTTCTTTGTCAATGTTTGCTCCAAAATGCAGAAAGAATGAGTATGAATACTCACTTTCCTAGCTGATTTCTGTGAATTGCCCTCATATGCATATGGGGGAATATAATTAGGATAACTTTGATTTTTATGAGATTCAGTAGGTTCCTTCTGAGTGTCTGAAATAGATTAGGAGGTCAATCAGTTTTATAGATTAATAAAAGATTAAATAATCATAAGTAAATAAAAGATTGAATTTAATTTGTTGGCTCTGTTCCCTGATCAATACCAAACATCTAGAGCAGTGCCTGGAACATAGTATATAGTACTCAGCAAATTATTTGTTGTAAGAATGACCAATAGAGAATGGTGGTTATATGTTTGCATATGTGTGTATATATATGTATATATATAGTCTTAATTTACATCATTTTAATTAATATATGCTTATCTTAAAATATTTAAATAATATAGATACCTATAGTGAAAGTTGTATTTTACCCAAACTCAATTTATTTAATTCATTCATGTAAGAGTCTTTCAAGTGGCAATGCCTGTACAATGTGCAGCAGACACAATACTTAGCAAAAATAGACTTTTTCTCAAAGTAACCACTGTTATTAGACTGGTGTTTATCCTTCTGGATTTTTGTTTTTTGATTGAGACAGGATCTCACTCCATTGAGACAGGATCTCACTCCAACACTGCAGACAGTGGTGTGATCATGACTCTTCTTCAATTCCAAGCTATCTTCCTACCTCAGACTCCCAAAACGCTGGGATTACAAGCATGAGCCACTGCTCCTGACCATCTATTTTCAAACACACACACATTCATGTCAGTTACATATTATTTCATATACGTGAAATTAAACTCTACATATGATTCTGCAGCAAGCATTCCGGGTTGAACTAGGATATCCAAACTTCTTTATGTCATTGCAAACATAGAAGATAACAATATATGCCTCACCAAGATAGACAGGTTATAACTTAATATAGACATTTTCTTTCTAAAATGAATTCTTCAGTGACATAATACCAAATCATGAAATAATATTTTAATAAGATATTAGATTAAGATTGCTAAATTTTAATCTATAATTTTTGTCTACATATTATTGAATAGTAGGTTTATAAATTTTTTTATCTATCCTTTTCCAATGTTGGCATAAGAATTATAACAGCTTTATAGAATGAGTTGAGAAGCTCTGCATTTTATTCTAAGAATTGGGATAGTTTTTATATGAATGAAGGACTTATTTGCTTACAACGTATAAGCACCTCACCTATAAAACTGTCTTGGTTTATTGCCTCTAGTGGGAGCAGGGGATGGGGAATGGTAGAATGTGATCTGAATCTTTCCTGTGATTTTCAGCCTGTTAAGATTATTTTTCTCCTCTGGAATCAATCTTGGTCATTTGTATTTTTCCAGAAAAATCATCCATTTCATCTTGATTTAAAATTCCATTTTTCAGGCTTTTTTCTCTGTAGCTTATATCAACTTTCTGATTTAAAGTGAGTTTGTGATTTCTCTCCCTATCATCTTGACTGGACTGTTACTGCAGCAAGCTTCTCCCCTGAATGAGAGGGCTAGTAGAGTGCTGTATCTGGTGGGCAGGGCCTATTAGCAAGCTGACTTCTTTAGGGTTTGTGAATTGATCAGAAACAGGCGTGAAATTCACTCCCTCCCACAAAATGTCCAGGGGAAGGTTGCCATTACTCTGAATAAAACACATCGATGTGCTTCACATTTTCGATACTAGGTGAAGCTGCCTTTTCTTTTTTCTTTATTATTATTATTATTATTATTATTATTATTATTATTATTATTATCTTTCTGGATCTATTACGAAGGTCGGAAATCATAACACACTCTGGTTTATCAGTCCTGCCTGACACATGGCTAAGAGCTCTCACCAGAAATACGTCTTAGTTTTAGCTAAGGGTGCTTTGCTGCAGGCAGCCACTGGACTGACTTTTCCATAGCAAAGCCCTAACACTTCCCTCATGATCACCCTGCTGTTCATGCTCTCCCTGCCTCTTCGTTGTGAGCTAAGCTTCCTCCTGCTCCTCGTTGGTAAAAACTCCTCTTGCCTCCAAAGTTGTGATTTTCTCTGGTTTAATTTCTGTATTAATTTGATCTCTTATGCTTTGTAACTTCCAGAATTTTTCAAAATTTCTGTTTTGCGAATAGCATTCTTTTATCTGTTCCAGGTCTGTGACAAATGTGTACAACTTTTACAATATTGACCTCACCCTTGAAATTTATCATTAACGGTTATTTTGTTATCTTGTGGAATTAAGGAAACTCTTAGGAAGCTAGAGATGACATGTGTATCATATTCACTTCCTAAATGCATCTATTCATGTGGGAATTATAAGCAATTTTGTAGTTCTACTTATACAACTATGTAATTTGTGCATAATTTATAAAATTTGTCCTTGTTCTTTGAAGAATCATTTTCAAAATCTTTCATATTCTGGTAAAAACTGCCACTTTGGCAGCCTGATGGGGAACTTGTTTGGAGATGGTGATTGGAAAACATTCCTACCACCATACAAAGCGTTCCTGATGTATGTCAGCACTTTGTGATTTTAAAGTATGTGCATATTTCACCACCCAGATTCCCGCTCATGATAAGTGACATGTGGACTTTTAGGCTCCCTGCTCCAGGGACTGTCTTTCGTACTCAGACCGTGAAGTCCTTTCAGATTTCAGCAGCATTACTCATCTTGATTATGCCACCAGTCTCTTTGATGGGAGGCTCACCTGCTTCCTTTAAGAATAAGGATGCCATTTAAAGTTTAACTTCCAACATTTAAGGCACTTAAGGTGCCAGGTCCAGTTTATTTACAGCTTCTGATCATGAGTACTTTCTGTGTGGAGCATGCACTTCGGCCAGGATTACTTCCCTCCAGTTCCCTCACCATCCCTGTTGACATGTGAAGTAGGCACCCTTTCCCAAAACTACCCAATACCATGGCTGTTTGTTGGTGTCTGACCTAAGCAAGATCTTTGATTTTGTACTTATTGAAATTCCAGTAGTCTAACTGGAGAAGTGTTTGAAGACTATATGCAGGAAAAATGTTAAAACTTGAGCCCCTTAGGAAAATTCAATGCACACTTGCCACTGTGAAATCCAACTTTTATTAAGGTTTTAAAAATGCTATATAATCTGGTTTGGGGCCGACCAAACAAGTAAACCAAAATGGTTAATGGGAGGTAGAAAATTTTCTGTCTTTGAACAATATTGGTTGTGTTTTGTTAACGACTGTCGCGATTTTTAATGTAATTCTCCTGGGAAGAAAGCAGGGTGTTTGTGGCGTAGCAATGCCTAGGCAGGGACAAGTGTGGTGTGCCCTTTAATTCTCAGTTTGTCACTAGGAGCTGTCTGACCTTTGTCATCTCACCTGTCTGGCCATGAGCTTCTACAGCTGTGAAATAAGCTTTAAGTTTCCTTTCATTTCTAAGAATCTGTTGTCTGTGCTACTGATTGTGTTTTTTGTTTTATGATTAGGCTCTGAGAAAGTTATGAAAATTCCCATACAAGTAAATAGACAATCATAATAATGACAAAAACAAAAATTAGAATCTACAACTTCATTTTTCCCCCTAGCAAGTCTGTAGTTATTCCAGTATTGTCTACAGGTATCTGATTTTATGGGAGTGCCATATTTAAACATTCATTATCAACTCATGCAATCAGACTTAAGTGCACCTAAGTACACCATCTGTCTTTTTCTTTCTCATATATTCCTCTGTAGTCACACATGGATATCTGCTATTCTAGTAGTGTCTGGAGCCTATTTAGCTGCACCAGTTACAGTGTAATCAGCAGAGAAGGCATTCCCTTCCAACCTCTGATTTTCAGAATTTAACAGCACCAACGCTTATAATGGCTCTATCCTTAAATGTGATACATTCACGCTTTTCTACACAGGTGTATGTTTTTTGTTTTTCGTTTTTTTCCCAATGCTCCAGAGGCAAAGTCTATCTTTAAGGGAAGAGTTCAAGCTTGGATCTCTTTTTAAAAAGCCAAAGGATGACAGAAAATGTTTTACAAATGCAAGCGGTTTCTGGTCAAGCTGCACAGTCATGCAAACCGTTTCAAGGCTGCTGGCTACTAGGCAGGCAGAGAATGGTTGGAAGGCTGCTGGCTGTTTCATCACTATAGTCCCTGGAACAACAACCTGGGCCTTTGCATGGGTTCTAAAGCAGTGTTATTCAGACAGTGTGCCTAATTTTGACCAAAAGAGGCATCAGTTCATTCTCTGCAAAACAAATCAGAAAATATCTTTTCATCAGTGATGACTTGATGACAGTGGAACCCAAATGTATGAGATGCCCATGCGAAGTGGTAAGACTTGCATTTTGGTGGCCTAATGCATAGAAATGAATAGGATATGTGGCTAGAGTTGAGGCCACATAAAAACCAAATAAGATCCCAGCATGTATTCTGAGAAAATCAACCATGTGCCATTGAAATAAAATTCCCCAATGAATGTTGATTCTTGACCCTCAGCCTTCTTACTATATGTGGTCTATGTGTGGTCTCTTGGGACAGAAATATTTCTGATGAAACAGGGCAACTGGGCTTTGAAATTCAGCAGCTTTCATTTTAAGTTCCATCCCTGCCACTAATTATTTATGTGATTTTGATCTGTTTGCTTAACCCTGTTAGTCCTGGTTGCCTCATAAGTGATGTGGGAATTACAATATCCATTGTTCATAGTTGTTGGAAAAATTAGCAAGAAATATTAGAAAAAAAGTATAATGTGTCAAATGTATGCTTAGTTCTGCATAAGCAGAGAAATTAAAAAAATAATATATAGCACTAATATGCCAGGCTCTATTCAAATAACTCGTATGTTGTTGTAGTTAATCCTCACAACAACCAAGAGGTAGATATCATTAGTATCTCCATTCTCCAGATGAGAGAATTGCAGCAAGGTTAAGATGCCTGAGTACATTCAGCTGGTACTTGGTGAAGTCAAGTTTTGAACCCAGGAAGTCTGATGTAGTCCAGGCTCACACATCAAATACCCTTTTGAAGGAAGTTCTTTTTGAAGGAAGCCAAACAGTCATCCAGCCATGTTGCCCAGTGTATAAGTATGCTAAAAAATAACATTTACTATGCCTAGCTATCCACAGCTCAATGGGAATCACAGTGATTCTCTTGCCATGACTGGTTGAACTACTTAAATGACCTGGCTCAAGAACTGCCCATCCAGAAAAAGGCCAGCAAGTGATGATTTAGCCAAATGTAAAAAGTGGGGTGATATGGTTTAACTGTGTCCCCACCCAAATCTCATCTTGTATTTCTCATAATCCCCACATGTGGTGGGAGGGACCTGGTGGGGGTAATTTAATCATGGGGGCGGTTTCCCTCATGTTAGTCTTATGATAGTGGGTAAGTTCTCACAAGATCTGATGGTTTTATGAGAGTCTTCCCCCTTTGCTTGGCTCTCATTTCTCTCTCCTGTCTCCATGTAAAAAAGGATATGTTTGCTTCCCTTTCCACCAAGATGGTAAGTTTCCTGAGGCCTCCCCAGCCCTGCAGAACTGTAAGTCAATAAAACCTCTTTTATTTATGAGTTACCCAGTCTTGGGTATGTCCTCATAGCAGTGTGAGAACAGACTAATACAGTAAATTGGTACCTCAGAGAGTGGGTTGCTGCTATAAGGATACCCAAAAATGTGGAAGTGACTTTGGAACTGGGTAACAGGTAGAGGTTGGAATAGTTTGAAGGGCTCAGAAAAGGACAGGAGAATGTGAGAAAGTCTGGAACTTCCAAGAGACTTGGAGGGCTCCGAAGACAGGAAGATGTGGGAAAGTTTGGAACTTCCTAGAGGCTTGTTGAGTGGCTTTGACTAAAATGCTGACAGTGATATGGACAATGAAGTCCAGGCTGAGGTGGACTCAGATGGAGATGAGGAACTTCTTGAGAACTGGAGTAAAGGTCACTCTTGCTATGCAAAGAGACTGGAGGAATTTTACCCCACCCTAGAGATCCATGGAACTTTGAACTTGAGAGAGATGATTTAGGGTATCTGGTGAAAGAAATTTCTAAGCCTCAAAGCATTCAAGAAGCAGAAGTGCATAAAAGTTTGGAAAATTTGCAGCATGATGATGCAGTAGCAAAGAAAAACCCATTTTCTGGGGAGAAATTCAAGCCAGCAGCAGAAATTTGCATAAGGAGGAGCTGAATGTTAATCACCAAGACAATGGAAAAAATGTCTCCAGGGCATGTCAGAGACCTTCACAGCAGCCCCTCCTATCATAGGACCAGAGGCCTAGGTGGGAAAAATGGTTTCCTGGGCTGAGTTCATGGAACCCTCTGCTGTGTGTTGCCCAGGGTCTTGGTGCCCTGCATCCCAGCTATTCTAGCACTGGCTAAAAGGGCCAAGGTACAGCTGAGGCCATTGCTTCAGAGGGAGCAAGCCCCAAGCCTTGGCAACTTCCATGTGGTTTTGGGCCTGCTGGTGCACAGAAGCCAAGAATTGAGATTTGGGAACCTCTGCCTAGATTTCAGAGGATGTATGGAAATGCCTGGATTTCTAGGCAGAAGTATGCTACATGGGCAGAGCCCTCATGGAGAACCTCTGCTAGGGCAGTAGGGAAGGAAAATGTGGGGTAAAAGCCCCCACAAAAAGTCCCCAGTGGGGCACTGCCTAGTGGAGCTGTGAGAAGATGGCCACCATCCTCCAGCCCCCAGAATGGTGGATCCACTGAAAGCTTGCACTGTAGGACTGGAAAAGCCACAGACACTCAATGCCAGCATGTAAAAGCAGCCAGGTGTGGGGCTATACCTTGCAAACCCACAGGGGCAGAGCTTCCCAAGGCCATGGGAGCCCACCTCTTGCATCAGCATGCCCTGAATGTGAGACATGAAGTCAAAGGAGATCATTTTGGAACTTTAAGATTTAATGACTACCCTATTGGATTTCAGACTTGCATGGGGCTTGTGGCCCCTTTGTTTTGGCCAATTTTTTCCATTTGAAACAGGGGTATTTACCCAGTGCCTGTACCCTCAGTGTATCTAGGAAGTAACTAACTTGCTTTTGATTTTACAGGCTCATAGGCAGAAGGGATGCCTTGTCTCAGATAAGACTATGGACTTGGACTTTTGGCTTAATGCTGAAATGAGTTAAGGCTTTGGGGAACCATTGGGAAGAGCATTATTGTGTTTGAAAGTATGAGGACATGAGATTTGAGAGGGGCCAGGGCTGTAATGATAAGTTTTGGCTGTGTCCCCACCCAAATCTCATCTTGAAATGTAATCCCCACATGTGGTGGGAGGGACCCAGTGGAAGGTAACTGAATCATGGGGGTGGTTCCCCCATGCTATTCTCATGACAGTGAGTAAGTTCTCACAAGATTTGATGATTTTATAAGCAGCTTCCCCCTTCGCTTGGCTCTCATTTCTCTCTCCTGCTGCTATGTGAAGCAGGACGTGTTTGCTTCTCTTTCCACCAAGATAGTAAGTTTCCTGAGGCCTCCAAAGCCCTACTGAAGTGTGAGCCAATTAAAACTCTTTTCTTTATAACTTACTCAGTCTCAGATATGTCCTTATAGCAGCATGATAACAGACTAATATATAGAGCAATACAACTTTTTCACTAGGGAATGTGAATAAAGAAATGTAGAGAGAATTTGTCCTTAAGCATTTGGAATAAGAGTTGAACAATAAAGAGGCTGTGGTGGCTGAGTTTAGTCATGGTAGTATCAGTGTTATTAAGCCCACATTGAATGCACCATGATACTTTAAAGTACCAAAATACTGGTGTTTTTTTTTCTATGATATCACTAACTCATGCACACACAAAAATGTGAAATCTGAGCCATTTAAAACTTTAGAATCATACAAAGAGGTTAAAGGAACAAAGTGGTACTCTGAAAGTGTTCTAACCATATTCCTCCCTTGATAATAACCCTTCCCAGGTACTTTGTTGATGTTTTCAATTCTTTCCTAGATAAGCCTCTTTTCATATATTTATGAATCATTTGTATACACACCAGTATAAATTTGAGTTTCTGGTTACTTCTGGAGGCCCTGATGGGGCTGGCTTAGAGTGATAGAGCAGGTGCCTTAAGGAAAATAGCAGAATGATGAGGAAAGGGGATTGGGAGAGAGGAGGGCAGAGGAAAGGTGGGAGGCTCTCCCATACCCAATTTCTAGCTCTTTTCCTAGCCTAAGCATCTCCCTTCCCTCAGTGCTGGGTTCTCTCCTTTTTCCTGCTCCTTTATCCTCATAAGTCAGATCCATTTTTTAGATTCTCATCACTGCCATTCCTCCAGCACTATGAATACTATCATGTATCTTATCAAGGGCCATATTTCCCAATAGTCTTCCCTGTTGATACTTTAGCCAAAAGGTCAGAATAGCCTCAGTCCTCTCTATGGTAGAACAAAGTCTAAAGACAAAATGTAGAACTGTGTTGCTCAATACAGTAGCCACCAATTATATGTAGGTAGATCTTGAACACTTGAAATGTGGCTAGTCCAAATTGAGACCTGCCATAAGCATAAAGTACATACTAGGTTTCAAAGACAGCACAAATAAAATAATTAAATAATCCAATGCATTTATATTGATTACCTGTTAAAATATTTTGGAACTGATTTAAATAAAATATACTATTAATATTAATTTCACATGTTCTCTTTTTTAAAAAAAATTTGGCTGCTAGAAAATTTAAAAATCATATATATTTATGTTGGGCAGCCCTGGAGTAGAAGTTGATAGTAATCATATTTCACTTTTTATTAAAATACTGTAATGAATATTAATGTTAATACAGCCATTTTGAAGTCACATGAAATAAATACCACAATGCTGGTAGGGTTATTTTGCTTTATAGCAATCTCTGTGATGTATTATATGCAAATTAAAATTAGGAGAAATGAGTCAGCAGAAACACTGAAAAAAGAAAAATACACAGAACAGTTGAGGATCAAGAACCCAACTGCCTAAAGAACAGAACAGGAACAAGCTGTAAGAAGGTAATGGCTAATAACACTGACTAATGGCCAAAGGGCAAGGGTCCTCAGCTACAGCTCTTGAGGGTCTCACCTTGGATCTGGAGCCATTTGCCATTTTTCAGTTTCTATTCTTTCTGAGGTTATGCTTGTGTAGCTTCAGAGGCAAACTTTTTTTTATTAACCAACTTCAACATGTAAAGCACCTTTCTTCTGCTAGGGTTATAATAGTGAACAAACCAAGCAGGGCTTTGCCTTAACATAGCTTGCACTTTTGGGGAAAGAAACTATTATTATAGAAATAATCAGTATTTGATAAAAACTAAACTAAGCATTTACTAAGCCAGAAAAATTGACATAGTGAGAAGGTCTTCTAAAGGCAATGAAATAGGTTGATGCCACAAAGAGTTTTTGTGAAGAGATGACTACTCATTCAGAAAGTGACAGTTGAATTGGGACATGGAAGATGAGAGAGAGCCAGTCATGCAAAGAGCCAGGATTAGGGAGAGGAAGGGGAGAGCATTCCAGGCAGGAGGTAGCAGCAGGTGCAACATCCCTAAGGCAGAAAAATTGTTAGTTTGTTGCAGAAACAGTAAAATCGGACTGGAGGGAAGGAGAGTGGTGTGAGAAAACATTAAAGAGTCAGACAATGAATCAGGTCATATAGGGTCTTGTATGCAATTTGGATTTTCTTCTAAATGCACTGGAAAACTATTGAAGAGTTTTAAGCTGTGGAATTGCATGACCAATTAGGAGTCTACAGCAGTGTTTCAAGTAAGGTGTGATAGAAGCTTGGATTTAAATAATCCCCAATTCTTTCTAATCACATAGGGTTGTGCTATTTTATTAAATTTACTAGGAAATAATAATGTTCAGCTACTTTTTCAACGTCTAATTCTACTTTTTTTTTTTTTTAAGAGACACAGTCTCACCGTCACCCAGGCTAGTGTGCAGTGGTGCGATTTTTCTCACTGCGGCATCAAACTCCTGGGCTCATGTGATCCTTCCATCTTAGCCTCCTGAGTGTCTGGGACTAAAGGCACATGCCACCACACCGGGCTAATTTTTTTTTTTTTTTTTAGAGAGACAGGGTCTCACTATGTTGCCCAGACTATCAATTCTATTTTTATTGATTACAAACTTACATACATTCTTTGAAACAAATTTTGAAAATGTGAATAGGCACCAAGAAAAGAAAAATAAATTCATATTTCCACCATGCAGATCACAATTGACATCTTAGAGTGCACTGTTCCATAATTTATAATTTCTACATATTTGTATATATACAGAAATAGAATCAGATGTTATATACTTTTCAGAAAACTTGTTTTTTACTGACACTGAGAATGTATTTCTATATTATTAAATATTCTCCTATAGCATCACAGATTACATGGCAATTCAACTGTATGGATTTTTAAAAATTGACCTGATATACTATAGTTAGGAATTTATTTTGCTTCCAATTTATTATTATTATATATTTTAACAATATAATATGTCATGATGATTACCATCCTCCTCTAAATAAATATTTGTATTCACCCTTAATTATTTACACAGGATAAATTTCAAATCATGTAATGCTATCATAATTTCAAACTATTTTCAAATTTTTAAGGTTTTTGATACAAATGCTATTTTCTTCCTAAACAATTTACATTTATATCCCTAATATATGAGGATACAAATTTCCTAGAACTTTTGAACACAGAGTATTATAATTTAAAAATTATTTTACTATTTAGTAGGCAATTCATAATATATCTCACTATTATTTTACTTAAGCTATATGTTTGAAATTTGTATTTCCTTCTGTCTAGTGAGGTTGAATTTTTTTCATATGCTTATTGACCATTTACTTTTATTTTCTTACAATTGCTTATTCATATTCATTTTGCTATGGAGATGCCCGCTCAGCCTGGTCTTAAAGTAAATAAAAGGATAAAGAAATGGTTATCAATTTCTGAATCATGAAGTAGAATCAGGAAAAAACATTCTATTAATTAATGGCATAGCTAACACAATTCCTGGAAAAATGATAATATCAGTAACTGACAAGATTCCAAGAGACTAACCTACAAGAACATTGTTCAACACAAAATTTTCTTCTCCTCTATAATGTTTGCTGAGAATATTCTCAGAGGTCCTTAAGGATTCTAAAATACTGTGTATGCCATATTTCACGTACTCTTATTTATAGGAGGCTCCACTTGGAACATTATCTACTCAACTTGTTCAAGGTTCTGGTCTCCCTAAAACACAGCTCAAATTAAAATATGAAATCTAAGTACCTAGTGAAAGAAAGAGGCGTATCCTACCAGTTGCAAAACCTAATATTCTCTGTTTAAAGTTAAGAATTTCAAATTAATCATTTGTTTAATTAACAAATGGTCCCAAGACACTTTGCAGAAGTTTTCTTATGGGCCAGAATTCTGAACTGTATCTTAATCCTTGACCATTTCTCACATAAAACAAATTATTTTATCAAAGACGCCAAACACTAGTACTTTAGGCTCCAAATACAGGAGGCTTACTTTCACTGAGAGCATTACAATTGATCTCAGACCAGAGTGAGCAGGGCTCAGTAGAAAGGTAAGGTGAGATTAATTGTCAAGAGATCTGGGTTCATGTACTGGCTTCATGTTACTACTGACTTGTCTCCCTGGGTAAGCCACTTAGATAAAGTAATACTTTATTTTTCTGTAAATGATATTTATTCTAAAAAGTTATTGTGAGATGAACCAAGTTACAAAATGTGAACTTACTAAATGAACTCAAAAGTTACATATGAGTACAGGAAATGTTATCAGAGCTAGAGTCACCAACTCAAACACCTATAAGGGCCATACTAACTTCTCAATGCATGAAGTGGATCAACCAGGGCTGTGGGTAATCCTAGTGCTTGACTCAGTTTGACAGGATTGTTGCAATTATGGCAATAAGATGCCAGTGTTGCCTGACATTTTAATTTTTTCAAAAGAAAAACTATAAATCCTGACTTCATTCACCTTCCAGTTTCAAAGTATTGACAGCTAATTAAAATATAAGTCAAAGTAATTTTGTTGGCTAAATAAGTCATATGTTTGGATCAAAGTTGGACCATGACTAGCCAGTCTGTAAACTCTTGTATTGTCTCTGATTTATATGGTTAGTAATACTCTCAAACCTCCATGGTAACATCTTTAGTTAAGAGTATTTATTGTACTGAGTGCATCAAATATAGTCCCATCTTACAGTAACCAATTATTTGTAATTATTTCCACGATGAGGGTTTTTCCCTTCAGGTGGCCAATTACTTCCTATCAAATTATCACTGAAAACCATTATTTTCATTTCCATTTGTAGACATCTCAAGACTTTATTTTCCATTTGGTACAAGTAAATGAAAAGGAAATTGTAACAGCCAATGCAATTATGACTGTGATCTTATCTGTCTGGATTGATTAGAAGTCCTTATTCTAATCACCCAAACTCTTTATTAATGTTAAGTTTATTAAAACTTAGGTTCAGATTTAGATTTTTATTAAGGATTTCATTTATGTTATCTTTTTTCTTTTATAAGATGATAGGGAATGCAAGATGGGGAAACCAAAGAAAAACCTAGTCACCAAAGAGACCTCGTCTCCTTGCAACTTGGCTTCACAACACTGATCTCTCTTTTACCATTTATCAAAACTCCATCTCTGGCAAATTACAGTGAATTACAGTGGAGTGTTGCTAATTCATACTAATGACTGGGGTACCCAGTGCAGATTGAATTCTGAGAACTGGCAACTGAGCAACAAAGGAAAAAAAAAAAACAAAACAATAAATTGAGACCACTGCATAAAAAAATCCTTTGTTCATTAATTTTTTTCAGTATAAGCTAGTTTTAATTAATTTGGTTAATGTATCATTGATACTAGTACAAATTATATCCCTAAATCTCTCCAACATTAAATATTAGTTTAAAAATTAGTTGCAACTTTATTTGGCAGTGAATTGAAATAAAACACTGGCAGAATAGCAAGGTAAGATTTAGATCAGTAGTAAATTTACTACATTTCCACTTAATATAATATTCTTCACTTTTCAGCCTTGGAATCAGTACCTGGTATTAAATAGGCTTTCTGATTCTCACACAAGAAAATTGATTAGTACTCTAGGGAAGAGTTGTCCACTGTTGAACACTCAACCTGCTTAAAGGGATGGCAACTGGATGTTCACAAAGAATTACCATAGTTGCCACGTATCCAGGTATCCACATATTGCCACAGACATCTCCGGATGGAGACCAACCACCCCCATCCCATACTTCCCACCCCCTACCCAGCCCCTATATCCCACCCTCCACTTTTTTTGGAGAATAAAGGAAGAAAAACTGGGTAGAATATAGTGAAAATATAATTACCTTTTTTTTTCAGTGGTAAGCACTGGAAGCCTTCTTATTTTATAAGTCCCATGAACAAAGATTGGTTTCATGCTCTTAATTTACTTCTTTAGATGCTGGAAGATGGCTCACATTCTTTCTTACATTTCTTCATCTATTCTTTTAGTGAACAGGCTCTATGATAGTATCAACCAAGGTTTACATTTGTTTTCTGCTCACATTGTGCCCACACAACTTAGCAGAGTTTATTGGCAAATAGAATCATTCTTTAAACACCCCTTTAGTGACTGTATGCTTACACCATACCATGTGGAGTCCCAGGTACTAAGGATACAAGACTGTGGGCCTTTCCTTTAGGGAGCTTGCATACTTGAAGGGAAAGAAAGATTATCAAACCGATGTTTCTGTGATACAGGGTAAACTCAGATTGCTATGAAAGCACAGAGTAGGGGAAACTAGCCCAAGGTGGTGAGATCATGAGAGGCCTCTAGAGGGAAAAGTTTATGCTGAACCTTGAAAAATCATAAACAATTATCCAGGTAGAGAAGGTTGGAAGTTTTTAGGGAGCTTCACATAGTTCATTGTGGGGAAGGGATAAAAAGGGAACTAGAAGGTAGCTAGGAAGTAGTTCAAATGGAGTTTGTATGCCATGTGAGCTGCTTAAATTTCATTTTGTTGTTATGAGGAGCAGTATCAAACATGCACCAGAAGAGACAAAACCAGTGGCAAGGAGCTCAATTAGGAGATTTGCAGGATTCCAGCTGTGATTTGACAAGGGCCTTATGTGATCTGTGGAGGTCACTCTGTATATATTTCCTTCTCTAGTGATCAACAGATTTCAAGACAACAACCCTTCCACCCACTTACAGTTTGCAGATTGGGTGAGATGATTTCATCCTCAGCTCCAAGGGTGATTCTTAATTAGCTTAAGTCAATCAGCAAAGTCCACAGCAAAGCCATAGTAATTGGATTGGGAATAAACACGAGACTCAAGTGGTACAAAGGAGGCTGGAGAGTATCTGAGCTGGGCTTTTGGGAGAGAATCTCCTTTGCTCTCTGGGAGAACTACTGAGAGGGGTATTCTTTCTTCCTGAAGGAGGAAATGCATAGGCTAGATGCTGCTGGTCACCACATTGTAACAAGAAGAAAATCAGTCAACACTACACAGAACAAATATGGAAAAATAAATGTAGCAAAGCTTACATTCAGCCTATGCTAATTTGGGACTTTCATGCCATCCGTAATTATGAGGATTTCTTTTTATCATTCATGTAATTCAATGTTGTTGTTCTGTAATTTGGGCACTTTTGTTCCTGGCATTACCTTAACTGCTAAAAACCTGGCTGTTGGCAGTGATGATCAGAATAAAGGCAGGATTAGATAACCTCTTCCAGTCTTTTTCTTCTATGATTCCCTTTCACTCTTAGTTTATCAAGATAGTTGCAAACAGCAAGCTGATGACTGACAAAAAATGGCAAGAACATCATAAGAGTCAAATTACTTCTCCTCAGTCCCATGACAGCTCTTCTCCCCTCTCTGTTGCCTGCCTGCCTTTGGCTGCCAAGAATTTGCTGTTTGCTTCTCACTTCCCTCATCCAATCCATACTGAGAAGATAATGTGCCCAGCTAGCTCCAGAACAGAAAGCTGAATGTCGGCACATATTTTGCCTTGAATGAAAATAACCTATCGGTGCAGAGTGGCCTCTGCTATCCAGGGCTGAGACTGTATTGGGTTCGGTGGTTAATTCTTCAGCCTTATAGCCCTGGGATTTTAGCTAATGGCTTTAGGGTTTGCACAAGCCCCATGTCCATGGTTTTAAAGTTACCACTGTGGATGAGAGCTTGTCATGTTGTATAATATTACAGTTATTCCAAAGCAGCTTTCTGGCTAAGTGACAGCATTTGATGTGTCTCTAATATTGACAGTAGTGATGACTTTCAAGTGTTCTATTTATGTCAGGTAGAAGGGGAGTAGACGTTTTTAAATAAAATAAACATGTGCAAAGAAAACTTCTGGTTTAGTATAATAAAAATGTCAAAACAGTCTGAATACCTGCTCTGCTATTTTCTTGCCATGGACTCTGGGGCAAGTTTAAAAGATACAGTATCTCCATCTGTAAAATGGAAATAATGATGGTGCTTACTTTGAAAGGCCGTGGTTGTATAATCCAATGTCTCTAAGGTGCCTTACGTGGTGCCGGGCTCATGCTCATCACAGACATTTAATAATGGTACATACATTAATTGTTATTCGTGCCATGCCCATAAACTTTTTAAAGTAAACAGCTTCAACCAAGCACTTAACTCCAGGAATTCTTCGGGAACATTGTTTCCACCATAAAGCTTAGACGATTGAATGATTGGTAGCCACACTCTACATGTGGCCTATGAGGTGGCCAAGAAATTATGACCTGTGCTAGTGTCAAAATCTGAGTGGAGTCCAAGAGCCTGACAAACTTTTGCTTGCTTGAGTCCTGAAAGAATCAGAAAGAATTTACAGAGAGAAGTAATGATATAAGGCCAAGGCATGAGCAGTCACTGAGGTTATGAGGAATGAGAATATAAGCAAAGTGGGCAAGTTCAGAGAGATTTATAGAGAGAAAGAATAAATGAGTTTATGGTGAGAGAAGCAGACAGACCCAGAGAAAAGCAGACGTATTGAGAAAGGCTGAGTCACATGAATGGCAAAGCATAAGATTAAAGCCACCCACCTTTCTGTTGAAGTCTTTGCTACTTCCAGTAGATCATCTAGAGGCAGGATGGTTCAGGAGGAGTCTGTATGGTGGAACTGTGAATGATACAGCTTGGGAATAAGAGTAGCTGGGCTCAAGTTCTGGCTCTGTCATTTACTAGCTGTGTCACTATGGAAAGTTTCTCAATCTTTCCATGGCTATAAAATGGGGAAAACCATGAAACCTACTATTGGAGCCATTATGATGATTAAACAAGTTAGTATATGTGGCTTAGTATCATAATGGAACATAGTAATTTTTCAATAAATGGTTATTAGCCATTATTAGCTGCTGTCAACTATACATTAATAGCCATAAAACTGATATACGCATTAGTCCCTCAGCTCCAATATAATTCCTGTTTCCCTTATGTCCAAATGCATCTTATAATTAATATTGTTGTTAATAAAAAATTTTTAAGTAAATATGTATTATCATTTTTATTTGAAGAAGAACATGAAATAAGAGAGACAAAAAAAAAGGAGATTAGGCCGGGTGTGGTGGCTCACGCCTGTAATCCCAGTGCTTTGGGAGGCTGAGGCAGGAAGATCACTTGAATTTAGAAGT
This sequence comes from Symphalangus syndactylus, assembly GCF_028878055.3. Classification (NCBI taxonomy): domain Eukaryota; kingdom Metazoa; phylum Chordata; class Mammalia; order Primates; family Hylobatidae; genus Symphalangus; species Symphalangus syndactylus. Next base: position 31,469,567 of record NC_072438.2, read on the forward strand.
TCAAAATATGCCTAGGCAATATAGTGACCCTATTTCTACAAAAATTGAAAAATTAGCCACACGTGGTGACACATGCCTGTGGTCTCAGCTACTCTGGGGGCTGAGGTGGGAGGATCACTGGAATCCTGGAGTTTGAGGCTGCAGTGAGCTAGGCCTGCTCTACTGCACACCAGCCTGGGCAAAAGAGCAAGATCCTTTAAAAAAAAAAAAAGAAAGAAAAGAAAACAAAGAAAGAAAAGGGAAGATTAAATGTTGAAATAGCAATACATTACATGCAATAATATTTACCTTTAAAATTTTTGTTTTTGTCTCAATAATTTTTTGAGTTTTTTTTTATTCATGTGTCATGTTTTATCAGCCTCCGCAGTAGCTGAAACTACAGATGCACACCATTATTCAGGGTTTTTTGGTTTTTTTTTTTTTTTTGAGATGGAATCTTGCTTTGTTGTCCAGGCTGGTCGCAAGAATTATTTTGTGCAATTTATTCATTCATTTGTATATTTATTCACTTTACAAATATGTATTGAATTCACACTATGCTGAAGTGCAATTTAAAAACAAAACAAAAGTAGTCCCTGTACTTGTTCAGTTTTAAGGTCTTGTGATAGTAGACAAATGATGAGGAAGGATTTGAAAGCTGACATCAAAAGATGAAAAATCTGCTTACTCCCTTGCCTCATTTAGATAGTGACTCAAAAGTGAGTTCTTGTCTAACCAACCATATTAGGCAGGATAAGCTAGGTAATATGGTGGTAACAAATTCACAGCCAATTACTGGCTTAACACAACAAATATATATTTCTTGCTCATATTGTATTACGTGTTTAAAGTGGGCTTGTCAGGCAGATGGTTTTCCACACAATCACTGAGGGAATCAGGTTGATGAAGGCTCTGACATCGTTTACTGGCACTGGTAGAGCACACGGCTAGGCTTCTTGTTACAGTGACAGAACAGCCATGGAGGATGCATAGGCACTTTTCAATGCCCTTAATGGAAGTGACCACATCACTTTGACTATGGGCGCATTGGCCAAACCTAGTAATGTGGCCCCATCTCACTGCAAGGGGCTGGGAATTCTAGGGTGCCAGGGTGCTTAGGGCACATGTAATCTGTACCTGACTATCTCAATTAAACTAGAGAGCCAACCCTAACCCTTTCTATTCCTGCCCCTGATTTATGTTTCTCTTTAGATTGTTTTCCATTTTACATGTTAATTTGAGACTCTCTCTCCTAAATGGAATGTAAGCTGTAAGCAGGAAGGCATTCTTGTTTATTTTATACTTTGATATATCCCTAACACCCAAAACAGTGCTTGGCAGGGAGATGGTACTCAATAAATACCTGCTATGTAAATGAATAAATAAAACTTTGTAGTGGCAACATTAGTAGTAAAGAGCATAAAAAAGATCCTGGGACAGGAAGGAACTTGTCTTGTTCAAGCAAGAGAGAAAAAAAAAAAAGAAAAGAAAAAAGAAAAAAAACCAGCGTAGCTAGAACAGAATGTTAAGAAAAAAAAAAGTGGCCCAATATTAATATGCGTTTTCTTTAAGGCTTACAAGAAACTTTAGAAGTAAGAGTTGTGATATTCCTGGGATATAAAAAACTAAATCTTGGAAAAGTTAGCTAACATTCCCAAGCACAGACAGCTAGCAAAGTGAAGAACCAAAATTCATCCTGAGGTGATGCAATTTTTACTCTCCCAGAAAAGGGGTACTTGTCCGGCTCATTCAAACTAACCTATAGCTGCCAGGAAACCAGATCCATAAAGTCATTGTTATGTGACCAACTAAGAATAGTATCTACAATGTCAGCTACATACCTATCAGTTTAGGTACCTCCTTTTAGTAATGCCTGATTGGGTCCACATGGTAAAATTATCTTCAGTTACTAAGTCCTGATAACTTCTACATGTACATGATACACACTAAGGAGAGGTAAAAGCTTAATATTGAAACTCAGGGGCTTGATTTCAAATTAGTTGTTTGAACCCAGTAAGATAAACCACTTGATTACAAAAATTAGAGAAAACTGAAAATCACTCAAAATTAGAGAAAACTGAAAATCACTCACAATTAGCATGAGTACTAAGAAGAGAAACTAAAAACTACAAAACCAATGAGGGGAAATTTCACCTTCAGGCCATTCATTACTCACAAGGAAATACTCATAACCCTTTGTAAACTTTCCAGAAGCCATAATCCAGAAGTAAAACCTTGAATTTGGGTACTAGATACCACAGTTGCATCGGTCTTTGACACCTCATATATAAAAAACAGGAAAATAAAGGTGCTCAACAGAAATGTCAGGATTAAATTAGAATAATATATTTGAAGTGATTAGGAAAGTTCCTGGCCCAAAGTTAAGTTGTCTGCCTTCAAGACTTATATCGGAGAAAATCCCTCAAACATTGAGAAGTGTTTTATATAACTCCATTAGAAATGTAAAAAAGCAAAAATCAAAATTCACTTTTCCAAAGTCCTTTTCATGCATATGTGGCCTGCTCTCCCCCAGTAAGATGCATCTTCTAGGGACTTCTACCAGGAAGTAGCTGGAACAGTGGAGAGTCTACTCAAGTTGGGGCTGTATGTTGGAATCAACATCCAGCTTACATGTGCCCAAGGCCAGAGGCAAAAGTAGAACAATGATGGCATCCAGTATTCAGCATCAATGAGAGCAATATCCTTATAAATGGATGGTCCCAAAGTGAAATTTTCTGCTGCTATCTTGACCACTTTCTGAGCTTCATTAGCAGTATTTTTAAATTAAATTATATGCTTCAATCTAACAGAGTCATTTTCATTGCTTGCAACTAAGAAACCTGAGTATTACAACATTCCGATATTAATAACCAAGTGTGACTCCAGCAAGGAGATGACACAATAAAATCTATGAAAGCTGACAGATAATAAATAGGTAGCAAGGTAGGTAGGTAGATGGATGGGTGGATAGATAGGTGATAGATAAATAGATGATAGATAGATAGATAGATGATAGATGATGATAGATAGATGATAGATAGAAATAATAGTTAACATTTATTACATGATTACTATATGCCAGAAACTTTCCTAATCACTTCAAATATATTATTCCAATTTAAACCTTATATTTGTGTTGAGCACCTTTATTTTCCTGTTTTTCAGATGAGCAAACTGAGGTTAAGAGAGGATAAACAAACTGCTCAAGATCACAGAGCCAGTATGGTAGATTATTGTTCCCCAAATATTCACCCCTTTTTCTCCAACCCAGGCTTCCCTTAGAAGATTGTCCCTCCCTGTCTCACTGATGTTGAACTTGGTCTTGATACTTGATTTGGTCTCATAGAGAGTTGATTGTACGTCTCCTTATTTTAAGACTTGGTTGTGTGACTTGCCTCAGTTAATGGTGAGTTAGTGTGTGTGACATAAGAAAAGTGTGAAGAAGCTTGCATGTGGTTGGACTTTCACTCTTGCGCTTCTATCTTCACTATTAAAAGAACATGACCCAAGCAGCCTGCCAGTCTCAGAAGGATGAAAGGCAAATGCAGTGCACCTGAACTGAACCAATGGCCTGATGCCAAGTACAGATGAGCACAGCCTCGATCAGCTAAACCTTAGCTTTGTCACAGATATCTGAGTAGGCAAACGATTCTATTTTTTGCAAGCCTCTGAATTTGGGAGTGATTTGTTATTCAGCGTTGTTGTGGCAATAGCTAGTAAACCATGCAACAAGGATGCAAACCCAGACACTTTGACTCTTCAATCTCCTTCCTAATTACTTTGCTGTATTACGTTCCCTGCTAGGTCTGACAGTTTACACCAAATAAACACAAAGTATTAGTGCACCCCAATCTCTGACACCCCTGCAGGTATAAGAAAATTTATCTGCTAGAAATGTCTATGATGGCGTCTCCATCTTTCTCTGACCACAGCCATATTTCAGTACATTAGCCTTGCTCTGTATGGTTTGCCTCTGTGCTTTGTCTCACACTATTATCCAGAAGGCAATGCTTCCTGGTGTCAGTGCTGATGTACATAGTACAAAGATTCTCAGACTCTTGGACAGTAATATCTTGAAGTTCTGTCTTTAACTTGTGAAGCCCAGCAACAAAATCGTAATTTCCTTTCTTGTTTCTTCTGTTTCTGTCCTGAATTCCCATTTCACAAAGCTAAGAGAAATGAGAAGTACATGGGGTGAGAGTATTTTATAAATAACTTGTGGTGGCTCCTAAATATTTCTGATGCCTAATTATTCTTCTAGTGATTGAGAGGTTTTTTTCCCTTTTGGTTTAGAAAGCACATCTGTGCCAAACACTCTCGAAAAATGGTTTTTCCCATTACTCCAAAACATTTCCCATTATAACTGTTTCTTGCCTGTTCCTTAGATGTTATTACATGGCCAAAGCACTGCCTTCTCATACCTGGTCTTAGGTACATCTCTATCATGCCACATAACCACTGCCCAAAGATTTACACCAGCACATATACCTCACATCTCCTTACATTATACTGACACTGTGTAATGAAGAACGAGATGATCAGGTGAAGGCAGCTGGCCTTGCCTGGTAGTTGTCTGGAGTGAGAGATGCAAGACACAGTTGATGATGTTTGAACATCAATGCTGACAATCACCATCCATTTAATAGCCTGTCATTCATGTATTTGTAGAAGAAAGGAAAAAAATCTATAACTGGTTTGCCTCATATAAGAAGGACCTTGAAAGTATGATGTTAGTTATCCCTAAAGAAGAAAGGAGTTTTGAATTCCTGAGATTGGCACTTGGGTATGGTAAGAACTGGATCCTTCATGCTTCTACCCTTCAGGTAATCCATATGGTTTATTGCCCAACAGGATATGGTGTGCTGAGCTAGATGAGGTACAAGTGGATCCTGCTCCTTTTAGCTAAAGAGGAACAAACTGTAACTGAGTCTTTCCTGTTCTTGCCACTTACAGAAAGTCTTTGCTCAGAGAGCTTCCTGATCTGTGTCTTGACAGCATGACTTTGCCCTATAGATCCTAAGGATATGAGAGCTAGGAAACAACAAACCAGATAGAATCAACCATGTGGATCAGTGATATCGAAATCAGGCTGGTCACAGACAGAAGAGAAAATTGCCCAACAAAATCCTGATCTAACTCAGGATTTACAAAGTACAGAGGATGGGGACCTTGGATCCAGGAAACAAAGTTAAAAACCACCCAGTGACAGGACCTCCATCTCCTGCTATGGGCAAAACTTCATTGAGACAGTCATTTGTGTAAGTAAATGCACTTTACAGAGCCACACACAAGGTTCTAGATTTCTTGTACTATTGAAATTATTTTAAGGACTAGGCAGGATCTCTGAGAACACCTAGTAAGAAGGAAAGAGGTGAATATACTAGATAGTGTTAATGTGAAAATAATCTGAGGCTCAGAGATGCATAAAGTGTTTAAAAACAACATCCTCTTCCCATGTAGAAAAAATGGATTAAAAGAGTCCCTTTACTCTTTCTGTCCTCAAATCCCTAGAGACATCATATATAAGATTCTATTAACTTCACAGAATATCACAATCAAATGATTAGGGGAAGTCAACTGAACTTGTCTTGTTGCCACCTGCACTGAAATAAGTGATAAAAGTCTCTGAATAATTCCCAGAACTCAAGAATCTCAGTAGTTTCGGGTTTTGTTTTTCCTTCTAATCAGGATTCATCATTCTTAATGAGAAAAGAATTGAAGGTAGAAATTCTGGGTTCTGGTCCCAGATGTCACTTACTAACTATACAACTTTGGTCAAGTCTCTTTACCTTTCTACTTCTCAGCTGCTCTATCTTTAATGGGAATAATACCCTTTGCTCCTTCTACCCAAAAGGACATCCACTAACTGGCACTTCTGTAACATTTTCAACTTTACAGGGTACTTTCTACACAGCCCCTTACTTGCTCCTTATATAAACTCTCTGGGAGAAGTTGGTTAATGGTAACTCTTCACACCCCAACTTCCCACTGCATGGATCCAAAAACTAAGAAGCCAGGAAATGAAGGAATTTCCCAAGCAGTGAGTTGGGATTCATACCTCATATTCAAATTCTAAATCCATTGTTTTTTTTTTTCCCTTTACACCACAAAAGCATCTGTAAAATGTAAATGTATTTCAACATTGCAATCTGGCTTCTGAAAGGGAAACATTGGTAGAGGTATTATAATTATCCCAAACTCCGTTTTCCTGTTTGCTATGTCAAGATGGAAAACAGGCTTCATTGTAAGTCCATGAATTGTCCCAGAGCAGCAAAACAAAAAGAGGCTGCACAGGCCAACATAGCAGGGATACCACTGGAGGAGAAACAGCAGCAGAGCACTGCTCCAAACAGTGGGTATAGGGCAGTGAGAAGGTTCTAGAACGCATGCATCACCTGAACATCGGCGTCCTCACTCCTAAATGGCAAAGCACCCACAGTGTTAGGAAGAAAATCATTAGACCAAAGACATGAGTCCAGCTAGTGCTGAGGGCACACATCATCTTAAAGAAAAGAAACTGCCAGGTTATGGGGACTGAGGCAATTTCTAGAATCGAGGACTTTAAAGGCCAAGTCAGACTATGTGATGGTCAATGGGAAATCCTTGGGATCAACCCCATCTTGCTGATAAAGTTGACGATGAATTCCATGATGTCACATAATAGGGGTAAATAGTAGGAGTAAGGAGTTTTTGGAGAATGGAGAAACTGTAGCCAAAGATTAGCTAGAAAAGGGAAGATACAGATCCACCTGATCCTCTCATTATCCCACAGAGAGTTAGGCCAGGACCAGGACACGGCTGTGCATGCAGTGTGAGTACCCATTCCATGGAAGTGACCAGGCACCACTCCTTACTCCCTACTGTATGGGCAAGTGTAAGAAAGCAATCCTGTCTGTGGAAAATGTACAGGCGGCTTGGCATCCAACAGTCTGGATATGAGTACCAGCCCTTTATAGGCACTCTCTGCACCTGGAATCTCTAGCACCGTGAGAAGTATAGTTCCCCTACTGGAGAGGAGGATGCCCTGGTTCAGGGAAAGCCAAACTTGGATGCAATTCCTTCCACTGTGGAAAACACTATGGAAGGAGAAGCTGGCCCCACTATCTCTTTGTCCAAGCATCCCACAGTTAAGGACCCAGGGTCACTTTCCAACAATTCAGCTTCTCTGAAACCACACTATTTCACCAGCCTAGTGTCTCCACAGCGTGTTAGAGAAAAAAAGTATCTAGGCAAAGATAACCCTGCAAAGCTGAGGAAACCTCCTCAATACAGATTATTAATTAAAATAAAACCTGAATCTGAGTTGTCTTTTATTAAATACATTAATTGAAGTGTCATTAATAGTGATTTTTGTTTTTTTTTTCTTGCTGCTTAAAAAAAAAAAATTCCAAGGCTGCATTCCATAAAGGCATTTCATTAACCAGTCAAATTTAAGTGACTTAATTGATGTAGTTAGAGCATTAACTTTGCTGATAAAAAAATAAAATGACTCAGGGCAAACACACTGTCATATTGTTATTATTTAACACGGACTGCAAAGCCCTAGCACAGGAGTTGCTGCCTACCGCACAGTTAGACATGGTCTGTGTCCCAGGGGCATGCAATCCCAGCAAGGTTGTTATATGGTATTCATTGCAATTTGATGAACTTCATTTATCTAGACAGCCACTTATTTAGGATGAATTGGAACCTACTGAATCATCTTAATTCAGAGGCTTCTACTGCACCATGGGTCTGCAGCAGCTATTAAACTTGGGAAGATTTGGCGGCCATGACACAATGAATGTATTATTCCTGCAGAATGATCTGGGTATGATGAATCATCAGCTTTATGGACAGGTGTTGGGTGATACCTGCTATCACCTTCCTTCCCCTTTAGGTTTTTAAGTATGATATCAGTACTGCAGTCACTGTTACTCATCTTCCCCAGTAAAGAAGTTATCTGTCACAGATGATGCTATTTCCCCAATAGCACAATCATTCAATTCTTGGGGAAAAAAAATCACACAGCCTGAAACCCTGGTACAAGATGAGGGTTCCCCTAGGCACTGAGTTCTCTGAAGCGATGAGTTAATGAGGAGAGAAGAGTTCTTTCTGCGATGGATACAGCCACTTTATGGCATTCTATTACTAATTGAGAGTAGGAACTCCCATAAACTATACATAGAGGATTTATTTGGGTTATTTACAAGGCCAAGGGAGGAAACATGCAAATAGAAAGACTTGCATATAGAATGAATCCAATTGCCGAACAACTGTAAATTCTATGTATGGACAGAAGGGCTTTTTCAAAGACAGGTGATATGTAAGATTTGAATGAAATCTTAAGGTTATAACTCCCAAAATTCTTGACTGCTCTCTAAATTCAGGACCACAGACTCTTGCAACGTGTAGACCAAGTTCTATATTTATATTGTCTTTGATGATGAAGCGTAGGGCTTGGAAATTAAAATGAAACAGTTTGGTCTTATTCCAAAAAGTCACAGCAACTTCCAATTTCTCAGACTTGAATAAACACTAAAGGCATTTTATCAGTCAGGGTTCTCCAGAGAAACAAAACAAACAGGATACATACATACATATCTACATACATAGATATTTGATTTATTTTTAAGCAATTAGCTATGCGTGATTGAGTGGGCTGGCATGTCTAGAATCTGTAGGGCAGCTTGGCAGGCAAGAAACTCAGACAAGATTTTCTGTTACCTTTTTGAAGCAGAATTCTTTGTCTCTGGGAAACTTGCTTTTGTTCTTCTGGCCTTCAACAGATTGGATGAGGTCCACTCACATTACTGCTGTTCTCTTTTAAAGTCAACTTTAGATGTTTATCTCATCGGCAAAATACCTTCACAATCATCTTCATGAGTGTTTGACCAAACAATTGGGCACCGTAACTTGGCCAAGTTGACACATCAAATTTAACCATCACAGGCATCACCTTTGTTTGTCAATGTTTATGCTATGAATGTCATCAAACACTATTTCTTAAATTGGCACATACAAAACCAGTAGGATTTGCGTTCCATAAAACAGAATCATGCAACTTTTAAAAATTATTTTATTTTATTTTTATTTTTATTTTTTTGCTGTTACAGCTCAAACTAAAAGTTCTTTGGAATTTGAATATGCTAGGCCTTTATTGTACCAATGTCAATTATTTTGTTGAAAAATATTTCTTATGTTTCTATAAACTCAGTATTTGCAAATTATGGCCCATAGCTAACTGACCTATCACCTGTTTTTGCATGGCCCATGAACAAAGTATGATTTTTACATTTTTAAATGCTTACATTATAAATGGAGATGCAAGGAATTGTACATTCAAAAATGGTTAAAATGGTAAACATCATGTTATATGTAATTACAACACACATGCACACAAAAGTTATGTAATTATCTACATAATATTATCCTGCATTTTGCCACTTGGCCCTCAAATGCTAAATATTTACTCTCTGGCCCTCTAAAAAATGTTTGCCAATGCTTCTTATAAATCTAATATTTTCTTGTTGAAGAACTCCTAAGCACCCCATCTAGCTATATGGAGCATTATTGTATTGTAAAGGCTTCCTTTAATTCCTTTCTCTCTCTCTCTCTCTCTCTCTCTTTTTTTTTTTTTTTTTTTTTTGCTTTGTTTTGTTTTTGAAACAGTGTCTCATACTGTCACCCAGGCTGGAGTGCAGTTAGCGGAATTATGGCTCACTGCAGCCTTGAAGGCCTGGGCTCAAGTGATTCTCCCATCTCAGCCTCCCAAGTAGCTGGGACTGTAGGTGCACGACGCCACACCCAGCTAACATTTTTTATTATTTTTAGAGACAGGGTTTTGCCACATTGCCCAGGCTTGTCTCAAACTCCTGGGCTCAAGCTATCCTCCCACCTCAGCCTCCCAAAGTGCTGGGATTACAGGCAGGAGCCTCTGTGCCTGGCCCTAATTCCTTTCTTAATATCCTAATTCCTCAGTAAGCACTATAAATACAACCTTTAAAACTTAAACTCTAATCTTGATTAACTAAACTTTAAGAAAACGAGCTTTAGTATTTAGTGAAAGAATCTTCATTTAAAGCTAATAAAATCAATCAGGCAGTGGATTTGCAGGGCCTGCCTGATTTGGCTTTGCCCTTTTCTCCACTTCACCTCCTATGCCTGTCCCCTTCCTTCATTCCACTCTAGCCATCCTGATCTCCTTTTATTTATTTATTTATTTATTTATTTATTTATTTATTTATTTGAGATGGAGTCTTACTCACTCACCCAGGCTGGAGTGCAGTGGTGCGATCATGGCTCACTGTAACCTCCGCCTCCCGGGTTCAAGCAATTCTCTTCCTTCCACCTCTTGAGTAGCTGGGATTACAGGTGTGCACCACCACACCCTGCTAATTTTTGTATTTTTAGTAGAGACGGGGTTTTGCCATGTTGGCCAGGCTGGTCTTGAACTCCTGACCTCAGGTGATCCACCTGCCTCAGCCTCCCAAAGTCCTGGCCTTCTTTTTGTTCCTGGAATACTTCTACCTTGTTCCTACCTGAAGGCTTTGCACTTGCTATTCCCTCTGCCTGGAACACAATCCCCACAGAACATCCCCAGGTTGGCTGCTTCTTATCATGCAGATGTAAACTCTGATGTGACCTACTGAGACAGGCTGTCCCTGACCATGCTCCTAAGCCACACTCTCCATTCTTCTCTCTATCTTACTACTCTATTCTATTTTTTATATAATGCTGTCCGGAATAATCTATAGATTGGTATATTTCTCACCAGTAAAATGACAGCTCTGAGAGAGCAAGAGCTGTCTGTCTTGCTCATGGCTGTAGCCCAGTATCTAGAACATCCCAGGGTCCACAGAAGGTGTTTCTTCTGTATTTATGGACTTTGCAAATAGACAGACACAACATGCAATGAGTCATCTTAGTGATTATTCTTCCAATTAAGTCACCATTGGAACAACAGTGGCCTGGAAGTTATTTAACCTGACTATTCATTCTTTTACCTAAAGTGCTTTCAGCATCCAACCTTGTCTCAGGCCATATACTAGGTGTGGTGGATACAACAGTTAAGAAAAAAAAAAAAAAAAATGAGTCCCTGCACTCAGGGATCTCACAAAATAATACATTAGCAACAGAGGAATTTGAGGATAATGCCATGTTCCAGTGATATTAGAAAACATGTTTTGTATATGTTGACTGTGTCTTTTCTCACCTCAAATGCTTCAAACTCTTTTTTTTTTTTTTTTTTTTTTTTTTGAGACAGAGTCTTGCTCTGTCGCCCAGGCTGGAGTGCAGTGAGTGGTGCGGTCTCAGCTCGCTGTGACCTCCACCTCCCAAGTTCAAGCACTTCTCTGCCTTAGCCTCTCAGGTAGCTGGGATTACAGGCACCCATCACCATGCCCGGCTAATTTTTGTATTTTTAGTAGAGATGGAGTTTCACCATCTTGGCCAGGGTGGTCTTGAAGTCCTGACTTCATGATCCACCTGCCTCAGCCTCCCAAAGTGCTGGGATTACAGGCGTGAGCCACGGTGCCAGGCCTTCAAACTCTTTTAAATCAGTATTTTCTAGCTTTAATGCATCTGAGCATTCACATATGGTTCTTTTAATAGGCAGGGCTTTAATACCACATCAATGTTGACAATAAGAAATTATAAATATTTAAGCTAAAAATTAAAGACAAAAAATTATCCTGTGCACTACAAAACACAATATAGAAAGGAATTTGTTCCCAACATTCAAAAACATTGATCCTCTGACTTTACGCCTACCAGTTTGATGTTACAGATGAAAAATTTCTGAAGATGTGTATGATGCTTTATCAGTTGTTCAGATTTCTAACATTCGTATATTACAGCTCTTTTTAGTCAGAAAGGGGATATTTAACATGCCTTTATTTACATCTTCCTTTTTATGCTTCTTTTTTTTTGTTTCGAGATGGAGTCTTGCTCTGTCGCTCAGGCTGGAGTGCAGTGGCGCGATCTCGGCTCACTGCAAGCTCCGCCTCCCGGGTTCACGCCATTCTCCTGCCTCAGCTTCCCGAGTAGCTGGGACTACAGGCGCCCGCCACCACGCCAGGCTAATTTTTTGTATTTTTTTTGTATTTTTATTAGAGACAGGGTTTCACCATGTTAGCCAGGATGGTCTCAATCTCCTGACCTCGTGATCCGCCCACCTCGGTCTCCCAAAGTGCTGGGATTACAAGCATGAGCCACCGCGCCCGGCCTATGCTTCTTTTTAAGAACTTACTTTATAGTTTAACCATGACCTGGTCCCATATATCAGGAATCCCCAAACTCTGGGCCAGGGACTGAACCACAGCTTGTTAGGAACTGGGCCACATGCAAGAGGTGAGTGGCAGGTGAGCAAGTGAAGCTTCCTCTGTATTTACAGTTGCTCCCCATCACCGGCAGTACTGCCTGAGCTCCGCTTCCTGTCAAATCAGCAGTGGCATTAGACTCTCATAGGAGCATGAATCCTATTGTGAACTGTGCATGGGAGGGATCTAGGTTGTGTGCTCCTTATGAGAATCTAATGCATGATAATCTGTTACTGTCTCCCATCACCCCCAGACGAGACTGTCCAGTTGCAGGAAAACAAGTTCAGGGCTCCCACTGATTCTACATTATAGGGAGTTGTATAATTATTTCATTATATATTACAGTGTAATAATAATACAAATAAAGTGCACAATAAGTGTAATGTGCTTGAATCATCCTGAAACCACCCCTCCAATCTGTGGAAAAATTGTCTTATACAAAACCTTGGTCCCTGGTGCCAGAAAGTTTGGAGACCGCTGCCATATGATTTTAAAAACATCAGGTGACCTCCACAACCCAGGGTCTCTGTCTCAAGAAGAAAGATCAACAGCAAAACTTGGCAAGGAGTCCAGTAACATCTCAAAACAAGAATGAAAAAGAGATGCAGAGACACTGGATCTACATATTGTAGTTTATGTGTTGTTTTTCTTCATGGAGAATTTTGCATTTTTAACTCAACACAAGTTTATTAAATAGAAAAAACATCAAGTCTTAACCTGATAATTCTTTCTTCATGTCCCTGCCAGTATCTGTATGGTTGTCCCTTGACATTTTTTCTTGGAATGTACCCTTCTAAACACGCACACAAAATTAAAGGGGAATTGGAGGGCCTCTCTCTTACTTACTTCCTGGTAAATTTGGTAAGAAAATTTGCGGCCAGGCACGGTGGCTCAAGCCTGTAATCCCAGCACTTTGGGAGGCCAAAGCGGGTGGATCATGAGGTCAGGAGATCGAGACCATCCCGGCTAACACGGTGAAACCCCGTCTCTACTAAAAATACAAAAAATTAGCCGGGCGTGGTGGAAGGCCCCTGTAGGCCCAGCTATTTGGGAGGCTGAGGCAGAAGAATGGCGTGAACCCAGGAGGCGGAGGTTGCAGTGAGCCGAGATTGCACCACTGCACTCCAGCTCGGGCAACAAAGCGAGACTCTGTCTCAAAAAAAAAAAAAAAAAAAAAAAAAAAAGAAAAGAAAATTTGTATGTAAACCAGGCCTTAACGTAATGTTCATAATGTTGAGAATTTCTTTGTTTGAATTACTTTTTCTGTCATCAAGACTGAAAGTGAGAACTGGACACAGATAACTGTCATGAAACCAACCAACAATCAGGAGACCTGCTACGTCTATGTCACTAAAAATCTTTGTTCTTGAATAAGTGGCATTAGTTCCTTGATCCTCAGTTTCCTCACCTATAAAATGAAGACATTATATCATTCCCAATCTGCTCACTTCCAATTCTACATTCCACTATAAATTTGTATATGTTTATAATAAGCACAGTCAATTTTAAGCAGTAAAACCAAAAATGAACCAGGACTTTTTTTTGGAATTTCAAGATTGAAGCTGTATACATATGTCAAAACACACACAACTGCATACTATAAATGTATGTTGCTTATGGTACATCAACTCTACCTTAAGAAAGCTCTGAGGTTAAACAAAGCATGACAGTTTAGGTTGTTATCTAAGAAGAATTAACAGCATTTTGAGGAGGAAAATAAGAATAACATAAATTTTCATAAGAGTTTTCTTTTTTAACTGCTGCTTGGACAAGTAAAGAATCAAAATGACCCCTTTAAGTGTACAATCACTCTTATTGCACAGCACTAAGTAGCCTTGTCTACACAAATAAATGGCATTGAGACAAAACCCCTGCTGGCGGAATTGTATTTACCTATTTCATTATTGTTGTTTTTAATTTTACAGACAGGATCTTGCTCTGTTGCCCAGGCTGAGAGTGCAGTGGCATGATCATAGCTCACTGCAGCCTGGAGCTACTGGGCTCAAGGGATCCTCCTGCTATAGCCTCCTGAGTAGCCGGGATTACCACCATACCCAGCTAATTTCTGTAACTTTTTTAGAGACAAGGATTTGCTATGTTGGCCAGGCTAGCTGTATTATTACTTTTTAATAATCTTGAATTCTGCTAGTGGATAGATATTCATCGTTTTCAAAATAGCCAGTGGTTTGATCTCTACCTCCCCATCTCCCCATGTCCTTCCCAGCCTGGGTGGAAGCTGAGGCAGAGTCTCTGCTACCAGCTGGTAAGTGGAAGAAGGCAGATCTATTTACCTGCCAAGAAAGGCCTAGAATAAGAATGGTATTTAGTTGTGCTGCCTCAAAACAAAAACATGTTACAGTGAAAAAAATCCAGTCAAACTGAAATACAAAATAAATTTCTCTAAATTCAACCATATTTTGATAGACAAATTAAATGAAACCAATTAACAGAGGGTCGGGGAGCTTTAGCGATAATGAAAAGAGAAAAAAATACAGGATGGAGAGAAAACAAAAGAAGAAAAAATAGAAACACAAGATGAGTAGGTTGCAAAAATTTTCTCCCATTCTGTAGGTTGCCTGTTCACTCTGATGGTAGTTTCTTTTGCTGTGCAGAAGCTCTTTAGTTTAATTAGATCCCATTTGTCAATTTTTGGCTTTTGTTGCTGTTGCTTTTGGTGTTTTAGACATGAAGTCCTTGCCCACGCCTATGTCCTGGATGGTATTGCCTAGGTTTTCTTGTAGGTTTTTAATGGTTTTAGGTCTAACATTTAAGTCTTTAATCCATCTTGAATTAATTTTTGTATAAGGTGTAAGGAAGGGATCCAGTTTCAGCTTTCTACATATGGCTAGCCAGTTTTCCCAGCACCATTTATTAAATAGGGAATCCTTTCCCCATTTCTTGTTTTTGTCAGGTTTGTCAAAGATCAGATAGTTGTAGATATGCGGCATCATTTCTGAGGGCTCTGTTCTGTTCCATTGATCTATGTCTGTTGTGGTACCAGTACCATGCTGTTTTGGTTACTGTAGCCTTGTAGTATAGTTTGAAGTCAGGTAGCGTGATGTCTCCAGCTCTGTTCTTTTGGCTTAGGATTGACTTGGCGATGCGGGCTCTTTTTTGGTTCCATATGAACTTTAAAGTAGTTTTTTCCAATTCTGTGAAGAAAGTCATTGGTAGCTTGATGGGGATGGCATTGAATCTATAAATTACCTTGGGCAGTATGGCCATTTTCACAATATTGATTCTTCCAACCCATAAGCATGGAATGTTCTTCCATTTGTTTGTATCCTCTTTTATTTCATTGAGCAGTGGTTTGTAGTTCTCCTTGAAGAGGTCCTTCACATCCCTTGTAAGTTGGATTCCTAGGTATTTTATTCTCTTTGAAGTAATTGTGAATGGGAGTTCACTCATGATTTGGCTCTCTGTTTGTCTGTGACTGGTGTACAAGAATGCTTGTGATTTTTGTACATTGATTTGGTATCCTGAGACTTTGCTGAAGTTGCTAATCAGCTTAATGAGATTTTGGGCTGTTGTGGGGTTGGGGGAGGGGGGAGGGACAGCATTAGGAGATATACCTAATACTAAATGATGAGTTAATGGGTGCAGGAAATCAACATGGCACATGGATACATATGTAACAAACCTGCACATTGTGCACATGTACCCTAAAACCTAAAGTATAATAATAAAAAAAAAAGAAACACAAGAAAAGGGGGAAAGTTATAGTTTACAGTTTTAGAGTCAAAATTTACGCTATTTATTTATTTATTTTTTGCAGTCCGTCTCACTCTGTGCCCAGGCTGGAGTGCAGTGGCACGATCTTGGCTTACTGCAACCTCCACCTCCCAGGTTCAAGCCATTCTCCTGCCTCAGCCTCCCGAGTAGCTGGGATTACAGGCGCCGCCCACCACGCTGAGCTAATTTTTTGTATTTTTAGTAGAGATGGGGGTTTCACTATGGTGGCCAGGCTGGTCTCGAACTCCTGACCTTGTGATCCGCCCACCTCGACCTCCCAAAGTGCTAGGATTACAGGCCTGAGCCACTGCCCCCTGCCAATTTACACTTTCCTACACTTTATTTTTAAAATCCCTTCTAGAATTCCCAAGCAAAATCTATGCCAACATGCCAACTCTGTGACTGCAGACAGGAAAAGAAAGAAATGAAGTAACTATACAGATACTGAAGAACAGTCTTTACTGATCATCAAGGAAGTTAAAGCAAATTATTTTCCTTTACCTCGAATTATCCAGAAAATCATCTCCATGCTTTACTTCTCATTGTGTTGTAAACAAAGCTTAAACCAAATGAAAAGTTGGTCGAGTTATTTGTAATTCTTTTATCTGTCTTCATAACTCAAGCAAAAAAAAAAGCAAAAAACAAAAAACCTCTGAATTACACAGTACCCACAAATTTGCAAATGTGTGGACCTTGTACTGGAGAATTTCATGAAATAGAAGAGAAGGGAATGGGGTGTGTCTATGAAAAGTAGGTAACATAAAAATGCTTTATGGCGTTTCCCTATGTCTTTTCTGAATGGTTGGAGATGTTTTATTTAAGGTTCTGCTTCCATTAACACTTAGGCACTGTTCCCTTCGTCAATACTGAAATGACATTCTAAATGGCGTGTCTGTGTATTATAACCAGGTCCCAATTTCTTCTCCCTTTTTGCATCTCACATCAACAGCAGGACAGGCAAAAGATTGGCCTGGACAATGCCAAAGCAATGGAAAAATGCCTTTAGTTATTATTACCAGAGTAAATGAAGAAACTGCACACCAGATGGGTGTATATTATCTATCCAACTAAAAAAGTGTCTTGTTAACAGAGATAAATGGTCTGAAATGGCAGAACATTTTCTTGCAATTTTAAAAAATAATAGCAGCAATATTTCAGAGGATAATTCTGCAATTTTTTCAAGGTTTCTGTTAAAAACCACATTTGATATTGATAGATACATGCTTAAAGTGTTCATTGGCACATTCATAAATATGTGAAGTTGAAAGGGATTTTTTTTTTTTAAATCCCAACTACAGTGATCTCTATTGGAAGTGTGAAGACATGATGTGAATGGCCTATAGCATTTGCTAGGGCGAAACATGTTTCATTCATTCCTGAATCAGCTTTGTCAAAACAAAGCAGAAGCAGTGTGGTGCAGTGGACTGTGCCAATTGCTATCAGTGTGACCTTGAACTTGCCAAATAATGTAAAATCACAGTTTTCAGATCTCCTTTTTCTTTCTTTTTTTGAGACGGAGTCTTGCTCTGTTGCCCAGGCTGGAATGCAGTGGCACAATCTTGGCTCACTGCAAGCTTCGCCTCCCGGGTTCACGTCATTCTCCTGCCATCAGCCTCCCGAGTAGCTGGGACTACAGGCGCCCGCTGCCACGCCCGGCTAATTTTTTGTATTTTCAGTAGAGACAGGGTTTCATCGTGTTAGCCAAGATGGTCTTTATCTCCTGACCTCGTGATCCGCCCGCCTCAGCTTCCCAAAGTGCTGGGACTACAGGCGTGAGCCACCATGCCCGGCAGTTTTCAGATCTCTAAGATGTGGATAAAATCTACCACACAGGATTGCTATGAGAATTTTCAAAAAAATCCTATAAGTATCCTGTCTGGTACATGAAGGTGCCATCTAAATGTTCACTTCTCAATGAACAATATTTGTAGAAAGTATTAGGTTTTTTATCTCCTTATTGAAAGGAGCGTCTAGTTTCATACAATGGGAATGTTTTGCTTTCTTTTAATGTTATAGTGCATTGTTCCACTTTTGATAGTGAATAAAACAAGATCTCTGGCAAAAATATACAATAAATATTATCCCCCTTCTGTAGTCCTTGGCCTAGTTAAATCTGTATTACAGTTAAACCTAAAATCCATTATGAATATGAAAGCACTGCCTTCATTTGCATTCAGCCATATCTATAGGCAAAAAACGTTATTTACTATAAGAAAAATACAATTAATTTCTGAGATGTTTTATTTTATTTGGAAAGCCTCCTTTCTCCAGGAACATAACAATGACTTACTGATTTATAAAGTCTTATACTTTAGAGTTGGCCAAAATACTTTTCTAACAGTCGTAATGGCTTGTATTTCTAATCTCAGTAACACCTAGCTGGAAGATAAAAACGGTCTTCAGAGAACCTTTGGGCCTTTTTAGTTTTTGTCACCTCAATTTTGCTCTTGTATGCACCCGGGAACCTTGGGTGGGTTTTAATCTTTCCATTTAGCATTTGGTTAGTTGGTTTGTTTAATAACTAAGAGTACTGAAAGATACAAGTTGACTTATCAGTTTGTCAAGCCAAGGAGAGAAATACAATGCTGTCTATGATACCCCAACGATAATAAAGAAGATAAAGGTGCCTACCCTGGAACAGCTTTGTAAAGTCCACTGTGGTGGGCATGGTCAAAGGAGTCTCATCTTGCTTGGGGATTCAAGTTGGAGCCCTTGGTAATGGTCATGTCAAGTGAAATGACCCTTGAAAAAAGTAAAAGGCATCATAGGCAGAACCCACACAATATTTTCATCATAGTAGGCCCCTTTTGCTCCAGTTTTTTCTCTGTTCTTCATTTGAACACCAGCAGAAGTAGTTTGCTTGGATTGAGAAGATCTATCATATATGAAAAAAACAGTCTCAACACAACTTGGAAGCCGAGATTGATGGTGGTAACATCAAATTGATCTCTCTTAATTCATGATATAGGAGAAAACTCAGTGGCATACAGTGGATCTGCAGCTGTATTTATGTGATTAAATGTGTATTTTAAATAATTTCATCACATTTGTTTTCTGCACAGGAAAATTCTTTTACTGGGACCAGCTCCTTCCCTATTCTATCCATATACCAGTAACTGGAACGGCCATGTTTTTATATAGCCTCACACCTCCCACAGTCTGGACCAATCCCTGCACTTTCCTGAGATATTTTAAATTTCAGAGCACAGAGAGGGTGATACAGTCTCCCTCTTGTGGTCAAAGCCAAAAAATGTGAATCCTGTTTTCCATATGCCTCTACAGAAATAGAACATACAGTGAAAAAATTAATAGTAAGAATACAGTTGAAAGGCAGACAGATGGAGCTTTGAGACCTGGAGGGAGGGTCTATAGCATTCAAACCCCTGATTCCGTTTGTTCTTGAGATTCTGCAGGATCCTGCCTCCTACCCTTGTTTGACTGTTCAACTCTGTCCTGATTGTGAAAGTTGGTAAATGACCCCTCTAGCCAATAGCTTGCTAGGGTTAGCTTTCTGCTACTTGCAACTACATTGATATAGTCACCAAAGTGTTTACTTAGATCAATGTTCTCCCCAGCAAAGACAGAAATAGCAACCTGATAAAAACTTTATTACTGTCGTAAATGTATAGTGGCCTTAACCTTTGCAAAAACACTTCACTTGGATAGTCCAACACGACTTAACAATTTATTTTTGTTCTCTCTGGGCTTTAATTTCCTCATCAATGAAATGGTAGTGTTGAGCTAGATCAGAAGAACTAAGGGAGCCGCATGGACCACCTAGCTGCATGGCAGTGAGTGTGCGAGTGTGCGCTCATTCTGACATTCTTTCCCAAGGACTTTCAGTTCTACTTCAGAAGACTTCTCTCCATAGTATGCGGGGTGGAATTTACTTTTCGTTCCTGAACCTTAAATGATCTTGAAATGCCATTATAACCTTGCTAACAGTGTAGTGAATTAGACCAGGCAAGTAACTGATTCCCATTACACAAGTGAGGAAATTGAGTCACAGAGAAACTTGTAGTTTAGATAAACCTGTTCAGCTTCTTTTTAACCCTCTTTTCCCTGTTCATATATACCTGGGGAGGTGGAAGGAGGATGAAAGACTGTGGCTGTTCTTTAGTAGTTTCTTTCCTTGGAAAAATAACAGGATGGGGCATGCCACCGCTCTCGAAGGCTTCTGTACTGTTGCATTGGAAATTACCTCCTTTTCTGCCCCATCCCTTTGTCTCCCCTAATTTATTGCATCATGTCAGCACCAGCTGGCTATACCCCATAGTAGAGGAAGATGGGGCCCCGTCAATTATTGCGTCTCTGAACTAAGCTGTACCCTGGTGAGTAGCATTCCCAAAGGGGTTTAACTTAGGAGTGGGAAATAACAGAGAAACATGTTCAGAGACCAACTTTTGAACACAAGCAGAGATGCAAATTTGGGGTCTAGGCATGCCATTTAGTCAACCATGCAAATTAGCACGTGCTCGCTTGCCTGGGGCCTTGAAAGAAACCAGGAGGGAACCCACAAGGAATTCCAGTCTGTTCTGTTTCTCCTTCAGTTGACTTTTGGTCATGTTTTAGTTGGTATTTGCTTCTGTGGATGCCTATGGCTGAAGGTAAATGTTTGTTTTCTTAACCTGGGCATCAATAAGCAGAGATGAAATAAAAATGAGTTTAGATTGAAAGTTAATAATGGTAAATTTTAACAGTAAACTAGGAAGAAAAAATAGAGCATGTGTATAATTTATAATATTTATTATATATTTATATATAATTTATATATTTTTATATATATATGCACACACACAAAAGCTGAAAAATTAGTCCAAAAATTAAATTCCAACCTAGTCAACTCCATAGCTAAGAATCTTCCTTTTCTTTCCTTTAAAGGTCACCATTCACCATTACTGTTCATGGGTGCAGGGGTGAGGACGACTGTATTTAGTTGCAATTGTTTAAATTTTTTTTTTTTATTATACTTTAGGTTTTAGGGTACATGTGCACAATGTGCAGGTTTGTTTCATATGTATCCATGTGCCATGTTGATTTCCTGCACCCATTAACTTGTCATTTAGCATTAGGTATATCTCCTAATGCTGTCCCTCCCCCCTCCCCCAACCCCACAACAGTCCCCGTAGTGTGATGTTCCCCTTCCTGTGTCCATTTGTTCACATTGTTCAATTCCCACCTATGAGTGAGAACATGCAGTGTTTGGTTTTTTGTCCTTGCGATAGTTTACTGAGAATGATGTTTTCCAGTTTCATCCATGTCCCTACAAAGGACATGAAGTCATCATTTTTTATGGCTGCATAGTATTCCATGGTGTATATGTGCCACGTTTTCTTAATCCAGTCTATCATTGTTGGACATTTGGGTTAGTTCCAACTCTTTGCTATTGTGAATAGTGCCGCAATAAACATACGTGTGCATGTGTCTTTATAGCAGCACGATTTATAGTCCTTTGGGTATATACCCAGTAATGGGATGGCTGGGTCAAATGGTATTTCTAGTTCTAGATCCCTGAGGAATCGCCACACTGACTTCCACAATGGTTGAACTAGTTTACAGTCCCACCAACAGTGTAAAAGTGTTCCTATTTCTCCACATCCTCTCCAGCACCTGTTGTTTCCTGCTTTTTTAATGATGGCCATTCTAACTGGCGTGAGATGGTATCTCACTGTGGTTTTGATTTGCATTTCTCTGATGGCCAGTGATGATGAGCATTTCTTCATGTGTTTTTTGGCTGCATAAATGTCTTCTTTTGAGAAGTGTCTGTTCATGTCCTTCGCTCACTTTTTGATGGGGTTGTTTGTTTTTTCCTTGTAAATTTGTTTGAGTTCATTGTAGATTCTGGATATTAGCCCTTTGTCAGATGAGTAGGTTGCAAAAATTTTCTCCCATTCTGTAGGTTGCCTGTTCACTCTGATGGTAGTTTCTTTTGCTGTGCAGAAGCTCTTTAGTTTAATTAGATCCCATTTGTCAATTTTGGCTTTGGTTGCCATTGCTTTTGGTGTTTTAGACATCAAGTCCTTGCCCACGCCTATGTCCTGAATGGTATTGCCTAGGTTTTCTTGTAGGATTTTAATGGTTTTAGGTCTAATATTTAAGTCTTTAATCCATCTTGAATTAATTTTTGTATAAGGTATAAGGAAGGGATCCAGTTTCAGCTTTCTACATATGGCTAGCCAGTTTTCCCAGCACCATTTGTTAAATAGGGAATCCTTTCCCCATTTCTTGTTTTTGTCAGGTTTGTCAAAGATCAGATAGTTGTAGCTATGTGGCATCATTTCTGAGGGCTCTGTTCTGTTCCATTGATCTATGTCTCTGTTGTGGTACCAGTACCATGCTGTTTTGGTTACTGTAGCCTTGTAGTATAGTTTGAAGTCAGGTAGTGTGATGCCTCCAGCTTTGTTCTTTTGGCTTAGGATTGACTTGGCGATGCGGGCTCTTTTTTGGTTCCATATGAACTTTAAAGTAGTTTTTTCCAGTTCTGTGAAGAAAGTCATTGGTAGCTTGATGGGGATGGCATTGAATCTATAAATTACCTTGGGCAGTATGGCCATTTTCACAATATTGATTCTTCCAACCCATAAGCATGGAATGTTCTTCCATTTGTTTGTATCCTCTTTTATTTCATTGAGCAGTGGTTTGTAGTTCTCCTTGAAGAGGTCCTTCACATCCCTTGTAAGTTGGATTCCTAGGTATTTTATTCTCTTTGAAGTAATTGTGAATGGGAGTTCACTCATGATTTGGCTCTCTGTTTGTCTGTGATTGGTGTACAAGAATGCTTGTGGTTTTTGTACATTGATTTTGTATCCTGAGACTTTGCTGAAGTTGCTAATCAGCTTAAGGAGATTTTGAGCTGAGACAATGGGGTTTTCTAGCTATACAATCATGTCATCTGCAAACAGGGACAATTTGACTTCCTCTTTTCCTAATTGAATACCCCTTATTTCCTTCTCCTGCTTGATTGCTCTGGCCAGAACTTCCAACACTATGTTGAATAGGAGCAGTGAGAGAGGGCATCCCTGTCTTGTGCCAGTTTTCAGAGGGAGTGCTTCCACTTTTTGCCCATTCAGTATGATATTGGCTGTGGGTTTGTCATAGATAGCTCTTATTATTTTGAGATACGTCCCATCAATACCTAATTTATTGAGAGTTTTTAGCATGAAGGGTTGTTGAATTTTGTCAAAGGCCTTTTCTGCATCTATTGAGATAATCATGTGGTTTTTGTCTTTGGTTCTGTTTATATGCTGGATTACATTTATTGATTTGCGTATGTTGAACCAGCCTTGCATCCCAGGGATGAAGCCCACTTGATTATGGTGGATAAGCTTTTTGATGTGGTGCTGGATTCAGATTGCCAGTATTTTATTGAGGATTTTTGCATCAATGTTCATCAAGGATATTGGTCTGAAATTCTCTTTTTTGGTTATGTCTCTGCCAGGCTTTGGTATCAGGACGATGCTGGCTTCATAAAATGTGTTAGGGAGGATTCCCTCTTTTTCTATCGATTTGGAATAGTTTCAGAAGGAATGGTACCAGTTCCTCCTTGTACCTCTGGTAGAATTCGGCTGTGAATCCATCAGGTCCTGGACTCTTTTTGGTTGGTAAGCTATTGATTATTGCCACAATTTCAGAACCTGTTATTGGTCTATTCAGCGATTCAACTTCTTCCTGATTTAGTCTTGGGAGGGTGTATTTGTCGAGGAATTTATCCATTTCTTCTAGATTTTCTAGTTTATTTGCATAGAGGTGTTTGTAGTATTCTCTGATGGTAGATTGTATTTCTGTGGGATCGGTGGTGATATCCCCTTTTTCATTTTTTATTGCATCTATTTGATTCTTCTCTCTTTTCTTCTTTATTGGTCTTGCTAGCGGTCTATCAATTTTGTTGATCTTTTCAAAAAACCAGCTCCTGGATTCATTAATTTTTTGAAGGGTTTTTTGTGTCTCTATTTCCTTCAGTTCTGCTCTGATTTTAGTTATTTCTAGCCTTCTGCTAGCTTTTGAATGTGTTTGCTCTTGCTTTTCTAGTTCTTTTAATTGTGATGTTAGGGTGTCAATTTTGGATCTTTCCTGCTTTCTCTTGTGGGCATTTAGTGCTATAAATTTCTCTCTACACACTGCTTTGAACGTGTCCCAGAGATTCTGGTATGTTGTGTCTTTGTTCTCGTTGGTTTCAAAGAACATCTTTATTTCTGCCTTCATTTCATTATGTACCCAACAGTCATTCAGGAGCAGGTTGTTCAGTTTCCATGTAGTTGAGTGGTTTTGAGTGAGTTTCCTAATCCTGAGTTCTAGTTTGATTGCACTGTGGTCTGAGAGACAGTTTGTTATAATTTCTGTTCTTTTACATTTGCTGAGGAGAGCTTTACTTCCAACTATGTGGTCAATTTTGGAATAGGTGTGGTGTGGTGCTGAAAAAAATGTATATTCTGTTGATTTGGGGTGGAGAGTTCTGTAGATGTCTATTAGGTCCACTTTGTGTAGAGCTGAGTTCAATTCCTGGATATCCTTGTTAACTTTCTGTCTCGTTGATCTGTCTAATGTTGACAGTGGGGTGTTAAAATCTCCCATTATTATTGTGTGGGAGTTTAAGTCCCTTTGTAGGTCACTCAGGACTTGCTTTATGAATCTGGGTGCTCCTGTGTTGGGTGCATATATATTTAGGATAGTTAGCTCTTCTTGTTGAATTGATCCCTTTACCATTATGTAATGGCCTTCTTTGTCTCTTTTGATCTTTGTTGGTTTAAAGTCTATTTTATCAGAGACTAGGATTGCAACCCCTGCCTTTTTTTGTTTTCCATTTGCTTGATAGCTCTTCCTCCATCCCTTTATTTTGAGTCTATGTGTGTCTCTGCACATGAGATGGGTTTCCTGAATACAGCACACTGATGGGTCCTGACTCCTTATCCAGTTTGCCAGTCTGTGTCTTTTAATTGGAGCATTTAGCCCATTTACATTTAACGTGAATATTGTTATGTGTGAATCTGATCCTGTCATTATGATGTTAGTTGGTTATGTTGCTCGTTAGTTGATGCAGTTTCTTCCTAGCCTCGATGGTCTTTACAATTTGGCATGTTTTTGCAGTGGCTGGTACCGGTTATTCCTTTCCATGTTTAGTGCTTCCTTCAGGAGCTCTTTTAGGGCAGGCCTGGTGGTGACAAAATCACTCAGCATTTGCTTGTCTGTAAAGTATTTTATTTCTCCTTCACTTATGAAGCTTAGTTTGGCTGGATAGGAAATTCTGGGTTGAAAATTCTTTTCTTTAAGAATGTTGAATATCGGCCCCCACTCTCTTCTGGCTTGTAGAGTTTCTGCTGAGAGATCAGCTGTTAGTCTGATGGGCTTCCCTTTGTGGGTAACCCGACCTTTCTCTCTGGCTGCCCTTAACATTTTTTCCTTCATTTCAACTTTGGTGAATCTGACAATTATGTGTCTTGGAGTTGCTCTTCTCGAGGAGTATCTTTGTGGCGTTCTCTGTATTTCCTGAATCTGAATGTTGGCCTGCCTTACTAGATTGGGGAAGTTCTCCTGGATAATATCTTGCAGAGTGTTTTTCAACTTGGTTCCATTCTCCCCGTCATTTTCAGGTACACCAATCAGACGTAGGTTTGGTCTTTTGACATAGTCCCAAATTTCTTGGAGGCTTTGTTCATTTCTTTTTATTCTTTTTTCTCTAAACTTCCCTTCTCACTTCATTTCATTCATTTCATCTTCCATCAGCGATACCCTTTCTTCCAGTTGATCGCATCTGCTACTGAGGCTTCTGCAATTTTCGCGTAGTTCTCGAAACTTGGCTTTCAGCTCCATCAGCTCCTTTAAGCCCTTCTCTCCATTGGTTATTCTAGTTATCCATTCTTCTAATTTTTTTTCAAAGTTTTTAACTTCTTTGCTATTGTTTTGAATTTCCTCCCGTAGCTCAGAGTAGTTTGATCGTCTGAAGCCTTCTTCTCTCAACTCATTAAAATCATCCTCCATCCAGCTTTATTCCGTTGCTGGTGAGGAACTGCGTTCCTTTGGAGGAGGAGAGGTGCTCTCCTTTTTAGAGTTTCCAGTTTTTCTGCTCTGTTTTTTCCCCATCTTTGTGGTTTTATCTACTTTTGGTCTTTGATGATGGTGATGTACAAATGGGTTTTTGGTGTGGATGTCCTTTCTGTTTGTTAGTTTTCCTTCTACCAGACAGGACCCTCTGCTGCAGGTCTATTGGAGTTTACTAGAGGTTCACTCCAGACCCTGTTTGGCTGGGTTGTCAGCAGCGGTGGCTGCAGAACAGCGGATTTTCGTGAGATCACAAATTCAGCTGTCTGATAGTTCCTCTGGAAGTTTTGTCTCAGAGGAGTACCTGGCCGAGTGAGGTGTCAGTCTGTCCCAACTGAGGGGGTGCCTCCCAGTTAGGCTGCTCAGGGGTGAGGGACCCACTTTAGGAGGCAGTCTGTCCGTTCTCAGATCTCCAGCTGCGTGCTGGGAGAACCACTACTCTCTTCAAAGCTGTCAGTCAGACAGGGACATTTAAGTCTGTGGAGGTTCCTGCTGACTTTTTGTTTGTCTGTGCCCTGCCCCCAGAGGTGGAGCCTACAGAGGCAGGCAGGCCTCCTTGAGCTGTGGTGGGCTCCACCCAGTTCGAGCTTCCTGGCTGCTTTGTTTACCTAAGCAAGCCTGGGCAATGGCGGGCACCCCTCCCCCAGCCTCGCTGCCGCCTTGCAGCTTGATCTCAGACTGCTGTGCTAGCAATCATTGAGACTCTGTGGGCATAGGACCCTCCGAGCCAGGTGCGGGACACAATCTGCTGGTGTGCCGTTTTCCAGGCCCGTTGGAAAAGCGCAGTATTAGGGTGGGACTGACTCAATATTCCAGGTGCTTTCTGTTACCCCTTTCTTTGACTAGGAAAGGGAACTCCCTGACCCCTTGTGCTTCCCGAGTGAGGCAATGCCTCGCCCTGCTTCGGCTCGCGCACAGTGCACTTCACCGACTGTCCTGCACCCACTGTTTAGCACTCCCTAGTGAGATGAAACCGGTACCTCAAACAGAAATGCAGAAATCACCCGTCTTCTGTGTCGCTCAGGCTGGGAGCTGGAGACCGGAGCTGTTCCTATTCGGCCATCTTGGCTCCTCCCCCGCAATTGTTTAAATTTATGCTCTTCATAAAAGCAAGTGTCTCACTCTGACAAGGGTTGTAACCCTCATGCATTTCCTACAGCTCTAGCTGAATTGGAACTATTAGGTCCCATTCACTTACACCTTCTCAGAGAAGATTCCATTTCCCAATTATTGGAACATTGAGTCAAATAAAAGCAAATGTTAAAGAAAACAACATGAAAAGAGTCTTTCAATATCTAAAGAAAGCTAGGGATTGATCGAAACTAAGTAGTTGAAAATGCATCTCTATCCATGACTTGAACCACAAAGGTGGTGGGAGGCGGGGTAAAGGAAAGAGGGGTAGGAACTTGGAGCAGGGGCAAGAAAGAGAAAATTTATTGAAATAAAGAAAGATAACTGGTATCTGGAATTTACTCTGCAATTTAAGGCTGTCAGGCCAGCATCTTGCACATCTTCCCAGATTGAACACATCGCTATTACGGAAGCAGAGCTCTATTCTAGGATAGATTAAAGAGCTAATAGGTGAAACCAGCTGCAGGGAGCATCTGTTTTTTTGTTTTTGTTTTTGTTTTTGTTTTTTTCAGCGCAAGAGTCCTTGCAGAACTAGAAAAATACAGATTCCATAGTTCTCAGGGGGTTGTAGACTAGGAAGGAGTTTTCACAACCTTCCGATCTTTAAAGTGCGCTAAGCTGGATGAATCCCCATGAATCCTTCCAACACGTGACTTGCCATAGCAACTTTATCTTCCAAAATATTACTGGGGTGAAAAGACCTGGAGCACAGCTTCACTTTTACCCAAGGTACTTCCTATTCATTGCCTTATTAGTTGACTAACGCGTGGGTGGCTATATTTGCAGATCCTGTCTTCTAGGCTCCATTACTTATTTCCTAAATGAAGGAGTTGCTCCATTACTTATTTCCTAAATGAATAGAACTACTTCTTCTCAGTCATCACAGCCTAAGCAAATGGTTTGAAATGATAAACCTGCCAAACAGCTTGTGGTCACAGAGCTGACTTGTAGAATCTTTAGGAGCTTTGATTAGTATGACTTGTGGGGGTGTTGGAAAAAGAGAAATCACTTAGGATAACATTTGTTAAGAATCAGTGGTATGTCCTATGCAGCCATAAAAATGATGAGTTCATGTCCTTTGCAGGGACATGGATGAAGCTGGAAACCATCATTCTCAGCAAACTAACACAGGAACAGAAAACCAAACACTACATTTTCTCATAAGTGACAGCTGCAAAATGAGAACACATGGACACAGGGAGGGGAACATCATACACTGGGGTCTGTCCGGGGGTCGGGGGCTAGGGGAGGGATAGCATTAAGAGAAATACCTAATGTAGATGGCGGGTTCATGGGTGCAGCAAACCACAATGGCACATGTATATCTATGTAACAAACCTGCACATTCTGCACTTGTATCCCAGAACTTAAAGTATAATTTAAAAAAAAGAAAAATAAATCATTATGTGAAAAAAAAAAAACAGTAGTATGTCAGGAAATTTAATTTCAGTATATTTTCGTAATAACCCTGCAAAGAAAACCTGGTTATTCCCGTTTTCATTGAGGAAACGTAAGACTTCTCAGGAATCTCCAACATTCATGGCTAGGTTTGAGGGAGCAGAACTCGGTTGTCTTTGACTCCAAAAGCTCATGAACCACAGAAAGTGCATCAACCTTTTTTTTTTTTTTTTTCAAAGCGGTGTCTATCTCTGTCGCCCAGGCTGGAGTGCAGTGGCATGATCTCGGCTCACTACAGCCTCTGCCTCCCAGATTCAAGCAATTTTCCTGCCTCAGCCTCCCGAGTAGCTGAGATTACAGGTGCCCATGACAACGCCTGGCTAAATTTTGTATTATTAGTAGAGATGGGGTTTCACCATGTTGATCAGGCTGGTCTCAAACTCCTGACCTCAGGTGATCTGCCTGCCTCGGCCTCCCTAAGTGCTGGAATTACAGGCGTGAGCCACCGCGCCTGGCCAAGTGCGTCAACTTTTAGAGCTGCATTACCTCCTCCTGAAAGCGCAATTGAACAGTGAACTTTTATGGTATGAAGAGTGTATTCCTATAGGCCAATGTGTTAGAAGATTCTGTGGATTAGTAGCTGTGCTTTTTAAGCCTTTTTGTTCATGGTGCAAATAAGGAATGAATTTTATATTAGGACCTTGTATACACATACCTATTCTATGTCTATAAAAGTATATTTGTAACTGAAAACCACTCACAAAACGATACCTTCTTTTATATGTAAGAAGCATTCTGACATTTTCTAGTGTATTTTCAGACTATGTATAATACTAGAACAGTGGTTTTGAGTACTCGTTATGGAGCAAAACCAGCTGGGATCATATGTGCATGCAGATACTTGACAGTTGTTGTAGGAACTTGGAAAAGCGACTTAACCTATAAAAATAATGATACCTCATAAGGTTGTCATGAAGATTAAATAAATATTACAAGAAAATCACTGACATAAAAAGTACCCAATAAATGTTGGCTCTTACTCTGTTAGGACCTCAGCACAGGGCCTAGATGGAGCAGCTTTACAATGACTGACACATAAAAGCACCACAAAAAGGTTTGCTGTTTGTGATGCTGTGTACTTATTATGTCTACTAAGTGTAGGGCAATGCGATAGGATGTATAAAACAAAAGAAATTGGAGAATATTTACATAGATGAGCAAAAGGAATGGGACATGAAACAACATAAACAATTTTGTGGAGACAGATTTAAAAAAAAAAATCTGAGATCAGATTCTTAGTCATTTCTTTTTATAATTTAATATAAAAATAATATGGTATATGTATTTGTCTAGTCCCTTATTTTAGGCTACTTCTCCCACTAGACTGTAAACCTTTTTAGGGCTAAGACTGTGTCTATTAACCCACCACTGTATTTTCTTGGCCTGTAGCCATATCTTTGACATAGAAATCATTCAAATTACTACTTACGGCTGGGCACGGTGGCTCATGCCTGTAATCCCAGCACTTTGGGAGGCTGAGTAGGGTGGATCACAAGGTCAGGAGATCAAGACAATCTTGGCTAACACAGTGAAACCCCGTCTCTACTAAAAATACAAAAAATTAGCCGGGCGTGGTGGCAGGCACCTGTAGTCCCAGCTACTCAGGAGGCTGAGACAGGAGAATGGTGTGAACCCGGGAGACGGAGCTTGCAGTGAGCCGAGATCATGCCACTGCACTCCAGCCTGGGCAACAGAGCGAGACTCCATTAAAAAAAAAAAAATTACTACTTACTGAATGGAAACACAAATGAATGGAGCAGCATTGTTTGTTTATATCCATACAACTTTATTTGCTTTTTGAAATCATGTTGGTACCCTCATAATATACAGTTATTGAGTATTTACAATGTGCCTTCCCAAGCCTCACTCCCAGAAAAAGCCAGATTTGGAGAAATTTCACATTTCTCTGTGAAACACATCTTTCTAGGCATGTGACACCTCTCAAGAGCATGATGTAAGGGCTCCAAGATGAGTTTGGGCTTCCCAGTTCCCCAAGTTAGGAAACTGGTAGCCCATAAATCCTTAATCCATCTCCTAACCCATAGAGGGGAGAGGAGCTGAATGAGATTATATCACCTAAAACTTCCTTTTGCGGGTTTTTTGTTGCTGTTTTGTTTTTTGCCTTTCTCTGTTGATCTGGGCAACAGCATAGAGGGAACTGGCGGTAGGAGAAAAGTACTGACATCCAAAAGGGAAAAGACCTGTGAGATTATGACACATTGTTTCCTGCTGAGCTTTCCAGCTTCTTTTCATGCCCACTTGGCATTTTACCCTTAACCACACTCATTTCCATTTCTGTTAATAGAAGTGCAAGGGAATTGCAAAGTTGGAATTCTCCAAAGCATTGAGGGATGAATCATGTTTCCAAGTAGAATGGTCGTGATTCACCTCTCTAAGTGGGAGATGGTAGAAGGAGCAATCCTGAGATGGATAAGCCAATTATGTAGCATTGCTGAATGACTATTGCTTACCTAGTATTGTGCAGGCAAAACAGAGGAGAAGAAAGCAGAAAACTCCATCCTGTTCAACAGACTGGCATGCTTTCTTTGCAGTAGGAGAGAATTGACTAAAATATAAAAGATATAAAACCCAGAGGGTATGACTTGCTCCTTGTTAATCTCTGATCCTCTCTACTTAGTGCACAGTAGGTAAATGTTAGGAGTTGACCAATGAACAATTTAAAGTGGAGCAAGCTTAACCCTTGGAGTTGAATAGACGCAGATCTCAGATCTGTCATTTTCCAGATATCTGATTCTATACAATTTTTTTGATCCAAGTGTTGACTTTCACAACTTCCTTCATCTTATCTTAAAAATAGAAACATGAAAGATTAAGTGGATCAGAACTAAAACATCCAGGACAATGCCTGACAAAGAGTAATGCTCGGGAAGTGGTTATTGCCTTGTGATGGTTGCTGAGATCACATGTTAGCTCATATTCAGCATGGATGCCTTCTTCTATGCATAAGGATCCCTAGACAAAGCAGAGAGCAGAGCACAATCCCCACATATACCTAGAAGTAGCCCTGGAGATGTCCCCAATTCAAACATGCTCCTCAAATTTCTCCCCCACTCACATTCTGCTAATCTTAAGTTCCACTCTTAGCCATTCTGAGATAATACTGATACCTGGTATCATATAAAGGTAGCCTAATTTATATCCCGACAAATCAACAGAGGCCCAATCTCACCAGAACAATGCTACCAGGAAGTAGGGTGACACTAGAGGGTGGAAAGACATAAAGCAGAAACAAGATTTACATGATAAAAAGAGAACACACTTTTCTGAAAAATCCTGAGTTCAAGTTCAAGTTGTGAAATATACTAAGCTATATGCCCTAGGGCAAATTATTTAATCTTTCATAATTATACATTTTAAATTTTGATGTTTTCTTCAAGGTTATTGCAAGAATTACATGGCATAATGTTTCACACGTTTAACATAGTTCCTGACACAGAATAATTACCCAGTACCTGAACTTCATATTTTTTATCCTCTTAACCTGATATTAGAACCCTAATACTGGGCAAAGCCATTTTTCTGCATACCCAATTATACTCTCCTAAAATAGTTTAAAAAGTCCTTTAATTTCACACTGCTTCATTGAACACTAATATTTCTTACTCTTTTTAATCATAAGTCTTTTTAGTTTGTGAAGAATTGATCATTTCCGTCATTGGACCCCAGAAACTCTTAACTCCTGAAATAGTAGCTTTCCTTCTTGAGCTAAAAAACCTTCATCAACAGCCATTACCAACTGCAGCAAAATTTATTCCTTCAAAGCCTCTAGAGGGCAAGATCACTGTAATTTTCTTTTAAATTTTATCTGATTGTGATTCCAATTTGGCTGGAATTATGAAATGTCCCTTCAAATTAAGTAAACTACAGCAACTCTTGCACTATCTACTGGATAACAATATATCCCATTAGCTCTGCTCTACAGATTTCAGTGAAATCCAAACTCATCTGTAATGGCTTCACAATTGGCACTACTGCCCTTGATCAGTACCAAGAAAGTCTACTGATGGAAAAGACGCATCAGCAATCAATAGACAGTGTTAACTTTTTAAAAAGCTTCTGTCACTTGCAGATGGTAATAATAACTTATTAGGATGTTGACTGAACCTAGTCATGAATCAAGACATAAAAAAGAGAAAATCAGTGGACTGCACCACCATTTATGAGGTATCCTGTGAGAAGGTAGAAGTATTAGATAAGTATAATGGATCCCATATTCTTAAAAGGAAATAATTGGACTTAAGGTCCAAAGAATAGAACTTTTGATATCTCTCTCCAGCAGGTTTTCAGACTGAGTAGTTAAGAAGTGGATAGTGCCATGCGGGTGTTAGAGAGGGGAAAGTATTTCATACACCTACTCTATGCCAAGTTGCTGAGCATTCATTGTTTATATCATGTAATCCTTTCCACAACACTATAAATAAAATGTCTCAATGTTTTAAATGAATGGAGATTCAGAAAGGTTGAATAAACTGTACAAGAGCACACAGCTAGAGGTGGAGGAATCAGGATAGGAACAGAGGTCTGTCCAACTTCAGAATCCACACCACATGTTGGCTACTAGACTAAAAGCAGATACATAAAGGTCTGGAAGAATATTATCTTGAAGACAAGGTCTAGAGATGGTTGGTTTTAAATTCAATTTTTAATTCCATTCAATTCTGTGAATACTTATTTGGTAACTTTTATCATAGCTGCCCAAAAAAGGCTACATGCTCTAATGGTTATGCCTGTGCATTCCAGACTCTGATTCTCCTGTCATTCAAATTTCTGCTCTGCCATTTCCCAGCCATGTAAACTCAGGTAAATGTACTTAACTCCTTCTCTAAGCCCAGGTTTCCTCATCTGTAAAATGGACATAAAAATAATTACCTTGTTTATAGTTTCTATAAAGATAAAACAAGATGGCATATAAAACCAAAGTACACTGCCTGGCAAAATGTATTCAATATATGGTAGCTATGGCTACCACTCTGTTATTACAAAGCTATCTTATAAGATAACAGCATATAAATAAACAAGTTGAAGTATTTGGTAGCAATATTATTTATTAAAGGAAAACAGAATAAGATAGACAAAACACTAATTATTCAGGACAAGGAAAAAGTTGAATTCAATCATCATATCTCATCCAGAAATATGAGGAGCATTCTGGAAAACAGGAATATTAAGGGGACTAGTCCTGTGGTACTGCCAGGAGCCATACAACAAACAGATGGGTAGGAGAAAGGCTATTACCTGCCTGTGTTAAACATATTTTTCTGTTATTATGTAATCAAAATATCAGAGAGAAAAACTTGCAAGAGTTTGTGGCAATTAGCATTGGCTGGGGAAATTTAATGGGCAGCAGACATCCAATGCTATAATACTTTGAAGTATCATCCCAAAGTGTATCATCCCAAAAGTGTAACTGTCTTCTCTCAGAATCTGATTCATCTGTTCAAAATCCCTGCTTAGCTGCTAGATTAAGGGCAATGCATCCTTTTAAAAAAGCAGTTCGTCAGGATAGTTTTCTCAATTCTGACCAATGGGTTTGTCAGGGGAAAAGAAATGCAAATAGTGGCCATAAAAATGC
Source organism: Symphalangus syndactylus (assembly GCF_028878055.3). Taxonomy (NCBI): domain Eukaryota; kingdom Metazoa; phylum Chordata; class Mammalia; order Primates; family Hylobatidae; genus Symphalangus; species Symphalangus syndactylus. Next base: position 31,503,794 of record NC_072438.2, read on the forward strand.
AAAAAAGTCACCCGAAGCTCCTGTATTCCATGCTGGCCCACCTTTTCTTGGCATATAATCCAGATGAGCTGAACTTGACCCAATTTTATTCAGATACAAGAAACCTTGGGATCACAGTGGTGGAAACAAGATGGTGACGAGTTCCTAGAACGCGGAGAGTTAGCCCCTGACAATCTTACTCCCATCTAGCCCCATCTCATGTTGTAGATGAAATGTTCACATGATCTTTTGGTTATTAGCTTCCCATACAGCTGTATTATTTCATTTTGGAAGCAGTAGTTCTCCAGGTGGACCTCTACTAAGCCATTCTGTTTCTCCAAAAAATCACTATCCTCCATCTTACTTGGGGAAATGTTTTTATGAGGTACTTGTAGAAAATTGATCTATTATACTTTGATAAATTCCACCTGAGACAAAGAAAAGAGAAATCAGACTGCATTCTAATGCCATGGTATTTCTCTAGTTGCCCTTGACATCCATTCCTGGAATCCTTGGGCACGCTTACTTCTTTCCCGCCTAAGACTATTCCTTTTAACTAGTATTTTCTCATTGTCTTCTAGAGTCCTTTGCCTTTCTTTGTTCTTTCCCTCTACCTTCTTATTTGTTGCAGTCATCACAAGCCTACACCAATTGTTAGTATGCTACCTGTTCTTCTAAGCTTGACTTTTTCCCAGCCATGGCCTGGGCTCTTTGTCATAAGCTTATTCTTACTGGAATCTTCTCCCCAAGCAAACGTCTACTTGCGATCTCTTCCACAGCCTATTTTCAATTTTTCAAAATGCTTACAGGAAGCAAGGTAAGCTTGGAAAGCAAGTCTTGACATTCAAAGCATCTTCGAATATTCACCCCTACTGGGTTCTTATTCCCAAGATGTTTGTCTTTCTCTTCTTGTTAGCAGAAGGCTGGATTGGAAAAAAGGAACACACAATATGCTTGCTGATATTGGTCTTATGAGACTGATATTTTCATGGGAACAGCCTGTTTGTTTACAAATAGTGCCTTCAGGGTGGTTACCATTGGTGGTTGCTGTGGCAGCTTCAACAACACCATCAGCAGAGATTCACCTCTACCCTCTCTTTTCACCACATTTCTTTCTCCTCCTCCCATTGCCCAGACCCTAGCTATGGGGAAGCAACAACAGCAACAACAACAACAACAAAAAAAACCAAAATGTTATCTAGACCCTTTTTGTCAATAGAAAAGTTCATTTGCAGTAGTTAAGCCTGTGTTTGCAAAACTTGCTTCCATTTCTAAACGTCTCACTCTGTCAAAGCCCAAGATAAATGAATCTGTTCCACATTCAGCCTTACCTTTGACTGAGTCCGTGACACCGCATAGTACCATAGAAAATTCCAGTTTCACATGGACACTGCGAGGGTAACAACACAGACCAGGGCCTGTTGGGAGGCGGGGGCGATGGGAGGGAACTTAAAGGATGGGTCAATAGGTGCAGCAAACCACCATTGCACATGTGTACCTATGTAACAAACCTGCACATTCTGCACATGTATCTCGGAACTTAAAAAAGAGTAAATAAACTTTACAAATTATATATATAAAAATATCTAGTTCCTACCTTTCTTGATCAGCTGATGGCTTAGTGACTCCTGTGGCTGACACCAAGGAAAGCTCGGTGTAGTAAGAGTTAGAATGAAGAAAAAGATGGCTGCTACTGTCTAGTATGCCTACTTTCTAGTGTGCCTGAGGATAAAATGAGCTCACAGTCTCATTATTTAGTCTTGAATGTGATGTCATACCATCTGATTGGCTTTATCCTTTCTCTTTTTCCTTCCCTGTCCTAAACCTCAACCTATTCAATCAGAACAAATCCTAATTTCATATCCTTGTGTCAATTGAAACTGATCTCTTGAATTTAAAACTGTAAACCAAAAGTTCACCATGCTGCACCTGGGTCATTTTGTATTTGACTGCTAGAATACTGGCAATAGCTGAATTATCCTGAATACAGTGCAAATTGGACTGACACTAAAAGACACCCTGAATACAATGCTTTGGACTCTGGCTCTTCCTAGAAAGAAAACTTACTCAAAGGGATTTGACTTCTAATGTTTTTTAGCAGCTTAAGGGACTATAAGTAGAAATGTTATAAAACAAATCACCACTTTAGTAGATCAAAGTCCTGGGAAGCTATGTCTTTCCTGTCCATGACCTGGGTGCTCTTTCCTAGCATGTGGAAAAGAGAGGAAGATCGCCATAACTTCATGCCAGTAAAATATAATGACTAAACAATTTAAAGACAATCACAAGAACCCAGGCAGCCAGCCCTTTCAGTTTTAAATGACTATGAACTCATTTAAGCATTTGTTCACAGAGGGCCAAAAGTCTATGATGGATCATGCAAGTCAGAGCTAAGTAATGGTTCACCATGGTCTGGTTAATAGTTAGACAAGCTGTTCACGTTTGATTAGGGTTTTCTTTTCCATTGCTATAATTGTATGATAATTAACTCAACAGACTTACATCTCATTTGGGGGAAATATGTACATTTTGAAGTTTCAGGATTAACAGACTCCACATGCCAAGAAAAAGTCTGAAATCACACTGTAGTTCTCCCACACAGCCATAAAGATCAGACCACAAGGTGTGTGTCTTGTGAGTTTCTGTCTCTAAAGAAGCTGGTGAGTTTCCTTAGCTCTGACTTCTTTCAAAGGCTCTATGCACAAAAGTGCTCTATCCAGACATCTGTTGATAGATTAGAATTGCCAAGTGGCAAACAGCATGAACATCGAATGACTCTGGAGCTCAACGTGAGATGGAGCACATGAGGCTTTCCTAAAAGAAAAGGCATCCATTAATATAGGCACAACCCCATGATCAGGTGTTGTACATAATGAAAGGAAATTCTTTTAAAGCATATGGCAAAGTAGCAGAGTGAGTGTCCAAATTAAGTCATTTATAAATTGGCCATGCCGATAACCCTGGAGATCTTTTCTTTCCTCTGATCGCCTATAAACTTATCCCTATCACACATCACAGCTAATAATCATTTACTGCCTCATGGTTATGCTAATTTCTAGAGTTCCTTAGATCTTTAAAGAAAGAAGAAAATTTAGAGTGAGGACCCATCTCTGTTTCCTTCAAATCTTGCTAATTCAGTGTTAGTCTGTGATGCCCTAATACATGTGTAGAATCATGTGAGCTTTCCTAAGAGGCCACCCTTAATGACCAGTATTGGTAAGTTGTCTCTACTCTGACATTCTGGAGCTTTTTGAAGTTAGAAAAACATAGGATTCATATTCATGTATTAGAATTATTTTCTTTGTCCCACTGCTATTCATGAAGAGTAAGAATTGTGTGGGTATTATTGTATCCCTAAACTCCAGCAACATGTGAGTCTATAGTTTATTCTTAATAAAAAGTTTTGAATGATCAACCACAATTTCTCTTTTAGCAAACAGTAAGAATGATAGAAACATCCTTGATAAACTGGGTGTGGCTATCAATTTGTCTTCTGTCTAAAACAGAATTATTTTCCTGACAAGTTTCAGTAGTCCTATCACATTACAATTTAGAAAGTTAAATATATTCCCTTAGAACTTTTAGAGTATAGTGGGGTAGGAGTGAGGGGGAGAGAATTGTAAAATTTCTGAAAGGTTAGTACAATCTTGCTTGATGAGGCAGATAGCAAACAAATTATCTTCATTAACTCTTGTTCATGGCTAGCAACATCTCTTCCGGAGTCCTTTGGATCTTAGACTCACAATGGGACAGGCAATCAAAGCATGGTTGGTTGGCCAGGTGTGGTGGCTCATGCCTGTAATCCCAGCACTTTGGGAGGCCAAGGTGGGTGGATCACGAGGTCAAGAGATTGAGATCATCCTGGTCAACATGGTGAAACCCAGTCTCTACTAAAAATTCAAAAATTAGCTGGGCGTGGTGGCACGTGCCTGTAGTCCCAACTGCTTGGGAGGCTGAGGCTAGGAGAATTGCTCGAACCTGGGAGGCAGAGGTTACAGTGAGCTGAGATTGCATCACTGCACTCTAGCCTGGCGACAGAGCCAAAAAAAAAATAATAATAAAAATAAAATAAACCATGTTTTTTCTCTACTGGAGAATTCTAGAGACCTGGTATCTCTTACTGAATTCCTTGATTTGGAGGTAGATTAATGTTCTGGGACATAACTATGTTCTACACTTCCTCTTCTTTCACTACCTAGCTACTCCTGCTGTCACACCATGAATTTGTTTCTCTCCCTTTGAACTTTTCCTGTCCTTTACCTATTTCCACCCTATCCCAGCAAGGAAGCTCTTTTCTTTCTCTCTGTTCCAAACCTGAATACAAATCTCTCTCTTTAGTTCTCCTTAGAATACCTAAAACAAGTTGACATTTTGAACAGACACTTAAATTATAGAAAAATAACCAGATCAAATACAGGCTACATAGTTCATCTTGGCAAGTACAGTTTTGATTTAATACATCCTAGGAAATGCAGTGAAGAGCCTTCACATCCCAAATTCCCCGTTCCTAATATAGTTGCATTCTTGAAAGTGTTTGACACAGCCCTTACCATGGTCCTTCCTTCCAAGCCTGGCTGTCAGCCGTGTTACCTGAGGCACCATCTTGCCTCTCCAGCACCCACATGTAGAACTACTTATTTATTATATCCTTCCAAGGATAAATTCCAACACATCTAATGACAACATTTGCTGGTTCAGAACTTGCAGAAACCTAGGGCCTTTCCTCTCAGCTCCTGTCTCCTGGTGGTGAGTCTAGCCTGGTGCATAAATAATTTGCAAAGAGATATTTCCTGACCCTGCTTGTGATCCCCTTGAGTAACCTGATCCTTCCACTCTGGATAATCATTAATTCTTTACATATCTACAGAATTTTAAATGACTCACTAAAGGGAGCACCATCACCTGTATACCTAGAGAAGTAATGTCTCACTTAACCATCTAACTGTACAGTTACTAGAACATAGTTAACAATAAGCACAAGCAGTACTTTTTTGAGATATATTGGGTTTATAGACACTTAAGTAATGGTACTTACAATGTTCTACTGATCATTCTACTGAGTTAAAGGACTATAAGTATTAAATATATGACTGCCTATAACAGTAATCATTATACTCTCTACATACTTGTTTATGTTTCTGTCTCCCTAAAAACCAGGAGCATCTTAAAGTCAGAGATTATGTCTTCTTTTAAATGTTTTATTCTCCCTCATCAAGCACTTAGTTAGCCCTCAGTAAATGTTTGATTAACAAATGAACGTGCAAATTAGATCTGATACAAAGTAATTCTTGCTTTCTATTCAAAATATTATTCCAACTTAAATTATGAAAAACATAATCAAATTCAGATAAAGCATCGTGATTGAGTGTCCTAAATGTATGTGGAAGGTGGTATTATCTTAGGAATTTAAACTTGAGGATGAAAACCTGGATTTGAATCTTGCTCCTACCACTAATTAGGGACATCATTTTTGGCAAGTTTATTAACTTGGCAATTTCCTTGTGTGAAAAATTGGGATAATTATACTAATCTCTTAAAGCTGTTAATAAAATAATGTTTGTAAAGGCCTTAGCACAAGCCTGGCACAGTAAGCATTTATAAAATGGAAGCTTCTGTTGTTATCTGTGTATCATTGTAACAATAGAACAAACGACACTGCTGAAGAGGCTCTTGATTAAGAGATGCCTAGAAGTCTAAGCAAATCATTACCTGAGGCATTTGTCTAGATAGCTGAGTTCCAGACCATGGATTTAAGTTCACAGTTAAATATGTAATCTTTAGAGACATTGACAAGAGCCAAATGAAGACTTTTAAGTGGAACTAGGGGTTTTAAATGGACAGTGATGCATGAACTCAGCAATGAGCCCAGAACAGAAATGTTATCTGACCACATAAAGTGTAGGACCAGTAGGGACAAAGAGCAGTGACTCATGGTCCTGCAGGGAGAACTCATGCTCAGGAAGGGACACCAGGCCTTCATATCCAAGGCAATGGATTCATACTAAGTCTCATTAGATATAGAAAGTGTTTCGAGTATTGGACTAATATGGAAGGAGCAAAAGAGAGCAGAGGTAGGTCAATAGAAACCAGGCCTGGCACAAAGCCTGCAGTGCCTAAGGAATGACCATGGCATTGGGGTAATGGTCTAGAGCTAAAGTTGGCCAAAAGAAAATCCTGTATGGTCAGGCTCTGTGCATATGACAAACACACTGGGCGTCTATCAAACTAAAATCATGTTCAAAGTAAAATCATGTTTGCATGACCAGCAACAATGCGTCAATCAAAATGTACATCCAAGTCCAGGATGTAGTGAGAAATCAGAAATACATGACAGCATCAAATGCCTGTAGCAGTATGATACAGCAGAAAGGCTCAAGAGGGAAAATTTGAAAGAAAATGCCACAGAAAAACAAAGTTATGGACATATATCATGCTCCAGGGCTAAGATGACTTAAACAGGCATGTTCTAGGATGCGTTCCTCCTTGTATTAAATGTGTAAGAGGCTCCAGTAAAGAAATTGTTTCTGTGCTCAAGTAACTAAGAAAAGCCACATGCTAAAGCCCTTTTAGGCAGGTACATTATATTAGCATATTAATGACCTGAAAAGTCTTGTTAAAAAGCGTGCATATATTTATTTAATCTAACACTTCTCAATCTTCTAGGGCCACTCTTTGCTTTTGATAATACTTAATATTCTCTGAAGTAACTTTGGAAAATGCTAGCCCCAAACCACCCATATTGTAGTAACTACGTGTGTTTGATCTTCAGTTTCCTCACTTTAATAACAGAGATACCAGCAAACACCATGACAAAGTGTAAGGATCAAATTAGTTAATATATAGTAAGCACCAAGAAAAGCACCTGACATGTAAAGTGCTATTTAGAAACAATGAAAGTTAACAAGAAGAGTTATTGAGAGTAATAGTAGCTAAGAAGAATATTCCCATTAGAACTAGCGTGTCTTTGAAATATTAGAACTAATACTCATTGGATTATTTTAACCAATGCATTTTTTCATCTGTATCCTCTCTCCAAGAATATTTATCATTAGATCCTCTCTCTGAGGTCTCATGTTATAAAACATAGTATTAATCATTTCTTGTTTCTTCTTCACAACAAATTGTCAATCACTGTCAATCTTTGTCAATATCTGTCAATTTCTGATCACTGTCAATCTCAGATCACATCTATGTGGTCACCCAACTTCTATCTTGTTTTCTTCCAAAAGCAGCATCGTTTTGAGTGAAAACTGAAAAACAAAACAATACAACCCCCCCTTCCACCCCCCACACAAACAACATAACTTACCTATTTTCTTTCATTTGGATTTTCAACAGGAATGAAGAATCAGATAAAACTAAAAATCTTAAAATTGAAACTCAGAGAAGAATAAAAAGGAAGGATCCTCCTTCCCACAACATACACATCTCCATGACACCAAAGTCATTATAGGTCTTGCACAAGTTTGAGTTCTAGAGAGTCGATGTTGAGTTTTCAATAGCCCTGGGCTTCTCCCTAGAATTTGACATTCTTAAATTCACCTCCCTATTTGGCATCTCCAGTTGGATATCAAAACTAAATTCTTGATTGAGCCCCTTGGCTACCAAATTCCTTGTTCCACAGTCATTCAGTAAATGCAGTAAACAGCACCTCAATCTTATTACTCACCCAGAAGGCTCGGGGTTATCTTTGACTTTGCCCTCTCTTACACACCACTTCCAGTTCTGCACAAAGCCTATCAGTTCCATCACTACTATATGCCCTTGACTACTGTGCAAGCCACCACTGTCTCTTCCACAGATGACTACCCTCTCCTCCTAGAAGATATATCTCTGCTTCTACCCAGTGATTCTTCTAAGATGTTAGTCCTCTACTGCAAGCCTCCCAGCAGCTTCCTGGCTCACTCATAGAGCTATTTAAGTTCTTCCTGGGGTCCCTGAGGGTCTGCATTCTCTATCCTCCCGCCCCACCTTGTCACATCTTTAAGTCTCCTCTCACACCTTTTTCTCTTGTCTCTGGCCTTTTTGCTCCCTCTAGAACATTCAAGAATGTGCCCACCTCAGAGTGAGGATTAAATGATTAATACAAATAGAGAGCTTAGGGCTGCATCTTATTCATAGTATGTCTTAATATTTCAAGACTACTATGTCTTTTTATTTCTCCTCTGTATATTTTTACCACATCATGCACCATCTTACTATTTTATAAACAGCATTGAGGAATGCTGCCACCTCAGGGCATCTTCTCTAAGTATTCCCTCTGCCTGAATAGTCTTTCCCTGGAAACCACATGGTCTGCAGCTTCGCTGTCTTCAAATCTCTGCCAAAATCATCTTATTGATACATCCCTCTCTGATTACACTGCATAAAATAGCACCTATGACACAAAATGGTGGTGAAAATATAAAGAGGCAAAACAAAAAAAATCATAGGAGCTCCAAATAGCTGTGAAACATTATTAATTGATACTATGAGTAAGATGTGGACTTAGCACTTTACATGAATTGATTATTTAATCCTCATAACAGTTATATAGTTAACATTAGCAATTCAGTTTTTTAGATAAGAAAGTTAATGTACATAGAACTTACTAACCTGCATAAGGCCACACAGCTGAAAACTGATAAACCTAGGATTTGAACCTAGGCATTTTAAATTGATAGTCAATGTGTTTATTTACACTACGGCCTGTGTTTCATGCTGATCTTTTCATTTTAGTGTACTTAGAGTCCATCTTTCTCTTATTCAGCAGTGTTTTGTAGGCACCCGCTATGTGTCATGCTTTAGTTCTGGGGAAAAAATATTGGTAAGACATTAATTTGGAGAGGTAGCCAGGGCTCAGGTCATATACAGTTCTCCAGACACTAGTGAGAACCTAAGGTGTTTTTCTAAGTGTGATGAGGAGTCATTAGATTGTTATGATCACATTTGCAACACTCTGGTTGCTGAATGAAATGTAGATTGCAGGGGGCAATAGAGGAAGCTGGGAGGTCAGGGAAGAGGCTATTGCTAGGTCCTAGTCCACAGGAACAATGTTGGATGGGTTATGGATGGTGTCTGTGAAGGAACTGGTAAAAACTGGTCAGAGCCAGGGTATATTTTAGAAGAAGAACTAACAGCGTTTGCTGATGGATTGAACATACATCTTCCACATTCTTTTAAATAATCCTGTCACATTCTACAATATGAATATCCTATTTTTTATACAGTCATTCCTTCTATTTAAGACATACTTCACACCACCACCATTTTTTTCAAACTACAGATCATACTAGGTTGTTTGTCCATATTCGTGATTTTTTTTATGCGTGAATGACTGTTTCTATAGGGTTATGAAGTGAAATTTCTGGGTCGTAGAGTACACAAAAGTTTAATATTAATACCTACAGCCAAATAAGTCTCTAAATCATGTATATCAATCAGCCTGTGCCAATTGTTATTTCTGTAGTCCACTCTTTCCAATGTATTGCCAATGTGATTTCAATTTGACGTTGAAAATAGGCCCTCTCTCTGTTTCCCTGTCTCTCTGCAGGTTATGCTGGAACACAACCTCAGCCGTATACCAGTGAACCGTAAGATGGTCCTTGCTACATCACTAGCCTTCCCTTATCTAGTAAGTGCAATGCCCAAGCAAATTCCCCCTTAATCCTGTCTTTTCTGGGCAAAGTTGAGAAATCACAGAGAGAGAGGAGGCGTGGTGAGTTTCAAAGGAAATTGTAACCGCTGCATTTAGCTACCCTTGTAAATACCTGAATACAAGGAGAGTCCTCACAAGTCTGGTTATTTCCTTGTCAGGAAGTGTCTTTTCACAGGCCTGGTACAAGGTCAGGCAGTGCCTTCAGGGGCTGTTAAGAACAGGTTGCTCTGTAATTAACTGATTTGCTACAACACAGTAGTAAGGCATGTGTTTCCTCTAACCTTGAATATAACCCAGTGCATAGGTGCTCATTGACCTGTAAGTTGAGAGCTTTCAAGGAAAAGAGATAACTGTGCCCAATAATCTTTCCTACCAAGCCTTCATAACCCCCCAGTATCTTGCACACTCACCCATAGATTGCCTATCACAACAGACTGTAGACTTTCTGATAAATAGTGCTTGACACTTTCTAAACTTTCTCCTATTAACCCTTTCAACCTTACATGCCTGGAAGCCAAGCAGGCAGGGTGATATTATTCTAAGTGTATTGAGGTCAACTTGAGGAATGGAAAGGTTAATTGACTTGGCCAAGATCATAAAACAAGCTACAAAGAAAGCCAACAACAGAATTCAGATCTCTAGAAATGTTTCCAGTATAGTGTGGGAAATGTGAAATAAAGTATATTTCTCCAACTGCACTGTTCTTTTCTACAATCTCATCCCCCAGGAGCAACCTTGCTTTTCAAATTCTTCTTAGTTATATTACCACATGATGACACACAGAAAATAGCACTTCTCGTATAAAGCATGAGAATCAATGGATGATGATGTCTTGCTGTCTAAGTGACCAGCCTTGAGCCCCAGCCATTCCGTAGCCTGCCAGACTCCCCTGAAGGATGAAGGCTTCAGAATCTTTACCAACTGTAATCCATGTGGGGCAAACCAATAAGGAAACATTCCACATTCTTATAAAGTTCAACTTTATGCAAAGAGCAATCTCCCTCTGCTTGAGTAAAGATATAAAAGTATGATAGTACACTCATAATTGAGATTGTATGTATACTGGGGGAACTTCAAGGCCTGGTGTTTGTAGCGGCTCCTGACTGGAGCTATAGGAGACCATGGTTTTGGAAGAGGTAGCTAGGAACTATGTCATAACTCAGTTAAGGATGAGTTACAGGACCATGAACATGGCAATGAGACAGAGAGCAAGCACCTGATTTAAAATAAATATCTTAAGAGATGGTGACCATCTGTGTGGAGTGTTGTAGCAGAAATCAAGGATGTCTTCAAGATGGTTAGATTTTAAACTTCTCCCTAATGCCCCCTTCTCAATACTTCAACATAAAATCTCAAATCTGATATAGTTATCTTTCTAACACAAAAAATTAATCACACTTTGTGTGAAAGCTTTAATGTTTTTTTTTTCAGGCATAGGAAAAGGTCCAACCTCATTTCCCAGGCATGCAAAATTCTCCAAAGCCAGTGCCTAGTAATAAGCCACGAGATTTCTCTCTCTGTACTACCTATCTCAAAACTGGCCTTTAAGTCACACAGAAGGATGATCATTCCCTTTCTAAAACTGAGTTCTTTTATGCCTTCAGGATGGTCTTTGCTGTTGACTTTACCTTGTTCTTTGCCTAGCAAACTCCTACTCAAGGACCAACTCAAATGTCACCTCCAATTTAAGATTTTTCCCAAATCTATCAAGCACATATAGTTTCTCCCTCCCTTTTCCTCACGTAGAACTTATACTTCCCATGTATTAATTAATGATCTGCTTATGTCTGTCTCTTCCATCAGATAATGAAATTTCCCACCAAAGTGAATGCTGAGAAACTCAGCATCTAGCATCATATAGTAGCAGTATATAATAGATATTCCACAGGCGTTTATTGGTGGAATTAAATAAATATATTCTGTATGCTTGATCATATTTAAAGGCTAAGAAAATAATGACCTCACCTTCCTCCAACATCCTACTAGAAGTTGGCCTCAATGGTGCGGTGAACTGGCTTAAAGTAATACATAATCTCTTTTATGACTTAAGATTTTAAGTGAGTTACTTAATATCTTGGGGCCATCTTTCTCTCACTTGTAGAATGAATATATTAATTCACACTTTACAAGGTTGCTGTGAAGATTCATTGTGACCCTAAGACTTGGTACATTCTGGGATGTTCAGTGAACTCTTCTTCATTCCTGCTTTTCTTCATTAAAGCCACTCTGAACAATAATGAAAATATTTCTTCTGCAATGCTCATCTTCATTTGCATTTACATCTTCTCTTTGGTAAAGTGCACACATGTACTTCTTTAATTTAGTTTTATTTTTCAGAGACAGAATTTTACTCTGCCACACAGGCTGAGTACGGTGGTGTAATCAGAGCTCACTGCAGTCTTGAACTCCTAAGATTAACTGATCTTCCCATCTCAACCTTCCAAGTGGCTGGGGCCACAGGCACATACCACCATACCTGGCTAATTTTTAATTTTTTATAGAAATGGTGTCTTGCTATGTTGTCCAGGCTAGTTTTGAACTCCTGGGTTCAAGTGATCTTCCCACCTCAACCTCCCTGAATGCTGGGATTACAGGTGTGAGCCACCACTCCTGGCTTCACATGTATTTTGGTAATTATTTATCTATGTGAACATGGCACTTTTAAGTACATATGAATAGATATACCTTTATGTATATAAACCAAAATTTTGAAATAGTATTCCCACAAAATATATTATTGTTGCTAAATAAATACCCATATAGACACAATATATAAATGGCTAAAATGTGGTTAATTATTGTAATAACCTGAGAGATATAATATGTAAGTTAAGAGGTTAGCCTAGGAGTAAGAAACGTTCTGAATTCTGACAATGTCCGTTAAAAGACTCACTTGTGATGCTTCAGTTTCCTTGACTGTATCATGGATGTGATAAACATATATAACTCCAAGAGTTATCATGAGGTCTGAAAGAAACACTAAATGTAAAGCAGTTGGCAAAGAACCTAGCACACGTTAAACTCAATAGATGTTATTTGTATGATTCTAATCATTATTTCTCTGGCTTTCACCCAAACCTGCTCTTGCAGACTTGGAGATCTCTGATAATCTTACTCACCTATTCTGAGCATTCCTGCAGGGTGTCCTCACTGTGCCTGTGAATGTGGCATCTCAGCCTTCCCCAAATAGAGAGTGTAGGAAGAAGGAGTGGTGGCTATTGGCAAAGAAAGTGTATTACCACAGCGGCTCCACCCAAGAAGCTGTGTACCTCTTCTTAATCTCATTGGTGCCATCAATGTAGTAATCTACCCTTCAACCCTCTATCATCCTTCTGCCCTCACACAGCCACCTCTAGGCACTGCCTCTTCCTATTCTTCTGCCACCCGAGCCCTAGGTGTTCTCCTGATGTGCCAGAGTAATTCTGGGTTCTGTGTCAAAAGTGGAGAAAACACTTGGCTACATCTGTGGTATTACACTTGTGACATAGGTACAAAAATGACTTCGTCTTGTGACTCAATATTCTATAGAGTTTTTAGTATGGGAGAGATTGAGGGAGCCTGTAGGTTAGGGTACAATAGGAATGATCTAAAGAATTTTATTACAGTCACCATTATTTATGTTCTAATAATAGAGTCAGATTGCTAGATACAGTCAATTTATTTGTCTTATATTTCCATTAGAAGAGAAAGTCACTCTTGTTAGCACTCTTCAAAGTCTCCCATCCCAGTTCTATGCACAGTGAATCTGAACCCTTGTGTGCCTGGGAACAGAGCCCAAAATGGGCTAACACGAGATCAAAATCTCTTTGATATCTTGTCTTTTACCTTAGAAAAAATAATCATAAGAATTTGGCATCCTCTTCATGGTATTATGTGAATATGAAATACTGGTATTCTTTCTCCAGATCTTTGAGTCCGTTTCATGGCTTAGATACCCTCTGCAATGTCACATCAACTTTAAGAGAACTCATATCCCAAGGCTGAGATCCCTGACCAGCCTTGGAATAAATGAGTTATCTCCCAGCAGATCCCTCCTTCGTTAGTACTTGGAGGAAAAAATAGATTTTTGGCATATACTTTCCACTTGTTTGTCAAACATGCCCTGACATAGCTGAATCCCAGCAATGAACACAATTTAAGGCTAAGCTTGATTCTCCTGTCCTCCAACAGATTTAAGCACTACTTCAGAGCCATTATCAAGAACCTCAGTTTTTATTATACCACCTGCCTGTGTCTTTGCCTGTTAAATGTGAGGTTCTATTGGCTGAATAGTCAGGAGCAGAAGGTTTGCTGTGCATAATTCCTGATGTGAATCGTATTTCTTCAAAGTATGGGCATGCACAAGGGAAGCATTTGATAAATGTCTCTTAGAGATAATTCCTTGCATGGAAGTATCACTTTATACGAAGACATATTGGGTCATCCAAAGGCATTCAAGACCTTACAGAAAATAAAACCTATTCAATTAGTTCCCTTCATAGACTTAAGCATTTAAAAGTAATGGATCCATATAAATTATTGCATTCCCTACTCACACCAATTAAAATTTTCTCAGATGGTTCAGTCAGTGGCCCATATGTATAATAGCTCTAGTAACTCTCATCTCTTTCATAGTGCAAGTCAACCATATGTAGTGACATAGGCTGTGCGAGAAGTACCAAAATAGTTTTTGAAAATGAATGCTTCTGCACTGTGGCTCATAAAATCACCTGTTAATTATAAACATAAGTTGACTCAGCCCAGTATTAGCTGAATGACATAAATGTAATTTCTAAAATGCAGGGAAATCAGCAGCTAAATGGAGTCACCAAAGACTTAGTAAAAAAGTAATAAGAGTAGGCCATGTTACTATCATCTACTAATCCACGTGGTTTTCCAGGAAGCATGTGGAGCTCACTGCAATCCTCTGAGACACAGCGGTACATGGCCTCTGCAATGGTTTTGCTTAAAAAGAACAACCTACCATAAAAAGCAATGAAGCACTGATGCATGCTACAACATGGACAGACCTTGAAAATACTAGGCATAGTAAAAGAAGCCAGTCACAAAAGGCCGCATGGTGTATGGTTACATTCAAAATCTCCAGAATAGGTAAATCCATAGAGAAAGAAAGTAAATTTGTGGTTGCCAGAATCTAAGGGAGGGAAGAATGGGAAGTGACTGCTGATAACTACAGTATTTCTTTTAGGGGTGATGAAAGTTCCAAAATTAGATAGTAATGATGGTTGTATAACTCTGTGACTCTTCTAGGAACCACTGAATTGTACACTATAAAAGTGTAAATTTTATGGTGAATGAATTATATCTCGACCAACCAGGGTGTGGTAATAAGTGGAGCCCAAGAACAGGGAAGGATGAAGCATGATAAAGAAAGCTAAGGCCTGGTCACAATCAAAATCCTCAGAAGGGCTGCACTGGAATTATCCCTTCCTACACAAGCCTGCAAAATAAAGTCCAGAATAATTCTTGGACCTTAGAGTTTCTATTCCCAAGATCCAAAAATCAAGTTACTGACATGTTTGTGTTTTCTTTTTTCTTTCTTTCTTTTCCCCCTCATTGGATTTTCTAATAATTTTGAGTCAGGTGGAGGGGAGTCTGCTTCTCTTGTGCTGTTCGTAATGGAAATTGATTTGACCCTTATTTGCATCTATTTGCACTGCCATCAAGCTGATTTAGAATCCAAGGGTGGTTGCAACCTCCTCTGAAGCTGGCAGATTTTCTCTAAAAACAGAGCCCTGGAACTTTCCAACCAGCTCTGAAGAACTTGGTCTCTTGCCCTTTTGATTTCTGCACAGTATGGGCAGAGTTTCAGAGACATATAACTAGGGGTAAAGGAAAGAAAGGAAACCTTTGTTGCCATCTGCTATAAATAGCCTCCATTCCCTTGCTTTCCCGCCAAGCTGCTAGTCAACCTGCCATCGTGGGTTGCACATCTGAAATGAATACATTGGTCCTTGGAGCAGGTGGCCCCAGGCCAGTTTGCAGGCTGCCAACCAGAAGCAAAGGTGTTCAATCTTAAACAATCCAATATAGCTTGAGCATGGCAATTATCCCTGCTGGGCTGACTCACAAGTTTCTTACTAGCCTCGGAAGGGCAGGACTGCAACCTGGGGGCCAATGTGCCAAGGTGATGAGAACTTAGGAGAAGGCAATGTTTACCAGGCTTAGCTGTTCTTCCCTCTCTTCTCTGCTTTCCCTTTCCTTTATCCGACACCTGCTCTACTTGGTTTCTTCATGTGTCCAACAACAACCCTCATCCTCACCTTCCCTATGCAGCCTGCACTCTCTTTTATTGTCAGAATGGAAATCACTTTATTGCTGTTTATGATTGTAAAGTATTGAATTCTCATTGTAAAAGAAGAAAGATCGGTTTACATAGAAAGAGAAGAAAAAAAGGCATAAAGATTAACTGTACTCTCACCATGCAAAGAAATTCACTCATACTTCAAATGCATAGTCTTCAAATTCAAAGGGACTATTTTCTTTTTCCAAAATGAAACCTAAGAGACATATCTAATTTTCACTTTGAAATCCATCATGTGCATCTTTCCATTTCAATAAATATAGATCTACACTACCATTTTTAGCAATCTCTATAAATGTATCCATAATTTGGACAGTTAGTCTGTTTCTTCTATATATATATATATATATATATATATATATATGCTCATAGATAATGTACACATTTGCAGTTTTTTTTGTATCTCCAAATTTATCCATGAGGCCCTCATTCTGTCCTCAAGTTTTCCATATTTCCTCAGTCGCACCTGACATCTGTGCCTTCTGCTGCCCCGAACTGTCTGCTCATCACAAGTTACCCATCCCAGGCTTTACTCCTTAAGACAGTATCTGCTTGGTGATAACTGGAAAGCTGTAAGGAATAAAGTGAGCTTATGGGTTAATTGATACAGTAGTCTTTATTTAGTTTCCACAGATAACTGGAATACGGATGGCTTTAGAAATAACCTGACATGGCATTTCCCCAAGTTGTGGGTTCATAAGAACTTAGGTTGGGGTGCGGGGGCTAGGTTGAATATTTAAAAGTCTGCTGACTTCTACCACAGAGATTTCAATGTGGTTAGTCCTGCATGGGGTCTAGAAAGCCATCATTTAATAAGGATTCCATGAGATTCTTTGGATGAGTCAAATTTCAGAAACCCTGATTTTATCCAATTTCTTTATCTTTAAAATGAAGTAATACAAGAGCAAATATATCTAATTTGTCTCATTTACATGAACTATTAGGGGCAGGACTTAAGGTAATGTCTACATTTTTCTATCCCCAAGCCTGTCATCTTTTCACTGCATTAGAGCTATTTTTTCTAAGGAAAAATTGTATTAGAACTTTAACTTCTGATTAGAACACTGTAGCAGAAAACATTTTTGCCTGGTAATTCTAGAACTCAAAGTGTACTTAAGAGAGATTGACTCTGAGGCAAGAAATGGCATTTTATTGACACTCAAATCATATATCATGCGAATGGCTGTTTACTTCCTATTTGGGTGTGTGCATGTGTGTGTGTGTACACAGCCACATGTTGGTCTTAAAAATAATTAAAGTTAAATATGATTATAGAACCAATAATACAATAATAAACCATCTGTAGAGCTTTTTCTAGACTTGTTTCTGATGAAGAAAAAAAAAATACCAGTGCTAATGCAGAAAGACTGGATCTAATCAAAAGCAAAGTTTTTTGTTTATTTGAGTCTATCTTCATATGTGCAGAACTGCTTCAGCAAGATATTCAACTTTCATTGAAAATATGTGAAACAAAGAACACACAGACAGAAAGGAGGATCCTTAAATCGATATTTAATAGGGAGCTACTTACATGGTCTGGTGGTCAACTCAGCCTTTGTTTATATGTAATAAGTACCTGGTAGAATTCTTTTTTTTGATTCAAAACTTTATAAAGATAATAAAAGTGGTCATTTAAAAAGTCCCAACTCATGGAATAGGAACTATAATGAAGTCCTTCCAATTTTCTGGAAGACTATAATTCCCGTGGGTATAGCTTTAGGTAGCACACCCTGTTGAACACTTTGTGTAAATAGCCTTACTGACTATCGTGGTACCTGCTATGGGTTGAATTCTGCTTCCCCTTTGCCCCAAAGTTCATATATTGAAGACCTGATTCTCTGGTCCTCAAATATGACCTTATTCAGAAATAAGGTCATTGTAGATATAATTAGTTTAGTAAAATGAGGCCATACTAGTGAAGGGCTAGCCTTTAACGTAATGATTGGTGTCTTTAGTAAAAGGGGAAATTTGCACCCAAAAGCAGACACACACACAGGAAGAATGCCATGTCAAGACTGGAGTTCTACTGCCATAATCCCTGAAATACCAAGAGCTATGAGAGGGGACAGGGACAGGTTGTTTCCTAGAGCCTTCAGAGAAACATGACCTTCCAACCCTTTGGTCTAGGACTTTTGGCCTCCAGATCAGTGAGAAAATATATTTCTGATTTCTAAGCCACTCAGTTTGTGGTACTTTGTTACGTCTGCCTAGGAAACTAACAGAGTACCCTTCAGAACATGACCTCCAACCAGGTGATACATTTTAAGGCAAGGGCAATGCAACAATGGGCTAATACCCATGACACTCACTGATTTAATCATACAAAAGCTTAATGGATTTGGAGATCCTAATGCCAGTGAGAGACACCTGCAACAAGATACTGAGCCTGATTTTCTTGAAATAGAAGCTGATTCTTCCCCTCAGCTATTTCATGTTCCTTATGCAGCTGCACATCAATGGTAAGACACGGGTGTCTATGCTTGCACAGGTGGCTAATCCTGGGTCATTGGATTGCTGGCATCAATGAATACAAGGAAGGCCAGATTTCAAACATCAAATGTCCCTAGGGACATCTCTTAATACGTCTTATCTAATAGTAATAACGAATAGAAAACTGAATCTACCCAGTGTCCTGCTCAACTCCCACCAAAGACAAGATCACTAAGGACACAGACCTACTGAAATAAAGGTTCGAGTCACCACTCATCCAGCCAAGGTGTGAGGAACCTGAAATAGATGGTAGAAGATGGGAGTTATGATGGACAACTTAGGCCTTATGACCAGCCACTAAAGTCAAACCAAAGCAACTAAACATTATGATTCTTTATGCTTTCTTATCTTCTACTGATTTATTATATCATGACTGTTGGCTAACGTTTTAAGTTTCATGTACAAGAATGAAGAAATTGACATCACCCTCACTATGATATATTTAATAGCAATGTTTTTTTGTGTCTCTTTGTTTGGGCTGTACATATTAGCGAACAAAAATGGTTGCCCAGGGACCAGAGGGCTTGACTATGTTGTAGGTCATCTCTTTTTCTCTCTAGATCTGCTCACTTCTCTTCCACATCTTGTTCTTTGTTTTGGGAGGCTAATCTATGAAAGTGTCATCAATGGACTCCCAGAATGTCTGAATTCCTGTTAGAGTCAACCAATGGGGAGCACTGGCTAGAAACCAAGGAAAGGGAAAAAGAAGAAATCATGTAGTTTTCCTCACTCTCCTCATTAAGTCATTGTGCTTGACTTGGCTATATTCTCATTAGAAAATGAGAGGGCCTATCTTCACCTTATATTTTTCTCCTTTGCTTCCAGTAACTGTTCTCTCTCTCTGCTCCTTTATTCCTAGAAATGTTAATGTGTGCTGACCACCCCCACATTAATAGTCCCTGGTTATATGTCTCTATTCTTTGTGGTTTCCTATATCTTTGAAAGCACTTTCTCTATTAAACACTCTTCAGATTACTTGATTTGAGTATGTCATCATTTATTTGCTAGGACTGTGACAGAAAGAAACTCTTGTTTAACCATATGTATAATGTAAACAAAATTATATTTAGCAAATTCATATTGTATGTAAATGAAATTCCCATTTTAATTTCCAATTATTCCTCCCTAAGAAATTGATGAAAACCCCTAGCTGACAGTGACTGGGTTCAATCTAGTATAGATTTCATTCTATTGGCAGTGGCTGTATTTGACTAACCCTCAATTCATGAGAATTGAGCTGCTCTTGTCCCATAGCAGTCTGCGTTAGGTTGTTCTGTTCTTATATCCAGGACATATCCAAGTTGATTTTTCTCAAACGTTAGTAGTTTTAAGTTTTACTTGGGCCATCTGTTTATTTAGCTATGTGATTTCTAAAATTTGTTATCTCTTCAATATATTTTTGCAAAGTTCTACCTAGGTGTTATTTTATCCTGGCAATGGCTTCATCCCCACCTCTCTCCCTATATTCTTCCTCTCCCTTTCCTTCCTCCCCTTTCCTCTCATTACTCTGTAATTGCACAGAGGAGTGATGGGAGAACATTTCATTCTGCCTCTCTCATGGAAGGGGTAACTTTCTTACTGGGAACTAAGGTCAAAGGAGTCATGCCTCCTGTTTAACAGTGGCTGTAGCTTCTTGGAGGTGTTATTATTAAACTATCATATGTGTGATTTCAGATGGTTTCACTACAATCTTCCTGCTACTGATTTTATGTAGGAATTCTTTACAGAGCATGTCAGCTGTTAACAACATACTGCCCTTGAAGCATTTTAACATAATAGATATCTGAGGCTACGAAGAAACAGTATGGTCCATGAGGCACCCCATCATCACCATAATCAACAACATTTTGAAGATACCATATTTTGGGGAGACAACGTTTTGAATCATGTCTTGGTACCATAGGCACTCTTGGGGTGGATTCTTCCATTTTTATGATAAGCAAAACCTACTTCTGGCCAGGCGTGGTGGCTCACACCTGTAATCCCAGCACTTTGGGAGGCTGACACAGGCAGATCACTTGAGGTCAGGAGTTCGAGAACAGCCTGGCCAACGTGGTGACACCCTGTCTCTGGTAAAAGTACAAAAATTAGCCAGGCATTTTGGCTCACACTTGTAATCTCAGCTACTAGGGAAGCTGAGGCAGAAGGGTCACTTGAGCCTACGAAGCAGAGGTTGCAGTGAGCTGAGATTGTGCCATTGCACTCCAGCCTGGTGACAGAGTGGGACTCCGTCTCAAACAAACAAACAAACAAACAAAAAATACTCTTTTAGAGACTATGACTCAGAGCCTTCTTTCTTTTCTTGAGTTGAGGCCATTCAGCTCAACTCTATGAAATTCAGTGAGATTCCCCTTAATTCCAACCCCAAAATATATCTGAAACACTATGGTGCTTGGTACTATAAGAGATTCAATAATGACTAAGTTGCTATCATGTTATTCTTAGTACATTTCCAGTCTCAATTTCACTTCTTCTTGCTTGTCATCCATATTTGTTTCTCCCCCATGTGCTCAGGTCCTTCATGATATTCCCTGGTTGGCCAAAGCCTGATAGTTCTGGGTCCTGTCCTTGCTTGGACCTCATGAAGCTAAAGCTCTTTTTCATTATTTTTAAGAAAATAGTCCTACTCTCCATGCATTCCTATCAAGACATGCCTTAATCAGCGTACAAGATCTAATAAACTCATTTCCACTATTTTTCTCTGAGGCAAAATAGGAATTGGTAAGAACTAAATTGATTATCTCTCCCTGGAGCCAAGTTTGTGTTTGGGTATAATTCTATGGGGCAATGGAGTCTGTTACTAATAAAACTCAAAGTTTCAATGGAAAATAAATTGGGAAAAAGACCCTAGATAGGAAGGGCCCAGATGTTTTCCATTGATTTTCATCTTACCAGTAGGGTTCTTTCTCCCACTGTTACCACATGGAGATTCTCTTTCCAGAGTTCTTCTCAGTGAAAACCTTAGAGGGTTCTGTGCTTTGCATCTGTAATTGTGTGATTGGCTGTATCAAAGAGAGTAAACTCGATATGAAAGGTGATGCTGAGAAAAAAAAAATCCAAAACCATTTACGCAACTGTCATATCATTCTCCTTCTGGAACACTTTTTTGTAGTGCTTTGGGCTCTATTTTCTCCTACATGTATTGAGGCATATAATTTGCGTATAATAAAATATACTCTTTTAGATTTACATTTCTATGCATTTTGATAAACTTATGTAGTCAAGTAACCACCAAAAGTCAAGATGTACAATATTTCTATCACTACCCCCTGCCCCACCCACTGCCAAATTTCTCTTGTGTTCCTTTGTAGGCAATACCCTTTCCTCACTCCCAGACCCTAGCAACCTCTGATCTGAAGTCTGTCCCTTTAGTTTGCCTTCTTTGAATGTTATATAAGATGAATCATACAGTCTTGTGGCCTTTTGAGTCTTACTTCTTTCACTTAGCATAATACTTTTGAGTTATTTTGTTTCATGCTTTAGAACTTCATTTCTCTTTTTATTGCTCAGTAGTGTTTCATCATATGGTATACCACAATTTGTTTAATCATTCACAAGCTGGCAATTATTGGCATTGTTTCAAGTTTGTGACAATTATAAATAGTCACTATTAAAATCCACATACAGTTTTCTGTGTAGACATGTATCTTCACTTCTCTTTGGTAAACACCAAGGAATGCATTGATGAGATGTGTGGTAAATTATGTTTAACATCGTAAGAAACTACCAAACTGTTTTATAAACAGCTATGTCATTTTGAATTTGTGCCAGCAATATATTAGCATTCCAGTTCCCCAACATCATCTCTAACATTTGGTACTGTCACTTATTTTTTTTTAAATTTAAGCCATTCTAATAATTGGGTAGTGGTGTTTCTTTGTGGTTGTAATCTGCATTTCTCTAATGGTTAACACTGTTGCATATCTTTGCATGTGACCATTTGTTATCCATATATCTTCTGTAGTGAACTGTCAGTTCAAATATTGAGCCTATTTGGAGTTGTTTGTTTCATTATTGAGTTTCAAACTTTATATATTCTGGCTATTAATCCTTTTTTGTGTGTGTGTATGTGTGTGTGAATATAAGTAGCTCCCTTACAAATATGCAAACCAAAAGAAAGAATCATATCATAATTGTCTTACCAGATTTTGAGTAGTATCCAACAGCAGCTATTATACTCCTCCTTCAATCTTTAATCTTAAAATTTTAGATTAAAAAACAACTCTTTGAAAGTTGTGTGAAAACTAAGGACTCTCTGTATAAATGCATATATATATGGGTATACATATACACACATAAATATATGCATATATGTATATATACACACATAAATATATGCATATATGTATATATACACATAAATATATGTTTATATATTTATGTGTGTGTATATATATACATACACATATACACACACACACATATATATACATATATATACACACACACACACACACACACAGAGTGAGAGTAAGAGTGCACCAGAGAGAGACAAATTGTCGCATTCCTTTTTAGGAGTCCACAAGATAACTACTCCTCAGGTGGTATATAAACTATGAATCATGAACCTCAGGTTAGAAACTCAAGTGTGACCCTATAAATGCCATCTTGCATCACTATAATTATCTGCCTTCTTTATCTTAGTTTGACACACACTGTTTCCTGATGCTGAAAAAAATCACACAACTGTGCAAACTAATACACAGTAGATACATTTTCATTCATTTTAGTAAGGTCTGCACAGCTACACAATAATTTTGTTTATCACTCTGCTTACTTCCATGTTTAATTCCCAGAGAAGCCAGTCAACAGTCACCATTTACAAGTTCTCTTTATCACCTCTGTCCCCTTCACTTTCAGCAGATAATCTTGATACCTTCTTCCTAGAGAAATAGAATAAATCAAGTGTGAATGAATTCCCCACTTAATTCAAACTTAGGCCTGTACTGATCCTTTCTTCCTTCTAATCTCAGACAGAGATGTGACTCTCTTTCAGGCAATGCTAATTCTTTCATCTGGGCTCTCGATACCATTCTATCCTAAGCCTTGTTTCAGGAAACATCTCCTCCACCTGTATTATTAATGTTTCCCTCTTAAATCACTGTTTATTCTCAAGATGTGATCATGTTTATCTTTTACCATATTAAAAAAAAAAACTCCCTCCAATGTGTAGCTCACTTCTTATTTCTTTTCTTTTTTTTTTTTTTTTTTGAGACGGAGTCTCGCTCTGTCACCCAGGCTGGAGTGCCGTGGCGCGATCTCGGCTCACTGCAAGCTCCGCCTCCCGGGTTCACGCCATTCTCCTGCCTCAGCCTCTCCGAGTAGCTGGGGCTACAGGCGCCCGCCACCACGCCCAGCTAATTTTTTTTGTATTTTTAGTAGAGACGGGGTTTCACCGTGGTCTCGATCTCCTGACCTCGTGATCCGCCCGCCTCAGCCTCCCAAAGTGCTGGGATTACAAGCGTGAGTCACCGCGCCCGGCCAGCTCACTTCTCATTTCTCCTCCTTCTTTACCCCAGCCATTTCTCTTCTATTACAACCAAGGTTTTTAGAATATGTTACTCTCACTGGCTCTAATGACTATTTTTCAATCCAGTACCAACTCTGTGGTAACCCCAAGAATCCATTAAAATCATTATAAGTAATAAATAACAAATGGTCTAATTACAAAACAAATGAACTGATTATTTTTGACCCTTATAATACCTGACCTCTTGGAAATATTTGATATTGTTGACTATTTCCTGAAATGTATTCTGTTCTTATCTCCTATAGCAACACTCTCTCCAAACTACACTATTAGTGTCCACACATTTGTTGTGGTTCTCCTTGACCTCTTCTCCAACGAAATACAACTATGTTGGTGATAGTCAGGCCTCTTTGTTGAGACCATTTTATTCTCAGTTTACCTAATGCTCCTGGGTGACTAAACTATGATTTAATCATCTATAGATAGATAACTAAACTACCATCGCTCTTTAAATTATAAGTCACAACTCTGGACTTCATACCAGTTCACTTTTAGGAGTTCTTCTCATAAGCCGCTCAAGTCCATCCTGTTCCAAATAGATGTCATCATTGTCACCTTTCCCAAACTATTCTCCAAACTTGTTTCTCCCTGTTATTTCTACCTCTGTGATTATCCTATCATTTTCCTTATCATCCAGTAAGAAGCCTGAGAATCTCACTAAATTGTTCTTTTTCTTAAAATTCCCATTTCTGAGTAGTCATTTAATCACTCATACATTCATCAGTGCAAGAAATAGTTTTGAATATATACCCTATGCCAGTCACTGTGCCAACATTTTGCTAGGTGGAATCTTCTCTTAGCTTTCAAACTGCTTACAATTTAATGTTGTAGAGGCAACATGATATATTTGATAAGAGCTTAAGGAGGTGGTATCTTAGTTAGACTGCAGTGGAAGAGTCAGAGAGAACTTACCGGGGGCAACCCTTGAATTGAATGATAAAGGATCAATGGCTTGGCTAAAGAAAGGAGGAAATAATAATCCAAGAAGGAACAGCATATTTCAAACCTTGGCAATGCAGTTCTACCTCCTAAACCACTCATAATCTTTCACTTTCTCTCCAGATATATGGCCAGAAAGTTACATACAGCAGGTCTACCATATTTCTCATACTTTTAATGCAATTAAAAAGTCTTCCTAACAGGTCTCATTGGCCTCTAATATTACCATCCTCCAATCCATCTTCTAAAACACTGGTGCTAGAGTGATCTTTCTGGAGTACCAGCCTGAGCATATCTCTCTCCTACTTAAAATCAATCAGTAGCCCCCAATTTTTTTTATTTGCATCAAAAGACATAATGATTTAGCCCCTTGCTAGCCTCCCAGGTTCAATGAGTGACCATCATCAAGCACATTTTTGGTCATTCAGCTTACTGGATATGCCAATGTTCTCATCAATTTTTGATCCTTTGCATGTGTTGGTTCTTCCTTTTAGGAATTGATTTTTTCCTTTTGTTAGACTGATAGCCGCTTACGCTTCATCAGGCTCAGTTATGAGCTCTTCTTACACGTCCCCCTTCTTAAAAGAACTCATAAACTGAGTCTTGATGAAGTGTAAGTGGTTATCAGTCTAACAAAATACATTAGTCTATCCCTTTAGATGCTCAGGTAAACAAACATTACTTCCTTTATGTTCCATAGCAATTTATGCATACATTTATTATGCCATATATTACATCATATTATAACCATTTACGTCTCTATTTCCCCAGAGTTTCTTGAGGAAAAAAAATATCTTTATCATCTCCATATCCTCAATACTCAACATAGTCCATGGTATATTTATAAACTGTTCAAAATATTTATTGAGTGAACATGAATTAATGAATTAATATTAGGTAGTTCCATTGATTAATGAGAGGGATTTTTGCTGTGAAGTTGAGAACTTTTCTATTACCCTAAATAGTTAACAATTGTTTACCAAGCTCTTACTCTACTGCAGTCATGGTGCTAGATGCTGATGATTTAAAAGTGAGAAATGCAGTCCTTGCTTTCAAGAGGCTTATGTTCTATCAAGGAAGACAGACTGAACAGGCAACTACAAAACAGAATTGTTAAGAGATGTGATAAGGAAAATAAAGAGAACTATGAGCTTCTGAAGAATTAGGGAAAAAAAAAACAGAGTAAATGAGGGTTAAGATGAGACCTGAAGAATGGAAAGGGATGACTATTCTAGACAGCCGGAATTATATGTGAAAGTCCTGGATGAAAGGAATGGCACAGCCTATCCAGGGAACTTACAGAAAATCAGTCTGGATAAACCACAGTAATCTATGGAGAGTAAATTGGAGATAAGATTATGAAGGGCTCAAATAGTTCCCAAGGCTTAAAAACAGGGGGCAGAAAAGGGAAGATTATATTTTTAAAAATTCCACTAGCTGCAGGTTAGAGAGTGTGTTGCAGGATGGCAGAAGTGATAGTGGAAGTTTATTCCAGTCATCCGGGCAGAAGCTAATGGTGGTATCACAGGAACTCTGTCTTCTCCACCATCCTTTAAGAAAGTGCTTTGTGATGATAGAGTGAGAAAAAAAGCCATTATGCACTGAAGGGCCTCTAACACCCTGCCTTCTTCCCTGGGAAATGACGAGAAAGCAATGGCATGAGAGCCATAACTTAATGGCAAGAAAGAGCTTCTATATCTGGCTTTATCTGAATGCCAGTTTAAATGTGATGTAACTCTTTATAAGACAAGGCATGAGGTGCTTAGGCTCAGAAATGATGAGAGATTGGGAATTAGGCCTGAGCAAGATAGAAATAAGAGTATGTTACAGAATAGATCATGAAACAACAACAATAAAAGTATCTTCCACAGGCAAGAAAAACCTGCTCTTGATAGTCTGCTGAATAGTGACTGAGATGACTGGCAGTAAAATATGAGACTTTTCAAGTGGATGAAAGTTAAATTCAATAGGCAAGAAATATGATTTGAAAAAGGAGCTTCTATTCATGTACTTTCTGTCTGTGAAACAGATTTTAAAATGAGACTTCTCTGGTTCTACATCGCTGCCTAGCATGGGCACCCAGGCAGAGTCCAGATTGTCCCAAGTTGTTGCTGTCATTTTGCTTTCTTAGAATCTGGCTCCAAGTCTTCCTTCCCTTAAAAAAAAAAAAAAAGTCACATGAACCAGAAGGTAGAATTTGAGTGGCCGGAAATATTTTCTACCATACATTTCTTTCAAAATAAACAACTACTGTAGGGAAGAGCTCCCCTAAAGCTCCCTGCTGCGTTCCTTATTTCAATGCCTCCCAGTGGAGCTTCCGTTTGGTTCCATAACTGGAGGAAAATAATTCAAGTGTAAACCAAGCCTCCTGGTGCTCTAATACAACCCATCCTTTGCTATAAATATTGTGCTTATTTCATTAAAATGAGAGGTTCTCTTGTCCTGTATTACGAAATATGAAAATATATATTTTGCAGGCACAGGCTTCTCATAAGCCCCCAGTCACTCATTTAGATGTTACAAACATGGCATGAAATCTTAATTCAGTGATATTTACTCCAGATGAATAGCAATATAGGCATTATAGTACACAATCCATATGGAAGGCCCATGACAAGTTCTGCTTGACTTGACTTCCTAGATATCTCTCCATCCCATCCACTTTTCTCTATCCTAATGGTCAGTGCCAAAGTTCAAGCCATTACTATTTCTTCCCTGGTGACTGTAACTGACTGATCCCAGATGACTTTGCCTACAGCTTTGCCCCATCCAGTCTGTCCTCCACACTGTGGCCAGAGTGATACTTCTGGAATGCAAAATGAATAAATCATGTCACTCATCTATTTAACACTTATCAAAGGCTTCTTAGTACCATTAAAATAAAGTCCAAGCCCTTCAGAATGCCCTTGCAGCTGGGCATTCTGCCTTTCTCTTTTTCTTAATCTCTCATCCTTTTGTCTTTCCCACTTGATGTTCCAGGTAGGAAATGTGTACCTTTCTAGCTCTTGAACATAGTTTTACCCCTGCTCAGTGAGCTCTTAGTGACCATTTGTTTTTCACTTTAGATATTATTCTTAAAGTCTGTTCTGCCTCTTGATAAACAACATTAAGTGCCCTTTCGATGAAGTCACACTGTATCTTGCATACTCTTGTTGTACCTCACACTTGATCACAAATGATGATTTATTAACTGTCTGATTTTTTTCTGCTGAACTGTGAACTTCCAAAGAAGAAAGTTTGTCAGTGTTGTTCACCTTTGTATTCCCAGCACCTAGCATAAAAATGTGCATATCAATGTGTTAAATTAGTTAATTAAATCAGTGAATAGATGGATGGATGCATGGATGGATGGACGACAGTGAGTCAGAAAAAGAGTGTATTAGTCTATTTTCATACTGCTATAAAGAAATGGCTGAGACTGGGTAATTTATATAGAAAAGAGGTTTAATGGACTCACAGTTCCACATTGCTGAGGATGTTTTACAATCATAGTGGAGGATGAAGGAGGAGCAAAGGCACGTTTTACATGGCAGCAGGC
This sequence comes from Symphalangus syndactylus, assembly GCF_028878055.3. Lineage (NCBI taxonomy): Eukaryota > Metazoa > Chordata > Mammalia > Primates > Hylobatidae > Symphalangus > Symphalangus syndactylus. Next base: position 31,532,211 of record NC_072438.2, read on the forward strand.
AAGAGAGCATGTTCAGGGGAATTACCCTTTAAAAACCATCAGATGTCATGAGACTTATTCACTATCATGAGAACAGCACAGGGAAACGCAGTCCCATGATTCAGTGACCTCCCACAGGGTCCCTCCCATGACATGTGGGGATTATGGGAGCTACAATTCGAGATGAGATTTGGATGAGGACACAGCCATACCATATTATTCTGCCCCTGGCCCCTCCCAAATCTCATGTCCTCACATTTCAAAACATAATCATGCCTTTCCAATGGTCCCCCAAAGTCTTAATTCATTTCAGCATTAACTCAAAAGTCCACAGTTCAAAGTCTCATCTGAGATAAGGCAAGTCCCTTCTGCCTATGAGCCTATAAAATCAAAAGTAAGTTAGTTACTTCTTAGATACAATGGGGGTACAGTCATTTGGTAAATACACCTCTTCCAAACAGGAGAATTTGACCAAAATGAAGGGGCTACAGGCTCCATGAAAGTCCCAAATCCAGCAGGGCAATCAAATCTTAAAGCACCAAGATGATCTCCTTTGACTCCATGTCTCACATCCAGGTCATGCTGATGCAAGAGGTGGGTTCCCACAGCCTTGGGCAGCTCCTCCCCTGTGGAACAGCCCTCATCCTGGTTGTCTTCAAAGGCTAGTGTTGAGTGTCTGTGACTTTTCCAGGTACATGGTGCAAGCTATCAGTGGAGCTACCATTCTGGGGTCTGGAGGACTGTGGCAAAGGGAAATCTTCCCACTGGGCAGAACTTTGAGCAGTATAACTGGTTGTGCACTTTTCATGGAAGGAGAAATGGCCAGATATGCAATTATATACTAATTCATGAGCTATAGCCAGTGGTTTGGCTGGGTGGTCAGGTTTGGCTGAGGTGTTTGCTGAAGGCGAAGGAAATGGGTAGAAGAAGGATAGTAGAAGAAGGTAATCATCAATATCAGAATGGGTAGTAGAAGGTAGTCATCAATACCAGCTATGACCACATGACCAGTTGCAGAAACGAAGAATGTAATTGTCATGAGTATTTCCTCTTTCTTTTGTTAAGAACTTATTTGCGCATGTATACAGTTGTATTAAGAAAAATCTTCATTTTATTTCCTTTCTTTTGCCTTTATCATGTGACATAGGATTTATTGACTTCATATCAACATTTAAGTGTTGTTAACTTTATGTAATAGCACTTAGGTTAAGGATTAGTGCACTTCCAGTTGTACAAAGGAGAGCTGTATAATGTTAGGCATAATTATGACCTTATTATTGTTTTTATTTGAAGATTATGTATTATTTCAGGAAGTGTGTATGGGTTGAAGTTGACAAGGGGTGGACTTGTGATGGCTAATATTGAGCGTCAACTTGATTAGACTGAAGGACGCAAAGTATTGTACTTGGGTGTGTCTGAGATGGTGTTGCCAAAGGAGATTAACATTTGATTCAGTGGACTTGGAGAGGCAGACCCACCCTTAATCTGGGTGGGTACCATCTAATCAGCTGCCAGTGTGGCTAGAATAAAGCAGGCAGAAGAAAGTGGAAGGACTTGACTTGCGGAGTTTTCCAGCCTTCATCTTTTCTCCTTTGCTGGATGCTTCCTGCCCTCGAACATCAGACTCCAAGTTCTTCAGCTTTTGGAGTCTTGGACTTACTGGTGGTTAACAAGGGGTTATCAGGCCTTCAGCCACAGACTGAAGGCTGCACTGTCAGCTTGTCTACTTTTGAGGTTTTGGGACTCAGACTGGTTCCTTGCTCCTCAGCTTGCAGACAGCCTATTGTGGGACTTCACCTTGTGATGATGTGAGTCAATACTCCTTTATACACTCCACTTTCTATATGCATCTATCCTGTTAGTTCTGTCCCTCTAGAGAACCCTGATTAATACAAGGTTAGTTCTGTCCCTCTAGAGAACCCTGATTAATACGGGGTTAATAAACTGTACAGTTTGTACAAAGAATGTAAAGGAAGAGGATGGAGACTTGTATCCTCTCTATAAAGTGAGGATGATTAAAATAAAAAAAAACCCCTCATATTATTATGAAAGTTAAATGAGATACTTATTATATGTAGTGCACTAAAAACTGTGTCTGGCATGTTGTAAGCAGTCCCTCCAACAATCTCAGCTATTGTTAATAATCATAATGTCGTATTCTCAAAAATATGACAATAAATGGATAAAAATTAAAAATCCGGAAAAGTTCTTGCTGATATCTCTCTCTTGGCCTTAATGATAAAAAGGCTTTGAGACTTTCTGACAATGCCCAGCATCTGTGGTCCTAACTCATTGGCATTCAGGAGGTAGTAATAGAGTACAATGGAGCACTTTCTGCCCTAGGATCAAAGTTCAAGCCTTATTACTAGAGTTGTTTCTGCCAACTTTCTAACCTCTTCAACTCTGGACCCTGCCTGTGTTCTGAGGCCCGTGGCACCTTTTTGCTCCCCCCTTGCTTTTGCTGACCTTCTAGTCATTGGTCCCTTGCCCGCCTACACTGGTGGTACTTGATTAAGTGGGCTTCTGCTCCTCACCCTTCCTTGTTTGGCTTGTATAGAAGATGGGTCAATGGCTTAAGGGCCTGCCCCTGGGCAGAGCACTGTGCCAAGACACACAGGAGAGGAATGCCACAGTGGTTAGTCCACATTAGCATAATTATCTCCTGAATCCACTTTCTACCAATTCATACTTTGTCTCTAACCAATCTATTTTTTTTTTTTTTTTTTGAGATGGAGTCTTGCTCTATCGCCCAGGCTGGAGTGCAGTGGTGCTATCTTGGCTCACTGCAAGCTCCACCTCCCGGGTTCATGCCATTCTCCTGCCTCAGCCTCCTCAGTAGCTGGGATTACAAGCGCCCGCCACCACACCCGGCTACTTTTTTTGTATTTTTTAGTAGAGACGGGGTTTCACCCTGTTAGCCAGGATGGTCTCGATCTCCTGACCTCGTGATCCGCCTGCCTCAGCCTCCCAAAGTGCTGGGATTACAGGCGTGAGCCACCGCGCCCGGCCTAACCAATCTATTTTTTAACCTTCTCTTTATTTTTTATAACTTTCTTATAAGTGGCATTTACAACTTGATGTCCTTTTTAAGGCTTTGATTAGCATTTTCCTAATGTGACATTTTCTCAGAAAATGTTTGCCTTTGTCCCAGGATCCCCCATACCAAGGAACATACTTCTCTGCTGCCCTAACTGAGTATAAGCCAGAGTTGATAGATGAAATATTTAATATTAATACCTGGTAGGGTGGAGGCAATGAAGAATCAAATGAATGTTGGCAACAAGGCTTGAGATGGATCCTTGAAGGCCCCTATACTTTGACAAGCATTAAACCTTTAGCAGTGAGATCTTAGGGTACAGATTGCTAGTTTGGGTAAGCAGCTAATTACCATGAAGTGTAAAAACATTCCAATATTTAAGATCTGCTCTTTAACGAAGAATTTCTCCAGGATAATGTCTTCCAATACAAGCCTATATTTTTCATATCTCCACAAGGTGTTGTCCATTAGACTAATCCCTAAACTTAGGCACTAGGATATAGGATGTCTCACAATTAGAGACTATGCCTACACATGTACTGGCTCTTAGTTATCCCATGTGGAAATTATCAGAAGCAAAATGACTCCCAGAGTTACTACATTTTTGAGAGGATGATGTTGCTCAAGAAACCCAGACTTTGACTGTTAACCCCCAAGCCCTTGAACCTATGTGAATAAGAAATAAATTAGGAAAGTTGTACCTTCCTCAGAAGAGCATCTTCTCCAAGCTTACTTCAGGTGTGGCCATCTACGAAATTAGCATATTTATCTCCCTAATCCTCCCAGATCCTAGGGATCCTCCTAGAAAAGACAGGGATGGGCAGATTGTCTAATAAAGGAATTTACTCCACTGCCAGGGCAAAGTCTTTGCTGTTTAATGTGTGTGTTATAGGCCAGCAATTTGTAAATAATTCCCGTTGTTCCTTTTCCCAAGATGGAGATTTCATTGTGGGTATCCTGTTCCCTCACAAATTTTTTTTTTTTTTTTTTTTTTGAGACGGGGTCTCATCTCATTCTGTCGCCCAGGCTGGAGTGCAGTGGTGCGATCTCAGCTCACTGCAAACTCTGCCTCCTAGGTTCAAGCGATTCTCCTGCTTCAGCCTCCAGAGTAGCTGGGATTATAGGTGTGTGCCACCATGCCCAGCTAATTTTTGCATTTTTAGTAGAGACGGGGTTTCCCCATGTTGGCCAGGCTGGTCTCAAACTCCTTACCTCAGATGATCCACCTATCTCAGCCTCCCAAAGTGCTGGGATTACAGGCATGAGCCACCGCGCCTGGCCAGCTCACCAACACTTTATGCTGGATAAAGGGAACAGATAACTTGTTTTTTAGCTATTAGTCACTAGACCAGAACATCCACATCTGGATCTGATAGTAAGGAGTGTACATCACTCAGCAATACTGCACTTCAAGCTAGATCCTAAAATAAATGCTATTATGTGAGTGGTTATTTTCCATGGATGAATAGCCTCTGTTAAAACATATCTATAGGAAGAAGGATATGTATGGATAGCCACTAGGCTAAGAGGTACACCGTAACAGAGACTAGTGGTAATACCCTTCTTCCTTGTCTCATCCACCACAGAGGGCAGTAAAGGTAAATATATATTTTCCCAGCTGCTTCTGCAACCGGTGTTAGCCATATGACATGCTTCTAAATAAGAAGACATAAAGGTCAGAGGTCATATGTGAAAGCTTTTACTTTACTGACAAAAGGGGATGCCACTGGTTCTTTACCTTACCCCATTTTTCCTTACATAAAAGTGGACATGAAACTTGGTGATGTGGCATCCCTCTGATAACCATGAGAAAAACCCCAAGAGAGTTGAAGTGTTGCAAATCCTGACACTATTATGCTACTGAACACATCAGCAATAATCAATCTCCTGATTCCTGTGATATGATAAACAGTTATTCATATTGCTTTAAACCACTGTGAACTGGGTTTGCTATTGTTTGCTGTTGAAAGCATCCTCAACAGGGTCTTTGTAATGTAGTTGAAGTCTTTAGTATCACTGCTCTGGTAAAATCAACAGTGATTTTTGCACTGAATATCTTATTCTTTTCTTAGGTCAAAGTCTCTTGTTTCTTCACAGTCCATGTGGGATATATGCTATCTGCCATGAAATCTGTCAGGGTGCAGTTTTGCAATAGTCTCAACTGGGCAAACAATACAAGGGCCAGATGGCTATCATGATACATCAATCTTCCCAGAAGCAAATTTTATAATAACAGATTTAGAAACAACAACAACAGCAAAAAAAAGAAGAAAATTAAATAAACTATGAAGTAATAATTAGACATGAATAAACAAAAAAAGTCATAGAACTTAATGCTAGCACTTGCAAGTACGATGCCCACAAGACACTGCTGATAATTATAGCATTATTTCTCACAGATACCACTTAATACTGGAGAATCCTTCCGAGTGCAAAGTTCTAGGCAGCCACTACCAATCAGTTGGAGTTGGTATATGATGTAAAACATAACTGTATATTTTTTTGAGACAGAGTCTTGCTCTGTCGCCCAGGCTGGAGTGCAGTGGCGCGATCTCAGCTCACTGCAACTTCTGCCTCCCGGGTTCACGCCATTCTCCTGCCTCAGCCTCCTGAGTAGCTGGGACTACAGGCGCCCACCACCAAGCTCGTCTAACTTTTTGTATTTTTTTTTAGTGGAGAGGGGGTTTCACCTTCTTAGCCAGGATGGTCTCGATTTCCTGACCTCGTGATCTGTCCCACCTCGGCCTCCCAAAGGGCTGGGATTGCAGATGTGAGCCACCGCCCCCAGCCACATAACTGTATTTTTTAACAATTGTATACACACATTGTACAGGTATGGTTCATGATTCAAACACAAATCCATGCTGATCCGGGAACTGATAATATCTTTTTGTTGTTGTAGCGGGTGGTAGGGTACAAGGTACTGAGTGTTTTAGTCTTGTTTTCTACCCTCTTATTTCCCTTCAGTCCTAATTGACTTTGCCATTTCAAGACTACCTACTCAAGAAGACACACAGAATCTCACTGAATTCATTCGAAGCCCCATAATTATGATACTTGTACTCATTACCATAGCCAGCAAACCATCGATGTCCTTTATATTGATAATTAATTGCTTTTATCTCTGTCCCCTTGTCTTTATAGCCGAACACTGAAATTTTGTCAAAACTATTCTTATTGTTATGTATGAAAAGATGACTCTACTAACCCTATACAAAAGATTATTTATATGTCATTTTGGAGAAACTACAGCTGTCATTAGAAGGAATTTGCTTCTAGATGTGACTTTTGAAACACTGCCCCTCCCCTATCCAGGAAAATGGATCTTTGTTTGAGTGACCTTCCATTTATCACTTGAAATCTATCTGGCAACTTACCTGAAAGGAGACTAATAAGGAGTGAATTATTAGGAGTTAATGCTTAACACTTTCTTTCCAAGTACATGAAATGTACTTATTTTATCTAGGCTATATTTAAAAAGGGCTAAAATATACTGCAGAAGATACCAAAATAAAGAGAAATGTTATCAGGAAACTCAGACAAATTGCTGTTTGGTGACTTGAAAGGAAAGAATTACATAGGAGAAGAGCAAATGAGAAGGTACAAAGAAAATGTAATATAGTTTGTGGGGAACAAAATAAAGCATAAAATTAAGCTTAATAACATTTTGGAAATAAATGTATGTACATAAAAAAAAAACTAAGAAAAAATGGGCTTCTAATTAAAGCCAAGCCAGAAGTAAAAAGAGTGTAAAAAATAGAGAAAGGTTGACTTAAAATCAGCTGATGTCATGGAGAAAGAATGAGCACAGGAATCCCAGCTCCCCGTGTTATAATGACATGAACTTGAAAAATAACCCTAAATTCTCTCATTGTAGGTAATGCCATGAACCCTCCCCAAGGGAGGTACCAAAAGCCTGCATGAAGCAAAAACTGGAAACAAATAAAGGAGAGTATTGTGACTTTGCACTAAGTTACTCATTTATTCACATAATTAATGAGTTTCTATTCGTGTTAGGCACCTTTCTAGATGATGGTATAATTAGTTAACAAAAACCTCAAAACTCTCGCCCCCCATGGAGCTTACATTTCCAGGGAGGGAGAGAGATGATACAACAATAAGAAAATACAGAGCTAATGTCATTCTATATGGTATAATTATGTAAAATCAAGCCTGAGTATTTGACAACTTCTCGGATACCACAGATCTGTTGTTTAATGAAATCGGCCTAAAAGATAAAATTGTGTATTTGCATGTACACATCACCTTGCCTGTATTATGAGTCAGCATTTCTTCCTATAGGAAACCACAGCTTGGTAAAAGGTAGAAGCTCAATTTCCTAATAAAGAGATATGTTTTACTAGGCAGTCTGTTGCACTGCATATTACTGTCTCTGACCTTGGCTTTAGTCCCAGGAGGATTAAACCCAGAAAGAGAAGGGAGTAAAGCAAGGTGTAGCAAAAAAGCAAGAGAAAACAATACAAAATAACCTCAAAGAAATTAGTAACAATAATTAGTGCATTCAGAGATTATATCTTTTTTTCTTTCTTTTTTTTTTTTTATTTTTTGAGACGGAGTTTTGCTCTTCTTGCCCAGGCTGGAGTGCAATGGCGTGATCTCAGCTCACAACCTCCGCCTCCTGGGTTCAAGTGACTCTCCTGCCTCAGCCTTCCGAGTAGCTGGGATTACAGGTGTGTGCCACCACGCCGGGCTAATTTTGAATTTTTAGTAGAGACGGGGTTTCTCCATATTGGTCAGGCTAGTCTTAAACTCCCAACCTCAGTTGATCCGCCCACCTCGGCCTCCCAAAGTGCTGGAATTACAGATGTGAGTCACTGTGCCCAGCTGAGATTATATCTTTTTGAAAGCTAAAAAATATATATATATAACACTGAGTGAAGGAGTTACGTTTTCAGGTAAGGGCTGCTGTTCTTAACAATCCATCATCCATCCATCCATCCATCCGTCCATCCATCTGTGTATTCTGGAAGGAGTGCGCAACTCATGCAAAGACATGAACAAGTTTACTCTCAATAGTAAAGAGTTGCCCTGATATATGATTGCTTGCAAACTTATATTCAAGTCCTATGGTGTTTATTCTGTAGGCTTTGCCAATATAGCTGAATCTTAGGAAAAGACAAACCAAAACAAAATTGTAACGTAAGCCATATTTGTCTTCAGCCTAGCCTTTTTTTCTGTTACTGCACATTTCCATACCTTTGCATTTTCTTTGTAATGCATAGGCTTGAGTGTTCAATTTCTTAAAGTGGCTAGATGTCCCTGTCCACAATAGACAAAGTCACACCAAAATCCTAAAAAGAGAAAATTTGCTTTCCATCAAAGGCCTGACATACTTTTGCCGTGAATGATATAGAAAGATTCTATAATAGACTAAAGGAAGCTCTGGGAAATTTGTGTTAAATACAATCAGTCTTACATAGACATATATCTTTAAGGTCGACTGCTTGACATTTTTTCCTTAAGATGAAAATTAAATAATGGCCCTCTGTAAAAAATCATTAAAGGTCTCCCTTCACTGAAAAAATAAAATAAGCAAAATAATGAGACTCAAGCTCAACTTCTGTTTTGCCCGCCTTGAATCCCTTTGACACACTTCCAAGTCTACCTTACAGCAGTAGGAGCGATTCCATAAACTGGAGATTTATAACATATGACGAGTCAACCCAGACCCTTATGAAACTAGAAATGAGTCAGCAACATTATAGCTGCTTGAAATTCAGGGCATCTCAGAGTGAGGGGGAGAAATATTCAAGAATTTCACAGAGGATGTTTTACTTTCTGAAAAATTGCTGAGAATTCTTCAGAGGCAAAGTGGTGCCTGGGTTTTTATTTTCCATGTCTAGGTGGTCAATGAACCAAGGCTTTATGAACTGGGATCAGATAGCTGGCAATAAGGGCCACATCATCATCTGGATATCTAATTACTTACTTACACACCGCCTTTCCTAAAAAGTGGTTAACCTTCAATGAATCTCTGCTTCTTAATGTAGGAGCCAGTTTATGACAGCCTTGTACTGCATTAAGCCTTGTACTGAAGGCTCTCAATGAACTGGCTCCTGCATAACCATCCACATGTCTCTACTCCAGATTTCCTACCCTTCCCCTCTATACCCATTGCAAATATCCGTGAAACTGAAAGCTTTTCATTTCCTCAATGGATCATGCTCAAGTTCTAATTATTATTGAGTTTATATTTGATAAACTCTTAATAAATAAAAATTATTATACATAATAATAACAAAAATAGAATTTCATCTCTTGAGTATCTACTTTGTGTTGGATATAAGGATATAAGTCTAGCACTTGCCTATATTTTGCTAATTTTCACAAAATCTCTGCAAGCAAGGCTGACCTATTTTAGGGCTCAGGAACCTGCATTTTAAGAGGATCAGTAATAGGTCCAGGGTAACATGGCTAACACATGGCAGATATGGAATTTTAGCATATGTGCAAGCCCACTACTTCTGCTTCTTCCTTGACATTCAAGATTCAGTTCATGGCAGCTATGCCGAGAAAGATTTTCTCTGATGCTCTCTGCCCCTATGGAGGAAAATGGGGGCTTCTCTTGCCACTTGAAAAGCAGCTAAGGACTCTATGATGCCTTTATTCTAATGTCCTCACTGACTTACTGGTCTGTCTTTCCAACTTAGATTGGGAGCAACAACCTGGACTCTTTCTTCTCCGCAGCTTCATTCTCTAGCACCTGGTAGGTGCTCATAAAATATTTCTCACACTTGGCCTAGCATAAATGAACAAATGATTTAAAAGATGCTGCATAACTACTCAGGGACCAGGTAAAGCCCAGGGAGTAACCCTGCCAAGCCATCCTCAGTCAGCACCATCTGAAGCTACTTTTATGCTATAATAATTTGCTGCGAAAATTAAATTGAATAACCAGATGCGGCTAAAAGCTTTGTTTTTTCAGCCCTCACCCTCACCCCCCACCCTGGCCCAATTCACCTCCAAAATGATCCAGAAAAACTAAAAGACAAAATTATTGCCCTACAAGGAGGTTTATAAGGGAGCATGAAAGGTGCTGCTGTGAGCCTGTGTGGAGGGAAATCATGATAAAGGCCATTAGGAGGCTTTATTGAATTGTAACCCGGGAGAAATGTGGCTGGATTCATCAGGTCGTGGTTAGGGGACCTAGGAGCAAATTCTACTGGCTGACCTTAACTAGAGAATTGATTTTTCTTTTCTCACAGCTCCCATAACAAGAGTGAAACAGAGAAAAGACTTAGGCCAGCAGGGATGGAGAGAAGAGATAGCAGTTCTGTGACAGCCCAGCTAGAAGGAGTCTTCCTTTCCTTCTTCAAGGAGAATGTACTCTGTGTAGGACTGAGGCCTCCGATAGAGAGGCCCCGACAGGACCCTGCTGAAGATGAAACACCTGTGTCCCTGGGTTCCACTGGGTTGAGAATTTCCAGACCATATCAGAAAGCAGGTCGCAGAATCGGGGTCCCAGGTGGGGACACCGTGGTTTCCTGCTTCATTTTCGAGTGCCAAATGAGGCATATGAAATTATTCTCTCTCTCTCTTTGTTTCTATGTCTGTCTCTTTCTCTTTGTTTCCATCTTTGTCTCTTTCCCTCTGTTCTCTCTTTCTTTCTCTCTCTCTGTCTTTCTGAGTTTGACAAGGAATCAGTATCACATGTAAGTGCTCTACACACTTGTTTACCAGGTAATATATATTTTTAGCCCACTAAATGTCTTATATCCTATTACCATGAGAGGACTCAGTAGGAGTTGAAGGTAGCAATATCTATTTACATGAAGAAGCCCTTCCAAAGTATTCCACTTATTAAATAATGAAAACTCCTCCCTGGCAATGATGATTATCATAGAAGTCGCACAGTCATTTGTACTTTAAAAAAGATAACCATGATTTTTTTTAAATGTCACCTCTAGTAATTTCTGAACTGCAACCATGATTCTTGATAAAAATAGCTATTTGTAGGTGTAATCGCACTTACCTCGTGGGGACTGTGAGCATCCAGTGAGATAAGGTATCTCCAACATAGAGTGCCTCCACAGAGAAATAAGCATTTTATCAATGCTTGCTGTTATTATTAGCCATATTACTATTATCTCCATTTTACAGATGAAGAAACTGAGGCTTAGAGGAGTTACAAATTTGCCCAAAGAAACACAGCTGGTAGTTGGAGCTTGGATTTGGTTCCACTTGGGCCATGGAAAGAATATACTGAAGTCTCTTAACAAAATCAAAATGAGTGCAGAATCAGAGGAGCAGAGAGGTTCATGAGACTACCTCCTTCTCCGCCTTAACTCACAAGAGAATGCCAGTGGAAGCTTTCCAATAGGTTAAGTAAGGAAGGTCCAACGGTATTTTGTGTGGTGAGAAAGCAGCTGTTCTCTGGATCATTTTCACCAAAGGCCTCCCTAACCATCATCAGGAACAAACTTGCTCAAGCTGTGTTTACTGGGGAACTTGCTGTAACTGCTTGGAACTCAATTGCATTCTGACGCTCTATTCATCTTCCAGCTTATTTCCCACCACTGACCCTGATCTTAGAAAAACCTTGGAGAATATCAGTAATGGCACCTTTTTTTTTTTTTGACAAGTTACTCCAGAATGTATTTAATATCTTAAAATTGTCATTGATGGAAGCTAGTAATTTTAAGTGAGCAGTTTCAAACTAATATTTCTCCTTTTTTTCCTTAATATTTTTTTCTCCCTAGTCACATACCTGATCTTTTCAAAGGTATCTTCTTAAGCGGTCAACGAGCTATAAAATTCTCTAATGACAGAGGAAGATAGAGGTAAAATTTTTAGTACAAGTTTAGCATCCCAAATTTGAATATCTGAAATCCAAAATGCTCTAAAAATCCAAAACTTTTTGAGTGCTGACATGATGCTCAAAGGAAATGCTCATTGGAGCATTTTGGATTTCACGTTTTCAGATTAGGGACACTCAAGCAGCAAGTATAATACAAATATCCTAAAGCCCCCCAAATGTACAATTCAAAGCACTTCTGGTCCCAAGCATTTTGGAGAAGGGATACTCAACCTGTAGCATAGGCCATCTCCAGGTGCTTGAGTTGCTTCCCTCTGAATGTCTTACCTAGAACAGAGCTTAGCACATAGTAGGTGCTCAGGAAATATTTAACAAATTATGGAAAGTCATTTCTAACTGAAACTTATTATTAAGACAATTAGAGGCTTAGATCTCTATACTCAGTTTTTCAGTGGGGCTTTTGTAAGCAAGGAAATGCCAAAAACATGTGGATAGAATAAGTGACTGCTTCTCTGAGGTTTGAGAGGCCATAAAGTTTTGTCTACTTCAAAAATTTATCTTTCTCAGCAACCTTTACCAACTGGAATTTCTCTCTTTGACTCTGTATTTAGTACCTAAGGAAAGGCACTGACTTTGGAATTAAGAGCTATTAGGCAAGATAAGTTTATTTCATTAGCTAATTAAGACCCTGGGCCCCTAAAGGACAGGGATAGGGCTGGTGAGACACAGTTTCAGGAAAGAATAAAAGGGTGCTTGACTAAAAGGACAGCATGATTTGTCGCTGTTTGAACAGAGGGAGTGGGAAGGAGAATGCCAAAGGTAAGGGATGGCCACCCAAGATGTAATTCACCAACTTAAACAGCCCTGGCCCCAGTTCCGAAGGAATGCTGTGTATTTGCTCCAAGAAGCTACATTTGCATGATCCATGAGAGAAATGCAGCAGCATTAAAAAAACAAAAACAACAACAAAACAAAATATGGGTTTAGAGTGCAGAACACCTCAATTCGCATTCCAGCTCTATCACTTTTTAGCATCAGTAGCAAGTGACTTACTGTGTGTTAGCTCCGTTTCCTCATCTGTAAAGTGGGGACAGTTGCTGCTCCCATTCTGAATTGTGATAACGCATAACTGATGTCACAAATATTCTAATGTAGAGTCTGGTGCAGAAGAGGCATTCACTAAATGGTGGCTATCATTGACAATAATTCTTTTCAAAGTAATCTTTATCTTTCTTAAAGCAGAAATGAAAGAGGGAAATGAAAAGGAGTGGGAGCAGCAGGGATAGGAGTATTTATAAAGCATCTAATATATGCTAAAGACCTACTCAATTACTTTTCATATACAAACACTCCATGTGAGACAATACAATTTGTATATATGAATTTTGCCTCCTTAACTTTGCTCACTTCACTATATCCCTTAGGTCCAAATTCTTCAGGTTTTTCAATATATGGAAATAGCGATGAGAAAAGGAAAAACAGAAGAGAGGAAGAAAGAGGAAGTTCAATGTAAACCAGAAACTTACCTGCTTGAGTGCCAAACCATGCTCTTATCTTAAAACTCTGAGCACCCCTTCATGGGGAGAGGCAGAGTCCCACACTGCAAGTAGGAATCAAATCCTAAGAACAGCAGCCCCTATAGCAAATGGAAACCCTATGTGTGCTGGACCTAAAATTTTCATTCTAAAACTAAAGAGAAAGCGGCCATAGGGAAGGGCAGATCAAGCAAATCACAGAGTAACAGAGTAATGCAACATTGTCTTATCATCTTGGGATATTCCGGAACAGAAGAGGTTCCATCCCTCCTGCTATTTTTTCATCACCTCTTCAGAAGTAGTCAAATGAGTTAAGACAACTGCTTCACTTGGCATTTGGATCCATCTATTACTACTCCAGGGCTCGGGTGCTTAGTCATTTCTTAGCTCATGTCACTGCCACTTTGTTCTCGCATTTGACACTGACTCCAATAACCTTGTAGCATCTGCCCTCCCAATTCCCCTGAAAACCCTGAGCAGCCTGCTTCGATGAACGCTCCTTTGAATGTCCTTTTTTTTTTTTCCTGTCTTTCTCTCTTTTTTTTTTCTTTTGACAGGGAAAACAGCTATCAGGTTTCTGGAACATTCTTGAATAGCTAATTCCTGGAGTCCTTATCCTCACTTCTTCTCCTCTGTACCTCACTGGCATTTGCTCCAAGATCTCCTTTTCAAACAACGTCCTGGCACTGAGCTGAGATTTCCAAATGTTAACTCCCTGGCATCCGTCCTGTAGGTGCTGAAAGGATTTTTCCCTGATTTGCACACAAACTTTTCATTTCGATGCATATCAGGGTCATCTCGGCTTTGTGCCTTGCCTACAAGGTGGTTTGGAGGCCATGGCCCAGAGAACAGATTAAAGGGATTTTTCTCCTGCTTTTCAGACCATCTCCTCCCCAGCCACTCTCACCTGGGCATCTGGAAACTCAGTCCTTCCAGGCTCTTATTTTTACCTCCATGGGCAGAGTCCCAGGTTGGACACTGACCTACATACCAGCTTTTCAGACTCCTTTCAGGAAGGCCTGCAAAATTCTCCAGCAGCTTGCCTGTGCTGTTCTCATGCCCTTGCTCAGGGGAAAGCTTGTCTAAAGATCCTGTGATCAAAGCACCTTTCCTTCCCAGGTGCCACTATTAATACAATTTCAGCAGAGCACCAGGGGGCAGTCTACATGTCTCCTCTGGGTGAAGGTGTGGCCTCACCTGACTGATATATGTTAGTTTCCACATTCTCTACCTGATTCTTAGAATTTAAATGGAGCATAATAAGAGGGGGAAAAGAGGAAAAGAAAGAAACACAGGTAAAGAGAGAATCCACTCATTCATCACTCATCCAGCCATTCATTCATTCACTCATGCATTCCTAAAGGTTTTTTTTAGTGTTACTCTATGAAGCTGGGAAAAGTGTTGGGGATTCAAAGGTGTAAATGATGCGGTCTTTGCCCTCCAGAAACTCAAGACTCTACCGAAGAAAGAGAGTAGAATTCCAACGGTGTATAAACAGAGCCTATTACTTAAGTAATTAACCAATGCTGAAGGAAGATTAGGGGTTCAATAAAAGCTTCCTAGAAGAAACAGTGACTTAGTTGAATCTTGATGGAAACAGAAATTCTACGGTAGGCCTGCTTGGGTCAGACAATGACAAGTGCTAAATAAATGTGAACAAAATAGACTATCTCTGGCATCCCGTAATGTAAATTCCAGAGCAGAACATGAGAGATGTGGTTGGGAGAAGAGAGGAGGATCATAGAGTCTAGCTGTAAAGGACAAATATGAGTTGCCAATTATTGATGTTCCTATGTGCCTGGCATCACACTAAACACATCATATTTAATCTTTACAATGACATTATGTGGTAGGTATTGTTATTTGCATTTTAAAAGTAATACTACTAAAATTTAGATGATAAACAACCCGCCGACTATCACATAGCTTATAAATACTGGATCTGGACTTTGATCACGGATATGTCTTACCCCAAAGCATAGACTCTTAACCACCCTGGAAAAAACTCCCATAGCCTCTCTGATAGAGAAAGAAAGGTAGGGCATTCCAAGCAGAGAGAACAGCTTTTACAAAATTTTAGAAATATAATAGAGTCTATTCCACAAAACACAAAAAATGCAGTAAGAATGGGGCTGTGGGGCTGAGAGCGTGGTGAAAATAACTTTTGAATGAGAGGGTGGGGATCATTCAGGGATAAACTTATACTTGATGCTAGAGACTTTATGTTTGATTCCAGGAAACCAGGTGAAACTATTGGTAGGCTCTAGATAAGATAGATAGGATAGAATGTTAGCATTTTAGAAGCAATGTTTTGACTGCAAAGTGGAAGATATAGTGAAATTGATTGTAAATGGAAAAATGCAGATGAAAGACGATTGATTTGAGGGCTTTGAAAGAAGTAAAATAAACAAGACTTGGTAATCAATTAGATGTGATTGTGAATGGCAGAGAGGGCTTGTGATGATTCCTAAGCTTTGGGACAGGGAAGTTTGAGTTGATGACAATCTCTGAAAATGGAAGAATATAAGTAGATTTTGGTCGTGAATAAGATAATGGGTTCAGTTTGGGACATACTATGTTTAAACTTTGGGAGAAAACTCAAAAGGAGGTGTCCAGTAGTTAGTGAGTCAAAAGCTTGGGAGAGTGATTTCAGTTGGGGAAATAGATTTAGAATCATTTCCCATGGTCTTAGGGAAGTCAATATTACTGCAGTCAATGATACATCTCAAGGAGAACATGGACAAAGAAAAGAAATATGATTAAAGAAAACAATCAAGGGAATATTTGCATGAAAGATTCAAGTAGAAAAACAGTAATTAATGAAGGAGAACATAAAGGAGTGGCTAGAGTGGCCAGGAAAAGATGAGAGGTTGATGCACAAAGTACATTTTTTCATTTGCATAGCATGTCAGAATTGGAAACTGTCTCCCTCTTTACTTTACAGATGTAGCAGATGGATCCTGGAGAGGTAAAGCACATTGGCAAAGTAATTGCAGCTGGTCAACATTAAAGCCAGAACTAGAACCCAGAGCTTCTGGTTCCAACCTTGGCCAGAGCCTTTATGTTGTTTTTATCTCCCTTAGCCTCACTGTCTAAAACAGTGTATGGGAAGTAAAATAAAATTGATTTTTAAAAAATGCATTATTTTTAATTTTTTTATTATTTTAGAGTCAGAGTCTTGCTATGTTGCCAAGACTGGAGTGAAGTCTCATAATCGTGGTTCACTGTGAACTCGATCTCCATGGCTCAAGGGATCCTCCTGCTGCAGCATCCCAACTAGCCTGGAATGCAGGCATGTACCATCATACTCAGCAAATGTTTGTATTTTTTGTAGGGTTAGAGTCTTGCTATGTTGCTCAGGCTAGTCTTAAACTCCTGACTTCAAGTGATCATCCCACCTCAGCCTCCCACAGTGCTGATATTACAGGCATGAGCCCCACCCCCAACCAAATGTATCCTTTGAACCCAAATTTTATCACTAGTTTCCATTTTTTCAAAGACATTTATCTTCTTGGCCACTAATTGTGAAAAGGGAGCATGACCATCGTTTGCCAGGTCCCTTTAGATAGATTAACCTAAAAAATGGGTTAGATCAACCCCACCAAGTTGGCTTTCTTTTCCTATTTTCTATTGAGGAAACCGAGGCTAAGACATGTAAAGAAATAAATGCCCTAGAGTCCCATAACTAGGGTAGACCATTATTTCATTGTCAGGTTGTCCTAATTATTTCTCAGTCAACGTCTTGGGGATTCAATGCTGACTCTACATGCAAACTACCCAGAAGAAATCATTTGGGGGTAGAATCTTAATAATTAGAAGGGGGATAGGTTGATTTTAAAACTTTGTTCTCTGTACTAGGGTACTTAGATTAGGTCTAAAGTAGGGCCATAGCTTTGGGGCAATTAACAATATCTTTTTGTTTGTTTGTTTGTTTTGAGATGTAGTCTTGCTCTGTCACCCAGGCTGGAGTGCAGTGGGGTGATCTCAGCTCACTGCAACTTATGCCTCCCAGGTTCAAGAGATTCTCCTTTGGGAGGTCAAGGTGGGTGGATCATGAGGTCAGGAGATGGAGATCATCCTGGCTAACACAGTGAAACCCCGTCTCTACTAAAAAAAAGAAATAAAAATAAAAAAAATTAGCCAGGCGTGGTGGTGGGTGCCTGTAGTCCCAGCTACTCGGGAGGCTGAGGCAGGAGAATGGTGTGAACCTGGGAGGCAGAGCTTGCAGTGAGCCAAGATTGCACCACTGTACTCCAGCCCGGGCAACAGAGTGAGACTCCATCTCAAAAAAAAAAAAAAAAAAAAAAAAAGATTATCCTGTTATCCTGCCTCAGCCTCCCGAGTAGCTGGGACTACAGGTGCATGTCACCACACCTGGTTAATTTTTGTATTTTTAGTAGAGATGGGGGTTTCACTATAGTGGCCAGGCTGGTCTCGAACTCCTGACCTCAGGTGATCCACCCACCTCAGCCTCCCAAAATGCTGGGATTAGCGGTATCTTTTAAGTAATGCCAGTAATTGAGAACTAGGTCCATGGTCATTAATGGAAGTCGTGCTTTCTACTTTCAGGACAAGTCTATCATTGTGCAGGGGCCTCAGCTTCCTGTGTTGGAAATGAGTTAATGTAGTCACAATATGACACGGTATTTTTATTCCTTACCCGGATCAGCCATATTCTAACAATACATTTCAAAGTACTGCTGACGGAGGCTCCACCTGAAACCTGTTCTCTCAGATAAGTATCTTCATCCCATTCATCGTTTCAAGAAAAAAAATAATAAATCTTACAGCACGGCAGCATTTTCATCTGCTTTGGTTTCAGCCAGAGATAAACTGTTCCTGCTGCAAAGTAATTAATATCAGTCGCCTGGAAAGCAGAAATTGGGAGACAACAGGCTCCTCTTTCTTGATAAACAGATTGTTGGGTAAGGTATGCACATGGATGTGACAATTCATTTGGCCATAGAAATAGCAGAAATGAGACGTTTTTAGACAGATATTTGGAAGACATGAGTGAATATCCCCAGGCTTCATCCAATTGAGCTCAGATGAGTCTTTTGCACTGGGTTTTGAGCTTCTCCAAGTCCCTAGGATCAGCAGAAATCTCTAGGCCCCCAGGGGTGTACCCTTAAAACAATACGCAGAATCAGTACAATCACGGCCAACTCCTGGGAAAGCTGGCTCTGTGCCCCAGTCCTCTGCAGCCCCCCTTTCCTGACCCAACTTCCCATGTGACTAAGGAATCAAAAACTTGGCCTAGCTGATGTGTAATCCAGGCAATCAGAAATTAGAACCGTGCAGCTAGGAAAGATGAGCAAAAGATGCTTAGAAACAAGACAAGCAGAAAACAACTTCCCCAGAGCTAGCCTGTGTGGGGAAACCTCCAAAAGCTAGGGAAAGACAGCATATGTTTTGCATGGTCCAGGAGGGGCAAGCTCATCATGGCTGCCTGCAAATGAAGAAATCATGTTTCTGTCATAGCAGAATGGTTATGTTTTGGGGTGTTCTGTGAATGAGACATGAGAGGGGAAATGCTACCACACAAGTATTCCTTACATTCAATTCTTCAGAGAAGGCTTCAGGGATCATTTTCCCATCTCAAGAAGTATAAATTGCCATTTTATAGAAGCTTGAGAAGAATATTCTAGAAGCGATTCAGAGCCAGGACATTTGGGGATTTGTTTAGGTAAACATGAAAATTCTATCCATTTTTATTCATCCATCCCAGCAGCCAGCCAGCATCCTTACTACTCGGAGAGGCTGAGGCAGGAGAATGGCGTGAACCTGGGAGGCGGAGCTTGCAGTGAGCCGAGATTGCGCCACTGCACTCCAGCCTGGGTGACAGAGCGAGACTCCCCGTCTCAAAAAAAAAAAAAAAAGGCAAAGTAAAGTAAACAAATAATTTAGAATATAATATTATCAGTGCTGTGATAGGTTAATGTGCAGGAGACACAATAAAGGAGTGAGTTCTACAAGTCTGGGGACAGGGAGTGAGGAGAGATGGGTCAGGAAAGTTTTTATTGAGCAAACCCTTGAACTTAGTAATTGAATAATATAAGTGTTTATAAGCGGGTAGATTAGCAAAAACTTGGATACTCTCAATTCCAGGAGAGATCCAGGAAAGAGAGAGTCGTACTATTTCTGCTTGTCCCATTGCCTAATTCTACATGTCAGGGGCCAGCTCAGGCCATATAGATCCCTTAGAGCCTTCACTGAACTTCCTCCCTCCTTAGTAAATTTTTTTTTCCCACAGATCTTGAGACATTTATTAGTTATACACTAATTACCTTATGTACATCCACCAGACTGCAAATTGCTTGAGGACAGGGTCTCTTATTAATTCATTTCTACCACATTGGTGACTAAAACAATGTCTGGGATACAGTAGGTGAGCTTTTTAAAGTTTGTTGAATACTATATATGTCTCCACAATTGATTAGAAGTTTCTTGAAGGCAGGAAGAACATTATTTATCCTTTCTATGCCTGGAACAGGGCTCAAAGTGAATGTTCAATAAATGTTTAATGAACAAGGAGCCCACTGAAACTTCCACATGATAGTGAAATTGATGTCACCCTCACTATGTGTCCTTTCTCTGAGCACCTAGTGTCACTTCTTCCTGCCTTTCTCCAGGCAGTGAGGTCTTGGGTATCCTTATTTCTCTGACTTCTGTCCTAATGCAACTAGCTCGCTCGCTCTCTCTCTCTCTGTCATTTTTTTTTTTTTTTTTTTGAGGCGGAGTCTCTCTCTGTCCAGGCAGGAGTACAGTGGCGCGATCTCGGCTCACTGCAACCTCCACCTCCCTAGGAGTTTCAAGCGATTCTCCTGCCTCAGCCTCCCTAGTAGCTGGGACTACAGGCACATGCCACCATGCTCAGCTAATTTTTTTTTTTTTTTGTATTTTTAGTAGAGACAGGCTTTCACCATGTTAGCCAGGATGGTCTCGAGCTCCTGACCTCGTGATCCATCCACCTCAGCCTCCCAAAGTGTTGGGATTACAGGCGTGAGTCACCAAGCCCGGCCTTAGCTCTCCTCTTAAAATGATCTAGGTGAGGATTTGCTAGAACTGATGATGGCTACAGTTTATTGTCTTTCTTAATTTAAAAATACATGAATTAACAAATGTTGGGTTTCCAGTATTATTTGTAAGCCATGGAGAATGTATTTTGATGAAAAATATCAACTCTGAATCTTTCAGCTCATACTATGGATACAGCTGCCTAAACTATCATAGGACTGAGCCTTCCTTTTGGTCACGCACTTGACTGGTCCATTAATATCTCTGCTGTTTGTGTCGACTCAGTTTATTCTGCATGAGTTTGTTTTTGTCAGTGGTTTATGTTCCAATGTTGCATGGTGCCAGGCAACTTGAAGTGTAACTGCAACAACAGTGGCAGCCTGTATTCTAACCCAAATTATTTTATCAGCTCAAAAAGAGCTCATGAAATCAACTGATATATTTCACTGCTTTTTCTTAGGTTTCCTTTGGGAGGGGAAGGAATAACCTTGAAGAGAGGTGAGAATTGTCATGGATTTTGTGTGACTTGTTACTCAAGATGACTCATTAAGCTGCCAAGAGCCTCACAGCCCATCCAAACTTCTCAAACAACCCTTCAATTCCAGCCCTTGACCTGATCTATGTAGAGGGTTGGAAAATTCGCAGCAATAGAAAGCTATGGAAATAGAGTATAATCCACATATATGTTGGGTGATGGGGGAGACATGAAGAGCAAGAGACTGTGGAGACAGGAAAGTACCATCATTTGCTATGAGATTTTCCTTGAAACCATCTCCTTCTTGAATTTAGACACTCATTGTTTATGTGCAGTGGCCCTAGGTACAGAAGGGTCACCACCCCAAGGAGAAGTATACCCTCCAGACTCATAAACCAAATTCTAGCCAGTTTCTCCCAGAATAAAATACTACACTTCATCCATTAAGCTAAATCTCCTTTCGACAATTCCCTTCTTACCTGGCCCATGAAATGAATCATGAAGAGATTATTTTCTGGGCAAATTGGTAGAAAAATCCTGATGCAGACAGTTCCCCTTCTGATTGCACCTGACTTCCATTCATTGACTATCACATCAAGTAGTGGTTCCGGGAATTCAAAGGAGAGCTCAGCAAAAGAAGAAGAAAAAAAAGCCCACGAAGTTTTTCAAGGTACCTACTGCAGTTATCAGTTCATAGATGTAAATGTTCTCACTGTATGCTTGATTTGCACATTCCAAATCAATTTGGTAATTTTTTTCATTTTTATCTGCGTGCATGAAGTGATTTGTAATACTGAAACAATTTAGAATCATATTTCATTTGCAACAGTTCAATTAACTTAAGTGCTGGAACATGCTCTCCAACTGGTGACTAGTTTAATTGGTTACTATTACAAGAAATAAGTTCTATAGTTCTGGGGCTCCCCAATGTCCTTTCTAGACAGGGCCCAGCCATGCAGAGGTATGTGGGAGTGGGAAGGTGAGGAGTGTAGCAAAATTTCTTACTTAAAAAAGAAAAATCCAAGAACCCATTCTCTTAAAAAAAAAATAACTAGGTGTGAGTTTCCATTTTCTGTTGTGATTTTATGACCTCCAGTTCCCTTGGATCAACTTTATAACCACTCAATAAGCAAGAGAAGGGTGTGGATCAAGGGTGGAAAACTTTTAAAGCTATTGCGTAAATGCACTTAAGCATGAGCCAAAGTGATAAATAGGAAACCAAGATGCATGTCAGGAATGCAGCGAAGAATGATTAGCTGGGACACTTTGAGCAGCTGTTAAGGCAACTCCAAACGCCTGGAAAGAAGGATTTCCTTCTGGCTTACACCAAGGCTCAATTGCTCTAGTTGTATTTGCATTGAAAGGCACTACTGCCAAATTGTACAAGAGCACTTATAGTAGAAAAACATGTAAATTGTCAAAAGATACAAAATAATACTGCATCTCATTTGTGGATATATGGAAATGCAGTTAAAGAGAAAAAGTGAGTAGGCACAACACATACTATTGGGGAGAGAATGTTACTGAGGAAGAAAGGAGAATAAAGGGATAGGTATGTGATTTAAGTGCAATCTTAAGCATATTGAGTAAAATACTAACATAAATCTGGGTAGTAGATATATGGGGCTCAATTCTATTATTTTATGTACTTCCATGTTTATTTGAAATGATTTCTAATTAAAAGTTAGAGACATTTAAAAAAGAAATCTGTTCCTGTTTTGCAGCCATTGGTAAACCAGTCATTTCTCAAAAAATTCTTCTGTCTTGGAGATCACAAACTCTAGGCTGTTTTGATTAAGGTTCATGGAATTCTGAAGATGAAAGTTTATGACCACCTTTCCTTCTTTCCCACTTCATAATCTTAACTGACCTCATGCTGACTGAGGATGACCACTGGATTGGAAATGGGCCTCTGGTATTGCAATGTTAGAAACTGAGCCTGCTTTTTCCTACAACTGGTGCCAGGTGCAGCAAAGACACTACCCTCAAAGGGCGATCCATAAATTAGAACACTGAGTGTCTACCGATTAGTATCTACAGTGATCCTAAGATTTGATTGTAGACAGGTTAGCATTGCAGAAAGAAACCCAAATAAACATATTTAAGAAATCTTAAGAAGGTCTTCCATCATGAACAGCTGATATCCGAGCTAGCATTGTGTCATAACAATGAATGTAATCACAGAAATAAGGAAGCATTTGGTCCAAAGGTGGATTCTCTGCGTGCCTATTGCTTATATGAGGATACTATAAGAATCTCTGGAAAGAGGGGGCTCAGTTTCTCACATTGCAATACCAGAGGCCCGTCTCCAATCCAGCGGCCATGCTCAGTGAGCATGAGATCAGTTAAGATTATGAAGTGGGAAAGAAGAAAAGTTGGTCTTGAACTTTCATTTTCAGAATTCTATGAACCTTAGTCAAAATAACCTAGGGTTTGTGGTCTCCAAGACAGACGAATTTTCTGAGAAAATGACTGGTTTACCAATAGCTGCAAAATAGGGACTGATTCTCTTTTAAGTTTTTTTCTTATATGAGCCCTAAATTGAAAACTTATTTAT
Organism: Symphalangus syndactylus; assembly: GCF_028878055.3. NCBI lineage: Eukaryota > Metazoa > Chordata > Mammalia > Primates > Hylobatidae > Symphalangus > Symphalangus syndactylus. Next base: position 31,555,587 of record NC_072438.2, read on the forward strand.
TTATTTACTTATTTATTTGAGATGGAGTCTCGCTCTGTCTCCCAGGCTGGAGTGCAGTGGCACAATCTCGGCTCATGGCAACCTCCACCTCCCAGGTTCAAACGATTCTCCTGCCTCAACCTCCCAAGTAGCTGGGATTACAGGTGCATGCCACCACACCTAGCTAATGTTTATATTTTTTTTAGTACAGTTGGGGTTTCACCATGTTGGCCAAGCTGGTCTCGAACTCCTGACCTCAAGTGATCTGCCCGCCTCAGCCCAAAGTGCTGGGATTACAAGTGTGAGCTGCTGCGCCCAGCCCAGAAACTTTTTAATAGTGCTTGAAAAACCATAAAAAGCTCTTAAATTTGATTATTTTTGTGATTTAACTTCTCAGTGGTAAGAATATACCATTTTATACCTCCAAATCCATTTTAACTTATGGAAGAGGTTTCTACCTCTTTGTAAAGTTGGTTATCAGCGCTTGTAAGTCAGATTGTACACCTTGGAATCACAGCACTAGGTCATTCCTGCCTATTAAGTATGAGGATCTCTGGCCTCAACCCTCATAGACATTGGTCTTACAGCAATATACTTTCCACAAAATGCAATATATGTAGGTAGGTGGATAGACAGATAAACAGATGGATAAATAGATGATAGATGATAGAAGATAGATAGATACACAGATACATAGATATATAGATACTCACAATAAGGATTCTGGTGAGAGTGTCCTACTGAAGCTATTACAAAATATACATTTTAATTTTTTCTTACTATACTGCCAACTAGATGTGGAGTTTCTAGTATGTTGGAGGAGTTCCATCATTGTAGAATGATGAATGCAATACATGCAGAGTTTGGCTTCAGTCAGACAGTAGCAACAAAAGTACACAAATTTTAACAATTAATTACCTCTAACAGAACTTTTTTCTTTTGAACATTAATATTTTATTCCTGGAGGCATTATATATAGCACAAGAGTTTCAAAAATAAGTTTTAGGACCAACTGGACTTTGCCCAAATCTGGGCAGTTTTTCAGCTACCTTAACCCTCCATTCCCTCCTCAATAAAATGGGAAGAGTTGTATACCTACCTTACGGTTTGTTTAGGAGGATTAATGAAGAAAATTCATGTAAACAGGTAAGTAAAGTGACTAAAAGATAAATCCACAATAAATGTTCACTAATACGATCATCATCTTTGTCATTACCTTCACTGTTTTAATCACATCCTGAATTCACTGGACTTTCCAGTGGAGGGCAGCTTTTCATGTTTGCTTTCTTACCAGTACAGGAAGATTTCTCTAATTTTAAAATGAGGATGTTAAGAGGTCATATTGAGCAACATCATTACCTGAGGTCCGATGGCTGGGATACAGGATGACCAGCTGTGTCACTAAGCGCTGATTCTAGGAAAGGGAGTCTCCAAGTTGATCAAGTTTCTAAAAGGAGCTGATAAAGCTAAGTTTTTAAGACAGCAAAAACAAGCAAATAATATCTTTAAATTATTGCAATGCCATGAAGTTATGTCTCTGTGAAATATAGCAGATATGATTTTTGAGGGGACTTGAGTTTAACCTTCAGAATGCTGAAAGTTGGTGAAAGTTCCTTGCTGGAAATGGCTACTTTGAGATGGTAGAACTGAAACAATGAGAAGAAAATAGGGGGGCCTCCTCAATGCATTATTGGAATCTAAAGAGCTCTTTGTATTGTATGAATGTAGGGATTATCTTTTTATCATTCCACAAAATTAAAGCTTAAAAGTTCTATCCAAAAACCTAGCTATGGAGAAATCCTCAAGGGTCTCCCATTAATATGGTAGCCAGGAAGTACACAGGATTTCAATCAAAGGCCAGTGGCTGTCTATGTGACACAGAACTACCCCCACATATAGAACCAATATGTGAGGTTCATTCCTTTCTTCACAATTCTACAGCCTAGCTGCACAATTGCCTCTTTTGTTTATATAATCTCATAGAATGAGTTGGCATACAAGGCAAATAAGAAACCATGGGAAATCTCTGTCCGAACCTTGCTTTGTGCCTGAAGTTCAAATGTGTTTGGTTAACCTTCTATTTATTCCTTCTCTTTCCCTCAGGTGACCTTTTTGGTCTTAGTTTTTGCCATGGCATGCCATGGCACGCAGTGGCTCAATGGGACTCTGGCACCATGTGACAAAGAAACTCTTATGAGCTGTCTATGAATTATTTCATTCATTAGGTGCACACATTGGCACTCCCTTTAATGCCACCGCCCCTGCCACTGGAAATGGGCAAATGTCAGCCCAACATATAGGTACTTCCCACCCTCCAAATACTGAAGCCAAACAATGGATGGTGAACTCCAATCTTTGCTTTCTGTTCAATTGTTTTCCTGTTGGATAGTCTAAACTGCAATTCAGATTGTTGACCCTGGAAAAGGCAGCTCATTGAATCAGTACCAGGATGCTTTTCCCAGGTAAACAGATAAGCGGAGGAGAATGACGCCTTGCATTGCACTTGATCATTAAATTGCCTGACATGAAAGTAACACGACTCCATCACATGCCGTGTGACCAGTTTACTAACTTATGCTTCTCTAGGAAGCAGAGTAATTAATCATCATTCTGTGATAGTGTATACACATTCCTGCCAACAAATAGGGAAGTGCTTACAGAGGGCAATACTTCTAAGCACTATGAAACATTAGTCATACATCTGATTAAAGGGTATAGTGATCAAGCTGAAAACCTACTAGATGGTTAAACTAAGAACAAGCACGGCCTCATTTTCTTTTAAGAATTAAGTCAGTCTTTCAAGCGCACTGTGAAGCTATGATAGGAATAAGCAGGGGACCTGCTTGGAAATGAAGTGAGAAAGCAATGATAAGAATGAAGACAGGACTTGATTTTCAACACCACCAAAGTCCATCAAAGGCAAGTACCTGTGAATTTCCTTAAATGATTTGCTGAGGGCATTTTGTGGTGACTATATTACTCTATAGCCACTTTTTTTCATCAATTAGTATTGTTAAAGAGAAGCTTGACTATAGAGTTCCTAACAGCAGCAAAAAATAAATTCCCTCCAATTAAGTAGTCTAATAAGCTATTTAGGATTTTACCACTTAACATTCTTTCCTTCCCATTTAATTTTGGCTTTCACGTGGATGTCATCTTGTTGAAAATCCATCACAGAAAACTATGTGGGGAAAAAAAAAAAAAAGATAATGTTGCAAAGTGCCCCTGATGTTCAAAAACAAGCAGAAGCACAATATTTTTTCTAAATCACCCCAGGATTTTTCCTAATAATTCGGCTTCTTCCTACTATAAATTAATATATGAAAATATATGAAAATGGTCAATATGCAAATTCAAGTATCACACTAGCTACTTGCCTTCAGTAAGTGCTATATGCATAAATTTGAAATGATACAATATTTTAAGGTCCTTGATTATAATAATGCCTTGGTGTGCATATGCGCATGTATAATTACATTCATTTAATTTAATCATGAAAATATTATAGGATCATTTGATTTTCTCCTCTAAAAGTTCTCTTACTCTTTTCAATTAATTAATTTCACTCTGCCCCTTTATAAGTCAGCTAATGGTAAGTAATGGGTTTTGAGCTGAACAGAATATGGTCACATTCCTCTGGAATTATGGACAGAAAAGAGTCATGTGGGAAGATGGTGGCCTCTTGCCTTTAGCCTACATCCTAGTCATGAAACAATGTTAAGGCTTTTCAGTCGAACCTGGTCCTGGTCCTCAAAATATTCACATTTCATAATCATTTCTTCTACAGGTTTCCATTGTCCCCAGTGCTGAGAATTCGCCCAAGGGCAGTCACCTGATTACAACAGAAGAGACCTGGAAACCAGCCCACGTGACCCCACATTCCACATGCTTGACAAGAGTGGAGCTTTTGGGACTCTGCATAGTTACTGGAATCACATGGAATATAACAAGGGAAACATGGGGGTGGAGGACATTTAACATTCTCCATGCACTAGGAGAACAGATAACACCCCAGTAAGTGGAAAATAAAAATGGGCCATTTTGAATGGAAGGGAGGAAGCATAACATGAAGGTTATGTCTTACCATCCTTCCCCTACAAGAAAATCTTGTTTTCCCTCTCACAGAAAATCTGTGTTTCTTTTCCCCAACATGCTAACAGAGACCAGTGAACAGAAATAGGCTGCTTTGTGTCCATCGATAGAATCTATATACCATCTTTTCCCCCAGGGATTAATTCAGCTTTTGATTAAATCTTTCTGAGATTTAAATCATGATGTTACAAACCTCCAAGGAACTCCTCTATGAGTTGTGACCTTCTTTATTACTCTCTGCCGTTTGATAAAGTACAAAGATTGATTTATAATGGATTGTAGTGTGTTTGAAAACAAGGAGTAGCAACGAAAATTGCAAAATATAAGATTAATATAAATATTGCAAATGGAATGTTTTAGTTAAAATATTCTATAACTAATACTGAGTTACAACTGTATAGCTAGTAACACTACAGTCGAGTCAGTATAGTAACATTATTAGGGCTGTAAATTATATCCAATGATTAGCTAAATAAACCTAAAAAGAAGAGAAAACCAGCAAAGCGAAAAAAGAATTTCAATTCAGTATCATATTGTATATAGTTTAGACAGATTTGGTTTGGAGGACTTTTGAATTGAGACAATCTTCTTTTTAAAAAAGCTGTATCAAATGTTAATTATTTTTGTCAGTCAGCCCAATTTTGGTTTTAATAATTATTTTGCCATTGTTATCAACAAGAATGAAAGTGATTCAATGTTTTGAGGACAATATGAAATAAATCCTTTATCTCAATCAGGATATTCCAGTACCAAACTAGCAGCTACTAATGCTGCTTCTGAAAATCCCTCATTTTCTCTCTGCCCTCAAAAGATTTGTTAGGGTAAAAAGTTAACCATTTAGGGAAGAGTTGTAATGTCCTTGCTGGTTCCAACCAGAAGATTAAAAATGCCTTATGCATTGAAACTCAGGAGTGCTTGGTATCCACAGTGGCAGATAAATTCAGTATTTGGGTAAGATAATGGTAGATTTTTATTTTCCTTTTCCATAAAATAATTGATGAATTTTATATTGGTATAAAACAATCCATGGGGAGTGTATCTTATGTGATTTAGCAGATTTCAATGCACTTCTGATAGCTCTTATCACATTTCCGATATTTACAAACATTCTTTTTCTCTCTAGGAGATGGAAATGATGGAATATAATTTAGCCATCATCCTTCCCCAATGTTGAATATGTTGAGTCTTGCAATGCAAATGATTGGCAATGGGAACAACCATTTGAAATTGGGCAAGGGCATTCTCTGTCATTAGGACCACCATCATCTACCAGCCACAATGGACATCCTGACAGCACGATGTGTCTTCAGCTATCAGCTCATCCCATATTTAACCAACCCAATGACTTCCATATGATGGGGAACTGCATCCTGTTACAAGTCTTGGAGAAATATTCAGTCCATCTACAACAAAATCGCTTTCTGCACTGAATATTCGGTGAGTTTTTCCCTGGGGAAAGAGCTTGTACTTAAAAATACACACGTCCCAGGGTTAAGTACAAAAATAGAGCTATTCCATTTGATACAATCCCATGTCATTTTTCACCTCTGTACGTTCGTTATAGAAACCACCACGTCTGCCTTTGCCGTTTAGAAAAAGACAAGATACAGAAGGTGCACTTTACCTTAGAGCTGAAATGCATCCATGAATATGGAAAAGCAGGGAGAAAGGGAAAGAGAGCCAGAGAGGAAATAGAATAATAATAAGTGAGTAATGGGTACTGATCTGAGAAACATGCCAGGAGTTTGGGTACGATAAATAAGAAAAGCAGAAGTAGATTTGAAACATTCGTTTCCCTTTATTAGCTCAGTGAGGCTGATGTGTACTGCACATTTAAAAAAAATCACAGGAATTTTCATACAATGAATAAAACCACAACAATACATGTAGAATTGGCAGGTGGAAAAAAGGCCCGGCAAGGGCTCAACTAATCGCTCACTTTCCCTCTTCAGCATAGTTCAACCAACAGTATTACACTTTCACCTACAAATCTTAAAGTAGCTCCATCAAATCAGCAGTTCACATTATTGAAAATGTCTGTCACATAGGTACAAATTTAGAATCATCACATTATAGTACATGGCTATTCTAGGTCATCTATAGATCAGGTCTTCGACTACAGTGATTGAAGTTCTCATTACAGCCATCAAGAAAGGACACATAATCATTACCTACTGGAAGCTCACATCTAAAGGCATGAAAAGGTTTCCTTTTTTCAACTGACCCAAACATCATACCCCAATAGTGCAAAGTTCCCTCTCTGCTGCTTTGAATGTTGACAGCCCAACCGTTGTTCTCGGAGTCGTTTAGCAAAAAATTGATTTTGTTGCACTGGAAGAATTATTCTGCTACATCATCTCTTTTAAAAAAGAAAAAAATCCACATTACTAAAGCACCAGTTCGGTTACCAAAATTGTAGATGTGGTACTTACCACGGCATGAAGGCAATGGCCTACGGTCATCTAAAAATCCTACAGATCTATGCTGAAATTTGCCTCCAGTGATGATGGCGTGCACGTGTTCATTTGAAATATTCTCTCCCAAAAAATAAAAATAAAAATGAGAGGAGCACAGCCTACATTTTGATGGGCTACCCACAGTGTCTGCAGAAGATACAAAAGCTCCACTAATTTTAGATGCAATTTGAAGTCCATTGAAGAAAACTATCTTCATGGTAACAATATTTGTCAGGCTGGGGGTGGGGGGGATAAATTAATCCTCAATATGATACCTGTAGTGCTGTCTTTTGATAAGTAAGAAAAGAAACCAAGTATTCCATTCATGTCAACAATCCAGGGCAAAAAGGAGAATGTATTATTTAAAATTGGATCACAAAAATTTAAAGGCAAAATAGAGAACACATGTGGTCCTTGAACACATAATAGGATTTACTAAATATCGATTTCTTAAAAATAATTTATTGCTCTTAATAGTCTTTTTATTATTATTCTACAACAGAAGATACTCAAAATTCAGAAAGAAAGACTGTAAACTTTAGTTTGGCGTTCACACAGAGTTAAAATACCTGCATTTAACCTACAGAACAACAAGAATTAGGCGGATTAAAGATGTGTTACTGTTGTAACGCAGAACCTGTGAACAAGTTCTTTTATTTCATAGTATTTTTATTGCTTTCTATCTATCTACTTAGAAATAAGAAGCCAAAAAATCAAGCAAGCATCCGACAGGACAAACAGTGGATTCACTCAGAACACAATATGCTGGTGATAAATGAATGCAGCTATCAAAATTAGCTGCATTGGCCTGGGGGTGAAATCCATCTTATAAGATCATGTTGGGTGAGAGAAAGGAAAAGAACAATTAAGTAGTAGGTGTATCATGTCTTCCAGAAAAGTCATGTCAGCCAAACAGTAATCGAATCTCAATTTAGAAACTTGAATACACACTCGAAACGTTACTGAATTCCATTCCAGGGACTCCACACTCAGATGAAATCCTGATGCTCAAAATGGAGGTTTTTCTGAAGTTTTTATTGAATTTAGCAGAAGCAATGTCATCAAGAACAACATCATGGTCACGTCAGAGGCCATGCTAGTGCAAGTAGAAACACTGCTTCTGCAAAAGCTGAATTTCCCAAATGAAGCACTTACACTCCAACCTGACAATTGTCATGCATCCTAGGTAGAAAATTTCCACTGGCTTTATTATTTTCATCATCTCATAATTTATAATAAATAGGCTATCTGCAACTGATAAATATGTCTCTTTAGTAAACAAAGGAATGAAATATCAGTATCTATACAGGATGCATAACTGTAAAAAATACAGATAAATACCATCGTCATATTCTGCCAAGGGAAAGAAATACTGGCTTCAAAGATAGTCTTCAGACACACATTAATTATTGTAAAAATCATACTATAATTATTACCTCAGCATTTTGTATCAAATTAAAATCACAAAAATTAAAACAAAACAGCATTTTAAAAAGATTTTTGACTTTTAGTTTCAAAACTACTGTTGATAGAGAAAATAAAAACATTTCTTAATGGTTACCCATTGAGAGACTTTACATAAAATCATGATATCTTCTAGAAAAATTTTAGATGAGAAAATTTCATTCCCCTAACAAATCCAGTGTATAAAACTTCAAAGAAAAACAAGCGACAAGAAAATGTGGAAAAATATCGCAGAAGTGGTTCATACCTTTAGGGGACTAGGATATTTCTTGACAAGATGCTTAGATTGAAGCTCACCTAAGGGATGGATGTGCGGAAAGCATCATTTTGCTCTTGTTGCACTCAACAGACACACACACTGTCTTTTTGTTTTTACAATCAAATATATATAAGCAGTAAGTTCAGCTTCTAAATATGTTAGTGTACAATAATTGTTTCACCTCATAATTACATTTGAATATTCTTGATTAAGAAAAATTTAGCAGTTTTGAAAAGAAGGCTGCATTTACAGTGCATAGCTGTAACAAAAAAGAACATTGTTGTATAGTATATACATAAAATAAAAATACTCCATTTAACATCTGTAAATACTTAACTACATCAGAGAATGTAGCAATTACACTATCTGAACACACCTCAGAGAGTTCTACCCAACTCTCATTAGTAATGTAACCCGGTGTCCGCTCCTCAGAAAGAACCGCTGAACAAGCTGCACGCTTGACCATTGACAAGGCTTTTGAAATTTGCAGTGGAAGATCAACATTTTGGACATTTACATGGGTGTCAGGATTAAGGACGAACTACAGAAACTTCAAAATGTTAGGAAACTTTAGCATTCTGGTGCCCGCAGTATCCTCTCCCACCCAGATTCCATGGCAAAAGGAAAAAGAAAAAAAAAAGAGAGAGAGACAGGATATTAGTTCTATGGAACCTGTGTTTCTTCAGGATTGTCATATAATCATTACGTTATGAGAGAAAGCTTGCTTCAAGTTGATTCTGCACTTTCTTAAAAAAACAGAGTACAAAGGCTGATGCTCAGACATCAGCGGCTGTCATTTTAGGGTGGTCTGTGGTTGGTTGGTTGGTTGGTTGTTAGTTTTCTTTCCTTTTTAATTTATATATATATATTTTTTTCCTTTTGAATAGAATACGAACATTTTGAAGTTCTAGGTTTTAAGTGTGTCTTCATGGAACTGCTGCCATTTGAAATAGTTTGCCCTTGCACATTCTGGTCAGGTGCCCCCAGTCCTCACATGTACCCACACATACTTCCCCTAAACCAAGCACACACACCACACACATACATATATGCACACACACACACACTCCATCACCAAGAGACTCCAGGAAAAGCAAAGTTGACACCCATGAATAAACATGTGCTTACTGGATATCATTCTGTCTCTTGCCTCTTCAGCAGCTGTGTTCATGTAAACCATTGTTGTTGTTGTTGTTGTTGTTCTTGTTGTATTGTTGTTGTTTTGTTTTGTTTTTGTACAGAGAGTGTAAAGTAGGAGAAATTCCTAAGTATGACTTGCAATAGTCTTTAGGGAAGGACGCGCTGTCCCATGAGGTATTCGCCATCCCTCTGTCATCCTCAGCTAGGGAACATGTTACCTGCGCAAGCTTCTCTGAGCTTCTTTCAGTAAACTATCAAAATCCAGAGAGTCATACTTGCTCTTGGTGGAGGCAGGGTCAAAGTCATCTGAGTTTGAATCTGAAAGAAACACAAGCCAGTTTAGATACACACTTTGCTGATGGCCATTAACTCAATTATTCCAATTCAAGATTACCGGATTCGATAACAACTCTTCCAATCAATATACTTTAGAAAAAAAATCCAGATTTTATTGGACATATATGGATATATAGGAAGAGGACGGGGAGTAGTGAGCTGTCAAAAACACTCACCTGTTGACTCATTTAGGCTTAAAACACCCTGGGAGTTAGGCAGAGCACACGTTAATATATCTCTGGCAGATAACCACCCTCCCCTTCCCCCCGACACATCAAATAACTTGCCCATGGTTCCTCAATAACTTAGATGTAGATGTGAGAGTACAAGCTGCAACTAATTTTCCTATTCAATGGGATTAATTTAATTGAGCATAAAATCCAGTTGAGTATGAGAGAAAGAATCATGAGAATTTCCCCTAAACTTCAACCTGATGCTTCTCTTTGAGGCAGGAGGGGACATATGATGTGGTCCTCTACTTCTGTACCTCTGGGCCTCCCAGAAATTTTGGTGCAAATTCTCCCCAAATTGGAAGGTTGAAAGAAATGCTTCACATCCCAGGAGAGTAAATTCGGAAAGAAGAAATAAAGTGCACGTATAAATAAAGCCATGCCCTTCTTAGACCCTTAAACGAGTCCAAGTAAGCTTTTGAGCAAAGATTCACTGCTACTTCAAATAGACCTCAACAAAATAGATACATTTTAGCAATATAGAAAGCCAAGTAAAATTCTGTTAAATATTCTTGTTTTTTCTCCATTGACTTCTATGAAAAAGCCAGATATTTCTGCTGGTCTTGCAAGTAACAAAGGGTGGCTTGGAAATAAATATAATAAAAAGCCTCTTATAAATACATTACATTAATTCTTTTGAAAACATTTATTTGAAGGAAAGCAAAACCATTCTGGAAAACTAACAATTCTACCAAAATATTACAATTCCCATGCTTTTCCCAGAGTAAGTTACGAAATCAAAATGGTCAAAGTAATAGAAGGGTGTAATACTAAATACTACAGAGGCATAATCGTTGACCTAAAATGTTTTGCTGACAAGATTGCAAACCAAGCTCTCTAGCACCGGCCTGACTATCCCATTTCCCAAGTTTCAATCTACCTTTACATACCTAGATTTAAAGACAAAGAAATGTATTTATGTTTTCCTTTCATTCTGATCACCTTTGGTCTTTACTGCGTTTTTTTCAGCAAGTTTTTTAAGGTAAGAGCAACGAGAACAATTACAGTCTCAATCATAAAAAACAGAGACAAAACTGGCCAATCTTTCCTCAATAACATCTTAAATAGTCAGTTCTTAAATTACACTGGCTTCAACGCTTCTCTTCATAGGTTAATGAATGCTTTTCTTGTATTGCTAAGGCCTCACAAACAACTGCTGTTAAATCAAAATCTTTTTTGTAGAGACAAAAAAAAAAGTCTAGCTCATTGCTAGAGATTAGTCTGAAATCAGAAATTCCACTTGCATTGTAGATCAAGAGGGAAGATTCCCCCAATGATGGAGTCTGTGTGATAAAAGTCAGCCTGGAACCATCAGGGACATACACACATACCTTTCCTTGAGGAACACTTTGAGAATATTTTAAGTTTCCTTACTTTGCAATATTCTAAGCAAACTCTAGAATTTCACTGTTTCTGTATTTTATTAGCAAATATTTAAAAAAATGTGAAATAGTAGTTCTCAAGAGTTTCTTCACTGTGAAATACAGTGTTCACATATATACCCACTTACACAGGCACACTGTTACTCAGAAAACAACCAAAAATATTTTTTGTTGCATGAGATGGAATGTGGTTACATTTAATTTCTGAGGCAATAACATCTACTCCACCAACTTCTCTCCTGCTAATGAAAGGATATTGGAGCACAGTAAGGTATAATAAAAATGTTATAGGAATAACTCAAGCCATTCTAATTTTTCAAAATAAATTGTTATAAATAATGATATTGTATTATTTGAAACAAATCACATCACACTTATATTCCCACTACCTGAAGAACTGTTGGCACAAAGGAGGCACTCAAATTGATATTTGCTGAGGAATGTACTAATCTCAAACACCAAAATATTATTAAAGCCATGGTTGAAAATATTTATATTGGGATGTGGGAATGATTTATCAATGAATGGCAAAGAAATACATAAAGTTACGTGTATAATCAAGAATACTGATAATACAATACATTCATTTCAGTTAATGAATAATTTATAATGTATGTGTCTTTTTTAAATGTTTAAGTTATGTAACATAACTAATTCATAATCAAAACTATTACATTCATAATACTGACCCATCTTTCCGTTTGTTTGGATCCTGTAGTCCTACTTTAATTTCTCTTTGTCTTTCCCCTCTGATTTTTTTTCACTGAGGTCTTTAGAGAGATCCATTTGCTTATAAGACAGTAAATAGACACACAGACTACAGATTCATGGCAACTAGAACTTAAATCTTGGCTTCACTGTTTTAACCTTGATCAAGTCATGTTAATCTCTCACTCTCATTTATAAAACTGGGTCATAAATAGTAGCTGAAATCGTTATGTTTTGCTCTAACAATATTGTAGTCACCATTATCTAGTTTCAGTAGTAGAGAAATAGGATGTATAAGCTAACTTAATTTGGGGGAGCAAGTAAACAGAAAGAAAATTGGTTAAATCTATCTAGAATGATAAGTAACCTTCCTGTCTTGGTAAAATTAATCTGTGTCACATCATTTTTGCTTTACTATTGTGACATATGTGTAAGCTCCTAACCCCTGAGTCCAGTACACTCGTATGCCCTGAAGCGTGCATGAACACTAAATATGGTGAGCACAAGAATATTTGAATTCTTCAGGGAACAAAGACAAGACACAGGAAAAATGTTTTGGGTTCCAAAGCTGATTCCTAGAGTCGATTCTTCCATTTTAAAACAACTTTACACTTCTAACTTCTCATTCCCATCATTTTAAATTACAACCATAGCCACTATTTATTGAGCACCTATGTTATGCCAGACACTGTGCTAATAGCATCACAAACATTTATTTAATCTTCACAATAACACTATACGGTATGTTACAAATGAAGAAGCAGAACTGAAGGGGTTGAGTTGTTTGCCCAATGGCAGTGGTAAGTCAGATTTCAATCCCAGGTCTGCAGGATTCCAAAGCCTGGCCTCTTCAGACTATACGATGCTGGAGCTCAGAAAAAAACTACCTTTGTGCCATCATAGAGCTTGAGGGAATTGGAAAAATCCATGCTACTACAATGCACATCAAACATACTTTTCAGAAAATACAGAACGAGCTTAGCAATGGCAAAGTTTCTATTGCTGCCGGCTAGGCAGGGAGATAATGAGAGAGGAAGCATTCTTCTTAGAAATATTTCAAGGAGGCTCCAGTTCAATTTGGAAATACCATCCAATCCTCCCTCTTTACCAGTGATGAATCGTAGATCTAAAGGCCCCTCTAGGTAGCTTATTTTAAACTCTAGTTGTTTTGAGAGACTAGAAACACCCTGGCCTTCATCACTGAAGAAAATAAGTCAAATCAACTCAACACTTCAATCCGTCTTGATTGTTTTTATCAGCCAACATTTGAACAAATGACTTGCCACGTTCTGTATTTTCATCCCTAGCCTGCTATCTCTCTAACAGTCAGCTGCCTCTCCACTGCTTCCCACTATCTATTTAGCTTCTGGAGTGAATTATAGCATATTCCCTGTGAACAATGCACATCACCTGTATCAATTACTCTAGGAAGACATCCCATCGTTGGACAGAAGAAAAAAAATCCCTGTATTTGGTATTTGTTTCCTTCTTTATACCAACCCAAAGTGCATATAGATATCTAATGATGAGGACTAGATTTATATGTTAATTCCATGATAAATATTACAAATAAATTTAATATAATTATGTCATATGCACAAGACATCTGTCACTTTCCTTCCTCAAAGAATTTAAAGGCTTACAAGGCACACATTAGATGGGGAACAACATGCAAATGAACAAAATGAAAATTGGAAAGGAAATTAAGATGTCCATTTTAGCATTATTTATAATATTGAAAAATTAAAAATTAAATGGCTATAACGTAATGACTAAATATAATGGTACTATTCACTCAGCAAAATACTGTGCAACCATTAAAGTATGTTAATAAATTATTTTTAATCTTGTGAGTCACAGCAGAACATGAATTTATATATCAATTGAGAAAAGTAGAATTTGGAAGTTTATATATATATAAATAAATAAATATATATATATAAATTCAACTATAAGAAATTAGACATGCTGAGACAAAATACTGGAAGGCAAATCATTTCGTTGGTAATAGTGGTTATTCCTGGATGACAGGCTGATACATGATTTTAATTTTTTTTCTCAATACCTTTTTATATTTACCACATTTTACCCCTTGAGTCTGTACAGCTTTTATAACAGGAAAATTTAATATTATGTATGCTTCAGTTTCCTTATCTGTAAAATGGGGATGATAATAATAATATATACCTCCTAGGATAGTTCTAGTAATTAAATGGAAAATGCTTTCAAAGCTCCTGGCACAGTGTCTGGCATATGGAAGGACTCAACAAATAACAGGTGTTTCTTTTTTTTTCTTTTTTTTTTTTTAAAGAAAGCATCGTGTGATTTAGTATATGAAATTTAATTTTCTTCTCTCTAGCTGTAGTTCATAGAAAATGATGATATTTCTAAGTGTCTGTGAAATAATAAGAAAAAATGAGACTTGCATATTCTGTTCCATAAAACAATGATGGCAATGCTATGGTTCGTGAAAGGATTCAGGGTAGGCCTGGAAGGCAAAATCAGGTTACAAACACACACACACACACACACACACATGAATCATAAACACATGTAGACACATACAATATCTGCATACATACACACATGTAGACACATGATAGCCACACACATCTGCACAACACATGCACACACAAAGCACAATACCACACACATACATGTTTAATATTCACACAACACACACAGACACACACTATCCACAGAGATACACACAATACATGCACTCACAAAATATAAAGCTGCATGCACACACAACACACATACAGAAATCATGAACACACGTGGAAACACAATATCCATATACATACCTACCACAATTTTCAGCACCTTAGTAGATAGTACAAAGAATTTACTTCTGTCCTTTCTTGCCAAAACCTAGGCCCCTTTCTTCTGAAACTGTCTTAGACATTTTTCTTAAAAATCTGTATTCAAACATTCTCTTTAGTAAAATAAAGTGATGGTTCAACTCAAGGTGCCTACGGATTATGTTTGCTCCCATCTTGAGCTCTACATTATGGATTCCTCATTCCACGTACAATAAAATCCATACCTAGGTCTGCATAGTTAGACTTGAAAAATTGCTTGCGTCCACAAAAGTACAGCTCGAAGTCAGTTTCATTTGACCTGCGCAAAGTGTATCCATTTTCAAGAGCAGCAAAAGCATCACAGGTATAACGGTAGGTAATGAAACCATAGCTGTCTCTGCAACGGACAAAGAAAAGTTCAAAGCTGGTTAAGAAGTATTAGCATATGGGACTGTAACCCTTTCTACTTTGTGAGACTTCTCCAGTGCCAGTGTCTGAGCCACTGCATCCATTTATCAGTGTGATTGTCCTGTCAAGCAGCTAAATACTTATTTCTGGGACAGGAAATCTCAACTAGAAAGATTAATAAATAGGGATGAAAGAAAATAAATAAGGGTCTGAACTCAACATGTCATCTGTCAAAGCACTTACATTGGCAACTCCCATCCCAGTAATCTTATGGCTATAATTTTTTACATACGTCAGCTTCTAAACAAGAAATAATCTTCAAGATTCTCACCCATCATCCCGCAGATTTACTGTGCACTCCTCAATTTCACCAAAAACTTCAAAACGGTCCCTCAGTTCTGTCCGTGTTGTGTCAGGTCTGATTTTACCGACATAAATCACACGGCGCTCTTCCTATGGAGGGAAGGAAGGAGAGAGTTCTGGAGATGGGAAAAAAGCTAACCCTCAGCCGGGCACAGTGGCTCACACCTGTAATCCCAGCACTTTGGGAGGCCGAGGCAGGTGGATCACGAGGTCAGGAGTTCAAGACCAGCCTGGCCAAGATGGTGAAACCCCCATCTCTACTAAAAATACAAAAATCGGCCAGGCGTGGTGGTGGGCACCTGTAATCTCAGCTACTCAGGAGGCTGAGGCAGAGAATTGCTTGAACCCAGGAGTTAGAGGTTGCAGTGAGCCGAGATTGTGCCACTGCACTTCAGCATGGGCGACAGAGCGAGACTCCATCTCAAAAAAAAAAAAAAAGCTAACCCTCTAGAAACATTCATAAATGTACGATCATGCATAAGAAACCCCACCAAGCATGGCAATTAGAGCAAAACATACACTACAATGGAAGGAAAGACTACATTTGGACCAAGTATTAATTCCCATTTCTTCAGTATCAATCTCTTCTTGCTCACATAGATTCTTCTCTTCACCTCTACTCTTTTCTACCTTTCCTATCTGTCTCTGTTCTACTCTCAGATGAACTTGATGTGTTAGAAAAGAAATCCTGTATAGTGCATTCCTTTTTCAAATCATGGAACAATACCTATTAAATATTTGAACATTTGTGACTTATGAATCAAAATTGTTATGAAACTGACCTACCTTACAAAACTATTACATTTCTCATTAACTCAGAATTCTAATACTGAGATGAACAAATACTGACGTCCTCAAAAGAGTGGTTCTTAAACTCTACTATAAATAAAAATTACTTGGGGTGCTAATTAAAAATGCAAATGATTGGGCTTTATCTAGTTGTACTAAAAAAAATGTAAGATAAGGTTCTACAACCTTCATTTTTAAGAAGCACACCCCAGCTATTTTGATGCAGGTGGTCCAAAGACAATAATTTAAGAAATACAGTCTTAAAATGTAGGCCATTTTAAGCCATGAGTCTCCGAAGAATAAGAGCTAAATAAAAGAGGCTATAAATTTCACTTTGCCAATAAATCTAGTCTTATTTTAGGAACAGACTAGAAGGGTGTGGCCTAATTTTCACAAGTGGAGTCAATATCATCATAATCTGAAAGTCATCAGTAATTTATAACCTACAAAATACAGGAATAATATTTTATAGCCTGAGGATAAATTCTTTTTTTTAAAGCACAGCAATGCATTCTTAGTGTAAGAAGCAATCCTATACCTCTTGTTCCAAGAAGATAAGGCCAAAAGTTATGATGTCTCTCAAAGTTTTAAGAACATAAGGAGTTAATATAAAGAATGTGCTCACCAACTAGTTTGATGTATACTAAGGACAAACAACGATAAAATGAATTTAAGGTTGCAGACATTTAAGTTAGGTTGAAGCAAAGACTAGAAGCAGAGAACTGAGGTACAGACTTAGCTTGCCCAAGAGTTTTCTTTGGATGTACTGAGAGTCCCTGGTCTGGGGTGATGAAAAGAGTAATCTGGGCTGAAAGCAAAAAGATGCCCTTTCTTATTTACTGAATGGTTTTCCTTTGCTTAAGCCCAGTATTTGGCCAAGAATCTGGTAAGGAGTAGGCACCCCACAAGCATTTGTGAAATGTAACTGAACAATTTGCAGACCCTGTATCTTCCTGGATGATAAGCTAACCAATGTCTGATCTTATTCTACCATATTTAACATTCTTGCCTCTATTTTTTATTAGGAAAGTAAATTCATCTCAACCTCAGGTGCAAATAATCAACTATCTACTTGACATCTCAGCTTGGTTGTGCCTGAGGAACCTCACACTACACCAACCTTACCGAAGCCCAACCCTCCAGCCTTGCCCTCTCCCCATTTGGTTCTTTCCCAATGTTCTTGTATTAGTGAAATGAACACCATCTAGCCAGTTATTTAGGACAGAAATTTAAGTACCTCCCTTTACTCCTTTCTCTTGGTCCTCTCCACATGTCTAACCACTCAAGTCCTATTAATTTGTATCTCCTAAATCTCTCTGTAATCTATTTTCTTTATTCCGTTTGTCCTAAGCCAAGCCTCCAGCTTCTTTCTGGACTAGTGTAACAAACAATCTCTTAACTTGGATCTGTGTCCATGTTTATTCTTCTCCAATCTATTCTTCCATTGTTGTTAGGATAGTCTTTGCTAAGAAAACAGGAATCCAATGATGTCCATTAACTTCTAAAATATTCCAATGGCTTCTCATAACTTTTAATGAAAAACCTAAATCATTAACAAGACCTACAAGGCCCTGTATGGTCTGGGCCTGTTGTCATCATGGGCTTTATCTCTTATATCGCATTCTTTCTGTGACTCTTTTCCAGCCACACTGAGCTTCTATTAGTCTAGTATATACTGTGCACCTTCCTTCCCAAAGCCTTTGCACATGCTCTTTCCCTGCTACTGGGACACCCTATTCACACTGCACCACTCCCAAGCCTCTCACATACACACACTGTGTACAACAACCTTAAGCTCAACAATCACATTTTTTCTGAGACTTGCAATTAGGTCAGAATTCCTATTAGTTGCTCTTATGGAAAACTCTCCTTTCCAATTATAATTAATAGTTTATCCACTGTTTAATGTCCACCTCCCCAGGATAATAAAAGCTTCATGACAGTAGAGACCATATCTGTTCTATTCACTACTGTATTTTAAACAAAGCATCAAAACATAACAGACTGTCAATGAATATCTGTTGTAAAATCAATCAATTACTAATCAATTAATCATCTTGAACACTTTTCCCATTCCCTTCATTACATCAAAGATGCCTAAGAGTGGTCCTTCTTCTCTGAGACTCTCCAACACAAAGGAGAAGGAAAGTTAGATTTGGTGTTTTATCACAGGAAAAAAAAAAAAAAACAAAAAAAACCATGCTCAGGTAGCTCAGTTGAGTGAAGAAACAAAGATTTCCATAATTTGTTTTTACAGATTTAAGTGTAAGAAGTAGCTACATGTTTGCAGGAATCTCACTCATAAATATCACCTCTGAAAATCAAAGGTAGGAGATAACAGTTGGTAAAACAGAACTCTACGAACAATAGCTATTGAGACTAAATAAATGACCAGATGAAGCAGAGTAACCAGTGCAGGCTGCCTGACGCCCTTCCATGTAGATTGTATGTCTCAACTGAAGGCTGTGATTGTGCCACTTCACAGCACCAAGTACATCCTGGCAGTCAGAAAGTAGAAATGGATGAAGAGGCACATCCTAGACCATCGATGCACACTTGAGCAAGGGAATCATAACACCACATCCCATTCTATTTACACAGCCAGCTCTAGTCAAACAGCCAAATGTGATGGGACTGTTATCTAAACTTAAATTTCCTGGCGCCTGCTTTCACGGGTGTTAAGGAATTTTTTTTAATGAGCCTTTTAGAAAAGTTACTACTGTATAGAGAGGAGGGAGAAATGCAGAAGTGAGAGAAAGAAATTGAGACATTGCAAAGAAATTGCTCAACTACCATTATGGGAATAAACACAGCCTATGTATTCAAGGAAATTTGAAGTTAAAGCGAAAATCGACCATATGTATGCCCATATGCAGACATACTGGGACAGTCTCTGAATTGCAGCTTTATATGAAGTTGTATGCAGCAACGATCCCATACAAAATATAAACCAGAGGACCTTTTATAATGGATACTGATACATTCTACAGTAAAAAGAAGATATAACCTAGAGGGGAGAAACAGGAAACCGAAGGGGTTTTCCACAATTACTTGAATTACCTATTTTTCTACCATCTCTTTTTATGAAACACAGGAATGGGGCCACGCCTCACTACCTTACAAAGATCAGAGATTCAATACATGTTGAAATGCTTATTTGAGAAAATTATTGAAGTGCTTGATTTTCCTACTGCTAAAAATGAAAATAAAAGGCATCCAAATGCCTAGAAAGCAAAGACAAAAATCTTTCTAAGATTGGCCAAATGTCTAGCAAGGAACTGATTCTTTTAAACATGTTGCAGTTGTATTAGACAGATGAATAGATTTCATATCTTTAAAAAACCTTAACATTTGCAGCCAATTTTTCAAGACATTAATTTCTAAACAGGAGATGAAAGGAAAAGAAATCAAAATGCTTAATAACATTTTCAACTTCTTAAAGGCTTGGAGGAACTCTAAACCTTTGGAAACAGCTCCTTGAAAAATGATTTTTGGACCAGTTTTCACCATTGAGGAGGATGGAACATTTATCAAATAACTTTTAGCTTCAGTTTTCACAAAAGCTAGTAAGCTGATGGGGTGGATAATAAAATTGAAGACTTACATTGCATTAACATCTATAGTAAATCCGCATTATACCAAAACATGGGGGATAAAGAAAGAAACAAAAAACTGACTGAATTAACTGACTTCACATTACTAAAATCTTTATCAAAAAGAGTCTAGAGCTTCCCAGTTACTGGAGGAAAACATACAGTGGTTGTTTCTCATCAAATAAACTACTCCTGATAAAAGGGGTTTGACTAAGAAAAGACAGAAGGTAGTAGAGAGATGAACATTTGTTTAATTCTTATCTATGCCAAGTACTGCATTTAATGCTTTTAATGGGTGATCTCTCTAAAATGTCCTTTAAGCTAGGTAACAAGGAAGAGCTTGATATAATGTAGATTTCAGCTCTCTATGTTTGCAAGTCAGAATAATGTAAAAATCTTTTTTTCTATGCTAAGGAAACTACGTATCAACTTTGGCAGTGAAATACTGGTGTTCATTCCTAGATTAGCTATAACCTGACTGCCTCAAAAATTGCAAAGATATTATAAATACCATTGAGTGTATGGTGTATTCCAACTAAAAGAAAAGGTGAGTGGAGGCCGGGCGTGGTGGCTCACGCTTGTAATCCCAGCACTTTGGGAGGCCGAGGTGGGCGGATCACGAGGTCAGGAGATCGAGACCATGGTGAAACCCCGTCTCTACTAAAAATACAAAAAAAATTAGCGGGGCGTGGTGGCGGGCGCCTGTAGTCCCAGCTACTCGGAGAGGCTGAGGCAGGAGAATGGCGTGAACCTGGGAGGTGGAGCTTGCAGTGAGCCGAGATCGCGCCACTGCACTCCAGCCTGGGCGACAGAGCAAGACTCCGTCTCAAAAAAAAAAAAAAAAAGAAAAAGAAAAAAGAAAAGGTGAGTGGAGTGGAGAGTCATGGAAAGGTACAGATAGAAAGAAATACAAAGATTCTAAAAAATGCTAAAAGTGTCTTGCCGTTAATATTGATTATCTAACCTAGTTCAGTAGGTAGTCAATAAATGCCTGCTACTAGGAAGTGTTCTTAGAGAAAAAACAAAATTGTAGCATTAAATTTTTCCAAAGTGTCCCCCATTCACGTACCGTGTGCTACTATCCCTGCTTAGTGTCTAAGGCTGGTTAATGTGAATAAGTCCAGGTTAGTCTACTTAAAAGGTAAGATGCAAATAAAAGCTAACATGCAAGTAAACATACTGGTAAGTCAGAAAACATGAAAATTATAGAATAAGAGTATGCATAACTACTTTTTAAAAAAGCTTCACTGAAGTATAATTGATATATCAAAAAATTGTACATATTAAACATATACATTTTGATGGGTTTGGACATATGCCTATATCCTTGATACCATCATCACAATCATGGTACTATATGTATTCATCACCTCCAAAATTTCCTTGTGTTCTTTTGTGTTTTTTTCTTGTGTGTGTGTGTGTGTGTATGTGTGTGTGTGTGAATAACATGAAATCTATCTCTCAACATTTTAAAGTGTACAATAGCATAGTTAACTATAGGTACTATGTTGTATAGCAGATCTCTATAATTTATTCATCTTTCCATAAAACTGAATATTTCTAAATATTGAACTTAGAGTCACAATATAACATATACTCACTCACATAAAATATCTCTTTAAAGAGGCTTGAATAGAAAGCTATTTCATTTTCTCCAAAAAAGAATAACTCTGAGCACTTTGGGAGGCCGAGGTGGGCAGATCACGAGGTCAGGAGATCGAGACCAGCCTGGCCAACACGGTGAAACCCCGTCTCTACTAAAAATATAAAAAATTAGCCATGCGTGGTGGTAGGCACCTGTAGTCCCAGCTACTCAGGAGGCTGAGGCAGAAGAATGGCATGAACCCAGGAGGCGGAGCTTGCAGTGAGCCAAGATCGTGCCACTGCATTCCAGCCTGGGCAACAGAGCAAGACTCCATCTCAAATAAAAAAAACAAAAAAAAACCTCTGAGTAATTGCACAGTGTTTTTCATTTTATTTGGAAGAAGTTTATAATTATCAGCAGTAATACACTGTCCCTGGCTTCTGAGCTGGACACTGAGCAACAGAGAAGTAAAGTAGTCATTGCCACCCGAGCAGATTTGGTTTTGGTTTTAAGTGCTGAGCTGTATCACAATGTCTAGATTTGCCCTTTAAATTAACATCCCATTATCATGTTTTCTGGCAGAAAACTGTACAGATTGCAAATGGAGTTGGACTTAGAACTCCACAAGAAATTAGAGCAGTGACAGTTTAGACATTAAGTACTAAACTCTGGCTTGCAGAGTCCCAATATAACCTGAATTGTTTCAAGCTTACGAGTCTGAGAAAGGCAGAAAGTGAATTGCTTTTTGAGAAAGAGTCTGGATGGAAATTACAGGAAAGTGCCAACTGAAACAATGGTAATATTCAACCACAATATATGGTTTTGCATTGGTAATTACTAATTATTAGTGTTCTCTTTGCTTTTGGATTTGGTTCACTCAACTTGGGCTGAATTAGGATTTTAGAAACATAAGCAATGAAAAGTTTACAGATCTCCTAAAACACCTCCTACTTATGGAACTCAAAATAGAAGTAATGCAAAGGTTAAAAAGATGACTTTAATTTTGTAAAATAACAATTATTGAATTTCTAAGGGTTTTTTTTTTCATTGCCTTTTGGAGTCTCTGTTTTTCTGGTTCCCTAAATATATGATTGCTTTGATTAATGAAAAACCCAACACTGCCCCCAAGATATCTTATATGTAATTTGCTTCTTACTCATTACTTTAAGGTTGTTTCAAACATTGAAAGAACATCACCTACCTGACCAACTGAAGTCTGGACTGTCCTTGTTCCCTTAGCTCTTCTATGTATGAATTTTCAAGCTAATTTTTTCAAATCAGTTGAAAATCATTGCATGTATCCCTGCACTCAAGTCCATAGAAATATACTTTGGGGATGCATTATGGTACTAGAAAGCTAACTATTTGGAGGAGGGGAATCAATTAAAAAAAAAAAAAACTCCTGTGGGTAAACTCATTAAATAGTTCCACGATGCCTTCAAGATAGCTTTCAAAATCTTTAGCATGAATTATAGGACCCTTTAGGCTGTCTTCCACCATTCCCTCTAGACTTATTTCTTGCCCCTCTTGTGTCTCAGTGTTCCAATTAAATGACTAGTAGTTTCTCAATATACCTTATTCTTTTTTAGAGGCTTAGTATAAGCTATAGCCTCTGTCTAAAACAGCAATGTCCAGTAATAATATAATGCAGTATACATCATGTAAAATTTTCTAAGAGCCACATTTTAAAAAGTAAAAATATGAAAAACTCAATGTTAATAATATATTGTATTGGGCTCAACATGTCCAAACTATTATATCAATTTGTGATTGATATAAAAAGATTAATGAAATATTTTACACTATTTTTTATACTAAGTCTTCTAAATCCAATCACACAGTGCATCTTAATATGGCCCAATCAAATTAACCATGTGGCTAAAGGCTACCATATTGGATGCTGCAGGTGGAGAAAACCTTTGTCCTTTCTCCCTTTAGGATTTGGAATCAGTCTTACCCTGTCTGAGGATGTTCTCCTTCATACATAGATCTGGATGCCCCCAATATACCACCACAACAGTGCCACAGATGCACCCCTAATAATAGCACTTATCACACGGTATTGCCTGTTTGTGTATCTTTATCTGCCAGTAGAGTTGAAGCTCCTTGGATACAGGGACCATGTCTTTCTTAATTTTATATCCCAACCAAATGGCAAATATTTATTACAGAAAGAGCTATGAATTTTCACTCGTGTTCAATAGAAATAGCATGTAATTGTCTAAATGGAAATTGGTTAAACAGTAAGTTCCAAATCTTTATTAAGCACTTATCACTTACAGTTCACTCTGTTGGTAAACAATCTCTATGTTCTAGGTTTCCTTCAATCTACTTTTCAAAAACAAAAGCGAACTTTAAAGCCAAAATTCTCACAAATGGCTAGTTAATGTAAAGTGATTTAATAAAAACCAAGTTGACACTTGTATTACAAGTGCTCTTTGGAAGAGAACTGATACAGATTACTTTCATCTAAGAATTAACAGAGGAACTAGTCAACATTTGTAACACAAAGGGACAACAGGGTAGCATCTGCTTCCAAGCTGAGGCTGGTGACCCTCAGGGTGCTTTTGTCTCATCTAGACCAATGACACTACTTGCTCTATCTGTAAAGGGCCAAACTAGCAACAAAAAAGACACCTCCCTTCCTTTCTTTATTAGTATCTGGCACTTAATCATCTTTAGAAGGCATAAAATAAACACATCATTTATTTACATACTTTTGATTAAAATATTAATCTGGCTTTAGTTATAACTGTGTTGTGTCTTGGCCATATAAGCAAATTTATGATGAAACTGTTAATCGTTCTCTTTAATGTCCTATTTTCGGGGGAAAAATGAAGGATTTTATAAAATATAAATTTGCAAACACCAAAATGATCATTTTCCTGCATGTTTGCTCAGCATGATTTTCTTTTGCAATGATTATAATGTGCCATATTAAAAGGCTTTGTAAATTATAGTAACTCACATTTATATAGTGACATATAATTATTGAATAGGCCATTAATTAAATACAGTGATATTAGAAAAATTAAATTTTAATTTTCATTAGTCTTCGTAAGTGTTAACTAATGACACTTTGGCAAATCTTAATATCACTGCTCATTTGGAAGTTGAGAAAAATGAGGCAAATTGTTGTAATTTGCAAAATGCCTTTGATTCAGTCTTAGGTAGATTCAAAGTTAAATGGCAGCAAACCCTCCAAAACTTTGGCCTAAGTGTTCAATTACTTCTCACTTCTTTCTCCTTAAGTGCCTGTGTTGAACAAATCTCTCATTTAACCTTTTTTCTCCAGCTGGTAACTGTTGGCCAATGCTTGATTTTGATTCCATTAGTCAGCTCTTTTATATAGCTTTTGCAGAATTGTGTTGATGTTAGTGAGTTTTTTTTAAAGATAACACATAAATCTAACCTTTACAGTCAAAAATCATTTCCCTAAGCCTTGGCTAGCTTAGATGCAAGATATGTCAAAAGCTGATCTTCACTGAGCTAACTCTGAGTGGCTAGCACAGAGAGGCAGCAGCTGCACTGAATAAAAGCAGTGCTATAGCTCATTGATTAGTCATGGCTCCCTAGAGCACCATGTCAGAAAAGACCATAAGGCTCTGAGGGGGCTCAATGGGAAAGAGTTCCATTATCGATTAGGAATGTCTGCCACGGGCATGGGCTGGATTTTTACAACTGGACTGACTTATTTTTGCCATCCAAAGTCTAGGTTGATAAACAGCGGTAGGGAGTAGGGGTAAAGCCTAACCACTAGTCAGCAGCTGCTGAAAATGAGGACTGATCTTCAGACAGCAAACAAATATAACATAACGTGGATCTTTACACAGAAGGGTCAGCACTGTCTATATGTCAAGTGAATATAATACCCCCTGGTAAGTCGTGCTGAAATCTATAAAATGTCATTGAAAAGTAGTTCATAAGAAATGTGGGTGTGTCTATCTATGACAAATCCACAGCCAATATCATACTGAATGGGCAAAAACTGGAAGCATTCCCTCTGAAAACTGGCACAAGACAGGGATGCCCTCTCTCACTGCTCCTATTCAACATAGTGCTGGAAGTTCTGGCCAGAGGAATCAGGCAGGAGAAGGAAATAAAGGGTATTCAATTAGGAAAAGAGGAAGTCAAATTGTCCCTGTTTGCAGATGACATGATTGTATATCTAGAAAACCCCATTGTCTCAGCCCAAAATCTCCTTAAGCTGATTAGCAACTTCAGCAAAGTCTCAGGATACAAAATCAATGTACAAAAATCACAAGCATTCTTGTACCCCAATCACAGACAAACAGAGAGCCAAATCATGAGTGAACTCCCATTCACAATTGCTTCAAGGAGAATAAAATACCTAGGAATCCAACTTACAAGGGATGTGAAGGACCTCTTCAAGGAGAACTACAAACCACTGCTCAATGAAATAAAAGAGGATACAAACAAATGGAAGAACATTCCATGCTCATGGGTTGGAAGAATCAATATCGTGAAAATGGCCATACTGCCCAAGGTAATTTATAGATTCAATACCATCCCCATCAAGCTACCAATGACTTTCTTCACAGAATTGGAAAAAACTACTTTAAAGTTCATATGGAACCAAAAAAGAGCCCGCATCGCCAAGTCAATCCTAAGCCAAAAGAACAAAGCTGGAGGCATCACGCTACCTGACTTCAAACTATACTACAAGGCTACAGTAACCAAAACAGCATGGTACTGGTACCACAACAGAGACATAGATCAATGGAACAGAACAGAGCCCTCAGAAATGATGCCGCATATCTACAACTATCTGATCTTTGACAAACCTGACAAAAACAAGAAATGGGGAAAGGATTCCCTATTTAATAAATGGTGCTGGGAAAACTGGCTAGCCATATGTAGAAAGCTGAAACTGGATCCCTTCCTTACACCTTATACAAAAATTAATTCAAGATGGATTAAAGACTTACATGTTAGACCTAAAACCATTAAAATCCTACAAGAAAACCTAGGCAATACCATTCAGGACATAGGCATGGGCAAGGACTTCATGTCTAAAACACCAAAAGCAATGGCAACAAAAGCCAAAATTGACAAATGGGATCTAATTAAATTAAAGAGCTTCTGCACAGCAAAAGAAACTACCATCAGAGTGAACAGGCAACCTACAGAATGGGAGAAAATTTTTGCAACCTACTCATCTGACAAAGAGCTAATATCCAGAATCTACAATGAACTCAAACAAATTTACAAGAAAAAAACAAACAACCCCATCAAAAAGTGGGCAAAGGACATGAACAGACACTTCTCAAAAGAAGACATTTATGCAGCCAAAAAACACATGAAGAAATGTTCATCATCACTGGCCATCAGAGAAATGCAAATCAAAACCACAGTGAGATACCATCTCACACCAGTTAGAATGGCTATCATTAAAAAATCAGGAAACAACAGGTGCTGGAGAGGATGTGGAGAAATAGGAACACTTTTACACTGTTGGTGGGACTGTAAACTAGTTCAACCATTGTGGAAGTCAGTGTGGTGATTCCTCAGGGATCTAGAACTAGAAATACCATTTGACCCAGCCATCCCATTACTGGGTATATACCCAAAGGACTATAAATCATGCTGCTATAAAGACACATGCACACGTATGTTTATTGCGGCACTATTCACAATAGCAAAGAGTTGGAACCAACTCAAATGTCCAACAATGATAGACTGGATTAAGAAAATGTGGCACATATACACCATGGAATACTATGCAGCCATAAAAAATGATGAGTTCATGTCCTTTGTAGGGACATGGATGAAACTGGAAAACATCATTCTCAGTAAACTATTGCAAGGACAAAAAACCAAACACCACATGTTCTCACTCACAGGTGGGAATTGAACAATGAGAACTCATGGACACAGGAAGGGGAACATCACACTCTGGGGACTGTTGTGGGGTTGGGGGAGGGGGGAGGGACAGCATTAGGAGATACACCTAATGCTAAATGACGAGTTAATGGGTGCAGGAAATCAACATGGCACATGGATACATATGTAACAAACCTGCACATTGTGCACATGTACCCTAAAACCTAAAGTATAATTAAAAAAAAAAAAAGAAAAAAAAAAAAAAAAGAAATGTGGGTGTGTCAATTACCCAGTTAGATAGCGACCATCACACAGAAGAAATAACTTTTTTTTTTTTTTTTTTGAGACAGAGTCTCACTCTGTCACCCAGGCTGGAGTTCAGTGGTGCAGTCTCATCTCATTGCAACCTCCACCTCCCTGGTTCAAGCAATTCTCCTGCCTCAGCCTCCTGAGTAGCTGGGATTACAGGCATGCACCACCACGCCTGGCTAATTTTTGTATTTTTAGTAGAGACAGCGTTTCCTGTCTCCTGTGTTGTTTCCTGTTTCCTATGTTGGCCAGGCTGGTCTCAAACTTCTGGCCTTAAGTGATCCACCCGCCTTGGCCTCCCAAAGTGCTGGGATTACAGGCATGAGCCATCGTGCCCAGCCAGAAATGATGACTTTCTTAGCAACTCTTCCTCCCCTGCCTCCTTTAAATCCAACTTGAACTCAGTCTCTTCATGGACAATTTAAGTCTCCTGCCGGCCAAAAAGACAAAAACTGAAATGAGATAGCAATCCCTCCTCATTTTCCACTCAGAGAAGTAACAGGAAACAGAAAGAAAAACTCATCCTGTGATCAGAAAGAACCAATATCTGACTGAAAAAAAAATCTCTACTCCCTCCATTTTTCAAAACAGAAGGTGAAAACAGTAATGAACTTCAAAATGAAACTGTGAGTGAGAAATATACTGACTTAAACATTTTGTTTTCCAATAAGTTAGGTCAACGGGGACCGAAGACTTATGGATATTTTAAAGCCAGAAGGCTGAAAATGGCCTGTTCTAACAAACTAACAAAGACTTAGCTTTTGTTTATTTTCTAATTTATCACCAAAAAAAGCACACAGAAAAAGAAGAAACCCTACTTTAAAATAAAAGTGAGCTCCAGGCCACTTACAATTGCCTTCTGCCTCTGCCTCTCCCTTTGCTTGGCCCTCTCAGACTCTCGCTTCTCATACTCTCTGCGATATTCTTCCCTCTTCAGCCTCTCGTGCTGATATTCCTCGTAGCTGTCATACCTGGGAAACATAACTTCATCACTAAGTCAACCACCTCAATTTGCATGAGCAAAATGAATAATAATATGGGGAGGGGTATAGGGTTTTGGAGAACATCTTGTCATCTCAAGGAGGGGATAAAGGGAGCCAAACGAAAATGACATGCCTCATTACCTGGGCCGACGGCTGTAGGGCGATCTTGAACGTGATCTCACATACAAGGGAGAATTTCGGTGCGTGCGGTGTCTGTAGTGGCTTGACTCATAGTAATAGCAGGATCTGCGACAGAGGAGAAAAACAAAAAGGGCGTTTGCAACTGCCACTTAACCCAAGTTTATCAGCACTGTGGAGCATCCTCTGGGACACTGTATTACAGAGACTGGCTTTTTCTTCCCAGCTACTAGTGAGATTTCCCAGTGACAGTTTGTGATCATCTAGTCAGCTTAGAGGGCTGGGAGTGATGTGCTCTCTCTCAGCGTCTTTTATTGATGTTAACTGAACACCAGGTCTGGTACACTGTCAGCTTTATCTTGCATGGGTCTCCGCTATCCTGGCACAGGGCAGCTCTCCAGGTAATGGAAAAAGTTAGATGAGCAAGTTTCTTAACAAATTGCTCTCTCTGATAGGACTGGCTCAAGGCACTGTGCTCAGAGCTGACAGATTTAAGAGAACATGGAGAGAGATGTGAGTGTAACAACATTCTCGTTAGTTCCAGCAGCGCCAGAATTGCAGTGGTCGGGCAAGAATGGCTGCAGATTACAAATTTTTATTTGTATTTTATTTTTTTTACTTCTTAGGAACACCTTTTGTGTTATTAGGGTTTTGCCAAGGTTTACCTTGAAGAGGATCTACTGCCTGGGGACCTTGATCTTGACCTGGAATATGGTGATCGGGAACACGACCTGTGTCGAGAAAAGGACCTTGAACGAGAGCGCATCCTTTGGGGTCTTTGAGAAAATAAGGATTTGGGTGGTGACACGGAATCTCTACATGGAGAGTTAAAAGAAGAGCAAGAAGGAGACACATTGAACAATGAATAGGATTGCGTGCCATCCCAAGGGTAGCTCAGTTTATCACTTTCATCTTCGCTGTCATCAAACAGGCCATCCATGGCTAGTCCTGAATTTATAAACATAGGTAGTTTGGAGAATTGTTCATTACTGAAATCACTGTCCCTCAGTTCACTGGTCTTGTCTGCTTCGTCGTCAAAAACAGCTTGACTGGGATGACCGAAGTGCTTGTTCAGCTCGGCTCGGATTTCCTGGTCTTGGAGCTGTTTTCTTGTGCTGCAAGGAGAGACCTGCTTGCTTGCCTCCAAAGTCTCTCTCAGGTAGCACTGGTCTGAATCTGTAGAAGAACAAATCTGCCCCTGCCAATCAGAGGAGACATCTTTATTTTCTAGTTGTCTAGAGTCTTGGAGCTCCTGTGATAT
Source organism: Symphalangus syndactylus (assembly GCF_028878055.3). Classification (NCBI taxonomy): domain Eukaryota; kingdom Metazoa; phylum Chordata; class Mammalia; order Primates; family Hylobatidae; genus Symphalangus; species Symphalangus syndactylus. The sequence continues at coordinate 31,585,710 of NC_072438.2, forward strand.
ATTAATGAGTATTTCCGTTTTGGAATTAATTGACTGGCAATAGTCATGGTCACCAAACAGCCGTAGACTGGGCCGCTTGGTCTTCCTTTCCTCATGTCCACCAGTGAGCACTGAGGACTTGCTGAGTTGTGCATACAACTCGGATTGCTCCGGCCCTTTCTTGGTGGAGTTATTGCCTTGTATACCAGAAGACTCACTGTACCTGGGCTTCTTTGATGGTGGTGGCACCACAGTCTTGCAAGATGACTTCAGCTTTGGAGAAGCCCTAAAAGGGTTATCTTGGTTGGCTTTATGAGGAGGAGTGGTGGGTGGAGTTAGGCCTAAGGCAAAAATTAGAAAAAAAAAAAAAAAGGGGGGAGAGAAAGAGAAAACAGACAGAGATAATGTTCTTAAATGCCAAGACACATGTTTCTAATTTTTCCAAGATTTCAGACAAGGATTCAAACTGAGTGAAGAAGAAGGAAACTAATTTCATGACAAGGCCTGAAAAACTGACTCATCCTCTAAGCCTCTATCACCAAGAAAAGATGGATCTACAGTGCTGAGCAGGAGGCAGAGCTGTGATCTTTTGTATTTCAAACACCAACGGTAACAAATCCTGCTTCCCAGAAAACATGAACTCATCACCCCTGGCCTGCACGGAACTAGGCATTATTACCAAAGCTTGCATTTTCAAGGGGATTGTATGGGCTGCTTTATGGAAAATTAACAAAGTGAGACTGAGGAATCACAGAATAGCCTTGGTAGCATTTGTCTGCAAAGAACATTGCAGAGGATGCAAGCAGCTCAGGGGTCTTTGTCCAATCAAGAGAATCTACCCGTGGAGCCAAGGAATTAAGCAACTTAAAAGAAAAAAAAAAGAAAAAAAAAAATGGGATGACAGGAAATATGGGGCAATGGTGAGAGTGATGTAAGCAACTTCAAAGTAAGTTCAGTGAAATACGACAGCCAAACGCAGGGACCTAGAGCAACTCTACAACTTAATGGCAGTGATTCTTTGTCTCCACAGTTCATTAACCTAGTAAACCATGGCTAATGTAGGTATAATACATTCTTGTAAGCATAACTAATACATTCTGTCTAAAATATGGTTCTGCAACAGAAACCTAAGTGAACAGTAGCACTAAATATCGCAGTGCCAGCTGACCATTTTATATAGAGCACAACATAAGGGAGGGTTATGAGACTGAGGGATTGAAACTCAGCCAAACTTCAGCAGTTAACTAATTAAATAAATAAAAAGGAAGAAAGGAACAGCCATCAGTTGTTGCTCCTTCTGCTTTTTTATAGGAGGGCAGAACATTTCATCAGAAACCACTGTGGGAGAGTTCGTGAAGTGTAGTAATTTCCTCTGCTGAGTTTCCCCCCGAATAAGCCCTACTCATCCCTTTGTGCCGAGGAAGAACCATTGTCAAGTGGCTCCAGAGTCCAAGGAACTTTGAAGAAGGGCAGGCTGGAGTTCAAATGACTTTATGCTTACAAGGGAGCATTTTAGTTTACGATACATTTTCTATTTAGGAGGCGGGGTGAATACAATTCAGCAAAAAGAACTTCAAGTCTGCTAACAAGCCTGGGGTTAGACTTAAGGCAAATTTCAAGGAAAAAAAATGCGCTACCTTACTGGAAAAAAAATAAACACAGACACACACACACACACACACACACACACACACACATATACCAAGAGCCAAGTAGGTCACAGAAAGCCACATGAAATTTTGATATGAACAGGAAGATGCTGCCTCACTCTCCTACTTTATAATAAAGAAATGGAAAGAATGAATGTTTTCTCTAAAGTGAAATATTTTACACAACTATTTGGCAATTTTTATTATTCAAAGCTAATTCTCCCTGAGAGAAGAAAAGGTATAGAAATGCAAGGTGGTTTGACTTCGGAGTTCTAACTCAGAAAAGTTCAGAAAGATAGAGAAATGCAAACACAAAGCGAATGGTACACTGTACTCCATTCATGGTACACCTGAGTCTCCAAAAGGCTTCCCTTTGTTAACAGCTGCCCTTGGATGGCTCTTTACCCCTCTCTTTGCTATAGCAAAGGGAGTGACTTACATGACTGAATGAAACATCTGTGCCACTGAGGCACACTCAACTCTTGTTTCCTCTCTCATAGATGAGTATGTCTTTTACTCAATCTAAGAAATTCCTATTTGGTCAATCTTTTCTTTTCTCTCCGTTTTCACTTGTTTTATTTACCAATTGCACTGCCTTATTCATGCATACTGATTTCTTCTACATGCTACCTTCAATTACCATTTGCAATTCCCAGCAAGAAAAAAAAAAAAAGCACACTCTCAAATATTCCTCCTAGGAGCCTAAGATACTTAAAGAAATAATGATGAATAATCTCTCTTTGCTGAGTAAATACCAATCAAATATATCCAATGACATAGCCCTTGAATTGGAGGAAATGGCATTCAACATCCTCACATCCACCTCCATAAATCTTTGCATGATCACCCCAAGCTAGGGTAATTTTTACTTCTTTAGTAATTTATTGTCAGGATCCCTCTCTTGATACCAATCAAATATTACTATACATTTTTGCTTATCTCTTTTTGAATGTGAATTATGTCTTGTCTTTCCAAATCAATTATAAGCGCTTTGCAGGATGTTGCTTGGGCACATTTGTTGCATTATTATTTTGTACTAATTTTATTTTTTCTAGATTCTCCTTTAGTCATGAGTCTCACATTTCAGCAGCCCAAGAATCACTTGGGAAACTGGGTAAACATTTTTAATGAGATGCTTCAGAGGCCACATCTGGAGAACCCCAGCCCTAGAGTGTCTGCTGCACGCCCCTTTGTACTCTCAGGTACACATATCTTGACAGATATTTTAGATTTATAAAAAGAAACCTTAAACTTCAGGAACGCCAAATTAGGCCACTATTAAAGAGAGACTGGTTCTAAAAATAGCTCAGGTATCTAGGGATTTCAAATATAGAAATCCTTCTGAGTCTTGAAAATTTGAAACCCTTGTCCTAGTACCTAAGCTCATTATCGCTTAAATAACTGGTTCTCAAGTTGCTCTGGGGAGTGGCGACACCTTGATTGTACTTTCTTTGAGTTAAAAACAAAGCCTTTTACCTCTGTCACACATTAGACAGCCTGTGGCCATTGAACAGACATTCGTTGAACACCTACTATGTGCTGGATATGACACCAGATACTGCTATTTCAGGGACTCAGCCTCCAGGGACTTCAAATCGATTTTAATAGAAAGGCGCTTCTTTAAAATTTGACATGAGTATATTTTTCTGCATATACGCTTAAAATTGATGGAATGAAGAAGGATCTTAGGCATTCTTAAAATTCAAGAAAATAAAACTAAGCTCTTTGAGAACTGCTTCTAAGATGCCAGCATATACTGAAGTCTTTTCTGTCACCAAATTTGTACCTCTAAGTACATACGTAGATATTGTCTTCTGTAAATAACCTATTTTTTTCTCTATTCTCTGCAATTTGTTTAAAGAATAAAGTCCAAAGTCAGATCTGGAAAAAAAAAAAAAAAAAATTGATGGAAACACCCAGAGACCATCAAATATGCCCTGTGAGTAAAAATATCAGGGCTGTAAATTTCTGCTGGCACCATTTGTTGAAACAAATAGGTAATACTTGCTTATTGAATGGAAGATATTTCAAGATTAGTGAGTAGATGGAGAGAAAAAAATAATTTGGTTAATTCCCTAAACCCTTCATTGTTTACTGAAACCTCTCTAACCAGAGAATATCTCAAAGCAAGATTGAGAAATCTCACAGATGACAAGATTTCCTATCACCAAGTGCCTCCCTAATGGAAAGCCTATCTCCAGATACAGTTGAGACCCAAAGCCAAACAAAACAAAACAAAGGTGCAAGGAGTACGTTTCTTTCTTTTAACACAGTGTTAAACTTTTCAGAGCTGCTGATGAGACAGGCAACCCCTTGCTGCCTCTGAACTAGTTGTTATTTCTCTAGCCTCACCTCTGCTACCCAAAACTTTCCCCCTGAAGTAAGAGGGAGGTCGGTGCTCAATCCCTTGATGCCACTACCTTTGCTCATCTTCCCACTAATCTCTGGACTCTCAATTTCATGCCACAAGCCCAAATCAACAATGCTAATGCCTCCCATAACCTCTGGATTATTTCCTGCGTGTTGATTTTCTGGGGAATGTGTACATTTTGGTGTTGACAGTACAAGGTATATTCCCTGCTCTCTCTTGAACTTAGCAGGTTTTGACAGATTTATGTGAGGACAGATGGCCATTACAGGCTGAAGGCTGACAAGAGGCAGTTCCAAGCATTGTTAACACACTTGCACAAACTCTCAGCAGTGCAGCTCGGTGCAGAATGTAATTCAGACTATAGCTTTTTTATTGCCGCCTATTTTCTTTTGTCAAAAGAGCCTGCTGTGCAGAGCAACAAATGGCTGCTATTACCCAGAATGTAATGGGTGTCAGACAAATCACATAACACAAACAATCAAGAGTATGTAGGTCATATTTCAACAGAGCACAACCTTAGCAATATTTATGATTACTGCATTGAAATGTGCTCCATAATAAACAAGCACCTCTACATCACTCACACTTACGCACTTCTGCACAGCAAATCTGGGAGAAGTGGCACATACTCTACAGTCATCTTTTTAAACAGCCCTTTTATTTAAAAAAAAAAAGGCAAAGACAAGTTTTGTTTTGTTTTTCATTATCGCTATGAAAGGATTTTCTTGGAGGAGTTTTCTTTTGGGTTGTTTAATTGAATGACTCTGATAAATGGTGAGTCCCTGGCTCTGTTTCTTGTGATGTGCTATTCACCAATGACATCTTTTTTTTTTTTTTTTTAGTAGTTTATAACATTTTGCAGAATCTACTGCAAAATCTGCAACTTACTTTCAAGTTTATTTAACAGTGGGATTTTGCATATGTTGCATGCCAATTCAGGTATTTAAGAAAAAAAAAAATCAGGAGATGAGTTTCTAAGTTGCTTAAAAACACACCAAAATAGGAAGACTGAGCAAAGAGAGGTGTGTGACTTGTCCTACTCACATATTTCAGGCCTCATGAATTTGGAGTGGGTGTCAAGAGTGCAGAGGGAAAGCTGATATTCACTGAGTACCAACCGTTACCTCTACAGCAGTTGTTAAAATATTCAGTTGATAAAAGCTGCTCTAGTGTTCTCTCCTTCTGCACCTACTTCCCCAGGACTCACTGGAGCTCCACAAGACCCAGCAACTGAAGTGTTCACACTTGGCATAGAAGATTCTCCAACAGACCCCGCTGGTCCTCTGGCTGGCCACGGTCCATTTGGGAGTGGCCTGCCTTCAGTACATTTTAAGTATTTCTCCTATCACCCCTGGTTACTGGGGAACAAACTGGCCTTGGAAAAAAGCTTCAGAACATTCCTATGACATATGCCTAATTCCCCAACTCTTGCTCATGGAAGATGAAGATATCATTAATTGACCCCTGTGTAAATTCCCCACAGAGCTGGGATAGGGGATGAGTAAGGGGAACCTGGCATTTCAGGTGGCTATTGCCAAACCCCAAAGCTGATGTGGGAGAGAAAATTCATTTGCCATCCTTGACTTACAAGAAATAGGATGGTACCATTTCCAGAAAAGAAAAATTAGGAATAAAGGAATTGTCATTATAGACACTGGGTCAAAAAGAATGAAATTGAAAATAGAAAATGAAGAATATGGTTGAAATATGGAAGAAATCTCTGACAGTAAGAGCCGCCAAGCATTGGAATGGGCTGTAAAAAGAATTTGTTGGGTCTTCCTTTCTTAGATTCTTGAAGCACAGGAATAGATTATGTGGCCTGTCAAAATCACCTTCCAGTTCTCTGATGCTATGGTTTTCCTTTTAAAACTACCGACAACTACCCATATTTTATTTTGATCCACTTTCCCAAAGATATGTCACATGCACAAGGAGTATGTATGCCGAAAGGCTACAGCCGTTTGTCAATATTTATGCTGTTTGTCAGTACATTTTTCCAGCAAAATGAACTTTTAAATTGAGAGTCCAAAAAGGCAATGTAAAATTCAACATAAAAGTGGTAGTTACAAATTGGTTAATGAGTATTTTGTTGTTAATTTTATTGTGAGTCTACTAAAGTACACTTTGAATGACTGCTGATTAAAGCCTAGAGAAAAAATTAAGTAAAAAATAAATAACATCAAATCACATGTCCCCTCTGATGAAAATAACGTGGAAAAACATATATCAATGGAGAAAAAAATTATGAAGGCCTACTTGTTTTAGGGTGATGATATCTGATTATATTTTTTGCTCTTCTCATTTTCTTTATCAGTTATAATATAGTTCTACTGCTGTTACAATGTTTACAGTAATAACAAATAAAAACTATATATACATATACATAAAATTTTGGGGTCAGTCACTTTAGTCCCTACCCAAATTCCTTCGTGTCTGTGGTTAAAACCGTCACCTTGTTGAGCTGATATTGCTTTGCCATTCCCATTTCAGAAACAAAAAAGTGTAGCACTCTGAAAATCTCCATATGCAATAGATTTAAATGCCTTCTGCCAAAAGAGCATTCTCTTTTCTCTCATCTTGCTTTACTAACAGCTATTTTGAAATCAAATTAGTTTTTACACCTGTAAAAGAGAAGAGTTTTTTTTATCAGCCAAAATGAGCTAGTTTAGGACAATCACAAAGAAGTCAGACCAGCTGGCAATACCTAATAAAGCAAACTTCCTATCTCATCCCTCCTGTTTCCCAAAGACACTGCAGATGGGGCAGAGGCATTATTCTGGAGGTCTTAGAATTTTGTTGACTCTTTACATTTCCACTTAAACACTTGGAAAATTTCACCAAAATTTGTGAGAGTAAGGAAAAAGAAGACACCAGAAGGCCTGAGCCAAAGCTTGGGTCACTTCTGCTGCTGCAATCAAACCGATTATGCCTGTAGACCAAGGATCAACAAACTACCAATATAAATGCTGTTTCTACCCTTGCCACCCACCTGCTGCACCTATGGCAGACATCACTAATTGATCATGACATTCCCCGTGAGCACAGACTTGGCCTTAGAATCTTTCTCAACACAATGCTCCTGGCAGATAGTACCAATCAATGACACTTGGCAAGTGCAATGAAGCCTATTTAACATAACATATATCAATTATGATCTTTAAAATTCAGACTTCAGGAAAGAGACATAATTTCTCTTCAGGCAGACCTGCTTTGAACCCAGGGTCCATTATATAGCTTGTGTCAGTGTATAAATCTTTCCTCAACAATGAAATGGGCAGAAAGTAAGGAAGATACTGTATGTAAAGTGCCTATTTAGGGAGTGCCTAATTGCCAGAAATTGTGGTCATAGAAGTAGCTGTTGCTGAGAGAATCTCAAATCAGTGAGTGTTCTACCTGGATTTGGTGAATTCCATTCCTACACCAAAAGCAGTATTTGTTCAATTTGATGTGAAAATAGTGGGGGGTGGGGGAGGCACAGAAAAATAATAAATAACTTCATATATGAGATTGCCAAAGAGGATACACAGCAAGTAAAAGGGAAGAAGTGAAGACAGTCAAAAGTTGAAAAGATAAGAAGCAAGGTACAACGACCACTGCAAATGAAGTTAACTCAGAATTAGTAATTAAATATCTAATATTTATTGAGTACTTATATAACAAGGGGGCATTCATGTTTTATCTCATTTAATCCTAACATTGACCCAGTGAGATGTAGGTATTGTTACCATCTTCGTATCATGCATAAGAATCCTAGTCTTTCAGAGGTTAAGTAAATGGACCAAGGCCACACACTAGATGGGAGGTCATTCAGAATTTAAACTTGGGTTTGCCCGACATCCAAGCCAAGGTTTTGTAAACTTCGCCAAGCTATGCCATCTGCTCTTTAAAATCTCGATATACTACTTTTAATTGAAGCTTTACTGCTTATAAACTGTTTTACTTCAGATCAAACCACATAAAATTCCATTTTTGTGTGTCAAAAATGATTGCATACTGGCAATTTTATTTTTCAACCTATATTTTAGTCTTTTGAGTAGACAATTTTATAAGTAGTTATGAATATGACTTTGAAATGGAGGAAACTGAAGTGTAGAAGAGATCAAGGATGTAGAACAGAGTCTTAGCAATCAAAAGATCCAGGAGGGAAAGTGTGCATGCCATCTTGTAGCTCCTTATTGATTTCACAGTCCTTGCCAAATTCATTGTCATCTGCGCATCCCTTTGGTTTCCTGCTTTCTTGCTTCTGCTCCATCAACATCTTCTCTCCATTCCACCCCTATGCTTCAAAATGTGTGCAATTTTTTGTTATTGTTTTCCCTGAAGGCTCTCCAAGTCAGGTTAGCCTATGGAGAGTTCCATTTCCTCCACATTCCTTTCCATGGATCACCTCTGTCATTCACTAGGATGATAGTATTGCCTAAATATTTCTGTCAGTCCTTTAACTGCCTTTATCATTTTAAAAAAATCTTTTGGCCAATCAATGTCTTTAAACTTGAAGCTAGGCTACAGTGTTTTCCCTTTGATAACTCTTTTTCTCCCTTTGTGATTCTTTCTAGTTACAATTAGTGTTTGTCACAATCTTCAAACACTACTAAGCGACCAATTTTGCTGAAGATTTTTAGAGGAGATGACAATTGTAGACATTATATGTTGCATTGCATTTCAAGCCCAGAATATCTCTAGAGAAAAAACAAATCTCCCTCAATCTCCTCTTTACATTATTCTCCAGGAAGATTCCAAACTTTACCTTCTAGCCTCATTCAGCATCTTTCAAGACCTCATCTCCTTGCTTTCCAAAGCTCTAAATCCCTTCTCCTACATAATGCAATTGGGCTTTACTTCAGCTTCCCCAATTTATATCTGTACAGCTATTACAATCACACTCAACAAACTAAAAACTGCTTTCTGGGCCTACCTTTGTTAGAAGGTGGTGGAACATATCCAATAAATAATTTGCTTTCATGCTACTTATCAATGTGTCTCAGTACCCCAACAGACTAAATAGTTAATGTGCATTGTACTGGTGATTTAAATTATGTAAGATGGTAAAATCTCCTGTAAATGAATGAAATGTGAGTGTGGAAAAATATTCCTGTAAAAAAAAAACTCAAAAAAGGTCATTGCTAAAATAAGTGTTATCAAATTAGTTGTGGATGGATGGAATTGGAAAATATTGGAAAAATTATAAAAATCTAGAAGAATTTAGACTACCATACCAATGTCTCTAATCTTTTCCTTCAAGGAGCAAGCAATAAAAAGTGGCTACCATCTATAATATGTATTTTATAATAATATATTAGTGTGGTTTATACAAGAAAGACGAATCGATAGACCTCCAAATAGCAAACATAAGCTCAAGGTAAAAATCTCCATCTTCTACCAAAACTGTAATATTTGAATGTATATTTTTGTGTTTTAAGCAAAGGTAAAATAAAACAGTATAAGCTTGAATCAACTTTTTTAATAAACCCACCAATTGCTGGTCCTCACTGGTCAGATAAGAAGGCCTCTACTGCATATAATATATATACACAAAAGCTACTCCTAAACATATGTGTAATTTATAATGTATTTAAGAAATAGTGTTATGTATGTATTTAAGAAATGATGTTAAGTATATGCTTATAAGTAAAGATTTGTGTGTCTATGTGTGCATGCCTATAAAGATACGTATCTATGTACATATGTGTGAGTCTGCACACACATACACTATATATCTACACCATGAAATTAACTACTCTACTGCTTGACCAAGTCATGCAATCATGCATTAGACCTTTCATAAGAAGGTAATTTAGCAAACTTAAAGTGTGAAATTAAACTAGCAACAATGACCACGGTGCATGTAGGCACCATAGTTCTGGTTGAAAGCATCTTGTTTAATGTACTGTTCCATTAACCTTATCAGCAATGGCCAGAGCCAAGGAATTTCTTGTTTAGACATCCCACAACTCACTTTTTGGTGGGGTTCAAGTACCTAAACTTAAAGCACTTAGTGCAAGGGCACCATTTGCAACCAACTCAGAAGTTTGCCTAAGAGCTCTTCAGTTAGTCTAAGTTTTTTAGGTGCTTCAGTATTTTTTATTAGTTTTTTTTTTAAAAAAAAATAAGCAACTGGAAATATTTACAGATAACTTCTTATCCAATTTTGTATTCTTTGTTAATTCCATTAACCACATAGACAGTACACTCTATTATCTTATTACACACACACACACATATACACACAGACACACACAAGTTCTAAGTGAAATACAAGGCTTACCTGCAGTTCCAGAGAGTTCCACACTTAAGGTGCGTTCAATAGTCTTGTTCTCAAATGGGGAACCCTTGGGGTCACTGGAAGATATGGCACATTTATAAAAACAAACTGAAATGGAGTTGCTGTAGCCAAATGTATTAGAACCCCCTTCCCTTTCAGCAAATGGTTACATTTCTTAATACTTACTTTGGTGACTCTGGGGTCAGAGGAAGAGATAAAGTTGTTGGTTTGGCTAAAGAAAAAAAAAGAAACTAATTATGTAATATTGAGTGTCTTTTAGATTTCTTTTCTTTCCACAACAGTCAAGTTGGAAAAACAACCAGAAAACTGAAAGACTAAACTAAGAATTCTCTGAATATTGAATCAAAGTCAGACAAAAGTCCATTATGCTAAAACAAATTCCAAACAGCATTTGCATCAGTAAACTACCATTCAAAAACACATACGAAAATAGAATTTTTCCAAAAATGAACCCTCCCTGTTACAGATACAAAATTTGCATCATACCATCAGAGAGAAATAATGTTTTCTGTTTTAATTTGGAATACAGTACACGGTTTGTTTAGACAAGAAAACAGCAGAGCAACTATAAGGCAACAGAACGTTATGAATATTCAGTTGATTTTACTTCTAAAACATATAATTTTATATCTAGCCCTGATAATAGGTTATTTCTATGAGGCCAAAGCTCATGTAGTAACTATTCCACTCACTGAAAATTAATTGAGAGATGATGGCAAATTGTGGGCATTGATCCAGATGGTTTAGAAGGGGTTCAGATCCCCAAATCTGATAGACAACTAAAGTAAGATACCCTGTTAATCAGTTGAAAGGTGTGTAGACTTGCAAAGAGGCTAACTACCGCCTTTGTGCTTTTCTGAATCTTACCTCCTACGGGAGGCATTTCCCAATAATGAAGGGTGGATTAAGAATCTTCTCACCCAAAATTTCAATTGCTTCTCTGTGGCAATCTTGCATTTTGAACAGAAGGAGGGGAAAATTGGATGAGAGGCATACTTGGGCTATACATTCATGTATTATGTATATCTATGCTTATCTATAAGCATATGCTTATGTGTATGTAGGTTTATGTCAATTTTTTCTCATTAAAATAATTACTTTCAAAAGGTCAAGTGGTAGTTATTTATGTAATGAAAATCATAGCGTCAAAACCAAACAGGTCTTTAGAATAAAGTTTCTTATCTTATGGTTGAAGAAACTGAGACCCAATGATACTAAGTGATATTTTCAGGGCCATAAAATAGTTACTCACAGAGTTGGCCAAGATTCTGTTTCCTTTATCCTATTGTCAAAAGAAATTGCATTCAACGACTTTAAAGTAAATTAATCAACCCCAGCAATTAATTTTTTTGAAATGTGAAAATATTATTCATGTCCAAATTAACCTGAAATTAGACACTTTACTTGGATAAATAGTATTTGCATATTTAATTTATAGATTTACACAGTTGAATGGTATATCATACTTCCAGAAATAGGAAGCTCATGATATCTTCAACAAATTAGATACATTGATTGATTCAGTTTTTCATTTATACAGATAAATGAGCTGATTTTACATTAATTTTTGAGTATGTCTAATATAACAAGTTTTTCAAAAAGAATCCATTTATGAAGAAACTTTACCAAGTTTTATGATACTCAACTAATAATTAGGATAATTCATACAAGTTCCAAAGAAAATATAACCAGATATTAACTATGTGCTATGTGACACAATAAATGTACATTAAAAATCAGTCACTGAAATTCTGGTTTTCAAGAGGTAGGATAGGCTATTTGAAATGCTCAAAGGAAGACTCTCGAATTCTGATTGCTGGGTACAGGTAAGGCCAAAGTCAATGAAAGGAGAGGAAATGGCAACAGTCATAGTTAATGAGACCAAAGGCAAACAGAAAATGAGATCCATAGGAAGGGGACAGTCCCCAAACCACATACAGAATCTGATCCCTGAATAAACCCAGACTCTCTAATGCTACCATTAGAGGAGTACTGATTTGGTTTATTGAGAGTTTAATCCACCCTGTTCCAGTGACTGGTAGACCAGAGACTAGTAGGATCCTTGAAGTCAGGAATGTGTCTTTTTCATGTAGATTGTGGTATTTGGATGAATGCATGAATAAATGAACAAATAAATGAGACATCAACCTACAACCATGGCTAGACAATCATCCTAAGGAAATGAAAAGAACCTGACTCCAAAATGTTTTATGGAGATCATACGTGATTTTCAGTGAGAAAAAATTACAACACCTTAAGCAAGGTAATTTCAATCGATCCTCCTAGTTATCTCTAATTGTTCATGTATTTTCCACATTTTGATTTTGAATAATAATTCAAATAATCACTGAAGTTGAGCATTTATTAGTTCTTACTTGTCAGCCATGTTTCATTTCTTTTAAGCCTTTCATAACTAAAGGATTTTGTCTGTTTGTCAACAGGTTTTGTTCTGGGGTGAGCCTTTTGTGCCTTGCCACAGATGTATACCATAAACAGCCAGTCTCATCTAAAGAAAATTTCCTCCAAAGGCCTATTTAATTCTTCATTGTCATGATTTGTAAAAGTTTACTAAAAGAAAAAAAAAACTTTAAAACATTTGCTGCTGGGCTGGGTCACATATTACAAGGACTTTAAATTTGGCCACAGAAAATGCATGCATGACCAGGACAGGGTGAGGAGTAGCCCGGTGAATTCATTTGTTCACTCACTAGAGCGAGCTCATCTGCTTCCCCTCACCTGAGGCCTTCATGACCAACAAGGCCTATGGCACAGTGGTTCTGCTCCAAGAAAAACTGTTGTAGTGCTTATGAGGAAGATCCAGCTGGAGCAATGAGAATATGGTCCATTTCACTAAATATATTTTCCCAAACTGTCAGAAAGTGATGGGCAGTGGATTTGAGATCTCTACCAGGGAAAACCTAATGGAAAGCCAATTTAAAATATTAAAGGAAGGCTTCTGAAAATCCTGGGCTAATACCGAGGTAGAGAAGAGGGAAGAAGATTCAAAACACTGGGAAAAAAAGCATATTGAATCAGCAGCAATAACAGCATACCTACACGAATTAATCATGGTGAAAAGCAGAGATCATTGGCTCGCACTCTGCAGTTAAAAGTTGGGAAAATGAAAGTGAAAAAAAAAGAGGTGTATGTTTATAATTGGCGTGTTATAATATGCCTACTTCCACCACAAGGTTAAAGTAGAAGCTGGCATGTTTTCAATCAACTGCCCATTTCAAGGGGTCTTTGGGCTTCTAAGACCACAACATTTTGAGAAGGAGGAGCCAAAAAGACACAAAATTGTATCTCTGCCAAGAGAGGTTTTCCCCAAATCACCAAGATCTGCCTCAGAAACATCAGCCTTCTCTAGCAATATATGGGGATAATAAAAATCAACCCAGATGTTTAGTTTAATCTAGGCACTTTCTTAAATAGAAAGAAAATAATCAGGAATTTTCAAATCTTTATTTACAGAATAAAATCTGTGAGCAAAGCATGTGGTTGTAGAAAAGGAGGAGAAGGGGAAGAAAGAGTAGAAAAGGAGGAGAAGGGGAAGAAGGAGTAGAAGAGGAAGAAGAAGAGGAAGGGGAGGAGCAGGAGGTGAAGGAGGAGAAGGAGAAAAAGGAAGAGGGAGAAAAGAAAGAAGAAGAGGAGGAGGAGGAGAGAAGAAGAAAGAAGAAGAAAGAACAAGAAGAAAGAACAAGAAGAATTAGAAAAGGAATGTACTTAGTAATCAAGACAGGCTGCATAAACACTATTTACTACTTCTTAAGGTGTATATAACAAATCACTGGTGGCTCATTTTTTCCATTACTGGAAGGGAAAAAATAAAAGCTCTGTAATGAATTGGTTTAGCCCAGCTTGTTCATAACCTCAATTATCTCAGCAATTCAGAGATTCATATAAACTTCATGTGATGTTGCAATTCCTCCCCACCTGGCTAACATTTCAGGAGTCTTTTGGTGCTTGTGAATTAGACTGCCTATCAGCTGAATAGAATATGTTTAACCTGTGTCCAGAGAAAGGTTTCTTCCCCTGCCCTATAATAAGTGCTGAATTCTCTTTCCACAGAGTGACACTGATGGGATGGAAGCAAGAAGTTGGTGTGTTCTCAGACCTTGCCTGTGCTTTCTTTGCTTCCAGTGCCCTCACCAGCAGCTCGTTTTGGTCCCCAGCCTACCTTGCAAATGTTGTGACTGCGATTGTGTGTGGGACTTCTTTTTGGAGGTGCATTTGTCTCTGCTGCTGTTTCTGTTCTCTGTGGGTTTGGTGTGAGGAGGGTCATCGTTTGTGGTCAGATATTTGAGAAGCTCCGAGCAGGGACGTCTTTGTGGCTTTTGCTGTTGACAAATACTCTTCGCTTTATTGCTCCATGAATTCTCAGTCTTAAAAACAAGGCATAAAGAAAGCTAAAATTAGTGAACTGAACCTTATCAGAATGATATAGGTTTTCTGAAGAGATGGGATTTTTCAATGAAGTGTTCAGTCTAAGTGTACTAGATCTATGAGCTGTGAATAATTGTTTGCAGAACAAGGAAAGAAAATTACATTTAAAATTCCTAAATGACATTTATGCAGCTTTTTGTTTTATTTCTCCTACATTTCAATGTTCCTACTCAGCAACATGTAACTAACAAGACCCTACAGCGCCTTTATTGTGAATAAAAAAATATAAGCTGGCTTAAACCTTAATTTGCCACTGATTGCTGACGCCCAGTACTCACAACTCTCTTAAGTACCCCTTAATGCTCTGTTTTCACTCACAGTGAATGGCAAGACAAACATTGCTTAATACAGCCCACTAGCTGAATTATGGCATTGCCAGCATTCCATCCAATTAATGGCAGAGATAGATGTTTTGTGGTGATTCCAAAAGCAATCTTTCTCAGGTTAGACAGCTAGCAAAACAGCAATTCTGCATCTTAAAGCCACTCGTAGATAATACCAGCTTATCAGCAAATTTTACTGTGGCCCACAATGCTGCAGGTAACAATAAAGTGGGCAAGAACTAACAGACAGTGGCACTTCCATTCCAAACACCCAAAGACAATGTGTAAATGAACTCTGCCTAGTTTAAAGTAGCTCAAGCGCTGTTTACGGAATCCCATTCATAATCTATTTCATCATTATGAGGCAGCTTCAGGGTCCCAGCTGAATTAATACCTACAGACTTATTTGTTTTACTGCTTCAAGCCAAAATCCTTTGGTACTTCCCCCCTGTATTAAAAAATTTACATTTGTACCTTAACAACTGCAGGGTTTGTTCTGATCCTGTGATTGTGATTTGCATGGTTCTGGGTACTGAGACCACTGCATTCATTATAACTTAGCTGAGTGTTGGCTGGTGCCAGTAAGAGCTTCTTAAGCTAGAAACATTATCAGGGAAAGGGAAAAGCAAGTAAAGTTATGCATCTTTTAAGCATTGGAATAAGTTATTGAAATTTTAAATGTAATTTATTATAATGATAAAAGTTAATTCTATCATTTTATTTATGTCACACCTTAGCGCAATAGTGCTACAGGAAATATGATATTTAAAGAGTAGAAAAAAGTTTGGCATTACACTACCAACTATGAAAATATTTCCTTTCCTTCCAATTCAATTTCTAGAATTGTATGCATAAGAACAAAAATGCAAATATGCCAATTATTATACAATTAATAATAGTGAAAAATAGAAGGAAAATCTCAAAATTTCCAGCCATAAGGGATTACTGAATAAATTGGACTTGGTGTTGTCTATGTATTTTTTTTGAACAAATAAAGCAAAAAACATCTTTCTAAAATAATTTCCAAATCACTACTAGGTGAGAAAAGCTGCCTTGCTAAAGGAAGACATGGGAGTGGAGTGTGGGGGGTGGGGGAGAATAGATATACATTTTCTTTTCAAAAACCCAAATAAGTGGCAACAAATGAAAGATTTTGTGATGCTTTGAACCATGTTTCATAACCTAGTATATGAAATTACTGATTCAAAGATGTCTGGGATAAAAGAATGACTATCACTGATTTTAGAAAAGAAAAGAAGGATTTGTAAGTAGAGTCCTGGCCTGTGGATCAGGAGATGTGGGTTCTGACACAGGCAAAGCATTTGCTGTCTCCTGACATCTGTTTCTTCATTTCACTGGATGACCCTCAAGGATTTCCCTGTCCTGACATACAGTATGTCTCTGAGTCAACTGCTCTTCCCAAATGAACAAATTGAATAGATGAAAACAATCTGATATCAATGGGAAGAAATCAGGGTACTAGGGAGCAAAGCCAATGACACTAACAAATGGAGAAATTGGAGAATAAATAACAATTACTTATGAGATATTCTCTATATCAGAAACTCAAAATCCAATGGACTCTAAGTAGGGCCTCCATATATTTGCATAGAGTATTTTTAACATTCAAAAACTTAGCGAGAGGAGAGTAACAACCTCTAAATGGCATGCCAAACATGATACTAGAGTCTGGAGGATCATGGCATCCCATAATTTACACAGCATGCCCTTATATCAGATTTATAGCAAATGACAAATGGCTACCATAGATGAGAAAGTAAACTGTGTCTTAGAACTAATAAAACTGGTCAAGTACTGCATTGAAAAGAAAATTCTCTCTTCATTTCCAACAAATTCAGTCTTCATTGTCTACCATAAATTTAAGTAACTTGGGTGGCAAACGTGCTATAGTTTTTCAATCTTCATAAGAAATATGGATCCAAAGTCTTAAAACATTGCATATTCATTGATCAACCAATTCTATCTCTAAGATTGTATGTATAAGAATAAAAATGCAAATATGTCAATTATTATACAATTCAAAATAGTGAAAAATAGAAGAAAAAACTAAATATCCACCCATAAAAGATTGCAAAATAAATTAGAATATTTCCATACAATAAAATACTATGCAACCATTAAAAATTATGCATATATTTGAATTTGAACCAATATGTTCATGATATATCGTAAAAGGATATTGCAATCATTTTTATATGACAGGTTATTTGAAATCACTGGTGAAATTTTTAGTCTTTTCTTTTTAGTTGTCAACATTTTCTAAGTTTTCATCATGAACATAAATAATACTAAGATAGAAAAATACACACACGTAACAGCAAAAGATAGCAAAAAAAAAAAAAAAAACTGGAATAAGACTACATGAAGACGTGTATTATCAACACTTTTAAACAGAGAATCACACAATTTGCAACTCTGAGTGTGCTTGGGGATTGCTTTGGCATCATTCTAAATGAACAAATCCAAACCTTATTGTGACTACATCATACCCATGCAGCGGGTAGCCAGAGGCAACTCCAATTCCTGCTAAACAGTAGGAAGGGTTCTTACTAGAGACGGCTCTTCTGCCTCCTGGGGTGGAGGGGTGCCGTCAGGCATGGAGGAAGGACTAGCCTCATTGTCAGTGGTCACGTCTCCATCTGTCAGTGCATCAAATGAGGGCAATCCGTCTTCATCCACAGGGAGACTGTCCAGTGTCTCTGTGAGGACTGCTAGCAAGTTTGCCTCATTCTCTTCATCTATCTTCTGCAGAAAGAGAAAAAAAAACAGAAGATGTGAGTTGACCCTGGGAGGCAGGTAACACTATGCATCAACATGTTTGACCAAATGAGTGAACCATATGTGAAATCTAGAATGCCCATTCCAGAACACAAAGATCATATCTTTCTCAAACTCCAAATTCATGTTTTGGTCCAAATGACACAATGAATACCTCTACTCTACTAACCTCTGATGGTTGAGCTGCCCAATTTATCAATTTGTTATGTCAGTTCTAAAACTGCTGTATACAATTCTTCTTGGTTACAGAAGTGTTTTCCACTTGCTCATGTTTTCTTTCCCTGACTAAAAGAAAAGATTTAGAGAATCTTGGAGCTTGGGAGAATTTTAACCATCATCAATTTCATTTTCAGATATAGTGTTTGAATCTCCTATACAGCATGCCCCCCAAACTGTCTAGACAGCTCTCTATTTGAACACCACCAGAAAGTGGAACTATATTGAAAGCAACTACACACTTTCATGGTTTCAATTATAATCTCATCACTGAACACTCCAAAATCATTTATTTATTTTGCTCCCTGACATCTCTCCCAACTTTAGTCATAAATCTCGAACTGCCTACTGTACACTTCTACTTCATAATAGCTCCTTCATCCCCAAAACCCGAACTCTGTAACTTTCACAACAAAACTGCTATTTCTTTTGACTTCTTTAGTTTGGGTAATAATTTTTCACACCCAAACTCTGGACTTATTTTTACTCTTCTTTCTCTGATCAGTCACTGAATAAAGTCTTACTTTGTACTGTTTCTTAAATGCATTTATTTCTTGTGGCCGGGGTACTATTCCAGTGCGTTATTATTTTTTTTTTTCTTCTTCTTTTTTTTTTTTTTTGAGGCTGAGTCTTGCTCTATTGCCCAGGCTGGAGTGCAGTGGCATGATCTCGGCTCACTGCAAGCTCTGCCTCTGATCCTGTGATTGTGATTTGCATGGTTCTGGGTACTGAGACCACTGCATTCATTATAACTTAGCTGAGTGTTGGCTGGTGCCATCCCAATGGGTTCACGCCATTCTCCTGCCTCAGCCTCCCAAGTAGCTGGGACTACAGGCACCTGCCACCATGCCCAGCTAATTTTTTTGTATTTTTAGTCGAGACAGGGTTTCACTGTGTTAGCCAGGATGGTCTCGATCTCCTGATCTCGTGATCCACCTACCTTGGCCTCCCAAGGTGCTGGGATTACAGGCATGAGCCACTGCGCCCGGCCCCAGTGCACTATTATTTCTAATAGGGGCTCCTGCAAATATATTCTACCTTGTTTTTGATTCATTCCCATCAACACACTCTTAGAAAGCTAATCTTCAATCATTCACTTAACAAACAGTTTTGAACATCTACTCTGTGCCAGGGACATCTGAAGTGTGGGAGATACAAAGAGAAACAAGACAAAATCTGTCCCTCTAATAACACTACTGTGGAAGGGAAGAACCTGTAAACAATTCATTATAAAATATAATATTTATTTCAGTACTCTGTAAAAAAATGTTCACGGACTTCCAAACATGTACCTTGTTAACAAGGCAACGTGTTATATTCTATGCACGTGGACAACCAGTACCAACACTGGGCACATGGCATAGCTAATCAATGATTACTTGCTAAATAATTCATTGATCTGCATTTATTGCCAACAATATCTTCTGGACCATTTTCTTTTCCTTCTTTTAGCGCTTCACATTGTTTGTTCAATCTGACCTGCTTCCAAAGTCTTCTTTTTAAAGTTCTGTATGCTATGACATTAACAATATGGGCTAAATTATCCCACACAGATTTTATTATAAAATGCACCTAAGCTGCTGACATCTAATGAAGCTAGCAGTACCCACACTTACTTTCTCTCTAGCACTGAACTCCAGTTAATTGACCTGACAAAATTATAAGAATCACAGAATAAGACAGCTAATCAGAAAATCAAATTGTATTACTAGAGAAATTAGGCAGGCCTTTATCACGTATACATTCTATTTTCACATAAAAATTGTTTTCCTTAATTCCTGATCAGCCTCCATCCAGGAGTAAAACTAAAGACTTCTTTTGGATTCAAGAGGCCAAGAAGAGCCATTTGTACTCCCCAGGGACTTTAGTTGGCATTTTTTAATTTGCATAATGCATCCCTTTCATGTCCCTGGATTTGAGTTTGGGTGCAATGTGGTGCGTATGAAGTTTAAAATTTTAATGCACGTGCAGGGCATGGTGGCTCATGCCTGTAATCCTAGCACTTTGGGAGGCCAAGGCAGGAAGATCACTTGAGGCCAGGAGTTCAAGGCCAGGAGTTCCAGGCCAGGAGTTCGAGGCCAGCCTGGCCAATGTGGTGAAACCTCGTCTCTATTAAAAATATAAAAATTGGCTGGGCGTGGTGGCTCACGCCTATAATCCCAGCACTTTGGTAGGCCGAGGCGGGCGGATCACCAGATCAGGAGATCAAGACCATCCTGGCTAACATGGTGAAACCCTGTCTCTACTAAAAATGCAAAAAAATTAGCCAGGCATGGTGGCGGGCGCCTGTAGTCCCAGCTGCTCGGGAGGCTGAGGCAGGAGAATGGCGTGAACCCGGAGGGTGGAGCTTGCAGTGAGTCGAGATCTTGCCACTGCACTCCAGCCTGGGCGACAGAGTGAGACTCTGTCTCAAAAAAAATAAAAAATAAATACATATATATAAATTAGCCAGGTGTGGTAGCACATATCTGTAATCCCAGCTACTCAGGAGGCTGAGGCAAGAGAATTGCTTGACCCAGGAGGCTGAGGTTGCAGTGAGCCAAGGTCACGCCACTGCACTCCAGTATGGGTGACAGAGGGAGACTCTGTCTCAAAAAAATACCAAACCTCTAATTCAGGAGGCAGATCCTAATCAGAAGGGGTAACTGTTAACTTCAAAATGGTGCCACCTACTTCCATAAGCTGACCAATTGTTAAAATCCAAATTGCACAGGTCAATAACTAAAGCTTATTGAATACCCTCAGGCCCTCAGGTAGATTCTTCAATCTACCTTCTTTCAATATGCCTTCGAAAGGATCCTGTATATGTAATTCTAATACTAAATAGACTGAAATGATATTCCTTATTTTCTGCCCAGGATCATAATCTGGTATCCAAAGATTTCAATAACTCCCTTCTTTGATTCACCCACATACAAAAATTAAATTGAGGTTATTTAACTGTTCCGAATACAATTATATTTAAATGAAATATATGTATTTAAAAAATCATCTCAAAGTCATGAGATTTACATTATTATAACTATCTCCATATTATCTAATAATTTTAGAAAATACATCAAATACACATGCACAGACACACATACACACTTTCAGTAAATTGGTCATTTTTCCAAGTATCCTATTTTTCAAAAAGGCTTATTTCATTGATGTTCAAAAATAGTTCAAGAAAAAGACTTAAGAATATTTACCAATAAATGGATAATTTTGTTTACTATGATTTAAATTTTGTGTTTGGCTTTCCAGCAATACTACAAGCCGTTATTTGCTTTCAATCACATAATACAATAGCGCCTTAGCTCTATCCCTAGTGTAAACAAACTACAATAATTCCAATCAAGTTAAAATGACAAAGAATACTTAAATCAACCAGTTTTCTCCAATTTCTTTAATAAGTCTGGGAGAATGTATAACAAATACAATGGCAAAAATATTGGAGCTTGATAATGTCATAATTAATTTATAAGATCTGATTAAACCACCAACTATTTTAATTCCCCTCTCTACTGGAAACACAATGAGAGGGGAGGATCTGTAAGATGGGAGATTAGCATGGCGGTGTGTGTGTGTGTGTGTGTGTGTGTGTGTTGGAGTATGTGGGTAGTAAGGGCTACTATTCAACCAGTATCTACCATAGGGCTGTAATGATTATTTATAGTCTGTATCCATTACAAATGATTATTCGATATTATTGTTATTATCTCTGTATGTGGGTGACTCACAGAGGTGCTCCAAGACCATTTATTTTAGTAAACTTTTTAGTGAATTAAGGAAGGAAAAAAATGTTATTGTTTCAAATTATCTGTGTTTTCTTTAATCATAGAAAACTGGGAAGAAAACTTGATATTTGCTGATGACACTTTGTGTTTATATAATGTTGAGTGGATATTGCCCCTCACTGTGGCAATTTCAATTAGTTTAGCATGAGTTTCAACAATCAAACACCCCGGAGAAGGCAATGGATGTGACAAAGAGGACTCTGTTAAACAATTAATGTCACTTCCCATTATTGCTTTGGTCCCAATTTACAGAGCAAATAAATCAAAGTCACTGCAGATGAAGCACACTGGCCTACTCACACATGTCTGTTCACAGGTGACAGGGTATAGAAACACATTAGTCACTGCACTGACATTGCAAGACAACCTTTCAAAGACTCGGCTCTGATACTGCTTTCTAATTGTTTGAAATTACTATTTTACAAAAAATATACATCTTAGCTCCATCCAAGTTGGAAAAAAAAGAAAATAAAATGCAGAGTAGGGAGGAAGAAAGAGCAGGTCACCAATTAGATAGTGATCTACAGCTGCACAAACTAAGCCCAGCCTTGGAGCTGGCAGCAGAGGCAGAAGGAAAGGTAGAAAACAGGCCAACGGGCATTTCCACAGTTGAGCTCCGTGGCTATCAAACAGCATTTCCCACGGTTGGTGTCAACCTTGGGTTCTCCTCACACAATGCAATTCTTCCGACCTAAATAAAGGTCTGTGTGACTGTAACACCTTATTCTCTAAGGGCCCTCTAGGAAGAAAGAAGGCATATCAACAAAAACTCAGTCACAGTATAAAGAATTTCCAGTGACAGATGATACACATGCATTTATACTAACAACCCAAAATTTAGAATCTGCAACAATTCCTAAGTGTTACCATGTCATTAATAAATGATAGTTTAGAACAGTCAACAAAATGAGAAGGTTTAGCTCTGCTCTTTGGGACAGCTGAGTCCCTCTATGACCTGTACTAGTCTGACATAATTTAAAAGGCACAGTTGAAAGATAGGTTTTGGCCCTTCAGGTAGCCAGGGGCACCTCTAGATTAAAATTCTGAACCCAGTTTGTAATGTTTGGGTCTTCTTCCTTTGTACACAGTTGGCAAAAGGATCTTCCAACTGGTTATACATGGTGTGGCAGACAGTGCATTCAACTCACCCAACTGCACACAGAGGGTCAATAAATCCACTAAATTAAGGAGGAGAGGAGGGACTCTGAGATGCTAACTGCCACCTGAAGGGAGAAATGCAGAGTGAATACTGCATGTGGTATCCCAAAGACTTCTAAATGTGAGCTATTATGAAAGGACTATGCCCTGCTTATGTTAGTAATTTTTTCTGCATCTTGTAGGATTGCAATTACACTCTGTGTCCCCAGATTCTCACACTCGCTTGATCTCTGTTTGATAAAAATAGTTTAATAGCCATTTAATCACAGCTTCATTATCTTGGCTCTCTTAATGCGAATTAGGCCAGGAGAATTCTCGCTTCCTCATTATTCAAATCATCAATAAGAAGGAAACAGTGGGGTCTTCTTATCATTCATTAATCAGTTTCAGTATCTTAGGTACTGTGTACTCAGAGATCAATCTGTGTGAGAGGTGACTTAACCTCTCTGAGCCTCTAATTTTTTTTTTCTATACAAAATTTCATGTGATTATTTGCCTAATTCCTATTATGGAATTTTTTTGCACTCATGATTAATAGAAAAAAAAAAAGAGTTGACAAAGGCCTGAGAATTCTTCAAGAAAATGTTCATAAACATTTCCGGTGTATATTCCCATCAACTTGATTATCCGTATTTGAATTGTATTCTTTGAACAGGATCTACCACAGACGTTTAGCACTGGGCCAACTCCCCCCAAATACCCAGCATGCCCCAGGCTTCCTCCTTGCCCCATCCTGCTGACTTGGAAACAGCTAATGAAGACAAAATTAACTCCTACTTTAAGTGAGGCCTAATTAGGAAAGGAAATCTGCTAGAGTAACATCTGGTAACGTATTCCAAAGCCAAATATAAATGACATTCTTGGATTATCCACTACTTTGGATTATTGGTTCCACTAGGCCTCACCAGGAGTTCAAATAACTACATGGGAAAGCAACTGTTATAATAGATTCAGGAGTTCATATAAGAAATACAGTGGGTCAGAAGTGTGTCCCTTTCTTGAATCTCCATAGATAAAACCCTGTACCTGTTTCACGCATGGATCAGCAAAACATATTTGCATAAATGTACAGATTTTGCTTCTAATGTATAAAGTTTGATTCAATATTTATAAGAAAGTCAAAATTTAAAGAAAACTAAGTTTTTTTCCTGCAATAAAATTTAAAAATAACAATCCAGAGTCGACTACTGAAATAGGATTTGAGGTTTTTAGCTTTTTTCTTTAACCCGTTCCAATCAGAACAGACACCACTTCACTGCATGTGTCTACTTAAAGTGGTCTGAGCCTTTGCTTATAGGTTGTTAAATATTTTGAATACCCACATTCAAACAATTGATTTTTTCCCTCTTCCTTATCTTTCTCCTCTAAAACCTCTGCAATCCACTGTGGGTTTTGTTTTTGCTTCTTTTATATCCAAGTGTAGGCACTGACAGTATATCTGCCCCTTTCTCACACACCCAACCAAAAGTGGGCGGACTCCCACATGTAATGACTGAGAGGTTCCTAGCTCCCACCACACTCAAAGGAGGAGTCCTTAAAATAACCCGATTACTTTTTGTTTGTCATACGAAATACAGGGCTGAGAATAAGGTATGGGCACTGGAAGGTGGGGAAAAAGAAAAGAAATCTCAAGCATATGTGTGCAATAAAAAAGTCAAGACAATAAATACCACCTTACATTACATAACACATTATAAAATGCTTTTTGTCCATTCATTTCTTACATATTCCCTGAGAGTTAGCTTATTCTTATTTTATTCCCATGAGAGATAAGCACATTATGTGACAATCTATTTTACCCTGTTGGATGCCAAATTTGCTGGAATTTGTGGGCCGGTAGAAGTAACATAAATTTTAATTTCACTGCCTGAGTAACTCCCCATGGGCATACAGGCTACTTGAAATACCAAGTGTGTAAATGTGTCTGCCCATATCACACCCACAAGTTTATATCTCAAGCACACATATTTAAAACAGAATCAAATACACATATATATCTCAATGCCTTGAGTGCATTCTCTGATATTCAATTGTAGTTGACTATAAAAACATGTATAATCTGTACATACGTTGTTCCTCTCAGTTAACCACTCTAACTGAGGAAAGCAACGATCAAAAACCAGGGCTAATTCCTGTAAAAATAAAATAAGAATCAAGTGGAAATAAAATATAAACAAAATTGAAGAATTCACAGACATAATTAGACCCATGGGAATCCATTTAATTCCAATTAATACACATATTCCTATTTAAGCAGGCATAAAATATATATTCACATCTGTACTTAGACTCCATTCTAATTGATTTGCTTATATCACACATTCATGAGTTAATAAACATGTACTGTACATATGAAATTCAGTATTCTGTAGAGGTTATAAGAGCCAAAAGTATAAATACAGAAGTTCAACAGAAAGTCCTAAAAATTCCTGGTTAATATATGCAAAATGAGCTATTTCAGGGGAAAGGGGGAAAAGGTTTGGGGAGGTTGGGAGGGTCATGCCTATTTCTCACAATGGGAAGAGGAAGGAACTGAGTTGTGCCATCAAACTGGAGACTTAATAGGCCTGAAAACAGCGAGCAAGGCATTCTATTTGTTCTCAAGTTTAAACTAAAAGAGAAACTGGGCACTGGGGGAAGAACTCCAGACTGGAAGTCAGGAGAATTAACCCTAGATCCATTTCCGCCACCAGCTAGCTACACATCCTCAAGTGAAACAACTCAACTCTCTGGCTGCATTGCACAGTCTCGAATGACAATCCCATAGGTTTCTGGTATCAGTCTGTTTTCACGCTGCTGATAAAGACATACCTGAGACTGGGAAATTTACAAGAGAAAGAGGTTTAGTTAGACTCACAGTTCCACGTGGGTGGGAGGCCTCCCAATCATGGTGGAAGGAAAGGGGAACAAGTCACATCTTAGGTGGATGGTGTCAGGCAGTAAAAAAAAAAAAAAAAAAAGAGTTTGTGCAGAGAAAGTCCCGTTTTTAAAACCATTAGATCTCGTGAGACCCATTCACTATCACAAGAACAGCACAGGAAAGACCCGCTCTCATAATTCAACCACCTCCCACCAGGTCCCTCCCACAACACATGGGAATTACGGAAGCTACAAGATGAGATTTGGGTGGGGACACAGAACCAAACCATATCAGTTCCTAACTGGCTTCCCATTTGCCAACCCATCTCAATATTTTATTCTCAACACAGAAGACTAAGTGATCCTGATGCAACCTAAGTCATGTGAAACCCCTCTTCTGACCAAACCCTCCATGGCTTCTCATGTCTCTAAGACTAAAAGCTAAATCTTAAGACTGCCTTACTAACTAAGGATCGCCATATAATTTATCATTCAAGCAGAACCTTTTTTGAGAGGGAGAGGGGATAGTGCACATAATCAGCTACTCAGGGAGGAACCCAGACTACACCAGGCTAACTGGAATGTATGGTGGCCCTACACTCGGCCAACTTCATCTGACTCTGGCAACCCCTCATTCACCTATCTGAATCCTTCCCAATCAGTCTGATCTCCTCACTAGTCCACAAAAATGCCAAGCATTCTCCTGTCCTTAGGCCTTTGCACTTGCTGTTTTCTCTGCCTAGAAGGTTCTTCTGCCAGAGGGCCACATGGATTGCCCCTTTGTCCCCTCATTTACTCAAGTGTCACCTTCTCAGTGCAACATTTCCAACTACTCTGGACACATTCTACATATTTTCCCTATCTTATTTTTCCCTTTGGCATTCATCTCTCTGACTCAACATATGTTTTAGTGATTTATCTTCTTCATGAACTATCTAAAAGAGGAGGTCTGTGAGACCCATTTGATTATTATTGAGATACTTAGCATATAGGAGATGCTTAACTAAAATGAGTAAGAAGGGCAACTAAAGAGTCTAATCCATCCTGACAAGAATATATGGATTTTCATTCTTCTTTTGTTATTGTTATTTTATTTGTAATCCTCACCTCTTCCTATCCTCAGACAATTTGTCTTCTTAATAATGTTTAGCTTAGCCTATGATTCAAAATTATCTCACATTCATTTCACATATACCAGCTGACAGGCCAGGCAAGCAAGTGATATATTCTTAGTGGGGAAGAAAGAATATGAACAGCTACAGCTATAGAGGGCCTAATTCTGAAATGAACTCCTCGGCAATGAATCTATAGAAGTAAATGTAATGCTCATCTTTTGTAAAAAAGGAAGTTTAAATGGGTCTTGAAAATGCAGAAATTAACCCAACTCTGTTGTCTGGAAGGATACTGGGACACATCATCAAGCAAACATCTTGAAAGAGTCAAGATGCTTTCGTGAAGAGATAATCATGCCAGACAAACCTACTCTCTGGAGTGTTGACTCTCTAGTTAAGAGAAAACCATTGATGTAAGCTATCTGGACTAAAGTGCTGAGCTTCTTCATTCCATACCATATAAGACACTCATCTTCAAGTTGGGAATATATATTAATCTTATCCAGAAGTTTTTAAACTATGTTTCATAGAACCCTGGACACTAGAATAGCTGGTATAAGGATTTATTATAAATCTTATAGTGTATATTTTATGTATTTATATACCTTAATTCATAGCCAATAGAAGTCATTTTTTTTTAGAAAACACACTTACGTGTGTTAACTTTCTTATCATAAATACAGAAACACAACGGAAACCACGACCAAATTAAGCAGCCAAATTGAATCGTTTTGTATTGTATTCAGATTTTTAAAAATCTTGAGAACTGAGGGTGAATAGTTTCAAACCTGGAGCCATTTTAAAATACTCATTTCTATGAGGCAGGGTTTTCTCAATCCCCTTCAAACAAAACAAAGCACAAAATAATCAGTTGCTATGACTGATAATAAGAACCTGCCATCATCTTAACTCCCAACTTGTACTTTTTCTGTTCATTTAAATAATGCCATAGTTCTCTTAGATAAAGATTACTTTAATAAATAATAATAATAGTAAATAGCAGCTAATCTTTACTATTTTCTATGTTCCTGATGTTGAGTTAATTTCTTTACATGCATTATTTAATTGAAACCACCCATTTAACCCTATTATTATGTCCAAACTGACATGGCTAATGAAAGGCAGAGTTGGATATTAAACCAGATATATCTGATGAAATATCATTCTCACTCCCTTTCTTTATATTTTGGGATTTTATGGAAGATATTATTAGAAAAATGAGTGGGCATGGGCTATTTTATCTTCATATTGGGGAATAAGAAGCGAGTTAGAATGACATAGCATGTATTTATCGTCAGCTAAAATCTAAGGAGGCAGATGCAAGTTACATGCCATGAGGCACAGTTGGCCCTCCATGCAGAAAGAGGAGGTTACTTTGCAAATGATTTTCACTATTTATTGCTGGCTGGCCCAGTGTTGGTTCATAGCCTTTTTTTTTTTTTTTAATCCTACTGGGTGTGATTTTCTCTTCTATTTGAATGTTCTTCCCTCTTTACATCTTTTGTTTCTATTCTATCCCTACCTCAAAGCCTACCTTAAGCATTCCCTTCCACGGGATGTTTTTCAACAAGTCCAGCTCTACTGATAGCACCAAGCTTCTAATCCTTTATCAGAAAAACTTAGATCCATAGACAGAAATGCAGATTTCAAAGCCTCATCACAGACCACTGAATCAAAATCTCTAGATATGGGTTTCTGGGCTGCAGCACTGTTGACATATTAAGCCAGATAATCCTTTGTTTTGGGGGCTGTCCTGTGTGTTTTAGAATGCTTAACAGCATCCCTGGCCTCTACTCACTAGATGCCAGTAGCACACCTCCAGTTATGACTACCAAAATGTCTCCAGATATACCAAATGTTTCCAGGAGGCAAAATTGCCCTCAGTTGAGAACAACTTCCCTGGGAGGTAGAACCTAAGATTCTGTAATTTTGATAAGCAATCCAAGCGATTCTGATAATCAGGCAAGTTTGGGTAATTTGCTGTTTTGTGGCTGTTGAGTAGTGTGTAAATCAAGTTGAAATGTATGATTCCATCTATGCTAGATTTATTCTCTCTAACACATGTGATTCTAGATCTTAATAGTTATTAACACATTTTTATTTATTCAATGTGAATTATTTTTCCCAATATCTTACATTAATGTGCCTAGTTGTTTTATGGTCTGTCCTTCCCTGTTGATTACAGCATATTAGGTACTCACTTCCTGAATTTGTTTTCGACAGTCCTAAGGCAGCTCAGTCTGTATATTGCCAATCATTCTCTTTCTTCAACATCTTCTGACTATCACCATTATCATAAAGTTCATTTCAGTTCTGGAGTCTATTTAATTACATAGTCTACCTGCTAAATGATTCTTAAGGATTTTCTTCTATATATTTTCACAGAGGTCTTAAGCATTTCTCAACTTTTTAAGATTTTTTAAAGGCCGTATAACATTTTTATATTATTTGAAATAGGCAGTGAGGCAAAATACAGATTCCAAAGTTAGATTTCCTGATTTGGGGTCCTGAGTACATCACTTACAAGGTGTGTGACCTTCTGCAAGTTACTTAACCTTAATAAGACCTACAGTACAGGGCTGTTTTGAGAATTGACTGAGCTAATCCATGCAAATCATATAGAACAGTGCCTGGTATATAGTGAGGATTTATCTTTACTGCTAATAACAATATCATTATCATTTTCATGCACTAGATTGAATTCAAAATAAGTGAGACAAAATATGGATTTGTTGAAAACAAATTTGAGGAAGAGATAAGACATGAACAAATGGAGTGAAAAAGGAAGAACACTCTACAATAAGCCTACACAATGTAGAAATTGTAAGGATGGTACCAAAATTACTAAATACATATTACTTAAAAATTCCTACAATTTGTATAAAATTCATTATCTCCCAGTTACTAGTTAAGGTTGAGATGCTAGAGTTAACAGGCATGGTTTGACATGATCACTGACTGCTTGCCAGTTATTACATGGAATGATCACCTTTAATCCATACTCAGCTGAATTACAATATCTATACTTGACACACCCTTCATTTGTGAACATACATGCAGACCAATATCATATTTACAGACACATATACATATGTATACATATATACATTTTTACAGATACATATTACAGATACATATAAACATGCATATTTATGTGCATATTTACAAATATTATATATATATATCTTTATTTACACATATTTATTGAGTGCCTACTATGTACTATAATTTGTTTTCTAGGAACTTACATTTTAGTTTGGTGGTGAGAGGATGGCAGATAATAATAGATTTTATATGTATACATCAGGAGAATATGTACAGTATACATATGTGTGTATATATAAAACATATACACACATACAAAGAAATTATTTTTATTAGCCTCAAAGAGTTTAGAATCTAGTCAAGGGAGTGAGACAGGAGCAGTGAAAATACAACTAATGACACAAGGCCATGTGTACATGACATTATAATAATCATATATTATATTATAATCATATAATATATATTATAATCATATAATATATTATATAATAATCATCATATAATATATTATATTATTGTTAATATATAATTATATAATATATATTATATTAATATATATTATTATATAATATATAATATAATATATAATTATTATATAATTATATTGATATATAATTATTATATATTATATTAATATATAATTATTATATAATATATTATATTAATATATAATTATTATTATATAATATATATTATATTAATATATAATTATTATATATTATTATATATGATATATTATATAATAATTATATATTATATTATATTATCATTATATAATAATATATAATAATTATATAATAATATATTATATTAATATATAATAATACATAATATATATTTTATATATACACACACACACATACATACACAAAGAGAAAAAAAAGAGGTAGCATTTGGAGCAGTAAAGCATAATAGCTAAGAAAGAAATGTTCTAGACTGGGAAAAGAGTAAGAGTAAGGGCCAAAGGCCCTGAGGGGGAACTTGCAATGAGTAAGAAATTACTTTTTCATGGTTTACATATAGGTATAAGCAAGAGGGGGGTGATAGGCAAAATATTTAACAAACATCACACAGGAACATTGATCAATCAGAACAGCAGCACCAGGACTTTAGCAAGGAGGCCTGCTGTGAATACCTCACAAAGCTCTGCTGTTACAAATTAGCAGACTACATTAACCCAAGGCATAACCAGTGTTTTTTAGACTATGTAACGAAGAATAATTTCCTGTTACAACCAGTGAGTTCTCTATAAGATAGTATATTTGCTGACAAAAAGAAGTGCTTAGAAGTCACCATCACAGAGGTCAATGCTATTTGTTCATAAAGACTTAGCACCACAAGATAATGTGGGAAATTGTGCAGCTGCAGATTCCTGACACTTGGATCTATATGGTGTATTAAGGTTGGGGACACTAAGATGCAGGTAATGTCAAATGATCTGATTACTGTAATATCCTGGCAATAGCATTAGAATGAAAGAAAATTGTCTCAAGGTGGTTGGAAGCTATTCAGAGGCAGGGTGTCCTTTCTGTGAGGCCATCTAGGGTGAAAGAAATCAAAGTGTGCTCCATGCTAATCCTCTGAGCTTTTCCAGCTCCTTTCCCCAAGAAACTAGGAGCCACTTAGAGCTTGGGATTGGGTCTTTGACCCCTTGACTAACTTTCATATTCCACTAAAGTGCTCTGCACAGAGCAATGGGTTGTCAATAAATGCTTGCCGAACAAATACAATATGAGAAGTTCATCTTCTCAATGACTTTGTATCTAAGTATTTTACATGGGTTTAGGTTTCCAAAGCATCTGAGCAAGTTTGCAGTCTCCTAGGATTTAGATACTGTGCTTCTTTTAATACCAGACTGAGTGAACCCCTTGTGAAGAATCTTTAAATACTTCACACTGAATCGATTCCAAATGCAGACTCATTCATGATTATCAGTGACTTATATGCATATGTGGAGAGCATGCACAGTGGAGAAGCGTATGACATTGGGTTAGACAAAGTAGCTAATAACCTCAAAGGGGGATTTTTAAAGTGAGTTTGATAACAGGATAAAAAAAAGCACGTGTCCCTATAACAGCATGGAAAATGACAAGACAGGTGTAAATCAATCTGGATAAAAATGTAAGATTTACAGAATGATGAAAAGGAAAAATATGCCATTTAATGCCTTGCCACATTGTGGCTCCTATAATGATAGGATGTAGTAACATGGAAACACTGAATAGTAAAAGTTGCATGGTCAACTCTTCCAACAGTATAATGTTGGAGATGAGAAGGGTGAATCCAAAGGGTTAAACAGACTTTCTCAATGTCATCTGGTAACTGATCTAATTCTACATCTGTTTTGGACCTATTGGCTCCTTAGTTTTTCTATTATACCATGTTGCTTATCAGGGGAATAAAAGGAAATAAGTGGCAAAGACTCTGTCTCTTACATTTGCCATATGTTTTCTTTAAAACTCAACATTGTTTAACATACTATAAATATATTACAATTTATTAACCTCCATAGAAATACTGGATTGTATTTTCATATCTGTGTCTTTTTAATAGATCACAAGCTTTCTGAGACTAGGAATCATGATTTGTGCATCAAGATTAGTGTTAACAATTTTAACAAGAATTTTCTGAGCACTTACCATGTGTCAGACACTCTTGACACTGGGGATATAGCAATGAACAAAATAATTAAAAATTCCTGCCTTCAAGGAGCTTATTCTGTTGGGGGAAGAGAGATGATCGACAAAATAAATTACTATAAACAAAATAAACAGCTGTGAGAAATAAACGAAAGGAAAAAGCAATAAGAACTCTATTTGTATTTAAGTAAAGCCAACATAGATTTAAAAATCAGGCTTATTTACAAAAACAGGGCACAAATATTTTTTCTTAGAAAAGGTTTCATACTGGGATGCAGGTTTTCTTCTGACTCTTACAGAGTAACAGATGCCTGTGAAGTAGTGACTCTCAATTTTGGCTCTAAATTTAATCACATATGCATTTTAAAAAAATATGCTTGCCCCTTCCCTACCCCGTTGAACAATTAAGTCAGTATCTTTGGAGGTGGGAGTTAGTAATTCCCTCGAGCAGTTAAGTCAGTATCTTCAGAGGTGGGAGTTTGTAGTTTTAAAATCTTCCCAGGTGAGATTCTAATAGAAGCCAGGACTAAGAATCATTCCTGTAAAAGATTAAATAATAGAAACTTCGAGGAAAGGTGAGAATATTTGTTATGATCTATTGTGTGGGCTGAAGGAGAAGGCTTGCCCATCAGTGAGAACCAGCTGTGGCATACTGAGATGCCCAGAATCCCTCACATGTGCCACAGAACATGGATGTTTTATCTTTGTCCAGTGCATACTAAGTCTGGCCCCTTGACCAAAGGAGTCTTCTTTCCTGAGTCCCAGTTCTCTCCTCCATTACCACTCAGACCCTGTTTCAGTACTTGTGAGTCCATGAAATGTCTTAAGTCATGAAAGCTCTTTAGTGTATGATGGCAACACCTGCCAGCCAAAAGTCTTATTACAATGACTACTGCCTTCAGATTGAACACCTTTAAAAACAAAGAATCACAGATCACATTAGAGTTACCTCTGAACATAGGCTGTGTAAGCAAAGAGTACCTGGGTTTAAAGATAAAAAGAAAACCAGGGAACACATACCAGGAAATGCTTGATACCCATTAAAACAATTATATAGGTATACCTTTGTTAAAATGAAACATAGTCATTAAATATTATGAGATGAATCAAGACAGTTGTCAAATAGCACTTGTTCAGTCCATGATCTAGGCATGGATACTGGAAAAAGCCTAAAAGAATGAATCCCAAAATATTACAAGAAGGTGAGATTTCAGGTGACTTCAAGTCAATTTGCCTTTTTCCAATTTTCTGTAATGAGCATTTTATTCTTACAAATATATAAAAATAAAGAACCCCAGAGTGTGTTTGTGTATGCCATACACGAGAAAATGGGAAGAGAAATAGCTAAAGTGTTATTAAATAATTAATCAAAGTCAGACAAGGTCTACACAACTTTGTGGCCCTGCTTTCAAATTTGTCATCCTTGGGCCTTAATTTTTTGATCTGTAAAAAGGCAGAAGTGAAATCTGCCATAGTTGTCCCATAAGGTTACAGGATATAAAAAATAGCACGATCATTATCTGCTTTAAGGAAGAGTTAAGAAGCATTATATAAAAATGTAGTGCTAAATATTCATGCCTCTCAGATAAAATCATTCGAGCAATATTTACTGAATTTGTACCATGCTTATATAGTTGCAAACTTGACTTAAATTTATTTCTTCCTCACAACACCTCACAGTAGCAAGTAGACTGTAACAACTGGCATTAAAAACAATGACAGTATTGGTCTGAGACTCTACAGCAAAGCCACAGAAGCAGAAGAGAAATCATGATGCCCTCAAGCTAACCCTCTCCCAGAGGCCTCTTCGCCTGAGATCCCATCAGTGGTTGTAGACAAACTTTCCAGGTCTGTTTGTGAGGATAATGTCAGCCAGCTGTAATCTCTTCAGGGGTGAAAGATCTGATGCTATCAGCTAGAGGTGGCCCTGGAATAGATCTGCACACGATATGAAAACATAAGGCTTTAGCAATTGATAGCAAAATAATTCAGTGCCATTTCAGCATCAATTTGTCCCCGGAAAAGCATTCAATATTCTTGAAACATTAACCCAGGACCTCTCATTTTTGCTGCTGTTCTTATCGATATTATGCCCATTGTGAACATTTCCAAAGTAGTAGACTCAAAGTCTTATGGGATTTAGCCTTAGAAAAAAAGGGTTTCAAGTTATAATTCTGTCATATACAGGCCTGTGTCCTTGAGGAAGGCATTTGGGCCCTGGAACCCCAGTACTATCAACTGTAAAAATGGAGACATCTGTAATCCCAGCACTTTGGGAGGCCGAGGCAGGCAGATCACGAGGTCGGGAGATCAAGACCATCCTGGTTAACACGGTGAAACCCCATCTCTACTGAAAATACAAAAAAATTTAGCCGGGCATGCTGGTGGGTGCCTGTAGTCCCAGCTACTCGGGAGGCTGAGGCAGGAGAATGGCATGAACCCGGGAGGCGGAGCTTGCAGTGAGCCGAGATCGCGCCACTCTAGCCTGGGTGACAGAGTGAGTGAGACTCCGTCTCAAAGAAAAAAATGGAGACATCTGCTTCATAGAATTGTGGTGAGGATTAAATGAGACATTGAGCATAAAGAGCACCGTAATACATCAGATAAAAATTTCCTACTATTCTTCTAATGATGTTCCTTATTTAAAATTGTTTTCAAAATGTTATGCTGGCAATAAAAGAACATATCTTAAGAAGGAACCCTAGGAAACCATATGCCATGTGAACTTAATCTGTTACCTAAGATGAGCCATGTCACAATCTTTAGCCCTGAATACATGGTCTTTCTACTTACATAATAAATTGAGTATCGCATAGCTGATAAAAAGGCTCACAGATATTGCCTTCAATTTGGAATAGCTGAACTGGGACAAAACTATCATTTAAAAAATCAAAAACCACTGAATTGTAGCAAATATAAACAGGGGATACAGATGAAAAAGAAAAGTTTATTGTGTTTGAAGATGATAAGGGAAGAAATAAATTGATTTATCTTACATAAAAATAAGACTAGAGAGAATAGAACTTTTAGTAAATATAGCAAGCATGTTACTTTAATTCTGGATAATATTTTTTAAAAAGAAAAGAGGCCATAATACATATTTAAGCTCTTTGAAGGTCATAGTCTTGTTTCATTTGGCTTTATTCATTTATTCCTTTTTGTATTTATTTGTAGATTTAGAACTTTTTTTTTTGGAGGGCAGGTGCTTCATGCATGTGGGGACACAGCAGTGGCCCTAACAGACACTGCTCCTGTCCTCATGATGTTTACAGAATCCTCGCCGCACAGTAGTCATTAGTCTATAATGTCATATAATTATTTAAATGTTGAATGAAGGAAAAAAATAGACAAAAATGAAAAGAAGAAGAGAAAGAAAAGAAAAAATCAGAATAGGGAGTTAGAAGGAGAATGGAGTCATCCATAATTTTATTTTCGCTTTTAGTTGGAAATGAAATACTCTTTTCATATTACACTGTTTGTTTGGGCTATAGGCTTCAGGAAATAATTAGGTTGGTGCAAAAGTAATTGCTGTTTTGGTCATCACTTTCAATGGCAAAAACTGCAATTAGATTTGCACCAACCTAATGCTATCTTTGAAATATAAGTTAAAGCTTTAATCACCACTTGCAATGCTGCTTGTACTGCTTCTTATACATTGCCAAGATCATCTTTGGGAGCTGTCACTATAATAAAGCATAAGAAGAGAAGCAAGAATTATCTTTGAGCTTCTGTGACAGTGCTCAGAGTAATATTGTCACAAAGGCCAAGTGAAAACAACCATGATCTACCAGGGAACTAAAAGTAAACTCCTGCTTTGGTAGACACCATCAATTTCTATAAAGTACAAGCATGGCAGTAAGGTACAGCCTTCTTTCTAGCCTCATTTCTAGTAGAAAATACAGTGAGATACATGATCTTTAATGATTACATCTTTGGCCTTGAAGAAATAAAATCAAACTTATTTCAAGGCAAAGGCAGGAGAATTAAAATATCTAGGTTGAAAATTAAAGAGTGACAATAGCGGTCATTGATACGCTCTTGCTGTGCACTAGGGATACTGTCAAGCCCTTTGCACACACCGCTTCCCTTTATCTTCATAGTGATAGTTTGAAATAACTATTAAATCACCTTTTTTACATATGAGAAACCTGAGGTTTAAAGAAGCTAAGTAACTCATTAAAGGTTACTTAAACATGTGTCCGAGAAGGAGTTCAAAAGCTGGTTCCCCTCTTTTCAGTGACCCTAAATTTTCCAGAACATTTTTCAAGGCAGAATTCAAAACTGTTTTACCTTTATAGGTATACATTTAAACTTAATTGTTAATTTTATTTTCAAGATCTCTTTGGGGGAAAAAGCAGCTCACTGAATATTCTAGAAAAAATGTCGTGTGTTTCATTGCTTCTAATGAGTTGCTGCAGTTCAGATGTTTCATTACATTCTGACAATTAAGTTGCTAATAAAGTGAGGAACCACTAAGTGACTTATCCGTCTCACAAACTCAAGATCCAGCTAGCAACCTAGAACACAATTTCGTCACTGGAACAAAAATAATTCGCATTTTGCAATACACATAGTGATTAGATTTAATCTAGGTAAACTGCAGATTGCTCCTGCACTTGACATGAAGTTCTGACTGGGAACATACACACACACATGCTCACACACATACAATATTAGTAACAATATGTTGTGCTGATGCAGACTGTATTATCAGAACCAATGATAAGATGATAAGATATTGTTATGCTGGGGCAATGCAATGGCTATGGACCCAATATCAAAAATTTATGGTAATTGAAACCACAGAATCTTAGGAAATGCAGTCAATTTCATAGAGTATCAAAAGGTCACTCTATTCAATTTATATTTGAGGCTGAGCACAATATTGAAAAAACACGTGAAAGCAAATGATGTTATCAGTTGTCCAGGATTCAACAACTGACTTACTAAGGTAATTTACTGATTACCAAATATGTGCATAACCTGTGTTGAGTCTTGTGCTTGGCACACCAAGTTCTTGTAAAAAACTTAACACTGTAATGCATTACTAAACATATCAACATTACCATAATAACTGCTCTGTTCAAGCTTCGGTAAGAGTGAACCTTTTTATTGTCTCATGTTTCACAAAGATTCTCTGAGATTTTGCTATCTCTTCAAACTTTTGCTGTATGCTGTGTCTTACAGAAGCTATTTTAAAACAAGAACATTAAGTATACTACATCCAGTGCTTCTCTAACATTAATGTGCATATGAATCACCTGAAGATGTTAAGACGCAGATGCTAATTCAGGAAGTTTAGGGTACAGCTTAAAATTCTGAATCTCTAACAAGCGTCCAGGTAATGCTCAATCTGGTCCACAACCAAGAGTTTCAGAAGCCAGGTTCTAGTTTTCTCCATCAATTCAGCACATTTTTCTACTTGTCCCCATCATGCAGGGCATAAATATTCTGTTCCATTACAATTAATCCCCACTGAGGAGTCAGGCCACAACATTTTGAATTAAAATGTAGAATCATTTCATTCTTTCTAGCTCAAGTTTCAAACTAGAGGTCTTCAGGAGGAACTAGCCCAGACATATGTTTCATTTGGCTAGCATGGTTTTGCCTACAAAAGGTTTTTAAACATTATTAGATTACTTAACAACAGTTATTAAACCGCAAATTGTATCTGAAATTTCTGCTTTCAAAAAATAAATCTGAAGATCTAGAGAAACTGGGATTTGAGGAGGAGTTGATCACTTTACAGAGAGGCTGCTCTCCCCAGATTTCCACTGTCTCCACCCCTACAGCACTGACAGTGAATTTTCATGGCAATCTTCATTGTACTTGCTCCCCATCAAGACCACATCACTCATTCTCTTTCTTGCCTACGTCCCATCAGCACTGGAGTCACTCTCCTCTGATTGTCATTTTAAAAATCCACCCTCCCCCATTTTTCTACCTCCACATTTTGGTATCTTCACTATAAAATAGTTTTCTCCGTTTTTTTTTCCTTCATAGAAATCCTAAACTTAAGATCCTATTTGAGTTCTCTTCTCCCATGAAATATTGGTTAAGCACACCAACCTAACTCTTTTAAAGTATTATACAGCATTATGCCATGTTTTATACTTACCATATAAAGCCTAGTTTTTATCTCTTCACGAGCACGTTTTTATCAGCCTTTATGTAGTGAAATAGATATGTACAAGACACATGACCCAGATAGGCATATGCATGTGTGCGTGTTTGCACATGTATTTGTACACAAATTATTTCAACTCCCAGCTACATCATCACTGCCCTAAAAAAAAATTATAACGCACTTTGTCTTTTGCAGGTTAACAGGATGGTCTGCATGAAATAATTCCAATCAAAATTATTCGTTAATTTGATTCTGGAGCTAAAAGATTTCCTTTCACAGGTTTTTCTTTTTATATAAGAAATTTGTAAAAGAATTTTTTAAATTAAGCATTTAGCATTTGGGATACTGGTTTTCTATATTAGAAGAGTATTATAGAAAGCAAAATACATTCTAGAAAGCAAAATACAATCAAAATTTCATTATAGAAAGCAAAATACAATAAAAATTTTTAAATACACAAAATTTCATAGTTCGATTAAAGGAAAGTACAGAAAGGGGATAGTTTTTAGTGGCAAGCACTCCCTAGAACATCTTTCAAATTGGGGAAAGTGAGAGACATGTAAGATAGAAACATGGTACAGAAAATAAAGCATAAAACAACATTAACTTAGGGTCATTATACTTTATGTGTTCTATTACAATGCTCCAAAAGACTATTATTTGTTAAAGAAATGAAAATAAAGACTTCCTAAGTTATATCTGCTATGCTATCTCAGATCAATGAGACACATTTTGAGGAGGTACTCAAATGTCCTAGATGTGTACAAGAGGAATCTCAAATATGGAGATGTTTCCATATTTGAACCTGATAAGCACTTAGGCACTGTGAATTTTCAGTGGTGATAATGAGGAGGGATTTCTGTAGAAAATTCTTTGCTGTAGCTGAAATAAACCCTAATCCTTTATACTCTCACCAAGAATATTAAGAAAATAACAACTGCCTTATATCTCCTACCCAGAAGGATAGACAGAAACTTGATAAAATTATGAGACATTTAGAAAACTATCTGATAAATTAACGATTTAATTTCTGGAGTATCTTCCACGTGCAAGTCGGCATGTAGTAAAGCACAAGACATCTAGAGAAGACACAAAATAAAGTAAACAAGGGTACAGGTTCTAGAGTCAGACTGCTTGGACATGAATCCTAGCCCTGCCAATTACTAGGACTGGGGACCTAGGGCAAGCTATTGAACTTGTCTGAGACCAGTTCCCCATACACAGGGAAGATCATTATAAAATACCTGCCTCAGAGGTTGTTGTAAAAATTAAATGAAACATGTAAAGTGCTTAGAATACTGCCTGGCACATAGAAACCCTCAATAAATATTAGCTATTGTCTGTATTATTTTTATTAGCCTCAAAGAGTTTATAATCTAGTCAAGGGAGTGAGACAGGAGCAGTGAAAATACAACTAATGACACAAGGCCATGTGTACATGACAAGTGTCAGATAAGTCACTCCGATACTGAGTGTTAGTTCTGAGAAGAGAGAATCATTTTTAGTTTTAAGTAATGTTGCCAGGAATCCAGGCATGGGATTTCTTATCAGGTCACAGAATTTTTAGCATAGTTATGTTATTTTGGTCATGGAAATCCCTTTAAAAACAATTTCAGAAAAGGCCTCTCCTAACCTTTGGGTGTATTAAGGCATCCAGATTTTCCCTCTGACCTGAGGAATGAAGGCACATCATCAGCACATCCAGACTTGATATAAAATTTGATTATGGTCCTATCCAATTACCAGAAATTCGTACAAGTTTCCGATGGCCTCTCAGCTGTGTCTGGCTTGACTGAGAGGCTGTACAGTCCAACAGTTCCACAGACTTGGCCAAGAAACATAACTTGAGAGAAGAAATAAGAACTATATAAATGAAGATGGCCTTGTCCCACAAATATGAGTTTTTATGCTGAAAATAAACACTGTACTAAACTGTTTGGTTCAAAGGCAAGATTAACCTTTAAAATTTTTTTTACTGTTGTGTATTTCCTGGGGATGGGGTGTGTCATTTATTTTTATATTCCAAGTATCTAATATGATGCTTGGTAGACACTGGGTAAATCCCAGATGGAAGAATAAGAAAATATAAAGAAAAAAAGGTAAGGAAGGGAAAGAAAGGCCTGTTTTCAATATAAACTAGGTTGAAATACTTTACCAGCCTAAGTGATATCCTCACCCACTGATATGATTTGGCGGTGTCTCCACCCAAATCTCATCTTGAATTGTAGCTCCTATAATTCCCACATGTGTGGGAGGAACCCAGTGGGACATAACTGAATTGTGAGGGTGCACTGCCCAATACTGTTCTCGTGGTAGTGAGTAAGTCTCACGAGATCGATGGTTTTATAAGGGGAAACCCCTTTCATTTGGATGTCATTTTCTATCTTGTCTGCTGCCATGTAGGATGTGCCTTTCACCTCCTGCCACAATTGTGAGGCCTCCCCAGCCATGTGGAACCGAGTCCATTAAACCTCTTTTTCTTTTAAATCACCCAGTCTCAGGTATGTCTTTATCAGCAGAATGAAAATGGACTACTATACCCATGCGACCCCTGACCCTTCAGTGTCTTATTTGAATCTGCCTTTTAGCGCTCAAGACTTATTTAATATTAGTTATGTTTTAAAATACTTATCTTTACTTCCAAATAGATGGTAAACCAGAACATAATTGGCGTTTAAAAAGCATTTGTCAAATATATGAGGATCACTGAGCTAACTGAATGCTCTCTTGGGACAAGCAGCGATCTACTATGCTCGATGCTTCTAAAAATGCCTACTCTTGTGCATTGCATAATGTACTCCAAAAAATAATTTCAGGTTTATTTAATTCCATATTCTGCATGCATTTAATATATGCTTAATAAGCACCAACTATATTTCAGACACTGAGTTAAGTAATGATACTGGGTTAGTGACAACCATAGCCCAGACCCTTAAATAGCTTCTCATCCCATGGGGGAGACAGAACAAATAAGAAACAGGCAGATTGAGAAATCCTGGGAGAATGTAAAGCTGCTACAGGGCCCACATCAGAGGCACCTAAGCTGTGGTAGGGTGCCAGGTGTTGGTGGTTTGGGAGAAGTGATGTAGGAGGGGAAGTCTGGATTGTTATAAGGAATTAGGCTGGCAAAGAGATGCATGAAGGGATGTGCTACATCAGAATGAAACAATAAAATTTAAACACAGAAAAACCAAAATGTCACCAGACTCAACATATAGTAGATAGTTAATAAGCAATAATTGAATAAATAAATTATTGCACTAGTGTTATGTCATTTGAAACCATCTGACATTGAACTATCCCCAGGTTCTCCCCCCATGGACCAAAAGTGACATTTGGAAATGTGTTGCAATAGTTATAATACAAAACAAAGCTTGTATATCTCCTATTCCCACCCCATAGAGCTCCCACAGTATATACTTGAGCTTCCTGACTTTCCAGAATGTGCCAACACAACCATAAAGAAAATCAAACAGCAATCATTGCAAATGCCAAACGCTGAACTTTTGCAGCCAGTATTCCAAGAAAGAATTCTCTGTGCTTATATTTTTTGAGGTGTCGGCCACTTCTTGGTGTTTTCTTACCAGCGATTAGTCATTGCAAACACTGTTGACTAAATGTGGTTTGTTTTAACATACAAAATGCCTTTGTTCGTTGGCTTTCATCAGCCCCATCAGAGAGAGGCCCGGGCCATGCTCAAAGCTGCAGGACACTCGGAGAAGTCACACTGTGGTTGCTTGTCTTCCCTCTAAAGGTTACATTTCATGACAGAGATTAAACGTCTTGCCCGTTCTATGATTGCTTTTGAAAATTATGCACTAATGATAGCCACTCAGCAAGTAGCTTAGTCATTTCCCTTTGGCCTCTGTAGAGAGAATCCCAATTTGGTCATTTCTCCAACAAATGTTTCTTGGGTGCATATCATGTGCTAGAAACTGCTACATGCAAGGTACAGTGGCCTATAAAACAGGCATGGTCCCTCCCTCATGGAATTTACCTTTGATTAAAGGTACACATTGAATACATACTGCGGAGCCAATAACAGAAGCCCGACTCTCCCTTCATCACCGAGAGGCTGGCACAGAGCCCAGGGGCAGGCTGTTGAACACTCTCTCCCTGGAATTTGAATCTTGACCAGCATGCTTGTGCAGTTTTGTTCCCAAGGACGCTCTCCATTTTACAGAGCTATCCAGGAAGTTCAAGGTATTGGAGTGTTCCTACAAATTGCCATTTATTGACTATCAATTAAGTGCAAGCATTGAACTATACACTTTCCTTATATTATTTCTACATATATTATTTGAAAACTTAAAAAATGGAAAGGCTAATGTTTCTTGGCAGAGACACACAAATGATTTCTCAGGAATAGCAAATACATGTAATTATAGAAGGTAATGTAACAGGTCTCTCCATATTCCCAGAGCCAGTGCACCACTGGACTCACAGAAGATGCTCATCACTGATATTCTATAGGTGTTTCTGGGATTGCTGTGACAATATAAAAGGCAACAAGTGCATAGTGACAAATATCAAAGAGATGAAAACCACAAGATGGAGGACTCACCTTTGGCAAATAAAGCCAGGGATGAAGTTTCATAAAATCTATTTAGTACATATATGTGTGTACATACATGTATGTACACATGTGTGTACGTGTACACGTACACACACATGTGTGTACGTGTACATGTACACACATATGTGTATGTGTGCATGTATGTACACGCATACCTGTACTAAATAGATTTTATGTACTAAATAGATATACATTTATCTGCATATGCATACAGATAAATGTATATTTACTCATGTTTCAAAAGCAAAAATTAAATCATAAGCACTAGTTTCAATTCATGGAATTTCAGAGGATAGCCACTGGGTGGTAGAATTCCCACTGTTTAGTTGGGAACAAGAACCCCATTCCTTT
This sequence comes from Symphalangus syndactylus, assembly GCF_028878055.3. Taxonomy (NCBI): domain Eukaryota; kingdom Metazoa; phylum Chordata; class Mammalia; order Primates; family Hylobatidae; genus Symphalangus; species Symphalangus syndactylus. Next base: position 31,629,419 of record NC_072438.2, read on the forward strand.
ACTTAATGTCAAAAACTTTGTGCTGACAGTATAACTCATCCAGCTTTAAGACCTCAGAGCTGTCACGGGTTGTTTCTTGACTGCCCAATAGATTTGTAAATGCACCACAATTTCCCTTCAGAGAATTATCCCTCCTTGACTGGATACACACCGAGAGCCAGTAAGCAAAAGCCTCACTCTATCCTCACCACTCTAGGGCTAGCACAGAATAGGGAAAACCTATTGACATTTGAATCGTGATGAGACTCCTCTTGCAGTTTAGTTCCCAGGCTCCAGGTCTTTTAGGTACTAAGCCTAGTTCAACACCCTCTCATCAATTCCATCAGCCATACATATCCATCTGCCTTTCTGCTTGAGGAAGCTAGAGTTGATTCTTTGTTTTCTATTCCATTGTTTGCAACCAAAGAACTCTAAATTATAAAAACAACTACTATGGCTAAATACTGAGTGCTTTCCATGGAAGGAAATGGTTCTTGGAAAAGTAAAGGACTTACTCATACTACATTTGCTATCTTTATAGATGCAAGGAAAGGCAAAAGCTATTACTTCCAGGAGTTTGTAAACTTTGTCTTAATTCTGTCACAATGCATACCCCCTCTGTTCCACGCACTGTGCAAGACATTTTCAATGCATTGTCTCATTTAATTTTAACAACAACCAACTAGAACATAAGCTCCAGGAGGGCAGGATTTTTTTCACTCCCTGATTCACTACTATATTCCTAGAACATTTTCACACATGATAGGTGATCAGTAAATGTTTCCTGAATGAATAAATAACCCTGAGGCAGGCACTATTTTACAGAAGGAGAAAAAAGATATTCGTGGTCCTACTGCAAGTCAGTGGTAGAGCTAAGATTTGAAAGGCAGGCATGTCTGACTACAGGGCCCAATCTCCTAACCATCTTGCTACCATTGCCTTTAGGTTCCTGGGATACAAAGAGAAGAGAGGGTTGCTGACCTCAGGGAGTTTGGGCAAGCCCCTGTAAGTCCTGGTTTCCTCATTGTGAAGTAGAGATATGTCCCTCATTTGGTTTTTGAAGACCTAAGAAAGTCCTGGAAAATGCCATATAGAGATGATATGCTAATATTGGAAGTCTGTGTAATGTTCAGAAAGGTAGAAAATTGACAGTCAAATCTCACCTTTGCCATTGCTAGCTGTGACCTGGCAAACCTCTTAACTCGGAGACTCAGTTCCATACTGCAGAACATTTGCCTTTTAGTCTTTTTAGAAAGACAGGAAAAATAACTGCAAGTTGTATGGACTGGCTGAGTTGAAATATAAATACAAATTAAGGTATATAAACATATACCTATATAAATATAAATTATATAGATTTAAAGTGCAAATTTGTATTTATATTTTATAGAATAAATTAAATATAAATACAAATTAAAGTATGTAAATATAAATTTATATAATACAAATAAATAAGTTTATAAATATAAATTAAAATAGTATTGTAATAACTTTTAATACTAGCCCATTCCAGTAAACGATTCAAATATATTATCAACTCTGTGAGCTTTCCAGAGAATATTCCCAGGGAATGTCCTTGTAAGAGAACACTCAAGCATCATTTCAAAAACTATTCTTCTTTAGATTGCCTCTGTTAATTAGTGAAGAGTTTTAATGCTTAAAATGTCAGTCCCAAGTTAGGCCAAGACAAGATTCTTAAAGATGATGCCAACCCGTTCAGACACAGAGCCACTGGCGAGCTATGTCAGACATGACCTTTGGCTTGTCCAATTATCTCTAGTTGGCCTGAATGCTGAAAGTGGAAGGGGAAGGTACAGGTACATTTAGGGTCATCTAGCAAAGGAAGGAGAAAAGATGTGTTCAAAGAAGAGGGAAGGAAATTGGGAGACTGCAAAGAGGAACATTAACAAAAATTCAAAATATTTAAAATGTAACACCACGGTGGCTCATGCTTGTAATCACAGTACTTTGGGAGGCTGAGGTGGGTGGATCACAAGGTCAGGAGATCGAGACCATACTGGCTAACACGGTGAAACCCCATCTCTACTAAAAATACAAAAAATTAGCCGGGCGTGGTGTCAGGCACCTGTAGTCCCAGCTACTGGGGAGGCTGAGGCAAGACAATGGTGTGAACCTGGGAGGCGGAGCTTGCAGTGAGCCGAGATGGCACCACTGCACTCCAGCCTGGGTGAGAGTGTGAGACTCCGTCTCAAAAACAAAAAAATATATATATATAACACCAAAAAAGAGGAAGAATTTTCATGTAGCTTGGTCAATAAGGAATATTCAAGTAGTACGGAAAATTCAAGAAGAATGGGGACCTGAAAAAGAGCTTTTGAGTTAGACAATTAAGAAATCTTTGAGTAGAAGGTGGGGCATAGTAGCTCAACCCTACGATCTCAGTACTTTGGGAGCTCTACATGGGAGGATTGATTGAGGCCAGGAGTTCAACAGCAGCCTGGCCAACATAGTGAGATCTTGTCTTTACAAAAAATTTAAAAATTAGCCAAGGGTGGTGGCATGCACCTGTAGTCCTAGCTACATGGAAGGCTGAGATGGGAAGACTGCTTGAGCCCAGGAGTTTGAGGCTGCAGTAAGCAATGATCACATCACTGCACCCAGCCTAGGCAACAGAGCAAGAGACACCCTATCTTAAAAACAAAAAATAAACGAGTAGAATGATGGTTACCAGGGGTGGGGGGAGGAGAAGGTACAGAAAGATAAAGGTCAAAGTGTACAAAGTTGCAATTATGTGGGATGAATATGTCTAGAGATCCAATGTACCACATGAGGACTATGGTTAGTAATATTGTACTGGATTCTGAGAGTAGATTTTAGATGCTCTTACTACCAAAAATAAAGTATCTATGTGAGGTGATGGATATGCTCATTTGCTTCGCTGTGGCAATCATCACTACGTGTTTGTAAATCAAAACATAATGTTCTATATCTTAAATATATGCAGTAACAAATAATGCTTTTTAAAATAAGTCTCTGATAACAGCAAAGGAAGCACCACTCAACTCAATGGCAGAGAGATTACAAGCAATGCTATTGTTTCCTGATAATCCTTCAAAAAATAAATACTTCAGCAAGAAGCAAAAGAAGCAAGGAACAACAGAAAAATTCTAAAAAGTCAAGGAAATCTAAATAAAGAGTCAAAAGATGAATGCAGGAAAACACGAGAGCCAGAATTCAAATAGCGGTGAATGGAGAGAATTGGGTACCACTGGCTTGCACTCTGCCTACTAGACTCTTGGTAATATTTACCTTCTGACCATTCTTATAAAGCCCCCTTGGGATGACTAGGCTCCCAGGAAAAACAATAATGCCAGGTAATAGCAGTTGCATGCTTGGATATTTATCTTCGTCCAATCAGCAGTACAGCTGTTACCATAATACCCTGATCAATAATTTGCTACCCAAACCAGAACACTATGACCTCTAAGTACAACATATTTCAAACTAAGGGCAAAGACACATAACAGCCCTTTCTCAATGTGCTGCAGTGGGAGTGGTTGAGAGCACTCTCATGTTTAGACAGCAATAAAACACTGTTTTGTAAACATAACCAGAAATGCAAAATAGGCACCACTTTATCTTAAACATCAATGCACAAAAACCTGTATTATTCGAAACAAAGAATGAACATGCTGAAATGGAATTACTGACGTATCTGAAGATTTTGATATGGTCACCAGACCCATCCCGGAAGCTGCTCAACAGCTCATGTTACCCAGGTAATTTTCCCAGTCCCCTAAAAATATTTCCAATTTGGTTTAGTAATGGTTTAGATGATCATAAGTTAAATGTCATTCATTCATTCCTTCATTCACCAGCTACTGAGTACCTTTTATGGACATAATGTTGAACTAGAAACTGAGGAGTTGCTAGGAGAACACAGGAACCAAAAGAAATAAAAGTCATTATCTCTGCTTATAATGTAGGTGAGAGAATACCATGCAGTGTTATGTATTTACTGAGCTCCTATTATGTGCAAGGGATTGTATATAAGAAAAAGATGAATGAGGCATGGTTTGACTCCTTAGTCCAGAAACAAAAAAAAGCCAAAATATTTCTGAAAAAATGCATAACCACAAATGCAACATGATTTGCTGCCCACTAAAGGAAGGGGAATGATCACAGCTAAGTGCAATTTGTAAGAAACTGTTTATTTGGGGAAACATACATATATTCCATTGCATTTTAAAAAGAGTTATATTCCTCACTAAACTTGTCTCTCAGGAGACTTATCTAGCAGGCATATTCTACTGAATTTAGTACGAAGACATGCCCAAGAGTTCAATAAAAGACTTTAAAGCTAAGTTTAAGATGCATTATCAATACTTTGTAATTGCCTTCCTTCTCAACCAAATGCCAGCAAAAATCTTAGTCAATCAGTCAACAAGTATCAACCACATACACCGTGAGGATGAAGAATGTCACAAACAGTGCCCAGTTTCACAATTCTAATACATGCTTTTAAGTACAAGCCTCTGCAAATGGAAGTGTCTACAGCTCTATGGTCAGTAGGGCATGAACTGATCTGTTGACCAGTCTGTGATGGGACAGATTCATGCTGATCTCTCCACTAAATAATACAAAATCTACTCGGACAAAGTCAGGTCAAGGCTCTGCTAGATGTTTAGGTAGAGGTGGAATTAATTAGGGAATACTTCCTGAATTTGAGAGGTTCCTGTGATTTTAAAATTTGAGAAAATTGAAAACAAGAAGACAGAAATAATTCCAGGCATTTGGAAAATTTGAAAGAGGCTGGGAGTAGGAGGGGATGAGAAGCGTAGTGCCTGGCAATAGAGGTATTAATTGGTTAGCAGTGTAAGGGAGTGATTACGAACTTGACTGTTAGAGTTAGGCAATCTTAGTTCTTCTGGTTACTTTCTGTAACTTGGCCCTGGGCAAGTTACTTATTTAAGCCTCACTTTCCAAACTGTAAAATGAGGTAACACTTTCAACCCATCATTGTGATTATGAGAATTAGATAAGACTAGTATTTTTTTATTTTTTTAATTAAACTCTATAAAACTATGTTTTTAACATTGTCTTAAGATGTTGAGTCCAGTGCTGGGCATGCCCAGAGCTACTGTAGTATTATTATTATTGGCAAGAAGAAGCCTGGCGAATTATCAAACTCAAAGCAAGAGAAAAAATCTTTACTATGTGGGGCAAAAGGGGATCCCTTACATTTTTCCTCCAGTTTATTTGCCAAATAAACAATGTCCTTGAAGACACCCCTCCTTATCAAGCCCTCCATGACTTCTCCAGAGCTCCATCATTGTATATTGTTCATGGACTTTCTTCCAATAGCTGCCGCCCTACCTGCTTTACAATCTGTGCATCACATTCCTCTCTGCGCCTTCCCTGAAACATGTCCTCTTCTCATTCTCTCATTTTTGTTAACTGAGCCCAAATTCTCCAAATCACCCAAGGTTGAAACCACAGCCATTTTTCCTCCCTTTTTTCACCACAACATTCAACCTATCATTTAATATGACAACAATCTTTATTGATCCTTCCTTTGGGAAGTCTCTCATATGCATTCCTTCCTTTCATTGTCACCATCACCCCCTAATTCAAGCTCTATGACCTCAAGCCTGAAAACCTCAACAGCTTCCTCACCAGGCTCCTGGTTGCAAGCTCTAAGATAACCTTTCTTCACTGATGCCACCAGATAACTTTTAAGAGTCCCTGGTGTCTAACAAACCACATATTGTCTTTTTTCTGCTTGTCCTGACTTAACCTTGATATTCTTTATGCAAGTCACTTCATATGCCTGGGCCTCAGTTTCTCCATTGTGAAATGAGCATGCTAGATGAAATCTCCCCTCACGTTAATTTAGTACAATTCCAAGATCCCATTCACTTGTATCTACTTTCTCTGCAGCTCTATTAGATTAGTCCCCAGTTATCACTCGGTCTTTCCTCACCACTACTGTGTTGCTCATAGCATTGTCTCCATCCTATGCAGTTTTTTAATTCCAACATCTAGCATAAATCCGTGCACATAGTAGGTGATAAATATGTGTTAAAATAATAATGAGATGAAAGCCGATGTCTAAAATAACCCCCCTTTCCTCTCCATCCATGGAAATCTCTCTACATCTTGAAGATATGTATCTTTTTTGTTGTTGTTTTTTGAGACAGAGTTTCGCTCTGTCACCCAGGCTGGAGTGCAGTGGCACAATCTCGGCTCACTGCAACCTCTGCCTCCCAGGTTCAAGCGATTCTCCTGCCTCAGCTTTCCGAGTAGCTGGGACTACAGGCGCGTGCCATCACGCCTGGCTAATTTTTGTATTTTTAGTGCAGACGGGGTTTCTCTAGGTTGGCCAGACTGGTCTCGAACTCTTGACCTCAGGTGATCCACCTGCCTCAGCCTCCCAAAGTGCTGGGATTACAGGCGTGAGTCACCGGGCCCAGCCTTGAAGATCTATTTCAAAGGCAACCTCCACCAGGTTAGCTTCCCTCTTCACTCACAGGTTTCATAGATCTCTTCCCACCTCTAAAATTCTTAGAATAGTTTGTTAATATCACGCCAATGCTCACGTTTCCTTAGTTTGTAAGGACACTGAAGGCAGGGGCTAATTCATTGTCTCTTGTATTCATATGGTACCTAGAACAGGGCTTTGCCCACATTTTACTATCTACATTTTACCCATTGTTTGATTATGTCACCTGGGTAAGTCTTGCCTCCTTATACAGCTGTGCATCCCCAAAGGAAGGGAATCCCAAGTCCATATACTTGGTCTGTAATTATCATGGTTTCTGGCAAAATTCTAGGTACACAGCAGATGCTGAAAAAATAATGCTTGGTTTAACAATCAAGTATTGTATGTGTGGGGTAGGATACCTTCAGGAGTAGCAGGGACCAGCCCTGGCAGGGGAGAGGAAGGCTAAATCACCTAAGTATGAGTTACTGAGGGTTCAAAGGAAATGATGGAGGAAGATGGTGAACATGCACTGAAGAACAAGAGGAAAGTCTTTCGCAGCAGACTGTACATGGAGAACAAAGGACAGATAGAGATAATGACCCCAAGGCTTGTGGTTTTGGGGGGAAACAGCAAACTGGTTTCTGATCCCTGGGAGCACACAAACAAGAAGTTAGGCAACCTGGTGTGCACTGTATTGCAGAGTCAGCCTTGGGCTAAAGATTAACAGCCGGTCTTAAAGGGGACTAAAGATCAGTAGCAAGCTTGCAAAGCACCAAAGACCTCATTGGCAGCAGACTGCAATTGCAATTGCAACCAGCAGTTCTCTGCAAAAAAGAGGCACCACTGGCCGGGTGCGGTTGCCCACGCCTGTAATCCTAGCACTTTGGGAGGCCAAGGTGGGTGAATTGCCTGATCTCAGGAGTTTGAGACCAGCCTGGGCAACATGTTAAGACCCCATCTCAAATAAAAACACAAAAAATTTGCTGGGCATGGTAGTGCTTGCTTGTAATCCCAGCTACTCGGGAGGCTGAGGCAGGAGAATCACTTGAACCTGGGAGGCGGAGGTTGTAGTGAGCCAAGATGGTACCACTGCACTCCAGCATGAGCAACAGAGTGAGACACTGCCTCCAAAAGAAAAGAAAGAGTCACAATTTGATCCTTCAACCATTAATGGACCATCTCAGTCCAGCAAATATATCCTTGAACATGGCAATGTGACTGGCCAGCGTTTCTGAGGATTCCTGATAGAAAATACCCATTTCTTCTCTGACACTGAGGAGAAGCAGTAAGAACCAGGAAATCTGAGTTCTGCTTAAATACTAAGTCCTAAGTTCCTCATCTGTGGGAAGACAGAAACCACCCATAACCAAGGGTAGTGATTGACACTTAGCACGGCCCCAATAAAATGTTTATGAGAAGGCTGGTAATTCAGGTAGAATCAGACCTATTAAGAGAGAAGACCCACGCATGGTGTCTGGGACACAGTAGGGACTCTATAAATGTCTTAAATTTCCTTGGGTGGCATTCTATCAACATGGGTATCTCATTTCTGCAGTTCAGTGACAAGTCTCCTTGAGGACTGAGGCCTTTCCACCTCTTACTGCACCTGGCGTAACACCTTGCACATAACAATATGAACTCAATAAATATCTGGTGATTAATTGCCTCACAGGTAGCATCTGTGGCTGAAATCTATTTCATACTAAATTGGCAAATTCAGGCTTCAGAATGTAGGTAAACTGGTCAACCTGAGAACAGTCTTAAACTTTGATGATCAGCAGCATGGTTTCTGATGAAATCAGTGGAAACTAGTATATTGTTAAGTGTTGTAATCTACACATGCAGTTATATGGCTTAAACTGAGACAGCCCACATTTATTCCTAAACACACACGCACACATGCACATGTGCACTTAGAAGATGGTGAAAAATAGTTGATGAAGTTGTTTGTATACACTATATAGAGACAGACAGACAAGAATTGGCAGAGCAATAGGCTGACAAAGAGTTGTTGATATGTAAGAAAGAAAGATACCAGGAATAGCCAGCCTAGTGTTTTAAAACTGCATTTTCTTTGCTTTCTGCTTTTAAATTACACACTGCAAAGTCACTGAGGAGAACGCTTTAAGAAAACTTTCATTTGCTATGGTACAGCTCGCCGGTCTTTCTTTACCTAAAAAAAAATAAATAAAGCCCTAGAAACATTTCTTTCTTCTCATAGACATTAATAATGATAGCTTGAACTGTAAAGATTTGGTTTTACTGAAGGTAATGGAGTAATGTTTATTTCCATTAGACTAGGCCTATAAAATCCTCTTTTTATAACCACGAGCCTACAATTTCAAAACAGCAAAGCTTGACATTTTGGTCTCTGACAGGCAACACTTAATATTGGGATGTTTTAAAAATCTATATGAAAAAAGCTCTTAATACAAGATAGGCCGAACATTTTCCCCACAAATGGTTTGTTTTAGCTATCTCTCTTCCTCCCTGATGGACCAGGAAAATCAGACAGCTTATTGGCTTAGTTTGTTAGGCCAGGTTAAAGGGATGCAATGCCGAAAGACTCTTAGAGGAGCTTACCCTTGAGCTAAAAATAGCAGGCACTAGAGAATTATCTTAAATACGACCAAACTTGTTCTGTGCTGTGAATGCAGATAACTGTAATATGTTTCCATTTTGGGTCATTTCAGAGCTTTTCTTTTTTTTAGCTTGGCTTGCTGTAGCTGACTATTTAATTCATTTCTGATTCTATTTGTCACATTTGCTCTCAGAGATACTGCCTGGGGGTGCTTGACTAAAGAATCCTTCTTATTTAGCTGCGCTGCTTTTGTTAAAACCTAATGAGCCATTGAACTGCGGAGTGCAATATAGACGGGACTTGTTAGAAGGCAAATTTATTTTCAAATGTTATTGAGAACCTACTATGTGTATCCTTTTTCTTGTCTTCCTCCTAAGAGGTGGGAAGTGCAGTTTGCTAAATTTTATAAATAAGTAAAAGGGTATTTAACTTCTGACTTATTGAAGACTCACGAGTAAAAAAATCTAGCAACAATTATCAAATTTTCTCTTTTCTCACCCTTTTCACGGACATTTTTACTCCTCTATCTGTGTCTTCATGGCACTTCACTTCTAACTTTAATACAGAATGCATTCCCTTATTTTATAATTGGTTGCCAAAGTCTGTCTTTCTCACTAGCCAACCAACTCCTGAAGGGAAAATTCTGTGTCGTAGGTATTATGTACTTAATACATCTTTGTATTTATGAGCGCTTAAATTAGTTCCTGGCATGTAGTTGTTGCTTTTTAAAATAGTTGATAAATGGGTCAATTTAAGAATGAATGAAATCAGTTTCTGCATCAGAGCATCCTGCATAGGAACATACTGAATTATAACATGAAAGTCAGACTAAAATCCTGGACTGGGTAGAATGTCCCATCTAACAAAGATAGCTCACCAGCTTTTGCTAAAATAGCAATGATGTTCATATAGTCAATTGTACTACAGACACCAGAAAAGGGCAGGGAATTAAGGTGAAGGAGATCCTCTCTCTGCTATTTTTGCATCCTGGTTCCCATGATCACAGACTATAAGTGAAAGTAAGGTCAGAATCATTCACAACTTCTGAAAGATCTGAATGCCTTGAGAAATTACCCATCATTCCCCAGCCCAGGATTTCTTTCTAGCCCCTATGCTTGATTCTTCCAAAAATAAGGTAACTGCGTTACAAGTATGGCACGGTAAACTTGTACAATCATGCACACTTTTCCACAAGAGGTAAACTGTTTTCATTACAATCGTAAACGAGGAAACTACAACAACAACAACGACAAAAAAAGTTGCAAAAATTTTAAGTCTGAATCCATTGAGAGGGCCAAAACCAGCCAGGAAATATGGGCGAGCTGTGGCTGTGCATTTTCATGAGCTCCCTAGGAACAGCGGGTTCCTTGAACAGAGACACACTTCTTTCATGCTCTGGAACCCCGGTAAGGTACCTGTCCCTGAGCTCTTCATTGAGTGTCAGAGCCATTTCCTCTTCTTGGGGAGAGAAGAATAAATGCTCTATGTCTTCAGTAGACATATAGCAGCGCCTTTACCCACCAACGCACATTGGCTTAACACAACCACATGTCTCCCAGCTCCATATATCTTCATCTGAACAGCAAGTCTTGTAGCTGAGTTAGGGGGTAAGTTCACAGACACTCTGGCAGACACACAGCACACTGCTGTCACTATTGGCTCTGTTTACAAACCATCTCTTGGAGAACATGTTCTCAGATCTTGGATATGTCTTATTTTTAGCTTGATTGGTCTGAATGGCTGGGAAGGTCATGTTATATTCTCTCTCTCTCTTTCTGAATTTGGTAGAGCCCCTGTAAATCCATCCATTAACAGAAACTAGAGAGAGTTTTAATGTGCACGGCTTTGTGCTAGGGACTGAGGAGGTGATGAGGTCCCTCTTTTCCTCATGCAGTTTATAATGCACCTTGAGAGATTTAGCCAAAAAGCTATTACCTAGAAAGCTGGACCACAATTCAAAGGCCTTAACAAAAGAAAAAGATGCTTTTTTGCACATGTGACAACAAAAATTCACTTTGTGCCAAAGATGGCCACACATACCTTCCTAAATTTCGGGACTTAATAGTTTATCCCGTGCCTGGTAAAGGCTTAATGTAAACACAGACCGAAACAACCAGTCTTTAAAATAGCACATTGTGACAATACCGTTTATGGAAACGGTGTCTATGGAAAGTTTCCTTTGGGTTCTCATTCCTTAAGACTCATTTCCAATGGCACTCAAAGGAAGACAGATTTAATTTCTGATAACCCCCAACTGCATGCCTTATTCTATCCCTGCCTCTGCACTTAATTTGCATGGATACTCTCCTTTCCACTGCTTGGTTTCATGGAGGGTGCAGAGATGGCAGGGCAGCCAGCCTTGCACACAGCCTGGAATCAGCTTGTTATGTCACTGGATGAAAGGTCAGGTGAAAAGGCTCACCACTGGCACCATTAATCTAGTCACTCAGGGACCATGCAGTGGTTCAAGAATAGCTTGCAGGTGAGTGATGGACAGGGTCATGGCTGCCTGGCTGTATCAGGGGCTATTATGACAGCCATAAAGAGAAAGGAAAAAATTGAACAAGGGGAAGAATTACTCCTGAAAGAGACATGAAGAAAGACACAAATGTCTTCGTACAAAGGATAAGCATGAGAGAAAGTACCAGGGGAGCTGGACTGCTCACAGTGGTCGAGGAGGGCAGCATTCTTTGAAACTGCCAAAGTTTGAATATTAATGAAGGATCGTGGCCTGACCAAGGCTCTGGGTCCATATAGAGAACCTTGAGCTGTGCATTCTCGGGTGAAAGGTGCCAGAATCAGTCAAGAGAGTTTGGATAGAGAAGATACAGCTAGAGCATTCCCTAGATTTTTAGACAGAAATTAGATTTAGGAAGCCCAGTCCTGTACATTATCTGAAATTCTTTATCCAAAAGCAAGTAGCACATCTTAATGATTGTTTTGAAAGCTCTAAGGTTGTTCATTTATTTATAAGGGTCTCCAAAGCAAAATGGCAGGGAGGGTGGGGTTAGTCTCTGTACTGATATTATGATTTCATATGCTCCAATGAATATTTACAAGTGTGTTGTGCATTGCTGGGGTGGTGGCTTATTTGAGGACTGGGTAGGATAAATATGGAAAGCCACGAAGGAGAAAAGTATAGACGATTTCACTCTAAAGTAATGTGGGAAATTGCTTACTTAATGATAACTCTACTGAGCTATATTTGTCTTGACCAATGTCCCTGTAGCCAAAAAGCTTTACTATTGATAAGGAAAAAGAAGTTAGTGGTCTCTTTATTCAAGAAAATTTCAATAGTTGTATTTTTAAGGGAAGATGTAATCTAACAGATTATAAAACGAAGTTCAATATTTCATGGAGCACTTCTTTATTATTGAAGTCTACACAGGAAACGCTTACAGGATAATACCCAAACTCCATTAAAATCTGTTAGATCTAAAACTACGTGTTTGTGTTTTTATATATGCCTCACCTATTTCCTCACATGATCAGGCTTTAATCCATATCGGCACTGGTGCAGATAAATCAAAGAACTTAACTTGCTTAAGCACCAAACTTTTTATGAAAGCTTTTTTATGGAAAGATTTCCGAATCATTTACATATTTTCCCCACTTTAAAAATTATGAGGATTGATTTTGGTAGCACTGTCTGGTATTGCAAAATGACTGTATGGACCTATTGAGAAATATAGGATTATTTTCCCTCAAACTAAAAGGCCCCAGACTGTCATATTTTCAGGGTTTGTCAACTTTTTGTAGTTTGTAGTCTTGTCTCTTTGGGTCAGTTGTCACTGCTCACCATTATCTTTTTACTGTCACCATTTCATGAATTTTCTAAACCATTTCTTCTAATGTCATATGTGCTCATAGAACATTACATATCGGATAGAACATTAGACAACAGGATTCATTTAAATCATAAGCAGCAAAAGGAAGCAAGTGTTAAGTGAGGGGTGAAGAAGTGCATCTGGGAATAAAATGTGCTCCATCTGAGGGAATTTTTCTGAATCTAGTTTGGCTTCTCAGAGACATTTTAAAAACAGTGTGCTTCTCACCTATGTTTCAGACAACTAATAATCCTAAACTGTTAATGGCTACAGAAATTAGGTTTTCCAGTATGAATTATAAAACCAACCATAAAAACACATACTATCTATGGAACATACATCTTCTCTTTCAACTATAAAAGATGTAGCTGGAAATAAAAATAAACCAGCAATTAAAGGAAAGAAGTGGTATCCATTTTTTTTTTCCTTTTCTATACCACAAAAGCAGCAGGGAGGTCACACAGTCCTATTGGAGGGTATCATCCCTTATGCTGAATCACAGAAGAAACACATTTGCCATTGAAAGACAAATTAAACAGGGCATGGCTTGCACTATGTAGGTCCCCAGACTTAGTTATCTGCCAAGACCAGGCAACATTTCATAACCTCCAAATGCATCGAAACACAGAACATTTGTTGGCTCTTTGCAAACAGAAAGTCTTTGTCAAAATTTTCAGTTTCAACAAATGTTGCAAAGCGGTCCAGACTAGATTTGTCCCAGGAGAAACTGACACAAATTCCTTTAGGACAGGGGCAGCCACCTTAGCTACATTGCTGGGATTGCCAGTGATAGGATTAAAGGAGCTAGACAGTGGCATTGTGACCTAATGTAACTCTCAAATCTGTTGCACGCAGAGCCCTGGAAATGGGGACCAGCAGGGAAAAGAAGTCACTTACCCTATACGGCATTGCTGTGTTCAAACTTTCAGGCATTTGCCCAGACTCTTCTCCAGTGGGAATAGGAGGTGAACCTGCCTATCAGACAGCATTGCCTAAATGAAAAATGCAGGCTGAGATATGCAGCTCAGAGGAGAGAGCAGGGTGTCCCCACTAAGTATGGGCTGGCAAGACACAAGAGGATTCTGACATGGGAACATATCTTGACAGAATCTGGGTTGGCGAGGACCCCTGGACACCCAGGAGAACTATGTCTGGAATACAGAAGCTATAACTTCATCTGAGAAAATGAGATGGCACCTAGGGAAGCTAATGTCCTTAAGCCAAGAGCCCAGTGGAAAAACCAAGGGCAGTCCTATAATAGAGGCACTTTTCCCCTATACAAGAGCCGTTTCAAAGCAGAAATAAATTTCTCAGAAAGAACTGTGGAGAAGAGGATTTAAGCTCGAGTATTATAGGAATCTGAAAGAGATCTAATTGAGTAAGGCTTGGCAGGGATGTAATGCCTGGTACCTCTAGAGGGAAGAGGAAAGGGATTGGTAGCATTCTTCCTGCACATGCCTCTTCCAAGGGTGCAGGATAGCCCCTGGATAGCATTACCCCATGAAGCAAGGAGCTATCACTTAGAGATGATGGATCCAAGAGAGAGAGAAAAGCCACATACACCAAGTGTCTCAAACAGGCAAAAAGTGTGTCAGTCCTTCCAGCTGGACTGAAATGCCATTCTCAAATAGAAAGGTCAACAGACCTAAAATGGTACCAAACAGTTCTCATCCATAGAAGCCCCACCAAGGGCACAGCATTCTGGTCAGGTCAGACTTGCACACTGGTTAAAGAACTCTCCACTGATGGTCTTGCTGTCTTCCCTTGGTTGGCTTCCTCTTGTTTCCCCTCCACACCCCCTGGCCACCCTGCAATTCCAATAGGCAAACTGTTATTTTAATATACTGTGTGTAGGACATCATAAATTTCAGGTCTTCCAACTTCAAATATTCTGTCCCACTGCCCTGCATTTGTTGGGGCAGTAGAACAGATCTTGGTTTGGTATAGAATATTCCTCTAGCTAGGAGAAATGCTCTCCAGCAGAACTCCATTTCAAGGTGAAGGCATTTCTAAAGACAATAAGTAGGAGAAGAGCAGAATTTATCTGCTAGTGATAACTGGGTAACAGACAGATGGAGAAATTCCCTGCTCTCCTCAAACAGACAGCTTATCTTATTTTTAAAAGGCCTGTCTTCATCACTAACCAAATTTTCATGGAGCCAGAGACTAGGTTTACTTTTAACCACTGTATCCCCCCAAAATGGCCAAACACTAAGCATGCTAATGGATGACAATTATATTTTGATGAATGGGTAAGTAAATAAGTGAGAGAAGAGATGAACTTTTAAAATCCACAAGCAAGAAGAAATGTGAAGATGTTGCAGAAGTTGGAAACTGAGAGCTTTAGCCAGTGAATTGGTTCTTGTCTAAGAAAATGTGGGCTGGGTGTGGTGGCTCACACCTGTAATCCCAGCACTTTGGGAGGCCATGGTGGACGGATCATGAGGTCAGGAGATCGAGACCATCCTGGCTAACACAGTGAAACCCCATCTCTACTAAAAATATCTCTACTAAAAATACAAAAAAAAATTAGCCGGGTGTGGTGGCAGGCACCTGTAGTGCCAGCTGATCACTCAGGAGGCTGAGACAGAAGAATAGCGTGAACCCAGGAGGTGGAGCTTGCAGTGAGCCAAGATCGTGCCAGTGCACTCCAGCCAGGGCAACAGAGCAAGACTCCGTCTCAAAAAAAAAAGAAAGAAAAAAATGTGACCAGCCATATCCCAAGTGATATGGGATGAAAAGAAAAGTGTTGGTAATAATCCTCAGTAATATTGCATAGTGCTTTAGAGATCTGAAGTACTATCTCAAGGTGTGGAAGTTAGCAACTTAACCAGATAATACAGATTGCAATGCCTTTTTGTCTTCAGGCCATTGGAAGAAAGATGAGGAAGGTTGAACACATCTAAGAATTTCTCAAAAGTGAAAACAGACTTGCATCAGTTTCTACCATGCCTCTGGTGCAGAAATATCAGCCACTGTGGAAACTGGTCTCTGAGTTTCTCTGTAGTTACCGGCAAGCACATTTCATTCTTCCTTTCTCTTTTTAGTAAGGTGCAAATTTGGTTCAATAATTTTTTTCTGCATCTCTTTAAATTCTCTATCTCAACTAAGTTTGAATAAAATGTCCAGCTTTCACTATTTCCTAATGCTCTGGTATTACGTTAAGAGTTAACTGGGGTGAAAAGGCAACAAGAAAGCTTGCCAGAGTACAGCTAGAGAATTTCATGACAATTAGCACTGATTTGCACTACAAGAATAGAAAGAAAAAAAAAAGAAGTTTTAAAGGGGAAAAAAAGCTACTCACACATACCCAACCCAGAAAAAGCCTCCAAGTACTAGCTGAAAATGATAGCGTTATATGACAGCAGAAACACACCAGATTAGCCAATTAGCATTCACCCAAGAAAAGCTAGTGCTTTGGAGGGAGGGGAGAAAAGGAACTCATCAACAGTAATATCAACTTTACAATAGCCTTGACTGGTTATCTACCCAAAGGAAATGCTACCTCCTCACTTTTTTGTGACCCTCTCAACAATTCTGGGGGAAAAAATGTTAGTTCAACATTATCGCAAGCCAGAATATGACTCTATTTATGTGACAAGTTGACAACATACAATTTCATGCTTGTTGAACTGATCGGTGTTATATATTCACTGTGAATATTATGAAGCCTCACCATTATAAATATGAAACAGTATACACTTATTCAAAGTAACTCCAGCAGTGGCAATTTATAGCTTGGTTGTTTGTGTTCTTATGAAGTCCAAATGCCACCTTAAGAAGCTGCAGCTCGCAGAAACAGATGTGCAGTGTGACTGCGACCAAAATGGATTGACGATGACCTATGTGAAAGCAGGCTATTACATTTTGGTCTGCATGGCAGCTGACACTGGTTTGTATTTAGATATGTGACTCTTGGGAACACTGTGTCCTTAAAGCTCTGTTTAAACATGGGCCAAGACATTTGTCTATTGGACTAATTATTTTACCACCCTTCTGTGGCAAAGATCACTCCCCCCCCCAAAAAAAAAGGATATGAGAGAGTGTATATGCACACACACAGGCACACACTCTCACTACGCTTTATAAAGTTACAGCAAGGACTTTAAACCTTGGTCATGTCAGGTGAATGTTGGCAAGATTTCCAGAATGTCTGCATAACAGGATTGTACCACTTTCTTGATCAGGTGCCTGAGAACAGGACAAGGCCACAAACCATCAAATCATAAGCTGTCACAGCAACTGCTTTTGGTCAGGTTTTTCCTCCTCTTCCCTACCCCCTCCCTTTCTTTCTCTTAGCAAGCTTCAACCAATTTACAAGTGTTCGCTTCCACAAGGACAAATTTGGAAGAGTGAAGAACAACACAATTTATCCAAATGTGGGAGGAAATGAAGGAACCAGGCACCTTGCTAAAGCTAGATATCAAAAATTTGCATAAGTAGTTTTGCAACCACAGAGGTGCTATTTGGAACAAAATAAATTGCTTGTATTGTATGCAAGGGCACAAACCTTGACCAACTTTGCGGTGTCTTCTCTGCTTGTACACTTCTTAAGCACATCCAGATATTCCCACTAAGAAGTTCAAGTTAGTATCCCTCAATAGGGAGACCTAAAAAGATAATTGTTTGTGGACTTAGAAGTCTTCAGCATCTTTGAGAATTAAGAAACATGAGTCCAAAATATGCGAAATATAGAATTAGTTCTCCAGGATGTTCTTGTAATTCTTTTGTTTCTTTTTCATTTATTTGCTTAATATTAGGTCATATCCCTAGCTCTTTTTTTGAGATCCAGCACAGAAGTCAGTGACTGGAATCCTGGCTCTCTTTTGAAACATTTGAATTAACAGTGTTTTGGAATTTCCTATTCTAACAAAGTTTGCTATCCAAAACCTGTATCTCTTTCTACTTTTCCTGTTGGGATAAAGTGAAGGTGTTGTCGGTCTGTCTAGTAAATCCAACCTACGAGATAACATAATCACATACATTCATTTCTCAGGGACCTTGGCGGCTCTTATCTCCTTGCTTTTATGATGTCTTATGAACAGCCAGGAATAGTAATTTGCAGCCTATTTGTAAAGCCATCTTAGTCTGAACCCAGCCTTCTCTTTTATCACCCAATGATATTCTTCAGCTAAATCCCATTCGCCACAGCAAAATTTGCTCTGTGATCCATTTTAGAATAATATAAGTATTCTCTGTGTGTATGGAACATATCAAACACGTAATGGAAGGTAATTATCATTTCAATGAACTGTTTATTAATAGAAGATGTTTTGTGTGCTTTGCTTAGATTTATTGCTATGCTGCCCACTGTACATTGTAGCTTGAAGCTATTTAGTTCACGTTCATCAGCCTCTCAGGCAAGCAGCTCTGCTGTTCACACAGTTCTGGTTTTTCTATGTGCTTTTTTCAACTTTATTTTACCATTATATCACCTAGAACATTAAACACAATGCTCAAGTTCCATGTGTTAAATCACAATTGCTTTCTACTAAAGTTCCAAGCTACCCATTTTTATTAACAGTTACTTTATTAAATCCTTAATAACACAGATAGAATAGTTAGTTAATTTGTGTGTTGAGCCATGGATGTTAATTTGTAAACATAATAACATACTGCAATCATTTGCATAATGGCATTTTAATCTTTTTAGTAAAAGCTGTAATTCCCTACAAAGTACACTGCAGTAGAAACTAAGTGACTATTGGTAATAATACAAAAGGCCTTAAAATTCTGATCCTATTATAGTGTTGGAACATACCCAAACTGCTTCCATAATCTCTGAAATGTTACTGTTCTCTGATTTAGGTGTCTGTGTCAAGAATAAAAATGAAGTATAACTGGTAGCAGTAGACTATTTCCTAAATGTAATTTAGTATTCACTAAGCACCAGCACTTTGCAAATAGCTCTGAGGCTTTCCTTCAAAGTTCAGAGCTCCAGCTATGCATATTGTGTGAGGAGGACCCTGGAACTCACTCTCAAGTCTGTGCTGAAGACAGGACTCTGATAAATCATGCTGATTTGGAGCAGGGAAGGGCATCGGCCACCAGGGATTTGGCTACTGAGTCTCCTTCCTCCTCTCTGCTCTACCAGCCTGATTGCTCCTCCTTGAACTGACGCTTCTGAGCAGAAGTTCAGAAAGAATGAAAAAGTGCAGTGAAGCTTTAAAAAAGCTAGTTTAAAAATACTCGATGGGGGCTCACTCTCTCTACAGCCCATTAACACTCATTGTAAGACTGCTCCCCACCCCACCCCCCCAAAAAAGGAAAGGAGAAAGAAAAAAAAAGTAGTTGTTTAAGTCAGGCCAAGTCATTTTATGCAAGATCTGGTAATTCATTAATCCATCTGGCTGCAAATCTTGAATGAATAACTTGCAGTAGTAATGGAGATGGTCAGGTCTACAAAATATTAGTGTTTAGAATCTGAAACTGTGCAAATCACTCTATCATTCTGGAAAAGAAAAGGCACAAAAGTATCTTCCATCATCACTTTGGGACAAATGGCTTAATGGATAAGAAGTCATTTAGCTTCAAACAACTCTGCCATTGCCAAGAATAAGAGTGTGTACTTCGTTGTGAATCTCTCTCTCCTTTCTCCTGCTCTCATTCTAGCTACAGTAAAGCATAGGATCCTGCCTTGCTTTCAAATGTACCTCTGAGCGCACAGTCTTAAAAATTAAAAGGAGGCCTAGTGCAGTGGCTCACGCCTGTAATCCCAGCACTTTGGGAGGCCAAGGAGGGCGAATCACGAGGTCAGGAGATTGAGACCGTCTTGGCTAACATGAGGAAAACCCGTCTCTACTAAAAATACAAAAAAAAAAAAAAAATTAGTTGGGCGTGGTAGCAGTCGCCTGTAGTCCCAGCTACTAGGGAGGCTGAGGCAGGAGAATGGTGTGAACCCGGGAGGTGGAGGTTGCAGTGAGCCGAGATCGTGCCATTGCACTCCAGCCTGGGCGACACAGCAAGACTCCGTCTCAAAAAAAAAAAAAAAAAAGAAAAAAAGTTAAAAGGAACCTGAGAGGTTAAGAAGAAAAAAATGGTCCTTACTGAAATTGTTTTACATCACAGGCAATTCATTTTATAAAACCCACAATAAAATTTTTCATTACTCAAAGAATAGGCACATAATTATAGGGACAAATTAACCTTGTTAGATGCGAAGTCTGGGATAGGGAATGGTGGAGGAACAATTTGGCTCTCTGCTTTAACAATGTGGTCTTTAATGTTCAGCTTTTTATCTGCTTTGTGTGTTGATTTCATCCAGAGGTGAGTCATCTGCTGGGCTGTGCTTCCAGGACCTGGCGTAGAGATAGTGGTGCATGGACAAATAAACACAGCAAGTGTATAAGGTCTCTACACAGACACACGGTTGCTATACAAATAGACAGTTGGTCCAATGCGGCACCCTGAACCTTGCGATTACTTTCACCTACACTATTATCTTTGAAGTAAATCTAAGAAGCAATGAGCTACTTTTTCCTGATTCTGCTCCAAGATTTCCTCTTTGTGAATTTGGGTCTCCACTATTTTGGCCCCAAAGATATCCAGGCAGAGTAACTCTGATGAACCAGTTGAGACTCTGGAAGGTTGGAAAAACCTACAATAAGCCCATAAAACATCCCAGTTTACTTTCTGGAGTGCCTAGAGTATCTGACATGAAATCATTGGTTTTTCCCATCCCAAAAAACAAAATAGCACTTTCTAAAATCATCGTGCCTAATGAAACATACACATTCTCACTTTGCAAACTGCAAATGGCTAAGAACCGAATCAACTTCCATTAAAAAAAAAACCAAACAAACAAACAAAAAAAAACCAGCAGCCAATCTCATCTCTCCTAGCCACACCTTCCATTAACAAAAGCCACCAGCAGGAAAGTTAGTGCCAGTGAAAGACGGTCATGTAACCTGCATCCTGTGAGTTGCTATTTATTAGCAAGGGTTGATGCCAGGAGACAGAGCCCTGTGGGTCAGAACTCCTGAGCCATATTTTTCCAGTGGTCAGCATAATGGCAGGGAAGAAATAGGGTGATAAACCAGATGTTCCCAAGATAAGCCAGATGTTATCAAGCCGAGAAGCCTAAAACAACAGTGCTTAAATGAGGTGTGTAGATGAACACACACACTCACAAACGAACAACACTATTTAGTCTCCCTGCAAGATAAGCCGACAGGAGAGGCTGAAAATAAAGCAGCACACAGGCTGGGTCAGATTGTTGCTTCCTGATTTGTGACTCTCCAAGATGAACATCTAACTGATTTATACCCAGAATTTGGAATTTTGTGGTAGACTACAAATGCAAAGATAAGTACAACATAAATTTTTTAAATTCTCCATAAGTCTCCATGAGTTACAACATTCTTCAATGTTCTTATGTTACAGCCAATTATCTCTCCACTTAAATGGCTATTATTTTCTTACTTGAAGTCTATGTTCTTTGTAAGTATCATTACCAAGTGTGGCAAAAATCTGGCTGTGGGCCGTAAATTTAATTTAAATGACAAACATTTATTGATTGCAAATTGGAAATCCCAGAAATCTTATAAAAGTGATTATTGTAAATTAATTCAGTCCTCCCACATAACAAAAAAGAATTTATTCTTCCAATGATTAAATTAAGGTGAGGTTGTGTATACATGCATTCTTTCTTTCTTGTCTATTTGTTTTGTTAAAATTCCAAGAGGTTTGCATTCATAGAAAAGTCTGTCTGGCCACAGGCACAGTCAGAAGCAAGAATTCATTACCATGGAAGGCTGCAGAATTTCCTCCAAGGAGACAAGTGAAAAAAAGCAGACACCACGTAAATTTGTGGATTGGGTTAAATATGTTCTGTCCCTGAGGCAGTGGAAAGATAGAGGGCCCCTTTGTAAAATGACTCACGAATGTAGGAAAGTACTTCAGCTCCTAAAGGTGAGCAGAAACTTAACCAGGAACGATATCCACGAGGTTCTGCTTCTCTTTGGAATATCTTTGAGTTAGCATTCCTTACCACCTCTCTCTCTATCCTAACTCAGAGTTATCAGTGCTGATGGAATTTTCCTTCAAGGTACTTTGAATCTGTTCCCTGAATGCCACCCCCTCTGCTATCACCTTGTCCCTTCCCTGTACCTGTATCATATTGGGTTTGGAATGCAGCACGGCCTGCTGTCTGATTTTCCGTATTTCCTACTTGCCTACACTTCTTAGGACTGTCAGCATTATCACTATTAAATACTACCTCCATTATGTTGATTTGCTAAAAATCTTCAATGACATCCTACTTTCTAAACAGACTCTAAACATTTCCAACTGGATTCTCATGACCCACCGTAATTTTGTACCTACCTTACATCCAAACTTACTCCCACTAATGTTGTGTTCCCATTAATATGTATTTTACTTTGAGTAAACCAAGCTCCTCACCTCCACATCCCCTCTATGAAAACACTTCCCTCTTCTCTTACAAGGCTTCATGAATTTATTCTTGCTGTTTATCTCCTCAACTAGAAATACACATACATACATACACACACATATATATGCATGCATATATGCATACATGAGCTTGCAATGTTTGCAAATTGCAAATATATATATAATCCTATGTAGGTACATATACATATATACATATACATGAATATACAGTCTTATATTGTTTTCCAATTGCTAAGAAATAAAAACACATGCATATACCTGTATATGTGTATACACAGCCTTGCATGGTTTCCTAATTGTTTTACATTTGTTCATCTTGCCTCCCAAACTAGATTTAAAGTCCTTTAGGACACAGGCCTTCTTTTGTGCTTTGTATATAATCTTCACATTACCTAACGCAGTTCATTCCGTCAATAAACATATGAAGATCAACGCATTCA
Organism: Symphalangus syndactylus; assembly: GCF_028878055.3. Lineage (NCBI taxonomy): Eukaryota > Metazoa > Chordata > Mammalia > Primates > Hylobatidae > Symphalangus > Symphalangus syndactylus. The sequence goes on from NC_072438.2 coordinate 31,652,105, forward strand.
TTATGCAACAAGTATTTGTTGAGTTCTTACTTTCTGCTATTTTCTAAGAAAATATCTAGAAAAATGTCAGTGAAAAAGACAGGCAGATTCCCTACTCCCCAAATGCTTATGGTCTGCTGAACTGCCAATATTTGTTATTTTTAACTTTTTGATAGGCACATAATATATGTCCATTTTTGCAAAATTTAGAATATAACTGAAAGCCAAATGAAGAAATGTAAAGTATCTATATTCCCACTAGAATAACCAAGTAGTTTTGAAAGCGTCCACATTCATTTCCTTGATGGCATACAGCAGGATAAGTTACACACAAATACAAAACCACCACTCACCCTTTTCTGCTACAAAGTTCACAGTTTCAGGCTTCCTGAGAGTTCCAGCAATGACCAAACATGAACGCTGGCTACAGCTGTGAGAGTCCTTCTCTCCCCACCAGCAAAGGCAGGCCTCAGAACGTATTACAAGTAATGACCTAGAGACGACTGCATTCTCACTTGCCATCATTCTAACGAACCCCAAGTAGCTTCATTCAGAAGTAACAGACGAATGAATGAAAGATGCCCATTCAGTTGTATCATGGAGGCATTAAAGCAGGTGTTAAAATAAACCAGGGACAAGGTTGCCCACAGTGACCCAGAAAGGCCAATATGCTATTTAAACTAACCCCATGCCATCCATCTTTACACACTGCTGTGCTGTAAAAGTAGTCCTTTATTCTCCTCCTTCAAACAATGCACAAAGGCAACAGAGGGAAGGAAGTTATGTTGCAATATTCTGAAACATAAATCTTGCTACCAGCCGGTCCAGGGACGCATCCTGTTTTCCTTACACATGGATCAGATTCACTGGAGGCTGTTACTTCTGAGCCTTTTGCCTTGCTTTTTAAAGTGGCTTCTGAATCGTACCTGGTCACCTGCATTTACACATCCAAACACAGGTTGCGTAAGCAGAGAACATTGTTTGTGTGTCCAGTTACTCAACCAACATGTGCCATTGCATGTCACTACCCCTCTGCCACCACCCAGAATTCCCTTTCTCAAATTGTGACATTCAGCTTCATTTTTTATCATTATTAAGTTTGTGATGTTAAATAAAAATTAAACTTAGATTCAAACATAAGGAAGAAACAAAAAGAAGAGATACATAATTTACTCTCAACATTTTAAGACTCTGCCACTCTATTATCTACCCCTAAATCCCACTTTCTGCTTTGATGAGAATTCAGAGAGCTGATGGCCAGTTTCCAGTGGTGTCTTTGACATGCTACTTGAGTCAGGGAAAAGCATTTAACTACTCAGTGCCTGATTTTATTCTGGGAATCCAAAGTAGATAATGCTTGTTATTGTCAGATCAGAGACAGCAGAGCCCGTGACTGTTTAACTTGCTCAAGTACAAGGCCTTCTCAAATGTGATGAGGCAGGGCTTTGCAAATTGGAAGAAGGTGAGTGCAGGTGAAAAGTCCACTGTGAGTGCCTGGCCCTGGGAAGGCACTTCCCTGAAATGCTGCTTTGGTAGAAGCAACACAAACCTGTGGCCATGAAAGAGTTATCTGGTTTCATATGAACCTTCTTCACAGGGAACACCCAAATTTAGAATGTCACCTCTGCTTAAAACACACTTTCCTTTCGCATTATAGAAAAGATGCCTGAGTTTAACACTAGAGGGCAAAGAGTGGAGGTGTCCTCACACCATGCAAATACTCCTGAAGCTGCTGCTGTTGGTAAGGGCATTGCCACATACGACCTTACCCTTTGCCTAGATAAAGAATGGGCTTTGTGACATCAGAGAAAACTGTTATGGGAACTTACCTAAACAGCCACTTTTGCCCTCTGACACTAAGAGAATACCTGACATATTAGTCCTGGAGCCCCAGGCATCCTGATATCGTTATATGACTTCTCATTCTTTATATCCAGTACCTTACTATGTCTTCTCTCAGAAATCTAACCAATTAATCATTAGTAATTTATAAACGGGCAGTCTGTGACTTTTTTTAAAAGCAGGGTTTTTCAACCTCAGTGCTTTTTTCATTGGAGGCTGAATCATTTTTTGTGATGGGAGCTGTCCTGTATGCTGTAGGAAGTTTAGCAGCATCCCTTGTCTCTAGTCTCTACCCAATAAATGCTCGTAGCCTCCCCTTGTCCCCAGTGATAACAACCAAACATGCCTCCAGACATTGTCAAATGTCCCTTGAATTGGGGTGTCGGGCGGGGACAACTGCCTTTGGTTGAGAATCATTGGTCTAAAAATGACCTAATGAAAGACTAAATTAAATGAACTTCTGTTTTAGAGTGCTGAAAATAATTTTATTAGCATAGAATATGACATAGGGAGACAAAAAGGGTTGCATGGCATATATTAAGCACCTACATGTAGATAATTAACTAGATGCTGAACCAAGTCTCCTGAAGGTATAAATGTGAAGTACCTCTCACAAATACCACAACACAAAATACAGGGACATAAAAGTTATGGAGGAAGTTGTATTTTTTTTAAAGTAGTCCACCAGAGAGGCATTGACTCCTATGCCATCTCCCCCTACTGCTAAGTTATTCTCTAGCCTCTACAAAATGCATGGCATTCACCTGATATGAAATAGCTGATTTTTAGATAAGAGGTCTATGGAAATGGACATTTTTTAAAGCACTGTTTATTTAATGCAGCATGACTTAGAATGGGCCTGTAACCTGACAAGTGTACTGAGTGAGGAATGTTCAATTTACCAGTTCTAACTGGCCAAGTCCTCACATGAACTTTCTAAGACCCGGCTGAGAAGCCTGGGAAAGTAGAACTAACCACAACCTTCAGTGTTTCCTCCACCTTGTTCTGTCTCCCCAGTCCAAACTCTACTACCTTAAGCATTCTTCTAAAACCCACTTAATCTCCAGAGGTATTACAAAATCTCAGCCATCGGCAGAACCTACAGCCGTCTCAGCTCACCAGCTAACTCTACCTCCATGCCAACCAACACTGAAAGGAAAGATTCTGTTCTATTTTTAAATATATTGAGCAAAGAAGCAGCTTGATATGTCTTTGTAAAGGATGGCTGTCACCCAAATTCATGGGTTCTCTATTTTTATCAGGGATATAAACTTTGAAGTCTGAAAAATTTGGGGTTCAAATCCCAGGTCTTTATTGTCAACTGTGTGATTTGGGGAAAATCAAATAACCTCTCTGAGTTTCAGTGTCTGCACATGTAAAACAGGAATGATAATAATAGGACCTAACAATAGGTCGTTTTCAAGGACAAATGAGATGACATATATTAAGCATGAGTATACCGAAATGTTGGCCATTATTGTCATTACTATTATTGTTATCAACATTAATATATTCATCATTCACTCATGATTTAACAAACATTTATTCAGCATGTATTATATGCTGGGTTCCAGAAAAACTCAATTAATATTTTAAACTTGGCTTTCTTAAGACTCAGATTTCAACCAAATAACATGGAAGTATAAGAAATGTCTTTGCTGGTGAATAAGAAAAGTCCAGCACATAGTAGGTGCTCAGAAAACATTAGATGATGATGATGATGGCACTGGCGGTTGTGATAAAGAAAACTAGCTGATATGTCATTCTTCATTTAATTCACTTGCCAGAGTACTCACTAAATGTTTGCTCCTATAAAAAATAATGTATTTTCAAGTAAATGAGTACTGATCTTGTGGGAAAGAATTCCTTTTCTCAAAGTAACACTTTCATAGGAATAGATTAACATTCTTTATTACAGGGTAGGCTTATAATAAGGGTCCGGAGTCACGGAGGTAATTCTTGCTATTGAAAAGTAAATGAATTTTGACTGATTTATAAGTATACAGTAGATTAGTCGGGTTTAGAAATTCCCATTATATAAAGAAATTGGAGATATGAACCAAAAATATAATTAATAATAATAATCAAAAGAGCTCACCTAATTAGTAAAGTAAATAAAGGTAGACATCTACCCCCTTGGTTAAAAAGAAAGGCCTTCTTATTTATTAATTTATATGAGGTACCATTTATTGCTCATTCTTTCTGTGGGAAATAGACAGGAATAAACAGGTTTAGACTTTTGTTCTTCTTTGTCACTAATCTTTCACAATTATTTCAACACAGTTTAACTCACTCACAGTTGTTGATTCCTAGTCCCTAGTTGATTTATTTTTTAAATCTTTAAAAAAAAAAAAATGAAACATTTGTTTTCCAAACAATGTTTTTCCATAAATTAGAAAGTATGTAACTGTGATGAAAAGTCTTTTGATGATAGCAAAGTAAGAACTCATTATGCATTCAGGCCTATTACCATGTTAGTCTGGCCCAAGCCAAAGTCAATGAAAAATTAATGTTTCCAAAGGATGTCCTTACCTCAAATATGTTTGAAGGCTCATTGTTGTACTGATTGGATATTATTTCTGATTGGTCACTGCACCACTTGAGTCCACCCAGAAAGCTGTCTGTATCCAAGTCGTTCACATCTAGTTCAGAAAGATCAAGTTCAGGAAGATCTGGGCAAAGAGGCTGGTCTTCACCAACCAGAGCAGCACACTGCAGGAGGCAGAAAAAAAAATTTAAAAAAGCTTCCATTAACCACAGGAATTTATTAAACTGCAATAGCATGTGATAGGAATTAAGCCTGGTTAATTCAACGACACTACCAAAGCTAGTTTCTGGCACTTTAATCACCGGGAAAAACATCCTAAAATCTTTACTCACTTGGCTCCTGAAGGATAATTTCCCTGCTTTATTCCATCCAAAATCTACCTCCAAACACATGGTAAATACCATGCTCCATGAAGCCTTCTCCGATTCTTCCAGTTAGAAATCAACTAGATATTTTTGGACCTCTTTGTACAAAATCCTAGGTACCTGTTTGGTAGTTACTGCTTCCAAAGTTTTAAACTGTCTTATAGTTAACCATAATACAAACTTGATTTTACCTTGGAAATTTCATCACACATAATAGACACTCAATAAACTATTGCTAAATGGAAAAAGAACAGAGGAACTATACTAGGAAAAATTTTCTCCATTTACACTCCTTTTAAGCATTATAATCCACATAATTCATTTAGCAACTAATGATGCAAAGCCCTTTGACTCATCTGTGGTTCTCCTGAATTGTTATTTAAATCATTTACTCTTATTTGACTCTTCATGACTTTCTGGACTTCATCCTTAAAGGCAAAAGCAAGTTCCTTAAGATGAAGGACAAAAATCATAATTTTTTTTTTCTATACAGCTTTTGTATGTAACTTGCAAGATGTGTGTGTGTGTGTGTGTGTGTATGTGTGTGCATGCATATGTGTGTGTACGATTGGAATCACCTAGTACCTGGAAAAGAAAACTCACAATAGCATACCATCACTATATTTTGTTCATTATTTATGTATATCTAAACTGTGCTCTACGTGAATTCAAAATAACTATTTTTGTTTAGAGTTTTAAAATAATTTCTACATATTGAGAAGTTTAAAATATCTTCTACCATGGCTGGGCTGCTTATCACCAAGATTATTTTAGATTGTCAAAGTATTTCATCCCCTTACATGAAATAGACAGTCTTTTAACTGTTTTACCATGTGGCTTTTGGAGGCAAGTGGACTCCCCTTACCAATGAGGTGGTCTCCTAAACTTGAATTGGCTACCTAACCGCTAATGTCAGTCTGCAGACAGTAAAGAACACTGCAGGAACTCCTATTGCAGGGGTCTGACATTGCCAGAACAGTAAGGACTTCATCCATCTGTAAGTGGGGGTGTCTACATCAGGAGGCATACACTGACGCAGCACCCTCATGGCCCTGCCTTCCAAGGTCTGGAGAGATGCTGTGAAATTATTCACATCCAGGCAGCAGTTAGGCATAAAATGAAAGATGCTCTTTGACATTTATATTTTGAATGAAATAAGTTTTATGCAGATTTTCTTTCTCAAGCACCCCTGTTATCCCTGGCAGGGATTCCTAGCAGGCCACATTACACAGGTCATATGCAGCAGCGTGATCAAAAGCAACACGCTGAGAAGTAAGTACTGGGTAATGGAGTCAGCAGTTGGTAAGGGGAGGATGGGGGGAGAACGAAAATCATTGCCATCCTTTTCTAAGACCATTGGACCCCAGTGAGATCCCTGGCAGCAGGGACAAGGGAATGCAAAGAAAGGGCCGTCCTCACCATCAAAACTCTTTCCTTATCATTTTATTGGTCTTTCCTTTTATTATCTGAGTTAGCCCAAAATTACAGGTCAGTATACTTGACAAGGCATATAAGTAAGTGGAGGCTGGGCTGAAGAGATCTCGTTCTGGTACAAGGCTCATATTTGGTTGTGGCTGTAACACCGCCCAGACTCCATTCTTGCCCACACAGCTGATCCTCCAAGCCCAAACACACTATCTTAACTTTTCCTCAATGTCACCAATTCAGAGATAGGGGGAGAACTTTTTCAATGGTGCAAGATACACTAGGATTTTATAGGGGCATAGTCTTTAAAAAAAAAAAAAAAAAACGTGAACAACAAAAATAGCAACACAAAAGTAAAAATAATCAAGAAAACGTAGGCTCTCTATGTATGGCTTCAGTTCCTGTTGTGAAACTTTGGAACCAGCCATGTTTTGGAATGCTAAAGTGGCATACTGATTTGTGGACAACTTCTTGTTGTCCCTCTCTTTAACTGCCCTCTTTGGCATGACTTGTTCAAAACCCTTTAACCTTCCATAAATATGTATTTTTAAATAACTTTTGAAAACCATTGAACAGACCAGGTCAATTTGTTGTGTTGGTGCTATCTTGTCATTTACATATTCCTTTCCTTCCTCTCACTTGTTCACTCATGCTCTGTCTCTCTCTCTCTGTTTGTCTCTCTCTCTCTCATTTTGCTTTTATGTTATGGTTGAGAAAAGTGCATGCATTCTTGCCAATGTTGACATGCTAATAAAATCCGTGCTTCTGAATGTGTCTTTATCCTGCTAATCTAAAACACATTAGTGGTAGCAAGTGTTCCTGTTATTAATTTATATTTGGCCTTTGGACAATGCCAGACTTAACAGTCCAAGCCCTGTAACTGTCCTCATCTGACATGCTGATATTTACTGTTTCCCTATACATCTGTAACAGGTGTGCTTTATTGCAATTACACAGACACATTCTACTGCCTCTTTGCAACTATGACAGCTATTTCACAACTGTAGCCTCAATTTTATAATAAGATTTAAGAGGATAAAGCAGTCACTAAACACAAAAGGCTAATTATTGTATGTTATTTCACCCCAACAGACTTTTCTCTTAGTTAAGGAGCAGACAATAAATTAGCTTAACTGCACTGATGATAATGAATCATTATAATTAAGTATAATTCTCCATTAACCTTTTGGAGGTTTTTGTGCCATTGATGGTAAATTTTAAAGAGAGAGAGAAGAAGGAGTGGACTTGGCCACATTAATTATATTAATGAAAAAAGAAACTCAGTTCTTAAAAAAAATTAGTTAAGACAGGGGAAAGGAGGTGGAGAGAGGGGCAGTAAAGAATGACAGTCTTAGTGGGGTGTATGTCATGTGAATTGTCTCTATCAATCTTAGTAACCTTATTGTACATCACCTTCATTAAACTGTGAAACACAGGGCACTCCAAGTAGCTACAGTGATATAGGCCTTTATTAACCAACGTACTACCCTGTCATTATGTGCAAAAGGGCATAATACGTTTTAGGATGACAGCAAACATTAATGATTCAAAAAATGAAAACTGCCAACACTACCTGCTGCTCATAATATTTTATACAGGCGGAGGTGATTCCCAGAGCCGCTGCCATGTAGGCAAAGCTTCTAGCAGCTAGCTGCCTGTGGTGCAACAGAGAAGTGACTGGCCAATCTCAGCCGACTGGCGACTCCATCCATGGCTGGACAAGTAGCCAAGACCTTTCCTCCTTAAGAAAAAAATTTAAAGGCCACTGTTCTAAATGCTTCTGATGCTTATTTGAAAATGACTGCAGGAATTCCAATGATTAAAATAAATCTTCCTTATTTCCATATGATCTAGTTCCTCAATCAACTCCTAACAGCATCAGGAATAATACATGATGGAAAAATGAAACTACAGCAGCTGAGACCCACAGTGCCAGCCAGACAACCACCCACAGGACACTCCGGCTACTCAAAGACAATTAGGACTTTGAAGCCACTTATAACCCTGACTCATAATGGCTACAGGGCATATGAATTATCCATATCTATTCCGCCTTACCAAGAAATCAGAACAAGATAACAATTACAATCCACAAATACGATCTACCAAGGCAAGGGAGGGCAAATGGAGCCAACATTTGCAAACCCAGCAAAGAGTTAAGAATCCCGGGCATGCCTCGCTAGATAGGAAAAATGCATTCACCGACGGCCTTGGCCAAATTATTTTCACTTTAGATGTGTATCGCTGCACCACATGGACATCTTATTTAATCAAATCACGTGTGGGCTTGATCCTCCCCCTTACCCTACGTGCCCCCAGCTACCCAGAGGAAACACTCGCAGTCGTTTGCCAGATTCATTGTTAGCAGCTGGGATCCTCCATGCAATTCAATTTGAGTCCATCTCACCAGAGTCCACAGAAAGTTTCGCTTGTTTCCCAAGTTGCCCAAACTTTCCTTCCGAGAACATTCCATTGTGCTGAATGCAAACACGCAGAGGTCCTCCGTCCTCCCACTAGACTCCAGAGATTACGAGGAAACTGCTTGCGTTATTTTCCCCCTGTATGAATTGTAGCCAGCAAAGACTGTGGAATTGATGTATTGCTGTCTATTTTTACACTAGCAGCGAGCAGCTCCACACACAGTCCTGCATAAACTCTATTCTCCCTCGGCTTCAGGCAGCTCTCCGTGGTACAGGAAGATTTAACCATTGGCTTCCCTGCCACCGACGCGAACGGAAAACCTTGCACTGCCAGGCATTTCTTTTTATTCGCTGGCCAAATCTTTCAACCACGTATAGTTTTAAAGGAAGCAACATCGTTGTTTTGTGTTCTGTGGGAAAAGCAATCTAAAATAGCCCAGCAGGATTATTTAGGATTTTGTAAGTTCTCTGATGAACAGAGACAGAAGGGGGGAAAAAATCCGGACTAGAGTCAAAATGGGCTATATTTGAACACATCCATTTTAATATTTTTATCTTCGTCTTATTATAAATAGAAATGGCATCTTTCCAACCAGGCCACTAAACACCACTGGAAAGACTTCAGCTTCTGATTCATATCAATATCTTAGAGCATAAATATTGCATATGAGTAGAAACAGTGCCAAAGTCACATGGAAAGAGTTTCTAACTGCAACAGATACTGATGACAGCAGCTAAGCTTTGATTTGCTCAAGGCATCTCAGAGCCACCTTAAAATAGCAAACTTATTGGAGTTAAGATAAGATTGAGATTCCCTTCTAAAAGCTCCTGCCTGGACTACTTTCCGGGCTCCTCTCTTTGCCCAAGCCCATCCCCCCTTACAGGAATAATAGCATCTGAAGGAAGCGTCAGTCCTGGCTGCAGCGCCGAGCCCTGCCCCAGCTCACCTCGATGTCACTCCATACAGACTCAGAGTCCTGGTTGCACATGTCCCACGCCATCCAGCTCTTGAATGACGCCAGTCAAGCTTTTTCAACTCCAATCCACAGTGACACAGAGCACACACTCATGCAGGCAACCAGCCCCTTACTGAGAGTGAACTGAAGGCACCTGTCTTACTACAGTCCCCAGTCACATGACAAAGCTATTAAAAAGTAGGCTGGGCTGTCACTCACCCAGCCTCCCTTCCCCTGTGCAGCTTGCTGCTCTAACTCGTGACGTCACTCAAAGGCAGCCCTCTGCCTCAGTGAAGTAACGCTTTAAAAAAAAAAGAAAGAAAAGAAAAAAGAAAGAAAGAAAGGAAACACTTGGACTTTTGGAGGCTTCAAGCATCATGCTGTGATTAAAGCCAGCTTTGAATGCCACAGACTCTAAACGGAGCCCTGGCCATGTAATAACCAAAATCCCCTGCAATCTTTTTTTAATTTATTTTCCTTCCAAAACAAGCAAGTGTCAAAGCTCCCTGTTTCATGACAGAGTAACTATATTCTTAGCTAAAATGTGTATTCCCCAAGAACTCTTTAATTCTAACATCTCCAAGTGGACTCAAGCTCAGTTTGGGACTAAAGCAAGAGCTTATCACATGATGCATTTTTATGAGACATTTTCTCATTGAGGGAGTGTTTGAAAGCGCAAATGGGGCTTTTTTTTTTTTTTTTTTTTTTTGCTTGTTTAATCCACAAAGTAGCCTGTATGTGTTAAGGTATAAACAAACTCCTCCACTCAGAATTCGGCTGCCCCCATGGCAGTAGGGAATACCAGCTCCCGAAGAGTTGCTGCAGTTTTCTTTGCTCCATATAAGGAGAACAAGCCACAAAACCCCATCCTTTCAGCTTCCTTCTAATTATTTCCATTTCTCTCATAGGCTCCCAGAAAACAAGTGTTAGTAAATACAGTTGCTGCTGCTGTGCTCAGATCAGCTTAGATTCCCAGCTCCTATTTTTCATACATGTAGCGTTTCCTCCCTAACTGCCTTAGGGTGCCTTTTTGAATAAACATTGAATTCCAACCCTAGTGCCCTGGGTTGTGTAGTTTGCATTTTGAAATCAAGAATGTCCGTGAACTGAGGGAAAAATACCAACACACTATTAGCAGAAATATTCAATTCCTGAGCTTTACTTTCTATTATTTTTCAGCTTGTACCTTGAGACAATGAGGGCTAATGCAGGTGCAACTGTTTTATGATGACACTACATATTGAATACATAACAAACTCAAGGTACTGGACACAGTGGAAAAACACTTCCTGTAATATGACAGTGGTCTGACTTAACCCTTCCAAGTTCCCAGGAGATGTACACGTGTATGTATCTGTGTGAATAAACATGTAAAATTTTAAACCCAATATACTTTTAGAATCAGCTCAATTCTTTTACTTGATAATAATTTACCTGAAAACAATCCCCCAGTTACCAAAACATAATTTGTAAAGCACTATTCTACTGAGGTTAATTTACCCTGTTCTTCATTGTCCATCTCCTTAAACAGAAAAACATGGTGATTTGCCCTAACACATATTTTAAATATTAAGTTTCTCAAATATTAAAGTGAAAGAAAGAACAAAAGAAACAAAATACCAGCAGACTGCTGCTTATTTCAGACCATACATATTATAAGAGATTTGTGTGCTGTGATAGCTTCAACAAGTTGCTAGTAAATTCCCAAATAACGTAAGGAAGTTGACAGTTTATCATTACTGGGCATAAAAAGGTGGCCAAGAGCTTTGACACTTTAAGTTTGCTGAATACAGTTCACAGGCACATTTTCCCTTTTACAAACAGCAGAAAATTACTGTAGTTTTAATTTTCTAATGAAAGAACAGGAAAATACAACCTCGGGAATGCTTTTATACAAGCAATTAGTGGCATTACTCTGCACTCCCCACAAAGAAACACTAATTTTCTTCCCAATTATATTCTGATTTAATGTAAAACTTCAGTAAATTATTAAAATTCAGGACAAAGGTCATTGGCTCTACCCTCAACGATCAACTGTGAAATAATATTGGTCACCTGGCCAAGAAGAGTCAATGTTTATTAATTATTATCATGTGATTCTTCCACTGTGATATTCACTGATACTTTTATTTGTGTTTATCCAATGCTAGATATTCATCATATTTTGAAAACCTATTCACATCTTTTAGAGATGTTCTTTACATTAGAACAGGCTTGTTATAATTTTTGATATTCTAACCTGCCCAGATTGTATTGTTAGGGTTTTCTTACTTTTTGCCATCTAATTCTACTTCTAAAAAATCAAATCAGCACATGCACTGAAACCAGAAGTGATTTCAAATACACTTGTTTTTTCTTCACTCTCACTATCACAAAGAGGATGGAATTCAGAAGTAACAACATTTAAAGGACTTATAAACTACAGTATATTGCATTTTCCCCTCAAATTTCTATTACTGGACAAATCAAAATTAAATAGATTCCTAGGATAAATTAGAGTGCTTTCCACTACTTTTTTTTTTTGTCTTAAAACTACAACTGTAATGAGAGAGATGTTTTAGAGGTTTTATAATTTTGTTAATTAACTCTTCAGATTAAAATTTTTCTTCTGTCCAGTTTTTTTTTTCTTTTCTCAGGAGAACTTATATTGTTCATTGCTCACCAACCTTGGTTTTTTTCTGGTTCCCTGGGCCATTTCTCTGTTTAATTCTCTCTCTGCTTTGACTATTTCTCTCACTCTCTACCCACAGCCCTCCTTTCACCCCTTCGTCAACTCTATCTCCAAAATTTCCAAATATCTGGTTTCAGACAACAAGGATCTATTGAAACCTTACTGTGTGCACAGCCATGTATCACAAGGACTGCCAAGGAAGCATATGACATGGACACAAGAGAGCTTACAATTTTAGGGGGATGACAGCCCTTAAAAATGGAGAATAATTTGGTATGAAAAACCAATGTCACTTGGATCAATACCCAGATTCCTCTTCTACTGCTTAAAACACACCCTGGTGAGGTACAAGTTCCTTTCGTTGACCACTGCAGTTCACACCCAAATCAAACCCATTTTTTCTCAACAACAGAAAGAGGTATTTATTAACATCTGCTGAGTGCTCCTAATGTTGCATATCTACACAGAGCCTACATTCCATCCTGATAATTTCTCCCCTCTGTAGTTCTGTTAACATTTTCCAGAGTTTCAGTATTAGTAGAGGCAGGAGAATCTATCTCGAGTTGCTAACAAAGAGAAAAAAAAACCTCAAGAGAATAATTCAATTCTCTAACAAATATGTTGAATGAAGTGTATAACATTTGGGTTTCCTTCCTCACTCCTACTCCAAATTAAAGGCTTTTCCCATCCCTCCATATTTCAGACAACTGCCGATTTCTAAAAATTAGAATCAAATTCAAACCCCCAAACTCGAAAACCTCAGACAATAGCAAAAACAACTGGTTTTGTTGTCTATATTGAATATAGGTGATTTCAGACGCAAACTCAGAAGAGCCATTAGGATAAATATATTTGTTCACTTGTTTTTATAAGTTTATAAGTTTTTATTTTAACAAAACAAACAAAAAACTACCAGACTGCTGCTTCTTTCAGATCATACATATTATAAGAGATGTATCTACTGTGATATCTGCAACAAGTTGCTAGTAAATTCCCAAATAACATAAGGAAATTGACAGTTTATCATTACTGGGCATAAAAAGGTGACCAAGAGCTTTAACATTTTAAGTTTGCTGAATACAGTTCATAGGCACATTTTCCCTCTTACACACAGCAGAAAATTACTGTAGTTTTAGTTTTCTAAATCAAAAAAGAACAGGAAAATACAACCTCGGGAATGCTTCCATACACACTATTTATACAATAACTACGTAAGAATATATGTATGCAGAAAATTCTCAAGAAAGAAAGTTGGAAAGCAAAACATATACAGCAGACCACGTATGGGCTAGACATTAAGGTCAGCGCTTCATATACCACATCTCAATCAATTTAGTCCTCCAAACTATCCAATAAAGATGACCTGTGTACCCATTTTACAATGGAGAAAAATAAGGCTGGGCAAGGTTTAGAGGGCAGCTGGAAAGAGCATGCAAATCGCTGAAAGTCTTTCTAGGAAGAACTAAAGTTTCATCCATAAGAACAATAATCATCCTCAAATCAAAGCCATAGCAAAGACCCCGGAGGCAACTTTATAACTGAGGGACAGTCTACATAGCTGGAAACCAATACTCCTGGGAATGCTGCCTGCCTAGAGCATTCGTCCAGAAAGCAAAGGGGCCTGCCTAGAATTGCTAATATTTTTCAAGTTAATCATTGTTAACAGGCATTCAATTGCTTGCTTTTAATTCCTAGAGGGACTAATTGATCCTGATACCCCACATCAGTGTCTAAACACATGCTTTGGGCTTCTGGTTAGAAGCAGAGATTGCGTAGAACACAAAAGTTGGTAGCAGGATAGGATATAACAAAGACTTCTATTCTATAAATACTTTAAAATTAAACCTCATTTTGCTCGAAAAAAATGCCACAGTGATGTCCATGTGAACAAAGAACCTTTGAGGAAATAACTAGAGGAAAATCAAGACAGCTTGAATGTCTCCTAGCATTTATTTTTACTTTTTTAATAAACAAGTTATGATAGACAATCTCAGCAAAAACATCTCTCATCTCCAGTAAAACCTTCTGCAGATCGGCTCTATGGAACTGAGTCAGCCTCTATTTTAATTTGGACCTCAAAATGTGCTTTTGGTGTTTTTCATATTAGAACAAAAAATAATATGAAAATTAATCTGAGTTGCAGTCAATTGGACTAATCAAAACATAAAGCAACAATTGTGCTTATTAAGCACAGAAATAAGAGATAATAAAAGGGTGGTTAAAATCTGATTTTGTCTGATGTTCAACTGTGTTGTATTTGTGAATCTACATTTTCATTTACCTTAATTATTCCAGGTTAATTTATCTATAATGCAGACAGTTATTGATTATTTAGATGATAAATGTTCAATAGGATTATCTAGCAATGTTTTTTTTTTTTAAACTGGAACTGAATAAGGCATACTACATATTGTCAAATTTGGCACTATTTAAAATTTTAAAGTGCTACTGAACTTTAATACGTAATATAATATTTCATTTACTAAGAAGGATTTTTTTTTTGCACTAGCTGAAGTTAGTAAGGGCCAGGGAAAATTGAGGTACACAAATTGTTAAACTGAAAAAAAAAAAAGGCAATCAAACTGTTCCCCTGATACTTATTTTTTAGCGCTTGAGTCCTAATTAGCTTAGCTTTTCTCGATCTTAGGGAAACAAAACAAAACAAAACTGTATTTTGCAAATAGTCTCAAAAGGTAACAATAAATAGATATATTTTTTCTTTTTCTTTTTCTTTTTTTTAATACCACCAGGCAGTCTTGGAAGGATTTTTGGTTATTTGACTTGTGTTTCTGTTATGGGTTTTTCCAGTGCTTTGATGTTTGAATTTTGCTCTAACAAAACTGATATGTATATACATATATCCCAAACATGTCAGAGAGGTAGAAGGGAAATAAATTCTCATCTTAAGAAGCAATTAGCTTTGAGGTCTAAGCTCAGTTTTGTGGTGACAGATAAACTCTTACTTTATATTTGCTAGCCCAATTAGACACAAGATTTTTAAGAAAACATCCTTAACCAAGACAACCACTTCTAGGATTGACCTCTACATTTAGCAGCTCAATCGAAAAATAGATGTCAGATACTACCGGTAGGATTATACTGGGTATAATTTTTATACAGAGCAAGCAGGCAATATATATTCAAAACTTTTAAAAACCTCATAGACCTAGAAAATCTACTTCTAGAAATTCATCCTGAGGCAAAAATAAGGGAATGTGTACAGAGATTTTTCATATGAGAATGCCCAATGCGACATTATTTGTATTATTGAAAACTTGAATGCAATGTGAATATCCAACATTAAGTGACCTGGTTCAATAAATTATAGAGATGTATATACATATATATATTTATTTAATGTTATCATTAAAATCTGTTGTAAAATATATTTAATAGCATAATGGGAGAGTGTTCAAAATATATTGGGGTTTAAAATGAAGCTTGAAAAAACTACAATCATGAAAAGTTTACCTGTAAAAATATATCTTCAGAAAGAAGAGGATAAGGAGGAAATATAACAAGCTGTTAGTAGTGGCTGATGGCATTATAAGTACTTTTTAAGTTCCTTTATGTGAGTGTGCCTTTCTGTAATTTTCAAATTTTCTCTTATAAACATGCATGACTTTTATATTCAGAAGAAGAAGAATTATTCAGTTTTGAGAGGAACAGAGAGATTCAGTATTAAAGCCATGCCTGCTTAACATACTGGGAATGTAGCAGATAGAAATAGCCCCTGACGCCCCATATTGTATCTCAAATATTCATCATATGTTTAAAATGAAGCCATTTCTGCCTGTCACACCAAGTCCAACAGCTACTCCACTTAGGATGCAAAGCTCATGAGCAACACTGAGGGAAGTTAGTACCTGGTATACTTAGAAATCCCAGAATTATGGAGAGAAGGAAGCTATCAGCTCCTATCAGCTTGCCTCAGAGGTAGACCCAAAACCACTATCCCCCAGACACCACTACCATCTTCCCTTTGTTTCTCAATCTGAAATTTAATCAATTATTAAGTCAATTTTCTCTTTAAAAATCTTAATTAGCCCGGGTGGGGTTAAAGAAACTTCATTCATTTATACAATAGTAAATATTTTCAAGAATGGTATAAATAAACTGGTAAGAATAATTCTCGAGAAGAGGGTCTACCAACTAACTGGGAAAAAAAGGAGGGGCCACCAGCAAAGGCTTAGGGGAAGAGTGTTTAGAGACATGGCTTCCACTGGAGATGATTGAAATTGATTTGACCAGGAAAATGCAGTCCCAATTTCAACCCGGTGACAAGCAAGTAAATTTCTGGAACACAGCCCATCCCTAAATGTGAAACAACCTGTGTAAATGCTGCCATGTTGCAGGCCCGTGCTTGGGCAGAAAGCTCATGTTTGGCTTCTCAAATATCACAAGAGGGGATAACTCACTTCTTTCCCCTGGAAGGTCAACTATATTCACAGGAATGAAAGCTTTATATCAGCCAATTTGATTTCATGTTCTCAAATTTCCTGGGCCTTTTCTGCAGATCATTCTTCCTACACGTGGGTGTTCGTTATTTTGACCATTAAGAATATTTGTAAGAAGAGGGGTAATGAGGTTGAAACCAAAATCAGCCAGCCTTATGAGATTTAAGGTGAGTACCGGAGGCTCAAGTTTATCTGACAGGTGGAGTCATTTTGAGGATCTTGATTCAGCCCAAAATGAAAGGAGAATGCATGATAAGAAGAACATGGCCCTCATTCAGCTATGTCACTTGCCAGCTCGACTTTAGGTGGTTCATGTAATGATACTGAGCCTTGGTTTCCTTATCTGTCAACAAAGATGGCCAGATTCAATTAAATCAAAGATCTCTGCCAGATCTAAAATGCAGTGATGTGCCTGTCTTGACAGAGACAGACAACACAGGAAGCCTTCTTTGCACAGGGTGAATCCAAATGTCTCATTTCACAAAGATACCGGAAATCAGAGATGTTGTACAAGAAAGGCAACTGGCGCTCAGTGTTGCTGAAAGAGCACAGCTTTATCATTTTCCTTGCAATACAGATATTTAACCACTCAACCGTTCTAGAAAAAGAATACTAGAGAACTTGTGAAATATAATACTTTCAACCACAGGTATTGGCTCTGAGAAGATCAGCTTCCTAGAGACCTGCATTTCTTACAAAGTTCAGGTAGCTGCCCAGAGAAACAGTGGGTTTTCATCTTGTTTATCATTAATTCTGGAAAGTAGCACGAGTCATATGTAAGACTGAGTCCCTGCATGCACAGCAAGTGTGAAAACCACACAACTGATGTGGTAGTCATTACATGTGATTTAGAAATGGTGTCACCCAGAGAGAGAAGATTTAGAAAGGAGGGTGGATATTATACTCAGGGTTTTGTAAATAAGAATAAGGTCTATAGCAGCTAAGGAAATGAGAGCTTAAAGTAACATCCTTTCCTCCTAATACGAGAAGATTCTCCTTAAATAAGAAGCTCATTATATTTGGTAAAAGATTGTACATATTTTTAATTTAGAAGGGATCAGCTGAGATATTCAAGTAGGGTGTGGAGGGAGGAAAAAAGGTCATATGCCTAATATTTTACCATAACAGTATTAGCAAATGTATTAAACCAAGACCATATCACAGGACAGCATTTCCTTTTCAACTGTTTCCTTTGTACATACAACTCTATTGAGTGAGAGGTAGGAGATGTATGCTTTGGTGCCACCTAAGACCAACCAGCTTAGAGGTTTTCCTTTAAGGTTGAGTGAATTAGTCACAGGAAAACTAACTTCTCTACCAGAAATTAGGAGAGGGAGCACTGACAACATAGGAGTAAGGAAAGTATGACCAGGTAAATGATAAACCTCAGTCAGGACAATGCCTTGATAAACCCTCAGCCATTCTCACACAATACTGGGTTCTCACTAGCAGTATTCACTGGCATTACATTCACATTTTCCTGCAACCACGAAGAAGAAGCAATAAGAAAACTAACATAAGAAACACAAGAGGGGATAACTCACTTTCTTTCCTCTGGAAGGTCAACTATATTCATAGGAATGAAAGCTTTATATCAGCCAATTTGATTTCATGTTCTCAAATTTCCTGGGCCTTTTCTGCAGATCATTCTTCCTACACATGGGTGTTTGTTATTTTGACCATTAAGAATATTTGTAAGAAGAGGGGTAATGAGGTTGAAACCAAAATCAGCCAGCCTTATGAGATTTAAGGTGAGTACTGGAGGCTCAAGTTTATCTGACAATCTGCAGATAGTGAGACTATCTGTGCTTGTGAGACAATCTGCAAAAAGAGGTTGATGAGAGATCCATTTTAAACAAGCCAAAACCTCTATTATTCTTTGAAGGGTCCAGATTGTACTTTGCACCAAGCAGATGATCAGAGTAAATTCTTTCTCTACCTCTTTTCAAAACAAAAATACATCTTTAACAATTTCTGAGGGGGATTTGTTGTTGTTGTTGTTGTTTTTGAGACAGAGTCTTGCTCTTTTGCCCAGGCTGGAATACAGTGGCACAATCTCAGCTCACTGCAACCTCTGCCTCCCAGATTCAAGCTATTCTCCTGCCTCAGCCTCCTGAGTACCTGGGATTACAGGCGTGCACCACGATGCCCAGCTAATTTTTTTTTTTTTTTTTTTGTATTTTTAGTAGAGATGGGGTTTCACTATGTTGGTCAGGCTGGTCTCGAACTCCTGACCTGATGATCTGCCCCCCTTGGCCTCCCAAAGTGCTGGGATTACAGGTGTGAGCCACCTTGCCTAGTCCCTGAGGTGGACCTTTCTACCATCCATGTTAGTAGATCCATTTGCATGCAGGCCACCTAAAAACGGGCCACACCTAACATTTTGTACAGCCATACAAAGCCACTAAGTGGGAACTCCCACCTGGGGTTCTCCTGTAGGTATGTTCAGCTTGTGTGCTCTCTTTGTCTTCTCTATGACATCATTCAATGTCACTTATTACGTAAAACCACAGGACAAGAGTGATTTCCTGCGTTGTGTTATGCTCTGTAACTGCTGATGCACCATATTTCAGCTTTGTTATTTTGTTTTAGCCAGAATCACACAAAACTATAGCTACTAATTTTCTAGGAAAAAAGCAATTTAAATAGTAATTAATGTGAAATAAACCTATTCATTCCACTTAGAGTATTATGGTTGTTAGGGATTTTATACTTGAAAGTATGGCCAAATATATCAATGAGAATTAATGAACTTCTGCTACACACCAAAATGTAGATAAATCCCAGAAATGTAATGTGAAGCAAAGGAAGCCAGACACACATGAAAAGTGCATATGTTATAATTCCGTTTCTGTAAAGCACAGAAACATATTTAACCTAGGTGGCTACAAATCAGATGAGAGTTTGCCCTGGGTGGTGGTTTGGGGCGGGGCAGGGAGAACCACAGTCAAGGGGGAAGAGGCTCCAGCAAGCTAGTTAGGTTTCTTTCTTGCTATCTGTGCTGGTTACATGGGTACCTCGTTACTGAAAATTCACTGAGCTAAACTCTTATGATATATGTACTTTTCAGTACCACATACTTTGATAACAAGTTTAAAATGCATAGAAAAGAAAGAGAAATAAATGTTTCTATACCATAAATTTTTGAAGTTTGCTGCCTGTCAAAAAAAAAAAAAATTCCAAATGTCCAACTTACCTCCTTAAAGGGGCCCTTAAACCACTTAGACAAACAGCCTTGGAACAGAAATCAAAGGACTTGATGTCTAGGTTTGTTTGTCTGACCTTGGACAAAGCCACTTTAACTTTCTCGATCTATTTCCTCATCTATCAAAAAATGGAATAGGATTACATATTCTCTGTATTTATTTCTTGAATAAGTGAAGTGAAGGAACATTACAACTCTAAAATTTTAGTCTTTCTTCTTGGTTCAAAACTCATTATTGAACGATGTCATTGACTTGGTTGGAAAATGTGTCCTTCTTCTCCAAGAGCATGGACTTCGGGGTCAGACAATGTAGATCTGTTACTTATTATCTATCTGTAGGAACTCTAGACAGTTACCTAAACTGTCTGAACCTCAAGCACTTCATCTACAAAAATGGAAATATAAATGCCTATTTTACATGGCTCATGTTAAGATTAAAGAAAATGTGTATAAGCCAAGTGGTTGGCATATAATAGCTACTCCATAATGATACCTGCCATTCATGTTTGACTACTTAAAACTCAATGTAAAATCAAGCAACATTACAGTAGATGCAAGTGTTTGCTCTTCACCTGCCTTCCTCACCTAAGAAAAATAAAGATTTGGAAACCAAGCACATCAGATGTTGTCTTTAAGTCCTATAGGAAGTTGACTTTCTATGAGGGACAGTGTTATCACAAGTTGCAGGAATGCCGGTGCCTGTTTGTTTCTCTACTTACCTAAAGAAAAGTCAAAACCAGCCTCATGCCAGTCCTGAGCTGGCACTACATCTAAAGAGAACAGAAGCAGCAAGTGAAGAAAACAGTTTTTGTTTCCATTAGGCTGGCCACAAAGTTATTTGAGCCAAAAGTCTTTCAAGAATTTTTCTGTTAAGAAATAAGAAATCCAGCTGGGTGCGGTGGCTCACGCCTGTAATCCCAACACTTTAGGAGGCTGACGTGGGTAGATCTGGTGAGGTCAGGAGTTCGAGACCAGCCTGACCAATATGGTGAAACCTGGTCTCTATTAAAAATATAAAAATTAGCCAGGAAGCCGGGCGCGGTGGCTCATGCCTGTAATCCCAGCATTTTGGGAGGCCGAGGCAGGCGGATCACAAGGTCAGGAGATCGAGACCATCTTGGCTAACACGGTGAAACCCCATATCTACTAAAAGAAATGGAAAAAATTAGCCAGGCATGGTGGCAGGCACCTGTAGTCTCAGCTGCTAGGGAGGCTGAGGCAGAAGAATGGCATGAACCCGGGAGGCAGAGCTTGCAGTGAGCCGAGATCGTGCCACTGCACTCCAGCCTGGGCGACAGAGCAAGACTCCGTCTCAAAAAAAAAAAAAAAAAAAAAAAAAGTAGCCGGGCATGGTGGCATGTGCCTGTAGTCCCAGCTACTCTGGAGGCTGAGGCAGGAGAATCGCTTGAATGCAGGAGGTGGAGGTTGCAGTGAGCCAAGATTGTGCCACTGCACTACAGCCTAGGCAACAGAGTAAGACTCCGTCTCAGAAAAAAAAAAGAAAAAAGAAAAGAAATAAGACATCCATATGGTGCATGAAAACTGACAAGACAGGATGAGCTTGGGACAATGAGAGGAACCACAAAGTATCAAATTGTGTTTTAAATGATGATATCTGAAATACACACAGAGGGAAGAAGGGAAAACAGCCACAGGACAAAACAACTCAATATAAAGTCCATTGCACCACCAGTGGGCTATCAACTAAATTGTCTTAGCATTCACACTTCTCACAAATTCGTGATCAACCATATAATCGCTTCTTAAATTGATAAATGACATAAAGGATACGTTATATTTTGTCTTAGATATCTAAGGTTTTTTTTTTTCTTTAAGGCAATTTCGTGTGTAGTGAAATGCTGGCAAGTTGCTATCTAAGTCCAAAACTATGCCAGCCAATGCAGTAGCCAACAGCCACATATATGGCTACTGAGAACTTAAAATGTGTCCAAACAAAAATTGAGATGTTCTACAGATATAAAATATACCTGGAATTTCAATCTGAATACAAAAAATAGAATGTAAAATATTTCGTTAATAACTTAGAGTTATATGTTAATATTTTGAATATATAAAGTCAAAGACGTTAAAATTAAATTTACCTTTTTAAAAATGTAGTTACTTTACAATTTAAAATTAGATGAGTGGTGTGCCTAGTATTCCTATTTAACAGTGCAAAACTTTAAAGTTTTGCATTTGGTCTTCAAGTAACCTATATCATAGATGCATAGAAAATTTATAAAATCAGGAAATTTCAGAATTATTAAGGGAAAGTAGAGCAGAGCCTCAGCAATGCACAACTCCAGGGGGCGCTACTCGCATCACAGTCTGTCAAAAGTGATCCTCAGGACTTCACAGGGCTCAGCCTGCATGGCCCTGTATTGAATGCTGTACAATCCATTCTCCCTATAAAATCAGCAATCCCTTCTAGAACATCCCTGGGGCAATCCCATAAAACTGTTCAGCACCCTCCACATCTTTTGCAAAACATATAGAGAGTAATAAGACAGAAATACATAAAGTGAGTGGAGAATAGAGCTGACCGTACTCTAGGATGCAGAAGATGGTCAGAGCAACACCAAGTATGCAAAGTCTGAGATCTATACAAGGATGCAGTGTTCTCAAGAAGGATGTTTCCTTCCTAGAGACTAGAGGCATTTTTCAGAGGGTAACATTCACTTTAATTACAAAATGCACCCGCCTCTCTCTTCCAAGGGAGAAAAGCCTGTTGTTGCATTTATAATGTAGCTTTAGTTTTTGATGCCAAAAATGATTCAGTAAACACAGTCATGTTATGGTATACTATTTCTTATTCAGTACTCAAATTAATCTCAAGGCAGTGCTGGCATTAATTCAATTTGATGCCTGTACTTAGGATTTCACATAGGTGCCTTCATCCAATTCTTCTTTGCAACTAATAAAATCTTAATTCATGGTAATATATTTATTTCTAGTTCAGTTCATGTTAAGGAGTGCAGTACTTTACAGAAAACTAATTAATATCAATCATATATTATAACACTTTTAATGGTTCATAGGAAAATCCTACACTGGGGGAAAGATTAGATGAACCAAGGGGTCTTAGCCCATCCTATTTACTCTATTTTTAGGACTTGAGAAAAAAATATCAAGCATCATTTCAAATACAAATTTAATTGAAGGTGTGCATCATAGGACGGCTGGGAATTAAGAACCGGGTTCTTATCCCTAAAAGGAAATTGATTTGATGTGGCCCAAGAATGTAATTTACACCCTCAGACTCTGTTTTCCACCTATTTTGTGTAATAACCATATAATTTGCAGTTGGTGAAGATATTTAAATGGAGATGCATGGCATTATTAAAATAATGAACAACTTCACTAATAGCAAGCCTCCTGCAACTGTTGGTAACAATTCTACTTTTACTTAATGTTTGAGTAGTGTTGAGAGCATCGTATTTCTGGAGATTGTACACATAGCCAGCAGGATAGTTTAAGTGTGAATTCTTGACTATGAGTGCCTGGAGTCATGCAATACAGTGGTCCTCACATTTCCTTAAGGAGCTACATTTAAAAAGCTGAATTCTCCCCCAGAAAACTGGAGCAGTGGATTACACAACTCTAAAAATCTTTAAAAATAAAAATAAAAAATAAAAAGCATGCACTAGATCACTTGAAATGCATGGTCATAATATCCAGTCTTTCCAAATTAGGCATTTTATTCACTCTACAACAAATTCTCCACACTGACAAAAGAACAGCTTTAAAAAAAATGAAGCATACTACACACTTATCTCTCTCTTTTTAGCAATCTACATACAAAACCTCCAAATCTGGTATACACACATTTATGTAGCTTTAAAAGCCCTCATCACCAGAAATAAAACAAATCCCCACCTACCAATAGCATAAAGCCTCCTAGGTGCAGAGATAATGCCTCCTGATACTCACTTTCAAAATTGAATCCATAGATGATAACCCCAACATGTGTGTCATTCATTTTACTGCAGTGCAAATACTGGTATGATGAGATGAGGGAACACTCACAACAAGGGCTTCGGCAGGCCACTTTTTAATTCACAAGGGCATGGTGACGTGGGAGGGCACCTCAGAGTCACTGCTAAATGAACTCCACAATAGGGCACAAATCTGAAACCCAATCTTAGCCAGATACGAACGTAAGAGCAAATATGTACAGTATCATGTGCTTTCCAGCAGCCCTGTGTCTCGAGGGAGCTCTCTGACATCAGCAGTTGAGACAGGTGGTTCCCTTTCCAACTGTGGAAAATAAAACCCTAGTGCAGAGGCACTAAGTAAATATAGCAGTACTGTAATTTTTCCTTGGTGCACCCTCCCTGTGATTTCTGTCCTATGATGACACTTTATCCCAGGAACCCATTCAGGACATGCATCCATGCCCATAACTGACTAAACATTTGCAAACTGGTTAATATTGACATTAAAGAGAGCGTAGAAGACTCTGTTTCATGGCCCCGGTTGGTAGAGCTAGGGTTTTCCTCCTCTCATTTATTTGGAATACATTGTCAAGTGGCTGCTCAAAACTTTACTGAACTATTTCACCCTTTGTCCCCTGTTATTAATACAACCCAACAGAATGACAGACAAGAGTCAGACCATCTTAAAATCACATGCACAGAGCAGGTCAATACCAATCATATCCAGATTAAGTCTGAGAGCTAAAATCAGCTGAGATGTACTAAGCCCTTTGTGGTCACAACTATTTGCTTTTGAATTTAAGAATTACTCACAGAATGGCACCCCATAACGTGTGTATAAAATTGCTTAATTCAGCTTCTATTTCCCTTTCTGAACATAGACACTTTTACACTCTGACAGCCGCTGGCTCTTAAAGCATTCTCCTTTTTGTTGTATCTCCTTAGAAACACAAATCTTGTTCCCTGGCAGCGGTGGCGCTAAGTGCTGTACCACATGCCCAAACTAGTTCTCCCTCGCAGCTTTAATTCACAGTAAGTGGCATGAAAGGAGGTCAACCCTTCTCAAAAAACACTCAGAGTTCTTTTCGACTTCAGAATCTGTTTCGGAAAGCCCCACTCCCTAGTATGTAAAGAGCAGCTTCCCATTTTGAAATTCTGGCCATAGCTATTGACAACTTTATGGAATGGTCCACAGAAGGGCAAACATAGGGATATGATCACACTTTCAACTCTCGATCTTAATTCTCTGTGGATTCTGGAAATGATGTCAGACAAGGAAGTCAATAACTGCCATCCACTCTTCGCCCCCCAGATAACCCTTTTCATTTGAAAACTACTTATGGCATGCATACATGTTATGGCTTTTCTTCCCTGAGGTGTTCATTGAATGCTTAACTCAATAATGCCATCTTAATCCTGAAAGTTTCCATGGTGACCTACAACTGTAATAAACAAATCTAAGGCATGGAAAATGAAGTCAGGTCCTCTTTTTTCCCCCTATTCTTCTTCACCTTTACAAATGCAGCCTTCTCTGCTTCTCTAAGTTCATAGTTCATAGATTTGGGGGCTAGAATAAAAATAAAAATAGTAATACAGAAATAACATCCAGCATTTGGTGAATGCTTACTGTATGTCAAATGCTGTGCTGAGTAGTTCTGTAGATTATCTCATTTAATCCTTACACTAACAGTAGAAGTAAGTATTATTACTAATCTGATTCTAGGGACAAAATCACTGAAGTTGAGAAAGGTTAATCAACTTTTCTAAAGACAAAAAGCTTGTAAGTGGGAGACCAGAAACTTCAAGACAGTCTTATTTGACTTCAAACATTTTGTTCTTAATGATCGGGCTATGCAGAAAAATAGCATTTTTTGTTTGTGCCCAACAGTCGCATAACTTAGACATGTAGGAGTCTCTTCACAAATCAGAAGGGAACCACAGCTTCATGTTCAGCAGGAAGATAAAAACACCACACACATCCAGCTAAAACCACCAGGGAAATTAGGAAAAGGCAGGACTCAAAGATGAGCACAGCCAACACATGGCACCCTGCTCTGATCAAAAGAAGCCTTACAACAAGTGTCTCTAAATTTGATCTGACATACCATTTAAAAGAGTGCACTTTTCTTTGCAGATCAACCTCTACAGCTAACTTGGGGTGTCTGATTCAGGTCACTGAAGCACACCCCCAAGGAGAAGAAACACTTATTATAATGCCACCCTTCTCCTTAAATGAAATGAAGGCTCCTTTTGAAGATAGCAATTCCACACAAAGGCCGGAGTAAAACACATATTATGACCACATGAAAAATCTTATTATAAAGATGTTTTCCAGCTGGGCGCGGTGCCTCATGCCTGTAATCCCAGCACTTTGTGAGGTCAAGGTGTGAGGATCACTTGAGATCAGGAGTTCAAGACCAGCCTGGCCAACATGGTGAAACCCTGTATCTACTAAAAATACAAAAATTAACTGGGGATGGTGGTGCGTGCCTGTAATCCCAGCTACTCAGGAGGCTGAGGCATGAGAATCGCTTGAACCCAGGAAATGGAGGTTGCAGTGAGCCTTGATAGTGCTACTGCACTCTAGCCTGGGTATTGAAGTGAGACCCTGTCTCACACACACACAAACAAAGAAGATATTTTCCATGCTACAAATGTGTTTCCATGAAGTACATACAGTATGTTTATCTAATCTAGAACAGACCTTAACAAATAGACTAACTTTGCCTCTTAGCATCAATAGTAGAATTAACTTCCAATAGATATTTTGCAGCCTGTGCTTGGAAATGTAGTCAAATATGAAAAGGGTCACATGGATTAAGGTCATTCAAAACTCACTGTGGTGCCAGCCTTTAGAAAGTGGGGCTAAAATATGTGGCTTTCTAATCTCCTCTGATTTAGGAAATATGAATAAAACAAACTCCACTAAATTTATTTCCAAAAATGTAGGCTTTGGGAACTTTGTGGCTCTGATTTAGGAGTAATCATAGCTAAGCTCCAGAGTACCTGGGTCACCTGGCAGTCTGGCGAGCTATCACTCAATGGGGCAGTTTCCAAAGTAAATGGCCCAGAACACAAAACCAGAAGAGACTGCCTCTCCTGATATCTTTACACTTTCTGGAGCTAGAAGAACAAAGGCCATCAGGGATGACCTATGGCTATTCAGAGTAGACCCATGAATATTAATTCTGAAACCCCTATTGCCACCATCACCATCACACCTAAAAAAACAAACAAGGAAGAACGAAACATAAACCACTGATTATAACCGAGTAGCAATGAAAGTTGCATGCATTGATTCTGTAATAGTTTGAGTTCTGACGCAAAGGTAGTGATTTAGTTTTTAAAACTAACTTTGTAAGAAAGCATTAAGTTTACATTCATCACCCTTTCTCGATTTGCAAATTATGCATTTAAAGACACAGACCTCAAAGCAGAATTAGAACTCAGTCACATGCAGAATACGTTGGTTGTGAAGGCTGTGCATTCAGTAAGGAGTCCCAGAGACACAAACCTGAATGTGAAGTCCACTTCAGTACTCCCTACCTCAATACCACTAGTGAAGCTGCTTAACTTTTCTGATTCTTTATTTTTCCATCTCGAAAATGGCGATAATATCTACCTCACAGACTAAACATGGGAATTCAAGAGGACTAAGTAAATGGTTGTAGATGAGGAGCCTTTCAGAGCGCCTGCTCTGCAGTTCCCACTATATAAATGCCCTTTTCTACTTTGTTCGAGTGTCTCAGCTTCAGCTAGCTTTCTGTTCTCCTAACCTTTCCTCTTCCTCCTTACTTGGGGCATTTTAAAATAAAATGCACACACTAAGATTTCTGCATGTTTTATCCCACGAAGTGGGTGTTGGGACTTAGGAATGCACAAACATGTATGGGAAGCAGCGGCTCGTGTTTCCCTCTCCGTGGGTGCCTTGTGCACATGGAGAAGGAAGAAAGAAGAAAACTGTTTGGAGCACAGAGTGAGCCTCTAAAATCAATGTGTAAGGGAGGCATTTTTTAAGATTAAAGATTTGTATGAAAAAAATTGAAAACTTTGAAATGGACAAAGTGATATTTGAATTCACTACCGATGCTTCGTCATAGTATGTTGGGGCACATGTTTGTGGAAAAGTACAGTGCACATTGCCACCAAATGTAACTCTTTAAGAGAATGAGTGACAGTGTCTGCATTTTCCAATTTCAAGTGCCTCCTTAGGTATTTATAGGCAAAATCATCAAGAATTAACTGAAAAATTAAAATTTTGAAAATTCCAAAAATAGGTGAAATGCAGTAATTTCTCACACAGAATAAAAGGAAAACTTGTCAGTTAGAGTACTTATATGTACTGAAGCTTTCTTTGAATATTTGTATCATAAAACTACTCTATAACTACCCAAAGTTGAAAATAAGTAAAATAAATTGGTGACATAGGAGAGAAGAAATGTAAGCATAAAATTCATAGATTATATCTCTAAATATTATAAGTAGCCACCACCACTCAAAAGGAGAATAGGGAACAGGAAAAAAAAAACACCCTACTTGGAAAATTATCCAGAGAAATATATCTCTTCAATTCATGTGTACAGTGGTTATTTATGTCTCAGACAGTAACTTTAGACACGTCAAAGGGTGCAGAACAGACTTTATTCTTCTCTACATGAACTCTGCCTATGAAATCCTAAATGTTCACAGTCTTTCTACCTTATAAAGATAAAGTTGATCCTAAACAATTAAAATTAAAACTAAAAATCCTTGATAAAAGGCTCCACTGGGGTCCAACAACTACTTTAGCTGCATGATGCCAGGACAAAGACAGAGACACACACCACAAGCTCTCTACACATGGGTGCCTGTGTGGGAATGTGTGCATCTGCAAATGTGTAGAACACAAGATAAAAGTAGAAACCTCAATCAGAATTTACTACACTCCAAATGACAGTTCAGCAACATCCCAGGTGCTTAACTTGTGTGAGATTTTATTGCTGTCTTCTCCGAAGCTGCTTACAGTCTAAGAGTAAACAGAAGATCCAACATGTAATCAATCAAAATATCCACATGTGACTACTACAGTAGTTGAGTGCATTGATGGAGAAGTGGTGGGGATCAGCCAGGGTCTTGAAAACAGATCTAATTAATCTCCAAAACATCCTAGAATGAGTATGCCAGTCAGGCCCTATGAAGACTTTTATAGGTCCCTGACCCATACGTAATTTGAAATAAAAACTAGACTCATTATTAAATTATGTATGTGTAGAGACAGTAAAGTTCTAATATTTGTCATAATAGCAGCTACAGTTATTACTTTAAAAGATCAAATATAATAGTCTTTTAAGGAAAAAAGACTGGTGCCCTATGTTGGGCTCATGCATTGCTGGATGCCCTAATCATGAGGTTAGCATAGTACTGACTAATCCTGCGTGGATGCCAACGTACAGATACAGGAAAATAGGTATGGTTTGCCAAGACCTTGCTTATTCATTCATAGCCCCTCTAATAAAAGTTCTGGGATCCAGAACAAATGGTTACAAGAGTCATACTTGGCCAGAGAAGAACACATGGATTCCTCCGGCTTTTGAGGGGTGCCTGCTGGGACCCCAGGAAAGTGAAAGGCAGAAGGAGGAGGGATGATGAGGGCAAGACAGCATTCCCTTTGACATGAGGCCAATCTGGAGGCAGAACCAGGCTGTGACACTTCCTAACTCTTTGAAATGGGCCAAGACCCTGAATGTCCCTGGGCCTCTATAAAAGAGAGATGAAACCACTGTCCTTATCAGTGTATAAGGATCAGATACCTAGCTTGGCACCTAGTAGACATTCGGTAAATGTTAGTTCTTCTCAATACTAAGGAGGCTAGAAAACAAAAAGTCCTAGTGACAAATGATGAATCATACCAGGTCCAACGTTAGCTGCCAAGGGAAATACAAAGAAATATGAAAGGTAGTGGGAGCCAAGATTTGGCTCTCAACCAGGTGGTAGAATGCAGCTGCTAATGTGATTTTATTGTGAAAATTGTTCTTTAATCCATAAAATAGCAGCAAGTCACTAGAAGACCAGAGACATAAAATCAAGACTAGTTTACAATGAAAATAGGCATGTATATTTTATACATATGTATATGCGTGTGTGTATATATAGACACACACATATATACACGTATATATATATATATATATATATACACACATATATATATATATATATATATATATTTTTTTTTTTTTTTGAGACAGAGTCTCGCTCTGTCGCCCAGGCTGGAGTGCAGTGGCGCAATCTTGGCTCATTGCCACCTCCGCTTCCCGAATTCAAGTGATTCTCCTGCCTCAGCCTCCCAAGTAGCTGGGATAAGAGGTAGGTGCCACCATGCTGGCTAATTTTTGTATTTTTAGTAGAGATGGGGTTTCACCATATTGGCCATGCTGGTCTTGAACTGCTGACCTCATGATCCGCCTGCCTCCGCCTCCCAAAGTGCTGGGATTACAGGTGTCAGCCACCGTGCCCGGCCATCTATTTTATATTTTATACCCATTACTATTTAAAGTGCTTTACACTTATTATCTTATGAAATGGCAACTATTGTTATCTCTCTTTTTTCAGATGGAGAAACTGAGGCAGAGAATTAAGTAACTTGCTCAGGGTTATACATGTAACATGCAGGAAGGGTCACACTTGAACCTGGGCAGCCTGGTTCCAGAGTTCATGCCCTCTCCTCCCCTCAACCCCCACCCAAACTGCCTCACTCTAACGTCTGCCAAAGTTTTAAATCTTTACTGCTTAAAACTGAGTGAAGCACTAAAGCAGCACAGTTGAGTAAGACCTGGCTCCTGGTCTCCCTGCGGCCCACAGCCTAATAGAGAAAATGGAATCAGTGAGTCTGGAGTAATAGAGAAATCTACAGGACATAGTGAAATGCTACAGAGAAACCCAGGCTGCCTGGAATAAAGTGGAGAAGAAGAAGCAGGTGTTAGCAGAACGGTATTCCTCCCCCCTTCCCTACTTTGACATCAACCTACCTGTCCCTAGCATAGCACTGGGCACATTCAGGAAAAATGATCACCTTTGTCATCTTTGGATAATCAAGATAGCATTTTCCACTAATCTTATTTACAAATACAAACAAAATAGAATCTATCCCCATAAGGTGTCACCAATCTTCAGGGGGCAGAGATGCGAACACAAATACTTCTAATATGCATCCCCATGGTTTATGGCTATGACCTGAGATCCTGAGATGACAGATACAATATAGAGCTAGAGTCCTGACATAATCACACCATCAACTTCTGAGAATTAACTGATGATTTTCCTAATGGATCATGAGTTTGAAGTATTTGCTGTTAATTGTTGATAAACTGAGATAAACAAGCATATATTTATCCAGGAAACACATGTTAAATTATAATTAGGGAATAACTTTCCAATTGGACAAGAAATTGACAGTGTCC
Source organism: Symphalangus syndactylus (assembly GCF_028878055.3). Classification (NCBI taxonomy): domain Eukaryota; kingdom Metazoa; phylum Chordata; class Mammalia; order Primates; family Hylobatidae; genus Symphalangus; species Symphalangus syndactylus. The sequence continues at coordinate 31,683,347 of NC_072438.2, forward strand.
ATCAAGGACTAGAGAAATTGTGACAAGTCAATATGAATTTCACCAAGAAATATATATATATATATATACTAAAATGCATATTGATAGCTTTAAAAAAATCACTCATTTTTATTGTGGAAAGAACCCTTAACATGAGAGCTACTTCTTAACCTATTCTTACATGTACAATACAGTATTTTTAACTCTGGGCACACTGTTGTGCAGCAGATCTCTAGAACTTAGTCACCTTGCATAACTGAAACTAAAAAGCACCCGTTTTTATAAAGGTGTGATCCTGGAAGCTTCTCCAAAACTGCATGTCCTCAAACATAACCAATTTCAAACTGAATAATTGCAAAATGGAGGGCTTGAACCACAAAGAGACCATTAGGGTAAGTCTGAAAAGATATTCAATATGAGAAATGAATTTTTTAAGTGGGGAAATTTTTTAGAAAAGGAGAGACAGAGAATTCCCAGTGAAGAGATGGCATTTTCAACAGCAGGTTCTAGGTCAGACCAAGAGGCAGCTTGTTGCAGAGTAGGACTTAACACCCCTGGCTTCTGGCAGTGACCTCAGCTCACAGCTCTATGGCCTAAGGAAAGGTACCAAGGCTTTCTGTGTCTCAGTTTCTTCACCTATAAAGTAGGAATCACCATGCCTACATCTTAGGGTCTTATGATGATCCCATCAGGATCACGTGAGACAATACAACTGATTCTTAACGTGTGTCAATTTGGCTCAGCTATGGTGCTCAACTGTCTAATAAAGCACTAGTTTAGATGTTGCTGTGTGGGTTTTGTGTAGATGTGATTTATAATCAATTGATTTAGGTAAAGCAGATGACCCTCCATAATATGGGTGACCCTCATCCAATCAGCTGAAGGCCTTAAGAGTGAAAGCTGAAGTTTCCTTGAGAAAGAATTCCCTATGAGCTACGAACCCTGCCTGAATTCCCAGTTTGCTGGCCCACACTGTGATTTCTGATCTCAAGACTGCAGTATCAACTCTTAAATGAGTTTCCAGCCTGCCCGACCAATTGTAGCCTTGCCAGCTTCCACAATCACATGAACTAATTTTTTTTTTTTTTTTTTTTTTTTTTTTTTTTTTTTTTTTTTTTTCCGAGACAGAGTCTCTCGCTCTGTCACCCAGGCTGGAGTGCAGTGGCGTGATCTCGGCTCACTCCAAGCTCTGCCTCCTGGGTTCATGCCATTCTCCTGCCTCAGCCTCCCAAGTGGCTGGGACTACAGGTGCCCACCATCACGCCTGGCTAATTTTTTTTTTTTTTCTGTATTTTTAGTAGAGACGGGGTTTCACCATGTTAGCCAGTATGGTCTCGATCTCCTGACCTCGTGATCTGCCCACCTCGGCCTCCCAAAGTGCTAGGATTACAGGCGTGAGCCACCGCGCCCGGCCACATGAACTAATTTCTTAGCATGCATGTGCACACACACATACACTCTCTCTCTCAATTGATATATAATATATATATCATATTACATATGATATATATAGAATCTCTCAATTGATAGATACATAGATCATATTATATATTATATATATCATATTATATATATCATATTATATATATTATATATATAGAGAGAGAGAGAGAGAAAGAGAGAGAGAGAGAGAAAGAGAGAGAGAAAGAGAAAATCTGTTTCTCTGGAGAAACCTAACTGATATATCTTCCAACTTACTGAATTCTCTGTATATGGCAGCAGTGATCAAGCACTTTTAAAAACTTTAACTCTTAAATCCTTTTCTCTCTGATTCCAGCCACACTCCCACATAATAAATGAGCATATGGAATGGAGGCCCTTCCTCAGTAGTAGAACAACTGGTGAAATGTGTAAAAGCCCAGGATAGTAACTTTCAATGTGATTTCAAAACCAAACCTAGCACTCTCTGAGAAGAGGAAATGTGAATAAAATGAGACTTGAAGATATTTACAACATAAGCTCCACGAAGACAAGAACAATGTCTTGTTCACAATTATGTTTTTAGGTACTAAAATGCTAACTGAACAACTCAGTAAACGTGTTGAATGAATGGATTATAGAGTTCTATAGCTAAGTAGAGGCAGGTGGGAATTTTTTTTTTCCTATTACTTGGTATTAACCCAAACTATTTGACATCTGAGCTGACACTAGAGCCTCACAGAGGAGGCATGTGCTCATTCATCCATCTTTGCATCCATCCATTCACCTCACATGCACTGCGTGCCTGCCACATTCTACAGGCTGCACCTCAGGACTATGAAGATGAAAAAGCCAAAAGCTTGCCTTTGAAGCACTCGCAGAGTAGTAAGTTGAATAAGCAAGTTATATTTATATTAATGTTATGTACTGGAGTAAAGCTAAGCAGGAGCTGCTAGAAAAGTCCAGAGAATGGACACCTAACCTCTTCTGGGAGGGATTCAACCTTTAAATAAATCTTTATTGAAGTGAGCTGTGCGCCAAGCACTATGCTATGCCATGAGACTATTCCCCTAATATAATATTAAATATTAATCATCATTAAATTTTATTGAGTGCTTATTACTGTGTTTCAGGCATTGTTGTAAGACCTTTGCATTTATTTACTGATTCTCTTCACACTAGGGAATCTGATATGTGTTAATATTTTTTAATATCCTTTTCTATAAGACAATCATAGAGACATACATTCACATACTGCCTTTTCAAATACTTATTGATCACTTGCCCTCTAAAATACACTGTTAGGCACCAATTTAATCAGCATATAGTGTCTGTCCTTAAAATTAGTGGAGGAAACAGACAGATCCACAATCACTACAATCTCAGGCTGTCTGACTCCCACAGTCCTGCGAAGACCTTGTTATGAGCATAATCACAAACACACCACCTCTAAAACGTCCCCAAAACTTGAGAATCTGATTTTGAACACAGCCAACGCAAATGTGTTGAGAATGTTTTGTCCCATCCCTATATAAGGAAAATAACCAAAGAGAAATATTTTTAACATACATGACAGATATCTTCAAAATCGTATTTAAAAACAACTCTTTCTTTCCATGACTAACCATGCCAACAGCAGTCAGTGTGGCATGAACCTAACATGGCTACCTTAGATGTCAGTCAATATCAAGATGTTTTCAATTACCTTCCAGCCACTGACACAAACAGAAAGCATTGTTTCTCAAGATCTAATTGCTAAGAGTGGGCACACAGCAACAGAAGATGCTGATATCAATATTTTGCATTATTGATAAACAGCAAGTATTTGTCATCAATTAACAGCAGTTATATATTACAATAATTTCTGAAGGAATCCTTATAAATAACAATAATTTTAATTACAGGAGAAACCTCTCACATCCATCAACATTCATGGCTCCCAGTAAGTATCATAGAGGTCCGAGGAAGTTCCATAAAACTTAAAAAGGAGGAGAGACTCCTTCGAGCTAAAGGAAAATAGTCTCTCTTCATTTCTTTTGTACTTTGGACTGACTCCATTCATTTTTTTAATGTTTGAAATTTATTTTCTTTTTTTAAAATGGGATTTTTAGTTACATTAAAAGCTAGGCACATAAAACAAGGCAATAGGAATATCATATCAATAGAAACACCATATCAAATCCACTTAAAATGAACAAGGAAGTAAATGCTAGAACATACCTGGAATGCACCATTTTTTGTAGCTGAGTTCTGAATTGAGCTTTGAGTTTCTTGGCAGTTTAGACAAAAATTAAAGTGTGTTGCATTAAATAAATTTCATTATCCAACAAAACAGGACTTCCCTGACCTCCCTTATTCAATAGTAACACCATCCTAGTCCCCAGCCATTTCTTTTCTACTTCTAGAAAAGAAATTCTTTTCTATTTTTCTTCATAGCATTTATCAGTTGTCTAAATTCTATCTTTGGTATATTTTCCATCTATTCTGCTAAAATGTAACACTCATGAGGACAAGAGTCTTTTTTTGTCGTTCAGCCCTAGAATAATGCCTGGCACGTGGCAAATGTGACATAGACAGGTTGATAGATATAAACAGTCACATAGAGCGATTTTATTCCAAATACTGAATTCCAGGAGAAATTTATCATGAAGTCCCATAAATAAATTACACCAGGCTATGAGGCTATGTTGAGGTGGAGAGACAATAGCCTGACAATTCATGACCAGCATAAAATAAAAGGCACATGCAAATGCGTAGTGACAAGGGAAAAGTATTTGGAGCAGAAGATCTAAGTTCAGCTCCTAAGGCCACCACCCCCTCCCTGTGCCTTCCATCAGGCAGCATGGCATAACTGTGAGGCATCTGGGCGCTGGAGCCGAGTGCCTTGGCTTTAAATCCTGGCTCTGTCATTTATAGGTTTATAAGCTGTGTGACCTCCAACAGTTTATTTAGCCTCTCTGTGCCTCAGTTACTTCATCTATAAAATGTGGATAATACTTACCTCAAAGAATTACTGGGGGAATTAAATGAGTTTATGTAAGTAAATCAACTATATAAGGCAATAAGTAAATTACATTGCCTGGCACAAGTAAAATAAAGTACTGGCAGTTAATTTGAACTTACCCTTCATTCGTAAAACATGGATAATAACTACCTTTGGCATAGATGTAAGGATCAATTAATCTTAATATGTGATAATGTGCTTAGGCGTTTTAAATAAATGACTATTGTTTTTTATTTTCATGGAAGAATATATTCATCATAAGGCTTTCAGAAAATGCAGAAAGACAGAAAGGAGAAAGTAAAATCTCCTACATCCTAGCAAACAATGAGAACCACCATTAGCATTTTCCTGTATAAATTTCCAGATTTCTTTCTCTGCCATAATCACATGCAGATTTATATGTGCATGTGTGTGTTTATGAAAACATAATTTTTAAAGAGCTAGACATACACGATGTACTGCTCTGAAACCTGCTTTTTGAAAAAAAAAACATACTATGGGTGTTTCATCTCATATCTCACGTGAGTAAATAAAGATCTATATCATTCTATATAATAGCTGCCTACTATTCCATTGTATGAAAGTGCCTTGATTTATTTAGCCAATACTCCATTCACAGACAGTTAAGTTGTTTCCAATTTGTGAAAGTGCTTTGTAAACTACAAAGTAAAATACAAATGTTAGTTATCATCACCACCATTTAAAAAATAAATATCCAGACATTATCATTAAACTTGTGAAGGTCTTCTCTCACTATTTCTTTAACCTGCTGGAAGTGGTGCTTCGATATAATTGTATTAACATCAACATTTTTAAAACATGACGTTTATGGATTCCACATCTGAACACATACAAAATAGCAAATGAACTACTGAGTCAGAACTAGGGGAAGGTGTTGTGGACTATTCCCAAGAGCCTGTTTCTCAGTACGACTGTGTTCTTGTTCCCGGCACATGCTACCTCACCCTCCTCTGCCTGTAGATTGACATCACTCATTGACTGCTGCCGTTTTCCCCAGAACCTACCCAGGGCCTCAGAATTTTTGACAATGAACTCCAAGTAGTCATTATGAAGCAATTGGAACAGGCAGTAGAGACGAAATGTATTAGCTAAACCCATGTTGAAGATATAAAGAATAAAATGGGTACTTACTGAGTAGCTACCATGAAATGTGTACATGCTGCAAGTGGCAGATTTTGCAGTTATATTACACCACTGCCCTCCTAGATCCCCAGCTCCTTGCTATTAGGAACTACATCCTACTCTTTTCTGTGTTTTCTTTCTTTTTTTTTTTTTTTGAGACGGAGTCTGGCTTTGTCGCCTAGGCTGGGGTGCAGCAGCGCGATCTCTGCTCACTGCAAGCTCCGCCTTCTGGGTTCACGCTATTCTCATGCCTCAGCCTCCCAAGTAGCTGGGACTACAGGCGCCCACCATCACGCCCGGCTAATTTTTTGTATTTTTGGTAGAGACAGGGTTTCACCATGTTGGCCAGGATGGTCTTGATCTCCTGACCTCGTGATCCACATGCCTCGGCCTCCTAAAGTGCTGGGATTACAGGTGTGAGCCACCATGCCTGGCTTTCCTCTGTGTTTTCATCTTTCCCTGATAAAAGATCACGTAAGGGTAGGTACTTAATCAATGTTGTTCATTTGTGGGTGAGCAGTTTGAAATAATGAGTGAAGCCCCGATCTCAGGTATTTTGCAATCTCATTGATTGAAAACTAAAATTAGCAATGCCAGTGTATTCTCTGAAAATGAAACCTGCCATATTATTTCTGGTAGGATGGGGTTTGGTAAGATATCCAAATGCATGAAAACAATCAAATTAATATCGCCACTCTTTTCGTACAATAAATTTTATCTATTAATTAATGTTGTGACTTAGAGCAAATGTGCATGGCAGGAAACAGAAGGCCCTGCTGATACCAATTTTACAGAAGAATGGAGTCGGTCCATTGAGATACATTGTGGATACCTATGCTATGGCTCCGGTGCCGGCATGAGCTGGATGGATTTAGCTTATAAAACTCTGGCCTTTCACCTGTTCAAGGCTACAATTAACCCCTCTGTGAGTTTCATTCACTTAAAAAATATTTACTGCATGCCCAATAACTACCAGGCACTGCAATAAGAGCTAGATTTGGGGAGGTCCGACACAACAAAAATAATTTAAATTCTATTTTTTTTCTTTTTTTGGGGGGGATGGAGTCTCCTTCTACTGCTCAGTCTGGAGTGCAGTGGCATGATCTCTGTTCACTACAACCTCAGCCTTCAGGTTCAAGCAATTCTCCTGCCTCAGCCCCCTGAGTAGCTGGGATTATAGGTGCCAGCCATCATGACCAATTAATTTTTGTATTTTTAGTAAAGACAGGGTTTCACCATGTTCACCAAGCTGGTCTCCAATGCCTGACCTCAAGTGATCCACCCACCTCGGCCTCTCAAATTGCTGGGAATACAGGTGTGAGCCACAGCACCCAGTCAAAAATAATTTAAATTCAAAATCGATTATACATAAACATTTTGGGTCTCTTAATGAGACATCATGACAAATATTACTTATGACTACTAAAGTTAGGGCTTGTATATTTTTATCTCCTAATATTAAAATATAAACCATTGCTCTGGTCAGGAAGATCTTGTTACCCAACATGGAGGTTAGCCAGTAGATTTCATGGTCTCCTGTCTATTCTAACTATTTCATGCTGACTATCAGAAATTATTTCAAAAATAATAAAAAGTAATAATGATTTGATCATTCCAGGGCTCTGGAAAAGTACTGCAGTCAAGGAGAAATGTCTAACATGAATAAAGATAGGAGCAAGCGGCCTCTGTGTCAGGGATTTGCCATTCCTATCCTATATATTTCATGCACACTGCTTCTCTGTCCTCTAGTAGTCTCTCTGTTTAACTCTATTCTGCTGGTTCTGTGTGACTTATTTTAGGACCCATCTATTTTATAAACCATGACCCAACATGGTTAACATTGAGTGCTCCTCCTATCCATACTGTACCTTCTAGCACTTGATTATAAATCAAGCCTCATCCTTCGCTAATTTCATCAATTGGATAGGTCCTATTTTTGAGAAAAATAATGTAAAACTCCTGAGGGCAGCAACTTTCCATACACATTGTTTTAACCTGTATAGCACCAAGCATACTCCTAGCTATATCAAAAGTGCTCAACAGATACATTTAGGTTAATGTTTATATTAGTCCTTAAAAATGGTAGTTTGTTTCTACTGTGGTCAGTTGCATTAGAAAAAAAAAATTAGTCTCAGACCCCTGAAAATTCGGCTTCACATACTTACCACATGCACAACTTTGGATCAATGTATTAAAATACACTGGGCCTCAGTTTCCCCATCTTTAAAACATAGAGATGGCAACACAAAGTCTCCAAGTCCCAGATCAACCTACCATCCTATGAGTTTACACATCTTAGAAGGTATTATGCCTCAAGGAGGACTTTTGCAGTTTGAAATATCTTTCATCTAATAAAATGAGTAGTTCTTAAAAAAAAAAAAAGAAGTGAATTGTGAATCCCTTTAAGAGGCAGCTCAGATTTTGCTCACTCTCTCTTCTAAGTTCCCAATAAATGAATGGTGATTCTCTCCTCTTGCTTCAGCCCTTAAAAAAAGTCCATCCTCTTACTAATAGAAAATAGGATTTGAGTGATGGCCCTTACACTAATTGGTCAGGAGCCCTAGATAAAATATTGTTATTGACAGAATGTTCTCCCTTTTTCATGCACAGATAAAGTAGCTTAGCAGAACATACACATAGAGAGCAAGTGGAGGACAAAGAAAGAGTGCCCGAAACTTGGATTAAATGGGAAGAATCAAGCCAGTGCAGTAAGGTTCTTGCTAATAAAAGATCCACTAAGAGGATATAAGAGAAGCCAGCATATTCAACAAGATAATGGGACAAGGGAAGCAAGAATCACCAGTGGTGAGTGAGAGCCTAGGAAAAAAGCAAAGATCCAAAAGATCTGACTTGTTCTGTTTGACCCTTGAGGTCCATGTAGGAGCAAATGTAAATGAAACAATCTTAGAGACAGTGATTTTTAACTCAGCAAGAAGAGAGGTATGCATAAAGAAATCCCATTACAATCTGTCAGAAACTATCTATTGATTTAAAAAAGATAAAACATAAAATGTTCAAAGGAACATCATAAATATAACAGTATGGGTTAAGATCAAGTACAGGGAAGCTTCTACCGGTGGGACTGTATTCTGCCATGGCAGGTGATGAACTAGCTCCATAAACTACCAGGTCTTTTCCCTGAAAAGAGCCTCTGGCTGCTACAACTTGATCTATCTGATTTTTTAAAAAATGAATCCAAGGTTAATATCTATATTAGTCCTTATAATGGTAGTTTGTTTATACTGTGGTCAAAATTTCAATTTGTCATCCATTACCACTGAACTACTAGACTGCAGAAAACACTATGTGGCCAGCAGCTTGGTGATGCATTGAAGGAAACAGTAGCCATGACAGGGCCAGCAAATGCCTTTTACCCCTGGGTGATTTAATTCAGGCATAATAGTTATACAATTCAAAGCTTCATTTTCCCTGAAATTCTAAAGTTGACTATGAAACCCTGAAATTATTCATCTTGTCTTTTCTTCTGTCCACTTCAACTTTCTTCCTCCCAGCTCTATAATCCTCACCCTCCCCTAAACTCAGAAAAGGGGAAATTATACAGTATTTTGCTAGAATTCTTTCATGTAATCTTCCATCTCCTACAGTGTCAGCGCTTGCCCTGCTACTGAAATGACCGAAGCCAGGACAGACTCAGGTTCCTATTTGGAAGTAGCAGGGAGGTTCCTCCCATTCTTCAAACCAGTTCAGCCACGGGGAGCCTGTTTCAGCCAGAACTCCATCTCTGCTGAGGATATACCAGCCGCAGGACCCAGCCTGGGCTTGCCCGTCCAGTAAACAGCAAGGAGCCTAGAGGGCACAACCCAGAGGACTGGGGGTTCTTCTATAAAAGGGACAATTGAGTCTCCCGTGCCACCCCCCACCCCCTCCTGCCACCTTTCTCAAAGGGAAAGGAGTGGGCTACACCACTTTGAGCACAGTGCAAAGCGAACAATTCCTTTCTCCCACACTCACCCCGTTCTTCTGAGGAGTGGGGCTGACTTTGATTCTTCAGATTACATTCACAATTAAACTCTTTAAGACTTTGTACCCTGGGAAAACAGTAAACAACTCAACTCTTGTCCTCAGATAACCAAGTGCATGTGCGTGTGTGTGTGTGTGTGTGTGTGTGTGTGTGTCAGGGGACAGGGATTATAAAAGAATCAAATTGAATGTGAAGGGATTCTTCAACTCCGGAGAAAGTCTCCCACAAAGAGAAATGCATGTGGGTGAAACACCTTGTAATTTAAAACTATGTTTCTTCCAGTGTCTCCAGTTCTCAGCCTGAGCCAGGCATGGGATTCGGTTTGGCTGCCCTTACGTTAAAAATGCACTACACAGCAGACATCAGGGTGCCAGGCAGCTCATCATGTAAAGCCCCCAGGCACACTGAACACCATTTTGTTTGACATTTCACTGGCAACAATAGAACTGTCTGAAAATGCTCACATCCCACAGGCAGGTGGGAGGGGAGGGGTTAACAAGACAAGTGCACTTTGTGTGTGGCTCTTCTGGAATGTATTGGAAATGTATTGGAAAGCCTATTGAATGTAAGTATTGTGTGTGGCTCTTCTGGAATGTATTGGAAAGCCTATTGAAAGCAAGTGTGGTTTTACTGGTGCATACTTCGTGGATTAGTTGGGAGTTAGAAATTACTTGGACTCAGTTTTCGAATGAAGGCTCAATCCTAAAAGTTAAAATAATAATGATTCTGTGGCTTAAAAGGAGACATGGCATTCACCTAAACGGAATACCTCTGTTGGCCCCAAAATTATGGTGTGGTACTACAAGTGTTAGAGAGCACATTCTACATGGTCAAGCCTTGCTTATTACCCAGGGACAGAGAATAATATCATTCATTCATTCATTCCACAAACATTTATTGAATATGCACAATGTTCATAAAATATTGTGCATGCTTGAAGGTTAGCAGAGCAGAGAAAAAATGCCCAGATAATCAGAGATGGATTTTGACCTTATGGAATTTGCAGTCTTGAAGGGGAAATGCTACACAAACACCTAAGATCCTTCCAGAGAGTGCAAGGCAGAAATGTTAGGCATGTTAGACACAGACCTCTAATGGACTGGGTGCTTGGCACTCAAAGAGAAATTGATTCCAGCTGGGGCAAAGTCTATTGCTTAGCTTTGGTATCCAACAGAAGACCAGGAGTCCTCAACATCCCATCACATCAAGGAAGGAACATCTCCAAGACAACTTCACTTTCTTGCCAAAATATGCAGGTACACATCTATGTGTGGTCTGAATTTCTATAACCATCGAAGCATTTCTCCTCCTTTCCTTCCCCCAGAAATGGCAGTGGAATAGATGCATTCACACAATAGCTAAGATGAACTCCATCATGTTTTAAGAGAGTTAGTTTTATTAGTTCAGTTAGTTCACTCTCCTTTGGTTTCATAATGTAAGAAACAAAAAGAGTAAGAGCAGTGCTTTATTTCAGTAAGCACAGGGTAAGGCTTTAACTTTCTGGGTCTGAGGCGGAGGTTTCTGCTGGCATCTTAGCTTTCTGCGTATTTGTTTGGTTTACTCCTGACAGAGACAATGGAATGCTTCAATGAAAACGCCCAACTCATTTTCCATCTATGAATGAACAGAAGGCATCCCGTGGCTAAGGAGGGATAAATATTCCGTGCCACTGGAGGCCTGCTGGCTCACCCGGGCCACACCACTATTGTACCCACTCTGGCTTCCACACGCAATTTACTAAAGCTTGTGCTGTTTCATGGCAAGGTGATTTATCACCGACACCTCTTTGCCATTTCAACTGGGGGCCACTGCAATGGGGCAAGGTTCAAGGAAGTTGGCCGAAACTGAAACAGACATTTTATCAGCTAACTATTGCATTTTCTAGTTCTTGACTTTTCCCCAGGAGCTTTTGTTTTTCATTTTGTTGGCTGCTGTTAACTCCTCTGATGCTGTACAACCCCAGGTTATTTTTTTCTAAAAACAATAGAGCCTTCAGTACACTGGATTTTGTTGCTTGCTTTGTTTTTATTTTTTTATTTTTGGTGAAATTATATTAGGGCTCCTTGCCTCTAACAACTGAGTCTCGCCATGGTTTTGAGTGTGAGGAAAGTATTACTGAAGGCATTTAATAGGTGGACAGACAGGTATGGAATTGTGTTGAGGGCCTTAAATTATATGCAGGTCAGCAGAGGTAACAGAAATGTGGTTGTACGCTTGACTCACCCACTTGAAAACAATCCAATTCCATTATTTGTTCCTTTCACAACCTGTTCACGTGCTCAATCACTGATTTATTTATTCATCTATTCATTCATTCAACAATTGAGTGCCTAATATGAGAAATGTTACCATCCAGTGACAGGATGCTAGTAGACCAAAAAAACAGTGAATAAGATATGGGTGCTCCTTCCAAGGAATTCACAAGTCTGTGGAGAAACTACTCAGTCGACAAAAAATGCAAAAAAAGAAAAAAGAAAGAAAGAATGAAATGACTGCTAAAAAAGAAGTAACATTGAAGAGCTGTTAGAATACGAAGGAAGGGAATGTACCCTGATGTGCATATATTTAGAAATAGATGCCAAAAATGCTGCAATTGTACTGAAACAAAATTTAACTTGACCTCCTCAGATGGAAAAGGAAGAGGGCCATCTCATTCTTTTCTTCAGATAAAGTATTTCCCCAAAAGTTCACTTTTGAAATCATTTTCCAACTTCCCTTCCCTTAGTTCTCCCTCCACCCTCAATACCTCTTCATATTCTCATTCTTTTTGCTCTAGTGGAAGCTATGTCATTTTCCTTGAGAGGACTACACTCCAGAGTACAAGGACAAATCATGACATTTCCTTTCTGGGCTGGCCTGCATGCTCACTCTTTCCTATGGAGAGATGCCTTTTCAGAGCCCAGGAGGCAGGGGCAATTCCATTTCCATGCTGGCTCAGCCCTGGCCTCTCCTGGGCACAGGTAGAAATGATACCAGGCCATGCTGAATCACTTACAGTGGTTCTGTGATGAAAATAACTAGTCACAGGAGATTATCTTGGCCATCAAATTCATTGCATGTTGCTGAAAATCAACTAGGACCCCAAACGGGCCAGTCTTCAACTTCTTGGCAACCCTCTCTATGAAAACAAATGCTTTGCCTTACCCTTCCTATGAGATTCCGCACTCCCTTTTTGGGGGCGGGGGGGCTGTCAGCACTCTTTGAAGGAAAGGAACAATTGATGTTCACAGTAGATGTCCGAGTGTCTAGGCCAGGCGCGGTGGCTCATGCCTGTAATCCTAGCACTTGGGGAGGCCGAGGAGGGTAGATCATGAGGTCAAGAGATCGAGACCATCCTGGCCAACAAGGTGAAACCCCATCTCTACTAAAAATACAAAAATTAGCTGGGCATGGTGGTACCTGTGGTCCCAGCTACTTAGGAGGCTGAGGCAGAAGAATCACTTGAACCCAAGAGACAGAGGTTGCAGTGAGCCGAGATCACACCACTGCACTCCAGGCTGGGTGACAGAGTGAGACTCCATCTCGAAAAAACTTGCATTCCATTTCTTTTCTTAGATAGGTGTCCAGGCAGAAGGATCTCAGAGTTTACTTTCTGCATATACAAACCTCCAAACAGCACCATGCCTAGGCATGACCAACTTCCTCACATAGTTGCTTATTGACTTCCTCCCCTCACCCAAATCAACAAAGTGTGCCAGGATGTGATTGCCTGGCATAGCTCACTGGTCCTGCATAGTTTTTATTTAAGACTCTCCTGCTCTGTCCCCCTTCATACACCAAACAGAAGAAAGGTGGATTCCTAACCCCACTTTCCTTTCTTTTATAGAAGAGTGATGGATTCATGGTGCATAAGATCAGAATATGTCATCTTCAAGCAACACACATTACCTTTTGAAAAGTATGAACTACTGTAACAATTAAAGCGTTTAGGAGACAAACCAAGTGTCCTCAGAAGAAATGTGTAAGCACAATTTTCTTCTAAAATGCAAACTTAGAGAACAAAATATGGGTCTGAAAGCATTTTGTTTTTAATTAACTTTTCTAAAAATCTTCTCAATTTGAGTGATCTTTTACTGACCCATTGTCGACTGGAGGAAACAATTACTTTGGTCATTGAAAGAGTCATTTTTACCAATAAGCTGTCATTATCCATCAATCTAGGGTTCCCTGCTCTAAATACAAAAATGAATAGGCGAATAAATCTGTAAGTGGATAAACTGTCTGCACACCAATCCCCGCAGGCCATGTGTTTATAAGTCAACAGCTTAAAATGAAAACATCTGATGAAGGTAATACACCTGTTAAAGGAGCATAAAATTCCAAACCCAATGGTAAAATATAAAGATTATAAGGCCTCTTAAAGGAGACATCAAAGCAAACTATTAAATGAATACATCTGCTCTGTGCTAGACTCTAGTTTATAAGTGCCACTCAAAATAAAAGAGATTTAGGACAAACATTTCATAAAAGATGTGAAAAGCAGTGAAGGAGATGTATTTTGAGGATGATGAGAGAAAATGGAATGGATTCAGTTAAAAAGAAGAATTGACCTAAGCTCAGGCCAGGACTCACAGGAAAGGTTTTATGAGTCTAGTTTTCATTGGAAGGGGTGAGATGTGAGGAGGTATAGCAGAATCATTTTTCATGTCCAACTGTATACTTTGGTTTTAGTCTACAGACAAAAGGGGAAAAAATCAGTTTAGCACTATAGTTACTTTTAGTGAAACCTAATACTAGAGAGAGAGAAAAAAAATTTTTTTAAATAAGAAAGAAACTTCTAGTCAAGGCAGTTCCCATAAAATTTCAAACTTATAATGTTAACAAAGAAGTGTGGTAAGACAGTGGTGTTAGTTGGGCATGACCATGTTTCTACCTGACCCTCTTAAATGTGGTTTTAATCATGATGCATTTTCCTGGTTTGCCTGACTCTCTGAATGCTGCTTCTCAATGTTTCATCCTTTAACTGCCGGTGTTGCCTATAATTCTGTTTTCAGCCCACTTTGCTTATTCTTCTTAGCCTTCCTTGGCTCATCTCATTGCCTCTCAAGGCTTTAACTGCCACCATGACAGAATCTGTCTCCAGCCCAGATTGTGCCCAGAGCCTCAGAGGCAGCTGGGTGCTCACCACCAACATCTTGCAGGACCAGAACACTCAAAATATACAAAATGGACCTTAACATCCTCCCAACCTCAGCTGCTTCCCTGCCTGTGTTCTTTGCATCTGTTGAAAAGAAGTAACCCAATCCACCCAAACCAAAAATACACTCATCCCCTTCAATCTTAATCATTCTTAAGTCTCTTCCTTCCTTTCCATTCCATGATGAATGTCCTAGTTCAAGCCAGCGATCTTTCTAAAACTTGACTCTGGCTACATCCTACCTTGGTGTCTATCATTTCAGCCCCTCAACATTGACCTAGAGAAAGCTCTTGAACATGGCAAGAAAGTCTTCTCTGAGCTGGCCCCTGCCCTGCCTCCAGCGTGACCTCTTATCCCTCCCTGCTTCCTACTTCCAAGAGAATGCCCTTTTATCATGCTTTTGCTCCAGCCCTACCTGAAATCATTTCCCAAATCCTTTTTCCTTATCTAACTCTCTTCATTCTATAAGAATCAGCTCTGTTGTCAGTTCTTCCAGGGAGTCTTGCTGCCTGCTTGAGGCCAAATTAGGTCCTTCTGCTCATGGCTCCTCCAGAGCCTGGGGTACTCATCTACTACTGCACCCAGCACATTATAATCACTGGTTTATGCATCTGTTTCCCCCACAGACAATGAGCTCATTGACAGCAGGGGCTCTCTGTTATTCACCTATATCTTCCATGTACATAACAATAATTACTGAATACATGCTCTATCTAACAAAAACACATTTACAAATACAGATGTGCCTTGACTGACAATGGGGTTATGTCCAAGAAATCCATTGTAAGTCATAAACATCTAAGTCAAAAATGTATTTAATACATCTAACCTACAACCTAGCTTAGTCTAGCCTACCATAAATGTGTTCAGAACACTTACATTAGCCTACAGTTGGGCAAAATTATCTAATGTAAAGCCTATTTTATAATAAAATGTAATTTATTGAATACTGTACTGAAAGGGAAAAACAGATTGGTTCTATGAGTACTCTGTACTTGAAGTATGGTTTCTACTGAATGTATGCCACTTTCACACCATCATAAAGTCAAAAAATCAAAAGTTAAATTATTATATGTCCAGGACTGTCTGTATATCCTACATGTAGATATTTTAAAGATATATGTTATTATGCCAGTAAAATAAAAGCCTCCTATATATTTATTTCTTCACATCCATCAAGAAAAGTTTTATGGTTTTTTTCTTGTTTTTGTTTTGTTTAATTTTGTAGTTAGGAGAGAGGGTAACTGGATCTGTTTCGCCTTTCTTGAAATCAATCAAATTTAATCTTGAGTTTTACAAAATTTTCTAATAAGAATAATAATAAGTAATCCCTCCTGAGCATCTGTTATCTTGAAACATTGTTCTAGGTGCTTTGTATGTCTGACTTAATTTTTCCTTGCAGTAGCCCTAGGCAGCCTGCTGTCTAGGCATTCCTATTCTTACCATCTACACAAACTAAGGCATTGAGAATAACTCAGCCAAGTCCACCCACATCAGAAGGGATGGCATCTTGATCCAGCCAAGGCTCCTCAATTGTATTACACTCTCCACAATCAAAACTCAGTTTCTGCTATTGATGCCTACATCATGGAACAGAATTGTATTATGACTCAAAAATCCTTGCAGGCTTAAGAGCCAGTATGGAAATGGACTTCAATCAATCAGAAGGCATCCTAGGGCCCCTGCTGTGGCAAGAATTAATCTTTTGGTTACTAGATCATGAAGCAATTGAGGAGTTCCAAAAGCAGGAGCCACACTGACAGGGTCTGGGCACTTGGAGGGCCTGGGCAGCAGCTAGCATTTTAATATTTTTACAACTGGTACTACCATGATGGTGCACCCCAGCCGAATATCAACCCAGATCTGATGCCTCAAAATAAAGATGTCAGGAAAAAGTGTCTGGACTATTTTCGGAGTCTGGAGCTTCGTTCGTTCAAGGTTATTGTTCTTGGATACAGCTGCCACTAAGTAGAATTTCCTTAGAGAGAAAATCCACAATTTCTGGTGGGAAAATGGAGGCAGCGAAATTATATCCTAGGTTTCTAGGCTCTATTTCTCTTGTATCTCCAGGCCTTACAAGGGTACCTGCCACAAAGTAAGTACTCAACAAGAATTGTTATGAATAAAATGCAAATCAAAACCACAATGAGATACCATCTCACGCCAGTCAGAATAGTGATTATCAAAAAGTCAGGAGATAACAGAAGCTGGTGAAGTTGTGGAGAAACAGGAATGCTTTTACACTGTTGGTGGGAATGTAAATTAGTTCCACCATTGTGGAAGACAGGGTGGGGATTCCTCAAGGATCTAGAACCAGAAATACCATTTGACCCAGCAATCCCATTACTGGGTATATGCCTAAAGGAATATAAATCATTCTATTACAAAGATGCATGAGCACATATGTTCATTGCAGCACTATTCACAATAGCAAAGACATGGCATGAACCAAATGCCCATCAATGATAGACTGGATAAAGGAAATGTGGTACATATGCAGCCATAAAAAAAAAAAAAAAAAAACAGGATCATGTCTTTTGTAGGGGACATGGACGGAGCTGGAAGGATTTGGAAGCCATTATCCTCAGCAAACTAATGCAGGAACAGAAAACCAAACACTGCTTGTTCTTGCTTATAAGTGGGAGCTGAACAATGAGAACACATGGACACAGGGAGGGGAACAACACACACTGGGGCCTGACAGGGGATGGGGTTGGGGGAGGGAGAGCATTAGGAAAAATTGCTAATGCGTGCTGGGCTTAATACCTAGGCGATGGGTTGATAGGTGCAGCAAACCACCATGGCACACGTTTACCTATGTAACAAACCTGCACATCCTGCACATGTACCCTGGAATTTAAAAATCAAAATCAAAATAAAATAATAATGAATAAATAAGTAAATAAAGGTAACTCACCCAAACTGGATTAAACGTTAGGTCAACCCAGGGAGGTATGTAGAACCCCAGTCTATAAAAGATGCTAAAGTATTGCTATAGACAAAATGAGACAGAGCATGCTATATGTGGTAGAAGGAAAACTTGTGTGAGTTACTGCAGGTGGAAAAACAAAACCCCTGAGGATGTGCTCACATCAAAATAGACGTTCCATCAACCACCATCTTAGGATGCCAGTTAGCCACAGACCTTTTATATGGTTGAACAGCACATGCAAGTTTGGAGCCAGAGCTGAATTGCTTGGAAAAATAAAAGGAGTAAGGCTAGTGCTGCCTCCCGAGGCTCTCCCCTGACACTTTGCTGGAAGTGGTTCAGGTCCCTCTGCAGTAGCAAAGTGTGAACACTGTTGAATGTCAATGACAGAAACCATGGCAGGCACTTTACTGAGAGGAAAAAGTGCAGCACCCATTATGGAGAGTGGGGAAGAAAGACTGGCAATAGCTTTACCCTCAGTGGGAAAAGGTTGAAGTGGCCCCAAGATTGAAATCATCCTGGAGGTGTTAACACTTCAAGTCTGTGTTCAAACTTTGCTGCCTTCTGCTGCAGAGGATTTGCCTACAAATAACAATAACAAGAATAATAACTAGAATAATACCTGCCACCTTTTATTTAGCATTCATTGTGCTCTAGGCTAAGCCTTTATGAGGCTGTTCTCATTACATCTTTTTAACAACCCTATGAGGAAGGTATTATCCTTCCATTTTACAGCTGAGTGTTAACAGGGCCTAAACTCACCAAGGAAATCCTCAAAACATGGCTGATGTTCAACCTCTCCTCTAGGTTTGCAGACTCTGTTGTTTGTCACCCCACTCCAGGGTGCCACATTAAATATATGTACATTTTAGCATCCTTGACATCTTTAAATGATATCATCTGAATTTTTACCTAGATATTCTGTTTCATATTTACCTTTAAGTCCCCAAATCAGATTTGAAATTCCTTTTCACTCACACAGAAAGAATATTTATATTACTACCCATGGCTTCAAGCAGGACAAAATCCCTCTCCACCATGAGTGACTCTGAACTTGATTTTTGGTGTAACAGCCCTCACATTGTACCATTACATGTATACTCAAGGGCAGAAAACAAATAATAAATTATAGCATTTCTTATGTTTGCTTTGCACCATCCAAGATGTCAATCATATTGTGGGGAGTAACGCCTTCTGATCACTGACATTTAGGTACAACGCTGAAGGACTATTTCTCCAGCTAGCACTTCAACACAGTTCTCTAATATCTTAAAGATCAACCTTAACAACAACAGTGATGGCAAAGGTATGGAATTTTATCAGTACAAGGTATTAAAAAAAAAAGGTTTTGAAATATGAACAACCTTATCATTGATTTCTTTTCTTTTTAGGCCAAAAGAGCATATATAATTCAAGCTATGGGGACAAAAATAAATTGTTGCCAGAGGCTGTTCAAATGGAAACCAGTAGCACCCTTCAGGGTTCAATGTACTTTTTTGTTTCTTTTTTCCTTCTCAGACTCTCAAAGGGACAAACACATGCAGGAAAGTGATCCTGGAAAGAAGGGGTTAATATAAGCTGCACAGTGCACTCAGTGATGCCTTAAATAATTGTCACATGTCCCCTATAATCTGTCCCATGCTGTCAGCACTGAGTTAGTCATAATAATATCAGATAAGAGCTGTTCAAAGTGACACACTAACCAACATGGGAGCCACATGACTTTCTGGCTTGGCTACTGCCCTTCAGCTGAACTTTGGCTTAGAACGCAAGGCTCCCAGAGGCAGCCCGGCACATGCCGCCGCGTGGAGTGTCCGGTGGCATTTTCCGTTGCTAGGGCCTCTGTTGCTTCACAGTCTAGTGAGGGGCAGCTAGGGATCAGTGACAGGGAGTCGCCTGCTCACCCCACCCCTGGGGCCAGGGAAAGGAATTGGCTGCTGTGGTGGCCGCTGCCTTTCTGGGCTTGTGCTGGGACTCCCTGTCCCCTCCACAGTTGATTAGTTTTGCAAATGTGTGTGTCACGCGTTATGCCAAGAGCCACAGCAGGGAAACTCGGATCCCCAAAGGGAGTTTGTGCTGGAAGAGGTAGAGAAGGAATGTGACTCTTGGCTAAGAGGACACAAAGGCAAGGGCAGGAAGGAAGGAGGGAAAAAAAAGGAAGGAAAGTGATTACCTCTGGGTAGAAGGTTACTGTAGACTAGCTCTGTTTTATTTGTGCTTTTCTGTATCCCCCACCCTGACTTTTTTTTTTTTTTTTTTTTTTACCTCCAGCATATTTTAGATTTTTAATTTAAAAAGTTAAGGCACATATGTTTTAAAGGAGAATAAAGAAACAAAGAATAGTGAAAAAGAGGAAGAAAGGAAGGTGACCCATTCACTCACTGATTCATTCACAAAGCAGAGACCAGAAAGGAAGCAAGAATCCAATGTCATCTGACATTGGATTTGAGAACATTTATTGGCAGTGTGCCTCTGGCGTACTTACCTAACACCTCTCTCTAAGCTTTATTATCCTCAGCAGTAAAATGGAAAAATAATACCTAATTTACAAGACTGCTATGGGGATAAAAAGAGGTGATATATGCTAAGTGGCTAACAAGTGGTAGGTGCTCATGGGAAGCCACGGAAGTTATGATGAGCTTTGGAGTCAGAGATACCCAGATCCAAAGTCTGACTCCAGCACTTAACATGGTGTGACCTCAGGCGAGTTATTTCACCTTGCTGAGCCTCAGTTTCTCATGTACAAAATGGGGATAATGATACCCCACTGTCAGGGTTGTCAAAAGGAGTTACTGTTAATGCTTTACACTTAGCAAATAATCAGGCACATGGTAGTTATACAGTCATTTGTAACAGGAGTTGCCATAGTGGTGGTGGTCATAGTAACTAAAAATAGAAAGAAGGCAAATCCATTCATTAATTCAACAAATGGAAATAGCAAGATGTACAAGTAAAAGTAATAATCAGACAAATGTATAGAGAAGACATAACTAAAAACCAAAGGTACTGATCAATAAAGATTGGAAGAGTCTAAAAGGACCCAAATAAATGAGAAGACAGAGAAGGAGAGAATGCTCTTAGTGGGACTAATCTTACCTCCCTTGGCTGGGAACTATGTAGTCCAGCCTCCTTCTGCCTCCAGGGAGCTAATGCTATCCTTCCATTCTATAGATCGAAGTGCAGACATCTCCAGTGGCTTTTCCCAGATCACACAGCTAATAAGTAGCATAAAAGGGGCCAAAGCTCAGGAGTGCCCCTACTGTGCTCTTTTAGGGAAGGCATTACCAAAATTAAATATAAATAGAGAAACATTAGCAACTAAACCAAAAGCAACAAATGTCAGCAGAGAAAAATTATTGTTTACTTTAGGGAAAATGGAAAAAATGAAGTATTGTTTTTTTAAAAAAAGAAAAGAAACCGTATCTTAACGAATTTTTTTTTTGAAAAATGAGAAATAAAAAATTGTATTTAGTAGAAAGACATCTTATTGGAGATAATTCTTACAAGGTAGAATTTCATGGAGAACTTAAGAGGGAAGAATTCCAGTTGGAAGGAAGAAAGCAAGATTTTCCTGCTCATGTACTCAAGTCTGATTCCTCAGGGTACTGCATATTCTAAGATTTCCCTGACAAAATTCCATAGCAATTTGCTCAGAAGAGGAGAAGGCCACCAACACATGGGGGTCCAGGAATCAGTCTCGCTGTTCTAAGCTGTTAACATTAGACAGGTGCTTCAAGGAGAAGAAAGAACACTTGTGTTGTCCAGTTGGGCAGAGTTTTCCCGACAAGCGGTGACTCTAGTGGTATAAAAATCAGAAAACCCTAAAGGGAAAGTGAAGTGAAATAGGAAGGAATTGGGGCCAGCCAATGCCTGGAGCTTCTTCCCAATTCTTCTGGTGCCAAAATGTCTGAAAGCTCTGTGAATTTTTTTTTAAGTAGGGGCCATTCCCTTTCCAGAAGCCAGGCGGAGTGCTGGAACAGAAAACAACCACAAAGAATGAAGTCTACCTCTTTCTTTTGTTATTCAAGAGCTGTGTGGAATGGGCCTCTCCCTAAAGCTCACCACCTTCATTGAGTTTTTCTCCTATGTAGAAAGAAAAGTCCTCAGTATGTTCTGAAGAATAAATGAGATAAAGTAAGCAAATATATCTGATGCATGGGAAGTTATACTATTATTTTCACTTTGCTTCCAGGAGTAAGTGTTTGCAACTTCCTCTTCCCTACCACGCAAATAGTTGATTTGTTGGACCAACTCTCAACTTCACCTCATACCAGTAGGAAGATTGTGAGGCTGAAGCAAGAGAAACTCATGTAAAAATGGGTGACAGAGGAACTGGGGAATGGAAAGAAGAAAGGAAACATGATTTAATATTAAGGAAAATAGCCTACTGGCCCAGCATACTCTGAGAGGCTAGAAAGCATTTTATTTCAGACAGCTTTCTGGCTATCACCTGAAGTTTATGAGAGCTAGCCTTGCCTGTGCCATGTGTATAAATCATCCCTGCCCACTTATTAATAATCATAATGCCTTCTTTTATATAGAGTTCTTTAGAAGGCACTTTCACATACATCACCTAATCATTCATATGCCGCAGGGTATCAGCAGCTGCCAGCCACTCATCCGCCCAAGTGGGCAAAGCAACTCTGTCTTTAGTTATATAAATATGAGGCCCACAGGCACCATGACTTCAGGAAAAGGTGTAATGTGTCCTGTGTGTCTCCCAACATCCTTTGCTAGACAGAACTGTCCACTGGGGAAAGGTGAATACACTGGCATAGGGGCTAAGGAGATCCCTGGAAAGAAAAATGGAAAGGTCTCACTTGATGCTCAAAGTTATTAGAATCCCTCTGTTAGAATGGGGCAGTCTCAAAGTTTTAAAGGAGCACCCACAAGAAAGGTGGGAAGGTTAAGGGGGTGGCGACATGGGGAAGGGTAAATCTGGCTGAGACTGCAAACTGCCTAGGACCTGCTGCCCTTTCTTGGTGTAATGCTATGAGGACCACTAACCTAGCATGTGAGTGTGATGAAAGAAAAGTGGTAACTTAAAGTCAAAACAAGGGGACGTCACTGGATCCATGTAGAGAGCTGTGGTAACAATGGCCCCTACAGAGCAAAGGCCCAGCCTCCACTGTGCTATGCAGGATCAATGTTCAGCAGCGACACTGTGTGGCAGCAACTGAAGTAGCCGTGCTAGTAGACAGCATGGCATCCAACCTTTCCCCCCAGCCACCCCCTGCAGACTGGTGGGGTTTTTGTTTTGTTTTCGAGGCTGAGCTAACTGGCCTAAGTCAACCCCTAGTTACTTGGAACAATTGGAATTGTAATCTGTGGAATGAGGGAGAGACTTCACGAAGGAGACTTTGATCTCCTGCTGATAATGGGGTCTGAGACTCTCTATTGACTAATCAGAATAATAAGAGACATAACTATATGTGGCCCATGCTGGTGAAGCTAATCATACTGGTAATATTTGCAAAAAAAAAAAAACAGCAAAACCTCTGAGTTAGGCACTATGATATAGGCAGAGAAGTTACTATTAGTCTCAATTTATTGATAAGGAAACTGAGGCTCATCTAGGTTTTAAGTGGCTTGCCCAAGACCCCGGATCCAGGAAGTGAATAAGCAGGTTCCCTTTCCAGTGGAGAGGAGTTTAGTTAAACAAAAAACAATTGCCACTGCCTTTCTCTTCTTTGGAACCAAGGTGGAATATCCCACCAGACCTTGTGGAATTGTCTCTGCATGTGAGCTGCACCCTTTCACAAAGCTTCCCTGTCTTTTCCACTCCCCTACATGTACTTGGGCAGAAACCAAGCTCGAGGTTCTGCTCACATGCTTGTGGTTTGGCTCCCAGCTGGGGATCACATTCTCTGCTCCACAGGCAAAGCCAAGGATCCTTCTTGCAAAATACTACTGGTGTCCTGGTGCCACCTCCCGAAAGAGCTGCCCACAATGCCCGCATGCCTGGGAGGTAGGGTGAGCAGGATCAAGCACTAGCAAGCAGGACATCCAGCAAGAAAAGATTATGCCTGCTCTTTCTCCCAGTAAGTTTCCTAAGAGCCATAGACTTGGTCATTAATAAATAGACACAATTTCAGGAAACCTCTCAGATATAAATTGGTGAAATTAAAGTGAGACAACATCTGGAAGTAAATTATATACTAATTTTGGCTATTTTCTTGCTGCTTACACACTTAGCAGAGAAAGAGCAAATGTCCATGGATTTCTGGTTCACAGGTACTTGTCTTCCTAGCTGTATCATTATAATGATAATGTTAGTAGATATCAATTTTTGTATCAGGCCCTCTACTGCGCAACTCCAAGGGATACTACTTACATAGAATACCATGTAAATAGTGCTCCCCAGAGGTGTGCAATATGGCTTTTTCCATAGAATTATTTCCTTAATCCAGGCATAAAAATTATTTACATGCAGTATCTTATTTTATTACAATAACAAACCATGTGGTAGACATTTGTATCTCTGTTTTACAGGTGAGAAAAACAACAGGCATTGAAAGTTTAAGTGATTTGCCTACAGTCATGTAACTAGTAAGTTACAAAATCAGGAAATCAGGATTCAAACTCAGTGCTATCTGAATCCAAACCTCATGTTCTTAACTGTTTCATTATCCTAACTGAAGCCCTTGCATAACAGTAAGACATGAACCTTAAAAAAAAAATTGCAAAGTTGGTTAACATCTAAATATTGAGCCTATATATAAACAGCCTATATATGTATTTTTTCAAGAAGAAAATAGTTTATGTGTTCTGTCTTCTTAGCATGTAAGACTTTTCAGCACATGTTTAATTTAGTGAATACTAAGTATTGATATTACTGCATATGAATTCCTATGTACATCAAGGAAAAAAGTTTAATCAATTTTATTTAATTTTAAATAAGCTAATATCACCACAAAGCTTTCAGATACAACTGATTCACCAAAATGATTGGCGAATCAATACAATAAGTATGATGTATTGAATGCCTACTATGTACTATTCTAAGTCATTTTCATATATTAGCATGTCTAATCTCCCGAACATGCATGTAACATAGGCACTGTTTTCAGCTCTACTTCGCACAGATGGATTGAGGAACTTGCCCAAGATCACATAGCTACTAAGTGAAAGATCCAGAATATGAACCAGGCAATCTGGTTTTAGGTTCTACTCTACAGCCTCCAAGATCTGAAGTATGGCAATCCACAGGACATGAAAAGCAGCAGAGGGAGTCAAGAAGCCTAATCAGGACAAGCGCAGTGGCTCACGCGTGTAATCCCAGAACTTTGGGATGCCAAGGTGGGCAGATCACCTGAGGTCAGGAGTTTGAGACCAGCCTGGGGAACATGGACAAACCCCATCTCCACTAAAAATATGAAATTCAGCCAGGCATGGTGGCAGGCACCTATAATCCCAACACTTCGGGAGGCCGAGGCGGGTGGATCACTTGAGGTCAGGAGTTCAAGACCAGCTTGGGCAACATGGGAAAACCCGTCTCTACTACAAATACAAAAATTAACTAGGCATCTTGGTGCATGCCTGTAATCCCAGCTACTCGGGAGGCTGAGGCAGGAGAATCGCTTGAACTGGGAGACGGAGGTTGCAGTGAGCCGAGACCACATGACTGCACTCCAGCCTCGGTGACAGAGTGACTCCATCTCAAAAAAAAAAAAAAAAAAAAAAAAAAAGCCTAATCATGTGAAAACAAGTAAATAAACTAAACACAGACTCCCAGAATGGAGCAAAGCACCGGCTCCTGCATGTACTGAACATGACAGGCATAGGCTTCTAGGCAATGCTCAAAAATAAGAAGGCACTTCTGTGCAAAGTCACTAAGAAGACCAGAGACCAGGAGGGGTGCCATGAAGGTCAATTGCTAAGGCAACAAACCACTAATTTCATGGTCCACAGAATGATACACCTCTTATACCAGAACAGAGAGGGAGAAAGGATAGGGGATACTATAAGATAATAATATTTCCAAAGTCCCTAGGTAGCTTCTCCTGATTTGTCTTACTTCTACTGCTTTCATGGTAGTTTTACAAGTAAAATCTGCCTTTCGTTTATTTATTGGCTTTCTCCCACCAACATAGGGAGCTGATTAATCTTCAAAATACCCTCATGCAATGTGCAGATGCATTCCAAAATGCTGCTGATCCCGTCTGTACCAGGAAATTGGGGCAGAAAGTTCTGCCACTTCTGTCCAAAGTAAAACTTGGCACTAAGCCAGAGGTAGAACTGTGGATCAACCCCAAGAGTGCCTATTCCCAGCCCACAACTTCCTTTTTCTTTTCACTGAAAATAATAAAATAAAATAAAATAAAAATAACCCAGGGCATTAAATTTTGTTTACTCCTTTCAACATTTTTTTTCCTATTAAAATAAGCAAAATTTCTGCCTATCCTCAACAGGTCCAGAAAGGTAGAAATGTACTGTCCAATTTTCAATCATTAAGCATAAATTCACTTGTTGGATATTACTCTCCCACTATACATACTATAAGTCTGAATGGGTTAATAGTTGTCTACCAGGGACAGAAATGATCTCTCTGTCCCTCTCGCCTGGAGGAAGAGCTGAGATATTCTGTGGCTCACAGGTACTTTTCCTGTGATATTTTTCTGCCTCATCATCACAGTCCATTCAATTATACAACTTCTCATTATTTAGGATCAGTCCCCTTTCACAGTGTCCCAAAGGAAAGTGCCTTGACAAACATCCCATTCATCTCAATAGGACTTTGCAAAGTCAGAATAATATGCGTAAACACAGTTGGGCTTGGAGGTGGGTCCAAAAGAAACTATCTAATGCTGTTGTGGCAGATGAGAGCCTTGGAGAGGCCAAAATGGGTCCTATGAGATCCAGAGTAAAGATTTCAGGAGACTAAAGAAAATAAGTGCACCAAGGAAGTAGAAGTGTTGCATAGAGACAGGAAAACCAGTAAAAAATTCGGTTTCTGCTAAGCATTGCTTCTGGTTCTTACCTTGTATTTAATTTTAGCATCTTTGGGTATCTTGAGTAAGAATTGTTACAGAGAAAGTCTTGGGAACCATGAAAAGTCTCTCCCTGGAAGGCAGAGGCACCAAAGGACACTTCCTCATTTAAAAGTAAAAAATGTACAACTTCTTCTGGTCCAACAATTTTCTAGGTCATTCATTTATTTATTCTTTCATTAAATGATTGCACTTATAATACATGTCATATGTTATTCTAGGTAGTCACCAGAGGATACGGTAACAAACAAGACATGCCTTCCAGGAGCATGCAGTAGAGACAGAAAAACTGACTCTGCAAGACTGTTCAAGATGTACAATGATTGAGAGCAGAGAATGATGAATGCTAAAGATGACAAGGAGAGCTCTTCTTGAAGATTCACAGTGTAAAGCACCATGAACATGAATGGGAGTGTAAGAGACCTGAAGAAAAGAATGACACCGAATGGAGTGGTAGCACCATAGCCCCTTTCATTAGGCAGGGATCACATAGAGAAAACACGGAGGTTTGAGCACGAAAATTAGAAACAGAATCTAACAAGAAGGTTAGGAGGTCAGAGAAATAGTGTAGGACAATGACAGGGAAGCAAACCTTCCTCCCATCCCCCTAGGACATGACTTTCATCTAGGAAAAGTAAGAGCTAAGGAGAGAGCATGTCTGCTGCCCAACAAAGGTTGGTCACTGGTGGCCATATGGCATCATGTGGCTGCCCCAGTGGATGTTCCTTTGGTGTCAGGGAGAAGCCTCCACAGCTGCTCTTGCTCAGATGCTCAACAAGGCTATTTTGGGCTGGATGGGGTCCATGGTGATGACTGCCCAGCCTGGGCAGCTTACCCAGTGTTGCTTTTTAGCATTCTGTTTTTCTTGTCACTTAGCTCTCTACCATACAATTACTCAAATAAGGAAAAGAAGAAGGAAAAAGGGAAGAAGAACATGACTACATCTTATTTTTAGTACTCAAATCAATGGTAGCAACCTCCTGTGCATTTCAATAAGAACTTTGCATATCAAAATCCCCCCAAATAAAGCATAGAAAACATATTAAAATCCATAATGACATTTTTCTGTGCTGTTTTAAAATATGTTTGTTTGTTTTGAAATACCAAAATGGCTCAGCCCAAATTAAAGACTAATTCATTGACAGATGGGCCAAAATAATGCATAAATGCAATAAGCATCCTCAAAAATGTGTGTTTCACCTTATTACCCTCTAGGTCAAAGGATGTTTAGAAAATAACAAGTATCTTTTATTTCAATATATTCTCCTTCCAAAGAACCAAAGCACATTTCAAAGATTATCATGATCACAGGATTCTATAGTGGTAGGAATCTCAGAGGTTTTGCCGCCTTTGCCTATGTTTGAAACTTTTCTGGAAAACAAATTTCCCTCTCTAGAGATAGGGAAAGGATTGGGGAGCAGCTAACTAAGAAATGCCACAAACTTAGAAGTTATAGAGATCCCCAGTTCAACACTAATAATGGCTACCATCTAACTAACTATGCAGACACTAATGCTGAGAACTTCAGAAAACAATGTCATAATTTAACTCTCACAACTCAAGAAGAAAGTGATATTACCCTAGGTTTACCCACAAGAACAATGAGGCTCAAGGACATAATCAGTAAGAAAAGAACATAATAAGAACCTCAGCGTCTGGTCTCTTTTTCAAAAGTAGCATATTAGCCCTCAACCACAAGGGAAAAAGGTCACTCTCATTATTTTAAGCCATCTCTTCTCATCTTCCCTCACCTGGAAGTATTCAGAATCTGCATATAACTATGAATTTGAAAACATATTTCACATCCTTTAATGTTCCTGGAATCTTCCCTAGAGCTCTAACTTCTCAAGCCTCCCCTAATTTATCCAAATTTGTAAAATGTAATCAATGATTTATCAGAACCAGTCTGGGTCTTCTTTCAATAATTAATTTACCAAACAGTAATTAATTTATCAAACATGTGTTAAGTACCTTCTTCTGTCATGTACTGTTTCATCCACAGACATGAAAAAAATACAACCCTGGTCTTGAGGAACTCAAGAGACATGCAGAAATATCTGCATCAATGTAACAAATCATAGCAGAGAACTGTGGAAGACGCTACATGGAACATGGAAGAGAAAACAGTGCCAACTCCACCGTTAGCTTCAGGGAAACTCCAGAAGGAGGTGACATTTCATTTAAGTCTTAAAAGATGAGTTGGAATTTCTCAGGTGACGTCAACATGAAATTGTCCAAGGAAGAAGGACAGATTGAAGCACATTTGAGATTTCCATTTGAAAACATGTTATAGATTCTGCTATCATGTTAAAAACAAATCACCAAACAAAAAAGAAAAATCTCATTTTTACTGACTCACCAACTCTACATGCTAATGAAAATATCAAATGAACAGTAATGGTTCATTGTATGGTCACTAACAGCAGCATCATGAAACAAAATGACATCAACAAAGAAGAAAACAAAAAATTCAATTACTCCAAGAAATGTTTGTAGTTAGTTAGCTCATAGAACTGTCTTGTTCTCTGGGCTTTCTGACAAACTAGATCCAGGCCTCACAGAGTCAGTGTGTAGGATGTAATTCCAATTTGCCTGAGTCTTTCTTGGTTGCTTGCTACTTAAAAATCCTAGCCAAGATTTTCCCCTTCCAGACTCTACAAAAAAAATTTAGCTCAAAATGAAATCAATGCACTTTAAAATCCCAAATGTAAGAAGTATCCAAAACTATAGGCTAAAATGTGGCTTCCTAGAATGTCTCATAAAATTAATGTTTGTTAAACAGATAGCTTGTCAAAAACAGAAACTTGAATCACTGAAAATAGTTTTTCTTAATTTTATTATTATTATCATTTTAGAGACAGGGTCTCACTCTGTCACCCAAGCAGGAATACAATGGTGCAGTCATAGTGCACCGTATCCCCCAACTCCTGTCTCAAGCCATCCTCCCACCTTAGCCTCCCAAGTAGCTAGGCCTACAGGCATGCAGCACAACACCCAACGAATTTTTTTAATTTTTGTTTTTCAGAGACGAGGTGTTCACTATGTTGCCAAGGCTGGTTTTGAACTCCTGGCCTCAAGCTAATCTCCTGCTTTGGCCTCCCAAAGCACTGAGATTACAAGTGTGAGCCACTGTACCCAGTTTCAATTTTTTTTAATGTCATATGTCTAAATGGATTAACCAAACTATTTTTTGGGAGGGAAAGTAAAAATTCAATTTACAGAATGGAGTGTGATATCTGTCAGACTGGATCAGATGGGCCACTGATATAAAGAATTTGGGAATCACCTTCTAAAATCGAAATAATGGCCCACTTTTAACCTCATCCCTGAAGGGACTTGTAGTTTATTTCATTTCACATACACTCATTTGGGAAAAGAGAATGGCTCTGGTGATGGATTTCCATGTCAGAGGGTACCTAGTGTTGGTTTTTAGAGCAGGAATTCTGATGTGAGATCGTTCTAGCTCTACGGGGGTCATGAACCGTCATAGGGCACAATGTCACCACTAAGTGGGCTTCAGATCCATTGATCCTTTCAGGTATGATTTCCCTGGATACATGTTGGGAATTGTCACTGAAGGAACTCACTGCATGCACCCAAGCCACAACACTAACCACCAATACAACCACATCCTAAAGAATAACTATAATATCATTCCTTTTCCTACTTACCTCTACTACTAAGAATGACTTTATCTAGATTTGGAGACTCAAATATCTGCCATCATTTCAGAGAATAGCCAGACCTCTTTGGACTCCCTACTTTAAACTGGATAGGCTTTAGCTCTTAAAAATCAACAACTCAACACCGCATACTATGGGCGGATATAGTCTTTTCACTGTGAAAGATAGTGGGAAAAAAAAGAAGAAAGAGAAGAATCACACTCTCATGGATTTTCGGATTTTTACCTTAATAGAATGATTTTCACATTTCACCTCTTGGCAGTAATCCATGCGTGTTCTAAAACTGTACCATCAGCAATCAACACACAGGCCTCTAAGCAGGGAATAATACACAGGAACCCATAAGAAATAAGGGAAGTGAGTCATTGAATTCACTGAAAAACATTTGAAAATGTCCTTCTGAGAAAGGACTTAGTATCAATATTTAGATTTTATATCTAAATGATTCCCAATATTCTTGTCAATTCTGCATAGGTTAAACAGAACTAGTGGATTTGGCTGTTAATATTCTAAGAATTTTTGTCCGTTTTGCTCTTGTCCAACCTACCTAGACATACTACATTACTATCATCTCAAATAAGTATAGAGTTTAGAACAAATCCCGATCTTTGAAACACCCACATTACTGTTATTTACTTAAAATTCACTTCCACACTTACTGAATCTGTACAGCTCTGTGTTCACCATATCCCATTAAGCACTCATACACTTAGTATTAGCAAATTGGTCCCTCTGGGAATCTAAACTTAGGCACACATAAACACTACATCTTGGAATTCATAATTCTTTCATAATCACCTCCCATTTGGCATCTGTGAACTCACAAAGGCAAGTTTCCTCAGTAAAGATCTGTTCTGAGTCCAATATTTACATAAACAATTTCTGTTTGGAGTGTAGGTTTCTTCATGCACCAATAACCTCTCCATCTATGTTGGTCTCTAAATTTCATGTTAAATAAATTTTAACACTACAGAAATACTTCAAGCAATGTTCACCATTTTCTCAGCACAAAAAGTCATGTAGACACAGTCTAAGAAGGTGTTTTGTGCATTTTTAGTGGAATAAATGTAAATACAATTTGAATTGTAGGTATAATTTGAGTTGCAGGAATAATTGAAGATTTTTTTATGTTGCCTTCATCCTGAGGCTTAAATGTCTTTGGGAGTTGGGACTATTTACCTACTCAGTTCATAGCCCAGCAAATACCCCTGAATTAACTTTAGTCAACCTGAGTTTGTTTCATTGTAAAATAAGTAAGTGTAATTTTGATTTCTCAGTCAAAATGGGACTTTGACTCTGTGTTCTTCTTTTAAGGGTATGCCCACTACATGCTTAAATTCTCTGCTTATTGAATCTTTAGTTATTCAAAAGAATAATGCACAACAGTCCTTTGGTTTAATAAAGCTAGCACACATGAGTGCCAATAGGTTTTGCCTCTGTAGAAAGTAACTTATCCAGATAAATTTAAAGGTTTTGTTTTTTTTTTTTTTTCTAAATACGTACCCTTTGGCTCGAATTTATACAGAAGGGTTTATTTTAAAGGAAACAATTTGAGGGATTTAAGGATATTTGTAAAGGATATTCATGTGACATTGCCTGTGATAGTTAACAAAATGGTAAAACCGCAAGATCTATCAATAGGTTATTGGGTGAATCGGTTGTGGAACATCCATGCAATGTAGAAATGCGATCATGCTTCCCCCTCTGGAAAGTGAAATGTAACTCCTCACCCCTTAAGTGTGAGCTCTATTTAGTGACCTATTTCTAAAAGTACCTTATGAAATGGGGGATAAGGAGTGACTGTGCAGTGGAGAACTCTGGCACCCATGACCTCTGGTGATCAAAGTTAACATCATCATAATTCTTGTTGATAGCATGTCTTCTTGACATGATACGTTGAGAATAGCATTTCACCTCTGTGGCTTTGCTCCCCAAAACCTATAAATCCAGGCTAGCCATGAGAAAAACATCAGACAAATCCCAATAGAGGCATATTCTACCAAATACCTGACTAGTGCTCCTCAAAACTGTCAAGATCATCAAAAAACAAGGAAAGTCTGAGAAACTGTCACCACCCAGAGAAGCCTATGGAGACATAATGATTAAATGAAATGTGGTGTCCTAGATGGGATCCTGGATTAGAAAAAGGACATTATAGAAAAACTAAGGAAATCTGATTAAAAGTAGAGTTTAGTTAATTGTCATGTATCAATATTGGTTCATTAGTTGTGACAAGCATGCCACAGTAATATAAGATATTAAATTAGGTGAGACTCAATACAAGGCATATGGGAATTCTCTGTACTTTCTTAACAACTTTTCCATAAATCTAAAAAGATTCTAAAATAAAAAGTTTATTTGAAAGAATGCAGTCATGCACAATAATGATAAATAAATATGTAGACCCCCTCCAGATTAGGTTAGGTGCTACTCTGTCCTCCAAAGCACCCTGAACTTCTCCCATCATAGGGCACAGATCCCATGTATTTACCTTCTTGTCTCCCTCCAGCTTCATTAGGGCAGAGGCTAATACTATTCTGTGCAAAATCTCCTAACACTACATAACACCTACCAGGTACTTGACATCTGTTAAATAAATGAGTGTATCGTTATGTTGTCAAGTGAAAATAAAATCAGATTCCAAAACACTGTTGATATGTTTGGGCTGTTTCCCTACCCAAATTTCATCTTGAGTTGTACAATAGTTCCCATAGTCCCCACATGTCATGTGAGGGACCTGGTGGGAGGTAACTGAATCAGAGAGGCAGCTTCCCCCATCCTGTTCTCATGATAGTGAGTTAGTTCTCATGAGATCTGATGGTTTTAGAAGGAGTTTCCCCCTTTGCTAGGCACTCATTCTTCTCCTTGCTGCTGCCATGTAAAGAGGGATGTGTTTGCGTTTCCTTCTGCCATGATTGTAAGTTTCCTGAGGTTTCCCCAGTCATGCTGAACTGTGAGTCGATTAAACCCCTTTCCTTTATAAATTACCCAGTCTCAGGTATGTCTTTATTAGCTGTGTGAGAACGCACTAATAAAACTGTGTACCTTGCTCTATCACCTATTAGCTATATGACCTTGGGCAAGTAACTTCACAGTGCTGAGCCTCAGCTTCCTGATCTTTAAAATATAAATAGTCATTGCACATGTCTCATAGGGGCTAGTATGTATAAAGCCCATAGAATAGTGCCAGGTACATTATAATCCCTCTGTCTCTGTCTCTCTCTCTCTCTCTCTCTCTCTCCATCACTCAGATGGAGCAATAAAAAGTCTATATTAGAACTAAACACCTAACATGAACAATATTTGCCATTTTAAGATTTATATTTTCAATTATTTTAAATTTATTTTTGCTTATCTTTGTGCATACATTTTAGGTACCAAAAATATATTATACTTATTAAAAACATTAATGAAAAAGAAAATAAATAAACATGCATGCATATACACCCAAGCCACATAACCCAGATACATAGGATACTGTTCTGTTCCCCAAGGAATAGAATTTACCATGCAGCTGAGAGACAAGGGAAAAAAACCCACTGCTGAGAAGCTGAAGAACCACTTAGTAAAGAAATAGAAGAGATGCCTTAAAAATGCCTCTGATGAGCAGACAAGTGACCAGAAGAAGCAATCATGAGGACAGAATTTGAGAGAAAGGAAAGAATAAGGCTCTGAGATGACAGCTGGGCCTAGAGAATAGGAAGTTGAGTAAGCGGGGAGGGTGCTCTTTGCAGTAGGGACGGCATGAGCAAAAGCACAGCATTGAGGAAGCCAGGGGCAGATAGTGTGATAGGCACAAAGCCTGCCTTATAGATCTGTCCATCAACCTGGGTCTTTTCATTATCCCCAAGTTTGTGTTTTGAAAACTCCTGATTAATAAAGCCCTCACCAAACCTTGCTAACTTGCTACCGTTGCAAGGAAAGAGGAACAAAAGAACAAAAGAAGCCTAACCTGATTTCTGAGTTTGTATTTCCAATGCCAGTGACTCACATGTCATCATGGCCAGCCGCATGTGACCTGCAGATGTGAGTCACAAAAGGCTAGAGATTCAGAACTGGTGCAACCCAGAACAGCTGGAGGTGGACACAAAGCGACAGGCCGGACCCTCCCTCCTCCCCAGGGCAGAATCTGCTGTCTCTATATCATAACTTTGCATGAATATCTTTAAGATACCATGTTCCCAGACAGAGTGGGGGCAAAGCACAGGGAATGAATCTCGCTTCATTAACCTCACAACACATCACGGGGTATATATTCTCTCCCTTTCCCCCAAAACAGAGCACCCATTTTGTCTACCAACAGAAATTATAGACTTTTAAAAATAGATTTTGCCAAACAACCATGTGGGCAAATGCTGACTTGCAGTCTGGGAGATATCTCTTCGTCAGGCCCAGCAAGATTAAAGCAGGTTCTATTTTCATAGAGAGAGAGCCTCAAATCGAAGCACAAGAAAGAAATTCACTTCTTGTCGACATCAAGCAGTGCCCCTCACTAGCCAAGGCTGGGCTGGATCTAACAATTGCCAAAGTACCGTACGCAGATTCAGAGTGGCTTCCGCTTGAAGAATGGCCTCGCGCTGCTACAAATCCAGGACAAGAGGATTTCCCAGTGCCCAGCTCAAAGGACAGAAAAATTCTTTCCTACTCTGGTGTGCCAGGAACTTGACAGTAGAATAATATTAGTAAGAAGAACAGCAAAGGTACAGTGCAACCCAGACATGCAAGAAAGAAAGGAGGACACGAATAAATCCTGCTACAAAAGTGTAGGGGATTGTTTGTTATTTTTTATCTATTTGGTTCCCCCTCACATCCTAGGATGGAATTTATCCTTCAAGCTTCAAGTCTGAGAGTAGTTTTCAGAGGCAAATATTTCTTTCTTGGTAGGGAGATGAAAATATATGTACACACACACACACACACATACACGTATGTAACCACTGTCATTAACTGCTACAAAGATGGTATTTTTTAATATTCTCATGGCACCTCTAGTGTAAATATCTCCTTACAACAATCAAACTGAACCCACAGAGCCCAATCGTGCACTATCTGCCTCTGGCAGGTTGGTACGAAATTTGATTTGTACTAATCAGCCCCTGGCTATTGAAGCATGTAATATACTTGATGTGACAATTCTCTGTCTTACAATATCTACTTTCCCCCCACTGGAGGTTCCCTGGTGCTAGCTAACTAGGAGCAATCACCTCACTGAGAGAATTGATATAAAGAAGGGTCAGGTTCAAAGCCCAATAATAATGAAGATGAAAATGATGATTCTACGAGTACTGATACAAAACCTAGCAATGAATATATATTGTGTGCCTACTGTGTGCCAAGCACTGTAGTAAGTGCTTTACATGGATTAGCTCATTTTACCCTCAAAATAATCCTGTAAGGCAGACATAATTATAGTCACTGTTATATAGTGAGATATATAGCTATATAAAACGGTGATGGAGAAAATGGAGACTTAAAGAATTTTATCAGTCTGCTCAATGTCACGTTGCTGGTAACAAGTGAAGCTAGGATTTGAACTGGGCAGTGTAACCCCAGCACCTGCATCTTCATCCACCCCTCAGCTCATACCCATATCCTCCTCAAGGATATCTGCTCTTGCCCTACTCTCTAAAGCTTGTTGACAACCCTTTACTGCAGACAGAAAACCAATAGCCACTAAATCAAGACATGGCCCCTCTGTTTCACAGCCATTAGATGTGGAGACTGCACTCCATGGAGATCACGCTTCTCTATGCCCAACACAAGAGCTGACATCCTCAGGTTCCTGGCTTTGTCCATTGCACCCTGGGCGTGTGGCTGCCTGTTAGAGCAGCCTTGCAGAGAGGAGCTCCATAATTGCCAGTGTGGGAGGCAGAGAGTGGGCACAGGGAAATTATATGGTTTTCCTTCCTCCCTGCTGTCCTGGGCTCCATATTGCTTTTTCTCCATCTCAGAAGCTCAGCAGGAACTGTGGAACCAAGTGGGGACATGAGAGCCCAGTCTTTCCTTGGTTATGACAGTCCCTCAGGAAGAGCTTTCTTATTGTGCCACTCAGCTTAAGTTTCCATTTGGGAAAGACCGCTCTGTGTTCGCATGCCTTCTGAATTCTCATCAGCCAAGAACGCAGCCACACTCTTCTCCGACTGCAAACTTCTGTTCTGGAATGACTGCTCTTCTTTTACTTTTAAATTCAATCATCTATTCAACAAATGTTTACTGAGTAGGTCCCGGGAACCATGTGGTTGGGATACATGATGAATAAAACCCTGTTGCTTCCCTCAAGGGGCTCAGCATTTAGTAGAAAATACAAAACCATTGTTCCTTCCTCTAAAAATGTATATTAATTTTCTTCTATGTAATACTATTTGTCTAGATGGGGAAGAAAGGAGGCGACAGGAGGGAGGCAGGAAGACAACAAGGCATTTACTAAGACTCCTGTGTCGTGCTTCCTGTCATAGATGCTTGACATGTATTTCAGCCTTTCTACAGTTCTGAGAGGCAGGTACTGTAGCTCCCATTTTTATAGCCTACTGAGGTAGAGAGAGGCTCAGCAACACGTTTTCTCAAGGCAATGAAAACTTTGGTTTCTCTCTAGGAGGCCCTTTGGGCTGAAATCTCATTGGAAAAGGAAGTAGTTAGAGACTTGGTCTTGAACTTGAATTTGCAGAGTGAGCTCATTGTCCTTGTCTAGGGACAACACACATCCCAGTGTGCTCTGAATAATTCCACTTCATGCCTGTGGTCCCTGAGTAATTATTACAAACTCCTCTTTTCATTCTCAAATGTCCCATTTTTATGATAAATTATATGATCACCCTATTTTCATTTCAATTTTACTTTCATTTGAGGTGGCATGGAGAAGCCTGATGGACTTTGTTGGAACTAAAGTCTTTGTTTCCCAAGCCAGCGCTTAGGAGTGCTCAGATCTAAAAGGCTAGTGACCAACCTGAAAGGGCTTCTTCCTCAAATTATCAGACTCTGAACCCAGTGCTCTTTCCCTTAGCACCTATGAGAATCATAACTGGATGTAGACTTAGAATCTAACTCTTAAACCATGTTACTCTCTATTTGCCTAAACTAGTTTTCTTCTTCATTTTTAAAGTCACAGGCAAATGGATAGCTTCATAGCACAGCACTGATT
The DNA here is from genome assembly GCF_028878055.3 of Symphalangus syndactylus. Classification (NCBI taxonomy): domain Eukaryota; kingdom Metazoa; phylum Chordata; class Mammalia; order Primates; family Hylobatidae; genus Symphalangus; species Symphalangus syndactylus. The sequence goes on from NC_072438.2 coordinate 31,720,751, forward strand.
CAATGAAGATCATTAATGAGTTAGCTGCCCATTATTAGGAAATCAAAATACAGATCAATTAACAGACCACTCAGAAACTCAAGGAGTTTGAGTATGTATGTACTACATACATAGACCAAGTACAATATTACCTTCCTGCAAAACATGTCAATGTGATTTCTAATTTTTAAAGCACATTTGGAGTAACATGCACAAAAGAAACAAAGAAAACATAACGACACTTGCAACCATCAATTCTCTCTGTGCTGGGCTGTTCCATTATGGAAGTCCCACAGCACCAAGCACAGCACTAAATTATGTACAGGTAGTGGCTGGCTATAGCTGCCAGCCAGCTTTCAGCAACATCCCCCATATGGCTAGGAACACTTGTGCCAGTTAATTAGCACTGGCATTAATCGAGAGAAGGAACATTGACCAGGACATCGAGGTTATCCTTAGACTATTTAAATACGTCATGTGATCACTCGTTCCATCTGTTATCAACATACTTCACACTTAATCCAGTAAATAAACTCCCAACCATTTTAAGCAAATGGATTCCATTTTGCCAGGCCTCCGTAGACTTTGCAAATCTCAAGATGTCTTCTTCCTCTAGAACCTACATTGTGAGGTGTCACAAGGTTCAATGACACAGCCTGATGTGAATTCAAGGACAAGAGTCACCCCTTCCCCCACAATCTATGAAACTCTGGGGCAGCATCCACAAGTGGTGGGGGAATAAAAACAAGCACATGCCATCACTCATTCAAATGCATATTTTTCACTTTGCAACTACCCTACAAATCTGCCTTGTTTTCTTTCCTTGCTCAGAATTCTGCTGAAAGCACATAGAAAATAAAGCCTATTATTCAAATTAACTTCACCGTGCACTAAAAATGTGGCTGAGTTTAGATGGAAACCCATTTTAAAAGTGCTCTCCTATGAAATGGATGATGCCCGGCAAGGTATAAAGAACTTGGGCATTTAGAAAGGCAGATAGGAAATAGCCTAATCTCAAAACACTTCATTGGCAAATTGACTCATCATTAGGTATAGACCCAAAGTAGATTTCAAATCCACTTTCTAGAAAGGTATATATTCCATACATCTTCAAGAATACTGATATAAATCTTCCCTGAGAATCTTATTATCTTTGATATAGTGTTCTCTTGCCCTAAGAGAAGTTATATTCATTATCTCATCAATCTCTAGCACTTCTGTACCCACCTCTTCTATAAACTTCCTTCCTCTCCAACCCTATCTCCCAAACCAACTCCTGGTAAATTGACAAAAAGGTACATCATTTGCCCAGTACACAAGATGGCCTTTAAAGGACGATCAAAACCTCATCAAAGCTGTAGGAGGTAACAAGCACTGGTCGATGCAAGTAAAAGTAATAAACCTGATCATGATGAAGCCTCTCTCAGTGCTGAAATGTATCTTGTAATGATTTATAGAAAACACTGGACCTGACTCAGGAATACCAGGGTTCAAATCCAGCTTCCCCCAAAATGGTTACCTTTGGAAAATTATTTGATCTTTGCTTGCCATAAGTTAACAATTAAGATCCCACCTCAAGAGTGGATGTAAGGATCCTGTGCAATAATGGACATTGTTATTACCATCTTTCTTGCTGTGGACTTGGTGTGAGTGATAATCATGGTTAGTTCTCTTCCTTATACTTTATGTAAAACATATTACCTAATCTGCCCTTTAGTCTTAACAAAAAGTACAACTTACACTTTCAGGTAGTTTAGTGTGATGAAGCAGACACTTACTGGTCTAATTTTACCCCAAGCACAGGGAAAACCCAAAAGTCATCTCAGGAGCCAATTAATCAGAAAGAGATAATTAAATTTTACACATTGGACTAAGTTTTAACTAGGACACTAAGGCTACCTTGAGGATTACGTAGTCCTCTCTACTTTGGGGGAAATGCAATTTTTGCAATTATACAATTGTTCAGTTCAACAAATACTTATTGATGATTTGCTACATGCCAGAGCGTGCACACTCTGGATACTAATAAGAATTAGACCCTCTCTCTGACTCTGAAAGACCCCCAGTCCAGTAGGTTGAGTCAAACACACAGATTTTGATGTATAAATGATAACACAGAGGTACACAGGGAATTAGGGGATGGTTTCCTACGAAGAATGCTGGGACCAAGCCAAGTGAGTAAGAGTTATATGCATGATGAGAAGCGGGAAGGGTATGCCAGGCAGAGGGAACAGCACAAACAAACCCTATAAGTGCTTATACAGAGAGCTACATGTTGGTCATTTTTACTAGAAAATAAACATAAAGGAGCAGAGTCTGGAACATGAGGCTAGAGAGTATGAGAAACAGCTCACCCATGAATAGGAGATATAATGCCATGCATTACCAAAGGATTCTTTACTTTCCCAGCAATTCATCCCATGGTTTTTATTAAAGATCAAAACACACAAGAAAAATGTGTTCCAGTTTGTAAAACCCAAATGTATAACAGATTTCAAAGAAAACGTCCATTACCCAAATAAGGAACAGCAGGATACATGAATGTCAGGGATGAGAGTCTCAGGAGAGCCTTTGGCTAAAACTCACAAAAACCTACATCTGAGTTAGATGAAGCATTTAGAGCTTAACCATCCCTCTCCTAAACTCTTCAATTTATTGACTTTAGTAATTTCAGGTCTCTCAATCTAGAACCCATTCATGAAAAATAAGTTCTCTTCCCTCTGCCCTACCAGAAAAGCTTTTACTTTCACTTCCAAGACGTTTCAGGAGTCTAATGATCATATTCATTCATCAGTAATATGTGTAAATATTTGAACAGTTATTAATGAAAGCTCATGATGAAAGGTAGTTGTTCATCTGGAAAGTGTCTGTAGATTGAATGATTCTGTTTATAACTTGTGTTCATTTCCTCCCACTTCCCCATCATATTTACTGCCTGGGCCACCCTGGCCCATGGTCACTCTGTGTTCTGTTCCTTGTTCTGATTGAGGCTATTGTACAAACCAAACTCTGGAGCACAACTTTAAATGCCATATTGCATTTCATTCTTCTCAGAATCTACCACTAGAAGAAACTCTTGGGTTCGTAGCCTCATAGGAGTCTCTAAGAAAGAATCCAAAACACAAAAGTACACATTTAAATCATCTGAAAGAGAAAACAGTCACCCTTTATTCTTTTCTCCCCACTCCCTCCCCATTCCATTCTCGTTCTCCGCTCTGCATCTTGGAGGCCCATATACAGCCTCCTCTAGGTGCTTTTACCTGCTGGCTTCCTGATGGCTTCAGCCAATGGGAAGCACTGCCAGAAAACCAGGAAGTGGGGTGGGAGAGGGCTCAAGGCACCTCTTTCTCACTTCCTCCCTGCTCCTGGGCTACCTCTCTAGAGGCATCTCTGTTGTTCTACAACTTTACCCGCCACTGGACAGTTACCCCACCATAATTCCAGTTCTCCTAGGCTCAGGTAATGAATGCTGTGTCCTCTTTTTTACCTTTGGCCCTAGGAGAGTTAAGTCCTGGGATATATCCAGGTTTTAGGGGGCCCGAAACTTGTATGATTAAATTTGTAAATTTTGTAAAAAGAATATGAATATGAGAACATATTGCTGGTTCCTCTCAGGGCCTTGGAAGGGCTTATACGATATGAGGAACCCTGAAACTTAAAAACTTTATTAGTTTCACGCTAAGTCTCCACTCAGCTAAAGACTTTCAGTTTTTGCTAATCTTTTAGTGCCTCTACATGGCTATTTGTTCTCTTTACATGGACACACCTCTCTCAATAGTTCTTTCGTTAAAGTCTACTCATTTAAACAATCTGCATAGATTCTGTGTCCTGAAGAAATCCTTGTCCATAAACCTACTATAATGCATTATGTGAATGCATTATATTACTAGTATAATGCATTACAACCTTCCTTTCTTCCCCTATTGCCTACCTACCTGAAAAGACATTAAAGTTTGCTATAACTTACTTAGGTCTAACTTTTGAGTGTCACCTTTCTGAAAATAATAAATAAACAAATAAATAAATAAACAAAACTAAGCATTACTAGAAAGAAGTACTATATTCTATCACGAGCTTTTTCCAAGCTGATCACAAGCTAAATGTGTTGGATATGTACTCATTAAATGTGTAAAAGAAATATAAGAGTACCCTTTCAGAAAATAATAAATAAACAAATAAATAAATAAACAAAACTAAGCATTACTAGAAAGAAGTACTATATTCTATCACGAGCTTTTTCCAAGCTGATCACAAGCTAAATGTGTTGGATATGTACTCATTAAATGTGTAAAAGAAATATAATAGTACCCTTTCAAAGACATGTTTGCTCAACTAAGATTTTTAGTCGGTGTAATTGCAATGTAGCTGTCTAGCATTTCTGAATCACTCCTTACTATTCCTCTTGAATAAATCTCTTAGTAGAAGGTATTACTCCATACTATTCCCTTTGAATAAATCTCTAGTAGAAGGTATTACTATGTTACAGAAACAGAGAGAAAAACTTTATTATGGAACAATGTTGGATTGGTTTAAGCATACAGTACACAGTCTGCGGGTATTTGAGTCAGATGTTTGAATGATCAGCTTTTTGTCTTTACTGTAATATTTGGAGTATGCATTAGAGATTAGGAAATCCTTATAGAGTAATATCCCCAGGGAAGTAGCCAGGGCCTCATTGCCCTGAACATTCAAAACTCACTTAAATTAATCCTGCAACAGTGCATTGCATGATCTGTTGATTCTTTTCAATTTTCAGAACCATGTCATTACTAATGCCCACTGACAGAATACTTGCGAACAAAAGAAATAGTGACCATTTTATAATTGATTCAAGTCATCAAACAACTTCACCTTCCGAAGTTAGAAACTCCAAGAGATATGTGCCAAGAAGAAAATACAAGGCTACATTGTCACATGTGGAAAACAACAGTATTCCAGTCACTTCACAGGATAAAAATGCTTCAAGTTAGAACAGCACATTCATTGTTATGAAGATTTTTCATAAGATCCTACTGTCTACTAGAAAATATTCAGTTAAATTTCTTTTAAAATAAGGCTTCTTCCCTCCACCTTATAACTTACTCACCTAACCCCTTATACTCAGTAATTTTTTTTAACTGTGCATAGCAATTTCACAACTAAAAGTTTACATTGCCTGTGGTCACTGGCTAGCTTTCTCACAAGCTGAAATTTACATTCTCACATTTTTAATAGTGTTTCTAGAATGAAAGAAAAAGTACGGGTGAATGAGATCTTCATAGCACATTCACCAAACTAAACGCAGTACAGAAAATAAGCATTCTAAGTTTTTCCACTCTAGCAGTTTAGTAATGCTAACTGCGTTGATATAGTTTTCATACATTGCACATTTACTAAGTTAATCCAAGGCATATGTTAGTAACCAAATATATATTTATTTTAAGCAATGGTCATTTTAGAGGCTCTTTGGACAATTTTGTTATTTGTAATTTAAATGTAATATATACTCATATTAAAAAATAACTACAGAATTATTTCACACTGTTACAACTCAAGGTCTTCCAGAAAAAGCTCACATTTAAAAGTTTAATTTGAAGACGTTTAAGTAAAAGTTTGAAATATTCTCGGTAATCATATGACATAATTTTAGCATAATTCTTATAGATGCCAATCTGAAATATAGATGTTTGATTGATATTTGATTAAGAAGGCAAACTAAGATGGAGAATAAGAATATAAATATAAAACATAGATATTTGTTTCTGCAAAGTTGTGAAGAAATGGATTGTTTCATATTCAGGGGTGATATTCTGTTCTTTTTATTTTTAATAATTATAACTTGCTGGATATCTGAGTCAATTTCTCTATTTTCTAACTCGTAAAGGCTGTACCAAGAAGATATCTACAGTAATTGAAGATCTAAGGAAATTACCTGGTACTTAACACCACAGCCCAAATATTATATTCACAACCAGGAAACAGCAGCACATAAATCCCCTGTTTTACCGCTGTCTTGCTCTTTTCACTAAGCATCATTGGGTATCAGTATTTGTAGAAGAGATATCAGAGTGTAGCTAATAAGAAAAGGCACAGGTAAAAAGCCAATAACATTCCATTTTTCTTCGAACTCTTTCTTTTAAAGGAAAGTTATACTTCAGTTGAAGAGATAACCAAAATGTTTATCTACATTCAATTTAAGTTCAAATCAAGGTCCAGGTATTAAATACTAACATGGTTATTTGCAGCATTCACTCAAAATGGAAAAATGTCCACAGCAGTGATTTCTTTATTGCAGCTTTTAAAACGTGTTCAAAACATCTAATGCTTGTGTTTCTATAAATAAATGTTAATTCTTTACCCTAGAAAACCTCTAGAAATACACACAGCATCTGCCCAGAATATAAAACAACATTGATTTATGCCTTGAAAGTAGAGTTATAATGAATAACAAATTCATTATGATGGCATAAAAATATCAAAATAAATTACTCCCTAGTATCTACACCACATTGTAGGTTATTAGTTATTAATATCATTATTCATGACAGGCCTAACTACTGATGTAAAGGAGCAATTTTCTTTATTACTACGATTCCTGTAAAATCAGTTAGTTGGCAAGGGCAGGAATCAAGGTAACTTAGAGTGAATGTTCAGGAAAGCAACAGTGTTGGGTGAAAAACACACAGGATTAAAGCAAAAAAACTTGGGCTATAACACGATCATTTATTAACATTTTTATTTAGTAATAAGAATAACAGATGATTCATATTGAGCACTTATTATGTGCTAGGCTTTGGGATAAGCACAATAGATGCTTTATTCCTATTTTGTTCTGATCTCATGAGGTTGAATTTGTATCTTTATTTTACAAGTAAGAAAAGTCAAGGCACAGAAAATTTAAGTAACTAATTACATATTGATAAATAGCCATGTTAGAACAAGAACTAAAGTCGTCCGGGCGCGGTGGCTCACGCTTGTAATCCCAGCACTTTGGGAGGCCGAGGCGGGCGGATCACGAGGTCAGGAGATCGAGACCACGATGAAACCCCGTCTCTACTAAAAATACAAAAAATTAGCCGGGCAAGGTGGCGGGCGCCTGTAGTCCCAGCTACTCGGAGAGGCTGAGGCAGGAGAATGGCGTGAACCCGGGAGGCGGAGCTTGCAGTGAGCCGAGATCGCGCCACTGCACTCCAGCCTGGACGACAGAGCGAGACTCCGTCTCAAAAAAAAAAAAAAAAAAAAAAGAACTAAAGTCTTCCTGACTCCCAAATGCTCTCTCTAGACCTGAAGTCAGGAAACTTTCTGCAAGAGCCAGATTGCAAATATTTTCAGCTTTGAGGTTCATATGTTCTCAACTCTGCCATGTAAATCAAAAGCAGCCATAGGCAGTGTGTCAGTGAACAGGCGTGGCTATCCAATAAAACTATTTATAGACACCGAAATCTGAATTTCATATAATTGTTATGTAACACAAAAAAATTATTCTTCCTTTGATTTTTCTTCAACTATTTAAAAATATAAAAACCATTATTAGCTTACAGACTACACAAAAACAGCTAGTAGGCTGGATTTGGTGTGAGGACTAGAGTTTGTCAATACCTGCTCCAGACCCCTGCTCCTCACTTTAATGTACATGCCCATCACCTGTGGATCTTATTAAAATGCAGATTTTGATTCAATAGGTCTGAGGTGGGGTTTGGAAGTTCTAGATTTCTAACAAGCTCCCAGGTGACATTGATGCTGCTGGTCTTGGGACCACGATCTCAGTAGCAAAGCTCTGCACTCTAATGATATCCTAAGCAATCTCTGAAGATGCAGATTTTCCTATATCCAGGGTTTGAGTTAACGACTCACAGAGTCAGACCACAGAGTCGTCTGAGCTGGGAGCCTTAGAGCCCCCTCCTCCCATTCTTGTTTTTCTACCACTAAAATATCTCTCCAGAAGCTCTGTCCCTCTCTACCCCCAAGATCGTTGCCAAACCATATCCTCCAAACAGGTCACTCACTAGTCCTCTTTTTTCTTCAGTCCCTCCCACTTTGAAATCTTTCCTCTATTTGACAACCTAAGAGTTCCTTCTCTCTAAAATACAGTGCAAATATTTCCCTCCATGATTCATACCCATCTCAGTAGTAGTCCAATGCACACAGAATAAAATTCAAATGCTAAGCTCTTCAAAGTTTCACCAAACCAAGCTTGCCAATTTTGTCTTGCACCATTTCCTTATAATCATTGTAACCATAGCCACAAAATCTTGTTAACTTACTAGGTAGAAGGCACAATTGTATTCATTTCTTCTTTGCTTCAGACTAGCACATAAGGTAGGTGCCCTTATTTCCATTTTACAGATAACAAAACTAACAGTTTAAATTACACCAAGTTACAGTGCTTGTAAGTGTGGGGCCAGTATTTTAACTCAGGCACTCTGACAGCAAAGCCCACATTCTAACCACTACAAGATACTCCTTTCCCAGGTTGTTTCACATGCTCATCACAGCGAAGGGCTTCAGAGACAGGCCGTGTCATTTCCTGCCACCCAGCCTAGGCAGTGCTCATCCTCTGCCTACAACCCTCGTTAGTCATCAGACGCCTCCTTCTCCTCTCTCAGCAGTCAGCTCACACGTCACTTCCTCTGAGAGTGTCCCTTGTCTCCCTCTCCCCCCAACTTATGAAAACACCCACGGAGTCATTTTGTTTTCTGTGTCTGTTTCCCCTAGGAATGTTAATGTCTGTTAAGGCAGGGTCTCTGTTTTATTTTTTTCTGGTATTGACATTAGCTAACACTACCCTTGGTAGGTAGGGGTATTCAAGAAATATATGATAGATGAACAAGAGGAATGAATAATAAATGAATGGATAGGCAATCGATTTAGCAAACCATCCTTAGCCCAGTTTGTACATCTGTATAAAGAAACAGATACGTTTTAAATAATTTTCATCAAGAGCCATCATGTATCTATTCATTTACTCACTCCAATGTTTATTGAGTGCTTACAGCATGTTAGGCACCATTCTAGGTCCTAAGCAAACAACTGCAAAGAAAACAAAGTCCCTCTTCTAATGCCACCTACTGTCTGATGGGAGAGAGAGAACAAGGTGGTAGTGATAAATGCCACAGAGGGAAAAAAGCCCACTAAAGGAGTACTTCCTTATATAGATATCCACATACAGGTAACAAGCATAGTTATTTATAGGTGATATTTATAATTTTATTAATCAACCCTTTTGCGTGCAATTAAGGAACAGCTCCCTCTGGTCTTTAAAAAACATGGGGAAAACCTGGAATGCTGACAAAAAGATAGAGGGGACCTGAGTTTAGGTTGATTATAGAGTCCATTCGGGGCCTGAAAATTGTAGTTTTGCAGTTGATCTGCTTAGTTGCTAGCAGTCCATCCCTGTGTGTGCATTTAAATACAGATACTGCAAATAGGAAAACTGGAGAGATATGAAACAAAAGCTTCCCATAGTTTAAGAAACAGTATCTTTTGGAGGAATGAAACTTTTACTTGCTTGACTGTATGTAATAAGCACAAATAACTCTGTTCTGTTCAAGTTTGAGTCAATTCCAAGCACTGGGCGATTTTTAAAAATAATCATCATTTTACTTACTTTTTATTTTAATTACTGGTCATTTTTACTGTATACAGAATTAAAGGTGTAATATAAATGTAAGCACATCTCTAGATGAAACAATTTGAAATCCTTAATAAATGTTCAGAAAACTCCAGGAAGACAAACTTGTAAGTCAGTGTATTGAAGTTATAAATAGCCAATAAATAGATTTCAGATGTGCCACAAATTCATAACAAAAATATATTTGAGCCTGGGGTCCTAAACAATTTCCAAGTTTATAACTCAAAAATCTCTTTATGTTTTCTAAAACTCTGCTTTATTTTAAGTAAATACATCTGTATTAAGTGTAATCTACTCCAGCAATTCATTTTGCCTTAATGGTATCAATTTTTCTCAAATACAAGGGAGTTTTTCAAAAGGTGATCTTACATGGACATCAATACATACCTATGTTTGTGAGCATAACACACTGTGCTTTCTTTTTAAAACCCTCAAATATCTAATGTAAAATAAAGTATTTATATCATAATATTTATAGTAAAATTATCTCTAGAAAGTGTTAAGCTTATTCAAGTAACAGGATTGTCTTTAATCCAGACTCAGACATGGAATAAAAATAGATTGATATGCCCTTCCTACTAAGAAAGGCTAGAAAATGTTGTTAGCAGCAATATATTGGAATAGAATACTATTTGCCTTAGTTCTTTAAAAATACGTTTATTTGTATTATTTATCCTTAAAGAGCTTATTCATATTGACAGAAAGAGCAGAATTTGGAACATATCCTAGAACTTGAGTATGCAAATAAATGACTTTAGCTAGTACACTTGATGTATTTACCAAACCAAAAAAAAAAAAGAGAGAGCGAGAAAGAAATCTTCATCACATGGAAAAACTGAATTCTATGCTCAGTTCTGTTCCAAACAGGTTCTCTCAATAGGAGAGGAGTCTCCCCTTTACCATCTCATCAGAGAATGAATGCAAATGTGACTACATTGATTGAAGGGGTGGCATTGCCCACCATATGGTGCTCCTCAATGGAGTGAACATGAGGAGGAGCTCTTCGCTGACAGAGAGCTAAGCTCTGTCAGGGAACAAAGTGAACACCTGGTCAGATAAAAATCCATCAGGATACGTGAACTGGCTGCCCAGTCTCCAAATTATGTGCAGACATCAAATCCAAGGTAAAATGAAATGTGCCCCTCCTGCATATTTCAGTACTTATTATGGCGTTAGAATGTGTATGACATACTCCTGAGTGCAGAAACCTTCTCAATTGACCAGTATGATTGCTAACTCTACAGAAGGTGATAATAAGATGTAGAAAACAGTGTAAGAGTAATTAGAAGTAAAAAATCCACTCTGTTTCTTCAGTAGGGGCATACAAGCATGACGTGGCTTTGGGGAAAATCACTTGCCTACCTTCCTCTTGGCCACTGGGAAAGATGCCAACAGGAACATAATGAGTCTTGCTGCCCTTCTAAACCCTCAAGAAGCTATGAGCTCTTGGGATCTCCTATGAAGATGGAAGGAGAAAGGTATTTATGACAGGTCAGTCTTCTTCCTTCTTAGCTGTCCTGATCAGTGTTTCTTTGTCCTTCTCATTTACAGAGCAGAACTTTCATATCAGCCGGGAAGGTAATGGTGGCAGAAGATTTCAAATAGTTGGATGCACAAGTCAAGGCTGCTTATCAGTAAGTGCACCAGGCCATGATAAGCTCAGCAGTCTCATGCAATGAGTGCCCAAAAGCAGAGGGGAAACCTTGAATCTGTAAAAAAGCAACTCAGCCTATAAACTTGGTCAGCCTGGGCGAGTGCTCAAAATGGCAATTTCAAGGCCAGACTAATGAGCTAATAAATTATAGTTAGTTCACACACAACATGGTATGATTTTTCCTGCTGAGTTGAATCAGGCAACAATCTAGGATAACCTTTAAAAACTGATTTGAAATCCCATGATAAGGTGGCCAGATAGATTCAGCCTCTACTTTAGATAGGAAGGTCTAAATATTTATTCTTTTGTGTCGGGAATATCTGTAGATCAGTAACAGTTTTGTTGCTCAAGGGACACCTGGCAATATCAGGGGACATTTTTTTGTTGTGACAACTGCTGGGATGCAAGAGGGGAGAGATGACTGGCATTGAGTAGGTGGAGGCTAGGGATGTTGCTGAACATTCTACATCACACAGAACAGCCTCACACAACAAAAAAATTACCCCTGGCCTAAAATGTCAATAATGCTGAGGTATGATCAAGAAACCCTTCTCTAGAACATACAAAAGTAGGTAAATGACAACTAGTTTGGCCAAAACAATGAGCTGCTCATCTTTGGCTCCTATTTTGAGAGGTAGGAACGGCCAAAACCCATGAGCCTACTTGGGCAAGCCTTGGGCAGGTAAATCCTTCATAGAGTTTCGCTGTGCATAACACACTTATCCTGTGAAAATGACTACAAGGAAAATGAGCAAAATTATCATTATTTCTGGCAGAGAGCCCCATCATCTGGAACTGTGTGATGTGTCCTGCAGATGGGTTAGTTTAACAAGCAAGTTCAATTAGCTCTCTTACTTCTACCTAAGGCAAAGCCATCACATTGTTAAATTGCCTGAGGCCTCGGGCTCCCCTTAATCTGCCCAAATTCATAAAATAATTAAGCATTACTAACATAAGTCTTTCCAATTTCTCTGGGAACCTGATCGAATAGTTGAGCTTCTATGTACATGGTAAAACCACGGTAGCTAGAGTAATCCCTCTGATCAGTGAGTGTTCTCAGCATTATCAAGGAAATAATCTATAAACAATTGCATTAATTTTGTTTCTATGTTTTAACTTAGCTAAGTCTACATGTTGGTAAAAGAAAAGAAGATGGCTAAGAGAATGTGTATGTGTGCATGTGTAATTTTTCTAGAAAGTGCTTTTAAAAAAGCAGCACACTTCTAGGTAGCAATAATAATGTCAGGAAAGAGGGAAGTAACACCATCTTACTATTTTCACCTCCTAACAGTACTATCTTTCTATGGAAGTTCTGCCACCATAACAGAACTTCCGATGACGAGCAGTGATTTAGGTTTAATTTCCCTCTGACCAAAATTTCACTGCACTTGAAAGAAGAAGGTCAAAATCTCTTAACTGGAGGACCAGGGAATAGCACTTTTACTTCTTGAGGATTTCAGGGATGCAGCTAAAACAAATGATATGATTTATCCTTACACTTCTACAGAAACCATAGGATAGTGGGAAGTTCTCAGCATGTTTAAAATGTATCTTCATAACCTATTGGGGAGACTAGACATCACCCCTGCTTCCCTCCACATCTTATCCTTTCTATAAACAGTTATAACATGTGTGGGTAATTTCAGCATGAATCCATTTCCCAGAGCAATCCACAACAACCAGGCTGACTGACAAGGACTCACTATCTCCCACATTGCCCTGTCACCTGTTACTGCATTGTAACCACATGGTGCCAGAACTGGCTCTCTTCCCTGTGGTAATTGGGACAGGTATTAAATGGCCATGTTCTCTGCCTCCCACAAGCCACCTGTGCATGTTAGGCAGTGATGAGATGCTCATCACAGATAATTCTGAAATCATTCTTTTACCCATAAGGTGATGGCAGTCCACAAGGTGACACCAGCCCTAAAGGTGTCGAAGTGAATACTTTAACTAATAAGCTGTTTTGAAGGCCCTGGACAAAGAAATGGGTTTGCAGATCATGACCAATAAAGATAATGAGCATTTGCACTGTTAGGTGCCATTTCCAACTAAATCAAACCCTCTGGCCAGTACGAAAAGGGTTAGGGGGAAGAAATCAAACAGCAAATCTGCTGAGAAAGCCAAATGGGCCCATCTTCCATAACCCCTCTTCTCATCTTTTTATTTCTTTTAATAACAACAAGAGAAAGTAGAAATAGCAAGGGGACAATTTTTTTTTCTAGATAAACTGCTGTGGAATAGAAAAGTCTCAATATCAACTCCACAACAATTGTCAAATTCTGTTGTATATTGTGGGGGAAAGAAAGTAAAGCAACCCGGGAAGGGACTAAACTTAGGGTAGTTACCTAAGAGGATCACATTTAGACCATGGGGTCATCTGGCCCAATACCCTCCTTCTACAAATGAGAAAGCTACGGTTCAGACAGCCACAGAGAGCTTATAGCCAAACAATTCTCTAGCAAGAGCGCCTCACCACTTGCTTTTCCTCTCCTCCACTAAGAAGATATCACTCGAGTCTACCATCTCTGAGTCCAAGGCTGCCCAAGACAATGAGACAGTCAGAAGCAGTCAATGCTTCCTAATTCCAAATCCAAACTGGGTGTTGGAAACTCAGGCTGGCTTTTCCCAGCTGGGAAGATATTTGTCTACAACTGAGCAATCCCCAAAGTCAATACAAGACTCCTGTTTGCCAATGGCTTACTGAGTGAATTTGGTCTGTTGAGAGCACAGGGCCAGGTGGGAGCCTGCACGTACAGATTATAACCTTGACTGAAACCCAAATAGAGAAGGTGATAAATGCAATTGCCATTAGTCTGTACCTTTTACCTCTTCCATTTCAATTGTCTCCTACTCTTACCTGAGCCCACAGGAAAGCTGCACAGCAAGAAGCACCACTAAAAGAAGGGAGGCCTCTTAAGCTCCAGGGACTTGAACTAGCTGCAAATTTCCTTTCATTCAAAAGAACACTTGCCACCTTTTTTCTCAGCACAACACTTAGCATGCCCATGAAGGGGGGAAAGTGTTTCTCGCCAGGAATAAGCTGTAAGGTATATTTGAAAATTGAGATTTTTGAATTGTAATTGCCATTTCTCAGTGCCTTTCCAATGGGGGCCATCTATCTGCAAAGTGACATTTTGTGATCCTGACGTGGTGGAGACCCCATGAAAAAAACCACAATCAATCAGCTTCTAAAACACAGGCTGAAGAAACGAGGACCTAGCATTAAACCTAGAAGATCTTTTATGATTGTTCGTCAAAGGAAAATAGCTAGGGATATTCATTTTGCAAATTATTCTCCCTCACTGGCCTCTCTTATTGCTATTACCATGAACAATATCATTCTTTACCTACTGCAGGAACATTTTGCGAGCAAAATACCATTGAAAATCTTTACTTTCAAAACCATTCACTCCTGGCAAGAGACAATCCTAGATGAACTTTCAGAGTGCTCAGCAGAGTGAATGGGTGGCTTTTGGTTGATCTAATTTACACGTCTCTTTTTTTATCTATGTATAATTTCTGTTACATGGGTATTTAATGCCTTTGTCTTCTAGAACCTGTAAGCCATTTGTAATTATTAGTTAAGACTCACAATCCATTTGAAACAGGAGGTATCTTGTCTTTGTAGAGATGGAGAAACTCTGGGAGGACTGAAGATCTACATGGAGGTACAGTTTTACCTCAAACCCTAGAGAGAAGTCAGTATGTTTCCCTACACCCTCTGGTCAGCTTACCTCTCCATAAATGTGTGGCCATAAATTAGGTTCCTGCTAACCTCACAACTGCTTTCATGAACCCCCTTTCCTGGGTCCTGGGTGTCCTGCAGTAGGTCCCGGGTGCTCCTGGAAAGCTAGCCAAGGGAATGGGAAATGAGGGTGTCATAGTGGGGTGAAGAGTAAGGAAGGACTGGCCAGGGAGGAAATTTTGAGGGTTCTGGTAATCTTCTTCAAATGAGTCTTCCTGATAATGTGGTCAGGTAGCAGTGTGGAGAACATAGCAGATGGAGGTAATACCCGGAGGCCAGTTAGGATGTCTTTACAGGGTGAAGCCACACCACCATTTTGGCTAAGGGAAAAACCTTACACAGTATTGTGGAGATTCTATGAGATTAATGTAAAGCAAACAGAACAAGATTCCTTACAATACAAGTTCAATTATGATTGCAAATTCTTCAATGGTGCCTGCCTAATCTGGGAACTGTTCTTTTATTCATTAAATCTTTGCAACAACTCCAAGAGGTAGATAACTATATTTTGCCTCCATTTTTACAGATGAGAAAATTAAGATACAGAGAGAATTAGTAACATAAGTTTTAGATCCAGAATTCAAACCCAACACTTTGTCTTCAGAATCTGTGCTCCTTTCATCATAGCAACCAGTATTAATCATGAAGGTCATAGATTAGAAATGGAGATTGATTTAAAATATGTTAAGGGCATGGTGACCAGTATGATATAAGGATGATAAGAAAAGGGATGACCTAGACTGGCTCCTAGGGTTTTTCCTGATAGTCCACGGTATTTCTCACTGCTGTGCAGAATATAGAAAGAGAAGCATGCTTAAGCCCTGTTGAGCAAGTCTGATGTGTCTGCAGAATATTCAGGTAAAAATGGCTAATATGCAGGTGGTATATGGATCTGGGGCTCAAAAGAGAAGTTAAGCCTGATGTTATAGATTTGGGGGTGATCAGAAAACACATGGGAGTCATATGGGGGGATGAGATCACACAGGAATGTGTGTGCAGTGAGAAAAGGGAAGACTGAAGAGAATCCTTTTGAGAGCAGAATGGAGTGGAGGGGAACCAACACTGGAGGGTTGGACAAAGAAGAATTCTTAAAGAAGTTCAATGAAGAGTGGCTAGAGAAACAGAGTACTTAGTGGAAGCCAACAGAGAGGAGAGTTTCAATAGTCTTGATCTGATTTAAACTGTGTTTTTCTAATTGAGGAAAAAACCTTGTCTCCCTCCACTTGCCTCTTTAGGATACCACTAACAAACCAAATACAAAGAATTTCAAAGACAGCATAGATAGACTGGGGCCATCCACTTATTTCCCAGGAAAACAAAGGCTCACTTCATTAGCTAAGGAGAAGTCATTGGGACCATCCCTCTCCTATTCCCCCATCAGTGGGACCAGAGATGGACCATCCCCCATATCTGACCACTAAGGACCCATTTCCTTCTTCATCTCAAAGACTATCTCCTCCATGAAGTTCTTCTGTATGCTCCAGTTGGGATTAAAAAGGAGATTCCTTGTGGTCCTAGAGAACCCATCCATAGCTATACATCACTTTTCTTGGACTGATTAAAATCACAGTTGCTTGTATATCAGTTCAATTTATTGCTAGACCAAAAATTTATTGATGGCAGAATTCACCTCTTATCATTTCTATACCACTAATGCTTGGCACTATGTCTGGCCCACAGTGGGGGTGCTTAATAAAAGCTTGCAGAGCACGAATGAATTTAAGTCTTTAGTGAAAGCATAATGAGTACATTCAAGTCAGCCTCTACCAGTTACTCCAGCTTCACCCTTATTCACCGTACCTCTCCGTACAGAGGTACAGTACAGAGTTTCCACATCTGTAAAATGATTAAAATAGCAAGAGCTAGTGAAAAACAAATGATATTATACAGAGAAAGTGCTTAAAACACAGCAAACACTCAATATTTGTTAGCTACTAAGCAGCGGCTCCTCAGCTTGAGGGCTGGCGAAGCTCCTGTGTGGAGGGTTCTAGAAATCCTCTCCCTTCTTTTGGCCTTGCTATGGGCCCTTCCGAGACCCAGGGGTCCTGATTCCCAACCCACTCCTTTAACTCCTGTCCTACAGGATTTACAGCCTGACTGTGACAACTAATTTTGGAACTGTAATGCCTCCTGTCATCTTCCATAAATTTGACATAAATAAATCACAAAATACCCTTTTTATATCGCTTTTTATCTTGCCATGCTTCTTGTTTCTTTTGGAAACAGTTTTTATGGCAAATGCAGAGTGTAAATCCACCCGACAATAAAGCATGCCAAACAAGCGTGTAGAACAGGCACCTGAGAGGAAATTACCCACCATTTGCAGAGCTCTACACAATTATCAGCAGGATGTTCTGGAGTGGGCCTATTAAACGCACTGCACTGTATTGCTCACACACAATTTGCATAGCCCCAATGTAAACAATATTGTTAAACAAAGGAAAGTGGGCACACACTTGTCCACATCTTCATTCTGGCCTCCTCTTGCAGCAACGTAGAGTCTAGACTTTGCATGATATCTCCCCTGCCTGTTTCCTTGGAGAGGTCATTTCTCCTAAGGCAGCAACATCCAACAGAGCTTTCTGCAATCACGGAAATGTTCTGTATCAATGCTGCCCAGTATGGTAGCCACTAGCCACCCCTGTGTGGCTGTTGAACATTTGGCATGTGGGTAGTGAGACAGAGAAACTAGATTTTTAATTTTATTATAAGTTGAATCAATTTAAATGTAAATAACCACATAGAGCTAGCAGCTACCACATGGACAGGGCAGTAGAGATTATGCGATACATGTGCGCTTTCAAATATCTTGTCCCACACATCTTCAATTTCAAATACCGGGAATCACATTAAGTATCCACTGATTAATTTCTCACCCATCTCCTGTATTTTATCCTAAAAGTGACCCAATGGAGTAGTTCTTATCCTCTCCATCATTTAAAACGGGTATCAGCAGCTCAGAGAGCTTAAGGAATGAGTGTGGACTCTCTCGACTAATCTGTGCTGGAGCGGAGATTCGAACCCAGGTCTGTCTATCAAAGCTTTGTTGCTGCCAGAGTAGTTTTTAGACCAGGCATTGTGGCTTGAAGTTATTATGCCTGAATCATTAGTGCAACCTGTGTATGAATTTGTTAGCACTGCAGGTTCAACATTCAGAGGAGAGGGCTTCTGTCTAGGAATGAAGAGAGCCAGCTTCTTATCATGCCATACTGCCCACTAGCTGTTGGTGTGAGGCCATGCATCTCCCAAAGCATTTCTTCCTGTGTGAGTACAGGAAGAAATCTCTGTCCCTGCCTACCTCTCAGCCTTGTTGACAGCATATGCAAAACTCATTTGAGGATGTGCCACAGAGTAAAAGTACTGAGATGTAATGCCTTATTATTAAAGGAAATTCTAATGAATCCTAAAGCACCCTATTTATTTCCCGCCTAAGTTGCCACAAAAGCCATATGCAATATCATTACCCACATCGATACTTACAGAACACCCCTAAAAGCCTACACTCTGTGCAGCAAAATTAAAGGAATGCATCCCGTGGCCTTTTTGTAATACCAAATTAAAGCAATGACAGTCCACCACAGAAAACCCACACCACCATGCGCCGATTATTAACATGTTAATTTCTATGTCCCAGCTTTTGAAAATGATTCTGGGAACTACTTATTGAATTTTTAATTTGCAGATTATCGACCAAATTGGCTGCAATGGCTCTGAGCAATGGGGCCCACATGTCAGCTGGGTAGGTAAAGCAGATGCATGCAGACAACAGCAGCTCCAGTGCTGATGGGATTAGTCTGCCTACTTGGGAACCGGGCTTCTGATTGGCTCCTCGGAGTGTCAGGTTCAAGGGAAGGAATTTAAAAATTTCCCATTAGTGTGTATAGGGAAGGGAAGAGGTACAGGAATTCTTTCCTAAAGAAGCTTCTAAAAATTATTACACAATCTGAACCTCCAAAGTCATTATCAGGTTTATCTTTGATGATATAAACCCTCCTTTTTCTTTTCCTTTCTTTCTTCTCTCTGCCTTTTCCTCCATCCTCCTTTCTTTTGAATATTGTAATGAGTAAGGCAGACTCTGTCTCTGCTCTCCTGGAGCTCAGAATCCTGCTGAAGGTTATCGACACAGAAGCAGTGTGTGAAGCGGTGTGCAAGGGCTGTGTTGAAGAAAGTACATAGGAACATATAGCTTAGAGGTGGGGAAAAGTGTATCAAAAGAAGCCTTCCCAGAAAAAGCAAATTAAAGAAGGAGGAGGAGAGAGCCCAAGAGGTGAAGGGAGAGAATGTTTCAAGCCCTAGAAACAACAGAAGAGAAGAACTGGAAGTAAGGAAGCACTTGGCACTAGTATCCCCATGGCCAGGTCCTCTCTCTGCCACCTTTGCTCATGGAAAGGCTGTGGAGCCCTCATGGTTGAAATCCTAGACACCAGGCAGAACAGCCTCCAAATCCCATAAGCCCCATTGTCCTCAAGCAAGTGACTTAAACTTTCTAAGCCTCAGTCTCCACGTCTGTAAAATGGGAATCTGATAGTATTTTTATGAGAATTAGAGAACATGTTCAGTAGGGCATACAGCACTGTATCTGTGAAGGGCTTCATAAATGCAAAGGGCTTGCAGTCTTGTCACTATCATCATATTCTTCATGCTCATGAAACTGGTCTCTGGTATCCTTTCTGCTGATCTAATGTCCTTCCTTCCTTCAGAGCACAATGTTAATCCCACTGCACGCAGCCTGTCCAGCCCAGCCCTCAGATCATGCTGGAGTCCCTTCCACACCTAACGTATCGTTAGCACTCTTTCGTTTCCCATTCATTCTATACTCATACTTTTATGAAGACAGTCATCTTTTTCTTCTAAATACCTTATTTCTGCAACTGGATGACAGTAACTTATTCCTAATAATACATACCTTATTAAATAAGAACTATTGGCCAGGTGCTGTGGCTCATGCTTGTAATCCCAGCAATTTGGGAGGCCAAGGCAGGAGGATCACCTGAGGTCAGGAGTTCGAGAACAGTCTGGCCAACCTGGTGAAATCACATCTTTACTAAAAGTACAAAAATTAGCTGGGTGTGGTGGTGGGTGCCCATAGTCTCAGCTACTAAGGAGGCTGAGGCAGAATTGCTTGAACCCGGGAAATGGAGGTTGCGGTGAGCCAAGATCACACCATTGCACTCCAGCCTGGGCGATAAGAGCAAAACTCCATCTCAACAAAACAAAACAAAACAAAAAACAAAGAACTACTGAGGCTTCACACTTGTCCAGAACTTCATAGCTTGCAAAGGGCTTTCACCAGAGAGTGTTATGGAGGCCTGCAGAGTAACCCTTCTCACCCCATTCGGCGAGTATTAAGATTCTAATTTTCCTGACAAGAGCTCTGTGCCTCAGAAAAGCACAGTAGCTAAGTGACTTGTCTGAAGCCACACAGCTACTTCATGGTCAATGTGAGTCTAAGATTCAAGTCTTATGGCCATGACACTAAAGACAGAGTCTTGATAAATGTCTGTTTAGAGTCTTTAGGAAATGGCTAAAATTTATTGAGGGCTTACTGTGTACGCTGTTCTAAAAATGTCATCTATATGAAATACACTAACGTCACAATTATCCCATGAGGCCAGGATTATCTATGTGTTTTATTGCAAACAAGGGAACTGAGTCCCAAACGTGTTAACTGGCCTTCCCAGCATCACTAAACTGGTAAGTGATGCAGCTGTGACCTACCTAGGCCAAATCTATATGCATACTCTTGTAATAAATATGTAGCAATTTCTTTTATACTTTTTGGGATACTTCCAGTGCCAGGAAGAACACACCAAACATGAATGTGCTCAGTGAATATTTACTAATATTTTTAACAGTTTACTCTATCCTAAGAAGTATTAAGTATTTAGGAAAATTGGAAGGTGTGGATTGTTTATTTTCTTTCGAAGTTCCCATGATGATCTCAGCTGTCCACGAATCAACTTTCTCTAATGTCTTTTTAAATTCAGCCCCAGTCCTAGACCTCTGGATATTCTGATAATTTCTTTCTTTCTGCCACTAGGTCACTCATTGAACCCACCCACACTGGGACTCCCAGACATATGCCTGCCTCAAGGGCAGCATCAAAACATGAATTACACACTCTCCACAGGAAGCAACTTTTCCTACTACTTGCTCAAAATATCCCAGTATGTCCCTTAATCTTTTCTCCTGGGATAGGGGAGGACTTCCCTTTGTTTTGTTTTCCATTTCCCACAGAGATGAAGAAACCATTCTATCCAACATTCTAAAAGCAAATGAGACAGCAAGATGGTGACATAAGCTATAAATACATACTGATTCCTGTAAGCATTCTGTGTGATGGCTTAGAATATGACTACCCCATCCCTGATTGACTGAAAGCAATGTGGACTTACTAACATTTAGACAGATTCTTATTTTACTAGCTATCCTTTACCTCTGTCTAAGGATTCCTGTGTAAGTCTGCAGAGGACTGAGGAAACATATGATCACCATAAATTTCAACTCACCATAGTAGCAACCCTTTGGTAAGACAGGAAACCAAATGACGCAAGCAAAACTTGGCCTGCTGCTGCAAAGGGCTGAGGCATTCAGGTGCAGTCTTCTTGGGCTTTACCACTAGAGCTGAGGCCGAATGAGTTAATGGCAGGCTGTGAAGTCAGATGAACCTTGCAACTCTGAGTGCAGCCCTGCTATTTTGCAACTTAGCAAAAAACAAGCTGTTAGCCACATGTCCCAGCCTGGCCCCTCCAACTTTTCAAATCATGATTTATATGCTTGGCTGCTTACATATGATACAGGCACTGTAATGCGTGGTTACTGAGGGGGTAGGTAACGGGGTTAGGGAGTGCTACATAAAGGTTTAGCACAATTAACAAGCTTGAATTTGACCCTTGGAGAATGGTGGATTCCATTCATGGAGTCATGCGCTATGTTCTTTGCCTTGAGATCAATTTATTCTGGTGAGTGTTTGTGTTACAAAATACTTTACCTGCAGCTAAGGGACTTCAGGTCACTAACTCACACCCTTTCTTCCTACCTCAATGGAAACAATACCAGGTTGGTATCTATTCTGAGGAGTCAGTGACAATGATTTTCATTAAAGGTCAAAAGGCCATTATGTCCCAGATTTTGGCTTTCCTTTTTGATTTTTCTAAAATAAGAAAAATAGTACTCACTTTTGTCTATTTCCTAGTATCCTTCTGATGATGCACACAGGCCTGATATTCAGCACCGTGTAGCTGCATTGTTGTTAAAATATGAAAACATTTTCATGCTGGCTACCTGGGTACTCCCATGCCCACCGCATGATCTGCCAGACCTTTCAACATCTAACATGGCACAGCAGAGGGCTCCAAGCTCCAATTTCTGAGCTAGAACCAGGTTAATTCTGATTAATCATTGCCCAAGTGGTTGTACCCATGGTTTCACATGTATATACATATATTAAGAATATTATCTCTAGATAGATGGGACACTAAACGCAAGAGTACTTCAAGATTTTTGGAAGTGAGTTTCCATATACATTTAAGGTAATAGTAATGTAGTAATTCATGTATTACATGGTTACTAATGTAACCATCAGTATGGTTTAGGCATAGTGTGTTGAGAATTTCCTAATCTGCCATTTACTGAAGGTTGATCCACTTTTGCAGGAAAACCATCTGTATTAGTCAGAGTTCTCTAGAGGGACAGAACTAATAGGATAGAAAAATATATAACAGGGAGTTTATTAAGTAGTATTAACTCACACGATCACAAGGTCCCACAATAGGCCATCTGCAGGCTGAGGAGCAAGGAAGCCAGTTTGAGTCCCAAAGCTCGAGAACTTGGAGTCCGATGTTTGAGGGCAGGAAGCATCCAACATGGGAGAAAGATGTAGGCTGGGCAGCTAAGCCAGTCTAACCTTTTCACGTTTTTCTGCCTGCTTTATATTCTGGCTGCGCTGGCAGCTGATTAAATGGTGCCCTCCCAGATTAAGGGTGGGTCTGCCTTTCCCAGCCCTCTGACTCAAATGTTAATCTCCTTTGGCAACACCCTCATAGATACACCCAAGATCAGTACTTTGTATCCTTCAATCCAATCAAGCTGACACTCGGTATTAACCATCACACCACCCAAAATAAAGATCCTCTCCCTAAAAGATAGAAATGGACCCCCAGACCATGTGTTTCAGGCATCTAACTTTATTGGTTGAGCTTTCTCTAGTTTATATATATATATATATATATATATATATATATATATATATATATATATATATATATTTTTTTTTTTTTTTTTTTTGCAGAAAACAGCCATTTTTAACCAAATACATAATACATAATCTACCATCAGGACCATCATCTGTACTTAGAAACAGCATGTTATGGCTGCCAAGTTGCTTATCTCTAATGATGTTGGTTAAGTAGGATGGAAAAGAAGAAATTCATCTTCCCCAAATGACACAGGAATAAAGGCACAGACATTTAAAGAAATAAAGTAAAATTTGAAATGTAAAACATCAGAGGTGGTGCTTAGGAATAATGAAACTGTAAGAAGTTAAACACAATCAGGTTTAAAGAGATAATGATAAAAATGAAAATCTGAAATCTCTTGCCAGTAGAACAAACCTAGGCTAGGAAGATGAATTCAATATTTCCTGCAAATAAACAGCAGTTTCTAAAAATAGAAAGCACAGATGTGCAAGACAGAAAGTTTCAGAGAACTATAGATAGAGATGGCCAAAGTATGACTTTCTGTTACTCATTGGGATTGCAGATGAGGGATTGCAACCCCTCAGGTAACTGAAATTTTTATTAAACTGACAGACCATAGTTTAACACATCCTTGATGGAATATACATGTGCTTACTTTTCAGACATAATATGTATGGAAGTGTTTTGTGAAGCACTAAACTAGTATCCCTTCAAGTGTGTTTCAAAAAATCAAGGACCTATGAGATACTTACTGAAAAATCAAACTACTTTTGTGCTGTCTCATACTATGTTTCTCTTATTTATTTACCACACTCATGAATATATGAAAGACTCTGAAAAGTCCTACAACGGAATTACCTTTTTTCTTTCTTCAATCAATATTTCCCAAATTTATCTGAGCACAGAAAGCATTTTTATTTGTCAGAATCTGGTGAATGTTACATTAGAAAAAGGTAAGGTATTAACATTATTCTATTGGAAGATGCTTGAAAGACACATTTTCCATGCATATCTTCAGGTGTCCTACCCTAAGGGTTCTCAGAGGGACCATCTCAGACTTCGACCTGTGACTTCCTATCTGTGCCAGTGATGTTAGTTTGAGAATCGCTCAGCTGCTTGTTAAGCAAAGATTAACTGCATTATTATTCAATTGCAGGGATTCTACCGACTGACAAATCCCTGCAGGATCAGATAAGCCCTTCCTCTGTGGTCTTCTTGGGCTCGGGATGGACGCTGCTTGCAAACTTTCCTATTACTTCACTCTCTCACTTCTTACCCAGCATTTTTATCACTGGCCAGTGTTTGCAGGAAGGGCAATCCCATTGAAGAAGAAGGAAAAAAAAAATTAGAGCAAGTGACTTGTTTTAAGGAGAGCAGCCTTAGCAAAAACATTGTCACAAATTAGCTACAATATTAGGTTCTCAATTCTTTCCTGATTTCCTCAGATACCTGGTCTTGGCTCTCCAAAGGCTTTCAGACTTTATTTTCCTTGCTTTGATTGTGCTGGTTAGAAAGATGGAATTCTAAAGGAAATGCATCATAAAATTTATATTTGGGCAGTCTTATCAGCATTGGACATGCATAATCTTTCCTTGCAAAGTTTTTGCTATGAAATTGCACACAAATTTGTTTCTTAAAGAGAGAGAGAGAGGAAACCCTCTATGTTTCTATGGTGTTTGATGTCTATTTATATGTTTCTTAAAGATAAAGCATTTATTCTATGCATGATTTGAATTTTATGCATCTCTTCTCTTTGCCTTAACGGAAGTGAATTCTTATTGCATAGCCAAATTTCACACTCAATTTATTCTGCAGAGTAACTCCCTCCCTCCAGATGGGACTATAAACCAGTAGAATGGAGTTTTTTTTAAAGTGTTCCTAATTGAATATATGGAATCTACTTCTGAAATGAAATCAAAAGCTCAGGGGAAAACACAGAACATCTTTGGTAAAGGACACTAATAACCATAAAACAAAACAAATGTGTTGGTGCCAGGATGGGTTGGTAACCTTTAAAGTATTGCATCACCAAGTCATAGAAAGGGCCAGCATATGGTGGGCTACAGAGGAGGAAAACTAGCTCTTGAGGCAAAAAATAAAAAATAATAAAAAATAAATAAATAAATAAAAGATTTTTCCAGCTGCTTTAAAGATTATTGGAGATCAAAGAGAGGGACTTCTGATGGCATACCAAGATGGAAAAGGAGATGAATAACTACAAAGCAGTAGGCAACAGGCCCAAGTATTAGTAGATCCAGAGCTAAGAATTAGTTGCACTATGTCCAATATTTATTGAGAATCCAATAATAATAACATGGCAAAAAACTGTTCCCTGCTTAAGAATGTGTGCGTGTGTGGCATTGGGTGGGAATGCTGTTTCCACAAAGCATCTGTGACAATGTTATATACAAGCAGAGCAGACATCTACTATGGATCCAGAATAATACCAATAAGAGTAACAATAATACCGACCATAACAATTGCGGAGTGCTTGCTATATACCAGGGAATTGTACTAATTCTTTGCATGTGTTATTTCGCTTAATTCTCACAGTGACCTTTGAGGTCAAAACCCTGTCTCTGATGTTCACAGTCATATAAAAGGTGCTAAATAACTATTTATTGAATTAAAAAAATTGCTTTAACGTGGTTACCATTATTTCATCTCACTTACATAGGAGAAAATGGTCTCCAAGAGCTTTGAAAAGGTTAGGAAATTACATAATTAGTAGCTGCAAAGTCTGGCTTGCACCCAGACTGTCAGTGTCTGTTTTTTGTTATTGGTGGTTTTTTTTTTGAGACAGAGTCTTGCTCTGTCGCCCAGGCTGGAGTGCAGTGGTGCGATCTCTGCTCACTGCAAGTTTTGCCCCCCCGGGTTCATGCCATTTTCCTGCCTCAGCCTCCCGAGTAGCTGGGACTACAGGCGCCGGCCACCACACCTGGCTAATTTTTTTTTTTTTTTTTTTTTTTTTTTTGGTATTTTTAGTGAGAGGGGGTTTCACAGTGTTTGCCAGGATGGTCTCAATCTCCTGACCTCCTGATCCGCCCACCTCGGCTTCCCAAAGTGCTGGGATTACAGGCGTGAGCCACCGCACCTGGCCCCAGTGTCTGTTTTATTTAGATAATATTGTTCAAAGTAGGACAGCTGTGGGTACTTGGGATTGGGAGCCATGGCCATGGGTGCAGCACAAAGGCAGGAGAGAGGTTATAATGCAAAGAGCCACCAAGACAGGGCTTTGAGTTTATTATTAGCTAACTATTTAATTATTTCAAACTCTTTTCTGTCCTTGATTTCTTTATCTGTAAAATGGGGGAAATGAAATCTATCTTATTCAACTGTGAAAATTTGAGATTGTATAGATAAAGTGGTATTTATGTATTCAAAACTGGTAGATATTTTTATTATCTATTGTAACAATAATAATCCCAGTTGCCTACAGTTTGTTGGGTGGCATTTCTTAAACAACTATGTGAAAATAAGAATGACTTGGGACCTTCTTTTTTATTAAAGAATGAGTTGAACTGTGGAAGGTTTCTAGAGTCTCTTCCTGATCTAAACTATGCTATTCATTCCTTTTTTTTTTTTTTTTTTTTCCTGAGACAGAGTCTTGCTCTGTTGCCCAGGCTGGAGTACAGTGGTGCAATCTCCACTCACTGCAACCTCCGACTTCTGGGTTCAAGCAATTCTCATGCCTCAACCTCCCAAGTAGCTGGGATTACAGGCGCATGCCACCATGCCCAGCTAATTTTTGTATTTTTAGTAGAGACAGGGTTTCACCATGTTGGCCAGGCTGGTCTTGAACTCCTGGCTTCGAGTGATTCACCCGCCTCAGCCTCCCATAGTGCTGGAATTACAGGCATGAGCCACTGTGCTCAGCCAAACTAGGCTATTCATTCTTAAGAGCATAACAATAAATAGTGCAGGTGCTAGAACCAGGTTTTCTGAGTTCAAATTCCTCAGCCAGTTACCGATGGTGCAATCTTGAGCAAATTATGTATAAACCCTTACGAACCTTTATTCTAATTTATAATATTCAAATAGCATAATGATCTCAGTTTCGGCATTGCAATACACAAATAACCATAGTAACTACTGGATATGGTGGTTGCAAGAATCAAATAAATTAACTTACTTAAAGCAATGGCTGCCCAATAAATGTTAGCAATAATGATGAAGATAGCAATGAAAACAATAATGATAGTCCTTTATCAGCCAGCTATTGGAGTTTGAAATTCTCGCCATATAAGTAAGTCAGGTGTGGTTTAGCAAATATGAGACATTCAGAAAAATGAAGGGCAGAATGTGCAAAGAGTGAGCACAGGGGTGAATAAGCTGTAATGCAGGGCAGGAAAGAGGAATCATGGGACATTTATTTGATCATTAAATAAAGAAGGATCCTAAAATCTAGTGATTTTGCTAAAAGCATTCCAACAGTTCTGTAGGCTTGGGACCCTGAAGAGGAGTAGAGCTGATCTCTGGGGAAAGAGATGCATTGAAAAAGATAAGTGGGATATTAAAAGGAGGGTGAGGGTGGGGATGGGGGTGTTAACACCTTCACAAAGAGATCCCTCTTGGAAGTGAAGTGTATAACTTTTGCTTTCCAAAAAAGTTTGATGATATCTTTTCATACGATGGCCTGAACTGACTATTTATCTAGACAACCTTTCCAGTAGCTGTTTTGGACTGAATTATGTCTCACCCTACCACCAATATTTATGTGTTGAAGTCCTAATCCCTAATGTGACTATATTTGGAGACAGAGCCTTTAAGGAAGTAATTAAGGTTAAATGAGGGCATAAGGGTAAAGTCCTAATCCAACAGTATCCATAAGATGAGAAAATACAGACGCCAGAAATGTGTGTGCACGCAGAGGAAAGGCCATGTGAGGACAATGAGAAGGTGGCAGCCTGGAAGCAAAGGGGCCAGGCCTCACAGGAAGCCCACCCTGCTGGCACCTTGAGCTTGGATTTCTGGTCTCCAGAACTGTGAGAAAATAAATTTCTGCTGTTTAAGCCACTAGGCCTGTGGTATCTTGTGTTAGCAGCTGTGGAAGACAAATACAGTAACTCCAAGAACTTGCAGTTTCTCTGATTAACAGAAAGGACGAAGAAGGAAGAAGAATAGGAAGAGGAAGAAGGAGGAGGAGGAGGAGAAGAAGAGAGAGGAGGAGCAAAGGAAGAACGAGAAGGAGAAGATGAAGAGGAAGAAGACGACTTGCAGAAGGAAAAAAGAGATGGAGAGGCAGAGGAAGAGGAGAGAAACACTCCCTGGTATCTACTTTGGACCACAATATTGTCAATAGTTATTACTGCTGAAAAATCTTCCCATGACCCTCCAGTGAGGATGAAGAGATCACCTCTCTCCAGTGCACATGCTCAGGATTAGTGCTACCTAGCTGCCACCTTCCTCTGCATGTGCACTAAAACCATTCATATTTGCCACCCAGTAGCTTTCCCAGCCATTGCATTCACTGAAATTAAATCCAAAGCAAAATATTTTAAATACAATTACCTCTACTCTAAAGAGAAGAAGAATAAAAAGGAAGCTTAGCTATCTGTAAAACATCTCACTGTAATAAACAGACAACAAAATACTTATCAAATTCTTAGGAAAGCTGTCTATCTTATATAGGGCTACAATGAGAGAAAAATTTGTGTCTAATAAATGGATAGCTCTATCGTGATAAATAGCTAATGTATGTGGGGCTTAATAACTAGGAGATGGATTGATAGGTGCAGCAAACCACCACGGCACACGTTTACCTATGTAACAAACCTGCACATCCTGCATGTGTATCCCGGAACTTAAAACAAAATTAAATTAAATAAAAAGAGAAAGCAATGGACAGCTCAAAGAGAAATACAAATATGACAAATTAAAACATGTTTTTACGCTCAGTCGACTTTGGGATCATCAGTCCTTCTGTTCCCTACTTCAACGACTAAGATGGTACCTGTTTGTCAAAAATTTAAAGGTAAAAACTAAATGTTTTTCAAGACATTTCTGTTTTATAATACAGAAATAAATATAAACCTGATAAATTTGCATTAGAATTGATTAGGTTGTCTTCTGTTTTCAGAAACTATGGAAGTTTAATATTGAAAACTACTAGAACGTTGTACAACAGGTAAGAGAATTCTATCAAAATGATACTATTTTCAGTTGGCATTTATAGAAAGACTGCATTTGGATATGAGGGCCATAGTTAGCACCTCACCACCCCCAGCCTCCAAGTGTCCAATTTGCATCCTTACTAGCTAAAGAAAAAGCTCTAGCATTACACTGAACCAACTCCAATGTGACAGGGGAGGACCATTTAAAAGGAAATAATGTATTCAACAGTAAAATTCTTGCCTGTTGAGGTCACCTCACCATCCTTCCCTATTTTGTTTGAGTTTACTGGCTGGAGACTATTTTAATTCATTTTGTAGCAGAACAGTTAGATTATGCTCCATTTATTACAAACATTTGGTTTGCATAGAAGATTTGTTATATTTTATTAATCCATCACATAGTCTTTCTAAAAATGTGATGAACGAGGCAGCATAAAATGTCATTCTTTATACACTTTATGTGGTTTGGCAATTAAGGCGTCGAGCCTCTGTGGCTCTTCTGAATCAAAGGCTGTTTTCTGATATGGATACATCTTGCCCACGTCATCTATGGAATGGCAAAACAGATGATATATTCACGCACTTGACAGCACTATTTCTATCAGGTTATAACCCTATTTAATAAACTCAAATCAGCAGCAAAACTATACCAGACTAATGAAAACCTCTCCAAAAGTGCACCCTGCCCTTCATTTCTGGGGAATTGCAGCTAAGATACATTCTAAAAACATTCACAACAAATGGGGCAGGGTTTTTAGAAGAATATTTTATTTAAAGCGACTGGGGAGGGGGAGAGGGAAACACCTGCAGGATTGTGTGCTCATCACATCATGTCCAAGAAGCTGCAGCAGGAACAAAATAAAATGAAATGTGTTTTTTGCAGATGAACAAAAGCTTCTTCAATTATAAAAGAGTAAACTGATAATAGAATCCCAGAGACAAAGAAGTAATCCAAACACATGGCTCACTGCTTACCATACATGCAACATAGAAACAAGTTGCACCCTATTGCATATAGAAAGAGACGGGAAGAAAGTAAAGAAGACAGAAAATAAAAGAAGGAAATATGAGCTGCACGTTTTACTACACTTAGCTCACATTGCATTCAAAGGATAATTTCATGTATAAAAATGGTTTAACCCAATAACGTAGTAAAATTTCTGGCTTGTATGTAATTATTGAAGAACACTAGCACCATTTTTTTCTAAGAAGATAACATTGTCATATTCAGATCCTGACCTTTTACCATGCAATATAAAACCATTAATAAAAATTTATTTTTAACATCAGCAAGCACAAAATACTTTGAAATATCAATTTTAAGGGATACTTTCTCCTGTATCTTTTATTGTAAATGTTATGCAGACAAAGGCAGTAACCAAAAATCAATTTTTAATATATTTCTTCCTACCACAGGGCATGAGCAACATTAATGGTTTCTGCATCTACATGGTTACAATTATTCGTTTTGCCTTTCTAACACAGTGCACATAAAGTCTGCTCGGCTTACAATTTGGGGGATGGAGGTTCTATTCTGAAGGTTTTTCTGGATGTAAGTTAATAAGCAACAATCCAAGATCTTAAGAGTCATGCCATTACTTGCTTCTCCTATCCAGCATCCTGATATTTACATGATCACTTACACGGAGACAGCAGAGTAACTTAAAACTTAATGATCCCAATTCACAACCCTGCAGGGGGGACAAGATGCTGCTGTAAACCTATTGAGGGGTGGTGCCATGGTCCCTGGCTGTGCAGGGAGGGAAAATAACCACTTGGATGGTTTTGCTTTGCATCTATTCAGATAGCCTCAGCATGCACTTTTGTGCCTCTTCCCTCCCAGTGTGTAATGTCTTTAGTGCTATTGCTGAGGACAGGTGTAGTGGACATCTCCTCTCTCCTCTGCTCAATGCACCTGATCTCTCTGGACAACCATCCCTCTCTCTATGAACAGCTTTATTGGGGCTGCTAATGAGGGTAGATGGCTCTCTCCTAGCCAGGGGGTAATTACAGGAATTAGCCCACTGAAAAGACTGTATAATATTTCTTTCCGTTTGGCTCCTCAGAAGACCCTGGCCCTTCAGACTTTGCTGAAGCTTGGTTCTTCAGGTTTCCCTCTGATTCAATAGCTACCCCATAGCCTTTCTTTTCTGTTTTGATTAATTTAGACAGCGTCAACTCCTGTGGCTAGAATCCAAACTCCCAGCCAGCAAAAAAATGGAGGATACATGGCTTGGTCTTTATTTTCTTCCAAACTTGTATTCAGTGATGTCATCTATCTGCTCAAACATCTTCAGTAGCTCCCTTTCTTTATCATTTTAAAAATCATCATTCCTCTGTGAGGCACTCAAGGGTCTTGTCATCTGGTCCCACCCTATCTACCCAAACTTAATTCCTGCTTTCCCCTAGAAGGAACTCATTAAGTAAATTCACTTTTCTTGTTTAACACTATTCTGAGGATATACATGTTCTTTTGGTCACTCTACTTAACAAATCTCCTAATCTTTACAAGCCATGATTCTCAGTTGGAAACAATAGTACCCATTTGTGCAAGTTTAGACAGAAAAAAAATAGAATCAAAGGGATATAAAGAACTTCCCAGAAACTCCAGGAAGAGTAGAGCATCAAGCTGGAAGCTAAGCAACCAGGAGCAATGCCCAAATGTCATTTCAGGGCAGCTTAGTGGGGACCCAAGGCATTTGGAGACGGCCACAGACTCTCCACCACATAGGATGGAGGCTTCCACTAGATATTCTACCCCTACCACCTCTGATAGCAGGTTCTAAAGTGGAGCCTATATTTTCAGGTAGTTGGCCTCCAAACTGAAGTCTCACATGGGTGCAGAACTTAGATCACATGTCTTCACCTTAGAATCAAAGGAGTCTGGGAAACAAGTTTCTGTCTCCTGCCTTCAGGGAGGTATGAATGCATAAGGTCCAGGGTGACCGTGAACTTGACAAACGTCCACTATGCTAGCCTTATGGCCCCACCTCCTCCATAAGACCTTCTTCAAGTTTTCTAATATGTAATTTCTCCCTTGTCTCTGAACTCTTGTAACTCATTATCTACATCTAAAATGTTCTGCTTGATTTAACACATTTAAACCACATTATAATTTGCAGAGCACTTCTACACATGTCTCTTTTGATCTTCCCAATATCCTTGCAGTTGAGTATTTCTCCTAGTCCCCTTTTATAGAGAAGGCAATGGAGTTTTAGTAAAAGTGAGTGACTTACCCAGCTTCCTACTGAATACATACTATATACATTATCTTCAGTCAATACACCATGAGAGCAGAAATCTCAAATTGCTGACCTCATAACCAGAAGAACATAACACATGCAAAAGAAAAAGTTCTTTACTTTTCAACTTAGATAACAAAGTTAAACAGCATAGACAACCACAGGACATCACCTTTCCAAGGAAATGTTCCAAGGATACAATTGCCATAGAGATCCTCCCTATAAGTCTCCTTGTATACTCACTCAAGCCAGTTGGGCAGCTTGAGGGAAATTAGGCATGGACTGGAAAAGGAGCATTCCTGGAAAATGAGATCAGCATCATTGACCAAAGAGAAGGGGCCAAGAGGAGGAAAGGAGTTTCACAGTACAGAAAGCGAGAGCCCAGGACCAAACCCTTCAACAAGGAGTCCACAGCCAGAGATCATAACCCCCTAAATGCAGAAATGCTGTAATACTTTTAAACTTTGTAATTTTCCCATGTGTGTACTATTTTTTAAATTACTATTATTCTCTGTGTTCATTTTGCTGTTTTGTTTTGTTTTGCTTTGATTAGTTTGATCACAAAGTGATCTTTAGTAGATTCCCTCACACTTTTCTTTGAGGTCACAAGGAATAGGGAAGCTAAGAAGATGCTGGGCTTAGTGAAAATAGAAAGCTCAGGAGTTACATAAGAGTAACTGAATTGAAGAAAAGAAAAGCAGAAAAGGTTGGGTCCTGAGGCCAGAAGGAAAATGTAAGGCCAAGATAAAGAGCCAGAATTAACCAGAAAAAGAGCAAGATGTTTTGACTCACACACGTCAAGAAAATGACACCTTTTCATCTTGTTTCTCCCTGAGTGCTGAAAATATATCCACTCCTACCCATAAGCAAAAGATACTTCTGAGAGAGAATCTCCTCAGGACATGTCCTCTTCTTCCAAAATGGGCTTTTATATTAGTCAAGAGACAGGTTTAGATACCATAGAAAGCTCTTCAAAATAATGGTAGTTTAAACAAAAGAAAAGTTTGTTTCACATAACAGTTCAAATAACAATCAGTCCTAGGCTGAAATGCTGTCCATTCCAGGTACTCAGCCATCCTTAATCCACTGGTTCTAACGCATGGTCTAGAGAGCTGCTCCAGAGCCTGCCATCATGGCGGCATTCCAGCCAGTGGAGTGAAAAATAAGACAATGTCATGGCCATGCTCCTTTCTCCAATGAGCTGCGCCTGGAAGTTGAAAACGTCATGCATACCCACATCCCATTGACTAGAACCATCACATGGCCACACCCCACTACAATAAAGGCAAGGAAATGTGGTCTATAGTGGGCAGCGTGAGCTCAGCTAAAATTCAGAGATGCTATACTAAAAAAAGAAGAAATGATAAATATTGAAGGACAACCAGCAGTGTTTCTCAACAGCCTACACATAAAAAAGACCTGAGTTTAAATCCTGGCTCTGTCACTGATCAGCTGCTTCACCTGAAATAAGCTACTTATTCTGGTTAAGTTTTTGTTATCTCATCTATAAAGTTGGGATTAAAACACTTACACGGAGAGAGTTGTAAAGATTCAGTAAGATAATGTCTGTAAAGCAGTCGACCCACAGAAAGGCAGTTGATACGGAACAGTGCTTAATATTTTATTATTATTATCTTTAACAAAGTTTGGCAAACTACAGCCCATGGGCCGAATTTGGCTTACCACCTGTTTTTATTAAAAAAAAAAAAGTTTTATTGGAACACAGCCAATCGCTTTTTAACACACTGTCTGTGGCACCTTTCACACTACAATGGCAGCATTGGATCATTGCAACAGAAGCAATACGGCCTGCAAAATTTAAAATATATACTATCTGCTTCTTTACAGAAAAAAAGTTTAACTGACCTTTGACCTATAAAACCAAACAAACCTTTCCGTAGGTCACATATGTTCTTTTTCCTCAGTGGCAAAATGTAGTCATTATACCTACTTCAGATTATTTTATTTCCGTTAGTGTATGGTCAGCGTTGCTTCTATGAGAACACTACTGAATGCATGAAGGACATCGTGAGACAAAAGCAAGTATCTTATTATAATGTGCTTACATATTGAAATCAGATGCAGTGCCTTTAAAACGGGTAACGACCACACAGGGCAGCAACAACTCATGCTGGATATGCTAGGAATTGCTGTGTGCACCTTCAGTCATTACCTGAAGTCCAAGTAAGAAAAACAGCATCCACCTTCATACAAGGAATAAGTTCTTTATATACATATGGCCAAAATGTATAAAGTTTGAAACGGGAAGATGCAAAATCTAAGCCAAGAATTTCTAGAAATACAGGATATAGAGAAAATGAAACAATGCCTTATGCACAGAAATATTAATTAAATGAAGAGAACAAATGGAGGGAGGAAGAGAAGCAGGTAAGAGACAGAGGAAGGGAGGGAGGGAGGGATCCTTCAATGGCTTTCCAGTGTTTTTACAATAAGAAAGAAAATTCTTCCTGGCCCATCCTGTCTCCCTCTTTAGCTAACCACACACCACCAGCACCTCTGATTTTCTTCTTGCCAACCATACCATGCCTCTTGAAGTTTCTTAAAATTGTCCCATCTCTCCTTCCTTTATCATCCTCCATGCACCCTGTTTCTACATGGCTAACACAGTATTCTCCTACCATTTTCAATTGTACATTTTCTTTAGTAATAACAGCTTATCACCCATTCTCTTATGTGAGTATTTAGTCATTTATAAAATATATATACAATTTATGTATGTGTATTTTTCTTCAAAAATGCCAAAAATAAACATTTTAAAGTTAGATTACAAAGTTATTATGAGTTCGGTTATTAATAGTTTCTCATATTCTCTGGACATCCACACCTGAATTTTCCTCCCCAGGCTCTATCCCCAACTCATTTTCCTCCAGGTCTCATCTGGAAGGTCACTTCCTCAGGGAATCCTTCCTATACCAGGGGATTCCTGCTCTTCTATGCTCTTATAGATCTTTTTACTTCTCCTTCATGGTGCTTCTCACAGTCTAAACTCTATGCTTGTCTGAAATTATTCAATTAATGTCACTCCCTCTCTCTTTCTCCCAACCCCATCTCATCAGTAATTCTAACATCTACTCAAATGTCTATTCCAACTTCCAGTGGGGATAAAGATCATGTCCGATTTACTTACCAAGGTTTCCGTATCATGTGTGCTTTGGCATACTGTAGATCTTACTAAAAGAATAATTAAACTAGTACATAAAACTAGTCTATAAAAGAAATGGATGCTTTAAAAAAAAAGTCTTAGGGAATACATTTTAAAAAATTGTCATATTAAGAAGGTTGCTGATAAGGTAAAGCCAGGTGTATAATCATGTATCACTTTCCACAGGCATCTTCATTTTTCAAAAAAGGCTTTTCTATATGTAATTGCATCAGATTCTCTCAACATCTTCAAGTAGATGAGATTAGGGATTTTTATCCCCATTTTACAGATGAGGGAACCGAAATGTAGGGAGTAGGAATGATCTTCCTAAAGCCATACAGTAAGTTGGTAGCAGAATAAGAACCAAAACCCACATCTCCCAACTCCCAGTCTACACTGGCCAGTGGTCAGAAAGGACGTAGAGAACAATTTCCCCAGGCATTGAGAAGTTCTTGATGCCTTGGGGAAGATGTGAATTAGAGTTGTCAGACGAACCCACTATACACAATGCCATCTAAGGCTGACAAACATTTCAGAGTGGCCAGAAGACAGAAATGGAAATAATTAAAGTTGTGGGAATTAAAAGCAAGAAAGATTACAGAACTGTGGTGAAAGTTTGGAGGACAAAAGCTGAGAGATGAGTTACTAACAGTCTTCAAGTCCATCAATGTTTATTACATGGCGGTTGGGTAGCCAGCTGTTCTTCAGTTCTGAAGACTACCAAACAAATGGGAAATTGTTGTAAATTCTACAAGGACACACACTCCATTCATGACACAGATGACTGGGTGAGCAAAGCAGTTGTCAGACTGCAGAATTCACTTCTGGTATCACAGTTCCTGATGAGAAAGAGTGAGAAGGGCTCATCTAACAGGGCGTGTATTCTGATGGAAAGTCTGTGGAAGAGGCTGGCTCCTGCGGACCAGCACTGTCCAATGTACAGAGGTGGCTTTGATGCATAAGGAAGTTTCCAGGCCAGGATAATTAGATATATCTCTGCAATTTTTTCTGCTGACCACACTTGAACTGTGGGCGTTGATTCTCAGCTTCTTTTTAGAAAAAAATATTTTAGCTAAACGACATATAGTAAGCAGAGATAAAGGCACATCGATAAGCATGGTGATTTTGACCAATTACTTATCTAAATGGGAGGGAGCTGTTTTCAAATTTGAGAATGGAGCAAAACAAAACCAAACCAAACTATAAAATCACACACAAATCACAATTCTCAAGGGATAATAGGGAAAAGAGAACATTGAGATGTTTCTATTTTATCATCAAACTAACAAACAACTAATTTACATATATTCATAATGGTTCTAATTGGGGCTATTTCTCATGAGAGTCAATTATGCCAAAAGCACATCATACATCATACCCTAACCAATTTTTTAATGAGAAAATTATGGTACACAATGGTAAATTAACTTGAAATATGCTGGTTAAAAAATCAGAAAACCTGTCCCTTCGGCCTTAGTTCTGAGACATAACCTCAAGTCCACTGACCTTGGACGATGACCCTTCATCTCTTTAGACCTCAGTTTCTTATCTGTAAGATGAGAAGACTTGATTTGAAACTCCCCAAGTCCTTTGTCGGTTCTAAAACAACCCGACTCTCTGATTGTACACTCCTGAAGAGTTATGAAAGATAAGCTATGTATTAAAGGCTCCCTCAGTGTCAACGTGAAAATTAGAAAATTTCTAGTAAACATTTGGAAAGTAAAGTATTCACTGGGATACATCACAGTATTAATTGAAATGCCTTAAGGCAGATTAAAAAAAAGTCTCTGAAATATTTACATATACTTAATAAAGATTAGCTGGGGGAAAATAGAAAGATTTCACCGTACTTTGGTTCGTGGCATTCTTCATCAATTAAACTTAAATGTTTAACATTTTGACTCAGATTCTCAAATTAAAATGATTTGTATATGACTCCAGGTAACACTCAGTTAAAAGTAAGAGTTAATAAGTCTCTATTTGCAAGGATAACTGTGTAGTATTTAGCCAGCTTACACAGTCAGCACTGTGAGACTTCTCAACAAGCTCAGAGCACTAGACTTTTTCCTGCAAGAGGTAGAAGCAAACTCTTACAGAAAAGGCTTACAGAAACCTAGACTACATTAAGCATTTTATATACATGATCTCATTTCATTCTTTCAGTCTCACAATAACAGTTGGTAGTAGCCTCTAAATTTTACAGATAATGAAATTGAGGCTGAGAAAAGTCAAATTTGCCCTAGGTCACACAGTTCACTATCCAGCAAAAACAAAATTCTAACTCAGGCATGTGGATTCTCTCTAATATACTGTCTTGCCTCTCTGGAATATATTATTCAACAATGAGGCATTATTGAGCCTCCACGTTAAATAAATGACTTGTTCAAAAGAGAATTACAAAGAAATCCACAAAATGCATATCAGACATCAGCAAGAACATCATTTCTCTTTTGTATCTTCAAATTCTCCTATATAACCTGGCAATTACACATTGTTTATTTCATTATTAATACTACTGCCAAGTGAATGAACACAGAACTTGTTGTAAAAGTAAATCCCCAGGTATCGAGGCTTACTTTCCATCATAAAGTCCCATAACACCTCTTATGGTGTTATTGTAGATATTTGATGGATTCAAAATGGAAATTTCCTTACAGTAGTCCATGTGGCAGAAATATCAAGTCAAAGGCACAGAATTGCAAAATCACTTGATGAAAACAATATTAAGAATATTGAGTTTGTCCACCTCGCGTGCTTTCCAGAAGCCCTGCATTTCAGACATAGATGACACAGAGGAATCCCTCTGCACCTGAAGAACAGCAAAAGGTGATTTCATTGTAGCAGAATTTCTTTTACTACAGATCCAAACCTTTGCATGCATATTGTAAATCACATTAACACTCATTCCCCACCATTGCGCCCTTCAAAATGTATTCCAGCCCTCAAGAATTACTTTGATTCTCTAAGCCCATCATGATATCCTTGCCTCTGAGTCTTAACAGATGCTGTTCACTCAGCTCAGACAACCCTACGCTCCTCTCCCAGCATCCACCTAACTTCTGTATCTATTGCCTTAGGGGTCTGTGTCACTGCTTCCTGGAAGCCTTTCCTAACTCCCACCCTACCCACCATGTCCATAAGCGGTGCCTCTCCTGTATGTTTCCAGAGGATCTCATCATCCCTGTATTCTAGCACATACACTTCTAAGTTATGTTACCTCTGACCTCTCTCATTTCTCCACTCAATTAGAAGCCGATGACAGTAGACCCTCAATTTATTCACCATGGTATCCATAGCTCCCAACTCAAGGTTATACCTGATAGGTTATCTACAGATGCCTTTATTATTATTATTATACTTCAGGTTCTGGGGTACATGTGTAGAACGTGCAGGTTTGTTACATAGGTATGCACCTGCCATGGTGGTTTGCTGCACCCATCAACCCATCACCTACATTAGGTATTTCTCCTAAAGCTATCCCTCCCCTAGACCTCCCACCCCCTAACAGGCCCCAGTGTATGATGTTCCCCTCCCTGTGTCCATGTGTTCTCATTGTTCAACTCCCACTTATGAGTGAGAACATGTGGTGTTTGGTTTTCTGTTCTTGTGTTAGTTTGCTGAGAATGATGGTTTCCAGCTTCATCCTTGTCCCTGCAAAGGACATGAACTCATCCTTTTTATGGCTGCATAGTATTCCACAGTGTATATGTGCTACATTTTCTTTATCCAGTCTATCATTGATGGACATTTGGGTTGGTTCCAAGTCTTTGCTATTGTGAATAGTGCCACAATGAACATATGTGTGTATGTGTCTTTGTAGTAGAATGATTTATAATCCTTTGGGTATATGCCCAGTAATGGGATTGCTGAGTCAAATGGTATTTCTAGTTCTAGATCCTTGAGGAATCATCACACTGTCTTCCACAGTGGTTGAACTAATTACACTCCCATCAACAGTGTAAAAGCGTTCCTATTTCTCCACATTCCCCCAGCATGTTCTTTCCTGACTTTTTAATACAGATGCTTTTTAATTGAATGAGACTGAAGAACTCTGGTGTGCAACATTGTTGGAAAGACCCAGATGCAAATACTATCCTCAAACAAACCTTTGAAAAATACACTTGTTAAAATTTCAGTGTACTGAAGATTAATTAAATTATATAGGGTATGTTCATGTGAATATTTATATATAGAGAGAGATAGATACGTATATTTATGTAGAACAGGCATTAAATACAACACATAAAAAGTTTTAACCATAAAAATAATTTGCATCATAAGTTTATGTGTTTATATTTGTATGCATATATATATACAAACACACATAAATCTATGAACACTTAGAGGTCAAGGAAATAGTATACTATTATGCATATATTTTAAATAGCATTATATATTACTATGTATTATTTTATATAATATTTATGCATATAATAAAATATAGATTTATATAAATATATTATTATATATAATATATACTATATTTTATATAATATACAAA
Organism: Symphalangus syndactylus; assembly: GCF_028878055.3. Classification (NCBI taxonomy): domain Eukaryota; kingdom Metazoa; phylum Chordata; class Mammalia; order Primates; family Hylobatidae; genus Symphalangus; species Symphalangus syndactylus. The sequence goes on from NC_072438.2 coordinate 31,760,959, forward strand.
TATATACTATATAATATATATATAGTATATATACATGTAATAGTATACTACGTCCTTGACCTCTAAGGAACAAATCTTACATTTGGACATTTCCAGATGCAGACATGGTTATGCAGAAAAGCAAGGCTGGAAAGGTTGCCTGCAAGTATATATTTATCAAAGTGTTTCTAATGTCCCATCATTACAAGATCTAATACCTTCTAAACTTTCAGATGAATGGCTTTAGAATTTGGGGTGAAGTTTTCTTTTAATAATGCACATTTCAATCCTCGGTTAACAAGAGGTCACGTCAATAATTAATGGTTTCTGTAGCAGTTGAACACTGCATCATTTTCTTGACAGATTTTTTTTAAATGTATGCTTTGTCTTCATAACTAAGTGCAAGTGGGTAAGGGAATAGGGAAGTGTGGCATGATGCATTTGAGCTTTACATTTTTAACCTGTGCTCTAAGTATTATCATATCTTATCCCCTTTGACAGGCACAGCGATCTTGCAGAAAAATTGGGGAGAGAGGAAGAGGGACGGATAAGAAAAGTGGAAGACGCTATTATATATATTTTATAGAATTAGAGAAACCAAAGCGTGGAAGAATTACATAGCTTCACTAAGGACACAAGCTCCATTAGAACAGGAACGCTGCTTTTACTTTTCATCACTTTACCACTGGCATGGTTGTTGCTCAATACATATTTCCTGTATTAAATAATGGATGAGTGAATAAATGAATGAGCAAATGAATACTAAAGTTTTCTGTAGAAAGAGGTCCTCAACTAATTTTCTGACTCCCCATATCATGAACTTATTAATGTATGAAATATTTTGTTCTCAGGCTATTCTTTGACAAGATTTAAAATGATTTAAAAGAAAATAATTACATATATGCAAAACAAATAACTAATAATTTTATCCCCACCCCAAAAGGCAAAACAGTTGGAATTTTTTTTAATTAGCTTCTTTAAATGATTTGTACCTACTATTAATGCTTATTTCTAGGGATATCTAGATATGTGTATATATATATATATATGTATATCTATATATCCCTAGAAATAAGCATTAATGGTAGGTACAAATTATATATAGATATGTATATCTATATATCCCTAGAAATAAGCATTAATTATAATTATTAATTATGTATATATAATCCATGGAAGATATATAATCCATGGAAGACATATAATGCACATTCCAATCCTTGGTTAAAAAGAGTCACATCATATATTATATATATGATAATGGATAATAATAACAATAAATTGAGCCTTTTTGTTGATAATTTACAAGGTACTCTGAAGGCACAGAATAACAATTATCAATAATAGTAAATTTTGTCATGCAAATATTGCATTCAGTATATTATGTGATACTTATGTATTAGTGCAGCAATTACACAGCATCACCTTATCACAGTAGAAGTGCACCATAGATTGTAGTAAGCAGAACTAAGGCACATTAGGATAGATTGTGTTCTTACAGTAGTTACTGGAATACTACATTATCCATAAGAAAATTGCCACATGCTTCCACGAAACATAAGGAATGACATCCGTCTCCCATTTTATCACCGTAAGAACTCTGCCAGCCACTCTGGAGACTGAGTTCCAGCTGAGAAACATTCAACATTTCCTGATCCCTGGAGAACTGAGTTAGTGCACTCAGATCTAGCTCATCACTCAGGGGTGTATGCAGCCATCCTGACATGTGGGGTTTCTGGAAGCATCACTAACTCAGAGGCAATGAACAGAAATGGAGGAGCATCCAAGACCTAGGCACAATTTTTAATCAATTTGACCTACATCCATTTATAATCAGTTCTTTTAACTGGAGGAGAGTAAAGCATGACCACTGACAAAGCAAAAACCAAGTTGAGTGGGAGAGAGAAAGATTCCTCTCCCCCAATACAGAAATTCACATCTGTGGCTAAAACTGTTCTCCAAAACACTAAAATAAAATAAAAGTATCTAAAGAGTTCAACCTACAAGAGTTTGGAAGCTGCAATCAAACTATCCTCATAAGTAGAAGACATGTTTAAATGTAGTTTTCACATATCCACTTAAACTGAAAAAGAAAAGAGCTCTCCAGAATCATATTACTAATATTAACCAGGTGGGAAGGCCCTTCCCAAGTCCAGTCCTCAAAGGTCAGTCATAAATGACACAGCCACTCCACTTTCTAGAAATGATAGCCATTCCTACATAGATAAGCCAATTAAGAGAGAGGGAAAGGCAGATAGCTTTGTGGTTTTGAGAAGGGATGTAAAAGTCCAATGAAAGTTCTATGAAATGAGGAATAATGTTTCTCACCCTTATACTACAGTGTCAAGCACAATACTGCTCAATAAATATTTGTCAAGTAGATCAAACAATTGATTAATCTAGAATTAACAAAAATCAACCAGGTAAGAGAAGCACCTGACACTGAGAAAATTACTCAGACAAACACAATCTCTACTGGAAGGGAAAGCCCTTCAAACCTGGGGGCTCCTCCACTCTGATTGCATCAAGAGAGCTTTCCCTCTTGAAAGAGCTTCAAAGAGATCATAAAAGGAAAAGCTGGGTGGCTGAGGCAGTGACATACAAGAGCCTACAAAGAGGCAAATCCTGCTCTTGAACTTGACCTGCATCATCTCAGCTTATCTCCCTAACAACCCTGCAAACTAATTTTAAGAGTTTCATTTGACCACTGAGAACACTGAGACTGGGACAGCGTAAATAAATTGCTCAAAACATCACACTAACAAGAGGCATGGCAGAAATGTGAGCACAGGCTTCTGAAACCCATTGCCATGATCTCTCCTTTACACTCCAGGTGTTTCAACAACTAGAATGAAAATTTAACGTGTGATAATGTTAAGAAGTCAAGACATAAAGAAAGATGAATGAAAAGAAAAAAAAAACAGCAAGAAATCTTAGCTGAGGAAGGCTGCAACCTCAAAGCACGAAACAGTTTGCATTAAGTTTCTAGTATCTAACAAGTTCCTGCTATCTCATTTTAGGCAAGAACAAAACATTTTACAGGTACTACATTTGGGAAGAAATTTACTTTGGGGTTCTTTTTTTATGACATTCATTGAACAACATAATAAATAATTATTGCATCAATTACTGCATTTTCCCTTTTTTCAAGTGGTCAGTCCTTAGGAAGTTTCAATCACATTTCCTTACATCTGTCCCATGGAAAATAGAACTCTCAGTCGTTCCACTTATAGCTCTGCACTAGTACAGAAGGCAGGAACACACCAGATTGTATTGCAATAGATATTATTATTATTATCAGATAATATTATTACTAGTCTATACTATTATTATCCAATAATATTATTACTATAGTATACTATTATTACTATTCTGTTTTTATTGCATGTCAAGCATTTTTCTGAGCACTGTACACATGATCTCATTTGGCCTACATAACACCCTGTAAAATGGGTATTATGTTTCTCAGGTAAAAATAATCAGGAAACTGGCACCTCAGTAGTTATATAACTTCCCTACCAAGTTTGCACCCAAAAAAAACCAGCCGAGTTGGGATTTGAACTCAAATCAGTTTGACACCATGGCTCATGTTTTCAGACACAGCTAAATGAAGGGTCCCTGCCTTTGTGATTGGTAATCGTACCTTTTGACAAGCTGCATGTTCCCATTTTAAAAGACTGATTGAAAGGCTCGATATAGCCTATTAATTTTATACCCCCTTGTATCAAAATCCTTCAATTCCCTTTGCAGCTTTTCTGCTTTCATTTTAAACTCTTCTTCCCTCTGCTGCTCTTGCCCTCTATGTATACACATGGAAATGAAGTCTAGAGGCTCCTGCTAGCCAAATCTTTCAACATTTGAAGAGCCAATGAAAGCACAGTCTCTATGTTCAATTAAACAACATTTAATTCACAAAGCACTTTCTGAAAAATTCAAAGATCCTTAGGTACTTTTAATCAGATGTTCTTGGTAACTAAAATACTGCTTATGTTTAATTGTGACCCCTTTATATGATAAATTAACTTCATATCCTAATACTAGAATCTAAAGGAACTTGGCCCTACTATGTCCTTCCTTAAAAATCAAAGGCCACTAAAGCAAAGCAAAACAAACAAAAAAAAGGGCAAACTCAGTGCACACAGTAATAAGAAAATTTTTTTAAAGCTATATTCTATGTCACCTCGTTATAGAAACTAAATGGAACAATGATGTTATGTAACAATTATTGAGTATCTCTCTGTGCCAGGTAATGCAATAAGTGTCTTACATAGATTATCTCTTCCTTCCACACTGAATCATAATGTCAGACGATGACGGAAGAGAAAAGTAGATTTAACCCCTGTAATGCATAGAGAAGACGACAAATGAAGACAGAGTAGAAAGTAAGTGTATTAGAGCAACAGAGGAGGGATAAATTGCTGACATCTAATGATCCCACATCAGAAAGTGTTTACCAACTTCCTCCATGAAGTGAAACTAATGGTTGAAAACGAATTCATATTTTCAATAGTGTGTTTGAAATTAGTCATGTTCTGCTTATTGTAGGTCCTCAATATATTCTGTTCATCGTTTCACTTCATGAGCCAGGGCCCCTTATCATCAGCCCCATTTTGCAGATGTTGAAACTGAGGCGTGGAAAAGGTAAACAACTTGCCCAAAGACACACAGCTCAGCTCATCAGGGCTACAGGCAGGGTGTGAACCAAGCTCCAAGTCCATGCTATTGATGACTACACTTAAAGGCTCTCGGGATTGCTCATTACTTACCGATGAAATCACCAGGCTATTGGAAAGTCAGCGGGATTTTAGAGGATAGAAGGAAGAAAGCTTTCTTTTTTCCTAAACAGCACAGTAAAGGCACAATAGTTTCTTGAGTGACTAGGATGCCATTCAATACCCTTAAGAGTAATTTTCTCAGTGGTATCCTAGGGGCTTAAAACAATCCATCAGACACTTTTTCCATCCTAAAGGGACTTCAATAGTAAAAAGATTGTCATTTGTGTTTGACAATTTCTTCTGAGGTTAAATAAAGAAAGAATAGAAGTTTCCAGGTAATGTGAATTGGAAATAAAATGTCCCAGCCTGCTCAGATATGCAGGCCATGAGGTAGTAATAAGCTGAGGATTCGAATCCCGGTCACCTCATGTCCAGGTAAAGGCTCTTTGTACTAATATTCTGGACATTTCCCTCTGTCCTGCTTAACAAGCCCATCCTCCCCTGTCTATGTAATCCCTGTGTTGTAGGCAGCAACCCATTAAAGGATCCTGAGCAGATTTGAAATGTTCTGAAGCTCTAGGAGCCCAGAGTTCTTTTGATCCGTCCTGGAAGATTCAGCAGAGAGACTTTAAAGTATATCAGTAAGAAGGAACTATAGAAAGGGGCTATTTTGTTTCCTGGGGTGAAAGTCTTGGAGGGTTTTGAGGAGAAAAGTGGTCTGTGGGGAAGTCAATCTTCCCACTAATAAAATAGGCTTTCCTGGTGGAAATAAACATTTCTGCATATTGGGCAGAGAAGGGGGGCGGTGAGAAGAGTACACAACTTATAAAGCACTAATAAAGGTCACATAGATAATACGTGACACTTCCAGGTTTCCATCTAGAGTCTGTCAGATTTCAAAGCCCACATTCCTTGCAATATGCCCCACTGCCTCAAGAGCAGGGATGCAGCAACAGACCAGAAGGAAGGATACAAGAGGCAAGAGCATGCAGGGAAAACAAATGCATAAAACATCATAAGAAAGAAAGAAGGCTGTAGGGCAAGGCAGGAAATTGGTCAGGCTTTGCAGGAAGGACCCCAAGGTCCTATCAGAAATGATAGTGACCAGACATCACCAAATGATGTTGATCATCGCAACATATATAGAAGATGACAATAGAAGCAAAGAAGAATTCCAGTCAACCAAGAGAGTAACAAAGAGACAATCTCAGACTTCAAATATTTACCAACTCACTCCATGAAGAAGAATTGCTGAGCAAAAAGGAACACATTTACAAGGGTATGTTTGAAATTGATGGTGTCCTACCTAAGTTGGCAGTTTAATATAACTTATTGTGAGTCTAAATTGTTTTCTATAATCAATCTCTTGTGGTGGCGAGTTCTAGTTAAAAACCCCTAGTGGCACTGACTGTATCAAAACTCATGTCAAGGTAAAGGCTGCAGACTAATAAGAGTGCCCAAACAGGGACTGGTGGGTTTTGGTGGGTCCTGTTAATATCTTGGGCTACACAGTAGAAAATCATGTGGGAAAGTCATGCAGGTTGACTGCCTGAAAAAGAGAAACACACGTGTACATGCACACATACATATCCCTCACGTGGGGGTCACTTGTTCAGAATTTCCCAGCTTGCCATATGCTTATTCCCCTTGCAAGTATAATATTTCAGTTTACAGTTTCCTCTCTGACCTCCAAAATATTGTCTTCTTTTAAAGACTTGTTCACCATTTGATCATGTCACAGTCCTGCTTAATATCCCTCACTGGTCCTCAGTAGTATGTGAGATAGAATTCAAATTCCCTCAGCTTTGCACATACAGGTCTTTGTGATTTTCTTTGTGAGCACCTCACATCACTCTCCAGAGGTATCCAACTGCATGTACCTCCTCTCACTCTGATACTTGCATTTCTGTCACCTCCTTACAGTACACAGGCCTGGAATCCTCATTTCACCCTCCTCCATTGCACAAAGTTCTCGAGATTTAGCTAAAGAGTTCCTTCTGTGGGGAAGTCTTCGATGACCTCCCAGGGAAGGGGCCAGGCTCTCAGGGAGCCTCCCCATGAGCCCAGCCTTTCCTTCCTTCCTCATCCTGATTGTCATTTACCTGCTTGTTCCTCTAGTAGACTATAGGAAGGAAATGAGCCATATTTAGTTTTATATGTTCATTGATTAGCTGAAAAAAGCCATGAAGAATCCCTTCTAGCAACACAGAATGCTTCAGAAGAAAAAGTAAATTCTCACCAGCCTTCCAAAGGACACCTGACAGTAAGCCAAATCCAGAAGATTCTCAACGGCGAGATAGAACGTCATCCTAGAAAGTCTTAGTGATGCTAAGGAGAAAACAGGCTCTTTTCATCTTCAGAGGATAGTAGTGAAAGGGCAATTCTTAGTTGCCCAGACATTGCAGTTTGTAAGCACTTTCACAGCTGTGATGGCATTGCCTACCTTTGATTAATGGGAGGTGACGGAGACTAACTATAACCGAACTTTGACTGGTACTTTTCATATGTTGTGTCACCTAACAACCTCATGAGGTAAGCAGCTCCCCCATTTATGCGAAGTCCCAAGTCACACGGAAATTGAGGAGTGGTCATGATCCCAACTTAGGTATGATGCTGGGGAAAATGAAGACCTTTACACAATACAGCGGCTTCTGCAGGTGAGAAAAGTCCCCCTATCCATTCGTCTTACCTTCTTTCAATCAAAAATGACTTCCCAGTCAGAACTGCAGAACAGAATACTACATGAAGCAAGTTTGCTGCTTCTTGTTGCCAGGGCCAGTCAGATCTGATCAAAGCCTAAAAGATCAGCTCACAGGGCCTGGCTGGAGAGTAGGCTTTGAGTTCCTCCTCTGCTACGTACTTCCGCTACTCTCTCCTCTCCCAACCCCACTCTGTTTCTCCTGAAAACACTTCCTAATGTGTCTGTTTCTACAAAAAAGAAAAGCCTAGATACAGGAAACCTATAAAGATTTAAGCCAAACGTCAGCAAACCCTTTCCGTAAAGGGCCAAAGAGCCAATATTTTAGGTATACAATCACAACTACTCAACTCTGCCATTGCAGCATTAATGCCCCCATTGGCAATACATAAATGAATATGCATGACTTTATTCCAATAAAACTTTATTAACAAAAACCGGTGGCCAACCGGATTTGACGATGAGTGCTAGTTTGCCAACCCCCAGTCTAGGTGAAGGACAGTAATTAAACTTCATCATTTGTGCCAGCTTTGATCAATGAGTAGTTGGTTTCCTGGAGTTTGGTGTTCATGAAGACTCAAAAGGCTGCGGGCTCTGTAGGAAAGATGCTATGATCAATTAGTGATGTCTGCTCTGGGTGTCAGAAGAATCATGGTAGTATATGTGCCATATTTGCCGTCTTCTGGTTAAGCTTTGAGTGTGCATATAAAGACACCATGAAACAATAGAGTTTCTAAGTAGCCTGAGACCCACCAAAGCTGAACAATCACCAATGTGCCATTCTGCCACTGTCTCTTTCCCTTGTAAGTTTCATGTCTTTTTTTATTCTAAATAGTTCATAAATCAGGAACATGTGATTTGGAAAAAAAGAAGGCAAAATGTCTATCTATAGACAGAATCTAAAAGTAAATCATGCATTGAGAAGTTGGATTAGGTAAAAATCCTTTTTTTTTTATCTAAGGTTTGTATGTCAGATTACCTAAGATTACAGGATTAAGAAGCATCCTGTTCTCTCTGTAGCAAAAGCAACTGTAGCAGGCAAGAATTTTCTTTTTTAAACAAATTCACCCTGAATAAATATATATGCCAAGAAAACCCCCCCCCCTTTTTTTTTTGGAGACGGAGTCTAGCTCTGTCACCCATGCTGGAAGTCAGTGGCGTGATCTCAGCTCACTGCACCCTCCACCTCCTGGGTTCAAGCATTTCTCCTGCTCAGCCTCCCGAGTAGCGGGTACTACAGGTGCACACCACCACACCAGGCTAATTTTTTGTATTTTAGTAGAGACAGGTTTGCCCAGGGTGGTCTTGAACTCCTAAGCTCAGGCAATCCACCTGCCTCAGCCTCCCAAAGTGCTGGGATTACAGGCGTGAGCCACCATGCCTGGCCAAAAGCCCTTTCTATAAGCAGTGTTGTAGTTGGCAATAGAGATGGTTCAAGAAGAGGATTTTGAGTTAATATTGAACTTGCAAGTAAATACCTAAAGCTTCAGTACCATAAAGCTAATTTAAAAAGGACATTTCTCTTTATAGTTCCCTGGAGTATTACAGACTCTATGATATTCTTCTGCCATAATGTAGGATTCATTAAGGAACTGAAGCCATAATTGTCTACATCAGTACATATGAATCAACTGGATAAATCGTCCAAATGAATTGGCTAATACGACCTCAGTTCTTAGTATGAAGTTCTCCACATGACCCCTGGCAGATGGACAGAAAACTGAGGACTGAATTTTAATTGTAAGAATATCAGAGAAGGGAATTCAAAGGGAATTTGCAAAGCATGATAATTTGTATACACATAAGACAATTTTATCCCTTCAGAGTGGAAAATGATTAAATACATAAAATCACACATATAAAATACATATATGTGTCTTTTTAAGATTTATGTAATAATTATGTATATTGCTTACTGTGGTCAATATTACCTTTCTCTTTATATCAATAAGGGAAAATTTAATTTCACTAGAAAAGTATGTATCATATAATGGCAAACCCATAGCAATTTTTTTTTTTTTTTTTTTTTTTTTTTTTTTTTAGTCATCATGTTTCTACAATTTCTTGTCTGTACAATGTCAGGATAAAGTATCAAAGAGAGAGTAAAGTAAGAGCTATGCAAAATGATATCTTCTTAATTAAGCAATGGTAGGTCACATGATGACAGGAAACCTAGAATAACACAACCTTTACACTAAACTCAGCATCTAATTTACTGACAACAATTTTAGAAGAGTCAGAACAGTTAGAGTACATGGGCCAGATATAGATATAATTTTGTCTGTTTAAAATTTCTGTGCATTATCATTCATAAAATATGTATGGCTTTATTGACTTCCTAGGGAGAACAAGAGGTTGCTTCCCTTCAGAATATAAAAAGCCAGGGAAAACTTGAAGAGTCAATAGCTCTCATACTAAATGCCATGGTAGCTTGGCCTATATTTGAATGTTTTGATCTCCCTTAGTTGTTGTCAATTTTGAGGACTATTTCAATGATTAAAATTCCAAATGGGATACTGTGACTAAAATCAGAAATGTAGATGCTTGATTTATTATGTATCATGCACACTGAGATCAATCTTATGAATACATATTTATTTATTACAATAAAAAGAAGGAATCTGTGATAACAAGGAACTCTGGAGATTCTTCTGCCTATGTTTCATTTGGGTTGGTTACAGACAACAAAGAAAACAGCATATGTAGTACTCCTAGCAAGTGCATATCTACGAGAATACCAAGGGCCTCTTCCTGAGTGCCTTTATAAGCCATGGTATTCCCTACACTCTTCTGTGGAAGTTATCGCTGTATTAGATGTTGTTGAACATATTTGATATGAAAGCATAGTCTGTTTGCTACCAGTATCTAACGAGTCTCTCCCCCAGAGTTGCCAGCAAGGTGCTGATTAATTAACTGAAGTAGTGAAGCTGAATCGTGCAACAGCTGTTTAGAGAATTGTCATTAACTTGGTCTCCTTTCCTGTCTATTAGCTTTCTTGCAGCGATCCCACTAAAATGCAAATCTCAGAAACTCAGCATTAGTCTCTTCCTTAACCTCTGTGCCCTGTTTGATGCAAAAAAGATGTGAATGGTCTGGGTTGATTTGTTGTTGTTGTTGTTGTTGTTTTAAGGGAAATAAGACGAAGAAACAAGAATGGAGAGAAGCGAAGCCAAAAGGAGTTGGAAAAGGGATTTTGGAAACTTCCTAGAAGTCACAGTTTGCCTTGTCACTTGTCATTGGCAGGTAACAAGAGGACAGCCCTTTGGGCTGAATGTCAAAATGGGAATTGCAGATATCCTAAGCTTATTGAACGGTCGGCTATCTGACGATCTTTTCCTGGGACCTCCTTGCACGGGAAAGAAAAAGGCACTCTGTGACGGAGAGAGAGGACAGAAAGAGCAGCGTGGAGGGGTAGATGCAGCCGCCCCTCTGGAATGACGACAGTTGGTGAAGGACTCCAACCTGTAGACCTCAGCTGCCTCAAGAACAAGGATGATTATTCAGAGGAGTGGAATCTATATTAAGTGGCAGATTGGAGGGAGGGCCGAGTTGATGAGACGCAAGCACGTCATTAAAATGCTCTCGGGTGCGGCATAGTGACTCAGACCAAATAAAAATGATAGGTTTCAAATTCTTTCCTTCCTTCTTTCCTACCTTCCTTTCTTCCCTCCTTCCTTTATTCTTTTCATTTTCCTTTCTTTTTTCTTTCATATCTATGTTTAAGTCTACCTGCAGATTTTGTGAAAGACAACAATGTCTTCCACATTCAGGCCAACAAAATTAATTCATAACAGAGGCTGTCACCGTTTCATCCTAGGTATCACCTGATAACCCCACTAAGCTCTGCTTATTCCCTCTGACATGAATCTCAGAGACTTGGTACCAGGAAGCTCAGATGTTAACACCTTCTGTTGCTATAACAGTTACCCCTTGCAATTTCATTTGCCTCGGCACCCCTTCACACTGGTCTCTCTCACTTTATAAAACAGCTAAGGAATTTTCAACTCAGAAAAAAGTACAAATTAAACACGTGCTTAAATAGCACATAATGGGGTCATCAGGGCATATAATAAAAAAAATCCAAATACATCTTAAAACTGCAGCAGGTGCTTTTTTTAATGAAACAGATAAATGCAGAAATGAATGCACTGATACAGACAGAGCATCTGCCTCATGATAAAATTAAGTCTTGTGACAGAAATAAATCACTATGGGGGAGAATGTAACCCATTATCCAGTAGGATTTTTTCTTTTTTTCTTATGTGACAGGACTTATTGGATTCCCTGACACTAGGCAGCTAAGTGCATCCACAATTTGATGATAAATCAGAGACTGCAGGATTTGAAATTTAACAACTCCTTATTTTTCTGTGATATAGAGATGAGGGGAAAATTTCAGTGAGTAACTATTAAATTGGGAATCTCCTTTTTTTTTCTGATAATCTGATCCTCTGGTACTATGTCACATCATCACACAATGCCAACAACCAGCAGTGAGTAAAATAGATTTTGGACTAAGATGAATAAGGGAGCTACTTATCTTTCCTTTTCTTTTCCAATATTCAGTTTTATCTAAAGAGTACTATAGAAAGGTTACTTTTGACATAAAAATATACTGCTCTTATTACGCTTTCCTTTTTATCCCCTTCAATACTTTAAAAAATGGCAATAAAGGCATGTTTTTCTTTTTAAAACATTTTTCATGTTTGAACAATAGAAAAGAAAAATCCACATGTCATGTTAAAAATACACGGGAACTAATAGAGCTCAAGATTACCTTACCATGTTTGATAAATGTGACTTGCAAAAACACACCTTCACGTTTTAATGATTTTCTTTGTTATAATATGCTATTAATTGGTGGAAGTGGGGGGGAAATAATTCATCTCTTCAAGATGCACCTTTATTTTTCCACGTTGAATCTGTGTAGCACCTTGAGTGCTTTGCTGACACTGGCACCAATCACAAGCTCTCCTACCGAACTATATAGATTGCCCTTGTAAGAAACAGAGAGAGAAACTCAAATGATTTTTTTTTCTCCTGGTAATTTTTTTAAGTGAGAACATCTTCAAAAACCTGATCCATTGTGTAAAAACATAGCAACAATTTAGCAACTGACATCCCAGCAGAAATAGTGTATTTTTGTTCCAAGGTATACTTCAAAAGCCAAACCAGAATCCCTTTTCTTGTAAACGAAATCAAGCTCACTATAGAGCTCCTATCACTGATTTTTTTTTTCCTACATCTTGTCTTGTGAAGGGGCGAAGGTGGGGTTGGAAAGAGAGATATTAAACATTGATCACTGGTAATTACGGTAATCTCCTTCAGGAGCTTTAACTGCTACAAACTCATCCTGTCTTCAGAGAGAGCTAACTCCATGTGACAACACAAGGAAAGCTGTTAAAGAACTGTAAACTCCTGCAGCTGGGTACCAGCCTTTAATTAGACTGTGGCACCAAAACAGACGTTCTTCAAGTACCCAGAGAGATATAATGAGTCTATTAGTCCAAGAAGTAAGAGATATAATCGGCCAAATCATACATCTATCAAAAACATACCAAGAAATGGGGGAAGGGCACAGAGAATCAACCAAACATCCTGACCATCAGGAAGAGAGTCATTGAATGTGGCTTGTAATTCTGTTTCACACAAATTGGATGATAAAATCACACACACACACACACACACACACAAAGAGAGAGAGAGAACTTGAAGACAAACATTTCTGGAAGTGCCTGGAAACCAGGCTGGAGTGCAGTGGCACGATCTCGGCTTACTGCAATTTCTGCCTCCTGGGGATCAAGCCATTCTCCTGCCTCAGCCTCCTGAGTAGCTGGGATGACAAGCATGCGCCATCACACCCAGTGAATTTTATTATTTTTAGTAGAGACAGAGTTTCATCATGTTGGCCAGGATGGTCTCAATTTCCTGAGCTCGAGATCTGCCCGCCTCGGCCTCTCAAAGTGCTGGGATTGCAGGTGTGAGCCACTGCACCCAGCCACACCTCTCTATGTTTTAAAAATTCAGTTTGACCTGACTCATCACTTCTAGGGAACAGGAATTACTAATCTCCTTGCAATGTGCTATTGAAACAGCGGGAAAGGTTTAAAAAGAAGAATCAAGCAAGAGATCCTGGCATAATCCCAGCGTTAATTATGGTTCTCAAAAGTGCATGCTGCTTTTTTTTTTTAAAACAACGATGACAATATTTTCCTAGCTTTGCTTTCCACAAAAACACAAACAAAAAGAACTAGACACAATATTGACTTGGCAAGTTCTCCATGGGAACCTCAAGATAAAGGACCAGAAAATGCACCTTGTAGTGTCCTTCATTAAATGCCACTGTTTCACTGTTTGGATTCAGCTACTCGGCATGCCACATATGCCCACAAATGTCCCACTTTTGTTTGCTGTGATTTGTTCCAGTCATACATGCTAAACACAGTTCTGTAATGGACCCACATTAGATGAGACTGGGTCCACCTCACAGGATCTTGAATTTTTTCCAAAGACAATTTGAATAATTTGAAATGTAAAACTGTGCTCATTATATTCTTGTGGATTTATTTAGTCTGATTCCTCTCTCAGTCACCACAGAGAAATCCATTTTTATGATGGCGAAAGGAATCATAGTCTTGTTTGAAAATTCTGGCCATGAATTAAAAGAAAGATGAAGTAAAAAGCCTCTCATTTTCCAGAAGTGAAAACTCTAAGACCCAGGGAGGTGGATGTGTTACCTACACACACACAGCTGATTTGCAAGAGGGCCAATCTAGAACACACATCCTCTAATCAAGAGTCCAATATTTTTTCCACTACACAGTCAAACTTCAAGTTTTCTTGCCCTCCAAGTGAACAGAACTGAAAGGGAAAATACCAAGGAAATCAAAGATATACTCCTTCTGCCTCTAGGAACTTAGTTGAATATATTTTTAACAATACATAAGGCCTAAAAACAGATGTAGAATAGATGAAATAATAGAATTAGGATGAAAAAAACATGCAGTCGAAGAAGATTGGCTTGAAGAAGAGGGTTAGATGTTGGGCTCAGAAATTAGCAAACACATCTGGAGTATTGCCCAGGCCATGGGGATTAACTCAGCTGACACCGATTTCAGGTGTCAAGGAGCCAACCACACAGACATCTTCCCAGAAAGCATTTTAAGCATAAAGACCAGTAAGTACAAAGACCCTGAAGTAGAAGTGAATTCCAGGAATAAGGAAAAGACCAGAGTGGCTGCAAGGAGCCAGCAGGGGGTAGGGTAGAGAGGAAGGCAGGGATCAGCTGCTGTAGGATATCTTACACCGTGAAGAGGAATTTGGAATTTGTTTTGATAGCAACAGGAAGTGAATGAAGGGTTTAATGAAAGGAGATGATAGGATCAGATTGATTTTTTTTCTTTTTTCAAAAAAGATCACTATGGCTGCAGTGTGAAGAATGGTTTGTAGGATTGAGATAACACATGAAAGTCATTTTGAAGAAAAAATGGTAAGGCAAAATCTAAATGGACACTGTAACTGTCATTATATAAACAGCAATGCAATCTTCAAAAATAATAACGCATTGAAGTTTTTTTCAAAGAATCTTAAAATTTGGCACTAGTCAGTCATATGGTTTGTCCATGTTCTGAAACACTGAGCAATAGATCTCTGAAACAGACGCAAGATGAAACTGATGTTGGGCATCGTTGGGTTGAGTCATCGTTGGAATTCATGCCATCTGTGTTGCTATAGCAGATTAAGAAAGCCCAAACTCGAACACAGGCAGTCTCTGGTGCTCAAAGCTGTGACCATTTCAGAATTCTGCCACCTAAGCCTTCCCAGTTGAATAGAGAGGAAATAATACTTTTAAAAAGAAAAGTCCAAAGGTCCTCCTTTTTCAAAAAGAAGTGGCATGAATGAACTGAGAAACAGAAAAAACACAGCTTCTGCAATGAGAAGGCGCAACACTCCGTGACTTTAGAGATCAAAGTCCAGATCAGTTGGGATGATTAAAACCCAATTACTGACTTTCTGCAATGAAAAAGTAGTAAAGTCTTGTACCACAGATAAATCCAAACTGATGAAATATTATTCTGCCAATCTCCACTCAGTTTCAGTAGTGACCATACACCATTAACCTAAAGCAGATTTCACCTCTGAGGTGGCTGCTGATGATAAATTTCCAAGGATGTTCAGATAAGACAGAAAATGAAGCGGACAGTTTATAAGTGTCTTTTAGGAAATCACTGATTTTGTTACTGGTCTTCAGTAAAAGCTAAATAATTCAACAGTTGAAGAACAACACAAGCCACATGTTATGAAAAATTGGAGTTCTTGGGTTCGAAAAGGCAAATTACTAGAAGAATGCCAGGCTTCATAGACAGATTTGGGTTTGAATCCTGGCTCTCCTCCTTGCTATTTGAGTGACTTGTGGATCTTTATAAATGAAAGTCTTATTGATCATCACAGCTGTTTGATGAGAGGGTTAAAACAGGGTCATATGTATAAGGCCCATTGTAGGTACGCAAGAAATATTCATTCCATACCAACTTACCTCATCCCTTTTTCCCCAAGGGCTTTCCAAAAGGATTTATGACTTGGAAAGACTCCACCTGCTTATAAAAACAGAGATGAGGTCTTCAAGGGGGTGGGAATCTTTAAGACAGGTCCTTGAAGAAATATCCTAGGTCCTTCGGTTATTCCCAAGAAAGGATTTAAATTTTAAAAGCAGCAGTAAAGAGTCTCAAAGCTAGTGGCTTAAAGAAAATTACAAGCACTAAACTTGTAAGAGAATTCATATTTATACTTTCATATATGTGAAATAAATGCAGAACTTTTGAAAGAAAAAAAAGATATGAGTCAAAAAGTTTTGTACAACTCAGAAGGCAGAGTAAATAGAAACTTAAAATAGGTCTTGGGAATCTATTGTCCCAGGCATGGTTGAGAATGAAAGTCAGCGCGGTAGTCTGGAGAGTTGGGAATGGTAGCCTACCCACCCCTACCAGCTGGATAACCTTTGGTAAATTATCCCAACCCCATCCCCTTGAAAGTCTGCTAATCTGTTAAATGAGCTAATTAGCTGAGACAATCCCTACAGATCCTGTCAGATCCAGCATTTTTATACTTCTCTGGCTCCAAGATGACGGGGACTAAGACAGCAGCATTCACTGTCACATTATTGAGATTTTCATTTCTAGACACAACTGGAGGTTTCCATATTTGAGGAGCTACAGCAAGGCCAACGGAAAGGATTGAGGTGAAAAGAACAAATGCCAAGAATGATGAAACAATAAAACCGAAGGGGAGAAGAGGTAGAGGACATCACCTGGGCATAGTGACCGGCTCTGAACATGTGTTGATTGGCTAAAAAAAGATGGAGCAGAATCAAGGGAGGAACATGGGGAAGAACAAACCCAGAAATCTTACGATTCCATTATCATATAGGGTTGGCGGCTCGGATTAAGTTGGAAGATTCTTGGCGACATGTAATGCACTGAGCCTCATGGGGTGACACAGCTTGACAAGGTCACTCAGCTGGTTACAGATCCAGAACCAGATGCAAGATTCCTGATTTTTGAGCACTTAGGGTTTTGTTTTTGGTTTTGTTTTTGTGTTGTTGTTGTTTTGTTTTGTTTTTTTGAGATGGAGTCCCACTCTGTCACCCAGGCTAGAGTGCAGTGGCTCAATCTGCTCACTGCAACCTCTACCTCCCGGGTTCAAGCAATTATCATGCCTCAGCCTCCTAAGTAGCTGGGATTACAGGTGTGCACCACCATGCCTGGCTAATTTTTGTATTTTTAGTAGAGACGGGGTTTCACCATGTTGGCCAGGCTGGTCTTGAACTCCTGACCTCAAGTGATCTGCCCACCTCGGCCTCCTGAAGTGCTAGAATTACAGGCATGAGGCACTGTGCCTGGCCAGTTTTCTTTCCATGGGGAATTCTACTGATTGGATCCTAGAGCAAAGGCTGCAGCACCCATGTGGGGAAGGGAAGCTGAGAATGTCACTGGTGAGAGCAAGAGTAATGACTTTGCAATTTATAAGTTTGCCCCTTAACATTGGCTCAAACCATTGTTAATCCATTCTTTTTCAGAGTAGCATGCTGCTGAAATAACCTCAGAAAGATGCACAAATATGCTGAAGGGAAAGAAAGGCTTGGATACCTTTTAGAAAACATTTCATACAGTTTGTAACTTGCTGGTCCTCTGGTTAGTACACACCACTGATAGCCATGATGTCTTTCTCTTGCCATATTGTAGCCTGCCCCTCATATGCCCAATCCCTTGAGAACTGAGTGTTACTTTTCACCAGTCAAGGATCTCGTATGTAGCTAGATGTGCCTCAATTCACTTTATGTTATCAGATGAAACCAAAAACAAACAAACAGAAACACTTCTGAGGTCTAAATGTAAAACCTGGTATGCAACAGCACCAACCCACAGAGACTGCATTCTTCAACCCACCCTATATCCATTTGACAGTCAAGTTAGCTTATTTTTCCTAGATTTAATGTAATTTAATTCTAATATGTATCAATTGTAAAATGGACATCTTTCCACTTTGTGTCATCTATTATTTTGATGTCTAAAATTGGGAGGCATCTTATAATCAATAGTATGTCATAGTTGAATTGTCAGTGTTTTTTCTTCCTTAGTGATATATAAAGTAATTGTGTATCATAAAATTACGGTGTCTTAGATTTAATGAAATACAGTATTTAAAGTAGAAATGGAGAGCCATTCCATCACGATCTTCCATAGGTTACAAGAAAATGAACTGCCCATCTAGCTCTCTCTCTTTCCCTTTCTCGATCTCTCTCACACTTTTTCATTCTTTTATTCTTTCCTTAATTAAACTAGGATTTATCAAATGCCCACTCAGTGACAAATGCTACTCTAAGCACTGAAGATGACATAATGAGCAGAAACAGATGTGTCCCCTGTCCTCATTAAGCTTATCACCTACTAAAGATAGAAATATATTGATTGAACCTCACAAAATCGAACTACAAGTATAGTAAAGGACTCCATGGAGAGGTGCACGGTGCTATGAAGGAGCACAGGGTGATGACCTAGTTAGGAAGATTTCCCCGAGAAAGTGAAGAACGAGTAGAGATGAGAAGAAGTGACAGAGGTTGAAGGCAGGGCATTTTGTGCAGAAGGAATTTAGGATCCAAAGGTTTTTTGGCAGATGTAAGTATAGCTTTGAGAAGGCCACATCCCTGGAGCCCAAAGAAGATGGGAGGCACAGGTGTGAGATGAGATACGGAGGGAGGGAGTCCGACCATGGCACGGCTCTGTCTTTATCTTAAGAACAATCTGGAGGCAAAGGGGAGGTTGGGAAAGGTAAATGCTCAGATCAAAACCAGCATTCTGGATGCTAGGCGGGTTCCTTGGAGGATGCAGGTTAGGAGGCTAGTGCAGTGGTCCAGTCGAGAACTGATAGGGACATAGAAACTCAGAGCTGCCCTCTCTCTCTCCACCAGCTCAGTGTGCAGCTCTCAGCTCTGCAGTGCAGCCATTCCATCGTCTCCCGCTCCGTACACAGACTTTGCAGTGACATCCTGGGAGCAATACCCAGAGAATGAGGTCAGAATATTCAATAAAGGTTCCTGCTGCAGATGGGAGAGAACCATGAACAAAGCACGACAGAAAAGGGAGACTGGGAATGCACAAGGAGAGGAAGAGAGCACAGCCCACACGGTCTGCCAGATCTCACCCAGCTGGGAAGCTATGTGACCAGCCTGGACTCTGTCCTCTGAACTCTCCAGCACTGAGTCAACCTATTGTACCCCTGGCTTGATCCTCATTAGATGCACTGAAGATCTCACAACCAACTTGGGGAAGATAAAAGTTTATTTGAAGCCTGAAGAAAAAGAGCTCTTTATTTAAAGGAAACAGAAAAGATCCTTAGGAGTTTTTTTCCCCCTTGGCAGATATTGACTTACAAACTGATCTTATTCCACTGGTTGGGATATATCTATTTTCAGTCCTTGTACATCTACCCTATGAATTGCGATTTGATGAAGCCATACGAACAACTAATAAAGTCTCAGTGTAAAAATGCTATATGTTCCTAGGAAAGGAAAACATAAAACTTCAATCCATGGTTTATTAAAATCCCTAGGTAAGCAGAGTTTACAAAGCTAAACGCCAATACCTATAATTTACCCCATGATAACGTTAGCCATAGAGTAACTGCTATCTCTACCAGCATTCAAGTTTGGTTGCCCTTCAGAAGTACTGAAGATCTAACTCCTAATGGCTTTTTATATAAAAAAAACCATCTTTGATTGACAGAATCTAATCACTAGAAGGGCAGCAAACAAAAGCAGGGAAAAGCACTGTTAATTTTTTTTCTTTGCAACATCTATAGGCATCTGATCACACAGTTTTGCAATTATTTGCTAACTGAAGATGTTATTATTCTGTTACTGTCTTAGAAAAACAGTAACCTTTCTCAGCAAAGATAAAAATATGTGGGTTCTTTTCCCGCAGTTTATATGTCTTAAATCTTGATCATTTTTACAGCAGCTCTCTCCTCAACTCTCCCACCATTTATCTTTCCATTCTCAGCAAGGGCTAGTTTACTTAATACAGGAAGACCTTCACATAACTTTCTGGCATTAATTATTATGGTGGCACAAACTCCCGTGTGAAATATTTGCTGCAATGTGTCCCGCAGTCTATAAAAAAAAAAAAAAAAAAAAAAAAAACTAGAAGAAAAAAAGAGAAGGCAAAACATTCCTGATGATTATTCATCATTTTATATCGATTTTACATAATTAATTGAGAGTTTTATTATAAAGCACAGGGCCACTTCTGTGCGGTCTTACATTAATAAGCTAATATAAACATTTTGAAACTGTCTGCAAGTAAAGGAGGCAAGAAAGAAAGATGGCCAAATTTCTTCATTCTGAAAATAGGGTCTGATTTTATTCTTGTTAGACGTGCCTTCTGATGATGGCATGAGGGTTATGAGGCAATGTGAGTGACATTAAAATAATATAGCCCTAAAAGAAAACGAATAAGCAGCTCTAAAGGGTCAATCAGCCCATTAGGATGACAGGCAGTAGAAGCTGCTCATTTCAGGGCTGACAATGTATTGCTAGTTTCTTTCTCATTCTCCTTTTAGTAACTACAAACAATTATCTGTAAACTTCCACTTTGAGAAGTGAAGTGGGTAAAACACAAGTTATGGTGAAGGTCTTAAGGGACAGTTTTGGGTGCAGCTTGACTGGAGGGAAACTGATGAGATCTCAGTTTCAGAACACAACATTGGAGTCTGCTTCGGAATCAGTGGCAACTTCCCACAAACAGGCTGTCGCTCTGGTCCCAGCAATGGGATATTTCCCTATTCATTCCCACCTTTATTGGGAGTAGCTGTGAAGTAAATGGGCTGAAGCTTATCAGTTTAACCTGCTATGTTACACAGACCCACCTACACCTCCTCTTCTAATTCCTTCCCTGATACTCCCCTACCAACCTTAGCATGTAGAAAAGCCACGGACCCTGTCACCAGATGCCTAACATGATACCTCACACATAAAAACTTCTCAGTAGATTAGACTAGATTAGTTGATTGGTTGGTTGAATAAGCGAATCAAAGAAAGACATTGGGAGGCTACGCTGGTTCAGAAAGTGCCTCTGGAGTTCATTAGACCCGCAGTCAAATGTTGGCCACTCCTATTATTAATACTGTGTTCTTAGGCAAGTCCTTAACCTCACTAATCTTTAGTTTCCTCATTTACACAATTGGTATAACCATAATCTCTACCTCATAGAATTATAAATGGAATGACTTGTTCATATGTTCAATAAACTACTTATCCCAGTACCTAGAACACAATAGACAGTTCAACAGACAACCTTAGTTTTCAAGGTGGCTTTGTGCAGGATGAAGTATTTAAAGGAGGGAGTAATTCAGAAATACGCAGAAATACACAGAAAGTGTTTCCCATTGCTGCCACCATTTGTTCCCTCACTCGCTCCCCAGAGTCATCCACTCATTTAACAAATATTTATTAAATGCCTACCATATTCCTCTTCTGAGAAAAAGCACCGAATAAAAATAAATTTTTGCCCTCATAGAACTTATGTTCTAGTGGGAAGGACAGACCAAAAAAAAAAAAAAAATCAAGAATGTGTGACATGTCAGAAAGTAGTCATGCACATCAATTATTAATTCATTCATTTAATATATATTTACTTATGACTGCTTTCTACAAAAATATACATTAACACATTTTCTGATCATAGGGCAGTAATTTTGATAAATATGTTCCTAAACTATAAATCATGGAGAACAATAACAACCTGAAACTGTCTACACGGCCTCCTCTGAGCAGACTACATTCCTGTAATATTTGCTTAGGAGGAACAGAAATGCTGTAAATTGTGATTACTGACACACTCCAGGTTGGAGCAGGGTCTCCAAAAACCAAAACTGAGATCTTGGTTTTAGAATGGCAGAGAGTCCCCGTGAGTGATAATTTTCACTTGGCATCATACAGAAATTCAGCGAAATGCTCGGGACCATCTGTTCAACTATGATAATGAGGGGTAGTGGGTTTTTCTGGGGCATGTGCTGAGATGTATGAAGAATTAGTAGCAGAAATAGGACCTTTGCAGATTCCAGAACAAATGGAAGGGACCACTGTCATCCTGTCTGCTACCTGTAAAACTGCAGATTGCCAATCCTTCTTTCTTCTTTTAAATGCAAAATAAGTCATCTGAAAAATAATAGACGTTAGAGTAAGGTCAGGTTTTTTAGAGAGGTCAAAACTTTCTGTCCCTTCTCTCTGGAGCTCTTGGGCAAAGGCACCCATGTATGGACTTCACCATCAGCCATCTGGCCTTTTGCATCCCATCTTAAGGGCTTGAAGGAAACAACACAGCCGCAATTATGCATTTACAGACTCATCCACACAAGCACTCACACATACACACTCACACCCATGCATGCAAACACATATTAGAGACTCTCATTCAAAGAGTTTATAGAACTTTCACTCCTATACTCAGAGAATAAACAAGACCATTTGAACCCAAGAGGAAACATGCTAACGTTGCTTAGTTTTCCAGTCGGTGACCTCTGGTGAGAGTCACTGGGGACCATCTAAAGGCTGCCCACAGACTGCTCTCCCGTGTTCACAATGTCCTAGATTTCCATTCTCACCGAACTTTCCTGACCCTTAGTCACTACAACTAAATGCTCCAGCTGTTTAATGCCCAAGACCTGAATTTAGTCAGTCCAGAATCTGCAGGAAAATGATGGAAAGAGAATAAACTTCATCACAAGTTTGTGGCAGCAGCTTCACGTGAAATCTGTGGCAACCTATACCTTTTTTGAACAAGCATTGCCTCTTTAAGGACAATTAGGTATTTATTGGTACAATACATAATTTATTCTGGAGGTTATTGGTTTATGAAGGTATGGGAAAACTGCCAACTTATCATATGAACAGTGGTTATGAGTAATAACAAGTGTTATAATTTACATTTAAATTCTGTTTTTACATTAATGAGGTACCTAAAATGCGACCCAGCAAAAGGCCTTTTGTGCACATAATCTCTTGCTACCTAAAATAGAAATCTGGTTTTACATTATAACTTGTATACTCCCGGCCTCCTCATAGGAGCGCCTATAATATTCAATTAGAAACTAGTGATGGGGCGACTTGACAAAATGTAGCTGCCATCATGAGCCCAATGAATCTTAGACACCAAGAAATATTTTTCATGAAGTGTCTAGAGTAACTAATGATAAAACTGCTTGTATACAAAGAGGTAAGCTGTTTGGAAGAAAAAATATGTTGTGGGTCACCAGACCTCCTAGGGTGACCACAGAGTTGGTCATTTCTAGGTGAGGATGGTGATATTAGGGAAGCCAATTGTCAAGAAGTACAAGTCTTCTCCTAATGGTGGACCTGAACATATTATGCTCCTGATCCATTAGTCAGACTGGACATTTGATTTCTACTATTCACTCTTAGCCTGCCCTCCACAGACAGCATCTAGCCTGGACTTCTACCTGGCCTATCCTATGACCACTGCCAGCCCATCTGAATTGTACACTCCCCTCTGCCTCAGATCTTTGAGGGTCTATCTCGTGCCAACCTGCTTTTCTGCTCTGAGGCCCTGCTTCATAACACTTTCCAGATCTAGATCACTTACCTTGAACTCAGTCGTGGCTTACTCATCAGCCTCCAAAGCCCTTCCTTGTCCCCACAACCTGGTAGAATATCAAAGTGGAGAACCTGCCAAAACCTTAGGAAATCTTTACTCATTCAGATCAGGTGGGAAGAAAGGCTAATTACCAATAAAAGAGATACTATTTTTGGAAATAAAAGATATATTTTTGTATATTCTTCAAAATATACAGTAAATCCAACTGGACTATTAGTGGATTTATTTGCAGCACTCCTTTGTAGCTCTGTGGCTAATGAAGGACAAACAAGGTTTTGTGATTGAGCCAGTTATTTCCAGAACAAGTGGAAGCGGCCACCCATCATCCTGTCTGCTACCTGTAAAACTGCAGGTCGCCACAAGTACACAATTTCTTCTCCCACATTTTTGTTTTTACACATGCAATCACACAATCTTATTAGAAAACCCCTGTAACAGGTGAGATTCATTCATTTAGCCCCTAGTTGTGTTTAGCACCTACTACAGGCAAAATGGTTAGATGCTGTCTGTGGATGTGGCAGAGAACAAGATGGATGTGGCTCCTACCTTGGCAACACTAACGTGTCACAAATTCTAAATTAGCAGAGCATTAATTAATTAATTTTTTATTTTGCCATGCATGGAGAAGCACAAAATTTTAACTAAAATTATACCCAATTTCAAATCCAAGTTCAACGTCTGCTAAAAAATTAATAAGTTAATCACCACCATATACTCTTCTTCTTCTTCTACCCAATTCTCCTTTTCCTTCCCATTCTAGTCCAAATATCACTTCCCAACTGCCTTCCCTATTCCCCGAAGCACGGTTTTGTCTCCTTGTCCTCTCTCCTTTTCTTTGTATTCATCATTAAACAGTCTATCAAAAGTTCACGAGTGGTCATTTTTGCCTACTTGCTTTCCTAATAGACTGTAACCTCCCTGAGGCATAGTTTGTCTTCCTAGAACGGTCTTCTTCCAGAGCTCCAGAGCACAACATTGCAAAAGAAGGGACTTAGGAAATAGAACTCATGTTCTCAAATATTCCCTTGCTGTCATATGAATTCTGTCCTTACCCTCCTACACACACAATGACCATTCCCAATCCTGCTTGGGTAAGTTCATTAAACAATTAAATTCTTGGCAAAAGGAAATGCAATAATTGCACATGTCCCATGCCTGGACATTTAGTCAGTCAATTCATACCTAAGGAAGTCACAGTTGTGAAGCACTGCTAGGGTGCCAAGAATTAATTACCCCCAAATAAGTTCTTGGGGAAGGACCAAGTTTCCCTCATCAACATTCAAGGCAAATGCCATCACACAAAGGGAAAGGGGAAGAAAAAGCCCAGAAGTCTGAACAGGAAAGAGCATTAAAAAAGAAAGCAGGGAAATAAAAGAAGTGTATTAGAGCAGCCACACGCCTTCTTCCTCATGCAATGCTGTAGGATGACGTATGTAAGGGGAACTTCAGTTTACATTCAAGACCTCATTCCTAGCATCAAATGCCTGGTATTTCCAAACTGAGAGCAACCTAAATATTTTAGTCATGAAAAGAGAACTTCTCCCTGTTGCAGTAAATGAAATAAAGCAATACAAATAAAGCTGAGCTCAGATACGGTTGCAAAAGCCCCAGCTGAAGCCAGAATGAACAAGAGACTCCCTCTGAACCTTGACCCTCACTTGCATCTTTCCTTTGGATTCACTTATCGGTGGAGGTGGATGGAGCATGATGCTAAGAAGGCAGGCGGCAGCAGGCACAGGTGCCATCAGAACCACTGTCTGAACACACAGATCTTTTGATGTTTGTATTCATTTTCTCACATTGCATCACTAGTCATCAAAACTTAAGTGATTTAAAACAATGCACTTTTATTATCTCACGGTTTCTGTGGATCAGATGAGCATATCCTAGCTGAATCCTCTTCTCACGGCCTTGCAAGGCTACAATCAAGATGTCAGCCAGCCTGTGGTCTCATCTGGAGCTCAGGGTCCTCTTCCAAACTCAAAGTGTTAGCAATATTCAGTTCCTCACAGTTGTAAAACTGAGGCCCTCAGCTCCAGAGGGCCATCCTTCTTCATAGGCAGCTCACAATATAGCTGCTTGCTTTGTCATGGCCATGAGGAGAGTATCTGTTGCCTCAGGAAAGACCCACACCCTCTTTTTAAAAGCTTTCACTTGATTAACTCAGACCCACCCAGGATTACCTCTCTTTTGATTAATTCAAAATTAACTGATTTGGGACCTTAATTTCAGCTGTAAAATCCGTTCGCTTTTGCTTTATCATGTAACCTAATCACAAAAGTGATATCCCATCATATTCACATGTTTTGACCACACTGAAGAGGAGGGGATTAGACAGCTGGGAATCTCAGGGGCCATCGTGATATTCTGTCCACAGCAATGTGGCAATTCTCACTTGACATTCCCAGCTCCTTCTCTAGCACAGAAGGAAACAAGGAAAAATGGGTGGAGAAGGCAGAAAGGAATCCATTCTGTGGATAGAGTTGGTGGGCTGAGCCATATGAAATTGCCAATATTTCATCATATTTAGGTCAACAGAAATAGATGATATACAGTTATAAATAAATATACACAGAAACACATACACATATATTTATATATATACATACATAAATATAGTTTAGGGATAGGAATAGGTATAGATGATATAGAGCTAGAGATAGAGGTAGAGGCTCCTTTCATAAAGCGATGTCTCTAAGTCTTTCTAAATCACCCTGTTGCTGGGGTACCAATGAATACTCTTTCAGTTTGGTTCATAGTATTTGTATATAAGCTGATATTTCAGTGGTTTTATGGGTAAAACAGTTACTATTTACTCTACATTTTAACAAGTCCTCTTTTTCACCTTCACTTTCATTTTTGCAGCAACAATGAAGTCCCAAGGAAGCAAGGAAAAAGGGAAAGCTCACCCTAGATCTGGCTTTTATTTCTGAGTCAAACTATCATCATGACTGCCTAGATCTTGAACAGCTCAGAGCTGACGATGCTATTCTCAGTTCACAGTGGCGTGTGTGTGTGTGTGTGTGTGTGTGTGAGTGTAATGCACTCTTGTGTACAGGCACTTGGGAGACTCTAGAAGGAAAGGTCTTCAAAGTACTTGTCATTTCTGGTAGATGTGTTAAGTTGCATCTAACAGACAGTACATATGACTTGTACAAAGCTGCTCAGAGAAAGCCTTGCCCAAAGCAGAAACACATTGCAAAATTAAGTAAACTAATGTTCATTTCATAAGATCGGAGAACTTCAAGAAGACACCATATATTAGCTTGAAGAGAACATACCTGCTTTATTGCCAACAGTTGCTAAAGAGATGAGATTGACGTACATGGAGAATCCCAACAGCAGAAAGGCATGAGTTCTTTGGAAGCTGATAAAGCATGCACAAATATGTGACCGTGTGTACTTTTGTTTGATAAAATCACTGCCAATAGAGTGGTGCTTAGGCTGCAATAATTGCAATACGACTAGAACAATATGAACCCAAAATGTCAGAATTCCAATTGTTTAAGCAAGGAAACAGTTTGTAAATGTTCTGAAAATTGGAAACCATTATTTTCGTGCAATTCTGTTGGAAATAAGAATTAGAATTTGAACCACCAATACACATGGCCATTTCAAGGGCCCATGGAAAAGGAAAATTGAACATTTACTGAGAAATTGGGTCACAATGGGGTGTGATGGGGATTGGGATGGAATGAGAGGAAAGCAGCACTTTTTCACTTAAATAAATATTTGAACCAATCGGCCAAATCTAACCCATTTTTCAGTGACTTCATGTATAACCAAAGACAATTATTTTCTCCTCTCTCTGCTTCAGTTTTATAAACATACATGAAAATGTTCATTCATTCAACGAACATCCATTAAATGCTAAACATAGGCAGGCCAGGCATTGGTGTGCTCTTGCCCTATTCAGAAAGATTGCCACAGCCAGAGGGGCAGTAACAGGGAAAAGTTATCATACAATTGTAGGGAAAAAGAAAATTGAGACATGATCCCATGAAAGATCCTTCCTGAAGCCCACAAGAGTTATGAATATACTGGATCATTGGAAACTAGACAGGCCCCAATAGAATTTCTAAGTTCTTTCAACTTTTGTTACTGTTCAAATTAAGATAAAATTTATTTGTTTATTTTATGGCTCTTACAGTTAAGACAATGAATAACACACCTGAGAAATATCAGAGGACAAATTACACCAATAGATCTAAATGGTTGACTCAGATATCAATGATCTCAAATGACATTAGGAGCTGTTTCACAGCAATTCTTATATCAACATTCTCCATCTTGGGTCAAGTCGTAGGAACTGGAATTTCCATTGTTCTCACTCCTTTTAGTGGAGAAGAAAGGGGGTTTCCAGGAGAGGAAATTGTAGGAACAGGAAGGAAGAAAACAGAGATAGCAAAGTGTCTACAGAGATTAGGGTAGTAACATAAGTGAATGAAGATCGCAAGGGGTGAGGGCAGAGCTGCGATGTATTGGAGAGCATGGGCAGTTGCCCTTTCCACGTCAGCCCTCTATTGCCATGCGAACGGTATGCAAAGAGGTTAAGTCTTCTGATCTTTTAAAAGACAGTCCAATGCGTTATGTAAAATTTTTGAAACTCTGGCAACCAATTTAAAAAATTTAGGCAGTATTTGGATCAAAGAAAAAAACCAGGTAACCAGTTGTGACTTCAACAGTAGAACAGAAAACATGAAGACACTGAAATCCTAACATTGTATGTGAAATTAGCCTAAGATAGTAATTCCTGAGAACTAAAAGGGCTCTGAAGAAATGAATGATGAGGGTAAGTTTTGTGGGGAAAGCTAAGACTCCATGGCAGGGGAGCGGATTTGAGGGTAATGGAGAATGTTTTGTACATAATAGTGTACACCAGAGAGATAAAAAAAAAGACAAGATGGTTAAGCAAACAGAGAGCGCACACACAGAGAGAGGGAAAGAGAGACTACAAAGCAACAAGGAAAGGGAGAAACTAAGGCAGAAATGGGTGTCTCAGAAAAGTAAATATACTTCATCTAAATTTGTACTTAGAATATTTTTCCTAACAAAACAGTTTTTAGCAATTTTTACTGACAACAATGACATCATTATTTACAGCATTCAGCATACTTTCTGATGTTCAACTTTTGGGTGTGTTAAAGATGAATGGGACCCTAGAAAAAAACTTATTATTCCTAGGATTAAATACTTAACAAATGGCAAAAGTGTCTAAGGACAGTTTTGACAATATGATAGCTTTGGGACAAATATATTTTTCCCTTGCAAAAAAACTTGTAGTTAAAAGGATAAAATATTCATAAATGTGCTTTAGCCCTTTGGAGGAAATAGACACATTCACTTATACTCAGTCTTACACATGAACACATATGCTTCCTGTCTCAGAAAGAGATATATTCAGCTGGAAGCCCTAAAAGTTCCAGAACTCTAAGGGTCAAGTTGTAGCATCATAAAAATGATAAATCTCCATTTGTGAAAATAATTTTCCACTTATGAAGAAAATTAAGGGACTTGGCCCACTCCTGAGGTATGAACATAAATAGATATTTATAGCAATCATGTGTCCCTTCTAAACATTATTTCAATTTTTACAAAATCCATTGGGATTTAGACCCAACTATTTCAATAAAGACTTGATATAAAACTATCCTCAGTTCTTCTTGCTTTTTCTCCCCGAACAGGTACAATTTTCTTTTTTCTTTTTTAACAAGAGTCAGTAAAAGTGTTTAAAATGTCACAAGTTACTTTTTCAAATTTCTATTCAGGTAAGTCATATTTTGAAAATGACAACTAGTCTTTCTGCACATAGCCATTTTAGAAGTTTTATAGCTTATCCAATTTAATTCAGAGGGTAGATGGGTGAGGGTTTGGATGTGAGGTGAGGGTGGTGAGGGGGGCAAACCATGCCTCACCCTGCCCATAAATGCCAATCAACCTCAAGGCGGAGGCACAGGTCTCCATTTTTCAAATGTCAGTAAGTCTTCTAATAAAAAAAAATATGGGGCCAAGCAACTATACCGTTCTCATTCCTCATGATCTCATTTTCAAATGTTCCTGATCTTTCATCTCTTGCTTATGTTTTCTGATGGAATGACACAACCTCCAGCACATTCAAGTTCACATCCCAAATCTCTGATAAAGCCTTACTGACACTTTCACTTTTTTTTTTCACCACTAAAGATCTCCCCCACTTCCCCCACCTGGGGGACCTCACCTCATTTTAAAGTTTTCTTTTTTCCAATCAAAAATAGATTTTAATCAAGTATAGCATTGTAACAAAATGTAGGTAAGCAAAAAAAGTAATTAAAACATTAAAAATTGTATTCCCATATACCAGGGTACACCTAGGTATTATTTTTCTATGTGTGAGTATATATTTATGCACATCATATTTGAACAAACAATAGAATGATACTATTTTGCAACCTCATGTTCACTTAAATTATTGTGAATACTCTTCTTCCACTAAATATCATCCACATGGTTCTTAATAGCCAAATAACACAATAGTCCTTGTACATGTTTGCTATAATATATATAGGCGATCCAATTTTTCCCTATTATAAACAATGCTGTGAAGAACATCTTTCCAACCAAATCTCTGGACATATTCCTACATATAATCTTGCCCTAGATTCCTAAAAACAGCACCAGTAATAATAATAGAAATAATTATATTTATTGAGGTGTTACTTCATGTCAGGTTCTGGCTAAACACTTTCATACATTGTCTCATTTAATCTTTAAACCAACCCCAGTTTTACAGGTTAGAAAACTGAGATATAATGATCGATAAGTAATTTGTCTTAGGAAGTACTATTTCCAGATCTCCAAGACCTGGTTGAATTCCAAATTCATCCACACTCTTCTACTACCCTGAGGGTAAAGTTTCAGCTCAAACAATATTCACATTTCAAAGTATTCTGATCAGACACTAAACTGCCCTCCAGTTATAACAAAGTCCACTATCTCCGTGTATCTAAGGGTTGGGTTTTCCCAGCACTGTCCAGAAACATCTTACCAACACCACCAACACAATTTAAACACTGCCTTTAAGTTAGCTTTAACACCTCAGAAAACGGGGCTATAAAAATAAGCAAAAGACCTGGGACTCAAATTGAACATAAAAGTTGTTGCAGATATTGTTTCTTGACAAACAGCCTCTCCAAACCACATAAATTGTCCAAAACCTCTTAAACCTTTGCTCTACATCACTCACATAGGACTGCAAAGGGAATACCACAAAAGAACTACAGGCTAATTGAAAAATCATTCACTTGAGATGCTGTAAGGATCATGCTCCATTTCTACAGACATATATAGAAACTGGAAACAAGTGGAGACCTTACCGACCTGAACAACTGGCTAATCAGCACACTCATAGAGAAATTATCTCCTTTTTCCTACCTTGCATGGCTGGATTCATATTTAATAATTCATGGGAGAATGAAAAACAAAATATCTGCAGGGGAGATCAGGTATCCAAACTCCATCCACTCCTTCATCTTGGCTTCTTCCCTTTCAAAGAGGAACTGCAATATTGACCGACAAGCCAGTCTACCACCCAAAAGCTGATGTTTCTAAAACCTATTGTTCAAAGATCATTATCATGGTTTTCCATTAGCAGGACTAAGTAAACGCTTTCCTAAATAATCCTGTCAATGGCTTAAAAATATATTTGTTTTTGGAAGAAAGGCTCAATATGGCACTGGCAAGGGGATTATATTGATCCTCATTTTGGAGGATTTTTTTCCCCTTGCTTTTTTTGAGGGACAATTAATATTGACTGTACCTATCATTAATTCTCCACAGTCAGCCAGGACTTTTAGGTTTTATAAGTATAATATCAATACAGACTGTCTTAGAAACTCTTATTTATTCTGTGTTTTCCTCCTCTATTCAATGTTCTCTATCCCCACAAGACAATGCTTCACAGGTTTAAGCAATCTGCTACTAGAGAATTCAATGCCTGCAAGGAGATGGGCTCCCCTCATCTTTCCAAAGAGATCGGGATGTGAGTAAAAGGCAGTGATTTCGCAGCTCCTCTGTCCTGGGGAGTGGGGAGTGGGTATTAAAGGCAGAGATGTGAAAGGGAAGGGGGGACAGAGGAGGCGACTTCCTCATCCTCATTCCGGTGCTCAATTTCTCACACCCCTTGTCGCTGAAGCCTCCATGAGCACAGGGGCATCTGGACATGCATTTTTCTCCCCACGGTGAGTATCAGTACTTTGTACTTTTCTTCTATGAAATACCTCTTTCTCTTCATTCTGCCAAGAATCACCACAAGAACACCAAGGATGATGTTATGAGTTAAAACCCTGCCTCTGTGGCTCTGCTCAGGCCAGTGTGGCAGTTGGCCTAGCATTGCTGAGGCTGCAAAAACATGAGGGCTTCCTGTCAACTGCCCAGTCTTCTTGACAACGGCCTGTGTACCTTTGGGCATGAAAGCCCTTCATGACCTCTGAAGTGCCACCAAAATGTGTCGGCCTTGAAGCAGGGTTCCTGGCCCATAGCATGCAAGCAGGGTTCCCCTCCTCTGGCCCTCTGTCCCTTGCAGGCACAGGAGAAATGCAGAGTCTCTGCAGACTGTGCAGCTGCCTCCAGGGGACTATGGTCCACCCATCACCAAGAGTCTCCTCACCCAGGAGCATCCCTCCTCCAGCATTCTATCCTATCTCAGACAGGCTTATGCTGGGCAGTGGCCACTCAGGTCTTCCAAAGCCCATGGCTAAGAAGCACACAGGTCACTTGCTGGCCCTCTCACTGAGCAGATGTCCTAACAGTGATATGTTTATTCATTCCTTCCTCAGTAATGTACTTAGAGCTGATTCTCAGCCAGGTACAAAGAAACCACCAAAGATATTTGTCCAGTTCTCAAGAAGCTCACAGTACATATTATCTAGTGGGGTAGGGAAGGTGAGAAGTGGGGGGCATAGAAATATCACAAAAATTGTGATACAGTTAGTGTTAGGAGTAAGTATAACATGTACCTGTTTATTCATATTAGAAGAATAGGCTGCTCTATTTACAAGCTAGGTTATCTTGGGCAAGTTCCTAAACCTCTCTGTGCCACATTCATCACCTCTAAAATGAAGCTAATAACAACTGTCCTACCTTAAAGCATTCTTAGGAAGATTAAGCAAGGCAATACAGGAGAAGTGTTCAGCACAGTGCCTGACAGTAAGCATCAGATGTGTTCAATGTCACTAGCATTAGCATCCCTGTCTCAGTTCACCTATAGCTGGGATGAGTAGCGGGGAGCCCATTAAAATGGGCCCCCAATGCAGAATGGAGCAGAGAGGTCAGAGAAGCCCTTGCGAAATAGATGACGCAAGAGCTCTGTCTTTAAGAAAGGCCACTTACTGCAATGTGGCCAGCATGGGAGTGATGGGAAGAACTGAGACAGGAGAGGAGGGGACTGGCCAGTGCTAGGGAAGACAGTGGTGTGAGAAGGTACCTGGCAGAGGGGCCAGGTCAGGCTGCAAAGGAGAGTGAGAGGGCTGAGCTACAGGCGGATGGATGAGCGTGCAGGTGAAGGAATCCTTGCTCCTCGGCACAGCAAGCTCTCTTTTGCTCTTTCTGCCTAGCTCTCTGTATCTCACTCCCTGAGCATCTTTCTCACTGTCCCTCAAAGTTTCTCTCCTTCCTCCCTTGTCGCTTTTTTGTCAGTCTCTATCACTGGGCTGATGTGTCTGTTCTTTCCCTTCTCTCTCCAACGATGTCTTTCCCTCCCTGAGTGCCTCCCTCTCACCCTGCTCTCTTTTCCCATAGCGCTCACTGCCTCCCCACATACATATCAGTTACTTACTGTGCCTGTCACTTCGTGCTGGACCCTCTCCCTTGCCAACTGTGATGTAAGCGCCACGGGGCTGGGGTTTTCTGCCTGTCTGCTTCCTGACAGATTCCAAGCACCTACCAAAGCACGTGGCACATGAGAGTAAACCCAGCATTTGTTGTGATGGTGGTAAGGGTGAGCAATGATCCAGGGAGGTGAGGGTGAGACAGGAGCAGGGGCTCCCTCCCTTAACAGGAACCAGAACCCCTAATTTGGAGTTGGTGTCACCAGTTGCCTCAGATTAGAGAGGAGCTGGAGCCCCTGGGCAATAAGGATAGGGATTGGGTCCCAGCCCACGTGACCACTCAGTTCTGCTGTGGCTCAGGCCACATATCCCTTTCAATCCCAAATGGATATGAAGCCTAAGCAAGAAATAAACCTTTCCTCTTTTAAGGATTGAAATTTCAGGGTTGTTTGTTACTGTATCAGAACCTAATCCCTCCTGACATATAAAACTAAAAATAATCCAGCAACTGTACTTGAAATTGGGATGAATAAGAAATATGCCTTAACCTCTAGGAGCTTAATATTTTGAGACACGATAGGAAGAAAAATTTGAAGGCAACACTTAAAATGCTAATTAAAATCTTTTATAATGTACTCTTAATTTCTCAACTCTACTATAACTATTTTTAGTTAATACTATTTTATGATATGTATATATATATTCATGATTTTTCTACGGTTATTATATTAGATATACTTTGGAGGATTTTACTCCTTTCCTATTTAAGAGTATTGACAAATACTTGCCATAGGTTTGCATTAGTCATCACTGTTATGATGAATATTTAAGATCAAATTCATTTTGATTCTGTTTGATTCTTTTGTCAGGAAGTTACAGGAAAAACTCAAACTGGCTTAAGTTATAAGAAAGTTTAATATTTCACATATATGGAAGTGGAAGCCTAAGTTAACAGAAAATAGGTTTAGAAAAAAAAAAAAAACAGATAACGGCCAACTGAGATCCTCACCAATAAGTAGAGAAAAACAGAGACCAGTGGCCCCTTGGTGCCACACATGGGCTCCCTGCTGTAGTGTTCAGGATACTCGTCTTCCAGCTGTGATACCACAAGGATATAGTAGTTGATATCACAGAAAACATATACTCCTTGGGCCACAGACTTAAGTTTTATTTCCCTTTGACACTTAAAATAGAGATAATATCATCGCTAGCCAAGAGAAACTAAGACAGGTCAATAAAATCATCTCCTTACTTTTAAGCAAACATCTGTTGAGCTCCTATTCTAGCCAGAGATTGTCCTGGATCCTCTGGCTGCATCAAAGCTGGATCACACAGGGATTCTGTCCAGAGGCATTAATAACCCCCAAACACTGGAATACAAGGTAGAAATACTAAGTGGCAAAAGAAAAGTGAAGAAAAACATGAGGGCTGATCACAGAAAGTGGTATCCCTGACAATCAATAGCTGAGATTGTTTTGTTACAAACCTTCAAAGCAGATGGAAAGCTTCTTTGAGGAACGCATTCCAAAGTGTAGCCAACTAGAGCTGCAGATTACAGCTAAAATGTTGTCCTGGGATGTCCATACTGCAAACACAGGCATGATTTGCTTGTTTTTGCCTTCCCCCTGGGTGTAATCAACAGCTGAAAGTAATGGGACAACCCACATGTACCAGGAAGGCTAGAATAAGAGATGTTAAACAGCCTGTGTTCCAGTGTAACTCATTTATGGACACCTTACTAAGTTCAGGGTTAGGCTTCTAATCCTGACAGGATTAGCATTTACAAAGCACACTCTATGTGCCACTTCCTTGCCCAGACATTTTACATGACTTATCTCACATAATCCTCCCCATGAGCACACTTCACAGACATAGAAACTGAGGCTGAGTGGTTAAGTCAAGTCGCACAGTAGGTGAATGATGAAACCAGATTTGGAATGCACGTGCATCTGATTCCACGGACCACATTCCTTTCACTACAACAGCAGCCAGTTCTTCCCTAGCTTAATTCACATGAAGCAGCTCCCATCTCCTTCCACCTTCACTGTCTGCCTGTATTGTCCTAGTTGACTCAATTTTGGGTTTTGCCTTTTCTCAACTGCCTTGTCATATTGCTGCCCATACCTGGTGTGACAATCCCTAAATTCTGATGGGCAGCAATTTAGATCCACATCATCCTGTCCAGGTCTTTCTCAAAGACAGACTTTAACGGTTCTCTGGAAATGAAAAGCAGCAAGCATCATGGTATCTAATGGCAATTTAAACAGGCCAGCCAGTGGTCAAGCTGTCCCATTGGCTAAGTTTATCAAGTCATCCCCATATAAGTGCGTATTAGTTCACACAGTAGCACAATGCAAGGATGGGGAAGCATTGCCAAATAGCTGCTGTGCTCTGCAGTTCTGTAATATTTATCTAATAGCTAATATAATATCAAGTGACAGTTGAAACAGGCTACTTTCACCTAATCTGTGCATGCTGTATGCAAAACAGCTCTGACCCTGGCTTGACTCCTTAAAGCATGTAGGATTTAATTATCTCCCACTGTTATAGAAGTAACGACATGTTACTTAGTACTTTCAATACTGATAAATAAACTGCTTCTGACAAGTGAGCTAGAAACGCACCGTGTTACAAAGTTGCAATATAAAATGTTGCTGTTCCTAAACTGGGAATTTCCTTTCCTAATGGTGAAAATGATCCCTAGGCCTTTAAAATGGATAGTTTTGGACTTTCTAAAATATGGTACACCTAGAGCAATGAGATATGCAGTGTCTTTTCTTCAGGTGCTCATTGGGAAGAATTAACAAAAGGAGACTGGGAGCATGAGGAAAGAGAAATGAAGAGATGCCTCTGTGCATTTTATTAACACAGAACTTCAAATAAACATCGGTGGGAGTCTCAATACACTTGACT
This sequence comes from Symphalangus syndactylus, assembly GCF_028878055.3. Lineage (NCBI taxonomy): Eukaryota > Metazoa > Chordata > Mammalia > Primates > Hylobatidae > Symphalangus > Symphalangus syndactylus. The sequence continues at coordinate 31,797,236 of NC_072438.2, forward strand.
ACACACCATCATCTTTATGTCACAGCTAAGGCCCTGGATTTTGAGAGTACAGTAGAGATTTATCTTCAGAGATAAAATCTCCAGTTTCTCACAATTCACATTCATTTCTCCCATCTTTCTTGAAAGAGCACTCTCTCCTCCCTCCCCAAGAATCACAGATCTGTTCCCTCCTCCCGGCCCCACCCCCTTCGAATCTCTCTTATTTAACTGAGTTTGACATATCTCTAATACTTATTTAGAGCTGCCTGTCACCTCTGCCCAATGCCTCACCCCCTCACAGATGGGTATTTGCTGCTACACATTGTCACCAGGAAATAAGGTATGGGTATTAAAACAAGTGGCACAGAAGCCAGCAAAGCCTCAAGTGCAATAGATAGAGGGAGATGGAATAAGAGACATTGTCATAAATATACGTAATGTTCAGTGAAGGAGGAGTTGCTCTCAACTGACCTAAATATAACTCCAGGTATAGGTGATGTTTAAAAATCATCATCTAATTCAATGGGGAAAGGAGGAGGAGGAAAAAAAAAAAGTGTGTCCTGGAGCTGTAACTGTCGTTCCCTAAGTTGCTGTTTCCCTGTTTTCCAAAGATTCTTTTTGAGAATCTTATGAGTTATAAATCTGTGTTTGAAAATCTGTGGTCCATAATTTGCACTCAATCCAAAGTAATGCTGTGCTTTGTCTGCACCACATCTTTAAGACCTTTGAAAGAGTTGCCTACATTTAAAATTAAAATATTTTACCTAAAATGAAGAAAACTGGCTTCTTTAGAACATTTCAAAGGTCTGACAGTCCTGGATCGGCACTACTTCTGGTAACAATTAGTTCATGCTGAAAAGCAACTTTTCCTTACAGTGGAATATATGGTGTCCAGTTGGCCTCACTTCCCAATTGCCCTCCATCTGACAATGTCATTCATTTGCATGATCTGTGGGCCCATGCATTTCTGATTCCTGCCATAGACCCTCTCTCCAGAGAAATGTTTGTATACACAAAATTCACAGTAAAGATTCAGAGGTACATGGAATTCCTGGTAGAGACTATCTGTTATCCAGAGCTCCAAGAGCTTGGCTGAGTCACCTGTCTGATCTTCAGCTTCCTTTTCTGTAGAATAAAGAGTATGCATAATCATTTCAGGTCCCTTTCTCCTTTTGCATTTAAATGAAAAGACAAAACCTCTTTCCAAATCAATACTCAAGATAAGTATGAAAAGCTCAGTTTCAAAAAAAAAAATTAAATTCTGTAGACCAATAAAGGAGCCACCACCAACAGCACAGACAGTCAAAGACTCTGTAGGAGAAAATTGGCCAGTTTTTAGACACATGCTTCCACCAAATAATCATCCATCCACCACTCTGAACCATGAAGTGTCCACTTTGCACAACAGGCAATCATCTGCAGTTTGTCTAAGGAGCAGGGTGTATAGGGAAGCTGTGGGATAAGAAATACAGCCCGAGAAATCTTTCCAGCAACAATGCAGTTGTATATGTTCAAGAAGAGAACTCGTGCCGCAGGACTAAATCTCAAGTAAGGAGCTGATAACGTGCCTTAAATTGCTCTGTCGGGCCTCCCATCCTGCCCTCTTTCCCTCAAATTTTATAAATAACACCTAAATATAAATTAAGCCATTCACATAATGGCTATTTTTTAACAGGTCAGTAATGTGGTGGAGACATACGAGGAAAGCTGTATTTTGTCCTGCTACTTACAGTCTCATAGGCTTTTAGTGACAGAAAGGACTTTCAAGTGGCTCTAATATCCCCTTATTTTACCAAGGATGCCAAGAACCAGAGCAGGGGAAACATTTTGCCCAAGATGCAGGATCATGCACACCTGACCCCAGGCTATTGTGTATGTGTGTGTGTGTGCATATTTTTGCCTGTAATGCCAACTCCACCATTTATAGCATAGCATGGGCTATAGAACCAGACTGCCTGCATTCAAACTTTGGTTCAGTTCTTACTACCCAAGTCCCAAAATTTCCCTTGACTCTGTTTCTTCCTCTATAAAAGTGGAAATAATGGAGTGTTTATCTCATACTATTGCATGAAGATAACATGAGATAAATCATATAAACTACTTGGAACGAGGCCCAACACATAGTGAAAACTAAGTAAATGTTAATTCATTATTTATTATCAGTCTTTTTTTCCGGTTAGACTGAAAACAGTGTGGGATGCATCCAGGTTTACCCTGGGCTCAACCTATGGGGTTTCTATGTACTCACTATGGGTCATTGAACAAGTATCTTAACTACCTTGAAATTTAATTACTGATCAGTGAAATGCTGAGAGAATTCAATGAACAATGTGTATGGAAATGATCAGTACCATGTCCGACATGTCACAGGTGCTAAGGAAAAATAGTTGTAATAATTAACCATTAATATTATCATTAAGGTGCATTGTTTTTGGTTGAAGGCTGTGGGTTTCCTCCTGCAGGGAGTAGATGATGTCTTGGAACTCCACCCTTTTTCCACCTCGCAACATACCAATCAGCACCCATAATAATCACTAAGAGTTTATTTATCCTCCAGATACTATGCTAAGTGCATTTTATGTATTAATGCATTGAATCCTCACAGCTACACTCTGAAATAGGTCATATTATTATCATCCCCATTTAATAGGTGAGGAGACTGAGGCTTGGAAAATTAAAGTAACTTAGTCAAAGGCCTTCAGTGAAAATGGAAACAGCTGGACTTTAACACCAGGCATTGGACCCCAAGGCTCCTCAAGGAAAAAAAAATCTGTGGTGCTACCGGCTCCCCAAGGAAACTAAATTTATTCTCATAGTAAGCCTTATTGCTGGCCATTTCTACCACAGGGTTTGGAAATAAATGGGTAGAGATTTAAAATGATAAAATAAAACTTAATTTCATAGAATAAGAAAAGTGACATTTTCTGACAAACATGACAGTTGAGACACATTGACATGGGGAATATTAACTGCATCGAATCAAATAATCCACCCCCAATCATTATCAAAGTGCCACTTGGAATTTTGCCCTTGTCAAAGTGAATGGCTTCCATTTGTTGAGCACCTATGCCATGCCAGGGACCATCTATGAGCCTTTGAGGAGATGTCATTTAACCCTAATGTCATACAGGTACTAAGTGACAGAGAAAAGACTTGCTCAGTGTCCAGCCCACTTCACGCCCAAGCTCTGTGCACTATGAGTCAAGGAAGAATACAAAGAGGTTAACAGGGAAGGTTCTAGAACCAGCTGCCTGCCTTGCAATACTGGCTCCTCATCTCACTACCTGTAGCCATAGAAAGTCATTTATGGTGCTTCTGTTCCCTCTCCTGCAACATGGGGGAAATAAGCCTCCTCAGAATGACTGCACGTAAGTTTCTTAGAAAAGCACTCCTCAAAATGCAAGCTGGTCTGTATCCTGTATGTCCCCAGTTCATGACCAGATAAGTATGAAATTGACATCTGAGAAAGTTATTTTTATGTCCATTGACTCTAATGATAATAAAACAATGAGACTTGGATTTTCTGTGCCATTTTTACTTTTATTTTTCTATTAATTTATTTTATTATATGTTAATAAGGCAACAGTCTATGACTGATTAGAATTTTTAAGAAAAAAGAGGAAGAGAGGGAATCCTTTCCCACAAATAGTTAGAGAAGCAGATTAGATGCTTACCTGTTATACATAACCTCAACCAATGTTAGTTATTTATATAATTATTTGCTATGCTGTCCCTCCATGTCCTACAAAGAGAACCAAAAATTCAAGCAGCATCAAGATGATAAATTCAAGGACATAGGATGCTGGTAGGTTACTGACCAGACTTTGACTCTCTCAGAGCTCTGGTTCATGATCTATTGGGAGAAACGACTAGGGAATTCCCAAGGTTTTGCTGAGCCAGATCAATGGGCTCCCATGAAGCCCATAAGTGGAAATGGTGGAAAACAAGTCAATGCCTCAACTTTTTTTCTCCATTCTATGTCCAACATTATCCTATTTTCCCTACAAATCTTCTCACTTGCTTTGCCTTAACCTTTCCCAGGTCCGTTCTTCTCCTGGATGGTATCTGATGGGATTTTTCAGAAGGTTGAAGCAAAGGCAAATCTGGATTGGAAATCCCAGATTGCTATGTAACTGGCTCTGTGATTTGGGGTGTGCTAAAAATCATCTCGGAGCCTTGATTTCCCGATCCGAATAATTGGAATCATAATGCCTACCTTAGAGGAAGGGTTAAATGGCATACATGTGCAAACATCCAACAAACTTGATTCCCCTTCTCCATCCTCCTTTGCAAAACAGGTAGTACAGTAGTTGGTAGAAGTGGGTGAGGAAAGGGAACCGATAAAATCTGAGGGCAGGGTCCCTTCACTCTTATTGTTTATTTAAAGTCAAAACTCCAAAACATCTGTAAGACCACAGGAAAACAAATATGATATGATACATCACTTTTATGTAATTACCAGAGAAAACATCTCAGTGGACAACACCATTTGACTGAAAACCTGAGGAAAATGCCCTATGTTAAATAATCTGGGGGTACGGCACATGCTGCCAAGTCCTCTCTGTAGAAAAAGGATATGTAAGCCTGTAGAGGGGTTTACAAGAGGGAACTCATATTTGGGAGAGACTCCCCATGCAACAATCAGCCCCCATGCAGACAGAGTGCCTTTACAAGTGAAGTGAAATACAGAGACTCTACTGTAAATTAACACTAATAACCTATTGATGAGGACAACAGGCCATTGACCAAGTTGAGTGATTCTAAAAGAACTGAATTAACTGCTACACAATGGTGTTTAACAAACAGCCAGTATGTGATTGGTTGCAAGTGTCTTTGCAATGAGTCAGAACTTTTGATTTCAACGAGGGCTGCAGGTGACAGAAGATGAAGTCACCCACAAACAGATATCAAGTGCATCTGAAAACTCCATCCTCACTCCTATGCTCTAACACAAAAATGCAGTTGCCACCAGAAAATACAGTTCACATTGGGAGCACCATTTATAATGGCTGATGCCAACAGTCTGAGAAAGGTTTACATTCGGTGTAAATAAGTTAGATTTGAGAAGTTAATGAGTTCCACTACCCAAGCTGCTCCTTATTAATTCATACAACTCAAAGACACCCACTAAAAATAATACCTTTTGAGCTATATACCATCTTTATGAAGATCATTAATATTTCCCCATAATACAGCAGTTACTGGTCCCATTATTTCCCTTGATCACCTTCATGATCCTGACCACAGCACCACCTCATCCACAATTCTCACTTGTGTTAAAAATGCCCTCAACTCTCATCAGCCTCCCTTTCTCCAAGTGACCATTGTCTCCACACACCCTCATGAGACCTCAGCTGAAAAACTGCCTGCCTCACCTCTCTCGTATCTCTCTTTCTAATGGGAGACACAGAGTAGACTGGAATGGAAGGTGAAAGGGAAAAGACGTCTTAAAAACTGCACAAAGACTGGCCTTGAAGCATAGCCTCATTCATTTGCTCACTCACTCATTCTTCGAACAAACAGTTGTTGTGCCAGGCACTAAGTAAGATATTCAGGATGCAGGAAGCAATTAAAACCTAGTCTCTGCAGGGAAGCAGACAGATAAGCAGACGATTGGAGAAAAGGAGGCAGAAAAGGAGGCGTCTTTGAGCTGGGTCTGGAACGATTAGTAGGACTTGCCTGGGAGATGAAAAAGGGATGGGCACAGGAAACCTCAGATTGACAAGCAGAGACTTGCTCCATTTGGCTCTTTACTATGTCCCTGGCAATAGCACAGAGCCGGGCACACCACAGATGCTCCCTAAGTGGTGAGAGAATGAATTAATGAATTAATGATACAAAAGGATTCCCACAAGAATCTAATCACTCGTTGCCTATCAGTCCCTTAGAAAGACAGACAGAATCATTTGCATTCCCTTTCTGGCCCCTTAATAGATGAATTGCTTTATGCTCATTGCTCTAAGGTATTCGTGATTTCATTTCTTCTGTCACATGACACCTCACCTTTGTTCCCAACTCCCTGTCACCAAGTGATAGAGAGAATAGGAAGCAAAGGCTTCTGAATAACAAAATTTATATGTGGTCCCTTCAAATGATTAAACTGTCTAATAAACCTGATAAATTAACTGTGGACCTGAGCATCAATACATGGGCAATTGCAGCTCAGCTCTAGTTGACCTGAAAACACAAGGTAAGCATTAAGCAAGCATTGTTCAGCCCAGGCAGTACTCACACTCTGGCTCCGATCATTCTTCATTGTCTGTCCTACACATTGTTCGATGTTTAGCATCATCCCTGGACTCCATCCACTAGATAACAGTAGCACCCCACCCCTAAATGTCCCTGGGTGGGAAACAGTCAAAGTCAGCCCCAAATGAGAACCACTTCATTAAACTGTGATTAGCAGTAGATGATAGTACCCTTGGCAATCTTTCCCTCTGAGAGTCTCCAGTGGTAGGACGCACAATCTCAGAAGACTATCCCAGTATCCCAGTATTAGAAATGACCTTGGACATCATCCAGCCTAACTTAGATTTTGCCTATGAGGAAACTGAAGCCCAGAGAGGGGGAACTGGCTGTCCTCAGACCACAATGCCCGTGGTAGCAGAAGCCCCAGGCCTCTTGCCTTCTACAACAGAAGGATTCCACCACACCAAAATCCTGTATGACATTCTTTTTTGAGGCTTCTAAAAGTAAAGAAAACTAGCATTTATTTAGCAGCAATATAGATGCTTTCTTATGATAATAATAATGAATAACAATAATAATAATAAAAACTAACACTCACTAAATAATTGCCATGCACCAAGCACTTTTCTAAGAACCTTTTTGCATTTTCTCATAACCTTTTGACATGAAAAATCATAGAAATCCTGCTAGGTACATATTACCACTTCTATTTTTATAAATGAGGGGCACAAGCGTGCCAAGGCTAAGAATCTTGCCCACAGTCTCAGAGCAGAACAACTGCAGAGGCAGAGCTCACACAGGGTCTCCTGGTGGCTTATGGTGCCTCTTGCCTTTCCACTTTGTCATGGTGTTCATAGAGCTCACCCAGCTCCCCAGGGGCCAGCTCCAAGCTGACCACTGCCCTACCATTCCTCCTGGCTTGTACTAGCTACAATACCAGCTGAGCCAGGACTGCTCCACCTCCTGGCCTTTCAGACACACTTCCATCTGGCATTTGCATTTTTGAGCCATGTTTGGTGACAGCCTTCAGCAGCTGATGGAGTTGACGGGGTTCATCTAATCCAACAAGTATTTGCTGAGCTTCTCCTGTGGGGCCAAGCTCTATGCTCAGCATGTCTAGGAATGCTGAGAGGAGTTAGTTTATTTTTTAGCACATGTCAAAATTTGTCATTGTTTGTTGATTTTGTCCACTTTCCCACCAGACACTAGACAGGAAGCTCAGAGGGCATGAACCATGTCTGTATTGGCCATTCTTGTATCCTCTGAGCCCAGAACAGGCCACATGCTCAACAAATGCTTGTTAAATCAAATCGAATTTGTGGAACATCTGCTCTAAGTCGCACACCCTCAGATACTTAATATTATCTCATTTGATATCTCAAAAACCTTACACAAGGTATATCTTTATTTTAAGGAGAAAAACCTAGGAGCACTGGCTTTTAAGGGATTTGTTCAAAGTCACAAAACTTGTATGTAGAATTGTCCTAGCAATGGTTCAAAAGAGGATATGTCCAAAGTGAATATACACATGATTCCAAAGAGGCTGAACAGACTACTGGCTAAAACATAGGCTCAGCGGTCAGACTTCCTAGGTCTGTGTTCCAAGTCCACCACTGATTATCTGTGTGATCTAGAACCAGTCACCTCTCTGCTTCAGTTTCCTCTTCTGTATAATGGAGGTAATTAGAATAGTCCCTCCCTCAAAGAGTGAGGTGACAACTAAATTGGTCAATATATACAAAGTGCTTTAAACATTCCCTGATGTATAATAGCTTATATTTATTTAGCACTTCCTGTTTTTATGATAAAGGAGATAGAAGGGATAAACAGATACATAGATGTAGACACACACACACACACACACACACACACACACATGTCCAGGTACAAATTAAAGAACAGAAGAGCAGTATAAGAGATAATCAAGAGTGGCACACAGGCGAAGCGTCACAGGGGAAAATAATAATCTCCTGTCCCACAGGAAATAACACTTTGCATTCAGGGTTTTGCTATTCCATTTAGAATTGAAAGAACACATCCTTGTCTCTGACATAAGCCACCTTTTTACTAGCATTGAATTCAATTTGCTTTATATGCTGTTAAAAAAGAAAAAAACACAATTCCAAAATGCCTTCGAGTGGATGATAGAGGGAAAAAGGAACATGTACAGGCATACAAAAGCAGTTATTCCTGTCTCATGCTGCTACCCTGTGTGAAACTGACTAGGCAAAGTTCTGCAGAAAGGGTTTCAAATGGCTGGAAGAGAGGGGGGCTGTGTGGAGCCGGTTGATGGAATGCTTAACTCCGACTCATATTCATTTACTGCTACATTTAAGCTTCTTTCAAGACAGTTTCCCCTCAAAAATAGCATTCATATTAAAATGGCAAAGTTCTGGCTCAGAAGCCTCAGGAATCTGAGTGGTCTGTTTGGCCTTCATCTCCTAAACAAGTGGGTGAGCAGAGTCTTGGATAGATCAGCAATGTGCTAGCACCATAAATAAATAATTACGTAGGTATCTGCTGGACTTGCAAAAAGTATATCCCTAAACAAAGAAGCCTCATTATTTCTCCCCAGGAGTAGCTCAGAAGTCAGTCCTAATGCCTTTTTCTTTAAAGATACTTAAGATAGAGAGAAAAGCAGCTGTTCAATATCCATATTCTATTTTGTAATGTAAAGTAAGTTAGAGGTGATCGGTCTTCAATAAATAAATCACAAAGTAAAACAAAAAAAGGACACATAGATTAAATGAAACTCAAAAGACATATCACCCAATACCAACATGTGGGCCTTATTTAGACCCTCATTCAAACAAACTATTAAAACATATGACATTTATAAAATAATTGGAAATTTAACACCAACTGATGATAATAAGACTTATTGTTAAACTTTTCGATGTGATAATGGTATTGTGATTGTTATTCATTAATTGGTATTGTGTATGTTATTCATTAAACATACACAATAAAATATTCACAGGAGAAATAATACTTTGAATTAGCTTCAATGTAATATGGGAGAGGGAAGTAGATTGTGGTATTGAAGAAGCAAGACTGGCCATGAATTGTTAATTCTTGAAGCTGAGTAACAGGTATATAGTGATTAATTATAATAACATAGCAATGTGTCTCTGTTTTTATATGCTAGAGGATGAGAGTGGAATAGATACATTAATTTTTAAAGAAGCAAAAAGAAAAGACATTTTAAAGTAAGTGATTGAGAATAAAGACAAAATGGCTTTTGCTCCCATTAATCTAAGAATGACACATACAGAAACCAAAATGGCACATACAGTCATCGACAGCTGGTCTCAAGTCTGTCGGGAAGCATCTGGACGATATGGAAAAGCTGCTTTGAAGACAATGGCATGGAACACTGCAAACAGCTCTGCAGCACATGGCCAATTCTGCCCTCCTGTAAAGAAACTTGTGGCCACAGCTAATTCTTCCTCCTCTTTTTCCAGATTGTAATCTCCACAAGATAGACCACTACTAGGACTGGATTTTGCTCATTGCTCTGCTTCACGAGAGTAATACATGATATCTGGGAGATAGTATATGTGTGGCAAACACTTGTTGAAACTAATAGGGCAGTCCATAGGCACATACTATTATGTGCCCATATATTAAATTAAATATTAATTTTTCATCATTATATAATAGCAACAATTGTTTAAAAAAAACTTTGGACCAGGTGCAGTGGCTCACGTCTGTAATCCCAGCACTTTGGGAGGCTGGGGCGGGCAGATCCCTTGAGGTCAGGAGCTCGAGACCAGATAGGCCAACATGGTTAAACCTTGTCTCTACTAAAAATACTAAAAATTAGCCGGGTGTGGTGGTGTGCCCCTGTAGTCCCCAGCTACTCAGGAGACTGAGGCACGAGAATCATTTGAACCTGGGAGAAGGAGATTGGGTTGCAGCGAGCTGAGATCGCGCCATTACATTCCAGCCTGGGTGATGGAGAAAGACTCTGTCTCAAAAAATAGTAATAATAAATAAAATAAAAATAAAAAACTTTGGAAATATGAGTAATTTTTGTAGGTAGATCTTCATATAACTGAAACCAATGTTTCCCAAATTATGAGCAGCATGATGGTACACAGGCAGTTTTGTGTGGTTCACAAACAACTTTTCTTTGGGAGTTATAGATTTATTTTTAATATTTATTAAGACAAAGGTAATTGGCATTTATATAGATGCAATAGTTTAGGAAAAGTCTGCAATCCCTTATGTTTTACACGATTAAGTAAATATTAGCATGGTTGGGAAAGAACTATAACAAAAGTGCTAGAAGTTACTATTCATAAGCTTGAAAAATTGTGGATTTAAATATGAGTAAATGATGTTAAATGATATTATCCCAGAGAATAGCTACATGTTTACTTCCCATAACTGCCCCTCTTGGGCAGCAAAGTGTTCTAAATTTAGAATTTAGAACCCAGACTACCTGGGTTCCAATCCTCTCTTTGACACTGACTAGCTGTGTAAACTTGGGCAAGTTACTGTGCCTCAATTTCCTCATCTGTGAAATAGGGATAGTAATATTGCCTATCTCATAGAGTTATTGTGAGGATTAAATATAAAGCATTTAGATAGAGAATAAAAAAGAGATACTACTATATATTCACCTGCAGGGCTGACATTTAAAAGACTGACAATAATAAGTGTTGACATAAATGTAGAGAGACTAGAACTCTTACATATTGCTATTGAGAATGTAAATAATTTCAACCACTGTGCAAAACCACTTGGCAGTGTTTACTAAAGCTAAACACATGCCTACCCTACAACCCTGAAATTGCACTCCTGGGTTTATATCCAAGAGAACTGAATATGTACATCCACCGAAGCTCATGTATGAACATATTTATAGCAGCTTTAATTACATAATCTCCAAACTGGAAACAAAATGTCCATCAACAAGAGAGGGATGAAGTGAAATGTGATAAATTAACACAATGAAACACTACATGGCAATAAAAATAGTGAATCACAAATATATGTAAGAACATAGAAAAATCTTACAGACTTTTTTTAGTAAAAAAAAAAAGATGAGAAACAAAAGAATAATGATTCCATTTCTGTGAAGTACAAGAACAGACAGACAAATTGATAATGATAGAATTAACCTCAGGGGGTGATTGCCACTTGGGTAGGGTATTGAATTGAAAGGGGAACAAGGGAAACTTCTGGCATGTTGGAAATATTAGGTACACATGCGAATATCCTTTCAGCTGTATACCTAAGATTAATGTACTTTATACACTTTACTTTTTGTACATAAATCAAAAATAAATTTCAATGTCCAGTACTTAGAACAATGTCAGGTACTTACTGAGCACTATGGAAGTATTTGCTATTAATATTGACTCATATTTGCTAGTTATCTACACATTCAAAAGAGTTTACAAGCATGTCTCAAGAGCTTAAATGTGTTATGATGATACAAACATTGTCAAATAAAGTTCCCATCCTGAAGAATGGACAAGTTATTTGGGAGTCCTGTTAAGCAGTTCCAGTCACCTCTCTGGAAGCATCAAGTAAATAGGCTCTGAAGTCAGAAAAACCTTCCTTAAATTTTGTTCTGTCATTTACTAACCTTGGCAATATTACCTAACATCCAGAGTCTCTGTTTCTTTATTTTTAATATACAGCTGATAATAGAAGCTACTTCATATGGTCTTTCTGAGATATTAGAAAAAGTTAGCTACTATTACCATTATTAGATTCATTTGATCTTTAACTTTCAGAGAAAAATGATGAAGGCTAAAGCTGGGAATTTTACAGTCATTAATTACATTTGAGTTAGCTACCTTCCCGAGCTCACCTTCATTTGACTCATTTCAGAATATTTAAGTAGAAGTTACCTAAGAAAGGCCACAAGATCTTTTCAGATCACATAGAAGTATCAACTCCAAATTATTTACAGCCATGCTTGCAAAACCTGTAAATAGAGCGGTCTATTATGATTTTATTTTTAAGTACTATCTCTATTAATAGCAGAGAAAGCAGGGCATCCCTTGTTGTATGTTTGCATTCGTCTCTTGATTACTGACAGATTTTCCAATAACATAAGAGAAAAATCAGTGGAAGCATCTGTACATGTGAAAGTGTATTGCACCCGCACTTGTGTATGTGTCTTACCAAACCTCTTTGTATCCATGACATGCTGTGTAAATATACTTTTATCACTGGGTATATCACAGTATAGCTCCTTTATCCATTTACCTGGCTGTCATCCCCACTAGGTTCTAAATACTAAAAAGCAGAAACCACAGCTTGCTCATCCCATACCCACCAGAGCTTAGCATGGTGCCTGATAAAAAGTAGGCACTCAAAAATTTTGTGTTGACCTAAATGTCAAGAATAATCCAGGCTGCTAGTAGTCTAAATGGCAACTCTTTTAAAACAATGAAGATACCCACTTTCTTCCAGCACAATCAGCCCCACACCATGGCACACAGTTCAGCAAGCACAGAATAGACTGGATTTCAGCCCCCAACTTGCCCTCTCAAAACAACTTCCCTTGTGCAGTAAACAACCTGCCCAAATATACGTGGATGACCAGGAGAATGTCATGACTTTGTAGAGCAAAATAACATAAAGTGCCTAGGGCTTTGCTTCGCATAACTCCGCGACTCAGGATTGCCTGTAGCCCCTCTACAAAACCAGACCTGGATGTCTCTGTCACTTCCAGGCGAGATTACTATAACTCAGAAGGGAATCAACTAACAGAGAGATTGACCTGGGTGCATGAGAGTTTACCTAAGCCTTCCTTTAATGGATAGAATCAGTAGCACCTATCCTCCATAACTTGGGTACCCCTTGAGCCAATGTAATTAGCTCAAAGTCTGTAAGTGATATTTATATTTCAGGGACCAGGTTCTAGAGTAATTACCTCTCCTGAGTCTGACCCTCCAAGGTTATTTGAATCCAGCCTGCAATTCTAATTCTCTCTTCCAATGTAGAGCAATAACATTCTATATCCAGGCCCTGAAACCACTCCTAGTGCTGTTCCTCAGGGTGATATTTTCTCTGGGATCCTCAAGGTAGGGAAGAGTCATTCTAACTTCGTTGCTGGCTTGGATTTTTCCTTTCAGTTCTTTTTTTCACCCACTCTTCAGTTGTGTTTATGAAAGCAAATGGCTATATTCAGCAATGGACCCAGCTCCAGTTTAATTTCTATTTAAACTTTATAAGTGCACACCAGACACTACACTGAGATGGGCATTCAGAATCCAAGTAGAGCAAGTGATATATGGCAGAAGCTAGCAAATCCTCCCTTTTAACTCTCAGGCTTGGTATTTCCCCACAGAACACTGGCAGCTTCACCTCACGTCACCACAGAGATTTACAAGCTAAGAGCCACAGTGAGGTCTTGTCTTACACAATTTAATTACATTGACGAAACAGACAACAGTGCATTTACTGGCCCACCATTAAATATTATCATAAGTAATTTAAACTCAACTTCACTTGTCCAAATATATGGACAAAATACATTCTGTCATCCCAAAGCTTTAATGTTCCCTCCATAACTGTGAATCATCGACAAATCCCAAGTAATTTATTTGCTTTCCAATTGGAAGCATATCTTAACGGGATAAAAGTCAGAATGTGCAACACTTCTGATAGTAAACTTGTCCACCTGCTATACAATATAAATTAAGAAGCTATACTTTAGTGATTCAATTACACCACTAAGTAATTGAAAATACACAATTACAAGGAGTTGAGGTTCTTATGAGAAATATAATATCTGCATTCCAGATTCCCTAGTATTTGATTTATAATTGGAATATTGGCATAATATTCTACATTTGAGAGGAACTGGTCCCTTCTGGATAGTTCTAGAATATGAATATTTAAGGCTACAAAGAATCTTAGAGCTCATATTGCTTAATCCCTTGCTTTATGTATGAGGAAATGGAGCCCAAAGATCAGTCAGCTTATAAAATGCAAAGGGAGGTCTCAAAAAGAGGCCTCTGATGCCAAGTGAGAACATCTAGGATGATGGTCAAATTCATAATCTCTGGAATTGGACAAAACTCAACCTCAGTGATGCACAAGCTACTTAATCTTTCTATAACCTCATTTCTTCTTCTGTTAAAGAAAGATGGTAATTTCTGAAGCAACTTGCCACAAAAAGAGAACAACTCCTAGAGTTGCTTATAGAAGTACCTTCTCCGAAACGCTTAGTGTTAAGCATATGTAAGCACTCGATAGAAACATAGCCACGGCCACTGCTGCCACCACCACCACCATCAACATGATCATCATCACCATCATCATCATGTCCAGTGTCATTTCACTGTATCATTTCATAGTCTTCATTTAAATTCTATTGACACTCCCAATATCTAACCAACCATTTGGCCACAACATAGCACTGTCACTGTTCCACAATAGCCAGGATATCTCCACATCCTATCATGAAGACAGTATACATATACAGTATGCTTCTCCAGTTTGAATAACTGAATTTCTGTCTATTTTGAGGACAACATGATAACCAACCAATAGACATCCAATACTTGATTCATTTCCTGGGCTACACACTGACTAGGTATGTTTGCATTAGGTACAACACCATCAGATCAGTTTTCCTATGCTACCTGTTCCAATCCAGCCACATACACACATCTTCCATCTTAGCCCTGTGACTATGAGTTGTAGACTCTGCATTTTAATGTGCAAATATTTTTAAAAGCACAAATGATTTTTCTCATCACTGACCTCCATTCTGTCTCTTGACAAAGGAAACCACAGCCTCTTTGAAACCCAAAATAAGCAGATGTAATCAAATGCTAATTTAGCAATAAACAGAAAATTGACTTCAAATCATCTCTCTGTCACTCTAATTGATTAACAGTCACATGAAAATTGATAACATGATTTTCAGCAAGAGAGCGTGTGGCACAAGCTCTTTGATTCTATTGGCTTCAGATATTGACTTCCTTCCAAATAAAGCTTTTTAAGAGTACATTAGTGAGTCCACTAATAAACTTAAAAAGCAGTCTAATTACAATAATGAACTCTGTACAATGAGTTAATGCAACACTGGAGCTTACAGATCTGAGTCTCTCGCTGAAATAAAAACAAAGTACAAGTTCTGTTGAATATAATGCAACCATAGTTTTGTTTCAATAGCAGGGAATAAATGACTATTTTTCCTCCTTGCTTCTCTAACATTTTAGCAAAATGTGCTCATATGCTATCTCCTTTCCTTAAACGTTTTCCCAACATCCATATTAATTATCTTAACATGAAATTCATTTTAAGCTGCTGATTCTCTCATGTTCACCGGGCTCAGTTAGAAACCATCCTTAAGAAGTAGAAGACTGAAAACATGCAAATAGAAAAAGCTGCATTAGTCTAGGATGTGACTATTTCTAAACTGCTTAAGTTATTATAGGAGAACTTGGCTACAGTTCATGTTGGCAGTGGGAGAACCGACATTGGGATTATAATGAAACATGCTAGCTAGGTTTCCCTGTGCAGAGAATTCTCTATTTGCTCTTCCAGATCTATGATTCACCCTTCTCTATCCCCTGTGCCTAGGAGACTGACCTTTAAAGACTATGTCAGTGGGCTTTCTTGCCTTCCACATCTGATTAGGTTCAGATATTGGAAGGCACTAACAAAAGAGCCAAGGTCAAGAGGAAAATGAAGTGGGACGTTTTCCCTCCAACTCCTCCCTGCTGGGCACAGTTTAGAAGGGGCTGCGTTTCTCCACCAAAGGCTACACTCTTGAAGTATTCCCTCTCTAACAGTGATAGCTTCCCCTCTCTGAGTTCTGGAACTAGCTCCCTCCCTGGCATCTTCAGGTCCAGGTGGTCCTGGCCTCCCACTGTTGCTAGCCCTAGGGGAGTCATCACCTGCTGATTTCTTTAACCCTTCCCATATCTCGAAAACAGTCTCTTCATTAAACTCTGACCCCATTTGTGTGTGCCATCTGCTACCTGTCAGATTCCTACAGTTATGTCTACCTTCTATTAACCCAGTGGTTTCTCTGCCTGTTGAGGGTTACACACCCCTTTGAAAGCCTAAATGAAAAGAGTATATAGAGATCATTCTCTGCAGAAAATTCACATAGTCACAAACATGAATTTTTTGATACAATGTCAAAGTGTCGACACACATCCATGAAGCACATATGTGGATCCCAAAGTGTGAATCCTACTATGGAAAAGTGATTTTTAAGAAAACAGTTTTTATTTTCAGGAGTGAATTATATGGGTAATATGTTGTTCTTTAAAGAGTCCTACTTTCAGGTATCAGTTTGTGAGACATGAGGTTATCAGAAGGCATCCCACCAAAAAAAAAAAACAAAAAGAAAAGAAAGAAATCTCTGAATAATCAACCTAAAATTATGACTCTACATGGAATCTTTAATTTTACTTCTTTCCGTATTTCTCATATTATGTATTTATCACACATACACTCAGAATGTGTTTTCCACCAGTCATGGTTTTACCTCCTTGTAAAGTTTATTATTAATCATTTCAAGTGCCATCTGGGCAACTGATAAGTAAATATCTTCAAAAATCTCTGAAAGAGATTTCTTAAAGTTCTACTGTCTACCAGCCCTGCTCAGCATTCCCATGCCTGATCTCCAAGGATGCCAGTATGTATTCAGCTGTTTTTTTATTAACACTGGTGGCTTCATAATATTAAAAAATGTATACACCAAGTCACCCCAATAGAAAACAGGCATGGATTATGATGAAACACAAATTCCACTTCAAATAATCATCCTCTCTGCCTAAATGCCTTCCCTGTAGTCCAGAATGAGCATCTTTCTATAGATGAAAGAAAGCAAGCAAGCTGAAGTCCAGCACTCCAGTGAGCTTGAATCTCTTGAGGTCTCTATCAGTGGCTATTAAAATTTAAAGTGTACTGCATAATCCTTGATTCCCAAAACACATGCTACTTATATTCCTTAAGCCACTGACAGCTTAAGCTATTCTGTGTGGGAACACAGAGGGGAACAAAAGAGCCAATGCAATAGATACCAGACCACATAAATGTCAATTGAAGACCACGTGAATAAAAACCTTAGGTGATGTCTGCCTTCTCATGTCAGTCATCTTAATGACCCAGTAGTTAAAAGTCACTTTTTAAAATATATAAATTTGTTTAAATATCATGATATAGTGTATATAAATGCATATGTGCCCTATGGGTATATAAATTATTCTCTTTTTTAGGCCAAAAAATAAGACTGGTATAAAAGATTCCTTTTGTGTTCTTAATTTTAAAGAATGCATAGATATATAAACTGCATCATTCACATAGAGTATTAGTAGTGAAGCACCTCTCTTTATTATCTGACATTATTTTCTTTGTTAACAAAGATCTCCTTGATTGTTTTGGTGACTCTCATTAATAGCGGTAATCAGCAATACCAAGAGAGTGCCTCAAAATTTGGTTTTTCTTCTCATGATGACCTAATCTGTCAGGAAGCTATCAATTTTGTAGGCAGCTATTTGGGGTCAGAAAACTGGGATGCCTTCCCTTCTTCCCTTCCCCACACAAGTCCTCTCCTATGGAATCAGGAGATGACTTCTGTTTAATCTTGAAAGAATAAGCAGGCAGCTAAATTCAGAAGCCCAAAGGAGGGTTCCCTCCTTGCTGTCTCCAGCTCACCTATGTCCCCTACCCCTGACGCCATCCAATACACTGTTGCCAAATTAATCTTACTAAAAGCACAGCCCTGATCATTCTCCTTCCAACCCATCTTGTTCAAACTCTTCAAGTGCTCTTCATGCCCTACTGAAAGAAGAAATTGTTTGAACTCTACAGCCTGAGACTCAAAACCCTTATTAGTCTGGCACCAGCTTTACTCTAACTTCATTTTTTCTACTCCATGTTACTGTGGGTTCCAGATGAATTACATCCTCATTCCCTGGAGGATCATATTCATTATAAACACCCCTTTTCTCATCTTTTCCCTCTACCAATACAGAATGCCTTTCCTTGGGCAGTTTAAATGTTACCTCATCGATCGCATGTTATGATATCTTTTCTATACCTTTCTACCCACTGCTCTCCAGTCCAACCCCGGTAATTTATCTGGTAATAGTTTATCTATTTGTAAACTATTAGATTCATTTTACCTAGTTGTAAAATGGGGTAAATAATGTTAGGTAACTAAGAGGATTGAATATACAACATACTTAAAACATAGCTATGGTTTTTGTGGTAGTTGTTGCTTTTATCTTAAACCAGTTACTATATAGTAAGAAACTTGAAAATTGAATAGAATTTTGTTTATTTTTTGTTCTCCACTGCCCCTACCTGCCACAATATAAATAACTTGGAAGGACATGGAGGAAGGACATTTGAAAGAAACCACCTGTCCTCAATTCTGAGGTTAAGAAAGAGCCTGTGGTTTTGGATTCTGAGTATATCATCTATGTAGATCAATTTGGCCTGGAAATGCCATATGTGTATGCTGGCTTTCACTTAACAAAGAGTGTCAAATTGGGTCACTACACTACCACTAATTGCATTCTAAGAGATGTCAACCGTAACGCCTAGGCTGAAGCTCCTTCAAGAAGATGGCAGTTGAGTCTAACAAGAACCCCTGCTGCCTTTACCAAAGGAACTGAGTCTGGCTTTTCCACAGCCTCCTTTTCAGCTTTCCTGAGCATTCACTCACATAAAAAGCAAATGAGATGCCACTTTGTCATCCTGGTCGCAGTTTCTCACAAATCCTTCGTCTTTTAAAAGACCTTGAGGGTCCGATTCTAATCTGAGTTGTACCATAATGAGTCTCTTAAAAGAACCGTTCTGATGCCTGCAAGCACAGCAAAAGTATTAGGAAATACAGCACCATTAGTCAAAATCACGGCGGATTCACAGAAGCCTCTGTAGGGTCAGAGCAGCCATTTTGGAAGTGTTTTAGGAAAGAATGCATGCTTCCTAACTACCGACCAGTATTAACAGGTTTCATTCTGTCAAAAGATGGCGTCTTTAATCCCAGGTTTGGCATGAAAAATGTGAGCTTAGGCATATTCAACTGCTCTGTGATATTTCAGACATCATATACGTTCAGCTTGCAGAACTTCTGAGCCATAAGAGCACTGGGTGCATCTCAAAATGGCATGTGGTGACACAGAGTTCCACCAGAGCACAGGGCACCCAGCTAATTGGCAAGGCTGGTCACTGGGAAGCACACTGCACCCTCCAGCAGCTGGCAGGCCACTTGGGCAACACCCAAAGAAACATTTTAAGTGGGCAAGAGTCCTTAAACCTCCTTGCACACAGCTCACATGACAACTCAGAAAAACTTATTTGCACTTGTCTTGCACTTCTGGGCGGTGCTGAGAGAGAACGAAAGGTAAGCCTTTCCACCCGGGCAAGTATTTTAAGCCCTACTGAGCACATAAGCTCTCCGGGGAACTAGCCACAGCCTGCAAGGTCACTGCTTCCTAATTTCCCTGGGTGGTACCTGATGACTCAGCAAGAGCCTACATCTTAATTCTTACACAGAAGAGATCATTCTAGCTCCAGGAATGTGTGCGGGAGCCAGAGGCCCTCAATATCACTCACTGCTATGTGAACTGGTGCAAGTTTCTTAATTCATCAAGCCTTTGTTTCTTCTCTACTGTGGAAATGTGATATGAGAATAGGTATAAAATAGTTTTCTAATTTTGTAATATAAATATATTTTTAAAATCAGTGATTAGTTTAGATGCTGAGCAAAGATATACCACCCTATCTCTGCCAGAACACTTCCTGTGTTTGGTACTGTCACATACAACACAGAATTAGGTCCCTAGGGGCGCTATTACAAAGTACCGTAAACTGAGTGGCTTAAAGCAACATTTATTCTTTCACAGTTACGGAGGCTAAAAGTCCAAAATCAAGGTGTCAGCAGGGCCATGCTCTCTCTTAAGACTCCAGGGGAGAAATCCTCTATGGCTTCTTCTAGATTCTGGTGGTTGCCAGGAATCTACAAGCTATTTGGCTTGTAGATAC
Source organism: Symphalangus syndactylus (assembly GCF_028878055.3). Classification (NCBI taxonomy): domain Eukaryota; kingdom Metazoa; phylum Chordata; class Mammalia; order Primates; family Hylobatidae; genus Symphalangus; species Symphalangus syndactylus. The sequence goes on from NC_072438.2 coordinate 31,817,390, forward strand.
AACACTTTAATCTCTGCCTCTGTCTTCACATGGACTTCTCCCCCGTGTGTCTGTCTCCAAATTTCTCTCTTCTTATACAGACACCAGTAATTGGATTAGGACCTGCACTAATCCAGTATGACCTTACTCTAATTTGATTAACTATGAAAAGACTATTTCCAAATAAAGTCACATTCACAGGTACTGGGAGTTAAAGCTTCATCATACAATTCAACCCATAATAAATACATTAGGCCTTTCCTGACTTCATAGTCTAAAATCAATATAACTACCGACAACGGGCTACATCACATAGCCCAATCAACCAAAAGACCCCAAATACTTAGCAACAGTCACCAAGCAGTGCTATTATTTGTTTCTGGTGATGATGGCCACAGTTTAGTTCAGGTGCCAAACACAATTCCTACCACATATTTAGACTTCAATAAATGTCAAATGAACAAATATTGTGAGTACATGAACGTGGACTATGTAGAACAGAAGATATAGAGTAACAGTGTACCCTGAACATCCTAAAATAATCCTGATTATAAATATGCCAGCCCCATAACTTTATTTGAGCATGTCAGAACATATGTCCCAATAATGGTTTGGAAAGCAGGCTCACTAAAAGGAGTCAGGAAAACGAAAAAGCAATAAGGGTGTTTTGTTCATCAAGCCCATTATTTCTCCCTCACAAGTTTCTTCTCTTCCTAGGAGTCAGTAGTTGTTGATGCTTCTCCATTGATTCCTGTCCTCTCCACTCCCATCCAGTCATTCGCAACCCTCTCCAAACTCTTCCATCTCTCTCAAATGAGCCCTTTCTTTCCCACTCCCACTACCACTTCTTTGGTTCAGGCCCTCTTTCTATCATAAATGAGTCACTTTGTTAACTTGAATTTGGGGCCCCTTCAATCCTTCTTCTACCAGACTGATTTTTTGCAATGCAAACTCGATCACTGACTAGCTTAAATTGCTTCAGTGACTGTCCATTGCGCTCAGGATAAAATCCAAGATCTTTAGTATGTCTTATGTGGAATGTGCTGCTGGCTATGTGTTCATCAAAACTCATTTCTTCTTCTCCTGGGCACACAGCTGGAGTTCACTGACTAGCCTTCATTGCAGTTAAGTATGACCATGTGAGTGGGCTTCTTCTAGTCAATGGAATCTGAACGATAATGACACCCACTATTTCCAACGTGTGTCACAAAAATCTCTCATGCTGCCTCTCAAGCCGTGTCTGTCCCCATATCTGCCACTTGAAGCAAAGGTCCACCATAGAGTTCTGGGGCCCTAGGAAATGGCAGGCCCACGAGATGGAAGAACCTGAGTTCATGGATTGATATTGAAGACTACCTGCTACATGAATGAGAAATTCACTCCTGTTGTGTTAAGATGCTGGCTGGTAGTGGTTTTGATCACAGCTGCAAGCCCACTCTGACTGACTAACCATTGAAGACTCTGTTTTCTGGCCCCTACTTACCTCTCCTTTCCATCATTCATTCATTATCCCTTTCCATTTTGTACCATCTTTTTGCCTCAATGAATGACTACTTTCCCAAACTCAATCGTTCCTTCTGGACTTTGGTCCCATCAGAGTGATGCTCTCTCTACTCGAAATAGTTTACTGTCCCTATTTGCCTGATTTATTTTTCTTTATCAGACTTATCACTACTTGACATATTATGTATTTATTTGTTTATTCTCATTCCCACTAGAAATTAAACTCTTTGATTAGGACCTTCAATCTCTTCACTACTATATCCCTGGCATTTTGATTAACCTGGTCTGAAGTAGCTCTTGTATATTTCTGGAATAAATGACAATTCATAATTTCAAATACAATGTGCCTGGCACTGTGCTAAGTGCTTTACATATATCTATTTGAATCTTCACAAGAACCCTATAAGGTAGCACCATTCTTGATCCTCATTTTACATAAAGGAAACTAAGGCTTAGAGAGGTTAAGTTCCTTGCCAGGTTGCACAGCTACTGTGTAACTGGGTCAGGATTGGAACCCAGGCAGACAGACAGATACAAACCCCTTGCATTTACCAAGTTGTTCATGAAGCAATAAATGCTTAGTAATGAGTCATTCTCACCCAACAGCAGAAAAGTATCCAGCATCTGAGAACCACCAAGCAAGTAAACCAGGCCTATCTCAGGCCATAGTGAAGCCTGAGACACCATCCAGAAATCCTATTCATGAACCTACACAGGGAAGCTATACAATCGTCCATGCTTAATGCCACTCTTAATCTTACAGAGCAGAAAGTTAATAATATCATTCCTTGAAGGTAACATAAACACTTAAAATGTTTTCTTTCTAACTCTTTACACTTCACTTCCTGTCTTTTCTGGTTCAGTGCCATTGAACATAGTGGGTAAATGGGCAAATATATATATATCTCCAGACTATACTAAGCATGTCTTTTGATGTGCCCAAGTTCCAAAATGAATGTCACTCATGTTACAACCTCTCAGGTGCTTACAAGTATTAGCAATTTCCCTTTTCCTTTGCTATTTTCTTCTCTAGGCTATCTATGCTATATTACTTCAATCTCTCTTTGTACAGTAAGTCATGCCCTCTAATCCATTTATCTTTTTCGTCACCCTTGCTGTGCAGTCTTTCCTTTTTTATCTTTTTCTTAAAAGCAAGATGGTGCTCTAATAAACACACATATACACAGGCACACACTTCACAATTTCAGGCATTCCAGGATGACTGTTCTATTAGGATCCTCTCCTGACAACAGTTGACATAATTTTTTGGCCTCTATCCTCCGCAGCTCCTCTCTTTTGTCAATACTTTACTTCTCTTTCTCATTTTTGCTCAATTTTCTTCAATGATCACAATGAGTTTTTGATCTTCTATGATATACATGAGACCATTTCTTTAGTAAACATAGTTTATGGCCCATTTTCTTAAAACTCAAGAATTCTCAAGAATGATGAATGTAAGAAACTATAAATTATCCCTGACAGGACCCTATGAAATCAGGCTTCAGACAGGATTCAAGCCAATCTTGCCAATATTGATGAAATGCATCTTATCTCAAATAGTGCCTGTGAGAATCATGTCTCAACTGTCTCTACCCAACCTGAGCCTATGGACTTTACAAAGAAGGTAAAATTTTGCTTTGCTATTCTTATGCCTTTTTATAATTTCTGTCAAGCTGTCCACAGACTTGATTTTCCTGAACCCTCGCTTGCCCACACTCCAAGCTTAGACACCAACCTCTTCCCAACTATTAGTCAACTAATTTGATACACTAATTCCAACTAATTGAAATTAAAGAAATATTTTCCTATCCTTAGTCAACATGTGGCATTTCTGCACCTCAGTTTCTTTACATGTAAAATAGAGATTATATTCTACTTTGCACATATCTTTACATAGCGAACTCTCAATTATCCATATGCTTATTATGAGAACAACACATTCATTTTTACAGCCTCTTCTCTTAACTCCTCCACCCCCAAGAAAAACTCTGGTATATATATGTTCTTCTCCTCTGAGCTCCTGGGCCATATACACACGTACATGTGTGTGCATATGTGTGTGTGTGAGTATGTGTAAGAGGGAGAAAGAGACTCTCTCTCTCTCTCTCTCTCTCTCTCTCTCTCTATATATATATATATATATATATATATATATATATGAATAATCAGGGAGGTAGAGAACCTGAGAAGGACCAAGGACAGACGATTTATTCTGAAAAAGGTTAAAAAATAGTAAGTTCAGGAATAGAATGGAGGGATAAGTCAATACACTCCTGGGGTGAATTTGGGTGAAATTTGTCAGGGAAAAGGGGAAGAGAGTGAATCTTAAAGAGCATGGAAATTGTCCATCTGAAAGACAAGGTGAGAATAGAGGAAAGAAGTTGTATTACACATGCTTTACTTCCTGGGCCTTTGCGGGAGAGATAATAATGAAAACAAATTAATGTCAATGACTATTTTCCTTTAACTTTGCTCCTTGCCAAGACTGCTCCATGAGGGGTTTGGGCTCTGTAAGAGTCATGTGTAGATTATTCTCTTTTTCATTATCTAAGACCATTGCTGATTTCACCTCCCCAAATTCAGAACAGCCCACTTCAAGCTCTGCGTGCCCTTTTGAGACACTGCCTTCCAACTCCAGTCAGTGCCACCTAGGAATTCCAGCATGACGTTACCAAATATAGTCAGAAGGTGTATTCTCTTGCTGAGAAGGGAAAAGCACAGAAGCACTTGAGAAACAAAGCAATAGTTTCAAGATTATCCACAAATTTGATTTCTCTGTATTCTTCATTAGTGTGCTTCATCAAGGAGTGACTGTGTAAAGAATTACATATTTCCACGGTTTCTAATGTTCATTCTGTGATTTTCTGAAGTTTTTTTGTGAATTATTTCATGAATCATTTCCTGTTGGCTTTTTAAGAACGCTTGAAATTGATAATATGATTTTGCTGACTTATATGGCTAGAGTTTAGTGGCTAGAGTATTCCTTTATTTAGTCCCTTATGTGGCCTTTTTTTTTTTTTTTGAGATGGAGTCTCACTCTGTCACCCAGGCTGGAGTACAGTGGCATGATCTTGGCTCACTGCAACCTCTGCATCCCAGGTTCAAGCGATTATCCTGCCTCAGCCTCCCAAGTAGCTGGAATTACAGGCGCCCATCACCACGCCCAGCTAATTTTTTTGTATTTTTAGTAGAGACAGGGTTTCATCATGTTGGCCAGGGTGGTCTGTATCTCCTGACCTCATGATCTGCCCACCTCAGCCTCCCAAAGTGCTGGGATTACAGGCGTGAGCCACCGCGCCCAGCTTTTATGTGGCTTTCTAACTCTCCCACTAAAAACTTCCTGCCTTGGCTCCTCTAAGTTCCTCCTCTCTATAATTTACTTAAAGAGACAGATCAAGTGATTGCTAGTTAATTCCCTCACATCAGAGTTCCCTAGTCTGGCTTCCTTCTTCACATGAAGTGGCCAATCTGGCCCCTCATTCTCCCTTACTTTCTAATTCTGTTGCTTCAAAGAAATATTTTTGTTGTGGCTGTTCTTCAGTACTGTGGAATCTATTTCTACAAAATGCAGACTGGCCAAGGCAAATCTGATCCTTAATTACTCATTGAATTGACAACTAGTTTATTTCAAAAGCAATTTTATCAGCCTTGCTACCAAATCCAAACAACATTTTATTTAGAACCTAGTCTTTAGCTGGGCGCAGTGGCTCATGCCTGTAATCCCAGCACTTTGGGAGGCCAAGGCAGGCAGATCAGAAGGTCAGGAGATCGAACCATCCTGGCTAACACGGTGAAACCCTGTCTCTACTAAAAATACAAAAAATTAGCCAGGCGTGGTGGCAGGCGCCTATAATCCCAGCTACTTGGGAGGCTGAGTCAGGAGAATGGCGTGAACCCTGGAGGCGGAGCTTGCAGTGAGCAGAGATTTTGCCACTGCACTCCAGCCTGGGTGACAGAGCATGTGACTGTGTCTCAAAAAAACAAACAAAAAAAACAAAACAAAAAAACAACTAAACCTAACCTCTACCTATTCATGCAAATATTTTATTGCAAGGGAACTATACTGACAAATGGGAACATGATGAAAGGCATGGCTCTTGCCCTCTGGAAAAAGAGATTTCAGAGGAAATATCTTTATATTTGAGAGAAATGAAACACATTTTTAAAAAGCTATATTCTATCATAAGTGATATCAATAATGATAGTTATTTATTGTTCAGTTACTCTATGTAGTCTCTCTTTACACTAAAGGCTTTATCTTCATTCTCTATCTTAACACTCACAATAGCCCTATGAGTTAAGTGCTATTTATACCCATTTTACAGATAAGAGGGTAGAAGCTTAAAAAGATTAAGGCACTAGCCTCAAATCACATAGCCCACAAGTGGGAGTGCTGGGATTCGCATCCACATTATCTGCTTTCTTAAATTTGTCACGGAAAACGTAGAAGAACTGGCATGAGTGTCTGACATGCATGTAAGTGTCTGGCATGCATGTTCAGTGCCTGGATAACTGTTGGTAGGAAGAGGGGCTGGGAAGAAATTACTGTGGCTTAAATAACAAGTTTGAGTCAAGGAGCAATGAAAGCTAAAAATGAATAGACAAGCCAAGACCATTCGGGGAGGTGTGATTATGGAGTGAGCAGAGAGGAGAACAGGCACTGAGGCATTGAGCATGGAAGAAACTTGGTAAATGTGTCAACCTGGGACAGTTATTCTCAGCAGTGATTTGCACAAAAAAAAACTAAAAAGTAAGGGCCTCAAAACCAATTAAAAGAAAATAACTACTCCAGGATTGGGATAATAATGAATTGAATGAAGATAAAGGGTAAGAGGCATCAAAAAGAAAAAAGGCAATGGGAAACATTTGAACATTGGACGTATTTGGAGAGTATAAACAATGATCCTGAGGTTCTGAGGCTGACGACCACTACTGCTATTATTGAAAATCATATAAGGGAGGAAAATGTGTCAGTTTGAGCTTGACAAAGCAGTTGCTATGCAGTAGGCATTCAGATGTTCTCACAATGAATACATGTAAGAATGAATAAATGAATGAGTGAAGGAAGTGTTTAGAAAAGCTGAACTTGATGGGGATGGCATGGCCTCTCAAGTAGAATCAGGCTCCACATAATTTTCCCTGGAAAGACCGGTCATGGTGGTTCACGCCTGTAATCTCAGCACTTTGGGAGGCTGAGGCAGGTGGATCACCTGAGGTCAGGACTTCAAGACCAGCCTGGCCAACATGGTGAAACCCCGTCTTTACTAAAAACACAAAAATTAGCTGGGTATGGTGGTGCACACCTGTAATCCCAGCTACTTGGGAGGCTGAGGCAGGAGAATCACTTGAACCTGGGAGGCAGAGGTTGCAGTGAGCTGAGATGGCGTCACTGCACTCCAGCCTGGGCGACAGAGTGAGACTCCATCTCGGGGAAAAAAAAAAAAAAGTCTTCCCTGGAAAAAGTCTACATTTCCAGTGCTCTCATTTTATTTTCATTTGCCCTTGTGTGGCCAAGCACACTGATTGTGCCTTCTTTTCTCCATGTCTTCTTTAAATCTCTTCCTCTGAGTTACTTTAGCTAATGTGGTAAATAAACATTTCGATTTACAGAAGTCATTTCAAAGAAACTCTCCGGTGACGAAGACAGACTTTTTTTTTTTTTTTTTTTTTTTTGAGACAGAGTCTCACTCTGTCGCCCAGGCTGTAGTGCAGTGGTGCTATCTCGGCTCACTGCAAGCTCCACCTGCTGGGTTCACACCATTCTCCTGCTTCAGCCTCCCGAAGAGCTGGGACTACAGGCACCCGCCACCACGCCTGGCTAATTTTTTTTTTTTTTTTTTTTTTTTTTTTTTGCATTTTTAGTAGAGACGGGTTTTCACCGTGTTAGCCAGGATGGTCTTGATCTCCTGACCTTGTGATCTGCCCGCCTCGACCTTGCAAAGTGCTGGGATTACAGGCATGAGCCACTGCGCCCAGCCCAGATTTTTTAAGTCCAGCAATTTTTCTTACTCTCCAAGTTCTCTGATAATAAGAAGGTCCAACCAATACCTCTATCCAGTTAATTTAAGGGTTTTAAACTCTCATTCAGAATATAAATCAAATAGAGATCCAAGGGCTTACTCAAATAGCCTAAGGAATTAGTTTTAAGTTGTGCAATGACCATAGACATGTGAAAAGAGCAAAACAGAAGAGAAAGTGGGATAATATGGGTGAAAGTTGCATACATAAAAGGCTAAGCACTGGCTTTGATAACCACCAGATCTTTCTTTTTTTTTTTTTTTTTTTTTTTTTGAGACGGAGTCTGGCTCTGTTGCCCAGGCCGGGCTGCAGTGATGTGATCTCAGCTCACTGCAAGCTCCGCCTCCTGGGTTCACGCCATTCTCCTGCCTCAACCTCCCGAGTAGCTGGGACTACAGGCACCCGCCACCGCACCCGGCTAATTTTTTGTATTTTTAGTAGAGATGGGGTTTCACCATGTTAGCCAGGATGGTCTCGATCTCCTGACCTCGTGATCCACCCGCCTCAGCCTCCCAAAGTGCTGGGATTACAGGCGTGAGCCACCGTGCCGGGCCCAGACCTTTCTTTAGGCCTTAGGAGTATCCTGAGGAAAAAATGAGGGGCAATAAGAAAAAAAAAAAAGTCAAACAGGTTCCATCAACCCTAAATCTTTGTGACAACTAAAATGGAATTTTAGAGGAATCTCTCCCCATCCATCCAAAAACTATATTATGGTGAATAAGAATGAAGGCTTCACAGTCAGACATAGGTGGGTTTGAATCTCAGCCATTTACTTTGTGACATGATGCAAGATATTTCGCCTCTCTGTGCCTCAGTTTCCTTATTTGTAATATGGGGATCAAGCCTCAGGTTAGTTGTGGAAATTAAATGAAATAATCTGCGTAAATCTGTTAGCATCTGACTGGGGCTTCGTAAATTTCTTATTAAACCATGATTGTTATTTAAAACATATTATCCTGTGCTGGATACTGAATCAAAAATAAATCTAAGTCTTGCTCCTTCAACTCCTAACTCTCCACCAGCCGTAGCCAACCAAACCTCTGGATATAATGCTGCTTTAATCATCAGAACACCATGAAGATATGAAAGGAGCATGAAAATGTGTGGAGTAAATTAGAAAAATATACACTAGTTACTGATCTAACATTATGGCTTCCCTGGATTAAGGAGATTTGGGTCATGAGCTAACCAGTGTTGCTCAAAGTAGTGTTGAAATCTCTAATGGAAAAAGGATTAGAGGATAGAACCAGCTGTTTGGGGCACTGGGATTATAAGAATCTGAATGTGATTTTAAGAAGAGGTATCCTAAGGGGAAAAGAAGTGCTCATTTTTATACGTGCATTATTATTTGCTACTGAGGAGTGGTGGTGTCTGGGAGGAAGTGAAACACATCCTTCTTAATATCCTTCTTGTAAAAAAAAAACAACACTATATTTGCACTTATAATGCATGTTTGTTAGAGGAAGTAACCCATCTGAGATAGCCCATTACCAATGTCTTGCTAAAAAAGGAAAGTATTTTGGAAATGTTTATTCCACTTGAAATTTTCAACATTTATGCTTATGCATGTCCATTTAGGGTTTTAAATACCATTTTCTTCTCTTTGTCACTAATCTTATTTGTAGCCTGGAATAAGTTACACTGTAGTGTGGTAGGTGTTTAAAGATATCTTTTCAACTGAGTAAAAATTTTACATAATTTACATTTTACACATATATTTAATTCCCATGGTAAAAACATAATCTCATTCAACTGGCAAATGAGTTTATATTAACATACCTTTTTAATAATCTGAGAAATTCTACTTAAAAACAAGAAGTATGATCCCTTCAGAACTTGATGTCAGTACATGATTTCTAGGAACTGTGCTTTAAGGTGTCTTTCACAGGATATATCTGAATACAAGAAACAGTCATAAAATGAGTAATGCTTTTAAGCAGGCAGTGGACTCCATCACAGCAGCAGTAGTAACTGTAGAAATAATAATCATAGTAGCAGCAGTAATAAGCACAATATTGCTAAATTGCATTAGGCATTGCCCTAAATGCTTCATATGTGTTATTGCATTTAATCCTCCCAACAACCCTGTGAATTAAGTTCTGTCACTATCCCTTTTTACCGATGAGGAAGTTGAAACACAAGAAGGAGGCTAAACATCACCCTGGATCGTGCAGCTGCTACAAGACAGAGCTGGAATTTAAACTGGTAAAGACGAGAACCTGAGATCTTTAACACCACTCTAGAATGTGCCTCATTTACATGACTTGGGGAACTTGGGTTCCAGCCCATATCTGTGTGATTCCAGAATGTACTCTCTGATTGTGAAACCACAGTTCTGTTTCATGGGCTCCCACATCCTTGAGGACTTATTTCACCTGTTCAGGGTACTGTATAATGACCACCCATCTTCATTCAAGAAGTAGTGGTGAATTAGGTCTGGATCGTGATGAAACGTGAAATGAACATGCAGCCAGAAACAGTTCCGTGAGCCTTAGTTACGAACCTTTCTCATTTCCAGGGTGCAATTAGGAGGGGTGGAAGGAAGGAGGGAGAAACAAAGAAAAGATGTTTATCGAACAACTATACATGACAAGAAAAGTGCTAAGCATTTATGTATAAGAACACATTTCATAGGAGCACAGATATAAGAAATAGAGCCACAAAAGTAATCAAAAGACAGAATTATGTTAAGTTGGCAGAAAGATTAAGAAAGCTACATTGACTTATTGGGAAAAGTAAGCTGTTCATTTTACAGAAGTGAATAGGAACTTCACTTGGGAGAGCTTCAGTGGCCTGCCCCACGTCATAGTTGAAGTTGATTAAATCCAAGACTGGGCCAGGCCCCTGGATTTCCCCTGTTCCAGTCTGCACATTTGTATCCTCCTCCAGGTAGGAAAGCATTGCTGTGCCCTCCTACTTCCCCACAGTAGCCTGGCACCAAGTCGCATCTCAGCTGGGACATTCTGTTCCCAAGGTCTTTTAGTGATTAAGTCAGTCTGCATTAGGGAACACTTTTGTCAGATTGAACCAGAGAGAGCAGTGGTGGGACCAAGCTTGATTCTCTAACACACATAAGAAGTTTGTTTGGTTTGTTCTCACTCTTTCTTTGGGAAGAAGAGGACAGATGTTATAAAAAAAGGTATTTTTATTCCCATTTTTAGATGAGAAAACTGAGTTCCAAATAGGTGAACAAATTTTCCTAAAGTTTGCCAAGCTAAGAAGTGGCAGATTTGGGACTCCAATCTAGAATTGCTAAGCAGAAGTTTCACAGGTGGGAATGAAATGTGTAAGTTTATGTTTATGCCTTTGACCTTGGATCTAAGACAATACTCTCTGGGCTATCAATTCTTCTTTTTAAAGGCATGTTCTGCTTAGGCTGATAGAAAATAGCCATTCTGCCCCTAACCCTAGGAGGAGTCACTGGGTCGGTTCTTGCTTGCCCAATTAGGAAAGTTAGTATGGCATGGAGAATAAATTATCCCATTGTTGCTTAGCTTATTTCTCCTTTGCTTTGCTTAGAATAATAAAGGAAGAATGTCTTCTTTGTGCTCATATTCAATGAGCAGAGTTCTGTTTCTCTAAGAAGGCATGTGGCAATTTTAGCCATTAAAAGGAAAAAGAAAAGCACTCATTTTTTTGTTGATCTGTGTCGATATGGCCAGCACATAGAATAGGGCCCTTATTTTTCCTAGAATGGCTCTAGAGTCAGATAGACTTTAATAAAACCAGCTGTGCAGGCTTGAATGATTTATTTGACATCTCCAAGCCTTAATGTCCTGATATGTAAAATGAGGAATATAATACTGTCTACTGCATAGTTGTTGTGAGGCATATAGAGTACTTATCATACCACCTCACACCATTAGGATGGCAACTATGAACAAAAAACCTGAAAATGACAAGTGTTGATGGGGATGTGGTGAAATTAGGCCCCTTGTGCACTATTGGTGGAGTGTAAAATGATGCAACCACTGTGAAAAACAGCATGGTGGTTCCTTGAAAAATTACAAATCGAATTTCCATATGATCCAGCAATTCCATTTCCAGGTATACACCCACAAAGAACTGAAGTCAGCGTCTTAAAAAGAGATATCTTTACACCTGTGTTTACAGCAACATTACTCACAAGAGCCCAAAGCTGAAAGTAACTCAAGCATCCATCAACTAACGAATGGAAAAGCAAAATGTCACAAATGCAATGAAATATTATTTAGCCTTAAAAAGGGAGAACAGTTTGACACGTACTACAGCTTGGATGAAACCTAAAGACATTATGCTAAGTGAAATAAATGAGTCTCAAAACGATAAATATCATATGATTCTTCTTATACAAAATACCTAGAGTAGTCAATTCATAGAGACAGAAAGTAGAACAGTAGTTGCCAAGGGCCAGGTGGTAGGGAGAAATGATGGAACATTTTTATTTAATGGGTATAGAGTTTCTGTTTTTCAAGGTGAAAAGAGTTCTGGAGATGGATTGTAGTGATGGTTATATAGCAATGTGGATGTACTAAATACCACTGAACTGTACACTTCAAAAAGCCTAAGATGGTTTAAAAAAAAAAGCCATGGGGACAGCCAGCTGAAGAAAAGGGGAGCAATGACATAAATCAAAAGGAAACAAAAAGTATTTAGCATAGTGCTGGCCCACTGTAAGCATTTATTGAATGTTGAACCATTGGCATAGATGGCAGGGAAAGCCTTGGTAGTGGTGGAGGAGGTATTGATGTGCTATTAACACCATGTGTGTACATCTCTCTTCCTTAGAAGAGGCTGGCTTCCTGAGAGGAAGATGCAGGACTTCAATCCCAGAATGCAAAGCAATATGAAATGGATTCACTTCTTTTGCAGTGAGATGAGCCTCTTTGGAAGCTCAATACAGGTAGTGAGCTGAGTAGGCCCAGTGTGGTTGTGGCGAGGCACAGCACTCAGGGAATTTCTCCAGCAATTGGAAAAACGTGTTTTAATTAGGTTGGTTGGTTGGTGGTTCCCAAAGCAATGGGCTCTGAGCAGAAGGCAGGGGGAGCGCATGTATGCGTTTGAGCATGCTCATGCATGGGAGAGAGAGAGGGAAGCGAGTGATTGATTGGAGAGAAAGGAATCAACCTGCTGGAAACAGCCCCTGGTGCTCTGAGCACAGGATTCATTTGAAACAGACAGCGAACTCTTGTACTTTTGGACCTTAAAAGCCAATAGCATCTTCACATGGTACCGAGAAGCCCCACCCCAGAGGGGTGGCCTGGGGGCCAGCCCATCGCTCCTGCTCTTCCTCAGCTGACTCTTGACTGCTTTATGAAGTCTACAAAGGCAGGGGAGGTGAGTGTCTCATGGTCCAAGGCTAATCACAATAATGAACCTCCAAGAACAAAATTGACTGAAAAGAATAAAATTTTTAAAGTGAGACAGTTCTCTGTCATTTCTGTCTTGGATTATGTTGGGGAAGGTTGAACTCAATTTTATTGAGAAATCAATTGTAATTTGGCACTCTGCATGATCCCTGGCAGAGGACGCTGGTAACAGTCTCTCCTGAAATCTGCAAGCTAATTTACTTCTGCTGCCTACACACTCACAAACAAGCCCGAATTAGAGCCCCTCTTCCCACCACATACCCAGGCAGCCATTGATTTGTGGCCCTCTCTTCTTTTTTATGAGATAAACAGTAAATTTGAAAAGGGAAACAAAAGGGACAAGATCAGGTCAACGAGTGAGAAACGTGGCTGAGAGACAAAGGTAAAACTAAAGATTAGAGCACGTGGTGAGGCACGGTGGCTCACACCTGTAATCCCAGCACTTTGGGAGGCAAAGTGGGTGGATCACCTGAGGTCGGGAGTTTGAGACCACCCTGTCCAACATGGAGAAACCTCGTCTCTACCAAAAATACAAAATTAGCCGGGCATGGTGGCACACACCTGTAATCCCAGCTACTAGGGAGGCTGAGGCAGGAGAATCGCTTGAACCTGGAAGGCAGAGGTTGCAGTGAGCCAAGATCATGCCATTGCACTCCAGCCTGGGTGACAGAAATTAGAGCACATGCTACGAACTGAATTCCTATGATATAGCTAACCAGAGAAAAGAAGAAAAAATGACTGTGTTTTTTATGTGGGTGGCGGGAGTAGAACTGAGGGTAGGTAGTATTTTGTTGTGTTTTACCAATAAAACCCATCAAAAGATCCCTTAAGCGCATTTCTGTGTTTATTTCAATCAAGCCCCACTGCTTTAAGATGCCAATACTGTGGCTATCAAAATGGCAAAAACTCTGAATATCATTCATAATGAGTTACCAGAAGCAAAACGTAAAAGTATGCTTTTTAATGCAATGCTATGCTGACCTTTTCAAGGAGAACAGCATCTGGCCTCACCAGACTCATGGATTACAGGACTTTTCTCAGAATTTATCCAACGTATCAATGCAAATCCACCCAAAGTATCATTTATTTAGGTGGGAATTGCAGTGTTAGAGGATTAATGCTCACCCAAGTGTACCGCAGAATGCATTGTCCCCATAACAAGCCCAAGCGAGCTGTTTTCAAACATTCCTCTAAACAAGCGAGTGCTTTTCAAACTTCATACTTGGCAATTCATCTTACTGAAAAGCACCCTGAGTCTCTTATGTGCGTGAGATAGCCAAGGAGGAACAGCCACTGTCTTCAGCTGTACTTGACTCTCCACCCATGCCCATCACTCCCACATCCCACATCTGAGCACAGCTGTGGCTGTCACACATTCTTGACAAGGGTCACTTCCCAGAAAAGACAATCCCCAATGCAGAAGAGCAAATAAATGTCATCAGTTTTCCAACCACATTCGCAATTCTGGATCCAGCACCCTATGGGAAAATTTTCCTCCTACCCTCCCCTATGGAGTCCCCAGCTTTTTTCCACCTCTATAACAAGGATCTCTTCTCTCCATGTTATTCCCAGAGCCACAAAATCTAGGGCAATGTGACCTAAAATTATCATTTCCTTCAAAGCCACAGCAATCCCCGTCCACCTGGCTCTCTGATTCTGCTGTCTCTGCTCTAGCAGGAGTAAGTTTTGGAGTCGCCTTTCTGCATCCCACTGCCACCATGCACAAGCACACCTGGGACGTCACAGCAGGCACCAGGCACCAGAGAGCACTGAGCATGAAGAATACGTCTTTCCTCTAGAAAGGATCGTCACAGAGCTATTTTTCACAGACTCTTGATCTTACCTGCAGCACACAGCTTTAAGCTCTGAAGATGTGAATAAAGATTGAACTTCATCTGACTGAAGCCCAGAAAGTTAAAAAGCAGAAACAAACCAAACCAAAGAGACAATAAACAAACACAGAAGTTGAAAGTATTTGCTGGTTGTGTTTACTGCCACACAAGCAGACTCTGGAAATCAGCTATCATTTTGCAAGCAAGCCACTACGGAGAACAATTTCAGGAAATATACACCGTTAAAGAATATTATAAGCAGCTTACTGCAATAATACCTATAATTTTTTATTCATTTTAATATGCCTGTTTTTCATGTTTAGTAACTCTACCTTATTATGTTCTTTTGGTTGATGTGCCTATATAATCAGATAAACATTTGTCTGATACTGGGTTGCACTATTTTTAAAAGTACTTTTGTAGAACAACAACAACAACAAAATCACTATAAAACAAAAGCACCCAAGCCTTGCATTTTAATATTTAAGCCTTTCTAAGGTTGGGGAAAGATGTAATTTTTTTAAAGGGAGCGATTTGAAGGGAGTACTTTCTTACACATTCAGATTGTCAGTTGATCACAGTGCCCTGGCCACTTGGACATTTCAAATGAAATCTTTCTTTGTGCTAGGTGAAAGGGAAGTGCTTCATGAGGTCTTTCTTGGAAATCCTTAATTTATAAGAATAAGAGCACTGGGCACGTATTAGTAAAAATATCCTTTAATGCGGGCTCACAACATGCCAGCCCTTATAAGCCAGTGTTTCACATGAATTAACCATTTAATCTTTAAAAAAACCCTGGGAGTTCTATATAATACTTAACTCCATTTTACAGATGAGAACATAAAGGCACCCACCACATATTAAGCACTGTGTTAAATATTTACATACATAATTACTCTAATCCTTGCAACTCATTATTATCCTCATGGCATAAACATATTTGTTCTTAAAAAAAAAAAAAAGAAAAAGAAAAAGAAAAGAAAGAAAAAGAGAACCAAAGTGTTACAGGATGTATCAAAGGTCCCACAGGGGTCAATCTAGAGCCACCTCCTAGAATCCACACTCTTAACCATCATGCTAAGGTAGAGCTCATAAACTTCCTCTGCAAACGGATCCAGTTTTCACTGTTTCAGCCTTAAGTGGGTGAATGTGGGTTGGATTCACAGTGCCGAAGAACAGCCACCTTGGCTAGGAGTCAGGTTTGGCCTGATGACTTGATTCCATTCATTCAGGCAACTCAGGAAAAGCATCCTGTGCACCCTGAATGAGGCAAGTCTAGCGAGGGAGAATGCTAAGAAAGCATCTTAAAAACCACATAAAATGCCTGGCAACAACCATCCTGGTTCTACTTCCTTTGGGTTCCTACCAACCACCAGAGGATGATGGAGATCCTTTATCCATCCAAGTGCCAAGAACTGTTCTCAATGCAATAAATATCTGTGGACAGACTCAACTCACTTCTCCCTCAAAGAGGAGTCAGGATTAGGAGACAGACCATACACTAAGCAATAGAACTATGGGGAAGTGTGCTTTGGATATAAAGAAGGAAGACTTGAAGCTGTTGACTCAGCTTGCTGAGGTGTCTCCAGGCTCTTAGGTATCCTAGACTCTGTGGCCTTTCTCTTTGAACTGTGGCTCCAAATTGATGCTCACACACAGTTGACACTGTAGGAAAGGTCTGGGACTGAAACAGAAGCCAGGAGAAAGGAGGCCATTTTCTTCTACCCAGTATGGGTAAAGGAGTCCTCAACCACCTTCTCTTGGTTCAGCCAGCTGCCCAGATCTTGAGTTCCATCGAGTTTGTGAGGACCACAGTCTCAATTCTTAATTTAATGTTGTTTACTTTACCTTGCCATCTATATAAACTTCAGGAAGAAGTGATGATGGCTACATCAGGTCTGGCCAAGGCTTTAACACACAGGACCCGGAACCCAAGCAAACACACCATGCCACAAAACTTACCCTATCTATCTGTGCTCCTAACAATAAACAAAGCCTTTTGCAAACTCAATCCTAAGATGTTATTTTGACGTTACTGATAAAAACCTAAGAGACAAAGACGTGGCATGACTTGGCCCTCAGAAAGCAACTTTGACTTTCTTCCCTAGTATTACTCAGGATGCCCTGCATGTGACAATGACACTATTGTAATACCTGCAGGATTCAACATGAGAATCTCAGCTTTTGATGCCTCCTAACATTTCATAGGATATGACTGTGTTCAACTAGGTCAAATGTTTTAGAACAGATTTTGTTTACCCATAAAATGAACCAGGTGGTCACCATCTAATTCTTAACAGGTGAAATGTGCCAACCTCATCAAGGCCAGTCCAAGAAGAATATAATCTGCAAGTAGAATTTCCCTAACATGAATCATCTCTTCCACTGTGCTCCCATAGCACAGTGCACCGATCTCTGCAGCAGCTCATCTCACAATTCCATAATTATTCATTTGAACGTCTGCCTCCTCCAGCTAGCCTGGGGGCCCCCAGTGGTAGGGCAGAAGCATCATTCTATGTGACTCTGTATCCCTGGTGCCACACAGCCCATGGTTCTTCGTCAGAGCTTGACAAGTGGCTAGAAATGAGGAATAGGTGGGTGAAGCACCATCTCATCCCTGGTCCAGTTTTCTTCCTTAGCCAGAACACTAAGTGCTAGAAACTGAAACTTTATCATTGACTATATTACCAACTGAAATAGTCAAATACGTACCTTCAAAATGAAGGCCTCATCTATAAATACATTTAATTCTTATTTTTTAGTCCTTGTAATTGTTCCTAGGCATAGATGATCTTCTGTTTACACGGAAAATGTAGAACTATGCTTTATTCCTCCTGAATAATTTCAAGTTAAATAAAATACGCCCATACTTCTGGAATTCCTAACCTGTAAACAATGGTTCATCTTCTGTAAAATCCTCAAGACACCTTTGATTTGGAAGGTCTTCTCGTCTTGGCTTCCACTTTTCCAGACTGAGAGTCTTTTTGTTGTCTTTCTGTGGCAAGTCCCCCTTCTTCTTGGCCATTAAAGACATGCTTCTCCCAAGTGGGCCCTTTCATACTCCCTGAAAGTTCTGTAACGGAAACTGTCCACTATGCCCCAGCCACAGTTCTGAGCTGGCAGATTTAATTGATGAAGTTGGCAGAGAAGTGACAATCTAAACAGGCCAAGAGAGTCAACTCCCTCAAGCCTGACAAGAGGGGAATAAAAGTCAGAGGGAGAAGATGAGACCGCTTGTCTTGCCTTTCTCCAGCGTGTTCAGGGCACACTCTGTTTTCTTCTGTTTAAACAAAGGGCATTCTCTCATTCTTCCAAGGGCTCTGCATACTTTTCTGGGATCTGTCCCAGGGCATGGCCCCACCACTCAGTAGGTAGGATGTGACTTCTGCCAAGTCACTTAACCACCCAATCTCAAGTTCCTCATCTGTAAAATTGGGATAATATTTCTCAGCCGACATCCCAGGTTCCTAGCGATAAATATTAATGTCCGTAGAGGGCTTTGAGATCCCGGGGTGAAGGATGCAGCGGAGTGTTATTTTTATGACGTTGCAGCTTCCATAAAGCATCAAATTCAATGAGAAAGAGGAGAGAAGGGGTACTGGGCTAGAACCAAGAATAATGCAGGCAGATGCCGTTTGAGCTTCCCCCTACTGCCAATGCATTTTGACAGCCACCTGCAAGTCTGCTGCTATTCCAGTCCTGGGGCTTTCATTTTTACTGGTGGCCTCGTTCAGTGCCTCCCCATCCCCCTTTTCCCAGAGTCAGAATCCCTATTTAGCATCATATTAATATGGAACCTCATAACGCTGATATGGATCTGTGTATTACAAACATCAGGGGGCCCGCCTGGCAGTCTGCTGGCTTCAACATGCTACTCAGCAGGGAATCTGTGTTCGAGACTCTGGAGTGGGCCAGCCTTCCGAGCTGGAGAGATGCCAACATCTGAACTGCCCGAGCAGCACCTTCCCTTTCCCCATCTCCTTCCCAGAAGAGGCTTTCCAGGGCCCCAGGCTCTGAAGAGGAGCACACACTGCTGTGCATAGGCCTCTGACCAGAAATGAAGCTGGTTTTGTTTTAGGATAAAAACTTAGAAGGGGAATTCAATAAGAAAAAAAAAACTGGGAAGAACAATCAGTGGTAATAACGAAGAGGGGAGGGGGCTGGTGACAATGTGATACCCTGGCTCTATAGCAAGTGGGTGCCTGTACACCCCTGACATGTCCAGAAGGTCTGTGGAGAATTGGTTGAGGTAAGGGGACCAGTGGGGCCCACTGGATACAGTGCAGGGCTCAGGAGGCAATTAATCCATCATGTTAATTGCAATATTTCCATTGCCCAGGATGCAGACCACAGGCCGAGGGGGAAAGGGTCACGGGGAAGAGAAAGTGGTGGTGACAGGGAGAAGAGGGGCAGAGCCTGGGTTGGGAGAAGATGCTGTAGAGCTAGTCCCTGCCGGAAAATGAGACACAAAGCCTACCCAAGCTGCTCATATAAAGACACACAGGGCATTCTCCTCCCCTAGAAACCCTCAGCAGCCCCTTGTCCTTTTGTAAAAAGTCATCACTTTCAAAACACCCTCTGCACCATCCTTTTCAGATTTTTCATCTACCTGAAGACACTGTCCTTTCTGGGGTTTTTTGGTTGGTTTGTTTGTTTTTAATGCCAATATGTGCATCTTGCTAGCTGATTGCCCATCATACAACCACACATTCTGCCCCTTTCCTTTCTAATCACTCCCCTCATGGCCTCACATACAATCCAGGTTAGTGGATGTTGGAGTTCAAAAAATAAGGAAATATAAAGATTATCACTCTAGAACAAAGAAGTATCAGGGACTTTGTGCCAGGACAACATTAAGATAGTTGTTCATTGAGCTCTCTAAAGAATGGGTTCAGGGACACCTTGCAACCAGTTTAGGAGGACCACTTATCCCTCACTTCTTTGTTTCCATGGAGAAGACACCATAGGGTAACACTATTCCTCCACCTGATACCTCCCTCATCTCGTGGCTGGAGAAGGGACCTACCTGATTCACAAGTTTGGAAGAAGAGACCCAATCTGGGTAGCTCAGTCCCTTCTAGGTCCCTGCATTGGAGCCTGCCTACCTGCATCTGCTCCTCCAAGCAGGAGGCCTGCTTGGCCAGCGTCTAGTTGAGCCCATTTAATTCTGCTGTGCTGGCATTAGTGGGTCCCTTCCCCCACAGAACTACATCCTGTCCTTCACTCAAGCTTTCATCAACAGGAGCCCTGACATAATGATCATTAGGGGATTGCCTTCCATGCCTGCCCAACTCACTCAGGTGGAGAAGTGATCTCCAAAAACCCTAGAGCAGCCCAGCTTGTTCTCCGTTCGGCAATGCCTTCAGCGTGGCTGAGAAAAACAGGTGCTTTTCATAGAATTCATACCTTGCTTCTGCTGGGCTGCTAGTAGGCCAATTTGGTGCTAAAAAGTGTCTCTGTTGAGAATGGCCCTCTATCTGCAGAAGTTGTATGAGAAGGAAAACCACCCCCAACAAGAAACACCAACTGAGAGCTTACCCCAGGTTAGGCATTGAGCTAGAGCCTCTGTATGCTTTAACTCCTGGACTCCTGATGACGGCTCTGTGAGGTCCGAGAAGATTTCTCTCCCTAGGTTAAAGGGCAGGAAAATGAGGCTTGGGGAGGTTATGAAGCTGGTAAGAGGAATGGACAAAAGCCAGTGGCAGCCCTACCTGTTCGTTCATCACGCAGTTACAGAGGAACGCCCTGTGCTGTGCCCTTTAAAGGCAATGGAAGGAAATTAGGCCCAGGCCCTGTATGATTCTCCACTTCCTTCTCAGAAGCTCCGGCAGGAAACTTGCCTGGGAGATACTAAGTTCCTACCAACCTTGGGAATCAGCTACTTGATTTCTAACTCAGGCAAGCTGCAGCCTCCAATTTCCACAGAATCTCATGCTTGTAGTGCACTTCTCTTTGCCGTCCGTCTCCTTGGGTGCCTTCAGTCTCCTCGGCGGAAGCTTTCTGCCAAAGACCTCCCTCACAGGTGTCCTCTAACACTCATGACTGGCAGAGCCACACGAGGGAGGATGATTGTCGCTGTGCCCTGAGCTCAGGGCAAATCAGGTATACGGCTCTCTAAAAAGCAAGTGGACTAAAAATCACCTTCCACAAACTATTGCCAGGCGAGTAAAATAGTCATTTGTTTACTGTGATGGTGGTTATTGTTCCTTTGCAAAAAACAACAATGACAAAAAGTTAATACTAATATTGAAAAATTTGCTTCACCTGAAAGAGAGTTTTAAAGGTAGAATTATGGCCCTCTAAAAAGGAGCTGACACAAATCTCTATTAGCGTAATGGTACCATAACACTATCCAAAGCCTGTTAATGCAGCCCTCTGTCCGTCTCTGAACTCCAGATACAAATGTCAAAAGAATATTAGTTAGGAGTCTGTTTCTCCGTCAGTGAGAGGACAGTTTGTATGTGGGGAGCACCCATTAGTGCTAATGGGAGCTACAGATGTAAATCCCCAGGCTCCCATAGGGGAAAAGGTCCCCTGGGGTTTTCCACCAAGAACCGGTACCCTGTGATAGATACTCGGGAGCCAGAAAGTCTTTACTCATTAGTACAGTTCCACTTGGGGAGTGATTTGCAACCTCACCCCAAATATGAGAGACTGAACTAGTCTATCTTTGCCACAACATCTATAGACTTCCATGGTTTGGTTTTTGTTTTTGTTTTTTGTTTTTGTTTTGTTTTTTTTTCCTTTAGATATTGTGCCACTGAAACCTAGTTTAAGACAAATGCCATTTTAATTTGCTTTAGGCGGTGAAGGCCAACACACATTTCAGTGGAGAAAGCTATGTGTTTTAATTGCCTTATGAAGACATAGCATATGCCCTGACACAGTTAAATGATTAACAGATTACTCCAAATGTCTTTGGCATAGAATATCTATACATTCATTAGGCAGAACAATTTATCTTCTTGATAAAACTAAAATTACTTATACATCAGGTTTACTTTCCATGATTAATAAATGATAAAAATCTAAATCTGAAATGTCTCTTCTTGGCCATTAATCTCACATTTATCAGCTTCTATAATACGTATTATTAATATAAAAATTCAATTTTCAAAGCATTTAAATTTGCTAAGAAAAACAGAACACACTTAACGCAAAGAAGCATCTCAATTAATAGGAAATGCTATAGTGATTCTGAAATAGTCAGGTAGTAGACAGAGTTAGCTTTAAATATGCTTTACAGAAACAGATAAAATCCATGGAATACACAGACATCAAAATGTCCCCAAAGGGACCCCTCTCTCAAATATACTTCCAGTAGGAAACCATCAGCATTAATAGCGAGTTTGGTATCATTCCGCATATGCTCAAAAGGACAACATGAAGATCAGGCTCAGAAACAGAGCACAGAACACAGAGATCTGGAATCACTAAAGGTCAAAATGCAAGCATTGCACGTGGTCAAGGAAGCGAGCTTCGGAGGCACAGGTTTAGCTAGAGGGAAAGCCTTGGGAATTAGATCCTTCTGTCAGCTTTTTTAAATGTTGAAGACCGTCTGTCCTCCAATTAAACTGATCAAGGGGTCCAGGGTGGTTTGTTAGCGACTCTGCTCTGGAGAACACTCATTAAGTCTTGAAGCTGATTACGGAGTTCCCGTCTCGAGCACTTCACTTCTGCTGTCAGCTGCTGATTTCTCTGAATTCCAACTGCCAGATTAACTGTGGAGGCCGAGCCATGCTTTCCCCACTGCCAGAAAAGGAGAGAGACATCTGCCAGTGTCCTGAGTCACCTGTTACTTACTTGGTGACTCATTCCCCCAGAGGGGCCAGGGCAAAACAGCGCCTGAAAGGGTGTGTGAGCACATATGTGTGTGCTTCTGTGTGTGTGTGTGTGCATGTGTGTGGTCTGCACATTCACTTGTGTTCACAGATAGGTCCTGGGTCTTCCTGAGAGGCTGGCACTGCTAGGCACAGAGCATGTGGTTCTGAATAAGAATGGTTTTGCCTCACCCTCCAGGAAGCCA
This sequence comes from Symphalangus syndactylus, assembly GCF_028878055.3. Taxonomy (NCBI): domain Eukaryota; kingdom Metazoa; phylum Chordata; class Mammalia; order Primates; family Hylobatidae; genus Symphalangus; species Symphalangus syndactylus. The sequence goes on from NC_072438.2 coordinate 31,840,096, forward strand.
CCCTTTAATGAGGTGGACAGAGGAATAAAGAGGAAATTGCAATGCAATGTAATCAGTGCCACGGAAGGAATAATGATGGCTCCTAGTTACACCTAACTCAGCTTTTAAGAGAGAAGAGGAAAGCGGCAGAGCACATCTCTGGAGGAGAGAACTAGAAGGTAGGAATGATTTTCCTGTCAGAGAGAACAGTATCTGCAGAAGCCCAGAGGAGTGAGAGAACCCTCATTTACTCATGGGCTCACTTTTTGCCAATCATTCACTGAGCACCTACTATACCCTAGGTGCTATGCAAGGTGGTAGAAATACAGTGAGGGCAGGATGCACATTACAATGGGCTTCAGGGAATTGCAAACTCATTCTGTATGACTGGAGCATAGTGGGGGATGAGGGATACGAGCCAAGGCTGGGAAAATATGTATGACTCAGCCCACACCACATTCAGGGTTTGTGTGTGTATATGTGTGCACATATGTTTATGTTGTGGAAGGTGTTGGTATCAGAACAGGACTCACACAGACCTGGCCTAAACTGAAATCGAAGGAAAAGGTATGTAGTAATGTTTGCCTAGTCATAGCCCAGCCAGACTGACGAAATGAGTCCTGAAGGTGACACTGGTACTTCCCCCTATGCCTCAAACTTTCTCTCATACCACTTACCATCCCACATCTTCTACTTCATCATGAGGGTTCACTCTCATCATGGACCCTCATGGTACCACCATGGTACCTCATTCTGCACTCAGCATTGTGCTGGTGATGGATCCACTGATACCACCTTCTACGACTGAGCTGTGGTGAAATGAGCATGGAATTAGTGTCAGATTTGCATTCCAATTTCAGCCCTACTCCTGGCAAGGTGTTTGGTAATGATAGTCATAACCATCTGCGGCATGTATTAAGCATTTAATATGTGCCACTTTATGTGCATTAACTCATTGAAACTTTGCAATAAAGCCACAAGGTAGGCACCGTTATGATTTCTACTTTATACAGAGGGAAACCAAGGCAAAGAAAGCTTCAGGGTTTTGCATATAGTCACATGGTTAATAGAATGGCAGTGCCTAGAGCCAATCTCAGTAAATTTGATCCTGTCTCTCTTGGGTGCCTTGTTTTCTTCAAATTCAAAGTGGATATGGTAATACTGATTTTTGGCAAGAATTAAGTGAGTAATTTGAGTGACCAGTACAGTTTGCACTCAAGAAATAATAATTTCCTATGTCTCTCCCAGGCCTACCCATTTCCAGAGCTAGGTTAAATATATGTTATTTCATGAAGACTTTTCTAGACATTGAGTCTACACTGACATGACATTCCTTCTTTGAAGTCACCTTTAGCTTAGCATAAGATGAATAGTGACACTGGTCATACTGTCTTGTATTGTTCTTGAATTACTCAAGCTTTGGTGATTTTTCCAACAACACTGCATGTTACTTGGGCCAGTAATCAGGTCTTGTCTTCCCCTCCAGAAATATCTTCTCCAGAAGCCACTGCTAAGAGCATAGGGTTTTCAAAACAGGTTGAAAGAATAAAGAATAAGTAAATACTACAGGAGTCCACATGTAGAATAAATACATGTTGCAAAGGAAACAAAGTAATTTGTAAACTAGTTGAGGGAGGAGGAATTTGTATATATCTTCATCCATCCAGTAGATTCCAATGAATTTGATTTTCAAGTATGTTCTAAATATTTAGTTACATTTTCCTGTTTCCTTCAGTACCTATTTTCTCTTAATGTCCAAAGTCAAAAATCTCCAGGTCAATAGGGAGAAAGAGGAGCTAATTGCTCAACAAATTTGAACGTGGGTATTCATTTTTCTCTCTCTAAGGCATGAGATGCCCTCCTACACTCAAGTCAATGACTTTAGCTTGGGAGGAAGCAAACACATTAATAAAAGGCATAAACACTCTTTACTGACAATAAATTTTAAAAATAATTGACCTCATCACATCAAAGTTTACAAGTGGCTTTAGTCCCATGCCGTATAAACTCTAAACTAGAGACAGGATGCCTGGCTGAGCAGAAAGAGCAATGCAGCTGGAGTCCAATTTGGCTTTGAGCTGTAGTTCCACCACTTTCTACCATAGTGACTTCCCTGAGTGTCACTTTGCCATCTGCATCAGGAATTTTATATAACAGATACTTTCTACCTCAAAAGCATGCCATTCATATAAGGGATTACTGTGATACTAGGGGTCAGGAGCCAATCAAAAGTGCAGGGATTCCATACAGGAATTATACTAAATGCAAATGAGGGGCATCAGTGACCAGTGAGGGATGTAGCTGGGCATTCTTCTCTTCACTGGGCATACTTCTGTGGTTTATTAGCCAAATAGAGTCCCTCTGACATATGAGAGGAAGTTCCCACCAGTATACATCCTGCATGATACACTATATCAGAATGCAGAATGCACTTCAGAATAACAGTCTTTAAAAGTGCCTACACCTTGGTCATGATGGCAAACATATATGGCTGCTGGTCTGTACAATGCAGTAAAGAACTATCTTTGTCTTATCCACTAGAGTGCTTGGTAGATCAGGAAATGGGATATTAGAGTGAAAAGATCACACACAGAACTTGGTCTGTGTTCAGTCAAGACTGCTGGCCTATGAAAAACAAAGCAAAAACAGAAAGTACTTAGGTTCCAGAAACACAAAATTAGGGAGACTGAAAAGTGGCAATTCAACTCTACCTGTTTGCTGGGACAGAAGAATCATTTGTTAAATAATGGAGTCTAACCTTTTGTTAACTAGGCTAACTGTCAGCAAACTATAGTCCATGGACCAAATACAGCAGCCTACCTATTTTTGCACAGTCTGTGAGCAAAGAATGATTTTTAAATTTTTAATGGTTAATGGGTGCAGGAAATCAACATGGCACATGGATACATATGTAACAAACCTGCACATTGTGCACATGTACCCTAAAACCTAAAGTATAATAATAAAAAAATAAAAAAAGAAAAAGAAAAAGAAAAAAAAATCGTGCAAAACATGGAAAAAAAAATTTTTAATGGTTAAAAACAATATTTAAAAAGATAATATTCTGTGACAACAAAATTACATGAAATTCACATTTCTGCAGCCATGAATAAAGTTTTATTGGCCCACAGTTATGTTCACTGGTTTACATGTTATCAATAGCTGCGTTTGTGCTACAGTGACACAGCTGAGTAGTTGCAACAGAGGCCTTATGGCCAGCAAAGGTGAAAATATTTGCTACCTAGCCCTTTGCAGAGCAATTTTGCCAATCCCTTGTCTAGGCCAATTATGTTTTCTTTCAGTATGTGAAACTAACCTAACACGACTTAGCTGCTACCTGATCAAACACTTTCTGACCTTAAGACTAGATGTCAAATTTTTCAGCCTCTATTAAAGCTGGTGCCCAGAAGGCCAGGACATCCTATCGACTCTTGCCTCTAACTTACCATCCCCGCCTCCGTATGATATACAGACACACACCCGCATGCATGAACAAACACACCCTAAATTCTGATTTCCATTTCCCCAATCTTTATACTTTCAGATTTCCTCTGTATCACTATTACAAGGTCTTCCATAACCCCTAAACCACCAATACTCTGTTTCCTCATCTAATGACAAACTAAAGAAACTGTCAAGTATGGAAAGATATTTACTATAACTTAATATTAACATCAGAAAGCTGCTACCAATGGTATTTTCTAATATTAAATGTTATGCCATTCCTTTTATCAATAATGCTTTATTTTTCCTGTTCCAAATCGCATGCTTTTTTTTCTGCCAATCTGGGTCAATTTTATAAGTACACTATAATTTTTATTGGTCCATTATACTTTGCACTGGTCTTTAAATGACAAATACATTGGTGAATTGTATTCATGTTAACTAGCATTTTTAAATGGTCTGACTTTCTAGAGAAGAGAACTACCTTATCAAAGCACTATTCAGGATGTGCCTGAATTGTGCCAGAAAAAAAATCCTGAGAAGCAGTATGGTAGAAAGGAAAGGGCATCAGACCCACGTTTTACCATACAGAGTGTCCAAAACTAACCGTTTAGCCTTGGACAGGTCCCAGACCCTGTCTGAACTTTGGTTTCTTTTTGATGTAACGTGAATTTACCTGGATCATGAGAAGTGTTCCCATTCTCACATTCCCTGATTCTAGGAAAATTACTTGCCATCGATTCAAATTAGTCATTTAGCATCTTATAAGAAGTTAAATGTTGAATGGCAGTTTGAAGTAGATTTAAAGTTTACTTTTATTATGGCCTGGAAAATAGGTCCTCTTCAATAATTTGGTTTAAGTATATATATATATATTTATAATTTATTTTATATATATTTATTTAAATCAGATGGTTTTATATACATATATAAGCACACATTATTTTCATTTAAATGTTATTTAGTTAAAGCTAGAGGAAAATTTAGAATACTTCCAATTCATATCTGGATTGATGAGGCTAGATATACTATTGAGTTTTAGTCATCCATATTGATTTTACACATATTTCCCAAGGGGAATTATGAGAGGAACAGGTGGGGTTACCTGACCCTAATTTCCCTTCTGATGCCACATTCTCTATTTCTGCCTCCTCTCAATTTTTTCATTTTCTCACTGAAAACTTCTCAGTTCATGAGCAAGCTCTCCTGACTAGGAACCAGGCAGTTGGAAAGTTTTAACTTTTAAAGTTCATTTATATTTGAGTCCTCCAAGAGCAACAACCCCCAAAATTAATGATATTATAATAAAAACATTTTATTTCTTCAAAATCTAAAAAAATCATTTAAAACAGATCTTGCATGAGATTTATCCCTTAAGGCTAAAATAAGGCATTAGAGCTTTTGTTAAGGCAAACATTTCCTCAAACTGAAAGAAAACAGAGCTTTAATGGAAATACAAATGCAGGCTTTGCAGTTGCAACCAGCTAATATAACATTAGAATTCTGCATTTGTGAATTGCTCTAATTTTATGTACATATATTATTCAGCAAGAATAGTGTTCCTTTAGTTTTATAGAATTTTTTCTCTCATTTAGTTGGTAATATAATTACTTGCTGTTATAAATCTGAATATGAGGAATTCACACACAAAAAAGAGAAACTTGATTCTTAATGACTTATCCTTTTTCCCCAATACACTGTCAACCCTTCATTGTTCTTTGTTTTGTTTTGTTTTGTTTTTGCTTTGTTTTGTTTTGAGACGGAGTCTTGCCCTGTCACCAGGCTGGAGTCTAGTGGCACGATCTCAGTTCACTGCAACCTCTGCCTCCCAGGTTCAAGCTATTCCCCTGCCTCAGCCTCCCAAGTAGCTGGGACCACAGGCACGTGCCACCACACCCAACTAATTTTTTTGTATTTTTAGTAGAGATGGGCTTTTACCATGTTGACCAGGATGGTCTCCATCTCCTAACCTCGTGATCTGCCCGCCTCAGCCTCCCAAAGTACTGGGATTACAGACATGAGCCACCACACCCAGCCCCTTCATTGTTAATCTACAGCCCCTCTGCACTCAGTGATCAAAGATTTTTAAACTACCTTCTTGAAACACACATACAAACTTTGTCAGGCAACTTCACGTGCACAAGCACTGTTCTTATTTCTGTTTTTCCGTCTCTTGAACCCTGACCCCTTAACTTGCCCCTAAAACTTTCAATAGCTGAAACCAACCTCAAGTGAAACAAACCAACAACATGAGAAATGACTGTATGCAAGCTCTTTGGGAGTGATAGCGAGATGATGGTGACAATGATGATGATGATTATGATGATGTGATTTTTCTACTTAACCCTTTGGTCAGCCCTATGAGGCAGCTACTACTACTATCACCATTTTATGGATGGGGAAAACATAGAGGTTAACACAAAGAGGCTGAGTAAATTATCACGTCGTCACAGCTACTATGTGGTAGAACCAGGATTTGGACCTTTAGTGCACAGACTAGCATTGCACTGGCCTCTCCCTTTTACAGGCACTCTGGAGGAGCAGTTAACCAGCTGTGTGTCTCAGTGTGTGAAATGTGAGCGTGTGGTGGTGCAGGAAAGAGGGCAGAACTGTGATGTCTCTGGACTCCTGACAGATGCTGGTGAGTATCTGCTACCACTCCCAATGCAGGACCCAGAAACAGCACCCAGTGTTCCTCCCCTTCTTCACCTGCATAGAGGGTTCAGTAAAGGCAAATCATTACCAGGAGGAAAGTGTATTGGCCCAGCAAATGCAGGGAAGGGAGGATCCCGCAAAAGGGATTTCAACTCATTGGAAAATACCTGGAAAAGAAAGAAACGGACTTTGCTCTCACATGAGGGAATGAAAATGAGAGCTTTTGCAGCCAGAAAGAAGAGAGAAGGTACTGCTTCCTACTACCTGTGTGAGCTTGGACACCCTACAGAGAACCAATTTCTCCACTTCCTCATCTATGAATGGGAATAATTGTAAATTCCTACCAATTTCCGTTTCCTCATCTGTGAATGGGAATAATTACATAATTATACTTACAATTTGCCATGAGAATTAAATGTAAACTACCACACGCACATCAGCATTTCATCACCTAGGTTGCCTTCCTCCTGATTCAGAACAATTTTTTTTTTCATTTTGGCTTAACTCCCTTTTTTTCCAGCTTTACTGAAGTATATAATGGTCAAATAAAATTATATAATGTAAGTTGTCCAACATAATGATTTGATATACAAATATTTTATTTCCTTGTTTATCTCACTTTTCCCCATGGAAGTCATTTCCCTCACACGGTCCGTTTCCTTCTCTTCCTTCCCCCAGTCTTTCTACAGCAAAATCAGCCTTGCCCTTTCATTCCTTCCTGGAATTCTCTGAAATGTTAAATAGTATGTTCTGTCTGTGCCAACTCCCAGTGCCTGAAAACATTTGCCCCATGTGGTGGGATGCAATATTTGGGTGCTTTGGCCCTTAAGTATCTACCTGACCAAGTGTTCCCTACACCCTAACTCTGCACAGAGAGAGATGTTTAGGTTTTTGGAACTATAGTACAAACAGAGTGCAATAAATGGGACACTCACACCTGCTCTAAGTGGCAGAGGGTGCTTTGCCGAAAAGCAGAACAAAGGAAGATCCTCTTTGTGCCCCCCATAGATTCCAGCTTTTCACTCTGTAGACACCTAGGTGAGCCCTAAGCATCTCCAGCCCTCCCTTCAAGTCTCAGAAGCCAAATAGCAATACTGAGTGATAGACAGAAGTGTATGATGTCCCTAGGGGAGAAGACAAATTCTACACCCTTTGCAGAAAGCTTCAGGTGTCTATGAGCCCATCTCCACTTCACAGAACAGAAAACAGGGCTTGTCATCATGTGTTTAAAATATTCTGTATCACAAGTGGAGTGTTTTTTAAAAACAACGAAGTTGCCACATGGGTTTCAAATGGTAGATCAAGCAACCTGCCATCCTTCCTCCCTGTGAAAACACATAGATGGTGGTGGTGTCCACCAGAGTCATTTTGATAAAGGTAAGAGATCAAGGCCATGCTTCTCGTGTTGGGTTAGCAACTTCTCGGAACCATCACCCATGAAAGTTTCAAGTAATTCTCAAAACTTTCACATCCAGAAATGTTCCATGGAGAATTATTCTATGGATATTTGGAAGAAATAACAAACCTTATAATATGGTGCTACTGCTAATTCTGCTCCAACTGTGAAATACGATGATATGGTTTGGCGCTGTCTCCACCCAAATATCATCTTGAATTGCAGCTCCCATAATTCCCATGTGTCATGGGAGTGACCCCATGGGAGGTAGTTGAATCGTGGTGGGAGGTTTTTCCCATACTGTTCTCATGATAGTGAGTAAGTCTCACAAGACCTGATGGTTTTATAAAAGGGAATTCCCCTGCACATGATCTTTCCTTGCCTGCCACCATGTAAGACATGGTTTTTCTCCTCCTTGCCTTCTGCCATGATTGTGAGGCCTTCCCAGCCATGTGGAACTGTGAGTCCATTAAGCCTCTTTCCTTTATAAATTACCCAGTCTTGGGTATGTCTTTATTAGCAGCGTGAGAACAGACTAACACATACCACCACCAGAGCTAGGACCAGGTTCTGACCCATGCCAGAGCTTGGTGACACCATGAGACCTGAAAACAGTTTTACACCAGCTTGACTAGTTTCTCTGCATATCTCCATGTTCCTCTGATAGTCTTACATCATAGTTCCCAATAGCCAGGTAATGTAATTTAAACATTACAAATATGTTCAAATGCATTTACTAGGATCAACTGCTCTCTCTGCTTCTTTCCACTCCCATGCTCAACTATGCTTCCAGTGCTGCCACAATCCTTTACATGGCTTATGCTCTTCTATTAGCAGGCACTGTGTTCATCTCTCACATTCATTATCTTTTTTAACCCTGTGAGATGCCTGCTATTTTAGTCCCATTTTACAGATGAGAAAACCAAAGCTTGAGATAGATGAAGTAGCTTGACCAAGATCAGACATCTAATCTGGAGGAGTCAGCCCTCAAACCCAGATCCACAGCAACAACAAAGCCAGCGCAATCGAATCACAATTCATATATACATTCTGCCTATTCTTAGCATATTTTTCTGCCTCTTAGAATGAAAGTCACATAGAATACAATAAAAATCACTGATTACCTATTTTTAACTCAAATACAAGTTTATTGAGTGGGGAATTTCTACTGAGTCATCCAACATGGAGATGTGGGAAGAACTAGAGAAAGGCAGAGGATATATTTGGGCCAAGCTCTCTGCCATAGTTTAGGGCCAAGCCTGGGGGGCTGGACAGCTAGGTGCTATATCTGTTTCTACCATGTAGGCTTGCTGTGAAATCCTGAACAAATCCTCCATCCCCAGGCTCATTTCCTTGTTTGCAAATTATAGGAGCCCATCCCACCGGGTTGTTGCATCAGGTATTACCTAGTGACGTTTGAATATGGAAAATGAGAACTAAGTCTTATATACCCCCATTCACATATATTAATATATTTCCTTTCTCTTCATTGTCCCAATATAGTTACTTCATGTTCTTGGTAAGTAAATATTCAACATTTATGTTATTATAACTATTTAACTTTTGTTCACTGCTGAACTATGGAGTGTGTCATTAAATTTTCTTTCTTACACACTTTTTTGTTTTCCCTGAAGTTAATAATTGTCTTATTTCCCTCCCTTTTTTGGCTCAATGCCAAAACAAAGTTCTTTGCCAAAACCAGAAAGTTTTTCTCAAGATATGCAAGCAAATCAGACAACGGATCAGTTCCACTTTTTTCCTCCTGCTCTGATCCACAGTGGCTTCTCTCCAGGCATTCTGCACAGCTGACATTCTAGCACTCCCCTTTGCCTTCACCCAAGGAATATCTTTGGCCTCTCTTTGGGTCTGGACCTCTTATTCCCTAGACCCCAGATCTTCCCCTTGCTTAGTTTACTCTTTTGTTTTTAAGGCACATCTCATTTAGTAGCTTTCTGAGAAATTCATAAAGACCTTGTATATCTGATAATACTTTATTCCATTCCAAAATTTGATCAACTTTACATTCTTTTTTTATTTAATTCAATGAATGTCCATTATGTTATTCCCATGGCAATGGGAGGCAGTGGCAGAATATCGATTTCTAGGTAAGAGTTAAATTTGTCAATATAGTTCTCTATTCTCTCCTAGCTCCAAGTAGTGTTTTCAGTGTGATTCTCAATTCTTTGCATGGGAACTGTTTTTTTTTTTCTTCTTGAATATTTTAGTAGATTTTCTTTAGTCCAAATGTTCTGAAATTTTTCAATGATGTGTCTAGGGTTGTGTGTGTGTGTGTGTTTCACTCATTATGCTAACATCGAGTTGACTCTTATAATCTGTGGCTCTTATAATCTTGTCTCTTGGTTCAAGAAAGTTCTCTTTCATTAATTCTTTAACAGTTCTCTTCCCTCCGTTTTATCTGTTATCTCTTTCTGAAACTCCTGTGGATTTAGATGTTGGACTTCCTGGGCTGATCTTCAAATTTTCATGTTTGCTTTTATTTTTTCATTCCCATTCTTCTCAGAGAGTTTTTTCCTCTGTTTTCTAGTTCATTCATTAATTTTAATTTCCACTTTCATATTTTTAATTTCCAAGATTTTATTCTGGTTTTCTGAATATTCCTTTCCATAGTTGCCTGTTCTTGTATCATAAGTGCAATATACTCTCTTACCTCTAGAAATAAATTAGAGATTTTAAAAAATGTTTTCCTCTGCCCTACACTGCCTCAGTTTCCTCAAATTTTTTTTTTGTTTCTCTTCTATTCTCTCTCTTTCATATTAGAGGCCTTCCAAGAATGGTCATCCGTTCCATTCAAGAGTAACACATCCAAGGCTGACTAGAAGTTCCAGGAGCATGGGCGGGGGTCACAAATGGTGAACTTTACTGCAGTGTGACATGGAGGAGAGTTGGCACTTTCATGAGAGGCCTTTTTGGATTGGTCGGTTTCCTCAGAAGACAATCATTTGCTCTCCCTCTGGCAGGGTATAAGGCAAGCTGTCCGCACTTTGAAAGGGAAGAGAGAAACTGGGGTCTCACTCTTTAGTAAACAGACTTTCACTTAAAACCTCCGTATTTTCCTTATTCCATATTAACTGTCCTTCTACTGTGCCTAACTGTCCCCTAGTCCAGATATCTGGCTCAACTTCATTGGAAAGCAAACTGTTGTATGTCTTGGTGCAGTGGGGGGAAGGGATCTGGTCCATTTGGTCATTCTGTAAATCTATTCACCTGTTTTCACTCTGACCCATATCTCACCTTCTACCTTCAATTTATGAGCATTTCCAGAATTTGGCAGAGCAAAACAGCCTGGTTTTTGTTGATTCCTTCCCCTACAAGCTTAAATTTCACTATTATTTTAATGCTGTGCCAAGTCAGTTACCATTTGTTTATTCTTCTTTGAGCTTTCAAAATGTAGTTGGCATTTCTTCCCCAATGCCATCTCCTCTTTCATTCTCTTTGTCCTTTGAGCTTTAAACTTTTTATAATGTCTTTTTGTAGGATTTCAGGTACCATATTTACTCAAAATACAGTTTTCACTCCTTGCATTTAATAGGATATCAAAAGCATTCTCCTCCATACTGAAAACATAGAGTAAATAAAACACTTTATTTCAGTAAAATACTGAAAACACCATTTGAACGGCTTTCTCATAGTATATGTAACCATTAACCTATCATTGGAACTTTAGAATGAATCAAAATTTCATTATTACAAATGGCATCAAAATAGCCATCCTTTCACATGAAGTTTAGTCTTGTCTCTGATCATTTCCTTAAGATCTATTTCTAGAATAATATTAAGTCAAGTATTTTAAATTTTTAAACTATTGATACATGTTACCTAATTGATTTCCAGAAAGGCAGTAATAAATCAGCACTCTTCCTCAAAGAAGAGGCAGTAGTTAAATGGAATTTATCCCATCATCACCAACAGTATCATTTCTCAAAATCTTTATCAGTCGTATCCCCATTATTGTTTTAATTTGCATTTCCCTGTTGACAAATGTGACTACATTTTTTTCATATATTTATTGGTAACATATATCTTCTGTTAATTGCTCATGGACCAAGCTCATTTTTTTCCCAGTGAAATGTGGGGTTATTTCTTATTTGTATGAGCTCTTCATTTGTTAAAAACATCAAGTCTTTTGGCTAGATTTCTCAAAAACATTTTTTCCATTTTTTTTAAATCTAATACAATTCTTAGACTTTATCTCTGAAACACAGAGAATTTTTACATTTTTACTTAGTCAAAATTGTCACTCTTTTTTCATTTATGCTTAGAGGCCTTCTCATCCCATGATCAGATAAATGTTACCCTACACTTTCTCCTCTTTAAAATATGTTTTGAATTTTTTGCATTTTACTCTTTTCCTCCTGAAGTTTAATTTGTAGCATTTTCTCCCAGTCAATCAGGTAACTCAACACCACTGATTGCATACTTGTCAGTTTCTCAACTAATATGCAATGTAATTTTGAACACATTTTAAGCTCTTATATTTAGTAGTCTGTTTCTTGGCTCTTTCAACCCCATTTGTCTGTTGATTCTTACTCCAGAATATCCTGTTTTAATTACCATTAACTTTATAGCACATTGCAATGTCTACTAGAGAAGAGCCTGCTTTACTGCTCTTCTTTTTCTAATTTTTTTAACTCTCTCATTATATTTATTATTCAAGATGAACTCTAGAATATTTGGTCAAGTTTCCAGAAAACGACAGAAGCAACAGGATTTCGATTAGAATTGCATTAAATATGTAAATTAATTTGAGAAGAATCGAAGCACTGAGAGTATTCATTCTTCCTTTCTGGGAAGGTGACACCTATCTCCATGTATCCAAGTCTACCTTATATCTACTCTGGGAGTTGTACTGTTTTTCCAGTACAGAGTCTATATAATTACTCAATCAGTTTATTTCTGGATATTTTATGTGTTGGTACTATTTTGAGTAATTTTTATCTTCATAGTTTCTAAATGATTATAACTATTATATCAAAAAGTTAGTTATTAATTTTTATGTATTTATTTTATACTGAATCAACTAACTCAACTCATAATTTCTAATAATTTTTCAGTGTTTCTAAGAATCTTTGCTTTACAATGTAAACAGTAATTTTACCTGGTAATATCATTTTTATCTCCTCTTTTCTATATCTTACTTTGAACCAGGTATTAGTAGGCTGTCATGAGTGAAACTGTAACACCCTTGTCATGACCCTGGTTTTAAAGAAAATACTTTCACAACGAGAATAATAATTGCTAATTTTTACTCAGTGCTTTCTGTATGCCAGTCAGTTTGCCAAGGGATTTAACTATATGATTTCCTTCCATCTTCAATCATTTTAGGAGAAAGTTACTATTGTAATCCCATTTTAAAGACAATGAAACTGAGGGTTTAGAGTAGAAATATATTCAAGGTTATCCAACTAGTCAATGACAGTGCAGGATTTCAATGCCACATTGATTTGACTCCAGAGCTCATGCTTGCCACATATTAGTTTTTCAAGTAAGCATGATTTGTTGATAGGAGTTTTGAAGGAGAGCTCTGAGATTTTTTTCTTATCTCTTTGGTATTTGTTTGTTTGATTGAATATTTGCGCTGAGAAGATGGGAGAGAGAAGAGTAGGTTGCTTCTAGGCAGGCAGAACATAGACATGAAGAGAACATTGAGTACGTTAATGATGCAAGAAAAGTGCAACAGAAAATGCTTCCTCATAGTTCTTCAAGTTATGTGTGGACACCAAAATCAATTACTAATGAAAAGAATACATTTCAAAGGCCAAAAAAATGCATCTGAGAGTTTTAGTATTATTACAACACAAATAAAGCTATATCATGTAACCACTTGACCATTTCAGTTTCCAAAATTTCTCAAAAAGCATTTTGGTCTCATTAACTCAGATCTTTGATTCACTGAATAGTAATGCAAAAGTTGGGGTTAAGGTGATTTGTGCTATTTAAGGCTCATCTTGGCAAGAAGCTGACTTGAGGGAGACAGTGTGCCTCCTTTTCCCATGTGAAGAAAGGAATCCAGCAATGCAAAAAATAAAGTCTTTTAAAGTGGTACACAAAATTATGTATTTCTGCATCATATCCCAGGCTTACTGGCTATGTAATAGCCTTGCTGGACTCCCACCACTGCAAGAAGCTCATGCCCAAAGCATTATGATCAGCATAGGAAACATGAAGATCTTACTTTTCCACCAGACAATTTCAATTGTTGGGGTTGGTAGGAGAAGTGCTTCCTTAAAAATCATTACATAAAAGTTTGCAGCTTTAAGTGCTAAAAGAGGTTTCAGCATTTAAAGTGCCACACTCTTTTATAGGAAAGGGACAATTGATTCGCACTAACGTGTTCATTTAAGAACACAATTTTTTTTTACAAGCTTTAAGAATACTTATCCTTGACCAGTGAACAGAGAAGTGGTTTGATCTGAGCAAACACACACAGGATTGTGTTTCTGACGTAGGTTTTAATCCTGGCCTTTTTGTGCAGGGCTCTTAACCTGTCAGCTCTGCGTCTATTCATTTGTCCATTGGTAATAATAACATCGCTGCCATTTCCTTGATAAGGCTTCTATGAGATTGAAAAAGGGGTATACATGGAAAAGTGCTTTTGAAAACTGAAATACACTTGATATGTGTAAGGAAAGATCCAACAGTTTCCAGGACACTCTCCCTAAAGTGTAGTCATATTTATTGCTCACCGGAACTCCTCTGAAAAAGACAGTCATCGGCAATAATGGAGTTCTGCAGAGAGCCAGCCTGTTTCCATTTCAGTTCAAAGCCCTTGAGGCAGCAAACTTTCAATCCAGGCACTGCCCCTGAGTCCCAAGTAAATTGTTTCCCCAATATATATGGTGAGCATTTAAACAGATCATATTCTTTTATCAGGCAGTGATAATCAAAATTTGAAGGCTAAAGGAAGGATGACCTATTTTACATGGACTTTATGAGAGGCTTTAGAGAGAGGTGCCACGCGATCCTAGGACGACTTGATAACGTCAGCTCTGGGTCACCACATGGCTCCTTTTTCCCTCAGTCCCTTTGGCCAGTCATTTCTTTTATACACTGTACAGTGGCTCTGTGTACTGGGGACTAGCTTAAATTGAGCTTGAGACAGGGGCCATGGAATGATTGAGTAGTGAATTAGATAGAAAATTGCAGCTTTTGCACCATAAGTGAGAGAATCGCTGCATTCAACCAGCTGCTATGACTTGAGGATTTCACACTTCTTTTGACTTTTTTTCAAAAGGAAAACTTGATGTAAAACATATTTGTTTCTTTAGATATGCAAGAGCTGCCTGTTGCCCTCGACCTTTTAAAATCTTCCCCCCACATCTCAAATATTCCTTAGCCGTCATCAGCATAAGTTGTGACCTATGAAAATCAATGTTCAAGAAAGAGTTGGAGGAGGGAAAAACCCACTCAAGGTTCATTGGGCCCCCATCAGAACAATCAGCCATGAATGTGGGACACAGGAATACAGGAGGCTGAACATAAAAGGCAAAGATACCACAGAGGGAACTGATTTCTTACATTGGCTACTTGGGTTTTACACAAATTTGTACCAAGAGGTATATAAAATTGAGTCAAATTTGAAAACTGTAAAATCACTGGATTGGTTTATTTGCATTTGTTCATTCATGCATGAGCACAACTAGTTGTTCTAGAACAGGCAGATGAGGGCACTGGTTATATATGGCCACTTGATTTGAGCACACATGACTTGAGCCTGCTCTATGCCTGGAACTGTGCTAGGCCCTGAGAGAAATAGGCAAATGAGTAAGATTTAGATTCTGGCCTCCAGGGATTGATACATAGCTCTGATTCCAGACAGTAAGAAAACTACTAGAAGAGAATCATCAAATGCTTTGGCTGTCTCCCTAACTGAGCTATAGCTTTTTACAGTAGACATAAAGCCCCATGAGCATAGATTAGGCGAAGGATAAGGCAAACACTTCCGCAAGTCTCCCAAGTCCCCAGACAATCTGATGCCACCCAGATGGAAGGACCTCTCCCCAGTGCCTGTCACACCGCACAACACAACTAACCACTCAGCATTCTTCAAACATAACCACACATTTACTCTTCCAGGTCTTGTTCACAAGCCTCCCTCTACTTAGAACACTTTTATACCATCTTTGCCAACCTAGAAACCTCTGATTATTTCCCCTGTGGCCCAACTCAGTGATCCTTAGGGTGAAAATGCTCCATGAGATGTCATTCCAAGGTCTCTCCCAGCCTCTAAGTCAATGATATGTGAACCTAAGAAATACATAGAACAGTTCACCTCTGTTGAACCATGAAGCCATTCCTGATGCCCTGAGGCATAATTGGGCCTCTGAACTTCCATCCCACATGCTTCTTCTGCTACTACAGCACTAAATGCACTGAATTGTAAATAGTTGTTTGTTAGCTATTTACTAGCTTATCCTTCCAAGTAGAATGAGTACAACTCAAGGGCAGTGTCTGCATCTTATTTCGTTTTTGTCCTGTCTAACAAACAGTCATGTGGCCATAGGTAAGTGTCAATCACTCTTCCAAGTGCATTGTGTGTGTTTCTTCATTTAGTCCTCACTACAGCCCTATGAGATAGATTACTATCATTATCCAAGTTTGCTCATGAGGGAGCTGAGACACAGCAAGTTTAAGTAACATGCTCACGGTCATACAGCTGATGAGTGGGTAACCAGCCTGGTTGTTAACCAGGCTCTTATCTGTTCCTTTATGCTGCCTTTTACCTATCTTTGTACCCTCAAGGCTTGGCTCAGAGGTCCAGTATGTGGAGCTCACTAAATGCATATTAGCTGATTAAATGACTGAGCAGGTGATCAATCAGTACTGGTTACTCCTGGCTAGACCCTCCTGCAAAATTCTAGGCTATAGAAGTTAGGGATAATAAGTAGATTTGGAGAAGGTTCAGAAAAACTCAAGAAGATAGAAATGAAGAATTATACCTACGGATTTAGGTTGCTTAGCCTTGAGAGCAAAAGCCGAAGGCTGGTTTCATAATGATCATCAAGAGAGGAAGGCTGATTCGTGAAGACAGTGACTGAGCTGTTTTTCTCCACATCTGGGGAGGAGAAAGGAGCAGAACTGTGCCTAAGCTGAAATGGGCAGAGTTTAAATCCACTACAAGGAAGAATTTCCTTGGCCTAAGTGTCATTTGTTAGACCTAGGAATGAGTTATAGAGAGAGGCTACATTAGGTTATCTGTCTTCAGCCTTTTGGACTTGCTTCTGCTCAGAGTGAGGAACATGTAGAATGAAAACAAACAATACAAGGTCTCTCCCAGCCTTATGAATCGGATATTTGAATCTAAGAAATACATCAAATGTTTCATCTTCCTTGATTCAACAAATGAAAAAAATGAATTGATGAATGAATGTGTCCCACATTTAAAAGGCAATAACAAAAAATTACAGCCAGCAATAAGATAAAGGGTCTTCTTAGGAGATAGTTTTGTGCTAGAGATGTAACAATAGAAGAAAAACAGAACTTATTTCAGCTCTTCTATGGCATCTATGATCCAACTATCTCTTGCTAGGTCCATCATCCTCTTGACATAAAATTAGAAGAGGTCAGTCTACATCCTCAGGTGCTGGTTTTGACCCATCATCACCATTTACTCACTTGATAGATGACAGTATCTTGATGCATATTTCTTTAAACATGAAGTAAACTCAAAATATGAACCACTATTTCATCAATGTGCAATCTAAAGCACTTTAAACATAAAGAAACAAATCCTTCCCTGAGAACAGGAAACAACATCAAACCTACTTATTTTTTTTCCTACATGAAAACTGAAATGCGAAATAGTAATGGAATTGAAAGAGAAGGTAGAGAGTACACAAATCTATATCCATATTTGGTACATTTCAACCCATGATTCTGCTTTATTTTCTGTTAATGACAATAAAACCTTACACTTGCAGAATGCTTTACAGTAATAAAAGTTATTTAAAACAAACATTATTTCACCGAATTTGTACCTGAAAGGTATCTTCCTTTTCATCTTATAGAGGCAGAAACAGCTCAAAGAAATAAGGCACTTGATTGAGGTCACACTGATAGGCCTTCAACCAGGCCTTCTCATTTCTAGATTGACCATTTCAGGTACACTTGTGCTGGGTGCCTGGTGAGCACCCAGTACACCTTACCGTGTACTGCCTCTACTGAGAGCTGTGGAGTGGCCCTATAAAACCTTGAGAAATTCAGCTGGTCTAATAATCTAGGGCGACCTGGCATAAGAGAAACTGCTCTATCTGTTCTGAGTATAGAATACCCACTATCAGTGAGAGCCTGCATTCTAACTCAGGGTTTCCCTGCTCGCAAAATTATCTCCTCATGAAAAACCTGGCTCAGATGCCATCTACTCTGAAATTGTCCCTATTCCCCTCGCTCCAGGTAGAGGGACATAATCCTATAAGCTCTGGATCCAGGCTGCTTGGGTCTCAGTCTCATGTGATAATTAAGTGACCTTACCCTCTCTTAACCAGCCTCATCTACCAAATAGGAATACAACTAATATCCCCCTCATTCAGAGGTGGTAAAGAGTCAATGATTTTATATCAGAAAAATGCTTCCAACAGCTCTTGGCAGAGAGTAAGCTCTGTGTTTGTTAACTATCATTATTAACTGTTCCTGAAATTATTGTCATTGGTAACTATTCCTGAAATTATTACCTTCTCTGAGTCTTCACAGTGCTTTGTTTATCCTCCTGATGTATTACTCATACTTTTTATAACTCTTCTCCACAATTTGGTTAGTTATTATCCACCCCATCATCAGCCCAGAGACCTCAGTTTCTCTTCCAATAATCTCTTTTCAGATCTCTTTTCAGATGGAGGAACTGATACCCACTTATATCTACCGCCAGCTGAAGCTGGCCTGGCTCTGCAAGGTTTTTTTCCTCCTGCCTCTTTAGACTTATCTCCCACCATTCCTGCCTCACCCTGAATGGCTGGTGTCACATCTAACTGCATGCTCCTCAACGCACACTTCAACACTGCTCTCTTTCCTATGTCTGACATAGGCTCTCTTTTGCCTCGAATTGTCTTCCCAGTTCTTTGTCTGGCTTAACTCCTTTTCTTCGTTTAAGAATTAGCTCCAGTATTGCCTCCTCCATGCAACTCCCAAGACGGATTGGAGGCCTACAGTGCTGCCATGATACATGGAGCATTTTGTGATTGTCCTATCATTATAATGACCTGCCGTGCTCTCCCACCATGACCTTGCATTGCAGGGCAACATCTTCAGTCACTTTCTCATCTTCTTAAGTATGGATGTGCTTTGCACATGGGGGATATTCAAAAAACATTGAATGTCTGATCTCATTAAGTATGTAATAGATAGATAATGACCCATATTGTGCATTTGATGGGTCACCAAGCAATGCTTACTGATGTGTTCTTCTAAACACTTTCAAGAATGTGATTCATTTAATCACCATGACAATCTTATAAAGTCGCTACTATAATCACCCCCATTTTATAGGTGAGAAAACTGAAGCAAAGTGAGATTTAAAAACTTTACCAATGTTACACAGTTAGGAATTAAGGACACCAAGGTTAGAACTCAGAAGTCTGTCTCAAGATCAACATGTTCTTGACCCATATGCTATAGTACCTGCTCAAAAAGGGGTATCATAATAGTAAAGATACCTAAACAGACACAGACAATATGTTCTAATTCCAATTTTACAGATGAGAAAGTTGCAGAAGGAAGTTTATAGAGAAGCAGTCCAGGAAAAAAGGTAGAATGCTGAACTAGAAGATGATAATCCTTGCTCCTCACTAGCCAGCGCTGGAACTTGGGCCAATCTCTTATTCTCCCTCTTCATGTAAAATCGAGGGCTTGGGAAACTGGCCCTGCTTCCTTCCAGATCAAATATCCAATTTCACTTAGCTTTGGCAAACATTCATGCAGGGCTTCTTGCGCACCAGGCTCTGTGATACACCTTTATCCTTGAGGAATTCATCTTCTTTTTTTTTTTTTTTTTTTGAGACGGAGTCTCGCTCTGTCGCCCAGGCTGGAGTGCAGTGGCGCAATCTCGGCTCACTGCAAGCTCCGCCTCCCGGGTTCACGCCATTCTCCTGCCTCAGCCTCTCCGAGTAACTGGGACTACAGGCGCCCGCCACCATGCCTGGCTAATTTTTTGTATTTTTAGTAGAGACGGGGTTTCACCGTGGTCTCGATCTCCTGACCTCGTGATCCGCCCGCCTCGGCCTCCCAAAGTGCTGGGATTACAAGCGTGAGCCACCACGCCCGGCAGAATTCATCTTCTTGTGGGGAGACAGGCACAGATAGACAATATTTCTAGACCAGTTCAAAATGGCCACAGTGCAGTGACATGAGTTGTTTTAAAGGAAACCATCCCAACATAAATCATTATCCAGACATGAGTCCTTGGCCCCTCCATAATATCTTCCATCTAACAACTGGCCAAAACAATGACGTGTCATGAAGGATCCATCCCATCTTCCCTCCAAGTCCTCACCCAAGCATAATCACCTCAGTTTACAAGTGAAGAAGCCAGTGATCAGGCTAAGTTTGCCCATGGTCATACAGCTCCCTGGTGGCATAAGCCACTGCCATCTCTGTCCCTGAGCGCTCTCCGAGAGCTGAAGTGGGCTATGGGGGACAGGGGCATTAACTGTGCTACAGCTGCTGTTGGTTTTCCAGTATGGTTATATGCTTAAATGGATTTTCAGATTTACAGTTGATTCTAGAAATTGCATCTAGTTCATTTCCAACTCCATAAGTAAAAGCTGGTTCACTTAAGGCAAACAGCATCCAATTAAAATACATTCTGTAGAAGTGAGTGAGCAAGGCATTTTGCCCAACTCTTGACTTATTAAAAAAAGAAAATCCTTTCAGGGAAGTTTTCAAAGAGCAATCCCATCACATTATTGTGAGATGAAAGAGTTAAAGTACGAATGATAAAATATAATGTGAAAATATACTTTGAGGCCAGGTGTGGTGGTTCACACCTGTAATCCCAGCATTTTGGGAGGCCGAGGCAAGAGGATCACTTGAGCCCAGGAGTTCAAGATTAGTCTAGGCAACATAGAGAGATGCCAATCTACAACAAATAAAAGATTTTAAAAATTAGCCAGATGTGAGGTGTACACCTGTAGTCCCAACTACTCAGGAGGCTGAAGTGGGAGGATCACTTGAGCCCAGAAGGTAGAGGCTGCAGTGAGCCATGATTGTGCCACTGCACTCCAGCCTGGGAGACAGAGGACAGAGGGAGATGCTATCTAAAAAAAAAAGAAGAAGAAGGAAGAAGGAAGAAAGAAGAAGGAAAAAAGGAAGAAGAAGAAGAGGAGGAAACAAAGAAAATATACTCTGAGAAGCAGCCTTGTATAAGGCGGGTACAGGTTTCAAGGTCAAGCCAAATGGGTCCATATCCCCATTGTGACCGTGTGACTGTGGGCATGTTCCTTAACACCACTTTGCCTCCGTTTCCCTATTTGTACAAAATAAATAAATACTATCTGTCTGCCAGAGTACTTGTAAGAATTATAAGTTTAGTTTAGTGTCTGGCATAGAGTAAGGGTTAAAAAATAAACTATTAAAAAACATTTTATTAAAGTCTTAATGATTCAGAGATTGATTATTTCATTAGAAGATCATCATGCTTTTTCCCTTTTCTTCCTGCCTGCCCACATCACAGCTGCTTGTGAGTTATTATTCCATGAGATAAATAATGAGATAAAATTTAATTCAGATGGCATAGTAACAAAAGTGGGAATAGGATAGGCATTGGAGTCAAACAGGCATGAACTGAGACTCTGAATGGCTTTGGGCAGGTTATGTAACCTCTCTGAGCCTTGCTTTTTACATCCGTAAAATGGGGATAATCATATCTACCTTCTAGACTTCTTACAAGGATTGAAATATGTGTGTATGTGTGTTTGTTCACTTTCTCACACACATACAACTCCTAGCACTATGGTGGGAAAATAGTAGGTAAGTAGAAAAGTACTGAATCAGTTCCAGTAAGAAATATAGTACTCAGCTAAACTAAAGCTTCAGCATCCATCACAATTTATTCTTAAATAATCTTTACTTCCCCAGCTACATTACTACCATGGATGGCCAAAAGAAATCACCTTCACCACAAAGGCCTTGCATCTGGGGCCATCAGATTTAGTTTCCTCCCTTAGGGACAGCTTTGGTGTCAACTGAAGTAGGTGACTCCAGGCTTGTGGGGACCCAGCCTAGCAATACAAATGAGTGGGGGCAGCAGGCAGACCTCTTGGGGATGTTCAAGAGGTGCAGAAGCAGATGATGCTGTAGCTGACACCCTATGACATACTTTCCACCCAATGCCTTGCAGTGCCAAGAGTCAGTGAAACCAAATCAGAGACCAGGATGCCCTTTTTCTTTTCTTCTCTTTTCTTCTCTTTTTTTTTGAGATGGCGTCTTGCTCTATCACCCAGGCTGGAGTGCAGTGGTGCGATCTCAGCTCACTGCAAGCTCCGCCTCCCGGGTTCACGCCATTCTCCTGTCTCAGCCTCCCAAGTAGCTGCTACTACGGGCGCCTGCTGCCACAGCCGGCTAATTTTTTTGTATTTTTAGTAGAGACGGGGTTTCACCGTATTAGATAGGATGGTCTCGATCTCGGGACCTCGTGATCCGCCCACCTTGGCCTCCCAAAGTGCTGGGATTACAAGCGTGAGCCACCGTGCCCGGCCTAGGATGCCCTTTTTCTAACCACTACCTCCACTAGCTAGAAGGGGGAGCTCCAGCTATCACAATGGAAATGACAGGGGTCGATCAGCTGTACAGGATCACATCTTTGAAGGCAAACAGCACAGGCAATATTTTCATTAGGTGCCTTTTGGTAAATCAATAAGCTAAAGGGTCACAGGATGCTGACAGTGATATGACACATGCATTTTTACATAAACATTTGGACTTCATGTTTCTAGTTTAAATATTTTATCCACAGAGATGTCTGAGTCATCTCCTCACATTCTTCCTCCCTTCACTCTCCTTTGAAATAAAGACTATATAAGATGACAACTTTCTAAAGGAAAACATGCAAACGAAAGACAAAAATCCAAAAGTCACATTAACATACCATAAAATATTTGAATATTTGTTTGGACCCCTGGAGACCCACCACATGTCATCCTGAAAGTAGCATGCAGAGATTTATTTTGTATCCTTTTCTACTTCCTGAATAATGCTCCCACTCAAAGTGAAAGGATTCCAATTTCATGGCAGGCTAGAGGGTGTTTTTTCTGAAGCTCCTTACTTAACATCACATTGCATACAACAAAACATACCAGTCAATACCAGTATAACATTTCACTAAAATTTCTGTTGAAGAAGAAATCTTCAGAAAAGGCTCCCTCTTTTTATAAAAGAAATAATTTTTTTAATGGACATTAAAAATCAACTCATTCTGAATTACCATTTTTATGTGAAAGTTTCTGCTATAGACAAAATGGAAAATCAGAGTTTCACTTTATCCGACATCATCCTTAAGAAATGCTTCATACACAGAAGTGTTCTTTTTTCCATATGCCAGCAGCATTATTAAAAAAGAAACAGAAAAAAAGCTCTGGCATCAGTCTTCAATATTGTTGTCTAATTAAATGGCAATGGAGTGGATGCGTAAAAATATGCATTAGAGGTGTGTAATGTGTAATGTGAAGAAGAGTAATCAAAGCCATTCAACAGGATTTAGGAAGGGATTTCAGCTGGCAGCTTACAAGACAGGAGCATATAATTTTGCTAATTTGAAATAGGTATTGTAACGTATAAACATTACTGCTTTGCATATTTTAATGAAAACTGCTTCTACACCAAAATGAATCCTTTAGCTTGAACTCTCTGCATACCACAGAGCTTCTACCTATTATGAGTTCAGCATAAATAAGGAAGGCATGCAAGCTGCATTAAAAGAATGGTCACCTCATTAAAAATAGGTTAAAACCAAGCCCCTATTCCAAGCTACTATAACACCATAAAGTAAGTCTGATGACAGGTGTTGTATTAAATTTTTATATCGCAATGAACTTGTACTCACACAAACCAAATCTGCATGTTTCCCTTGATATACACCTGCAACTTGTTAATTCAAGAATCTTTATTAAGAAAGTATAAATTTAGTAACACCTATAGATTTGTAAAACCCTATTAGCTTGTTTGAGAATCTAGAGTAAATGTATTTGGGGTCTTATTTGCATGGTTTGCAAAGACATGGAAACTACTGATGACTTTTTTCAAAAGGACGTGCTTGCAGATAGCACAGTTCCACAAATTGATGTACGCATATTACCTAGACTTGGAGCCAAAAGAGTTGAGAGAGATTTGGGTCCTGTGTGGAGCTGAGGACATCACTTACCTGCCAGCCTGCTTCTCGCTGAAGTACTTTTTTCCAGTCTTCTTCCAGCCTTGAGGAGGTCTCATCCATTGCTGATGCTGCTTGCACAAACTGGATTCGCCAGCGGCTGTTACTCTCTCTCCTTGCAAGCTTTTACCAAAGCAGCAGCCAGGGCAGTCCAGGGGCAGACTGTCATGGAGAAAATGCCATGCCAGAGGATGAGGGATCGGGCAGGAAGAACCCACCGGGGAACAAATTTGGGACACATGGGGCTACCCAGACAGATGCCAACTGGCCAAGCTGAAGGCCAGCTCAGCCATCAAGTGTCCAGAGATTAGGAACAACCAAGCTCCAGGGCCGATGGACAATGGGTCATTCTTATGCTTGTGGTGTAAAGGTCAGAAGAAGGAAGTGTGCAGGCTTGCTCTATGCTCGAGAAATATGCATTTCTATGTGTGCTCCCGTCTTCTCCTTGCCCCAATACACACACACACACACACACACACACACACACACACACACACACACGCTCATACACAACAGAATTTGCATTGTTCTGCCGGGTTGCATCAGTGGGCTGGTGTATCCTAGAAGAAATAAACTATTTTACATAGTAGCAACACATTTCATTTGAATACATCTCCCCCAAAAAGCAGCGTATGAATCACTCAGCAGCCAGTGAACATGAATAATAGCAAGCTCCTTTGGGTGAAAATAGACTTATTCCCACAGTTGAATTCTGAGCATCTAGAGTCCCTCTCCTTCCCCCATAAGATGTTCTGCAGGCAGGCATTTCAATCCCACTGTGGGCCTCAACCCCTTTTCCAAATCAGTATACAAAATGATCAGAGGCTTTGGTTTGAATGAACTCCTCAAACTTTAGAACTCAAACCCCGTCAATGCTTCACTAGCACTTCACATGCAGAATGATGCTGTCTCCTGATACTAAGAATTGCCCTTCACCCCTAGACGTTCTTATCTAATTGGTCTAAACTAGTGCCCAAGACATTGGGAATTTTTTTAATGCTCTCCAGGTGCACCCAGGATTAGAATCACAAAACTCGGTGCAGAGTTAACATTTAAAATTTCTCTGATGTAATCACTCATCTGATACCTGAATCCCCATGACCCTCCCTATATCACTCAACACGGTAAATGCACTACCTCCCAAGACGGTCCTGTTCCATGGCTGACAATTTTTTTTTTTTTTGAGAAGGAGTCTCACTCTGTCGTCCAGGCTGGAGTGCAGTGGCGCAATCTCGGCTCACTGCAAGCTCCGCCTCCCGGGTTCACGCCATTCTCCTGCCTCAGCCTCTCCGAGTAGCTGGGACTACAGGCGCCCGCCACTACGCCTGGCTAATTTTTTGTATTTTTAGTAGAGACGGGGTTTCACCACGTTAGCCAGGATGGTCTCGATCTCCTGACCACGTGATCTGCCCCCCTCAGCCTCCCAAAGTGCTGGGATTACAAGCGTGAGCCACCGCACCCGGCCTCCATGGCTGACAATTTTTGTCCCAAAATGAATTGATATCCTTCTCCCTGCAACTTCTACCCATGGATGTACTGCTACCTCCCAAGATAGTCCTGTTCCATGGCTGCTAATTTTTGTCTCAAAATGAATCGATATCCTTCTCCCTGCAACTTCTACCCATGGATGTACTGCTACCTCCCAAGACAGTCCTGTTCCATGGCTGAGAATTTTTGTCCCAAAATGAATTGATATCCTTCTCCCTGAAACTTCTACTCATGGATGTACTGCTTCTTAATTCCAGAAGGAATGAGACTAAAGCCTATTCTACAGAACAACCCTTCAGAGATGCAAAGATAGTGGTGCCCCATGCTCCCAAACTTCTACTAAAATGTCTAATTTCCAGATTAAATATTGTTAGGTTCTTCAGAAAATGTAAGATGGTTTCAGGTTACTTCTCCATTCTGGTTGCCAGCCTTGAAATATATTCTACAAGTTCCTATGCTCGCAGAAGTGATCATAATATTCTTGCTATGATCTATTATTGCACACACAGCCAAATGATCACATGCTTCGTTTGAAAAATTGCCACAATATCAACCATAATCATCATAATAAGAGCAATTAACCTTTACTGAGCATGGACCTAGGTGTTCAATGCTGTGCTGAGTGCTTTACTATCCTTGTCTAGCTTACCCTTTACAAACATTCTATGAGGTTATTATTATGCTCCTGATTTACAGATAAAGAATCCAAAAGAGATAAAGACATTTGCCTTGATGATGAGGCCAAGAGTTAGTTCAGATATAACTCCAAGCTCTACTTGATGCTAGTCGATACTCTTTCACTGACGCAGTCTCAGATCCCACTGGCTGTTGTGACGACCATACCTCATTAATACAGCACCTCGGTCAATTATGACACTTGAGTTTGTTCTTATCTGAAGACTATATAGGAACATGCTTTGTAGGCTGTAAACTGTCATACAAACCTAACTTGCCATCATTATCCTTTTAGTAATCACAAGACTATACCTTCCACCTCATCTCTAGTAAAACAGACACATGCAAAACCCTTTACTTGCCCAGTTCCTCCCTTTTACTGAGAATATACAGATGCTTCTCAGAGGTTCTTCTGAGGTGTAAGAGAGAAAGGCCAGAGGACCAAGGTTCCAGAAAATTTCCCCAGAGACTAGTCTCAATGGAAGCCTCACCAGTCATAGGGTTCTTCCCCCATTTCCCTAAATCCTTATCAACAGCATCCCATAAGGACAACTGGGAGCAATTAGTTTTATCATTTGAATTGCACCATCTGCAATGTAGTTATATCTGTTCTTATGGAAGGCAGCACACGAGTGGTTGGAAGCATAGTCTTTGAAGTCAGACTTAGATTTGATTATCAGCTCCATTATTTTCTAACTGTGTCCCTGGGCAGGTTACTCATCTTCTCTGAGACCTGGTTTCCATGTGTGTAAAGGGGAAGTATGCGTTATAGTCTCAGGCACATTATTGTCAACCAGTGTCTAGTTCCCCTCTACTTCCAAGCCCACAGCAAGATAGCATTTCCCTAACCCCCTTAAAATCCAGCAAAACCATATGACTTTTTTTGTCCAAGAAAATGTAAAAGGATGGGTATTAATTCCCAGGGTGGGGGAGTCTTCAATAACAGGCACTTGATTCTCAGCCTGCTCTTTCTCTATTGCAGTGATTGCAGATGCATATGTTGCTAAGCCGTGCCTTAACACAGAGGCAGACAGGAATGCCGAGCCGGTTCTCAAGAACAGGTGCCTTGGAGAGCCACCTGGACCAACAACAGGTATTATGTGAACAAGAAATAAGCTTCCAGTGTTACTAGTTACAACATAAGCTAGCCTATCCAGAACAATACACTTTCCAATACAGAGTTGTTCTGAAAATTAAATTTAAAAAATCTAGCTAGAACATAGATCCCAGGCATTGGGTAGTCCTGTAATATTATTTTAAATAGCTTCCATTACAGGCCCAGTCTGTTCTACCCAGACTCTCACACTTCACTATTTTCTCTTCCTTTTCCAGTCTTGATTTTTCCTGTTCATAAGATACTGGCATTAAGTGTCGCAGTTTCTAAAGATGATGCAGAAAAATGAATTTTAAAAAGAAAGAGCAAAGCATTCAAAAATGCAGTGTGCCTTCGTCTCAGAATCCAAGCTCAGAATAGCATGACTTCCATGCTACCGATCCCTTAGCAAGGAAATTAATGAAAGCAAAATGAAGCATCAAATAATAAATGTAGCTCTGTATGAATTCAATGCTGATAAAAAAAAGTACATGTCTCCAAATTGGAAACATAATGAGAACATACATGAATACAGGAGCTTATTAAACAGGATAGCTTTCATTCACTGTTCTTAAATCAAGCACTAAAAAAAGAATAGGTTTTTTCTTCTTTGTTGGATGTTTTAATTAAATGAAGGAGAAACTATAAAAATAAACATCAAGGAAAGTATATATAATGACTCCGGCCAAACCACGACACTGACATTTCAAGAACTCTAAGTCTTTTATTTCAAGCTCTTGTGCTTCTTAACACCACACAAACTTGAGCTTGCTCGAGGATACCACTGGGAGATTCTTTTTTTAAAATGTTTTCAAATGCAAGTGCTAATAACTAAATGTATGTGGGAGTCCTAACCCCCATTACTTTAGAATGTGACCCTTATTTAGAAATAGGGTCTTTTTTTTTTTCCTGAGACAGAGTCTCACTCTGTCGCCCAGGATGGAGTGCAGTGGCGCGATCTTGGCTCACTACAACCTGTGCCTCCCGGGTTCAAGCAATTCTCCTGCCTCAGCCTCCCGAGTAGCTGGGACTACAGGCGCACACAAACATGCCGGCTAATTTTTGTATTTTTAGTAGAGGCAGGGTTTCACCATGTTGCTCAGGCAGGTCTCGAACTCCTGACCTCAAGTGATCTGTCCACCTCAGCCTCCCAAAGTGCTGAGATTGCAGATTGCAGGCATAAGCCACCATACCCGGCCAAAGTTAGAGTCTTTACAAAGGGAATAAAACTGAAATGAGGTCATTAGAGTGGGCTTTAATCCAATATGATTGATGTCCTTATAAAAAGGGGAAAATTGGGTCACAGAGACAGATGTAGACAGGGAGAAGGCCATATGAGGGTAAGGACAGATTCAGGGTGATGCATCTACAAGCCATGGATTTCCAGCAACCACCAGAACCTAGGAGAGAGGCAGTGTCCTAGTCCACTTGTGCTGCTGTAACAGAATACCTCAGTCTTGGTAATTTATGAAGAACAGAAACTTATTTCTTGCCATTCTGGAGGCTGGGATATCCAAAACCAAGGCACCAGCAGGTCCAATTGTCCAGTGAGGGCTGCTTCTCTGGAGGGCAGGAATGCTGTGTGCTCACTTGGCAAAACAGCAAGTGACTGAACTGTGTGAAGCCACTTCTATGAGGGACTTAATCACATTCACAAGGGAGGAGCCCTCACAGCAGCCTCATCACCTCTTAAAGGCCTCACCTCTTAGTACTATCATGTTAACCACAACTGAATTTTGAAAAGGATCTGTTCAAACCATAGCAGGCATGATATGGTTTGGATTTGTGTCCCCACCCAAATCTCGCTTGAATTGGAGGAGGGGCCTGGTAGGAGGTGATTGGATCATGGAGGTGGATTTTCCCCTTGCTGTTCTCAGGATAGTGAGTTTTCATGAGATCTGATGGTTTAAAAGTGTGTGGCACTTCCCTCTTCGCTCTCTCTCTCTTCTGCCACCATGCAAAGAAGGCTCTTGCTTCCCCTTCGCCTTTCACCATGATCATCAATTTCCTGGGGCCTCCTAGCAATGCTTCCTGTTAAGCCTGCATAACTGAGAGTCAATTAAACCTCTTTTCTTCATAAATTACCCAGTCTCAGTTAGTTCTTTAGAGCAGTGTGAGAATGGACTAATACAAGGCACGAATAGATTCTCTCTCACAGCCCTTGGAAGGAATCAATTCTGTCAACAAACCATGATCTTAGACTTCTAGCCTCTAGAACTGTGAGACAATACATTTCTGTTGTCAACACCATCCACTTTGTAGTACTTTGTTACCACAGCTCTAGCAAACTAATACACTCTGAGTTAAAAAATAAAATAAATTTTGAAATAAAGTAAAAGTCATGGCGAGAATGTAATATTTAAGTAAACTAGATACCTTACAAAAACTTCTACTCTACCATTTCTTGCCTCAGAATAAACAACACACTTTCAGTACGTCAGGAGTGTGGGCCTGCAGTCATGCAGTTAAGCTGCTGGTACCATATGAAATTTAATGTCAAATTGATGCCAAAAAGTAATGGAAAACCTTTTCCTTACCCACTGTTTTTCCCTCCAGATAAGCAGCATATTAAGAATATGCTGACTAATAAGAAATAGAGTTTTAGAATTTGTAACATTTTCCTTATGAAAAAGTTATACATATATGAAAAATCTATACAAAGTGCATCAGTCAGTCCTCCCTGATTTAAGATAAATTCCTTTAGCTTATAGGATAAAAATGGGTTAAGCCAGGCACAGTGACTCACTCCTATAATCCCAGTGCTTTGGGAGGCTGAGGTGGGAGGATTGCTTGAGCCTAAGAATTTGAGGTCACAGTAAGCTATGATGGTGCCATGGCGCTCCAGCCTGGGCAACAGAGTGAGACCCTGTCTCAACAACGGGGAAGGGGGGGAAGGTGGTTAAGACCTCATTGTAAGAATCAAGCAACTAAAAAATAGTTTTCCAGGTAAATTAAAACATGCATGCCACAGTCCTAAATGCTGGTAAAAGATGATACTTTACCCTGCTCTGTTAGATGCAAATATTCAATCTAGAGGAGAAAACAAAAAAGTTTGGGGTGAAGGGAGCAGGAAGATAGTGAGAAAATTAAGTTCAGAGCCAAGGAGTCCCCAGGCATGGAAGAAATGGATGATCTTTCACCTACCCATGGGATTTTGTACACACTTGCACTTAACAACTATGATAGAATTTTTATGAGTCCCTACTGCCCATGTTATACATTTCCACTTTAACTTCACCTCAATGAAATTATCCTAGACATGAATAGGTATGTTTTCCCATAGATTTCACTTCCGCTTTTTGTTTTTAGGTGGGTTTTTTTTTTCATTAGATGCCAATAGCAAGGTATTTACCTTCAGAAATTCGCTTCACCAACAAATTCTAATCACGTATCAAACCCACACTGCTGGAGGTGGCTATAGATTAACTCTATAATAAAACAAATAGATCCAAAAAAATTTCTGTCCTAAGAGTGATACATCAGAAAACTATGAATTCCAGCACTGTAGTCATTGTATTTCAGAAGGTGGGGAAATAGAGTACTGGCTTCCAGTTCACTGTTGCCCTGGAACAGTGACGCTCACCATTCTCTCCGTAAAATACCTAACCTGAACTGCAGTGACACCCATGGTTTTATGGCCAGTTGAACACCTGTGGCTGGTGGAGTGAAGACTCTCTGGTCTACTTGTGTCTCTTGGCTCCCATGTACTGACTTGTAGGCTTACCAAGATTCATTTGCATTTGTCCCAATCCTGTTATTGCTAATTGTACCTGTTAATATAATTACATAATTCAATTAAACAATTATATCTATAAAATATGAGTTTGAATAGAAAAAAAAGTTGCTGCTTTCATGAAACAAGTCAAATGATTTGGAAAGAAAAGTTGCTTTTCAAAAAGTTGTTATTGGAGGGCCAGGAATCCTAAAAACCTATACAGATTGTGTACTCAGGTTGTTGGACATTGTCTTTAAATTCTTGATTCACTTTAGAGAAACTAAAACTAAAATTTGTAGAGTTACTTTAAGGCTATGGCTTACACGGAAAAAACTTCAGAATTTCTCTTTGTGAATCCATATTTAGAGAAAAGGCCTCGGCTCCACAGCAAAATAGTGGCAAATAAATGTGCATTTATATGTTTTAAGCAAAAGTCAAATGTTTTGTGTCTGCATATCATTTATGATTTCCCAATTTAATTTATGTGATTAACCAGTGAACTACCATTTTCAATTGTATAGAATAAGAAAGCTTCTATTACAAAAAAAGAACATAATAAACCAGAAAGGACTTTTTCTTAACCTACACATAATGAACACAGATAGAAAGCAAAAGACCCAAATATTCAAGCCAAGAAACAGAATCCATTTCAATACTTAACTGTACTTATATCACTTAAGTGAGAAATAACCTGGCTGTCACTACAAACATTAAATTTTGTATGAATCTGAGCCAGGTAGATGCCAATTAATTACTGCATGGCATTACTATGTCTTTCTATAACTGTGTAATAATACCAACTGACTATGATCAGAAGGATTTAGTAGACATTTATTAATGGAAATCAGATGACTTCATCCACAGTGTCTAAATTACTTTGATATGTTTGTTTGTGCCCGAAGCAAAATAATGTAATAAAAAAACAACATATAGATGAGAACCTCAATTTTTCTCTACATATGAATCTGTCACTGATTTGCAAAGAATCAAATATAAGTCCAACCAGGTGAAGACATTCAATACATCATCCTTCCCAATTCGATATAAAACTAATATTGGCCTTTCCAGTATGTTTATATCCTGTTCCTAACTTTGTGATATGCTGGGCATCAAGAGAGCCCAGAGACACAGAGTATTGCCTTAGCAAATGTTAATCCCAGCAGAGATAAATTACAGAATACTGTCTTTAAAGTTTCCTTTAAAGACTATCTTAAGTCATAAGCCCCCAGAAATCATCAATAAACTAATGAGTAGAGTGGGAATGCAGATCTTATAACTAGAGTGAATGAAAAACAAAACGGCTATATGATACATTTGAGGGAAGCTGGAAACTTCTTCGCCTCATTCTCTCCCTCCTGAAAAAAAAAAAAAAAAAAAGGCCCCCAGCAGTCTAAAAATCCCACCTGCCATATCTTTTGGTTTTAAAACCTTTTCTGTCATTGTCTATGAAATTCAAACACTCCTAGGAGGGGTAGCCTGAAGCTTTATCTTCTGATATTGTGTTACAAGTTATTTTCCGGTTTAGCTTGGAGAGCAGGACTCTGCACCCAGGCAAGGAGCGCGGATGGGATGAAAGGAGCCTTAAAAATGGCTAGGTGAGAGGAGCTGGGGGATTGCTAAACTCCCCCAGGCACAAATTGATTTACAAAATATGAATTTAAAGGTTCTGGAAAACTGGGACCTTAGAAATGACCAAATTCTTTTGATTGCAGATTATTAGAAACTACCCAATTGGTTTACATACTTGTAACATAACTAGGTTCTTGTGGCTGTTGTAAAATGTAAATTGGGGAGGGGATATGGGATGTTTCTTCCCTCTCCATTTACTCCTAATACCAACATCTTAATGTGAGGGGAACCTCAGATAGGGTTCAAGAATTTCAAAATGGGAGAGAACTAAGACGGCAATTTGGGAGGTGAGCTAAGGCTGCATTACTCAAAGAGGTACAGACCAGAATCACTTAGGAGCTTGTTAGAAATGAACAATGAGAACACTTGGACACAGGAAGGGGAACATCACACACCGGGGCCTGTTGTGGGGTGGGGGGAGGGGGGAGGGATAGCATTACGAGATACACCTAATGTAAATGACGAGTTAATGGTTGCAGCACACCAACATAGCACATGTGTACATATGTAACAAACCTGCACGTTGTACACACGTACCCTAGAACTTAAAGTATAATTTACATATATTAATTTATATATATAAATTATATATATATTTATATATAATTTATATATATAAATATAGCATATATAATATATAATAATATATATATATAATAAATATAACATATATTATATATAAATATATAATTATATATATAATTTATATTTATAATTATATATAAATTATAAATATAAATTATATATGTAAATTATAAATATATATATAAAGCAGAATCTCAGGCCACTCCAGACCTACACTATTTTATTTTCATTTTAACAAGGCTGACTCATTAAGTTTAAGAAGCAATGGGCTAGGGACACTTACCTTGAAGGGCTATTTGCATATGAAGCTTTATTTCTTTATTTTTAACCTAGAGCACAGGCTTAGGGTGGATTTGGAACAGAATGACTGATCAACATTATGGGGAAGAACTTAGCCCCCTACCAAGAAACTGCTTGTTACTACCTCTGGAGCACTTTCTCAGGGATCTCATTTTTCAAAATTCTACAAGGATTTTTAGAGGCATGATCCAGTAGGTGCAAATGGCAGGACTCCAGCCCTTAAATCACCCAACACCTTCGACATACATGGCTATTCCACTTATTAGTTCAGAAAAACAGCTGATGACAAGTGCATGACGCCGCCTCTGGACGTTCAGATGACTGATTTTGTATAAATCAATATTGAGTGCCACAAAATGTCAGAAAATACCAAATGAGGAGAAAAGAATCAATAGATAACCCTGGAATTAAATGAGTGATGAATAATCTTTACCAACTAAAATAAATGATGAAAACCAGGTTAAAGCAATATCAAGGGTCTAGCATAAAACCACAAAAAAATATATAATTTACAGGTAAGGCCACTTGCAAGTAACATGGCTGTTCATTTTTTTTTTCCCAGAAAAGCATTATGACAGGAACTACAAAATAAGAGTTGAATTCATACTTCCTAGCTTCTGTCTAAACAGCCATAATTTTTTAAGGTTCTACAACAAATAAATCACAATTTACAGGTGCAGACCATGTATTAACCTAACATCCATAAAACTGAGCATGTATTTGCTTAACACTTTCAGGGAGGAGGTGGTAAGAGTAGAAAGACAAATTCTATGATTCATTTAATTTACTTTTGATAGGGTTTGGATCTGCATCTGCACCCAAATCTCATGTCGAATTGTAATCTCCACTGTTGGAGGTGGGGCCTGGTGGGAGGTGATTGGATCATGGAGGTGGTTTCTAATGGATTAGCACCATCCCCCTAGTGCTGTCTTGTAATAGAGTTCTCACAAGATCTGGTTGTTTAAAAGTATGTAGCACCTTCAGCCCCTTTCTTCCTGCTCCAGCAATGTGAAAACGGTGACTGCTTCTACTGCACCTTCTGCCATGATTGTAAGTTTCCTGAGGTCTCACCAGCCACGCTTCCTGTACAGTCTGCAGAACTGTGAGCCAATTAAACCTCTTTTCTGTATAAATAACTAAGTCTCAGGTATTTCTTTATAGCAATGCAAGAATGGACTAATACAACTTTATTTCAGATTTTAAGTGTGCCTATCAGATATGTTCTCCGCATGAAGAAATGATAAATATTTGAAGTAACAGTTACCCTAATTACCTAATTATCATTACACATTGTACACACGTAACAAAATACCACATGTACCCCATACATGTGTAAAATTATAAGGTATCCATTTTTTAAGAAAAATGTAAATTTATAAACAGACCAAACTGGATTTCAGAATTCAAATTCAAATGTGTTTCCAAGTCTGAAACTGACATCATAGATACACCCAGTGCTGTAATAGAAATCAAGATAAATGTCTTTCTTCATGAGTAAACAGATGCAAAGTCATGTTTTTACATCATTTTTGTTTTGTCGCAGAATACGTTCATGGATTCAAAAAGCACAAATTAAATACCTACTGTGTGCTAAGAATGGTGCTAGGTACTAACGATTGAGAGATGAGAAAAACACATACAAGCCCACATGGTCTTGTGAGAGGGAAAGACAGATAAGCAACCATTACAGCTGCAAGTAAGATCAGCTCTCTGGGCAGGAGAATACGGCTGCATGACCCCAGGGATCCGTCCTATCCCAACCCCCTGCCCCAACATAGCTCAGCTCCAATAATCACCATTCTTGTCACAGCGTCCTTGGAGAAGAACAGCATGGAGATCCTATCCCACCTTTAGTGGGTGCCACTAAAACAAGAGTATCGTGGTGGTATTTAAAATACAATAGTTTCTAAAATGTTTCACTTCAATACAGACCACACAGGACAGGGAAAAATTCATGGTACCCTAATCTATAGATTCCTGTCTTTTTTTTCCAGGCTCATTTCCAAATCCAAATATCCATGGATACCTACACAACATTGATGTCCACACAGGCTAATAAACTCTCCTCATCTAGACTTCAGTCACTGATTTGTATGAACAGAGAAATTTGGGGACAAGAGTCCTTCTGATCTAATAGCTCCTGAGGCCCTGTTTCTTCCAGGGTCCCCTTTGGAGGTAAGACAATTCCAGAGCAGCTGGCATGTTAAGTCTTTCTGAATTGCATTTAACAGCAAAGAGACGCAAAACTACATCTTCTTTTAGAAGGCTTATGGAGTGGGTGGGGATTGTATTTCTTGGACTTGGGCAGAAAGAGTGCTATCTGGGAACTTTTGATTTCCACCTCATTGGAAACATCCTCAAATACTTCCAGTTGAGGTTCTATCTTCCTGGTAGGGATTGTGGGCTGCTCTTATTTATAGAGGAACGGCAGGGAGGCAAAGAGTGGGAGGCCTCTTCTCCAGAAGGCAGCCCACATGGAGCACAGATACAACACTTGTAGATACAACTTCCCAGCTAAAGCCGAGGCTGCCATCCCACTGAAAACAACACTGCGAATCAGGACTGTGAACAGATTTAGAAACCAAATTAAGCCAAGTCTGCCCTGGAGATGGTTGTTAAACCATAGTAAACATATCAAACTAGGGGCTTGAAATCATGCCACCTTGCCAGAAATTGCCCTGGCCTCACTCTTTGTTACAAAGATAAGCTCAGAGGCTCAAAAATGTTGACCAGGTGCAACACGCCATGTGCTTCAATGTCTAAAACAATTCTGTATGATATCACCATCATTCCCATTTTGCAGATGAGGACACCGAAGCATGGGAAAGTAGAATAAGTTCCAAAAGTTTTCATGGCTTTGAAAGGGGGAAGCCTTGGCCGAGTGGGTAGTTCCAGAGCCCTCTCCATTAGCCACACTCTCAACTGCCTTCCCTTCTCAATCAGCTCCTCAACAAAAGACTCAAGGTGGTATTGGCACCTGGCACCAGATTAAAGACTCACTTCAGGGACTTCTGCAACCCACATCCCAGATGCTGATAATATAGAGGTCCACCCAAAACAAATGGAAATGTGGAGCCTGAAGGTGTGTAGGATACAGAAAAGTATGAAAGAGCACCCAGGACAGAGAGCCTCAGAGCCCTTCAACACAGAGCCCTCGGGCTCACAGCTGCTGCAAGAAGCGCTAGTCTCTCCTTCTGGTCCAATGAGTACTCACAAAGTTGTTTTGCTTTTAAGATGCGCTTAATGCCTTCTTCCAAAAAAAAAAAAAAAAAAAAAAAAAAAAGCCTCGTCAGTATAAAATGAACCGGAATTATAGCTGC
Organism: Symphalangus syndactylus; assembly: GCF_028878055.3. Classification (NCBI taxonomy): domain Eukaryota; kingdom Metazoa; phylum Chordata; class Mammalia; order Primates; family Hylobatidae; genus Symphalangus; species Symphalangus syndactylus. The sequence continues at coordinate 31,876,747 of NC_072438.2, forward strand.
CGCTTTGATGCTGTGTGTTATTTTTGGCTGAGTGTCCTGCTCTTCTGGAGGCTGTTGGTAGGGTGCTGAAGCCTACTCTAGTAACACAGGCTGACTGCTGTCCCCAAAGGACCCCGAGGAAAACAAGAGGAACTATCTCGCAGTCTTCAGCAGACAGGGGAGGTTTAACATAAATAAACTCCCACTTAACGTTTTCTCCAAAAAGCATCCATTCATTATCTTTATTTCCAACACAGTATTTATGAATTTCCTTTCAGCCGGGCCCGTCAGGCCAAACGTCACCACTCCGTGGTGAAACATCATGTGCATTTTCTTTTCCTCCCAGGAAGATTAAGGCCAATGAATAAAAGAAAGGGGGATGTGGCCCCTATATTTAGCTCTCCTCACAACATCATGTCTCACAGGTATTAAAAATAGACTCAAATCACTTGAAGACATTCTGAAAAATCAAAGACAGAATAGCTTTCCAAGAGGAAGTTTTACATGTTTTCTGCTTTCTTCCTAGTTGAGTTCCACTAGTGAGATGTTTAAGCAGCAAAAGCTCCTTAACAGTAGAGTGGGCGCCCTCTTCGTGGAGGCCAGGCCTGGGTGGCTATAGGGGTTTATCACATACTTTACCTCCTACTCATCCTTCTTGTAGCTTCAGTGCTTTGTGGACTGTATTTTAAGAGAGATCTGTGCAGGTCCTTGGTAAAAAGTGTGAAATAGGCTGTGTGGAAAAAGTCTCCTCTGTCCACAACCTTTCCCCCACTCAGGCTCTGACACTCCCAAGTTCCCTGTCAGAGAGAAATCAGCTCAGATTCAATTCACTGAACAAATACGTGTTATTTGTGATCTGCCAGGCACAGTGCCAGGCAAGGCAAAGGGAGAAGAGGGGAGCAAAGGATGGACCGTCCTTGTTAGAGTGGGTGCCAGGTAATTCCACAAGGAAGTAGAGCTTCCAGAGGACCATGGACAACACAATTCAAAGAGAGAGCTGACATCTCATCAGAAGGGATCAGAAGGAACATCAAACTGGAGGAAGCATGTGAATCAGACAATAAAGACAAAAGCAGGAATGGGGCTGTTTGTATACCTGTGTCCAGCTGTGGAGGAAGGTCAACAATTAGGTTGGTGCAATGCCTCTCCCCAAAAATATATGCCCAGTAAACCCTGAGGAAAAAGCCTTTTACAGCTAAAGAAAGGAATCTACAGTTGGAGAAATCACACAGTACTTAAAAATGTAGCCTCTTTCAAATACTGCAGTTCACCAGCTGTGTAACTTTGGGCAATTTACTTCCCTTCCCTGAGCCTCAATTTCGTCATCTGGAAAATGGGGATCATACTTCACTGGGCTGATGTGCATATTAAATCATAGTGTGAATATGCAATGCCCATGTATGGCATGTGGTTCAAGGTGAGCACTCAATGAATGGATGTAACTCACTCATGTGGGAGCTATTTACATTGGAACATGTTTCTAATATGCCTCGAGTCACACACAGCACCCACTCTTCTGGCAGAAAGGCTTGATTAACACTAGAGCACAGTGAAGGTAACATAGTGTGGACTTTGCTTATAAAATTGTGTAATTTTCGGACTTCTTTATGGTTTATCCCATGTTACAGAGGAAGAAAACAGCCACTACCAGTTTCCAATGACCCAAGCAAATACACAACCTTGAAAAGGCAAAACTTCTAATGGGACTTTACTTCAATCCTTGACTGGGCAGCTCATCACACTTTGGGATCACTCATCGAGTTTGGTGAAAAGCTAGAGGGAGGTATTTTCCAACCTAAGGTAAGAGATAAAAGGGCCTGAGGAGGTTAGCAGTAAGGGAATGGAAATAGCAGGGGCGAAAATCTATGTTTATGAAATAGTCCAGTGTTTCTCAAACCTTCCTGTTGACACAGATCTTCTGGGTATCTTGTTTCAGTGCAGACTCTGATTCAGTATGTCTGGAGTGGTGCCCAGAACTCTGCATTCTCATGGGCTCCTCCATGATGCCTATGTTACTCGTTCATGGACCACCCTTGTATAATAAGTGGATGGTGTTTGTGTAGAGCCTAAGAAAGGGTTGAGTGGGGGAACCAGGAAATCCCCAAATAAAGGAAGAGAAGCTTGAGAGAAGAGTGATATCCAAACAAGATGGCAAGAAGACTAGATGATTTGAGGAGCAGCCAAGCCGGAGATGTAAATACAGAGACATGGTGTCCAAGGGTAAGGTTTTCGGAGAAGAGGCCCCAGCTCACGAAGTTCCAGTGCATTACTCACTTTGGCTGTGAGTCACTCACAGCCTTTCAGAATTGTTGACGGCAAACATTTTGGAGAGTGCTGCGATAAAGGAATGTGCTCACAGCCATTAACTATGAAGCACTAACTCATTTCAGCAGCCTGACACAAATTATGCTACACAGTTGAAAAATAGCTATTGATCAGTCCCTTCTTTCTGGTGCCTTCCAATACCCCAGATCAGCACTTCCATTCGTTTCCCCACCCCCAGATGCCCTCACACACCTAGTTAGATCCTGCCCAAGCCAAAAAAGATGCCTGCAGACTTTATTTTCTTCTAGATTTTGCCTTTAATAAAACAAGCCCAGAAAGAGGCAAACTGAAAGATGCCTCCTTTAAGTTTCTCCACGTATCTGTTTCCTATGAATTTCCCAGTCTTTTTTTCTTCTATACTCATTATAGACACAAAGGCAACAAATCAACTGATCTATCATTTCCTGGGCTAGAAGATAAGAAACGAAGAGGGCATGAAAAGGACAGAATATGAAATTAGGTTTTAAAGAATTGAACCTGATTCAGGGACAGGTCGAATGGCAACACTTTGAGCAACTTCAAGTAGCAACTAGAGCCTCAACAGAAAAAGGAAGCCCAGGGTCTTTCAAGAATCGTCCCTAGTTTCCTTCTTAATCTCAAGAGAAACTAAAGAGGCATGTAGATCTTCTATGGCAGACTGATTACAAAGAAGTCCCCGATTCTCTGTCCCTCCCTGTATCTATTTCCCTTGCCATGTGACTCTGCAATGACTCCCACCATATGAGGTAGTTTAGTTGATTTCCCCACCCTTTGAATCTCAGCTGCCTTGCCCCTTGCTTTAGCCAGTAGACTGGCAAAGGTACCTTGTCCCTTGCTTCGGTCAATAGTCTTAAAGCAAAGCCAAGGGCATCCTTGCTCACATGACCTGCCAGCCCCCAGCTGACCCACCAGCTGGCTCAGATGCAAGAGTGAGCCCAGCTGAGATCAGCAGAGCCTGGCCTAGCAGCAGAACTGCATAGAAAACCCTTAGATCATGAGCAATAATAAATGGTGGTTGCTTCAAGCCATCAAGTTTTAGAGTGCTTTGTGATATTGCATTATTTGGCAAAAAGTAACTGACATAGCTTCCTTTGGAAAAGCCATGATAAAAAGGCCAGGTATACAAATAATTCCAACATGGCATTGGTTTTCCTCTGACAAAATTATTAATGAACACAAATACATTGTAATAGCATAATTGCATCATTTATAAACACAAAAACACATTAGGAAATTGGATAATAAAAGCACATTCCTATATTACTTTTCATTTTGCAAATGGTTGAATCTATTAATTAATATACTATATTCACTTGTGTAACTTTTTAAGGTTTTCTAGACTTCAAATTGAGTCAATCATTTCTTCTTTTGTGCATTCATTTGTTAAAGATTATAATGAACTGATTTGTGAGTTGGGTACAATAGTAGCTCTGAAGATGAATAACACATTGATCCCTGATCTCAAATGACTTCCATCTAGTAGGGTTGACAAAGACACATACTCCAAGATTATTAATGAATGGCAGGGGTATTTCAGGTTCTTTCTGTCATCTCTATTATTTTCAATCTGGCCCACCTTACCAGGTCCAGATGAAATAGTCTTTTCTCTTTCACATCTTCTTTACTACCAGCCTTATTTTTTCCCCAGCTATAAGTAGACCTTCTCAGCTTCAAAAACACAATTTGGAAGATGTAGAGCAGGTTCAGACAATAGTCTAGGGCAGTCACAAAATTTAAGGTTAAAAGGAAAGCTTAATACTGGATAGATTATGAAGGGCCTTGAATATCAGTTGTTGTTGTGTGTAGTTGGTTCTGCAGGCAACAGGAAGCCATGGAGGACTTCTGAAAGAGGGAGTGAAGTAGCCAAAGCTATCATTTAGAAAGGATGATTAGCTTCAAGCCCTTGCTATAGTATCATGGAAACCTAGGGTGATAGAGTTTCAGAATGGATGAGACTGTCAATTGCAGATGCTGCATAGAGATCAAAGAGGATGCAAAATTTATTGGGTTTGCCAAGTAGATAGCCACTGGTGACACTGGAAGGAAAAAATTCAATAGAACACAAAAGGGGAAGGAAATAGAGCAGGTGGATAAGACTGTTCTCTACTTCAAATTTTTCTATGGAGAAGGCAGTTGTGATTGACTATTTACAAAGAGAATTTGAGGATGCACAGCCTTTGTCGGAAGATTAGAGTCAGTCTCTTTCCCATATGCCTAAATTGCCTTGGTTAGCTTAAAAAAGCTAAGAAGCTCTAGTATTTCTCTGAATGCCTTCGAGGGTGCTCCTGGGGGAGAAGAGAGGGTTGAGGTCTCGAGGGACATATGCTGAGAGTATCCAGACATCTTGCTCCCATTTCAACAAACTTAATCCCAATTATCTTCCTTATGTACAAGTGTTCTTAGCTGAATTTCATTGGGAAAAACTAGAGTTTCTTTTACGGATTAAAAAATAATTTTATTAATTTTAAAACCATTAGGCCAAATAATTTCCACAATCCACTCTAGTTCTAAGATAAATATTACTATACTAATTATTTTTCAATACTTAGAATGAGAAGAAAATCAGGAGGTGGGCACCTAACATCTCTTGAGCCTATTATATATAGGTTAGGCAATGTGCTGTATCCTGTCCATCCATGGACCACGCATTGAATTCACAACACAGCTCTCTGCAGGAGGAATCATTACCTCCATTCTGCAGATGAAGAAATTGAGGCCCAGAAAGATCAAATAAGTTGCACAAGATCTCAGCGCTGAATCCAGAGCCTGGACTCTTGACCAGTAAGTCACAGCTGTGCACATTTTCATGAACACCCAGTGGAGCCTGGGGTTCATCCATGAGTTCTCAAGGTTCACTGAATTTGCATTTCTGGGAGCACATACAGCAGTAACTTTGGCCAGAAGATGCTACTAAACTTAGGGGGAAAAAAGGATGTGTTGAGAGAAAAAGATGGGAAGAGGAAGGTTTAAAATACCGGAAAGAATTAGAAAAAAGTACTAGTGAATTTTGGACCTTGGAAATATTGGTAAAAACAAATCCTAATGTGGGAGCTATAAAAATCACACACACACATACACACCACACAAACACACACACACACACACACACACACCTGAGACCATAAATGCCATTGCTAGAAAGGATATGTAGGTAACAGAAAGGTACTTTTTACCCTAGGCTGAAATTGATTTTCATTTGGAAAATCTAAACTTATTGGTAATAATTGATGATTAAAATACAGCCCCCAGCAGGCCTTGTCTAGTCTGCCTTATTTAAAATTTCACATTTCCCCAACTCCTTATACCCCATCTACTTTATTTCTCTCCATAGCATTTAACACCATTTCATTTTATATATATATAGACACACACATACTTTTATTCATTTGCTTATCACCTCTCTCCATAAGAATGCAACTTCTGTGGATTGGGGGTTGGGGGTGGGAAGGAGGCTTAGCATTACTTTTGTGGTTATTCACTTTGTATCTCTAGCATCTGCCATAATATCTGGCTCCTAGGAGGCACTGGATAAATATTTGTTGAACAAATGAATGTGTTACTTCATCATGGTATTTATGGAATAAACCTTCATATCTATTCATTCCCATCCCAACTTACAGCATCTGAAATGTTAGAGTCTCCATCAATTACAAGTCTATTTAGCATTTATATGGCACTTCATATTTAAAACTCACTGTTCAATTATTGATCCCCACAATCGACCTTGAAAATAGATCCTGAGTAGTAGAGTGTCCCATGCCACATTCCCTTCCTAGGCTTCCCCACAGGTGTAAGCAAAGGGCTGGGAAGGAGGAATAAGTTCAAGGATGAGGGGCAGGAAGGCAAGGCATGTGTTCTTGAAAATGCATTCCGTGGTCTACCTTTGCCTCCTTAGAAGTGGTGGAGCAGGGCCAAGATCCTCTCCTCCAGCTGCTGCAGATGGGCTCAGCATCCCCACAGAGGAGGTGGAGAAGAAAGAAACCCCAGGAGCCTAGAGAGGAAGTGAGGCATGAGGGGAGGAGGAACCCCCAGCAGCCATCCTCCAGCAGGGGTCTCTGACTCTGCCCTATAAGCTCTCCATCTTTTTACAGGTGAAGACCAGACTGTACTTCCTTCCACACGACTTATTTGCCCTGCTCCAGTGCTCAGCTGTCTACCACAGCAAGCCTGAACTCCTTGGCCTGAATTCCAGGGCCCTCACCTAGCCATCTGGTCTACCCCACCCATTTCGAGCCCAACTTAGCCTTAGGTAAGAAGATCAATGGACACATTGTGTATGGAGATGACGCAAATGTAGTTTAAAACACCACGAGATTTTAATTTAAGAGCTCAATAAGCTATGCTTCACTTACAAATATCTCAATCTGTGGTTTTTAGGATGAGGTTGCCCTTAGCAACTCAGATGAAATCAGATAGATACCTGAATTGCCATATTAAACAAACACCTGTCTAAATCACTTAATTTAGTGCTGTGGGACTTAAAAGTCTCAGCTCCTACTCTACCAACTCCTGCCCCAGCTCTGCAAGAAAGATCACCAAATGGTCAACAGGAAAATAATCAACAGGAAAGAAGGCCCAGGTGTTGGTAGCCAAATAGGCAGCTGGGGACATGGCGAGAAACATAAGTAAAAACAATGAGGTCCTTTTCATGAACTTGGTACAATAATGGCCAGTTTTGGAAAATTCCAAACATACAAGGTGCAAAAAAAGTTATTCTTGATGTAAAAGGAAAGAGAACTAGCGTTTGACAAGCACATTAAACATCTCCAATGTGCCCAGCACTATGCAAGCTCAGCACATTCATCATCTTAAACTTCTCAAGAACCCAATGAGATATAGGTTATATCTATCTTCATTTTCAAAAGGGAAGCTGAAAAAGGCTCAGAAATGTTTAGTATCTCGCTTAAGGTCCTACAGTTAAAACATGAAAGAAACATGTCTGAAAACCAGGACTTCTGACTTTTAAGCCCAGTACTAGATATTCTGGTAGGTCATTCTACATAAATAACTTAAATACTATTTTATTTCACACTGACTTTAACTTTTTGATCATTTCTTATTTTAGCAGCTACACAGAGAAGGCATTTTAAGATATTTAATCTCTCTTTGTTGTTACTCTGAGGTCACACATCTTGCATTGCCCTAGGGAGATTATTGCAAACGTTACTTATTACAATACTGTTTGGACTCTGTGTATTTATTAAACACCTATTGATTGTTAATAGAGATTCCTAGTTGATGAAATGAGTGGGAGAGCCAGCTTTCTTTCTTCATTGTTGTGTATATTGACTTCATTATTTGAAGCCTTCATCTCAGACTCATGAACATTCTCCACACATACTTGATTCAAAGACATGTTCTCTCTACTGAAGTTGCTAATCTTCAGTAGGTCATACATTATATACACATAGCTAGTAAATACATTTAAAAAGATATTTTTTGACACACATAAATTCACACTGCATGATACTTCCTGCAAGAAACTTCCAAACAACTAACTTGCTACCAGATTGTTAATAAAAATGTTGTGGAAACTGCTTCTAAAGGATGGCAATTAGCTACAATGATCAGACAAAACATGGTTTCACATTAAATTAAATTGATATTTAAATGTAATTGTTTTTAGCTCTGTGGTGTCAAGGTACTACATAAATCCATTATTACTACTATTTAAAAGTAGTAGTAACAGCCACAATAACTCAACCAAATTTTCGAAGATTGTGAATTGCAGTGCCCCAAAGAAGCTAATTGCATGCGTAGGAGGTGGGTTAACTCTTTCAAGCCACTTGGGATTGTTTGATGATAGTTCTTGAAAGAGTTAATTGCCTTCTAAAATGGCTCCCAGTGGAGACAGTCAACACACACGTGCATGTGCACACATATAGCCACACATATACAGCTCTGAAGAAACATATTAATTTACAATTAGCTAGATTAACTCTGCCCAGATAGTTTTACTTCATTTACAACTAACTGAAATGTCAACACATTATTAAGAGAACTATTAACAACTCAAATATGAAGTTATTCTTGACTTTAGACAAACAAACAATAGAATAAAGCCTTTGGAAGACAGTAGTAGGCTTTGCTATGAGGAAAGTTTAGAGAAGTAGAATGATTTCTAAATGGGTAGAGTTTGTCCATTCTGCTTTGCCTAAATATGAATTAAAATCTCTAAGTCAGGAATGGCAAACTCCAAAGTTTTTTCATTGTCAGCCAAGGAATATAAATGACTCAAGTACTGCCAATGTAAGACAGTAGGGAATGATAGTGACTGTGGCAAACTGAAGAGGGCATGTCTAATCTAAAGAAGTTAGGGCTTCTTAGCTTCAGATAGTTATTGCAGTGTGTGGACCCAGACTTTCTACATTTTTCTATTTTTTACAGAAAAGCCAGAAATCTGAAATTTTTTTTTACATCTCTTTATTTTTAAAACACCATGTACACCCTAAAAAATGTGAAGCAGGCTGAATTTTACCACAAGCCTCAAGTTTGCCCCTCTGCCCTAAATGGTTTCTGACATCAAGACTAAGTTGGCAAGTAGGCCACTTGTAGATGTCCACCTAGGAGTTATTTATGTCATTTTGTCTTGGAAATGTAGCCAAATACAGGGCTATCTGCTTCCAAGAGGAAGAAAGAAATAGACAACATCAATGCCATGATCATTCATCACCGTTAATGTGGTTGATAATTTCTTTTTCTTCTCCTGCTTTTTGCTGTAGTGATCTCGCCCTGGATGCATCACTTGAAGTCATTGGTGACATAATTCCAATAGCAATCTCATCAAAACCAGCCACCCAATTCATCCACAAATTTAAATGTGCTCATTATCAAGTGTGGCAAAAGAACGTGGAGACCCATCTCTTGCCCTATCACCACTTCTTTCTCAATCAGAGACCACGCTATGACTAGATGTGTCACTGGCAGCTACAGGAGAGCCGGGGCAAGAGAAGCTGTGAAAAACAACTCCTGAGAGAATAATGGAAATTTCTTTCAATGAGAAAGCTGCAGAAAGGGCTTCTGTGTTTAATATAGATGTTAGATAGACATAAAATGCTCAAATCCCATTTTATTCCAGAAAACTTCCCTGCTTCTCCCATCTCTGAACTCCCAGGTACACAACACACTTTCTTTCTTTAATTACAATGACTTGGGCATATATATAATTTCCAAAATATATTAGGGTTCCTTTTAGAGCACAATCCATGTCTGATTTATCTATCTCTCTATCTCTCAAAACAATTGATATGTACCCAGCAAGTGGTAGCCATGCTTCAAATGTTCAGTAGGTGGGTAGGTAAATGAAGAGAAATGAAGAGATGGATGGATGGATGAATGGATGGATGGATGGATGGATGGATGGATGCATGGATGGATGGGTGGATGGAAATAGAAAGGATAGATGAGAACAACCTCCTTTATTTTAGCCCAGCAAGAGTGATCACAAGTGCAACTAGTAGAAATATTTACTGTGAACAAACTATCTTATAAATTGCTTTGTGGCTAACAAGGGAGAAGACAAATATTGGGTATTCATTGCCTGACAGCCATAACCCCACTTTCTCCGTGCATAGAGAAACCTTGATCTTAGTGAGTAGGGATCCCTCTCCATGCCCTAGTCTAATCCTGATCATTTGATTGCTGTTTGTTAGAAATGTGTTTAGGGAAAGAAGGGTTCCAGTGACCCAGTTCTGGCCAAGAAACTTAGGAAGCCTGCAGGATTTGGGAGAGGAGCTTCTCTTCTACGGGTAAAAATAAATGAATAAAGCCTTACAAGACTTTTGCCCCCTGCTTTTCCCTTTCTGCTTGTAACACTTAGTGTGAGGATGTGATACTTGGAGCTGTGGCAGCTATCTTGAGACCATGTGGCAATAAACATGAAGAGAAAGAGCTGAGAATAATAGAGAAGAGGGGCTGGGTACAGTGGCTCACACCTGTAATCCCAGCACTTTGGGAGGCCTAGGAGGGCGGATGACTTGAGGTCAGGAGTTCAAAACCACCCTGGCCAATATGGCAAAACACCATCTCTACTAAAAACACAAAAAATAGTTGGGCGTGGTGGTGCATGCCTGTAGTCCCAGCTACTCTGGAGGCTGAGGCAGGAGAATCTCTTGAACCCAGGAGGTGGAGGTTGCAGTGAGCAGAGATCGTGCCACTGCACTCCAGCCTGGGAGACAGAGAGAGACTCCGTCACAAAAAAAAAAAAGAGGGATGGAAAGAACCTGGGTTCCAGATGATGTTGCTGAGCTAATGAACGAACCCTGGGACCACCTAGCTCCTGTTAAGTAAAAAATGAACTGATACAGTAAACCACTGTTAGCTGGGCGTTCTGGATCTTACAGTGGAAACTATTTCTAACTGCTATGGTATTTCACCCAAAGATAGATGACAATGAACAACCACAGAAAGGATGGTAATGGAGCAGAGAAATCAGTGAGTGGGTCTGAATTACTTTCACTATCCCACCGTGCAGCTAGGCAAAGGTCTGGAAAAAACAGGGTTTTAGCTGCAATAGCACAAAGTCTCCTTGCTCCACCTCAACAGACAGTGTGGTGAGTGAGTGGTGGCAGCTCCACACTCCAAACGAGTTTCCTTCCTGAGTCTGACAACCCAGGGACTCATTCTTTCATTCCCATTTGCCTCAAATCACAGCCTCCCGGCATGCCTTCTGGATGATATTTACGCAGGGTTGAATATATGGCTCACATTAGAACAAACAGAACTTCCTAAATTGGGCAATTTGTGACTTTGCACCTCAAGTCTCACTCATCCCTGATTCGAAATGCACTAAAAGCACACTATTACTGTTTAAGATGCAAACTACTGCCCTGAAAAATACTGCTCTTTACCTGAGGTGAAACAAGTTATAAATTAATGGTTAGTAGAGGGTAAGGTGCGTGGGTAAATAGAAATTCCTTAGAATTGTGTGTAGCCCATTCTACTAATATGATGAGGCTACATTTGCTGTGGATTAATTACTCTTTTCTTCTAAATTAATTTATTTCATACTTTAAGAAACCAAAATGTCCAGTAGCCACTATGCTTGTGACAAAGAAACACAATAAAAGCAATTTCTCCAGTACAAAAAAATAAAGCGTTCCCGGTAATGCATTTTTGAATCCAGCATACCTTCCCCTAATGAGGTTTCGCCATGCTATAAATAACACTAATGAGACTTTGTCTTGCCCATGTAATATATTTCCTTGATATAGCCTTAGATTCTCTGTGTTGCATGGAAAACTAACAGCCTCAGAAAGAAATGTCGTCCAATAACACATTAAAATGAAAAGCACAATTAAATATAAATGAATTCAGTAATTTAATTGCACAATTGTCGCTTTAAAAAATTCAAAAGAAAAGTAATGATGTCATTTTTTTAAAACGGTAAATAATAAAAGTGCTTGTGGGGATGCTACAATATTTAAATAAACATTTTTCTGGCAAAGGGCAGGTAGCAAAGGCAATACTACATGCTTAGGAAAATCCCATGGCTTGGAAAAAAACCCGTGTACCCTGGCATATATCACTCTGTGCACATGATACGCAAAAACAGACATCTCAATTTCAATCTTATCTTGAAAGTTTATCCCATGTTTGGAGGGTTTTCTGATTCTGAGCATTATCAACCAGGCTTTATATTATTCCCATTAAAATCAAATGCAAGATGGCAGCGTACCTAGGAAGCTCCCTAACCAGCTCCCAGTAAAATAAGAACTCCATATGGCTACCAGAAATGCAATCGTTTTCATATATCAATGACATAGCATTTTAACACTGACAAAGTATTAGAAAATCATTAATGGCTATTCTTCATTTCCCTCTTCTCCAAAAACTGACCCAGCACAGCCTCCCTTTGATCTTCCTCTCTGATAAGATCAGAGACATGAAACGTTGTCTAAAGGAAGATCTAAAGGTAGGCTTTGGGTTTCACTTTACATTGATTTTTATTCAATTCCAATCAAGAATACATCCAAGAAATTTACTTACTAGATTCCAGCATTATGGTGAGGATAATGGGGGAAGAGACTTTTTAATTTTAAGTTAGCTATTACCTTGCATTCCAGTTATTGGAACTGACACAAGCAGATGAGAGAAAAGACTTTATGCAGCCACCTAAGCAAATTTTCTGGTAGAGCAGCACACTGGCGCATTTAAATATCCTAAGCAAATCCACCCCCTTGTTTTCATTGTGTTTGTGCTTGATTTTGACAATAATTTGTATATATGATTTTTGTTTATTTTATCTTGGATAACCATCCAACTAGATAACTCATTAATTTATTTTCTCTTTCATTCTGTCAACAAATATTTATTGAGTGCCCTGTCTGAGAGCTGGTTCTAGGCACTTGGAATTACATAGTTAACCCTTTACCCTTACACAGGCTGATAAAACTATACTCAAAAGCCATATCCACATCTATTTATAAGCTTAACATATACACATGACCTTCAGGTTATGGTTTCACTTTCAGGAGCTCACACTCTATGTGTTTGGGATCACAGATAATCAACAACTTAGCAAATAATAATAAGATCATTTCTAAAAGCAATAGGTGCTATGAAGAATATGGAAAAACATACAATTCACTCGAGCCTTAAGAGTGGAAGGCAGTTCCTTTAATAAACTGGTTTCAGAACACATCTCTAGAAGCTGATTGTGAGCATAATGAGAGAAACCACCCAATGCAACGATCTGGAAAGAGCATTCCTGGCAGAAGGAAGAGCACATGCAAAGGCTCAGAAGCAAGAACAAGTTCAGCAAGGAACCAAGGAACACAAAGAAACAGGCAAGACGGAATCATGGCTTCTATTTAACAAGGGCTGAAACTAAAGCTCAGACTGGATTCTGTGAAAACTTTGTCTCAAATCCAGACTTTCAAATTCCTAACCCTGTCTATCCCCTACACCACAGCATTGCTCGTCGTACATTAAAAGATTCAGTTATGTCCTTTGGTACAGAGTTCCTAATAACTCTGCGGGAGGGGAGTCCACTCTCATGACTGTGCTGCATTCCCCAACTGGGTTCTCTCTTGACCATCACAAAGTTTAAAAACAAACAACAACAACAACAACAACAAACAATGACCAAAAGCACGCACAGTGACGTTGGTAAAAAAAAATCACGGAAAATATATATATTTTAGGTTCCTCTGACAGGATTACATTTGTACTGAGCAAGGGAATTCCCAGAAGTCTTCTGAAATCCCAAAGTAATAATATCCCATCAATAGAGAGCTTTATACTTTTCCAAGAAGCCCAAATGGCTGGATTCATATCTTGTCAGTGACTTTATCAGCTTCATAGCCTTGAGATCATTCTGTGCCTTGGCTTCTTCTTTGGTAAAACAGAGCTAACAGTAGGACCAACACTGTCTGGTGGCTGTGACCATTAAGTGAAGGAATTCAGGTGAGTTTCCAGTTAGGACAAGGCCAAGAACAAACTAAGGTTGCTGGATGATGCTGTTGTTTTTGTATCAACATTGCTTCTTTTAGAGCAAAGGAGAGCAACAGACAACAACAACAAAAAAACTTCTGCCCCTTTTTTCCTTATTTTCAACAGGCCTTCTAGTGGAAGCTACTGAAAGTTCAGCATTTGCAGTTTCGTCTCTCTTGCCCATATACATCTAGTAGGCAAAAAACACGTCTTTGCAATTAACTTTCTTTTTTAAAAATTTATTATTATTATACATTAAGTTCTAGGGTACATGTGCACAATGTGCAGGTTTGTTACATATGTATCCATGTGCCATGTTGGTGTGCTGCACCCATTAACTCGTCACTTAGCATTAGGTATATCTCTGCAATTAACTTTCAACAGCACCAGGCACACAATGACACTTACAAAAAGAGCTCAGTGACTCCTCTGGAAAGATCGCTGCCCCTTCCATTAATATCTCCCACTTGATATGAGGATAAGACCAGATGACAGAGGGACCCTGTGGAATGGAAAAGTCCTTTACAGAAACAAGACATAATTGTTATTAATAATAATTAGTAACTAGGAAGATCAATATGCATTGGATGGATGATCCTCACGTCCACAGCAGTTTTGGAATAGTAACCTGAAAGTTCTAAGCATTTCTTATACAGCGTCCTCCCAAAAGTCCCTACTTTGTCACACAAGCTGGGCCTCATTTCTAATTCCCAGATCTCCTCAGCACAATCTCTTTTTATGCATCCTTTGGAATTCCACATGACAAGAGCAACAGCTGTGTTAGGCCAACCCATCATTCATTTTGGCTTCTCTCGCCGTAACTCAAAAAGCCAGTGATCACTTGGAAACCACCTCTGATCCATAGGAGGTGATGGCAGACTGAATTTACAACAAAGCCCTGCCTGCAGAAATCTTCCTGTCACCTGCAGGCCGCATAAACCATTAGCATCCCAGCCATAACGTGCGATCAATGAGCTACTACAGGCATTTCAAAACCAAGCATTTTGCCACTATTTATGGGCCAAGGCAGGGACTCCAGCAGCTCTGATTTTCTTGTCAGCCTGCCAGAGGAGGAGCTACAAAGAACAGCTGCGTTACCCACCCTTCTACAGTTTGAACGTTTGAAGAAAATTAAAAGAAAAAAACCCAAACGTTAGAAGGTGCCACTCCAACCTGTGCATCTCCTTGTGGAGTTTTCCTGGCCCTGTAAACACTTTTAGCTCAACTCCTGGTCACTGCCCTCTGCTAAACAGGAAAACAGCAATAGAATATCATTTTTGTCTAATTGCCCTACACAGAGTGCTCACCAAAGGCAAGCCACAGTAGAATATTATTATTTTTAGAACACTACTCGGTTTTAACATTTTAGCAACCACGTGATCTCTAGAACCACAATGGTTCTTAAATGAACCATTTTCCTCCATTCTAGAAACAGATAAATATAGACACCATATATATTTTTAAAATAAGCCCTTTACCCTTACACAGGCTGATAAAAATATACTCAAAAGCCGTATCCACATCTATTTATAAGCTTAACATATACACATGGGCTATTTAAAGTGTTGATTGGTCCTCTGAAATAGTTTTTTTCCACTTGCATAGAAAATTAAGTGGAGGTCAACACGATGAAACATTTTCTAAGTCACTGCTGTTTATTAGGAAGTTCAGAATAATAGGCTCCAATCTGAAAAAAAAAAATGTCAATGCAATCTAAAAATAACAAAAGGTGCATAACAAATTTGTCCTCATTTTGTTCTTAATAGAAGGTGTTTCTAGTGCATCGGCCAGAATGACCTATCAAACGCATCACCTTGTACAGTCAATTTATTCCTTTATCAGGCAGTCATTGGAGAGGGATTTTGTTTTGCATTGCCTCAACATAAAGTGGGATGGTGAGCTTGCTTTTCTTACGCAGTGAGGGAGGCTCTTTTGTCAGGAAACCTTTCTAAAAGACCTTTGATCAAAATGAAGATGAGACAAGGAGACTTTTCTCCTCTTTCCCCGAAACGCTGCCCCCACCTTTGGATCACAAAACCTCTTGATCTAAGAACTAAGAATCAAGCCCAGAGCAGGATCCCTTTGGCTCTCAATGCTATCCTGTCACCAGAAGCACATTCGGAATGTCTCTCAAAAATTAACTGTTTCACCAGACCTGAAAGACCTGGTTTTAGAAGGCAGGAATTGTTCTTCCAATTTCTCAGTTGTAAAAACTGAAGGAAGAGAAAGATAAGGGGGCTTCTCTGTGGCAACTGAGCAGTCAAACTGTCAGGATATCAAATTAGCATCCAAAGTGGGACCAGAGATGGTCGCTTCCTCATTTGCACCTCATTATCTTAACAAGCCTAAAGAAAAGCTGAAGGCCTGCCCAATGTTACAATAATATACTAAACACACTTGGCACAAAAAATGTATAAAGATTTCTTATTTTTATAAATTAACTGATTGGAGGATTTTAATTGAAAAATGTGCTGCATGCTTTAATAGGAAAACGGCCGCAAAAAATAAATGAAAATAAATGAACGCAGTCGCTCTAGAATGAATTGAAATGTGAGTGACTGTGTAAGCCACTCTCTACCCACACCCTCCTCAACCCACTCCTATTTGCAGACTCTTACCTCCAAAATCATTGTCTTATAAAAGGTGCCTGAAATTCTTCTGCCTGAAACTTAGTCCTAGAATCTTAAAAGCTTTATTAGCCATCATAAATTATTTTCTTAAGTTATGAATATCCCTGGGAGAGATGATGCTCTACAAGGCCTGAGAACAATGTGAATAGTAGAGGAAGGCATCTAAGGGTAGAGGAGGAAACAAAAAGAATCTTACAGGCATAAATAAAATGCCTGCGAGGTCCACGCAACATTGCATATTTGGTCTTATGTAATATTTGCATAAATCTCTTTTAAAGTAGACACTAGTGTTACTAATTTATAGTGAGGAAACTGAGGCTCCAGGGTTCAACCAGTTGATAAGTGGGATCTGAACCTAGGTCTGTCTGCTTCCCAAACTCCAAGTCCCAGGGATGTCATGGAAGGATGGATGAGGAGCTAAGCCCCCAGACACCACCATCTGGTTCCTTCCCAGTGAGGCTGGCTGACAGGGATGTGGCTAGAGATGGTTCAGAGAAAGCAGAAAGACAATAACTCTGCACCCCTGTCAGAGACAATGGCATGATATTCATAACCAAGATTTACTGTGTACTTATTTGGTACTGATTCCTGTCCTTTACATGCAATATCTCATTTAACCCCCATAAAGACTTTGTAGATAAATGTTGTTCCCATTTTATAGATGAGAAAATGAAGATCTAGGGAGAATAAGTAACTTGCAATAGATCTTACAGCTATTGAATGGCAGCTATGGTCTGAATGTTTGTGTCCTCCAAAATTCATATGTTGAAACCCTAACCCCCAAGATGATGGTATTAGGAGGTGGGGTCTTTGGAAGGTGATAAGGTCATGGGGGTAGAGACCTCAGGAAAGAGATTAGTACCCTCATAAAAGAGGCCATGGAGACCCCCTTCCCCTTTCCACCATGTGAGAACCCAGCAGGAAAGCCATGAGCATCTATGAGCTAGAAAGTGGCCCCTCACCACACAGTGAGTCTGCCTTAATCTTGGACTTCCCAGCCTCCAGAACCATGAGAAATAAATTTCTATCTTTTATAAGCTGCCCAGTTTATGCTATTTTATTATAACAGCCTGTGGACTAAGACAATGGCAAAGCAAGGTAATTGGACTTCTCTGCTCAGTGGCTTTTCTCTCTCCAATAGCAACAAGCATAAAATGATTCAGCTTGCTAGTCGCCATTCCTGTGAGCTACTTAACCCTCACTTTCCTCATCTGAAAAACAGGGGTAGCAATAACAGCCTGGCAAGGTTATTGTGAGGATTCTCTGTCACACCACTGGGACTTCCAGTGGGGCTGGATCAGAAGCCCAAGCCACTAAGGTGGCCAGAGCTTACAGTCCAGTGACAGTGGCCAGCCCCTTCAGAGAGCCAGCTTTGGCCAGGAAAAGGCTATGGAGAATACAGGCTCCAGCTATTGGAATGAAGACTTCTCCCACTCTTGTTTTTCAAACAAGTTAGAACACCGCCAACCCTGCCCTCAGGAACCTCTGAGCATGATCACGGGTCTCAGGGGTCATGCTCACTAGGGTCTCCATCTGGTTTTTCTTTGCTCCTCCTCCTCATTGCAGGAGTTTCCAGACATAACTGCTAGGGGGAGAGTAGCGACCACATGAATATCACTAAGGACTGAACAAGTACCACTGAATGAGAGAAGCTGATCAAGCCAGAGACCTCCGCCATACCTTCTTGGACACAGGAGCCACTCCTGCCAGTTCTAGGCACCTCAGATCCAGCGTCCACACTTTCTGAACAACCACAGGTGACCAGGAGAGAGGAATGCAGAGGAAACCACGAGGCCCATACACAGCTATATATTTTAAATAGCATCTCCTCTCTGCAGCCTTACGTGGGAGGGGAACATATGGTCCTACATTCATTATACTCCTGAGTTTAGGTTTGAAACATCATATTTTCATTACAAATAAGCTTTGATGACACTGCCTATTGCAATGATTTCAACGCATGGTTAATTTTATCTGCGACAGTGGTGAGAGTGGCATACCAATTTACTGCCAGAGGAGAACAATCTGATTTTAGCATCTTAACCCTGAACTCGAGTTCCCTTTGTTCCTGAGAACCTCATTTTAGCAAGATTCAAGACTCGAAGTGACTGGGAAGAGCGCGTCACTGATGCTGACTCAAAGGGAGTGGAAAAGTTGAGAGAGAAAAGGGATGAGCTGGATAAACAGAAATACATGAGACAGGGGAATAGGGAAGTGGACAGCAAAGGGTTTGGGTTTGGTGTGACAGTGTGCTTAGAACTTCAACGAGCAGATCAGGTCTTCACAACTTGGCTGGCGAGCTGGTGAGAGCAGACCTATTTGTGAGGCTCTTTTCTGCTGCATCTGACTTCAGGCCAAGACAGGAAGCAGCAAGAAAGAACTCACTCATGGAGCCCTTTGTTCTGGGCCAGGAAGTTTAGAGAAAAACTAAAATGCAGAATAATGTCACTGGTGGATAGGGTAGAGAGGAAGGTGCTCTAACTTCTTAGCTCCTCTGTGTGTGTATGTGAATGTGTATGTGTGTGTGTGTGTGTGCATATATATATATATATATAGAGAGAGAGAGAGAGAGAGAGAGAGATCCATATAAATTTTGCTTCACTCTTAGTAAACTTTTCTGCAGCCATTTGGGCACTTTATTTTAACTCATCCCATCATTCAGCACACATTTAATGAGCACTTGCTAAGTACCATAAGGTACTGAGAAAAGAAATGGGTATGGAGAACAGTGTCCCTGCTCTCTGAGCAACTCAGAACTAGCCTGGGACATGGAAATGGGACATACCAATTAGAGATGTGATAAGTTGTTCAGCTGAATTAAGAATTCTGAAAAGGAAGTATCTGACTCCAACTAACGGCTTAGAGATGTCTTCAAGGAGGCGACTGAATAGGAGTTGAATCCTAAATGATTAAGAGGAATTAACCAGAGTGATGCCACTAGAGAGAACAGCCCTTAGAAAGGCCCAGAGGCTAAATGCAATAAGGTGCTGGCAATTTGAGGAACTACAGATACAAGAAGACCCCAGGATAACATGTCATGCAATAATGTGAATCTGGGCATAATTTAGAATTGGCTCTTGTCCTCCCTTCAGCCCCAGTTCTCAAATGGGGAAGCCTAAAGTTCTGTTGAGTGTGTGTGTGTGTGTGCATGTGTGTGTGCAAACACATGCACTGGTGGTCATGCCCATGGAAGAGAGGCTGGCGGTAGGTCCCCACTTGTCAAGTATTCTCCCAATCCAATTGTTCCAGCGTGAGCCAAGGAAACAGATGACAACTAGCTAGATTCCTGGAATCACTGCAGCTATCCTGAAAGTCCTGGCCAACCAAAATTGTTTCATTCAACAACTAAGCCAGAACAGACCTCTGCCACCAGGTAGTACCAAACTACAGATGGGACTGGATGGATTTGGATCTTGCAGCAAGATCCCTGAAACCCAAGAGCTTAGCTGTAGAGAGCTTAGCTGTAGAGGGCCTCCTCAGTAATTTCCTGCACCTCACAGCTAGTGCTCCCTCTCCCTTGTTTTACACAGTTGACTTTTTTGGAACCCACACATTGTATCTTGGAAGGTTTTACTATAGCCTTATTCATTGTGAATAGTATGGGTAGTAGCATGGATGGAGTGTAAGGCAGAAAATAAGCATACAGACAAAGCCCCGATTATCAAGAGTTGCATATTCCACTATCGTTCTTGTCGGAACTGAGGTTAAAAAAAAAAAAAGTTGCATATTCCACGCCAAAGAGTTTGGACATTATTCTGAGGTCCAATGGGGGAACCAGTGGGTAAATATAAGTCAGTGGTTCAAAGTCAAGGTTAGACAAAGACGCAATTATTTTAGCCTGTGAAAGATTTTCAAAATCAAGTCATTCTGCTTAAACTTGGATCTCTGACTTGCCCTAAGAAGCTGGGCTGAGTTTTCCATTTGCTGGAGTAGCATTGCTCTTTTCAGATGGAGTGTGCTCTCCTAGTCTCTACAGGCCCCAGCATACCCAAGCGGTTTCAGTTTCATGCCTTTGCTAAGCTTGATTCCTTTAGGAATCTAAGTTGGCAAAAAAAAAAAAAAAAAAAAAAAAAAAAAAAAAAAAAAAAAAAAAACAGCTGTGACAGAATCAAATTTGCATGTTAAAAAGTTTACTGGAGCAAGAGTATTGAGATTGGGTGACAGGACGGGGAGAGATGAGAGGCAGGAGAACCTATTGGAGGGTTATAATAACCATGAGGGTTCTTTCTACATGCGGAACCCAAGGAAAGATGTCAGAAATGGCTGTGAATACCATCTTCAAAAGCCAAACGATAGCCGGATACACTATCTCGCAGTGCTAACCCATAACCCCATAATCTAAATGCAAATGTCGAGGTGTCACAGCAGCACCACAGTTTGACAATACTGATGGGAAACACAATAAATACTGAGGCAAATACACCAGTCAGAAGTAAAGTAAATTAATAGTACAGCTTAGCTGGGATCACAAATGAATCACTCCAAAAGCAATTTTGTCCTGTTGTAAAATGAGATAAACACCTACTTGCCAGTTATTTTAGGAATAACACAAATCAGCCCATCTGTCTTAATTCAATGGTACTCATCATACATTTTTAAAGTTATCACTTCCTGAAGAGTCATCCTATTGGTGCCAACACACATTTTATGTTGACAGTCTATGGCATGACCTGCAATCTGGGTGTCATTTCAGAGCAGCGTGGAAACCCTAAGCTATGCGTCTTTGCCGAAGTGACTTGTTCTCTGGAAAGCAGGGGAGAGGGAGCTCCTAGTTGCTGGCCAGGTACAGTCTTCAAATGACATTGGAGAGGAAGCTGAAAGTAGAAGTATATTTTGTTTTAGGAAGGAGATGCAAATGTTAGTACAGAGAACAATTTACTGCAAACTAAATTACTAATCAATATCTAGTAGTAGGCAGACTGTCCACCGTGGCTGTGAGAGTCATATTCAATCTATGATGGGAGATGCTAGAAAAGGAGACTGCTCTGCCTAAATTTTATTCTTGTTTTGTATTCAGACATAAATAAGCTTGCTGATCATATCACTGTCTCAGATTTATGGTAAACACAAGAGAGCACAAGAATTTCAGAAAACCTCCCTGGATCTTGCAATTTCTCAGAGTAAATACTTCACACTCCCTCCTTGGATGTAAGAAAACATGGGATAAGAATTAATCCAGGAAACTCCTAAAACTCAGGGTTAGAAACTTAAGGCATCATAGAAAATATTGGGTTAGAGAGCCTGCAGTTGAGAGTAGTGAAAAGATCTCAAAATATGTTTTATGATCAATTCAAACTTCAGGCAGAATAATGAGCCCAAGTTATATAGGGTCCAACAATGGTATTTTATACATCTTAAATTAATAGTGATGGGAATCACATAATTAACTCCCACTTATCATTATCATTCTGGACTCTCCAGAAACTTGCCAGGTCCTCCCCCAATGAGAGCTCCAACAAAATGCCTATAAATTCATTTTTGTCACAGTGAGTACACAGAGAGGCTCCCTCCCCATCGGCTTCTCCGAGGTGGTCTCCATGCAAGTATTCACTCTCTTCCTGATTATGTAACCTGGAGCTGTAGACCCCTAGCTTCACATCCCAAAGCAGCTGCTGTTAGTCTCAAAGATAACTAGCCAGGGGTCCTCTCTTCTCACAGAAGCAGTTCTGCAAGTAAACCACCAGTCTGCTCCCATTGATGCTAGTAGGGTTCAGTGGAAAACTCCACTCCTGCATTGTTTCTTTCTCCTTCCCTACTTCCTATCCCCTGTATTTGTAATTATCTTTACAAGAGAGATCATCAATTTACAAAAAATGGCATTAAATCTGCAAAGTTGCTGAAAAGTTGTATAGAAGATTAGAGGTTCATGTAAGAGTTGAGAGAGAGAGAAAGAGAGAGACCTCATACCCCCAATTTGTTAAATTGACTTATCTCTATAGTAGGACAACTAGCTCCTGAGCTTCTTGAGGTGAGGCTGCAAGGAGTGTGGCCCACATATCTGCCCTGCCCACCTCCCAAGAGGAGTCTCGCAGGGCTCCTTGAATAAATCAGTAAACACCTTTCCTTGCTTCTATGACTTAAAACCAAACCAAGAAGAGGATGGGCTCAAAGTGTAATTTTCTTAAACTCCTGGCTGGCTTTGAAATGAGATTGCTCTTTAATCTTCACAATGACCTACTGATGTAGTCATCATTATTCCCACTTTACAGAAAAGGAAAAGAAAATTGAGGATCAGAGAGTAAAGTGACTTGCCCAGGGTAGTGACTGTCCATTGTAAGTAGCAGAATCAGATTCAAATCCAGATCTTACTGGGTCTACAATCCTGTGTAGATGTCAAACGTGCATTATTTCACAATAACTAATTTCTCCCCACCTTGGTGAGTGCTGAAATCGTAATTTAAATCACTGACTGGCCCTGGCTTCTCACCACACACACACACACACACACACACACACACACACACACACAAACATTCAATCATTTTTTACATGGGTAAATGGACTCAAAATGTCTTTTAAGTTAACTAATCAGTAATGCCCTTTGCAGTCTAAAGTTACACAAGGGGACAAAATCATTTCTCTAGATCCTTGGCTTTGAATGAGCTATGTGACACTGAATAGTTTAGTTGGGATGTGTGACCCCAGGAGGACTAAGCCTGTAGCAGGATGAGATAGGTGCTTTTCTTAGTCCCCCTAGGATATATGAGTCTCAGAGAGAGGGAGGCAGGAACTAGGTGAGTTTTCCTGACCTTTTCCCCCTGCCTAAAGATGATATCCCAGAGGCTGTCTAGACATAATGGCAGGATGCCCCAAAGGTTACCTCTTGTGTATCAAAGTCAGCAAGGGTGGAAAAAGATGGGGTGCACCCAGGGGTCTGACACCATCACTGATGTTAATTATGAGTTCCCAGCAGCCATTACCTGTAACTTTCAATTGCAGAGCCTCAGCTCTCTCTGCTCCAGTGAATGAGCCATCAGAGAAGCTTGCTAGCTGGCCAATTTCTCAGATACAATTACTTTTTTATGATGAGGTTCAAGGAAGCTCAGGGCATCACGAGGACTTCTCGGACCCACACATCACACTCAGCCCTTTTCTCCAGCTTCCATTTGTAAAAGGACACGTCGGCCTGGGTGGCCATTTCCTATTCCAGAGCCAAGCCGTGGGTCAGCAGCCGCTATGCCTTCCTTTCATACTGCAGGTGACCTCCCAAAGTCCTGGGTCACAGCTGACTAAATGAACTGGATAATTAAAAGAGGGGATGAGCCATGCCGTGAGATTTTGTCTGCCTCATCAAGAACACCATGCTCTTTTTATCAATCTACTTAGTTTTTTGTTTTTATTTTTCCCCCTTTGAAAAATGATTAGCCTTGAGAAACTTCTTAACCATGGCACCATCCACCAATAGCTGCCAAGGCCAGAGTATTTAAAAAGTTTCCAACTGCCCACACTTAGAAAGTTCAACTAATAAAAACTGGTATGGCAGGGGTGGGGGAACCATAGCCTTTTCATGCCATAAGCCATAGTATCAAGTATTCTTCCAAATCTAAAGATTTTCTATCACTTCAAAGTATTGTTTAGAAATATGTTTATCTGGTGGGGGTGAGGATGAGATGAGGGTGGATCATCTTTTTGTTATCAGAATTTCAGTACAGTTATCAAGAATCATATGATTAACTTTATATATATATATATATACACACACACGTGCACGTGTGGATATATATAGACACTGTATCATATATAGAGATAGAGATAGAACTTCATAAAAAGTTAACCCCCTAAGTTCCATCACAGCTTTCCCTTTCTCCCAAGAGTAAATTTCCACAATCAAGGATACTAACTTGGGCCTGGAGGACAGTTACCTCCTTCTTCATCATATCGTGTTTCATAAGCATCAATAAATAAGAGCTCACAGGTATGTGTGGAAGAGTTACATAAACACGGCTAGTACATTAGTACATCAGCAGTTCAAGAAAGGTACCATTGTAGAAAAAAAAAGTAATAGTAAGGAAAAATGTATCAAAATCCAGCCTTAAAGGACCAATAAGAAGCTCAAAGCCTAAGTCCCAGAGAATAGAATCAGACAAAGACTAGTTTCCGTTTTTTCTATGTCTGTAATAGCTAGTGTTTATGCCAAATACAAATCCCAAATGCCTCTGTCGAACTTCCTCTCACCCAAGTCATTGCATCTGCACACCATATGGGAATGACCTCCCATTTCCCTTAGCATCCTCCATATATATCTGCAGAAAGGAAGTACAGAGGACGAAGGTCCAGGGCTGCTGCTTCTGTGGAGCTTGCTTTGATCGGCATCCCCCACTTTCTAGCGTGGTACCAAAGAGCATGTGCATTATACACTCTTCCTGGTTTACCACTCACCAGCTCTGGGCCAATTACTTAGCTTCCCTATGACTCAGTTTTTCCTTCTTTATAATGGAGACATTAATACTAGCATACATCTCATACGGAGTGTTGTGTAAAATCAAATGAATTGATGTATATCTATAAAACCCTTGGAACAGTGCCTCATCAATTCTAAGTACTAAATACGTGACATTTTAAATTATTATGATTTGGTTGAAAGAGTGACTCATGCTTCCAATCCTGAGAAGTTGCATGTCAGTAACAGAAAGAACTAAAGCTGATGTCAGCTCCCAGGGCTGAAATCAACATTCAAGCCCGTCACAGTGTGTGTGTGTGCACGTGCACATCTGTGTACAATGATATGGATGCATATTAAACCAAATTCAGTATATGTGTGGGTGTGGGATTATGGGTGATTTCTACCTTTATTTCTGAAAATTTTCCATGGTATTATCAGATTAGATTCATAACAATTAGAAATACAAAATCAATTCTCTACTCATCTTCTCTTAAAAGCGGCTTCAGTCTGGTGAGGTGAGAGCCTTGATAACTTCCCTACCCCCCTAAATAGGATTCGACTTCTCGTCCATAATTTGAGGAAAGGATCTGAAGTTTGGGGTAAAATGAAGTAGGGCCCCCTCTAACAATCAATGAAGCCTCACCAAAAGAATGACATAGAAAGTAACAAAACACCTTTCACTCTCTGAGTGGGTGGGGAACGAGCAGACTTCACCAGGAAGAGCAGAATACTTCAATGAGGAGTCATAGCACATCAAATGGCAGAAATGTATCATGTAAGTAGAGCAAAAAATTAAAGATGACTCCATATTTTAAGGAATCATATTTGTACTAAGATTAAAATGAACTTTCTGGGTGTTCTTGTCATCTGAAGCATGCATATAAATGACAAGACTGCATGTAATAAACAGTAATGGTAATGGGGGGAAGGAGTGGTGGGAGCCGGAATATTTCATCTTCCAGATTTCAATTCTTCATCCATCCACCGAGACCAAAGAACACATAGGTTATGAGACTTGCCTTAGCTATCCCTACAGTTAGAGCCAAAGGCCTCCATGAAGTACTTGGTAGAGATCTACAGATGGTACCAAATGTTCCATAGGGTTAGGATTAAATGCCAAAGTCTACATGTTGTCACCTAGCAAATGGCTCATTATTCTAATGTTTAGAATGTACATCTGGTCAATTATAAGCTTTGATGGCTTTGCAGCTGTTTTGGAGAGGGTCAAAGAAAAGCAGCATAGTACATTGGAAAGAATACTAGGTTAATAACAATAAAAATAATAATGGTGTAATCTAGTTCAACCATTGTGGAAGTCAGTGTGGCAGTTCCTCAGGGATCTATAACTAGAAATGCCATTTGACCCAGCTATCCCATTACCGGGTATATACCCAAAGAATTATAAATCATGCTGCTATAAAGACACATGCACACGTATGTTTATTGTGGCACTATTCACAATAGCAAAGACTTGGAACCAACCCAAATGTCCAACAATGATAGATTGGATTAAGATAATGTGGCACATACACACCATGGAATACTATGTAGCCATAAAAAATGATGAGTTCATGTCCTTTGTAGGGACATGGATGAAGCTGGAAACCATCATTCTCAGCAAACTATTGCAAGGACAAAAAACCAAACACTGCATGTTCTCACTCATAGATGGGAATTGAACAATGAGAACACATGGACACAAGAAGGGGAACATCACACACTGGGGCCTGTTGTGGGGTGGGGGGAGGGGGGAGGGATAGCATTTGGAGATATACCTAATGTTAAATGACGAGTTACTGGGTGTAGCATACCAACATGGCACATGTATGCATATGTAACTAATCTGCACGTTGTGCACATGTACCCTAAAACTTAAAGTATAATAAAAAATAATAATAATAATAATAATGGTGGACGCATTTATTAAGAGCTTGCAATGCTCAGGGGACTGGATTTTACCTGCATTGTGATCTAATGCTCACAACAGCCACTGAGGTAGGTACTGTTTTTATATCTCCATTTATACCCCAGAAAATGAAGGCCAAAGAGGTTAAGCTGCCTGCCCAGAATATTCGGTTAGAAAGTGGAGAAGTCAAGTTCAAACCCGGGCAATCTGAGACCAAAAACATGGCTTTTAACAAACAATGTTCCCATTTCTCCAGCCCATCACACTCTCAAAGACCTTCACATGCATTGCCTCATCTGAGCCTTACAATGATACCTGTCTACCCACCTGCAAAACACATTGAATTCCTATCTCTGTTTTAAAGATGAAGAAACTGTGGTTCAGAAAGATTACATAACTTGTTTGATGAAATGCAACTGATAAGAAGGCCCAACTCATTTTTGACCATAAACTGTCCTCCTAGAAACCGCCCCACCAAGTTTCCCATTATGCACCATCGTCTCCACATCACTTCACACCTCCAGACCTGAATGTCCTCATCTGCCAAATGAGGAACTATAAAGTTCTAACATTTGGTGCTTCTATAAAAAGAAATTAATCCATGCCACAAGCTGCTGAAGACCCATCAGCAGCCACTCACCACCCACAAGATACCCAGGCTCCTTAGTACAGAGTAGCAGCCCCACCCTCCACTCCAGGCTGATCTCACTCTGTTCCGGCCATGCTGAGCCACATGGTCTGCACTGTCCCCTCATCCTAGAATGCTCTCACCACTCTGTGCCCAGCAAAACCTGCTGAGATTCTCCCACCCACTTCCTGCAGGAAGTGTTTCTTGTTCCTTCCAGATAGAACTGACCCCTGCCTCATCAATGGCTCCTTCATCACACTGCAACTTTATAGCACTTCTTTATTGATATGTCTTTCTCTTTCTGCTTAACTGTTGGCTTGGCTATAGGTGCCATGTCTATCTTTAGTACCTAGCACAGTGCCAGACACACAGTGCTTCTTTGATAAACGTTTGTTGAATGAGCAAAAAAAAAAAAATGTAGTCTGAAGAAGTGCTTAAAACAGTATTAATCTGAGCAGCAAAG
This sequence comes from Symphalangus syndactylus, assembly GCF_028878055.3. Lineage (NCBI taxonomy): Eukaryota > Metazoa > Chordata > Mammalia > Primates > Hylobatidae > Symphalangus > Symphalangus syndactylus. The sequence goes on from NC_072438.2 coordinate 31,904,473, forward strand.
TTATATCTAACACCCAAAACACAACTGTTGGTTTGTCCAAAAGCATTAGAAACTGACTTCACTAATTCTATCACCACACTACATTACAACTTTAATCAATCAACAAAAGATAAATGAGTGTCTAGAAAGGGCCAGCATCATTTTGAGAATGTCTATGGCACCAGTAAGTAAGATATGATTCCTGTCCTGGTAGAATTCATGTTTGCCAGTGCCTATCAGTAACTACACGGCAAGATGGCACATACTATAAGAAACTTTATACAGGACCATAAAAAAGGAAGATTAAGCATTCTTCTAAATATTTCTTCAACTAATCAGATTGGACAAATGGAAAGAAACCACTTACTTTGATTCCGTATATTTTCCCTTCTGCAATTTATATAATTAGCCAAACAAAATCAAACCACATTATCTAAAACATGACAGTTTAAAATATAAACAAAAATGTGAGGTATTCTAAAGGTGACCTTGGTTCTCTTCTTTTAAAAAGGAGCTCAGTAAGCCAATTAATGTTGAAAACGAGATCAGAAAGGAAGCTGACTCTTTTAAGCACTTTAGAAGGAACCATTTTGCGTCCAAACATACCTCTCGTGACGTAAGCAGAGGTCAGCAGCTCTGATATGTGAATTACAAATCATTCCACCAGATTGTTAAGGCAGAACTCTCTAGATGGCACGGCACAATGCTCATGCACACTTGAAAATAATGAACCCATATTTATGTTAAAACATGGCCTAGTGCAGGCTTTGTGCCAATTCACACTGACCTTCCTCTGAATTGGCCGCGGGCATTTCCTGAGTGCGAGGAAGACATTTTGAACACATTCTCTTACTGAATCCTTTCAACAACCCCATGAGGGTGGTGCTGTTATTATCCCCGTTTTGAAATAGAGGAGACTGAGGCAGAGACATGAAACCTTAGATGTTACACTGTTGCAAGTGGTGGAGCAAAATTTATTCCCAATTCTTTATAAGGCCACATCTTCCAGTCCTCAATCTGCCAGAGTACCTTCATGAGGCTTTCTATATCAGAAAAAAAGTCCATTATCAAAATCAATTATCAACCCTCTTTCTGTTTTGTGAAGAAAGCGATAACTGCTGTAAAGTTCATTTTGAAGGCTGCCTAGAGTCCCGGTGACTTTGCTGGGACAATGAGCAGTGTCTCCCTCTAAGTAGTTAAACAGTGCAGAACTCTCGAGTAATACAGCAGCTGCTAACAACACTGTCACCATCACATTGTTTAGTCAGCGATTGTACCTCAATGACTTTCTTCTCTTGATATGTGCTTAGGTTACCAAGAGAAATCTGAGAGCCCGCTAATGCAAAATACATCTAATGCAAAATGTTTTTCCTCTACCCTCTGCTCTCCCAAAACTGACCTTTGCATTGGGGTCTTGAAGATAAACCTTCCTGTGATTTAAAGCTTGATTCAAAACCTGGTGTAGGGGGTTTCCCAGGTATTCATGTATTAACATTTGCTGTTCAGATTTTTTTTTTTAGACAAACAACATCCTTTCAAAGGGTTCCTCTGGCACCTTCTTCACTTGACCTACCTAATTTAGAACAGTCCCTAGTGCTGTCTTGGTGGTGGCGTTGCTCTGTGATAGCTAATACACATGCATACATTACTGCTGACATTTAAAAACATTCCTAACAGTTTGTGTGGGTACATGGTAAACAGATGCTATGGGATTTTTACCCATTATCAGTCGTGTCTGAAGACTGCAGTCAAGTGACAGGTTTTTGAGACTTTTTGGTCTAACAACAAGAGATTTATTTTTAATAGAATATTGATATTATGGCACAAAATGGCATTTGGTGTTTATTTCCTTTCCCCCTCTAGCAAGACAGTTCAGCTTGGTGGGTTTTGAGGCCCTAGCACCCTTTATTCTATGTTACTCTGGTGGTTTCCCCTCTGGGGCGGGGGTGGGGGGAAGTTGCAGACTTTTATGAACTGTCTGATTAAAGTACCTCCATCTGAATGCAGATTAAAAGTTCCAACACCTGAGAGCTCAAAACCAATGAATATTTATACCGAAAACCAGCAGATGAATACACTCTAAATCTTCAAATGCAAGTCTAGTCATGGGTTTTATCTTATTTTAGGACTTACTTTTTATTAAAATGAACTCTTGCATATTTACACTACAGAAATAAACGTTATTTGCAAGCACAATACAGTAGAGTCCTTACAAATGCGCTGCCTCTGGGAAAAGCAACGTGGCTCCTCAAGCAGATTTTGTTTCGTTATCATGTCTTCGTTGAAGAGAAGTATCATTGCATATGATTGGCATAATTCAGGGCCCAGAAAATACATTCATTTTGGGAGATTATTCATTTAGTGGCCAAGATAATTGTACGTCCCTCCCGAGATGGGGATTTTTGTTGATTTAACAATTTTCCTCCTTTCATTGGAAACTTCTTTCAGGACCGCTTTTCTAGAAGGCAGAGATTGGTACAGGCAAGCACAAGGGGACATTATTCAGCAACAGGCTTATTTGCCTTCTCTGTAGGGTGGCTTAGCCCATTTTGGTTCTGTGGTTAATGTCCCAGTTAACATTTGCTAGGTGCTTCTTCTACCAGAATAAGGAGCAAACTTGAAGTCTACCCTTAAATCCTAAACTGCCCCTTCAGAATACAATCATAGTGAAAGAACACTGGCCCTCACAACAATTAGCTCTAAGAAGTGGTTGAGGTTACACAGTCAGGCCAAAGACGAGGGGAACCAGACCAGAGGCTCTTAACCTAGTTCATTCAACAACACAGGTGAAAGCAAATATTGTTACCGGCTAACATTGCAATGAGCAAATGACTCCCAAACACATAAAAGGTGATTCTTTCAAAGACAGAGAAATGTCCCATCTTAGCCCATTTCTTCCAATACCCTTGCACCCTTTTGCTTTTCATTAAATTGCAATACACCCCATATCAAAAGCCAAGTGGAGTTATCAGAATTAAGGGAAATACAAATTTTGATTGATCCCACTATGCATCTCGAGACGTCCCTGCCCTCACGTCTAAGTAGGGCAGTCTAAGTACTGAGGACTTAGAATATGCAAATTTACCATCATGTTCCTGAACTTATTCCTTCTTTTTCACAAAGTAAGCTTAGAGATAAATGTTTACAAATCAACCCAGTCATCATTTCTTCATTTTAATGCTTAAACGCTTCATTTTGATTGCTGCCTTTTTGACATTTCACCAAGGAAATATGTTTGCGTGTTCGCAATGCCATTGAATCAGCAATTAGATCTCCATATTCCAGATGTCATGAGAGTTTTCAATGCATCTCCCAATAAAATTTATTTCTGAACTTTGGGAAGGAAAAAAGCAAATGTACTTTGTATAAATTAAGCACATTATCCTTATTTTTCTAATTGCTAAATTTAACACAGGGAGGGCTTCTGAATTTATTAATTCAAAATTTTCACATCATTCTACATAATATTTTTCTTGCAATGAATATAATTTTGAGTTATTTATAGGAATGACTTATGCATTTTGGTTCACCTTTTTTCCAGTGGAACAGGAGACCTGGAGTTGAATTTTTGCTCTTAAGAGCACGCTACCCTTGCCATCCTTACAAGTCTTTCTTGAGCCTTGGCACCTGGCTGGCATAGGAAATTTATTGTCAAAAATGGACAAAGAAAAATGTAATTCTGGTCTCATCTGTGCCTTCATTAAGACTTTCGGAGCCACTTAATTCCCTTCCTGCAGACCTTGCACTGCTTTGATTCTCCACCTGCTCACAGGGTTAGCTCGGAAGTACTGCTTCTGTGGCCCCTTGGCTACTGTGTGTCACTCCAGAGCAATCCAGTGCCAACCTTTTCCTCTTTTACCTCCTTGATGAACTAAATATACAGTTTCCTAGGTCTTTGCAATAGACTCTAATTGACTCTATTAAAAATACAATAAACCAAAATGGCTGTCCTAGGTGCAATTTGGCACCACCAACATTTAAATGGGAATGTGGAGGTGTCTCTGTGAGAAGCCATTCTGAGTGGCTTCGGGCATAGTTGTGGGAGGGGAGAAAATAAAATTCTCTCCAAGATTTTGTTTACCTGAATTGGAAATGCACGCCAAATCCTCATCTCCCTTAAGCTAGGAGCATGGCTAAGTAAACAGTAATCCTTCCCAGTGGCCCTCCTTGCAGGCCACACCCCTCACCACGGAGAGCCCTGGCAGACGGCTGAGGTTCCCTTCCCTCCATTACTCTTGTGACAACTCTTTGGCATTTTCTCCTCTCATAAGAAAATGACACAACTCAGTGCTCCTTGTGATGGAAGGATTTTTCTTGGTATTTACCCAGTTCTAAAGGGTAACACTAGTAGAGTTTGACTCCCTGTTCTCCTCCCATCCGCAAAATGTTTGCAGATGCCTCCTTCTAGCCCAGCCCACCTCCTGAAAAACGCTCCTGAGCAAAAACTCATCTGTTAGTAATAGAACTGAAAAATGTCTCATTCCGGCTAGAAGTGGTACAAGAGCTGCTACTGCTCCAGCAAATTTATTTTGCCTTTCAAGGGTTTAATTGCACACAACATGGTGCAGTTTTGATTAATCCTTCAGAATTTAATATATACTCTGGGGGGTGTCAATATGTTGCTGCTTCATGCATCGCTATCATGGGAGTAACCGGAATGCATTTAAACACCACAGGAGGTACACTTCTCAAACTTACCTGGTCCTGCCAAGGGTAAAAAGTGCCCATTAATGACTCGATCCAGGAGGGGAGAGAGCAGAGGGGGTATGCTTCCTCCTTGATGCTATTTCTGCTTTGCTTGGCAGGCACGGTTCCCTTGGGGAGGTCCCAGGTGAGGCACACACTGGAATCTTCCAGGCTTATGCCCTGATCATTTTAATGAGAAAGCAGTGTCAAAATATTGGCACCTCACATCCAGCCAACATATGGAGAAGCTGTACAGGCACTTAATTGAACTGTTTTAAGATTATGAAGGGTATAGTCAACTGGGTCAATGAGCATTTATTCTGTGAACTTGGGCTACAAAGAGGTCATTCAAAGGTAATAAGTCCATTTGCCATTTACACAAAGAATAATCAGTTAAATTCTAAAATCCGTGTCCCACAGTTGGATTTCTGAGGAGCATGGAAAGACGTAGCGTTACAGTGCATCACTAAACTTGTAAACATGCAAAGTAAGATCTCGAGGCTGGAGCGTTAAGATAGGCAAGCTGTAAGTTACTCAACCCTCTCCGAAAGTCAGGATCAGAGGTGAAGAGCCACAAGAATGGCGCTTGGAAATGCCACACTTGGGAAGTCATCTACCAAACATCCTCAGGAGAGGGGTCGCCTTCAGCAGAAGCACAGCAACGAAACAGAAATCGAAATGTGGAGTCAGAGAAGAGCTCACATCTTGGCTCTCCCTCGCTCTGTGGAATGTTAAACAGCCTTTCCCAGCCTGTTTCCTCACCTGAAATTGTAATATTAGACCTGTCTCAGGAGGGCTGTCATGAACTGGACTGTGTTCCCTGAAATCCATATGTTGAAGTCCTGACTCCCAATATTCAGCATGTGACTGTATTTGGAAATGGGGCCTTTAAAAAGTAAATAAGGTAAAATGGACCTGGGGTCAGTGGCTCACGCCTGTAATCCCAGCACTTTGGGAGGCTGAGGTAGGCGGATCACAATGTCAGGAGTTCAAAACCAGCCTGATCAACATGGTGAAACCCCGTTTCAACTAAAAATACAAAAAGTAACCAGGTGTGGTGGCATGTGCCTATAATCCCAGCTACTCAGGAGGCTAAGGCAGGAGAATCGCTTAAACCTGGGAGATGGAGGTTGCAGTGAGCTGAGATGGCACCACTGCACTTCAGCCCGGGTGACACAGTGAGACTCTGTCTCAAAAAAAAAAAAAAAAAAAGGAATTAAGGTAAAATGAAGACATATGGGAAGGCTCTAATGTCATATGCCTGGTGTCCTTATAAGGAGAGATTAGGACACAGACACACAGAAGGATGGCCATGGGAAGACACAGGGAGAAGATGGCCATCTACACAGGGAGAAGACGGCCATCTACGAACCAAAGAGAAGGGCCTCAGAAGAAAACAACCCTGCCAACACCTTGATCTTGACCTCCAGCCCCCAGAACTAGGGTTACATGAATTTCTGTTGCTGAAGCCACCCAGTCCATGGTACTTTGTTACGGTAGCCCAAGCAAACTAAGAAAGGGCGTTAGGAATTTCCAGTGCAATCAGATATGATAGGTACTCAGCACAGCACAGGCCCTCAAGGAATGCTAGTTCCCATTCCATTCTCCCCAACCCCATTTTACAGATGCACAAAGAGAAACAGATCCACAAGATGAATTGCCTAAAGGGGATACAGTAAGTGAGAAAAAGAGAAAGTCACCTTCCAAAATTCAGAGACCCTTGCCCGGTCTACTGGTCCATACTGCCTCCCACAAGAAATGGTAGCACAGTGGGCGTAGAGAATCACTTCAAACAAAAGGCTAGATGACATTCCTGGCTTCTGGCCATGGGAAGATTCATATCTCAATGTAACTTCAATGTTCCTAAGCCACCGACAAGGGGTCAGTGGCAGATCATTGCGTACAAGCAAACAGCTTTTTCAAAATCCTTTCCCTGAAATGCTATCCAAACAATCAAACAAGAGCTAACCAGTTTCCCCCCTCAAACACAGGTAAAACGACTTGATAATTCTGTGATGACAACAAGCCCAGTTACTAAGCACCACCCTCATCTAACATGATCGTAAAAACCTTTCTCAGTCAGATTTATGGATTGTCATGCGAGCCCCTGAAGAGCTCCTTGCTAGAGGGAAAACCAGGACACCAGAAGGCCAGGTCACATGAGCATAGAGCCCAAAGTTCAGAGCATATAACTGCCCACACCCCTGGTCTGTGTGCTCACTGGATTAAACCAGCTACAAGATGTCTAAAAGTTAGAACAACAAACACACTGCCAGGTTTGCAGTTAACCTGCAGTCAGACAGGGCCACCTGGTCATGCGTCCCCCTTTTTAATTCCCCCTGAAGGTCAGAGAATTCACCCACAACCTGAGAGCATATCCACCCACAGCCTGTTCCAAGTCAGTTTCTCTGGTTAAGTCAGGTCTCTCTCAACCTCCAATTCTTGGCAGTCTTAAGAGCCAGAACCAAAGGGACAATTGGACACAGTCCAATTGCAGTGAAATTAGAAGCTGCCTTAGATACACCAGGGTATACAGAACAAGCATTTGTTTACTCAACATATAAGTTAAGGTCAACAAGGGAAGGTATGCTTCCTGTTCACAAATCCTTGAGGGCTGTTTGTTTTGGGGCCTCTGGTTGTTCCTGGTGAAACCCCAGAGTTAAGTGCCTGAGAGCAACCAGCCTGATCACATGAAATGCACTTTCTTTTGCAAATCACTGAAGTACTAGCAAGCCTAACAGGATTTAGTTCCTGCTTGTTCTTGTTAAGAAGCAGGACAGGAGAACTGTCTGTCTCTCCTTCTCTTTTCACAATGGCAAAGGCCTTTGGCCATTAAAATGGTCAGCTCTTCCTGTAGCCTACCGACTCAGTTCAACTAAAACCATCAGCAGAAATCCATGGGAATGCAAAGATCCTAGTTTGTGCATACGAATACATTTCACCCTGTCTGAAAATACACAGAGACTGTCTATTAAACTAGAGTATTGATTGTGAGACTTGCTCCTTTAACCTACAAGACCCTGTGGTTAACCTACAAGACTCTGTGGCCTCTGTCCCAGCACGTCCTTCAACTTCTTATGTTTTGGGCAAGATATTGTGATCTACCAAGGGAAGCTTGTTTCCATTAGCAGTATCTCCTTGAAAACTGTGGAGTTCTTCACTGTAGTTTTTCTTCCTTTGGATCAATGGTGGATGCAAAGTGTGTTAAACTATTTCAACCAGAAGCAAGTTACTAAGTTGCTTTTCTCCACTATCAGAAACTTCTTCTTCTTCTTTTTTTTTTTTTTTTTTTTTTTTTTGAGACAGAGTCTCGCTCTGTCACCCAGGGTGGAGTGCAGTGGTGCGATCTCAGCTCACTGCCAGCTCCACCTCCTGGGTTCACGCCATTCTCCTGCCTCAGCCTCCCAAGTAGCTGGGACTACAGACGCCTGCCACACGCCCGTCTAATTTTTTTATATTTTTAGTAGAGACAGGGTTTCACCATGTTAGCCAGGATGGTCTTGATCTCTTGACCTTGTGATCCGCCTGCCTTGGCCTAGAAACTTCTAATGACACATTTCCAGAAAATTTTTGCTGAATAGCTATTTCTTTAAAAATCAACTGACTTAAAATCACTGTAAATGTAAAATATTCAGAATGTTTGAGTAAAAAACATTTTTTACAGACAATAAGTGAAGAGAAAAACAGACTTTTGCTATTAATTGATACCATATCATCCAAATGATCCCATGTAGTGAGAAATCCGCAGAATCTCAACATGAAGATCATTATCCCCAGACTTATTTCCCATCCTCCTGGCTCTGAGGACACCCAAGGATTCTTGACTGTGCATGTGAGCATCCTGTGCATGCCCTTGTATGAGGGTACACTTGCTTCCTTCGCACATATTAATAAGCATTTGAGCACAAGCATCAGGCAGACTACACATTCAATGACTCACAAGGGAAGTGCTCATTTGTGAGCTTAAATGCTGGAACTGAGTGCACCAAAAAGGAGGTCTATAAAGCTCTAGTCCATTACGGCTCAATTATCCACGGGATTAAACCTAAAAGGCAACACCTCTGAAAGAAGTTCGTCTGAAAACCCAACTGAAAGCCTTTCCAAAAAACAAACAAACAAATGAAAACAGGTTTGCTCCTTCCCTGTGACAAACGGAAAAGTGCTGGGGTCTCTCCAGGTACCACGCCCACCATCAGCCCTACCATTCCAGAGGTGATGGGGAGAGAGGGTCACTCGGTCAGGAGCCAAAACCCGCCTTTGATGTCTGCTTGCCATCTGTCTATGTGAAACGCTAGGCCACAAGGGCATGGGTGGGTAAGAGAATGCATTCAGCCTCAGCACCACAGCCAAGGGTAAACACAAGGTGTGGTGGAGGGCCAGGACTGGAAATAAATCCATTTTCAAATGCAAAAAACACAGGCAGAGATAAAGGTGGGGACAGATAAAGATAAACTTGAGTTATATTCAGGAAAGCATTCATCTTGGGTCACCTATCTGATCACAGGCCCTGTAATCACATTGCTTTAAGACAGGAACAAGGAATTTCTTTTGTTCACAACAATGCCAAGGATCTGTGATTTTGTGACCGGGTCATTGGACAATGCTACATTGAAAACTTTCTGAAAATAGCACTCTCTTCAAAGGTACCTGTCGCCAGAAGAGGATGATGATAATACACTCTGCCCTCAACTTAGACACCATTCGTGGCTCTAGAAATTCCTAAAAGGAATGCCAGGACTTGGGTGCAAGGAAAGCTGAATTATATGACAGTGGCCTAAAAATAGAATTCTGCTGACAAAAGGGAGACAAAGAAAGGTGAATCTCTTTCTTTGTGCTCACATATCTGACAGAAACGTGACTCAGAAGGATTTGTTCAAACCCCCAGTTCCTGATGAACGTGCTTATCCTCAGAAGATTCATTCAAACCCCCAGTTCCAGATGAATGTGCTTATCCTCAGAAACAATCGAGGGACACTTGCCCTTTCAGGCTAGGAGGAGACATTTCCCCCATCCCAATCAGCTCTTCCCCAAAAGAGAACAAAGATGGAGACAGTCCCATCCAAAAATGAGGATGCCAAGAGTGTCTTGGCAATGCAGACATATCTGTTTTCCCTTCTCTAAACCATCTCAAATAATTCTCCAGATAACAAAGGGACTAACAGAAGTTAGGAAACTCTAGGGAGTGCTAATCACCAAACACAGGCTTCGAACAGTCATTAGGGCACTGGAAGACGCTGAGTCAGGATTCCTAGAGCTGTGAGTTAGGGAGAGAAGTAGGGAGGGAAAAAAAGCAGAAAAAAACTAGTTCAACCATTGTGGAAGTCAGTGTGGTGATTCCTCGGGGATCTAGAACTAGAAATACCATTTGACCCAGCCATCCCATTACTGGGTATATACCCAAAGGACTATAAATCATGCTGCTATAAAGACACATGCACGCATATGTTTATTGCGGCACTATTCACAATAGCAAAGAGTTGGAACCAACCCAAATGTCCAACAACGATAGACTGGATTAAGAAAATGTGGCACATATACACCATGGAATACTATGCAGCCATAAAAAATGATGAGTTCATGTCCTTTGTAGGGACATGGATGAAACTGGAAAACATCATTCTCAGTAAACTATCGCAAGGACAAAAAACCAAACACCGCATGTTCTCACTCATAGGTGGGAATTGAACAATGAGAACTCATGGACACAGGAAGGGGAACATCACACTCGGGGGACTGTTGTGGGGTGGGGGGAGGGGGGAGGGACAGCATTAGGAGATATACCTAATGCTAAATGACGAGTTAACGGGTGCAGCAAAACAACATGGCACATGGATACATATGTAACAAACCTGCACATTGTGCACATGTACCCTAAAACCTAAAGTATAATAATAAAAAAAAAAACTCCCTTGCTCCAGAGAAACTTCAATGTAACTCTGATCAAATGATGCCTTCTATGGCTCATGAGATGGCAGGTGCATTGAAGAGTCACAGAGAACAAGGACTTGGCCATGCGGCCTCAGGGTTCACATGACCAGTCCCCTGCCTACGCAGAATTTGCCCACCCCTTAGGGAACTCACTGCTAGTAGCATCTACACAGTGGACCCAGGTGAAGGTTGTTAAGTGTCTTCACCATCATCAGCATTGACTCTATGCTTAAAATTTGCTGGGCTTATAGAGTATAATACCAGATCTGGGGTTTATTAACCAGCTCTGCCAAGGTATGCACGTCTCAGACTAATAAGTAGGGACTACAAACAAAGTGACTAGAGGTGGAGAACATGCCATTCAAGGAATTGCTTATCAAGCAAAAGCGGGAAGGCCCTAGGGAAAATGGTGCATGCTTCCCCCCTTCCAATGCCACAGCTATCTCACTACAAGCTGTCACCTCGAAATGACCATCGAGGCTTCGAAAATTCAAATGAGAGGGGCTTGTGAAGGAATGTCGCTTGTTTTTATAGCATATCTTACTCGCTTGGAGGCAAAATCTGTTGCTGCATTTGGACTCCAGAGAGAACAAGCTGCATCTCTCCCTTCAGGATCTAAAGATGTGACCATCTGAAGCAAAGAAAGAAACAGTTTCCTTCCATGAAAATAAAAATCTCTGCAGGATGATAGGTTCTAAGAACAACTACCAGAAAAAGGAGCCACATTCCTAATCAGGGCACAAAGTCAGCTACCAAATAGTGACTCAAAAACTGTGGCATCAAGCTAAAAATGATCACCCATAAAACTAATTTATGAACCTTTCATGAGGCACTCAAAGAATGATTTAGCTTTCATAATACTATTCTAAGAGAGTCAGCATGTAGTACCACATACACGGAACAAATTAAATCACCATGGCCCACACAGTCCAAGCACCTCACATCATAGTATGTTGAGTATGCTGAGGCATAATTCCTTCCACAAACATTTATTGACATCAGCCTCCATAAAGTGTTTGAAGCACTGGAGTTGCAGGGAAGAAGGAAAGTAGGCAAAATTCCCTGCTCTTGTGGTACTTACATTTTAGGAAATAGAGATGAAACGCTAATAAATAAGCGAAATGTATATTACATCAGAGGGTGATAAAAAACTGTGGAGAAAAACAAGGCGGGGAAAGGAGAAATAAGAGTGCTGGGATTGGACTTTAAAAATGGGGAGGGGGCTGGGTGCGGTGGCTCATGCCTATAATCCCAGCACTTTGGAAGGCTGAAGCCGGTGGATCGCTTTGAGCTCAGGAGTTTGAGACTAGCATGGGCAACATAGTGAAACCCTATCTCTACTAAAAATACAAAAATGAGTCGGGTGTCTTGGCGGGCGCCTGTTATCCCAGCTACTTGGGTGGCTGAGGCAAGAGGATCATTTAAACCCGGGAGGTGGAGGCTGTAGTGAGCCGAGATCACACCACTGCACTCCAGCTTGGGTGACAGAGTGAGGCTCCGCCTCAAAAAATAAAAAATAATACAATTGGGGAGGGGGTGGTCAGGGAAGATCTCACAGAGAAGATGATAGTTTAACAAGATCTCAAGGAGATTAGGGTCATGTGGGTCACTAGAAGAAGAGCTTTCCAGAGAGATGGCGTAGGATGAGCCAAAGCACTGAGGCCAGAGTTGTAAGTTTTAGAATTACAGGTGTAGGGAAAGGAAAAGAGATTAAAACCTCTCTTTTAGGCCCTGAGCCTGGCGCATATCTGCGGCTGGATGCTCAAAAAGCAGTAAGGAAGCCACTGTGATTATTATAAAATAATAGTGTGCTTAGTAACAGAAACATAGAGGAGCAAAATATGTTATTATTATGAGGGAAACAAAGCAAGTAAGGACATTATCAGCATGCAGTGAAACTATACCAATTGAAAAACATGCATACATGTATCTTTCAAAAATAGAATCCATACCAAAAATGTTAACAGCAGTTATTTGGGGTAAAGGAGAATTATGAAGATTAGGAGTGATGTTTGTTCTCTTCTTTTTCATTCCTTTAATTGTTCATTCAGTAGACGTTTATGGAGAGTCTGCTGTGCCCCAGGCACTGGGGATGCAATGGTGTAGGGACAGACAGCCTCTCCCTCCTAACCTGACCTTCCAACAGGGGAGGGGGCAATATAAACTTCAAGAAATAGGCGAACACCACTGCAAGCTGTAACATGTGCTGTGAAGAATCAAGCAATAGCTGAAATCGAGAAGAGCCAGTTTAGGAGAAAATGGTAAGGGAAGGTCTCACTGAGGAGATGACTTGGGGTGAACCCAAAAGGATCAAAAAGAGAAGAGCTGATCAAGCAAGAATAGTGAGAAGAGCTTCTGAATTGGAAAAGTATACGATGATACGAATATAAATAGCTTTTGTAACAAAAAATAGCCTACATATTAGACAGATAGATAGATGGATGGATAGAAAGATAGATAGATAGATAGATAGATAGATAGATAGATAGATAGATAATAGATAGACAGATAGATAATAGATAGATAGATAGATGGATAGATGGATAGATAGATAGATAGATGATAGATAAATGTGTAGTCTTAATTACATGACTGTGCCAACTATTTTGATCACTTGTTTATTAAATAAGCATTTATCGGACATATATGCAAACAACTGAGCTAGGAATAAAGTTATAAATAACACAGACATGGCCCCTGTTGTCAGGAAGGCTTAAGTCAAATCAGAGGCAAAACCAGGATCTCAGAACTGCCACTTGGCATTACAGCAAATTGGGGACAAGCCAGTGACGAATTTCAGGAACCTGGCAGTCTTACTCCAAGTTTGCTTCAAGCTTGAAGCAAAAATAGCAGCAAAGCTGGTTTTCTTTAGCATGCTTTTGACTGAACAACAAGTACATGTGCTTTTCACTTATTCACTCATTCATTCAACCAGCCCCTACTGGCCACATGCTCTGCATTGCCACAGTGCTAAGAGGTAAAGGAATGACGAAGGAAGAATGATTTCTCTGTAGGAGCTTATGGCCTATTTGCCAGGATATGCAGGTAAACAATTACAATATAGAGAGCATCCCAAAAAAGTGTTTTCACAGTTTAGTCCTGTAATGATTAACATGTATTTTAGCAAATAGAATGGACAGATGGTAACTGTTTTGATTACCTTAAAATTATAAATGTCCAAGATACCCGCCACTAGTGCCATTGTGTAGGATTTACAATGTAAACTTCAGAAAGGTATACATTCTTATTAGGACATTCGGTGACCTACGGAAAACTCTGATGGAGATATACATAGGTCTGAGATTAAAAATTAAGGAAATGCCTGCTTGATGGCTTTAAGGACAACTTTCCAGGAGAAGTGATGCTGGAGCTGAGTTTTGAAACCAAATGGGAGTTATCCAGTGGCTTGGGATATTCACATTCAGATGTGCAACCTGAGATTTACAGCCAGGACCCTTTGCCGTACCATGTCTGGCCTTTTGTGCAGACCCAGAGGATGACACTGATCCCTGCTTCTTGCTCCAGAAAGCTGCATGGAAAGGAAACCTGAGCTTGAGACCAGCGCAGAGAGGGAGCCACTGAGAAAGGACTCATCTCTCTCCTTCTCACCCCTCTAGCCTTGCCCTTCTCCCTCCACTTTCCCCTTTTCTATCTGTCCTCCTTTGCACCCTCATTGTCACCTCATCTGGAGGTTAGAACACAGTGAGCATCCCTAGGAAATAGATAGTCTGTTCAAATAAATGTTAGCCCTCCTCTGAGGCTGACATTTGGCAAAATCACCGAGGTGGTATTTTGGTATTTTGTGTCTCAGCCAGGGACATGTGTGTTTTCACTTTGCAAGCTCTGTGCAGGCAATAAACATTTCGAGTTTTTTTTTTTTTTTTTTTACTTTTAGTAAAAATACTAACTTTTTTAGTCTGGATCTTGGGGGCCAGCAATAATTAATATCTTGCATGACTCTCCATACCCTTCTGCAGTTTCAAGCACATCTGTTTTATATAAAAACTAGTGTAGAATGAGTGTGTGTGTGTGTGTGTGTGTGTACATACATATACATATATATGCATGCCAGGCACAGGGTAAGCACTTTACATGTATTTACATATTTCATCCTCATGGCTGTCCTATAAGCTCCACTTTATAGAGGAATGAAGAGATGAACCACTTTGCCCAAAACACTCAGCTAATACCAGTAGCCATGCCCAGCCAGTCTGGATTCAAACCCACCCTGCATTTGTAACCCTCACAGCATGGTGCCTTGAGCTACCCCTTCATGGTAGATAGTGCCATATGACCATTTCTGCCAACAGATAATAGTTGAAAACGCCATTTGACCATCTCTGCTTACAGTGCAATAGTTCAAATCTCAGTGTCTTGCCAACATCACGTCATCAGACCCTTAAGCTGCTTCCTTGAATCTATTGCTGAGTTGTTTCTTTTTGTTTTCTGTAAAACCCTCATGCCCCGAAAGGCCTTGTGACCAGAATGGCAGATGCTGCCTTGGGAAACTCGAGGACTGTCCTTCCCAGCTTGGGTAATCCCATTTGTAGGAGAGGCAATGTTTAAAAATCACCTCATTCTTCTAGGTTGGACAGAAAAACAAAATAATACCACATTCGACTTAGGTTTATAAACACCCAAGAGACAGCAGGATAATTCCAGATGCATAACAAACAAATAGCAAATTTAATAGTGTGGGCCTTGTTTATACTTCTGCCATCAGCTTTAATGATGAGCCTATTTATGCTAAACTTCACTACATTATCGAAGTCATTAGTGCCTGTAAGTGGGTGATAATGTGCTTGAAACTTCCACAAGGATGTGTGGCTTTCTCTGAGTCTTACATTTCAATGTTGGGAGAGGCAGGTCCCAGGAGTATTTTCATACATAGGCCTAGAACAACTATTGGGTATTATGCCCCAGAGAGCGGCCTCGAGGACAAATGAGTTTGAGAATGCACATTAAAGAGAGTTAAGCAGGTTTGTCTTACTTCAAAATCTGTAACAAATTAGAAAACATGAATGTGTCTTCTGAACCTCCAAGATGAGACACACTGTGTCAGATTTTCCAAAAGTATGGACCAAAGAAACTTTTAAAAAGGTGACGAAGAGTCACTCTTCTATTAGTCCATTAAAACATGAGTTTAATGGCTGTTGAGTTGGAGAGCTGTAGCAAAACCAGTGTTTAATGCAAAACCAAAGTACAGACAGAACCCATATGAGTTCATTACTTAGCATTAATCCTGTGCATGCCTAGCTAGCAGCACTGGCATGCACATTTGTGCAAATGTGAAGTCCTCATTTTGAAGGACTCAGTAAAGTTAGAATCAAAGCTTCAACAAAGAACCTCAAAACTCTGGATGAGAGTCCCTGCTCTATCAATGTGAACCAGAAGTCTCATGTAACCTCAAGTATCCCTACACTTGGGACCAGGGGCATCTCGGTCTGATGACTAGGGAGGCACAACATCATTAGATCCTAATAGGAGGCATATATTAAAGATCCAATCTGCATCAGCATTTTTTCCCAAAGATGAGCTGTTATTAGCAGACAAGCTGCATGCTGCCTAAATGAGGCCTGAAAGATAAAATCAATATGATGGCCAACACCAGACCTTAACAGCAGGTCAGAAGATAGTTGGTTGGAATGGGGCACTAGGGGGATTCTCATGCAACAAATATTAGCACCTTCTGACAGTGTCCTCTCATTGGAGAAGTCTTCCCCTGACCACCTTATTTGTGGAAGCACCCCTAGTGGCTCTCCAGCCCACTTCATTGTTATTCTTTTCCACACCACTTATTATCTAATATGATATTATTATTTGTATTGCCTGTCTGCCCTCTGTAGAATGTAAGTTTCAAGAGGTCAGGAATATAACTGTCACATTCATCACTATAGCCCCCATGCCTGGAACAGTGCTTGCCACCAAGTAACAACCCCATAAAGACTTGTTCAGTATTAAGGAATGTTCTGCTTTTAGGGAACTCTGATTCAGGTGAACAGGTATCTAGCTTTAGGAGTGACAGTCTTGGGTTTTCATTGACACCAACTGTCACTCCTCCTCACATTTACACTGGCCTCATTCTAACCCAGGGCAAGAGAAGTAAAGAAATCAGGAAGGCCAGAGTAAACTGGGCAGAGGTCTGGTGCAGAGGCAAATTGTCACTTAGGCCCTTGGACTCATGCTCGAACCAGAAGGTCGGGTTGATCAAGAAGGGCTCAGTGAGACAGGGTATCCATGAGCTAGGGGTTGTTTCCCAGCTTCCTGAATCAGAGAAGACAATGTCAAGCTTAGCATCAGTCCTCTAGTTACAGGCTACATTTCAAAGCCTTTAAGTGCTTGAGAGGACTCCTGTCTATATCCTTGCCCACAGCCCCTTCTGAAGAACCTGAATTACTCAATCACCCTGGACAGGTGTGCCCATCCCTCTACCCAGTCTTGTCCAAGTGAACTGAAAATGGCCACAAGGTCAGAGCCAGCCAAGCCGTAGACTGACCAATGGCCAATTAGCTCAAATTCTTCTGAGAGGGCATCTAGGAACCACAGAAACCATCATCTCTGTGAGTCCTAAGCAATAGAAGAGTGAGGTCTTATTAATTTAGGGTATGCAGTCACATTGGTCAATGAATGAGCAGAAGAAAATGGTGAAACCCATCTCTACTAAAATACAAAAAAGTAGCCGGGCGTGGTGTGCACCTGTACTCCCAGCTACATGGGAAGCTGAGGCGTGAGAATCGCTTGAGCCTGGGAGGCAGAGGTTGCAGTGAGCTGAGATCAAGCCACTGCATTCCAGCTTGGGCTACAGAGTGAGACTCCATCTAAAAAAAAAAAAAAAAAAAATAGAGAGAAGCTGGATAAAGCAGAAATGAGGTACAGTATGGCTCTTGCAACGGGAAAAATTTGAAAATCCAGTCCCCAGTTTCTTAGAGATAGAGAGAGATGCTTTCCACTGCAATAGGATGCTTAAATCCAGATCACCTAACATCGGATCAGCTTGCATTTCCCATATTCTATACCATTTCTCCCCCCACAAACACACATTACTTTAACTAGACCATGTGGCTTTCCTGATCTCACAACCAAATATATTCCTCACTAGAATACCTGCTTTGGATCTAAGATGCATTAGCATTCAGATCCATGAAATCTTGTCCCTGTATCTTTGGCTCCTAAGGGCTATCCACACAAATTCTGTTTTCCACCCTTCCTTCATGGTCCTGCTCTAATCCTGCCTGTTCTTCAGCGTCTTCTTTGAGTCCCAGCAGAATGATCACTCCCTCTTATGAACTCAGACATGATCTCTAACTCCATGTAACACCTACTGAAATTCCCTCCCACCTTCCCACCTTTCCCTATTTGTGGAGCAGCTACTATGTGATCTATCAGGTTCTGGATATTATAAGATGTAAGCGGCATACCCTCTGACCTCAAGGAGCTCCTAGCAAGATGAGAAGAAACTAGCACATCAACATGAGCCATAGAACAAAATGTTATGAACTAAACAAAACAATAAGTGGGCTGAGAACCCTGAGATCTCCTGGGTAGGTTCAGGGTCAGAACTGGTGCCTATGTGTCTGTGATGAATCCTAAGTTCAAACAGGCTAAGTCAGGTGAACTGATTACTTGCTCACCATATATATCAAAGCTAAAGGTATCTGTAAGACACAGAAAAGAAATGTACTTAGAAAGGCTTCTATCATGTAGACATGGACATGATACATGTTTGTCAAGGCAGATGAAAAATACGTCTTCTCCATAAGTAAGGACATTCACAAACAGTAGCTGAGACAACTCATTACTGACATAAGACTAAATGCCTCTCTAAATGCAATGTAAACACATGTGTTTGATTTATCTGTCAAAACTCCAACACGCTCACTAGCATCAAAGGCTGCATTCAAATCATACTGCATCCAAATGTTCATCTCTGGGTGGTCTTCTCTTTCGCTATGCCCATTAAAATTATTACTGCACTTATTTGTAAATTGGATGGGGGGGGACATGCTTAAATAAATGACAAAAATAACATTGGCAAGATACAAAGAGAATCCTGAAAACTGTATGAGAATAAAGAATAAAATCATTCTGATAAAGAATTTTCTATATGAGTACAGTTTCTATTAGTGTTATCTATCTTGCATGGTGAATCAAGAATAATGCAGATATGCCACCTGTATATATTGCCATAATTCATTATTTGCTCCTAGAGCCAGTATTTCTCAAAGGCAAAACCAAAGTAAACAGTATTAATGAGTTGTTGGATTTGGAAATTTTAAAAAGATTTTAATATCTAGCATCTTCTATGACAATTTTCTAATTAAAAGAAAAATAAGTTGGCAGTGAAAAGACACAACCTGTACCCACAGAATTAGGCTGAGGTTAAAGCAGAAAGGCCAGTTGGATGGCCGTTTTTATTACTAATTTACTTTGTTCATCTAGGGAATCAATTTGCTGCCATTAAAGGCTTGGGTTTCATATATTTTATATTTTACACACATTTCCTGATGGGAATGAGCTGTGCAGTTTATAAGAGCTCAGACAAACTCTCTTCTCATGGTCCAATAGATGCAGATGTTCCTAAAATGGACTTGCAAGTAGAATGGAAATGCCACTATGCCTGCCATTCTAAATAACTGGGAACAAATCCTGAGCAGTGTGGAAGTTTTGTTCAGCAGTTATATATGTTTTTAGTTCCTCCTGCATTAAGCTAGTTATGAAATGATAGAAATTAAGAGGGGTCTTCCTGGCCTTAACTGTTTTCATCTAAATCTAAATCTAATTTTTCATTGATTTACAGCAAACCTTATGGGAGAAGTTGAAAATTCATTGATCTGGAAGAGGATAAACAACTATCTTTCCAAAACCCTTCAGGAAGGTGGAGTGCCCCCAACTTTTAGGACAAAGAGTTTTTACAGATCATAGTAAATCAATAACTCATAGACAGTATGACAGATACAGAATATTCTTACTTAAGATGAAAAACAAATTGTGCATTGAGATCTTTAATCAATAAAAAGCTAACAAATCAGTAGTGCAAACAAGATGAGAGAATCTTATTTTATCCTCAGTCACGAACTGAAGAGACACATCGGGCAGTGTTTTGTAGTTAAAAATTGCTCCTAGGCTGGTATACTAGCGAACTATTGAGTAAGAAGGTCAGTAGAGACCAACTCACTGTGGGATTTGCAATGCAGAAAGGAGAAGTAGGTGTAACATAAAAGGGCACTCTACATAAATGTCAATTAATGTATTATTCTTCAACAAACTTCTTTTAACAAGTATTTTGGTGGCTTTGAAGCCTCTGTTCTTCTCGTGGGAGCAAGAATGAGACCTCTTGCTTTAGCTTTTGATTAAACAATGTTCAGAAAAAACTCATCAACATAGATTAAACCTTCACATTAAAACTAGAGGGCTTGACCCACCCCAATTAGCCCAACTCCTTTGAAATATTACAACTAAGAGGTCCTTTCTTTTCTTGTGCCAGTTAACTCTAAAATAATGTTGCTAGAGCTTAACTCCTGAATTCCAAAAACTCCACATACTGCACACAGGAGACACTAACTACTAATAGCGATCTTTTGAGTGCCATGGACATTAGGACACATGTAAAATTATGCTCCTTTTGCAGATGAGGACTCCGATGCCAAGAAAGGTGCACTGACATACCCAAGGTTGTACAACAAAAGAAGCAAAGCTGGGACCACATCTAAGTCAGTCTGGTTCCAAAGTCCATTCTCCTGTGCATTATACCATGGCTGAGTACTGCCCCCAAGGACCTCCATAATTTGCCCATCCTAGTAGTCTGCTGCCTCCCTATACACCCTCTCCTCTCTATTTCCACGCATCTCTTTCATGTTCCAAATATGCCTATGTTGTTCCAATTGCAGTTTCCCATGTGTGATTCCCCAGTTCTGGGATCTTCTCCGTGTTTTAAAGTCTACCATTCCCTCAAAGTTCGGCTATAATCCCGCCTGTTGTGAAAACGTTGTTGCCTCTAAATTCTTATTGCCTCTTGGTACTGCCAGCCAGCACCTTTTGCATTTGTTGACCTTATTCCCCTTTCACAAATTATATGTCACCCAAGGACAAAAACTGGGTACCTAGTGTCTTAGTGTACACAGTCTTAGCAGGCTGGGTGGCCTAAACAACAGAAATTTATTTATCACAATTCTGGAGGCTACGAAGTCCAAGAAAAGGGTATTGGCAGATTTGGTTCCTGGTGAGGGCTCTCTTCCTGGCTTGCAGGCAGCTGCCTTCTTAATGTGTCATTGCACAGTGAAGAGAGAAAGGGCTCTGTTCTCTTCCTTTCTTATAAGGGCATCTTTTCATGAGGGCCCTTCTCTCACAAGTTCATCTAAACCTAATCACCTCCCAAAGGTCCACCTCCATTTGCCATCACACTGGGGGTTAGGGCTTCAGCATATGAATTTTGAAGGGAACACATTCAGTCTATAGTACCTAGCTATTACCAATTGAGAAAACATACTTTTGTGCCAAGCACTGTTCTAAGTTCTTTATATTGATTAAACATATTAATTCATTTTTTTCACCACAACAATCTGTTCACAGTGATGAGTAGGTACTATTACTAACTCTATCCTACAGATGAGGACAAGAAGGCACAGAGAGGTTAGTAACACAGCCATCCATGATGGGAGGAGTGAGTGAACACAGACCTTATGGTTCCAGAGGTCACGATCTCAACTTAACACTGTGGCATCCCCAAATAGGTCTATACCTCTAAAACAGCACCCAGATAAGTACCTCATACTTAGGCAGAAACAAATAAATAATTGAATAGTAGTTGAAATAATCAAACTCAATAAAACTCAATAAAATTGTGGTCTTAGGAAGCATCTGGTTCAGTTGGTTTAACAATAATGCACAGGAAGGGGAAATGCATTGCCTGGTAGCAAAGAGATGCTTTGTGGAGCAAACCAAAGAAGGAAAGAGTTGTTTCTCAACTGAGGGAATTGCTGGATACACATTCCCCCATGGGATCTGGACATGACATTCTGCACAAGCACATGCCCAAGATTTTTCTTTCTTCGATTTAAGCCACTTCCTCACAAAACATGAAGATAGCTAAAGAAAGAAGCTTTTTATTAACCACAAAGTTCTAGTAACTGTCTCACTTTTCTGTCTGTACTTACAAATTTAAAAAGGAGGAGCTTTCAGGGCAAGCTATTTTCTTTTATGGTATTAAAATCAACAAAACTCTGAAAATCAGCCTTCTATTCATGCAAACATTTATGGAACACCTGATGTGTGAAACATGCTGAATGATCACGGGACACCAAGATGCAAGCCAACATCCATGGAGAGAAAGTGTTCCTTTTTACACAATTCAAAGTATACCCCCATATAAAAAGTATAAATAAGGAGTTATGAGAGAACACAGAGCAGGCAGAGATTGAGTTGAGCTTTTGAGGTTGAACACAGTCAGGAGCTACATTTGTCCAATACTACAACATGAAATGTGACAGAGCCTTTGTAAAATATTTGAATTGTTTGCCACTTATTATTAGTATTATTTAGTCATAGCTATGAAGTAACTTCCAATCACTACGAAAAGCATTTGCTAATTTAATTAATTAACTATATCGAGAATTCCCAGAGTTAACTGTTGAGATTCCAATCACTGCAAAAAGCATTTGCTAATTTAATTAATTAACTCTGTATCAAACACTCCCAAAGTTAACTGTTGAGATTAAAATACTTCTACCCCAACTCTAGGTCTGTGTCTATGCACATGTCACAAATAAGCTGGAATTTCTCGACTCTCACCTTGTTTGCCACTCAGCAACACTTTCATGTGCTAACACTTCTGTTCAAGACAGAAGACATTAATTAAATAATTAGCCTTGAGCTCAGACATGTAAACAAACACAATTGATGAATTCGTTAATTGTTCTTCCCTGCTGTGGACAGGAGCTATTGTTAGCAACAGTAATAATAGCACTGATTTGATTTCAGACAGGCAATTTGAATACAGGAGGCAAAATGCAGAACTCAGATTCAGAGAAGGTAACTATAGAGGAGCATAGAGTGTTTTCTGAAAATACCAATTGTACAATTGCTCTGTTTATACAGTTACATGAAAGAGGACGAGGAATACTGGCAAACCAAAAATAGCCTCGTCGATGAACATTTGAATTTGCACCAAACACTGACAATTAAATTATTTTTGCCAGGCTCTCAGCACTTAGAAATAAAATAATTTAGAAAATATCTCAAAAAAATGGCATACTTAAAAAAAAAATCAACCACCTCCCTTCCTTTCAGCATCAGAAAGATTTGATCTGAACAAAAATGAAATTAAATAGTGCAGATTGGTGTTCCAATGTTCCTCTAGGATTTCTTTATCAATGAAGTATAAATAGCAATTACCAGCAGACATGTGTACACTGGGCATAGAAGACATACGCCAGTTGACAACAAATTTCCAATAGGAAAATATGAGGATAACTAGAAAGCAAACTGAAATATTTTTCTGCTGTTTATTAACATGCCAATCAGTCTGTAGTCCATAAAAATTTCATAAAATGCTGTAAATATTTCCCAATGTTCTTCATTCACACGAAAATCTGATGATATTATTTTCTGTGCTATAATTAATAGAGGTTAATGGTGACTCTGTTGATGAATAGAAGTGGTGTGATCTGATTTTTGTTGGCTGGACTGTAGAATTTCTATCACTGCAAGTCAGAAACAACACCAGGTTGATACCGAACTGGGCCACCAGCCCCAGAAAGGAATACTGGACTTGCCAAACAAAAGCGGATCCCTCCAAATGAAAAATAAGGGGAAAAAACAAAAAGGTAGAGAAAATATGAGAAAGGGAGGGAAAGGAGAAGAGAGTACAGGACAAATTGTCTCAGAAAAGCAGGTTTTCCCACAAGGAAAGATAAAGGACCATGGGCAAAGAAAAGGAACTCACAAACCCAAACCCACTTTTCCCATGCAGACACTTGAAATTGACAACCACTGTTATTTTTAATTTTCTTCCAAGGCTAAGGCCCAATTTGAAACCCATCTCCTCTAAGTAGTTGTCCAAACCTACCTGAGTGATGCCTTTCCCTGGCCCTGCAAACTCATGCAACTGCATCTTACGCTCATAAGCTGTGTTCTACCACAGTGACTTACATGTCTATTTTGCTTCTCCACCCAGATCCCAAGCCCCTGGTGGACAGCAGCTGAGCTTTGCTCTCTTCAAATTCCCCACAGGATCTGGACATGACAACCTGCACAAGCACATGCTCAAAACATGTCTGCCAAATAAATTAATCAAGCAAATGGCTTCTTCTAACATTCAGAGAATCTGAACATTTGTATTGTATGGCAGAGCTTTAAAATTGTTGAGAAAACATAGGAAAAAATGCTATGGAAAGAGCCTTGTGTAAGCCATGGTAGTCTGGCACTTGACTACAACTCAAAATACATGGCCAGCCAACCCAATTTAAGACTTCCTCCCTGCTTTCTCATATCACATTTTCCCACTGACTTCAAGTCAGGTGATGCGCATGTCCCATTCCCTTCTCAGGCAAGGTGCTGCTAAGCCCAGTTATCAAATCTTGAATGAATGAGTAAATGAATGAATAAGTAGCCATGTGGGAGCTGGGAATTCAAAGATGAGAAAGCTCTTATCTGTGTCCTCAAGATGTACACAATCACTCCGAAACACAAAGTGAGACGCAGATACAAAAACCAACCTTATAAAGGCAGAAAAAATTAAATATCTAAAAACAAATCTCATTGACTCAAAAGAGATTCTAACAGGTAAGGGCATTGTGGAAAGCCCCTCGGAATAGTTGCTAAGCCTTGAGTTACACCTGGAGAAATGTATCAGATATCCTCTGGTCAAGTGATGGGAAAGGGTCTTCCAGTCCCAGGAAGTAAAAACCAGCATGATGTAGTGGTGAGAGTCTGGGCTTTGCTCAGGGAAGAGCTAGGTTCCAATCTCAGGTCGGCCACTAAGAAAATGGTTGGCCTTATGTGCCTTTCTCCTTCGAACCTCGGTTTTTTTTTTATCTATAGGTAGGAGTGTCACTGCTAACCTCAACAGGCTCTTGAATTAAAATATGATAATGTATTTTAAATGTCTAGCAAAATATATTGAAGAAGGCAGATGCTTAAGACCTTAAGGTGCATTTGAGAAACAAATCAATCTGTGAAGTATTTATAAGAGGGACATACTATGGATCCAATACTCCCTATCAAAAAGACAAGCAGAGGGCTGGGCACAGTGACTTGTGACTGTATTCCTAGCACTTGGGAGGCCGAGGTGGGTGAACAGCTTGAGCCCAAGAGTTGGAGACCAGCCTGGGCAACATGGCAAAGCCCTTTCTCTACAAAATGTAGCATGCACCTGTAGTCCCAGCTACTCAGGAGGCTGAGGCATGAGGATTGCTTAAGCCCCGGTAATCAAGGCTGCAGTGAGCCAAGATCTCACCACTGCACTCCAGCCTAGGCAACAGAACAAAACTCTGTCAAAAAAAAAAAAAATACAAGAGGAATATGATCATTATGTTTAACTTCCTGTGCCCTCATGAAGCTTGTGGTTTAGCTGCAAACAAAAAACACACAAACACTGAGGCAAGTATGACCTAAGGTTCAGTGGAAACTAGAGTGAACATTCCTCTAGGTTTGTCACAGACTGAGCAGGTTCCCTGGATATGGGATTTTCTGTGCTAAAACCAGGGAAGTCCTGAGCGAACCATAATGAGTTGGTCACCCAAGTGGGGAGATGCAAGTTACAAGAGCCACAGGAGATCCAAGGAAGGAACTAGCAAGCACTAGGATCTCTATAATTGGGGGTGGGTCCATGCAAAATGAGAATGTATAGACCCCTATACCCAGCTGTTTTCTTTCTTCCTGTTGCTATGATTATGAATACTTTTTGAAATAAGATCCACTCATCATAAAACTCAAATTTGAACAGGACCCTTAGCTTTGAATATGAACCCTGGCTTTCTGTTTTTCTCATTTTGGAGATGGATAAACTGAGCACTGAAGACAGGTTAAACAACTTGTTCAAATCAATGACACAGCTGGAAATAAAACCCAGTTTCTTTACCTCCTGGTTCAGTATGTATTTTGGGATATATAACACAGGCTTCAAACAGTGTTTAAGTTCTATTTAACCTTAGTGGGGAATATTCCAATTAACATATCCACCCCCGGGTGTTTCTCCCAGTTGAAATTTTCTTCCTTTTTAGTAAACTGAAGGAGACACTCCCCCACCCTCCCCACTTGCTATTTTTTTTTTTTCTTACTAAAGCTGGCAAGTGTTAGTGTCTTCTTTGGTGCCTGCTCAATTCAACTCAAGAGAAGCTTGAAATGTATTCCATTTTTTGGTAACAGTTAGGAAAGGACTGTTAAGGGGTGGAGAAAATCAATCACTCGTGGAAAATGCTAGGTGTCCCATTATGGTATGATAAGTTCAGATGCAGAGTATATGCATTTTTTTGCTCTCTGAATAAATGGCAGAAGTCAGTTCTCCATAAATTCAAAATGTATATGAGAACATGAAATAATATTTTAAGTGGATTTCACATATTGCTCCTCTTTATCATTCTAAATACCAAAGATTAAGCTTGCCTCTTGGCTGTTGCAGTCTTTTCTCTCTCTCTCTGTTTTTTTTTTTTTTTTAACTTTTGTTTAATCAGATATGAATAGTGGTTGGTGGCTTTTATTGTTCAGAACTACCTGAAAGAGAGAAAATGACCTCTGCCTGCTGTCTCCATTCCAAACAATGTTTATTTTCATTATAAGTCTTTCTGGCCTCTTTCAAAAAGGCATTGTT
Organism: Symphalangus syndactylus; assembly: GCF_028878055.3. NCBI lineage: Eukaryota > Metazoa > Chordata > Mammalia > Primates > Hylobatidae > Symphalangus > Symphalangus syndactylus. The sequence goes on from NC_072438.2 coordinate 31,930,871, forward strand.
ACCCAAATGGTGTTGCTGAGCAAAATATCTTTTTACTAAGCTAATCCACAGTTCCAATCCCTTCGCTCCTTTGATACAAGACACTCATTTTTCCCCTTCAAATTTAATTTATTCAAGGATACCACATAGAGGCTGTATAGGCTTGCGGTTAAGGACCCACATACTGGAGCAAAAATCTCTGGGTTCAAATCCCAGCAATATTACTTCTTAGCTGCATAAACTTGGCCAAGTCATTTCACTTTTCTGTTTCTGAAAAATAAAAGATGGCGGACCCTCTGATCATCATCCATTTTGTTCCCAAGAAAAGTTCCCCTGAACCACATTCCCAGCCCATCATGGGTCAACTGCTTTGCAGTTAAGATTCAGCTCTCAGCATCTTTAATCCTTTGTTTATTTTTCTTCTCTGAATCGATCTGCAAAGCTCTTCATCTTCTAATAGTGTCAGCCTCTGGGGGGCTCCTTCAGAATCTCCTTGGTGTGCTCCATTTTCTCTTCCTCCAAACATCTTCTCAACTTCGTCTTTATTCTCTTCCTAGAAAATCTCACCTGAGCATTAAATAATATCCTACATGTATATCTCTAACAGTGATTTTTTTCTCTGAACTCCTGCATATCCTATCTGCCTCTTCCTGGATGAGTAGTTGAACTTGACCACAAGTGTCTCCCTGAATATGCACCTCCCCAGCTTCTTCCTACCTCAATAAACAGCATGCCCATCCATCCTGTTGTTCATGCCCAAAGCCTAGGAGTCAGTCTTGATTTTTCTCTTTCCTTCACCCTCCCAAATCCATATTCCAAGAGCTCCACTTCCAAAACCTGTCCTGATCCAACCCCATCTTTCCATTTCTATTCTCAACATTGTTGATTTGGTCTGAATCTTGGTGGCATCCTTCTAACTGGTCTCCCTGCTTTGATTATTGCCCTCATCCCCCACCCCACAATTCTCCCTCTCTACTCTGCAGCCAGAAAAGTCAGAAAAAATAAAAAAGCAAATTAGATATCACTTTTCAATTTAAAAAACCACTCCCCCAACCCCTTACCCTTCCAACACACACTGTCTTCCTTTTACATGTAGAATAAACTCTTCTTTACCAAGGCTTAGGAATGCCGCCATGATCTAGCCCCTGCCTACCTCCCCACTTTTCCTCCCCCCGCCCCCTATGTTCACTACACTCTCCAACCCTTTTTGTTTTTCAAATGCTCTAAGTCCATCTCTACTTTACGAGAAATCTTTGCAATAGTTATTGCCTCTGACCAGAATATTCTCCCTCTCCTCCCATCATTCAAGTTGCTCAGTAGACATCCCCCCAGGGCAAATTCCCTGCTGTTCTACCATGAGAGCCTCATGATCAGTCACTTTCTCTCTCATTATCCTGCTTTGCTTTTGTCAGACTTCATTGCCAACCAAAATATTATTTTCTTTGACACTCATTTATTATCTGTCTTCCCCCAAACTCCACAAGACCAGGGAGCTTGTCTAGCTCACTGTCCCGATCTCAACATTAAAACAAGATCAGGCATATGTCATGCTCTCCATTACTATTTGTTGAATCTCTAAATGGCCAACTTTTAAAATCGCTCACTTCCCTGAATTCATCCACATTGCACTGGTGAGCTTTTACAGGCCTAGATAATTATATTGTAATTAGTCTGAAAGGCATTTAAGTTATAAGTTAACAAGCAGATGAATGACTGTTCTGAGGACACTGACCAATTGCTCGTTATCTCTGGAGTAAAATAAACAGGCAGAAGCTGGCTTAAATTGTTGTGGGACAGCTTGAATTGCTGTAAGGAAAATCTTTTTGATTTTGAGGGTCATGAATAATTGAGAAAGGCTATAAAGAAAGGTGTCGGTACTTGATTCCTAAAGCACTTAGCAACCAATAGCCAATTATTTGCCTTAGATGCTTCAGTAATTTGTTAATTTATTGCCATTATTAATGGGTTATATAACCTAGAATATATACAATATTTCAATCACTCTAAAATGTACCTTTTCCTACATCTTACCACCTCTGATATCAGAAAGTATCTTAAAACTGATGATAGTGCATGATAGTTGAACTGACAGCAGTTTCTTAGTGGTATGTAAAATAACGGTACTTAATATATTGCATCTTAGACTCAATAAAGTATAATAATTTATGATATCACATTTGCTGGATGCTGGCTTTGGACAAACATTTATAAATGTTGTCTTATTTGTTAATCCTTACAATCAGCCTGTATGATAAATAACATCAGACCTATTTTAGACATAAGAAACTAAGGATCAGGGAAATCAAGTAACTTTTTTTTTTTTTTTTGAGATGGAGTCTTGCTCTGTTGCCCAGGCTGGAGTGCAATGGTCTGATCTTGGCTCACTGCAACTTCCGCCTCCCGAGTTCAAGCAATTCTCCTCCCTCGGCCTCCTGAGTAGCTGGGATTATAGGCACGCGCCAACACCCCTGACTAATGTTTGTATTTTTAGTAGAGACAGGGTTTCACCATGTTGGTCAGGCTGGTCTCAAACTCCTGACCTCGTGATCCGCCTTCCACAGCCTCCCAAAGTGCTGGGATTACAGGCGTGAGCCACTGCACCCGGCCGAGATTAAGTAAATTTTCTAAAGTCACATAGCTTATAAATGCTAAAGCCCATGATTTAATCCAGGTCTATCTGACCCCCAAACCAATTCTCATCACCACTTTCCCATAATAGTTATTGTTAAATTAAACTAGGTTTTGTACATAAAATGCAAATGCCCATCACAAACAAGTCACATAGTAGGTTTTCAACTCATGTCAGTTCCCTTCCTCTCTGTGAGTTTACATGTGCCTGAATGTACAAGCATGAACTGTGCTCTGATTCCATGATTTATATAAAACTTCTTAGAGGACAAGCTTTGGCAGTCAGAATTTGAGGTCTGGCTTTTGAAAATATCTGAGGCCATATCAAAGGCAGCAAATTAGCTGGGAAGTCAGTGGGACCATATAGTGATCACACTGCTGAAAGGCCACTCCCTGATGAGCAAGAGAGAGCAAAGCAGCCAAATTAACTCTCTGCCTAAGTCCTGACTAGTGGAACACTAACAAGATTAGACTTTGGAAGTAGGCAGGACAAATCTACTATACCAAGTGAGGTAGAGCACTGTGGGAAATTCAGTGGTTTTCAAGTCTGACAGTCTCAAACTCAAATCCCAGCTCTCCTACTCAATCACCTGACCCACTTAACCTCTCTGGATTTTAGACTTCTAATCTCTCAATTAGAAGAGGTACTTCTTCCTCTGCAGGGTTGCAGTAAGGAATTGTTCGTTTCACAAATATTCATCGAGCACTTTCTATGCGCATGTGGGATACATCATTGAACAAAACAGATAAAAAGCCTTGTCCTTATTCATCTTACATTTTAGCAACTAATGCTGATATATGTGGAGTATCTAGCATATTACTTGGTGATTATTAAGACTATTAAAACTATTAAGTAAGTAAAAGTATTAGCATCGTATATTGTAATTGGAACTGATGTGCAGTTTAAATTTGCCCAGGGATTCTGAATAGAGCATCAAGCTGTTCCATCATGCCTATGTCTCCTCTACCAAGAAGGACATCAAGACTGCTGCATGGCTGGCTCTTCATCATGCCAATCTCTTCAAAGAGGAATGCTTTCTAAATTAGCTCATTCCTCCTGCCTGGCCACATGCCTCCATCATCTCAACTCAGCTGTTTCACACACCTTACCACAATCTGAAACTCTCATTTTTAAATGTGTTTCCTTATATATTGTTCCTTCCCCTTGTAGAAAATAAGTACCTGAGCTCAGGGACCCTTGTTCTTCATACCTAGAACAGGCCCTGACACTTAATATTTGCAGAATAAGCACCAGTGATATACTTTCCATTTCTAGAAACAAGCTGCAATTTAGAAATATGCTTTGAACTCAAGGGTAAAGTTGGGACCTACTGAACAAAACACTCAAACTATGGCTACTGGTAGACAATGTGATACAGAGTTGGCTGAAGGCTTCAGAGGCAGGGTCGCAGATCCTGGAAAGACAAAATCACTCTGTTTTATTCTGAGACCTGCAAACTCTTAGAATGAAAGTTTTCAGATCTTTCATAGCTGCTGGCTATAGGATGAGTGATCAGAAAAGGAGTCTGGCAAAAGGCCAGAGCTACCCTCAATGAAATGGTTTTCAAGTCCCACTGACTGGTCCTAAATAAGGAAGAGCATAACTTGGGACTGCAGTGGTCAAGGAGGAAGAACATAGCATTGTTAAATGATGCAGGTCCCCCTTGAGCAAGTAAATCTAAAACATTCGAATCTCAATGACTTTATTCAAGGGTCTCTCTTCTCAAGTCTAGCTATGTACTGTTCTACCTCTCAGCTTTTGCTCATACTTAGGAATTCTAGTCTGCCCCTACCTAGAAAGTTCAACTCATCGCAATTCATCCCTGCCTGCAAGAGTCAGCTCAGGTTTCCCATGGAAGGAGCCTGGGCTTTGAAGGAAGGCAGATTTGGATTCAGATACCAAGTCTGTCACCTACGGGATGTGGGGCTGTGTGCCGATAAGAGGCCACTTAACTTCTTGCAGCCCCCAAATCCCAGTTTCCTTACCTGGAAAATGGGTCTATCAGGATCTACCTCATTCTTGGGGTTGTCATGAGATACTATGAGGGAATTACTAGAAAGGGGAATGGATGCTGGGCCAGCAGCAAACTACAAATGAGTAGTATAAGAGAGTTTTCATTTCACTGAAGATAAAATGTAAAGAGATAGCTAAGCTTCCTACATAGTTCAGAGAGGTTCTGATGGTAAATTCAGAGAAGGTCAGCAGGAAGGGGGTTGGCAGGGAGCTATGGCTTTGCTGAGTGCTAGCCACTGCATCAGGCAGTAGAAGACACAGAGGTAACCAAAGGTGATATAACTCTTTCACTTGTGAAGCTTCCACTTTAATAAAAAGAAATGGCACACATATGTTTATAGCAGCACAATTCACAACTGCAAAAATATGGAACCAGCCCAATGACCATCAATCAATGAGTGAATAAAGAAATATCCACACACACACACACACACACACCATGGAATACTATTCAGCCATAAAAAAGGAATGAAATAATGGCATTCGCAGCAACCTGCATGGAATTGGAGACCATTATTCTGAGTGAAGTAACTCAGGAATGGAAAACCAAACATTGTATATTCTCGCTCATAAATGTGAGTTAAGCTATGAGGATGCAAAAGCCTAAGAATGATACAATAGACTTTGGGGACTTGGGAGGAAAGGGTGGGAAGGGAGTGAGGAATAAAATACTACAAATTGGGTTCAGTATATACTGCTCAGCTGATGGGTGCACAAAAATCTCACAAATCACTACTGAAGAACTTATTCATGTAACCAAACACAACCTGTTCCCCAATAACCTATGGAAATAAAAATAAAATAAAAGGGCTTTTGAGCCAGGCTGATCCGAGTATGTACTCCCCTCAGCCATATTCCCACAGTGGGCCTTGGACAAGTGAGCCAAACTTACCAAAGCTGTCTCCTTAGCTGTAGAGTTAATATTGGCTATATTAAAGAACCTTACTAAGATGAAGTGGGATATATATGTTAAGGGCCTTTCCTGAAATAGATGTTCCTTACTTCCTTCTTTTTTTTTTTTGTTTTGAGATGGAATTTCACTCTTGTAGCCCAGGCTGGACTGCAGTGGTGCAATCTCAGCTCACTGCAACCTCCGCCTTCCAGGTTCAAGCAATTCTGCTTCTGCTTCCTAAGTAGCTGGTATTACAGGCACCCACAACCATGCCCAACTAATTTTTGTATTTTTTTAGTAGAGATGGGGTTTCACCATGTTGGCCAGTCTGGTCTCAAACCCCTGACCTCAGGTGATCCACCCAACTCGGCCTCCCAAAGTGCTGGGATTACAGGTGTGAGTCACCACGCCTGGCCCTTACTGCCTTCTTATTGGCATTTTCTGCCATGCCAGAAATGTTCAAGTGTTTTGTTACATTTTCTTCTAATGACAATAAGATAAAATTTAAGGAAAACAAACACCAAGTATTTTTTGTCCATCTCCTTTTCTAAAAAAATAATATTTTACAAAATATTGTCATATGCATATTGTTTTGAATACACATCATGGTTCTCATACAATACTCTTTATTTATTTCTCAAAAATACAGGATCTAATGATTTGAATGCTCCCCAAGCCCTGTGATCAACAGCAATGCCATTTGTGTGTGTTTCCACTAAATTATGTGCCATACTAGATAAAAGATTTGTTTTGAAAAACAGCCACTTCCAAAAATAAGAGGGTTTATCAATTCTAATCATTCTTATCCAAAATTAGTTGTCAAGTTTCAGTGGCTGAAATGAATTTAACAACATAAATTTCATACCACTGCTGAATGTCTAATGCAACCTCATAGAGCAGTCCTGAATACGCAGCCCTGTCGGGGTTCACCAACTACTTTTAAAATATCAGCACTTTTGTGGTATAATAGAGCCTATTAACAACAGTTGACTGACATTAGAGGTAGTCAAACTAAGCATTAATTTAAAAAAATATGCTGACCTTTCCGAAAATTAAGAAGCAGTTGCCCCATACTCACCAAAGGGAAATCGGAATAATTACTGTGGCATTATGAAACCCAGTTATTTGACTAATAGCGATATTTTTTCACTGCACAAAAAGCTAGCAAATACATTATGATGCTGTAGCAATATTGATATTCATAAAATCTCATTAGGTCAAACATTAGCCAATCATGCTTCTGCTTCCTACTTACAGATCAAAGCTAAATACATGCTTTAGCCAGTTAGAAACAAAATTGAATTTGAGATCTGCATCACTCTCATTAAGTACCACTCTGTTAGGCTGTGTTTAAGACGAACAGCCCATAGGGAGCTTTTTCCAAACCAATGAGAAGGCCTCCTGCCCATCTCAAACTTGAATTTCCATGACTCTTAATTTAAATAAACACATTTTGAAGCAGTCTGGACTTCCACTGCCCTGCTTTCTCTTTCCTTGTTCATTTGACCACAGGTTGGTTTATTTACAGCAAAAGAAAATCCTGTTTGAATAGAATAATTCTCATTTTCAAAATGAGCATCTCTGCATTGTATCCCATAATAAAAATAGGCAACTATCTTCCTTGCATGCTTATTTTTCTTCTCTGATATTAGCTCTTAATTGAAAGGAAAGGCAAATAAACTGATTTAAGCGGTATTATGAGTGAGCTGAGCTCCATGCAGAAAGAAAGGAAGTTGAATCAGTCAGTAGCAGAGTGGAGCTGGCACCCGGTGCAGAAGCAAACCCTCAGAGTCATCAGTTGCTGGGACAGAGCAGGGGAGCCTTTTCCTGGATGAGACCACATTTTAAAATTCCAATAAGCAGCACAAACACAGCAGCACTGGCAAAATGTGTCTCCCCTCATGCTGAGAAGGTTCACTGCCTCTCCTATATCATTTATAGCCCACAGCTGGAAGTTATTCCACCGGGTTGCCCAGGCCAGGGGAGCAATGCCCAGAGACTGACAGCTTTGGGCTGAGCCTCCTGTCCATAATTTCTGACTGTATCTCCATGGTGCCACATATACATGTATATATACACAAACACATACATATGCCATCTTGTTGGTTTACACAGGGACATCAAACAGAAAGGGGTTGATTTGATTTTGTTTTATCCTTTCAAATTAGTTGCCTTAGAGAATCTCTTTTAAAATTACTGAAATCACTGCCACATTACATACAATGCACAGCTATCATAGCTTGCAGCGCATGGGAAAAGTATGATTGAGTCTTTGCTTTGTTCCTGGTGCACAGATTGAAGGGTATATAAACCTTCTGGCTACACACATTGGCAGACCTAGAATTTCTATAAGCGGGAGGAAGGTGGGCAAGCAGATTGAGATGGGGGTAAGGAGGTTGTCTCAATGTGACATTTTGCAGAGCAAGTGCACTGTTTTGACTTAGCACATTTATTTGGTGTGGGAGGGGAGCCTGCTGAGGGGGATGATTCAAAGTCCCTCCAAGATTTGCTGACACAACTAAAAGGAGTAGCTACAATAATCTTTTGGTCAGTACATGACCTACCTGACTCCTTTATAACTCTCTCAAAATATGGAAGCATTTGAGGAAAGTGAAATAATTTAAATAAAAATATTAAGATGCTTTTTCCATAATGGAAATTTCTAGTGGATATATTAACAATTAAATTCCAAAAATTAAAAAAAATTATTTTTTTTATTTAAAAAAATAACTGAATGCTGGTATTTGGGATCCTGTGCTTGAAAGTGCATGAAATTTGATCAAACTGGAATTAAAGTTGTGACAAGGCACACTATATGCAAAAATATTAGGATAATGAAAATAAAACTAATCTTTGTATAGAACTTTTTCAATTTACAAACGTTTTTCAAATGATAAAACTCTCTGGATTTTTGTGGCAACCCTGATTGATAATGACATAAGCAAGATACCAATGACCTCATTTTATACAGGAATACATTGTTTTATTGTGCTTTGCTTTATCACACTTCCCAGATAATGCAATTTTTTACAAATTGAAAGTTTGTGGCAACACTGCAATGAGCAAGTCTGTCAGTACCATTTTTCAAATAGCACATGCTCTTTTCATGTCTCTGTATCACATTTTGGTAAGTCTCATGATATTTCAAGCTTTTTCATTATTATCATATCTGTTAAGGTGATCTGTGATCAGTGAACTTTAATGTTACTATTGTATTTGTATTAGGGTGCCATGATCCATTACCATATAAGAGGTTGAACTTGATGAATAAACGTGTGTGTTCTGACTGCTCTACTGACCAGTGGTTCTCCTCTCTCTCTCCCTGTTTCTCCTCAGACCTCCCTATTCCCTGAGACACACAATAGTAAGCTAATTAGTAACCCCTACTAAGCATTCAAGTGAAAGAAAGAGATGCACATCTCTCACTTTAAATAAAAAACTAGAAATGATGAAGCTTAGTGAGAAAGGCATGTCGAAAGCTGAAACAGGCTGAAAAGTAGGCCTCTTGTGCCAAACAACTAGGCAAGTTGTGAATGCAGAAAAAAGGTTGTTGGAGGAAATTAAAAGTGCTACTCCAGTGAACATACCAATGATAAGAAAGCAAAATAGCCTTATTGCCAATATGGAGAAAGTTTGAGTGGCCTAGATAAAAGATTAAACCAGCCACAACATTCCCTTAAGCCAAAGTCTAATGCAGAGTAGAGCCCTAACTCTCTTCAATTCTAAAGGCTGAGAAAGGAGAGGAAGCTGCAGAAGAAAAGTCTGAAGCTGGCAGAGGTTGGTCATGAGGTTTAAAGAAAGAAGTCCTCTCCATAATGTAAGTGCAAAGTGAAGCAGCAAGTGCTGATGTTGAAGCTGCAGCAAGTCACTCAGAGGATCTAGCCAAGATCATTGGTGACAGGGGCTACACTAAGCAACAGATCTTCAATATAGACAAAATAGCCTTGCACTGGAAGAAGATGCCATCTAGGACTTTCATAGCTAGAAAGGAGGAGTCAATGCTTGGCTTCAAAGCTGAAAAGGACAGCCTGATTCTCTTGTTAGAGGTTAGTGGAGTTGGTGACTTTAAGTTGAAGCCAATGCTCATTTACCATTTCAGAAATCCTGGATCTTTGCTGAAACCAAGATAATGGAGTAAGCAATAATGAGGTAAGCAACTCAGATAATGAGGGCCCTTAAGGATCATGCTAAATATATTGTGTCTCTGTTCTATAAATAGAACAACAAAGCCTGGATGACATCATATCTGTTTATAACATGGTTTACTGGATATTTTAAGCCCAGTGTTGAGATTTACTGCTTAGAAAACAAAGGTTCCTTTCAAAAATATTACTATTTCAGATTGACAATACACCTGGTCACCCAAGAGCCCTGATATAAATATACAATCCTTCTCATAGAATGTACTTTTCATGTCTGCTAACACAGCATCCATTCTGCAGCTCATGGATCAAGGAGTAATTTCAATTTTCAAGTCTTATTATTTAAAAAATACATTTCATAAAGCTATAGTTGCCATATATAGGAATTCCGTTGATGGATCTGGGCAAAGTAAATTGAAAACCTTCTGCAAAGGATTCACCATTCTAGATGACATTAAGAACATTTACAATTCATGGGAGGAGATCAAAATACCTGCATTAACAGGGGGTTGGAAGAAGTTGATTCCAGTCCTCATAGATGACTTTGAGGGGTCCAAGACTTCCGTGGAGGAAGAAACCATAGATGTGGTAGAAATAGCAAGAGAACTAGATTTAGAAGTGGAACCTGAAGATATGACTGAATTGCCACAATCTCATGATCAAACTTTCATGGATGAAGAGTTGCTTCTTCTGAATGAACAAAGAAAGTGGTTTCTTGAGATGGAATCTACTCCTGGTGAAGATGTGGACATTGTTGAAATAACTACAAAGGATTTAGAATATTACATAAACGTAGTTGATAAAGCAGCAGCAGCAGAGTTTCAAAGGACTGACTGAGATTTTGAAAAATGTTCTATTGTGTGTAAAATGTTATCAGAAGGCATCACATGCTACAGAGAACTCCTTCGTGAAAGGAACCATCAATTGATGAGGCAAACTTATCTGCTGTCTTATTTTAAGAAAGTGCCACAGCCACCCAACCCTCAGCAACCACCACCCTGATCAGTCAGCAAATATCAACATCCGGGCAAAACCTTCCACCAGCAAAAAGAGTACAACTTGCTGAAGGCTCGGATGATGATTAGCATTTTTAGCAAGAAAAGTTTTTTTCTGTTTGTTGTTTTTTGGGTTTTTTTGAGACAGAGTCTCACTCTGTCACCCAGGCTGGAGTGCAGTGGTGCAATCTCAGCTCACTGCAACGTCCACCCCCTGGGCTTAAGTGATACTCTCACCTCAGCCTCCTGAGTAGCTGTGACCACAGGCATGCACCACCATGCCTGGCTACTTTTTTATATTTTTGGTAGAGATAGGGGTCTCACCATGTTGCCCAAGCTGGTCTTGAACTCCTGCTCAAGCAGTCTGCCTGCCTTGGCCTCCCAAAGTGCTTAGATTACAGGCATGAGCCACCACACTCAGCCAAGAAAGTATTTTTAAATTAAGGTATGTAAATGTTTATACATAATGCTACCACACACTTCAAAAACCACAGTATAGTATAAAAATAACTTTTATATGCACTGAAAAATCAAAAATTCAGTTAACGTGCTTTATTGCCGTATTTGCTTTACTGTGGTGGTCTGGGACCGAATCTGCAACATCTCCATGGAATGCTTACATATTGCAGAGGAAATGGAGGCTCACAGGTGAAGTGTCTTGCCCATGTTCACAGGCACATTTACATGAACAAGGGTGGGCCAGCACCCCAAATATCAACAAGTTCAGAGCCCCTTCCACCACATCACAACTTTGTCTCCCCAATAAATGTTTGTGTTAAAGATAAGATAACTCCTTGAGGCCTAAAAGTAATACCCAGTAACAATGAGCACTCGTAGCATTCAGTTCTTGGTTTCTTACATCATTCTCCAATAAAAGGAATAGGGACTCTGTATGGAAATGGCTGATTCTTGTACCAGGGCAGGAAATATACAAAAATGACCCTGGAGCACCTTGTAGTGCAAGAAGGTGAGGAAGAGCTCACACACACACACATACAAACACACAGACATAGACACACACACACACACACACACACACACACAGTGATGAGAGTATATCAAAGGGACCCAGCCACCAACTGAAAGAATTTTCCCAATGGCCAAAGCCAGGACAAGAAAAATAACATGGTGTTGGATTATAACTCAAAGTATAAAATAAATATCCATGAGTCCATACTGATATAAACACACGATTGAATAAATAAGTGAATTAGCAAAAAGGAACAAATTGCCCATTCAGCAAAATTCCAAAGAATTTATCTAAATATGCTGTCTTTGAGGCAGTAGAGTTTAACTACAAGTTTTTACATGAGACCTGTGCATAGTGGCTTTCTTACAAAAAGTCCTGTGTTAAAAAAGGGAAGATAAGAGAATAACTGTGCAGTGAAGAAATCTGAGAAACACTGCCTCAGCCATATGATCTAGTTCAACATCAACAGTGATAAGTTGGGTTGATAGTATGTTTGTGACCTTGATAGGATGTGACAAAAATGACACTTTACTTCTGTGGGCTTCCTCCTAAACACCCATGAGCCCATCTAATCTTGAAAAAAACAAGACTAATCCCAAGTGAGGGACATTCTACAAAATTCCAGACCAATCCTCCTCAAAACTCTCAAGTCCGTGAAAAACAAACAAAGTCTGAGAAGCTGTCACAGACAAGAGGAGCCTCAAGGAGACCTGGGCAATAAATGTAATGTGGGGTCCTGGATGGGATCCCAGAACAGAAAAAGGATGCGAGGTATAAAAACCAGAAATTCAAATCAAGCATGAACTTTAGCTAATAGTAACATGCAACTATTGGTTCACTAATTGTAACAAATGCACCCTACTCATGTAAGATGTTATAACAGCGGAGACTGGGGGCAGGGCAGGTGGGAACTCTATGCTATCTTTGCAGTTTTTCTGTAAATCTAAAAGTGATTTAAAATTAAAAGGGTTTTTTTAAAAAAAAAAAAAAAAAAAAAGGATAATCTCAGCTAAGCATGTTGGCTGACATCTATAATCCCAGCACTTTGGGATGCCGAGGTGGGTGGATCACCTGAGGTCAGGAATTTGAGACCAGCCTGGCCAACATGGTGAAACTCTGTCTCTACTAAAAATATAAAAATTAGGGAACACTGTGGCAGGCGCCTGTAATCCCAGTTACCTGGGAGGAGGAGGTTGCAGTGAGCAGAGATGGCGCCACTACAATCTAGCCTGGGTGACAGAGGGACACTCTGACACAAAAAAAAAAAAGATAATCTCTCACCAAAGCCATCCACATGACACATAAACTATTTTACATGATCATACAAATGAGCCTTAATCCAAGGTAAACAAGGCAATTTAACTATGATTTCTATACACTGGTCATCATGGCAATCTCAGTGCTTAGTCATGTAAATATTTGACAATGAAGAATTTAAAATTCATAACACCATCCATAATAGGTGGCCCATCCTTCCTCATCATTGAGCAAACTGGCAAAAGAGCAGAGGCAACAGCTTCTGCTCTTTAGAGAGATAAAAGGAAGGCTTTAAAAATAAGGGAAAGCATAGCAGGTGGTGCCACCTGTGCTATCTGATTCTACCCAACAATCCGCTACTAAGTGGTGGTGAAGGGTAAAAAATCAGTTAGTCACTCACAGTTGGGGGTGTAAGAGGCAACAACTTTAGCTCAAGTGTGTCTATATCCAGTGTGAAAGAGATCCTAAAATTGCAACCTTAAATGCCTTGGGTATTGACAGAGCAATCCATGTGGCAGCTAAGTGGACATTAATGTACTATAAAGTACCTGTTGGAGCCTCACAAACTAAATTATTTTCCCTCCTACCTATATACCAAGAGGGTATAATCTACTGACGGGAAAAAAGAATTCTTGATTTTTAAACTGAGCTAAATTGCAATGCCATGGCAGGGAGGGGGCCTAACTAAGACTTTAGTTGGTGAAATGAAATGTGCTGAGCTTCTCAGAGCCCTGCTCACGTCCCATCACCCACCTACAGCAAATGCCAGGGTGATATTCCATCAGCTCGTTGGTAGAGTGGAGGCCCTCTGGCTCAGATCTCATTCACTCAGACATTCCATCCATTTGGTACGGAACAACCATTTTCTATCTCATAGAATCATGGTGCCATCGCAGTTTTGCAAGGGACCTGAAAAGCTGTCATATCCAGCTGAGCATTTAACACCTGATCCATCATTATAAGATCCCTGCCAAGAGTTCCTTCAGCCTCTCCTTGGGACAAGAACCTCAATGTCTTGCAAGGCATATTCCAAAGGCATCATTGCCCCTGCTGCATCCCCTTTCTCTGACATCATCTCTTACTCTTTCCACTTCTGCTCCAACCATCTGACCCCCCGGCTGATTCTTGTGTGTGTCATGCACGCTCCTGCCTCAGGGCCTCTGCACTTGCTTTTTCTTCTGCCTGGAATGCTCTTCCCCCATATACTCACCTAGCTTTCTCCCTCACAATTTTCACACCTCTGTCCAAATGTTACCTTCTCAGTCAAGCTTTCCCTGACCACCTTATTTAAAAGTATCCCGGCCAGGCGCTGTGGCTCACGCCTCTAATCCCAGCACTTTGGGATGCTGAGGCAGGCAGATCGGTCAAGGGATCGAGACCATCCTGGCCAACATGGTGAAACCCCGTCTCTACTAAAAATACAAGAAGTAGCTGGGCATGGTGGTGCGTACCTGTACGCCAAGATACTTGGGAGGCTGAGGCAGGAGAATCACTTGAACCCAGGAGGCAGAGGTTGCAGTGAGCAGAGATCGCACCACTGCACTCCAGCCTAGTAAAGAGCAAGACTCCGTCTCAAAAAAAAAAAAAAAAAAAAAAATTGTCCCATGCCCATCTTCATCTACAACACTCCATCTTTTTTCACTGCTTAATTTTTTTCTACAGCATTTATCACCACCTAACATACTATATATGGTCCTGATTTTTTTTAATTGTCTTACTCTCCCGTCTAGAGTACAGGCTCCATGAGATTAGGACTCTTGGTTCACTGCTGTTCCCCATCACTCAGAAACATGCCTGGCACTTGTCACTAAATATAAAGTCACAGATGAATGAATTCCTAACTCTCAAGCAAACTTTCTATGTGATAAGCAGTCACATTCACAGGAAGCACATGTCCCATCCCTATAAAAACATTAATTCATGATAGATGTACTTATGGCATTCCATTTTATGGTATTAGAAAGATTTTTATCCATATATCTTTGTAAGATTGACTATTGTTGTGGAAAACACAGTCCCCTTACATATTCAAAGTGACAATCATGTCATGGGTTTCTTTTATTTCTTAGGTACTGCATGGGAAATTCACAAATACATGTAAAGGTCACTTCTTATTCATCTCTGTCCCCTTCTTTTCTGCACCAAGCCTAGCACATGACTTTCCATAATGTAAGTGTTCAGGATCTAGCCAGGCACTATCTTATCATTGTGTTCTGAGTCAATACAGGAGACAGAAGCAGGAGAAGAGCCTCCAACAGCAGTCCTCTACTATGGCAAAAACTACCATCTAGTATCACCAAAGAGAAAAAGGCTGGGGCCAAGCCTCAAGGCTCCCAAGATATAGCACAGTATCACAGCAGGTCACTGAAAGAGAAGTTGAAGAGGGATCCCTATCACTCTGGGTATTTCCCACCTGGAAGAAAATAAGATGTTCAGACAAACTTCCAACTCAGTAATGTTTTAATGCCTGAACTCCCACCCTCCTCCACCCTCTGGCCAAAGAAAGAGAACAATCCATCAAGGCATCCATTTATTCATTTTTTAAAAAACATTTATTGAGCATCTACTTTGCATGAGCACTTGCTAGTCGGGAACACACAGATGCATCAGACACAATGAAGCTGGGAATAGTCTTGGTAGTGTCACCCTGTGGCTCAGAAAGATCAAAATGAGAGCTGCCACTCCTCTCTCTCTACAGTGGAGATTCCCAGGGAGGAGAGTAGAGGGCTTGCCCACAAATCTATCTCCCTCCAGGATTCCAAGAGGAGGATTAAAGTCCTAGAATGTGCTCATGGGCTGAATGTGAAAGTGAATGCCTGGGGTGTTTTAGATGTAATTCCCTCCCTCCCTTGAAGGGCCTGGGTTTCGCCTTCACTGTCAGTCTCTTTTCTCTCAGGCAGACAGTTCATCTGTTGAAATCAATAGGTAGGAAATCAATAAAATGCAAACACGGCACTTTACCCTTGCTGGTTTAGTCTCTCTCCCTTCAATCCTGAAAACATCGCCTTGTTTCCTTTACATCAGCCCTCTTGGCGACCTAAAAGCCTGTTCAGCTTTTGCCATCTTACCATTCTCCTTGGCTGTAATGTGAAGTTGCTTTGGCATTTATCCAAGGAAGACAATTTTTCCAAAACCCAGGGATTCTATGTCCTGGATTCAACCAACCATTACTTTTTGAACATTGTATTTTAGTACCTCCAATCTTTGCCATTAGACCACAGAAGATCATATATGGAAGTAAATGTGAACAGGTTGTGATGCTTTCCAAAGTTGTTACAGGCAGCCTGGTGACAGGGCATGCTCTCTGTCTTTTGAGGTACCCAGACAGAGCGCTAACGATGTGTCAGAGTGGAGCTGAAATTCTGACATTGTTTGAGGATTGGCCTAAATGATCATTAAAGTTCCTTCTAATTCTGAGATTATGTTATTCAACATGGAGGTGAAATATCCATATTATAAAAGCAAAATAGCAGTGGCTAGTTTTGGACTGGACAAATAAGTCCTTTCCTCACAAAAAAAAAAAGAAAAAAAAATTCAGATACATTTAGAGAAGGCAAGCTGTCAAAACTCCGATGAACTACAGCCAGGCATGGAGGTGCACAACTGTAATTCCAGCTACTCGGGAGGCTGAGGTGGGAGAATCACTGGAGCCCAAAAGTTGGAGCCCATCCTAGGCAACGTAAGCAGACTCTGTTGCAACAACAACAAAATCAGACAAATTGAAGTCAAGGAGATAGTGCCTGGGAGCATTAGTTATCAATGAGACTACATCTGAACCCAGCAGCTGGAAAAGTCTGAAACATCAGGATATGTCATGAGGAGCATATAACAGCACAATGGTTGGAACTGAGTTCTAGTAACATTTCTGCTATTCACTATAGCAGCTCAGTAATCTTGAGCAAGTTACATAACCAATCTCCAAGCATCAGCTTCCTCATGTGTAAAATGGGAATAATAACTCAAGAGTTGCTATGAAGATTAAATGTGATAACATTTGAAGAGTTATCACCCATCATTGTCACTACAGGGAGAGCATTTTAATGATAACTCCACACCATCTGATGACCAGCATTGATAACTGAAGTGGACTTTGTCACTTTAATTTCTGTCTTTTTGGGGAACCATAATTCTTCGACTGACATTTGTTTTAAGCTTAGAATACATTTGAGGGCCTTGGGATTTAGATTTGTAGAAACAACAACAAAAAATTCAGTTCTGTCAAAGAAAGGCAGCTGAGCCACGCTGAGATGGTCTTGGTAAAGGCACAGGACACATCTGCACCTCACACCTGAATCAACATGTAACTGTCCATGATGGCTCAGTGGTATTGCTAATTGCAGAAATCAAGGGCCCTGTAAATGGGACAAATAACAGAATAAATCCTGATTCAGCATTCTAGGTGACAGAAAGCCATCAAGTAAACCCTTTGCAGGTTCTGTGTCATCACTACTGTGTTCCACCCTAACCTGACCATAAGAATCACCTGAGATGCTTATTAAACGCCCAGAGATTTAAGAGTGAGTCTCAGGCATCTTCCGAAACATCTCAGTTAATAAGTCAGTTAAGAGGCCTGATAATCTGTATTTTTACAAGCATCCCAGGTGATTTATGGGAGCAGGCAAGTTTGGAGAACACTTGTCTTAGTGGCCAAAGGATTTACTATAGATTTGGTTTCTTAATAAGCACTCACTGAGGACCTGGTATATGCTAGGAACTTTCCCACTGTAATTCACATGAGGCATCCTCTTAATCCTTCCAATCCCCATGCTATGTGGTCATGGTTGTCCCCATTTGAAAGACAGACCTGAAGCTCAGTGAGGTAAGTGATTTATCCTTAAGTGTCAGAGCTGGGTTCCAACTCAAGTCTTATGATTGCTGCTCAGGGCATTTTTCTATGATCTCATGGTTGCCTTTGTCATCTAAATCACTCCTCTATCAACAACTCCACAGCCGATGATCCAGGCAGCCATGTGGGACTAGTCATGGGAATGTCCCAGACTAATTTGAACATGTCTTTTATAGCAACAAAGAGCAGCTGCATTTCCAGTGGAATGTCACTGGCTGGAAATGGTGCCCTGCCCAACGCAGGGCCTCTTTACATATCCTGTGAAAATGCCCTAAGAATGCTCTTGCAAAGTGTTTATTTTCTCTGGTAATACTAAATACAAATGTCTCCCTGGAATCTTGTTGCTTGGAGCCTAGTGTATAACTTTATAAAAGTAACTACTGCCTCCACACAGTCCCCTACAGAGGCCTTGCAATATATATCGTTACTTCATGAGCTTCACTGTTGGGTAAGAATGCCATTAGAAAACATGTCATTTACCCAATAGGCTAAAATGGACCCCAAGGAGCTATTCTAGTCTATCAGGTAATTATGGGGGAAACCTTGTATTATTTACTGGAGAAAATGGAATACCGCGCTGGAAGGCATGAAGGCCCATCCCTGTAATCAATGATAAAGAGATGATCCCATTTTGTGATAACAACCATTGAGCTTACTCTGATTTCTGGTGGGTGTTTTGTTTTGTTTTGTTTTGTTTTGTTTTGTTTTGTTTTGTTTTGTTGAGACAGAGTTTCACTTTTGTCGCCTAGGCTGGAGTGTAGTGGCGGAATCTCGGCTCACTGCAACCTCTGACTCCCAGGTCAGAGTGATTCTCCTGCCTCAGCCTCCCAAATATCTGGGATTACAGGTGCCCACCACCACACCCAGCATTTTTTTTTTTTTTTTAATTTTTAGTAGAGATGGGGTTTTGCCATGCTGGCCAGACTGGTCTCAAACTCCTGACCTCAGATGATCTGCCCGCCTCGGCCTCCCAAAGTGCTGGGATTACAGGCGTGAGCCACTGTGCCCAGTTGAATTTTTTGTTGTTTATCCTTTTGTTGCTTCTTTTTTTATTTTATACATAGCTAATAGCTCCAAGGTAACCATAAATAATAAAATATTTTTAAAAAATATTTTAATCCTGCTCTTATCTTTACTCATCAGAAAAAAATGTGAAATCCTCCAGAATCTCATTTATTTCACTAGGGCTGTCATGACCTTTCCCACGGGCAGCACATGGCATCCTCTCACGCCACAGGCCCTTTCGAAGCTTAGCAGCCCTGAGTACAGAGTCAACTGACCCATCCTCAAATGCAAACTCTCTGGGGATTCCAACTGGAAAGACAATGAATAAGAAGGACTTAATCTTCATTCTAGCCATCTCAAGTCTGAAGGATCACTGGGCTGGGTTGCGTCTCTCCCAAAAAGAGCCACTTCTCAGAGCTTTTAGACCAGAATATGGTTAAATCTCCAGGACCTACTACAGTTCCTGGCATTCTGAGGATATGCAATAAACTCGTGTTGCATAAAGATCTCTTCTTCCGGTTCTAACATTCTATAACTCAGTTGCTATCATTCACTGCCTTGTCTCCAGCATTTAGAACAGTGCTGCCCCCGAACAGAATTCCCTTTTTAGCTTGTGGGGTGTTTTATTTTTGTTTTTGCAACATATCTCAACTGATTTATTACATGGCTTTTACTTCTTGATCCTCCATGCTGACCCATAGTCCTGCCACACAACAAAAAAAGTGTAATGGGAGGAGGAATGGAGGGGTGTGACACAAGACTCATCCTGGAATGTGAAATGGGGTAAAGGAGAGCCAGGAGATCTTCAAAGGCAGAAGAGGGTCATGAAAATGACAATAGGGAGGGATAGTAAGGAACTAGAAAACAGCCAGAAACAGAAGATAGAATCTATTCATTGAAAAATATGTTTCCTGGAGCCCTGGAGTGTGAAGAGCCTTGTGCCAGACATGGGACATGGGGAAGAGCTATCACTTCTTAGCCAGGGTCTCGTAACACTCCTGACTGACAGCTCCCACAGAGAAGCATAACCCCAGAATAATAATAATAATAATGCCAGCTCAGACAGCCACATGGGAGGTAGGACTGGGGACAAGGAGGCAGAGCCTAACGAGAAAGGTCCAAAAGTGGGGGTGCAGGCAAAACCCTCAAACCACCAGCATGACGCCAGTTTGCCCTGTTTTACACATTCTGCACAGAAACCAGTTAAAGTTCTCATCTTTTTTGAAACTTAACCTTTACAATTCTCTGCTGTCTCAACACCAGACAGTAAGTTCCTTGAGGGCAGGGCTTGGGCAGCGTCTTTAGTCCATCAAAGAATCTTGGACTTTTTTACAGTGTTGGTGGGACTGTAAACTAGTTCAACCATTGTGGAAGTCAGTGTGGTGATTCCTCAGGGATCTAGAACTAGAAATACCATTTCTGCCAGCAATCCCATTACTGGGTATATACCCAAAGGATTATAAATCATGCTGCTATAAAGACACATGCACACGTATGTTTACTGCGGCTCTATTCACAATAGCAAAGACTTGGAACTAACCCAAATGTCCAACAATGATAGACTGGATTAAGAAAATGTGGCACATATACACCATGGAATACTATGCAGCCATAAAACATGATGAGTTCATGTCCTTTGTAGGGACATGGATAAAGATGCAAACCATCATTCTCAGCAAACTATCGCAAGGACAAAAAACCAAACACTGCATGTTCTCACTCATAGGTGGGAACTGAGCAATGAGAACACATGGACACCGGAAGGGGAATGTCACACACCGGGGCCTGTTGTGGTGTGGTGGGAGGGGGGAGGGATAGCATTAGGAGATATACCTAATGCTAAATGACGAGTTACTGGGTGCAGCACACCAACATGGCACATGTATACATATGTAACTAACCTGCACATTGTGCACATGTACCCTAGAACTTAAAGTACAATAAATAAATAAATAAATAAATAAATAAATAAATAAAATTTTAAAAAAAAGGAAAAAAAAAAGAATCTTGGACTTCTTAGTGCCTAGTAGATACATAGGTACCAGTCATTCGATAAGAGCTGGCAGGCATACAAGTGGTAAGATACAGCTGCTCTGTCTTCAAGGAATCTACCTTCTGAAGAAAGAGACCAACAGGAAAAGTGGTCATTTTAATTGCATATGAGAAGCCTTAGGATAGAACTATGGAATGAGTGAGCCACTACTTATGTGGAATTATGCAGATTCTGTTTCTGGGAAATCATCTTCAATTTTGAAGGTTACCTTGTAAGGGAATTGGATTCTCTGTATGTCATAAATTCGTTATCTTACAGTACTATACTCCTGCCAACAGCATGCTTAAATTGCCTCCGCAGCAAAACAGCATGGCTGTAAACATCCTTGGTGAAAAGATTTGAGTTAAAAGATGGCCTTTGAGCCTATTGTATAAATGAGATGCAACTATTTCCCCATAAATCCTATTCATTCATTCTTCATTTTAACATGCATTAAGCACCTACTGTTTGCAACTCACTGAGATTTAAATAAAATTGAATCAATGCCTTCCAGAACGTAATGAAGGAAACAGCATAGTGTTTTTGTTAGAGGGAGATATAGGCTATCATTATATCTAGGTGTCTGGACTTTAAAACAATGCCTGTCATGAGGAAAAGTCACAAGTTCTAAATGGCATATGGCGATTGGTGTTTTTTATTAGCATTACTCAAATGACATCATAAACATACATGGGGCTAAACAGCAGGAAAAAAGGAACCAGTACCGAGTCTTTTCTTGGACGAGCTAACAGTCTGAAGCCCTTTATTTATTTTTTTTAATCTGATTTCTTGTACAACATCACAGCATGATCTGCCCTCTTACTTGAAGCAGTTAACTGTAGGGAAAAAATAAGTTGAATGTTTATTGAAAGAGATTGTCCGTTTCTACCTGCTAATGCACAATCTAAAATGACCATTTATATGCACAATCATTTACCTGATGCATAATACTTAACTTGAAAATTATCACTAAGAGGTACTGCCAGTGCCAGCATTTGAGTGCTGAGCTTTGTTGCGAATGCTAAAGCATTTCTGCCGATAATGAAGCACTCAACAAAGTGCCCTTTGTTAGACAATAAAAATAATTGATTTCAAAAGCCATCAACTGGTGATGAACAAATACATTTTATAGCAAAGCAGTTGTAGATTTTTGGGTCAACTCATATATCAATACAATAGGTTTGTTTTGTCCTTTGTTTTTGTTTCTTTTTTAATGATAACCTATTCCATATTTTTCACCTACAGCTTATCTTCATTTTTTTGTTAATAACAAAAGAGCCATTGCTGTTTATGGGATCTTTCTTTGTTCTAGGACTAAGCGGTGTGCATTCATTGTCTTATTGACTCTTCACATCTCTTTATGAGTTAAGTTCTGTTCTGTAGAGTAATCTGTGACTGGCCTGATTTACATGGCATAGTTGCAACTGTGAGAGCTGAGGGACTAGTATATTATCTCCTTTTTACATACAAGAACACCAAGACCTGCAAAAGTAAAGAGACTTGTCCAAGGTGACATATTTGCCAACTGGTTGTAACAAATCGCAAAAGTAAAAAATAAAAAAGGCCATAATGTTTCCCTCCCTTGCAGCAAGTCCCCTTTATCATGTAACTGTGCTGCTCCTCTCATCCCAGGGCAGAGTCTCTTTCCCCTTGCATCTGAGCTGGACTTAGGACTTGCTTTGACCCATCCAGTGTGTCAAAGCAGTATTGTTGCCAGTTCTGCGGTTCAAAACATCTTGCACTCTTCTATGTGCTCTCTCTCTCTTAGGATCCTACCCTTGCTGGTAGAGCAAGCCCATGCTAGCCTGCTAGATAATGAGAGACATGTAGCTCAGCTACCTTCATTAGCCCAGGTGATAGCCTGCCGAGCCCCCAGTACAAAACTGCCTAGCTAACCATGGGCTCACTGCAAAAGCATGCATCAACCCAGATGAGACAAGCCCAAATTGCAAAACCACAGAATCATGAGCTACCTAAGTGGTTGCTATTTTAACCACTAAATCTTGAGGTGGTTTGTTACACAGCAAGAGCTAGCTGATACAGTGCCACTGCTAAAAACATACTTCAGATAGTCAAGGCTGTCTCAACTGATATGTTTATCTGTTACAGAAAAACAAGAATTATTTTATAATTAATAAATAGAAGTTGGGAGTGAGAGGGTTAATGTCACATAAAAAACAAAAACATGGGATTATTTGATCAGTAGAGATTAATTATTCCCATATTTGTGTTTTATTCATAGATCCTACCCACCATGCTACCGAGGAGTGTTGTCTCTCTAGGATGTACCATTGTCACTGCTTTTCTTCTATTCATTAACCCTTCTTCCTGAAATGAATGACTGTATCCACTGTGACTACATGTTGAATTTGAACTCTGAAAATATAACCAGCATGAAAAACTTCTAGTATCATTTACATATATAACATTACATTTTTAATTAACATTGCATTAGCCCAATATTCTCCAAATCATATTCATTTACATCTCCCTTTCGCAATCTTTGCTAATCTGCAAACTACTTATATTGTTATTTACTGAGCATCTTTCTTTAAATCAAATTCAAATTGACTCACATTTTTTACTTTGCCTAATCCTAAGTGATAATAACCATGAGATAATTTGTTTCATAAACTGGTTACATTTTTTCTACACAACTTAAAATTAAAATGTATATATTCATCTGTGTGCCACTTAAAAGTCATCATTCCAGCTACAGTCTGGGAACCATTGCTTTAGCCATCTCTGATTAACTTCAACTCTTTACCTTTGGCTGTCAGCTATATAGAAAAGGCAAAGGGATCTCTGATGGAAAGGACAATTTTATCGGTCACTTACTTTAGCAACACCCTGCCATCTGAATGTGCAAGGGTTCTAACCCTGGGCCCATACGCAGCTACTATTTTATTGGTCCCCACTGGCTTTTTTACTCTTTCCAGCACTCATGATCTGAATAAGCAACTTGAGGTGGGGCATGGTAAATATCACAGGCCCTTACATGGCTTTGAGGCTGTGAAACTGGTCATTCTCATCCATGTGGACTAGCATATAAATGTGCAAAGGCTGTTGGACTAGTCCCAATGCCCCACAGCATTTTGGGATACTTTTGATCCTCAACATAAGCTTTTAAGTAGGAGCATTTAAAGCCATTCTTCCTGTGTCATTCGCAAAATCAAGACTCAAAACATGATCCCTCTGGGACAAAGAAGTTTACCTCTGCCTCATCTCGCAAGTAGTTGCAAGTCCACAATAAACCAGCTTCCAGTTTGAGGAACATATTTTTGTCCCTTCAATTATTGCCCAAATTCAAGGAAATGCCATAAACAAGTAAATCTTAACTTTTTCACAACATTGGATAAAATGCTCCCTGGCTTCTTTGAGAATAAGCTGGTACTTACAGGTGAATTACTAATAGTTAAAAATCAATGTAACCAGGAAGTATTGACTAATGAGTCAGTATCTACAAGAACAATCATAGCCCAGTTGTGTTACAGTGAAAAACACAAGTTCAAATTTTCTCCTGATTTAATTCCAACTCTGCCTAAGTATCTTGGGTAAATTGTTTTATTTCCCTCATATTGTTAGTTGTTTAGTTTCCCATGAATATATGGGATAATATTGGTAGCTACCTTGTAGAGTTGTTGTAGGAATTAAATGAGCTAATTCATTTGAAATTTTTAGAACAAAAACTCACACATGCTAAGTACTTCATTAACACTAGCTATTACTATTGTAGGTAATTATGATAATTTTTTGATAAATGTCAATATGAGAGGTCTGTATTGGGTGCCACAGACTCTATCCAGATCCACCTGTTTGCCAGTTCCTTCCTTCAAGGTGCAAAAATCACACAGCCTTAACTAGGTATGGATGAGTGAAGTTAATCAAGAGAAAGACCTCATACAGCAGATGTCAGAATGAAAATTCCAAGACACCTTGACAAACAGAAACTTAGGCACAGAGCCAAGAAAACTTAATTTAACAAGAATAAAAGTAAAGTCCTACATGGTTAACTGTAATCAAGCAAGAAAATCTAGCTTCCTAACGTCTAAGTTGGTCAGTAACTAATAAGTGGTACCCGGCTGAAACAGCAGTACAAAAGCCATCGAGACCTTACCCTGAGAAAACAAGATAAAGTTCCCTTATCCTGTGAAGGAATGTATCCTTCTGAGGAGACAAGATCACATCTATCATATTGCACTCCATTCTTGGCACCCCATTTTTTTTTAATTTTACTTTAAGTTCTGGGATACATGTGCAGAAAGTGCAGGTTTTTGCATAGGTATATATGTGCCATGGTGGTTTGCTGCACCTATCAACACGTCATATAGGTTTTAAGCCCCGCATGCATTAGGTGTTTGTCCTAATGCTCTCCCTCTCCTTGCTCCCACCCCCTGACAGGCTTCGGTGTGTGATGTTCCCCTCCCTGTGTCCATGTGTTCTCATTGTTCAACTCCCACTTATGAGTGAAAACAAGCAGTGTTTGGTTTTCTGTTCCTGTGTTATTTTGCTGAGAATGATGGCTTCCAGCTTCAACCATGTCCCTGCAAAGGATATGAATTCATTCTTTTTTATGGCCGCATAGTATTCCATGGTGTATATGTGCCACATTTTCTTTATCCTGTCTATCATTAATGGGCATTTAGGTTGGCTCCAAGTCTTTGCTATTGTAGATAGTTCTGCAATAAACATAAGTGTGCATGTGTCTTTATAGTAGAATGATTTATAATTCTTTGGGTATATACCCAGTAATGGGATTGCTGGGTCAAATGGTATTTCTGGTTCTAGATCCTTGAGGAATTGCCGCACTGTCTTCCACAATGGTTGAACTAATTTACACTCCCACCAACTATGTAAAAGCGTCCCTATTTCTCCACAGCCTCGCCAGCATCTGTTGTTTCCTGACTTTTTGATAATCGCCATTCTAACTGGCGAGAGATGATAACTCATTGTGGTTTCAATTTGCATTTTTCTAATGCTTGGTACCCCACTTTAAGAGGAATAAGGTTAATAAGACTGGAGAAAAATCTAGAAACCAAGTCACCTGATAAAAAGTTCAAGATATTCAGGATAATTCTGCAAAACAAGAGAACCAAGTCGAACAATGTTTATGAATGCCTACAACACACCAGGCTGTCCTGGGTACCAGGAATAACATGATGAACAAGACAGACAGTACCTTTGCCCACAATAAGCTTCCATCCCAGTATCGGGGGAAGATACAATAAACACGCAAAGGAATAACATAAATGACCTCGGGCTCTGAGAAGTGCTGAGAGGAAGACAAAATAGCTTATGCAATACTCCAAGCAGAAATGATGTAATCAGGACCAGATGGAAATAAGGACAAAAAGACATATTTGAGGTAAAGCAGTTATCAGAGTGCCTGGCACATGGTAAGTCTCTATAGCTGGCGCAATAACACAAGCAAATGCTTCTCCAGGACTTCTAAGTGCCAGACACTGCTCTAAGCATCCTGTACATATCTTCATCCCTGTCAGAGAGGAACTCTTATTTCCCTCATGTCATAGATGAGACCACTGAGGCACAGGGTGCTCGCTAAGTTACCCACAGTCACACTAGTTACAAGCTTGTGAGATTCAGGCTCTGGAGTAGGAAGTCTGTCTCTAAAGCCTAGGCTCTTTGCCATGTTATGTCACCTTCCAAACACTGAAGAGTTATCTCATTGAAAGGGAGTATCTGCATTCAAAGATGGGCCAGAGGGAAGAAAATCAAAGCTAGGAAGTTTCTTTAAGGTCTAAAAAAGAGCTTTGTGATGGTCATTAGACACCCGGTGTGTTTCCAGCACCCTGGGAGATATTAGACTATAGAGAAATCCAGGCTGATTTTCAGAACAGACTTGCAGCAAGTGGGACAACATTCCCATGATATAAAATTATCTTATCATGTGCACTGGTTTCCCTTCCTCACTCTGCTCTTTCCTTCCCCTTCAATGACCTTGTTACCTATATCAGGAACATCTGATCTTGAAAAGGATCTACAAGTGATAAAGGAAAAATGCAAGATTCAACTTAGTGCTTTCCTCACAGAAATGTTTTTTTTTTTTTTTAAATAAAATGTTACAGTAGTCCAGCTTCTGGGAAATGATCAGTTTGCAAGTTAAAGAAAAGATATAAAACTTCACTTGCAGTGCGTAGAAAACTTTATTTACAAAAAGGGCCCGATGTGAAAACATTTGCTTTCCAAAAAGTAAAACAAAGCTGCTGAGTCTTCTTTTGCTACATTCCTGAAGGATAGATTTCCTGGACATCTTCTGTCCAACTCTCTTAGTTGCACTTCTGTCCTCTGATATCATTAGGTGAAGTGTGATGTTGTTAAAGAATTGCTAAGCTACCTGGAATTGGGGATGAAAATTCTAGGATGCCAATGGATTTGAAACCAATAACAGCAATTATGATAGTAACAGATCATAATAACATGTTTGGCACTGTTTTAAGTATTTCACCCAGAGTTTGGTACTTTATTATCCCCAATTTGGAAATTAGGAAACTGACGTCTTAAGGAAAATAGGTATATCTACTGGAAAAAAAAATATTCTGTTTTCTAGTCAGATAACAGATGATCCAGTGGTGAGCATTAAACTAATTTTCTTTCCCACCTCCCATGGGTCTTTTAAGACCTCTGAAACTAATATTGAAGAGATGTTTAAGAAATTACTCCACTGATCTTTACCGGGTGCTTAATCCATACCTGGTATTGTGGGAGGTGCCTTAGTTTTACAACTAATCTCATCAGGTTCCCAAGGGCAGAAATGGTGCCTCCCCAGGCAGGACCTAGTTGAAGGCTGCACATGCAGCAGGTGTTCAATAAATATCAGCTGGTGGATTGGTGTCCCTCCTCTGGGCCCAGCCTTGGCTTGGGCAGGTGAAAGTAATGATGCTGCTCTTGGTGCTGGTGACAGTCTCTCCTCCTCACGTGCACCCTCTTTTTCATCCTTCAAAGCTGACCTGAAATTCCGCTTGGCTCAAAACACATAGAATGAGGCACTGAATCCCAATATGGCTCAAAGACAGCCCAGCTAAAATCATTTTCTAAGGTCAAGAAATAGCTTTCTCCAGAAGAGAAATGATGAGGAAGAAGGAGAGAGGGATAAGAAGAGGCAGAAAAGGAAGGAAAATAAAATAGACAAAAGAAGTCAGGAAAAAGAAGCCTCAGAAAGAGGAGAGGTGTGTCCTACTCCTATCCTCATCTGGGTGGTACTTTGAGCTGCTTGAAAGGCACTGTTTTCTGAGAAGATTTTGTTCATGGTGAAACAGGTGGAGAGGCTTAATTATTATTTTAACAGTGTGTTCGAGAAAAGTACAGAGACTGATCTATACAATTACTCTCCTCAAACACAGGCATTTGCCTCTGTTTTCACACATAGAAAATGAAATCATCAGATGTACCAAATGTTGACATTTTTCCCTCATGAAATGCCAGAGAGTTCCTGAAACTTGAGTAATTATGTCCTTCACCACCCTCCAAAAATAAATAAATAAACCTCAACCTGTCACAATGTAATTCCAAAATCATTACAATTCTCAAGTCATATACCTGTGAAACAGAGAGGTGGATGATTTTTCATCTTAAAACTGAAGACTAAGTCAGGCTCATATTTACAAAGCAAACCTTGGAATTTTCCAAAAAAAAAAAAAGAAAAAGAAAAAGATAAGATGAGCAGCCTCCAGTACCCTAGAAATGCTCATCTATAAAATTGCAGTATTCTGAATATACACGATCAATATGTAGCCACGGTTCCTTCTCAAGAGGAGAGACGGTGGTGTTGTATTTCTCCCCTCACCAGTCCGAGAAGCAAGTTAGAGCAGCTGCCAACTTTCAGTTTAAAGATTAAGCTCTTTGTATGGGTGATTTATTGAATGTTTATAGCTGGAAAGAACAAATTCTTTCTCTTTTTAAGTTGGGAATATTGCTTGCTTTCAGGGCTCTACAATTTTTAACTGTTTCCTCTCTTTTAAAGTGGTAAAAGCATTATACGTATGAAGAATCATCCCTAGGTCAGATTCTACTTACACATATTTGGAAGGGGGAGAGGAGGGGAAAAAAGAAAAAAAATATTAAAGTAATATTTGGCTACCCATGTACAGCAAGTTCAATTTGAATGTTCATGAATTTGTGGCATGTTAATATCTCTGCTGAACATGCCAATGATCAGCCCTACAAACTGTGTGCAAATAGGAGACTTTAGCCTTGTGTGGGGCAGAGAGAGGGTGGGCAAAAGAAGAGGGCGGGAGAGACGGTGACGAAGAGCAAGAGAGAGATAAGAAACACACAAATAGAGACAGAGAGACCTAGTGCCAAATGTCTCAGGATGCAAAGAGGACCCTTCTGCAAATCCAGTAAGTTAGAGTCAAGCAACATCAGAATAGGTATTTGGGTTTCAAATAACTTCACCTCTCGCCTACTACAGCTGTGCCTCCCATGAGTCAGGATCTTCTAGTTATTAATAACATGGGCTCCTCTTGATCGGACCACCTGGGCTCAAATCCATAATGTGCCACATCCTGACTGCGTGGCCTTGGGCAGTTTATTCACACTCTCTGGATCTTGGTGTCCTTCACTGCCTAGAGCCTACCTACCAGGGTTGTTGGGATAATTAACTGAGTATGAATGCCGGTAAAGGACTTGAAACAGTGCCTGGCAGGTGGTGAGGAAGGGCTCCATAAACATTTGCTGCTATTTCTGACACTTTATTATGGCACAATAGTCTCCAAAGATCGGTTTTTGAGTACCCAGTTGGAGCCACTTGGAGCACATGCTCCTTTTCTGGGGCACAATGGCTCTTTAAACCCATTCAGTGCCTCTGGTTGCCAGAACCATGGGCAGGGCTGCCAAGAGACAGCAGCTAATTGCCTGCAAAAAAATGAAAATAAAAAAATAAAAATTAAAAATTAAATTTAAAAAAACCTGTATACCTCCTGGAACCACTGAGGCTGCTTCTGCACATGCAGTCAGCAGCATTTTCCAGATGAGCATCTATTTGCAGAAAAGCTTAATGTACCTTTTCCTTAAATACAGTTTTTTAAAAATTGCCAAGCATTACTCTTCCTACAATGAGTACCATGCAACTGCAGTTTCTGTTGCTTCTTTAGGGACTTCTAGATTTTCAGGTAACCAGATGCCATGAGTACTAGTCCTCTTTGCCTATGCACTTTAAGATGGTGTCACTTGGCATCTGCAAATGCTCTCATTGGCTCAAGGTGATGATGATGGTGGTGGCAGTGGTAGTGCTGGTGATGCAATGATGATGGCTAATGTTTATTGAGCATGCTCTGTGAGCTGGCATTTCTCTAAGTGCTTCACCTAGATCATCTCATTTATTTATCATAGCCATCAAATGAGGGGAGCAGTCTTTTTATGCCCACTATATAGATAAAAACACTGAGGTGCTGAGGAATTTGGTAATTTGCTCACAGTCACACAGCTAGTAAGTGCTGAGTCTAGGATCTTCACTCTTAACCACCATGTTAAGCTACCTATAAAATTACCTAAAAGGAAAATCATGGGTTTGGAGTTCAGGAGCCCCAGGTTCTGGTCCTGGTTCTGCCATCAACTACCTTTTTAACTGTTTAACTTAACCTGGCTTAGGTAAGGTTACTTAAAATCTTTGGTTTCAGTATCTCCCCCTAAGAAAGAGAAGCTTTTATGGCAAATGTCTGCTATGATCTCTTCAAGATCAACAATTATATGATCATTCATTCATTTATTCACCTAGCAAATAATAATTGAGGATTAGACATCTATTAAAATATACACACTTTGTTCGTCTTTATGCAACATGGGTAAAAAATATACAGAGCTACGTTCCCTTCATGGTTCTCATAGTCTAGCAGAGGAGATAACGTTAAGTAAGCATACCAGCAAATATATAATCACAAATGTTTGATAAATGCCCTAAAGAATAAGTACTGGAGTCCCTTGAAAGAGAATAACATGAGGGACCTGATTTAGATATAGGAATCTTTTGAAGATGGAATATTTAAAATAAGGTTTGAAGGATGAGTATAAGTTGATTAATTAAAGTTTGTAGGAAAAGGTATTCCAGGTTGAGGGAACAGCATATATCCAAAAGCCTGAGATGGCAAAGAACATGCCAATTATCCTCTATATGGACTCTGTGCAGCTCAAATATAATTCCAATGTGTAAGGCAATGGCATAATATAATTCCAAAGTCATTAAAATTCCAGGAACTGAGGAAGAGCAACGTAGCTAAGACACTGTGAGCAGGGGGAGAAAAACGGTACCAGATAGAGCTGAGGGGCAGGCAAGTGCCAGATAGTTTGTGTGCTTGTCCATTCATGTCCTATATTCTAAGGCTACCTTAGAATCCTAATAACCCGTGCAGTAGGGAAGCCTTCCCTGTTTCCACCCCCAAGGACTCCATCTTCACGTCAGGCTTTCCCCAAAGAAACGAAAGGTGAGTTTGGAGATCAGGGAAAGGCACTAACTCTTAAGGAACCCCTAGGCACATTACGAATGTATGTAATACCGCTGAACTATTAGTGCTTTGACATTCCCCTCTATCATTCTCCTCACCAACAGGGAAGGTCCTGGGGGAAATGCAGAGTAAAGAAGGAAGAAATGAACTACCTGGATAATTCAAGTAAAGGTCCCAATGTGATCTTAAAATCTGACCTAACTACCTCGCACCCATGAGGATGGTTACTATCAACGAAACAGAAAATAACAAGTGTTGGAGAGGATGTAGAGAAACTGAAACCCTCATGCACAGTTGGTGGTAATGTAAAAGGGTAGAGCGGTGGTGGAAAACAATATAGTGGTTGCTCAAAATATTAAAAATAGAATTGTCATATGATCTAGCAATTCCACTTCTGGGTATATATCCAAAAGACTTGAAAGCAGGGTCTCAAAAATATATTTATACACCCCTATTCATGTCAGCATTACTCACAATAGCTAAAAGGTGAACACAACCTAAGTGTCCATCAACAGATGAATGAATAATCAAAATGTAGTGTATCCACACAATCGAATATTATCCAGCCTTAAAAAGGAAGGAAATGCTGACACACGCTACAACATGGATGAAACTTGAGGACATCTTGCTAAGTGAAATAAGCCAGTCACCAAAAGAGAAATACTGTGTGATTCCACTTATGCAATCTACTTGGAGTAGTCAAAATCATAGAGACAGAAAGTAGAATGCTGGTTGCCAGGGGTTAGGGGTTGCAGGGAGTGGGAAATGAAAAATTATCTGTTAGAGCTTCAGTTTGAAGCTCTAAGATGAAAAGAGTTCTGGAGATGGATGGCAGCTGCAAAAATTACAAATATATTTAATATCGCTGAACTATATACTGAGAAATGGTTAGAATGGTAATTTCTATACTATGTGTACTTTATCATAATAAAAAAATAAGGGAGGGAGACTTGATCTAAATAATTCAGAATGGTCCTGAAATAGATACCTGAATTCTCCATTCACTCTGCGCATGTAAACAGAAACATAAACCCATCAGGAAGTTCCGCCACACCCCTGAGAAAGCTCTAAGTGCTGTAGACACTGACAAGTGTCTCTGACAAGACTATGAAATAAGAAGCACTTGGCAATTGTCCTCTTCACACTTCCAGACTTTTCTAATGTCGCCTCTTCCGGGAAGCCTTCCCTAATCACCTCTACTACAAATGAGAACTCCCCATTTTTTCACTTACATTCCTTGTATCACTTCTAGCATAGGTTATTATCTTTCTGGCTTGCATTCACAATTTGTTCATGTGGTGGGAAGCACCTTGAGAAGAGAGGCCACCTTTATTTAGTCCAAAGTCTAAGCACCTGGCACCCTCACTTTTCACGTATTTAGTTTAATGGATTAAGTCGTGGATAGCCCTATCTCTCTTTCACTGTCTACTATGCTCCACAGTGTCCCCACCAAAGAATTTCACCCAGGAGCAGTGCCTTCCACCACGTGCTGGCATCCTCCTCCCAAGCACACCTGCTCTGTATTTCATTTGTGCAAGCCCTTGCCACTTCCTGCTAGCTTACAAGGATGGGAAGTGGCCGATGCAATAAATAAATTCTTGCTAACGTAGTGCCTACTGAGGAGGTTATCTCCCAGGTAGCATGATGCTGTGACACACTTGAAATGTCTAGGGTTGCAGAAGATCTGTACAAATTGTGACCCTTTGGCCAGTAATTGGCTTCTTTGCTGCAATACAGGCTTTGGTAAAATCACAATACACGAGTGGCTCCCAACTCCACCCATGGATACAACAGGCCTGTAAGTAATCTAAAAAAAATAATAAAATATGGGTGGGTGCGGTGGCTCACGCCTGTAATCCCAGCACTTTGGGAGGCCTAGGTGGGTGGATCACGAGGTCAGGAGATCGAGACCATCCTGGCTAACACGGTGAAACCCCGTCTCTACTAAAAATACAAAAAATTAGCCAGGTGTGGTGGCGGGCGCCTGTAGTCCCAGCTACTCGGGAAGCTGAGGCAGGAGAATGGCGTGAACCCAGGAGGCGTAGCTTGCAGTGAGCCGAGATCATGCCACTGCACTCCAGCCTGGGCTACAAAGTGAGACTCCATCTCAAAAAAATAAAAATAAAAATAAAATACTATAATATATAATAATTATCTCTATTATTTCCTGAATCCCCACAAACTCCCAGGTTCTAACCTTCTCAATGCCCCATTAACTAGGTTTTATTATCCCCACTTTACAAAAAGGGAAACTTACCCTCGAAGAGATGAAGTGACTTCCCCCATGCCATGTAGTTAGTTTGTGCCAAAGGCAGGATTCAGCTGCAGGTCTTCACAGCCTGGGCATTTTCAATTCTACCAGATCATTCCTCTAGAAATAGAGGCAAACTCCAGCCGGTGTTCAGCCCTCATTCCCTTCTCAAGCTCAGCCCATTTCCCACTGCTGGTGGACTATGATCAACAGCTGCAGCCCCTCAAGAGGAACATTAGTTTGTCCTTCA
The DNA here is from genome assembly GCF_028878055.3 of Symphalangus syndactylus. Taxonomy (NCBI): domain Eukaryota; kingdom Metazoa; phylum Chordata; class Mammalia; order Primates; family Hylobatidae; genus Symphalangus; species Symphalangus syndactylus. Next base: position 31,964,592 of record NC_072438.2, read on the forward strand.
TTGGAAAGAGGGTTTCAAATGAAGAGAAAGAAGGATCCTGTAGGGTGCCTGAATACTGCCCTCTTCCGTAAAATAGGGCAGCTCAGTGGTTCTGCAGATTCCACAAGATAAAAGAACTACACAGCTGCTGGGTGAAGAAAGCAGCGGCCCCTCTATTTGTGCACACCATGGACGAAAGGCAGTGCTCGACAGTTCTCAACACAAACCAGTGACATTAACAAGGCATGAAAAAGTTACATGATCCCACATCTGTGAATGAAGAATCGAGCTATATGTATTCCCGGAGCAGAAATTACAACTCATCTAAATGGGGTCAGCATCAGCTTGGATGTGAATGAGGAAAGAGAAATAGCATCCAGTAGGAGCCAGGTACCAGGCTACGTATTTTACATACTTGGTCTCTGAGCTGCCTTCAGACGGATGCATTAACTAGAGTCCTGCTGTGCAGAAAAGTAAACTGAGGCTCAGGGAGGTGATTCGCAAAAGGTTACATGACTAGTAAATAGCAGAGTTTGGAGCCATGCCCAGGTCTGTCTTGCTCCCAAGCCGATGCTTTTTCCACTATACGATAATGTCTTGCCTTTGCATGCTTTTTGGACTCCATTTGTTGTGATTTTCAGCTGCTTGGATGGATTGCACACTTGGACATCCACCAAAAGCAGATCCTACATCTTTAGCCATCCACGTAAATGCTAGGCCAAATTCCAACCACCTTTTTAACAAGAGAACTCTCCAGCCTGAGTTATGGCGCTTTAAAAAAAGAAAACAAGAAGGAAAAGGAGAAAGGCGAAAAGTAATTTCATCTCGCAGAGGAGGCCTGTGTGATTAGGACGGGTGTGGGTGGTCACAGCTGGCACAGATAAAATCACAGCCCATCATGAGAACAATAGGGCCATAACTCCAGCTTCTGAAGAACGCCATTCATTTATTCAACAATTATTTTTGAGTGCCTCATTTGAACATAGCAAAGCACCGTGGGAGTGAGAATGAAGCAAAAAACTTGGGCTCAACCCTTAGAGAGTACACAACACTCCCATTCAGAGTTCTTGGAGATGGGGATGTGTACAACCATACCAAGAAACATGAAAACTTTCAGCCACACCTCGACAGACACCACTGATGTGAACTTCTATCCCGCCTCTAAGTTTGTATGTTTGATCCATGGCTCCACTAGCATTTCTTCCTTATTTTCCTATTCTTTCTTTTATACTCTTCTATTTCTATTTCCCTACTCTCTGATGAAATATGCAATGGAGTGGGAAAAATGTTGTCCTGCAGACAAAAGAACTGTTCCCCATCCCAGCTCTGCAGTCCTCCAGACATGTGACCTTGGACCAGTCTTTGGGCCTCCCTGAACGTCCATTTGCTCACTGGTAACAGGAGTGTAACAACCCCTTTCTCAAGGGTTATATGACAATTAATTGAGATGATAATAATATGAGAAAGTCCTCTGAAAATAGTAAACTGCTGGGAAAAATGTACACCTTACCCCCAGTGCTAAGACTTACTAGATTATGTCAATAGTTAATGTTTAGCTGAACAGAAGACCCTGCCAACCGAACATTATTCCTTTTGGTTTTCTTTTGGCAAAGGCTGGCTAAGCAAAAAAGGAAAAGCAAGACAAAGAACACTACTTTGTGAATTCTTCCCCAAAAGGACAGCATTGTAAGTCTGCCGTGAATAAAGAGTGTAAATTATATTCAGCATGATATAAGTAATGACATATCAATTAACTGTGTCAACAAGGTCTAAAAATATGCAAATTACTGTACTTCAATTAGAAAAATCTACATCCTTAGAGAATATTGTAAATCAGGAAATTTGGGAGACATTAAGAGTAATCAGTGAGGGAAAGCATGTACTTTTTGCCGTATCCTATTTTTATACATACATAATGAAATAATTATAGCTACACTGTATTTATGCCTCTGCAAAAATATTAAAATCTTAAGATCTTTACAATGATAAGTTAAATCTGTATTATGTTTTCAGACAACATTAATTATAAGAAAAAGAAATCTATTATCATTCAATATAAGTAAGTTGAAACTAATTTGGACATGTAAATTAGAAATGCTGTTTTTTTCAGCACCAGAACATAGAAAAGAGAAAGCAAGAAGAGATACCTAGATCAATTACTGAGTCTATAAATGCAAATGCTTTAGCATATTTAAGTTGTAATGCAAATTTAAGGATGTTTAGTAACTTTTCTCACAAATATCAAACGATTTGGTATTTTAATTTTTTGGATGCCTTCTGATTTTCTTTGTTTAAAATGCATTTATCTGCTTTTGATGGAGTTGCCTTTACCTGAGCTGTCTTCTAGCTGCAACTCAACAACACATAGCAGGAGGCAAGGCCGGGAATGTATAAGGTGAGGTCAGTTTTCAATGACTTGGATCTTAACCACGGTAACATGGAGTGGTACCTTTGCTTTGAAATTCAATTTGCATCAATTCTAGAGACGCCAGAAGAATGCAAGAAAAAGGAACACATGACTCAGATCAACATCTCACCTCTCCCCAGCCTCCCCTAGAAGGGCATCGTGGCAGGGAGTGTCCCACAGTGAGACCCCCGGGCAATGATCTGTTTTACCCTTCCTAATTGCAAGCTACCCAAGGTCTCATCAGGATCTGAAAATCTGACCGAAAGACACTTTCCTGAAAAGTTTCCACCTCTCCCCACTTTCTGCACACAGGGACGCCATATATGTTCCAGGGCCCAGAGTTCAATGTCATCTTTTACAAGCTCTATCCCAACTCCTGGCCCAGTCAATTCCTTCCTGGGTTTTAGGAAACCCAGGGCATTTTGATTGCTTACTGTTTTCCCCTTCAGCTGGGAGCTCTGTGAGGGCAGGCAATTTGCCTTTTCTCTGTTTGTGCTCCAGAGTCAAGCACAGTGCCTCCTATAGAGCAGAAATGTGCTCAAGAGTACACCAATGGGGCCAGGCGTGGTAGCTCATGCCTGTAATCCCAGCACTTTGGGAGGCCGAGGTGGGTGGATCACCTGAGGCCAGGAGTTCAAGACCAGCCTGGCCAACATGGTGAAATCCTGTCTCTATTAAAAGCACAAAAATTAGCCAGGCTTGGTGGCATGCGCCTATAATCCCAGCTACTCAGGGGGCTGAGGCAGGAGAATCGCTTGAACCTGGGAGGTGGAGCTTGCCGTGAGCCAAGATCGTGCCATTGCACTCCAGCCTGGGTGACAGGAACAAAACTCCATCTCAAAAAAAAAAAAAAAAAGTACACCAACGAACAAGAGGAAAAAGAAGTAGTAGGATAGACTAGGGGAGGAAGCAACTCTCCAGTAGGAAGAATATATTTAATGTATTTTCTTAGTGCTAGGTATAGGAACTTCCATTAAAGTAGCCTGTAAGGACTCAACTCATTTTTTTGGTTAATCCAATTAAATAACCAGACAGAGAGCTGATTTAATATAAAATGGGGAAGAAGGTGTTTACCTTGATACTTTAGCATCCTCTTTCTATACACCAACTCCACTGCTCCTCTCAATTTCCAGGAGATCTTCACTGTCCTTGTGCTTTTTCTACCTGCTATCATCCAAGTCTGCTTCTCTAGGAAACATCTGATTAAATTGCTCGCACTAAGTATCAGAGTTTACCATAGCACCCCTTGCAGTTTTGTCATTGAACATGGAATAAAATGGTATGTCAAAAGAACCAAGATCAGACACCAGTGGCCTGGTGCGCACGCACACACACACACACACACACACCATCAAGAAGTTACTCAATTTGCCTCTTCGAATGTTGGCTCTGATGGGTGCAGATATGTCTTAAAATGAAGCTATATGAAATACGTTTAAAATGATTGTTTCATTCCTGGTAGGAACAGAGCAAGATAAGGGATGCAATTTCCACTGAGAAGAGACTAATGTGCAGCTTTACAACTAAATATCAACCAACCAAAATCTTTTCCAGCATACTTTCTCCTCTGGAGTAGAGAATATGGTTAGCTGTTGAGATCAAAACTAGCATTCCTCCTGGTTTGTCCAGTACAAATCCTGGCTTATAATAGTAGACAAATAGTTGAGGTATCCCATGGTCATACTGTACAATGACAGATAAACTTGTGTATGTATGAATATATACCTGTATACAGGTATAATTATGGATATAGATACAGATATCTCATCTACTCTGTTAAATCAATAGAGTACCTATGTTATATGGACACAGTGAAGAGTACAGACTCTTACACCTGTTTTAGGTAAATCAAATCCCAGCTCTGTTAACTAATATGATTTTGGACTCTCTAAGGCTTAATTTTCTTACCTGTAAAATTGAAAGAATAATAATTTCACCCATATAGCTGTGGTGAAGATTAAATGACATAATTCTAATAAAAAGCCTAGTAGGGTTGGTGGCACAAGGTAACCCTCAAATGGTTGCAATTATGAAGTATCTCCACAATACTAATTATTATGTCTGCCAGAAGTTCTCACTGCAAAGGTGAGATGATGGTATTTTATAAGCTAGTACTTACCTCAATTTTTTGTGAGCATATTGTACCTACTCCTTGAGTCCACATAGCTCAAAGTAATTCATCTGTTTTACTTGTTTAAGAATTTGGGAAGGTAAATACCCAGACCAGATTTGCTTAATTAAATGAATTTCCAGGAAAACGAGAACATCAAACAGCAAGCAGGGTTTTAAATAGCAATTTTAAGACCGTAAAGTCAATACTTATTCCTAATGCAAACCGTCATGATATTGTCATGCTTTTTTCTCTGTATTTTCAATTAATCCATATTTCCCTCCTCATTTTCTTCCATTTTTTCCCATTCTTTTCATTTTTATGACTCGCTATCCTTATTTTTGTGTTCTAGATACTCTAGGATTTATAGCAAAAGCACCAGGTTCACATGTAGTTAAGGTTCTGCTAATGGATTATGCTAATAAAGAAATACACTCAAGGTTTAATCACCAAACTGTAGCTTGTACCTCAGAGCATCAAGGGCCACAAGAGAAGTCCCAATCAACAACTGATTTACAAGTTGGGAAGTCAGGAGGAAAGAGACCACACTAAATCTCTCTGCTTCATCCAAAAGAGGCCATGGGGTTTCTCTCTATTTCATCTCATCTGATTTCTCACTTTCAATGCTCAGGAATAGAGAGAGGATTTACTTGCCATGAGTTGTGATTAATACAAGTTAGCTTTGTTGAATGCCACCACCCTCATCCTGACGGATGGTGTAGTAGTGTAGGATGGATATCAGGTTGGAATATGGATAAATTCTACAATGCTGACTGAGTCATAAATCTGTGTAAAAATAAAGGGAGAGCTAGGGAGGAAAATCAGTCTTCCCCTTACCTCTCCCAGAGAAGGAGAGAAAAAGGAAAACAGGAGAAAGAAACACATGCTTTACACATAGCCCACCTTTTATTGGAGAGCCTTGCTCTGTATCCAAAGGCTTTGCAATTATTTGGCTATTACTTATCTTTAAACATCAGCTAAAGAGATCTAGCATTTTGGAAAGGTAATTATACCGTAATGCAGACGGTAGTAATAACAATTACCCAAGATAAGCCCTTGCAATGATCTTTACAAAGCAAAGCAAAGCAAAAGTAGCACTGACTCATGACGGACCTCCAGTGGAGAAGGCTGCAATGCAGTAGCCAGGCTGTCCCTGGAACAGTGACAGGCAGGTGCTATCCTTCTCATCCTCGGAGGCAAGGCCATGTGGAGGTTAAGCATTTCCTAAATTTAAATAATTCTTGATGTAGGCACAATTCCTGACAGTCTTCATTTGATGGGAATCCTAGCCCATCTCTAGTGCTAAAGAAAAAGGTTTCTTCCTTTGCCTTGTAAATACCAACTTTGGCCTCTATTCCTATATCTGAAACTGCCTGCCCCTTGGATTTATTTCTGTGGGGAAGGATTTATCCTACAACATGATAGTTGTTGAAACAGGGGGATCTAATTGCTTAGAAATCATTAATTGCTATAAATAGATGACTTCTGGGAGTCAATGAACTATAAGCAGAAGAGACAGTGTGTTTGAATGTCATGCTTGAGCACTGGATATTTTTATGACTTGTCAGTGGTTCTGTAAAAAACTCACACAGTGAAAGGTGCCTAGTCAACCTGTACTGATGGAAATTGCCAGTTAGAAATAGATCATTCTTGTTTTAAACCTTGACCACCCTTCTAACAAATCAGGATGTGCATTTATGATGCATTACTAAGGAAAGTTAGTATCAGCCATCCAAGAAGGGGGGGATCAAGGAGGACAGTGAGGAACCACTATCTATCTGATCTTTGCTATTTTCTGGGGCATGAAATAACAACCTGTCGTCTACCTTTTGCAGGTCATTTTTATCACGTTGTGCGCCAAAATGAAATTTGACCTCCATTTTCCAGCTATGCCAGCGATGATAAATTTAATACACACAGAGCAAATGAATGGAAGGCCCACAGAAAGTCAGATTAGAGTGGGATTATTCATTCCTGAATTTCCACAGAGGAAAAGGGCCTCTCTCTCTTTTGAACTTGCATCATCTTTCTTCCTCCAGGTCCCACCTTGGTGCTCACACCTTGACAATCTGTCTTGAATAATTTAACCTGCAAACTCCCAGCATTCCCTGTATGGCTAGGCCCTGTTGCTCCTAAGACTTAAAGAGGAAGGGAAATCATTTATCTGAATCATCCTATTCTGTGATCTGATCAGGGTCCAACAAAGCAATAAATAAACATCATAAATGTCTCTTTCAAAAAAAATCCAGCAATAAAGAAACCTAGTGCCACCTTGCAAAGGAGAAAGTGCCACAGAACCCAACAATCCTGCATGGCTTCACCACAAGGAATGCAAAAGTCATCGAGCTGCCAGTTAACAGTTCCTTCTTCACAGACCTGATGAATTAGCTAACATCCGTTTTTGCTGTAGGGTTTGGTTTTGTGAAGAAAGCTTACCTTTACTTTTAGTTCACTTGCTAGAAAACATTGCTAGGTAGGAGACACTCGGACTTAAATTCACCCATCACAAAGCATGAAGTACTCTGGGATCTCTTTGCAGCCTGAAATATCATTCTTAAAATTCTTGGTACCTGGTGAAATTCCAACTGTCCTCAATTTCTTACTGCCCTCTTTCACTTCATACCTCTCAGTCTTACACAGACATACCAAAGCAAAGCAACTTTCAAAAGCAACTAACTTCAGGGCTATCTAAGCATGAAAGCAAATCGGTTCTGACCAAAATGGTTGTAATTCAACACTGCCTCATGAAATACAAATGCCCATCAGAACTGCATAAATTGGAACCTCTAAATAACCAAAGTATTTGCTTATATCTGTTTCAAGCATAATATGCATGCATGTATGCATTCATCTCAAACTACAGTTTTGCATCCTGCCTCTCCTCTGTTCAGATCCATCCAATTCATTCATTCAGAATGAATTGTAAACTCCCTACCTTGGCTTACAGGGTCTCTGCTCCTACTTGGATCTCATCTCCAGTTTTCTCCCTTGTTCACCTCTGCTCCAGCTGTTTCTCCTAGCTGTTTCTCAAGCACATGCCCCCTCAGGGTCAGGGCTAGGGTTAGACTTGCTGTTCCTTCTCTGTGAGACACCTTTCCTCCAAGTGTCAACAAGCTTACTCTCTTTTCAGTCAGGTCCCCCATTTAAAAAGTCCTTTCCTAACAAACCCTTTAGCAATTAGCAGCCCCTCCAGCATTCTCTGTCTTGGGTTGAGTTCCTCGAGCTTGAGGCCAGGACATGGAAGCAGGATGTTTATTTGAGATGTGGTTCAGGGAAGCTGGAATAAGGGAATGGGGAAGGGAAGGTGGTATGAGAGAAAGCCAATAAAGGGCAGAAGCTGAGCTGGTGATCACTGTGGGTAATCAGAACCCAGCCTGTCTGCGAGAAGGGCTCGTGCACCCACAGGCTGGTCCTGAAGAGAAGCAGCAGTATAAGCAGCTCCTTACTATGGAGAACGCTCTGAGCAGAAAGTGGCAGAGAGGAGAAGTTGTCCTAAGCAAAAGGCATCTTCCTCAGCTGCAGCTGAAGTCAAGGTGGGCTGAAGGGACGTAAGGCAGGACAGATCAGCATCTGTTGCCCTCTCTGCCACCCTACTCTGCCTTCTTTCCCTGCTGTTTTTATCTCCTGGCAGAGTCTCTGTTGATTGGAAGAAGGATGTATACTGTCTGTCTCTTTTCTCTCTCCATTCCCCCTCCATACATGTAAGCTCAAGAACAGAAAGTTAACAGATTGGTTCTCTGCTACATCCCCAACACTTAGAACAGTACTTGGCAGGTTTTGTTGGATTAGCTTATTCATTTATTTACTCATGCATTTCTGTAACAAACATTTTCTGAGCTGTACCTGGGCTAAATGCAAGGGGGTCAAACCTGAACTTGGTACATATCGTACCTGTCCTGGAGACTATCACAGTCCAGTGATAGAAACAGCCAGAGAAAATAATAATAATAATACATGATAAGTGCAACAAATGAGATCTGTATGGAGAGCTATGGGAGCAAAGGGAGGGAACCACAAATGACCCTGGGGAATCAGAGAGAGTGCCACAGAGGACATTTTAATTGAGACTTGGAGAATGAGTAGGAGTTTGCCAATCAAAGGCAAGAAATGCGTTCCTAGTAAAAGGAATGGCTTTAGCAATGGTTAAGATGGCTACATGACAATACGCAAATCTGGGGCATAAGGCACATTGGCAGGAGTTGAACTTTGTAACGGCCATCACCCACGAGAAATAAATTCCTACTCAAAAAACAAAAGTGTAAGGCTCTGATGATACCAAGTGTTAGTGAAAATATACAGAAGCGGTCATTTCCCTGCACTGCTGGTTGAGATTGTCAATTAGTATAGCCTTTTTGGAAGACAACTGATCAATATCTAGTAAAGTTGAAAATACAATTCTCCCACAGTCAAGCCATTTCACTTCTAGGTTACATACCCAAGAGGAACAATGTTATCAGCAAAAGGTAGCATCTATGAGGACGTTGCTGACAGCACCATTAGTAATCCAGAAAAACTGAGAGGAAAAGCTGCATATGCACCAACATGAGAATAGGTATCTATTAACAGACAATAAATAAATCATGGAATACTACAGAGCAGTTAAAATGGATAAACTAGATTTGCATTATCAACATAGAGAAATAGATTGAGATGATAAATAATATTCAAAATATAGACAAATAATAAATGAGAGAAGAGAGCAAGTCACAAGAAGGGATGTATATATAGCATGATACCACTATGTCAATTTGAAAACTCACCAGACTCTAGACTGTGTAATGACATATACTATTACATAAAAAGTAAAATATAGGCCAGGTACAGTGACTCATTTTGGGAGGCCAAGGCAGGTGGATCACTTGAGGTCAGGAGTCTGAGACCTTCCTCGCCAACATGGTGAAACCCTGTCTCTACTAAAAATACAAAAATTAGCCAGGAATGGTGGTGGACACCTGCAATCCCAGCTATTTGGGAGGCTGAGGCAAGAGAATCACTTGAGCCCAGGAGGCAGAGGTTGCAGTGAGCTGAGATCGCACCACTGTACTCCAGCCTGGGCAACAAGAGCGAAACTCTGACTCAAAAGAAAAAAAAGTAAAATTATAAAAACACATGTAGCTTTCTACAGAGTAGCAGTTACCTCTGAGATATGAAACAGGGAAATGGGATTGGAAAGCAGACAAATGGAGCTTTAATGTAACTAAAATGTTTTATTTATTAAGCAAAAATAAAAAACTCCAATGGAAACATGACAATTGTTAGCATTTGTTAAATATGGATATGGGACACATGGGTGTTTCTTAGGCATTTGCATTTCTTATATTATCCTCTGTGTTTTTCTGTTTAGAAAGATTTCAGAGTTTAAAAAATGGCCCAGGGAATTTCACTGGAAAGACAGATACATTTTATATGGTTTTTCAATCTATGACCTCATTTATATTGAGGTGACTCTGTTTTCTATGTTTCTTATTAAAATAATACGTCAGGCACTATTCACTCTATTCATTAATCCAATGATTTATTCACTCAGCAAACATTTATTTAGTGTCCATTATATAAAAAGGTAACATTCTACATAATGATAGGGGATACCTACCAGCTAAAAAGACAAGACTCCCTACTTCAATGAGTATATAATCTGTTATAAGAAAGAACATATACATTCAAATAGCTCCTGAGCACTTAAGTATTTAGAAATTATATGCCATAAAACTACATCACCATAATGCACCTATTTTTATTAGTATGTGGCCAGTATCACTGTAAAATAAAATTGGAGCCGTAAATACAATATCAGCTCTTTCATATCTCAGCAGTTGTCAAGGTCTAAAAAAGTAACTGCAGAAAAGAACCTTAAACAGTCATGTTATGAGTTTCCTGAGGACAAGGAGCCAAAAGTTACATTGCCAACCCTCACCCCCACTAACACAAACACTTTGGATAGAAGGAGAAAATGAAGACAAATGGTGGATCCCTCCACCTGGGTGTTGTTCACGAGCAGAGTCAGCCATTTTTAAAGTCATATTGATTATTGCGGCTACTCCCCAGGCCCAGGCCTGAGAAGAAGCACTTCAGCCAAGTTTGTCTTATGTTCAAATAAGATTGTGGCTCAATATTCATAGAATAGAGAAAGAGAATACTCACTCTGTCCCTTCTCTCTTCTAATTGCATATAATCTTCACTGCTTTCCTTGTTCATCTTTTAGATTACATAAGGAACATATAAATACATTATCCTTATGAAATAGAAAAACAAAAGTACACATAAAAATTATGAAAGTCTCTCTTCAATGCATTTACCTACCTTCATAAACATATATAATTATTTTTAATATAAGTGGCTCATAATGAAAGTGAGATCCTTTTTTCCCACTTAACAAATATTCTTGGCAATCTTTCAATGTCATTGCCTATAGTTCTATTTATGGCATCTTTTTAACAGGTGCAAAATATTCTTCAGTTTGGTTACATCATATTTTTTTTTGAAATGGAGTCTCACCCTGTCACCCAGGCTAGAGTGCAGTGGTACGATCTCGGCTCACTGCAACCTCTGCCTCCCAGGTTCAAGCCATTCTCCTGCCTCAGCTTCCCAAATAGCTGGGACTACAGGTGTGCACCACCACACCCAGCTAATTTTTGTATTTTTTGTAGTGACAGGGTTTCACCATGTTGGCCCAAGTGATTCACCCGCCTCAGCCTTCCAAACTGCTGGGATTGCAGGCATGAGCCACCAAGCCTGGCCAATATCATCATTTTTAAGCACTCCCGTTCTGATGGACATCAGGGTGTTTCTAGTTCTACTGCAATTTTTAAATAATTTTGCAAATTCATTTTCCTGTGAAGCTCATTTCTACACAGTCAGACACTGTTTCCTAGCTGCTTCATATAGCCTGCCTTGGGGCCTAAAAACATAAGAGATAATGACTATGTTGTACTTTTTGTTGTTGTTGTGGTCCCAATGAACCTAACGGAGAGCCAGGCACGTGCAAAGTTCTCAAGAGATGTTCATGAATTCAGTGCATTTCTGGCCTTGGTACTCCCACTGTCCCTAGTCTTCTGAAGAGTAGAGTGTTTTGGGGTGAAAGCTGACAAAGTGACATCTTCTACATAGTGGACACATTAATAAATACTAAATGACCCCCAAAACTTGAATATATCAAAGCATTGTGGCAAAAGGTTGGAAAACTGTCCATGTGAGTCAACTCTCTTCTTCCTTTGCCCTCTGGGGACACAGGGGACACTGCCCACTCTCCCTGGGGCAGAGAGCCAGCCCATTCATCATTCTGCCAGGCCCCTCCAATCAAGATACCTGCCAGGCTTCTCTTGCCATTGTCTCTCTCAAGTGAGTCCAAACGAGGTCATTACCTGGCAACATGAACTCTCCTTATCTCCCTGCCCCTATTTCAGAAAAGAGTCATTGACAGCAGGGATCCAGTGCCCCCTGAAGCCATCCCCAGGACAAATAAGCTTTAAAGAGTCCACAGTGCCAGTGACCTTTACAGAGGGCAGGTCACCAAATCCATGGGGAAGAGATCTAGGGGGTGTCTGCCACTCGACAGAAAGAGGCTCTTTCTCCAGAAAGGTTTGTGGCCCCAAAAGGGACTTACAGGAGCAATTGGGGATCCATAACAAGACAGGCAGCTCTGAAAAGGAATCATTATCAATTTAACAGGGCACAGCTTTTAAAATCCAACCTGCGGTCCACACAAGGAAAGGTGAGGAGTGTGAGGAAGCAAGGAAACTTCCAGATGAGAGGTAGTGGATCGCCAGGCAAGTAAGAACACAGAAAACCTCCTGTGGTTGTTACATTAAGAATGACCAGGCCAGACGCGGTGGCTCACGCCTGTAATCCCAGCACTTTGGGAGGCCAAGGTGGGTGGATCACTCGAGGTCAGGAGTTCGAGACCAGTCTGGCCAACATGGTGAAACCCTGTCTCTACTAAAAATATAAAAATTAACCGGGTGTGGTGCCAGGCATCTGTAATCCCAGCCACTTTGGAGGCTGAGGCGGGAGAATTGCTTGAGCCCAGAATGAGCAATGCTTGGGATCTATTCTTTCAATTCAGAAATAACAAACTATTTGAAGAAAGTGAAGCAAAAGATAGAAAAAGAAAGAAAAAGACAGATGAGAGATAGAAAAAGAAAGAGAAAATAGAGAAAGAATAAAGAAGTATTTATGAGTTCATCTTTCAAATGCAAAGGCATAAAACGTCTTTGAATATAAAAATCCATCCTTTTTCCTGCAGACTCACAGAGGGCGAGGCAATGATGAAACCCCATTGTGAACGTCTGATGCATAATGTGAGGATCAAGGAGATAAAACTTGCAAGTTGCTCTGAGCTCTTTGAAAGAAAAGGAACGTGCAAAAGAACTTACTTAGCATGGTTTAAATTTTGGATTACTCAGATGCAGTGGACTTGACTCTATGCCTATAGGTGCTTTGAAGTGTTCATTTAAAAATGTATGGTTCATTGTTACTCTGAAATTAAGTTGCTAGCGTAGAGCATAACCTCCAGAAATACATGTTTAAGGGATTTGCTTATTACAGATTTGAACTGAAACCACCATTGAGTCAATTCCTGTGGAGCCTCTGCCTGAAAATGAGATAAAAGTCGTGATGTTGAAAATGAAATTTTAAAGGGAAAGTATAGTATCAGTTAGAAAACTTGCACAATCAGCCAACTGACCAACAGGTGCTTAATGAGGGCCTCCTAGGAACACAGCATGATGTTAATAAAACTCACATTGGGCCAGTAAAGAGTTAAAGGGCCTACAAGGAGCCAAAAGGGGCTTTTCTGCTAAGACAGCAGCAGCAGTATTTGACTGTAGTTGAAATATTCCACATAGAGTATTAGAATCTGGTCCTTTAATCAGTGCTAGTTGGCTGAACCACTGGAATATAGGTTCTTTGAGGGCAAAAAATCTTTGCATTCGTCACCATTGTATCTCTAGCCTGGTAAATCGTACCTGCATAATAAGTATTTGTTGAATAAATTTAAAAATAAATGTAAGAATGAAAGGGAGGGACAGAGAAGGAAGGGAGGGGGAAAGGAAGGAAAAGGGAGAGGAAGAGAGTGGAGGGCAGGGGAAGGGAAGGGAAGGGAAATTCTTTCTGTAGTAATTCTCCTGGAAACGATCCCTGGCCACATCCACATACCCCTGAGAAAGATGGAAGCAGAGAGTAAGAACTGGTGGGAGAGGTGTAAATATCAGAGTGAGTGGTGCCAAAGGCATCACCCTTCCTTTGCGACGCAGTAACATCTTGTCCACAACTCCCTTGCACTTACCCCTCTTTACCATATTAGTTGCTTATGGGGTGGTTTACCTGGGCATGCCTGTTGAGATAAGGGGCCTGACAGACACATACCTAGAGACCATTCACGTTTTTTTGTTTGCTTGGTTGGTTTTTTTTGTTTGGTCGGTTGGTCTCACTCTGTCACCCAGGCTGGAGTGCAGTGGCACAATCCCGGCTCACTGCAACCTCTATCTCACGGGTCCAAGCAATTCTCAGCTTCAGTCTCCCAAGTAGCTAGGATACAGGCACCTGCCACCATGCCCAGCTAATTATTGTTGTATTTTTAGTAGAGATGCGGTTTCACCATGTTGGCCAGGCTGGTCTCGAACTTCTGATCTCAAGTGATCCACCCACCTCGGCCTTTTAAAGTGCTGGGATTACAGGCATGAGCCACCGCGCCCAGCCTCATGCAAGTTTATAACTGAGTGTCAGCAGCAGGAAAACAGCGTGCAACAGAAACCATGTGTTCTTACATTTTGATAAGGTGGGCACCCTGTATATCTAGTGATATTGATCCTGGAGCATCTTAAACCATCACCCAGTCCCTCGTATCCCATAATGAATCATTTTACTCATCTCTGTAGTCCCTTAGAACATAATAAGAGCTCAATATATACTTTTTCGATGAGTAGAAACTTCCTTTTAGACCAGACTGAGAGTAGTCACCACCAGTATGATCAAGAGAGTCAAGACCAGAAGGAAGACAAAATTAGCCAGAACCACTAGCTGAAAAACTAAACTCCAACCAAAAAGAGAGGCTTCAGGTATAAAGGTACATGTTTACTATAATATACATATATTTAGCAGAGAATTTCTGTTATAAAAATTATGATGTGAAATTAGAAGAAGGTGAAACTTAAATAAGCAAATGTTCAAAATGTGCACGTTTGACCCGTCCACACAGGAACCCTGCACACACCCACACGCTCTGATCTTATCCTTCCAACCTGAACAGGAGGGATCCATCTTTAGGCTGGAATATGATCACTATATGGTGCAGCTTTCGCTCCAAACACAACACCTATATACAAAAAACTAAAGTCAGAGTCAGAATCTTTGAGGTTCATTCTGCTGCAAGTTCATATTGGAATGTCTGTGACTAGGGTTAATAAACTATACATTTTCTGTATCAAATAATCCATAGTCAGTAAGCACAATATATGGCTAAGCATAAGAAACCTCTGACAATCAAGATTTAAAGTAGGTTTGGGAGGAAGCAAACTTTGAATTATTAAAACTCAGCTCTAAAAGGCAAGGCAAAGTCCAGCCAGGATCCTTTTCATGGCTGAAGGCAACTATATCTCCATTCTATGGGCTGAGGGCAAAAATGTCTCCCTGCCAAGGTCAGGAGTTGAAGGTGAATTGCAATAAATCACTTGGGTCTTTTATGCCTGAAACAAGCCTTTGCTAAAGATTTAGACATTTTAATAAAAAGATAAAGGGACAAATAACCCAAGCCATTTTGCTTAGTGAAGAAGCTACGTTAAGATACCACAGAAGGAGGTGTAGGCAAATGATGAAAACATGAGACCTAAAACAAGTACCTGGACCGGAGCCTTCTCACCTAAATTAAGAAGTCTTCAGTTATGTGTAACAAAAATAATGAAAACAAGCTAAATTTCTAATAACAGAAAAATGCCTCAATTATCTCACCAATGAAAATATGAAGCTGCTATAAATTTGCAATAACACAGAAACATGACTATGAGTTACATGACAGAAAAATCAGGATACAATAATATTTGCACAGTATTATCTCAACTGTCCTACTTGAACTTATCTATAAAAAAAAGCCAAAGACCATATAAAAAATGCTAACATTGGAGGCCAGGCATGGTGGCTCATGCCCGTAATCCCAGCACTTTGGGAGGCTGAGGCAGGTCGATCACTTGAGGCCAGGAGTTCGAGACCAGCCCGGCCAACATGGTGAAACTCCACCTCTACTAAAAACACACACACAAAAAAAATAGCTGGAGGTAGTGGCATGCGTCTGTAATCCCAGCTACTCAGGAGGCTGAAGCAGAAGAGTCTCTTGAACCTGGGAGGTGGAGGCTGCAATGAGCCAAAATTACAACCACTGCATTCCAGACTGGGTGATGAAGAAAGACTTCACATTAAAACAACAAAAAAATGCTAACATTGGGTTGCAATGTTACATGTTTTAATTTTTTCCTTTGATTTTTATATTTTTCTATATTTTTCACATATTTTTTACAATTGGCAAGGAGAAAAGAAGCTTAAAACCCTCCGTCTCTCAGTTGTTTACTTCCTTTGAATCACAATGTCCTTCCCTAGATGCAATAGGAATAATGGGACTAGTTTTGCTCTCAAATTTTTTTAAATGTTTTGATGTGGCTAGGTACTTATATATAATTTAACATAAAATCAGTCTTTGAGTGATACCAGACAAGGCAAAATGGGAGATCCTATTCACTCATTCCATTAATACCTAAAGAGAGGTTACTCAATGAAGTTGAAAGGCAACATGATTTTTGAATACACACTTTTTGAACAAAAGGGACATTCCAGTTGCATATCTCATTTAAACGACAGAAACAGCATGCATACTTATGTACACACCTCTCTAACATAGTCTCAATACCCATACAAACACAAAACAGGCCCTAACTGCCAATTTCACTTTTATAAAACATATTCCAAAAATTATAGGTTTGAAGTGCTAAAAATTTGAAGAACATACTTCAACAAGTCAGAAAATGGTGGAAATTTTACCCCTTTTTAATGTAAAGATGCAGATCATCAATAGTCATTTGCTGAAAAAAAAACTTGCTCATTTTTAAACAAGACAGTAATTAAAACTGATGTTGCTCCTGTGTTTGTTTGAGTAATGACGCAACCAGGCATTAGTTTAAATCAGCTATTGCTGCTGCAATCAATTTTCTCCTAAATTTATCAAGCATTGTGATATCTGATTTATTGATGTTTTTGATGTCTTCCCAATTTAAAAAAAATTTCCCCAGCCTCAAAAGTTATTGTTTTTTTCTGTAAAGCCACAAAAGTGTTCTAATTTTTCTAAAACTAGCCAGAGGAAAGAAAGAATAAATAAAAAACTTGAAACCATATAAGCAAAGTTGCATTAAGAAATAGAATTCAGGAAAATACCATGACAGCAGTCATCGCAGTCAACTCTAAGGGAACAATTAGACAATTCTGATTATTAAGTTTCTGCACTTTCATTGACTAGATAAAATTTTGAAGAATCCCCATGAGCTTCAAGTCATAAGAAAGAAGTTTGGGGCTGGGTGCGGTGACTCATGCCTGCAATCCCAACACTTTGAGAAGCTAAGGTGGGAGGGTCACTTGAGGCCAGGAGTTCGAGACCAGCCTGAACAATATAAAGAGACCCTCTCTCTAGAAAAAAAAAGTTAAAAATTATCTGGGCGCATTGATGTGCACCTGTAGTCCCAGCTACTGGGGGGTTGAGATGGGAGGAGCATATGAGCCTTGGAATGTGAAGCTGCAGTGAGCTATGATCATCCCAGCAAACTCCAGCCTGGGTGGCAGAGACCCTGTCTCAAAAAAGGGGAAGGGAAGGCAAGGGAAGGGAAGGGAAGGGAAGGGAAGGGAAGGGAAGGGAAGGGAAGGGAAGGGAAAGGAAGGGAAAGGAAGGGAAGGGAAAGGAAGGGAGAAGGAAGGAGGGAGGGAAGGAGGGAGGGAAGGAGGGAGGGAAGGAGGGAGGGAAGGAGGGAGGGAAGGAGGGAGGGAGGGAGAAGTTTGAGCTGCCTTCCCTCCATGGTAGAAGTGAATATACTCATTCATTGCCCTGGCTGCATGGGATAAAGTGGACAGGAGAACTTCTATGGGCATTACCTAGCCAGGGCCACTATATGTGATAGTAAAACAGACCAAAAGAGACAGTGATCTCACAGTTTTGATGGTTACATGGAAAAATACACACGTTTACTGACTCATAACAAATAATTACTGAGTATCCATTATATGTCAGACTGAACTAGGCAATAAGGACCAAAAGACAAATCAGGCAAGTCTGGTCCCTGCTTCATGGAACCTGCAATCAAACTCACCAAACTCAGAAAAAATATATGTATATATTCATATTTATATTTATATTATATATTACAGTAATATGTATAATTCATCCAGTGCTTACTATGTGCCAGGCAAAAGTGTTTTATGTTATCATCCTCATAATCAAAATAATAGCTACTATTAAGAGCTAGGAACAGTCATTGTGCTAAATATTGCAACTCTATAATACAAGTGTTTTCCTCTTTATGTTTTATCAGCACTTTGTGATGGGAAGAGTTGCTTAGAGAGGTAGAGGGAATTGTTCAAAGGTCATAGATAATAATGGCAGAATGCAGATTTGAATACAGATATACCTAATTCTAGAACCCGTGCTCTTAGCTACCAAGCCCACTATACCCCACAATGCACCATTACGGTCTTCCACACTGGGCCTTGTCAAAGTCATCGGCAGTGAAGAATGGATGTTAAAATCAGATGTGATATGCATGGGGACAGGAGCCATTCAAAGGCCGGTTTCATCACTGAACAGCTAGACCTCCGTTCTGGTTGGCCAACCTCAGGAGCTGATGGATACAGGTTGGAACCAAGCCCAGGGGTCCTCCGGAAGAATCTAAAACAGGCAAGATAAAATGTCTTCCAAACAGGTGCTGCCTGATGACTTCCTCTTCAGGCATCAGCAAAGAGGAGGAGAACATTCCTGCTGATTACCCTAAAGCAGTTGCTCCCAACAGGGGAAATTTTTCTCCCTGTTCCTCAGCAGAGGACATTTGGCAATATCTGGAGACATTTTCAGTTGCCACAACTGTGCATAGGCTGCTACTGACATTTAGTAGATAGAGGTCAGAGATCCCACTAAACATCCTACAGGGCACAGCACAGCCCCTCACAATAAATAATTACCTGGTCCAAAATGCTAATGGTTCTACAGCTGAGAAGTCCTGCCCTAAAGTATCCCTGTGTTAGCTAGTAGATTTTTCCATGAGCCGTAGGCGTGAACCTGTGCCCCTAACTTGCCAAGAAAGGAGCATTGCCTAGATTGTAGTCTACAAAATGCGGTGCAGAAAGAAAACAGTGTGCCTTCCATTCATATCTATGTATCTTAATGTTCTTATTTCATGTGTATGTTTTATTATGCACATGAAGTAATAGTACAATAGTACATGCATACAATTTGTATATAAACAAATACACATTTATTGGAGGTATATGCTCAGAAAAGTTTACTGATAGGAGCACATAATCAGAGAATGTTGGAAATCATCAGACTAGAGAAAAGACTGTTGGTTTAAACTCAAGGAGATCTAGGATCAAATCCCCAACTTAGCTTCTAATTAACCTTGGTTTAACCATCTGTAAAATGGGAAAAAGAACAGTCATCTCCCAAGATTGTATGACAAATCAAATTCAATTATGTACTAAACACCTAGCACATAGTAATTGCTCAATAAATGCTCATCTCCTTCACCCTCTTCTCCCCTCCTTGTCCTAGGTTTGAGGACTCTGAACAAGGTCAAAAATTCTCTGTCCTGAGTGTCATCATCTGCAATCTAATTATGAATGTTCCACCTACTTTACAAAGTTGGCATGAAGGATTAAATTAGATCACTGGTATTAAAGTGCTACCAAAAATATAAAGTTGTTTTCTTAAATTGAGATCATACCACCTTTTATTAAGGTATTCCTGATAATCACTTCTTTGCCCAATTTGGAAACTCAAAGGCCAACATTCTAAAACGAAGGGGCTTGAGTAAAATAAATGCATGTGGCTTTTATTTTCTGCTTACCCTATTTCACCATCTTAGCTGAGAAAGTACTTAAATATTGCGAAATCAGGAATTTCAACAGTGATCTATCCAATTAATCAGCATAGTGTTTTGTTATTTTTTTTCCCTGGAGGGAATTGATTCACAGGCTGTGAAAACACATTGCATCACACACTGACCACGCAGAGGGGCACAGACGCTGGGCACCTCCTGGACTGTGCTGACGTCAAATTGCAAGGGCATGTGGCCCTGTGCACTCCTAGATCAGCACAATTCTCCCACCCACGTATGGTCTGGGATTCATGCTTGATCATCTACAATTCCAAGTGCGTATTTCTAAACTTTTGAAAATGAAGTGTGTTCATGCAAGCACTCTCCAGAAAGGTCAAAAGCAGGCAGGAGCCGTGGCACCTTCAACGGAGGGCACTGCACTCCTGGAACCTCTCCCAGTGGGAGCCTGGGAGATGCAGGGAGCTCAACCCCAACCTAGATTTCTCTGGCATTTTCTGACTCTCTCTCCTCACTCTCCCTAATAGAGTTAATAACAATAATAGCTCACCATTTTAAGGCACTTCAGATTTTTTAAAACTGTAATGAATATTATCTCCTTGATTCTTTGAATTGCAGTTGCTTACTTACTTACTTGTATCAACCACTCTAGACGCTGAACTTCTTAAGGGCACAGGCAAGAAGTTTTTCATGTCTTGTTATTCCCAGTGCCTGCCTAGCACGTGCATGGCTCATAGTAGGTGCTTAATATTCATTCCTTAAACTCGTGACTAGATGAAAAAATATTATCATCCTCTTCTAAACAATGAGAAACCTGAAATTCGAAGATATTAAGCCGTGTGCCCAAAATACGCATTTATAAGTTACAAAGATAGCTCTGAACTCGTCTTCCGATCTCAATTTCACCGGAGACTTCAATATAGAAGGTAATTCTTACCTAAGTGAGGTAAATAGAAAGGAAGCTGAATGTCACTCCCCTGAGTCCAGCAATGAAGGAGCTGCCAGGATACAGAAGGGGACACCAACAGAACCAGCAAATTTACTAAGGCCAATTCCCTTTTCTTGTGTCCCCAGCTTTGTCCTACATAGACAGGTGTATCTGCCCTATGTGCATGCATGGCTAGTATATCTAAGAAAAGGTAAGTTGGACCCTGAACTTCACCTTGATTCAGAATCTGATACCATATTGGCCAGATCTCGAGATCTGGAGTGAGATGGACTGGGATGGAATCCAAGCACAGCCACTTATAAACGTAGGTCCCTTGGGCAAGTTGCTTAACCATTTTGTCCCTCCATCTCCTCATCTGTAAAATAGGGAAATTAACACAGCTTACTTCATAGAGATGTTGTAACAATTAAATAAGTTCATACATTTTTAAATGAGCAAAACAATAATAAGTATATGGCTGTAGTGTACTAACAAATATTAGCTATAATTTTTCTTGCACAGGTATATTCTACCTCCACGATGCTATTTCCTACTGTTTCATCACCTAAGCCAGCCAATGTCTTATCATCACTCTCTGGGTTATTCCAAAGGCTTCCTAACTAGATTGCTCATCTACTGGCTCACCGTCCCCCAACACGTCTTTCTACGCCCTTTCTACAACTTCATCTGATCATGTGACTCACTTGCCTGCATACTCATGGCTTCCCCGCAGCCTGGAGGATGCCGTCCAAACTCTTTCATATAATCCTGAAGACCTTTCTTGATCTAAGTCCAACTTCTCACTCAAACCACATCTCTTACATCTTTCCCAGGCTCTACTTTGATCTTCGAGCACAATCCATATAAAATCAAAGCAGCATTGTTTACCGATCATGCAGCTTTGATATCTAACATCCTATAAAAACATTTTAGGTGCTGAAAGAAATGTTTGTGAATTAACTTCATACCATAACTGACTATCGAATAATGTCACAATTAAGAGCCTGAGCTTTGGTAATAGGCAGATTAAAGTTTCAGTATCAACTCTGACATGTATTAGCTGTGTGACCTGGGACAAGTTACTTAACCTCTCTGAGTCTCTGGCTGCATTTCTTCATTTGTAAAATGCAGATAATTTTCCATTTTCCAAAGTGGCATGAGAATTAAATGGAATAATGTATTCCAAGTATTTATAACAATGCCTGGTGCCTGGTATACTCTCAAAAATGGCAGCTAAAACTAAAAGCCTCTAGTGTACATCAACAGTAAAAAGGCTTATGGTGATAATTGGGCAACTTGTTGGGGATGCTGGAGCCAACTTGCATATCAAACTAAGCCCCCTAATGTGTGAGCCCTCAGCGAGAACCACAAGGCCTGCTTCTAGAAAAGCCAGCAAGCATCTGCTTTAAGACAGCTTTAAATAAGCACTAAGCACTCGGCAGCCCACATGTATCCTCCTAGCCCATTCTTACCCAAGGAAAGCTGAGACAACAATGGTTCTGTTCCTTCCTACCCCCTTAGCATAAATAACTGGGGACATACGTAAGAGCGTGGTCATTTTCAGGCCTACTGCAAGGGTCTACACCTATCCCCTCCAGGACAGCAGTGATTAGAGACAACAGCACCTGAAGGTAGGCCTTTGACAGGACAAAATCAGCCTTGTTGGTGGACACCTGCCAGCCTGACCTAGAGCAAAGACCCAATGGCAGTCACCAAAGAGTCTTCATTTCATGCTTCTAATCTACTCTTGGTAACCCATAGGCTCTTCTCCATGGCCCCTGAGTCTTAGCTGGTCAGGACACAACTGATTATTTTCCTTTTTTTTTTTTTTTTTTGAGACAGAGTCTTGTTCTGTCACCCAGGCTGGAGTGCAGTGGCGCCATCTCGGCTCACTGCAAGCTCCACCTCCCAGGTTCACGCCATTCTCCTGCCTCAGCCTCCTGAGTAGGTGAGACTACAGGCGCCCACCACCACGCCCGGCTAATTTTTTGTATTTTTAGTAGAGACGGGGTTTCACTGTGTTAGCCAGAATAGTCTCGATCTCCCGACCTCATGATCCGCCCGCTTTGGCCTCCCAAAGTGCTGGAATTACAAGCGTGAGCCACCGCGCCTGGCCAATTCTTTTCCTTTAACTCTCACACCCCGTTGTGTATTGACACTTATGTAACTCCAGCCTACTTTGGTAGGACAACTCCTGATGTATAGCTGTCCAGACAGAAACACCATGACATTGCGGCTTTTTTCCTGGAGCTGGAAGCTGGAAAAAATCCCTTCTTATCAAGCAACTTATAAAATTGATGCTACCTAGAAAAGAGTACGTATGTGTGCACACACGTACATGCATATGTCCAGGCATGTGTGTGTGTGCATGTGTTTGTGTGTGTGTGTGTGTAACACAGAAGGAGAGAGAAAAAGGAAAAGATTTCTCTGCCTCCAAATATTCTTAATTGATTATCTAACATGGATGTTAGCTCAGGTAATTTAGGAAATTTAAATTATATGTTTGTACAGAGATAATCTATGCTTAAAAATATCTGGCGTGGTAGGAGGAACACTGATGAACAGTTTAAAAACTTGCTTCATGCAGGCTTAATATGGGGCTAATTCAGAATTACAGAGTTGGAGAGTTATGAGACTCAACATAAAGTGAAGCAGTTCACTGAGCACTGTAGCGATCAAGAAAACACACATAAAAATTCCGATCAGAATGGAATGTGAGGCAAAAGCACAATTTCCTCCCAATCTGGAATATCAGCAGGATTTGCGCTTGTTGTTTGTGGTTTTCTGGGGTGGATGGTACATTACAGTGGAGCATCAGCACTAATGCTACATGGCAGCTCCTCAGAATACCATCTGCTTCCCTGGGAACTGTTAATATAGTTGTAATTATCTACTTCTAAGCACTTTATTGGGAATATCATTTGCAAATTAATCAACTACAGACTGGTAAAACAAATGACATGCTTCCCTGGAAACAATAGCAGTATTGCACATTCTTTTCCTAAGGATTAAGGGAAGCTGGAGTGAGTGAAGGGGTTTTACACACGCCTTGAAAACTGTGCCCTGTGTATAAAAGTTGAGCAGAAAGAATGACAGCATAGCGTTTTCTAAAAAGGTCTTGGGAAGATATCGGCAACAGGGAAGAGGAGGAAGACATAAAAACCTAAGGGATGGGTTGAACTGCCATGTGAGAGACAAGAGGCAGACAGTGGACTCCAACTGACAGCTCCACAATGGTGGCGACAAAGATTCCCAGAGTCCTCTGCATCTGCTCTCTTGACTAGAGTGTGCCGCCTTCAGTCTTGCCCTCCCAATCTTCCATGCTGTCCGTGGTGTGTCGAAGGCCATTTCTCTCTGCCGTAGGGCAAGAAGCAGGAGTGTTAAGGGGAGAGAAAGGGAGCACTGGAACGCTAATCCTTAATTCCCCCACCATCACTGAAATGCTCACTCCCAAGAAGGTACAGATATGTAAGTAGAAAAGCAAAGTAATGCCCGAGACCAAAAAGAGAAAAAGGCAAAAGATCTACTTGGCAGAAATGGCACAGGAGAGTCAGGGTACTTTGTATTTATGCAAACACCAAGTATGTTGCCTCGTGCTGCTTATTGTAACCAACAAAATGGCTCTAAATCACGGGTCCTTAAGTCTGTGGCTTCAACCCAGAGGTCCAGCAGAAAAAAAGAATCTTAATCACCATTACAGAGAGCCCTAAGTGCACCTTCCTTTAGCAGCTAATCCAAGAGCCAAAAGACAAGGAAATACCGCCCTTGCTCTCCTCTGAAAAGGCCCTGCCTCCCAGCCTGGCTGTCATCTGGAGAGAGAAGGACTCAGTCTCCCCAGGATATAACAGGCTATAACAAATGGCCCTTCTGTGATTTCACCAGCATCTTGTCAGCCCATACTTCACACAGCAAAAGAGAATCAGAGAAGCACACGCAGAGAGAATGGGATTGTGCACACTTGCGTGGGACATGGAGTATGCTTTACGTGATCAGTTTAGGAAGACCCGAGCTGACCTTCACTGATTGAAATGATGGTTTATTGGCCTCATTAAATTATTGTTAAAAGAATTACTAAGACCTTTTCTGAGAGAGAAAAAAAAATTATTTGGAATCAGACAATCCTGGTAGTGAATCCTGCCTTTGCTAATGACTAGTTGCTTAATCACATTGTGCTTGAGGTTATTTTTTAATCAATGAGGTTTTGATCTCTTTTTAAAGGGGTTTACATGCAACTTTGAAATACTTATTACAGAAGAAAATAAAGACATAAAATGAAGACATTTTAAATCAAACTTAGAAAGACTTGACGGAGAGAAGCTGAAAGAGAAAATGAAATAATACCATATGAACATCCATGGTTTTCCTCCCTCCTGTAGGTACAGAAGGAATGGCCAAGAAAGCTGTAGTGGGGAGATATCCACATTGAATTAAAGCAAGAAACATTTATTGAACATTTACTATACTAAGCAGATTGGCTTGTCATACCTTGGGATATGGCTGTGAGAATGTGCTTTCCTATAGAGAGGGCAAACCCTATGTCTTATTAGTTCTTATAGTTCACCCCTACTCCAGACTAGAAAAAGTGAAATAAATAAATGTTCTAGGCATGGAGCTAGGTGGATAGAATGACTCGTTTGACTTTTTTTCATCTGCTGTTTAAATGTGTGTGTAAACCTCCCAGGTAGGTATTTTCACCAAGTGTATTTGAGACAAGTATTATTTATCCAGCCTGATCAGACCTCCCCACTGTCTGGAACAACCTCACAACAAAGGCCCATCCATTTTGCAGCTAACCTTTTTTTTTTTTTTTTTTTTTTGAGACGGAGTCTCTCCCTGTCGCCCAGGCTGGAGTGCAATAGTGTCATCTCACCTCACTGCAACCTTCACCTCTTGGGTTCAAGCGATCCTAGTGCCTCAGCCTCCCGAGTAGCTGGGACTACAGGCGTGCACCACCATGCTCAGCTAATTTTTGTATTTTTAATAGAGATGGAGTTTCACCATGTTGGCCAGGCTGGTCTCAAACTCCTGGGCTCAAGTGATCTGCCCACCTCAGCCTCTCAAAGTGCTGAGATTACAGGTGTGAGCCATCACACTCGGCCCATTTTGCAGCTAACTTCTTAAAACCTGGTGTATCACGGAGCTGACTTACTCAAAATCAGCTCTTCTTCAGGAGGAGATAATGAGGTTCTTTCATAGTTGAGAAAATCCACTGAGACTTTTTTTGCCCTTCAATTTTTGTTTTTGTTCTTGCTTTTGTTTTTCTGTTCTAAATTATTTCTTCCATGAAACATAGCTTCCTCTACGGCCCTGGTCTCTTCCTTATTTAAATATTTGAGGTGGATTTAAAGGAACAGTTTCCAGAATATACAAACAAACCTTAATACCAAAAAACAGGTAGAAAGAAAATCTTACACAAGGGGGAATGAAGTTAGTAAGCACCCCTTAGATTTCCTGATCAACCAAGATTCTCCCTGAGAAGAGAGTATTCAACAAGCCTCAAGACCTGGTTTTGAAACTGTGACCTTAGGTGCATTGTTTAAGCTCTCTGTGCCTTCATCCTAAAGTGGAACTAAGTAATATATCTACCACTGTTACAAAGATCACATAAGAGATAACACATTCAAAGCACCTGACACATAGTAGGTCACCACTATGCTAGGTCTGCATCTCACTTACAAAGTCTGGGGCAGCCTTCAGCAGACTCTGGAATGACGGCAATGTGTGAATACATGCATGTGATGAGTTGAGGCAAGGAGAAGCATAAATGTGAGCTAAGGACATGAAGAGTTTATTTGTCCCTTAGGTATTTTCTCCCAGTGATCTCAAGCAGAACTTCAGCTAGCTTGTACCACATTCATCTTCTGAAGAAACAATAGACCGTGAAGCTGATTAAAGAATTGTAGCCCTGCTTCAACTACCTGAGACGTGAAGGCAGAATTAACAATGGGTTGAGCAATTGTAGGAATCTAATATTCCTTCTTGTTGTATGGTCTTCTTAGACCATTCCATACCTTCACAGAAGTGGGCCCCAAAGACACTAGAATGTGGTGAATTGGAGGTTACTGCCATTGTTCGGGTGGAAGAGCATGAAGTTTGGAGGGTGTTGGATGGTGACCATGGGGACAAGAGAAGGGGCCTGGTATAAGAGATCATGGAGGCTAGGCATGGGGGCTCATGCCTGTAATCCCAGCACCTTGGGAGGCCAAGGCAGGCAGATCAGCTGAGGTCAGGAGTTCAAGACCAGCCTGGCCAACATGGTGAAACCTCATCTCTCCTAAAAATACAAAAATTAGCCCTGTGTGGTGGTGAACACCTGTAGTTCCAGCTACCCAGGAGGCTGAGGCAGGAGAATCACTTGAGCCCAGGCGGCAGAGGTTGCAGTGAGCCAAGAGTGTGCCCCTGCACTCCAGCCTGGACAACAGAGAAAGAGTCCATCTCGAAAAAATAATAATAATAAAATAAAATAAAAAGAAAACATGGAAAGGCAGAAATATTAGAATGTGGCAGTTTATTTGAAATAGCCAGTGATTCCCCCCCCTCATTTTTAGCTAAGGTGTATTCTTCTAATGTTTCTATAAGAAATGTGTAATATTTATACAAAAATCACAAAAGATTTTAAAATTGTTAAAATAAATGACATATTCCAAAAAAGGAAGGTACTTGTAATATTCTAAGGCTTAAATCTTGAGTGCCTGGGAGAGAATGCTGGTGCAATTCATACAAAGTTAGAAAATCAAGACAAACATGTTTTCCTGTGTGTGGATAGGAAAATGGTGATGAATTTACCCAGAGACCTGTTTAATCTAAAATATTGCTAGGGTGCAAAGAAACAATGGCATATAACAAGTGTTCAATAAATGCTTGTCAAAGGAATAAATAAATGACATACACTATCTGCTCTGAGAATTATGGAGCACCAGATAAAACAGCTAGGCAAGACTCTTACCAAACCTGGTACACTAAAGATGAAATGGTAATGATAGCTGCAGGAAAAAAGAGATTCCATAATGAGTTTGAAAAGCCCTGGACAAAACCATCCACACAAGTTTCTTCACATCTTGAAGGATACAGAGAAACTAGCAGGTGGATGAGGCAGTCAGCGAGGAAAGAAAGAGGTAGCTCTCATCAGCAAATGCTAGCAGGAATACAGGGCTGGCCCATGATGTGGATACCCCGTGCAGACTAACGATTTCTCACCTTTTCAAAAAGGCATTCAAATGTTGCTTAAACATTTATTTAGAAGAGTGGCTGAGAGTTTCAGATAGGAAGGATGCAGAAAGGAACATTTTTCGATCTTTTCTAGAATGTTCCCAACAATTCAGATCTGGCCCAGACTTCCATAGCCTACTCGGCAAAGCAGTTACCAGCATCCCTCCTCTTCAGAAGGTGGTTTAGGAAACACCCATTGTTGCTCAACGTGCCTCTTGAGATGATCAGCACTCAAGCAGCAATCATGGAGAAGATAACCACATTTAGTCTTCTTCCTGAATAGAGTAATTCTATATTGCTTTTCTTTCATCTCCAGTGACATTTCCATGTCCCTTTGAGATTCAAGCCCCAATGTCCTTGATTCTGCTTTGCCTGAGATGCACATTCATAAGGTCAATCCTCTTCCAGTACAATCACCAAATACAAGGTGGGGACCACATAAACTTCTTCAGATTAAAACAATTGCAGTGCTATTTGTGTGGGACAAGAAAGACGGGCTTATTTTCTCCCTTAGGATTCCAAATTTTCAGCTGCTTCTGAAGTAGTGGTGGCAGAAAGGTGAGCACACAGGGTAACTGGTAACCAGCCAAACTTCTTGGAGATGTTTTATGGCCCCACAACTCTTGGCAAAAGTGCCAGGAAGCCCGCTCTGCCTTTCTGCAAATGCCAGCACACCAACCGGGGTGGTCACACCTGGGCCAGCAGCGTGCTTTGAACTCTTGTTATCTGGCACCAACTGTCCCTGAATCTCTCTCCAAGGCTGAGAGCAGCTGTCAGATCAATGCCTGCAGGCTGGGATTGCTACATTCCCGGGCTGAATCTCACAAACAGCAACCAGGTTATCTCCTCCGTCATACTGGGCTCTAGCTTGCCCTGAATTCTTCAGTGAAGGAGTCATTTTTCTGTCACTGCCTGCGTCACTGCCTCACCCCATGAGAGCCACCATCAAGATAAAGCCTCAGGGGAGGTGTCCTGCTCAGTTAACAATCGATCAATCAAAGAGTTGTCTCCATTATTCTCTTAACTCTTACTAAACACCTACAGCCACTGGCTGGACTCCAGAGGCCCCTCTTCCCCTCCTCCAAACATGGACGCTTCTGGTACTAGTCATAAATATGAGGATAGGGACGATGTTTGGATATTTGATGATCAGTGTGTGGTACCTCAGACCTGGTACTGGAGGCCATACAGACATGAGCCAACACAAAGGCCGCTTCCACATTCTGAGCTCACACCTCCACCTGCCCATCCCTCCTGTTGAGAGGCCCCATGGAGAGGGTTCTTCCTCCTGATAATGCCTAATCACAGGGTCCCATCAGTAAAGAGAAGTAATTTCTCTCTTTAGACAAATTTTAGACATGAAGTTTGAGGATTTCTCTCCTTAGGAATAAGTCAATTCATTTTGAGGACTAATATCCATAATCTATAAGGAACTTAAACAAATCAGCAAGAAAACAAGAGCCCCACTGAAAAGTGGAACAAAGGAGATGAGCAGTCACTTCTCAAAAGAAGACATACAAGCGGCCAACAAAAATGAAAAAAAAATGCTCAATATCACTAATCATCAGAGAGATGCAAATCAAAACCTCAATGAGATACCATCTCACACCAGTCAAAATGGCTATTAGTAAAAAGTCAGAAAATAACAGATGTTGGCGAGGTTGCAGAGAAAAGGGAATGCTTATACACTGTTGGTGGGAATACAGATTAGTTCAGACACTGTAGAAAGCAGTTTGTAGATTTCTCAAAGAAATAAAAATAGAATTGCCATTCGACCCAGCAATCCCATTACTGGGACATAGTCAAAGGAAAATAAATCCTTCTACCAAAAAGACACCTACACTCTTTTGTTTTGTTTTGTTTTTATTTATTGCAGCACTGTTTATTGCAGCACTATTCACAACAGCAAAGACATGAAATCAACCCAGGTACCCATCAATGGTGGATTGGATAAAGAAAATGTGGTACATATACACCGTGGAATACCACACAGCCATAAAAATGAATGAAATCATGTCCTTTGCAGCAACATGGATATAGCTGGGGGCCATTATCCTAAGCAAATTAATGCAGGAACAAAAAAATGAAATACTGCATGTTCTCACTTGCAAGTGGGAGCTAAACATTGGGTGCATAAGGACAGAAAGATGAGAACAACAAACACTAGAGATTCCAAAGGGGAGAGGGAGGGAGACAAAGGTTGAAAAACTACCTATTGGATACTATGTTTACTATTTCAGCTACTGGATCATTAGAAACCCAAAGCTCAGCATTACACAATATACCCATTTAACAAACCTTCACATGTACCTCCTGAATCTAAAAAAAGAAAAGGAAAAGAAATAGGTCCATTTGTTTTACAATTCCTTTGCACAACTCTAGGAACTACTAAAAGAAGTAGCAAATCCTACTCACCCACTCATCCCGTAACAAGATGGTGGGGAAAAAAAAATGAGGACGTCTCCAATACTCACAAAAGAAACTGTAACATTATTTTTTAAAATTTTTACACAAAATAAATCTTAATTCATTCTACTTTTTAGAGGAAACTTTTAGAAAAGAGGGAATAACAAAATTGAACAGAGAATGAGACTGGGAGTCACAGATTTGGGGAAAGAGAAACAAGAAAAAGATATAATGTTTCCCTCCAAAGAGTTCTGAGTTTGGACATTCCTTAAATTTTTACTATATTTTATTACATATATATTAGTATTAGCCAATTTATTGAACACTTACCAGGTGTCATGTGCTGTCTACACATTTTATAAGCATTAACTTATTTGTTTTATTTAATCTTTATGGCAAACCTAAGACATACTATGGTATTATCTTCATTTCATACCTGAGTAAATTAGACAACTTGTCAAAGGTCACAGAATGAGAGATGGCAGAACCTGGTTTTTATCAATGTCTTTCTGACTCCAAAATCTGTGCTCTTAATCATTCAACTGAATTAACTCCCAAACAAAACTAAAACTTCATATAAATAAAATGTATTACTAATCTTTACCACCAAACATAGAGGAAATATTTGCATATGCATCATAGTACAGAGGAAATGTACAAAATGTTATGTTTTGGCTGACTGTAGTGACTCAGGCCTGTAATCCTAGCACTTTGGGAGGCCGAGGCAGGAGGATCACTTGAGGCCAGGAGTTAAAGATTGCCGCGAGCTATGATCACACCACTGTACTTCAGCCTGGGTGACAGAGCAGACCCTCACTCAAAAAATAAAGTAAAATTTTCAAAAGCTTGACAATGAATGGAATGGTTATACTTAAATTAACTAGCTAAAATGATTTGGTTTGTTCCAATAACAGTAAGACCTTTCTTCACTCAAAGTTCACCATTCTTTTTGGTAGGGGAATAAAAATGTTCTAGAAACATCCCAGATACTGCAGCATTTGGAATGTTAATTTTAGCAAGTCCCAGTGTTTGGAACATCTGCCTCACTGAGAGATACCCATTGATAACACACTGGGGGGAAGTAAAGAGTACAAGAGAAGCGTATAATTCAGGGACCATCTCCAAGGGCAAAAGATATCATCGTGATGTTTGACTCTGACTTGAGTCAAAAAGCAGAGGAGGCTAAAAAATGTGCTTTCAGTTGTCATCCTCCCATCCTAGAGGCAGAGAGTGAAGCTCATTAGCATAGAGTAGAAAGTCCTCCAGGACTCTTCATCAACCTTCTGTCCACACTGCTGTGCATTACGCTTGTAAGAGACAGTACCTTGAGGTAGTTATGAAAACAGGCTCAAAGCCAGGCTGCATCTCTTGATACCCCAGCTTTTTAACCCACTAAATACATCAACTTCTCTGTGCCTGAATTTCCTCATCCATCAATGGGAATAATAATAATACTTATCTCATAGAGTTATTGTGAGAATTTGATGAGTTAACGTATACAAAGTGATTGCGATTTTGTCCAGCAAATGGCCAATGCCACATACAAATGTCTGTTGCCATTGTTATAAAAATTTAAAGTGATTACACTGAAACCCTCCTTCCATATTCTATAAGCAGCATCAAACTCCCTAACAGAAATTCTTGAAAAGTCCAAGGTTATACTGTAGCACCTTCTTTTAAAGGTCCTAGGGAAATGGCAAAAGTCTAATTAAATTTGTTCTTAGAAACAAAAATTGATTTTCTTTTTCAAGAATTCTATTAATTGAATCTCCTCCTTCACCTCAGCCAAAGGGTAGAACTTTGAAGAACAAACTCCTGTCTTTGTCATTTAAATAAGTTAGTCTTATACTACTTTGTCAATAATAACACCTTTTACTGGCAGTTAGACACAATACTAAACTGGCTACTAATGTATCTCATGCCACCTCCCAAACAATCAAAATAATGCAAATATAAACCATCTTCATACATAAAAATTAGCAAAAAAAAACAAAACTAAGGAAAAATTATAATACCTAATGCTGGCAGAGTTGCAACTAGGCACATATAGTCAAGCATACATTTTGCCTAACAGTGTAAAATGTTTTGACCCCTTTCGAAAACATCATGACAATATGTTTTAAAAAAATATAAAATTTACCCCTATAAATTTGTATTTAAAAACTATTCAAAAGATGAAAGCTATAGGCACAAAGACAGAAGGGTTTTTGTACTAAAAGGAAATTATGAAATATACATATTATAAATTGCTTTATTTTCTCAATTTTATGGTACTTTTGCGGATTTTTTTTTTTTTTTTTTTTGAGACAGAGTCTCGCTCTGTGGCCCAGGCTGGAGTGCAGTGGCATGATCTCAGCCAACTGCAACCTCTGCCTCACACATTCAAGCAATTCTCCTGCCTCAGCCTCCCGAGTAGCTGGGATTACAGGCACCCGCAACCACACCCGGCTAATTTTTGTATTTTTAGTAGAGATGGGATTTCACCATGTTGGCCAGGCTGGTCTTGAACTCCTGACCTCAAATGATCTGCTTGCCTCGGCCTCCCAAGGTGCTGAGATTACAGGCATGAGCCACTGCGTCTGGCCCTTTTTTGGATAATTTTTAACATTTCTGAAGTTAGACTACATCTTGTTTTCAAAGTATACATGTAAAGTGGTGATATTTCTTTTCTTCTTTGAAAAGCTGTTATGAAAGCAATGATGCAACTAAAATCAGTGGCATCTTATGATCAAGAAAATGCAATAGTATGCCATCATTAAAAATAGTAACTATGGAAGTTGTATAGAAACATGAAAATATGGATTACAACCACATTAAATTTTATATAATTTAGGGCTAAAGTAGAAAGGACAATATAGACAAATTCAGTTTGATTTACAAGTAAAATTTTTTCCTTCCTTCACATAGCATTCCACTAATGTTACTATGATACTACACATGTGTTAACAGTTTTCCCTTTTTTAAGAAAGAAAGAAATATCCCTTCTCTGAGACGCAATTCCTATAAATAAGATGGAAGTCAAAAGTCAGCTAAATGTTCTTATTGATGATAAGCCAAAAACTCAAGAGTTTAATTCTTATCACCAACCTACATTCCAGTAAGAGTTGAGTATAGGCATTGATGGGAAGGGGCACAACAGTGTCATTACTGAGTGCAGCAGCCCCGTCTTCACACCCTAGGGGCTGCAGTGGGTTGGGAGGAAGCCCAAAACCTAACCAAATCCCTCAGATAGATTATGGAATCCATGCAGACTGCACACCTACTGTCACATTGGACCAAAAGAGAATTGGGATCCATAGAAAGAGGGAGAATGGAGATAAGACGTTAAGAATAAGACAGGTACTCAAAAATGGGAAAGGGGTCAGTAGGTTGCTGAGGAAATGGGAAATAAAGAGAGCTCTGAAAGGAGAAAAAGTTAATGAGAAACAAAAGACAGAGTGCATAGAACATCCTCAAGGACACATCATACAGGTTTTTGTTAAAGGAATAAATAAGTGAAAGAATGACTTAGCGATGCCTAAATGCTAACACAATACCTGGTCTGGCGTATGCTCAGTCATTTTTTCAAACACTTACTCATTCACTCATTCTGAAAATATTTACTGAGCATCTGTTATATGGCAGGCAATTGTCTAGACAAGGTAAAGAAAGCATTGAACAAAACAGACAAAACTCCATGCCCTCAAGGAGCTTACATTGTGGTGCAAATGGGGGCAAAGTGGAAAGGGGAGGTGGAGACGACTGATCATAATAAGCAAATAAAGAAAACAACAAAACATGAGATCATGATGCAAGGCCGTGGAGAAGTGCAAGAGTTCAGGGAGATGAGAGTATTTGGGGGTAAGAGAGAAGCCTGCAGTTTTAAATTGCGTGCTCAGGAGAGACCTCACTGAAAAGGTGATGTTTGTGAAAAGACCTGAGGAAACTACAAGAGCAAGTCATATGGATATCTAAGGAAGGGGGAGAAAACAGCAAGTGCAAAGGCCCTGAGGTAGAAGCATGTCACGCATGTTCAAAGATCAGCAAGGAGCCCAGCGCCAATGCCGCAGAGATGGGCACAGAGAGGGAGAGCCTGGGGCTTCAGAGACAATTTGAAGATCAGGACTTTTACCCTGAGTGACATGGGGAGCCAGAGATGAGCACAGAGTGGGAGAGGCTGGGGCTTCGGAGACAATTTGAAGATCACGACTTTTACCCTGAGTGCTATGGGGAGTCCCTGAAGGGTCTTGAGCTGAAGAGGGGAATGATGGAACTAGTTTTAACAGAGCCTGCTGCTGGGTTGAGAATAGTCCACAAGAGAAGGGAAAGAATCAGTGAGGTCAGTTTGAAGCCTGTTTTAATAACCTAGCTAACAGGCTTGGACCAGAGCGATGATTGAAATACACTAAAGAGTGACTAGGGCCGGGCGCGGTGGCTCACACCTCTAATCCCAGCACTTTGAGAGGCCGAGGGGGGCAGATCACGAGGTCAGGAATTGAGACCATCCTGGCTAACACGGTGAAACCCGGTCTCTACTAAAAATACAAAAAATTAGCCGGGCGTGGCGGCGGGCGCCTGTAGTCCCAGCTACTCTGGAGGCTGAGGCAGGAGAATGGCAGCCGCTGCACTCCAGCCTGGGTGAAAGAGCGAGACACTGTCTCAAACACACACACACACACACACACACAAAACAAAACAAAACAAACAAACAAAAAAAACAGTGACTAGATCCCCGGGATGTTTTGAAGCTGGATCCCATGAGATTTACAAATAGATTGCATATGGTATGTGCTAGAAAGAGTGGGGCCCAGGATGACTCCAAGCTTTGGGGGTCTGAACAAATGGAAAATGGAGCTTCTAGGTGCTGAGATGGGAAAGGCTGTGGGAGGAATAGGTTTGGATGGAGAAAATCAAGAGTCGCCCTTGGGGACATCATAAGTTTGTGAAATGATTAGATATTCAATTGAAGCAGAGTTGTCCTGTTGACTGGAGCTTAGGTGGAATGAATATCTGTACAAATGCTCAAAGGACAGAAAAATGAGAAATTAAAACTGAGAATGGGACTAAATGAAAGGAGAGAGTCAGAAAGATAAAACAATAATACTAATAATAAAACAAAAGACAGAGGGACAAAGAGGAAGAAACCACCCACAAAACAGGGGAAAGGATGAGAGGGAGGCAAGGTGAGAGCTGCTTCCAGGCACTCACATTGTCAGGTAACCCTCCCATCTACCATTTCCCCTTTTGCCATTTTGCTAAACTAAGAACATGTGCCTGACTCTGCCGCCGCCTGACACTAAATACCAGTGACATGATGATTTCCTGTAAGTTTGTCTTAAATGTGCTCACGTTTGTCTGAAATGTGTTCATTCCGGCCGGGCTGTGGGATCACAGGAAATTGGAAATCTGGTCACAGCTCAGAGGCACCCAGCCTTCTGCATCATACACTGCCAACCCAGCCTGCATCCTCTTTAATAGATGTTCGCCGTGGAATAAGAATTGTTTTCAGGTCTTTCCTCTGCACTCCTGACTTAGGTAGGCTGGGGAAAGACTGTTCACCATTAATAAGGAGGATTAGGGAGACATGAAGAAAGGGAATGAGGAAAACGAGGTGGGGAATTCCCCAGTCAGCAGCTTTCTCCGTCTGCTCTTGCCTGCAGTTAGGTACCAAGGCTGATTTAAAGCAAAGAATTAGCTCCTCTGGAACAATCCCAGGAAAGCTATCTCGCAGCCTTTCCTTTTGGGTTTATTTCTTTGGTTCTGCATTTCTACAGCAAAGCTGGAGGAGCTAAGGTAACAAAAGTCCTGGGGCTTGCCTTACCACTTACTGGCTGTGTCATCTTGGGCAAGTCACACAACCTGTCAGCGCTGGGCTGTCTCATTTGGAAAAATGAAGATAATTAGTCGTTGCCTTCCAGAAGGCAGGATGCCCAGCCAGATCATCTGGCTCAACCCCTTCCAGCTCTGAGGTCTATGATCGTGTGATGTTTATAGATAGTGAAATGCACAAGGGCAGGAGTTGAGAGATGTGAGCAGGAAACAGATGAGCTCGGTCACTCTCCCACACCCCCTTCCAAGTGGAACTTCTTATAGGATCTTTAACCAAAAGAGAAAACCCCTGTCTTGGCTCTCTGTTATGTGCAGAGTAGTGGAACATGAAACAATGAGGAAAACCACATACTTTGCATTCAACCAAAGCTGGGTTTGAATTCCTGGTTCTAAGACTTCTTTTTTTTTTTTTTGGATACGGAGTCTCACTCTGTTGCCCAGGCTGGAGTGCAGTGGTGCGATCTCGGCTCACTGCAACCTCTGCCTCCCAGGTTCAAGCGATTCTCCTGCCTCAGCTTCCTGAGTAGCTGGGACTACAGGCGCATGCAGCCATGCCTGGCTAATGTTTTTGTATTTTTAGTAGAAACAGGGTTTCACTGTGTTGCCCAGGCTGGTTTCAAACTCTTGAGCTCAGGCAGTCTGCCTGCCTCAGCCTCCCAAAGTGCTAGGATTACAGGTTCCATCACTTCTTACAACATAGCCTTGGGCAAATGACTTCCATTCTCTATGTCTTAGGGGACTCATTTGTAAAATGAATACAGAATAACACCAAGAAATCCAGGTTGTTGAGAATATTAAATAAGATGATATCAACAGAGAGCAGGTGGTCAGAAATTAAATAAACAAATAACTAAGTAAATAAAGATGATAACTTTAAAATGCCAAGTTTATCAGTCATGGTACAGACATAAAAACAGAAATCATTGTAAGTATTTTAGACAGGAGGTATTTAATGCAGAGGATTGTTTACCCAGGTGATGGACAAGCACCCAGCATCCCCTCACCTCCAACCTCAGCTCAGGCTCTGGACCTCCAAACCCCAGCCTGAGCCTAGAATTCCAGCATCCTCATTACCTGGGAGAGAAAATCAGACATTAATGAAAAATCTGAGAGCAGATTGATGAGAGGAGAGCACTGAGCACCAGAATTGTTGGGGCACAAAATGGTGATGAGAGGCAAAAAATAACTTATAGGATTGCCTAGTGCTTGCAAGGCACTTTTTCCTAGTCTTGGTTTCCATGGGTGAAAGATTTCCCTGGGAAACAGCTGTCTTTCCCCATCCGATTATAGTGGGGAAATGGAGTGATTCATTTGTTTGAATTTGGGAAGAACAACTGAGCCTGCGCAGCTCAGCTCAGCTCCATCCTCATCTCGGGTACCAGCTACTCTCAGGAAGCTGGCATTCCTTGTGATTTCAGCAAGCACCAGTGGGATGGGGAAACATCCTGCAATGATTGGATGGATAAAGTGATCTAATCCTTGGTTATAGTGATGGGCCATTTGCTTCTCATGGGCAAACCTCATAACAGCTCCCATAGAAATAAAGATGATGCCATTTTAGCTGCCATTTTGACTCTCTTATTTCTCAATTTGTTCAAAGCCCAGGTAGGCGTAAAATACTACACGGCCATAAAAAAGGAAGAAATTATGTCCTTTGCAACAACATGGATGCAGCTGGAGGCCACTGACCTAAGCAAATTAACACAGGAACAGAAACCCAAATACCAGATCTTCTCTCTTATAAGTGGGAGCTAAACATTGAGTCCTCATGGACATAAAGGCGGCAACAATGGACACTGAGGACTATTAGGGTGGGCAGGGTAGAAGGGAGGCAAGGGTTGAAAAACTAACTACTGGGTACTATGCTTAGTACGTGGGTGACAGGATCATGCATATCCCAAACCTCGGCATCAAGCAATATTCCCAAGTAACAAAGAGGCTCATGTACCCTCTGAATCTAAAATAAAAGTCAAGGAAAAAAAAAAAAAACCCAGGTAGGGAATAAAGGTAGGACCCCTCAGAAGCTCCCAACAATGAGGATTAGACATGGTCTTTGATCTAATACTGCCTAAACATACCCATTACAATTAGTAAGAATTATCATGAACCAATTAAGGCTGTAACTTGTTCTTGTTATCAAAAGTCGATATTTATCAGCCAAAGTCCATCTTTTTGTTTGCCAGTGGATTTATCTTCCTCCTCCAGTTATTGTCAGGGTTACTGGGGGAATTTGTTGAAAATGCAGATATGCAGGCTCCAACTCCCGGGGTTCTGAGTCAGTCTTTGCATCTTTAACAAACACCCCAAGTGACTGCCATACTTTGGGACACAAGGTTTATAACTAATGATTCTCAACCTTGGCTGCACATTGGAATAACCTGAAAAGCTTTAAAAAATACTGAGGACTGGGCTGCACTTCCAGAAATTCAGATTTAATTGATTATGGATGAAGCTTGGGTATCCGGACATTTTTTTTTTTTTTTTTTTGAGATGGAGTCTTGCTCTGTCACCCAGGCTGGAGTGCTGTGGCGCAATCTCGGCTCATTGCAACCTCCGTGTCCGAGTTCAAGTGATTCTTCTGCCTCAGCCTCCCGAGTAGCTGGGATTATAGGCACGCGCCACCACGCCCGGCTAATTTTTGTATTTTTAATAGAGATGGGGTTTCACCATGTTGGCCAGGCTGGTCTCAAACTTCTGACCTCAGGTGATCCACCCACCTCAGCCTCCCAAAGTGCTGGGATTATAGGCGTGAGCTACCACGCCCAGCCTATATGGACCTTTTAAAATTTCTCCAGGTAATTCTGTCTTTCAGCCTGGGTGAGACCCACTGGTATAGCCCTCAAAAGAAATCTTTCTTTAAAGGATTTGTAGGCCAGGCACAGTGACTCATGCCTGTAATCCCAACCCTTTGGGAGGCCGAGGTGAGTGGATCACTTGAGGTCACGAGTTCGAGAGCAGCCTGACCAATATGGTGAAATCTTGTCTCCTCTAAAAAAATAAAAAATTAGCCGGGTATAGTGGTGCATGCCTGTAATCCCAGCTACCTGGGAGGCTGAGACAGGAGAATCACTTGAACCCGGGAGGCAGAGATTGCAGTGAGCCAAGATGGCGTCATTGCACTCCAGCCTGGGCAACAAGAGCAAAACTCTGTCTCAAAAAAAAGAAAAAAAAGATTTGTTGATGGCAGGGAAAGCTTTCTGTTCATTGGATGCCTCCTGGTCTCTGGGGTTCCTATTTCTCTCTAAGGGACAACATGGTAGCTGAAGGCATTTTTGGAAATGCAGACCAAAATCCCAAAATCTCACTGCCAGCATCAAAACTCATTACCGCTCTATGGCTGCCCAGCTCCTCATTCCACCCTGCTCCATTGTGGTTCTAACCCCATTTTCAAATGAAGTGCAATTTACATCTTTTTAACTAGACTGGAGTTATTACCATTGCAATCCTATTGATTGCAGTGCTGCTGTTAGCAACTCGCTCCAATTTGATCATCCTTAGTCATTCTTGCATAACTACATGTGTATAAACAAGCCCTGGTATTTAGCTAGCACACGTTTTGGGATGAGAAGGATCATCTCTAAATCACTGACCTGCCTGTGAAATGAACACAAAACAGTCGAAACCCCCCACTTCAGTGATTCTTAATCTTCTAGATTTTCCTTCCGAGGAAGGCGTGGGTAGGACAAAGATCTGAGGCCAGGTTGTACAGGAGTCAGTTCCCATCTTATATGGATGCTTCATTTTAAAGGTAAGGGAAGAGAGCACAAGAGATGTAGTTGACTCACCTAAACTTTTTGCTGGTTCCCGATGGGGCAGTGAACACAGACTACTCTTCCCGAATCCACATCTGGTACCCTGGGAACCACCCCATACAGCACCTTCATTTGTCCTGGAATATGGTCTCTAATTTAAACCCTGAGGACAGCAAAAGGAAGGCATCCGGGAACAGGAGTCTGAATTTCAGGACTGGAATATCTTGGAGCAGTGTGAAGAGAAAAGGAACTGAGGCAGAAGTCAGGAAAGATCTAGAAGTGGAAGACGGCAAGCAGGGCTCCTTGCACCTTGTTATCTAGAGACAGAAGTGTTTAGGCTTGACAAAGATAACTGCCAACTATACATGTCAAATAGTGATTCCAAAGGATGATATAGAAAATGGCGACTGGGAGTTGTTGACCAAGGGGCTGTACCTGGGAGCTGTTGACCAAGGGGCTGTACCTGGGAGTTGTTGACCAAGGGGGCTGTACCTCTCTGGTGAGAAGTAAGGAAACAGACAGATCACAGAATTTATTTAAAGAAAAAAAAAAGAAGACGAAGAAGCAAAGGTTGTATTGTTTGATCAGGAATGGCATCACTACAACTTTATAATCTGAGAGCTTTCATCGGGTATGGTAAAAGAGAAAAAGAGAAAAACCGAGAATGATCCAAACCAAATGACAGGAAAAAAGGGCTCAGCAGTGCTTCCAAGAGAAAAATCAAAGTCCATTGCCCAAAACCCCAGCTCTTTATGATTCATTCCCTGCCTACCTCCCCAGTCTCTTGTTCTAAAACTCCACAACCCAAGTCCTCTCTACAGCTATGGACTATGCTGCTAAAATGAGGCAGAACAGATGCAGTAGTTGGGACCAGGAATCTCTGGCTTTAAAACCTCAGCTCTGGGCTCAGTCATTCACTCATTTTGTACAAAAGGGTAGCTACTTTAAAACCCCAGACCATTCAGAGCCCTCAGGTATTCAGCATTTCCAGCAGATGTAAGGTACTCTCCAGTCTGGTCCAGTCTGTCTCCTAAGGGTCTCCAGTACAGAAGA
The DNA here is from genome assembly GCF_028878055.3 of Symphalangus syndactylus. Classification (NCBI taxonomy): domain Eukaryota; kingdom Metazoa; phylum Chordata; class Mammalia; order Primates; family Hylobatidae; genus Symphalangus; species Symphalangus syndactylus. The sequence continues at coordinate 32,005,318 of NC_072438.2, forward strand.
TTTTGCCTCAAGGCCCAGAGTGACTCATCCCAAAGGACCCAAGCCCAGAAATCTTAGGAGATGGAGTTCATGTTTTGGGACTTCACCCAGGCAACAAAGGTTTCCAGAAGGGCAATTGTAATCCTCCCCGAATTAGCTGCCCAGCTGCAGCTTGTAGAGGAGGTCTAGTATCTATCAGAAACGTCCACTCGGGAAGAAACTGTATTTCCATAAGGAAACACAAAGAATGGGGGTGCCATTAACCATTAGTTGGATATTTGGGATATGTGCTTTTTGTTTTTCTTCCTTTTTTTTTGCCAGCTCAAAATCCAGCCCTTTTCTTGTCAAATATAATAGTGCCAGAGTGAAACTGACAAGAAATACAATAAAGTTGAGGTAGAGAAACACAAAGACCTAGATAGTAACCCATTTATTTTCCAGGGGAAAAAAAGTAACAACTATTCTAGCAAAGAAAATAGCCCGGTATTTGGTCATTGTTTTTTCCCGTTTTCCCTTCAATTTAAGAGAAAAACTTTTCAAATTCACACAAAATGGTATACACTGTCTACTTTTCTGTGGCCATCTTCAAATACATAACCTTTCAGGTCACCATGAAACACGTTTTTGAAATATGTCTCAATCTGTCTTTCGGTGTGACAATGAAATTACCAGGCAGTTCGGCATGTGACGTGACTGAATTAGGCAGCTATGATGATCAGACTCCGTTCTTTACTTCCTGAGAGAGGGACAGGAAGGATTGAAAAAAAAAAAAAATTCTGGATTAAAAAAAAAAAAAATCTGGAGCAGAATCACAGCTGATTTTTTGTACAAGGGAAGTAACCCCGCGAAATCACATCGTTCCCTTCTCCAAGAGATCTCACGTCCGTTTAACTAGTGATGCAGAGCAAAGTTTGCTTAAACTCCTCTGTCACCACTTTACCAGCCTCCAATTTGTGACTCTATTAGCTCCATATACCTGTCCAACTTCCTTTGGACTGGCAGGGGACATCTCCGAATGCCTGCAGACTAATGTTATATAGAAGTACTTGACCTTTTTAAGAAACACTGATCAAATTTGCCTTGTATATTTCACTATATCACGGGAACAATCATAAATGGCATATAAAAATTCAGCAGCAGCTGGGATCAATAAGCTGCCCACCTAGTAATACAGGGATGCACAAGACATAAATATACTTTTTAAAAAATTTATAAAGACATGCTGCTACTGTCGTAGTAGAGTCAGTTTCGTTCTTATGCTAGTGCAGGGAACCTAGCTTTCAGCCTGGCCTGATTAGAAGATACCCACAGGATCAAACAAAATCCTCACCACAAGCACCATCTTTTTGACTCAGGGCATTGTCCTAGAAGGATTATGTTAAAATGCAAATAATTCTATTTAGAAGTAGTAACATTTTGGCTAATTAGCAGCTTCTAACATATCTGCATGGATATGTTTATTGATTTAGCTGGCAGAAAGCAAATTGTGAAGGAAAGGGGTCAAAGACAGGTGTGATGAGGAGATGGATGGAGGGAAATCTAGGGCAAGCAGGAGTTGACTGAGAGTGTCCACACAAGGATCCCAAGGCTGCAGAGGGGCCCTGGGACCACAGAGGCCCAGCACTGCCTGCCTTGGGCCCCCTTTCTTCTTAAGGAAGGCCAGAAAAAATGTGTCTCCAAAGTGTCTTTGGAATTTGTAAGAACAACCTCAGAAGTCTCACTTAGAAGCAGATGCAAATAAAATAAGATTTGAGAATTTCCTCCACAATTTAAAACAAAGAAATAAAAATATTTTAACAAATCACCCAATAGCCAAGCAAATATGATGTGATATGATGTGGTATGTTGGTCTGTTCATGTATCATACATAAGCCATTCAAAATGCACATTGTACTAAAGAGTTCTCTCTCCGTCTTTCTCTCTCTCTCTCTCTTTCTCTCTCTCTCTCTTTCCTCATCTTCCTTCTTCTCCTTCTCCCTCTATCAAATGGATTTAGAGGAAACTAAGGCACTGTCCCATTGAAATGGCAGCCAAACACCAAATAAGTGGCAGAGAAAAAGCTTGAATAGAGAACATTCTACACATACCAGACTCAATGGGCTCTAATAGCTGATGATTTCCTCATTTACCTGCACTGAGAGGACACACACACACACACACACACACGTACACACACACAAGGTTTAGCAAATACTCCCATTTGAAAACCTTCCAAACATTTCTCTTCCTTCTCTAGAATGGAGCTACCTCACTGTCAATGAGATTTTCTATAAATGTGCTTCAATGGTCACACAAGTTTAAAAAAAAAAAAATTAATAGCCTAAGAAGCTAGGGCTAAAGACCAAAAAGTTAAAGCGCTTACAAGGCAAATAATTTGAAGAGGCAGGATAAAATCAAAAACAGAATTTAAATGGTCCCAGCCTAAGAATTTATAAAAGACCAAGTCCTGACCTATGACAGAGATGAGAACTTTATTGGGCACGTAATTCAGAAAGGCAGGAAAAGCTGATACACAGAACACAATGAATGCCAGGTTCAGGATTTAAATCTCAGTCTGACAGGGTCGGGAAAACCAATACAATAACGCCAGGGAGGAGAGATGTGCTGTGCAAATCCAGTGCGGTTTAGAACTTTGACTGCATAATTAGCCCGTGTTGTAATTAAGAATCTAGAGGGCTGACTGAAATGAAAGCACAATGGGCAGATTTGGATTCTGCTGCATGGAACCAGCATACTTAATGCAGTAAGAGTTTTCCCTGATTTTGGCTGGACACTTTGGTAACTGACAGCCAGTGAGGCTTATAAAGATCTTCACACTACCTGTTTATAACAGACGTGACTGACAGAAGGGAAATATTTTAAAAGTCCTTAGAGGGTGGCTGCATCTTTGGGTTTTCTATTTAGCTTCAGGAAAAAATACTTTTTCCAGTTATAGTTTCACTATCTGATCACAGAAAACTGAGTTCATTACAGGCATGAGGTCAATGTTGTGTTGATCTCTAAGCCAATGATACACTGGCATTACAGGCTTGTTTTATTTATAGAGAACGATGATATCAAATTAGATGGGAAGGAAGACAGGGAAGAATTTAGCTGCAATTAGAATAAGTGTCTCTGGAAGGCATCTACTACCAGTTTTCTAAAAATATAAGACAATGTCATGGATTCTATCTTTGTCTTTTAAAAAATCAGAGGAGAAAAGTAAGACGCTTACACACTACTGTGGTTATGTTCTAATTCAAAGGACCCACCTTTACATAGAAGTAAAGTAGCCTGGGAAAGTAATGTATCCTGTTCATTTCCACTGCTCTTTCACGTAATCCAATAAAGAGACCCCAGTGATTACTGGCTCAGCTCGTCATACTAATTGGGCAAAATGAAACAAAGTTAAGACAGGCTTTTCTTTTCCGTTCTGCTCTTTCTTTTTAGGATAGTCCTCTATTACAAGTATCTGCAACGTGAAAATAAAACATCACACTGTAGAGGAATAATGGAGACACGTTAGCCTCTGCAAGAACTCCACACCACAAATTTTTGGCTCTTGGCACTTCTGAAATACTCAATTTGGGAATATTGTTCAAGGCAAAGTAAGAGGACACCAGTAATCTTATTTTAGTAACGATGCATCAAGAAAAAACTCCGCTGGCCACTTAACAACCACCAAGTTACCTAGAATCTAAAGAAAAAATGTCAGAGAAGCATCCACTTACAGATTCAGAATCTTAAATCCTAGGGGCTGGTGACTTTAAGAAACTGACATTTATAAGAATCAAGAAAGGAAGCCCTCAGTAAAAAATGTGGTGAGCAGAAGCTCTTGGGCCCTTAATATAGTTTATCTTGCACATAAAGGTATCTTGAAAACCTTTACACAAGTCCTTTATGAGGGAATAATTTCTGAGCTGGGGCAGACAATGGTCTTTCAAATCCATTCTCAGTTTAGAAAGCATTTGTAAGGAGGATTTTTCCCAGCCACCACATGAGAAGTGTCTGATGCCCTTGGAAATCTCTGTAATTAACAATAAGCCTCTTTCACAATTGAAAGTGGACCCTCATACCCTAAAGTAGCACTGATGTTTCTATTTCTGACCTACACCCTGCATTTTATGCAATGTCTTTGTAAACACCAAGGGCAAGAACAACCTGGAGAGAAATTTTCAAATTTTGGACCAGAGCCACCAAATCAATAATGGCGGAACAAAATGAATTATCAACCTCCACTGCTTCAATCACAGGGAAAGGCAAGGAGTTAGCCAAAAGAGAAACTGCGGTCAATGTTAAGAAACAGAATAAATTGACTTTGAGGTAGGCTTATATCTAATTAAATGAGACTGGGGGCAAAGGTAAGGTAGACTCATCCACAGCTGATAAGGAAGTGATCAGAGGAGGTGACTCAGCTCAACTGAACTGCCTTTTCCAAGCAGAAAAGGAGAGCAGAAAGTGTTACCGGGCGGGGGACCCACAGTGGAGAAACTGCAAGTTTTTCAGAGGTGTGTTTTCCCTCATCCTGTGACTATATGGGTTAACAATTTCAAACTCTCACCACTAGCAATTAAGTTACCATCAATATCCCAGGGTTCTGTGTGAGCCTAAAGGAATAAAATCCTTGCTGTGGGATGGCATATCAACTAAATGAAAGAAGAAAACGAAACTGGTATACCTACTATTGGTTTCTTACTTGTGAGCCAACAGTTTTGAAACTTTTGGCATGTATCCAGAAGCTTTATAATGAGAATTTCCAGACTTTTGGGTCATATCATCAGCAGTCACCCATCTGATGCTGGGTAGGTCTTTGGGAGGAGTGAGCAAGCTGTATCTAAGGACAGAAAACGCTCCTGATGACCTCTTCATGTATTCTCTTGTGGGCTTGGCACTAAGGTAGTCATAAAATGGGACTCACCCTGAAATCTGTCATCAGCAGTGATACCTCTCTTTATCTTGAAGACAGAGGACTTCAAAGGACCTGGTGCAGTACCTTAAGATGTGCACGGAAATGCCGTGTGCGAGGCTCTGTGAGGCATCTGCTTTTAGTCTAGAGGTCTTTGCCAGTACCAAGAGGTGGAGCAGAAAAATGAAACCTCATCTATCCCACTGCACTTACCATGCCAACATCAACCTCTAGTTACATCTGTACCCTGCACTAAAGAAAATTGCACTAAACTGTCATGTCAGACAGTCCCATCAAAGCAGCAGCATTTTTCTGCCATGCCCTGAGCCATTCAAACACATACTCACATGTCCTGCCCCATCTGCAAACACACAGTGTTCTTTAAATGTGTACAAATGGCACCCAGTGTTTTTGATACACTCTTAAATAAGCCTAGGATGACTCACCACTTTTCTGGTCTTGTACAGCTACTTATATGTTCAAAAATCCCTTTAAAAGTTACAAAAATCTATCTCAATACTTTCAATGCATTTAAATGGCAAAAAGGTTAGACATGAAGCAGTGGGACTGGCAAGGCCAATAAGAAATTAACATGCACACTGAAAACAGTCTTTGGCCCTTTTATAGAGCTACATTCACAAGAGTTGTGCATGCGCTTATCAGGAAATTATAGATCTTATTATTGGGGAATTGGGTGGCAGGTGCCAAAAACATGTAAATTCACTCCATTTCCAATTCATGAAGCCTATTGTAGCTTGGTACTATGGTTTTATTAGATTTGTACATTTAGCCCAGAACCTATTATTATAATAAAATACAAAATATAATTATTGTTTTCTTGCAGTGGGAATCTCAGTATTATCTAACACTTTATTGTTTCCCCATCAAAAGTAATTCCAAGATTGGATTTTTTTTTTTTTTTAGATTTTTTAAAGAAATGTTGCTTCCTCTGTCTACTTTCCATAAGAGTTCTTGCTTTATGCTGCTTGACAGGAAAAGAAAGAAAAAAGGAATTGAGATGGAGGTCATAAGTCACAGCGGTTTTCCTTTAATTACAGTATTGTACTTACATTTCTCATATTCTCTACTGTTATCTCTGCCCAACTAAATCTCCATTCCTCATTCAGTGCTCATTAATTGAGATGGTGTTTAGGGAAAGTTGATATATAAATATGAGTTTTATATGGCCAAGTGCTCACCTACTATTACACACCAAATGGAGTTCGATACCCATAATGGCCAATTTAGCTACTTGTCACATGATACCTAGTCCTTCATCCATCCCCTACTGATGCTCTCACAATTCCTCTTTTCTCCTCTCTCTCTACCCACTTCGTGTTATTATTTTCTCTCTTCAACAAAGAATGAAAACATTTTAGAAATATTGAGGGGGCTCACATTATCCGTAAGACACTGCAAAACTATGCTAGAGGCAATAACTTTATAGTTGGACAGGGCCTTATAGATCACATCTTCTAGCCTGTCATTTTTCAAATGAAGATAGGGTGACCCAGGAAGATGACACTGCCATAGTGACAGAACTTAGGACCTGCCACCCACTTAGGAAGCTATCATTGAGCCTTGGTGATGTGCCCAGCACTCAGCCAATGGCATCATCTCCCATAATCCTCAAGATGTCATGAGATAGCTAAGTGCTAATATAGCTTCCACGTGGATGAGGAAATCGACACACAGAGAGGTTAGGTAACTTGATGAAAGTCACACAGATAATAAGCGGCAGTCATGTTTTGAGCCCAAGTTATAGAGCCTACTGTGTGTAGTGGTTAGAGGTAAGATTCTATAACTTGGGCTCAAAGCTTGACTCTGCCAAGTTTTGTAATTTACCTAATTCCAGAGCCTCATCTCTAACCACTACACACAGTATCACCCTCTCAGTACTACCATGAACTGCCTTTATACTTAGTTATTACCTATCCACACATGTAAATGCATTGTTAGTGATGCTATTTTACAATAAATAAAATAAAGCATAGACTTTGGTGGGTTGACTCCTGGCTCTGTCACTGATTAGCTAGGGAACTTGTAACAAGGTCATTAACTTCTTAGAGTATCTTATTTGCCAAAATACAGACAATAAGAATAGCCACTTATGGAGTTATGCTGAAAGCCAAATGAGATCACTCAGCCTCCTCTGTGTCAGATACTGACATCCCATGTTAAAGTCCTGGACACACAGCATCTATTGAATTAGGCCACTGATCTCAACAGCATTGCAGCACTCCTGTACATGAAATGTATGATGCTCTACAAACGTAAGTTATTATATTGGTCATTGGAGTGATCAAATGTACAAGAAGCCTTCTCAAGAACATTTTACCTATCCACCTCTCCTTGGGCATTTTACCTCTCCAGAAGATCTGTTAAGTGAATCCTATCAATCCAAGGTTGTGTGTATGTGTGTGTGTGTGTGTTTGTGTGTAGGCATGTACCCATATCCACATGCTAAGTGCTAAGTGTATGAGATTACATGTAGGCGTATACCCATATGCACACGCTAAGTGTATCTGATTACCGATTCCCTATATTTTCCTGCTTGAGACATTTTTTGGAAATTTTTGCATTTCCTATAGACACTTACTAAAGATGGGGAAATAATAATGGTAAATATTTGAGCCATTGCTATCTTTCAGGCACTTTGCTACCACAGCACATATAGCATTTTTAGACACAACTATTAGTATAATAAGTTGGATGTCAAGCAATGAACCAGAAATTTAGATTTCTTACTATACAGAAGCTTGCACTGGCAAGTCAGGTTCAACTTAATCTAATTTTTTTCATCCACTCAATAGTTATTTATTGAGCATCTACTATGGATCAGGTACCAAGCTAGGCAGGCACAAGGAAAGTCTGCTCTCTCGAGGAGCTGATGGTCCATGAAGGAAATAAGCATGCAAATAAACCACGAAAAGAAAACTGCAAGTGTGCTATAAACAAGGCAAAGCTCAGTGGGTTCACAGGAAAGAATGGTCTCCCCTCTCTTGGAAAATAAAGAGAAGCTTCCCAACCATGCTTTAAGGAAACAAACTGAAACCAGATGCATTTGAGGGCTGGTGTAGTTCCAGTTGCCTCTCTACCACTAGCTTCCTGCGTGATCTTGTACAAGTCATTTGACTTTTCTAACCCTTTGTGTCTCTATCTATAAAATGAGATTAAGGATATAAGACAGGGCTAGGAATATCCACTCTCACAGGGTAATGAGGATAACAAATTTATGCAGGAGGTAGAATCTAAAATCTACACATGTCAGGGGAAAATAGTGCATAGGCAGAATTCATGCTGAGCTCCAGAGTAAGTAGTTGGCTTGTTTTGGGTAGAAAAAAAAAGTGTATATATATGGTATGAAAAATAAACCACTTTTCTTTGCACACTAGAATCTCACTCAGGGTGGTCAATGAATGTGCACTCTCTCAAACCCAACGCCAATGCAGCAAAATAAATGCCAGGTCAGGAAGAAGATGAGGGATTGGAAGGGAACGGGTGGGTTTGTGTTGGCTATAGAAAGAGGAGTTCCTTCTGCCTGTCTCACTTATTCTCTCTCTGACTCTCCACGTCTCTGTGTCTCTGATCTCTCCCACCCACTCTCCCACCCCACACACCTCAGCCCTCTCCTCAATTTTTCCACTTGAATTCAAGTAAATTAAATGAATGCAAGGTGTACTTTGCTCTATGTCAAAAATGCTTTGCATAAATGGAAAGTGTAGTACAAATGCTGGTGACTGTTATTAGTTTAAATTAATGCCCTTAAAAGACTACCTATAATTTTCTGGAAAGGTATGTCTTATATTAAGGCTCACAAGGAATATATAATAGACTTTGGAAGAACTAGAAGCCAAAGAGATAGAGTCTTAAATCAGAGGTGTAGAGACACAGAAGTCCTTAGGAAGTTCTGGGTGTCAGGTGATAGGAGGACTTGAATGCTTACTTCTCTTTTAATTATCTGATGCTCACACTATCCTCCTTTGTTGCCTTCAGCCAGAGCTGATAAGAAAAGGCATCAATAAATATGTTGGCAGTCTGAAGGGAGAAGCCATGTTTCATGGGACTCCCTGCTTCTACAGCCGTTGTTAAAATATTACTGCTAATTAGCTGGTTAGTTATATATAAACCCTTACAAAGGAGTATTTTTACGCAATCATAAAATAAATTAAACTACCAAAAATTCACGCTGTTAATTAAAATAACCCCTGTAGGAGGGGGAAAAATCGCTACAAGGCTGAGGTAAACAGGAGGCAATTTCACAAGCACAAACTGATTAATTTTATTTCCCATTACATGTATTTGCTAATATCATCAAAATCGGAATATAAAGCAATTTTGCCTTGACAGTAGTTCAAATGGAGGTAGTTCTAGCAGAGGAATGTAGCTAGTCAGATATACCCTTGGCCCTAAGGCTGTTCTCTATCTGGCAGGGATAAGTAGCTTTTCAGCAGAGCCAGAGTCTAAGTTGGGTACACCCTAGACATAGGGAGGGAGAAGAGCCTCTCCCCAGTCCATCCAAGCAGCCTCACTGAACTCTGAGATCACTGGTGGCATGACCTGAGACAGTCACATCCCCCTCTCATCCAAAGATACAAAATATTTGAGGACACAAGAGAAACTCTCTCTGCTGCTGAGGGGTGGCAGGAAGACAGAGAAGGCAAACTAACCCACCTCCAGCTGTAGGAATAGTCACTCTCGATTTTCTAACTCAGTTCGCCCATTCTTTTAAGCATGTCTCTCCTGCCCTGGATTTTATAATGTAGCTTTACTTTTCTAAAGTTTGTGTATACTTTCTATAGTTAAATAATTGCCCAAATTCCTTGTGGATCATTCTTTTACAAAATATCACAAAAGTTTAGTAAAAAGCAAAACAAACAAACAAAAAGCTTAGAAAATACTTTTGTAAAAGAAAAAAAGGCTATTTAGGAAAGAATGAACTTGAACTTTCAGGGTGTCTAGCTCTTTTCTGGCAGCCAAGTTAAACAATAGACTTGAACTCAGCTGGAAGATAGGGGTAACATTTTAATCTTCCCTGGCCTCCCCTTTCCCCAGTTGTTCCAAGCAAATATTCATCTGAAAAATAAAATGCTCCTTGCAAGCACATGTTATTTTGCATCCTTATTGGTCAACCAGAAAAATGTTTCAATCCCTTTGGATTCACAACGTGTTTCGTTATTTTATAGGCTCTTAATGTGGGGATTTTCCATTCTTATACGCGTTAAAATGCATCTGCAGGCTCACGCCTTGTTTAGCACCTACTTTTATGAGATGGCTCTTCAGGAAGATCCACCAGTTTTGTCAATGGGACGCCAAACATCTGCGAGAATAAGCAAAAATTTCAGGCCTAAATCCAGATGTTTTATCTGTGCAACTCCAAACATCCAGATGTTTCGGGGGGAAACAGTGTTTTATAAATAATACTCTGCTTTTGACAAAGAAAATGAACAGGTGCATGAACAATCCAAAACAGCAGATAACATGGGAGAAACTCATTGTGGCTTCTATATGTGGTTGAATATTTTATCCCTGTCGTTTTGCTCCACTGTCAAGTTTTCTTCCAAGCCATATTTTGTACAGATTCATGTTAACATTAGCCAGCATTTCTCCAGCTATTAGGGAGGCAATAATCAGAGTGCTGTGCCATGCTAGAACCCAACACTAGATTCTACTGATTCTCTCCTCCTTAATAACTCCAGCCCACTACTGCTGCCCTGATGAGAGATCTCTTTACCCCTCACGCTGACTGCAACATGACCTTACACTGGATGTTCCAGCCTCCAGTTTCCACCTCCACACAGCAGACGAGTGACAATTCTAAAACTCCACCTGAGGCTCTCACTCTTCCCACTCAAAGCTCCCTTCAGAGCCTCATCTTCAGGACAGAGCCCAACACGCTTGGTGTGGTCTATAGGGCTCTAGGCCAGCTGGGCACAGCCTCGTCCTGATGCCCACCCCCCAGCACTGGCCCTGTGCTCTAGTCCATGACAGATAACTTGATGTGTTCTGGAATATTCCTAAGAGTCTTCAGGCCTGCTTATCTCTGTAGCTGCAGTTTTCCTACCTGGAACACCTTCCTTCACTTGCTGGCTTGGAAGATGCCCTCCCTTACTTCATAAGGACTCAGATGTCACGATCTCCATAAAGTCTGCTGTGACCTCAGCAGCAGAGTTTGTGGCTCCATCCTCAGTGCTCATGTGACATTTATCCTAGGTTGTCTTCTCCCTCTACTGATCTATCCGTCCCATAGCCAACCATGACCATGTATGTCATCTTCACCCCCTAAACAATTCTTAAGGTCTCCGTAGCCTTGATGTTAAGATAAAGACCAAAATCTATAGCCCCTGAAACCCCGCTGAGTTCCTAACCTCTGCTCTCAGGACTCCAGTCCTGCTGGCTACCATCACTCCCAGAGTCCCCAAGCTCACTCCCGTCACAGCAATTCCATCTTCCTGATGGGGAGGCCAGCCCCTCCCCATCCCTCCCAGTCTCAGAACCTCATCAATTCCGAATCACCCTTCACAACTCAGAGAAAACAGTCTGTTTGTTGGGGAAATCTTTCTCCATCCCCCTTTTCCACTCAGCTGGAGTCAAATTTTATGGTTATATGTACTCAGAACCATGCCCCTTTTCCTCATTGCAATTATATTTCATTAAGGTGAATTTCTGACTCATGTCTTTCTCTTCCATTATACTGTAATTTCCACAAGGGTAGGGATGGCATCCTTGCTCCATTGTATCTCTAGCCCCCAGCAAAGTACCTGGTTCACTAGAACTGCTCATGAAGGAGTAAATGAATAATTTACATCCATTCAACATACCATCATGACCATAATTCACTCCTTGAGTGCAGAAGCTATATTTTATTAATATTATTAATATTTGGAACCCAGCACAAAGTGGATCCTCATCATGCACTTATTGGAAGAATATTAGGTGCAGGTATTAGAGACTGTGGGTCAGAAGCAGAGCATCCCACCTCACATAACAGTGAACTCCCCATCTCTGAAATCATCTAAGGAGAAGACATATGGAATGCATCAGGAATGGTCCAGAAGTAACTCAGTCAATGAACTTGATGATCATTCATTTCCCTTCCTACCCTCACATGCTATGGTGCAACTAGAAAAGACTAGAAAGAGGATGGATGTAAGGAAAAGAGAGCTGCAGAAATGAATGAAATTGCAGCACCCTCAGAAAGGAGAGTGTCATGGCAAATAGAAAGAGTAGGGTTTTTGCCAAGGTTTTCTTAATTGCTGGCAGGTAGTAGACTTGAGAGGCTCTGTACAATATAGGTGTGAAGGCTGAAAGAGAGATGTCAAAGATAATAGCTTTAACCAGCTGTCTGATGGCTACTCCTTCCTCCTTAGCCTGGCCCTTATTTCTAGATTTAGATACAGCTCAAAAGAGACTCAGACTTTGACGAGCCAGGCAGAAAATTGTGCTAGTCACATGGAATCATTTTGACTGTTTTCTCAGCTGTTTCCTAAGAAAACAGACTTAACATTTGTCACCCTCATTCCTGAATAAGGAAAGCGATTCCACTTTCTCCTAAAGCAAAAGACACAGGATAGATTTGACGTTTGTTGAGTGAAGAGTAGGGTTCAGATTAATGGCGTGTTGAGGGTTTCTTTGTTTTTACAATCTTTCTATATTTTCACATTCAATAAACTAAATGAATTGTCCACACCTCCCTTGGGGCTTCCTAATAGAATAATCCCACCAGGAAACTTTTCCCTTCCAGGCCCCTCACCATTTCTCTTTCCAATCTCCCAGTCTATGTCCTTGGCCATAATTAATCTATTCCTCAAATCTAAGAATGACCAGGGATAGAAGTACAGGGAAAGAAAAGAAGGACAAAAGCAGAACTGAGCAACACATGATTAGAGGGGTGCACAGAACTGCCTTTTATTTCTCTACATGTTTAAGTTGACAATTATAATATTTCATATATTAGATCCTATGGTAGGATTGTCAATTTTTGAGCATGCATCATGTGACATATCGTTTGGACATATTAGTTCACTGGTGTTCAGTTACCTTTTAAGTTATGTATTAGCCTTCTTATTTAATGGGTGAAGAGGTTAAGGCTTAGAAAGCCTAACTACCTTGCCCAAAGTCACACAGACAATAAGTGTTGGAGCCAGGATTCAAACTCATGTTTTCTGCCTCCCAATCCACATCTAATAACCACATCTGTACAGTCTCAAGGAGAGTCACAGAGATTTTTCATTAACAAAGACCCAGTAAGCTGTCACACTAAATCAACCAGGGACAACATGGCTTCCCAGAGCACATTTGAGAATGTCTACAGGCACCTTTGGTTATCATAAATGGATAGGTGCTACCAGTATCTAGTGAATAGAGGATGCCCCAAACATCCTACAATTCACAGACAGCCCCCACGACAAAGAACTATCAGGTCCAAAACATTAATAGAACTGTAGTCAAGAAACACTGCACTAAATTATCTCAGCATTATGTAAAACGGGTTCTCTGCTGCCAACTTGTGACCTTCTATATTGAAAAGGGGAACAGCTCATAACTCCTTGATATACAGTTACATGCTAACAGTGTCTAGAATTGGCCGATGTTCTTTTTAAGAATGGAGAAAAAAAGAAGGATGGAGAAAGAACAGGCGAGGAAGAAGAAAAAGAAAGAAAAAAGAAAGAGAGAAGGAGAAAACTAACATTAGAAACTGACAATCTGCAGCGTTCAACAGCTGGATCGCATTACATGGAAATCAGTACCAGTGACAGCACAACAGGCTGCTTTTGTGTCTTCATGAATAACGCAATGTGCTGGGCAAATGCTTTTCCCCATTTAGAAACAGGTAGTTAATGGGAATTGAAGTGATCAAATACTGTGTACCCCAAGGTTACTTACATCATGGGCCTGGGTGGCCCCAAGCTCATAAATAAAGCATTGGAGCATCTTATTTTAGGCCTGGTCAGATAAGCAAGTGCTTGCATCATGTGAACAGAGCCCACAGCGCAATATGACACTGAGCCTGGCAATTCCAGGACCTCTCAGAATGTGACATTTCAAGCACAGTACACTGAGTTCACACCCTGTGGAAGCTTCGAGGCCCACCATGCCTCAATTTTCCATCATCTTTTTGATTAAGCTGCCGCGAGAGAAGGCTGTCACTGAGCCGGACTTTAAATGGTGCCAAGTTCATTCCCTACTATGCAGAAGTTAATTTGAGGCACATTTGCAACTTGTAACTCTGATTTACTCATTTGCTAGTACGAGGACCACACACAGCTTGACAACCTGCCAGCTTGCATAGACTATTCTCTCAGAAAAGGTTTGGACCAAGTCAAGACCCAGCTTGGCAGCTCAAAATACAGCTGCTAGACAATGGCAGAATGTGGAGTTGAATATAAGAAAAGAAAAATATCTCCTCTTTGCCTCAAATTTTTACGTATAATTTTGTAATCATATCCCTATTCAGATACTTTAACATAAATAGTGCTTAATTAAATTGCTGCTATTTGTTGTTTTATTACTAGTACGTGGTTTGTCTGCTGATATGTACCTGAAAGCCATGTGCACACACACACACACAAACACACACATACACACACACACACACTTATGCTTGGTCCTAGTACTGTTGTTGTTTTGAAAGTAATGAAAATGCTTTCTATGAATAATTTCTCCATTTGACAGAATCAGCAACAATTTTAAACAATGCTCGTTTTTCTGGTACACAAATGGCTAGATGGATAATTCTAATGTCATAATTTTCTGGTGTTTTTTTCTCATAGATTTCCTGTAATCTGTTAAGATCAATCAAATAATATTCATATATTTCCTATAATTCAATAATATCAATCAAATAATATACTATTGGCATGAAATAAATTCTTCCTACTATAAAAAACTATCTCCCACAATAAATGCATTTCCCTGTGATTCATATTGTGCTGTTTCTCATTCAGACCCTGGGATCCCAAAGAAATGTCTTCAATAAATGTTAGTGTCTGGGGAAACACCTACAATCCCAGCACTTTTGGAGGCTGAGTCGGGTGGACCACTGGAGCCCAGGAGTTCAAGACCAGCTTGGGCAACATGGTGAAATCCCCTCTCTACAAAAATTAGCCGGGCATGGTGGTGCCTATCTGTAGCCCCAGCTACTCAGGAGGCTGAGATGGGAGGATCGCTTAAGCCTGGAAGGTTCAAGGCTGTAATGAGCCATCATGAAACCACTGCACTCCAGCCTGGGTGACAGAGCCAGACCCTGTCAAAAATAAATTAATGAATTTAATTAAATAAATAAATATTTGTAAACAAATTTGGGGTAAGGTATAAGGTTTAAGTTTTCTGTGAGATTGTAACACTAGTTGGTCATTGACTAAAAGTCACCACCAGGTCACCCATGGAACCATCTTCCGGGAGCTGGGTTCTTCTAAACACAAACTCCTTCTCCTGCTCCATGGGGAACCTGCTCTAGAGTCTGCTTTTCTGCCTCTGACATGGTTTCTCAAAGTGTGAGCCACAGAATCCAGACTGTAAGAAATGAAGATTGCAATACACATGCTGGGTGCTTGCTAGGAAAGCACAGTGTGCTTATCAGAAATGAAGATTGCTAGAGCCACGCCAAACCAATTAGATGTGACTCTCTGGGGAGATCTACACTTCCAACAGTATTTTCAGGTAAAATTGTCTTTCTTCCTTGAGTCTTGGAGCATATGGATTGGGCGCAGAAGAAAGAGAGTGAGATTGTGAAAACTGTACTCCTAAACTACCTGTATTTGAAATAAACTAGTATCAAAAACTTCAAGCTAAAAATCATCAGTTCCCTAATGCCCTACATCCTCTCAACACACCCCCTCCAAAAAAAAAAGTCTGGTCTTTCGAATGATAACCTCCTGAGGCTCTACAAAAGGGGAAATTGAGTTATCCTCATTATATCATGTATGCTAAGGCAAGAAACTAGAAATATCAGTATGCTTCCATGATATGCTTTAGAATAAATTTTCAGCCACAAATTATTTTTTTAAAGTTTGCTCCAGATAATCTGATAAAACTCCATTTACCTCCAGTTCATAAATGTTTTGCTATATTTCACCAGATAATTATCTCTTTGGCTTTCTATTCCAGCTTATCATCATTATGATGACAGAGTAAAGAGAGTTTTAATTCAAAATTTCAGAAGACACTCAAAAGGAAAACAGCAGCATAATGTACGCCAAAGAGATCAGCTATACACTAAGAATTATCTCAACCCCAAGTGGCGCACACACATATTGCCAATTCCAAAGACTTTTGTGAACCACACTCGAGATAGTTGCCAGGATCGGCTGGGTAAGTGTATGCAGTGTGTGGATTTGGCACATTGCAATCATTCGTTATTATTGTGCTGCAGCTGTAATCCTGTGAACGGAGTTGCAGGGCCCATTTCACCTACCATGGAGTTCTACAGCCCACAAATGAAGAGATTTGGGGATACAAATTGGCATTCACTCATTCCCACCCACTAAAATGTAAGCACTTTTGGGGGAAGAACTGGTCTCCTGTTTCTGTCAACAGCGTCCCCACCACCCTGCTTTCCCCACCTAATATTGATCTGGCTGGGCACAGAGTTTCCCTTCCCTTCCCAAAAGATATCTGTGGCATTATAAGAACCATTCCATAAAGGCCAGCATTTATGGGATGAAGAAAGTCTTCACCCTTGGTCTATGGCTGCAAAAACTAAACAAAGCATATTATCTGCCAAAACCCAAGACCCAAGAGAACCCTGTATTTCTTTCTCTTTTTTCTTTTTTTTTTTTTTTTCTTTTGAGATGGAGTCTCGCTCTGTCGCCCAGGCTAGACTGCAGTGGCGCGATCTGGGCTCACTGCAAGCTCCTCCTCCCGGGTTCACGCCATTCTCCTGCCTCAGCCTCCGAAGTAGCTGGGACTACAGGCGCCTGCCACCACGCCCGGCTAATTTTTTTGTATTTTTGGTAGAGACGGAGTTTCACCATGTTAGCCAGGATGGTCTCCATCTCCTGACCTCATGATCCGCCCGCCTCGGCCTCCCAAAGTGCTGGGATTACAGGCATGAGAACCCTGTATTTCTTACACAGGGACATGGACTGCTTCCCCAAAAGAGTTGGAGATAAGATAGCAGACACACCACCTCTGGAAAAAAAAAAAAAAGTGTATTATCAGCAAGCTTTGTGCAAATTCAGCTCCTTTTAGTTTGTAACTACAGAGAATGAAAGTGTCATACCCTCCCCCAGCGACCATGACACCTTTATCTGGAACCCAGCTGTCTTCGAGATTTACTGTGTGGCCTTGGGCAGCTCATTTAACCTCTCCGTGTCTTAATTTCCTCATCTGGAAAATGAAGACGCTACCTACATCATGGGCACAGCGTTTCAAGGTTAATGCATGAGGCTGATATTGAAATGCAGCTTAGCAGGGGAACGTCTAATTCTGGGGAGGAAGTCAGGCACAGCAGTGCCCTTCTGGGGGTTATAACATGTGCAGGATCACAGAGCTGGGCCCTAAGGTCAGGAATGCACATGGCAAGCTCAATAAGCCACTCCAAATACACCACCTGGAGTCTTTTATTGTTATTGCCAAGTAGAGTCGATAAAGCAAACAGAGCAAAGGGTCGGGAGGCCTAATTTATCAAATGTTATTGATACAGATCTCATATTGACAGGCACTGAGCCACTTTTGGATTCAGATCCATAAATCCATTTTATAATACAGTCCAACCCCAACACTTTGCCCTCAAATCCATCCATCTAGACATGAGAAATCCATCCTGCTTTGCCTGCAGTCTGTCAAATGTCACCACAGAGTGCAGAAGCCACCCTGCCAAGTCTATATCCTGAACTAAATCCCAGTGGAAACTTCCCAGATATAAATAACCACTATGAACATTCAGGAAAGAAAAATAGCTATGAAGTTGCACTCCTACTTTTTTTTTTCATTTTAGCCTGTGACAAGTAAAAATCATAGAGTGTATTCACTCTCCAAAAACAATCTAAAACCAGAAGGTTTAACCAATCCAATTTTCTGGTCACTGTGACGACTATTTTAATCTGTGAGGCCGCGTTCAGGACACGTACACAGGCCTCGCCTGTGGTTGTTTCACAGGCAGCCCCTGCTGGAAACTCCGAAAGCGGCTTCCGTTCCTGGACTCACTGTGGGCGGTGGCATTTGATGACACTCAGGGTCTCGCGCCATGAAGACAGAATTCTGTGTTTACGGTCAGAGAGGGAGGAACTTTCCTTCAACTTGAGGGTTGAGAGAGCGATCCCGGGGGATTGGTTGGGAGGAAACCCCAGGTTAACAGTGGGAGAAGAAACTCACTCAATGTTTTTGCGAGGCAGGAAAAAGGGACATAAAGAAATCAGAGAACTGAGCCTGAACGTGGGGATATCTGGGCTTGAATCATGCCGAGCCAAGTGTGTGTGACTTTGGTTAAACTATACCACCTCCCTAAGCCTCAACTTCCCCATTGGTGACAGGTGAAGGGGGTTGCTGTAAGATTCAAATAGTACAAAAGCCCCTAGCACAATACCTAGAACATAGTAAGTGCTCAATACATATTCATTAAACCATAAACTGAATAGATAAGTATGGAATTATTGATATCATTCATTAACCAACGGGCAGAAGTTCATTTATTGAATGCACACCCTATGTCAAGGACAGCACTAAACGGTGGGAACAGAGAGGTGAAAAGAACAGATTACGATGCTCGTCCTCAGGATAAGACAGTGGAAATGGGCAGGACTAGATAAGGAGACTGGTTGTCTCTAGATATGAGGACCAGGTGTAACGTGGGCAGAACACTGCAGATGTGGAGCCTGCAGGGCAGGCGTGCCACACCCAGGCTGGAGGAACTGTGTAATTATCACACCATTCCTTGCCCAGTGTGGCTGGTTACATTCTGGTTTCCTGCAATTTCTGGACTAACACCTGTGCTCATTTGCTCAGGGAATGCAAATTCTTCTTAATATTAGCTTCAAATAAGTTGATAGGAAGGTAAATCTGCAAATATAAAAGCCTAAGCATGGATTGGCTTAGGATTATCTGAGCTTTTAGATTTTTCTGACCATATCCAAGGAGAGATACAGGAGAGATACACAGGTGTCATCCTGAAAAGCTGAAGGCAAATTAAAATGCCATCTACAGTATTAAACTCTTTTTCCCATTGAATTGCAACAGGCATTTGCATTTTGGGGGCGTGGGCTCTTTGAAATCTGTCCTCATGCACAATAAAAAAAAGGAGGTGGGAAGAGGCAAAAGAAGAGAAAAGAAGGAAGAGGAAGGAGAAGGGATGAGGAAAGAGGAGGAGGAAAAAACTAAATAACTTTGAAATAGCACAGGTCTCAGGCTGGCCATTCAGAAATCCAGGTCAAGGGGAGGTTTTTGCCCCTTTGCAATAGAATGCAGGAAATGGGAGAGAACTCACTCATCAAGCTACAGTCTTTCCTTCCCTAAGCCTCCTACCCTACAATAGACCTACTGGCTTCTCCCTCAGAATGTAAAGGATTTCTTGTTGTTTCACACAACAATTATTTGGAGGCAGTAGTCTCCCATGGTAGCCCCAATCTATCCTTGCCGCTGTCTTCCACTGTCCCAGAATTTCCCAGGCCAAACTCATCTAGGGAACACCTACAGGATTTTTGTCATATTTGATGACATGACCACTATTATTCATTGTATATGATTTATTTTAAATCAAGTTACTTTTTAAAACTTTACTGTTATTCTGGGCAACAATATCTGTAAAAATCATTGTTTTCCTGTGCTAGTTATAGCTTCCGAGTACACACTAATTAGCATAAGTCATTATTATTAAAATAGTCTAGCATAGTTATTAGCAATATAGATGCTGAATGTGTTCAAATCCTGGCTGTGCCACTACTAGCTGTGTGATCTTGGGCAAGTCACTTAACTTCTCTGTGCCTTAGCCTTCATGGTCTGTTAAATAAACAATACCTACTTCATAGAGTCACTGTGAAGATTACATTAGTTAATATTTGTAAAATACTTGTACCACCTAGAATCTTCTACATGAACAACACTTTGGATACACTGAACTATGCACAAAAGCATAAATCATCCCTTACCTCAAGGTTTGCTTATGCTGTCCCGCTTTTTCGGGGTACTATTTTGCCTCCCTTTTCCTGCCTAAACCAAAACTAATAAACAACACACTGTCATCCCCACTCTTCTTGAAAGCCTAGCTATCTGAAGGTCCTTCTTAAATAAATATAGTCACAGCCATTTATTTTAATGACAGCCACTTGAGCATCTATCATCTTACTGCCCCATGCTCAGTACTTTTCACACATCATCTAATTTAATCTTTATTTGGACTTTATGAAGAAGACCCAGCTTAAAGAGATTAGGTCGTTTTTCTGAGATCCTACAACAGGAGAGTCAGGATTCAAACCCAGGCCTGTCTGACTCCACAGCCTGTGAATATCCCATTAAGCCACGCAGTACCACTAGGAAGCTCCCTCTTCCAAGAGTTCATTACAGTGTCCAACCAGACACAGCGCCCTCTCGGCTCCCTTGGTGTGTACCTCTCTTATCAGACTTAGTAAACCCACACTGTAATGTGACTATTACATTTGTCTGTCTTTCATTACTATATTACTAATAGTACTTTATTGCTATTACTATTGTCTGTCTTTTCCCCCTGTTATTTGCGATAACTCTCTATTTTAAGCTTTTTGGAAGGAAATCATTCTAAAATTTCCCTGAATTTAAAAAAGGGTTACATTCTATGAAACTGAATTTAATATTTTCTTTACACCTCTGATCATCTTTATCAACACCAACTACGGTAATGTTCTATGATGTAAACACGACTTTAGGGCAATTTTCTTCTGTGCAGCCTAGGGTGACTTAAAAAACCAGACTCCTGAGCCCCTCCCCAGATCTACTGAATGAGAATGCCTGGATTAAGGACCAAGAATCACTGGAGTTTAGGAACCACGGCCTTAGGGTATGTATGGGTGTTTGATCCTGCTTGCTACCCCCAGATGGTTTTTCAGTTGTGTTTCTGCCTTTCGTGGTTTTTCTGACCTCTCCCACCCTTCGAGTTGACAGCTTTCACTTCTCACTGCCAACCAAGATTGCTGGATAAATATTTCCTATTTCTCTTCTACTCACTAATGCTATGGTTTCCAAACTATTTCTTTTTAGCTTTAGAACACTTTCATGAAAACTGATTCTTAGACAGATGCCCAATATAAAGCACATCATTTCAGAGCTATTCCCATGGAATATGAGTGAGTGGCCTGGATTTCCAATGCTCTTCTCGTTCCCCTAACTCCCATCTCCACCCCCTGTGATGGCCCTGAGGCCCCTCCTCAGATTCCCTGGGCTTCCATAGAGAACATTCCTAATACCACTGAAATAATACAACCTTCTGTCAAATGTTATCATCGTTTTGTAGGACAGATACCTTATTTTTTAGAAACATTTCAGATTATCAGAAAGTTTTTTTTCCTTGTAAGTTTGTCAGTGTAGCCCACAATCAAGTGTGTAATTCTTTCTATTTGAGGATATATCACCAAATTTATAATATAGCCTCTATATTATATTTGCAAAATCACCCCTTATAGTGAATATTCCTAACTTGGAAAATATGATCTCATTGTGTTTGTAACTGGACTCCCATTTACTTTTGAAAGGATCTCAGAAAAATAATGGTCACGGGAATTTATCTTTTTAAAAAAGTCTCTCCTCTGCAAAAGAATGTGTCAGATCATGCAGGAAAACTTTTTAACCTTTAAGATTTTGGTCATTTTATATTGAGGGTATTCTAAATAGGTTAGTATGTTAATAGTCTAAAAACAAGATTCAAGCAGCAGTTTTAAAACTTGAAAAACAAACTTAAGCAAAGTTCTTTTAGTGCTCTTTTTGTTCTTTTTCTTCCAAATTCATAATTTTGAGACTCAGAATTTAGGAAGCCTATCTAACGTTATGAGCACTAGAGGCAAGGGAATGAGAATGTTGTATCGAGGTTACAACAGGATTTCTATGGTGAATTAGGACAAAGTTTGAATTCATATATACGGAAAGAGATATAGTAAATGTGGCAAAGTATTAGCTATTGATGATCATAAGTAAAAGGTATGCAGAGTATTGCTTGTACTATTATTTCAACTCTTCCGTAGGTTTGAAATTTTTCAAAATAAAATTGAGGGGGGAATTTCAAACACAGGTAGAAATCAAGCATAGTCATACATGTAAGATTAATACATTCAACAGGGCCTGGGCCGTGGTGACAAAAGTGAGACATCTAGGACACAAAATTTAAGGAAGCACTTATGCAACGCTGAAAGTGAGTGCCTCTTTACATTTATCACCATACACACCTCACTTGCCTAGTGCCAGCCCTAGGGTTCAACAAAAGCAAATGCATCTACGTTCGCAAACAGACCATAGTAAACTCTTCTAACTCCTAAAAAGAAGAAGGTTAAAACCAATTTTATCCATGCATTCATTCACTCATTTATGCTCCAAGCATGTATGGAATCCACACTATGTTAAGTAGCTATCCTGTATGTATTCATGGGTGTGTTAGATGCTGGGGATACCAATGATGGACCAGTTCCTGCTAAAATATCTTACTATCTGCCAAACACTGATTTAATAATATTTTTATCATCATCATCATCATGTATTCAATAAATATTTCTTGAATGAACAAAACCATAAGTCTACTTATTTGTTCTTACTCAAAGATTTGTCACGTTCAGATGAACGTGAAGCTTTTCCCTGGATTGCCTGATAACATAGCTAACATTTACTGGATGGTTACGAACCAGCTGGTATCTTCTAAGTTCTTTCCATATATTACCTCAATTATGCCTTGCACCAACACGAAGATGTAGGTGCTAAGATTCTCCTTTGACAGGTAAGAAAATATGTGAGATACTGGGTACCTTTTCCAGAAATACAGAAAGAGGCCACACCAGGTTTGAACCCAAGTAACCCCGCTCTGAAGCCTGTCTTTTCAGAGGCTACACAAAGCAATCTCACATTTACTAACCCAGAGAGGCACTCCCCAGTTCCATAAAGCTCTTTTCTTCAGGTTGCCATTCAACCATTACTACATAGAAAGATCTAGATAGCACTTTTAGCAAAATGATCCTCAACTTCCATGGCCTGGGCAGATAAGTCAGACTTTGGGGGACATCCTGCTTAATTTCACCTTGTCTAAATACAACCAACTAAAAATAACCTGAAAGGGAAGTGTTTCAGAACCGCAACAGGAGCTGCAGAAGGCTGCAGAGGGCGTGACGTGAACGAAGGATCCTGGCCTCCGGATAACACTGCTGATGCTTTTCAACATCAGCAAGCTGCATATTGTGATGAGAACACAAAGTTTCCAATTATTGAAATTCCATAGTGTATTTAATTATGCAATTATCTCATTGTATTAACAAGTGCTAGAGCACAGCAGCAATTGCTGAGATTTTTACAATTTGGAAGAGCAGAATTTATTCTTTCCCTCAGCTGATTACTTCTCATAAATCTGTCCATTTTTCAGGGATTATGGAAATGATCCTATTTTTGGAATGCTTCATTCAGAAATCCAAAGCAAGTCAGCACCCCCACTCTTGCCACTCCAATTTTTAAGTATGATCCTTGTAAAGACTGAGCATATTTCAGGGGAAAATGTCTGCAAATTCACATCATTTTTGTTTCCATTAATCACTTAAGACTCTTTCCTCTTTTGAAATTCAAATAAATATAGTGTAAATATACATTTAAAGAGCAGTTGTACATATTACATATTTTCAGTGATGCAAACACAAATACATTCTTCTTCATTTGCTTAATAAGGATTTATCCCAAAGAGTTCATGTATCAGACTGTAAAACCTGAGTATTCCATCAAAACACCTCAAATAGGTATGCTGTGATACTATTATGCATTTCTATTTGCCTCAGTTACTTTGGCAAATATGAAATATAATCATGCAAAATTAAACATTCCATACATTTTCTATTCATTCTCTAACACTCTCCCTATATTCTGAAATAGGCTATCACATTTTCAAGTTTAAGGGGACAAAAAGTGAATCAAATTTCTTGTTTCTGAAAGCATTACAAGTAGTAGGTCTTTTTACTTATGGCTTTTCATCTAAGAATCACCACACTCTTCACACATAAAACATAATTAATCCATACAGTCTGCTACATACCTACCCAGTGGGAACCCTCCTTGCTGATGCGAAGCCATACCTGTATTTTCTCAATGTAAATTTGGCCCGGGCTTTTAGGAATGCTGTTTCATTTACTTGTGCATGGTCAAGAGGCATAATCATATATGTGGAAACCTGGCTTCTTCTCCCAAATAAGTAAGAGTTAGGAAAATAAACCCTGGACCCAATTGCCTGGTATTTAGATATCAGTTTTGCAAACTTTAAGCTATCAGATGATGGAGCAAGTCGCTCCACTGCCATGTGCTTCTGTTTTTGTAGTGAAAAAATTGGGATAATTAGGGTATGTCCTGCCCACATATGACACCTGATGCCTTTCAAAGTCATCTCCCCACAATTACCTCATTGGGATATCACCATCTTCCTGTAGAGTGTGGAAGTAGTGGAAGTAGATGCTATTATTTCCATTTTACAGATGAAGAAAGTAAGATTCAGAGAAGGTTGCCAGCAGTCAAGACTGGAACTAGACTAGTATATATTTCCACTATTCCTCTTTATATCCAGAACAAACTGACTCAGTGACCCAGACAGTTCCCTACTTATTTTGTGGGGAAGGGAGGGAGTCTTGTTTCAAAGGAGACATGGAAAGCACTCTGTTGCCAAGGTTTGTCTTGCATACCAAAAAAGATCCAGATCGGCAGCAGACATGTCAACAAGTCTGCCATCATCATGATTTCTGCTAACTATGAAATGAAAGTTAATTTCATGCCTCACATTCGCAGACAAAAAGGTTCAGAGCTGTTTAAATTCTCTTCAGCCCAATGACAGTAAACAGGAGACTTCGTGTTCTAATGCTTGAAATCACCCTTCCTATCTCAATATATTATTTATGCACTCAGCTTAAAATAAACAGCAACTCCGAAGTAGGTGAGTGGTCTCATTTAGTACAAACTTTTTTTCACTCTGACAGTTACTTTAAAACATGGGTAAACAACCTTAATTCACTTCTAACGAATTAGTAGGCTACTGCTGTGTCTACAGGAGGCAAGCAGATTGTATTATTAACCAAAACAACTTTCTTCCTGTCAATCATCTGCACCTCACAGAGGGATGTGGGCTTTGCTGTCTTGTTACTCAAACCAATCCATGGGTGCACGTTGATTCCAGACGATTTCTTCAGAGGTCATTGTCTTCCAAAACTTTGATTAGATCTCTGGACTCTGAGATGCAGAATGGGGCCTGGAGAAGATAGATTCTCAGTGCTGCTTGTTAAGAAAGATACAGACAGATAAGAACTTTTCCAGAGGGGTAAAGAGTTTTGGAAATCATGGAAATGAGCTCTAGTTGTTGAAAGAACTGAAGGTGACAAAAAGAGCACTGTAGGGAGACTCAGTCAGTGTCACTAAATATTTGAAACGGTGTCATTTTGTAGGAGGAACACTTGTTCATTGTAGGGATGAATAGGAAAAGTAGAACCCAAGGGCAGAGATACATAGAGGTTGGATTTATGTTTAACTTGAGAAGGAATTCTCTAACTGTCAGAGTTGCCTGTTTAGGTTGTAGACTTTCTGCCTCTAGAGGTTCTCAGGCTCCAGTCAGGTGGAACCCTTAGAACTGGCCAACAAATAGGGCTAGATGAGACATATAAGATCCTTGCAGACTTAGATCCTACAGCCGCATGAATCCAAGGATTACTCACTAAAATAGGCTTCAATAAGCAGTCCTAATCTTAAACTTCTCTATGATCGATTTTAAAGGGTGACAGCCACCTTTTAAAAGAAAACAAAAATCAAACCATGGGTTAAGCACTGGGCATATAGCTGGCCAATCTATGGTAGCACACACAATTCCAGGGCATTGGTTGTCCTGGCAAAATAAAAAGATGCACCATTCAGTGGAGAAAATCTATCGAAGCAGTTGCTTTGGGATTGCACAGTCTCCTCCTGCCCTTTTGCAGCCTTTGCCACTGCATGGGTAGGAAGCAATTCCCAGGTTCCCCTGGACTGTAACCTGGTTAAGGAGGGGTGATCCACACTTAGCTCACCATTCTGGTTGGCCTCCTCCCCCTGCCCCATGTCTGCAAACACAATAATTAGCAAACTGTCTAATCAACTTTCATCCTTAACAAAATATCATTCACCTCATGGAAACATTCATTCTCTCCCTGAAATCACCATTTCTTTGAGACATAAACTGACTGCTCAAAACACAAGTTAAATACAATTTTAAAAGAAAGGGAGAGTTGAGAGAAGAGAAATAAAGACACCTTACGTCTATATCCATGGTTCATATCAACATTTTTACATATAATAATATACAGACATATTTTGTCCAAATTATCTAGTAAGCATTGCTTGAATTTATATTTATGGAGGGTGGCAGGGGTAGGTGGCTTTTCAACATCCAACATATTGTCAAAACATTAGAGTTCAGAAATATTAAATGCCTCAAAAGAAGTCAGATTATCAATATCTGGATGTGAAACTTGGTGTTACAGATTTCCTGATATGGCAAGAGCAGACATTTGGTATTCGCACTTTGGAATAACAGAAAATAACATGACAATAATGTATTATACTTACAAAGTACCCTTCATCCATGGGGCTCCAATTTTACCAATATTAGTTCACTGATTTTCGCAAAAAACCTGAAAGGCAGAGGGTAAGTTTGTGTTACCCCCACTTTGCAGATGGGGATACTGAAAGGCAATAAGGTTTTAAATTATTGGTCCATTATGGTGAGAATTCAGTAATGGGAGAACAAGAATTACCATTTTGACCTTCCCCATCACAATGCATCTTGACCACCCATCCTTCCCGAGGGGACTGATGTTTCCTATCTCATTTTCACCACAATCTCAACATATTAAAAACATTTTAGGGTAAGACAGTGACGAGTGTAACCCCTTGTTTTTATGAGCCCAGACATCAATATTCTTTTAATACTAGAGATAAGATTGGAAAAATTCCCATATCCAGTTTAAAACATGGAAGAAAAAATTGGATTGACAAAATGCAACCATCCAAGTAAAATTTGGCCTGAAAATAATGTTACTACTGTTCAGTTTGTTATATACTTATGTTCATATTTCAGCATATGGACTTGTCTTTTAAAAAGATTGCAAGGAAGTCAGAATACTTCAGAAGTAATTTCGTTAACAACATTTTTAGAGGGGTGTATTTTTAACAGTCCTTTCTAGGACATCCCATCCTTTCTACCACTCTCAGACCATTTATTCATGCATTGAAAAAATAATCAGTATTTATTGAGTTCTTACTATGTGTAAGTTTAGAACTGTGTGTGGCTTCTTGGAGGACACAAAAATGTGTATGACATGGGTCCTACCATCAAGAAACTTACAATCCTATGGTTCAATAATTTTATTACTGTGACAACCACTCTAACCAAAAGCTCTACAGAAAGATCTGATAGTTTCTAGACGTTCCTGGCAAGTCACAGACACCAATCCCAGAAAGATAGCACCTTCAGAAAATATTCCAAAAAAAGGATGAGTTTTGGTTCTGTGTATGAGCCATACTATTTGGGATTACAGAAATACTAAAAGATGGGTCTCAAAATGACTGGCCCTGAGTTTTCCCAAAGCCCATAATGTGAGGGTCACAATCTCTCACTGTCTTCTCCTTTTGCACCTCTGCAACAGCACTGATCCCTTCATTCATCCTCAAATACCCAAGCACAATCCCATGTCAGGAACTTTTTGCTTGGGCCAATATTGTTGCAGTATTTCTATGGCTTACTCATTCCCTTTCATCAGATCTCTGCTTAAATACCTGCTCAGTGATGTCTCCCTGACCATCCTATTTAAAATACATTCACATGCCACAGAACGACATTTCAGCCAACAACCAACCACATATATGAGGTGGTCCCATACCAATATAATATAGTGATATCATATTTATACTGTAACTTTTCTATGTTTAGATACAAATACTTACCATTGTGTTACAATTGCCTAAAGTATTTAGTGCAGTTACATCCTAGCCTACAGATTTGTAACCTGGGAGCGATAGTATGTGCAGGGAATTTTTTTGTTTACTGCTAAATTCTAGTGTGAAGGCACTCCACGAATATTGATTGAATTCATGAATCACAGCATTAAACTAGGTGCTCTTCCTTTTTTCTATCTTTTTACTCTCACTGAGATACTGTTATAATTACTAATAAATGAATTTCAATACTGAATCATCATAGATTTTTTCCACCCAAAGGAAAAAATTTAAACTCCACAAAGACTCAGTGAAATGCTTCTAGAAAATATAATAAACACCTGTTGTTATCATTTTCTGTTATCTCGAGTGCCAGGGTGCGAGTTGGTTGACGTGGATTCTTGGCCAGGTCTGCTGTGAGCCCTTACCTTCTCCTCTCCCTATGCCTTTGTTTCTCGAGTAAAATAAAGCTTAAGAAGCTTATTTCTGAAGTTCCTTGTAGTTCAGAAACTAGGTGATAGGCCAAATTATATTCATATTTTTACATCTTCTGATTTAATAGCACTAAGTATAAGCTTCTCTCAAAGGTAGCAAGGTCATCATTTCTTACTAAGCAAAGTAGGAATCCCAGAGGCAAGAATGTGCATGTCTGTCTACATCTACAAGCACACCTATTTTGGACACACAACACAGTGATCACTGAAATCCTCTTCCCCAATCCTCACTCTCACACCACCAACATACGATAGACATGCAAACAAAGATGCCACATCAGCTGTTTACGGCATCTTGAGTCACAGACACTCCACTTGGGTCTCTAAACAGATTTCTTGTTTACTTGCACATTAATAAAACTCACACCTTCACCCGTCAGAATTTTTTCCCCAAGCATCTGAACATCCAAAGAGATTTGGAAGCAATTAACATTCACGAGTAACAGAGCAATCAACATGGGAATCGCTAATGGGACTGGACAGGATCCAAGAGCTGATATGAGGATAATAGTGAGTCCCTGACATAGGTTATGGTGTTAATTCTGGAGGGCAGAGTCGTGGTATGTTTTCAATAGCTTTGTGGGGCTGCTGTCACAATCACATATGCCTCTCCTATACATGGATCCTCACCCCCTACGACATGCCTTTTTTTTTTAACTGCTATCAAAAAGATGGCATTTTTGCAATGATGTAACAGAACCTCTAGCATTAATAGTATATATTGAATCCAAGTTTATTTTTAAATTGCCTACCTGACAAAATGTTGAAATGTCATTTATTTTCCCAGTTTGGGTCTCTAGACAATCTTCACCTGTTAGCCCTTGTAGCTAGAGGCCACAAAAGTAACAGCTATGAATTTCCACCTTGATGCTTCCCCAATAAGTTTTGCCAGTTACTTGTGTGCACATGGGTTCATACATCCCTTGTAAATAGGAAGACATGGGTATTCCTATTCCAACCAGCTCTATGCTTGCTTCCTTGTCAGTTTCCCTGCCCTGTTTTCATGAAGATCACTCCAGAAATCAGCACACCACATCACCCCACCCCTTTCTACCCTACTGGGAGAGTCTCTGGGTAATAGAGAATGTTTCCATTGTTCCTCTTTCTGCCTTCCATTTTCTAGCCTTCATCTCTCATCACTACAATCCATCAAAAATGCCAATGCCAGGCAAATCTATCTCTCCCTCCCCTTGGACCACATTCTTGAATCCCTGCCCTGGCACTCCTCCCTCAGCCTACAGAGCAAATGGCTCAACCTTCAGAGCCTCCGACCTCTCCAGACCCACACACACTTCTGAATCCTCAGGACCACTCCCCGCCCTTCTCCTCCTCCTCCTGCATCATCTGGTTTCCCTTGGAACCAAGATACTCACCTCTGGTTACAGGACACTTTCTCTTTCTATACGAACTCTAGGTCCCCTGCAGGCAGACTACCTGCTGTATTTCCATTTTTCACTTTGGATGTAATTCATCACAGCCAATTATGATTTGCTTTATTCTGTGTGGTCCAAAAAAATAAATTTGTTCCTAGGAAGAGCTTTTAATTTTTTCAGCTATTTTCACATTAGACACGAGAATGTAATTGAGTAAACACCATTTTTGTGAATTGTAATATATTTCTGGTTATTCTATTTCATTCATGCTTTCTTCCGTTCCTTTCTCCTATTTTCCTATTTCTGGCTATTAAAGGGCCCCTTCTTACTTAAAGATCCAGCATGTCAATTTTTTTTCCTCCACCTCCCCACCTCCAACACACAGCCATTATGAAAGTGTATCTCCTTTTAAAGCTTCAGTTTATTCTCTGAATACAATCGGATACAGATGCACAATCTGCCTCCACCAAGCTGTGTGTGCTAAAAGCCTGTTTTGACAAAGATTTTATACAACATAATCCAAATGAAAGGTAAGTTATCAACAGTCCCATACTTAAGAATCCCTCACTGTTATCTCTGGGGCAAGCAGTTTAATATTCCCAGCAGCAGTCTCAAAGCCAGGAGATGCATGCCTAAGACCCACCCTCCCAACCCCCACCAAGTCACCACGCACCCCCCCGTCCCACGCACCTCCCTTCCCACCCCTAGTAGCAGCAGTGGAGGATAAAGTGCTTCTGGGCCCATGGTAATCCAATCAGGGCTGGGTGTGCTTCAATCTCTACCCGTCCTCAGAAAACATTTTGGCAGAATGCCTTTCAACTACACTTTGCATTCCACACCGGGTTGTGCTCATTCTGGTGGTTCTGCAGAAGTGAAAGTGGCCCTGCCCAAGGAGTGGACTTCACCTGCCTTCCCAAACTGCAGGATATCAGAAGCACTTCTGCCATGAAGGTGTGGGGCTGGGGGGTGAGGCTCTGACCATACCCACCCCACACAAGGAGTGAAAAAGGCAAAGGAAAACATGAACACATCAATTTTTTTTTAACTTCAAAGAGCAAAGGAAACCATTTTTCAATCCTTTGCCCTTACCTACACACCAGTGAAAATATTCCACCCAGTCTATTTATTAGTCAGGGCTTTTCAGGCGTCTGTAAACTTTCCAGATCCCTTTGGCTATCTGACGAAATCTATGGACCCCTTCCAAGAATGGTTTATAAAAGATTGCAAAGGAGATTAATTATATTGAAATACCTTTACTTCTCAAGTTAAGCAGCCCAGCAGGATGTGGTTTTAGTGGATGAAAAGACAGCTGCTCCCTGGATTTTTTTTTTTTTTAACTTGGGATTTCCACAGAATAGATTTGTGCTGGGCAAGTGATGGCTGTGGTAAAAAGCATGAAGTGGTGACTGTCTACACTGTCCTCAGGGCTGTACAACTTCCTGTACATCAGACTTGGTAGCTGGCTGTGCCTTGCAGACGGCTCTGTGCACATTAACACAGGGCACTTCCATATTTGCTACACTGGAATAGCTGAGATTTGGACTTCTTTTATTTACAGTCCTACGTAGATTTTAACTACTCCTGAGAGAGAAGAGTCGACAAGTACAGAAAACAATGTGAAGAAATTTTGGAAAAGAGAAGTCATGGTAGAAAACTTGAATCTAACCATTTACTCTTTTTCTAAATATGTGCTGAGCACTTACTGTAGGTTCACAGTAATAAACAAGTGACCTAAAGACCTTTCCCCCAAAAAAATTCAAGCCCAAATGTGGGTAGACACCCTGTAAGCAAATAAACAAGTAAATGTAAAACAAACACTATATATATGTCCAATGGTGAAAAAACAAAGCAGAAGAGATGAGAGAGTGCATGGACAGTTGTCATATTTCATGCAGAGTTTATTTCCCATTTCACGTCAATAAATATTCATCAAGTTCCTACTGTGTTTTAGGCCCTGCAGTGGATTCAAGGAAACTGACATATATATACATATATGTAAGTGTATACACACACACACACACACACACACACACAGACACACAGGGTTGACCCTTTAACAGCACAGATTTGAACTGCATGGGTCCAATTATACAGAGGTCTTTTTCAATAAAAGTTATACCAAGTATGCCTGTCTCTCCTGCCTCCCCTTCCACCTTGTCCATCTCCACTTCTGCCATACCTGAGAAAGCAAGACCAACCTCTCCTCTTCTTCCTCCTCAGTCCACCCAATGTGAAGACGATGAGGATGAAGACCTTTGTGATGATCCACTTCCACTTAATGAATAGTAAAGATATTTTCTCTTCCTTATGATTTTTATTTTTTTGAGACAGGGTCTCACTCTGTCACCCAGGCTGGAGTGCAGTGGTGCCATCTTGGCTCACTGCAGCCTCGACCTCCAGGAATCAAGGCATCCTCCCACCTCAGCCTCCTGAGTAGCTGGGATTACAGGTGTACCCTATCATGCCCAGCCAATTTTTTATGTTTTTGTAGAGATGGGGTCTCACCATTTTTCCCAGGCTGGTCTTGAATTCCTGGGCTCAAGTGATCCGCTTGCCTCAGCCTCCCAAAGTGCTGGGATTACAGGTGTGAGCCACCTTGCCCAGCTCTTATGATTATCTTAACATTTTCTTGTCTCTAGCTTATCTTATTATAAGAATACAGTATAGAATACACATAACATATAAAATATTTATTAATTGACTGTTTATGTTATCAATAAAGCTTCCAGTCAATAGTAGACTGTCAGTAGTTAAGTTCTGGGAGAATCAAAAGTTATACCCAGATTTTCAATGGTGTGGAGGGTTGGCACGCCTCATACCCATGTTGTTCAAGGTTCAACTGCACGTATGTGTACACACACAACACACACTCAATTTCCAGTTACTTGCATGTGAAGGGTTCACAGAGTCTTCACCAAGAGAGGTCTATGATGCCACACTGCTGAACAGTTGCTTTTCAGAAAGGTGACCAGTGAATACCACCAAGGGCCCACAAGAGTAGAAAAGGTGCCATGAGGATTGCATTTGCTGTGCTGAAGGGCATGAGCCTTGGAAGCATCAAGAGCCTTGGCAGAAGGTCAGCCACTGTGATCCTATGCTCAACTCTACCACCTATCTCACTAAGTGCCCCAAGGCAAGTTACATACATCACCTCTTACGGCTTTAGAACCTTCATCAGCAACATGCGGAACCCAGGCTGCCGTGGAGTTCAAATGCAGTAACGCAAGGAAAGCACCCAGAACAGTGCCTGCTACTAAGAATTAGAGACATGAGTTC
The DNA here is from genome assembly GCF_028878055.3 of Symphalangus syndactylus. NCBI lineage: Eukaryota > Metazoa > Chordata > Mammalia > Primates > Hylobatidae > Symphalangus > Symphalangus syndactylus. The sequence continues at coordinate 32,038,416 of NC_072438.2, forward strand.
TTGTCTCACGCATCTTCTTATCGAGGAATAAGAAGCACAACAGGAATGAAAAAGCCCCAAACAAAGACCATGCACCCAGAGCAGGTGTACAAGAACTGCTTTTGCCTATTTGTTTCCTCTGGTTTTGTTTATGTGGCCAAATGGATCTGGGGAATACTTGCAGGTGTTACTTTAAAAAAAGAGAGAGACTTCATAGTGAAATAAGTTTTAGAAACAACAAAGAAATGAGGTAGCACCGTTCTCTTTGCTTCAGGCTTTCTCATAGTTTAATATGCTAATGCACATCACATATCTCCAGGAAGTGTCAACAATGTATGACATTGTATATGTCATACAATGTATGTTTCCCCAATGTATGTGACCATGGAACCCTTTGGCATGGAAAAATCCCATGAGACAGTTATTCTATGGAAAAGACTTTGGGAAATGTGGGTTTGTTAAAACAACAAATAAATCAAAAGATAAGAAATATATACCCTATTTGGTTCTGATATAGTCTAGTGGCTTTCGTTGAAAAGGCAGACTTGGGCATATTTTTGTGCACACCAAGAAAGCCTGGTACCAGTGTTTCCTATTCACTGAACCAAGGCAACTTCTCCTGCTTTTCCTATAAAAAGAAGTCATTATTTTGGGACCACAGTGCATTTGGGGGAAATGTCGGCAACATCCGAACACTTCTCATTCCCTTGGACAGGTAATTCCACTATTTTCTGCAATAAATGGGTCCTTAAAACGAGTTTTGTTAATTATTCTCTTGAAAGCCAAATCCTCTTCTGACTACACAGGGGAAGCCTCTGCTTAAAGTCACCCTGGGTTTTCTTTATTATCCGAATGCTTCACAGTGAGCAATGCATTACTTTCATAAATAGACAATCAATGCCGGGGGACAGAAAAAAAAGAAAAGAAATTCCATAGAGATGTGTTGATACACCTATGATTAGTCCAAAAATTGCTTACTTGTACATGAAGATTTTATATATGGGGCTTTCCATGAAGACCTTACTTAATGTTAGAATACTAGATACATTTGAAGTGGAAGAGGTGGTCAAAGAGAAAACTGGGGCGAAAATTGTTCCTCACGTGCTTAGAATTCAATTGCGGAAAGAAAGAATCCTTAAGACTTACCCACATTCTAGGAGGCAAGAGAATAGAGAGAAAGAGAGAGAGAGAAGGAAGAAGGGAGGAAGGAGAGAAGGAAGGAGGGAGGAAAAGGGGAGAAGGAGAGAGGAAAGGACTAAAAAGAGGGGGAGCATATGTGCAAAAGAGGGGAGTAAGGGAGTCATTGAAAAGCCTAAGTTTGGGGGAGAGGAGGCTACAAATGCACAGATTTAAAATAACCCAAGCCCGTAGAAAGGCTTTGTACAAGGGCTCTGGTGTTAATGGGATTTGGATTGCTACAGCCTGCAAATCAAGAACAGAACATAACGAGAGACACTGGAGTTATTTTTGAAATGTATGTCTTAAGTAATGCAAAGCTTAACTAACAGGGACACTGCAGCATTTTGCATGACTGCTGGCTTGTGGCCTGGCTGGGAACCGGAGGTGCCCAGTGAATAAGTTGCGGCCTCCCACCTGGGACCAGATGGACTTGGGTGTGCCTTGACCCTAAGGTGTGCCGCTGAGGAGTTGCTTCGTGTTGTAGGAGGAAAAGTGCAGCTGCTCTGTTAGATTGCTTAGTGATGCAGATGATGCAGGTGGAGAGTAACCCTCTGAGCCCCAGGATCTTGGGGCCACGGGTTTAGCATTCATTCATTCAGTCAGTCAGTAGGTGCCTCCATCAGTGTCTCTCATCATTGCCTCCAAGGTGCCTGGAATTGTTTGGGATCTTGTGAATACCATGATGAGCAACACCAAGTCTCTGCTGTCAAGGAACTTACATTATCCCAGAGGAGGGTAAGTGAGCAAATAAGTAAGAATTTCGGTTGGTGATAAGGGCCTTGAAGAAAATAAAAAAAGGAAAAGGAGATGAGGTAGAGTGTTGCTTAAGGGCAGGGGAAACGTGCTCAGGGAAGGCATCCCTGTAGCAAGAACATTTAAGCTGAGCCTTGAATAATGAGGACTCCAGGCTGCAAAGATCTAGGGAAGGAACAACAGAGGCGAAGGGAGCGCCATCATCAGATTTAGAATAAGCGGCCATCTTCCCATTCCTCACTACCAGCTAACTCAGCTTTCCACAACACTAAATTCAAAAGCACACAGACATGTTTAATTTTAAAATCTTAAATTGAATACTATGCCACTAGGAAAATATATCCTGAAACTTAGGTATTTTTAGAATGGTCCACTTCAGTTTCCTCAAGTACTTTTTTCTCTTGTTCAACCAGAAGACCCACATAGTTTAGGTACATCAGCTTCCTCTAAATACCTGAAACTGCATTCATCAGCCACTTTCTAAAAATTGGATCTTACTTCAAAGCTGAATGACTTGATGACTCCCATAACAGAATACATTACACTGATTATGGGATTATTCATGTGCCATTTGCAAGAGGTTGGGCAACATTTCTCAACATTCCACCCACCAACAAACAGAGTAGCGACAGTGGAATGCTAATATGCAAATGCCCTCCATGTCCTGATACCATGATAAAATTCCTCTTCACTCTTTTTTTTTTAACTAGTGTTAAAAAAGAGAGAGGGATGGTTATTTCGGTACAATGTAGCCCACAGAGAAAAAAAGGCGTAAGCCCCAGCAGGGAACCAAAGAGGAGATTGTTTCCATGACCTGGCACTCACTAAGCACTCAGTAAATGTAGGTTCCTTCCCCTTCCCTTTCTCCTTCACCCTTAAATGCCAAAACGCTGAGGGTTCATTTTTATATCAATAAGTTTTGAATAACATATTCATTGGCTCCCTCTTTTGTGACTATCAATCCGGCGTTGTGTTTTCATCTTCTGGCAATTGTTTCAGCTTCATCAATTTATGCCAGGAAGAATGACTTGGGGTGAGAAGAGGGTGAGGATGTGGAAGCTTCATAGGCATGGGTCACTGTCCATCAATGATTAGCATTTTATACTCAAGACAATCAAACTCATACTTTACTCTTAAAGTTTTAGAAGGAACAAATATTAAAAACCAAAATGAAAACAGGGCATCATAAGTTCAAGGAAGACATGAAGTAGACCAAGAAGCATAATTCTACTAAGCACCATTTTATTAGCTAATCAACGTGTCATTTTTTTTTTCCTATGGGCACCTATTTACTGTCTTGTAATTTCCATAAGGGTACCATCTGTATTTATAAAAGAATTATCTTTGTGGTGATCTAGCAATCTACAAACAACGGTGATATTTAACTTTTCTTAGGAGATCAATTGTAGAATTAAGTTAAAGGATTTATAAGTCTCTTTTTCAGGATGAACCTTAAAAGGACTTATTCATACATCTCTGTGATGTTGGAAGCACTTGAAACAACAAAATATGTAATTTTGATTTATTAAAATATAAAGTTCTGGATCTTGACATGTACATTTTTAATCAAGCATAATGAGCCTCTACTATAAAGTTCAGTAAAACAATAATAAGTAAAATATTTTCTTTGTTCCATTTTAGCTGAAAGGGTGGGTTAATTTTCAATGTGATCTGGTTTGGTGCCCTATGGCTCAGACAGAACCCATTATTAACCAAGGTCACTGCTATGAGGTCAATCAGCATCCAGTCAGCTAACTCAGTTATAACACATGGTTAAACCCTCTCTTGTCCAGTGTTTAATGATGGCCTTGCACATGCATGTTGCTGGTCCAGTGATGGCTAATCATGTGAGTGGAGATCAGCCAGCAAACCCCCTACCACTGATGGAATCAGAAACTCATAATAGATGCTCTTATATTGGGCACAGATTTCATAGATAAGTAACACAAGGTGCATGCAGGAACAAATTTGTTTAAAGGGTTTCTATGGCTACCAAACAGGACCTCAGAGAGAACAATCTTTGGTTTTACAAAGGTATATAGTTTCAGTTTTGCATAAATCCAAAAAAGTAAAATGCATGTCAAGAGAATCAATCATAGACAAAAATGTCACTGTTTGTCAAGATGCAAATTTCTTCACTAATAATTGCTTTGTAAACTTAATTTTAAGCAATATTTAAAATAATTCTGATTAAAATATATGGATGTATTAACAAAATTAAAAAGCGAAACACAAGCTAATAGTTATACTTCATTGATTCACTATTTAATCTGTACATATTTATGGAGTTCCTACTATATGAAGTACTGTCGTAAGAACCAGGTATAGTGAAGAACAGAATACACATAGTCAGCCCCTTCCCTCATGGAGCTTCGTTTTTTTAAAACAAAGTATGTGTAAATGAACAAGTGAGTGGAAATTTATGAAGTTATATTTGTGATTGAATTAAGATATGTAACTACTCTCTCTCTCTAATATAGTTTTATTGCTTTTAAAATCTAAATTATGTATTTCTTTTAAATAATTTGATAATGTACCAGCACCAGGAAGTAATCTTTCTGGATTTTGGGTTTTGTATGTTTTGTTTGTTTTGATGCTTGTTTTTGGTCATTGAAATGTCAATATTTGACATAATGAATTTAATGAATTTTTACGACCAAATTTTTGGAATGTATTGATAAAATGGAGAATTTTCAGGGAAGTGTTAAAACAAGAATATTTGAGAGTGGAAAAATGGGTCTTCTTGGGGAAGGATAAGGAATCGGAGTCACTTATCTCAAGAAGTGACTTGATTATTATCTCTATAGAACGAACACATAAGAGAATGAACCCTGGTATTCATGTCAGATATAAGATGGTGATTTGTTCTGAAATGTATTTGAAATCATTGTACTGTATGATAATTTGAGTTCTACATTCAAATCTTAGCTCTACTACTGTGTAGAGAGAACCTCTCCACATCTCAGTCACTTTATTTATAAAAGGGACATTTTACATAGATTACGTGAGTATAATAAAAGTATATTACTTAGCGTGTAGTCTTTAATCACTGTTAGCTGCCTTCATCATCACACTTTATTATCATCATCATCGTTGTCACACAAAAAAACTCAAGGCCTGTTGTAATAAAGGGCAGCTTTGGTCTCCTGCTGACAATCACAAAGGAAGCTGGTAACAGTCTATACTGAGCAACAGGAATTTAATTCAAAAGTCCTCAGTTCAAGGCCTAGCTCTTCCAGTGTTAGCTTGTACAAACCTGTATAAAGCGCTTAAACTTCTGAGTGTCAGTTTTTCCAGCTCTAAAATGGACATAATAGAACTTAACTATGAGATAATATATGTAATAATTAATTTTGAGTGTCAACTTGACTGGGCCATGAGGTAGGTACCCAGCTCTATGGTTAAAAATTATTCTGGGTGTATTTATGAGAGTGTTTCTGGATAAGGTTAACATTTGAATCAGTAGACTGAGTACAGCGTATTGCCCTCCTCAATGCAGGCTGTGCTCCCATCCAATCTCTTGAAGACTTGAATAGAACAAATAGCTTCTCCTGCCTTCAGATTCAGACTGGAATTTACACCATCTGCTATCTTGATCCCTCTGCGTTGTCCTTCACTGGAACTTACACGACTGGATCTCCTGGCTCTCAGGCCTTCAGACTCCAGCTCTTGGGACTTCTCAGCCTTGATAATCACATACATCAATCCCTTATAATAAACCAACCTCTCTCTCTCTCTCTCTCTCTCTCACTCTCTCTCTGTGTGTGTGTGTGTGTGTGTGTATGTGTGTAAAATCAGCTCTTGGCTGTTTCTCTAGAGAACCCTGAGTAATATAATATATTTAAAAAGAACCAGCATATAAATTATTTCATTAAATGTAGGGCACTACTAATTTTATAGAAATACATATTGTGGCAATAGTCTATCATAAATGATTTCTTATTTTAACCACCCAGGATAAAAATTCCCAGAAAGATTATGAACACGAATTTCAGCTTAACCATTCACTACATAGATAAAATCTCTTTAATTCTCTGTGTGCCAATTACCTGGTCAGGAAAAAGGAAAGTAGTATAACTTGTGAGGATTACAAATGTAATGTGCAAAGTGTCCAGAAAAGGGTCTAGCATGCTGAAGATATCCACTGATTGGCAGCTCCTATTCCTTTTGGTCAAACCATGATTTAGTAAATTCCATTTTTGGTATGTCTAAACTCTTAATATGAAGAGTTTTACAGTTTAAAAGTTTACAGTTTAAAACTCTTAAAATGAAAACCATTACAAATAACCTTTGGATTATCTTTACATAATTCTTTATGGTTTGGAGGAAAAAAATCTATAAAAACATAAAATACCCAGGGTGTCAAATATACGGTATAATCATTTTGTATGATCATGGCTAATACGGTTCAATCTAAATTGCAGTCTCATATTTGACATAATTATACATAACCAAACACTAATAAAAATTGCTGCCTTATATTTCAAATTGGTAATTATGGTAGTAAACATTAACAACATGTCAGATATAAGATGGTGATTTGTTCTGAAATGTATTAGAAATCATTATACTGTATAATAATTTTAATTACAGTTTGGTAGCAAGAGAGCATGCAGTGGTCTACTGCTCTAGTGCATCATGGGAACTGGCAGCCCTTCCATGCAGCCCTCACTCTTACTCCTGTTGTTCAAGTTCAAGAAATGTACAATGCCTCCTCCACCTTTAAATAGTGGACTGAGTTTCCTCTGCACAATCAGCATATCATGAGATTTGGAGTCATTCTTCCAGGATTAAATCCTTGTCCTTTTTTTTTTTTTTTTTTTTGAGACAGAGTCTCGCTCTGTGGCCCTGGCTGGAGTGCAGTGGTGCAATCTCAGCTCCACCACCCAGGTTCACGCCATTCTCCTGCCTCAGCCTCCCAAGCAGCTGGGACTACAGGCACCCGCCACCACTCCAGCTAATTTTTTTGTATTTTTAGTAGAAACAGGGTTTCACCATGTTAGCCAGGATGGTCTCAATCTCCTGACCTCGTGATCCGCCCACCTCAGCTTCCCAAAGTACTGGGATTACAGGTGTGAGCCGAGTTCAAATCTCGGTGGGTCCTTTTACTTTCTAGTCATACGAACTGGGCTAAAGGTAAGTTCTCTGTGCCTTAGATTCCTGTTCTTTAAAATGGAAAACATAGTAGTACCCACCTCGGAGGGGTATTGTTACAACAAAAGCAGATTATTCCGTGTGTAGTACTTAGTCTAGCACCTGGAACGTGGTAAGTCCTCAATACATCTATGTATTGAGAGAGACATGTACGTATATACATGTATGGTATACATACTTGTTACTATATTATACTAACACTCAGATCATTCATTTTCCTAAACTTTTAAGATCTTGGTCTTCATAAAAGTGACCAAGTGTTCTGTTCAAGGTGGAGGTGTGCTGACTGTTAGCTTCTGTCTCTCAGGGACTGCATTCTTCAAAACGCATTGGGTTTTCTCCTCTATTGACTCCTTCCATGTTTTCTCCATCTCCTTTTTCTCACTCAGTGCTGAGTCCATGGGATGATGCTATGTTCTTCCTACATATTTTCACCTCTGTCTTTAGCTCATGTGGGATATGATGAGGTTTCTCTTCAAATAATCTGATCAATCTTTTATTCTTTAATTCACAGTACCTTAGGATTTTGAGCATTATTCCTAACACTTATCCTCTCTTGAGCCCTTCCTATTGTCTCTAACGATCGCCTTTAAGTATGGATCCAGGATACACCCTGTGCTCTACCCATAATGCTGGAGAACCACTGAGGAGGCTTCATTCCCTAACAGGTGAGTACAAGTGCCATGAAATTCCCACCTCCACCCACATCATACCTCCCTGACTTACCTGATCACTAGGCCCCAATTTAGAAATTTAATACCCTTCCCCCACAACAAAAAGAAAAAAAAATCTTGTGTGAAATTCATTATTCTAACATAAGAACCAATTGTTTATTCAGAATTACCCATTTCCACCCCTTTTTAAAATTCTCTGGGCCTTACTACGTATTTGCACAACTTTTCCAGTTCCAAGGTCCTCACACAACGTCATCATAAAGCATCTTTCTTTTCTACATTTCCATACTGTTTCAGGTAAAATATTCAGGGGAACAGACCAGACTGCTAATTAAGGAATTGTCTGAAACCACCATGAACCACATTTCCACTGGTGCAATAAGCAAAGACTCTTCATTAAAATCACTGTCCTCTGTAAGGGAAAGCTGTTTCCAGTGCAATAGATCTAATTCACAGGTGTGATCATGCAGACCCAGGTACAGTATTCATTATTAACTTAAAAAGTATGCCAAATCAATTAAAAACCATTTTAAAGGGAAGGAATAAAATTTAGTTCTACCTAACTGCAGCTCAGCTCTAATTTATCTTCCAGCCACTTTCAAGGGATTTTACTTGGTTCTTAATCTAACATTCATTGGAAAGGGTAATTCTCATGAAATTACAATGGCATCTCTTGCATCGTTTAATGCAAATGTTCCCATTCTTCGGAAATGGAGAGCAGCTTCTCCAATAAAGACTCCCTTCGAAGAGTAAAGTGGGAGAGCTTGGGGAGCTGCTTGAGAAGAATAAAACATTGCATTTCAAAAGCTGCTCAAATTTAAAACTCTGCCCGCATCACTATGACGAATTGTATTCCAAATATAGGTTATTCACCACATGTTTGTTATAAGGCGAGGCATATGAATTCCTGCCGTGTCTTTCTTTACAAACATATCAAGACTTGTGAACCCTTAATGAAATGCAGCATTTTAGAGGCAAGGGAAGCTACAAAGACACCAGAAAGAAGAGGCTCTCTTTCCTGGGACCGGGACCTTCTTATGTTAGTGATGGTTCCCATTATCAGAGACACTGTATCATCTCAGAAACAAGTGGGGCTTTAGAGTCATTGAGTCCAGCCACTACAGCTTACAGATGAAGAGACCAAGACCTGAAAGAGAATGAGAATTTTCCTAAGTGTCAGGGCTGGTTAGAGACAAAAATAACCAGGCCCAGGTCTCACCTGCCCAGTCCAAGGCACCTTCCAATAGTGTTGTATGGACGAGACTCTAAAATAGCTTTTGCCCCCTTGAGGCTCTTTTTTTTTGTTTTTTCTTTGTTTGTTTGTTTGTTTGTTTGTTTTTGAGACAGAGTTTCACTCTTGTTGCCCAGGCTGGAGTGCAATGGCATGATCTCGGCTCACTGCAACCTCCGCCTTCCAGGTTGAAGCGATTCTCCTGCCTCAGCTTCCTGAGTAGGTGGGATTACGGGCACCCGCCACCACGTCCGGCTAATTTTTTTTTTTTTATGTATTTTTAGTAGAGATGGTGTTTCACCATGTTGGCCAGGCTGGTCTCAAACTCCCGACCTCAGGTGATCTACCGCCTCAACCTCCCAAAGTGCTGGGATTACAGGCGTGAGCCACCGTGCCTGGCTGGGGCACTTTTTTAAAGTCCTGTGGGGCACCAACTTCTTGATAATCAGATAAAAGTTACATAAATTTGGAAATGAATTTATCCCAGTATCATATTTCTACTCATGCTACAGAAGTTAGTTGGGCTGATTTTACATTCCTCAACTTTTTTAACCAAGAAGTACAATCCTTCTCATTTGTTAATTCATATTCTCTCTTTTAGGTAAAGTGTCATTGTTCACTGGTCACCGAAGTCCCAAGCAGAGGATATTCTACTGCTTGGTTAGAGACAAAGTACAAAGGGATAGAGTACTTCCTACTCTATCCCTTCCTAGTATAGGGCTTGCTGGTATGGCCAGAACACAGAAGTCTACCCTGGTTTTACTGTAAAGCAGAGGCCAGCAAACATTTTCTATAAAGGGCCAGATAGTGATGATGATTCTAGGCTCTGTGGGCCACCTGGTCTCCTTCGTAGCTACTCAATTCTGCTGCTGTAGTAGAGAAGCAGCCATAGACAATATATAAACAAATGAGCATGGCTGCGTTCCAATAAAACTATTTATCTACACTGAAATTGAATTTCATATCATTTTCATGTGTCATGAAGCATTACTCCTCCTTTGATTTTTATTCAACCATTTAAACATGCAAAAACCATTCTTAACTGAGTTATACAAAAATTGGCAGCAGCCAGATTGGTCTTATCTGCCATAGCTTGCCAACCCTTGGTTTAGGGAGATGAAAGAGACCACCAAAAAGACAAATTCCTTTTGCTACCCAGTTGCTCCCTTTTTAAGCTGCTATTGGCCCTCACCTAGCAAATCCACATTTTTTTTTTTAATTAAATGTGCATGTTTTCCATTTGTGTCCCATGGGTAATGGTTCACTAAGGTTATACCCTCCTTGCTAACGACCAATAACCACACAGGTTTCCTGGGTGGAGTATCTTCCTCCATGTGAAATATAACTAAAAGGACCAAGAAACTTTGCCACTAAGAAATAGTCGTGATACCATTGTTACACCAATCAGATGAAAGAGAAACATCTATTCAGAGGATAGTCTTATGCTTTCTACAACCCGGATTCTTAGCCCTCACACGGGAAGCACTGCTTCAATTTTGGAAAAAAAATTTTAGTTTCACATATGGCCAATATCAGCACCAACAAATCAATCATTTGAAATTATTATCAATCTTTTGTCTGTACAATCAAGTAAGTAGGAGCGTGCTATTTAAATACGTTTACACACAGCACAACTCTACTGGCATCAGCACATTACAAAAACCAATTTTCTTACATCAACTTCTATCTACTTCTAATTCTGTAGCATAGCTCTGGGGAGTTGCTACAAGGTCTGTGTAAACTGAAAATCTAAATAACATTATGACGCCTATTACAGAACTAATTTATAATCTAATACCCCAGTTGAATTTAATATCCTATTTATTTATTCAAGCAAGATATCTGGAAAAATATGTCACATCATAATGTAGTTGTTATGAAAATGGAAAAATAAGGCAGAATTTTAGAGAAAGCATGATAATTGCTAGGGACAGGTATGAGCAAGAATTTCAGAGCCCCTCACATGAGGAAGAGGTAGGAACCCTTTAATAAATAGGATTTTTACTTTATAATGCAATTATTGTCAAATTTAGTATTTTACATCAAATTTACAACTTTAAAATGTGATTCCTATTAATGTTATCTGCTCAGAGCTAGTGCAGCATAAAACTGTTGGCCAAGAGACGCCACCTCATCAACTGTCTTTAACAACTCCATTCCCATCCTGGATGGAAGAACTGAGCTTTATGGCAGCATTTATAAGCATGCACTGCCAATACAAATGCACAAGTGATATGCATATATATAATACACACAGGCTAATGGGAAGAACTATAGAGCTGCTTCTCTGAATACTAAGTTTCATACTGATTTCTGCACCTAAGATAAAAGGAGGGAAGGGAGAAAGAATTGAAGGAAAGGAGGGAAGGAAAACATGACATTTGACATTGCAAAGCTACGGAAAGCATAAATATAAAAACACTACAAAGTGGTCATTACACCCTATAGATGGATGCTTTTAGCCATCCAGGAAGCAGAGGGAGGACTTAATGAAAGTTTAGTGGGGCTCAACAGTACATTTACACTAGAGTTCCCAAGACTCAAAGAAAGGGCAGCAGCCACCTTCAATCACCTGAATCCCTCCAGTAAACAAGGAAAATGCCTACCACTTGTTTTCTCTTGAGATAGAAGCCATGATTACAGCTGCGGGAGTAGCTCAAAGTCACATTTTCAGAAAAGGAACTAAGACACAAAGCTCCAGGTCCTGTAAGTCCACATGTATCCAGGTGCACAACCACACAAATGCATGCGTGCCTACCCTCACACTGGTGACTTCCATCCCTACACAACTGCAGAACAAGCATCTGTCTCCACACAAGGTCTCAGACATAGAGGTCCTTGAGTCCTATTCTAAACCTGCGTGTCTGGATTGCCAGTCCTACTCTTGACTGCCTGTATTTTTAATGCGTTCCCCAGTTATTCTTCAAAGTTTAGGAACCAATGGCCTTTGTGATCATATTTGAGAGGCATCTGAGAAGAGCTCTTTGCTCCCGAAATTATTACAACACTACTTTCTCAATACCCTGGAATCCCATAATTAGCAATTCATTCTTTGCCTCTTAAAGGTTTTCTGGTCTCCAAGGGTACGAAAATTAAACTCAAATATACCTAAGAGAAGAAATAGCTTAAGTCCTCTTATCAGATGATGTCTTGTTAGATACTGAAGCCCTGCAGAAATTAAACAAGGCAAGCCCAAAAGGGCAAGAAAAAGACTCATAAAAGGAAAGTATCGAACACATGTGAGTAGACCCAGTCCTGCACAGACACATATGTGGAGTCTAGGATCACATATAACCCCTGAGCAAAATGATGAATATCAAGCATCAGGCACCTCAGCTCCACGTAGCTCTTCTGAGTACAGATCGCCCTCAAATTCAGGCTCCTAAGGTGTTCCAGGATGTACTCAGGTCCAAACAGGGATACCTTCAAAGGTATCCATTTGTAAAAACACACACACGTAGACTTTAGGGATTTTTGGATTTTGCTTTTTGTTTGTTTTGAGGCAGGGTCTTGCTCTGTTGCCCAGGCTGGAGTGCAGTGGCATGCTCACAGCTCACTGCAGCCTCAACCTCCTGGGCTCAAGCAATCCTCCCACCTCAGCCTCCTACAAGCACACACTACCATGTACAGCTAATTTTTGTATTTTTTATAGAGATGGGGTTTCACCATGTTGCCCAGGCTGCACATGTAGACTTTGATAGAAGAGTCATGCTCTCTCCTGACAGATGAGCCTCCTCTGGTTGCTTACTTTCTCCAAATATACAGTTGGCCCCCAACTGTTTCCCAAGCAGCCCTCCAAGTGTAGACTCTGTCTCACTCCTCTTCTTGCCCCCACCCCTCCAACAGTGTCAGCTCAATTAGGATGCTGCGTGGGAACTATGAAGACTGTCTCTTCCTTGACCATTTTAGTTGCTCTCTGTGAAGCTATACATATGCAACAGAAACCCAGCTCAGCACTCTATTGATTATTACCTATAAATCTAGCTGCTCATAAAAAGACTCCATGAAATACAATCCAGGGACATAAATCTCTCTAGGCGAGATGAAATCTGATGGGAAATAAAATTCCCTCATTTCATTTATTTCCTTGTTTAAAAGACTAACTTTCTAATCAGCTACAAACATTAACATGAGCTGGCAGGGGGGTTGAGGACAGAGTACCAATTTGGGGGTCAGGACAGGAGAGCAAATGCTGCTCCTGTCACTCATGGGTTATGTGTCATCAGTAAGTAATTTACCCTCTCTGAGCTTCAGTTTTGTCATCTCTAAAAGAAGGATAATAAGGGGTGGGTGTGGTGGCTCATACCCGTAACCCCAGGGCTTTGGGAGGCTGAGGCTGGAGGAACGCTTGAGGCCAGGAGTTTGAGACCAGCCTGGGCTACACAGCAAGATCTTTGCTCTACAAAAATTTTGAACATAAGACCGGCATGGTGGCTCATGCTTGTAGTCCCAGTTACTCAAGAGTCTGGGCTCACTTGAGCCCAGGAGTTTGAAGCTGCCATAAGTTATGATTACACCACTGCACTCCAGCCTGGGTGACAGAGCAAGACCCTGTCTCAGAAAAAAAATAAAAATAAAAATTGAAATAAAATAAAATAAGATGAAAAATAAAAGAAAGACAATAAATTCTTTTGCATGGCTTGAGATTAAATTAGATATACTACAATGTACCAAGCATAATTTAGGAGCTCAAGATGGTAGCTGTTATAAGCACCCCATCTATACCTTTAAAAGGAACTTATTATCTAGAAAAATAATCCATACTTTCTTGTCTCAAGTCCAAGTGATGGCAAATAAGATGTATTTATTTATTCAACTAACATTTATTGAGCACCAACTATGTTTCAGACTTTGTCCTAGGTACTGGGAATTTGTCCACCTCTAGTTATAAATGGTTATGTGCAACACTTAAGGCTACACATAAGAAAAAACAGACAGTGGACAAATTTTTTTTGCAAAAAGTTATGTACTGCACACAGGCTCAGTCCCTTCTGGTTTTCATGATTTTTGAAAAAGCATGCCCATTCTCTTGAAGCCTCAGAGACCTTCACCCCAACTCCTTCCCTTTGTTCTCGTGGCTCCAAGCAAAGGTCAGCTTTGATTTTCCACACCATGTTGCTATTTTGACTTAACAAACTGACAAATCCCTACACTGTGAGCTTTGTAAGGAAAACAACAAAGTCGTATGATTTTTTTTACTTCCCCCTCACCAGAAGTGTGTCTGCACACAGTAGTCAAACCACACGACTGAACCTCTGTTTCCAGAACAGAAAGCGTCCACATCAACACCCTCCTCTAGGTCACTCTTACTCACCAGAAAGTCAGCCCCTGATCTGAAGCAGCTGAGTCCCAGATACGTATTCCCACAGCAAAAATATTAAATAGAAACTGTTTGTTCCTGGACCAAGAAGGAAAGCTTACAAGGCTGAGGAAAAGGTTGGTGTTAGCATTGTCACTTCAGCGGGCCAGCAAAATTTGCCACCACTTTTTTCCGTCTAACCTTTTTGGCCTTCCAATTCTATACTTCCATGGTCCAACCACATGGTACAAAAACACATTCCACTCTGTTCCAACCTGCTTGAACAATCAAAGGGTATTTGGCTTGAGTGAATCCAAAGCCTCTCCGTTTTGCTTTTTCCCGCTACAAATATGTGGTGCAGATAAATGAGAAGCCTTGAGTTGACCAAATGCCGGGAAAAGAGCAATGCAAGATTTAGGAGTCATGAGAAAGAAGGAATATAAACCTATTAACTGATCCTTGTACAATCCCAATCTTGGGTCACATGTAGGGAAGTTTGGAGCTGGAGAAATAGAACATGGGAGTGTTCAAGATGATGGAGAAAGAAGTAACAGGGGGGAGAAAAAAAAAGATCCTTCTATCTTGAATTCTGTAGAGAGGCAAGCATTTGTTATCGTTGTGTCTAGCTCTCAAACCAAAAAAAGTAAAATCAAACAAACAAAGAATTCACCAGCCAGAACCAGGCAGACTCTCCCGCGTTGATTCACACATGGTCTTCTCACTCCCCACTCCTGCCACAGATGGTGACAAAGCTCCACTGACACACGCAGCACCCTCAGGCACTGAAACTTCCTCCGCAGTCCCCCTGCAAGGGTGACTGACTGTCACGCTCTCGGCTGGCATGGGGCAATCTCTGCCACCCCCCTTCTTGTCTCTGCTCCCATCAAAATGGCACATTGTTAGAAATGTGCTCAGGATGTGCAATTTGGGGCAGATAGTTGCTGGAGTTCCCATATGCTTAAGGTACATAACTGGGCCACTGAGAAAAGGGAATTTAAGCATTCTAGAAAACAGCAGGAGAGCAAATTGGCCTTTCCCTCTGAGAGCTATTATTAGAGAGGCCCAGCCCAATTCAGCCAGAAAGCCAATATCTAGCCCATCCGCTCTTTCTCGCAACAATGCCCCACACAACCCGCCCCCTTTCAAATAGAACTGCCCTGATGCATCCCAGTCAGACACACGTCTCATCTTTAATGTTAACCACTGGCTTGCAGAGATCAGTGGAAGCGTCCCTTCTCATAGAGCAACTCGACAGTCCAAAGTTTAATTCCACATAATACGGAGAACTCACGGAACATGGCATTACATTTGATTTGTACTCGTGGAATTTGGCAGCCTGCTAGCTCTTCTCTCTGTGTACCTGCTGAAGTCACAGCTGCTGCCTAAACTTTGTAAATAAATGCTAAACAAATGCCAAATAAAGAAACCAACTTCCCAGGAAGCAGAAAGGGCAGGAGATCACAGTTTTTGTTCTCAGAAATATGCTGTGACCTGCTTCAGAGCTGCATCCTGAAAGCTTAGGTGTGTCTCTGCTGTCCTGTGTCTTGGAAGCTCTTTTCCCTCTGGAAGGAGGGAGAGAAGAAGAAAGGAAGGAAAGGAGGGAGGAAGGAAGGGAAAGAAGGCAGAGAAAGAGAAGGGAAGGAGAGAGGAAAGAAAAAAACTTCTATTATCTGTCTCCCTGCTAATGAGTAGAAAATAGTGGTCGGAAAGATAACACACAGCTTTATTATTTCTTAGAGCACACATATCTATGAAAAGTAGAGATTTTGTAGTCAATTTTTTTAGTGGACTTAATCTCCAATGGTGCAATGAAAGTTAATGAGAAAATGGGTTTCATTCCATTTGATCCCCAAGTTTTCAGGCATGTATCCATTGAAAATGTGAAGACACTTTTGTTGTTCCTTGTCTTTGGCATTCTGGGACACATTTCTCAAAAGCAACTTCTTGCTGAAGCCTTATAAAGTTAATAACTCAAGACATTCTGGCATGTGGCAGTCCATGTTCTCTTGGGTACAAGTAATGAACAACCGAATCAACCAACCAAAGCTGGAGAAGCCCAGCATGTTTCATCATGGGTAGAAATATGCTTTATGAGTGGGCTGTCAGGCAGCCACCTCCATTTCCCAGCTTATCTCAAGGGATACATCTAACCCATATAAAAGATTAGGAACTAGAAGGAGGTATAGGCTTGACATGTGGCATATACATGACTTACAGCTCACCTCTGCCATTCAGATTCTGGCTTCTTGTGACTTAAGCCAAGGAAATTCAGTAACAATGATGAAACTTACAGCTACCTGTCTCAGTCTGTTTTGTGTTGCTATGTAGGAATACCTGAGGCTGGGTAAATTAAAAAGAAAAGAGGTTTATTTGGCTCACAGTTCAGCAGACTGTACAGGAAGCATGGCATCAGCATCTACACCTGGTGAGAGCCTCAAGCTCTTTCCACTCACGGTGGAAGATGAAGAGGAGACGGCATGTGTAGAGATCACACAGTGCGAGAGGATCTCACAGAGACAGGAGTGAGGCGCCAGGCTCTTCGTGACTTCCAGTTCTCACGGGAACCAATACAGCAAGAACGCACCCCAGAGAGAGGGCATTAATCTACTTATGAAGGATCCACCCCCATGACCACAACACCTCCCATTAGGCCCACCTCTGACATTGAAGATCAAATTTCAATATGAGGTTTGAAGGGGACAAAAACCGAAATCATAACACTACCATTTATTGATACTTACTATACAGCAGGCTCTGTGCAATAGCACTTTATTTCTTGTCTTCCCCCAACAAACCAGAATTTCCATGAAGGGCAGAGATCATGCCTCTGTTTCCCCACACCCTTTTGTTTTTCTTTTGGCTTGCTGTTGTCCCTACCACATAATAATGACTAACACTTACATAGCACTAACTAGGTGCCAGACACATTCTAAGGACTTTACATAGAGAAACTTAGCAAATTCCCACAACAAGCCTATAACGTAGATACTCTTATCTCTGATGCAACAACTGAGGCTCAAAGGGCTTCAGCAACTTGTCCAAGGAAGCATTGAAACCAGAATTCTAACACAGATCTTCTGGTTCCAGAATCTATGCTTTTAACCTCTTGCTATTATAGGATGTTTATTACATCAATAAACATTTTTTGAATGAAAGAAAGATTTCATGTGAACATTACAGCAACTGAACGGGGCAAATAAGATGATTCCTATCTACCAATTAGGAAACTGAGACTCAGGGTGGTTAAGCAACTTGCCCTAGGTCACATAGTTGTACAGAATGAGGAGTCCACACAGGTCTTTCTGGCATGGAAGCCCATGATCTTGAAATAACTATGGTATTATATAACCATGTAACCAAGCAATTCCCTAACCTACACTTTGAGTCAGTGGCTCCACTTCTGCATCTTGTCAATAACAGCATCTATTTCTGCACACAAAGAAACTTGTTTAATAAAGCAGATATAACTCTTTAGGGGTTGGAGTGTGTGGTTTTTGTTGCCCCCAAATCAGCTGTATAACAAAAAGAAATGCTGTATTTTAGGTGACGAGTGAAAAATGGGTCAGGCAGCTCTCTGATTTCATAGGAACCTGTCCATCAGAGCGTGTCACTGATGAGGACTTTATCTGTATGGTTAATTCTGTAAGGAACATCTCCATGGGTAGCTCTGAACATTTCTTACTCAGTATTGGAAACACTTGGTGCCAAGCAGCACAGGGCCTAGTGACGTTGATGACACATTGTGGCTAAATCAAGCACCTCGTCCCTCTCTTTCATCCAGGCACAGTCGTGTGAGTCAGTGAGGTCTTCCTCAGCCATGGAAAACTTTTACCCTTTTTTCCAGCACTTGCTCTGGCTGCTTGCTCCTAAATTACTGTTCTTCCATCTGATTATTTTTCTTCCATATACACCTGTCACCCAACTTTTCATTTTTTAAAAAGTTTTAAAAATTTATTATTCCTGAAGCGAGAACCTGAGAATAAGCGGGCGATTAACAGAATCATTTGACTGACCTTCAGGGGACCCAACCGTAGGTGATTGATGAAATGGCTACAGGTTTAAGCAGAAGGTCAGCTTCAATAATACGGTGGTTACTTCCCATGCTCCTTACAAATCAACTCAGTCGCTGGCCTTCACTTCTCCTTTGCAAGATTTTTAAGGTGAAGACATATGACTGATTCCTCTACAAGCCACCTCCTTGTGAGGCTCACTATGTAGTGACAAAGACATGGTGGTGGTATTTGATCCAAAAAGATCATGATCTAACATCAGACATGATTGTTCTTGACCACCAAGGTTCACTGTCAGTTACTTTTCCACCCTATCCATGTCGACCTCCCACTGGGTTATGGCAGGAGGTTACTTGGATGGTAGTCCTCACTGCACCACCAACTAGCCATGCTGTGGGATCCATCCCTGCTTCCCCTTTCTCACATTTAAAGTGGGGGTCATACCACCTACCCTACCCACCTTCAGGTATTTAATACATGAAAGTTCTAATTGGTAGCATTTGAACTTGAAAGAGGGAACAAAAGAAGGAAAAGGCTTCATTTACATTTTTTTCAGCAACTTTTAAGCGTTAGTAATAGAGAACTCTTTAACCTGATGAACATTTAAGAGGATAGTTCAGCTTTTCTTTAGAAAGTAGACCAATAAATAGAAAGAATGATAACAACCATCAAGGGGCCACTGCATGATTTTGCCTGCATCATCTCAGTGAGTCCCCAAAGGAATCCTATAAAATCAAGGCAGTGGAGAGTGGTTAGATGCAGGGGCCCTTGGCCCATACTACCTAGATGGAAATGCTGGTTCACCCACTGACTGGCTGTGTGACCTTGGGCAAGTCATTTAATTCACCTTGCTTCAGCTCTGTACACACAGAAAGGGAATAATGACACTCAGCTCTCAGACTGCTGAAAGGATTAAACAAGTCAATATGTATAAAGTATTTGAACGGGTCTTGGCCCATGACTAGGGCTCAAATAAGCATTGCATATCAGTATTACTGTCATTAATCCAGCTTTACAGATGGGGAAACTGAGGATTGGGGAGGCTACTTAAAAGGCATACTCAGGCTGGTCACAGTGGCTCATGCCTGTAATCCCAGCAGCACTTTGGGAGGCTGAGACTGGTGGATCTCTTGAGGTCAGGAGTTCAAAACCAGCCTGGCCAACATGGTGAAACCCCGCCTCTACTAAAAATACAAAAAAAAAAAAAAAAAAAAAATAGCCGGGCGTGGTGGGGGGTGCACCTGTAATCCCAGCTATTTACTCAGGAGGCTGAGGCAGGACAATTGCTTGAACCCAGGAGGTGGAGGTTGCAATGAGCCAAGATCACGCCACTGCACTCCAGCCTGGGCGACAGAGCGAGACTCCGTCTCAAAACAAACAAACAAACAAAAAACAAAACATGCGTACTCAAAGTCATGACTATTGAGTGGAAAGCAACATGGGGATTTGAACTAGGCAGTCTAACTGCAGAGCCCAAGTTCTTAACCACTCCATTCACTTCTTCCTAGGGTCAATGTTTACTTGTGAGTTCCTTAGCCTTATGAAATCAATTTAAAATGGACATTTTGAAGGGAAAAGGGCTTCAAAGGGGCAGTCCAGTGTCAAGTCAGGAATACAGGGAGGTGTGCGCCCCATTGTAACTCCAGTGGGGAAGGAGTTACCCAAAGCTTCACAGACTTAGGGACAGCTCTGCCCTTCACCCCAGACTCTCTACAAAGAAATGAACTTTCCCAATATGTCTCTGCCCTGAAGCAGGATATAACAGAAGAGTATTCATTCCTTAGAAAAGAAAGAAGAAGCCCGGGTGCGGTGGCTCATGCCTGTAATCCCTGCACTTTGGGAGGCCGAGGCAGATGGATCATGAGGTCAGGAGTTGGAGACCAGCCTGGCCAGCATGGTGAAACCCTGTCTTTATTAAAAATACAAAAAATTAGGTGGGCATGGTGGCAGGTGCCTGTAATCCCGGCTACTTGGGAGGCTGAGGCAGGGGAATCGTTTGAACCCAGGAGACGGAGGTTGCAGTGAGCCGAGATCGTGCCAGTGCACTACAGCCTGGGCAACAGGGCGAGACTCTGTCTCAAAAAAACGTAAAAAAGAAAGAAGAAGTTAAAAAAAAAATCATGCATTGAGGCAAAGAGGGCATGAGCTAGGGTTGTATGCAGCCCTTTTGTTCTCATGAGAACTTTGCATTGATAAAGTTAGTCTTGGACAGAGGAAGGAGATGCTGTTGCCTATACAAAGCTTCCCAAACAAATGTTTCCCCGCTGATGTCTTACTAGTCATGGTTTATGCTTTTGCATTAAGCCTGTATCCATCAAGTCCTCCTCTTTCAAACTACAAATATGTTCTAGGTAAGTAAGAAATTAAATTCTGGTCCCTGGTACTGCCTGTGTTCCTCAGATCCTTTTTCCACATGGCAAGATACACAAGCACATGGATGTCCTCAGAAAGGAACGAGGAATAAGAAGGTGAAAGAGGGCTGTAAAAAAACAGGTAGGGGAAAAGCCTTCAAGATTCTCTCAAACAGAAGTGACATGACTTGATGTTTCATGGTAGAGAAGAAAACGTGGTGCTTACTATGGGGAGTGTTCTCATGTACTACGGATTATGAAATTGAGCTTCAGAGAGGTTAAATGACTTGCTCAAGATAACACAGCTAACAAGGAACAGAGATGAGATTTGAACATGTTTCTCTCCAAATCCCATAATCTTATCCCCATAGCCTCTGCCTCTCTCTGTTAAACTACCTACTCTTGCAACTCAGGTATCACCTTGGGTCTCCCTGTTTCTAAATCAGAATCTGTGCTCAACCATTTCTCTGCAGGTCACTGGGTTTACAAACTTTTCTCCCTCATATATATTCTTCATTTCCCACCACTTCCAATGCAGTCATGAGGATAAAATATGTGATTTCGTTTCTCCCCATAATTTCTCTTCTAGAAGGCTATGGCCACAGTCAGCAGCAGCAGTGGTTGCACTGAAGCTTAAGAAAAAGCGAAACTATTAAGCCACAGTTCATCCCTCTTCAACTACTCTGCCCAAACTTTCAGAGAAAACAATGGTCGTATTACAGCAGCAATCCCCTGAGGTTCAACCAGCACCCAAGAGCAAAATCCCTGAACCCATACAGGCTTTCCCTCTCTCCCTCTTTTACCAATTCTCTGCATGCAAGCATGTCTCAGTGGGAAAATATCTGCTATGAAAGAGAACAGGTGAATGATATGTTCAATTGTCCAAGCAGTCAGTGCCCAGAGAACAAAATAGAGTCTTAAAGTCATGATATGGCTTTTGCTACTGGGGGAAAGTTGTCCAAAGCTACAGGCTTCTACTCACAGAGGGAAAGGTATAGAATTGTCTACTCCTTAGTCTTGCTCTTCTCTCCTGCTAATAGCAACCACTTCCCATGATAGAGACTGAAAATACCTAATATTTATTTTCCCAGCCTGCCTTACAACTAAGATATCATTACGTGTCTTAATCATGACCACAAAGATCTGAGGGGAAAGTCCTGTAAGTGGCTCCCAAGAGAAGCTTATCTCCCTGATCAACAGATGCCTCGGAAGAAACTCTCTTTCCTAGAAGCCTTTGGATTTGAGTGTGTGATGCCAGAGCAGCCATCCAAGCCCAAGGACCAGCCAACGCACAGAAGATGGCTGAGTGAAGGCACAGAGAGAACCTGGGCCCAGATGCCATCGTTGAATCTCTGATCCAATTCTGAAACCACCTTTCCTCCACACTCTTTATGTATTAGTTGTCTATTGCTGTGTAACAAATCACCCCAAACTTTGGCAGCTTAAAATAGCAAACATTATCTCACAGCTTCGGTGAACCAGGAATAAGAGTAGCGTAGGTGAGGAATTCGGACACAGGGTCTCCCACAAGGCTACAAGCAGGATGCTGGCGAGGGCTGCAGTCATCTCAAGGCTGAGCTGGGGCAGGATCCACTCCCAGGCTTCCTCACACAGGCCACTCTACAGCATGGCAACTGGCTTCCCCAAGAGAAAGAGATCTTAAGAAATCAACAGAGAGTGACACAAAGAACCCCAGGATGGAGGTCACAGTCTTTATAACCCAATCCTATTTTTCCTGCTACATTCTATTCTTTTAACTGAGAGGTTCTCAACCACGGTACCACTGACATTCATTTTAGGTTGGATAATTCTTTGTTGCCAGGGCTGTTCTGTGCATTACAGAATAGCTAGCAGCATCCCTGAGCTCTACCTACTAGATGCCAGTATTACCACCACCAGCCCCAGTTGTGACCAAAAAAAAAATGTATCCAGACATTGCCAAATGTCCTACAGGGACAAATCATTCCCAGTCAAGAATCACTGGTTTATAATGACTCACAAAATCCCACACTCAAAGGCATGAATACCAGGAAGCAGCGATGGTTGGGCGCCCTCTTAGAGGCTGCATACTTCAACTTGTTTTATAAGATAATCAACTCCTTTAATGTTTAAGCCACTTAATATTGACCCTTTGGTTATTTGAAGCCAAGAGCACCCTAAATGATATAAAGGGACTAGCCACTTATTTTTATCTATTAATAAGGTTACTTTTTCCATCTTTCAGGAGTGC
This sequence comes from Symphalangus syndactylus, assembly GCF_028878055.3. Taxonomy (NCBI): domain Eukaryota; kingdom Metazoa; phylum Chordata; class Mammalia; order Primates; family Hylobatidae; genus Symphalangus; species Symphalangus syndactylus. The sequence goes on from NC_072438.2 coordinate 32,061,276, forward strand.
TGAGTAAAAAAACATCAAGCAAAGTACCATTCTTACCAAGAAAGTGGCCCTCTAGTGCCCTGATACAGAACCAATAGCTCCCATTTCAGACCAATAAAATGCTCAACACCACATGCACACACACACACACACACACACACGTTTCTAAAGGAAAGACATCAACTGCACTCATCTGGTGCATTTCCCCTGGATGGAGAAGACACAATAGTCAGAATACAAAGGAAGACAGCAGTAAAAAATGCTACCACTTCCAAAAAGAAATGGTCATATTATATCTGTTGGAAGTCTTTAGGCTTTTAATAAAGGTTATATGCTCAGAAAAAGATGGCTCCTGACCTGTCTGGTTCTAGAGTGGAAATGGAGAAGAGTCACCTACCATTTAGCAGCCTTAAACGTTGACTGTGAGGCAAAGGAGAATGCCAGCCAGCTGATCCAGCAGCTCCTTCTCTCATATTTCTGCCTGCTCACACCCTCTCTCCCTCCCCCTCACCCACCCTGGCAACTTTTCTGGGTGCCCTCCAAGTAAACCCGCTTTAGAAACCTAGCAACTCTTGGATTTTCCCTCAACATCTATATTCATTCTTCAAGCTTTCAACCCATTCCTGTTCTCTGAGTAGCTTTACTGTTATACCCTAGACCTGAATTACAGGAGCCTGTGCAATTTACCAACAATCCTGGTTTTCATTTTTCAGATCCTTCAGCAGCTGACCACTCCTCAGTCTTCCAGGGGCAAAGAGCTTCTTTCTACCTTATTATGACCCTAGCTGGGTTTCTCAACCTTCCAGGCTTTGAACACATGGTCCTAGGGAAAGGCCATATGGTGATTTTTGTTCAAAAACTAAGGGTCTTTTTATCAGCCTAACCCATCCCTTTACAGAGCTCCCTCAGGAGATTACAAAGTCTGTAACAGGCATCTGAAACCAATTATCAACTAAGGGGACGTAGTCCCAGGAATAACTATGGAGTTCAAGATGAAAGGCTCAAAATGAAAGCTATTTCCAAAACAAATATCTCTTAGAATGGTAGAAATAAACCTTGGAGGAAAATGACATTTTTGTAAAATGTGTTTTATGACACTGTAATGATTAATGGCATTTCACACTAATAAAGTTGACAGGAAGAGGATGCGAAAGACTAATAAAAGTGCAAATACAAATTTCCTTTTAATATCACCAGCATTTTTCTACAAGAACAAGACATGCACCAACAGGATAAGAGGAATGGCTATTTAAAAAATCCAAAATAAATAAATAAACAGAAGTAGACATCAACAACACAACCAAGTGAATAGTAAGTTTCATTTGATGGATGCCTCAGAGAGATGACTGCAAATATTCCTCGCTCTTTTTAGTTACCAGTGCTTTTTGCTGACCAAGACTTGTACCTGATGACATGGGATCTTACTGCTCAAAGAAAAAGTTAGGACTAGGTGTGGTGGCTCACGCCTGTAATCCCAGCACTTTGGGAGGCCAAGGTGGGTGGATCACGAGGTCAGGAGTTCCAGACCAGCCTGGCCAATATGGTGAAACCCCATCTCTACTAAAAATACAAAAATTAGCCAGGCGTAGTGGTGCATACCTGTAATCCCAGCTACTCGGGAGGCTGAGGCAGAAGAATCACTTGAAACCAGGAGGTGGAGGTTGCGGTGAGCCAAGATCACACCACTGCACTCCAGCCTGGGTGACAGAGTGAGACTCTTTATCAAAAAAAAAAAAAAAAGAGAGAGAGAGAGAAGAAAAAGTTAGCTGTTCAAAGCAAGAATCCCACTTAGCCCACTATATTGCTCCATTTCAGCAAATCCATGCCTTACCTCTCTTCTCTGACACTTCACTGCACTCTCAGGGGAGAGCTGAACCTTCCCACCCAAGGTTGGCCCCTCCACCATGGCCATCAATCCTGCCTCCTCCAGCCCTCTGGGACATTTCTTCTTCTCTACTTCACCAACATCTCATTCTCCCCTCGACACTTGCCCTCATGGGAAGTTTTCTCCACAAAGAAAATAACTTCATGTGTTCATGTTTGTTAACTGTTATTTTATGTCACTTCTTTCTCTCTCTAACTCCTGGGAGGAGAGGTCTCTGTCCATCTTCTCACTAGTGATTCCTCAATCTGGGGAGGAATCTGAAATCCGGCATCTATTTGTACTACTTGGGGAGACTGACCATGGAACACCATCAGGAGATCTCTCCAGCCAATTCCTGAGACCTTATCTCATTTCTTATTCTGCTAAACTTCCTGGGGCACTTGGCATTGATCACCACTTCCAGCTTTTTTAAAATTTATTTCCCATGTCTCTGACTCCTCCTTTACCTTCTGTATTAGTCTGTTCTCACACTGCTAATAAAGGCATACCCAAGACTGGGTAATTTATAAAGGAAAGAGGTTTAATGGACTCACAGTTCCACATGGCTGGGGAGGCCTCCCAATCATGGAGGAAGATGGATGAGGAGCAAACTCACATCTTACATGGTGGCAGGCAAAAAAGCTTGTGTAGGGGAACTTCCATTTATAAAACCATCAGATCTCATAAGACTTATTCACTATCATGAGTACAGCACGGGGAAAAACCCACCCCCATGATTCAATTATCTCCCATAGGATCCCTCCCATGACATGTGGGAATTATGGGAGCTACAATTCAAGATGAGATTTGGGTGGGGACACAGTCGAACCATATCACCTTCTTTCTTTTTTTTTAATTTATTTTTATTTTTTCCATAGGTTGTTGGGGTACAGGCAGTATTTGGTTACGTGAGTAAGTTCTTTAGTGGTGATTTGTGAGATTTTGGTGCACCCATCACCTGAGCAGTATACACTGAACCCAATTTATAGTCTTTTATATTTTTTATACTTATTTCTCCCTCCCAGCTTCATCAGTGAATATCCTGCAAAGCTCAGTCTTAAGCCTTCTGCTTTTCCTCCTGCATTAGCCTCTCTGAGCCTCCATTTCCTCATCTATAAAATGGAGATTATAATATCTATCTCACTAGGTTGTCAGAAAAACAAGTAACATAAATAATCCAAATAAAGTGCTGAACACGGGGCCATCCCAAAGTCAATGTGACTGACCATCATGATTTCCTTGAATGCCCAGTCAGTCTTACACTTGAATGTAAACTCCAGGAGGGCAGGGACTTCAGTTAATTCACTCCTATATCTCTAGCTCATAGAATGATGCCTGGCACATAGTAGGCACTTGATAACCTTGTGATAAACTAATAAAGTAAAAAAAAATTTCAGTTAATGACTCAGTGCTGATGATTCCTGTATACAGCCCCTCACTTCTGACTCGATTTGGTTTTGATTTTGAAATCCATCCTAGGTGACATTAGAGTCATCATCTGCCTAAAATTTGCTTCAGTGTTTCTTTTCCTACCGATTCCTTTTTGCAAAATCCTCATTTGTATTAATTTGAAGCAGCCACTTCCCTGATATCTTACAGAAAAAATCTTGGTTCCATTCTACTTTCTCCACCCTCCATTGCTCCTCTACTGTCTTATGCACCCCATTCACCCCTCCTCTCTTGTTAGCCCTTAATCTGGTACTTTCTATCCCTCAGATCATCACTGAGGCCCCTAAATGGTTTCCTGATCTCCAATCTCGCTAAAGCATTCCACCCAATTGCCGAACGAGTCTCCAGGAATTAGGTGTCCAGTGTCACTCCTTTAAGAAGTCAGTCTCCTTTGCTTTTTAAAACAAATCCAAACCCCTGGGCCTGACAAAACTGCCTATTTAACACTCTCTCTCTTAGTATCGCTTAATGATATAATAAATTAGCTTCTTCCCACCATGTCCCTCATTTTGGTTTTGTAGTGGACAAGGGGTCACGTGCAGCCATTCTATGTAAATACATGCAAGATGTAAATGTTAAAAAGTACTCCTTGAGCTTGAACTAGGATGGCACTGAACAATGAATCATAGCTCATGGCTGCCATTCATTGGGCTCTTGTTCTCTGCCAGGCAAGGCACTGAGTAGCACACGCAGTCTGCAGTACCCCATTTAATCTTCACAAAAATCCCAAGGGGTAGGTGGTTTTATCCTCAAGTGTGGGAACACCGAGGCTCAATGAGCTCAATAACATGTCTCCAAATACACAGCTATTGAAGCAGTAGAACCGCCTTCCATCCGAAGTCCAGCTGATCCCGAAGCCCATGCTCTTCTTGACCAGCCTGAACACTGAAGCTGAACTCAGCGGCTCAGGGGCCCAGAATGGAGACCAGCAAAATGAAGACTAAATTAATTGAGTAAAAGAGAAAAAGAGCAGGAAGAAAACCATAAGTCAGAGATAAACGTCTGGTACAAAACCAGTGAAGAGTGGAAGAGTTAGAAAGAGAATTCACTGGAGAATGTGAGAAATGAATACAAGTGAATTCGAAGAGAAAACAGCTATAGTAGCTGGAAGAAAACCAGGAAACCCACAAATGCAAAAGAAAACAAAGGTTATCATTTTGGATGTTGAGCAGCACAGAAAACCTGTGAGAGTGACGTGGCTTCTCCAAAGACAAAAAGAAGTGAGTGAAGAAGAAGAAGGTGGAGAGACAGACCTAAAAGTGGACACAGGCTGAGATGCTGTGGGAGATTCAGCCATGCTGAAGTTTCCCTAAGACTCGCCTCCGCCACGGAGGTTGTCCTGCTCTCACCCCTGCATGTGGATGAACCCAGGAGAACACATATGAATCTCCAGGTACAAAATAGCCACTCAACAAACACTCCCTGCACTGCAAGAGAGAACTCTCGTGGGTTGCTTCAAAGGGCTTGATTATGTGGATCCTGGTCACTTTTGAGAAAAGAAGGCCATGAGAGATAAGTCAGGACTGCTGTCCACTGGCCTAAAGAAATTGTCGATTATGAATAAGCTGGTACCCAAGACCCAATGCTCCAAATCCTAAACACATCCTTTCCTGGAGAAGCATCAGGAAGGTTTCCTTCATGCCTGCCTTTCTGCCTCCCGTACGTGCACTCCTCCCTAACCCCTTACCCCCACCCCTTCCTGTGCTGTTCCCTACCCCCCCACCCCATCCCTTCCTGTCCTCCTCACTGGTCCCTCACCCCCACCCCTTCCTGTGCTCATCCCTACCCCCTCACCCTCATCCCTGCCTGTACTTCTCCATACCCCCTCACCCCCACCCCTTCCTGTGCTCCTCCCTAACCCCTCACCCTCATCCCTGCCTGTACTTCTCCATACCCCCTCACCCCCACCCCTTCCTGTGCTCATCCCTACCCCCTCACCCCCATCCCTGCCTGTACTTCTCCATACCCCCTCACCCCCACCCCTTCCTGTGCTCCTCCCTAACCCCTCACCCCCACTCCTGCCTATGCTCCCCCTACCCCTTCATCCCCACCCCTTCCTGTGCTCCTCCCTACTCCCTCACCCCCACCCCTGTCTGGGCTCCTCTCTACCCCCTCACCCCGACCCCTGCCTGTGCTCCTCCTACCCCCTCACCCCCACTCCTGCCTGCACTCCTCCCTCCCTCTCACCCCCACCCCTGCCTGCGCTCCTCCTACCCCCACCCCCTCACCCCCACCCCTTCCTGCGCTCCTCCCTACCCCCTCACCCCCACCCCTTCCTGCGCTCCTCCTACCCCCTCACCCCCACCCCTGTCTGTGCTCCTCCTCTCCTCATTTTCACATCAAAGCCCAGCTTCTCTTCAAGGTCTAACTCAGGGATTACAGCTTTCCTTGGGGCTTCTTAGAATAATCTTATTCCCCAGGCACCTTCCCCTTGCTTCAAATTCTGGTATTAAGTCAACCTAAATTGTTTTCTCATTGTTACAGGCACAAACACCTTCTATTTTGAACTTAAAACCAGGTCTTTGAATACAGAAATATTTTCTCCATCTCTTCCCTACTGTGTTTTCCTAGACATGGGCCAAAGCTGAGGCTATTTTTATGGTATGAAGAGATGGATAAATATATAAATGCACTGAGTTAATTTATATAAAACTTTTGGATCAAGTTTGGCAGAAAATCTATATAACTGGCCCTTATTATTTAGCTGAGGCTCAGAGAGCTCAATAACTTGTCCCCAAACACACAGCTACTGAAGTAGCTCCATCCCAAGTGGAGCTCATACCAAAGCCAAGGCTTTTGGTCAGCCTGAACACACTGAGGCTGAACTCAGGGGCCCGGGTGCCCAGGATGGAGATAAAACTACCTATCCCTAGGACTTTTGTGAAAATTTAACGTGATACTGCCATCACTACAGCACCTTTCTTGGTACATAATTGATAAGAAAATCATCATCAGAAAACATGATCTCGAATAATGTTTCAATATCCATTAATCCACAGATAATGTCTTTAAAATGTATATTACAGTTCCTCCGTGGAGGGCTTAATTTTTATAAGCTTTCTTTTCTAAAGGAAAGGAATAAAAATGTATTCACTCTGGGATTAAATCTTGCTTATCTATTGTTACAAATTCTCCTTTTTCTGAAATCAATAGGAAGCAATTCAGAAGGACGTTTAGGTCACAAATTAAAGAATAAGTGAGAATTAGTTACCAAGAAAGCCTAGTGAGGTCTAAACAACTTCCCCACCCCCGCTCCCAAAAAACAAGTTTGCTGTGGGTAAAGAATTATTAGCCTTTGTAGATTCCTAGCAAAACTCAGCATCCACATGAGTCTCTTCATTCATAGATACCAAATCACTGTAGAGTCCAATTTTAATCTCTTCCTTTGAAAGATAAGAAGCCAGACAAAGGTTTCATTTTATGTTTTCTTCATGATACCCCAAAGATGCAATGACAAGAGAAGAAGGAGCTCCCAGTTCTTCCAGGCAAATCATATCCATAACTCTGGGATGTCGCCTAGTCAGCTTTTTGAGAGTAGCAGCTCCAACTAAGAGGACAGTGCAATAACCCAGCACAGCTAGGCCCCTTACTCTCCATGGCCCTCTGTGGCCCTCACCAGCACCAGCAAGCCCATGGGGAGACTAGTAGGGAGGCGGTTTCATGGGCAACTGATTGTGCTGTGGTCAATGACAGGCATTAATCCCCGCTTTCAACCCAGCTGCCTCTCCAGTTAATGCAAAGCTGTTTAGTTAGTGCCTTGAGAGTTGGGGCTAGATGTAGCCTCAAAGAATATTCTATAAGCATCAAATCAAAATCTCGTCATTCCTTATCATGAGATGTTTTTGTGTGTTTGTTTTCATTTTTTAAGTTTACCCAAAAAGGAAAAGGATGGTAATAATCTCTTTCCCTCCATCACAACTTTGAGAGATGTTTATTGAAGCCAAAACCTCTCTTGACGTTTGCCAGTTGCTAAATAGGAGTTGTTTTTCCTGCCAAATATACCCTCTCTTTTTCAATGCTTATGAATAGATTATATATAAATAGGATGAGTTAATGCTGTTCTTCTGATGAAAGGGATTAAAATAGATGAATACGAAATTAAGGTAAAACAGGATGCTATTGGAGTTTGTGGGAAAACCATCAGAGAGGGCATTGGACTAGAATCCTCGGCACCAGACACTGGGGAGAAAAACCTAACTTTATCCTGAAAGACTAATCTTTATTAGTAAGATTAACAGGGTAGCCGCTATGTGGCTCCAAATGAAGTTGCGAGGTTTAACGGGGAAGAAACTGTGAATATATATATATATATTCATAGTTTTTTGTGTTACCTATATGTATATATGTATGTATGAGTATATATATTACATTATATATACATATATGTATCATATGTTACATTATATATATTATATATGTATTTATATATATATTACAGACTGCACTGTGTGTACCTATGATGCATCCTTTCAATTGTTTAAATTGGCATCCCATTCCCATTTCAAACAGAAAATGACATTGTCATCAAGAATGTCTTAATTTTTGTGCCCAGCCTCTCTGCTAGGCCTTTATTACTCTAGCTCATTTAATCGGCATATCTCTGAGATGCCAGTATTATTTATCACTTGGTGAGTTGCAGAAAACTGCCCAACTACTATATATGTGTATGTATGTGGGTATATAGGTGTGTATATATATGTATATGTGTATATATGTACATATATATACACACATACATATATACATATGTACATATATACATATATACACACATACATATATACATATATACACATGTATATAGATACACATACATGATAACTTCCCAACTATACATACGTGTGTGTGTGTGTGTATGTGTGTGTGTGTGTATATATATAGGATATCCAGTTGAATTTTAATGCCAAATGAACAACAAATAATTGTTTAGTATAAGCATGTTCCAAATATTGGATGGGACATTCTTATATTAAAAATTATTCAGTGTTTATCTGAATTTAAATTAATATATATTCTTCTCAGAAATACACTTTGAAAGATAAAATGGGTGTCTCCTATTTTATCTTGCAACCCTATCTCCAAAGAACTTAGGTTGCTCTGAGGAGACAAGGAGTTAAGTCCTGTTGGCAAACTCACCTAAGAGCCAGCCTCTTTATCTATATCAGTTAGTCTGGCTGAGGATTTGCCTGATTTACAGATTCATCAGGACATAACCTTAATTTCAACATGGTTGGTGGCCATGATGTTTGTGAATTTTACAACTTCAGTATCCCTGCACTGTGTGTATCTGTGATGCATCCTTTAAATTAGCATCCCATTCCCATTTTTCAGCAGAAAATGACATTGTCATCAAGAATGTTTTGATTTTTGTGCCCAGCCTCTGTGCTAGGCCTTTATTACTCTAACTTATTTAGTCTGCAAATCTCTGAGATGCCGATATTATTTACCACTTGGTGAGTTGCAGAAAACTGCCCAAGGTCACACAGCTGGTAAATAGAGGTGCCAGGATGCATATGAAGTTCTGTCTTACTGCCAAGTATATCTCCTCCTATCTCACCTTTCAAATCAACACAACACTTTTTTTTTTTCAATTGCAAATGGACGATGTGCAGAGGACTGTGTTAGAGACTGTGGCTTGATTCAGGTAATGGAGAGGAAGAAGACAAAAGACAAGGGACTTGAGTGTTGTTAGGAAGACAAGACAAATGCATTAAAGCACCATAAAGAGAAGACAGTAAAGAAGCGCCAAAGTGATTCACACTTGAAGCTAGCACATTAGAAGAAAGTGTTCTGAGTATCAAATCAAGGTTCCTAATAATGAGTATCATTTAATAAACACCTACTATATACAGGCACAAGGTAGGCATTACAACTTTGATAGTACCGGTGAGGAAGTGAGGCAGAGGCTGAATAGCTTTCCTACAGTTACTACGTAGTAGCGCTAGAAGACTCAAACAAAAATCCCCAGGATTCCTCTTCCACAAAGTCCATACTCTGAACCAGTAGGCTGTGAGGCTTTAATACATATTCTTCTTGGAAATGTACTTTCAAAGCATCTCCTTTATGCCCACGAATTCTCACAGCTTTCAGCTCACCTCAAAACACAGTTTACCTTCATGAGCCATCATGGGGATGTATAACACTCCATAAAGGCCAAAGAACAAATTATATTCATCTATACATAATCTTGATATCTGGAAGAAAAGGGTCAATGCAAAAATGATTCATTACAATAAACTCGAAAAAAGGCGACCTCACTTGTTTATTTCCATTGCAGGAATCAGAAAATAACTAACATTTCATCAGGAGCTTTGAAGGAAGTAGAAGCAGTGAGACATTTTTAATTCAATTCAACCACTATTTAATGAGAATCCCACTGTACACCAGAAAAAAAGTGGCAGCAACAGCCTAGTTTGCCTGTGTCCAAAGCTTCTACCGGTCCATAACCAGAGAAATGAAGACAAAACAGGTTGCTAATACGTAACCACTCTCCTGTCAGCTATGCTCTGGGTCAATCGGGCTTTTTGTTGCAAGCAACAGAATGATCTTCAGCTAATGTAAGCCCGAACAATTGTTTACAAAGAGAAAATAAGAGGACATGTGGTAACCAAAGAAAATACTGGAGAGTCAGGCTGCAGAAAGAACAGGAACCATAGTAGCTACAGAGATGGAGATAACAGAAACTGATAGATCCTCTTACCAGCCACCTCCATGGAGGCATATTTTAGCTCCAATTAGAGTCAGTAGTCACATTATCTGTGAGAGAAACTCCAGTTGGCCTCATCTTTATCACACAGCCAGTTGGAGAACCAAAACTCAGGTGCTATTACCAAATGAAAAAAAAAAAAAGATAAGAAAGAAAAGGATGTAGATGCTTAGACAGACAAAAACATCATGTGCTTACAAAATAATATTGTGTAGTGGTTTCAGGCTCAGACTCTGAAACCAGACTTCCAGGGCTCTAATCCTGGATCTGACGCTTATTATTATGTAACCTCAGATAAGTTGCTTACCCACTCTGTGCCTCTGTAAAATGGGAATGATAGTAGTATACATCTCATTTAGCTGTTGTGGAGATTAAAAGTGTTAATCGATGTGAACTCTTTAAAATAGCATCTACTATGTAGCAACTACTCCATAAATATTGGGCACCAATCTTGTCATTGATATATGCATTCACCATAGCCCACATGATTTTGCAGTTGTTACTGCAGCGTAACCTACCCTATCCTAACTATGGCATTTTACCTCCATAACAGGTTCGTTCATTTCAACGGACATGTACTACAAGTACCAAGATTCTAGGTTAGGAACTGAACACATAGAAAAAGACACTGTCTGAGCTTAAAATGCAGTTGAAAATGTGTAGTGTCTCAATAAAACACGGATTTTAGTCTGCTCAATTCCACATCAAAAACAAAACCTAGAAACAGATGTCTAAGAAGCACAGTTCCTATAAAGTTCTTGGATTTTAATGGTATCTGTCATACAAATTTACTCCTCAAAATGTAAACAACTAGAGGCACCTATGCCTCCCTTCTGTGAAATAGCATTTATACTACATATGTGTTTAATAAATGTGCTTACTAAATGTTTAATGATAAGAACCTAAACAACTCCTCTTGCTTCAGCAATATAATGGCTAATAGGCCACTGGTGGACTGAGTGGTAACAAGAAGTACAGAATCGCATCGACTAAATCCATAGGTCTCATTACCAAGAAGGGGATAAAATATTCTATGGCAAAACTAATGCACAAACACTGCCAAAAGTCACAGCCAGATACACAGATTGAACACAAAGAACAGCTGCAGTGAAAATTTTATGCTCTTTATTACATGACTTCTCTAAGGACCTGATTTTAAATTCAGTCACTGATTTCCTCATTTGTCAGCATGAATCACCACAGCCGACCACAGAAGCTAGTTGATGAATAGGACTTTTGCTATTAAAAATTATTCACTAAAGCCATAGTTTCTGGTTTAATAAAATATACATATATATTAACATCACAATGTTAAAAGTCTATGTCTTGTGCATAAGTCTTACTGCCTAAGCCAGTGTGACTTAGGAACCTACTTACAGAAGTCAATATATGGGCTTTTTTAAGGTTGCAGAATGCCTGGAGCAGTAATTTGCTAAATAAAGTATCTTCCAGGGGCTAAAATGGTTAACCATCTCGTGCAGCCCTGCTGGGATTAAAGAGCTAGCTCACTCCTTGGAGTCTAAAAATTGTGAGCTACCTCTTAGTCTTTCTTCTCCAAATAAGTCAAAATATTTAAATGATCATATGGGCATGGACTGGTATCCAATCAAATCTCTGTGGCACCCAGCATGACAAACTAAGGACTAATTCATACCACCCCAACACATAAACGACTACAGTCTTGGGGACCATCTAGGGAAGCATTTCACTCAGCTGTTTAGATCCTTCAGAAAAGACCCATCTCAAATCGAAATATGAATAATGTTACTAGAACCAAGGTCCAGCCTAGAAAGCACCATTTTCAGAAATATAAAATGTTCGTATGCATAGTCATTGTATATTAATCAACTTCATCTATAAGAATTATGTGGCTGAGATCATAGTCTGCATCAGAAATCACATGGGTTTTTGTTTGTGATGTGCAAATTAAGCATTTCCATATTTGCAATTTAAGCTTTTACTTAATTCATCATTTCCAATCTGATGAGGGTCCCATGCCTTGGGGCTTTCTTAAAGGTCAGGTCTGATTAGGTGGGAGCAGCCAGAAGCAAAAGTGAGGACTCTGGCTTTCCTGCCTTCGTTATCTACTCCAGTGTCCTTTACAGAAACCATTTACATTCATTATTTGTGTCTTCCTCACATTTTGTTCGATTTGCCACATTTTTATATATAAGACCTCACTAACTAAAAATAAGGTAAAACCACCTTACTACTGCTTTTATGGGTTTTTTTCCTCCTTTAAGCAATGGTATTTTTCTATACAATAGCATTTTTTTTTTTTGCTTAAGTTAAAAACTTATATTATATAGGCATATTGGCATATATAAGTGCCTGGAAGATGAAGCATTGGATAAGCATATATCAAAATGCACGGCTGTGTAAAAATAAGTATGTTAGACACTCATGTAGATAATTATAAATGGATAATATCAATTTCCACTTAGATAAACTTACTCACCTTTGGCAGTAAGCTGACTTGTAATTAAATTGTAATTAAATTGGCCCATCAGTTTGTATGTGACAGAGAACATCTACCTAGTATTTATTAGGTAAATTGCCTCCCTCATATTCACTCCCCTTATCCTTAATAATAATGCCCCAATTTCATTTGGATCACCAATGTACCAGTTGATTTGACATTTTGTAGCTTCCCTTGCAGCTAGGAATGCAGAGTCAACTTCTGGCCAATGAAATGCAAGCAGAGGTCATTGACTAATATGTCCAAGAAACTCCTTAAAAGATGACGAAGACTAGAACTCACCCCTTTCTGCCCCTTGCCTCTTCCTGTCTGAAACATAGGAATAATGGCTGGAGATTCTGCAAGTATCTTTTATCTTGAAGATAAAAGCTCAGATACTACAGATGAGAGAGCAGAAAGATGGAAAAGGCCTAAGTCTTTAATAAACTTTTGGAGCTACCACACTAGTACTTCTGGTCTTTATTCATAAAGAGAAGGAAAAAAAATCCCTAATTTGTTTAAGCCAAAATGTATTTGCTACCAAATTCAGCGTGTATAAAGGATACTGTATTAAAAGTCAAAATAATCATGTGTGAGCCCATTAATACTGAATAAATAAACACAATTCAGATTTTACCTTAACACTAGTAGATATTTTTTCAGCCTTCTTCGTAAAAAGAAGCACAGGATCTTTTTAGACCCCATGATTTGGAAGGATTTTATCTGGCAAGACCATCCAAGTCCAGGGTTAATGAGGTTCATGTTGATGAGAATTGAACTCTAGCTGTTAAGTAAATAATAACACCAGCAGTGATTTACAGCCTTTCATCCCTAAAATTTGTAGCAAATTGCAAATAGCCCTATGGGGTAGGTAAAATTACTGACATAATTTTATTGACAGAGAAACTGAGTCATCAAGTCGTTAAATAGCCTGCGGTCTATTTAGTGAATACCCACATCAGTTGAGAGCAATTACGGTCAGCTAAGGCCATCAGAATATTCTTTTAGGATCAGCATTTAAATAAATGTTTAAAATGCACCCCCACACCTATTGCCAAAAAAAATAAAATAGAGTATGTGCGTGTGGATTTTTTTAATGTTTGAAATTTTTTAATGTACTTTTATTTTTTAAGTTTTATTTTATTTTTAATTGACTAACAATCATTATCTATATTTCCGGAGTAGAATGTGCTTTCTCCATACTTGTATACATTGTGGGATGACCAGTTTCTTGGTTCTTAGAACCAATGCCTCCCTCAAATGCAAAGATCCTGTGTGGGGTCTTTTCATCCTGCCCATTTAATCCAACACAGTACTGGGCACTGTGTTATAGGTGCCCCATAAATGTCTGCTGAAGGAATGGCCATTTTCTAAAATCACCCTGTCAGGGTGGGGAGGGCATGCTGCTCTTGAAATTAAGCATTCACTTTGAAGCAGTGCTGTTTGTTTCTGCATGAGAGGCAGCCACATCCTATTCCCTTCGTTCCCCCCGAGGTTGTTCCTCTTCAGGCAGACACTGCATTCTCATCACTCCCTTGCCACTCTAGATTCAAGCTGCCTCCAAAAATCCATCTTCCTTCTTGGTTCATTTTTTAGCATGAACAAGGAAATGGTTTGATGATAGAATAATAATTGATGGTTATGATATCTGATGTTGTATAAGAGGTTTGATTTCACGGCTGCATAACTGTTTACAAAACATCACGTATCCAAAAAAACAATGTTCCTGATCAATGTCCTTGCTGGAATACTATGTTTGCAGAGGAGAGCTGCACTGCCCACAGAGACTGATAGGCAACTTTGAAATTAGTGAGCACTGAAATGTCTGTTCTCCCTTCGCAGGCTGCGGTTATGAACGGTCAGCATCTGACCGCTCTCTTCTTCGCCCCTGCCCCACAGGCCACTGTGACTACTTGTCTTAAACCGGGGCACTTTGACAGGGTGTTTGATGAAGATGGCCCTGAGGCAGAAGGCTGGTTTATTGAATCAAAATGCTGTAGCTTCACTGAAGACCTTTCTTTCATCCAACCACTGTTGAAGGCCTTTCAGGCCCTCGTTTACAGCAGGTGGATGAAGCAAACTTCCCACGGTCACTTAGCGAGTCAACGGCCAGGCAGGGCATTCTGTAATCAAGTCCAGCAGCCATGAAACCTCCATTTGTGCAATTTGTCATGCACACTCAGTGTTTCTCAAATGGCAGTCAGGAATTATCCATCCAAAGGGATTTCTGGGAAACCAAGGGGTCCAAGGAATAAGGTTAAGGGAAGACAAATAAATTACTGCCTGGGGACATAGACTCAAGATCTGATTCCAGCTTCTCTAAATGAAAAAGAAAACCATCTTAATGAACATTCTTTCCCATTGTCAGTCTACTTCAGAAGTTGTTCTATTCTTGCATAGACCAAAGAGAGATCTCTCAGTCAAGACCACAGAAGGAAAAGGGTGACATCAAGTAAAAGGAAGTATCCCTTCCCCTGACATAAAAACCCAGGCCCCTGTGTGGAACCACGACCACCTTCAAAAGTCATCCTTTCCCACATCTTCCATCTCCCTTACACAAAGCACCAAGAAATGTCAGCTAAACACGAACAGCTTAAATCCTCACAAAGAATATTCACTTTATTTCCAAGTTGTTTTTGAGCAAAAGGGAGGGGCAGAAGACAGAGAAGAGGTTATTTACAGAAATTAGTTGCAAAGGAAAAAAAATGTGAGTCTAAATGGAGAGATTATCAACATAGAAAGATGTATTAGAGTCTAATAAGAAGACACAACACACGCAGTACGTCTGAATATAACCATTAGCAGCATGGGAGAGAAGCTGTTTACTGTATTAAAGCTACCTTTACTGGTTGTATAAAAACAAAAAAGGATTGTATTGGGGCCATCACACTCCCATCTTTTCAATTACAGAGATAGAACAATCTCAGATTCCAAAGCTAACTACAAATCAAAATTGTGTTATGTTATCTGCTGAGACACAAATGGAAAATAAATACTGTTAACTGTCACTTTCCATTAGGTAACAGAAATTCAATTACATTTCAAACAAGCCTCCATGTCAACAGAATAAATCTGTTTCATAAATGAGCAGGTAACCATTTTTGATTCCAACTTCCCAAAGGGAAAAAATCAATTTTAATCACAATTCTTCAATTTTTTTTCCATATGAATGTTTTGGAGTAGAGTACATCATCTGGTCTAATAAACAGTGTTGTACAAAAGAAGAAGGGAAAAAAAGCGAAAATTGGTTGCTGTTCGTTTCTGGTGACTTTTAAACCAGTGACTCTCCATGTCTGGTTTAACTAAACTCTGTATTGCTCAAATGCTATCATTTTAAAAGTAAATGGCAGAAAGAGGGAAAAATGTACAAGGAAAATTCTTTCTGCCATGGGGCTAGTCCCAATAAGAAATATACATAGAGAACATTAACCAGTTTTATTGACAAATCTTAAGAGGCAAACCCCCACAACTCCCTTGAAAGGTAAGAAGAGTCTCAAAAGACAAGCTTCTGTTCTGGAAGACTCAGTCAACCAGAGGACACGCTGCCAAATCCAGGATGACTGGGAGAACTGAGAATATATTGCTCACTCAGCACAAGGATATTTTGATCTAATAAATGCTTATAGATGACCTGCTTGTGTGGCAATGGAGCAGCATTTCCGAGGGAAGCTTTATGCACTTATTTTGACTTCCAGTGAGTGCTAAAGGATAGACATTTCCAATAAAAGGCCCCCAGACTTGTTATAACTTGTTAAGAGACTTATTATAACTTGTTACACCTTGTGAGAAGGGGATACTCCTAACAGCTGTCACTTAGAGTCCTTACAATGACCCCGGAATTTTTGTAAGCACTTTGCACAGTTATTTAATTTAATTTCATCCCCACCAGCAATCCTATGAGGCAGGGCTTAGTCTTATCACCAAGAGGGAATGGAGACACAGAAAGATTAAATTACTTGACCAATTCGCACAGCAAATGCATGGCTGAGCTGGGATTCAAACCCAGGTGGTCTGGCTCCAGAGTCTATACGTGTAACCACCTCTCCACCAGACCTCCAAATTCAACCCTCCTGTGCTCAGCAACAGTTTTAGTGTCACACTTGGAATGACCACTTGGTTCACTGACCAAATCAGGACACTTTTGGGAATCAGGGGGATCTTATTAAAAAGTATACCAAAACAACAGAAGCAGACTGAAACTATCCCTGGCAAATGGAGAAACACGGCCTCCTTCATTATAAGGAAGGTATATATCTTATAAAGAGCTCACGTGATAAAGGAAGGTCTAAGGCAAAGTCATGGGTTACTGGCTTTTAAGAAAGAGTAAAGAAGGACAGAAAGCCAACTTGCTCATTCAATAAAATATTGCTAAGCATCTTCTATGTGCCAAACCCTGCACCAGGTATGAAGTTATTAGGGCTGAAGATGGATAAGTCAGACAAAGTCCCTGCCCTCTTGAAACTTACAGTAAAGTAGGTTGTTGTGAGGATCAAAATCAATTAAATGAGATAATATACATAAGAATGGTGGTTGTTTGGGGCACTGTAAATCAGAATACATATATTATATACATATATATGTGTGTGTGTGTGTGTGTGTATTTATATACTCCCAAAGTCGTGTGGGGTTTTTTTGCCATAACACCCTGCTTCTTAGTGATAGCATGATCATATATATAATATATATATGATATCTAAGAAGCAGGGTGTATGGCCGAAAAACACACAAACAAAACAAAAAAAAAACATGACTTTGAGAGTGAAACAGATCTGTATTTTAACTTGGCTTTTCCATTCACTATCTATGTGACTTTGGGCACATTAATTAACCACTCGGTCTCCATTTCCTGATCTATAAAATTTGAGTACTAACATCTACATTGCAAAGTGTTAGTCCAAACTGTAATAATGGAAATTACATGACCAGCATGACAGCATGAGATCTGCTACTGCTTAAAAGATGGTGGCCATTGCCGGGTGCGGTGGCTCATGCCTGTAATCCCAGCACTTTGGGAAGCTGAGGCAGGTGGATCACCTGAAGTTGGGAGTTCGAGACCAGCCTGACCAACATGGAGAAACCCTATCTCTACTAAAAATACAAAATTAGCTGCACGTGGTGGTACATGTCTGTAATCCCAACTAATCAGGAGGCTGAGGCAGGAGAATCACTTCAACCCGGGAGGCGGAGGTTGCAGTGAGCCAAGATCATGCCACTGCACTCCAGCCTCGGCAACAATAGCGAAACTCCACCTCAAAAAAAAATTTTAAAAAGAGGGTGGCCATTATCATTATTGGGATGCCTGGGTCCTCGTGCCCTGGGTAGTTTCACAATCCCACAGGTACATACAATTGAAAGGATATCTAGCTGGCTGGGTTTGTACAACATCTGAAGATGGCCTGAAGGAGATGAACACATTAAAGCAGGGATGTACCCTCATCCTATGGAAGAAATCTGAATGACACCAAAAACAGAAGACCTAGGGAGCAGTCAGTATCTGTGAGTTATGAGAACACAATTCACAGAAGCAGATTCCACAGAATTCCAGAAGCAGATTCCAGATGCACAATCCACAGTCACAGATAAAAACAACTGGGTCCCAAGAAGACGAGAGACTTACCCAGAGTCATCCAGCTAATTAGCAATGGGATGGGGGTAAAATCTCAAAAGAAACTGATACAAATAGGGAAAATCATGGTCACATCAGTGATTTTTTTTTCAACATTTGAGCACAAGGTGTTAGAAAAGAGAAAGAATTTAGAAAGCTAAGGAGTTCATACATTGAAGAAGGAAACAGTTCGGTACTCTGGTTTCATTCATTCATTCAATAGGTATTATCAAGACAATAGAAGAACAGCAATCAAGACAGAAGCGATGATTAAAAAGAGGACAAAATCAGTAGGCCCACTGGGATTATGACTGGGTCATAGGTTTACTCCAAGACCTTGGACAACATAGTGAACATCCAGCATAGTAGTACCTTACCTGCAAATTCTGAGCAAAGTACCTTATCTGCAAATTCTGAGCAATTATCTACACCAGAGGATGGCAAACTTGGTGATATAGGGCTTGATTGAAAATATTTTAGGCTTTGCAGGTTATACTGTTGCAACTACTCAAACCTGCATTTTAGTACAAAAGCAATTAAAGACAATATATACACAAATGAACATGGCAGCATGGTAATAAAATGTTATTTACAGAAACGGGTGGCAGGCCAGATTTGACCTGCAGGTCATAGCTTACTAACCCTTGATCTAGACTCTCTACAAAGTAGTAATAGGAAGGAGGCAGGTGGAACAGCTAAATATTGTCCACAAAACACTGGGAAACCACAAAGGGCTTTTATAAAGTGTACTTCTTGCTAACATTTCAAACAAAATCTTACCATTGTCACTAAACATACTTTTAAGGGGATCCAGGGTATTGAAAAATTGAATCACTTTCATTATTACTATTCAATAACTAGCTACTTAAATCTCTAGAATTGTACTACTTTTTTGTCTTAAGATTGATGGGATATTCACTGGTTTGTAGAATTTCCAAAATCCAATTAATTCTTCTATTTAAAAATTTAAGTCATCTATAAATTTCCAGTCCACTGGCCCGGCTCCCCTTTTATGGGCTATGCCTATAATCACTAGCAGTGGTCCTGCAATACATACCCAGGTCTCTACAGCAGTACCACGGAAAGGGGATCAGGCTTCCGCAGGTTTTGAAACACAGATTTCACGCATCTTATCAAGACATTTGGGGCAGCTCTCCCCCCAGTGACCCTTGGAATACAAAATTTGTATTCTGGTATTTTTCACATCCTTTGGATGTAAAATCTACACTGTAATATATATTGCAAAATTAAATTTTCTGCAATGTATATTACTATTATAAAGAGAAAAACACACTTTTGTACATATTTGTGTGAACTGAACAATATCAAAGGCACATGGTATATGCCTGGCATTGTGTTGAGCACTCTTGGGAATTTGAAGCAACTCTATTACCCTTCCTTGGCCTCAAGAAGCTTAGCTCTCCCCAAAATAAGAGGAGGCAAGGAAGAAACTGAAAACAATTCTATTTTGCTACTGGACATGGTTCAAAAGAATTAGGAGAGTTAAGAGTCCTTGTGAAGCACTTAAAAGACTAAAAAGCTACCATGAGTCTATAAAGGCAGATTCTCTGAGGACCACAGGTATATAAGAAAAAAAGGAAGTCTTGATTTAGTACCAGCAGAGGATCTGGTTCGGAAGATGAGGTGTGTTTGAGACGTTAATTAACAGGAACCAGAGTCCCAGCTGACTCTCAAGCCCACCCTCATTTCTAGTCCTGGCTTTTTCCACTAACCTGCCCTGCTTTTTAAATGAATACCCAAGACAGTCTCATAGCAGTGATATTCTTTCCATCACCCTTTGCGGAATGGGGAGAGACACAGACCCTTGCTCCAAAGCCATGATGCCTAAACTCCTGCCTTTCCCAGCTAACAAGGAGCACAACTATAACCTCAGGAAATTTAAGTTTTAAAAAGAAATCAGATCGGGCTGGGTGCGGTGGCTCATGCCTGTAACCCCAGAACTTTGAGAGGCCAAGGCAGGTGGGTCACTTGAGGTCAGGAGTTTGAGACCAGCCTGGCTAACATGATTAAACCCCGTCCCTACTAAAAATACAAAAATTAGCCAGGTGTGGTGGCACATGCTTGTAATCTCAGCTACTGGGAAGGCTGAGTCAGGCGAATCTCTTGAACCTGGGAGGTGGAAGTTGCAGTGAGCAGAGATCACACCACTGTACTCCAGACTGGGTGACAGAGTGAGACTCTGTCACCAAAAAAAAAAAAAAAAAAGATAAAAGAAAAGAAATCAGTTTGGAAAGAATGTCTTCTCAGAGATACATTTGAATCAGGTTAACTTTTATTTAGTTTTGCTGAGTTAGAGGCTATATTTCTTGCCTTAATTTTTTTAACAAGCACAAATATTTTTCAATGTATGTTGCACAGAGCAATTAATCATACCCTTTACCACAGTGGACAACATGGGATTTATTTACCTAGAGTTCATCTCAGAAATATTGATCATGTTACGAAGCCAGAGGCTGCTCAGGCTGAAAGGGCAACAGCTTCCAGGCTGCATTCAGAGACTCTCGGGTCTTCCAGAGGTGTTTCATGGGTCAAGTGTGAGGGTGAGAGGAAGGGCTCTAGGCCTCCCGCCTTGCTTTAAACGGAACAATTTGAGGTTGTGCATAAGACTTCATTTGAAATAAAAGAGAGGGAGGTTTCCTACTGCTTAAAAAATTGAAAACTGCTAGTTTTCATTTTACTTCTTTGTGTCACAGATAAAAACAACTGGGTCCCAAGAAGATGAGAGACTTACCCAGAGTCATCCAGCTAATTAGCAATGGGATGGGGGTAAAATCTCAAAGGAGATTGATACAAATAGGGAAAAATCACTGTCATATCAGTGATTTTTTTTTTCAACATTTGAGTACAAGGTGTTAGAAAAGAGAAAGAATTTAGAAAGCTAGGGAGTTCATACATTAAAGAAGGAAATAGTTCAGTACTCTGGATTTCATTCATTCATTCGGTAGGTATTATCAAGACAATGGAAGAACAGCAGTCAAGACAGAAAAGGACTCTGCTTTTCACAAGATTCATATTTTAGTGTGGAAAGAAAAAAAAGATGTCAAAGGAGTAAATAAGCAAAACAATTACAAATATGACAAACACCTTGAGGCAAAAAAACAAGGTGATGAGATAGAAAGTAACTCTCCCGATTGATTAGGCAAGGTCGCTTTAAGAAGGTGATATTTAATTTTAAAAAGGAGGAGGAGAAGGAGTCAGTAATGCAAAGATGCACCCAAATCCCAAGTGTAAAATCCTGGAAGTGAGAAAGATTGGAACCTGTTCAACATCAAGGGGGATAACGTGACTGGAGCCTCATGGGAAAAGTGGCCAGGGTGAGGTTGCAGAGGTAGGCAGGAACTAGATCACACATGGCGATGTGGACCATGGTATGAAACTTGGATTTTATTCTAAGAGCAAGGAATCTATCTAGATCACTGAAAGGTTTCTACCCAGAAAGTCCCATAATCTTTTTATTTAGTTAGTTTTTTAGAGACAGGGTTTCACTCTGTCACCCAGGCTGGAGTGCAGTGGCATGATCATAGCCCACTGCAGCATTGAACTCCTGGGCTCAAGGGATCCTCCTGCCTCAGCCTCCTGAGCAACTAGAACTATAGGCATGTGCCACCACACCCAGCTACATAATCTGATTTATATTTGAGAAACACCCTGGCTGCTTCGTGATTAATAGTTTGAAGGGGAGATGGGATAAACGCAAGGAAGACCAATGCTGAGAGAGTATTGTATGTGTCAACGAAAGAAATAATGGTGGTAAAAGTGATAGTAACAGAGGTAAAGAAAAGTAAATGTATTCAATATATATGAAGTATGTAAAGCATTGAACAGGATTTTCTGATGGGTCAAATAGTGAAAATTAATAAGGAAAAATGTGTCAAGAGTGACTCCTAGTTGAACATCCAGAAGGATGATATTCCATTTATTGAGAATAAGGGCGGAGAAAGATATTTCGCAAAGAGAAATTTTAAAATGCATTTTAGGCATACTGTGTTCAAGATGCCTGTTAGAAATGATGAGTAGGTCCCTTGGCTGTATACACGAGGAGCTCAAGAGCGTGTTCCGGGTTGGAGTTGAAAATGTGGCATGTAACATCATAAAGATGGTATTTTAAAACATGGGGTTGAAGAGATCCACTTCTAAGTTTCTTACCTAGGATCAACTAAAAACCACAAAAACGGGAAAGTCACAATGCGACAGTATCTTTCTCCAAGTATCAATTCCTCTCTAGAATCTACCTGGTTTTATTTACTTTCTAGGTCCTTCTTATAGTTGTTTTTGGTATTTTGTCTAGAATATATTATAGTTGTTACCTGCAGGATGGTAAATAGGAGCAATTTTGTGGTTCGTAGCTGATTTTAGAAGAGAGAAAAAAAAAACAAAAACTGTTTTTCTGGTCTGAAGAATCAGAGGACAGCAAATCTCTAGTACCCTGAACTACAACTGCATGGGGCCAACTGAAAGCCCATCACCTAAGGATAAAATAACAGAACCGAAATTTCAGCTGGCATCCAAAAAAAAAAATTTTCTATCTGAGTTCAACTGAGTTAATTGCCCACTAAAACTGAGTTAAACTGAGTTAATTGCCTACTAAAACAAAAAAAACAACACTCTTTGAAAAATATAACAGAATCCAGAATCTCTACAACAGAAAATTCACAATATCTGAGATACGATGTTAATTAGTCAACACACAAAAAACTAGAAAAGTGTGACCTAGTATTAAGAGAAAAACAATCCATGGAAATCAACCTTACAGCTGGCTTAGATGTTGGAACAGACTTTGATTTTAAAGCAACTGTTACAGCTTGACTCAATGAGGTAAAAGAATGCATGCTTGTAATGAATGAGTAGATGTGATCTCTCACAAGGAAGAGTAAATACTTACTACAAAGAAGAACCAAATAGAATTTCTATAACTAAAATGAGAATATTAAGATATACAACATAGAATAGTAAGTTATATAATAATTCTTTTTTTTTTTTTTGAGACGGAGTCTCGCTTTGTCGCCCAGGCTGGAATGCAGTGGCGCGATCTCGGCTCACTGCAAGTTCGGCCTCCTGGGTTCATGCCATTCTCCTGCCTCAGCCTCTGGAGTAGCTGGGACTACAGGTGCCCACCACCACGCCCGGCTAATTTTTTTTGTATTTTTAGTAGAGACGGGGTTTCACCGCGTTAGCCAGGATGGTCTCAATCTCCTGATCTCGTGATCCGCCCACCTCGGCCTCCCAACGTGCTGGGATTACAGGTGTTAGCCACTGCGCCAAGAAAAGAATTATTATAGGCTGGGCGCGGTGGCTCACACCTGTAGTCCCAGCACTTTGGGAGGCCAAGGCGGGTGGATCACAAGGTCAGGAGATCGAGACCATCCTGGCTAACACGGTGAAACCCCATCTCTACTAAAAAAAAAATACAAAAAATTAGCTGGCTGCGGTGGCAGGTGCCTATAATCCCAGCTACTCGGGAGGCTGAGGCAGGAGAATTGCTTGAGCCCAGAAGGCGGGGCTTGCAGTGAGCCAAGATCGCACCACTGCACTCCAGCCTGGACAATAGAGCAAGACTCCATCTCAAAAAAATAATAATAATTCTTTTCTTGAAAGAATGGATAGGTTTAACAGCAGAATAAAGATGACAGGGGAATGATTCAGTAAGCTTGAATATAGATCAATACATGTTGTGCAAACTGAACAGAGAAAAAGACTGAAAAAATTTAACAGAGTCTCCATGCCATGTGGAACAATATCAGAAGTTCTAATACATATGATTACAAATGTTAGATAAAATCACTGTGAAAGTTGCAGATACCAGGATGAAATCGTTTTTGTCAGACCCAGATAAAACAGGGATAGGAAGCCATGAAGAAGAGGAGGCTCATCTGTAAATGTCTGAGATAAAAACTGTTTCCAAGGACCTTCCACAATCCCCCACAGGAACCCACAGGAAATCCCTTTGCATCCTTCATTCATCTCCTGCTTTGCACAGCTTGAACGTTTTGCACCTATACATGTATCTCTATAACAAGTTGTATCACTAGACATTCTTTAAGCCTCACTAATTCAGATAAGACACTCCCAAAAGAACTCTTGCCCAGTAATGACATCCCCACCAATGAACTGATGACAACTCTGGCTTTGAGCCTCTGGACCACCAAACTCTGTTTCTGTGCAGTTTACCTAAACTTCTCCCTTTTTGCCAATAAAACTTCTCTTTAGCCTCCATCACCAAACACACTTGTCGCTTGCCATTCCATTCATCCTGGACTATAATCCTCATTTTTCATTCCCAAATTAACTCAACATATTTAGGGATATTTTTCCCTATTTTTTTTTTTTTAGGTTTGAATCACTTAGGTGAATGAAGAAGAGAAAGGACCCCAGGACTGCACTCTGAGGCAATATTCAGGGTATTCTGTAGAAGAATCAACAAAGAAGACACAGAAACTCTTTAATTTTCTTATTTATCAGAAAATCAGCTTTCATGTTTTGCTTTTCTCTTTGTCTTAATTCTATGAATATAGTTACCCCAAAAAATGTGGGGTGGGTGGGGGAGAAGGATTTCATCAACTAAAAACAACAAAAAAAAGATTGCAACTTACTGACTCACTGTCACGTTCTTTCTCTCTACTCTGTAACTAGGACCTAACAAGTGGTACAAAGTACAGTGGTTAGCTAAAGCAAATTTACTTTCTTAGAAGTTTTTTATTTGTTTACTGCCTTGTTCCACAACATAACAGTATATACTATTCTTCCAGTAATTTTATCATGAAGAATCCCTTGAAAGAGAAAGATTTCAAATTTTAAGTCTCTAATAGAAACAAAAGTCACATCAGAACAAAAATTAAAACAGTTACCATAAAGAAAAAAAAAACAGCAAGGTTCAGAAGCTTATTGAGACCAAAGAAAAAGGATATTTCAAAAAATTGAAATCCATTCCAGTGTGAGGCTTATAGAAGAATAAACTTTAGCAGGTGAGATGTAAAGTGTAGATTAGAAGGGATTAAAAATGGTGTTTGAAAACAAACAGCGAAAGATAACACAACAAATAATATTAAATTCTTTAAGTACATCAGAAATAAGACTGCTGCAAAGGGATCAGTGAATCGGCTAGACAAGCAGTGCACAAAGGAGATAGTCAAAGGGATAAGGAGATTGCAGGGAAACTAAATAATGTATTTGAATCAGTTTTCACACTGGAGAATAAGGCAATAAGAGGAAAGGGAGGAAAAACCTTATTATGTGAAAGAGAGGCCCAGCTCAGATTGAGACATCAAAAGGAACCATGAGGCATGAAACGGTGATAGAAGATATTTGCCATGTTCCAGCCAAAGCAGGAGGCATCTGTCAGAGTCCAGAAGCACAAAATGCCTGTAATCTCTGATTCCTTATAGCCTCATCACTTGCCATGTAAAAGGCTTCACACTGTGGTATACTGCAAGGCAAGTTACATTTCTACCGTGGTTGGAAAGTTTATTCAGTTTCTATGGTAGACTGATCTCCAAACTGCAAAACCTCCAGCCAGTATATTACAACCCAACAGACTGGTTGATCAAAAGTCAAACAAGAGAAGGGAGCTTTCATCCAGCCCATCTGAGAATGTATGCAATTGGAAATTCTCATATACCGCTAGCAGGAATTTAAACTGGAGCCACCAGCTTTATGGAACATTTATATTATCTAGTAAAGTTTAAAATGTGTATGTCAAATGAACCACCAATTTCACTGCTAGGTACATATGCTAAAGAAACTATAGGAGAAATTATAAGATTGCTCACTGCAAGATTATTTGTAGAAGTGAAAAATGGATAACAACATAAATGTCCATAAATAGAGGAATGGATAATAAAATATGTTCATGCAATGAATTACAAGAAGTTGTAAACTTCTAACTAGCTAGATGTATATGTATCAACTTGGATAGGCTTCAAAATCATAACATTTTGAATGCAATGCAATTGAAGAAAAAATAAACAGCATGAAAAACTGCATGTGAAAAGTGTTTAAAGAACACCTGAAACGATAATTCAAAGATTCATGTATATGTCAACAAAAGAGTAAAAAATGCACTAGTGAGATACACAATAAATGTGTAATATGGGATGGCTCTAGAGAGATTCGGCAGTCATGTGGAACTGGGAATGGACTGAGCATTTCACTTTATCTGTGAAGTCTGTGCTATGGTTTGAATGTTCATGTCCCCTCCAAAATTCATGTTGAAATGTAACCCCCATCACGGTGGTATTAAGAAGTGGGACCTTTTGGGAAGTGATTAAGTCATGAGGGTTCTGCCCTCATGAGTGAATTAGTGCTTTATAAAAGGGCTGGAGGGAACTAACTTAGTCCCTCTTTGTCCTTCTGTCCTTTCTGTCATGGGAGGACACTTATACAATGCCATCTATAAGGAATGGGCTCTTACCAGTCCAAATTTGCCAGCCCCTTGCTCTTGGACTTCCCAGCCTCTGGAGCAACTTCTACTGTTTACAAATCACCCAGTTTCAGATATTTTGTCATAGCAGCACAAATGGACTAAGACAATCTATTTCTTTAATTAAAAGAAAGATTTGAGGTAAGTATGACAAAATGTTAACAATGATCAATTCTGGATGGTGATAATAGAGTTTTGATCATAGAATTTACTGTATTTTATTATTTGTTTTTAATTTGCAAAAATAAAAATGTGTTCTGTCCATAACCTAGAGACAAAGCTTAACTTTATTAAGTTGATTATTGTTGAATGTACCAAGAGCTATAATTAACTCGAGATTTGCCTTGGAAGCCCGGAGTAGTGCCAGAAATAGTCTCTACTGCTCACTTAGACAGATGTCTTCAGTTCCTTAGGCTCTCAGCTTTCCACTACCTAAAAACCCAAAAAGGTTAATTAATAACTCTTATGGCATCCCTGTTTCTTCCAGTAAAGTTTGGCTCCATTCTGTAGAACAAATAACTGAGACATACAGACCTTGACCAAAAAAAAAAAAAAGAAATCGAAAGAGACTAAACATCAAGGATCAGACCAAAAGCCTTTGGTCAGAAGGCTTTTCCACACCCATCTTAATGTTTGACATTTCTCTTTGAATTCATTTCATAGAGTCAAGTCCAGAGATGATAAACAGCTTCTACCTTGCTTACTAATTCTAAACAATGACAGCTTCCTGCAACCTATGTTGGAAGGAGGCTGAAGCCACTAGTGTCAGTAGAAAAGAATGTTAAGATTGATTCATAATGTCTTCCATAAGCACAAGAGTAGGTGTGGGGTGATGCATGGGGAAGTCATAAGCCATGTATCTGCTATCTAAGAAGTATAGCCACATGAAGGAAATGGCCTTTCTTGATATGCAGAAGCTGGGAATTCATGGTGTTTTATGCATAGCGTTAGGTGCCAAATATCTTCCAGAATTCAGTCCATAAGGAATAGACTCTGCATTAGTTGCATAGCATTCAGAAGTGCACTTGAGAGGTGAGATGTGTCCACAAACCAAGTCTTCCCTGACTAGCTCTGCCCAAGCCAAGGTTTCACAAGCCAGTGACCCTATAGCAGTGGTTTTCCACCAGGGCCAATTTTGTCCCACCCCAGAGGACATTTAGCAATATCTAGAGATCTTTCCATTGTCACAACTGAGGAAACGCTACTGGCATCTAGTGGGTAGAAGCCAGGGATGCTGGTAAACATCCTACAATGGAATGCACAGGACACCCTCCCACAACAAGGAGTAATCTGGCCCCAAATGTCAATACTGCAACAGTTGAGAAACTCTTTTCTAAGGCTCACATCATTTGTAGATTAGACTGCCAGGTCCTTCCTGGGCATTCAAGGCCAGACCCAAACTGGAGTGCATGGGACAGATCTAAACATTCTATTCTAGATCTGCTCTTCATAAAGGATATTTCCTATCCAAGAGTTTTGGCCTGCTTGAAGAGCCACAGTCCAACATGCACCCAATGCCCATATAAGCCAGGCCAAGAGGGCAGCTTCTGGACCCAGGACTTTTCATTTTGACCTTTGTGGGATGACGGTTCTGCTTAATTTGTTTCTTCTCTTGGATTCCAGAATGATTTTCAGGACCATGAATGTTTTCATCTATGTTGTTCTATCTGAAAGATCACCAACCTCTCCCGATGCAAGGGTCCAGCCAAAGTGATGCTGAATTGTCATGACCATATGTGTCTGCCACAGTGGGTTCTATCTTAGATGGGCAGAGACAGCTAAACCAGGATAGACAGGCATGGACCAAATGATTAGCCACATCTCACAAGCTGCTGGCTCAGTATAGGGTCCACATCAAGATTCTAAACCAGACTTTCTGACTCCATTAGCACAATGTCCAAATGCTTGGCTTTGCATTGTTATTTAATGAACTGTTTGTTATTCGATAACCTG
The DNA here is from genome assembly GCF_028878055.3 of Symphalangus syndactylus. NCBI lineage: Eukaryota > Metazoa > Chordata > Mammalia > Primates > Hylobatidae > Symphalangus > Symphalangus syndactylus. The sequence continues at coordinate 32,089,727 of NC_072438.2, forward strand.
CAGTCTTTTGAAGCAAAAGCGAAGAGGCAGGATTAAGCTGCTGAGGAGCCTTAGCTACAAATGAACTTTTCCTAGATATTAATATAAGAATACGGTTTTTAAAACCCTCCACATTAACTTTGTAATCGCATCTTTAAAATCAGACAAAGCCTATTGTACCATCCCACAGGAAGAATGGCAAGACCCTAAACCCACTCTTGGCTGTGCCATTTACTCATGCAAGACCTTTGACTTCTCTCAGCTTCCACGTCATCATCCGCAGAATGGGAAGAATAATGCTTACCCTTAAAGATTTGTTTTGAGGAATAAATGACATCGTATATGTAACTTGCCTGGCACATTGTAAGAACTATGAAAATGGTAACTAGTTTTTAAATGTCATCTAAGAAGCTCGGGCATTCTTGAAGCCACCATGTCTTGGCTAATTCAGAACAGTTATGACTACAAATCTCCCTACCTCCCACAGCCCTACAGCAGGATCCATGTTCATTTCTGCTATGGGTGTAGGTGGAGGGGAGAGGAAATTTACATCATTTTGATTCAGAAAATAAAATAATATCAAACTGTAACTGAGAACTGTTCTAAGAATTTTATGGCTTAATCCTCACCATCACCCGATCAGGTAGGTAATATTATTATTATCCCCATTATACAGATGAGGAAGATGAGGCTTAAAAAGGTTGGGTAAGCAGCTCACTCACGGTTACTCAGCTAGGAGTGGGCATGCTACCCTTAACCATTGCAACTCAACTCCATTCATTCATGTGTTCATTCAAACACTCTATATTGCAACCCTACACTAAGCACTGGAGATACACAGTTCACTCCCTAGGCAGACATTGATTGAGCCTGACTATATGGCAGTCACTCTCCTAGGCATTGGCATATAGCAGGGAAAGTGTGACCAGTCCAGTGAAACCCACAGGTAAATAAAGAAATGTCAAAGGTGCTACAGTTCCATGATAGACATTTGTACAATAACCAGGAAATCTCAAGGAACAAAGACATACTCCTACATGCTTTAGGGACTGAGCGGGGACTGGGATGAAAGAATGGAAGCCCAAAAGCCCTCACAGCAGAGGTGACTTTGAGGAGCCCAGTGTTCAGAGGACTTAAAAAAAAAAAAAACCAACAACACCAAAAGGGCTGGCCCTAAAAAATGTGCAGTGGAACTGGCCACCTGGCATCTTGTAGAAAGAGAAATCAGTTGTAGAGCTGGATTTTTTTTCACTTGGGAGCTGCGGCTGCTGTTCTCCACAGCCCCAGCGCTGAACCCAGACAAGCATCCACCCATACGCAAGCACCAGAAAAGAATAAATTCCACAGCAAGGCATTTCAAAGCACCTACCAAGACGAACGTGCCCTCTGGCCTGGTTTTTTGTTTGGGAAAATTGTGTGCTAAAAACAGCAGATAAAAAGGAATCTGTGGGCATAATTTATTTAGACTTTCTAAAGGCTGTTGAGAAGGTCCCTCTCATAGGAGGCTATTAAGGCCAGGCAGGCAAGTCGGTAACTATGGGGTAAAAGGTGAAGTTCTGTCGTGATTAAAGCCTTCTTAACCGAGAGGAACTAAAGCCCAGGAATAAATAGCCAGTTCTCCACATGGGAAGCTAAAAATAATGGGGCCGCTCAAAGATTAGTCCTGAAGCCAGTGTTGTGCTATCTATTTTTAATGATTTGTCAAATGAAGTACAGTAAATAGAAAAATGCAGGTAGCTAATGACAGGCGACCACTTGGTATAGTGAAGAAAGCACTGAGCTGGCAGGGCACCAGGAAGCCGAGCCCAGCCTGCACATGTGACTACGTTTCTCTGTGCCTCAATTTCTCTATCTGTGAAATGATGGAATGTGAAATGACACAAGCTTTTCTAAGGTCTCTGAGACCATCTGTGAAAACATTTAAAATTCTTTGGCTTGAAGTTCATTCAGGTAGGACTAGAAGGAACAAAATGAATTAACCAAATTGAGCAATCCAAGATCCAAAGGAACATCAGAAAAGGCAAAGTAAATACTTTCACTCTGCTATTTTGGGGTGACTTGCTTAGTTCAGAGTAAGTGATAACTTCTCCAAAGAAATCTATAAGCATTCCTGCGGACAGTTTCATGAGAATGCCTATTCTTAGTCGGGCATCATCAAAGTGCCAATAAACTGTATGCAGCATTTTTTTAAGCACTGAAAAAAGCACAGAAAAGTATTATCAGGCTATCACCTAAATCAGCCTTATGTCCTATCTTTGTCTCTGATATTGTCAGAATAGACTTTTTATAAATTGAATGGCAAATACTGATAAAGCCAAGGATGTATAACTTTGGGGCCCCCGAATGCCTGCTCTCAAGAACCTCCAATCTGGTTGGTGATTTTACAAACAAAAAAGAGATAACAAAATACAATTGGCTGTGCCAAATTAACGACCCAGCCAGTAAAGTTTGAAGAACTTCCCAGACAAGGTAGGAGGTGAACCTCACCTTCTAGAATGAATACTATTTCTGTAGTTGGAGAATAACAGGAAGATCTCCATGACCAAAAAGAGAAACATACAAACAAACAAAAAATGAATTGGGAGCAGAAAAGTAACAAGAAGAGATCAAAAATAAAGAAACTAGGCTGAGTGCGGTGGCTTACGGTTGTAATCCCACACTTCGGGAGGCAGAGGCAGGAGGATCACTTGAGGCCAGGAGTTCCAGACTAGCCTGGGCATCATAGCAAGACCTCGTCTCTACAAACAGTTAAAAAATTAGCTGTGTGTGGTACATGCCCGTCGTCCCAGCTACTCAGAGGCTGAGGTGGAGGGATCCCTTGAGCCAAGGAGTTTGAGGCTACAGTGAGCCATGGTTGTACAATTCAACTGTACTCCAGCCTGGGCGACAGAGTGAGACCCTACCTCAAAAAATAAAAATAAAGAAACTCATTCATTTGAGAAAAGACCAAATTTGTCCTGAGATGAGAGTTGCTTCATTATGAAAACAGAGAAGTGTCAAGAAAGACAGAGTATGAACAAAGTATGAATAAATGAGGGTTCATGAAATGCCACATGGATCTCCTTAGTTAGTTTGGGCCATAAGGCAAGACCCAGGAAACACTCCATGAAATTAAAAAGGAAAAAAACAATAAATGGGTTGAACATGGGCTTTTAACATAACACAGTGAGTTTTGGGGACTCACTACTGTAGACACTGTTTTCCCCAAGTAGCTTAGTGAGCTTTACTTTTTAATAGAATTATATGTTCATACAACTAACAATTCTCTCTGCAGTTCTGGCTAATGTTATTGATACTCATAACTCAAGGCAGACATGTGGGGTCTCCAAGAAATTTTTTCCTCCTATTACACTGTTGCAGAACAAGTTGAATTCACTATAAGAGGGATATGTTACTTTTCTCTAAAGTACCTCTTTCTGTCCACAGAAATGTTTCTGATTTCATAGTCATTTTTTTCCTTCTTCTTCATATTTGTTGCTCAAAAAGCTGGCTCATTAAAAAGAAAGACAATTGCCTTCTAAGAGTCATACTAGACACAGGTGTGCCTCACATTATAGAAGACAAGGACTGCAGAAAATACCAACATCAGACAACCAGAATAGCTAACATTGAATTGAATGGTGCAAGAGGAGAAGGGACCATTTACAAGAACACTAGAGAGATTTCTTCATTTATTTTGTAAACTTAAATTTCTAACTAGTAGATTTCCTTTGAAAATCTTTACCTGCTGTGAATCGCTGCCACAATGCTCTTAAACCTTCCTGAGACATTTTGTTTCCTGGAGGTTTAAGCAATGTTTTCTAAAATTACCATCTATCTTCTGTTTCACATCACAAGAAGGAAGAATAGTTTGTATCTCCTTTTTTATTCTAGAATAAATAATATAGTTTCTTCACAGGAAATAAACACCACACCATTAATTATATGTCTCATGGATTCTATTCTACCAGACTTACATTTACTTGGCCAAGTCCAAAGGAAAGTAAACAACCTTAGCATTCAATATTAATCATGATATACACGCTCCTTCGCTTACTCCCCCTTTTCTCCATAAAGCAATGCATTTAAAATGAAGACTTGGTTTTTGCTCTTTTTGGCATTTCCTAAATATGTTTAATCATCAGGAACTTGAAAATACAGTATTTCAATGGATAATGAATGTCCTTTGAAAACAAAGACCATCCTTATATAAAAACAGAGAGATGAATTTTGATGCCGAAGCCAGTAAACAGGTGTCTCTCTTGCAAAAAGTTCAGTGAAGCTCTTCTTGGGTGTGGGTGCAAAAGCTTTACATAAAAACACCACTCCGAGGAGACCCTCTTACAGATTCAATTCAAGAGAAACATACACAGATGACCATAGGAAGCCGGGTAATAAACTTCTGAATACCTGTTTATTATTTTGAAAATAATCGAACTTGTGCAAACAAGGTCAAGAGCCAGAAAATGGCTCCCAGAAAGCCTACCCTTACAGTCCTCTGAAATGACAACACTATTTTGGCAGTTTCCAAAAATTAGCCTTACAAGGCCAGGACGATATCCAGGTCCCCGTTTTCTCCCACCGAGTCCCAGCTGCACTAGTGAAGAGTTGCAAAGTGTAGGGTCTGACTCCTCTTTGTGCAAGCCTGAATTATCTAAGCAGCGCCTAAGAAGAGGAAATTTATTTCTCTGCTAAGTCATCATGTAAAGCTTCCAAAATAGAGGTGCCCTTCAAATTAAATTTGCCAGTGTCGATTCACTCATCCTCAATGATACCGTGTAAGAAGGATCAAGTGATTAAAATGAAGCAAAAAGAAACAAAGGTCACCCAACACCTGGCTTTTAAAAACTAGGTAGATTCCAGGCCTCAGGATGTTTGGAAAAATAAAATGTGTGTGACGCAACTAACACACACCCAAAGGCCTGCGAACTTGTGTCCTATTAAAATGCATAATCCTATAATGATGAAGCTGGCAGTCTCTCAATAGTTTGACTCATTTCCCTGCTAAATATAACTGAAGACAGGTTTTCCACTAGGAGCTACTGTATTATTTTCTCCCAAGTGGGAATCAGAAACTAATTTTGATATGTAAAGAAATCAAAGCAAAAAAGGATGATACAAGTATTTCTCTAATTTCTTCGCAGCACTACCCTGCTGGAACTACTTTTCCAGAACCCAGAGAGGCACCAATAGAGATGTTTATGGATGGATAAGGCAATATTTGTCAGAAGCTGCAGAATGTGAAAATCACCATCTATCTGCTACATGCAACTTGACTGAAATGATTTAGTCATAATGCGGGATGATGGACGTTGGTTGCTATTGTTTAGCTCTGCAAAGGGCACTGCCAGAGCCCAGTATTTCAGCTGACTGCTATTTCTTTCCAATTCAAATGAAAAGAGACTTAAGAACAGACAACAACTCAGCAGGATGCCTATTAGAATTCTTTGTAAGGACTTCACTTGCAAGGAGCAACTCTGGACTTGTTCTTAGAAAAGAAATAATCGGCCTCTGACCGAAGTGCTCCAATCAAAAATCTCACGGGCTACATGGGATTGTTTTTTCTTCTAAAATAGATCATGGATTAATGGAGAACACTGACCTAATAGAAGCATCAACCATTTTTAGAACATAGCTTCCCCAAGAAGGCTTGCAAGGAATTATTCCAGCTATAATGCTGTAGAATTCGTTACCCACCGAGTTAAAATCGCCTCAAATCCATTTGCTCTTATGCAGAATTTCCTGATTATAGCCTCTGCTTATTTTGCCCACATACCAGATCTGAAAATGGTTTTTTAAATTAGTGACTTTTGAGCTAGCTTCACTGGTGGCTGGGGTACAAAATTATTTCCCCCCCGAGTTGAAGTGTATTTTTTAAAAAGAAAAGAAAAGAAAAGCATTGGGTGAGAAATGCATTTTGAAAACGAAGCTTGAGTTGTAGCTTCGCTACAATGGAGAAGCAGAAAATAGTCAAACTGCAGCTTTTCTCTTGACAACCCTGATGGTTCATCTGGTAACACCTCAGACACTTTATTCCTAGCTGAGTTGTTTCTATATGTCATTTATAACTTCACATTTTTCAGAGAGAGAAAAGTACCTCTTGGATGTATCTGTGTATCCATGTGTATGTGAGTGTGTGTGTGCAGGGATGATGTTAAGCTGGTATGTTCCTGCTACAGACGGTGTTGTGCTGGAACTGGCTTACACAGGCTTTGCAAGAGCCGATTGTTAAATTTGCAGAAAATTTGCAAGCCAACTGATATCACATTGGTGGCTTGAAGCTGGCAGTGGTGGGAGTGTTTCTGCCTCAGAAATCAGCATGCACTATGACTCAGGGCTTCATGATTTTTGGGAGAGTCAGGTTTTTAGCACATACTAGCCCACCACTGGTTACTGGGACACCAGCTGTTTGCACAGCCATCCACACTGATTCGCTGCACTCTCCACTTTGGTCATGCTCATGTTGTAAGCACTGTACAATATTTTGAATAGCAACTTTATCATGTATAGTCAAATTATATCATTGTACTATCTACATCGTCTTTGGTATAATAATGGAAAAGCAGCATATACTATCACATCATCCATCATAAAAAACAATTTTTTTGAGCATGAGTTTGGACCTAAGGTACTCTGCTGAATAAATTCTGGTGGCTCAACTGCTGGTGGATCCCAAATAGATCATTTGGGAAGGAAGAAACCATGCCCAGCCTCAGAGAAAAACAAAATGAGTCAGTTCTCTCTGCTGCCTTTGGCCACCCCAAACCCTGAAGTCATACAGCATGGGGGAGATTTTCTAGTCAAAAAAGTCACTTATCTGTCCAAGCACATCTGAAGATAAATGATGAGAAGCTTCTGGGAACACCGAAGGCCACCCCCTCCCCACAAAACAGAAATTAGCAAGCCCCCCAATCAGAGCATTAAAACAAAGATCAACCAACATGTCATTTTAGTAAACAGAGTAATTTGGGCTTTTGGAGAGCATGAAAATTCTGTCAGGATTATAATGTCTTCTACCACAGACCTTAATTTCTTCTGTCATGGACAATATGATTAGGCTCAGTCCTATTTGATTGTAGGGAATGTCAGTTCCCATTAACAAAAGAAAAGAGGCACTCAAAAACGTGTTCCACATTTTTAACCCTTTAGGCTAGGAGGATTTTTCCAGCTCAAACTGCTCCTAGGAAATATTGGAAGCATTTAAGCACAACCAGCCCATCCAGCAGATAGTTAAAGGGGTTTAACTAACTAACATCATCTCCCTTCCCAACACAGGCTATTTTTGATTCAACACCGGCACTAAAAAGTGAAGGCCATGTGTATTTTTGTTTTATTTTGCAACTTGAGGGGTTTTTTCCACCCCACCCCACCCCACCCCATCCCAATCTCTAGGAAATCCCACCCCTTGCATGAATGGAGTTTGCTTTAAATGGTCTGATTCTTTGAGGGCAGTGGAGGGGAAGCAATGTCCTTTTTGGCTGCATGCACTGCTTGGCCATTCAGTCCATGAACTGGTTAGTGCAGGTGGCTTTCACGGGTGCTGGAAAATTATAGTCTCAGACCCAAACTTGTATCAGTAAACACACTGCCTCAGACTGGCCACTTCAATTCCATTGAACCTTCCACAGTTCAAACAGGGCACCCGGGTCAGTCTGAGAGCTTAGCAGGCACAGCTGACCCTGGCTGCCCAGCAAACAGTTTATGTTGGGGAGCAATCTAGAGATTTCCTGAGATAAGGATGCTATTACGGGCTGACAAATATGGAAGGGAGTAGAGTGGGCAGCTTTTGTCCAGACTGACCCAGGGTGAGAATGCTGGGATTATTGCTGATTGGGGATAAATGGCAACCGCTGATTTATTTGTTCAAGTGAAACCAGCCAAGTTCATCCCTCAACACCATCTCCCATCTCTTTAAGCTTTTTTTGTTGTTGTTCCTCTTCAAGCAAAAAGACTTAGCAATTTTGGGAACTCTTCAAATACCACCATTCCAGTGAACCCCATTACCCTTAGGATAAAATCTGCAATCCTTCACAAGCCTTTGAGGCCCTGCGTGATGGGGTCCTCCCTGCCTCTCCAGCTCCGGCTCCTGCCACTGGCCCCCAAACCTCCTGCACTCAACCACAATGGCCGCCACTCTGGCTTCTGACTGCCCCAATTTCCTCTCCACCTTCAGCCTTTGCTTGTGCTGCGCCCTCCCCCTGGGGCTCTACCTCTCTCTTTACCTGGCAATCCTCCTTATTCTTGTTCCAGGTTGAATGTCATTGGCAAAGACCAGGCAAGCTCCTCCATTATGATTTTCTGGGATCATAAGATCATTAAGAACTTCATCACAGGTCTTAGCACAACCATGAATAATTACTATTGCTTTAAAATTGTGCTCCCCCACTGACAGGGACTTTGTCTATCGTATACACCTAGCACTTAGTGCAATGCCGAATATTTCATAGATCAAATGCACAAATGAATGAAGTAAGTGCACAAAAGATATTGACTGCCTATGAGAGAATCTAAAAAAGCAAACCCAGTAAAACAAAATCTTCATCTTAAATCTGCACAAACTAGGGAGCGAGTTTTCTCTCTTACCTCTCCTCTCCGATCATTCTGGCACAAGGATTTCAGATGGTCCTGCCATCCCATCAGGGCTGTAACATCAAATCTACTGCCTGGCTTTCAGGACCGTCCCTTATCATCATCATCATCATCATCATCATCATGAACATTAGTGAACATGTACTATGTTCCATGTGCATTACTCAGTATTCTCTACTAATCTATTTGATCCTCACTGCAATCCATAAATGAGTGCAGTGTATTAAAGATGGGCACAGATGCATAAATTCTTTGACATTTCTCCCATTGAGAGGTGGGGTCTTTGTCCCCTCTCCTTGAATCTGAGCTATCATGTGACTGCTTTGACCAATAGAGTGCACAGGAAATGATGTCATGCCTTTTCCAGTTTCTGTGTCAGAATGCTCACTCTGGGGGAAGCCAGCTTACAACTAACAACTAACACCTAATTGGCACAAAGCATGTAAGAAGTCTGACTCCCCTGAGACTGCAGGGAGGAAACTCAAGCTGGTTGCAGGGAGAGGTCCTGGGGAAAGAATGCCCTTCCAGCCCCCAGCTGTTGCAATCATGCCAGCCTGGGTGCCAGGCATGTACATGAAGGCACTATCTTGAACATCCAGCCCAGTCGAGCCTACAGCTGACTCCAGCCCCAGCCACAGGAGAAGCTCCATGACAGACCACTCAGCTGACCCCAGTTAACCCCCAAAATTGTAAGAGAGAATAACAAATTAGTATTTTAAGCCACTAAATTGTGGGGAGGATTATTAGGCAGCAATAAATAGCCAAAACTCATAGGCACTATTATGACCCTGGCTTTATAAATGAGAAACTGAGACCCAGCACACTCAAAACCACACAGTTGGGAAGAGGGGGAGCTGGGAGCCCAATCCAGGCAGGCTGGCTTCAGAACCCAGGCTTTCATCATCCATGCAGCCACACCACTCTTTGGCAGGCGACTTTCTCCATTTGACTCCTCCAAGACGTCGTCTCTACTGCTGTTGTCCCTCTAAATGGGTCCCCTTGTCTTTCCTTCTGCCCATGTGCCTAATCCCCTACCTCTATCATGATCCCCTCTCTGAATTCTCTACTGATGTCCCCTTCCTCCAAATTCCTGGGTACATTTAAAGATAGGCATCTAGCCTTACCATTAATTGTTCTAGTAATATTCTTCATGCTGTTTTTTGCTTCATAACTATATGTTATCTCCTTAAAGGTCAAGACTAAATCTTCTATTTTGACTTTGCCCACCTCTCCAGAAAACCTTGCCCATCTCCACTTTGCCCAGCACAATGCTGTGCCCTCAATAAATGCACCCTCCAGCCATACTGGCCAAGCTCATTCCCTTTTCAGAGCCTTTATGTTTGCAGTTCCCTTTCCCTGGAATACGTTTTCTTAGCTTTCAACCTGAGCTGCTCCTTCGCAGCACTCAGATCTCAGAAAATATCTCCCCTCCACCAACAGGCCTATCCTGACCACCCTGTCTAAAGGAGCCACCCCTCCCCACCCCTAGTCAGCCACTCACCATCTCCTTATCCTGCATTGTATTAATTAGTTGTCAGTTTCTTAATTCCCTTAGGTAGAAAACAAGTTCCAGAAGGACAGAACATGCCCATCTTGTTTATTGCTATAGTCTTAATCCCCAGGACAGTTTCTGGCCTATAGTAGCATCTCAAAAAATATTGTTAAATAATTGAATGCATATTTGTTTATTGAATCTTCACTTCATAAGATCTGCCACCATGGAGCAGTTGTGCTCAGGTACACAAAGCATTTTCCCCTATCATGTCAGTTGCATCTTCAGCATAATGTGCAACCTTCCATTTCTCATGCAGAAAGCCTATACTTGCCTCTAGGATGAACTCTGTGTTTATTTTTTCTAATATATATATATACATATATATTTAAGTTCTGGGATACATGTGCAGAACGTGCAAGTTTGTTACATAGGTATACATGTGCCATGGTGGTTTGCTGCACCTGTCAACCCATCGTCTAGGTTTTAAGCCCCGCATGCATTAGGTATTTGTCCTAATGCTCTCCCTCCCCTTGCCCCCCACCCCTCGACAGGCCCCGGTGTGTGATGTTCCCCTCCCTGTGTCCATGTGTTGTCATTGAGGTGAACTCTGTGTTTATTTAGCCAGTTGTTGACGTTAGGCAGTAGTCTACATGTTGCTTTGGTTGTCCAAACCATTTTTTACAACTGAGTTCTCGGAAGAACAGTGGGTGTTTTTTGTTTTGTTTTTGTTTTGTTTTGTTTTCATTTTTCTTTTATACAGACAGGGTCTCATTGTGTTGCCCAGGCTGATCTCAAACTCCTGGGCTCAAGCAATCCATTCACCTCGGCCTCTCAAAGTGCTGGGATTACAGGCACGAACCACTGCGCCTGGCCTAGAAGAGTGCATTTAAAGCTGGTGGAGGAGCCTCTAGGATGACCCCAAGAAGACAGGGTGGCCAAGCAGGCTTAGTGCGACATGCATTAATAAAGGCCACATTGCAGGGATGATGAAATGAAAATATCAAATCCAATGGAGGTCCATTTTGCTCACTATGGTAAACACAGAAATTCATCCCGGTATCTAGAACAGAGTAAATCCTCAATAAACACTTGCTGAATGCACAAAGGAACAAACTAATGAATTGTGTCTCATTTCTTATCACTTATCATTTCAATATGTGCAAGAACTCAGAGTAAATTTTTCATTTTGTGTATGTGAAACTTACCAACAAAATAGTAGCTAAAAAGTTGTAAAACTTACAACTTTTCAACAACAAAGTTGAAATGTAAATGAACATCTGTGCTCCCCAAAATACATAATAGGCAAGTAGAGAAATCTAGAAAGGAAAGGCCACAGGCTGAGGGAGTTAACAGATGCGATAGTCTATTAACATTAATTAATTTTCTGAAGTGTATATTTCAGAAATTTGCTCAGCCTCGCTGAGTCTCAGTTTCCTCAACTGTATACTGAAGACAATTTCTTTCTTATTTACCAATCTGAAATATTCATAGTGAGTCTAAGATGGAAGAACAGATGAGTAAATACTTTAAAAGTGTAATAAGAGGCCGGGTGTTGTGGCTCACACCTGTAATCCCAGCACTTTGGGAGGCCAAGGCGGGCAGATCACTTGAGGTCAGGAGTTCCAGACCAGACTGACCAACATGGCGAAACCCTGTCTCTACAAAAACTACAAAAATTAGCTGGGTGTGGTGACACGCACCTGTAATGCCAGCTACTCAGGAGGCTGAGAGGCACGAGAATCACTTGAACCCAGGAGGTGGTGGCTGCACTGAGCTGAGATTGTGCTGCTGCACTCCAGCCTGGGCAACAGAGCAAGACTCCATCTCAAAAAAAAAAAAAAAAGTGTAATAGGAATATGAGCTAATTGACAGTTTCCATCTTCCTCTCTTTCTGACATTTCAAACACTTAAAAATACATTTAAAAATTTTTTAATCAATGTAATATATTTTTTACTATTTCTGAGTTTCATGATTCGTTCACAAATGACTATTACCTGTTTGTTCCAAATATTCATCTGCAAAGTTTTTCCTAATCATTTTATAATTCTTCACTCATGTTTTTATTCTGTTCTCTCTGCTTTTCAGCAAAGGATCTCATGGCATAGAGAGCTTCTCCATCTTACCAGAGGCAGAGAGCAAGTTAGAAACAGCAAAGAAAAAATCAAACTTTTGAGCCTCTAGTCTGTGGTTTATAGTATAGAGCCCAAATAACTGGACCTATAAAATCGTCACTAGTGGCGGCGTGCAGCGGCTCACACCTGTAATCCCAGCACTTTGGGAGGCCAAGAAGGGAGGATCACCTGAGGTCAGGAGTTCAAGACCAGCCTGGTCAACATGGTAAAACCCTGACTCTACTAAAAGTACAGAAATTAGCCAGGTGTAGTGGCGGGTGCCTGTAACCCCAGCTACTCAGGAGGTTGAGGCAGGAGAATCTCTTAAGCCTGGGAGGTGCTGGTTGCAGTGAGCTGAGTTAGTGCCACTGTACTCCAGCCTGTGCAACAGAGGAAGACTCCAACAACAACAAAAAAAAGGCACTAAGAGAAAAGTCAGAACATAGAAACTAGTCCATTGGCTCTCAAATTTAGGGTGGCATCAGAATCACTTGGAAGCCTTGTTAAAACACAGACTGTTGCATCCTCACACCCCACCCCAAAGTTTTAGGAGTTCTGGGGTGGTGCCTGGGATCCTGTATTTCTAACAGGAATTTTGTATTTCTAACAGGAAAATTGGCATTACATTCCCACGTAATGCCAATGCTGCTGGTCTGCCAGTCACACCGTGAGAACCAAGTAGCTCGCCTTTTCATACACTAACTCCTTTGATTCTCCCCAACAATCCTTTCCATTTTATAGATGAGAAAACTGAAGCCCAAAGAATAAGCTCTACTCGCATTCCAGCTTGATGATCAACCAAATCACTATGATCTTCAGAAAGTGAATTAACCTTTCTGTGGCTCATTTTCTTCATCTACTGAAAAAATATTTTCAGGTACCTCGTGAGGATTAAAAAGACAGTGGTGTCTAAGAAGTGCTGCACAAAGTCAAAAACAAGGCGGAATTAGGAATCTCACTTAGCACATGGTTGTGTTTTTGTCACTTTTTTATTTGCATGGGAAATTTTTAACCACGGTCTTGGCAAAGTACTCCATCCCATTGTCCAAACATCAGTATCCATAGATTCTGTTTTCCGAGGTTTTGTTTTGTTGTTAATTATTGAGTTTGTTTTTGCAAGAAATTCCCTTATGTGCTATAAGTGGAGGATGTTGGGGGGCATATGAAGGTGGGGAGCTGTTTCAGACAGTTTGAACATTTCCATTTCTAAGACAATGTTCGACTGGATAGACAGTCTTCCCTATGATGTGATACATAGTTATGTTGGAGATTAGTGCGAGCATAGCCTCCTTTGGTATAAGGTTCTCTGATTTGGCTTTCAGAGGATTCAGTGTATTTTGATTTCTATATTTAGAAACCCAGGGCTTTTTGGTATGCTACGAACACATCGAGGCAAGACTAATTTTAAGCACTTGTACTTAAATATTAGTTTCAAGAATAAGAACCTTCGGAGGTTTCCATATTGTATTCCACTGGAGTATCATTAAGGGAAGCAATTACTTATCAGGATATACTCAAAACAACTTTATTGCATTCAGAGGAAATAATGGGAGTTGTCTGTCTAAATTACTAGGCAGGGGCCCTGGAAATCACTTAGCATAATTCTTGGCATAAGGTAAGCAGTCAATAAATGGAACAGAGATTCACACAAATGAGCACATAGTATGTGTTAGGATTTTACACATAGCATGTCATTGAGTCTTTATAATGTCCCCTGATTTAGGTGTGGCTGTTCATTTGTAGATGAGGAAACCGAAATTCATAGAAGTTAGGTGGTGTTTATCAGGTCCTTAGGGAAGTAGGTGAGGGCTGAAGTTATGATGGCAGCCCATAGGTGCTTGATGTCAAAAGCAATTTTCTTTCCACTACACTAGGCTGTTTCCTTCCTTGCCTCTTTCCTTTTTGTCTTCCCTCCTCTATCGGGTTCCTTCCACAAATATCAGAAGTCTTTGTGGATGCCAGCCAACAACCAATGTCAGCAAGGTATTCCCATTTTATGGATTGGTTCATAGTAGCAAAAAGTGATCCCTCAAAGCCACCCCTGAAAAGATTCAGTATAAAATACATAACTTCTTTCTGAATCCTATTCCTCAGCCCTCAAATATAAGTGCGAGGGTACATTACAGAGGATCCTTTATTTAGGAAAACAAAGTGTTTGGGTCTAGACAACAGGCCCATGACAGTCCCTCACCCAGGGCCAAGGCTCCCAGCTGCCCAAGGTGGCTGAGATACATGGGAGGAAAAACTGGTCTTGCTTCCGATTTGAATTACAAATGCTTCCTGGAGACAGAAGTCACGCGGATATGCCCATTTATTTATTGCCTAGTGCTACAATTGCTAAATAAAAATAAATAAATAAAAGTAAAGCACCTACTGATTTATTATTCAGAATATAATAAAGGCCTAGAGCAATAAAAAGGGCTAATTGAGGGCTTTCTTTGCATTTTCCCCCAAACACCAGTTTTCTTTCTCTTCTATTTCTTCACTTTTTTTTCCCCTGTTTTTGTGCCTCATGCCTCTTTTAATTTTTTCTGTTTTCCACATCCTTTCTCTCTATCTTTCTGTCCCTCTCTTCAAGAGCTGTTCCCCTTCATCTCCTGAGCACCTCCTCTCTGGTATTTTGTGTCTGGTTCCAAGAGGAAATAGCAGAGTAGTAGACTTTTCACCTCCCTGTTGGCAAGTGCCTTGTGTCACACTGTCACTTAGGACACACTGATCTATAGGTCTCTTCTGCTGCTGGGAAGAGACAGGGATGGTGAAGGTACATCTTGAGCTGGGATATTTTCTCCTAAAATGTACCCTAAAAATTGCACCCAGCATCTAATTTTAAATGGATTACAGAACTGGATTTTTTTCACGGCTTTTTCTTATTATAAAAGTAATAGATACTTATTGAAAATACAGAAAAATATAAAGAGAGTAATCACCCATTCTTACTGTAATATGAAAGCAATCACTATTAAATGTGTATGCCTTTTATCCCTGTATTTTAACAAACATCACATATTTGTTCATATACATCACTAATGATATATCACACATTCATGTATCACTAATTTTACATACATACATGCACTGTTCAAGTTATTCTAATTCTCATCAACATCATTATGGCTGCATCTTATTCCAATGTGTGAACATACCAAAATACACTGAGTCATACTCCTTTTGGTAGATAGCTGGCTTTTTGGTTTTTTTCCATTTTTTTGCATTATAAATAATGCTGCCATGAGGCAAACACAGTGGCTTGCACCTGTAATCCCAGCTACTTGGGAGGCTAAGGAAGGAGGACTGCTTGAGGCCAAGAGTTGGAGGCCATCCTGGGCAACATAGCAAGACCCACCCATCTCTAAAAAATAAAATTTAATTTAAAATAATAATAAATAAATAATGTTACCATGGATGACTTTGTACAAAAAGTTCTTCCTGTAATTTTCAATGGTTTCCTTGGGAAATAATTCCAAAAGTAAAATTGTTGAATCAAAGATTATGAATGCTTTTAAGGTTCTGTAAATTGCATTCCAAAAAGTTCGTGCTCTCTCCAAATCCCTTACCACTCTAAGAATCGTTTTTACAAATTGGGCAAAGAAATGTTATAAAGCAAATAACCACCTCCTGATTTGTCCTTTGTGAAACAGGCAAAAAATTAGGAGTCCATCTTTTTTCTGACTCTCACCACCCCACCCCATTCCACCTATGGAGGGTCACCAGCTTATGCCCTCTAGGTTTTGTCTCACCTTTTTGCAAGACAAGCCAAATAAAGCCATTCTGTTATTCATTCATTCAACCACTCATGAACAGCCATGGAATAGTTATTTGCCAGGCCCTGTGCCAGTGCTGAGGATATAAAGATGAATAGAACATTATCCCTAACTTACATGCACAATAGTGTGGTGGGGCAGACAGACATGAAAATAAGCCACAGTACCAGGAGACCAGAGCTCATGGAGGCAGGCGTGGAGTGCTCCAGGTCCTCCGAGAGGAGCCCCTACTGAGCGTGGGGAGATGATGTCTGACCAGTCCCTCGGTGACATCATACCATAACAGTTACTCTTTCCTCTGTACTTACAAGCGTTGCCTCATTTACCCTCAGAACACCTCCACTAAGGAGATCTTATTGCTCTTTCACAAGTGAAAAAAAAAAGAAAATGAGGTTGAGCAAAGTAAATACCTTGTCCAAGATCACACAGCTAAGAAAGGGTGAAACCAAATGTAACTAAATTCGAAACTGCACATTGAGCTCACCAAGGGTCTACCAAAAAAGCTCCATCAGCCCAAATAAGGTTCCCCCAAGACTTGAGCTCTGACGACCCCGTTCCATCCGTTAATGACAAAGAGAGGTGCAACCGCTTCTCAAGTCCGCCTCTTCCCAGCAGCCTCCCTTGCTTTGTCCTGCAGGGGTGGCTTTCCTACCTTCTGCTCCTTGTCATCCAGTCTGAACTCCCCTCTTCTCTTTAGCACGGTGACCCTCAGCACTTCACCCTGCCTAGCCTTGCCATTTGGCTATAAAATTTGTTTTAACTGCCAGGAAACTGATAGAATTATAAAAGATCCATGATGATTCTCGGGGCCCCGCCTTCTTCGTCTCTAAAGCAACAAGATCAGAAATGATGATTTGTGAGACCCTGTGTAATTCTCATGGTATAAAATCCTGCGAGCCACTGAACCACACCAAGCGCATTTAGAGTTGCTATTAGAACACAAAAGCAAAGGTTTGCTTCAAATTGAAAAAGCAGACACTTGTGGCCTCTTCCAATGAAGAAGAAAGGAAAAGATGTATTTTAATTATGTTTTTTAATCATTTCCTCAGAGCACACGATGAGAATATATTTGCTGGGGAATGAAAAAGAACACAACATCAATTCAGTGCACAAAACTACTCTAAAACCTAAGGATCTATTCTCACATTTTTCATTAATTCCATCCAGGCTGATAACTTTCAACATTAAGCCTCCGTGCTTCATCCAACTCAAGTTTCCTAGAAGCACACAAACAAATCAAAATTCATTTGGGGTTGCCAAGAAGTCTTTCAAATATGGGATACCAACCCCAGTTTCAAGTCCTTTTCGCTGCCCAAATTCCAACCTCAACTATGCATTCTCCATTAAAAACGTTCATCTATCAATCCTGTTTGTTTCATCATGAAATTATAGGGACTGAAGGCTCATCTTGCTATGTGATAGCAACAAAGATGGTCTCAAACACAGCTTTCCAACAAAAGCACAAAGCTTGAAAAAAAAAAATGGCTTAATTCCAAAGGCCCCACTGGGATGTTAGCCTCCCTTCCATAAGAACCTCCAATGTCTCATTGTTTACAATCAGTTCAGTACACTTCTAAAAGTCTTTATTATTGTGGTAAAATATGCGTGACATAAAATTAGCCATTTTAACCACTTTTAAATGTATAGTTCAGTGGCATTAATTCCATTCATATTGCTTTGCAACCATCACTGCTATCCTGTACCCGTTAAAAAATAAATTGCTATTCCTCCCTCCCGTCATGCCCTGGTAACCTCCATTCTATTTTCTGTCCCCATGAATTTGACTAGGTCCCTCATGTAAGTGGAATCACATATTTGTTCCCTGTGTGTCTGGCCTATTTCCCTTAGCACACTGTCTTCAAGGTTCATCCATGTAGTGTATATATATATATATACACACAAACACACACAACAGAATTCCATTCCTGTTTAAGGCTGACTCCATTGTATTCAGTTCAGTACTCTTTGCATGATGTTTTAAGCCTTCCACATTCTGGCCTGATATTTTTCTTTATCTTATTTCCCATTCCAGAGACCTACATGCCTAGGGCAGAGAAGATGAGTCAGGAATTCATCACCTTTTTCCCAGAGATTTTAAGCCTTTTTACCTTTGTTCACAATGGTCCCTTAACCCAGCACATCCTCCATCCTGCTTTCTCTAATCAAAATCCTAGTTGTTCCCTGCGCTCAACTAATGCCCGTTCCACCATGTGTATCCATGCATACTATGGAGCACCCTCCAATTACAGTCGGACCAGCTGTAAAATGTGTGCTTTCGTCACAGCCAAAGGCACTCAAAGTCGCCTTCTCTGCAACAAGACAGTTTAAAATACAGTTTTCAATTATTTGGCAAGCCCTGTTTTAGGTTTGTTTTGTTTTGCTTTGTTTTCCTCAGACGGAGTCTCGCTCTGTCGTCCAGGCTGGAGTGCAGTGGCGTGACCTCGGCTCACTGCAACCTCCGCCTCCCGGGTTCACTCCATTCTCCTGCCTCAGCCTCCCAAGTAGCTGGGACTACAGGCGCCTGCCAACACGCCCGGCTAATTTTTGTATTTTTAGTAGAAGCAGGGTTTCACCATGTTAGCCAGGATGGTCTCCATCTCCTGACCTCGTGATCCACCTGCCTCAGCCTCCCAAAGTGCTGAGATTACAGGTGTGAGCCACCGCACCCAGCCTAGGTTTTTAAAAAATAGAAATTTCTTTTTATTTAAAGCCAGGAAATAAAATTGACTAATGTGTATTGAGAACACATACAAAATAAAAATATTGCATGTATAATCTCAGTTTTAAAATGTAGTCATGAATAGCCTTTGGGGGCACTGGACTATTTCTAATGTAACCATTTTGAACTATAGAGATATAGCACTTTATTCAGAAAATAATACAAATATTCATCTCCACTCGGCTTTCTTTCCCAGTTATAAACAAGAAATATATTAAATGGCATAAATAAACTGACAAAAAAGAACGCACAACTTTGCTACTTAAACTGCTTATTGAAAATTCTGACTGGCTATTTCTCTTTAAGATTTGCAGTGCCTTAGATTTTATACATCCTTTTTGTGGTTAAATTAGTAATAACAGCATTAAAATCTTAAGAACTGTATAGTACTCTATTTAATTATCTTCTCCCATAATTACACTGATTAAACACAGCATAAGAGACCATAAAGATAGATAAAACATTATGGCTACAAAACTTTTTTTTTAATGTCCATAAAATGACTATTAAGCCGTAGGTGACTAAGTTAATATCACCCATACAATTTTATGGGGTTTCCGTCCACATCTAACAGTATCATTTGCCATGATGGCAGATTTTTTTTCATAGCTGTATTGAAACTGGAAACTAACACTTTTCAAGAAGATGGGAATGCAGTGGGCTGGCTCAGTCAACTTAGCCAAAAAGAAGAGAGTTCTGTTTGAACCGTGCTCCAAGCTATGATCTGCTATACACATTTAAACCCGCTGACCACCGTACTCCCTTTCCCAACCACCCGCCACTCCCACTGACAAGCAAATGGGGAACAGTGGTTTAGTAAATTATCCATTTCTTCATTTTCTTCTGAAAGTTATCTCCAGATATTTTGGGTTACATTGACGGCACAGGCAATCAAGGAAGCAGATTTTCATTTTCCATCATAGGAATGAGCTTCTGAAACCCCCAAGAACTTTCATTCTGTGCAACCCATGCTATAACAAAGATTAAAGAACATGACAAAAATCTCAAGAAAATATAATTCTAAAAGCTAATCCTATGAGAAGGAAAAGAAAACTATTTGGAAGCTTCTCAAATATAAAGAATAGCTCCCCAGGATCATACTTCAGCAATTAAAAACTTATATATATAATTATATATATATACACACACACACACACACACACACACATATAAAATGAGCTAGCAGAACCAAAATAAACCAACTGATCTGAATGCATTATCACCACTAAAAATCTGCACATATTTTCCATCAGGGCTTGTAAAATGAAAATATATTTCAATACTAAGTTGATTCTTTTATTAAGTTGGCACATATATTTTAAGAACCTATTGGGAGTCAGCTAAGCCCTAGATATGATGGGAACAACAATAAACAAAATCAACACAGTCTGTGACTCATAGAGCCTGCAGTCTAGTGGATGAGGCAGTAAACAAACAACAATATGAACAAACTGTGCAAATGTTTTGAGTAAAAGTTAAGGATACTTTAAGAAAAGATAATGACAGAATTCAATTTGGATTCGGTTTGGGATAAGAGGTCAGCAAGGCTTGTCTGAGGAAGCAAAATTTAAGATACGAAGGATAAATGGAAGTTACTGTGAAGAAGACATACAAGAAAGAACACTCTAGGCAGAGGAGACACAGCATTAAAGGCCTTGAGGTGAGAAAGAGCTTAGCATGTTTGAGACACGCAACACACACATTCCATAAAAGCAGGGTCCCAATCTGTTTTGCTCACCACAGCACACAGAAATCGTGTCTCGCTCACAGAAGGTGCTCACTAAATATCTATTAAGTGGTTGTTGAGTACATGACTGTGGTCAGTGTAGCTAGAGTTCAGTGAACAAGCAGGGGAGCAGCCTACGACGAGTCTTCTCATGCAGCCAGGAACCAGATCATGGAGGGTCTTGCTGCCATTTTGAAGATACCTCCATCATCTCACCACAGGACCCAAAACATCCATGCCCAAATTGTTTCCTCTTTTATTACTGAAACTCAAAGACTTCCCACACGTTTATCTTTATTGTAAGATGTTTCAAAGGCAAGGGCTATTTCTTACTCATTTCTGTGGCTCCTATTTCTTTTACATGCCATGAATAAACAGGCACTTGATAAATACTTATTGACTGAACTTCTGCTTATTGAGACCTTAGTATGTGCCAGGTAGTGTCCAAAGCACTTTGCATACATTGGCTAATTCAAGTTTCAAAAAAAATCTGCAAGAAGCATATGTATATGTGTGGGTGAGTGTGTGTGTGTTGGTGTGTAATCTTCATTATTTTTGTCTCCAATTACAAATGAGAAAACTGAGGCTGACAAAGGTTAGGGAATTTGCCCAAGATCATGTTGCTGACAATTACCAAATCTATTATCTTTAGAATGTGTTCCCTTATCTATTACACTAACCAGCCTCCCACAACTAAAATATAAAAATAAGAACCCCATTGATTTTTCTTTCAGAGAGAAATATATATCATGGATATCACATGACATATAAGGAAGTCTTTCATATTATTACAGTACCAAGACTAAAATTCATGATGCAAAATGTATTTCCTTAATTAAGCTGTGGTAAAATTGAAGGACTTGTTCTTCAGAGCAAATGGGCAAAGTGATTAAAAACAAAACTACTTTCTTTTAATTAAACTAAGTTTCAGGACAACTGAAAAATTGGACAGACTCCGACCTTGAGCCTGGATTGACTTCCCTGTTGGGTTCTATCATGGGCACCCAAGCCAGTTTGAGTCCTGGGATACCTTGCTCTGCTAGCTGATCAGGTAAGCTCCTGATTTCCTGAAGATAATTTTATGGTCAGTCTCTGCCATGTTTCCCCACAAGACAACACTTCCTCCAATATTGGTGACAGAAAACTGGGCTAGAGAGACTAGAAATCTGACCCACTGTGCCATCCTCATGTTATGATGTTCTTAATGAGTTTCAAACTAAGCTCTGAAGGTCCGTCAGCTTGCGGGATTCATTTGGAGGGAGGGGGCCAAGGAACCAGAATAGAACGTTTCAAAATAGCAAAAACCACCACTGAAACACTCTGCTTCTCAAGTGCCCTGGTTCAAACCAAACCCTTAATCATAAATGGATTGTTCTGTGCCCACACTTCCCACGTTAGTGTCAATGACATGGCAATCGATTCAGGAAAAGTAATTTTATGGTTTGAATGTGCGTGTCCCCTCTAAAACTCATGTGGAAACTTCATCTCTAATGCAACAGTATTAAAAGGTAGTGCCTTTAGAAGGTGATTGGGCCATAAGGGCCCTGCCCATGGATGAGATTAGTGCCTTATAAAGGGCTTGAGTAGGAGTGAGTTTCCTTCTTCCCTTTCATCTCTTTGGCCACAAGAAGACACAGCATTTTTCCCATCCACAGGACGCAGCAACAAGGCATCATTTTGAGGCACAGAGCAATCCTTTACTAAACATCGAAAGTGCCAGCACCTTGATCCTAGATTTCTGAGGCTCCGGAACTATCAGAAAGAAATCTTTATTGTTTATAAATTCTACAGTCTGTGATATTTTGTTATAGCAGCAGGAATGGACTATGGCAGTCATCCAAACCTGAAACTTATTTGACTTTCTAGATTAAAGATAATACCTTGTATGCATATGGAAATGATTAGGGCTGAGAGTGGAGATGTGGTGTGTGTCTTACTTTTGGGAAATGCTTTTTTTTTTTAATTTCCGTAAGTTATTGGGATATTTGGTTACATAAGTAAGTTCTTTAGTGGTGATTTGTGAGATTTTGGTGCACCCTATTTGTAGTCTTTTATCCCTCACCCCCCTCCCACTCTTCCCCCCAAGTCCACAAAGTCCATTGTATCATTTTTATGCCTTTGCATCCTCATAGCTTAGCTCCCACATATCAGTGAGAACATACAATGTTTGGTTTTCCATTTCTGAGTTACCTCACTTAGAGTAGTAGTCTCCAATCTCATCCAGGTCACTGCAAATGCTGTTAATTCATTCCTTTTTATGTCTGTGTAGTATTCCATTATATATATATATATATATATATATATATATATATATATATATAGATCTCACAGTTTTTTTATCCACTCATTGATTGGTGGGCATTTGGGTTCATTCTATAATTTTGCAATTGTGAATTGTGCTGCTATAAAAATGTGTGCACAAGTATCTTTTTTGAATAATGACTTTTTTTCCTCTGGGTAGATACCCAGTAGTGGGATTGCTGCATCAAATGGTAGTTCTACTTTTAGTTCTTTAAGGAATCTCCACAGTGTTTTCCATAGTGGCTGTACTAGTTTACATTCCCACCAGAAGTGTAGAAGTGTTCCCTGTTCACCACATCCATGCCAACATCTACTTTTTTTTTTTTATTTTTTGATTATGGCCTTCTTGTAGGAGTAAGGTGATATTGCATTGTGGTTTTGATTTGCATTTCCCTGATCATTAGTGTTGTTGAGCATTTTTTCATATATTCATTGGCCATTTGTATATCTTCTTTTGAGAATTATTTATTCATGTCCTTAGACCACTTTTTGATGGGATTGTTTGGTTTTTTTTTCTTACTGATTTGTTTGAGTTTGTTGTAGATTATGGGTATTAGTCCTTTGTCAGATGTATAGATTGTGAAGATTTTCTCCTACTCTGGGAGTTGTCTCTTTACTCTGCTGACTCTTCCTTTTGCCGTGCAAAAGCCTTTTAGTTTAATTAGGTCCTAGCTATTTATCTTTGTTTTTATTGCATTTGCTTTTGGGTTCTTGGTCATTAAATCCTTGCCTAAGCCAACGTCTGGAAGGGTTTTTCCAATGTTGTCTTCTAGAATTTTTATAATTTCAGGTTTTAGGTTTAAGTCTTTAATCCTTCTTGAGTTGATTTTTGTATAAAATGAGAGGTGAGGATCCAGTTTCATTCTCCTACATGTGGATAGCCAATTATCCCAGAACCGTTTGTTGAAAAGGGGGTCCTTTCCTTCACTTTAGGTTTTTGTTTGCTTTGTCAAAGATTAGTTGGCTGCAAGTATTTCCATTTATTTCTGGGTTCTCTATTCTGTTCCATTTGTCTATGTGCCTATTTTTATAGCAGTACCACACTGTTTCGGTGACTATGGCTTTATAGGATAGTTTGAAATCAGGTAGCGTGATACCTCCAGATTTGTTCTTTTTGCTTAGGCTTGCTTTGGCTATGTGGGTTCTCTTTTGGTTCCATATGAATTTTAGAATTCTTTTTTGTAATTCTGTGAAGAATGACGGTGGTATTCTGATGGGGAGTGTGTTGAATTTGTAGATTGCTTTTGGCAGTGTGGTCATTTTCTACCCAATGTTGATTCTACCCATCCATGAGCATGGGATGTGTTTCTATTTGTTTGTGTCATCCATGATTTCTTTCAGCAGTGTTTTGTAGTTTTCCTTGTAGAGGTCTTTCAACTCTTTTCTTAGGTATATTCCTAAAAAGTTTTTTAGTTTGGTTTTGTTTTGGTTTGGTTTTTGCAGCTATTGTAAAAGAAGTGAGTTCTTGATTTCATTCTCTGCTTGGTCACTGTTGATGTATAGAAGAGCTACTGATTTGTGCACATTAATCTTGTATCCGGAAACTTTGCTGAATTCTTTTATTAGTTCTAGCAGCTTTCTTGAGGAGTCCTTAGGGTTTTCAAGGTAAACAATCATATCGTCAGCAAACTGTGACAGTTTGACTTCCTCTTTACCGATTCAGATGCCCTTTATTTCTTTCTCTTGCCTGATTGCTCTGGCTAGGACTTCCAGTACTATGTTGAAGAGGAGTGGTGAGAATGGGCATCTTTGTCTTGTTCCAGTTCTTAGAGGGAATGCTTTCAACTTTTCCCCATTCAGTATTACAGTGGCTGTGGATCTGTCATAGATGGCTTTTATTACATTAAGGTATGTGCCTTGTATGCTGATTTTGCTGAGAGTTTTAATCATAAAATGATGCTGGATTTTGTCTAATGCTTTTTCTGCATCTACTGAGATGATCATGTGATTTTTGTTTTTAATTCTGTTTATGTGGTGTACCACATTTATTGACTTGCATATGTTGTTAAACCATCCCTGCATCTCTGGTATGAAACCCACTTGATCATGGTGGATTATCTTTTTGATATGTTGTCAGATTCTGTTAGCTAGTATTTTGTTAAGGATTTTAGCATCTATGTTCATCAAGGATATCAGTTTGTAGTTTTCTTTTTTGGTTGTGTCCTTTCCTGGTTTCAGTATTAGGGTGATGCTGGCTTCATAGAATGAGTTAGGGAGGGTTTTTCCTTTCTCTATCTTGTGGAATAGTGTCAAAAGGATTGGTAACAATCCTTCCTTGAATGTCTAGTAGAATTCTACTGTGAATCCTTCTGGTCCTGGACTTTTTTTGTTAGTAATTTTTTAATTACCGTTTCAATCTCGCTGCTTGTTTTTGGTCTGTTCAGGGTATCTAATTCTTCCTGATTTGAGCTAGGAGAGTTGTATTTTTCCAGGAATTTATCCATCTCTTCTATGTTTTCTATGTGCATAAAGGTGTTCATATTAGCCTTGAATCATCTTTTGTATTTCAGTGGTGTCAGCTGTAACATCTCCTGTTTCATTTCTCAGTGAGGTTATTTGGATTTTCTCTCTTCTTTTCCTGGTTAATCTTGCTAATGGTCTATCAATTTTATCTTTTCAAAGAACCAGCTTTTTGTTTCATTTATCTTTTGTATTTTTTGTTTGTTTCAATTTCATTTAGTTCTTCTTTGATCTTGGTTATTTCCTTTCTTCTGCTGGGTTTGGGTTTGGTTTGTTCTTGTTTCTCTAGTTCCTTGAGATATGACCTTAGATTGTTTGTGCTCTTTCAGACTTTTTGATGTAGCCATTTAGGGCTATGAACTTTCCTCTTAGCACCACCTTTGCTGTATCCCAGAGGTTTCGACAGGTTCTATCATTATTGTCATTCAGTTCAAAGAATTTTTTAATTTCCATCCTGATCTTCTTCAATGCTCAGTCAGGAGTAGGTTATTTAATTTCCACGTATTTGAATGGTTTTGAAGGTTCCTTTTGGAGTTGATTTCCAGTTTTATTCCACTGTGGTCTGACAGAGTGCTTGATATAATTTCAATTTTCTTAAATTTACTGAGGCTTGTTTTATGGCCTATCTTACGTTCTGTCTTGGAGAAAGTTCCATGTGCTGTTGAATAGAATGTGTATTCTGCGGTTGCTGGATGAAATGGTCTGTATATATCTGTTAAGGCCATTTGTTCCAAGATATAGTTTAAATCCATTGTTTCTTTGTTGACTTTCTGTCTTCATGACCTGTCTAGTGCTGTCAGTGGAGTATTGAAGTCCCCCACTATTATTGTGTCTCATTTCTTAGGTCTATTAGTAATTGTTTTATACATTTGGGAGCTCCAGTGTTAGGTGCATATATTTTAGGATTGTGACATTTTCCTGTTGGACAAGGCCTTTTACCATTATATACTGTCCCTCTTTGTCTCTTTTAACTGCTGTTGCTTTAAAGTTTATTTTAGCTGATATAAGGATAGCTACCCCTGCTCGCTTTTGTTGTCCATTTGCATGAAATGCCTTTTTCCACCCCTTTACTTTAAGTGTATGTGAGTCCTTATGTGTTAGGTGATTCTCCTGAAGACAGCAGATAGTTGGTTGATGAGTTCTTACCCATTCTGCAGTTCTATATCTTTTAAGTGGAGCATTTAGGCTATTCACATTCAATGTTAGTTTTGAAATATGAGGTACTGTTGCTTTCATCCTGCTTTTTGTTGCTTCTGTGCTTTGGTTTTTTTGTTATTTTTTTTGTTTGTTTTTACTTTTTAACTTGTATTTTTGTTTTATAGGTCCTATGTGATTTATGCTTTAAAGAGGTTCTGTTTTGATGTGTTTCCAGGATTTGTTTCAAGATTTAGAGCTCCTTTTAGTAGTTCTTGTAGTGGTGGTTTGGTAATGGCAAATTCTCTCAGCATGTGTTTGTCTGAAAACAACTGTGTCTTTCTGTCATGTGTGATGCTTAGTTTCACTGGATACAAAATTCTTGGCTGATAATTGCTTTGTTTGAGGAGGCTGAAGATAGGTCCCCAATCCCTTCTAGCTTGTAAGGTTTCTGCTGAGAAATCTGCCATTAATCTGATAGGTTTTCCTTCATAGGTTTCCTGGTGCTTCTGTCTCACAGCTCTTAAGTTTCTTTCCTTCTTCGTAACTTTGTATAACCTGATGACAATGTGCCTAGGTGAAGATCTTTTTGCGATGAATTTCCCAGGTGTTCTTTGTCCTTCTTATATTTGGATGTCTAGGTCTCTCACAACTCAGGGAAGTTTTCCTTGATTATTCCCCCAAATATATTTTCCAGGCTTTTAGAATTCTCTTCTTCCTTAGGTACACTGATTATTCTTAGGTTTGGTCGTTTAACATAATCCCAGACTTCTTGGAGGCTTTGTTCATATTTTCTTATTCTTTTTTCTTTGTCTTTGTTGAATTAGGTTAATTCGAATACCTTGTCTTGGAGCTCTGAATTTCTTTCTTCTAGTTGTTCAATTCTATTGCTGAGACATTCCAGAGCATTTTGCATTTCTAAAAGTGTGTCCAAAGTTTCCTGAATTTTTCATTGTTTTTTTCTTTAAGCTGTCTATTTCCATGAATATTTCTTCCTTCACTTCTTATATCATTTTTTGGATTTTCTTGCATTGGGCTTCACCTTTCTCTGATCTTTCCCTCATTAGCTAAATAACTAAACTCCTACATTCTTTTTCAGGAAATCAGGGATTTCTTCTTGGTTTGGATCTATTGCTTGTGTGATTTTGGGGGGGTGTTGAAGAGCCTTGTTTTATCATATTACCAAGGTTGGTTGTCTAGTTCCTTGTCATTTGGGTAGGCTCTGTCAGAGGGAAGGCCTAGGACTGAAGGCTGTTGTTCAGATTCTTTTGTCCCACAAGGTGTTCCCTTGATGTAGTACTCTCCCGCTTTTCCTATGGATGTGGCTTCCTGTGAGCCAAGCTGCAGTGATTGTTGTCTCTCTTCTGGGTCTAGCCATCCAGTGAGTCTACCCAGCTCCAGGCTGATACTGGGGGTTGTCTGCAGAGTCCTGTGATGTGAACCTTCTATGGGTCCCTCAGCCATGGATACCAGCGCCTGTTCTGGTAGAGGTAGCAGAGGGTGCAATGGACTCCATGAGGGTCCTTAGCTTTGGTGGTTTGATGCTCTATTTTTGTGCTGGTTGGCCTCCTGCCAGGAGGTGGCGCTTTCCAGAAAGCATCAGCTGTAGTAGTGTGGAGAGGGACCAGCAGTGGGTGGGGCCCTAGAACTCCCAGGATTATATGCCCTTTGTCTTCTGCTACCAGGGTGGATAGGGAAGGGCCATCAGGTGGGGGCGTGACTAGGCGCGTCTGAGCTCAAACTCTCCTTGGGCAGATTTTGCTGCAGCTGCTGTGGGGAATGGGGGTGAGATTCCCAGGTCACTGGAGTTGTGTACCTAGGAGGATTATGGCTGCCTCTGCTGAGTCATGCAGGTTGTCAGGGAAGTGGGGAAAAGCGGGTAGTCACAGGCCTCACCTAGCTCCCACGCAAACTGAAGGGCCAGTCTCACTCCCACCGTGCCCCCACCAACAGCCCCGAGTCTGTTTCCAGGTAGAGGGCAAGAGGGGTGTGAAAACTTACCCAAGGCTATCTGCCTCCCAACTGCGAGAGAAAAGGGCTTTAGTTCTTCCCCTTCCTGTGAAGTCTGCATGCCCAATTCACACCATCTCTCAAGTTCTGGCCAGGAGGTTTGTCACCCCATTCAAATTGTTACAAAGTCCAGCTAGAGAATTCCTTCTCCCTGTGGAGTTTTACCCACTGCCCCTCTGGCCACCCTCCTGATGGATCCCTGTGGTGCCAGGCAAGAATGGGCTGCTTTGGGACCCAGCGAGCTCCCAGGGCCTTTCTGCTGCTTCTTCTACCTCTGTATTTTGCTTGGCTCTCAAACTTGACTCAGCTCCAGGTGAAGTTGGAAACTTCTCCAGCAAACAGACCTTCAGCTTCTCCAGTGGGGGGTGTGTTCGGGAGAGGAGGGTCTCCCTTTCCCACTTCTGCAGTTAGGGCACTCACAATATTTTGGTGTCTCCCAGGAGCAGTGTGCTTCCTTCAGAGGGTCTGTGGGTCCTGTCAGGATTGCTGGTTTGTTCTTGCAGTCGATCTGGAGCTCAGGTGATCTGCCCGTCTTGGCCTCCCAAAGTGCTAGGATTACCGATGTGAGCCACGGCGCTCCTGGGAAATGCTTTAGTTGGTACATTTTGAACCAGTAAAGCTGCCCTGTGGCTGGGTACACTTACACAAATAGCATCTGAAAAAACAATTTTTTTTGATGTTCCAAATGGTATGCAGATTTCAGGTTAAACCTAGTACAAGGATATATACGCCTGGGATATAGAAGAAAAAGGAAGAGCAAGACATAAATACTTCCCTTATCCAAATCACCAATCCCCTCATGAGGGAGTGGTATGATAGCTTACACCTATTGAACGCATAAAACTGTGTGACAGAAAGCATTTCACATGAAAGAATGTATTTAGTAGTCATATCAACCCCAAAAGATGAAAATGATACAAACTGTGCAATTTACCAGTCACACACCTAATAGATGACTTGAACCAAGGAACTATGGCTTCAAGGTCTTTATCACGAACTATAACATGGTCTCTCATTCACTACTGGCAGAACATGGAGAGGGTAAAATTATAAAAGCCTACTGGAAAAGGAAAGGGCAGGTGGGATGGAGTGGAGTGCAAGAAGACCTAGAAAGTCAGACTTGATGGCTGGGCATCATGGCTCACGCTTGTAATCCCAGCACTTTGGGAGGTGGGGGCAGAAGGATCACTTGAGGCCAAGAGTTAGAGACCAGCCTGGATAACAAAGTGAGATCTGATCTCTAGAAAAATAACAATTTTTTTTAATTAGCTGGGGGTGGATCACTTTGAGCCCAGGAGTTCAAGATCAGCCTGGGCAACTTGGTGAGACCCTGTCTCTACCAAAAACACAAGAATTAGCCGGGAGTGGTGGCTCGTGCCTATAGTCCCAGCTACTTGCGAGGGTGAGGTGGGAGAATAGCTTGAGCCCAGGAGCCAAAGGTTGCAGGGAGCTGAGATCACGCCACTGCACTCCAGCCTGAGGGACAGAGCAAACCCTTGTATTTAAAAAAAAGAAAAAAAGAAAGAAAAAAGTTAACCAGGCATGGTGGTGCACACTTGTAGTTGTAGCTACTTGCTTTACTGAAGCGAGAGGATCACTTGAGCCTGAGAGGTCGAGGCTGCAGTGAGCTGTGATCGCACCACTGCTCCAGCTTGGACAACGGAGTGAGATCCTGTCTCAAAAAAAAAGAAAAAAGAAAAAGAGAGAAGCTAAAATTTAGATTAGAGGAAAAATATAATTAGAAAACAACTCAAAATTTCTGAGCAGAGAGTGATTTGTTGAAAGCAGTGTTTAAAGAGATATTTTGACTACACATGTTCTGTTTAAATCAGGGTGCTTATAAAAGAAAATCACAATGCACATTAAAGGATTCCATTTACCAAAAAAAAGTTCACAAAAATAAGGCCAAATATAACCTAAGACCCTCTCCAAAAAGACACTATCTAATGCAGGAAGTGTTTAGTCTTAAATATTTAAAATTAAGAGTTGAGCTAAGGAAAAAATAAAAAGACTTCATGGTACAGAAACATACAGCATCCTGATTTGGGGCATAGTGTACTCTGACACTATTTTCTAACCTAAAAATCACAGGGTTTGTTTTTTTTTTTTTTTTAATATGGTCTTTTCAAAAAAGGCCTCCTGCAGTCAACAAAGAAGAGAAAGGGTGTTCTTTTTTTATTTCAGTTAGAATTTTAATGCTATCCTGTGTGGCAGTTTCTGTGAAAAGTTGCAGAACTGGATACTATGTTCTTTGGGTTCTGGGGTCACTGCGAAAGCCTCAAAGGGGAGTTTAAAACCTGATGGGCCTAGATCAAGGAGGCGCCAGGGGGATTGATTTGGGGTTCATTCTGTTGCTATTCCCACTCCAAAACAAGGCATGCTGGGACTTGAACTATACAGAGCCACCTGGGAGTGGGAGGCGAGAGGCCAGGAGAAGCCTGGGATCGGAGGGACAGGAGGGGAATGGCAACTGACCCAAATACATAGATGGGGAGGGGAAGAGGGCTTTGAGTCTGAAGAACAAGGTGCAAGCTGGGGCACACAGCTCAAAGGCATCACTCCAACAGAAAGCACAGGGATGTAAGGCGCCAGCCCCTGTCAGAAGCCAGGTGAGAGTGCAGCTAGGATAGGAACGGCTAACACAAGTGGGCAGACTCTAGCTGCCAGAAAAGAAGGTTCTAGAAGCACAATCCAGCTCCAAAGAGGTAATTAGGAAGAGCTAATGAGCTAGCTGTCATTCAACATCCCATAGGTGAGGGTGCCCAGAGAATGGTGCCCAGTTCATCCCCACATCTCAGGGATGGGGTCCAACTGGCCACGGGGACCTTAACATTGAGGCCCAGCAACAAAGGCCTGGCCAAGGTCTAAGCACTCGGTTCAAAAGCTGGAAAGGAAGCTGGGGCTGCTGTAGGCATTCTCCAAACCAACCCATGAGCAAACTTATATCCCCAAACGTCCTGCTGCCTGCCCCAACCTTGGCATGTGCCCAGGCGATCTTTGAGTATCCTTCCCTCCTGTGGAGCACAGAACTATTGTTTACCAAAACCTGCTGCTGTTTGTTATCAGCCTCCTCTCTCACTAGACTAGAGGCTCCTTAGAAGCAGGTAGCATTTTATATGCTTCTTCCCTGCTCTCGTGGAACTTAATGCTGTAGAGGGAGTGCTTTAAAACCACCTATTAGACAAATCCTGTCTGGAGTTCCCTACCAGTAAGTATTACAGCTGAATTCAAAGAAGCCCATCTCTCTCCTGTGGCACGGGAGGGGGCTGGAGTTCATTAGCTGATCACTGCCAACGTTCTCTCTGGGTGACATGTGGGACTATTGAATGGCAGGCGAAGGATCCTGGGATTTCAGGGGCACGTTACATCCATCTGACCGGCATTGCCAGCAATCGAACCAAAATCTGGCTTAATGCAGTAGAATCTGCAAAGCCAGTCCCAAGTGACCCTTTTAAACAATCAATCTTTTTTTTTTTTTTTTCAAATCCTCTTTCGTCTTAAATACCAACCTGATTCCTTTACGAACAAACTAGGTGCTTATTCTGCAAGCCACAAAGCATTGCTGATTAGTAATCAAGGAAGCCGAGCGTAGAAGGGAACTGAAGTGGAGATTGAGAGATGAGCCATTTCGTCTGGGTCCCCCGCCCTCCCTCTGTGGGTTTAAAAAAAAAAAAAAGACAGGGACAATGTTCTCCATCTTCATCAATGTTTTATCAACTGAAGAAACATTAAGGCGATACTGGCAAGGGATTCTATTTTCTTGTTTACTATAGCAAAAGACTCGGCCACTAAACTTCAGATTTCCCGACTCCTAAGGCTTGCTAAGAAAGATGCAAAAATGGGTCATAAGAGAAAGAACATATTCTTATCCTGTTTCCCATCTGTAAAATATAATATCTCCCCTGCAGATTGTTGTGAGAGTTAAGTAAGATCATTAATATCCAGTAAAGACTCAGGAACACAAGGAGGCACCATTAATATTCATTAATTTCTTCTTGGTTCTCCATCATTCTAGCAACCCAGTACCACAGGTGGGAATTCTTTGAAACACATCAGAGTCAGAGCTTTTGATTTTGATAGGGAATGACTGAGCCCTTCCTGATTGCAGGGTACACACACTAGGTTCAGAAATCACTTTAGCGTTAGGAAAACTTTGGACCAGAGAAACTGCAATGCATTGGTTTGCTGTTGCCCCTGGAACAAATTATCACAAATTTTGTGGCCTTACACCAACACAAATTTATTTTTTTACAGCTCTGTAGGTCAGAAGTCTGCCGCGGTCTCACCAGCCTCCTATCAAGGCAGGGCTGATCCTTCCTGGAGGTTCTAAGGGAGGAGTAGTCCTTCACTCAAGTTGTTGGCAGAATTCAGTTCCTTGCACACAGCCTGCTATACCTCAGAACCAGCAATGGGGCGTCAAATCCTTCTCATGCTGCTCTCTCTGTAGCCACAGCTAGGAAATATGCTCCAATTTTAAGGACTCGTGTGATTACATTGGGCCCACCGGGATAATCCAAGATAATCTCCCCATCTCATAAGGTCTGTAATCTTAATCATATCTGCAAAGTCTCTTCTGCCATGTAAGGTAACATTCCCAGGCTCTAGGGATCAGAATCTAGACAATTTTAGGAAGTAGGGGGTGGGCATTATTCTGACTACCACACAAGAGCACTTGTTGAACACTAACAATTCATAAATGTTCACCAATTTACACCCAGAATGCTGGAACCTAGAAATCATGGAAAATGATGTTTGGAGTAGTTCTATCATGTAGTTTTCTTTTACTCACTAAAATTGGGTTTACCAAGATAGCGTTAAGACAAAACAGCTGAGACACATATCATTTAAAACCACCCTTTTGGCTGGGTGTGGTGGCTCACACCTGTAATCCCAGCACTTTGGGAGGCTGAGGTGGGTGGATCACGAGGTCAGGAGATCAAGACCATCCTGGCTGACACAGTAAAACCCCGTCTCTCCTAAAAATACAAAAAAATTAGCCGGGCCTGGTGGCAGGTGCCTGTAGTCCCAGCTACTCGGGAGGCTGAGGCAGGAGAATGGCATGAACCTGGGAGGTGGAGCTTGTAGTGAGCCAAGATCACACCACTGCACTCCAGCATGGGCGACAGAGCAAGACTCTGTCAAAAAAAAAACAAAAACAAAAACAAAAAAAACACCCTTTTGTCGTTGGCTTGGACTTTTACCACTCAGTCTTTCTTTTTGCCAATTCAGCTTAAACCAAAATGGAAAAAATTGTTTAGGTGATCTGCCCCTAGCTAAGAGAGACCACGGAATGTTTTCAAAGCCTAGGGTCAGCTTCCATCAGAAAGTTGAAGGGACTTACTGAAGCTATGTTTGTCACAACATTATCTCTTTCCTATTTTACAAACAGAAACAACTCACTCAGAATTCACGACTGATGGAGTAGGAAACAGGAACCAAACCGATTTTAAAAGCCTTGTCCATCATCCTTTCTATAGCTTATGAGGCATGGCCCAGCATCCACCTTATTAGTCAAGGGACATGCCAAGCAAATTTCAAACCGAGCTAAGCAGGCAGCAGTGCCAGGAAACAAACCAAAAAAAGGCAAGAATGGCTGGAGAGAGAAGACAAAACAGACACAAGAAACTCCATGCCTTTTATTGTCAAGAAGAGGAGCTACCGCTCATATCTTCTTGTACTGCAAGATGCCTCTTCAATTCATGCCCTCTTCTCCCCTTCTGTAAATTGGATTTATAATCTCCAGCCCCTTCTACAAAATCCCAGGTGTGGGTCAATGGCTGTCACTGTGAAAAAAAACGAGAAAGAAGAAAAGCTTACCACTTTCTAATGCTTTTTAGCTCCAAGGCACAGTGAGACACTTCATTGTTGTTATTGTTTCAACAAATGCCTTGATTGAAATGACCATGTTAATGTAGCTGAGATTATTGGCTGGAAAAGAGCAAAGTGCCAGCACACACCTGTCACAAACCCATCGAGTGACAAGCGACACACAAAAGAACGTGGAAGTGCGAGGGGGAGGAAGGACTGGTATTTTTATTGTTATATTAGAATCCCATTTATATTTTGCCATCAATTTAAAACAGGCTAGCTGAAACCAAGCCTCCTAAACTTATTGTAGTCCTCACGCCTTTCTCTATAAGAGATAATTAGTTTACCACCGGGCACGATGGCTCATGCCTGTAATCCCAGCACTTTGGGAGGCCAAGGCGGGCAGATCACCTGAGGTCAGAAGTTCAAGACGAGCCTGGCCAACATAGAGAAACCCTGTCTCTACTAAAAATATAAAAATTAGCCTGGCGTGGTGGCGCGTGCCTGTAATCCCAGCTACTCAGGAGGCTGAGACAGGAGAATCACTTGAACCCAGGAAGCAGAGGTTTCAGTGAGCTGAGATCGTGCCACTGTACTCCAGCCTGGGTGACAGAGCAAGACTCCGTCTCAAACAAAAAAAAAAGAGAGAGAGAGATAATGAGTTTACCAAGCATGTGTGAATTGCACAGGGGAAGCTACAGGGATTCCCTCTCAGTCAATATTTTCATAGACAGTCACTTCACGGGAAGGCCCAGGGTCTGACCTAAGCTAATAAATGATTATCCTTCACTACTAAAATCAGGACCCTAATTAACTTGCTAATTGTTGGTCTCTGTTCATGGACATTAACCTGAGTTATCCCACTATATACACCTGTAAGTAAATTACAGGCTGTATACTCAAGATGAACCTTCTGTCCAAGTGAATAAATGTGACTTCAATGTGTCGGCCACACATCATTCTTTTAAGTGACCAAGTGTATAAGATTCTATTATGGGCACTTCTCCAAGCAAATTAAAAGGACACAAACTCCCTCTAATAATTTATTTCCTGAGCAGTGTCTCTGGGCCCTGTCCTTTGGAAGGCACAGTCTCCTTGTTCTTACCATCCTCTTTTATCACAGTAATAGCTACTCTGGCTGGCTTTCCACAGGGCAAGCAGTCTAAGCTAAACATTGTATATTCATTCTCTCCCTTAATCTCTACAAAGAGTTATAAAATACACATTATATTATTCCTATATGATGGAGGAGAAAACTGAGATTTAGATTCAAATGACTGTCTTAGCAGATATTACTAGTGCTCACCCAATTCCCCTCCATACCCTGGGGTTAGCATACTTAGCTTCTTCTAAAAGCTAAGAAACTCTCTGCCTGAGATAAGGGAAGTATGGAAGTGCAAAGGAATTAATGTTCCCCATCCTGGGAACAGCCCTCAGATAACAACTAATGGGAGTCTAGAGCTTCTTCTCTTGTATGGGACTATGCTGAGACAGGTCTGCACCATCATCCAGAGGTTCCCAGCCTGAGTGTTCAGGTGCCATAGCAGGAACTTGCTCATCAACACACCTTACACTGGTTTCCTTGCTCTCTCCCCCAAGACGCTAACCTGGGAAAATCCAAATAAATTTGCACCCAAATAAATAACTGCAACTCAAGTCTAAGCTGACTTAGGGTCAGCTTCTGGGGGAGGTCACACACAGTACTTGTCCAAGGCCAGATGACCAACAAATGGCACAGCTAGAGCCAAACCCAGGCTGGCTAATGCCAAAGTCCATACTCTTACTCCCCAGATTATACTATCTCTTTGTCATCCCTTATCTGGTATAATATTTAATCAAAGCATTCAAGTAATACATTGGAATTAGACTTTTCCATATTTTTGCTATAGTTTTTCCTGCCTGTTTTGCTTCTAGCAGCTTCACTTGCTAAAATAGTCTGGGTTGAAGGCTCTACAAGGCATTTACTCTGATCTTACTTCAACTACATTCTTGATAGCTGGCCATCATGCCTGTTCGATATGGTTTTGCTGTGTCCCCACTCAAACCTCATCTGGAATTGTAGCTCCCATAATTCCCACAGGTTGTGGGAGAGACCCGGTGGGAGATAATTGAATCAAGGGGGCAGTTTCCCCCATACCGTTCTCATAGTAGTGAATAAGTCTCATGATATCTGATGGTTTTTTAAGGGGAAACCCCTTTTGCCTGGTTCTCATTTTCTCTCTTGTCTGCTGCCATGTAAGACACGTCTTTTGTCTTCCACCATGACCGTGAGGCCTCCCCAGCCACATGGAACTGTGAGTTCATTAAACCTCTTTTTCTTTATAAATTACCCAGTCTCAGATATGTCTTTGTCAGCAGCGTGAAAACAGACTAATATACTGTTGCTTAATCTATCTCTAAGGATGGTTGAGTCCTTCCTGTTAAAAAAGAGCTAACATTTAGGAGCATCCACAATATATCAGGCGATGTTCCAGGGATATCATACATATTACTCCACTAACCCTCACAACAGCCCTTTCAAGCAGGTGTTATTATCTCCATTTTACAGATGAGGAAACTGAAGCTGGTAATCTGTTCAAGGTCATGCAGTTAGTATGTGGCAGATTCAGAACTGAAAGCCAGGTCCCTCTGACCCCAAAGTCTAAGTTCTTTTTGTATAGCAAATAGTGCTTGCATGTGCCAGGTACTAGTCCAAGATTTTTAAATACTAATTTATTTAAGCTTTAAAATAACCCTCTGAATTAGATACTATCATTATCCCCATTTTATAGATGTGATAACTGAGGCAACAAGAGGATAAGTAACTTGTGAAGGGCGCACAGAAAATGGCAGAGGGCCAGATTCAGACCCAAGTGTTCTGACCCCATTCTCCTAAACACTACTTTTTGTTAACTCTCTTAACCACAGTGCTCTGTATTGACCCAAGATCTTATGCTACATTTAAATGTCCTCAGTATCACTTCTACCCAATATTCTTAGGTTTGCCTTCCAAAATCCAAAACTAGTCTTATCTCTTTCCCCTTGATAAAACTGTAAATATTCAAAGATGGTGATCCTATGTCTTTTCACGTGGTCTTACATGGTCACTAGCAATGCCTTGACATCCAAATCCTTTGCTATACCGCCGATGCCTTGTGAAAAACCTCCACCCCAGTTCCCAATTTCTCAGAACTGACATCCACCAGGTGTGGCCAGATCACTGCATAATGTGAAGATGACCTCCCCTGCCCTGATGCAGGACTTTGGCCAGTGAAGCCTGAGCGTGGCATGGCCTTTTCTAGCAGGTAGGTTGTGTGAAGAAGCTCAACAAAGAAGAGACGTTTTCCTCATGTTCCACACCCATTTTCCCACCTATATGTTTCTTCCATGCCAGGAGGACAGCACAGACCAGAGGGGCAATTACAAACACTTCAGGCTGGCTACATACAGGCCAGCACTCCCATTTCTGTTGATATTGACTTGCCACTGATGCTGTACCTTTATTTATGGTTTAAAACTTAAAGAAAGTTCACTGTCTTTATTTAGCAATCATTTGTGGAGAGCCTCTCCATGCCAGTGTCAATGTTGAGGGCTGGGAATAGAACAATGGGTGTTGATCTCTGGGAGTTTAGAGCCTAGTAAGAAAGAGATACACAAAATCAAATAACTTCCATCCAGATCCTCTTCCTCTCCCTCTCCTGACCTCCAAACACTAGGGCATCCCAGGCTCAGTCCTTAGACTTCTTCTCTTCAGAACATACACACTTCTCTAGAGATCCCATTTGCTCCTGTGGCTTGACTGCAATTTCTATACAGATGCCTCCACCATTTATACCTTTAGCTCGGTCCCTACCCCGAACTCCATACCCCATGTCCAATTGCCCACATGCCATCTCTTCCTGGATATCTAATGGCATCTTAAACTTAACCTAAATCACCAAATTCTTGATCCCCACTGGTGTAGACTGAACTGTGTTGCCCCAAAAAGATATGTTCAAGTCCTACTCCCTGATACCTATGGATGGGACCTTATTTGGAAATACTGTCTTTGCAGATAGAATCAAGTAAAGATGTGGTCATACTGGTTCAGAATGGGCCCTAATCCAATGACTGGTGTCCTTATCAGAAGAGGGAAATTTGGATACAAACACAGGGAGAACACTAAGTGACTTTGGAAACAAAAATTGGAAGGATTCTTCTACAAGCCAAGGAACACCAAAGATTGCAACCACTAGAAGAGCAAAAATGAATTCTTCCCTGGAATTTTCATAGTAAATGACCCTGCCAATACCTTAGTTTGGAGCAGCTCTCAGCTTCTAGAACTGAGACAGTACATTTCTGTGGTTTTAAGCCATTCAAGTTTGTGGAAACTTGTTATAGCAGCCTGCGGAAACTAATACATCCCTCAAGAGCTGCACCTCCCATCTGAGTAGAAGGTAAATCCAGTCTCTCTGTGGATTGGGCCACTTTTTTGCTTCTTTTACTCATACAGTTCATATTCAATCCATGAAGATATGTCACCAGCTCAATGTTGAAATACATCCAGAATCTCACAACTTCTCACCACCTCTATAGCTGCCACTCATTTCAGCCACATCAACTCTCCCCTGGATTGGAGCAAAAGGCTCCTAATGGGTCTCCCTACCACCACCCATAGCCCACCACGGTCCATTTTCCACAAAACTGGGGGAATATGGTTTTAAAAACATATATCAAATTATTTCACTTCTCACTCAACCATTTTATGACTGCAGAATAAAATCCAAACTCCACACTATGGCTACTTACCCTGACCTCATCCTTCCTTGGAACTCTCATCCTTCACTCTGCACCAGCCACAAGCCCCTCCCATCTAAGCAGAGGCTGCCCAGATAGTACCATTCCCTCATCCTGTCCTTCATTCTGCTGATTTATCTTCTCAACCTTCATCACCATCACTGCTTGGCATATTATATGTG
The DNA here is from genome assembly GCF_028878055.3 of Symphalangus syndactylus. Taxonomy (NCBI): domain Eukaryota; kingdom Metazoa; phylum Chordata; class Mammalia; order Primates; family Hylobatidae; genus Symphalangus; species Symphalangus syndactylus. The sequence goes on from NC_072438.2 coordinate 32,128,737, forward strand.
TTTGTGTGTTGTCTGCCTCTCTGCCTAAAAAAGGAGCCCCATGACAGGCCATAGTGTGAACCACCACCGTTTGCCAGGCACTTAGAACAGTACCTGGTTCATCAAAGATGTTCAGTACATCTGTTGAAGCAACGAAGTGCTGGGAGAAAGCAAATGCACAGCAGTTGAGGTGTTGCAGGGCAGTGCCTGATTCTGCCTGAGAGCTCAGTATTTTCTGTTTATCTCTAAAAGGGGAATAGGAAGAATAGCATCTAACCCACAAGTAATGCAATGCTTAGATATAGCATAAGCTATAGCATAGTTTTCTCATTTATATAATGTGGCTTAAATATGGATATACAGATTTGCACCTTGTCTATAGCTTAAATATAGACAAGGAGCATCGAGTGCACAGTGTCTAGTTCATGGTAAGAATTCAATAAAATATTAGCTAGTGCTCATTTAGGCACAGAACAGACTTCACAAAGGAGGTGCCCCTTGCACTAGCTCCTGGTGAATTACGAGAAGGCAGGGGTTGCGGGCAGATGAGAGGAGATAACGAGGCAAGGGCCTGCATAAGGCATTCAGGTGACCACTTGCTCCAGTGTGGCTGGGACAAGAAGGAACTGTGGCAACAGCAGAGGGGCAGGGACAAGAAGGAAGAAGGAGCCAGCAGAGGACAGGGAAGGAGTCAGCGGAGGACAGGGTGAGAGGTTTAGCAGGAGCCAGATCTCAAAAGCTTCACAGGGAAAAGGGAAAGACATCATCATCTGATTCAAATGACAAGCAGGAAAGCAGCATATGATAAAGCACATCACAGATTCAGTGAGAACCTACAACTTCCCAATTTACCTCTTAGAGTCAAACTGCAAAGTTCCTATAACAATATAGCCAACAAGACCTGAAATGAAGACTTTGTTTTCTTTCAAATGCAGCATTGGCAAGAATTTCATGAGCATTCCCCTAAGGGAGGCTGATTCACTCTCTCTATCCTTCTCTTTGACTCTCTCTCTGCCTCTTTCTCTCTCTCTCTCTCAAGCCACATTGCTTTATATATCCTTTTCTATAGATGGGATGTGTATGTAACACCCTGAATTTGATAATCCACTGTTGGAATGCCTCCATTTTAGCTTTTTAGCTTAAAAAAATCCAAATCTAAAACTCAATGGGAAAAATCTAGTGTTATTTTTAAAGGCAAGTTATCCAGGTGAAGACCAGAGAAATTTATATTCAGGACCTCAACACAAAGACAGCAGCAGCATTCGTATCCCACGTTACAATGTCCACTTTCTGTTGTTGAGCCAGTAAAGCCTGCATGATCAGCTACAGAAAGCTTGTTCTGACATCTGGAAAGTGAAGACGGCCACAGAGGCTCCAGGCAGGAGGAACATAGAGTCTGATTCTTTCCCTAACCATAAGAGTCTCCTCAAATACAAATCCATTGTCTGAAAGAGTTTCCCATATGGGAAATAATGACAGAAAGATAAACTGGACTTTAGCCCAGTACTGACATTCTCAGGGTTTTTCTATCAAAATAAAACCTTAAGAAGAGCAAGACAAAGTCCTATGCAAAACTTATATTCATTCGGGGTCACCATTTATCCGAATATTCTTCACATTGTTGTCCCTGGTATCCTGTTATGAAGAGACTGTAGTCATAGGTTCATTCCCAGTGCCTGCCTTTCAGAAGTTCACCCACTTCAGATACGGGCTGTGATCATCTTCCTTTTTCTGAATGTATGTCTCTCACCACCTCATTTTGCTGCCCTAAAATAGAGGTTCCAGATTCCTGTATCAATTCCAGTATTGAGCACAATTTCTGACACCTAGCAGGCAATCAAATGTGAGCTTCTTGAACACGTGACTGGATGGATGGATGGACGCATGGATGGATGGACGGATGGATTTATTAAGAGATCAGAGATCTGCACTTAGGATTAAAGAAGAAGTAAATGCTTTTAAAGTTTTTTACTTTTGTTTTGGCTTGGATTGGTTTTTTCTAAAGTAGGGTGCAGGGGGCATCAAAGGACTAGTTTTTTTCCTCCAAAAACTAAGTTCCACAGCCAAGAAGGAGCCAGTGACAAGCCACATTGCCTTGCAGTAAATAGAAGTATTTATTGGCCTTCTCTCCCCACTTTCAGAAAATGAATGAGATATTTACCTCTAACTTTTCAAGAAATGTCTAGAGGTTGTTTGCAAGTCTAGTCATCCAAAGAGTTCCATTAATCTCCATTAGCTGACATCATCAGACACAGTTTCTTCCCATTTCACAAGAATCCCAGTTAAGCACCACCACTCACTTCCACACTTGAATTTAGGCAGAAGGACCAAGAGTATATGAAAACCTTCCTTTCATGAGACAGGAGAGGCATTCAAGCACATTCGGAAGCTCCTTTCAAATATCAAGCGTGCAAGAGGCATCAAGATTTCCTAAAACTCATTGAAACAGAAACATCATAAGAACTTAACAATTATTAGGAATTTATATTTAGACGACTTCAAGAACAGATCCCAAGGCAATTCCCCAACTTGATGTCTTTCTCTTGCACTCACTTCAGGCTTTTCTCAAACATGGGATTCTTTACAGGAAAATGTGTCCGGAGATTATTCCTTTTCATATTTCCCTATGACAATGTGACCTTCAGTGAATAGTGCGAAAAGTCAACCTCATTCATGTATTCAGAGCACTTATAAACATTGTATTTGTTCCAGTTATAGAACACATTTCATCAGAGAAAAATTGGGCTAACTTACATGAGCATCAATCTTTTATTCAGAGATCAGGCTCACTTAAATGTCAAGATCTAACACTCATGTTGGCTCAATATAAACATTTGGTGCCAGCTTGAAGTAATTGTGTCACTAATTACTATTGAATTATAGTGGAAATCATATAGAAGTACTTTTAACATTCAGACTAGGACAAGAATGAGTCCATGTGATTAACGTTATTAACGTAACATTCAGTTCCGTAATATACCATAATGATCCGGCTATTATATTAAAGTGTTACTAAATATTCACTTAGAGCCAAAAACACAGTGGGTGTAAGGTTTCTTTGTCGGATTTGGAATTTAAACAGCACTCTTTGTCACAGTTAAGCTTGGTATAAAGCCCTAACAACAAAATCTGCCTACTACAGGAATGTTTACAAAGGCACAGAAAATGCCCACAGAAGGAATCAGTTTATCATAAACAATACAAATATTTACTTGATTATTTAATGGGTGCCCAGCATGTCTGTCCTTAATGTAGCATTAGTTGACATCAGGAACACACCATATGTGCAAATAATTAATTCAAATTATGCCTTTCTTCCACTGAGTTCTCTTATAAGGAGCAGAATTAATGTCGAGGCATATTCAGGAGCAGGGAGTTGTAGGCCCCTCTCCATGACTGTCTTTATGAGTACCTAGATTTTAACACTTCATCCTCATTGTCATTCCACTGCCAAGAGCTGATGGCATTTGAAATGCTCCTACAGTGTTCCTTATGTAATCAGTAGGATGACTAACATAGCGATTAAAAACCTGACTTGGCTAAAGATTTTCTTATGAGATTAAGCTTGCCCAAAATCACCCAAATAAGTCCACCCATTTTAACAACTGCCACAACTACAAAATCAACAGCTAGCAACTATCCACTATGGATGATCTAGCATTCCTAGCTCACAGGAATGTAAAGAGAAGCCAGCCATTCCGATGACTCTAAAGTGTTTTCAGTTAAGGTGCTTGAGCCTTATCCATAATAAAGACATTCAAACCATATAAAGGGATTTTCTGTGGGCAATTATGCCGATCCTTTTCTCTATGAATTAATACATGGCAAACATTGGTTTGTATGACATTTCGGATGAGAAAACCCTTCGCAGAAATGAGGTGCAGACACAAAGCGCTATGTTTAAAGGTGCAAGCACTGAAACCTTATCTTCCTGTCAAGCTGCTTCCAGGGAGGTTGCCCCTGGGCCCACATCCAATCTTGCAAGAGGCAAAGGTCTCGCACTTCTCCTCGCCTCTCATGACATCATGTTTTCCTCTAGTTCCTCAGATTAGTAATAGTCAAGCCTTTTTTCTAAGAATAATAAGAAAAAAAGAAAGAAAAACCAAAGAAAACTTTAAAACTTACCTCTGATGAGGAAACTGAGCTTTCCTAAGAGCAAATAATTCCACTTCTATTATGTGATTATTCGTTTATATATTTCTATGTGAATATACATATATATTTGTGTATACATGTGGACCCATATACATGTAGACCCATATACATGTATGCATTAGAGAGTTGTAAAGGTTGAATTAGACATTGCACATGAAATGAATAGAATAATACCCAACAGCTAGTAAGCTCTCAATAAATGATAGCTACTATTACTATCATGATTGAATTATATCACAGCATCTGGCACAGCGCTTGACACGTGTCAATACTCAATAAATAGCAGATGAATGAATTATTACTAACTCTCACCATATTCCCATATATACAAGGAGACTAAGGCACAGAGAAGGTGCCTTTTGTAACTTACCCAGCGCGACACTTCTACCAAATGCTAAATATAGGATTTGAACCAGATCTGTTTGAGTCAGAAACCCTGGCCTTTCTCAGTACTCCCTGCAGATCCTACCATAACAAGCTAATGCAGAGATGGCATTGAAAAAAAAAAAGAAAAATTAATTGATTGATTTCGAGTTGCAATGGGACTTTGAAAGACTATAAAGCCTATCACGAAAATAAAGGGGAAAAAGCATTTCAAGTTATTTAAAAATATGTTCCCAAGATTTCTCAATATTTTACAGTTGACTCTAAAAAGTTAACATCCGAAATCACAAATTTATTCTCTGCCCGGTGACATTTTCTTCTTTTCTAATGAATTTGTATTTAAGAGGAAAATTCCAAAATTGAAACAATGGCAATGATTGAGTAATTCATGCCTCAGTGCTATATTAGCAATTAATTAAATCTACCCAGCAATATACAGAAACCAGTCATCTGCCCCTGTATTTATTTTATTTCATTTCATTTCCTGTATCTTGTATATTCCCCAAAGCAATTCTTTGCAGTAATTTTACCTTCCATGCACAAATCTAATAATCCCTCTTGTTCTTAAGCATCACAGGTGCAGCTGTATTGTTATTAGATTATTAAATGTACATCAGATAAATTCCAGTTGGGCTGCATTCTCCAAAATGCCTTTTTTCCCGATCACATATTTTCTATTTTTTCATAAGTAAACACTGAGGTCTTTATTAGCAATAGTTTTTTTTTAATATATGCTTCAACTTTTCTTCTTATACATTTTGTTGCTAATCACAGGATTTAGTCAGCCTCCTATGCACATTCACGACTCTGTAATCTTAACAAGCTATATGCTGATGATTGACAGATAATACTTGACAGCTTCAAAATTAGAGAACATACAATGAAAATTTTAGAACAGCCAGATCACTTAGTATGCTAGGCTTCCAGTTTTGGCTTTTCTCCTAATCGTCAACTTGTGGAGAGGAAGTAAGGGAAAGCAAGGAGCTAAACATTCCCTCACTCTCTAGCCTACTGGATGAAAACCACCAGGCTTGAACCAGCCTGAAAGAGTCATCAGTCAGAAATTATCTAGCCAAGAGTTGAAATGCACGCCATCAAAATATTAAGTCAAAAATACGATTCTTTGGCACTTAAACCAAAACACCATCATCTCCTTCCCAGAGCCAGCCAAAATGTGCTTTTCACAAATTTTATTCCGTTTCATTCACTGAGGAGAGTTATCGTTTATGTGGCTTGCTCCTTAAATCTTTAATGAGAAAAGAAGTCAAGTCATGTTTACTGAAATGATTAAGCCAATTTTTATTGACTTTGTTCAATTTATGTGGGAGCTGAAATTTACCTGAAGCCTTTCTATTCTGGAAAGAATTGATTGGTGACTTTTTTCCTACTATATTTGACTCAACTACCAGTGACGGAGCAAAGAAAAGAAGTTTGCTGTCTGTTTGTTTCACTTCTTTTATCTTCTATGTTAAACCTCCCCACAACACAACCAACAACAAGTATATTTCCCTCTGTTTCAAGAGAACTAGGTGACACAAACCTTATACCAATTAAACTAGTAGCATAAAATGTTTGGGACGTTCCAAAGTCCATGCCTACCCAAACAGATGCTACTCAAAAAACTTGAGCCTGGTTCAAAGCTTTCTATCCTGCTCTCCCCAAGACCTAAATTCTGATGCTATTTTCCATCAACACCCCCACTGTAATGAATTAGAAACCAACAAAACCTAACACGGGCAGCCCTTCTTAGAGGTTCCCACTGATAAAACACCATAGAGACCACTTTGTTCTCTGGAATATAAACAAGTATTTTCCACCCTTTTCTGCAACTTCCAAATCTGATGATGCTTGCAAGGTGACAACTATGCTGAGATTCCTTCCAGGGACATTTATGAGGGGAGAAATAAGTGACTTCAGGATTGTTATTTTATGTACACACTTGCGGATAAAACACAAAGCTGTATGTTTTAAACTCCTGCTCTTTTCTGATGTGTACATTCAAAATAGATCATAACGGATAAAATTGTTCAAATGTGACTTTCCTCCTTTTGAAAAGCAATTGCTGTCAAGAGAAGCATTTGGGTTAATGATTCGTAATCACTAGTAAGAGCCTAAGGGTGAGCAACGACTACTGTGTAAGGAAAAGTGGGCACCCCAGGAAGAAATGGGGGAGGGGACTCCTCAGGAAAATCACAGAGGAAGAGGCTAACCCTGCATTTCCACCATCAGAGAAATGTACACTAAATAGCCATAACTAGGCCAAATTATTCCCAAGAACTATATTGTTTAGTCTAGAATCAAGGTTGGAAGAGCAGACACAGAAAGAAAAGTTCTGCTCCTCAACACTCATCTTGATTTAAAAGGCATTTATTTAAAAGCTTAAGTATAACGGGCTCACACACTAGAAAATTCCAAATGAAATGGGCTTTGCAATGAGCTCTGATATGTGAAGAATCTGGTTAACTAAGCTAAGCCACCCTGATTGCAATTACGAAAAATGAGAGTCATTCCAAATTAATGCAAATAATAATAAGTAATTTAGGAGGAAAAGTGGGAAGATATCAGGGACATCTTAAAATGCCTAAAAATGTCTTTTTCTTTTTTGCTTGCTTAGAAATAGAAGTTAATTTCTATAAACATTCTTATGGAGTGGGCATGTATTACTATCTAAACTGCTGCCTTAATGAACATATTGTTGTTGTTTCTTTGTTGCTAGAGAAAAAATAATAATAAGGCAAACCTGCCCATTTTCAAGCTCCTTTGGTGCTTGATGAGGTAGGTGGTGCTTCCTAACAAGACAGTGTTACCAGAAATTGTAAAACACTCCAATAAACAGGGACAATCGCTGCAATCACATGCCAGTCCCTCCCAGGGTGCAGCTAGGAAATCCAACCTTTTATTCAAAGGACACAATATCATCACTCTCCAACACACCCTTTATCTATACACTAACCTATGGTTGCTACATGAAGACAGAAAGGAAAAGATATCAACATTATGTAAGTAAGGTTTTCTAAAAATACCTTCCTACAACTTGCCAAAATGACTGAGCTCTAATTCACTCTCAAGTCACAGAAACCTCAGTGCTTTGCTGTATGTTAAGATGTGAGATGTGAATCGTGTTAACCAACTGGGTCAAATGTGAACTGAAAACTACAGTAAGAAGGAATGAATTCTGAACTCTATTTGCATCAAAACTGGACTCCTTCAACTCAGACTCAGCAATCTGGTAAAGGAGAGATTTTGAAGTACTATACAATTTTAGGGTAGCAATCGTGAAATATAGCTGTGGATGGGACAGCCACAGAAGGTTAACAGATACTTTCAATAAGTGATAAAGATATTTTGTAGTCATGGTAACCTGCATGCAAATTTACAACATTAAAAAAAATTATCTCCCCTTTCCCCTGATATCACTTATAGTCTTCTCTTTTCTATAGATCCTTGTCTGAAGCTGGGTACCTAAGATTCCAGCAACAATGAAATCAAATTTGGGGGGTTCTCTCCTCAAGGTGGACTTCAAAATTTTAGGGCACATTCCCTGAACAAGGGCTTTTAAAATAGTAATACATTCTATAAATTTGTACCATATAATTTATACCACACAAAATATGAAAAAGACCTTTAAGTGGCCTGTTTCCAATGGGCTGTGCAATAAACTGATTAATATTTTAATTAATTTCTTAAGTACTACACTAAAGGGAGGTAGTTGAAACCTAGCATGCATGAAAGACAGGACTTTCCTCGGAACAAAAACTAAGAGACACGTCCATCAGGAGACGAGGAAGAAACGGAGAGTGAACGGGAGGGAGATGGCAATTTTCTTGTGGCCTGTTAACTCAGTTTCTTTCAAACCATTTTATTCTCTCCTTTGAAATGAGCAGACACACAGAGTCTCCTGACAATGGAATGGAGACAAGTCAGAGATCCCAAGGCTCACTCTGCCCTATCTCCAACCCCCCACGAGCACCCCAGCTGGCTCTGACAGCCACCATTTCAGAGGGGGACTGAAGCCTGGCCCACTAATTATCTCTTCCCAAGGCCACTGAATTTAAAGATATCAGCAAATTTGAGATCAGCATTACTGGAGAAAAAAGACTGGAAGAGCAGGGTGAGAACGTGGATAAAGGTCACCTCCTTCTTTTTGTGTATTTCTGTTTGGTCAGTGTTTTAATTAAACATGTACATCACTCTTACATAGCTAAAATGCCATTAAAATTATTTTTTAAAACTAGTCTAACAGCTTCCCACCTCATGTTCAAACTCTGAGAATAGCTGCTTGATGAGGGATCAGGAAACATTCTCTCAGATCATTTTCACTGATAAGGCCAAGGAGTTGGGGGAATGGCATCCGAGACATGGAAGTTACAAGTAAATTAATTTGAATTAGAATAATAACAATGCTTTACATCCTAAATGCACTTTCCAATCACTGTCTCATTTGTCCTTATTGTAACCCTATGTAGTAGTTAAGAGAAGCAGTACAATCCCCAATTTCTACATGAGAAAATTGAAGCTCATAGGGAACAGAAAAAAAAAAAAAAACATGCTCAGGGTCACACAGAGAAAGAAATATAAAACATCAAACTCATTCACTTTTTAAAAACATGAGAGCTGGGAGCGTGCCATGCTTTTTTAACACCCTGCAAAGCTGTAGCTATAAATGCAGCAAGAAGAATTTTGGCATATTTGCTGTTGCATAATTATTCAAGAAGGCACAACTGCCCCATCAACACATTTGACTAAGTCACAATGAAGAAAGGCAGCCAAGACTTTCATGCCCGCCAACCCCCCGAGTTAGCAGGGGCTCAGCAAGTCACGATCACATCCTATGGCTCCGTGTCACCTGCAGTGTGAGATGACTCCACCAGCAGAAAGTGGAGGGTAGTAGGTGGGCTCCCACAGCAGCAAGTAATGTGCTATCTCCTTTTCAATTGCTGTGATTCCATCAAAGAGAAAGGCTTGGCGTGAGGATAATAAGCCTTTACATTAAACTTCCAAGACTTAAGACTCTTTTAACAAAGGAAAAACAAGCTTCAGGCTCATAGACTTCAGCAGGCAACAGCAACAACATCTAGCTAAAGATGTTAAATTTTTGGTGTTCTTTTAACATTTTCTTTTTTACATATTCTTCTATCTATAGCAAGTGATACTGGTTTTCCATTTAAAATGGTAACAAAATTTTTTCTACAAATAAATTTCCAGAGGTTAAAAAAAAAGTGAAATAAATAGATTAAGCCACATGAAACTACTAGTATTTATTTTAAATCAGAAATGGTCAAAAATGGCACTTTCATATGGTTTGGCCTAATGGATGAATAATAGGTAGTAAATAATAGTGATGGTGTATAGACCAGACAGAATATATTTATACAGATAGATATGACACATAAGGAGACATATACAAATAACACAAAAAAAGAGTAGATGAATGACTTCGAATTGAAAAGCCTTGTTATTAGGATGACCATAGTACTAAGTTGGAGTCCCATTCTTCAGAACAATACCCTTAAGCTATAACAATTTGACTCTCCACTCAATCCAGGCAAAGGCATCTGGCTTCATTGTAGATTGGATCTCACTCTGGCCCAAGGCCAGCCACAAGGGAGAATTACATGCTCCAGACTCCTAAACAGATCAGCCAGAGAGCAGAAACAAGACCACAGGACATCCCACTCCATTCTCTTCTCACCTTCCTCTCGGTTTCTCCTGTCTCTCTTTATTTTTTATTTTTTATTTTTTTACTGTAAGTTCTGGGATCCATGTGCAGAACACGCAGGTTTGTTACACAGGTATACATGCACCATGGTGGTTTGCCGCACCTATCAACCCGTCATCTAGGTTTTAAGCCCTGTATGCATTAGTTATTTGTCCTAATGCTCTCCCTCCCCTTGCCCCTCACTCCCGAAAGGCCCTGGTGTGTGATGTTCCCCTCTGTGTGTCCATGTGTTCTCATTGTTCAATTCCCACTTACGAGTGAGAACACGTGGTGTTTGGTTTTCCGTTCCTGTGTTAGTTTGCTGAGGATGATGGTTTCCAGCTTCATCTATGTCCCCCACAAAGGACATGAACTCATTCTTTTTTATGGCTGCATTGTATTCCATGGTGTATATGTGCCACATTTCCTTTATCCAGTCTATCATTGATGGGCATTTGGGTTGGGTCCAAGTCTTTGCTATTGTAAATAGTGCTGCAATAAACATACATGTGCATGTGTCTTTATAGTAGAATGATTTATAATCCTTTGGGTTCCCATACCTTATATAGCTTATGTTAAACCATATATGAAATACACAGACCCTCTTTGATCTATCAGGAACCATTTTATCCCACCTTCAAGCTTTACAAAACTTTCTGTCCCCAATACACTTCCTACAAAACAATCAAGTTGCTTAGAGCTTTGCAAAAGGTCTGGGTGGTGGTAGCTACCTATCCTTCACTTGTGTCATCCCTAACCCCCAGCCACTGTCTTCTCCAAAGAGCTGACAGAGTATCTCCTGAAAAACCTCCAAGAAGTCTAAGAGGAAAAGGAAAAGGTGGGGGTGAGGGGAGAGTCCCTGAGTCAGATATGAAGACAGGAACCTTCTCCCTTCATAAATGCAACATGGAAAGTCAGTAGGGGCAGGGCGCAGTGGTTTATGCCTGTAATCCCAGCACTTTGAGAGGCCGAGGCAGGAGGATCACCTGAGGTCAGGAGTTCAAGACTAGCCTGGGCAACATGATGAAACCCCATCTCCACGAAAAATACAAAAAAAAAAAAAAAAAAAAAAAAAAAGGGCAGCAAGGTGGTGCGTGCCTGTAGTCTCAGCTACTCAGGAGACTGAGGCAAGAGAATGGTTTGAACCTGGGAGGCGGAGGTTGCAGTGAGACCAGATCATGCCACTGCACTCCAGCCTGGGCAACAGACCAAGACTCTGTCTCAAAAAAAAAAAAAAAAAAAGTCAGTAGAATGAATTAAGGTTGCCTGTCTTCTGAAACTCCCTAGTGCTACTTATGGAAGGGACACTGATAAAGTTTCATATCTCTCTCTTGCCTCCAGAGTTTGGGAGGAGCATATGTGTTTCCAATTTGTTTAAGCTCCAGCTCATTCCATTCACCCCAGGCAGCCACTAAACTAAGGCACATGAGCTACATTCTACTTCCAAGTCTTTCCCTAACCAACTTTGCGACCTTGAGCGTGTCATTTAACTCATTGGCTTTGAGTTAACTTAAATGCCAAATAAGGGAGTTTACCTAAATCAGTGGTTCTCAACGTTGGTTCCACATTAGAATCACCTGAAGAGCTTTATAAAAATGCCCACACCAGGGCTCACACCTAGAAATTGTTGGCTAGGTTCCTGTGTGCTAGGCATCTGTAGTTTTTTAAGCTTCCCAGGTGGTTCTGCTATGCAACTAGGGTTGAGGATCTCCAGCTTAAATCAACTCTAAGGTTCTTTCTAGCCCTGACAGTCTTTGAGTCTTTAATGCTAACTCAGGAGCTGGTGGCCTTTTCTTGTTTCTATTTGTTCTACACAGCCCTTATCAGTAAACGCTTTTGCCTCGGCTACACTTGCAGTTCTTAGTCTTATCCAGAGAACTGCCCACACCAAAGATTTGAAGTTTATTTTTCTACCGAAAAGAACTTTTGAGTTTGGTGAAAAATATAAGCTTTGTAGCTACACAGGCCTGGTTTTGAATCCCAGTGTGGTAGTCTTGAGCAAGCTACTTTATTAATCTCTCTAAGCCTCAACCTTCTCATCTTCAAAATGGGGGTAATAGTAGCTATTTCATGGATCCTTGTGAAGAATGAATGTATACAAAGTACAAATGCTGAATAAATTTTAGTTACCACTTCCTTCCTACAACTTGGAGGTGAAGGAGGTTCTGTGCTCACAGAGGAGAGAGCTGGGGGAAAGTCAGGCTGAATTTCTAGAATCTTTAAGAGCAGTCTTTGGCTAAGCAGATCAACACCAGCCCGGGAGATACTTAGAGCTTCAGAACTCTGACTCCCTGCCATGAGCATCGTTTTCCCTCCCATCGGCTGCAGAGAAGCAGAAACACAGTCCAGTTCTACATTCTGGAAGGGAGAAGCTACAAGTGTGAACTCACAAAACTGCAGGCCATGAGATAAGTAGGCCAGTCCCGGACTCCTGTGGCGTAAGCAGCAGGAAAAGAGAGGCTAATGGTCAAAGGGACCTAATGAGGAAACAGTCGGGTCTGGCGATACTGGGGCAAAGAGGTGTCTGCAGCAGATGGAGGAGGAAAAAGATGAGCAAAATAGAAGATACTTGCCCTTTCCAGCTTTGGCAGGGCCATGGAAAGAATTTCTCAGACCACTAAGATTAAGCAGCAAGGAAAATATTCAGCACTAAAGCTGTGAGTAAGACTGCTGTTCAAAATTAGCTTTTCCCTATCAGTGCATATTTAGGCATAGGAATAAAGCTGGAAGGAAACACGCTAAAATGTTAATATCGTTTGTCTCTAAATATTGAACTTCTGTGTCATTTCTAGGCTCTTCCCTGTATATTTCTGCACACTGCAAATCTATAATGAATAAAAATGTCTCTTACTATTAGAAAACAAATTGAAAGGAAGAAATGAGGCATGTTATACAAATTTATAAATGAGAGACAAGGGACAAGGTTGTGGGTGGGAAGGAGAGCACAGGATTAAGATATCAAAAGACAGCTGTGTTTTTAAGAATAGATCAAATAAAAAATTGATAGGTTGCCCATTCGTGAGACTGTATATCTAGGGTACTGAGGTCAGAATTTGCCACTGCAAATAGCAAGTAATCTGCAGTCTTTATTTTCACCTTTTTCACTTTCCATGTTGACACTGGCTTTTCCAGTGTTTTGGAACCTGGCAATTGCTATGTGATAGCAAACACAAATAAATCACTGAGGAACAGCGATGCAAATTCTCTAGCAAAAGGACCTAGCACTGAGCACAGACACACAGAAATCAAAACAAAACCAAGGAGGCACTGATGTTTCTTAAAACACCACTTGTCAGTATTTTTCCAATCCAAAAATACATGAAACCTCATACAGGATGTCATAGATTTCTAAGAGGTGATCCCAGATATCAGAGTTAAAATTTTCCTACAACGTTCAAACTGCTTCCTGTGGCCAAAAGATGATGGTTAACACCCCTGGGAGGGACAGATTTTTCCATGTAGAAAAGCTTCCATTTCATTGACCCAAGTTGGTATTTCATTTCTTCTATCTACCTCTATCCTGGCTGCTGGTCTAGACTCACTTGGGGAAAGTTAGAGAACAGTCCTACCCTGTCACTCTATATTTTGAAACCTTTCCGTGTGGCCTGGTTGCCAGGAATCATGAAGAAACCTTGTGTCCTCATAGTGGGGAACATCGCACACTGGGGTCTATCAGAGGGTGGGGGTGGAAGGAGGGAGAGGATCAGGGAAAGCAACTAAGGGGTTCTAGGCTTAATACCTGAGTGATGGAAAAATCTGTATAACAAACCCCCGTGACACAAGTTTACCTATGTAACAAACCTGCATGTGTACCCCTGAACTTAAAATAAATGTTTAAAAAAAAAGGGCCAAGGATCTGAAGAGACATTTCTCTAAACGAGGTATACAAAGAGCCAGTAAGCACAAGAAAAGATGCTCAGCATCGCTGAGTCATCAGGGAGATGGAAATCAAAAACACGAGATGCCACTTCACACCCACTAGAATTGCTAGAATCAACAAGTCAGATACTAACAAGTGTTGGCAAGGATGTGGAGAAATTAAAACCCTCATACCATGAGGATGCGACTGTAAAAATGTGCACTGTTAATTTGAGGAATTGCCAGACTATTTGGAAAAGATTAAACATGGTGTTACTATATGACCCAACAATTCCACTCCTAAGTACATGCTCAAGAGAAATGAAAATGTGTCCACATGAAAACTTGCACCTGCATGTTTATAGCAGCATTATTAGTAATAGCCAAAAAGTAGAAACAACCTGAATATCCACCAACCCCCCAACCCTAAAAAAAAAAAAAGAAAAAGAAACCTGTGTCCACTATCAACCCTGTCAGGTTGGGATATGTGGGGACTTTCAGAGAAAATAACCGAATATCCACCATTAAAACTCTAGGTTGATTTTCTTTTCCCAAGACATTTTTAATCGGGCCCCAAATGTGAGGTTTTGAAGAAAACAGTATCATTAAAAAGGAAAATCAGGTTGAGGTGGGTGAAGGTTAGGGTTAAGGTTTGTGAAATTTAGACTCCACACATTTTGATTAAATGGTACATTGATCCATGTCCCAAACTGTACTGAAATCTGCTCAAAGTCCGATTTGTCAAGTTTATCTGCCACCATTTGGATTCAAGATGACAGACTGAGTTATAAATCCAATTCTAGGTGGGACTTACATTGTGCAGTGTACCAAATTTTATCAAAATCAGTCAGCTTCTTTAAGAGTCAAACAGGGCATAGACCAAAAAGGCAGTTAAAAGGAAAATGTCACATGAACTAGTTGAAGCAAGAATCATGCTCAGATCCATCATTCGTGGATCAATTAATTCAACAAATATTTATTAAGCACCTACTCTATACCAGGCAGTGCAGTACAAGCTGGGGATATGGTAAATCACAAGGCAGACGATAGAGCTTACATTATGCTGGCAGGAGGTGTGAGGGGAATAATTAAAGCTAGCAAAAACTGAGACTAGAGCCAGCATGGGAATAAAAAGAGTGTCACGATAGACAAAAATGGAGATAGCCCACTTTAGACAGGGCTCACAGGGACGCTTTCTCTGAAGGGAGGTATTTAGGTTCAGGTGGAAGAGTGAGATGAAAGCAGCCCTATTAAGAGGCACAGAATCATGTCCCAGGCAATAAAAAAGAGCAAACTCAAACTCCTAAGTGGGACCTGTCATGGTCTTGGACAGACAGGGGGCCCAAGGGTGAAGAGGAGAGGCAGAACAGGCCCACAGCGACTTGCCGTACCAAATGGTTACTAGTGATATTGTGGGTAACGTCAGAAATCATTTGCGAGGATTGTGCAAGATGGCACACATTGCACCAGGAAAAAAAGAAAAACTGCACACTTTTATTTCCTGTAATGGCTTTCCATTCACACATTAAAGAACACCTAACAGCCCATACATTTTACTTTCCTTTGGGAAATTATCATTGAAGATTACCATCAACATCATTAAGGAACTTTGAAGTGTGATGCATAGTTTCTAATGCATTTACACACATAAGCATATACGGTTCCCACCAGACAGGACAAGAGCCTTCCATCAAACAAGTGAACTCCGAAAACAATCGGGTATTTACGGCAAGTCCTATGGAGCAAATGACACTTCGGCAATTCAGCCCTGTAAGGAGTGAAGAGGAGGGCTTGCCGAAGCGGTCAGCTCTTCATGAAAGCCTGTCACGTCAAGGACAAATCCAATCAGCTCCATGGATAGGTCAATCTTCAAGCAGTCAAAAGAATGTGCCCAACTGAATAAAGCACCTTCCATTTCCCAGTCATCCGAAAAGTTGTAAATTTTATGAAATTCCAGTCTTAAAGTTTTAAGCCGTTTTTGAGCCATTTGGAAAATAAAACGAATTGCAAGAGAGTTTTCCTAACTAGCTCACTCATCTTTCCGTTGTCATGTCAGGATGAAAGAATTCACCATTTGACTAAAGGTCAATGTTCTAGAAATATTTATGGGTGACTAAAAAAGGAAGACTATTAGGGAAATACTTACTCATTACCTTCATTACTATATGGTTAGCTGTACGAAGTACCAGACATACCTACACGACGAACTTACCTACCTTTCCATGATCACATATCCATTTGTTATGTGTTGTATTTGTAGGTCAGGGGTCTTTCTCATGGTGAGGTTAAGGATACCCCTTTCAAGGAAAATGACTAAATGTTGGTTACATTTTAAATTGTGCATGATTTTAATTCTCTGCAAGTAATGTTTGATGGATAAGTCTAAAATAAAATGGTCAAATGGCCTAACCTTTTAGCAATAAAATCATGTGCAATAAAAATGCTGGAGGGCACCAGTTACTGAACTGTCATGGACTGGAGAATTATTAGACCCCATAATTCTGTACTGCAAAGCCAAATTTGTAGATTTTTTTTCACGTGAAAAAAAACCTAGGAAATTAAATGGAAAGACCTGTAGTAATGAAATATTAAATGCAATTTCAAGTGCACAAAAATGTCAGAAGCCAAGGGGAAAAAAAAGAAAGATTTCTAGAACAACATTAATTTTATCACACTTTGAGTATGCCTAGGCTTAAATACCCCTAAAAGCCAACCTGGCCCAGACTGGGGCAGCAGGGTAGGGGGTCAGGGAGGAAGCTAGAAAGGAGGTGCCCAGAAACAGGCACAAGTAGAAGCCAAAAGTAATAAATAAATAAATAAATAAATAAATAAATAGAAAATATTTCACTTGTTTTCAATTTCCAAAGTTGAAGTCGTATTGCATAAATATATATCAACCCCAGCAGAAAGGCATAAAAGCAAAATTCCTGGACTCCAACTACAGCATGTCAGTTATACTGAAGTTCAGCCTGATTCTCGGTTCCTGTTATTAAATTCACTATAATTGAGTTTCAATCCTGGCCAAAGAGAGCACGTATCATAGGATGGTTTCGTGGGCATTTGGAGTCAGTGAGTTGAGATGTGTCTGTATGAAAAGTGTTACTGTCATTACAAGAAATCACTGAAAAAATGTAGCTTCAATTTCAAGACACAGCAGTGAAACTTCATTTCAGTAATAGGTATGTAATAAGTGGGGGATCCAGAGAAACTTTAAAAGCAATATTTTAAACTGAAAATTATTGTGTGACTAAAAGGGTCAAATGCTGACATCAGGACACCTTGAACTGGGGGATGACATATCGTCTCTGTGGAATATTGTTCACAGTTGCATGCAGGTGTTCACAGTTGCATGCAGGGAAAACCTTTATTTTAACACCTAGCTAACTTTCCAGGTCCATTACTCACACAGAATGTACAATCTTTCTTTGAATATGCTACAGAAATAAGATAATCTGTAATTTATGATTGCTGCAGCTTTACAACCTAAACAACACATGATGAAATCTTGTTCTTTAAAATACTAATCTGGGCTGAGCGCAGTGGCTCACATCTGTAATGCCAGCACTTTGGGAGTCCGAGGTGGGTAGATCACCTAAGGTCAGGAGTTCAAGACCAGCCTGGCCAACATGGTAAAACCCCATGTCTACTAAAAATACAAAAATTAGCTGGGTGTGGCTGCGCATGCCTGTAGTCCCAGCTACTCAGGAGGCTGAGGCAGGAGAATCACTTGAACTCGGGAGGCGGAGGCTACAGTGAGCAGAGATCACGCCACTGCACTCCAGCCTGGGCAACAGAGTGAGACTTCATCTCAAAATAAATAAACAAATAAATAAAGTACCAATCTGTGTAGTTGTAATGTTGGACAGCAGAAAGAAAGATTTATATTTATAGCCAATTTTTACTTATCTTTACCTATTTATAAATTGTGCTACAACTTCAATAACCATGGTTAAAAAAAAAATAACATCATTCCTAACCACACTGCCTTTGACTGTAAAAACAATTTCACCATAACCGATCATGCTAAAATACTCCAAGAATAATCTATAAATGAATCCTGGATTACTAGTCAAAAGATGGTAGTTATAAATGATTACATGAAAGAGTTGATGTTACTTTGAAAATCTTAGAGTCTGTCTATGGATTTTTGTATTTTATATGTAACATTTTTATGAAGTGATTTTGCCCTTACATAATAGCTTTCATCTTCAAAGCACTTCACAAATATGAACTAGTTACATAAAAAGCTGTATTACTGCAAAATCAGAAAATGGGAAAGCTGAAGTTCTCTTAGCAACCCTCACTCTCACACATTCTATATGACTAATCTATAGCAAAGATTAGGTTTCTTAAAAACATGTTTAATTATCAATACTACTTTTACAAAAACATCTAAAGGGTTAATGGAGTTTTATTATACCAGGCAGTGCTTACTATTCATAAAAATCTGCCTTTGATGGAATTTGTTAAGTTTGAGAACAATTAGACTTATATTGTGGTAAATCTTCTTTGTCCCCTTCTATTTCATGAAATCTGTTAAATATCAAGAAAAAGATTATTCAACAAAGCTTTATCATATTAAAATTGAAAAGAAAACTTACATATGCATCAATAGGACATGATTAAATAAATTATGGCATGTCTATATGATATAATAATATCAAATATAGCCATTAATAATTATGTTTTTGAAGTTGATATCATGGATGTAGAGAGTAGAATAACAAATACCAGTGGCTGGAAAGGGTGTATGGGTTGGAGGAGGTGATAAAGAGAGGTTGGTTAATAGGTAGAAACATACAGTTAGACAGATGGTATAAGTTCTAATGTTAGACAGCAGAGTAGGGTGACTATAGTTAGCAACAATGTATTGTATATTTCAAAGTAGCTAAAAGAGAGAACATGAAATGTTCCCAACACATAGAAATTAGATAAATAGGCAAATAAGTCAAATACTGATCATTATACGTTCTATGCATGTAACAAAATATCACAGGTACCTCATAAATATGTAAAATATTATATATCAATATAAAAATAAAATAATAATTAGGTTTTTGGAAAATATAGGAAAGTTTTCACAACATATTAACTTTTGAAAAGGTCACAAATTTATCTATGCCCTGTAATGTCCATTATGAAAAAGAAATAATTGTCTATAAACATATAAGCAAATTGGATTAAATAAATGTGAGTGGTGGGCATATGTGTGGTTTTATTTTTTCTTTGAACTTTATTATTTAAATTCTTTTTTTTTTTTTTTTTTTTTGAGAAAGAGTTTTCCTTTTTTTGCCGAGGCTGGAGTGCAATGGCACAATTCGGCTCACTGCTATCTCCACCTCCCGGGTTCAAGTGACTCTTCTGCCTCAGCCTCCCAAGCGTCTGGGATTACAGACGCGCCACACCACACCTGGCTAATTTTGTATTTTTAGTAAAGACAGGGTTTCACCATGTTGGCCAGGCTGGTCTTGAACTCCTGACCTCAGATGATCCGCCTGCTCGGCCTCCAGAAGTGCTAGGATTACAGGCCTAAGCCACCATATCTTGCCTATTATTTAAATCCTTAACAATAAAATATATAGTATTTTTTTTAATCATGGGACATCAATGTTATTTAAAAGGAAACAAAATCATAAACCTTGCCCTTTAAGATCTCTTTGAGAGTTGAGAGCACAGTACGTGGGAGTAACTCAAGGTGGAAATTCAGGGTAGAAGGAAGAAAATCTTTAAGTGGGTCTTAGTCTAGACTGAGGGAATCACATATGCAGAGGCACAGAAGCAGGAGGCATGAGAAACAACAGAGAGCTTGAAGGGCTTCACTAGAGCAAAGAATACAATCAGGAATCAAAGAAGATGATCATGGAGATGGCACATGCTAGATTATGGAAGACCTTGATTACTGTAGGAAAAAGTCCAGCCTCATCCTTTTTGGATGATGTGAAGAGCATACTGGGAAAGGAGGCATGGAGAGGTTAGATCGAGAAAGTAGTAAAATTAGCAGAGTCATTTAGCTCGCTCTGACTTCAACAAGCAGAGGATTGGAGAGAAGACAAGATGAGAGTCAATGATACCAGTTAGGAGATTCTGATGGATTTAACCCAGGGAGGATCAGTGGAAACAGAAAGAAAAAAAAGTTTCAGAGATAGTTAAGAAACAGAATCGACATGTCTTAATGGCCAGTTACATGTGGGTGAATGAGAAGAGTGTCTAAAGTCCTTCCCAGGTTTCTAGACTGGGTAGTTGACTGGACAGTGGTGTTGTTACCTAAATCAAGTGGATCTGGGCAAAAAGCCAGAGATTTGAGATGTGTAGAATTAAAGATGATTAAAAATAAACAGCAGGCTGCGTGGATTAGTAAGCAAGTCATAAGTGAAAGGTAGAAGAAGAGATTTGAGAACACTCAGCATGTAGCTGTGTGATTTAAAAAAAAAAAAAAAAAAAAGGAATGGGTAGAATCACCATAGAAGATTGGGCTAAATGAAGAAGGAGCTCTGACAACTGGGAGACATCAACATTTGGAGGCAGACACACAGAGCCTGCAGAGGAAATCAAGGCAGAATGGTCAGACAGAGAGGTCATGGGAGCTGGGAGCAGAGGCTTTCAAGAAAGGAGTTATCCTAGTTGTGAAATACTACAGAGATCAGGTAAGATACCGGCCAAAATGTGTCATTTAGGCTTCACAATACAAATCCTCATTGACCATTGCTGGAGCAGTTTCAGTGGGTGGCATGAACAGGAGCTTATGGATAATTCAGATTTAAGGAAAGTGTGGCAACTCTTTCCACAAACTTAACCAAGAACTGGGAAAGAAAGCACCAAAATTAGAAGAAAACACAGGACCACAAAAGAAAGGCACTGATTGTTTATTAAAAGGTAACTAGCTGCAACTGCAGTAATGATTACCCAAGAAATGAAGTCATTGTTTTTCACCTAATAAAAATATAGTCATCTAGCTACAAAACCAAGATATGACAATAGATGTCCAAATGCTTGCTCTTAAGACATCGGCATTATCTAGCTAAAATTCACGTTCACAAAGTGTTTTGTTAGCACAAAAAAATCCTACAATCTCATTTCCAAAGTCTCACCTTAAACTGTGTTGTTACTCAGGTAATTGAAAGAGTTGACCAATATAAAGAATACAGTTTATATCTACAAATAACATGGTACCAGGAATGAATTAATTGTTGTCTAGATGATCTGCTGAATATCCAAGATGTTTTAAATTAGCTGTACAACTCTTTCAACATTGGGTAGACCTGAGGTTGATTAGATAAAAATCCACTTTTATAGTACAAAGTAGTTGAAGAAGTTTACAAAGAAATTCAAGAAACTTTATTTGTGTTGTGGTTCTCATTGGACTATCCAACTTAATGTTAGGAACTTCAATCCATATTGAGATAAAAGTCTGTACCATTCTTTCCTTCCACTCACCTAGAAATATCAAATTCATTATATGTACTGGAATCCACAAAAAGATTTATTATTTCTAACCCAATAAATCTGCTTTTAGGAATTTATTACATAATAGGAGAAAATGCTATATGAACAAAAATATTCATTCGGACATTATAAGA
Organism: Symphalangus syndactylus; assembly: GCF_028878055.3. Taxonomy (NCBI): domain Eukaryota; kingdom Metazoa; phylum Chordata; class Mammalia; order Primates; family Hylobatidae; genus Symphalangus; species Symphalangus syndactylus. The sequence continues at coordinate 32,150,388 of NC_072438.2, forward strand.
ATAAAAACTTAGAAAAAACCTAAAAATTCAACAATGGTGAAAAAACTACATGAATTATGGACATTAACTTAATGGAATAATGTACAGTCACTAATTGCATGAAACAAAGCTGAATAAAATTGTTCACTTTGACTGCAATCATATAATTATAAATTATACGTACAAACCGAAAAACTCTTAAAGATAACTCAAACTTGGGGGAAAATAAAGCTGTGTTGCAAGAATGAAGGAATAAGAATTGTTTGGGTTTCTTATTTCAAATTTTCCCTTAATGTTCTTATAAGAACTTTCAGAACTTAAAAGGCAGGAAGTAAGGGAGGGAGGAGGGAGAACAACTGGGGACCAAAACCAATGGAAAGGAAACTGCTACGTAAGAAAAAAAGAATTCTGAAATGTATCTAGACATGTTTGTAGACTATTTGTAGACTGTGACTCATCTGTAGGCTCGGAAGCCCTGTTTAGAACTGATACAAGGTTAAATGTAGTTATCCATTTGCAAGTATGACTCATTTAAATGATACTGACAGGTATCTTGTTCTCTATACAGTCAGTGTCTGTAAATATTTTTTAAGAAATACTTTTTTCCAAAGGCAGCAGCACCAGTCAGGGGCTTATAGATAAAACTCCCATCTCCCTGGGACACAGCACCTGGGGGAAGGGGTGGTTGTGGGCACAGCTGCAGCAGACTTAAACGTTCCTGCTGCTGGCTCTGAAGAGAGCAGCAGATCTCCCAGCACAGTGCTTGAGCTCTGCTAAGGGATAAACTGCCTCCTCAAGTGGGTCCCTGACCCCCATTCCTCCTGACAGGAAGATACCTCCCAGCAGGGGTTGATAGACACCTCATAGAGGAGAGCTCCAGCTGGCTGTCTCTCTGGGATGAAGCTTCCAGACAAAGGAACGGACAGCAATCTTTGCTATTCTGCAGCCTCTGCTGGTGATACCCATGCAAACAGGGTCTGGAGTGGACCTCCAGCAAACTTCAGCAGACCTGCAGCAGAGGGGCCTGACTAACAGAAGGAAAACTAACAAACCGAAAGGAATAGCATCAACATCAACAAAAACATCCACACAGAAAGCCCATCCGAAGATCACCAATATCAAAGACCAAAGGTAGATAAATCCACGAAGGTGAGGAAAAACCAGCATAAAAAGGCTGAAAATTCCAGAAACCAGAATGCCTCTTCTCCTTTGAAGGATCACAACTCCTCACCAGCAAGGGAAGAAAGCTGGATGGAGAATGAGTTTGACCAATTGACAGAAGTAGGCTTCAGAAGGCGGATAATAACAAACTCCTCCGAGTTAAATGAGCATGTTCTAACCCAATGCAAGGAAGCTAAGAACCTTGAAAAAAGGTTAGAGGAATCACTAACTAGAATAACCAGTTTAGAGAAGAACATAAATGACCTGATGGAGCTGAAAAACACATCACGAGAACTTTGTGAAGCATACACAAGTATCAATAGCCGAATCAATCAAGCAGAAGAAAGGATATCAGAGATTGAACATCAACTTAATGAAATAAAGTGTGAAGACAAGATTAGAGAGAAAAGAATGAAAAAGAATGTACAAAGCCTCCAAGAAATATGGGACTATGTGAAAAGATCAAACCTACATTTGATTATTGTACCTGAAAGTGATGGGGAGAATGCAACCAAGTTGGAAAACACTCTTCCAGATATTATCCAGGGAAACTTCCCAAATTAGCAAGACAGGCCAACATTCAAATTCAGGAAGTACAGAGAACACCACAAAGATACTTCTCGAGAAGAGCAACCCCAAGCCACATAATCGTCAGATTCACCAAGGTTGAAATGAAGGAAAAAATGTTAAGGGTAGCCAGAGGAAAAGGTCAGGTTACCCACAAATAGAAGCCCATCAGACTAACAGTGGATCTCTCTGCAGAAACCCTACAAACCAGAAGAGACTGGGGGCCAATATTCAACATTCTTAAAGAAAAGAATTTTCAACCCAGAATTTCATATCCAGCCAAACTAAGCTTCATAAGTGAAGGAGAAATAAAATCCTTTACAGACAAGCAAATGCTGAGAGATTTTGTCACCACCGGGTCTGCCTTACAAGAGCTCGTGAAGGAAACACTAAATATGGAAAGGAACAACCAACACCAGCCACTGCAAAAACATACCAAATTGTAAAGACCATTGATGCTAGGAAGAAACTGCATCAACTAACAGGCAAAATAACCAGCTAACATCATAATGACAGGATCAAATTCACACATAACAATATTAACATTAATGTAAATGGGCTAAATGCCCCAATTAAAAGACACAGACTGGCAAATTGGATAGAGTCAAGACCCATCAATGTGCTGTATTCAGGAGACCCATCTCACGTGCAAAGACATACATTGGCTCAAAATAAACGGATGGAGGAATATTTACCAAGCAAATGGAAAGCAAAAAAAAAAAAAAAAGCAGGGGTTGCAATCCTAGTCTCTGATAAAACAGACTTTAAACCAAAAAAGGGCAAAAAAGACAAAGAAGGGCATTACATAATGGTAAAGGGATCAATGCAACAAGAAAAGCTAACTATCCTAAATATATATGCACCCAATACAGGAGCACCCAGATTCACAAAGCAAGTTCTTAGAGTGCTATAAAGAGACTTAGACTCCCACACAATAATAGTGGGAGACTTTAACACCCCATTGTCAATATTAGACAGATCAACGAGACAGAAAATTGACAAGGATATTCAGGACTTGAACTCAGCTCTGGACCAAGCAGAACTAATAGACATCTACAGAATTCTCCACCCCAAATCAACAGAATATACGTTCTTCTCAGCACCACATAGCACTTATTCTACTTACCACATAATTGGAAATATAACATGCCTCAGCAAATGCAAAAGAACAGAAATCATAACAAACAGTCTCCCATACCACAGTGCAATCAAATTAGAACTCAGGATTGAGAAACTCACCGAAAACTGCACAACTACATGGAAACTGAACAACCTGCTCGCAAATGACTACTGGGGGTAAATAACAAAATTAAGGAAGAAATAAATACATTATTTGAAACCAATGAGAACAAAGACACAACGTACCAGAATCTCTGGGACACCGGTAAAGCAGTGTTTAGAGGGAAATTTATAGCACTAAATGCCCACAGGAGAAAGCAGGAAACATCTAAAATCGACACCCTAATATCACAATTAAAAGAACTAGAGAAGCAAGAGCAAACAAATTCAAAAGCTAGCAAATGACAAGAAATAACTAAGATCAGAGCAAAACTGAAGGAGATAGAGACACAAAAACCCCTTCAAAAACTCAATGAATCCAGGAGGTGGTTTTTTGAAAAGATTGACAAAACAGATAGACCACTAGCCAGACTAATAAAGAAGACAAGAGAGAAGACTCAAATAGACACAATAAAAATGATAAAGAGGATACCACCACTGATCCCACAGAAATACAAACTACCATCAGAGAATACTATAAACACTTCTACACAAATAAACTAGAAAATCTGGAAGAAATGGATAAATTCTGGGACACATACACCCTCGCAAGACTAAACCAGGAAGAAGCCGAATCCCTGAATAGACCAATAACATGTTCTGAAATTGAGGCAGAAATTGATAGCCTACCAACCAAAAAAAGGCCAGGACCAGAAGGATTTACAGCCAAATTGTACCAGAGGTACACAGAGGAGCTGGTACCATTACTTCTGAAACTATTCCAAACAACAGAAAAAGAGGGACTCCTCCCTAACACATTTTATGAGGCAAGCATCATCCTGACACCAAAACCTGGCAGAGACACAACAAAAAAAGAAAATTTCAGGCCAATACCACTGATGAACATCAATGCAAAAATTATCAATAAAATACTGGCAAATTGAATCCAGCGGCACATCAAAAAGCTTATCCACCACGATCAAGTCAGCTTCATCCCTGGGATGCAAGGCTGGTTCAACATATGCAAATCAATAAACATAATCCATCACATAAACAGAACCAGTGAAAAAAACCACATGATTATCTCAATAGATGCAGAAAAGGCCTTTGATAAAATTCAACACCCCTTCATGCTAAAAACTCTCAATAAATTAGGTGTTGATAGAATGTATCTCAAAATAATAAGAGCTATTTATGACAAACCCACAGCCAATATCATACTGAATGGGCAAAAGCTGGAAGCATTCTCTTTGAAAACCAGCACAAGACAAGGATGCCCTCTCTCACCACCCCTATTCAACATAGTATTTGAAGTTCTGGACAGGGAAATATAAGGCAAGAGAAAGAAATAAAGGATATTCAAATAGGAAGAAAGGAAGTCAAATTGTCTCTGTTTGCAGATGACATGATTGCCTATTTAGAAAACTCCATCATCTCAGCCCAAAATCTCCTTAAGCTAATAAGCAACTTCAACAAATTCTCAGGCTACAAAGTCAATGTGCACAAATCACAATACACCAATAATAGACAAACAGAGAGCCAAATCATGAGTGAACTCCCATTCACAATTGCTACAAAGAGAATAAAATACCTAGGAATCCAACTTACAAGGGATGTGAAGGACCTCTTCAAGGAGAACTACAAACCACTGCTCAAGGAAATTAGAGTGGACACAAACAAATGCAAAAACATTCCATGCTCATGGATAGGAAGAATCAATATCGTGAAAATGGCCATGCTGCCCAAAGCAATTTATAGATTCAATGCTATTCCCATCAAGCTACCATTGACTTTCTTCACAGAGTTAGAAAAAACTACTTTAAATTTCATATGGAATCAAATAGAGCCCGTATAGCAAAGGCAATCCTAAGCAAAAAGAACAAAGCTGGAGGCATCATGCTACCTGACTTCAAACTATACTACAAGGCTACAGTAACCAAAACAGCATGGCACTGGTTCCAAAACAGGGACATAGACCAATAGAACAGAACAGAGGCCTCAGAATTAACGCCACACATCTACAACCATCTGATCTTTGATAAATCTGACAAAAACAAGCTACGGGGAAAGGATTCCCTATTTAATAATTGGGAAAACTGGCTAGGCATATGCGGAAAACTGAAACTGGACCCCTTCCTTACACCTTATACAAAAATTAACTCAAGATGGATTAAAGACTTAAACGTAAGACCTAAAACCATAAAATACCCTAGAAGAAAACCTAGACAATACCATTCAGGACATAGGCGTGGGCAAAGACTTCATGACTAAAACACCAAAAGCAATGCCAACAAAAGCCAAAATTGGCCAATGGAATGTAATTAAACTAAAGAGCTTCTGCACAGCAAAAGAAACTATAATCAGGTTGGGTGTGGTGGCTCACGCCTGTAATCAATCCCAGCACTTTGTTAGGCCAAGGCAGGTGGATCATGAGGTCAAGTGATCGAGACCATCCTGGCCAACATGGTGAAACCCCGTCTCTACTAAAAATACAAAAATTAGCTGAGCATAGTAGTGCATGCTGGTAGCTCATGCTGGTAGGCCCAGCTACTCAGGAGGCTGAGGCAGGAGAATCGCTTGAACCCAGGAGGTGGAGGTTGTAGTGAGCCAAGATCATGCCACTGCACTCCAGCCTGACAAAAGAGTGAGATTCCATCTAAGAAAGAAAGAGAGAGAGAGGGAGGGAGGGAGGGAGGGAGGGAGGGAGGAAGGAAGGAAGGAAGGAAGGAAGGAAGGAAGGAAGGAAGGAAAGAAAGAAAGAAAGAAAGAAAGAAAGAAAGAAAGAAAGAAAGAAAGAAAGAAAGAAAGAAAGAAAGAAAGAAAAGAAAAACTATCATCAGAGCGAACAGGCAAACTACAGAGTGGAAGAAAATTTTTGCAATCTATCCATCTGACAAAGGGATAATATCCAGAATCTACAAGGAACTTAAACAAATCTACAAGAAAAAAAACCCCCATCAAAAAGTGGGCAAAGGATATGAACAGACACTTCTCAAAAGAAGACAATTATGCGGCCAGCAAACATATGAAAAAAAGCTTATCATCACCGGTCGTTAGAGAAATGTAAATCAAAACCATAATGAGATACCATCTCACACCAGTTAGAATGGCAATCATTAAAAAGTCAGGAAACAACAGATGCTGGAGAGGATGTGGAGTAATAGGAACACTTTTCCATTGTTGGTGGGAGTGTAAATTAGTTCAAGCATTGTGGAAGATAGTGTGGCAATTCCTCAAGGATCTAGAACCAGAAATACCATTTGACTCAGCAATCCCATTACTGGGTATATACTCAAACGATTATAAACCATTCTACTATAGAGACACATGCACATGTATGTTTATTGCAGCACACTTCACAATAGCAAAAACTTGGAACCAACCCAAATGCCCATCATTGATAGACTGGATAAAGAAAATGTGACACATATATACCATGGAATACTATGCAGCCATAAAAAAGAATGAGTCCATGTCCATGAAGCTGGAAGCCATCATTCTCAGCAAACTAACACAGGAACAGAAAATCAAACACTGAATGTCCTCACTCATAAGTGGGACTTGAACAATGAGAACACATGGACACAGGGAGGGGAACATCACACACTTGAGCCTGTCGGGAGGTACGGGGTGGGGGGCGGCTAGGGGAAGGATAGCATTAGGAGAAATACCTGATGTAGATGACGGGTTGATGGGTGCAGCAAACCACCATGGTACGTGTATACTTATGTAACAAACCTGCACGTTCTGCACATGTATCCCAGAACTTAAAGTATAATAATCATTTTTTAAAAAGAAATATTTTTCTCTCCAATTTTCCTGAAAACAAAGAAATAAAGATGGCAGACAGTTCTAGTATGAAGTGTTATTGAAGTGCTAAATTAGCAAGTTTCCCTGCATTTTTAGTTGAATACTATTTACAGTAGTAAATAAAATAAAATAAACAATTTTATTTTTAAAACATTTTCAGTAAAATTTTGAATATGCTCAAATAACACTACCACTGAGGTAGAGTTGGATCAGTCTGTTGTTAACAGGCCTTGGTTTCATTTTAAGTTTAACAAAGACTGTTTCCCCAGTATTTCCATGGAAACTGAACTTCTTAGCACCTATAATAATGTGTCCCGTCATATAACAATAATTTATGTTGCTTATACTATAAAGGCCTATAATGGTTAGAAGGAGGCTCCAGAGTCAGAGGGGTTCAAATTCAAGCTCCACATTATCAGCTTGGAGACCCTCAATGAGTTACAGAAAAGCTCTGTGCTTCTGGTTCCTCATTTGCAATATGGATATAATAGTATTTATCCCATGAGGTCTTGCAAATATTAAGTGAGATTAATGTATGCGGAGTACTTAGAAATAGACCTGGATCACAATAAGCACATAGCTAATGTTAGCCATTATTAATATTAGATGTTGCAAGGATACAAGAAGAATCAGAGTTCTGGCCTTGAGGGAGGCTGGCTTTATGACTATTAATAATGATAACATAAATAAGGATAGTATTATAGCATCATTTGCATGCATTAAGTTTTCTGATTGCGCTACAACTCTGTGAGACAGATCTCAGACCCATTAGATAGCTCAAGAAACTGAGGTCCAGGAGAACAATTCAAATGACAGGATTCCCCGCTATAGAGATTTTAGCTAAGGGCTAAGGGAGGTTTTGTTCTAAAGCTACAAATCAGAGAAAAAGGTCTAAATAGCATCAGTCCTCACAATATGATCCAATGGGGAAAAACTAGTTGAGAGTTTGTGACCTCCTTTTTAGTTGATAAAGTAATTTGGATGGGTTTGGAGTTTTTAATGGTATAGTAAAACTTGAGTAATCATTAATCAAGACTTGAATTGTAAGTAACTTTTTTTTTTTTTTTCAGAGAAAATGACTGAAAGAAAATTCCAAAAAGCAGCACTGTGAAAACTGTTTTAGCAGCCATATCCTAAGAGTTCATGAAATATGATTATTCCCCAGACAAGTCTAGATTTCCAGCTTCACAATGAAATTAGAGTCCCAAGACAGGAAGTTAGCACTTCTTTGCCCCTCAAATACAAATTAAGAGATCACTATTTGAAAATACTATGCTTGTAACAAAAATGGTAGAATTTTTAGCAATTCGTATAATAAATCCTGGCCCCTTTTATGCATTATTATACAGAAATATTATTAAATAGATATATTTTTATCAGTTTTTTGGAACTATATAAAAACATTTTTATTGTGGAAAATTATGAAAAAGAAAATGAAAAACCACCCTAAATTCTACAACCCCAAAATAGTCAATAATGTCACGTTTTTTATATGCATGTTATGCATATGTGCATGTACACTTATGTACATTACCTCCACTTACACTGTCATTTCACTTTCTGCAAATTATTTTATAACAATATTTTTTACATCATCTTTCTCTCACCACTGGAATACTGTGTACGCTGTTTTGTCCTGCTTGCTTTTCATTTTTATATTCAATATTATATCGGGAGCATTTCCCAGGTTACTAAGTATTGTTTGAAGCGGTATTTTTAGCGGTATTTTTAGTGGCCTTTCTATGTTGATCTCTCACCTTTTTTAAATAGTAAGTGGATTCACGAATTTTCTGCCTTTCAAATCTCTCTGATACAATATGGAGATCTAAGTTTCATGACCCCCTGATAACTCCAATTAGCACATGTAAAATTGTCTCAAGCAACTTAGGAATGTAATTAATATTGCCTTAAAATATCAGAGAAAAGCTTTTAGTTAAGAGTAATTCCTTCTGTTTGCATTTTTAAAGGCCCGTTTTGAGTACTTCAAATCTTTTGGCTATGAAAGCTTTCCTTAGCTTTATGGTTTTCCCTGCCTAAAAAGTAAAGGTAAAAGTAAAATATTATGAAATTCTTACAAAAAATCTAATTGCATCAGTTATCACTTTTTAAAAATATGTTCTTGGGTGAATATTGTCCATAATATTGTATTTTGAAATCATGTTGTAGTTTTATATACACACAACAGTGATCTCTGCAAAATTTGAGTCTGACTTGGCCATTTCTTGCTCTCAAGCCACGTGTTACATATATATTCAATCCACATATATCTCTGACTACTCATCCAAATAAAGTTGGCTCCTTTTCATCAAGAAATCTTTTCCCCACTGGGGTAAATACACATCTAAACCTATAAAAATTCTACTTAGCACCAGTTACTCTGTAACATAGCAAGGAACACTTTCTTCTAATTTGCTAGCTCCCCAACTGAAAAAGGCTTTGTTGAAATCTAACTTTATTGGTTCTGGTTGGAAATTGAGCTATATGTAGTGGATATGCTGATTTTAAAAAAGAAAGAAAGAACTACAATAATGGTGGTGTGGTCCCTTGAGAATACATTTATTTCTGCAGTATAAAACAAAATTAAATTCTTCAATCTCAAAAACTATTAAAAGGTTGTATTTAAAATGCATGAAGCATTAAAAAGACATCAAAATTAAAATAATCTCATAAATCTCTTCATTTAAAAGACTTATTAGAATACAGATCGAGGCAGAAAACAGCTGCCCAGCCCTCCAGAGCAGTAAATTATAACTATTTTAACTTTTTTTCATTTTCATCATTGAAAATTCTTTTGCAGAATAATTGTATTGCTGTAGCAAGACCAACTGTCCCATATATTTAACATGTGAGTAGTAAATTGCTTTCAATGAACTCTGAAACAGATACGCTGTTTATTCTTTTAAAGATCAGCCAACCACAGGGTTATGCCCTGACAAAGGATACAGAAGGTACAAGCAGAAATTAGTTTTTAATGTAACATTGATCAAAATAATTAATTATTTCAATTCACTTTGCCAGAGCACCAGGGGAGCCTTAGGAGAAACCTAATAGTTTTCCTATAGAAAACCTGATAGTAAGAATTTTATTGTCATTCCCTTTTTTCCTGCATCTGCCAGCTAAAACCCAAGGAAAAAAATTATCATGGTAAGGACAGTTAGATGTGTCCAATTGCCGTCAGTCATTAAAACTTGAATCTCTTTTGTAAATGACTGACAATTAGGTGAAGGCTTTTTTAAAAAAAATAAAGATTCTCACTTCATAGACCATCATGTGTCAGTCTTGATTGTACTGGAGCATTCCTTGGAGTACAATTAAACTATCATGTTGATTGCACCTCAGTGCAGTTGAATCCTGAAAAGAGGAAAAGAAAAGCCAGATGGCTAACTATGATGCCTCATGCCTGTTGCCCCTCCTCATATCCTTGAAGAATATACTGCGAAATGAGCAGAGCTATTTTTTATAGAAAGCAGCCAGATATGCTTTGAAAGTCTCATCAGGCGATAAAAGGTGTGTTCCCATAAAGCTGCCTCCCATTTTTATCACCTTCCCTTCTGTAGGCGCACTCTGACATCACTCCTCCTTAACAGAGATAAGATTTGTAAACAGGGGGCTTTATTAGGAGCTACTTAGAACACCATTAATCCAATTTAATTGATGGTGTAGTGGTACCAGATCTTTTTGTCCTTTCTCTTTCCGGAAGACAACATGGATAGCAGAATCAGACTTCTTTCCAGAAACAGCATCTATCTTTGGAATTCTGCACACTTTCCCGTTGCCTCAGCTCGCACAGGCTGAGCAAAGCTCCTTATCTAAGACTGAAAAGGATAACAGGACTGCTCGAGTATAAAAACTGCAAGTATTTTATTTATCTCTCTTTCTTTCTGCTTAGATTACCATTATCTTTGGTCACTGAATTTTGTCTCTTAGGCTTCAAATGAAGAGCGAAGTCAACCAGATGGTACAGCTCTAAACCCCATGGATTACTGCTCCATCCGCACACGCACACACACACACACACACAAATACACACACACAACCCTTTTTCTGGCCTTTCTTTGGCTTTACCTTACCTTAGGGTTAACTTGCTCATGAATGGTTTCTGATGATTCTACGACCTTCCTGGCAAAATATTTATGCTGAAGAACAATGCAGGTGTTACAAAGTCCTCAGTAACTACTACTTACGCTGCAGCTGAAATGGAAGTCAAGCAAATGAGCTGTCGAAAACCAAGCTAGAGATCTGCAGGAGGAGGGGAAATTGCATAAAATAATTGCGAACATGAATTTTAATTCCATTCATTGATTCTTTTCTATAGCCACATAGAAGCCATTGAAGAAGCCACAGAGATAGATTGAGAAACAACAGCCCCTTCCTGTAAAAGGCTTCCAATCAAAATAGACACAGGCATATGAATATAACCCTATGATAATTAAGACAAAAATAACATAACATACCCACCCTTGCACACTGCATGGTAATAGTACTAAATCAATTGTTAAGCATCCTATGGGCACGCGTGATTAACTCCCACTAGACAGATCAGGGAAGGCTTCATAAAGGAGGAAGCAAAGGAGTTCCATTATTAATGAGTAGGGAAAAGGGCACCTAGGATTAAGGAACAGCATGGGCAAACACACAGAGAAATGAAAACACTTGGAACAGATTCCTGCTGCCCCATTTCTGTCGTGAGTACCACATGCACTATTCTTGCCACGTCCTTGTGTCATCTATACTAGTATTTGCTTAACATTCTTTTTAACTGACTTCATTTTCACTGAAATAGTTTTTTTAAAGAATAATTTATGGCATAAAAAAGAAAATTTTGGCTGGGCCTAGTGGCTCACATCTGTCACCTCAGTGTTTTGGGAGGCCAAGGCAGGAGGATGGCCTGAGGCCAGGAGTTCAAGACCAGCCTGGGCAACATAGCAAGACCCTGTTTCTACAAAAAATATATACGTTAAAGAGAAATTTTATGGCACTAGTTTAAATAAAAGCCCAGTGTCACTTCCCCCAAGTATAAAGTAACTGTAAAGATAATAAATAAAAACAAAACCATGGCCCTAAATACTTTGTCTGAGCCTGCTTTCTCTTTGCTACAAAAGAAAGTGAGAATGTCAACATGTTAATGACTCCCCCATATGCAACTAAGAATTCTTCCTCAAGGGATCCCAAAGGGGTGAGAGAGAATTCGAAACTGCATAAATTACTCATGTAGTAACTCGGGTTTTCTCATGGCCATGTTAGTGTACCACCTAAGGTCATTTTGAGTCGTTATCCCACACTCTGGGAAACCCTAAGATCCAAGTCCTTCAGAAGCTGGCTGAGAGAAGGATACAAGCAGAGAGAAGGCAGATAGCAGATCTGTAAATTGTATGGACCCTGAAGTTCATGTCTAGGGACCCTGAAGTTCATGCTTAGCACTTCACGACCTTCACTTGAGTGCTAAGAAGTCATTTCAGGTAGGCAGGTCTTTAAGAAGAAAACGCTGGTTGTGGTACTAAAGATAATTGAACAGAGAAGAGATGAAAAGCTAAGAGATCAGCTCATTTGAGATAAGCCAAGCATCTTAACTAAAGTAATAGGAGAAGGGATGGAGAATAGGTAAATGTTCCTCCCCAATGGTACCACGTTTGCATGCTGTGTGTTTCCCATACTGCTCCGTCCTTTATATGAACCAAGTCATTATGACTGCATTTCATCAAATCTAAGATGCTATCAATTGTGAGATGCACCATTATTTTATATGCCACTAAGAAAGAAAAATGCTGCCAATTAAATGAGGATACACCATCACTTGTAAGAAGCATCCAATTTCAGAGATGTTAAAATGTGGGGAAAAAATGCGTGGCTTGGAATCAGTGAGACACATTATTAATCACTATTGCTTAAAAGCAAATAATAAAGAGCTTGGGAATTAATTGGTTTTCAAAAACAATGAAATATCATATCTCATACAATGTCCTTCTTGATGTAACTAGAGGAATAAATTGTCATCCTCTTGAGATAAGACAACAAAAAACAGTGGTTCAGACCTAAGCCAGAAATACCTGGGTTCTAGTTCTACTTCTGCCACTCACCGGCTGTGGCACCTTAGACGAATAACAAACTTCCAAAACTTCCGTTGGTTTATCTGTAGCATCTTCTTTGTATTTTTCAATATGTAAACACCCTCCCAAAGGAAAACTCAAAGTAAGGACCCTGAGCATTTCCCCGCCTAGATTAATCCAAACTGATTTTTAATGAAAGCTAATTATCATTTATAACTAGTATTATCAGTGGTGATACAGTTAGTAAAATAGTTTGTCCTCTTTTCCTTATTATACCCAAAGAACCACAGGGCCCACAGGTCTTAGGTTATCATCATCACATCACTGTATTGATGCTCACTTAAATAATATAGTATACGAGGGCTGATCACTGACAAATAAGTTGGGGTCCATATGGTTGGATTCATTTGGGTTGGTCCACGTACAACCCTGGATTCAAGCTCCATGAGATTTTCTGTTCCAAGGCTCCTCCTGGACATTAATAAGTCGTGAATGTGAATCATTCTGAAGACAAAATGTGGAATTATCTATCTCCATGCTACTGTGGAAATAGGAAGCTGTTCTTCCAATCGACAGAGCAGCATCTCTTTAATTTGTGGATTACTACACCAGGTGTTTTCAGGCTGGGACACGATCTGAGCCTCACACCACGCCAGGGAGTTAAGACAGGCATTGCTGTTCCTACTCACGGAAGAGGAAGTTGAGCTTCAGGGAGGACACAGTGGAGCTTGTCCAATGTCACACCATTGTAAGTGGCAGGGCCTGGAAGGAAGCTCAAGTATGGCTCCAAATGTGGTGCTCACCTTGCCCCTCCATGCTTCCACATGACTAAAAAACAACATTCTTTAAAAAATAATTACATTATTTTTCTCTCCACCTGCATTCTACCTTCTCATTTTTGGTTGGTAACTCACTCTTGATCAGTCTTCCAAGCCCTCACACTGGCCTTCAATCCCTTGCTCACCTCCTTCTAGTGTTCTGAAGATGCAACAAGTGTCCGAGAGTCTCAACCTGTTACTGATCCCACATCTCCTGGGGCAGAGCCGGGCAGACACTGTGTCCTTGGTCATCAGGGTGCCGGGGACAGTGCTGTTCTCAGGTAGAGCCACCAGGGAGCATGGTGACTCAGTGTGCAGCCACCCTGCTCCAGAGCAGGTGTGCAGTCCAAACCCTTAGAGCCAGTGCAGGACGATGGAGGCGGCTCAGAGGCAGCAGTGCGTCAAGGAATATGGTAGTTCAGTATATGACTTACACATGCTCATTCTAGATTTGCTTCTGCAGCTGACAAGCTGGGGAGTGCTAGGCAAGTTGCTTCCCCCAGTCTCTAAGAGAAGGTCTCTAAGAGTTGTTGACTCGTGACCTTTATAGTCCAGCACTAAAGTACTCTCATAGCATCCTTCCTGTGGGTGACCTCCCTGGGCAGATCAAATGCCACAACGTTCACAAAAGGCTCACAACTGAAAGAATGCCGACGTGGCTGTCTGTGAAGCATCCTCTAATAGATAGATGGTATCATCAAAATCTTCTCCATCTAAAGAAGAATTCCTATTTTAGGATGTCTCCTATTTTTTTTTCTTCTGAGACCTGAGCAAGCAGGATTCAGAGAACCCTAGCAATCAGTTTAGGGGACAAAGAGCACCGCATTGCTCCGCACAGCTCACACTTCAAACACACAGCATCTAACCCTCTCCCTGGTACCCCTTCTCCATTCCTTTTCGGCTTTTTTGATTCCTTCATAAAAAGATCCTCTAATTTCTGCAACTAAAACACTAAAGAAGTCTATAGACTCAAACATAGAACTTGCACAAATCCTGGTCCCTTTTGGTGTGATGAGGAGAGCTTTTCATCACTCTCCAGTTACAAAATGATACTCTCATGCATCCTCTATTCCAAGACTCTCAGAAATACAATTTTTCTGCTTTGCAATTAATATGATAAAGTGTCAATAACTTTAGAATAAAGTGATTAGCAAACAGTTAAGAAAAACAACTAAGCCAAATGACTCCATGCACATGAGACGTGAGCCAAAATTACACAAAAGATAAAAAATAAATGGCTAATAAATTATAGAATAAAATTTCAACACACACTAGTAATCAGAGTAAATTAAAATATGACACAATCTTAAATGACTGACAATATTACAAAGCTTATTATACTCAGCGTTGATAAGAGTGACATAAATGAGGCCTCTGGGTCTACTGGAACTGGCACAATTTTCCTGAAAACAATGTAGAAGAATACATTAAAAGTCCTATGCTTGCACTGAGATGCAAACATGAGGAGGAGGATTTATAATGTACTATGATCCTCCAATATCTACTCTCCCCTTCCTCTTTAGGAATAAATCCCCAATTTTTTAACTGGGTACATGGCCATTTGTATTAAAGATTACATTTTCTAGTCTCTCTTGTATCTAGCTGTGGCTCTGTAAATGTGTTCCATCCTAAGGAATGTAAGTGGGAATGATGGGTGCAAATTCCAGATGATATCCTTAAAAAGAGACATGCTTTCTTCCCCCTCTTGCTCACTCTTTCCTTCTGGCTGGAATGGATGACTAGCGCTCCAGCAGCCATCTTGGTTGTTGAGGTGGTTTTAGAATGAAAGTCAGATGTGGTGGAGCAACAAAGTAGAAAGATCTGCACCTACAACCTCCAACCTTTTTGAATCATCGTAATTTGAAGTTTTACTTGCAGCCAAATCTAACTGCAGACAATATAAGTATTAATAGCAAATATAGTGCAAAATATTTTGCTTAAAAGAGTGAGATGCAAAACAGTGTATAAAATGCTAGTACTTGTATAAAAAGAGGAAAACTAAAAGGCTATGTGGTAACTAGGTCTATACTGACTCAGGCCTCCCTGCGTTCACATCCTTTATATAGTCCCTTCCTACACTGAATATGAGGTTGCCATGTGTCTCATCTAAACCAGTAAACTCTGAAAAAAGTGACACTGCCAATTCCTAGCCTAAGCCTTAACAAGACCTAGCCACTTCTGTCAAGATGCTCTTTGCAGAATTGTTTATAATAGCAAATAAATAAATCTAAATTTATGAGAACATTTACATTGTGGAATTTATTAACATTTATAGCACAATGATGGCAAATGATTATTATATAGAAAAAAAAATAGCATATAAAGTTATACTCATATGGAAGACTATGTCTAACCTGTAAAGCAGATCTATAAAATACACAGAAATACTTTATATGTAACAGAATAGATTATATTTAAAAATTAACATTTCTGGCCTCTGAGTGAGAGAATAATAGTTAATTCATGGTGGCTCCATTATTCTTTTCAAATTTCTTACAAAGAGAATGTTTTACTTTCAATTTTAATAATTCTATTTTTATTTCTAGATGTCACATTTGGTCTTTTAAATCTTACTAGTTTTTCTGATCTATTTTTGATACATACGTTATTTGGGATTAGTCTATTATTTTGTTCATGTTTTCAGTTCTCTTCTTTCGTTGAACATTCTAAATTTATTTACCATGTCATCTTTTCTGTAGCATCACAACTCCAATACATGAAATACTTGCAGGTCTCATTCTGCTATTTGTTGTTTCCCTTGACTCTTAAATACAAGATGACTACATTCTTCATGTGTCTGTAATCCTGGATTGTAAGATCACATGAAGCTAATCTGAAACTGTGGGATGCCAGAGGGCCTGGGGTTAAAGTGCATTTCTCTAGGGGTTAAAGTGCATTTCTCCACATCTTCTAGGCACTCTGAGCACCCCAGTCCAGGACCTCTAAAATTGATATCTCTTCCAGATCTCTCAGGCAGGAGAATTTCAACCTCCAAAGCCAAATGAGGGCAGGGCTGTTGTGAAAATATTAGGAAGGAGACATTTTCCCCACCTAGAGCTAAAGCTAAAATAACTCTCTTGGCCAACAGGAGGATTTATTTTTACTAATATACTTTTTTATAGAGAATGTAGCCCTGCAAGCGTCCTAGCTGTATTTTAGGATTTCAACTTCCCACATTGCAAGGGCCCAAAGCCTGGTTTCCGGTCCCCAATCAAAGCACAAGAACCTAACCCTGTTCTCAGCAAATGCTCTCAGCACAGACCCTCAGCTTATGCTTCCCGCCAAGCTTCCACCTTCCTATTTGTTTTTAGTCCCTGGAAATATCACTCACTTTTTTTGCAGATGTCATGAAAATATGTTAGTTATATTTTATCTAGCATTCGTAGGTCCTTTGAGCAAGGTCATTTACCAGAATACCTGGGCAACCCACTATATAGCCACAATGGGAAATTTAGGCTGATGTTACTTTTATAATGAGAAAAAAATATATTAAGTACGAATGAACCTATCCCTACACAATGGGAGAAATTTCACCTATTAACTGTTCCAAAAATTTCTCCGACGGGTTGCTTTTTCCATAACTAAAAATTATTCAGCACAGAGAGGCAGCTCCAGGAAAAACCTTGTACCTCACTGGGACTGAAATTAACTAATTTATCACCACAGCAAAAGGACATTATGTGTAAGTCAAGAACTTCCACAGGTGAGCAGAGAAAGTGGGATGTGAGATAACATCCAGGGGCCAGAACATTGTAGGTTTTTATTAAATATTTATATTAACAAAATACAAACACTCATTTCCATCAGACAATATTTTGGAAATGGGTACCAGTAGAGTGCCAATATTTTGATGTTCATCATATCCTATTATCTGAAGCATATGAACATTTACACCAAAGGAATCTCCTTTTTTTTTTTTTTTTTTTTTTTTTGAGACAGAGTCTTATTCTGTCATCCAGGCTGGAGTGCAGTGGCATGATCTTGGCTCACTGCAACCTCCACCTTCCAGGTTCAAGCAATTCTGCCTCAGCCTCCTGAGCAGCTGGGATTACAGGCACACACCACCACTCCTGGCTAATTTTTGTATTTTTAGTGGAGACAGGGTTTCACCATGTTGACCAGGCTGGTCCAAACTCCTGATCTCAAGTGATCCACCCACCCTCAGCCTACCAAAGTGCTAGAATTACAGGTGTGAGCCACCACACCTGGGGGAGGAATCCCTTTAAATATTCTATGGAGTAATTCTTAAGTATTCAAAGAGCTGAGATGCACTTGTGATGGTTAATACTGAATGTCAACTTGATTGGATTGGGGAATACAAAGTATTAGTTAGTCCTGGGTATGTCTGGATGGGTGTTGCCAAAAGAGATTAACATTTGAGTCAGAGGGCTGGGGACAGCAGACCCACCCTTAACCTGGTGGGCACAATCTAATCAGCTTCCATCGAACATAAAGCAAGCAGAAAAATGTGAAAAGGAGAGAGACAGGCCTAGCCTCCCAGGCTACATCTTTCTCCCTTGCTGGATGCTTCCCGCTCTCAAATATCGGACTCCAGGTTCTTCAGTTTTGGGACTCAGACTGGCTCTCCTTGCCCCTCAGCTTGCAGAAAGACAATTGTGGGATCTTGTGATTGTCTAAGTTAATACTTAATAAACTCCCATATATAGGATATATATGTGTGTGTATGTGTGTGTGGGTATATATATATATATATCTTATTAGTTCTGTCCTTCTAAGAGAACCCTGACTAATACAACACTCCTCTCCCCTTCCCTGTGTTGTAACTATTGCCAGCAATGACATTGACACACTTGCTTTAATCTGTAGGTGTCTAATTTGCAGAAACCTTCATTTTATGTTCTAATGTGAGAATTTAATGAGCTGGCCAAGTCGAAGCGCTTAGCACCTAGCTCACCATAAGACTGTCAGGATGATGGTGGGGAGGACGATGAAAATGGTGATGAAGATAGTGATGATTTTTAAAAGCACCTATGTAAAATGTGAGGCAGATATGCCAAGTGACTGAAACTAAAATCAATGAAAGACAAATGGAGCATTCTTTGTTTTAAACTTAAAACTCCAAAGAGGCATGATTCAAAGTTTTTACTTGTATCTGGAACATATGAACCTGTATCAGGTCCAAGCAGGTACTTTAAATATACCTGATATTTTCTTTTCTTTTCTTCTTTTTTTTTTTTTTTTTTGAGACAGAGTCTCGCTCTGTCGCCCAGGTGCCAAGGTTGGAGTGCAGTGGCGCGATCTTGGCTCACTGCACGCTCCACCTCCCGGGTTCACGCCATTCTCCTGCTTCAGCCTCCCGAGTAGCTGGGGCCACAGGCTCCCGCCACTATGCCCGGCTAATTTTTTGTATTTTTAGTAGAGACAGGGTTTCACCATGTTAGCCAGGATGGTCTCGATCTCCTGACCTCATGATCCACCTGCCTCAGCCTCCCAAAGTGCTGGGATTACAGGCGTGAGCCACTGCACCCGGCCATACCTGGTATTTTCAAAAAATATTAGTATTGTCATGAGGGTATGACAGTAATTACTATGATGCTGCCACTCACAAACATTAGGTTTCAAACTTCCATTACGGGGCCAATAAACACGTTATGCACATGAGTCCAAGGTCCATGAAGAATTCTCCACACTTCATGTTCTAGGGTTCTGCTTGCTTTACTGCTCCAGAGAGAAAGAGCTATACCCACCTTCAGAGCTGAGGATGATGGTTAATGTTTACTGAGCATGTACTATGTGCCAAGTTTGATGCTCACTGTTTTTCCCGCTTATCTCATCCAGTCCTCACAAAAACCCTCTAAGATAAATTCTTAATATCCCATCCTATTGGGGAAAGAGCATGGCAGAGTCTTTAAAAGCACAGATAGAATCGCAGCTGTCATTTGCCTTGAACCAAGCTACTTAATCTCTCTTTGCCTCAATTTCCTAATCTACAAATAGGCATGACAATAGAAGGTAACTCAAGGTTGATGAGAGGTGAGTGGGTTGGTACATGTGAAGCGCCTGGAACATAGTAAATATTAGTAAACATGTAAGTCTTGGCTATTATTTACTTTACAGATGAAGAAACTGGGGTTTAAAGAAGTCAAATTACTTAGCTTGTAAGAAGCAGTGCTGGCACTCAAACCCGGGCAGTCTGGCTTCAGACCCTTGACATAAAGAGGGAAATGGAAATACAGCACCCACTCCGCAGCTGCTCTGAAGCTTCATCTGCACACGTAAGTGCTCTCACCCCACCCCAGTCGAGGGAAGTGCTGCTGAATAGAACTCCATTTGGTTGAGGCGGCAGCAAAATACAGGAAAGGCCTGGCCTTCTGGCCTGGTTGACTCCATCCTACCCCACTCCGCAACCTGCCACAGCACAGCACTGTTGCAGAATGGCAGACGTGGACCAATGGCTGGGCAGTGGAGAGAGATACTCCTCAGGGTTCTTGGACTCTGCAGCGGCTGCTACAGCTATCTCCCCAGAGACAGGAAAGGATGGCCAAGACAGAAGGGGGAGCTGCTGTGTCTTCCCCAACCAACATGAGCGCTGTTTGAGAGCCCAAACGGCAACAACAGCCGCCATTTAACAAACACTTCCATTGGCCTGGTGGTGCTAGGCATGTGACAGGAACGTCTTAATCTGATCCCTATGACAATCCGATGAGGCAAGGGTTTGTCACTATGTCCTCTCTGCAGATGAGGAACCTGAGAATTAGTGAGGTCAGGTACATTGCCCGAGGACAGATAATTAAACACCAGAGCCAGGGCTCAGCCCAGAGCTGGGTCACAATTTGTCCTAAGACAGTACACACCAGAGATGAGGACTGAAATAAAACGGCAAATGTAGCAACAATGAGCTTCCTTTCCCCAGAGGCCTAGTGGACAGAGCCCACCAGCCAAACACTTGGGAGACAGAGCTTCCAAATCTGAGCTTGGCTCCTCACTCTACTCTGTACTCACCAAGCGCCTTGAGGCTGCCCATAAATAGCAAGCATCATTTATTGAGGACCTACTATGTGCTCAGCTCTATGCCTGGTGCTAGACTGTACACCCTACTTGGGCAGGAACAGCATCTGTCTCATTTGCTAATGTATCCCCAGAGCCTAGTATGATGCCTGGCTCTCATTATGGGCTGAATGAATACTTGGAGAATTAATGAATGAATGAGTGAAAATATTCGCTCTGATCCTTACAACCGCTGTAAAGTAAAATTTGAATCCTCTGTATGTAGGAAAAGAAATTAAGTTCAGAGCAGCCAAATCCCCTGTTCAAGGTCACACAGTTAATGAGTGCTACAGTGGGATTCAAACCTAGCCTATCTGGCTCCCAAATCCTACTTTTTCCTCTGTATTTCTCTTCCCCAAAAGGACACAATGCCACTCTCCCACCTCCCACGGCTATCATGAAGATGAAACAGATAAGGTGGATGAATGGGTTTTGTAATCACTGTACTTGGAAAGGTTGGTAACTGTGATTTTTAACACAAAATCAAAGCCTAAAGTCAAAACAGCACAACTTCAGTGGAACATTAAGCGCTGAGAATAGGAGTATCTGGGGCCAAGAAGGTTTTCGCTAGCTTTGAAATCAAATCACACTGCGTACTCGCAGCCACCTTCTCAGGATGTGGGTGAGGAACAGAATCCCCAGATTTAGAATTGCAGAATTGCAGAATTATGCAAAGGCCACCCAGCACAGCATTCCACCCAGTGCGGCACCCTGGACAGATTATCACCTCATCTCTGATTGCACAGAAATGTGACAGCATAAAACCAGAAAGAGATACCAGAAATGTAGGTCTCAAAACAAAATACCCGCTGGATACAATCACTTCCCCAGAAGATCTCTTAGGTTCATGTTGTTTTTCCATTCCTGGGTGATCTGTCTAACCTGTAACTTCCATGGTTAAATCAAATGATTTAATTAAGCTTCTGCAGTAAATTAGAATTTAGCAACACTTTATATCTAAGGAATTTTTAAAACCATGATCATCTCTCTCTCTGTCTTTCTTATAATAGTCTTATCCTCATTTTCTGAATAAGCAGAATCTAGATACAGCACAAAAATTTGCCCACAAAATCAGGAAATTGAGGCTCAAATGCAAAAGTGAAAGCTAGGTAGAATTCTAACTTCAAACCCTTCATCCCTTTAAAAGGTGACTGAGGCCAGGCAAGGTGGCTCACACCTGTAATCTCAGCACTTTGGGAGGCTAACGTGGGTGGATCATGAGGTCAGGAGATTGAGACCATCCTGGCTAACACGATGAAACCCCGTCGCTACTAAAAGTAAAAAAAAATAGCCGGGCATGGTGGCACACGCCCTGTAATCCCAGCTACTCAGGAGGCTGAGGCAGGAGAATTGCTTGAATCTGGGAGGCAGAGGTTGCAGTGAGCCAAGATCGCACCACCGCACTCCAGCCTGGGTGACAGAGTGAGACTCCATCTCAAAAAATATATACATAAATAAATTAAAAATAAATAAATAAATAAAACAAAAGGTGGCTGAAAACAGATCAGAAAACAGAAAGCAATTAAAGGAAACAATAGCTAGGAAAGCCTTAAAAACACAAGCAGAATATCAGCGTACAGTGGCTAATAAAGTAAAAATCTTTAATGAGTCTTCAAATCCTGACTCATCAGGATTGGGAACTCACAAGGGACGATCTTGCCAACTTCTTTTTAAAAGCTGATAAGTGAAGGCATGGAAAAACTAAAAGATATATATTAAAAACAGTGCAAGAATGCTGTCCCCAGTATAAGGTACTAACATCCTTATTCTTTCTCAGCAGAGGGGGCAACTCAAGGCCTTCTTGGTCCAAAGTTGGCAAACTAAATGAGTGACTTCTCAGGCATTAGGACCTGGCAAGTGGTGGCCACTGGCCACTCAGTCTTACCTAGATAGAATACAGGCTCGATGTTGCCAGATTTTATATTTTTCAAGAGAAGCCAAAAGTCCTTTTCTTTGGCAGAGTTGGGATTGAGGAAGGAAGACCTTCTTATTTCTAAATGTTGTCAAATTCAAGCAACTTCAGACTGCCAATTTGTGACTGCAGCTTTTTCCCTCCTGAGTAATATCACGGTACTACACAATAAGCCCAAACAAGACTCTGAAGACCTGGGTTCCAGTTCTGAATCCTTCAATGATCACTTACGTACACTTTCAAAAGGTCACTTACACTTCCCTGGGCTTCAGTTTCCTCATCTGCATAATGGACCTAATGATGCCTGCCTAATTAATTTCATACAATTTTTGCATGAATCAAATAAAATAAGTTATTCAAAAACAAGGGCTTTATGTCCCCAGGGATGAAAAATAAAATAAAATTAAAATAGTCAATCAAAATAAAATAGAAATTAAAAGTTTGTTGAACTGAAAAACACTTTGAAAACGGTCAAGCATGTATTAAATGCAAAGTGTCACACAAACTGCTAGTCCTCAAAATCTTTCTAAGTTGTATGAAAAAGTGGTATTTTTTTCAAGAAAAGAAAAAGTATTTTGCCCTCCCCCCAAAAAGTTTTTCCAACAAAAGTAATTGACAGTATCTGTTTAGTAACTTGAGAGAGAGAAGAGCAAGAGCTTTTATGCAAATTTGATTTCCCTATAATAATCTAGAGCTATTCTGCTAGAAGGAATTATCTCCGCAGGCTGGCAGCTGTGGTAGGCAGTGAATTAAAAATGGCTCTGTATATGGGAAAATCTGTTCTATAATCAGTGCTATTCTTGGAGAGGACATCAATCTAGCGCAGCTCCCATGGTGCTCCACGCCTGTGAATGACATACAAGCATGAGGTAGAAACTCCCATTACATCACGGCTGGGGATTCTGTCCTGCCTGAGACATTGAACTGCTATCCCAAGGTGAGAATGGACCCAATGGTAGCCTCCAACCAGCCAGTATGGCCAATCTCCTTAAGTTAGGAAAGAAGACATTAGAGGACAAAAAAAAATCTTCCAACAATGATTTATTCAACTCAACTCGAACTGCCCAGTCTTAGGGTTATTATAAGGCTTCCACATGTTTTCTTCACTCTCCCCTTTCTTTTTTCTTCCATCTTCCATTTCTGTCTTCCTCCTTTCCTTTCTTCTTTCCCTCCTTCCTTCCCTCCTTCTTTCCTTCTTTTCTTCCTCCCCACTCTCACTTCTCTCTTTCCCTTCCTTCATTTCTACGTTTTCCTCCCTGCTATTCTGATACAGAATCTAAGGTTCAATTCCTAAATCACAAGACGCCAGGCAAAGAAATGTCCATGGGAAAGACACATGCTACAGAAAAGTATTTTAAGAAGCCAGCAATGACTGCAGTGCTGCACGTAAAATGTCATCATGTTCTTAATGAGCCAATTGCTTGGTCAGTAAAAATACTCTCGCCCTGGATGGCTAGTATGTTGAAGTTAACTTGGACACTGCATGTGGCAGCCACAGCCATCTCCCCACAGGAAGTTAGGCTGCATGTAAATAAAGCCATCACCTACCCCCAAGTGAATCCTATCTCCTTCATTGTACATGGAATTTTCCTGGGAACCTGTGTCCCTGTGCTTCTGGCGAGGTGTCCTTCTTCTTTCCTTAAGTCAAATGCACCATTATTGTGTCTGTTTGGAGTACTGGATATCAAATTAAACTGTGTGAGTGTGTCTGCATGTCTCTGTCTGTGTAAAGGGATTTGGAATTATGCTGATTTAAGTCACTCAGTGTCTTTTAAAATAACTGAACGTCAATGCTAGAAATGCCAAGAAATTGCATCTTTGGAATTGGAACTAGTCATCTTTCCCTTTCAAACATTGTTAAGAAATGGCCTTTGTCCAACGTGCCATGTCCTAGAGACCCACAGAGCTGAGCATACACATGCCCACAACGGAAGGTCAAGGTCTCTAAAATGTTGAGTCTTCTACTGAGGTTAGAGCTAGCAGCTCCAGCAGTGTGGGCATATCTGCATGAAAAGGCAGAGAACAACCTCATGAGATGGACAAGCAATGAATCTGTTTGAGACCACATTGAGCCTGGCCATCCAGCACCTAGATGGCTTGAAATAGCTCTCGGAGAGGCCAGAAATGCTGTCTTTCAAACATGTTCCCTGGAGAAAAGGAATTGTTCCTGCTCCCAGGGCCCCTCAGGGATCAGTATCCTCTTGCTGCTCATTCTCAGGCAGGAACCTTTCTCTGTGCTCTTCTTGGATTCTGTTCTTTTGAACCTTTTCTTTTTCAGCTGTGGTGGCCATAGATACATACCAGGCACCACCAGACATGTACATATTTCTTGAACCACCTCCACTCTCTCTTTGAAGCTCCGGAGGCCTCCAAAGTCTTCACGAAAGGCACAAAAGCTGCCTACATTATCACTTTGGTAGGAAAGCAAAACAGGATGGCACTGCAGGGTTAATTTAAAAGACAGCTGCATCCATTTTGCTCATTACTCTTCATGTATAAACTGCAAATTGCATTTGAAAATATTTTCTTTAAAATAAAATTGTCACTTCTGAGCCTCCTGCAGGCACCCAGTGTCTGGGTAAAACAAGTAGCACTAACATGAAACGGGGGCGTCATCCCTGCCTCCTTTATAGAGGTAGCAGGCCACACCCTGCTGACCCCACTACACAATGAATAATGCAATGAGTGGGAGAACGTTCTGGTAAAATCAGTCATTCTCCAACATTGGGAAGCTGGGGCAGAATTTGTCGCAAAAGCATCTGCATTCTCCCAGATCCAGTCCAGTGACATCGATTTTAAGCGGAGGCAACTAAATGTGTGACTGCCTCATTTCACCCTCCCATTCACCTTGCTCTCTTTCGCTCAGTCCTAAGTTGGCTTCCCCCAGGAATCTTAGAAATAAGAACTAATCCCTTTTGGAAAGAGAATTAAACAGAAGGCATCCGCTGTTTGAGTATTGGACATAGGGGGTCTGAGCCTCAGTCCCTTCCTTTATAAAATAGGGATAATTGTAGTACCTCTTTTATTGGGTTGTTATGAAAAATAAATCCATTAATTCATGTAAAGTATCTGAAATGCTGCCTGGCACATAGTTAGCACACAGTAAATGCAGATACAGATATATAAATATAGACCCATTCCAAACTCATTTCCTGATCCTGCAAAATGGGAGACAGCTACTTAAAAGCTTCTTCTTAAAAGGCTCGATTAGGGTAAGGAGCTCTGGATTCAACACTTGAACCTACAAATCAATTTTAGTATCACCAAAGAGAGACAAACTGATTTTGTACTTCCTGGTGTGATGCAATCAGACATACACACCACCACCCACGAAGTGTTTCTACCAAAATCTTGGACCTGAACTTGAGTGAGCTTCTGAACCCAACAGTTTACAAGAGGAAGATAAAAGGAACCGAGGAACATCATGGATACATGCAGCAAAATCCAGGCCATGGAAATTTCAACAAGACAAACTACTCTGCTGCTTCAACACATAGATTTCAAACAAAGAAAAAAAAAAAAAAGACAGGGAATATCTTAGAATAAAAGAATACACAAAAGGCATATCTACCAAATGCCATGTGTAGATTTTCATTTTGATACTGCTTTGAAAAACAAAAAAAAAAAACCTATAAAATAGCAACCATTTAAATTGGGTCAATTCAAACACTAATTGAATATTGTGATAGCAAATGATTGTTCTTAAACTTTTTTGCTGCTCCTTCCATTGAGGGGGAATCTGATTCCCCTCCATTGGATCTGAGGTGGCCTTAGTGACTTGCTTCTCTACAGCCTCTGAGCCTAGGTCATGAGAACCTTGCAGCTTCTACACAAGTGTCTTGGAACTCTTGCTCCTAGAATATTTCTTCTTGGGACCCAGCAGCCATGCTGGGAGAAGCCCTAAAGCATGGAAAGACCATCTGTGGAACATAAAGAGCTGACACCTCCACCAGAGTCCCCAGCTGACAGTCATATCAGTAAGCCACTCTGGAGATCCAGCCCATCGGTATCTTTAGATGACTCCAGCCCCAGCTAAAATCTGATTATAGTCACATTAGAGACCCCAGATGAAAACCACCCTGCTGAGCCCAGCCAACCCACGGAAACATGAAACATAACAATAAACTACTGTTTTAAGCCATTAAGTTTGGAGGTGATTTGTTATGCAGCAAAAGATAATCAGAAAACTTTCTCTTAAAGATGTGTTCTTAAAGATTTATAGAAGAAATGATATGATAGTTGGGATATTCAAATTAATCCAGTTGAGGAGGGGGGTAGAGTTAAAACAAGCTTGCCCACGTGCTGCTAAGGCTAACACTGGGAAGTTGGATCATAGAAAGTCATTATATTCTTCTCTATAATCTTGAATATTTTTTAAATGTTTTATAATAAAAAGTTGTTTTTTAAAGATCTCTGGATTTGTCAAGACAAAGTTTGAAGACTACAGAGAAAAGAATACTAGCTGTTAGGTTAGTGTATGTGGTAGGCATCACAGATGTTATTTCAATGTGCGGAATTGATAATTCATTATTACCTGTCCAACCTCAGCATGTCCATCTTTAAGAAGACAGTAAATGGAATTAAAAGAACCTGCAGTCAAGAGTAAAAATTCAAATCCCAGCTCTGCCTTCTTCTAGCTGAGGTTCCTTTGGCACATTCTTCAACATCTCTGGGTTTCACTGCTTTATGTGCAAAGAATTTTTTTCCTGATGAAGTTGCCCAATTCCTAAATACTTAAAGGGACAGTGTACACCAGAAAGTGCTACAAAATTACAGATACTAGTGTTGCAAGCTGTAATGAAAAAGAAATCATTTATTCTTAAGGCCCTGACAATATTATATCACTGTAGATCATCTACCTGCCAGTGTAAATGATGTTAAATTTCTGTTCTTTTCTCACATTACATTCAGGAGCTGGACAGATGCTTCTGCACCAGGGAGGATGTGCTGGGGTGGCCTGACTAAACTATAAGACATGTAGGGTGTGCATGGCTCATTTTTGGGGTGTAGGGCATCTTGAGAAGATATGTGCTCACCACCCAGGTCATCAAAAATGGGGTTTTACATGACTGCATGTGATTGTTAATCCAGAGAGTGTATGTTTGGACCAGAAAACCATGTGTGCTCCAATGGGAGGTCAACAAACCTGCGCTTTGCTGTGGTCAACTCCACAGAGGGGATAGCAGAATGTGCATCTATTGTGGGATAATTGATAATTCTCCCAAACAACAACCAAAAAGGTTAGCAAGCCATTAACCTCACTAATAAATTAATCCACTCAAATGTGTACTGCTATATCAAGAACTATAATTCTATGTACAGCTCTAGGTAGTGAGTTTGGAAAAAGCCGAGTATCTGTAACTGAAGCAGATTCCTCCATTAACTTGTCTTTACATTTCAATGGTCTGTTACTATTGAAAAAATTGTGAAAACAATTAATAAAATAATCTAATTTAAGAAGTCAGCTTACATTCACACATTGGCCAATGGCTCATAGTTTTGTAATAAAATATAACAACATACAAGGTAACATCAAATAACAATAGAACGAATATTATATAGACACATACACATATGTGTATAGATACACATACAAATATTTTCCTACATATACAAATATATATAACAAATGGAAAAACAGAATACAAAAAGTTTTGCATGTGTTCATCTTTTCTATGGTATTAGTTGAAATGCCTTAGGCTAGCATTTCCCAAAGAGTGCCCACAGACTCCTGCCCCCAACTAATTTTAATAATTTATATTTATTAATGCTTGTGATGGTTAATATTGAGCGTCAACTTGATTGGATTGAAGGATGCAAAGTATTGTTCCTGGATGTGTCTGTTAGGATGCTGCCAAAGGAGATTAACATTTGAATCAGTGGTCAGGGAGAGGCTGACCCACCCTCAATCTGGGTGGGGACAATCTAATCAGCTGCCAGCGCAGCTAGAATAAAGCAGGCAGAAGAACACAGAAGGACTAGACTTGCTGAGTCTTCCGGCCTCCATCTTTCTCCTGTGCTGGATGCTTCCTGCCCTCGAACATCAGACTCCAAGTTCTTCAGCTTTTGGACTTTTGGACTTACACCAGTGGTTCGCCAGGGGCTTTCAGGCCTTTGGCGACAGACTGAAGGCTGCACTGTCGGCTTCTCTACTTTTGAGGTTTTGGGACTCTGATCCACCACTGGCTTCCTTGCTCCTCACCTTGTAGGCTGCCTATTGTGGGACTTCATCTTGTAATTGTGTGAGTCACTTCTCCTTAATAAACTCCCTCTCATATATACATCTATCCTGAAGTCATGTATATGTTTGGGAAATGTGAGGTTAAACAACCTTAATGAGGTTTTTGTATTTGGTGGCGGCTGTTTTTAATGACAACACTTCTCAGAAATGTTAATGTGTACATTGTGAATCTCCAAGAGGGTCACCGTACCTCTAGGTTCACCTGGGATAAGCCTGGTTTATGCCCCTTCCACTCTGAAGAGCCCCAGAAAGTATTTACTCAAGAGCTCTTCCTCCAGTCACTTATTCCTCAGGACAACTCAGGAGGAAAAAGAGAAGTCGATTGTCCTGGGTAACTAACATTTGGATAGCAGCTTCCCATTTACTCGGTGCTTTACAATTAACTCATAAACTCTGCAGCACTGCTGTGAGTTCAGTTGAGCAGGTATCACTAACATAATTTTTCAATAATTGTAGAGATGTTTTAGGGTCACAGCAAAATAGAGTAGCAAGTACAGAGAGATCTCATATACCCTCTGCCCTCACACAGGTGCAGCCTGCCCCACTATCAACATCCCAGGTCAAAGTGGTGCATTTGTTACAATCTGTGAACCTACGTTGACACATCATCAACCAAAATCCATAGTTCACATTAGGGTTCACCGTTGCTATTACACATTCTCTGGGTTTTGACAAATGCTTAAGAACATGCAACAACCACTGTAGTATCATATGGAATAGTTTCTCTGCTTTAAAAATCCTGTGTTCCATCTCTTCATCTCTCCCTCCCCAGTAACCCCTAGCAACCTCTGATCTTTTTAGTGTCTCCATCATGTTGCCTTTCCCAGAATATCATATAGTTGGAATCACAGAGTATGCAGCCTTTTTACATGGGCTTCTTTCACTTAGTTACATGCATTTAAGTTTCCTCCGTGTCTTTTCATGCTTGATAGCTCATTTGTTTTTAGCACTGAATAATATTCCATTGCCTGGATATATCACAGTTTATCCATTTACCTACTAAGGACATCTTGGTTGCTTCCAAGTTTTGACAATAGTGAATAAAGCTGCTATAAATATCCATATGCACATTTTTGTGTGGACATAAGTTTTCATCTCCGTTTGGGTAAATATCAAGGAGCGTGATTGCTGGATCATATGTTAAGAGTATGTTTAGTTTGGTAGGAAACTGCCAAACAGTCTTCCAAAGTGGCTGTACCATTTTGCATTCCCACCAGCAATGAATGAAAGTTCCTGTTGCTCTACATCCTTGCCAGAATTTGGTGTTGTCATTTAATCTGATATTCAAAATGAAGAAACAGTCCAGCCTCCAAGTGAAATGAACGGAACCAAGGTTTTCTAACTGCATTCAGTATGCTCCTTCCATTTCACCAGGACAGAGGTCAGCAAACTCCTACCCAGAGGTCAAATCTCCCCCACCACCTATTGTTCCACAACCCATGAATTAAAAACAATGTTCACATTTTTTAATCGTTAGGGGAAAAAAAAAACAAAGAAGAATAAATTTAATGATGTGAAAATTACATGGAATTCAAATTCCATTGTTGGTCAATAAAATTTTTTTGTTGTTTTGCTTTATTTTGAGACGGAGTCTCACTCTTGTTGCCCAGGCTGGAGTGCAATGACTCAATCTCCGCTCACTGCAACCTCCACCTCCTGGGTTCAAGCGATTCTCCTGCCTCAGCCTCCCGAGTAGCTGGGATTACAGGTGCCTGCCATCATGGCCAGCTAATTTTTTGTATTTTTAGTGGAGATGGGGTTTCACTATGTTGCCCAGGCTGGTCTCGAACCCCTGACTTCATGATCCACCAGCCTCGGCCTCCCAAAGTGTTGAGATTACAGGGCGTGAGCCATCGCGCCCAGCTGGTAAAGTTTTATGGGTACACAGCCACACCCACAGTTTACCCATTATCTATGGCTGCTTTTTTGCTGTGCCAGTTGGGTTGAGTGGTTGCCACTAGAACAGTATAGCCTGCAAAGCATAAAATATTTACTATCTGGCACTTTTCAGAAATAGTTTGCCAACCCTGCACAGAAGAATCAGACCCGATTAGAAGTATCCTCTCAATGAAGAAAATCCTAGGCTTCGTAATGGTTTTCAACCAACAAATGAGAAAATATATTCAAAGGCAGTTTCTTTGTGTGGCCCTCCTCCCCCAAAGAATTCTCTTTCTTACTTCCCCAGACATCTTAGCATTGTATAGGCAGTGACGCTACACGTAGGAAGTATTGAATTTTGACTCCACCAACAGTAAAGAG
Organism: Symphalangus syndactylus; assembly: GCF_028878055.3. Classification (NCBI taxonomy): domain Eukaryota; kingdom Metazoa; phylum Chordata; class Mammalia; order Primates; family Hylobatidae; genus Symphalangus; species Symphalangus syndactylus. The sequence goes on from NC_072438.2 coordinate 32,181,408, forward strand.
TACTGTCGCTAAGATTTAGACTGTGTTTTCCCCTTCAAGGGAGCTAAGCAGCATCCTGCCTGGCTGCATTTTTTTTGCCTTAAGGTTTGTTTACACTCAGCAGGAGGAAAGGTAAGGAGATAAAAGCAACGCAGAATGCATAAAGGAAGACAAGACTACAGCAAGACACGGAGAAGGCAAGATTAGAGGAGCAAGCCCCAGGGAAGAAAGTTTACAGGATACCAACTGAGTGGATGGAAAGGGAGATTATACCACGAACACAGTGGCCAGAAGGAAGAATCCCAGAGACAAAATCGCCACAGGCAAAGGTTATTTCAATGCACAAATCTCCCAAAGTGTGGATCAAGTCGCCGAAATAATTAATTTAATTCTGGCTATTAGCTTCTTTAGCTGGCTGAGATCCCCACTGGTATTTTAACCCAGATCCTTGCTGGGGGGTAGGGATCAGTTAGGACAGGGGCCATGGGAAACAGGAAGGCTGTTTGAATCTGCAATTCCTTCTTTCCACTGCTGGCTTCCCAGCTGGAGAGGAGAGGAGAAAGATCTCTTGCCCAATATCAGCCTGAGAAGACCCCTGATATTTTATGCTCTTGAAAGGCAGAAAAGATGACCTTTTCTCAGCATCCCCCAAAGTAATCTTATGAATGATAATGAGAGGCCAGTCACTGAATGCTTGCTATATGCCAGGCCCCAGATTAGATCCTTTCCATATGTTAAATGTCTTTAATCCTTATAACGACCCCTTGAGTCAAGAAATACTACCAGGATTTTGAAAAGGAGATTTTGAGAAGTCAAATGACAAGGCTGGTAAAAAGCAGAGGTGAGATTCGAACCCAGGGTTGTCGGTCTCCAAAGCCCACTCTCTGAAACCACCATGAGACGCTGTCTCCCAGTGAGCATTTGTTAATTATCATAAAGCACTAAATTAATCAAACACAAGCTACAGGATCCAAACTGGGTTCCTTCTAGCCATCACATGTACTTATTTGTGCTAAATTATGATGATATTATTTATAAACATAGCTTTGAAACATTGCAGATTACAAAGTGATTTCATGTACATTTATCTCATTTGATTTCGCCCAAAAGCCTGGGTACATTTGCCTTTGGGCAGAATTAAATGAGAATGAAATGGAAAGGAATAGTGGGTGCCTAACCAATATCTTTTATTCTCTTCTTTCTTCTCCTTCCAGAGCAGTAGCAGTAGAAAATTATGTGTCCAGCCACCTGATAGATAGGGGCAAAGGATGAACTATAATTAGGGTCATCGTACCTCTAGGTTCACCTGGGATAAGCCTGGTTTATGCCCCTTCCACTCTGAAGAGCCCCATTTAGATGATAAATTTATGGTCACCCTAGTTCAGTGGTCCTCAGTCTCGACTATCCAATTGGATCGCCTGGGGTCATTTAAAAATAGTGAGTCCTGACCCCAACCATAGACATTCTGATTTAATTTGTTTGAAGTCAGACCCAAGTATAGGTACTTTCTAAAAGCCCCCTTGTGTTTCAAGTATGCAGCTGGTGCTGAGAAGCACTGTGCACCAGCTCTAAGCCAAAGTTGTTAGGTACAACTTCTGGATAATTTGTTTTAAAACTGCTTGAAGAGAGATTATTCAGGAGGAGGGGGTGGCCTTGCACCCTTCCTCCTTCTGGCTGGAATGCTGACATGATGGCTGGAGCACAAGCAGCCATATTGGTCTATGAGGCTGACCTTGATGATGAAAACCATGGCTGGACATGGTGGCTCATGCCTGTAATCCCAACACTTTGAGAGGCTGAGGCAGCCTCTAGCTAGAAAGCCCTCTGCCAGGACTGTGTAAACTGAGTGTGCATTAAATGTTCCATCCTGGGCTTGGCAGGCAGGTGGAGGTGCTGGGTCACCACCAAGGTGATATGGAGGTCTGTTTAAATATCTTTGTAGGACACCCAGTTCTCAATTTCTTCAGAAAAGCACCCTAGCAAGTAATGTAAACGACATGGGGGATGGGACTTGACACCAGCCACTTGGCAGCAGCGGAGGGGGCAGTTTTTGGAAAGCCAGCCTCTGCGGCCTTCTCTGCCGGGAGGTAGAGGTTTGCAACTGCGCTGCCCACGGCCAAGAAGGATCCACTCACTTGAGGCCAGGAGCTCAAGACCAGCCTGGCCAATATGGTGAAACCCCATCTCTACTAAAAATAGAAAAATTAGCTGAGTGCAGTGGCATGCACCTGTAATCCCAGCTACTTAGGAAGCTGAGGCATGAGAATCGCTTGAACTCTGGAGGTAGAGGTTGCAGTGAGCCAAGATCTCACCACTGCACTCCAGCTTGGGTGACAGAGTGAGACTGTGTTAAAAAAAGAAAAAAAAAGAAAAAGAAAAAGAAAAGAAAACCACACACTAAGGGGCAAAACAGAGAAGAGGAGCTGGGGTCATCGATAGTTGTGGAGCTAGGGACTATCTCCAGACTTTATTTATAAGAAAGAAAAATAAATCATTCTATTTTCAAGCCACCATATCAAATGTCTATTACCAATAGCCAAACAGCAATTCTTAAGTAACATAGTAGGCAATGCTATGTTAAAATGAGAGAAGTGGCCCAGGGTAATACCAGTTTATAAGTAGCAGAGGCCAAAGGTTTTGATTCTAGTCTTGTGACCTTTCTTCTAGAGGGGATGGGGCAGAGTATATTTTAAGGACAAAGAAAAGGGTTCCCACTTACAAAAGCAGATCTTTTCAGCCAACTCTACTGACCTTCTGAGCAATTATTTCTGAATCCCATTTGTATGTGTTGCCAGAACACTGAGAAAGAAGAGGGTTTGATAAGTAATGGCGATTACGAATACATATAAAGTTTGTTTTGCTTTAAGAACAGAGAGTTCTTAAATACATATTCAAAGATGTTCATTGTAATTTTGCTGTATACTGCAAATTTTCTGTATTAGTTATAAATTTATGTAAAATGTTTTAAATCTAAAATTATTTATTCACAAATAGTTTTCAGAGAATCTGGTATGGGGATAATGCTTATATTAAGGTTGAGGAGTGAGATTACGGGGATTTGAGAAAGATACAAGTTCCTACCCACGAGGAGATTAAAATGTACAGTGGGACATAAAACATGTACATGAATAGCTACAATGGATGTTTTGTACTGCCAGCAAGGGGTTGTGATTAATTTTTTAAAAATTACCTTGGCCTTAAGGAATCAGGAAAGGCTTCATGGAAGAGGTGGTAATCGTGTTTTAAGATCTTAAAACGCAGATGGGTACAGGCACTTCAGGCCCAGGAAGTAATCCAAGAAAGGCTCAGAGCCAGTTACAAGGCAAGTGTCTTAAAGAAGTTTCAAGAAGTCCAGACACACGGAAGCACAATGTCTTATGCTAGAGAACGAGAGTAGATGGGACAAGAAGGTAGCTTAAGGTCGAATTACAAAGACTCTTGAAGGCCAGGCTAACAGCTTTGGAATCTATTTAGTATACAATGTGGATCAGAGCAGTGACCTCAAAAGATAAATGTGCCAAGCCTGTGCAAAATGAATTTTCCAGGGAGAAAAGAGAGGCACGGGACCACGTGAGAGGCTACTGCAATAGTCCAGGCAAGAGGTCAGGAGTGCCAGAATTAGGGCATAGGCAGTGGGAATGGGAGAGAAGGGCTGAGGGCCAGAGACAAAGACCTGACTGCACTTGGCAAGATGTGTGAGACTAGGCGAAGGGATCAGGTGACTCAAGACTCTGGCTGTGGAAATGAGACGCCTTAATTAGAAGTCCTGGGCCCAGGAATGCAAATATCTAACAGTCGATAGGAAGCATGGAACTGGCCCGTGGGAGAGGCATCAGGATTGAAGTTTCAAATTTGGGAGTCATGTGTCTGGAAGTGATAGATAAAGCCATTAAAAATAGGGAAACATGGCTTGGCACAGTGGCTCACGCCTGTAATCCCAGCACTTTGGGAGGCTGAGGCAGGTGGATCACCTGAGGTGAGGAGTTTGAGACCAGCCTGGCCAACACGTTCAAATCCCGTCTCTACTAAAAATACAAAAATTAGCCAGGCGTGGTGGTGTGTGCCTGTAATCCCAGCTACTCGGGAGGCTGAGGCAGGAGAATCGCTTAAACCAGGAGACGGAGGTTGCAGTGAGCCAAGATCACACCATTGCACTCCAGTCTGGGCAACAGAGCAAGACTCTATCTCCAAAAAAAAAAAAAAAAAATAGGGAAAGAGTGGAAAAAGGAGAAATTTGGGGATAGGAACTCAAGTAACAGTGACAACTGGTAGGAAAGGAAGGAGGGGTGGAAGGGAGTTAGGGAGGAAGTGGAAGAAGAAGGGAAGATCAGAGAAGCAGGGAGGAAACAGAATGTAAAGTTACAGAGGAAAAGGAAGAAAACAGTTTAAAGAAGGAGTTCTGTTAACAGTATTAAAGCAGTCAAATCACCTTATCCAGTTTGTTTTTCTTAAACTTGACTTTTCTTTTGTAGGGGTAACTCAGCTCTGTTGAGGAACGACTCCCAGCACATGCCAAGAATCCCTTCCTTTCCCTGGGAAGAAATGGCCACAGCCACCAGATAGGTTCTGAAACCTCACTGATGGAGCAGAAAAAGAGTTGTCAGTGATTTAAGGGCCCTGAAATCTGGTCCAAGTTCTGCCTAGCAAGTAAATTTCATAACCTCTCTGGGTGTATGTAAATTCCCCTATAAAACAATGGGTCAAGATTAATTGCACAAAGATACGTATTGAAGGATGTTTGTTGTAATATTGCTTTATTATAGCAAAAGTCTGGAAACAACCCAAATGTCCAGCAACAAGGTATTGGTTAAATAAACTGATATGTTCATCTAGCAGGTCACTTTGCAGCCATTAAAGGTTACAGTGTAGAAATAATTTGTTGACACATAAAGATGTATACATTATATTGAGTTCAGAAGCAAATTATAAAACATAATATTTTTATAACATCTATGCATAGAAAAAATTTAGAGATAATATAAATTTCTAAAAGGAAAGATGAGTGGTTGCATATTTCATTTTGCTCATCTGTACCTTCTAATTTTTCTCAAATAAAAACTGCAGGTAAAAGTTCAAAAACATACTTTTTAAAGTGAAATGACTTCTATATGGCTATAAGACTAATCCTCCACCATCAGACTATTTATTTTGTTTTTTCTGTAAGAATATTTATTATGTATACATAAAAATAATAAGAATATTATTCATTATATGTAATTTTAATTAATAAAGGTTATGTGGGCATTTGCGAACTTGGAGCTGCCTTAAAAACCCTTAAATCTAAAGTGAGAAAACCTGAACTCAACAAGTGCAGCCACCACGGGAAGCTTCCTTAACTCCAGAGTTCCAGCTTCTTTGTTTTGTAAAATTCAGTGATATTCCCCACCCCATAGAACTTGGTGTCTGAGGTTAAGTGAGCTGAAATAAAGTGTATTCCAGTTCTTCTAAGTAGCAGAGACCCATTCATATCTAAAGCTGTTATTACATTCGCTACATCAAGGGTTAACTAGTGTTCTAATTAAACACCATGGAATCTTCCAGCTCTCTGACATTTATCTATGGGTAGGACAAATGTATACTGAAGTCCTACATGAGCCAGCCAAGCACTATGGCAGGTCCTGGAGATGCAATGAGAAGCAACACAGACATTCTCTTTGCCTTTATGTTCCATTATCAAGTCATTTTCTAAACACCAAGAGACAAGTGTTAGACGCTAACAGACCTAATTCTAATTAGAGTTTTTAAAGGTGTTAGAACCCGGGCCAGGTATGAACCTAGCTACACTACCATTTATTTATGTGCCAAATAGTTTGATCACACCCATTTCATAGATCTATTCTAAAGATTAAGTAATTATACAAAAATGCCTGGAACATAGTAGAACCTCTATAAACATAGCTATTACCATTTTCTTTATGAATCCCATTGTTTGCTGATTTAATTACCAACATACCCTCCGCACATTTCTCTTCAAGTCACTTAACAGCAAATTTAATTTCACCAGACACACCTCAATTTCAGTCAATTCCTCATCTTTCACTATTTAGGAAATATTTTTGCTAATCATCCGCCAGAATTCTTGTTATTTTCAGAGCAACTTGTGTAGCTGTTACTCAGTTTTCACTCTTTGACACTCTGAGTAGATTCTTTGTTGGTTTCTTCTCTGGGACAGTAGTAAGGTGTCTAGGTTTCAAATACTTAGCTTCTATTCAAAAGGAAAAACAAAAAAATACTTTTGGATAATGATTTTTTCCTTATGTTAAAAACAGAGGGAAAAGAAGCAGGAGAGGAGGCTGGCACAGACAGAGATGCTATGACACTTCCCATCTTCTAGAATTTTGGTCGTCTCTACTGAGAACATTTCCAGCAGATGAACACCAAAGAAAAAGGCACACAGGTCAGGACGCCATCTGTTGCTCAGTTGGAACAGACCATTCTGCTCAGAAACCAAGGAAGTGTGATATTGCCCTTCACTTCCCACTCCCTAACCAACACAATTCCTAACAAACCTTCAAGTGTGTGTGTGTGTGTGTGTGTGTGTGTCTTACGCAACAACACAAACCCAGGAAACATCACACACTAAACAAATAATCCCCTTTCCTTTAGCAGCATCCTAGATACACAAAGTATGCAATAGAATCCAAAGAACCCTACAATCCCGAAAAACACAAAGATGAAAAGCCTGCCCTCTCCCAATTTCAGCCTTGGAGAACTTCCTTAATGCCACAGCCGAACTATGTAACTGTGACCACACTTCCTTATGGCTGCAGTGCCACCTAGCGGCCAGGTGAGCTAGGGGCGCACTCATTCTCAGTCTGAAAGAGCAACTTTTATCTGCTGACTCTTCAATTCTTTCCAGAGAGAAACAGAAGTGGCTGGTGCACATGACGGCCAGAATTAGGAATCATCAGGATTCTATCACATTCAAACTATTTCCTGATTATAATCACATCCAAATCACCCAGAAGAGACAAAAGAGGATAGAAAAATTCCTGCCAACTTTAGGTTTTCATGTCCAAATGCATCCTCATACAAACTCACAAACTAGCACAAATATTGAGTCTAAATCCAGGCAACCTTGTGTATTTCAAAGTCTTCAAGGCATGCAATTATATACATTAAATTATTTTCAAACAAAAAGAAAAGTGAAAAATAGGCTCTAAAGAACCTGTAATGAGATTCCTCTTTTGTCTTTTCCATAAACAGCTCTGTCAGTTGCTGACATTTCTGATGCCATCAGACACTTATAACTGGACTGCAACTTTATCTGCATAGAACAACCAAAAGCGTATGGACCTTTTACAGATGACAGCTTAAATAATGTAATTTGTTTGAGACTTAACGTGGGGATACACAACCTAATTCAGTTCATTTTAAACCCAAATTATTCTGGTTAATAGCCTGGTAAATCTCAGAACAGAAAGTGTGCACCGCTGCTAAGTATTCCATATTAAAAATAGTTTGTGATGGGATGTGCTTTTTTTAATTAAAAGTTTAATGTACATTAACATTTTTAGATGAAAAACTGACAATCCGAGAACAGTTCTAAATTCTCCTTTGATTATTTTTCCAGCACGTTGAAGGCATGATATAGCTACATAAATAGGCTAACACTCTGGTTCTTTGAAAGATTAGTGTCTGTCCGATCGTATGCCCCTTTTTATAACTCTCTAGTGGGTTTTTAATGCAGAATGGATCATGTCCACACTCTTGGCTGGGATTCCAAGTCACAAAAGTCTTTCTTAATTTCTGATCCATACCTCCTGGTTGACTTACTCACTGTCCCCTGCTGAGATCCACCCTAGACTGAATTTTAAGCAGGCCAAGTTGATTCTTCCCTGCCCACACTTTCCACACAAGCCAGCAGCCCTCCCCTACCACTTGGCACATTCTCGAACTTATTCTTGCTGTTGAACCAGGGTAGGGTTCCCAGATGTCTTCGTCTGCTTGGGTTGCTATCACAGAAAACCTTAGACTGGGTAATTCATAAACAACAGAAATTTATTGCTCACAGTTCTGGAGCCTGGGAAGTCCATGATCAAAGCACCAGCAGATATGGTGTCTGGTGAGGGCCTGCTCCTCATAGATGGTGCCTTCTACATGTGCTCATATGGCAGAAAATGTTAAAAGGGTTCCCTCAAGCCTCTTTCATAAGGTCACTAATTCCATTCTTGAAGGCAGAGCCCTCATGATTTAATCACCTCTCAAAGACCCCATCTTCTAACACTATTGCATTGGGGATTTAGGTTTCAACATATACATTTTGGAGGGACATGCACATTCAGATCATAACACTAGATTTAGAAAAAACAACCACAACAACAAAAATCAAGATGAGACATCCAGTTGTATTTGAATTTCAGATAAACAGAAAATAATTTTTTAGCAGGAGTATGTCCCAAATATTGTATGGGATATACTTAAATCAAAACATTATTTATTGTTTATCAAGAATTCAAGTTTAATGAACAGTTTACTTTTTTTTTTTTTTTTTTTTTGAGATGGAGTCTCGCTCTGCCGCCCAGGGTGGAGTGCAGTGGCGCGATCTCGGCTCACTGCAAGCTCCGCCTCCCGGGTTCACGCCATTCTCCTGCCTCAGCCTCCCGAGTAGCTGGGACTACAGGCACCCGCCACCACGCCCCGCTAATTTTTTTGCATTTTTAGTAGAGACAGGGTTTCACCCCGTTAGCCAGGATGATATCGCTCTCCTGACCTCGTGATCTGCCTGCCTCGGCCTCCCAAAGTGCTGGGATTACAGGCGTGAGCCACCGCGCCGGGTCAACAGTTTACATTTGATCCAACAACTCCAGCCCAGAGGAGCCCTGGTCTTCCAGGCAACAGCCCCTGCTGCGAGTCCTTCCTCAGCCACTGCCTCCATGATGCGTACCTGTCAACATTCTTTCAAGACATCTAAGTAAGCAGTACTCAAATCTGAGAGTCAAATTTTAAGCTGTCTTGTGGTGTGCATACAATTAGTAGTAAATGCCTTTATCATTTTGTTTTTGTTATGTTTATTTTTTGGTGATTCTTTATTAAGGACATATAATAGTGCTTTTCCATGGTAGTGATAGAGAGCTCCTTATGAATTAAACTTCAGTTGTTGGTTTAAAAAAAAATAACGTAAGTCAGTTTAAGGGGAAAAATTAAGTAAACAATATTACAGATGCTACTCAGATTAAACAATACAGTGAGTCGCACTAAAAGGATTGAAGTTCAAGAAACAATTACCTAAAGCAGGGGTCAGCAAACTATGGCCCCTAGGCCAAATCCAGCCCACTGTCTGTTTTTGTAAATAAAGTTTTATTGGGATACAGCCCACCACTTATTTATTGTATCATCCACGGCTGTTTTCATGCCGCAGCAGAGCATACAGCAGAGTCACATAGTTGCGATAGAGACTATATGGCTCATGAAGCCTATAATATTAACCCTCTGGCCCTTTACAAAAGAAAAGTTTGCTGATCTTTGACCTAAAGCATCACTCATCCTAGGTTGTCAAAGGAAAAGCTAGAACGTTGAAAGTCCCCATGATGGAGATATTTTTGGACAGAGCAGATATATGGCACAATACAGTCTAAAGCTGATGGGGGCCTCCATTTCCATTTCAGATTCTTTTTATTAACCTCTTTCCCATGCCCAGATCTGCCTAAGCTTTCCATCTTTCATTCTCATGTTTTAAGATTCAGAATAAAATCTGCTTCTTCCAGTAAGCCTTCCCTTATTAACTCAGACCCACCTACACCCTGAGCTACATAGTAGTAAGTGAATATGCCTTTTATTGTGTTCTCTTTAAAAATGAAAAAAAAAAAAAACTATCTGCTCACATAGAGAACTATGACCATATAAGGCAAACCCTTCTTAATAGCCCAACAACACAATAATTTAGTACAGAATCTGTTAAAGTTAGCAAAAATAGGTAACACAGTAACTTCCATAATCATGCACAAATTACTTCTGAAACAATGGGTAAGCTCTGGAAATAAAGCTTTAATCAGTTGCAAATGCCTGAGTAAGCATAATTGCACCCCACTAGTTAAGCATCCTTAAGCATGACAGCATTCTAATCCACAGGTCAGCAGTACTGCAGCATCCCATGCCGATTCACTAAGGTGGGAAGACATAGACACCTTGGATTTAAAATAAAATTAAAATACAGCCCCTATTATGCTGTTACAGATATTGAACAGTTGTAGAGATTTTCCCAACCTTGGAAAACACCATACATATATGGTGTTTATAGATATAATACACACACACACACACACACACACACACACAAACATTTGAATTCCAGCTCAGTGTCACCTCCTAAATGAGCCTTCCCACACTGGCATAGACAAAAATCATTGCTCCTGCCTCTGGAGGTCTGTAGATACAGGTTGCTCTCACAAGCCCAGTATTCACCAACTTGCCATAATCATGTATGTGGTAACAAATCAGTGACCCAGTTGCCTCCAAATTAAGACCCATGTTTGACTTGCTTTCTCCAGTGCCTAACACATGATAGGGTTTGATATGTCTTTGCTAAAAGATGAGATGAAACCCTCTAAAGTCATTCCAAATTAGATTCAAGGAGAATATGACCATTCAGTTCTGTTAAACTAGCAGAATAAAACAAAACTAAGTAACTATTTCTCACTAATCAAAGAAGTATTCTATTTGTAATCCAGCTTGGTTGACAAGTTATGACTATCGAAGCAAGATACATGAGCTGTGTTGGGGGGCTGGGGGGGTGTTCCATGACCTCTAGTCTTTCCCTTTTTGTATGCTATCATATAAAAAGTTTGAGTTGAGTTTTTGTCATTGGTTGAGTTTTTATCATCTGCCTAATGCTACTGCTTTTTCTCTTAGGAAATATGTCACTGTCAGTTATTTGCACATTAGTATGAATAAGACAATTCATTACCTGTCCCAGCCTCAATTCCAACTGAGGCTGTAAAGGCATTATTTCAAATTAAAGGAACTGACAACAAAAGCAACAGACCAGGGAAAAGTCAAACACTACCCAACACTGCCTACAAGTCAGGCCCATCTGGATGGACTGTGACCTTGGCTCAACTAGAGACATACAAAATGGCGGCCATGACGGTGGAGATTGAAATACCAGTGACAATTCTTTTTGGCACCTTTTCTAGATCTGAGTCTCACTTCATTGATTTTAAAACGTGATAATACAGTATTTAAGACTAACTGGTATGTGTATAAAAGTAAAGATCTTGAGAAGAAATGGAAAACTTGGGGGAAACTTTTACCGTATCTATAAGAAAGACAAAAATATTTTAAAAAATGTTTTGTAGAGTACGTGATTGTTTTCACCCTTTACAGTTCTAGAGCTGACTTTCTAATTTTGGCATGATTTGAGGAGCCTCTGTGGTTATGCCAATTAGGAAAAGGAAAAAAAAAAATTGTATGAAAGAGCAATGCTGTATACACACTTTTTTTTTTTTTTTTTTTGTTTTGAGACGGAGTCTCGCTCTGTTGCCCAGGCTGGAGTGCAGTGGTGCAATCTCTGCTCACTGCAAGCTCCACCTCCCAGGTTCATGCCATTCTCCTGCCTCAGCCTCCCGAGTAGCTGGGACTACAGGCGCCTGCCACCACGCCCGGCTAATTTTTTATATTTTTAGTAGAGATGGGGTTTCACCATGTTAGCCAGGATGGCCTCGATCTCCTGACCTCATTATCCTCCCACCTCTGCCTCCCAAAGTGCTGGGATTACAGGCGTGAGCCACCGCACCCGGCCGCTATACACACTTTTTAAGTAAACATCTGGAAATCAGAGAGTGAAGCAAATGCTAAATCCAGAAGGAACTTTGTACTTTAGGTTCCAGTATCCATCCCAGTTAGAATGCCACAGTCCCAAGCAAGATGTGCTATAAAAAGCATAATTTGAGCATCATCTCTCATCATTCAATATAGTTTTTCAACCCTTTCAAAATTACATTGAAAAATCTATATAATGTGTGCTTAGATTAATGAACTGTTTGAATCTGGATCAATAAGCACTCGAGGCTCTGTGCCGTTGACACCTGCTGGGAACATCTAGAAGAATGCTTCGTAGAGGGCAGAGCCAGTCGGCACTTTGAAACTACAGGGGTTCCACTTAATAAACAAGCAATCTAATATATGACCTCTGCAGATTAATTTTCTGAGAGCAAGCAAATAATCTGGATTCAAAATTTCCCTGATTATGCATATAATTACAGTATCACCTACCAATTAACACATTGATTTAAACCTTCTTGGGATTATGTATTTAAGAGTATAAGAGATCATCCAAAAGCTCAATGCCTCTCCAGTTTGGCAAAGAATCACATGGAATGCAACTTCCCACCCATCTGATTTCTCTTATGGAAGAAAAAAATCTGCGATGGTAACAGATTACAGAGGATACCTTAAAATATCATGGGCCATAATTATTGTCTCAATAACTGGACCACAATGACACACATTATAACATAATAGCCAAGTCTTGGGGAAACTTCGTCATCTCCTGAAATATTTCTGTAGAATCATATATTTATAAAACTGCTTCTCTAGCTTGGATTATTATTATTCTTTAATTTACTGCAGCACCCAGGGTATAATTTATCCACCATTAGACAGTTACATAAATAGACAAAGATATATGGTGGAGATTCTTCTCTACTTTAGACAAGTATAATAATTAATGTTAGTTGTTTCTTATTCCTACATAAAATTTCCCATTAAAAATGTTAATATGCTCCTTCATAAGCCCAGATAGTGATGAAAACAGAAGATACGAGGAAAATAGCTACATAGCATGCATTCATATGTAAAAGAAGTTAAAAATAATAAATCAACATGGCCAATATAACGAAGCCTGCTGTCCAACAGTAAAAGCTGTCAGAATGAGGTTTCATTATTAAGACCTTGATATCCAACGGCTGGGCTGAATAAAATCATTCATACAACTTCTGCACTTTCTGGGAGAGAATTCACATCTAGGATCAAATTGTCGTGTTGCCGAATTCCTGATTTTTTCCCCTTGTATTACTTTCTGAATAATTATTTGAATCTCCACAGGAAATGAAAGTTGACTAAAGATAACAACGAAATAACAAGCTTTTACACACAAAGAAATTACTCTATGGTGTTTTATCTAACAATAAATATTTCAAAAAGGAATGCTTACACATTTGAAAAAATAAAGATCTGACTAATTCAAATTCCAGCACTACTGTTTTCTCAGTAAGATAGGTAACACAAGCAATCATAAATATGATTTAAAATTACAGTGGTGAGGGAACGCTTGCAATCAGTTAAGGTCTAAGTTTAGACCCTGTCCTTATTTCATCTTACAGAAGAAGGTAGAGAGGTAAAACCCTCTAATATAATACTTTGTAATTCCAGGACATATACTATTGATATTGTGATTCTTTCTGAGACATAATAACTAATTATTCAGAAAGTGTCAGAAAATAAATCCAACTCCTCCTCTAACCTTAGTCCCTAATTTAAAGGGGAAGAAAAACAGGGCTTCTTAGGATGAAAACTCCCAAGTGCCATTTAAAAATAAAAGGAACATTTCAAATAAACTTCAATCTCCTTGACAGCATACGAACAAAAACAGCAGCGATATACCAGCTTCTTCCCAAAACAAAACTCAGTGAAATTACTGAGAATTTCAGCTACTGTAATCCAACTCTGTGAAACTCTGGGGGTGTCAGCAGCTACTCAATAAAAAGGAAAACTGAAAATAGTATAAAAATGGTTCCTAATAGCAATAATGTATAGTTTTGTGGTCATTACCGGTCAGATAATAACTGGCAGTGACCTTAAAACCATGCATTATGGCTTAAGTATGGGCTAGTGCTCATTGCAGATGTGTAGCTTAGGAATAAGCAATACAATCTTGCCATAAAAGCTCAAACTGTTCCAAGTCTGGCTTTCGTGCATGGATTTTTCCCTCTCTAGTGTTGTCACACCAGGAATCTTATAATGATCTGAAAAATAGGTACCTTAGGGTAATAGTTCTATACTGAAAAGATAAATACTCGGGCCGAGGCAATCTAAAATATACACAGAGAGCGGGCTCCAGTAAGGCAGGTGAATGTTTTTACAACACAGACTCGGGTACATTTTGACCTTTTTTAAGTCTCAGCTGTCAGGAAAGCTGTAAGAATCTCACTTAATACGTTCTTCACCTCTGTGAAATGACATATCAATATTCCCATTCTGCAGATCAAAACAGTGAGGCACAGGTAAACCAGATAACCTATTGGGGAGGAAGCAATGCAATGACACTGAGAATTAACTGCTTTATAGGGCAGGCGTAGGTTCCCATAGTAAGGTCAATTTTTTTACAATTTTCTAATGTCCTCATTACAAATTCACTTGTATTTCTTTTCTGTCTCCTGTAAACTGAGGGGTTTTGCATACTTAAAATATTTTTTTCAAATGTACAGAAAATGCTGCATCTATTCTTTACTTTTTTCTTTTTCTTTCTTTTTTTTTTTTTTTTTTGAGACAGGGTCTGGCTCTGCTACCCAGGCTGGAGTACAGTGATGTGATCTCAGCTCACTGCAACCTCCACCTCCTGGGCTCAAGTCATCCTCCCACCTCAGCCTCCATAGTAGGTGGGACTACAAGCAAGTGCTACCATGTCCAGTTAGGTAATGTATTTTTGGTAGGGAGGGGTTCCACCATGTTCCCCAGGCTGATCTTGAACTCCTGGGCTCAGGCGATCCACCAGTGACCTATCCAATTTTTTTTTCAAGTGAAGCGCTCAAGAGTCTGCAGAGCCGGTGGAGACCTGCCCAACAGTGCTGGATCTGCCTCACAGCTGCAGCGTGCCATAGGTGGGTGAGCCAATATCTGTCTAGAACAGGGGTTCTCAATGGGCTGTGATTTTTGTCCCTTGGAGCCATTCTGGAGACATTTCGGGTTGTCATAACTGGAGGTGTGGCAGGAGGGGTGGTTACTGGCATCTAATGAATGTAAAGGTCAGGAGATCCACAAGAAAGTCTCCCACAGTAACGAATTATCCAGTGCTGGCCAGGTGCACTGGCTCACACCTATATTCCCAGTGCTTTGGGAGGTTGAGGTGGGAGGTTCACTTGAGGCCAGGAGTTGGAGACCAGCCTGGGTCACATAGCAAGACCCCTTTTCTATAAAAAAATTTTTTTTAATTAGCCGGGCATGGTGGCATGCGTCTTTAGTCCCAGCTACTCGAGAGGCTGAGGGGTGAGGATCACTGGAGCCCAGGAGTTTGAGGTTGCAGTGAGCCATGATGGCACCACACCACTGCACTCCAGCATGGGTGACAGAGTGAGAGAGACCCTGTCTCCAAAAAAAAAAAAAAAAAAAAAAGAATTATCCAGCCCAAATGACCATAGTGCCAAGACTGAGAAGCTCTAGTCTAGATTCCTTGCTGTTTAGAACAGACGTCTTCCTGATATTCGCACGCATCCCAGCACCTCTCCTGGTGTCTAGTGTATAGAAGACCCTCCATCAGTGCTGGCAGAGAGAATGGCCAAAGGCAGACAATGGCAAAAGGGCCAAGATTTCTTCTTTCCCTCTCTCTCTCTTTTCCCCCTGCCTGTTCCCTCTCTCTTATTTTACTCTCTGTTCTTTCTCTTTGCTCAAAATGCTACATTTGGATAATGGTTCACAGTTTCCAAAGCAGATCAGCTTATGTGATCTTCAAAACAATCCTGTAAGGGTAATATTATACCTTACTCTACACAGAGCAAAACAAAAGTTCACAAAATATAAGGAATTTGTCAAAGATCACCTAAGTGATTAAGTTATAAAGGGGAAGCTGGATGCATGTCTACCTTCAGAAACAAGTGTTCTCTCCACGTAAAAGACAACCTTTGACAGTATTTGGTTTGTTGCAAGGAGGTGGCTGGTACATCTTCTAAAATGATTCAAAACTATTCATAAGTAGTTGGGTAGTAAGAATAACATAACAGGAGGATATTCAGGCTGACACCCCACCTCTCTTTCCTGTGGTGATTGGAAGCCCAACATTCCCAGACTGAAAAAATGAAATTGTATCTTTCTTATCATTAGGCATACAAATGTCTTATTTTAAAAGCATCAGGCTATGGGATAATCTCAGGCATTATGAGGACAGAGTACAGTTGACATTGGACCCAGTACCACAAGCCATTGACCTCTGGAAGTGATGACAGACCCAACACAAGGTCAGAAACTGGTGTCAGATTGCTGGCGGCACATGACAAAATACATGTGAAATTTCCCCGTAAATTCCCATCGATTTGGCCTGGAACAGTGACAGAGTACACCCTTGTGGTCAGTGTCTGCCCTGAGCAGGCACTGGGCGAGGTAGTAAATACACAAAAGTAGTAAAAAAAGAAAACTCATAAGTGAGCTGTGTGCGTGCACACACGTATTTATAACGTCCAAAGAACTCGTCTATTTTTCTGTGCTGTGTATACACTTGCTCACACACTCTCTCTCTCTCTCTCCCTCTCTCTCTTTCACACACATGCAACACACACACACTCACACAGTTTCCTATATTTCCTGAGTTCTTTGGTGTATCAGGGCCTTTGCTAGATGCCAAAGACACAAAGATGAGTTGGCCTCCTGCATCACCCCCACAAGGCCTAATGAGGGAGACAAAGGCATATTAGCAGGTGAATCACATTACAAAAAGGCCAGTGTTCAATGAGAGATCAGAAAGCTTGAAGGACACCCATGGGGGAAGGGAAACAAATAACTCTGCCTAAAAAGGGCCAGGGAAGGGACATTGAAGCTGGGACATGAAAAACAAGAAGGAGGTTTGCTGACAGAAAAGCAAAGCGGCCTGAGGGCAGGAGGGGAAAGGCATGGAGCAGGCAGAGCCATGTGCAGGGACAGTAAGAATTTTTTTTTTTTTTTTTTTTGAGACAGTCTCGCTCTGTCACCCAGGCTGGAGTGCGGTAGCATGATCTTGGCTCACTGTAATCTCTGCCTCCCAGGTTCAAGCGATTCTCCCGCCTCAGCCTCCCAAGTAGCTGAGATCACAAGCACTCGCCACCAGGCCCAGCTACTTTTTGTATTTTTGTAGAGATGGGGTTTCACCATGTTGGTCAGGCTGGTCTGGCTGGTCTCAAACTCCCGACCTCAGGTGATCCGCCTGCCTCGGCCTCCCAAAGTGCTGGGATTACAGGTATGAGCCACCACACCTGGTCTGACAGTGAGAATTTATCTGCATGTGACTTGAGAAGAGTTTTCTTGAGATCCAGTCCTGGTCCTATGTAAGAACCTGATGAGGAAGATGGAGGTGGAATTGGAAAAAGCCTTACATGCCAAGTGAAGGAATTTAGATTATCCCCTAGGAGCCAGCACTTTTTAAAACTTTTCTGATGCTGCCCAAAGACACACATTTTACATCACAACCTAGCGCATACACACAAGTATCTATAACAGGAACAAAAAGTTCACATAACAACACTGGCCCTTTCTATGTGAAACTCACCCTGATATTTTGTATTTCATATTTTTTAATATTTGTTGCAACCCCCTAAAATGATCTCACGAGCCACAAATCAGTTGTATCCCACAGTTCTTCAAACCCTGCTATGGGCCACAAGGAGGCAAGCAGGGTGTTTTTTTAACTGGGAACTGACAAAATCAGGTATATTTAGTGTGATAATTTCAGTAACAAGGTGAAAGGGGAACTGAAGTAGGAAACCCTGGAGCTAGGGAAGCCTGCTACAAGGCAAGAGTCCAGAAAAGACATGGTATGAGTCTGAAGTAAGGCACAGACCCCGAGACGGAAAGTAGGGGCCAGGCGTGGGGGCTTACGCCTGTCATCCCAGCACTCTGGGAGGCTGAGGCGGGCGGATCACCTGAGGTCAGGAGTTCAAGACCAGCCTGATCAACATGGTGAAACCCCGTCTCTACTAAAAAAAAATACGAAAAAATTAGCCAGGTGTGGTGGCAGATGCCTGGTAATCCCAGCTACTCGGGAGGCTGAGGTGGGAGAATCACTTGAACCCAGGAGGTAGAGGTTGCAGTGAGCTGAGATCACACCACTGCACTCCAGCCTGGGTGACAGAGCAAGACTCTGTCTCAAAAAAAGAAAAAGGAAAGACAAGAAAGTAGGGCCAAGTTCTGGCCATTAAGTCACAGAATCGACTGCCGTTGGTGACTTGTTACAGTGGGGATGCAGGAGAGATTTCTAGATGGAAAGATTGATGGGATGATGTCAACACTAACTAGTATAGAGAACACAGAGAGTAGAACATGTTTGGGTGATAGGAAGTTCCCTGTTTGGACTTGGTAAATATGAGATGAATACAAGAAATCCCAGCAGAAATGTCCAGTAAATGACTGGATAGAAGGATGCAAACTCTGCAAAATATAACTGAGATAGAAACATGGATACAGATGAAATTAGCTGAAACATCATCATTAAAGCCTCCGAGTGGATAAGACCTCTTAGAGGATCAGGTGTCAGAAAAAGCAGAGAGAATAGACCGGTCACCCTGGGATCACCAACATTCAAGGACCAGAGAGAAGAACCAGAGAGACTGTCGAAGGTGCTGGAAGAAAGTGTAGTGGCAAGTGGCAGAAGGTGCTTCGTGGCCTCATCATTTTCCAACACAATACTTTCCATTCATCTCCCTACATATTTTTTTCCCGTTTCCTCCACTAGAATAAAATATGCCGCTGAATCTCCAGAAGCTAGAATAGGGCCCCTAGCACATTGTAGGGATCAATAAATATTTATTGAGTAAGTGAATGGATAAATACATAAAATCAAGCCAGGGAAGGAGAGTATTTCAAAATATGGGAGTTGTCAACCAAGGCAATTTCTTTAAAGAATCAAGAAAAAGGGCTGAAAATAGGTCATTAGATTTGAAAATTAGGTTGTTGGGAACCTTAGCAAGATCCATTTCAATAACATGTTGGGATAAAAGCGAAATGGTTATGGCTTCAGGGAAAATGGGGGTGAGGTCATGAGTTGCAAAGGAGTAGGAAGAAATGTCAAGAGAAGGTTAATTTGGAGGAAGAGAGATGAAAGCAATCAGAGATCATGTATAGACTCAGGTGAATAAGCCAGAGGAAAGAAAGTGAAGTTAAAAGAGGGGAAAAGCAAAATCGTAAGGTAGCGGTAAAGGTGGAAGGGGTTAGGAAGTCCGGTATACAGGTGAAGAGGTTGACCTTAATAAGCTTTGTCTGTAACAGAAAAGAAGAGGAGGAGAAGATGTGCCTGCCATGGGTGATAAGGATCTTTTTCTCTCTCTCTATGAAAGATGAGGCAAGATTTTCTGCACAACCTGCACAGGGTGAGGGAGAGCTCATTTTGGATGTGCTGCCATCAGGGATTGGAAGGTAGCTAACCGGGGAGAGCAGAACGATTTCATGAAGCACCAAAGAGTTAGCGCAAATCAGATAGCCTGACTTCATACGGTGTCAATCAGCACGGTCATGGAAGTCCCTTTAGCGATGCATAGAGCCCCAGAGCAGAAGCAGAGAAAAACAAACTGGACTCACCCGGTGTCCAGAGCATGGTCTAATGAGAGGTGCCCTAGAAGAAAGCCTCCCTTTCTTCTCTGCCCATAAGCACAGTTAGCTCCAGTCTTAGCCCCACTGGATGGGGTTGTGTGACCCTGAGTGTGTCACCATACCTCTGTAAGTGTCTTGTCTACAACTGGGGACTGTAATATCTTTCTAGTCTCACTGGCTTGTGGTGGGGCTCCAATCAGATAATTGATTTGAATAACTGTTACCAACTCCTAAATGCTGCTCAGGTGGCCGCCTCGCAGTTCCCCTGAACCAAACTTCTGCCATCTTTCATAATGCAGTTCTGGGAAGACACACCAGCCTCTACCAGGCACCTGGCAATCTCTCTTTTTGCCCCATGGGTGTCATATTTTTGACCTATAAAATAAGAACAATTTTCAGAGGAGACCCTAAACTCGTTCAGTATCTATTTAAATTACTTCCCCATGAAAAGAACTTCTGCCGACTCTAATGCCTTAGAGATGGAACCAGGGAGACAGAAATTTGCTTTTGTTAGCGGACTTCATAATTACATGGAGATATGTCCACCTGGGTAATAGCTAATGGGTTTTTTTAAACTTTTTATATAAATATTTCAGTTTCCTTCCCTGCTAGATTGACTTTTTCTCAATATTAATTGCCTCCATAGTCTTAGTCTATAGCAACATTTCCAACCACTGTCCCTGTATGTTTTATTTCCTTCTCAGGAGGCTGCTACTGGATGACTTCATTTAAATTTTTTAATACCATGAATAAATATTACCTTACTTCGCTCTGGGGGGACAGGCAATTCTCTGGAGGGAGACTGTCGACTCTTCAGCAGTTTACTTCATGAAATAGGTTACTGGGTTTTATTCCGGCCTACAAGTTTCATAAACTAGGAAAATCCCCATCTCTTTTAACCCATGCTAATTATCATTATCTGCAGGAGGGGCGTATAAACCCTCATTTTAAAAGCTCCTTTCTACAGGCTTTGAGTTTATGAATGATGTCTCTTGCCTAAAGGATTATTTGACAGCCTTTTAGATAACAACTTTCCTCTCCTTGTTGATTCATAGATACCACATGACAGGGTAATGTGGGATGCTATGTTGCAGCCATAAATTACTCCTTTTTCATCATCTCTCTCCTCTACCAATGCAGAGGGTCATCTTAGGCCCCCTATACTTTTTAAATAAGCTCTAACTCCTCATCATTCCTGAGCACGTGTTCTGTTCCCTGGATAGCCCGATTTTTATTGCTGAAACTCAAGAAGCTATTAAGTCTCCTCAACCTGGCAGGGCCCCAGGACCAGATGGTGTTCTCCTGGTTCTTATAAAGCCTTTATTAACAAAATGACACCACAAGCCTCGCTGGCCACCATAATGACTGCTTTTTCCACCCACGGAAGACCCTAGCTGGGGAGGACAACCTGTTGATTGCTATTCTTGTCATCATCGTCAAAACATCTTGCCATCTCCATGTTGCCATGAATTCTTTTCTGATCCTTTGCAGGGTACTGATTAGAACTGCTCTCTCTATCCAAAAGAGGAAAGAAAGAAAGGAAAGAAGGAAGCATTTAAACTAATGAGAGGTATAAACAACAGATGACAGAGGGGGCTTTGCTATGAACTCACCACCTCTCACATGGATTTTTAACAGTTTGGCAGTGATGAGGCCCCCTCAGGAAAGTTGGATCTGTTCACTGCTAAGCTAGAATCATGGGATTTTCACGGAGGATTTGCTTTCAGACTGAGGTAGCTTTTCATCGTGAGCTGATGCAGCATGCCACATGTGACTCTGAGTGTCACAGCTATATCAGGGTGCCCGGGAGAGCTGAGGGAGTCAGTAATGGAATATAGAATTTCTCACCTCTGGATCACTAGTTCAAATGCAAAAGGCCATAAAAAGCCGTTATCTTCTGGCGGACTCAGTGAAAGTTTCCAGGCGATATCAGCTGCTACAAATGGCACTCGCATGACAAATGCTCGGTGCACGGGGTCTCAGGGTGGGGCCTGGAAACTCATGCTGTCTAAGGTCATGGTCGGCTTGGGAAAGCAAAAGGCTCAGACAGAATAAGTGGCCCCTTTCCACCTGTTCTGTGGTCTCCATGGGGAATGGATTTTGCCAACGTCAGATCGTTCATAAGCACAGATTGCCCCTCGATGCACTGTTGGGATTTCTTTAAAAATTCAACAGCTTCACTCTCGCTCTCACCTAATTCTTTTGTCCATTCATGACAGACCCATGGAAACCTTCCAGATTCCTCCAAAACTCAGCCACTTCGTGGGGAGAATGGGTGCTGTCAATGACAGCTGCCCGTGCATTTTGTTCAGAAATGTTAACACACCAGGGAATTTTCTCAGCCCTGGCACTTTACAGCTTAGGACCTTTTCTTGCTGAATACTTAAGTTATTTCTGGAAAAATAACTTTTATTTCCAAAGAAATATGGCAGGTGACACAGAAACGTCCCTTCTTGTTTATTCACTGTCTGTCGTAAGGTTGGCTCTCTTTGCTTTAACTCTTTTTCCTCTTTCTTCACCCTGCTGGGCTTCTCCTGCCCCTTTCTGGGATCTTCTCTAGAAATACAGCCCTATACCTAGACCTCAGTTCCTGCCTTTGAAGGCAGAACTGTTCTTCCCTCAGGTGGTATTAGAAGGACAGTGAAGCACCTGGAACTCATCCTACCTGTATCACCGAGGGCCCAGCAAGAAGGCTGATAATGGCACAATGACATCATAAATTACATAAATTAATGCTCTGCCCTCCAGTTGCACTGGCATTTGCTCACTTCTGCAGACAGGCCATGCCCTTGCCCACACTGGGTCTTTGCACAAGCTGTTTCCCCTGCATGGAAGCCCTTCCTACTTGCTGTGCCTAGTAAACTCCTGTTTTCTCATCAGATCTCACCTAGATCATGGCTCCCTGCAGGAAGCTCTCCCCGAGGCTCTCACAGATCGGGGACTTAACATGTTTGTGACTCAGACAAATGTCTATCTCCTCCACTAGATTACAAGCTCTAGAAAGGTGAGACAACCTCTCCTCATTTCACTGCCTCACCTTTGAATCCCAGAGCTAAGCCCACAGCTGGCACATTTTGAGCACCCTGTAGATAGGAGTCGAATGAACCAATCATTTCATTTAACGTTTACAACGACCCCACTAAGAGGTGATTTTTTTAAATTTCCATTTTACTAACAAAGATGCTGAGGTCCAAGGAAGACAAATCACTTGCCCTAAACCACACAGCATATAAGTAGGCAAAAGCAAGATTTGAACTTGAGACCAAGAGATGCCCAAGTCCTGCTTTTTCTGCAATTTAGTTATGACCCTGCTACCAGGCCTCAGTCACTAATACTGAGCTGTTAAAAAAATAAGTGTGAAATGTCTCAGCTCCGTTGTGTACCACTCTTGTTTGTCAGTTTAGCAGCGTGGGCTACTAGGTTGCATCCACCCAACTCTATACACATGAGCCACTGTCACTCCTCAGCCACTATTCCACTGAGCCAAATTAAGCCTCTAATTCCTCATATTGCATATTCCTTAGATATTCCCCATCAATATAATGTTCCCAGCCAGGATAAAAGTGAGGCCAGTGAGATACTGGACTTGGATACCACACTTAATGGGTCACCAAAATCTCAGTAAGCAAGACAGTATTTCAGTGCAATGTATAAATTTGACACCAAAAAATTGATGATGAGCAAAATGTCAAAATTTGAAATAAAGACAGGATGGGTGTGACTGATTTTTCCACTGCCTCAGGCTCCAATGTGGCTCGACACAACACCGCTCCGTGCAGCTCACAGAGGTGGCCGACAAGTTGACATCTATAAGCCATCCCATAGCCCTAGTCACAGAACTGACATCGATTGGCCACCCCAGAGCCCAGGTCACAGAGCTAATATCTATTGGCCATCCCAGAGCCCAGGTCGTAGAGCTGACAGTGATTGGCCACCCCAGAGCCCAGGTCATAGCCAGGAGTGTCTGGCTGGCTGGCTCTAGGGAGACCTCAGCCGAGCATCGGGAACACATGGGTATTTTATTTGCCAACATGTGATCATGTTTGTTCCTCCCCATTAGATGTGAAACTCCAAACCTGAAAGTCACAATTTCTCCCTTTCTTTCAAGACTGGGCTTTTGTTTATTCAAGTAATAAGCAAATACGCATGGCAATGTCAGATTGGGATACAATCTTTGAAGGAAAGACAAGGGATAATGAAGGACTGCTTCATGGCACAGCCTCAGGGACCACCTCTAGCCCTGTGTTCTGTGGGAACAGCAGCCCCTGGAGGCGAGGAGGCCACAGCTCTAGGGTACAGATGGACAGAAATGGAGGTTCCCAGTGGCCACGTTAGCTGGGGTGGTCAGGGAGGTGCTCTCCAAGGAAAGGACAGATAGCTGAACACCTGAAGGGCAGACATGAGCCAGCTCAGCGCTGAGGGAACAGGGGGGATCCTAGGGCTGCCATAGGCTTGGTGCCCAAGATTTAGAAGGGAGACGTGAGCAGCCGGACACAGTGACCCAGGTAGAGAGGTGCAGGAGATGAGGCTGGCAACCCCTCAGGGCTCTGAAGACTTTGTGAAGGACTTTGAGTTAATTCTGTAAGTAAGGGAAAGGCACAGGTTTTTTTGTTGTTGTTGGTTTTTTTTTTTTTTTAGTTTTAGTTTTTTGGGGTATTTTTTTTTCTTTTTTCTTTTCTTTTTTTTTTTTTTTTTTGAGATGGAGTTTTGTTCTTGTTGCCTAGGCTGGAGTGCAGTAGTGCAATCTCAGCTCACTGCAGCCTCCATCTCCCAGGTTCAAGTGGGATTACAGGCACCCACCACCACATCCAGCTAATTTTTTGTTTCTAGTTTTTTTGGTTTTTTTGGTTTGGGTTTTGGTTTTTAAGTAGAGAAGGGGTTCCACCATGTTGGCCAGGCTGGTCTCGAACTCCTGACCACAGGTGATCCACCCGCCTCGGCCTCCCAAAGTGCTGGGATTACAGGCCTGACCCACTGTGCCCGGCCCATAGCAGGGTTTCAGCTGAAGAGTGGCTGGCCCATGCTCACTCTGGTGATGAATAACTGCAAGGAGCATCACAGAAGGGACAGATCCAGCAAGAGGACACAGCAGAGTCCAGGATTGGACCAGGGGTCGCCAGGGAGATGGAGAAGGATAACCTGACTCAAGACCTAATCCAGAGGTAGCACTGATGACAGCCCTTGGGGATAGGTTTGATGTGGAGGAACAGGAAAAGGGAGGATGATCCTTCTGTTTCACCTCACACAACAGGATGGAATTGCTGGGGTAATAAAAGACTGAGTAAGAAACAGATGTGAGAGTTGGGGTTGGAGTGAAGGGACCATTATCCCATTCTCTCCAGAGCAGGGATTTTCCACCAGAGGCGAGGGTGTGATACTAGAGAAGAGAATACATTTCTGTGGATAATGCCCATACCACTGGCTGAAAACAATTATCCAAAAGTTGAGTCTCCATCAATCCTCCCACTTGTGTCTCACTCATGGCAATAAAGTTTATTCCCAATAATAATATTGCAATATTTTATTCATCATCCTTATGTTTTAGAATTACCATAGCAGTGAAATTTATATGCAACAGCATTATTACAATTTTCGGCTACTAATGAAATTATTGTTTCTGTTTGTGATGTGTTTTGGCGCTATAATGATAAACATTTCCTCTCAAAAATACCACTGCAATGTTTATGTTCTCAAAACCTGCCATAAATGACAAATTACAGAATGCCTTTGAGCAGTTAAACTCTCTTCTTGGAAAAGCTGGGCTTCTCATTGCTATCATGGTGGGATCTGAGTCCGTTAGTGAAAGGGATTTGAAATACAAAAGGTTGAAATTCATAGTCTAGTATACTGCCTTCCAAATATTTTTGACCCTGTGTCTCATTAGTCAAATAAAAAAATAAAGTGGAGCACATACCCCCAGAATGTATTTTTTAATTTATCATATAATGGAATGGAATCTATTATATAATTTATTATAAATTAGACTGCACTAATATATTATGCACATTATAACACAAACCAAAAGGTACTGGAAAAGGGTGAGATATAAAATAAATCGACATAAAAATTCCAGTGTCTCCTTCCCTCTCCCCACAGCTTTGCAACCCCCTGGTAAATGTTCTGCAGTTTGGAAAGCACAGCCCTAGAATATTGTCCTCCCTGCATTTCCACACCCATCTCTGATTCTTCTCCATCCTTCTCCTTCTTTAAGAGAAGAACTGATGCAATAATGGCTTTCCAACCCCTAAGGCTAAACGCAGCACCCTAAGGAAAGGCTCAGGTGAGAGGAGGTAAGAGAACCATTTTCATCTGTTTTAAACTTGGGGGCTTTGAATGAGTTCAAATGAACAAAGGGCTTTGTAGTTAATAAGACCAAGTCTGAAAACCGCTGCTCTACTGAGCAGCTAGGACTTATGCTTGCCAGTTAGAAGTCATTGGTATGCTCCCTTCCACTCTCTGCACTTGCTATAATTTTTTTTCTGTAATCTTCACTTCTTCCAGGTTCAAGGTTAAAAGTCATTCAAGGAGTACCCACTGACTATTTATAATATTTAACTGGTATTGGGCAGACTGTCATACCTAGGGACTATATGGCCACCATCTGGGTACTACCAGCAACTGCTTTCACGTGAAAAAAAGATTTCCAGAAGAAATGGGAAGAATTCCAAGACAGCATTAGAAAGCATCTCAACAGTAGGCACAGGGATTCTGCGGTAGCTCTGTAGAGACTTCTGTTATAACCATTCTGATCTTTGCACATCAAAAATCCAAGATAAATCCTGATAAAATGACCAGTTGATGGTTATACAAATAGGCTCTGGGGTTCTAGGCTTGGATTTACTATGATTTTACTGTGCATTCATGGGAACATGACTCAACCCTCAGAGCCAAATCCCTTAAGGTCCAAGAAGGAGACTCTTCCTCCAAAAGGAATTCTTCCAAAAGAGAAGCCAAAGCAGTGCCTTGCTCTAATTTCTCTCTTCATTATTCAACCTGTTTTGGAGAATCTTCCTAATCTTTTAATCCCTGTTCAAATCCCTTGCCCTATATTAAGCACAAAAAGAGGTCTCCTTCTTTTCTCTGAGTCCCTATAACAATGATTATGTGTGCAATTTGTTTCACAATTAATCCTAGGAGGTCTACGTATTGTTGTTCTGAGCTGTTATCTCAATGTTGTGGTGGTGGTGGTGGTGAACTTTTCATACATCCCTCCAGTGTTCAGAGGTGGACCAGAAATATCACCAGGGCAGGAAACTCTTCTACATCTTCCTACAGGGGACAACATGGGTTCTGGCACATAGTAGGTGCTCAGGAGACATTTGTTGAATTTTTCTTTCAAGCTCCTCATCGGTTTTTTCCTTTAATTCCCATGGAAGGGAAGAGCAATACCAACCCCATGGAGCTGGGCTGAGATTCAGCCAGTTCACACAAAGTACAGAGCGTGGCACACGGCAGGCCACAGTTGGAAACTGACACATGCCTCCCACCGACATATTTATTTCAGAGTGTTCATTACTTTTCAGATTTCTTGGCCGGCCGCAGTGGCTCACACTTGTAATCCCAGCACTTTGGGAGGCCGAGATGGGTGGATCACTTGAGGTCAGGAGTTTGAGACCAGCCTGGCCAACATGGTAAAACCCTGTCTCTAATAAAAATAAAAAAATTAGCTGGGCATGGTGGCGCATGCCTGTAGTCCCAGTTACTCGGGAGGCTGAGGCAGGAGGATAATTTGAGCTGAGGAGGTCAAAGCTGCAGTGAGCAGAGATTGCACCACTGCACTCCAGCCTGGGTGACAGAGTAAGACTCTGTCAAAAAACAAAAAACAAAAAACAAAAACCTCTTATTTAATTGCCAACATTTAAAAATCAGGAAATTTCATACACACACAAAATCAAACCAGCCAACCTGGAATCTGCTTCTGTTAAAAACTCAGCACTCATCACTGATGCAGCATGTCTACCTAGCAGCAATTGATGGAGAAGCAGCTGCTAACCCCCGGAAAAGCATACGTTTTTCTGGCTCACAGGTTCCCCACTATTCCCAAGCAATCTAACACAATATTAAGCTAAGATTTGCAATAACATAAAAACTCTTGTTTCTTATAAACAGTCTTCAGTTCATCAGTTGTTTGTTAGAGAGATACTGTGGAATGGTGGGGACTGTGACAAAGGGACAAATACAAGCTCCAGTCATCACCCACCCAGAATGTCATCCTGCCTGGCTCCTGTAGTCACAGAAGTATTCCACCCTAGCAGGTGCTTACGAAATGATAGCTTCCTGACCACTTCTTCTTCTAGCTTTGATTTATTCTGTCTTGTAATAACCTAATTGTTTCTGTGTCCTTTCATTTCCCTTTCTGATTTGTATTCCCCTGCCCCTTTCTGCCCATGGGGTGCTGCTGGGAGGACATCAGAATCAGACCTTACCTCATTCTCAGAGTCTAAGCTACTGCAGTCTGACTGCTGAAGAGCAAGTAAATGAGCAGGACCGTCAGGGCCAGAAGTAGGGAAGAGGTGCTACCCGGAACAAAATTCACTCCTGAGGCATGTTGCAGGACATAGGAGGAGGGACAGCCACCCTGAATGTCCTGTTGCTGCCCCAGCCCAAGACTGGCCTCACATCTGTCATCCCTACAGCCCTGGCTATCATCCAAAAAAAAAAGGAAAGAAGGAAATAGGGAGGGAGGAAGAAACAGAAGGAAGAGGGGAAGAAGGAAGGGGAGGGAAGGAAGAAAGGAGGAAAGGAGGAGTGGAGGGAAAGGGTGGAAGAAAGGAAGGAGAAAGAAGAGAAAGGAGGGGAGGAGAAGGGAGGAGAATCTCTGAGCTCTCAACAACATGCTCCTCAGAGAGATGGTTCTTAGCTCAAGAGCATGCTGCTACCTGATTTAAGCAAAGCTACAAACGCAAAATGCAGCTTGTCCTTAAAATTCAGTAGCATCAGAATGAAAAAGAAATGCTACGCCGAGTTGTGACATTTAAGTGGTCATGCATTTTTCAACGTATCAGTTATGCAAAGATGTTTATATTCATTTTCTCCTTGGCCGTGTTTCATTTAAATGGAGTGGCAAAAAGTCTTCAAAAAGTTTAATTAAATAAATCAGAATCATGGAAATCAAAGTTAACTGAAATAGACTTCAGAGTTCAAAAAAAAGTAGAAATATAAATTACATAAATAATAACAGAAAAATAAAAGCAGATGAGTAAACTAAATAAATATTCTTGTTATCTCTACCTCTTGCTGTTTCACCTCCAAGTGTATTTTTATCTTGTATTATATTTCTAAAAACTCAAAAAGAAAAATGTCAGCAGATGACACCATGAAAAGGTTCATGGGTTGCTGAGTTAATCTAAAACCTTTAGCAGTAAGGGGAAAAAATCTTCATTTAAAGAGGCAATTTATTTTTAAAAAAATGTGGGGCTGCATGGATAGTTTTAATTCATAATCTTACAAGCATGCAAAATGAAGTTCAAAAAGGTCTCATGGAAACCCCAGATAAATTTAAGATCATCCATTTCATTCCTATGTTCATAAATAACAGTTTTAATATGTAAGATAATGACAGCAACAATAATGACCTTAACTTGAGTAATCCATTTGTTGACAGCAGGTGATAATTCGGCCTTCCTGATAGTAATCTGTTTTTTGGCAAACAAGAGAGAGGGCTATCTGCCACATACATTTATTTTTATGGGGAGGACATGTTTTATAAAGCTGAATATGGGACAGTACAGGTGTGGAATTAATTGTCCAAGTTGCAAAATATGTTAGAGATGGTATGCTAAATCTACGGCACACAGTGGCCCTGACATGATTAAATGTTCACTTCTATTAAGTAACCACGAGCCTGTATTTCCAATTATGGTGGTGAACTGCTTTCTGCTGAGTGGATTAGCTTAGTACTTCATTCTGCTGGTAGTTTTATGATCTGAGATCTTTAATTTTCCCAATTCAACTCTTAGGGCCACAAAGACAAGCTGCCTGACTTTTAAATAATATATTCCCCTTTTAAATTTCTGCCTTCTACCATTTCCTAGGAGCGCCATTTCCTGTCACCATAATTATAATAATTTGTATGTAGTTCCTGGGATCACATTTCTAATTGAGTCCTAAATTGGTTAACCTCATGAAGTTATTAATATGCTTTTTTAACCTGCACAAATTATATATTTGTCTGGTTGGTCAAATAACGTTCATCATTACACACATTCCTTACCTCTCTTCCTTCAGTTTTAACGTCACTATTTTAGTTTGAAAAATGTATGGGTTTTTTTTTTTTAATAATACACCACAAATTTAAGAACCGTAAAGAGTAGGGAAGGAAGGTCCAGTCCAGTGAACAGTGAAAGCCCAGGCTCAGCAGAATGGGAGATGACATCACACCTGAACACCAGGAAACAGCTCATCTGGCTCTGGCACTGGGGAAGGGAGAATGTGGAAACATAAAGGTGGGAACTGAAAGCACAGGCAAGAATGACCAGGTCATGGAGGCTGTGCCGAGTGTTGGAAACCACACCAAAGGCAATGGTACCCACCAGAGGGCTTTTTGTTTTTGTTTTTATTTATTTATTGAGACAGAGTCTTGCTCTGTCGCCTAGGCTGAAGTGCAGTGTCGCAATCTCGGCTCACTGCAATTTCTGCCTCCTGGGTTCAAGTGATTCTCCTGCCTCAGCATCCTGAGTAGTTGGGATTACAGGTGCCTGCCACCACGCCCGGCTAATTTTTTTTTTTTTTTTTTGTAAAGATGGGGTTTTACTATGTTGGCCAGGCTGGTCTCCAACTCCTGACTTTGTGATCCGCCTGCCTCAGCCTCCCAAAGTGCTGGGGTTACAGGCTTGAGCCACCGCACCCGGCCCCCACCAGAGGGTTTTTAAACAAGGAATTACCACAGCCGGATTTGTTTTAGAAACTTTGTTTTCAGGTGGTTCAATTAAGAGTCTACTACACTTGCCCAAGCAAAAAACAAACAATGAAAGCAAGGAGTAAAGTTGTCGCAAAATGGACAAGTCAGCTTTGAGAGTAATTTCTTTGTTGTTGTTGTTGTTGTTGTTGTTGTAGAGACAGAGTCTCATTATGTTGCCCAGACTGGAGTGCAGTGGCACAGTACAGGCAGCCTCCGCCTCCCGGGTTCAAGCGATTCTCCTGCCTCAGCCTCCCAAGTAGGTGGGACTACACGGGCACACACCACCACATCGGTTAATCTTTGTATTTTTAGTAGCAACAGGGTTTCGCCACATTGGCCAGACTGGTCTCAAACTCCTGACCCCAGGTGATCCGTCCCCATTGGTCTTCCAAAGTGCTGGGATTACAGGTGTGAGCCACTGCACCCGGCCCCCACCAGAGGCTTTTTAAACAAGGAATTGCCACAGTCAGACCAGTGTTTTAGAAAATTTGTTTTTAAGTGGTTCAATTAGGAGTCTACTGCACGTATCCAAGCAAAAAAAAAAAACAACAACAATAAAAGCTAGGGGTAAAGTTGTCCCAAAGAGAACAAGTCAGCTTTGAGTATCATTTCTACACCCAAAGAGCCTACAGTCTGGACTGGAAGATGAAGCAACACAGTGAAACAGAGAACAGTACAGGGTCCTGCATGAGCCACTGCAAAAGAACATCACAGAAGGTGAGAGACGGATGTAATTTAGAAAGTCAGGATTGGCCTCCTAGCAAAGACCAGCTTAAACTTGAGAAGAAGTGATTCAGGGGATAGTAGCCTGGGTGAGTATTAGATGAGCAAGTGAGTCTATATCTGCTTGAAAGAACAAAGAGACAAAAGCCAGGTGCAGTGGCTCCGGCCTGTAATCCCAGCAATTTTGGAGGCAGGCAGATGGCTTGAGCCCAGGGGTTTGAGACCAGCCTGAGCAACATGGTGAACCCTGTCTCTAGAAAAGATGTAAAAATTAGGTGGACGTGGTGGCACACACCTGTAGTCCCAGCTGCCCGGGAGGCTGAAGTGGGAGGATTGCTAAGCCCAGGAGGTGGAGGTTGCAGTAAGCTATGATCGCGCCACTTGCACTCCAGCCTGGGCAACAGAGCAAGACCCTGCCTCAATAAAAAAGAGAGAGAGAGAGAGAAAACCACAGCTACTTGAGCATCCCTACACTGACCTGACAGTCCTGAGCAGTGCTTCACATTGAAGTAGTCATCTCAGCAAATCCTCTATGGCTAATCCCTCAGAGTCTCCAAAAATGTTAAGACCATCACCCCAATCATCAAGGAACAAACCCTCTGTGGTCAGTGGCATTCACAGGTGTGAATAAGATCTCAAGACTGATTGTTTTTCTATACTGAAGACTTATCTAATGTCTCTGCTCTGACTGGTCTTTCATTCAAACGTTTCCTAAATCATGTGTCAGTAAGGCTGTGTGGATACAAAATCGATATCTTCACAATTCCTTTCTGTCTATTCTGATGACACAACCAGATTGTCAGTACTGGATTCATGTATTTTACACAGGCCCTGTTCGGAATACACGCAGTGGGTTTTCTGATTATTATAAAATAATAACAATTTTCATGCAGTGGATTCAATTCTTCCAAACCTCTCAGGAAACATGTTGGTATATGTGAAGCTTTGCACTTAAAGTATTTCAGAGGGTAAGTCAAGAGCACATCTGTAGCTCCTTTAATCTGGGTGGGGCAAGAGAGGACATGAAAAGGATCAGAAAATCCCACCATTATACATTTCTGGGTCTAGTGGGCAGGAAGGGGATGCCTTCATTTGCCAAATGTGTTCTGAGAATCTGGAGAACATTGCTGGTTAAAAGATACTTATTCAGGCCAGGCACAGTGGTTCACGCCTCTAATCTCTGCACTTTGGGAGGCTGAGGTGGGTGGATCACTTGAGGCCAGGAGTTCGAGACCAGCCTGACCAACATGGTGAAACCCTGTCTCTACTAAAAATACAAAATTAGCCTGGTGTGGGGGCATGTGCCATAGTCCCAGCTACTTGGGAGGCTGAGGCAGAAGAATCACTTGAACCCGGGAGGCAGAGATTGCAGTGAGCGGAGATCGTGTCATTGCACTCCAGCCTGCACAACAGAGCAAGACTCTGTCTCAAAAAAATATAAATATAAATACAAATAAAAAAGGCATTCATCCATTCAATATAATTGAAATTCTGAGTGGTGAGGCAGGTTTATCTCAACGGGACCTTGTTCTGGAACTTGGCATACTCCAAAGCCAAGATAAGAAGGACGGTCGAATTTCCCCACGTCTTTACCAACAGCTGTCTTTTATTTTTTGTTTTTTACTTTTTTATAATAGCCCTCCTAACAGATGTGAGGTGGTATCTCATTGTTTTGATGTGCATTTCCCTGATGATTAGTGCATTTGAGCACCTTTTCATATACCTGTTGGCCATTTGTGTGTCTTCTTCAGAGAAATGTCTATTCAAGTCTTTAGCCTGTTTTTAAATAGGGTTATTAGGTCTTTTGCCATTGAGTTGTAGGAGTTTCTACATATTTTAGTTCCTTCAAGGGGAAAAAGGAGACAAAGACTATTTTAGCAAAGTAACAATAGAGAGATGTGCTAACGGCCAGAGGAAAAGAAAAAGTCTCTCACAGAGCAGGTGAAGTGGAAAACATTAAACTTTTTTTTCTTTCCTCGATGGAGTCTTGCTCTGTCATCCAGGTTGGAGTGCAGTGGCGCGATCTTGGCTCACTGCAACCTCCACCCCCTAGGTTCAAGAAATTCTCCTGCCTCAGCTTCCTGAGTAGCTGGGATTACAGGTGCCTGCTACCACGCCTGGCTAATTTTTTGTATTTTTCAGTAGAGACGGATGTTTCGCCATGTTGGCCAGGCTGGTCTTAAACTCCTGATGTCAGGTGATCCACCCGACTCAGCCTCCATAAGTGCTGAGATTACAGGCGTGAGCCACCACTCCCGGACTGAATTTATTAATGCTAGAGAACTGTCTCACAACTTTGCCTTACTTTACAAGTGAAAACCTGCCTACTGAATCAAAGACACCCCTTTCTAGAGAAGGCCCTCAGCCTCTGGCAGCATCTTCTATCTGGCTGCTGCTACTCCAAGATGGCCTTCCTCCAGCCCGCCCTTAGAGACACCCTGGAATTCTCTAGAACTCTCCACAGGCCAGGCCAGCTGCTGAGCCCCAACAGAGCCTTCTCCAAGAAGTAACTGTTAACACTCTCCTCCCTCCCCTGCCAAGTGATCCCAAGGCTCTAGAGAAACAGAAGATGGCTCTTCACATTCGACACGTCCATCATTGCCCTGCCCAGCTCTGCTGAGTACACAGGGGACCATCATCACCGACCAGGGGCTGAGCCAAACAGAGCTGCCCTCCAGAAAAATGGAACTAAGTCAACCAGAGAAGGCACACAGGAGAAGTGAGACAATCAGGGAAACTGAGGAGCCCAGGGATGTGGCACTGGAGCTGAAAAGGTGATGATGTGGAAGCAGGGCTGGCAGCCATTGGGCTGAACCTCAGGCTAGGTGAGTCAGTGCAGAAAGGGGCTCCTAGGAAGGGGAGGGTCAGCAGTCTTGACCTTGCCTCTGCAGAGCCCAGTCCCACTTCACAGGAGATGTGGCTTCACCTCACTTTCTCACCTTGGAGTCCATGATGTGTCTGAATCCTTGTCATGCATCTGCTGTCCAGTTGAGTGGGTTTCCTCCTTGCAAACAAAGGAACCTGAACAAAAACAAAGGACAGGGACCACGTCCCTGGGCTCCTCAGTTTCCCCAGTTGTCTCACGTACCCCACATATACACTCAACCCACCTCTGCCCCATTTAGGTCCTAAACGTTAGGAGGAAACATCGGCATGAAACAGTCCCAGAAGCCATCCCTTCCCACAGAACAACAGCAGGCAATGGCCCGCAGCATCTAGAGACTTCATCACCAAGCCCTTCAAGCCAGGCAATCAATCATTCTGCTCCATAACTAACAAAACACAGGTTTGCTTATTTAGATATTAAAACACGTATTTTTAAAAACACCAGAGGGTTCCCAAGAGTACACAGAGAGTGTCCACTGCAGTGCACCCTTCTCATCTACAACTGAATTCCAGCTCCTCACAAAGAACCGTGGACATCTGCCCTTAATGAGCTACTAAACTTTTGTCACGCTAGATTTTCTTAAATCTTCCCTTTAACTCAAGCAAACACTATTTTCCTATATAACTGAATCTATCGTTGCTCCACACTTTACAATAATCTAACTTGATGAAACAGCCTTGGCCCAGGAGGCTGTTTAACGTTTAAGGAGCCCACGTCAAGTTGATCACTTGCACTTCCTACCAAATACACAGATGTCCCTAGAATGCTGGTAAGCAGAGGCAGCGGCCCACACTCTTCTTTGTTTAGGTGAATGCCTCTCCATCTTTAGTCCCTGCCCTACCATCCATCTCTGCTGCTTTACGCAAGAGCCCCTCACTTTCCTCCTGATTCATTCTTGTTCTTGTTACAGCCCATCCTCTTTGAAGCTGTCAGAGTGATCTTTGAAAAACATAAATCAGGCCATGTCCCTCCCATGCTTTAAAATCTCCACTGGATTCCCACATCACTGAAAATAAAGTCTAAACTCCTCACATCACCCACAGTATGGAGGGACCTGGGGTCTTATCATCTCTGACCTTATCTTAGACCACAGCCTCGAACTCTCCCAGCTGTGGCCACATGGGGAGTTGCTTCCCGCCTGGCCTCTGCCTGGAACACCACCCAGAAGATTGAAGGTTAATCACGACCTTTCCAGGGAGACCTCCTGTGACCACCCCTAGTCTGAATACCCCTCCCTGCATATCTCACACACGCCTCCATTGAAACCATGCCTATCAACTTTATAAAATTAGGGAAGAAGGGAGGCGGGGAAACAAAGATAAATCAAGCTTGCAGCACATGCAACATGAATCATGAGGTCTGCCTGCTCTTAGATCTGCTTCCTCATAGTTGTTGGTGCCTATTGCCTCAGAATCACATAGCACACATAGACCCTGTTACAAGATTATAGTTCCCCTTAACTGCTCTACAAGTAAAAACTTGAACATCATAAAATGTTGTTTTCCCTTTGGGATGTTCTTTCAGGTCCCGCATACCAGTGAAACTACTGACATCAGCTGGTCTGCAGGACCCCACAAGAGCTGACTCACCAACGAAGGCAATTTCCATGTCTCAATGATTTCCTGTCCCTTATTCTAACCAATCAACGACCCCAATTTTCTAGCCCCTCACTCTCCATGAGCTGCTTAAAAACCCAGCCCAGAACTCCTTGGGAGATGGATTTGAGGGTCTTCTATCATCTGCTCACTCGGCTCCCTGCAGCCATTAAACTCTTTCTCTGATGCAAACCCTGCTGTCTCAGTGTAATTGGTCTGTTCCTGTGCAGCAGGCATAGGAAACTGTTGGTCCTATAACACTTCCTGTCGCTGATCATTGTCTATCCCATCACATGATCTTTTTGGAATCTTCATAGTACTTCTCACTTTCAGAAATTATCTTGTAACTGCATTCAATTTTGTTGTTTTATTCTGTCTCTACCTGCAAGATTATAAATTCCATCAAAGCCAAGGCCTTCCTTTCTTGTTCACTGCTGTATGTCCAAGTTCTAAAACAATGCCTGGCACATGATAGAGCCTCCAAAAATATTTATTGGAAGAACAATCCTCTGACTTGAGATTGAAAGAGTTACAATTTTTCAGGTAGTTTTGCACAAAAGACTTTTGTCCTCCATTTATAAGTCTCAAGTACTAATTTCTACTTTAATATTACTTCTTCCACTGATACTAGAAATAATAGTCATCATCTGATTTTGAAATACCACTCTATATTAAATACCTAAGTAATCTGCATTTATTATAGGTCAACCAAAAAAGAACTGGATATTACCTCTCTCCTATAATTGGATTGTATTTTCTGAAGAATCATGTTATTCTGGAGTTTTACCTTCTAATTTTCTTTTGTATTACATGTTTTTATTCCCTGCAAATAAATGGGCAGTTTTTTTCCATTTTGTGTGCAAATCAGGAAAGAAATATTTAAATCAGACAACAGCTTTCTAGAAATGACCTAACTGGTGTATATTAGAGCATAGGGCTTCTCAACAAAGAAATAAATGTGTTGTTCCTAGAAAATATTTTATCGAAACTTACCCCATCACCAACATGGTCTGTGGGAACAAGTCCAGAAGAGGATGAAGAAACAAATGACTGGGTCAAGTGGACATTGTGGTTCCCCAAAAATGGTCTCTCATAAACATGGTTAGCATCTGTTCATATGTGCCACAACTGTCTCTCTCTCTCTCTCCCTCCTTTTATACCAACATTATCATGATGGCCTCTGTTTGCTTCCCACATGCCACACATTGTCCTAAGCTTTGTCTTGTATTCACATGTATGAACTCCTTTAACTCTTAACCTCAGAAGGTGAATGTTAAAATGTCCATTTTACAGACAGAAAGCTGAGGGTTAGTAATGTGCAGAGCTGACTGCAAGACACAAGACCTTTGCCATCACATTATACTTAAATTTCTTTCTAGAACTTTCATATGGCAAGATTTTTATGTAGAAAGGTCAAAAGTTTAAAGCAATATAGAAGTCTTATACAAAGCTGCCTAGGAAAATATAACTGTTTCAAAGATCCTTCTCTTCCCAGTTAAAAAAAGGAGGGGGATCTAAAGTCTATATTTTTCTCACCAGTAAAAATGATGACAGTATTAATAACCACCTTGTTGAATTCATCATTACAAGTAATCTTTCTTTCTTCCTTTGACTTCATAAACACTGCATATTCAGTCTGGGCCAGATGCCTACAGACATCTTTGAAAACAGTATTTCATCATCTGAATATTTGACCATTTGAAGGAAAAAAAAATAGCTGTTCCAAATTCCTGCCTTTATACATGTTTTCAAGGCTCAGTGGAAATGTACCTCTCTGCCTCTTGTTGTCCCTCAAATGACCACCCACAGATGACTCTTCTGTTATGAAAGACTGTCTCAGAAACCAAAGACTGTCTCAGAAACCAAAAACTGTCTAAGAAAATTATCATTTCTTTTCAGAACTCTTCTGAGTCTGCTCAAAGACAAGAAACTACAGGGAATTTGATTAGAATCACAAATAGATCTAAGAGTAATAGTAAAGGAAGTTAACAAAGCTGAGATAATCAGCACTTCAGCTTGGGTTCCTAATCAAATAAATCTTTGATTTTCATTATTTTGTTTAATCTGTAATACCCCTTGTCAGCATATACCATAAACTTTGATTTGATGTTTGCATAAAAATGGATATTGTTTCTATATTTGTATTGTGTCTTATTGACTGGAATTGAGTTCACCATCAAATAAGAATTTTAACATTTTCTTAAACATTCAGGGCTTGTTATATTTTCTACCCTGGCTATAGAAAATCCTCTGACTATCCCTTTTTAGGCTACTAAATATCTTTTTTTAAAAGCTGGCTGACTTCTAAAACAAGCACGACCCTAATGGCACTTTCAATGAGAGTCTCTTCTACATATGTACATAGGTCAGTTGCTGATTTATTTTAGTCCAGTTCTTCTACCTACATTACAGTCATTACATTCTATGCCATGAAGTGCCTCATGGGACCAAGAGAGCTAGACTGTGTGATGGTTTGTTTTTTTTTTTTTTTTTTGGTTTTTGGTTTTTGGTTTTTGGTTTTGTTTTGTTTTTGTTTTTTTTTTGAGATGGTGTCTTGCTCTGTCTCCAGGCTGGAGTGCACTGGCACAATCTTGGCTTACTGCAACCTCTGCCTCCCAGGTTCAAGCTATTATCCTGCCTCAGCCCCCCAAGTAACCGGGATTACAGGCACACGCCACCACACCCAACTAATTTTTGTATTTTTAGTAGAGACGGGGTTTCACCATGTTGGCCAGTATGATCTCGATCTCCTGACCTTGCAATCTGCCCACCTCAGCCTCCCAAAGTGCTGGGATTACAGGCATGAGCCACTGTGCCCGGCTGTGATGGTTAATTTTATGTGTCAACTTGACTGGGCCATGGTGCCCAGATATTTGGTCAAACATTATTCTAGATGTTTCTGTGAAGGTGTTTTTTGTATGAGATTTAACATTTAAATTATTGGACTTTGAGTAAAACAGATTACCCTCCCAAGTGTGGGTGGGCCTCATCTAATTAGTTGAAGGCATGAATAGTACAAAGACTGACCTCCCCTGAGCAAGAAGGAATACTTCTAGCAGAAGAATTACAACTCAAACTGAAACTCTCCCCTGGATCTCCAACCTGCTAGCCTACCATGCAGATTTTGGACTTACCAAGCCTCTGTAATTGCATGAACCAATTCCTTAAAATAAATCATCTCTCTCTGCCTGCCCCACCCCCCCACACACAAACACACACACATACACACATGCACACACGCACCCTACTCTTATTGGTTTTGTTTTCCTGGAGAATTCTAATATAGACTATCTAACATTGTTGTCATTTCCAGTGAAGCTTCAGCTGCTTCCTTTAGTTAACAAAATGTGTTCTAATTGCATAGGTAGGTCTAAGAAGTTCTACTCTCTCAACCTCATTCCTTCCATCATTGTGCGCTAGTTATAATATGAATTTGAATATGCAAAGGCTAGGATCTGTTCACTTCCTTGTTGACAGCCAGCTAAAAGACACTAGGCCACACATTCACCACTCTATTCTAAATTATAAATCTTGGGAGATCACTGTATTTCTAAATGACCACCTCCTTTGGGTTGTTCATTTTACTTATTTTTTCATAAATGAAATTTTTTCATACTCTATTTGATCATGTGTGTGGTGGAATACTGTTCCATGTGCTGGAAACACAAGGATAAATAAGTATGCTGCCTTTGTGGAGTTTACAGTCTAGTGGGGAGACATAAAAAGTAGCAGCAAAAAATAATATCTCTTGGCATTAACATCCCCAACAAAGGGCCTGGGATTTCAACCCTATCACTATAATAATGATATTTTAGAATGAGGCAAATTAAGGGGGTGTGAGGAGGTTGTTACTAGCTGAATTGTGTTCCTCCTGCCCCCTAAAAAAATTCATGTTGAAGTCTTAACACCCAGTGCCTTAGAATGTGACTGCATTTGGAGACATGGACTTCACAGAGGCGACTGCATTAAACTGAGGTCTTTAGGGTGAATCCTAATCCAGTATGATGTGTCCTTATAAAAGGGGGAAATTTGAACACAGACAGGCACAGAAGGAAGACCATGTGAAGATACAGGGAGAAGATGGCCAACTACAAGGCAAGGACAGGGGCCTGAAACAGAGCCTTCCCCTCATGGGCCTGAGAAGGAACCAAATCTGCCAACACCTTGATCTCAGACTTTCAACCTTCAGAACTGTGAGGAAATAATTTCTGTTGTTTAAGACACCCAGCCCATGGTACTTGTTACAGCAGCTCTTGCAAACTAATACAGAGGCTAAGCTTAATAATGATGTAGAGCAATGGCTGAAGATAAGAACAAGTAAGAGAGTTCTCATAAAGGCATCATCAACCTGACCTAATGACTGACTAGAAGCAAAAGGAGAAGGAAAGCAAGAGATGCAGGTCGACTTGAGTTATGGGTGTAGTAAATTATTAAAGTGGCCACTAGGCTGGGTGCCGTGGCTCACGCCTGTAATCCCAGCACTTTGGGAGGCCAAGTGGGTGGATCACCTGAGGTCAGGAGTTGGCAACCAGCCCGACTAACATGGTAAAACCCCCCATCTCTACTAAATACAAAAAAATTAGCTGGGCATGGTGGCACATGCCTGTAATCTGAACTACTTGGGAGGCTGAGACAGGAGAATCACTTGTACCTGGGAAGCGGAGGTTGCAGTGAGCCGAGATCGTGCCATTGCACTCCAGCCTGGGCAAAAAGAGTGAAACTCTGTCTCAAAAAAAAAAAAGTGGCTTCTAATTCCCTCCCCACTCCCATCCCTTCACCCCTCCTCCACATACCTGTCCTTATGATGTGGTCTCGAAGATACTCCAATCAAAAGGTAGTGTCTATTTCTCAACTCCTAAATATGGGCTGGCCTTGTAACTTTCTCTGACCAGTAGCACAAAATAGAAGTGATGCTTTACTAGTAACAAGCCTAGGACTCAAGACGCCTTGCAGGCTTCTGCTCCCTTACTCTTCTTGGTAATCTTCTTGATCACTACTATTGAATAAGCCTGGGCTAGCTTGCTGGATGATGGAAACGTGGATGCACAGCTGTGTTAGCCCCAATTCCCCAGCCAGCAGTCAGCCATCTGCCAGATTGATGAGCAATCAACTGCCAGCTGACTGAAGACATAAGTGAACCCAGCTGAGTCTAGCAGAAGAACCACCCAGCTGATCTTCGCCCACATTCCTGACCCATATAATTTTGCACTTATACATGGTTGTTGGTTTGTTTTTTTTAACATAGTACATGGTTTCAGTTTTAAGCCACAAAGTTTTGGGGTAGTTTTTGGTACACTGAAAAAGTTAACTGGTATGTGGGATAAATATTGTTTCCTTTGGCTGGATAAGAAATTCAAGAGCAAAGCAATCTGGATAGGAAATTATGTCTTGGGCCCAGTGAAGTGGTTCACACCTGTAATCCCAGCACTTTGAGAAGCCAAGATGGGAGGATCACTTGAGCCCAGGAGTTGCACTCCAGCCTGGACAACATGACAAGACCTTGTCTCTACAAAAAAATTTTTCAAATAGCTGAGTGTGGTGGTGCATGCCTATAGCCCCACCTACTCAGGAGGCTGAGGTGAGAGGATCACTTGAACCTGAGCGGTTGAGGCTGCAGTAAGTCAGGACTGCACCACTGCACTCCTAGCTGAGTGATACAGAGAGACCTTTTCTCAAAAAAAAATCTGTATTTGACATATTGTGTTTGAAATATCTATGAGACTGTCAAGAAGCCAGTTAGTTAAATAGTTCCAAGTCTCAGGCAAGAGGTCTTATTTTGAAATGCAAATCTGAAAGACAGTCATGTGACTGATTTCCATCCATGAGTAGACTGTCACAAAAAAAAGCAAGAATAGAATAAAGGAACAAGAGATCCAAGTTAGGACCCCACGAACATCAACATTTAACATCAGGCAAAGCAGGAAAAGTCAATTAGGGAGAAGAGGAAAATGATGAAACACACGAGAGAAGTCAAAGGAAATTCTCAATAGAGTCAAAGTCATAGTAATGTCTAAAAAAACAAATAGGGCCGATAATAGTCCCAAACATTTGGGAATTATAAAGTCATTGCCAGAAGAGTTTCAGCAAAGCATTGAAGGCTGACTCTTACCAGCCATCATTAAAGAATGAATGGGGCTGGGGCAGTGGCTCAAGCCTGTAATCCCAGTGCTTTGAGAGGCTGAAGTGGGAGGATCACTTGAGGCCAGAAGTTTGAGACCAGCCAGGGCAACACAGCAACACTCTGTCTCTACAAAAAATAAAAAATTAGCTGGACTTTGTGGCTTGCGCCTGCAATCCTAGATACTCAAGAGGCTGAGATGGAAGGATTGCTTGAGTCTTGGAGTTCAAGGCTGCAATAGCCATCATTGTGCCACTGCACTCCAGCCTGGGCAACATAGCAAAAGCATGTCTCTGAAAAAAATTAAAATAAATTTTGTTTACAAAAGTGCCTGGAAGGGCATGAGTTGGAAACAATGAGCATAACTACTATGGTTTGAATGTGTCCCCCAAAGTTCAAGTGTTGGAAACTTAATCCCTAATGCAACAGTGTTGAGCGTTTAAGAGGTAATTATGTGATGAAGGCCCTGCTCTCATGAATGGATTACTGTCATTATCTCGAGTTGGTTAGTTGTTCCAAGAGTGAGCTTATTATAAGAGGGAGCTCAGCCTCCTCTTGCCCTCTTGCTCTCATGCATTCCTGCCCTTCTACCTTCTGCCATGAAATGATGCAACACGAAGGCCCTCACCAAACATCAGCACCATGCTCTTGGACTTAACCAACCTCCAGAACTGTAAGAAATAAATCTCTGTTTTTTATAAATTACCCAGTCTGTGGTATTCTGTTATAGCAACACAAAATGAACTAGGATAATTATCCAGCTGAGCTTGGCAGATAGGCTGCTTTAGACACTATCTGCCTCTTTGCTCAAAGAATCTGTGAGCTACTGGTGGCAGCCAATGTCACACTCATGCTGATTAATGCCATTAAAAGGTATAGTACCCAGCATTAGCTGGGCCTTTCATGCCATGCAACAAAGGGAAAAAAAGAGACAAATAACCCCTAAAGGGAAGTGAAAGGTTGATGGGGGAATTTTTCAAGATGGGAGAGATTTTGGTACATTTATTCCTAACTTTATTGAGTCATAAAGCTGTAACTGAGGGATTGAAGTCCTGGAGAGGATGGCAAGGGATGATATCCACAGCACAGGTGGAAGAAATCTAGGGGTGGAAAGATAAGAGATTTCCAGATATGAGACAAGAGGTTGAGGGAATTCACATTGGGTGACCATGAATCCTTACCTGGAAGGAAGCCCATTGGTAGGCAGGGGAGTTGGGGACAGTGGGAAACGTTCAGAGCTGCAGATATGAACAGTGAGTGAGCTTGATATTCCATACAACATTTGCTAGATGACACTGAAGTTGAGGATAATAAAATTATACTGGCATTCTTTGGCATGGCTGGTTTTTTCCAACAGCAGGAAATAGCTTGCATGCAGAAGCAAACAGAACAGTTGGTTGCACCAATCCAAGACTAGGATTTTTGTGGACAGATATAGAAGGGTGAAAGATTAAGAGCTCTGAGGTTTTAGCAAGACAGTGGTTAACATAATATATCATGGGATCTCTCAGCTGGCTAAAAGGAGTCAGGGGAAAAGCATGGTTAATGAACTTGGAAAAAGGGAGAGTAGTAGAGGGGCAAATGACCTTGGAAATAAATGAGTAGGGGAGCAAGCAGAGAGGCTATGAGGGTATAACCAGATATGGTTACACTGGAGTTTAATGTTCTGGAAGCAGAGACATTACAGAAGACAAGGCCAGAGTGTGGGCAATGTGACTGAGCTGGCAAAGTATGGTGGGGATGAAGCCTTGCAACTCTGAAGCTAAGTCACTGGATATTTCCTCCACACGCAGATGCTGAAGACCACCCTGATGGTGGCAGTTCAGATAGCAAAGAGGACGTGAGCCAAGGGACTGAGCCCTCATGGGACCAGGGGAAGTAACAGGGATACAATAAGACAGCCAGGAAAAAGGGTAGAATATGGTCTATGGGAATTTCACTGGGAGGTATGGGATCATACAGTTTTGCGGGATGATGGCAAAGGAATGTTTTGGAAGCAATAGTGACCACAGCTCCTTTGAGCCTAGGAAGTGTAGACAAATGAATAGTCACTCCCCCTGCCCTCTCCAGAATGCACTTTCTTGGGGAAAAATCAGATATGGGGAGGGTGAGTTTATTTTTAATGAACCAAGGGTCCAAAGACGTTGTTGAAAAAAGTTATGAGAAAGTCAAGTGAGAAAGAAAGAGGGGCAAGCCAGAGAGAATGAGAATGACCTTCACTGTGGGGCTTAATATTTCATCTTGAATACGAGCTTTATTTTTCACAAATATCTTTAAGATTTCAAGCCTGGGTCCAATCAGACCAACAATAATGATGCAATAGGATATAGTCAACATTCCTCTTCTCTTGGAATTATCTCAGGAATAACAAGAGATACTGTTTTATGGTTTTGGTGTTTTGTTTTGTCTTGTTTTGTTTTGTTTTGTTTTGTTTTGTTTTGTTTTGTTTTGTTTTGTTTTTGAGATGGAGTCTTGCTCTGTCCCCCAGGCTGGAGTGCAGTGGCGTGATCTCGGCTCACTGCAGCCTCTGCTTCCAGGTTCACGCCATTCTCCTGCCTCAGCCTCCCGAGTAGCTGGGACTACAGGTGCCCACCACCATGCCCGGCTAATTTTTTGTGTGTTTTTAGTAGAGACAGGGTTTCACCATATTAGCCAGGATGATCTCGATCTCCTGACCTCATGATCTGCCTGCCTCGGCCTCCCAAAGTGCTGGGATTACAGGCATGAGCCACTGCGCCCAGCCGAGATACTGTTTAGAATCCAGGTTTATTCCTTGTTTTGAAGTTAGGTAGTTCAGTAAATAGAACAAGAAAGATTTTTCTCTGTAGATCTCAACAGAACATAAG
Organism: Symphalangus syndactylus; assembly: GCF_028878055.3. NCBI lineage: Eukaryota > Metazoa > Chordata > Mammalia > Primates > Hylobatidae > Symphalangus > Symphalangus syndactylus. The sequence continues at coordinate 32,225,941 of NC_072438.2, forward strand.
CCAGTAGGTATTTGCAGAGATATTATACCCTGGAAGGAAAGAAAAAATGCTCTGATAACTGGAGTTAAACTCTTGATGTAAACTATTTGCTTGGATCCCTTGACCAACATTTGGTTCTAGCAGCCAAAAGAATTTGCAAAAACTAAAGATGAAGGAGGGTCATCAGAGTTGTAAGCACGACCTCTTGACTAATATATATGGTTGTTAAAAAGGGTTATTTTGGGGTTTTCAAATGCACACAGAAAATATTGGGCTGGGCATAGTGGCTCACATCTGTAATCCCAGCAATTTTGGAGGCTGAGGCAGGTGGATTTCTTGACCTCAGGAGTTTAAGAGCAGCCTGGGGAACATGGTGAAACCCCATCTCTCCAAACAGTACAAAAAGTAGCTGAGTGTGGTGGCTCATGCCTGTAGTCCCAGCCACTTGGGAGGCTGAGGGGCGAGAATGGCTTTAGCCCAGGAGGCAGACGTTGCAGTGAGCCAAGATCGTGCCACTGCACTCCATCCTTTGTGACAGAGCAAGACCCTGTCTCAAAAGGAAAGAAAATACTGTAACATGAGGATTTATTTTATGATATTCTCCATCTGGTACCCTTACATGTACCTGTCTGGAGTGTAAGTTGATGCATCTTTTCAGAGAGGCAATTACATTTGTATGCCCTTTAACCCAGTAACTCTACCACTGGGTATTACCCTCAAGAAATACTCATAGATATATACCTGGTTTAGTCATAATTGGTGACAACCTAAATACCCAGTGATACAGGATGGTTAAATAAATGGTTCTATTAACATACGATGGGATATTACAGGGCCACTAAACATTATATGGAGGCGTATGAAATACTATATGGCAGGTCAGTTACGATTTATTGGACTAAAATAAGGTTACACAAATATTTACAGGTGATACCAATTTAAACATGAAATGCATACGCCTAGAAAAAAGACAGGAAATATATAAATCGAAATATCTGTGATTATTCTAGGTATTTAGATTATGTATGGTTTTGATTCGATTTTTCTTCTTATTTCAAACTTTTCTAAGAAAAAAAATCCAAAACAAAAATATATCATATCTACAATAAGAAAAATTAATAATATGCTTTTATCAGTTTCTTGGGTATATTATTTGCAAAAATAATGCTCTAAGAAGCCAAGTTTAAATATTTTTTAATTAAAAGGTAAAATATAAAGGAAGACAATATTCCCTATATGTGAAAATACCCTAATTTCAAGGGGAAACTCCCTTTTTAGCAAAAAAGGTCTTTTGGGGAGGGGCTTAAAGGAAATGGCTCTGCCCATCTAAGTTCTGACCCTTTCTTTTTTACTAATAATCACATGGCTATTAGGGGCTGATGTCTTTAAATTCCAAGAATGAGTTAAAGTTTATTTCTCTAGTCACATGATTAATAGAGATTTTAGTTAGTGCCTATTTCATTCCCTACACTGTATTTAATGTTATGGATGGTGTAAATAATGAAAAAAAATAAAAACTCAAGGTATTCAGAAATCAATTAAGGAAAAAAAAACTGGGCCAGGTGGTGGTTCACTCCTGTAATCCCAGCACTTTGGGAGGCTGAGGCAGGCAATAGCTTGAGCTCAGGAGTTCAAGACCAGCCTGGGAAACATGGTGAAACCCTGCCTCTACAAAAAATACAAAAATTAGCCAGGCATGTTGTCGCACACCTGTAGTCCAAGCCACTCGGGAGGCTGAGGTGGGAGACTTGCTTGAGCCCCAAGAGATTGAATCTGCAGTTAGCCAAGATCGCGCCACTGAAATCCAGCATGAGCAACAGAGCGAGACCCTGTCTAAAAATAAACAAACAACAACAAAAAAAAAAACTGTAGATATTTACTTTAAATACAATAGGCATAAAATAACTAATAACAACAATTAGCATTCAAGCAGTGCTTTTTCCGAAGCCTTCTTAAATACTGTATATGCCCAAATATAAGATGAGGTAGTTTCCCAAAACTCTCTGGAAATGAGAGATATTTGTGTATTTTTAAAGACTAACATATTATAGGACATTCTCTAGTTACTTTATTTAAACAACTAAGTGATGCTTGAGGAAGACTCAACAGCCTGAAATGACCTCAAAGCTTTGGGATGTTTAGAGAGGTCACTTGACAGAATTGGTTACAGTGGATGCAAAGAGATTTAATATAGATTTAGTCATTATTCCTGGGGTAAGGTGCCACAGTACAAATGTTTAATATCATTGTAAACAAGCATTTTAACATAACTCTCTAAGTGAATCTAATGTATATTTATTTAACATCTACTTTATTCTGGGTCTGTATTCAATGCTAATGGCTTCTCTTTTCAGCAGGCGAACTGTACTTCCACCATAAAGATAATGACTAAGAGGACACTTTACGGTTTACAAACACTCCCCAAAACATCATCATACTTGATTATACTAGCACAGTGAAAGAATGAATGTGGCCAAAATTTTGGGAAAATAAGCCAGTATGTATGTTAATAGAGATAAACAATGAAGCAACCATTGTTTTTCAGCAGCCTGTTCTCTAGGACTAGTTTAATTGGGAGAAATACTTTTTAAATTCTTTCTAATGAAATTGTTACTATCAGGGTCAAAAAAATCAATTAGCAATAAGTCCTATTTTCTGAAACAACAAGGCTTTGATAAACATGGTAAAGATGATTCCATTCTCTTTTACCATTTGTTTGGCTCTTTCATCAAAGCTATGTAATCCTCTTCGTTTGACATCACACAAAGAAAGACCTAAAGGATTTCATTAGTGCTGCTTCCTGGGCCTCAGTGTGTCCTCGACTTCTGATGCTATTTCACTCTCTAGCTCGAGTGGCTAATTTTAATCCACAAAAAGTTTGGTAATTTATTGAAGTACAATAAATCTAAATAAAACTTCATCTTCGATTTACTAATTAAACTGTTCTTCTGACATTGTCAACAGAACAGATTTTAATTTTTTTTAGAAACTGGGTCTCACTCTATCCTCCAGGCTGGAATGCAGTCATGTAATCCTAGCTCACTGCAGCCTAGAACTGCTGGGCTCAAGCCATCCTCCCACCTCAGCCTCCCTAGTAGCTGAGACTACAGGTGCCTGCCATCACACCTGGCTAAATGTTTTTATTTGTTGTAGAGGTGGGTCTTGCTATGTTGCCCAAGCTGGTCTCAAACTCCTGGCCTCAAGAAATCCCTCTGCCTCAGCCTCCCAAATGCTAGGATTACAGCGTGAGCCACAGTTGCCTGCCTAGGGCAGATTTAAAATGATGCAAAGGTCTTAATTATTTTCAACCAAGTTTGAAAGCTTTCTTGCTTGTGACAGAACAACTGGAGAGGAGTTCCTACTTCTAAATTTCTGAAGTCAAAACAATGAGCAGGAAAGACTCTGCCTCCTTTCACCTGTTCTTCTTTCTGGGCACACTATTTTTCCTTCTTGGCACTTCACACAGTTTAAAAGACATAATGATAGCTAGATGATAGGAAGGGAAAAAGAGAGAGAAAGAAACAGGGAGAGACAGAGAAAAGAGAGGGTGATGATGACGTGTGTATGGATATGGATGGACAGAGCTGTACTGTTTTGTGTATATCTATTCATACATATGCACATTTCATCCGTCTATGTCTCTATCGTGTCTATCGTGTCATCGTGTGTGTGTGTGTGTGTGACTTTTATGTCTGTCTTACTAAATTAAAGCTCTCTTATGGGGTAGGGCAAGCACATTGTAGGTGCTCAATAAACTTAATTGAATGAAAAAAATTTAACACGATTTAAAAAAACCCTTGGCAGGTATTCCTTGACTAATTCCTTCTACACTTTCCTTCTGCCTCAAATGTCCCCACTCTCATCCCCCATTCTCACCTGCCCAGATGCTCTCCATTTCTTAAAGCCCAGAACAAATGTCGCTGCCTTCTTGAAACTTTCTGTGATTTTTCCAGCCAAAAGTAAACTCCCCCTTCTCCAAATGACCACAGCACCGCTATCTCCTCCCTAAAGCACTAACTGTTTTCTATCTTCTCTGCATCCAGGTGGGGCTCCACTTATCACACACATGCACGTTGAAGGCAGCATTTTTTTTCTTTTTCTTTCAGTTTTAGACATGCAGAGCAGCATGTTTTTTGTTTGTTTGTTTGTTTTTGAGATGGAGTCTCGCTCTGTCACACAGGCTGGAGTGCAGTGGTGGGATCTCGGCTCACTGCAACCTCCGTCTCCCTGGTTCAAGCAATTCTCCTGTCTCAGCCTCCCGAGTAGCTGGGATTACAGGTGCACACCACCACACTCGGCTAATTTTTTTTTTTTTTTTTTTGTATTTTTAGTAGAGACAGGGTTTCACTTTGTTAGTCAGGCTGGTCTCGAACTCCTAACCTCAGGTGATCCACCCACTTCAGCCTCCCAAAGTGCTGGGATTACAGGTGTGAGCCACTGCACCTGGCCAGCATGTTTTATTTGTCCTTGATGCTCCTCTCTCCAGTCCTCCAGCAGTTCATCCATCTGAATGCAGCCTAACAGGATGGTTAAAACATGGGTCGGAAACCAGACATGCTTCATATAAATCCTGGCCCTACCACCTACTAGCTGCGTGACCTTGGCTATGTTACTTCACCTCTCTGTGCCTCAGTTTCCTCATGGAATACTAATAATAGTGCCCACCTCAAAGGGTAATTTGATGACTAAATGAGTGAATCCATGTAAAGCACTTTAAAATGTCTCTGGAATGTTAACAGTAAGTGGTCTATAAATGGATTCTATTATGACGGACTCAATATAATTTACTGAGAATCTACCATGTACTGGGTGGTCTGCTCAGCCGTCACATCAGTAGGAACTCCATAAATATTGGAGGAATGACTGGTGAGAGCTAACATTGACTCAGCCCTTTATTAAGTCAGTAACAAACGTCTTTCAAGTCCAAGGTCTCATTTAATCCTCACAACAATTGCAGGGGATGGATGTCACCCTCTCCACCTTCACCCAGGAGCAGAGTCCCTTCTGCACTGCACAAGCACATACTTAGCAGGTGAAAAGTCTCCATAGCATTCACCTCACAAGCCCGCCAACTTCTAGAGATTTTTTTCCATTCCCTCCTGCAGCTCCCTCGACTTCACACGAAGCATCTTTTTTAGCATCTGTTCAGCCTGACTCCCGTCATTAGATACATTCTTATGTGTTTATAATGCATCACTGATTTGTTTCAGGACTACATCGTGGGATCTAAAAATAAAGTGATGTTGAACATATTTCTTTGCATATTAACTTTAAAGAAATGGATTAATCTTTTAGAAATAATCAAAATTAAATGATCCACTCAGAATGGAGCAGTTACCAAAAATAATAAAAAGCAAAAACTCTTCAGATTCCCACTTTTCCTTTTTTACTGCTTCTGGATTTGTTAATGTAAGTATATCCTTCATAATTTTTTCATTTGAAAAATTAAGAGGTTTAGCAAACCTATGGTAACCCAATCATGTTTTTCCCTGGGGACATTTAAATGGAAGCAGGATTCATTTATTCTCCAAGTCAAATTCTCATTTTCAAAACTGACATTGCAGAATTGCCATCATCATCCTAAGAGATGGAACAAAGAATGATAAATAAAGTGACACATGTGTTGGTATAAAAGTTGTTTTCTAACATTTCAGCCATTTATCCAACACATGTGCTCTGTCTGTCCACTACAGGCTGGGCAGGATAAGGATCTAGACTTGAAGAGGGTGTGGTTCTTTCCCAAAATCAGCTTCCTCAGTAGAATGGGAGGCAAGACTTCCAAATAAATATGACAGCACAAGACAGAAAGCTTTATGGAAAGGAGGGCAATGGGAGTGGGAAAAAAAAAAGTCAATTCCTGCTGAAATAAAAATATGATCTGCCTATTTGATAGAACATTTAAAATGTTTTCCCCTTCTTCAACATACATACACACATATCCATTTTGACTGTTTGCTTCTTTTCTTTGGAACCTGACAATACTCTCAATCACCAGCCCTTGCGTGTTTACCTGTCACCTAGGCTTGGTGACATTGTTTTATTCAATTTGATATTTCCCTATTACTCAGAAAGGGTTATATATGCAAACAAATGTACATTCTGGTTGCAACATTAAATAATGAGGCAAACTACAGTTTATGAAATGCAGTTGTTCCATGCTACATTTCATTTTAGGAGAGGGAGGCCTACAGCCAACTGTGAACAATTACCAAATTGTCAGTGGAATTCAATAAATGTTGTTTAAAAAAACTAATTATTTGTTACAATAACCAGCTACTACTGCCACTTTGTATTTGGAGGTTTGTAAACTACTTCCATTTGAAATGTAATTGATTCCATTTTTATCATTTGTTCAAGTTTATGTGGTTGTTCTCATCCTAAGAGATGATAACATCTATTTTCAGCAAATTATACATTATAATTCCTCATTCAAAAGCTGTAACAGAAAACAAAATGCTAATTTATGCTGTAAACGAAACTACAGAATCATAATCACTCATTGTTAACATTAGGGACTAAACTGCTACTGGAAGTAATAAATTGGAGCGGAATGTGTAGGGGTTGTTGGTTAGATTTTTCTTTTTCTTTGCATCTTTTTTGCTTGTTTTGTTATTACACAACCAACACACTTTCTAATACTCTTTCAGGCAAGAGATTACATGGATGTCTTGTCTTCTTCCACATAGAAGCCAGACGTTCACTGGGCTTTTAGCTATTACCTGCAGCTCTCTATTTGAAATCTACAGAAGACGTGCTCACAAAGCAATCAGATGTGCACACTACAGAGGGGAAGCAGATTAGAACGACACACCTGCTTTTCCACATTCCATTAAGTTTCCACATCTACATTTCCCTTTGCATCAACCATCTCCTCCCCTACCCCCTTCCCTCCTCCCCTCCACTGCATGTTTCTCCTGTATGAACACCCCACTGTAGCCTCTTCTGGTCAAGGTGAGCCTCCCCCAGTAGCAAGCTTCCCCTCTGCTTCAGCAACTACACTAAATAAATGCATAAATGCACAAAAACCCAGTAACTTTTTTTAAAGATGGGGTCAGTAGCTACAATTACAGGCACACACCATCACACCTGGTTATTTTTATTGTTCTTTAGAGATGGGGGTCTCCCTGTGTTGCTCAGGCTGGTCCCGAACTCCTGGACTCAAGGAATCCTCCTGCCGCAGCCTCCTGAGTAGTTGGGATTACAGGTGCGAAAAACTGTGCTCTGGCAAAATCAGTAAATTTCAATAAATATAGTCAATCCTTATTAACACACACAAAAAGGGTAGGGGTGGATCTGGTACCATATTCTAGACACTGCTTTGTTGAAATAACGATCTTCATGTGAAAATAATGTAATACCACCTAATGGCATTTTCTCCTTTCTTCTTTTTTTAAGACACAGAATCCAAAAGAAAGAAACATTTTAATATAATTATTAAATCAAAAAGGTAAATTTTTTGAAAGGACCAAAAAGCCACAATGCCTTCTAGAGTAAATCACTTTTCTGCTGCCCTTTTATTTAATGCCGTCTGCTGTACACATTTACCTCTTCGCTGGCAAAGTGTGATCATTGATTTCCTATGGTCTCTCTGGAAGGAAGTTCTGCTTCCTTGATGATGAATACAAGGGATAGGTGACCCCATTCTCATTCCAATGCAAGCCTTGCACTTTTACATTTCCGCTAGGGCCACAGGAACGTGAAAGCAGTGAGAAACTCCTTGCCCTCTTCATAGAGACTGTCTTGCTGTAACTACTGACATTTAATGTTTTCCCTCCCCTTCCCACAATTGTATTTTGGAAGATCACAAAACAAGGGCTGAACCACTAAAAGGCATTAGTTCATGATGGACATAAATGTTAGGTGCATGGTTCAGTACAGAAGATACCTGTTATAACATGGCCGGGATGAGAAAGGTAAATTTCAGCCTAAATCTCAAATGTAACTACATGTAGCACAAGCTGAAAGTGGCACGGATTAGCTCATGAGAGTGTATCCCTCACGATATATATGATAGGGTTTTGATACATCTGAATGATTATAAAATTATTCTATTCGTGTATCTCACAAGTACGTTTCTTCTATCAAATATTTTATTGATATTCATGTACATTTGGAATGAGCACCCCACTAAACCATAATTATTCTGTTTTAGAAGGCCCTGTCTATCTCTCAGGCTAGATCCACCATTCAAACCAAAAAGAATGGTCAACTCAAACATCTAGTCCAAAAAGCATCAGGTAGTTATGGTTGATTCCACCAAAAGAGACAACTTCACCTCGTTCATCAAAAAGAATTCTATCTGGTTATATAAAAGAAAGTGGGTAAACTTGGGCAAACAAAGGAGATATTTACTATTTCACAAAGCTGGCGAATAAATTGCCAAACTTGCCAGAAATGTACATGTGGCCACACAATTTCTTCTGTGTCGTAGCAGAAAGTGAGTACAGCGGGGATAAGAAGAGGAAGCTGGCACAAGTCTGTCTGGTAGAGGGCCCAGCTTTCCCTGACTAGCGCTGAGACCTTAGGCAAGTCACTTAATTCTCTATGCTTTGTTTGCCTCATCTATAAAATGGGAATAATAGTAGAAGTACCTACCTCATATGTTGTTATGGAGATTAAATGAGTCAAATATTTATAAAGTATATGGAACAACAATTGATAAATGGTAGTCATTGTCGCTGCTCTTTAATTACCAAGTTTAGGGTTTACATAAATTACAAAGAAAAGCGAAAAACTGCACTTTGGGAGGCCGAGGTCAGGAGTTCGAGACCAGCCTGGCCAACATGGTGAAACCCCATCTCTACTAAAAATACAAAAATTAGCCAGGCGTTGTGGCATGTGCCTGTTGTCCCAGCTACTCAGGAGGCTGAGACAAGAGAATTGCTTGTACCTAGGAGATGGAGGTTGCAGTGGGCTAAGATTGCACCACCGCACACCAGCCAAAAAAAAAAAAAGGAAGGAAGGAAAAAGAAAGAAAGAAAGAAAGAGAAAAAGAAAAAGAGAAAGAGAGAAAAAGAAGGAAAAAGAAGAAGAAAAAGAAAAGAAAGAGAAAGAAAGAAAGAAAGAAAGAAAGAAAGAAAGAAAGAAGGAAGGAAGGAAGGAAGGAAGGAAGGAAGGAAGGAAGGAAGGAAGGAAAAGAAAGAAAGAAAAGAAAAGAAAGAAAAGCCAACAATGTTTTCAAGCTGACGCATTAAGTAAACCAGCCTTATCGGAAGACCTGCAACAAACTCTTTTCCTCTCCTATACCCCTAGGAGAAACCCATAGTCAGAAAAATTGGAGTTATGTGAAAACTGGGGTTCTGTGAGCTGGATTTACAGGAGGATTTCTAAATTTTATGTAAGGTAAGAATGTAGAAATGCACTTAAAACTCTTTTGCAGTTCATACTACATCTTCAGGGAAATAAAAATGTTGAAGAGGTATAGAAGCCCAGTTGATATTTTTTGAACTTTGAGGTATTGGCTATCTAACAACTTTGTAAATGGGGGACATTCCCAAGTCTTGGCTCATCTCCGGGGATGCCAACATTGTCACCACTTTAAGAATTATGAAATGTCCAGAAAGAAAGAAAAAAAAAACACTGAATTCTTTATGGTATTTGGACTGAATGGAAAAGAAGTGCTCCTCAGTGGGCTGCTTTCTGCTTTGGTTATCCATAGCCATGGAGGTAATGCCAAGCCAAAAAAAAAAAAACAAAAATGGGCAGTCAGCACAAGCTTTCGACAACTTACCCACATCCATTAATGATTCTGCACTGAAACTTCTACCTTGCTGGAGAAGATACAGTGAGTATACAGAATTATGGGTACTGGCTAATTCAAAACAGTCACTGCCTACTCTGAGAAGATAGTTCCCTTATGAGGATGCCATTTTATATTTCTAGTCTGGAAAATTTGGGAAGTGGCAGGGGCAGGGGGCAGAGAAAGAAAAGTTACAAAAGCAGGGTCAAGCCTCATGGTAATGTCTTTTACGTAGCCTCAGGTTAAGCTAACCCAGTAACCAAAAAGCTGGTCAATCAGGTGAGTAAAGTCAGATGTCTGCCCTCATGGACACTCAAGCAGAAAGCTAATTGGCTCCATTTTTCACTTTCAATTGATTGATTCAATATCATACAGACCTGGCCTGCTTCGATTTGGGCTTACATAGTGACAGCTAATAAGGTGACCTGGGTCCAAACTGCAAGCAGTAATGACCACTCCACAGTCAGGTTTCTGATGGAGACAGAAAGCCGAAACAACTACAGGAGAGAATCACAGGTTGAAAAGCACAACATCAAAAGATAAAGCTCGGTTTTGGAAGCTTGCACTACTGCCATCCCTAGGCGTGAAACTGTAAATTAAAGAATGGTCTGCTGTCTGCTGCACTGAGCCAAATCAGAGACATTTCACATATACACTTTAACTGGGGGTTTCATTCTAATTGAAGAAATGAATTCCACCTAAGCAGATGCTCCCCCCCGCACACACACACTTGCTATGATATGTTTTGCACATTGGCAAGTGGGTGCAAAATATCTGCAACATGGTCCTCTCAGATATAGGATGGAATTTCCCAGTTTTTAAATGGTAACAGATGTAGTTTTGGCTCTAATACACATTGGGCTCTCTCCAAAAAAATCACCCCTCCCTCCCCAGCTTCAAGAATAAAATGTCACAGAACAAGTAAAAACCTGGTCAGTGATGGTTTGTGGCTGGGTTTTTGTTGTTTGTTTGTGTTTCTGTTTTTCAGTAATGAATAAACACCCTCGTCGTTTCCAATTTTCCAGGTCTATATATCAAGAACCTCCATCTTCATTATTTTTTTTACTTGCTTGTTTATAACGAGAGGTGTCATAATCATGTTTCTTGTGAAAATGAAAGTAATCAAAATGCCTTGTGATTCCAGGAAAAGAGCTTCTTAGGGAGACATGCCTGCCTGCTATTGATGTTGCAGAAAGGCTCCTTTTACATGGTATTAGATGTTGAGAGCACATCATATTGATCTAGAAATAAAAAGCTTGATTTTTTTTTAGTACAGTCAACCCTTACCTTCATAAGCACTTTATAACACTAGGAAAAGGATTTTATTTTTAATTGAGGTAGAGTAAACAAATTATATTTGAAGAACATTGCTATTTTTAGGAAACGCAGGATATGTAAGCATTTTGGCAGCAATCAGGGTAAAATCATGAATAAGTCTCACTCTTGCAAATTTGGCCCAGGCCTGCCTATAGCAGCTCTGCCCGAGTCCAAGATGAGATTTAAAGTATCGCCTTTGTTGTATTCTTTTTCTTCTTAGAAACAGTTAGGAGCAGGTTTCTCAAACATGTGCCCATGTTCAAATACTGAAAATGCAAACTGGAGATCAGTAAGGCCCCTTATGCACATGTATTCGTCATCTCTGAAAATGGAGATTGTGGCAGTGTTGGAAACCGCAAATCCTGGTAAGATTCACTGCCCCGGCTGCATTTACCACCAGAGATTAAAGCTTCGGTAGCATCTGACGCACCTTCCCCTAATGATGTGTATCTCTCATTTGTTTCTGTACTTTATCTTAAAGTTCATACCGCACCACTGGAAGAAGAAATCAATACTTCAAATAATCTCCTCTCCCCACCATACAATTTCACTGCACTAAGAGTAGCACGGTACCCAATACCAGCCCGAGAGCCAATCATTCTCCAGAGAGCACAGCCAGCTGCTTTATCAGAAATTCTTTCGATTTTCTTAGCAACATGAGTATCCCCTTCTAGAAGAAAGACGTTGCCTCTTGGGGAAACGCTTTTCCACCTCAAGTTAAACTAACTTTACCCGAAGAAGCCGGTAGTTTTCCTCTTTTTAAAACGCCCCCCTCCGCAAATGGTTCTCTCTTTCCTTTACTCCAAACCTGCCCCCACCCAGGCCCTGTCTCCCACCTCCTCTGGTTTCCTACGACTTTGCACGTGATTGCCTGTCTTGTGAAATCCAGCCGCAGCCCTTCCCTTTTAAACGCTCTCAAACGACTTGTTTCTATCTCGTTAAAGATGCTGCGAAACCTCCCATCTCTGCAAAGCTGTATCACTGCTTCCTTAGACCCAAGTCTCCTTCCTCTCTTCCTTTGGAGGAAGACAAAGTGCCTGAGTTTCACGGCCCCGGGGTGCAGTTCGGAGGCACGCGCCTGGAAACTTGTCCTAACGCATCTGACTCCAGGACTGGGGGGGCGCGGCGCTGCCGAGGACACCCGAATGCCGGCCGGGCTTGTGCCGGGTGCGTGGTCCAAGCCTTTCGTACCCGCCTCAGTCCTCAAAGACGAGCAGGGCTTGGTTTCTGACTCATCAACACACACACACACACACACACTCTCTCTCACGCAAGCAGGCACGCGGACGCCCGCTCCTGGAGAGCTGGAGTTTGCGGAGCCGGAGGGGTCGTTGGCTCTCGGCAATCCTGCGCGGACGCGAGGAAGCGTGGAGAGCACCCAAGGCTCACTTACCAGGCGGGGCGGGATAGCCTAAATAAAGCCACCGGCGCCGGCCACGGGCAGCCGGGCACCCTCCGGGCCCCGATCGTTCTTCTCCAGGCCCTCAACTCCAGCGCCCGCCCGACCACCTCAGTAGCTCCGACAAGTTTCTACTCGCGGCGAGGCCTCGTGTCTCCCGGCTGCCTCACCGCGAACCCTCACTCCGCGCACCTGGGCTGCCCTCCCGCCCCGCCCGAACGGCCAGCGTACTTCCCGGGGGCAGCCCAGACGCCCCCACCCGCGGCGGCGGCCCGACGGTCTGCCCAGAGCTCGCCGCCGCCTCCCGCTGCTGTTGCCGCGGCGGCGGGAGCCTCTCCAAGGCTCCCTGGCGGCCTTTATGTATTATTCACTCGGATGGCCGCGGCGCTTTCTGGAGAGCCCACGCCGGAGAGAGAAGTCTTCACCTGGCAGCTAGTAGTTTGGCGATTTGTTTCTTGGAAACTTGGGGTGATGCGGGGGCGGCGGCGAACATTTTTCGGTTATTTGCTTTCGGGGTTTGGCTTCTCTGCCGGGAGCTCGCAGGAACGCGCTGCGCCCCGGGCCCGGGAGGGAGCGCGCCAGCGCCGGCGAGCGCGGCGGGCAGCCCCGCAAGCGGCCGAGGCTGGCTGGCGGGCTCCGGAGGAGAGGCGCCGCGGCGGCCAGGCGAGCCGGGCTGAACTGAGCTCTTTTCCTCGACACCCCCCACCCCTAGTGGGCCAGCTCCCCCCGCGGTGCGCGCTCCGCGGGGCCCGGGAATCCCCGGCGCCCTGGACCGCCCACCGAGTTGCTAATGCCTTTCACCATTGCTCCTCCACCGCTCCTCTGGCCCCAACTTTCCCCAGCCCAGACACGCGAGCGCGCGCGCACACCCACACACAGACACACACCCGCGTGCACACACACACACACGTACACACATGCCTCCCCTCCCTCGACCCCAGCTCTACTTCCCCGCGTAGTTTGGAGATGACAGATGCCTGTAGACTTTCACCAAACAAGCAGTGGGGGCAGCAGACTACAACAGTTATTTAATTAAAAGGCATTTTTCCTCTATTTCTCGCTCCAGCTCCCAGAATAGCTTTTTCACCCCTAGACCCTGAGCACATGCCTGTCTCTCCAGGTTACCAGTGGCCCGCTGACATCCATCTCCTTCCACGCCCCCCTTCCGGCGTCTACCCCCAGCGTCCCTGGGCCCCCCGAGTCACACCGACACGCACACCTACAGGCCGGCGGTGTGGAGCGTCTAGGGCACGATGCAGCCGGACTGCATTGCACAGTCATCAAAGTTAAGTGTGTGTGTTTGTGGGGTGCTTGTGCGCCCCGGGGGAGGCGCGGGGTCAGGAGGAGCTGAGTCTCCACTCTGCACCCCACCCCCCTCCCACCTCCGCGGGTCAGGGGACGCCTCTACTTGAGATTGCAGCCATTTTAGGGAAAGAGGCGGCTCGGGCCCCGAGGGGAGTGGAGGGGGGACAGCACGTCGCGGGGGGCTTGCGGCTCTGCAGCCCCTCGGCGCAACTGGAAGGCGGGTAGGCGCCGGGCGCACAGGGGCGCGGCGCCCGCGGCGACTTGGGGAAGGTTTCGCTCGAGTTCCCTGGTTCTGCCTGGAGTTGTTCGGGGTAACGTGCCGGCTCCTGCCTCTTTCTCGGGTTCCCGCTGGGCTGGGAGGTGGTGGGGGAAGGTGTCGATGGCAGATTGGGCACGGGAGGAACGCGACAGAACCTGGAGACTGGAAAGCTAGCGATGGGGGAAGGGGGGGTACCTCCTCTCGCCGGTTGGCGCTGACCCAGACAGTGCGACCCACTTGGCCCCCCATCCTCCCCACCCCCTCCCGAGCCTCTGCCTCCCCACCGAGTACCAAGTGAGCGCGCGGCAGGGGGCAAGGGGCGCGACGCCGCCCGGCACCGAGCCACCCCTTACCTGGTTGGAAGGGGTTTCCCAGGAGGAGCCGTAGTTGTAAAAGAAGGAAGAGAAGAGGGTGTCTTCCGACAGCCCGCAGCCCGCCATGCTCTGGATGCAAATAAAATGAGGAAAGAAAAAAAAAGCACACATACACAAAAGCAACCCAAAATTTTAAAAATCAAATTAAACCAATAAGCCAAGAAGAAATTCTCTCGAAAATAAAGAAAAGGAGGGGGAAGGGAATGGCAAAGGGAACGGAAACTCTCGGCGGTGCTCCCTCTCCGGGAGAGGAGGGATGCTCGGGCTGCCGCTGCCGCCGCCGCCGCCGCCGCCGCCGCTGCCGCCTTCTCAAGACGGTACCTAGAGAGGTTCGTCCTGACTTGGGCAGCCGCCGCCGCCGCCTGTGCCGGCTGCGTGTGTGCGCGCGTGTGTGTGCGTGTGCGTGTGTGTGGTGTGTGCGCGCAGAGCGAGAGACCGCAGGAGAAGCGAGAGGGCGAGATAATGAGCGAGCCGGGATGGAGGCGCAGAGGCAGCGCGAGCGGGCGGGCGTGTGCGCGCGGGGGTGCGTGCGTGTGTGTGTGTATGTGTGTGTGTGTGTTGTGTGTGCGCGCGCGCGCGAGCGCGCGCGTGTGGCTGTGTGTGCGTCTGTTTGGGGAGCTCACCGGAGAGCCGGGGCCGTCACGTGGGCGCGCTGACTCCGCCGGCTGCCGGGGACAGCCTGTACTACAGCCCCGGCCACTAAATCAGCCCGCGCCGCCAGACCTTTGCAGCCCGCGGCCGGCCCGCCGCCTTCTCCGACCTCCTCGCCATCGCCGCCGGGCCATGCGCGTCCCGGGACGGCAGGGGGCGCGGGTGAGGCCGCGGGCAGGTGGATGGATGGGTGGGGAGTGGGCCGCCCTGAGCCCGGGAAGAGGAAAAATGCTCGAGAAAAAACACAGGCCCCCCCGCTACGTCCCGCACCCTCCTGGCAAGCCTTCCTTCCACCCTGTTTAAGGATTTTTTTTTTTAATTCCTAAAATTGCTTTTCCATGCAGAGACCCCTCTTCCAGCCAGGGGAAAATTATTTTCACAGAGTTGCTATGTCCCTCTTTTCTTGCTTTCGCGATCCCTCCAGCCCCCCGCGCGCGTGTCCACGCAGGCACAGACACACCGGTGCCTGCCTCCTCCCATTCCAAATGCAAACCCACTTCCTTTTGCCGGTTGCTGTAGTTAAGCTAAGTCAATGCTACATCAAACTAGGCTAGACTGAGAGGACTGGAAAGTGGATTTAGGGGACAATACTGCCCCAGCAGGAAGAAAGGCTCTAGTTTGGCGTTCTGTTGATTTAACAGTTTAAAACGAAAATGGATTTTGTAGCTTCTGCACTAAAACTCAGGCCCCTTGAGTCACAATTATTTAAAGGGAGCTATTCTCTAAAGTCCATTATATGACATAAAAATGTAAACGGATATAATGTCGTCTCTCTCTCTCCTCACAAGATGGTATTTTAGAACCAAATCTTTCAGTCTTAATAATTGGGTGACTGAAAGGTGTGTTTTTTTTCCTGCAAAAAAGACATTCTTTACTTGCTTCCCCTTACTCTTTATATGGATATTTATAGAAAGTAAAATTCAAATAAAAACCAACATATCTGTGTAAGATGCTCTTAGAAGTGTTTGGATCCTTGCAGGAAGACTTGAAACAACCTCTTATAGGCAGTTTATATTGTTTTCTTTCTGAATCCCGTTTCCAAATGCTGCCTATTTTTATTCAAACCAATTGTGTTTTTCCAAGAGTTCACACTTCCACTTGTAAATTCCCCACTGGAGGTCGAAATCCTCTGTGAAATAAACATTTCCACAGCAACCCAGTGATGTCAGAAACATCCGCTAGTGATTTCAGAGGGGAAATAAAACAGGAGCAAAGAATGGCTCTAGAAAGACTGTTCCTTCATCCTTGCGAATAGCATGCCTCCTAGTAGAAATTCAGAAAACATTTATGGCTAAATACCTGTTTTCTTTTTCTGAGATTGACTCATTTTTCACAGGCATGTCAAATGATCTTTAAAAAAAAAATAGGTCACCATCCTCTTTTCTGGATTGGTGAAGAATGGTGTTTCAAATCAGTGGTGCCTAACCATACTGGCCACTGTAGATTTTTATAAGGGAGGGAAATATTTTTTCTAAAAATTGATGTTGGAGAGAACATTGAGAGATGGAATTTTATGTACTAACTTCAGGCCCAAATAATGCTGACTGACCTGGCTTCAAACTTAACAATAGTTTTTTTTAAGTATTAGGCACACAGAAGTTCTATTCAGTTATCAAAATTGGTGCTGATCTCACCACTATGGAATAAAGGGGCTTCTCCATTGTTCCCTCTATTGTTTCCTGTGTCTCCTGGCTGAGAAAAAGAAGGGAGGAATTCTTCATACTGCCCCTAATTCAATCCCTTATAAACATTAAATGTAAAGAGACTGGAAAATATTAAATTAGGCCCAATGCCTGCATTTTCTTAAGCCTCCTGTCCAAATAACATTTATACAGAGCATTATAGAAATGTACACTTTGTAAATTGTTTTTCATACATCAGTTAGCCCAAGTTAACATTCTGTTCCTGCAGCCACTCACTGATTCCCTGATTTTAGCTCAGGTCCCACATTCACACCAATGGAAGTTCATTCTGTCTGTGTTATCCCATCCTCTATTTGTTGGATAAATGGGTTCATTTCTCACAATAATTTTGGGAGAATCAGGACTCTTTTTCTCCATTTTACAGATGTGGAAAGAGGCTCAGAGATGCTAAATAACCTAACCCAGGTCCTGCAGCTACAAAGTGATAGAAATTGAACCTAAACTTTGTGACCCCACCTACCTCTTTCTTCGAGGTCTAACTGAGCCCATCACAGGCCTGCTCTTGTATGAACATTTCAGCCCCCTACATACCAGATGGAGTAAGTGATTCCAACCCTTTCCCCCCAATTGATGGCAAGTGTACATTTGTGAAATGTCTTAATTTAAAAATTGATTGCATGTGCTCATCACTGTCCACAAGAGCCCTGTTAAGCAGCAATTATTAGTTTTTTTTTAATAGACGAGGAAACTGAGGCTTAAGGAAAGACCCCACTCCCCAACTCCCCCTCCTTCCTAAAGCTAGTAAGTGAAAGAGCTGGGTCTTGAACCAAAGACTTCTGGCTCATGCCTCTCTTTCCCTGAACAAACACACAGGAAAACAGATACATGGATCCACCTAGCAGGCCCAGGGCCTACAGAGGCATCCAGGGATAAAGAGGCAAGAACAGATTTAAAAGAACCTCCTCTGGGCACAAACAGGGGAACACTGTATAAAAGTCTCACCTCCAGCCTCAAACATTTGTTTCCCCTCAAGTCTCCAGCTCTTTCTTTTTTAAACAGGAAAGCCCCCAAAGATGGCCACCTGAGTAGTTTTCTGATAAAATGCCTCCTTCCCTGCTTACCCCCTCTCCCTGGCAGCTCTGCCACCCCAGAAGAATTCTGCCTTCCTTGATAGATTTGCTCACCTGGCATCACCACAGTAACATGGAGGTTTGTTTGCTAGTTCCCAGCAACATAAAACAAGCTGCCACTCCACCCCCTACCCTCACCGGGGGCCCAGAACAGATGGAGACAGCCCCTTGGGAAGCAGAGGGAGCCGTAAGCTCATTGAGAAGAGATCACTCCAGCCACCTTGCCAACTCCTTGCTGTGCAGTATTCAGAAGTCTGAAGATGGAAACCCAAAACAGAAAGCTTTCGATTTCCAGATCCGCTGTGGTTGTTTCTCTCAAGACAAACCAAACTTTCTTCTGCACGTATTCCCCTATCATATTGCCAAGTCACAATTTGTCACTTTGAAAATATGGAATTTGTTGAACTGATATCATCCTATTAGTGAAAAATCCATCTTTATTCATACTTTCCACCCAATAAATAAGTTTTGCATTAATCTCGTATTGGAAATTAGTTAATAGTCCAGATGATGTGGGGTGTTTTCCTTGTTTATAAATGAGGTGCATTAACCCTCTCGTACCACTAGGGTATCATTTAGCGAATGACTGCTCGGCTCTGCAGATGCAAGAGGCTTTGGTAGAATGTGAATAAAAAATGATCATTTTGGCTAAAACTGCAGATGGGAAGCAGATGTAATGTACAGAGGAAGTTGATTTCATTCCGTCTCTTTCCTTTATTAAAGTCTGTTAATTTGTCTTATTTAAAAAAGCATTCTGAATGCAAACACGTGTTAACTTGAGGCAAAGTGAAAACCAATATCATTCCTGCCTTCAAGAAGTTTACAGTCTCAACTGTCTATTAGGATTTGGGGTTGCCACTATTCCTTTGAAACTGTTTAAAAGTTTACATCTCATCAAAATCATAATTACCCTGGGGAAAGATTAAAATTAAGAAGTTGTGAGACACGGAAATGTCAGGAGGGCAAAAGGAATGTATAACAAAAGAGGAAGTTATCTTTTGTGGAAAACACGTGATGCCAAGGCCGGGGAGGAGGGTGCAACAGTTAATGCAAAAAGAAACTGAGGCAGGGCCGGGCACAGTGAGTGGCTCACGCCTGTCATCCCAGCACATACTCTGGGAGGCCGAGGCAGGCAGACCACTTGAGGTCACGAGTTTGAGACCAGCCTGACCAACATGGTAAAACCCTGTCTCTACTAAAAATACAAAAATTAGCCATGTGTGGTGGTGCACACTTGTAATCCCAGCTACCTGGGAGGCTAAGGAGGGAGGATGGCTAAGATCCAGAAGGTGGAGGTTGCAGTGAGCTGAGATGCCACTGCACTCCAGCCTGAGAGACAGAGTGAGACGCTGTCTCAAAAAAAAAAAAATCAAGAAAAGAAACTGAAGAAGAAATGAACCTCAAAACAGCTACAGCAGTAATAATAACAAATACTTAGTGAATGCTTCTAATGTGCCAGGCGTGATATACAGCACATAACAATCTCTTTTGCTTTGGACTTCCTTGAGAAAAGGATTGGAGTGCAAGTTGTTTATTTGGGAGGTAACCCTAGGAAACACAGGTAAGGAAGTAGGAGAAATGAGAGAAAGAAGTGGAGGAGGCTGTAAGGAGTGCAACTGTGGGTAAGAAGAGTTTAGTTCTGCTTGGGACCCTCTGGGAGGCAGTGTGGAATGCACAGTCTAGACTGACCCTCCTGGAAGTGTGAGGGGCTGGGGTATTTGCTGATCTTCCAACTCCTCAGTGGAAGGCTACTCCCAGGTGTTGGTCACTCCCACGCACGTCCCACCTGTGGCCAGCACAGGCAAAGTGGGGTCTAGCAGCCAGAGCAAGTCCTCGGGCAAAGGGGTGTTGCTGCTGATGGAATCTGGGAAATTCATGGAAATGGTCATGCGTGGAAGCAGTCAGGGCTGTGCGGATTTGAGTTGGGACCAACAGCATCTGCGACACAAACATTAACTCATTTAATTTTACCAAAACCTTATGAAGTGGGAACGATTACATTTCCAGTTTCTCCCAGGAGAACACAGTCTAAGAGAGTGAGGAGTGGCATCTGTTGTTTTTACCTAGCTAGTGTCGGTTCCCTCTTCTGGGAACAGCCCCCTGCTCTTCCTTTGAGAAACATTCCCTTCCCCGTCTCAGTGATCTGACCTCACTGTCTCACTCCAGGGATGTGCAGGGACCCCAGCTGACTGGATGAGAGCTCTGCCTCAGATTTTCACCAGAGCCATAGAGAAGCGTGCTCTCTCTGCTGGGAGAGCAAGGCTGGGAGAATATGTAAGCCTGGCGCTCTTCCAGGCCATTTGACTCCCACCAGAATGAACCCAGCTGCTTAAGAATGAAGCCAGCTCAGAAGGAAAGAGAGCCTGAGAGGAAGCACTGCAGATTCCTGACTTAGATCCTTTGAGCAGCTGGATCCAGCCCAACCTGAAGCTAGACACCTCCGTGGACTTTCTAAGTGTGTAAGCCAATAAACGTCTCCTCATTATAAGCCAGTTTGAGCCTGATTTATAGAAGTTAGGCATCTTGGCCAAGATTGCACATCTAACAAGTGTGGAGTAATATTCAGATCCATACAACCCTAATTCCATATGTGCTAGGGTTCTTAACCACCATGCTGTACAGTGGCAAATAGCATCTATGGCTGGACAGAGCTCAGAGCCACATCCTTTCATTGCCTGGCCCTCACTGGGAGTCTCTTCCCTTCCAGAAGCAGCTGCCAATTTGTTTAACAGAGTAATTGATCAGGGTACATCTCAGTTTTGTTTGTTTATTTTTGACTCTTATGGAGGCAAACATCTCAGCTGTATTTGAATTGTTTGTTGCATCAAATCATTAAAAGTCTGGACATGTCTCGATCACTTGGTGAAAGGCTGGAGTGGAGGTGAGAGAAAGTGTAAAAAGAAAATAGAGAATTAAGGCCAGGCACCGTGGCTCATGCCTGTAATCTCAGCACTTTGGGAGGCTGAGGCAGGCGGATCACTTAAAGTCAGGAGTTTGAGACCAGCCTGCTCAACGTGGTAAAACTCCATCTCTACTAAAAATACAAGAAAATAAAAATAGCCAGGCATGGTGGTGGGTGCCTTTAATCCCAGCTACTCAGGAAGTTGAGGCAAGAGAATTGCTTGAACCTGGGAGGTGGAGGTTGCAGTAAGCCCAGATTGTGCCACTCCACTCCAACCTGGGTGACAGAACAAGATTCCATTAAAAAAAAAAAAGAAAGAGAGAGAGAGAAGAAGAGGAAGAGGAAGAAGAAAAAGAAGAGGAAGAAGAAGAAGAAGAAGAAGAAGAAGAAGAAGAAGAAGAAGAAGAAGAAGAAGAAGAAGAAGAAAGAAGGAAGAAGGAAGAAGGAAGAAGGAAGAAGGAAGAAGGAAGAAGGAAGAAGGAAGAAGGAAGGGGAAGGGGAAGGGGAAGGGGAAGGGGAGGGGAGGGGAGGGGAGGGAAGGGAAGGGAAGGGAAGGGAAGGGAAGGGAAGGGAAGGGAAGGGAAGGGAAGGGAAGGGAAGGGAGAAAACAGGGAATTAAGACCTTCAACTCTTGCCTTTTTTCTGATGACCCAATCAGGAGATATTTCTGGACAACCTCTGTATTAGTCAGGACTCAGTTGCAAGTGACAAAAACCCAACTTCACTGGCTAAAACAAAACAAAACAAAATTTTAAGAACTTTAATGGTTCTCCTGACCGAAGAGCCCAGGAGTAGGGGTATTTTCAGGCAAGGCTAGTCTATGCAAATCTCAAACAGTGTCAACAACCCAATTTCTTGGCTTTGCTTGCCTTTGGGTTGACTTCATTTTCCATTCCACATGGAGCCTCCGACATCACTGGCTCACCTCTTCCTTTGTATCAGTGGTCCTAACAGAAAGAGAGTAGACAGATGAGATAGATATGCATCTCTCTCTCCCTCCCTCTCTCTCTCTCTCTCTCAACAGTCCAGTCAAAAATCCTTAGATCCTAAAACATTGGCTCTGGTTGGGTCATGTTCCCGTCTTTACATTAATCATGGTAACCAGTGGGATGCAATGCTCTCTGATTGGCCAGGCTTGAGTCTCATGCCCATCCCTGGCTCTAGAAGTCCACAACACCAAAGCAAATAAACAGACTGAAGAAGACATAGCTCCCCAGAGGAAAACTGGAGGACAGTCTGTGTATCTGGTACTTTTGGGAGAATGATGATTGGATGTCAAGCAGGCAAAAATGGCAGTCATCCACATTGCACCTACTGTGTGCTCTGCACTGTGGATAACATGATAGAGGGTACGTGACCACTTTTTTGTCTTTAAGGAGCACATGCTATGTTTAGAAAAAAAGTGTCACTACCTATAGAACAACAAATAAAATATATAATAATAAATGAAGTTCACTGATGAGCATATCACAGGTTGTTATTTGCAGGCAACAGAATTCACTTCAGATACTTTAGGCAGAAAGTCTTAGGTAACTCATATAATTTCCAGGAGGGTTAGAGAATTGGGTTTGGATGCTACAAATAGGAACAAAGCTGCCAGGGAAAAAAGCTATATGACAATAGACTGGACACCAGAAACTCTACCACCCACGGTCTTGGAGGAACAGGAAGCTTGGTAACCTCATTTGCCAGATCATCTGATCTCCCTGTACTTAGCACTTGCCATACATTGCGCACTTCTGCCTGTAAGACTGGAGAAGGTGTGTTTGCCTGGAGGCACCTTGGTCACATGGGTGACCTGCAAAAGTTACCTGCAAAAGGTTCTGGGAAATGTTGCTTTTGGCTCTCTGGCCTCTATGAACCACAGAGTTAGTAGGAGAATGTTGCAATGGATACCAAATGAGTTAATTTACGATATCTGCCATAGAGCAGGTGACAGGAGTTCAGTGGAGAGAAGAAGATAAAGGCCAAGATCCAATCGTTTGTCACATTGGTTGTCTGACATTTGCTAAAAATTCAGAGGATATAGATGCCGGGGGTAAAATGTCCACAGAAGCCACACCTGGTCCATACCTCCAAGTTCTGGATGCCATTTGAAGACAGATGATGGCAAGTTGTGTTTGTCCATGGGCAGATGATCAGGAAGAAGTCTGGGCTATGTTGTATGAACCATCTTGACACCTCCCTCCCCTTCAATATCAGTATCCAATGTCTCTCCTTAAATGCTTCCCCTTCTCTCTACTTCCACTCAGTCACCGAGGCTGGGCTACCTTTCTCTTCTGTCAGGACCTTATGGTAGATTCCTAACAGATCTTTTTGCATCCATTGTGACCCAGCCATTCTTCATCCTGCAAAAAGAATAATGTCTTCAAAGCGCAAATCTAATCATAGCCCACTTCAGTGGCTTTCATTTCTCTTTGGATCAAAACCCAAATCCTAAAAATGACCCCTTTCAGTTCCTCTAATCTAGCCACCTACCCCCAACCCCAAGTCTGACACAATTTTCCATAATCCCACCGGGCTTTCTTAGGAGTTACAAGGCCCCTTGTGATCAGATTCCTACCACGGACCTCTCCAGGCTCATCTCAAGTGACTTTTTTCTTTGTTCCTTCTCAAAGGCCTCCCAACTCACACAAGGCCTCAGTGTGGCCAGCTTACTTAAGCTCTCAGAGACGTCAGATTCTTCCACCTCAGTGTGGCTTTGCCCCTACTGTTCCCTCTGCCTGGAGAAGCTTTCCTACCCTTCCTGCCTGCCTAAGACCTTTTCAAACTCTAGAGTAGAGGTCATCATTTTGGGGAAAGTCTTTTGTCACGGTCCCAGAGGAAAGCCCTTGCATCTCTTCTCCTGGTTTCTGCCACTCCTCTGTTCCATCTCCCACCAGCTGGTCTTATTCACTGTGGTTTTCCTCACCTAGCACAGAACCTACTCAATACAAGTTGACTGAACAAGACCAAATAAACTTTAAAAAGAAGAAGGAAAAAAAAATCCCCCTACACAGAAAGCAGTAATAAAGAAAATGTGTTCTACTACCACCTTAAGACCTCAATTAATGTGCTTTTCTCCTCGTGAATCCTTGCTTCCAAGCAAACAGAATCTGACAGGCCGAATTAAATCATTTATCTTTCTAGTTCTCTGCCTTGGTTCTAACACTAGTGAAAAAGCCCTGATATTTCATAAGAAACTGGCAAAAGCAAGAGCTACGGCCTGGTACCTTGACTTTATCTGGTGGTACAACCAATATATACATGTGTCAGGAGAAAAACATTCATTTCCAATGCTTCTTTTACCTAGGTGGAATTAAATGCCAGATTACCATATTTGATCATTTTGTTTTCTCACATACACCCTAAGGAACCTGTGTGTGTGTGTATGTGTGTGTTTGTGTGTGTGTGGGCGCCAACCAGGTTATTTAACTCCATACGTGGCTACAGCTGCAAATTACAGTGCAAACAGCCTTAGTGACAAAAACACAACCAGAAATGCTTAAAGCTTCTGCTAAATGTTATGTTCCAGTTCCTTCTTATACATTTGAATGTCTTTTGATTTGGAGTGACCTATCGGTTTCAGCCATGGGCCAGCGAGGAAACAAAAGATCATTTCCACTCTGCCCTGTATAATTAAATACCTAGATGAAGTTTTCTCTGGTTCTGCTTTCAGAGCCAAACAATGCTTGTTTGCATTCCATCATCATATATAAACACCCACGGGCCAGGAGAATTTACCTTTGCTGTTCTATCACTAGACCCTTAAATCAGGGCATCCTGACCGCATTTAAGCATATCAGAGAGGCCTCTGGTTACGAAGCCTGCAATATTTATTTTTCTTTAAATCACAAAAATATCCTATTTACAGTCCACTATTTGGAAAGGGATAACATGGATACAGACACTCCATAGATAATCCCTCCATCTCGTCTACAGATTCAAACATCTGTTTTTCTTCAAACCTTTGTCTCGGAGATGCTGAGTAGTCACTAAAGGGAGTGGTTTGGATTCCCCTCTGCTCGCTTCTCCTGCTGAGATCTGGAGGGTGAGACCCCAGTGAGATGGCGTCGGGGTCAGACAGAGAGAAGGAAGACAGTGAGGAAAGGCGACGATGAGTTGGGGACTTTGTGCAGCCGGAAGCAACCTGAGAGGCTCCACAAGCCATGTTCACGCGAGGGCTCCTTGGGCACAGATCAACTGGGGGATTTCATCACAGTGAAGATTCCGGCTTGGTAGGGTTGGACAGGGGCCTGAGATTCTGCATTTACTAGCAAGCTCCTGGAAGCTGCTGCTGCTGCTGGCTGGGGCCTGCAATGTGAGTGTTGAGGAACTTTAAACCTCAGGCTCTGAGTCAGACAGGCCTGGCTGGGAATCACCCCCTGGGTAGCTGGGCATTCTTGGGCAAATTTCTTAATTCTCTAGGCCCTGGATTCCTTATCAGCGTAACAGCAATGATAGTACCCATTGAGCAGGTCTGCATGTGAGAGGTTCAGTGTAATGTCTAGCATGCCAGAAAGCCATCTGCTTAGCGTTGCTTATTGTTACCTGATTCAGAGACTTCTTGGAGTGAGGCTTGTTAATAAAGGTGACAGAATGAGGACCAGAGCCTAACTCCCCAACTCCCTGGGAAGTATGCCTTGCCTGTTTCATTATTTTATTATTTTTAATATTTAGACTTTTCTTAGTTGTATTTTTTCATTACATGTAGTAATACAAATTTGTGAAAAGAAAGAAAAGGAGGAAGATAGGGAGGTAAAGACAGAGGGAGGGTGAAAAGAAAGAACAGAATTAATTAAGAAAAAGGCCAGGTGCTGTGGCTCATGCCTGTAATCCTCAAATTTTGGGAGGCCAAGGCAGGTGAATCACCTGAGGTCAGGATGTTCAAGACCAACCTGGCCAACATGGTGAAACTGCATCTCCACTAAAAAAAAAAAAAAAAAATTAAAAAATCAGCTGGGTGTGGCAGTGGGTACCTGTAATCCCAACTACTAGGGAGGCTGAGACATGAGAATCGCTTGAACCCAGGAAGCAGAGGTTGCAGTGTGCCAAGATCGTGCCACTGCACTCCAGCCTGGGTGACAGAGCAAGACTTCATCCTCAAAAAATAAAGGCCGGATGTGGTGGCTCACGCCTGTAATCCCAGCACTTTGGGAGGCCGAGGTGGGCAGATCATGAGGTCAGGAGATCGAGACCATCCTGGCTAACACAGTGAAACCCCGTCTCTACTAAAAAGACAAAAAATTAGCCAGGCGTGGTGGCGGGTGCCTGCAGTCCCAGCTGCTCGGGAGGCTGACGCAGGAGAATGGTGTGAAACCGGGAGGCGGAGCTTGCAGTGAGCCGAGATCGCGCCACTGCACTGCAGCCTGGGCGACAGAGCAAGACTCTGTCTAAAAATAAATAAATAAATAATAAAAATAAAATAAAATAAGAAAAAACCGACAAAGAGATCATGTGACATTTTAGTCTATGTACTTCTAGTTATAAACACATATACTTTAAATAATAGAATTCTATTGAACATACCATTTTGCAATCTTTCTTTTTTTTTTTTTGGAGATGGAATCTCGCTCTGTCACCCAGGCTGGAGTGCAGTGGCACGATCTCGGCTCACTGCAAGCTCCACCTCGTGGGTTGACACCATTCTCCTGCCTCAGCCTCCCGAGTAGCTGGGACTACAGGCGCCCACCACCACACCCGGCTAATTTTTTGTTTTTTAGTAGAGACGGGGTTTCACTGTGTTAGCCAGGATGGTCTCCATCTCCTGACCTCGTGATCCACCCACCTCGGCCTCCCAAAGTGCTGGGATTACAGGCGTGAGCCACCGCGCCCGGCCTTGCAATCTTATTATTTTCCCTTGATGCATCCCAATAATAGAACAATAGTAGTAATGACAATAACAATAGCTAGTCTTTTTTAGCCTCTTACTAGGTGTTAAGCACCCTTCTAACACACTCTTAACTCATGAATTTTCACAACCCTTTGACATAGACGCTTATCATCTGCATTTTATAAGTGAGGAAACTGAGGCACAAAAAGTGTAATACACCCAAGGTCTCACAACTAATAAATGGGGAATTCAGGGTGGAAACCAGGCAGCCCACAGCACAGTCCCTGCCTAAAACCCCCATGTTCTGCATTCTTCATGGTTCATCCTGACACGCTGTTTCCCTGCCTGATTATTTTCCATTTACCACATCGTGAATATCTGTCCTCGCCATTCCGTAGTTTTGCACAACATCACTTTTGGTGGCTGCATAGTATTTCTTGTCTATTATTATCTCCATTTTACAGATGAGAAAATCGAGGCTTGGGTGCTCAGTAGGTTGGCAGAGAGTAGTTGGAATGACCACAATCTGCCTGCAAGCCCTAGGCGCTGTCCACCCCACAGTGCACTCAGAAACACACACACTGAGCACCTACTGCAATCAGGGTATTTGCTGGTCTCAGTGAAGAATGGCAGACCCATACGATTCTCACTGCTGTGCAACTTACAGCCCAGTGGGTTGAGACACGCAATGAAATAAGTAAGCAAATACATGACCAAGATGATTTGAGATATTGGCAAGTGCTAGAAAAACAATTCCACTCTGTGGTGTGATGAGTGTGAGTGGCAGTGATTATTCTGGAAAACTGTTTGAGGAGGTAAGATTTGAAGTGATACCCAGATGACAAGAGGAAGTCATCACACAGTAATCTAGAGTCAGATTTATCTAAAGCTCTTAACATCAAACAAAAGCTTAGTGCTAACCCGAGGGAATGGTGAGCAGAAGCATCTTTTATTTTTAGAAGTCTCATAAAAATCATGAGACAGCGCAAGCAGAGTGGAAACTGCAAGGCTTGGGAGCCAGGGCTGGCGGGGGTGAGCCTGGCTCTGTCCCGTGTGTGGCGTTTGACAGAGTCTCAGTCACCTCATCTGTAAAATGGGCTTGCAATTGCTTAGAGCAGGGCTGCTGTCAGCATGAAATGGAATAACTATGCAAGGCACCTAGAGGACACTGTGTAATCTCTACGGTTGACATCGGCTCTCAGGGTTTGATTGACCTGCCCTTTGAAGCATCCAGTCTGGAATATTAAGACATCAGCGGCCGGGTGTGGTGGCTTATGCCTGTAATCCCAGTATTTTCGGAGGCTGAAGCAGGCAGATCACTTAAGGTCAGGAGTTCAAGACCAGCCTAACCAACATGGCAAAACCCTGCCTCTACTAAAAATACAAAAATCAGCCAGGCATGGAGGCATGCCCCTGTAATCCCACCTACTCAGGAGGCTGAGGCAGGAGAAACACTTGAACCTGGGAGGCGGAGGCTGCAGTGAGCCGAGATTGCGCCATTGCTCTCCAGCCTGGGCAACGGAGCAAGACTCTGCCCCACAAAAAAAAAAAAAAGACATCAGCATTAATCAACAGGAGAATAAGGAGATTCCTGAGATTTCACAAACGACACATATTTGTGAGCCTATTGGGTATTGCTACCATATTATGATTAAGATCTAGATAATACTTGGCACGTCATTTACTAAGTCTCTCCACAAAGGCAAGTTGGAAAATTCAGAGGAATGACCTTTGGTTTCTCGGTTGATCTGTTTACTCTGATAGACTGAGGGAGAAGGCTAACTGGGTCACCCATGACCACCTTTGACCTTTCTCAACTCTCAGTTGATGTCACTGTTGTGGTAGAGGCCCTTGGAGAAAAATTCTTTCTCTCTCACCTTTCTTTGTTCATGGCAATAAATCGTGTTAAGAATGGCTCTGACTACATTTATATCCATTGCCTACCTTCATCTTCCTACCTCCTGTTCTCCCCATTTTACAGACGAGGGGACCGAGGTTCCGAGAGGTCACACAGCCAGGTAGGCAGCTCGCTCTGGGCTAGGTCCTTTTGTCGTCTATGTACTCAGCCCCCACAACAGTCTTCAAGTCTTTTTGCCTCAGGAACCACTCTTTCTTCCGTTTTCCCCTGGTCAGCTCTGACCTCGTCCTCAGATCTCAGCTTGTGTCACTTCCTCAGTGAAAAGCCCATATTTATGGGCTCACCAAGCTCTGTATCTTCCCCCTTCATCCTGCCTATCACAGCTACAATTGCACAGTTGTCCATGTGACTGTTGGATCCATGTATAAAGTAGGAGTAAAGAACCCAAGCTCAGACATCAGGGACGTAGGTTCAGAAGTGAGTGCCACCTCTTTCCAGCTGAGTGTCTTTGGGCAAGTTATTTAGCCCCTGCCCACCTCAGTTTCCTGGGGTGTAAAATGAGAATCATAATAATAACTACCTCATAGAATGGCAGTGATGTGAAATCAACTCATGTTGCTAAAGTTCTTGGGGAAAATGCTCAACAGACAGCCTGCAATACACGTAGAGCGGGGCCAGAAGGCCATCTCCTAGGCCACACCGAGCCACACTGCAACCTCCATACAGGCAGGATCGTGTCGCGCTTGGCAAAGCAGGTATTCCACAAATATCTATAGAACTCGATGAAGTACTATTATCATCATCTTCATTATCATTCTCATTTTACAAGAGAGCGTTCGAGTTGCTTGCCCAAGGTCACATGGCTAGTTAAGACACTGAGCTGAGACTCGCCTTGAATCCCATTGCTCATCCCACCTGGCTGTTCTGCTGGCCATAGGGTCTTCTGGTCTACCGTGGATAAAACCCAGAGTCCAGGCAGGAGAGGGAACAGGGGGTTGCAGAAGCTTAGGGAGGAAGCATGCCAAAGTAGGTGCACCTTCATACTGTCTCCCAAGCCCGACTGCCTGCAGATTTTCTGTCTGAGCCGCCAGAAACAAAGATGACAGCAGAGGGGCTGAAGGTCACTCTAGAGTAGGGAGAGAGGGGTCTTGGTGGGCCCAGATCTCCCAGCACCAGACAGGGGGTTCTCACACCAGCCTTGGTCTCCTGGGCACAGAACGAGGACAGGGATAGGAGACCTCCCATCTATCAAATGCCCTGGTGTTTTTAACTTGTTCCTGCATTTTCCTGGGGGACTTGTGTGTGCTCTGGGCCTAATGATTTCCTGTGACCGTTCTACCCGGGGTGTATTCCTGTGTCTTCAGAGGAAGGACTAATCCAGCCAGACCGTCTCCATTCCCCTCCCTTTACCCTCTCAAACCAGACCAGCCCGGCATTTTTTTCTCTTGAATTTAAGAGCCTTGCAGACACGAAGATCCTTTTAGCTTTTAACATATTTAATAATTTATTATTTATCTGGTATTTTTGTAAATGTATTCCTCAGATCTTGCCTTTGCATCTTTAGTTTCCAATTTGCACCTACCTGACATAGTTTATATTACAATCCCTTGATTCTCCGAAGGCAGGGGTTCCTCTTTTAACACGTTTTTATAGTCCTAATGAACTTCTATGCTTCATTTACTCAAGAAGACATCTCTCTCTCCCTCTTTCACATTCTCCTGCTCACAGGCATACAAATCATATGTGTCACTAATACAGTGTTGATTTTTCCTGGGTTGGTTCTTTTTTTAAACATGTTTGCCCTTCAGCCTGCTATTAACCAGTTTTTTCCTACTTTGAAAAACTCACTCTTTTAAATTTCATCATTCAGTATTTCCTCAGGGATTTTACCCTTTACTAAGAAGTCAAAACCAATTTTGGAGCAATCCTGGATACCAAACAGTCTCCTGAATCATTTGTCTCCTCCCCAGCTCTGGCACAGGAGTGGGCACACAGCAGTGACCCAATAAATACTTGTTGGTTGACCAGGTGGCCAACAGGTGATCTTCAGAGAGGCAGATTGGAGTCCTGCTTAAGTACATGGGTGTGAAATCGGGACCTGTGAGTTTCAATGCTGGTTTTATTCCACATGTGGCTCTGTGACCTTAAGCAAGCCACTCAAATACTCTAGGCTTCCATTTCCTCAGCTGTAAAATGGGAATGAGAGTCTTTTCTACCATCTTCCAAGGCTTACTGCAAGGATTAAATACATAAAACACTAAGGAAGATAGCTGGCAGAGCAAGCTGTCGATAAACAATAACTTTGGTTTCTTGCCTACTGCCTCCTCTTTGCAAGGAACTTACATGATAGAGATTACCTTGAATCACAGACAGAACAAGGCAATTCACACCTCTCCCCGCACCTCAAAATTAAGAACCACGTGTGATAAAGGCACTAAGAAGATCTTGCTCCCGGTTGCCCACACAAGCATTTAGATGTGCGGAAACGGCGCATCCACGAGTCCCAGTCTCCTGCTGTCCCTTCTGAGACCTCAAGGCCAGCATCTGTAAAAGGGGGGTGGTACTTTGCCCCTTACTGGAGAAAGAATTCACCATCCCTATTCTCAAACCTGTCGCCTTCATTTAAATGATCTATTGCCTTGTTACCCTAACATGAATTGTCCTCACACCAGTTCAAAACAGCTGGTAATAAACCAACTAGAACGACAAAGGCCATCCAGTCCTCTTTAAGGATGGGTTGGCTCAGGTGGCCGAGGCAGAAATGCCCACTAGGGGGCGAGCGTGCTCACTCATCGATCCCCGTGGTGGTTCCGTCCTGGAACTAGGAAGGGAAGGGGGAGCTAACACGTTCCAGGCACTCTCCCAGGCCCATCTCTGGATGCACTACCACATGTCACCTAACATTGCCCCAGCTGAGGAGGTTGTATTTTCTCCATATTAAACCTAGGTATTCTGAGGCTCAGGGGGGTTAGTTAATCGGCCCAGGATCCCAGAGCTGAAAGTGGAAATTGTGATGGAACCCAGGCTTCTCCAACTCTAGCAGGCCACCTACAGGGTCCCTGTAAAGGACAATACTCAGCTTTGACTGTTGGAGAGGAAGGTGTGCAGACACCAGACATGTGGACACTGACAAAATGGTGTGTCACATGCATCTTCCCCCAAAAAGGGGTGTAGGTTTAAGCCTGTGTTTCCCAAAGTGTGTCCCACAAAACATAAATCCTGAAAGGTGCTCTGTAAAAAAGGTCTCTGCGGTCATAGAAGTATTCGAAACGTGACATTTACTGTTCTTCCTGAAATACAAAATACTGATGAGTATGTTAAAGGTCCTGGGAAGTCCCGCAGTAAAAAAACCTGTTTGCTTGACCTTGTTTAATGTAGTTGAGTACTTGGCCAGCCTATTGGACATCAGGGTTGTTACATACATATGACATCTATTCATTTTTTAAAAATAAGCTTGCTTCAGAACATTAGGAACATACTGAAAGTGAAAGAATGGGAATTCACACATTCAAATAAGGGATTGACATAGATGTCTCAAAGACAGAGGAAAGTGTGTCCAAGCAGGGTATTTATGGAAAGTCTGGGTTATGAAACAAAAACAGAACCAGAGCCATAGAGAAATCTAAAGTCTTTAGGATATGAAGAACAATTTCAGCATTCAGGATGACTCCAAAATGTAATCCAGAATACAAACTATCATGGTAACCAAGATGTTTCACACCACGGGGTAAAAATTTTACATTTTGAGTCCTTAATCTCCAAAGCATGCTCAGAGCTGGATCTTAGCATGGAATGTGAGTTTATTCATGAACTTGCTGTATCCATCAACACACACACATGCACAATGGAAAAAAGTTTTGCTATGATTGTACCGAATGGCTTAGAGAGTGCAGTCTACAGAGACAGATGGTTAGACCCATGGCTGGCTCCCAAAGCTGCATTCTCCAGTTCAGTGAGAGGCCAGCAGAGACAAGCGAGGAACCAGCTGCTTTCCACAGCTGGAACAGCTGCAGGGATTGACCTTGAGGGACCCCACAGTCAGCACATGAACCTGGTGGCTCATGCTGACTTCATGCCTCAGGATGGAGTACAATGAAAAAGAACATCTACTGTTCCTGATGGGTTAAAGATGGCCACAAATCCTTTGATACTTCCCCTTTCAATAGGTGGGGTCTAATTTCCCTCCCCTTGAATCTGAGCTGGCCATAATGGCTCACTTGACCGAGAAAATGTGGCAACAGTACTGTTCTGGGACTTTTGAGGCTAAATCATAAGAAGCTTGCAGCTTCTGTCAGTCTCCTAGAACACTCCGTCCTGGGACCCAGCTACCCTTCTGTGAGGAAGACCAAGCAGCCCCATGGAGAGGCCACATGGAGCCCTGGTGGAGCTCCAGCCAACAGCCAGCACCATCTTGCCAGCCATGTAAATGAGCCACCTTAGAAGTAGATAGAAAAGCAACAAGTCATCTAGGCATGCCCTACTCTTCTCACCCCTAAATAATCTGATCCTACAGTCATGAAATACAGTAAAATGGTTGTTTTAAGCCACTAAATGTGAGATTATTTGTTAAATAACAATAGATAACTGGCACACAATTTTATTGAGCTACTATAAGTGATGGCACCAAAGTAGGTACTTTGAATATATTATCTCCTATAATCGTCACAATTTTCTTTAATTGTACAAATGTGAGAATTAAGACTTTGACCTTGGACACATTAAGAAACTCATCCCAAGTCACACAGCAACCCTGTTTTTCTGTCTCCAGTATCTTTCATTATTAGAAAATGTATTAGGGAAAAAAATCCACAAAATATGCTGTAGAGAAAATAGGTAGTAGAAAAGTAGAATGAATGGTGAGTTTGTGTGGTGCAGAAGAAAGCACCTCTGATTCTAGCCTAAAATAAAACAAAAGTTGTAGACAATGGAGAATTCTCATGAAAATATGTCCTCCCTCTGGCTTCAGCTATATCATTGCTATGAGACTGAATAGGAAAGAGGGAATGTTTTCATAATATTCAAGATTTTTTCCTTTAAATTAGCAAGGCCAGCACACCAGCTGGGTCCTTGACATTTGTCTTTACCAAAAGCACTTATGGATTTAGCACCTACTATGTGTTAGGCATTGCCTGAGGTGCTTCACCTGTCAGATAACCACAGGCACATTTCCTTACATTTGTAAGAGCTTTAGAGTTGACATAATACATTTACCCACATGCTCTCATTTCATCATGGGAGCAGATGCTTTTCCTGGGGAGCAAAAGGAGCCAAATTAATCAACAAATGATTAATATTTAGCAGGCACCACCTATAGGCCTGACACATAAGATCATTCCCTGCCTCCTTCTCCCCACTGGCTGGCTTATTCCCCTTTGCTTTCTTACTTAACGGTTTGTGTCGTATGGTTTATACCTGTTTTCCTCATGACTCTATAAGATTCTCTTGCATAGCAAAAACCTAAGTACAGTGCCTGGGGCAAAATAGGCAAGGTCTGCTGGTGAAATAGATGGAGGGAGGGAGGGATGGGTGGATGGATGGATGGATGGATGGATGAGTGACTGGATGGATGCATAGGTGGGTGGGTGACTGGATGGATGAGTGAATAGATGGACGGGTAGATGGGTGGGTGGGTGACTGGATGAATGGGTGGATGGGTGGGTGACTAGATTAATGGGTGGATGGATGAATGGGTGTGTGACTAAATGGACAAATGAATGGATAGGTAGGTTGGTGACTGGATGCATGGATGGATGGATGGATGGATGGATGGATGGATGGATGGACAAATGGATGGATGGATGGAAGGATGGATGGATGGGTGGGGACTGGATGGATGGATGGATGGGTGTGTGAGTGGGTAGGTGACTGGCTGGATGGATGGATGGATAGTTAGGTGACTGGATGGATGCATAGGTGGGTGGGTGTGTGAGTGACTGGAAGGATGGGTGACTGGATGGATTGGTAGATGGGTGGGTGGGTGACTGAATGAATAGATGGGTGGATGAATGGTTGGGTGGGTGACTGGATGAATGGGTAGATGGGTTAATGAGTGGGTGACTAAATGGACAAATGGATAGATAGGTGAGTTGGTGACTGGATAGATGCATGGGTAGATGGAATGATGGATGGATGGATGGATGGATGGATGGATGGATGGATGGATGAATGGATAGATAGATATGGCTGTATGGGTAACTGGTTGGATGGATGGATGGATAGATGACTGGATGGACAGATGGATGGACAAATGGATGGATGGATGGATGGATGGATGGATGGATGGATGGATGACTGGATGGACAGATGGATGGACAGATGGATGGATGGGGACTGGATGGGTGGATGGATGAGTGGGGACTGGATGAATGGATGGGTGTGTGAGTTGGTAGGTAACTGGTTGGATGGATGGATGAATGGATGGATGGGTGGATGGGTGGCGACTGGATTGATGGATGAGTGGATAGGTTAGTGGGTGGGTGGGTAGATCGATACATGGATGGGTGGGTGTGAATGAAAGGACAATATGAATAATTAAGTAGTTAAGAGTGGTTAAGACTTATGGAATCACCCACTCTTTATTGCACTCTTTTTTTTAAGAGGCAGAGTCTTTCTCTGTCACCCAGGTTGGAGTGCTGCAGCCTAATCGTTGCTCACTACACCCTCCAACTCCTGGGCTCAAGGGATCCTCCCACCTCAGCCTCCCAAATAGTTGGTAGTACAGGAATGTACCACCATTCCCAGCTAATTTTTAAATTTTTTGTGGAGACAGGGTTTCACTATGTTGTCCAGGCTGACCTCAAAGTCCTGGGCTTGAGTATCCCGCCACCTCAGCCTCCCATAGCTCTGAAATTATAGGTGTGAGCCATTGCACCTCGCTCTTATTACAAAAGCTACCACTTTTGAGACCTTTTATCTCAAAAGCTACCGGTTTTTCAGAGGAAGAAAAGGATAGTGAAGAGAATGAAGAGATAGAAGAAAATGAGGATGAAGAAGACAGTTCAGGGAAAGTCATCAAAACAGGTACTAAGGAAGGGAAAAGATGCATTTAAAGTATTATCCATTCCTCAAGGTGGCCGAGGGGGGTGGATCACTTGAGCCCAGGAGTTCAAGACCACCCTGGGCAACATGGTGAAACTCAGTCTCTACAGAAAAAAAAAAAAAAATACATATATATATATATATATACACACACATATATATGTATATAAATATACACACATATATATGTATATATATACACACACATATATATGTATATAAATATACACACATATATATGTATATATATATATACACACATATATATGTATATATATATACACACACACATACACACACAAAATTAGTCGAGTGTGGTGGCACATGCCTGTATACACACACACACACACACAAAATTAGTCAAGCGTGGTGACACATGCCTGTAACCCCAGCTACTGGGGAGGCTGAAGTGGGAGGCTAGCTTGAGCCCAGGAAGTCAAGGCTGCAGTGAACCATGATCGTGCCATTGCACTCCAGCCTGGGTGACAGAGCGAGACTCTGTCTTGAAAAATAATAATCAAGTGCCAAGTGTTGGCACAGATATTAGCAGACAGAACAGTAAGGGAAGGTTTTAAAATGGAGGGAAGACAGGCAGGATGTGACCTGCTGGGGAGGGTGGAGGTTGGGAGACTGCAGTGGAAAAGGAAGGAGCCCATTATTAGACAACTAGGTGAGGACACTAAGTGAGAGGTTCCTTCAGGGGCAGTGTGTTTGGGGAATCAGGCGTTGTGTCACTGCGGAGTGCACATGGGAGGTTGAAAGAAGAGACAGGCCAGGCCAGTTGTGCAGACCTCATGCAGACTAAAGAAGCAGAAGTTCTCCTGGCAGGCATAGATGTACATTTGAAAAAGAAAACACAGGGGTTGGAGTGGTAGGAGGGCATCACGGCAGTGGCCTCCCAGTTTTTTAATGGCTGTTGTGTGCAGAAGGATTAGGAAGCATCCCATGACAATAGCTACTATTAATGTGCCAAGTGGTCTGCTAAATCATGACATGCATGACCTCATTCAGTTCTCACCCCAAACTTCTCTGGTGCATACTATTTTTTTTATTATTTTGAGACGAAGTCTTGCTCTGTCACCCAGGCTGGAGTGCAATGGCACGATCTCAGCTCACTGCAACCTCCACCTCCAGAATCCTTCTGCCTCAGCCTCCTGAGTAGCTGGGATTACAGGCACCCATCATCATGCCGGGCTGATTTTTATATACTAGTAGAGACAGGGATTCATCCTGTTGGCCAGGCTGGTCTCGAACTCCTGACCTCAGATGATCCGCCTGCCTCGGCTTCCAAAAGTGCTGGGATTACAGGTGTGAGCCACCACACACCAGGCCCCTGGTGTGTACTCTTATCCCCATTTTATAGATGAGAAAACAGAATTGAGACATCAAGTACATTGTCGAAGATCACACGACTCATAAGTGATGGAGCTAGGGAATCCTGATTTTCCCGACTCCGAAACAGTAGGCTGGAACAGAGTACCCAATCCATTTCCTGTGCTGTTCAAAATGAGCAGGGGGTAAAAGTTACAGGGGCACAATTACAGGGCTCAGCAGAAACATTTATCTCAGAATTAGAGCTGAGCCAGATTCTTTCCCAAAGAAAGCAACCTGCGGCACTGAAGAAATGGAAGTGGAGGTAGCTGATGGGGAGAAGCATCTGGTAAGAGCATGGTATGGGCATTTGTCATGTTTCCTCAATGCCCAGCCCTTTAGAACACCCTTCCTATGCCAAGCAACACAATTTCCGTATTAGGTGACTCTCTTCCCTAAGCCACAGGCTGAAAGCATGTTTTCCCAGCCTCTCTTGCAGCTAGCGCACAGACATGAGACCAGGCTTCAGCAACTGGAGTGTCCAGACTGTGATTCAAGAAGAGGGACATGGAGTCCAGTTTGCTAAGGAGGCTGGTTTTTTGAGGGTGGTGGTGGCCACAAAGCCTACTTTCTGGCACAGAGCTGGCATTGGAGCTGGTGACAGTGACAACTTTGGTGAAATCAAGTTCCTGATTGAGGCAAACTAGCTGTTTAGTGGCAGCATCAGTGGTGGATGCCTCATCAGACTAGATTGATGCTTTCAAGTTTGGCTCCTGAATTTTGAGCCCCATTCTGCTGCACCCTAGCAGGTTGACAAGCCCCCAATGTGCTCTCAATAAACTCCACTCCAGCCTAATGGCCTGGGGGCCACCTCTGTTGCTCACCATATAGAATGCTGACCAAGACAAGCACCCAGAGGGAATTTCTATACTGTGCAGAGTTGGACACAAACACCTCTTATCCCTGTCCAGGGCTGATTCCAGAGTCTAGAGAATTTTTGTCAATCAGCCGGAGAGGCAATTTCTAGTGACTTTAACACACGGTGAAATGACTCTGAAAACTTGAAGGCAAGACTTGTTAGGGGCATGTTAGTCAGGGTTCTTCAGGGAGACAGAACCAACAGGGGAGAAAAACAGGAAAGAAAGAAGGAAGCAGGGAAGGAAGGAAGGAAGGAAGGAAGGAAGGAAGGAAGGAAGGAAGGAAGGAAGGAAGGAAGGAAGGAAGGAAGGGGAGAAAGAAAAGAAAAGAGAGAGAAGGGAGGGAGGGAAGGAAAAAAGGAAAGAAAAAGGAAGAGAAGAAGGAAGAAGAAGAAGAAGAAGAAAGAAGAAGAAGAAGGAAGAAGAAGAAGAAGAAGAAGAAGAAGAAGAAGAAGAAGAAGAAGAAGAAGAAGAAGAAGAAGAAGAAGAAGAAGAAGAAGAAGAAAGAAGAAGGAGAAGAGAAGGAAGGAGAAAAGAAAGAGATTGAGAGAAACATTGATTTTAAGGAAATGGCTCACATGATTGTGGAAGCTGACAAGTGAGAAATCCAAAATCTGCAGGGTAGGCCAGCAGCCTGGAGATCCAGTGAAGAATAGCAGTTCAAGTCCAAAGACCATCCGCCAGCAGGATTCCTTCTCCCTCAGAGAGGTCAGTCTTTTTCTCTTAAGGCCTTCACCTGGTTAGTTGAGGCTCACCTACATTATGGAGGGTAATCTCTTTATTCACAGTCTACTGATTTAAATGTTAAATCTCATCGAAAATATACCTTCACAGAAACATCTGGAATAATGTTTGACTATATATCTCAGCACTGGGGCCTAGCCAAGCTTACATATAAAAATTAACCATCACAGGACCCATACCAAGCAATGTAATTATTTGATAGAGGTTGATGTACATAATTATTGATGTAATTATTTGACAGGTTGAGATTCTCATTTTACAAAACACTGTTTTCATCCCTGTGTGTCTCCACACTTCACACAGCACCTGGCACAAAGACTTGATGTGCGTTTCAGAGATGGGTGTTTGGATGGCTGGGTAAGTGGTAGGTCTTATTGTCCAGTTCTTTGACCGTATTTTATTTTTCTTCTCTGCATCTTCTCAACATTTTTTATATATTTTGAAAGTACATGGCCAGGCATGGTGTCTCACGCCTGTAATCCCAGCACTTTGGGAGGCTGAGGCGGGTGAATCACCTGAGTTTAGGAGTTCAAAACCAGCCTGGCCAACATGGCAAAACCCCATCTCTACTAAAAATACAAAAATTAAACGGGCGCAGTGGCATGCACTTGAAATCCCAGCTACTCAGGAGGCTGAGGCACCAGAATCACTCGAACCTGGGAGGCAGGGATTGCAGTGAGCCGAGATCGCTCCACTGCACTTGAGTCTGGGTGACAGAGTGAGACTCTGTCTCAAAAATAAATAAATAAATAAAAATAATTTCCTCTGTTGGTGTGGGGAGCAAGGGCGGGTTGTCTGGAGCATCACTCTTTAACAGAGGTAAGTCTTTAGGCACAAGCAGGAGTTGAGGTGGCATGGTGATTAGCCCAGGGACATGCAGGTTTAAAGGGTGCACACCCAGCAGCAGAGGGAACAGCACGTGCAAAGAAGAAAAACAAGGAAGAACACAGTGCCGTCCTAAAGGTGCAGCTAGTTTTGGTGCTGTTGGTTTTGTGGTTATTGCTTATTTTAATATTTCTGGAAAAGTCACAAAAATGGGGTTTAGCCTAGATAAGGAAAAACTGAGCTCAACTGGTTTGTGTAAGGAATAGGTTTCACATCCTCAGGAAACTGATTAGGAAGAAATAGGTTTAAAAAGGAGGGTAGGAAACAAAGAACTTGAAATTCCCACTAGGATAATCAAACTTGGGCTTGTGCTACAAATACCACGGAGTTGTGTGTGGAATGTCCTTCCACTGGAGGCAGCCGGGAGGAAATGACAAGGACTGATTCCTTGGGGAGGCCAGACCAGGTGACTTCCACCATTTTGTGGCTAATGTTTGTGCAATGGATGATGTAGCATCATAGTCTCCGACTCTTCCAGAAAATACTCAGTTTAAATTGGCTACAAATACAATCAATTGTTTGGTCAGTGAAAGGCTGCCGTCTCTATGAACCTTACTATACACCATCTATTTCCATGAGCCAAAATGCTAATGCAATTCCATCCCGTGGAACTATTCCCCGTGGTTAGTCTAAAAATCAGCTTTACTCGTCCGGTGAATCAGCTGACCACAAAATCCCACCAAGGAAATAACACTGGGGAAGCACCCAAAAAGAATCCTGTTGTGATTTATTTGGAACAATCATTGCTATGTTTTTGTTTTTATTTTTATTTATTTATTTATTTTGAGACAGAGTCTTCCTCTTGTCGCCCAGGCTGGAGTACAGTGGTGCGATCTCAGCTCACTGCAACCTCTGCCTCCCGGGTTCAAGAGATTCTCCTGCCTCAGCCTCCCAATTAGCTAAGATTACAGGCACCCACCACCACACCCGGCTAATTTTTGTGTTTTTAGTACAGATGGATTTTCACCATGTTGGCCAGGCTGGTCTTGAACTCCTGACCTCAGGAGATCCGCCTGCCTTAGCCTCCCAGAGTGCTGAGACTATAGGCATGAGACACCAAGCCTAGCCAAAAACATTGCTATGTTTTTAAAACACGGTTTTTCAATATTTTAAAAAGATGCCTTTTAAAATATTGATTGGGAAATGACATTTTCCAAGCCTACACCTTCATAGCTACATTGCCCTTAAGAGGTACACTTCTTATTGAGAATCTGTTTTCTCCCACAATATTGATAAAGTCAGGACAATTTGCCAGGCATTGATAATATGCTGCCTTCATGGGACTTACTGTCTAGAATTGCTGCTGCTTCTGCCTGTTCCCACTACTATATTTTCTTGAGCTTCGCTTTCTATAATGTGTTATGAAAGCAGTAGGTATTTTTCATTTATCGTATTTTTAAAATATGATAATTACGTTAAATAGGTTTTTTCAAATGATGCATGTTCACCTGCTGGAATGCAAATGCCATCCCCCTTACCATACCCTCCCTCCAAGACACACCTGTTCACCAAAAGAGACAAACAGATGTTTCTGGATCCTTCCCTTAAATATTTACTTATAATGTGGTAGTAGCTTTCACAACTGACCGTCTCTTAACTACCCTGCTGGATTCACTGTAAACCATGTAGACTTCTGTAAATGATGTTGAGGATTCCCATGGCCCCTGAAATACCTGAAGCTGGCAGGCTCCACCTGACTTTGTCCATGGATTCCCACATATTGAATTAACCCTTTGCTCCCCAAACGTGTCAAAGCCAGTTTATTGATTCATGCACAGACATCTGAGCACCTATGATGTGTACACACTGTTTGAAGCTCTGGAGACACTGCAGTGATAAAGAACAGAGAAGTCCTGCCCTCGAGGAGCTTCTATGCTAGTTATACTTATTTGCTTCTATGGTTTAATTACATGTTGTAAAACCTATTTAAAAATGAATGGGAAGCTGGGCATGGTGACTCACGCCTGTAATCCCATCACTTCAGGAGGCTGAGGCAGGTGGATCACCTGAGGTCGGGAGTTCAAAACTAGCCTGGCCAACATGGTGAAACCCCATCTCTACTAAAAATATAAAATTAGCCTGGTGTGGTGGTGAGTGCCTGTAATCCCAGCTATTCAGGAGGCTGAGGCAGGAGAATTGCTTGAACTGGGTAGGCAGAGGTTGCAGTGAGCCGCGATTGTGCCATTGCATGGAGTGTCGCCTGGGCGACAAAAATGAAATTCCATCTCAGAAAAGGAAAAAAAAAAAAAGAACAGGAA
Source organism: Symphalangus syndactylus (assembly GCF_028878055.3). Lineage (NCBI taxonomy): Eukaryota > Metazoa > Chordata > Mammalia > Primates > Hylobatidae > Symphalangus > Symphalangus syndactylus. The sequence goes on from NC_072438.2 coordinate 32,267,462, forward strand.
AAGAAGTTTTTGTTCCTATGAAAACCAAGTTGAATGTTTTGGTGTGGCTGAATAGATGCAAGTTGCTTCAGACAAATGCTGTTGAATTTGGCGTGGGCCAGACAACCATCAACTATTGGAGAAAATGGTAGGAATACGAGATTCTGCTTTGCAAATGTCTGTAAGTTCTTCCTGGAATTTTAAAAAACTGAAACTGGAGGTTATAGATGAATTATTTCAGGGTGCGGCTTAGGCAAGATAGACAAGGAATGCCACTCAACAGACCTAGATGGCAAAGCAGAAAGGCAAGAAGAGAGGCACCTAGAGTGCAAAGGTTAAGAAGGCACTGCCCTCAGGACCATGCAAGTGCAGGGTCAGCACCTGACAGCGAGCGCCTCATTAAATGTTGTGCTCTTATTTCTGACTTGCCTTACCCTCATCCCAGCCCTGCCAGATGGCCTCAGGCCTATTTATGCTTTTAAACTTAAATATGGAAGGAGTGTAACATTTTAAAAAATTCATCATTTTATTAACTAACCAACCAGTTCCAATCTGTTGGAGGGAAAGCTTCTATAGTATCAAAAATATCGAGGCTGGGCACGGTGGCTCACGCCTGTAGTCCCAGCACTTTGGGAGGCCAAGGCAGGCAGATCACTTGAGGTCAGGAGGTCGAGACCAGCCTGGTCAACATGGGGAAACCCCAGTCTCTACAAAAAATATAAAAATTAACCAGGTGTGGTGGCACATGCCTGTAATCCCAGCTACTCGGGAGGCCAAGGTGGGAGGATTGCTTGAACCAGGGGGATGGGGGTTGCAGTGAGCTGAGATCACGCCACTGGACTCCACCCTGGGAGACAGAGTGAAAATGAGATTCTGTCTCAAAAAAAAAAAAAAAAAATTGAGCTTGCTGTACTAATAGCAAGCATTTACGGAGTACTTTACATGGATTGGTGAATGTTCTAAGTGCACTGTGTTAACTCTATGCTACGCTCTGAATGTTTGTGTCCCCTGCCAAAATTTACATGTTGAAAGTCTAACCCCCAAGGTGATAGTATTAAATACTAGGAGGTAGGCGGGGCCTTTGGGAGGTGAATTAGATTGTGACAGGGGATCCCACATTCATGGGATTAGTGCCTTAATAAAAGTGGCCTCAGAGGGCTAGCTTGCCACTTCCACCACATGAGGTCACAGTGAGAAGGTGCCATGCATAAACCAGAAAGCAGGCACTGAATCTGCCAGTGCCTCAATCTTGGACTTCCCAGCCTCCAGAACTAGGACACATTTCTGTTGTTTATCAGCCACCTGTTTATGGTGTCTTATTATAGCAGCCTGAATGGGCTAAGACACTTCCAGCGCTCAGAACATCGCTGTGTGGTGAATACTATTATTATTGTTCTTCCTATTTTATGCACGAGGAAACAGGCATTGTGAGATGAATTGCCCAAAGTCCCACTGTCTGGCTCCAGAGCCAGAAACAGCAGCACTCCATATTCCTTTAAGGAACCCCTTCTCCCTTCCTCTCAGGTCATATGAGTCATGTGGGGCTCTACCCCTGTCCAGAGTGAGGTGCAGGACCCAGCCTGGCAATCAGCAAAGTTCCAGCTCCCTGGCTGAAATGCTTGGCTCAGGGGCAAGTGCAGATCTCAGCTGATGCATCCTGGGACCGGGGCTCCCAGGAAGAGCCTCTGTCTTTTCAGCTGAGACAGCTGGCACTGAAGTTGATGATTACTGGGGTCCCTAAGAGGAGCCTGAAAACAAAGCCAACACAGAGGAAAGCAGAGGCAAGAGAGGAGGAGAAGGACTATGCCTCAGTGCTATTGTTGAAGTCCTGGATGAGTCTTTTTTTTTTTGAGACGGAGTCTTGCTCTGTCACCCAGGCTGGAGTGCAGTGGCGCAATCTTGGCTCGCTGCAACCTTCACCTCCCAGGTTCAAGCGATTCTCCTGCCTTAGCCTCCCGAGTAGCTGGGATTACAGGTGCCCACCACCACACCCAGCTGATTTTTGTATTTTTAGTAGACGGGTTTTCACCGCGTTGGCCAGGCTTGTCTCGAACTCCTGACCTCTTGATCTGCCCACCTCGACCTCCCGAAGTGCTGGGATTAAAAGCGTGAGCCACCGTGCCCGGCCTGATGAGTCTTGCCTGAAGCCAATTTACCCCCAAACTTTTCTGCTATATAAATCAATACATTCCCATTTTTGCATAACCCTATTTTGAGCTGGGTTTTCTGTTGTTCAGAACTAAAGATTTTCTTTTTTTCTTTTTTTGGCAGAGTCTCATTCTGTCACCCAGGCTGGAGTGCAATGGCGTGATCACAGCTCACTATTAGGCATCTGGTCCAAAACCATAGGTTCTAAGGGAGATTAAAAAGTCTAAGTCATGGTCACTATGAATTTATAGTCTTGTCAGGAGTGACACGTCCACCCCACCCACTCTGACTCTACCAAAAGTTGAACAATATTAGAATTACCACAGGCAGTAAATAGGTGCCAGTTTGAAGAGGGATGCTCACTTTGCTGCTGAGGAAGGGAAGGAGGGGTTTCGGAGGATGGGTAAGATGCTACTGAAGGCTGAGGAGGACTGAGGCAGGCAGAGGGAAAAGACGTGGCTTGCTGGAGGTGGGAGTGGAATCGGCAGATGCTCAGAGGCCCGGGTAGCTTCCATGGAGTGAACCATTTAGTGAAGGAGCCAAGGGTTGCTTCTCAATCTGGGTTCCCCCAGAAGTGGACCCACAGTCAAGTATTCAGTGCAGGTATTTAACTTGAGATGATCCCTGGAAGTCCCGGTAGGGAAGTGTGGACAGGGAAGGGAAGAAAGCCAATAAAAGGGACTTCCTTGCCCCCTCACTGACTCAAGGCTACTCCTGGTGCCATTTACCCTTCCAGCCTGCCCACTGCCGGAAAAGCAGGAAGGGCCCCAGGCAGCCAGGCTGAAGTGTTAGCCACACAGCGGGTGCAACTGTCACCAATTGCCTGAGGGCCTGTGCATGGAGCCAAGAGAGCAAGGATTTCTCCATCCACAGCAGTATCCCCAAAACCCATCAAGTCTCAGCCTGGGGAGTTTGGGGCCAGTCAGGGGAATGGAGAGGGAACACCCAGGAGTGGGGCCTATTTTTATTTTAACTCTGGAGCCCAGGAATGTTTCAACAGTCACGCTCCAAAGGCAAGGAGTGAATCCAGAGAATCGCCCAGCTCATTCCCAGCTCTGCTGACCTCAGATGGTGAATTAGGATTCAGTGCTGCCCCCAAATGACTCTGCTCCTCCTGGGAAGCCCAGGTGAGCCATTCACTCAGAGCCATCGGATTCACCTTTGCCCTCGGCCCAGCACAGTAGCTCAAATCCCTACAATTATGGTTTTAAAAAAGCTGTTGGCCTAGGACCAGGCACTTTTGTTTTTCTCATTTGCAGTGCAAAATAAATGCCGATTTCTTGTTGGCAACCTGCGGTGCACTTGAAGCATTTCGTGATTTAAGCACTGTCCTCGTTTTATGGAAAAGGATTCGAGGAAGAAATAGACAAACCACATGAAGAATATTGGTGAAGTGGGAATATTTATTCACTTAGGAAGCCCTTAAGTTAGAGGGTTCTTACCACAAGGAAGAACTTTCCTTTCCTCAGTCTTTCAACAAACATTTAATGGGGCCCCTGCTTTGTGCCAGGTGAAGGGAGCAAAACAAAGCCCTGGCTTTCATATATAAATAAAGATATAGACTTTTCTATGAAGAAAAGCAAAGTAAAGCAGGGCAAGGGGGAACCCTGTGACACGGTGTGTTTTATTTGAAGTAGGCCTCTCTGAGCACGTGGCATCTGACTAGAGACACCAAAGAAGGTGAATGGAGGCCATGCGGGTACCTGGGGAAAAGGATATTCTAGAAAGAGGGAAGCAGAAGGCATTACCATGATGATGTATAGTTTTTGCATAAACATGCGATACTGGTTGCTTTAGTTACCTACAGCTGCTGTAACAAATTACTACAAACTTATTGGCTTAAAATGCCACAAACTTACAAGCTTACAGTTCTGGAGGTCAGTGGTCTAAAGTGGGTCTTCTGGGCCAAAATTAAGGTGTCAATAGATCTGCATTCCTTCCATAGGTTGTCGGGGAGAACCTGTCCTCTCACCTTTTCCAGCTTCCAGAAGTCACCAGCATTTCTTGGCTCGTGGCCTCTTCCTGGCATCACTCTAACCTCTGCTGTCATCATAGCTCCTACTTGGTGACCCTCCTGCTCCCTCTTGTAAAGATCCTATGATGACATTTGTCCTACTGTAAAATCTAGGACAACCTTCCCATTTTAAGATCCTTTTTTTTTTTTTTTTTTGAGACGGAGTCTCGCTGTCACCCAGGCTGGAGTGCAGTGGCGCGATCTCGGCTCACTGCAAGCTCTGCCTCCCGGGTTCATGCCATTCTCCTGCCTCAGCCTCCTGAGTAGCTGGGACTACAGGCACCCACCACCACGCCTGGCTAATTTTTGTATTTTTGGTAGAGACGGGGTTTCACCGTGTTAGCCAGGATGGTCTCGATCTCCTGACCTCGTGATCCGCCCGCCTCGGCCTCCCAAAGTGTTGGGATTACAGGCGTGAGCCACCGCGCCCGGCTAAGATCCTTTATCTAACCATATCTGCAAAGTCCTTTTTGGAACAGAAGGTAATATATTCAAAGGTTCCTGGAATTAGGATGTGCACCACTTTAGCGGGCCATTATTCGGCCTACCACACCAGTGTTCGGCTAACATTTGGCTAAACAGAATGCTGGGACCTTCAGTCTTCAGGGCCTGCTGGCCTGGGGTGGGTGAACAGGAAAGGACCCAGAAGCAGGTGACTGGCAATGTGAAGCACTGGGGAGGCTAGGCACAGATAATCAGAGGTTCAGGCAGCGTTGGTCCATCAGGGGCCTATAGCTGGGGCTCCAAAGGCAGGACAGCTACAAATGTGCCTCCAGGTGAGAAGCCAGGCATGAAGGCAGAGGAACAAGCTAAGTGACAGCATGAGGAAATAATTGGCCAGATCCAGACGACTGAGAAGACCTGAATATGGATATTGCAGAATTGTCCATTTTATTAGTTGGCATAATGGCATAAGTGATTTAAAAAAAAAATCCTTATTAGGCAGAGCTGCAAACTAACTTGTGAGTGAGATAGCATTTGGTCTGGAATTGGCTTTAAAGCATTCCACTGACAACAACTAAAAAAAAAAAAGTGTGGGGGAATAGCTGAAACAAGGTTGGCGAAATGTTAACAGTTGATGCAGGGGATGGATACACGGGAGTTCATTATAAAATATCTATATATTGGTGCATGTTTGAAAAATCTCATTAAAAAACCTGAAGTCTTTTGGGAAGAAGCAAATGAGGGTTAAGGGAAGGAACGTGGCTTTTGAATTAGAAAATGTATATGCACATGACGACATGTTCAAACTCACCAGTAATCAAAAGAGATGCAAATTAAAACAAAGAGATATTAACTTGGCAAAAATGAGCAAGTAGAATAATACTAATTGCTGGCAGAGATGTAGGTGGATGTGTCCACGGGACAGGCATGGTGAAGAGCAATATGGCCCTACTTGCTTGAATAAGCCCATTCTATGATCTGGCATATAGCACAGAGAGTCTCATAGGGAAAATGTGCAAGAATGGCTCACTGCAGCTTCATTTACTGCAGTGCAAAGCTGTGGATCAGTCACTTGGAGGGTAGGTTGGGAAGATGTGGGGGTTGTACCTGCAAACAGTATGGAATAACCAGAAGCAACCGATTAAATGTCCCCATAGCAAGAATGAGCCTTAAGGCATCAAGCTGAGAGAAAAACAAACAAACAAACAAAAATAGGCAACGAAATGATGTCGAGAATGTAAATTCAAAATACAGCCCCACAAAACACTCATTTGGAAGGACATACGTACACAGGAAAATTCACATGAAACACAGAGTTACCTGAAAGCAGAGATCAGCAAACTGTGACTCTCAGGTGAAATCCACCCTTAGCCTGTTTTTGTAACATTTTATTGGAACACCACCATGCCCATTTGTTTATGTATAGTCAGAGGCACGTTACGTGAACAAGCGATGATAATGTGTCATCTACTAAAGGGTACATAGGATTCACTCAAACCTCTGCACCCGAGCTTTAAAAAAAGAAGAAAATTTAGGCTGAGATTCAATAACTAGGAGAGCCTTGGGAAGGCACTTTTCCTGCTTGAGCTGCAGTCTTTACAGTCTTCACAATTACAAAAACAGGGTACCGTCCACCTCAGAGACAATATACCTGCAAGTGCCTTGTGAATTAGAATCAGCCTTTCAAATGCAAAGGTTTCTTATTATCAGGGTAACAAGGAGACAGCAATGGTTTTGCAAATGCGTTCTCCCAGCCTTCTAATAGAATGTCTTATCCATTAGTTCTTTGCCCACTGTCTATGGCGAAACTAATGTTAAGGAAGTAATTAGAAGGCAAAACAAAGACAAGGGAAACCACAGACCAACAGGATCCACAAATAGGAAGCAAACTGGGGAAAGCTTGGAAATGCCACAGAGGAGCCAAGAAGGGCAAATGGGAATGGGTTTTCCATGAAGGTAAGTGTGGAATGGGCCCGACTTTGTGCCCACTGCCCATCAGCCCTCAGAAGAGGAAGCAGGCTTCATGAGGGTAATGTCACCTCATCACATCTGATAGAGGGATGGAAAAATGGACGACTTCCTCTCACAGGATACAGCAAGCATAGCTGCCATGGCTTAGGTGTTGAGCACGTACCAGGCATACGCCCAACATCTCACAATCATCTTATTTAATCATCAAAGTACCCTATGAGGTAGGTATTACTATTATTATCCCATCTTACAGATAATCATATTGAGGTATCAAATATTGTAATAGGAGGCATCAAAGATTAAGTAATTATCCCCAGGTCACCTGAGTGGGAAGTGGCAGAATCAGTAGAGTCAGCCCTACTCACAACCCTAAATGACAGGTGTTACCATCACCAGTGAATAGAGGGAGAAACTGCCTCAGAGATGTGAAGTTACTCAGCTGGGAGTGTGGAGCCAGGGTCTGAGTCAAAAACTGGCTGACTCCAATTGTCCTACCCTTTCACTACTGCATCATAATGCGTCCCTGAGCCCAAAGGATCATTTCCTAGAAAAGCCCCTTCACCTCTCCAAGCCCTGAGCCTTGTCATCCGGCACAGTATTCCTAGAAAGGAAATGCAGATTGGGTGCAGCTGGAGGCATCACTGTGTGGGCGATTAGGCAGCTCCGTGTTTACATTCCCTTGGTAAAGATGCCCAGCTCATTTCTGTTGGCTTATTTGAGAGAATGCTGTCTGCTGTAGCTAAGAAGCTGAAATTGAAAAGGGGAGGCAGCATGGAATGATGATATTAGGTTTGGAGGAGGAAAACAGGATCGTAGGTCTGCCTGTGACAACTTGGGCAAGTCATTTCTCAAACCTTGTAAAGGTTGGGTTTGCTTCACTGAAAATGGAGACATCCTTTCCACTCCCACAATGATATATGCTTCCCACTCATTTAAAAACAGGCCTCTTTATTTTATTTTTGAGACAGGGTCTCTGTTGCCCAGGCTGGAGTGCAATGGTGTGATCTCTGCTCACTGCAACCTCCGCCTCCCTGGTTCAAATGATTCTCCCATCTCAGCCTCTTCAGTAGCTGGGATTACAGGCACCCACCATCATGTCTGGCTACTTTTTGTATTTTTGTAGAGACGGGGTTTCACCATGTTGGCCAGGCTGGTCTTGAACTCCTGACCTCAGGTGATCCGCCCACCTTGGCCTCCCAAAGTGCTGGGATTACAGGTTTGAGCCACCGCGCCCAGCCCAGACCTCTTAATAATTTATTGAATACTCGAACTTAGCCGGGGACTATGCTGTTTTTCATGCATAATTTTATACTTAATAGAAATATAGGAAATAGATGGCTATCCCCATTTTACAGATGATAAAACTGAAAAAGGGTTAATTTCCTCAGTGGACCCAGAATTTGAATCCAACTCTGATACCAGAGCCCATATTAGCCCAGTGGTTCTCAACCCTGGATTTGTATTAAAAGCAAATGAGGACTCTTGAAAAAAATGCCCATGCTTGGGCCCCAAACTTGATTTAACTAATCCGAGGTGGGGGCTGAGTTAGGAACCACTGTTTTAACCATGTTACAGAGCAGCACCCTTAAACTAGCAGCTCCTCTCTCATCTCATGTCCATGCACAGAAATGCACAAAAGGGAATACAGCTGTATAATAAACTAAGACGGCTTCATAATGTGTGGCAAATTATATTCTTAAGCAATTAACTGTTGCTAACTCTCAGCTATTATATTAATTTATAATAAATGCAAATGAATATATTTGGCTTTGCAATTTTAAAAAAATCTGAATTTGAAAGGTGTAGCATTCTGATAATGCACATCACTTTAGAAGGCTGGGTTTTTTTCTTTCTGTTTTTAGTGAAGACATAAATCAGGAAAAATCAATCAAGCAATAAAGAGCTCTGGTAAAACAGAGTCCAGCCAGCACTCCCACCCAAACAGGAGTAAGTTAACTTCCAAATTGCTAAGGATGGCCCTCCGGTAGTTAGGGCTTTGTTAGGCTGAGGTTTACACGAGGGTGACTTTTTGCAAGGTCAGGGTACACTGGAGCGATGTGCACCTTCTCTCTTATACCCATAATAAGACGAATTAATCCTTAAATTGGGGAACCAAACTTCTGCCAGTAGGTATTCCTATAAATGTGTAGGTTTAAGCAGAAACTGGCACTGTATATTGAAGTACCATTTTGTGGCACTTAGTGCTTTATAATCTTCTCATCTTCTTACTGCCTAAGTGACCTGGGACAGTTAATATCTCTTAGCCTTACTTCATATATTTAATGCAATAAGAATAACATCCTGGGTTCTTCCTAGGGTTGCCATTAGAATTGAATGAGCTCATTGTGCCAGTAGGTCTAGCACAATGCCAGAGAAGAGGCTCACTAAATATCAGATCTCCACCTTTTTCTAGTCATGCTTATGTTCCGTTAATGGAAATGGGGCTTGACTCAGACACACCCTTAAAGGATCTTGGTGCCATCTTCTGAAGATTTCATTTTAAATACAATTCACAACTGTACCTTCACCATAAGCCTCATTGTATTCTCCCAGCCTTCTAATAGGTCTTATCCTTATTTCCTTGCCTATTCACTGGGGTTAGGTTAAATGGCACAAAACCACATGAGACCTGTGCATGTTGCCCATCAGACAGGATAGAGGAAGTTACACAGTAGTAACAAACAGCCCCCAAATCTCAGTGGCTCCTACAACATCAATTGATTTCTTGCTCATCTCCATCTTGGGTCTGTTGGGAGCTTTGCTCTACGATGCCTCATGCTGGAACGTTGCCACGGCAGGGGGAGAGGGAGCATGGTGAAATGACATTGTGCTTGTACAGCTGCCACCCAGATGTGACCCCATCACTTCTGCTCAATCATGTTGACCTAAGCAAGTCTCACCTAGCTATATGTAACTTCAAGGGGGCAGTGCAAACCTACCACATGCCTGAAATTAGAAATATTTGGAGAACAGCAATAATGACTACCACAGGGATCTTAGTTTACAAAGCATCTGTCACAATGATTACCCAACTTAATCCTCACAATTCCAAGATGGTAATTAATCATTAAATGTGATCATTTAATTATAAGGCATCAGCAAGCACCAACAAAAACAGAAAACCCAATATAAACAGTTCAGGCAACTCTGCCCACTAGTGAGTGAAAGTGCCTGGAGTGCATGACATGCGAGGTATGAATCTGCTACGTGCTCAAGCCTTGTCCACCCCTCCGTGTGTGTGTCATCTATGAGTGGGATTCTGCTTTTGATAAAGATATTCCTTTTTTTGTACATGGCCTCTCAGTGAAGGCCAACCAAGATTCTCAGCTCAAAAGCTGTAATCTTTCAATGTTGGAGGGAAAAAAAGGCCATTTTTCCCCTGCAAAGTAATCGAGCATGCTTCCCTATCACAACACCTTCTTAGGGAGACTCAATTTGGACTATATCATGACTTCTGCCTTAAGGACTGACTTTAGAGTCTGCCCCTGGATGACAGCTGAGACATCACTTCATCATTCTCTAAAAGATGAAGAAGTGAACAAAGTTGCAACAGTCAACAAGGACATTGAGCAAGGAAGTGGCTCAAATTTCTCATCTCTTTAAGGCAAGTCTCCCGTAAGGGAATAGCTTAGATGTGGCTCTCCCCGTCCAGCTCAGTATTTCAGCTACCTATTTCACAATGAAGATGAAAAGTGTGAGGCAGGAGGCTAGCAAATAGTCTTCACTTTTCTTTGTTAACACCCTCTGGAAAGTTTTGGTTTCAAAGTCTGACCACTGGGTGTCAGGCTTCGGGGGAAAGAAAATAGAGATGGTTTATCAACCCCACTTAATTATGCCAGAGAATGCAGGTGAGATTTGCTAAAGGACAGAAAATTACCTGGCTTAAGTATGTCAATATGTCTGAAGAAGCTTGCTTAACTTTCACTCATCTGACGACACCAATAAATATCTTTTCTAAATCTGTACAAATAATTCATTAGACAGCACACAGCGATACTGACCTCAATCCTGTCCTTGATTTAAAGATTAAAAGGGAGTGGTGAACTTCTATATCTAGCAATTCTGAAGACAGATAATCTGAAAGCGTCCCTGCAACAAAACACCTACAAATGCATATAATAAATATGCTCAGGAAATACTTTTTTTTTTTTTTGAGACGGAGTCTCGTTCTGTCGCCCAGGCTGGATTGCAGTGGCGCAATCTCGGCTCACAGCAAGCTCCACCTCCCGGGCTCACGCCATTCTCCTGCCTCAGCCTCACCAGTAGCTGGGACTACAGGCGCCCGCCACCACGCCCGGCTAATTTGTGTGTGTGTGTGTGTGTGTTTTTAGTAGAGACGGGGTTTCATCGTGTTAGCCAGGATGGTCTCGATCTCCTGACCTCGTGATCCGCCCACCTCGGCCTCCCAAAGTGCTGGGATTACAGGCGTGAGCCACCGCGCCCGGCATAAATACGTATTTTTAAATGCACGGCTGAGTTTATTCTGGGATAGGAGGAAGGGACTGGAAAAATTCAAACAGTTAAGAGTGATGTGACTGGGTAGCATTGGAGACAGGAAAAGGAGGAGTGAGTGAAGTGCTGTAGAACTGAGATTTCTACATAAAGTCTGGGCCTTTAAAGGGACACAGGCATAGGACAATGAAGTTCTCTGCACTGGCTGCAAGTGGTGTAAGGTATACCAAGGAAAATAACCAGCTCTACAGATTAAGTTAATGGGCTCTGTGGACCTTTCCCATCCCACTGCCTGGGGTTCACAGTTCTCACTTACTAGTCCTAAACCTTGGGCAGGTTACATAACCTTATGGTACCTCGTTTGCCTTGGTTGCGGTATTGTGAAGAGCCGATAAACTTCGTGCATATTAAGTGCTAAATGTACAAAAAAAAGCATGGAAGGGGCAAATCAAAAGTGGAAATGTGTTTTTCTCCCAGAGATCAAGATTTTTCCTTAAGAAAGTCAAGATACGGTTATGCATTATCTGCCAATTTAATGAGAAATAAACATCTTTAGTTATAAAGGACCAGGCTTTCATAGCCTTATCAGATGCTAATGAAATGAGGGAAAAAAAAGTTTAAAATTAGCAAAGGCTTAAAATTTCCTCCATAGTTATATCACTAAAATAATGGGGAAAAATGTTCTTTTGATAACTATCATCAAGTTTTATATCCTCCTTTCCTTAATGCCACTGGCACAGTTCAAAAACGGCTATTTGGGGAAAGCAAGAAACCAAATAGGATTATAAAATACCACAGGTACAGCCGGGCACGGTGGCTCACGCCTGTAATCCCAGCACTGTGGGAGGCCGAGGCAAATGGGTCACCTGAGGTCAGAAGTTCGAGACCAGCCTGGCCAACGTGGTGAAACCCCGTCTCTACTAAAAATACAAAAATCAGCCAGGCATGGATGTGCACGCCTGTAGTGCCAGCTACTGGGGTGGCTGAGGCAGAATTGCTCAAACCTGGGACGCAGAGGTTGCAGTGAGCCAAGATCTTGCCACTGTACTCCAGCCTGGTGGACAGAGCAAGACTCTGTCTCAAAAAAACAAACAAACAAAAAACACAACACAGGTACAGGATATACTCCATAGAGAGGAAATGCTGTCGCTTAGGATGAGACAAAGTAACAAACTGAATGACCTTGAACAGAACTTGGTTATCTTTGGGTCTTGGTTTTCTTTGAGTATGAGGATTTGAAATCAATGACTTCTGGGGTCTCTTCCAGCACTTTCTGGTTTTATGACAGTTATTCCAATTGCAAAAGAAACTACCAACCCATTTGGCCCTCCCATTCCACAAAAACAAAACGCACAGTATCATTTTAAGAGTCACAGTCAGATTCTTGTTTTGAATTTAAAGTGCTACATGACTGCTAAGGTTAAAACTCCTTTCTTTCAAAAATCAAAAAGGTTGAATCATCAGAGGATAAAACCCATCACCACTGCAAACCAAAGTGGATTTTCAACCTAGTAGAAAATCTGAATTGACAAAGCATGCAAAAATTAGCTCAAGTAGCCGCAACCTTCTTCTATGAGTATCCTGGTAAATGCTTAGGAGTTTAAGTGTGTATTGTTTATGCTGCAAGAAGCAATGAGGTTGAAAGCATGAATGTGTTATGCCCAGAAACTAGAATCTTAATTCAATAGGTAAAGAGTCTTCAAGTAAAAATAACACAACTAAAAAATTACAAAGTCTTAATACGAACTGTTTAATTGTTATAACAAGATTTGAGAGGCAGGGGGTAGGTAAATAAGTCACCAACTGGCGATAAGTCACCAACTGTTAATATGTGTCTGCAAGTTTCTTGTTTTTCACAATCACTAGATTTACATACAATTATAGGTTATGGTTCTCCATGTACACATACAGTGAAAGACATTTTCCAAATAACTTTTGATGTAGAATGGAACCTGAGAAAAAAAAATCACTTAAGAAATCAAATCTCATATAATGGAAATACTTTAACCACAGCATTCACACATTTGACTGTGGATTCCAAATGCTTATCTAAACAGAGGCAACGCAATTAAACTGCCTTCACTCAAAATGGTGTCAGAAGGCAACTACCCTATTTACTAGCCACTGATAAGTCATGACAACACTATTTCATAGCCTGTCACTGTATTTCTTTTAACCCCCCAGCAGTAGGATTTAGGATTTCCTCAACACTAAGGGCTTATCGCAAATGCTTTAGTACACGAACAGTAAAAAATCAGAGTTGCAATGCCACGTTGAGAAACTAGATTATGACTTGGAAATAAAACTGGGGGAAGTGATGAACTGCCACTATCTGTTTTTCTAAGTTTTCTATTTTCTAATACAGAGCAAAACTTTAAATGCTAACTACAAAAATAAATCTAACAGGCCTAGAAATTCTGAAGGTAACCCAGTGACAATAGAAAGCTTTTAGATCACTATTAAGAGGTCTTTATATTGTTCATAAACAATAGGAAAATAAGACTGATACTGTTTATAATTACTAACTAGGTAAAATTTGGCAAAAGACATCTAATATACTTTTTACAAAGAAAATGATTTCTAAAAATGATTCCCTTGATCTCATACCTACAGAAAAACTATCAGTGATTACTTTTTAATATGAAAATAATAAGCTAGTTACACCATTTAAATATTATTTTCTGACTTTTCTCTCTTCCTTATGAGACTGGGAAAAAAGATGTTAGAGGAGAAAAATAACTGTTATATGCCAAATAGTTCAAAATCTTTCCCCTGGAAACTGAAACAGGATCCTTACAAAGTACACAATGTCCTGGAGTTTCCCTTGTAGACAAATACTTTGGTCATTTATTTGTAATCAGATACTGATTTTAGCAGATTACAGCACTTATAAACATTGTCACAGACAGCACAATGTCCATTCAGAAATAAAAGGAGGTTTATTCATGAAAAGTTTGTGATTCTTTTGAAAGCATCCAATACATCCATTCTGGACATTTCCCTTTCAGTATTACCTGGCATGTAATCAGGAAAGGGAAACATACAGGTAAGTTACAACCTCCAGTCATACTCACAGCAATATGCAATATGGACATTTACAGGGGGAATCCCTTTGCAGGTGACTTCAACTAGAAATCCCAAGAGTCACAGTAAATGTTTCAAAGTCCATACAAAGAAAGAAGCTTGGCCAGGCGCGGTGGCTCACACCTGCAATCCCAGCACTTTGGGAGGCCGAGGTGGGTGGATCACTTGAGGTCAGGAGTTCAAGACAAGCCTGGCCAACATGGTGAAACCCCATCTCTACTAAAAATACAAAAATTAGCCGGATGTGATGGTGGGCGCCTGTAATCCCAGCTACTCGGGAGGCTGAGGCAGGAGAAACACTTGTGCCTGTGAGGCGGAGGTTGCAGTGAGCCAGATCGTGCCACTGCACTCCAGCCTGAGCAACACAGCAAGATTCTGCCTCAAATAAATAAATAAATAAATAAAAGTATTTGCTGAAAGAATGACATTGTATACCAGAACCAGGTGCAGGGGACATAATGATATGGCTCCAGCCCTTAAGAAACTCAAAGCCTAGCAGAGGAAAACAGCTTTAAATACTTCAACAGGTTCCAAGGACAGAGACAGGAAAAACAATCTATCTTAATGATGGCTCCAAGTTACGGATAAAAGCAGTGTAGTGTAAATAAGCAGAAGAGAATGGGTGGTTCACCTTGCAAATATTTCTAATCCCCAAACCAAACAAGTGATTTCTGGACTATGTTCACTTCAGACTAGTCATATCACTGCTCTACTTTAAAAATAATATGAAGAAATGATTGTACTCAAAACCTGTATTATATTACGCAGCAAGCCACCAGTAAAAAGATCTCCCGGTCAGACCCTTGTAGCACTACTTAAGGAAAAGGAAGACCAGGCGTGCAGGAAAGTCCACTTCCATGTCTGTTTTCTTGTCAACATTAAACCAGAATGAAAAATAATTAGACCCACCTTGTCCACGCAGATGTGTAACTTCCTAAACTTAGGATGAAAATCACAATCTTAGAACCATGCACCTATCAAGGACATCAATCAAGCTTTACATATCCAAGCTCCCCTGGTACCCAGCTCAGGAAAAATAGCATCAAGGTGGAGGGAGCACTTAGCTAAGCAGAGTGGAATGCCAGCTCTGCAGATAAACAGCCATGTGACCTGGGGCCTCAGTTCTTCTGAAATAAGGAAATAATACAATCTAGCCCAGATATTACAACTTAACTGTAAGGTTCAGTTCTAAGAGTTCCTGCAAATTATTATATAAATTGTTACTGACTGCTTTCTTTCCCTCTACCATGTTGATCATTTTTTTCTGCTATCTTCAGTCTGCCTTACTGCTGCTTGTTTAAAACACAGCAGTAACTGTCCAAGAGCCACCTGTACTGTTTAAAAGTTATCTATACCAAAAGACACCTACTATTACATTTCTCTATGGTAATAAAACAAAAACGGGAAAATTTGCATCTCAAAAACTCTCCTTACCCTGACCAGCAACATAACTTTACCAAAGACGACATGAGTAGATCCTGATCAGTTACGCATCACTTCAGGGAGACACCTCTAAAGCAGCCGGCACTTTTTGTAGAAAATCCTACATGTTTCTCTAAGGTTATTAAAATATTTCTGGAGAGGCAAGGAAAGCATACTTAGACATTTAACACTTAAGACAATACCTTAAAAGTTATCCATTCAGCCCTCCTTAAGTGTAAAAAGGGAAATAATAAGAAAAAAGAAAATGAGTCGTAAGCTGTATTTCATTAATATAATTTTGGGAAACAATGATTCAACAAAACAGCCAAATATAAAACTTTAAATAATTTAAGTAAATATCTTACAGTCTTCAGTATGTTTTTGTAGTAAGCAGAACTGAGACAGTACACTAAAAAGCAAATAATCTAAAATAACATACTCGTTATCACAAATCAGAGGTGAAATTCTCATCATTTCTTTTATAATCTACTGCACAAGTTTTATCTATCATTCCTTAAAAATCAAAGTATTTCCCTTTTTAAGAACTCAAATACCAGCTGGGCATGGTGGCTCACGCCTGTAATCCCAACACTTAAGGTGGCTGAGGAGGGCAGATCACTTCAGGTCAGGAGTTCGAGACCAGCCTGACCAACATGGTGAAACCCCATCTCTACTAAAAATACAAAAATTAGCTGGGCATGGTGGTGGGTGCCTGTAATCCCAATTACTCGGCAGGCTGAGGCATGAAACTCGCTTGAACCTGTGAGGCGGAGGCTGCAGTGAGCCGAGATCGCACCACTGCACTCCAGCCTGAGAGACAGAGTGAGACCCTATCTCCAAAAAAAAAAAAAAAAAAAAAAAAAAGCAATACTAGGTTCTCTGCTAAAGCTAACGGTGCTAGTGCCACAGTTGAAATATTTCCCAGCATCTTAGCAACTATACTTTTTAATATAATCTAAAATAAAAAACACACACCTGTGCAATCATTAGAATGAATTTCTATCTATTCATGGTTTTAAGTAACTCAGTCCCTCAAACTGATAGCATGCCCTATTTTAATCTTACCTCAGATTTGGCTGAGCCAAATTTTCTACTTTAAACTGCCTAACAATTCTTTACATAAGTTGCAAATCTATGAGCTGAAATGAAGAAACCTCTCAGCAAAGTCTTCATGTTTATTATTGAGTGCAGAATATGTTCAACAACGCTACTAACCGAAAACCACAGAACATGACATACAGAAAATCCACTGGTTCTTCATAAGTTTATGGGTATAAATGCCACGCAAATCTAAACACGCTGAATGCATTAAACCCTAAGTAATGATCTTTAATCATCTGCCCCACCTGATCATTCTTTTAAAGGGCAAGATCTTAAAGACTTTACCACTTTTCTACATCCCTGCTACCCATCATCAACCAGGGGTAGCCTTCCACTTCAGTTCTCAGGCTAGCGTGAATTCATCATCAAAATTGTAAGATCTAAGTATGCCCATGATCTAAGGCATCTCTTTCACCATCTCTTGCTTACTCACAATCAAACCACTTTCAAAGTCTCATGCTTTACTCCCTCTCTCAAGCCTGAACTTGATCCACCTCAGATTAACAGATACATCCCTCTGTGCCAAGATAGGAGAGACTAAATTTAAGCTGAAGTCCCTTGTAACTTTCCCTTCTATCTTCATCCTGGTCTATGAAAATCTCTCCTATTTTCAAGGCTAACATCACTAAGTTTGACCTCAACTTCAGATCAAGTGTGTCCATAATCCCAGTCTCTCCCATGACACAGGTACAGGTTTTGCCTAAAATTTCAAGGTGGTCCGTTAACTTGAAATTTCTTTCCTCTTAGTTTCAATCCTGCCCATGAAACTTTCTGTTAAAAGCAGCCTTTGCAAGCTTTCCCACTTCAAAACCCTTTCTCACCCAACAATGCCTACAGGTAGACTAAATGAAGGCATGCAAGGGGTTCTGGCAAACTGAAGAATACATGCCTACCTACAAAGCAGCTAATTAACAGTGTGTCACGAGAAACTTCAGGTAGGCCTGCCCTTGCCAGACTTAGGAATATTTTGAAAACTTTACATGGATCTATTTTTACAGAAAGGTGCTCTATTTCTTTGAAGCACTTCATGAGGATCACATGAGGGCAGGCTGCATCTGGGCCCTTTTAACTACCTGCTTGCATCCTCTACCTTAAACTTACATAAGCTGGCTAAAGACCAAACTACCAATTCCCATAGCTTTCAGGATTCACAGTTCCCATCCACTACACACCTCTCTGCAGCATGAAACTCCACTATCTAAATAAATTATTTTACTTTCTGGCTGCTCCTTCACCCCTCCCCTTCTCTTATTAAAGGTTCTGTGCTTTTTCATCTTCACTATTTTTTTTCTCTCTCAGCAGCAACTAGGATCTCAAATTGATCTGCAGCCTAGATTCATGACTGGCACCCCAAGCCCATGCATCTCATATAGCCTACACAAGCTATCTCTGATGACTCTTTTGCTTTACACCACCACTTCATCTCTGACCCTTTCATTCTGATTCTTCTTTTCCAGTTCAATCTCATTACCTGGGTTATTGTGTAGTATTTTTTCTAAATGATTTCAGTGAACCCTCTTCCAAAAATCTATCCTCTGTATTGAACTCAGATGCACACCTAGCCTAACCTTCAAGTTCCTCCACAACTCAACTCCAACCTAAATTCATAGTCCCCTGTTTTTACCTAAATAAAGAGATCATGCTCCATTCAAACCAGACTGCTCTTTGCTGTCCTCTTAGCATACTACCAAAACTGGCCCCGGCCAAAAAGCACAAACCATTAAACCATTTAAGAAAACAAACAAAAACCAACCCAAAACCAAATACTGGACTTGATCAATATTTTAAAAAGTTCTACTCTTCTGGGTCGGGCGCAGTGGCTCCCTCCTGTAATCCCAGCACTTTGGGAGGCCGAGGTGGATGGATCACCTGAGGTCGGGAGTTCAAGACCAGCCTGACCAACATGGAGAAACCCGGTCTCTACTAAAAATACAAAATTAGCTGGGCGTGGTGGCACATGCCTGTAATCCCAGCTACTCTGGAGGCTGAGTACTCAGGAGAATCAGTTGAACATGGGAGGTGGAGGTTGCAGTGAGCTGGGATCACACCACTGCACTCCAGCCTGGGCAACAAGAGCGAAACTCCGTCTCAAAAAAAAGTTCTACACTGCAAAACACACTCTTAAGCAAACAACAGTACAAGCTAACGGGTTAGAGAAACATTTGCAAAACACATTATCTCATAAAGAAGTTAGATCCAGTATACACAAAGAACTCTTAAACTCAATAATTAAAAAAACTAATTATAAAAAGGGCAAAAGTTATGACCAGTCACTTCACCTAAGAGATATAAATGGCAAATAGGGACATGAAAAGATATCCCAATATTCCACACCATTACTGATTAGTCGTTAGAGAAATGCAAACAAACCACGAGGTACAACACCTACTAAAATGGCTAAAATTTAAAATAAAATAGATACTATGAAATGTTGGCAAGGATACAGGGCAATCAAAACACCTATATGCTGATGGTAGGGGAGCAAAATGATACAGTATTTTGAAAAACTAGCAGTTTCTCACAAAATTTAACGTACATTTATCACAACACAGCAATCTTGATTCCTAGTTACTTACCCAATAGAAAAACTTACCCAGTCCCATATATAAATCTACATGCAAATAGCTTTACTCATAACAGTCAAAAGCTGACTTTCTAACAAGTGGAAAACACATAAATATGGTACGTAGACAATGGAATACTACCCGGCAATATAAAAAGAACTCACTGATATATGTGAAATAGATGACTCTTGAAAGGATTATGCCAAATGAGAGAATCTAGACACAAAACACTACACACAGTATGATTCCAAGTAGCCAAACACTTGGAATAGGAGGAAGGGTATTAGCTACGAGAGACATGGGGAACTTTTTAGGGTGATGAAAATGTTGCATATTGATTGTGGTGACACACAACTATATATATTTGTCAAACTTTATCAGACTATATAGTTGATGTTAATTATACCTCAATAAAGCAGAACTTTAAAAACTGTCTCTGAACCATGACTCTTGCTCTGAAATGCTGTTAATCATCTAAGAAATCCTTATAGCCTATTTTTTAGGGACCACTAAAAATGCACAAGACCAGAAAACCACCTCATCATGTTCTCTAATATTAAAAGAAACTGCAAATTTCAAATTAATGTTTACATACAATCATTTACTAAATCTGTCAACTTCATTTTTAAATGTAACTGATAAAAACGGCATTTGAAATAACGTGGTTAGTTTCATACAAGAGTTCTGAGACTGTTAGAAAACATTTATAATTAAGATATTCCTATCCTGCCTTTAATTTTTTTAAATGTCATTAATGAGCTATGGATATATTTGAACATGTGAGCTATAGATATATTTGAACATGTGGGGTGAAGTCTCCAAAGATTAACACGACCCAAGGTCTGTGAAGGTCCCTTCTCAGCCCTGAGCCACAAAGATTAAAATTCTCAAGTAATAATTAGGTGCCTTAAATTTATACTAAGATTAATATGAAACAAAAGTATGCTGTGGTTGCTTGAAAGGTTAATGTAATTTGAAATTGTAGTAACAGAAGTGATGGTAGGCCTGGTCCTCTGGGAAATAGCAAGTTCAACTGCAGTCTGTCCAGCTTAGACCATAGTACTGACTGCAATCCACAGAGTACTTGGCAGAGGTTAACCAGGAATGTTCAGAATAGCTGGAAATCATGTTAAAGAGAAATGTTGACAGGAAAGAAAACAAATAAAAAAAACCCAGGGTATTCAGTCTAAATTAAAAATAAGGGAAGATGACAGTTAACTCCAAATATCTAAATGGCCATCAAGTAGCAGAACGGCCTTATTATGTTCTAGAAGGAAAAACCGGAATTAGGTGTTACACAGAAAGGGCTAAGAGCTATTAGGCAGCCTTCAAGGGTACCGAACTGTTTTTCTTCATGTATCTGGTTATGTAGGATAGCCATTAAAATTACTTCTAAGTATATGCGAGTACCTTATAAACCTAAAATTCTAGAACTAAGTCATATGCCATATAAAAAACGTGAGTTTAGAATGCTTTTGGATTCTAGCTAAATTGGTTTATTGTAGGGCATCTTTTATCTTGTCCCATTTCTCACAAATTATGTTAATTTCCTGACATTTGCAGGGTCAATGGTTCTACTTGCTGATGGCTTTCTTTCCTTATACCATATTGCAATAAGCAGTTCACCTATTCCAATTTGAAAGATAGGGAAGGTGAACTCTTCAGGTAATCTCCAAAAAACTTTTTAATTTTCTTGCTGTATAGCATAGCTGTATGTGAACAAAGGAAACTAACAACTTTGGTGTTCAGCTGCCAAATTTGTAAGATAAGAAGGTTGAGAGAAGACCATTTTTAAAAGCCACAACTTTGTCAATAACATCAATGGTAAGAATCTTCAGCTTTAGGCTGGGCACGGTGACTCATGCCTGTAATCCCAGGACTTTGGGAGGCCGAGATGGGCGGATCACGAGGTCAGGAGACCCAGACCTTCTTGGCTAACGTGGTGAAACCCCGTCTCTACTAAAAATACAAAAAAATTAGCCAGGCGTGGTGGTGGCACCTGCAGTCCCAGCTACTCGGGAGGCTGAGGCAGGAGAATGGCGTGAGCCCGGGAGGCAGAGCTTGCAGTGAGCCGAGATTGCGCCACTGCACTCCAGCCTGGGCAGCAGAGCGAGACTCCATCTTTAAAAAAAAAGAAGAAGAAGAATTTTCAGCTTTGGTCAGATGTAGGCAGCCTAGAACAACTGGAGATGGCAGGGGATAGACATCATGATAAAAACTCAACTTGCTCTTTCTATCTGGCCATTCTCAATGCACACCCATCATTCTTAGAAGCTCTGCCAAATACCAAACTTTATTCTAGATATCTGAAAACTCTAACACTTAACAGTTTCTCTGTAAGAAAACCTAATGGTCTAACTTCACATTTTACACAGCCCAAGATTAAATAATACGTTATACCACTCTGAGACCTACTTAAAATTGGATGGTCAGATTATAAAGATACACAACAACTTACAAACTACATTTGCAGCTTAAATTAACAGGCAAAATATTCCTCTGGTGAGAGCTGCCATTTCAGTGAGAACAGTCTGACCAAGTATTTAGACTTTTTCAACATAACTTTAAGAGATTCTGGCAATGTTGCCAATGCTTAATGTTGCATGAATATCTAACCAATATTTAAATGTAACCTGAAGTATTATTCCACCATGTAAATTATTCCATGGGAACAAAATGAGGCACTTATACAAGGCACATTAACTTTTTCGAGCCACTAGGCATCATTTAGTAACACCTACCTACACTAAAAAGCATACTAGTTAGCTTCAAAGAGTTAACTTGCCCAACTCCCTAAGTCACATGCTAGTTACCAAGTATATTTAAATGCCAGGCACACACCTATATATTTCCTTTAACACTTAAAAACTTACAAAGGTAGAAGCGGAAGAAGAGGGAAGTCCAGACATTAATGAGTACAGTATTTAGTCTTCACATGAAAATAATTAAGAAAAATTTTATGGGCCACATAAAACACCTCAATTTTCATTCCAAAATGAACGTAGACAAGTTTTCAACTTGCCTACTGCCTGTTATAGAAAATGGAAGGTCAAATGTACATTTTAACACACTATACAAATTATTTCGTATACTGCATAAAACTTCCATCACTAAGAATTTTGTTAAACTGAGATCCAAAATATGCTTTCCTCTTACCTAATACTAATAAACATGTTAGAGAAGCTAGAAGTACAATAAAAACATCTGACAAAAATGTAGTTAAGATAATAAATTATGAGCCTTATGAAAGGAACTCTAAGAAAGACAAGTAGAGAGCTCTCCTTTCATTATTCTGTCTTATGGGGTCCAGTGTCAAATGATCACTACACACACTTTACCCCTTTTAGATTGATCACATCCTGATTAACCTAACAAAGCGCTAAGCCATGCTCTTAAAAATATTGCTTTAACAGCTACTTTTCCTAAGGAGTACTCCTGGTAGAAAGACACTAAATATGTAGTAATAGTATAATTATAATAATAAAAAAGCTCCACACTTGAAAAGAAAAACAGCTATACTTAGAGACTAGAAAAAAGATACCAAAGGGCTTTGGCCAAAATTAGTATAAATAGACTTTATTGAAGTCAGTGCCTCTGTACTGAGACAGAAGATTGTGTCTACATAAGCACAAGTTGTAACATTTCACAACTTCTAAAAGGAATGTCAACAATTACAACGATCATGCATACCATGGTCGATAATCACATTTTAGAAGCATTTTCAACCATTTCTAAAGAAATGCTTATAACATTGTTATATATAGAACTACTTTCAATAAACTGCAAAACATTGATCGACTTTTCCAGTATGAGCTACAGTGTCAACACAAAAGGGAGGCATAAATGTTTAATTTATGAAATCAGAATGGAATATTTACTGTAAAGAAAAATTAAAAAGCTTTCAAATAAAGGCCATTATCGAACCAACGTGAAGAGCACAACTCGAACTTTTGAGTTCATTCATCTTTTAAAGCTGTCCTCTCAATAACTTCAGTTCTAAGCACTGAATTCAGTACTGTGAATATTCCTTGGATTGAAGTTTGGCAATGATGCGGTCCAACTGTCTCTTTGCTTCACACTGTGGGAAATTGCTCATGTCATAGTATTGAGGGGCAATTTTCACCAACCTGTTTAGAAGGGGGGAGAAAAATGTCCAAATTAACATTTAATTGAAGTACTGGAGTTGTTGATAGGATTGGAGTTATTCATTAACATACTGATGAACCAAGGCAAATCTATGAATTCAAGTCTCAGAAAAATACAAATAACTAATCCTTACAAATAGCACTTTTAGAAATGTGTTAAGTATTTTATTTAGTAAGATGTGAATTTTCTGATGTTGGACTTACCATAAACTTAATAAAAAACCCCTCAAGATACATTAATGTAAAGATAACAAAGTCACTGATTTCTTTACTCTGGCACACTATTAATTTGCCACTCCAAGGATATAGTAATATATAACAGGTCCTGTGTAGGAAACATCGTGGTATTCAAATGATTGGATCTTCTCATTTTCAATGTTTTAATAACTATAACTCTATACCCCCAAAATACACTTGACTGAAATCTTTTATAAAGTTTAGCTATACAATTTTTTCCTCAACAAAGCGTTTAAGATAAAATGGTAATGTCCTATCAAATTTAAGTGTCAAAAGTCCCAAATCTGTATAAGAAAGCAGCTGCACAATATAAAGTGGTGACAGCACCTAGAATATGTGCCTTCAGTCCCACTACTCTTGGCTGACATTTCCTATCATAGGTTATAGAATAGATTCTGGCATAAATAAAACACCATGAAGGTGAGGGTTATTTTGCTTAAAATAAAACAATCCGTTCTTACTCTACATTTTGTAGAAGTTAGTATGTTAAAACACAAAGAGCTATCATTTTTATGCCTGCACAGTTCCTAAAAACCAATATATAAATAATAAATAGTTGAGAGCTAATTGTAATGGGACAAAAAAAATGTAAAAAAAAAAAAGATTTCTGCAAGCAAGAAACACTACTGACTTGAGTTAATCACAACAGCAAGAGAATGGCTCCAAAGAAACTCTTAAAAAAAAAAAAAAATTTAAAAAACCCTTTTTTTAAAGTATTTTTGAGAGACAGGGTCTGTCACCGTTACCCAGGCTGGAGTACAGTGGCATGATCATAGCTCACTGCAACCTCAAACTCCTGGGCTCAAGCAATCCTCCTGCCTCAGCCTCCCCAGTAGCTGGGACTACAGACGTGCAGCACCACCATGCCCAGCTAATTTTTGTACACACACCTATATATATTTTAGTAGAGATGGGTTCTGGCTATATTGCACAGGGTGGTCTTGAACCCCTGGCTTCAAGTGATCCTCCCATCCTGGCCTCCCGGAGTCCTGGGATTACAGGTGTAAGCCACCATGCCCAGCCCCTAAAGAAACTTTTCATGCTATTCAAATGTAACTTCACATTTGGCTTCAAATCCTGCCCATAAATATCAACAATCCCACTGTCCACTTATCAAAGGAAGGGTGTGAAAGATTAATCACACCATCCAGTCAATTCCCTCATACCTACAAACTAAAATATAAATTCTCAATGAATGAATGCAAGGCCATGACTCTGGCAACAGTCGGGTTCCATTTTGAGCAAAGTATTAACAAAAAACTGTTAGAACAAAAGGTGTACTTACCATTCTGGCTTGATATCTGTACATGTCCGGATGTAATTCTTTGTTGTTAGAACAAACTCATTATAAAGCACCCATTCAGGTTTGTGGTCAAGAACAGTAGAGGGATGCAGCTGAACCACCTGGTTATCTTTCACAGTTAAGTAATGCCCTGTTCGTTCTAAATGTGCCACCTGAAACCAAAACCCAGTATATTATTAATACAATGCTTCTGACATGCTAGTTGTAAAGCTACCTATATAATCAGGAAGAGGCAGGCCTCCCTTTTACTTTTCATTCTATGGCTATACTTATTTATCACTGTCTGCTAAAAGCAGAGATAAGCAAACTGCCGCCTGTGGGCCAAAACCAACTCATAGCCTCTATTTGTAAGGTCTGTGAATCCAAAATGGTTTATATATCTTTAATTAGAAAGAAAAAATACCATACAAAAAACATTCCGTGAAGCATGAGTAGCATGTAAAATTCAAACTTCAGTGTCAATAAGGAAAGTTTTATTAGAACACAGCCATGCCTATTTGTCTATACCTATTATGCTCCAAGAGCAGGCAGTGTTAGGTAGTTTTGACAAGGCCCTCATGGGTCCACAGAGCCCAACATTTACTATCTGATCTTTCCTGCCTTAGACCATCTAGAGCAGGCTCTTCAGCATTGGGCACCAACTATGAGTAGACAAACAACTACCAGAACATTCATGTCTAAGGTAGAAAACTAAAGCCAGGTGCAGTGGCTCATGCTTGTAATCCCAGCACTTTGGGAGGCTGAGACAGGTGGATCCCCTGAGGTCAGGAGTTCGAGACCAGCCTGGCCAACACAGTGAAACCTCATCTCTACTAAAAATACAAAAATTAGACATGCGTGGTGGCGGATACCTGTATCCCCAGCTACTCAGGAGGCTGAGGCAGGAGAACTGCCTGAACCCAGGAGGTGGAGGTTGCAGTGAGCTGAGATCAAGTCACTGCACTCCAGCCTGAGTGACACAGCGAGAGCTCCATCTCAAAAAAGAAAATAAAGAAATAAAATAAAAATAAGGTAGAAAACTAGAGGGCAAAGAGGAAAAGAAAAAGGTAACCTACAAAGACAGGAAAATAAAAATGAAAAAAAAAAAAAAAAAAAAAAAAAGAGCTTGCATGTGCTTCTCTTTCATTTCTTATTTGATAACGCCTTGACTGGTGATACTCATCAAAAGGGACAGTTCTCCCTTTCCAATTCTAATATTCTGTGCTTAAAGAATGAGCATGAATAATAGAAAAGAAACTCAATTTCATTCAAAATATTTACTAAACACCTATTAGGTGTCAGGTACTATAATGCATGCTGTTTCTAATAAATTTTTTGTTTGTTTTTAAAAAGAGATAGGGTTTTGCTATATTGCCTGGGCTGGCTTCAACGCTCCTTGCTCTCTACTCAACTTCTCTAGTAGCTAGGACTACAATTTAATCTACATAATTAAGAAGTATAACGCTTGAATATAATTTCATCAATTTTCTTTTTTTTTTTTTTTTTTTTGAGACGGAGTCTCGCTCTTTCGTCCAGGCCGAGTGCAGTGGCGGTACCTTGGCTCACTGCAAGCTCCGCCTCCTGGTTTCACGCCATTCTCCTGCCTCAGCCCCCCGAGTAGCTGGGACTACAGGCACCTGCCACCGCGCCCAGCTAATTTTTTGTATTTTTAATAGAGATGGGGTTGCACCATGTTAGCCAAGATGATCTCGATCTCTTGACCTCGTGATCTGCCCGCCTCAGCCTCCCTAAGTGCTGGGATTACAGGCGTGAGCCACCATGCCGGGCCAATTTTTTTTTGAAATATAAAAAGCAAATTTAAGAATATGTCAACCCAGGCCTGGTGGCTCACATCTGTAATCCCAGCACTTTGGGAGGTCAAGGTAGGAGGATCATTTGAAGCCAGGAGTTCAAGACCAGCCTGGGCAACATGGCAAGGCCCTCTTTCTACACACACAAAAAGGCAAAAATTAGCTGGGCATAGTGGCGCGTGCCTGTAGTCCCAGGAACTCAGGAGTCTGAGTTGGGAGGATCACTAGAGCCCAGGGAGATAAAAGCTGCAGTGAGCTGTGATTGCACCACTCACTGCACTCCAGCCTGGGAGTGAGACACTGCCTCCCTCACCCCATCCCCTCCCCCTAAAAAAGAACAGAACATGCCAAAGAGAAGCTAGTACATATCAAATATTAAGAATATAGTTAAGAGTTTCAAAAAAGAATGCTCATACCTATTATTCACCAAATTCTAATAAGCCTATTATATAATAAGATGACATAATAAACATTCTGTTACTTAGATTCAAATACAGACATCTCACCCATCCCCTTTGATTTTTGATTCTGAAACTGAGTGTCCTTAGGCTCATATTCTAGCTACTGAGCCCATCTGGCCTTAAGGGTAAGCCACATCGTGCTTAACAGCACAGCCAAAGAGAGAATGAACGAACAGGAAAGAGAGAGAAGAGACTTATCCCAAATCAAGTGATTTGTTTTCAATTTTATCACCACAAAATTTTCTTCCATTTTTCTCAAAGTTTCTCTTATTTTATAAACACCTTAAAATAACTGTTCGCAGTATTTACTTGACAAGTTTTACTTCTGTTCTTATAGCCGTGAACACAGCACACTTAAACTAAATAAAACCTTTTAAATTATGTTTCATCTTTATTGCTACTCAACAGACATTTTTGGCTTTTGCAGTACACAAAGGTCTTGGTCATAATTACCAATGATCACTCTGTAGAGGACTGTAAATGAAATCCACATATTTGAATATTTGAATTTGGAGGTGCTTAGTTTTTAGATAAAGACTAAAGCCAACTGTATGTACTTCTGGATCCGCTCAGTTGCTTCCTTATAGTACTGTTATGACAATGTATTTCCAATTAAGACCTAGATTCAGAGAAACTTTAATGCACTGATCAATATTCACATTCCTGAAGAAATAGGTACCTAATCACATCTGAAAGTAGCCAAAGTTTCCATTTTGTATAACAAAGGCTCTATTAATAATTCTAAAAATGATTCCTGTAGAACTAGACTACCTTAGCCATTTAGTGCATTAATTTGTTACTCATTAAATACTTAAAACTTCTTAGTATATTAATTCATTCAAAGAAACTGGATGTAACAACATTTAAGATAAATTTTTATGAGCATGCATAAACTCACTTTTGCTTTTGAGTGGATTCAAAGGACTGTTAATAGAAATCAGTGTCATGTGAGTATTTAATTATTCATTCCCATATTATCTACATACCTGCATAAAATACCCAGTAACCAAAGCTTTTCTTATATTAATATAATAGTCCCTGCTTGTAAAGTCAGTACTTCGACGAGGCAAATTAAATCTGTCCATAATTCGAGATAGCTGCTGGCGTACATTGTCTGCGGACATCAGGGACCTGTAGTTAATGAAGTTGTCATAACACCACTGAAC
Source organism: Symphalangus syndactylus (assembly GCF_028878055.3). Classification (NCBI taxonomy): domain Eukaryota; kingdom Metazoa; phylum Chordata; class Mammalia; order Primates; family Hylobatidae; genus Symphalangus; species Symphalangus syndactylus. The sequence continues at coordinate 32,295,743 of NC_072438.2, forward strand.
CGATTCATGATCTAAAAAGGTAGAAGGTGGGGAGAAAAGAGGGCATCATGAATCATCCGCACAGGAATGTTCTCTAATTAAAAAAATTGTTATAAAGAATAAGCTAAATAAACCAGAAAGGAGATTTACCCACAACATTTTCTTTAAATGAACTGCAATGTTACCAACTTTCTCAAAGACCTTTAGTGTGATTCAACATTAGAAACAGTAACAAGGCTTTTGGATTTGGATGCCAAAACAATGACTTTGAATTAACTATTTTTAGTGAATTATTTTACCCATTAACATCCACCTGGTTGTTTCCAAAAGATGGTCTATCAGATAAAGGAAGGCTGGAAGTATTTGGTAAAAGTCATGACCTGTTCTTTTCAATGAAACTACAGCTTTATATTAAGATAACTGCAAACAATTGTTGTGTATTGTTCTTTATGCCTGAGATAGAGCACCTCAGACTTAAAGACAGCAAAGTTTTATTGCGACACACATGCCTCTCAGCAATTTATGAGCAAGTCCTGAAACAGAAGAAAGTTTACAAGGATGCCTCAAACCTCCACTCATGTTTAATAAACAAGACCTAAGTCTAAGCACTTCAAGTAATTTTATTACATGTATTATCAAAAGGATATTTCTCCACTGATGAATCCTTGATAAGCTTCCAACTAGCCTAGTGTTGCTCACTTAAAGAACTCAACCTGTAGCATCATGAAAGAAATTTTACAGTGACATCTTTTATGTGCCAAAGACAGTCATGGCAAAGAACTGCATTATTTATTTCAGAGGACCTTTGATAAATAAAACTAACAGGGTTATTGTGAAACGGGAGAGAGAAAACAAAAATTAAAACTGTTGATCCTTCTCTTGCTACTGTGATGTATGCTTATCTTCAACATACTCTTTTCTCTTTGGTTCTAGGATTCTACCAGTTATAGTGTATAACTTTGCCTTAATGTTTTTTAGACATAACAAATATATAAGTACATTTTTATCCATTACAAAATGCATCCCCATTTCAGAAATTAAGAGTGGGTGAGGTGGAGATAGGAAATAGATTTTTGAATTAAAGAATACAATAACATATTAGAACACCCATTAATTAATCCATCTGGAATGAGAAATAAAAGTTACCCATCTGAAGCTACTGACATTTAAACCAAAGTACTGAGTATCTTTGGGAGCTGAAACAGCACACCTTAGAGGTAATTTTACTTATGCTGATGCTCTGTAACAAGCTGAAAGGCAGGAAAATGCCCAAGCTGGACAATAAAAAGGCAAATTTTTGAAAGGGTTGTTGACTTGCAGACTATCGCTTGAAATGTAGCTTTTTTGTGTGGTTCTCAATTTTTAGAATTCATGTACTACAGATGGAAAAATGGCAAATCTAAGTTATTTGTTAAGAACAAATGACTAATAACTAACATCTGATGGTTCTACTGTATTTCTAAACTTGTGAGAAATAATTGAGTAAATGAGAAAAGTAAATCTAAAACTGGGAACATTAATATAATTCTAGCTGTTTATCTCTCACCAATACAGTAAACCACCCCTAAGATCTAAAGCCAAACCATTTGTCTGATTTTTAGAGAGAAATCTCCCCTCCCCAGACAAGATTAAGGTACTGTAAAATAACTTAAATCTAGTTTTGGATTTCAAGGGGTTATTTACATAAATAGTATTAAGACAACATTTTAATTGACATGACATTTTAGCTTCACTATGTAATCAACTATTGTCTCTAATGTAAAACATCTTGACCAGTATCTGAAACATGCTTTTTTTCAAATGTACTCAATGTTTCAATTAATAACATACAACCATTTAAAAAGCTTTTGTGAAAATATTTCAAGTATTTTCATATCCATATATATATGGATATATCGAAATAATAAAGTATGGGGATCTGGCAAAGTTTTTTGCTTTTTTTTTAAAAGAGCTTCTCTTATTTGAAAATGTGGCAATCAGTGATAAAAGGCTAAATCCTCACCTTTAATAAGGACAGTTCTACCAAATGTCAAGTCATCACATACTGCAAACCCCTAAAAACCACCAATGACTAACCATCCCACTGGCAGTGAGAGATCATAGTACCTTTCACTAATAGTGCATTTCTTGTGCAAACAATAGACTTGAACTTTTCCACCTCTTATTTACAGGCCACTTGTAGCCTGAGAACCATCATTCATACTTGTCCGTTTCTCTATTAGTTGTATTTTGATATAGAAAGTAGTATTTTGATGTATTTATCAGAAATAGATCACACATCTAGTGACTGGATAACACCATTTTAACTTACTACATTCCCTCTGAGTGTGAATCTGTTCCTTCTCAAGGCTTTAATAGGTTACATATCTCTTGGTCACCCAGCATGTTTCGCATACAAGAGGAATACAGTAGGTTTTTTGAGTAGATCTGTCTAATCAGGGGTAAGTCTTTAACACTAGGTAATACCACTATTTGGATACAAGAAAGATTAAATAACTGTTCTAAGGTAAACCACGTGCTGGTCTTCAGCCTGTGGTTTCATAACCACATTTCCCTTAACTCTCATATCTGCCCCAAGTTTTCTGGGCCTGGGCAGAGAAGAGCTCCATTCTTTCTCTCTGCTAGTCATCAATTGTACTCAACTCATATCAGGGTTCTGGAGTAAGGAACAGATGTAAATCAAGTTAGGTACTACGTCTGGTGCACACACTGGCCCTCTAGCACTTCTGGACCCCAAGACAAATAAATTCACCATCACCCCTACAGAGATGTGCCAAAGTCAACAGGCTCCCCATTTTTAAGAGTATAAATGATATTTTTATGAGATAATAAAAATGAGTTACAAATAAAACCAGACATACAAAATTGGAATGTCAACTTTATAAATTAGGAAACCAATTTCTCATGAGAAGAAACTACAAACTTAGTGACAGAATTCCACATTTTTGGCACAGGGTGATGATGTAGGGCTATCAGTTAAAAAAAAAAACTGTCAGATTCAGTTGCAATTTCTGTATTTTTTTTCTCCTTTAAATTTATTAAGGTTTCCTCTCAATTTTTGTAAATGGTACATTCCAACAGCAGCAGCTAGCAGTAACTTCATTGTTATTATGTTTCCTCATTTACAAGTCACTGGCAAATGTTTTTCAGGTCACTAAATATTCTCTGATAAGATGATTTAAAGCTAGAACAATTACTTCATATGTCTACAGCATAACTCACAATTTTTCCACTGGTGGGCATTTAGGTAGCCAATTTTTTTTTTACCACCATAAATAATTCTGGTGAAATTATTTAATCAAATCAGTGTCCACAGAATACCAAAAAATAACTTTCTAAATTATTTCTGGGTCAAAGAGTATACAGTTGCTAAAGTTCCTGGTAACATAAAATCAACTTTTCATAAAGACCACAACTAACCCCACTCCCATACAGCTAAGGAAAATTTTTCTTCAATATCTGCAAATTTTATAGGTGAGAAAATGGTAAATGCCTTTCATTATCAATAATAATGCCAAAATAATAATGCACTTCTTGGGCTAACAGTAGAGCTCAACTTTTCCATATCATGTTTAGAGACCACTGGTAGCCTGAGAACCATCATTCATACTTGTCCATTTTTTTCTATTAGTTTGATTTTGGTGTAAAAAGTTCTTTATTAGTAAAAATGTTAGAGTAATGATTGTATAAACAATATAAAACTTCTTAAAAATGTAAAATGCACAGAAATAAAAGTATATAAAAACTTGTATGTTAGTGATAAATGTCATACAAGTCTGTCATTTTTACCACTGTTATTTTTCAGGTTTTCTACAATTGGTGCTTTATCCCCTGATTATAAACATAAAAAACTTTGAAAAAGATTGGCAATTTCTATTTCAAATGCTCGTCAGGAGTTTTTCAAAAGTACCTCTGGGTTTCTAATGTAAGTTGTCACGGATAATAAATCAAAGTGGGATGAAGAAACATCTTATACACTGCAAGTGACATTTAGACAAGAGTGTCTCCAAACAAATTTACACTTACTTTGTTTAAAAGCATGGTAGACGTTCAGCAGTGTCAGATGATCTCCATCTATGTGGGCAAATCTCATCTTGGCCTCATCTGCGGCTTTCTTGGCCTCCGTGGGGCGAACAAAACACTGTGGGACTAAACAAGGTTGGTATGGGCCCAACACAAACGCCCATATCGATGAGTCACGCATTCACAGATAGAGGAACAAGGCCTAGCTAGGTCAGTTCACAGAGCATAGGGCAGGGCAGGATGGCCTCCAACTGCATCTTGGACTGTTTACTACCTTGATTTGGTACATCAACACCTAACCACATCTGTAAGACAAGAGGGTTTCAAAGCTACAGAGTACCTGATTATTTTAACTAGATCTAAAAGTAGGCATCAAAACAGCTATTCTGAAGGCCATCAGGATACTAAAAAGCTCAACTTATTTAAAAAAACCAGTGCTGATAGCTCTACCAATAATCAGAATAATGGTGTCAATTGCCTTTTAGCTAACTATAATTTTTAAAAAGGGCATCCACTAAATCTGTTGAATGGCTGTGAAAGTTAGGAAGCTATGCTTGCCCACTGCAGAGCTAACAACAACTTTGAAACCGGTCTACTGTCATGTTTCTATCAGAATTTTTTCCCTAATACTGTGGCTATTACCAGCTGGTGGGTATCACTATTAGCACCGGTGAGCAGAAGCATATGTAAACATAAAAATATCAAGAATTCTTGGGTTTGGATGATAGCAGTAGTGGTGGAAGGTTAAACCGCCTTTGAATTAAGAAAACTCAAAAAGGCTGGGATATTCAGCCTAGTGTTTCAGCATTTTAACAAAACGATTAGAAAATAAAGTCCCAAATTTAAAAAAGAAAAAAAAAAACAAACTTATTTGAATCAAAACCTCAATATAAAAGCAAAGTCCAATATTTCGAAAGTTGACAATTAGTCTGAAACAATCATATCAAGGGTCATCAAAATATGTAACTACAGTTATTTGTTTAGAGCCTCAATATTAATTCACATAAAACTTTAAATTGTTACAAAGCATGTACTACATTTTTTGAAATACAACTTTCCTTAATTCAGTTTAGCAATTCCATAGTCATAAAAGCAATATGAAAATAAAAATACTTAACAGCTTGGGACTTTTTCAACACATTTTAAAAGCTCTTAAAACCTTGTCAATGAAAAAATTCATAAATTATCGGTTCGGATAGAAGATAATGGGAATAATCAACAACAAGATAAAATACAGTATCATATTACTCTTTCCCATACAGTTTCCCCTTTAAAAAGATGCCAAAATAGCCAAATAGTGACAACAAAACATGATCATAATAAATATTAAAACTCTTGCTTAATTTAATTGAAGCAAGGTAATTCATAAAAGCACACAAACTTCTCACAGCTGTGAATTTTAATGTGAACTAGCCACTAGAGTTAAGTGGGAATAAGTAAGTAGCGCTCTCAAAGGCCTCTAGATTTGCACTGTTAATATCAGGATCTCAAAACTTCAAAAACTATTTTAATGTCAAACAAAGCATTACAAGCTCAGCAAACTATTTTTTATTCCCTGACTTCTTCCTTGCCTCTTATTTCAATACTTTTCCTACAAATGGACCGTTTTAAAACAGTCCATTTACATTGCTGCACATAAATGCTCATTATCCTGACAAACTAAAGGTTTTTATTTGTAATAAATAAAAATAAGGTTTTTTTAATTACAAATAAAACTGAGATGTAGTTGGAAGATTACAACTGCATCACAACAACAAACTTCTTACAGAGCTAATATTCTAAACTCAAACAATAGTAATCATGTAATCATGTAAGTATATCTGATAAGAGAACCTAGAGAAATAAAAACTAAGCAGATAGACAAGTAAGTACACAATCCATTAGTTCTTGCCCCATACTTTCTCTAAAAACTAAAATCTTGGGAGAAGTACAACTGGGAGAATCTATAAAACAACATATAAGAAAGGCAGACAACAACCTACCACCACCTCCGCAAATGAACCTACAATTTAATTAAAGTGACTCAATACTGCCCTGCCCATCTGCTCTGAGTCTGATCAGTCATAACTCTGCAAGAAAACATTTTAGCTACTTCTTAAATAAAAAATTCACACCATTAGAATATACCATACATCTAAACTAAGCCATAATTTTATATTTAAATTTTTTTCAATTTATCCTTTAATTCCACAGAATATTTTGAAATATATGCAGCATTAAGATCAATAAACCACTCAGCTATAGGGAGTCAGTTCTCTCCGGTGCTAAAACTAGTAGCAGAGAATATTCTGATCGTCAGTAAGAACTTATTTTCTATTTTTAGCTGTAAGAATAGCCATTCATTTGTTTCTTAACAATATTTCTTCTCCTTTAGGGAAAATCTAATTTCCAAGTTACTATTCATTTGTGGATTACATTTTATTGTTACTAAAAACAGCATTATTTCCTTAGCTTAATGGTCCAATTTTACAAAATTAGCTATTTTATATATTAGGTATGTTTCTTTTACCAAGTTTTTCTACCATTGTAAAAGAATACCATTATCAGATTAGATTTTAAGCCTAAAATTATACATTACTATTTCTATTTACTTGATATCAAGTTTGAAATTCATGTTTGTTTGGGTGCCATTGGAGTACATATATAGAAAAGGCTCAACTTAATGTATAGCTTTAAGTTTGTCACAGGCACATTTAATAGAGCTAAGTACGAGAGCAAAGTTCTTCCTGTACTTGCAGTAAAAAACAAAAAACAAAAAAACCACAAAGATAGCAGTGATGGACCTTTAACCAAAGAATTCAGTTACAACTGTGCTCAAACTTACTGCAATTTTTATTAGCACTCAAGAGAGCCAATGCTTTACTATCTTTTGTGCACAATGACTTACTTTACTTTTGTAAGCACTATGTCATTACGAAGCTATTTACAAGGTATTTAGGAAACAAAATTAATTCCTTAAAACCATCTATAAAATCCACTATCATACTAAAAACTAAAAAACAAAAACAAAAGTGAAGTCCACCCAAACTTTGAAGAGCTGGGCTTTTTTTTGTTCCTTTCCCTCTATTACCTGACAACATAGCAGTAATAGATAGGACCTCATTAGAACAGTTGTAGTCACAACTTGCAATAACCATTTTTGCGAGCTGTGGATCTAGAGGAAACTCTGCCATCATGGATCCCAATTCAGTCAGATCTCCATCATCATTTAAAGCAGCCAGATAATTCAAAAGTTCCAGGGCTCTCATCAGAGTTTCAGGAGCTAGTGGTAAAAGACAATCTATTAGACACGGTGCCTTAAGCAAGCAAAAATGTGACAAAGTACGAACTATTATAAGCAATCTCATTTTTCATTCTGCAGTGGACCAAACTCAAACTCAAACTGCCATCCAATTCAATTATACAGATCTAGCAAACAATGAATCATAAAAACATTGCAAAATTTTCCTGTAGGCAAAACTGTCTTCTTCCGAAATACATTAAATAATTGCTAATTCATCAATGCGTTTATCAAACTGTTTTTTCCCCAAAGAAAAATTAGGAATTCTCATATTTTCATGCCCAGAGGATAATTCAATTTACCTAAACTCCCCCATAATAACTTTTGAAGAAAAAAAAAGAATGTGCTCATATAACTGTCACCTTTTTTAGTTTTAATGCTATCATGTAAGACTTAATCTCGATGCATACTGGACGGAAAAAGCAAAATGTATTTAATACATGTATTAAATAGGATGCAGAAAAACACTAAGAGTCAATTTTGGTTAAAAGATCTGATAAAAATGTGTTTTGATAAGTCATACCTGGTGGATCCATAAAATCAAAATGTACCAAATCATCAATACCAAGTTTCTTCAATTGTAACACAACTGATCCTAAATTAGATCGCAAAATCTCAGGATAGGTGTTATCCTAGCAAAAAACAAAAACATTTATTTGTCATGTTAAAAATGCCTCAGTCTCCTCGTTCCAGAAAACAAAAATCTGCTGCCTCCTGAGCTATTTGTTTTGGCATTACTTCTACACTGTCTCAGTAGAGATAAATACTTGTAGGCTAGATTAGAGAGAAATCATTTTTCTCCAACTATCTTTATAGTATTCAAAGTGTTTGCTACTGTCCATAAAACTCGCAACTTCAGAAAGAAATCTGTATAGTCTTCATTCATCTGTACTTGCAATTTCCATGGTTTCAGTTAAGCACTGTCAACAGAAAAAATTTTAAAGATTCCAGAAACAATCCATCAATTATAAATTGTGCAACATTCTTAGTAGTATGCTATATACACTATACGCCCATTTGTCACTTAGCAACCATCTGTTATTAGATCAACTTTTGCAGTATCACAGTACTTGTGCTCAAGTAACCTTATACTTAATAATGGCCCCAAAGCGCCAAGAATAGTGATGCTGGCAATTTGGATATGCCAATGAGAGGCCCTGAAGTGCTTCCTTTAAGTGAAAGGTTGAAAGTTAGTAAGGAAAGAAAAAAAGTTGAAACCTAGTAAGGAAAGAAAAAAAAAAAATCACATCTAAAGAATGTATCTTCTGGCCGGGCGCGGTGGCTCACGCTTGTAATCCCAGCACTTTGGGAGGCCGAGGCGGGTGGATCGCGAGGTCAGGAGATCGAGACCACGGTGAAACCCCGTCTCTACTAAAAATACAAAAAATTGGCCGGGCGTGGTGGCGGGCGCCTGTAGTCCCAGCTACTCGGAGAGGCTGAGGCAGGAGAATGGCGTGAACCCAGGAGGCGGAGCTTGCAGTGAGCCGAGATCGCGCCACTGCACTCCAGCCTGGGTGACAGAGCGAGACTCCGTCTCAAAAAAAAAAAAAAAAAAAAGAATGTATCTTCTATCAGTGAAATTGTAAAGAAAGATATTTATACATAGTGTATGTAAGTAAGGTTCAGCATATTCTAGTTTTCAGCATGGGAGGGGGAGGGTCTTGGAATGCATCAGCCTCGAATAAGGGGGTGTACAACTATCTAAGTTAATTATACCACACATTTCACTCCTGGAAAAGCTAAGGAGCTTTTAATCCTAAAGGGCAAGATTAAGTAAATAAGGCAATTTTCTTCTGGTAAGATAATTCAACTTAACATTTTAAACATATCGGCAGGAAATGACAATACCCCATACCTGCATTTCCGTTTTATAAGCTTTCTCTGTGTAAAGTCTGAAGCATTTTCCAGGTCTGGTACGTCCAGCTCGACCAGCTCTTTGTTGAGCTGAAGCTTTACTAATAGCTGTCACCAAAAGGGACTCAACTCTGATTCGAGGATTGTAGACCTATTGGAATTGAAATAACGCAGGAGTCTTTCTTCAGTCAAACATAAAGTGATGCAACAGAAGTACCCAAAGCCCACAGTTAATTCCAAAATAAACAAAGAAATATCGATAGCCATAAATCATGCTGCTACAATAGACAACCCATCATCCTGAACCTTAAAGTTCTTTCAGACATTCTAATTCGATCATCTGAAAGACTCAAACTAACATGAAAAACTTCTCGTCAAACACACAGACAGCTTATATAATCCTTACTCCTCCTAATTTCAGGTCTATAAGGCTGACCTTGTTCCTTGCTTTTTATATGCTGGGCAGTCAAGGATTCTGCCCGAAAAGAAACCTTCACTTTCAAACCTCGACGGTCTGAGTACTATTACTATTACTGTTTAATGAAAAAATGTCCATCAATAACAAAATGTAATCAATTTATCCAAAAGATATTTGAAAAATAAAACATGTATTTATTGAATAGCCACTTCACCTGCATTTCACTTCATTTAGTATACAGCACTGTTAAACTAGAGGAGTAACATAGTACTGTTTTCAAATAGTGTGCCTAGTTGACAGCAGTAACTCTAATGTTGGATAAGTGACTGAACTGCAGGGATGGAAATCCTGTACTTTATTACTAAACCCATACTGTTCAGTGAATATACAAGCCAAAACGCCCACCGTCACTACACTGAAACAAAGAAACCAAAGCAACTCTAAAAGAAAAAAAAGCCTAGAATTGCATATTAAACACTGTCTTAATTTCTGAGAGCCAGCCAAAACATAAAGGGTTCATACAGCAGAAATCTGAAAACGAAACAAAAGATAGGAAAATAATTCTGAAAGGTAAATTTTAGCCATTAAATGAATGGGTAGTAAGTGCTGTTAAACCAACTCTAATTTATAAAGTATCCACTAAATATGTACCTTCTGTTTCGCAAATCCAGGATCAATCACAAACACCACACCATCTATTGTCAAAGATGTCTCTGCTATGTTAGTTGACACAACTACCTGTTAAGAAATGGAGTATATAAATTATATTACATATCAAATAAAATTAACAGGACTGTTAAAGATCAGCCACTTTCACTAACACAAGGAATTTCGAACTAGCAAATAAACTAGAAATATTATTTGATCTTCAATGGCCAATGCTTTAAAAAGGTAAATTAAAATTTAAGAAACTAAAATTTTCTTTATGCCACAACAGCAACTTTTCTCAACAAAGCTATTACTTCAGGTTATCACTCAACCCCGTTACATTTTGCTTAATCAAATTAATGGACAGCATAAAAAGAAAAATACTGATAAAGCAACGTAACATGCCTTACAAAATGTCTGATAAAACAGCCCTTATAATTTGTATTCAAATTTCCACAAGTGTATCTTTCAATGTTTTTGGGCAATATTTACAAATGAAAACTTCGTTATTTATATCACCAAAATTCAACTCAACATTTTAAACAAAATGCCACATGGAAAAAACCTCAAGTTATAATCCAATAAGAACAGACAGATCAGCAGAATCAAATGTAAATACTTTGGTAAGTGCATAGTCTCAAAGGGATGACATGTAATACGTTACTACATACAAAGCAACTGTTATGAACTATAATTCTTCATTGACAGAAAATGTTTAAAGCATTTACATACTAATATGATAGCTTGTTTTGTATATGTGCATGTTTTACTATATATTACATATGTTTTAGAAAATTAGTTAAGGACTTGGGAAATACATGTTACATATAATTTTTTTTTTTTTTTTAAATAAGAAATGGGGATTCCTCATTAGTATTTTAACTCAGGACATGACTTTCAGGAAGAGGTTACTGATATTAAGTTGAAGATGTCTGTATATGCGAGCAATTGATACAGAAGATGAATCAAATAGAGTCTGCTTTTACCATTTGTAAGGGATGATTAGACATGGATAGAAAGTGTGAGTGGCACCAAAGGCACACTGTGAAATTTAAAAAGGTTTTACTTCCATAGCAAAGACAAGAAAAGCTTTACTGAAAAATAATAGCATTTAGGATAGTCCTTGAAGGTAAGGTTAAGACCTACTCACAAGAGAAGGAAACAACACTAGCACTAAAGTTCAATCTTAAAAAAACACATGTGGGAGAAATGCCTATGGGCACATACAAAAAATGAAAAGATTTATATTTATCCCTATTTTATTTTAAAAACACTTAATTTTATAAATCAAATAGCTTTAAAAAATCATAGGCTTTTGCTGCATTAACTATTTTACTTAACAGTTTCATTTTCTGATTTCATATTTACTAAGTAGTAGACTTCCCAAAATACTAGCAGGAAACCTCAGGGATTTAAAAAACATAATAGCAATTTACCATCAGGGTATTTCAGAATAATTTACAAGTCAAAAACCAAAATGTTTCCTTTTATTTGTCAGTTGAAAAGACTGACAACTAGCAAAAGAATAAGGAACCATAAGTGGTTTGATGATGTTGCTGAAATACATTCTTCAGTACATTTAGATGAATAATCAGCAACTAGAACTGAAGCAAACAACGACATACATAAGGTTAACAGGCGAAACTCAAATAAGCATAACCTGCATTTAATATTCTTCTAGAAAGTCAGTTTGTTGTAGTTAAAGAAGCGATGAATTTAGGGGTAACTGGCAGACCTAGCAATCAAACCTGAGTGGCTAAAGTAACTGTGGAAAGGTTTTAACACCCCCAAGCTTGTATTCCTTTTATAACTTGCATATTACTTAGTCTACGTAACACAGGGTTGTAGGGAATAAATTATGTAAGGATGTAGAAATGCTCTATAAACTATACAGAATAGGCCAGGCATGGTGGCTCACACCTGTAATCCCAGCACTTAAAAAGGCCAAAGAGGATTATTTGAGTCCAGGAGTTTGAGACAAGCCTGGACAACATAGTAAAACCCCACCTCTACAAAAAATTAAAAGAAATTAGCCAGGCATGGTGGCACATGCTTGTAGTCCCAGCTACCTAGGAGGCTAAGGTGGGAGGATTGCTTGAGTCCAGGAGGTTGAGGTTGCAGTGAGCTATGATCATGGCACAGAACTCCACCCTAGGCAACAGACTGAGACCCTATCTCAAATCTATACAGAACCAACTATATGCCTGTAAATACAGAAGACGTCTTCTGGCTTTCTGGAATTCTGGGGTGAAAACCATAGTTCTGAAAATATTTATGAAGAAAATCACTTTTAAAAAAGTTGTTCTGGGAAAAAATACATTTCACATATTTCTTCTGTAACATAATACAATGTGATAAAAATTTCTCATGTGACCAACTCTTTGAAGAGTTACTATTATAAAAAACAGTTAATTTTTCTCCACAAAATAATTTCATCCTGTGCGTATGTTTTTTGTCCGGGTGAGTGTATTAAATTCTGTTAATACTTAACAAGACGCGGATGCATGATTCTGCAAGTGTTTAAGAATCACATGATTTATGCCAACTTGGCAAACCCTTGTCATTATTGATATTAATAAGAGCCTATTGCCAGCCCAAAGTCAAACCCTAAAATACAAGTGTTAAATTGAGTCCTTATAAAAAAGTACAAGTTTTAGCCTTTCTCAAGGACTAAAAATAGCTAAGGCTAAATACACACACACACACAATGCAAAAGCAAACTAATAAATGACAAGATAAAAGCTTCTTTGGTACTTCAGCAGTTGAGTGAGGCAAGCCCTAAGCATATTCTAATTGTAAATGGCACAACATACAATCAGGAACCCATCAGGAGACAAAATGACCTTGAATTTGTCAAGGGATTTACATTATGACCAGTAAGAATCAATATAATTGTTACATGCTTTCTAGACCGCAACACTGCAGTATGCGTTCAAAGAGCCTTAAAAAGTGTTCAAACCGCACTGACTAATATGGAACAGACCCTATGGTGAAAAGCTTGGCATCACTGTCAGGACATGCTAAGAGTAAATTTTCCCCCCTCAATAACCTGCCTTCTAATAGAACTCACTTTTTTTCTAATAGAACCACTTCCCCCTGCTCCACCCCCAATAACTCCACTTCAAAGTAGAACTCGCAGTACTTCATTTGCCCTACCTGAATACTGTCTGGACACAATAATGCATTTAAACTAACTTGGACTTTTAGTCCCCAGGGAACTCTGTGGGGGTCTCCAACACAAGGACATCAACTTATTTGCTTATAAACATCCCAGCAGCACCACAGTAAGCTATCTTCAGATCCTGGATCATTAAGTCTTTCTTTAAAACTATAGAACCATCTCTACAAGGGCCATTTCTCTTTTTTACTGAGCAATGTATGCTCTGAACCATATTAATCAACGAAATGTAGGATCAACTATAGAAAAGTGAGCTATTTGTATGAACAAAATTAATGAAAACTAAATATTTAAAAAATAATTATAGTTGTATTTTAATAACAACCAAATCCATAAAATAGCAATTTTAAGTCTCAGTCCAAAAATGCAGAAGTTATCTACCGAAGAGTAAACTTGAATGCATGTAAAGACTTACTATAACTTTTAACTTAGTCAAATACTTGAATAAACTTCAAAAATTATCAAGAGGTAAAAATATCTACCCTCATATAAATATATGTTGCATTCTCAACCTTTGATTGCTAAAAATTTGAAATCGTTCACCATCAGTGCTGTAACATGTTTAAAAGGCTGTTTGTTTTATTAGTACCACAACCAAGTTATAAAATCTATTTTTCATAAACTTAATAGAGAAATAAGAAATGGCACAGCCTTATAAAAGGGACTCAAATATAAAGTTATACAGAATCACAATTAATTTGATGGAAATTAAAACTTGTATTAAATATTATATTTGTTCAAAAACTTTTAATACTTTTATATATTTGTTCTATGCTAGCTACTATCCTTAGAACAGTTTAACAAAAAAAATCAAATATTTTGTTTTTCACAATTAGATGCAAACAGTAAGTTTAAAATTACATATGAACAGTAAAACTTGTATAGATCCCTCCTCTATAAGCTAGGCTTGTATGAAAACTTTAAATTTGTGCTTAACATGCTGCGCCTCAGAATGTTCTTCCTCATAATGAAAATGATGCAGCAACTGCCAAGGAAGTCTTCCTTTACTCTCCCTAAGACTGTCCAGGGAAGCTACATCAGCGCTTGTCTCAACCTCTAAGATGAAACTGACTCAAGGCAAGGATAACATGACTTCCCAGCAAGAGGTCCTACAGTTTTGGCTGAAACACCATCACTGGATGGCAAAGTGGCAATATACAGCCCCTAGTTTTGAATTAAAAGCTCATGATCAGTCCTCAGAGTGAGCCCATCACCAGCTGTGGCCATCATCACATATCCAGCCACTGCTGAGTCACTCTTTTCAGTAAGACAAAATTCTCCTCAGCATCCTAAGGATTTAAAACACAAAAAGCAAAACAGAAACAAAAACTTTAATTTACTTCATAGACTTACGACAGCAAGAGCTCAGATGTGTAACTAGTAAATATGGGCCCATGTATCTCAAAGAAGAACTCAATGAAACAAGTAGTACACAAAAGGATGCGCAAACAGGACACCTTTGTTGTACACCAGTTTCACTCAATGGTAAACAAACACAACGTTTTAAAAATAAAACAAATACAGATATACAAAGTACACATGATTTCAAGACAAATGAAAACTAGGCAGGCTGAGGGCTGGGCTTAGTGGCTCATGCCTGTAGTCTTAGCACTTTGGGAGGCCCAGGAGGGGGCACTAGTTGAACCCAGGAGTTTAAGACCAGTCCTGGCAACATAGTGAGACCCCATGTTGTTTAAAAAAAAAAAAAAAAAAAAAAAAAAAAAAAAAAAAAATTACGCTCTGCCTGGAGGATGCGTTAACTTCTTATTATGTAAATATTTAAGATATATATTTCTGTCTCTCTCTCTCATATATATATATATACACACACACACACACACACACACACACACATATATATCTGCTGATGAGGAATCAAAGATGTCTTCCCAGCCCCTCAACAAAGTATCTCAGAAATAGGGCTGAAATAATCTTGTTCCTGTCCGTGTGACTGGATCTAGATGAAGCTTCTGCGTTCCAGGAACTCACATACTTATGCAGTGTGATCAGTGCCACATTTTTTTTTTTTTTTTTTTTTTTTTTTTTTTTGAGATGGAGTCGTGCTGTTGCCCAGGCTGGAGTGCAGTGGTGCGGTCTCAGCTCACTGCAACCTCCGCCTCCAGGGTTCAAGCGATTCTCCTGCCTCTGCCTCCCGAGTAGCTGGGATTACAGGCACGTGCTACCATGCCTGGCCAATTTTTTTGTATTTTCAATAGAGACAGGGTTTCACCATGTTGGTCAGGCTGGTCTCAAAATCCTGACCTCGTGATCCACCTGCTTCAGCCTCCCAAAGTGCTGGGATTACAGGCATGAGCCGCCACGCCCGGCCAGATCAGTGCTACTGTTATTAGAGGTCTGCACAGGGTCAACATTTCACACCTATAGACATTACATTTGGTGAAGCCTTAAACAAAATTATGGGCAGAAGGCCAAGGCACCAAAGAAAAAGTGCTTACTTTATACCAAGTGATTTAATAGGAGAAAAGACAGTACTTGGCCAACATCCTGTTTTCTTAACCCATCCTAACGAATCGTCCATTTGCTAAGGAGGGACTACCTAGGAGAAGCAGTACTCATTCTTACTTTAGGGTCAAGAGATATGCAGAACCCTACAAATGGATATTATTTTGTTGTATAAAACCTAGATCACAATCACCCATAACTTAGTCCTTTATAACTGAATAAAGTTTATATCTCATAAATAACTCTTTCATTATTAGTGAAATATTTACAAAGAACATTTCTAATGTTACCTTTCTTCCAATTGCTCCATTCTGTTTTTTGGGAGGTGGAGGCTCAAAAATGCGTTGCTGCTGCTGAGGTGGAAGTGTAGAATACAATGGAATGATTTTAATGTCGCCAACTTCAGGGCCCAAATCATCAACTTCACGCTTTATTCTCTTACAGGCTTCATCAATTTCCTACAAAATAAAAGTGAGTCTAAAAACAAAACGAATACTGAAACATTTTAAAGTATTTATTATAATCCTAGTTCTATGCAGTCCGTTTTATGTATGCCATCTTCTTTCACTTCATGTATACCCTATTTTCAATTTAGTAACCAAAACTAATTTAGCAAATTTCAATGGGATTTCCAAAACAATCCAAGAAACTTTCATTATTGTATTCAAATGAATATATAACTGCCTTATTTGCATTCCACACCCCTTTTCTTAGAGTCAGATTTCCTAATTAATTCTCAACAAATTGTACTAAAATTGAAATTTCTCACCCAGGAATATTTAAATGCACTCATGACCTTTTCAATTTTCACAATCTAAAAGAAATTGATGTGCTAGACATTTTAAATAAGCCAATTAGGCTTTAATGTCACGTATCACTAATGCAATTATATGGAAGATTTGCTTCATTGTGCCTAATGAGAACAAACACCTTTACTGTATCAACACAGATATTTAAGAACTAGGCTAACCCAAATGTCTTAGAGCAGCTACAAATTTTTTTCTCAGAAAACTACAGTCACACATTGCTTAATGACAGGAATATGTTCTGAGAAATTTGTTAGGCGATTCTGTTGTTGTGTAAACATTCTAGTGTATTCACGAACCTAAACTGTATAGCCTATTGCTCCTAGGCTACAAACCTGAGGAGCATGTTATTGAAGTGAATACAGTAGGCAACTGTAACACAATGGGAAGTGTTTGTTCATCTAAACAAAGAAAAGGCATGGCAAAAATATGGTATAAAAGATAAAAACCGCCAGGCACAGTGGCTCACACCTGTAATCCCAGCACTTTGGGAGGCCGAGGCGGGCAGATCACCTGAGGTCGGGAGTTCGAGGACAGCCTGACCAACCTGGAGAAACCCTGTCTCTACTAAAAATACAAAATTAGCTGGGCGTGGTGGCACATGCCTGTAATCCCAGCTACTCAGGAGGCTGAGGCGGGAGAATCGCTTGAACCCGGGAGGCAGGAGGTTGCGGTGAGCCGCAATTGCGCCATTGCACCCAGCCTGGGCAAAAAGAGGGAAACTCCATCTCAAAAAAAAAAAAAAAAAGGTAAAAATCAGTACACTCGTATAGGGCATCTGCCATGAATGAAGTCTGCAGGACCAAAACTTGCTGTGAATGAGTACTTAGTGAATGTGATGGCCTAGGACATTCTGTACAGAACTGTCTATTTTATAAACACTGTACATTTTGGCACACAAAATTTATTAAAAAAAGTATTTTCTTTTTTTTGATATATTTTTCTTTCTTCAATAAATTAACCTTAGCTTACTACAACTTTTTAACTTTATAAACTTTAAAATTTTTTTTAACTCTGACTCTTTTGCAGTAACACTTAGCTTAAAACACAAACACACCGTATGGCTGTGCAAAAGTATTTTCTCTTTATATCTTTATTCTATAAGCTTCATTCTAATTTAAAATTTTTTACTTTTACAACTTATTAAACTTTTTGGTTAAAAGACATACACACTTAGCCTAGGCCCCCACAGGGTCAGGATCATCATTATCACTATCTTCCACCTTAACATTAACCCACTGGAAGGTCTTCAAAGGCCAGTAACACACATGGAGCTGTCATCTCCTGAGATAACAATGCCTTCTCCTACAACACCTCCTGAAGGACCTGCCTAAGCCTGTTTTACAGTTAACATTTTTAAGTCGAAGGAGAACACTCTAAAATAATGATAAAACATGTAGTATAGTAAATACAAAAACCACTAACAATGTCCTATTATCATTATTATGATGTACTGTACATAATTGTACATACTATATAGTACTTTTAAATAACTGGCAGCAAAGCAGGTCTGTTTGAACTAGCATCACCATAAAGCAGTGAGTAACATGTTGTGCTATGATGTTGCAAGGTTACGTTCAGCTCCATTATAATCTTACGGGAGCAGCACCACGGCTATCTGAGAAGTTTGTCTTGACCAAAACGTTGTTATGTGGCACATGACTATATTCTAACGCATTTGCATTCAAGAGGAGACATAATGAATATCAAGACAGAAAAAAAGAGAGAGACAGATTATGTATGACAGCTCTGGGAGAGGCAAAGGAACTTAAAAATGGAAGGCAGCATTGCAGACAAATGTATTCTAAATTTTATTGAAGTATTAATTCAATTAAACCCAGAAGTATGTAAAACGCTTATTATATACTAGGCAGCCTGTCCAATAAATGACCCAATCAGAAGCTACCCTTGTCAACAAATTGCGTGTTTTTTTTCAAAGGACAATGATACTAAACGGTGAGGAAGAATTTTAGGACATTTACTTTATATTTTTTTAATGTCCAACTGTGTTTCTATATCAAAAAAACACAAAGTTCTTAAACACAGTAAGAACAAATAAATTACTTTTCACTTATTTCAAACACATCAGTTTTTTTTAAAGGTTATCTGTCTCAAAAACTGTAACATAGAAAACTATTAAAGATTCAATGTTACTAGATCCTCCTTTGAAATCTCAAGTTTCTAAAAGAAAATGAAAGTAGATGCTATTCATCTACATAAAAAATATAACAAAGCGAACAAATATTTTTTGAAAATACTGCTTTCAAATGTTGTATCTAGATTAGAATGCCCCCTGCTGGCATGCAAATAAAAAATTAAGAGCTCTCCAACTTAAAAAAGACTTGAACATAATATAAAACTAAGCTTCCAACATTTAAGAGTGTCTGCAATTTTGTTAATTTTACTGTATACAAATGAAAAATAAATGCTCAAAAATCACAAAATATAAAGATTTCACACATTAAAAATTAAGTGCTTAAATTAGACATTTGCTTTGTGATTCCAGTATTTTAAAATGACAATTCTAACTTTACTGGAGATTAGACTACCCAATCTGCTAAGTATGGATGGAGCTAAAACAAAATGATGACTATGTAGGATATAAAGGCATCTCTAAAATGTGGAAGAAATCCTGTAACACTTATGTTTTTAGATAGTCCTAAACAGTTTTAAAACTTGCAATAAAAATTTTCCCTGAGGTTTGCCAAACTTCCAAAAAGTCAACACTATCAGCTGAGAATGACACAAAACTTATCTGCATTCATCAGAATATAAAGAGAAACAGGTAGTGGAGGAAAAGAAGTTTCACTGTCCCAACAGCAGCCATCTGCTTAGTCATTAGCAATACTGAGAATAAAGACAGACAGTTCAGGAGTTTTTGATTTGAGGAAAGATTTTTAACTCCAAAAGCAGCAATATGTTAGTAAATTAATCTGGACCTTACCAATTAACTCACTGCATGTTGAAAAAAAATTTTACTAAGCAAAATTAAAAATAAAATTATTTAATTACTATCACTCTCATCTAATTACTATCTAGGCAACACTTTAAACTGTTCTCTCTCCCTCCCAAATTAACTCACGTGACTATAGAAGCACTTTTATTTAGGTGATCAGAATATGTTCTTAAAAACCAGTTTTAAATTTTTGAGATTACTCAATTTCATGGAGGCTATTCAAATTTACAAAGAAAGGAGTACTGATTTCGCAGTTGCATTTAACTTACCAAGTAAAAATAACGAAAGTACACAAAAATGAGAAGGTAATATTTATTTTAGACCAGCTCTACTACTAAATACAACAAATGAAATGTAAACAAAACGTTAGGTTTTCTGCTACCTTCTCCCCAAAACTCTTCAAATTCAAGACTGGGAATCTAAAGATAATTTAAAGAAGCAATGGTATGCATAAAAACAGTTGACAACTAGAGCAGCATTTTATTTCATGGAAAACTTACACTCTAGCACACATCTGATAATCCTTCGGCTTACTCCCTTCCTTTCCCCAGCTGTGGATTCACAGAAAATACCACACAAAGTTGTCTCAGAGAAAAACCTTTCAGGTCCTTAATCATGAGGCCATTTGATATTTCTGGTAGAATCTCAATATGCTTATGTTATCTGAGAATGATGACAATTTTAAATAGTGATTTAAAAAACAAAAATATGGCCAGACGCAGTGGCTCACGCCTGTAATCCCAGCACTTTGGGAGGCCGAGGCGGGTGGATCACCTGAGGTCAGGAGTTCAAGACTAGCCTGGCCAACATAGAGAAACCCCGTCTCTACTAAAAATAAAAAAAAATTAGCCAGGTGTGATGGTGGGCACCTGTGATCCCAGCTACTTGGGAGGCTGAGGCAAGAGAATCGCTTGAACCCAGGAGGCAGAGGTTGCAGTGAGCCGATAATCATGCCACTGCACTCCAGCCTGGGTGACAGAGCAAGACTCTGTCTTCCCTCCCCACCCCCAAAAAGAAAAAGAAAAACCCTTTCGTAAAAGGCTTTTTAAAACTTTGTATTATCCAAATAGCTTCTGAATTTATTTAGCCACTCAGGTATTCCAAAGCACACCTATAAACACCCTATTGAAAAGAAGCTTAGAAACGCTACATTTGGCCGGACGCAGTGGCTCGTGCCTGTAATCCCAGCACTTTGGGAGGCCAAGGCGAGTGGATCACGAGGTCAGGAGACTGAGACCGTCCTGGCTACAACGGTGAAACCCCGCCTCTACTAAAGATACAAAAAATTAGCCGGGTGTGGTGGTGGGCGCCTGTAGTCCCAGCTACTTGGGAGGCTGAGGCAGGAGAATGGCGTGAACCCGGAAGGCGGAGCTTGCAGTGAACTGAGATTGAGCCACTGCACTCCAGCCTGGGTGACAGAGCTGTCTCAAAAAAAAAAAAGCTACATCTGAGAATAAAATTTTAAATGAAGTAAATTCTAACTAAGAACTTTTAGTCATCCTTCCCAACCTTTAAGAGCATATGGGAAGATAAAACCAAACTGAAGTGTTTTGATGATGAATAGGCTCCCAAGTTCACTCACAAGCTAAATAACTGATGAGGATAACCTGATTTCAAAGCAGCTGTGATGCAAATTCATGCCTCAGCATAATAGCACTTATATCCCAGGGATCTCCTATAACTACAATTGCAAAATCTTGAAATTCCAAAGCATTTAACACTCTTAAAATAATTAACTATAACACAAACTCTAGTGGTATACAAAAGTATTCCTACGGTATACAGATAAAAGGGGTTATATATTTTACACATTAATACAATCAGGTTGAAGAACATTGAAATAAAAAATATGATTAACATGTTCTTATGATTAAAGTTGCTGCGTATTAGAAACAGTATGTCAAAAGCTAAATAATGAAAGAAAATTAAAACAATACCTCTTGACCAGTTAAGAAAAGAAGAAGATCTCCCTCTTCCTCTTCACACATATGAATCTGGATAACTGTTCGAATTGCTGCTTCAAGATAATCTCTCTCTGGTTCTGGAGTATAAAAGATCTCAACAGGATGTGTACGCCCAGGAATAGTTAGGAGAGGACAGTTATCAAAGTAAATCTGGAATTTTCCTGCATCTAGAGTAGCGCTCATAACTATAACCTGAAAGAAAACAGTAAATTACTTGAAGCTGCCTTCAAGGATTATTACATGGTCTTAAAGTATAGCAATATTTACTATTCTACATATATATCGGCTATAAAAATGCCCATGAAAACCTTTAAATAAACTGTAAATGAAAAATCAAATACATAATGGCTGGACTATAGTAAAAGTTATTTACATTTTTAAAAATTTAGAAAAAAAAATAAATGCATAAACTACAGCATTTCTTCATAAAATACCTTAAAAATCAGAGTTTATAAAATTATATGTAATTCAGATTGCGAAAAGAAAACATTAATATGCAGTATAATTATTGCTACCATTATTAAAACAAAACTTTGCAAATAGGAAAAAAAAAAAAAAAAAAAAACTCAGTGGACCAGATACAGAAAGGTTCCTCCATAAAATGTTTCATTAGAGTTCTTAATTTCTATTTTCAGGTTCTCACTAAAACCTTGGTAGCACGATAAATTTAATAAATAATGATAGTACTCACATTATTCTTTAAATATATTTTTAAAGCATTGATCTAATTTGTATAAACAAAAACATGCTCAGGCCTCAGTTTTTTTTCTAAAGACCCAGAATCTTTCTTGCCAGTACTGAACCCTTGTTTGTTTGTTTTTGAGACAGAGTCTCACTCTGTCACCAGGCTATGAACCCTTCTGTAACACACATATCAACAAGGGATGAGTCTACATTCCAATGAATAGTATACATACAGAACACAGCAAAAAGGGGAACGTCACAGACTTTGGGGGACAAAAATGTCAGAAAATAGTTTTAGGCCCTTAATCAATACAGTAACAGGGGCCAAGGTACATGTGGTATGGAGGAAAGAAGTAATACACTACGGTAAGTGACTACATTTCTAAGGAGCTGCCTGTCCTGTGTATAGTTATTTCCACTCTCCAACATTGCAAGTTACAATGGGTGTTTGTGACGAGACAAGGACACGGATCTGAGGGAGAAAGATCTGATCCTTAGCTAAAATAAGCCTCTGTACTTAATGAAGGGTAGAGTGAGTAGCACAGTTACACATATATGTTATTAGATTATAAAAGAACTAGGTGAGTTACAAATTGAGAAGATTTGGCTTAAAAATGCATTACTACAAAAGGAGAGAAATAAAGTCTCAAATGAAGGCACAGCAAAGCAGAAACAAAACAAGAAGGTACTTACTAGTTCCTTCTTTTACAGGTGATTTCTTACAGTTGATTATTGATCAGTACGTATTCCCTGTTTTTATGCCCACATACACACATATATAGTTAAATGGAGAGAAGAAATTACTTCACCTTTAAATCTGATCTCTGTCTTACAACTTCCTTCAGAACACCCATTAGAATATCTGTAGCCAGTGTCCTCTCATGAGCCTCATCAAGAATTATTACACCATAACGCTCCAGGAGGGGATCATTCATAGCTTCACGAAGTAACATCCCATCAGTCATATACCTATATTCCAAAGAACACGTTGGTTAAAGGTTCCGTTAGGTCATTTTAAAACCAAACTTCGTGACAAAAATGAAATGCAAAGACATTAGGTAAATTAAAAATAAACTTCTGCCCCAAATAAATGTGCTACTGTTTCATGATCAATTGCAAAATTAAGTTTCAAGAAAATCTTTTAAGAGTATACAATGAAACAAGATATGCATCATCAATTCTTGAAAAATGTAATACTGAAGTGTACTAGGAAGACATAATATGACCGATTATGGAACATAATGATCACATGGTTTCACACGAATGCCAAGGCAAAATTCGTCATTTTCAATTTCTTAAACCTTTTAAAAACATACAAATATTCAACACGCAAAATAAACCAATAAACCATTTTAAGTTGCTTCATGTCACACCACTAAAATGTTACCACATGCAAATAAGCATTTTTTGTTAAGCCTTAACAATTCCTTACTTAATAAGCTAACAACAGGCTCTTGGTTCAAAAGGGCTGAAAGCACGTGAGTCCTCCCACCCCAAAGAAATAATCTTAAAGCACAAAAGGAATTCATTAATAAAAGAAGTGGGACTGAGGGGCAGCATCAACACTAAAGAAATGCTGATACATAAATGGAAGATAAAAAACAAATGATGTCAGATTGATCAATGAACCAAAAGGGGAAACCAGGCTTAGTTAGGGATGGCTCAAGTGAAGGCAGCTATTATGGACTCCAGTTATCACAAGAGAGGTGCCACGTAAGAATGAAGGCAATGAGATCAAGGGTCAAGATTGTATAACTTTGCAGGTGTCAGCTATCTCCTGTCCATTCCACACTGGTTACTGATGTCGCTATGAAAAACAACTATCTTCCTTTTGGCACCTGGACAAAACACAGGATGCCTTTAGATGCTTAAGTCACAGCTCATTCAGTTAGATAAAAACCCATTATTTTATTTACGGATTTAAAAGTGGTATTAAAAAATCTGAAGCCATCATTTATGAATTCACCATTTTGGCTCTTTTTATGATTAGTCTAACCTAATCTTTCATGGACGAACTGGATATTTTTAGCTCATGCCATCTGTTGGAGCATTAAGTTCAGCAAATTGATAGTGTACAACAAAAAGAAGTGAATTCTCTTTATTTCACCTAAACTTAATTCGAAATTTAATAAACTTTTGGCAAACAAATTCATCTTAACTCATTTATGTGCTTTATGCTTCTTGTCCTTGGTCATATTTTAAAAAAATAAACTACCACATTCCTGGGAGGGACAAACAGCATTAGTTATAAGGTTATTTTATGTAAGACCAAGAAAGAAAACACACTGCCAATTAAATTATGACTCAGTGCCTTAAAGACAGTAAAGCATAGTGCATGAATCAGCAACACTATAGCCCGTAGCTGCTTTGAAATTTCTTTGATCTGAGGACATTTGGTAATTTTTCCTGTCTTCCGATATATCACAGACACGAGATAGGCAATACTCTTGTACATGATCTCAGTAGCAGAACATAACACACAGCTTCCTCTATTTGTGAGGTACCTCTCTTAGCTTCAATAGAGCTGTCTGTTGATTTGCAGGGCAAAAAAAATGGATTGGTTACTCTTCCGACATTTGCTCAAATACTAGCATATTTACACTCTACTGCTCCATTTCCCAGCCTCTTGATACTCAGTACTCATTTCAACATGGAATCATAGTGTAATATTTAATATTTCTGAAGGCATTTAAATTAGCAAATACTCTCAGTACAGACCCAACAATTCACATTATGTGAGGTGAAAATATGTACAGCTAGATCAAGTTCAAGCATTCACAGGCAATAATAACCAAACTGCCACCAACTACAAGACCTCAGTAGACTGTAAGACACATTGTAACTTCAGACAAAAAAAACTTGAGAAAAAAGTCACAGAAATGATAAAATATGACTTTAAGTTGAAAACTTCTTAAAACTAGTTTTAAAAGTCACCTTCTTTATTTTGATCTTTTTTCTCCTCACATTCCTCAAGCTTTAATCAATCACAATATGGAGCAGAGCTAACCAACCGACATTCCTTTTTATTTTTCTAAGGGAAGAAATGTTACAGATGGCAGACTATAAATATTATAAATTAGCTTAATGGAAATATTTTATTGTGCTTTATTAACTATGCATATTGCAAGTACTTAGTTAAATGGCCAAAACTTCTGTCATCCACAGACAATTCCTAATGGTTCCTCAATACTGATCATCACCCAGTGATCCCATTCCATGAGGTGCTGCACTCAGTTACTTCTTGCATCACCAGTTAATATGGGATATTGCTGTTTGTACAATGAAGAATTTCAAGAAAAATGAAATTTTAAAATTTCAAAGTTCTCAAGAATATAGTCAAATTTATTTATTTTCCAGTGAAGAAAATGAAAAAACCGTAGTCAACTTTTCCAGACTCTCAAAACCAGTTACTAAGACTAGGTATCACTGTACTGATTCCCAGTCCTAAGTCTCTCCTACATTAACACACACTTCAAAGTCCCAGATAAAGGAACACATTGTACATACAAATTTCATAGCAAAAAGCTATTCTAAAGATATGCCCAGGTCCTAACCTGTGGTACCTACCAACATGACATTATTCAGAAATAGGGTCTTTGCAGAAGTAATTAAGTTATAAATTTCAGACAAGATTGCCCTGAATTTAAGAGTGGGCCCTAAATCCAATGACCAGTATCTTTACAAAATGTAAAGAGAGGGAGACTTGAACACAAAAGGAAAGCCACGTGAAGATGAAGGCAGAGACTGTGGTTACAAAGCTACAAGCCAAGGAATGCCAAGGACTGTTAGCCACCACCAAAAGCTAGGAGAGAATCATGAAGGACTGTTGCCACTTAGAGCCTCCAGTTGAAACTAACCTGCCAATGTACTGTTTTTGAACTTCTGACCTTCAGAATTGTGACAGAATGAATTTGTTAATTTTAAGCTACTAAAAAAAAAAAAAAACAGAAAGAAACAGTACTCGATGATTTGCTATACTGTTAAATGTATGAAACCCTTTGCTTAACAACAAAAAACTAACTTGACATAGAACTCAGGAAAGGCAGAACCAGCCACTGGAGATAAAAACTACAGTCCATTTTCCTTTATGTAAGAGTCAAGTTTTACTACCTTTCTTAGTAGTAATGAAATATTTATCCAGGCTAAGGATGAGTCACAATAGTAAAATTTTAAGTTTGAAGTTTCAATGATGAATTAATAAAAGTGCCACAGGATAGCCAAACTCGACACTTTACTGGGTGCCTTACTATCTACAGTGTTTTCCAACTGTTTTAGGGCAGAGACGCTCTTAAAAATTTATTAGCATCCCCTGGGAACTAGTAAGAACTACAAAACTTGAGTCTCATCTCAGATCTACTTAATCAGAAATTCCGAAGGTGAGGCATAGCAGTCTGCTGTAACAAGTTTTCAAGTGATTCTGATGATTGCTAAAGTTTAAGAAACACTAGTCTAAATTAATCAAATTACACAAGAAGCAGATTACCTAAAGTAGATGTCTAAAGTAGCAAAAACATCCTTGGAGTAAGTAACAGTTCAGCTTTTCAACTGTGACTGCTTAATAAAATATATCAAAAACCCAATGTACTGAATAGTATCAACCTAGCTTAAGTATTTTTTTGCAACAGGCACATGTAGATGGCATAGTATAACTACAAGCCAACTGCCAACTATGATCTCAGCAAGATGATGACACCTAACACATCACTAATTCTGATTTGAACAAACCATGGTAAAACATTACACCCTGCAAATATATTACTTATTTATATTTTTGTATTTATATATGTATATATATTTTATGAAACATTCCAAAAAATTACAACCTAAGCCTCAGAAAGGCAAAAAATCGTTTTTCTAAAATGAAAACCAGAAATCCCTACCTCAAACCTTATGATCCCTCCCCAGTAAAATTCCAGCTTGGTTAAATGTTTAAAACAAAAACAAAATAGTAAAATACATGGATTAAATTATTTGAAACAATATTGGGCAGGGTATGATGTAAACCCTGGACATCATAAAAGTGGTTAATTCAATACGTGTACAAAATTCAAGTTTCTGTGTTGCATGAAGTGTCATGCAAAGACAAAGAAATGTATGACAAACTGGGCAAAAATTGCAACTTATATCCAAAGTGCTAATTCTGTTATAAGCTCCTACAAATCAGTAAGAAAAAGGCCAACCCACTATAGAAATATGGGCAAAGCATATGAGGAAACATCTAATTCTATCAATTTTATAATACCGCATATTTGGTCAAATTTAAATTCTCTGAAACTAAGATGCATTTTAAAATAGCACCTTAAAAACAGCTATCAACTAGGTAGAAATCCTGAGAAGATGAAAAAAGCACCAGTCTCAGATTACAAAAAGAAATACAAACGGCTAATATACAAAGATGTTCAATTTCACAGAAAATAAATGCAAGTTAAAACCATAATCTCATTTTTCACTTAACAAGATTGACAAAAAGTTTTATAATGCTGAGTTGGCAAGGGTAAAGAAATAGATGCTCATTTACTGATTCCTTACTGGTGAGAGTATATAAAAATCTCTATGGAGGGCAATCTGCCAAAAGCTGATAAAATTCAAGTATACTCCATAACCCGAACAATTTCACTTGTAGGGAATTTATTTCACAGATATGTATGTGTGAAAAAAATGTGTGTACAAGTTTGTAAGAGGATATGGAGGACAGCAAATGTGTCTAATAGCAAAAACTGCAAATGAGTTTCCATCAGTAGAATTTGTTAAGTAAACTAAGGTACAATCACAAATGCTATGCAGCCATTAAAAATAAAGAACTTAAAACCACAATGAGATACCATCTTATACCAGTCAGCATGGCTACTAAAAAGTCAAAATATAACAAGGTTGTAGAGAAAAGGGAATGCTTATCCACTGCTGGTGGGAATGTATTAGTTCAGCCATTGTGGAAAGCAGTTTGGCAACTTCTCAAAGATTTATAATGGAATTACCAGTTGACCCAGCAATCAGAATATAAACCCTTCTACCATAATGACACGGGCATGTGTATATTCACTGCAGCACTATTCACAATAGCAAAGACATAGAATCAACTTAAATGTCCATCAAAAGTAGAATTCATTTTTAAAAGTAGCACATATACACAATGGAATACTATGCAGCCATAAAAAAAGAGATCATGTTCTTGTGGCAACATATATGAAGCTAAAGGCCATTATCCTAAGCAAACTAACACAAGAACAGAAAACCAAAAACCTCATGTTCTCAGTTGGGAGCTCAACTTTGAGTAAATATGGACACAAAGAAGGGAACAACAAACACTGGGGCCTACCAGAGGGTGGAGGGTGGGAAGAGAAAGAGGATCAGAAAAACTACCTGTCGGGTAACTATGCTTATTACCTGAGTGACAAAGTAATCTGTACACCAGCCTGTAATCCCAGCACTTTGGGAGGCCCAAGCAGGTGAATCACTTGAGGTCAAAGTTCAAGACCAGCCTGGCCAACATGGGGAAATCCCATCTCTACCAAAAAATACACAAATTCGCCAGGCGTGGTGGCGTGCACCCGTAGCCCCAGCTACTCGGGAGGCTGAGGCAAGAGAATCGAATTGCTTAAACCCAGGAGGCACAGGTTGCAGTGAGCTGAGACTGCGTCACTGCACTCCAGCCTGGAAGAGTGAGACACTGCCTCAAAAAAAAAAAAAAAAAAAAAAAAAATCTGTACACCAAACTCCTACAACATGTAATTTACCTATACAGCAAACCTGCACACATACCCTTGAACCTAAAAGTTAAAAAAGCATAAATAAAGCAACCTGAAAAAGGCATCTATTATAAATGAACGGCACTGTTTAATCTGAGTAATCGGATTTACTGTTTTCCATATTACCTAGGAAAGCTTTACAATACACTCAGAGAATTACATGGAGTGATGAGGAATGATGATGAAGGAAATAAAACACACAGAGTTTAAGAATACATACTTGTTGCAAGACAAAACTGGGTTTAAGTCCCTGTTTTCCTATTATTGTCTGATCTTGGACAATTTCTTCTGTAATGGTCCCTTTGTAAAAATGTGAACAGGGTAAAAATTGTTTAAAATAAACAAAACAATGTACATATATAAAGTCCTCAGTACACTAACTGCCTGGCACTTGGGAAATATTCAATAAACAGTTCTATACCACACTCTTAACTAGCCTCCATGTAACTCATAAATCCTTGGGATAGCCATACACTTTATGAAACACAGTGTAATATATACATAATCCTGTCTCCATCAGTTGGGTCAAGAGAATTACAGTTGACATGAAATGATAAACCCCAAGCATAGAAAAGAGTCATATACATGAACACTAAGTCGTATGTTTCAGAAGTTTAGAACAAGATGAATCTCTCACATACACAAAAACTACCAAATCTGTGAGACAACTCTGAAAGATTTAAAAGAGCCTAGAAACCAAGCATTCCAAGAGACTGAATTGTCTTAAATTCCAGAAAACCAACTTGTGTATTTTCTAAATGTTTGAGTTTAAATTCCAGCTTTAGAATTAAATGGAATTCCAAACAAATGACCCATACTCAACAAAATGGTGTTGATTAACGTTAACAATAAATGAACCTATAGGTCTTATATTTAAATGTCCAGGTATAATTTTTCTATTTACAACTGATCTTTTAGGTTTATCTCTATATACATATAAAGAAATATATATAATCTATATATAAAGAAATACATATATATGTATGTATATATTTTAAAGAGAAAAGGCCTTGCTATGTTGCCCAGGCTGGAAGGCAGTGGCTACTAACAGATACAGTCCCACCACTGATCAGCTTTGACCTGCTCATTTTCCAACCTGGGCCAGTTCACACCTCCTGGGGCAACCTGGTAGTCCCCCGCTCTCCAAGGAGTTACCATATGGATGCCAAACTAGCACACTACATCCCGGAACTCTTGGACTCATGCAATCCTCCTGCCTCAGCCTCCCAAAGTATTGGGATTACAGGCATAAGCCACTGCACCTGGACTTGTTTACAACCTTAATGTCCATGTAGCCAAAAGAAGATTAAACTCTTTTTTGGGGTATAAACAGATCACTCAAATGGTAGAGTAAGTTGTTGATTCCATCTGTAAATGCATTAAATGATCACCTAGAATATATATGTTCTCATTTTAATGATTTAAAACATAATTTTTTACTATTTTCCATGTTCAACATGTAGGACATCCCAGGAACTACAAGTGTAAGGTAGTTGAGAGTTTCAAAAGTAGACCATAAATCCTTTTGATGTTATATTTGTGAAGCTAGACTTTTGACAGTTGCTGTTTTAAAAAGTATGAGGCAAGGCTGGGCGCGGTGGCTCACGCCTGTAATCCCAGCACTTTGGGAGGCCAAGGCGGGTGGATCACGAGGTCAGGAGATCAAGACCATCCTGACTAACACAGTTTCGTTTCTACTAAAAATACAAAAAAAAATTAGCCGGGCGTGGTGGTGGGCACCTGTAGTCCCAGCTACTCGGGAGGCTGAGGCAGGAGAGTGTGAACCTGGGAGGCGGAGCTTGCAGTGAGCCAAGATTGCGCCACTGCACTCCAGCCTGGGGGACACAGCAAGACTCCGTCTCATAAAAAAAAAAAAAAAAAAAAAAAAAAAAAAAAAAAAAAAAAAAAAAAAAAAAAGCATGAGGCAAACATCAGTATAGAACAGGAAATAAAAGAGGTAGCGTTCAATCTGTTATCAAGGTTTGAGAAACTGTGAGTGATCAAATAGCATTAACACACTAAGTAAATAATGGTGGTTATTTAAGAATGAAATAATTTTTCTTTCAATGTATGTGTAGTATTTTTTAAAAGAAACATAAATACTTAGGTTATTAGGACCCAACTACTTAGTAAATGGAATTCTGAAATATTTCTTTAGGCCTGGGGTACTACGAAGAAATTATTGAGATATTAAGTGCGCTGTCAATTAAGACAGTGTGAGAACTTCAACCTTAATGGAAACCAGCTCATCTACCTAGAGTATCAGGAAATGATTGATACTATTTGCTACTGGCTAGTCCATCTGCCTATCAAAGTCTCTCCGTCCTTCTCAACTCAGATGAAATACCTCCTCCTCTGTGAAATCGCTATACATTCAAATTACCTTCTTATTGGCTTGACAGCTTACCCCTCCCCAACCAAGTCAGTGAAGAACCAGTGATATTAGCAGAGTCCTTACATAATGTTTCTTTTATTGGTGAAGGAATAAACAAAGACAGGCTCTAGTTCAATCTGGTATGTTCTTAGCAACCATATTACACAATATGAGCAACACTAACTTACTGTAATCACAATAGCACTACATATAGCAAAATACTGGTTACAATGACAACAAACTACTAGATGTAAATGCTCACAAGGAAAGGGAACATATTTTGAATAACTTAGAATCTACAGTGTTTCAATGTTCAATACATCAAACAGGGCAAAAAGGAAACATCAAACCCTGGACTCTTAAAGAGAGCTGAAATGTTTAAGACCACAATCAAACTCATACAGCTTTGTTAGTGTAAACAGCTAAAATACATTTGGTATGTATTTCAGAGTTAGATACCTAATCACGAAAAAATGCCTAAGAAGTTAACAACGGAAAATAAAGACAACTAAATAAAAATATATTGCCTATTCCTCAAATTTTCACAAGTTTTAAAGGGAATATTCTTTCATCCTCAACAGAACTCACAGAAAGCTAGAATGAATGTGTAGGTTCTACTTAATATTTTGTAAGATATTGGCACTGTATAAACAAAGAGAGCCTTCTCTGTCTAATCCTCACAAATACTTAAGTACAAAGGTCAAATTTAACAAAACACATAGAGCCTCAGCAAACCAAGTTAGCTTTCTAGGAATTGGCAAAAGCCAACAGAATTCTACTTCTAGGGTGACCACAGTAACTTTTTAGTCCTCTGGTAGAAACTGCCTAAGTGTTAAATAACCACATTTATCCTTTTTTCCCACCTCTTTTTAACAGTCCAATAAAATTACCCTTACCTAACTTACGTGCTACACACGAACTAGAACCAAGACTGCCACATAACAAATGTTCCATAAATTAGTTTATAATTGTTTGTATAATTAATGGTCCTTAAAGTGCCACATCTGTTTCACCTTTACCTCCAGCCCTAAAAGAATACTTGAATTGATTCATTCCAGTGACAAGTCATGTCAAGGTTTAAGTTTACATCCCCAATTTTAATTCAATTATCGTGCCAAAAGGAACTTCATTAAATTGGTTTTATAAGTCCCTCTCTAACTGGGTTAACTGGTTAAAAAGATCCAATAATTTCTCCAACTGGAAATCTACCATCATCACCAAGAGCAGCAAGAATCAGCAATGCTAACTGACGCACCCCTCAACAGAGTGCCATAAATGACGAAGAGTTGTACACAGACAACTATATCTGATCTCAGAACAACCCTATCAGGTAGTTAGTACCAGCTCCATCTTTTGAAAAAGAAATAAGCACATGAAGGCTACTTAACACATAGTTAATGTCACAGCTAATACGTGGGCAGAGCTAGGACAACTCAGACACTGACCCTAGAGGCTATGCTCTAGGATCTATTTCCTTTTGATTCTCTTCACAAGCCACCTTTTTTTTTTTAAGAGAGATGGAGTCTTGCTCTGTCACCCAGGCTGGAGTGCAGTGACACAATCCTAGCTCACCTCAGTCTCGAACTCTTGGGTCCAAGTGATCCACTCACCTCATCCAAGTAGCTGGGACTACAGGTACATACCACCATACCTGGCTAATTTTTTTATATATAAATCTTTGGAGAGCCAGGGTCTCACTATGTTACCCACCCTGGACTCAAGTAATCCTCCTGCCTCAGCCTCCCAAACTGTTGGGACTACATGTGTGAGCCACTGCTCCTGGACTCAAGGTATTTTTAAACAAAGTTGTTTTGTTGGAAACCCACTCTGGAATATGCGTAAGTAGTTTTTACACAGTTAGTGCTTCAGTCAGCTGTTTCCAGAGGCACCAAAGAATCCACTATGGCAATACCCTGTAATTCCCTATCCCATAACCCCTGTTCTGGCTAACCACTACTTTAAATTCAACTCTTGACTTAAATTCCAACTTCCTGGCTGGGAGCAGTGGCTCACGCCTGTAATCCCAGCACTCTGGGAGGCTGAGGTGGGTGGATCGCTTGAGGTAAGGAGTTTGAGACCAGCCTGGCCAACATGGTGAAACTCTGTCTCTACTAAAAATACAAAAAGTAGCTGGGCATGGTGGCACACGCCTGCAATCCCAGCTACTCGGGAGGGTGAGGCATGAGAATCGCTTGAACCCGGCAGGCGGAGGTTGCAGTGAGCCGAGATGGCACCACTGCACTCCAGCCTGAGTGACAGATGAGATGAGACTCTGTCTCAAAAATAAATAAATCCAACATCTTCCCACCTAAACTTATTCTCAAATCATTCTTTCATATGAACACCCATATGAACACCCATTCAGAAGGTTAATCACAATGTCAAACTTTTTATTTACATTTTTATTTGCTTTAACAAGAACAGGGACTAGATTCATTTTTCATTATACCTAGTACTGCCCAACACATAGAAGGTACTTAATTATTAGCTGACTGAATGACTAATCATTATGTGTACAAATTATTAGGTTCCTTCAACATAAAAATCTCTAATTTTACAGCTTAGGAAAAAATAAAAAGGAAGCATATCACCTAAAATAACAGTAAAATTACCTACCAAATTAACAACTTCAATTATTATGTTTTTCTACAGATACAAGATTATCAAATTGTTTTCTTCCCTAAAAAATTATCAGCTCCTTCAAAAAACTGAAGGTGATTTTCTGAATTAAAATGTTACAACCAGGCTGGGCGTGGTGGCAGCTGCCTGTAATCCCAGCACTTTGGGAGGCCAAGGCGGGCAGATCACAAGGTCAGGAGTTTGAGACCAGCCTGGCCAATATGGTGAAACCCCGTCTCTACCAAAAATACAAAAATTAGCTGGGGGTGGTGGCGGGTGCCTGTAATCTCAGCTACTTGGGAGGCTGAGGCAGGAGAATGGCTTGAACCCAGGAGGTGGAGGTTGCAGTGAGCCGAGATTGTGCCACTGCACTTCAGCCTGGGCGACAGAGCAAGACTCTGTCACCAAAAAAAAAAAAAAAAAAAAAAAAAAAACAAAAAAGTTACAACCACAGACAAATGCTTCTTAAAATCCACGGCAAAAGGGCTACACCAGAAGCCAACAACCTCTCCTTCCCTACATCAAAATGAATCAAGGTATTTACACTGACTAGTCACAAATACAGCAATATATTGTTCCCTGACTGGTAAGCTCTTTAGGTATCTCATTGGGTTTTTTCTTCATAATTTCCACTCCAAGACAACAGGAAAGTAAGTATGTTGCAAAAAGAATGCTTCAGAAGAAAAGGATACGGACAAGCAAACACATAAAAAAGGAAATATAAAAACCATTTAGGAGTGGCAGCTTTGTAAACTTACTTGTCCACTGGGATGGGGGTAGCCATTTAAGGCTAGACTAACAGAGTGTGCACTAAGTTATACCAGGTCCAATCTTCCGAAAAGAGCACAGTATCAGATCTATAACCTAAAATTTATGAATAGGCATCCCAAACACGGAAGAAACTATCTTACGGACCCTTAATCTATATGGGGACAATTTAAAGATACATTATTTAGCTAAAATGCTCTCAAACTATGGTTAAATTCTGTGCTCCTCAAGCATAATCTGCCTAAGTTAGCCTCTTTACCATCCTAGAGTGAAAATTAAACTTCGCCCTGGCTACACAATGGATATATAAGCATTTTATATCTATATATGATAAGAGCTACATTTAATGAAGCATTCCCATTAGTTAAGTTCTTCCTACCAAATAGCAAAGAGTTACATTTGAAATTTTTAAATTTTTAGCTAACTTATTGTAATAATACACTCCTTTACTTATATTACTTAAAGGCAACACCAGGTTAGCTCCTAAAAGAAACCCCAATAAGCTTACCCTGTCTTAAGTAAGCTTTTAAAAGTAGTTATAACCTCTAGAAACTGCTCCATTAAAAAAAAAATCACAATGCCAAAAATACTTCATTTGAACTATAAAATCTGTTACTTGTCATTCCCTATGAAGTGAACCAAAATCTTTCAGAAGTACTCATCTTTTGAAAGCCTATCCTCCACCCACTTCCTACTACACATACACACAGCACCAATATTGCATAACTTTCTTGTATCCCAATTTCCAAATTCTGTTCTCAACTGTGGCTTACCAAGAAAAATTCAATGCAATGTGAATCAAGTCAGAATAATGATATTCCTCCTAAAGATGAGTAAAATCTCCCCCTTATTATCCTCAAGTCCTTGACATTATCTGCATTTTAAAGTAATATAACATAATGAGCTATGATTTTGCTTATGTAATTATTGTCAATTATACTGTAATTACCAGTGATCAATAACATATCACTGAACAACTACAAGAATTTATTCAGTGAAGATTAAGGTTTAAGCCAAAAATATGTACCATAAAGTCATAAGGATAAGCTTATTTAAATATTTTAAACTTCAACTGCTATTAAATATCACGCTGAATAAAAAGTTCTAATAAAATGAGATAAATCAAAGAATCAGAAAAAACTGACACAAATGTTGAATGAAGACTGGATATTTTGATCCAATAAATTGTTTTAAGTTATGATAGCTCTATTTTAAAAAACTATCTCAGAGACACACACTGAAATATTTATATATATAATTATTTGGTATCTAAGACTGCTTCAAAATAACATGGGACAGGGAAAGGGTTTTGGAATATGAATTAAATAAAATTGAAATAGTTAAAAGTCGATGATAAACACATGCAGTTCATTATTCCATTCAATTTCTGCGGCTGGGTGTGGTGGCTCATGCCTGTAATCCCAGCACTGAGGGAGGCTGAGGTGGGCGGATCATGAGGTCAGGAGTTCGAGACCAGCCTGGCCAACATAGTGAAACCACAACTCTACTAAAGTTAGCCAGGCGTGGTGGCGCACACCTATAGTCCCAGCTACCCGAGAGGCTGAGGCAGGAGAATCACTTGAACCCAGGAGGCAGAGGTTGCAGTGAGCCGAGATGGCGCCACTGCACTCCAGCCTGGGCAACAGAGTGAGACTCCATCTCAAAAAAAAAAAAAAAAAGAGAGACTCTTGTTTCATTTATCCCATTAACACTATATATCTCTCTGACAACAAAGACTCATATCACTGCCTACACAATGCTCCAAAATGGTTTTTAAAAACCTCAGGGAGAAGATCACATAGGTATGTTTTTTTTTTTTTTTTTTTTAAAAAGAAATGTGGTCTTGCTATGTTGCTCAGGTTCAAATGCAGTAGCTATCACAGGCATGATCAGAGCACACTGTAGCCTTGAACTTTTGGCCTCAAGCAATTCTCCTG
Organism: Symphalangus syndactylus; assembly: GCF_028878055.3. NCBI lineage: Eukaryota > Metazoa > Chordata > Mammalia > Primates > Hylobatidae > Symphalangus > Symphalangus syndactylus. The sequence goes on from NC_072438.2 coordinate 32,332,440, forward strand.
CTTCAGCCTACCAAGTGGCTAGGAATAAACAGGCATATGCCACTGAGTCCCACTCAAACAAGTCACATTTAAAAGAACTTAAATATCACATAAATACAGAATAAGCAGAAGCAACCAGAGGGAAGACTTGAGAAAGAATCATCATCAGGTAGCACATATCATAACTTATGCAGAATGCAAGTATAAGACAATAAAAAGTTGGTAGAGTTAAAACATTAGAAAGCTCAATATGGTAGCCAATTATCTGCACCGTAGCTATAGAGAAACGAGGACCTAGAAGCAGCTCTAAGAGTGTATTACAGAACAAAGGATTCCGCTTTTTAGCTTGTAACAGACACAGAGTAACAGCTGCATAATTAACATTAAAAGTCCTCTCTCCCCTAAATAAATCATATCCCATCCTATACATTCTTCTTTCTAAAAGTAGTTATCTTTTACTAAGTAAGACATATCACTTTCCTTTTCTTTCACAATTAAATCATACACCATTGTGTCTACTAAAACCACACATTTTACAGTATCAGTAACATTTCACCTAAAATGCAGAACCAAGTAACTAAAATCTGACCTTTGAACTTCAATTTCTACCAAATAACTATAGATTACCAATAATAAATAATTAAACTAAGGTCATGTAGTAAGTCTAAGAAGGCCTACTTTGGACAATTCTAAATTTGGATGACATAAGCCTGCCCTAGCAAAGTCTTCTAATAGCAGAAAATGGCAAGCAGAGAAATAAAAGCATCATTAAAGGTATAGTACTTACTTAAGAATGGTTTTTGCACTACTGCAGTCTTCAAATCGAATGGAGTAACCAACTTCCTGGCCCAACATCACATCCATCTCATCAGCAACTCTCTGAGCCACACTCATTGCAGCCACTCTCCTGGGTTGGGTACAGGCAACTCCTCTCTTGGGTCCTGGTAATGATCGCATGTACTCCACACACCACTGTGGAATCTATCAAATAATTTCACAATTAAATTAATTCTATTCTGCCTGAATATCAAGTATATGTAACATAAAGCACTTCATCTCATTCCAATGATTTAAAACCAAATCCAATTAGGCAAATAACTAAAAGACTTGTGACTCAAAACTTGTAACAACACAAGCTCTCTAAACCACGGAACAGTTATGTATAATACTGATATGACACACACCCAAGTTGGGTAGACACAATCAGGGATACACTGGACAGTGTGACTATCCCATCATGAAGTATTTCTCTATGCAATTTTAAAAAATCCAACTTACAACAAATTCTACTTTATAACAAACGTTTCTAAGAAAGTGTAACTTTTAAATTCTTACATAATTTGAGTTGCAAAATCAAGTAGAAATCATACCCCCTTGTAACTCTGAAGCTGTACTTTTATTTAATTCAATTCAAATTTGGTTTATAAGCCAGCAGAACCTAACTCTTAGCACCCAACTCTTTTGTAATCCTATGCTTTCCCCCTCAGGAGCAGTATGCACAATGGCAGCACCTTAGGTACCACCTTAAAGTCAATTTTAAGAACTGCCAGTCTCAAATTTAACAGGACCTAGAGCAGCACCACTTCGTTAAGTGCAGCCAAAGGGGTGGGGGACCCCCAAGCACAAGTTAAATTGGTTGCCATGACGGCAGTACATTTTCCCCCAGTTCCATTATCAATATAAGCTAATGGATTCCCCAATTTTACAGTTTTCCAGTCACTTAACTGGAAAAGAACCATGGGAAAAATGTAAGTGCTCACCATATTAAATGGAAATCCACTGCTAGAAGAGCATAATTGGTTTACATCAAAGCTTCCAAAAGCCTATTAAACTCTAATGCTACAGGAAACATGGAGTTTTCTGCATAGTATCAGTACAGTAAAACTGATAAGGAATACTGGTGGCTGCACTATTATTACATTTTAGTTAGGTTGCTTCGGCAATTTGGGGGTAACTTGTCACTAACAAGTATCTGAAAGGGAGGGTAATTATACTGATTCTCTAAAAACATCATATATCTCTTTAAAACACTTTAAATGAACAAAAATAGCTAAAGAAGTAGTATCTATCGGGTTCTGTAAATCCACAGACCTAAGTTTAAGTGGTTTCCTAGTCAGGCTATAAAGCCTTACTTACTGATATATCCTCAATTCGGCAACCCTTTTACAAAGGCAAAATGTACTTTCAAAGATCTAGAAAGTGAAATTCACTCACTGGTGAACTAAAGATAGTTAAAATTAATTCAAAATTCTCAAGGCAAGAATGTTCAGATCTTTTGTTTTTTTGTTGACCAGGATGGAATGCAGTGGCACAATCTCGGCTCACTGCAACCACCACCTCCCAGGTTCAAGCGATTCTCCTGCTTCAGCCTCCCAAGTAGCTGGGACTACAGGCACGTGCCACCACGCCTGGCTAATTTTTTGTATTTTTAGTAGAGACGGGGTTTCACCATGTTGAGCAGGCTGGTCTCGAACTCCTGACCTCAGGTGATGCACCCGCCTCAGCCTTCCAAATTGCTGGGATCATAGGCATGAGCCACCATGCCTGGCCAAGAATGTTCAGATTTTTAAATTCACTCCGCTAAAATCAACAGCTTACCTCCACTTTAAAAACAAGATCAACAAGTTAATTAGCAGCTCTCAGGACCCCTGTACACTCACTCTGAAAATGACCAAGAATGCCAAGCTACTAATAAATTTACTGTGTCAAGAAATTAAAACTGAAAAATTGCTAAAATATTAATTCCTAACAATAAAAACTCATTCTGTTTTAACACAAAATAACGCTTTCTATAAAAATGACTACTTTTCAAACAAAAAAACTTAGCTAGAAGAGTGCATTTCCTTATATTTTCACAAATTCTAGGACCCCTGAAATGGTTTCAAGGACTTTCAAGAACTCCCTGGCAATAGCTGGAGAACCAGTCAGTTAATGCATCTGTTCACATTTCTAAGGAAAATAGCACTAGGAAAAGAAGGAGGTCCTGAAATATGCAGGCTACTGTTGTATTCAAGCCAGGGATCCTTTTTTTTTTTTAAGACGGAGTTTGACTCTGCTGCCCAGGCTGGAGTGCAGGGGCGCAATCCAGGCTTACTGCAACCTCCACCTCCAGGGTTCAAGTGATTCTCCTGCCTCAGCCTCCCAAGTAGCTGGGATTACAGGTGTGTGCCACCACGCCCAGCTAATTTTTGTATTTTTAGTAGAGACGGAGTTTCACCATATTGGCCAGGCTGGTCTCAAACCCCTGACCTCAGGTAATCCGCCTGCCTCAGCATCCCAAAGTGCCAGGATTACAGGCATGGGCCACTGCACCCAGCCAGGTCTGAGTTATTCTAAAGCCATTCCTCCTTTTCAGCTTCTTTGCTTCCTCCACTTGAGGTCATCTTAAAAACTGATCCTCGGTGTCTAGTCTTCTTGTTTTACACAATATCCTGTGAAGTCTTATATGTTCTAACTTCTAATACTACCTATAATACATCAATGCCAATCCTAACTCTAGCTTCCATCTTAGAGCTAACGATCATTTCCACCTAGTCGGTATCTCAAATTCACACATTCAAAAGCAAAACCATTTCTCACCTTCCTCCAAAATACTTTTAATTCCTAATATCCTGACTCCAATCCATTATTTATTTTCTATTCCCAAGGCCCTTCACAGAATCAAAACTTTTGTTATGACCTCTTACATGGTCTATCATCAATATGTTCACTAGACAGGACATTTTTTTAAAAAAATCCTCATAATTCCTCAATTCAAGAGCTCTGATAGCTTCCGATCTATATAAAATATATTAAGGCTCAACTTACAGTTCCAGTCTCACCTGTCCCACCTCCACCTTCCCAAACCCCCTGTATTCTAGCCAGAGCATACCTGCATTCCCTTAGCTCAACATGTGTCCTTGCTCACACTGTCCCTTTGGCTGATCTAGCTTCAGTTCCTTCCTCATGTGCAGTTATGTTTCTACTAAGCAGCAACGTGAAATGTCTTTATTGTAGGTCTGTCAAAAGTTAAAGTCATGGCCCAGTGCAGTGGCTCAGGCCCGTAATCTCAGCACTTTGGGAGGCCCAGACAGGCCAATAACTCGAGGTCAAGATTTAGAGACCAGCCTGACCAACATGGTGAAACCCCGTCTCTATTAAAAATACAAAAAAAAAAACTAGCCAGGCATGGTAGCGCGCGCTTGTAGTCCCAGCTACTCAGGATGCTGAGGCAGGAGAATCACTTGAACCCAGGAGGAGGAGGTTGCAGATAGCCAAGATCATACCACTGCACTCCAGCTTGGGTGACAGAGCGAGACTTTGTCTCAAAATAATAAAAAAAAAAGTTAAAGTCATTACTTTAGATTTTGTTCAGAGAATTTTTCTGACAAGAACAAATCACCAAAAAAAGACTGGCTTTAATGGTTTGAGTCAAAGTTTAGTAAGAGCATGCTAGGAAACATTTGAATGAAATTCACTTTTTAAACGGTTTGGTTTCCCTTCAAATCCCCCAGATGTGCTGTAATCCTCAGTATTCAAGTATCTTAATTACCCCTCTAAAAGTTAAATATTAATCCAAATAATCACAAATCTCATCCTGAGTTGACCTGACCTCTTTCTACACCAACCATTAATAAACTCATCTCTGAAATGAGGCTACCCATATCAGACCACAGAATAGCAGTATGAAATGTAACTTTAGATATAAAGACAAAGGTACAAAGTTTTAAATGTTGAGCCCACCAAAATCCATAATCCATGTAACCCAGGACAATCCACTAAACCTAAGTTTCTCATAAACCTAAACCTCATTTTGCTCATCTGTAAAGTGGTGATGAATATCTTCCCTGCAGGGTTATATAAAAATGTAAATAAGCTAATACATGTAAAGTATACAGTGACTGGCTTTACCCAAATGTCAATTAAATAGTAAGTTCAGAGTTACAGTCTTTCATGTAGTTTGAAAATTCTTTAAATTTCCATAAGGTGATTTTTGAATACCCTAACATCAATTCTAAGTTTTCCTTCATTAAAAAAGAAAAATTGGGAAGGCTAAGGCATGAGGATTGCTTGAGCTCAGGAGTTCAAAACCTCAACTCTACAAAAATTTTATTTAAAAATTAGCCAGGCACTGGTGGCATATGCCTGCGATCCCAGCTACTTGGGAGGCTGAGGCAGGAGGATCGCTTCAGCCCAGGAGGTTGAGGCTGTGTTCATACCACTGCACTCCAGCATGGGTGAAAGAGACTCTGTCTCAACAACAACACAAAAATTTTAAAAAAAAAAGAAAGAAAGAAAAAAGAAGAATGGTACTAAGGCTCAGTCTGCAATAAAAGCTTCCTATTTTGGTTGGTACAGTACCTTCAAGATGTCTCTATGCACATGTAACTTTAGAAAAAGATAAATTGTGTATGCAGTATGTTCAATCTCTGCATGGTAAGACAGGTAATTATTAAATTCGCTTCAATACTTTGCTGAATTTTTCAAAGTTTCTACAATGATAAGGGACTGCTACTTTTGAAACCAGAAATTTTTAATCGATGGTTCAGGCTTAAGTGTATAAAGACAGTTACTTCTCACCCACAGCAAGAAAATGCAAATTAAAAAGTACATTAGAATGCAATTTTTCACCTATTGGATTTGTAAAAATTCATGTTTTAATAGTTTCCTATGTGTTCTCATACATGCTCATGGAAAGGTAAATTGATACGCTCCCTCTGGAAGGCTATCCAGCTTTCTGTATCACAATTACAAATGATGTTCTGACCCAGCAATCTCTGCTTCCTACAGAAACACCTGCCCCATGCAAAACCACCATGGGAAACAGCCTAAATGTCTATCAACAGGGGTCTAGTTAATAACAGCCCATCCATGTTTAAAAAATATCCTAGCTATATTACAAATAAGACACTAGTAACAGTGTTTAGTTCTATGAGGGGGAGGACGACTAGATGGACAAAAGTCACTGGTATAGACTTTGTATCATTTTAGCACTTCATTTTTTGGAAAAACAGATATTTGCATGGTTCAAAATACTACATTAAATACAAACGACAAAAATCTACCGCAGTGATTTCTCCACCCAAGCACCAGAAAACAAACTGTGTGTCCCTAAATCTGTACTGTCCTAGAGTCAAAATGGGTGGGAGAGCATCACTCTGCCATATATAAGGTAACAAAATTTGAAAAGCGAGCACCACTATTATCCCCTAGACTCAGGGGAGAGAGGTACTCTCTACAGGATTTCCACTCTGAAATTCAGAGTGCCAATTAAACATCAAATCAGCTATTCTTCAAGATGTTCTATAGGACAGACAAGGGAAATGACCACCAGAATCAAATATGCAACATTTGGTAAACTTAAACATAAATGAAATACGTACCATGGTATACAGCAACTCACCTGTGTTGTTTTACCAGACCCAGTCTCACCAACCAGTACAAAGGACTGATGTCTAACCAGAATATCTGTAAACCTATCCTTGTATTCCCAAACAGGGAGCTGAAGCCGTTTCTTTAGAATATCATAGTATCGAGGAGTATGGGGTAAGTTGGTGAACGGATTAATGCACTGTGGAAGTGACGTGTGACCTGCATGTCCGGCGTGCGCTGAATGAGCAGAATGTGTTGAATGCGTTGAATGTGCTGAGTGGGTTGAGTGAGCTGAATGGGAAGCTTTTAAAGGTGGTAATCCAGCACTGATAAGCATAGCATTCGTTGAAGCTCGCAACTCCTTCTCCTTTTCTTTCTCCCTCTCTCGCTCTCTATCTCCTCTATCACGTTCTCGGTCTCGATCTTTAGACCGATCTTCACGATCCCGGTCTCGATCTCGATCCTTCCTAAAAACAAAAATTTAGAATTCAGATTCTGAATTTTATGCAGAATGTTCATGGTAGCGTTATAATCACAAAGAGAGTAAATGTCCAACATTCAAATGAATAAAAAGTCCAATGGATTATGTAACTATCAGAAATAATAAAAAATACCCTACAATCAAGGGTCTCTCATACTCCACCACAAACATCTTTCCCTTCCTTGCTGATGCCTCACTTTCCTTTTCTTTTGAGACGGAGTCTCGCTCTATCACCCAGGCTGGAGTGCAGTGGTGCGATCTCGGCTCACTGCAAGCTCCGCCTCCCAGGTTCACGCCATCCTCCTGCCTCAGCCTCTCCGAGTAGCTGGGACTACAGGCGCCCGCCACCACGCCTGGCTAATTTTTTGTATTTTTTTTAGTAGAGACGGGGTTTCACCGTGGTCTCGATCTCCTGACCTCGTGATCCGCCCGCCTCGGCCTCCCAAAGTGCTGGGATTACAAGCGTGAGCCACCGCGCCCAGCCTCACCTTCCTTAACTTTTAACATAAGGTGAGGTAACACAAGAACTCAGTCTGCTGCAAGTAAAACCCCTCCTACTTAGACAACAGAAATCAGATACTGAGGGTAGGATGAAGAAAGGATAGGTCCAAATTGAGTAAAAGAAGATGGCATCTCAATCTTTCTCAAATTCTCCTTCATTTTGTGAAGAGGTATTTTTTGCAGTAAAAGTATATTCAGAAGTTAGCACAAACACTGCTACTGGAGATAAAGACAACTCCACCTCACATTATTACAGTCAACAGTGGTGGGTTTTGCTCAATACTTTTATAATCCACTTCTAATAAATTACTTTAATATTCCTTTCTTTGCCATAGGACAATGTTTGGTTGTAATGCAAAGTGAAAAGAGCATAGAACAATGTTATACATGTCAATATCTCAACTAATACAAATATGAATTACAAGACTGCAGAATTTGTTTTCTTAGTTATACTTTCCAGCACTTTCCCAATTTTGTTCAGTAAATGTATATTGCTTTATTAAAAAAACTGAAATTAAAACTTTTATTCCTTCTTCCTTGTTTACTCTTGCATTTTAACCTAAACAGCAACAGCAAAACACTGAAACCACTCTATCAATCTATGTACCTTGGTCTACCATAAAATGAAACATAGCCAAATTAAAAATAAGCTTCGCTGAATACTATTAAGTTGTTTAACATGTTCAAATTATGCAGGTAGCCACTCTATTAAACTTGGGTCAATTTTAAGTAGTCAATTCTGGTATCTACTTCCAGTTACTAGAGATTGACCTTAGTAAGTCATTTTAAAAGTATCTATGCTAAGAACTTCACAAGCAGAATGACTACAGGTTGTTCATATGCGTTGTGGCTGAAAGCAGCACAGCCTCTGGGAGACTGGTGGTGGGAATAAAATAAAATAATCTATGCTTGTTCATTTTACTAATCCAGTTTACTTCAGACCAAGTCCTTCAGCACAGAAAGTTGCCTCAAGATGTTTAAACCAGACTTGAAATAATGAGGCATGATGGGCTATGACACAAGCCCCTAAACATGTCATTGTTCCTTACCCACAACACACAAAAGTACAAATTCCCTGTGCTCCAAGTACAGTTGTGTGACATGTACAAATTTACTCAAAAAGCGGAAAAGCCATATATATGCATATATAAACATGAAAAGTGATTTTCCCCTCTTCCATCCCAATGTTCACCTTCTACAAAAATCACAGAGCATACAAGCCAGAACTGTATGAAGCCTCTCATTTCACCTGCCATAAACAGAAAGAAAATCAATGGGAAACAAAAGTCAAAGGATAACTTAAACATAAAATGAAGTCTCACAATTCAATACTTGAGAGTCTGGGCCTATCTTCTGAAATATGCCATCAACCATCTTTGCTTCTTCTGCTTCTTGCCTAAGGTGACTGTTAATTAAGTGTTTACATTGCTCCAAAATGCCAACGAGGTGTAGTTTACAATAAGAGTACACAGAAATGTACCTAGCAAAGTAAGAAGCACTGTACTCACAAATGGTTCAAATACTTGACGCCTTAAAGATCATGGATCGTACATCTAGAAAAGAACTCTTAAGGAACATCTGGTCTAAACAAAAAGGATTCATGTTTCTAGTATTCACTGAACCATGGGGGAAGGAGGAGATGACAAAAAATAATTGAAACAACTTTTTTTTGAGATAGGATCTTGCTCCGTCACCTGGGTTGGAGTGCAGTGGCTCACTGGATCATGGCTCACTGCAATCTCAAACTTCCGAGTTCAAGTGGTCCTCTCACCTCAGCCTCCCGAGTAACTGGGACGATAGGCATGCACCACCACGCCTGGCTCATTTCTTATTTTTGTAGAGATGAGGGTCTCACCATGTTGCCCAGGATGGTTTTCAACTCCTGGGATCAAGCAATCTCTTGCTTCAGCCTCCCAAAGTGCTGGGATTACCGATATGAGCTACCATGCCCAGCCTAGTTTAATGCAATTAAGACATGGACCTAACCTTTCAAGAGTTACAAAATTTGGGGGAAGAGGGGTGACAGACAAAGTAAATCATGTATTATACATTGCCTTAGTTTGTTAAAGTAATACCTATACTAACAAAGATTTTTTCAGGGGCCCACTTCATCAGATGCTTCATTACCAAACCAAACAAAGGATGTATAAAATACATTCTAAAGATAAAAAGGTTAGCTGCTGATCAAGCAATGGGGACAGCTGTGGTATTAAGATAAAAGGAATGCTGGAATCACCATTGCAAGACACCGCCTCAATTTACTGATCTGCAAAATGAAGAGCATTTTCAGATACTTTTAGTCTCAGATTAAAGTAGAAAACAGGGAGGATGCAGGAGGCAAATTCAGCCACCTAGAAATGTTGCTTATGGCTCAAACTACCTTCCTTCGATGAGAGAGGGAGGATACAAATGAAAGGTGAGTAAAAGGGGAAAATCAAACCCTCCACTTCATAAATATTTGTCAACTATTATGCATGTGCATGTTTTCTTTTTTAAACAGATACTTTTTATTATAAACGAGTTTTGTTCTTAAAAGTTTACTAGTTGAAGTATAAGGGTTTTTAAAAACTGGTATCAAGTCAGTGCTTCAGACACAGCCACAACACGAGCAGGGAGGGAGGTATGACATGACACAGTTGTTGAACATACTCCTCTGTACTGTGTCTCAGTTCAATCTTGGCTCAAGACTTAAGCCAACTATACGATCACAGTTATTTCTTCCCTCACCTATAAGATGTGGCTATCAATGTTTTGTAGAGTATCAATAGGATTAAATGAGTTAATATATGTGATGTGCTTTAAGTGTTGTCTGGCACATTGCAAATGCCCAATATTGGTTGTTGTTGTTGTTATTATTACTATTATTTTGAGACGGAGTCTTGCTCTGTCACCAGGCTGGAGTGCAGTGGCGCAATCTCAGCTCACTGCAACCTCTGCCTCCCTGTTTCAAGCGATTCTCCTGTCTCAGCCTCCAGAGTAGCTGGGACTACAGCCACGTGCTGCCACACGCGGTTAATTTTTGTATTTTTAGTAGAGACGAGGTTTCACCATGTTGGCCAGGATGGTTTCAATCTCTTGACCTCATGATCTGACTGCCTCGGCCTCCCAAAGTGTTGGGATTACAGGCATGAGCCACCGCGCCCCTGCCAATATTGGTTATTATTAAAGATCTTTTTAAAGTTCTAAAACCATGTTAAAATTCTACCTGGAGGGCAAGACCTAATAACTCACGCAAGTAACCCCAGTGCTTTGGGAGGCCAAAGTGGGAGGATCACTGGAGGCCAAAAGTTTGAGACCAGCCTGAGCAATACAGTGAGACCCCATCGCTACAAAAAAACTTTAAACTTAGATAGGTGTGGTGGCACGCCTCTAGTCCCAGCTACCTGGGAGGCTGAGGCAGGAAGATCACTTGAGCCCCAGAATTTGAGACTGCAGTGAGCCATGATCACACCACTGCACTCCTGCCTGGCAAACAGAGGAAGACCCTGTCTCTAAAAAATAAAAATATTCTACATGGAATAATAACAGGCACTTAAGTACTGCTAAGGAAGACGTTAACTGGTCATCAAAATCATGGTATTTTAAATAAGCACTGCCTTTTTTTTTTTTTTTTTTTTTTTTTTTAAAAGACAGTCTCCCTCTGTTACCCAGGCTGGAGTGCAGTGGTACAATCTCAACTCACTGCAACGTCTGCCTCCCAGGTTCAAGCAATTCTCCTGCCTCAGCCTCCAGAGTAGCTGGGATTACAGCGGTGCGCCACCACGCCCAGTTAATTTTTGTATTTTTAACAGGGACAAAAACAGGTTTTACCACGTTGGCCAAGCTGGTCTTGAACTCCTGACCTCAGATGATCCATTCACCTAGGCCTCCCAAAGTGCTGGGATTACAGGTGTGAGCCACCGCGCTCGGCAATAAGCATTGCTTTTTATCTGTCAATCTTATTTCCAGGAACTTCTCAAGGATGTGTGCAAATACATATGTATAAGGATGTTCATCAAACTTCTCATTTATAAAATAGCAACAAGTGGAAAACTACCTACATATCAATGAACAGGATATTGGTTAAATAAGTGATGTCATACCTTTACAACTGGAGTACTATGGCAGCCAATTTATTATTTATTTATTTATTTATTTATTTATTTATTTATTTATTTTGAGATAGTCTCTCGCTCTGTTGCCCAGGCTGGAGTGCAGTGGCGCAATCTCGGCTCACTGCAAGCTCCGCTTCCCGGGTTCATACCATTCTTCCTCAGCCGTCCGAGTAGCTGGGACTACAGGTGCCTGCCACCACACCCAACTAATTTTTTGTATTTTTAGTAGAGATGGGGTTTCACCGTATTAGCCAGGATGGTCTTCATCTCCTGACCTCAGGTGATCCACCCGCCTTGGCCTCCCAAAGTGCTGGGATTACAGGCGTGAGCCATCAAGCCCGGCCTATGGCAGCCAATTTAAAAGCATAATGTATACCTACAGTTAATGACATTTCTGAGTGGAAAAAAAAAATCAAAGTACAAAATGACACGCGTTGTTGATCCCAGTGATATTAAATTTTATAGTTCATATTTTTGAGTCAATATGCAGAGATCTTAAAAAATGTTCACCAAAAACTGTTCTCCAAAGATGGAGATGAAGATTTTAGGGAATGCCTTCTTTAAACCTGAGTATAAACATTTCTTATGTTCCCTGTGGCAAGTTCATTTAACCTCATCTACCATACAGGATTGTAGTGAAAATGTGCATGCTTTACAAATGTTATCACAGTATTAATACACTAGCTTTACTTTCCCATAATTAACAGAAAAAACTCTTATCAGGTGGTAATATCAAAAACCAACATCAAAATGAAAAACGTCCCTAACATCGAAAACTTTTTTCCATACTTCAACGGTAAGTATGGAAAAGTATTACTTTCGGTAATAATTGTATAGTGAAGATTCTGTGGGTTGACAAAAAGAAGAAATGAGGCCAGAATATGCAACAGAAACCTATAATAACTTCACCTGATTTCGAAGTTAAAATATGCCAGGAGTAAATAAAGCCTTATATAGTCTGGGAGTATTAATGTAAGTGAAATCTCCCACTGAATTACCTTCCCTTCTCAGTACTGGAGAAACCCTATCTGGCAGTGGAGTTTGTAAGACGGACAAGCTTATATTCTCAGATAAAACCACTTGCTATCAGGGGAAAAAAAAATCTGCAGGATTGCATGGCAGTCAACAAGTGACTTAAAATTATCGAGTATGAAAAAATTCTGATGCCGATAAACATTTTAAGTCCACTGTTAAATAAAACCAGTTCTATGATAAATGGCACTCAAATGACATAGAAATGAGTATAAAAACTTCCCTCTACAATTTCTTATAACTTGGGCATTATTCCAAAGATGAACTCTCCTTTATCCATAGGCAAATTCTAAATAATATACAAGGGAATCATAAAGCTACCATTAGACCCTAAAAGTCAACCTTTTTACTAAGGATATCTGTTTTTGCAAGAGAAAGTAAACAATCGCACATACATATGGTGGGACCACTAATCCCAAGGGAAACATTTTAAATGGTGCACATATGCACAAATAAAAATGAATTCATTCATTCCCTCCCAGAATATTTTGTTCCAATCTGACCTCCTGTGAGAGACATCAGTTCCAGATGACAGCAATTTATTTTTGCCTCAGAGAAATCAAGAACTAAGTGTTCCCTACTTTACCAACGCATTATAAATGTCATTAAAATAGGCTGTAATGACTCTTAACTACAGTACTGAACTGTGTGCTGCTGAGTGAAAATGACAAAGGCAGGGTTCCAGATCCTGCTGTAAACTTGCACAAGCCACCTTAACTCTGTTTTCCATTTCTCATTCCTTGATCGGAGCTGAGTATAGTCTTTTTTAAGTTGCTTCCAGCTCTGAGAGTCTGTGACATACAGCTCAGAGGCATTAACGTTTTGTGGGGGGTAATGGTAGGGGAGGGTGATAGCCTAAAGAGTCTGTCTTACGATGTCATTGTCTTTTTACAATGCCTAATATTGTAAACTAAAGATCTCACAACATTAAAATACGACATGCTTTTGCTTTCTATTGAATAATTCAACATATGGCAAGGCCTCAAAAAGGACACCCTATCCTGGCTTATACTCTACAATGACACTAAACATATCCCTGGAAATCAATTTCAATGAAGAACTTCCGCTGAAAACTTCAAAAAAGCTATACAGGTGACTTGACACAGTGATTCTGTATCACAAGTACACAATAAAATGATAAAATTATGCAAAGTATTTGGCTATTCGGGCTTTTGCGGGTTTTGCCCGAATTATCCAAACAGGTCTCTGTACTTCAGCAATGAAAACACACACGGGACAAGAAATGATTTTCACGAAATTGCTTAAATTAACTGCTAAATTCCTCTGTACCTTTAAGGAAAGGAATCTGCAACACCATGAGTTTGTGTACGTATTTCAACTCTCAACCTCCACATGGGCGGTGTTTCGCCATAAATACTAAAAACACGTTTTGAACATGATCCCTGTATTTCAAAAGCTACTTAGGAAGAAAAGTGGGACATGCACAGAAAATAAATGATGAAAAAAAAAAACCAATGCTTTCTAATCCCTCCCCATGGGATGATGTTCAGTAACCAGTTTTAACCAAAGCAGGAAATAGAGGAGATGGCGGGAGCGTAGGCAGAGGGCGGAAGTTTGCTAGTATCTACTTTGAAGTGTTTGAATGGACCAAGGCACGCTCTCTCCCGCCGAACTATAAACTCAGTCGCCCCAAAGCACCAGCCTTCCAGCCCATCAGGTGATTACTCCACGTTTTCCTTTCTCCAGGCAGATCCTGTACTCCCACCTCCCTCGAGAACTCCCCATTTGCTGGCTTCTCTCAACTCCCGCCACCCCCATCCCAGCCTACATTAGGATCCACGCGCTGCTCTCACTTTCCGCCCTCCGCCTTTCCCGTCTGGAGTGCCTGGCCGCGCCCCCACCCAGGCCCTCCCCACGGCCCCTCTGCCTGGGAAGTGCCTGCTGCCCTTGGAAGCGAACACTCCCGCCGCGCCCTCCCCCACCCTCTCCCCCGGCTCCAGGCCTTCCTCGGGAACCGAGGCCACGAGGTCCGCGGTTCACTCCCGCCCGACGCCCTCGCAAGTGACTCCCGCTCGGTTCGGCCTGGGGGAGGAGGCGCCCTCATGGCCACTGCAGGCCTCTCCACCCTCCGGACTGGGCTGGGCAGCGGCCCCGTCGCACGCAACCCCCCGCGCCCTTGCCGGGCCGAACGGGCGCCGCGCTTCTCCGACCCGCCGCTAGTGAACCCAGCCCAGAGGGAAACAAAGGCTCGGGCTCCAGGACCCGCTCGGCCAGGCCAGCCCCGGCCCGCTCCCTGCCAGGACCCCAACAAAGCCAGAGCTGCCGCCTCGCGCCCCCGGCCTGGCTTACCCATCGGTCCCCGCACGCTTCTTGCCAGAGGGGTAATCCTCCCCTAGGTCCAACCGGTGTCGCTTGGACATCCTCGCAGTCTTCGAACGGGCGATTATTAAGGAAGAAAGCTGGCTGCTGTATGGGCACAGTCGAGGACAGCCACTTAACTCTGGAGGACCCCCACCCCTCCCGCTACTACAGCCCACACGGTGCGGCCGGAACCAGCAGCTAAAATGGCGGCGGCGACGAGGGCTGGGCCTCCGCGCGCGCGCGCTTCCGCAGCGTGCGTGCGTGCGAGTGTGCGTGTGAGCGAGGTGCGCGAGCACGCCGCCTAAAGGCGGGAACTCCTGTCCCGCCCGCTGCCTCATTGGTCCGACCTTTCTTGAGTCTCCTCCTTCTTCCTGTAGCTTTCCCCTCCTCGGAGCGGGTGTTAGGAAGAGCCTGAAGGCCTTCACTTTCCATTTCAGGCTATCTTTGCCCCTCTGAGTCAAGAAATTGAGAAAGTTTAGTCCTAGTTAGGAAATCCTATTCATCTCTATTACCCTGGCTTTAAGGGAATCTCAGACCCAGAGAGGTTGAGAAACGAATGAAGATCGTACAGCTAATA
Source organism: Symphalangus syndactylus (assembly GCF_028878055.3). NCBI lineage: Eukaryota > Metazoa > Chordata > Mammalia > Primates > Hylobatidae > Symphalangus > Symphalangus syndactylus. The sequence continues at coordinate 32,347,777 of NC_072438.2, forward strand.
AGTGGCAGAGCCGGGATTGGAACCCAGCTATTTAGCAACTACAGATCTGGAACTTGCGGCCACTGCGCTACCCTCAGTTGCAGTGAGGGGCCGCGCGATGGTTCACGCCTGTTATCCCAAAGCTTTGAGAGACGGAGGCGGGCGGATCACGAGGTCAGGAGTTCGAGACCAGCCTGGCCAACATGGTGAAACCCCGTCTCTACTAAAAATACAAAAATTAGCTGGGCGTGGTGGCGTACGCCTGTAATCCCAGCTACTAGGTAGGCTGAGGCAGGAGAATCGCTTGAACCTGGGAGGCGGAGGTTGCGGTGAGACGAGATCACGCCAGTGCCCTCCAGCCTGGGCGACAGAACAAGACTCCGACTTGAAAGAAAAAAGAGATCAATTGCAGTGAGGAAACTGAAGTGAGAAAATGTTAAGGCTTGTCAAGATCTATTTTGCCCTTTTCTTGCCCAGCACGGGCACCATGCACTCAAGCTATAGATGTTTTTAACTAGAATACAGAGAATTCGCAGTGAGGGCACAATTTGCTTTTTTGTTTGTTTTTTGTTTTTCTTTCTGTGCCTATTAATGCACTTTCACAGTGTTAAATAACACCCTGCAAGGTAATTGTTATTTTGTAGACGTAGACGCAAAGGCTGAGGAAGGTTACATCTCCTAGCCATAAGGGCTGTACCTAAAGCCGTAACAAGGAGGTGGGGCAAGATGACTGTAAGGATTTTTGTGGATCTCTTCCCCCTAGAATGTCTCTGCTTCCTCAGTTGCATTCGTTCCCAGAAGAAATGCACAAGAAAAGACCTGTGGACCATCTGCAGCAGGGTAATCTCTGTTGTTCATGGAATGGCTTGGTTTGGCTGCCCTGGAAGACCATACTCTGGTTCTTATCAAAGTCTCAGGACTGCAATTGCTAGGATTAAATACAACTTAAATATTGCAACTGATGAGGGGTTTGTGTGTTTGTTTTGAGACGGTCTTGCTCTGTCACCCAGGCTGGAGGACAGTGGTGCAATCCCAGCTCACTGCAACCTCTGCCTCCCGGGTTTAAGCCATTCTCCTGCCTCAGCCTCCCTCCTAGCTGGGATTATAAGCGCCCGCCACCACGCCCGGCTACGCGTCTGGCTAATTTTGGTATTTTTAGTAGAGACGAAGAGATGAGGCGTCGCCGTGCTGGCCAGGCTGGTCTCGAACTCCGGATCTCAAGTGATCTGCCCACCTCGGCCTCCCAAAGTGCTGGGATTACAGGCGTGAGCCACTGTGCCCAGCCAGCAATTGATAAGGAGGGTTTTTATTTTTTTGTACCAAATCCACATTGGAAAGTCAACACAAAGAAAAATGAGTATCTTTTTCAGTTGTGAAATATTCAGTACAACTTTCTATCCTAAATGTACAGTAGTCCCCACTTTGTCCCTGGTTTTGCTTTCACAGTACAGTAAGATATTCTGAGAGAGAGACCACATTCACATAGCTTCTATTACAGTATAGATTCTCCTGACTTATGATGGGGTGATGGCCATCGTAAAGCCATCGTAAATTGAAAACATTGTAAGTTGAACATGCAGTTAATATACCGATAAACCCATCGTAAAGTCAAAAAATCTGGTCAAACAATTGTAAGTCAGGACTGTCTGTATGTTGTTATAAATGTTTTATTATTAGTTGTTAATATCTTACTGTGCCTAATTTATAAGTTACACTTTATCATAATTACACATGTATAGGAAAAAACTGAAATTAAAATGATGAGTTGGCTTTCTATTATCTGTGGGATCCTTATCCCTGGATTCAATCAACTGCAAATCAAAAATATATTTTTCTTTAAAAATGGATGGTTGCATCTGTACTGAACATGTACAGACTTTTTCTTGCTCTTGTTTCTTAAGCAATACAGTATAACAGCTATTTCCATAGCAATTACATTGTATTAGGTATTATAAGTGATCTAGTGATGATTAAGTATACAGAAGAATGTGCATAGGTTATATGCAAATACTGTGCTATTTTATATGAGACACTTGAACCTCCATGGACTTTAGTGTCGGCAGTTTCTCCTGGAACCAATCCCCAGTGGATACTGAGGGACGACTGTATTGACTTTTTTCAGATCATGATGTATAATCACTGGATTCCATCTGATTTTTCGCTTTTTGCTTAATTTTACAAATGAGGGAACCTGAACCCCTAGGTCTTATCGAAGTTCACACAATCAGTTGGTATCAAAGTCAGAATAAAATGCAGATATCACTTGAAGTATTAAAATCTCAGTCTTCAGGTTTCCAGTTTGATGACTGCTATAAAGTGCTCTAAAATTTTGGAGAAATAATCAAGGGAAAAAGTTAGAATTCTGCCTGCAGAAGTGCTCCACTCTAAGAGATGTCAGCCTCTCATAAATGGTAAAAGAGGAACTGAAATCAAGGTGATGAGACTTTTCCCTTGGGCCTAGGTTACAGCTAAACAAAACCATAACCTCATCAGTTTTGTTGTGACCTGAACAATTAAAGAAAGGCCCTGGGCAGGCGCGGTGGCTCACACCTGTAATTCCAGCACTTTGGGAGGCCGAGGCAGGTGGATCACGAGGTCAGGAGTTTGAGACCAGCCTGACCAACATGGTGAAACCCCGTCTCTACTAAAAATACAAAAATTAGCCAGGCATGGTGGCGCATACCCGTAATCCCAGCTACTCAGGAGGCTGAGACAGGAGAATCACTTGAACCCAGGAGGTGGAGGTTGCCGTGAGCCAAGATTGCACCATTGCACTCCAGCCTGGGCAACAGAGCAAGACTCCATCAGAAAGAAAGAAACAGAAAGGAAGGAAAGAAGGAAAGAAAGAAAGGAAGAAAGGAAGGAAAGAAGGAAAGAGAAAGGCTCTACTTATCGAAGGATAGTGACCTCTCTGGAATCTAGAATAAGGGGAACAAGTGGCCAGAAGCTGCCAGGATGTGCACACTCCGTGGGAAGAAGGGTAGAATTCTATGTCTAAATGATCCACCCTGGATTTTCAGACATCATTATCCCTGGAGTAGAGAAAAGGCACCCACCAGGCCCTCCAGAACTTGGCTGGAAATATTTCCAGAGAATATCCTATTTCCCTTACTCTTTCTCTTTCTCTACTAGACAACCCTCTGGCCTATGACATGGACTTTCTCACCTGGAGGAAATGTCTTATGCAGATAACCAGCTGCAGGGTCTCAAGCCAACCTAAATTAATAAAAAATAATTGCTAATAGCAAACACATACAAAGCACTATGAGCCAGATGCTGTTCCTTGCACATTTGAGTCTATTTGAGACTTACAGCAACTTCAAGTTTAGTCCAATGAATTACTCTTATTTACAGCTGAGGAAACAGTTACTCAAAGAGGCAAGTATTTTGGCCAAGATGACAGTTCTGAGATTCAGCCCAGACAGTGTGTGTGCTTAATTGCTATGTTCTGCTGCAGCTGATAAATAGATATTCTCGTTCCACTTTATTCATCTAAGGTGTGGTTACTGAGGATAAGTTCTCCCAGTCTGACAAGATGAACATGAACTGATAAAACTTCTGCATTGTCCATGTAGATAACTAGTTTACAGAACTCTCAGTGGACAAGTGGGGATTTGAATTATTTGAACCCAGTCCAACTCTAGAGCTGCACTATTGGCTATTGTACAGTATCACTATTACCATTTACTTATTCGCCCAACAGATATGTGTTAAGCTCCCATGTCAGGCATTGAGTTAAGCGCTGGGGAAAGAGGAAGGAAGAAAATAGCCATAGTTCTTGCCTTCGTGAAACATGGCACAGGGAGAGAGACAGGCACTGAACAGCTAAACACATAAATAACTATGTTGTTATCATGATGATAAGTGCTGAAAAGGCCAGCTACAGAGGACAGGCGTTGTGAGAGCATATAACAAGTGGCCTTGATCTACATTGAGGGTTAGGGAATGCCTCTCTGAGAAAGAAACATTTAGACAAAAACCTTAAAAATGAATGCAATCCCAGCACTTTGGGAGGCCAAGGCAGGCAGATCACCTGAGGTCAGGAGTTTGAGACCAGCCTGACCAATATGGAGAAACCCCATCTCTACTAAAAATACAAAATTAGCCGGGCATGGTGGCGCATACCTGTAATCCCAGCTACTCGGGAGGCTAAGGTGGGAGAATTGCTTGAACCCAGGAGGCGGAGGTTGCAGTGAGCCAAGGTCACACCATTGCCCTCCAGCTTGGGCAACAGGAGCAAAACTCTGTCTCAAAAAAAAAAAAAAAGAATGCAAATTGTCCAGGCAGAGAGGGCAGAAAGCATTCCAAGCAGAGAAAACAGCCTGTGCAAAGGCCCTGAAGCTTTAAAAAGTCAGGTGCAACCCACAGACAGAGAAAACAACATGGATGTGTTGAGATGAGGAAGTTGTCATCTGTGATCCTGCAGATGCAAAAACAGGGCATATCATGCCCCATCTGAGGAGTCCTGCTGAGGAGGTAAGTCTTTATCCTTCCTAAAACAAGAGGAAAACAGAAATGAGATTTAAGTGGGAAAACAATATGATCACTCATGAGGATTTGCCAGGATCAATCCACCAGTCTCCCTCTTTGAATCCTCTTTAGCGACAAAATGCTTACAAATTTGAAAGAATTTTCAGTACTATTTTTAATCACCTTATCCTCTCTCTAGTATGTAAGAGACAGAAACAGTTACAAACTATAGTGGTGCTATGGCTTGCCATCAAAATCTCACTTTCATAATGAGACATCCCTCAGCTCTGGGAGTGCTTGCCACCTGCACACAATCCTCATGTCAGCCCTCTTCAGAAACTTCCGTGGCTAAAGAAAGCTGCCATGCCCAGGGGCAGCCTGAATACATTCTACAGGTATAAAGTCCTGGCCTGTCTACCAACTCAGGACAACTGTGAGCTTCAGAGCATCTGAACCCTCTGTGGGATCAGCTGAAGCCTTTGTTAGAATGGCATCTGATGTACCCCAATGCAATTTGACCAGTAACAATCCAGAGTTACCTCCAATCCCACAAGTTAAGGACATAGTCCCAAACAAGACTGAAGATGTCCCCACTCTAGACACCATCCATAAGTTCAGGGGTCTGCAGGCCACCAGCACTCTGACCCAACTGGCTACAAATTCAGAGTTTCTCACAATTCCATCATATTTGATAATTTTCTAGAATAACTTATAAAACTCAGGAAAGCACTATACTTATGGTTACTGTTTTATTATAAAGGAAACAAATCAGAGCCTCTGTGTCCTCTCCCCATGGAATTAGAACATGTGACCTTCCATCACATCCATGTCCTCACAAACTAGAATGTTGCACTGAGCTTCAGTGTCTGCAGTTTTTATTGGGGTTTCATTATGTAGCCATGATTGATTGACTGAATCATTGGCTCCATGATTCAACTCAATTTCCAGCCTCCTTTCCCTGCTTAAAGGTCAAGAGATTGGTCTGATAACATGTGGTTCAAAGCTTCAATCCTTTAATCACATGGTTGGTCTTTCTGGGATGACCGGTCCCCATCCTGAGTTATCTCCTTAGCACTAATTCAGATGTCGTCCAAGGGCCCAACATAAAGAGAGTAACTCTCTTTAGGGAATAAAGGGACTACATAAACCTAAAGAGAATAAAGGGAATACATAAAGAGAATAAAGGGAATACATAAATCAGGATACATAAACCAGGAAGTCACTGCATCTTCCCTAAAGAGAGCAACAAGGATACTCTTATGACTTGAGAGACCCCAAGGATTTAAAATGAACCAATCCCATGAACCAGGGATAAAGGCCAGTCACATTCATTGTCATGCAACAGCATCACAGTCAACTTTTCCTTATCTGATTCTACTTTTATCTTTTCTTTCCACTGATATTGATCCTAAATGTACTTCTTAATAAACTTTCTAAATACTAATCTTTGCCTCAGAGTCTAGTTTTCATGGAAGCCGACCTAAAAGATTTGGTGCCAGAAGTGGTGCCAGAAAGAAAGCAGACATTATGATTGGATTTTGGAGTTGGTCACCCATTGCTGGCTGGCAATGAATCTGTGGTGGAGGTAGGACACAAGGAAGCAGGGCAATTGTTAAAACTTTCACCTGTAGCTTACTGGGAAAAAAGCATGTGGTGTACTGCAAAAGGCATGCAGTTCTCACATATGGGGGAACTAGTAACTATAAGCTCCCTAGAATTTGATGGCTATTGCTAAGTAGAATTAATATTTTGGGGAGAGATAATGAAAGGCTGGAAGTGATTTATCTGCAATTCAAAACTAAGCATGAAAACCAGAAATCTTACAAGGGAGCATTTAAAAAGGTTTTCATTTCTTGCAGTGGGAAGGCAGAGAAAACTGAAAAGCAATTCCAGGACTTAAACATAATAGTAGCAGAAAATTAAGTGGAAACTTCCAAAGAAGATTAAACTCTCCACTTAGGCAATTGTGATATACCAAGGTTAGGACCCTGGATGGGAAAGAGTGGGACTCTGACACATGGGTGGGGACATTTGGGTTGATGTACTTGAAAAATTTTGAATCCCTAGATTCCCCTCAACCCACTGAGTCTGTCAAATTACCCTACTTTTCCACATTAAAAGCCCGTGTTCCTCTCTTGTAAAACGATGCAGAGGTTTCCTCTCTGCAGAATAACATCTACCACCCTTTTCAGGATACATAAACCAGGAAGTTACTGCATATGATATTCCAGGGACATCACTACATATGATATAAGTATATCATAAGCATCCATCTTTGGCTTAATTTGGTTGTTCAGATTGAGAACTTCCTTTGACGTTTGCCCATTTATTTTCCTCCAGATGCCTTATTTAATTTATTGTCTCCAAAACCTCTGTGAGTAAAGTTCCTTTGACTGCCATTTCTTACAGTGGGAAGGCAGAAAAAAGTATATGATATAAGTATCACATGATACAATGTCATATCACTACATATGATATTCCAAGGACATCTGATATGGTGTGGCTGTGTCCTAACCCAAATCTCATCTTGAATTGATGCTCCCATAATTTCCATGTGTCATGGGAGAAACCTGGCGAGGGGTAATTGAATCATGGGGGTGAGTCTTTCCCATCCTGTTCTTGTGATAGTGAGTAACTCTCAGGAGATCTGATGGTTTTATAAAGGGGAGTTCCCCTGCACATGCTCTCTTGCCTGCCACCATGTAAGATGTGCCTTCGCTCCTCCTTTGCCTTCTGCCATGATTTTGAGGCCTCCCCAGCCATGTGGAACTGTGAATCCATTAAACCTCTTTCCTTTATAAATTACCAAGTCTTGGGTATGTCTTTCTTAGCAGCATGGGAACAGACTAATACAATATCAGAGGACACATAATATTGGCATACAATCCTACTCAAAGAAGCTGTAGGACCCAGCCAACAGGTACCAGCAGGAACCAGGAGAGTAGGCACAGGACCAAATTCTTTTTTTTTTTTTTTTTTTGAGACAGAGTTTTGCTCTTGTTGCCCAGACTGGAGTGCAATGGCACGATCTTGGCTCACTACAACCTCCACCTCCTGGATTCAAGTGATTCTCCTGCCTCAGCCTCCTGAGTAGCTGGGATTACAGGCATGTGCCACCACACCCAGCTAATTTTGTATTTTTAGTAGAGACAGGGTTTCTCCATGTTGGTCAGGCTGGTCTTGAACTCCCAACCTCAGGTGATCTGCCCACCTCAGCCTCCCAAAGTGCTGAGATTACAGGCGTGAGCCACCACGTCTGGCCAAGGACCAAATTCTGAAGGTTATGAATGGCAGGGTGGGGAGGTGGAACATACAGTTAGGTAAGGGAGAATTTATCAAGTTGGTAATACTCTCCTAGCATACAAGATTTAACACTCATGCAAGGATCCTGGGTGATAGTGTGAACACACTTAGGATGCCATCTGGAAGCACAGAGAAATCAATGGCTCACAGTACACCTGGTTACATAGAGATGCCAAAACTGCTTTGGTTTACATTGTAAGGAGGGACTAAATGGCTCAAAGAAGTGAGCTTGCTAGAGTGAATATACTTATATAAAAATGGAAAACCCAACAGATGAATATATTTCAAAGGAAAGTTCAGAGAATACACCACTTACCAAATCACTAAGGCATTATCTGTTTAGAGAGGAATCAGCATCACTCTAAGACTCAGCAGTGGTTCTCTCTGTAGTTCAGGGTGAAGACAAAAGATACCATTTCAGAACTGGGTTCACTGAGAGCAGTAGAGATGACAGAACCTTGTAACATTGAAGTGACATGATGGCATTTAAACTTCAAAAGCCAAATGGACATTGCAAGGCAAGAGTGGCAGTCCAGGGGGCTTTACCCACAGATGTTTTGGAGATGACAAGCCATCTGGAGCAAAATAAATGGGCAACCATCAAAGAAAGTCTTCAATCTGAACAACAAAATTAAGCCAAGAATGGATGATCAAGAGGTTAAAGGCTGATGCTCTGATACAAAGTCATGATCACTCGCCCAGTTTCTGGACTTGAACCAGTTTTTGGACCTAGAATATATTTAATTGGAGGGAGAGGGCATGTCCCTAGAAGAAAGAACTCTGCAGCACCAGCACAAGTGTACACAGTAATAATTCCCCAAGTCCTTCCCTCAAGTGATCTACAGCCATTTACTTAGGTAGCCATACACTGGGGAAAAGAGAGTATCTAAACATTTCAAGGACATCACGGACACAGTGTGTAAAACGACATTGATACCAAGAGACTCAGAGTTTCATTATTGGCCCTGTCTTAGCATGGAGATATATGGAAGTCGAGACTGGATGTCTGGCCCAGGTCCAGCTCATGGTAAGTCTACAGCATTCTCAAACTACTTGCCATGCCCCCAGTATACAAACATACACATAGAATAAACATCCTTAGTAGTTTGTGCCATCCAAATTCTGGATCTGTAAGGGATAAGAGCTATCATACCGGGGAATTCCAAGTGGAAGTTTAGGAAATTGCACACACTTCCCATCCCCTGAAAACTCAGCCAGGATACTAAATAAAAAACAGCCCAGGATGGAATTACCAGTTTCAGCTCTGGTATGTAAAGAGCTTGGAAGTTATTGCTCCCATTCTTACAAGAAGAAAAGCTGAACAAACTGAAAACCAATGGCTTTTCTTAGAGCCATTAGAGAACCAGGTTGCAGGGTAAACGGCCATGCTGAAATCTGAAGAGACGTCCAAGTTCAGAGTCATGGCAGAGATCTGCTTACTTTGAGCAGAAGCAACCAGAGCCATAAATTGGTAGAAACACTTAAGTGGTTACTTTGACAAATTTCTAGAGGCTGAGTATGAACTGTCGATGATGAGAAACTCCTGGGTATTTTAATGTTAGGGAGACCCCCAGACTTTAATGGGTTTTCCTCCAGAAACCCACTCAGTTTGCACAATGAAAAGCCAAGAAAGATGTCCCCATGGCTCAGGCAGAGAAAGAGAAAAGTAACCGTTGTAAAGCATGCCCAGAACATTGTCCACATAGAAGTCCTACTTTCCAGGGAAAAGGCTTTATGGGAGCCTTATCCCAACTTGGAAATGGGCATTTCACCTACACCCAGCCCACTAGCCTTTTTGTCTACCTAAGGAAATTTTAAAAAGCTAACAAACATTTGTGAAGGTCACAGCTCAGGGACATAGGCCTATTAGAAGACTAAGATTTAATTACAGGATTACAAAACAGGCCAGGCACAGTGCCTCACACCTATAATTCCAGCATTTTGGAAAGCCAAGGCGGTCAGATCACTTGAGCCCAGGAGTTCAAGAGCAGCCTGGACAACATGGTGAAACCCTATCTCTACGCAAAATACAAAAATTAGCCGGCGTGGTGGCAGGCGCCTGTAGTTCCAGCTACTCAGCAGAGAAGCAGGGGTGGGTGTGAGCAGTGAGGCAGGAGAATCGCTTAAGCGTGGGAGGCAGAGGATGCAGTCAGCCGAGTTTGCACCGCGGCACTCCAGCCTGGGTGACAGTGAGACCCTGTCTCAAAAAACAAAAAAAATTACAAAACACTTTCCTTTCCCACTCCTTTCTACCACACCAACATAACTCTAGTATAACAGCAGTGTATTACAGCTGGAAAAGGTCCAAGGCACAGACTCTAACTGAGGAAGGGTTCTTAGAGAATCCCAAAAGTCAACAGGGGAGACTAGAGAACACTAATGGAATTTGAAACCTCTAGCCCCTCTAGCTATAGCAAACATTCAACACAGTTCAACTTCTAGCCAGATTAACATAAAACCTCACACTAAATGCCTATTTATTTCGGTTCCTATGCCCAATGCATCACAGTAGATTTCAACAAAAAATTGCAAGGCATACCAAAAGACCAGAGAAAACATAGTCTGAAGAGACAAAGCAAGCATTGGAATCAGGCTGAGATATGACATAGATTTTGGAGTTATTGATAGCATTAGGAGATATACCTAATGCTAAATGACGACTTAATGGGTGCAGCACACTAACATGGCACATGTACACATATGTAACAAACCTGCACGTTGTGCACATGTACCCTAAAACTTAAAGTATAAGAATAATAAAATTAAAAAAAAGATTTTGGAGTTATCAGACAGGAAATTTAAAATAACTATGATTAATGTGTAAAGGACTGACGAAAAAAGTAGGCAACATGCAAGAGCAAATGGGTAATATCAGATAGATGAAAGAATAAAAAAGAAATGCTAGGAATAAAAAATATTATAACATAAATGAAGATTGCCTTTGATGTGCTCATCAATAGATTGGACATGACCAAGGAAAGAACCCATGAGCTTGAAAATAGTTCAACAGAAACTTCCCAAACTGATATGCAAACAGAAAAAATAATTGAAACCAGAACAGAACATACAAGAACTTTGGGACATTTCAAAAGTGTAACTATGTGTAATTGGTACCAGAAGAAGAAGAAAGACAAAACAGATCAGAAGAAATATTTGAAATAATAATGGTAAAAAATTTTTCAAAATTCATGACAGACATACAACCACAATCCAGGAAGCTGAGGATGGATCAAACAGGATAAATACCAAAACGCATACAACTGGGCATTTCATACCCAAACTGCAACAAAGCAAAGATAAAGAGAAAATATTTAAAGAAGTGAGAGAAAAAATTTTTTTACCTACGTAGGAACAAGGACAATAATCACAGTGGACTTCTCATCAGAAACCTGCCAGGCATAGTGACTCACGCCTATAATTCCCGCACTTTGGGAGGCCGAGGGTTGGGGACCATTTGAGCCCTCCACGGAAGTTCAAGAGCAGCTTGGGCAACATAGCAAGACCCTGTTTCTATTTGAAAAAAAAAAAAGAAAGAAAAGAAAAGAAAAAAAAAAAGAAACCAACCAAGCAAGAAAAGAATGGAGAAAACTATTTAAAATGCATCAAGCTATAATTTTAGGTACAGAAAAATTATCCTGTAAAAGTGAAAGAGAAATAAGTTTTTAATCAACAAAAAATGAGAGAATTTCATTGCAAGCAGAACTGCATGCAAAAAATATTAAAATAAGTTCTTCAAGGAAAAAGAAATGATATGTCAGAAACTTAGACCCACATAAAGGGAGAGCATTGGAGAAGGAATAAATGAAGGTAAAATAAAATCTTTTATTTTTTTTCATTCTTAATTGATCTGACAGATAGCAGTTTGTTTAAAGTAAGAGTAACAATGTCTTGGGAGATTAGAGCATAGAGGCAAGTGAAATGAATGGCACCAATGTAATGAGGGATGGGAGGAAGTGGAGTTATTCTGTTGTCAGTTACCTACACTACACCTGGAGCAGTATAATGTTATTTGAGGATGCACATAGATTAAGTTAAAATATATATTGAAAACTCTACGAGGTCAGGTTGGGGAAGATGGTGGAGCAGGAAGCAGAAATAATCTGTCTCTCCATGCAGGCAACAATTGCGCTGGCAAAATCTGTCTTAACTACTTCTGGAGTCTATAGAAGGCCTGCAACTTCTAGAGGAAGGTTTGGAATATAAATTGTGGTTAATTTCTGTCAATTTCAGCACTTAGCACAGTAGCAACTACCTATCCCTCACCACACATCTACAAGGCAGGCAGCAGTGCATAGGTTCCTGAAGCAGCTTACAAACAGCTTGGGGGGTTGAGCAAAAAGGACTCTGTCCTTTAGATATCAGTACGCTGTGCTCGATCGCTGAATGTCACTTTTTTTTTTTTTTTTAACATAGTCTCACTCTGTCATCCAGGCTGGAGTGCATTGGTGTGATCTTAGCTCACTGCAGCCACTGCCTCCTGGTTCAAGCGATTCTCCTGCCTCAGCCTCCCGAGTAGCTGGGATTACAGGCACCTGCCACCACACCTGGCTAATTTTTGTATTTTTAGTAGAGATGGGGTTTCACCATGTTGGCCCAGGCTGGTCTTGAACTGCTGGCCTCAAGTGATACGTCTAGAAAGTGCCAGGATTATATGTGTCAGCCACCACGCCTGGCCCTGAATGTCACTTCTGAACACAAAAGTTCAGAGAGATACAAAGAGGTGAGTGGCCATTATTGTTGCACCTACCCTCATTTGTTGCAAACTCCTCCAGCTCAAGTGACTTTGAGGGATTTAAAAAGCCAGCACCTTTCACTCCCTGCTTCATTTTTTCTTTTTCTCTTTTCTGGATGCAGAGATAAAAAACAATGACATTAAAAACAACACATATAGGAAAACTTAGAAAGTGACTAAACATGCCCAGAGTAAGGCCCAGAAAAGACCTGAGAAGACCTTAAGTTTACACCTCAGGCTGACTCTTGGCCGAGAGACTACACCAATTATAAATAAACAAAAACAATAACAAAAACCAGCAAACCCTGGGAAGAAGGAGAATCTGATTTCCAGAGTTATCACATTATTGTATTCAAATGTTTGGTTTTCAATGACAAAAAAAATCATAAAGCATATAAGGAAACAGGAAAATATGGCCTAGTCAAAGGAAAAACAGTAAACAGAAACTGTCCCTGAAACAGACTTGATGGCGGATCTACAAAACTGTCTTAAAGATGCCAAAAGAACTAAAAGAAAAGATGAAGAAAGTCAAAAGTAGTGTACGAACAAAACAGAAATACCAATAAAAAGGTAGAAGAGCTAAAAAGAGACCTGAAAGAAAGTCTGGAGCTGAAAAACGCAGCAACTAAAATGAAAATTTCACTGTAAGTATACAAAGGGAGATTTGAGCAAGTAGAAGAATGAATTAGCAAATTTGAAGATAAAATAATGGAAATTATTGAACCTGAGAAATAGAAAGAAACACAATTTAAGAAAAGTAAACAGATCCTAAGACTTATGGACACAATTGTAGCAGGCCAGGTTTCCATTAGCAACCAGAACGGTTTCCACTAACCCTTTACTATAATTATGACGAAGTCACAAGTTAAACATTAAAGAACTGGAGAAACTGGTGCCTGAGTATGAGGGCTGGAATGAGAAACCCTAAAACCCTAAAGTCTGATCGAACAATAAAAGCATTCTTACACATACACCTCATACCAGGGCCCATTTAAGATTAAGAAACTTTCAGCTGGGCGTGGTGGCTCACGCCCGTAGTTCTAGCACTCTGGTAGGCCAACGTGGGCAGATCACCTGAGGTCAGAGATTCAAGACCAGCCCTGTTTCAGTAGAGAAACCCCATCTCTACCAAAAATACAAAAATTAGCCAGGTGTGGTGGTGTGTCCGGAATTGGTGGGTTCTTGGTCACGCTGACTTCAAGAATGAAGCTGCGGACCTTCACGGTGAGTGTTACAGCTCTTAAAGATGGTTTGTCCAGAGTTTGTTCCTTCAAATGTTCAGATGTGTCTGGAGTTTCTTTCTTCCAGTGGGTTCATGGTCTTGCTGACTTCAGGAGTGAAGCTGCAGACCTTTGTGGTGAGTGTTACAGCTCTTAAAGGTGGCCCATAGGAAGTTTTTCGTTCCTTCTGGTGGGTTCGTGGTCTCTCTGGCTTTAAGAGTGAAGCCGCAAACCTTCGCAGTGAGTGTTACAGCTCACAAAGGCAGCGCTGACCCAAAAAGTGAGCAGCAGCAGCAACACTTATTGCAAACGGCAAAAGAACAAAGCTTCCACAGTGTGGACAGGGACCCAAGCGGGTTGCCGCTGCTGGCTTGGGCAGCCTGCTTTTATTCCCTTATCTGACTCCCCCCACCCCCCACCACCACTCACATCCTGCTAATTGGTTCATTTTACAGAGAGCTGATTGGTCCGTTTTTGACAGGGTTCTGATTGGTGTGTTTACAATCCCTGAGCTAGACACAGAGTGCTGATTGGTGCATTTACAATCCTCTAGCTAGACATGAAAGTTCTCCAAGTCCCCACTAGATTAGCTAGACACAGAGCACCGATTGGTGCATTTACAAACCTTGCGCTAGACCCAGGGTGCTGACTGGTGTGTTTACAAACCTTGAGCTAGACACAGAGTGCTGATTGGTGCATTTACAATCCTCCAGCTAGACATAAAAGTTCTCCAAGTCCCTGCTAGATACAGAGTGCTGATTGGTGCATCCACAAACCCCAAGTTAGACTCAGAGTGCTGATTGGTGCATATACAATCCTCCAGCTAGACATAAAAGTTCTCCAAGTCCCCACTAGACTCAGGAGCCCAGCTGGCTTTGCCTAGGTCGTGATCCCTGCCACGTGGGGAGAAGGCTGAGGCCCGGTGAGAATTCAAGCACGGCGTGAGAGGACCAGCAGTGCTGGGGGACCTGGTGCACCCTCCGCAGCTACTGGCCCAGGTGCTAAGCCCCTCACTGCCCGGGGCCAGCGACGCCGGCCAGCCACTCCAAGTGTGGGGCCTGCCGAGCCCGTGCCTACCAGGAATTCGCACTGGCCTGCGAGCCCCATGCGCAGCCCCTGTTCCCACCCACGCCTCTTCCCCCACACCTCCTCCAAGCAAAGGAAGCCAGCTTCGGCCTTGGCGAGCCTAGAATGGGGCTCCCACTGTGCAGTGGCGGGCTGAAGGGCTCCTCAAGCATGGCCAGAGTGGACGCCGAGGCCAAGGAGGCGCCGAGAGCAAGTGAGGGCTGCTAGCACGTTGTCACCTCTCAGTAGCAGGTGCCTGTTATCCCAGCTACTCTGGAGGCTGAGGCAGGAGAATCACTTGAACCCGGGAGGCAGAGGTTACAGTGAGCTGAGATCGCACCATTGCACTCTAGCCTGGGAGACAAGAGCAAACTCCATCTCAAGAAAAAAAAATAAAAAAATAAATTTAAAAAAAACAGATTAAGAAACTTTCCAAGACTCCAGAGAAAGCTTTCCAGACCCTAGACCCTAGTTAAAGATTACATATAGAGTGAATGAAACACTCCTGCTTGTAGATGCAATTCTACATGTAGCATGGAGCTTAAAATGTTTATTAGCACTAGAAAAAATCTTGCAAATTTGAGTTGGTCTGGTGAGTTACTCCGACGTTCTCCCAGTAACTAGTTGCAGAAATAAACTCCCTTCTTTCCTAGTTTGTCTGCATCTTGTTATTGGATCACAGAAATGAGCAGCCAGACCTTGTTCTGTCCAGGAACAAATCTGGTGACTCCTCGGGGATGGATCTGTGCTCAGTGGCCAGTGGCTTGTAAGTCGACAGTCACTGGGAGACTCCCAGCAGCTGCCAGGTATGGTTTGTCCTGGGGAGTCTCCCAAGGACCTTCCCAGATGCAGAGACCCCCTGTCTCTCTATTACTGGGGAACAACAGAGGTTGGGAGTGGGGCTGCTCAAAGGGTTAAGTAAAACCTGATGGAAAGCTGGGAGTCTATTGTTTTCTCTATTTGAGCTCATGTAGCCATTTTTTTCAGTACTGTTGAGGAAACAATAGGACTCCTTTGTATACCCCGTCATGGTTAATACTGAGTATCAACTTGATTGGATTGAAGGATACAAAGTATTGATCCTGTGCGTGTCTATGAGGGTGTTGCCAAAGGAGATTAGCATTTAAGTCAGTGGGCTGGGAAAGGCAGACCCACCCTTAATCTAAGTGGGCACAATCTAATCAGCTTCCAGCGAGGCTAGAATACAAGCAGGCAGAAAAATGTGAAAAGAGAAACTGGCCTAGCCTCCCAGCCTACATCTTTGTCCTGTGCTGGATGCTTCCTGCCCTTGAACATCGGACTTTCAGTTTTTCAGTTTTGGAACTCGGACTGGCTCTCCTTGCTCCTCAGCCTGCAGACGTCCTATTGTAGGATCTTGTGATCATGTGAGTTAATACTTAATAAACTCCTATATATATATATTCCATGAGTTCTGTCCCTCTAGAGAACCCTGATTAATACACCCACTTTACAAAGTTAGAGGACCCATTTGCATTTGTTCGTGAAAATTCATTTGTTCTGTTGGTCTGATATTAAGTTTAGAGTAGTCAGTATGGGCAACAGTGCATCTATCCCTACAAATAGTCCTCTGGGAAGAGCTTTGTCAGATTGGAAGCACGTTGGTTATCCACTAATGACAAGAACAGTTAATCTTCTGTTGTAACACATCTTGGCCAATGTATGTTTTGGGGTCTGAGAAATGGTAGCCAGTTTTTGGATCTTTAAATTTTCATACCATTTATCAATTAGAATTGTTCTGCCAGAGGTCAGGCAAATGAGGTGAAATACCTTATGTCTGGGTGTTAATGTTGCTAAAGAAAAAGGAAATAAGCTAATGGTGCCATGCACTGCTAAGTCTGTCCTGACTCACAAGGGGAGGAAGAGAAAACCTTTGAAACCCAACTTAATGAATAGTCAATGAATACCCTAAACCCCACAGTGGCTACTGCCGCAGCTCAGGAAAGAGAGGGAATGCTACCCCTAGAGTACAGGAAGGCAGCAGGGCTACTGTCTCCCTCTAGGACTAGGCAAGGTACTAATTTTGGCCAGGGAGTCACCGAGTCTGGAGCAGGGCAGTTCCCACTGTAACAATATTCAGTAGGAGTCAATTAGCAAGGATCTCCAGCCAACATTATTGGGCCTATAATACCACTGTATTTGCTACACAGTGCCCACCTGGGCAGATGTGCAGGCTCTGCTAAGCATTATTCTCACTGCAGATGAGCAGCAGCTGGTTTTCAATAAAGTGAAGGAAGACGCGCAATGACTTCATGATGAAAATTCAGGCAACACAGATCCCGAGGGGGCAATTCCCCACAGGTACCCTAATTGGGATATTGTAGAGGACATACATCCCACTGTAGCTAACCCATATACTACGTTCATTTCTCTTCCTGGAGATTATAAATGGCTCACAGTATTGGATTTAAAAGATGCTTTCTTTTGCATATCCATAGACACAGAACGTTAACTGTTGTTTGCCTTTGAATGGATAGATCTCGAAGCCGCAACGTGGTTTCAGTATCATCGGACTGCACTCCCACTAGGATTTAAAAACTCTCCACATATATTTGGGGAAGCCTTGGCTTGAAATTTAAAGAGTTTAAAATTGGAAAATGGGGTATTGTTACAACTTGTGGGTGATTTACTAATACCTAGCCTCTCTG
This sequence comes from Symphalangus syndactylus, assembly GCF_028878055.3. Taxonomy (NCBI): domain Eukaryota; kingdom Metazoa; phylum Chordata; class Mammalia; order Primates; family Hylobatidae; genus Symphalangus; species Symphalangus syndactylus. The sequence goes on from NC_072438.2 coordinate 32,365,212, forward strand.
AATGGGAATGTTAGAATAACACCATTAAAACTCTGAACCACCTAGCCCCCCCTGGGTATGAGGTTTCAAGTAAAAAGGCTCAAATATGCCAATAAACTGTGGCATACTTAGGTTTTCTCTTACAGAAGGGAACTAGAGCTCTAACAGTGGAAAGACAAAATGCAATTGCTTCCATTGTAGCACCCACTACCAGAGGGTAGCTGAGAGGATTTCTAGGCATGGCAGGGTTTTGTTAGATCTTGATTCCTAACTATGAACTACCAGTGAAGCCACTATACAGTCTGTTAAGGGAGCTAACAATGATGCCTTCAACTGGGAGCAAAACACCAGCACTCATTTGGACAACTGAAATGTAAGTTAACCTCCACCCTATTCCTGGGGCTCCCAAATCCTCATAAGCCCTTTCAACCGTACGTGCATGAGAGACTAGGTCTAGCACTGGGGATCCTTACACAGAAATTAGGAGAAATATTGCAGCCAGTAGGCTTACTTTCCTAAACAACTGGATAATGTGGCCAAAGGCTGGCCCCTGTTCAATGGGGGTCACTGCCACCTGCCTACTATTAAAGGAGGCTGAAAAGTTGACTTTGGGACAGCCTGTCACTGTCTACGTGCCTTACCAAGTACTAGTGTTACTAGAACAAAAGGGAGGCTACTGGCTGACAGTGGGCAGATTGAGCAAATACCAGGCCACACTCCTAGATGAACCCACAGTAAAATTGCAGGTTACCAGAGCCTTGAACCCAGCTACTTTACTTCCCTCTACTAAAGAGCCAAAAGAACTTATGCATAATGTTTACAAATTATTGACTAAGGTGTTTTCCAGTCACCCTAATTTAAAGGACGCAGCCCTGCCATATGCAGACTGGAAATTGTTCATGGGTGGGAGCAGCCTGGTAACCGACAGAAAAAGAAAAGCTATATATGTAATGGTAACCTTTTCAGAGATCACAGAAGCCAGGACTTTACCACTAGGGACCTCTGCACAGAAGGCAGAACTGATCATCCTTATGAGAGCCTGCAGTTGTTCCAAGTAAACAAGGCACTTGGAATAAATTGCAAACTATACTCAGCATGGAGACCAGAGTCTTCTGGACAGACTGAAAGGAAAATCCAACTCTAAAAACACTAACACTAACGATAGCTGGTGAGCTGAAAAAAAAAGAAGGTTCATGCACAAATCTCGTAATGTTTTAAGAATTTGTATTGGGTCACATTCAAAGCTGTCCTGGGCCTCATGTGGGCCATGGACTGCAGGTTGATTAAGCTTGTGCTACAACATACATGAATCCTGAAAACATTATGCTAAGTGAAATAAACTACACACAAAAGAACAAATATTGTATGAGTTCACTTTGCTGAACTACTTAAAGTAGTCAAATTCATAGGCAGAAAGTAGAATGGTGGTTGCCAGGGGCTGAGGAGAAAGGGGGAATGGGGCGTTATTATTTAATGGGCACAGATTTTCAGTTTGGGAAGAGTGAAAAAGTTTTGGAGATGGATGGTGGTGACAGTTACACAACAATGTGGATGTACTTGATGCCACAGAACTGTACACCTAAAAATGGTTAAAATGGTCATTTTATTATTTATGTATATTTTACCATGATAAAGCATCTTGGGAAAAAAGATTAAAATGGTTGCCTCCTTAAAGACCTAAAAGACAAATAGGCTGTGGTTCCCATTATATCTCCATTTAGATTAACCATCTGGCCTCTGCAAAATTCAGACAGATCATGGAGAATGGCAGTGGATTATCATAGACCTGACCTATTATTTTAACAGTATCTCCAATTACAGTTTCTGTTCCAGATCTATCTTTGTTAGAACAGATAAGCATGGACTCAAGTACGTGATATGTGACCAATGATTTGGCAAGTCCATTCTTTCTCTATTCCTATAAAAAATAGAATCAGAAATGATTCACGTTTCTTTGGAATGCACAACAATGTTCATTTACAGCTTTGTCCCAGAGCTATGTTAACTCTGCTGTCCTCTGTCATAACATAATCTGAAGAGACATGGACCAGCTGGAGGTGCTGCAGAATAGCACACTGGTCCAGGAAATTGATGACATCATGTTAGTTGGACCAGATAAACAAGAGTAGCTAGGAGGTTGAAGGCCTTGATAATTCACATGCATTCTTGAGGGAAATAAATCTTAAAGATTCAGGAGCACACTGCATAAGTAAATTTTGAAAAGTCTGGTGGTCTGGGGTATGCTAGGACATCGCCTAAGTAAAGGAGAAATGACTGCATCTTGTAGTTCCCATCACAAGAATGGAAGCACATTGCATGCTAGGTTGGCCTCTTCAGGTTCTGTAGGCAATGTATTCCCAGAAGTACACTTCCAGCTCACATACTGGTTGACACAATGGTTGCTATTTTTCTTTTCTTTTTTTTTTTTTTGAGATGGAGTCTCACTCTGTCGCCCAGGCTGGAGTGCAGTGGCTCGATCTCTGCTCACTGCAAGCTCCGCCTCCCGGGTTCACACCATTCTCCTGCCTCAGCCTCCCGAGTAGCTGGGACTACAGGCGCCCACCACCACGCCTGGCTAATTTTTTGTATTTTTAGTAGAGATGGGGTTTCACCATGTTAGCCAGGATGGTCTCGATCTCCTGACCTCGTGATCCACCCGCCTCGGCCTCCTAAAGTGCTGGGATTACAGGCATGAGCCACCGCGCCCAGCAATGGTTGCTATTTTTCAATGGGGCCCATGGCAGGAAAGGATTCCCCATCAAGTCCATGCTTCAGGGCAAGCAGCTGGCCTCTTGGACCACATAATCCAGCAGACCCTATGGTATGAGGAAAATCAGTGTTGTGAAAAGATGGCATGTGGATTTTATGACAAGCCCTAATGGAAGAATCACAACATAGATCCTGCATAAAAGCCATACCATGGCAACAGAGAATTATACGCCTTCCAAAAAATAAATGTTGAAATACGACTGGGCCCTAATAAAGACATGTGCCTCACTGTGGAGACACCAAAACTATCTCTCATGAGCTAGGCTTGATCACACTCACCAAGCAATAAATTAGGATGGGTCTAGGTGGAAGAGGAACATCTAGGATTCAACATCAATAAAACCAGAGGGCACAAGCAATCCGAGTGAGCAGGTAGCATGCGGGTAGCTCATGTCATCCACCACTGTTACACAGCATGTCTTCCCCAGCTCTGGGGATATGCGGAAGCAAGTTTGTACCAGCTCATAGTAGTTTCTTGTTAAATTTTCAGGAATCTTGCAAGCCCATTGATGCCATGTCGGTAGGTTGAAATTTACCATAAGTACTTACAGCATGGAAATTAGTTAATACTACAAATTGGATCTTTTCTTTTCCTTTTCAGAAAGCTAATTGCTAAATATTTACCACCACATCACTGCTCAGCTCACATCCATGACTGCATGGGGGTCTATAATGACTAGTTGATGTAAGAGGAAGAAGCCTGAGCTTCATTCACAAATGGCTCAACTTGGTATATTGGTGCAAGCTAGATATAGATGATGGCTGTACAACAGCCCCACTCAGGATAGTCTTGAAAGGTAGTGGCAAGGGGAAATCCGCCCAGTGAGTAGTATTCCAAGAAGTCCACCTGGTCAGCCATTTTGTGTGGAAAGAGAAGTGGCCTGCAGTTAGATAGACACACAGGGACTCATGGGCAGTGTGATGCATCTTGGCCAAGGTCTTGGAAGGTGAACACTTGGAAGATTGGTGGGCAACAAGGGCTATGAACATATGGAAATAAATGAACTTATGGAAGTGAGCACAAAGTGTAAATATCTTTATTCAGATGTTAATGCCCATCAGAGCATCCATGACATAAGAGGTACTAAAAAGAAAACAAAAACAAAATCAAACCAAAAAAACTACATGTCATTCAACTGGTAGCAGCCAGCCTCTATCATCAATACGAGATCCCACATACTATTGTGTCAGACAAAGGGACTCATTTAATATTAAAGGAAGCACAGAAACAGGCACATGACCACGAGATTCAATGTTCATATCGCATAGCAAGAAGCTGGTCCTGACAGAAACACCAGATCAGAGATAGTGCCTTATGAAGATGGGTTGCCATCACTCAGAATGCAGTGCGCTTTCTAAAGGAATGACCTTTACATGGTGCTATTTCCCCTGTAGGTAGAACACATAGGTCTAGGAATCAAGGAGTAAAAGTGAGAGTACCCTTATTTTCCTTCACTCCCAATGATTCATTTCAGGAATTTGTGCTTTACGTTCTTGAAACTCTGAGTTTGTATTTTTGTTTGTTTGTTGTTTTTGTTTGTTTGTTTGAGACTCAGTCCCACTCTGTTGCCAGGTTGGAGTGCAATGATGCAATCTTGGCTCACTACAACTTCCACCTCCTGGGTTCATGTGATTCTCTTGCCTCAGCCTCCCAAGTAGCTGGGACTGCAGGTGCATGCCACTATGCCCAGATAATTTTTGTATTTTTCATAGAAATGGGATTTCACCATGTTGGTCAGGATGGTCTCTGTCTCTTGACCTTGTGATCTACCCGCCTCAGCCTCCCAATGTGCTGGGATTACAGGCGTGAGCCACTGTGCCTGGCCAAAACTCTGAGTTTTTAACACTTAAGAGTCTGAGTTCCTAGGAAGGAATACATCCACAAAGGTTGCGACCTGAGTTCTTGAAGTTTCTCACACCAAGAGGCCAGGACAAGGAGAATTACCATTCTGGCAGAAGTAAATGGCCCCCATCACCAGGAGGAGGTAAGGCTGCTGTTACACAATAAGGGCAAGAAGGAAAAATATGTTTTCCACCAGGTGATCCATTTGAGTACCTTGGTATTCTGTTGAGCAATGTTGATAGTAAGTAGAAAAGTGTAGCAGTGACACCCTGACAAAGACATAGGTGACCAGGGACTCAGATCCTTAGGAGCTGATGGTCTGGGTCATACTTACATACAAGCCACCAGGACAGCAGAGGTGCTAGCCAGGCTTAAGGGTCAAATAGACGGCTAGTAGTTCAGGGAGGCAATGAGCATTAACTGCAGCACTGAAATCTACTGTAGTGGTGCTATCTGTGGATGATCCCACTCACCTTCATCTTCTTAGCTTTCCCCAGGGAAAAGGTGTTCCAGAATTCTGGAGAAGCTGTTCTTAAAACTTACATAAAGAAGTGGCTCTAGGCCAGGCACAGTGGCTCACACCTGTAATCCCAGCACTTTGGGAGGCCAAGGCGGGTGGATCACCTGAGGTCAGGAGTTCCAGACCAGCCTGACCATGGTGAAACCTGGTCTCTACTAAAAATACAAAATTAGTTGGCTGTCGTGGCACATGCCTGTAATCCCAGCTACTCAGGAGGCTGAGACATTGCTTGAACCTGAGATGCGGAGGTTGCAGTGAGCTGAGATGGCACCATTGCACTCCAGCCCAGCCTGGGCATCAAGAGTGAAACTCTGTCTCAAAAAAAAAAAAAAAAAAAAAAAAAAAAAAGAAGAAGAAGAAGTGGCTCTAGGCAATGCAAAGATTGGACTGTAATAGATCCTGGAACTTGCCACCCAGATCTCCTTCAAGAATGAAGGACTGATTTCCTCAGCATTTGCAAGGAGTGCTGTCAGCAGACAGCCCTCAGTTGTCAGCCTCTCCAAGAATTTCCTCATCTGGAGAGAGCTACCTCACTCTAGGACACATCCCCTCCCCAGGATAGCCTGTGTCTAATGACTGATCATTATGGGAATATATACCCAGGTCCCTCCCTTCATAATCTGGGCCAAATTGAGAGGGCTGTCCTAGCTTCAGAGTTCCCTTTAGAATCAGCTTAGGCTTTTTAAAAATAACTGCATTGGCCAGGCGCAGTGGCTCACGCCTGTAATCCCAGCATTTTGGGAGGCCGAGGCAGGCGGATCACCTGAGGTCAGGAGTTCCAGACCAGCCTGACCAACATGGAAAAAACCCTCTCTCTACTTAAAATACAAAATAAGCCGGGCATGGTGGTGGATGCCTGTAATCCCAGCTACTCAGGAGGCTGAGGCAGAAGAATAGCTTGAACCTGGGAGGCGGAGGTGGCGGTGAGCCAAGATCGCGCCATTGCACTCCAACCTGGGTGACAGAGTGAGACTCTGCATCGCACCCAAACTTTATCCTCTGCCCAATACCGCTTTATTGCCTTTTTTTCCACTGGTGTGAATCCCGGGAGTCTTTCACAATATCTGCGTGCTAATCTCATTTTCCAAGACTGCTTCCTGAGAAGCCCAACTTAAAATACTAGGGTTGGTTTCTTCATTTTCAATTTGAATAACCTCCTAACAAATTCTAGATCGTCAGAGAGTTTGAAAGGTTTATGTTTTCGGCTGGGCGTGGTGGTTCACGCCTGTAATCCCAGCAATTTGGGAGGCAGAGGCGGGCAGATCACTTGAGATCAGGAGTTTGAGACCAGCCTGGCCAACATGGCAAAACCGTCTCTACTGAAAATACAAAATTTAGCCGGGCATGGTGGAACATGCCTGTAATCCCAGCTACTCGGCAGGCTGAGGCAGGAGAATCACTTGAACCTCGGAGGCAGAGGTTGCAGTGAGCCGAAATTGCCCCACTGCACTCCGACCTGGGTGACAGAGTGAGACACTGTTTCAAAAATAAAAAAAGTAAAAAAAAAGAAAGGCTTGTTTTCAGTCATTCATTCAAGAAATACTTACTTTGCACCTATTATGTATTAAGCGCATTTCGAGGTGCTAAGGCTATAGTGATAAAAAAGATAAAGAAGATTCCTGGGCTCATGGCATTTAAATTCTAGTGGAGGGTTACAAACAATAAGCAAGTAAATAAACAAATAGGATAATTTAATAGATTGATGAGTGCTATAAAAACAATATAGGGCAGTATGATAGAAAGTCATTGGAGGTGCTGGAGGTATGAAGGACTACATCGAAAGTGGGTTGGGGAAGGATTCTCTTAGAAGATGGCATTGAGCTAAGACAAAATGAAATCAGGTTTTTTAAAAAACTGGGAAAGAAACTCCAGGCAGACAAAAAAGCAAGTAAAAGGAGGGAAAGGAGTGTGAGTGTGTAAAATATAGGTGGGACACAGTGGCTTATTCCTGTAATTCCAGCACTTTGGGAGGCAAAGATGTGGGGATCACTTGAGGTCAGGAGTTCAAGACCAGCCTGGACAACATGGTAAAACCCCATCTCTACCTATGAAATAATATATGGAAAAAGGTTGTAATGAATGGAGGTAGTGAACAAGACGAAGTAAACTGAGAGGAGGTCAGTGAGGGAGACAGGAGCCAGATTGTGTTGGGTTTCATGGATCATTGTAAGGATTTCGGATTTATTCTAATTTCAATTGGAATCCATTGGAGGATTTAAAATAAGGGAGCAATATTATCTGTTTTACTTTTCCATAAGTCACTTCGGCTGCCACTGGAGAGTCAACTACGGGGAAAGAAGGAAAAACTGGAAGCTATTGAAGTATCCAGATGAGAAATGATGGTGACAGCTATGGTCTGAAAGTTTTTGTGCCCCCAAAATTCCTTTGTTGAAACCTAATCCCCAACGCGACAGTGTTAGGAGGTGGGGCCTTCGGGAGGTGATTAGGTCATGCAGATGGAGCCTACTTGAATGCTCTTATAGAAAAGCCTGAGAGAGATTCATCACCTTTTCTACCATGTGACAACATGGGGAGAAGGCATCATCTATAAACCGGAAAGCAAGCTCTCACCAGATATTGAATCTGCCAATGCCTTAATCTTAATCTTTTCAGCCTCCAGAACTGTGAGAAATAAATTTCTGTTGTTTACAAGCTATTCAGTCTATGATATTTTGTTATAGCAGCCTGAGTAGACTAAATCAGTGACTAAACCTAAGACAGTGGCAATTAAACAGGCAAGATGTGGTTGCACTTGGGATACACTTTAGAGGAAGAGAAATAGGACATGGCAATGTATTGTCACGGCAGAATGTTCGAGAACAGAAGGAAAGGAGAAGAATATAGGATGTCTGATCAACTGGGTGGATTATGTAACTATTTACTGAGATGGGGAAGATCGTGGTGAGTGGAGCTGAAGTGAATGAATCATGACTCTACTTCAGCTATACTAAATTTGAGATGCTTATTAGACATCCAGAAGTAGATATCGAGGACTCAGCTGTGTTTGATCTTAAGGCTGGAAATGTAAATTTGAGAGTCATCAGCATAAAGATATATTTAAGAAATGGAAGTAGGTGGGATGACTTTATCCACATAGAGAAGTACAGTGAGAACCAACCCTGGTGTTCTTGTATTCTTTCACTTGCCAGTACAGATAGCTGGGAAGTATTAACCACCAAAACCAGCAAAAATGACAGAAGAATCAACCATCCAAACCACATCCTTTAAGTCAAGAAAAATTAACATCTCAAGAAAAAAATCTTAAATGTTTCTAAGAAGCCAGGTGTGTTAGGCAAGATTTTGGCCTATGATCTTCAGTCCCTAGTGTTTTACCTGTAATACTATATTATAATTGCAGATGAAATTGATGTCACAGGGCCCAGCACAGTGGCTCATGCCTGTAATCTCAGCACTCTGGGAGGCTGAAGTGGGAGGATCACTTGAGTCCAGGAGCTAGAGACCAGCCTGGGCAACATGGTGAAATTCTGTCTCTTAAAAAAAAAAAAAATTTGGCATGATGGCACATTCCTGTAGTCCCAGCTACTCAGGAGGCTGTGGTGGGACGATAACTTGAGCCTGGGAGACAGAGGTTGCCCTGAGCTGAGATTGTGTCACCATGCTCCAGCCTGGGCAACAGGTGAGACTTCATCTCAAAAAAAAAAAAAAAAGAAAGAAATTGATGTCACGTGTCACAAACTCTAAGATAGAGAGATTTTCCCAGATTATGCTGGTGGGCAAATGTAATCACATGGACCTAGAAAAATGAAAGAAGGCAGAATCGTCAGTCAGGGAGATGTGATTGATGAAGAGGTGGGAAAGATTCAAAGCAAGAGACGGAACCAACCCAGCATTGCTGGCTTTGAAGATCAAGGAAGGAGCCATGAACAAAGAAATGAGTATGGCTTCTAGAAACTGGGAATGACCTTTAGCTGATAGCCAACAAGGAAACACTTCTACAACCACAAGAAATCAAATTTTGTCAACAATCTGAATGGGCAAAAAAATAAGATTCTTCCCTGGAATTTCCAGAAAGCAACATAGCTCTGCAGACACCTTGGTTTTACCCTGGTGAGTCCCCTGTCAGACTTCTGCCTCATAGAACTGTAAGATATTAAATTCTTACTGTTTTAAGGTGCTAATGTGTAGTAATATGTTACAGCAACAACACAAAACTAATACAGAAATGGATTTGGAAAAATGGAGGCCATGGGTGATCTTTATATGAGCTATTTCAGAAGAGTGATGGCACTGAAAACTCAAATGAAGTGGGTTGAGTAAATTAGAAACGAAAATAGTTGAGTCACTTAACAATGAGGATACTTTCTAAGAAATGCATTGTTGGGTGATTTCCTTGTGTGACCATCATTGAATATACTTACACAAACCTAGATGTATAGCCTAGTGCACACCTAGGCTATATGGTGGGGCTTGTTGCTTCTAAGCTACAAACCTATACAGCATGTTGCTGTACTGAATAATGTAGGCAACTGTAACACAATGGTAAGGATTTGTATATATAAACAAATCTAAACATAGAAAAGGTACATTCAAATTATGATAGTATAATCTTATAAGACCTCCCTTGTGTATGCCATCCATTGTTTAGCAAAATGTTATGAGGTGCACGACTGTACACACAGATAATTATTTCAAGGGAGGCAGAGACATGACACAGAGCAACAATTTAAACCATGGGTTCTGATACACAGTCCAGGCCCTAGAGAAAGTGTTCACATTGGTGAAAAATAAGATTGGTTTCCCTTAGTAAGAAGGGATGTGTGTTAATATGGAATACTCTTAGGCCACCTGTGAATTGCCAGACAGTTCTACTACTAATATTTGAGGGATCTGGGGAAAGGATATAAATGAATGCTCAGGGCCTGTGCATACTTCCCCGTATGGACACGCCAGCACAATTGTAATGGTTGGGGTCCAGGATCCTACAGGCAGAGACTCCAAGTGGCCACATTTCCTTGGCCCTAAAGACACCTTGCCATGTGAGTGAGTAGAGCTTCAGGCCTGAGGAGAGCTACAGTGGAGCCCTACAGCCCAGATCTCATGCCAGGAGCCCTGGTCACCTGGGTCTAAGGGAGGTCCTGCTCCAGGCTCTGGTAATTTGTGTCAGTTTCTTCCCCTCTGATGATAGTTGTGTAAGTGTGCAGTAGGAAACTCAGGGAAGCATCTTGTTACCAGTGCCATACAGGTTCTATGTTAACTGGGAGAAAAGTAAGAAGAATGGAAATCTACAAAGAAAACAGAAAGGAACAGAAAATGAGGAAGGCAAGTCCATGAGACTGTAAGAGACAGAAGAGGGACCGTATGATACCCACATTTGAATTCTCAGCAAAATGCCTTCTTAAGTGTATGAGACAGCTTCTCTTTCCATTCCCAGCTTTATGCACTTTGCAGACACACCTTCCTTTTGCGGGAAGTACCAGGAAGGAAGATATCACTATTTCTGCAAACTCAGTGAGAGCCTGACATTCATCGGTCCATGTTTCTCAGTTGGATGGGATTAATGAGTCTCTCTGCAGCCTGGTCTTCTGGCTCTTGTTCTGTTGGATCTGCACAGCCACAAATGGAGTCCATTGTCTTTTTCCGACTTCTCAGGGTAAGCTTGGCAAAGTAGAGCATCTCTCTTATTCCCACCTCCTGTTCCCACAAGAGGGAAGAAATATTAGCCCCACTATCAGTCTCAGGTCCAAGCTGTAGTTCTCTTTTCTTTTCTTTTTTTTTTTTTTAAGACAGCGTCTCACTCTGTCACCCAGGCTAGAGTGCAGTGGCATGATTTCAGCTCACTGCAACCTCCGCCTCCCTGGTTCAAGCAATTCTCCTGCCTGCCTCCTGAGTAACTGGGATTACAGGTGTGTGTCACCATGCCTGGCTAATTTTTTGTGTTTTTAGTAAAGATGGCATTTTGCCATGTTGGCCAGGATGGTCTCGAACTCCTGACCTCAAGTGATCTGCCCGCCTCTGCCTCCCAAAGTGCTAGGATTACAGGTGTGAGCCACTGCAACCAGCCCAAGCTATAGTTCTTGATGAGTTCTCTAAAAGCCAATTTCTAAAAAACCAATTCACCAAAGTCTGATGCACTGAATGGCCCCGTCTCCAAGTCCTTAGAAGTCTGATTTGAGTCTTTTCTGCAACTTCAATGTCTCTCCTTAACATATTCATGCTTTCTTCCTACCTTCCTGGACATATTTGTGATTACTATAATACTTTAATATCATTGCCTACTAACTTAATAATCTGTGTCATTTCCAGATCCATTTATAGGTTGATTATTTAAATCCTCATTATGAGTTATATTATTCTGCATCTTTCATGCCTGGCAATTTTATTTTCCAGTTTTGTGGCGGTACAATATATAAATAAAAATTGTATATATTGAAAGTACATAACATAATGTTTTGATATATGTATATATGGTGCAAGGATTACCACAAGCTAATTAATATATAAATCACTTCAGATAGTTTTGTGTGTGGTAGAAGACTTAAGAGCTACTCTCTTAGCAAATTTCAAGTATACGATACATTATTATTAACTACAGTCACCATATTGTACATTAGGTCTCCAGAATTTATTCATCTTATAACTTATGATTGTACCCCTTGACCAACATCTCCCACATTTCCCCCACTCACAGCTCCTGGCAACCACCATTCTACAGTCTGCTTCTATGAGTTTGACTTTTTTAGATTCCATATATAAGTAAGATGATGCAGTATTTGTTTTTCTGTGCCTGGCTTATCTCAGTTAACATAATGTCCCTCAGTATCATCCATTTTGTTGCAAGTGACAGGAGTTCTTTCTAAGGTTGAATAATGTTCCATTGCATATATGTGCACCACATTTTTTAAATCCATTCAACTGTTGATGGACACTTAGGTTGATTCTGTATCTTGGCTATTATAAATAGTGCTGCAGATAACATTGGAGTATTTTATTTCCTTGGCTGTATACCCAGAAAAGAGATTGCTAGATCATATGGTAGTTCTATTTTTAATTGTTTGATAAAACACCACATTGTTTTCCATAATGGCTCTACTAACTTACATTTCCACCATCAGCCAGCAAAGGTTCCCATTTGTCCATATCCTCACCAACACTTGTTATCTTTTGTCTTTTTGGGAATAGCCATACTAACAGGTGTGAGGTAATATCTTGTGTTTTTGTATTTGAGTTTTCCGATTATTAGTGACGTTGAATACTTTTCACGTACCTGTTGGCCATTTATATGTCTTCTTTGGAAAAATATCTCTTAAGATCTTTTATTTATTTTAAAATTGAATTATTTGGGTTTGTTTTTGGTTTTTGCTAGTGAGTTGTATGAGTTCCTTATATTTTTTGGGTAGTAACCCCTTATCATATATATCAGCAGTCCCCAACCTTTTTGGCACCAGGGATCAGTTTTGTGGAAGACCATTTTTTCATGGACTGGGCCATGAAAACTTTTTCTCGAATTTTTTCAGGATGAAACTGTTCCACCTCAGATTATTAGGCATTAGATTCTCATAAAGAACATGTAACTTAGATCCCTTGCATGTTCACAGTTCACAATAGGGTTTGCACTCCTATGAGAATCTAATGCCACTACTGATCTGACAGGAGGTGGAGCTCGGGCAGTAAAGCTAATTCACCTGCCACTCACCTCCTGCGGTGTGGCCTGGTTCTTAACAGGCCACAGACCTGTACTGCGGGGTTGGAGATGCCTGGTATATATGGTTTGCAAATATTTTCTCTCATTTTGGAGGTTGTCTTTTCATTTTTTGATTATTTCATTTGCAGAAACTTATACAGAAACTTTTTAGTTTGATGTAGTTACACTTACTTATTTCTGTTTTTGCTTTTGTTGCCTGTGCTTTTGGTATCCTGATATTCAACAAAAATTGCCAAGATAAATGTCATGGAACTTTTTCCTGTGTTTTCTTCCAGGAGTTTTATCGCTTCAGGTGTTAGGTTTAAGTCTTTAATATATTTTTACTTCATTTTTGTGTTAGACAAAGGGCCGATTTCATTCTTCTGCATGTGGATATCCAGTTTCTCAACACCGTTTATTGAAGAGACTATCCTTTGTCCATTGCATATTCTCAGCACCTTTGTCAAGCAGTTGACTGTATATGTGTGGGTTTATTTTTGGGCTCTCTGTTCTATTGATATATGATTTTATGCCAGTATCATATTGTTTTGATTAAGATAGCTTTGAAATCAAGAAATGTGATGCCTCCAGCTCTGTTTTTGCTCAAGATTGCTTGAGCTACTCAGGATCTTTTGCCATTCCATATTAATTTTAGGATCATTTTTTCTTTTTCTGTGAAAAGTACCTTTGGAATTTTGATAGGAATTGCACTGAATCTGTAGATTGCTCATATGATTTGACTCTGTGTCCCCACCCAAATCTCATTTTGAATTGTATTCCGCGTGTATTAGGGAGGGACCTGGTGGTTGGTGATTGGATCATGGTGGCAGTTTCCCCCATGCTGTTCTTGTGACAGTGAGTTCTCACAAGATCTGATGGTTTAAAAGTGTGGCACTTCTCCCCTTGCTCGGTCTCTCTCCTGCTACTGTGTAAGACATGCTTTGCTTCCCCTTCACCTTCCACCATGATTTTAAATTTCCTGAGGCCTCGCCCGTCATGCAGAACAGTGAGTCAATTAAACCTCTTTTCCTTATAAATTATCCAATCTTAGGTAGTTCTTTATAGCAGTGAGAAAATGACTAATATAATATTTTGGGTAATATAGGTATTTTAATAATATTAATTCTTCCAATTCATTGATATGGGATATATTTTCATTTATTTGTCTTCAATTTCTTTCACTAATGTTTTAATGTTTTCATAAATAGTTCAATAGTATAAATAGTTCACTTCCTTGGTTAAATTTATACTTCATTTTGTTAAAATTTATTTTGTCCTCTTTGTTACTATTATAAATGGGATTGTTTTCTTAATATCTCTTTTTCTAATAGGACATTTTAAGGACTTTTATCTCTTTTTTGATCCTACTGTCAGTATATGAATATGCTACTGATTTTTGTATGCTGATTTTGTATCCTGAAACTTTACTGAGTTATTTATCAGTTTTTGACTAAAAGTCTGTTTTGTCTGATGCAAGTATAGTATTATCACTGCTCTTTATGTATATATATATATATATATGTGTATATGTGTGTGTGTATATATATCTGTGTATATATATATGTGTGTGTATATATATATGTGTATATATATATAGGTTGGTGGCACAGTCACACAGAGAGACCTATCTTATATATAGATCTTATATATATATATCTTATATAGACCTATCTTTCCAGTTGCCTATACCTATGCTTCTCTTTTCTTGGGAAGCATAGACAGGGAAGCCTAGGAGCCTGCCTGTTTTTATGGGCAGTAGGAGAAAGGATGGTTTAACAGTGCCAATAGCACAACTATCTGCCCATTGGTCAGGTAACTTGGCATAGGCTTTATGCCCACATACCCGGTATAATCCAGTGGGGCTGTCCAGTCCAGATGGGACTCCAGGTGGGTCCACACAGTTTGCAACTTTGGAAATTTACTAAATGGATTTCTTTTAGTGTGGTTTGAAGTTTACCAGGTGACTGTTTTTGTAGTGCTACTATACAGTTTTTGCCCAAGGCAGCTGAGTCTTCAGAAAGACTTCTTCTTTCTTTGGAGGCAGAAAAATTGGGCATAAGACAATATGAGGGGTGGTCTCCTCCCTTAGTATCACGTTTTCTTAATTTTTCAATTACATTGGGATCTTGCATTGTTGTTTTTTTTGTTTTGTTTTTGTTTTTCACTTGACGAAGCAATCACCCTCTCCAGTCTCTGCTGACTAACTTTGGGAGAGAAATACCTGCACTATTCGGCCTGACTAGGGATTCTGAGGTTTTCTCAGTCCTTTCCCATTAATGTGTCTGATTCACACCTCTTGTTACCACTTGTGGAGAGGGAGATTCCTAAGATTGTATGCCTTCTCTTGATCTTTTTTTTTTTTTAAGGCTGTTCCCTGAAATGGTCAAGTTTATATGCCTTGTCCCAATCTCAGAGTTAGGATGGCTTTCTGCACATGCTCATGAGCCATCTGCAGAGGCTTGTACTTGCATCTGTGGTGACATGCATAGGGGCCATGGGGTGGAGAAGGGTGGGACATGCAAAGCATTTAGGGTGCCTGTGAGCAAGTTGAGGGGTTCTGTGAACAAAGCATTTCCAGTAACTCATAGGAGGGCTTCCTGATGGAATCTGCAAAACAAAGCAGTTAGTAACATCCATGGCTCTTTACTGAGTTCTGAGCCCTGGTTAATGTGAATCCCCAGCTCTCTTCCTTGCTCCCAACTTTCTGAACTTTTTGGCTGTGCCAATCACCTCAGTATTCTGTGTGAGATAAGAAAGAGGTGGACCTCTCAAGTAGCACTCTTCATGACTGGATAAGCCAGGTACTTGCTTGCTATGCATTCACTTTCCCTATAGGAGAAATTGCAGGCTGAAGGAGTCTTTCTTGGCACTGAACTGTGCTGCCTTGGGGGAAAGGTGACACAGTTATAGTGAAATTGTTCTTCTTACCCTCTTCAATGCGTCTATTCTCAGATTTTTGTTCCACAGTGTACTAGAACTTCTCTGCTGAACTCTCAGACTCCCACAAAGGTACTGTCATCTGGGGGTAGTTGTCAAAATCAATGCTTCTGTGTGAAGATGATGGCAGAAAACACCTATCCTGGCATGTTGAATGAATTCAATCCTTTCAAAGCTTGCCTTTATGCTTTGTTAGTTGGATCCAGAACAATCTTTAGCCTAGGGCTAGTTCTGGCTATTGTTATACCCGATCCATTCCGGTGGTCTTCCCCACACTTCATGTAATTTTCCCATACATATTGCTATGGAATGAATGTTTGTGTCCCCCTCGAAATTCATATAGTGAAAACCTAAATCTTAATGTAATGGTATTCGTTGATAAGGCCTTTGGGAGATAATTAGGGTTAGATTAGGTCGTGAGAGTGGGGCCCTCATCATGAAATTAATGCCCTTATAAAAACAGGAGGAATTGTTACTTCTTTCTCTCTATATGCAAGTAACAAGGAAGGCCATGTGAGGACATAACCAGGAAGAGGGCCCTCATCAAGATCCTGACCATGCCAGCACCCTGATCTCAAACTTCCAGCCTCCAGAATTGTGGGAAATAAATGTTTGTTGTTTAAGCCTCCCAGAGTATATTACAGCAGCCCAGGCCGACTAAGGGACACATAAACTGATTGATACTAAGCTAAACTCTCAAGGGGAGCCCTCTGCAGATCTTCAGGGTCTCCCAGTGTGGCTCATTACTCTTTGGCCCTGCCCCACAAATCCTAGGTCCTTTGACCTCTTCAGACTCTGCACTCTGGGTGCTCCTTCCATGAACTACAGCTGAGAAATTCTCTCCTGGTAGTAAGTTGGCAACATTAGAGTTCCCCTTATTTAGTTTCCTTCTCTATGTTGCCCGTTGTCCAATGCCTGAAAATTGTTGTTTCATATATTTTGTCTAGTAATATGGTTGTTTAGGGAGGAGGCTGAATCTGGGCTCTGTTGCTTCCTCATAGCCAGGAGCAGATGTCTGATAACATATTAGTAAAGTTTTCCTACATTATAGACTCTCAGGATTTGCTTCAATATCTGGTAGGGAAAGTCTCCCCTCATTTTTCTTATTATTTCAAAATTGTCTTGGCCATCTGAGTCCATTTCTCTTTCCCGTGATTGTCTAGCCAGCTTACTAAATTTCCTTAAAAAGTCCTGTTAGGATTTGGATTGAAATTGAATTAAATTATATACTAACATGAAACATGACTCATAGGCTTACATTTTCATATACCTTGTCCTTGGATGGGAAAAATTAGTATAAAACATAGCCCGGGAGCAGTGGCTCACGCCTGTAATCCCAACACTTTGGGAGGCTGAGGCGGGTGGATCACGAGGTCAGGAGATCGAGACGATCCAGGCTAACACTGTGAAACCCCGTTTCTACTAAAAATACAAAAGATTAGCCAGGCGTGGTGGTGGGCACCTGTAGTCCCAGCTACTCGGGAGGCTGAGACAGGAGAATGGCATGAACCCGGGAGGCAGAGCTTGCAGTGAGCCGAGATCTCGCCACTGCACTCCAGCCTGGGTGACAGAGTGAGATTCCGTCTCAAAAAAAAAAAAAAAAAAAAGCAATCCCTTAAAATGGAAAGTAAAAGCAATTGAACCCAATACGACTGGAATTAGGTTGGTGGCACAGTCACACAGAGAGAACCTATTTAGAGCAGCTTGAAAGCACAGTAATTTGATAGCCCATCCCTAGTGGGATATTCCCTAAGGGCGAAAAGAATTGCAAAAAGTATCTTAAGCTGCTCAGAAATCTCATGTTTCAGAAGTAGTGTGAAAACCATTATTTTGAGACTGTAGTGTATACAGAGAGGCTTAAAGTAAACAGGTCATTCTGTAATTTTTCAGTGTGAGAGAAAAGTTATCAATGGGTTAGACAAAAACCGTGTAGTTGAACTACAACTATTAGTATAAAGTCATGACATATGTAATCTTATAAACAAATACCATTTTCTATTCTGTCTACTGAAAAAGCTCAGAAACAATAACTAAGCCCATAACACCAACTGTATAAATGGTGTTCCCAAATACCATATTCCCTGGAAACAGCAGGGTCCCTTGCATTACAGCCTTGATATGTCTAGGGCAGGAAACACACAGCCTACCCTAAGTATCTGAGCTTTCTTTTCTCTAGTTTGACCCCAAAGGTCCCAGGGGTGTGTCCAAAGATTCCAAGATCCAATCTGAAGAAATTCTCTCCCATAGGCCAATGAAACAAAAAATAATAACTATCATAGACAAAAAGCAAATACGTGTGTTGATAACCACTAGTTTATAATGAAACAAACCAACAAAATAAAACACAGTAGTGATGTTATGGGATTCTAGGAAACCAGCTCATCTGAAAGCAGTTCCTTATCTTATTTCCCTGCATAACCTGCACCTCTAGGTACGAGATGGTTGAAGAGGACACTGCACCATTGTGTAAGAAACTTCTAAAGCTGCTTCAGTTAACAATGAGAAGGAATGATGGAGTCAAAATATCACCACTGTTCAAGTCTTGACAAATCAGTGGATATGGGTATGCTAAACAACAAAGAGAGATGATCAGACTTTCCATGTCACCTTCTATGACAAATATTTGCCCGAAAATTGAACCTGAGTCTGATCAAAGCTCTAGATCTAACCACCAACATCCAGGAACTACAGGAGACAAAACAATACATTAAATGACACCACAGAGGTACAATTATCAAAATTCAGGTTTGGAAAATGCTGATGGACAACCTGTTTTCTTCAGTAAATTGCAAGAAAACATATAATGAAGGAGGTGTCAACAGATTAAAAAAGATTTAAACACCTATCATTACCAACTGCAATTTATGGCCTATTTAGATCCTAAGTCTAAAAAATAAATTAAACACTCCTGAGACAATTGGGCAAATTTAAGCAGTGATTAGATATTTAATCATATCAAGAAATTATTGCTAATTTTTGAGATATAATAAATGGGAAAGAAAGACTAAAATTTTTACAGATTAAAAAACTAATAATATTCCCCTAAATAAATACAGCAAAATTCCATGTATTATCCTAATAGTTCTCTTTTTTGGGGGTAGAATGCGTTGGATAAAATTATTTTAAAAGCCACATGGAAATGTAAGTGCCTGAATAACAAAGACAGTATGCAGAAGATAAATAATGAGAGACTTGCCTTCAACTGAAAGCCACTGTAATAAAAATCACTGCAATACAATCAACATGGTATTGGCATAAGAGTAGACAAATCAGTGGAACAGAAGAGTGGATCCAAAAATAGATCTCAGTATATATCATAATTTAATATGTGACAAAGGTAGTATTTCAATTCTGTGGGAAAGAATGGCTTACTTAATAAGTATTGCTGGCATAACTGCCTATTCATCTGGAACAAAATGAACTTGTATCTCAATTTCACAACAAATCCAAAAATAAATTCCAAATGGATTAAAAACATAAATGTAAACAATGAGTTTTAAAAAAACATTTAGGTGACTACATGCAAATCTAGGGGACAGAGAACATCTTTTAAACTAAAACCAGAAACCTGGAAAGTATAAAAGATAGACATATTTGATTACATAAAAATGTCAAACCTTTATATGGTGAAAGGTACCCAAACAAAGTCGAGTCAAAATGCATTTAGAAAAATATGTACAATGTAGATAACAGATATTGGGTTAATATTTCTTATATATAACGAATTCTTACAAATTGATAAGAAAAAGATAAACCATTCCAATTTTTAAAAAGGGCAGTAAGTATGAAGAAGGAAATAAACCGAATAGCAAATCCAAATGGCTGGTAAACATATGAAAAGGTACCCAACTCAGTGGCAGCCAGGGAATTGCAAATTAAAATAATAATGAGATATTACTCTACATGCAACAGATTGGCAGAAGTTAAAAAGAATGATATTACCTGTTGCAATTTCATGCATTACTTGTGAAAATGTGAACTGTCACATTTTGAGAAAAACAAATGCCAAGCAGCATCCATTAAAATAAAGAATCCTCATACCCTTTAACCCAATGATTGCACTCCTGGGATTGTAGTCAGTAAAAATAAAATAATCAATATGGAGAGCTATATGTAAAATTGTTTATTGCAGAATTATAGTAGCAAAAACCTAAAAACAAAGTGAATATACATCCATACGGGAATGGCTGAATAAATGTGTGTGTATTTGCATCATAAAATACTATGCAGTTGGCCGGGCGTGGTGGCCCATGCCTGGAAACCCAGCTCTTTGGGAGGCTGAGGCAGGTGGATCATTTGAGCCCAGGAGTTCAAAACCAGCCTGGGCAACATAGCAAGACCTCGTCTCTACCACAAATATAAAAATTAGCTAGGCATGGTGGTGCACGCCTATAGTTCCAGCTACTAGGGAGGCTGAGGTGGGAGGATCACTTGAGCCCAGGAGGCTGGGGCTGCAGAGAGCCACGAACACATCATTGCACTCCAGCCTGGGTAACTGAGTGAGACCCTGTCTCAAAAAAAACAAAATACTATGCAGTTACTAAGAAGAAGGAACTAGAGCTACTGCATATGAATTGGAAGGATTGCTACAAGGTGTCGAATGAGAAAAGCAAGATGCCAAGAATGGTGTATGTTATGGTTTCCAGTAATAAACAGTATTCAGTCATGCATCACTTAAGTATGGGGAAGCTTTCTCAAAATGCACTGTTAAGCAATTTTGTTGTTACGTGAATATCATAGAGTGTACTTACATAAACCTAGGTGGTAGAGGCTACTACTGCACACTTAGGCTATATGGTATGGTCTGTGGCTCCCAGGCTACAAACTTGTATAACATGGTATTGTACTGAAAACTATAGACAATTGTAACACAATTACGTACTTAAACATACAAAACGTGCAGCAAAAATACGGTACTATAATTCTTTGTTTCTTTGGGGCCACTGTTGTATATGTGGTTTGTCATTGACTGAAATGTGGTTATGCAGCACATGACTGTGTATGGATGAGTGTGTGTGTGTGTGTGAGTGTGTGTGTGTATGTATGTGTAAACATGTATATTTGTGTACAAACTTCTATTTGTTTATAATTACATGAGTTTGGGAAAAAAGTTTGGAATGCTCTACATTGGATTGTTAACAGGAATTTTGTCGAGTTGGGTATGAGGGTGTGAGATTTGGGTAAAATCTGAAAGGAGAAGGGTAGAAGAAAAATTGGATCTAATTTTTTTTAGCTACCATAATGATATTCTGTTAATATATTTTCATATTAATATGTATATGAATACATTATATGCATATATACCTAAAATATAATACACACGTATAATATACATGTATATACATGATATAATATACATGAGAGGAGAAAAAGCTAGAGTTGAATCCATATCTACATATTTGTAGAGATGCACATGATATGGTGTTAAATTTTAAAAAGGTAGTAATGTGTAAGTATGATTCTATTTTGTCAAAGCAAACACGTACAAACAAACTTCTATAGTTGTGGTCTCCATAAATGCTTGTAATATTGAATGAGCTATGAAAAAGGTGTCAAAGAATAAATGCCAGTGTGTTAATGTGTGTTAACTCAAAGGGGATTGAGGTGAGGATGAAATGATGATTAACTTTTTCTTTGCACATCATTGTACCATTTTACTTCTTCAATAAGCCTATATTGCTTTGTAATTTGAGAAAAAAAAGGAAAAAAATATGCGAATTCCATCTAAGGATGTGATATCTTTCAATATCTATTCAGGTCTTCTCTTCCTTTTTTCCTTAAAAGTTTCTTTATCTTTCTTTTCGTTGTTGTTTCTTTCTTTTTTTTTTGAGACGGAGTCTCACTCTGTCGCCCAGGCTGGAGTGCAATGGTTTGATCTCGGCTCACTGCAACCTCTGCCTCCTGGGTTCAGGTGATTCTCCTGCCTCAGCCTCCCTAGTAGCTGGGACTACAGGCTTGCGCCACCATGCCTGGCTAATTTTTTGTATTTTTAGTAGAGACGGGGTTTCACTGTGTTGGCCAGGATGGTCTCGATCTCCTGACCTCGTGATCCACCCACCTCGGCCTCACAAAGTGCTGGGATTACAGGCGTGAGCCACCGTGCCTGGACTGTTGTTGTTTATTAATCAATAACCAGTGTTTGAGGTTTATCACATCTTTTTCGGCATCTGTTGAGATGATACTCTGATTTTTCTCTTTTAATCAATTAATGTGATTTTTCTCCTTCTTATCTATATTCTCCCATGTGATAATCTCACCTCGTCAGTGGCTTTGAACAAGATACATACACCAACAATTCCCAAACATGTATCTCCAGCCCAGACCTCTCTTCCCAACTCCAGACTCTGGATAACTGTCTACTACCATCTCTGCTTGAATGTGTAATTGACATCTTGGACTCAGCGTGTCCAAAATGGAACTCTTGACCACATTCCTCCATCCCAAATCCCACCAAACCTTACATGACCTTGGGGGAAAAGCTCATGCAGGAACCTGCAGCTGCGCTATCTTAGTTGAGGGCACTTCATCCAACTAGTTGATCAGGCCAGAAAACATGGATCATCTGTGACTTTCCTCCTCTCACACCCTATACTCAATGCATCAGGGAAATCCTGCTCCTTCTACCTTCAAAATACATTCAGAATGGACAGCTTTAATCATCTCGACTGCTTCCATTATAGTCACCATCTATCCTCTCTTGCCTAGATCACTGATCTCCCTGGCTCTATTCTCACTCCTCCTAAAGTTATTCTCAATAAGGCACCCAGAATCAAGCACTTTCATAGACACATTAGATCATATCCCTCCTTTGCTCAAAGCCCTGCACTTCCCAACTTCTCCCTACACACCTCTCCTGACATTGCCGCATTTTATTTAGAGTAAAAACCAACGTCCTAGGCCAGGCGCGGTGGCTAATGCCTGTAATCCCAACACTTTGAGGGGTTGAGGCAGGCAGATCACCTGAGGTCGGGAGTTCGAGACCAGCCTGACCAGCATAGAGAAACCTCGTCTTTACTAAAAATACAAAATTAGCTGGGCATGGTGGTGGGGGCCTGTAATCCCAGCTACTCGGGCGGCTGAGGCAGGAGAATCGCTTGAACCCTGGAGGCAGAGGTTGCAGTGGGCCGAGATCGAACCATTGCACTCCAGCCTGGGCAACAAGAGCAAAACTCTGTTAAAAACAAACAAACAAAAAAACGGGGTCCTGTGGCTTCTCCACCTCATCTCCTTCCACTCTTCTAACTTACTCTCCCACAACCATTCTGGCTTCCCTGAAGTCCCTTGGACATGCTGGGCATGCTCCCTCCCACCCTGGTGCTTTCACACTCGCTGTTCTTTCTGCTTAGCATACCCTTTCCCTAATAATCTGTTTGGCTAACTCTCTCCTTCTCAATAGTGCCTACCCTGACCACCTTATTCAGTATCCTCCTTCCTTCCCTGATACAACAAATCTGCTTGCCCTGACCCACTTTATCATTTTCCATTGCACTCACATCCCTTTCTGGCATACAAAGGTGTTCACTATATTAAGTTTATCTTCTATTTTCTGTCTTATCTTATTAGAACATCAGCTCCAAGAGGGCAAGAATCCTGTTTTGTTCACTCATGTTACCTGAATGCCTAGAACGGTGCCTGGTACATAAAAGATGCTTAACAAATATTTGTTGAATAAAAAAATGAATTTGTGCATTGCATTGGCTCTGAGTGTGATGTTTCCCTAAACCAGTTCCCCCACTCCCCTACAATTCCTCTCTTATATTTGTTTTAAGCTATGATGTTCTTTACAATTGTTTTTTCTCTTAAATTTGATCCCTGTTGCTTTCTCTCTTTAGGAATAATTCCAAGCTTCTGGTTCATTAATGAAACTTTTTATTATTTCATCACACTGTTTTAGATTTATTTTTTTAAATTTGTTAAAAGGTACAACATTACAGCTAAGTAAGAGGAACAAGTTCTAGTGTTCTATAATACTGCACGATGACTATAGTTAATAATAATATGGTATATAGTTTCAAAGAGCTAGAAAGAGGATATTGAATGTTCTCAACATGAAGAAATGACAAATGTTTGAGGTGATGGATATGTTAACTATCTTGATGTGATCACCACACATTATATATATATTGAAATATTACGATGTACTCCATGAATGTATACAACTATTATTTGTCAAGTAATAGAATAGAATAAAATAAATAATAATAAATGACTATACCTCCCCACCAAAAAAAAAATTCCATGATTTCATAGGATTGGGTGAGGAAGGAAAGGCAGATGCGTGTCTCACTCAACTATTATCATGCAGCCTTGACCTCAGAGAACTGAGTTTGTTGGTGTGAGTCAGTCTCTCTGGGTAAATCTGATGAACTTACGAATCCTGGCTTGGCCACCAGCTACACTTCTCTAGTATCTCCAGCTCCAGCCCCTTGAGAATAACGCTGCCTACATTAACCATGATATTATAAAGTATTTTTCAATTCAGAGAGGAAATGAATTGCATAAATGCTAGATAATAAAAATGAGGTTCTAATGCCTGACATGACAGTTCCTTCCTACTAATCGACTCAATCTTAAAATCAAAGATATCCACCCACATCCTTAGGGAACTCATTGAAAATCTTATGCAGCTGAAAAAATTTCTAATCTTTTTACCATGGCTCTAGTAGTCAATTAAAGACTTTTCAAAATGTAAAATAGGCATTTTTATGTCTGTTTTCAAAGTCACTAAAGACCAGATTTTGACCATTGATGTATATGCTGAATATGCCTGCCCTACGAAAAGAAATTTGGTTAATTTAGGAGTGTGCTAAACTATTTTTATCTAACTGTCCTACCAGCATGGCATTTCTTTTTCTTTTTTTCTTGAGACAGTCTCACTCTGTTGCCCAGGCTGGAGTACCATGGCCTGATCTCAGCTCACTGCAACCTCAGCCTCCCAAGTAGCTGGGATTACATGTGTGCTCCATTGTGCCCAGCTAATTTTTGTATTTTTAGTAGAGACAGGGTTTTGCCATCTTGGCCAGGCTGGTCTTGAACTCCTGGCCTCAAGTGATCTGCCTGCCTTGGCCTCCTAAAATGCTGAGATTATAGGAAGGAGCCGCTGCTCCCAGCCCCAGCATAGCATTTCTAAGCCACAGAAAAATACGCTTTCTTATTCCTTGCTTAAAAAAAAATTACATGCTTAAAGAATCAATGCTTTTGGTTATTTACTATAAAGTAATTTTGTGCCTATGTTGAATTGGAGGGAGAAGCGTTCATTGTGAGCCCATTTTCCACAGCCAAACGTATTGATACAGAGCTGTGACTAATATTATTTCTAAGAATGTGACTTGCACTTTGACTGCTATCAAACAATGTTGAGAATAAACCTTATCATCTGAGTCAGCACCCACCTGTCAACAGAGGACAGGATAAACCAGTTTTTCCAAATCTAAGGTTTCACCAACAGACCCTAGCCCTAGTCTGCTGCTAACAGTCCTATCACTTTCTCTCACCTTCTACAAGTTACTCCAAATAAGAACTCTAGTGTGTAAATTATTGATATAAACCGTTAAGGATAAATGGTTCCTATTATTTTTGGAAAACCTATGGGGCAGGTGATTCTTTTCTTATTTTGGAGTTTATCTCATTGTTCTAACACCCTGATAGTAAATAAGTTTTTCCTTATGTTCCTCCAAACTCTTCAACTTTGCTGTAAACACATTTTCTCTTAATCAAAATTATTGAACATGGAAAATCATTGCTCATTATCCTCTGTATTGTTCTTGGGGATAATACATAAGTTCTGTCTTTGGTCTGTTCTATTTTAACATTTACTTGTGAAAAAATGGAAACTTACTTTTCATTTCTCATTATTTTTGGATCCTATTCAAATGTTCCATGTGACAACTGAATTGTGGTGGCCAAAATGGGATCCCATTTACTAGATCTTTGTGGAGATGGTGGCACTTGAAAGATTGAAACAATAAGAGAAATTAAACTGGAAGTGACAGATTTAACTGTCTAACATTTTTGAACTTTTGTACCATGGAAATCAATAAAGTTGGCTGGGAAAGTATTTGTATCATGTATAACAGTTAAAAATTCATATCTGGCTGGGTGCAGTGGCTCACGCCTGTAATCCCAGCACTTTGGGAGGCTGAGGCGGGCAGATCACCTGAGCTCAGGAGTTTGAGACCAGCCTGACTAGCATGGTGAAGCCCCGTCTGTACTAAAAATACAAAAATTAGCCGGGCATAGTGGCAGGCGCCTGTAATCCCAGCTACTAGGGAGGCCGAGGCAGTAGAATCACTTGAACCTGGGAGGCGGAGGTTGCAGTGAGCCGAGATCGCACCATTGCACTCCAGCCTGGGCGACAAAGCAAGACTCCGTCTCAAAAGACAAAAAAAAATTTCACATCTATACTATCTAAAAAATTCACTCATATATATATGAAAAGTTGTCTATATATAATATTCAATTATTAATGAATACTTTCGCAATAAGATGTTATTTATTTTTTTAGAGGGGTCTTGCACTGTGGGCCAGGCTAGTGGCATGATCATAGCTCACTGGAGACTAGAACCTCTGGGCTCAAGTGATCCTTCACCTCAGCCACCCAAGTAGCTGGGACTACAGGCATGAGCCACTGTGCCAGCTCATGAGATGTTATTTTCAATTAAAACAATTTTTTGGCTGGGCATTGTGACTCACACCTGTAATCTCAGCACTTTGGGAGGCCGAGGCAGGTGGATCACGAGGTCAGGAGTTCGAGATCAGCCTGACCAACATGGTGAAACCCTGTCTCTACTAAAAATACAAAAATTAGCCGGGTGTGTTGGTGGGTACCTGTAATCCCAGCTACTTGGGAGGCAGGAGAATTGCTTGAATCTGGGAGATGGAGGTTGCAGTGAGCCAAGATCACACCACTGCACTCCAGCCTGGGTAACAGAGCAAGAGTCTGTCTCGGAAAAATAAATAAATAAAATAAAACAATTTTTTTTAGTAACATCATGACTCTAGCACATACATGAATGGACAATACTCTTATTGGCCAACATCCACTTTTCCTCAAAATCTAGTGGACATGTCATGTCTTGAAAGCACTGGACAAATCCTTGGGAAAATAAGCTCCTCTTCAAACCCCATTATTCTATATTCCACAATTCTACAAGGAATTCCAATCTGTGTGATTCCACAATCCCACACTGTACTGTCCCTCTTATAGCAGTCATTACATTACACTGAAATTTTTTATGACTGTCTTCCCTAGTAGAAATGATCATCTTTATCAGGAGGTGGCAGATCAGGGACCATGTAGTCGCTTCATTCTTTTTTCATGGTCTAACATGACGCCTACTACATGCAATAGATGCTCCGACACTGCTTATAGAATTAATGAGTTTATGTTAAAACAAACGCAAATAGTAATTACAGAATATGGAAAAGATCTCCCTCCTTAAACTTCCAAAGACATGCCACGTGATGCAATATTATTTTGCTCAAGAAGACTTTAATACCATCGACAGACATGCATTTCTTTTCCTATGAATTAAAAAGTTATAAGTATTATTATAAAGATATTAACAATATAAATTCTCCTGAGATTAATTTATGAATTCTCTATAAGGCCAGTCAGAATATAGGGCTTTTAAAAACTTGATGAAGTTGCTCTAAAGTTCATATAGAAAAGCAAACATGGATGCAGAGCCAGAAAAAAAAATCTTCAGATAAAAAGTAACCACGAGGGGAAATATCTCTATCAAATATTTAAATGTATCATTATATTACAGTAATTAACATTCTATAGACCAGTATGGAGACAGAAAGATTCTATTAAATAAACTGAATGGAAAATTCAGAAAGAAACAAAAGTACATATGAACATTATTTTAAGATAAAGCTGGCTTCTCAAATGGTGGTAAAAGATGGCCTTTTCACCCTTTTTCATACTTCATCAATAAGGTACGTTGTGAAAATAGAAAGCCATTTGACAAAGGTCACCGGGCTCTCTACATCGCTTCTTTCAACCAAAGGAAATTCAATGGCTCGACCTCTCAAAGAGATGCCATAACAGCAACAACAATCCTAGAATTGGATTTTTTAAAAGTTTGAATGGGGAAGGGCATACTAAATAATGACAAGAAATTGAGACACTACTAATGATAATGCTGATTATTTAAATTTTTTTTTAAAAAAACCCTGAAACTGTGGCTGGGCACTGTGGCTCACACCTGTAATCCTAGCACATTGGGAGGCCAAGGCGGGTGGATCACCTGAGGTCAGGAGTTCGAAACCAGCCTGGCCAACATGGTGAAACCCTGTCTCTACTAAAAATACAAAAAATTAGCCAGGTGTGGTGGCACATGCCTGTAATCCCAGCTACTTAGGAGGCTGAGGCAGGAGAATTGCTTGAACCTGGGAGGCAGAGGTTGCAGTGAGCTGAGACTGCACCACTGCACTTAAGCCTGGGCAACAAGAGTGAAACTTCATCTCAAAAACAAAAAACAAAAAAACCTGAAACTTCCATGCAGAAAAAAAAAAAAGTTCACAAAAAACAAGCACAAAAAACTTGTGTAGACAAAATCAAAAGATAAACAAGAAACAGAAGAAAATTGTTTGCAATATGTGACACAAAAAGGACTAGTCTCTTTTATGTGAAAGGAGTTCTTACCAATCTGCATGGAAAAGATCAGTGACCCAATAGAAATATGGACAAAGGATATGAACACAAAATTCATGGCACAGCAGTGAGTGGCTAATTAATCTATAAAAAGATAATTTAAAAATCAAAATAAAACAATAAAATTACCTATCAGATTAGCATTTATGTAAATTTAATGACATACAGCCTTCACCATGGAGAGGGGAAGTAGATACTAAAGTGTTGATGCAGGGTGAAAAAAATACATAAAATATTTGGAAAAGAATTTGGCAATATTAATTAAAAATTTAAATTAGAACAAACAAGCAAAAATACGATTGGGGATTTTTGTTGTTGTAGCATTGTTTGAAACAACAAATGCTAGAAACAACCCGGATGTCTATCAATAGGGATGGATTAAATTATGATATGGCTTATCCTCTGGTCTGAATATTGATGTCCCCCCAAAATTCGTATATTGAAACTGAAACCCCCAAGGCAATGATATTAGGAGGTGGGGGCTTTTGGGAAATGAGTAAGTCATGAGGAAAGAATTTTTAGAAGTGGGATTAGTGTCCTAATAAAAGAGGCTAAAGGGAGCTAATTAGATCCTTTCATGATGTGAGGACACAGCTAGAAAGCATCATCTATGAACCAGGAAGTGGCCCTTTACCAGACACCAAAACTGCCAGCACTTTGATCTTGGCGTTCCCAGCCTCCAGAAGAGTAGGAAATGCAATTCTGTTATTTGCCAGTTCATGGTATTATAGCAGCCTGAATGAACTAAGACACATTGCAATGGATTTCTATGCAGCAGCTCAGGCAGAACAAGCTAGAACAGAAGGATATGGAAAAGTATCTATTATGTCCTTAAATGGAAAAAAAAAAAAACCCGTCAGGTTCAGAACAGTGGTATAAATTATCCTGTTTGTTTTTTAAAGGGTATGTATCACATGCATACTTTGCACATATTTACATTAAAAACTACCTGGATGGATACGTAATTTATTAACAGAATAAATAAACAATTTATTCTGGAAATGGGATTGAGAGGAACACAATATAAGAAACTTGCTTTTTACTTTATGCTGTTTTCCCTTTTTCTTATTTTTTATTTTTTTTTGAGGCAGAGTCTCGCTCTGTCACCTAGGCTGGGGTGTAGTGGTGCAATCTTGGCTCACTAAGACTTCCGCGTTCCGGGTTCAAATGATTCTCCTGCCTCAGCCTCCTGAGTAGCTGGGATTACAGGTGCATGCTACCACACCTGGCCAATTTTTGTATTTTCAGTAGAGACAGCGTTTCACTATGTTGGCCAGGCTGGTCTCGAACTCCTGATCTCAAGAGATCTGCCCACCTTGGCCTCCCAAAGTACTGGGATTACAGGTGTGAACCATCGCATCCCATCTACTGTTTTCTACTTTTTATTTTTTATGAGTATGCAGTATTTTTGTAAATAAATTTAAAAACATTGTAAAATAACGCTTGTATTTATGTAAGAGTCACTGGAAGCAAAACACTTTGATGATTCGGCAGCATGTGATAAGCCACAGGGCTGGGACTGGGTTGCAGTTGCTGAGGCATTGGCCTTGGTTACAAAATTTAAGGGGTTATCAAAGGCATCAAAGATGAATAATATATATATTTTTCAGATCTTAATTTGTTACAGCACGTTTATTTTCACAGCAAAATTGAGAGGAAGGTGCAGAGATACCCCATATGCTCTTTGCCCTCATACATGCATAGCCTCCCCCATTACCAGCATCCCTCAGGTATACATCAGGGGTCCCCAACCCCGTGGCCGTGGACCTGTACCTGGCTGTGGCCTGTTAGGAGCTGGGCTGCGCAACAGGAGGCGAGCGCAAGTGAACATGACTGCCGGAGCTCTGCCTCCTGTCAGACGGGCAGCAGTAGTAGACTCTGGTAGGAGCACGAACCCTATGGTGAACTGCGCATGCGAGGGATCTAGGTTGCGCTCTGCTTATGAGACTCTAACTTACGCCTGAGGATCTGAGATGGAATGGTTTCATCCCGAAACTACTACGGTTGGGGACCGCTGGTGTACATGTTACAACTGATGAACCTACATGGACACATCATTATCACACATAGTTTGTTTGTTTGTTTGTTGTTGTTTTGAGATGGAGTCTCACTCTGTTGCCAGGCTGGAGTGCAGTGGCGCAGTCTCGGCTCACTGCAACCTCCACCTGCTGGGTTCAAGCGATTCTTCTGCCTCAGCCTCCGGAGTAGCTGGGACAACAGGCCCGTGCCACCACGCCCAGCTAATTTTTGTATTTTTAGTAGAGACGGGGTTTCACCATGTTGGCCAGGATGGTCTCGATCTCTTCACCTCATGATCCGCCCGCCTTGGCCTCCCAAAGTGCTGGGATTGCAGGCGTGAGCCACCGCGCCCGGCCCACCCATAATTTACATTAGGGTTCACTCGTGGTGTTCTACATTTTATGGGTTTGCAAAACTCTATAATGACATATATCCACCATGATAAGATCACACAGAGTAGCAAATGACATATTGCTAGAAGTTAAATGGCTGCTCTTTAAGAAACAGGAAGCTTTGAACAGACTTCTAGAGCCTGAGTGATAACTCTTCATGGCGTGTGCATCGGTTACACCTGTCTCTCCCTTGTTTGAAAGCTCTATTAGCTATTCCTGAGAGACCCCCTTTAATTGCATTGCTTATTGAAGAGAGGTATTTTTTTCTGTATGCACATATGTTTTTGTTTTAATGTTTCATCATAACCTAATGTTCTGGAAGACATTTTAAGCAACAAATTAGAGATCCAAAGTTTAGTTATAATACTTTTACCAATGCAAATAATTCGCTGAGGTGAGAAAAGGGGGCTGTATGATGTATTTCTGTGCAGCTGTATTTTTATGCAGCTGGTATGAAAGTAAGATTTGACATTACGAAGACACTCCAATCCCAGAAATATCAAGATTTAACGGATGTTTGCATTTACAATCACAAAATTAACATACTTGCTATGTGTTTGTTTCCTTTG
This sequence comes from Symphalangus syndactylus, assembly GCF_028878055.3. Classification (NCBI taxonomy): domain Eukaryota; kingdom Metazoa; phylum Chordata; class Mammalia; order Primates; family Hylobatidae; genus Symphalangus; species Symphalangus syndactylus. The sequence continues at coordinate 32,396,543 of NC_072438.2, forward strand.
CAAGATTATAAGCTCCTCAGTTCCACTGTTGTTTCTCCCTCATCTCTGTGGTTCTAGAATCCAATATGGCACTTGGTATATTTACATGCTCAGTAAATAAAGTGGCATGAATGACTAAAGGCAAGCTGTAAGTTAGACGGGTAACTGACAATACATGTTCAAGTAATTCAGTTGGAATGACAGGTTTGAAGGGATAGTTCCCAATTTATTCTTCCTTGTCCCGTGAATTGTGATAGAGGTGTTTTGCTGCTCAGTTGGAAGAATGTTTTTCTCAAATGCAAGGGGGAACACTTATACATAAATGAATAAAATCTTCTCATTTAAATTGTCTATGAATCTTGGGAACCTGCTCCTACCTCTGTGATACGGAGTAGTTCATAAACAAGTGAGTGAACAAGTAGCAAACAAATATTAACAGGTCATCTTAGAAACGGCTGATGGTCCTTAGGTCTGGAGATTGATATTTCAAGAAAATGTGTGTTGAAGGTTGTGATTCTTTATTGCACACTTGTAGTATATAGGCTAGTAAAATTGTTCTTGGTTTATATGATGAGATTAAATAAACCAATGTTTCATTGTGCTGATCAAAGGACCTTAGCAGTTCTGGGGTTAGGACTAGATCCACTGTCAGCCCACAGGCTTTTCAAAAGAGCAGTCTGTGAGAGGTGTGCCGTGTTATCCATTGCTCTATAACAAACTACCTCCTAAACTTACTGACTTTAATCAGCAACCATTTTATTGTATCTCAGGACTTTGTGTGTAAGGATTTTAGGCAGAGGTCAGTAGAAGAGCTCCATATAGCATCTACTGAAGTCATTTGCTGTGTTCAGATGGAGGCTGGGCTGTCTAGGAGGGTCCAAGATTGCTTTACTCACATGTGGTATCTTGGCAAGTTGAATGAAAAGCTGGGATCAGCTTGAACTCCCCTCCCACAACCACCCCGAGAGTCAACTTGTGGCTTTTCCATCATAGTGGCCTCAGTGTAATTAGTTTCCTAACAGAGCAGCTCAGGGCTGAATGGCCATTTATGACCCAATCTCAGAATTGCATAGTGGCACCTCTAGAAGGAAGGAGTGTCAAGGAATTTGCAGCTTTGTTTAAAAACAGCCATGAGCGTGGGAGTGGGGGGAATTCAAAGGAAAGCCAAATTTATAGAGGAAGGACTGTGTGCCCTTCAGGCTTGATGATGAGGCTGCAAATAGGAGAATGAGAAATAAGGTCAGAAGCTAAGCAGCAAGCGTCAAAAACTATGTGACAGGAGAAAATGCTGGCATCAGGCACTCAGAAGTAAGATCTATGAGCAGCATGTGACGCTGGAGGCTTCCCTTTGCCAGTGGTGCGGGGCCAAGCTGACATGGAGGACACAGGGTGCTATTACTATCGGAGGGGCTCAGATGGCTAGATGGTTGCTTCTTTATGCTTGGACATCAGAGTATGTTTGACAATGTGGTCACCAGAAATCACCATTTCCCTTCTCAGTGATTCAGTCTGTTTCCTGTTCCACGGATCACTTTTCTAAACCCTGACCAGAGATTATCGGGTTATTGGCCTTCCCTTAAGCAGAGGCTTCTGTTCCGTCCCCAGGCCCACCCATCATAGCCTTAAACTTCAGGGGCCATGAGACACAGAGGGTGACCTGGGGTTTTTTGGTTTTTTTAACTCTCAATGGAGCCTCCACTTTCATCAGCAGGTCTCAAATCTGTCACCTGCATTCTGTCTTCCTCTGTTATCCCTCCATACCCTTCAGCTCTCTTTCCTCTTTCAGTCATTCTGCTGTACCTATCACTGATGGAGGGTGTCCAGGTTCTTGGCGCCTTAAACAAAGAATTGGGCAAAATGCACAAACAAAGCAAGCAGGGAATGGTTTTATAGAAAAAGATAGTGTACACGCCACAGTGTGGGAGCAGGCCCGAGCATAGGAGCTCAAAGGCCCGTTACAGAATTTTTTGGGAGTTCGAATACCCCCTAGAGGATTCCACTGCTTACTTCAGTTCGCCTTATGCAAATGGAGAGGATGAAGTAGAGTTACAAAGTCATTTATGGAGTATGCCCTGTGGGGAGGATATTTCCTATTATAGCTGAAGTGTGAATCGGCCTTATGTTCCCTGCCTCCAGACCCTATTTTCCTGCTTATCTCCCCGCCTCAGAGATGTGATCTCCATAAATCTTTATGGAAGGTAGAGAGACAGATGGTCTTTTTTTTTTTTTTTTTTTTTTTTTTTTTTCTGTAACTGCTTCATGCTGCCTTGGGGCGCAGTCCCTACCTCTTGGGGATCATGGAGCTCTCGCCATGTTCTGTCTAGTGGAGGCAGGGTAGCTTCTTGATGTCCAGGGGTGGTGTCTTCACCTGTAACTGGCTAGAACCTTTGTTGCCTGATCATCTAAAGCTTGATGGTCTCTAGGTGAGAGGAAATTAATTTGGTTAAAAGATTTAATGGGAACTTCAGAGGGTGGATATCTATGCTGTCAGAAATGTTTGTTATAGAGATTTGCAGGAGAAAAAACAAAACCTGGTCTGTTCTAGAATCTATGTGTTTCCTTAAAGTCTTAGCACGAGCAACTCCATTTTGGTTTTGTTTGCTTTGGTTTGCTGGGGACTAGTGCATGAGCTCAGTCCAAAACAATGGCCTCCCATAACTGTGTTTAAAAAAATTCCCCTTTTTGGTCAGGCTCTCACTTAGGTGAGAGTGTAACCAAAACTTAGGGCCTTAGCGCCACTCTCTGTTACCATCTTTTTGGGTTTCCGGTCTCAGCATATCATTCATAGGTTATGATGTCCTCATGGTTGCACATTTCATTTAGCTCCTATTATTCCAGTTGAAGAGAGACTATATGACATTCTAGAGATGGCTGCATCCAAGTATTTAAAACCTTTGAGGGAATACAGCATGCCAGGGAGACTATTATTATGACCATTGGGAGGATGATACCAAGAATTTGGATATGTTCCTTACCCAAGGTCTCCATAAATCAAACCTCCTAAAATCAAACAGATCAACGAATGAGCTAGATAAAGAGTTTACTCTCTTGACTAAGCAATTTCGTCGTCAATCTCCTACCACTGAATTTATATAATCTTCATTTGATGTATCTCCCCATAGGCCACAAGTGCCAGCGGCTGCACAGATACATTTCTGTTTAGCCAATTCTATTGTTTAGTGTAACTTTCACAAGAGAATTTAAAGTCTGTTGTGTAACTGTAGCCTTTAAACTAGAATTTGCTATAGAACCTATCATGAGGGATACATTTCTAATCATTGCTTCTTTTACTTAAACCGTGGAAAAAGCACTTAACAAATGATTCCCTTTTAGAAGAGTGAAGACCTTCTGGCAATGTTCTCTTTAACCCATGATGTGGGTTAAGAGGAGTGAACCAATGTTTTGTTTTTGACTGATTATGAGGCAACACATCTACCATTAAAGTTTCTCACCTACATTGGGCCTTCATCTTTTATCTGTCAAAGTAGAAGGTTATCCATGTATAAGGCTGGCTGCAAACTCCTTTACAAATAAAAGTCTACTCCATTAGTGCACACAACAGACCCCTTTTCCACTTCTATTGTTCATAGAGGTATAAGCAAGGAAAAATATTCAAAGATAAGAGTTTCGTGATAGTAGAGGTCTTAACCTGTGAACTTGGGAAATGCAGTTCACATCAAGGATGCCATCCTTTCCTTGGGAGAAATTTCCCTGGTTTGTTTTACCTTAAAGATTCCAATGGGTGCGCAGCTAGCTCCAAGAGTGTGGAGGGAATCTTCTCAGTTGTGAGATCATGAACCCAAATTTCAAGGTCCCAAAATTTTGTTGTAGTGTGGATGGCCTGCCTTCTACTTTACACAGGGTTCTCATAAGACTTTCTCTGAATTGTATCATTTACCAAAAACTCCCCTACAAACAACTCTCAGGAGAGCCGATTGTTAAATTGTCAGGAAGTTTGCAAGCTGGTTGACTTTGTGAGGATAGCTTGAACTTGGTCATAGTGGACTATTTACGGTATGAATTAGCACCCCTGTCCCAGAGCTGGATGTTAAGCACTTACCAGCACACCACTGTTCATGTCTTTATGATTTTATTTTCTCTCCTCTTGCCTGCCCCACCCTCTGTCTAAATTTAATTCAGAATCACTATTTCCACTTACGGTAGAAACATAGAACATTTGCATTTGAAAATACAAAATGGTCAAGAGCAAGTGGTCTCATCTTTCTAAGCTTTCGTCTCCTGTCTGTAAAGTGGTGATAGCAACATCTTCCTCATAGGTTGTGGTGGGATGAGGTGATGTCATACACATCTGGGCTCAGCAAATACTCAATACTCTCTGGCCATATCACTGATCTCCTTCTCTGCATGCACCCAGCCTTGGGTTACTTACTTATCAACCGACACGTTTTGGAGCTGGCATTCTTTGAATAGCTGACACTAATGACTCATCAGTGAAGTGTGTTTTCAGTAGAAAAACGCTCACAACAATCAGTGCACACTCTTCTACATCTGTGATGAACTATGAAAACCAGGTCTCTTTCTGCAAAGCTATACCCTGAGAAGTCGGAGAGTATTCTGAATGTAAATTCTTGGACTGTTATCCATGCTGGACTTATTTTACTTGGCCAAAGTTATTCTTCTGAGAGCACCCACCTGGCATTTGTCTCTATTCAACTTTGCCTTAGTTATGTAGGATCAGCTTTCCTATGTGTTGAGGTCATTGTGCATTGAGGTCAGTCATGAATAGGCTGGGCAACAGCCCTTATCTTCCCTTCTCCAGAGTCTGAAACAATGCATTCCCTCCTATGCATCATCTGACATGGATAAAGGCTGTTAATGTGTTTTGCCCAATGGAATTCATATCTGATTCTCTCTGCAAGAGTGATTTTACATGGAAAAAGAAATATTTTCTACTAGTGCTACTATATTTGATGAGATTAATTGCCCTCTACTTTAAAATATGCATATTTTAATAGCTAACAAGGATCTCAAGGAATACATAAAGTAAAAATAAAAGTCAGAAAAAAATAGAGGTTATTTGTTTGACTTTGGGAAGTGCCAAAGTTCTTTTATTGCTGCTCCATGGTTCCTATGGATCATTTTATTTTAAAGTTAGGTTTACTGAGGTATAATTCACACACCATAAAATTTATTTATTTTAGTGTAGAGTTTATGAGTCTTTCCAAACACATGTGTTGTGTAACCACTACCATAACGAGAAGATGAAACATTTCCATTCCTTCCCCAAACTCCCTAAGGCTTTTTGTAGCCAGTCCCCTTCTGCCAACAACAGGCCCCGGCAACCACTGATCTGTTTTTCTGTGCCTATAGCTTTGCCTTTTTTCTGGGAAGTCATACTAATAGGAATCATACAATATGTAGTCAGACAATATTTTGAGTCTGGCTTTTTTTTACTTAACTAATACATTTGAGACATTGATATGGTTTGGATTTGTGTCTCTGCACAAATATGTCGAATTGTAATCCCCAGTGTTGGGGAAGGGCCTGGGGAGAGGTGATTAGATCACAGGATCGGATTTTCCCTTTGCTATTCTCATGATAGTGAGTGAGTTCTCACGAGATCTGATTGTTTAAAAGTGTGTAGTACCTCCGCCTTCTCTCTCTCTCTCTCCTGCTCCACCATGTGAAGATGTACGTACTTGTTTCCCTTTCACCTTCCACCATGATTGTAAGTTTCCTGAGTCCTCCCCAGCCATGCTTCCTGTATAGCCTTCCTGCATAACTATGAGCCAAGGAAAGCTTTTTTTTTTTTTTTTTTTTTTTGAGACAGAGTCTCGTTCTGTCGCCCAGGCTAGAGTGCAGTGGCATGATCTTGGCTCACTGCAATCTCCGCCTCCTGGGTTCAAGCAATCCTCCTGTCTCAGCCTCCCGAGTAGCTGGGACTACAGGCGCCCACCGCCATGCCCAGCTAATTTTTGTATTTTTAGTAGAGACGGGGTTTCACCATATTGGTCAGGCTGGTCTCAAACTCCTGACCTCAGGTGATCTGTCCGCCTCCGCCTCCCAAATTGCTGGGATTACAGGCATGAGCCACCGCACCCGGCCTTCAGGTAGTTCTTTATAACAATGTAAGAATGGAATAATATAGATGTATTGATGGTATACTGGTACTAGAGTTGGTTTTTTAAAATTGCTAAATAGTATTTCATTGTATGAATGTACCACAGTTTGTTTATCCATTCACCAGTTGAAGGGCATTTGGGTTGTTTCAAGTTTTTGGCTATTATGAATAAAGTCACTATAATAAATATCTGCATACAGATTTCTGTATGAACATAGCCTTTCATTTCCTGGGAGTAAATTCTGTGGACCATCTTCTTTGCCCCTACCCAAACTCCTGTGACTCCCCCATCGTCCTCAGGAACCACCATCCTGGGGAACTGAGTACTGTTTTTACTTCCAGCAGAGATGTGTGAGTTCTGGTGCCAAGAAGCAGTTTCACTTTTTAGGTTTCTGGACAACAGACATATATACCCTCTATGGAGATAGAGAAATAAATAATAAGCAGGTAAATAGATGGGTGATAGACTGCGGGAGAAGTGAGGAAAAACAAGGCCAGTAAGCATGAGACAGGACTTCTACATCAGGTGCTGTAATTAAGGGCTTCTTCTTAATTAGCAGCCCAGCTGCCTATAAAATTGAATTGTGCTTCTCTGCTTATAAACTGGAATCATGACTCACTGAATTATGATTTGCTTAAATCCACTCTTACCATTTGTGCATATGAGCTGATGTATTGCAGCTGATATCTGGACTCAAATGAGATGATTAGGAGGTCTCTGGTCATCAGAGATTTCTATTAATTCTGTTTGAATAACTGTAATAGCAACACTTACGAAGTGCCTGCTGTGTGCCAGATACTGTTCGAAGGACTTTACATATGCTGACTCATTTAATACCCATGACAGCCTTAATGCTAGTGATTTTTCCTACTTTACAGATTTTACAGAATTTGAGGCACAGAGAGGTTACATATAGACAGCAAGGGGCAAAGTTGGAATAAAAAACTCAGGCCATTATAAGCCAGACACTTGACATCTCTTTTTTACCTTCATCCTAGCCTAACAAGGTGACTTCTTATTATCCCTATTCTACAGATGAGGGAATTGAGACTCAGAGAAATTAAGTAACTAGGTCAAGGTCCTCCAGCTGGTCGGTCGCGGAGTTGGGAATGGAATCCAAGTTAGTCCACGTGCTGTCCATCACCTCTCCCTGCCTCTAATAAAATCGCTTGGTTTGCCTTGGAGTTGACCTAAGTTAAGAGGCTGTCGAAAACATGAAATGAAGATGAATTTGTCTGAGTCTCTGTTAACCTTGCTGCCCAGGCTCAGCACATGCTGCCTGAGTGTTTCTGCTGGGAGCTTGCTCCATGCAGCCTGCTGGCCCCAGAGAGGACCTCTCTGGGGACCAGGAGGTGTATGGTAAAAGCCTTCTGATTTTTACTATGACTTTTCTCAAACAATAAACTCCCTTTAGGGAAGTTGGGAGAGAACAAAAAATAAATACTGGTTAACGGTATATTTACAATAGATGTCCTTTTGCATTCATTTGACTCAAATTTCCTTAATAGGCTGCTTATTCTGGGCTCCATGCTTGCTCTAATTAGTTTTTTCATCATGCAATGGTTGTTGGTCTCTGGAGGGAGAGGGAGCCTGCAAACATGAGCAACAGCTATGGTTATAGAACTGCCAAATAAGCCCGTCATTCATTCCCTTGACTGTGCTCTGTGTGGCAAACGTGAAGGCCAGCCTTCCCCTTATCAATCTTACCTCCCATGCAAATGCCCTGACATGCAGGGTGCTTTGGTTTTATTTGTTTTATCATTATTGGGCATCTTCTGTGTGCTAGTTCTGTGTTCAGCACTTTTGGACGTTCGCTATCTCCCGTGCTCACAACAGACTTTATGTACATGTCTGTCTCCTTCATAAATGATGGGCTCCTGAATTTAGGGAAATATGTCATTAAGGATGAATTGGATCTGGTTTTCTATCATCCAGGAGCCCCTAGTTTAGTAGGAGAAACCGACATATATATAAATAATCCGAATACATGGCACACTATGATAATGCCATAATGACTATAACAGTAATAGTTACCATTTAAGGAAAATGTATCACAGTCCTGGTACTGTGCCAAGTCCTGAATGTGTTTCTATGCTTCTTTAATCCCCAGTGAAATTGAGGCTGTATCAGTTATCTAGTATCACAATAATGCTGTGTAACAACCATAAAACTTCAGTGGCACACAACGTTTATTTTTGCTCACAAGTCTATGTGCTGGCTGGCAGCTTCTGCTTCTGGGGTAGCTGGCTGTGGGCTGAGGCACCTCAGCTGGGTTCTCTTGTGCATCTGGGCAGCTGGAGGCTGGCTGGTGCTAGGAGGGTCTCAGATGAAACAGTTTGCCTCTGTTTTAGGAGATGTCTCCTCCAGCAGGCTAGCTCTGGCTTATTCTTTTGGCAGAGGCAGGATCCCTAAGGGCACAAAGTATACAAGCCTCTTGAGGCCGAGACTCAAAATGGGCACACTGCCATTTCTGCTGAACATTTGTATTTGGCCTAAGCACATTTAAAAGGGTAACTCAGTTTCAGGGAATGGGGCAATACACTTGGCTTTTTGATGAGAGGAGCTGCAAAATTATGCTGTAAAGGGCCTGGATACCAGAAGGATGAAGAATTGCAGCCATTTTTTGCAATCCACCATGGGTACTATTATCGCTCCCATTTCACAGATAAGGAAACTGAGGCATAAAGAGATACCTAAGCTCACGTAGAAAGTAATGGCAATGTCTATTAATAGACAAAAGACTATAGAATTGTTGCCAAAGGGAGACACTGATGCTTTTATAAAAGACTACCTCCTGTGGAGGAAGAGTGTGGATGAATTTGAACCTTAGAGCTCTAGAGATGCTGTTGATGTCCCGCATCGTGCCAGGGCCACCTCTGAGATCACTGGTAGCTGTAGTGGGTGGTTCCCGCATGCTGCACACTGCTTATTTCATTTTATTATTTATTTATTTATTTATTTATTTATTTATGCGACCGAGTCTCACTCTGTCACCCAGGCTAGAGTGCAGTGGCGTGATCTCAACTCACTGCAAACCCCTGCCTTCCGGGTTCAAGTGATTCTCCTGCCTCAGCCTCCCGAGTAGCTGGGATTACAGGTGCTCGCGACCACGCCTGGGTAATTTTTGTATTTTTAGTAGAGACCAGGTTTCACCATGTTGGCCAGGCTGGTCTCGAACTCCTGACCTCAGATGATCCAAGCACCTCTGCCTCCCAAAGTGCTGGGATTACAGGAGTGAGCCTCCGCGCCCGGCCTGACCGCTGCTCATTTCAAGGGACTCTCTGCTCCTCTGCTTGAGGCTTTCTCCAGTGCCATCGAGGTTTGCTGAGTCTCCTCACAGGGCAGCCTGCAGGTGTCAGACTTAAAGTGCCCAATGGTAACCCTCAAGGGGAATAGGAGCTGGTGAATCAGTACCCCAGCCTCCCCATTCCACAGTGGAGCAATTCTGTGACACATTTTACAGAGTTCCTTGGAAGATCCCTGTAGGGATTGAGCCCCAGATTACTCTGGGCAGTAACTGGCTAATTAACACACACTTTATTGTCTTCCTCTTTCAAATAAGCCACCTACACCCAAGCCCTTGATTCAGGATCTGCTTTTATAGGAAATCAAACTAAGAAACCTTGAAGGATGGCTAAGATATTGACAGATAGAGGGAGGCTGGTGAGTGTTCTAGGTAGAAGCTCTTTTGTACACTTTTGGACATTGTTTCTAAATTTTCTTTGTGCAAATGATACTATATTTGCATAATAACATTTTATTTTAATTTCAGATAATTCCTTTTAAGATTGACTCCCAGAAATAGAGTTAGTGGTTATAGAGTTTAAACATTTCACAGGCTTTTAGCCACTGAAACCTAACATTTAACATTAAAGATTTGCCCAGCAGATATCTCTCTTCTTATTAACTGGAGAAGTTTTTAATTACTGAATTTTTTTTTTTTTTTTTTTGAGACAGAGTCTCACTCTGTCACCCGGGCTGGAGTACAGTGGCACCATCTTGGCTCACTGCAACCTCCACCTCCTGGTTTCAAGTGATTCTCCTGCCTCAGCCTCCCAAGTAGCTGGGATTACAGGAGCCTGCCAACACACCCTAATTTTTGTATTTTTAGTAGAAACGGGGTTTCACCATATTGGCCCAGCTGGTCTTGAACTCCTGACCTCAAGTGATCTGCCTGCCTCAGACTCCTAAAGTGCTGGGATTACAGGCATGAGCCACCGTGCCCGGCCTAATTACTGAAATTTTGAGGGTATGGGGCGTTGCTATTAACTAAGCATAGCACATATGTGCCAATTTAAAATTAAACATTAAACATCCCTATTCTAAAACTCTGTTGGCCTTTCCAGTACCAGGAACTTCTTACTGGCTAGTCTTCCATATAAAACCATAATCTATCCCCATATTCTCCATACTCTTGTCCTTTTTTCCTATCTTCTCTTCTGAACTGTCACAATTTTAGCTGACAGTTCTCAATCCAACCACCCTCCCTTCATAATATTTTCCTAAGCCAAGCAATTCACTTCTCTCTCTATTGCCTTCCATCCAGACAGGCTTTCCACACCTGTAGGCTCATTTTCCATGACCAGAATGGCTCATTAGAATTTTCACTAAACAAAGGGCTGTTGTCTCCCTCAGGGACTCCCACAAAACAAGCCACTGCCAGCTAATGTGTTTGTGGAGATGGGGTGGGAAGGGGAGGGAGAGGAGAACATCAGAAGAGCGTTCAGAGACTTAGTGGCCCTTGCGGAGGGGACAAAATAAATGTGGTACAACTTGAGAATAATCTGGACCATTTTCTGCTCCCTAGAATAGCCACCTCGCAGCCTCTAATTCTGTGCTTTGTTCTTTTGGACCCCGAAAGCTTTTTGGTCTTCAATAATTCTCTATTAAAATGCAAATCCCTACTGGGAGTTAAGCCTTATCAGCTAATAGTTGACTGTCGCAGGAGCATTAAGATCCTGCTATAATGGGGCACAGAATGGCAGAGGGATGGGACCGTACTGTGGAAGGACAAATAGATTCAGGAAGAAAGACAGGGGGTATTTATTAAAGGGGTCATTTTGGGGTCTTTCTTGTATTTTGACCAGAATGAACTTTGCTCACCATTATCCACAGCTGTTTCCCTTGCTTTCTCAAAAACAGTCGTCTTTAAAGGGTTGGTTTTAAATGCCCTTTGACCTGAGTATAAGTTGAATTAAGGAGGAATGCTGGAGCATCTCTGCTTTGCCTAAATTAGAAAGACTAAAAGTAATCTAAGGAAATTGCTACAGAACCCTATCTGCTCTAAATTTAGCTCCCTTTTAATCACATCAGTGTCGTGGTACACACGTGGCTTTTGGTGGCTCAGTGGGTCACAGCAAAGCCTGGATGTGGCCAGGGTGGCGGGTGCATTTTGTCTGTGGTAGGAAAAAGCGGAATTCGTACCAGCAGACTTAGCAATGTGTGCCCCTCAGGAGGGACCAAATCAGAGCATGGATGCACACTGCCAATTTATCCAAACTCTCTGGAAAACTGCAGAGATGCAGCGTGACCTCCACGGGAAATGAAGGTATCCATCAGCTGAGTCCCAGCCTTCCAGCCAGAGCAACTTCTCCGTCACCTGTATCTCTCACACATATGTCTTCTCTCCCCTGCTGGACTGTGAGTGCCCTTGTCTTTGACGGGAGCCAAGCCTACTCCGTCACTGGGGGCAAGTCCAAAATGTTTTCAGAAAAAATGCATCCATAAAGAATAAATGGCAATGCAGGATCATTCCAAAGCAGGGTTGTAAAAATAAGTGCAGTCTTTGCCACTGTCTCATCCCTTTTCCCCAGGTCTGTTTTCCCTTTGCAGCTGTGTAATTCAAAATATTTAACAACCAGGAAGGCACCAGTACTAACCAGAAAAGAACAGGGCTTGCCCGTGAAATCAATCCATGGGGCTCTGGGGCTGCCCATTGTGCAGCATTAACCCTTTAATTCCGGGGGTTCCAAGGGAGGGGCTGAGTTTGCAAAGGCACACCCAGTGGGCTCAGGATAGCATCTGCTCACCCAGCAGTGTAGAAGTATTCCAACATTCATGGTGTTTTCTTGCCTGAGTGCCAGCCCTACCCAATTCCAGGCACCTAGCTCTAATCTCCAATTGTGTGCTGAAGCTGGGCCTAGGGAAGCTCTCTTTGCATGGGGCCTGGATACTTTGATGGGGGCAGGTCATTGAGCTCAATCCTGGGGCAGGCATGGAGGTTGTAGAGAACGGTCCAAGGCCTGGTGGCCCAAGAAGGCAATGTCTGTGCAGCTCTGAGCTGGGCTGTCGGGACAGATTACAGCCTCTCCTCAGATACAGAGGTGTAGTCACTGGCTTTGACACCCAGGAAATTCCCTAATATAGATCTCTTTCTATAGGAAAATGTTTCTTCTGACATTGAGACACAAACTTTCCATTCTATCTTTTTTTTTTTTTTTTTTGCTTAGCCTATTACCACTATTGAAGAAAACAAATACTTTCCCCAGTTTCTACTGTCTCCATGTCTCCCCGCAACCACACACACAAAACAACCCCAAAACAGCTTATCTTTTGGCGAACTCATTTCTGCTACTTCCTGGGGAGAGGAGAGGAACTGTTTTTATTGTATGCATTGGTGGAGGTGGGGAGGGTGGGCTCATTTTTACTCCCTCTGCCCTCATTCATGCCTCCAACTTCTCTGTCTAGTACAGGAGTAGAGAGCTCTGACTCATAAGGTCTTTGAATATAATCATGGACTTGGAGGGGGTGGACACAGGAGGAGAACAAGGAAGTGAGCTATTTTCAGTTTGTCAAAAATCCTAATAGAAAATATAGATTAACACTCTTGTGTGCAACTAGAGAAATTCAACTTGAGCTAGCTTAGGGGAAAAATTGGAGTTAATTGGCTCATGAAATCAATCCACAGAAATAAGTGGGGTGTGCTGAGTCTCAGGGACAGCTGAAGCCAGGGCCCTAAATGTCACCAGGGCATTCTCTTATTCCGCATTTCTCACCTGTGCTCTCCTCCGAGTGTGGGCTCCATGCTGCAGGCCAGTGGTTCTCAGCCAGAGATGGAGAGCTATTTTACCTCCCAGGGGACATTTGGCAATATCTGGGGGACATTTTTGATTGTCACAACTTGGGGAAAGGTGCTACTGACATTCAGTGGGTAGAGGCCAAAACTGCTGCTAAATATCCCACAATGTATAGAACAGCCTCCTAAAACAAAGAATTATCTCACTAAAAATGTCAATAGCAGTTGAGAAAGCCTGCTCTAAAACCAGTGTTTTAGTTTGTTCTTTGCTGCTACAACAGAATACCACAAACTGGGTAATTTATAATGAACATTAATTTATTTGGCTTATATGGCTGGGCGCAGTGGCTCATGCCTGTAATCCCAGCACTTTGAGAGGCCGAGGCAGGCAGATCACCTGAGGTCAGGAGTTCAAGACCAGCCTGACCAACATGCTGAAACCCCCCCTCTCTACCAAAAATACAAAAATTAGCCTGGTGTGGTGGCGGGTGCCCGTAGTCCCAGGTACTCGGGAGGCTGAGGCAGAGGAATCACTTGAATCCAGGAGGTGGAGGTTGCAGTAAGCTGAGATTGTGCCACTGCACTCCAGCCTGGGTGATAGAGCAAGACTCAGTCTCAGAAAAGAAAGAAAGGAAAAGAAAAAGAAATGTATTTGGCTCATAGTTCTGGAGGCTAGGAAGTCGAAGATGGAGGGGCTGCATCTGGTGAGGGCCTTCTTGTTGCGTTTTCTCATGCTAGAAGGCATCACACAGTAGAAGGGCAAGAGAGGGCCAGAGAGGGAGAAAAAAGGGGGCCAAATTTGTACTATGCAGAACCCGTTCCTTCTACAACAGCATTAATCATTCATGAGGGCTCTACCTAATCACCTCTTAGAGGTCCTACCTCTCAGTACCACCACTCTGGGGACCAAGTTTCAACACATGAACTTTGGGGGATAATACAAACTTTAGCAGCCAGCTTTCTCCTGGAAATGTAGTTGCTGGCAGCTCTCAGACCCATATCTAATGGCTTTGGTGACCTAAGGGGGACTGAGACTCATTCACCCTGATCCAAATGTCAAAAATGTCAGGGAGTGTCTCCGATTGGTCCAACTTCATCCAGCGACGCATCCCTAGATTAGTCACTACGTCCAAAAGTTGAATGTTAGAAGGTCATGGAACCCCTTTCCAGGGCCTCATGTTTGGAGTTGGTAAGAAATATTCTCAGAATGAGAAGGGTAAAGGGCAGGCCAGAAAATAGATGACAGTCAGGCCACGATAGCTTCTAGTGAGTAATTTTTAGTTTATTTGGGAGGCAACATCTTTTAGAAGTAGAGATATGAGGCAGCAGGCAAAGAGAAGTGACCTTCAAAGGAGTAAAGTCTGGGAACCATATTAATCAAGAACCCACCACTAAATTACTGCACAGGCCAGGCCAGGAGAAAAAAATTACTCCATACTCTTTTTTTCCCCTCTCTTATTTTTATTTATTTAGTTAGTTAGTGTTTTTGAGACAGAATCTCTCTCTGTTGCCCAGGCTGGAATGCAGTGGTGCAATCTTGGCTCACTGCAATCTCTGTCTCCCAGGTTCAAGCGATTCTCCTGCCTCAGCCTCCCAAGTATCTGGGATTACAGGCACCCACCACTACACCCGGCTAATTTTTGTATTTTTAGTAGAGACAGGGTGTCACCATGTTGGACCAGGCTGGTCTCGAACTCCTGACCTCCCAAAGTGCTGCGATTACAGGCATGAGCCATCGCGCCCAGCCCCCACTCTTCTTATGAAGGCAATTCCTGGGGGACCTGTTCTCCACTCAGAATCCTTGGGTGGTAAATGGCTATTTAGATAAACTAATTACTGCTAATGTTAGCTAGCTAATGAGTTATTCCTTCCAGATGACATAATGCCTAACCCCATTATAATGTGCATATTCTGTCAAAGGTCTCTAAAGGAGGAAATAGTGGTTGAACTTCCAGTCAAGCTTGGTGGGAAAATGTTTTGTTGTGGCGGCCTTCCACTCAAGTCATTAATGCAGGTACCAAGTTACGCTGTGTCTGAATAAGACAGGTTCAAGGTTAACATTTGCTTTTTTTTTTTTTTCAACCCTTATGTTAGATTCACGGGGTACATGTGCAGGTTTATTAACTGGGTATATTGTGTGATGCTAAGGTTTAGGGTACAAATAATCTCATCACCCAAGTACTGAGCATAATACCCAACAATTAGGTTTTCTTTCTGTTTGTTTGTTTTGCCTTTTTTTTTAAGACGGAGTCGTGCTTTGTCGCCCAAGTTGAAGTGCAGTGGTGTGATCTCGGCTCACTGCAAGCTCCGCCTCCCGGGTTCACACCATTCTCCTGCCTCAGCCCACCACCATGCCCAGCTAATTTTTTTGTATTTTTAGTAGAGATGGGGTTTCACTGTGTTAGCCAAGATGGTCTCGATCTCCTGACCTCGTGATCCGCCCACCGCAGCCTCCCAAAGTGCTGGGATTACAGGCGTGAGCCACCGCTCCTGGCTGTTTTGCCTTTTTTTAAAAAAATTATTTTAAGTTCCAGGGTACATGTGCAGGATGTGCAGGTTTGTTACACAGTTAAACGCAACAGTTAGGTTTTCAATTCTTATCCATTTCCCTCCGTCCCTTCCTCCCCCATCTAGTATTCCCCAGTGTCTATTGCAAGGCCAACATTTTCTGAAGTATGTTCTTCGAAACAGGGAGTCCCTGGATGCTAGTAATTGTTATTGAAAATGAAAATTTCTTAATAAAATCCATTAGGGAAATGCTGGTTTAGATGACATTTAGTACAGTTTTTTACTATAGGACTCAGAGCCCTTAACAGAATGGGTGTTGTGACTCTCAACGAAGGAAGAATAATATGTAGACTTCCCAACTTATTGGGCCTAGGAGCCCCTTTGCTGAGGCGCATTTTACATAGGACTACCAGTCCTGTTTTGTCCTTTGTCCTTGCATAATTGCTAAAGGGATTCTCTTTTGTTCCCCAAAGTATATCAGTTCAGAGGGTAAATTTTACGGTGACCTTATTGTAACAGGAGCAAACTTTGGAAAATGCTTTTCTGTTGTTACCTGGATTTCTGGAGAGCAACTTTTTTTTTTTTTTTGAGATGGAGTCTCGCTTTGTCGCCCAGGCTGCAGTGCAGTGGCACGATCTCGGCTCACTGCAACCTGGTCCACCTCTCGGGTTCAAGTTATTCTCCTGCCTCAGCCTCCTGAGTAGCTGGGATTACAGGCACACGCCACCACACCTGGCTCATTTTTTGTATTTTTAGTAGAGATGCCGTTTCACTATGTTGGTGAAACAATGGTTTCCTAGGGTCCCCAGAACACTTCTAAATAATTGATCCCCCATTAAAATCATCATTAGAATCCCAAAACCAAAGCCTAGATTGTTTAAAATTAAACAGACCCTAAGCTGATTACATTATTAAAGTTTTTTTTTTTTTTTTGGTTGTTAAGAGACAGAAGCTAAACCTTAACAGGCCAAAAAAAAAAAAAAAAACAGCTAGTAATTTGGGCAAAAAACTTAGAATCAGAGGACCAGCTTCAGGAACCACAGTCCCCTGATGCTTCCAGGATTTTCTCTCCAACCACAGCTTTTCTCCGCTTTAGCTTCAGTCTTTCCCACCAAGCAACAGAGAGTGGTTTCATGGGAGGAGGAAACAGGACAATGAAATTTTTGTTCTGAAGTCAAACTATGGGACAAAAAAATGATTCTTATAAAACGTTTTCCTTAAAAGTTCCTTAAATCACTTGTGAAGTACAATATGGTTTGATGTATCCAACTCTGAATACATTCAAATGACAGAGGTATGCGGTAATATACAGAACACAATGAAGGATGCACATGCAAAACACACATTTCCAGATTTTTACTTACCTGAAAAAGAGATGAGGCTGGGCGCAATGGCTCTCGCCTGTAATCCCAGCACTTTCGGAAGCCGAGGCGGGTGGGTCACCTGAGGCCAGGAGTTTGAGACCAGACTGGTCAACATGGTGAAACCCTGTCTCTAATAAAAAATATAGAAATTAGCTGGGTGTGATGGCACGTGCCTGTAATCCCAACTATTGAGGGGGCTGAGGCAGGAGAATCTCTTGAACCTGGGAGGCAGAAGTTGCAGTGAGCCAAGATCATGCCACTGCACTCCAGCTTGAGCGACAGAGCAAGACTCTGTCTCCAAAAAAAAAAAAAAAAAAAAAAGGCAGGGAGATGAAAGAATAAAAAGGAAGACAGCAGATGGTTTCTCCTAGCCACAGTCAGGGCGAAGGGCAGTGTTAATTCTTCAGTGTCATGTTCTCACTGGGGCGTGTCTCACTGAAGGGAAGGCTGGGAGGAGTCGCCTGTGCTGTTTTGACTGTGTTTGTTGATTTCCTCTCAATTCTCTAAATTCCATCACTCTCACTATGGAATCTTGGAAAAACTGACTTAACCTTTCTGTACCTCAAATATAAAATGAGGGAATGATAGAACATACCTCATAGTTTTATTGTGACGATAAAGTAGAATAATACAAGCAACGTATTTAGAACAGTACCAGGCATCTTTAAGCACCATGACTACTACAACTGTTTGCACTATAATAAAACCATAGGGCCTCTGCTCTCTGGGGAGTTTTATTTTATTGGTTTTCTTTTTTTCTTTCTTTCTTTCTTTCTTTTTTTTTTTTTTTTTTTGAGATGGAGTCTCACTCTGTTGTCCAGGCTGGAGTGCAGAGATCTCATCTCACTGCAACCTCCATCTCCTAGGTTCAAGCAATCCTCTTTCATCAGCCTCCTGAGTAGCTGGGACTACAGACATACACCACCATGCCCGGCTAATTTTTGTATTTTTAGTAGGGAGGGAGTTTCACGATGTTGGCCAGACTGGTCTGGAACTCCTGGCCTCAAGTGATCCACCCGCCTCGGCCTCCCAAAGTGCTGGGATTACGGGGTTGAGCCACCACGCCCAGCCTGGTTTTCATTTTCTGTGTTTTCTCCTCACCCCCAGTTTTTGTTTTGTTTCTTTGGTTTTTAGTCAACCTTCTGACTGGTTTGCACCTTATGAAGAGAAATATCTTGTTTTTGTTTGTTTTGTTTTGAGACAGGGTATCACTATGTGGACCAGGCTGGACTAGAACTCCTGGGCTCAAGGCAATCTTCCCACCTCAGCCTCCTGAGTAGCTGGGACCACAGGCTCACACCTCTATACCTGGCTAGAAAGCTGCTTTTGATTCTTTCTTCAGAAGTCATACTCCATTATCACTCATTCAACAGATATTTATTAAGTAACTCCTATGGGCCAGGCATAATTCAAGGTGCTTCAGATGTAGCAGAAAACAAATCGACACAAATCCCCGCCCTCGTGGTCTTATGTCCCCATGGGAGAAGGGAAATATGAAGGAAAAAATGTCAAGCGTCTCCTGCTCCCCAGCTTATACTTAAAATTACATTGTGTTTCTCCCCTTCTCCTGCTGCAGCTTACGCTTATTTATTACAATTTTTTATTTATTTATTTTTTTTGAGATGGAGTCTCGCTCTGTCACCCAGATTGGAGTGCAGTGGTGCGATCTCCACTCAACGCAAGCTCTGCCTCCCGGGTTCACGCCATTCTCCTGCCTCAGCCTCCCGAGTAGTTGGGACTACAGGCGCCCGCCACCATGCTTGGCTAAATTTTTTATATTTTTAGTAAAGACGAGGTTTCACCGTGTTAGCCAGGATGGTCTCAATCTCCTGACCTCATGATCCGCCCGCCTCAGCCTCCCAAAGTGCTGGGATTGCAGGCGTGAGCCACGGCGCCCAGCCCTTTTTACTTTTTTTTTTTTTGGACAAGTCTTATTTTATTCAGATAGCAGTCTGATCACACATGGTCAAAGAACACTCAGATAATAAATCACATATAATCAGATGTTAAAGACTGGTTTTCAGCCAGGTGTGGTGGCTTACAACTGTAATCCCAGCACTTTGAGAGGCTGAGGTGGGTGGATCACGAGGTCAGGAGTTCAAGATCAGCCTGGCCAATATGGTGAAACCCCATCTCCACTAAAAATACAAAAATTAGCTGGGCGTGGTCATGCACACCTGTAGTCCCAGCTGCTCAGGAGGCTGAGGCAGGAGAATTGCTTGAACCTGGGAGGCAGAGGTTGCAATGAGCCGAGATTGCGCCAGTGCACTCCAGCCTGAGTGACAGAGTGAGATTCCGTCAAAAAAAAAAAAAAAAAGATTGGTCTTTAAACATTATAACCATTCATGCCTCACCTGGCTAGACACAAAACCACATCCACACCTCAGCGACCACCAAACCGTTCAGCACAGCTTCCTTAACTGTGAGCTGTTCGAAGCTACCATTCTGAGCACTATTGACTATTGTTTTCAGGCTCTGACTAGCTCTAGGGATCTCAACAGGGGTGGGAGGAACCAGCTCAACCTTGGCGTAGTACCAAAATGTGGCCAATCCAGGCTTTGCTTAAGTCACAGCAGCATTCACCAGTGCCTGGGCCTTTTCTGCAAGGTTACAGACAAATTGGGCTATAGTTCTGGGATGGAAAGTTCATCGCCCCGAACAGCCGGCTGAATGTCTATCTGTAACTTCTTGATACCATCTGCTTGCTGTAAACTTTTCCTTTGAAAACAAGGTTTTTCCAAGGGAAAACAAGGTTGAAACCAAAAGGTTTATTTGCAAATACCCTGGGTTTTCTCAGAAAGAATTTCAGGCAGCTTCCTTGCCCTTTGGCCTCATTGCTTACAAGTGACTTTTTCCTTTGCTGCACGTGCTATGATATTTTTCTCTGTTTCCCTTTCTTTCTTTTTCTCTTTCTTTCTTTCTTTCTTCCTTTCTTTCTTCCTTTCCTTCCTTCCTTCCTTCCTTCCGTCTCTCTTTCTTTCTTTCTTTCTTTCTTTCTTTCTTTCTTTCTTTCTTTCCTTCCTTCCTTCCTTCCTTCCTTCCTTCCTTCCTTCCTTCCTTCCTTCCTTCTTTCCTTCTCTCTCTCTCTCTATTTTTTTCAGGGTCTCAGTCTGTTGCCCAGGCTGGAGTGCAGTGGCGCACAATCTCAGTTCACTGCAACCTCCACCTCCCAGGCTAAAGTGATCCTCCCACCTCAGCCTCCCAAGTAGCTGGGACTACAGGCATGCGCCACTATGTCCAGCTAATTTTTGTATTTTTTTGGTAGAGACAGGTTTGCACTGTGTTGGCCAGGCTGGTCTCAAACTCCTGACCTCAATTGATCCACCTGCTTCGGCCTCCCAAAGTGCTGGGATTACAGGTGTGAGCCCCTGCACCCAGCCATGCTGTGATATTTTTTCCTTGGTGCTAGTTCCCTTTCTTAAGCTGGAATTCCATCTCCCACTTGGTCCTTTCAGAGTCCCTTCTTTTGATGCAGGCAACAAATCCTAATTTAGCATCACTTGTGATTGTAATTAATGTGCTGTTTACTCCCTCTTCCAGATCATTAATGAAGATGTTAAATGAGACCAGAATGAAACCGTGTCCCCATGGCATTCTGCTAGACACCTTCCAACAACTTGACACTCTGCCATTTGCTGTTTCATTACCCTTTGTTTACCTTGTGAGCTCAGGCCCTTGCTTTTGAAGGAGGCAGAAAGCTTGCTATTTCTACTGCTGCATAGATGCCACTTAAAGGGTGGGGATATTAAAACCTGGCAGATTGTAAATGCATCCTTTTGAGTTTGAATTAAATGTGGATTATGAATAGAGTATTGTCAGTAAATACTGTTGCTCTCCCTCCTCTCAGATGCCTTTGTTTGCTCTTGACTTTCTGCAGCTGTTGTCTTTCTGGGAGCAGAGAAGGGTAGCTGTTTGCTGTATGCAAAGATATTGCTTGGATCAGCTTAACTACAAGTGTAAAGTTACACTGTTGCATGTGAAAGATGTGGTAGATGGATTGCATTCATGGCTCTAGTTTTTCTCTCCTCCCCATATCCATGCCCTTTACTGATGTAACTTTGCAGTACACTCCCAACTCTGACTCTGCCCAGCCGTGTGACTTTCTTTGGCAAATGGGATTTTAGCAGACATAATGCGAGTGTAAGCTTGGAAAGAAGCGCTACGTGTCTGCTGGCACTCCTGAGCCTCCACTATTGCTATGAAAACATGCCTGGGAGAGCCTGCTGGAAGACAGTACCCAGAGCAGTGCCCCAGTCTCTCCAGTTGACTAGCCAGGACCAGCCTAGATCTTCTGACAACTGGATGACCTTCAGATATGGGAGTGAAACCAGCAGAACTTGCAAGCTGACCACCACCAGATGCATGAGCAACAAGTATATTGCTTATGAGGTCTTGTTTGTTACACAGCATCAGCTATGGCAATAGATAGCTGATACAATAGCACACATTTGGAGCTTTATGGACTGGGAACTCATTGATCTTCCAAAGATTTTCCACATGGTAGGTCCCTGACACGATCCTTTACAAGAAATGAGAAGGAAAAGTTTTCTAAATAGAGATTCAGAAGGACAAACAGGCTCTAGTGTCTACAGTAACCTTCAAGAGACAAGGAGCAAGGGAGAAAAAAGCCTCCATGGAGACTTCCAGAATTTGCAGGGCACTAAAAAAACTCCTTTTTCCTTTCTCTTTCTCTCTCTCTTTTGAGTAAAACAAGGTCTCACTGTACTGCCCAGGTTGGTTTCAAATTCCCGGGCTCAAGTGATCTTCTGACCTTGGTCTCCCAAAGTGGAGATCCCTAGGATTATAGGCATGAGCCACTGCGCCTGGCCTTCTTTTTCCAATGAAGACGGAAAAGAGAAATGAAGGGTGACCTAATAATTAGAATGCACTGACTCTCCCATAACCCTAGGCACTGGTTTGCTGTTTCATTTTCAAATATTTGCCTCAGGAAACAGTCACCTCACTCAGGCTACAGCCGAAAAATACTCCTTTGGTTTATGGCAACGCCATTGTTACAGGAAAGGAGTTCTGATCCAGACCCCAAAAGAGGGTTCTTGGATCTCTCACAAGAAAGAATTCAGGGTGAGTCCATACAAAAAAGTGAAAGCAAGTTTATTAAGAAAATAAAGGAATAAAAGAATGGCTGCTTTATAGACAGAACACGCAGAGGGCTGCTGGTTGACTATTTTTATGGTTATTTTTCCATC
Organism: Symphalangus syndactylus; assembly: GCF_028878055.3. Taxonomy (NCBI): domain Eukaryota; kingdom Metazoa; phylum Chordata; class Mammalia; order Primates; family Hylobatidae; genus Symphalangus; species Symphalangus syndactylus. The sequence goes on from NC_072438.2 coordinate 32,418,699, forward strand.
ATATGCTAAACAAGGAGTGGATTATTCATGCCTCTCCTTTGTAGACTATATAGGGTAAGTTCCTGAAGTTGCCATGGCATCTGTAAACTGTCATGACACTGGTGGAAGTGTAGTAGTGAGGATAACCAGCAGTCACTCTCATGACCATCTTGGTTTTGATGGGTTTTGGGTGGCTTCTTACTGCAACTTGTTTTATTACCAAGGTCTTTATGACCTGTGTCTTGTATCTCCTATCTCATCCTGTAACTTAGAATGCCTTAACCGTCTGGGAATGCAGCCCAGTAGGCCTCAGCCTCATTTTACTCAGCTCCTATTCAAGATGGAGTTGCTCTGGTTCACAGGCCACAGACACTGAGACAGGTGGCCTTATTAAGGTGGGTAAAGCCTGGAAAAAAGGAGTTTGTACTCCTTACTCTGAGTGGAGCCACACACTTCTTAAGCGCACAAGCTTCCGAAGACACAGCCTCTCATTGCTTCCTGGGGCTTTCTTTCTTTTTTTCTTTTTTTGGAGACCGAGTCTGGCTCTGTCGCCCAGGCTGGAATGCAGCAATCTCAGCTCACTGCAGCCTCTGCCTCTGGGGTTCAAGTGATTGAATCTTGCCTCAGCCTCCTGAGTAGCTGAGATTACAGGCATGCGCCACCACGCCCAGCTAATTTTTGTATTTTTAGTAGAGACAGGGTTCCACCATGTTGGTCAGGCTGGTCTTGAACTCCTGGCCTCAAGTGATCTGCCCACCTTGGCCTCCCAAAGTGCTGGGATTACGGGTGTGAGCCACCATGCTTGGCCCCTGGGGCTTTTCTTACTCAGCAGCCTTCTAGGCTGCCTCTTCACAGTGGACACCCAACCTTAGAATGGGCAAAGTGTGGCCCCTGGCCAGCAGCCTGGGCATCACCCAGGAGCTCATCAGACCTGCAGAAGCTCAGAGCCCACCCTCACCTAATGAATCTAAAATGACATTTCACCAGAACCGCAGGGAATTTGTGTGCACATTAAAGTTCAAGGACCACAGGTCTTAGGAGATGTAGAGCTCTTCTGGAAGGGCAAGTCATTTATTTTGGGGGCCATCCCCTCCTCTAGGTGGTGAGTTCTCGAGGGGAGGATGATACCTTGTGAGTCTTTGTATCCCCAGCACCAAGCACTGCACCTAAATGTAATAGGAGCTCAAAACTAATTTGCTGAACGGCAGGGAGCTGATGTAACTGAACAGCCAGACTCGTCAAGCTTACTCCCCTATCTCATGGACAGGACTTTCCTCTCCAGGATTCCTGAGCTGCCTGGAGCAGCGAACACCTTGAAGGTGCAAATTTGTCAAAACAAGGCAAACCCCTGCACAGACCCCTGGGCAGCTCTGTGCACTCCAGAGATTTAGGTTTGAACGTTGTGATGTAAAGCACAACATCCAGTGCATTTGAATAAGTGAGTTTGGGATCGGCATTCTGCATATATTAGAATGTCAATGTGGAACTTAAATTAGGGCCCTACTAAAAGATTTGCTAGGCCTTCAACAGTGGACTCAGAAATAGACCAGCGGGCAGGGAGGCGGGGAGAGAGGAAAGGAGGAAGGTAAAAAAACTGGGAGAGTGATGGTTGGGGAGGGGGAGGAAAGAAAAAATAGGCTAGGGCTTATGGGACCTAAATTTTACCTTCTTATTTTCTAGTGGAACTTGGAATTTTTCACCCCCTCTCATGGTATCATTGACATGAAATATCCAATCTTCTCTGCCCCACATCAACTTGAGTAATAAGCCACAGCCAAGGTTGGCTGCATCTGCTCTCTTCCTCCTTACTCAATTCAAGTTAAGAATGCTCACACCATACACTACTATTGGGATTTTTAAAATGATTTATTTTGCTACACAATTCAGACCTTTGAACCAGGCTGGATGCTGCGTGCTTTGTTGACACAGTAGTTAGGGATAAAAGGGGAGTTTGGGGGATTGCAGAATTCTGACTTTCTATAAATCACTAATTTTATTGTAGTAAATAGAGGTCACCTCCTGGAACTTCAGTCGCCTGCCTTGAAAAATGGCATGAAACTATCAATGTCCATCAAAAGGAAAAAAAATAGGACAAAGAGAGTGGAGGGGAAAAGTATTTTCTCAGTTTTAGCCAAGGCTGCATCAAGAATATGGCTAGTATGGTCAAAGCTATTTTTAAGAGGTGGCCCAGAAACTTCCCATTTCTTCTTTGAGCACAGTGTCTACTGCCCCTTCCCTAGATGAGAGGCTAAAGGCAAAGACTGTGGCAAAGTAGTCCAAGGTGTGGGGAGCCTTGGACGTTCAGTTCTGTCATGAGCTTAGAAGGGCTAAGCCAGAAAGGAGAAACTGAAGAGTGCACTCCAGAACTGTGCCCGATTCAGCTGAGAGTAATCAAAACAGATACCACATACGGCAGGAGCTGCAAACACAGGCAAACTCAGGGGCCATGGAGGGAAGGTAAATGGCTGGGGAGAGTCTGCTAAACTGAGAGACTCTAGCTTGAGTTATTCAACACCTTTCTAACTCCTTCTTTCTTTTTTGCTCTTCTGTTTTTTCTTTCCTTATTTCATTTTATCATTTTATTGCATTCTGGGGCACATGTGAAGGATGTGCAGGTTTATTGCATAGGTAAACATGTGCCACGGTGGTTTGCTGCACCTATCCACCCATCACCTAAGTACTAAGCCCACTATGCATTAGCTATTTTTCCTGATGCTTTCCCTCCCCCCACCATTCTTTCTTTGTGTGTGTGTGTGTGTGTGTGTGCGCGCGTGTGTCCAGGTCTCGCTATGTTTCCCAGGCTGGAGTGCAGTGGTGCGACCTCAGCTCACTGCAGCCTCTGCCTCCTGAGCTCAATTGATCCTTCCACCTCAGCCTCCTGAGGGAGACTACAGGTGCATGTCACCAGGCCAGGCTAATTTTTTAATTTTTTGTAGAGAAGGGGTTTCACCATGTTGCCCAGGCTGCCTCACTTCTAACCTGTAAGATGTAAGTGGAAGTCCCTGGAAAGTCTTCCTTTCTTGTATAAAAAAGCAAAGTCTTGCTAGGAGAGATTTTTTTCTTTGCTCCTTTACCATTCCCTCCTTCTTTTCCTGCCTGAAACACGGATGCCATAGCTTGCTGTACAGGAGCCATCTTGAGATCATGAGGACCAAGCACTTCATGATTAAAGACAGCAGAGCAGCAAGGCTGAGGAGCCTGGGTCCCTGCTGGCATTGCTCAGCCTCACTGCCAGCCCTGGACATGTAGCTGCATGAAAAAAATTAACCCCTTACTTATTTAAGCCCCTGTGGTCAGGTTTTCTGCTCTACACACAGTGATATGCTACCCCCGGCTCTATCCATTGTTGCTGTATAGGAATGCTGGCTCAGTGTCACAAGATTTTCTGATTTTTCAAGAGAAGATATAAATCTGGATTTTTTAAAATACAAAATTTCCCAGTTGGCAGTTGGTAATTGATCCCAATAGAGACAATTAATTGAATTTTTTGAAGACACACTTCCAATTTGTGATCTCTGATTTATAGAATCTTTACTCTGGGCCAGATGCTATGCTAAGCATTTTATATAGATGATCACATTTAATCCTGACAACGGTGCTGAAAGTCATGCTATTATTACTTTTTTATATATAGTTTAAGAAACTGAGGCTCAAAAGTTTAGCTAGCTTGCCCAAAGCTGTGTAGCTATAGAGAAAGAGCCATTATTACAGCTCATGCCTGACTTTGGACCGGGCATTGCGAATAATATGGAGCCAATCCTCTATTGCCACATAATGCTGCTTGACAAGCCACGTCAAAACTCAGTGGTTTACAACCAGAATTTACTCTCATGCTTATGGTTCTGTAGGATGACTGTGGTTTGGGTGATCCCAGCTGGGCTCAGTTGCATGCCTCTGCTTCAAGCTTTGATTCCCGTGGGATAGGGTCTAGGCTGGGAGCTGGGTTCCAGTCCACTCCATGGGTTTTCACTCTGAAAGGGCAGTAGCTGTGCAGGGTATGCTCTTCCCTTGGGAGAATATCAGAATGTAAGAACCAAGCCCTAATCGGTGAGTGCATTTAAGGTCTCTAATCATATTGTGTCTGCTAGCATTCCATTGGTCAAAAGAAGCTATGATGCTGAGCCCAACATCTGTGGAGCAGGGAGATATACTTGGCCCACAGAAGGAGGGAGCATGAGCATTGCTCAACAGTGATCCAAACAATCACAACTATTCTACACAGCCTCGGGAAAAGCTGGCTTTCATTCCGATGAAACAAAGACTCCCTTTTTCCCCACTGCATGTTTGCAAAAATGGCAGATGGTGCAAGGAGCTGGTAAGTGGGGCACAAAGCCATCCAAATCCATCTGAAGTCAGTTCATTTCAGAGATACCACCACCTTCTGATGGTGTTACACCCTGGAAATGGTGGTCCAGCTCTAGCTTCTGGAGGGCAACTGGCAAGAGGCGAGGAAGAGATGGTGAGAAGGTAGCCCCTCTCCTTGTTGGGGAGGAGCTTTCATCTCATTCCAGTTCTCAGAAGTAGAAGCTATGCCTGGAGACTTCCAGGTGTCTCCTGTCCTGGTTCCTGCCTTGTTCTTTCTCTTTTCCCTCATCCTCATTTATGTTTCTACTCCTCCTTCTCCAACATTCCAGAATATTCATTCATCCATTCAATGAATAGGCATTTATTGACCACCTCCTTTGTGCCAGTTTCTGTTCTTGATGCTGTGGAAACAGCGAGAACAGGACTGAACCCATCCCAATTTCCATCTGAGCTACTTCGAGTAGAGGCTGGCAGATAACAAACAAGTAAATAAAATGAAAGGCATAATTTAGGAGAGTGAGAAGTGCTCCCAAGGGCAGACAGAATGGAGAGGGGAGCAAAGAAAGGGAAGGAGGGTGGAGGAGAAGGGGCCCAGCCTCTCAGTGCCTGACTATCCCTTTGCTGTGAAGGCTCACCTTTCACGCTTGGCTTCTCTCTGAAGCTGGGAGCTACTTCAGGCAGGGGCCATATTTGATTCAGCTGTGACCAAGGTCGGATGCAAAGCTTCCCCAAATGCTGCCGGGCAGCAGATTATACCACAGTGTCTTGAAATACTTGCATGGTGTCTATGTGAGCAAGACCTGCTGCCTCCAAGTGTCCTGTCAGTTGTGTTGATCATGTGCGTGGGAGGTGAGGGGTGGTATGTATGTGGAGGGGGAGCCCATAGTGAAGGGTAGGGGAGACAGCCACCAACAGCTTCTCCACTGCTTTTATGGGATAAACTGGGTGGTCCCTCCCTGTACACAGGCTTCATGCAGAGATCTGGATATGCTGCATTAGACCACCTCGTGCCTCCATTTACCAGAGGGATCTAACTAACCTCATCAGGTTCCCTAGAGCAGAGATTCTCAACAGGGTAAGAAGTGATTTTGCCCTGCCGTACCCATATCAGGGAACATTTGGCAATGTCTGGAAACATTTTTGATGATCACAACTCAGGGAGGGAGTACACTGGCATTTAGTAGGCAGAGGCCAGGGATGCCACCAAACATGCCACAATGCACGAGGCAGAATTATCTGGCCCACAATGTCAGTAGTGCCCAGGTGCCCTGCAGCCATGCTTGTTAGCCACCCACCCCTCCTGCATCTGTGCAGGGGTTCAATTTAATTTCTCTGTATTATTTTGTTTACTTTGAGAATGGGTGATATATGCACATCGCAACATTCCAAAAGAACAATAGGGGTCATAGTGAAAATGTCTCTCTCGTTCAGTCTTATTAATAGCTCTCCTTCCTCTTCCCCACCCCTACTACTCTGTGCATCTCCTTCCAAACATACTCTGCCTGTTAGTGCCCCACCTAATATCTTCTCATCTCTCACCTCGACACACCAAAGGCTGCTTTTTGTGACTATCCAAGTTTTTCTGCCTGGGGGCTTTTTGTTCTGGCCCTGGGAGAATCTTTGGCAAACTGGAATTGCCCAAGAGTTAATGCTCCTGGAAGTAGCCCACAACCAAAGACAGGTGGAAAGTTGGTGGATAAATACCCCAGCTTATCTTGGGTGAGATAACTCTGAAGGGAGTTCTACACTGTTGGCCGGTTTCCCCTGCAGGATTGCCGTCCAGTTGCCCTCAGTGGTAATGTTCTTGATATTTTCCCTTAATTGACTACCTTTTCTTCCTTGCCTTACTTCTCCACTTTCCTATTGGAATTTCCTGGGATTGCAAGCAAACATCTCAGAGTTTGATTCTGGAGGAACCCAAACTAAGAAACAGCTATCTATATCTATCTATCTATACATACATACCTATGTATACATGTATATACACACATATATACATATGTGTATGTGTAGTATATATGTGTATATATAGATATAGTTTTTACACATAATGTTCTACATCTTGCTTTTTCACTTAATTATATATCTTGGTGGTATTCCTTATCAGTAGAGAGAGCTACTAATATCTCATTGTTTCTTGCAACATTCTATTTCATTATACAGATATCCCAATAACTTATGGGAATCTAGATAGATTTTCATCTGTGTTTATCAGTGCCCTTGAAACAGTTTATCAGTGCCCTTATACATTTGATATAATTTCTTCCGGAGTCATGAGATACATATGTTTAAAATTTTGATAGACATTGCCAATTCTTTATAAAGCCTACACCAATTTATAGCTTCTCACCAGCAACGTATGAGTTGAAACTTGGTGCTGAAAAGATGAAGCCAAATGTTTAGGTTGCCTTTGTCCCTGCTTTGGTCTCTGCTCAAAGCATGTCCTCTCTTCTGTACGGCGGAAGTGGACACGAGCATGGAACTCCCAGGCTGTGAAATCCCAGGTGAACGAATGCAGCCGGGAGGCACCCGGTGGTGTTCCTGAAGGTGTGGACACACACACACAGCAAACCCCCTTGCTCTCCAGATAGTTAGAATCCTTGTTGGTTAAAAAGGAACAAAGTGGTGAACGCCTCAAAGATGAAGTTTCCAAATCAGATCCAATAGTGAGATATTGAAGGGATATATGCACTTCCCTTGATAGGCCCCTTGCAATTGAATAGGGGCCAATATTAATACATTCTGAGTGCTCACTGTGTGCCTGGCTGAGAGCTAAATGCATTCCTTGCACCTTCTTATCATCTCACAGCAACCCTAAATTGAAGATGATGTTCTTATTCCTGTCTTTTAATGAGGTTACTGAATGGCAAAGGTATTAACTGACCACTTAGCAGATGGAAACTATTGAAAGCCTAACCCACACTGCCAGGGTTAAAATCCTAGCCGTTTCTCTTATGAGTTGGGTAACCTTTGGCAAGATGCCCTTCTTTTCTTCTGTGCTTCTATTTTCTTCTCTGTAAAATGGAGACATTGCTATGAAGGTGAAATAAGTTAATAGATAGAAAATGCTCAGAAAAAATTGGCTATCTAATCATTGTCTATATGACTCTTGAAGCTGGAATTTTAGTCACTGTATTTTGCAGTATTCCAGCAGTCCAGTTCATTTTTAAATTTTATTTATTTATTTATTTATTTATTTTTTTGAGATAATGTCTCGCTCTGTCACCCATGCTGGAGTGCAGTGGCCCAATCTCAGCTCACTGCAACCTCTGCCTCCCGGGTTCAAGCGATTTTCATGCCTCAGCTTCCCGAATAGCTGGAATTACAGATGTGCACCACCACACCTGGCTAATTTTTATATTTTTAGTAGAGATGGGGTTTCGCCATGTCGGCCAGGCTGGTCTCGAACTCCTGACCTCAGGTGATCCACCTGCCTCGGCCTCCCAAAGTGCTGGGATTACAGGCATGAGCCACCACGCCCGGCCCTGGCCAGTTCATTTTTAAGAATAAAAATAAAACTGAAATTTTAAGAGTTTAAGAAAATAGGTGAAAGAGATACAAGTTTTATTTGAGAATTGTCAAAGCGTACTGAAGATTGTTGCTGGAACCACGCTTATGCCTCCGCTGTGCGGCTGGCTGGGGGTTCCTGGGGTGGGAGCCGATTACACCACCGTGAGCAGCAGTGATAGAAGCACAAGTCGGCACCGACTGTTAGGCTCATCTGCAGAAATCCAGGCTCTCTGCATTCTGGAATAATTTGATCCACACCATCTGGCAGCTTGAAAGAAGAAGAAAAAGATGAAGAGGGAGAAGAAACAACAGCCATGTAGCATGAATGTAATTCCTAATCTAAGTTATGCACTCCCATTTGCTTCATGTAATATGAGCCAAATTTAAACATGTCAACATCTCAACAATTGCTGATTTTTCAAGTGCTATACGATGCATCTGGCGGGCACTCATTGAATGTTCTTCAATGATGTGACATAAATCTATTTACTAAAATAGAGTGTATTGAAAAAGTAAATAGTATATTGTAATGTTCTTTAGTTGGCGTTTGCATAAATTGGGACTCTCTGAAATATGTGGGTTTGAGATTTAAAAGCACATGACTATGTTTTTAAATGTTCAAAGCATCATAATTGTAGCGCTTACAAACCACTGAGTCCATTTCTCTCATTTTAAGCATAAGAAAACAGCCCAAGATTAGATTTTGATAATGAGAGAGCCCAACCATCCTGGACCCCTGGCCGGGAGGGCAATAGAGGAAACAGGTGAAACGCTGTGTGAACTGGACCACCCAGGCTCTCCAACACCAGGACACCAGAGCATCCTTCCTCCCTCTCCTCTTCTGCTGTGACTTTCTGGAGACATAGCAGAGTTATAACTGCTGACCATGTGGAACTTCTCTTCTCCTATAAGTTTGCTCTGAGATGGAGAGAACGTGCCTATGGTTCATTAGGAAGAGCTCTTGGGATCAATGCCTGTAAAAAGGAAGGAAAGGAAGCAAGATTGGCCAGAAGGAGAAGTTGAGCTGTGATGAAGTCTCAATGGAGACCTCAGCCAATTCTGAGTCATGTCCTGAAGCTAGAATATCTCCTCCAAATTATCCCAAGCTGAGATGAGGGAGCTGGGCATTTAGCCCCGTATTAGGCCATTCTTGCACTGCTATAAAGAAATAACTATGGCCTGGCGTGGTGGCTGACACCCTTAATCCTAGCACTTTGGGAGGCCGAGGCGAGCGGATCACGAGGTCAGGAGTTTGACACCAGCCTGGCCAACATGGTGAAACCCCAATTCTACTAAAAATATGAAAATTAGCCAGGTGTGGTGGCACATACCTGTAATCCCACCTACTCAGGAGGCTGAGGCAGGAGAATTGCTTGAACTCAGGAAGTGGAGGTTGCAGTGAGCCGAGATTGTGCCTCTGCACTCCAGCCTAGGGAATAAAGCAAAACTCTGTCTCAAAAAAAAAAAAAAAGAAAGAAAGAACAAACAAATGAGTGAACGAAGTGAGACTGGTAATTTATAAAGAAGAGGTGTAATTGGCTCACAGTTCCTCAGGCTATACAAAAAGTATGGTGCTGGCATCTGCTTAGCTTCCTGGGAGGCCTCAGGAAATGTACAATCATGGCAGAACCTGAAGGGGGAGCAGGCAGCTCACATAGCTGGTGCAGGAGGAGAGAGAGAGGGAAGAGATGCTACACACCTTTAAACAACCAGATCTCCTGATAACTCACTCTCACCACACCACCACCAAGGGAGATGGTGTTAAACCATGAGAAACCACCCCCACGATCCAATCACCTCCCTCCAGGCCTCACCTCCAACACTGGGGATTTATAATTCAACATGAGATTTGGGTGGGGGACACAGATCTAAACTATATCATACCTCCACGTTGATCAGTCATCAGATGTGGGCCACCCTAGTTGAGACAGCTCCCCTCGCTCAGGTGGTTCCTGAAGTGAGCTGCCAGCTGACGGCTGCATGCCAGAGGCACTGTCAGCAGCTGAAGGAGAGTCTTTTGTGCTAAAAGCCATCTTAAGCAGCACAGCACAGCGTCCGCCACATATTGTGGACAGGTGATGTGGTTTAGATCTGTGTCCCCACCAAAATTTCATGCTGAATTGTAATCCCCAATGTTGGAGGTAAGCCCTGGTGGGAGGTGTTTGGGTCATGGGAGCAGATCTCTCATGAATGGCTTGGGCCATCCTCTTGGTGATGAGGGAACACTCACTCTGAGTGTTCACAAGATGCGGTGGTTTAAAAGTGTGTGGCACCTCTCCCCATCCCCACTCTTCCTTGTTCCTGCTTTTGCCATGGGACGCACATGATCCCTTTGCCTTCTGCCAGGACTAAAAGCTCCCTGGAGCCTCCCCAGAAGCTGAGTGATGTTGGCGCCATGCTTCCGGTACGGCCTGCAGAACCATGAGCCAATTCAACCTTCTTTCTTTATAAATTACCCAGCCTCAGGTATTTCTTTATGGCAATACAAGAACAGCCTAATACACCAGGGGTTTGCAGGTAACCCTGGCCCCTGTCCTTGAGGACACAGCAGCAAGACATTGTTAAAGCAAAACTGTCCATAAGGAAGGCTACTCCCATGCAGTGTTCATTTGGGCAGTCCAGAAATCGAGAAATCCTCAGTCCATTTCAAGTTTGGGGGAAAACTTATTTTTCTCATATTTGAGATGAATAGTAAAAGCAAATCCAGAAGTCGTATGGCATCTTTTATTGGACTTAGACCCGGTGTTGTTGAATGGGATTAAATCTGTGGGATGAAGACTGAATCCTAATTCACAGCCACTGCCCTATACTGGACTTACGGAGTCCACCCCTGACACACTGTGGCCTCAGGTGCTGAGACTTCCACGGGGTTTTGGAACTGCCCAGGTACATGTGTGCCAATTGGAGCCTGGGGTCTCTATGTCTGTCTCCCAGAACTAAAGTTCTCTCAGGTCCGTAACTGGCTACATATTCCGGAGCATGGAACTTCAGTTTCCTCTTTTATTTGTTCATTTATTCGTCTATGCATTTGACAAGTATTTACTGAAACCAGATTGCAACTCAACCAGATGTAGTGGGAGAGGCAGATAATTGAAAAACGAAGTACAATGGTGTGGGAAAAGTATTAGGAAAGAGAAAGTGCAGAGTCGTATAGGAAACTCGAGGAGGATTGGAGAAAGTATCCCAGGAAATAAGGGTGAAGATGAGTGGAGACGGGGAGGATGCTGTGAGTGCATGAACAGTGTGTATGGAAGCTCTCTGAGAATGACATACTTGAGAAGCGAGAGAAGTCTGGTGTGGCTGGAGCCTTGAGTGTGTGTGGGAAGGAGAGGAGGAAGGGAGTTAGGTAGGGGCCAGGAGGGGGACAGTTTCACAGGCCTAGTGAGGGAGGCTGGACTTTATTCTAAGGTCAGCATGACACCACTTTGAAGAGTCTGAAGCCATGTAATCAGAGCTGTGTTTTTCTTTTCTTTTCTTTTCTTTTCTTTTCTTTTTGAGACAGGGTCTCACTATTGCCCAGGCTAGAGTGCCGTGGTGCGACCTCAGCTCACTGCAACCTCTGCCTCCCCGATTCAAGTGACTCTCGTGCCTCAGCCTCCCAAGTGGCTGGGAATACAGGCATGTGCCATCACGCCAGGTGAATTTTTGTATTTTTAGTAGAGGCGGGGTTTCACCATGTTGGCCAGGCTGGTCTCGAACTCTTGGCCTCAAGTGATCAGCCCTCCTCAGCCTCCTGAAGTGCTGGGATTACAGGCGTGAGCCACCATGCCCAGCACAGAGTTTAAAAGATCAGTAATCTTGGGAAGAGATTATTGCTCTCTCTGAGCTTGGGTGGTGGCAGCAGCAATTAGAAGTGTTTAGGAGGCAGAACTGTCAGGCTGGGGTGATCCCCTCGCCAGACCCTAGTACTGGGGAATTGGGTGGTGAAGCGCTGATAGGCTGAACATACCACCTTCCCAGCCTGGGGTGCAACATTTCACTGCCTGAGGGTCCTACTGCCGCCATGGGTTAGGTTGTACCTGAAGTGAGATCTGTTTCCCAGGAGTGATTTGGGATGGGGTGAGAACCCCATGGTGATTTACACTCAGGAAAAATGCAAAAAGGAATCAGAAATTGCCCTGCCTCTGAATCTCTAGCATTTCTCCAATTTGGCCCGAGGGTGCCTCCACTCTGGCCCTGATTTCTACTGTAAGCCTGCAGGATTCTGAGCAGCAGAGTCATCGCCCTCAGGAAGCAGGCTAAGTAATCATTTCAGTCCTTAATCAGGTGCTTAACAAAGAAGCAGGCCAGCTCCGGGAATGCGTGTGCGTTAACTTTATTAATGGTAAAGGGCTGGACACTGCAAGGTTGCAGCCATCTCCCAAGCAAGCAGGCCTTCCTTGTGCTTTGTGTCCTAGAAGGCGAGCCTCAGTAACTAACCTGTCAAAAATATATTTATTGAACACCTACTATACTATGTGCAAGGTGGCTCTGGAGGCAGATCCTGTATATTATTTATCTCATCATTCTTAATCCCTGGCACAGGCACAGGACCAAAAGAGAAAAGGTGGGTGTTTGTTGTGCTGTGAAATGAGCCCCACAATCCCCCAGGTGTGTTCTGGGTGGTGCCACGACACCTCCATCGTAATTACTGCCATGGTTCCAAACACAGGCCTTGGAGTCAGGTCTCAGTGCAAGTTCCAGATGGATCACTTATCGGCTATGAGGTCCTTGGCAAGTCGCTTACCTTCTATAAGTCTCAGTGACCTCACCTGTGAAACAGGGGAATCATTAGGTGGAAGGATACAAAATTACCATTTTTGTGAGTCAAAATGGTCCAGCATCTACAGTTTCATGTGGTTCAACCTCCTACGATAGAGGGTTGTTGTGAAAATTAAAGGAGATTATGTATTAAAACTTTAATCTAGTCCCTATCACAAGGTAAAAAGCCCTCTTGATTCTCCTCTTCATAATAATAATAATCATAATGATGATTATTTATAACTGCGTAGGAGAGTTCAGAATGTGGGTGTTGGAGGGGGACCCCCTATTAGTTTTCCCAAAGTGCTCCTGGCCTCCTGCTACAATTCTTACTCCTCTCCTTGGAGGTGGAGGGAGTTACCCGCTTGGTGGGTGATGGCCATCGATCCATGCTTCTAGATTGGAAAGTACTAACCTGTCAAGAATCCTAAAGGTAAATATGTGGGTGTTGCCTCTCTCTGCCCTCTTCCCCTCCACCCTCCTTCCCTGGGCCAGTGCCAGGGAGCAGTCCTGAGTAAGTCTGTGTGCTCCACAGACTCGAACTTTCCCCTTCAGGTTCCTGGCTTCAGAATGGGGTGCATAGGTGGTGGGAGAGGCAGGGAGAAGTTGGAAGCCCACCTCTGAGTCGTACCTTCCAATCCAGATTTCAGTAACAATAAAGCGGATGTTTGGACATTCATTTCCAATTCATTCTTGGTACTCCCTTTTGGCACAGAGGAGACAGCTATAGTTAACTAGTTCCTTCAAGCCCCCACAGAAGGGGCTGGACCAACTGGCTCAGGAAAGTTGCTGCAGCAGAAACTCTGCTTGTACCTGCTGGAAGAGTCTAGACTGGCAGAAAAAGGGAAGTGGTTCATGTGCGGCAGCCATGAGTAATTTCAGGCCATTGGCTGGGGTTGGGGAGACAAGATCAAGTATAAGGAATCTCAATAGGGCCTAAAGTTTCCTTGGCCATTCTAGCCAGAAGGAATTTTCTCACTAGGGAATTTTCCCCTCAGGCCTCTCCTTTAACCATGGTCTCCAGATTTCTGCCTTCTAGAACCTTCTCCCCATCCATATCCCTGTTACTTTCTCATGCTGCCCAGTTGAGCTCCTGCCTTCCTGCCATCTACCCATCCTGTACCCAGGCCTGACCTCACCTTATTCTTCCCAAAGCTCTCCTGGTTGCTCTGCTGTCCAAAGAGCACCTGCACCTCTAGGTCTGGGGCACCTAAGAAGTCCAGATTCAGAGAAATGCACACCTAGGTGAGAGGGAAAAAAATCACATCTTTAGTTTCATTAGCCTTCAGCTGAAATTCAGCATTTCCTTTAAATATGAATGTAGGCAACAAACCACAGTGGTATTGGCAGTATTTGCGAACTTGTCATCATTAGAAATCACAAATCATTTCATATTGCATTGTCATTGTTACAGATATTTTGAAATATCATTTATGTTCATCACAACTTTGAAATTACAGAATTTGTCTGGGCACGGTGGTTCACGCCTGTAATCCCAGCACTTTGGGAGGCTGAGGTGGGTGGATCACCTGAGGTCAGGAGTTTGAGACCAACCTGGCCAACATGGTGAAAACCCATCTCTACTAAAAATACAAAAATTAGCTGGATGTGGTAGCATGCACCTGTAGGCCCAGCTACTTAGGAGGCTGAGGCAGGAAAATCGCTTGAACCCGGGAGGCGGAGGTTGCAGTGAGCCAAGATTGCACCACTGCACTCCAGACTGGGTGACAGAGTGAGACTCCATCTAAAAAAGAAAAATAGAAATTACAGAATTTATGATACCTGCTGCTAGAGCTGACTAAATTATAATGTAACTAAATAGTTTGATGACTGTGTTTCTGTACAACTGATTTTCTTTGTAATCCTATGTTTTTATTCCATGCACTTGAAAATATTATTCTGAGGAATCCATAGTTTCTATTATATGATAATGCCAAGGGGATCTACAGTATGAAATACTTAGAATTCTTGCTTTGGCTGGAAAAAGCACTGCAGAATCCGTGCAATTAGAGTTTTTCTTTAATGTGATCGATTCCTAGCTGGGGCTCCATCTGCACTAAGGGTCAGTGACCAGGATGGCAGTTTGTTCCTGAGAACATGCAGTGGTAGTCCCCAAGCTCTCCACTGTGGAGAGCTTGTGTTGCTCCCCTTGAATATGGGAGGCCCAGGACTTCTGTGTGTGATGCAGAATGTAACTTACCAAGCCAGGTCATGAGAGATGTCACCACTTCCTCCAGGACAAGCCCCAGCTGAGGTCCCAGGTTACAGCCACATCAGCTGTCAGACACTAGAAGGGGGAAGCCTTCCTGCCACCCTCAGCCCAACCGCAAGCTGCAACTTGCAACTGCAGAAATCCTTGGCAATGACTGTGTATTAGTCCATTTTCATACTGCTATGAAGAAATACCCAAGACTGGGCAATTTATAAAGAAAAAGAGGTTTAATGGACTCACAGTTTCACATGGCTAGGGATGCTTCACAATCATTGCAGACGGCAAAGGAGGAGCAAAGGCATGTCTTACATGGCAGCAGGCAAGAGAGAGAATCTGCAGGGAACTTCCCTCTATAAAACCATCAGATCTCATGAGACTGATTCACTATCACAAGAACAGGATGGGAAAGACCTACTCCCTTGATTCAGTTACCTCCCACTGGATCCCTACCATGACATGTGGGGATTATGAGAGCTGCAATTCAAGATGAAATTTAAGTGGGGACATAGCCTAAGACTCTCTCAAAGTCTACTCCCCAGAACCAGGAAAGATAATAAGACTCTTGGTTCTGGGGAGTATAATAAGATCATAAGACTGTCTCAAAGTCCACTCTCCAGAACCAGGAGAGATAATAAAATAATTGTTGTTGCTTTAAGGTGTTAAGTTTTGGGATGACTTGTTTCATAACAATAGTAACCAGAATAGAAGGGGTCTAGAATAATATATATTTTTAAATTTAATTATTTTTATTAATATATAATATTTGTACATATCGATGGGGTACATGTGATGTTTTGAAACATACAATGTGTAATAATCAAACCAATGTATTTAGTATTTAGGATATCCATCACCTTACACATTGATCATTTCTTCATACTGGGACTCTTTCAAATTTTCTCTTCTAGCTATTTTGAAATAAACAACATATTACTGTTAATTGTAGTCACCCTACTGTGCTCTGAAACACTAGAACTTATTCATTCTACCTGTGTGTTTGCACCTACTAGTCAACCTCTCTTCCTCCCCATCTCCCACCCACACCTTTTCCAGCCTTTAGTAACTATATTGTACTCGCTACCTCCAAGTGATTCACTTTTTTAGCTCCCACATATGAGTGAAAACATGTGACATTTGTCTTTCTGTGCCTGACTGATTTCACTTAACATAATTACCTCCAGCTCCATCCATGTTGCTATAAATGACAGAATTTTATTCTTTGGTATGGCTGAATAGTATTACATTGTGTATATATACACCACATTTTTAATCCATTCATCTATCGATGGACACTTAGGTTGCGTCCACATGTTGGCTATTGAGATTAGTGCTGCAGTAAGCATGGGGCTGCAGGTTTCCCCTGGATACACTGATTTCCTTTCCTTCGGAAAAATGCCCAGTAGTGAAATTTCTAGATGGGATGGTAGTCCTATCTTTAGTTTTTGGAGAGACCTCCATACTGTTTTCCATAATGGCTGTACTAATTTACATTCTCACAAACATTGTATAAGAGTTTCCTTTCCTCTGCATCCTTGCCAGCATTTGTTATTTTTGTCTTTTTGATAATAGCCATCATAACTGCGGTAAGATGATATCTCATTGTGGTTTTGATTTGCATATTGCCTGGGGTATATTTTTGTTCTTCTTCCAGTGATACTCTATATTTTTTGCACTATAGCTAATGCACGAAGGGTAAGATGTCTGTAGCCCAAACTTGAAATCTATATCTATATTGGGAAGGAGTTGTTATAATAATGGTTTTGCGTTTTTTTGTCTCATATTAGGCTCTAGAGCAGTGCTGTCCCATAGAACTTTCTGCAGTAACAGAAATGGTCTCCATCTGCATTCTCCATCTGGTACCCACTGGCTGCATGTGGTTATTGAGCCCTTGAAATGTGGCTAGTGCAAAGGAGGAGCTGGACTTTAAATATGATTCAAATTTAAATAGCCTCATGTGTTACTGGCTGCTTTACTAGACAATGCAGCTTTGACAGGACTATTTTAGATTTCATGTACTCATATATCAATTCTTACCTCCATGCTATACCTGTTTTATTAAGTGAAGGGGAAAAAATACCTGATAGGCATACTGTTACAGAACATTGAAGACTTTGCTTTTGGCAAACAAAACAAAACAGAAAACCAAAAGCACTTTGCAAAACTGGAAAATCACCAACTCTATCAAATTGGCATTTTGGTACCAAGTGGCCATGAAGACTCTGAAGCTGGGTTATTAGAGGTCAGAACGCATTCAGCCATCAACAACTCAATGAGAAAGGAAGCCCCACCTCAGCCCTGTAGACGCGGCTCTCGGAATGCTGTACACAAGCAGAAATCATCCGCGCCTGTGCGTGGAGACAGGCACGGCGGGCTGCAGTGTGGACTTCCACTTTTTACTTTTACACACTTTGGTCATGTTTATGTTATTTATTTATTTTTTACTCAGAGAGAATAATTAATTTCTCAATTTGTGTCCTGTATTTTACAGCTGTGTATTTTAGTGAAGGAAAAACTTTTGCATTTTTAAAAGCATGTTTTTATTTTAAAGAGGGATATAGTGGGTTATAAAACACAGGAAAAATCTGAAAATTAGAAGTAAGAGTATGAAAGATCTACTCAAATTATTGAAGAAGTTCTGAGTTAATAAATATTTGTGGCTTTTTTTTAAAGTGTAATTTTAATTTTTAAGTTTTATTGCTGCTGATTTTTGAGAGACTGGGTCTCTGTTGCCTAGGCTGGAGTGGTACAGTGGCACAATCATGGCTTACTGCAGCCTTGAACTCGTGGGCTCAAGTGATCCTCCCACCTGAGCCACCCGGGTAGCTGCAGGCATGTGCCACCATGCCTGGCTTTTGTGCCATTTGTAAGGAAAAGATATGTTACTTTCAATACTGAGAATAACACAAACTAATAGAAAACAGAATGCTGCCAGGAAGAAATTCTGCCAGATCAAGTCAATGAATTATAATTATTTCTAACCAGTTCATTAATTAACTGGGCACAAAAGGATGTTGTACAGAGTTCAAAAGTATTTTCCCAAGTAGGTTAAACATACCCCTCCTACCTCATCTTGCTTACATGGACATTTCACTCCACAAACTCTAATTTTATTCAAAGAAAAAAAGTAAGTTTTAATATTGTCTAAATTCTCCAAATTCTCACAAACTATAACTAAAAAGAGTTCAGATAAAAAGCTTCTGGTATAAAATAGGGAGAAAAAAGAAAAGAAAAAACACTCAAAGGGGTAGAGGAAAGAAATGAAACAATCATGAATATTTGTTGAGTACCACATATTGACGTAGATTAAAGAGGGAAAAAAAGACACATTTTCCATTTTCAGGCACTTACATTTTAATCAGCGATTGACAACGTAATTATAAAACGAAACAGTATCAGCCAAATGTGAGTTTTTGGCTAGGATTTTTATTTCGTTGTTCAGTTGTGGCTAGAAAAGAATAGAGACTTTCCAAATTCTAGGCCCTCAAGCAAAATGTTCCAGAAAGCAGCTTTCTAATCATTCTGAAAATTACTCTTATAAAGAAAAAACTAAAACAAAGTGCTCAAGAGATGGAGGCTCATTATAGAAAAATGTTTAAAAGTACAGAGAAGCAAAAGATAAAAAATTACCTATAATCCTACTCTTCCAAGATATACTTTTATGTTCTCTTGAATTTTTATATGCTTGTATTTGCCTGTGTTTTTATTTGCCAAAATAACATTTTACATATTGCTTGAAACCTGTTTATTTTTCTCACTTGATAATAAATCATCAACATGTTTTTATGGCAATAAACAACCACCATTATATTTTTAATGTCTACGAGTATTCTACTGTGTGGGTATTCCAAAATTTATTTAACCAACTGCTCTTATTGGACATTTAAGTTATTTTATTTCCTCTATCAGAAACAAAGCTGTAACCAACAGTCTCATTTTTGAATCTTTGTTTACATCTTTATTTCCACAGGAAATGACATTCATGGGTGAAAGAACATGGCATATGCATTTGTAAAAAAATACTCCTCACATTGGCAGGGCGCGGTGGCTCATGCCTGTAATCCCAGCACTTGGGGAGGCCGATGAGGGTGGATCGCAAGGTCAGGAGATCGAGACCATCCTGTCTAACACGGTGAAACCCCGTCTCTACTAAAAATACAAAAAATTAGCCGGGCGCGGTGGCGGGCGCCTGTAGTCCCAGCTCTGGGGAGGCTGAGGCAAGAGAATGGCGTGAACCCGGGAGGCAGAGCTTGCAGTAAGCCGAGATTGTGCCACTGCACTCCAGCCTGGGCGACAGAGGGAGACTCTGTCTCAAAAAAAAAAAAAAAAAAAAAAAAAAAAGAAAGAAAAGAAAAGAAAATACTCCTCACATTGAGTAAAATTTAAAATAGTGGCAGTATGGGTGGTGGAATCTGACAGATATCTGGTTAGTTAGCTCTGTGATCCCAGGCAAGTAAGCTGTTGAGCTCCACACTGAATCTGTAGACGGGAGAATAATGACAGCTGTGTGGCTTGTTGGGGCAGTTAAATGAATACGTATATGCATATGTAGGTGTCCTGGGCACAGTGCCTGGCACACAACAGGTGCTTCATCAATTTCAGGTCCCTTTCTTCCTGAGTCCCCACCTAGTATGAAACCTATGTCTCCTCCACCACGTTCTTGTGTCAGAGTGGCTCCTCCTAGATTGTCACTGATTCTGCTGAAAAAGAGGGAGAAGGGGAGGCAGGTGCAGAGAGAGGGAGGAAGAAGGAAAAGAAGAAGAGGGAAGGAGGAAAGGAGGGAGGAGGGAAGGAGTAGGGAAGGAGACTGAGAGGAGAAAGAGACAGAGAGAAAGGGAGAAGGAAGGAGGAAGATGGGAGGGAGAGAAGGAGCAGGGAGAGACAAAAGGAGGAAGGGAGAGAAGGAGGTGTTAAGGGAATGGAGAAGGAGGTTTGGCAAACAAACAACATGGGTTTAACATGCTGCTGCTTAGGAGAAAAGGGCTCTTAAATGCTTTTCATGCTTTCTTAGTTGTTTATCTCTTGGCTAGAGTTTCCCCAGCCTAGCACGGAAGAGAAGCTCTACAGCAAGATACTTCAGCATTTCCCTCTGCCCTTTGGGTATTAAGAAGGGTTAAACCCCACCCAACAGGGCAGAGTACAGTTTGTTTACTGCAGGACACATGTCTGGTCTTGAAAGGCATTTCCTCCCTTGCCCCACAGCCACCAATGGAAAAGAAGATAGACCACACCAAGGACGCAGATGATGCCTGCAGATTGGGTTGTGTGTGGGCCGGCTGGGTTGGGGAGAGCCTCTTCCCAATCCACACTCATACCTGTACCCGAGTGCCCAGGGGACAGCCAGACAAGCTCTTTCCTGGCCCTCATTTCCCAGCTCACTTTCTCCAGAGGCGCTTTCCCTTGCTGGGATCTCCTAGGGGTCCCTTACATGCCAGAACACATTTCAGTCAACTGTGCCACTGGAGAGCCATCTGCATTTCAGGATGCAGCTCTGCCTGTGGGGTGTGAGGGTTGCCAGTGTTAAACTGTATACTAATCATTAAAGGAGCCCCACTTCCTTCCATGTCCTTCCTTCCAACAGCCATTTATTGAACACATCATACCACAACCACCATGCACAAGACAGACAAGCTCTTCGCCCTCTTGGGCATACATTTCGGTTGAAGAGACCGAGTACCAAGTACGCAGATGCACCCCTTATGATGAGGTTATCAGGAGGATCTACTCTGGATTGGATGCTCAGGAAAAAATACCCCTTTTCCAAGAGTTGGTGATACTACTTATACCACAACCTTAAAGAAATGAGTTAGCCATGTGAAAAGCCAGGATAACAGCAGATCCAGGTTCTTAGTGCACTTTTTAAGAACATGACTTTGAAGGTACAGGGTGAGGTTTTTAGAAAAGTCAGATGCAGTTGATCGGGTTGTTTTTGAGATTGGCAAACTTTCTTTGTTGTCCAGAAATGGGCATGTCAGTCACTACATCATTACAGGAGATAAATGCTTTGGTCTGTGTAATGATAATAACTTACACTTACTGAATGTCTATGATGTGCTAGGCAGGCTATAGGCACATCCTTGTCTATAGGGGTCTATAGGTACAGGCTATAGGCACGTCACTGTACCTAGTCTTTACAACAAACATTTGATGTAGGAATTATTATCTCCAAAAAAGCTCAGAGAGGTTTTCCCAAAGTCGTATTAGAAAGAAATGGCAGAGCAAAAATTTGAACCTGGGTCTACTTGACTGTACAACCAGTGCCTTTTCTATACCACATCGCTTCTCTTTCTAAGAGGTAAGAGTTCTGTTTGTGATGACACGATACCCTGCAAACCCTTGTTCCACAAAGGGTGAATAGTTTAATTTAGAATTCACCTAGATTTCCCTGCAAATGACAAACGCATGCCCCCCCACCCCCGTTTACAAGAATCTGCAAACCTTGAATTACTTCCTTTCTTCATTTCATTTTCCCCTAATTCGCTATAACTCTTCCCTTTGGAGGAAATAATCCAGTTGGATTAGTTGATGTTCACTTGTGTTGCCAGAGACACACAACACCTGGTGTGGGGTGGCAGCCCATCCTTGCCTCCTCCCTGCTACCCCTCTCAGACTCTGCTCCTCCCTCTCTCTTTTCATTCTGCCCATATCTCTGAATTGGCTTGAATCTCATTGACATAACCAGTCCGTGTTTGCAAATTCCTTCTGATCCTGGAGCCTATCATCCTTACAGATTCAAACAAAACCCCACACTCTGGTCCCCTGTGATGGCCTTTATGGACATTATTGACACAAAGCTACTAGGACACAGGAGCATTGAGCAGAAAGCATAGCTTAGCCTGAAAGTGCCTGATATTTCACAACAGTAATCTGTTCAGGGTTTTCTCTTCTGATAGAGATGCCCATGGAGGAGAAACACCGTGAGTGTTCCTTGTCAATAATATCAATAGCAGTTATATTGTATGGTACTTCCCAAAGAACTTTAATTCATATTAAGTCTTGTCGTCTTCCTAAAAACCAAGAGATAGCCATGAACCACTATTTTCACTACAGACAAAGGAGCATGAAATACATGCCTATAACAACTGGCCCCAGGACACCCAGCTAGTAACTGAACCAGCTGGGACTCAAACCCAAGGCTCTGGAAGTTGAGGCCAAGTGCTCTTTCCAAACACTCCGTTTGACTCTATAGATTGTAATTGCCTGACAGGTTCTTCCTGCCCACTGCACAGACAAAACCAATTCATGGAGACTGTTGTATTGCAGTAAAGCAAGAGTTTAATTCATGTGAGGCTGGCCATATGGGAAAATTGGAGTTATCAGTCAAATGAGTCTCCCTAGAGGGCTCAGAGGTTTGCATTTTTCAGGCATAGTTTGGTGGGCAGGGGGCGAGGGAATGACAAATGTTGATTGGTTGGGGATGAAATCATAGGGGTGTTGAAAATCTCATGCACTAAGTCAGCCTCTACGTGGGACCACAAGACTGGTTGAGTCACAAGCTGCGGGTCCCACAAATTGCAGGTCCTGGTGAAGTCAATTGGCTATCAAAAATGCAAAAGTCTAAAAAACATCTCAAAAGGCCAATTTTAGGTTCTACAATAATGATGTTATCTATTCCAGTAACTGGGGAAGTTACAAATCTTGTGAACTCTGGAACAATGGCTGGTTATCATTTAACTCTTGAGAGGGGCTGGTTATAATTTAGGCCCCTCTCATAATCCTAACCTTGTGGCCTTTCATTAGTTTTACAAAGGTGGTTTAATTCTGAGAAGGGATATTACCATCCTTGCTTTAAGTTTAAACTATAAACTAAATTCCTCCCCACATTAGCTTAGCCTATGCCTAGCAATGACCAAGGACAGCGTGGAGGTTAGAAGCAAGATGGAGTCAACGGTGTTACATTTCTCTTACTGTCATAATTTTGCAAAGGCTGTTTCAAGATCGACACATGAGGGCTTTACTAACTGTGGCAGTTGACTAGGAGAAAGGGTTTGGGGAAATGGAACACAGGATAAACAGAGAAAGTCAGGGTATGAGGATTGATTGATTGAATAAATGAAAAATTCACTCATTCATCCATTTAATAAACATTTATTTATTTATTTTATTTTTATTTTTATTTTTTTTTTGAGACAGAGTCTTGCTCTGTCGCTCAGGCTGGAGTGCAGTGGCACAATCTCAGCTCGCTGCAAACTCCGCCTCCCGGGTTCACACCATTCTTCTGCCTCAGCCTCCTGAGTAGCTGGGACTACAGGCGCCTCCTACCACGCCCGGCTAATTTTTTGTATTTTTAGTAGAGACAAGGTTTCACCATGTTAGCCAGGATGGTTTCGATCTCCTGACCTTGTGATCCACCCTCCTCGGCCTCTGAAAGTGCTGGGATTACAGGCGTGAGCCACCGCGCCCAGCCTTAATAAACATTTATTAAACACCATCACTCACAGTATGATACTCCATGATAGTCTATATCACCAAGGGGATGGATCATGCTTATTTATGGCAGAAACCTGTTTGCATTTTTCTTCTTTTTCCTGGTTCCACAGATGGACTACATTTCCCAACTTTCCTTGGGCCTGAGTTTAGAAAACGGAACGTGAACTGAAAATCTTGCTCCTCCCAGCTCTTTCCCCTTGAAGCAGATGAGCGTGGAGACCTGGGAACCTTTGAATGATTGTTCTTGTCAATTTGGCACACCGTGAGACAGAAACTTCTATTCTATGAAGCTATTGAAAGTTTGGAGTGGGCTTCTTAATGAGATTGTAGGAAGAAATTAAGACCTAATGCCCTGTCTGGGCGCAGTGGCTAATGCCTGTAACCCCAGCACTTTGGGAAGCTGAGGAGGGCAGATCACCTGAGGTCAGGAGTTCGAGAACAGCCTGGTCAACATGGTGAAATCCTGCCTCTATAAAAATACAAAAAATTACAGGCGCAGGCATGGTGGCACGTGCCTGTAATCCCAGCTACTCGGGAGGCTGAGGCAGGAGAATTGCTTGAACCTGAGAGGCGGAGGTTGCAGTGAGCCGAGATTGCACCATTACACTCCAGCCTGGGTGACAGCTGCAGACTTGTCTTAAAAAAAAAAAAAAAAAAAAAAGACCTAATGCCCTAAGGCATCCAATGTAGGTAATGAATTAACTTCTCTTCTGTGCATCTGAAATGGTATAAGCTATATATCATTTGTCTTTTCAGATAATTGAGAAAAGAGTCACTCACATGATTTTCATGGAGTTTAATTCTCTTGTGGAACCCGTTAGAAAAGCTAAATATACTCGCACAATCTCCATTCTCAAAGGGTTTATGATAATCTAGTTGTGGAAATTGGACAGATGTACACACTTCTCTGCACAGGAATGTGAAGGGGGAATCTCATATCACTTCACTTCACTTCAGCTTTATGACGAGCCTATAAAGGAGAGCTTTGCAAACATTATCGTCATCATTTTACAGAAGAAGAGCTTTCAAGGTTAAGTGTTCAAGGTTGCTCAGGTAAGAGGTAGCGGAGCCAGAATTTGAATCCTTGTCTGATAAGCTCTTGTTCCTTCTAAGATATCACACGGCAAAATAAGCAAGCTTAACCTACTCTACAATTCTCCTTAAGGCTCCCACAGGGACCAGAAGGCCCAAGACAGCTCTCCATCTTCAAGGTCAAAGATAACACTTTCTTCCTGGAAAGGGAAGTCCTCTCTGCAGTGCCTCTGGGATCTTGGTCATCCCTGAGGTGCTCTGTCTTTATGAGAATTTTTCTACCCTGGATCTGTTTATGAGAAAGTGATAACAGTATAATTTAAAAATATATAGGAGTGGATGCGTGAAAAATAAGAGTCATCTTGGATTCTAGCTTTAGGAAAGGGGGACCAATTTATGAAAAGTTTGGGAGATGTGATCAGGAGAGCAAAGGATGGTTAGTTTACAAAGAGAATTAGGTTAACTAACGACCAGCTTCCAAAAGCTTAATTAAGTCTCTCAGCCCTCGAGTGAGGCAAGGAAATAATTGATTTCCACATTGCTGGTGGGGAAAGTGAGGAGGGGGAGGTAATTTTCCTGTGGCCAACAAGGGAAACAGCATTTGTCCTGGGATTAAAATCTAAGATTTTCTGGCTCTTGGTCCTTGGTTTTACCTTTGATTCTGGAATGCTAAAGGCCCAGAAGTGAGAATCTCAAAGCAGGACTGTCAACCAAGATGCTGTATGCAAATAAGGGACCAGATAATTAATGCTTCGCTCTTTAGTAATTTTCTGTCCTTCAAAAAATAATGCAAACAATGCGCCACTGGTGAGAGTCAAGGCCATGTGGGTTTATTTTAATAAGCACCGGAGCTTTTCCTTATGAGGCGTGGTCATCACCCAGTGGAGTTACCTGTGATGCTAGAAAATATTTGAAGATCTCAAAATTTAAATAAATGTCTGGAAAAGAATAGAGAGAGAAAAAAATGAAAGAGAGAAAAGAAGAAAAGAAAAATGAGTAACAGGAGGGGAGGAAAGCATTCTAGAAAAAGAGTAACTACTAATTATGGAATGCCTGCTCTGCGCAAGGAGCTTTTCAAATGTTTCCTCCTAAGAATTCCATGAGGTAGGCGTTTGATGACTTTAAATGGATGTAAAAAGTGAGGCTTAGAGGGATGAGGCTTTTCCCAAGCTAGGAAGGGGCAAGACCAGCATTTGAGTCCAAGTCTGTTAAGTCGGCCTTAACCACTGCCTGGTACTGCCTTCTGCCTATAGATCTGACGGGAAGAGAGTGGGAAGGAAGGGGTGTTAAAAATTCATCTGTTTCCAGGCCAGGCGTGGTGGCTCACGCCTGTAATCCCAGCACTTTGGGAGGTGGGCAGATGGCTTGAGAAGGCTTGGTAGACCAGCCTGGGCAACATGGTGAGACCCCGTTTCTACAAAAAATACAAAAATTAGCTGGGAGTGGTAGGGCACACCTGTAGTCCCAGCTACTCGGGAGGCTGAGGCAGGAGGATTGCTTGATCCAGGAAGGTCGAGGCTGCAGTGAGCTGAGATCTCATCACTGTACTCCAGCCTGGGTGACAGAGCTAGGCTCTGTCTCAAAAAAAAAAAAAGAAAAAAATAATTCATCTGCTTACTTGTCTGTTTTCCTCTGCTGTATTGTAATCTCCTTGAGTATCAGAATCAAGATTTAATCTTTTGTCTCCCCAGAGCCTAAAATAGTTCTTGAAAGGCAATAGATGATAAAAGTTTGATGCATGAACAAACAAATGAACATGTGCAATGAGCCCAAGGCCAAGGGTCAAATGTCTTGCCTTGCCCTCTAACCCTGAAGTCATCTGTCATCTCTCTGGCTCTCAAAATCTAGGGAACTGGTTGGTCTTCCTCCATCCTCCACACACCCAATTCTATGGCCCAGGAAGTAAGTCCAAGGTCTTGTCTGGAACCTCTGGAAATTCCTGGGTTTGGGGCAGCGTTGTGCTCTCATTACCCCCCTTAGCCTCCTGACCCTGGTGTCTGTCCCGCTGTTCCCTCTATGCGCATGAATCAAATCCTGACTCTGTCACTTGCCAGTTACGTGACGTTAGGCAAGTCAATTTTGGATTCTGGGATTCAGTTTCATCCTCTGTAAAATAAGTGTCTTGACTTAGATAAGGATGGCAAAGCCAAATGCCTACAAGGATCAGGCAAATATTGAAAATGAGCGATGCAGATCGCCTAAGACAATAGGGAGTGGGGAAAACGGAAAAGCAGGCGGGAAAGGGCGCCCCCTGGCAGAGGGAGAAGCTACTACCCATCTTTACTCGTTACATAGGAATGAGCGCTCAGTGTGGTCACATTTCCGTTGTTTTTTTTTTTTTTTTTTTTTTTTTTTTTTTTGGTAAGATGCCAGAAGTCTGGATTTTTACGTGAAATCTTTCAATTCTTAAATGTTGGCACAAAATTTTTCAGAAACGCAAAGCGAGCCAAACTCAACACATCTGTGTGCCGAATTCAGCCCATGGCCTCCAGGATACAGCCTTTAGACCAGATGATGCCTAACATCTTTCCCCCCTTTGAAAGGATTTGGCCTGGTGGCAGATCATCCCTCCAATCTGGATGTTTTTGGCTCTCTGGACTATTTTTGCTACAGTTTAAGCAGGGTGGACCAGGGCTTAAGAGTAACTGTTTATAAACACCCTGAAGAATTCCATATGGTATGCCGAATGTGAAGTTGGCTTAATTTGAAAAGATTAAATGTACTCAGGCAATTGCAGAGTTGTCTGTTTTGCAAATCAATGCAATTTGTCGGTACAGGCCGGGAAGGAATGAGCTTTGGGAAGGGCAGCTGGTGTGACCAGCAAGCCCAGTGATAGTATCATAACAGGAAATCCAGTGTGGCAGCACCTCCCTTCTCCAACACTCACATATCCTCTTTGCATGCACTACACACACACACACACACACACACACACACACACCGTTCCCTCTTCCCTGATGGCTGATTCAGTTTACTGTTTTTAAATTTGAACCATATCCAAATAAAAAAGGGTTCCTTTACACATATCCATGGACAATGTGGAGAATGCTTAGCAATCTGGGACCAGGTGTCTCACCTGATCGCAGCAACTTTGGGTCATGGAGAAGCCCTCAGTTAGGTACCTGAAAGCTGGATACACAGACCTTCCTATAGTATTAACTAATCGTGGGAGCTTGGACAATTATTTTCCCTCTTCAAGCCTTGGGTTCTTATCTGTGAAATAATGGGAATGAACTTGGATGTCTTAGGTCCCCTCTAGCACTGACAATCTTCACCATCTTTCATTCCCCATGAGGCAGGCAAGGGGAACCACTCCTGTTGTCTCCCTTAACATTGTTTTTGCCAAGCAATGGGGAAAGGATTCCCTATTTAATAAATGGTGCTGGGAAAACTGGCTAGCCATATGTAGAAAGCTGAAACTGGATCCCTTCCTTACACCTTATACAAAAATTAATTCAAGATGGATTAAAGACTTATATGTTAGACCTAAAACCATTAAAATCCTACAAGAAAACCTAGGCAATACCATTCAGGACATAGGCGTGGGCAAGGACTTCATGTCTAAAACACCAAAAGCAATGGCAACAAAAGCCAAAATTGACAAATGGGATCCCATTAAACTAAAGAGCTTCTGCACAGCAAAAGAAACTACCATCAGGGTGAACAGGCAACCTACAGAATGGGAGAAAATTTTTGCAAGCTACTCATCTGACAAAGGGCTAATATCCAGAATCTACAATGAACTCAAACAAATTTACAAGAAAAAAACAAACAACCCCATCAAAAAGTGGGCAAAGGACATGAACAGACACTTCTCAAAAGAAGACATTTATGCAGCCAAAAAACACATGAAGAAATGCTCATCATCACTGGCCATCAGAGAAATGCAAATCAAAACCACAGTGAGATACCATCTCACACCAGTTAGAATGGCCATCATTAAAAAATCAGGAAACAACAGATGCTGGAGAGGATGTGGAGAAATAGGAACACTTTTACACTGTTGGTGGGACTGTAAACTAGTTCAACCATTGTGGAAGTCAGTGTGGCGATTCCTCAGGGATCTAGAACTAGAAATACCATTTGACCCAGCCATCCCATTACTGGGTATATACCCAAAGGACTATAAATCATGCTGCTATAAAGACACATGCACACGTATGTTTATTGTGGCACTATTCACAATAGCAAAGAGTTGGAACCAACCCAAATGTCCAACAACGATAGACTGGATTAAGAAAATGTGGCACATATACACCATGGAATACTATGCAGCCATAAAAAATGATGAGTTCGTGTCCTTTGTAGGGACATGGATGAAACTGGAAAACATCATTCTCAGTAAACTATCGCAAGGACAAAAAACCAAACACCGCATGTTCTCACTCATAGGTGGGAATTGAACAATGAGAACTCATGGACACAGGAAGGGGAACATCACACTCCGGGGACTGTTGTGGGGTGGGGGGAGGGGGGAGGGACAGCATTAGGAGATACACCTAATGCTAAATGACGAGTTAATGGGTGCAGGAAATCAACATGGCACATGGATACATATGTAACAAACCTGCACATTGTGCACATGTACCCTAAAACCCTAAAGTATAATAAAAAAAAAAAAAAAAAAACATTGTTTTTGCTACAGACCGTGGATAGCAACTCACTGGTCTAGTGTCTAGGCATGTCGATAACCATGGATTTCTATGGACACCACCTTGAGCAGCTGGAAGAGATTCTGGTCTAACCTGTCATGTGAACGTAAGGTGGACCTCGAGGCATCTATAGATCCTACATAATCCTGGCACAGAGGGTCCCTTACCTTTCTCCCCTCTGCCATTACTGGTACAGTTCAACAGTGCACAAAAGGGTCACATAATCAGGTTCCTTGATCAACACTTCTCAACCTCTAGGGAAACCACAAAGCATAAAGGAGAAAAAGAAGAGGAAAATTGTATGGAAATCAGAATTTGGGCACAAATAACAGAAAAGCAACTCAAACCAGCTTAATCTTAAATAAGGGGATACTCTAATGTTGCAAGAAGCCCAGAGTTATTCCAGCAGCTTTAGAAATGGTTAACAGCTTATTGATATCTTTAAAGACCCATATCCCTTCTGTTTCTCTACTTTATTATAGGCCAATTCTCCTCCTTGTGATGAAATTGCTGCCACTGTTCCAGGCATCGTGTCTTTGCACACTTTTCTTTCATGTGTACCTTTTTTTCCAGTGTGCTAATTTTCCAGTAAGCCCCTCAAAAGACCTCCTTAATGGCCAGAAATGAGTCACATGCTCATGCCTAAAACAATCATTAGCAAAGGAATGTAATTATTTTGATTGGTTTAGAGCCAAACAATGCAGATTCATGCTGGAGAAGGGAGAGGCTCTGCCTCCCCCATGAGGTGCAGGAAACCTTGTATCTGAGCAAAATTAGGATTCTGAGTTCCAGGAAGAAAGGCAGGAAACACAGCTGTCAGGAAGACAACTAACAGTGTCTCTCCACCATCCCTCCACTCCCACTGTAAGATTGGTGAGGAAGGAAGGAAGGAGAGAAAGGGTAGAGGAAAAAGGGGGGAAGGAGAAAAGCAGTGAGGAGGAGAAGGTGAAATTGCAGCTTTGGAATCAAACAGACTTTGGTTTCAATCCCAGCTTGGTTGTTTTCTAGCTGCCTGTTCTTGGCTTACCCCTGAGCTTGTCTAAGCTTGGGTTTCTTCACTTACAAAATAGAGAGAACATGGGCTTTTCATGAGGTTACATGAGAAGATGAATGTAAGGAGCCAAGCACAGTGTTTGTCACAAAATAATGTTCAGTGAATGATAGCAAGAAGAGAAACAGGAGTGGGACAGGAAGAAGACTTTATGCAGAGCTTTACAGTTTATAAGATGCTGTCACAAACATTGCCTCTTCGATTTGACAACATATAGGAAGGCAGGCAAATGAGGCATCTTTATCATCTTTTTTAAGGGATGTTGAAACTACAACATCCCATATGTGTCTAGCCCAAGATTGTAAAATCCCGATGCAGGTCTTCAAAGTCCAGAGCTCCAGAAACACACAGAAATAGTAGTTAAAAACAGAAAAGCGTATTGAAAAAAAGAAATGCATATTATCATATTTAGAAAATACATTCTTATTGCAGCAGACAGAGGGATCCCTATAATAAGAAATCCGCTTTTTAGAGATCCCCCTACTCCCAAATGGGGTGATCTCCATCTTCCTAAATGTCTAATCAGGACAATTAGACTCAATTCAACAAGTATATTGAGCACGGACTGTGTATAAGGCAGGGTGGTTGGTCCCTAGAGGATAGAGTTGGGTACAATACTCTGTACTCAAAGAGCTTACAATAGAGAAAAAAATGCAGAGTAATTTTGCTGATAAATACTTTTCAGAATGCAATGCATTCAAATTAGTTCTTTTTTTCTTTCATTGTCAAGGGTGAATTAGATTTGGCATCTGTGGGGAGGCTGCTGCAATGAGGCTGGCTTAGATGCTCTCTAAGTTTCCTTTCAAAGAGACTATTCTTGAGGACAGGAAATCTGCTTTGCCAGAAAGAGCGTCTCTGAACCCTGCCAAGCTCTGGCACCCTGGAAGATGTTGTAATCCTCCTGACTGAGCTAGCCTCTGGCACTCCTCATCTTTACCAGCCGCGGCCAGGATTGTCAGAGAGCCCCAGACCAGCAGAACTCTCAGTTGGAGTGAATGAGTGAGGGAGGGCTGCTCCACTCAGGTCTGAGGTCAGCTGGGGTTGCCTCTGGTCTGGAGGTCTCCTAGACAAGTGGGCCAGAGATCTCAGTGAGTCTCCAGACCCTTGGGGGCATCCTAATGGGAAAAGGATTTCTAGTCATTTCTCAAAGGGGTCCTTAAACCTCTCAGAGCAATCCCCTCCCTTTTGAAAAAAAGAGATGGTACTATTTAGAAAACATGTTGTTATTGCAGCAGAGAGAGAGATCCTTGCAGCGGAACTGATCTCTTGTATCTGGTTTGGGGATAATGTGAGTTAACATTCTGAGACCCAAGTAGATTTGTCTTGCAAGGTGAGCTGGTGATACATTTGCCTCTGAAAGACATGAAAATTCAATCCTATTGGTATTGGTCTCATGTGATTGACAGATATCTTGTGAATAAACTTGGCTGTGGGAAAAAGAGAATGGGGTTATGTGTATGAGACACAGCCCTCACTGAAGGCCTGGGTTGGGGTTGGGCTTTCTATGATGTCAGTTTCGAGGCAAATGTGAGATGAAGACTCTCAGAGGTGAGTGCTCTAAGAAGAGCTGGGGGTGGTAATAAGTGTTGGGATGTGTGTGCATCTGTGAGTGTGAGTGTGTGCATGCAGAAAGTAGGGTGTCGGGGAGAGCCAGTCATCTAGAGCTGCAAGTGCTGGATCAGAGGGATTAAGCAGGGAATTCAGGCAGCGATGGGCAAGGAGTATGAAACACCCGGCCTCATATAAGAGTGGACAGGAGGAGCACAGAGCTTTGGCAGCCAAGAGCTCTGACATGGACCAAGGGACCAGATGTGGGCCTGGGCTAGAGGAATGAGGGTCGGGTGCCCTGGAGCAGGCTGAGTCCATGAGGGGGGCTAAGGCCCATGACTACTTTTATATGGCAAACCTCTCCCCTTTTCAAGGCAGCTCCATATTTTTTCTAAAGAGACCACCTTCGAGAGTTGTCCCCCGATAAATGAAGCTGTGTTGATGGCCCAGGCCTCCTAGGCTTGCCTGAAAACATCTGCAGCTGTGCCAGTCCAGAGCTGCCACTCCCTTACACCCAGGCTTGTGGGATAGTGCATCTTAACCATTCATTCTGGGGTACAGGTCAGCCAGTGGGTCTTGAGGACCCGAATCCCACATCGTGCCCAACAGTCTCACAAAGCAGTTTTCACAGTCTCTGCCCAGCACTCTCTGCTTCCCTCCTCTTCTGCGTTATCTTCCCCAGATTGGGGTCTGTGGATTGATAGTCCTTCCAAAGGAGTTTCTGTGTGGGCATCTGGTGCATTGCAAAGAGCAGCACAGGAGAGGCACCAGGGCTGCCTGCCCTGCATTCTTGCCGTTAATACTTGGGCTCTGGGATGACATGGTCCCCCATTCCCCACTGTAAGTGGTCAGACAAGGTACCTAGTTTCTCGTGTACACAAGGGAAGAGCTGCAAGTGTTGAAATCCTTCAGAATATAAGCTCCCTGAGGACAGAGATTTCATTCTGTTTATATATCTCATGAATCCCCAGAGCCTGGGGTAGACAATAGAATAGTTTAGGCACACAGCAAACATTTGTTGAATGTTGATTAAAATACAATCATCCATGCAAAGTGCTTAGTACAGTATCTGCATAAACATAGTTAATGCTAGTTCATGCTATTATGAGTGGTTTAGAAGCTTCCTCAGAAAGTGTTTGAGAGAGCATGAAGAGGCCAGACAGGGTGGCCCATGCCTGTAATCACAGCATTTTGGGAGGCTGAGGTGGGCAGATCTCTTGAGCCCAGGAGTTCAAGACCAGCCTGGGCAGCATGGTGAAACTCTGCCTCTACAAAAAATACAAAAAATTAGCCAGGCATGGTGGCGCATGCCTGTAGTGCCAGCTACTTGGAGGAGGTGGGACACTGAGGCGGGAGGATCACTTGAGCCTGGGAGGTTGAGGGTGCGGCCTGGGTGACAGAGGAGACTCTGTCAAAAAAAAAAAAAAAAAGGAAAAAAAAAAGGGAGAGAGGGCATAAAGAATATTTGTTCAGTCAGAACATATTTGTTCATTGGCTGGTGTGTACCAGGTGCTCTGTTAGGTTCGGGGGAGACAGCGGGGAACGAGACACATTTGCTGTTGGAGTTTATAGTCTAATGAAGGAGACAGCTGTTGAACAAGTAACTGAGTGTTAATTGATGTGCTGACCTCACATAGTTTGTGGAATAAAATGAGGTTGGCTATACTAAAAATTTGAACTGGGTACCAGACTTTAGTTGGACTACACAGATTTCAGTTGAACTACAGTCCCTTCTGTTGGTATATTAGTTAAGGTAATGCTAGTCACTGTAATAGATACACGTTAACTAGCAGTGATTAATATAAGAGAAGTTTATTTCCTGCTCACATGAAGCCTAAACAGCTGCCTCTGATCAGCTGGCCATTCTCCTCCAGGCAGTGTTTCAGGGACCCAGGTTCTTTCCCTGTTGTGGCTCTGTCCTCTTCCACACTTGGCTTCCAAGTCTCTTGTGTTTCTCTGCATCAACTTGGTAGTAGTAGGGGTAGAGGAGAGGGATTGGCAAAAGGTTTTCATAGACTAGGCCAGGCAGTGGTGAGTATGATGTGTACTTCCATTCTGTAGGTCAGAAGTCAGGCCACAGCCACACCAGAACACAAGGGAGACTGGGAAATGTAGTCTAGGCCAGGGCTTGAGGATCTCTGCTGCAATCTGCCCTTCCAATCATTAAATCCCTGTCACCCCCTTCTTCCCATTCATAGAACACACTGACCCTTATCCTTAAGAGAGGTAACTCAAATCCTAGTTTAGTCACTGTGTCCAGCCCAATGTCCTGAATCTCTGGGTGATACATAGTATCTCCAAGTCCAGATGCAGTATTTCGTGTTCATTGACCTGTGATCTAAAAAGACAAGTTATCTGCCACCTTCCTGCATGTCCCCCATAAGCTATGATGGAATATAGATGGCAAAAGGCAACAAGCACTCCCATTCAGAAAAGGGCAGAATGGGAGTCACATGGCTGTCACTGATCCATAGCAATTGTACACTCCTGCCAAACAGGAATGCTGAAATCGGCTGGTCAGTCACGGAATTTTGTTGATTAGACAGAAATTGAACTTCCTTTTCTATTTCTCTCTGTGGTCTGTTATTCTTCTTGGCCCCTTGTACTGTGAGATTTGTAAAGCTTTTGCAATTTGGGGATTTTGAGATTGGTTTAAAGCAGGATTTTCCAACCTCACTCCTATGGACATTTTTACCTAGATAATTTTTTGTTGTGGGGAGTCTGTCCCATGTATTGTAGGATGCTTAGCAACATTCAGGGCCTCTACTTAATTTTTAAAAAATTTATAAAGAAAAGAGGTTTAATTGACTCATGGCTCTACATGGCTTTGGAGGCCTCAGGAAACTTACAATCATGGCAGAAGGTGAAGAGGAAGCAAGGCACATCTTACATGGTAGCAGGAGAGAGAGAGAGATCAAGGGAGGAAGTACCACACTTTAAAACTATCAGCTCTTGTGAGAACTCACTCACTATTAGGAGAATAGCAAGGGAAAAATCCCCTCCACAATCCCATCATCTCCCACCATGGGTAGAAGCATTTCTGTTACAGTTATGACACCAAAAAATGTCACCAGCCATTGCCAAATGTCCCTTGGAGGGCAAAAGCACTTCCAGTTGGGAACCACTGGTTTAAGGCTTAAACAAAGTCTTGGCTCATGGTTTCTTTGGCAATATCATTCCCTCAAAATCTTATTAGGCTTCTGATCTATATGCTTCCAGTCAGTTCCATGACCAGTAACCATGGTCAAAATTGTTTTCTAAACAAGAATGTTCTCATCTAATTTATTTCTTTGCCTCCAAATGTTTTGCTACCACATAACATGATCTTTATCTTTATAGCTTCAAAAATCATTTTTTTAAATCACTTGTCAGTCACCACTAATTGAGCAGTGGGCACACGGAAGCTGATTCTGGAGACTGGAAAGACTAGTGCAGCGACAAAACACCTGCAATGGCTTAAAAGGAAGACCTCTAAACAAGGCCACACATTTTATATTTATGTTGCAACAGCATCCCACTTTAAGTATAAACTTCTATATTACTTAAATGAATGTTACAGAAGCAGTCCGCTACAGAGTATAGATTTTCCTAGTGTTAAGGTATAAAAATAGGCCAAAGGTCTTTTTTCCTGGCCCCCTTTTCTTCTTGTTTCTCAATGAGTAGCTGCAATAGCTTGTTCAATGCTGGATTAGCTACCTCCTGGCTTGGAAGAGAAGTGGGAGCTGAGTTTTGGAGCTGTGTGGAGGTCAGAGAAGAATGGATGTGTGGAAGGGGAAAAAGCTCACAGTGGCAGAGGAGGTGAAACTGGAGGTAACCTGGGGGAGCTCCTGGAATGGACTGCTGATTTCTGGGGTTTGGTGTGGGTGAGATTGCACAGACCAAGTTCATTCAAAAGGGTCAGAGTGGGATGAACACCATGAAAACCCCGAGATGGTTCATGAATCTGAATACTTGAGTAAGCCACATGAGATTTGGTTTTCTCAGCTTCCAACATCCCACTTAAAATTTGTGTATATATTTTAGGTTCAGTGAAGAGGAAACAAAAATAATGGATATTTCATTCTTGCTACACAAATAATAAAAAATGAAACAAGGTAAAATACCTAAAGTGAAACAAGGTAAACTATTCATCAGGGAAATGCTAAATATACTATGATATACTAGAGAAATGCTAAATATACTAGTGATATACTAGAGTTTCTCATACTAGAGAAAAGTATGCCATAGTTTAACTCATGTGTACATTGTAAAAACATTTACGCAAAAAGAAAATCCCCACAACAATGCCATATGCTGAGTCTGAGGATGTAGTTATATAAGTAAATGCATAGAAAGAGGTTTATGGACTGATAACTACGGCTGAGCTGGGAGAAGAAGGAGCGGGTGGTGACATGGATTAGAGTGATTGCTAAAGGGATTTCTTTCTTTCCTTTTCTTTTTTTTTTTTATGGAGTTTCCCTCTTGTTGCCCAGGCTGGAGTGCAATGGGGCAATCTTGGCTCACTGCAACCTCTGCCTCCTGGGTTCAAGCCATTCTCCTGTCTCAGCCCCCGAGTAGCTAGGATTACAGGAATGCACCACCATGTCTAGCTAATTTTGTATTTTTAGTAGAGATGGGGTTTCACCATGTTGGTCAGTCTAGTCTCGAACTCCTGACTTCAGGTGACCCGCCTGCCTTGGCCTCCCAAAGTGCTGGGATTACAGGCATGAGCCACCGCTCCTGGCCCGCTAAAGGGATTTCAAAGCAACAGTCTTTCCAGAAGAGGATGTAAACCAAATTTGATAAAAATTAAAAGAATGAGATGGGTCTGTTTACATGGATAGATGCTGGTATAAGTTTTGCATAAAAAACAGAACTGAAGTCATCTGTATTCTCCCTATCAGATACAATAATCATTATCAATGTTTTAGTGAAGTTTCCTTCAGTCTTTTTTTCCTCTGTCTATAAAATGTCTACTTTAATAAAATCGAGTGGTATTTTATGTTCAGTTTTCTTTACTTAATAAGATATTATAAGCATTTTCTCTGCCATTAAATATTCTTCAAAAAAATGTAATTTCTAATGGAGACATAATAGGCTATATATATACATTTAGAGTAGATAGTCACAATTGTGATACAGTGTATCAAGTTGTGCCTAAGGGTTTAACTTCTATTGTCTCCTTTCATCCTTCCAACACACCCATGAGCTAATGGTGTAATTCCCATTTTACACATGAGGAAGGAGAGACTCAGCGAGCTATGTTTGTAACTGGCCCAAGATCCCAAAGCTAGCACGTGGCTAAGCCAGGTCTCAAACACACATCTATTGTTTTAGCTACTCTTAAGTAAAACACAGTAGAACCGCCCCGAAACAATTATTTACCCAATCCACTACTGCTGGAAATAAGACGGCTTGAAAAATTTTGCCATCTTAAATACCACTGTGATGATTATCCTTGCACACACAGTTTTGGCCACATCCCAGAATTCCCTGCTTACGTTAAATTCCTAAAAGGGGAACTGGGTCAAAATGAGAGAACGTCTTTTATCTTCTTGCAACATATTGCCAGAGAGAACCAGACCCTTTTGCAGGCCTGCTTTGGAGCTTTAGGCAAACTCTTCCAAATGGGAATGGTAATTCTGCAGGAACTACGGACTGCAGCAATCACGGCCCTCCTGGGCTGAGGACTGAACCGGGGCTCATTGACATTGACCTCTAAATGATGGCACTCAAGTCACACCTGGCTCACAGAGAGTTTTACTGAATTTCCTTGCAATGCTATTATGCTCCGTAAACACAGAGTCAGGCAGACGCAGTGACCACGGGCCCCTATTACATCAGGTAAGTGCACATCCTGCTACATGCCTCCTCTCATTTCTATTATTTCAAATGTCAAATGCACTTTGCCTGCAGCCTTCTCGGCCTTTAATTTTTAAATCCACATGTACATAATTTATTTATTGGATTTCTATGGGACTTGAGGGGAAATTTAATTCACATACTTCTGCTTCATCTTCACTTAACTCACTTGATGGCTCAAACAGCGTTGTTGGCTCTTTTAAATGAGAATTTTTTTATGCAGCTTTTTTTTTTTTTTTTTTTTTTTTCCAGAGGCAGGAAGCTGAGGAGGGAGGACTCTCATTGAAAAAAAGTAGAAATTTAGGAAGGTGATGGACTTGGGGAAGGGCAGGCTCCCAGGCATTCATTAAAACATTCTTACTAGACAAGAGGTTGCAGAAAGGTACACAGAGTTGGGAAAGCAATCTCTTTAACTTGGCTTAATTAACTTAATTTAAGAGCTCATCTCGACCACAGGGATGTGTCAAGAAGCTCAGGGGCACCTCAAATTTTTAAAATTTCCTATTTAAATTAATTGATGCCATCGGTAACTCCCTAATCTGTCCTTCTTACTAAGATGAGATAATTTAGTAAGTTGAGATAATTCCATTCCAAAGCAGATAAGATGAGATAATTTAGTAAGTTGAGATAATTCCATTCCAAAGCAGACCAAACTTGATATTTTCTTATGTCATTTCAACCTGATGGTGGGTCAAGCCTCATTTTCATTAGGCTTCTTTTTTTTAATTTCCTTTTTTTATTATGAATATTTTCAAACATTCAGAAAAGTTGAAAGAATCATACTGTGAACACTCAAATGCATAACACCATAATCCTACAATGGTTATCATTTTGCCGTATTTGCTTTATATTTTATCAATGCATCTCTCAACCCATCTTATTTTTAAATGCATTTCAAACTAAGTTGCAGACATCAATAAACTTCATTGTTAAACACTTCAGCATACGTGTCACTAACTACATTTTTTCTTTTTGTGATACGATTTATATAAGTAAAATATACATCTCACCTGTACCACTCAATGGGTTTTGACTAATTTGGGTACCCAAGTAACTCAAATTCCATCAAAATATAAAACATCTTCGTCACCACAGAAACTTCCTTAGTGCCCTTTTGCAATTCATTTCTTACCATCCTTTGCCCCAGACAATAATGGAGCTAGTTTCTGTGACTACATATTAGTTTTGCCTGTTCTAAAACTTCATGTAAATGGATTCATATGGTATGAAATACTTCATGTACCTCTCTTCTTGCTCAGCACAATGTCATTGCATCTATCTGTATTTTTTCTTTTTCTTGCTGCAGAGTAACCTTGATTCTTGATGGCATCTTTGAACATTAGATTAACTAACCCTAAACCCCATCCCAACTCCAAACTTTCTCTAACAGGAGCTTACGGTTTCTTATAGCTAAGTCAGGTTGTGATGGGCTTTCTGTTACTTGCAGCCATGAGCCTTCTAGTTAAAACAAGACCCATTTGAGATTGGTCTTTCCTGCCTTATGTTATAAATTGGAATTTCTCAGAAACATGTGAAAATAGAAATGAAAGCACCATTCTGGAAATAATAACCCAGTTAATGTCTTGCTAGAATGCTGTTAAATATGCTATGGGATTATTCTCCTTAATAAAGTAACATTCAGTGAAGAGACTTGCCAGAAAAATGCGTGTGGTGTTTTAGAAAGAGTCTTTTCCTATTTGAGTTACCTCCCTGCTTCACAGAACCACAGTGGCCTGCGCTATATTGAATGTGCTATGATTCCATTTGTCTTAGCATTACTTTGAATACTTGGGTTGCAGGTCAAGACTAAGATTCCACTGTTCTTCTCAGAAGACCCCTGCACATCCTTTGGGTCCTGAGCAGGTTGGTCCAAGCCCAGCTGTAGGGTGATGGAGGTGGAGTCGGTCATCCAAAGGTGGCGCTCTGCCCCTGAACGACGATCCAGTCACCCTGCCCTACCCGGGGTTAAAACTGGGAATTGGTCTACAGGAAGAGCCTGCCTTCTGAAAGGGACAGGAAAGGAGCCTTTAGGTGCTTTCAGTTATGAAGGCTCCTTAGACAGCTCTTGGCTGGAGTCCATTGAGAACCATGTGTAGCCATTCCTAGGGCCTTTTACCTGGAAACAGTAGTTTTAGGTATCCTAACACCACACGTTATATGACCTGATTGAACAAAAAGATGCTTGATACATATGAGTGTTAAGAATCAGTACTGAAAAGTTTGGGAAAGAAAAATATAGGAATTAAATTGGAAGATTTGATAGAATCTGAACGTTCATTACTGATATCAGAGTAATTTCACTAGGATAGGAAATAGAATCATTCAGTCCTTTATTTTATTCATTTATTTGGTATTCAGCATGGGGGAGGAAATGAATGCAGTATATAATTTATTCAGAAATGGGTGTTGGAGTCACACCTGGATTTCTACCTGAGCCACTTACTGAACTTCAATTTTTTTCTTCCTTCCTTCCTTCCTTCCTTCCTTCCTTCCTTCCTTCCTTCCTCTCTCTCTCTTTCTTTCTCTCTCTCTTTCTTTCTTTTCTTTCTCTTTCTTTCTTTCTCTTTCTTACCTTCCTTCCTTCTCTTTCTTTCTTTCTTTCTTTCTTTCTTTCTTTCTTTCTTTCTTTCTTTCTTTCTTTGATAGAGTCTTGCACTGTCACCCACGCTGGAGTACAGTGGTGCGATCTCGACTCACTACAACCTCTGCTTCCTGGGTTCAAGCAATTCTCCTGCCTCAGCCTCCTGAGTAGCTGGGATTACAGGCATGTGCCACCATGCTTGACTAATTTTTGTATTTTTAATAGGAATGAGGTTTCACCATGTTGGTCAGGATGGTCTCGAACTCCTGACCTCAAGTGATCTGCCTGCCTTGGTCTCCCAAAGTGTTGGGATTATAGGCATGAGCCACTACGCCTGGCCCAATTATTTTTCATCTGTAAATTGAAGAGGAGATACTTAAATCATACAGCATTTCATTCCTTGCTGCAACAAGTATTTATTGAGCACCTACTATGTGCCAGACATTGCTCTAGAATATAGGGGCAATGGCAACTAAACAAAGTTGCTGCTCTCACAGAGCTCTCTGCAAGACCATATTTTCAAAGATGGCTGCACCAGTGTATTCCATCCCACACTCTCTCCTTACAGGGTGACACTGACACACGTCCACAGAGAGGTGTGGTCTGTGTTCCCTCCCCTTGGATCAGAGCAGGCCTGTGGCTATCAGGGAAGTGATATTGCATAACTATTCAAGCTCATCATAAAAGGTGAGGCAGAATTCTCCTGGCCTTCTCTCTTGGGACACATGCCTTGAAATCCCTACATTGATATATAAGAAATCTAGCTACCCGATAGCTGCTAAGATGGAAAGGTCATAAGGAGAGACCACATAGAGACAGAGAAAGATATCCATAGCATCCCAGCTGTTCCAGGCCCCAGCCTTTGATCTTTGGTGAAGGCCCCGAATGATAATCCATCCCTACTGTGCCCCATCTGAACTTCATGCTATATAATCTATGAGCGTAATAAGCAGGGATTTTATGCCACAAGTTTTGGGGTAATTTGTTATGGCACCCTTATAACTGAAAAAAGCTGTATGCTGGTTGGGCAGAAAGATGCTAAGCCAGTAAACAACAAGATATTGTCAAACATGACCACAAAGAACTAAAAATAGGGTGATGCGACTGAGGAGAGGGAGGGAGAGGCAACTCTTGCTAGAAGATTTTCCCCATAGAAATCCTGGCAGAAGTGAAAACGTT
This sequence comes from Symphalangus syndactylus, assembly GCF_028878055.3. Taxonomy (NCBI): domain Eukaryota; kingdom Metazoa; phylum Chordata; class Mammalia; order Primates; family Hylobatidae; genus Symphalangus; species Symphalangus syndactylus. The sequence continues at coordinate 32,459,756 of NC_072438.2, forward strand.
TGAGCTGCGTCGACTTGAAAATATAAAAAGAAGGGCCAGATTGAATGTTCTGGGGACAGAGGTAACAGTGAATGCAACGGCCCAGGGAAGCCTGCAGCTGCGCACTTTAGAGGAACTAAAAAATAGCTGATGCCCCTGGATTACAGAGAGGGAAGAATAACATCCCAAGCTGAGGTCAGAGCAGACAGGGTCACCTCATACAGGGACTTGTAGGCCAGATCAGGGCTTTGGATTTTTATTAAGTGTGATGGGAAGCCACTGAAAGATTCTTAGCAGTGAAGAGATATGGTTCCATTTACAAGATCCCTTTGGCTATTGCGTGGTGAAGGGATCGAAGGGTAAGAACTGAAGTAGAGAGGGTAATTCAGAGATGATGGCCCGAGTCCAAGTGAGAACGGAAGGCGGCTTGGACTGGCATTGGAATCGGTGGATGTACTATAACGACAAAAACAACAGTAACTAACATTGCCTGAGTGGTTTCTATGTTCAGGCATTGTTTAAAGTGCATTACATAGATTATATGATTTTATCCTCACAATGACCCTATGATGTAGGTTCCATTATTGTACCAGATGAGAGTTCAAGTACCTTGCCCGGTACCACATATTTAGTAAGTGGTACAGAAAGACTCCTAATCCAGGCAGGGCCCCCACAGTGTGCTTCTTCACTGGATGGAATCCAGTGGGAAAATTCAGGGTATTCTGGAGAGGCCAGTTCTTGCTAAGTAATTGGATTTGGAGAAGGGCAAAGAAAGATATCAAGAATGATACCTTGATATTGATTCTTCCCAACAGGAAGAAATGGTAAACGTTTGAGATGATGGATATGCTAATTATCCTGATCTGATCACTATACATTATATGTATGGAAACATCAGTATGTATTCCATAAATTTTTGCAATCATCATTTGTCAATTTGAAGAAAGAACGATACCTTGAAGTCTGACATGGATGATTAGGAGGGAGGTGGTGCCATCTATTGAGATGAGGATGTCTACAGGAGAAACAGGGTCAGGGAGAGGCAAGAATTATAAGAATGAACACATCATAATGAACAATGAATGTAAGAATGAACAATAACAGTGATGCACTGTGTGCCTACCATGACCTAATATTTACTGTGTGCCTACCATGACCAAGCATGCTGCATATACTAACTCATTTAATTTTGTGATAACCCTAAGAAGTAAGGTACTGTTATTTCCTCATTGTACTGAAGATGGAACTAAGAAGCAGACAGGCTAAAAAATGGTCAGAGGTGACAGAGCTAATAAATTGGGGACTTGGAATTCAGGCTGGCTGGCTCCATGCTCGCTGTACGCACTGCTGCTTATGAAACGAGCAGATGTCAATGAAGAACAGCGCCCAGTGCATAGTAGGTGATTAATTAATGGTAGCTGTTATTATTAATATTGTTACTATCCAAATGTGGTTGACCTTCTCTGGTGTATATGATATTGTGTTACTAGAAATAGAACACAATAAATTCTCTCAGGGAAAATGCCATGTCTATGGCAAGTCCACACTCATGGAAGTTCAAATGATTCAAGACAAACACACAGCAATACAAAGAAGCCATAGAAGAGATGCCACAGGGCAGTGTGTGATGAAGTGCAGAAGAAACATATATATCTAGCTCTACAGATCATTTCAAACATCCAGAGGAATAGTAAAACCTTGTACCGGGATTACTAACACATGTGCTTGCAACAGGGTGATTCCTTCTCTATAAGTCATTGCTCCCTGTCAGGACCCAAACCAAATGTCAAAGATTGGAATAGTGACATTTACACTGTTTTAATTACCCAGCAAGATTGGTGTTTGTGGACTTGTTAAGTAGTTCCCAAACAAAGCAATGAAATTTAATGGTTTTGCTGTGCAACAAAATTTACCTCCTTCTTTCTTTCTTTTGGTGGAATGAGGGCGGAGGGCAGTGGGGCCAATTTTTTCCTGGTGTAATTGAGACAAATTTCTTGAATTTTTGGTACAATGAAAATGTAAAACATGAGCTGTTTCTACCTTTTTGGCTTTATGTAACATTGTTTTTTTCACCACAGATCCCAAATGCCAAAGATTCAAAGCAACAAGTCAAGCCATATTTTTGGAAAGTTTTTCATGTTTTCTTAAGATTTTTGAAAAACAAAACCAAGAAAATTTAGAAATAGAGAACATTGAAGAAACACACAGATAATCTCACATAACTACTGATTATCTTGATGTGTTTCTTTATAGATTTTTACCCCTGTACTTATTTACGTAGTTGTAATTATAGTGTATTCACAATTTTGTATCCTGCTTTTATATGTAAATGTTTATCAGTCACACCTTTCTATATCTTCCACATTTTGCTGGGAGAGTCCATTAAGTGAACATACCTTAATTTCTAAACTGTGTAACTAAATCACTTTTAGAATAAGGAAATGAATAAAGCAAAATACATGAGTTAAATAACGTTACTCTTTCCCCTAATATTGAACCCTTGGCAAGGCCTCCTACCTGGGAGTTGACAGTTCTGTCTCTGGAGTCTGACCTGACTTAAATGTCAGTTTTGCTACTTGCTAGCTGTGTGACTTTGGACAAGTTACTTAACCTCTCTGAGCTTTAGTTTCTTCACCTACACGATGTGGATAATGGCAGCGCTTACTCAGTGGAATGGGGTAATGTGCACTGAAATACTGCAGACCTGTCACATTATGAACTCTTAATGAAAGTCAGCCATCATTGCTATTATGATCATCACTATTATTGTTTAAACTTCCATGTACTTCCAAACATGATTTTGGTGGAATGAGCACTGAATTAGAAATCCGAAAGATTGAGCTTGGCCAGGCATGGTGCCTCACGCCTGTAATCCCAGCACTTCGGGAGGCCAAGGCCGGTGGATCACTTGAGCTCAGGAGTTTGAGACCAGCCCCGGGCAACACGGTGGAACCATACCCCTACAAATAATATGAAAAAATTAGCCAGGTATGGTGGTTTCTGCCTGTAGTTCCAGCTACTTGGGAGGCTGAGGTGGGAGAATTGCTTTAGCCTAGGAGGTCAAGGCTGCAGTGAGCTGAGATCACACCACTGTACTCCAGCCTGGGCAACAGAGCAAGACCTTGTCTCTTCTCTTCCATATATATGTGTATGAAAAATGGATCTCTAGACCTAGTGAGCCACATACTTGTTGCTAGTGTCCCTATCTATAAAATGGAGTGTTAAATATCTGTCTTGCCTCTTTTAAAAAGAACTGTGAAAAAGAGAAAGCTGTGTAAATCCAAGACCTCATGCACATAAGCATTGCTCCTCCTGCTCTGAGAGGCACAGTCCGGTGCTTTGTGGCTGGTATTCTCCATCCTGCAGGAGAGTCGGGGGGCGGGGTAGGGGCGGTTTCTGACACCTCTCTGATGACCAGGCCTCATTACGGAGCCAGCTTTGCTCCTTAGAACAATGCCGGCAGAACACAATACTATGCAAAGGCCAGCAAAGGCGTTCCCGCTGCATGCTGGTTCTCTTCTTGCCTTTCCTTTCCCTTGCCTGTTGACAGAAGGCTCGGAGCCACATGGTTCTGCTGTGTTAAGGAAATCCATACCTCAGGAGTTTTTTTTTTTTCTTTTTGCTGCATTCATTTATTTTAGATAGTCCATCAACGCCATTTGCACTGCTCAGGTTAGAAGTTGTCAGCATTTCCCACTTAGGCTGCTGTTTCCAGGGAATGATGATTTGATTGTAACATTTGTTCCAGGCAGCAACGGGCCAAGGAGAGGTCTTAGCTCAAAAGCACCTTCCACCTACTTAAAAGCAACAGCCACCACAGCGTACTCCTTATGTGACCAATTTAAAATGATGGAAATCAACAACAACAAAAACCTCTGATATTTTGAGTTCTGGAGGACAGAAAGGGTTGTTTTGACAGTGGCGTGAAGTTTATGACTGCGGGTCATCAAGAGTTCATTGTCCAGCATTCTGGCATGGGCATGATTGCAGGAGCTGCCAAAACATCATTGAGCGCAAATGTGCGCCAGTTGCCTCCTCTGGGGAGGACCGGTTTATAGGTGTTGCCTCTTCCTTGCCTTTTCTCTTCCTCTCCTGTCTCCTCTCTTTGCAGCTGGAAGATGGAATAAGTGGAGAGAGGAGGTCACAATCAGCTCTCTCCTTTTTGGGAGTTTGCCCAGTGAGGCGAGCAGGCTTGGCAGCAGCAAGAGAGAGAAAGGTAGGAGATACATTATTATAATAGGCTGACCCTCCGCACTGCACATCATTAAGCTCATCACCTGAGAAGCCTGTTAGGCATGCGGGGAATGATTGATGTTGCGGAGCTCATTCTTCAAGTGCTATTTATTGAGGACATACTAGGCTTCTTGTGTTTTTTGTCTTGCTGGGTACGTGAAGTTGAACAAAAACATGATGTCTCTTCCTAGAGAACCGCAGCTAATGCGAAGACAGTCATAAGTGAATGTGCAATTACACACCAGGCTTAGGACTCCAAAGAGGTGCCAGACGGGATACGAGGGGCATAATTTGGACTGTCAGGATAGAGAAGCCCTCTCAGAGGAAGTGGCGTTTACCTGGAGAAAGGAAGGCAGAGTTGGAGGCATGGGGAGTGCCTGAAGTATGTGCTTGGGGCATGTACCAGGTGTCTTGAATTTTGTCTGAGCCAGCGTACAGTTGGATGTGAGAATCAGAGACCTATTCAAATGGCTTAAACTGAAAAGGAGGTTTGTTAAAAAGGGGAGGGGGGAGATTTGCTAGAACCCGTGGGTAGAAAGCATGGCTAGAGCTCACAGGGAGTGGACTGGGAAATGAGTGGCTTCTCCCCTTCTCCCTCTGGAAGTGATATGACCAACTGCATTTTGAGTAGGAATAGGAGTAACCTGGTGCTGATGGGGAGCCATCTAGGCCTGGGTGGCGGCCTATGGGAAGAGTCAAAGCAACAGGACCCTGTGTGGGAACTCTAAGAACTTAGCGTGGCTGTTGAGCTGGAGTCTAGGATGCCTGTGTAATAAGCAGAGGAAGCAGGTGATAGTGGAGTGAAGCTGCAGGAAGGTTAGCAGGAGCCACATCATAAAATGTCTGTGTAATCAGCTGAGGTGTTTGCCGCTGGCCCTGAAGGTTAAGAGTCCGTGAAGGAAAATGAAACAATCTGGTGAAGATTGCATGTGGAGGATGATGGGCGGCTGCAGGCAGGGATACCCAGGAAGAGGCCCTTCTCCATCAGGGTTTGAGATTGAGCATCTGCTATTTGTTTGGGCCGCCTGGCATCTGGATGCACTTTTTGTTTATTTGGGGGGATTTCTCACTTTATGAGTATTGACGTGGGACAAAGACGGCCTCCCCTGCTAGAAGCTGAAAAGACAGACATTCGCTTTCCTAGCCTCCCTTATAGCTGGGACACAGCCGTGTAACCTTAGCTTGGCCAATCAGAAGGTCCCATGTGATGTTTTTATTCCTCTCTCTCTTCTCCTCTTCTTCTCTTTCCTCTTCCTCCGCCTCCTCTTCTTCCTCTTCCTTCTTCTCCTCCTTTTGCCCTTCTTCTTTCTCTTACCCCATCTCTTCCCCTCCACTTCCTCCTCCTCCCCCTTCTCCTTCTTATTCTCTCTATCCGTCCCTATCCCTCTCTCTCTCCTTCTCCCTCTTCCTCTTTCTCTTTCCCTCCTTCCCTTGCACTCCAGCTCCCTCTTCCTCCCTGTGTTTCCCTCTCTCTCTCTCTCTTTCGTGCAGTGGAGGCTGCAGACCCTGAGAATGCAGTAGTGCAGACTGTAGTATCCATGCACATGGTGGTGGCCACCGTTTCTTCTGTTTCTGATCAGGCCTTCACCTTGGAGTTGGTCATCCTTTACCAAATCTTATCCTCAAGCTCATTCTCCTACACTCCAGTGTCAACTGTGAAATAGTCAATAATCTTTTTTGTTTGTTTGTTTGTTTGTTTATTTATTTCTAAAGATGAGGGCTTGTTATGTTGCCCAGGCTAGTCTCGAATGCCTAGCCTCACCTCCTTATGTGCCAGGACAACAGGCCTGAGCTACTGCGCCTCCCCAGTAATCATGGTTTTAGACTTTTAATTTAATTCTGTATACATTTATAGGAAGTCATAAAGATAATACAGGGAGGTTCAATGTACCCCTCACCCAGTTTTCCCCAGTGGCTACATTTCAAATGACTATAGTAAAAAACTAGAAAATTGACATTGGTAAATATGTGTGCATAGTTTTATGTCATATTATTACATGTGTAAATTCATGTATTCACCACGACAATTAAGACACCTAACTCTTCTGAGCTCTTCTTGCTCCTACATAGTCATTCTCCTGGCCCCAACCCTCCATTCCCAGCTCATGACAACCACTAATCTGTTTTCCATTTCTACTCTTTCATCGTTTGGAGGATGTTTTTTCAGTTGCCGTCATACAGTATGTGTTCTTTGGAGACTGACTTTACTTTTTACTTTGAGTAATGCTCTTAAGATCCATCCTAAGTGTTGTCTATAACAATACTTTATTCCTTTTCATTACTGAGTAGTATTCCATTGTACAGATGTACCACAGTTTCTTTAACCATTCCCCTCTGCTCTGGAGGGACACTTTTGTTGTCTCCAGTTTTTGGCTATTGTAAATAGTGCTGCTATGAACAATCATATTCAGGCCTTTGTGTAGATATAGGTTTTCATAACTCTAGGGTAAATGTCCAAGTGTGCAATTACTGGTCATATGGTAAGTATAGGTTTCGTTTTTCCTATTTTTTTGTTTTTTGAAACTGCTGAGCTATTTTCTACAGTGGATGTGCCATTTTACACACCCATCTGCAATGCATTAGAAATCCAGTTTCTCCGCATCTTTCCCTGCATTGGGTATTGTCACTGTCTTTTATTTTATCTCTTCTAAATAGGTGCAATGCGATAGCTCATTGTGGTCTTCATTTGCATTTCTCTGATAGCTAGTGAGGTTGAACATCTTTTCATGTGCTTATTTGCCATCCATATGTTCTCTTAATGGCTTTTCCCCATTGTCTAATTGAATTGTCTTTCTTTTAATGATGAGTATTGAAAGTTCTTTATATATTCTAGAAATGAGATCTCTGTCAGATATGTGGTTTACAAATATTTTCTCCCAGTCAGTAGCTTGTCTTTTACCTCTTAATACGGTCATTTTTAGGGCAAAATCTCTAAATTTTGATGAAATTCAATTTATTTTTTATTTTATGGGTTGTTCTTTTGGTATAATAGCTAAGAACTCTCCACAAAGTCCTAGATATCAAACGTTTTTTCCAATAATATTTTCTAAAAGTTGTATAGTTTCACATTTTACGTTTAAGTAAATGTATGATTCATTGAGTTAACTTTGTATAAGGTGTGAGGTTTAAGTCAAAGTTCTTTTTTTTTTTGACATGGCGTCTCGCTTTGTTGCCAGGCTGGAGGGCAGTGGCACAATCTTGGCTCACTGCAACCTCCATCTCTGGGTTCAAGCGATTCTCCTGCCTCAGCCTCCTGAGTAGCTGGGACTACAGGTGCGCACCACCACACCCAGCTAATTTTTGTATTTTTAGTAGAGACGGGGTTTCACCATGTTGGCCAGGATAGTCTTGATCTCTTGATCTCGTGATCCTCCCACCTCAGCCTCCCAAAGTGCAATTTTTTTTTAACCTATGATTATCCGATTGCCCTACTACCATTTGTTGAAAAGACTATACACTGCTTCAATTAAATTGCTTTTGCATCTTTGTCAAAAATCATATTTACTCATGTAGAATTGTTCATAGTATTCCATTATTGTCGTTTTGATGACTGCAGGATCTGTAGTAATATATCAGGCCTCATTTCTGACTTTATTAACTTGTGTCTTCTCTTTTTCTTTGGCAGTCTTGCTTGAGATTTGTTAGTATTATTGATCTTTTCAAACAATCAGCTTTTTGTTTCATTGATTTTCTCTATTGTTTTTCTGTTTTCAATTTCATTGATTTCTGTTCTTCATTATTTGTTTCATTCTGTTTGCTTTTGGTTTATTTTGTTCTTTTGTTGTTCTAGTTTCTTGAAGTGGGAGCTCAGGTTATTGATTTGAGGCTTTTCTTTGTATAACACTAAGCGTCTAGTGTTATAAATCTCCTTCTCAGCACTGCTTCAGCTATGTCCCACAGACTATTTGTTCAACATATGAACAAAATTCATACATTAAAGTCCTAATGCTCAGTACCTCAGACTGAGACTATATTTGGAGATAGGGTCTTTAAAGAGAAAATAAAGTTACAATGAAATTATTAGTGTGGGCCCCAAACCAATAGTGAAGCACTTATAAGAAGAAAATATTAGAAGACACATAAGTACAGAGGGAGGACCATGTGAAGCACAGGGAGAAAGTGGCTATCTACAAGCCAAAGAGACGGCTGCAAAAGAAAGCGACAATGCCAACACCTTGATTTCAGACTTCTAGCTTCCAGAATGGTTAGAAAATAAATTTCTGTTATTTAAGCCATCCAGTTTCTGGTACTTTGTTACAACAGCCCTGGCAAACTAATATAACCATGTTTTAAGATTTCCTTTTTCCTCATGATCGGCCTGAACTCAGCCTCCCAAAGTGCTGGGATTATAGGCATGAGCCATTGCACCTGGCCTGGCCAACATGGTGAAACCCCGTCTCTACTAAAAATACAAAAATTAGCTGGGCATGGTGGCATGCACCTGTAATCCCAGCTACTATGGAGGCTAAGGCAGGAGAATTGCTGGAACCTGGGAGGCAGAGTTGCAGTGAGCTGAGATTGCACCACTGCACTCCAGCCTGGGAGACAGAGCAAGAACCTATTGAAAAAAAAAAGATTTCCCTTATATCTTTCTGTTATTGATTTCTAGTTTTATTTCATTGCAGTCGGAGAACATAATGGTGTCAATTATTTTAAAAGTGTTGAGAATTTTTTTTTTTTATGGCTCAGGTTATGGTCTACCTTGAGATACGTTCTGTAAAAACTTGAAAATAACACGTATTCTGCTATTTTGAGTTGAATGTTCTATAAATATGAATTAGACTTGATGGCTTGATGGTGTTATTGAGTTCTTCTACAAACTTGCTGATTTTCTGTTTTATTCTTATTAATTTTTGAGAGAAATGTGTTGAAGTTCTCAATTATAGTTGTAGGTGTGTCCATTTCTCTTTTCAGTGCTACCAGTTCAATATATCAGTATCACGTACTTTGCAGCTGTATTGTTTGGTACATACACATTTAGGATTGCTATGTATTTCTGGTAGACTGACACTTTTATTACTATGTAATGTCCTTCTCTGTCCTTGGAAAATTTATTTGCCCTAAAGTATACTTTATCTGATAGCCACTCCTGTATTCTTTGGATTAGTACTCACATGGAACACTTTTTCCATGTTGTACTGCCAATTTATGTATATCAGTATAGTTGAAGTGGGATTCTTGTGTGTATATGTAATGTATCCATATAGCTCTGTTACTTTTTTTTTTTTTTTTTTGAGGAGTCTCACTCTGTCACCAGGTTGGAGTGCAGTGGCGCGATCTCGGCTCACTGCAACCTCCGACTCCCTGGTTCAAGCGATTCTTCTGCCTCAGCCTCTCGAGTAGCTGGGATTACAGGCATGCGACACCACGCCCAGCTAATTTTTGTATTTTTAGTAGCTATGAGGCTTCACCATGTTACCCAGGATGGTCTCGATCTCTTGCCCTCGTGATCTGCCCCCCTTGGCCTCCCACAGTGCTGGGATTACAGGCATGAGCCACCGTGCCCGGCCAGTTCTGTTACTTTATTATCCACTCTTTCATTCTCTGTCTTTTAACTGGTATATTTAGAACACTTACATTTAATGTAATTATTGACATTTTAAGGCTTAAGTCTGACATTTGATTTTTTGTTTTCTGTTTGTTTTCTCTGTTTTTTTTTCTTTTTTGTCTATTTTATTTGTCTTGCTTTCCTTTGGATTACTTAAACATTTTAGAATTTTATTTTGATTTATCTATAATATTTTGAGTATATCTTTTGGGTAGCTTTATAAAAGTTACTCTAGGGACTACATTATATAAACATAACTTATCAAAATGTACTGGTGTTGACATTTTCCAGTTGCGTGAAGTATAAAATCCTTACTTACCTTTATGTCTCTTTACTTTCCTCCATTACTAATAATTCTTAAATATTTCCTCTACATACATTGAGAACCACACTAGTCTGTTACAATTTTTGCATTAAACTTCAAACACAATTTAGAAAACTTAAGAAGGAAAGTTTATTGTATTCACACATATTTGTGCTCTTACTATGTTCTTTCTTCTTTCTTATGTTCTAAAGTCCTTCTTTTGTCATTTCCTTTCTTTTTACAGAACTTCCTTTAGCCATCTTTTTAAGGGTAGATCAGCTAGTGACCAATTCTCAGTTTTATTTCGTCTGGGAATGTATCAAGTTCCCCATTATTCCTGAAAGATATTTTCACTGGATGTAGAATTCCGGGTTGACAGTTCTTTTCTTTCAACAACACTTGAAAGATGTGGGGCAGGTGCAGTGGCTCACACCTGTAATCCCAGCAATTTAGGAGGTCAAGGCAAGTGGATTGCTTGAGCCCATGAGTTTGAGATCAGCCTGAGCTGGTCCTGTTTCCTTAAAGTAAAAAATGATAAATTTTTTAAAAAGGAAAATTTGCCACTTCCCTCTGGCCTGCATGGTTTCTGATGAGAAATCCAATGACATTTGAATTGTTTTTCTACTGTTGGTAATGTCATTTCTCTCTGGCTGCCTTCAAAATTGCTTTTTGTCTTTAGTTTTCGGAACTTTACTATAGCATATCTTACAGTGAATTTTTAAATTTTGGTTGTGGTTCACTTGCCCTTTTAAATGTAGGTTTATGTCTTTTGCCAAATTTAGGAAATCTTAAGCCATTATTTTTTTGAATATTTTTTCAGCCCCACAATCTTTTACTTCTCCTCCTGAAACTCTGATGACCAAAATATTAGATCTTTTGTTATAGTCCCACAGAAAAGCGAGGCTTTGCTCATTTATTATTTAGTCATTTTCTTCTCTATTTATCAGATTGGGTAATTTCTATTGTTCTTTCTTCAAGTTAACTGATTCTTTTCTCAGTCTTCTCCATTCTGTTGTTGAGCCGACTAACTGAGTTTTAAAATTTTAGTCATTGCATTTTTTAGTTATAAAATTTTTATTCGGTTCTGTGTGTCTTCTATTTCTGAGACTTTTTTTTTGCCAACTCTTAAAAAATTATTTTTTAAAGGCTCGCAATTGCTCATTGAAACATTTTTGCTTTAAATTCCTTATCTAATAATTCTAACACATGCCATCTTGGTGTTGATGTCTATTGATTGCCTTCTTAAATTTACTCTGCACTCTTCCTGGTCTTCAGTATGAAGAGTGATTTTTTATTGAAGTCTCAATATTTTTATTTTTATATTATACAACTCTGGATCTATTTATAATAAATATTGGAATCTGGCAGGCCTACTCTGACACTGCTCTGCCGAGTGAAGGGGGAGCAGACCTCATTATTGCCAGCTGGGGGTGGGAGTCCAGGTTTTTCTTTGAGGGGCTCCATGGTACTGCTGGGTGGAAGGGATTTTTAGGCTCGTCACGAGGCCCCTGATACCTGGGAGCAGGAGGGACACATTGTGACTTTCACTGACACTGTGGGAGAGTGACCTTGTTACCACTGGGTGATGGTGAAAGTCCTGACTCTCCACTAGGCCTGCTCTGATATAATCCCAGCAAGGATGGGGAAGGGTACCTCATTATGGCTGCTGGGGGTGAATATTCAGTCTCGTGAATGGCCTCCACTAATACTGCAGGAGAGGAGTCATTACTGCCTGATGCTGAGGGAGATACACATCTTGGCTCTGTACTTGGCTTTCTCTGATACTACCCCAGAAGGGTAGTTGGGGTAACTCACTACTGTCTGGCAAGTGTGCGAGTCTAGGCTATAGGCTTTTGCTGGAAGGGTATGAGTGGGGCTGCAGGGCTTTTCGTGTGTGTGTGTGTGTGTGTGTGTGTGGTGTTTAACTAGGGCAGTTATTGTCTAACATTTTCTGATATGTTTGGCTTTCCCCATTCTGGTCATTTGGCAAGAGAAAGCAGGGTTCCTTGGGGATATTTTGTCTATACTCATTGACATTTCTGGGTTTCCAATTTCTCCAGTATCCAATCTAGGGTAGATGAGGCAAAATAAAGCCCATGTCAAAATAAAACCCTTATCACAATGTCATTCCTTGGATCTCAGGTTTCCTAGACAGTCTACTTTCTTTTTTTCACCTTTTGGAGACTTCTTATGTTTATTCATATAATGTTCAGGGTTTTTAGTCATACTTGACGGGAGGAATAGGGGAAAGTATGTCTATGTTACTGAAAGTGGAGGCAATTCATCATCCTTTAACTCAACTACTTTCATCTTAATCCATCAAAGTCACCTTCTGTTGTTTACAACTAAGATCCTGTCTGACATAGAGTTTTTAGTAACAGAAAACCACTCACAGTAGTTTTAGTAGAGCACAACTTATTAGAGGATAGCAGGCAAGCCCTAGAATTTCTCGATATTTTTTCCAGCTTTACTGAGGCAAAATTGACAAGTAAAAATTGTATATATTTAAGGTGTACAAAGTGGTGTTTTTATACAGATATACATTGTGAAATGATTACCATAATCAAGCTAATTAACACATTTATTACCTCACATAGTTACCTTTGTGTGTGAGTGTGTGTTTTTGTGTGTGTGTTGAGAACATTTAAGATATACTTTCTTAGCAAATTTAAAATATACAATACAGTATTATTAACTATAGTTACCATGATGTACGTTAGATCTCCAGAACTTATTTATCCCAAATAACTGAAACTTTGTACGCTTTAACCAATATTTTCTCATTTTCCCCAATCTCCAGACCCTGGAAACCACTGTTCTACACTCTGCTTCTATGAGTTTGACTTAGACTTCATATACAAGTGATATTGTGCAATATTTGTCGTTCTGTGTCTGGCTTACTTCACTTAGCATAATGTCCTCCTGGTTTATCCACATTGTTGCAAATGATAGGATTTGCTTTTTTGAAAAAGGCTAAATGATATTCCGCATTTATGTAATGGAACTTATAGTATAAGTTCTATTATTATTGCAATGTCCCTGTATTAGTTTATTAGTTCTAAGAGTTTTTTTTCTGGTGGAGTCTTTAGGGTTTAGGATACTTGATATAATCTCAATCTTCTTAAATTTACTAAGATTTGTTTTGTGACCTAATATCCTGGAGAATATCCTAATATCCTGGAGAATGTTCTGTGGTCAATTCAGAAGAACATGTGTTCTGATGCTGTTGGATGGAATGTTCTATATATGTCTGTTAGGTCCATTTGGTCAATAATGTTGTTCAAGTCCTCTGTTTACTTATCACTTTTCTGTCTTAATAATCTTAATTATAATCTTAATTAATTTCTGTCTTAATCATCTATTCATCATTAAAAGTGGGGTATTGAGGTCCCCTCATATCATTGCATTGTTATCTATTTCTCCCTTCAGTTTTGTTACTATTTGCTTTATGTATTTAGATGCTCCAATGTTGGTTGCATATATATTTACAATTGTTACATCCTCTTGATGAATTGGTTCCTTGTCATTATCTAATGACCTTCTTGGTCTCTGTGACAGTTTTTGGCTTAAAGTCCATTTTGTTTATTGTGAGTATAGCTACTCCTCCTCTTTTTTGATTACCATTTGCCTGGAATATTTTCCCCATTTCTTCACTTTTAGCTTATGTGTGTCCTTAAAACTGAAATGAGTTTCTTGTAGGCAGTATACAATTAGATCCTATTAGTTAAAAATATTCCATTCAGATAATCTACGCATTTTGAATGAGGAATTTAATCCATTTACATTTAAACTAATTATTGATAGGTGAGAACTTAGAATTGCCATTTTGTTAATTGTTTCTGACTGTTCTGTAGTTCCTTTCTTCCTTTTTTCCTCTCTTGCTGTCTTTCTTTCTGATATGAATAATTTTTTAAAATATTGGCATGCTTTGATTCCTTTCTTTTTACCTTTGTATATCTATTACAGGTTTTTGCTCTGTGGTTACCATGAAGCTGATATAAAACATCTTAAGGCTATGACTGTCTATTCTAAGCCAATAACAACTTAACTTTTACCATACACAAAAACTCTACACTTCAAGTTTCCCTCCCCCCACATTTTATGTTATGAATGTCACAATTTACATTTTTATGTTGTATGTTTATTAACAGAATATTATAGCTATATTATTTTTAAAATTTTGTCTCTCAACTTTTATACTAGAATTAGATGGGATTTACACACAGCCAATATAGTATTATAGTATTCTGCATTTGACTATATTCTTACCTTTTCAGTGAGTTTTATCCTTTCATATGTTTCCATATTGTTAGCATTCTTTTACTTTAACCTGGAGAACTCCCTTTACCATTTCTTATAAAGTAGGCCTAGTGGTGATGAACTCTTTCAGCTTTTATTTGTTTGAGGACATCTTTATATTTCTTTCATTTTTAAAGGACAGCTTTTCTGGCTATAGTATTCTCAGTTGAAAAAATTTTTTTCTTCTTCTTTTAGCACTTTGAATATATCATCCGAATTTCTCCTGGCCTGCAAGGTTTCTGTTGAGAAATCTGCTGATATCTTATGACGGTTCCTTTTAAATGACAATTGTTTTCTCTTACTATTTTCAAAATTCTCTTGTTTTGACTCTTGGAAATTTAATTATAATGTGTTGTGGTGAAGATCTCTTCGTGTTTAATCTATTTGAGGTTCTTTAGGATTTATGAAACGATGTTCATTTTCCTCCACAGGTTTGGAAAGTTTTCTGTCATTATTTCTTTAAATAAGTTTTCTTCCCCTTTCTCTTTTTTCTGCTCCTCTGGAACTGCCATAACATATATATTGGTTCACTTGATAGTGTCCTGTAAGTTCTATATGCCCTTTTTACTCTTTTTAATTTTTTTTCCTTTGTGCTCCTTTGGGTAATTTCAAATGCCTCTCTTTTAGCTTGCTGATTTTTCTCCTGCTTGATCAGGCCTGCTATTGAAGATCTCTATGGAATTTTTCAGTTCAGTAATTGTGTTCTTTACCTCTAAAATTTCCTTGATTCATTTTTTTAATTTTAATTTTAATTTATTTATTTTATAATTTTATTTTTTGTTTGAGAAGGAGTTTCACTCTTGTTGCCCAGGCTGGAGTGCAATGGCACAATCTCGGCTCACTGCAACCTCTGCCTCCTGGGTTCAAATGATTCTTCTGCCTCTGCCTCCTGGAAGTAGCTGGGATTACAGGTGCTTGCCACCATATCCAGCTAATTTTTTTGTGCTTTTAGTAGAGACAGGATTTCACCATGTTGGCCAGGCTGGTCTCAAACTTCTGACCTCAGGTAATCCACCTGCCTCAGCCTCCCAAAGTGCTGGAATTACAGGCTTGACCCACTGCGCCCAGCCTTCTTGGTTCATTTTTATGTTTTCTATCTTTTTGTTAAACTTCTCATTTTGTTCATGTATTGTTTTCCTGATTTTGTTTAGTTGTCTATTTATTTTCTTTTGTTGTTCACTGTATCTGAAGACAGTTATTTTGAATTCTTTGTAAGGCAGTTTGTAAATTTCCATTTCTTTAGGGTTGATTACTGATGCCTTATTTTGTTTCTTTGTGGTGTCATTTTATTATTATTATTATTATTATTCATGATCTTTGTGGCTTTGCATAGGTATCTGTGTATTTGAAGAAGTAGGGAATTCTTTTAGCTTTTACAGCTTGGCTTCAGCAGGGAAAGCTCTTTACCAGTCAGCCCATCCAGAGATTCTGTTTTTGTTTTTTTTTTTTTTTTTGAGACAGAGTCTCGCTCTGTCACCCAGGCTGGAGTGCAGTATTGCGATCTCGGCTTGCTGCAAGCTCTGCCTCCCAGGCTCAGGCCATTCTCCTGCCTCAGCCTCCGGAGTAGCTGGGACTACAGGTGCCCACCACCATGCACGGAGAATTTTTTGTATTTTTAGTAGAGACGGGGTTTCATCATGTTAGTCAGGATGGTCTCGATCTCCTGACCTTGTGATCTGATGGGCCAGTTTGCTGCTAGAGTGCTTGGGCTGGTTGGTCGGGTGTCTGGATCCACTTGAGTGGATGGGCCTCATGCCTGGGTTCACAAGAGTCAACTTGGAGCTTGGATCCACATAGCCAGGCATGGAACCTGGGTCCAGAGGTTGGGCCTAGAGCCTGGATCCATGAGGCTGCCCTGGAGTTTGGGTCCATGGAGATTAACATAATTCTGGGGTGGGCTTTGAGACTGAGCCTGTAAGGGTGGGCCTAGGGCCCAGGTCTGCAAGGACTGGGGGTTCAAGGGTTGACCTGGCACTGGGGTGGGCCTGGAGCTTGGCTCTATGGGTTGAGCCTAGAGCCCAGGGCCATGGGTCCAGCCTGGTACTTGGGAAAGCTTGGTACTCAGTCTACAGGGGCCAGCCTGGAGCCTGAGGCCACGAGTGCTGGCCTAGGGTGGTGGAAGATAGTACTGGAGTGGGCCTGGAGCATGGGTCTTCAGGAATGAGTTGGGAGCCTAGGGTTGTGGGGGTCCAACCAGGAGCCTGGGTCTGTAGGTGTCAGCCCTGACCCTGGAGCCATGGGCACTGGCCTATTGTGGGGGCATTAGGGGCCCGGTGCTGGGATGGGCCTGGTAAGGGGATATGGAAATATTATAAGTGAAAACCTATATTTAAAAAGCAAATGGAATTGAGCCCAAAATTTGCTATGGTATTCCCAAGGAGAAAGAAACCAGACAGAAACTTATATTGCTATAAACTAAATTGTGTCCCCTCAAAATTTATACGTTGAATCATTAGTCCCTAATGTGACTGACTTTAGAGATAGAGACTTTTTAGAAGTAATTAAGGTTAATTGAAGTCACAAAGGTAAGGCCTTGATCCTACAGGATTAGTATCCTTATAAGAAGAGACACCAGAAAGCACTCTCTTTCCCTATCCACCATGTGAGGACACAGAGAGAAGGAGGCCATTGGCAAGCCAGGCAGTTAGCCTTGCTAGTAACTGACCACGCTGGCATCCTATCTTAGACTTCCAGTCTTCAGAACTATGAAAAATAAATGTGTTTTTTCAGCCACCACTCTATGGTATTTCATTATGGCAGCCTGAGTAGACAATGACATGCATACTGTATATCTCCAGTTATCAAGAAAGCAAACTGTTATCCAGTTCTGAGCTCTGCAAGTAACCCAACATGCAGGTTGCTTTGATAAGAGACATTGAACGATATATTAGAATTTGATAGCAGTTTCTCAAAACACATAAAGATGACCTTATGACAGTTCCTGATAAAAAGCGGGTGCCTAAAAGTTAAATCATAGTTCTTTGAAAAGATTTAGAGAACTGAGCAGTGTCACACAGGCTCCAAGCTTTTTGGTGATGGGACTTGATAAAAGATGTGTAGCAATCAGCAGTGAGGTAGACTTCCTGTTAGTTACTGGGAATTGGCATTATTCTTAGCCCATATTTTCTGTCCTATAACCCATAATATGGGACAGGCATGAGAGTACAAGGGTGGCATATGTGTGAATTTCACAAGTGCCAAATGACAGAAAGGGGATAAACATGACTTTGGAGAAATGTCTGATCAGGGTCACTGTATTAGTCCATTCTCACATTGCTATAAAGAAATGCCTGAGGGGCCAGGCATGGTGTCTCATGCCTGTAATCCCAGCACTTTGGGAGGCTACGGCAGGCAGATCACGAGGTCAGGAGTTTGAGATCAGCCTGGCCAACATGGTGAAACTCTGTCTCTATTAAAAATCCAAAAATTAGCTGGGCATGATGGTGCGTGCCTGTAGTACCAGCTACTCGGAAGGCTGAGGCAGGAGAATCACCTGAACCTAGGAGGCGGAGGTCGCAGTGAGCCAAGATCATGCCATTGCCCTCCAGCCTAGGGAATAGAGTGAGACTCCGTCTCAAAAAAAAAAAAAAAAGAAAAAAGAAATACCTGAGATGGGTAATATATAAAGAAAAGAGGTTTAATTGGCTCGTCATTCCACAGGGTGTACAGGAAGCATGATGCTGGCATCTGCTCAGCTTCTAGGGAGGCCTCAGGAAACTTACAAATATGGTAGAAGGGGAAGGGGAAGCAGGTATGTCTTACATGACTGGAGCAGAAGCAAGAGCGGTGCAGGTGCTACACACTTTTAAACAACCAGATCTTGTGAGAACTCTATCATGAGAACAGCACCAAAAAGATAGTGTTAAACTATCAGTGAAGGATCCATCCACATGATCCAATCACTTCCCACCAGGCCCCACCTCCAACATTGGGGATTACAATTAAACATGAGATTTGGGTGGGGACACAGATCCAAATCATATCAGTCACAAACTCAAAAAATGTTCTAGAACCAGACAAGTGAGGCCATGTATGGAGTGGCCCAGAGAGTGTACACCTCATCAAAATGGAGTAGCTGATCTCTCAGAAGCTACAAGACGCCCTGCAAGAATACTGTGATGTCGAAAGCCACCTAAGGGCAGAATTCTGCAAGAGGATCCCCAGTCAATGGGTCGCACAAACTGCAAGACTATTAACTCTCAGATATTAATTATCCCATCCAAATCCTAAGTAAGAATTAAAATGAAGATGGCTGCTGAGAATTTGGACTTCAGGTAATGTCAAAATACTTAAAGTCCCTCAAAAAAATTATTCCTTAAAGTAGTAATGACCATGTCAGGACGTTATCACAAGAGTTTGGAGGACAAACATCCTTCCCAATGCTGCAGAGTGCAGTTTTCTTTTTTCTTTTTGGTTTGCTTGGGCTTGTTTCCCAACCATGTGTCCTTCAGTGGGGTTTCAAAATGGTTTAACAATAACACCCTCCCGAGGAAGTGCTTGGTCAGGATATTTGTCACTTTTCTGCAGCCATGGGAAATACACACAGGGATTGAAAGGCCCAGTTCATGCAACATTGCTCAAAGGATTTGAGGATTCCATTACTGCACAAATCCTTTAATTAAAGCCAGTTCCTCCAGGCCCTTGTTGCCCGAACCCAATCCAGAATGTCCCAGGTGACCTTGAGAGGCTTGATTAATTGACGAGTTGGCAGTGCAACCGTTCCTTCAAAGATCCCAAGATATACCTGCTAAAACAAAAGTGCCCCTGGACACCATATGGTCCCGTGTTTGTGGCAGCTCTTAAAATTTATCTGCAACTTCTCCTCTGTGTGACTAATGCCTGCTGCCTTCTACTCAGTGGCTGTTGCGACCTGTCACCCTTCTTTGTGGCAAAGAATTCTTCAGCAAAGAGGTATTTTTGGAAACTCAAGAGGGCGTTTTTGTGAGTTGGCAATAGGAAGTAACATTCTCTACTAGGTTCAAGTCACTGTTGATATCAAAGTGGCCAGATTTTTGAAAATATCTCTTCCTTGGCTTTTCAAGGATTCAGCAATAAGCAATTATATCTAAGAAGCACCAACCTCTAGATTCTGCTTATCAGATGAGTGAAGTGAAGGTAAACTGGATAAAGTAGAAAAGCCAAGCGTGCTACAGATGAGAGTATTTTTCCATGGAGACTCTTGAGGGTGACTCTAAATGCCTCTTTTTTATAATTCTGGGTATTCACACTTTATCAGCACCCTGTGGATAACACCCTAGTAATACTGAGTTTTAGTTCATCTTCTCAGAAACTAGAGAAACAAAGGAATTCAACCAAAGGCAAGCTTTTAAAGCTGTCTAAAGGAGAGTGGTCAAGTGATGGGTTGGGGCATGTGTATTTGAAAGAAGCTTGATATACAGCTTGATAAAAGCTATATAATAAAGGGAGAAGAATTTGGAGTTCCCAAGGCAATCCCAGAGGAAAGAGATAAGAAGACTAGGGAGGAGAAAAGGAAGGAGGAAGATGCCAGGGAGGCAGAAGTCTGTAACGTTATGTTATGATTTCTCTCTGTGAGCTACACCCTGCATTTTCAGCAAAACCTATCAACTCAGATGCTGTTACAAAAGCCAAATACATTTTGGGGCCCCATGGGTTAGTCTCAAGTTGATGTAATGGGCAAAATAATGTCATCCAGTGCGTTGCTCATTCCAAAGTTTACTTGAATATCTGTAATATCATAAAAGGAAATGCAGATCACAAATCACACGGAAGGAGGATAGAGCAGATTCCCAAGTATGGAATCTGGGCCAGGCAGCCTAAGTTTGAGTTTTTGCTCTCTCGCTTACAAGCTGTGGAATCTTGGACAAGTTGCTTAACCTCTCTATGTTTTGGTTTTCCCATCTGTAAAATGAGGATAATAATAGTACCTGCTTCATAGGGTAGTGATGAGAGGTAATTGTGTTAATAATTGTCGTACCCTCAAGATAGTACGAGGCACATAGGAAGAGCTAATAAATGGTTGCTAAATAAATAATACATCTTAAGATATATTTTCTCTAACACTTTACCTAAAAGACCGTTTCTAGTTTTCCTCTCTCTCTCTAATCAGTTTTCTACTCTTTTCTTTTACTGTCTCTTTGGAATCTCTGCATTTTCCAATGCAGTCCCCAAACTTTGATTCTCCAGCTCTGTAGTACCCACATTTGCATAATAAGAGCCCACAGTGGGGCGAGAGAGGAATAAGAAAGAAAAATGTAGAGTATATCACATCCAAATTTTCCCTTTAACTCAGGATGAGGGGGCGGTAGAAGAGCTGTGAATTGGCATTTTTGGATAACATTTTCTGGTTATACTTGATGTGAGTGACTGTAGAGGGAGAATCGGAGGACGGACCTGAGTTTCACACCAAGCAGCAGAGCTGAGGCAGCATGAGAAAACATGGACGCTGCAGGTGACCTCAAGAACCTGTAGTCACATAGGAATTCACAGACTCCTCTGCACCTTTTGACTTCCATCAGTTCTTGGAAATGTAGGAAATGTGATCCAATTTCTTTAACATTTTGAGAGATGTGAAGTCTTGCTCAGAATATAGAAAAGGGCAGAAATGGATTTCTTTTATATAAAGATACACATTTGTCAGGACCCTTAGTACAACAGAGAGACTGATGGTGAGTGGTCAAGAATTTAATCTTTTGCTCAGTAAGAAGGACAATTTATTAGGTTAAATAATGCATTTATAAAGTGTGTTTTGTATGCATAAGATGGCACACATACAACATTCATTTCTACATGCAAAGAATCATGTGCTTATGAATGTGGAAATGAATATATACAATATGTGGATTTAGATGAATATGTTTGGTTAGTAAGATATATGAATGATGTAGTAAAAATGTAAGACTTTACAATCTGGCAACCCACAGAATGAAGTGAGTTAAGGACACAGATGAAGACTGTGATCTCGTAGGCTAGTGGTCTCAGCCCTCTTGGCTCCCCTAATAGTATGTCATGCTAATGACTTTATCATGAGCAAAAACACGTCCAAATAAAGTAAATGGAAAGGATGAGAGAGAACAAGTGGTTGAGTGACTAACCCAAGACATATAGGTATGAGCTTGGATTTACATGGCTACTGTTTCTCCTTCTAGCCTGATCAAGACCAAGGTAAAGAAATCAAAAGTTGGTGCCTCCCACACTGTCTTGCCCATACTACCTGTTGAAGCGTCCCTGGACCACAGGGTGGCAGAACGTCTCATCCTGGTGGGTTTGGAGGCTTGGTGTGAACGGCCTACAAATGTAAGCCTAGACTACGCTCCCTTACCCTGCTGCCTCCAAAGAGGGGTAGAGCATGCAGGATGGATGGCGGGGTGGCCTCAAGTGACCTCTCATGTGTATTTATATTTATGTGATGGGGGTAGAATTACGCAACCAACCTTGTCTTTCTCTCACCTTCCTAGTAGAAACCCAGGCTGGTCCCATTAGCTAACCGGTGACTCTTGGGCAGTAAAACTTTCTTTGGTCACCTTTAATCACAGACACAGATCAACTTGGGTAATTTAAAAATATTCACTCCTGGCCGGCCACAATGGCTCACGTCTGTAATCCCAGCACTTTGAGAGGCTGAGGCAGATCACCTGTGGTCAGGAGTTCAAGACCAGCCTGGCCAACATAGCAAAACCCCGTCTCTACTAAAAATACAAAAGCTAGCCGGGCGAGGTGGCAGATGCCTGTAGTCCCAGCTACTCAGCAGGCAGGAGAATCGCTTGAACCCGGGAGGTGGAGGTTGTAGTGAGCTGAGCTCGCACCACTGCACTCCAGCCTGGGCAACAGAGCGAAACTCCATCTTAAGAAAAAAAAAAAAAGTTCACTCTCATTGGAGGTAATGATTAGCCTCATTTGTTCAGGTAAGAAAATGAAAGTTGAGAGACAGTAATTGACTTAACAAAGGTCCAAGAAATGAAAGCCAGCATTTAAACCCATGTCTGTCTCACTCGGCAGGCCATACTTCCCCCTCTCTACCAGGTGCCTCCAAAGAGACACCCTCACTCTCTCACCTTTCTCCCACACCTGTTGTATCGATCCCTGAGCAAGTGATGAGTGAAAGGTTGCCAGCCAGTTGCATCCCGTCCTTTTAGCATGTCCTGCGTGGGTGATGTTCTTAGAGGCAGAACTCTGAGATCACATGAAAAGTATCATCTACCATTCTGTCACACCAGGAGAAGAGGAGAATTGTTTGCAGTTTCTTAGCCTGCAGTCCACAAATAGCCTCCTGGTGGGAAGATAGGTATTTTCTTTAATTTTTTTTGTGCTAAATTATCTTTGTGAAATGTGCTTTTTAAATGTAAAAATATTGTTGCTGTGTAGTTTCACTGCAAATACATGTAGGATGGAAAAGATGTTTCTGTATGCGGTTAGTAACAGATATAGTAGTAATTACCCTGACATCCCATTGATGAGAGGAGATTCCTATTGATAGGAATGCATGACATCACACCCTATCATTGTGAATGGGCACACCTACCTGCCTTTGCTCACATCAGGTCTAGCTTGAGTGGAAAAATATCAATGAAAAGAGATGAGGTCCAAACTTACATATATCCATTGTTTCCATTTATATGACTGAACATGATAAGGATTCCCCACCTCCCCAAACCCCAGTGCGTTTTGTGTGGCAAAGTTAATGTTTGTCCATTCTGACATTGGACAGTGCAGACATTTTTTCATGAGAAAGCTTAATTTTAAAAGCCTGGACCTGTATTTAAACTCGTATTTGTCTCAATACAAAATCCTTTGGTTGAAACATCTTACACAGTTATTTCTTTACCCTTCAAATAAAATCAGCCATATACAATTGAAGAGATTTGGGGAAATCCTTGTTCTGTGGAGCTGACGTACTTATTTGGGATTTGAGGTAGATAAAGAAAATGGAAGCAACAGTTCCGTCAGATGGAACCAGCCTTCTGGAATTATCACTATTTCTTTTAATGTGATGGCCTATGAAGATATGTTGCTTGGAGTTGCTGCAGCTGTCTTGTGACCACGAAGGGGACATGAAGAGAATTACAGAGAAGCTTACCCAGAACTTTGATGTTGTTGAGCTGAATTAATAGTGCAATTTTCAGACTTATTTTCAGACTTATTACCTGGGAAAAAATGCATTCTTAGGGTTTAAATCAATTTAAATTTAAATCAATTTACATCTATTTTGTTGCTTATTCTCCATCACAGCTTAACAAATGTGGATAGG
The DNA here is from genome assembly GCF_028878055.3 of Symphalangus syndactylus. NCBI lineage: Eukaryota > Metazoa > Chordata > Mammalia > Primates > Hylobatidae > Symphalangus > Symphalangus syndactylus. The sequence continues at coordinate 32,483,345 of NC_072438.2, forward strand.
ATCCTTGATTTTTCATCCTCTTTTGGAGAATGCTGGTGCTCCTTGGCACAAGTCTCTCAGCAGAGACTTTGGGAGCACTGATTCTTCTGTGAGTCAGCATTTAATATCTTCAAAAAGAAAAGTCAGACTGAAAGGATATCAAAGATGATATGCATGGACCATGTCAAGCTGCCTACTACCATTTCAACTTCTATTTCAAAGCAGGCACCATTGTGTTTTTAAAATTGATTTTTTTAGCAGATATAAGATGGACTTTTTTTCTTTTCTTTTCTTTTCATTTTTTTTGTGACAGAGTTTCACTCTTATCACCCAGGTGAGAGTACAATGGCATGAACTTGGCTCACTGCAACCTCACCCACGCGGGTTCAGCGATTATCCTACTTCAGCCTCCCGAGTAGCTGGGATTACAGGCATCAGCCATCACGCCTGGCTAATTTTTGTATTTTTAGTAGAGAGGGGGTTTCACCATATTGGCCAGGCTGGTCTCGAACTCCTGACCTCAGGTGACCTGTCTGCCTTGGCCTCCCAAAGTGCTGGGATTACGGGATTAAGCCACCGCACTCGGCCTAGGAAAAACTTTTATTGTGCATTTTTTTCTTTCTGGAATGAACCATTAATTGTTACATCATTGAATAAAAGTGAGAGACATGATATATTAAACAATAAGGTTGAACATTTACAAAGTAAGTTCATTTCTAGTGTAGTATATTTTCCCTGTTATGTTTTTAATGAGCATTTTTCTGGAGAAGGGTTTTATACCCTTCATCAGATCCTCAAAAAAGTTTGGGAGAGAAAGAAAAAGTTCCCTTGTGGAAAGTCTACCTGAAGGGCTGTTGTGTGAGAGAGTTACAGTAGCTTGTAGCCTTATTGGAAAACAAATTTGGGTTAATGGAGGCAACATGGCACCATAGGTGCAAGTGTAGCTTCTAGAGTTGGACATCACCTCTGAGAGCCTCTGTTTTCTAATGTAAAAGATGGGAGCATAGGGATTCATCTCATAGGTTTAATGTGGTGTATAGTAATTCACTGAATAAAAAATGATTTTATCGTGTATAATGCATTAGCATAGTAATTAGCATCTCAAGATCATAACCAATCACCTTGAGAATCACCTGCAGGGCTAAACTATTGATGCCAGTGGAGGCACCTGAGGCAAAGATAGGAAGAAAGCATAGGTGAGGGTCAAGAGGTGCAAGTTAGCACAGATGAACAGAGCACACCTTTGGCACTTACTCCCCTGTGACCTAGAACAAATGACCTCTTTCTCTGAGCCTCAATGTCCTTATCTTCAAACTAGAGATAATAATGCTCACCTCATGAGGATATTGAGAAGGTTAGATAAGAAAAGGTGTGTGTGGACAGCACCTGGCCCAGTGGGGTGTTCAGGAAATGAGCTATCCCTCCCTCCTTCCGTCTACCTCCCCCCATCTCAGTTCTGTCTTTGCTCTTAACAGGTGACCTGAATATCCATGCACAGGTATTGGTGAATACATGGAATAGTCCCAACGGTACAGATGCACAGGGAAGTTGAGGCCTTGACAGTGGTTACGGTGTAACCCCAGGCCCCGGTGGAGGCCATTCTTGTCTTGCCTTGGGCTAACCTGCCCCACTCTGTGTCCCGTGGGGCGATGGTGCAGCAGGAGCCTGGGGACACTGCCCAGTATCTGAGGTTCACATTGGAAGGAAGGAGTTGGATCAAGGTGGTGGTGGTGGGAGAAAGGTGTTAGTGCTTGTGTTTGTGAAAATTATTATTGTTGTTGTTATTATGAGGCAGTCACATTGCCTTCCAGAAAGCTTTAGAGAACTGGGGGAGGGGATAAAATAAAATTTGAAGGGAATAGCATTTAACTCATTCAACATCCTCTTGAGTCCCTCACTTCAGTTTAGTCATCCTTATCCACTTTATTTATTTATTTATTTTTTAGCACACAAGCCTTGAAATGTAAGTATATATGTTCTACTTGTTTGTTGTCTGCCTTCCTTCTAGAAGGTAAGTTTCATAATGGCAGGGACTAGATCATGTTCACTGAGCCTAGAACAGTGCTCGGAGCATTGAGGATATGTAACCAGATTGTTGAATAAATACAGGTCTAAATGTTTAAAGGAAATTATGGGTTATAGGAAAATTTTTTTTTTTTTGAGATAAGATCTTGCTCTGTTGCTCAGGCTGGAATGCAGTAACATGATCATGGCGCATTGCAGCCTCGACCTCCTGGGCTCAAGTGATCCTCCCACCTCAGCCTCCTGAGTAGCTGGGACCACAGGTGCACACCACCACACCAGGCTAATTTTTTAAATATTTTGTAGAGATCAGTTCTTCCCATGTTGCCCAAGCTGGTCTTGAACTCCTGGCCTCAAATTTTCCTCCTGCTTCACTTCCCAAAGTGCTGGGATTACAAGCGTGAGCCACCATACCCAGCCCCTATAGAAAACAATTTTTATTGATGTGACAGGATTCAAAGCCTAAACTTTTGCTAGAATTCCACATACTTTTTAGTTATATATGGAAATTGGCTTGAGCCGAGTTCCTGTACCATGGTCCCTTCCTACACCTCCAGTCTTTATGACTGTGGTAAGACAATACATCCCCATGCCATTTACTCAGTGCAGCAATATGACTTGCTTCAGTCTATGAAATGTGAGTGCAAGTAACATGTATCACGTCCAGGCAGAAACTTTGAGAGCTAGTGTATTGTTTGCTATACTCCTTTTTTCTTCCTCTGATCTTGGAGTCATGAGTCCAGATGGAGCTTTTGCCAGCCTGGGTTTCTGAGTGGCTAAGGTGGATATAGCTTGCTTGTCAACCCATGATGGATGGTCGTGGGGTATGGTGAGAAATGAACTTGGTTGTTTTCAGCTGCTGAGGTTTTCAGGTTGTTATTGTAGCACAACCTAGCCTATTCCAATGAATCCAGAGCTCACTTCCATCTTTTCTACTTTATTGATTCATATCTTTAGCCCCAAACACAGGTAACTTGGAGCCTGGGAATGGAAGAAATTGCACTTACAGAACACTTTCCAAGTGCCAGGCTGGTGGTGGCAGTCATTCTAGGGCCATTTTTTTTTTAAGAGACAGGGTCTTGCTGTGTTGCCCAGGCTTGACTTGTACCTCTGCATCCAGTTCCCAGCCATTTTATTTCAACCTCTTTACAGTCAATGAGATAGGCAGGGACTCCTAGCTTCACTGTAGGGCTGAGGAAACTCAGGCCTGGGAAAGGTTAAACACCTGCTGCAGGGCTGTTTGGTTTCCGCTCCCAAGCTTTCACTCTTTCCACTCCGGCAACTGCCTCCCACTGAAATGCATGCTAAGGTCATTCTGAGAGCCGGCGTTTGAATCTTAAAAAAAATAATAACCTTTACTAATGACCTGGTAATTGTTTTTGTCACTTCCCAGTGAAGTGTGAAGTGTTCTGAGAGACAACACAAGACAATTTCCTTTGATGGTGGTTTTCCAAAGAACAATTGCCTCACTCTTCTGATCTGTTGGTGCCTTGGCTTTGCTGTGATATTATACTGATGCTGAGCGCAAGCCTGGGAACTTTGAAAAAGCTGCCGAGGTTGGAAAGAATGTTGGGCTCAGCCATGCCTTTATTTTAAATCATTAATCCTGTCTCACTTTTATAAAGATGGTCACATAATAATATATGAACCAATGATAAATAGTGACATCTATCAAATTCTTGTGCTATCCCATGACTGGGCTCTCAGCACTTAAAGTCACCACCCTCTTCATCCAGACCCCGGCACGCTGCCTGGCGCAAGGCGAGGGCTCCATAAATATCTCCGTAATGAGTGAATTATCCTACAACAAACATTTGTTGGACCTGCTTCTTTGAGCCCTGCTCAAAGGCAGTGAAATGTTTTCTATGTGAAAATTTATTGAGGTGGGGAGGGAAAAAGGCTAGTGTTCAAACAACTTGATCATCTAGTTCACATCCAAAAGCCATTCTAAATCCCAAGAACGGCGCTTGGATGTGAATTAGATGTGATTAACAAGAAGGCGAGGAAATTAATTCTAATTGAAAACATTAATGATTTTGTTAGCTAACATATTAGAGTTAGGTCAAACTTATGACATATTAGAGTCGCCTTTTATTGGCTTTAGTACAAATAATTGGACTCAGTCTGTCCCGAGCACTACATTTTGCGTAGGAAAATGTCTTATATTAAGACATTTAAAAGTTTATTTACAAAGCCCTTCCCAAGAGTTGCTTAATTTTATTCTCACCTTTGCCCTGTGAAGGCAGGGCGGCTGTGTTCAGTATGAGTTGCAGCTGCGGAAGTTTAGAGATTCTCAGGAACCTACCTAAAACCACACACTAACCCAAAGGCAGAGCGGTCTGAAGCTGGGACGCCAGCTGTGATTTCTGGTAGGTTCCAAGGGGGCTAAGCAGGTGATTGTTGTACCTTTTGTGTTGTTGTTGTTGTTGTTCCTTTTAAGATAGCATGTTGTAAATCTAAGATTTATTCGTTTTGTTTTGTTTTTTGAGACAGAGTCTTGCTCTGTCACCCAGTCTGGAGTGCAGTGGCATGATCTTGGCTCACTACAGCCTCCACCTCCCAGGTTCAACCAATTGTCCTGCCTCGCCCTCCCAAGTAGCTGGGATTACAGGTGCCTGCCACCATGCCTGGCTAATTTTTGTATTTTTAATAGAGTCAGGGTTTCACCATTTTGGCCAGGCTGGTCTCGAACTCCTGACCTCAAGTGATCCACTGACCTCGGCCTCCCAAAGTGCTGGGATTACAGGCATGAGCCACCACGCCTGGCTTATTCAATGTTTACTGCATAGTTGGGTTAGGTTTTCCCTGAAAACCTGTATAAGATGAAAACCTGAAATAAGATGACATACCTGTGATGGCGAATTTTATGTGTCAACTTGGCTAGGCTATGGTGCCCAGCTGGTTCGTCAAACACCAGTCTAGATGTGGCTGGGAAGATATTTTTTTTTTAGATGTGATTAACATTTAAATCAGTAGGCTCTGAGTAAAGCAGATGATGCTTCATAATGGGGTGGGCCTCATCCAATCAGTTGAAGGCCTTAAGAAAAAAGACTGAGATCCTCCAAAGAAGAAGGAATTCTACCTCCACACTGCCTTTGCACTCAAGACTGCAACATCAATTCCTGGCAGAATTTCCAGCCTGCTGGCCAGCCTTACATATCTCAGACTTGCCAGCCCTCATAATCATGTGAGCCAATTCCTTAAAAATAAATCTCTTTCTATGTTTAAGTCTCTATCTCTATCATGTATAATAGGATATATGCACACACTCTATTTGTTCAGTTTCTCTGGCGACCTCTGACTAATATAATACCTTATGCCTTTCTGGTAGATGAAGATGATGATGATAATAACAATGACGGTGCCCATTTTTTAGTCCCTACTATATGCCAGATGCTTTTCTTGAGCTATCACAAATGAAGAAATCAAAGTGAGTTGAAATAACTCACCCAAAGTCAGAGAGCTAGAAAGCGACAGAGAATGGAGCAAGCTTTCTGGTCCTAATCACTGGAACAAATATTTCTAAGATTCCTCTGGCAATCTGTTTTCTAAGCAGTCTAAGGATGCATTACGGCAAAAATTAGGCAGCCGGCTATGTTTTCCAGATGTGATATCTTATTCTTTGAAAAACGATAGTCCATTGGGCAAGTCATATTTGTGTAAATGTAGTATAATATTTGGAATTAAAAGAAAGAGGAAATCTTTCTATTTACTTCCTTTCCAAATTCATTACCACAGCAACTCCAATACCTGTCACCTGGAACTCAAAAACCAAGTTCCATCTGGATGACAGAAGACAAAAGACTATTGCTGCCTTTTTCCATTGGTTTTGGGTTTGGAGATGTTTGGGTTTTGCACGGGGGAGAGTGATGATAAATGATCCTGAAGCCTGAGCTTTCTCTTTGCATGCAGCCTGGCCCTCAGGAGCATAAGCTAATGTTCCAGAGAGATGAAAAAGAGATAGAGTTTGAGGGCGGCCGCCACCTGTCCCCGTGTGGTACGTGCACTACAGATGCCATTTATTTCACCTGTCACACGTACAGAAATATGTAAACCTCAGGAAAATCAGCTTTCCATCTTTCTCTGAGAAACTTGATGTGAGCTTTGGAAATTAAAAAAAAAAAAAGGTGGGGAGCATCCTTCACATGCTCTTATTTTTAGCTCCTCTCTCCTTTGCAGAATGGCTAACGCCAACTCAAACTATTTCTGCAAAGAGTTGCTGGGGACAAAGTGGAGATGTGGGTAGGCCTCCTTGAGCCGGGCTCTCAGAAGCAGGTGAGATGCAAGATAAAGCAATCGCTTTTCAGCCACCTTTGACGTAAGTGCTGGAGATTTCTTCAATTAGCTTAATCCTTTCCTCCTGACATACACTTTATAGGAAAGCAAATGCCATAATTATCCTCCCCCATCCTCTCTAATCCCTGTCTGTGTGGCATGCCGACAGATGCTTTTCTGCTTGCCCGTGCTGCCAGCCTCTTGGAGCCCAGTGTCACAATGAGGCGGGCTGTGTGTGACAGATTGCTAAATCTGGCCTCCTCGAAGCAGGAGACTCGGCGTTCAAGTGGCGCTGGCTGCTCACGCCTCCCTGTGGGGCCAAGGCAGGCCTGGCTTTGGGCAGGCCCAGAAAGTTCTGGAGGGCTGCCTTGTGACTCAGACAATCCCTTGCAGAGATGGCCAGCCCTCCAACACTGGCAGAGCCCATCACAGGTAGCTCTCCTTGTTTAGGATTTAAATCTGGGACCCTGCCAGGAAAGGCCGTTTTCCTCCAGGGAAGAGTGTCCAGCACCCAAATACCACGGCAAGCATGGGGTTTCTGTCATTTGATAGCAACAAGAATGTTACCTGATCCTATCCCATTGACTAAATGCAACAGCAGCCCGTCTGTTGGCAGCCACATAATCATCTATATATATCTGTTATTTACATCCTTAACACATTATATATATATTTTTTGAGGTCGCTGTTTTGGATCCAGGAACTGCTATTAGAATTCAGTCCTACCTCTGACTTCCTATGTAACCCTTGAGTCACAGCCTCTGAGCCTCAGTTTCCTCATCTGTATGTTTGTAACCATTTTCTTTTGCAAGATCTTTGTGAAGATTGAGTAATATCATCAATACAATGCAGCTAGCATATAGTGGGTACTTAACAAATGTGATTTATTAATGAGACTAACTATAGCATAGTAACATTACTGCTATGACTAATAATGTATACTTTGCTAGTGCTTTAGTTCATTCTAGTTTTCAAAATAATTTCATATAACATTTCTTTATCTTCTACAGAGGCAGATATCATATCCTATTTTTTTTTTTTTTTAGATAAGGTTTGAGATGCTGGAGATCATAGAGATCAGGGGTTTGCATACTATGGCCAGTGGACCAAATCCGGCCCACTGTCTGCTTGTGTAAATAAAGTTTTATTGGAACACAACCATGTCCATTCAGTTCCGCATTGTCTGTGGCCACCTTTGCACTGCAAAGGCAGAGTTGAGAAGTATAGGCTTGCAAAACTTAAGGTATTTCCTATCTATCTCTTTACAGAAAATGTTTGCTGACCTCTGACATAGATGATAAATGGTGGAACCAGGAGTGAAATAATGCACCTGTCTATGGATGCCTCAATCTAGGGTTACATCAGGAACATGCCTTCTCTAAACGAAAAAAGCAATGGTGGCAGCAGACAGCAAAATAATCCTGAAATTGTTTCTGTGTTTTTAATCTACCTAAAACATATTTCTGCATCTCTTATCATAGTGTGCACAGCAGTGTCCCACATCCAGAGCTTAAGGTAGTTCAGAACTTGGGCCCCCAGGCAATGACCTGAACTAGAGTCCACACATCAAGCTCCTGGCAGAGCCAGGGTGGGAGGAGCAGCTTCTGATTCTGGAATAATTTCTAATGAAGGCTTGTTTCTCATCATTATCTCCATACAAATATTTCTTGTTACTTATTCTATGTTCTTCCCGCTCACTTTTTCCCCTCTTCCTGAACTCAACTAAGTCTAAGGGCTCTTAGAAGCGTCCCAAAGTGTTGCCATGTGGCCTGGGGTTGCTCTCAGAGGTTCAGAGGTACAAATCCTACAGGCAGAAACACAGCTCTTGTGGCCCTTTCCTGCTTTCTCCCCTCCCCCAACATACCGAAGTCTACTGCGTGCCAAGCCCAATCCTGGATGCTGGGGACACGTCCACGGAGGACAAGACATGATAAGAAGCACACAGTCTAGTTGGGAAAAGTGGGGCCAGAAAGTAAAGGAGTCATGATAAAATAGGATCAATTATTTGCTAAGGGCATGCAAATTGTTTAGTGGGTCTGGAATGAGAATTTGAAAGAAAACTGTGAGACACGGTTGAAGTTGAAGAAGTACAGAAGGGGAAAGCGCCCTCGGGGCCTTGTATCAATGCTAAGGGGTTTGCATTATTTCCTGAAAGAAGTAGGGAGTCCTTGAGGATTCAAGACAGGGAGCAACCTCAGCCTGTCCTCACATCTGCAGGGCCTACAACCTGCTGCCTGCTTCTTGTCTCTTCTCTCCCCAGATTCTCCCCACTTGGGCAGGTGTGTGTTTTTACCATCCTATGTCCAGTCTCCCTCCACATCCCACTCCCAGGGAAACTGCTACCCCTTGACCACACTTCAAGGCCTGGTAGTGTGGACACTAGCAGTGGCCCCACCTTCAGGGGAGAAGTCCTGTGCAGGCCCAGAACTGGCTCAGGGCTGGAATATCAGGAATGCGGGTCCTGGGTGTCTGCATTCTAATCTGGAAGCGTCTGCAGGTGGAGGACCAGATAGGGCTTTGTTGGGAACATTCCTTTAACCTGCAGACTCCTTGTTCCATAGGGAGGGGTGCAGCTGAGACCCAAGAGCTCTGAGAGCCAGAGCTGGGCCCTCTATAGTACAGAATCCAGGAAAGAAGCCCAAGGCCAAAGATTGTGCCTCTTGCCTCATCAGATTGGGCAGGGCAACCCTTGAGGCAGGGCCAGTTAAAAGGCTGCTAACGTATTTTATGGGATATCAACGGTGGTCTGAAATGGGCAGGAAACAGGGTCGAAAGGAAGAAGACCAATTTGAGAACAATTCAGGGAAAGAAATGGACAGGTGCGGCCGGGTGCAGTGACTCACGCCTGTGGTCCCAGCACTTTGGGAGGCCAAGGTGGGTGGATCACGAGGTCAGGAGTTCAAGACCAGCCTGGCCAAGATGGTGAAACCCCATCTCTACTAAAAATACAAAAAATTAGCCGGGCGTGGTGGTGGGCACCTGTAATCCCAGCTACTCTAGAGGCTGAGGCAGAGAATTGCTTGAACCCAGGAGGTGGAGGTTGCAGTGAGCCAAGATCGTGCCACTGCACTCCAGCCTGGGCAACAGAGCTAGACTCTGTCTCAAAAAAAAAAAAAAAAGAAATGAACAGGTGCAACCCTCCTGGCTGGTGCTGTGGTCTTGCCCCTGTCGTCTGACCACGTTCCATATTGTAGCTGAAGGGGCTACTGTGTGCAGGCCCAGGGCAGCCTCCAAACACAGAGGATGACAAAGGGGAAATGCAGGGTTATAATTAAATTGTGTACCTCTGTGTGGAAGTGAGCTCTGAAGGGTGAGTGTGAGTCAACCAGTGAAAGAGGGCGAGGTAGCAGGTGAAGGAGAGAGGAGAGTGGCGGGGAAAAGCATTCCAAACAGAAGACTGTCAGGAGGTGAAGACATTGAAATGCCTGCAAATATTCTCTATGGCAGGGGTGAAAGAGGGAGGTGGCAAGTGGCAAAGGTAGGTTTGACCCAGACTGTCTGCGGCATTAGTGCACAGCTGTGTGTGTGTGTGTGTGTGTATGTGTGGTGTGTGCACATGTGCACACTTAGGTGGGGAGGAAAGGCACATAGGAGATACATCTCCAAGCAATGCATTTAAAAATGTTGCACATCTCCCCAGCCAGTCAGAGGACTGTCGGCCTCAATGCTCACCTCCTCTCTTTTGCATGAATGTGTAAAAGTGCAGAAAGAATTCAATCTCAAAGAGATGAAGATAACAACATCACAATAACAACAACACACGCATGCCCAAAGCAAAATGAGCAAGAGCTTCAAACAGCTCTTCATCCCACACAGATGAAAGTAATTCGATATTTGACACAACTAAGTATCTAAAATGCAGGCAAGAGTGACATGACTCAGATGCCAATCACGCTGCTTTTAATGAGTTCTTCCATTGTGTTTATGTTTGAGGCCACAGTAGCCCCAGAGGACTCCTCGGTCAGTTATCTATAGTTGGAACATTGTGTATACTCTCTTTGCACAAAGCAGGGCCCACTTCCAAGAAGTTATTATGTTTTCCCCATCAATAAAGCTTGATTTTTATGGGTGTTTAAAACCACACTAGCAAAACCCATTGGTATTATGGGTAGGTGTTGAACCAGTTCCAGGATGTAAGTCAGCTATCGTCTATCATCCTCATGAGCTCAAATGCCCTAAAATATTGCCCTTGAGGTTCTTCCCAGAGAGACCAGCCTTGCCAATTTTGCAGTATTGTTGAAGTAAGAAAGAATTTCTGGAAGATTGCAAGGCATTTGGAAAGAACCATGCATTTTCTTGAGGGATGCTGGCTGAGTCTATTTTTAGGCTGCCTTATTCAAAGGCCACTTCTGTTTCATCTCCTTACTACCAGTCCTCCTGTTTTCTCTTTTAGTATTCATGTGGTTTCTAATATGGGGGTGGTGTAAAGCTTAAAATTAAGGTCTAATATTATCTGTACCTTGACATCCAGTAATATTGGGAGGGTCTCAAATGCCTAATCACAAGTTCCCCTTCCCACTCTAGAGTCCCACAGAGTCCAGTGGCCAAAGGACCCTTTTTGTTAAATGAGCCAGGTGTAGCTCTTGCTTATCCCTGAGTAGCAAGTTTCAGTTCTCTGCTTGTCTGCAGAATTATCTAAACAAGCCAATCTATCCTCTCATGGGAACCAAGGAGGACCCCACCCTCTTAATACTACACAAGCTGCCTTCCACAACCTCTTATGGTTCACTCTGTTCTCGACTGCACCCCCCGTATGGCCCTGCATGGTGCAGCAATTCTCTTTGGGTGTGAGTATATGTCACTACTAAACTGCTGCTGATCTCAGCTGTCCAGTGTTAGGTGTCTCGTGTTCAGCTATTCCAATAGCACTAGGGAGAGAATCCCCTTGCCATCAATGGGGCTGAATAGAAGGTGATTAAAATAATGGGAGGTAGACAAACCCTGGCTTCAAACCCCTGTCCTTCCCAGTTTTTAGCTGTGTGACCTGGGAAATTGTTTAACTTCTCTGAGCTTGAGTTCCCTCAACTGTGGAGCAGCATTTGCTTTATGAGTTTTTTGGGAAAATTAAATGGGATAATTTACTCAGTTAATCTTTTTTTGTTTGTTTGAGACGGAGTTTTGCTCTTGTTGCCCAGGCTGGAGTACAGTGGTGTGATCTCAGCTCATTGCAACCTCTACCTCCTGGGTTCAAGCGATTCTCCTGCCTCAGCCTCCCGAGTAGCTGGGATTACAGGCACACACCACCATACCTGGCTAATTTTTGTATTTTTAGTAGAGATGGGGTTTCACTATGTTTGCTAGGCTGGTTTTGAACTCCTTACCTCAAGTGATCTGCCCACCTCAGCCTCCCAAAGTTCTAGGATTACAGGCATGAGCCACCAAGCCTGGCCTTACTCAGTAAATCTTTACTGAGGCCTTCCTAGGTGTTAGGAACAGGGACTGTAGCAAAAACTGCATACTGGGTTTTTGTCCACAAAGAACTAATATTCTAATGGAGGGCATAAACAACACACATTTAAAAATTAACGAGATGGTTACAAACAGGTGCAGTGCTATGAAGAAAAAAATGCATCAAATAACAGGAATGGAATTGCTTATTCTGGGCAGAGGATGGGGGGTGATTTTAGATATGGATAGCATGGAGGGCTCTCTGGATGGTATCGTTAGAACTGAGACCTGAATGATGAAGAGTCAGCCATTAGAAGATTTTCGGAACAGGTATTGTAGGCTGATGCAAATGCAAATGCCTCCAGTAGGAGGCAGCAGGGCCTGTTGGAGCAAGGCGAGAGAAGTCAGCGTGACAAGTACACGTGAGGAGTGATATGGTTTGGCTCTGTGTCCCCACCCAAATCTCATGTTGAATTGTAATCCCCAGTGTTGGGGGAGGGACCTGGTGGGAGGTGATTGGATCATGGGGCAGATCTGCTTGCTGTTCTTGATATAGTGAGTTCTCATGAGATCTGGTTGTTTAAAAGTGTGTGGCACTTCCCTCTTCACTTTCTCTTCCTCCTGCTCCAGCCATGTAGGACGTGCTGGCTTCCCCTTCACTGTCTTCCATGATTGTAAGTTTCTTGAGGCCTCCCTAGCCATGCCTTCTGTACGGCCTGTGGAACTGTGAGTTAATTAAACCTCTTTTATCTATAAATTACCCATTTCAGGTACTTCTTTATAGTAGTGCAAGAATGGACTAATACAGAAAATTGGTACCACAGAAGTGGGGTATTGCTATAAAGATATGTGAAAATGTGGAAGTGAGGTTGGAACTGGGTAATGGGCAGAAGTTGGAACAGTTTGGAAGGCTCAAAAGAAGATAGGAAGATGAGGGAATGTTTTGAACTTCCTAGACTTGTTGAATGGTTGTGACCAAAATGCTGATGGTGATATGGACGGGGAAGTCCAGGCTGAGGTGGTCTCACGTGGAGACAAGGAACTTATTGAGAAATGGAGTAAAGTTCACTCTTCCTGTGCATTAGCAAAGAGACTGGCAGCATTGTGCCCTTGCTCTAGAGATCTGTGGAACTTTGAAGTTGAGGGAGATGATTTAGGGTATCTCACAGAAAAAATTTCTAAGCAGCAAAGCATTCAAGATATGGCCTGGCTGCTTCTAAAAGCCTATGCTTATTTGCATAAACAAAGAAATAACCTGAAACCAGAACTTGTATTTAAAAAGGAAGCAGAACATAAAAGTTTGGAAAATTCGCAGCCCAACCATGCGGTAGAAAAGAAAAACCCACTTTCTAGGGAGGAATTTAAGGCTGTAGAAATTTGCATAAGTAAAAAAGAGCTGAATGTTAATAGCCAAGAAAATGGGGAAAATGCCTCCAGGGCATTTCAGAGAACTTTGTGGCAGCCCCTCCTATCACAGGCCTGGAGACCTAGGAGGAAAAAGTGGTTTAGTGGGCCAGGGCCAGGGACTCACTGCTCTGTACATTCTCAGGACATGGTGCCCTGCATCCCACCTGCTCCAGCTCCAGTCATGGCTGAAAGGGGCCAAGGTACAGCTTGGGCTGTTATTTCAGAGGGCACAAGCCCCAAGGATTGGTGGCTTCCATGTGGTGTTGGACCTGCAGGTGTGCAGAAGGCAAGAGTTGAGATTTGAGAGCCTCCACTTAGATTTCAGAGGATATATGGAAATGCCTGGATGTCCAGGCAGAAGTCTGCTGTAGAGGTAGAGCCTTCATGGAGAACCTCTACTCAGGCAGGCATAGAGGAACTGTGGGGTTGGAGCCCCTGCCCAGACTCCTCACTAGGGTATTGCCTAGTGATGCTGTGAAGAGGGCCACATTTTGAAATGTCAGAAGGACATGAGATCTGGGAGGGGCCGGGGTGGAATGACTGGAATGATACAGTTTGACTCTGTGTCCCTACACAAATCACATGGTGAATTGTAATCCCCAGTGTTGAGGGAGGGACCTAGTAGAAGGTGATTGGATCATGGGGGTGGATTTCCCACTTTCTATTCTCACAATAGTAAGTGAGTTCTCATGAGATCTCATTGTTTAAAAGTGTGTAGCACTTCCCCCTTTGCTCTCTCTCTCCTGCCACCATGTGAGTATGTCCTTGCTTCCCATTCACCCTTCTGCCATGATTGTAAGTTTCCTGAGGCCTCCCAGCCATGCTTCCTGTACAGCCTGTGGGACTGTGAGTCAATTAAATCTCTTTTCTTCATAAATTACCCAGTCTTGGGTTATTATTTATAGTAGTGTGAGTATGGACTAATACAAGGAGTATGGCTCATAAGGCCCAGTGTGTGCCTTCCTGAGGAAGCCATCCAAAGTCAAAGCCCTCCCACTGCAACTACTGCAGTGCATTGCTGGAAAATGCAAGCTCTGTAATTCTAAAGCAGAAGGGATGCAAAGGGGTGAGGTGGAAGGAAGGTATGATGACTTCTTGTCTGAACCAGTGTCTAAACCAGTGAAAGATCTGACTGGAGAGCATTTTTAAAGAAATGCAGTTTTTCCAGAGATCAGAACATAAAGACAGCTAGATCAGATTTTGGCAAACAGAGATCTTGTTGGGAACTGTTGCTGTGAATAATTAATAACCCCACTTGAAACTACCACCTCACCTGATGGAAATACCATGCTTCTTTTTCTTCTTCTTTTTTCTTTTTTGAGATGGAGTTTTTCTCTTGTTGCCCAGGCTGGAGTGAAGTGGTGCAATCTCAGCTCACTGCAATCTCCGCCTCCTGGGTTCAAGTGATTCTCCTGCCTCAGCCTCCCAAGTAGCTGGGAGCAAAGGCATGTGCCACCACATCTGGCTAATTTTGTATTTTTAATAGAGACAGGGTTTCTCCATGTTGGTTGAGCTGGTCTCGAATTCCTGACCTCAGGTGATCCACCTGCCTCAGCTTCCCAAAGTGCTGGGATTACAGGCCTGAGCCACTGTGCCTGGCCTGAAATGCCATGCTTCTAATAGTTATTTTTAAAGTTCTATAAGAGTTCAATTTCTTCAGTGCCTGGTTGGGCATCATATCTCCCTGGATTTGCACCCAATCTCCAATACTTTCTAAGTACACAGAGCTTGAACCAAGTCCTTAAGGGTATAAGCCTCAGTTTTCTCCTCTGTAAAATGGGGATGATGATGATGATGATTATATTAGCAGTTCCTATCTTAGAGGGCTTTTGGAAAGATCAATCGAGACCATCCCTGAAAAACTCTTAGCATATTATATGTGACTCTGATAAGAGTCCCCAATGTTAATAAATATTTTCTAAAATATTGTTTACTATTAACTACTTGTTTTTTCAATACCCAGATTAAAGTTACAAATGGCTTTGGTTTGACTTGATATTCTGGATTATTGGGCTGTTACTAAATGAGCATTTCCATTGTCCATCTGCTCAGTGTTCCTTGATGCTAAGTGGATTTATGCAGATTGTTTTGTGGATGCCTTCCTTTAAACTTTCTTTACACTAAAACAATACAGCATTTTATTTTAAAATTAATACAGGTCTGCTGTAGAAATTGTAGAAAATACAGACACATATTCAGAAGATAATAAAAATCATTCATAATTTCACCCACATCTGTACCCAGATCTGTCACTAATGTTTTTCATTTTAGGCTTTCCTCTATGAATTTTAAAACATAGTTTATATTTTATATGTATTATTTTTATTCTCATGTAAAAGTTGACATATTATAAACATGTGTATCCTATTTAAAAATTCCATAAGCATTTTAAATGGCTACATAATATTCTATTATTTGGATTTATCAGAATTGTCTTAATAGTTTTCTTACTTCTGGCTATTTGGATTATCTTTTATGATATAATTTTCTATTATGTTGTCTATTATAAATAGTGCTGGGGTAGCAAATGTGGACATCTAATGCCCAGCTCCATAGATATGGGTCTTTAATCAAAGATAATACTTTCTTTGATGAGTTTTGCAGTAAAGAACATTGCTACGGCCAGGCGCGGTGGCTCATGCCTGTAATCCCAGCACTTTGGTTGGCTGAGGCAGGCGGATCACGAGGTCAGGAGATCGAGACCATCCTGGCTAACATGGTGAAACCCCGTCTCTACTAAAAATACAGAAAAATTAGCCAGGCGTGGTGGCGGGCACCTGTAATCCCAGCTACTCGGGAGGCTGAGGCAGGAGAATGGCATCAACCCGGGAGGCGGAGCTTGCAGTGAGCCGAGATGGCGCCACTGCACTCCAGCCTGGGCGACAGAGCGAGACTCCATCTCAAAAAAAAAAAAAAAAAAAAAAAGAACATTGCTACCTTATATGGGGAAGAAAAGAAAATACTTCAAGTGATACAGGATAGGGGTTGGAAAACTATAGCCTGTAAGCCAAATCCAGCCAGCTGGTTTTTGTAAATAAAGTTTTATTGGAACAGCTAAGCTCATTTGCTCCCACATTGTCTGTGACTGCTTTCACGCTGCAGGGGCAGAATTGAGCAGCTTGGGTTTGTAAACCCTAAGATACTTACGGTCTGGCCCTTTACAAAAAAAAGTTTGTGATTTCCTGATGTAGAGTGTCAGAGAACTCAGTAATCTTATCCAAAATCCAACAATCCTAAATCATATATTTTTACTAATATTTTAAAAAGTCTTTCTTTATTATATTAAAAATAAATACAGAAAAAATTAATATGTAATGAAAAACCAAAATAAAATAAACCTTCAAATGCAGACATCATGGGTGTGCCCAGTTCCACTCTCCATCCCTCCTCCTCTACATCTTAAAATTTTAGCCTGGACCAGGCAATGATTGATAGAATAGAACAGAAACTCAGGGGAAGACTTGGGTATGAATGGAAAGTTTGTCATAATAAAGATGGCACCAGAAATCAGTCCATGGGGAAGGAAAGGATTATTCTGCATATGGTATTGGCATATGGTGTGAATCAGGAATTTGACTCAAACCATATACAAAGATGAACTTCAGATTAAGACCTAATTGTGAAAGGTACAGCTATAAAACAGTGTTGTTAATATATATCTTTTTGGTAATCTGAGGAAACCTATAGACATCTCAGCATAATATTTTTAAATGCATAAAATAAAAGAGGATTATCAAAAGAAACAATTATGTAGAAATTTTAAAACTTGTGAAGTAAAATACATGCTTCTGTATTAAAGCATTGATATGGTTTGGCTCTGTGTCCCCACCCAAATCTCATCTTCAATTGCACTCCCTTAATTCCCACATGTTGTGGGAGGGACCCAGTGGGAGAGAATTCGAATCATGGGGGTGGTTTCTCCCATATTGTTCTCATGGTAGTGAATAAGTCTCACGAGATCTGGTGGTTTTATTAGGGGTTTCTGCTTTGCATCCTTCTCATTTTTCTCTTGCCACTGCCATGTAAGAAGTGCCTTTTGCCTCCCGCTATGATTCTGAGGACCCCCAGTCATGGAACTGTAAGTCCAATTAAACCTCTTTTTCTTCCCAGTGTTGGGAAGCGTGAAAACGGACTAATATCTGGGAAAATGGACTAATACAAGCATTACTCAGATCTGGCAGCAAATCTAACAACTGTAGCAATTTTGAAATGTGGCACTCAAAAACAATTTTGAAATATATGCAACAATGGTAATGTAAGCTAAATATATACTTTTTTTTGGAGACAAAATTGAAAGCCTACTACTACCACTGTGGCTTGTTGCCCACATTCATAATCAGAAGAAATACTAGATGTCTATTAGAGGTTACTGAAAATAAAAACGTATTTTTTCCCATCCAAGTTCACTGACATCTTGAATTCCAGGTTAATGCCAATCTAGTTAAAAACCCCTCCAATAAAGCTGATAGAAGTAGAAGAGATTATTTTTGAGTCCTTAAGGCTAGGGAAGAACTTCTAAGATAGTGGCCCCAAAATGCACAAAGAATTGATGGATTTGTTTCCTTTAAAATTCAGAAATTTTGTTTAATAAGATGACAGACTAGGAGGAAACATTTGCAACCTTCAAAACCAACAAAGGATTGACATCTAGAAAAAATGAGGAGTTTCTGCAGATCAACAAGGGAAGGACAAGAAAACCAAGTAAAAATGTATGAATAGACTCTTCACGGAAGTGAAAATCTTGTATGCGTAATAACTATGTGATGAGATGTTCACTCACTTGTAATAAATGAGTGGAAAATTAAAACATCAATGAAGTAGATACTGAATACCATCCTATTTTCCATAAATAGAAAGCCTGTCACCAGTGGTTGGGCGTGGTGGCTGTAATTCCAGCACTTTGTGAGGCCGAGGCAGGCAGATTGCCTGAGCTCAGGAAGTTTGAGACTAGCCTGCATAACATGGCAAAACCCCGTTTCTACGAAAAATACAAAGAATTAGCTGGGCATGGTGGCATGTGCCTGTAGTCCCAGCTACTTAGAAAACTGAGGTGGAAGGATCGCTTGAGCCCGGGAAGTTGAGACTGCAATGAGCTAAGATTGTGCCATTGCACTCCAGCCTGGATAACAAAGGGAGACCATGTCTCAAAAAAAAAAAAAAAAAAAGAAAAAAGAAAGAAAGCCTGTTACTACCAAGCACTGGCAAGGATTTGGGAAAATGAGAACTCTCATGCACTGTTGATAGGCTATAAACTTTTATAACCATGCTGAGAACGATCTGGTGCTACATACTGACACTAAGAAACACATATATTATGACTCAACCCTCCTATCCTGAGTATATAAACAGGGAACTCTGGCAAACCATCCTTTAATTGAACAAATGTGAAGATATTCAACTCAGCGCTGTTAGTGATGGTGGATACCGGAGGCAACTTGTTATAAAATGTGGAAGGTGTGTCCTGGTGGGTGCACAGTACGTAGCAGCTGCAACCATAAGGTCCAAGGAACTATGTATGGACAGCAACCGAGATATATCCTTAACTCATACTATTGAGTAAGAAAAAAGGTTAAGAACATCAAGAGATCTTTAGCACAATACCATTTAATAACATACCCACAGAAAACACTGCATATTTTGTAAGATATCTGTATCTTGAGAAATTGAATGTACACATGAACAGTGGTAGGACCATATTTGAAAATAGAACTAGGACTCACGACCTGCAGCAACCTGCCCAGGAAACCAAATCTTTATCTACAATAGCCAGCCCAGGAAGCCAGCCTGCTGCAAGTCAGACATCTAGAAAGTCAGACGCTATCTCTAGTAACAATTCAAGAAGCTAAACAGTAACTTCTGTAACAATTGATCTCAAATAGCCAGGACTTGATTAACAACTGACAACTTCCATAATTTTTGTTCCCACTTCCAACTTGAGGCCAATTAGAGAAAGTCAAGTATGCACCCCTAACCAATCACATAAGATGCCCCACTTTTAGTTAGTCGCCTCCAGCTTCTTCAGGCCAACAGCCTCCCATCAGGGCACACCCAAAGCTTTCACTTTTCCCCTAAATCTTCCTCACTCCTCTGCCTGCCTTTGAGTCTCTGCCAAATGCAAGTGGCGATGGCTGTCTGTTGCTATACAACAAGCTCTGAATAAAGAGCCCTTGCCTGTTCTCATTTGGTAGGTCTTTGTTTATTCCTACAGTCTCCAAAGAGACCTGCAGGGCACACGAGTGCTGCCTTTTGAGGGGTGGGAATGAACTGGATTGGAGAATGGAGCTCAGGGCCTTGCATGGACCTATAGACCATGTGCCATGAGCTGAGGAAGTGATTCACCAAACTCTTGGAGGTCCACACAAAATACAGAAAAGCATTTTTAAAATTAGTTCATTTTTGGGCTGGGCATGATGGCTCATGCTTGTAATCCCAGCACTTTGGGAGGCCGAGGAGGGTGGCTCACCTGAGCTTAGGAGTTCAAGGCCAGCCTGACCAACATGGTGAAACCCCGTCTCTATTAAATACAAAAAAAAATTAGCCGGGCATGGTGGTGCATGTCTGTAATCCCAGCTACTTGGGAGGCTGAGGCAGGAGAATCACTTGAACCTGGGAGGGGGGGTTGCAGTGAGCTGAGATTGTACCACTGCACTCCAGCCTGGGCAACAAGACCAAAACTCCATTGCAAAAAAAAAAAAAAAAAAAAAAAAAAGCTTGTTTTTGTTTCTTTTTGCGTGGTATTTTTCTCTTCTGAAATCTCTTCTACTCCTCCTGTCCTTTTTCAAGCTTCCCTCTGCTTGGGGTCTAAGTATCCAGATCATTACTCCCCAGGCAGAGGCATTCAGGGCATGAAAGGAAGGAAGCCACGCTCCACCTCGCTCCTCTAACCAGCCGGTAGTGGAGATTCCCAGGGCCCAGAAAGGTCCCTGCCAAACCTGAGCCTCTCTAAGAAACTCACGCAGGAGTCTTGAGTCCAGATACTCCCCCTCCGGCCTGGTTTTATCTCCACTAGAGCACAGTTTAAGCCAGTGTCCTTCTTTTTAACCACTCAGTGCTGGAGATTAAGGGAAGAAATAGGCCCAGTGATTTCATCTCACTCTTTGTCAGTGAAAATTACTTTTCAGAACTATTAATTCTTCTGTGAAGGTTATAATAGAGGACTTAGGTTCAGTTTAGCCATTTATTAAGATATAGGCTACCAAGCCCCAATAGAAAAAATAAACAAACAACTAGCAGTTTACTTGGATTTATGCACAGTCTGTCTAATCAATCAATCTGTAAACATTACGCAAATGTGTGTAAACCCAAACCTAGCCCAGACTTTACGTATGCATTGTTATGTAAACGATCAATCTTGTTAATGCAAATATTAATATAAACCTGACATTAAACACAAGTTTACACAGCCTTGCTAGTTGAAGTCGGTTTGATTTACATTGAAATATAAATAGCAATAGTGCTCCTTTCGGGGCTTGGGAAAGCAGATTGACCCGAGGTCACTGGGTGGCCAGTCTCCACTGCTTCCTCCAATTTACTTCCAATCCCTTCATTCAGTGCATCTTACGAAGAATTGGGAGAGAATTTGAATAACAACTCATCAGCCCCTATGGGTGTCTTTGTTTAGTGTCTTTGTTGGTGTCCCAGCTCCCTGTGGTGGAATCTCTCTAGGGTCATCTTTAAAGCCAGATGATCCCGTCTCTGCACTAATGATGAAGAGGGGTCACTCACCAGCTTTTGCTGCAACATTGGTTGAAACATTGCAGGCGAGCCATTTTGCCAACAAGATTTGCTATTAAGAAGCCTCCTGGGCAAGTCTCAAGTCACTTTGCCCCAATCCTTTCTGCTGACTGGCTTCTTATCCTTCAAGTCTGTTTTAAATGTCACCTCCTGAAACAGGTCTTCCTTGATCATCTATTCTAAATAGGTTACCTCCTAGAGTATTCTCTAGCACAGCACTCTATACATTACACTCATTCAGCTTTTCTCAATTGGTGATTACATATTTATTTACTTATGTGTTAACTTTTTCCATCCTCCTCACCTATAGCTTCACAGGAGCAGAGCTACATCTGTTCACCACCACTTTATACTCAGTGCCAGGTACATGTGATGTGCTTAAAAATATGTTGTTGGTTGGATGGACACACACACTCAGGAATCTTGTGGTTTAGCCAAAAGATCTGCCTTTCTTTTCATAGGCAGCCTCAGGAACTTGCTCAGCTGTGTCTTTCCATTAGGACATGGGACTTTGCCTGAATATGTTGATAATCTGCATGGCTTTCCTCAGTGCCTTCTGCCAGAGCTGGATTCTGTTCTCTGAGATCCCACCATGGCATTATAATAGTAGTAAGAGAAATAGCTATCATGTATTCAACTCTGTCTCAGTCTCTTGGGGTTGCTACAACAGAATACCATTGACTAGGTGGCTTATAAACACCAGAAATTGTTTCTCACATTTCTGGAGGCTGCGAAGTCCAAGATCAAGATGCCAGCAGATTTGGTGTCTGATGAGGGCTGGCTTCCTTTTGAAAGAGGTTCATAGGTGGCTGTCTTGTCCCTGTGTCCTCCCATGGTGAGAAAAGTGAGGGACTCTCTGGGGTCCCTTTTATAAGGGTACTAATATGGTTTGGCTGTGTCCCCATCCAAATCTCATCTTGAATTGTAGCTCCCACAATTCCCACATGTTGTGGGAGGGACGGAGTGGGAGGTAATTGAATCATGGGGGGCTGGGTCTTTCCCATGTTATTCCTGTGATAGTGAATAAGTCTCATGGGATCTGATAGCTTTGTAAAGGGGAGTTTCCCTGCACAAGTTCTCTTCTCTTGTCTGCCGCCATGTGAGATGTGTCTTTCACCTTCTGCCATGATTGTGAGGCCTCCTAGTCATGTGAAACTGTGAGTCCATTAAACCTCTTTCTTTTGTAAATTGCCCAGTCTTTGATATGTCTTTATCAGCAGTGTGAAAATGGACTAATACAGGTACTAATCCCATTCAGGGGCTTAGTCACCTCATGACCTTATCATTCCCAGAGGCCCTACATCCTAATACCATCACATTGGGGGTTCAGTTTTGGCATATGAATTTTGGATGGGACACAAATATTCAGTCTGTAGCAAATACTTGGTAGTTTCCAGATGTTATACTGGAGGCTTTACCCTCATCATCTCACTTGAACTTTAACCTTCAAAGCAACTTTTTTTTTTGAGATGAAGTCTCATTCTGTCACCCAGGCTGGAGTGCAGTGGCAGGATCTTGTCTCACTGCAACCTCCGCCTCCTGGGTTCAAGCAATTCTCCTGCCTCATCCTCCCTAGTAGCTGGGATTACAGGTGCATGCCACCATGTCCAGCTAATATTTGTATTTTTTAGTAGAGACAGGATTTCACCATGTTGGCCAAGCCAGTCTCAAACTCCTGACTCAGGTGATCCACCCATCTTGGCCTCCCAAAGTGTTGGGATTACAGGCATGAGCCACTGTGATCAGCCTCAAAGCATCTTTTTCAAAAGATGACGCTTTTAACAAGGAGTCCAAGATAAAAGAGCTTGGGCTGGGGACAGTGCAGTGTACATTTGAGAGTCCATATTTGAAATCAGTTACAGCTGAGTTTGAATCCTGACTTTACCAGTTACAGATCTTGGAGAAGACATTTCCTCCAGGCCCTCATTTCTTAAGTTGTAGAATGAGGATGTGAATATTTGTTTCCCAGGGTTGTTGTGATGATTAAATAAGATTGATTGCATAGCACAAAAAGAATTTAGTAAATATTAGTAATTATTTCCAGCTTTTATACAAAAAAGTTCAGAAACCTGGAGACCAAGAACAAGGTTTACCCTCTTTGATCTCTGCGTCTTCTTTGACCTCTTCACTGTGTCACCCAGAGTTCCTTCAAGTAGGGAATTTGTATTGGGCATCTTTATGTTGCATCCACTGAGATCAGTCACCTTAAGCTGAGACTGAGGAGGTGATGACTGAGAGCCCTGCAAGTGGGAGAAAGAGGTGCTGAAATGGACCAGAAACTTACACACACATGAGTCTTAACCCCAAAGGCCCTGAAGCAAAGGGAGTGGAACTGGACTCTAGAAAGACACAGCTGGTCGCTCATGGTGTTTGGCCAGAGTACTTACAGGGTATGTTTAGTTATATCTAACTCCCCTGGGGAACAGGGCCTGTGTCTTACTCATCTTTGTAACTCAGAAGGCAACACAGTGCTGGTGCATGGTGGGTGCCCAATCACTGTTTGTTGAATACATATTCCCTTCTCAACCCCTCCTACTAAGACTGATTGGATTTCTACTTCTTTGGTGTTTTGTGGAGGGGATACTTTCAATGTTGTCTTTGATCTTCATTTGGGTGGGGCTTGGGGGGTGCATTGGGAAGGAGGCCACACAAATAGAATTCCTTCTAGGCGCTCTACATCTCTAGGGGATGCCTGCCTAAAACTTGCCTGCTTATGCAGAGGCTCAGGCCTTGCAGAGGGAGCTCAACTCCAATGGGTCAAATCCTGAGACTCCCATAATCATTAATAGCAGCTGCAAGCCCCAAGAGCTCCTTGCAAAAGTAGAAACAGACACAGAAATGAGAAACTTTCTATTGCCTATAGCAAAAGAAAGCAAACTAAAATGGAGAAGGTGAGACTGAACTATTATCCTTACTTTTTTTTTTTTTTTTTTGAGACAGAATCTTGCTCTTGTTGCCTAGGCTGGAGTGCAATGGCACAGTCTCAGCTCACTGCAACCTCCACCTCCCGGGTTCAAGCAATTCTCCTGCCTCAGCCTCCCAAGTAGCTGGGATTACAGGCACCCGCCACCACGCCCGGCTACTGTTTGTATTTTTAGTAGAGATGGGATTTCGCCATGTTGGCCAGGCTGGTCTCGAACTTCTGACCTCGTGATCTGCCTGCCTCAGCCTCCCAAAGTGCTGGGATTACAGACTTGAGCCACCAGGCCCAGCCTTATCTTTACATATTATTAATAATGACAGCTTTTATTTGAACAGCACTTTGGAATCAAAAAAATGCTTTTTCCTGTATTATCTCATTCATTGCTCATCATGCCCTTTGAGGTATTACAGCCAATTTGCAGATGGAGAAACTGCTCAGAGACGGGCCACAATAGCAGCTGGAGCCTCACAGAATAAGCTACCAGCATCCCTTCGTGAGAACCCATGTGTTCCCTGGTGTCTCTCTGGGATATCTTAAGGGAAATAAGGGCATAAGAGTGGTCAGCTAGATGAGTGATTAATTCTTCTGACTGTTACAGGTTTATGAACTTTTTAAATTTGTTTTTGTTTGTTTGTTTGTTTTTTGAGAAAGGTGATATCAGCCAGGATGGGATTTTCCCCAGAGAATTCTTTAGCAGAGTTTCAGAATCTTTACTTTCCACCTTGACAGTCCCCAGAGACAAACTGAAAGGACCTCACTTAATGTCTCATCCAAAGGGTATTTGCAGTGCTGGCTTCATCATTCAAAGCAGGAAAGGCCTTTGTCATGGTCAAATGGCTTTAATGTGTTTTGAATGCTACATAAATTCAAACTTGATGGCTCATTTATTTGTTGGATTGAAGTTTTATACAATAAACTAAGCCTCGGTATTTACTAATAACTTGTGAACTGCCCTTTGTTTATTTAAAACAGCCAGAAGGCAAAGAAGTTGACCGAGTCCCTCATGGCCAATATGATGATGTTCAGATCCTGGCATTTCCTGGGACAGTTTATGGATTGATAGGAGGGGTCATAAGAAGGTTGTCTGTGGAGAAGACAGGGGACACAGTGGGGAAAAGTCGAAGAAAGGGAAACATTGTAGGTGGGTGTTTTATTCCAGACTTATTTTGACGCAGCCCCACCACGGTGGCTTCAACTGCTGAGTTCAGTGAGCTGGGAATTCAGAGCTTTGAGTGACAGGCCAGGCTTGGCCAGTGACTTGTGGCATGACCTTGGGAGATTCATTGCTCCTACTGTGTCTCACTATCTCACACTGAGAAAGGAAAGAAAGTGTAGAATAAATTCAATTCATCGTTCAAGGTGAGCTTCATTAAACTACTGTCCTTTCAGGAAATCTGTGCTCTTTACCCCTAACCCATCTGCAAACATTTCTCTCTTTCTGAAACTCCAATAGACATTATTTGTCCCCATAGATACTGTGGGTGAGAACATAAGCTTTGGTATCACAGCTGAGTGTGAGTCCCAACTCTGCCACTCATGTAAATTGAACAGGGAGGGAATATTTTTGAGCTTGCATTTCCTCACCTGCGAAATGGGAATAACTATAAAGATAACCCGCTATGTTGTTGTGAGAGAGAAATGGCAACGGATGTGTCAGGTCATCAACATTTAGAAAGTATTCCTCATAGAGAGGAGCGATGTTAATTACAGCCTTATATTTTGGGATTTGGAGTAGAGTATAAGTGCTGGAAGAGAAAGGACCCCATGTTTGCAGTTCTTTGCCACACCCAGTGCGTGCAGATGGACTTACTTTCTGTGATAATGGATGTTCACAGCCTGCCTCTCAGGGACAGATGATGTGTCTGCCACTGAGGACTCGCTGAAGGGCAGCAGCACCTTTGGGTTCATCTGAAGGGTAAGAATGAGTCATGGGACACAAGTGGGAAAATCTCCGACATCTCTACATTTCCGTAGCTGGGGAAGTATTTCTTCCTGTTAAGATTGGATGACAGGGTCTGCCTTCAGCACCTTCCCATTTCCACACACTTAGAGATTCCAGCAGGCTCATTTGCTGGGATGAGTCCTGGCCTTGAGAAAGATATACTAGGAAATGTTTCGCTGGACTGGAGCCTCGACTTGAGTTTGTTGGTCTCTGGCGAACTCCTATCTGCTGTGCCTGTCTGCTTGGGTCCTGACCTAGGCGTGCTTGGCCCTGAACTCCTCTGCCCTCTGCTGCAGCTGGCACTGGCAGGACTTTCCTCATTCTTCCATGCTGGAGTCTTAATTTTGTTCCAGTAGCCACATCTCCCCTGAGTCGCTTGGATTAACTCAGGTTGGTCTAAGGTAATCCTTGGAGCCTCATTCGCCAAATTTGGCCAGTGAGAATAGAGCTTCTCAGTACGGCTTCTTAGCTCTAAAAAAAAGGGTAAAAGTGATAAGAAGAGCTAGTACCCTTGTATCAGTCAGGGTTCTCCAGAGAAATAAAACCAATAAGAGGTGTGTGTGTGTGTGTGTATTAGTCAGGGTTCTCTAGAGGAACAGAATTAATGGAATAGATATATAGATATATATAAAAGAGAGTTTATTAAATAATAACTCACATGATCACAAGGTCCCACAAATACACCATCTGTAGTCTGAGGAACAAGAAGAGCCAGAGTGAGTTCCAAAACTGAAGAACCTGGAGTCCAATATTCAAGGGCAGGAAGCATCCAGCACAGGAGAAAGATGTAGTTTGGGAGGCTAGGTCAGTCTAACTTTTTCATGTTTTTCTGCCTGCTTTATATATTTGCTGGCAGCTGATTAGGTGGTGCCCATCCAGATTAAGGGTGGGTCTGCCTTTCCCAGCCCACTGACTCAAATGTTAATCTCCTTTGGCAACACCCTCATGGACATACTCAGGATTAATACTTTGCATCTTTCAATCCAATCAAGTTCACACTCAGTATTAACCATCACTGTGTGTGTGTGTGTGTCTGTGTGTGTAGAGAGAGAGAGTGATGGAGAGAGAGAGAGAGAGGGAGAGAGAAAGTTATCATAAGGAATTGGCTCATGCTATTATGTATTAAGCAGGCTGGCAAGTCGAAAGATCTACAAGCTGGAGACCTAGGAGAGCCAATGATTTAATTCCTGCCCAAACACAAAGATCTGAGAGTGAGAAAAACTGACAGTGTAAATTCCAGTTGAAAGGCTGATAGGCTGTAGACCCAGGAAGAGCTCGTATTTCCTGAAGGCAGGACAAAAGCCAATGTCCCAGTTGGAAGGCAGTCAGGCCAGAAGAATGCTCTCTTACTCGAGAGAGGGACAGCCTTTTTGCACTATTCTAGCCTTCAACTGATTGGTTGAGGCCCACCCACATTAGGAAGGGTAATATGCTTTACTCAGTCTACTGAATCACATGTTAATCTCATCCAAAAATACCCACACAGAAACACCCAGAATAACCTTTGACCAAATATCACCCTGTGGCCCAGTCAAGTCGACACAGAAAATGAACCATCATATCCCCATTCTGACTTGGCGTGGCTTGTGGATTGAATCATGTCCCCCCAAAAAGATATATTACGATTCTAACCCTGGTGCCTCAGAATGTGCCCTTGTTTGGGAATGACTTCACTGTAGATGTAATTAGTTAAGATGACGTCGTACTGGAGTAGAGTGGGCCCTTAATCAAATATGACTTGTGCCCTTATAAGATACAGACATGGAGAGAGTGTCATTTGATGATGGAAGAAGAGATTGGAATTCTGCAGCTGTAAGCCAAAGAAGACCAAGTGTTACACTACACTGGACGCTAAGGGAAAGGCATGGAACAGATCCTCCCTCAGAACCTTTAGAAGAAACCAACCCTGCCAACACCTGGATTTTGGATTTCTGGCTTCCAGAACTGTGAGACAATGCATTTCTATTGTCTTAAGCTCCCAGTTTGTGGCACTTTGTTAAGGCAGCCCTAGGAAATTGATTCAATGTGTGACAGTGTCACTCCTTGGGCTGCTGTGCCATCCTGCTACCATGAGGTGTGCCCGGAGATACACTGAGGGTGACAGCACAGAATCAGGAGAACCTGGGTGTTTGATACATTTGTTGAGCTCCTGAATTAACCAGCTTGGAAACTCCCCTTCCTCTAAACTTCTTGTAATAGGAGGTAGCGCAAACCCTTATCATCTCAACCATTTGGGATTGAGTTTCCTGATTTTTAGAGACAAGTGCATCGGATTGATGGATGGCTCTCATACCTTCTTCACTCCAGGCTCCCTGCTCCTCTGTTCCTTGTCACAGTGAATGGCATCACGATCAACCCAAATGCCCATGAGATAAACCAGCCTCCATCCTTGGTGCTTTCCTTTCTGTCATCCTCCCAACTTGATCATTCATCAGGCCCCGCCAATACTGCCACCCTATTCAGTCTGCTCATGCCTTCACTGCCCTGGTACTAAACTTCACCTTATGTGTTATCACAGCAGCTGAACTGTGCTGTCTGTGTCAACTCTTTGTTAACTTAAACTACCCTCCTCACCAAAGCCAGGGTGAGACTCTGTAATATATAATTTCTCCAGGTTATTCTCATTGCCTTTAGGACAAAGGCCAAGTTCAAACTCCGTAGCATGTCATTCATGATCTGGCCCCTGGTAGTAATTTCAGCTTCATCTCTTATGACTTGGTTAGACTTGTCAGCTGCTGAAGTTACCACTGTCTGTCTCACCTCAGGGCCTTTGCACAGACAGCTTCTTTGAGCTAGAATACAAGCTGCCTCCCTTGGCCTGCCTAACACCAACTCATTCTCCAGGCCTCAGCTCAGCCACCCCTTCCTCCAAAGGGCCTTTTCTCATTGGTCCTGCTATTGCTTGGTTGGATATTTTCAGATTCTAGAAGAGCATTGGTGCTGAGAGGAACATGGTGTGGGAGGCTCCGTGTTGTAGTGGCACAAGCACTAGATAGGGAGTGAGAAGATGCCCCAGTGTCTGACACTGATGAAGTAGTGGAGTCCTGGGGAAGTCCTTTTTTCTCTTGGCCTCAGTTGCTCTGCCCACAGGATGAGGGAGTAGGGCTATGCCAGTCATTCTCATGAGGGAGTAGGGCTATGCTATTCATTCTCATGAGGGAGTAGGGCTACAGTAGTGATTTTCATGGGGGAGTAGGGCTATGACAGTGGTGTCCATGGGGGAGTAGGGCTATGCCAGTCATTCTCACGGGGGAGTAGGGCTACACCGGTGATTTTCATGGGGGAGTAGGGCTGTGCCAGTGGTTCTCATGGGGGAGTAGGGCTATGTCAGTGGTTTTCATGGGGGAGTAGGGCTACACCAGTGGTTTTCATGGGGGAGTAGGGCTACGCCAGTGGTTTTCATAGGATAGCAGGGCTACACCGGCGGTTTTCATGGGGGAGTAGGGCTACGCCAGTGGCTTCCATGGGGTCATAGGTCTATGTTGGTAGTTTTCAAGCTATGTCCTTCAGAGCTCTAGGAATTCTGGAGAAAGCTGCCCAGGTGAGAAGCAAAAAGAGGGCAAAAACAACCTTTGGATCCCACTCCTAATTCTATTCAGGTCTTTTTTAATATCTGCATCATATATTGTGCTTTTATAAGAATTTGTTTTGGAAAAAAAGAGGCATTAATAGCTTGAAAACATTAGAAAACCACTGATCTTTATAACTAGGATCTTGTCCAGCTCAAACATTCTGTTGTAACACAGACACCTCCAGCAGAGAAAGAGAGGGAGACAGCTGAGGGTACAAAGATGATTATGACGAAGTCTATGAGAGGACATGAGCAGAGGACATGAGGAGCTGATGGCTTTGGCCCAGTCAAACCTGGCACAGGATCTATAAAAGTGAGAGGTTTTGTGATGAGACTGGACATTTTGGGTTTGGAGTCAAAAGAACTGGGCCTGCTGGACTCCAAACCAGTGACTTATACCCTTGATGCTCAGTGTAATTACCCAGGAGCTTTTGAAAAGCATTGATGCCAGAGTCTGCTCCTCAAACAACTGAATGAATCTCTAGGGGAGGGCTGTGGCATCTGAACCCTGCAAAGGAGGAACTGTGATTGTCTTGCTCACCATCATAGTCCTGGTGCCCAGCATATACGATCAGCAGGTAATAAGTAACAGCAAATATTTGTTGAATAAATAAGTGCATTTCATATTAGCAACTGACAGGCTTATATCTCCTTACTCAGATTACTGAGACTTCCTGAGGCTCAGTTTTTTTCATCTGTAAAATGAAAAAGTAATTTCTACTCAGAAGTGATGCTATGAGAATTAGGAGTAGGTCAGGTACCTTGCAGAGAATATGGCACATAGCAGTTGCTCTGTAAATGGTGCTACAACCGTTAGTGACAATTGATATAACGAAGATTCAGACCAAAAAATACTGGGTTCCAATAAGGCTGCCTTGTATCAGCCAGGAGACTAAATTATTCTCTGATGACAAATATCCTCCAAGTCTCAGGGGCATAACACAGCAAATATTTATTTTACCTGCATTACTTGTCCATCAGGTTGACTAGGGGTTGTCTGAGTCTCAGTCATATGGAACATTGCCAGTCACCATGAGAGTCAAAAGGAATACCATGGAGCTCCTTCCACTGGCAAGTCTGATCCCAGAAGTGACCCACAACTGATTAGTCAGAAGCAGTCACATGGTTGCATCAACCACTGGGACCCAGCAAGTATAATCACACTATGCCCAGAAGGCAGAGAACTGAAACTTACATTGATGAACAATGAGAAAGATAGCACCGTAGCTCTATAGAAGTCATGCATGACTCTACATACACTTAACTTCCAACAACGACAGCAGGAATCAATGACTGCTTGAAGCACAAACTGCTTTGAGTATTTACTGTGTTTTGATACCCATTATTAATTCTTCTTTTTCTCTTTTTCTTTCTTTCTTTCTCTTTCTTTCTCTTTTTTTTTCTCTCTTTCTCTTTCTTCTTTCTTTCTTTCTCTCTCTCTTTCTTTTTCTTCTTTCTTTTTTATTTTTTTTGAGACAGAGTCTTGCTCTGTCGCCCAGGCTGGAGTGCAGTGGCACGATCTCAGATGACTGCAACATCTGCCTCCTGGGTTCAAGCGAGTCTCCTGCCTCAGCCTCCCTAGTAGCTGGGATTATAGATATGCACCACCACACGTGGCGAATCTTTGTGTTTTTCAGTAGAGACAGGGTTTCATCATGTTGTCCAGGCTGGTCTCGAACTGCTGACCTCAAATGATCTGCCCACCTTGGCCTCCCAAAGTGCTGGAATTACAGGTGTGAGCCGCCATGCCTGGCCTCTTTCTTTTGGAATCATCACTCAACTATAATGTTAAACCACTTCATGAGATAAAATTTATATGCCAGAAACTTCACCCGTTTTAAATGTACGATTCAATGATTTTTGTAAATGTTAGAGTTGCAGAACCGTCACCAAAATTCAGCATTTCCAGCACCCTAGAAATGTTCCTCACGTTTATCTGAAGTCAGTCCCCACTCACACACCCAACATCATGCAAGTATTAATCTGTTTTCTGTCTGTACACGTGTATCTTTTCTGAACATTTCATACAAATGAAATCATGTGATATATAATCTTTTGTGTCTGGCTTCTTGCTTCTGATGATGTTTTAAAGGGTCATTTGTGTTATCATAAGAGTTTCAAAGGTTTTGGAGGCTGATCAAGGAAAAAGATATGACCACGACATGCGGTAATACATAACAAGCTTTATTGGGTGGTGTCTAGACAGGGTGGCATAAGAAGGGAGTCCCTTACAGGATGAAACCCGAAGTTTATGGCTCTGAGGCCATCATCTAGGAAGAAAGTAGAGCAAGGGAATTCCTGAAGAAAAGCAGGAACAGAGAGAGGCTTGAAATAAGTTTTGAAGTGAAAGTTCCCCCACATTGTTCTTCTTTTTTGAAATTGTTCTGGCTATTCTGGGACCTTTGCTTTTTCATGTACATTTTAGGATAAGCGTGTCAATTTCTGAAGAGTGCTCTGGCGTTTTTATAGGAATTGTGTTGAATCTGTAGATTTGCATGGAGATGTTTGACTCCTTAGCAATATTGGG
The DNA here is from genome assembly GCF_028878055.3 of Symphalangus syndactylus. NCBI lineage: Eukaryota > Metazoa > Chordata > Mammalia > Primates > Hylobatidae > Symphalangus > Symphalangus syndactylus. Next base: position 32,515,113 of record NC_072438.2, read on the forward strand.
TCTCCTGATCCAAGAACATAGAATGTCTCTTCATGTATTAAAATCTTTCTTATTTTCTCTCAGCAATGCTTTGTAATTTTCAGTGTGCAAGTCTTGCACTTTATTGGTAAGCATATTTCAAAATACTCTAGTCTTTTTGATGCTATCGTGAATGAAATTTTATTTTCATTTCGTGGATTGTTATGTGTATTATTAGGTAGAAATACAATTGATTTTTATATATTGATCTTGTGTCCTGCAACTTGCTGTACTCATATATTCATCCTAGTAGTTTAAAAATAATTGGAGTGAATTCCTTAGTATTTTCTCCCCGTACGATCATGTAATTTATCAATAAAGACCATTTTATTCTTCCTTTCTAATCTGAACCATTTCAATGAAAAATATTTTTCTTACTTTACTAGCTAGAACCTCTAGCCACAATATTAAGTAGAAAGTGGTGAGAGACATCTTGCTTTGTTCCTGATCTTGAGGGGAGAGCACTAAATCTTTCACTATTAAATATGATATTAGCTGTAAGATTTTTATAGATGCCCTTTATCAGGTTGAAAAGTTCCTTTCTATTCCTAGTCTGTTGAAAATGTTTTACTTGAATGAGTGCCGGATTTTGTTAAATGCTTTTTATGTTTGTGTTGAGATAATCGTGTGGCTTTTGTCCTTTATTCTATTAATATAATGCATTACACCAATTAATGTTCAGATATTAAACCAATCTTGCAATACTGAGATAAACCCCACTCAGTCATGGTATATAATTCTTTTTATATGTTTCTGAATTCATTTTACTAATATTTTGTTGAGGAGTTTTTTATCTATATTCATGTGACTATTAGTCTGTAGTTTTATTTCCCTGTAATATGTTTGACTAGCATCAGGGTAATGCTTGCTTCATAGAATTCTTTGGAAAGTGTTTCCACTCTACATTTTCTGGAAGGATTAGTATTTTTATTATTTAAATATTTGATAGAATTCACCAATAAAGCTATCTGTCTCTGGGGTTTTCTTTGTGAAGAGATTTTAAATTCAATTTCTTTTCTTCTAATAGGTCTGTTCATATGTTTTTATTTCTTCTTGAGTCCATTTGATAATGTGCATCCTTTAGTTTCATTTAAATTACATTTAAGTTACCTAATTTGTTTCCATAACATTGTTTACACTAATCCCTTCTAATTATTTTAATTACTGTAGGATAGGTAGTGATATTCCCCTCTTTCAGTCCTGATTTTTGTCATTTGTGTCTGTCTCTTTTTTCCCCTAGTCAGTCTAGTTAACAATTTGCCAATTCTACTGATTTTTTCCATGGAGCAAATTTTTCGTTTCATTGATTTTTCGGGATTATTTTGTTTCTATTTCACTGATTTTTACTGTAATTTTTATTATTTCCTTTCTTTGCATGCTTTGGGTTTACTTTCCTCCTTCATTCTTGTTTCTTAAGATGAAAGCTTAAGTGTTGATTTGAGATCTTTCTTTTTTACTAACATAGGCTTTTAAAGCTATAAATTTTCCTGTTGGTACTGCTTTAGCTGTATTTAATAAATTTTTGATATGTTGTGTTTTCATTTTCATTTACTTAAAAACATTTTTCAACTTCCTTTGTGACTTTTTTCTTTGACTCATTGGTTATTTTGAAGTGGATTGTTAATTTCCAAATATTTGTGAATTTCCCAATTTTTTCTGTTGAGAACATCTAATTTAATTTCTTGTGGTCAGATGATTCTCCCCCAGCACCTTCAATGTGTCCTCCCACTGTCTTCTGTCCTCCATTGTTTCTGATAAGGAGTCAGCTGTTAGAGTTATTTTTCTCTTGCTGTTTTCAAGCTCGTTGTTAGCTTTCAACAGTTTATATATTGTGTATCTAGATGTAGATCTATTTGTTCTTATCATACTTGGAGTTCATGGAGCTTCTTAAATGTGTAGATTAATGTCTCTTATCAAATTTGGAAAGTTTTTGGCAATTATTTCTTCAAATATTTTTATGCCCTTTTTCCCACTTCTCTTGTTCCAGGATTCCCATTACTTGAATGTTGTTATGCTTGATGGAGTTCCACAGCTGCTTGAGAATCTGTTCAATTTTCTTCATTTTTTTTCATATTGGATAATTTTTATTGATTTATCTTCAAGCTCACTGATTTTTTATTATGGCATCTCAGATCTGGTGTTGAGCCCCTTTAGTGTACTTTCCATTTTACTTACTTTATTTTTCAACTCTAGTTTTCCATTTGGTTCTTTTTAAAATATAATCCCTATCTGTGTGTTGATATTCTCTATTTGATGAGTCATTGTCATTATAATTTCCCTTAACTTATAAAATATAATTTCCTTTAGTTTTTGAACATAATTTTACTAGCTGCTTTGAAATTTTTTCTGCGAAGTCTGACATCTTAGAAGACCTCTAAGAGACAATTTCTACTGACTTTTCCCCTGAGCTTTTTCCACTTTCCTGTTTCTTTTGATGTCTTACAACTTTTTTTTTGCAAATTAGAAATTTTAAATGGTATATTTTAGCAACTGTAAATTCTCACCTTCTCTCTCGGAGTTGTTACTGCTGATTTTGATTGTGTATTGACTTTCCTGGACTTACTCTGTAAAGTCTCTCTACTATAATATGTGGCTGTGATATCTCTGCTAAAGTTTCTTTTTTGTTCTTACTTTTTTCCTAAATTTTAATTACTATTGTTAACCCTTGGTTCAGCATAGCTCACTAATTGATCAGAGGTTGTGTTAAAACACATCAAGTCAGTAAAGCTTCTACTCTTTGTTGATGGATCACTATATGGATTGTATGGATTGCAGTACACATTTAAATTTCAAGCAGTTTACAGTTCTGTCCCTGCTCTTACCTTCTATGGAGATTTTGTGCCTTCTTTGCATGTACACAAGATCTCACATTCAGCCAGCCATATGTACATAGCTAGTGTCCTCTTCAGTCTTTTCTGCACATGCAGTCAGCCTTGAACATAACCACAGCCTTTCAGAACTTTAGGGATATTTTGGAGCTTAACAAGGCTCACTGTGGCTGTCTAGTTACTTAGAGCTCCCTATCAAATTTCTGGCTATGCTTCTGATCTATTGTTTATCCTAACCGATATTATAACCACAGACTAACTGCAACATTGGCCTTCCCCATTTGTTTGCTAATGAAATCACTAGTATGAATCAACTACTCTTTTCCATGATGTCTGGGGGCATGGGATATTTTCCATATTCATTTCAAATCAAGTCAGTCTTCTCTGGCAGAAAAGCTATTGGTTTTCACAGTATGCCCTGACCTGGTAGATCTACAACACTGATGGAATTGAGGGGATGATGGGTGCAGCCCCAGGTTAAAACATCAGAGTCCCAGTGTCATCGGCCCAGTGTCAGTAGGTTTATTTGAATAAACTATTCTCAATTTTTTGCATGCCTTTGGTCAATTTTCAGTGTCTCAAAGTTGTTTTTTGACAATTTTGTTCAGTTGTTTCTTTGGTGAAGAATTTGCTGAGTTCCTTTCTCTACCTTTCTCAAAGTTTCATCTCTTCAATATAGTTTTGTTGTTATTGATCTTTTGTGTGCTGCTTTGCTAGGACTGCCAACCAGAGACCCCACCCTTTTTTTTTTTCCAGGAAATACACCTAAGACATAGCTGAGCCATCAAACACTCTTGTCCCAAATTTTAAATCTTGATAGGAGTGATACAAAAACTGAAAATAAAGTGTTATACTTCATTCATTTTAGCAGCACCCTGACTGGATTCTAAATTATCTCATGCTACCTCTACTTCTAGGGCTCCTCTGGTTTTCATCATGTACAAAGCCTGGTTCTGTAGCCTTTCATCAATTCTAGAAGGACCCCCATGTCCAGCCAATAAATACGTTTCCTTCTCAAGTTAGCCAGAGCCTGTTTCTGTTGCTGGCAAACAAAGAATCTGACTGATACAGCTTTTCAAAGGATGTGCAGAAGGGAATCTTCTAAAGACTCCAGATAAGAGGCCAATTATTCACTTGACAGTTTTTAGGATTGCTACAACACATGCGTGCCTGTGGGATGCTCCTATGCCGGCGGTATGTTGTGTGCCTGATGAAATCCCACTGGAGGGGCCGAGTCTGCACCTGTCACCAGTCACAAAGAGGATCCAATTTTTATCCATTTCATCTGGAGAACCATCTGGGCTGGGAATAGCAGTAATAATAACAAATCATTGTCACCAGATTTCCTCATAGATAGTACACATTTTTTGTTGTTGTCACTCTTGTTAAAAATCAAGTTTTCAAGTCTGCTGGTAAATAAACAGCCAGCAGTAGTTACAAAGGCTGACCTGGCCTGTGTGACACAGGATTTGGACTGGTCCTGAGAACATGGCATTGTGAGAACTGGCTACTAGTAGTCTTTTCTGGAGGGGCAGGAAGTTGGGGGAAATATCTCTAGAAGGCCATCGTTGAAAGAACCATTCAAGGGAGTATTGGGTAGCAATGGCTTGCTTATCAACATCAGGTATAAAAGAATTTTGGGTTTTGTTTGATGTGGGCCAGCAGCAGAATGTGGCTGATAAACAAGCAATCTGTGTTATTAAACAGCATTAATAGAGGTATATTATATTAAACAGGAAAGTTGATATTCCTCCTCTGTTTCAACCTTCTTAGAGCACTCAAAGTTATATCTTCATTTTAGACATCACACATTTTATGTGCTAGAGACTATCAAGAACACATTTAGAGGAGAACAATCAAGATGGTGAATTGACTTCAGCCACCATGTAATGAACACTGGAAGGAGCATTTAATTTGCAGAGGACAAAATAAGAGGGTAGAAATAATAGAGAATGGGAAGTAACATAACTATTTTCAAAATCTGCAGAAAGGAGATGTGGAAGAAGGATAGCATTTGTTCCCTCTATCTCCAGTGACAGATCTAGGATCAACAGGCAGAAGCTACAAGTAGATACATTTTAATTCCATATGACTCTATATAAAATACTTCAATATGTTTTCTGTAAGGTCACCTAGAAGTGGGCTTTCACTTTGTAATTTTAGTCAAAGTATGTATAATTGTGAGGACTAACACTGTTAATTTATAAATACTGACATTGATGAGTGACAGGCAGGTGAAAGCTGTAAGAATTGTGTGTTTGGTTAAGGTTTTGTTCACCTACTCTTTTAAAAATTAAATGTAGTGATTCTTTCACAAGTTGTAACCTGTAGTAATAAATATGCATTTTCTATTTTGAAATTGATATAATACAAACCCTATTTATAAAATGGCTATGTATATTTTTAGCATTTATTTATTTTAGGAGTTTTGTAAAAATTTGCAGAACCATGTATAGGAGCTCTGACAAACAAAGCAAAATACACAAATAAAGCCTTAGAAGACAGATCAAATAGTTGACAAGTGAGAGACTAACAGTGAACCTGGAGGAAAGAGTGGGAATTAGAAGAAGAGCAAACAGCTCTATGACTGTTAGAAGGAGTAGAGGAGAATAATCGATCACTGTAATAAAGGTGGATGGGCATAGCATAGAAAATGCTGTTAGGATGGTGTGCACTACATCGATCTTGGACAGTAGTACTATACTGTATACAGCCATTTAAATCATGGTCCCCAAGTCACAGGTATAAGACTCAGGACCACAGCTAGCTTGTCCAACAACTTTAGGTCAATTAGAAAAAGGCACACACTGGGCGGATGTAGCCCTGTAGGTGAATTGCTTGGGGAATAAAGTATAGGCTGGATTTCAGCTTTCATACATGGTCATCTGCTGAGCATCTTCATGCAGGGAATAGCTGTACCCATGGCTATGAATAGTCTCCACATCATCTATTCATATTTTCTGAAACTCACGTTTGGAATTTTCTATCTAGACTCTAAGGGTTGGGTCAGAGGGATGAGATTATTCATTTTGTTTGGAATGGAATGGAATATATCAAACTCCATACAAATGGCAAAGAAGAACTTTCGAAACTATCCAAATTTGAAATGCAAAGCTTATTAGGAGGAAGTTATTCCCCATAATTAAAAGAGTTTAAGCAAAGTTTTGGTTACAGGATGGAAGAAAATAGCCCAGTTACTACAACTGAGATTTAAGGTCCAAGTGGAATTAGAAGCAAAGTTGGTGAAGCTGAGCTTGGGAACGTGGTTTGTAAACAGCAGCATGCATCAGAATCTTCTAAAGGTTACAAGCACATAGAGCTGGGCCCTGGTCCCAGAGTCTCTGACTTCATGGGTGTTCTAACAGGTTCCCAGGTCATATTGATGCCGCTAGGCCAGAGACCACATCTTGAGATTGGCTTATACAGTCAAATTTGCAAACTTTAATGTAGGCACAAATCAGCTGGAGATCTTGTTAAAATGCAGATTCTGATTCAGTGAGTCTGGGGTGGGGCCTGAGATTCTGCATTGCTGAGCAAGCTTCCAGATACTGGCCCAGGGGCCAGGCTTTGAGCATCAAGGGCCTAGGGTTGGTTCAGTGGCAGATGCAGGGCTTGAAGTTGCGTGACAGATTACTGCAACTGTACAGACTAGACGTTGTTGGGCAGGGACCCAGGTAACTCACTCATTGACTCTGCAGATATGAGCAGAGCACCTACTGTGTGCCAGGTGCTGTTAAAGTGCTGTGGGACACTGCAGTGAACAAAACAAAGTCCTTGCTTTCATGGAATTCCCATTCCTGAGAAGCAAAATCATGTTTATGGCGCACTCTTCAATCTCTGAAAGGATTCTTTTTTTGGCTTCAATAATTTTTCATATCACAGCTTATCCTGAGGAAGGAGAAAGGTAAAGGACTAGAGAAAAGTAGAATAACTCAAAATACTTTTTTCTTCCATTTTATTTAAGAAGTCTGAACATTTCTTAGACTCATAAATAAATTTTTCAGAAAAGATGTTCATATATTTATACAGGCATATTCATTTATACTTCCTCCAAATAATTTCTAACAAAATATACATCAAGACATATTATAATGTTCTTGCCATATGGGGATATAGACAGAGGCATGGCATGAATATTGACTTTTAAATTGGGGTGGTTCAAAAATATGGATCAAGACAGTGTTTAGAGGGAATAGACAGTATTTTAAGGGAGCCAAAGGTGATTTTCCACTGCCTTCTAGGTTCCTCCCAGGAAGTCTGGGAAGGTGGGAAGGAAACACCCAATAGATCAGCAGACTAGGTGAGGCAGTGAAATGTAGTGGCCAAAAGCATGGGTTCAAATCCTGTCTCCATCGGTTACAAATTGTGTGACCTTGGCAAGTTCTTGAATGTCTTTGATGCCTAGTATCTTCATCTTAAAAGGGGGGATAAAGTCTATCTTGCAAGTTGGTTGAGAGAATGAATGAAATGAATATATGCATGACTCATGGTTAATTCTCAATCAATGATAACTTGGTATCAGGCCGGACATAGACCAGAATGTCAGCATAGTTCAGGGCTATTTTTGAGATACATGTAAGCAATGCAGAGGAGTAGATCTAGCCCAGGCTTCGAATGTTCTCCTGGGCCAACTTCCCAGAAGGAGGCTGAGAACACAGTAGAAGAATTTTATCGAGAAAAAAAAAAAAAAGGGCACTAACTAGATAGTAAAGGGCTGAGTTAGACTGAGCAGGAGAGGATTCTATGGCTACAACAAGTGTAATTCCCTCCTAAGATTAGAGTACTGAAATTTTACAACAGGTCCACCAGAACAGCTTTTGAATTTGTGATGCTTTTAAATATGCTTTAAGATGACAACACCCAATCTGGTGAAGTTGCAATAAAAGTTCTATATCATAAGTTGCTGGTGGCAAATTGGTACTATCTTTTAGGAAAGTAATTTGGCAGTATGAATTAGAAATTATGAAAATACTCATACTCTGTCACTTGATTGTTCTTCATTTGCAAAGTTATTCTTAGGAAATAATCCAAACGAAGGAAAACAAGGAAGATGATTGTTTTCATTACCTATATTGGAGAAGAAAAAAACAGAAAGCAGCTATATAATTCAAAGGATATTTATGTAACAATATAATCTAGTTATAATTGGGGCATATCAAAATTACTTGAAACCATAGCAGTTTAGGCCAGGCGATGTGGGTCATGCCTGTATTCCCAGCACTTTGGGCAGCCATGCTGGGAAGATCACTCGGGCCCAGGAGTTTGAGACCATCCTAGGCAACATGGCAAAACCCCCTCTTTACAAAAAAATACAAAAATTAGCCAGGCATGGTGGCATGTGCCTGTAGTCCCAGCTACTTGGGAGGTAGAGGTGGGAGGATCACCTGAGCTTGGGGAGGATGAGGCTGCAGTGAGCCATGACTGCACCATTACACTCCAGCCTGGCTAACAGAATGAGACCATGTCTCAAAACAAAAACAATAAAAAAATAGCAGTTTAAACCAGTCATGTTCATTTGCTCACAGTTTTATGAGTCAGAAATTCAAAAAGGTTGGGAAGTTCTTACTTGGAGTCTGTCATGGACTGCATTCAGATCCCTGTTGGGGCTGTAGTCCTGCAATGGCATGACTAGGCTTCTCATCTGAGATGGATCACTCACACGACAGGCGGTTGGTTTCAGCTGAAAGCTTAACTGGGCTGTCAACCAGAGCACCTACACGCAGCCTCTCCAGCATAGCAGTCTCAGGATAATCAGATTTCTTTACAGGGTTTTTGTTTCTCCCAGAGGTAAAGTCCCAAGAACACTAGGTGGAAGGACGCTTTGTAGCTTTTTCTAATCTGATCTTGAAAGTTATGCTGTGTCACGTCTCCTGTATTCTTCTGGTTAAAAGTGAGTCATTAATGCTGGCCCAAACTCAAGGGGAGGGGATTCACACTCCACCCATCAATGGGAGGAATGTCAGAGGAATTACAGACATGTTTTAAAATTGCTTCAGTCTTATTTGCATTCCTCCCACATGCAACATACCCACTCCCTTACCAAGACCTCCCAAAGGCTCAACTATTACAACATCGGGCTCAGGCTGGACGTTCAGGATCTCATCATCTCAGTCAGGTCCAGGTGTAAATGCATCTGCTCGAGTTTCTGAAGACCTCAGGACTAAAGAAATCAAGGGTTAGAATAAATAAAATAGACACTCCTATTCAAAAAGGAAGGGATGGCAAGCACAGAGCAGTCACTGGTCCAGAGAAACTTGAAATTCAGCTAGGTACCTGTCACCAGTTCTTTGTTCATGTCATCCAGTACTGTGGATTGTACTAGTACTGATTTGTACTAATTGTACTAGGGGATTGTTCATCAGTACTGATTTGTACCGATTGTACTAGGGAATCCCTCCTCTAGGTTCTCGGCTCCTCCATCTGGGCTTCTGGTTTTTCCCTCTGAGTTGTCCTTCCGTTTTCAGAATAAACAGCCTGTGAGTGCAGCTGGGTGGCTCTCTCATTTGGCTTCCTTCCCACAGAAGGTTGTGGATCGGAACCACGTTCATTTCGTGCTGCTTCTGTCTCTTTCAGACCAAGACGGTATTCCTTCTGCCAATACAATTCCCTTGAAATATTTGTCAGCATTTATGAATCTTACTAGAGTCCCTTCATTGGACAAAGACCATAAAGGGTCTTTGGGACAGACTCTTCTCTATCTTTGATTCTCTATAAGGCTGCAACATCCTTCAGAGCCTAGAAGCTCTATGACTTAAGAGGGATGATCTACTACAAAGCATCATCTTAAGATCCTTAAGATACATTTTATCTAGCAGACCGTGTCTGGGAGATACCATTTTAAATCTTTCTGAAAGCATAAAAAAAGTGTCTTAAAGTTGCCCCTCTGGCTTTATTTTTACCCTTTGATGGCGTTTTCCTGAAAGAGCCCTGAATTTGATCTTTTCCCTAAGGTCCTTTCTTACTTTAAGAATCCTTTGCTGACTGAAAATATTCTCTTGAGCCCTTTGTATTTCTTTCAAATTTCCCTTGAAAATAAAATAGTAGGTTTTTAAAGTTTATTTGTTTATTCTCTCTACTTTCATTTTATCATAGGCAACTAGAAGAAGCCAGATGGCATCTTAAACACTCTGCTTGGGAATTTTCTTAGCTGGATCATCGCGTTCCTTTAGTACATTTTCTATTTTCCATATTACTGCAGGTGATAGTTTTGCAAAATTTACCACCACTACATAACCATGGTCTCCTCTCCTTCAGCTTCTTGTAAATCTCCCTCACCTTCCTTTAAGCCCTCCCTGACATATTGCACTTCTCAAGGCCCATCAGGTTTCAGTTTACATTCCAGCCCTTGCCTGCTGCCTGGTCTCAAAACCAATGGCATGTGGTTTAGATTTCTATTATTGCAGACCCTCATTTCCAGATACCACAATTCGTTCTGGTTACTGTTGCTGTGTGAAAATTTGTCTTTAAATGTAGTGGCCTACAACAACCATTTCATTTTGCTCATAATTTTGTGCATCAGAAATTTGAAAAGGGCTCAGCTGAGCAGTTCTCATTTGAGGTTACTCATGCAGTTGCAGTAAGATGTCAGCTGGGGCTGCAAACATCTGATGACTTGACCAGCCTGGATGTCCAAGATGGCTCATGTGTGCAGTTAAGAGCTGGCGCTGCTGTCAGCTGTGAGCTCAGCTGGGCTGTCTTGGGGGTCTACACGTGGACTTTCCAGCACAGTGCTTTCAGGATACTTGGCCTTCTTCCATGGTGCTGGTTTTCCCTGGAGCTAACATCCCAAAAGAACCAGGCAGAAGTTGTATGGTCTTTTCTGACCCAGTTTTGAAAGTTAAAAACAGCGTCACATCTGCTGCATTCTATTGGTTATAAGGTGCTCACTAAGTCATCCCAGACTCATGGGTAGGGGACATAGATACCACCCCTCCATGAGATGAGTGACAAACAATTTGCAGGTGTGTTTTAAAACTGCCACACGACATATTAAATTCTCTAAGGTTAGGGATAAAAAGCAAAATATATAATTGCATATGCCCTGGGATTGAAAGCAGTATCCAGGAATGGACATATGAAAAACATTGGAAAGAAGTGCAAAAAAATTGTATTTTTTCATTATTGTAGATAATTTTTTTCCACTTATTTTATAGTAGGAAAGAAAGAATGAATGAAAGAAAAGAAAACATATTTCTAAGTGATTCAATGCCTTTTCTTTATAACCTCTGCTCCATTTATCTTATAGTTTATCTTTGGGATAGCCATGAAAATCACTTTAAGTTGGGTTTGAGGATGAGAGGAAGCGTTGAGAACATGACCAGTTGGATATGAAGGTAGCCCTGGCTGTGGTGAAGATGGATTGAGCGGTAGTGCACAGGGCTATTATGTGACACTTCAAGGACTAATTAGGGCCAGGAAGAAGCCCGAAAGTGTTATCTCTTACGTGCAGGATCAAGACACCCAAGTAGGTTCATGCATTCCATGGCCATCAAATTCTGTTTGCCCCATGAAACAAGTAACGAGACATAAGTCAAATGTTGAAACTGAAAAGTGGTACAGATCTGTCCAAACGGAATGTTCTTGCATTCAATCACTCAAGCAATGTGGAATTAAAAGCTATGTGTTATTATTAGATGCTCTACACTACACACCCAGACTTCCCTCTACCTGCTGATGTCCAGAGAACTTTCTTAACCTAGTTTTGCTCACACAGCAGGACCTGGATCCCAGTACAGACCTAGAGGCCTGTTATGGACTGAACTGTGTTCCCCCAAAATGTGTATCTTCAAACCTGAAGCCCCAGTGTAACTGCATTTGAAGATAGGGCCTTTAAAGAGGTAATTATGGTTAAATATGGTCATAAGGGTGAGGCCCTAATCTAACAGGATTGGTGTCCTTATAAGAAGACAGACACCAAATATCTCTCCTCTTTCTCTCAATGCATGCACATAGGCAGGCCATGTGAAGACACAGAGAGAAGACAGCCATCTGCAAGCTGCAGAGAGAGGCCACAGGAGTGTTCAATCCTGCTGAAACATTGATCTTGGACTTCCAGCTTTCTCAACGGTGCTCAAACAAGTTTCTGTTGTTTAAGTCACTGAGACTGTGGTACTTTGCTATGGCAGCCCTAGAAAACTGATAAAAAGTCCTTCAAGCTGATCCTTGGTATCCTTTTGGCATGCCCTGATCATTTATTGAGCATTTCTTTACTTTCTAGCACAATAAGATGTTCTGTGTCATTTAGTACCTTTTCTGCCTGTGGTAGGCTGCACAATGGCCTCCCAAAGAGGTCCACATAGGAATCCTCTACACCTGTGAATAAGTTGCCTTAAAGATGTTTGGCCCAGTGCATATGCCACCATGTAAAATTGGCTTCCATGAGTAGCAAGAAAAAAATTTTGGAAAATCACATTTATCACTTTGCCTAATGAGAGAAATGTTGAAAAGAAGGTTAATTGAAATTTAAGAAAATAAAAGGCTGTTTGGGGGATGAGAATGGTTTGCTTCTTACCTTCACTGCACAGAAGAGATACATGGAAATGGTTTAGAGTTGCCATGGGATGGACTTGAAGTGGGTGGTAAGGAAACTCCAGTGTCTCTACATCAGGTGCAGTGCCAGGGGCTAAGAAAAAGACAAAGATGCTTAAGACATGGTCCCTGTCCTCAAAGGATTCAATCTGTGGCTAGTTTCTCACCTGCATGGGAAACCAAAGAGATTACCTAGAATACACAATGGCATTTTTGTGGTGCTAGCGAGTAAATCAGAAGGCTGATGTACTGATTCAACCAATGTACTGATTCAACTGATGTGTACATTTTAAGGATAGAAGGAAGAAATATAGCAATGACAAATTTGATTGGAAAGATCAGCTGGGACGATCATACTCATCCCAAATGGAGCTTTATCAAAATGGAGTGATGCCTGATAAAAAAGAAACAACAGAACGTGGCAGATCAAGGTGTTGTGAAAACACTGAGCTGGTTGTAGCTATTGCACCTGTGTTTGCTGATCTTAAACAGCTGTGTGTGGATAATGTTACCGGGAATAGGGCAACTGAGGAACTCGAGAACGCTAGTGCTGTGATTGAAGCCACCTGTCCTGGCATCACAGGTAAGATGGTGAAAAAGTTAACTGGGAAATTTCAAAAGCGTTCCACTGATGTATCCTCTTCTAAGCTTTTCGTTACTGGCTTCTGTTTCATATGAAACCCAGTAAAGCTCTTCAAGCTTGCCTTCATGCCTAACTCAAAAGCTCCGTATGCCTTTCATACTTTTGCAACTTGTTGATGATTAAAGACTTTAAAGAACTCTCCTCGTCCCCACGAGAAAGGTGCTTTGTGTAGTGGTTAAAAGTGTGGATTTTGGAGTGATCATCCAGGCACAAGGCCTGAGAAGCTTTACAAGCTGTGTGAGTTTAGTTGAGTTATTAAACATTTCTAGGCTTCAGTTTCTCTTCCACAAAATGGAAATAATAATATAACATCCTTGTGGTAAACGGGAATTGAAGACTATTCTATACCTGGTTGACTCCAGGTCTGACTCCTTTGCAAAATGTTTGAACCACTGAAGAGAGACAGATGAGTCTGGTGTTATTTCATTTTGACCAAGCTCTTGGTCTTGGGCATAGATGTAGGTGAGAAAAGCACTTCCTCTTTTTGGAGCTTGGCCCGGACTCTAAGGTGTAGGGACATCTGGGGTGCTTCTGACAGTTGCTCAGGGAAGCCCAGCCCAGCCCCAAAGTGGCCATCAGGATGCAATCTAGGAAACTGACCTGTAAAAATGCAGGGATAGGCCTGGGTCCTTCAAATCTGTGAGTTTTTATCTGGCTTTTACTTTCCTGCCATTATTCCCACACCTAGGCTAGTTCTCAATAAGAATGATACCCTGGCCTCTGATTTGCTGTGGCAAACAAGCAGATGGGCCTGCCCATGTGTGAGATGAAGTGGACACAAGGAGGTAGCAATCCCTCCCTGAGTTCAGACCGGAGGTAGCAGTGAGGCCACCAGAACAGGATCATTGGTGGCAGAGGCACCATATGGTGGTATGGTGAAGAGATCCAAGGTGGCAGAACACACAAGTCTGTGCCCGAGTACATGAGAGAGATGCCTGAAACATGGAAATAGCTAGAATTCACTGGATGGAATGATGGGATATTTCCTGCTAACTATGTGGGCAAGGCCATAGATGTAGTCCCTTGGGTTACTAGCCCAACACCTTCATTTAACAGAACACACACATGTCTACAGTCAGTGGGGATGGTCGCTGTATTTAACCACCGCTGTGTTGTCAAAGACCAGTCCAAAAGGATGTAGCTGATCCTGGTGCTGAAGCTTACAATCATTTATGGAAGAAAGCAAATCCTATTGCTGGTGACATGGAAGATCTCCAAAGCCCCTTTAAATGGAGAGAAGGGGTATTTGGGTTTTCCATCATTTTCCCAACAAACTGTGATTTCTATCTATTGAGATTGGTAGAAATTTGCCACCAATCTTTCTGAATTCTGGGTTTTGTTACTGTTTTTTTTTTCTTTCAAAAGAAAGAGTGAATCAGATTTTCTGGATGCCCCACTGTGCCAGGAATTAACCCTTTAGTTTCTGTATCCTGGGGAAGTTCATGAGGTTCCAGAAGAGGGGCTGGGTAGCTGACAGTGGGGAAGCAAACAGAGAGCTTGAGTCAATGTCTATTTACCAGGTTGTATGAAAATATTCCAATGTTTTAACAACCGGAGCATCTGGGACTGGTGCACACCAGTCCTGCCTACACAACCAGAACCACACACAGCAGAAGTGTTCTCACACTCATGTCATTCCTGAGAGGTTTTACATAGAAAACTGAGGCTCTGCTGAACTTTAGCAGGGAACAGGATAGGAGCACAACGCTGCGCTGGTTCAGGCTGTCTCTCAGGCTTGGATAGCTCTTCCAACATACCCTCTTGTGTAAGCAGAGAAGCCATGTGGGAGAGACCCCATGCTATTGCCCCTTCCTCTTGAGTCTCTAAAACAAGGCAGATCTATATGTCATAGTTCCTGTTTTAGAGCTTCGATCTGCCAAAAGGTTGACTTATCTTTAACAAACTCTTCTGCTTCTGGGCCTGCATGAATGCTAGTCAATTCATAGCTGGCAAAATGAAGCTATTTCCATGACCACAAAAACCCATTCAGGGTCCCCACAAACTCAGCCCACACCATCCTATTCCAAATCAATGAGGCTGACTCAATTTCCTGCTGACTCACAGCAGTCCCAGCTTTACCAGTCAGCTGGTTCCCCAGCTTAAAAGTGGCTCCAGGCAGAACCGAAGATCCCTGGGAACCAGAGTGTTGCGTGTGGCCACTGTAAGAGGCTTAGCATGAGTCCTCAGACTCCCTGCTGTTTCCACATGGCCTGGGCCTTCTCACTGGACTGAATATTTCAAGTGTGCACTCTGAACCTGGAGTGTGAACAAGGGTAGAGGATGCAAGCCCAGCTAGATGTGCAGAGCTGAGATTGCTGCTTAGCCAAAGGCCTCCAAGTTCTCACCAGTTACCTGAGATGAAACACCTCAGGAAATCCAGGCAACCTGATGGCCAGCTGCTTATAAAAAGTGATTCTAAATACACTTTCCAATCATTTATAGAAGAAAGCAAATCCTATTGCTGGTGACATGGAAAGTCTCCAAAGCTCTTTTATAAAGGAGAGAAGGGATAATTTGGTTGTCCAGGATTTTCCCAATAAATCATGGATTCCTTCCTATTGAGATCAACAAAACTCTTGCCACCAATCTTTGTGAGTTCTGGGTTTGGACACTGGGGTTCTTTCAAGAATCAGATTTTCTTAAGAGGATATATTCATGACTTAAAATGAATCTCTTTGCACATTTTACAACACTCACTACCACTGACAAAAAAGTTCATAATCTTCTAATAAAAACATCCAATTCAGAGATAATGAAAACTAAAAAAAACACTGTATCTTCTCATAATCCTTAATTTTAATAAAATCTATGGGCTCTGGGAACAGGGCTTACAAATGACAAGTAGAAGGTTCATCTTGGGGGAGCCACAGGGGAATTTCAGAGAGAATCTGTTTGTAACCAAACCAGAGAAGCACAACATCAAATAACCAACAAACTTCTGTCTTCACTCCCTAAACATGAGGTTTTTGAGTATTTCCAAACAACTTAAATTGTGATAGTTAATTTTATGTGTCAACTTGGTGGGGCCATGATGCTCAGATATGCAGTCAAACATTATTCTGGCTTTCTGCCTGGGGATGCTGCTGAGGAAGCATCATCAAAGTCTCTCTTCCCACAGGTGTCATGCCTAAGCCAGCCTCCTAAAGAGCCTGAACAGGTGCGGAAGCTCTACATCAGGGGCTTGAGCTTTGAAACAACTGATGAGAGACTGACGGGCCATTTTGAGCAGTGGGGAAGGCTCACTCTCACAGACTGTGTGGTCTGAGAGATCCAAACACCGAGAGCTCCGGGGGCTTTGGGTTTGTCACCAATGCCACTGTGGAGGAGGTGGAGGCAGCCATGAAGGCAAGGCCACACAAGGTCAATGGAGGAATTTTGAAACCAAAGAGAGCTGTCTCAAGAGAAGATTCTCAAAGAGCAGGTGTCCACTTAACTGTGAAAAAGGTATTTGTTGGTGACATTAAAGAAGACACTGAAGAACATCACCAAAGAGATGATTTCAGACAGTTTGGGAAAACTGAAGTGGTTGAAATCATAACTGAATGAGGCAGTAGCAAGAAAAGGGGCTTTGCTTTTGTAAGCTTTGAAGACCATGACTCCAAGGATAAGATTGTCATTTGTAAATGCCATCCTGTGAATGGCTACAACTGTGAAGTTAGGAAAGCCCTGTCACACAAGAGATGGCTAGTGCTTCATCCAGCCAAAGAGGTCAAAATGGTTCTGGAAACTTTGGTGGTGGTCATAGAGGTGGTTTTGGTGGGAATGACAACTTTAGTCATAGAGGAAACTTCAGTGGTCGTACTGGCTTTGGTGGCACCCATGGTGATGGTGGATGTGGTGGCAGCGGGGATGGCTATAAGGAATTTGGTAATGATAAAAGCAATTTTGGAGGTGGTGGAAGCTACAATGATTTTGGCAATTAAAACAAACAGTCTTCAAATGTTGAATCCATGAAGGGAGGAAACTTTGGAGGCAGAAGCTCTGGCCCCTGTGGTGGTGGAGGCCGATACTTTGCCAAACCATGAAACCAAGGTTTTAGTAGCAGCAGTAGCTATGGCAGTGGGGGAAGATTTTAATCACTCTCAGGAAACAAAGCTCGGCAGGAGAGCAAGCCAGAGAAGTGACAGGGAAGCTACAGGTTACAACAGATGTGTGAACTCAGCCAAGCACAGCGGTGGCAGGGCCTAGCTGCCACAAAGAAGACGTGTTAGACGATACTCACGTGTATGGGCAAAAAACTCAAGGACTGTATTTGTAATTAATTGCATAATAGGTTATTTTAGTTTCTGTTCTGTGGAAAGTATAAAGCATTCCAACACAAAGCATTAAATGTAGACTTTTTTGTTGCACCCATGCTGTTAATTCCTAAACGTAATAGTCTGATCATGATGCCGAATAAATATGTCTTTTTAAAACAAACACACAAAGAAACAAAACATTATTCTGGGTATTTCTGTGACAGTGTTTTTGTATGAGATTAACATTGAAATCAGGAGACTTTGAGTAAAGCAGGTTTCCTTCCATAAAATGGGTGGGCTTTATCTAATCAGTTGACAGCCCGAATAGAACTGACCTCCCTGAACAAGAGAGAATTCAGCAGCAGACAGTCTTTAAGATGGAAGTGCAGCACTAGCTCTTCCCTGGGTCCCCACCTGATGGCCTCAGGACTTGAACTGCAGTATTAATTCTTCCTGCCTCCAGGTCTCCTGCCTCCTGGCCCACCTTGCGATTTTGGAATTTCCAGCCTCCATAATCCTGTAAGCCAATTACATTCATATGTAAGCCATATACAATTTACATATGTATGTATACATGTATACACACATATACATGTATACATATACATATATGTATGGACATATGTGCATATACATGCATATATACATATATACATGTATATATGTATATATGTACATATATACATGTATATATGTATATATGTACATATATACATATATGTAAATTGTGTATGTGTGTGTATATGTATACACACACATAAACACACACACACATTCTACTGGTTCCATTTCTCCAGAGAATCCTGACAAATGTGTTTCCCTGCTTCCTTAATTTGATTCCTTTCTTATATTCTCTTCCCAACCTTGGTTGAACAGTGGAATCACCAGGGTAGCTTTAAAAAATACAGATACAGCTGGGCACAGTGGCTCACATCTGTAATCCCAGCGCTTTGGGAGGCCGAGGTGGGCAGATCACCTGAGGTCAGGAGTTCAAGACCAGGCTGACCAACATGCAGAAACCCCATCTCTACTAAAAATACAAAATTAGCCGGGCATGGTGGCACATGCCTATAATCCCAGCTACTCGGGAGGCTAAGGCAGGAGAATCACTTGAACCTGGGAAGTGGAGGTTGCAGTGAGCCAAGATTGTGCCATTGCCCTCCAGCCTGGGCAACAAGAGCAAAACTCCATCTCAGAAACAAACAAACAAACAAACAAACAAATGCCTGAGTCCCCATCTTCAGACAGTCCAGTTTGATTAATCTGGGCTGTGGCCTAGGTACTAAGATTTTAAAAGCTTCCCAGATGATTCTAAAGTACAGACGATCTCAAACTGATCTTGTTTTGACTTATTGTTTTTTGATTTTACAATGGGTTTATTGAGATGTCATTCCATTGTACATTGAGGACCATCTGAGTTACAATGTTTCAACTTACAGTATTTTGACTTTACCATGGGTTTATAAGAATATAATCTGATGCATTTAGACCTACTATATTTTCAATTTATGTTGTGTTTACTGGGGCATAACCCTTCATAAGTTGAGGAGCATCTGTACAAGCACAGTTGGGAAACATTGTCTTAGAGTTTGTTGGTTAAAAAAAATCTAAATAAGAACTGGGCTAAAGCTCTTCAACTATCCTATTTCCTAATCAGCTGTTGAATTCCTTTGCTGTGAATCTTACCTTTATGAGACTCTAGAGCAGAATCACAAGGTCCTAGGAACAGGTACTTTTTCCCCACCAACCTATTTATGAAAGTTCTTTAGGTATGGCCGGGCGCGGTGGCTCACGCTTGTAATCCCAGCACTTTGGGAGGCTGAGGCGGGTGGATCACGGGGTCAAGAGATCGAGACCATGGTGAAACCCCGCTCTACTAAAAAAAAATACAAAAAATTAGCCGGGCTTGGTGGTGGGTGCCTGTAGTCCCAGCTACTCGGAGAGGCTGAGGCAGGAGAATGGCGTGAACCCGGGAGGCGGAGCTTGCAGTGAGCCGAGATTGCACCTCTGCACTCCAGCCTGGGTTACAGAGCGAGACTCCGTCTCAAAAAAAAAAAAAAAAAAAAAAGTTCTTTAGGTTACTAAATGTGAACTGTGCTACTTTGTATTTACAGAAATTCCTATCTTTAAAAGAAAAGCACGCTTTTCAATTTCATTTCAAAGTTTTATGACAACGCTTTGACGTTGGCAAGTGGCTAGTTGATTTGTATCCATTTTATTTGCAAGGAAGCTGGGGCAAAAATGATTATTTATTTGCATGGAATTCTTCCTATCAGTCATAACTGTCCAATGAAGTAATAAATTGCCTTTTAAGATTTTCCTCCCATAGTGATTCTTACGAAGTCATGGAACCATGCCTACTTCTATATTTGCACATGATCAAAGTGACATGCACAGAGTTATCCATTAAAGCCTGGTTTGTGGAAATAAAAGACTGGAAACAACCTAAGTGTCTGCCATCAGGGACAGGTTAAAAAATTATAGCACTTCTAAAAATGGCATGGTATGCACCCATAAAGGAGAATGAGGCAGCTCTTCACGCTCTGATATAGAATGATCTGGTACAGTGCTACAGCCAGTTCGGACCAGTTCACAAGGGCAGATTGTTAGCGTCTCTTCTTAATTTTGCAGTCAGCAACAACTTGAAATTTGCCATGGTGGGAGTTACATTATGAAAATCTATAAATGGTATGAATCAGAGCATAGCTTACTCCATAAGAGGCAGTTGCTGAATATTTACTAGCATGCCACTGAAAAGATCTCTAAGACCCACTTTAAAGTGAATAAAGCAAGGTGTTGCACAATCTGCATAGTATGCGAGCAACTGTGTAAAAATAGGGGAAATTATTGTGCATTAAAAAACCTCTAGATTCTTTCAAACTTAAACATAGAATTACCGTATATATTCCCAAGAGAAGTGGAAACATATGTCCACGCGGAAACATGAAAACAAATGTTTGTAGCAGCATTATTTACATGAACCAATAGGTAAAAATAACCTAACTGTCCATCAGCGGATGAATGAATAAATTAATGGTGGTATGAGCATACACTACAATAATATTCAGCAATGAAAAGGAATAAAGTATTGATGAATGCCACAACTTGGATGAACCTCAAAAACATTATGCTAAGTGAAAGAAGCCAGACACAAAAGGTCACATATTGTATGATTCCTTTTATATGATATAGGCAGAATAGTCAAATCCGCAGAGACAGAAAGCAGATTAGTTGTTACCAGGGAATGGAGGAAAGGGAATGAGGAATGATTATTTAATGGGTAATTTGTGTGTGTGTGTTTCTGGAGTGATGAAAAAGTTTTGAAACTAAAGAGTGGTAGTGGTTGCACAACATTATGCATACATTAAATGCCACTGAATTGTACAGGCTCACGCCTGTAATCCTAACACTTTGGAAGGCCAGGAGGGCAGATCGCTTGAGCACAGGAGTTCGAGACCAGCCTGGGCAACATGGTGAAACCCCGTCTCTACCAAAAATACAAAAAATTAGCCAGGCATGGTGGCATGCACCTGCGGTCCCAGCTACTCGGGATGCTAAGGTGGGAGGATCAATTGAGCCTGGAGGGTGGAGGTTGCAGTGAGCTGAGATTGCACCACCATACTCTAGCCTGAGTGACAGAGTGAGACACCATCTCAAAAAAAAAAAAAAGGAAAGAAAAAGAAAGAAAACAAAAACATAAATCTCTGGCAGGCTGTACTGGTAAGCTGTCTCTAAAGAGGAGAACTGGGTATCTGGGTGACTGGGTGTGGGAGTAACTTCATTGTATGCCTTATTGTTTGAACCATATGGACAAGAGGGGATAGGAAGGTCTAAGAGACACATACATCTCCTCTGTAAAACCCAAGGTAAATGGATAAATAATGAATTAATGGCAAATCACAATTAATTTAGAATCTACAAACTGAAAACACTTGCTTTCCATAGACTCATTGGTTGGTCTTTCATCACCATATCCCATCAGGTGGGAGTACCTCTCCCAGGCAGCACTTGGACACCTGTATTTACTCTGCCCTGCGAATGGAGGATGCAGCGTGATGCTGGGGATACTTGGTCGTAGAGTGGGTGAGGTGGATCTGGGAACAGCCATATGGCCTTGAGTTAGGCACGTAACCTGTCTGAACATGAGTTTTCTCTTCTGTAAAACGAAGATGATCAGGTCCACCTCTCAGAATTGATATGACAATGGTATGGAGAATTAAGATAACACATGTGTGTGCCCAGCACACCGTAGGCACTGAGCAATGCTGATATCCTTTCCTGGGAAGGGGATGATGCTGTGGGATTCTGCCTGCTCAGGAGACTCTCCCTGGTGACTCCTGAAGATTTCCTCAGCCTGCTCTGTTCAACTGGCCCAGCACTAGCACGACATTGTTCCTGTGTCTTTATGAGCCCTTCATTTCTTCTGTTTTATAAACCAAGACTGTATCATTGAAGTGGAGAGTCAATAAAAAAGTAAGAGAATTAGATTCTTAAGGGTAGGTAGAGCTGTGATTTCTTGAGTGCTTACCTTGGGCCTCATTTTAAATGCATTATTTCTAACACTTACAACAGCCCTAGAAGCAATATATTTCAATCCTCATTTATAGGGACAGAGAGAGCTTAAGTAACCTGCTCACCATTACATTGTGCTAGAGCAGGGATTTGAACCCAGGACTGCCTGGCTTTCCACTCAATCATATTCCATCATGGAACCCGGCTTGCAAATTGCCAAAGTCAAGACTACTGGACTGTGTGGACCTAAAACAATCGTAGAATCTAGATGAAAGGTGGAAGGGGCCCAAAAAATTATTGAGTCTAACCCTCACCTCATAAGAAACCCCTACTTCAACATCCTGACTCTTTGATGGAAAGCTCATCACCTCATGTGACAGCCCATTCCATTTTTAGACAACTCTAATTACTAGAAAGACTCATAATGTGCTATTTGCCAGACAGATTCACCTGCTATTTTCATTACAACTTCATACACCCTGATGAGGCCATTATTAAGACATCCTTGGCTGAAATCCTGAACTCCATTACCTCCTGGACTTGCAATAAGGCCCCTAACACCATTGCCAAATAAAGTTACTCCAGAACATCAGCGATGCAGACAAAGTCACGAGAGGGATGTTGATTACAACTTCAAATGAGTCTGGGATAGGTGATTATCTCTTTCCAAGGAAAGGTTATGTTGGATGGGATGTATTGTCACTCGGGACAGAGGTATAGCATATATTGCAGAAGTTTAAAATAATCAGAGTTGTATGCAACACAAATGTATGCATACAATTGTATGCAACACAATTCCCTGGTTAATTAAAATGCTTGCAAAAAGCAGTGAAAGCTGATTTTTGTGCTTCTCCTTCTTCCTGGTTTTCAGCTTCTCTGGCAGTTTTCTGTTGAGTGAAGGACAGTCAGGTCTAAATGATGAAATATGAGCTCATGTCGCTAGCTTCCCACACCATGAACTTACTGTAAGATCTAACAACTAATAATGGAGATTAAAAATGGATAAGAATTAAAAAGGGGGAATCCAAGGTCCTCTGAGTGTGTGAGCTGCGCTCATCTGGTTCTCTGCAGGGGAAGAAGAATATGTTTACGTGATTGTGTGAACTGCAGGAAACTAAAAGATGCCAGGGTCAGAAGAGTAAAATGTGGCTCCACTGGGACTTCAGGTGGCAAATAGGATTGAGAATCTTAACTTTAATGAAGACAACAAAAACCACATAATTAACACACACTGTTAACACCTCATTAGTCTCCCGGGGCTTAAATTATGCTAAAAATAATCAACACATTTTGTTTAAATAAGGCGCTGTTACAGGTGGTCACAAAGGCTTCCTTCATAGCAGAATGAGGCCATTTTTCCATATTTTTTTCAGGTGCTTTAAAGTAGGCCTTATCTTCATTTCAAGGAAAGGATTATTAAAAACATATGTGGAGCTGCAGAGAGGAAATGAGTGTATTAGAGTCTCTCTGGCTCTGAGCCTGACTCCAAAATCTTACACAACCCCATTTCACAACCCAGATCCCCAACATCAGGATTGTCTCATAAATGATGTGCTGTGGGGCATTGGTGCTGGCTACACATCAGCTGCAAAATAGCCAAGTTTGGTCTGGGGCCTTTTCTTCTCTTCTTTTTCGCACTGTAAGCATTAAAACTCCTCTTACATGTTTATACATTCACTGCCACCTAATCTGGGTTTGACCTATGACTACTTTGACCAATAGAATTTGGAGAAAGTGATGTTTCTGGATTTCTGAGCCCAGGCATTACAAAGACCTGAAATCTTTGGCCATGCGTTGAGCCACTATAGAGGAGGTCCAATTTCCCCTGCTGTACAGCCAGACCACAGGGAGAGGCCTTGGAGGGTGAGCCATCACCTGGAGATAGGCCACATGGCCTCTAAGCACCTGAGGCCTAGACTTTCAGCCCAGTGGCAGCCTCAGCTGCCAACTGGCTACAACTGCAAGAAAGAACTTAAGCAAGGCCAGTAGAGGAACTGCCTGCCCATCCCTAGGTAACCCACAGAATCATGAGATATGATAAAGTGGTTGTTGTTTTAAGCCACTAAATTTGGGGTGGATATTGCAAAACAATAAATAACCAAAATGCCTCTTTGCATTATCCCTGTTAGGATGCCCCTTTCACCCACCCTTGACCATTGGTTATGGACTGAAGGTTTGTATCTCCCCAAAATTCATATGTTGAAGCTCTAAACCCCAATGGATGGTATTTTGGGGTGGGGCCTTTGGAAGGTAATTAGGTTTAGATGAGGTCATGAGGGTGGGGGCCACCATGATGGGACAAATGTCCTCACAAGAAGAGGAAGAGAAACCAGAGCTCGCTCTCTTCACCATATGTGAACATAGCAAGAAGGTGGCTGTCTGCAAGCCAGGAAGAGAGACCTTGCCAGGAACCAAATCTGTGGACACCTTGATCTTGGATTTCCTAGCCTCCAGAATTGTGAGAATCAAATGTCTTTGGTCTACGTCACCCTGTGGCATTTTGTTACAGCAGCCCAAGCTGACTAAGAAACCATCTGTCTGTGCATTTCCAAGATATCTCCTAGCACCTTTAGGAGAATCATCCATGTGTGTTCATGTGTGTTCATGGAAGAAAGTCTCCCTCTGTTTCTTAGAAAAATTATCATATTCACTGTGATGAGACTCCTAACTTCCTTGTGCAAGCCAAGAGAAAAATATTAAATTTTTCCATTACTTTCTTGCTCTTGTTTTCTCTCTGTGTAAAAACAGGAACTCCACCTATTCTCCACCACGGAGTTAAACAGCAAAACCCTGTGCTTGTGGGCTAGTGGTGCTGGTTGGGGGAAGGACGAGAGTCATTGCTTGATTATGCTGCACTGAGTATCTCCCTAAGTTTTAGAGAGTGAGTGATGGCTCTGAAAAAGGGACTCTTTTTTTCAAGCAGAAAGCTTTGTATTTCTGTCAAAAATCAGCGCAGATAACAAAACTGCTTCTACTTTTGTAGTGAAGCTCACAACTTGCTCATAACAGAGAGCGACATAAAGTATCTGTGCAGCCCTGAAGGAGAGAAAGAAAAATAAAGCATTCTGAGACCACATTGAAGGAACATTTACATAGACCTGCTCTATAGCCTTGGCACCAGCAAAGTTAAAGTGCTAGAAGTATTGTTGACAAGACCGTACTTTGACTGAATTTAGAAACGTTGGATTGAATGAATAAATGGATGGATGGATGGATGGATGGATGATGATGGGCAGAGAGAGTACAATTTATCCACCAGCTCTGCTAGAGGGAAACAACTGGATATCATTTTGGGACCCAAAGATCTGTGAATGGCTCAGAACTAAGATGATGGGAGATGAAGATCCAGGCAGAAACATTTTCCTGTGCTGAACCCAGTTAAGTGTTACATCACTCGCTCCAGATAAGGATTATATGAGACCTTATTGTTGTCATTGCTTGTAGTTTGGAGCCTCTTTATTCGTGCTCAAGTTAACTGTAAGCAGTTAATTCCATGGAATGAGTTTGGTCCTTCCCAACTAATTTTCTTGTTTTCTTTATAAAATCCCAAATTAAATAATGTCCGTAGTTCCTTAAAGAACTAAAGGTAAATATCTGCACCAGTGTGGCAGGTATTGCCGGCTGCCTAGCCAATAAAATCCTTTCTTCCATCATAGTAAGGAAAATTTGATTTTGCTAGGGTAGCAATAAGTTCAATGAAAGAACATTTACTCTGCCAGACTCCTGTGCACCCAGAGATGCCCTGTGACACATTTCTGACCATGAGACATAAATTGAAATTGTCTGGGAAATAGGGTGTTGCTACTTCCCTTTTCCTTCTTCCTGCCTGAAGTGAGGTGCCATATCTGGAGGTGTATAAACCACCTTGCAGCCTTGAGGCAACATTCATGAGGTCAGAAGCCTGCACACTGGC
Organism: Symphalangus syndactylus; assembly: GCF_028878055.3. Classification (NCBI taxonomy): domain Eukaryota; kingdom Metazoa; phylum Chordata; class Mammalia; order Primates; family Hylobatidae; genus Symphalangus; species Symphalangus syndactylus. The sequence continues at coordinate 32,540,793 of NC_072438.2, forward strand.
AATGATGGGAAGCAAAGATGGGAAAATCGCAAGCCCTGCAGATATCATGGAGCCACCCTACCAGCTCTGGACTTTTTGTTCCATGCAACAAATGCCTGAGTGTTCCAGCAAGTTTTTGTCATACTTTCCTTATTTGTAGCCAAAAGCATTCCTGGCAGATACTGTTCGGCTGATCCAATTGAAAACTACTGTCTTGGTTCAGGTGTCTGGAAGAGGGAAGGAATATGCCTTCTTTATTGCACATTGCCTGACTAAAGGCCAATTCCTCACAGAGTATTTACAGGAACATTTACATAGACCTGCTCTGTAGCCTTGGCACTAGCAAAGCTAAAGTGCTAGAGGTATTGTTGACAAGACTGTACTTTGACTGAATTTAGAAATGTTAGATCGAATGAATAAATGAATGGATGGATGATGATGATGACGGACACACTGTATTAGTATGGGCTGCACGTAAAAGAAAGTCTTGGCTTGCACTAACTTACACAACAGAGTCACAGAGTGGGAAGTCCAGAGGTTAAAAAAGATGCAGATGCAGAGCCATCAGGGCCTCAAGGACCCAGATCATTCCATCTCACTGCTTGGCCATCCTCAGGGAATACCATGTGCTGATTGAACAAGATTAATCAGGAACTTTCTTGGTGACTCCCTGCATTTTGGTAGATTTCCATACCTGAACAAAACAGATACCTGATAGAAAAGAAAAGCAGGGATCAATAATCACAGGAAACCATCAGTGTCTACTACCCACATGTTATATAAACACTTTGCAAAATGTGCAAAGTCCCAAAACACAAAATGATGGTGAGGATGACGGCAGCCTACCGTCAGCATTGGTTTGGACACTTTCTGACTGCCATTTGGAAAAGGGGAGTTTAGTTTCTTTCCATTCAGTTGGCATTTATGGCTTCTAAATGAATGGTCTAATTCATTCATCCAATTTGACTGGTCTCATAACAGGAAGCAATTAAAGTGTTCCAAGTGACCAACTAGCCTGCTTGTAAAAGCTGAATACTTGGAAAAACAAACAATTCCATCCTTCTCTTCCTCCCAACTAAGCCACCTTCAGTGTACAAAAGGGTGGTGCTGAAATGAACTCAAACTCTGTGTAAATGGAAAAAAGAGATTCCAAAGTCTGTTTAACAACAAGACCAAGTCATAGATTCTTAGGAGGAATAGCTTCTTTCCCCTTCTTTGTGGAGCTAACGTTCTTTTTTAGAACGGGTGCCTCACTGGGAATAGATGTGAAAACTGTATAGCTGGATCATGTGATGCGTAGGCAGCTTCACAGGAGTGAATTTCCCCCAGAACACTAAGCTGCTTGTGCATAATCCACCATGGTATTGCAAACACAGGGAGAACAATCTGTAGTGCCAGAGAAACCACTTGTCAGACATACAAAACTAGGAAAAAACAGAGTAGCACTTGTATTTTTCTTTGGGAAACAGTGTCTTTTCCTGTCTCCCCATGCGGTTCTGGTGGTGCTGACCCTACTTCTGGCTGACAGAGTAAGCCTATGATGAAAACTGTATTCCATCCTCATCAACACAGTTATTGGTTCAGATATGGAAACAGGACCCACGTAGGTTCCGTGAGAGTCAATTGGGCTATTTTGTTGGAACTATTAGAAGTTTTAGAGCTATGAAAATAGAAGATTCTGGACTTTTCAGTCATATGAGCCAGTAAAATTCCCTCCTGCTGAAATTGGCATGAATTGCATTTCTGTCACTTGCAACTTAAGGAGATCTAGCTAACACAAAAACAAAGGTACCAGTATCTTGGGTCCTAAAAAGAAGAAACAGAAATCCATGACAATATAAAGAAATTGATTCTACATTCACAAGTCTTTCCACTTCCACCCTGATACCTTTGTGTTCTCCAGTCCAATTTATAAAATGAAGGACCTCAAAAAAATCTCAAAAGGTTTACTCCTCAAAAAACAGATAATAAAATTACAGAATTCAATGATTGCTACATGCCAAGCACTTAGTTGGTTTCCTTACATAATTATCTCATTTAATTCTCAAAAAAAAATCCTCACAAAATCCTACCTTGTTTTTACATGTGAGGACAGTGAGGCTTGGAGTGGATCAGTGCTGTGTAGAAACTGCCAATTTAGTCAGCCTGAGGTCAGGAGCAGGGCTCTCCCAAGAGACGTCAGAGGAGGGTCTCAACAGGACAACTGTCCCACCAATGAATAAGAAAGCTTTCTCTTTTTAATCTTACTCTCCAGTGCTCACTCATTAGAGTTCTGACCTCAAACTTTGCAAGACTAAATCTGAAGGACCAACAACATAATACAAAATTTAATTTGGATGACCTTGCCTAGAAAGGATTTGAACTTGAGGTCATCCTCACACCAAGGAGGTGAGCCCAAGAGTTGCCAACCTTCTTACTTTGCTAATGCTTACAAGATGTCTGTGCTTTTCAAATTTATTAAGGGATAATTTACAAGCAATAAAATGCATGCTCTCTGACATGTAAACACTCATGTAGGCATCCCACATTCAAGATATAGAACACTTTCAGCACTCCAGAGAGATTTATCATGCCCCTTTGCGGCTAATTCCAACACACATGCATGCACGCACACACACACATGCACACACACACACACAAACACACACTCTCTCTCTTTCTCTCCCTCTTTTTCTCTTTCTCTGCCTCTCTCAATGTTCCTCTACCTCCATCCCAGGAAGCCATTTTTCCGATTTCCATGACAATAGGATTAGGTTACCTATTCTAGAAGTTCATATGAATGGAATCACACAGTATATACTAATCTGCGTCTTGCTGCTTTCACTTAGACTAATATTTCTGAGATTCCTTTATGTTTGAAGCCTCACTGTCCCCACACATCTTTGGTGTGAGGATGACCTCAAGTTCAAATCCTTTCTAGGCAAGGTCTATGTACCAGTAGTTTATTCCATCTTATTTCTGAATAGTGTTCCATTGTGGAAATACAACGCAAATAATATATCTGTTCACCTGCTGATAGATATTTGCAATGCTCCCAGTGGACCCATTATGAATAATGCTCCTATGTATTTTCATGTATAAGTCTGTGGACATGCATTTTCATTTTTCTAGGAATGAAAATATTGAATCATATGTTAAAGACATGTTTAAGCCTATAAAAAACTTCTAAAGAGTTTTTCCAAGTAGTTGTAGTATTTCACACTCTCACTATTAATGTATGAAAGTTCTAGTCACTCCATATCCTTGCCAACATTGCCATTGTCAGTGTTTTTATTTTTAGCTAAGCAAATTGACATAGAGCAATGTTAAACTGTGGTTTTGTTTTGCATTTTCCTGATAATCAATGAATATGCTTATTGGTTATTTGTATATCTTCTTTTGTGAAACATTGGTTAAATATGTTCATCCAGTTTTTCAATTGGATTGTCTTTCTTCTTATTGAGTTACAAGAGTTCTTTATATAGTCTAGATACAAGTCCTTTGAAAGTTATGTGTATTAGGAATATTTTTGTGATTTGTCTTTTCAGTTTCTTAAAGGTTTCTTTTGAAGAGCAAACATTCTTACTTGTGATGAAGTCCAGTTTGTCAATTTTTTCTTGTATGGTTTATGCTTTTGGTGTTCCAGTAAGCAATATTTACATCCTAGAAGTTTTACAGTTTCACTTTTACACTTAGGTTTGTGCTCCATTTTGAAAAAGCTTTTTTATGTGTTTAAGATAAAGGTAGAAGTTCGTTTTACTTCCATATTGATATGCAGTTGTTCCAGTACCATTTGTTGAATAGTCTACCCTTTGCCCCATTAAATTACCTTGGCACTGTTGGCAAAAGTCAATTGACCATATATGTATAGGTCTATTTTTGAATTTTCTATTTTGTTCCATTGATCGATATGTCTGTCCTCATGCCAATACCACACTGTGTTGATTATTAAATTTTTATAATAGGTCTTAAAGTCAGGTAGTGTCAGTCTTCCAACTGTGTGTATGTGTTTAAAATTGTTTTAGCAATTCTAGGTCGTTTACTTTTCCACATACACTGCAGAATAATCTTTTCAATTTCTACACAAAAGCCTGCTGGGATTATGATTGGCATTGTGCTAAATTTGAGGTAACTGACATCTTAATACTGAGTCTTCTAATCCACAAATATGGCATATATTTCGATTTGTTTAGATCTACTTTAATATCTCTCAGAAACATTTTGTGTTTTTGTATATCTTGCACATTTTAAGTGTAGAGTTTTAAAAATCTTTTTTCTGAATTTATTACTAAATATTTCATTCCTTTTGGTGTTCTTATCAGTGGTAATTATTTCATTTTCAAATTGTTTGTTGCTAGTATCTAGAAACCCAATTTACTTTTATTTACCGACTTTGCATCTTGTGACCCTGGTAAATTCCCTGATTATTTCCAGTAGTGTTTAAAAATATCCTTAGAATTTTCTTTTCTTTTCTCTTTTCTTTTCTTTCTCTCTCCTTCCTTCCTTCTTTTCTTTTCTTTTCTCTTTTCTTTCTCTTCTTTCTTTCTTTTTGAGATAGGGTCTCACTTTGTCATCCAGGCTGGAATGCAGTGACATGATCACAGCTTACCACAGCCTTGGCTCCCCACCAGGCTCAAGCAATCCTCCCACCTCAGCCTCCGGAATACCTGGGACTACAGGTGAAAAACACCATGCCCAGCAAATTTTTTTATTTTTTGTAGAGACAGCATTTCACCACTGTTCCCCAGGCTGCTCTCAAACTCCTGAGCTCAAGCAGTCTGCCCACCTCAGCCTCCCAAAGTGTTGAGATTACAGGCATGAACCATTGCACTTGGCCTAGGCTTTTCTATGTAGGCATTCATGTTTGCATAAAGTTTACATATGCCCCTCAATATCCATGCTATTTATTTATTTATTTATTTTGAGAAGGAGTCCTGCTCTGTTGCTCAGGCTGGAGTGCAGTGGCATGATCTCAGCTCACTGCAACCTCCGCCTCATGAGTTCAAGCAATTATCTTGCCTCAGCCTCCCCAGTAGCTGGGATTACAGCCACCACGCCTGGCTAAATTTTTTTGTATTTTTAGTAGAGATGGAGTTTCACCATGTTGGCCAGGCTAGTCTCAAACTCCTGCCTCAGGTGATCTACCCACCTCGGCCTCCCAAAGTGCTGGGATTACAGGTGTGAGCCACAATGCCTGGCCTCCAGGCTTTTTATTGTTATTTTTTCTTATCCTATTGCTCTGGCTAGGATTTCCAGTACAATATTGACTAGCGATGAGGAAAGCAGATATCCTTACCTCAATCTTAGATGGAAAACATTCAATATTTCTCCATTAAGTTGCCTGCTACTTGTAGGTTTTTCATAACTGCCTTTAATCAAACTGAGGAAGTTGCCTTTTATTATTAGTTTGCTAAGAATTTTTTTTTTTTTATCATGAATGGGGTTAGATTTTGTGAACTACTTTTCCTTCATCTATCCAGATGATCATGTGATTTTTTTTCACTGCATTCTGTTAATGTGATTAATTATATAAACTAACTTTCAAATATTAAACCAAGCTTGCATTTCCGGGGTAAACTGTAATTGGTCACAATATATTTTCCATATTGTATATTTTCTGAATTTGTTTTGTTAAAATTTTGTTCAGGAATTTTTTATTTATGTTCATTACAGATACTTATTCATCAGGCTTTTAATTTCATGGTTATGTTAGTCTCAGAAGAGAAATTGAGAAGAATGTTACCCTTCTCTATTTTCTGAAAGAGTTTGTATAAATTTGGTATTACTTATTTCTTAAATACTTTATAAGCATTTTATAGAATTCACCAGCAAACCCATCTGGCCTAGACTTTCTTTTGTGGGAAGGATGTTTTAAATAACAAAATAATTTTTTTAAATATACATGGGACAATGCACACTGTTTTTCTTGTGTAAATTCTGTAAGTTGTGTTTTTCAAAGATTTTCCCATTGCATCTCAGTTATTGACCTTATTAGCATAAATTTGTTTACAAGACTTATTTATCCTTTTGATAGCTACAGGATATGAAATAATGTACCCTCTTTTATTTCTCATGTTAGTAATTTTGATTTCTTTCTTTTTTATTAGTCTTGCTAGAACTTTATCAATTTTATTAATCTTTACAAATAATCCACATTTCATTTTTAAATTTTTTCTCTATTGTTTATCCGTTTTCTATTTTATTAATTTATGTTCTTTATTACTTAATTCCTTTTACTTACATTGGGTTAATTTGCTCCTTTCTTTAGCTTCTTAATGTTTCAACCTTTTTACTTTTCTAATATAGGCATTGAAAGTTATGTGTTTTCCTCTAAGAACTGCTTTGGCTCCATTATCTGTAGCTTGATATGTTGTTTTCATTACAATTCGTGTGGAATATTTTCTAATATTCCTGTGGTTTATTCTTTAGCTCATAAGTTATTGAGAAGTGCATTATTTAATTTTTAAATATTTGAGGATTTTATACATATCTCCTTGATTTGTATTTTAGCTTCATTGTACTCATACAACATACTCTGAAAGGTTTTAACCTCTTTAAATTAAAACTTACTTTTGGCCTAAGATATGATCTATCTTGGTAAACATTCCATGTAAATTTGAAAATAATATTTATTATGGAACCACTGGGAAAATACAAGTTCATTCATGTCAGTTAATAATGTTGTTAAAATAATCACTAATTGTCTTGTCTATTTCTTCTATCAATTAATGAGAAGCCATGTTGAAAGTGTCCAGTTATGACTGTGAATTTGTTTATTTCTGTCTTTAGTTTTTAAATTTTTTTTCTTTTTGAGACAGAGTCTCGCTCTATTGCCCAGGCTGGAGTGCAGTGGCACGATCTTGGCTCACTGCAAGCTCCACCTCCCAGGTTCACGCCATTCTCCTACCTCAGCCTCCTGAGTAGCTGGGACTATAGGCGCCCGCCACCATGCCCGGCTAATTTTTTGTGTTTTTAGTAGAGACGGGGTTTCACCGTGTTAGCCAGGATGCCCTCGATCTCCTGACCTCGTGATCCGCCTGCCTTGGCCTTAGTTTTTAAAATTTTTGTTTCATTCATTCTAAAGTTTTGTTGTTGGATAGATAAAATTTAGGATTATTATGTTTTCATGATAAATGTACCTTTTATCATTGTGAACTGTCCAATTGCTGTGACTATCTACAGCAGTAGCTTTTGTTTTGATGTCAATTTTTGGCTGATGTTAATATAACTATGCCCTTCTTCTGCTTACTGTTTCCATGGTAAATCTTCTTTTCATGCTTTTACTGCCAGTCTGTCTGTGTCTTTATATTTGACATGCATCTCTTAGAGGCAGCAAATAGTTGGGTTTTGTTTTTTTATCCAATCCGAGAATGGCTGAGTTGCCATTTTTCAATGAACTGCAGTTCTTCTTCTCAGGGAAGAGAAATATTTTTCAGGTTAGTATCTCCACTAAAATAGAAAGACAAAATGTAGATAAGCAGTTTGTGAGTTTAAAGACAAATGTATTAGACCATTTTTGCATTGCTATAAAGAAATACTTGAAGCTGGGTAATTAATAAAGAAAAGAGGTTTAATTGGTTCATCTTTTTGCAGACTGTACAGGAAGCATGGTGCTGGCATCTCCTTGGCTTCTGGTGAGGTCTCAGGGAACTTACGGCAGAAATGAAAGTAGGAGCAACATGTCACATGATGAGAGGAAGAGAGAGATAGGTGAGGGGTCACACACTTTTAAATAACCAGATCCTGCATGAACTCACTCATCACCAAGGGAATTGTGCTAAGCCATTCATGAGGGATTCACCTTCATGATCCAAACACCTCCCACCAGACCTACCTCCAACACTGGGGATGACATTGCAACATGAGATTTGGAGGGAACAAATATCCAAATCACATCAACAAATAAGAGATCTATATCCAGCCAACTTTACTCATTATGTGACCTATATGGCCTCCAAAGGCCCTGAGTGTGTTAGTAAATTTGAGATTTTCTAGCTTTGAGGGAAAGAATGTAAAAAGGAGATGATAGTTTCAGCCTATGCATAGGCGTTTTCTTATAGAAATTGCTGTTCTCTCTCTGAAAATACATTTTTAAAGAGGTCGCAAATCTATACTTGAGTTCAAATGATGAATATATTCATGAGTGAAAAGATAACTTAGTTTTGGTCACTAGTGCCCAACCAGAGGAATGTTCTGATCTATTAAAACTTGTCTTCCGAAGTGAAATCAAGTAGTAAGCCAGTAGTTGGATTCCATCTTTTCTGCAATGGCTTGGCCAATGAGTAATAAATTCCTGCTTTGGTGTAACAGTTTGGGGGAGAATGGCCAGTATGATAAGTTTCTTCTGCTAAAGTGGACAGAAGTTGGCAGAGATATTCTAAAAGTTCATGCCTTGGTCCCAGGCTAAGGCTGCCAACAGCTCGTACACAGGTTGAGTATCCCTTACCCAAAATGCTTGGGACCAGAATTGTTTCGGATTTTGGATTTTTTCAGATTTGGGGATATTTGCACATACATAATGAGATATCTTGGGAATGGAACACAAGTCTAAACGTGAAATTTATTTTTGTTTTATGTATACCTAAAACACATAGCATGAAGCTAATTTTATACAATTTAAAAAACAATTTTGTGCATGAAACAAAGTTCATATACGTTGAACAATCAGAAAGCAATGGTGTCATTGTCTCATGCTGGTGCTCAAAAAATTTTAGATTTTGGAGCTTTTAGATTGAAGGATGCTAAATCTGTAGTACATCCCCACTGTGCAGAGGATGTCTTAAGACTTAACCGCATTCCCTCTGTTTTCTATAAAAGGGCAAGATGGAGTCTGCACAGCTGGGCCATGGCCCAGGAACACCATGAGGAGGTGGGCTGCTTTGTATGACTGCTCCAATATTCTGTGAAGTGAAATTCAAAATATACTACTACAGCTATAACACAGAATCTGCTCATCTTCCAGATGCTGGTTCTCCTGTAGCTGCTCCTCTTTAGGTGACCCTGGTGAGTGATGGTGGTTTGGGGACTGTGATGGAAGCTATGACCCACTTCATTTAAAATCATCCCTGAAGATTGGCCAGAACCATCCTGGATTCATTTCTGAGTGAGACACATGGCTGCTGCCCTATTTTCTTCCCTAGGCCTTGGATCTGAGACTTTTTTTTGAATCCTGTCAGCCCTGTCAGCATTTAGAATTCCTAATTATTTTTCTAAAATAAACTCTGAGTCAAGAGGATCTCTCTTCCCTCTACATTTCCTTCTAACATCAATTTTCTAAAATTCCAAGAGTAGTCTGTCTCACCTCTGTCCTCAGATTCTACTTTCTACATGTGGCAATGGCAATGTTTGTGCATTTTACACAGCTCCTTGGAGATCTTCTGCCCATCTTTTCTATTAGTTTGTTCATTCTGGGAGTGTGGAGGAAAGGGGCTGGGCCAAGCTGGCTTTCAGAGTGGGGAGAGTACTTCTTCCTCATGGTGAAATTGCAGGGTGTGTGTGTGACAGGGTAAGCAGGGGGACAGGTGAAGAGATGGTCAATGGAGCCTTGGAACTGGTGAGATTGAAGGTCAGCAGCCTGAAGGCTTCAAGTTCTTCCTCTGCATCTAATGGGGATGACACTGGAATAATCAATTAGATCTCGGTTTCCACCTGTAAAATAAGAGTATGACACTGGGAGGATTCTATGGTCCCTTGCACATACGTCTCTCCAAATAGACTGTGAGCCCCTTGAATTAAGGCTGTGATTTCCATATCTTCATAGTCATGGTGACCAGTATAGGGTCTGACACATAATTGCATCAGCTGGGCATAAATTTGGCTGCTAGTAACAGAAACCACTAATAGTAGAATGTGTTGAGGCTGATTTTCTTCTATTAGAAGATTAGAGCTGTGCAGGTGTTGGTTAAGGTGTTCAGTGAGGTCTTTGAGGACCAAGGTTCTTTCCATCTTTCCCTTTTACCATCGTGGGCATGTTGGCCTTATGTTCTCATTCTTGTCATTGCATGGATCCAAAGTAGCTACCATGTTGCCAGACATCACACCCACATTTTAGGCAAAGGAAGGGGAAAAACACCAGCCATTTCTGCCTTTTATAAAGAAAGAAAAAGCTTTTCCCAAAGGCACATCAGGTTATGTCTCATGGACTATGTGCTGGGTCACATGACCAATGCCAGATGAAAGGGATTCTGGGAAAGCAAATGTCGAGCTTTTTGGCTTCTTGGGAAGGAGAGAGTAAGAATTGGGGCACATATGGCTGTTGAGCCCACTGAATGTTTGTTAAATAAATATAATTAGAAAATAAGCTGGAAAAGTCTCCTTTTTTCCCCCAAGTAGAGTGTACCATGACATTACTTTGAGGAAATAAGCATTAGATTGGATTTGCTTTTAAGTTATGACGCTGCTCTTTTATTATTATTACTATTGGCATCCCTGGGTGTGCCTGAGGCAGGCTATCTTGTTTCCCTATGGCAAACCAGAATTGGCCTAAGTTTTCTCACAGGCATGGGGCAGGGAGTAGAACTGGAGGGAGAGTCAGAGTTCATGAAGAACTCAGCGTGGAGGGATTTAACTCTGGTGTCTTCCTAAGGGAATATTTTACACACACTCACCTGCGGATCAGGAAAGGCATTTCTTCTGTATTCTGCTATTGGTTATTCTCTTCATGTGGCCTCATGTGTAATTAGTTGAAAAATTACTGGTTCTGACTGGTTTTCATAACCTTTTACTTCATACACATTGTTCCAACATTTAAAGAGGAGGGTTGACATGTTGACAGTGAAAGCAAAAGTGCCAGAATGGGGCATAGAACAGCATGCAATCTCCCCTCTTCACTGAGGAACAGCACTAATAATACAAATGAAGAGGTGCACATGAAGGGTGCCCATTCCTGGTACAGCAGAGGCACTTAATAACTGCTAGACGTGATTATTTTCTTTCCTTTATTTGAGACAGGGTCTTGCTCTGTCACCCAGGTAGAGTGCAGTGGCACAATCATAGCTTACAGCAACCTCAACCTGCTGAGCCCAAGCTATCCTCCCACCTCAGCCTCCTGAGTAGTTTGGACCACAATCATGTGCCACCACACCCGGTTAATTTTTTAAAATGTTTTGTAGAGATGGGGGTCTCGTATGGTGCCTGGGCTGGTCTCACTTCAAGTAATCTTCCTGCTTCAGCCTCCCAAATTGCTGCGATTTGGTGTGAGCCACTGTGTCTGGCCCATTATTTTATTCCTATTCATAATAAGAATGATGCTTCTTTTCTTCCTGCCCACCCTGCCAGTGAGGATCCACTTTTTATCTTATCAGTGAGGATCCATCTGTTAACCAGACGTTTCTAGATAAAATTATAAGATTCAAGATTGTACTATGCAGTTCCCTGGTTTTTTAATTCCCCGGGGGGCTTCTGGGAGAACCCTGGGCAGGCAAAACATACTGTTAGTTTTTTCAGGCATGTTTGAAGTAATCTGGTTGGGTAAACAGTGATCACACAAAACCTGGCTTTCTAGGGAGGTTAACCTGAAACCTTAATTGTTTTCAAAAATTTTCTCCTCAGGGTAACCACTCTATTTCCTGGTGGAATTTAAGTCTATCAGTTTTCTGAACACATGAAAAGGAGGCTATTTACAACTGGCATTCCTGTAGAAAATGTACAAAGTTCTCTAGCAGAGAGCTCTTCCACGTGGGTAGGAAGAGTGCTTTTCAATGCACTTCCTAAAACTGGTGCTTGACAATGCTCATTTGACTTTCCAGTGTAATAATTGTAATACATTAACAAATGTGAAAAGAATAAGAGGTCAATGGTTCAGTGTCTCACTTGCATGGCAGTCACGGATGTTACAGAGATCACTGTGAAATGTGAACTCCTCTGACTCCTCTGTTATTTGTTTCTAACTTTGTTTTCATCTTCTCATTAGGTTAGGTGGTAGTAAAGCATAATGATTAAGAATCCAAGCTTAGGAATCAAAGTCCTAGAGTTGAGTCTCGACGTTGCTGTTTTCTACCTCTCCAACCTGGGGCCCATTACCTTTTCTTACTGGACCTTATTTTCTTATAAACAAAGTTGCCAAATTAATATCCACCCCACAAAAAGTATTGCAAGCGTTAAATATGATACTATATGAGAAAGTGCTTCATAAAGTGTTCAGCTGCAACTTCAGAAAACTCAACCCAAACACCTTAAGCAAAATGAGAATGTATCGACTCGTATAATGAAAATAGAGCATCTGAACCCATGCCAGTGGGTTCAGATTTCACTCTACCATTTTTTTTCTAGAGGCAGGGTCTTGCTACATTGCCCAGGCTGGAGTGCAGTGGCTATTCGCAGAAGTGATCATAGCACACTATAGCCTTGAATTGCTGGGCTCAAGCAACCTTCCTGCCTTAGCCTCCCTAGTAGCTGGGACTACGCATGCACATACCACTGCACTGAGCTCTCACTCTGCTTTTACTCCACTGCCTTCTGCATGGGCCCTATCCTCAGAGAGCTTCTCCCTTAGTGGAGCATGACGGCTGCAATAACTCCAGTCCTTTTTCTCCAGTTTCAAGTCCAGTAAGAAAGAGAGGATGCATCTCTTTCAACAGCCCCAGTGAAAGTGGCATTGCATCTCATTGGCTCTGAAGGTGGATCATCCCTGAACCAGTGCAATAGTATGATTTATCGTACCTAAGCCACAAGCTACCTCTGGAGCAGGAGATGAAGTCAACACCACCTGCTGGACTGAAAGTATAGTGGTTTCTCAGAAAGGAAATTGGGATGCTGTTACCAAAGGAAGAGGGAATGTATGTTGCCATGGTGGGGAGGGTGGGGGCGGTGGCGAGAAAAAGGCAGATTTCCTCTAGAATGCCATCAAAATGAAAGCAAATCTAGGCTTCAGCACCAGTCCTAGAATACCAGAATGGAGACGTGCTTTCTTGGACCTTAAAAGAAATAAAATTAGGCCAAGTGAAGAAAGTGCCATTTAAAATAGTAGCTATGAATGTATATAATTATGATTTCAAGAACTGAATGAAAATATAAATGTTTTAAAAATGGGATGAAAGATTCACAATAAGCAACTAGACTGTTGCAGGGTGGGGGTGGGGTGGTGGGTGGCATGGGGAACCCTGAAAACTCATTAGTCGAGGACAACTACGCCTACCAACAGAATGCAGAGGTGCAAGACTGAGCTACTGGTGCCTGAGTTCTCAGCGGGCCAGAAGGAAGGACGGTAGGGTGGAAGGGCTGGAGTCTCAGTTCTGGGAAGTTTCCCTCTTATCTCGCAGAATGCCTGTCCCTGGATAAAGATCATTAGTTTGAGTTTTTCCAAGATGATTCTAGGAAGCTCCTGCTGGTAACTAAGTCATCCAGCCTGGGGTCCAGAGATTTAGATTTTTTATAAGCTTTCCTGCCACCAAATCGGGTGTTTGGGACCTCATGAGGCCCTGTTCATTCTCCGTCGCTGCGCTCCCCACTCTGCACTGGATGCATTTACTGATGTTGCTGTCTCCGTCCCCAGAGTATGAACCCCCAAGGTGACTCATGCAGCTGTGGGTGCCTGGCACACAGCATGGTGACTGGAATGGATGAGCACCCAATAAACATTTGTTGCAGGAATGCAGGAGGATGGGCAGGCCAGCAAGCAGGCTGCCTGGTTTTTCCCACATGGGCTTTTCTGGGAAAGAAGAGCTTCTATTTTTGGAAAGGGCTGCTATGATTGAGAAAAGTTCATGGCAGCAAAGAAAGGACAGACATTGGGAGGGAAACACTCCTAGTTCTCCCAGACAACACATTTTTTAAAAAGACTCTTTCATCTCTTTAATAATAACAGTAACGACAATGACAATGATGATTATTTATGAGTGCGGCTAGTGCCAGCCACTGTGTTGTCACTGGGCGAGTGATGATCTCATTGGATCTTCACAGTGGGCGTGCGGGGTGGACAGCCTCACACCCCCATTTTACAGATGATAAAAAGGAGGTGCAGGGAGTGGCGCAGCTGCTCCAGGCGTACACAGATAGGAAGTGACAAGGCTGGGACTCTGCAGCCTGAGTGTGTCATCACGAACCACCCGCTGCTCTGCTCTCATAGGTGTGACAGCACAGCTCTGGAGCAAATGCCACGCACATTTGCAAGGTACCCATTTCCATGCAGCAAAAATAAGTCAATAAGTTATTGACTTAGAGAAAAGCAAAGGGCCTCTCAATAAAGAGGTCATTGTACACCTCTCCAAACAGGCGATTTTCTTTCTCATTTTTATTCCCCTGCTGTGTGCTGAAGGTCACTGGCTACAAGCCGGTGAAGTCGCAGAATGGAATCCTTGGCCCGAAAACCCAGAAATGGGAGGGGCAGGGGAGGTGGGGACAGAGTGGGAGGAGGTGGGGACAGAGCGGGAGGAGGTGGAGGCGAAGCAATTCTACAACCCGGGACGGTCTGGCCTGCTTTTCCTCCCTGAACCGGCCCAATGACTGGCTCCCTCACGCTGACCACTCCTCTGGGCTGACCTCCTGCACTCGCCCTCGCACTAACAGCCCAGGCTCCAAGGACAGCCTGCGTTCCTGGGCCGGCTGGGTGCAGCTCTCTTTTCAGGAGAGAAAGCTCTCTTGGAGGAGCTGGAAAGGTGGGTGCTAAGTTGAGGTTCATTTTGTTCTTCTTGGAGTGTGCTTATTGAGTCTGAAGCTGGGTTGGGGCAACAGGCCTCTTCTTGGGAACAAATTGGATCATCTTCTTGGGAAGGAAATGTACTTTCCCTGGCTGCTCTGAGGGGTTAGTGGGGAAGTGGAGTGAGGCGAGAGGAAGGCAAGGAGGGGAGGAAGAAACGGTTTCTCCTGTGGATCTGCAAAGACCAGTCCAAGAGGATTTCAGTGTTAGGAAAAAGGAATCTGGAGTGATGAGAAAGGGGGCCTTTCTAGATGTTGCATGGCTTTGGTGTCGGGAGCCGCTTATGGGACAGCAGGTACTCTAAAAAGCCACCTCCTTAGGAAAGCAGCCCTGGCCAGCTCAGGCTCCCAGCAAGAGCTCCTTCTAGGAGAGAGCTGAGGGATGAAACACACCCAAGGCTCAAGAGGGGCGGGTTCTTAGATACAGGCCCAGGAAGGAGATAAAGGCTTGGTGCCTCCATTTGGTTCAGGATAAGAGCCCCCGTCCTCTTTCTCTGATAACACTGTCCTCCCTTCCAGATCTACGTGCAGAGGAGGCCCTTAAAAGGCACTTGGTCATTCACAGCTCATACTGAGCAGGAGGCTGTGGGAGAAGAATGAAGTTGGTCCCAAGGGGAAGAGGTGTCAAAGGCTTAAGAAACAAGAAGTCAGAGTTTACCTGGGCCTGAGGGAGAATTTTCCTTCCCCCTTTTCCTCCTCCTCCTCCTCTTCTTCTTCTACTCTTTTTTTTTTTTTTTTTTTTTGAGACATGGTCTCATTCTGTCACCCATTCTGTCACCCAGCACCCAGGCTGGAATGTAGTGGCATGATCACTATCATGGCTCACTGCAGCCTCCACCTCCCGGGCTCAAGCGATCCTCCTACCTCAGCCTCCTGAGTAACTGGGACTACAGGCACATGCCACCACACCCAGCTATTTTTCTTTTCTTTTTTTTGGTAGAGATGGGGGTCTCTACCAGGTTGGTCTCATACTCCTGTACTCAAATGATTCTCCTGTCTCAGCCTCCCAAAGGGGTGGGATTACAGGCATAAGCCACCATGCCCGGCTCTTCTTTTGGTTTCAGAGAAAAACATCTCCCTAAAATGTTTATTTCCCAAGGATTCTTGAAAAAGAAAGCTCACTGACACACCCAAAACAATCTGGTTTTGCTCTCTGCTTTTAGGGAGAACTTTCTAAGCAGCAGAGCCCTTCTGAGTGGCAGGGCTGTCTTAGGAGGAAGGTGTCTTTGATTATGGGGAACTTCATGTCCAGGTCTGGCAGGAGAGTTACCCCACTTTCCTGCCTACTCCCTGGGGCTTTGGGGTAGCAGTACCACATTGGGCCATGTCATTTAGGTGAGTCCTTGAACATCGCTTTCTCTGCTTCTCCCTCTTTCTGGATACTTCTTCTTGGAGCCTCTCAAGGGGACCTCCTCTCACAGTGTCCATAGCATCTCTTAGCTAATGGTCCTTAAAATCTCTACCAGCAGCTTCTCTCTGATAGCTAAGAGCTGCCATTTACTGAGAACGTTCTATGTACTGGGCTCTGTGCTAAGTGCCCTAGATGAGAGATGTGCAGTGTGGTGCCTAAACCTTAGGCTTGGAGCAGACACATACTTTCAAATCCTGCCTTCAGCTCCTTAGTGAACATGTCACCTTGGGCAGGACACACGCCTCTCTGTGCCTCAGTTTGCCGCACTTTAGAATGGGGATAACACTTACTGAATAATGTTCTTGTGAGGATGCAGTGAATTAACCCACGCACAGTACTTAGAATAGTGTCGGGCACCTGTGTTCAATAAGTTTTAGCAATTCTAATCATCTCTTTTAAGCCTCACAGCAAGCATCTAAGGTAAGTCTGTATTAGTACCCCTATTTGCAGATGAGAAAACTGAGGTTCACAGGGGATGAGGCAGTGTACAGTCTGCAGTCCAGCATTTACTCTGCTGCTTAGCAATAAAAATAATAACAGCTAACCCTTAGACTAAGTGGCAGAGTCAGGCTTTAGATTCATGAGATGAGTTCTGGAATCCATCCCTTTAATCACCACACTAAATTGCCTTTCTGAAATGGTTATATAAAGCATATCTACTCAATCTTGGAGTTTTTTAAATGGCACCTAGTTTGGTGCTGGAAATGCAGTTGACCTTCAAAGCAATTCTTTGGAGGCAGCATCAATCCCTCTGGAAATACCTTGGTGGTATGGCTGGCCTTATTCTACAGGTAAGGAACCCGAAGCTAAGCATCAGTCACCCCATGAAGTCACAGTTACAGTTAGTATAGGTTGGAATTGGGATTCAAATCTGTACCTGACTTTGTAATTCCTGGCTGGGCCCCAGAATCTTTGATGGAAGTTTCTTCTTTCTTTTCTTTTCTTTCCTTTCTTTCCTCTTTCTTTCCTTTCCTTTCTCTCTCGCTTTTTCTTTCTTTCTTTTCTTTCTTTTATTCTTTCTTTTCTTTCTTTCTCTCTTTCTTTCTTTCTTTGTTTTTTTCTCTCCTTTCTCACAGAATCAGAATCTCTTGGGGTGGGGCCTGGGCATCTGATTTTTAAAAACCAGACATCTGATGTGCAGTCAACACTGAGAACCCCTGCCAGCTTCATCTCCTCTTCTAAGTGCCAGACCCAAGTTTCCAACTGTCTGCCCACCTGTCTCCCCACCTGGGCACCCACCAGCATCTCACCCTCAGGAGACTCCAGCTGAACTCATCCTCTCTCCCTGCTTCTCCAGAACAGGTCCCACCCTCCCTCTACTCAGTCTGTCCTGCTGGGAACCGTGGTCATCTGCACTGTGCCTTCCTTCATCTTCCATCCTGCCAGTGCTGCCTGGTGTGTCTCTTAAACCCATGCCTCCTCTGTGTGCGCCACCTGCACTTTGGTAAAAGCCTTCATTTCCTGCTTGGGTTACTACAACGCCCCCTAACTCATCTCACTGTCGCTATTTCTGCTTCTCTGTCTCTCCCTAGGCTACTCTCATTCTTCCTCCCCTTTCCTCTTCATCCCAAAGTCCAACCCACATCCTTTTATCTGTAGGACTTAAGGAACTAAAGACTATCTCATCACCCACTTTTCTTCTTAAAAACTTCCACTGCACCACCTGCTGAGATGGCCTTCCTACCCAACTTGGCTGGAAAACTCCTACCCATCTTATGCAACCCAGTTCAAAAGTCACCACCTCTGAGAAGCCTTCCCAGAGGCTCCTAGGGAGATGGGTACTGCCTCCTCTGTCCTTCTCCAGCACAGGCCCCATCTTCAATCGTAGGATTGTGCTGGAATGATTGGATGCCAAGTCTGTCCCTCACTGAACTCCTTATGCAAAATCACATATTATATGTTTCCTATTGCCAGGTGTGGGCCCAGGTGCTGGGGATACCGATGAATAAAACTGAGTTTCTGTCTTCAAGAAGCTCCAAGTCTACTGAGTGTAGCAGAGAACAGGGAGAAGGCACTTCAGAGAGAAGGCGTAGCACATGCAAAGCCCCCAGAAGTCAGGGACAGAAAGAAGCCTTAGGGATGTCTGTGGGGGAGGATGGAGGAAGAGGGTAACAGGAGACCAGGTGGGGAGATGAGGGAGGTGGTCTGGAAGGGCCATAAGACACCCCTCACGCTCCCTGAGACCCCTCCACGCTATGGAGATGGGACTGGAGAGGACCATGATCATTTGTGGCTCAGATCCCTGTGGGTTTCTTCAGTTTGGGTCTCACCCATCTTTACAGCCACAGCACCTAACACAGTGCCCGGCACACAGCAGGCCCTAAACGTTTGCCACATGAAGGCATGCCCACTGGGCCAGGAAGCCCATTGGGGACTGGGGGGTTGGTTCTGCGATAATGGGGTCCCTGAGATTCTATGTTTCAAGTGACTAAGCCTCACTCTGCCCCCACCTCTGCGGGGGCGTCCTGCAGGTGCCCGACTCCAGCCATGCTGGCGCTACTGTGTTCCTGCCTGTTCCTGGCAGCCGGTGCCTCCGACGCCTGGACGGGCGAGGACTCGGCGGAGCCCAACTCTGACTCGGCGGAGTGGATCCGAGACATGTACGCCAAGGTCACGGAGATCTGGCAGGAGGTCATGCAGCGGCGGGACGACGACGGCGCGCTCCACGCCGCCTGCCAGGTGCAGCCATCAGCCACGCTGGACGCCGCGCAGCCCCGGGTGACCGGCGTCGTCCTCTTCCGGCAGCTCGCGCCCCGCGCCAAGCTCGACGCCTTCTTCGCCCTGGAGGGCTTCCCGACCGAGCCGAACAGCTCCAGCCGCGCCATCCACGTGCACCAGTTCGGGGACCTGAGCCAGGGCTGCGAGTCCACCGGGCCCCACTACAACCCGCTGGGCGTGCCGCACCCGCAGCACCCGGGCGACTTCGGCAACTTCGCGGTGCGCGACGGCAGCCTCTGGAAGTACCGCGCCGGCCTGGCCGCCTCGCTCGCGGGCCCGCACTCCATCGTGGGCCGGGCCGTGGTCGTCCACGCTGGCGAGGACGACCTGGGCCGCGGCGGCAACCAGGCCAGCGTGGAGAACGGGAACGCGGGCCGGCGGCTGGCCTGCTGCGTGGTGGGCGTGTGCGGGCCCGGGCTCTGGGAGCGCCAGGCGCGGGAGCACTCCGAGCGCAAGAAGCGGCGGCGCGAGAGCGAGTGCAAGGCCGCCTGAGCGCGGCCCCCACCCGGCGGCGGCCAAGGACCCCCGAGGCCACCCTCTGCCTTTGAGCTTCTCCTCTGCTCCAACAGACACCCTCCACTCAGGTCTCACCTTCGCCTTTGCTGAAGTCTCCCCGCAGCCCTCTCCACCCAGAGGTCTCCCCTATACCGAGACCCACCATCCTTCCATCCTGAGGACCGCCCCAACCCTGGCAGCCCCCCACTCAGTAGGTCTGAAGGCCTCCATTTGTACCGAAACACCCCGCCCACGCTGACAGCCTCCTAGGCTCCCTGAGGTACCTTTCCACCCAGACCCTCCTTCCCTACCCCATAAGCCCTGAGACTCCCGCCTTTGACCTGACGATCCTCCCCCTTCCCGCCTTCAGGTTCCTCCTAGGCGCTCAGAGGCCGCTCTGGGGGGTTGCCTCGAGTCCCCCCACCCCTCCCCACTCACCACTGCTCCCGCGGCCGGCCAGCCGGTGCAGCGGAAGCCAGGCCAACTGCCCCGCGTCTTCAGCTGTTTCCCATCCACCGCCACCCCACTGACAGCTGCTCCTTTGGGGGATGTTTGGCAACCTTTGTGTTACACATTAAAAATTCAGCAATTCAGTACTGCGTCCGGGTCTTGGTTACTTTTTTGTTGGCTTGTTTTAGGCTTCTCTCCCAAGCTGAGCTGTTTTGTTTTGTTTTTCCTTTTTTTTTTTTTTTTGGAAGTGGCAAACATACTTCCCAAATCCCTGCAGGACTTCTGCTTATCCTCTGCCCCCACCCCCCTAATCCTGCTGGCAACAACGTTCAGCCACTGCTTGTCTTGACCTTCAGTGTGGCTCCAAGAGGAAGATCACCAGAATCACTCAGGGAAGTTTAAAAAAAATACAGCTCCCTGGGCTACATCCCAGAGCTGTGGAATCCAAAGGGAGAAGAGAAAGTTAATTTGCGACAAGCCTCGGGATGATTCTGACACTGGACGCTCTGGCCTGAGAGGGGAAGAGGCCTTCCATCTCACCTGGGCTGGTAGCTTGTCACATCTGCCTCCGAGTACAGCCTTAGGTCCATTTCCCAGATATCAGAGACAGTGCCAGGGAAGCCAGGTGACTGCATCTTGCCTAGGCACAGAAGAGTAGGGTTGGAATGTGACGTTGTTAGCATTTGGCAGGACCAAAACCAGAGGCAAACGGAGGCAGTGGGATGGAAAGGCAGTTGATTTTGATGAAGGCTTGTTGGGAGTTCAGCTTTCTTTTGAAACTTATAATCTATACCCAGGCTAGAACAGTCTTGTGTATACACCTTCATTCATGGAATGAACATACTTGCAATAACTTTTTAGCCTCCCAGGGTAGCCTCACTTCCTAGCTGTGACTTTTCCACCCTGGTTACTGGGAGGCAGCTTCCATTTCTCCCAGACTCCTAAGGCAGTGCGTCCAATTGAACCGCAGCCAGAAACCTGTCTCCAGGGGTTATTTTTACCTCTAACTAGGACTAACTTGTTATTTTAAAATCTTTCCTTGAACCCAAGTGACAACTGAAAAGAAAGGCTATTGCCTGGTGATTTTGCTCCACCAGTTGGTTCTTACTGGTTTGAATACTAACTTGAACTGTACTCATCGACACTGAAAGGGGACGAGCAAACAGCGTCTCTAAATCTCCTGATCTCAAATATCCCCCTAATTACAAGTTGCAACAAGGCAGCTATTACACGGGGACACAGGATGGGTGCCAAACACCCATCGTCTACTCTGCTGCCTCGATTATGGTGAATTCAGGACCATCAAGGGAGGTGTGGACCGTTTTTTTCAGAAGGAGGCTGACACTTCTTGTCAATTGCATTGTGTTCTTAGTTTTGCTCTTCACAACCCTTGACCCTGTAGATGGGGGCTGAAGAGGCACCCTAGCCGACTCACTCCATTTCTATTCTGGGAATGGGATGGATAAACTATCCTATGGGTCCCTCCAGACCCAAAAAACCAAAACGAAACAAAACAAAAAAACCCAAAACAAAAAAGCAAAAAACAAACGAAAAAAAAGGAAATAATAGGAGGACAAATTACAGTTCATCATAAGGGCAAAGATATGCATATAGCATGATGGTTAACAGGTCAGACTCAGGTAGAAAGGCCCATTTGAACCCCAGCACTACCACACTCACAAACTGTGTGACCTGAACAAGTCACTTAACCTCTCTGAGCATAGGTAAAATAAGAGCATCATACCAGATTGTTTTGAAGATTAAATCAAGTGTTATTCACGAGAGGTGCATAGCATAGCATGCACAACAAATAAGGACCTAATAAGTATCTAATTAATAACAATGGCTAAGATCCAAAAAATAGCTACCTACTAATAAATAGATGGGGCTGCCGTGTAAGGCAGTGAGCATCATGCAACCAGGATTCAAATGAAGGACAGTTGCTACCTCTGAGGTTCCCGAGAAGGATTTCTGCATCCATTGAGAGACTGAATGACGTGAACTCTGCGATCCCATCTCTTGCGGAGAGGGAACCTAGGATGAAGGGAAGATTGTGGGCCATAAAGGCAGACATCTGGTTCCTGGCACAGAACCATATGTGTGCCACCAGAGCCACCCACCGGACCCCACTTGGCCCCTGGAGTCTATTTTTACTCCTCTCATCTTACAGATCTATTTTGTTAATCTCCTTATATTTGCTGTTTTGACTTCCCAGCCAGCTTGCTAATCAGTTTGCCTATTTGACTCACAGGGTTTGCATTTGTCACTGGGACTGAAACACACGCTTGTTTTGATTTCTTTTTGTAAAATTAGAAGCGTTTGATGTAATGACTCTACCTAGACACAGCTGGTAAAGTGAGAATAATGCTCAAGTTTGCACAGTTTAAACACAATGTAGACAATAATTAGAAATGCTATCTTTAGATGTTTAGGATAAGCTTTTTCTCAGAATTGCACTGATTTTTTTTCTGAGTGGGGCTTTTTAGTGCATAGATACAGAAATACTAAAAACGTAAGAAAATAGAGCAAATCAGTGAGTGCTTTGGTCAACTTGAAAGACTGCAGGAAATAAACCAACTGATTTTAGATCTGCCTTTTTTTGACTGAATGCATAAAATCTTTACATTCTCCATATTTTTCATGACTACCATATGATCAAATAGTTTTAGGTGACAGATTGCAACTGATAAGTTGCTGCAATATGCCAGAAGTCATGCTCAGCCTCCGCTTGCCCTGTGGTGAGGGTGGAATATGAAGCAAACAATAAAGATAATTAATCATCTCTATCAGGAAAACTGCCACATTTTTATTTCAGGTAACAAAAAAGATACAGTTATGATACACAATGACCATAGAATCCAATAAAGCAAGTTCTGCAAATGAATAGAAGGTACTTTTTCTTTAAATGAAACTACAAAATAGCAGCTGGTTTTAAAAACAAAGCCAATTGTTTTAGATTTAATAGGCTACCACCGACCTCTGCTAAGATCCCCAAATATATTCCTGAGCTCATATAGATTCCAGAAAGTCAAACTTTTCAATATTATGCAAACTTTCCCTATGCATCCAAAAAAATTCTCATTTAGTAAAGAGATGATAGGAAATGTAAGGCAGCATGTCCATATCTATCATTTTAAATTGCCTTCATGCTGTATCAACTTGTTTTGTTTTGGGAAGCAACCACAATATTGAGAGATGGGTCTTTCCTATTTTTTCTGCTTCTCATTTCTAACTAGATTCACTACGGAGCTCCCAGTTGCATCTCTCTGATCTATAAATTTTTCTCTGTTCAGGAAGACACCTGCAAAGAAGGGAATACATTAAAGGAGTGTGTTGGGGGCAATGCTTTGGCCTTTTGACATCCTATCTAGTCTGAAGGGATCCTCACTATTGCTAAGGAGGAGGAGTGTTTTAAATGGAGGCTTCAGAATGAAAGCAGAGGAAGAAGGTGCTCTCTTTTTCAAAAAGAAGTAGGGTACAGGCTGGGCGAAGTGGCTCACGCCTGTAATCCCAGCACTTTGGGAGGCTGAGGAAGGCAGATCACGAGGTTGGGAGTTTGAGACCAGCCTGGTCAACCTAGTGAAACCCCATCTCTACTAAAAATACAAAAATCAGCCAGGCATGGTGGTGCACGCCTGTAGTCCCAGTTACTCGGGAGGCTGAGGCAGGAGAATCACTTGAACTCGGGAAGTGGAGGCTGTAGTGAGCCAAGATCACGCCACTGCACTCCAGCCTGGGTGACAGAGTGAGACCCTCAAAAAAAAAAAAAAAGAAGTAGGGTACCAAGTCATCCACAAGGCTGTGGGAAAACAACAAAGCCAAGAGGGCACCCCATTTTTTTGGAGTGAAAACCAACAGGGGCAAAGGC
Source organism: Symphalangus syndactylus (assembly GCF_028878055.3). NCBI lineage: Eukaryota > Metazoa > Chordata > Mammalia > Primates > Hylobatidae > Symphalangus > Symphalangus syndactylus. The sequence goes on from NC_072438.2 coordinate 32,564,327, forward strand.
ATGCTGTAATTTTAAAGAGACAGAGAAGATCACCTCAGTGAGTAAGTAGCTGGTCTTTGTCATTCCTTAAAGAGGAGACAGAACTTTTCATGCCATATGGTGAACCGGGGTGCAAAGGCTCCCGGTAGGAATAACACATCAAAATATTTACTCCAACATGTGAATAACTGATAGCAGAGCCCTTTTCTAGCACTTTGCATCGTGATGGTGGTGCATGTTTGGGAGGGAGGTCACAGAAGAGGAGCAACGATGGGCAAATTAATTTAGCTTGCTTAAGATTGCCAAAAGCGGGGAGGGTCCAGCCGGCATTGAGCTGAGGCCATCAGGAGCCTCCCGGCTAGAGAGGCTTTGGGAATAGCTGTGGGAGCAAGAGAAGGAAGGGGGAGGGGAGGGGAAGGTGGGCAGAGAAGGTGTGGAAAGAGGAAGAGCAAGAGTGAGGGATGAGAAATGCCTGGTTTAGAAAAACCAATCCATTTCTACAAGCCTTAATTAAAAGAAAGACAAACGCTCATGTAAAAATCCACACCTAGAGGCTCTCAGGTACAGAGCGATCACAGGAAAGGCAGGGTGTGCAAACAAGCTTTCATTAAGAGCTTGTCAGCTCTGTTTCATTTCTCCAGACTGCTCTGCATTCTGCTGGCAATCCAGCTGGAAGGACAAACACGTCTGAATGGGCAAACAAAGGTGGGAACATTCCACCTACAAAACAGGACAGATCAGAAAGATGCCAGGGAGGGGGGATGAGATGGCCTTTTTCTGAGCAAACAACCATAGCCCCTCCCCTTAACTCCAAACTCATCAGAAACATGATTTTCTGGCTTTTTATGCAGCAACACAAAGACATGGGGTTCAGAGACAACACCATTGGTTGTCTATTCCCAACTCTCTCACACATCCCAAGATATGATCCTGTTTTGGTGTTCAGCCTTTTAGAGTCTGAATGTCTAGCGACAGGACCTTCTTCAGTTCTTAAGGGTGAATCTTGGTGAACCTAAACGGATCATGGTAATATCATCTCTCTTGCTAAGGAATGGTTACGACATTGTCATGTGGCATCATGTGACAAGGTCACATGCAACCACAGGCCCCAGGTGATCGTTCTGACCAATAAAATGTGACAGGAACTGGGTTTCTCGCTCTTGAAACACACACACACACACGTATGTGGGGAGAAACTTCCTTCTGCCTTTGAACAGGTGTTATCTGGAGCTGTTGCAGCCACCTCGTTATCATGAGAAAGCAGCTGACACAGCAGGAAGAGCAGGAAGATGGAAACCTAGAACCATGACAACTTTCTTGAATGTATAGTCCCAGAATGCCCTACTTTCGAAGTTCCTGTTATACAACATAATTCATTTCCCTACTGCTTAAGTTTCTCTTAAGTGTGGCTTGAAGCTGAGAGGACCACGACTAATGCAGGGTTATCTAGTGAAGTAGGGGACAGAATGCTACAACCTTAAACTATGATCCTAAAAAAGACAAAAGACAGCTGTAAGTAATTGCAGAAACCCCCTTTAATGTCTGTGGAACAGAAGAACCATGTTGGATGGGGAAAGCAGGGGCAGGACACATGTGTCACGTATCTATGGGGTATTATGGTTACATCTGTGACAGGATCAACTAACTTACTGGCTCTCATTTCACGTAATAACGTAAGACCCTCCCAGCTGACTACACACAGTTTAGGTTATCACCCTCTACGACTCCTGCTCCCTGCCCTGCACCCTAGATTCTCTGGGACTTACCGCAGTTTTCCTGACTCTGATGGAATGTGCTGGAGTCTATTATGAGCCCTGCTTTTCAGAAGGTGCTGAACAGGCCCTGAAGATGTACATCTTGCCGATGGTGGGTCAAAACCAGAGTTCTGCAGGCTGAGATTTTTCCTTTTATTATTATTATTATATTAAACTTGGCTGTGTTTTCCTTTGGTGGCTCTGGCATCCTATGCAGTAGTGCTGGACATTTGCAGGCAGTTAAGGCCCAGTCCAGCAGGAAGAATGATTTCTATGACTGCTGGTCTGTGCAAGCCCTCCAGCTGCGGGAGCAACTTCCCTTGAGGAGAAGTTGTGGGGGTGGGCCTGGTGGGGAGGGGGATAGGCTGGGACAGAAGGAAGGATGGAACATTGGACCCGGTGGTCAGGGGTCAATGGGATGTCCTTCTCACCAGGAGCAACAGAACGCTGACTCCAGCATGCTCCCATTTCAACTAAAGTAGTGGGAGGCCCACCCAGTGTGCATCAGACAAAGGCCTGGGTCCTTCTGGGCTGCACTTGGAGGAGGAGCAGCATAGTAAGGGATGGGGCGCCCATTCTGCTAGCAGAGTGATTCCCGGAGATGCAATCTGGGCGGGATGTATCCGTGTGGCTGGCCCCTCGTGTCCAGGTGTCACATCTTAGTGTCACGAGCCTGGTATAAACATTGAATTTTTAGGATGCATTTTCACTGACAGTCTACCACTCTGGGAACCTCTCTTTTTCCTGCAAGGAGTGCCTCTCAAAGGAGTGATTCTGGTTCTCAGACGCATTCTGAGCTTTGGGATCTAGTCTCAGGCTTTCCAGGGAAGGAAAAAGCTATGGCTGGAAGATCTTTTAGTTTTCTGCAGTGCCGGATGCCACCTAGAAAAGCTAATTTTTATCTGAAAGGAAAGAACCGGCTAGGATTGATCACGCCCTCCTTTCCCATCCCTGGATCATGTCCTTCCACGTCCCTCCTTGCCATGCGGTTGTGAAGTTGTTTTGTTTTCCTCTCTTTTTCCCATAAAAGGTCATGAGCTCTGTTTCTTGTCTTTAAGATTCCCATACCTGGTGGCACACATGAGGCAGGCTCAGCATTCTGTTGAAGGAGTAAAGAGTTTGGAAGTTCCAGGTGGTGTGGGAAACTAGACTGGCTCCCAGCAAGTAGATCTTTCCCAAACCTGAAATGGCCATACAATCCTGTATGTGAGACAGGTTGAATGCAGAGAATGGGCATTTCCAGGTTGTAGCTCTCATCTCATCTCACACAAAAAAAACAGACCACCACTGGGAGTCCTGTTCCCCAGCTTTTATGCTCACCCCTCCCAATCACTTCACATCAGTTAATTCTCCAGATTTACAAGCTAGAAAACTTCAGCTCTGACACTCAGCACACAGGCCTCAACAGGGGCCGTGGATTTCAACCCAGAGGCCCCATCTTCTCACCCTGCTTAAGGCCCCTTCCACCTGCCAGTCTGCACCATGACAGCAGGGCTGTGGGTACAATGCCAAGCACACCCATGCCAGGCAGTCCTACCAGGCCCTGATTTGATGGGGTGCAGCCATTCTGCTCAATTACACCTTCCTCTCCAGCTGCCTAACCTTGACCAAGATGGGGACCTGATTAAAAACCCCATCAGTTTCTAGCTCTTCCTGTAATTTTGATTGATAACATTAAATGCTAATACAAAAACATCTTATCTCTGATAAAACAAAAGCTGACAGAAAGACGGATGCTGAAAACCAGCCATATGGTGGACACGATTCCTGGGCCTGGCCCTGTTCACAGTAGCGCTCTCTGGCAGAAAAGAGTTGACACTGAGAAGCTTGAGGACCTACATTTAATAAATCAAACTGTACTGGCATCATCAGAATATTCACAGTTTGCAACAGGATCAGTGCATTTTCTCACTTGCAGACTCGGAGGCGTTTCAGGAGAAGGCGACTTGGGCGCGCCGTTCCGATGCTTCATTCTTGACCCTCTCTGGGGCTTTCAATGTGTCATTGTGTCAGATCCCTCTCCCCTTCAGGTTTTCACAGTGCTCCTCGTGCCTCTGCCCTCTGGGATCCCTTTGCCATCTTCCGGTGTGGAAGCTTCAGCTGCTGGCTGGCTGGCCTCGAAGGAGTCCAGGTGAGATTTACGGAGCTCCCCCTGGATGGCCAGGCCTGGTGGGGTTGGCCCCATCTCACTCCTCTGACCCTCCATGGGACTCTCTCTTCTGACCTCTTCCAGTTCTGCAGCTGCCTGTTCCTTTGTCAGTTTAATTATTTCCCTTCCAAGGCTGTTTACTTCTTCCTCAGAAGGTAACTGGGGTAATGAAGGATGAAAGAGCTTGCATTGGTTCCCGCGACTCTGATTTGCTGGGGAGTTGACAGCGGGCCTCCCAGCATCCTCAGGCGCTGTCAACACCTCAGCAGCGGCACAACTTTCATCTCCTTCTTGCTTCTGAGCCTCCCCTGAAAACAGAACGAGGACAGCATTAAACCTCTGTCAGCAAGTCAGCCCTCACCACCCCTCTTCTGCCAACCTCCCGCCCAGCCTACCAGCACAGGGCCTCTGAAAAAGGAGCAAGACTTTTTTGGCTCCCTGTGCAGGTCACTGGAGCCGAAGGGGAATACAGGACCCAGGTGAAACCAGCGAGCATGCATTCTAGTGATTCCTGCATTATTAACAGAGGGCAAGGGAGCACTTGGGCCATGTCATAATCCATCCTTTCCAGGCACCTGGTTAGCTTCTGTTCCATTCTCTAATGGCCGCTCCTTGTGCCCATTAAATATTTAAATTGAGGATGAAGGTTTTGTTGGTTCTGTAGCTCAGAGCCAGGGCTTGTTAGTAATGAAAAAAGGTTCCGGCTGCATTGAGGGTGGGAAGCAGAAGGATAGTTCAGGAAGGATTTAGTGCCACCCCTTCTCCACGATTCTCCATCAGTATCTCATTCCTTAATGCAGACACCTGGTGTTCCTCAATATCAAATAAATTATATGCAAATACAGCTTCTAGCTCCCTCCCCTGTTGAGTTGTTGTCCCTAAACCACTTCTCTATAGGATGGAAATTCTAGCACTGCAACAGGAAGGGCATGGGAGAGAAGGGGGAGCCCTAAAGTGCTGACGTCCAGCCTTCATTTCCCTACTCACTTGCTTTGTGATCAGGATAGGACTCTCTGATGCCCCTTCTGGACCTAACCAGCAATGGTTACTCTGCATACGTGGGGAGCAGCATGGTGGAGCCAGCTCTTAGTACCTGGGCATGTGCATTCATTCAACAACAGACATTGAGTTTCCCCAGAAGCCAATCTCTTCTCAGCCCTCAGGCTAAACAGTGAAGAAAGGTATGACAAAGCCACAATGGGTCTGGGTTTAGCCTGGGCACAGGTCCTGGACCAGGAATGAGGGGCCCCCAGGAACATTTTCTGGTACCCCTGAATGGAACCACAGCAGAACCCTACTGTATTGGGGCTTGCTATCAGATATGTGCAGGTATGTTTTCAGGCTGTAAGTTGGAACTTGGGGAGATAGAGAACTGCAGCAGGTTAGAAAGGATGTGGAGCATCATCTGGCCATGCCATTTTCCTGCTTAAAACCTTCTGCTGGAGCCTTGTCACTTTCAGGATACATTTCCTTTCGCTTAGGCCCTTACAAGGTCCCGCTGATGTGCTCCTGTTTCACTCTGCAGCCTCATTTCACACAGTTTCATCACACGTGTCCTCCCAGCCATGTCACGCACCCATTAGGTCTCCACATGCACTGATCAGTTTCTCTCCTGTCTTAAATAAATCCTCCCAGCTAATGCTTATTGGGTGCTTTTCCACACTAGGCACTGCGCTAAACATTTGACATGTTTATCTCATTCTAAATTTAAGTCCATGAGAACAGGAGCCTCATCTGACTCATCCAGTGTCTGACACATTCTAAGCATTCAAAAATATTTAAAAAATAGTTCCCTTTCTTTTATAAATGGAAGTATAATATACATAAAGAGAAGTGCACAGAACTTATGTATCCAGCTCAATGAATTTTCACAAAGCGAACTCACCCATATAACCAGGATGAGAAACGAAATATTACCAACCCCTGCAAACACTTCCAAGTCCAGGACTCCTGGACCCCCTTTCCAGTGCCTTTTCTGCTGCCAAGGATAACCATTAGCCTATTTAAAATGCTAAAATGAGATCTGCCTGGTCCTTGAACTTTATATCCAGGAATCTTACTGTGCTGGGTCCTTTCGCTTCACATGATGTTTGTGAGATTTACCCACAAAGATTTACCCATTTATGAGTACGGAATTTGTTCATTTGAATGCACCACAATTTCCAACAGGTATGTAAATGTTGAATGAAAATGGGCAAGAGAGAAACAGAAAAAGAGATAGAAACTTTGAGAGCAGACATATTAAACGATTCACACCATCACTCAAAATTGCAGAAATCTAAGTCCCAACAAAATGTATTTTTTCCTCTATCAGAATGGCAAAAATGAAAAGGTTTGACAAAGCTCAGTGTTGAGAAGGATGCAGGGAAACAGGTACAATCATACATTAATAAAGAAAATAAAAATTAGTAAGACTCTTTTATAGGCCAGATATTTCAAGATACATTGTTCTTAGATACACACTACAACACTGTTTTTAAAAACAGAAGTCTGGAAAACTCCAAGTGCTCATCAACAGGGGATTATGTATACAGATTTACTTGCCAAGTTGCGAGATTCTTTCTGATAATATGCACTAAAAATTGTAGGTTGTCTCTGGAAAGCAGACTGAGGACCGCAGCAAGAAGCAAGGGTGGAGGAAGACTTTAAGCTTAATTTTCCACTTTTCTGTGCTATTTATATTTTTTAACATGTGCTGTATTCCTGTTTTATAAAACAAGATATGCAACCTCCAAGATTCTACCATCCATTATCACCTCATCTTTCCTTTGCTACACTGATCTGTAGAGCTAGGAACCCATATCCACTGCTTCCACTTCCCAGTGCTGATTCATACCTTTGATCCTTCAGGCTATCCTGAGTACCCCCTGCCTGTGAGGTCTACATCCCCCTCCCCACCCTGCAGCATACTTTCCCATTAGCCACATGCTCCTCGCAAGCTGTTTCTCCCTGTAGTCTCTCCTTCAATCTAGTTCTGTGAGCATGCTGTATTCGTTCCCTATGGCTGCTGTAACAACCACAAACGTAGTGGCTTAAAACAAAACACATTCATTCCCTTATAGCTCTGGAATCAGAAGTCCAAAAAAATTTCACTGCGGCTGGGCACAGTGGCTCACACCTGTAATCCTGGCACTTTGGGAGGCTGAGATGGGCAGATCACCTGAGGTCAGGAGTTTAAGACCATTCTGGCCAACATGGCAAAACCCTGTCTCTACTAAAAATACAAAAATTAGCCAAGTGTGGTAGTGTGTGCCTGTAATCCCAGCTACTCAGGAAGCTGAGGCAGGAGAATCAATTGAACCCGGGAGGTAGAGGTTGCAGTGAGCTGAGATTGTGTCAATGTACTCCAGCCTGGGAGAGAGAGCGAGACTCCGACTCAAAAAAAAAAAAAATTCACTGGGCCAAAACCAGGGTTGTGCTCCCTTGGAGGCTCTGGGGCAGAATCCATTTTCTGCCTCTCCCAGTTTCTGATGGCTGCCAGGATTCCTTGGTTTGTGGCTGCATCCTTCCAATCTCTGCTGCTGTGGTCACACTGCCTCTTTTTCTGTGTGTGCACAATCTCTCTCCTGCCTCCCTCTTGAAAGGATACATGATATTGCATTTTTGGCCCACATGGATAATCCAAGATAATCTCCTAATCTCAAGATCCATAAATCAATCATATCAGCAAAGTCATTTTGCCATATAAGGTAACATTTACAGGTTTCAGGGAATTGGACCTGAAATCTTTGAGGGTCAGTATTCAACCTCCTACATATGCCTTCCCAGTTGCCTTTGTTGATTCTGACATTTCCTTCTGGCCCCTCTGAGGGCATTTCCCCCAGTGATCTGCCATCTGTTTCTCTTCATTCATTCTCACCCATTAGCTATCACATGACCTTAATTTCTGCCTCTGAGTACAGCTCCCAGATCTATATTGATGGCTCTGCTCGCTTCTTGTAGAAGTTACAGACCCATGTTTCTGGCTGCCAATAGGATCCTCTACCTGGAAAATCTGCTGGCACTTTCTAGAAGATAGTTTTCCCCCACAGAGTCCCTCTTGTTTGCAGTTTCAGTAATGCTTCATAGTCACATGGGCTTAAGACCTTGAAGACCAGTCAATGCCAAGTCCTGTCTTTGTCCCTCTGTATTAGTCTGTTTTCATGCTACTAATAAAGACATACCCAAGACTGGGTAATTTATAAAAGAAAGAGGTTTAATGGACTCACAGTTCCACATGGCTGGGGAGGCCTCATAATCATGGCAGAAGGCAAAAGAAGAGCAAAGGGACATCTTATATGGCAGCAGGCAAGAGAACGTGTGCAGAGGAACTCTTATTTATGAAACCATCAGATTTTGTGAGACTTATTTGCTACCAAGAGAACAGCATGGGGGAAACCACCCCCATGATTCAATTATCTCCACCTGGCCCCACCCTTGACATGTGGAGATGATTACCATTTAAGGTAAGAGTTGGGTGAGGACACAGCCAAACCATATCACCCTCAGTGCTATAGACTGAATGCTTGTGTCCTCCCAACATTCATATTGAGGCCCTAATCCCCAGTGTGATGGTATTTGGAGGTGAGGCCTTTGGGAAGTACTCAGGGTTAGATGAGTCATTAAATGGGTTCCTCATAATGGGATTTGTACCTTTACATGAAGAGAAAGGGACCAGAACCCCCTCTTTCTCTGCCGTTTGAGGATACAGCAAGAAGGCCGCCATCTGCAAAACAGGACGAAGGCCCTCCTGAGTCACAGAATCTCTTAACACCTTGATCTTGGACTTCCCAGCCTCTGGAACTATGAGAAATAAATGTCTGCTTCTTGTTGAAAACACTCAGTCTATGGTAGTCTGTTACAGCAGCCTGAACTGACTAAGACATGTTCCTTGCATCTGCCCACTCTTCTCCTTGCCCAATACCAAACATGGCTTGGATTTCTAAGGTTTCTAGATAAATTGCTGAGGCATGTTTCCCCAAGGTTCAGCTGGATGTGACTTTTAGACCATCCCCTCAGCCAATGAACAGGTAAGCATTCAGAAGGCAAGGGCAAACCATGCCCAGTGTTTCTGGAACTCAGACCCTGGCAGGTGACAGGTATGTGGTGACAATTTATAGGATGAATTTACAAGGATTATTTATATAATTTAGAAAAAATGTGTATTTAAAAACACATAAGTCTAAGCATGTGGTTAGATACTTTAGGTTAAATATAACCTAAAAAGGGCCGGGCACCATGGCTCACACCTGTAATCCCAGCACTTTGGGAGGCTGAGGCAGGTGGATCATGAAGTCAGGAGTTCAAGACCGGCCTGGTTAACATGGCGAAACCCCGCCTCCACTAAAAAAATACAAAAAATTAGCCAGGCACGGTGGCGCACGCCTGTAGTCCCAGCTACTCAGGAGGCTGAGACAGAAGAATCGCTTGAGCCCAGGAGGCAGAGGTTGCAGTGAGCCAAGACCAAGCCACTACACTCCAGCCTCAGCAGCAGAGCTAGACTTCATCTCAAAAAAAAAAAAAGAAAAAAAAAATATATATATATAAAACCTAAAAAGGAAATATAATCTAACAAGTTTGAATTAAAATGGAGCTTAGAATTTCTGCAACATGTAACAATGTTATCACATCTGTGATCCATTCTAATTTTAATACAACATAAAAGTATTGATACGACATAAAAGTATTGATTGATATGCATGGTATGTAGTGTTGAACATTTCTTAATTACATAATTAAATAAACTTTTGAGCATTTATTAACCAAATGTTTAAAAGTTTTAAAATGACTGAACCTTGGTAAAAACTCTGAGAAGCTCCAGAAGAAATGAACGAGTGAAATCAGAGGGACTTTAAGACTAAAATGAAACTACCAAGATGAAGGGTGGAGCACAAGGAAGAGAAAATGATCCTAGACAGAAGCAGCGATGGGATAACAAACATCAGTATCAACAGGGAAGAGGACTGTGGGTTTCAGCTGAGTAAAGTGGGTCCTGGCTACTGTTGCCACACCCTATAGCTCTAATTCTCCCGATACAAATTTGCTTTTCACATTCAAAATAAGTTTCCATTTCCTTTAGCCTTTTTGATGACCATAGACAAATCCCAGGGACAGAATTTTGACCAAATCTACTTTATGCTTTCTGAAGCCTGCATTTAGTCACAACTATGTTTATTCTCCTAAGAATTCACCAGCCTCAGTAAGCATTGTATCTGCAAAGGAGACCATTACTTGTGCTCACAATGAAATACATGAATATAATAAAGCAAGCCTTGATTTTTAAAAAAATAGCTATTCAGATCTGTTCATACATACCAGGATAAGGCATGCTAGTTCTTGATGCGCAAATGTTAGATGTGTGAATAAATCAAGCCTTGATTTTGAAAAAAACAACTATTCAGATCTGTTTAGCCAGGATGAGGTATGTTGGTTTCTAATAGGTTCCTTTGATTCTAGTCTCCTCCTGCACTAATCCAACCTATTGGGAGACAGGAACCTTTCCTAAAGCTTTGCTACCCAAAGTGTGGTTCATGGACCAGCAGTGGCAGCATCACCTGGGGACTTATTAAACGTGCAGGGTCTCAGGCCCTACTCCAGAATTACTGGTTCTGAATCTTCACTTTAATAAGATCCTGGGTGATGTGGGTGAACACTTCAGTTTGAGCAGCACTGCAAGCTCAAAGCACAAATCTCACCATGTCTTTCCCCAGCTATACATCATTTAAAGGCTGCCAGTGTCTTGGGAACAAAGTCTAAGCTCATAACCTGGCATTCAAGGCCTTCCATGACTCAACATCCATCTACATTTCTACCTGGCAAACCAACTCCTCCCCTTGTTCCCTCTACTCCAGCCACACTGAGCCCTTCATGTCACCCACCCCTGTCCCCAGCACCTATACTTAGAAAGTTGATTCCTCCATGACTATCATTCTCTCTTGTATGTCCCAGGGATGAACTTCAAGAGTCAGCTCCACCTCCACATCTTCCATGATGCCTATTTGATTAAATCTGGCCAGAAGTAATATTCCTACCTTAAATATAGAAACTTGCCTGATTAATTTTTTCACCTTGTTCCATAGTGGGGACTCAATAATAAATAGCTTATTACATGTTTGAATATATGAACAATATACATGAATGCATGAATCCATGAAAATATTAGTACATATCTTTAAATGTAATTCGTTAATATATGAAAGCAATCCTTGAATTTATGGTATTCATTTAAGGTTGTATTCAGGTTGCTACTCTAAAAGTTCTTAAAACGGTACTTTTGAAAAAGAAAGATAAAGATTTCTGACTTGCACAAACATTTATCTACATCTAAGGTAGCTCAGGGAAGCAATCACATAATTTTCACACTCACAGATGAAAATTTTTGTAGTTGTTATACAGGGGACATGAGAAACAGCGGGTCAAAATGAGCAGGTTTCCAGCATGGTGGGGAGGCTCTATTTAAAAGGAGTAAATTACGGTACTTTCAGCAGCTAAATTTTTCACCAACGTGAGACGAATACACTCCTTCTGGAAATTACTCTTATGAAATTACTTCTTCCAGGACACTTAATAGTATATTCCAGTGCCCCTGAAAAATTAATTAACCTTACTCATAACAACCTAACCCCTAAACCATCTGTGGTGTGTTTTTACTGTAGGTCAGGTTAATCTTCTCTACCTTAATTTATATCTAAGTGAGGGTAGTCTAAATTACACAGGCGACTTTCAGTTGCTGGTATTTTGCCTTGTGCCATTTCGTTAGATGACATTCTGCTCATGTCCAAAGGTATGAGTCTCTTTTAATATGGTAAACCTCTGAGATTAGCAGGGAGAACTTTTTAACTTTTTAAGCAGTGGGTGCAGGGGGGTGCGTGTGGGGCCAACACTGCAGTCCTCATTAGAGATTAAAACACAGCCACAATAAGAGGCATGAACTCAGGCTGTAATCCTACTCTGTTTACTTTTTCTGAGAAAGCCTAGATTTTCAGAGCCTCAGGACCACAGAGCTACAGGAGCCAGGATCTAGGACTGGACTGTAAGTCAACAGCAGGATTTACCAACCCACTCCCCCATTTTTTTCAAATTTAAATTTAAATTTTTAATTTAATTTTTTTTTTCTTTGAGACAGGATCTCACACTGTCCCAGCCTGGAGTGCAGCGCCACGATCACAGCTCACTGCAGCCACAACCTCCTGGGCTCAAGGGATCCTTCTGCCTCAGCCTTCCGAGTATCTGGGACTACAGGCATGTGCCACCACGTGCAGATAATGTTTTAATTTTCTTTTTTAGAAATGAGGTCTCACTATGTTGCCCAGGCTGGTCTCAAATTCCTGGCCTCAAGCAATCCTCTCACCTCAGCTTCCCAAAGTGCTGGGATTATAAGTATGAGCCACCCTTAGACTGCTTTTTTTTTAATCCAAAAGATACCCCCAAATTATACTCAAGTCATTATCAGGAGACAAAAAAAGGTTACTAAAAATGTCACAAGCATTGAGCTATCACTGGGACCTCTGGTTACTTGCTGTGGGAGCAAAATCCTCCTTTAAAGATTCTAGAATCTTAACTCTTAAGCTGTGGGCGTTTTATTTTTAAGGATAGACACATAGCATTGCTATTTCTACAAAAGATTTCTGAACCAGCCAAGAGTGGGAAAATATTAAAAATAATAGTAATTATTCAGTGTTTTAGCAAACAATTATTAATACTTATTATTAATAATGATACACATCAATGATGAGGATGCAATCAACGGCTACAAAAGCATTATGACACAAATAGTGTGGAAAGAAAAAATTATTTCCTCTAAAAGATAAAGAAACAGTATCCTCTTTGTTAAAAAAATTGCCAATCACCCAAAAATGTGTCCCCCACTCCCCACTGCCACTGGCCCAAAGAGGCGATTCATCTTGCTTTGCTAGTTGCTCTCTGATAGGCTTTGTCCTCCCAAGCACGCGCTGCTTTCTGTTGGAATTGATCACAGATGCGACAGTGATGAGGCCATCCTGGACGCTGACAGCCACGGCATAAACGCTTCCTTATTCCCACCCAGCGCTGTCGGAGGATGGGGTAGGAACAATGAGAGCTAATGATGCAACTCTGGAAGCTATCATTTTGAATCAGTCCACGACTTACACCGCCCTTGTAAAAATCAAGCCAGGTTCATGCTCCATTTCAGGTTAGCAGGCCCAGGTCCACCCCGAGGCTCAGCAAGCCCAGAACAGACAGAAGGCTTTGGATCTCCATGTGGACATTGGATCCTGGCATGGCATAACCACCAGCCAAGACATGCTCCAAACCACACAGGGGGTCATGGTGTTCCAGGCGAGCCTTACAAGCAGCCACATGAGGCTGGCTGCAAAGACCCAGCCTTGCTTTCTGGCTGGTGCGGAACCAATTAAAGTCAGGGTCTCTCTCTAGAAATTCTCCCCACATGTACTTGGGGGGTAACCTTTCTGTTCAAATCCCAGATCTGTCCAGGCTTCTACCACTCCATGCACTATTATGGTCCTATGATTAGGCTCTCAAACCTGTTGGCTCATCTGGGTCTTCTTACCCAGTGATAAGAAATGGTCTTCTTACCACTCCATGCACTATTATGAGTGATTTAAAGCAACAACTATGCATTATTTTTCACGAGTCTTTGGGTCAGATGGGCGGTTCCGGTTCTGCTAATCCAAGCTCAGCTCAGCAAGACTCCCTCATCCATATGCAAGAGAGAGCTTGCAGAGCCTAGCTTAGATTAGCAAAACCAGCCATCTGACCCAAAGACTCATGAAAAACAATACATAGTTGTTGCTTTAAGTTCTACATTTTGAGTTGGTTTGTTACCCAATAATAGCTAACTGATACAGCTGGTTAGTCCACTTAGCTGAGGGTACAGTTTTTAGGGCAGACAATCATGAGGTTGGAAAGGTAGGCTAGGCCAGGCTGCAGAGATGAGAAGTTAAGTGCAAGACAGTGGAGAGCCACTTGGGATTTTTGAGCATGGCACAAATGTGATGAAACGGTACTCCAAAAACTTTATTCTATGGTAGCAGGATGAAGGTGGGAATAAAGCAAGGAGAGTCAAGGAGGATGGAAAACCAGGAGAGGAGCCCTCCCGACAAAAAAATGAGGGCCTGAACCATGCCAGAGGTGATAGGTCTCAAGGTGTGAAAACTCTGCAGAAAGAGTTGAGTGAAAGACCACATGTAGATGGAGATGGAAGGTTGACAGTGGTTGATGGCTCCAAGGTTTTGAGCCTGAGAAGCTGAGAGGGTGACAAAAAAAGAAGGAAGAAAGCAGGAAGAGTTGGTGATGTCATGCTTGAGAAGTCCACAGAGTATTCAGGGCAAGGGAAGTTGGGGCTCTGGGAAATGTGGAGTGTAACTCTGCAGATGGAACCTTGTGGGGGAAAAATACTTTGAGAGTATTTTTATGGAGGTAATGATTAAAGGCATGAGTCTGAGCAAGAGAAGATGGAAATATGGATGTATATTGTTTATCTATTGCTGTGTAATGAATTACATCAAACCTAGCAGCTTAAGACTCAGAAGTCTGAAAACAGTTGAGCTGGGTGGTTCTGGCTAATGGTCTCTCATGAGGCGCCCATGAAATGCTGACCAGGGCTGTTGGCATCTGAAAGCTTGACTAGGGCTGGAGAATCTCCTTCCAGGATGGCTCACTCAAGTGGCTGATGGCTGGAAGCCTCAGCTCCACACCACATGAACAGTGTGGATAGCTGCTTGAGTGTCCTCATGATATGGCTGTCAGCTTCCTCCAGAGTAAACAACCCGAGAGAGAGCACAAGGGACAAGTCTCATGTCTTTTATGACCTTGCTGTAGAAGTCACATACCCTCACTTCTGTATTCTACTAATCAAACAGACTGATCCTGATACAACATGGAAGACGGTTACACGGGGGCATGAATACCAAGGGGTAGGGGGAGCATTTGGTGCATTCTCAGAAGCTGGATGCCACACTAGGGGTGGCAGAACAAGGCAAGCAAAACTTCAAAAGATATGAAGTTTGTTGGGGAGACAAGACTCCCACATGGGAAGAGATCAGGTTCTCAAACCTGTTGGCTTATCTGGGACTCTATATGGGTCTTTGATCCCTTCCAGAACACCCTGCCTCCAGAACTGTCTATCTGGTAAAGGAGGAGCTTTTCTCTCTATTCTACTGCTTCGCAGACTTCCCATATACCAGGCAATGTGCCAAGATTTCCCTGAGGTAGACATGATCATGTCACTGTTTTAAAGGAAAGGAAACTGAGGCTGAAGTCTCCAGCCCAAGTTCTCATAGCCAATGTGATGTGGACCTGGCCATGAACCCAGGTTGTCCAACTCCAGGGTCCTCACTCTTCTTTTTTATTTTTTGAGACAGAGTCTTGCTCTATTCCCCAGGCTGGAGTGTGATGGCACAATCTTGGCTCACTGCAACCTCTGCCTCCCGGTTCAAGTGATTCTCCTGCCTCAGCCTCCTGAGTAGCTGGGACTACAGGCACGCCCCACCACACCCGGCTAATTTTTGTATTTTTAGTAGAGACGGGGTTTCACCATGTTGGCCAGGCTAGTCGTGAACTCCTAAGCTCAGGTGAAACACCCACATCCACCTCCCAAAGTGCTAGGATTACAGGTGTGAGCCACTGCACCTGGCGAAGGGTCCTCACTCTTAACCTCTCTGCCACCATGCCTAGAGAGCAGGGGCCTGCATGCTGCAGTTAAAACCTCCCAACGAGATGAACCTACATAAGCAACAAGAGGAAATCTGAGGAATGTCCCAATGATGCCAAAGCAGCAGCACAAAGGGGAAGTGGAAGAGACCAATGTCCATTGAGCCACTCCTCTGTGGCAGGCACAGTCCAGGTAAAGATGGAGAAATCGAGGCGTGCTTACCATCCTTGGGATCTGCTTTGTTCTCAGTGGGCTGCTCGACAAACTTCAGCAGTGGGGATCTCGACCTCTGTCCACTAGGAAGAGTGGGGTCGCTAAACAGTATGGTGTCCTTGCCCCCTGTTGCAAAAAAGGGGAAAATGGATGTCTTATATCATCAGTGGAGTTGGGTTACATTTAGTCCCACACACTTAATCGGCTCAGGGCTGGCTGCCCACAGACACTACCATTGAAGGGAAGCCTGCTATGACGGCTGACATGCTCCATACTTCTTTACACTATTGCACCACCCTAGCCCTAACCCTTGCACACACACACACACACACACAAAATCCTTATCACTAATTTAGTATTGAATTATAGGCCATTTTTTTCCTTCCTCTCACTGCTTGATGTATATTCATCTTGCTTCCCTAAGTGGACCGCAGATTCTTGGAGGGGGTGATAAGCATGTCTAGAATGCCTGGTACAGAACTGAATTCACAAAGTCATTGCTCAAAAGGGTACCAACACATCAATGGGCTGATTACTGGAAGAGACACTGATTCTTCCCAGGTGTTGGTAAATGAGAGAGTTGGCAATTCTTTGATGTCATTGGAACTCTGCAACTGGAGAGTTGGCTATGATTTGACTCCTACTTTGGGAAAGAATGAAGAGGAAGAGGAGGAGGAGGAGGAGGAGAGAAACAATGTATTGTGTCTTTTTCCACCATTCAGTAGTTAAATGGAGACACAAAAAACAATGAGCAGACAGAACAGACTGATCTGATTTATACTAGAAGAGGCTCTTTTTCCCTTTACTTTCGCCATGGTTTGAAAACATCATAACACGATTCTTCATCATAACATCCTTCACCACTGCAGGAGGCCAATGCTATTGCCATGACATAAACTGTATCAGATCTGGGGAGCTGCCACTCTTTCCTGTCCTCCCACTTTGTATCTATGTGGAGCCCAGAGATAAGAACAAACAGCCACAGCATAAAATTCATTCAGCCAGGTCCCCAAAGCTAATTTCATCCTTTAATATTTGTTTTGTACTAATTGAATTTTCTATTTCAATTGACTATTCTAATCAGAAAAGTTCAAGGAAAGGTAGATAATGCATTTCTACTTATTTACATGCAGGGACGACATAACACACTGCTGATATTAGCCACAAAAACAGATATTTTAGATAGAACATACTCCCAAATCCTACTGAAACATTGTAGCTCAGGCCTTCAGGCAGCAAAAAGAAAAAAGGAAATAATTGTTATTGCATAATAGCCATTTGAAGTTGTACCTAGACCAAACAAAACCATAGAAAATTCTCGGCATTTGTTCACTCAAGTAACTTCCATCTTTTAATATAAATTGTAGAAATGAAACAGTGAGAAATTTCACCAAGTCATTTTGAGAAAAAAAAATAAAAACCCCCGTACATGCACAGAAATGGCAATCTCACTGTATGAATACATGATCAATTTGCCGAACTGTGTTGAAATTCAATGCAATAAAAGAAAGGCCTTCCTAGAAGATGAGGTTTTAACAGCATCAAAAGATTCTTGTGCAGAAATGGTATCATTCAAATCCGCAGGACTGTACTTGGCAGTTATTAGTTCTGTCAGGTCTTTTGACAATAAGTTCAAGGAATCACTGCTAAAAATTCCAATTTATGAAACACACATCCAGGCAACCTAAGGCAGTGATTCAGGTTTACATTTCGGAAAATGTATTGTTGTCCACCTGCCTCCCTGTGCTGACTTTTACTTATCGTTCATTCCAGGGAAGCATCCATATGATTCAAGGATGAAGGAGACTGGTTTGTGCAGTAAATAAAACTATAGGTACAACATGGTTTCCAGGGAAAGGGGAGATGGTGGAAATGGCAAATACAAGTTTCTGAAGAGTAAAAAGTCAATGGGGAATGGCTGACTGGGGTCTCACAAAAGGAGTATTTTACCAAGACAAGTGGGATAAATACAGCTAATTAAAGTAGAATATCAGAGCTTCCAAACACAGTGTACAACTGGAAAAAAAAATCACAGGAAATTCAGATTTTCAGGCTAAGTATAAACGGGATGGGGGAAGGAAAGAGAAGGAGGTGGTGGAGTACATTTTGGGTTAGAACAATTGTTGGTTTTTATATTTATTTTTAGTACTGGTGATTAAATTGGACAAATCTTTGTATGTTCTTAGATTCAATTTTAGGACTGGTGATTAAATTGCACAAATCTTTATTAAGTTCTCATATTAACTTTTAGGGCTGATAATGAAATTGAACAAATTGAATGGATCTTTATAGGATATCTACAGATTAAAAGAAAAGAAACAATTCACTACATTCACAAAAGTTAAAAAAAATACAGACACAGTGACAATTTCAGAATTCAGGTTTGCTAAACTTCATAGGTCCACAGATGAGACCCTGAATATTTATTGCATTTTTCTGATTCTACCCCCACCCTGCCATGTAGTTTCTAAATTTAGAACACTTGTAGATTTTTTCAGCAATGATCTACTTTAAATAAGGTAGAATAAAAGGACTT
Organism: Symphalangus syndactylus; assembly: GCF_028878055.3. Taxonomy (NCBI): domain Eukaryota; kingdom Metazoa; phylum Chordata; class Mammalia; order Primates; family Hylobatidae; genus Symphalangus; species Symphalangus syndactylus. The sequence goes on from NC_072438.2 coordinate 32,582,590, forward strand.
TAAAAAGGTAGAAGACTCTTGCAAATTATGTGGGAGCTTCATTTCTTAAAAAAAAAAAAAACAAAAAAAAAAAAACAAAAAAAAAAAAAACAAAGGAAAATAGTTTTCATGAAGTTCTGTTTACCTGGAAGACTCCACAAACCAGAAACTTCCAGAGTTCTTAATTTTTTTTCCAGCTCAGCCACCCGATTCCCTAGGATTCTGAAAAAAGGGGAGAAAATGACAATCGATTACTGAGCATCCTGTCAGCCCCCAGCCCTGGGAATCCCACTGGTGCCCTAGTAGAAAAGTGTTGAGATTTATGATACATGCTAAAAACGGAGCATTTGTATGTATGTGTGTGTAAATAATATGTGCTCTATTGAAAGTGCATATACAAACAGAAAGTACAGTGAATGATTAAAAACAATACTAAAATGCCACAAAAGTGAGTCCTCTCCCAAAAGGTAGTTTTCCTGGGAAGCTAAATGATGACTCCACCGCTGCCCAAATCATTTGATGGAATTTCTATTTGAGAAATGCTCATTGCAAAGATGACAATAAATTTTGAATACCCTTAATAATATCACACCTTGATTCTTGGAGGGTGGATCTGATTTTTGGAAACAACCAGGTCTAAAAAATAAGATGGATAGACATGCTTGGTAATGTTGTTTTGAGTCAATACATAACACCATCAGCCTTCTTAGACCCATGTCTTACTGATGTCCACATTCTTGATATTTAGCACAATGCCTGATACATGGGAAGTATTTGATAAATATATCTGATTAAATAAATGCCTTTCTTTTTTCATGACTCATAATTAGCTATAGGAAGAATGAAAAGAGATATTTCAAAAGAGTTTTCAGTAATTGCAGAATCATTAGAATAATTACATTGTTTTCCAAGGTGACCATTCTGAGTCACTAAGATATGTAAGTTCTAGAATGTGTGTATTTGAAAAGACCATACTGTTTACTTGGAAGCCAAACTTTCACTACATGCATGGATAGACATGTGGGCATACATACTCTCACATCACTCTATAAAAAATTAAATATAGTTGGGAAATGATTTAATAGTCCTCTAAAACTTGAATCACTTTCCATTGGACTGGAAATTGAAAAACCAGTCTTTATTTTATTTGGGGGATTTTCTTGGCACTGCTGTGCTAAAATAATGTGGAAATCACCTTAACAGCAAAGTTTCAATTCCTTTCAGCAAGATAAATCAGAACACTAGAATTATTCTCCTATTTCTCTTTATATTCCAGAGATAGCTACACACACCCACATACACACAGAGGCATGAATATGTATATATCTGCACATATATATGGCTGTGGATTTATCCTTGTTTTACCTGAATTGACTTGTACCATCTTAATTAATATTCCCTTTGAGTTCACAGAAAACTCTGGAATTATTCTATGTGGTTTTCTTCCATCTAGGTACTTAGAGCTTTTCTTTTCTTCTTTTCCCTAAGTCTTAAAATTATGCATAGTCTTTATCAATTACTTTCCATTTTCATTCCATTTGTTGGGTCTCTTTTGCTTTCATGTCCCTGACCCTTCAATAGACACTATCCTTTGTAATCTTGCTTTCCATATTTTGCTCAGACCTTCTGATCCAAGCTCTCTTTTCACCAGCTGATGAGTTTGAGATGCAATCACAACAGTGTTCAAGTTGATGCCTGTTTCTTAACGAGATCAGATCATCTGTAGGCGGCTGCTTCTTGGAAACAAAAGATAAGGCTTAACTCTTCTGTGGAGGTGGAGGGATGCCGTCTGAGCAGCATTCGAAGGTGTGCTGAAAAGATATTGGGTTATATTTTTTCTGATGTTTCAGGATAACACAGCCATTTCTCTCAGAAATGGAACGAAGTGAATTTCCTGGTGTCCCCAGCAATCTACTTTCAGGGCCCCTGCCTAAGTTTGTCAGTGCTTTCTTCTCTGACTTGACACTTATCAGCATGTGATGCAGGGCTGGAGGTAGTTAAATGGACTCAGTAGAAGTTATGACAGTAGAAATAATAACAATAGTACCACCACCAACAATAGCAGCTGCATTACTGTTAACAGTCAACTAATCTTTCCTGAGTCCTTAATACACATCAGAGGCCATGCTGAACACTCACCTCATTTGTGTTATCTCATCTAACCTGGCAAAAACCCTGTGGTATACATGGTATTGTTATCCTCCTTTTACACGTGGACACTAAGAGAGGTTAAGCAACTTGCCCAAGCATGCACAGTTTATCTCAAAGTTCTGTCTTTCCCCAGCCGCCAGCAATCTCATCCACCATACTCCCCTCTTCCCATTATGAAGCTGAGGAACAGAAGTTAGTTAACTTGACCAAAACCATAGGCAAGACTCAGCTGGTGGTGAGGCTGTATCGGAATGTAAGCCTGGACTTGCTTCTGAAGCACATGCTCTTAACCAATACCCCATAATGGCACTTTAAAACCAACCTTGTCACATTCTTTCTCATGTCTGCATGAAGTGCTCCTTAAAAACTGTTCATGTTGAAACATGGATGTGCCCAGAGTTGCCTTGCAAAATACAAGCCACAATGCTTCAAATGGCAAAGAGGATCTCTGTTAGCTTCACACTGAAAGAATGTGGCAGGGAGCCCACTGAACCTGGTGTGACGCAGCCCAGGGACAGAAGAGGGGCTATTTATGTCTTAGTAGCCAGCAGCATGGATAGGTGGAGAGAAGAGCAGGAGCCGAGTCCATTAAATTCAGTTTGACCAATTCAACAAACAGTTCCTGAGATCCAGCTCTGTAAAGCACTATGCTACACGCTGCAGGGGATAATGAGGAGAAGAAGACCCTGTCACTGCATTTGAGAGACTAAACGTCTGGTGGGAGACAGACAGATGCATACACACAAAAACATACATGGACGGTGCGGTGGAAGGCTTTAATAACAGCTGGTATTTATTAATCACTTGCTCTCTACTAGGTATGCACAGACGCTCCCTTGGTGTCCTGCAACTGATGTGTCAGCTCTTGTTAGCCTTATTTTGCAGGTGAGAAAACTGAGACTCAGAAAGGTCACTTAACTCACCCAGGCTTACACAGCTGGCGAGCCGAGAGGCCAGGCAAAAACATAGGCTTGAAAATACAGGCTGGGCGTGGTGGCTCACGCCTGTAATCCCAGCACTTTGGGAAGCGGAGGCAGGCGGATCACGAGGTCAGGAGATCGAGACCATCCTGGCTAACGTGGTGAAACCCCGTCTCTACTAAAAATACAAAAAATTAGCCAGGCGTGGTGGTGGGCGCCTGTAGTCCCAGCTACTTGGGAGGCTGAGGCAGAAGAATGGCGTGAACCCAAGAGGCGGAGCTTGTAGTGAGCTGAGATCGCGCCACTGCACTCCAGCCTGGGTGACAGAGCAAGACTCCATCTCAAAAAAAAAAAAAAAAAGAAAAGAAAAAGAAAAAGAAAATAGACACATGCTTATTAAAACTGTAGAGCAGAAATGAAGAGCTAAGTGGAAGACGAATCTAGAAAGACCAGTAGGAACCCAGACCATGAATGACCTACCTGCCATATTGAGAACATTCAGACTTTTCTATATTGGCAATGGGGAGAGAGTGAAGAGGTTTTTTGTTGTTGTTTTGTTTTGTTTTTAAGAGATGGAGTCTTACTCTGTTGCCCAGGCTGGAGTGCAGTGGCATGATCTCGGCTCACTGCAACCTCTGCCTCCTGGGTTCAAGCAATTCTCCTGCCTCAGCCTCCAGAGTAGCTGGGACTACAGGTGTATGCTGCCACGCCCGGCTAATTTTTTTTTTTTATATTTTAGTAGAGACAGGGTTTCACCATGTTGCCCAGGCTGGTTTCTAACTCCTGAGCTCAGGCAATCTGCCCACCTCGGCATCCCAAAGTGCTAGGATTACAGGTGTGAGCCACCGTGCCCAGCCCAGTGAAGGGTTTTAAGCAAGGAAGCAGGATGAGGAAGTTTAGGCAAAGCATTCTTCATGCCTAGTTGAGAATGGAAGGGAAGGAGTGTGAGTGGAAGCAGAAAGATCAGTTAGAAGGGTGTCGTCCAGGTGGGGCTGATATGTTCCAAACCAAGCCAGTCGGGATGCAGGGGTACTACAGGAATGGGGCAATAACGAGGAGGTAGATGAGCTTGAGATGCCTATGGGAGATCTGTGCAGACATACTGGATGCAGGAAGAAAGGCAAAGATCTGAGAGTGCAGGCTAGGGGAGCGGAGCCAGCAGCTCACTACCAGAGGGTGTGAAGTCAGAAGGAACAGTGGAGGAGGCAGAGGAGAGCCAGGACAATGTGCCACCTTGGAAGCCAAGTTGAGAGGGGTGCAGATGAGAAGGGGTGGTCAATATTGTCTTATTCTAGAAAGTGGTCACACAGGATGAGAGTTGAGAAGAGGCAACTTAGAAGATGTGCCTGACCCTTGAAGGAAGGATGTTTCAGGACAGTAGAGGGGATGAAATTCAGAGTCCAAGGGACTGGGCTGAGACAGAAGCAGACTCTGGGAGAAGTGAATATAGCCGACTCTTCAAGTAGCTTAGCAGGGAAGAGAAGGAGATAAACAGCAGTAGCTCGAGGCAAACTCAAACTTGAGAGAGGTTTGGGGATTTTTGTTTTTGTTTTTGTTTTGCAGGATGAGGGAGATTTTAAAGTTTTAGAGTTTTTAGTTAGTCATGGGTTGTTTTGGGGGAGATTTCAGCATATATCTACCTAGTAGTCTAGGAAAATCTCTCAGGATGCCCGGTCTCCAGATGGCTTCCCTGTAGTGGTTTTAGATAGTAATGACATCATCGAAGGTGGGATGAGGAGTCTGTGAAGACAGAACTCACGCAGGAACTGCACTACTGTGCTTGCTCTCTGGACAACACAGACAGCAGGAATACCTGAGTGAAGGTCTTTAAGGAAAGCCTGGCTCTAAAGGGGAAGCAGGTAACTGTGTCTCTACACGCCTGAAGACGCCCCTGCTTCCTTCTACCCCAGGTGGCCTCCTTTCACATCTCTGCTCTGATCCATACACCCCCTTGCTGCTGCTCCCCAAGATGCTGAACTTCCAAGCTCATTTACCATTGGCCAGGGAAAGAGAAGAGGAAACAGTTTCAGGCATAGCAGGAAGGATAGCAAAAGGCCAATATGTCCTCATATATTCACCACCACCTCCCCACCATGGTAAGGCATGGGCCTGGGGGGAAGGTCTGGATAACGAAATGTGGTGCACAGTGAAACGGCCCTTGAACAACCACCTCATTCACGAATGCTTTGCCACCCGGTTTGAAAGATAAATGAACCTCACATCCGTTCTTTCTCGATCACCAGGCAACTGCCAACTTGCTGGCAAGAAGTAGCTCAAGCAAATTGCCTATTAATTGAACGTTGCTCAAGATGTAAAGTCCTAGGTTTCTTCATCAATTCTTCGAGATGGCTCCTGTTGGAGCCTCTCAAGGGTGGTAACTGTCAGGCAGTGGAAACCAGCAGGGGAGCATACGCTGCCAGGAAGGAACACCTTTACTGTTATGTATAACGCTCCAGCAAAATAAAGCCATTTCTTTTCTTTTTTAAATTAATTAATTATTATTTTTTTCTAAGATTGCAATTGGGGCATGCACACAGAGACCAGGGTAGTTTCCAGTGTACTCCAAAAGCTATTTTATTATTTCAGTTACCCAAGGCTAAATCAAGGGGGAGAACACACATAGACCAAAGTCACATTCTATTCTCAGCCCTCATTCCATTTGTAGTATAATTAGTTTCTTTACATGCTCCCAAATAAAACATTTATTAAAAGTATGAAACAGAGGACCCTCTAAGTATTAAAGATGGCACATTAGGCAACTTATGTACTGATATGAAGCAATCTCCAAGATCCATTATTACAGGGGAAAAAAATCAAGATGCAGAATAATGAAAAAAGAAATCTTTTTAAAAAGTGAATACCAGTTACCATTTGTAAAAAAAAAAAAAAAAGACAGTATATCTATGTAAATATATGAGTATGTGTATATACATAAATGTATTGTGCATTTGCTTATACTGCCTATGCATCCTTTGGAAGGATACATAAGAAATGAGGAATGGACGTTTCTTCCAGGAAGGGGATTAAGGTAGCTGGGAGTAGTTTGGAAATACACTGTTGTTTAACCTTAAATTAATATTAAATTAAAACCACAGAGGCCAGGCATGGTGGCTCATGCCTGTAATCTCAGCACTCTGGGAGGCCGAGGCGGGTGGACAACTTCAGGTCAAGAGTTTGAGACCAGCCTGTGGATGACTTCAGGTCAAGAGTTTGAGACCAGCCTGGGCAACATGGTGAAACCCTATCTCTACTAAAAAAATACAAAAAATTAGTCAGGTGTGGTGGCGTGCACCTGTGGTCCCAGCTACGAGGGAGGCTGAGGCACAAGAATCACTTGAACCCAAGAGGTGGAGGTTGTAGTGAGCCAAGACTGTGCCACTGCACTCCAGCCTGGGAGACACAGCAAGACCCTGTCAAAACAAACAAACAAAAAACCTAGAGGATGGCTCAAAAATTATTAAAAAATAAACATGAAAAAGTTCATGGAAACAAAAATAAACATGGTCAAATGAAAATGTCGGTCTTTCTCAATGGAGGCAGAGACTGCTGTGAACCTGGGGAATGGGTGTGTTTGCAGTGAGTATGGTTAGGAACACATTAGGGAATCAATCTGTCAGAGGAGGCTGGAATCCTCTGCAGAGGCATGTCAGGCCAACAGCCTGTGGATGCTGCCTTTGGCAGGCAATGGGGACTCAGCCTGCTTTGCAGGGAAGGCTAGTGGCATGCTCAGAACTGTAGCTGGCAGGTTGGTTAGGTAGGGGGAGGTAGGGCTGGGATCTGAGGATGGAGCTGTGGGAGGGTCTCCCCAAGGAAGAAGTGATGGTCAAAGGGCATAACCATTTTTGAAACATACTAGGATGGATGTTGACTGATGGAATTTGAGGAGCTGAAAGGATATCTGGAGAAACCATCAACCAGAAGTTAGAAATGTGGGTCTTTGTCTTGCTCTTGATGGGGTGGTGGGGACAAGAGATCTGAGAAGAGTCTGCAGAGAATGAGAGGCAAAGACAGAGACAGGAAATGAGGTCCCCCAGGTGGGGGAAAAAGCACAGAAGACAGAGGAAAAAGATGGAGTGGGTCCGGGGTGGGGGTCAGGGGAGAGGTGGGAAAAGGAAATGAGACAGTGGAGAAGGCTGGAGTTTCCCCCTTGAAATCCATCTTACTTGGATTTCAAGATGAAAATCTCGATATGAAGAAATTAAAGAAGAAAGAGACTCAAAGGTGGAGTTTGGGGATACTGGTGACCTGCAAAGAAAGAATGCTGTGGGAAATATAGGAAGAGGTCTTGGGAGGCATTAAAGCCAAGGTTATCTTTCTTTCCTGTGCATGGACTCACCCGGGACTTACTAAAATCCAGAATCCTAACCTTCCCTCTCACAAATCCCCAATTCTGCATTTATAAACAAGTGCCTCCACCCCCCAGCCACTGCACCCAAGCAATTCCAACATAAGTGACCTCCCAGAATACATTCAGACAGGGCGACTGTTGAGGAAGGAGAGGAGGCCTTCTTCACAAACATTCCAGGCTGGTGGTATTTTTGGGAAGGCAGCAGGGTTGAGGAAAGGCTTTGGGGGTTCAGGGCAAAGAGGCAAAAGCCAGAGGAAGGGAGGAGGTTGAAGAGGGTGAGAGAGGAGGTCCCAGGGGAGCAGAGGCCCAGAAAAGGCCCAGAAGAGGAAAGATGGCGACTGGTGTACTTCCTGGAGACAGGAGTGAGCAGAACATGGGCAGACACTGGTTTCAGGGCAGCCGCAAGTTGAGGGGCTTATGGTGAGAAGCCCCGTTTTCTCAGTGAATGAGGAACTAAGGTCACCTGCTGAGAATGCACCAGGGTTCAGAAGACCCGGGAAGGCTTGAAAGATGAGGTGTTCTGTAGAGAGGGAAGGACAAAGCCAGCTCACAGAGGACATTTCGTGCTGCAGGGGATGCCCATTCCTTCTTTCTCCCCTGAGAAGCATCTGCATTTCAGCATCTGGCTTTTCATTCCTTGGCTAAGATTTCATTTTTCAAGAACATTTAAACCTTCTCCTGTCAATAAATTACCCTTGTCATCCCTTCGAGATTGTCCTGCTTCCCTTTGCTGGTCTCCACATTCTTCCACATACATCTTCATCTCTGGTGAAATCTTCCCTTCACTCCAGCTTCTCTTTTTCTATTTTGTTTTTATAATACTTTCAATCATTTTCCACTTGCCTTTCTCCCATGCCCCTGTGTTCGTCAGGCCCCGGATTCTCTGGTCCCTCCCTTTGTCACTTGAAGCCTAGCTTTCCAGGCCCCGCTCAGTTCTCTCACACTTGCATTTTGGTTCCAGGTGTATGTCTGTCTTGCAAGCAGGACCAGCTACATAATTTGCAGGGTCCAGTGCAAAATAAAAATGTGGGACCCTCTTGTTAAAACAATGACTAAGAATTCCAAGATGGTGACAGTGGAAGAACAGACCTAATGTGGGGTCCTTCTGAGCACAGGTTGCATGCCCACAAAGCCAACCCCATGTGTAGTATTTGCTACTTTAATTTATTGTTTATTCACCATTCTCTGAACACTCTTGATATTGCCTCTGTCATCTCTAATGGCAACTTTAACCTGCTTGATTTTACATAACATAGTCAATATGCTATAAAAACCAAATAAGACATTCCATTTTAATTACCCTTTCTTTTCCCCATCTTTTTTGCTGATCTGGAAGAGTGATATGAGATTCTTTTCTAGGCCCAGCAGCCTGTGGAAATTGATGCTTGGGTGGTTTCTGCCATGAAAAGACCCTCAAAGTCATGCTGGGAGTTTCAAATGGCACTGAGGCAGTTTCTCCCCTAAAAGCAGAGCTGGAGGAGAGGTGGGTCAAGTCACCCAGGCAACTATTTTATGGAACTCATCCATTAAATACGTACTACTCAGTGTGTAGCTCAGAGTAAGCATTCAATATGGCTGGTACTCTTTCCTTGCTTGGCTCCAGCTGATAGCCAAGATGCTGATATAAAAAGGTTCCTGCTTGATTTGAGGGGTCTCACCTTCCCTGCAGGTCTGTGGTTCCAGCTGGTTGACATTCACTTCTGGTAGCCTTGCGCCCACCCCCCAACCCAAGAGTTTGGCCACCTACTTGTTGGTTTGCCTCTGGTGCTGAATGACCATGTTTTTCTCGTGGATTGTTTCCAACAGGGCTGTTGCCAGAGATTTCAGGTCAGAAATGGACTGCGGAGTAGCTGGGAGGCTGCATCCATGATCCTCAGATAGCAGATCCTGAACTAGACAGGATACAAAATGTATAACTCAGTCGTCATTCTTCTGAAACGCTGGATGCAAACCAATGTCAATCCTTCCTGGATAATGATATGTCCCCAGCTTCAAAATGCTACTATGTTGTATTGAGAGTCCACCTCAAGTGTCAGCACAATAAAGTAAAATCTAGTGTGAGGACTAAACAGAAAGGAGGAAGTTCCCAGGACGTTTCTCAGCAATTTTTAAGAAGATAATAATATTTGCATTTGTCTAGTATTTTAAACACTTTCATAATGACTAACATATAAAGTCTTAAAATTGAGGGAAAAGAAACTCTACAAAATATTGATTTTTTTCCATTTCATGGACAAAGCAAGGCACAGATGGGTTAACAACATTGGCTGAAGGTCACACAGCCACGCAAATGACAATGACTCCTAGCTCCAAGGGCCTTGCTTTATGTCAGTTTCCCACTGTGTGATACCCCTGGCAGGTGGTAAGATAATTTAGGAGATTATTTAAAGTGCAAAATATGTTTTGTATTTTAGTAGCTATGCATTTGTTTGAAGGTATTATGGAAAAGGTTATATATGGCATAACAAAACCAGTGATTTCACAGGTGCTACTACTTAGGATAAGGTCAAGTAAAATGAGTCACTTTAAAATCGACTTAAAGAAAAACATTAAGCAAACAATAGCAAGGTGGCACAAAGATATGGCAAAAAGGTATATAGCAGACTGCAAATGTCTAAATATTGGGAAAGAATACATTATGCAAAAGCTAGCTGTTCTTGGATGTTTGTTACTCCACAAACTGCCAAATCCCATTCATGGCCAAGTTCAAAATGAAAGCCAAACAACATCCTTCCATGTAATTGAAGGATTGAGACCCATATGAGAGAGACCCACCCCTTGTGCATATCCTGCCCTGGATGAGTCTTTAACAAGTCTCCAGTCATCTATGGATGGCTCTGATAGAAAATGAGTTTTTGTTTAGTTTCCAAAGTGTATACTTTCAAAAAATTCCTAATTTGTTTGCATGCCACTTACAAATATATAAAGGAATATTACACTGTGGTATACTAGCTTAGCACATAGTAGGACTATCACCTCCTTTATCCCAAATTTCATACTTCTGCAAATAGAATGTAAGATTTCCTTAGCTTCTTTGGCAATAAAACACTATTAATGAATAATATGACAATACTATCTATTAAAACATCTGTGACTTTTTCACATGTGATGCTGTTACAACTATGTTTCCCCATTTATGCTTGGCTGGGCTTGAAATGGCTTAAATTGCTCTCAGAAGCCACCAGCCCCACCCACAGCATGGCCCCATTTTACATCTGCAACTTCTGCTGCTTCTCCCACCGTTTTTTTCTACCCTAGGGTCACTCAGGTGCTCCTGCGTATGTGTCCTTTCTGACTCCGAATGGCTGTTCTTCAAGTCTGCTTTGGGTTTTTTAAAAGCCCTCTTCAAACGGAGATAAACTAAGAGTTAAACAAAAGGACAATAACCACTGATATTCCTACCGGACATTAAAAAAAAAGGAAACAGTATAAATCTCACAATTTTATTTTATTTTCAAAAATGAAAAAAAAACCCTGCTTTTTTCACTTAACAATATTATTCATCATTAATATCCCTTAAAACATAAAATTGGATGGCTGCTTTGTAGTCCGTGTATAGATACAGAATTATTTGGCCAGGTGTGGTGGCTCATGCCTATAATCCTAGCACTCTGGGAAGCCAAGACGGGCAGATCACCTGAGGTCAGGAGTTCGAGATCAGCCTGGCCAACATAGTGGAATCCCGTCTCTACTAACAACACAAAAATTAGCTGGGCATGGTAGCACACGCCTGTAGTCCCAGCTACTCAGGAAGCTGAGGCAGGAGAATCGGTTGAACCCGGGAGGCAGGGGTTGCAGTGAGTGAACCACGATCACACCACTGCACTCCAGCCTGGGCAACAGAGTGAGACTGTCTCAAAAAAAAAGACATAGAATTATTTAACTACTGCTGGACATTTATTGTGTTTTCAATATTTTTTATTACAAGTAATGTATGAAGAACTGTCTTGTAGCAAAATGTTTGCATATGTCTGTAATTGTTTTTCGTGGGTTCAAAGGGGGCCAGTTTAAGGCTTTTCACGGCAGGTTGTCATACAGTCACAGATTTCGTTTACCAATACCAACAGATTGTTGATAGAATGCTTTTCATCATAGGTTTTCTAGAAAGGCTGTGCCAGATTTATGGTTCTGCCACAGTGTTTGAGTGTGGCTGGCATTCCCCACATCAATGATAATACTGGGTATCAACATTCAAAGATGGTTTGCTATATATGGTATCCAGAGCTAAACGTAGATGGGCTACTTCACATTTTTATACAGTATTGTAGTTTTCTTTTGAAAAACAATTCTAGGGTGTTCTTTTCTGGTTGAGTGGAAAAAAGAAGTTGCTTGGAAAAGAGCCTTCCTTGGTTGTTATGTAGGCTGGAGACTCAGCACTTTTTTTTAAGCCACTGTAGTGCTGATTAAGACTGCCATATGATAGTTGCTGGTCTGCACTATCAACAACCAAAAAGTGGGCCAGCTGAGCATGTTCAACTCGAGACTTATGTTTAGCACTGAATTCTGAATATTAAGTGTCAGAAGCCAGCATGCTGCTATTTATTCCCCTGGACTGTTCCTGGAAGATCATTATTTTTCTTTGGAATTGACAAGAAGGAGGAACAAAATTGCAATCAATAAAAGCTTCTTCAAAAAAGGCACATGTTATGTGAGAAAATGACTTCAGCAGCTCGGAGACTTTTCTGATCGTAGAGGCCAGGAAAAGGAGAAATTCAAGGAGGTCAAAACGCACGCTTAGAGTTGCTGAATTGGCGATTAGGAAACGGAGAACACTCTGGAAAGGAGAACACAGTCTAGGGGAATATGCCCAAATGGGGTCTAGTGATTAGAAAAACCTCAAATGCAGTGGTTCCCAAAGTGGGGTCCCTGAACCAGCGTCAGCATCACCTGGGAACTTTTTAGAAATACATAATTTTCAGGTTGCACTCCAGACCTATTGAATCAGAAACTCTGGGGTGGAACCAGTAATCTGTGTTTTAACAGGCCCTCCCGGCAACTCTGATGCATGTGGAAGTCGGGGAGCCACTGTTCTATGGATCGCCTCAGTTCTCAGACCACAAAAGCAGAAGCCTGGATGGGATGTGGCCTTGCAGCTCTAGTATTTTACGCTCATGAGCGGTCTCTCCTGGAGCATGATATCCTACCTTGCTTTGCAGACAGGACTCCTGTCAGAGCACTGCTGCTGGATTTACCCTGGCCCTTCGAGTTTTTCCGTCTCTCCAGAGCATTCTAAAACAGGATTGGGAGAGAATAAAAACCCGTCAGAAAAGCCAACAATGGAAAAGTACCTAGCAGATGCCTCTTCTCATCGGCCCACAAGAACCCCTTGCAAACTCCAAGTGCTAGCCTGATATTTAGAATTCCAAGTCTACGCCCAAGAGTTATAATTTTTATGGCCTGGTAAGTTTTTTTTTTTTTTTTTAATAAAGGTGGTGCATGGCAGAATGATACCAATTACAGTCCCCCGTATACAAAAAGCACTTAATACATGTTAAATTAAATCAAATATGAAGCAAGAATGCAGCCTAACACGTGAAGTCACTAGTAATGAAAATTCCTTCTGACACACAGACATGAGATAGTGACTAGGTTTATTTTCATGCACCATTGGTGATTTCTGGAAGGAAAGAGAGCCACGATCAATTAGTGATGTCTGCAGTGGATACAGATTAAGGAAGTACATATGTGCCACCTACATGTCATTCCTAGAACAGACTTACATTAAAATTGATATGTAGCATCTAGCCAGTGCTTGGCACATAGAACTGAATAAATGTTGTTAAATGAATGCATCCACACATTTTTAAAAATTATGTATTAATTATACAACTTTAAAAGCTATATCCTTCTTTGGCTGAATGCGTATAGATAGACTGGTATAATGTGTGGCTCCCACAAAATGGAAAGGAAGAACAGCACGGAGACTTGTGAGAACAAATGCTAATGTCAAAAGCCAGGAAAATAAGGTTCTTCCAAGCATCTAGACGGCTGTAAAACTTCACCCTCAGGAAGAGAAATCAATCTATTTTCCAAGCAGAGAAACCCAGGAGATTTTTCTAATTATAACACTTACAACTAACATCTGCAGAAATAGATATTATCAAACTAATGGTGCTGGAATTAGACTAAATAACAGTGGGGAGAATTTAAACATTCTGTCCTTGCAGTGTGACGTGAACATTATGGTTTAGACTGTGCCTTCCCAATCTTTGTTTCTTCATCACTCGGAAACCATTTTCTTATGGGTGATTATGACAGAAATAGCATCTGATGAGTGAACATGTTATAGAGAAAACGGGTAAGAAACCTAATTGCAAATGGACCAAGGCTATGCAATATGCAATTCCAGATTCTAGTGGAGAGGCTATACCAGGCACTAACACATCCTGGGTGGGCATGCCTTGCTCAGATAACAGCCACAGAAGGAGCTCTTGCGAAAAGCTGCTTTCGTTTTGTTTGTTGTTTGGGATTTTAATTTGTACTGGTTACCCCAGTTAAAGCTCTTATTAGACTCTATCTGGGAGGGCAGGAAAGTATTAAAATATCTTTGGCACATAAAAGGGAATTAAAATAGAATGACATTTAGATGCACAATAGTGAATCACCATCACTGTCATCATGATTTTGCTACCTTGTATTTGGCAATGTTTGATTTCAAGAGGTTGACCTCTTCATGGAGTTGCTTTAATCTCTCTTGAAGGTACCTGGAAAAGAATACATAAAACTAGGAAGTGTTTAAGGGCTAAATAAAAAACACACACTGAAGTATAAGGGGAAAAAACAAAAACCACTTGCCAGAAGAGCTATCTTTTACACATAACAACTTGCCTGCTCACCAGAGAGGAGAAACACGTGCATCTTTGTGACCTTTCCTTAAATGAATGCAATCAAGGTCAAACATGCCCAAATCACAGACACCCCACTTTAAAACAGCCCTCGCAGAGATTCCCTAAGGGATATCAACACAGTTTTCACATAATTCTCATTAAGATGATTCCACCGGGAAGAGAGGCAGGAAGAGGCGACACCAGACATAACATTAAGTTAGACACACACACACTGAAATTTGCCTCAGGGAAAAGAGACAGCTAAGGGAATTTCTCAATTTATTTTCTTATTCTTTTCTTTCTCCTTGATGGCAATAACAAGCAACTCTCATGGGTTCCTCGTCCCTCTTGACCTACCAAGGAAGGTGCAGGGAAAGAGAAGGGAGATGTGTGCAGCTGAGTAGGTGTGGGCTGCTTTCCTTTTTCATTTTTACAACTAATACATGGCATTGATGTCATCATTTGGGGGGAGTGAGTTTCTTTTCACTTGTAAGGCAATTTTCTCCAAAATAAATAGGGCTGCAAATAGCTCCCAGCCTGCAGGCCTGTACAGAGCCAGCCTTCCTCCCACGCACAGGCCTGGGCCTGGCCACTTGCCTGTTCTCCATACACAGGGCATCCACATCAATGATGCGGTTCTCGTGCCCGCTCAGGATATGGTTCAGCTCCTGGTTGAGCCTCTCCACTTTGTCCTGGTAGGAAGACCGTTCTTCTTTAACATCCTGAAGCTCGTCCACAGAAGCCTGCAGGTCGTGCTCCAGAGATTCAATCTAAAACCACAGGGAGAGCCCTTACTCAAGATGTTCCTCAGGCACTGGCTTTATGGCCAGAGATGGAGCCTCCCACTTGGTTGACTGATTTTTAGAGAGTTTATTAACACCACCCGCATGCCCTAAAGCCATAAGTGCCACACACTGAAATACAATAACAGCTAAAAGCGAGGGATGACTTCCTGCCAGACATTTATTATATTTAAGATAGGAGAGGTGCAGCAGCTTGGAAAACCAGAACTGAACCCTTGCCTACTTCAGGATGCCCTGCAGCTGCCAGTGTCTTACAAATCCATACTTTTTCAAATCCACTCTAGAACCAGAAATCTTGTTCTGTTCTTCAGTTAGTAAGAGGAAGAAAAAGAACTTTAGGCTCCCTTAGTTGTTACCTAACTAGGGCTCTGCATTTGTTGAGATTTTGCCTAAGAGCCATTGCTCAGCATTTTAGCAGAAACTTGCAAAGTAAGGCCAGTTAGTCACGTGTTGTTCTCTCCCTGTCTATCCTGGGTAGGAGGAAAGTTTCTTGTTGTGTTCAGAACAATGGTACCCAATAGCAGGGAGCAGAACTGCCTGCTGGAGGCCAGAAACCCAAGAGTCAGCTTGGGACTCTAGTGCAGTGCTGAGGAAGTAAAAGCATTCAACGTGCATCCCAGGCACCCCCACACTCTGAGGAACGAGGGGCACTGTCCACTCTTGTCTGTGTTGTGTCCAGCTGTGCAAATGTATCCCCCACTCTGAATAGATGTTAGTGAGAACCTGTTCCTTAGCTCGCTCTAGCTGCTGCACCAAGTCTTCACGCTCATGGGCTGCAAAGTGTCGCACGCCAATTTCTTCATCTCCAAGCCTTTGTTTGGCAATCGTCATCCTCAAGAGCTGCATTTTCCATTGGTAGAAAAAGAAAAAGGGACAGAGAATAAACAGATCCAAATAAAAACCAAAGGACACTAAGAAACTTTTGGAAGATAAGATACTTTCAAGAAATACTGGAGAAAGCACAAAACAAAGAAATTACTTGCCAGTATCATCCATTTTTAAAAAAATTAAAAATATAGATTGTAGTTAGTGTATACATGCACACACTGTTTAAGGCCTGGGCACTCTAAGCTGGATGTCTGGTGGAGCACTGCCACTGGGAGGAAACAAACTCTGGCTCCCATTAAAATTTAGCAAAGATTCAAAAATGATAACCCAATGCTGGAAGATCTGCTGAGATGGGCACACTCCCACACTCATAACAATGAGGTGACATTATCAAGAGCCTTAAAAGTGTCCCTACCCAATGATCCAGCAACTCTACTTTTGAAAATCTGGGCTGAGAATAATCCCAGACTGCTAACTCTAGGAAAAAATGAAAAATAGATTGCACTGTTACTTAAAGAGTTAAAAACAACAACTAGAAACAATGTCTAACAATAGTGGAATGTTTAGCAAACTACAGTGCAACCAACCAAGTGGCTAATTTGCAGCTGTCTGAAATGAGGCTTATGTGAACTAGGTAACACCAGATAAAGTGTCTATGATGCCATGTTAAGTGGGGGAAAAAAGAATACCAACGTTTCTATGCAGTATGACTAAAATTATACTAAGAACTCTCTCCCTCTCTCTCTCTCTCACACACACACACACATACACACGCACACAGAGAAAGAGAAAGAGAGAGAGAGAGAAAATGACCAAATGCACCCAAATATTAAAAATGTGTGTATTTCGGTGATGGTGAGACTGCTGCTATCTGCTTTTTACTTTCTAACTTTTTTTTTTTTTTTTTGAGATGGAGTCTCGCTCTATTGCCCAGGCTGGAGTGCAGTGGCGCGATCTTGGCTCACTGCAAGCTCCGCCTCCTGGGTTCACGCCATCCTCCTGCCTCAGCCTCCCGAGTAGCTGGGACTACAGGCGCCCACCACCACGCCCGGTTAATTTTTTGTATTTTTAGTAAAGACAGGGTTTCACCATGTTAGCCAGGATGGTCTCAATCTCCTGACCTTGTGATCCACTCACCTCGGCCTCCCAAAGTGCTGGGATTACAGGCATAAGCCACTGAGCCCAGCTTTCACTTTCTAACTTTTAAAATATTCATTCACTGCATGAATTTTATAATATGCCTTTATTTATGTTTTAATATCCTCAGGAATAAAATTGCAGTCTTCCAAAACATAATTTTCCAAAAGATCCCTGCAGAACCCATAGCTTTCCTGGACTCCAGAGCCAAGACCCACCTGCAGCTCCAAACCTTCTAGGTGGGGCTGTAATAGAAACTGTGTGAGAGGCCCAAGAAGACACCAATGGTCTCAGAGCATCCCCTACCTGCCCATCACAACTCCAAGGATTGCCACTGAAGAGTGACTTTCAAAAGTTATGGCAGCACTTTCCAATGTTTCTTTTATGGAGGTTTTAAGTCTGATTCCACACCTCCCCATAGGGCAGATGTGGATGGGTTTCATATATGAATGGGATCCTGGGGACAGTTTTTCACTGTCACACAGATCCGACCCAGCCAGGAGTGCCCGTGGGGGACAATCTCTTCCTTGTTCCTGCATGAATCTTAAGGGATTCATTGCCAGTCGAGAAAATGGCTTAATTTTCAGAGTCTCTGAAGGATTTATGGGCAGGTGAGAGATAGGAAGTTAATTTAAGCCAAGGGAGAATATTAACTAAATTGAAATAATAAATAACAGCAAGGAACTTTGAAAGAAATGATGACTAAAGAAAAATAAAGTGCATTTTCAAATGACACTTACTTTGGGTCCTTATTTGAAAACTACTCAGTTGAACTCAACAAATATTTACTGTGTCCCTACCAAGAGCAAAAGCACCATTGGGACTGGGTGGACAGTGTCCCAGGCAGGTGGAACAGACTGTGCAAAGGCAGGCAGAAGATGCAGGACGCTTAGATGTGCAGATGGCTGCACTTGCTGGAATCTGGTTATAAGTGATCCTCATTATCCATGGATTCTGTATTTGTGAATCTGCCTACTTGCTGAAATTTATTTTTAACCCCAAAATCAATATTTGCAGTGCTTTCATGGTCATTGTCAGACATGCAGAGAGTGGCAAAAAATTACAGTCACCCGACACACACATTCCCACAGAGGTCAAACAAGGCCACATTCTGCCTTCTTGTTTCAGCCCTTGGATTGTAAACAAATGTCTTTTTCATGATCTAGTGAGTGCCACCACATTTGTCACATTTTTATGCTTTTCACTGGTGACTTTGCTGTTTTAAGTGGCCCCCACACATAGTGCCGAAGTGCTGGACGTGTTTGCACTTAGTGTTATCAGTGCAAGAAGGCTGTGAAGTGCCTTATGGAGACAATATGTGTGTTAGAGAAACTTGCTCCAGGCATGAGTGACAGTGCTGTTGAACTCAATTCAATGTTCATGAATTAACTGTATATGTCAAATAAGGTGACGTTAAACAGAGACACACATAAAACAAGGTTATGATTGATCAGTTGACAAAAATGTTGTGACCAGAGGCTTACAGGAACCTAACCTTGCATTTCTCCTAGGAGCAACGGTTCAGTATTCACTAATCCAGTAGTTGGCAGTGACTTCACAGAACAAATTTGTAGCAAAACTGGTAATTCTGCTGATAGCTGATACGCAAAAATTCTATCACATCACACAACTCTTGGCTTGGGACATCAGAACTCCAAAAGTGGAGACACAGGAAGGCAAACGACAAGCCAAATAAAACAATGTCTATCAGATCTGAGGGTCTAGGACCAAGAAAACTCCTGCCTTTCAGTATGAGGCCAACAGGAGGCCCAGGTCGTGTCTTCAAAAGCAGGGTATTTTTCTTGGTCTATGAAAAGCCATACTGACAGCCTGAACTTTAAGTTATAAAACACTGTGGTTTTCCATTCCCAATATGCTTCACTGAGCACTTAATTTAGAATTGCACAATTATGTTTGCTTAATGCCAATTAATTATTAAACATGTTTATTGAGGTCTGACAGCCATATAAAAGAGTCATCTTTTATATATTGGATGCCTGTTAAGCTTCAATAAATATGTTAACAATCATTTGGTGTTTAATGTGCATACAATATCGGCTGTTAAATCTCAGGGCTGGACTGGTTGAAACACTTATTTTTAAAAGTGAGGCCCAAGTTGGTAATAGCTGGATCATTAGTTGTGTCTGAAGCTTAAGTGCAGTCAGCTGAGGGGGTCTAAGGAAGTCACCGCAGGGGAGATGGCACAGCCCCAGGGAGAAGGCTCCTGCCTTCCGAGCTGACAGCTGGTGTGCACTGGAGTTGGCCCACCTAGGGCCTGCATCCTGGCCCCATAGTCTGTGAGCTGTGCAACCTCAGGACCTTGTCTGAACTTCTTGGAGTCTCAGTGTCCTTCTCTGTAAAAACACGGCAGTAAAAGTGTAGCCTTGGACAAGTGCTGTAGGCATGAAGTGAGAGAGTGGGGTTGAGTTAAATGAACACTGAACTCAGGGGAGTTCAAATAGTCACATATATGAGTTTGGGGATTAAAAAGGGGAGGAAAGAGAGGATGAGAGAGAAATAAACCAAAACATTGGGTGATTCTCCCAATTCCTATGCTCAGTATCCCTGCTGGAGAGTGAGGGGAGAGAGTGACTGATAATATATTTACGCAAAGTCACACTGTTCTATTTTTACTTAATACCGCTATTCCGAAGCATACATACACCATGAAGTTTTGGACAATTTCAAAGGACCATCAGGGAGAATTTTGGCTACATACAAGTTTCTGCCTCTTACATGCTGACTTCAGAACCTAACCCTAAGTAAGAAAAGATGGGACTTCTCTTCGATACTTAGCACAGGCCCTGGAGCAAATAATGTGTTTAATAAGTAAATAATAAATGTTAGGGGCTCTTATGATTATTGAAGTTATCATCATCATCCTCCTCCATGTATGTTTCCCCACACAGAAGCCCACGAGGGAAGTCCGACCTTTCTTCTAAGCTAGAGAAAGCAGAGCTCCCAAGCCAACCTTATCTGCGTAGTGCAGGCAAATGATGTTGATTTTCCACCTTGGAAAATGGCTATGAAGCAACCGCTCAGGGCACTTAATTTCCTCAAACAGGGCCATCAAAACTGCACAGCCAGCCTCCCTGTGCCAACCCACAAAGTGGATCAGTGCCTTGCACAGCACCCGCGCCGCCACCAATAGACACATTCAGTTGCTGATTTAGATAGAAATAAATGTTTATGAATGAATTATGGGTGTGAGTCGTCAGCTTGCGGATGAGGCGCAGCTGCAGCTGGGAAGTGGCTGAGGGACATGGCCGCAAAACAAAGTGGTAAAATGGCTTCTGGGTGCCCTGCCCCCAGCTCTGCCAAGGGCCTGCTCAGTCTCTCCTCCATGAAGCCTGCCCAGGCCTCCCAAGTTGGAATGACTTGCTCCTTCCTTGATCTCTTCTTAGCCTTCATCTCTCACAGTCCTAAACATTCTCTACCTCATCCTGTTTTCATTTACCTGAATCTGTTTTACCCAACAGTGAGAGGCAGCCAGGTGCAGGAGCAGCTATTTTCCGGGTGTCATCTCCATTTAGATCCAGCTTCTGCTAATCCTAGCTATGTGCCCTTGGCAAGCTTCTAACCCTGGTGGGTTACATGTGACTTGTTTAAAAAAAAAATTGATAAAATCTATCTTGCAGACAGGACAGCCATGTACAGCTGCCCAGGCTGTACACTGCACAATTCCATCTGTGGAGATCACATTACCACAATAGGAAGATACAATGCAATGATCACTGTCCATGTAACTTCATGAGCTTTCAAAGTGCAATCCCCAGTTACAGTTGGTATAGTTACAATTCTTACACAGTAGCTGTCAATTTGCCAGAGCTATCGAGAAGGTCAGATGAAAGAATCATTAACAGGAAGTGGATGCTAGCCCTTTCTTGCCCCCAGTCCTCGTGTACTGCTGCAGATAGCACACCTGGGGAGAGGTCAGCAACAAAAGGCATTTATTAAACATTCATCTGGAGTGGTGCTGTGCTGGGCAACTCAAAAACAAGACTCTGCCTATTATTTCTTTACTTTTCCTGTTAGTTGCCTCCACATCCTCTCCAAATGCCCCCTGACCTTTTGGAAATATCTTCAAACAAACTGGACATGCGAGATTAAAAAGGCTCCAAGTGGGCCACCTATTGTGTACACCAGAGTCCAAATTCCTAGATTTATATGACATTCCAGTTTTAGTTTAAAACAAAATAATTTGTCACTTAAAACAAAGCAAATCAAAACAGTAGTTTTCATCCTCCTACCCTGGAGATCATCACGCACACACTTATTAGTGTGTATATGGATGTCTCCCAGTTAACAAGCTCCCAATGTAGTCCAGGCGAGCAGTGTGCTAGCAGCTTTCCTTAGACCACTGACGGATAACCCCAATTGGCTCTTCACAGCACTGAGATCTGCACAGAGCCTCTACTAGGGCTGAAGAGGCACAATATGACCTGCTCCCACCTGCCTTCTGACCCCATTTCTAACCATGCCCCTATGTCTGTGCTCCAGCCATGCTGGCTTCCCTCTCTTGTCCTAAACATGCCACTCTCGTGTCTGCCCCTGGGCCTTTGCACTTCCTCTGCCTTTGGAAGAGCCTGCTCACAGGTCTGTTCAGAACCCACTTCTTTTGTCTCATTCAGATCAGATCAAATCTCCCCTCTGAGAAGTCTTCTCTGCACATTATCGCTAGAGGCGTTCATCCCCAAGCCACTCTCAATCCACACTGCCCTGCCTCCCTGTCTTCATCATACTTACCAGAAATAATCACGTTCATCTGCTTGTGTCTACCCCACTGTCAGCTCCATCATGGCATGAACCTTGCTTGTCATATGCACTGAAACACCTTGTCCTCCACAACCGTGTCTGGCTAACCATAGCTCATCCTCATATGCTTCTTAGATCTATTAAATAGGAAGCTCTCATTCTGTGCTCCCCACAACTCTCAGAGGCAGACATTGTCATCTCCTCTTTACAGTGGAGACAACCCCCTGAGAGGATGGCACATGGCTCTGAGGCCAGTGTTAACTGGCCAAAAGCTTCAGGTTGAGGGCACTGTGGCCCACTGGGAACCATGTACAAATCAATGGGCCAGGCCAGGCGTGGTGGCTGATGCCTATAATCCCAGCACTTTGGGGGTGCTGAGACAGGTGGATTACTTGAGGTCAGGAGTTCTAGGACAGCCTGGCCAATATGGTGAAACTCCGTCTCAACTAAAAATACAAAAACTAACTGGGCATGGTGGTGCACACCTGTAGTCCCAGCTACTCAGGAGGCTGAGGCAGTTGAATTGCTTGAACCCGGGAGGCGGAGGTTGCAGTGAGCCGAGATCACGCACTGCACTCCAGCCTGGGTGACACAGCGAGACTCCATCTCAAAATAAAATAAAATAAAAATAAAACTCAGTGGGCCACAGTGCCCCGGGACTGAAGCTTTTGGCCAGGTAACACTTAGCACTAACGTGCCACGCCATGCACTATCCTAGGTGCTGATCCCCATTCACCCATTTAAGTCCACCAAGCACCCTTGGCAGGTATTATTGCTATCCTTATTTGTACATGAGAAGCTGAGACATAGAGAGGTGGAGGAACTCGCCTATGTCACAAATCTTATAAATGGCAGTCAGGAATTGAGCCCTGGCAGTTCAGGGCTCTGAAGTCTATGCTGCGCTGCCTCTCTTCACAACTGTGGCAACAATCCCTGCACAGCAGCTCCCCTGGAGAATGTGCTCTATGTTAAGTGCTTTATAGAACTTTCTTTATTTAATCCTCACAAAAGGCAAACTGCATGCCTTCCTGCACCAAGCCCCTGACACCCTAAGCTCGCTCCCCTCACAGGGTCTTTGGACTTCACACCCCATATCCCTATATCTGACCCTTCCCACCACACTTCCTTCAGGGCTCTGTGTCACGCACATGCGCGGAGGGCCTTCCCTGATCACCTGATACAAACAGCATCCCTGCCCCACCTGGGCTGTACTCTCTAGCTCCTTATCCTGCTTTAGTTTTTTACTTAGCACGTATCACCTCCTGACATATTACACCACACCGCAGTTCATCAATATAAGACTCCATCAACTTTAAGAGCCACTGCTGTGCACCTCTAAAAAGAATAAAAAGTGCCAGTCATAACTACACAATACTGACTGTATCAGAGATGTCCAAATGTGAAAAACTGTGCATCTTGGAATCTGTGAAATATGATTTATTTGCTTACTGTCCATCTGCCCCCACTTGAACGAAACCCCCATGGGAGCAGGGACTCATTGATATTGTTTGCTGTTAGCCCTAGACCAGTCTGTCCTCAACAAATACATGTTGAAATGAATTGCACCCAACCAGCCTCCATGAGGCAAGTACTACTGCTATCCCCATTGTACAGATGAGAACAACTAAGGCACGAAGAAGTCAAGCAATTGTCCCAAGTTCACACAGCTAAGAAGCCCCTGAATCACTGTCAGATAGTTCAGCACATGTTGCTCCCAGAGCCAAAATCTTTAGTGTCCCATGAAGCAGTTTTAAAGAAGCTCTGATTTATTTTTATTTTAGTGTGTAATTTGGATATGGTGTATGATAAAATAAGTCTTGGGCAGAGATATCTTTCAGAATCGGTTCTCCACTAGGAAGTGTAATTATGTTCACAGTCTATGGGATGAATATCTGAAAACCATGCTGTTTTGGTCACGTGGTCTACCCAGACTATGAGCTCATGTAAGCCATGACAGGCTCAAATAAGGTATCTGAAGACCAAGTGTATCCAATTCACTTACGAATAAAACATTAGAGACTGCTGTGCTAGACTGGCCGCTTGCTGGACTCACTGAGCATTGCCTATAGTTCATAATCAAGATCCCAGGTACAGCAAGACATGATAGGGCGGGGAGGTGGGGTGCGGTGAAGGGCCCTTCTCACTCATTGTAATTCCTCATAATTAATTTCTATAGTGCCCCAAGGTGAGAGCTTTTCATTAGAGTGCCATCTTCACTTCAGTTTCTTGCAGGCTAGGACATCTCTCTGCTCCCTTTGAAGCATAAAGCAAAACAGCTTCCGAAGAGCTCTCTGATCCCTCATCCTGGACCATGACAAACATCCACAGCTGAGCACTCCTTTTTAACGAAGTGTACTTTAATTAGTCACTTGCACACTCACTTGTCTGTCTTTATTGGCTTGTAGCTGTATCTTAATTGGTCTGCTCATCAAATTCACCCAAAAGTCCCATGTCAATAGAGGTATGTTCACAGAAGGTCTCTATCATTTTACGGCACCAATGCCAGATAAAACAGAGGTACCTAAAGACCTTCAGCTGGTGTAACATAAAGCTCATTATTAAGGGCAAAACCCTGTGTTAATGCAATATCACAACAGCTAAATTTAAATTTGCCAGCAGGGGCCCAAGAAGTGTAAATGCGTGACATTGGTAGGAGCATTTGCCTACTGCAAATTTCTTTGCTTTTGAATACATCGCACTGTATTACTGGTCCTCTGCACGAAAGTGCCATAATCTTTAAAGTAAACAGACAAGAAGACCAACTGCCATCTGTCCCAATGGGAAAACGAATTGCCACTTCTGGCATATCCTATTGGGTGCTTATTCCACAAGGAGTACACAAAATGCAAGAAAGTTCCCAGGAGCTTGGCACCAAAGCAATAATGCTTGATGCTGGCAAAGTCGAGGCTGGTGGTTAGGAGGGCTGACTTTTGGGGATCCATCTGCCACATGCCAGGTGTCTCACCAGGATCATTGACTCTACTTGGGGGGACATATCTAGTTCACTGGAAATAGCTGATCAATAGAGAGGAAGATCTTAAGATTTCTGGTGGAATTCTTGCACAAGTGGATTCCAAGTCAATATGGGCGCATGTTATGCTAAAGACAACAGCAACACTTACCTTAAGTGCTTGCTAGGTGTTATGCACCATGCAACACCCTTTACAAACGATATTGCATGCAAGTCCATCCCTAAATCATTAAATCTCATTGTCCTGTTCTCTTTTCTTCTCAGACTAAGCACTGTCTGATGAAATTACTTATATATTTTATTTTCTTATTATCTACTCCCCAACTAGAATATCAGCGCCATGGGAGCTAGTACCCTGTCTTTCTTATTCTTTGATGTGTCCTCAGCTGCTAGAATGGCAATTAGCATGTAGGAAGTCCCCAATTATGTGGGGAATAAATGATGTGGTGAATAAATGATTAAACAATTCGATGAGAGGTATTATTATTGCCACTTTACAGATGCGGAAACTGAGGCCTGGAGAGAAAACTGACTTGCCAAAGGCCGCAGACAATAACTGGCAGAACGAGAACATAAACCTGGGCCTGACAATCTTAAAAGGTGGACCTCTTGGGCTGCACTACACTGCTCCACTTCACAGAGACAGGCTGGAGCTATCTTTTCCTACAGTCCAAATATTTCCAAGTTCAGTGACTTCTTTGGTAACCTGACATTTGTCATGGTACCAGTATTTATCACACAGACATTGGCAAAATGTTACAAGTCAGGCTTCTTTCAGAGAGCTGGTTCAGGAGCACGCTTCAGGGTACAGTAGTCCCCCTAATCCTTGGTATCAGTTACCTGCGGTCAACTGTGGTCTGGAAATATTAAATGGAAAATCCCAGAAATAAAAAATTTATAAGATTTATATTGTATGCCGTTCTGAGTAGCATGATGAAGTCTCGTGTCCCAGTCCGTCCCACCTGGCCCCACTGGAGAGATGCAAATCCTTCCTTTGTCCATGCTGTCTACGCTACCCACCCCTTAGTCACTGAGTAGCCATCTCAGGTATCAGGTCAACTGTCACAGTATTACAGTGCTTGTGTTTAAGGAACCCTTATTTTACTTAATAATGCCCTAGCTGGGCACTGTGCTGACGCCTGTAATCCCAGCACTTTGGGAGGCCGAGGCGGGTGGATCACGAGGTCAAGAGATCGAGACCATCCTGGCTAATATGGTGAATCTCTGTCTCTACTAAAAATACAAAAATTAGCTGGGTGTGGTGGCACGTGCCTGTAGTCCCAGCTACTCAGGATGCTGAGGCAGGAGAATCGCTTGAACCCGGGAGGTGGAGGTTGCAGTGAGCTGAGATTGCACCACTGCACTCCAGCCTGGTGACAGAGTGAGACTCCATCTCAAAAAATAAATAAATAAATAAATTAATTAATTAAAAAATAATGACCCCAAACACAGATTGCACCACTGCACTCCAGCCTAGCAACAGAGCGAGACTCCATCTCAAAAAAATTAATAAATAAATACAATAAAAAATAATGACCCCAAACACAAGAGCAGTGATGCTGCCAACTTGGACATGCCAAAGAGAAGCCACATACTGCTTCTTTTAAGTGAAAAGGTGAAAGTTCTCAGCTTAAGGGAAAAAAAAATCATATGCTGAGGTTGCTAAGATCTGCAATAAGAACCAATCTTCTATCCATGAAATTGTCAAGAAGGAAAGAGAAATCTGTGCTAGTTTTGCTGCTGCACCTCAAACTACAAAAGCTACAGCCACAGTGCATAAGTGCTCAGTGAAGATGGAAAAGGCATTACATTCGTAGGTAGAAGACATGAAGAGAAATGGGCTCTGACTGATGGCAACCGAGAGCTGCACTAACCCAGGTTTCAGGCATCCACTGGGGGTCTTGGGAAGTATCCCCCAGATAAAGAAGGACTGCTGTCTTTGTGATTCCAATGTCCTCTGCTAGTTCTGCTGTTTGACCTACTAATCCTTAAATTCTCCGAGACTCCTTTTTTCCTCCTGATCCCCTTTCCCTGAATCCACTCTTTTCTTAACGCCCAGAACAGGAAGCAGGCCAACCTCTGGGGCAGGCCAAGGGGAGCCTGAGTCTCTCCTCATTCCTTGTAGACTGACACACTGAGAGCCCTGGGCAATGTGCAAAGCTTTTCCAGGGTAATGAGTGGCTTCGTGAGCCCTCCTTTTCCCAGAGGGCTCCTCTAACTTTGTTAATATTTAAGAACTGTAATTTTTAAGGAAGGGGAGGGTATCCAGTAGGTTTCCCTTTTCACATCTCTCATCTGGTTTGGCTTGGAAGTTTGTGTTAGTTTGGGAGCCTGAGAAATTCCTGGGCACTGGACAGAGATAGCAGGAGGTAATCGATCACACAGGCCCCCCATCACAGGATGTCCATGTTGGCACAAGAACGCTGCCCCCTGCCCCATGTGAGAGCTAAGCTGCTTGGAAGCCAGGGTGGCAACAAATCTTTCAGGAGGCTGTTTGGAAATGCTTTATGGCCCATAGGGTTACAAGGCTCTAGCTGAACAAATGGAAAAATTAGTCTACCCTAAAATATCCAAGGCAAGTAATTTCCTATCACCTTGTTTTTCAAATGTACTTAACATCTAGAATCTGGGCTTCCCAAAATATAGATAAGGGTCATCAGTTAAAATGGCAACTCAGAGATAAAAATCTTCCACTTTAACAGTCACTCATAAAATGACGCCAGCAGCCCTGCTGTTTGGCCTCAGAGTTAGGCATCCAAAAACAACAATTATTAAGTATTCTTCAATTTAACAGACTTGAACCAGCCAATGAGCAGGACACTTATCCTTTGTCCCCCAAGGCTCAGCAACTGACCCTTTGCTGTCTCCACAGAAGCTTCATAAAGACACGTATCTGGGGTTAGCTCCCCCTCTGTTGGGACAGTTTGCTTTTCTGGTTCCTTTCTCCAAATTTCTAAACTACTTCTTACCCCACAAAGTACTGATGACAACCAGATGGCAGTTGGTCTGTTTATTTCTTGCATGCTTTTTTTCTTTTTCTCTTCCTCTTCCTTGAATCATTTTGCTCTTCTTTTTGTTCCCTTTATTCTTTCATTTCATTCATTTATTTATTCCATTCCATTCCTTCAGTAGAGATTATATAATACCTACCTATCAAGAACTAAGAATGCTAATTTATAGGATACAGATGGAAATTCGGCCCTCAAAGAGCTTCCCCTTGGGGCTGGCGGTGCCATACAAGTGTGAGCAGAGGGGCAGAGCAGGACATTGCAGGCTGCATGGGACTGACACCTAAGAGCTGGAGAAGGCTGCATTTGACCTATGACCTGAGAGGAGCAGAAGCTTGCAGGGGAAGTAAAGGGGAAGAGTATTCCAGATTGAGCAAACAGCAGGTGCAAAGGTCCTGTGGCCACAGGCAGTGTAGCCCAGCAAAGGGGCTGAAATTAGTGCTCTAGGGCTCAAGTATGAGGTGACTAGGAGCAAGGATGTGGCTGTAGAAATCAGTAGGGGTCAGATCATGGGGACCTAGCACACCGTGATCATGGAGGCCTAGTGCACCAGTAGGTAGAACTGAATGCAGACAATGATGGAAGAGTTGGAGTAGAAAGTGCCATAATTAATGTAAAAAAAAAAATTGAAGGTTTAACTCATTCTCTACCACACAGTCACAGTTACCTGGGAACAGGGGCTTCTGAGGTTCTCAAGAAAGCCTGGTGTCATTATGGAATGAGTAAACTGGCCTCCAGGTGGGGGTTGAGGGAAGGATGATCATGACTCACATGAGCCTGAAAATAAACCAGCCCTGCAACTTTAGAGGCAAATGAGAATAAATGGAATCTCTGGGGCTCACTGCAGTTAGACTTCTTTTTTTTTTTTTTTTTTTTTTTTTTGAGGGAGAGAGGCCAGATACTGAAATGGGGAGGTTTGCTGAACAATAGAACATCTTCCTCTGCCCCTTTTGGCAGGTAAATTTCTTTACAGGCCATGAATAGGAGTCACTAAATTCTAAACCTAAGGTGAGAAAACAAAGTTTGATAAATGTGCCCAGGTACTGGAATAAAGACTCAGAGAGCATGCAGATCACAAAGTTCAGACTGTGACCACCTGTGCTCAGCGTTACACACACAAACACACTCTCTCACACACATTAACACACTCACACACATGCCCTCCCTTTCTTTTCTTTCTTTTTGAAAGAGATGGAGTCTCATTCTGTCATCCATGCTAGAGTGCATTGGCATGATCACGGTTCTCTGCAGCCTCAACCTCCTGGGCTCAAACAATCCTCCGGCCTCAGCCTCCTGAGTAGCTGGGACTACAAGCGCATGCCACCACGCCTGGCTGCTCTCTCTTTGTTTCCGTGAACTGTCAGTTGCAAATGTCAATTCCTAAAATTCTCATACCTAAAAGGCAAAAGAACTGAAAATGACCAAAAGATGAGACAGGAGCATATTTAAGAAAGTTGAGGGGAGGAGCAGCAAAGGAAAAAAAATGAAATAAAATGGAAAAAATATGTTATCTGTCAGTCAAGAAGAGTCACAGATCCAAAAGTCACATCTTAAATATGTTTCAGTATTTCATGGGTTTATAAACTCCTCTAGTATTTTCACGGGCTTAAAGAAAACTATTGCATACATTTTCTTTCATTCTCTAGAAAATCTTGCCCTGCTGCTGTCACTTGAGGAAGTGAGTAAGAAGGTCTGTCCTTTCATTATTGACTAAACACCTAGGTTACAGAGCTTAAATCCTTTTAATGATGCATAAAACCACACGAGGGGCCGGATTAGCTTGTCCAGTGTTAATTAGAGCCTTTCCTGGACATTCTTTCCCACCCTCTATTTCATGACCAGGAATAGTAAAGCCTAAGTTTTCAAATTTATGTTAAATCTGAGAGGTTAAAAAAAATTTAAGGCCAGTTAAGTGGAGAAGAAGCTGTGTAAAGAAGGCTTACTAGATGTATATATGCCCTCAAGTCAGGACTCTCAAGCCAGCAGTATGCAGCATCCTGTCTGAAATCTTGTTATGGAAGAGCTCTCTGGACGACCCAGGCAATTCTACGCACTTTTTTAAAAGAGTGAGCATTTTCCAAAATGGCTCCTTCTAATAACCAACAACTCCCAGCAATGATGAAAGTCACCATCATTTGTCAAGCAATTTGGTAACATCTAAAAACATTTCCCCAAGAACTGCTCCCTTCCAACACACCACACACACACACACACACATACACACACACACACACACACACACTATAGTTTTCTTGAGTCCACTTTCAAAGCCATCTCTGTAGCAAAAGCCACCTCTGGCAAGGAGTTGGAAATGAATCAACCTTGGCAAAACGGGAAATGATTTGGGGGGACAGAATTAAACTTGGGTAGTTTTTCTTGCCTTTCTCAATTGTACTTTTGTTCATAGCTTCAGCTGAGAGAGAGAGTGCACACATTTAGTTGGGAGTTTATGAGTTCATATTTTATAATTAATGTTGCCAACAGGGGAGTTTGATTAATACCAAGCAGTGGATTTTGAGCAATGTTCCATACAAATTGCCAAATTTAGCAATAAAATAAATTGGTTATGCGAACATAATTAGTAGGATGACTACTTAAAATTCAAAACCGAATGTGAATAATTCCAAATCATCTGAGCCACAAATCCATTATTTGTATATAAGGGGGAAAGAATAACATTTGGGTTTTATTTTGCCCTCAACTGCAGTGTTATTCACCACCAAGTTGAACATAATGAAACTTTCACAATGGACTATGGCAATATTTTAGAGCCACTGAGAAACACACATATACATGCATGCACACACACAAAGGGAATGTAAAAAGGTAAGATACGCTAAACTGTGAATTTTCATTATAAATTTAAAAATCTGTAACAAACTTTTCAACAAATGCTGCATTACGTTTTTCCGATGTGCAATATATAAAACCAAATGCACAATTTTGCAGCAGAGCTTTTTCCCTGTAAATACAGTACCTTGTTGTCACCCTGGACTTCTCCAAGCCTTTGCTGAAGTTCTTTAATTTCTTCTCCCAGATGTTTGTTTCGGTCCTGAGAATCTCTCAATAGTTGTGCAAGATTAGCCTAGAAATATCAACACATTATGAAATACAATCAGAAATGGAGGAGTGGATAAATGCAGGGCTTTATTGGGCTTGTGGATGCTGGCGTCCAACCCCAGCTGAACCACACAAAGCCTGTTATAGTAAACACATATATGAATGCAGCCAGTGTGTGAATCACACCACTACAATGGCATGCAGGAAAATGAAGTTGGCCATGAACCTCAATTTGGGGATATTCTTTGTTTCCAGAATGGCTCACAGAGGGTACTTGCACAAGCAATGGAAGAGTCAGTCTTATTTGCCTTTAAAAAAAAATTGTGAGGCTGAGGCAGGAGAATTGCTTGAGCCCAGGAGGCAGAGGTTGCAGTGAGCTGAGATTGTGCCACTGCACTCCAGCCTAGGTGACAGAGCAAGACTCTATCTCAAAAAAAAAAAAAGAGAGAGAGAGAGAGAGTTTATCACTAAAAATCTGGAAAAAGGACATAGAGTTCAATTATAAAACTTGGGCCAGGCCAACAATATAGAAAAAATTTCATTTTCTTGTTTGGATAGCTTTTTATTCTTCAAATATATGTTGTCTCATGAGCTTTCGTGTGTGACCTCAATGCCTAGAATTTTGATTGTAATTCTAGGGGGCGGCCAGAGAAGAGGTCAGTGACGAGCAACAATCTCTGAAATCAGGATCCGGAACAAATGCAACAGTTTCCTGGGCTGGTTTTCCCCTTCTTTATTTCCTTATTCTACCTCACATAGTACTAAATAGCCAGGATAATCACCCTCCATTCCCATCTTCATGACATCATCCTTTCCTTAAGATTTGCCTCCTATTGGGATCCAGGTCCCTCTGGTCTTCATGGCAGTCCATCAGCCAGCCTCCCCTTTCGGTGTGGCTCCATCTCACAGCCTCATCGTCCCTTTCCCCAGAGCATGCAGACATCTTTTGCCATATCCTCACCCCTTTCCCACATTTCCTGAACCTGGGATTCCTGGCTGCCCATCTAGCTACCTATTCCAGCCTTTTACTCATATTCCTCCTCACTCACATGGCTTCTTGTTCTCCTGTACTATTCCTACTTTGCTAATGGACTTGCCCTAATTCTCACCTGACTTATCATATTCTTATTGAACCTTAGCAGAAAGAGACTACAAGTTACTGAAAGGCAGAGATTCTGCTTTCTGCTTCTTCCACTTCTATGTGCATTGTTCCAGACAGTGCTCAGGTACCGACGAGTGTTTTAAAAGCTCATGATGAATAAATGAAGGAAGAAAGGAAGGAAGGAAGCAAGTAAGCAATCTGAACAGTCCTCCTGGAAGGGGAAATCATTCAAGGAGAGTCAAACAAGGGATATTACAGATGATCTTAATATGAAAGAATCCCTTCCTGCTACAGCTGAAGAAACCCAAATCCACAGAGGTTAGGGAACTAGCCCAACTGGAATGGCTACATTTCCAAAGACTTCAATGCTAATACTTTGGGGAATATGTAACTATGGTGGGTACTAAAAAGAGAATTAAAGAGAAAAGAAGATAACGATTACATGTTGGCTGACCTCCCGTATCCCATTTGTTGGGATATCCTGTTGTCTTACCTACTAGGTCTCCCCACCTCATGCTCACCTCCCTGTGGTCCCCACACAGAACAGGCACGATCCTATCTCAGTGCCAGGGCCCTATTCTCTCTGTTTGGAATGCTGTCCCTCCAGAGAGCCTCTTGGTTCACTTCCTCACCTCCTTCAGTCTTGCTCAAAGGTCACCGTCTCAACAGGGTCCATCTTGACTGATCGATTCAATACTGAAACCTTCCTCTATGCTACCTTATCTTTTTTCTGGAGCACTTGCCATCTGTTAATATACCATATCATTTACTTCATGGTTCATTGCTTACTGTTGACTCCTTGTCTCCCTCTCCTTACTAAAACATAAGTTCCATGAAGGGCAAGGAACTTTGTTGTCTCTACTGACCTCTCCCAAGCACCTAGTAGATGCTCCATAACTGTTTTTAAAATAAGAGGCAATAAGCTGAGTGTGGAGGTTGCGCTCTCACTGGGAGAGATCAGGAATAATAAGAGCGTGTACCAAGACTGAAACCAATGCCTGGCATGGAGACTTGCATAGAAAATCATTCATCCCCAGCTGGCTGCCATGGCTTACGCCTGTAATCCCAGCCCTTCGGGAGGCCGAAGCGGGCGGATCCCCTGAGGTCAGGAGTTCAAGACCAGCCTAGCCAACATGGTGAAACTCTGTCTCTACTAAAAAATACAGAAATTAGCCAGGCGTAGTGGCGCATGCCTGTAGTCCCAGCTACAGTGCAGGCTGCGGCGGGAGAATCCCTTGAACCCGGATGGTGGAGGTTGCAGTGAGCTGAGATTGTGCCACTGAACTCTAGCATGGGCAACAGAGAGAGACTTTGTCTCAAAAAAAAAAAAAAAAAAAAGAAAAACATTCATCCCCACTGGCTGGATTTAATCAAGCCCTGATCTCCACTCACTTATTTGAGAACATTACTCAGTAACTCCATTGAATTTTTCAGCCCCCTATTTGCAAAGCTCCCATCTTGTAATATGTGAGTTCTAATTTTCCCAGATTTCTGTTCTCCTAAGACAAAAATTTAGTGATGGATGAGGAAAATGAAAATCTATTTTGTAGGTAGGAAAGCAAAGAAACAAGAGACATTGTGAACAAATGACTGTCTTTGGAAATTTCCCTGAATGGGAGGAATCAGAGAGACGAGGTTGCATTCTGATCATGCCACTTCCTGGGCTGGGTGACCTGGCAGGAGTTTCTTAATCTCTTGGGTCTCCCATCTGTAAGATGGAGCTAGCAACACATAGTTATTTGATCTTTAAATAATGAACAAAGAACGCCTACCACAGTGCCTGGCATCCTGTGTGGGCTCATTAAAGGCGGGTTACCTCCCTCAACTATGCCCACTCCGTGGCTCCTACTCCAACGCTCAGTGAACACAGTGTAGATGCAGCGAAGGCCTCCTTGGACACAGCTGACTCCTTTGCAATCCTGCCCCTTTATTGTTGATTATTCGTTCATTCATTTATCTGACAAATATTTATTGGGCACCTGGCATCTGTCTGGCACTGTTTTAGACCTGGAGATACAGCAGCAAACAATACAGACAAAACCCTTGCCCTTGGAAACTGACATTGAATGGGTGACATTACATTAACTACATTATATTACAATAGAATATATAATGAATCCGTGTGCTAGATGATAATATGCTGCAGAGAAAAATAAAGCAGGCAAAGGGAACAGAATGTGTTGGAAGAAAGGGCCACAGAAGGTTTCACTGAGAAGGCCACATTTAAATCAAGACTTGAAAAAGGAGAGAGAGAGAGCCTTGTAGATATCTTGGAGAAAAAGTCCCAGACAGGGGAAAAGGCAAACAGGCTTCCCTCTCTCCCTCTCCCCATCACATCTCAAAACTTCCATTTGAAAGCACAGCTCAAGGCCACAAGAGCAGGCTGACCACAAGGACTACAGCAAAGTCGAGAGATGACTCAATTCTTGATTTTCTTTTCCTGGATCCCCCTCTCCATCCACAGCTCTCCTTCCTTAGCTCAAGGTGTCACATGTGGGTGGCCTCTGCCTTTCCTCCATGGAACTCCAGAACATTCCCCAGACATTAGCTCATTGATCCTTTTCCCTGGCAGCAAACATAATCCCTCCCTACCAGATGGAGGGCCAGGCCACTGGGCAGCAGTGACTGTCCCTGGGGAGCAGCGGGAGGAGCAGCCCAGCGCTTGCTCAGTCTGGGAGCTGGCTGCCAACTGCACATTCAGGTGAATCTCAGCATCCCCGTCTGGAGGAGATGCAGCAAAATTCACCTAAACCTTCATTTAGCAGAAGAGAGGTCCAAAGAAATGTCTGTAAGGGCAACAATGAAAATGTAAAAAAAGACAAGGGAAAAAAATCTCCAACCTCCCTAAGCTTCCCTTTTTAAATCAATATTTCCTTAGTCTCTGGTGGGCGGGAAGACCCTGACATTCACTGACCAATGTAACTGCAGTGTCTACATTGGTAGCTACTGTATTGGTAAACCAGTACAACTCAATCTATTGGTGGGAAAAGAGTTCTCTTTTTCCAATCCATAATAGATCAATACTTTTTAAAAATCTAATAAAAATGAGTTACTAGGCAGATAAACTTAAGAAGACAAGAAGATAAAACCCCAAGTGTGTATCATTAGATTCAACAGACATAAAACCATGCTGTCAAATTGCTATAAAAGTTTCTGAACACTTACTCTCAATTTCTGTATGTATCTTGTCATGGACCAGAAACAATTAGGTTGCAGCCTGGCCCTGGTCCTTGGGCCTCACTTTAAAAAGCATTGAGCTCAAATGGTTTTCCTAGGGATATGGAAATTAGAGTAAAGAAGACACTCAGTATAAAAATCAGTCAATAATTCCAGTGATGGCCAGGACAGAAGGCAGGGCTGCTTTAGGAAACAGTTATTTAGAGACCCAGTGATGTGATTATTGAAAATTACTTACTCTAGAGCCTGGCTGAAAAGAAATCTATGAGGAGCCAGGCATTTCTACATTAGCTGCAAAACAATGGTTTATTAAAATCGCAATCCTCCAAGTGAGTTCACTGTAAATCTACCCCAGCTTTAAACTTGACCCCTGGAGTACAGTGGGGTGGGGGTGGCACCACTGCTTCAAAGCAGGTGACTACAATTTTCTTTTACCTTTAACAGGCTAGATTCCTTGTCAACATACAATTCTTTTCTATTCAGTCCCTCCACCTCCTCAACTCCAAAACAATAACTTTGAAAACTAGAAAATGACTATTCTGATATGGTGCCTCATTCCTTGATATATACCTTAAAGAACAACAAAAAAAAGAAAGTAGTACATTTCAAAGTGCTCAAAATAGAGGAGAAAAGTTCACACGATTCTTTTGACCAAAAGTAACACCCATGACTCACACACGTTCACTATAACAATCCATCAAGCTGACACACGGTGCCTGCTTATAATTTATCAGCTATGCAGAGCACTTTGTCTCCCTGTTACTGAGAAGGACTCTGTGACCATCAGTTTAGAATAACAGCACTACGTAAAGGAAATGTCAGGGAAAAGTGGCAGCCTGCCTAAGACTGGGTTTCACAGGGAAGGAAAACAAAACCAAGAGATTCTTTCCTCTAAATCTCTGGGGGCAGGAGGCAGCATAAATAGCAAAACATAAAAAGTTTTAAAAAGAAGCCTCTTTTAAATATTCAGATCAAGCAAGAGCTGACATTAAAGGTTGACATTTTCGCTCTGATAATAGTGGAATGTTGAATATAGTGGGATACGTGATAGAATCCATGTACTGAAGTCACTCTTTCTAGCTAGGAGTTTATTAAAATTGTGATGGGGAAGGGAGGGAAGAGAGATTTGATGAAAACATAGCGGAGAGATTCAAGGCCGAAAGGATATGACAGCTTTCCATTCTGAAACACCTTCCTTTGTCAAGGAACAACTCAATCCCCAATTATAAATGATGCCTGCAGAAGCAATTCACCAAAGCCAGCCCTGGGTGTGGGAACTGGGAAGCCCTGGAAATTCTCTCTGGACAGGGATGATGACTACAAATACTGACAGTTGTTGTGAAGGCAAAGACCAGGAAATTGACAGAGCTGTCGGATCTCACCCCCAACCTCTTCCCAACTGTTTGCAGGAATCCTCACCAAGGTAGGTTAGCCACATGGGAGAAGGCAGCTATCTTGCAGCATTTCTTTAAGCCCTGCTGCACCCTGAACTCTAGCTCTTGCCTCTACCACCGTTCCAATTCCCCTATAAATGCTGCAAAATATGTCAGAATGGTTTACACACTACAGATGCAACATGCTTTTTAAACTTCTAAGAACCAATGGAAGATTTTAAAATACGGACAATCCCTGATTTAATGATGCTTCGACTTATGATCTTTCAACTTTACAATGGTGTGAAAGAGATAGGCATACAGTAGAAACTGTAGTTTGAGTATATAGCCATTCTGTTTTTTGGTTTCAGTATAGTATGGAATAAATTACACTTTAGAAAATAGGTCTTATGTTAGATGATTTTGCCCAACCTTACACTAATATAAGTGTTCTGAGCATATTTGAGGTAGGCTAGGCTAAGCTAAGCTATGATGTAGGTTGGATGTACTAAACGCGTTTTCAACTTCTAATGTTTTCAATTTACGATGGGTTTATCAGAATGTAACCCCCTTGAGCATCCCTTTGTGATTAAAACCCTCAGCAAAATCTGCATAGAAGGGACATACCTTAAGGTAATAAAAGCTATCTATAACAAACCCACAGCCAACATTATGCTGAACAGGGAAAAGTTGAAAGCATTCCCCCTGAGAACTGGAACAAGACAAAGATACTCACTTTCACCACTTCTATTTAACATAGTACTGGAAGTCCTAGCCAGAGCAATCAGACAAGAGAAAGAAATAAAGGGCATCCAAATCAGTAAGGAGGAAGTCAAACTGCTGCTGTTTGCTGATGATACGATCATATACTTAGAAAACCCTAAAGACTCCTCCAAAAAGCTCCTAGATCTTATACATGAATTCAGTAAAGTTTCAGGATACAAAATCAATGTTCACAAATCAGTAGCACTGCTATATACCAACAGTGGTCAAGCTGAGAATCAAATCAAGAACTCAACCCTTTTACAGACTGCAAAAAAAATAAAGTACTTTGAAAAATGCTGAACCAAGGAGATGAAAGACCTCTACAAGGAAAATTACAAAGTACTACTGAAAGAAATCAAAGACAACACAACCAAATAGAAACACATCCCGTGCTTTTAGATAGGTAGAATCACTATTGTGAAAATGACCATACTGCCAAAAGCAATCTATAAATTCAACACAATTCCCATTGAAATACCATCATCATTCTTCACAGAACTAGAAAAGACAATCCTAACATTCATATGGAACCAAAAAAGAGCCCGCATAGCCAAAGCAAAACTAAGCAAAAAGAACAACTCTGGAGGCATCACACTACCTAACTTCAAACTATACCATTAGGCCATAATCACCAAAACAGCATGGTACTGATACAAAAACAGCAACATAGATCAATGGAGCAGAATAGAAAAGCCAGAAATAAAGTCAAATACTTACAGCTAACTGATCTTCAACAAAGCAAACAAAAACATAAGGTAGGGAAAGGACATCCTATTCAACAAATTGTGCTGTGGTAATTGGAAAGGCACAGGCAGAGGAATGAAATTGGATCCTCATCTCTCACCTTATGCAAAAGCCAAATCAAGATGGATGAAGGACTTAAATCTAAGACCTGAAACCACAAAAATTCTACAAGATAGCATCAGAAAAACCCTTCTAGACGTTGGCTTAGGCAAATACATCATGACCAGGAATACAAAAGCAACAAAAACAAAGATAAATAGATGGGACTTAATTAAACTAAAAAGCTTCTGCAGAGCAAAAGAAATTATCAGCAGAGTAAACAGACAACCCACAGAGTGGGAGAAAAATCTTTGCAAACTGTGCATCCAACAAAGGACTAATATCCAGAATCTACAAGGAACTCAAGCAAATCTGCAAGAAAAAAACAAATATTCCCATTAAAAAAGGGAGATAAGAACATGAAGAAACAATTCTCAAAAGAAGATATATAAATGGCCAACAAACCTATGAAAAAATGCTCAGCATCACTATTTATCAGGAAAATGCAAATCAAAATCACAATGCAATAACACCTTACTCCTGTAAGAATGGCCATAATTTAAAAATCAAAAAATAATAGATGTTGGCATGGATGTGGTAAAAAGGGAACACTCTAACACTGCTGGTGGGAATGTAAACTATTATAACCACTATGGAAAACAGTATGGAGATTCCTTAAAGATCTAAAAGAACATCTTCCATTTGATCCAGCAATCCCACTATTGGGTATCTACTCAGAGGAAAAGAAGTCATTATATGAAAAACACATTTGCACATGCATGTTTGTAGCAGCACAATTCACAGTTGCAAAAATATGGAACTAGCCCAAATGCCCATCAATCAATGAGTGAATAAAGAAAATGTGGTACATATATACACCATGGAATACTGCTCAGCCATAAAAAGGAACAAAATAATGGCATTTTCAGCAATCTGGATGGAGTTGGAGACCATTATTCTAAATGAAGTAACTCAGGAATGAAAAAACAAACATTTTAAGTTCTCACTCATATGTGGGAATTAAGCTATGAGGACACAAAGGCATAAGAATGATACAATGGACTCTGGGGACTCAAAGGGAAGGGTGGGATGGGGGTGAAGAATAAAAGACTACATATTGGGTACAGTGTACACTGCTCAGGTGATGGGTGCACCAAAATCTCAGAAATCACCACTGAAGAACTTAGGTAACCAAATACAACTTGTTCCCCCCAAACTACTGAAATTAAAAAAAAAAAATGTAACCCCCTTGTAAGCTGAGGAGCATCTGTGTAATCATGGATCATATTTGGCAATGACCATGATGTTAAGGGAACCTATTTTCAATGATCAAATATTTGACAGTGGTCAAATTTGACAGCCCTAAATCTTTCAGATTTGGGAGAAAAGTTTCCATTCTATACCATTTCTCCCCCTGCTGTAAGAAATGAGAAGATGGACATGAAGGGAATCAGGATACACCACCCTAAATGATGCCACTTTGGCATAAGGAATCCTTTGAGCTGAAGGCAACTGAGAATCAACAAAGGCAGGAAGAAGAATTCTCTACACTCCCTTTTCTGTCTAAAAGCAAGCATGCATTTCCATTTGAGATGGTGTCACCCACTTCAGTACCAGGAAGAAGAGAGAGACTCCTATCACCAGAGACAGTCGGCACCAAGATGAATCTTGATAGATAATAATGTTTTGTGATGCTAACTGTCTCAAAATGAAGTCACTGATGACAAGTGACAGTGAAACTGTTGACCCCTCAAAGTGATAAACATATGCATAATGGTCTGAGGTGATAATACCTGCTGTGGCTAGGCACCCTGAAAGCTGACGAGAAACTGAAGTCACACGGCAGCTGAGATAGTGAGCGTGCACACTCCGTGGAGGGCCATAAAAACAGCAAAGCAACTGACCATGGAGAAGCATCTGTAGAACTTCTGTCTGTGGTAACTTTGAGGCCGCCTCTGGATACCAGCCGTGGCCGCCAGAAGTTCTGCCCAAAAAGAGCAGTTAACCCCCTGCTGGTCAGCATTTTTAGAAAATTCCGGCCCTCTCTAGTTGTCTGTGGGTGTGTGGGTCTCCCCAGCTACTCACTGTGGTTTGTCCCCCTCTCTCTCATCACTGCCTATGCACTGAATATACTTACATAATTGCTGGTGTCTGAAAGCCTCACAATAAATCGTGAATTTGAAAACATTTAGTTGGCCACTGATTCATTGTGAAACCTCTTGGCCCCTGTTGGAGTTAACATAACTAGGCTGATTCAAACCTGACACAATATTCTTCATAAACAAACCTTACTAAAATAACTCTTATCTTTCATTATTTTCTTCCATATATTTCCTGGTTGCTTTCCCCCAATTCATCATCACTCAAAGCCCAAATCCCCTTTCCTTTGTTAAAATGGCATATAAGCCCCTGAGTCTAACTGCTTCCTGAGTTTTATTTTTTTCTGTGAATTCCCATTGCATGTAAAATGTTAATAAAATTGTATGCTTTTGTCTTTTGTCATTTAAGTTTGTAGGCCCCAGTCACTGAACCTAAGAGGAGAAAGGAAAACTTTTATTTCTCCCACAGA
This sequence comes from Symphalangus syndactylus, assembly GCF_028878055.3. Taxonomy (NCBI): domain Eukaryota; kingdom Metazoa; phylum Chordata; class Mammalia; order Primates; family Hylobatidae; genus Symphalangus; species Symphalangus syndactylus. The sequence goes on from NC_072438.2 coordinate 32,623,146, forward strand.
CAAAACAAAAAACAAAGTGATAAAAGTTTAAGAGAGGCTGGGGGCAGTGGCTCAGGCCTGTAATCCCAGCACTTTGGGAGGCTGAGGCGGGAGGATCACCTGAGGTCAGGAGTTCGAGACCAGCCTGACCAACATGGCAAAACCCCATCTCTATTAAAAATAACAAAAATCAGCTGGGCATGGTGGTATGTACCTGTAGTCCCAGCTACTCGGGAGGCTGAGGCAGGAGAATTGCTTGAACCCAGAGGTGGAGCGTGCAGTGAGCTGAGATCACACCACTGCACTCCAGCCTGGGTGACAGAGCGAGACTTCATCTCAAAAAAACAAAACAAAACAAAAACAAAAAAGTTTAAGAAAAACCTTTTAATCTTGTGCTATTCCAGACACTAGAAATAGGAATCAAAGGGGTAGGCCACATGTTTTCACCTGTGTCCTTAAATATTTCAGACCAGTAGCCAGGAGAGGAAAAGGCCAATATTCCAGGAACAATCCTGCAAGTTGAAACTGCCTTTGCAAAATTATGACAGTAAGAGAAATCTGACATGGCTTCTAACCTCACAGGCTGGCTGTCTCCACTCATTCCCCAGTGTAGAAAGTAGAAAAGTTCCTCTTCAAAGCTAGTCTTGGTTTAAAAATAAAATAGTAGACACTAGGAATAATAGCTCCTTACTCTAAAGCCTCCTATCAACTATTAGTTCTTAGACTTTAGCCCAGGCATGTCTGGACAGCCGCAGCCTAGTCTTAGCTCATAGCTTATGCCCCTTCCTTATTTGGAAATGTTCTTGCTTCCTTAAACCTTTCATAAGCAACTTCCTCTCTTTCTTTGTTCTTCCCTGCACTTACCTATTTAGGAAAGTTTTAGGCTATTAGCAAATCAGGTATCAGTTTAAGACTGTGAGGTTCAGCTCCAGCCAATGGATGCAGGACACAGCAGTAAGGATGACCCAAATGCATAAGGGATAATTATGTCTGCTTTTCCTTTGCTCAAGTGTGCTCTCACCATTGTTCCATCTGCAATTGAGCACCCTTTCTGCAGAAAGTAAAGAGTGCCTTGCTGAGAGATCTTTTGTCTCAGTGCTGACTTTTCTTCATGGGACCGATTATCTATTTCTAACAATTTTGGTATTTCTAACACCCGGCGTGGGCCAGGCTAACTTTGAGAGAAATTTAGTTTACAGTTTAAATAACAGCCCTTCTCAAAAACTAAACTGCTCTTGTAAAACTAATGAAAATCCACCAAGTTGGAAGGAAGAGAGGGGCCTGAATTCTCCTGAAAGGTAGGTATCGTTAAATAATCACCAGCCATTATTCCAGAGATCACGAGATTTGCAGTTTCCCTAATTATTCCTGCTAATAATGCCACTATTGTAGAACCCAAGATTGGCCTTTTGAGATGTCTTCCTAGGTTTTTGCATTTCTGACAACTGGATAACCTCACTGGGACTAGCCAACTGGTCCTGTGACCCTCACCCAGGAACCAACTCAGCCCAAGAAGACGGCTTCAACTCCCTGTGATTTCATCTCAGATCTAACAGCACTCCCTACTCCCTGGCCTGCTACCTGCCAAATTATCCTTGAAAACCACTAGTCTTCAAATTTTCAAGGAGACTGATTTGGGTGATAAAAAAAACTCTGGTCTCCCGTTCAGCTGGCCCTGCATGAATTAAACTCCTTCTCTATTGCAATTTCCTTGTCTTGATAAATTGGCTTTATCTAGGCAGTGGGCAAAATGAACCCATTGGGCAGTTACAAAGTCATCCCAAATCTTCAGAATTTACTAAATACAGTTGATCCTCAAACAACATAGGCTTGAACCACACAGATCCACTTATGTGTGAATTTGTTTCAACCAAATGCAGATCAAAAATACAGTATTCACAGAATGTAAAACCCATGGATATGGAGGCCCAACTTCTTGTATTCACAGGTTCTGCAGGGCTGACTGGGGAACTTGAGTATGTGAGAATTTTGGTGTACAAGGGGTTCCTGGAACCAATCCCCTTTGTATACTGAGGAATGACTGTATATGTAACCTCACATGGAAAAGTTATTCTATACCATAATATAAAAATGATGTATTCCAGAAAGTCTGGTAACATACCTCTCAATCTGAAGACATATAAATCAGAACTGGAACTCAAAAATTAGAAGAAAACAAGAGAGAGACAGACAGGCAGACAGACATGCAAGCCCTTGACCTAGGCACTTTCTCAAGAAAAGTAAGGAAAAAGAGAATGAGAAAAAGAGACCAGATTTTTACATGTATTAAAAAGTTTGATACTCTGGGACCCTTAAATCCATACCTTCAATATGGGAAAGTACTAGATTAAGCAAGAATACATTTAAAAAAATGTTTGATGAAACATCAAGGGTTCTTGAGAGGTGTGATTGACGGCAAATTTAATTGCAATTTCTACTCTGCTGCCTTGGTCTGATGGTGACTCCTGTGTTAATAGTAATAGAGTGAAACTTGCTTTGCTTAGCAAGGGCCCCCTATTCACAGCAACTGCCAAAGTGATGACCTTTGCTACAGCGACAACTTTCTTAGTTACAAAAAGAACCACCACCCGAGAGCTTATTCGTACATATTTTTTGGCTGTGCAAGGAGACCTTAGCAGCCTACTGCCATCTCGTAATCTCAAAACACACACTTGTGAATGAATGCATTTCCAGGCCCCACAGGCAAATGCTTTTGAATAGGCTTGGGAGGTTGCTATTTAAATAAATGTTTGCTTCATCTTGGCCATTATGATTCTGCATCTGCCACTTAGTGGCTCCATTAATAGCTCCCAAGTTCTTTAGACTCATTGAGCCTAAATTTCCTCATCTATAAATCAGGGGGTGCTTCCACCTTCCTTACAAAATGGTTTCAAGGATTGAAAGGGCTTATGGCAAGGTGCATTAGTCCTCACAATAAAGTTGCTCTTGTTATGATTTGGGAGTGCTCCTAGGGACAGGACCTGGGATTTCTTCCTAGTTTCCCTGGTGTAATGAAAAAAATCATACCATTCAAAGTGATATAAAAAGAAACATCTCAAAGCACTTGAGATCTTTGAAGGAAGTTTTAGGTTCTGAGCAACAAACCAGGAGGTATATACAAAGTCACTGTGATTTGCAGTCACAGGAGACTAAAATAAGCTTGACCAAGGAGACTTTTTTACGGAAATGAAAGGCTCCTTCCCATCCCACAAAGGGCCACTCTATGCTCTGATTTTTCCAGGGTTGTCATCTTGGCGCATGTCACTGTCTAAATAAGCCATCACTTTTTAGAGGCGAGAAGGCAACAGCTTCCTCCTGGACCAAGAGAGATACCTTTCGTGGTATGTCTGCTTGAAATCAAAACAGGAAAAGACAAAGATCTTAAAGATGTGTTTGACTGTTTATTCAAGGAGTTTTCACCGGGAAAATGTACCTCTGTGACCCTGAAGAATCCCGTCTTATAAGAAAATTAACCCAAGATAATTTAAATGCCCCTTTGTCTGCTTTGCAGGAACTGCTTGTTTAGCAAAAGAAAAATATTTAAAGGGTCATTGGAGATCTTTTGGTGATCTCTCACTGCAGTGCAAAGGGGCGCTCTGTGTACACTTCTGCCTGAAGTCACAAGAAGAAATTTTCATTTCAATATCCCATGAGAAGCTATTAGTGCAATCACAGTTGTCTCAATTTCTTCACAGCTTCTTTAACGGATGATTTGCCATTGGAAATTGGTTGTTTTAAAAAGGATTCTGAGTTCCAAAAGAAAGCCTCAACAACTATATTTGTAGAATTACAAGTGTAAAAGTTCTCATCTGTCCTTTAATGCGAAGATCCAAAAAGCAAAAAAAAAAAAATATATATATATATATACATATATATATACACACATATATATATACACACACACATATATATATATATATATATATACACACACACACAAACACACACATATATATTGGTTGCTACAGGAAAGAAGACTGGCTTAGCAGGTAAAAATTCCTAGCTCAATTTCTGGTTCTCTACCGCTCCTAAGCAGAGAGCTTTGAACAAGACACTTATCTTTAGACTTCCAAAATTGGCTGGACTGAATGTTGACTACAGTTTTTCCCAGCTCAAACAGTCTAAGAATTGAATACAGAACAAAAAGCCTGAACTACAGCACCAAACTACAAGCTAGAGGGGTCTGGAATCTAAGCTTCCTCCATTAACCTGCTATGTGTCCTTGGATAAGTCACAGGAAAAATTAAAAATATCCAATATTCATTGAGCACTCTCCAACTAACAGACAATGAGCATCACAGACACCGCCACATCAATTCTTCATAAGAGCTTTACAAACACATCTCAATATCATGTCCATTATGAACAGGAGGAAATTGAGTCTTTGAAAGGTGACACAGTTTGCCCAGTCAGCAAGTGGAAAGGTTAAACTTGAATCAATGCAATTAAGTGCCAGAATCTAAGTTCTTTTTATTTATTGCTAACTGTGATGCTGCCCTGTGCCTTTATGAAAGACATACCTCCCAGTGTGACCTCAGAAGAATGCTGGGAGATTACATGCAGGCATGCATATATGCATGGTCTCTGAAAAATACAAAGTGTTTCAAAGACTAAGAATGTGGTATTGTTTTCTATCTATATTTGAGAAGAACCATCAATACATTTAGAGCAGCAGCTCTTAAATGTGGTCCATGGAACACCAAGGATCTATAGAATGGCTGCAGGTCTGTGACTCCAAGAAATTGAATGCAAATTTTTTTGTGAGCATGTTCTAGAGCAAAGACCCCTGGCTTTCAACAGATTCTCAAAGGTATCACTGATTATAAGTATACAAGAGAATAAGAACCACTGGTTCAGAGAAATGGAACTGAAACAAGGAGAAAATCCAGCAAGGGGTGATCATTGCAATCTTTCCTTCTGAGTCAAGAAACAAACAGGAGAAGAGCCCAGTAAGCTCAGATCACAGAAATTCAACCTTCTGGGTCAAGAAACGAAAGTCACAGCTTCAAGGCCAGTGGGCAATAATATGCTCATTGTGGCATCTTCTCCTTTTCCTATACATAAATCTCGTGACCTCCACGTCACATCTGTTAACTCCATCTGTTAACTCGGCAGCTGGTTCTTGTTCCAGTGCCTTCTGCTTATACAAGGTATGTTTGCTTTGCAGCTGGAGAGGTAAATACTTTCCCTGCTGTTCTGCCTTTGGCATAAATATTTAGCATAACACAGGAGACCCCAACTCAGGGTGTGTGCCTCAATCCCATTCCTGCCGGTGACACAGTTTAGAAACTAATTGTGCCTCTCCCTTTCCATACTTGCCCATGTAAACCAAAACTTTCTGCTTCTGGCTAAATGGAAAGTTTCATGACAACCACCCCCTAAAAATTTAATGCTGCGTTTTCCTCCCCATGCTGAACTATGAAGAGGACACCTTACCACCTACCCTAAAACCAATCACATGCTTAAATAAACTAACAGTAAATAAAAATGTAAAATATGTTAAAGCGGCAAGAGTCTTCTTTTTGCCAACTCCTAGAGTTATTTCTCCACTAGTTTACCCATTACTAAGTCAGAATTCCCTCCCTAATTTTGGACTGTATGTTTCTCTCCTTAGCACTGATTACCATTTAACAACCTATATATTTTAATTGTTTCATGTGTTGTCTGTTCGTAGCATCCCTAGTACAATAACTATATTATTGGTCCAAACCAAGACACCTTGGGGAGTAAAAGAGGACACTAACAGAAATGATCCCAGGACAAGAGGTGTCAATGGAAATGGTCCTGGGTAAGATGAAGGGGTGGTCACTTTCGCTACAATGCAAGTTCCAAGCTCTGGGATCTGGGTCTGCCTTTTTTCACCCCGTGCCCCTCCTGTCCAAATACTTATGGACACACCCATGGGTGCTCACTGAGTCATGGTAGTTACCAGCATGAGCTCTGAGTGGACTGCAGAGGTTCAAAGCTCTGGCTCCATCACCAGTTAGTTACTTATTGCCTTGGGTAGTTTCCTTGAGCTCTATATGCTTTAATTTTCTCCTTTATCAGATGGCAATAACGATAATAGTACCTATCGCACATGGCTATGTGAGAGTTAAATGAGGTCGTCTACAGCAAAATGCCCAGCACAGCAGCCGGAGCTTGGTAAGAGTGAGCACTCAGTGACACCGGCTGCAATTGCTATGATCTGTCCTCCTGCGACTGTTTTAAGAAGGCATGTAAGGCAGATGGCTGTGACACTGTCTACCTCCCACCCCTCTATATGGTGGGAGGAGCTGCCTTTCATCAGCAGCATGCCTGACCACGCCCATCTGACCCTGAAACAGGCCATTGGCCTGAGCCTGGAACTTGGGAGCAGCCTTTTTCTAGCGGCCAAAGGTGTAGGGGCTCTATCCCAGCTGCAGCCGGCAGTCACGCTTCCGCTTCTGAGGAGGAAGCAGGCGCAGAAAAGGAGATGAGAGCTGAGGAGAGGCCTGGGCTCCCGGGCCCTGCTGTGGCTATTCCCGGGGCCCAGCTGCACTTCTGTCTCCCATGAGGGCTGCTCAACCAACTCTTCCCATAATCTATGAGCCGGAACCTGTCTTTGGAGCAAGCTACTTTGAGCGGCAACTGCAACCAAAAGGGTCCCAACAAGGGCAGTGTGTCCTGTTGACAGCCAAGAGCTGTGCTAGACAGAATCAACCTGCTAACATACAATTGTTTAAAAAAGAGATGACAAGGAGGAGCAGCAGGTGAGAAACATTGATGGATGCTCACCTTGTGCCGGGCACTGCACATTGATGGATGCTCACCTTGTGCCGGGCACTGCACATTGATGGATGCTCACCTTGTGCCAGGCACTGTGCTGAGGCCTCTCATTTGACCCTGAGAGCCACACTATGCAGTTGGTACCATATTTATCCCCATTTTATGGATGAGAAAGTTGAGACTCAAGACACTCAAAGGAGCCTTCCCAAAGCCTCAGAATTAGTTTAGCAGACATCATTGCTAACTCCTAACAGCCCTTCCACCCCAAGTGATGAACCAAAGTCGATGAGTGTATAGCAGCCCCCTGGTGCGTGCTATCAGACCAGGAATGGGAGCAAGTCCTACATTGGCCCAGCCAGACTGGTGAGGAGGACTTATTTTCCATGGCTGCATTTTCTGCTTCTCCTGAGGGGAACCAGACACAGAAGGAAGCTGATACTAAATGTAAGAGGAAGCTGATGTGCTTAAGTCTGCAAAATGGTAGAGTTGTCAGGTAAAATACAGAATGTCCAGTTACATTTGAATTTTAGATTAACAATGAATAATAATTTAATATAAGCGTATCCCCAAAATCACATGGCACATACTTTTGTACTTAAAAAAGAATACAATTTTCTACATTCCTATCTGAAATTCAAATGTACCAGGTGCCCCATATTTTTACTTGCTCAATTTGGCACAGTGGAGAGAATGAGTACATGACAACTTCATGAAGCCATAACCCATCAAGTACTTAAAGCTCACATTACCTCTGAACTTCTCACTATGTAAGGTAATTAATTCGTTTATTGTTCAAGCAGTTTAGAACTTCTGTCACTTGCACCCCAAAGCATCCTATCTTGTGTGGCAATCACTGGTTCCAACCCAGGCAGGAAGGCTGCAAAGCCCAAGCTCCCACCATTACACTCAGTCCTAAAGGGACAGAAACTTAATGCCATATGAAAAGCTACAAAGCCAATGTTTATGATGTTGAACTTACGTTTTTAGAGCTGTAAGAATGTAGCTTAACAGACTTACTGGGATTCATCAGATTCTCTTCAGTTGATATAAATTTTTTATTATAAAGTTGTGAAGTGTGAATTCCCCTAAAACTATAAAACTCCTTTATGAATACTAACAAACTCTAAAATAGCAGCAAAGGTGCTGCTTATAACCTCCGAAACCTCAAAACCCAAAACACCTGGCAATTCAGGATTAAGAACTCCAATTTTTAAACATTAAAGATAAATGTCTCCATCCTGGCTAACACGGTGAAAACCTGTCTCTACTAAAAATACAAAAAATTAGCTGGGCATGGTGGCGGGCGCCTGTAGTCCCAGCTACTCGGGGGGCTGAGGCAGGAGAATGGCGTGAACCCGGGAGGCAGAGCTTGCAGTGAGCTGAGATAGCGCCACCACACTCCAGCCTGAGCGATAGAGTGAGACTCCCTCAAAAAAAAAAAAAAAAAAAAAAAAGGATAAATTTCTACATTTTGTTTAGAAAAAAAAGTCAGTGAGCATCACAGAAAAATGTGACTTTAGATCAAACCTGGAGCATTATAAAATAATCCTGTAAGATAGGAAGGGAGCGTATAAGTAAGCATGCTGAATGAATGAATGAATGAATGGGTAACCATAGGACTGAGTTGGTCTCTGAGGATAAATGTGTGTGTGTTGGGCAAACTGTTCACCAGCATAAAAAAGTCTCAAGGCAAGGACCCCACGGAATCAAGGAATTTACATGTGGTGCTGGTACACCATCAATGAGCAGAAGCAGGATGCTGAGTTAGCCATGACAGCTGGGAAGAGAGCAAATCATTCCTGGGTTGCTATCTGCATCCACCCATTTCAAAGTCCTGCTCAGGCACAGAGGCTTCCCTATAACGGGAAACACACAGCATTAACATCAACATCATCTGGACTCCCTTCAAGTCCATAAAAAGCCGTCATTTAGGGCATGTCAGTACAGAACAACTATAAAGTTAAGGAAAGTTCTAACAAAGTTATATACGAAAATAGCTTGCTCTCTCATTCTCTCTCTCTCTCTCTCTCATAAATACATGTATAAGAGAGAGTGACTCGGTGGTTCCAACCCAGGCAGAAAGGCTGCAGAGCCCAAGCTCCCACCACCACACTCTCAATCCTAAAGGGACAGAAACTTAATGCCATTTTAAATGCTACAAAGCCAATGTTTAGGTCATTGAACTTGTATTTTCAGAGCTGTAAGAATGCAGCTTAACAGACTTACTGGAATTCATCAGATTCTCCTTAGCCAATGTAAATTTTTTTATTATAAAGCCACAGAACGTATCTATCTATGAGAGAGAGACACCAAGTTAATCTAGAAATTTTAACAAAACCCCTATCAAAATACCAATAGGATTTGTGTGGGAAGGATCAGAGGAGACTTGATAAAATGTTTCTAGGTTTTATCTGAGAAAAGTATAAGAAGCCTTATACTTTTAAGGTTAAGGTATAACCTTAACATATAAGAAACCTCTGAAAAGGAAGAGCAAAGTGAAGAAGGTTAGCCCAAAAAGATATTAGAAGTGTTATAAAGCAAAATAGTAAGAATAATGTGGTAGAACCACAGGACTTTTCAGGGAGCTCAAAGGAATGGAACAGAGAGTTAAGAAGCAGATCCACATATATATAAGGATTTGATGATAAAAATGTGCATGTAAAACCATTGGTTTGGTCAATAAACAGTGTTGGCCACCGTGCAGGAGAAAAGAAAGTAAAGGCATGTGAATTTTCATGGAAGATGCCTTTTAAGAGTGTGAAGTTGCAGAACCTAAACAGAACAGTATGCACCCACAGAATGGCATGCACCTGCCAAATATTATGTACCTATCAAATGGTGTACACCCACTAAACATTATGTACCCACAGAATGGCATTTACCCACCAAATGGTATCTATCACCCCCTGAATATTATGCACGCACAGAATGGTATGCACCCACCAAATGGTATGCACCCACAGAAGAGCATGCACCCATAGAATGACATGCACCCACTGAATGGTATGCACCTGCAGAATGGTATGTACCCACTGAACAGTATGCACCCACAGAACAGTATGACCCACTGAATGGTATGCACCCGCAGAATGGTATGAACCCACTGAACAGTATGCACCCACCAAATGGTATGCACGCACCAAATGGTATGCACCCACAGAACAGCAGGCACCCACAGAATGGTATGCACCCACAGAATGGTATGCACCCACAACAGTATGCACTCACCAAATGGTATGCACCCATAGAAGAGTATACAGCCACAGAATGATATGCACCTACCAAGTGGTATGTGTCCATTGAATGGTATGCACCCACTGAACAGTATGTATCCACTGAACAGTATGCACCCACAGAACAGTATGACCCACTGAATGGTATGCATCCACAAAATGGTATGCACCCACTGAACAGTATGCACCCACCAAATGGTATGCACCCACCAAATGGTATGCACCCACAGAACAGCAGGCACCCACAGAATGGTATGCATCCACCGAACAGTATGCACCCACCGAACGGTATGCATCCACAGAACGGTATGTACCCACAGAATGGTATGCACCCACAGAACAGTATGCACCCACCAAATGGTATGTACCCACAGAAGAGTATACAGCCACAGAATGATATGCACCTACCAAGTGGTATGTGTCCACTGAATGGTATGCACCCACTGAACAGTATGTATCCACTGAACAGTATGCACCCACAGAACAGTATGCACCTACCAAATGTTATATGCCCACAGCACGTGCCCACTGAACGGTAGGTAGCTCAAGTCCTGTAACCATTGCCCTCAACTCTATTTCCCATCAGGATTCCCAACAAGAAAGGGAATGCAGTCAACTGGTGTACCTCCCCCAACCAGACTTCACTGGGTTTCCTTCACTCCACTCCCAATTTCTCTTTGCAGTTGGAATCTCTACCCACTCCTCCCAATAACAGAAAGAATTCCAGGAAATTAAAGGAAGTTCTCTACATTTTGAGATTCCCTGATCCTACCAACTGCTGCAAGGTATCAATAAAAAAATCTGAGATCAGAAATAAGTCTTACCTGTTTCCTTTTTTCAGGAGGAAGTGATGGATCTCCATCCTACAAAGAAACAAATGCTACATTTTACTCTTTTAAAAAAAATAGATGTACTTAGAAACAAGAAGTTGAATTAAATTATGAACCTAAATGTAGACTCTCCCTACCCTCCCCACCCTGCAGCCAGTAATGTGCTGAAGCAAGCTCAAATATACTTTAAAAAAATAACTACAAACTGAACCAGAGTTATTTTGGAAAAACCTCTAGGGAATCAGTTCCCATTAGGACCAAATCTATATATTTTCTAAAATTGTTTGAATACAAAAAGTGGATTTGTCAAAATTCTTTTTGATCACAGCCTAAACTGAAATAATATTTCATTTGGTTTGAGTTCCTCTTTTAAATAGTTAGAAGCAAAGGAAGAGTGATGGGGGGACACATACACATATAGAGAGAGAGGAAAAGAGAGAGAGAGAGAGAGAGAGAGTTTTCTCTGTGGGCAGAACAATCAATGTTGGGAGGGACAGTATTTGCTCAAAGTTAAGAGGACATTGAAAACTTCTAGTCTTATTAGATTTTTTTTTTTTTTTTTTTTTTTTTTTTTTTTTTTTTTTTTTTTTTTTTTTTTTTGCCTTAAAAGGATTCAGGCCAGGCATGGTGGCTCATGCCTGTAATCTCAGCACTTTGGGAGGCCAAGGTGGGGAGATCACTTGAGGTCAGGAGTTTAAGACCAGCTGGGCCAACATGGTGAAACATGTCTCTACTAAAAAAATACAAAAATTAGCCAGACGTGGCGGCAGGTGCCTGTAATCCCAGCTACTAGGGAGGCTGAGGCAAGAGAAGTGCTTGAACCCAGGATGCAGAGGTTGCAGTGAGCAGAGATTGCACCACTGCACTCCAGCCTGGGCAACAGAGTGAGACTCTGTCTCACAAAAAAAAAAAAAAAAAAAAAAAAAGGATTCCGTTCCTCTCCCTTTTGTGCCACATCAGGGATACAAATATCTCAGGTGAATAAGCGAATGCTCATTAAATGAGCACTCTAATATCTGATGCTGTCCACATATAAGTCAACACGATTTTAACCTGAGGAATCTATTCTATTCTATTTCTACTCCAGGGCAGTTTAATAATGCCAGCACAGATAGTTAAATGTCAGTAATAGTGTCCCACTTAAAAAAGAGATTGCCTCAAAAGCAGCAAGAATGAAAACTAGTATTATGCAGTTGGCATTCTCCATTTCAGTATCATTTGCATCTTAAAAGTTTTGCTATATAAAAACCTAGAGAAAATAAAAAAGCCCAGGATACGAGAAAGGTTACAAAAATTATGGATATGTCCATACTGTGTATTACCATGCAGCTGTTTAAAAGACTGAGTTAAACGCTGGGGGTGGTGGCTCATGCCTGTAATCCCAGCACCTTGGGAGGGTGAGGCGGGTGGATCACGAGGTCAGGAGATCGAGACCATCCTGGCTAACAAGGTGAAACCCTGTCTCTATTAAGGTGAAACCCCGTCTCTACTAAAAATACAAAAAAATTAGCCAAGCATGGCGGCAGGTGCCTGTAGTCCCAGCTACTCGGGAGGCTGAGGCAGGAGAATGGCATGAACCCGGGAGGCAGAGCTTGCAGTGAGCCAAGATCCCGCCACTGCACTCCAGCCTGGGCCACAGAGCGAGAATCCGTCTCAAAAAAAAAAAAAGACTGAGTTAAATCCGTATGCCTAGAAATCTGGATGATTCAGATCTGGATGAGTTAGATCTGTAGGCCTAGAAAGATGTCCAAAATAAAGTGCTGAGGGAAAACAGCATGTTTTATTATTTTTAAAAATAAATTTGGATTTTATTTCTCCATGAATTTTTTTTTTTTTTTTTTTGAGAAGGGTTCTCTCTATGTTGCTCAGCTTGGTCTCAAACTCCTGGGCTCAAGCAATCCTCTCATCTCAGCCTCTCAAAGTAGTTGGGATTACAAGTGTGTCACTGCATTTGGCCTAATATAACTCTCTGCAAGGATGGCAATGCTCTCTATGTACACTCTCCAATAACAGTAGCTATCGGTCACATGAGCCCATGAAATGTGACATTGAGACTGAGGAATGGAGTCTCTTATTTTACTTAATTCTAATTAATTTAAAACTAAGTAGCCACCTGTAGCTAGTGGCCTCTGTATTACTGTAGACTTATGAATCCTCTTTTTAAAGAACTCTATATAATTAAATTAACAAGTAAACAGCCACACATACAGTAGTCCTCACTTGTCCTCAGTTTCAGGTACCTGAGGTCAACCATGGTCCAAACATGTTAAATAGAAAATTTCAACAATAAATAATTTATAAATTTTGAATTGCATACTGTTCTGAGTCGTGTGATGATGAAATCTTGCACCATTCCCCTCCATCCCACCTGGGATGTGAATCACCCCTTCATCCAGGGTATCCATGATGCCTATGTGGCCCACTTGCTAGTCACTTAGGAGCTGGTTTGGCTATCAGATTAAAAAAACAACAGTATATGTAGGGTTTCCTACTATCTGTGGTTTCAGGCATCCACTGGGGGTCTTGAAACATGTCTCCCTTGGATAAGCAGGGAGCCTACTGCAAACACACATGAATATGTTCACAGATGCCAGAGCAAGAAGCATATACATACATACATACATACACACACACACACACACACACACACACACAGAGAGAGAGAGAGAGAGATTAACTTGTGAGTGGGACTGGGTTGTCGAGGAAATAGAGGTGGTGACTTTTACTTCTAAATTTTTCCACTTTGAACTGTTTGCATTTAACCATTTCTAAAGAAACAGCATGTGAAAATCTCTTTATATCTTAATTCAGGGAACAGGAAAGTCGCCGAACAGGGCAGCCTAACACTTACAATCAGCTCTCGGTACTTCTTCTTCAGTGACTGGTGGCGCTCCCGGAGCTGATTGGCCATGAGTTTGTACTGGTCCCTTTCCTGTTGACAGGTGTCCAGCTCCTTGGAGAGGATCAGCAGGGCTTCCTTCTTACTCTCCAGCTTCCTCTTACACACCAGGTACTGCAGAGCAAACAAATCCAGGCAACAGGTCAAAAACATCCATGGGCCTCCATTTAACACACACCGTACTTCACATACCCTGTGGGGAATTTTTGCCATTCTCATTTTTAGAGCTCATATGCCCAGAGAGACATTTTTCAGCAAATGACATGTACTTTAGGCTTCTACAGTGCTAACATGAAGTGCCCTCACGACAGAACCTAAACCTTGGACAAGTAAGTTAAAAAGCAGAACGTTTTAAAAAGTTGCATAAATGGATAAATAAGTAGACAGCTGGACTCCAATTTTGTTTAAAAAGGATTTATATATCCAGATAAGATTATGTAAAATTTTATTAAGATATTTAATAAAAACTTTATTAAAATGTTACTAACGATAATCTCTTGGTAGTAAAATTATTTACCCAGGTTTTAAAATTTTTCTTGATGCTTTTCTGTGTTTTCTAAGTTTCCAGAGTAAACCTACACGGTTTTTTGTCTGTTTGTTTGTTTTTTGAGACAGAGTCTTGCTCTGTCATCCAGGCTGGAGTGCAGTGATGTGATCTTGGCTTACTGCAACCTCCACCTCCCGGGTTCAAGCAATTCTTTCACCTCAGCTTCCCAAGTAGCTGGGAATACAGACGCACACCACCATGCCCAGCTAATTTTTGTATTTTTAGTAGAGATGGTCAGGCTCTTTTGGCCAGGCTGGTCTTGAATTCCTGACCTCAGGTGATCTGCCCACCTTGGCCTTACAAAGTACTGGGATTACAGGTGTAAGCCACCACGCCTGGCCCATATAGTTTTTATTGTAAAAAAAAAAATGCCCCAAAAAGTTATTAAAAATAATTGAACCATAAATCACCGCAATAGATTGCACCTGCCCACCAAACTCAGCAGCTATTTTCTCACTTGCAAATTCATCCACTAACATGGCCCTGACGTGTTTAACTTCTCCTATGATTCAAATGCAGGCACTCCCCATCCAGAGACCAATCTTAGGAGCTAAGTATTTTAGCCACATTTTGAATTCACCCAAACAAGTTGAGTACATCTGGTTGGAACTCTTGCCTCAGAGTGATGAGATTTCTTCATCCTTCCTTCTGCTCACTCTCCTGCACCGCGAACCACCCTCACCTAAGTCTGACCCACCATACTGGCCAGTGGGGGCCCGAATAGGACTCTTCACTTTTTATTGGATATATTGCACCGTCTGGTATTATTCACATATGTGAAATGTGGCACTAAATACCTTTTGAATTTGCCCCGTAAAAGACCAAATTCAGAGCATTCACGAAAACAATTTACAGTTTCATTATATACTCTGACATGAGTACTTTGTCATTATGGACGCTCACACAAAGCAGAGCGAGAATCAGCACTCCCATTCCACTGGAGTCAATGCTCTTTTATGGACCAAAAGCATTACTCATATATAGTGCTTGCTAGGAACTGACTTTGTTAAGTTCAATTTCAAATAAATGAAAGGGGGAAAAAGAGAGTTTTGTGCATTTGCACAATTTTTTTTTTCCTGAAAAAAAAAAAAAGTAATTGCTTAGCTTCAAAAACAAAGGGGAAAGAAAAGGCATTCTGAGACGGATTTGAGTTCTAAAAAAGGACACTTCCACCTTGGATGAATTTTATTCCTGGCAGTAATGAGGTTGGAATCCTGCCTTAAAATGTCTTGGATTTTGAGACGTTGACATCGTCTTCATGGAGGCAAAATGGTTCTGTTGCCACAGTGATTTCTCAAGAGTAAAATCCCCAATGAGTAAATATCAGAAGAGAGTGGCTCAGAAACCCAAACTGCAGTGTCCTCAGGGACATATTGAGATTTCACAGGAAAAATACCATTTACACACAATTTAACACATCTGCCCTTGTTCCTCCAGTTCTTCTCCCGTAATCAGCACCCTTGGTTGTCAGCACTGTATCGGTGACCCAAAGACAGTCACCTTTATCCCTTCAATTTATCAGATTCAAACCCGAGGCCCCAAAGACACTCGTGCCTTCCGACTTAGGGGACAAAAATCCTCATGCATGAAGACATTGGAAGCTGCAGTAGGTAAGCTCCGCAGGAACATCCCACCTATTGAAGGGTAACAGGTAAGGGCCACTGCTGACTGTCAAAGTGGAAATTCAAGTTCCTTGACCTTGAACAGCTCTCTGTTAGGGTCCAAGAGAAAAGCCATTTCACTCACAAGCCACGGTCCAAATAGGGCCATGAAAGCTGTGAAGGGCAGTAAAACGCCTCTCTTGCTTCTGGGTCTGAGGTACCTGGTAGAAAACAGGCACAGAGGCCTCTGCTGAGACCCCCTGGCCCGGGATTTGAAGAGCAGAAGCTCTGTAGGTCCCAACAATTTTACTCCATGTTATTTATTTTTATCAGCAGGACAAACCTTAGGCTGAAGACTCATTTGTAAAGTAGATTGAAGCAGAGCTCTGGCTGAAGGTGAGACACCTTCCCTGTAGTTCTGCCATACCCTGGCATAACAGTCTTTGGCATCTATAAGGAACCCTAGAAAACATGCTCTCTGCCAGGCACAGTGGCTCATGCCTGTAATCCCAGCACTTTGGGAGGCCAAGGTGGGTAGAACACCTGAGGTCTCAGGAGTTCAAGACCAGCTTGGACAAGATGGCAAACCCCCTCTGTACTAAAAATACAAAATTAGCCAGGCATGGTGGCATGTGCCTGTAGTCCCAGCTACTGAGGAGGCTGAGGCAGGAGAATCACTTGAACCCGGGAGGCAGAGGTTGCAGTGAGCCGAGATCGCACCATTGCACACCAGCTGGGCAAAAAGAGCGAAAGTCTATCTCAAAAAAAAAAAAAAAAAAAAATTAGCTGGGCATGGTGGCAGGCGCCTGTAATCCCAGCTACTTGGGAGGCTGAGGCAGGATAATCGCTTGAACTCGGGAGGCGGAAGTTGCAGTGAGCCAAGATCATGCCACTGCACTGCAGCCTGGCTGACAGCATGAGATTTCATCTCAAAAAAAAAAAAAAAAAAAAAAAAAAGAAAAGAAAAAGAAAGCACTGCTATCACCTGGGATGCTTGTTAAAATGCAGACTCCTGGGCTCCAGCCCAGGCCCACTAAATCAGAATCTCTGGTGCCTGGCTCAGGAATCTGCATTCTTAGCCCATGGTCCAGATGATTCTCGTCCAGTCCATACTCTAAAAACTCAGGCTCTGGAAGCCTCAAGCTTCACACTCTCAAAAGTTAGAACCAACTAAAATGGTCTGGAGGGACTAAGAGGCCACAGATAGCCCACAAATTCAAGGGCAAGGAACAGTCTCAGAGCCATTCCGTTGAGTGTCTGTGCCACCTTTTGTAGCTTTTGGGATTTTAAACAAGTACAAACATGGACTACAGTTTACTGCCTCTAGTCAAAAATCTTATACAGTCATGTAGTCCACAACAACACTTTAGTCAATGGCAGATTGCATATATGATAGTGGTCCTACCATAGAAAGGTGGTGGTACCTTTTCTATGTTTAGATACGTTTAGAAACACAAATAGGTATCATTGTGTTACAATTGCCTTGTATTCAGTACAGTAATGAGCTGCATACATTTGTAGCCTAGGAGCAATAGGCTGTACCACATAGGCTAGGTGTGTAGTACACTGTGTCATCTAGGTTTGTGTAAGTACACTCTATGATGTTCACACAATGACGAAATTGCCTAGCGACACACTTCTCAGAAAGCAACCCTGTCGTTAAGTGACGCATGACTGTATATGCATGTCTCATCAAAACAACAATAGAAAACTCTAGGAAGTGGGGAGAAGGGAGTGTTGGAGAATGAAATGAAATTTCTTGGCCTCATTCTAAAAAAGTAAAAGTGTATTCCCTGTAATGACAGCTGTTAAAATGTCCCATTTCTTATCCCTGTGATTGGAAACAAACAACAAAAAACTACACAGAAAAAGGTCATGAAGATCCTTCTTAGTGGGCAGCTTTGAATAACCAGCAAATATAAGGCTGGGGCATTAGAAGGAACCCAAATTAGAATGGAAAACCAGACAAGCTAAGTCTCTGTGCTCAGGCTGTTTAGGCTCCCAGAGGAGGATCAGTAACTATAGATAGCAGATCCAGCAATGGGCTCATCATGAACTGCAGGTACCTTGGGAAAGCCATAAAACACAAGGACCAAAAGAACGCACACTCCCCGGGACTCGTTTCCACACCTGGAAGATGACGGGGTTCCCAGGGCACTCACCACCTTGAGGAACCCACGATTTCAACACCACTGTCTAATATCACTGGATATAAAGAGTGCAGGAGAAAGCACGGGGTAAGGGCTCCAGTCCAGAAGGTACGACTCACTTTGAGCACCCAGAACTTGCTTTCTCTGCCTTGTCTAAGACAGAGCTGGCTCAATGATTTCCAAAGACTGTCTGTGGCCAGAGTATTTCCAGAATCTCTGGACAGTCACTTGGTGGGACAGGGTGCTGGGACTGAAGCTGCATTTGTAGCAGCAATTTATAACAGAGTGAGAAAAGGCCAAACGTCTGTTGGGTCAATATTCATGGCTCTTGCTAATATTTCTAGTTCTCCTTTCCTTCCAGGTATGTGGCAGGACTATCTATCCCCCCTGCTTTTGGGTAAAGCAGAAACATGGACCCTGTTTTGCCCGATAAAATGGGATTGGAATGGATGTGAGTTGCTTCAGAAGGAAGGCACTTGAGAGGAGAGGTGAGAATTGCCGGGCTTTCTCCTTCCCTGCAGCAACAATGGTGGAAGTGCAGGTTGCTATGGGGAAGCCACAGGATAACAGAGCTTAGAGGGGCAAGCACAGCAGACAACTGCCTGGAGAGCCATTTGGGCCCACAGAGAACTTTGTGTGATCCAGAAAAAAATTATTGGTGTGTCAAAGTACTAAGATTTGAGGGTTTGTTACTGAAGCATAACTTAATCCATCCTGACTCATATGGTCTATACCAAAGAATGGGACTGTCTGGGGGGGGGAGAAAGGTTATACTTGCCCCTGGGCTGTGTGTCCACTGAGTTACCACACTGAGGATGAGGGTTCATGTGATCACTATTAGTAGTGCTATTGATGACAAAAAGCAAGGTTTTGTAACACATGCTTTACCTGTATAATCTCCTTTAACCCTCAGGACAATGCAATGAAGTTACTGTGCTATCATCTGCATTTTATAAATGAGGAAGTGAGGCTTAAATGAAAGTGTTTGCATAATGTGCCAAGGGATTGCAAAGCCAGAATTGGAACCCAGCTCGTTACAGAGCCAAGTCTGTGGAACCCCAACTCCTGACAAACTAAACATTCTGGGCCTTACCCCCAAAAATCAGAATATTCATGGAGTTGGTTACCACATCTAGTTGGTATTCCTAGTACAAGGAAACAAAGAAAGAGACATTTTGAATTTGGCTACTTTTCTGGACCTAGAACAAATAGTAATAAAGGTTTTATTGATTCAAACAACTTTTTCTAAAACTAGTGGGTCTGCCACTTATTTCCTCAGATGCAAAGCCTGAAGGAAGATGGAAAAAAAATGTTTAAAAATCCACAAGCCTCACTACTCTCTCCTCTTTATGAGGGAGCCAAGTGGAAACAGTAAGGTTTCCATTCACTTGTAAGAAATGGGACAAACTAAAGGGCCTCAGAAAGGAACTAGAAGGTTCTTTTCTCAAAAGCAGTTTGATCGCAACAGGAGTTTTCTGTAAGCTATAGTTGGCCTCATTATTCAGTCAAATATTTTCTGGTTGCCTTCTATGTGCTGGGCACTGAGCTAAGTATTGGGACTCTCATGGGATAAATGATATTGTTGGATTTTGAAAAGGAAAGGCATGATACCTGGACAACAAAACGTTATTTCCTGCTATCTGGAATCCTGAAGGTTCTGAAAACTGAAAATGTGTTCCTATCTCGTTAGTGACCTAAACTGATGAGAGGGTGTCTATGGCCTTTATCCCATGGAGTGTGAATATTCATGCATTTGCTGAAGAAAAATCAGTGTGTTTGATCCCTGGCTGCTGCCTGAGACTCTGCTGGGGATGACATATAATATACAGTGTGTGTACTGCATTTCATTTCAGATTCCCAAAACTCCTGCATGAGAAGCACATATGGGCTCCAAGGACTTTAGATATGGAATTTTTTATTGGAAACTCACCCTTACAAATCTCTACAGTCTCGATGATGAATGTGTGACTAAAATCAAACGTTTCTCCAACAGTAATTGCCCAAATAGCTAAGCATTCATTAGATTTCTACTTCTTCACATAGGCCAAGAAAAACTAAAAATGCATTAAATGCAGTAAATCTTCAAGCTTCCATATGCTTATGCGCCTGTTCCCGCAGCCTCCTAACTTCCTTATCCTTTAGAGTCAGCACTGAATGCTGGAGCTGGGATAAACCTCACGGATAACCCAAGTGACTTGCCCAATTGCAAAGAACAAGGCTCCTGACTTCCAGCATATTCCATGACAGTGTTTTCCAAATTGTGGGTCATGATACATTAGTTGCAACCCGTGTTTTCTTTTTTTTTTGTTTTTAAAGATACAGAACAGAGCAGAAAATATCGGGGTGTATCCCCTGTAGTAAGGGTAATTATTGTTTCCTGAAGCTTTTCTATTTGAAAAGTCTATAGGAATAAACACACACATATGCCTATTTTCACATATTCCTTACGAGCTGCCATTTTAAAAGTCTGAAAACTACTGTTCTCTAATAAGCCACTCTGGATACTTATCCATTCATTCAACAAATACTTGGTGAAAGGAACGAAGAGAGGCACAGGTGGGTGGGGGTGGGGCAGGGAGGAAAGCTTGAGATGATGTTTGATGTGAATTTTGAGAGTGAGTAGGTGTAAAAGGCACCTGAATAGAGACCATCATGTCTTGGAAATCATTCACTTGTTCTCTGGGATTGAGTCACAGCTCTGAGGATTTAATCCCTGCACTGCCCACCGCCTGCTGCCCCCTACATTGAGGTTATTGTGAGCCTGAAAGGAAATGTGCTGTGTTAAAGGCTTTATAAACTTAAAAAAGATTGAACACATGATTTTTAGAGCATTTAAAGCATCCAGAACACTTTTGCAGACCCGTTCCTATTGGACAGTCAACACTCTGACAGGTGGGACAAGAACTGCTTTCCCCATTTTATGGGCAAAATAGCTGAGATTCAGAGAGGTTAATGTCTTTCCTAGAGACACGTAACTAACAACTGTCAGCTCAAACCAGAACTTTCCATCACACATTCCAGGTTCTTTTTACTATTCTATATTGGCACCAAATTACTTATAAGTGGTTCAACACATTACCTGTGTTGAGCAAAACCGTATTTTCAACAAGACACTCCTAGAGGTAACCGCATGGCTCAGAGAATTGTAACTCATTTCCAGGTCCTGTCTGGGAGAGAGGCAGCTCTCCTGGGGCCCTAAGTCGAATTCCACAGGGAATGCTGAGGTCCAAGAGGCCACCTATAGATTAACAGTGTCAACAACAAACGGCATGTACAACAGTGGTCCCGTAAGATTATGTGGCCATAATTTCACTGCACCATTTCTATATTTAGATATGTTTAAATACATAAACATTTACCACTGTGTTACAATTGCCTAGAGTATTCAGTGCAGGCGCATGCTGAACAGGTTTGTAGCCCCGAAGTAACAAGCCATACCATGTAGCCTCGGGGTGTAGCAGACTATACTATCTAGGTTTGTGTCAGTACACTCTAGGACGGGCGCACAATGATGAAATTGCATAACGAAGCATTTCTCAGGACATATCCCTGTCATTAAGCAATGCATGGGTATAGATAATAGATGGTAATAAGTAGCTGATTATCATTCACTAATAGTGGCTAACTACAATACACTAAACACTATAAAAGAGACACAAAACTCCCAGAAAAGAGAGAAAAGCAGTTTAGACTAATGGTTGGGAACATGGCAGGAGGAGCTGAAAATGCCTGAATTCAAATCTTGGCTTTGTCACTCACTAGCGACATGATCAATTACCTAGCCTCTCTGTGCCTCAGTTTCTCCATTTTTAAATGAAGATATTTATAGCATCTTCAGAGGGTTGGTATGAGAATTAAGAGTTAGTATATGTAAAACATTTAAAACAGTGTGTTGTATGCATGTTAATGATCATTACTACTATTGTTATCATGGAGGAGACAGTGACACAGCTTAGCAAAGAAGGTGCTCAAGGAGTTGGAGGACAAAGTGGTATTTGAAATTGATCGGGAGGGAGAGGTAGAGGGATACATCTTGGTTGGGGATAGATGGAGTTGTGACAAGTGGCAGTGACAGGGAAAATGTTACTCCTGGCTGGGAAACAACCATAGCAAAGCACAAAGGTGAGAGGCCAGAAGATGTGTGGTCAGAACAGTGAGCGACGCCCTGGGCTGGCTGCGGTGGAGGGTGGGAGTACAAGCTGTGAGAGATAAAGCCAGAAAGACAAGACGAGTGGCCAGGCCAGAAAGGGCCCGGATGTGGTGCTGAGGAGTTCAGATTGTATTCTTCCAGCAATCAGGAGCCCTGAGGGGCTTTGAATGGGGGAGTGTCATTAAGAATCATCTTAGGAAGAAACTTTCATCCTGACATCCTGTGGTGTAAATTATATTGGACAGTACAGTGTGGGTGGAATTTGTTGCCAAGCTTGAGAAGAGAAGAGAAAGTGATTGTGGTTCAGGACCCACTCTGCAGACACACCTTTGGATCCCGCAGTTTGATCTGAGCTGTCAGGCCTACAGAGAACGCACTGGCTCTGCTGTTTCTTAATGCAGTCTGTGATCACAGTGTCTAATGCCGTATTGTTAGACAGGGTGCTACCCAGGCAACCAGACTCATGCGTGGTTTCAGCCTCCGCCGTGACGGCTGGTGCCAGAATCACATCAGTGGGCGAGTGGGTCACATGGCTGCCCAAACACACTCCAAAGGGCCAAGCTGAGCAAGGAAAAACAGGGAAATATCCCACTTTCTGGTCACTAGGAGGGACCAAGAGACACACACTTTATCCTCCTAATGCCTCCACTTTCGCTCTTCAGTCAAGACAAAATTCTGCTGGTCAAGTTCATGTGTAGAGTAGGGACCACTGACATTCCCTCTCCTTACCAGCTCAGGAAGGTTTCAGTTTGTTTTCAGAAGAGGGGACAGAGAAATGAAATTAGTATTTTTTTGAATATCTACTATGTGCCACGCATTCTTAGGAGTAATAAGAAGACCTTCATTTGATTATAACAGTAACAGTAGAGCCACTATCTAGTGAGCATTACTATTTTCCAAACTGCTAAATGTTCTACTTGAAACATCATATTTAATCTATATGGCCACTACGAAATAGGTTGTATGATTAGTCCCATTTTACAGAGAAGGACACAGAACCTCAAAGAGGTAAATTTATCCTTCATCACAAAGGTAGTAAGTGGCAGAGCCAGACTGTTACCTGGGTATATCAATTAGGATTCTTTGATGTAAGCAACAGTAACTGACATTCTAACAAAGGAATATATTGGAAGGATACTGGCCCTTATAGACTTGGCAAGAGAATGCAGAGCTAGACTTAGACACAGGTGGGCAGCAAGGCAAATCTGGGCAATGGAGATAGGAACCAGGAACCACCAACCACCAGGTCTTGTTGCAGGAAAGGTTGTCAGAGGCTGACAAATGGGATGAACTGGACTCTGTGACATTTCAGTCTGGACTCTCTTACATTTCAGTCTCTTTGTCTCTCTGTTCAAGGATGTCTCCAACAGCCTAAAGCAGATCATGGAGAGTCTTTGCCTGGGCACCTGTCTACAGTTGTTAACGTACACAGACTGCATCCAATGGTAATACCCTACACTTGGAAGTGCTATTGAGAAAAAGAAATGAATACTGGGAAGTGAGAAAACAACAAATGTGCATTGCACCAACCTGGGGAGGATCCATGCTACTGAGTTTATTTCTCAATCTTGCTAAAGCTCCCCTTCTTGTGGTTTATTGAACAAAGATTGAAAAAGAAATGGTGATCATTCAATAATAATCCTTTTACTTTAACCTCTAAGTCTCTATTAATCATACACAGAAACACAGGAGTGCATAGGAGCTGCAGGAACACTCAGGGCGAGGCTCATGTGGCTGCCCTTGGGTACATACCTATCAGCTGAAGAAAGGAAGAAAGCTGGTATATACTAACACCAAATATACTAGGTAATCAGTGACACACAAATGGAATAAGCTCAGTAAAATATGCCCAGTTTTGGGTGTGAATACTAGATATCATAAAATATTTTTATTATTCTCTCAAAAATATATTTCTCCGGAATTGCATTTCAATTACATTTCTAAAGCAGAGCTTACAACTCATTTGTCGATGTTAATTCATGCCCACACACAAACACCATGAGGGTAGCCATGTGCTCATCATCCTAAGAGCCCAAACCATTGGCCATTGAGGAGCTTTTATCTGCCCTAAAGCAAACCATAATTGCTACAACAAAGATCAAAAGATCATAATAATTAAATGGCTATCTGACATACTACATTACTATTTGGGTAGCTTTATAGCCAGATAACTGCTGCTGAGAGATGAAGGTAGCTGGGGTGTAGTAGGGGTGGGGTGGGGGGGCAGGGATGGGGTGGAGTCACCTCTTGCCAAACAAAGACTCCTGGTCTTTAGAGATTTTTACTGATGGGATCAGGCTGGCTCTCATTAGCCACTGCAAGGGCATGCCTGCTAATCCAGACAGGCTTCTCGGCAGATGATAAACAGACATGGCCAAAGGGTTCATGTTCAGGAATAATTTAGAAACTTCTCAACTGCAGACTCATTCTTTCTGTAGAGGTACCTCCTCCCCGATCACCCTCTACTCACTCCTAACTGCCCTCGCCTTCCCCTCTTCTCCATCCCCCATCCAGCAATACTTCACTTCCCACCCAACAAACAGCTCCAGGTGAACAGCATTCAACAATCAACCTCCCTTCCCCAGCCTCCAACAAGCCGCCCCTCCATGCCTGGAACCTCTGTTTTGCTCTGCCCTGTGATCTCTGGCAGGGACCATCACAGCAGCCTTCTGGTTTCCCTACTTGTCTAGTCCAGGTACCAGTCCCTTTGGAGAATGTAAATTAGGGCTTGCCACTCTTCTTTAAAAAAAAAAAAAAAAAAAAAAAAAATTCTCTGATGTTAAGGAGAGTCGCAGACAGGAGCCTTTCAGTATTTGGCTGCAACCCACCTCTCCGACTTCATCATCAGCTCTTCTATTCCCACCCTCCACGTTCCTGTTCAGCCCACCTACTGCTGCCCCCACGCTCAAGCTTCTTCACCTCTCTCTTTTTCTACACTGTCCTGCATCCTGCTCCTGAGTCTCTGGAAAGCTTCGGCCACTCTCCCAGGCAGAGTGAGAGCTGGCTCTGCCACGCCCCCAGACAGAGTGAGAGCCACGTGGCACTGTGGGTACACTTAGAGTAGCACTCACACACTCTGTATCGCAGCACCTGCCCACCTGCCCACTTGTCTGACTGAGGCCTCTTTGCAGCCAGGGCCTATCTTATTCATCTTTGCACCTCCAGAGCCAGGCACAGCTCCTGGCCTACAATGTGTGCCGAATACATATTTAAGAAATAAGTTTCAGTTCCCACCAAGCTGAATATATAGATAGATAGATAGATAGATAGATAGATAGATAGATAGATAGATTGATTTACATATTTTAGTTAGATAGCCATCAATTTATTATTATGCGTAAATGTCTAAATCTCATTTAGCATCATGCTTTGGGGAAAAAAAAAATCCAGTTACACAAACTCAGTGTGTAAGGAGAGGATGCAGGATAGTTTCTATAGAATCATCAAAATGACATTTGTATGTTGACCTCATTTTTATTGCTTAAAAGGACCACTTCCCTGCCATCACAGGGGTATCACTCCATTCAGCACTTTCATTCTTAAAAGTCCTGCAGATTCACCAACCCTAGATAGACATTCAGAACTGCCACTTGGAGATACACGTATATTTAACCTCTCCAGACATGGGTTTGGGTATCTATGGAGTACAATGCCCTGTGGGGCTGGCCACATGCTGATATTCATTTTGCTGAAGTCCTCCAGCCTGCGGCAATCCCTAAGCCCTGCAACATTAAGACCCTCGCATCTTGGGTGTGAGCCTTTCCTGCCCACGCCTATACTCCATCCTAAAACTGTAAGACTCCCTGGGCATTTCCACAGCCTTTTTTAAATCTGTATTCACCTCTGTAATTTTTAGATAACATTTCAGCAATTTCAAGTTGGTAGCTTAATGATTCTAATGCCATTCTCTCTTTTTTTTTTTTTTTTTTTGAGACGGAGTCTTGCTCTGTCGCCCAGGCTGGAGTGCAGTGGTGCGATCTCGGCTCACTGCAAGCTCTGCCTCCCGGGTTCACGCCATTCTCCTGCCTCAGCCTCCCGAGTGGCTGGGACTACAGGCGCCTGCCACCACACCCGGCTAATTTTTTTTGTATTTTTTTAGTAGAGACGGGGTTTCACTGTGTTAGCCAGGATGGTCTCGATCTCCTGACCTCGTGATCCGCCTGCCTCGGCCTCCCGAAGTGCTGGGATTACAGGCTTGAGCCACCACGCCCAGCCTTCTAATGCCATTCTCTAAGATGACTTTTTTTTTTTTTTTAATGATCTATCTTTCTCAGACTCATCATGCCGTTTTCCCCTCTCCGGTATTACTTTTGACAGGCAAACTTTGATTATTTGAATGCCCCAGGGGATGTGCTGAAATTTAAGTGAGATTTCAGGTAATTGGAAGAGTTTATAATGTGAACTATAGTAGCTGGGGGGTATGTGAAATTCACTGACAGTCTTGGCTAACCAAAGTTTTGAATAACGAAGGTTTGCCTGAATATCTATTTCAATCCTTTCACTTCTCTTATTTCTCCTTTCCTCCCTCTCACCATCTTCTCAGTCTCTGCATTCTCCACTGACTATGCATGCCCCTTGTCCTTTGCAAGCCTATAAAGATGAGGAGGAAACACATGGAAAAACGACTGGCTTTCTTTCTCATTGGCCATAAACGGGCTAGGAAACCGCCTCTCACTTGCTGAAGATAGCATCTATTTCTAAAAACCATTGCTTGCCTACAGGGAATTTGCTCTGTCCCCAGTGCTAGGCTGATCCGACCTTGCCTCAGGCTGAGATGCTGCTGGTGCGCCTTGCAGTTCTGGTTTGTTTCAGAGATCATGTATATGTTCAGGATGAAGCACTAAAATTACCCATGCATCTGAAACCCTCTCTTTGCCATCCAGGTTGCCAGGGACCTGACGTCTGCTGGATACAGGTGACAGGCAGCTTGCATCACCAACCCTCACATATTGCAATTACACATTATGACATATAACTGTCACATATGGAATGTAACGATAGATTCACTGGTTACTTCATTATAGAACAAAAATTCAATTCAGTTGCAGAGGGCTTTCCTTGTGGGCTGTGTAGCAGTAAAAAGTCAGCAAAGCATGTACAATATTTTGGTCAGACTGACTTTAAAAGCTGTAAAACTGCTGTGGTTCATTTTATCTGTCTCAAGAGAAATCCTTAAAAAACGCTAACACCCCTATTACTGATGAGGCCCAGTGCACCTTTGCGTATTATCAGCTCGTAACTTCTTAGACCTGTTCCCGAACCTAGGAGGCAAAGGGGACCTGTAATCGCACTTCCACTTTACAGATGAGGTACTGAGAGGGTTACAGGGTGGCATTTGCAGAACTAGAATTGATTCCTTGACTGTTCTTTAACAAAAGGGAAACTCAGGAGATAAAGACAGGAAAGCATCATTAATAGAAGCAATGCGGCACCTGGGCTTTAGAGTGAAATGATGTGGGTTTTGCCACCATCTCCTACCACGGAGACCACAAAAATCCACTCCCCCACTCTGCGCTTCAGTTTTCTTTTCTATAATGATATGAACAGCCAGCAGCATTTTGAAGCCTACTCAGTCCTAACAGATGATTCAGCATTTCACATATATTAATCACTAATCCTCATCACAATCCCAAAATGTAAACATCATTACCCCCCTTTACAGGTGAAGAAATTAAGGCTCTAAGAGTTTTTTGGGAAAAAAAATTATGAAGCTTGTAAGAGGCAAAGATGGGATTTGAACCCAGGCCTGTCCCATGCCCTTTCTGCCACAGCACCCCATTCACCAACAGGAGAGTTGGAAGGATTCTATAGAATTACTCGTGTGAGAAAAAGCACTCAATAAACTCTAAAGACACCAATCTTATTATCACAGTAATCAAAAGAACTGAGTCTGTCCCATTTGAAGACAGAAAACAATCTCCATTCCTAAATGTGTTGGCAGATCTTGCCTTCTGGAAAATATGATTCCCCTGCTGGGATGAACAGTCCCATAAGAGGGCCAGTGTGTTCAAGATGAAGCTTCAACTCAAGATGGAGCATGTCTGAGAACAGTCCCTGGCTCCCAGCTCGCTGATACTTGAGTCAGGTGCACATACTATAAAGCAAGGAGGTGTTCCACCCCAGTCTGCCCCGAAAGGCAGTCATCTGCAGACTTGAGATCTTGAAATCAGCCGTGCAAATTCATCACTACTTTAATTATCCAAGTAAATAGAGCTCTTACCACCATCTGCTGAGATTTCAACCAATCATGATCAACACAGTCTTTCTCTCTGGATGAGAACCTCAGAGTCATCGCTAAAGGGCCACTTGGGCCCTGAATTTCCACCTGCAGCATGCAGGCCTCCCCAGCCGAACCCTGTGGCTGGGTGCTGTTTTCTCCCTCTCACTGCGCCTTGCTCATATTTTCCTGAGCACTGTTAATTTGCTCCTGCACTTCCTCTTTGTCATTTTTATTTTCTTTCCATCAACTCCAGACACTACTGATTACTGAGAAACTATCCTCAACAAGAACTGTCAGTTTAGAACACAGCCCCCCAGCAAAAAGTCAGGCAGAGATTTATTCTGGGACATGGGGGGGTGTATAATCCTCGTGATTCAAATCACTGACATTTTCAGAGGACAAACTAAATTGTAAACACTGCTCAAGCTGGGGACTCCATCCAGGTCTGTTTCTCTGGCTGATAACTGTGATGGGCTGATTATGTTAGCAAAAGGCTCCCATGGGTGACCCAAATTAATTATGGCTTTCTGAGAAAATGGCAAAATCTTCACTGGCTGCAGATCACCAGTGGACTACAAGCCAATGATGGGCATGATTTGACTTGCTCTCCTTAACAGAACATTTGACCACCACCATCATCACCTCTGTCATCACTATTGATCAGGAGAACATTTAGATGACGATAAAATGGGTTGTTCGGTCTACTCTTTTCCATGTGCATCTACAAGATCTAATACTAAATAAAAAATTCCTTTGGAGAAGTGCACATAGACATCACTAATTCAGGTAAGCTCAAGGTTTGGGCATCTCGCTTTCAATAAAGAAAATTTGCCAGGCACAGTGGCTCATGCCTGTAATCCCAGCACTTTAGGAGGCCAAGGTGGGAGGATTGCTTGAGCCCAAGAGTTTGAGACAGGCTTTGGCAGCATAGTGAAACTCCTTCTCTACAATTTTTTTTTTTAATTAGCTGGTGTGGTGGCGTACATCTGTAGTCCCAGCTACTTGGGAGGCTGAGGTGGGAGGATCCCTTGAGCCCAGGAAGTTGAGGCTGCAATGAGCCATCATCATGCCACTGCATTCCAGCCTGGGGGAGAGAGTGAGACCCTGTCTCAAAAAAGAAAAAAAAGTCAAAAGAAAATTCAGTAGTCATCAGGATCATCATAAATAGCAGCATCAAAATGGATTGTTATTAATGTCCAGGCTGACTATTCCAAAAGGAGATGAAATTCAGAGGCAGAGAGACTTAAAAAGATAAAAGGCAGTGGATACTCCCAAGTAAGACCCGGGGTGTGAGTCAGACTCCCCGCTGGATTCCAACTCCTGCCCTATCACTTCTAGCTGAAGGATCTTGGGCAAGGAAATCCATTGCTTGCAGAGCCTAAGATCTTTTGTCTGTAAAATAAGGACTATGATAGTACCCACTTCATGGTACTATGGGTTTGTCAAGGGATTAAATGAGATAATGAAAAGAAGGCTTTTAGCCCAGTAACTGGCATGCAGCTGCCATTTACTTAGAGCTTATATTCATCATCATCATCATCCTCATCAACATCATCCATAATCGTCATCTTCCTGGATAACATCAGCACTGGTTGCTGTCCACTTAAATGGAAGGGTACAAAGACTATAGTAGTTAAAATAAGTCCTTAGAAAAGACCTACCAAGCCTGATGGGCTCAGATTCCAGGTATAACCATAGAAGCGTCAGCCAAAACACTGATGGAAGGCACTGTTCTGGGAAGTTTTTCACATTAGCTCATCTGATCCTCACAAGGAGGCCCTCTGAGGTAGGTACTATGAGGATCCCATATATAAAATACTGTCCAGTGAGATGGAAGCAACAGTGTCTGAAACATTTCCTTTCCAAAGTTTCAGAAGTCTGAAACATTTCCTTCAAGGGAGGGGTACTGTCTTTGTCAATTTTTTGTTGCTATTACAGAATACCACAGACTGGGTAATTTATTAAGAAAATAAATTTATTTCTTACAGTTCTGTAGCTGGGAAGTCCAGGAGCATGACACCAGCATCTACCAATGACTTTCTTGCTACATCATAACACAAATGAGGGAAGGCATCCCATGGTGAGCAAGCACTCCAGACACAGAGAAAAGGGGGCTGATCGCCCTCAATAACAAACCTACTCCCATGATAATGACATTAAATCCATTCATGAGGGCAGAGCCTTCCTGATCTAATGACCTCTTGAATGTGCCATTTAGTAACACTGTCACAGTGGCAATTAAGTTTCCGTGTAAGTTGTGAAGGGGACATTCAAACCATAGCAGGTTCACTCTTGCCTATGTCTTCCTCCTTCCTGCCACATCGTGGTCTGCAAAGTGGAAAGCCTCACACATGGAATGATGAACCAGAAAAATGAAAGGTGGTTGGGTCTCTAACAGATTGTAAGCCAGCATGCCAGCCCTAAACTGCCTACCTCCAAATGTATTGCACTTCAGAAAAAAATAAAGTTCAATATTATTTAAGCAATTATTATTTCTGGTATTTCATTAAAATTAATCCTAAATAAAATACTGACATACCCAAATAACTGGTATGAGGAAACTGGGCACCCAATATTGTAAGATTTGTAATCCACTTCACAATTAGAACTCTGTGTCACCACTGACAGATGACATTGGCTATCTGAGACACAAAAGTATGTAAGCACTACGTCAGGGCATTATGTAGTTAGGGTTTTAAGTAAGAGAATGTTTCCTTTCCAGCACAATCTGAAATACAGACTTCTTTTTTTTCTTTTTTTTGAGATGAAGTCTCACTCTGTCAATCAGGCTGGAGTGGAATGGGGCAATCTCAACTCACTGCAACCTCTGCCTCCTGGGTTCAAGCGATTCTCCTGCCTCAGCCTCCCTTAGTAGCTGGGATTACAGGCACCCACCACCACGCCCAGCTAATTTTTGTATTTTTAGCAGAGACAACTGGCCAGGCTGGTCTCAAACTCCTGACCTCAGGTGATCTGCCTGCCTCGGCCTCCCAAAGTGCTGAGATAACAGGTGTGAGCCACTGCGCCCAGGCTAAAATACAGACTTCTTAAAAATGAGTGCTTCAGTGTACCAGGTCGGTTGGTCCACTCATTCACTCATTCATTCCTTCATTCATTCGTTTGGTGAGGCTCTGTTAGAATAGGAACAACACAGACTTCAGAATCAGAGAAACCTGGAGTTCAAATCCCAGCTCTGGCTTTCCATGCATATTCCCTGATGTTTACTTATCTTTTAGCTGTACTGAAAGTCATATGTCAAGCATCCAGCACAGGACTCAAAGCATTAAAAAGTGCTCAATGAATGTTTCCTTTTTCCTTCATATAGGTTCCTGAATTGAAAATTACATTAAAAAATCTTCATGTGGTGGCTGGCACACCGCAATGGAAACTTAATATAATTTTATTGCCATTAGCAATAATAATAAGAGTAGTGGTAGCAATCAGCATAGTGGTTGTAGTGATAGTGGTAGTAAAATAATCAAAACCTAAACTGAGAGAGGGTGAAGAGAGGCAGGTTTCCAAGTGTGCGTAGTTAATGCCTACATAATCAAGACTCAGCTGTTCAGCACTGAGTGGGAGGGTATTTCTGGGAGACGCGTGGAGCTTTTCTCCTCTGTGTCGGTGTCTTCATAAATTCCAGTAATCAAAATAGTCATTTTCCTTCCTTGCCAATGTCATCTTAAAAGAATCTCTCTCTAAACCCAGGTGCTTAAATTGTCCAGTGAGTTTCTCTCCTCTTTAAGAAGAAGTTGAGGAATGGGACAAACAAGCACCTTAGTATTTGTTCTCCTGTAAACAGCAGAGCAAATGTATGTTAGAAAGGGCATCTCACAACGTGTGTTAGGATGTGAGACGCCCTTTCGAACATACACTGCAATGGTTATTAGGATGTTTAGCATAACACATGTATATTCAAAAAAACTAAGCAAGCCACAGAAGGCACAAGCAGGCCTTGAAGAAAAAAAATCTCAAAGTCGCTGACACCCCTGCAGCCTGTACTAGAACCAAATAGAACCCCTCATGCCAGCCATTTAGGCTTTCTGATAGTGGGAAAAAATACAGCAGTTATTTCTAAAACATAGGCTTAAAGTCCCACGCAGGCATGGTTTGTCAATATCGCAGAATCCCAAGTGGCCGCTCTGGCGATGATGATGATGATGATGATGATGATGATGATGACGACGACCATGATGGTGATGATGATGAGTTAATGACATGGAAACTATTCATTACTTATGAATAAGTAGTGCTGACTAGGAATAAGAACAAGTTATAAAAACAGCATATGGTACTGGAAGTCAGAATAATGGTTACTTCTGGGTGAGGCAGGAGGGATATCTTGGCTCAGAAGGGCATAGGATGCCTTCTGGGGAGCTGGGGATGCTCTAGAACTTGCTCTGGGTGGTGGTTACACAGGTATGTGCACATGTAAAAATGCACTGACCTGTCCACTTAAAATGTGTGCATCTGCTGTCTACGTGTTAGCCTCGATACAAATAGTAAAACAGCATACACTATAAACTCATTTTTAGAAATTAGGGCATGGAAACATAGAAGATTACAGCAGTCAGCTCTGGGTAGTCAAATTGTAGGTGGCTTTTTTTCTTTTATATGTATCTGTATTTTCTAAATTTGGAGGGTGCAGTGAATTTACATTGCTCAGTGTTTAAAGTTAAAATCCACTGTTACCCAAGGCATTTCTCATCTCCAGATAACACCTTCAGTCATTCACTTTCTTCTCAAACCCCTCCTCATTCACAGGCTCAGGCAGCCTGGGGCAGGCCCCTCATGGCTGCCTGAGGAAATTCTCTACAATGGGCATGGGGTGGGGTGGTGAGTCCGAGGTGTTACTAGATTATCTCACTTCCTTGGAGCCTCTGCTCAGACAGGACTGGGTCACCTGGTGCACCCACCTTCAGGCTCCCACAGCAGAGGGGCTATGAGACCACCTCTTCAGGATGACCTGACCCCACTCTTGCAGACTGCTCACCCCACTGTTGCTCAATTTCCAGCCTATACTGAAGTCTTGGCAGGAATCTAGAACCAGACCCCAAAAGTCTCCTTTTCAGCTCACATTCTTGGGTTTAGATCAGGTTAGCAGAAGCAGAGATGAGAAAGCGGTCTTGCAGCATGCAAGGGCTGCTGCCTCCTGTCTGGAAGTGAGCATGCAGGGGGCCTGAATCCAGGGTTCCCAGCACAAACCCAGGGTTCAGCGGGGAAAACATCCAACAGGAAGTTAAAACTGAGCTCCTCTTGCTTGCTTCTTGCTGAGTGACCATAAAGAAGGACGCTGAATTTCTGAGCATTTCACGAACACTGAATTACCATGTCTTTGTCTATATAATGAGGTCACTACTCAGTCACTACTCAGTCTAATCCACAAGCTTGTTATGAGGGTTCCATAAGGAAATGGGGGGTAAGGTGACGACATCCTGGTGGACTGTATACCCCAACTTTTGGCAGAGTGCCTGAGACACAGTAAATCCTTGTAAATACCAGTTGAAGAAAGACAAATGTAAAGAATTATTTTTATCATTATTTTTCTTAATGAGAAGACCACAGGGGCCAAAGAAATTGCATGAGAGTCAACCGTGGGTAGCAAATAACCTTTGCAGCAAGCTTGAATTCTAGAGCAGAAGAGAGTTAAAGCCTGGTGTATGTTCAGACACGCTATAATACAGGTCAGATCTCATTATAGAAAGTAGCTCTTTATAATCAAATGATTTCCCACCCACAGCCTCTGCCTGGCTTTTTTCAAGCAATATATCTGAGATAATAATTCCAGTTTGGAAGGAAGGAAGGTAAAGAAGGGAGGGAGGAAGGAATTGACTTATAGTAAGTTCATAAATCCCTTAGAGCTTATTAAAAGGTGATTTGACTCACTACCTTGAAAAGATCACAATCTATATTTTGAAAGTCATGTCTGTGGGATAAAAATGGATACAAAGGGACTTTGGGGAAAGAAACAGATGAGAATGTTGTTCGGACCAAAAAAAAAGAATGTCCTCGTGTTAATTCAGTAGTTTTTCAATTTAAGTGTTAACTGAGAAACCGTGAGGTTTGTCATCTCTTTTAGATTTTCCCATTATATGCAGGACATTGTGCTGGTCACAGTGGGAGATTCAGAAATGAATTGGTCAGTTCCTGCACTAGAGCAACTCCAAGCTGGAGGCAAGGCACAAACACATGTAATTCCAACCCACGGCAGCCAGGGAGACACGCGGTCAGAGAGGCATGGCTAGATGTTGTGAGATCACAGAAGGGGAGGAGGGCTTTTAGTCTGGGGGCAAGAGACTTGTGACTGAACCTTGAGAGAGAAGTAAGAAAAATAAAGAGAACAAGAGTTCCAGGCAGAGGGCATGGCCTGATCAAAGGCTGGGTGTGTGGCAGCATGGGCTTCAGACAGAAATGGAAGTGGTTGTTTTCCAGGAGTGCAGGATGTGTGAAAAGGAGAAAGTCAAAATAAGGCTGGAAAGTTTGGTTTGGATGAAAGAAAGGCCTTAAATGATAGCAGAGTTTGGGCCAACATGAGAGCTGACAGGAGCTATGGAGGTCTGTGAGTGAGGAAGGGTCACAGTCAGAGTTTTGCTTCCAGGGACTTGATCAGGCAGTAATTAATGAAATGGAAAAGTACAAGGAGACACAGGAGGTAGGGAGGGTGCTGAGGAGGCCTGCAAAAATCCCAGAGAACAGAACAGAGCCCTCAGAAATGATGCCGCATAGCTACAACTATCTGATCTTTGACAAACCTGACAAAAACAAGAAATGGGGAAAGGATTCCCTATTTAATAAATGGTGCTGGGAAAACTGGCTAGCCATATGTAGAAAGCTGCAACTGGATCCCTTCCTTACACCTTATACAAAAATTAATTCAAGATGGATTAAAGACTTATATGTTAGACCTAAAACCATTAAAATCCTACAAGAAAACCTAGGCAATACCATTCAGGACATAGGCGTGGGCAAGGACTTCATGTCTAAAACACCAAAAGCAATGGCAACAAAAGCCAAAATCGACAAATGGGATCTCATTAAACTAAAGAGCTTCTGCACAGCAAAAGAAACTATCATCAGAGTGAACAGGCAACCTACACAATGGGAGAAAATTTTTGCAACCTACTCATCTGACAAAGGGCTAATATCCAGAATCTACAATGAACTCAAACAAATTTACAAGAAAAAAACAAACAACCCCATCAAAAAGTGGGCAGAGGACATGAACAGACACTTCTCAAAAGAAGACATTTATGCAGCCAAAAAACACATGAAGAAATGCTCCTCATCACTGGCCATCAGAGAAATGCAAATCAAAACCACAGTGAGATACCATCTCACACCAGTTAGAATGGCCATCATTAAAAAATCAGGAAACAACAGGTGCTGGAGAGGATGTGGAGAAATAGGAACACTTTTACACTGTTGGTGGGACTGTAAACTAGTTCAACCATTGTGGAAGTCAGTGTGGCGATTCCTCAGGGATCTAGAACTAGAAATACCATTTGACCCAGCCATCCCATTACTGGGTATATACCCAAAGGACTATAAATCATGCTGCTATAAAGACACATGCACACGTATGTTTATTGCGGCACTATTCACAATAGCAAAGAGTTGGAACCAACCCAAATGTCCAACAACGATAGACTGGATTAAGAAAATGTGGCACATATACACCATGGAATACTATGCAGCCATAAAAAATGATGAGTTCGTGTCCTTTGTAGGGACATGGATGAAACTGGAAAACATCATTCTCAGTAAACTATCGCAAGGACAAAAAACCAAACACCGCATGTTCTCACTCATAGGTGGGAATTGAACAATGAGAACTCATGGACACAGGAAGGGGAACATCACGCTCCGGGGACTGTTGTGGGGTGGGGGGAGGGGGGAGGGACAGCATTAGGAGATACACCTAATGCTAAATGACGAGTTAATGGGTGCAGGAAATCAACATGGCACATGGATACATATGTAACAAACCTGCACATTGTGCACATGTACCCTAAAACCCTAAAGTATAATAAAAAAAAAAAAAAAAAAAAAAAATCCCAGAGAGAGGTTGCTATGAGTTCTTTGTGAGCAATTGCAGTCTTCTTCCCTAAGCACTGAAATCAGCTTAATAAAAGGCTTATTCAAACCCCAGCAAATCAGCAAAGGAGAGCAGCCACCAGATGCTCTGAAGGCCAGAGAGGGGTATGAATGAAGAGGGGCAGAACAATTTGGGCATGAGTTTGGACTTGGGCACGAGTTTGGACTTGGGCACAGTAAGAGGCGTACGAAGTCAGAAGGTAACTAGGAGGTTCTCAGAAGAGGCCACGGAAATGGTAGCTGCCCAGGCTTGACTGAGCAGCCTGCATGCACGCTGCAAAGTCTGGCAAAGCCAGAGACTGTTGGGAAGGAAGAAGAGGTTACAGATTGACCCCAGCAGCACTCACCAGGTTGGAGCAAATTGAAAAGCAAATTGGAACTGGCTAGTGAGAGAGAGTCCCATCCCTGCCACCTCCAATACTGCCTTGGTCGTGGGGTCTGCAGATGGCAGAGCAAGCAGGCACAGCAATCTGTGCCCCATCAATATGATTTTTCCATGGCATCACGTTGACAGTCAGCAGCTGACACATCACCTCCCTCTGCAGGAGCATCTCTGAAGCCCCAGGGAAGGGTTTTCCCAAAGTCCAGGCAAGGATAGGAGCATCACCTCACCTGGAGAGGGTTGGGGGATTTAAAACACACTTTCACATACATCATCTCACTTTATCATCATCTTAACCGAGACACAGGTAGGTACTGTCATCCTCACTGTACAAAGTCCAGAGAAAACAAGGTATTGGAGAAGTCGGGAGATTTGCTAAAAAACAGGTAGCTACCTATTGGTGGAGCTTGGTGACTTACAAAACCCATTGCAACTTGAGCTGGGAAACTGGCCAGGACATTGGGCATGTTTTGGGGCACTTCAGACACTCCCAGCTCTCTTAGGGCCATGACTGGTTTTGGGGAGAGACTAGAAGTGGGGCACACCAGCAGGGTTGGCTTCAAAGAGAATCCTGGAAATGACAAGGTTAACTGTCTTTCCTTCTTATTCCCTCCCTTCTACAAGCTACTGCTAAGTGTCTATCCTGTGCCTAGCATTGTGCTAGACATTGGTGATCACCCACCATTCTGAGGACCCCCATCCTCAGAAACCCAGTTACCCTGCCAACAATCCCCCATACCATCTTCCCAAATGCAACGTACCATTCATTGCCCAACCTCTTGGTGCCCAAGGGGAGTCTGTGACATTTGAGCTGGGCTTTAACATATGAGTAGGAGGTGACCTTTGGACATAAGCAAGGCTTAGAGATGCTATAGGGCATGGAATGATCTGGCCAGAGTCAGGAGTACTATGAAGGGTAGGGGAGGTGGTGGAAATAAGGGATACAGGAGTTACCAGAGATGTGGAGTGGGAAGGGCCCTTGGAGGCCAACTGAGGGACGTGGCTTTCACTCTGCAGTCCCTAGAAAGCCATCAGAGAGCTCTCAGCAGTAGAGTGGTAAAATCATTTCAATGCTTACATGATGACTCTAGTAACTGCATGGAGGAAAGATGGTCCTAGAAGATATTCCAGGGAGAGGGGTTGAGAATCTGGCCACAGTGAAAGAGTGGGAATGGTGACATGAATGCCCTATTTAAGGACTTTGTTCAAAAGCCAGAAAGATGGATCTTAATGAATAAGAATTAGAATCAGGTTGGGAGGTGTAAGTTGGGAAGAAGAATCAAGGTAGACTTCACAGTGATACCACTGAGGCAGGATGGAAGGAGGAAAGAGAGATAGGAAAGGTGTAATACAGAAGGAGCATGAGTTCCACTTAGGGCACATTGAATAAGGTGTTTAGTTCCTGGGGACATGGCCAGTAGCCACATGGAGGGATGCAGAAGCCCAGCGTATAGGAAAAGAAGAGGAGAGTGTCAGAGGCTGCACAGCCAGGGATCGAGTCCTAAAGAAAGACAACTGGGTGTGGCAGTCAGGAGGCTGGTCTTAGGCAGCCTTGGCAAGAGCATTATCAGGGGC
Organism: Symphalangus syndactylus; assembly: GCF_028878055.3. Taxonomy (NCBI): domain Eukaryota; kingdom Metazoa; phylum Chordata; class Mammalia; order Primates; family Hylobatidae; genus Symphalangus; species Symphalangus syndactylus. The sequence continues at coordinate 32,661,550 of NC_072438.2, forward strand.
AATGAAGCTGTGAACGGGAGACCCAAGTGAGTTGAAAGTGGATAAGGGCAAACGGACAGACAGACACAGACACAGACAGGCTCTTGTGCTCTCCCCAAGCCCCATCCCTGTCCAGTCCCTCACATACACTCCTGGCAGATCAGTTCCCTCCCCAGTGCATCCAGGCAACTTCTTCTACTCAAAAGAGACTATTGTGCCATTGTTCGCTTCCAGAATGAATGCCATACTCGGGACCCTAGCACCCTCTATACAGTTAACAGGGCATTCGAGGTCTGCCTAACCAACACCTGATGCTCCACTATGTGTCCCCACCAGAGACGAGATGATCCGGGATTTCCTCAACAAGTCTTGCATTTTGCTACGTCTGCACCTTTGCCATCTCCATTCCTTCTGTCTAGAACACCCTTCCTTTACATCTCCATTTGCTGAAATTCTGCCCAACCTTCCTGGCCCAGGTGCCACCTCCATTAAGAACCCTCCTCAATCCTCCAATCTAAATTAGCCTCTCCTTAACCTGAAGAACGCTTATCACAATGCATATCACAGCATAGTGGCCTCATCCCCATTCTCTATCACCACTGCACTGTAACTCCTTGAAGGCAATTGTCATATGCAGAAGGCTTTGCACATAGTAATGCTCACTATGTAACTGGCACATTGAATGCTGACCTTCTCCTCTGTTAGACATCCTGTCCCACTGACATATAAGGGCTGTCCTTCACTCCTCCTTCACATCAACCAGCCAACCCACTACAATGGTGGCTCTCTCCTGACATCACTGACTCCATACCTTTGTGCCTGCCATTAATAGAGCTATAGGTGGGCAGGAACATCCATGAGCTACTTTCCCTAAATGAGGATGTGAGATCAAAGTAGAGGCTCTGCAAATGGGCCAGAACCAGGTTGGTTCTGTATTCTGTATCAGTGCCCTGCCTCAGGTCCTGCACCACCTGAGCCACTGCATGATACATCATCATTCCAGAATTCCTGTCTCCTGCCCCAACACAGGTGGCCACAGTCCTTTCTCTAAGGAGCTTGTCAACTTATACAGGAGTTAATGTCTACACAGAGACACAGCTCCTCTCTTTCTTAGGTAGCATGTGAGTGTGAAAGGATCACAGTTTAAGCCAAGCCACATAAGGCAACAGGACGAAGAGCTCACTTCAAGATTGGGGTCATGGAGGATTTTAGGAGGGACTGGTGGGACTTAAGGGACTGGTGGGATTTAAGGAGGGACTTAAAGGACTGGTGAAGGCTGTGGTCAGAGAAGAAGTGGAAGGCCCACCTGGATAAGGTCAGGGCGTGAGATAAAGGTGGGAGCCAGAATGCATGGTAGATCATTTTGGCTGAAGCAGCCAGCTTGTGCGGGGAGCAGTGAGACAGGCAGAAAGATAGGTCAAGGCCAGCATGAAGAGGCTCGAACATCAGGTGATGGGGAGCCACCGCTGAAGGTTTCTGAGTAAGGGACATTGTGAAAAATGTTTTTTCTTAAAGGTGGTTTAGTTGGCTAGCTGTACAGAGGATAAACTGACTTGAAGAAAATCTGTTACCCTGAACAGTATTAGGGTGTTTGTTGCAATAAAATAGCTTCAGATAATGAAGAGAGTGGACCAGAAGAGATGAAAGTGGAAAGACTTCAAAGTAAAAATCAACCAAAGGTTTGTGTTCTTTGGGAACCAGGTCTCCCCTACCACTGGTACCGATTTGCCTGAAGGGCCAAAGAGAGGTGCAAACTCTCAACTTAAGCAACTTCTCTGCCAGGAGGTACCAAAGCCCCAGTATGGTTTTACTGGTGGAAATCCAGGCAGTGAGTAATAAATGTCATTCACTCTGGTCATTTTCATTCAGGGACTGGCCAAAGTCCTCTTCTCATCTTCAGCCAATGTATTTTATTCAACGTGAAACTCACTATATTAATTTTTTTAACATAAAAAGAGTAGAAATTGTCAATTTTAGGAGCACATATGCGAATTTCCCCGCACAAGAGAGAACATGAATCCCATCAGTTAAAAATAGCAGTTGAGCTCACTTTCCCCCACACACTAATTTTAATAAACTTACTCTGAAATTAGCCTGCCACTATGAAGATAGCTGCTCATCGAAAATGTTCCCGGTAAGCACTAATCTTCCTTCCCAAGAGGTCAAGTACTCCAGGAAACTCTGAATGATGCACAGTTCTGAACAAAACCCATGCTCTTCTCACCAGACTCATATCCCCTAACCTCCTGTCACTTCCAGTACCACCACCCTCCAGCCATGCAGCAAGGGCCATCTTGGACTCATTCTATTCCATCTCTCCAATCCTGCTAGCCATGACTTGCTATAGGGGTCTTCCTTTAGAATGTTTCCCATAGCCATCCCTTTTTCTCTATCCCCATCAATGCTGTAACCCCTTAACACCTCATTCATTCAAACATCCAAGCATTCATATATTCTACATGTATTGAGCACCTGCAATGGGCAAAGTACAGTGCTAAGTGCTAAGGTTACATATGGTCCCTACTCTCAAAGATTTCAAGATCTTTTGGGTGCAGTGGAGAGAAAGGTAAGTCAAGGGTTAGGTTGAAAACTACATCATAAGTGGTAGGATTTAGGTGCAATGGAAATAATTGAGAATGTTGATGGTGTCAGAAAAGGCTAGATTACTGGTATCTCTTCCTAACTTGTCCTTCTCTGATTCCTGGCAGGGTCACCAAATTAGTTTTTATATCATCACGGCCTGGCATAGTACCTTGCAGACAATATAGGCTCAGTAACTGTTGAATTCAGTGGAAACCAACCTATCCCAAGTATTTTCATCAATTTGTACTCCAGGAAAAAAAGCATTCAGTGCCTCCCCATTACCAGCTACATCAGGACACATCCTGCTGCCTGGCCTTTGAAGTCATTCACCATCTGGTCCTCCCTGGTTATCCAATCTCATTGTCTGCTGTACTTCAACCCAGTGATTTCTGCCTTTATCTGGAGCATCTCTGCAAAGGCCACCAACTCAGCCCAGTGCTCATGCCTGCTCATGATCTCCCTTGCCGTCTTCCACCAAAGGGAAGGGGCTCAGTTAAAGTTCAACTTCTAAGAAGCTTTTCCCCACTCCATCAAGCCTCACCAACTGCCTACATTAGTGTCTAAGATCTATTGTTCGCTATTGTGCATGGTGTTTTCATCTAATAACAACAGCTACTAAGAATGAGTATTTTAAGCCAGGCGTGGTGGCTCACACCTGTAATCCCAGAAGTTTGGGAGGCTGAGACTGATGGATTGCTTTGCGCTCAAGAATATGAGACTGGCCTGGACAAGAAGGCGAAGCTCTGTCTCTCCAAAAAATAGAAAAATTAGCCAGGAATTGGTGGCTCATGCCTATAGTCTCAGTTATTCAGGAGGCTGAGGCTGGAGAATCACTTGAGCCTGGGAGGCAGAGGTTGCAGTGAGCCGAGACTGTGCTATTGCACTCCAGCCTGAGCGACAGAGTGAGACTCTATCTCAAAAAAAAAAAAAAGAGTATTTTAAAATATTAACTGACAGCCTATCTTCCCACCTTGCTTCCATTTCCTGCAACCCTTACCCTAATTCTCCCCCATATATCTCTCTCCCTTTTTAAGAAGCCAGACATTCTGCCTTTATGTCTAAGAAAGGCATAGCCCAGCAGAACACAGATAACAACTGACTGGCTTTTCCATTTTCAGGGCCTGCTCCTGAAGATATGAGGGCACAGTTGAGTCTCTCCAGTGGCGCCCTCGACCATAACTCCTCAAAAGACTAGAAAGGATCTTCCAAGTTGAGAAAAGGGCAGAATCAGAGTGCAAATCAGAGCTTGGTTATCAGTCTCCAAGGAGGAACACTGAGCTTGGCCCAATCAGCCTGGGGTCGAGAGGGCAGAGCAAGGACTTGGGACTGAAATTTGGGGGACACAGCTAGTTTTGATGGAAACCTGATGAGCTCGGGAATTGGAGAAGTAAGGAGTGAAGTCCTCTGTAGCAATGGCTAACTGTTTTGAATAACTATTCACCTCCTTTCAAAAAATATTGAGTTTACTGAGGTATAATTTGGAGAAAATTTCATCCTTTTTAGGTGTAAGGTTCCATGAATTTCAACAAGCTTACACAGTCATGTAACCATCATCACAATTGAGACAGAATACATCCATAAATCCAAAAGGTTCCCTCATGTTTCTCTGCAGCCAATTTCCTCACTGTACCTTCAGGCTCTGGTAGTCATAGATCAGTTTTCTGTCTTTTTAATTTTTAGTTTTTTTTTTGAGATGAAGTTTCGCTCTTGTTGCCCAGGCTGGGGTGCAGTTGCATGGTCTGGGCTCACTGCAACCTCCGCCTCTTGGTTTCAAGCGATTCTCCTGCCTCAGCCTCCTGGGTAGCTGGGATTACAGGTGTGTGCCACCACGCCTAGCTAATTTTGTATTTTTAGTAGAGACAGGGTTTCACCATGTTGGCCAGGCTGGTCTTGAACTCCTGACCTCAGGTGATCTGCCTGCCTCGGCCTCCCAAAGTGCTGGGATTACAGGTGTGAGACACCGTGCCTAGCCTTAATTTTTACTTTTCAAAAATTTCATGTATACCTTGATTATGGTGATGGTTACACCAGTGTATGCACACATCCAAACTCATCAAATTGTATACCTAAAATATGTGCACATTTTAATATATTAATTCTACCTTAATAAAGGTGTTCTTTAAAGAGACAGCATTAATTCATGAGTACAAAATAGTCACTCATCACAAATGTTAAAACTATCAGCTTTTACCCTGTACCATGTACCCTGTAACCCACTTCTCCCAAATAAGTTACTTGGTTGTGGCTGCTCTGGGCACACTGCTTATGGGGTAGCCCTGCTCCACAAGGAGCAGTACGCTTGCTGCTAAAATAATTATTTTTTTAAAAGAAAGTTATTCGGTTGTATACTGCTTGAGTTACATACATAGATGTGTAGACAGGTGTGGACATGTGTCATTTCTCTTCAATCCTACCTAGGAGAAGGATTGCTGGGTTGTTTAGTTAAGTGTATGTTTGACTTTATAAGAAACTGTAAACCTTTTCAGAAGTGACTTTACTATTTTACATTTCCTCCAGCAACGTATGGGACTTCTAGTTGCTCTGCGTCCCTGCCAGCCCTTAGCTGATGAGTTTTGTAACTTGTTGCTTTCCCATTCTAATAGGCATGTTGTGGTATCTCACTGTGGTTTCCATTTACAGTTCCCTAATGACTAAGGATGCTGAGCCTCTACTCATTTTGCTTATTTGCCATCTCTCTTCTTCATTGCAGGGTTTATTTAATCCTTTTGTCCATTTAAAAATTCAGATTGTTTCTTTGTTTTTGTTCTTTCACTTGTTTGTTTTGAGATGTAGTCTCACTCTGTCACCCAGGCTGGAGTGCACTAGTGTGATCTCAGCTCACTGCAACCTCCGCCTCCCAGGTTCAAGCGATTCTCCTGCTTCTGCTTCCCGAGTAGTTGGGATTACAGGTGCACGCCACCATGCCTGGCTAATTTTTGTATTTTTAGTAGAGACAAGGTTTCACCATGTTAGTCAGGCTGGTCTTGAACTCCTGACCTCGTGATCCACCGCCTTGGCCTTCCAAAGTGCTGGGATTACAGGAATGAGCCACCACGCCCGGCCTTTCTTCTTATTGAGTAGTGAGAGTTCCTTTTATATTCTGGATACAAGATGTGTGTTCTGCACATATTTTTTCCCAGTCTATGACTCTTTATTGTTTTCACAGAGTCCTCCAAAGAGAATAACTTTTTAACTTTGATATGTCAACCTACTCATTTTTTTCTTGATAATTTTTTCATGTCTTATATATTCTTCGTTTTGTGTGTGTGTGTGTGTGTGTGTGTGTGTGTGTGTGATGGAGTTTTGCTTTTGTTGCCCAGGCTGGAGTGCAATGGCATGATCTCTGCTCACTGCAACCTCCACCTACTGGGTTCAACTGATTCTCCTGCCTCAGCCTCCTGGGTAACTGGGACTACAGGCGCATGCCACCACGTCCAGCTAATATTTGTATTTTTAGTAGAGACGGGGTTTTGCCATGTTGGCCAGGCTGGTCTCAAACTCCTGACCTCAGGTGATCCACCTGCCTTGGCCTCCCAAAATGCTGACATTACAGGCGTGAGCCACGGTGCCCAGCCTACTCTTATTTCTTAATAGGACCCTCCCAAATTTAACATGGGCACATTCTGCTAAAGACTATATTCACAGCCTCTCTTACAGCTAGGAGTGGCCATATAACTATGCTCAGACCAATGGGAGGTGAGCAGATGTGATATGTACAGTTCTCCACTCATCCCCAATTAAAGAAAAGCCCCTTGCCCTGGACTTCCCCCTTCTCTCTTTCCCCATTCCCATGGGCTGAGACACAAATGTGGCAGCAAGAAGCTTCAGCCACACAGATGAGGACCATACCCTAGCTGTGGAGCAACAAGATAAAAGAAATCTGAATTCTTAGATGACTCACGGAGCAGGGCTGCCCTCCATGCCTGAACCACCACACTCACATGAAAGAGACACAAATGTCTTACCTTATTTAAACCACTCTATTTTAGAAGCAGGCATCTTTCTTACAGTGGCTTAGACTTTACCCTAACAAATACACCCTTATTTCTTAGGAAGTGAAAACTAATCCCCAATTCTCTGGACCCAGCCTTGGTGTTGTGACATGCTGTGTGCGCAACAGTTTCCCAAAGTCTCCCATAGCCCCAGGGTGATTCGAGGGCAGCATAATAATTAGCCCTAGAGTAACTCAGGGGCAGCAGAACAAATTTTATTTTATTTTATTTGAGACAGAGTTTCACTCTTGTCGCCCAGGCAGGAGTGCAGTGGCACAATCTTGGCTCACTGCAACCACTGCTTCCTGGGTTCAAGCAATTCTCCTGTCTCAGCCTCCCGAGTAGCTGGGATTACAGGCACGTGCCACTACACCCAGCTGATTTTTGTATTTTTAGCAGAGACAAGGTTTTGCCATGTTGGCCAGGCTGGTCTTGAACTCCTGATGTCAGGTGATATGCCTGCCTCAGCCTCCCAAAGTGCTGGGATTACAGACATGAGCCACCGTGCCAGGCCAAATTTTAAAAATGAGTAAAACTTGCCCCACCTTGGGCAAGACAGCAAAGTTCACCATGCCCAGAACAGTGAAAAGCCGTTCATCAATTTGTTCTTCATTCACCCAAAAGTAGCATGGATGTGGTGCAGACAGCCAGAGGGCCAGAGGACACCTGAAGGGGGATGAGGGAGGACACAACAGTGACCTAGAGTGACCAAGGGCAAGATACTAGACTAAATTAGGAGAGTGTGGGTAGACAAAAACAGCCCACCCCAGCAACCCAGCCAATGACTTAGCCTTACTCTTAGTCTTTCATAAGTCCCCTAGAATTTAAGTACAAATTCAGGGAAAGGGAGTGGTGTGGCTTCATATGCAGATTACATTTCCACTACTCAAACAACAAAAATTTGTAATCAAAATTAAGGCATTATAGCAAATTATAGTTTTCACACACCAGAGTTTCTGTCATGAGGTTCACGCTTACTGTTCTACTGCTGTCTTGCCCGGCAGAGGCCTATGCACTCACAAGCATTATTATTTCATTTGATTCTCACAATTAGGATCACCCATGAGGTAGATACTTTTATTACCCCATTTAAAGATGGGAAAAATGAGGCTCAGAGAAGTTACATGGTGCAGTCATTCCCTCAACACCCATTCTCCCTCTTCTGGAAAGAAGCCCCCCAATTTTACTTGGGGATCTACCCTAGCTCCACTCACAGTCCATGTGTCCTGGGGCAGGGCTCCGAACACAACTCTGGGCCTAAAACAATCAGATCACTACCCACCTGAGCAATTTCTTGCAGGACAGGTGAGTGATCTAAGTGGATTTAAATGGAGCATCCCAGGGTTTCACAGGATCTGCTAGAGAAGGATCTCGTCTTCCCCCCTGGACTTGAACTTGAGAGGATGGGAGGCTGAGACTAAAGCCAGGCAGCAAGCAGACTCAAAGATGGAGAGAAACTGTCTGAGTGTTGAATCAGCCGAAAGCCAGCCCTAGCATGGAATTATTAGTCATATTAGTTATATTCACTTCCAAGGGCTGCCATAACAAATTATCACAAACTGGGGGACTTAAAACAACAGAATTCAACTGTTGCACAGTCCTGGAGGTTAGAAGTCCAAAATTAAGGTGTTGGCAGGACCGCGTTCCCCAGTGAGGCTCTCGGGGAGGATTCTTCCTTGCCTCGTCCTAGTTTCTGGTGGTCACCAGCAACCTTTGGCTTTCCTTGGCTTGTAGCTGCATGACTCCAGTTTCTGCCTCTGTTGTCACATGCCTTCTTCTGTCTGTGTCTTCACATTGTCTTCTCTCTGTCTATTTCTGTGCCCAAATTTGCCTCTTCTGATAAGGACACCAGGTCATTGGATTAGAGCCCACCCAAGATGACCTCATCATAACTTGATTACATCTGCAAAGACCCTACTTCCAAATAAGGTCCCATTCACAGGTGTTTGTGTGGTGGCAGTTGAGGGGAGGGTGTTAGGACTTGAACACATCGTTTTGGGGGCACAATACAACCTACGACATCAGCCAATAAATTGCCTCTAAGCTAATCCACTTTGGTTTGGGTTTTTGATCTTTTGTACCAAGAAAAAGGCAGGGCCAAGACTTCCCCCCACGTCTCTTATTATCTTCAGAGTCTAAGTCAACAACTGAAACCCAAAGCTGGGTCTTTACCTTAATTAACCACAGAGCTGGACTCTATACCTACTCAACCTCTCCTTTCCAAATATCAGTGGTTAGGCCAGGCACAGTGGCTCATGCCTATAATTCCAGCACTTTGGGAGGCTGAGGCAGGATTCCTTGAAGCCAGGAGCTCAAGATCAGCCTGGGAAACATAGCGAGACCCTATCTCTAAAAAAAAAAAAAAATTGGTGGGGCATGGTGGCACGTGCCTGTAACCCCAGCTGCTCAGGAGGCTGAAGCAGGAGAATCCCTTGGGCCCAGGAGATGGAGGCTGAAGTGAGCCATGATTGCACCACTGCACTCCAGCAAGGGCAACAGAGTGAGACCTCATCTCTAAAACAACAACAAAAACCAAAAATCAGTCTCTACTTTGGGCGGAGGCCCACGGTTAACTGTCTTCTGCCTCCTGGTCCCTGCATAGAACATGCTCAAGGGATAGGAGATTGATTGCTATCTAATTAACCAAAATTCAAATACTGAAATGGAATTATGTATAGTTTATCATAGAGTGGTGGGCTGAGCGATGACCAGGATTTTTATCTTGGAAATAAAAAGTTATTGATTGCCTGCATACCTGCACTTCGAGATGTCTCCAATTTTGAAAGCTCACCTCAGGTGGCGATAAGAATATCTGCCCCTCCTCAAACATTTAATTTCCAAAACAGAACCCGGGTCATGCTTCTTTCACATGCATAGGTGTGTTTACTTCCGGGCCTGACAGAAGGCTGTAATTTCAGCTCATTATACCAAATATATGAAAATAAAACTGACCTCTGTAGGACTGTTTTAAATGAAAACTGCTTCCTAGAGGCAAGTGGAGGAAGCAAACTGATTGAAAGAGAGGACAGGGCTCTGGGCAGGTGACGGAGAGGGGATCCAGGGTGGGAGACAGCACCCAGGACTTCTGCAGAAATAAATGCAAGCCCACGAAAATCCCATGTAGTCCAGATTAGCTGTGCAGTGATGTCTTCCTCAGGTCCTTCTGCCAGGTCCCCAAACCACTTCGTAACACCACAGCTGCTGAGCACACTCTTCCCTGAATCTTATCTGTCTGGTACCAGACCCAGTCACACCCATGGAACCCCTGCCAGCCAAACTTGACTGGGCAGGGGAATCACCTGGGCAGCTCAGCTTGCAAGAAAGGCAGATCAGGGGGCTGCACCTCCAGGCACTTTTCAGCAGTAGGTGTATTAGTTTCCTGTGGCTGCTTGATATGGTTTGGCTCTGTGTCCCCACCCAAATCTCATCTTGAATTGCATTCCCATAACTCTCACATGTTGTGGGAGGGACCTGGTGGGAGATAATTGAATCATGGGGCTAGTTTCCTCCATAATGTTCTCGTGCTAGTGAATAAGTCTCACGAGATCTGATGGTTTTATAAAGAGGAGTTCTCCTGTAGAAGCTCTCTCTCTTTGCCTGCTGCCATCCAGGTAAGATGTGACTTGCTCCTCCTTGCCTTCCAGCATGATTGTGAGGCCTCCCCAGTCATGTGGAACAGTAGGCCCATGAAATCTCTCTTTCTTTTGTACATCACCCAGTCTCAGGTATGTCTTTATAAGCAGCATGAAAATGGACTAATACATTGCCGTAACAAATGATCATAAATGGGGTGGCTTAAAACAACAGAAGTGTATTCACTCACAGTTATAGAGGCCAGAAGTCCAAAATCAAGGTGTCAGCAGTTGTTTTTTTCGGGGGACTTTGAGGGAGAATCTGCCTCTTCCAGCTTCTGGGAGCTGCCAGCGACCTTTGGCATGCCTTGCCATGTGGCTGCATCACTCCAATCTCTACCTCTGTCTTCACATGGTCTTCCTTTCACGCATCTCCGTCTTCCCATAGCCTGCTCCCTTGTGTGTCTGTGGCTTAAATCTCTGTCCTTTCTTTTCTAAGATACCAGTCATTAGATTTAGGACCTACCCTAAATCCAGGGTGATCTCATCCAAAGATCCTTAATTTGATCATATCTGCAAAGGCCCTATTTCCAAATAAAGTCACATTCGCAGCTACTGGGGTTAGGTCTCAGATGCATCTATGGCAGGGAGGCGGGGGGAGCGGGATACATAATTCAACTCACTACAGTAAATTTGGGAGAGACCCGTAAACTTGAATTTTTCACAGGCACCCAAAATAACTCTGATGCAGGTGATCTGTAGGCCATACTCTAAGAAACACCAAGCCAGTTGCTGCAGACTCAAAGTTGAATCAGACATGGTCTCCTTCCTTGGGGAGCCTGCCATCTAGCAGAAGATACAGACAGATGAGCAATGATTAAAATAGAAAGTGTGGCCTAGCGAGGCTCAGACAAGCAAGGCTCAAGCAATGAGTCAGACAGATGAGGATTCAAATCCTGCCTCTTCCACTTACCAGATGTGAGGCTCTGTGCAAGTTCCTTAGCCTGTCTGAGCCACTGTTTCCTTATCTGTAAAATAAAAAAGAATTCCTACCTTATGTCATTGTGAATACGAGGCCATGTAAAATGCTTAATATGAAGGATGCACTCAAGAAATAGTCATTAGTTATTATTAAGGTGGGAAGTAAGTTAGACCCATTTTCACTTCCCCCATGGCCCCTGGCTATGTGCCCACCTCATGTTTGTGAAGTTAAGGAGGTATTACTCTGGAGAAACTCTGCTGGGATGGGCAGGAAAACTCCTGAAGGACCTACTTCAGGATTCACTGACTTATTCAACAAGCATTTTTCCAGCATCTGCTGCATACACAGCTCAGTGTATAGGCCCTGAAAATAAAGAACCAAACAAAGCACATGGCCTAGTGAGGAAGCCCATTGTTACAATAATGTGGTCAGGGCAAGGTGGAGGTAAGCCCAGCCAACTGAGGGGCACCCCATGCCATTTAGCACTTGAAGCCATTCCATCCTTTAGTTCACTCTCACTGTCTACGGTGTGACCTTCCTCCCAGACTATATCATGAAACCCCCAGGAGTTCTTTGAGGGTAGGGGAGTTCTTTGTCTTATTCACCACTGAATCCCAAGCACCTCACAATGTACCTGACTCCTAACAGGCACCTGATATGCAATTGCTGGAGTAGTGAAGATTCTGCGGCTATTTAAGGGCCTAACACTGGACTTCTAAGGAGAATTACCTCCAGCCTCCTTGACTACTAAGTATGATTCTTGATGGGACCAGAAACAAGGTCCCCAGAGGATCTGCCCCTTGACATAAAGCCTGACAGTTTGAGAAGATGGAGCCAGGCTGCAATACAATGGATCATAACACCAGACAGTTAGGAGAGCTTTCAACTGCTAGACCAGTGCTGAGCAAACTAAACTAGGGCAGGAGCTACCGCATGTCATTCCTCTTCAGAAACACAACGCTCTGCACACACTGGGCATGAAGCACTATTATCAGATTGACCTGGAGACCCAGAAAACGATGAAAGGAGTGAGACAGTAGAGGGTTTCCCTTCCCATACCCCACAAGGGAAGGAAAAGAGCAAACCGATACACTCCGCATTGTGTGCACAGGATTAAAGAAAAGGAAGCCCCAAGTTGGCCTTGGGCTGGAGCTTGGTTCTCAGAAGGGAGAAATTCCCCAGCATGGGTAAGTAACACCAGGAACTGCCCCCACAAATGGTGGCAAACCAGGGCAACTTACCGGCGAGAGGGAGACATCTGCATTCCCTCTCACCTGGAGAGGCCGGCAGCTTCTCCCGGCAGGCCGGCAAACTCTTAGGGGGTACTGAAGAGCAAATAGCATAGGAGCCTGAAAGTGGACCCCCGGGGTATGTTTATGACAAAAGCGTAGCAGGGCAGAGGGACACGGTGTTCTGTGCTTCCACAAATCGAATCACTTCTGCACCTGTGTTTCACTTTTTTGATAAATGCCCCTCCCCACTTTACACATGGTAGGCCTGCAGTAAACACGTGTTGATTGAATTGAGCAAGTGAATGAGTGAACGGCTGCAACGGACCCCCGAACTCCCCCAACTGGAACCACCGCCGCAGGTAATTCCACCTGGCCCAGGTGCCACCCCAAGGCTGGGATTCTCCCATGGCACCACCTTCCCGTTTCAGTCCCAGGCGTCCAATGGCTTGGCTCCACAACAGTGGCGAGCAGGCAGACAGGTGGGGCTTGGCACCTTCTGCTCCCGGATCTCAGGGCTTCAGCCTCCAATCCAGGGCCAACCCCTGCGTTGAGGTAAAGGCCCGTCCCAAAGGCTGACACCAGATGGCGCGGAAGAAAGTGGCGCCCGCGCAGACCCAAAAGTGCGGGAGGAGCGGCGCACCTGGCGGGGTCGCGCGGGGGCGGCAGTCGCGGCCACTTGGGGTGCGCGCCCCCCGCTCGTCCCTCCCCGCTCGGCCTCTCTAGGGGCGCGGGCCCGGGGCTGGTGGCCGCTCGGCCCGGCCCATCCCGCCTGGCCGGCGCCGCGGCCTCACCTCGCTCACCAGCCCCTGCCAGTCGCTCTCGGTCCGGTCGCCGTTCATGGCCTCCTCCTCCATGCGCGGGCCGGCCTCCTAAACACCCGCCGCCTCCTCCTCCTCGCGACGTCGCGTCGCCGCCGCCGCCGCCGCCGCCCGGGCCTCGCGCGGCCCCGAGAGGGCCCGGCGCCTCCGAGCCGCTGCGCCGCCGCCTCCCGCGGCCGCCCGCGCTCTTGACTCCACGTCAGCCTCCGCCGGAGGAAAGGGAGGAGGGGCGCGGCCGCCGGGGCCGCAGACACAGCCTGGGCCGCAGCCGAGCCCCGCCGGGCCCGCCCCGCGCCCTCCGCCCGCGAGCCCCGCGCCCTCAGCCGCGCGACCCCGGGCTCCGCGCCCCCTGCCCGGCCTCTAGGCAAGGGAAAGCCGCGGTCTCAGCCTACAGGTCACTCCGTACCCCTCAGCGCTCTCCGCGCGGGAGGCGGGCCCCACGGACAGGCCTGTGTCCCCCGCAAGAAGCAAATCCCCAAATCCAGTCCTTCTCTGACCACCATCACGACTCCCACCCCTAGAATGCAAGCTCCCGGAGGGCAGGGGTTTCCTTGGTTCGCAGATACGCCTTTCGCAAGATCCTAGCCCATAGGAGATGCTCTACAAATATTTGTTGGACGAATATTTGTTGAGCGCAAGAATGAATGAACCACGTTTTATTATATACCTAGCATTGTTTTTTAAACTATTAATGTTTGCTTATATTTATTTTTTAACGTATCAGCTGTCATAAATAGAAAGCAAATGTAAAAATTGAAAATAAAGCATTATTCAATTATAAATAGGGCCAAAAACTCTGAGGGTGATGGTTAGCACGGGTTGAGAGAGGTGTCAAAGACAAATTGGCAGTGGTGGCATTCCATGGCTCATGCCTATAATCCCAGCACCTTGGGAGGCTGAGGCAGGAGGATCCCTTGAGGGTAGGAGTGCAAGACCAGCCCGGGCCACAAAGCGAGACACCTCCTCTTTACAAAAAATAAAATAATTAGCAAAAAGGGAAGGCATTGGCATTAAGCTGAGACTTCTCCTGAGAGGAAGGACTGAAAGAGAATGACAAGAGGGAAGGTGAATCACACACATAAATCAATCATATTCAAGGTGGTGTTCCTGTGACACCTAAAATCCCCTCTTGGACCACCATCAATAGTGAGCCCTCTGTACTCTCAGAAACGCTGTGTGTGGAGATCAGCAAGTAGGTTGAGAAGTTGTGAACCCATTGTACAGTTTTGGAAGCATCATTGCCAACATTTATTTATAATTTTTAGCCCCTGTTGATCCTGGATCAACCCTGTGAAATGGATGTTATCCCCATTTATCAGATGGGGAAACTGAGGCCTGAAATGTGGAGAAACAGGGACTCAACTAGGACTTCTGGCTCCAGCATCTTGGAAATCTAAGAATGAAGTATTACCTTGAAAGTTTGTTCTTGGCCTTGTTTTGCACGTGGTAGATTGTTTGCAAAATGGCAGCAATCATTCCCCTTCTTTGTCCCTTGCCCTGCCAGTGTCTCTAACTTTCACTCTGTGCTCAGTCATGTAACTTGCTTTGGCCAAAGCAACGTTTGTACATGTGTTACCAGAAAAAAAAGAAAGAAAGAAAGAAAGAAAAAAGGCTTTTAAAGCAATTCTGCATTGGGACTTAACTCTTGCTTCTGCTCTTGGAAACCTGTGATCACCACCATGTAAATAAGCTCAGAATAGCTTGCTGGTTAAAGTAGGATTCCCAAACAACAGTCAACCATCACCAGATGTGTGAGTGAGGCCGTTGCCTGCCGCCCCCCCCACCACGCCCCCATCCTCAACCCACACAGCTGATGACAAGCACATGAGTGAGCCCAGCTGAGACCAGCCAAAGAACCACCCAGCTGAGCCTTGCTCAACTAGCTGACTCACAGCGTCACATACTAAATAAGTAGTTGTAGTTTAAGGCACTAAGTTTTAGGGTGATTTGCTAGGTATCAACAGGTAACTGAAATAGATGGTGACACAACTGATGAAGGGCCTGAATGGCTTGAACTCTCCCTGGCAGCCCTTCAAAAAGCAATAATCCCTGGCATCATAATCTAAAGAAAATTTTACGACAGACCAGCTGGCCAGGAGCTAAGAAAAGGAACCAGTATGCTAGTCAGCACATTGATTTTCTGCCTGTTGTATACAACTGCAGCACTCATCCTGGGGAAGTTCAATAACATTGCACACCATGGTCCCTGTCCTAGGGGGCTTGCAAACTAATGTGCTAGAGAACAACAGAAAAAAAGGGGAGGCTAGAATGCAGCTAAAGTTTCTGGTCTTCTGACCATTCTGGGCTGCCTAACTCGTTATCTTTTTAATCTAAGGAGGTAGAAAGAAGGTCATCTTTGAGCTGAATGTCTAGAGTTAATTAACTCAGTGCCAAGCACTTGTTCCTAAGCCTGACATCTCATGCCCAAAAAGCAAGGTACTGTCTGCCAATATATTGCCCTCTGGCAAACCATCTGTTTTCATCCTGACCTGTGGATAAAATAGACTGTAGGAAAAGTGGGAAGAACTTGGTCCATCTGCCTTTCGAGGCTCCTTGTCTGCACCTCGCTCTCTGTCTGCATTCAGGTGGGAAAGCCCCTTCCAGTTTCCACAGTTAGCTGAGCCCTTCATGATATACCACTGCTCCTTTGGTGCCCTCACTGGTATTTCAGGCAGCAAGACAGACAATCAATGAGCGTTGGGAGCCAAGAAATCTTCTCATTCCAGACTATGTGCCTTTAAGACCAGTCTCCCTATGACTCCATTTCCCCTATTTGCTTTCCTTCTCCGAAATAAGTCAGACAGTTATTGCGGTATTTAAAAATAAAGCTGGGGAGCAAAATCAAAGTGTGGCAAGCCTCTACCCTCCCCAGCATGTGGAGAGACTTTCAACTCAGTTGAAACAGCATCTCTAGCTGCCTGGGTTTTCCTTAGAGGTTTCATGCCCCAAGTGCCGGCTCAAACCTGCTTCACTTGTGAGATGTGATGAAATCACAAACCAAGGCAATGTAGCTGCAAACGATTCTTTTTTATCTCTTTTCATTTATGTAGCCTGACATTGAGTAATAATAATAATTAAATGCAGTTTAAGCTTTTAGGCACCTATACCAGAAGGCCTCTAGATACCTCATCAACAGCAGCCCAAACTGACAAAAAAGAGAGCTAATTATATTGTGGTTAACTTTTTACAAAGAAAAAATAAACCCATACAGCAACTATCTTTATCTCTGATAAAAGCAGTACATTAAATGTCCCATCCGACAGTCCATTTGCACAGGACCATTTTAAAACCTGGTGCCCTTGTCTTAAATGTGCCACCCTGTTACAAAGTATTGAAACGTTTGCTTTAGCCTCTATTTTCACATCCCCTTAGCTTTCTGAAAACTCATCTCTAGGGACCTAATTTTTCCATATATATTCATAGCCCCAGGACCAGTTTTATTGATTTATGTGCACCTATAGTGTTAGAAGAAAGTACTTAGATGCTTTTGAGTGATGCTTTTCACTTTTAAAAGTTTGAGAGGGTTTTAGACATGGAAACCCCAAAATAGCTTAATCTAAAAACTTGAGACAGCACAAACTGATGAAAACAAACAAACAAAAAATCTCTGGAGAGATTGGGAAAGAAAGGATGATTTGAACTTATTGTTAGCAACCTAAGCTCTCATTGTGGGTTCTGTACTGACTTGCATGGAGACTCTGGCCAGGTCTCAGCAGCCCCAGACAAGCGGGAAAGCCCTAAAGCTTTTGATGTGACTTCTCCAGACAGTATTTCAGTTCAGATTCTGGCTGCCCAAGCAAAATTCTGGCTGTTGGAGTTCTCATTAAAGGAAACTAAGCAAATCTCCAGTAGAGATTTTGGCCGGGCTTCTCTCTGAACTATATAGTTGGGGCAATATTCATGGCCATTTTTTTTCCCCAGTGACTTTTCTCCTGCCTCAATTAAGAAACTCAATCTGGGCAGAAAATGATTCATAATGACTGTGGTTTATAATGATGTGTGTGTGGGCTGTGTGTGTGTGTGTGTGTACATGTATATATTTATTAATTAGCTCTATATGAGCCAAGAGGGCCATTTTGACAGGTCTTGCCAGGAGCCCCCATAGCCTGGCTGCTAAACTACTTCATTTGCTCTTGGTTTTAACCAGGATCAGGATACCGCAGGTCCTGGTAAGTGCCACAGCCAGGCCTCCTGCAGAGGCCTGAGACCTGAGGTCCCCTGAACCACTGGCCTCAATTCTGTAGAAGATAATCCTCTCTCTCCTCCCCTTACCTAGAGGTTCTCTGGGAAGGACCTCATCCATCATTTCCCTACAGAGGGCCAGCAGCCAGACACCAGAAGGGCAGATGGGGGATTCTGGCCAGGTCCCTGACTCAGGGAATCCTCTGTGTCTCTTAGACCCCTGAGCTCCCAGGTCCTCTCACGGCCACCCCCACCAAGCCCTCCCTGCCCAGCGGCAAACAATCAGCGCGAGCTGCTCCCCTCCAGCCCCGCTGGCTGCCAATCAGCCGGGCAGCAGGGGGTGGAAGGAAGTTGCACTCCCTGCTGAACTGCTGCACTCACAATGACTGAGTGGGGCTGATGACGGCCTGGCAGGCCGGGGACCCGCAGTTGTCATCCTAAGGGGGCACAGGCTTGGGCGTGATTGCCTTGGGCGTTATGGGAGACAAGGGGTGGGGAGGAGCAGAGGTGGAAAGGCCACTCCTTGGCTGTTGGAGGGGTTCCCAGAAGGGGGACTAAGATGTCAGGAGGAAAGGAGGATGACCGGAAAGGAGCTGAGAGACAGAGGGAGAGACAGGGCGCCGGAGGAGAGGCCCAAAGATAAAGAACCATGGGAGGACAGCCGAAAACCGTGGGTGCCACTTTCCCCCAGGCTGGTGGGGAAAGTGGATCGAGATGCAGCCCACGAAGGAGTTAAATGGAAAAGAGACAGGAAAAGTCATCCGCTCTCAGATTATTCAAATTTGTTGTACTTATTGATAATGTATTTCATTTCTTCTGCGTGGGGGGGATATGATTCAGCACAAATTTGATGTAAATTTATGGAAATGGAAACGCAGAGAGGCAGCAGGGCCCGAGCTGCTGACGGGTTAGCAGCATGGCCCTTGGCGAGGTGGAGGTTACTGCACCCTGGACTTGGGGAGCTGAAAATAGAAACGTCTGACTTGGGGGCCACTGGCCTCTCCTGCAGGCCAGAAGAGGGACTGACCCTGTCGCTCTGGAAGCCTTACGAAAAAAAAAATCTGATGAATGTCTAAAATAGGATCACCTACATTGCCCTCCTATCTAATTTTTGTCTTAGGGTGGGGGACAATCTTTAGCCAGTGGATATGGGTGGGAAAGGAGAAAAAAGAAGAGAATAAACATGATCAAGGACCTACTGTGTACACAGAAATCGCTAGTGAAATGACAGAAATGATTTTTCTTCTGTACTGTAGAAAAATAACGGGGCTTGGGGAAGGGGAAAAAAAGAAAACAATTTGATCGAGAAGGTGAAAAGGTGGCATTTCATATAAATGGCCAGTGCTGGTAAAATATTTATTGTCCATTAGGCTGTCCTTCAGAACATCGGACGCTGATTTTTATCCACCTCCACCCCCACACCAGGTCATGGCATTTATCTAATGACGTGCCTCTCCCAGTTGGTAGCAACCTCTCTAGCCTGGCTGTGACCAAGACAGCACATCAAACCTTTCACAGTAGGGGAATTGCCTCCCTGGGCCAGGCCTTGCTCTGCATCTTACAATTGCATTGAAACAGGAGATTCACGACTCTAAGGTGCAAAGCCAAACTAAAGAGTTTTACTGTTCCTCCATTCCTGTTAGAGACAGATTTTACCAGCACTGGTTCCTGCCTTTGGCCAAAGCTGCAATTCCTTTCTTTGTCCAAAACTTTCTGGGTTCCTGAGTTGCTGGGGCTCCCTTGGTCTGAGGGTAGAAAAGAGGAGTTGATCTGCAGCTCACAGCCATGGTGTGTCAGTGTATTGGGGCAACTATTTCAAAGTGGGAGTGATCTGATCACTTTTATTATATCGGTAGGGCAGAAATTGCCAGCCCTTGGTGACAGTCATTACATTGCTTTGTCCTCATTCAGTCAAATTTGTCTTTGTTCTCTAACAGAAACTCAAATGGCAAGTAAAATGATTTCTAGATAGACACTGTCAACAAAGATGTTTGCCAATATATCATGTCCCCTGCTATTGCACCGAGCAGCTTACCTTTGGGAAAGAGGTACGTGGATGCCCCTTCTATATCCACATATGACACATTGGTTGCCACTTACTAGCCCCATTTGTTTCCATGATACAGGAAAAAAAATCTTAAGGCGCTGTAAGAGAGGCTTAGCAAGGTCTCCTTTAACATACTGGGTCATTAACTCAATAAGCCTTTCTTGAGCTTCTCTTATATGCTGAACTAGGCTGTGAGGATGACAACCAGGACCCAGATCTCTGTCCTCAAGGCTTTTGGAGTATGATAGCCATGTTCCCAAGAAGCTTAATACTGCAGAAACACAGAGAGACACCCCAGAATTGGACTCTAGCTGTGATGCGAGACATAAAAAGCCTTTTCAGCAACTGGAAATGAACCATAAAACTAGGTCCATTGGGTACACATAAAAATGGTTAAAATGGTAAATTTTATGTTATGTGTATTTTACTGTTAAACAACAATAACAACCTTGGTGGCCAGGGGGTGGGAACTGAAAGGAAAACCAGGTCTATTTGGAAAGCTCTGGGAGGGGCAGGATTGAAGACTACCAAGATGTGGGAAGCATGAATGGGTAATTATACTCACCAAATCTCAGAATATTTGAAAACAAGGAGCAATGAGCCTCTCCAAGGTGAAGGAAGTAGTAATTGGACAAAACATTTAAAAAGGGAGCAGTGGGTTGGAACAGCAAGCATAACACCTTAACCTTTCTGTGAATTAGTGTTGTCACCTCCACCATGGGCAGATTGGGCCAGATGATCTTGAAGGCCTGTGACTCTATGAAATTAATTTTACATTTGGGTGGGGACTTTGTATAAAAGGTTAGCGAAGGTGCTGTTACTATTATCCAAGAAAGATTGTAGTAACTTAGCACATAGAAATATTAAGAATCAGAGCTCTGGACCCCTTGCTATACAAGAGAAGATTTAGAGGCCCAGAGAGATGAAGCAATGTGCCCAAGATCACAAAGTATATTAAGGACAAGGCTGTGGCCACAGCCTGGAACTTTTGATTCCCGTGTCCTGGCTCCCTCACAATGCTTAGGAGTTGAAGGTATTTGAAGTTCATGAAGAGCAGAATTCTGTTGTCTATTGCTATACAACAAGCCACCCAAAACCTGTGGCTTAAACATTGGTTTATTAGCATCTCTTCTGGTTTTGTGACTGGGCTCTGCTGGGTGGTTTTCATGTGGAGTTTCCTGGGTGAATGTAAAGCATGGCCACAGCTGTGGTTATCTGAAGGCTCAACTACACTGGACATCCAAGACAGCCCACTCATATGGCTGGCCATTGGCTGGGAGCTTAGCTGAGGCTGTCAACTGAAGCCCCACCTCATGTCTTGTCATGCTGGGCTCCCCACAACATGGCAGCTTACCAAGGGAGCTTCTCACAACATGACAGCTGGGTTCCCAGTAGGAGCTTCCCAACAGCTATGTTCCAAGGGAGAGGAAACAGAAGTTACCAGTACTCTTAAAGTCTACCCTGGAACTGGCATAGAGTCACTTCCACCGTATCCTATTGGTCAAAGCATTGAAAACCAGGTCAGCCCAGATGCAGAGGGGTGGATGAATAGACTCCACCTCTAGATGGTCATAGAATGGAGCCATGTCTGTACAGGAAGGGAAGGATTTGATGACCTTCATCTTTGGAGACAAGCTGCCATAGCAGCAATTCTGATTTTTACCACGAATTATTCTTCCATGTCCTGTTTGGAAAAAAATATATATTAGACAAGTATTAACCAAGCCTGACATTGTTTATCTTAATGGAAACAAAATCAATTAAATTTAGGCCTCAATACCTATATTTTTTTATAACCTACCAGGTCAGGGGTCACTTAAGCCAAACCATGGCATAGGAGAGTTCCTAAAGAAATTGTCACTGAGGAATGCATGAGAATATCTAGCATGGAAAAGAAGGTGGGACTGTCAGCAACAGGTACTGAGACCCTGGAAGTGCCTCAGTTTCCCTTCATCAGGAAAAGCCAGGGAGTAGAAAAGAGTGTTTCAGCTTTGCTAAAAGTAAACTCCTTGAGAGCAGGCATTGTGCCTACAGTGCCTGGCACATAGTAGGTGCTTAATAAATGTTTGTTGAGCTCAATTTAGGTACTAGTCTTCACATCAGTACTATAAATAGCATTTAATGAGGACTCGCCATACACCAGGCACTTTTCTAAGTATGTGACATGTCCCTGCATCTAATCTTTACAACACAGTATAATTATCTGTGATGATCCCAGGCCTGATACTCAGCAGGTAAAAACCAGGAAGGCCCTATTGGTCACTGAAATATCAAAATACTTCCATACAGATTAGTAAATTATGGCTATTCTGTGTCCCTTGAATGAACCCTATATCTACTTCTCTCCCGCATTCAACACCCCAGTCCAGGAGAGACCCAGTGGGCATGGCCCAGGAGCCTCCCTCATGACTGAGAGCTCTCTATGGCTCTCCTACAATGGCTCACATTCCTGGATCAAGTTGACAAGACCTTAAAGAGGTAGGCAAAGCCCTGATGCAGGTGGTGCTGGTACCTCAGCATGTAAATGTTTGGTGCCCATCTAGCCATCCAAGCAAGACTGGACGGGGTCTTTCAGAACTAATGTATCTGCCATCACCCGCCAGTGCCCACATGTGGGAATGGCAGCCTCTAGCCTGCATTTCATGGGCTGTTGAAGATCTGGAATCCTAATTACCCACGTATGTGAAGGAAAAGAAAGCTGAGGAGTTTAAAGAGTTTTTTTTAAAGATCTGATGAAATTCACATAGCTAGTAAGGGGTGGGTCCAGGGCTACACTGCCTCCAAAATCCACACTCCCTATTCCCCACTCTTGTGCTGTGTTACAGTGTCAGTTTGCTAGGGCTGACAAAGGACCACAGACAGGGGTGTTTAAATAGCAGAACTTTATTGTCTCAAAGTTCTGGAGACTAGAAATCTGCATTTGAGGCATCGGCAGGGTTGATCCCTTCCAAGGGCTTTGAGAGAAGGATCTGTTCCAGATGCTTTCGGTCTGTGTCTCTTCACATCATCTTTCCTTTATGCATATCTGTCTCTGTGTCTAAATTTCCCCTTTTTATAAGGACACCTGTCATATTGCATAAGAGACCCACCCAACTCCAGTATTTCATCTTAACTAATTACATCTGCAATGACCCTATTTCAGCATATGAATTTGGGAGGAGGGCACAATCCAGCCCTTACAGCGACTTTCTTTTCAATGAGACATCCCCCCCATTATAACAAAGTTAATTAGGCATTTACATAAGTCATCTAGAGAATGTTCACTTTGTGTAGGTCCACTAGGTCCCAGTGAATGCGTCACCGTTCCAAGACTTCCCCCCACCCCCACCAACTTCAGTCAAAGCGGTTTGAATTGGCGCTCACTCAGTAATATTTGCTCTTCCTCCATGCAATCCACATCTTTCTATTGTGCCAAATCATTTTGATACCTAGTTGAAGGCTGCGAGATGGGGCATTTTGGACTCATTTTTATTCTTTTTCATGCTTCTCCAACGTCCCGAAGCTCACTGATATTCATACAATCAGTGGCTGGTATGTGAGTCAGCTCCTGTCCCTTCAGCAGTTTAGTGAACTCTGCAGCTGGCGAGATCCTGGAACTACTGTTCTCAAATGATGAATCCCTTCTTAGTTCAAGGAGATACTACAAAGGCTTTCCCCAGTGAGTGCTATAGGAAGGTATTGCCTTTGGAACTTTTCTCTCGCTGGGGGCTTCTGCTATATTCCGAGTGTGTGAGATGGTTGTCTGGTTTTCTTGCGTACCTCTTTGAAACACACAGTAACCTTGGTCTCAGATGCAGTGTCCTCAGACTTGGAAAATCATTGGACCAAAAATGTCTACAACTTATTTTTCACCTTAGATTTTCTTTTATTTATTGATTTTCCATTTTTAGCACAAGATTGATCACCAGCAAAATATCAATTTACATACAGATTCTGCTAAACTCAGCATCCTATATGCTTGGGACTTTTTCATCCATAAACCAATTTTTTAAAGAGAGAGAGTCTATTATCAGAAGCATCCCTGGTGACACTCAAGATGCTCTATAGGGAACAAGCTCAGGAGGGTCACAGCCTGGTGGGATGAGCTCAGCTGATTTGTGAGCATAATAACTAAGGGGACAAGGTCACAGGCTGATACTCACAGGGACAGGTTAATATTTTGCTTACTTCTGTGGCCACAAGCCTAAACTGCAAACCTTGGCCAGCTATCTTACAAGTTCATTAAATAACATTCAACAAATACTTTTTGAGTTCCTACTATGTTGAGTTATTGCTATGCCAGGCATTGTTTAAGTACTAGGAGTAGTAGGAAAGACAAGAAGGACATAAACTTTATCCACATGAGGTCTATAGTATAGTGGGGAAGCAGATATCAAATGATTATGCAAAAGTTATTTAATTACCAAGGTGGTAAATGCTGTGAAAGAAAAAAAAGGTTTTCTTTAAGAGATCTAATAGGGAATCTAAGTGAAGGGTCATTGAAAGCAAGACCTGAAGGATGTGTAAAAGTTAGGTAGGCAAGAAGATGGGCTGAGAAGGAGTAGCACGGGGGCAGAGAGAACAGGTGAAAACAAAAGAAATTGAATGAAGATTAGTGTGACCAGAGGATAGAGAGGAGGGAAGAGAGTGACAGGAGATCAGACTGGAGGGAGGAGCAGAGCCTTAGTCATGTGTTAAGGAAGTTAGAATTTATCACACAAGGGCTGGGAACCTTTGAAGTGTGTATTAGGATTAAAGCTAAGCTTCAGTAACAAAGACACCCAAATACACGGTGGCTTGACTAAGAAAGAATTTGATTTCTTCTTCACAAGACAGGTTGCCAGGGCAGTCCTGCTCCCCAAGGCCACTCTGAGCCCTAGATTCCTTACAAACTGTGATTCTCTCTTCACCTCAGATACTGCCCTCAGATGCAGGTTTGAAGTTGGGTTGCAGCTTAAGTGTGTTTTAGCATATGGGAAGGGAAGAGGTCCAGGCAATATCCTTCTAAGCAAGTGACAGGGAAGTAGCATATGTGACTTCCACTCTTATTCCATTAGTGAGAACAGACATACGGCTACACACCACTGCAAAGGAAGCAGGGAAATGTATTCTCTAGCTGGGTAGCCATTTGCCAAGAAAGAGTAGCACCACTCTGACCCAAAAGATCTTAAGCCATAAAGTGATGAGATCAGATATTCAAGTCTTTATAGCTGAAAAAAAAAGGATCTTGGAAGTCACTTAATCCAAACTCTTCATCTTACACATGTGAAAACCAAATGAGGTCCATGACTTTAGATACTATTGCTGCATAACAAACCATCCCAAGTTTAGTGGTGTGAAACATCTCGTTATGTTCATGGATTCCATGCTCAAGAATGCAGAAAGGCCACAGTAGGGTCAGCTGGCTCTGCTCCATGAAGTACGAGGCCTCAGCTGAGAAGATTCAAAGACAGAGGGTGACTCAGTGGCTGGAGGCTGGAGTTATCTGAAGGCTCATTCTTTTGCATGCCTGACACCTACTTTGGGAGGACCCAAAGACTAGGACTGTCAGCTAAAATGCCTTACATGTGGTCTCTCCATGTGGTATTTCTCCCTCATAGCACAGCTGCTTCAGTGTAGTGAATTTTTCTCATGGCGCTGTGAAGTTGCAAGAATGACTATTCTAATTAACAAAGTGGAAACTATACTGCCTTTCATCGTCTATTCTTGGAAGTCATTCAACTCATTTCTACCACATTATTTTTTGGTTATGAGAGAGTCAAAAACTTGTCCAGATGCCACCTCTTGAGTATGGATAAGTATCAAGATTTCATTTTAAAGAAGCTTGTGGGATGGAAGAAATTGTTGCAGTCACCTTTGGAAAATGCCGTCTACCACAGTGGCCACTTCCACTGGCTACAATAGCCATCTCATATACAAAATGAATAAGCTCTCTCCTAAGACACCCAAAGTTTTGTCCTGTTACTACATCAGTTATAAGTCCAGAATCTCAACTACATCTTGTCCAAGTGTAGTTGAGGCTCCTCAGGTACAGTTTTTTGGGTCAATCTTCCTCTTGTTCTGTATATCTATGAACTAAAGAGATGAATTCTCTGTCCCTTATGCCAGCAGCATGCCACAGTAGAACAGGCATTGGATAACTGCTGTAGACATTCTTGTTCAAAAGCAGGGAAAATGAAAGGCATTGGTGGTCACTGGTCCGTAGCAATTCTGAAATGTAGGGACAGCTTAGGACTCAGTCATACTCTCTGGGAGTTTTTCTTCATGGCTCTTGGTTCAGCCCTCTGAGTTATCCTTCATTTTCCATAAGAAATACTTCAGTATGCAATTGAATAGCCTTTTTAGCCTGGTTCTTGCCTTTAAAAGACTGGGGATGGGGTAGGGTCAAAAGGATTCTTTTCATCTGGTACCGTCTCTGTTCCTGTCCATCAAAGCTAACATGCTTCCTTTTAAAAAAAACTTTGTGGTGTTTTGTTTTGTTTTATTTTGTTTTACTTTGTATCAATGTATAGTCAACTTTATAGACAAAAATCACACTTACAAATCTCTTTGAGTCAGGTCCTTCTCTATCTTGGGTCTTTGTGTCACTGTTGTGGGACAGTGCCCTCAAGATTCTTTGAAGTCTTATTGTTTAATAAAGAAGGTCTACAAGACAAACACTATAGATTCTTAAAGAAGGACTTTTATGTTCCTGGAAGCTTCTCTGAAGTAGCATGTAAGATATTTCTGAGGCTTAAACAAGGGATCTTACAGTCCCATTATGAATTTATATTTTCCCAGAGCCTATTTCTTTTTTTTTTTTTTTTTTATTATACTTTAGGGTTTTAGGGTACATGTGCACAATGTACAGGTTTGTTACATATGTATCCATGTGCCATGTTGATTTCCTGCACCCATTAACTCGTCATTTAGCATTAGGTGTATCTCCTAATGCTGTCCCTCCCCCCTCCCCCCACCCCACAACAGTCCCCGGAGCGTGATGTTCCCCTTCCTGTGTCCATGAGTTCTCATTGTTCAATTCCCACCTATGAGTGAGAACATGCGGTGTTTGGTTTTTTGTCCTTGCGATAGTTTACTGAGAATGATGTTTTCCAGTTTCATCCATGTCCCTACAAAGGACACGAACTCATCATTTTTTATGGCTGCATAGTATTCCATGGTGTATATGTGCCACATTTTCTTAATCCAGTCTATCGTTCTTGGACATTTGGGTTGGTTCCAACTCTTTGCTATTGTGAATAGTGCCGCAATAAACATACGTGTGCATGTGTCTTTATAGCAGCATGATTTATAGTCCTTTGGGTATATACCCAGTAATGGGATGGCTGGGTCAAATGGTATTTCTAGTTCTAGATCCCTGAGGAATCGCCACACTGACTTCCACAATGGTTGAACTAGTTTACAGTCCCACCAACAGTGTAAAAGTGTTCCTATTTCTCCACATCCTCTCCAGCACCTGTTGTTTCCTGATTTTTTAATGATGGCCATTCTAACTGGTGTGAGATGGTATCTCACTGTGGTTTTGATTTGCATTTCTCTGATGGCCAGTGATGAGGAGCATTTCTTCATGTGTTTTTTGGCTGCATAAATTCTTTTGAGAAGTGTCTGTGGATTAAAGACTTACATGTTAGACCTAAAACCATTAAAATCCTACAAGAAAACCTAGGCAATACCATTCAGGACATAGGCGTGGGCAAGGACTTCATGTGTAAAACACCAAAAGCAATGGCAACAAAAGCCAAAATCGACAAATGGGATCTCATTAAACTAAAGAGCTTCTGCACAGCAAAAGAAACTATCATCAGAGTGAACAGGCAACCTACACAATGGGAGAAAATTTTTGCAACCTACTCATCTGACAAAGGGCTAATATCCAGAATCTACAATGAACTCAAACAAATTTACAAGAAAAAAACAAACAACCCCATCAAAAAGTGGGCAGAGGACATGAACAGAGCCTATTTCTTAATTTGGGACACTTTCCTGGCTAAGATGACTATTCTGAGACCTTATCTATCCTTCCAATTAGGCTTGAAGACTTAAGAATTCATTCTTGGCCGGGCACAGTGGCTCACACCTATAATCCTAGCACTCTGGGAGGCCGAGATGGGCAGATCACCTGAGGTCAGGAGTTCAAGACCAGCCTGGCCATGGTGAAACCCCGTCTCTACTAAAAAAAATACAAAAAATCTAGCCAGGTATGGTGGTGTGCTCCTGTAATCCCAGCTACTCAGGAGGCTGTGGCAGGAGAATCGCTTGAACCCGGGAGGTGGAGGTTGCAGTGACCCAAGATGGTGCCTTTGCACTCCAGCCTGGGCAACAGGAACGAAACTCCATCTCAAAAAAAAAGAAAAAAAGGAATTCATTCTTGAGTTTCTCTCACTCCTCCCGTTTTGTTACAGGGAACTGAAAGAAGTTAGCACCCTCAATGCTTTGCCTGGAAATCAAGTTTAATAAATATGCTTTCCATTCTATGCATTATTATAGAAAACAGTTTTGCTGAACTTTCTTCCACTACATAACAAGGATCTCCCTTTCCTGTGTTTCCAGATAACATATTCCTCAGTTTCCTTTAAACCCTCATCAACATTCCCCTTGAGGCCCTTCCAGCTTGTCCTACCTTCCCTCAGGGGCTTCCAGAACCCACTGCCGAGTGTCCTAGTGCTAATACTACATGTTTCCGTTTTTTGTTACAATTGCCTCCCACTTCCAGGTTCCAAATTTCTGTTTCAATGTTTCTGTTTCTATTGCTGCTGATTCTGTTCCTATTGCTTCCAAACGGTAACACAGAATAACCATTTTATTATTCTCACAGATTATGTCGGTCAGGAATTCAGAAATGCCATAACAGGGAAAGCTTGTCTCTGCCCTGTTTAGGGTCTCAGCTGGAAACACTTGAAGATTGGGAGCGATTCCCTGCTTGGGACTGTGGGTCGTCTGAAGGTTTCTTCAATCGCATGTCTGGCACCTGGGCTGGGAGAACTTGAAGACGAGGACTGTTAACTGGAGCAACTACACGGGGCCACTCCATGCCACTTAGCTTGCTCGCAGCATGGCAGCCTCAGGACAGTCACACTCCTTACAGACAGCACGACTCCTAGTGCGAATGTTGCAGTGGACAAAGCAGAAGTGTCATTGCCCTTAAGACCCCCAGCCTCGGAAGTCATGCATGGTCACTTCTGCTACATCCCATAGGTTACAAGGAAGTCCCAAGCTCGTCTGGATTTGAGAGAAGAGGACATAGACTTCTCTTGATGAGAAAATATCAAGGTCATATTGTAAAGAAGTACATGAGATGTGAGGTTCTTGCAGCCATCTTTTGAAAATACAATTTCCCACATCCAGGAAGGTCATTACTGATGAAGCAGAACTGAAACTCAGTTGTGTTTATGGCCAGACCCCTGTTCTTTCACTATACCATGCTGATGAGTCAATAGCATCATTTGCATGAATGAAAGATCTTATGTTATTAAAAAGAAAAGTTGAAACATAAGGCAAGAAGCCAAATTCAGTCTCAATTGAACATTCTCTGTATTACAAATGCAGCATAAATATATGTTTTCCATAGCTCTTGCAGAGCAAACAGCTGCATTTATTTGCGTCCAAAAACATGGAAAAATTCCAAACTATAAGCAAAGGGAAGGAACTCAAGAACATGACTCAAACTTCTGTAAATGTAAATCTTCATAAAAATAGTTGTAACGTTGATTAAAACAGGTGCTGAAACCTTCTCCTAGCCTGAAGTATTCCACTTACAAACAACCCCCTTCCCATATAATGATGTAGTTTTCTAGGAACTACTCGTATATTTGGCTAAGCAGTCAAATGCCTATTAAACTTCATTATATTAACTTGATCTACCACCTCCTCCTCCATCTCCAACATACACCAACTCTGGTTCTCTCTACACTCATGCAAACACACACACACACACACACACACACTCTTTCCTGTATCACCCTGGAGTCCTTTAAGAGTTCCTTAGATCTTTTACAGGGGAGATAGATAGATGATAGATAGATAGATAGATAGATAGATAGATAGATAGATAGATAGATGATAGATAGATAGATATATGCTTGGCTTGAAAAAAAGTCAGGGTACTTATAGCTGTGCACATCTATGAAATCTAAGTGAATTTCTTCCTTTTGCCCCATGAATAAAGATAGAGTCTAGAAGAAGGATAGGACCAAAAAAAACCTCTATAAAATGGCTCACCCCTTTTCCTCCCCCTATCACATTCTATGTCTAGTCTGGGAATCTGAAAATGTCAGGCAATGCATTGGTTCCCTGTGATTGAGCATTAGCAAGAGATCTCTTTGAAAGGATTCTATTACATCTTTATGTCTTTGCACATAAACTTGGACTTCTCTAAAAACTCAGTTCAAATTTGATTTGCAGTGAAAATTCTCGAAGTTGTGGTAAGGATTTTAAGAGATAAAGAAGGAAAACACTATTCAGGGATTACTGTGTGCAAAGCAACATGCTAGGTATTTTTCTAGAGACACGTACATTGGACTGTGGTAGCATAAAAGAGGTTAAGATTAATACTATGTGTAGATGATGCAGGTGCCCAGGAAAGAGAAGATGGTGAAGGGGAGGAGAGGGTAGGGCATTGTGAGGGAAAGTGGGCACAAGCTTTTCCTGAAGGATGCCTAGGAATTCCAACAGAATGGATGGTATGCATAAAAGTTGAAGGCTTAACATGGACTTCCAGTATTTCTCATTTTCTTCATGAACTCACTGACTCCTTCTCATTGTCAAAATATGAATCTAACCATGACTGGGTGATCCAAGACTCCCCCTCTCAGCCCCTACTACTCTTGTTCTTGCTTTCTTTGCTCCAATCACACTCGCCTGGCCCTCTCCCACCTCAGGGACCCCCTGCTTTGAATGCTCTTCCAGAACTGTGAAAGAATAAATTTCCGTTGTTTTCAGCCACTGAGTTCATGGTAATTTGTTACAGCAACCCTAGAAAACTGATACAGGTGCTGTCATGGTCTTCACAGGGCAGAGGTGTCTTCCTGTCACTCCCTAATGTGTCCAAAAGCTAAAATGAGTCCAGAAGGTCAGGAAGGCAAAGAACAAGAGGAATGGGGTGAACTTCATGTGACAGGTGGGGCAGCACACTTCCCCTTTTCAGGTGACATTTATGGTCTACTGAAATGATCTTGCATTATTGCTAAACTTCATCTGCCAGGTTGCTACAGTGTCATGCATTGAGCTATGTGTCCGCCTAATTTAAACAAAGAATCAGTGCCCTTTTTGCAGAGAGCTTTTATCCACTGGTTCTTTTATGAAAGGCTGAGGTATGGAAATCCAGCCTCTACACTAGGGGTTTACTGTCCCATGGTCTGGTGAAGATGCTTGGTCCCATTCCGAGCTGGCCTAAATGTGCTGGTTTATGACTTCTGTGTTCATAACTGTATTGAAACATGAGAATCATGCTGATTCTCAAAAACAGCCCGTCGTCTGCAGCACTTTTTCTCATGTGGGCTCCCAGGGAGTGGGAATCGGCTCTCAGCGGCTCATGAATCATGGTCTCAAGGATTCTTCTCAGAGTGAGGCAGAAAGATTTCTGGGTAGATGAGGAAATTTTACAAAATCTCTTCTCCCTCCTAATCATTAGCGCCACCATCGCTATCATTTCCATAATCAGCTTTATAATTATTTGAAGTGGAAAGGGGGCAGGGTACCTGCTTAATGAAAAATAGATGGGAAAAAATAGAAACTGTGGAGATAGGTGATTGAATAGCCTCTCTCAGAAATGCACATCGTGTGTGATTAGGGAGAGTTTGAAAGATCAGACCCCAACACCCTTTTCCAACGTAAACTCTCTCTCTCCTCTTCTTATACCCTTCACCGCAGTCCAAGTGAATCTCTGACTTTCTGTCATAAAGACTTCCTGATTTCCTCCCTCTGTGGCTCTGCTTATGTTTTGCCTAGAACACCCACTCACATCACAGAATCTTCCAGCCAGCCCTTCTTCTGAACTCCTGAAAAGTCTTATCTGAGCCTCTTTGGGAGCTCTTGTCATTTTCTGCTTTATATTTTATTGCTTATATACATATTTTTTCCCTACCTGATTATGAACTTTAGACTGTCTCTCTGACTCTCTGCCTCTCCCCCAGTCAACCAACAAGCATGCACTTTGAATGCAGGTGCTCAACAAATGTCTATTGAAAGAACAAGAAACTAGAAGTTTACTATCATTCTTTTAATAGACAAGAATGTGTTGACAAGAAAAGTGTTTATCAAAGCCTGCTATGATTCTCCAAACACCTTTACACCTTTCCTCTTTTTCCTGGACATACAGACAAATGACATTTACTTGCCTGTTTTTCAGCTGGAGGAGACCCTGTGACTGGGTGAGTGGAAAGTGAACAGAAATGATGTGTGCCACTTTTAGAACTGCATTAAATCTCCATGCATGACCTTCCATTTTCTTTCCCCTCTGCCAGCTTGGTGCAGATAAGCATGGTGACCTTGGAAACCACAGCTAGGAGCTGGCAAAGCCACAAGACTGAAAGAGCTTGCATCCCTGAGTCATCACATGGAGGGAAGCCACCTACCATTCAGAGGCACCATTTTGGGATTCTGTGTAAGAAATAAATGTGTCCCATGTTTCAGCCATTGCACAATTTTGGGTTTGTGTGATTACATAAACAGAATGATTACAGCAGCTAGGATTACCTTAACCAGTGTAATAAATAGGCTTTACTATTGGTGAAAAAGTACAAAAACTACGATTCTTGGTTTTCTTAGGCAAATGATTTTTTTCTACTTTGGGCACAAGTATGTCCACTTTAAAATTTTAATTTTTGTTGTAGGGTATTTAAAGACGACTCCCATTTCCAGAAATGTTCTCACTCTGCCACTCCCCAACTCCCTGCCCCCTCAACGAGGGGAAGCAGAAAAGGTTTTGGTTGTTCTTCCTAAAAGTTGTCATACTGAGACATTATTCCAGTTTCAACAGCAAACAAGAGGGTTCCTGCTACTCTAGACAGGGAGAGTTTATAGAGATAAGTTAGAAATCATGATAAAAAATTTCTGTCTTAGAGATCGTAAAATTTAACTTTTTTGATATTAACTTATAAAACAAACTGCTAGTGTTCTGAGCTAGAGAAGGGAGGGACCCTCTGGCACAAACTCATACCTAAAATTATAGAAGGCTCTTGCTCTTCAAAGGATTCTCACTGGTACTACGTGCTTGGTGTAATTATTCCAGGTAACACATACTTAATGGTTTCCTGTTGCCTCGTGGAATAAAGTCTAAACTGTTGTGTCCGGAATTTAAAGCCTTCAGTGATGTAACCCTAGCTTTTCTTTCTAATCAAATATATGTTCAATATGCTGTACTTTGTCCCATTTCTATTTTTTTAGGCTGTTCCACCACGATCATCATATGTATATGTATATGTATACATACATAATGTATTATAAAATATTTGTATATATTGTATAATATGCATATGTATCTGTGTATGTATATGTGTGTGTATTTATATATATGTTTATTTATTTTATATTATTTATATATATATATCAGTACAGGCAAGGCTATGCCACAGTGCAAAATTAAGCCTAAACTCCCAGTGCCTTAGCACATGATAGGTTTATATTTTGCTCCTACTACATATCCATTGTGAGGTGTGTGTGTTTGGGTGGGGGGGATGTGTCTCTGCTCTATGCCACCACTCATGTACCCAGGCTGATGGGCTTTCTACCATCTTTAGCTGCAACACCTGGGGTTAGTGACCTTCTCATTCACTGCAGCAGAAGAGAAGAGAGGCCAAATGAGCCAGCACTTTTATACACATCGAATTGGCTAGAACTAGTCACATGACCCTAATTGCAAAAGCACTGGGGAGCAAGCAGGTGGAGGTTATGCAGTGCATATTTTATGAGCATTATTGTCTTTGCCACTTATGCACCTTCCAGAAAGCCTTCCTGGTTTCCTCTGGCTACAAACAATGTCTCCTGCCTCTGAATTCTGGCAGCACTGTAATATGTTCCTCCCTTATATTGTATGGAGAGTATATATATATATATATATATGCATAATCCATATCCATGTCTATATAAAATAAAAATCACTTACTGTGTCAGACACTCTTCTGTTTATATTTATTAACTCATTTAAATCCTCATAGTAACCCTATGAAGTAGCTACACTTTTTGTGTCCAACTTACAGGTGAGAAAACTGAGGCACAAAAAGGCTAAGTGTTTTAACAGGATTCTAGCACAGCCAGTTTAGTTCCACAGTGCTTGCTCTGAACTATTATATTATATTGTGGCTTCTCTTTTTAACTTCCTTTTTAGCAAAGACTAGAATATAAACTTGATTTGGTTCTGTATTTGTCGTAATGCCAAGTACATTTTTAGGCACCTAACAGGTTTTCCGAAAGACACTGCATACAATTAGTACCTTTTCTAATGAAAAGCTTCAACAGATCTGATCTTTTAGTAATTTAAGTTTCAGCACTGCCAGATTGCTCCAGCTGTACCACGAATCGCTTTAGGAGATGTGATTGTTTCTCCTTTAAAAGCTAGAGGTCTTCACAGAAGATAGAATGGGGACTTTGGGGACACCTAGGGGACAGCAAGACAGAAGACAGGAGAAGTTAAGGTAAGACACTCAGGAAAGAGTCAAGCCACTTTATTTATATTGTGTTTGATTTTGTGCTTAAGAGACTGTTAAATTGAAGTAAGGAAGTGTGGCTGCTAAATCTATTTGGTCTTCTTTTGAGTCCTCAAACTCTGTAAATAAATCCAGATCCCCAGAGACGACTTTCCTTTTCTTTAAATGTGGATTCCTGGTAAGCTGTAATCCCCTCCCATTGGCCATGAGCCTTCTACAGACTAAATTTAGAAAAATTAAATTGCAACCCAGCACTGGCTTCCAAAGTGAAATGAATAGGGCAGAATACCTGAAAACACCAGGGAAAACGTTAGTCAGAGGGAAGTGTCAGGGACCTGGTGATCAATCTCACATGTCCACAATCAGAAAAGCAAAGGTCCTGTTCATTTAGAAAGAAAATGGAGCTGTGCAAACCAATTTAGAGCCATCAGAGCAATGATCTGGGAGAGGAGCCTTGTTCTAATTATGACTCTGTGTTCCAACCAGGCATGAAAGAAATCACAGCAAACCTATTTCAGAGAAAGGCATTCCCAATGTGGCAGCATCTGATGTCTTATGCATGGTGAGGGCCAGTGAGTCAGGGAGGAAAAAAACCAGAAAATGATCTTCTATGACTAACAAAGAGGGGGCTGTTCTTGTGTTGCCCTGATGGAAAAATTGGTGGGATCTCAGGAATTAATCAGGAACTATCAGCCCCTGCTTGGATGTGCTATTCTAAAAGTGAGGACTTGTATGTACTTAAATGGGAGGGGCTGGGTGGCACTAGAAATCTATCCTGGGAAGATAGGATACTAAGTGGTACTTTGTCATTAACCTACCCACAAGATTATTCAGTGAATGGTAATAATGCCAAAGTCATCTTAAAGTGCACTGCAGATCTTGAACCAAAGTATTTTCTGGATTTAAAAAAAATGCCTGGTAATTTTTTCTAGCAAACTGATAGAGAACTTTGATTTAAAAGGCAAAAGTAATTGGATGTTGAGATTAAAGAAAAAAAAGTGTCTATGAAGATGAGTATAATTTTTTGTGGAAAATTAAGGCTTATGTTAGGGTTCTTGGTATTTAATTTATTCAACAAACTTTTATTAAGTCCTGAAATAGGCCAGGCATTGTTCCAAGCACTGGGAAAACTGTGGTGAACAAGACAAAGTTCTTTTCCTCCTAGAGTTCATATTCTGGAGGGAGAGACAGTTAATAAGCTGTAGACAAATAAATGAATAATTGTGTAATTTCTTATTGAGATAATTGCTATGAAGAAAAATAAACAGAATGAAGAGTTAGAGAGTATTTCACTTATTAATTGCCATGTAACAAACTATCCCAAAATGTAATGGCTTTGAACAATGACATTAATTTTTCAGGATTGTGGGTGAGAAATTTGGGGAGGGCTCAGCTGGATGGTTCTTCTGCTCCATGTGACACCAGTTGGAGTCAACCACTTGTTGGCATTCTGTTGCCACTGGACAATGCTGAAAGGTCCAATAAGTTATTCATATGTTTGATGCCTCAGGCTCCTTCATGTGTACACTGTCACCCTCCATGGTGTCATTCTCAGCATTCAGTAGTCTAGCTTGATCTTCTTTGCAGCATGACAGCTGGCCTTTCCAAAGAAGACCAAAATGGAATAGGCTTGCCTCTTAAAGGCTAATCCTAGGACTGTGATATCGTTTGGCTATGTCCCTACCCAAACCTCATCTTGAATTTTAGCTCCTATAATTCCCACATGTTGTGGGAGAGACCCAGTGGGAGGTAATTGAACCATGGGGGTGGTTTCCCCCATACTGTTCTCATGGTAGTGAATAAGTCTCGTGAAATGTGATAGTTTTATAAAGGGTTTCCCCTTTTGCTTGGCTCTCCTTCTCTCTCTTGCCTGCTGCTATATGAGATGCCTTTGCTCCTCCTTTGCTTTCCACCATTATTGTGAGGCCTCCCCAGCCATGTGGAACTGTAAGTCAATTAAACCTCTTTTTCTTTATAAATTACTCAGTCTTGGGTATGTATTAGCAACATGAGAACAGAATACAGATTGGCACACTGCTACCTCTTCTGCATTCTCTTGGTCAAAGCAGGCCACAAAACTGGCCCAGACTCAAGGGTGGAGATATGGACTCCACCTTCTAATGGCAGAATTAGTTATCTACTACAAAGAGTGACTGGGAGTAGTGGACCATGTTAGATATTGTAATCTCAGGAAATGACATTTGAACAGGGACTTGAATGAAGTGAGTGGTTGAGCCACAGCAAAGATGGTCTAGATGCACACTCTAGACAGAAGGAACCGTGAGGACAAAGGCCTTGAGATAGAAACACTTAGTGTATTTGAGGATTAATAGGAAGGTCAAAGAGAACAAAGATAGAGGATGTGGCTGAAGAAAGTCAACTGAGAATACCATAAGTAAGCGGTTGATGGAGACAGAGAGGTAGTCAGATTATCATGAGACTTGAAGGTCATGACTAGATCTTTATATTTTATTACAAATATGATGAGAACCTCTCATAGAAGAGTAACATGAAATGGCTTATATATCCAAAGGATCCCACTGGCTTCCATGTAGAAAACGGATTAGAGGAAAGAAGGAGGATAGGTGGGATGAGGCAGACCAGATAGCAGGCTCCATCAGTCATCCTGATGAGAGATGATGGTGGCTTAGACCAGGGCAGTAGCAACAGAGATGCAAGAATTTATCAGATTCTGGAAGTATTTTTAAGTTAGACCCAGCAATGCTTGCTGATAGATTGGATGTAGAAGTGAAAGAAAGCACATAATTCAAGCTTACTTCAAGATTTTAGGACTAGACAACTGTGTTAATCATGGTGCCATTTTCTGGAATGGAAAAGACACAAGAAGAGCAAATTTGGGGTAAGGGGTAGTAAAAGTAAAGATGTGTATTTTAAATAATTCAAGGGGGCTATTAGAAATCAAAATAGAGATTTTAGTTCAGCCGTATACTGTGATCTGAATGCTTGTGTCTCCCTTACATTTATGTTAAAACCTAACCCCCAATATGAAGGTATAAAGAAGTGAGGACTTTGGGACATTATTAGGTCATGACAGCAGAACCCTCATAAGTGGGATTAGAACCCTTATAAAAGAGACCCCAGAAAGCTCCCTTGCCCCTTCCATCATGTGAGGACCCAGTGTGAAGGCACCATCTATGAACCAGAGAGCAAGCCCTTACCAGACACCAAATCTGCAGGGCATTGCCTGTGGATTTCCAGTCCCCAGAACTGTGAGAAATACATTTCTGTTGCTTATAAATCACCCAGTAAATGGTATTTTGTTATAGCAGTCAGAAAAGACTAGACACAATGAATATATGAGTCTAAAATTTAGGGGAGAGGGAGAACCAAAGTTATATATTTGGGATTCATCCATATATAGCTGATATTCAAAACTGTGAAACTGAACGGAAACTAGAACTCTCAATTTTTAGAGATCAGGGATAGGAGAGACCAGCAAGAGACAGAAAAGAGGTGGTCAGTGAGTAAGCAGAAGAAACAAGAAACAGAATGATGTCCAGGAGGCCATGGAAAGTGGATGTGTCAAGAAAGAGGCAATGCTCACCCAAGTTGCTGATATTAGTCAATTCAGATGAGAAGTGCTCATTGGTGCCAGAAGTCTTGGGCAACCTTGACAAGAGCAAGTTTAGTGGAGTAGTAGGGAAAAAAGAACTGATGAGAAAGTAGAGGCAGCTAATATGTACAACTCTTTCCAAGACTTTCGCTTAAAAAGGCAGGGGAGATATGGGTCAGTAGGGTCAGTGGAGGGTATGAATAAGAGAGGTTTTCAGTTTTGCTTTTTGAGTTTTTTTTTAAGATGGGCAATATTGTCACATATTTTTATAATGATTGAAATATATCAATCATTATGTTATATATATAATCAAATATATGTTCTAGGATAATCAGGTTTTATTTAAATATTTTAAATTTATTTTTTAACTGTATAAATGACATAATTGTCCATATTTATAAGATATAATGTAATGTTTCAATGCATGTATATATAGTATCATGATCAAATCAAGGTCGTTACCATATCTATCACTTTAAACATAATTTCTTTGTGGTAGCAACAATCAAAATCTCCTCTTTCCGCTTTCTTGAAATATATAGTACATTGTTATTTTCTATAGTCACCCTAGTATATAATAGGACACCAAAGTGTGTCCTTCCTGTCTAACTCTTTGTTCCCATTGATCAACCTCCACAGTCCCCCATTAGGGCAGTGGGGATGCTACCACTGGTGGAACGGGAGTTTTAGAGGCTCACTGGAAGAACCTGAGAGTGGGAAAAGTTGGCAGCTTGACTCGCATTAGGAGATGCCCAGAGCTGCGTGGGAATCAAATCAGCAAGGAATGGCCTGGGAGGCTGGCATGCTTTTGTGGTGTTGGAGGTAGTGAGATCAGTCCTGAAGGTCTCTTAGGGGAGAGGGAAAATCAGTTTTAATTACACTCCTTTTTGGGCCTGGTTTCTGAGGTAATTTTTGGTGGTGCAGTGGGAAGTGCCCATGGCAGAAGAATGGTAAATCTCTTCAGGGACACAAGTGGACCTCTTTTACATCCCATTATTGGTGGTGCCAAGGCCAAGGAGAAGAGACTCCTACCAAGGCCAACAGAAGCAGACTTTGGCCTAAATTAAGCAAGGGTGAATTTATTAGAAGGTTATCAAGAAAACCACAGAATTCACAAAAATCTGGAGAACTTGGCTGGCAAAGAGACAGGAATAAATGGAACTCAGGAGGGATGGAAGGAGGTGCCGTGGTATTCATTTTGTAGCATAAATAGTCTGATGAGCACACTGTGGTCATGATGAATGTCCTCCAAGCATTTATTCATGAATTGAGGTGCTCACTCAAGACTCCAAGTCTTGGGAGAATAACCTATTGACCAAATTTAGATCAGTAGCTCTATTAGTCATGACTGACTAGGCTATGCTGCAATAGCATATTAAAAACCCATATTTCAATGGCTTAACAAATAGGTTATGGTGCAGTGACATATTAAAAACCCATATCTCAAAGGCCTAGCCAAAAAAGATTTGGTTTTTGCTCAGTCTTTGTAGTTAAGCAGGAGGTTCTGCACCATGTGGTCACTCAGAGACTCAGGCTGTTAAAGATCATACTGGTTGTCCTGCCACAGTTGATGGCTTCAAAGCTTGCTGAGGAAGAGGAGGAGAAAAGCTGGAGGGTTACACACTGTCCCTTTAATGCTCTGGCTTGTAAGTGATGTACATCACTTCTATTCACACCTATTGGCCAGAGTTAGCCACGTGACTCCTCCTAACTGTAAGGGGTTCAGGGACATACAGAAGAGCACATGGAAGTCAGTGAGGAGTAAATGTCCCTGCTGTTCTAGAACTGAAAAGGGAGGTTGGCAATACATCTGAGGTCTTCTGACACCAAATTCACACTCTTTCCTAAATGCTGTGCTGCTCCTTATGGATGATATGTTGGTGGTGGGGTGGGGGTGCAGAACGGTTGTGTAAGGGGCTATTTGATATTTCTGTATGTGCCTTCCTATTCCTCTCTGAAAATACTTAACACAGTGTTGGAGCACAGAGCATATGCTTGAAATTTCTTCTCTGTTGATGGGTGGAGTAAAGTTTAATCACAGTGAAATCGCCATAGTTCATCAGAACCAAGATCTCCAAATAGTGTAAATTCATTTCAGCCAGACCCTGAGAATGAATCTGTGTCATGCATCAATTACGGGCATTAAAGAGAAATGACAGAGAGCCCTGATCAGGAGAAGCCTGAGGTTAGAAATCCTAAAAGAGGAGTATTATTTTTTTTCCTTTGGCTATTAAGAAAAGCCTTAATTTCCCTGGGGAGAAAAGAAACAGCATTAAGAACTGAACCAAAAAATAGTTTAAAGTAATTAAATCTATTGGCAAGGTAGACGTATCATCATTTGACTCCAATAAATAAATTCTGAAGGTGGGGTGGGAGGCAAGGGGAGGGAGAGCATTAGGACAAATACCTAATGCATGCAGCGCTAAAACCTAGATGATGGGTTGATAGGTACAGCAAACCACCATGGCACATGTATACCTATGTAACAAACCTGCACGTTCAGCACATGTATTCCAGAACTTAAAGTAAAATAAAATAAAGTAAATTTTGAGAGCTTTTATGCAATGACTTGTTTTCTGTCATGTATGATTTGAAAGGATAGTGATGATGGTAGTTATTTTTGGCAACTGTAAGTGTAAGGGAGCTCGCCACCACTGGTAAGGTCATGAGAGCTCAGGTGCAGGTTCATTCTGCTTCAGAGTCCAGCCCCTACTCCCACAAACCCTCCTTTCTCCTTAAATGGAAAACTACCTGCATGTTTTATATGAGAACTGAATACTGAAGTTGGAAGATGCCTGTGCAGCCCCTTCTAGGACATTGGTCCTCATGCTTTAGAGGGTTCCAAATCCCCAAGTGGGCTTATTGAATCACAGTTTGCTGGGCTCCACTCTCAGGCTTGATGACCCAGTAGGTCTAGGGTGAGGGGCTGAGAATTTGCATTACCCAGGTATACTGAGTTGAATAGCATCCCACCCCCTCAAACCCAAATTGATGTCCACCAGGAATCTCCAGAAGTGACCTTATTTGGAAACAGAGGTTTTGCAGATGTAATTGGTGAAGATGAGGTCACACTGGCCCTAAATCCAGTATGACTGATGTCCTTATAAAGAGAGGAGAAGAGACACACAGATCCAGAGGCACATAAGGAGGTGCCACGTAATGGTAACAGAGGCAGAGATTGGAGCGATGAATCTCTAAGCCAAGGAAAACCAATGAATTGCTGGCAACTCCAGGAACTAGGAAGAGGCAAGAAAGGAGTCCCCGTCAGAGCCTTCAAAGGGAGTATTGCCCTCCTGACACCTTGATTTCAGGCTTCTGTACTCCAGAACTGTGAGAACATAAATATGGGTTGTTTTAAGCCACTCTGTTTATGATAATTTGTTATATGCCCTAACTTTTTTTTTTTTGAGATGAAGTCTTGTTCTGTCAGCCAGGCTGGAGTTCAGTGGTGTGATCTTGGCTCACTGCAACCTCCGCCTCCCGGGTTTAAGCGATTCTCCTGCCTCAGCCTCCCAACTAGCTGGGATTACAGGGGCCTGCCACCATGCCCTGCTAATTTTTATATTTTTAGTAGAGACGGGGTTTCACCATGTTGGCCAGGCTGGTCTTGAACTCCTGACCTCAAGTGATCCACCCACCTGGGCCTCCAAAATGCCAGGATTACAGGTATGAGCCACTGTGCCTGGCAGCCCTAACAAACTAATATATCAAGTGATGCTGATGCTCTTGGTCTGGCCATCACAACTTGAGAACCATTGTTCTAGGAAAAAAGGAAAGAAGGCCAAGTACCTCTCCATAGGCAAAAATAGAAGAATTTGGGTGATAAGTATTCTTGAAAAACATACTTAACAGTCAGAGATAGACACACCACCCTTGCTTGACCAATCACTCTCTCTTCTGGGACTTTAAGTTGTTAGCAAGAGATGCAGACTCAAACATACAGCATTTCTTCTTCCCAGTGCTGTGACCAGGCATCACTGTGGACAGGTGTCGTGGTTTAATTGCCTAGCCTGAATCCTGTCCACTTTCAGGCCAGTTCTCCAGCCTTCTTGAGATTTTGTTAGTCCCCAGTATCCTTCCAATAAATCCCTTTTTGTAAAATTAGTCCATTTCTGTTGCTTGCAAATCTCTTGTCTTCATACATGTCCTTGAAGTGGTCTGTACTTAGCCGGGTTAAAGAGGAATGAGAACTTATTTACTTCAATTTTTCTATCATTCAAACATAACACTTTTCAGTTAAAACATCTTGGTTTTTTTCCTAATTACAGAAGTAATGCAAACATTGT
The DNA here is from genome assembly GCF_028878055.3 of Symphalangus syndactylus. Classification (NCBI taxonomy): domain Eukaryota; kingdom Metazoa; phylum Chordata; class Mammalia; order Primates; family Hylobatidae; genus Symphalangus; species Symphalangus syndactylus. The sequence continues at coordinate 32,703,418 of NC_072438.2, forward strand.
AACAAAGGGTGGGTACCCGCTAAAGATATTTTTAAAAATCTTTTTGATTGACTTTCCATTGGTTAAAACGCTGTTGCGTAGCTAGTGAGAAAATAAAATGTTGATTAACTAAAGGATGTTCCTCTGAGAAAGGAATATATGTTAAATGGCAGTCTAAGGAGACCACAGTGAATATATGACCACTTTATCCTAGCGTAGGTAGGAGCTTCATCTCTGCCATCCTAGTGGGCAAGTTAATATTAAGGCCAGCTTTGTGGTTAGTCTAAAGATTTGCCTGAAAAATCTTATTTATGTTAACTACAGATGCACTTTTAGAGTTTAAGACTTAGGTTTTTAATACACAATTACTTGTGGTGTCCACATATTCATATGTACTCATAGATTTTCCTCTCCAAAATGTGAATTATTTCCTCTTTGTAATGCCATCTGCTTCCTCCACCCAAGCCACTTTACAATGCTTTCCTAAAGTCGATTTCAATGGCTTCCTCTCTGCCCAGGAAAACAGGTTCCTGTGCAGGACAATAATAATATTTTTGCAATCATTGGATAAATTATGTTACTTTTCCCCCTTTATTAATTTACTAATGCATTGAAAGAATCTCAGCTGAATTTTCCTCCTTGCTTTTTGCTTAGTGATATGGCTTGGCTGTGTCCCTACCCAAATCTCATCTCGAATTTTTGTTCCCATAATCCCCACATGTCATGGGAGGGACGGGGTGGGAGGTAATTTAGTCATGGGGGCAGTTACCCTCATGCTGTTCTCATGATAGTGAGTGAGTTCTCATGAGATCTGATGGTTTTTTAAGGGGCTTTTCCTCTTTTTACTTGCTGCTGCCATGTGAGGAAGGACATGTTTGCTTCCCCTTCTGCCATGATTGTAAGTTTCCTGAGGCTTCCCCAGCCATGCTGAACTGTGAGTCAATTAAACCTCTTTTCTTTATAAATTGCCCAGTCTCAGGTATGTCTTTATTAGCAGTGTGAGAATGGACTAATACACGTAGAGAATTCCTCCCTCCTAACCTACAAAAAGTCACAGATGTCTATGTCAAACTGGACTCCCATGAAGTCCTCCCCATGTCTATCCTCCTCTTCCATGAAATCCAAGCCAGGGTTACCTGAATCACCTCATCCTCGACAACCTTTCTCAGAATAGGAAATATTCAAAATTTGCCACCACTCATCTTGTGGGCTTCATATAAAAAATACAAAATGCTACCTTTTAAAAATTAAAAAGCCAGTAAATTACCTTCCAAGGTTCAATCTGAGTTTAGAAAATTCATTACAATGAAAAGAGAAGGAGGATTTTTTTTTATTGCAGATAGCTAGTGGCATTGACGGATCATGGCAGAGCCATCCGCAATATGGCCAAATAATTTCACTGGAGAGGATTTTATATAGCTACAGCTAAAATTCAATGAACTGATTCAGAAGACTCAGTATAAAATATAACAGTGACTTCGAGTGCCAAATCAATTTGGGGGATTGAAGGGATAGGGAGAGCCCTCGTTCCCTCCCCGTTCATGGACGTGACTTTAACTGGAACTGTAAATTCACAGGCATAGGAGTGGCAGGCAGTGGGCTACGGCAGGTGATTTAGGAAACTTATCCTAAAAAATCAGCAAGTGGTTGCAAATAGCAGTCCTTAGAGAAGCGTGTGACTCTGAAGCACGTCCAAGAAAGAAAGTTCAAAGGATGTTCTTGAGGACAAATTAGGGATTTGCCATCAGGTGACAAGAGTTCTAGGTTTGCAAATGGATCAACTTGAGTCCTTGTTTTCTACCTCAGTCTCCTCCCTTGTGAAATAAAAGAGTTGAAGCAGAATAATGGCTTTCACAGTGTTGGTTGTCTTTGTCTTTTTAATAGTAGGAGGCTTTTTGCTCATGGATTCATCCTACTCTGCTGGACTTTCACGTTGCCTCTGCAGACCCATGCTCCAGCATTCTCACCCTGCTCTTGCTCCACGATGCTGAGGACTGCATTATTAAACTCCCTTGCCTGCCAGCTTCCACTCAGGTTCAGCCAGCAGGAGGTTCCCATAGGAGATTGGAGGATGAAATAAGATAGAGGATGGGATGTTGACACAACTCCCTCCCTGCCAGGCCACTGGTTGGCAGTGGCAGTGCTCCTGCCCAGTGTCCTCCTTCCACCATACCTCTCTTCTCCTCTCTCTGGGTTCCAGAATCATCCCTGATATGGTTTGGCTGTGTCCCCACCCAAATCTTGAATTGTAGTTCCCATAATTCCCACATATTATGGGAGGGACCTGGTGAGAGGTAATTGAATCATGAGAGGGGGTCTTTCTTGTGCTGTTCTTGTGATAGTGAATAAATCTCATGAGATCGGATGGTTTTATAAAGGGGAATTTCCCTGCACAAACTCTCTTTGCTGTCCACCATGTAAGATGTACCTTTGATCTTCATTCATCTTCCGCCATGATTGTGAGGCCTCCCCAGCCACGTGAAACTGTGAGTCAACTAAACCTCTTTCTTTTATAAATTACCCAGTCTCTGGTATGTCTTTATCAGCAGTGTGAAAACAGACCAATAGAATCTCCTAACCCTGCCCATTCAGACAAGGGTAGCAACTGCTGTTGTTAGCCTCCAGGGCTTCATCACGCCTTTGGGGTTTCCTGGAACCCTGTCTATTCTGTTGGAAATAACCTCTTCATTAAACTCTCCTCAAAGACCCCACAGAAATGTGGCATCTCTTTCCTGCTGGGACAGATGCACTTGGAGACTTCTTAGGTAAAACAGACCAGAGAGGCTCTGCCCTGAATGTAGCTGGGGCTTCCGTGCACACAGTATGCCCCACCCTCATGTGCTTATGGGGACCTGATTCTGTACAGAAAGACACTTCCAGCTTCTGAGATTCCTTCCAAATTGTCACCTGTAGAGAGGTGGTGGTGGCGGGGGTGGGGGAGGGGGGACTCCCTCATCTGTCATTATTCAAATATATTGAGCTTGTATATTTGTTTATTCACTCATTCAGCTAACACCAGTGGAGCACCTATACTGACGCAGATCCTGTGCTAGGTTCTGAGGTTAAGGGGTAAATAAGATGGAATTCCTAGTCTCAAGGGGCTTACACACATTTTCAAACACACAAGCCAACTACGAAAACCTCAGAGCCAGAAAGAAAGGGCCCTAAGATACTTCTCATCTGCAGCAGCACTGAGGCCAGGAAAGCAGGACTCGGGCTCTGTCAACCTGAGAGAAAACAGCAAGAACAGTGCATTGTGGATTTAGGATCTCATTCCCTGTGCAGGAAGGAAGTGGCAGGCAGGAGAATAAGACCAATGGGATCTTTCCCCAAGATGTTGTCAGGGATTCAGGTGTGGACTCCCCAGGGCCTGTGACTAAGGTGGGTGGTTGCTTTAGGAACCTGCAGGTGCACAGAGGGGACAGCAGAGGTGGCCGTGAAGAGAAGGATGGCGACAGAGGTGATAGGTTGTGCCAAGGATCAGAGAGTTTGGCTCATGGCAGAGGCACATGGCTGAAACCATCTGTGTGTAACAGCCATCTCTGCAGGGGTCACCCCTAACCTGGGCACTCAAGAGAGAAATTGTTGTCCTGGTAGAAACTAGTAAGGACAGCCCTGACATTCCTCAGCCTCATGAGGTGGCAGAGATAGTATGCCAGAGCCCCTGTCTATATCACAGTGAGAATGCAGAGGCTGTGAGCATGAACTCTGGAGCCAAACTGCCCAGGGCTGAATCCAGTCTTTGCCACTTGCTGCCAAGTGATGCTATTTTTGTTTTCAGCCTTCTCATCTGTGAAGGGTGATTCTAACCCACCCTCATAGGAGGGTTGTGAAAATGTATTTAATTAGTATCTGCAAAGCACTTAGCACAGTGCCTGACACAGAGGAAGTGCAATGCAAATGTTAGTCATGATTACTCAACATCACTTTACTATTTTCATTTCAGTATGGACCCCAAATCGAGTGGACTCGGTGGTGGGAATTTGGCTGATGGGAATGAGCACAACATTGGAAGGGGAGTGGAGAATCCCAGCCTTTGGAGTAAGACAAGGATTTAAATCTAAACCCTGCCATGAGCCAGATCCGTAATCTTGGCAAGCACTTAGACCTTCTCCAATCCTCAGTGTTCTCATCTATAAAATGGGGATAATTATAGTACTTACCCCTTAGGGTGGTAGTGGGGGGTAATGACAAGTTCCTTTATTTTTCATTTACTCATTCATTCACGTATTCAATAAACACATTTTTTCCCCACCATACAAGCTATGTTTACTAAGGAAACAAACTTGTTTCCGAATTCAGGGGTCTGGGGCATGTGTAGCCACCATTCAGAGCCTCTAATAAGCAAGACCCGGCCAACGTGGCCACAGGAAGTTGACTTAATTCTCATGTCTTGACTGGCTGCTCCCTGTGTTCCTCAAATCTAGCATTTGGGACGCAGAGTCCCTCAACACCACAGCTCAGCATCTATGTATCTTTGGGGACTCCTTCGGGTTATAAAGCAGGTGTTGTCAAGCTGGGGGAGCGGGGAAGGGGAGCCTCGGGCAGGGATACACAGGAAATCGCTACCTGCAGTGGGTGATCACCACATGTGTGGGTTCTGTGGGTGCCCAGGCTGTCACCGGGACTGCAGGCAGCAAGTGACAGATCCCATGCACGCCTCCTCATTTAAATTCACTCCACAGTCCAGATCTGCCTGCACCCAAGGAGGTTTCAGGGCAAGCTGCCCCGAATGTTTCCATTCAGAATGGTGCATCCCCTCTCATTTTTGGAAGCTTTTAAACTTCAGGGTGGACAGCGTGGCCCTTAGGAATGTGCTTTCATGCATTAGGAGTCGATTTTAAACAGCAAATGTGCCACAGTCAGTCATAGAAGGAAATAATAATACGACTTCAAAAGAGCAGAGCGCAAAAGAAAGGCTATTATTAATGGGAAAAATAATTTTAAAGTCATATTAAAGAGCCTCAAGTCTAGTGGAAAAAGCCAGGAAATGGGAACAAAATTAGCATTATTATAGCTTTTCATGGTAACTTACTCTGGGTTTTTCTGGTGGCTTAAAAAAAGCAGAAAAGAAGGGAAAAGCTGGCTGATAACAATTTATCCGACCAAATACATTTCCCATCCCAAATGCACCTGTGATAGTGACTGTATTTAAATTGTTTCCTTTTTATATTTGTTTTGTGGCCATTTATACCTCACAGTGTTAGTAGAGAAAGCAGCATTTTGTGTGGAATGGTAAACAGTAAAGCTCTTTGAGGCCTTTCAGAAAGAAGTGCAATTCGAGGGGCAGGAATTATGATTATTAATTTGCATGTTAATAATCCAAATCTTCACTAAAGCCCACACTGCAGATGCACCCTCTGAAACTCCACAGAGGTAAGTGCTGTATATTAATGTGGCACCTTCGGTCTTAGAAGAAAAGGAGTTTCTGTGAAGGACGAGACCTTTTTCCTTTCTCAATTTTGAAAGGAGAGTCCTCTTTTTGTTAGGTGCTCATTGCCTTTGCTTCAGTTAAACTGTTCCCCTCTCAGATCATCCTCTTTCTCATCATTTCAAAGTCCCCAACAATTTCTCTCAGTTAGGCTTTAGGACACTCACAACCCCACTCCTCTGGAAGCATGGTGAAGCACACGTGTACACATCTGTGTGCAGTGTGTGCTAACGTGCACGCCTCAAACCTTCGGCTTTGTTTATACATATGTGTATTCTATTATTAATGGTTTGGAGCCACTTCGGTTCTGAAGTAGGTGAAATTTAAGTTACTTTGTAGGTGAAATTTAAATTACTTTTTAAAACATGTTTTTTGGCTGGGCAAAGTGGCTCATCCCTGTAATCCCAGCACTTTGGGAGGCCAAGGCAGGAGGATCACTTGAGGTCAGGAGTTCAAGACCAGTCTGGCCAACATGGTGAAACCCCATCTCCACTAAAAATACAACAATTAGCCAGGCATGGTTGCAGGTGCCTGTAATCCCAGCTGTTCAGGAGGCTGAGGCAGGAGAATTGCTTGAACCAGGGGGCTGGGCGGAGGTTGCAGTGAGCCAAGATCACACCACTGCACTCCAGCCTAGGCGAAAGATCAAAACTCCATCTCAAAAAAATAAAAATAAAAAATAAAAAAATATATATATATAGTGGTAAAAGACACATAACAAAAAATTTACCATCTTAACTATTTTTAAGTGTGCAATTCAGTGGTATTAAGTACATTCACATTGTTATGCAACCACCACCACCATCCGTCATTGGAACTCTTTTTATCTTGCAAAACTGAAACTCTGTACCCCTTAAATAACTCACCTTTCCCCCCCTCTTCCTTGTCCCCTGGCAGCTACCATCCTACTTCCTGTTTCTATAAATTTAGCTACTTCAGATACCTCATGTAAGTGGAATCATAGAGTATCTGTCTTTTAGGAAGAGATTTTTTTATGAGAAGGCTAGGTTTGAGAACGCCTGTTAGAAGGTGATTGTGATGCCAGTGGAATGTGACTGACAATACTGGGCTGCTCTGTGAGAGCAACCTGACCCTCCAATAAAGTGCTCATTCCCCCAGTAACAGAACTTGCCCCCCTCCAATTGTTGCCTACTGTCTATTGGGTCCAGAGAAGACTGGCAAGTGGATGACATCTGAGAATTGAAGGGATACCACTTCTCTAGCATCTGGCTGGGGGCTCCACTGGAGTAGCAATCAGTGATCAGAACACAGATTCCTGATTTTGAAGGATGGGGCCCTTTTTGCCCACCCTGGCTCTTGCAAGCTGTGTGCAGCTTCCTCCAGGAACATGTGCATTGTTACAAGTCCCTCCCTCTCCAGCTGAAATGACTTTCAGGAGATTAAAAGGGCTCCACCTGCTTCAATTTTGTCTTTTCTGCCTTTTGAGACCCAAATATTAAAGACTAAGGCATTCAAAAACAACCACCTATACTAGCAAAATCAGAAAGTGACTGCGCATAGCCAGGAAAAGGCACATGCTCAGAAAAGACCCCAAAAGACCTCAAGATTATACCTCAACCCGATCCTTGGCAAACAGCAAACTCTAGAGAAGCAAGATGATCTGATTTCTAGTAGTACCAGATTATTATATACAAATGTCTAGTTTTCAACAAAAATACTTCAAAGCATGCAAAGTATGGCCTATTCAAAGGAAAAAATAATAATCAGCAGAAACTGTCCCTGAAAAAGACCTGATGCCAGCTCTACTTGCCAAAGACTTTAAAACAACAGCCTTAAAGATTCTCAAAGAACTAAAGGAAGATGTGGAGAAAGTCAAGAAAATGATGTCTGAACAAAAGGGAAATATCAAGAAGAGAGAAAAGCTAAAAAGAAACCAAAAAGAAATTATGGTACTGAAAAGTATAGTAACTGAAACAAAAAGCTCACTAGAAAGATTCAAAGAGAGATTTGAGCAGGCAGAAGAAAGAATCAGTGAACTTTACTTCTCAAATTTTATGAAAGGCATTAATATAAACATCCAAGAATCTCAACAAGCTCCAAGTAGGATAAACTCAGAAAAGACCCATAGACAGCCTCAAGACAGCCCTGCCCCCATGGCTTTGCTGGGTACAGCCCAGGCTTCATGCATTGAAGTCATAAGCTTGCAGATTTTCCAGGCAGGTGCTGCATGCTGGTGGTTCTACAGTTCTGAGGTCTCAGGGATGGCCCTGCCCCGAAGGATCCACTATGTTTTGTGCTGGTGAGGGTTCTCTGTAAGCTCTGCCTCCATGGTAGGTCTCTGCCCGGGCTCTAAGGTGATCCAAGATATCCTTTTAAATCCATTTGGAGGTAGCCATAACTCCACAGCTTGTACTCTCTGCATGCCTGCAGCATTAGCACCATGCGGATGCCACCAAAGTTCACCACTTGTGCTTTCCTGAGTGGTGGCTTGAGCTGCACCTAGGCCCACTTAAGGCAAGGCTGGATTTCTTCTAATGCAAGGAGTACTGCATTGGAATGCAGGGAGCAGAGATTCAAGATGGCCCTGAGCAGTGAGTCCTGAGGCCCCCTCCCTAGAAAGAGTTCTGTCCCCAAGGTCCTAGCACTCTGGGCCTGTGATAAGCACGGCAGCACTGAAGAGCTCCAAAATGCCTTCAGTGTCATTCTCCCACTGTCTTGATGAATAGCACCTGGGTGCTTTCTATTCATACTGATTTTATCAAATGGTTGCTTGGTCATACTCTTTGTTTTCTCCCCTAAACATGCTTTTTAATTATTTACATGGTTAAACTGAGAATTTTTAAAATTTCTACATTCTGCTTCCCTTTTAATTATAAATTAATTAATTTCTCTACATTTTATTATAAGTAGTTAAGACATACAGTATCTCAAATGCTTTGCTGCTGGTATTTGTTATAGCAACACCCCGCTTCTGGTACCAACTTTTGTCTTACTCCATTTGTGTTTCTATAACAGAATATCTGAGACTTGGTGATTTATGGAGAAGAAAAGTTTATTTTTCTCATGGTTCTGGAGACTGGGAGGTCCAGGATCAAGGCACTAGCATTTGGTTTCTGGTGAGGGCCTTCTCTCTGCATCCTTCCAGAGGGGAGGATCCTTCTCTCCTCACATGGCAGAAGGCAGAAGGGCAAAAAGGGCAAACTACTCAAATGCTGCATTTGAGTAGCCTCTTTCATAGATCCTTAGTTCCATTAATGAAGAAGGAACCCTCAAGGCCTAGTCACTTCTTGTAGACCCTAACTCTTAATACTATCACATTGACAACACCTGAATTTTGGAGAGGACACATTAAAACCATAGCAATGTGGAAATAACCCAAGTATCCATCAACAAATGAGTAAGAAAAATGTGATATGTACATACAATGAAATATTATTCAGCCTTAATAAAGAAAGAAATACTGACACATACTACAACATGGATGAACTTTCAGGATATTGCATTAAGTAAAATAAGCCAGTCACAAAAAAATATATATATTGTATGATTCTACTTATATGAGGTACTTAGAGCAGTCAAAATTATAGAGACAGAAAGTAGAAGCGTGGTTGCCAGAATCCAGGGGAGGAAGAAATAGAAAGTTGCTGTCCAATGGTAATAGAGTTTCAGTTTTTCAAGATGAAAAGAGTGATGGAGATGGATGGTGGCAATGGTATTAAACAATATTATGAATGTATTTAATGCCACTGAACTGTACTCTTAAGGTTACGTGGTAAAGTTTATGTTGTGTGTTTTACCACAATAAGAAGTTTGAAGAAAATTCTTATAGGGACTTCAGTTGAGTAACACTATTCACACCCTTCCTACAAACCCAAATAGAGGAACACAATCTTTGCTTGAATCTTCATCTAAGGAGATGGCAGAAAGTTTAATGCATATATTAGACTCTAGCGGTGGTTCTGAAATAATTGGAGCCCAACTGTTAGACTACTGAGAGGCAAAAATATAGGCCTCAAGGTTTTCATGTATCATCTCCCAAATTAACTGGACGTATGCTGAGTCATTTCTACTTTTGCTGCCTTAGAAGACAAAGTTCTTGTGAGATGACAGCAAACCTAGTTAACACAACCTGACCCCATAACAAGGATTTCTCTGAACTTGCCCCAGGCCTGATAGTTCCAACTCACCCTCTCGGTGATCCTCTATTAACATATGTAAAGACTTTCAAAGTGACTTCTAAAGCTGTCTTATTCATTTAAAGGCTGCTGACAACCTTCTGACTCTGTTCTCCAGCCTGAACTTCTGAATTACTATATTGCCATTCCTGCGAGAGCTAAACCAGACCTAGGTAACTTCGGGCTATCAATATAAATTACTTTAGTGATCCATTACCTCAGCTCTCCTCAGCATGCACCCACAAGCATACCTTACCTAGGGCACTCCATGCCCATTATATCAATGATATCATAGCAATTGGGCCCAGTGAGTGAGAAGTACTATGGATGCCACAGTAGGACACTGTAGGAGATGGGAAATAAACCCTATGAAGGATCTGGCGTCTACCACATTGATTAAATTTATAGGTGCTCAGTGGCCTGAGGCAGGCCATGACATTTTGAATCGCCTACCACTAAGAAGGAAGCAGAAACTTGGCGGGTCTCTTTGGGTTCTGGAAGCAGCATACTTCACACTTGAGAAAGCGTATACAATCTAATTTATCAGCTGACCTGGAAGGCTTCTAGCTTGAATGGGGTCCAGAGCATGAAAGAGCTCCGTACTAGGCCTAGGATATAGTATAAGCATCCCTGCTATTTGAGCTATGTGACCAAGAAATCCCATGGTACTAAACACATCACAAAAAGATACTGTGTGGAATCTCTGGCTCCAACATTGGAGCTCAAATCCCTAGAATTATGGAACAAAGCCATGAAATCTATGGCAAAGAACTCTACTCAAAACACAGCTCCTGGCTTACAACTGGGCTCTGGTAGAAACTGTCTGACCATGAAGTATCATGTGGCCAGAGCTGTCTTTTATAACCTGAGAACTGTTAAATCCACCAAGCAACAAAGTCAGGTACATCCAGGGACCTTCCATTGTTAGATAGAAATGGTACCTCTGGGGTTAGAAGGCATAAGTCATCTCCCCAAACCAGTAGCACAGATCCTCATGTAATCTACCAGTGTTTCATTGACTCTCCTCTTTCAGCTCACATGTATAACTTTATGAGAGGTTCTCTACAACTAGCTGAAGGAGGAGGATTAAGCCCAAACTCAGCCTATTGATTTATTGACTTGATATGAAGGTGTTGGCCTAAAAGGGACTACCACCATAGTACAATCCCATTCAGGGACAGCCCTAAAAGACTGGGGCCAATGTACCTGGTTGTCTATTTTCCATGGAGCAATAAGAAATTTAAGTCAATGGATACATGTATTCATAAGCAATGAGCAATGCTTACATCACGGGTTAGCAAACTTTGGTCCATAGGCAAAATCCAGGCCCATGCCTATTTTTATAAATAAAGTTTTATGAGAACACAGCCATGTCTATTCATCTTCATATTTTTTGTGGCTGCATTTGCAAGAATGGCAGAGTTGCAACAGAAACTGGATTGCTTACAAAAGCGAAAATATTTACTATCTGGTCCTTTACAGAAAAAGTTTGCTGATTCCTGACTTACATAGTTAATAAGGGAATGGGAAGGAGCCAGATTGGAAGATTCGGAATGGGAAGGTCTAGGAAGGATGTGGGTGGACTCCTGAGAGTAGACATTAAGTATAGTATCTTCATATAGTACACCCAAGTTCACCAGAGAGTATCTGGTGCAAAAGAGACATTAAACAACCAAAGGGGCTGATGCCTCAGCCAGTAGACATCAGGAAATATCTGCCCTTGGTCATCCCAGTTTTTATGCAATAGGTTCATGAATGAAGTAGTCAACAGTGGCAGATATAGAAGCTCTTTATGACTCAATGGCATAGGTTCTTTTTCACCAGGGCTCATTGACCTACTAATGCTGCTGAGTATGTGATTTGCCAACAGTAGAGACCAATACTTAGCCCTGCATATGGTAGCATTCCTTGAGGAGTCCAACTAGCCACGTTGAAGCAAATTGGTTATACCAGAAGGCTTTCCTTTGGAAACGGCAGTGCTTTATCATGATCAGGATTGTTTCTTCTAGATGGTTTGCCTTTCTGCCTGCAGTGCCTCAGACAGCACCACTATTTAAAGCTCACAAAGTGTCTGATTACTAACATTGGGATCCTACATTACATTTCTTCAGACCAAAGACCCACTTTACAACAAAAGAGATGGGCATGTAACCTTGAGATCCACTAATTATATCAATTATTCCACCATCCAGATCTGAGAGTTGACAAGGACATTAAAAGTCATTATAATCATTTTCATATGTTGTAAGATATCTTAAAAGACTCAACTCTAACTTCCTGAGATTAAAACTATAATACTTGAGGTAAAAAAAAAATATGAACTATATACAATTCATGGATGATTAGATATTGCTGAATTAGTGAAGATCAAGGCATAGCTATAGAAATTGTCCAAAATGAAAAACAGAGAAGAAAAAAAAGCCAGGTGCGGAGGCTCTAACCTGTAGTCCCAGCATTTTGGGAGACTGAGGCGGGCAGATCCCTTGAGGCCAGAAGTTTGAGACCTGCCTGGCCAACATGGTGAAAACCTGTCTCTACTAAAAATATAGCCAGGCGTGGTGGCGCACACCTGTAATCTCAGCTACTCATGAGGCTGAGGCACAAGAATCACTTGAATCCGGGATGCGCAGGTTGCAGTGAGCTGCGATCACGAAGGCAGAGCCACAGCTCTGTCGCCCAGGCTGGACTACAGTGGTGCGATCTCGGCTCACTGCAAGCTCTGCCTCCCGGGTTCACGCCATTCTCCTGCCTCAGCCTCCCGAGTAGCTGGGACTACAGGCACCCGCCACCACGCCCAGCTAATTTTTTTATATTTTTAGTAGAGATGGGGTTCCACTGTGTTAGCCAGGATGGTCTCTATCTCCTGACCTTGTGATCCACCCGCCTCAGCCTCCCAAAGTGATGGGATTACAGGCGTGAGCCACTGTGCCCGGCCAAAAAAAAATTTTTTAATATAAAGAACATCAGTGACCTGTGGTACAACTGTGTTTATCTGCTAATCCTAATATCTAACTCAGTTCTGGGTTGGTCTCTATTGATTGATCATTCTCCTTGATATGAGTTGTGTTGTTTCCCTGTTACTTGGCATGCTTGGTAACCTTTGATTGGATACCAACCTAGTTGGAGTTCCCAAAGGAGAGGAGGAAGCAGCACAGAAAAAAAAAATTGAATAAATAATGGCAAAAATTTGTCCAAATTTGACAAAAATTATAAACCTGCAGACCCAAAAAGCTTAAGAAACACAAGAAACATAAGAAACCCATACTAAGGCATAGCATAATCGAATTGATCAAAATCAGTGTTAAAGAGAAAATCCTAAAAGCAACCAGAGAAAAAGACATTTTTATACATGTTATGGACAGAGGAATAAAGATAGAGATGACAACAGCTTTTTCATCTGAAAAAAAATGCAAATGAGAAGACAATGGGACATCTTTAAAGGACTGGAAGAAGAAACCTATCAGTCTAGAATTCTATCCCAAGCAAAAATATCATTTAAAAACAAATGCAAAATAAAGATGTTTTCAGACATACAGAAGCTGAAAGAATTCACCACCAGTAGACCTGCACTACAACAAATATTAAAGGAAGTCCTTCAGGCAGAAGGAAAATGATACCAGATGGAAATATGGGTCTTCACAAAGGAATGAGGAACATCAGAAACATTAACTACATAGGTAAATATGTTATTTTCCTCTGTATATCTTTTAATAGATAATATTTCAAACAAAATAATCACAATGAATTGTAGAGTTTATAACATATGTAAAAGTAAGACATATACAATAGCATGTAGGCCAGGAAGGGAATCATACTACTGAGAAGATTTTCTCTTACTATACATAAGGCGATATAATGCCACTTGAAGATAGATTGTATAAGCCAACGATATACACTATAACCCTAATAGAACTCCTAAAACAAAAAAGATAATATAATTCTTTATTTTATTGTTATCTAACAATTGTTAATTGTTAGCTGTAATTCTTTGTTTTGTTGTTTTAGAAGTTCTATTGGGTTATAGAAAATACAGTTCTATTGAAATCACAGAAAATACTCAGTCCCAAAGAAGGCAGAAACCAATAGCATATCAATAATCACATTAAATGCAAATGTTCTATATATCCCAAATAAAATCAGATTGTTGGATTGGATTAAAAACCAAGATACAATTATATTCTGCCTACAAAAGAAGTACATTTAATATAGACACAAATAGAATAAAAGTAAAGGGATGGGAAAATGTATGCCATGTTAACAATAATTTTTTAAAGCTGGAGTGACTATACGAGTATCACACAAAATATATTTTAGAGCAAAGAATATTAACAGGGATAAAATAGCTATTTCATTATGAAAAAGGGTCAATTAGCCAAAAGGATATAAAAATCCTAAATGTTTAAGCCTCGAATAACAGAGCTTAAAAATACATAAAACAAAAACTGATGGGATTGCAAGGAGAAATAGACAAACCCAAAATTATAGCTGGAAATATCAATACTCCTCACTCAATAATTGGTAGAATAAATAGAAAATCAGCAGGGAGGCAAGAGGTTTGAACAGCACTAAAACCAATTTGACCAAATTGAAATTTTTAGACTAGAATTACCAATTATCCAAGTCTGCATGAGACAAGACAGTCTCCCAGAAGGTAGACTTTTCAGTGCTAAAACCAAAAGGATCCTAGGCAAAGTAGAATAGTTGGTCACCCTACATAGATCTGAACAGCAATAGAATACACATTCTTCTCAATTGCATGCAGAACATGTACCAAAATAGACCATATTTTGGGCCTTGAAAATAAATTTTAATACATTTAAAAGGATTCCAGTTCATTGGAAGATGCTGAAGGACAGAAAGAAGAAGGTGGATAGCCTAGGATCACAGGACTTGAGGAATGACATGGTGGTGGTGAGTTTCCTCCATATATTCTGAACAGGGTGCCCCAGATGCCTCCAACCAGAACCACAAACAGACACTGACAAAAAATAATAATAATAATAACCTTTAAGAAAAGCAAGCTCTCCTTAGCCAAAAAATTGAGAAAGAGGTGGACTAACACCTGAAAACCTTGTGGCAATACTTTCATTACTCCAGCCAAACATCAATACAAAAACACCCACAATCAAGCAGAGAGTTGATCTTCCACCCCAGAGAAGCAGGAAGCACTTCTTAATTCTTCTGCTGGGTGGTGTTAGCAAGGCCAAGTGTGGATCTAATTTACTGTCTTCTGCCTGGTGGGAGTAGGAACACCAATTTCTCTGCCAAGGTAGGGTCAGCAAGACTGAACAGAGAGTTGATCTTCCATTCCCCACCTGGCCAAAGTAGGTCGTTTTTCAATCACCAAAGCCAGGGTAGTGGCAGCGGCATTTATGGGTGAACAGAGCCTCCACCCCCATCCAGCAGCAATGAAACTTAACAAGGCAGTTTGGGTAGTCACCACTAGGATTCACACACACTCTCAGTGTCAGCAGAACCACACAGGGAGGTGAGCCTCCACCCTCATCCAACATAAACAAGGTGGTGCAAAGCAAGGTAGTTGACACTCTACTTCCTCTCTTCCCTGAAGTCAGTGGACCCAATGGGGATCTGAGTTTATGTTCCCACTCACTCAATGGCAACAAGGTGGTACAAGGCAATGTCTCACTTTTTCTGGGAAGGTGTTAGTGGAGCCCAGCAGGGAGTTGCATGCATACCTACCTAGTCATCAATTTATATCTCCACAAAAGACAATAGATACCAATACTGAAATGAATGAGATGTTGGGGTTATCTGGCAAAGATTTTAAGGCATTCATCATGAAAATGCTTTAACAAGCAATTACAGTTTATCTTGAAACAAGTAAAGAATATAACATTTCAGCAAAGAAATGAGTTATAAAATAGAGCCAAGCCAGGCACAGTGGCTCATGCCTATAATCCTAGCACTTTGGGAGGCCAAGGTAGAAGGATCCCCAGCACTTTGGGAGGCCAAGGCAGGAGGATGGCTTGAGCCTAGGAGTTCAAGGCCAGCCTGGGAAATATAGTGAGATTCTAGGCGCTAGTTGTGGTGGCATATGTCTGTAGTTCCAACTACTCAGAAGTGAGATGGGAGGATCACTTGAGCCCAGGAGGTAGAGGCTGGTATGAGAAGTGATCACACTACTTACTGTACTCTAGCCTGGGCAACAGAGTGAGACCTTATCTCAAAAACAAACAAACAAACAAACAAACAAAAACAGATAAAAAGAGCCAAATGGAAATTATAGAATTAAGAAATACAATAACCAAAATAAAAAGTCCACTGTATGGCCTCAGTAGTAGAATGTAGATGACAGGATAGAATCAATGAACCCAAGAACAGAATTTCCCCAGTCCAAACAACGGACAAAAAATAAACTGACAAAAATGAACAGAACCAAGTGTGTTCTCTGGCTACTGTATACGAAATTTGAAACGAATGACAGAAAAATCTGTAGAAAACTCCTCAATGTTTGAAACTAAATAACATGGTTCTAAATAACATGGGTCAATTAAGTTAGAAAATATTTTGAACTGAATGAGACTGAAAACACAACTTATCAGAATTTGAGATACCCCTAAAGCAATATTGACCTGTGGGACAATAACTATAGAATTGTTATTTGTATCACCAAGAGACCCAGAAGGAGAGAATAATGAAAGTGGAATTGAAAAAGTGTTTGGAATACGAATGGCTGAAAACTCCTCAAATTTAGCAAAAGACAAGAAGTTACAGATTCGTGAAGCTAAGGGAATCCCAAATACAACAAACTCAAAGAAATTCATGCCAAAACACATCATAATTATTCTTCTGAAAACCAAAGACAAATTTTAAAATCTTGAAGACAGCTAAAGATAAATGACACAATACTAATAGAACACCAATTCAAAGACAGCAGGTTTCTCATCTGAAATCACAGAAGTCAGAAAGAACTGTACTTTCTTCAAGTCTGGAAAAAAAGA
Source organism: Symphalangus syndactylus (assembly GCF_028878055.3). Classification (NCBI taxonomy): domain Eukaryota; kingdom Metazoa; phylum Chordata; class Mammalia; order Primates; family Hylobatidae; genus Symphalangus; species Symphalangus syndactylus. The sequence goes on from NC_072438.2 coordinate 32,719,926, forward strand.
CTGCAAATTTTGTCTGATGAAAAAATCCTTAAGGAATAAAGGAAAAATTAAAACATTTTCAGATAAAAGAATTTGTCCCTGACTATCCTTAAAAAATGGTAAAAGGAAGTTCTCTAAGCAGAAAGAAAATGATAATAGAAGACAGTTTTGAACTTCAGAAGGGAAAAAACATTGGAATTTGGAATGGGTAAAATCGGGGGTAAATAAAACATAGTACTATATTAGAAGCAATAGATTACTTCTTATGAATTTCTTAAATTATATTTGATGGTTGAAGCAAAAATTATAACATTTTATGTGTTAATTAGTGTATGTAGAGAAATACATAGCACAATTTTTTTTTTAAGTGGAGAGGATAAAGGGACCTAAATGCAAGTAAATTTTCTACTCTCAGTGGGAAAACACCTATAGCAGCAGACTGTGATAAGCTACATATATATCGTAATATCTAGAACAACTACTAAAAATCTATAAAAAGATTCAAGTCATACCAAATATGTTCTCTGACCATAGTGGAATTAAATTTGAAATTAACAACAGAAAAATCTCTGGAAAATTCCCCAATGTTTGAAATTAAATAACACACTTGTAAATAACATGGATCAAAATTAACAATTAAATTAGAAAGATTTTGAACTGAATATAACTGAAAACAGAACATATAAGAATTTGAGATATTCCTTAAGCAATAATTAGGGAAAAATTTGTAACATTAAACATGTACTTTAGACAAGAAGAAAGAAGATCTCAAATCAGTGACTTCAGCTTCTACCTTGAGAAACTAGAAAAACAAGGGCCAATTAACTCAAAGTAATCCAGGACTACCTCCCTGTAAAGCTGCACTCTAGTCAGGAGTAGGCTGAGGCGGCCTTATTACACAGCATGACTCAGCAGGTTTGGAGTGCAGGCTCACAGCCCCGCATGTTATGTAACCATGCCATGTGAGGTGCATTAGGTGATCACCCATGTGAGCTCATGCTTGGCTTGGAGCCATTATTGTCTGTAAATTTATAATTACCCTGCTAATACTGTACATACGGATCAATTGCATGGAGAGAGAGAGTAAAGCCATGTCAAAACTGTCTACGATTCCTCAAGTGTTTTTCCAGCTACCCACCACTTGCCCACTGACTCCCCTCAGACCTCAGTTGGAACCTGACAATTGGCATCACGAACAGGATCCCTAGCGGTTGCAGGTGAGTATGTGGTTGGCACAAGGGCAATGTGACCATACCCTGGTTGAGCGGCTGTGGGCAGCTATATGGACTGTGTGGAACGACACTGGTGAAATACCCAAAATCATGAGTAAATGGCAGTTATATGCCAAATTGGTGCAAGTCATCCAGGAAATGAGTATGCGGCAGGCTATGTTTGACCTGAATACCCGGGGGCCAGATGATGAAAGTGTCACCTTCCACAGGAGGGATCTCATGTGGGGTTCTGTGTCCCCAAGTGCCTTTAGCTCCCTAGCTGTTGTCCTTACCACATATATAGGGCACCACATACATGAAGTGACCACTGCTATGGTGGCTCTTGGGCAAGCAGAAGGCTGTCGGTGGGACTGAGGGGTCTGTGATGTAAAGAAGGGGAAGGTGCTCCACCCACAGTGGCCCCCTGACAGGAGAAAAGAGGGCCCCAATGAGTGACACACTCACAGATGTGGATAGATTTGATTTTTGTCAGGGTTAACCAAGAGAAAATCGGTAAGCAGCTCAATGAACTACTCTTAAATTTGTGGAGACAGTTGTCTCTGGAGCAGCAATTTCAGAAAATGCCCAAGGGGGAGAAGGACATTGCTGCATGACCTGGTCCTGCCCAGGCACTTCAGTTCAAAGACTACTTGCTGCACCCAGGTAGAAATGTAGAGCCTTTTCTGTTTGATTAGAGAACTGGCCAAAGTGCCTAGCTTGGGGGAAACACTGGGTGACTGGAGGCCACATGAGGAATTAGCAATCCACTGGTCCCCCACCAATGTACGGTGGGTGCTGGTGCTGGTGGATACTGGTGAAGATTGCAGCCTCATTTATGGGAACCCAGATAAGTTTCTGGGAAAACCTGCTTTCATTGACAGTTATTGAGGTCAGTCAGTGAAAGTGAAACCTCTACCTCAGCACCTTGACATCAGTTGTTTGGCTGCCCGTTTATATACTGTGTATGTCTCTCCCATATCAAAATACATTCTGGAGGTGGATATTTTGCATGACCTGGCATTACAAGCCATGGCCAGAGAATTCAGACTGAGTGCATGTGATGGACATATGCATCACCAGCCTCAGGTCCTGCCACAACCCCGATGGGTTTCTTCCATCCATCAATACCATTTGCTGGGTGGGTATACAGAGATAACTGAGACAATTAAAAAGCTGGAGGAGGTGCAGCAAATGTGTGGCACCCACAGCCCCTACAATTATCTGGTGTGGGCAGTTAGAAATCCTGATGGAACTTGGCAGATGACGGTGGACTATCAGGAACTGAATAAAGTAACACCCCCTTTGCATGCAGCTGTACCATCAATCATGGATTTGATGGACCATTTGATGACAGAACTGGGACAGTACCACTATGTAGTGGACTTGGCCAGTGCATTTTTCTCCATAGACATCAGTCCAGAGAGCCAGGAACAGTTCACCTTCATGTGAGATGGGCAACAATGGACTTTTACAGTGTTGCTGCAGGGCTACGTGCATAGCCCCACCATATGTCACGATCTAGTTGCCACAGATTTAGCCACCTGGCAATGTCCAGAAGGGGTCTAGCTATTCCATTATATTGATGATATTATGTTAACCTCTGATTCTCTTGCTGATTTAGAAGTGGTGGCGCCCCTCTTGCAGCAACATTTGGCAGCATGTGGTTGGGCTGTCAATGAATCCAAGGTCCAAGGCCCTGGATTATCTGCCAAATTCTTGGGAGTCATCTGGTAGGGTAAGACAAAGGCCATCCCAGAGGCTATCATTGATAAGATTCAGGCATATCCCTGGCCCACCGTGGTGAAGCAGCTGCAAACTTTTGTGGGCCTCCTGGGTTATTGACGGTCATTTGTGCCCCATTTAGACCAGATGATAAAACCATTGTATTGGTTAACAAAGAAGGGAGTTATCTGGGATTGGGATGATGCAGCTGAGACTGCCTTCCTGGCAACCAAGCGGGCTATTCAACAGGCATGAGCCCTACAGGTCATTGACCAGGGGCTCCCATTTGAGCTGGATGTGCATGTGACCACAGATGATTTTGGTTGAGGCCTGTGGCAGCGCACAGAGTGCTTGAGAATGCTAGGAGGCTTTTGGTCCCAACTATGGAAAGGAGCTGAGCTCCAGTATTCCTTGAAAGAGAAATAGCTAGCACCTGTATATGCCACCCTTGAGGCTTGTGAGACTGTGACAGGATGGGCTGCAGTCATCATGTAGACGACTTACCCAATAGCAGGATGGATGCATTCATGGGTAACAAACCCCCAGACTGGGACATTGCAGACATCCCCTTTGGCAAAGTGGGGTACCTACTTGGAGCAGCAGAGTACGCTGAGTACAAGTCCCTTAGCAACAGAGTTGTAAGAGGTCTTGGGACTTGTAGTCCTAATGCAAGATAAGGCCATGGGGTCCGAGGCACCCCTAGACCCTGAGCCTTCACCATTTAAGGAATGGAGTCCCCTCATTCCCAGTGGGTCATGGTACAAAGATGGGTCTAGCCAAGGTGTTACTGCTGCCTAGACTGCTGTTGCAGTCCAGCCTAGTACTAACACCATATGGTTTGAAACCAGGTGTGGACAAAGTAGCCCACTGGGCAGTATGGATGGTGATCACCAAGGAGGTGACACCTATGGTAATCTGTACCGATAGCTGGGTGGTCTATTGGGGCTTAACCTTGTGGTTAACTACCTGGAAAATACAGAAGTGGCTAGTTGGCCACCGACCCATTCGGGGGCAACCCATGTGGTACAACCTCTGGGAAATGAGTCATCAGAAAGAGATAACTATTTATCATGTGTCAGGCCATATGCCTTTGGCCACCTCTGGCAATGATGAGGTAGATGCCTCGGCGAAGTTCCGATAGTTAGAGTCGGCACCTACATGAGATGTGGCCTTGTGGCTACACTGGAAACTGGGACATGCAAGGGGTAAACTGATGCAACAGATCAATAAGAATTGGAGCCTGTCCCTGCCCACACAAGACATTTGGGAGGCTTGTTAGAAATGCCTGGGGTGTGCTCAGGCATACCCTAAACAGTGGCAGCTGCCCAGTGTTACACAACAAGTAATGATAGGGTGAGTGCCCTTGATCAGGTGGTAAGTAGACTACATCAGGCTACTGCTGAAGTCACAAGGGTATATGCATGCACTAACAGCTGTGGACACAGGCCTGTTGTTCACTTACCCTTGCAGGGTGGCCAACCAACAGAACACCATCTGGGCCCTGTGACATTTATGTGTCCTGTATAGTTGCCTTCTGGCCATTGAGAGTGATAGGGGAACACATTTCACTGGAAAACGGGTACAATAATGGGCACAACAAATGGACATAAAGTAGGGATTCCATGTGCCATACAACCTACAAGCCCGAGTATGATTGAGCGATATAACAAACTCTTGAATAATGGGTTACGCTTGTATGTCACACTCCTGTCTTTGCAGGGCTGGAGTTCCAAGCTGGACCTGGTGCTCCTAACCTTGAATGAACAGCCACAGCAAGGCAGCCAGACCGCAGTGGAGGCTTTGTTACACCAGGGTGCCACCCCCAGTCAGTTGCAGATACATTCCAAGGATGACCTCCTTCGGCCAGGTATGGGGACGAATAGTAACCTGCTGTTGCCTGCCCCAGCTCCCCTGAAAGCAGGGGAACAGAAAACCTGGCTGTGGCCATGTATCCTCCAAGCCCCTACAGCCAGTGGTTGGCCATTGTAGCTCACTGAGGGGAGGGCCTACAGTATGACTTGCATTTCACTCCTTGGGTGTTCAATACATGGCCCCTGCAGTTGACTGTTTATAGGGGAAAGGCCAGGGAAAGAACCCTCCTCTGGGGGACATATGTACTGTCTGTGCCACCTATTATGAGTTCCCCCATGACTTTGGAACAGATATAGGACTCAAAGGAACTATGGGGAGCTGAGAAGGTGTGGTACCATTGCCCATGGCAAAAGCCCTTGGTGGCTGCATGGTTATCCAGAGATGAAAGGTTAGCCTGTATTTTGCCTGAGGGACGTGCTTTAACTCCATTAGTATCTGTGCCTACTCAGTCATTTCCACCATAGGTTAACATGCTCCAACTGCATTGTGGACTGAGCCCACACCTAAGCTGAGATGACCAGTGTTTCCAGCTTTTGGATCTGCACCACGCTTCCAGCAACAGCTGTGGATGGCTTGCCTTAGCACATATATTCAGCATCTGCAGAGAACTGCACATGGCTGGAGACTTCAACACCCATGGCTGATGCCTGGAATGCAATGTGGCAAGTTTTGGACAAAGGACACCTCAAGACCCGCGGTGCACCCACCCCCTGGCTAGCCTGTAGCATTTATGATGGGTGGGGCTGGCTAGTGGGGGAACATGTAGTACCCCCAGCCCAGGCATCACATTGCACTGAGCAACACTGGGGTAACACCACTGTGGGATGGGTACCCGTCATGGCCTGTGTTAACATAACACATGTCACTACACCAAAGTTATAGTGACAAGGTGGTGGAATAAGCAGCCCCACCATCGTCAGGCCCTGATGGATTTTGTGCCCCCTGGGAGTTTATGGGTCTGTAGTGACACAGGGTGGCCTTACCTACCAGTGGACTGGACTGGACGTTGTACCTGGGGGTGGCCTCATGTACCTGGCACTGTTCTCCCCGTGTTGTCCAGACTCCCACATACCTGGGAGGCACTACACTCTTGGTTTTTGTGAGTGCAATGAGCCCCCTGGTGGTCCTACCCCTTGGCAACGACTATCCCTGGAGTGGGTGTCATAACTGTAGAAGCACAAGTTACTGCTCTTGCAGAGCACACCACCAGGGCTCTGAATTACACCCGAGTGGCCCTCGTCCTGTTACAAATGAGGCTGATCAGATGAGAAAGGTGGTGTTGCAAAACTGAATGGCCTTCGACATAATAACTGCTGCCCAAGGAGACGCCTGTGCCCTTTTAGGAACACAATGTTGTACCTTTATCCCTGACAATTGGCAGAATATAACAGCAGCCCTGCAAGGGGTCTCATGGGAGATTAAGGTGGTCAAGAGCCTTACTGACAACCCCCTACAGAGATGGTGGGCATCCCTAGGCTCTGGCCTATGCTGGTCCCTAATAGTCATAAGTAGCATAGCTGGGATCCTAGTAGTGAGTTGTTGCTCTCTGTGTTATTGTTGTGGGTTATGAATTCAGGGCTCTGCCCTGTGGGCATGTGTCCTTCCCTGGGGGATGCCCTCAGCCTGGGAGGTGGAATATGAGGGAGATGGCTGCACTTCAGTCAGGAGTAGGCCAAGGCGGCCTTCCAGTGCAGCATGATTCAGCAGGTGTGGAGCACAGGTGCACAACCCTGCACATTATGCAACCATGCCACATGAGGCGCGTTAGGTGGTCACCCACATGAGCTTGTGCTTGGCTTGGAGCCACTATTGTCTGTAAAAGGTATAATTACCCTGCTAATGCTATACATACAGCCCTCTCCTTCCCAGAGAGAGAGTACAGCCATGTAGAAACTGTCTACGATTCCTCGAATGTTTTCCCAGCTATCTGCCACTCACCCACCAACTCCCTTCCTCTTGGCAAGGACATTCTAAAGTTAACCTGAAAAACAAACTAGTTCAGCCCATGATGGGAAGGGGGGGCCAGATATGCCTCATTATACCATCCTCTCTTTTAGAATTACTGATAGAACAGACTCTTTAAGTCTGATAAGAAACATTTACAATCCATTGTCTTTGAAACCTACTACCTAGAGGCTTCATCTGCATAATAAAACCTTGGTCTCCACAACCCCTTATCATATCCAGATATTTCTTTCTATTGAAAATAAGTTAACCAGTTGCTGATCAAAAAATCTTTAAATCTTCATGACCTGGAAGCTCTCACTTCCAGTTGTCCCACCTTTCCAGAACAAACCAAGGTACATCTTACACATATCAATTGGTCCCTTATGTCTCCCTAAAATATATAAAACCAAGTTGTGGCCCAACCACCTTGGGCACATTCTCAGAATCTGTGGAAGACTGGTCACTCATCTTTCACTCAGAATAAATCTCTTCAAACATTTCACAGAGTTTGACTATTTTCACAGACAGAGGGAAGGATGACAAAGGGACACAGGAAAAGCCTGGCTGTCATGAACCTGTTTGCTGTGTTGATTGTGGTTGAGGACTAAATTCTGACCTTTTTCTTTTCTTTTCTTTTTTGAGACAAGTTCTCTCTGTCACCCAGGCTGGAGTGCAGTGGTGCCATCTCAGCTCACTGCAGCCTCAACCTCCCTTGCTCAAGCCATCCTCCCACCTCAGCCTCCCAAGTAGCTGGGACTACAAGCACGCACCACCACACCCAGATAATTTTTGTATTTTTTGTAGAGATGGGGTTTTTCCATGTTGCCCAGTCTGGTCTCAAACCCCTAAGCTAAAGCAAGCCACTCCCCTCGGCCTCCCAAAGTGCTAGAATTACAGGCATGAGCCACCACACCCAGCCTTTTGTCCTCTCTTGCCCAAATTCCCAAGAGGCCTGGGGAATCACACACTACAAACCCTAAAATCTCATCTGAGAGATTTTATTTAATCCTATCTAACTGACTGATTTTCCAATCTGACCCTGGCATAACATCACATGACAGATAAAGAAGGAAATCAAAACATTTTACCCCAAAGTATGTTTATTTGCCATACTGTGAAATAGCCTGCAACGTTGTTTTTGTGGTGGAATTGCATCTGTAACGAATCTCTGTTAACTAGATATTTCCCCTTCCAGGCCCTCCCAATCCTGAAGAGACTAACTGAGGGTCTAGCACTTTTTAAGGGTTTGAATAGGAAACATTCGCCATCTTTTGCCTATAAGGGTGGGCACCCATGAAGCTTCATCTATGTAACAAGAACCTTGGTTTCCACAACCCCTTATCTTGACCTAGACATTCTTCTATTGATTCCAGGTCTTTAGATAATAACTTAACTCTTTTCATCAATTGCCAATCAGAAAATCTTGGAATCCACCTGTGACCTGTAACCTTCCCCTTCAAGTTGTCCCACCTTTTCAGACCAATCCAATATATACTTCACATGTATTGACTGAAGTCTTATGTCTCCCTAACACATATAAAAACCAAGCTATAACCCAACCACCTTGGGCACATGTTCTCAGCACCTCTTGGGACTGTGCATCAGGCCTTAGTCACTCATATTTGGCTCAGAATAAACCTCTTTAAAGATGTTATGGAGTCTGACTCTTTGTGTCGACATGGTGATGGTCCCATGGGTGTACACATATGTCAAAACTTACCCAATTGTACACTTTAAGCATATGGAGTTTACTGTATATCAATTGTACCTCAATAAACTGCATTAAAAAAAGTCTCAAGAAAAAGAAGTCCTCTTTTGTTTGCACTTGGAGCTGTGACCCATACATGCCTGAAGATACTGGCAGCTTTCTTGAGATTGTGAGGAGAAAAAATGCTTGAGAGTGAGGCCAACGCAGAGGAAAAAAAGAACTGAAAAAGGCCAGAGTAAGACCAGATTCCAGCCATCCATTGGTACTGGATCCAGCTGTGCCTACAACAGTCTCTGGAATTTTTGCTCATTGAGACAATACATCTGTGTGTGTATGATTAACCCAGTCTGAACTGAGTTTTGCTGGTTACAACTGAAGAGTTCTGTGCAACATCATCCACAGTCCACCAGGCAGGCTGAGAGCTGCCTCTTAATCAGCAAGTGCCTCATGGAGGGATTGGGTTTGGGGTTATGGAAGTGAATAGAGCTGCCTGCCTTAAGGCAAGTAGGCCTTGCTCTGTCCCCCTTGCAGTCCCCGAGCCTGGGAAGCCCGAGAGAGAGCCCTTCAGTGCTTGTGCACTCGGCTGTTTTGCAAGAGTAACGGTCAGTTGCGCCTCTGCTTCAGAGGAGGATTTTTAGTGGCAAATAAAGTGCTGTGCAAATAAACAAATGCCTGGAACAAATCCTGCAAAGGAGAGTGCCTGTGTGCGGCCCACTGTCTAACTAGGTCAGCCTCGGGCACAACTCCTTTTGACAGTTTGCTCCCCAGGGTGGAAGGTGACCCGCAGGTGCCGGCTGCTTTCCCCCCCAATCAGCCATCTGTGGTTTGAGACTCACAGGCCTAGGAGAGACTCGGGAGGCATCAGCTCCGCATCCCGCACTCCCACGTGAATTTGCCCCCGCCCTGAGCCAGAACCCTAGGGGGTGAAATCCCTGAATTCTGCAGAGGAAACCCGTACTTCTTTGCTTTTTCAGCAATTCCAGGAGATGTCGTTTTTCAAGTGGCAAATGTGTGGCTCTAGAGGACAGAGTAACCACCTTGCAGCCAAGAAGCCCTGATGTCAACTCCCAGCTCTGCTGCAGCACCCAGAAATCACCGGACCTTTCTGCATCTTTCTGGGTGGCTCTGTCACGAGGATTTCATAATGTAATTCCCTAGCACATAAGAATTTCTCAACCAATGTGGCTTTCTTTTTTCCTTCTCACTAGTCTTTGAGCTTCTTAAAGGGAAGCCATGTCCTGTCCATCTCTACATCCCCCACACCAGTCTGCATTCAGTAAGTGCTCAATAAATGTCTACCGAATCACATCTTCCCACTCAACTGCATGGCCTCGGATGATCCAATTCTGTGGGACTCAGGGTCTCCCTGATTCTGAAGATCTCCATTTCAGCCACCCCATCCTGGTGCTTTTTCTGGAGAGACTGGGAAAAAGGTGAGCAGAAGAGAATAGAACAAGGAGAGGGAGTGAAAGAGGGGTTGAAAGGGGGTTGGGGGAAGGAAGGGGAGGGAAGGGAAATTCTATAGTTTGAATGTGTCCTCTCCAAAATTCAGATGATGCCAATGTGATAGTAGGAAGAGGTGGTGCCTGTAAGAGGCGATGAGGCTGTGAGGGTTCCTTCCTTATTAATGGGATTAAAGGTCTTATAAAATAGGCTTTGTGCAGCATTGCACTAGCTTGCTCTCTTGCCTTATGCCATGTGAGGTTGCAGCAAGAAGCCCCTCATGACATGCCAGTACCTTGATCTTGAACTTTCCAGCCTCCATAGCTATGAGAAATAAATTTCTGTTCTTTATTAATTACCCAATCTCAGGTATTCTATGATAACTATTCTGTTATAGCAGCACAAAACAGACTAAAACAGGAAGGGAAGGGAGGAAGATGAAACAGTAGATAGGAGAGAAAGGGAAAAAAAGGGAGGCAAGACAAAAGGAGAAGGGGGAAGGAGAGGGAGGGGAGGGGAAGAGAAGGCAGAGAAGAGGAAGGGAACTTGAGGGGAGGGGAGAGAATATAAGAGGGGAAGGCAGGAGAAGGAAGAGGGAGGAGAGGGGACAGGAGAGGGAAAGGAAGGAAAAGTAGGATAGGGAAGGGGAGGAGAGAAAAGATAAAAAGGAGAGGAGAGGGGAGGGGAAGAGATGAGAGGGAAGGGGAGGAGAGAGGAAGCATACGTCCTGGGGAAGGAGCTCACTGATGGGCTTGGATCCATGCCCATCCCTGAACCAGTCACTGTGCACCATCACTAAGTCCCGTGTCCACCCCTGCAACCATGAAAGTAAACACAGTGTCAAGGATGGTCCCCCAAAGGAGAAGTAACGGGTCCCAGGCAAGCAGAAACCACAGATGTCTTCTCTGCCAATCCCGCATGTCTGTCTTTGAATTTTGTAATTAGAAATGAGTTTTTTTTCTGATCAGGCCCATCATTTAACTCAAGCCTGGTTGGGGGTCCTGGGAAGGGCAGAATCTGTGTTCCAGTGTGGTCCATGCATACAAGGAAGAGAAAAGAAGAGAAAAGGAGGGTAGAGGAGGAGAGGCGACAGGAAAAAGAAGGAGAAGGGAGAGGGAAAAGAGGGGAAGGGAGGGAAGGAGAGGGAGGGGGAAGGGAGGGAAGTGGAAAAGAGAGGAAAGATCTGGTGGCAATCATTTGAGCCCCGTGTTTAGCTGTGCCTACTTTAGATTTTTCAGTTATTTGAGCCAATAATTACCTTTTTCCTTAAATGAGTTTAATTCTTTTTAAGAGTACTTGGAGCTCAAAGAGATCCTTACTAATCTATCTGGGCCCTTTAGAGTAATTCCAGGGCCCATTTATCAAGGAAAGCAACATGCGGCACAGGCAGAGTCCCCCACTTGAGGCCATCTGCAGGTATCCTCCTTGCTTGGGCACTGTGTGGCCCTAGAACCAGGCCTTTGTCAGGGTGAAGGGCTGGAGAAGGTGGAAATGGGTGTAGAGGTATCACCAGGACATTTATCCAAAGTGTGTCATCAGGCCGGGTGCAGTGGCTCATGCCTGTAATCCCAGCACTTTGGGAGGCTGAGGCTGGCGAATCACCTGAGGTCAGGAGTTCGAGACCAGCCTGGCCAACATGGTGACACTCCGTCTCTACCAAAAATACAAAAATTAGCTGGGCATGGTGGTGCATGCCTGTAGTCCCAGCTACTCAGGAGGCTGAGGCAGGACAATGGCTTGAATCCGGGAGGCAGAGGCTGCAGTAAGCCGAGATCACGCCACTGCACTACAGCCGTCTGAGCAACAGAGCGAGACTGACTCCCTCTCAAAAAAACAAAAAACAAAAAGTGTGCCATCATCTGGCCTGCGCTGGTATAGTGTCCTTTCTGAAGGATGTTCCCAGAAGTGTTGTCAGGTGTGTGCAATGGACTCCGGCTCTGGAGCCAAGCGGGGATTTGGAAGCTGTGTGCGATTGTGGAGAACATCTGGCCGCTAGAGGAGTGTGCATGGACCACACTGGAACACAGGCTCTGCGCTTCCCAGGACGCCTGTCCAGGCTTGATTAAAGGATGGACCTGATCAGGAAAAAACAAACAAACAAACCTCATTTCTAATTACAAAATCCAAAGACAGGCATGCAGGATCAGCAGGGAGGACATCTGTGGTTTCTGCTTGCCCGGGATCCATTATTTCCCCTTTCTTTGGGGGACCACCCTTGATACTGTGTTGCTTTCATGGTTGCAGGGGTGGACACACATCATTAGTGATGATGCACAACGACTGGTTCAGGGATGGGCACGGACCCAAGCCCCATCAATGAGCTCCTTCCCCAGGACATTGGCTGGAGCTTTGGGAAAGAGGTATTCTTTTTCCATCAAGGACTCCAAGCTGGCAGGTTGGAGATCCTCTTAGCCATCTTGTGTGGAGACCCTGCCTAAGATCTACTAAGCACAGACAAAAGCAGAGCCATGAGTCAGGAAACATCCATTTCCCCCTTGATCCAGCCATTCCTGAAACCTGCATTCATGAAATGTGCATTCATTTTACAAACCAACATTTCACTCCCCAACACCTCTGTTATTTATGGTTAAGCCAGTTTGAATCAAATCTCTGTCATCTGCGGCCAAATAAATCCTAACTAATGTTATCTGTGAATCAACAAACCTGTCTAGCTAATACCAGATGTTGAAGAATATAAAAAAGTTGATGTTGTGGACCCAAATGAAATACCTAAGGCAAGGTAGAAGGTGCCCAGCACTGGAGTCCAGCTCTAGTCCCAGCCCTGCTACCCCTAAAGAGGATAAAATAGCTTAACCTCCCCTAAGGCATTACCAGTGGGGGATGATAATACCACATAGGTCTGCCTCTTAGGAATATTGACCAGATGATAATATGCATGTGAAAGCATTTTGAAATTCAAAAACTCAATGCAAACATAGTAACAAGGTATGCTATAAATCTATGCTACCTGGCTGGGCACAATGGCTCATGCCTGTAATCCCAGCAGTTTAATAGGCCGAGGTAGGAGGATGGCTTGAGGTCAGGAGTTCAAGTCCAGCCTGGGTAACATAACCACGATCCCATCTCTACAAAAAATAAAAAATTAACTGGGCTTGATGGTGCACACCTTCAGTCCCAGCTACTCAGGAAGCCAAGGCAGGAGGATTGCTTGAGCCCAAGACTTTGGGGCTGCACTGACCTATATTTGCACCGCTGGCTCCAGCCTCGGTGACAGGGCAAGACTCTGTCTCAAAAATAAATAAATCAATGAATAAATAAATCTGTGCTGTCCAACACAGTAGCCACTAACTACCAGCTGTTACTGAGCGTGTAAAATGTGGCTAGTCTGAGATGAAATGTGCTGTAAGTGTAAAACACACATCAGTTTTCACAGACTTGATATTTTTTAAAAATAATATAAATATCCTATTAATAATTTTTATATTAATTTCATGTTGAAAGGATATTTGTGATCTACTGAGTTAAAGTACACTGTTAAAATTAATTTCACCTGTTTCTTTCCCCTCATTTAATGTAGACACTAGGAAATTGTAAGTTGCATGTGGTAGTTTGCATATGTGGTTCACGTTCTATTTCTGTTGGCACCACTCGTCTAAATTGTAAGGGATGGTTTGTTGTTGGCGTGGGAGGTCAGTGAATTCTGGAGTAGTCAGAAAAATCAGAAAAACCTCAGATGAAGCGACGAGGACAGGGTAGGATGGCATTTGGAACCCATTCTCCCATAGTTGTTGTCTCTAATTTTCCCTGTGAATAAAATGAACTGTCTTCCCTTTCCCCATCATTCCTCCCACCATTCGCCACCCACCGCCCACCAGAGAATGAAATCATTTTAGCATCCTGTGTGCTTTTCACAGCTGAAACGCTGGCAATTTTGCCACAGATTCAGATCTACTCGGACTCACTGGTTTCCTTTGGTAAAATGCCCCATATCCAGAAGGGAAGTCTGCTGGCTTCTCTGACTTGGGCGTGTCTTTAGGATTTCTCAATAGGATGACATCTGTGGCTGGTTGTCCAACACTTATGGCTCCCTTCTGGAAGTGGGGCACTTTGTTCTTACCCTGGGTTACCCCCAAAAGGAGACCCTGAGAAGGACTGCGTGCAAATGGTTTGGGGGCAGAGGAATTGCAGGGAACACTTTGAGAGAGTAGGGAAGTGAGACAGGGAACAAATGGAAGCCAATAAAGTGTGAATTAATGAGGCCACCATGGGGGACGTGGACTCAGTGTCTTGGGAAATACCTTGAGAAATACTGTGGAGCATATCTCCTTACTGTCCCTGGATAAGGAACCTGGGAGACTTATTAACTAACTTTTATTCCTTAGTATTGAGGGTCGATCTTGGGGTGTTAACTTTCTGGTATTTCCAGCTTGGGTGCACACCACCAGGAACAGAGAATGCCCTCAGACAGAAAGATGCAGGCAATCCTTGAAGTATACAGGAAATGTCTGCAAGTGATCTTCAGGATAGGCTGCAGGGAAATGGTCAGAGCACAGACAGTGTCTGCTATACCTTAGAAGAAAGAGAGAAGACATGGAGAGAAGTGGGGTCCTTGGCGATAGTCTTGATCTACTGGATCAAGCCTTACCTGAAGCCTACCTCTAGATTTGTCATTTACCTGTACCTATAAATTCCACATGCTATTTAAACTGGTTTGAGTTTTCCGTTATTCACAATGTAATGATTCCTAACTCAGTCTTTTCCTAACCTGGTTCCTACAGTTGAGCAGATTCCCTGTGGTTTCAAAATCAGGAAACAGGGCTGATGGGTAAGTCATGTCATCATTTCCTTCCTGAAACCAGAATGCAAGGGAAAGAAAAGGAGGAGTTGCATGGGACGGTGGCCAAGTTCTCATTGTGACCCAGGGACCATTACAGTAAGAGGAACCTGCCTAGGGAACTTGCTCAACTCTCTCTAAACACAGTCAGCTCCATGTTCCCAACTGAATGTCACGTCAATGCATTGATGTTAATTCCGGTAAACTGAATTCACCCGAGAATCTTGTTGTGGAAGCAAAATGAGCTTAAAAGGCTTCTTTGATGCACAAGGAATTCTCACAAGCAATAAATTAAAAATAATCAAGGAGTTATTTTATAAAATCTGCATATAATATAAAGTAATTGTGTCCATAAATAACGAGGAAGTTAAACAGGAAAAGAAAGGATTTTTTCCTGACGTTCACATCGCTTCACAAGGTTTCGTGGATTCAGAAGGACATCTGGACTCCAGGAAAATTTAAGCGTAGCATTTGAGACTTCCCAAAGGCCCCACTCTCTAGTACGCAATTGCGGATTCACCAGCTTGAGTCAGCTGGCCTCAGTTTTGCTTTTGGAGGTTAAGTGGGGTGGTGGGAAGAGATACATTTGCATTCCTGATATGGCCACAAGAGGGAGCTCCCAATGGTCGGCTGTACCTGAATGTCCTGTCCGTGAAAACTGACAAAGAAAACTTGATTTAAAAGGCGTCTTCTGATAAACCTCAGCATCTCCTTACTAACATACTAACAGCAATCACTGAACACTTTTCGTCTGTTCAATGCGTCCTCGAGGGATCTGAGAAGCACTGTCCTATTAAACCTCAGTCGTCTGATTTTCAGAATCAATTTATCTTGGGAGCTGCTCCTGCGTTTTATAAGGTGAATTCTGGAGCAACTAGATTAAAGATTCAGAAAGTGAGTAAAGTTAACACTGAGCCCTTGGGCCTGGCAAATTGACAACGGAGGCAGAATAAGTATTTACCATTGTAAAGCTCTGATCCTCATGGCACAATTGTTTCTGAAGAATGCTACCAGCACTTCCCTGCCCTGCATTTGTCTGGCTTTTTCCATTCATATTTGAATCGATTCTCTCTCTCTCTTTTTTATTATTATTATCATTTTCCAGGGACTTCGGATCATTATAAGATTGCGGGTAATGACAGACTGTAATTAAGCGTAAAACGGATTTTTCTTTTAGGAGACAGAAGAATCCACTCTAGCTGAGACTCCAGATTGCCTGGGCTATAATTTACGGTGCTGTCACAAAGGGGTCCTTTTTCCGCATGGTGCTCCGCGGTGATGAGCCAGAAACTGAAGCCGAGGGGTGTGTGACTCTCCCGCACACTCTCTGGAGTGAGCAGAATGGACGCTTAAATGGCTAAGTATAGCTTGAAACTGATTACGGGCCAGATCCCGCTATTGTGCATCATCAGTTGTCATTGTTGAGACTGAAATTGCACTGGGATGTTTCTCTTTGTCACCGGCTCCAAGCTCATTTCTAGGACAGGAGTGAAACCGTATGGTGAGCCTCGGGCCCAAGCACAGGGAGAAGTGTTCTTCTGGTGTGTTGCCCACAGAAGGGTTTGGCAGGTCTTTGGCAGTGGAAGATGGGCTGGCCTCAGTCATGAAACCTATAACCTTGGTATTGCTAGGGCTTCCAGATTTATGGATAGTAACCTCTAATCTTTAGTAAAGAAGGTTGAAGTTGTGGCTCTTCCTCAGTTGCTGTGTGAACTTAAGCAAGCAGCTTAACTTCTCTGGCCTTAGTTTTCTTATCTGTACAACAGAACTAATTATAGTTACTCTCCGATATGGTTTGGCTGTGTCCCCACTCAAATCTCATCTTGAATTGTAGCTCCTATGATTTCCATGTGTTGTGGGAGGGACCTGGTGGGAAGTAATTGAATCATGGGAGCAGGTCTTTCCTGTGCTGTTCTCATGATAGCAGACAGGTCTCACAAGATCTGATGGTTTTATAAAGGGGAGTTTCCCAACACAAGTTCTCTTGTCTGCCACCATATAAGACGTGCCTTTCACCTCCCACCATGATTGTGAGGCCTCTCCAGCCACATGGAATTGTGAGTCCATTAAACCTCTTTTTTTGTAAATTGCCCAGTCTTAGGTATGTCTTTATCATCAGTATAAAAATGGACTAATACACTCTCCTATTCTCAAGGTAGATTTGCAAAGCAATGAAATGAGATATATGAAGACCCTAAGATATATATATATATATACACACACACACTCAGGCACTGCACACACACATGCACAAACATAATATGCATAGAAGATATGGAAACTACCCGTATGTATTATTATGGGTGTCTGTGTGTGTGTGTGTGTGTGTGTAGTTTCTTGGCAAAAGCACTGGGGTAAGATTATGGAGGGTTTATATGCTAGAAGATGAAATCTGGACCTGACTGCATAGTAATGATAATAATAATAATCTTGCATTCGGTGCTTATTGTGAGCCAGGCACTGTTCTAAGCTCTTTGCATGTATGAAAGCAGCGGTTTTCAATAGAAGCATTATCAGCATTTAGGCAGAACAATTCTTCATTGTCAATGGGGCTGTCCTAAGCCTTGTGTGATTACCAAAGGTCTCTCAGGACCCTCATCAGCTCTGCTGACGAAAGGCAGCCCAACTCCCCTGCACTTTTAAAAACACCCAGCTGAGAACCAATTGCCTAAGTATAGATATGTACTCTCCAATATGGAAGCTACTGGCCATGGGTGGCTATGAATGGCTTGAAATGAAGTTAGTATGAACTGGAGTGTGCTGCAAGTGGAAGAAAAACAAACACTGGATTTTGAAGATTTTGCATGAAAAAATCGTATTAATATTTTAAAAGATTGATTACATGATGAAATGATAATATTTTGGATAGATTATAGTAAATGAGATATTTAAATTCATTCCACCTATTCTTGCTGCTTTTTTTTTTTTCTGAGATGGAGTCTCACTCTGTTGCCCAGGCTGGAGTGCAGTGGCACGATCTTGGCTCACTGCAACCTCCACCTCCCAGGTTCAAGCGATTCTCCTGCCTCAGCCTCCTGAGTAGCTGGGACTGCAGGCACCTGCCATCATGCCCGGCTAATTTTTATATTTTTATAGAGATGAGGTTTCACCATGTTGGCCAGGCTGGTCTTGAACTCCTGACCTCAGGTGATCCACCTGCCTCAGCTTCCCAAAGTGCTGGGATTACAGGCATGAGCCACTGCACCCTGCCTCTTTTTGCTTTTTTGATGTGGCTACCAGAGAATGTTAAAGGACAGCCAGAGCTTGCATTTATGGTTTGTGTTCCATTTTTATTAGACAGTGCTGGAATGGACAGTGGGATGCTGGCGAGGGCTTTTGAGCCAAAATGGTGTCAGAGTGACTGTGGGGGACACTGCTTGACCAGCCCAGCCAATATTCATTTCTGTTTCTTCTATACTAGCAAAATCCTGATTGTATTTGTGATGGTCTTGTGTTCAAATACTCTTCTCCTTAGATCCCATGTAACTAAGTTTTTGTCAAAAAGCATAAATGGAAGTCAACTGGGTGGGCCATCTGGGGAAGCTGTTGTTAACATGAGAAAAAGAAGACTTGGCTGACATGTGCCTTTTGCCCTTTGCCCTTCCCTCCTTTTGCTGCTTGGAATGCAGACACAATGCCTGAAGGTAGAGCAGCCTCTTTGGGACCATGAGGTTGACAGTCACGTTATAGGAATGGTGAAAGGAGGGGCGAGATTAGTTCCTTAAGCAGCTTCACAGGCCCAGCACTGCCCACCCAGGACTCTTCATTATGTGAGCAGAATAAACACCTCATTTGATTAGGCCACAGTAGTCAGATTTCTGTTACAAGAGTTGAACATGAGCCTCACTGATCATTATGGTTTCATTTTGAAGTCAATGCACTGGATGTTTTTGCTTTTCAGTCTGTCTCAAGCATTTGAGCACCTTTGCTAAGTCTGGGGAAATTCTGACATTAAGAGTTGGGCCTCCACATGGCAGAACTCAGAAACCACCAACGGCCAAGTCCCTTATGGCATGAGGCTCTGCCAGTCAGTGTTCGATTCTGAGAAACTGGAGAAGAGGATCTAGTGTTTAGCCCCTATAGCCTTTTATTAAACTCCTTGTCTGCTTAGCCAGCCCAAGCCAGCATCAATTGCCTGCAACCTAGAGCACTGACGGCTGCAGCTGGGGGTTAGTTAAGGCCCTGCTCCTCAATAGTCTCTTGTTAAAATCCTATTCCCCAGGAAAAGACACATGAATCCTTAACTTCTCAGCAGGAAACACTGCTCTGAGATCAGGCACGTCCTTACATTGGAAGGACATTGTAATCTGTGCCATTGGCAAAATGCAAGACAACTCTTATTATCCCCACTTACCTCTGTCTCTGGAGGCTGCTGCAGCGCTGGGTTTACAGAGCGTATTGACAATCACTTTTTGAATTCAAGTTGCTCGCGAGGAATCTGGGTAGACCAAACCTGGGTAGGGAAACAAAACGAGTGAGGAGTTGCTGGAATACCAGTCATCTGCCTCTGGATGGAGTGTACTTCCCAGCACACCCCTCTGCTTCAGCCCAAGAATGTTTATGTAGAAGTGAGACTACCTGGATTCAAATCATGGCACTAATACTTACCCGCTGTGCGTGATCTTAGGGAGGTTACTTAAGGTCTCTGAGCTTTGGTTTCCTCCTCTCCAGGGTTCGTTTCAAGAGTCTGTGAACCGTGTAGACACTTAGGGTCTCCTCCACTTGGAACGGTTCCCTACTTAGTTTCATGCTTTGCTGCTACCATCTTAAAATTCGTAATAATTTTTAACAGGGGGCCCTGCATTTTCATTTTGTCCTGGGACATGTAAGTTATGTAGCCAGTCTTGCTTCTCTATAAATTGAGAATACTATCCACCACAAATATCTGCAGTGAGAAGTAAATGAGAAAATGTCTTTTATGTGCTTTGCCAAGTGTCTGAAACTAGTATGTTCTCAGTGAATGATGGCTGTTCCATGTCATTGCAGCTAATTTTCTCACAGCATCCTCCCTGGCAGGCTAAGCTCCCTGCACCCCCTTTACTAACCTCCGTGTACTCGGGGCCCATGTGAGGACAAATTGGATACCCGCTGCAGCATCAAGAAGTGGGAGACCTTAAGGAGCCAAGAATTCCCAGAAGTGAGATTTTTGTTTTGGTTCTTTCCAAATATAAAGGCATTTGAACTTCCCCTGTGACTTTGATGCTGCAGATGGAGTTTCCTAGAGGATTCTAAGATGAGAAATCCAGGTCATGTGATTAGACAGAAACGTCACAGGCTCATAGCAGAAGCTCCCAGACGCTTCCTTCTAAAGCACTGACACTTGTCTGCACTGTGAGGTTTGGGGATTAGACAGACCTTTCCTGAATACTCCTTAAAATCTTCTGGGCCCCACCTCTTATTCCAGCCACTACTGCAGTGACCGGTTCCAGGCTGACTTTGACCAGCTTTGTGCAGGTGCAACTGGACCTATTTACTGGGATTCACCACACACCTCTGTCCTCCTGTCTTGGGTGAACATGCATCCTGATGCTGTCATATGGGGCACCCCTAGAGCCTGCCTAACCCAGAAGAGGGGGAGAGTAAATGCTGCAAGGCCACCCCTGGGCAATGGGGGATGAATACTAATGGATAAATGCTTCCCTTTTCATCCCCTTGCCATGCAGTTCCGAAATACATCAAACACAGCCTCTTAGAAGGTCCCAGTGGGATGCTGAGGCAGCAGCCCCTGTAGCACAGGCCAACTTGTTGCTCCTCCTGTTTCTCACTCCAGCTCCCCCAGATCCTCCTCTCCAATAGTCAACCCCATGCAACAAAGCCTTTGCGTAAGGCCCTGCTTTCCTGGGATCCCAGGCTAAGATGACCCCCTAATCTTCTGAAATGAAATACATTTACAATATAACATAACCTACCTCCACACAATGTAATGTCATAACTGAATTTTGATGGAGAAATAAAAAGGAAATAATCTTAAAAATAATTAAAATGTCCCAGCAGAACTCTACCAGAAAACCAAGGGGGCAGTCAAAGACACTGACCCCTTTGCATGGAATCCCCATGAAAGTGACTTCGTGGCAGGAACCCTAGAAGAAAGGTCAGAGGACCTGGTTGGAGTAACCAGCTCTACCATTAGCCTCCTGTATCATTTGAGTCCTTTTTTTCTGGGCATCCATTTTCTCAAGGATGATGTGGCATTGAACTGTATGCTCTCTAAGGACCCTTCCAGATTGATTTCTATAGGATTTTCTGATCTTCTAACCTTTTCAGGACACTTGTTATCTTGTTCTGGCCTCCCTCCAGCTGTTAGCCCAGCCATCAACAGCTGAAATACTAAAGTTTTTATTGAGGATCCATACCTGCCAGGTGATGAAAAAAGAGGCAGAATTCTCCATTGTAGAGTTTCGGTTTGGGAGGTGGTGGTGATGGGGAACAGACAGTAAGCAAACAAGCAACTAAACATATAGTATGCCAGAGAGTGGTAAGAGCAATGGAGAAAAATAAACAAGTAAGAGGTTAGGGAATATGGGTGGTAGGAGGCAGGAGAGGCTGCTAAATAAATTCCCTGTGATGCTCGTCCCATAGAGTTATCAATACAAGGAGTGATGTCCCATTTGGAATGCCTGCTGTTCTGGTTACTATTGCCGCATAATGAATGACTCCAAAAAGTAGTGGCTTAAAACCATAGTTATTTCATTAGCTCTCATTGTTTCTATTGGCCAGGAATTTGGGAAGAGCTTGGCAGGTTTGCTTCAAGTCTCTCAGGCACCATGGTCAGACCGTAGCTGCATCAGTAGAGGCTGCCCAGGAATCTCCCTCTCTCTTTATTTAGTCTCAGGGCCCCTCCTTGAGGTCTCTGTATGGGCTATCTTGGGCTTCCTCACATCATAGAGGCCTCAGGACAGTAAGACCACTGACATGGGTAGCACAGAGCTCCAGGCGAGTGCTCCAGGAAACAAAACTGAAGTTGCAACATCTTTTGTGGTAGACACTCCCCAGGGAGGCCCCCATGATTTCTCCCCCTTAGTGTCTGCACTCTATATAACTGCCTCACCTTGAGGTTGGCAGGAACTGTGACTTGATTCTAACCAATCAAATATGGCAAGGGAATGGGATGTCACACTTGTGATTATGTGTATGTGATACGGCAGTGGCGTAAGGGGATTGCAGGTGTAATTAAGGCCCTTAATCAGTTAATGTGAGTTAATCAAAAGGGAGATAATCCTGAATGGGCCTGAGCTAATCATATGGCCTCAAAAGAAGATCTAGATCTTCCCTGTAGTGAAAGAATCCAAGCAGCAGAAATTCAGTCTCTCCCTCTCTCTCTCTCTCAATCTCTCTCTCTGTCTCTCTCAATCTCTCTCTCTCTCAATCTCTCTCTCTGTCTCTCTCCACTGCTTGCTATTATGGGCTGGATTGCTCCCCCACCACCACCAAATTCATATGTTGAAGACCTAACCTCCAGTACCTCAGAATATGACTGTATTTGGAGATAGGACTTTAAAAGTGGCGATTATGTTAAAAGGAGACTGTCAGAGTGGATCTTAATCCAATCTGATTGGTGTCCTTATAACAGAAGAGGGAGAGACACCAGGGATGTGCGCACACAGAGGAAAGACCATGTGAGGACATAGTGAGAAGACAACCATCTGTAAGCCAGGGAGACAGGCTTACAAAAGAACTGAATCTGCCAACACTTTGATCTCAGACTTCTAGCCTCTGGAACTGTGAGAAAATAAATGTCTGTTGTTTAAGCCACCCCAAAAGTGTGATATTTTGTTACGGAAGCCCTAGAAAAATAATACACTTGTCTTGAAGAAATAAGCTGCCACAAATTCTACAGTCATAAGGCAATAAATTCCGGCCAAAACCTGAGGGAACATGAAAATGGCTTCTTCCCTAGTTGAGCCTTCAGATAAGAACACAGCCCACACCACACCGGGATTCTGTCCTTGGGAGAGCCTGAGCAGAGAATGCAGCTAAGCTATACCCAGACTTCTGACCCACAGAGAGTGTGATATACTAATGTTTGTGATACACTAAATTTGTGGTCATTTGTCATGCCACAAAAAGACCTAATTCATCTGTAATAACCCAGCTTAGGAAGTCACAGCACCACTTTTGTTGCATCTTATTGGTTACAAATGAGCCGCAAGCCCACCCAGATTTAAGCACTGGGATGGGAGGTGTTGCTGGGGCCAAATTTGGAAAATACAGCCTGTGACACCTGCATAATTGAATTTTAATTTGTAGCTCATATTTGAAACTGCAGCTGGCTTTCTGCATCTACATCAGCTTAATCAACTTGGCATGTTTCCTCCAACTGGTCTTCACATGGGCTTCGGAACCTCTCTGAAGGATGTCTGCCTCTGCTTGTCCCTTTGAGGAGCCCCCAAAGTGCACAATACCAGCACAGAGTATAAAACAGGCTTTTTGTAACATTCCCTCCTTGTTTGATGACTGTTCATTCGGGCATTTTTACATGATGCCTTAATAGATAGAAACATTTATTTATTTGTATAGGTTTTTCTTCACCCCACCTTTGCACCTGCTGGCTGGTTCCAGTTTCCAACCTGGGAAAGCATAAGCATGACTAGCCAACTGAAAGTGTGTATCTCAGCACCTTGTGAAGTGGGCCCTGAAACAGGGGCATTCAGCCACTTCTCAGGGCTGTACCTGAACTTAGAAGCCCCTAGACTGGACCTGCACTATTCCTGGGGATAATAGAAAAACCAGAGTTCAGAGTCCTGTCCCCAGGCTGGAAAGCCAGAAGCACCCTTGGCTCTCCATAAGTCATAACACTGGCTCATGTGCCCTCAGCTAGGAAGGACCTTGGAGGACATTTAGGCCAGACATCTGCTACTCACTTCCCTTCTACAACATCCCCACCTAGTGGATCTGCCAGAGTGCTTCTCCAGTGGGGATAATCATTCCCAGTTGCCCCAGGGAAGAAAAGGGCAAGTTCTACCCAGAAGAAAGAGGCCATTAACCAGCTGGAGTCTCTAGGCTGCCTTCCTTGACCTCTTTAACAAGACAATGGTCTTGATAGCTGGGCACTGTCAACAGAGGATTTTCTAAATTCCCTTCCTCTCATTACTACATTAGAGCCTGGCTGCCTACATCATAGAGTTTTACTCTGACACAGAGGAGAAAGAAGCCATGGTATGATGACAAGGAAATGAGAAGTCTATTCCTTCCAGTCCAAGAGATTGTGAGAGGAAGAGGAGCCAGGCTGAGAAAGCAGAGAAAGAATGGCCAAGGCTCTGGATGTGGGGGGTGTGTTCCAGAGGGAAGGGGAGGGCCAGAAGCTCTGCAGAGCCAGAGACATGCTTCCCTGTGAGTCCATGGATGTGCAGAATGTCCAGGAGAAGCCCACTAAGCAGCCCCTTTCAACATGACACAATGTAGGGGCAATGACTGTGGCAGACGCAGCTCTTTTGGCCGCATAGGATCTCATTTACATGCCCCGCTGAGGAGACCTGGAGGGGCTGAAAGGGTTGGCAGAGGGTCCTGCCAGGGGACAGAATCCACTCAGTCATTTCCTACGACGAGAGCAAATGGCCAAGATCCAGTGATGGGTCCTGGCCAACAACAATGACATTGACCCGTATTGAACACTTATTAAATGTCAGGCTTGTCTAAGTGCTTTCCATTTATTATCTCATATTTAATTTTTGAATTAGCCTTGGGAGGTAAGCACTGTTATGATCCCCACTTTTCAGATGAGAAGTTCCTGGCCAAAGTTACTCAGCAAGATTAGATAGGATCAACCAGACCTCAGTGGTCCTGAGGTCAGAGACCAAACCAGAACAGGGCAGAAGATGGAGTGTGTCCAGAAGATACTATATGCACGTGAAAACCCTTCGCCATCCCACCCTATCCCCACTGCCACCAGGACCCTAAAAGTTCTCTTGCAAGAGAGGCCGAAGAGGGTGGAAATCTGAAAAACTGACCATTTAACTCAAAACAGCCTGAATGATCTAACGGGACTACTGAAATTGTTAGATTAGATTGACATTACTGGGTTGGTCTATGCATGGTTTACTTACTATCCAGTGCTAGGGGGTCCAGAAAAAAATTAGGTCAGTTAGACAAAAAAATACAGAAGCTTAATTTTTTGCATGTTTGAGTGGAGTGTAAGTAAACTTATGGTTTGACTTCATTTCCTAGTCTGGTATATCTAAGACACTATTTGCTCTGAATAGGAAAGTCTGACAGTTCTGGGTTTGAACCCAGATGAGCCACTCACTTGCTGTTTGACTCTTGCTTACTTAGCTTTTGAGGGCTTCATTTTCTTCACATGAAAAATAATAATAACAGATTTATATCGTTTAGAAGAGAAGCCAGCAAATATTTTCTATGAAAAGCTAGAGAATAAATATTTTAGGCCTTGGAGTCTTAAAATCTCTATTGTACCTGCTCAACTCTGCCACTGAAGCACAAAAGCAGCCACAGACGATAGATAAGTGGATGTGCAATACTGAATTCCAATAAAACTTTATTTACAAAGCATATGGAGAGACAGATTTGGCTCAAGAGCCTTTGTTTGCCATCCTTTGGGTTGAATATAGACTACACAATGACAAAGAGATCCCAAAATATATTGCCTTAAATAAGACAGAAGTGGCCAGGTGCGGTGGCTTACACCTGTAATCCCAGCACTTTGGGAGGCCAAGTTGGATGGATCGGGAGGTCAAGAGATGGAGACCATCCTGGTCAACACGGTGAAACCCCGTCTCTACTAAAAATAAAAAAATTAGCTGGGCGTGGTGGCGCGTGCCTGTAGTCCCAGTTATTTGGGAGGCTGAGGCAGGAGAATCACTTGAACCCAGGAGGCAGAGGTTGCAGTGAGCCAAGATATTGCACCACTGCACTCCAACCTGGGAGACACAGCAAGACTCCATCTCAAAAAAAAGACAGACATGTATTTCTCTCTCCTGTTAACAGTCTAAAGGTGACCGTCAGGATTGGTGGGGAAGCTCTGCTCCATGTGGTCCTTTGGGATCCAGGTTCTTTCCATCTTTTGCTCTTCTATGCCTAAGGAACATTCAGGGAATAGCAAGGACAAGGCTGGAGTGGCTAGAGCCAAGCAAGCAAAGGAAATAGTTTAGGAGATGAGGTCAGAGAGGATGTGTGTGTGTGTGTGTGTGTGTGTGTGTAACAAAGACAGAAAGAGCAGTTTACATTCTTGTAAGCTACTGTAGAAATTTGGCTCTTGCTCTGTGAATGATGGGAAGCCCTGACTTTTCCTGAACCATCTGATCAGACTTAACACTTTAACAGGATCCCTCCAGCCACTAAGTGGAAAACAGACAAGGAGGAGTCAGGGAGGCAGCAGGGGGTCTAGTGTGGCGGCCACAACAATAATCAAGGTGGGAAACCACAGTGACTTGGGCCATAGTGGACGTGGTCAGACTCTAGACTTATCTTTAAATGCAAATACACTTTTAATTTTTTCTGCTGAGAAAGTTTATGACTTTGTTTGGCTTATCAAAAGTTGACCCTTTAAAAACTTACAAATCACTGTGTAGGCCAGTCACATTTAGATATGACCAAAGTCTTTGAGGAACCACTTAATGTCTGAGTATCATGGTAAATAGCTTCACATGAGAAGGAACTGTGTCTTTTTTGTTAAACACTGAATACTCATTGCTTGGCACACTGCATAACATACAGCTGGGCACCACCACACCCAGCTAATTTTTGCATTTTTAGTAGAGACAGGGTTTCACCATGTTGACAAGGATAGTCCCCATCTCTTGACCTCGTGATCCGCCTGCCTCAGCCTCCCAAAGTGCTGGGATTACAGGCGTAAGTGCAGGAAAGTGCAGGTATATCAATGAACACAGAGTCTGCCATAAACTCAACCTTTGTGTCACCTTCATAAGGTGCACAGCTTTCACTTTACCGTTTCTACCGTGTAGAGAACAAGAGCCCCAAGGAGAGATGGAGGTGTTCAAACGGGCTAGCCCATCCCCATTCAAGAAGCCACTGCCTCACAGGTCTCCTAGTTGTGCTTCTGTAAATCACAAGGTCATGGGCTTTTACAGTCTTCATTACTTGAGACTCAGATGGTTCAAGCTGCAGATTTCAAGGTGGTACCATGTTCGTCATCTTCCACTGTGAAAACAAAGCACACACAGGAAAGTGCTAGCTCTCCCTCCCTTAGGCAAGACACGTCATCTCTGGGTCTCCGCTTCCTACCTAGAACACAAGGGGGTCGGAGTGAGAGGCTCCAAAGGATTTCAAGCCCCCTAAACTATTCCCAGACTCAGGCCTGGTCCCACCGCACCCCCACCACGTCATAAACTCCAGAGAGAGTGGCTGGCTGGTGGCACACGAGAGGGCTCCACATCAGTGGCCACCGGCTACTCATGGGTAAGTGGGTGGTCAGCAGAAAAGGCTGGGCTTAGAGCCAGGTGCGGTGGCTCACACCTGTAATCCCAGCACTTTGTGGGGCTGAGGCGGGTAGATTGCCTGAGGTCAGGAGTTTGAGACCAGCCTGGCCAATATAATGACACCCCATCTCTACTAAAAATAAAAAAAAATAATAATAGCTGAGTGTGGTGGCAGGCACCTGTAGTCCCAGCTACTAGGGAGGCTGAGGCAGAAGAATCGCTTGAACTCGGGAGGCGGAGGTTGCAGTGAGCCAAGATCATGCCATTGCACTCCAGCCTGGGCAACAAGAGCGAAACTCTGTCTCAAAAAAAAAGAAAAAAAAAAAAAGGCTGGGATTAGACAGCCCTTCATGAAGAATGGCCTATCCAGCTTCTCATATGACCCACGCAGCAAAATAGACCCCCTCACCCTCTTGTGTCCCCTCACCCCTCACCCCACTGCCACATCTACATGCTCTCCTTGGAATGGGATTACAGAACAAAACATGGGCTCTGGAGTCAAACACATCTGGATCAGTACTTGGCACTTACAACGCTGAGGCTTTTTGCATATTTATGGATTAAAAATGGACGGTAGCCCAGTAGATAAGGGCACATCTTCTGGTGCCAGAGTTTCCTGGGTTTAAACCCAAGCTCCTCTTCCTGCTGGCTGTGTGACTCCAGACAAGTTCCTTAACTTCTCTGTGCCTCTGTTGATTCATTTGTAAAATGGGGATAATGATTGGAACTGCCTCACAGAATTTGTGAGGACCAACTGAGATAATAGCTATAAAGCCTTTAGAATAGCACCTGGCACTGGGCTAGGGCTACAGAAGGGTCAGATATGATTATTGTTTTCTCCATTTCAGGTCTTATTGGCTGTGCAAACTTGAGGGAGTTGCCTAACCTCTCTGGGCCCTGTTTTCCTGGCTTTGCCACTCTTCAGCTGTGTGACCCGGGGAAGCTCTCAACCTCTTTGTGCCTCCATTTCCACATCTGTAAAATGGGGGTATGAAAGTGGCTGCTTTGTGAAGAGTCCTGAGAATAAATGAGTTAAGGTATGTAACACTCTGCCTGGTGCCCGGTACCCTGCAAATGTCAACCAATCATTTAATCAGCATCCTTTTAGAAAATATTAATTGAGGTACACTTTGGGACTAGGCGTGCTGGGAAAAGAGTGGTGACCCCCACAGACACAGCCTCTGGAATGAGAGCTTCTTCCTGCCTTGCCTCCCACCCCAACCCATGACTTTAATGGTCATAGAAAATCTCATGTTAATTTCACATCTTTAATTTTCTCAAAGTTCAGCTAGCATTTGTTTGAACTCACTTATTTTTCCTTTACAAATGTCCATTCTTTTCCATCCTCTGGGCCAGCATGACTATAAATCATTGTCTATGATTCCATGCTTAGAAAGAGCCAGGCTAGAACCTACCATTGGAGGGTTTTACTGGGTTATTTATTGTGACAGAAAATGCAAATGCATTGGCAGTAAACATAAGGAAGAAAAAGCTACTTCAGCAATATGTGCAGAATGTAAATGCAGATGGAAATGGGGGGTTGGAGTGTCATTTTTAGTAAGTAGAGCAGATACTCCACTTCGCTGAAAATATGAAATACCAGAAAATTCTCCTGACTTTCATGTTAATGAAAGAAATGTAAAGTTGACCTGCTTCCTTTTTCAGGAGCCCAGAATGACATTATATTTCAATATAGTTAGTGCTATTCAATGTGAAAAGCTGACAAAATAGCAAATAAAAAACCTAAAAGGGAGTGTGCGGAGAACAGGGCTTTGCTGAACAACATCAAGTCCTTTCTCATCACCTGCACTGCAGAAAGATCCTCTCTTGGTGCTGCCAAATTTCCTTTTTCTGGTCTGTTTCATACCAGAAAGATCTTTTCCAAGTGGTTAAAAATATATTGTCCTGGTCTTTGTGCATAACTTGCAGACAGAGTTAGGGAACAGGGAGCCCGAGCTCCCCAGATCCACTCAAGGATAAGAAGCACTGCCTTGTCCTGAATAGTTGACATTAGACAAAAGGCTTGATTCCTACTCCTGATGTTTCCTTCCCTGTGGAGGGAGCCCGGGAGCGCAGTACTCCTGGCACAAGTCTGCAGGCCTCACTCTCCAGTCCCAATGAGGTGCGATAGGTGCAACGAGGTGAATTAGGACCAGAAACTGAACACGCTAAAACCAATCTCACCCTCTCCCTCTGGTCTGCCTGCCAAGTGCAAATGTTCATCTGCTCCTCCACACTGCAAATATGTGACCAGATATGTCAAAATGTGTGTTTCAGGGGTTGGTGTAAGGAAGCCCATCTACATGCAGATAATAAGCTGTGGTCTCCAATGTAACCCTTATCAGTCATAAAGGGTGCTATTCTGGCATATTCCCTACTTCTCAAGGGCTGCAGTGCTCAGGCAGAGAATCGGGGCTTGTGACAGGGCCATCCCAAACTCCAAGAGGTGACAAAGATGTCTCTGAGGTATCATGGATAGTCTTCAGAGCATCGTCATCTTCCTTGGGGTCAGCCACAACCCACCAAACGCAGCCTAGGAGACCTTATTGTTACTAAGAAGTCTTCTTGGCCATGGTTAAGGAAGTTAAGGTGACTACATTCCTCTTCAACATTCAATTCCCAGTCAAGACTCTGCTGAAATGCCTTCAAGAAATCTCCCTTGGTTTTTTAGCTAAATTGATTGTTTCTTCTTTTTAATTTCAATACAACTGTTTACTCACCTGGGTGCACAAATTATTTGTAGAAATGACTTCTCTCCCTTAAATAGCATGTGTGTTGTGGAAATGATGTCTCTCTCTTAAACATTGTGTATGTGTGTGTGGTGACACGTCATAGTGTGGTATGTGGATGTGTTGGTTCTTTCTTAAATTAATAGACCCATTTGGCAGCAAGCTCATTCCTATAAGCCAATAAAAATGGTGGTGTGTTAGTTATTCATTACTGCAAAACAAATTACTCCAAAACACAGCAGCTTAAAACAATAAATGCTTATTGTCTCACATAGTTTCTATGGATCAGGAATCCAGGAGTGGCATAAGTTTCTCAGGAAGTTGCAGTCAAGACATTGGCCAGGTCTGTAATCATCTGAAGGCTTGACTGGGGCCGACAGATCCACCTCCAAGTTGGTTCACTCCCATGGTGCAGACTGTTGGCAGAAGAACTCAATGTCTCCCACATGGGCCTCTCAACAGGCTGCTTGAGTATGTTCACAGCATGGTGGCTGGCCTCCCTCCAAGTGAGCAGTCCAAGACCTATTCTGGGATGTCATACACCAACACTTTTGCCACATTCTACTCCTTAGAAGCAAGTCCCTAAGCAAAGCTCATACTCCAGGGGAGGGAAACCAGGCTCCACCTCTTGAAGGGAGGGGCACCAAATAATTTGCAAGTATATTTCAAAACCACTGCAGGTCACATGGTGCAGAAAGACAGGAGCAGAGCAGAAGAATATTAAAACCTATTGAATTTATAATAGCAAGAATAAAATATATGAATGTTGGAACCTTTGGAGCTCCTTTCTCTCTATTGTCTGCCCAGGAAAACTGATATGGATAAATGTGGAAGAGAGCTGGCCAGTGGATGAAATGGTGATGTAAAGGTGAGCTTTGTGGAAGAGTGGAGAAAAGAGATTGGCACTGAAGTGGGCAGTGAAAGAGCAAGAGGCTTGTGGGAGACTTGATCTCAGAGGCAGCATTTGGATGGTTATGAACAGGCTTTCCTCTTCTTTCAGGGGCACCATAAAGATCAGAATTAATGGTATGACTATTTGGTTTGGAGGCTGTTTCATGAAGTATTACACTGTGGAGAGACTGGATCACATGGGTCCTATTATTTATTCAGGTTACATTCACACTCCCTGTGAATTCTCACCCTATGCAAACTGGCAAGAAAACGCTATTTTAAAAGATTCTTGAACGCTTTTATATCTTTCTTAAGACCTTTGTATACAGCAGTGTTCACATAGTAGGTAGTTAAAATTAGTGAGAAAGACTCAAGCAAAAAGTTTATTTGGATTTCCATATGATTTATAAGCCAAGATGCTATAATCCAAAGAGGCAGGAAAATGATGTAAACTAGAAATAAAAATATTTGTAAGTGACAATGTGTCCAGAATTCTTTGACAGGTTAAGAGAAACAAAAGCAGGATACGAGGAGAGAGTCACACCAGGGTGAGCAGAGAGTTGAGCCGGGGCCGGGGACAAGCATCAAAAGTGTCACTTCCTCTGAGGTCCCAACCCTACTTCCATAAGCTCCACAGCCCACACCACCCTTGGAAGCAAACAGTGAGATGGCAGAACTGATGGGCTGGCCACACCATCTCAAATCTCTTAGCTCCAAAACTGGAGGTGCTCATTAGGACCCTGCATTGTTTCTGCAGGTGATGGATGGTGTAAGGCAAGGCACAGAGATCTAGACTTGTTTCTCCTTCCATAACAATTGTTTCTTGGAAGAGGAAGAAAACTTAGCTGGATTTTATCTCTTTGTGTGGATTTCTGGGGTAGACACCCAGAGGTGTGTGCAGGAGCATGCTCTTTGCGGCCCACATAGAGATTCCAGCAGGTGCTGGAGATTCTGGGGTAGCCTTTCCATGACTGCCAGCCTCTTTTCCCCTGTGTTGCTTTGGCTTGCTGTCTGGCTAAAGGCAGGAGTGGGAGAAACTCACATTCCACAAGACGCTGCCTGGAGCAGAGGCCAAGAGGGTAAGGTTTGTCCAAGGCCTTCCATCTCAGCTTTGCTACCAATTTGTCAGAAAAAAAAAATCATTTGTGCCAATTAGACCCTGGTTAGGAAAGTGTTGTCCTGTCTGGGAGGCAGGTACAGAAGCCAGTTGCAAGGATAGGAGATCAATGAAAGTGACACATTACTTATGCATCCAATTCTTCTCAGCCCTCAATTTACTCTCTGAGACACAGAGAAAATAAGTGTGCTTGCCTTGCTAATGGGTACATGGTTGGCTCTGGGCAATCTATATAGAGCACTTTAGTTCCAAGATGAAATGCACTGAGATATTAGGATTAGTCTCTGCTTTAATGAGTTTCTGACTTGCAGGTTTGAAAAAATTTAGTTCTTTTCTGTATTTCTCCACAAACACAAAACAGTGATTTAATGGTAAAACAACAATGAAAAGAAACCAAGCCATTCTCTCCAAAGTGATTAAAAGGGTACTTCTCCTGACCTGACATAACTTTTCCTCATATGAATTTATTATCTGTATTCACACTCATATTCCACCGGAATGCCTTGGGTCCAGATGGATGGTTGCTTATGGTTAGTATCTATTCTGAGCAGGTAGGCATTCATACTGTTTGGTTGACGCCTGTGGTGGACAGACCTTAAGGTGACTTCTCGCACCCCTGAGTCATATTCTTGTAAAATCTCCTCTCTCTGAGGACAAAAACTGTGACCTGCTTCAAACCAGTGTAATAGAGACCAGGTGATGAGATCTTTGGTTATTGCATCTAACTGCTTCATTCATTGCACAATTAGTCACACACTGTTTTGTGACGCAGAACTTTTTTTTTTTTAAGAGATGGGAGTCTCACTCTGACACCCACGTTGGAGTGCAGTGACATGATCAGAGCTCACTGCAGCCTCAAACTCTTGGGCTCAAGGGATCCTCCTGCCTCAGCCTCCTGAGTAGCTGGGACTAAGGTGCATGCCACCACACCCAGCTATTTTTTATTTTTTGTAGAAACGGAGTCTCACTTTGTGGCCCAAGCTGGTTTCCAACTCCTGGGCTCAAGCGGTCCTCCCACCTTGGCTTATCAAATTGCTGGGATCACAGGTTTGAGCCACCGTGCTTGGAATGTGATGCAAAATTTTATCCAAACCTTGTATTGTTGACGATAGCATCATGCACTTACTATTTTCCCTCTTAACTAGATTTTAAGTCTCTTGAGGGCAAGAACTCTGTTCTTGAAGATTTTTGAAAGCCTGATAGCATATGGAAGTACTTGACACACAGTAAGCACACAGTCATATGTGATTTGGTTTCTGAGCCTTCATTTGTCCAACTAAACCAGATGGGTCTTAGATGAAGATATACCTGGCAAACACTGCATGCCTACTGTGGGCCAGGTTAGCTCCCAGACATGCAGAGAACAAGACAAAAGCTCTGTCCTCAGGAGTTCATGATGGTTCAACCCAATCAACGAAGTCTTGCAATCTCACTTCCTCCTTACCTTGTAGAATTGGAAGATATCCGAAGATTCCTAGAGTTCTTTGTCAATCTGTCAGGATTATAATTCCACAGGTCAGGCAGAGTGTAACCATGAAGCTCTTCAGTGAATTTTTAGTGAATTTTGGGTGATGTTTTAGTTTCCAAATAGAAGAAGCAAAAGACCCTTGTGGTGGTTACCTTCCATCTAAACAAAGAGTGAGCTATAAAGATACTGCTGTCCCTCGGTGGTCCATGGGTGTCCCTGCAAATCTGTGACTCAAGTGGCCATATTCATATTAAGCAGACCAGAGATCAAAACCATATTAGGCATGAACCACTTTTTATTCATAGGCTTACTGAATATATTGAATTAAGAGGCATATAGTTTGTACACCCTATTTACCAAAAAGAGCTAAATATGTATACAGCCTAAAATACATCCACTGTAGTCTGCATACTGTAAAACTTGCTTCTTTACACATAGAAACTATTCTGATTTTACCTAGGTTATGCATTTAAAATACATACAAATGGTACCAAATAGCATATTGGCCTATTTTATCACAATTCTTATACATTCCTGATAATCAAAGGGACTGATAGGGAATGCATAGTTTCCTACTGGAAAAAAAGTAGATTTTGATACAAGCAATGGAATACAGTAAGGATAATAATAACTTGGTTTAGATCTCAGTAGCTTTACAATATGCTTCTTATTTGAATGACATTACAGTTGGTTCTCTTCATTAATAACTGAGATGTTGTTAATTTTCCTGGTCATTCTACCCTCTGCTTGCCTGGCTGAGGCAAAGGAAACCATTATCCTTTTTTCCTTTTCTTCCAGTTTGTTTTTACTTTCCCAAGTTTCCTCCAGAGCCATCTGCCCACTTTGCCATTCCCCTTCCATTGCCACCCAAATCCGGACCACTTTCTAATTGCGTCATTGCATACAACTAGATTATTGTATTCCACTCCAGGAAGCTGTTGAACAGAATCTTTGGCCACTGCCTAATTAAAGAACTTCCTTCCTTCCGCAGCTGCAAAGGAGAGGCTGATACCTCTGCGGAAGAATCAGGAAGCCTAAGAGATTTTCTTTAGGTGGCAGGCAAATAGACTCCCCTCCTGCAGATCTTCATATCCCCTTCATTATACCCCAGGCCAGAGAAATTTCCACCATGAGCATTCCTGACCGCCAAACCTCTGGCATCCCACGCTGATTTCTTTCCTAAAAATACACAGACTCTCACTCCATGGGGAAGAAAAATGCAACTCTGCCATTTCCAGTGTGCTCCCTGAAGGCTGATGATGGCCGAGAGCAATTCATCACCACTCGTGCTTTCAGGTTTTGAATTTTTCCTTCACAGATCTCTTCTTGTTTATCTGGTGGACAATGTGACAAGAACCAGATGTGTCTCAACCTCAACATCCTTCCCATAGCTATGCGGGGGGAGAAATAACCAGACCAGCTAGATATCCTCCTTACAACAACAGAAAACTATTCAAAATTTCTGGACCACTTTCAAGAGTGGGGCCTTGCTTGTAAAAAGAGTGGGGCATGTAATTGCATGTTTGTTCATTGTTAAATGGACCAGTTGATTGAATGATGTCTATTCAGTGTGATTTTTCCTCTGGCTATGCATTTTCTTTTTTTTTTTTTTTTTTTTTTTTTTGAGATGGAGTCTCGCTCTGTCGCCCGGGCTGGAGTGCAGTGGCGTGATCTCGGCTCACTGCAAGCTCCGCCTCCCGGGTTCACGCCATTCTCCTGCCTCAGCCTCTCCGAGTAGCTGGGACTACAGGCGCCCGCCACCACGCCTGGCTAATTTTTTTTGTATTTTTAGTAGAGACGGGGTTTCACCGTGGTCTCGATATCCTGACCTCATGATCCGCCCGCCTCGGCCTCCCAAAGTGCTGGGATTACAAGCGTGAGCCACCGCGCCCGGCCCTGGCTATGCATATTTTATTGCACTTTTTACTTTGTCTCAAGGTGCTGCCAAATTCAAAATCATGCTAGAAATGAAAGTCTTTCTCCGGGAGAGTATAGCAGGGTGTCTGTCTTAGAAAGAAAATACAATGTCTGCCGATCAGAGGGAAAGTTCTTGCTTTGCCAGTCCCTATTGGATAACCATGGCGGGCAATTTATATAGTTTTCATGTCTATTTCCTTCTCTCTGAAATTAGAATAACACCTGCCCTGCAATAAACTTCAGAGCTATTTATGAACAAATGAGGCGAATACTAATGTGCATTGGAAAAATATAAAGCTTTGCTAAATGTGAGGTGGCCTTACCATCCACTGTCCAATAACACAGTGCTCTTCATGTCTAAGATTTATTTTTGGAGTCTTGATAATAGACTCATTCCCGACCCTATGAAGTATGGGGACAAGCCCCCTTTAAGGAAAGGCCTTAAAGCCACATGGCTGCACAGAGGGTTCAGTCCAGGAGCCTAGCCACAGAGTTCATAAAGAAGAAACAAGCTGAGCAGACGACCACCCAGTGGGTGATGGGAGGGAAAGTAGAAGAAAGATCTGCCCCCTCCTTCAAGCTGATCTCCACTGGGGACGGTCCACATATTTCTCTGCTTTGCATTTTTGCTGTTGCTTGGTTGGTTTTTTGTTTTACATTATTACTGGAATAATGCTTCTTGCAGAAATTGTTTAAAACTTCAGGGATTCTTGGGATGGAGCAGTAAGATTAATGAAGCAAAGATTTCGCCACCCTGTGCCAAGAACATCTATGCTCCTTTAGTAAGTTGGCCAGAACAAATATCTCCTCCCACAGCATAGGCGCTCTGTAGACTGCAGGCTTTAGTCTTGTATAAAATAACATTATAAAAAAGGAAAACCCGATTGCAGTTGAGTGGGTCACCCACTTCTCACACCCTACCCATCACCTGTTTAGATCGTTCTTTCACCTCCTAATTCCCCATCTGGGCTCAACAGCTCTCCCCATCCTAAGCCCAGCGTCCTGTGTTTCCTGGTTTCCCAGAATCTGGCAATGTGACCAGAATAGTGAGTGCAGGGGGTCAGTCGCTCATTTACCCTCAGAGGTACAGCTGGGAATGTGATACCTCTCTG
The DNA here is from genome assembly GCF_028878055.3 of Symphalangus syndactylus. NCBI lineage: Eukaryota > Metazoa > Chordata > Mammalia > Primates > Hylobatidae > Symphalangus > Symphalangus syndactylus. The sequence goes on from NC_072438.2 coordinate 32,756,229, forward strand.
CAGTGGCAACACTGTGAAGAGATGCCACCTTGCCATCCCTACAGGTGGCTGGAATTGGGAACATCACTTTGATCTGGCATAGTTGCTGGGACTGTCTAAATATCTCCCACAGTTTGCCAAGTACCCATTTTTCTGCCCAGGTTTGTCTGAGGGGTTCCATGCAACAGAAAGAATAGCTTGCCATCTTTAGGGCTGGAGGAATGGCAGAGCTCTTCCCCTTTCAGCTTCCAATGGGGGGACCTGGGCATTTGTAGCCTGTTCAAAGAAACCAAGAAGGCAAAAAAAAAAAAAAAAAAAAATGCAGAAGAAAAGTAATTTGCACTTAAAAATGAAAACAAACCACTTTTCTCCTGTTTGCTTGGTATTTTGTAGAAGTTTCAAGTAACAACACTACTATGTGTGGGTGAGTTCGTTCATTAAAATCCGTGGTTTCTGAGGCTGGAAGCCTCAGCCTACAGTCCCAGAATGTACCCAAGAGTGCTGATGTAACATCAATGCTTCATTCTCTGAGCGCTATTTATTGTCTCAATCTTCATTGCTTAAAGTCAGGAAACAACAAACACATTCATATTTGTGGCAAAACATCTACCTACTCATGACATGGCAAATACTCATTTTACAATAACAATACAGTGCAATATGATCGTGCTACTTTCATGGCTAGGAATGAAGTTGTTGGGTATCTCTTTCAGAGCTACCCCTAAAGGCATTCACTTTGTATTCTCTGAAGAGAACCAGCTAACCAGGCGGAACATCCACTAAGAATCTTCCACATAACCAGACCCCAGGAGCTTCCCTATTGCCCATACCAGAGAGGCCCATTTGGAAATACACCATCTGTTCTCTTGAGCACAGACCTGGAGTGTGGGGTTCAGCTTGGCTGGCTGCAAAGCTGGCCCCTACTGATCCGCCTGAGATCCCCAGCCTGCACAGGCTGATTCCACTGCCAACACATGGCCCCCAGTGAGTATGTGGGTCCTGGGGGGGTTTCCTTTGGTAAAGTACTGGGAGAGGAAGGAGTCTTCCTATCTGAGTATCTTGGGTTGTGATTTGGTGTGGGCTGCACTGGCAGCTGCAATAGCAACTCAACAAAACGGGACTGTTACACAAGCGGGGCGGAAGGCAGGTGGGCTGGCAGGGAAGTTGGTATTCGATTACTTGAAATATTAAGTTGTCCAGAGGGCAAGGACATGCACAAATCAAAGGGCCACCTCTAGGTTTCAAAGCACGTTGAGATCTGTATAAAGTCCCCTTTGACTTCGTAAAATCTCACTTCAAAAATTTTACCGAATGCTCATCAGACGGAAATAACTGTTTCATGCCTCTAAAGGATGAAATTAAAAGCACCATTCAGTCTTTGGCCTATCTGCTGGTTACCCACAAACTCAATGGGTGGGTTCCGAGAAGCAGATGAGCCATGAAGAGCATCAAACAAGCATTACTGCTCTGGCCACCACCAGGGTCAGCTTTGAACCATAAGAAAGAGGGAAAAACTCCTTTGAGTCGTTCCTGGGCCTACAGCCTGTGCTGGGTCTAGACATGTGTCACCAGAATATTGTCTTTGTGGCAGAGGAAGCAATGTCAAACATTAAATTGTTAACATATCCATGACAAGCATTCATATGAGCCAACAAAATCACCAAGGTTCTGCTATTAAGGAGGATTCAGGAAGACTGGGCATTACTTTCAGGAAACTGGGATGACTCAAAATAGCACTGCTGAGTGTTACAAGATTTTTAAACTAATAATCAGCAAATCTTTTCAGCTGACTTTTGGCTTTAAGAGTTCTTACCAAAAAGATTGCTAAAATGGAATGAGAGGGGCTCAAAGTTTGTTTTTTGTTTTTTGTTTTTGAGACAGAGTCTCGCTCTGTCGCCCAGGCTGGAGTGCAGTGGCGCAATCTCGGCTCGCTGCAAGCTCCGCCTCCCGGGTTCACGCCATTCTCCTGCCTCAGCCTCTCCGAGTAGCTGGGACTACAGGCGCCCGCCACCACGCCCGGCTAATTTTTTTTTTGTATTTTTAGTAGAGACGGGGTTTCACTGTGGTCTCGATCTCCTGACCTCATGATCCGCCCGCCTCGGCCTCCCAAAGTGCTGGGATTACAAGCGTGAGCCACCGCGCCCGGCCAAAGTTTGTTTTTTTATTTCATTATAAGAGCTGTCCCATCTTATCCAATTTTCTTCTCCCTCATTAAAAAGGGGGAAAAAAAGCATATTACATTTCTAGATGATAAGAGTAAATGCTGTACTCTTTTCTCAGAAATTACAGGCTTTAAGATGTTTTTTTAAATGGTAGAATGGGCATGTCATGCAGTTAGCCAATAAATGCAATCCCTGATTAAAATGTGAGTTCTAAAAGTTTGAAAACCTCTAACTATTTCAGTGCTTTTTAATTTCAGAGCTCTGAGCCTGACTTTGATTTGTTTGTTGACTTTTCTTGGTCCTCTCTTGCAAGAGCTAATGCTGCATGTCTTTTAGTTTCACCCACCACACCTTCACAAACTTAAGTCAACAATGATATGTTCAAAAATCTTTGTTTTCCCTTTGAAACTGGATGCAAAAAAGAAATCTCTCCTGTCGGTGGAGACAGCTGTGAATGAACGAGGCGCCTGCACATAAATCTCCTTAAACTTTTTGAATAGCTGCTTCTCTTTATCCCACTGGTATATCTGAGAGAATGTATAGTCACTCCCCAGGGCCAGGTAGTGATTATCTTTAAAAGAAAAGGGCTGCAAGGTCATGGCCCCTCGGGATGGAAGAGCTTGGATCTCCACAAACTGCTTACTGTTCCACTTCATGACCCGGGAGTCCCCGATGAAGCGGGTAAGGGAAAGGTAGAGGGTATTGTGCATTCGGAAGCTCTTCACAGCCAGTACGTCCTCCATGTTGGGGATGTCACCATGGGGGACAAACTTCTTAGAGCTTTTATTCCACTGGAGGATGATGGGGACCTGGGAGCGGCTGGACAGGATGAGATGCGATTTTCCATCGATATCAACAAACTCCGCATCCGTGTCCCTGAACCACTCGTGCAGTGACTGGTAAGAATAGAATCCTTTGCTGTTCCATTTATAAACTGTGGATAGACCAGCCTTCGAGCTGTCTGCGATGACAAAGAACGTCTCGTCGTCGATCTGAAACAGCTCGATGTCATTGGGCTTGGAAATGCGAGAGACCTCTATGTCTTGGAATTTGACAAACTTGGTCCAGCTCTCGTCGTATTTGTAAATGTGAGAGCCGCCGAAGAGCTGGGCTACCACCACAAAGACCTGATCATCGATGAGAATGGCCTTACAGCCCACGATGGACTGACCTGTGCTCCAAAATAAAGGAGAGGAGATTAGTGCAACTACAGCTAAAAACACATCTCCACTTGTACTCTTATACACTGCTGGTGGGAGTGTGAAATGGCACAGCCACTATGGAAAACAGTATGGTGATTCCTTGAAAAATTAAACATGGAATTACCCTATGAACCAGCAATTCCACTTCTTGGTGTATACCCAAAATAACTGAAAGGAGTGACTCAAAGAGATATCTGTACACCTAATGCTATAGACCAAATGTTTGTGCCCTCTCCAAATGCATATGATGAAACCTCATCTCCAGTGTGATGGTATTCGGTAGTGGGGCATTTGCGAGGTGATGAGGTCATGGGAGCAGAGTCCTCAGGAATGGGATTAGTGCCCTTCCAACTCCCTCTGCCCTTTCACCACATAGACACAGCAAAGAGGTGGCCAGCTATGCAGTGGGTTCTTGCCACATACCAAATCTGCCAGTGTCTTGATCTTGGACTTTCCAGCCCCAGAACTATGAGAAATAAATTTCTGTTGCTTATAAGCCACTCGGTCTATGGTATTCTGTTGCAGCAGCCCAAACAGACTAAGTCACTTACAACATCATCCTTCACAATAGCCCAAAGGTGGAAGCAACCCAAGTTGCTTCAATGGATGAAGAGATAGACAAAATGTGGCATATACATAAAATGGAATATTATTCAGCCCTAAAAAGGAAGAAAATTCTGACATATGCTACAACATGGATGGACTTTGAGGGCATTAGGCTAAGTGAAATAGCCAGTCACAAAAAGAGGAATAGTATATGATTCCACTTATATGAGGTACCTAGAGCAGTCAGATGCATAGAGACAGAAAGGAAAGGAGTGGTTTTCAGGGGCTGTGGGATGGGGGAAATGAGGAGTTGTCATTTAATGGCACAGAGCTTCAGTTTTTCAAGATGAAAAGCGCTTGGAGGTTAGTTGTACAACAATGTGAATGTACCTAACGCTACTGACCAGTATACTAAAACATGGTTAAGATAGTACATTTTGTGCTATGTGTATTTTGCCACAATTAAAACAATTTTTTTTTAATTGTTTAAAAATGTGCCTCCATAGAAATGGCCGCGTGAGGTCATCAGGGCCTCTGGAGTCCTCAGAGGCAGGCATACAATTCAGGAAACTCACTAATGTACCAAGGGAATTATCATCATGCTTTTAAATAAAGCTACATTAATTAGCTTGATTTAGCCATTCCACAATGTATACATATTTCAAAACAACATTTTATACACAAATAAATAGATACAATTTTAATTTGTCAGTTAAAAAAATGTGTATCCTTGAAAAAAAAAGTATTTCCTGACTCCATATGGCAGAAGGAGGCAGTTAAACAGGCTTCTCCTGGGGCGGTGGGGGGTCGGGGGGGTAAGGGATGGTGAAAAGGCAGGAGTGAGGTCTCAGAGGGAGGAGAAAAAGATCTCTGAGTGTTCTTGAAGACATTTGGGCTCTTTTGATTTCCAGAGCCAAAGGAAGCCAAGTGGAGGCAGAAAGAGTAGGGTTAAACCTTATGACACAGACCAGGTGGCCCTGCACCTTGTAAGCTTTCTGACCCTGTGCCGGTTAACCCAACTCTCTGTGCTCAAGTTCCTCATTCGTAAAATGAGATTGAAGATGCTGCCAGCACTGATCTTACAAGTGACTGTAAGGATGAAATGAGATCATTCATGGCAAGCGTTTTTAGCATGGAGCACTGGCACCTAGGGGGTGATTGATCATTAGTGGCTATCATTATTGGACAATTGAAGCAATTGTCACGATAATCACAAGCCCTTGCCCCTTAGTGCTTGCCCACAGTGGGCATGCATAAATATCTAAAGGAGCGATAGTCTGATCTAGCTCAGGCGTCATAAAACTAAGACTTTGCAGAGACAGGGGATCATTTTCCGTGGTGACTCTCCTCTCTGGCTCACCTCCCACCATCTCTTCTCACCCTGCACCCAGATGCCCCCCAGACCTCCCCATTCCAGAAGACCAACCACTAAGCAAAGGACCACCTACAAGACCACTGATCCTCCATCTAGATCATTCGATTAAAGGTTATTTCTTTCCTTTAATTTTCTAGGCAATTTGGACCAAAGTGAATTTGGCCAGAATCGCAAATTCTAAGGATGATTCCATTTCTATCCTAAGGATTGGCCTTGGGGGCTGACACTGGGTGGTTTTCAGAGTGGCATTTACTTTTCTCTTTCACCATTCTGGCCTTCCTGCAAGGACCTAATCCCTTTTCCATGTTTAAAACTAATTATTGCATTGTTTTTCCCTGAGGATATGTGTGTTAAATGTTTACCAGAGCAAATTTTGAAAATACTAAGAGGTAAAACTTAAAAAGTGTGTAGGTATGATCAGGCACTATTCTAAGCACTTTACATGCATTTACTTATTTAATCCTTACAACAACTATATGAGGCATATACTATTCTTAGCGTCATCATCATCCCCATTTTATAAAGGGTAAAACTGAGGCACAGAGAAGTTAAGTAATTTATTAAAAGTCACACAGCTAGTATGTGGTAGAGACTGAGATTTAAATTCAGATAATTTGGCCTCAGTCTATACTCTGCTACCAAAGAACCAAAAAGCACAAAGAAGAAAATACAAACCAGTTGTACTATAAAAGTGAAATAACACTTAAGATCTTGATATATTATTTAATTTTTAATCTATGCACATATTCAAATATTCTTTTTTTAAAAACTGGGGTTGATGTTATCCATAGATATTTTATAATCTACTTTTTTTTCACTTGGTGCCCATGCTGTGAACATTTCCTCAGGTTGATGATTCTTCAACAACTTGATATTGACACTACACAGTATCCCATTGCATGGATGCACCATATTTTACTTAATTAACGCTCTACTGTTGGGCATTGCTATTATTTCTAGCTTTTCCTTATTGTAAAATAACATTTCCTTTAAAATATTGTTAAATAACGTTTTGATACCATCTGGCAGTGTTCTCAAGTGTAAGAATTGCTGGGGCAAATGTTGTGCCCATTTTTAAGCTTTTGGGTTTTAACTGCCAAGCTGCTCTTCAAAAGCGGCATTGATTTCCATCCTGCCAGCACTAATTGAGAGTGCGGGCTCCTCGTCCCCTTCTTGAGCACCTGGCTATGGAGGCCACCGACCCCCAGAAGCATCCTAGAGATTTGTCTGTCACAGGCAAAGGACTGTGTGAAACAGAAGGAATTCCTTTCCTGGAGATGCTCTGTAACATACTCTGTCCAGGTTAGCATGGAGTTGTCAGTAGCAGACAAATCACTGTGTGTGTGTGTGCGTGTGTGTGTGTGTATGTGTGTGTGTCTGTATGTGTATGTAGGAAGAGGGATTACAGGTTGGAACATACTTAGCCTGCAGAAATCAAAAGGCGAACAAAATAAACCAAAATTGGGAAAGCCGAGATGAGGCGTAGAGAGAATAAGGGGAAGCGAACTTCAGAGTGAACATGACCATGGGTTCCTCTCTCTCCCCTGAGGCACAGGGACAGCTGGAGCCGTCCCTTTGGCAACATGGTCACCAGGCCTGCAAAGGAGGAAGTGCATGGATTGAGAAAATCCTGCCCTGCCCTTGTCCACTTGGGGACCACCCCATGGCCAAACAAGATGTCAAATGAAGTATGCACAGCACAGGGATGGAGAATGGTCCACATTTACCTCGTGCTTCTTGTAGGCAAGTAGCACCTAGGGCAGTGTCCTTGCCTACCCACGTGTGCTATCGGCCTTTCCCTCATGCCAGGCTCAATGCCAGCTACCGAGAGACAGCTCCTCTCCTCCCTCCATGGAGCGGTCCCCCTTCCTTCTGTAGCACCACCTTCTACCTCCTTCAGGGAAGTCTGCTGGTCTCTGCATTCCCTACGCTCATGCAAGTTGTGGAGCAGTTTTAATGGAAATCAAAAAGGTAGAGTCTGTGGGGGGAAAAGGAGGCTTGCTCCTATTTTACCCCCATTAAATCCTTATAGTATTGGCCAGACACGTTGTCTCACACCTGTAATCCTAACACTTTGGGAGGCCAAGGTGGGTGAATCACCTGAGGTCAGGAGTTCAAGAACTCCATGGCCAACATGGTGAAACCCCGTCTCTACTAAAAATACAAAAATTATCCAGGCATGGTGGTGTGTGCCTGTAATCCCAGATACTCAGGAGGCTGAGGCCAGAAAATCGCTTGAATCTGGAAGGTGGAGGTTGCAGTGAGCCGAGATCACACCACTGCACTCCAGCCTGGGCGACAAGAGTGAGACTCTGTCTCAAAAAAAAAAAAAAAAAAAAATCCTTATAGTATTTCCCTAAGTCCAGTACTATGCTGATCCCATTTTACAGATAAAGTGGAAATTCCTAAAATCTCCACTTTACAGATGAAAGGGGCTCATGCACATTAAATCACTTGGCCATGGCCACCAGCTAGTAAAGGCTGGAGCCAGGATGGTCAAAAGCCAGTCTGATGTTGGAACTCATTTCTTGGGCTTGGTGGTGCAAAGAGGAGCTGGGTGGGCTTCATGTCATGGCTGCCGAGCTATGGGATGATTCAGACTTGGAGACTGAGGGGCTGAGGAATCTTTGGAAACTAACAAGGTCCAGCAGGGCTCTGGCCCCAGCCACACTCACTCGGATCGCACTGACTTCCTCCCCACCAGCTCTGTGGCCTCCGTTGGGTCCAGGCCATGCTTGCTTGCCTGGATTCTGAATTCTTGCCATAGCCTCTTAGCTAGCCACTGTGCTTCGACCTTTCTGCCCTCACTCCAAAAGGCTATGTTTGACCCGGTAGCTGGACACAATCCAGCCTCTTAGCCAGGTACCTGCATCCTCCTGCCGCTGCACAAAACCCTCCATGGCTTTGCAGGACATTCAGAGGAAAAGCCAAGTCCTTCCTAGGACCTGTGAGACTCCATGATGAGCCTTTCTGACTTTGGACTCATCAACTGCAACTCCCCCCTGGCTCATCTGGCTCATGCCAAACCATCCCCCTGGATGTTCTTCAAACAGGAAAGATGCTCTCCTGCCTCTACCTTTGGACTTGCTGCTCCCTTTGCCTGGAATGCTCTCCCCCCTCTTCATGGGAACCAATCCCTGCAATCCCACAGGTCTTATTCAAGTAGCACCTTCTTGATGAGGCCTCTCCTGGACCCTCTACCCAAGCCTTCAAATCCTCCCACACACAGTACTCCACATCTTCCTTCTTCACTTTATTTCCCCTCCTTAGTACCTTTCTGTCTGATGTGTTTTTTTAAATACTACAATTAATTTTACAATAATTATTACAATACGAATATTCTTCCTATTGTCTCTTTCTCCCATTAGAATGAGAACTCCTGAGGGCAGAGGTTTTTTTGTTTTGTTTTGTTTTTTTGAGATGGAGTCTCACTCTGTCGCCCAGGCTGGAGTGCAGTGGCATGATCTTGGCTTGCTGCAACCTCTGCCTCCCGGGTTCAAGCAATTCTTCTGCCTCAGCCTCCTGAGTAGCTGGGACTACAGGCGCCTGCCACCACGCCCAGCTAATTTTTGTATTATTAGTAGAGACGGGGTTTCACCATATTGGCCAGGTTGATCTCAAACTCCTGACCTCGTGATCCACCTGCCTTGGCCTCCCAAACTGCTGGGATAACAGGCATGAGCCACCATGCCTGGCCAGAGTTTTATCTAGTTTATTCACTGCTGTTTCCCCAGCACCAAGAACATGCCTGGCTCAGAATAAGTGTTCAAGAAATCTTTGAGAACGAATGAATAGATTTAAGAATGCCACCAGCTGCAGTATATCAGAAGGGCAGGAGTTCAAGACCAGCCTGGCCAACATAGTGAAACCCTGTCTCTACTAAAAATTAAAAAATTAGCCGGGTGTGGTAGCAGGTGCCTGTAGTTCCAACTACTCAGGAGGCTGAGGCAGGAGAATCGCTTGAACCCAGGAGGTGGAGGTTGCAGTGAGCCGAGACTGTGCCACTGCACTCTAGCCTAGGCAACAGAGCGAGACTCCATCTCGAAAAAAAAAAGGAAAAGAAAAAAGAAAGACAGGGCTGTCCTACCAAGGTCAACCTGGGACAGAAAACCAGTAGGGTACAACCATGAGAAAACCCGGGCTCAGCCCTGAATAAACAGTGGGTGACTGGACACGCCTAAGCCTTGACCTCATCATTTGTAAGGTTTTGAAAAGGATGGCAGCTTGGAGAAGCGCCCACTCTGTGCACTCAATCCTCATAGCATCCACCTGAGGCACATCCACTCCCCATTTCCCAGATGAGAAAACCAAGCCTCAAAGGCACGCGTTCTTCCTAGACCACGGCAGAGCTGGGAGTACAATCCATGTGCATCAGTTTTCAAAACCTGAACTCTTTCTAGTATGTATGCCTCCTCTCTCTAAAGAAGAGCGCTTTTGTCCTCTAACCTATGGGCAGGTGTAACTCCAAGGGCTGTTATGAGCTTCCAATGGGATAAACTAGGCCCTGGCGCCTCAGAGGCTCACTGTCAACATCGGCATTGGAACTTGTTCAAGAGCAAAGCTCAGCCAGGAACGGTGGCTCAAGCCTATAATCCCAGCACTTTGGGAGGCCAAGGCAGGAGGATCCCTTGAGCTCAAGAGTTTGAGACCAGCCTGGGCATCATTGCGAGACCCTGTCTCTACAAAACATAAAAAATTAGCTGGGTGCAGTGGTGTGTGCCTATAGTCCCAGCTACTTGGGAGGCTGGGGCAGGAGGATCCCTTGAGCCCGGAGTTCCAGGTTGCAATGAGGCAAGATTACATCACTGCACTCCAGCCTGGGTGACAGAGTAAGAGGCTGTCTCAAAAAAAAAAAAAAAAAATCCAAAAAAAACAAAAAACAAAAAACAGCAAAGCTTCACTCTGTTCCCATCTCCTACCAGAGAGGAGGAGAAAAGGCAGAGAGGCCAGCTCATCCTCCCCTCCTATATCTTCCATGTCAGGATAAAGGGGGAAGCACAAAACCACGTGGACAGGGACTCACTTCCTCATCTCTCTTGTTCTTGGCTTCCACAGCAGGTTCACCTGTGCTACTCTGTGCTGAGTCTGCACTTCCAAGAGCGTTACTCTCCGGAAGGTGAGCTCAGCACAGGGAGGCCAGATGGCCCGACGGTGGCCAGCTCATCTGAAATGGCATCCCCGGAGCATCCGATGTACATCTCACACCGAGATACACTGTGAGATAAGGCTCATTAGCAGCTCTCCCTGCCTCCCCACACCCCTGTACCTTCTGGGAAGCCACTTGGTGCTTGGGAGACTCTTAGGAGCCTCCCAACCCAGAAATTCTTGCTTCTTGCTACAACAGTAAAACGCTGCTCTAAGGCCACTTCAGGAACCTCTCAAGGAAACCCTCTCTTGGGGTGATAATCAGACCTTTGTGGTACTGTTTACACAGTATTGTTATCAGATTGCACGTTGATAAATGAGGAGTCGTTCAAAGGTTATTTCAAAAGCAAGTAGACAGTCCACATTTAGTAGAGCTAAGGCACTGGGATCCCATGATGGCACTGAAAGAAGCGTTAACTAATTCATATCCCAAATGCCTAATTTAGGGATCCATTTATTCTTATTTCGTATGTACTTACTAAAAGAAAGCAGTGATCACTAGGACTTAGCAAAGGGCACTAGGAACAAACTATAGGGTATGTGTGTGTGTGTGTTTGTTAGCATATTAGTTAACAATCAACTTAATGAAAGTCAAAGCATCATTTAGCTGCTACAAAGCTGGTGCAGATTTGGGCTCCCATACTGCTCAGGACAAGGGATTCTCAGTGTGACTTCTCACCACTACCAGAAAATGCCTCCCACCACGTGCAACCCGTGAATGATCATCAATAATAAGCAGGGTCACTACCTGAGGTTTCCACTCTCCCAGTAATGGACCACACCAAGACAAAGACTGGAGACACCCAGAGGGTAGGCTCTAACCAGGTTAGAGAGCCGAGCTCTCCCTCAATACAGAGGACATTCCTCCTCCCACGGGCTTGCGGCAATGCCGAAATTAGTTCAACACATCTGATCAAAGCCACAACACACCTGTAATGTTGTCATAGCTCCGGAAATTCATTTCGATGTGGTCCCACTCCAGCACCATGCAGTTCTCCATGCTGGGCTGCGCGATGGCCACGTACACATCATTCTTGGAGTAGAACGTATCCACTGAAACCGACTGGTAGGGTAAAGTCTGATGAACAACAAAATCTGGGAATGGGGTTTAAAAAGAAAAGGGTTCATAAAATCTCCTGCAGGGATTATCAACCACCATCACCTTTCCGTCATCCCATCAGCTCTGAAAAGGACTGGGGAGGAGGAGGAGGACAGGAGAGATGCAACACAAACATCACAGCGTATTTTACTCTGGGACATTCCAGAAAGAGTCCTGGCTTGCACAGGATTATCAGACAGAATGCACAGCTTCTAGTACAGCTTCCTGTGGAGAAACAGCTTCCCGAGTTCGGCTAAAGGATCTCAGAGTTTTAAACATATTTGGTGAGACTTGGCTTTCAAAGTGGTGAGACGGACAGGACGCTGCACAGCAACATTCTCAAAACTGCCATGCAAATCACTCTGTGACAAGCGGGGGCCGCGGTCCAGTGAGTTTGGAAAATGCTGTACTTCCAGCTCTCTCAGAACAGCCCCTGTAGGGAAGAAGTCTGTTTTTTGTTTGATGTGGTGCTTCTCAAACTTACCTGACCCTTTATCTGCAGTTCTTATAAACCCTAGCTTAGGATTACCTGTCAGCAGACAACCCCACTGCACGTTCAGAATGAATGGTACACTCCCCAAATGGCACACTGAACATTGGAAACCAAACCAAACCCTCTGCTACAGTCTCAAGGGTATTATGGTTCCTACCCACTTAGCCTAGCACAAAGTGAGTGCTCAATACATGTTACCTTTTAGAGGTGCCCCTCCTGTCATTCTGGGGGCAGAGTAGGTGCTTACTGAATACTGATTGGCTAAACCAGTGTGAGTGGACTGGCCTTGCTTCTCAGCCCACTCTAAAGACTACAGGGGAGGGGATGGAGGCTGAGTGGTGCATGAAGATGTGGGGAGAAGGAGAAGAAAAGAAGAGGCTGCCTCTGCAGCCCAACAGGCAGGAGGTGACTGAGGGAGAGTGTGGACAAGTGGCTCTAGTGGACGGGGAACCTTCCCATCCCCAAGTCCAGAGCAGGACATCCTGGTGAAGGGCTGGGGCTCGGAGATAAGACAAACTGGGCTTCTGATTCAGGATTATTTCAAAAGCAAGTAGATCGTCCATATTTAGTAGGGCTAAGGCACTGGGATCCCATGACGGCACTGAAAGAAGCACTTTTAGTTACATGACCTTTGACAAGACAATTGAGCCTCAGGTTCTTTTTTCACCTGTAAAATGAAGGTGGTGTCTATTTCATGAGGTTGCCGTAAAGACTATATGCAAGCGTACATGTAAGTATATACTGCAGTGCTATGGTGATCACTCAGTACTTGACGTACGCAACAATGATAGTATTCAGTTGCCTACTTGAAGACTTAGGGAAGAGTCACGGCTCTCCCTCAATCCCCTCCCACCGCCAAAATAATAGTTGCTTGGTCAAAGATAAATAAACAGAAAAAAGTGAACCTCTGTTCACTCCTGTTGGCACTGGCAGTGCCAACAGTGTAGAAGCCAGAAAGCATGTGTTCACTGCACAAGACTTTGCTGGTTTCTGTGTTCACACGTAGACAGAGAAAGGGGAAATGGCAGCAGTCATCATGTGCTCCCTCTTCTAGGGATATAAAAGGACTTGGAGAATACAGCTGCTTTCTTTTAATTACAACCAAGATGGCTATAAACTCCTCTCCTACATCTCCGGTTGCATTCGACTAATCCGAGTCTGCCAAAGGTTCTAAGCACTCCCATGATGCCCATAACTCACTCACCTCCTCCCTCCCATTAGCCTCCCTACTGCACTCTGAATTCTCAGAAACATGAGCATTTGCTTAAAAAGGCAGGCTGTTTAAAGTGTAGACTAGAAAGTTTCCGTTTTTACTGAAGAATCCCAGGATGAAAAGGAGCTGTCACAGTGCAGAGCATTTTACAAATCTAGCCTTTCGTAGCCCTGTTTTAATCTATTTTCCCCATACAGTGGTTTCACAATATTTTCTATATACTATCTGGCATAACACAGATTGTTAAATCATCTGAATTACAAATCTAACTCTTAGTAGAAGACCCCACCCCACCCCCCAAAAAAAGGGAGGAGAAGGAGGAAGAAGAGGAAGAGAAAGAAAAAAGAAGAACGAGGCCAGGCAAGATAGGCAAGATGGCTTGTGCCTGTAATCCTGGCAGCTTGGGAGGCCAAGGCAGGAGGACTGCTTGAGGCCAGGAGTTTGAGACCAGTCTAGCTGACATAGCAAGACCTTCTCTTTACTAAAAATTAAAAAAATTAGCCAAGCATGATGGCGCATGCCTGTAGTCCCACCGCACTGGAAGCTGAGGTGGAAGGATCAATTGAGCCCAGGAGTCTGAGGTTGCAGTGAGCTATGATTGTGCCACTGCACTCTAGAGAATGAAAAGAAAATGATTGATGCATATATGTTTGTGGGTATCAGAGAAGAGGACCAGAGGAATTTAAATATCTTCTCCCACCCCCAGTTAAATTTACTTCTCACAAACAGCAAAAGCACGTTCTTGTGGAAAGATCTCAGAAATACACATATTGATGTGACATCAATTTACTAGTGTTAAAATATTAATGGCACTCTGCAAAAAGAACTGCCACTTCCATTCACACTGGATTAAGTTCATGATGTCAGTGGGACTTACAATTTAGGCCTTTCTCCCAGTGGAATCAACAGATTTTTACATAGCTATTTATAGCACTTGCAGAAAATAAATTATACATGATGCCGATCCTGCTGGGAGAGAAACTGCACATTAATGCATTATTTCTCTTTGCATTTTCATCAGCCCTGAAAAGGGGAAGCTAACAGGACAATTAGGATGCAAAATTCACTTCCTCTAAGGAATTTAGTGAACTACCCACCTAACACAAGGAATCATCGGTAGGTAACAGGGACTTTTGAGGTGGTTAAAAATAGACTTGAAGGGGAGGGTTCAAGAGCTGATTGATCTAAAGACCTGAGACAGCCCAATGGTGGCTTTGTGGTATCAATTACACCCCTTGGCCAAGGAATAGAATGGTAACAGTACTTTCCACTGTCTGGGAAAAAACAGTGAGACAGGAGAAAACTCACCCCTTTTCTGAAAATTTGAGTTGAAAAGGAAAACAACCGTATCCAGAAAATGTGCTTCTTTCTAAACCTTTGGCAAGAATACGATAACTGTACCATGAACTCTCGAATTTGACTTTCCATTTTCCCTCCATTCTCATTTGTTCCCCCCACCCCACGCCCCTACTCCCCATCTAGCTTTTAATGAAGCAACAGAGGCTGAGGTTTGATCTGAACAGAAGATATGAACCCCGAACACTCAACAATTTGTTGACATAGTTCTTACATGGCAGGACCTATATTTGGGGGTGGGTCACAACTTTGTTGCACCATTTTTTTCCCCATGGAAGAAACTATCAAAAAAAGCCTCATCTCTGTTTGTGAGTCTTGAAGGGATAAAACCATAGCAAAGCCAGAATTATCATCTCCCTCTCACCAGAAAGCCTAGCGCTGACTTTCTAAAGTTTAGTAGGAAGCTTGTTCGTGAAGACAAATACTGCATAAGACAGAGAAGGCTCTAAAATGTGTTAAGGCCTCTTGCTGCTCCATGTTGGGATGAGGACAGGTTACCTCAGTTCCAAGCTACCACCATTCCAATAACAATTCTCAGAGCCTGGATCACTTTCATAACCATCCCCAGGGCCCTAAGTTCAGAAAATATGCTTTCTTGTAGAAATTATTTCCTATTCCCACGGCCCTCTAGCCCATTACTTCCATCAGAGATTAGCTAAGTTTCTCCACACTATGGCCAGGTGTGAAGACAACAATGGAAAATCTGCAAATTTCACCTTGGCGTTTCAAGAACTCTCCAGAGAAAATGGAGAAAAGGTAGTGAGAAGTCTCAGTGAGCTTTGGTTTAGCTTTGGTTTAATTCAATTTAATTTAATTTAGCATTTAATGCCAAATAGTCTTGAATGCCCAACCTTTTGGTGCAAATGTTATTGACTATGACCTCTGATTTATTGCCCTTGCCCTAAAATACAATAAATTAACCTCCTGGTGGCCTCAGCTGACTCTGGGGCACCTGCCAATTACACAGCTGAATAAGCCCGTATTTGATGATGAAAGGAAAAGTCATTTCTGTGAGATTTCAGGTTGTCTATCAGAAAAGAATAGAACTTGCAGGGTCCCTTATTTACAAACAAAGACACCTAGAAATGATCTTTACTTTGAGGGTTTTTGTTTATTTGTTGGAAGGTGGTAGCGGGGACTGGCCTAAATGTGGTATTTTGTTCTTGGAGTTTTGGTGTCTTTTGAGTTCCTGTAACTATTTTCTGTTTCTTATTCCTGCTGCTTCTCCTGACATGACTTGAGGCTTTGTAGATATCAGCTCTCAGTCTGAATGTTTATTTTTATAAATCGGGTAAGCAGGTTTCATACAGTGGCCTGATCATCTCTCTGGCTTTAGAAGCTGTAGAAACCCCACCTAAGCCTTTCCCATGGAGATACTCACCAATACCTTTGGCCCCATGTTGTGACAGTGGAGGCAGTTAGTATTTTGGTTTTATCTTATAACCTGAAAAATGTATAAACTGAAAGTTTGTGGCAGGCCCTGGAAAACAAAATCAAACTTTCTTTACATCTTTCCCTCAATATGAGTTGTTTCCTTTTGATAACTAGTTGTTAACTTTTATTTTCTATTTTGCCATTGGTTATAATTTACCTAGTTATCTCTTCTTACATGGGACTCTGAAAGTCGTTTGTGGGTTTAAAAGTCTGGTGTTTGGGCCAGGCGCAGTGGTTCATACCTGTAATCCCAGCACTTTGGGAGGCCGAGGTGGGTGGATGATGAGGTCAGGAGATCGAGACCATCCTGGCCAACATGGCGAAACCCCGTCTCTACTAAAAATACAAAAATTAGCCGGGTGTGGTGGTGCACACCTGAAATCTCAGCTACTCAGGAGGCTGAGGCAGGAGAATCGCTTGAACCCAGGAGGTGGAGGTTGCAGTGAGTCGAGATCATGCCACTGCACTCCAGCCTAGGTGAAGAGTGAGAATCTGCCTCAAAAAAAAAAAAAAAAAAAAAAAAAAATTCTGGTGTTTGTTAGTTAAATGTCCAATGAACATCTGCCTAAAGCAAGAGAACAGTCTCAACTGAGTAATTTAGGCCACCCTGCACTGGCCTTCTACGAAACCTAGACGGATTTGAAAATGTTCTCCTGCCAAACCCACAAGTTTATACTTTGACTTAAGAAAATGAAACCCTTAGAGAAATTTGAATTTTGTAAAGAAGAAAAAATAAAGCCAGGGCAGTTAACAAAAATTCTCCCAGACTTTTGAGATATTTTCCTTACCACATCGATTCATTTCTTTAGAATGTTTAAAATTTCTCTAAAACAATTTTGATAAACAGTTCTATATTCACTTTTCCCCACTCTCTGTTGACAGTCTAAAAGAAAGACAAAGAGATTATTCTAAATATCCGTGTCTGATGAGATAGGCTCTGAATACCTGTAGTTGTGCATTCATAGTCAAAGCTGGTCACATCATTTAGCTTCTTTTCCTGATACTCTGGTGGACCAATACACAGCACATCGGAAACGGTGGAATTTGTCATCTTCAACCACAGGTATAGCCACTTGGCTTTGCAGTCACATTCAAATTTATTACCCCTCAAATCTCTAAAAATCAAAATAAAACACAAACACATACAAAGAGAAATAGATGTATCTGACATGTTTTGGTAGTAACACGAAACTCCAGAATTATTAACATCCTGATATATTTAAAATCCCCTAAAAATGGAGTTTAAAAATTTTTGTAATTAATGCCTCCTGTTTCTTGTATCTATCATTGACTTTATTTAATACTCCTCAGCACCCTGGAATTTAACTGCATAACTGTATAATGTTCAGAGAGCTCTCAGCGAGGACATATCATCTCTCCAAATGCTCCTGTCTCCACGCCATGCTGGAAATGGGAGACATATGACAGAAGAGCAGCCCCCAACAGAGGTTCTCATAAACATAAAGAGGATATTGTAGCAAGACAGTTTTCACAAACACAATTGAAACTTCAAGCTCTTGTTAAAACTACATTCAGTAGGCCAGGCACGGTGGCTCATGCCTGTAATTCTAGGACTTTGGGAGGCCAAGGCAGGCAGATCACCTGAGATTAGCAGTTCGAGACTAGCCTGGCCAACATGGTGAAACCCTGTCTCTACTAAAAATACAAAAATTAGCTGGGGGTAGTGGCGTGCGCCTGTAGTCCCAGCTACTCAAGAGGCTGAGGCAGGAGAATCACTTGAACCCAGGAGGCAGAGGTTGTAGTGAGTCGAGATCATGCCACTTCACTCCAGCCTGGGCAACAGAGCAAGACTCCATCTAAAAAAAAAAAAAAAAACTATGTCCAGTAAGAAGCAATGCTAGAAGATAAAGCAGGTGAACGTGCCATCTCAGGGAGGTGACCTCCCACCCAGCAAGTGTGATTTACCATTGGCCTCATGGTGCTAAGTATAAAATGGCAAAATCCAACACAATACAAACTGTAGGCTATTTCCCAGGATACACTACTTTTTTATAGATTTTTAGCCACAGCATAAAAGAAATGCATAAAAGAAAGGTGAAAGGGGATTGAAAGACATGATTAACCAGGGCACAATGACAAGCACACATAAACTAAATTTCATTACTTACAGTTCAATCAGAGAGTCTAAATCACTGAAGACATCCCTTGGTAGTGCTTTTATGTGGTTATTGGCCAAAGAACTAGAACAAGAAAGTCACATTGCAATGTGGTTATTATCTCATGCCCTGTCACTCTCAATTCCCTTCAGATAAAGCTATTGACTTACAGCACAGCTTTGGTCATCAATACTGAGATAGAGAAATGAGTTTAGTTATGTAAATATAACATAAGAGATGCTGGATTATAATACAAATTTTCTTTTATTTTTTTTAACAAAAAGCACTTTTTAAGCTCTTTACGTATATTTGTGCAACCTCAGATGGCTTCCCATGTTTCTTGGAATCAAAGCCAAAGTTCCTTCAGTGGCATGCAAGACCTTTTATTGCCTGGCTACCTCCACTCTTGCTTACCTAGGAGACCCCATCTCATCGGTCTCCAACTACTCAGTGGATCTCTGATCTAGCCACACTGGCCTCCTTGCTATTCCTCCAACAAGTGAGGCATGCTCCTACCCTCCAGGCCTCTGAACTTGGTCATCTGCCTGGAATGTTCTTTCCCCAGCTATCCATTTGGCATTCCATTGCCTCCTTTGGGTCTGTCCTCAAGTATCACCACCTTCTCAGGCCTCTGCACATCTCCCTTCCCTGCACCGCCATCATTTGGCACACTACATATTTTAATTATCTATTTGTTTACTGGCTGTGTATTCCCCCTCTACATAAGCCACATGAGGACAGAGATTATTGTCTGTCTGTCCACTGCTGTATCCCCAGTTCCTAGAACAGTGCCTGGCACACAGCAGGTACTCAGTATATCTTTGCTGAATTAATCTATTAAGCACCAAAGTGAGAGTGATAAAAGAAGATTTACAGTCTTGTCCCAAGAAGTTCCCTAATGGTCCATCTAAGTGAATTCTATTACTCGTGACTCTAAGAAAGGACTCAGTCAATACTCCTTTACATAAAGAGACTAAGCTCTAACCTTTAAGAATAACATAATAAAATCTCAACCAACCAGAATGTGTAGGGAATGATTGACTATGATCAATTTCATTTTCACATTAATAAAGGTCGACCCAAAACCATTTTGCATTTTTGCTCATGGTGTTAAAGATCATTCTAAGATGTCTTAGTCCACACCCCACCTCCAGGAAATAGACTAGAATGCACAGCATCAACTCTTTCTCCGATGATTCAGGATTTTGCAGTGCCCTGTCATCATCCTGTGAAGATGAATGTCCATGGTGCAGGGCTGTTGATGTAGAAAGATGTGGAATGTTGAAATGATGTACACTGAGTTTGTGATTTCCCCAGGCACTGCACTCTAATGTGAGTCAGCCAAGAAACTGATGCCTACTTTTGTTTTCTTTTACACATATGAATGCAAACAGCAAAACATATAAATGACAAACATGTAAGCGATTCAGCCCCAACCGATTTAAGGTATCTATGCAATGTGTCTTCTGTATAATCATAACGACCCATCCCAGAGAGATGAATTAAAGAAATGAGTCTTCCTACCTAGAGTCGGTTAGCTGGGCATAGTAGAAAGCTTGAAGCCCGAATATTCTTGCTTCAAGACACCAAGTTAATATGCGGAGACCCATAGTTTCTGAATTATGCCCCTTTCCATCTAGGTAACCACAAATGGATTTCTAAATGACGTATTTGTACATTTTTAACTGTGTTGGAAAATAGACTGAATATGTAATCAGACTGAAGCTACTCTGAAAGAGATATTGGAAATTTTAAAAAGGGGGTTGTTCATTTTGATTGTTTTTCCTGGTCGATGGTCACTTTTTCTGGAAAGTAAAGTACAACAGTGTTTTAGCTAATTAACATTATTAGCTAAAAACTTCAGCTAATTGAAAGTTATTGTATTGACATGATAAGTATACATGGAATGGTCAAAGCCAAAAAAAAAGCAGAGTGTTTAGCAACGTTCCAAGTGTTCAATTTAGATTTCAGAAAGCAGAATTATTTAGATGGATTATTCACCCCACTCACAGTAAGTGCTTAACACCTGCCTTTCCACTTCATTTTGTCTACAAATCATGGCACTTACTTTATTTCTAAAACTATTTAACAGCTCTCTATCCCTTGGGCTTCATGGGACTGCTGGAAACAAATGCTCTAGATTTTAGTTACAGATTGGCACAGCTCCTTCAATGCTTTGAAACCTGATCTATGTCTCTTTTCCTATGCATGTGAGTCTGTAAGCACTGGAAAAGTTCATAAAAGATAAAAATCAGCTGCTTAACTTCAACAAGCAAATTCCAAATAGGAACTTCCGTAAGCATGGGGATGAACTTTAGAGACCTGGTATCTTCTCTTTGCTTAGAGGTTTTTAAAAGCAGAGGGAGGTGAATTGATTCATTCTTTAAACCATATATTAAATGCTTGAATTACTAAATACATCTCCAGCCTAGAGGAGTCAACTTTAAAAGTCTCCTGGCCAGGCACGGTGGCTCAGGCCTGTAATCCCAGCACTTTGGGAGGCCAAGACAGGCAGATCCTGAGGTCAGGAGAACGAGACCATCCTGGCTAACACGGTGAAACCCCGTCTCTACTAAAAATACAAAAAATTAGCCAGGCATGGTGGCACGCGCCTGTAGTCCCAGCTACTCGGGAGGCTGAGGCAGGAGAATCACTTGAACTCGTGAGGCAGAGGTTGCAGTGAGCCGAGATCACGCCACTGCACTCCAGCCTAGGTGACAAAGAGAGACTCCATCTCAAAAAAAAAAAAAAAAAAATAGCCACCTGACTTGTCCAGAAGTAGAGCACATATGGGAAATCCAACTCCATTAAGAAGCCATCCATCAATTAGCAAATCAGAAAGTACGTCCTGCTGGCTTAGCCCTGTACTAGACACTGGCGGAAGAACAAAGCTAAGGGAAGATCACTAAATGTCCTGCCCTGCAAGAGCTTCCAACGTGCTGGCAGACAAAACAAACACCCAGGCAACAGCACCAACCAGTATGGCCACTGTAGACAGTGAAGTGCTGGCTGCATGAAGCCAATGGCAAGAGGGAAGAGGAAGATGGAGAATGGCTTAACTGGGGAGATAGAACTTAACCTGGACTTTGAAAGAAAAGGCAGATGCCAAGAGACCAAGGGCAGAAGAAACAGCATCCCGGGCAAGGGAAAGGATGTGAGGAAAAGCAGTAGGATGAGGTGGGGGAGCATCGAGTGCTTGATGTTCTGAGGACACTCAGAGAAACGAGGTTAGAGAACTGAGGAGAGGCTTGACTTGTAGGCTTGACCGCAGGGTGGTCCTACTCACTGGGATGAGCTGATTCTTCTCTAACACATTCCGTGCTCTGTGGACTCAAGTGCAGGACTCCCTCACTCCCTCTGTGTTTGTGTTCTCTGTGCATAATACCACAGAAAAGGAGGTGCCTCTTGCACACATGTACACATGATAACACATGAAACAAACACATAAGCATGCACATAGGAACACAGTTATGTACACTCATGTATATAAGTCCATGCATCCAAGGACACTTTGTATACCTGCACAAAGATATGCAAATACCCGTGCATGATACCTGCTTGTTCACACCCTCCTGCTGATGGAAGAACAGCAGCCATCTGAGCAAATGAAAGTTGCCATCTGGGCTAACTCAGCCCATCACATGGGCTTTGCTTCAGGTTTATAATCTGCCCAGAGCTTTTGCTCAAATACAAAGCCCTAATTCCTGACTTCTGGGAACCAGACTCATCTGGCCACAGCTGTTCCTCTTCAGACACCCACAGCTGTCTCCTTAGCAGACTCTGTCTGGCCACCCAAACTGCCAAAGATACTTGACGGGCCATGGAGGAAATTGGGACTTCTTAATGCGTGGAGGGAAGGAATGATGTTGATGATGACGATGATGATGATGATGACGACGACGACGACGACGCCGGCTATGCCTTGAGCATTTACCATGGGTAATGGGCTAGATGCTTTGCAAGCAAGCATTAACCCTTTATGTACAGCAACCCTATGAAATCAGTATAGTTATCCCTATTTTAAGGAGGAGGAAATTGATCTCAGAAAGTTAAGCAATATTAATAAATCATGGCCTTGAGATTTAAACCCAAGCCTATATGACTCCAAGCCCACAATTGTAGCCTCTACAGGAATCTGGGGATTTGACACTTAGGTTGAATCTGAAAAACAATAAAGGCTTTTATAGGAAGAAATGAAGACCTAGGACATTCTCCAGTACCAACTATGCTGACACAGATGTTTGGGCCTCCCACATCTGCTCTCTCATCTCCTTGCCCCACAGGCTTTAACTTACGCAGAGCCTCTACTTGTGGGCGTTCCAGACTCAAGTGCTTGCTCAGCCTATTGACAACCCCCTTTGCCACTATCGGGGCTTGATGTGAATGGTTTCCTCATTAGATGACTATGTCCACACTGTACCAGTCAGGGTTACACATGCTGAAGGTACTACCATCCCTGCCCAACACTTCCAGTCAAAACCCTCCAATTTTCCCAATTGTCTTTATGGCGGGCAGGCTGACTACAGAGATGAGATATGTTATCTTACTCAAACTCAAAATATCTATCATGCAAATGAGACCTGGTTCCTGGCTAACGAATTACTCCTACCAAGACAATGAGTATTTTTACATTTTCATAAACACAGCCGCTATTTTTTCTAGTTTTATAAATTTTATGCATTTGCTAAGTGTGTGTACTTGCTTCATTTTTATATGCCAGTTTCAAATCAATTTCTTTATCTCCAGAAAGCTCTTAAAGAACCAGAGAGCTTAGTTGAAACCACAGATTAATCCAATATAAAAGAAAAAGTGATTTGCATTCAAATGAGAGGAACCATGAAAATGTCTCTATTCCACTTTGTCCTAATTCTGATCCAACATTCCACCTAGTCATCTAAGCCTTGGTTCCAAAATCTGTAAAATGGGGACTCACAGATTATTATGAAAGATGAAGAAGAGAAGGCTCACTAAGCACCCAGCCCTGTGCCTGGTGCCAAGCAGGTATAAGACCCACAATAATTTCCTTCCCAGCCAGGTGCAGTGGCTCACGCCTGTAATCTCAGCACTTTGGGAGGCCGAGGCAGGTGGATCACTTGAGATCAGGAGTTCGAGACTAGCCTGGCCAACATAGTGAGGCCCCGTCTCTACTAAAAATACAAAAATTAGTCAGGCGTAGTGGTGTGTACCTGTAATCCCAGCTACTCAGGAGGCTGAGGCATGAGAATGGTTTGAACCCAGGAGGCAGAGGCTGCAGTGAGCCGAGATCATGCCACTGCACTCCAGCCTAGATGACAGAGTGAGACTTCGCCTCAAAAAAAAAAAAAAATTTCTTCTCATCTCCTCCATCAAGCAACACAAGTCCCTCACACCCCAGGATGCTCCTTAATTCCCACACAGTCATGTGGCCTATAACTGCAATTCAGGTTGATAGAGATGATAATAAAGACAAGTATGTGCGTACTCACAATGAGCCAGTGTCTGACTGTCAACATAGAAACCTCTTGAGTAATCTAGAAATTCGTTTCCTTCAGGGACTGTTACAGCCAAGAAACAGAGAGGCTCCAGGAAACAAATCTTACTCCACATATTAGAGGACTTTCGATACTTTTCATAGGACTTACAGGTGAGTCAGGTCACGGAGGCCACGAAAGGCATTTCTCGAAATGGTTTCTATTTTGTTCCCTTCAATGAACCTAAGAGGAAAAGTTGTATAATTAAAATGAATTTTCTCTCCTTAGTATCCCTAAAAAAACTATGTTGGTAAGCTTTCAGAATAAAATCTAAAAGTATTCCTGAATTATAAGAATTGATCTCTGAAGACTAGGTCGGCTACACCAAATTCCATGTGGTAGCAGGATGTATGCAAAAATGAGTGCACGTGAGTGTGTGGTCTGTGCTCCTTCCAGAAGCGGCATGGAAGTCTTCAAAGAATTCTGAGCTGGCAACATGGGTAAAAACATCTTGGGGAGAAATAAAGAAGAAAGCACCATACAGACGCAAGAAATTCTCATATCTCTGCAAGACTGGAGCACTTCCAGACATTTTCCCTACTCAATCCCACATTTCACGGTGCCTGGCTATTCATACTTCTGTTAATGTCACTGTCCCTTGAGAGGGTTCCCTTGTTTTACATCTCCATATTAAAGTTTTTTGCTAGGGGAGAGTTCTATCAAGCTTGGTTTTCAGCAACCTTGAGTTTATCATGTCCTACACCATCTAATCACCAAGCAAATGGGTGACAAGGCAGGAAAAGCTCAAGCTCTCTAAGCCACTCGGAAGTAGGAAGTATAAGGAAGTTGAGTAGGAACCAAACTTCTTTCGCTGTACTAAAACCCCACAGGGTTTGCACATGGGATCTTGCAATAATACCACTGGCCATGCCTTAAGGTCTTTGTGGAAAATAATTGATGTGAATTCACTACGACTATTCTCTAGGCTCAAGGAGAACTAAATTTTAGTTTACAGCATTATATTAAGTCAAATGTAAGAGAGTCTTTGATGAGATGCTCCATGGTTGGGGCTTTGAAACACAACATCATCAATGAATTAGTTCTTGACTCTTGCACTGAGAACTCACTGATGGTTTTTAAAAGTGAGGTGTCTTTTCAGTAACAGACTTCAGCATAAACTGATGAGCTAACTTCCTCTCCAATAACCTTGACCATAAGATGAACTATCGTAAGAGAAAACTCAGAGCTTTACAACTGCTACCTCCATTGGCTATGTATGTGCTTTGATAGACCCTAGTCAGATTTAGCATTGCAGTCCTACACTTTCCATACTATGTATATGATAATATCAGAATATTATGCAAATACACATATTATGTATACTCTGGAGAAAGAATTCCTCCAGGAACATCTTTCCTCAAGACACAAAGTCAGCAGAGAGCTTTCTTATATCTAGGATGTGTCTAGAATTCCAATACCTACCTGTTGAACTCAGACAAGAAAATGAGACAAGGCTTTAAAAATCCCTCTGAATGCTAAGTGAGGAAATCCCATCTGATAGCAGGATTAACATTATTACAAAGCTACCAAAGACAAGGATGAAAGAACTTAAAGGGGAAAAAAGACATGAAAGGAAGAAAAGGCAGAAATCAGAACAAGGGCAAAGCTCATTGCGAGGGGAGATACCTGCACATCAAAAAAGGGAAAAATGACCTTTTTTTAAGGAAAAAAATGAAATAAAATTAGACCCTTGGTAGCAATTCATAGGAGATACTGCAAAAGAGATGTAGGACAGAGAATGAACAACATGAAGTTGTATCCCCCAAATAGGGAGGCTTTCTTAAAAATAAGTAACCCTCAGAACTCTGCAGCTCTATTTCTGGCTGATCAGCAAATCCATGCCTATTTATGAGAGGTAAAAATATCCAATGCAACTTCCAATTGTGCTTACTACATGACAAATTAAATGTCAGCAGAGAATGAATGACTATCTCTCCTTCTTTGTTTTGTCTCTCCCTCTGTCTCCAGCCTCCTCCTTCCCCAGCATGTTTGTAAGCAAGTAAACTATAAAAGGTCAGTGCTGAAAAGAGAATGGGGTGTTCTCCATTTTCTCCACCCCTAAACCCTCGCAGAGATGCTGTTCCAGCACAGAAACTGATCCAGAAATTCTACCAAGATACCAAATGTTCAGCAAATAGACAAAGCACAAAACTTACAGGTATTCAAGGTGAAAAAGTCCAGCGAAAGCGTCATCCCGGATGATGGTGAATGAGTTAGAATTCAGCAATCTGAAAGTAAGAGACAGATTCCAATGCAGAGATGTAAAACTTGAGTCACATGTGAAGCCATTTCTATTTCTTTTGCTACGTTTTGATCTGTGGGCAAACATGAGCTCTTCTTAGCCTAAGAAGAACCCATTTGGTTGTCAGAAACCTGATTCTCACAGCCTGCTCTTACAGATCATGGCAAGTGGATTCCTTTTGACCAGATTTTCTTGTCATCTCCAGAACTCTACTCCTTTCTTCCCTGTGTGTCTCAGTAAATATGACCCGATAGCTGTTACTTTAAAACATTATAATGCTCAGCACGACTAAACAGCCAGTGAATGCTTTACAGTACACAAGCAATCATAAAATTAGAGATCTAAAAAGATCTAATCCAAATATATTTTTAGGAAAATATAAGCCCAGAGAAGCTAAGTGACTTGATCAAAGTCACACAGCTGGACCCTTAAAAATAGTTAAAAAAAAAAAAAAAAGTTTGTTTAAGAAACTTTCAGAAGACTGTCACTATATAGTTTTCTATTTGAGTCATCACCCAAGTCTACTGGCAAAAGAATACCTAAAATTGTATTTCTATTATATGAAAAGTACATTTTAATAGCACTGCAATTTCTAAGAGGCCTCAGATTTTAAAATGTTAAGTATAATGTTAAAAGTAGGCATATAAGATTTCAAGAACAAAAGTATCAAGAGTATGTTCATTTAGGATGAATAGTGATCTCCTATATTCCATTTATCCAAATTTTTCTATAGCACATTGCTTGTTTTAATTTCAATCTCATCTCAAATTTAAGAAATCAACATAGATCAAGAGAATGAGGTGTGTACTCATACTTTGCCTGTCACTGGTTTGCTTTTGAAAACTGCTTTTTGGACATTTCTTTTCATCAGCAAACATTCCCCAGCCTGGGTTACAGGGCACGACACGAGCATTACCACAGTGACTTGAGCATTGCTCACAGAGAGGAGCTGGCATGAGGAATAGTTATGAGTGTGGGCTTTTGGCCCCGGACTAGAATCCTGGCTCTGATTTGGGACAAGTTAGTTAACTTCCCTGAACCTCAGTTTCCTTATTTATCAAATGGGATCATAAGCATGCCTTCATCATACCGATGATGTGATGATGAAATAAAATTATGCACGTAAGTTCATAGGATGCTGCCTGACTGGTTTAAGTTCTTAGCAAACTAGAAACACTCCTATTTCCAGAGTACCATTAAGATTTTAAAATGAAGTTTTCTTTTAAACTGAGGTGTTTAGGAAACAGTGCATTTAGGTGACTTTCAGGTCATGAGTCAATGCAATTACCTCCCCATTTACTAGATCTGGGTGTTAGGATCTACAACAAAGTCTTTGAAGAAAACAAGTATCAAACTAAGGAAAGAGCTGAGCAGGGAGCCTCAGTGCTTTGCTGGGGACACCACAGGGTAAATCAACACCAAGAGGCAGCCATGGTCTCCTCACGGTCCTTTAGGAAGGGCTGATACCAAAGAGGCAAAGATGGCCCTTCAAGGATGGCACCTCAGGGCCCCCCATTGTGCAGAGGGAACTTCACATACTCACAGCAGCTGCAGGGAGGGCAGATGGGAAAACATTCGGTCCTTGATTTCTGAAAACGTCCCATTTACCAGGCTCCTACAGGCAAAAGATGAACAAAAGTAGGCCTAGGTTTATTTTAGGAAGTGCCAGGCAGGGTGGGTAATCGACCTCTGCCTCCACCTGTGCTTCAAACCCTGACTCTCGGGAATGAGGCATAGCACAGTTGCCCAGGATCTTCCCCCGGGTAGGAATAAGAAGAGACAAGCCACTTCCCAATGAATCAGATCAATATGAAAACTAGTCTGAATAACAGAAACCTTTACCATCAGCTCCTTCCACAGACATTATCTCGGTCAGTTTAAATCAATCCGTTCACTTCCTTTTCTTAACTACAGAAGGCCCTTGCCTGAAAATGGATAATCGCTTCACCTCTGCCCATGATTCTGTTTGTGTAGACACAGTGTTGTGTTGGCCTATGAAATGCAGGGGTAGGATTAAGCATTCCTCTTGGGAGCCCATCTCTGAAAGACAGTCGGAGCACTCCTGATTAAATGCACCATGAAAGCCCTGGGGAAAAACTCACAGACACCTGAACTCCCCTGTGTGGGGAGAGGCAGTACCATCTGCCAGATAAAACGGTCAACCAGGAGGCAAGATGCTTGGCTTTATTTCTGCCCCCAGGCCCCCATCCTTTCTGGCCACAGCAGGATCTGAATACATTATTTCAGAATTCCTTTCAGTTGGCATGCAGATCACTTAAGCAGCTGCTGGTCTGAAGGATTTAATAAGGGGAACTCTAATTTCTGGAATCCTCCATGTCACCCGACTTAGCAATATTAAGAATCAAAAAGATCCTCTGTTCCCACCAGCCAAACTCTTCTGACTTTCTATAAATGCAAATGGGAACCCGCTCACTCCTGGGTCCAGGCCCCTACAATTTGCCTTGGATGGGAGGCTGGGGAGCACTGGACACAAGAAAGTGTCTTGAGCACAAGCAACGTCACCCCGGGGATTCCCTGCCTCCACCACTGACTGGGCACCCAGGCATCTTGGCCTGGAACAAGAGAGTGGTCTTAGCAGGAAACATGTCCTAGCAGTAAAGATACAGCCCAACAGCCCCTTCCACCGCCCTTGTGAGAGCTGGTCATTTGGCTTGAGTGGCCAGGTGAGGGCAGGGTGAAAGCACCTCTCGGCAGGTGGATACGTAATGTGAAGCCCTTTCCTGTCAGTTCCTCCTGCTGAAAAAGCAGCCAACACAACTGCGTGATGGAGAAAGGGGGCAAGAAGCCCTCCTGACCTCAGGGCAAGAAGAAAGGCTGACTTCAAAGCACTTGGCCACTGGGCTAGGCGCCCAACATGCCCCAAACCTCTGCCAAGCCTTCTGTTACCCCTCTTCTAGGCCACGTGGGGTGGCCCCTCCGCTCCCAGAGCCTGCATGCCTTGACCTCGGCTTTTTGCAACCTGCAATGTGAAGAAGTTGGGAGGAGGCCACGGGGTGAACATTCGCCCCAGACCTGATGTGGGGCAGTAAGGCCTCACCCTTCCCAGTTTGCACTCAGTCAGGTCGTGTTCAGCTGCTCCTATGCACGCCCCTACACACACAACTCCAACCCGCAAACACGCACACACACACACACCCTCTCAAACTTCAATGCACCCATGAGTCTCCCGGGGACGTCAAATGCACACTCCAGGACTCCACTCCAAAGACTGCTTCAGAGCAGCCGGATTCTGCATTGGCACAAGCTTCCCCAGGTGAGTCTGATGCAGGTGGCCCGTGGGCCACACTCTGAGAAACACTGCTACAGGAACCTGTCTGGGTTCCCAGATTCTGGGGCTCAGGTTCTCACCGTCCTCCCCGGGGCCAACACTCCACCCACGTCCCCCACACAAAGGCAAAGAAGAGGCCTGGGGAGTGGGTCAGGGTCGCGCTGCCCCGGCGCCAGAGGCAACTCCCTCGCGGCGGCGGACGCAGGGTGGGGCGGGACGGGATGGGGGCTGGAGGGGTCCCACTCACAGGGAGCTGATGTCGCCCGGCACGATCCTGGGCACCCAGGATGAGCCCACGCAGATGATGGACTCCTTGGTACAGCTGCAAGTGGCGGGGCAGCGCGCCAGCCGCCTCACCTGCGCGCTCCGCGGGATCAGGCACGCGGCGCCCAGCAGCAGCAGCAGCAGCCCGAGCGCCCCGCAGCCGCCTCTCCGCAGCGCCATGCCCGGTCCCCGCTCCCCGCCCGGGCCCCGACCCCCACCGCCGCGCCGCGCGCTCGGACCCGGCGCCGCTGCAGACGCGGGCGCCGCTCGCTGCTCTGCCGCCGCCGCTGCTGGTGAGGACAAGGGCGCCGCGGGTGTGGGAGGCCGAGCCGCAGCCGAGCAGCATGCTGGCCGCCACCCCCACTCGGCGCCCCCCCACCCGAGCCCGGGCTGCTGGGCGGCCGCCGCCGCTGCGCCCGCCGCACTCGCGCCTGCCTGACATCAGCACTCGCGCCCGCAGCCCGGCTCTGGCCAATGAATAATGCATGGCGGGGCCCGCCCCGAGGGGGAGGGGGCCAGCGCCGCCCCCGTGGCGTCCCGCCCGGCCCCCACCTCGCCACCCCCTCTCGCCCCAAGCCGGGCGTGGGGACAGAGGGAAAAGTTGGGTGACCTTGGGGGAGGGGCCAAGCCTGGCGGAGACCCCCGTCGGGGCCTGGCTGAGCGGTGGAGGCTCCGATGCCTGCAATACCTCCAGGGGTATAATCTGGGGAGGGCACTGGGTTCCTTTCAGGCAAATAAATAAAGTCGGAGCGGGGAGTGTGGAGAACCGACTTGATTACTGGGGAGGGAGGCAGCCCTGGGTGCTTTGAAGAGGAGAGACTTTTGAGCAGCCTTTATTAATTTTGAAGTGCATGCTGCCAGTAGGTCAGCGGGGACGGCTTTGCTTGTCTTCTGCGGCGGGGCAGTGAGGTCTGGCTCGCGTTCCCACAGCACCAGGGATTACTGAAGCCAGTCAGCCCTCCCCATGGGAGGAACGTGGGGAAGCAAAGCCGCTGCAGCCTGCACGCCCGGCGCTCTGGGCCCTGCCTGCTGCCTGCTAAAGAGCTGGAAAGCCCGGGAAAGTTTCCCCTCGCTCAGCTGCCCACGGGCCACCCCGCCCTCCCGTCAGAGGAGGGTTAGTAGAGATTGAGGGTGTGATACATCCTAGCCACTGTGCTTTTAATCTCCTAACCCTTTGAAGCAGGTCCTACTTATATCCTTAATTTATTGATGAGGCTGCTGACTCCCAGAAAGCATCCGGACTGGCTGACGGTTCAGCAGCTCCTGGCTGGGCAGGACGGGGCTTGGAGCCTTGAAGGGCTACGTTAACTGGGCCCTCCTGAGCCCCTCTTCAATTCCTTAAGTTTGAAGCAATGAGCTGAAATCAACACAGGAAATGTGCGGCTGAGGAAATCAAAGAAAATGACCAAAGCAGAAGCAAAGTAATAGCTAATAACCTGAACTGCTCAGAGAAGGGAATCACAGCACGACTGTCCAACTGCAAACCAAGGAAAAGCATTGCAGATGCTAAAAGCTACTCTGAAAAGGCAGTATCTAATGCAAAAATAGGAATCATACTATTGCTTCTTCAGCAATTATTGTTGGTGATCCATTGACAAGATCCATGAGGACAGTATCAGGCTGGCTGCTGTGGGAGGGAACAAAGGAACAGCTCCTGTCCTCAGGGAGCTTAAAGTCTAGCTGGACAGACAACCCTAAAAGAGCAACTCCACCGGCTACAAGGGGGTCACAGACTGACCAAAAGAGGTTCAGGAATTAAAAGCGAGCTTTGTGTAGGCAACTTCATGGAGGGAGTTAGACATTCCCTGCTGGTGGCCATGTGAAAAGCACCTGGCATCGGTGCAAACCAGCCTGCATTTATCATCATTTAATTATTGCATCTGTCCTGAGAAATGGGTCCTCCCATTTTATGGATGGGAACATTGAGCTCAGAGAAGTTTTTATCTTGTCCAAGATCACACAGGACACAGCCAGGGGGATCATACTCCACAACTGGCTGCTGTGTCTAACCCTCGCTGCTATGTGGGCATGCGTTTCACAAATACTTTACTCAGCAAGCCCCAGTGTTAGGGGCTGAGGACACAGACCACAGCTTGGGGAGGGCGACAGACATGCAGACCCACAATCATGGATGTGTGTGCTGTGCACCTGAAAGACATTTGCCTTAAGAGGGATGGGCTACTGCTCTATAGAGCAGAGGAGCGGAGGCTTCTCAAACACAGCATTCCCTGCTGACCCAGGAAAAGAAAATCTATTTCTTACCTGTGAGTGAGAGCCCAGGGGCAGGGTGGCATAGCTAAACGCTGGCCTCAGGACTAGACAGGTTGGGGTTTGCATCCCAGCCTACCACTTACTGCTGTGCAAGTTGTGATCTTTCTAAACCTCGATTTCCTCACCTGTAAACAAGAGGTTGTTGTAACCACATTTAGGGGTTAAATGAGATCAAGAAAGTAAAGCACTTAATACCACAAAGGAGGCACTGGGCATTTGAGCAGAGTTCTATGTGACTAGATTGTAGGGAAGTGACCAGCAGAGGACTATAGAGGGAGATGGGTTTTCCTGACTTCTGTGCTTCCATTGTAATCAAAGCCAGAGTCACCGTCTTGTATTGTGGTTCTCAATTGCGGGTAATTCAGGGGACACTTGGCCATGTCTGGAGATATTCGGGGTGGGTGCCCCTGGTGTCTAATGTGTAGAGGCTGGGGACGCTACTAAACATCTTGGAGTACTTAGCAAGAATGATCCAGGTCAAAATGTTGCTAGAGCCAAGGTTGAGAGAGCCTGGCTTAGTGTTCTGGAAAGACCCTTGGCATGAGGAATTCCAGAGGTGCAGATTGTAAGTTAGGTTCATCAATCACAAGCAAACCTTCTTGGTCATGTTATTCCCATCTCTAGCTTCTATTTTTTCATCTATAAAATGGGGATAAAGAGCCCTTCTGCACTCTTTCCTAAATAAATGTGACATATCATCATTGTTACTAACCGTAACTTCCAAAAGCTAGAGCTAGCTCCAGCCCACCCTCTCCACCCCAAAAAACTAAAAAGTTCCGGATAGGAATGGTGCAGAAAGTAGGCTGGAGTAGCATAGCTGGCAGAGTTAGTATTTGTTTCGGCTCTGCTAGAGACACTAAGTAAGTGAGTGCTTGTAAATTATAAGGCACAGTTTATAAATTAAAATATAAAAATGGAAATGCAGATTACTTTGGTGTGGTTCCAAGTTCCTCAGCAGTTAAAAAAAAACTTAATAGACAATCAGAGAGACACAATCTGTTTCAGGAAATAGCAAGAGTTTTTGAAAATGTAAAAATTCTTGTTCAGATGTACACTTACTCCAGCTATGTCTTTATGGCATGAATAACACACGTTCCTACAGTGGCTGAAATGGCGCAGGCTGGAGTGGCCTTCTCTAAAGTCTCAAACTGGTTCTACTTTATATGATTCCATGTGTTGGCAGCTCAAAATGGCATTCATTCATGTATTCATGTACCCTCACGTTCAGCTACTTGTTAGTTCATTCTGTCAGTATTAACTGAGAACCTACTATGTGCTGGGCATCAATAATAAAACAATGACCAAGACAGACATGATCCCCACTTTCATTGCAGACAGATATTAAATTAAAAGGATGCATAAATGAGTATACAATTGCAAATTTTGATAGAGCCTATGAAGGAAGAGAATAGGGGAGACCTAATTTAGGTGTGTATTAGTCCATTTTCATGCTGCTGATAAAGACATATTGAAGACTGGGTAATTTATAAAGAAAAAGAGGTTTGATGGACTCATAGTTCCACACGGCCTCATGGGGAGGCTTCACAATCATGGTGGAAGGTGAAAGGCATGTCTTACATGGTGGCAGACAAGAGAAAATGAGAGCCAAGCAAAAGGGGTTTCTCCATACAAAATCATCAGATCTTGTGAGACATTCACTACCACGAGAACACTATGGGGGAAACCGCCACACTGTTGATTCAATTATCTCCCACCAGGTCCCTCCCACAACATGTGGGAATTATGGGAGCTACAATTAAAGATGAGATTTGGGTGGGGACACAGCCAAACCATATCAAGATGATGAAAGCCTGTCTGAGAACCTAGCTGGGTGCTTTGAGATGAGGAAAGGCAGGCAAGTGCAGGAGGGCTGAGGGCAGTAAGCAGAGGCTAAGGGAGGGGCGGAACAGGCAGAAAGCATGGGATGTGTGAAGTCACCAGGACCGGAACATGCTAAGTGCATGTAAGGATCTGAATGCAGGCCAGTGTGGCCAGAGCATGGAGAGTGAGGGAGAGGAAGAGATGAAATGAGGTCCGAAAGGCAGAAGGAAACTAAATCATGCAGGACCTTGTTGACCAAGGCAAAGGCAAAGAGCCTGCATGTTGTTCTAAATGCCAGAGGCCACTGAAAGACATCACTCAGAGAAGCGGCCTGCTATCCTTTATACTTCACAGCAGTTATTTCTGACTGCTGAGTAGAGAATGAGAACTAGTTCCATTGAACTAGTCCGGTGAGAGATGATGGCAACTGGGACTTGACTGCTGGCAGAGTGGAGGTGGACTCAAGATGTATCTTTTTTTGTTTTTTTTTGTTGTTTTTTTTTTTTTGAGATGGAGTCTTTCTCTTTAGCCCAGGCTGGGCTGCAGTGGTGCTATCTCGGCTCACTGCAAGCTCCGCCTCCCAGGTTCACACCATTCCCCTGCCTCAGCCTCCCGAGTAGCTGGGACTACAGGCGCCCGCCACCGTGCCCAGCTAATTTTTTTTGTATTTTTAGTAGAAATGGGGTTTCACTATGTTAGCCAGGATGGTCTCGATCTCCTGACCTGGTGATCCACACGCCTCGGCCTCCCAAAGTGCTGGGATTACAGGCGTGAGCCACCGCGCAGTAAGGATCAGCAAGACTAGTTGCTGGTTTAATTTAGGAGGGAGGTCGAAAGAAATGGCAAGAATGCCTCCCAGGTTTTGCCTGGAGCCAGTGGGTGGATGGAGGTGCCATTTCTTAAGATGAGAAAGCCTAGAAGAGGAAAGGGTTTGGCTGGAAGAGAAGTATTAAGAGATTGATCTTGGGGATGTTGAGTTTTAAATGTCCATGAGGCATCCATGTGCAGATGTTGAGTTGTCAGCTAGAAGGCCAGTCAGGATGGGAAGGGGGAGATGGGTGGAGGTGGATGGGAAATCTTCAGACCATAGGCTAATCCTTGATTCTCTCTTGGTAAACCCTCAGTGTAACATTGGTTGATTGAATGAATGAATGACATTTCAGAAAAACAGACATTAGAGGGACAATGTCTCTCAGGTGCAGTCAGTAAGAAGCAATAGAAATCTTACAGAAGAATGTGACTAAGAATATCACAGTTTGGGGATTCCATTTTAAGACCAAAAATAGGCTGTAAACTCTACACCAAACTGTGAATCTTATAAGAATCTCAGATACCTCATCAGGCTGCTTATCCTCCCACTCTTCTCCTACTCCCCATTTTCCAAGCTAACTTTATCTCCACACCCTACCTGGTCTTCTTACCAGAGATAGAAGCTTTGGAAAGCCTCCATTAATGTCTAATACTTCCAACTCTGATGCTTGCTGTAACAACTAAAGCAAAATTATTCATCCAAACCTCAAGGGCACTTGGCTTGAATGGCTACAAATTAGATTCCTTGGGGTGAAAAAGAAAAAAGTTCTTGTCCATTTTTTTTAAATCATGGAGTACGTCAATCCCTTCTTGACCACATCACCCCAATAGGCTATTCTCGTGGTTGGCTGCTGACCAAATGTAGATCCTGTTTCTGGCTTCCCACCATTTGTTTTCTTCATAAACTCAGTGGGTGTCACAAGTCTGGAACTCATTCGGAACCTATCCCTGATTGGCCTCTTAGATTGCATCATGTTCTTGAAGAGCTGCCTGTGGGTACTTACTCAGATTCCTAAATCAGCCCAAAGACCCTCAGGACCCTGGCATTGGTTTCTGGTGACCTTTGTTACCTCCTCCCCATCACCAGTGTAATGCGCCTGTGGGATTTTTGTTACCCTGCACCAGCTTCCCCTTCTCATGACAACAGGGCATGACTTTGCTTTGGAGAGAATCACTCCTCCTCAGTGTTCAGTCTGTGTGGCTCACTTGATGAATACCTTCATCTCCCAGAAGTATACATGTCATCTAGACTAGAATATTCCATTCTCCCAGCCACACTGGGTGGTTTAGAGATAAACACATCACCCAACTTGACAACTGGAACAACCAGGGCTAACAAAACCCCTTGACAGGGCTTTTACTCTCTCTCCCCAATTTCGTAATGTTCTTTCCATCCTCTTTGTTAAGGGGGTTTTGAAATTCTGCTCCTCTCCCCTTTATGTCATCTCTTTTTTTCTTGATCAATACTGTCAGAGTTTTGTGGATTTTATTATTTTTCTCCAGGAGTCAAGTTACGCCTTTGTTGCTTTTCTGTATTCTATCTTGGTTTTCTATTTTATTACTACATGCTTTTATCTTCATCATTGTTTTCTTTTACTTATTCTGCAGTTCTGCACTGTGCAGAAAAGTTAATCAGAATCTTTTATTATGATTTTTCTTTTACACTTTATGTTTACAAGACAGAATGTCTTTATCTATGTTCCTAGTT
Source organism: Symphalangus syndactylus (assembly GCF_028878055.3). Taxonomy (NCBI): domain Eukaryota; kingdom Metazoa; phylum Chordata; class Mammalia; order Primates; family Hylobatidae; genus Symphalangus; species Symphalangus syndactylus. The sequence continues at coordinate 32,792,265 of NC_072438.2, forward strand.
CTAGGAGAATGTGCCCAGTCTTTTAGTTAGGTTGAGTGGATGAGAAGTACATCTGTGAGGTCACAGAGAGTGAGTCTGTGAGTAAAGTCAACCCCCTAAGACAAGCACAGTTTTCTATATCACAAACTTTCAGTCTCAAGTTTACAAGTAACATAATAACTTTATGGGAAATCTCTTTGCTCTTCTTAGCAAACAGACTTAGCAGAAATTCTACTTTAGGTGAACAAGTTGTGGAATAAGCAGAGATTTAACTTAAATTTATAATAAGGGGTCTATAAATATCCTCTAAGCTCTTCTCTTATCCACAAACCATGGTTAATCCAATGCTTTCCATTCTGAAAGGTCTTATATCCTTTCAAGATTTTTGCTGTTCAAGACTGTGGCCTCTGGTCTCAACTTAATTTTAATCAAGGCTAAATTAAATATATTTGGGATTTATAATTTTTCTGTTCTTTAGCATCTGAGTTACTCTGTGATCTGATGCCCCCTGTTCAACTCACCCTAGCTCACATCAAAATGTCTTCTGGGAAAAGTGTCCGAAATGCATCCACATTTAATCCCATGATTGCTTGCTTATTGGGTTAGACTTCCCAGGAATGTTTGTGTTTGAACATATCTCTCAGACTTAAACTAATCACCATGGAAGGAATTTCAGAGCTCCTGAAATCAGAACATGGACAAAGGATTCCACTGCTACCTACGGGCCTGGCTGTGGGTCTCTCCTCTTCGCTTCACCTACATCTTATAGGAAGAGTGGCTCAGAAGACAAGCAGGCATAGCTCATTTTCAGAACTCACCCCCATGCCTCCCTTTCCAAAGCTCACCAACCAAGAAGGTGGTGAAGTGAAGGAGCATGGCCTGTGTTGTTGCATGGCGTGATTTGAATCTCAGTTTCACCAAGTCTAAGGCCTTGATTTCCTCTTGCAAATGGGAGAAGACAATGCACATCAGCTTGGATTGCTTGAAGGATGAAGTCAGTTGAAAATGTGAACATTCTTATAAGCAGTACAAATTAGTTAACTAAATGGTTAGCTAGTTGGTCTCTGCCTGTTTATTGAGAGCCACAAATAACTATAGACATAGATATGGATATGGGTAAGATATGGATATGGACATGGATGGATGGATGGATGGATGGATGGATGGATGGATGGATGGATGGATGAACAGATAGATTAGGTAGACAGATGATAGATAGATAGATAGATAGATAGATAGATAGATAGATAGATAGATAGATAGATGATAGTCAGTAGACAGACAGATATAGGTAAATATATAGAGAGAGGATAGAGATATTCTCCTCAAGAAGCTTAAAATGTACCAAGAAAATAAAACTCTTCTATGTCAAAACACTCTCCTAGAACCTCAGAAGTGTTTTAGTTTTTCTCCAACACTTTCCACAGTCCCAAGAGACAGTATCCATGAATTTCTCTGAAAGCTGGGGAGCTTAGTTTAACTGTTCAGCAAGCATTTCCTGAGCAGCTCCCATGGACAGGCACCATGCTTGACTGTGGGAGTCCACTGGTGAACAAGGCGACTCTTGCTGCCTTCAGCCTGCCCTGCACATGCAACAATTCCAGGTGTACCTCTTGCACTCTGGGATTAGCAGCCCCCAGGCCATTAGGCAGTGTCTTGGGAGCCCAGCCCAAGGACAAGATGGGGGAGACTCTGGCAATACTCAATCACCACTGCCCTTCCACCAGGACAAGGCCAGACCCGCCACTGTGCTGAGATAAATCTCCATCCCTTAAACAAACCTCATGACTCTTTGTTCTCGATTGTTACAAAGACATTGGAGCCTAGAATTTATGTGGCTCCTGAAGACTGCTAATTTGGTGGGAGAGTGGGTGATCTATCACTTAAGGAAGGGCAAGGGGGTGTGTCTGTTGGCCCAAATGCTGACACACAGGAGCAGTCATTTCAAGGAGAGGACAGTTGTAAATCCCAAGTCTGTCTCCAGCAGGCGGTCTTAGCTTATGTCAGACAAAGGCTTGCCCTCTGCTGTACGTAAACTTCTGGGAGGGTTCCTATTTCCAGCATCCCTGTGTTGGGATATTTACCTTCCCTGGAAGGAGAAGTCAAGTAGCCCTTAAGGTTACAATAACATTATCTGATGTTCATCTAGCGGTTTTCTAGGTTACAAGGTCTTTTCATCTCTATTATCTCCATTGCAGCTCACATAACCCAGAACAGAATTTTTCAGAGGAAGAAACTGAGGCTTGGATAGGTTATGTGATCAGGCAGCCAATGTGATCATGTCATCGACTATAATGGATAGAGTTGTCCTATTCTATCAACAAAGCTGCTGGAGAATATTGAAGAGGGAAAAAGAATATCAATGCTTTCCACAAAGTTCTAGAAGGCAGAAGCCTTATCATTCCTTCCACCATCTAACTCCAAATTATTTGAAGGCCTCTCTTTGATGTTGGAATATCATTTAAAAGCAATATTGAATATGACCATTCTTCAGGCCCTCAGAGGAGTCCCACATCCAGGGGCAGAGGCTTGATTACTTGCAGACACACATGAATTCCATGACGAACCTGTCCAAATATCCCTTGAGGCACCAGCTGAGTGCAAAAGGGGGCATGGAGAATGGAAGCCCTCTGCAAATTCCTCCTTGATCCAAATGAGACCTGACAAGAGACAAGCTTTCCCAAGAGCCAAGAGAGAATCACTGGACATTGACAAGGGCAGAGAGTAGAAAAGACATAGTCACTCTTGGACATCAGGGATAATCCTGGAGCCTCCAGACCAGCACCAGCTGGAAAACCTGCCCAGCCTCTTACACATTCCTCCCCGCTCTAGTATGAGCCACACAGCTTCCTGGGGAGTACAATCCAAGACAGCCCTATTTATTTTTGTCTTTTATCCTCTGAGAAAAATAATAGGATTCATCAATAATGTCTTATGTTTAGACTCACTTGGGAAATCAAGAAGTTTGCCATGAGAACAGCATTCTCTTTGATCGATTTTACTACAGTATCATATTTTGGACAATGTAATTACAGCTGGATTCCCCTAGCAAAACCAAAGGACTCTGGGTGTCCTTCTGGTGTATGGGCAGCCCAGGCCACTGGACAAGGTGTCTGAGGGCCATACGACTGATGCTGTCAGATCAGCTCAGTATTCTATGTTTCTTCACCTGCTGTAAATGAGCACTGCTCCTGGAAAATGAGGTCAGTCTTCCTCCCGGCTCTCTCCAAGCTCCCTGGAGACACTGGTCTGCAGTGGTGTGCTCTTTGGGATCTTTGGAAAGGAGAGGCTGAGCTGGTATTGACAGTGCAAAAGCCTTATTAGGAAGTAACACCGATAAAAGAAAAAGAGGAGAAGCACCACAGACTGGATAAAGTCCCTACCAGCCCAGCAGTGAGCTCCGAAGCAGAGATTGCTTGAGGGAGGAGTCCCACATCCAGGGGAAGAGGCTGGGCCCTTGTACCACGGCCTTGCTTAGTTACAGGACCAGGGTTCCCTTGCTCCTTGCATGCTGAGGAGAATCCAGAGGGGCTAACAGCTGGAGACGGTGAGCTAAGCACACTCTCAGCCGCTGGGCAGCCAGTCCTTTCATGAAGAGATCTGAGCTGCGATTCTCCAGGTCTGCTACAAATGGTGAGAAGGACATTTGGGCTTGATCAGGGGACATGAGCTCAGAGGATCTCAGTCAAAGCTGTTACAGATGTTCAGGACTTTCTGGACCCAAAAGAATATTTACAGTGATTTCTCCCTAGAAAGTCACTGCTTAACAGGAGTTCATAACTGCCTCTTATTGAATTTTATTCTTTCCTACTTCACTAGCTAATTCAATAAACATCTATTGAGCATTTTCGATCTATATCTATTGAGCTCCTTGAAAATGGCAAACCCTGAGTGAAGGGTTGAAGCTACAAAGATTCCTGAGGCTTATAACCTCCTCTCCGAGGGCTTACACTTCTTACACTTCCACAACAGATAAATACGCTGTGAAAATAGCTGAAGAAACACAAGAAAGCTTGGGACAATTGCTATGGAAAAGAAAGACATTTAGGCTTGATCAGTTGACAAAAACTGAGAGAAACTCAGTAAAAGTTGTCACGGAAAAACTTCAGGTCTTTCTGGCTGGACCCGAGAGACTTTTAGCAGTAATTTTTCCCTTTTTCTCCCTCCCTCCTTCCTTCCTTCCTTCCTTCCTTTCTCTTTCTTTTTTTCTTCCTTCCTTTTTTCTTCTTTCTTTCTTCCTTCCTTTCCTTCTCTCTCTCTTTCTTGTTTTTTTTTTTTTTTTTGTGAGATAGTGTCTTGCTCTGTTGCCCAGGCTAGAGTGCAGCAGCACAATCATAGCTCACTGCAGCCTCAACCTCCTGGCCTCAAGCAATCCTCCTGCCTCAGCCTCCCAAAGTCCTGGGATTACAAGGGTGAGCCACTGTGTCAGCCCATTTTCCTTATAAATTAACTGCCTTACAGGGGTTGATAACACAGAGGACTATAAATGTACAGAAGAGGTAGTGATTGCTTCTAATTTGCAAGGTCAAACTGGCTTTCCAGGATTGTTAACATTGGAGCTGGGCCATGAAGAATGGGTAGGGCCTAAGTAGACAGATACCAGGAGAGGGACATTTTGCATGGAATGGAATGAGCAAAGCCACTGATTAATGACAGCAAGAATAATAGCTAACACTTTTCTAGTGCCTATTATGTGCCACACACTTTGTGTAAGTTTATCCTACCTAAGACTTGAAACAGTTCTGCCCAGGAGGTATTTGTATTCGTCCATTTTCATGCTGCTGATAAAGACATACCTGAGACTGGGCAATTTACAAAAGAAAGAGGTTTAATGGATTCACAGTTCAACCTGGCTGGGGAAGCCTCACAATCATGGCAGAAGGTGAAAGGCACATCTCACGTGGCAGCAGACAGAAGACAATGAGAGCCAAGTGAAAGGGGTTTCCCCTTATAAAACCATCAGATCTCGTGAGATTTATTCACTACCACGAGAACAGTATGGGAGAAACCACCCCGGTGATTCAATTATCTCCCACTTGGTCCCTCTTACAACATGAAGTAATTATGGGAGCTACACTTTGAGATAAGATTTGGGTGGGAACACAGTCAGACCATATCAGTATTAGTATTCCCAATGTATAGGTAAAGGTTCCGAGGCTCAGAGAGATGAAGTAATTTGCCTAAGTTTGCACAGGCAGTGGAAGATTCAGTTTTCAAAGTCAGATGATCTGACTTGAAAACCTATTTCCAGCCCTACACGATCTGCTAACATGGGTGGATGTGAGGCCGACAACACCATTAGCCAGGGAGGACACACAGCAGGATGAGGATGAAGACACGGAGACATTCTGGAGTGGAGAAGAGTGGTCAGTCACCCCTGGGTGGTCTGTGGAACATTTAGGTGGACATGCCCAGAGGCCAGTCGGAAATTTGAATTTAAAATGCAGACAAGAGGTTGAAGTTAGAAAGGAGTTCTGGAGAGAGAGAGGGAGAGATCATTGCTAGTTTTAGAGGTGGAGCCCTGTTTATTCACTCAAGGAGAGCAGTGGGTCTGTTTGGAAAAATACCACGAGCATGAGATGTCAATGCTGTCTTGTAGCAGAAGAGCAGAATCTGTTTTGCTGGGGGTGCAAATGGGCTGGAGAAATAGGAAGAGAGAGGGCAGAGCAAAGACGGAGAGAGACAAGGAAGGCTCTGCTAGCTCTAAGTTCTTTCTCTTGACTCCCCAGGCTTTGGAAAAAATACCAAAAGCACACATGATCTGAATGAATAATAATATGATTTTTTTGTGTGTGAAAGTCAACAAAGCAGCCTTCATTTCAGGCCCCACACTGGGTGAAACAGAGACAGTATACCTGGAACAGGGGCCCAGGCAGAGGGACCCTGAGAACCTAATCATGGAAAATTTGCAGAAATCACGGGCAGGGCTCTGGCCTTTCACAGGCTGCTGACCTGAATCAAATCTGTTGGGTTTTCATGGAGCAAAGGCGCCCTGGCTGAGAAAGAACAGGCTGAGGATGGAACTTCCCTTACTTTGCACCACTTAAGAAGCTGCAGAGAAGATCAAACCCAGTGAAAGAGAAAGCAAAGGGCAGAATAGAGGATGGAGGTGCCCTTGAGTAGAGGGAAGAGCCTGGGGCCTGGTTCTGCCCCGGACCAAGTGCTGGGCTTTGGATAAATCGACTGAACATCTCTGGGTCTCATGTCTCCATGTGGGAGCTCCAGACTTCATGAGCCCAGAGCTTTGCATGTTATAATGCTTGTGGGCTTTGGGGGAGAAGGGGCCAGAAGGTAGAAGCTGAAAGAAGATGGGCATTGTCCTGATGCAAAGAGGGGAGTGACACGGAAACAGCCTCCAGTGCTGTCATGTGCTGGGACTGAGAAGGTTGAGGACTTAGAGGGGCCCACTGGGATTGGTGAGGGCAGGTGCCTTTGGGAGAGTAAGTAATAGGACAAGATCACTGTTCTCTGTGTAGGGAATTAGGTGTCCATGGTTTCTTTTATAATAAGGTGCTGAGCATAGGTGTGTTGAGTTGTCTCCAAGTGTTCCTGTACCAAAGTTGAGTGGACCAGCCCTACGGCACATGCCTGGCAAGGCTGCCCACTTCAAAAGAGCAGCACATTCTGTACTGGCAGCTGACCCATTTCCCAGTGCCAGATGACAGGAATCCCACTGCTCAAACTCATGGCTCCAAGGATAATTAGGTTCTGATCACGCAGTTCTGGGAAATGACACTCCTCTCTCCTTAACGGATGAAGAACTCTCAGGAGGCAGGAGGGATGAGATCTCGTGTGGCGAGCCTCCTTCCTGTCACTCTGACTTTGACTATTCCAGCTGGCTGTCTACAGTCCCCTGGCTGCACTGCTGTCAGCAGAAGAGGACATTGAGCAACTTCAGACACAACATCATTAGGCCAGGGGGAGCAGACAGGGGGATGCCAGGAAGACCCCCAATCAGGTGCTGCAGGGACTGAGACCCCACAAGATTCTTCCATTGTTAATTTCACCCTTGGGAGGAATAAGAGCCCATTATTCATCTTCACTCAGCAACAGCTTACCCTGGCTTTATTCAGATCTTTTCTTAAAGGTCCCATTTTTAGCAAAGCCTTCCCTGCCCACCTCATCTAAAATGGGACCTCCATCACCTTCCATGTGTGCATGCAGCTTTTTCTTTGTAAGCAGTTCGCACTACTCAACGTAGTATATATTGCTTGCTCACACATTTGTTTAATAAAGTTTGTTTGCCTCGTTAGAATGTGACTTCTACAGAGGCAGAGACCTTGCCTATCTTGTTCTCTGCTCAATCCCAAAGGCCTAGAAAAGCTCCTACTGCAGAATGGGTGGATGAGTGGATGACATTGAAACTGCATGTTCCTGAAGAAGCCCAAGAGCAGCGCCCATGATGCCTGGTTTACTCTTACGGTTTCCTGGCTCAGCCCAGTCCCTGGTGCAGCAGAGTCTCTCAAATATTCATTAGATGAATAAATGAAAGAATAAAGGAAGGACCCACGTTCATCCCAGCATCCCCACAGTGTGGAAGTTTCCTAGACAGCATTGGGTTTTGGAGCACCTGGGATAAGCATTAATGAAAAGGACAAGCCATACAAAGGGAAATCAGGGAGGACCAAAAGGTCTTTAGGCCCCTGGAGTCGTTCAGAAATCTGGTCTAGGTCAAGGTTATTCCTGTCATAGTTTGAAGATTGGCTTCTTAAATTCTGCTTCCTTAGCTGAGCATGGTGGAGCACGCGTGTAGTCCCAGCTAGCTGGAAGGCTGAGGCGAAAGGACTGCCTGAGCCTAGGAGTTCAAGACCAGACTGGGCAACATAGCAAGACCCTGTCTCTTACACAAAGAAAAAAATCCTGCTTTCATTATAGGGAATGAGGCTTCAGCCAAAAAAAGATAGACTCTGTCATTAATTGTCTCTGTAACCTTAATCACTAACCTCTGTGGGCTCCACAAATGGGTTAATAAGTGAATAAATGAATGAATGAATGAAAACATTGTGCTATAGAGACTTCCAATGGTTCAAATTTTCAATGGAGCACGGGGGTAGAGAGGGATTAGATTGCATTCAAAAATAGATTGCCTCGAAGATGTTCTTCTAGTGCTAACCAACTACATCTCCATTTTCAAAGTGTGGAGGAAATTTCCTTCCCAATTAAGAAACCAGATATATTTAAGGCAGCAGGGCTTAGCTTGGAAATGAATACACGAATCTCCTTCTCTCTGTCCTTGCTTTCATTCTGTCATCTTCTTGAGCACAGCCTCATCCATGCTCTCAGCTCAGAGCACTGGGCTCACAACCTTTGTTAGGGTGGAGGGGGGATTCCTCTTCTGGGCACAAAGATTGGAATCCCGTGGGTACCATGGTAAATTCTTGCAGGGTTGTTGGAGTTGTCTCTGGTAACCCAATAAAAACTGGTCCTATTGCCTAGCATGAAAAGGACACCCTGAAAGTCACAGCCACCACTGGCTAATGGGGGTAAACTGGAGATGTGTCGTTTGAGTGATGCCTAGGGAGTGTTTTAGTAACTTGAAATTGTTCAATTTGGTAATAGGCTCATCTTATCTTCCAAGTGTGTCTGAATTATTTACAGGTGTAAATAATTATATTATTTACTCTAAGCTTTCAATTATACACGATGTTCCCCAGAAGCTGTTGATTGTCTTTGAGTCTTCTTTACAACTGCGTGCCGCGGTTTTGTGCTACAGCGCCCCTGAGCGGTCAGGGGTGGGATTGCAGGGAGTAGTTAGTCCCCTAGCAGTTGAAAGACAACTTTTGGCCAGCTGTTGTGGGGAAACAGGAGTTCAGGCAAGGGCCATGCTTTTTCCTGCCTGTGTGTTTGTACACACCCTTTCCTCTGCCTGGAGCTCTTTGCCCTTCCACATCTCACTCACCTTATTCCATCACTTAAACCCTAATGAATCTCAAGATCTCCATCTAGGTCAGGCGCGGTGGCTCATGCCTGTAATCCCAGCACTTTGGGAGGCTGAGGCGGGTGGATTGCCTGAGGTTAGGAGTTCGAGGTCAGTCTGGCCAACATGGTGAAACCCCATCTCTACTAAAAATACAAAAAAATTATCCGGGTGTGGTGGCAGGCGCCTGTAATCCCAGCTACTCGGGAGGCTGAGGCAGGGGAATTGCTTGAACCAGGGAGGTGGAGGTTGCAGTGAGCGGAGATTGTACCACTGCACTCCAGCCTGGGCAACAGAGCAAGACTCTTTTACACACACACACACACACACACATACACACACACACACACAAATCTCCATTTAAACCTCATGTCTTTGGGAGAAGATTTTCCTGAATTCCCTAAGTAGGCCAGGTCTCCTTGTCTTCGGTGCTTATGGTATCTGTACTTTTCACCTAGAAAAGTGCTATTGTATAGAAATAAAGTGCAAGCTACATATAAAATTTTAAACCTATTAACTACTTTTTTTTTTTTTTTTTTTTTTTGAGACAGAGTCTCGCTCTGTCTCCCGGGCTGGAGTGCAGTGGTGCAATCTCGGCTCACTGCAAGCTCCGCCTCCCGGGTTCACGCCATTCTCCTGCCTCAGCCTCCGAGTAGCTGGGACTACAGGCGCCCGCCACCGCGCCCGGCTAATTTTTTGTATTTTTTTAGTAGAGACGGGGTTTCACCGTGGTCTCGATCTCCTGACCTCGTGATCCGCCCGCCTCGGCCTCCCAAAGTGCTGGGATTACAAGCGTGAGCCACCGCGCCCGGCCTTAACTACATTTTTTAAAAGTAAAAAAAAGAAAAGGTGAAATTCACTTTAATAATACATTTTATTTAACCCAAGTGCATTAGTTTGCTAGGGCTGCCATAACAAAGTACCACCAACTAAGTGACTTAAACAAACAAACAAAAAAGTATTCTCCTGCAGTTCGGGAGGCTAGAAGTCCAAGACCAAGATCCAAGTTGTGTTATTTTCTTCTGAGGGCTATGAGGGAGAATCTGTTCCATGCCTCTCCCTAGCTTCTGGTGGCTTGCTGGCAGCCTTCATCATTCTTTGGCTTGTAAATGGTGTTCTCCCTGTGTCTCCACATGGTCTCTGTCTGTATGTGTCTCTTTCTCTTCACTGGGCATTCTTTAAAACGCACAGCAGTCCTATTGGAGTGGGAAGCCATCCTACTCCAGTACGACTTTATCTTTCTGAATTACATCTGCAAAAACTCTATTTCCAAATACAGTCACATTTTGATGTACTGCGGGTTAGGACTTCAACATATAAATTTTGGGAGGACACAATTCAACCCAAACATCGAGATATTCCAAATTTTATTATGTAACCAGTATAAAAATTATTGAAATATTTCACTTTTCTTTGTACTAAGACTTTGAAATACAATGGTAAATTTTATACATATAGTATAATATATAGTGGCACATTTCTTATAATAGTTTATACTTATAACACTAAATTTTCATCAAAAATACTTTATCTGTATTTGCAGTTCATAAAATTTCCATTTTCTCTGCAGCCTTGCCAGCATCTGTTGGTTTTTGACTTTTTTTTTTTTTTTTTTTTGAGACAGGGTCTTGCTTTGCCACCCAGCCCAAGCTGGAGTGTAGTGGTGCAATCATAGCTCACTGCTACCTTGAATTCCTGGGCTCAAGGGATCCTTCCACCTCAGCCTCCCAAGTAGCTGAGACTACAGGTGCGTGCCACTGCACCCAGCTAGTTAAAAAAATTTTTTTTGTGGAAATGAGGTCCTGCCATCTTTCCCAGGCTGGTCTCAATCTCCTGGGCTCAAGTGATCCTCAAACCTCAGCTTACCAAAGTGCTGGGATTATAGGCATGAACCACCATACCCTGCTGACATTTTTAATAATAGACATTCTGACTTATGTGACATGGTATCTCATTATATTTCTCTAATAATTAGCGATGTGAAGCATTTTTTTATGTTTGTTAACTGCTTGTATTTCTTCTTTTGAGGAGTGTCTTTTCATATCTTTTGCCCATTTTTAATGGGGGGTTATTTGTTTTGTGTTTATTCATTTGTTTAAGTTCCTTATAAATTCTGGATGTTGGACCTTTGTCAGATACTTTGCAAATATTTTCTCCCATTCTAGAGGTTGTCTGTTTACTGTGTTGATAGTTCCTTTTGCTGTGCAGAAGCTCTTTAGTTTAATTAGGTCCCACTTGTTAATGTTTGTTTTTGTTGCAATTGCTTTTGAGGACTTAGTCAATGTCTTCCAAGGCCAGTGCCTAGAATGATGTTTCCTCTTTTCTTCTAGTATTGTTACAGTTTGAGGTTTTACACTTAACTCTTTAATCCATCTTGAGTTAATTTTCTTATTTCAATAGTTTTTAGAGTATAGGTGGTTTTTGGTTACATGAATAAGTTCATTAGTGGTGATTTCTGAGATTTTTGTGCACCCATAAAGTGAACAGTATACACTGTTTCCAATATGTAGTCTTTTATCCCTGACCGTCCTCCCACTCTTTCCCCCGAGTCCCCAGAGTCCATTATATCATTCTTATGCCTTTGCATCTCATCTTGAATTAATTTTTGTATATGGTGAAAGATAGGGGTTTAGTTTCATTCTTCTGCATATGGCTAGCCTGCTATCCCACACCGTTTATTGAATAGGGAGTCATTTTCCATTGCTAATTTTTGTCAACTTTTTCAAAGATCAGATGGCTGTAGGTTTATAGCTTTATTTCTGAGTTCTCTGTTTTGTTCCATAGTCTACATGTCTGTTTTTGAACAAGTACCACACTATTTTGGTTACTGTACCCTTATAGTATATCTTGAAGTCAGGTAGCATGATGGCCTTGGCTTTGTTCTTTTTGTTTAGGATTGCTTTGGCTATTTGGGCTCTGTTTTTCTTTCATATGAATTTTAGAATCGTTTTTTCTAGTTCTGTAAAAAATAACATTGGTAGTTTGATAGGAATAGCCTTGAATCTGTAGATTGCTTTGGGCAGTATGGCCGTTTTAACAGTATTGATTCTTCCAAATCCATGAGCATGGAATATTTGTCCATTTGTTTTTGTCACCTGTGATTTCTTTTAGCAATGTTTTGTAGTTTTCCTCATAGAGATCTTTCACCTCTTTGGTTAAATGTATTCCTAGGTGTCTCATGTTTTGTGACCATTGTAAATAGAATTGCATTACTGATTTAGTTCTCAGCTTAAATATTATTGCTGTATAGAAATGCTACTGGTTTTGTACATTTATTTTTGTACCATAAAACTTTACTAAAGTCATTTATCAGTTCCAGGAGCCTTTTGGCAGGATCTTTAGGGTTTTCTAGGTATAGAATTATATCATCTATGTAGAAAGATAGTTTGACTTCTTCTTTTCTATTTGGGTGGCTTTTATTTCTTTATCTTGCCCAATTTCTCTGGCCAGCACTTCCAATACTCTGTTGAATTGGTGTGGTGAGAGTGGACATCCTTGTCTTGTTACAGTTCTCAAGGGGAATGCTTTCAGTTTTTGCCTGTTCAGTATGATGTTGGCTGTGGTTTCGTCAGAGATGGCTCTTATTATTTTGAATTACGTTCCTTTGATGCCTAGTTTCTTGAGGGTTTTTATCACAAAGGGACGTTGGATTTTATTGAAAGATTTCCATGTCTGTTGAGATGATCATATAGCTTTTAATACTGTTTATGTAGTGAATTACATTTATTGATTTGCAGATGTTGAACTGACCTTGCATCCTAGAAGTGAAGCCTACTTGATTGTGGTAACTTTTTGATGTGCTGTTGGATTCAGTTTGATAGTATTTTGTTGAGGATTTTTGTGACACTATTGCTGAGAATGTAAATTAGTTAAGCCACTGTGGAAAGCAGTTTTGAGATTTACCAAAGAACTTAAAACAAAACTACCATTTGACCCAGCAATCACATTAATGGGGATATAGCTAAAAGAAAAAAAAATTCTACCAAAAAGATACGTGTACTTGCATGTTCATTGCAGCACTATTCACAATAGCAAAGGCATGGAATCAGCCTATGTGCCCATCAACAGTGGACTGGATACAGAAACTATGGTACAAACACACCACAGAAAAACTATGCAGCCATAAAAAAGGATAAAATCATGTCCTTTGCCACAACATGGACGCAACTGGAGTCCCTCATCCTAACTGAATTAATGCAAGAACAGAAAACCAAATACCGCATGTTCTCACTCATAAGTGATAGCTAAACACTGGGTAATCATGGACATAAAGATGGAAACAATAGACACTGGGGACTGCTAGACTGGGGATGGGGGCAGAGGGGCAAGGGTTGAAAAATTACTTATTGGGTATACTATGCTCAGTACCTGGGTGATGGGATCATTCATATTCCAAACCTCAGCATCACACAATATACTCAGATAACAAACCTGCACATGTACCTGAATCTAAAATAAAAGTTAAAAAAAAAGTTCCAGTTGAAAAAGTAGAATCGCATATCCAAATTTTTCAAAACACTCTAGATTTTTCCAACAACTGAATTAAGTACCAAAAGAACCATTTTTCCTTGATATTCACAGAGTGTGGGCACATGGAGAGTCTTCAGGCCCAAAGGAATATGTAGTAAGTGGGGAAGCCTCACATAAACCAGGCCTGTCACAGCCCTCATTTCTTTCCCACCTCATTTGTGAGGGGCATCCTTTGCTGACATTATCAGCGGAGTTGTTACTGGGAAGTGGGGGTTCTCTGCTTTTATCCTCTTGGAGGAATGAATTCAGCCAAGAGACACATGCAGCAAGAGTTACACAGTAACAGAGTTTATTTAAAGGGACAGTACTCTCTGAAAGCTAGGTCAGAGCAATGTGCTCAAAAGAATGAGACAGCTCCAGTGGGCATGAAGGAGGCTTTCTTTATGGGGGTCTTACATGATTATTCATGAAAGGGGTGTGAAGGGGTATTACTAGTAAGCATGTTTAGAGTGGTCTTCTGGGTGTGCGTGCTCTGTGGTGTACATACTAGTATATACCCCATGTGTCTCATGAGTATATTAAATCTCCACTCAGGGGCATGTTTTTTACTATTATAACGAGAAAATGTTACATTAGGGGCAAGCCAAATCAAATTGCACATGCTTGCTACTAGGGAAAGTCCCTATCTCCTGTTAGGGTCAGATAAGTCCTGGTTATGGTGACATAAGCCTAACAGTAAGTCCAGATGTGACTGTTGTGTTTTTGGCTGATAGTGGAGCAACGTTTCCAGGGCTGCCTTTCCTGCTCATGTCTATCTATCTGCCTACCCTAACAGAGTGACTGGCATCATATACCCTTGAATTATTTGTGCTTCATAAACTAATACTATTTTTTTTTGTCAATTTAAGCTGAGCTTTCTGCTACATGCTATCAAGAATGCTAACTATTACAGCAAACAAGATCTTATTTAATTCTCACATCAAGAATCACTGTTTCTTTTCCACAGATAAGAAAACTGAGGCTCAAAGAGTTTAAATTTCCAAGTTCACCCAGCCAGGAAAGGGCAACAGTAGGATTCGCCTCCATTTCCTTCTGACTCCACCAGGAGTGGGCATTTCTACCCATCCCCACTGCCTCCTAAGCATTGGGGACGTAAGAACGAAACAAAGGGAGAGGTGAGAAAATAGTTGGTGAATGACAACACCAAAAACACTCAACATCAGTAACAGGGAGTTTTTTTTATTTCCTGTATGTTAAAAAGTAGAACTTAATTACGTTCAAGTATATGGGGTATAAATAACTAAAAAGGGTAGCTGAAGAAAGGCTCTTAAGAGAAGTGCTTTAATGAGTGGGGAAGGATAATTAGAAATTATTGTGCCAATTGTATGTAAATAGAGGCTCTTAAAGTATTTATGAGTGTTGGAAACAGTGTAATGTTTTGCATGATTTTATCATTCTCCCTGGATTTGTTCTTTACCCAGCTAGTGGTTTTGTGGTCACCAGTGGTCCTTTGTGTTTACACTGGGGCTCAGTGGGTTTTTTCCCCTCACTCAGTGAGTCATTTGGGATACACCAAACATTGGAATAAAGTGGAATAACCCTTGGGGAAAAAAAAACACATTTATTTCAAAGTATGGCAGAATAGGCATGGAGATATTAGCATCTTCTCTAGCAGAGGCTGGTGGGGCCATTCTTACAGACTAAATATTAGCATCTTTTCTAGCAGAGGCGGGTGGGGGCATTCTCATAGACTAGATATTAGCATCTTCTCTAGCAGAGGCTGTGGGGGGCCCATTCTTATAGACTAGATATTAGCATCTTCTCTAGCAGAGGCGGGTGGGGGCATTCTTATAGACTAAATATTAGCATATTTTCTAGCAGACGCTGTGGGGGCCCATTCTTATAGACTAGATATTAGCATCTTCTCTAGCAGAGGCTGGGGGGGGCATTCTTATAGACTAGATATTAGCATCTTCTCTAGCAGAGGCGGGTGGGGGCATTCTTATAGACTAGATATTAGCATCTTCTCTAGCAGAGGCTGTGGGGGGCCATTCTTACAGACTAAATATTAGCATCTTTTCTAGCAGAGGCGGGTGGGGGCATTCTTATAAACTAGATATTAGCATCTTCTCTAGCAGAGGCTGTTGTGGGGGCATTCTTATAGACTAGATATTAGCAGACTAGCAGAGGCTGTGGGGGGGCATTCTTATAGACTAGATATTAGCATCTTCTCTAGCAGAGGCTGGGGAGGGGGCATTCATATAGACTGGTGATATAGTTTGGCTGTGTCCCTATCAAAATCTCAACTTGAGTTGTATCTCCCAGAATTCCCATGTTATGGGAGGGACCCAGGAGGAGGTAATTGAATAATGAGGGCCATCTTTCCCATGCCATTCTCATGATAGTGAGTAAGTCTCATGAGATCTGCTGGGTTTATCAGGGGTTTCCGCTTTTGCTTCTTCCTCATTCTCTCTTGCTGCTGCGATGTAAGAAGAGCCCTTCACCTCCCGCCATGATTCTGAGGCCTCCCCAGCCATGTGGAACTGTAAGTCCAATTAAGCCTCTTTTTCTTCCCAGTCTCAGGTATGTCTTTATCAGCAGCATGAAAACGGACTAATACAACTAGATATTAGCATCTTCTCTAGCAGAGGCTGGGGGGCCATTCTTATAGACTATCTCACTAGTTCTCATACCCGTCTCCCACATGAGGAAACTGAGGCTCAGAGAGGTCAAGTAACTTGTCCAGGTCATGCAGTGCATCAGGGCAGATCTGGGATTCATTATCCTTCATGGGCCCAGACACCTGTGTTAGGAAGCCTGATGGTTGCATTCTTTCATTTCTGTCTTGTTTTCCTTTCAATCTCCCTTCGGTGCTTTGTTATATTGGTCTAGTTCCTCTGGGCCTCATCACCTCAGGTCCTCATAGGAGGACACTTGAACGCTAATGACATAATGAGAGGTCTCAGATGTGTTTCCAGTGGGGGGATCTGGGACCCTTGGGATGTTGGAAATCCTCCTGACAGGAAATTGGAAGAACACTCAGCTCCCAGTTTTGCTTAACACTCTGTGAGCAAGGTGTTCCAGCAGCAATGAGTGAACCTAAGCACCTACTAAGGTTTTTATCAAAAAAACCTTTTGGAACCACATGGTACTTTGGAGCTTACAGTCCCTGCTCCCACACTTACAGTTGGGTGAACTTGAGTGCATGCTTTTAATCTATCCAAGAACCAGTTTCCTCATCTATAAAGTGATCAAATAGTCTTAACCTCTTAGGGGTTGTTGTTAGGTGAGGTATCACTTAGATATTTTTTTCCTAATCACCCCGCCCATTAAATGCATATGGATATATGTTCTTTAGACATAAAACAATATGACTTTTTCCCCACCCCACAACCAGCTTTCACATGGGAAATACATGAGCTACCTCATCTTGTATTTTATTTCATTTATTTATTTATTGGAGACAGGGTCTCATTCTGTTGCCCAGTGAAATGCAGTGGTGCGATCATGGCTCACTGCAGTTTCCAACTCCTGGGCCCAAGTGATCTTCCCGCCTAAGCCTCCCAAGTAGCTGGGAGCAGAGGTGCACGCCAGCACACTCAGCTAATTTTTTTTTATTTTGTAGAAATGAGATCTCACCATGTTGCCTAGGCTGGCCTTGAACTCCTGGACTCAAGCAATCCTCTCGCCTCAGCCTTCCACAGTGCTGGGAATGCAGGTGTGAGCCACCAAGCCTAACGTTTCTACATCAGCCACTGAATCAAAGTTCCAGATACGTCTGTTTCCAAACCCGACAATCGGTGCTAAGAACCTACTGCAGAGCTTCATTTTCCCCCCAAGTCATCTTCAGGTGTCCCAGAAACACAGGGCAGACCTGAAGCCACATCCTCATGCCTGTTGAATGTGACACACACTGTACTTTTTTATAAAGTTACAGACCCTGACCTTTCTGGGTTAAGATTTCATTTCCCTGACATTCTTCCTGGTTTCATTTAACTGCCTAGTCTCTCCACAGGCAATCCTCAAGGATGTTTCTTCCCCACTGGCATGCTGGGAATATGGGGCATAAACAGGATGTCTTCTTGCTGCTTTGTCCAGTGCAGTTCCCAGGTCCACTGGTCTGTGGGAGGGAGGATCAGTCATTAACTTTTAGCTTTTCATTGTTGTTGATAAATAGTCGTAGCTCACGCATGTACGATTAAACAATTAGATATGAATAATGTTACTGAATCATAGGAATGTTTCCTCAAACCTCAAATTGGGAAAAACCACTGTTGTGTAGGATTCATTCAGCAGATATTTATTGAAGACCTAATATGTGCCAGGCTTTATTCTGGGCCCCAGGGATGCAGCAGTGAACGATGCAGCCAATGTT
This sequence comes from Symphalangus syndactylus, assembly GCF_028878055.3. NCBI lineage: Eukaryota > Metazoa > Chordata > Mammalia > Primates > Hylobatidae > Symphalangus > Symphalangus syndactylus. The sequence continues at coordinate 32,810,006 of NC_072438.2, forward strand.
TTTTGGAAAATAAAAAAAAAAATTTTTTTTATTTTCTCGAGATAGGGTCTTGCTCTGTCATCCAGGCTGGAGTGCAGTGGTGCCATTATAGTTCAATGAAGTCCTGAACTTCTGGGCTAAAGCGATCCTCCTGCTTCAGCCTCCTGAGTAGCCAGGACTACAGGTGCATACCACCATGCCCAGCTAATTTTTCTATCTTTTTGGAGAGATGGGGTTATGCTTTGTTGCCCAGGCTGGTCTCAAAATCCTGGCCTCAAGCAATCCTCCCATCTTGGCCTCCCAAAGTGGTGGGATTACAGGCATGAGCCACTTTGCCTGACGCCGATGTTCTTCAAGTTTCCCTTCCAGTGTAGGAGATGACATTGAACAAGTAAATACATGGGGAGGAGTGTCATGAAGGAGATGCCACAGGATGAGGGTTTAGAGAGGAAGCAGAGAGTGCTGTCTTTGAGGAGTGGAGGTGGCACATCACGGGAAGGTTGGGAAGGTTGGGAAGGTCACTCTGCAGAGAGGAAACAGAAGGCAGAAAGGCCCTGGGGCAGGAAAGGGCTTGGTGTGTTCAAGGAGCAGAAAGGAGGCTGAGGTGGCCAGAGAGAGAGAGAGAGATCTAAGAGGAAATTGACAGGCTGGATATCAGAGAAGTCAGCAGGGGCCTCAGAGGGCATGGTAAGAAGTTCGAGTTTCATTTTCACTGCAATGGAAAGCCACTGAAAGGCAAGATTGGCTATGCTGTTTCCAAAGAACATGCTGGCATAGAAGACAGACTCTAGCAAGCAAGACAGGGAGCAACAAGGTGAGGCTACAGAAGGGGCCTGATAAGACGTGACGGGGCTTGGACTTGCCACGGTGCTAGGAAGTTTGTGAGCTAGAATCTGTATACTAAATAGTTTCAAAAAGTATTCAGTCTCATCATCATATTATATTCACCAGTTTTGAAGGTACCTACAATATAGACAAGTAGATATGATGCACAAACATTAAACATGCCAGACAGTAATCGCAGAAGGGAATACATTCAGACCAAAAGCATGGTAGAGATAGTGAAATACAGTTTAAATATTTATCAGGTGCTGACTCTGGACAGAACCTGAGTTAATCACTTTATGTCACTTTATTTAAACTTCACCCCAATCCTCCAGAATATGTACTGATATTGTCCCCAAGTGAGCATCTGCAGTAAATGACGTCCAGCTAGTAAGTAACAGACCCAGGATTTGATCCCAGGCCTATGGGACTCATAAGTTCCGCTGGTCAGCTGTAGCCTCCTTCATATGAGGATTCACTCCAAGGTCCCTTTCAGTACTGGGCTCTGTGAGTCTAGGATATTATTTAAGCTATGACAGTGGGCTGAGGTTCCTGGCACTATAGAGAGGCCACTGGACATCCCTAAGAGAAGTATTGTGTTTTCTATACGTGTGACTCCCACTGACCAGCACAGTCTGGCTCATGATAAGTCCTCAGTGATGTGTGTTCATTGAAGGACTGAATGAATGAATGAGTGAATGAGCTCAAGCCGTTCATTCTTTTCCAAACTAGAAGACATTTTGCCTCTTCGCAACACATTGCTCAGGCAAAGAATTAGCAGGGAACTTGCCTGGAGGTGTGCAGTGGATGAGTGGACAATTTTTATTCATTTATTCAGACATGAGTGTGATAAATATTTCACAAATGCATACTATGTATAAATTAGGATTGATTTGAGGTGTTCTTCGGTATCCAAATGACAGAAAGCCAAGCTGGAAACAACAGCAACCACAGCAACAACTGAATGTGGTATTTAAAATATTAGCTTTAAGAGTGCCGGCTAGAATGCTTAGCACCTGGATAAACTTCACCTGCCAAGGCTAAACTGCGTTAGCTGCAAAATATTGCTAATCATGCCTCTTTCATTAGGTCAAGAGAACTAAATGAAAAGTGTATGCAAACTCACTCTCTTACCATAGATTCTATGTCATTAAATTACATTATTAGATTATTATTAGTCTTTTATCATTTGGTGTGAAAGGAATCTGGCTCCTCATTTTTTTGCCTTCTCTTTCTCTTTCCCTGCCCCTAGAATGGAGAACAAAGAAAGTAATGTCGCTGCCATGGGGCTGTGCCATTAATTAGATTGTAAAAACCATTGCAAAAGCATGAGCTATTATTTTAGAAAATATCCTTTCCCACTTAATTTATCTGAATCAAGCCTGCTTCATTTAACGAAGACACTCAAGTAATAGCATAAGACATTTTATAGCTTTAATAAATATCACCAAAGTAGTGCTCACCAAAGTAAAGCGATTATGCCTAAATATTGAAAAAGGTCATTTGTCAGAGCCCAGCGTGATTACCTGTTGAATGCACAGATTGGATTAAACACCATTTTATAGGTGTAAATCAAACTTTTACACAAAATAATTGTAATGTCATTTACTACAAAATAGTACGGCTTGTAATTCTTCAGAGTGCATGAAATCACAGCCACTATTTCCTTGGCCATATGACTTTACCGGGAACTCTCCTGTTGAAGAGGTGCACTGGGGAATGAATGAACAGGAAAGGTGAGTGTGCGTGCACAGTCGGTCAGCTGGAGAGATAACAACATTGGATGTTTTCTCCTACTATTTGAAGTGGGAAGTATATTCATTTTTTTTTTTAATTGCTGCTATAAGAAATTACCACAAATTTACTGGCTCAAACCAACATAAATGTATTCTCTTATAGTTCTGGAGGCCAGGAGCCTGCAACCAGTGTCACTGGGTTAAGGTGTCAGCAGGGCTGTGTCCCTTTCTAGAGGTTCTAGAGGAGCTTCCAAGTCTTTACCTTTCCCAGCTTCTAGAGACCCCCCACATTCCTGGGCTTCTGGCCCCATTCTCCATCTTCTGAGCACCCCGCTCAACCTCTGCTTCTGAGTCACCTGTCCTTTTCAATCTCCGGCCCTCCTACCTGCCTCTTGTAAGGCCCCTCGTGATTCCATTGGACCCACCCAGATAACCAGGATAACCGCCCCCCCGCACCATGCCCATCTCAAAATCCTTCACTTAATCCCATCAGGAAAGTCCCTTTTGCCAATTAGAAAATACATTCACAGGTTCCATGGACAAGGACATGGCCATCTTCAGGGAGCCATTACCCTATCTGCCACAGAGAGGGAAACACAAAACAGAGAGGAACGCTGCCAAGCTTCTGGGAGAGGAGGAGCATGCCAGCCCACCGTCCAGAGCGGCCTTTTCAGAATGTGTTCTCGGGAGAGGCTCTAGGGCCTAGGCAGGCTGTCCTCAGTCCACTACTCGCCCTTACTTTGCTCTGTCTCCTCAAGGCAGTTCCTCAGGAAGCTGCTGGCTGGGTTCAGCCGACGAAAGGGACTGGGGTGGGACAAGAGGGTGAGGAAGAGAGGGGCTGGAGTATTGCTCTTCCCTCTCTGCCTCAGATAGCATACCCTCGGCTCCTGCTGCTTCCCACAGAAGCCCACCAAGGTTCCAGCTTCCTGTAGGGACCCTCGGGCACCTCCCTAGGGTGCTCATGGCTTCCTGGGGCTGCTAATCTCTGGGTTATCTCTCTGTTTCCTTTTGCCTTCTGTGAAAGGAAAATAGATCTTGGGGCCTCAAAAAGTCCAAAAAGTCAAGCTGGGAACTGCTTAGGGCAAATCTGCCTCTGTTCTTTTCAGTCATCCCTCTGTTCACTGATACAAACTCAAAAGAATGCAACCTTGTGTCTCTTATCTACCTGTGACCTGAAAGCCCCCTTTCCACTTTGAGCTGTCCCACCTTCGCCTCAGGTTGTCCCACCTTTCCTGACTGAACAAATATGTACACCTTACATGTATCGATTGATGTTTCATGTCTCCCTAAAATGTATAAAGCCAAGCTGTGCCCCAACCACCTTGGCCATATGTTGTCAGGACCTCCCGAGGCTGTATCAAGGGTGTGTGTCCTCAACCTTGGCAAAATAAACTTTCTAAATTAACTGAGACCTGTCTCAGATTTTCGGGGTTCACCCTTCTCAGCTTCTCTATCACTGGTATAATAAATTCCTGCATTCAACTCCTTCCCTATAAATACCTGAAGTGGTTTCTATTTTCCTAGTTGGACCCTCACGGACTATGTGGGTGACAAATTATTTTAAGTAGACTTTAGAGAGAAATAGACACATTTCAATAACACTGTCACTAAAATTAGTTCTGAAATTTTTTTCTCTTTGGGAATTATCTTAAAACCAATTTTTCAAGCCAGAAGAGAAAACCAATGTATTAACTTTATAGAAAAGCCACATTTTTTATTTATAGAAGAAAAATTTTCTATGTTCTCTATATTCTCTTTATAGAAGAGTAATATTTTTCTATACCCCAAAATATAGAAACATGGTGGCTTAAAATGACAGAAATTTACTCTCTCAGTTCTGGAGGCCAAAAGTCCAAAATCAAGGTGTCTACAGGCCGTGCTCCCTCTGAAGGCTCTGAGAGAGAACCCTTCGCTGCCTCTTCGGGCTTCTGGTGGTTGCAAACATTCCTTGGCTTGTGGCTGCATCACTCCAATTGATAAAGGCGTTAAGAAGAAATCACTTAGGCAGATAGTAAGGGTATGGGAGTCCTCAGTAAGGCTTTTCTTTTTAGTGAAAAGCAGCCCCAAATCATTTTCTAACAAAGAGGAGCCTGTAAAGTCGAACTGCAGACATAAACAAGCAAATTGGGATCCTGCACAGGTGAATGCCGGCAGCAACTAGGAACTAGACATCTTCAAGATGTCGGCTCCATCTTCCCTTCTCTGCCAGCCTCGTGTATGGTAGGGAGCAGACAAGATGACACTGATGAACTGGAAAGCCTATTTGCATAATAAGATTAGGGTGGGGCTATCAGCCTTCCCCTCGAGCTAAACATCATGCCTGATCAAACCAATCTGTGAACCCTATGTAAATCAAACACTGCCTCTTCAAACCTAACTATAAAATCTGGTGCATTCACCGCGCAGCCACTCTTTTTCTGCTCCGGCATCACTTTCTCTATAGAGAGAGCAGTTTCTCTTTCTCTTCTCTCCTGTCTGTTAAATCTCTGCTCCAAAACTCCTTGTGTGTGTCTGTGTCCTAAATTTTCCTGGCATGCAACGATGAACCCCAGCATATATACCCCAGACAATATAGCCGCTTCACAGTCTCTGCTTCTGTCTTCACACGACGTTTTCCTCTTTGCTGTCTCAAATCTCGCTCTGCCTTTCTCTTGTAAAGACCCTCGTCATTGGATTTAAGGCCCACCAGGCTAACCCAGGATGATCTCTTCTCAGGATCTTTAACTCAAGTACATCTGCAAAGACTCTTTTTCCAAATAAGGTTGTTCTGGACCAAACTGAGGGTCGGGCTGCTTATTCCTGTGGCCCAATAATGAGATGCAGATAAGCTGAGAAAGGAGGGAGTTTTTATTTCTGTAACAGGTTACAGGGAGAAGGCCTGGGAAATATCACCAGACCAACTCAAAATTACAAAGTTTTCCAGAGCTTATATACCTTCTAAGCTATATGTCTACGTGTAAGTGTGCATTCAGCTAAAGACATAAGTGATTAACTTCTTCTAATCTATAACTAAGATCTGAGTCCTGAAGACCTTCCTCTGGAGCCTCAGTAAATTTACTTAATCTAAATGGGTCCAGATGCTGGGGTGATTCCCTTATCTTGTTTCCTGCTAAATCATGGAGGTTTGGGGAGTTCCTTCAGACCCCCAGTAAACTTATTTGTGGAGGCCAGGGGAGTTTCTTCAGACCCCCAATAAATCTTGTTTAATTCTAAACAGATTAAGAATTCCTGTTAAGAATTCCTTTATTATCTTGTCATGCTTCAAGGCCCAGGAAAGGCCTGGGCAAAACTCTTGGTGTGCTTTTGTTACCTTCCTGCCTTTGTATAAGGGCACTGGCCCTCTCAACTTTAATATTTAACTTAACTACTCAGTCAGTGCTGAAACAGTTGTTATGGAGGCCTGCGTTAGTGAGACCTAGCCTGCCACAAAGCTACGTTCACAGATTCCACAGATGAAGACATAGATATATCTTTTTTGGGTGAGGGGAGGAGGCATCATTCAACCCACTATAATCAATTGGGAAAATTCTCTCTCTCTCTCTTTCTCATACACACACACACACACACACACACACACACACACACTCCACTACTCTACTTCACCAACTTCATTCACCCAGTTTAGCTCTCGATGTATTTTGCTTTTTTTCCAAATGTTAAATCAACTGTTAAAAGACAAGAAATATGTTCCACAGCCAATAATAGAAAACCTTATCACAGTGGCATAAATAAAGAGGAAAAATATTTGCCAACATCCACAAAAGTTAGTCAGTAGGAAAGGTCTGCTTTGAACTCTCTCACCATGGCGGACTCCCCCAATCATCAGAAAAGGGACTCAGACCTCTTTACTTGGAAGGTGTCATCAATCCATTTTATACTCTTTCTCTGCCCTAACTCAGCAATTGCTTCTTCTGTTTTTAATGGGAATGTATGTTTTCTAGTTTATTCTTAGTACACATTAGTCTGCCAAGTTAAATGTGATGAAGACAGCTCTTGGGCCTGTGATATTTTTAAGGGTAAAGGGAGGTCCTTCATAGAGCCATAATTTTCCACAGAATCATCTGAAGGCTTAATTTATATCATTGCTCATGTCCTGGCTTAAGTCGATGAAGAGCAAACAGTGACGTAAATGAAGACTCCAGAAGACTTTACTGAGATTATACCCCATACTCCCGTTACTGGTTGGGAGCAAATAGAATCTTTTACTGAAATATAGCTGTGCTGACTAACACTTACCAAGAATAAACTGGGAAGAGCATTAGATGCAGAAATAGAACAAGTAATTGCCCTGAGTTAAAAAATAAAATAAAAAGTGACGTGCTTTGTACATGAGTCAAATTCCATATCATTTTCAACGTAAGGGTGAAGCAAAGTTCTATGTAGAATGTTTGCTGATTCCTTAGAAAATGGAGGAGTGAATGAAATTGAGCTTTAAGAGCGCACCCTTGTGATGAGTTAGATGGTGCCTCCCTCCCCTGGCTGTGCTGGTGGCTCACAGATATGAGCAAGGGGTTTTAGACAGAATTAATTAAAATGTAAAGAAGACAGAGCCCTCAAAATCTTCCCTCTCATTTCTTCTCTAAAATTGAGTAGCCAAATATATGACTGACCATGCCAGTATATGGATTATTCTAGCAAAATACTAATCTGACACATATTTTATGAAACGCATAATAGACTTTCTATCGATGAATTAAAGCTACAAGTCACTGTACTAAGGCCATTACATACATCTCCAATATTTACAACAACCCTGCCCTTTTATAGATAAGGGAATTAGGTCTCAGAAAGGCAACGAATTTACCCAGGGCCACAAATAGAATTTCCTTGATTCCCAAATGCCATTGATTGTGGTACTCACTATTGATTTCATAACTGCTTCACAGGGACCAACAAAAAATGCACTTCATTAAGTGTATGGCTCTGTTATAAGATGAATTTTGCTTTCAAATACATTAAAATTTGAAGGGGACAAAAGAGCATCTGAAATTCACAGAAATATGACAGACATCAGCCCTGAGAATGGGCTGTGCAGGTCAAGGTCTTCTGGTCCCAGGATCTAGGCTTTCTCCTCTGCAGAGCCTGCTTGTTCTCTGCTCCACGCACCAGGTGCCAACGATGGCAGATCACACTGAGAATGACAACCAGAACTCTGTGCAACAAAACCACAGTTTTAGTTCTGTTCTCCCCTTGTTAGCTTTTCTGTAACTGCATCAGTAAGGACTGTTTTGAAAATCAAGGTATCGATTCATCAACATCCCCTTCATCCATTTCCTTATTCAGCAAATATTGTGAGTCAGAGCCTATGTCAGGTCCTGGAGGGACAGCAGAGAGCAAAACACACCATCCTCATGGAGTTTACACTTGAGTTGGAGGAAGTGGAGAGAGGGGAGGCAGGGACATTATCAAATCATCATCCAAACCAATAGGAGGTACAACTGAGTCCTGTGCTGCACAGAAGAAGTTCTGAGTGCTCTGAAAGCCTCTCTCAGGGCTTTGACTTACTTGAGGAGCTCATGGACGGCATCCCTGAACCAATGTCTGAAAGTGAGAAGTTACTGTTGCTTAGAAAGGAAGGAAGAGCATGCTCAGCAGAGGGCAGTGCGTGTGCAAAGGCCCTGTGGTGGGTAGGAGCAAGAAAGGTACAAGCAAGTACAAGCGGGCAAGGTCCTCAGTGCAGAAGTAAGGAAGCTGACAAGGTGGCAGGGAAGCATGGCAGGTGTCAGAGGCCACTGGCAGATTACAGAGTGTCAGGTAAGAATACAGACACTGAAGCTTGTCTCTCTGGGTTCAAGTCCCAGCTCCATCACTTAATAGCTAGGTTACTTAATTTTGCTTATATGAAATATTAGGATATTCATGGGAGGATTACATTAATTAATACTGGTGTGCATAAAATTTTTCTAACGGTGCTTGGCACACAGTGCCATATATAGTTGCTATGATTCTGAGATCAATAGGGAGACAGTGCAGCTTGGTAGCAAAAAGGTAACGTTATCATCAGGTTTGAATTTCAAAAAGATCACTCTAGGCTCTGTGTGGCAAATGGATGGTAGGGAGGCAAGAAGCTGCAGGTTGGCCAGCTAGAACTGCTGCAAAAGTCCAAGCGAGATAGGAACAAGGATGGTGGAGTGGAGGTAGAGAGAGCTGGACAAAATGAAGAGATAGAAGACAGAATCAACAGGACTTGGAGATGGAGAAGAAGGTCAGCTTTGCCAGTCTTACTCCTTGACAGCTAAAGTCTTTCCTGGCTCTCGGTATCCTACATGTAAGCGGCTTTATGCAGCAGAAATTCAGGGCTGTGGTGAGAGGGCAGTTGGAAAACGGCTGGCTGTGGTTCAGAGTCTTGAAAAGATAGTGTAATGGGTCCAATAGTGTCTCCCCAAATTCATGCCCCCCTCAACACAACCTTGTTTAGAACTAGGGTCTTTGCAGGTGTAATTACTTAAGAATCTTGAGCTGAAATTATTCTGGATTTAAGATGGGTCCTAAAGCCAACAACAACATCCTTAAAGGAAAAGAATGGTACACAGAGAGACACAGAGGAGAAGATGATGTGAAGACAGAGGCAGAGATTGGAGTAATGGGTCTATAAGCCAGCAAAGACCACAAGTCACCAGAAGCCAGAAGAGGCAAGGAAGCAATTTCCCCGAGATCTTTGGAGGAAGTGTGGCATTGCTGGCACTTTGATTTTGGACTTCTGGCCTCCAGAACTGTGAGAGAATAAATTTCTGTTGCTCTAAGCCACCAAGTTTGAGGTAATGTCGTGGCAGGGCCCTGGTAACTAACACAGATGCAGGGAATGGAGCAGAAGAATGATAGAGGGATGGGAGGTGTCAAGAAAGACAGACAGGAACCTCTCATGTCTTCCATTCCAACAGACTGCCTTTCAGGATCAGCCTCAGGCCAGACTGCGACTTTAGAATCAGAGAGAAGACTCTGTTGAAAATTAATAAAATTTAGATGGTATGGCAAAACTTTCTGTCTACCAACACCTTTCCTGCCCTTATTCCTTAGTGACAGAACTGTGCCCACCAAATTTTAGCAGAGCACAAGGCTACCCAGCCAGAGAATACATTTCCCAATGTCCTTTGCAGAAGGTTGTGCCTGTGTGACTGGATTCTCACCAGTATTAAGTCAGGAAAAGTGATGTACATGAATTTGGAGTCTCGACTCTAATAAGCCAGTTTTAACCATGCAAAAGAAGAGCAACTCTCTAGGACTGTGCTGCCTAGTATGGTCACCACTGGCCACAACTGGAACATGTGGCTCCCAAGCACTTAAAATGTGGCCTGCCCAAATTGAGGTACGCTGTAAGTGTATAATACACACTGGATTTCAGAAACTCAGTACCAAAAAAAAAAAGTAAAACATTTTTATATTGATTATGAGTCAAAATGATAAAATATTAGATATATTTCATTAAATAAAATGTCATATTAAAATTCATTTCACATGTTTCATTAGACTTTTTTAATGTGGCTAGTAGAAAATTTAAAATTATATGTGTGGTTTGCATTTTATGTCTATTGAACAGTGTGGCTCTAGAGCAGGGGTCAGCAAACTACAGCTCACAGGTCAGATCCTGTCCACCACTTGCTATTTAAAAAAAAAAAAATTTTTTTAGGATCCCGTGATGCAAAGCGTTTTGTTTGTTTGAGACAAGGTCTCGCTGTGTTGTCCAGGTGGGCGTACAATGGTGCAATCACAGCTCACTGTAGCCTCTACCTCCTGGGCTCAAGCCATCCTCCCACCTCAGCTTCCCAAGTGACTGGAACTACAGGTGTGCGCCACCACACCAGGTTAATTTTCATATTTTTTGTAGAGACAGGGTTTCACCATATTTGCCCAGGCTGGTCTCAAACTCCTGGGCTCAAGTGATCCACACACCTCAGCCTCCCAAAGTGCTGGGATTATAGACATGAGCCACTGCACCCTGCTGACCACCACCAACTGCTTTTGTAAATAAAGTTTTATTGGCACATAGCTGTGTCAATTTGCTTCTGTATAGTCCCTGGATGCTTTAGGCTACAAAGGTAGAGCTGGATAATCACAATAGAATCCATGAGGCCCACAGAGCTGAAAATATTTGCTCTCTGGCCCTTTACAGAACATGTCTGCTAGAAGAGGGTTGACATCAGGATAGAAGTGAACCAGTCCCCAGGTCTCAATAGACCAGACCACCCAACCTGGAGCATCCACCTACATCTGAAGTGTTCTGTGAGACAGAAATAAATTTAAATCTTGTTTGAGACTCTGCATTTTCTTGTATCATTATAATCATTTAGTATTTACTCTAAAAAATTGTGGGGAGCCCATAAGAGGAAGCTGCAGTGAGTGGACCCAAAGATCGAGTATTTAAGGTGAGACAGTGGATGGAGTACAGTGAGGAAAAGACATTTCCCAAGCATTGCCTGGAATGCTAATTGTCACCACAGACCCTGAATCTATAATGTAGGGTCAAAACTTCACCTGAGGTCGGCACCTAATTTTGAAAAAAACCAAGTGATAATAGGGGTCATGAAGGTTAATTGCCAGCTTTTACTAAACGGTCACATGCTTGGCATTTTAAACCCCATTGTCACCAGGCTATCATTCATTTAAAGCCTTCAGTAATAATGACAGTGCTGTTTGGAAACAGACTCCAAAATGTACAACGAGCTCTCTTTCCCAGGCTTAACAGAGGCTGAATAACTGGACTCCCCAGGTGACCGGGACAGTGTCCCCAAATGGAAATGTCCAAACACATAAGCTGGGTGGTCTTTCCCTTCCCTGTCTCCTAGACCTTGAGCTCCCCTCTACACCCTGCTGCTGCCTGCCAACTTCAGAAGTGCCCCCTTCACACCACATTTGCAATGCAGTTATTTACCTGCATTCCCAATGACAGCAGTGCCATGGGTAATAAATTCTCCTCTCCGACATGCTTGAGAAGGCAGCCTCTTCAGCCGATGGGAGAATTAACCTATAAACCGAGGGCCTTATTACCGGACACAGCTTGCAGCCCTATGAGCCAACCCCCAACCCTTTCCTTTTATCTTGTTATTCAAATAACAATGTCACAGTAAAATATGGAATCTCCATGGGCATTCACATCAGCTTTGGCAAATGGTCACCCATTAAAGAAAGGCAAAAATGTATGCAGGGTGGGTAGGATAGAGTGCTATGTGTGTGTCTGCACAGCCAATTGTTAGTATCTGCAATTATCCATCCATTTAGGGGAGGGCCTATTGTAGATACTCACAGAAAACCCATACTTTGAGTTTGGCCACTGTATTAGCCCATTTTCACGCTGCTGATAAAGACATACCCAAGACTGGGTAATTTATCAAGCAAAAGAGGTGTAATGGACTCACAGTTCCACGTGGCTGGAAATGACTCATAATCATGACGGAAGGTGAAAGGCATGTCTTGCATGGCGGCAGGCAAAGAGAAAATGAGAGCTAAGCGAAAGGAGAAACCGCTTACGAAATCATCAGATCTTGTGAGACTTATTCACTACTTGAGAACAGTATGGGGGAAAACACCCCCATGATTCAATTATCTCTCACTGGGTCCCTCCTACAATATATGGGAATTATGGGAGCTGTAATTCAAGATGAGATTTAGGTGGAGACACAGCCAAACCATATCAGCCACCAGCTGGCCTCTATCATCTCTAGCAAATTCAATAGTAGCATTTCATGAACTTTCATTTCCCCCACTTCCACTATGGGGCGGGAGTGGGGAGGAAACTGACTGAGAAAAGGCTGGAACCAGTAGATGCTAGAAACTGATGTGAACTGTGTGCTAACCTACCTCTAGGTCCTCAGGAGTAGACTGTGCTTCCCAGATACCCCCCAGGGAAAATGAGTTTTGTTTTCACTGGATAAGACTGACAGGAGATGTGATGGTATTCTTCTGAAATTCCTACTGTTTGAGGCAATAACTTCCCAAATCCTATATTTACCACCTTTCTCCTTGGTACCTCTTGCATTCTTGATTGCATGTGGCAACTGTATTGTAATTATTTGTTCCCATTTGTCTCAAAAAATTGCAAATCCAGGAATTATGTCTTTATTCTCACTGTGGCAGTCCTGCCAATCATACCTCTGTAATTCCTCCCCCACCTGTGCCTTGGGTCAAATCTCAGCAAGTCTTGGGTGGTCTGTCACCAGAGTCTCTTAAGTGTCCCCCTGCCTCCAGGATGCCTCACAAACCTCCTGAAGCAAAATGAATCCTCCCACAATTCTGGTTGCAAACTTCAGTTGACTGCCTGATATGGTTTTGCTGTGTTCCCACCCAAATCTCATCTTGAATTGTAGCTCCCATAATTTCTACATGTTGTGGGAGGGAGCCAGTGGGAGATAATTGAATGATAGGGGTGCTTTCCCCCTTACTGTTCTCAAGACAGTGCATAAGTCTCATGAGATCTGCTAGTTTTATAAGGGGAAACCCCTTTCACTTGGCTCTCATTCTGTTCTGTCTGTCACCACATAAGACCTGCCTTTTGCCTTCCACCATGATTGTGAGGCCTCCCCAGCCACATGGAACTGTGACTCCATCAAACCACTTTTTCCTTATAAACTACCCAGTTTCAGGTATGTCTTTATCAGCAGCATGAAAATGGGCTAATACACTAGCTATTATCTAATTCTCAGGATGGCATCAAAATCCTTGTGAAACCCATTGACTTCCCTCTTTTACCTTCCCTCTCTCTCCCAACAGTATGATCTAAGTCAGCTCATGCCACACTAAACTTCTTATTGCTCTTTAAATGTACCTTTCAGGCCTCTTCACATGAACATATGTTCTCCTTTCTGCCTGGCCCTTCCTTTACCCTGCCTGGTAAACTCCTATTCATCTTTCAGGACCCAATTTAAATATCACCGTCTCTGCTAGGACTTCCCTGCTACCTCCAGGCAGAATGATTCCTTTCTCACCTGGTTGTTCACGTTCCTTTGCATTTGTTGCATTATAATCATCACATTATAATATTCTATGACATGAGATACCGAGATTGTCTGTTACACCACAGAGCTGCCTAAGACAGACTGTGTTCAATCTTCCATTATAAGGAATACTGAAATGGTTGCATATCTGCTTATTTACTTTGGATAGATCCTTAAAAGTGATATTATAGAGGTGAAAAAAGTCATAAAAATTTTTAAGGTTGTTGATACACATCACAAAATTGTTTTCCAGAAATGTAGTAACTGATACTCCCACTAGCAATGATAAGGGCTGTCTTCTCACACCACGCTCCCCACTGTGGAGTATTATTTGGAAAACAAAATACACTTTGTCAATTTGATTGGCAAAAAGTCTTATTTTTTTAAATTTGCATATCCCTAATTACTAGTTGGTTAAAATTTTTATGTATATATTTTATATGAATTGCATATTTTTATCATTTGCTTATATTTGAATTCTTTCTATATTAAGTATATAAATCCTTTAACATATTTTTTTGCAAACTTTTAATCCTAGTTTGTTTCCATTCCATTTTAATGTTGCTTATGGAGTTTAATATATAAAACTCTATTTTTTCTCCTTATAATATATTCCATGCTTTAGCATGTCCTCCTCCATCCCCAAATCCAATAAACTTTAATCTACAGTGTTTTCTAGACTTTATAATTTATTGGGGGGAGGAGTAAACTCTTCAATCAATAATTTTGGCAAAATCTATATTTTTCCCCAATAATTCAATAGTTGTCATAATACTATTTATTTGTAATATTTTCTTTACCTTTTATTATTTTTATTAAACAAAAATCTTATCCTAAGCTAATTCTAATTCCTAGGCTAATTCTTCTGCTCCATCTGTCCATCTGCTTGGATGGATTTTAGAGGCTGGGGTATAAGTGTTATGCTTCCTGCAATTAGGTTTCTCAAGCCTCATAATTATCCGTCTACTCCCTACACGATGGGGTTGTTCTCCTTAGCTGGCAGTCTTTACGCCACACCTTCCCATTTGAGAGTTGCCTCCTTAGAAGCTCCTTAACCTCCAGTCTAATGAGGTGTCCCACCCCAGAGATCATCTAACAATGCCCTTTATTACGATCCACTGTGCAGAATACCTTCACTCTTCATTCTCTTGACTATGCCACTAGACGCCTAGTCATCTCCTTGAGGGGATTTCTTTTACTTCTTTATTTTGTATCCCTATTATCTAGTGGAGTGCGTTTCTCAAAGTAGGTGCTCAGTGAGCCTGTATTCATTTGAATTGAGTTAAATTGAGTTGTTGAGTTGAATTGAATTAAGCCAAGTCATACTGGACAGGATTGCTAATAGTTTTACAGACTGGGCTCCAACCCACATGTCCTTCCTTACCCTTAGCAAATTAGCTTCCCTTTCTGTATCAGTTAAACTCCACCCAGGTAAACAGAAACCACTCTAGTATTTAAAACAGAAGGAATGTAACAAAGCGCCTTGTTTGCCCAGTTGATGAAAGAGCTGAGAAGCCAAATGGGAGACAGTGAGTCAGCTCTTAGGCTGGAGGTACAGAGGAGGAGGTGATGTTACCAAAGCCCAGGGCCAGGGTCCCCCCTACAGGGCCAAGGTAGACCCTTGGAGGAAGATGCCACAGAGATATGCAGCCACTGCTGGGTATGCTGGAGCCTGAAAGAGGTCAGACATATCCTGGCTTCTGCCTTCTTTCCACCCTTCTGGCTCTCACCTTGGCCTCCCACTGGTCAAACCCAGCCGGGTCAACCGCACCGGAGCCTGGGAAGTACAGCCTGCAGGTTCAGCTACCTCCGATCTGGCACACAGCTAGAGAGGAAATGAATTCAAGACCCACAGGGTCCTTTTCTTTTTTAACTTGACTATATTATTTATTTCTAAATGGAGCAACAAGGGAAATTAGATAATGAAATTCAACAACAAAAAAAAATCAACCCACAATGGAAGGTGGATTAACAGGACTTCAGCAACTCCTCGCAACGGGCTCCCATCTGCAGCAGCCCAGGAATCAATAGGGACACTAAGGGCTTCGGGAGCCAGGCTGGGAAGCAGGGAGGCCACGACAAGTCAAGCATCACTGCAATTTCATTAAAGACCTGGGGGTGACATCTAGCCATCGATTTTGGTTTTCACATTACTTTTCTCTGATCCGGTGCTTTGTAAAGATAGATGGCTGGAATACTGGGCAGAGAGAGGGCAGAAAGGAAGCCCAGGGAATCTGATGCACACACAGGCTAAGTGGTTTTTATCAGGATCCTCAGACGCAGCCCAATTTTCTCATCAAAGAGAAAACAGCAAATACGTAGAAAGACGACCAAGGAATGCTGAGCTCTCACTTCACGGCTCCAAATAAGAATGCAGAGGACTCAGGGAAGAGGCTTTGGGAGTTTAGCTTTGGGAATTGGAAAGGCCAAGTACAATGCTGAGCTGTTGGCTAACTGGCTGTGTGAATTTGGGCGAATTACCCAATCTATTACTCAGTTTCCTCATTGGGAGAACAGGAAAATTACCACCTATTGTGAGGGTTAAATGACCTAATATCATACCTTATCTTACAGTAAGCACTCAGGAAACATTGGCTACTGCTATTTTTGGTGGTGTTTTGTTTGTTTTTTGTTTTTTGAGACAGAGTCTCGCTCTGTCACTCAGGCTGGTGTGCAGTGGCGCAATCTCAGCTCACTGCAACCTCCGCCTCCCAGGTTCATGCCATTCTCCTGCCTCAGCCTCCCATGTAGCTGGGACTACAGGCATGTGACATCATGGCCAGCTAATTTTTTGTATTTTTAGTAGAGACGGGGTTTCACTGTGTTAGCCAGGATGGTCTCAATCTCCTGACCTCGTGGTCCGCCTGCCTCGGCCTCCCAAAGTGCTGGGATTATAGGCGTGAGCCACAGCGCCCGGCAGGTGGTGTTTTATTATTATTAGGTGGGTCTTATATAGGTGATGCAAGCCTTTGCAGGTGCTGTATTTTCTGCCTGAAATGCTTCTCACCTTCGTTTCTTCCCCTTCTTTAACACCCACTCCTCCTTCAAGACTGGAGTCAAATATCACCTCCTCCGGGAAGCCTTCCCTGCCCCCACAGGTCCTGGTTGATCATCCCTACTCTGTGTCCCCATGGTGCCCTGTTATACTCATCATAGCACCTGCCACATTGTATTTAACACATTGCTCAGCGGACCAGAGCAACTGCAAGGCTGGAACTGGATCTCACTCATCTACCTGTTCAGTCCCCAGTACAGTGACAGGCATGTAATAGGCGCTCAAAACTTGTCTGCTGCATGGGAGAATTAGTATAATTTCAGGAGTCCTTGGAAATCTCTTGCTTTCAGAAATGCCTCTCCAAGTTCCTAAAATTCTACCACCAAAGCTTTCCCCTCTAGCCTAAGACTCTGATCCCGTTTAAATTTTAGATATGTCTCTCCCACCACCTGCTGTCCCATTGTATGTGGTACGTGCTCAACAAATATTTAAAGGACCAAATTGGGTTAGAAGCAGGGTCTTATAGGAAAGGAATTTCAGACACAACAAATCTGCTGGGTGCAGTGGCTCACACCTGTAATGCCAGGACTTTGAGACGCTGAGGTGGGAGGATCACCTGAGGTCAGGAGTTTGAGACCAGCCTAGGCAACATGGTGAAACCCTGTCTCTACTAAAAATACAAAAATTAGCCAGGTGTGGTGGTGGGTGCCTGTAATCCCAGCTACTTGGGAGGCTGAGGCAGGAGAATCGCTTGAACCCAGGCAGCCGAGGTTGCAGTGAGCCGAGATTGCACTACTGCACTTTAACCTGGGCGACAGAGCCAGACTCCGTCTCAAAAAAACAAACAAAAAAAATGACACCAGCAAATCGGAAAGGAGGAGGTGTGTCGAGAACATAGAAGGAAGCTTCTCAGCGGGGACCTCTCACTAAAACAGAAATTCAGCTCCTCCCACACAGGCAAAGTGCAAGGAAAGAGGTTTCTTCTGTTCCCCCTTTTCTTTAGGGTGCCATTTTCTCTTCTGGCTCTTCCAGGCCTTCCTTCGACTTCATCTCCTTGGTGAGGCTCCGGGCACCTTGGGTCACTTCAGGGCTCCAGAAGGACAGACTCTGCAGAGGGGCAATGCTTAACCCACGGGAAGGGTGATTTGAATTAAGTCAATCTGTTGCGTGCATTCACTAATGCTTCCAGAAATTCCAAGAGTAGATAGTATCAGCTCCTTTTTACAGATAAGGAGAGTAAAGCTCAGAGAGATTAACACCTTGCCCAAAGTCACAGAGGGACTCAGATACAAAACAGACACAACATGGCACCAAACATGGAAGAGGCCCTTGGCGAATGCTGACAGGCTTGGTTTCCCCTTAGCCATCCACCAGCTTTTGTATGTTTATTGAACATTTACTGTGTACCAGGTACAGTGCACGGTCTTTACTTGCATTTCCAGTTGAGTCTCCCAATAGCCCTTTCACTATCCCCATTGTGGAGAAGAGGAAACTGAGGCACAGAGAGGTTAAGTATTCTATCCAAGGTGGCCCAGCTGATAAGGGACAGAACCAGAGTTTGAGCCTGAGCCTGTGCCCTCCCTTAGCACTGCCAGACAAAATGCATGGTGCTCAGTTACATTCACATTTCAGATAAATAACAAATACTTTTTTCATACAAATATACCCCAATATTGCATGAGACATACAAAAAAATATGATTCACTGCTGATCTGAAATTCAAATGTAACTAGGCATCTGGTATTTTAGTTGCTAAATCTGGCCACCCTACTCTATTTCAATGCTTGAGTAAAAAATATTTACCTCTCTGTTCTGTGAGGTTCATAATGTGGAAAGTTTTCTGACATTTTCTTTTCACTCTTGTTGCTGCTCTACATCCAACTTTACTTTTCTAAGTTCCCAGATGTATGTTCTATCTCTGGGTCATTTTTCTACACTTCCTTCTTCAAAGTTTTAAAAAGGTTATCAAGCTCTCGGCTTGTTGTGATGAAACAGATATTGATATAGAATAGAGAAGAAACATTCTGTTGAAACACTTTTTTAAAAACAGGAGATAGTAGTGGGTGATGTGCTAAGAAGAAATGACATTATGTTTAGACCAAAGACTGGGAGAAGCAGCCTTGCTGGGTGACAGCCAGTCGAGACAGCCTTTCCTAATGGATAGTGCAAGCATTGTTTGGGGACATTTACTGCAGAATACGATGGGGTAAAGGCACCAAAGGTGAACAAAATATCATCCTTCATAGGCAGAAAACACAAGCTGTGACAGGAAATAAATTGCTGGTGAAGCATCTCTTAAAGAAGAATAGGTTTAAACGTCTGCCTGACTTGAGGACCAGAGGCTCCTGGGATTTTTATCAACTGGAGGGATGGAGCTCAGCAAAAGAAGCTTGTTTTATTTTTCTTTTGGGGAACAGCAAGATGTACAGAGGGTAGTTTGGTGTGGAGAGAGGGACATATGAAAATGCCTAGGTTTTTGTACAGAAATAAGCAGTTTTTTAAGGCCATATATTTAACCGCAAATAGATAGTTTGAGAGCAATGTGGACAACACAATAGCAGCAGAGTATAATGCCAAGGCCACCAAATAGGGTATCAGAGAGAAGTGGGGTTGAATACTGACTCCAGTGGCTATTAGCTATAAAAAGTGATATGGTTTGGCTGTGTCTCACCCAAATCTCATCTTGAATTGTAACTCCCACAATTCCCATATATGTGGGAAGGACCCAGTGGGAGGTAATTGAATCATGGGGGTGGGTCTATCCTGTGCTATTCTCATGATAGTGAATAAATCTCACAACATATGACAGTTTTGGAAAGCAGTTTCCCTGAACAAGTTCTCTTCTCTTGTCTGCCACCATGTGAGATGTGCCTTTCACCTTCTGCCATGATTGTGAGGCATCCCCAGCCACATAGAACTGTGAGTCCATTAAACCTCTTTTTCTTCATAAATTACCCAGTCTCAGGTATGTCTTTATCAGCAGTGTGAAAATGAACGAATACAGTAAGTCATTGGGTCTCTCTATATTAGGGTAGAATAGGCTTTGATACAGTAATAAATATGTACAATATCTCAATTTGATTTCTTGTTCATGCCCCAGTTTGATGCAGCTTGGACACCAATTCTTGATGGCTCTGTCCAAGCAGGGACTCAAGATTCAGACTCTTCTCATCTTTTAATTGCCACCTTAAATATGTGGCCACTTAGGTTGCTGCAGAAGGGTGAAAGAGTGTGGGAGATAGCACAGGGTGTTATGGCCAAGCTTGGAAATGATATTTATCACTTCTGCCTATTTTCTATTGGCTAGAACCTAGTAGTAAGGCCCCACCTACCCTGCATAGAGGCTAGAAAAGGTGGTCTTCCAGTGTGAGCACATAGAATTGTCTCTGCCACACTGCATGGTCATCTGTTCAGTGGAGGTTGCAGTAACACCTACTGAGATAGTTGCTCTGTAATTAACTGCTTAATCAAGGGTAGTTATAGTTATTTGATTTTATTTGAGCTGTTACAGGAATAACTAATCTGTCATAAAATTAGGTCTGGGTTGCAGTCAGATTCAGAGACAGAAAGTAGAATGCTGGTTGCCAGGGGCTAGCAGGAGGGAGGAATGGGGAGTTATTGTTGAATGGGCACAGAGTCTCAGTTTTGCAAGATGAAAAGGTTCTGAAAATGAATAGTGGGTATATTAGTTCATTTTCACACTGCTATAAAGAAATACTCGAGACTGGGTAATTTATAAAGGAAAGAGGTTTAATTGACTCACAGTTCTGTATGGCTGGGGAAGCCTCAGGAAACTTACAATCATGGGGGAAGGCAAAGGGGATGCAAGCTTGGGCCTTCTTACATGGTGGCAGGAGACAGAAGAGTGAGCAAGAGCAGGAAAAACTGCCTTAGAAAACCATCAGATCTCGTGAGAACTCACTCACTATCACGAGAACAGCATGGGGGAAACCAGCTCATGATCCGATCATCTCCCACCAGGTCCCTCCCTCAACACGTAGGGATTATGTGGATTACAATTTAAGATGAGATTTGGGTGGGGACACAGAGTCAAACCATATCAATGGGGATGGCTGCATGACATTGCATATAGAGTTAATGCCACCAAGCTGTATAGGTAAAAATGATTAAAGTGGTAAATTTTATGTTACGTATATTTTAACCACGATTTTAAAAATTAAAAAAATATATATATTAAATCAGGTCTGGATTAACTCCAGGTATGGGTTAACCTGGCCCAGGGACAGGATGACAGCTCTCTAGTGGCGTTTGTGTCAGATGGCAGTCCGGCTCATTCTGGGCCTGAGCTACTGATGAAATTAAACAAGTTTCAGATGGTTTGCTCTCTGTGCTTTAGGGAAACGTGGTATTTAAAGTTCTTCAAGTTTATCTTGAATGCAGAGTCACTTATCATTAAAAAGAAGGAAGAAGAAAGAAATTGTGATTCTTGTCTTCCTTCTCCCAGGCTCCCTAGTTTCGGAGTCTTACCTCTGCCCAGGTCACCTCAGGACTTACTTTCAGCTCCAACCCATCCAGCCATGGTTCACAGCCCTGACTGCACATCAGATTCACCTGGGGAGCTTTAGAAAGAAACTGATGCCCAGGCCGCAGCCCAGTTCAATTCAGTCAGGCTCTCCGGGAGACGCCTGGGCCCAGTGCTGTTTTAAAGGCTCCCCAGCTGATGTGAATGCGCCTCCAGGGCTGAGAACCGCTGACTGCAATCTGTTCTGGCTTCTTCCCAGCTGCATCTCTGCAGAGCTGCTAAGAGCCGAGAGCTGCTAAGAGCCGGGAGCTTCAGACTAATGCAGGCTGAAGACCCACCTTGGCCACCCCTCACTGAGTGGTCTTGTGCACACTGCATAACCTCTCTGTCTTCTCATCTGTACAATGAGGGCAATGAGAGTGGATAATTCGTGGGAAATGGTGCAGTTCCTGGCACACAGATTAAGTACTTAGTACTCAGTACTTGTTATTGAGAACATTTCTTGTTACTATGACTTCCTAATGTGAGGACAAATTTGCTATTTTCTCACAGGAGTGATATGATTTGTATTATGCAGCCTGATCCACTGAGATCCCTAACTGTCAAAAGTGAGGAACGGGCTACCTCTTTCCCCTCTGTTAAAGTGTCCCCCCGCCTTACCCCACATCTGCCCGTCACCTCTCTTCTCTTGACACATTCCTTTCCTTCCCTCGGGTCATTCTAAATCCTATCAAGCAAAACCAAAAATGAATATAAATAATCAAATACAGATCTCTGCCTAGCATGCACCTGCCATGAAGTGTGACGGGGCTGTTTTTACAGGAGGGGGTGGCTCTCTCCCCACGGCGGCTTGCAGGAATTTGTTCAGGCTGGCTTGAAGCTTAAGACTGTGGGGTAATAACGAGTTGGAACCCGCCTGAGTTAAGCCAAGTCTGGTTCTTAATCTCCTTAAACAACCCAATTCAGACAGGCTGAGGCAAGAGGCCACTTGAACTGTTGGGGGCGTCAAGGCTGCTGGAGCAGCAGCTGGTGGAGGCTGGGATGGAGCTCCAAGAGCCTGCCCAGGGATGGCATGACCTAGAACTTGGTCAGAGTGGGAGGAGAGGCCCAGAAGCAAAATTACCAGAATCCTGTGGCCCCAGACATTGTGTGAGTTTTATTCTGGCGCAATACTCGCTTTATTTATTATATGTAAAATTAAATGCAAGTCAAGCCACCACCCACCAGAGTCCTTTGCTTGGGAAGAATCTTTTTCAGGGTTGAGTGGAGGGAGGCAGGAGTTTATAGGTAACAAACAGCATGTCCAAAGGGCCCTTTGGTGCCTGGCTCTCACTGGACAGGGCCGATGAGCCCATTGTCTGAGCCTTCTGCCAGGAGGAGCTTGGGGACCTCCTGTGCCATGCCCCACATGGGAGGCTCCCAGAGTCCATGCTCAGTGAATCCCCTTCTGGGAGCTCCCAGGCCAATGGAGCCTCAGAACTGAGGTGCAGGCTGTGCCACCTCCTGCCACTCTCCCAAACCCATAGACTTCCAGCCTTTGGGAACCTCCCTTGCACTTCTTGCAACTTTGAGGTCACCCACTTAACCGCTCAGTGCTTCCATTTTCTTATCTATAAAATGAAAACAATTGTGTCCTCCCCATAGGGTCAGATTGAAAAATAAACGAGTTCATATCAAATCCTTGGCACAGTGCTCAGCACAAAGGAAGTGCTGAATAAGTGGGATACTCTGTGGATATTGTGAACCCTCAGAGTGTCCCCAACTCCTTCCTAGCCTCTCCCAACCCCTCCCAGTCTCCCCCAACCTTCCAGCCCCTCCCAACCCCTCTCAGTGTCCCCCAACCTCCTTCTAGCCCCTCCCAACACCTCCTAGTCTCCCCCAACCTCCTTCCAGCCCTCAGGCTCCTAAGTAAGCTTTCAGGAACAGGGACCTCTTCCTTCTGCCCCAAAGGTAACAAAATACATACTCTCAAGACTCCAAGTTTCCAAGTTCTGCTAGCCTCTTGAGGAGGAAAAGACAAAAAAAGGCCTTCTGGCAGCCGCAAGGACAAACACAAACTGTGGCTCAATACCTTTTCCAGCAGCTGGGAGCATAAGGTTCAGTTCCCTAAGAAGGAAGGCAGGGCCATTCATCATTCATTCACTTGTTCATCTTTTATTAAGCACCAACTGTGTACCAGTAAGACAGCCCCCTGCCCTCAAGGACACCACAGCCTAGGACGGGTTCTCAAGCCCAGCTCACATTAGGATTACCTAGAAGCTCTAAAAAGCTTCTGTGCATCCAGACACATTAAATCAGAATCTCCAAGAGTGGAAGCCAGGTAGCAATTTTTTTTTTTTTTTTTTTTTTTTGAGATAGAGCCTTGCTCTGTTGCCCAGGCTGGAGTGCAGTGGTGGGATCTCAGCTCAATGCAACCTCCACCTCCTGGGTTCAAGCGATTCTCCTGCCTCAGCCTCCCAAAGTGCTAGGATTATAGGCACGAGCCACCGTGCCCAGCCCAGGTGGCAATTTTTTTTACGTTCCCCAGATGAATCCAAAGTGAGAACCAGTAGGAATGGCACATATAAGATTATTCCAAGCCAGTGCTGCTAGAAATGAAAGATGATGTATGGTATGTATATATCTCAATAAAGCTGAAGAAAAAGAAAAAGAAAGAGACAGAGAGGAAGGAAGGAAGGAAAGAAGGCAGGCAGGCAGGCAGGAAGGAAGGAAAAAAGAAAAGAAATTAGAAAAAAAAAAGGAAAAAATGAAGCTGTTGAAAATACACGGGCAAGGGTAGGGTTACAGAAACCCGGTGGGGGAGCCTGATTCAGGCTGTGGCGGGGTCGCACTCAGGCAAGGCTCCCCAAAAGGAGGAGTGTATTCTGTTTAGATATCAGCAATGGTCAGACATGCTGAGGTAATGAAAGGGAAAGTGTGTATTTAATTCTCATTGCTAAAGCAACAGCAACCTATGGTATTGACATTATAGGACACACTGCATAATTAAGTCGTTAATGAGTATTAATAAAATTGGCACTTTTTTTCATTGAGATGAACACTTCGCAAGCCTCAGGAATCGTTTTTGATGGTTCCATGAGAACCAGTTAGGAACTCTGAGAGAGGAAATCTGATGTGTGAGCAAAAACAGCAAGTCCTGAAGCAGAACATCTCAGTGGCAGCTTTGACTCACCCCCGTGTCTGAGTAGTCTCCAATCCTGAGAGGTCCCCATGGTGGAAAGAATCCAGAGACAGCTTCCAATAATTTCTCCGCTCCCTGGGCTTTTGTGCCCTTCCTCAGTTCAAGAGATGGAGTCTGTGTGCCCCCCCCTGTGATCTGACCGGCCTATGGCTTGTTTTTCACCAGTAGAAGGTTGTGGAGGCTATTCTGTAGGACTTTTAAGCCTGGGCCTGAAGAGGACGGGCAGATCCTACGATCGATCTGGAGCACAGGTGCCATGCTTTAAGGAAGTCCAGGCTAGATGACTTCGAGGTCAGAGGTTACGTGAAGCGAGGCCTTGGAGGAAGAGCAGTTTCAGATCTAGCCAAGCTCCTAAGTGAATTCAGATACATGAGAAACCCAAGGGAGACCAACAAAATCACCCTGCTGAGCTCTGGTGTATTGGTCTGTTTTCATGCTGCTTATAAAGACATACCCTAGGCTGGGCAATTTACAAAAGAAAGAGGATTAATTGGACTTACAGTTCCACGTGGCTGGGGAAGCTTCACAATCATGGCGGAAGGCAAGGAGGAGCAAGTCGCATCTTACTTGAATGGCAGCAGGCGAAAAGAGAATGAGCACCAAAGAGAAGAGTTTCCCCTTATGAAACCATCAGATCTTGTGAGACTTACTACCACGAGAAAGGCATGGGAGAAGCCTCCCCCACGATTCAGTGATTTTCCACCGGGTCCCTCCCAAGACATGTGGGAATTCAAGATGAGATTGGGGTGGGGACACAGCCAAATTATATCACCTGGCCAGAGTCCTGATGTACAGAATCATGAGGAAATGTAAACCATTGTTCTAAGCCACTAAGTTTTGTAGTTTTATTACAGCAATAATAATTGAGAAGTTTCTCCTTCTGGCTCTGTAATTGGACTGTAAGTTCAATTAGTCCAATTATAGCATTGTATTATATTTTCATTGTATTTCCATTGTATTGCAGTCTGGCCTAAGCCCATTTGGTCATACCCAATAATTAGCTGGGCAGCTATTGGTAGCCTCCAATCAAGGGTTTTTATCCCAAGAATCATGAAATTCAAGAAAGTTGTGAACACAGATGGGGAAAAAGATAACATCTTTATTTTGATTAATGTTTAACTGAAATTTAGCATTGCCTTTCATTACAAATGAGACAAGAAACCACAGTAGTATAAAAATACTTCTGGCTTTGTCACAAGTGATTTCTACTGTCACTAATAGAAATCACAGACTTTTTTCATATCACATTACAATTGACTTCGTTGTTTAAGACACTAACAAGGAAGTACATATATGATTATATAATAAATTTGTTTTTAATAATTTGATAACTATAATATAATTGATTTCCTCTGTAGTCATAAGTATTTTATTTTATGCATTTGGAACCATTATTTTGCAAAGGGATCCAGAGGCATCACCAGACTCTTAAAGGGTCCAAGACCCTAAAAAGGAATAAGAACATCTGAGCCAGAGGCAGAGATGGGTCAAAGATCACTACTCCACAAACCTCCCACTCAGTTTTATTGAAAGCAAGTTTCATACAGACTCCTGCCGCCCACACAGACATTGACTAGCAAACTGACACTAAAACAGTTCCTGCCTACAACTTGTTCTGGAAGCAAGATCAAGTTCTGGCACCCTCTCTCTTTTTAGGAGTTCCAACAGCATCTCATATGAAAGGTTCATTCAGGGCAAATATTCCAGTGGCAGGTTTCAGCCAATTAGTTACAGTGGACTAGGAACATGAATTCTCCAAGATAGCAGCTAGACACCATAATCATGCCTTGGGAAATTTTCCAAAGATCAAAGTAAAAATAGTTGAATAAGAATAATATAATAATGGCTAACACTTAATTGATAACTTCCTGCTTGCCAGACACTAATCTAAGCACTCATCATGCAATAATCCATGAAATCCTCATGATCAGCTGATGGGGTAGGCATATTATCATACCCATCTTACAGATTAGGAGACAGGCTCAGAGAGGTTAAAGAACTTACTCAAGGTCACATAGCTCCTAAGAGACAGACTTAAGTGTGAGCTGTTGCAATGCTTCTCAAACTCTGCCATGCATTAGAATCATTGCGCAGCTTTAAAAATCCCAATTCCCAGGGTGCACACCAGCAACACACCATTACATTGGCCCTCGCCAAGTCTGCCAATTAAGTCAGTCTCTAGAAGTAGAGCCCAGATACTACATAGATATTTGTTAAAGCTTCCCATCAGGTGATTACAATATGCAGCCAAGATTGGGCTCTTCGGATTCTTAAATTCAGTTCATCAAGAGCAGGGGTCCTGCTACAATACGTTAAGCCAATCATAAATGCTGCTTATTTCATCAATAACAAAAATAACTTCTAGCACCTATTATGTTAGCTAACAAAGCCTCTGATATTGATCTGAAATTTAAAAATAGTAACTGAAATCTTGTGGTAGCCATCTCAGGTTAGACGTCTGGCTTGAAGTTATTAAATGCTAACCAACCACCCTTGCAGTGTTGTGATTAGAACACGTAAAACGTTAACTGTCTCTACAGAATAGATTAAAGTGAACCTACACACACTGGATATTACACTATTTCTGTTAAAATATTTTAAATGAAATTACAGACAGCATAACACGTTGCCATCACATTCATTCCCTTCTTATGTTGAAAAGCCTACCAATGCTCCCACCTGCCCTGCAGCCACCAGATGAAATTGCCTAAATCACCTAATCAGTAATTGTTATGGTTTGGATCTTTGTCTCCTCTAAATCGCATGTTAAAACGTAATTCCTAATATTGGAGGTGGAGCCTGGTGGGAGGTGTTTGGGCCATGGAGGTGGGTCCCTCGTGAATGGATTGGTGCCCTCCTCTTGGTAATGAGTGAGTTCTCGCTCAGTTAGTTCACATGAGATCTGCTTAAGAGTATGGCACCTCCTCCCTCTCTCTCTTGCTCCCACTACCACTATGTGATGAGCCTGCTCCCCCTTCACCTTCTGCTGTGATTGTAAACTCCCTGAGGCCTCACCAGGAGCAGATGGCAGCACCATGCTTCCTGTACAGCCTGCAGAATCTGAGCCAATTAAGCCTCTTTTCTTTATAAATTACTCAGTCCTGGATATTCCTTTATAGTGACACAAAAAGTAACACGATAATGTTACAGTTCTTTTTTACCTCCTAGATCTTTGACATGTGACTTTGAGGTCAGGTGGTGTTTCCTTACCCCTTGAGATCAAAGTTAGATCACCTTAAGACACCTGTCCCCTGTCCTTACTCTACCACCATCATTCTATCAGGGACTGGGAAGAGTCTGAAACATTCCCTACTTGCAAGCTAATAAGTTAGCCTGGCCAAATCCAGTGACTCACACCTATAATCCCAGCACTTTGGGAGGCTGAGGCAGGTGGATCACTTGAGGTCAGGAGTTTGGGACCAGCCTGGCCAACATGGTGAAACCCCATTTCTACCAAAAAATACAAAAATTAGCTGAGTGTGGTGGCACACACCTGTAGTCCCAGCTACTCAGGAGGCTGAGGCGGGAGAATCGCTTGAACCTGGGAGGCAGAGATTGCAAAGAGCTGAGATCACGCCACTGCACTCCAGCCTGGGTTATAGAGAGAGACTCCATCTCAAAAAAAAAAAAAAATGTTAGCCTGCTACTGTTTCATGAATGCTGGCAGAAGATATGAGACTCTTGGGTCAGAGACAAAGGAATTTTTATTAGTCACAGCAGAGCAAGTAGAGAGAATGATGTTAGCTCGGGTCTCCACGTCTCCCAAGTCCTATGGGGGTGACAGAGGCAGGCCCGGGGAGATGCCACACATTACAGGTGATTTCCATCACACCCAAAGAACATTGATCCTGGGAAAGTGAGCAGTAAATAAACCTGCTCTTTGTCTGGTGGGAAACAAGACTGCCTGATGCAAACACAACCCTGAGAAATAGCCCAGGTAAAAGCAGGATGGTTTGGCATTCCTGGCATACCCAGCAATCAAGAGCAGGGATGTTCAGAACTCACAGTAGATTGCTTCTTCCGACACCCATTGACTTTGTTTTATTTTCTTCTCAGCACTTAACTTCCTGATATGTTCTTATTAATATGTCCTTATCTGTCTCTTTCAATGCAGTGGAAGTTCCAGGAGCTTGGGGTCATCTGTCCTTTCACTGTTAATTCCCCAGCACCAAGGAGAACAATAGGCCTGCAGAAGGCATTCAGTAAATGTTTGTTGAATGAATGAGTGGGACTAACCTCAATTTCCAACACAGGCCACAAATTCTCCACTCCAATCAAACAGGATTCTTAACTGCCCCCAAACCTGCCTAACTTCACGGCTTTGGCCTGGAGAAGCCTTGGCCGCAGGTGGCTTACCTCTCTTGCACCACACGGTTCACCCCCTGCAAAGCCCACTGCGGTATCTTCTCTCAGTTTCCTTCTACCCTTGAATCTTCTCTGAGCTTTTATAGCTCTCCTCTTTGGCCTCATACATTATTAATATTTCCATCATTATATTCTTTTTTCATAATTATTATGTAGTTGTTAAGGCCTATGAGTCTTGTTAAAATGTAAATGTCCCTGAGTTAGGAAAAGAAAGAAAGATGAGACCACAGCGGTGGTAAAGGGTAATGGAGACAGCCTCTAGACACCTGTGTTGCTACTTACTAGCTGTTTTACCTTAGGCAAGCAGTTAAACCTCTCTGAGCCTTAGTTTTCTCATCTGCAAAATGGGGAAAATGACCATACCTACCTCCTGGGGTTATTCTGAGGATTCAGTGAGATATTTTATGGAAAGGACTGAGAAAAGTGCTTTTGGTTATTTGCTGTACATCATGCCATGCCATGCTGGATGCATTCCCTGGAGACCCCTCAAGAGCACCTCACCCCATTGGAGTGCCAGCCCCTTGAAAGAGAAGATGCATGGACTTCATTCTGTATCCACTGCATTTCCTCACTCTGCCCCAGAACACAGGACTGGGAGGAGGGGAAGGGCATGAGGAGCATGTTGAGCAGATGTTCCTAGATGAAGTTAAATCTTTCACAGAAGTGGGAGTGTAGCAGAAAGAGGTGCAGAGAAAACCCCTCAGACACCAAGTTAAAGAAGGAAGGACTTTATTCGGCCGGGAGCGTCGGCAAGACTCACGTCTCAAAAACCAAGCTCACGAAGTGAGTAATTCCTGTCCCTCTTAAGGGCTTACAACTCTAAGGGGGTCCACATGAGGGGGTCATGATCAATTGAGCAAGCAAGGGGTACGTGACTGGGGGCTGCATGCACCGGTAATCAGAACGGAACAGAACAGGATGGGGATTTTCACAATGCTTTTCCATACAATGTCTGAAATCTATAGATAATACAAGCAGTTAGGTTAGGGGTTGATTTTTAACTACCAGGTCCAGGGTGTGGTGCTGGGCTATCTGCCTGTGGATTCCATTTCTGCCTTTTGGTTTTTACTTCTTCTTTCTTTGGAGGCAGAAATTGGGCATAAGACAATATGAGGGGTGGTCTCCTCCCTTAGGAGGAATGTTCAGTTGATGCAGCCCCACATGAGAAAGGACTGTTCCATGACTTTGACTTTGATTCTGGTCAAAAAGAAGAGACTCGCTGAGCGAAATGGCTAGAGAGCAGTTATTTCACATTTCAGTCTGGCAATGGAAGCAAAAGTTACAGTGGGTAACCTTGGAGCTGAGTTTTCTGGGCTGCAGAAGGCAAGTATTTCTAACTGGTCCTGGGCTGGCCTGAAGCAGTCTTTCTCTTTGAGTACTATTTTATTCAATAATAAGAAGTTATACATTCATAGAACTTTGCAAAGCACTTGAACATGTATCATCCCCTTTGACCTTCACAATCTTCGGAGGGAGGTATGTCCAGCAGCTTCATCATCCCCCATTTTACGGAGGAGGAAACTGAGGCACAGAGGCTACACATGGTAGAGCTGGGATTCAAACTCTGCCTCAACCTTATAGTAAGTAGAGTAAGACATTCCCAAAGATGCCCATGTCCTAATTCCCAAAACTTATGAATATGGTACCTTACATGACAAAAGGAACTTTGCAAATGTGATGAAGTCAAGCATCTTTTTTTTTAGATGGAGTCCGGCTCGCTCTGTTGCCCAGGCTGGAGTGCAATGGCTCGATCTCGGTTCACTGCAACCTCCACCTCCTGGGTTCAAGTGATTCTCTTGCCTCAGCCTCCCAAGTAGCTGGGATTACAGGCACATGGCACCATGCCTGGCTAATTTTTGTATTTTTCAGTAAGGACGGGGTATCACCATGTTGGCCAGACTAGTCTCAAACTCCTGACCTTGTGATCTGCCTGCCTCAGCCTCCCAAAGTGCTGGGATTACAGGCATGAGCCACCGCGACCAACCCAAGTCAAGCATCTTGAGAGGGGAAGAGGATCCCGAATTATCCAGGTGAGCCTAATCACAAGGATCCTTACCAAAAGGAGGTCAGAGTCGTAGACTGGAAGATGCTGCCGACTTTCACAATGAAGAGGCTACAGCCAAGGAAAGCAGACAGCCGCTGGAAGCTGGAAGGGCAAAGGATACCTCTCCTTTAGCGCCTCCAGAAGGACTACAGCCCCGCCAATACCTTGATGTTAGCCTAATTAGACCCAGTTAAGACTTCTGACCTCCTGCACTGGAAGCTAAATCTGTATTAAGCTACCAAGTTTGTGGCAATTTGTTACAGCAGCATTAAGAAATTAACACACCCCCCAAAGCCTGCCAGGGCATCATGGTCATTTCAGGCAGCATGGTATTTTAAAATAAATTCATACTTGATGGGAACAGCACAGAAGGCATGCAGGATCCACAAAGGCCCTCCAACTACCCTGTGCTGCCAGCTCCTGGAATTCTTCAACAGGATGTCCATGGAGGCAGGACAGTGCATGGCTGGAAACACACCTTCTGGAGCTGGCAGCCTGGACTTATAACCCCAGCTCACTAGCTGTGAGACTATAAACAAGTTATTTAGCCTCCCTGTGCCTTGGTTTCCTCATCTGTGTATGGAAGTGAAAATAGCACAGACTTCAAAGACCAGAAGAATTAACAGATGCTTAGGACAGTGCTGGGCACATGGCTGTTATTATTATTATTAAAGGGCTTTTAGTCTTTTTTTTTTTTTTTTTTTTTGATACAGGGTCTTGCTCTGTCGCCCAGGCTGGAGTGCAGTGGTGTGATCTGGGCTCACTGCAGCCTCCACCTCCTGAGCTCAAGCGATCCTCCCACCTCAACCTCCTGAGCAGTGGGGATAAA
This sequence comes from Symphalangus syndactylus, assembly GCF_028878055.3. Lineage (NCBI taxonomy): Eukaryota > Metazoa > Chordata > Mammalia > Primates > Hylobatidae > Symphalangus > Symphalangus syndactylus. Next base: position 32,841,371 of record NC_072438.2, read on the forward strand.
GTGACGAATAAGCACCTCTGAGGACTATTGGAAGAACCAAAAGAGATAATAGGCATGAGATTCTTTTGCAAACGGAAACATGCCATTCAGATGAAAGGGGTGAGCATAATTACTGGCAAGGAGTCATTCCGGCTGGAATGAAATTGAGGAGAGGCAGGGGTCGGGGGTGACCCAGATGCGGATGCAGCACCTTGAGGATGGAGAACAGGACTGGAGCCAAAGACCAGCCTGGTGCATTTCTACCAAGCAGCGTGTGTTTTGGAGGCTGGCTCTGGGCAGGGCACTGCACAAGACAGTTGAGCACTTAGCCCAGGGGCCAGCCCTGCTCCCCAGGAGTGGCAGATTCCCACACACTTCCTCCTTCTTAGAGAAAAAAAGAAATGGAGGCTTCGAAGGAAGTGTGTGAACATTTCAAAGCGCCACTAATTCATTACCAGCAACCACAGCTGAAATGCTGAGTAAAGTTCTGGCTCACAGTGCATCAGCTGATAGATTTCCCAGTAGGAAGTCGCCAGGCCCTTTGGGGTGAGTTAGCAACCTGCTCCAAAAGCAGATGTTTTGCAGTGGCTGGTAGGTCTCTGTGCTGCATGCTCCAGACAGGGTGGCTAACTATCCCGGTTTTCCAAGGACACAGGAGTTTCCTGGGACACAGAACTTGCAGTGCTAAAACTGGGAATGTCTTGGCCAAACTAGGACAAGTTGGTCACCTTATTCCCAGGACTCTGCACCTCCCTTCACCAAGATCCTCCTGGAAATGCTCCCCAGCTCACCCTGAAATAGTACGGCCTTCATGCCCTTGCTTTTAGATTCGTTACATAAAGCAGAGATTGGCAATGTTTCCAGACCAATTCCAAACACTGTCCATTCACTGAGTGCTTTACAGTTTGCAGTGGTTTCCCATACATTAACATGTTTGGTCTTTAGAACAATCTCAAGGCCAAGGATAATAAAAATGGCTGTGCAGCCGGGTGCGGTGGCTCACGCCTGTAATCCCAGCACTTTGGGAGGCCGAGGTGGGTGGATCATGAGGTCAGGAGATCGAGACCATCCTGGATAACATGGTTAAACCCCGTCTCCACTAAAAAAATACAAAAAATTAGCCAGGCGTGGTGGCGGGCACCTGTAGTCCCAGCTACTTGGGAGGCTGAGGCAGGAGAATGGCGTGAACCCGGGAGGTGGAGCTTGCAGTGAGTGGAGATCGCGCCACTGCACTCCAGCCTGGGCGACAGAGCGAGACTCTGTCTCAAAAAAAAAAAAAAGATGGCTGTGCTAGAAATGCTTCAGAATGTAAGAGACAGAAAATACAACTAGAATGACTTAAGGAAATAGGTTGTTATTGTTTTCCAAAACAAAAATTCTAGAAGTAGGCAGTTGCTGGGTTTGTGTCCTTAGCATGATATCAAGGCAAGCTGACTGCAACTCTTCCAGTCTTCCCTCATGGCTGCCACAACACTAGATACCTGGTTTCATCCTAGGCAGGAAGAAGGCAGCTGATGGAACACAGCCGGCAGAATTCTGCTTAGGTTTCTTTGGACAGAGCAGTGTTACAGAGGCATTTCCAGCTGCATGGCCATTAGAGATATGAAGTATTCAGCTTTCTAGCCTCTGTAGTAGAGGAAGGTGAGGGATAAAAGGAATAGGAGCAGTGTTGAATGAGTCACTTACAGTATCCGCCACAGTATAAACAGAGGGCGGCTTACTACAGGGCAGACAAGGCTAGCGGGACTTGGGATCTCCTGGAGCCCTGTGATTCTCAACACTTCATTGTACATTGAATCAACTGCAGCTCTTTTAAAATAATGATGCCCTGGCTTACCCCAGACAACCAAAATCAGAATCTCTGAGAATAGGTCCTAGCATAATTATCTTTCAAATCTCCCTAGTTGACTAAAGTGTGCAGCCAGCCTTCTAAAGCTGCACCGTTCAAGAGCTAGCCCCTAGCCACATGTGGTTATCGACATTGAAATTAAGTAAAATAGTTTCTCGGTCATAACGGCCACATTTCAAACAGTCAGTAGCTGCACATGGCTAGTGGCTACCCTTTGTACAGAGCAGTTACAAAACATTTGCACCATCACAGAGAGTGCTGTGACTGGACAGTGCTGTTCTAGGGGAACCTGAGAGTGACGGAGCCTGTTTGGAAGTTCAAGCAGGGCTGGGATGAGTGAGGCAAGTCGGATAGCCCTGACCTGGATGCAGTACAGAGGAATGGTTAAGGGTGTGAACAGGGAGCCAGGTGGCTCCAGTTTCAATCGCAGACCCTCCACTCACCAGTTGGGCAACTTCAAACAAGTCACTATCCTCTCTGGCCTCTCTTTCTCTGCCGGAGAAATGCGGGTGATAACAGCATACCAACTTTAGTGGTTGCAGTGAGGACTCTAAGCTGATTCTTGTAACATGTTCAGGACGGTGCCCTGGCACACACTATCTGCTGCATATGTCGGCTGTTGATGTTATCCAGGAGGCCTGACAGAGGGCCTCTTCCTGGGCACATCTGTGATGTTAACTGTCAACCCAAGACTTTCTCCCAGGCTTCCCAGCTGGGGCCCTGACGCCAGCTTTTCTGTGTCACCCCTTGCTCTGGGTCTGATTTTCTGGTACTCAGCCAGTCAGCCCACCCCAGGTCCAAGTATGTAGGAGGAGTGAAAGAATCAATGAGTGCACAAACACCAAACACATCCCTGGGATTCACTGAGTATGACCAGCCCCTTGACTTGTAACTTGGACCTGGGTTCAGCAGGTGCAGAGCGCGTGGAGCAGGGAGTCAGTCTGTATAGGCCTGGGCAGGTTGCTGGGTCTCTCTGAGAATACCTGATCTATAAAATCAGGGGTTCAGTCCAACACAGAGTACAGCCTATCTGAAAGGCATTAAATCTCTGAAACACAGAATTTTCCTTCCTTGGTGAAAAATTACAGCTTCTTAACTAGGGTGCCTGTGCCCTGATCTTCCCAGGTTTCCGATCTCCCCAGAGTGCAATAGGAGTCCTTTGTCATCGCTCAGAGCTGCCACCCAGCCTTCCCTGTCCCCTCCATCTCTCCAGGTTGCACTGTCTAGGAAGGGGGGCCAGGGCGTGCATCAGGAAGAAGACATTCACTGCAGCAGAAATGAGTAAGATGCCCCCTCCTTGCTCTAGGAGGACTGTCAGAAAGTGGGGGGCGACGCCCCCTGATATAGGCCTGCTCCAACAGCCCCACCTCCCAGGGAAGGAAGGGCACTTTCAGATGGAACAACCTTGAGCCTCAGCACATCTGCTCCTGGCGTGCGAATGCCACAGCGCAGCAGACACGCCGCGATGGGTCCCAGTCATTAACTGGCTGTCAGGTTCCTCAGATGATGGAGCTAAAAATAGCGTGCTATAGATAGAAGCTTCTCCCACGCAGGCAGGCGCCGGCTGCAAATGGAAGTGGGGAGCAGGGGCTGTGCGCAGCTCTCTCCCCTAAAGCGAGGTTCGTGCTTATCTCTAGTCCCCGCCGCTCTCGTGGGCCATGTCCTGCTTCGCTCCGCAGCATCCCCGCTCAGGAACCGCAGATGCGCCCAAATGTTCCAAACTCGCGTGGGGCGGGGGCTCATTTGTATGCCGCACCCGGGATACAAGTGATAAGGCCCCAAACACTCCAAGGAGACCGCGCAGATGAAACCCGGCGCTGCTCGCTCAGGAGGCGAGATATTTATGGAATCCAAATATCAGCATTTTCTACCCATTTACACAAAGCAATTTCAGCCTTTTCAGATGAGAAAAGAACAGCCCCGGCCGTCATTCATTCGGGTGCCGGAATCACATTTGGGACCAGGAAGCCCTGATTTTATAGGAAACCTCGAGGCAGGCTCGGATTAAAGATCAATGGTGACATAAAATGTGGGCTGTCATATTTTCGCTGTGAACATGTCCTGGTAATAAAAAATGTTGTTTTAGTAAATAAACTCGGGGAGATGCATTGCCCGCTGTTTATGCTCTTCAGCCTTGATGCTTGGAGCAAAGGATGACTGGAGAGAGAGAGAGAGAGAGAGAGAGAGAGAGAGAGAATGAATATCATTTTCGGAGTCCACAGCTGAGCCTACCAGCTGCAGGGGAAGCCTCTGACCCTCTCTCCACTTCCTCAGCCAGCGCAGTGCACTGTGTATTTCTCTGCCGAGATGCTCATTTTTCTACTTCTTTAAGAAAAGTGTGAAATGTGTTTCCAAAAAACGATGAGGCCGGCAGCTGAACAGCCGGGCTGTCAGTGAAGACCCTGGGGAGAGATAGGCGTGGGGTCAAGTCCTGGCCCTGCCGCATCCAGGCTGAATGGGTCTGGGGAAGTTACCTAATACCGCTAAAGCTCAGTTTCCTCATCTGTTAAATGGGGATATGGTAGTCCCTCCCTCAATGAGGCATAGTGAGAATTAAATGCCAAAATGCAGGAAAAGTGCCTGGCAGGCCAGTCAATAGTAGACTTTATTATTGTGCCCAGGAATTGGAAGATGAATTCAGGGTATCAGTGGATATCTCCCTGGACCATAGGTCTTCAAGATTTGCTGAGCCGCTCCCAATTTGCCTGAAGTTTGACCAGGAAAAACATCATTATGGAGTTCCCCCATAATCCAGTTTTGTTAAATATAACAGGCAGCCAGGCTCTGGGGCTCACACCTGTAATCCTAGCACTTTGGGAGGCTGAGGTGGGAGGATCACTTGAGCCCAAGAGTTAGAGACCAGACTGAGCAGCATAATGAGACCTCATTTCTACAAAAACTTTAAAAAATTAGCCAGGTGTGGCAGCTCGTGCCTGTAGTCCCAACTATTTGGGAGGCTAAGGCTGGAGGATCGCTTGAGCCCTGGAGTTAGAGGCTGTAGTGAGCTATGACTGCACCATTGCACTCCAGCCTGGATGACAGAGTGAGGACTTATCTCAAATAATAATAATAATAATAATAATAACATGCAAAATATGAAGGCAAAGATCTGGGCCTTTCTGGCTTTGCAATCTGAATGATCCTCAGGAGGAACTTAAGAGGTCTTCTCCACATGTCCCAAAGCCCTGTTGACAGTGGGCCAGGGGGTGGCTTTGTGGGTCCAGCATGCAGTCATGCCTCATCTGAGATCTCTTTGGGAAACTAGGCAAAGATCCTTGTGTATTCAGACCAATCCCCTCCAAACCTCCCGGGCATTTCTGACACCACCCTCCTCTGGGCACACCAGGCAGGGAGGGGCCTGGCATAGGGCTATCTTGTCTCAGGATCTCATCTCATTCCTTGCTTTTCTGCAACTCACCTTTCTCCCTGATGTCTAACTTAGTCGTTCTGAAATTTTAGTATCATCAAAATCACCAGGACAGATCCTAGACTGCTTGAGCTCCACCCCCAGAGTTTCTGATTCAGTATCACTGGGATTAGGGCCAAGGAACGTATATTCCTAACAAGTTCTCAGATGATGCCAAGTGATGTTGATTTCCAGACCACATTTGGAGAACCGATGATCTAAAGAAATTCATACGGAGGGTGAGGGACTGGGAAGTTCTGCTATTACTGCTATTACTCATCATGTCTCATAGGGTCTTGATGCATCAGCTCTTTTGGTTTTGTGGGCCTGGATCCTTTGAAATACAACAATAAATAATTATAAATTTAGATGAGTGCTCTGTAGGAAAACTCAGTGTGCCTTCAGAGAGCACACGGAGGGTCCTGATTGAGGGTCAGGAAGGACTGCTTTAAAGACACGACAATAGAAGCTGAAGATTAGGGTGCATAAAATTAGTTAGAAGAGAAGCCAGGGAACAGCATTCCAAGGAGCAGGACTGGACTATGCTTTGGAGCCACATTGTCATGGGTTTGTTGCTCAAAGAAACCAACTAACAGCTGTGGTTTCATTGAGCCTCAATAATAAGAGGTCAGGGCCAGGTGCCATGGGTCATGCCTATAATCTCAGCATTTTGAGAGGCTGAGGTGGGAGGATCACTTGAGTCTAGGAGTTTGAAGCCAGGCTGGGCAACATACTGAGACCTCATTTCTACAAAAAAAATTTAAAAATTAGCCAGGTGTGGTGGTGCATGCCTATGGTCCCAGCTATCAGGAGGCTGAGGTGGGAGGATCACTTGAGCCTGGGAGTTTGAGGCTGCAGTGAGCTGTGATCGAAGCACCGCACTCCAGCCTGGGAGACAGAGGAAGGCCTGTCTCAAAAGTAATAGTCATAATAACAAAAGGTCAGAAGAGAGACCCAGGCCCTTCCTTCTCACCTGTCCCTGCCCCTTCCTCCTCTGCTGCTTCCCCTCCTATCTGCCCTAGCACCATCAAGTCCTACTGCTGGGTGCCCTGCCTTAGTTGACTCTTGTCTTCATTGTACATTGTTTCAGTTATCTATTATTGCTGCATAACAAACCCTAACATTTAGTTCTCCCAATTCATGCGGCTGGCTGGGTGGTTTGGCTGCTGGACTCACCTGGGCTCACTCACGCAGCTGCACTCGGCTAGCAGCTGGTGAGGCAGCTGGGCTCTGGCTCTCTGGGCTGGGCACCTCTCTCCATATGGTCTTTCACTGCTCGTTCTTCATGGTATGGCCATGTCAGGGCAATATTCCAAGATGGGCAGGAGAGAAGCACAAGGCCTTCCAAGGTCCAGGCTCTGGAACCTACCTACTTGTCACTTCTGCCACATTTTATTGGTTGAGAGTGTTAGCCTTAAAGGAAGAGGCTGAGGCATGATAATTTAAAGAGTTTACTTAAGCCAAAGTGAGGACAGCTGCCTGGAAGACTCAGACCCAAGTAACCTTGCCTATGAGCTTCGTTCTGCCTTTCTCAAAAGCAGGTTTTTTAAGGCAAAGAAGGGGGACACGGGGAGAGTGGGCTGCTACAACACTGTCAGGAATCCTCATTGATTTACAGAAATAACATTGGTTAGGGATTGGCTATACATTGTGAAGCTATAGGGTATGGGTTATAGTGTCTGGTGTGGGATTACTGGGTTAATTTACAGCTCCTTGTGGTAATAGCAAGCAGTTTCAAGAGATGAATGCATAGCTCAAAAGTGAAGTGTAGGATGTGAGTGCTGTCTCATTGTCTTGTCTCTCTGGGCTTGATCATTTAAAATGACTTGGATTCCTCAGATAAAAGTTCTTTTTTTCTCAGGGGAAACCGGAAGGCAGAGGAGCAGAGAAAAGGAGCTTGTTTCCTTCTGTTTTCTTCCTGTTCCCATCTGCACAGCCTCAGCACCAGCCTTCAGCCTTGCAGCAGTGGTTGTTTCCAACTTTTTCCCACTCTTCCAGAGCCAGCCTGGATACCAGCTTTACAGGGCACTTCCTCCATGCCTCTAAGTCCTCATAACCCCGACCTCTTCTGATTCTCCAGTCTTAAGGATGGAAGCTGCTTCCTTCAGTTACTACCTCTTTGAGATCTCAGTGGTCCCACTTTGCCTTTTCAATATTCAGTTCAGCCAATTCCTTGTATTAAACTATCTCTGTTAATATAATAGATGTGGCCGGGCATGGTGGCTCATGCCTGTAATCCCAGCACTTTGGGAGGCCGAGGTGGGTGGATCACTTGAGGTCAGGAGTTCGAGACCAGCCTGGCCAATATGGAGAAACCCCTTCTCTACTAAAAATACAAAATTTAGCCAGGCATGGTGGCATGAGCCTGTAATCCACCTACTCAGGAGGCTGAGGCAGAAGAATCACTTGAACCTTGGAGGTGGAGGCTGCAGTGAGCCAAGATCGCACTACAGCATTCCAGCCTGGGCAACAGAGCAAAACTCTGTCTCAAAAAAATTAAAAAAAAAAATAGATGTAGTTTCTGTTTTCCTGACTGAACCCTAATACTTAGTATATCAGCAAAAATACACTCTGCTGCAAGTATCAGATACCCAACTACTGGTGGATTAAACCATAAGGTCATTTACAATTTACTCAAGAAAAGGCCTAGAGCCTTTGGTTTAGTTTCTCAACAAAAGATCTTCTTGCAAAAGATCCAACTTCTATCTTTCTACTCTGCCATCTATGGATGGTTGCCTTTTCATCCTCATGCTTGTTACCTCATGGTAGCAAGATAGCTGTTTTTGTTCCAGACATCATGGCTACATTCAAAGGCAGAAAGCCAGCATCTCTTCTTCCTTGGCTCTCAGAACTTCTTCCTTGGCTCTCAGAACTTCTTCCTTGGCTTGCTCTTACTCTCTTTCTCAAAATTTCCTCAACAGACTTTCCTTTACATCTCATTGGCCCAAACTAAAACAATGGTCACACCTAGCTGCAAGAGAGGCTGATAAATTTAATACTTAGCAAGGGAAGATGGGATTACCATGATGGGCTGAGGTCAATCATTGTTCTACCCCTGGGACTCTATCTACTACTACCTGAAAGAAAAATCAGAGATCTCTCCTCAGTGGAGAGCAGGGAAGTGGTATCAGGAGTGGGATTGCAGCTGAGGAAACACTTCTGCATCCACCTGCTGGCCTTGACTGCCTTCCTTGCCCCTGGCAGATGCACTGGCACTTAGCGTGCTTCCAAGTTTCCTTATCCATGGTTTGCTGGAACCTCTGGGTTCAACCCACACAGCTCAGGAAAGCAGACTGAGAAACAAACCCTGGCCCTCGTGGTGCTCCACATGCAGGCCACTGGACAGGCCTGAGCTCCAGGGCTTCTGGGCCTCTCCAAGTGGGTTTGGCTTCCACACTGCTGGCTGAAGGCTCACTTTCTCTTCCCCCAAGCTCTGTCTCTCCACTTGTACCCTGGGTTGTGAGGCAGAAGAGAAACCCAGGTGTTTAGAAAATTCACAGTCTAACCAGCAGCCTGTGTCCCTTTCTTTCTATGACTGCCTGTTTTCTGGCCTACGTTAAATAGTGAAATGAAGGAATTTAGAAAAAAAGCAATTTCTCTCCCTTCAGGCCTTGGTTTTTTCAAAACAAAAGAGAGCAGGAAGCTGGAAAGCACCATCTAAGGCTTGTGTGGTGGCCAGCTCCCTCTCCCTTCCCTGCTTCTCATCATAGCTCCAGAGCCGAGTTGGGGCCTGCAGCCTCCCCTAAGCCCTGAATACCCAGTGGAAAATGTGCAAGTTCTGTGTGCTCTAGTACACTCGTGCCTGTCTGGATATTCCTAGAGCTAACCACTCCAGCCATGGCTGCTGGGAATGGAAAAGCAAAGACCCCAGTACGTGACCTTTTCAATCTCTCTCTAGTGCCATTTTTCTCCCACAACCACTGTCTCCCACCCCCCAGGGACAGAAGGAAGGTGATACAGTGTTGATGTGTGTCCCTGCCCAAATCTCATGCTGAAATGGAATCCCCTTTGTTGAAGGTGGGGCCTGGTGGGAGGTGATTGGATAATGGAGGTGAATTTCTTATCAATGGTTTAGCACCATTTTCATGGTGCTGTCCTCATGATAGTAAGCTCTCCAGAGATCTGGTCATTTAAAAGTGTGTGGCACCTCCACCCCCTTGCTCTTGCTTTCACCGTGTGAGATGCCCACTCCCTCTTCACCTTCCACCATGATTGTAAGTTTCCTGAGGCCTCCCAGAAGCCAAGCAGATCCTAGCATCATGCTTCCTGTACAGCCTGCAGAACTGTGACTCAATTAAACCCCTTTCTTTAGAAATTACCCAGTCTCAGGTATTTCTTTATAGCAATGCGAAAATGACCCAATACAGATAAAGGATTTCCATCCCCTCTATGTTATATTTTCTTTTTCTTAACCCTAGCTAAGCCACAGTGGTTCATATTGGTCACTGCTCCATTCCCAGGGCCTGAAAGGGTCCTGGGCAAACAGTGGGCACTCACCAGCTGCTCTCTAGATAAGCAAAGGCCTCTGCCCCCTCCTCTCGCTCTGTTCCCATATCCTAGGATGCCTGCTCTTCCTGGCAAACCCTACTTGTCCTTCTGGGTCCAGCACACACTCCTGTTTTCCAGTAAGCCCTCTCTTCCTTTCTGGCAGTCAGGACTTGAGGAGCTCCTTCTTTCTTCGTGGGCCTCTCCCTGAGCCTCATCTCCTGCCTGCTCTGCTTAGAAAGTATTTTATTTGGCTTTATGTTACAGCAAGTTGCACACATGGCCCACTCCCTTTCTGGGTGTTTGTCACATATTGACAGGAATGGGAGAACCATGCTTGGCACATAGTAGATGCTTAGTATGTGTTAAACTAATCCTATTAATATTATGTATTATAAATTGTATATGTAGAATTGTATATGTAGTATACCTGTATGTATTGCAATATTTGTATGTATTGCAATATCTGTATGTTTGCGATATATAATTGCATACATACAGATATACTAAATACATATACACAGATATACTATATGTACCATGTACATATTTTATGTATATGCATATTATATGTGTATATGTAATATGTGTATATAACATATGGATTATATATTATAATATATAATTGCACACATGCAGGCATACTAAATTGCATATATACAGATAAATTATATATACAATGTACATATTTTGTGTATATGTATATTATATAATATGTATATATGTAATATGTGTATATAACAAGGATTATATATTACAATATATAATTGCACAGATGCAGGCATACTAAATTGCATATATACAGATAAATTATATATACAATGTACATATTTCGTGTATATGTATATTATATAATATGTGTATATGTAATATGTGTAATAACATATGGATTATATATTATGTATAATAATTCTAATAATGAGCCTTCCTTTGTTCCAGGCACAGGGCTACATTCTTTTTTTTTTTTTTTTTTTGAGACAGTCTCGCTGTGTCGCCCAGGCTGGAGTGCAATGGTGCAATCTCAGTTCACTGCAACCTCTGCCTCCTGGGTTCAAGCAATTCTCCTGCCTCAGCCTCCTGAGTAGCTGGGATTACAGGCCTGCGCCATCACGCCGGGCTAATTTTTGTATTTTTAGTAGAGAGGGGGTTTCACCATGTTGGCCAGGCTGGTCTGGAACTCCTGACCTCGTGATCCGCCCGCCTCTGCCTCCCAAAGTGCTGGGATTACAGGCGTGAGCTACCATGCCTAGCCAGGTCTACATTCTTTGCATGTTACCTCACTCCATCTCCCCAGCAGCCTGGAGAGTTGCCCAAGACCACACAGTCAGTGGGTGAAACAACTGAGATTCTAGTATTGGAAACTACCTGGTTTGAAAAGTCATCCTAAGAAAGGGCAGGTGGCCTTTTGCCTTTGGTAAATCCGGGAAAGCTGCTTGAAGGTGGGGGTGGGTTCGCTGGTTAAAGGAGAGGAAGAGTGCCCTCTTGGTGGGAGGTGGCAGAGAATAACCGGGAGAAGTGGGTGGTCCTGGGCACAGCCGTTTGCTCTTCGTCTGTCCTCCACTCATCTGGCCTTAAGTCAGCAACATCAAGAGCAATTGCTTTAACTGGTTCCAGGGAATGATGGTTCCAACGCACATTACCCCCATATGCTGACTGCACCAGCCCTGCGCTGCTGGAAATACGCTGGTCTCGGCCTATCAGAGCTCTAGTGAGCGGTTCCGGCGGGTTATCAGGACGCATTACTTCCCGCCTAGGCATTCAATGAATTGCATAAATGCCATCCACTGTGGCTAAAGGGCTCCTGCTCCATCTGCATCATTTCCGAGGCTGTCAGTCGGCATGACATGTATGCGCCGGGCCTCTCGCCGCCATCTGGCAGCCTCTTGGAAATCACAGCTCCCCCTGCACCCCCCACCCCGTGCTCCATCAGGAGCGGGGGCCTGAGCCAAGACCGCGGGTAAAGCAAGATTGGGACTTAGGCGCGCCTGTGCGGTGATAGCCAGGATTTAGCCGCCTCGATTGCTTTCTGACATGTCCGTAGCTCTTCTGAGCTTTACCTCTGCAGCCGTTGAAGCCGCAGGAGGAAAGAAGCAGAAATTGCATTTTCCACAGTGCACGCTTTGGGGAGGCCCATTCTTCAGGTCTAGAGGCAACTACCTGGGAAGGTTCCAGCAGCTGCCACTGCCTCCAACGGCCTGCCCTGGCCAACTCCCCCGGGGGGGAAGTTGCCCGTCCCAGGCAAGGGGACAGTCACTCGGACAGACAGAGCAGCAAGAGTGTGCTCTCCTCTGCGGCCACTGAGTAGGCAAATGGAAGTCCTTCCCTGAGAATCCTGAAAAATCCCGAGAGAATTTCGCATTTTACGGACAACTTAGCCACAAACATTCCCACGGCGGCAGGGATACGGACACTCAGCAGCCACACTTAGCCAGCTCTCTAAATCCCGCAGACCAAAGAATGTTCTCCCACAGCGAGGTTACACAAGAACCAGGAAGAGAGATTTCGCCTCCTGACACCAGAACAAAGGGGCTGATGTGAGGGTGTAAAGGGCAGGGAGGGTGCTGGAAGAACGGGTTGTTTTGATGCAAACCCTAAATCCCCCTTCTCTATTTCACTCTAACATCTACTAGGTGGGTGTTGCCCCGAGCCATGGCTCCCAAGTTTCGCCATGTCAAGGAATTTCCTGATGGAGGTGCCAGGACCTGCCCAATCTCAGGAGCTCCGACCCACTTGCTTTGTGGTGAAGACAGGAAAATGCATTTTAATAAGTATTCATTCAGGGCTCTCTTGCAGGTGGTTCTCAGCTGTAGGTTAAGAAACCACCGCCACTGCACAGAGTCCCTTCCTCCTTCATGGAATCTCTCCCTGAGGGGTGAGGCAAGGATGCCAACCGCGAATGCAGTGAGGGAGTGTCTGCCTCATTGAGAGAGGTCTCACTGCTCTGCGCTTCCTCCTTTCCACCTTAGACACTGTGTCTGCTCCCAGGACACGCCCTCTGTAACCCACCCCATGGGGGGACCCTCATTTTCTTGTGTTCTCCCTCCCACAGCATTGTTTCTTTCCAAAGGTGGGTGCCGACCATGTAAGATAACATGTCATGTCTCCATGTGGCCAGCAGCAGAAACAATGACATATTTCTCTGCATGTCCTTGGGCACCTAGCACGGTGATGGGCTTTACAGACATTCTTAAGCAACTGCATTACATATTTATTAAGTACTTCCCTTACTTCAAGCTCTGGGCTAGCTGATGGTAAAGAAAAGAAAGAAGGGAGACGAATAATTTTGACTCAAATTGATAAATGGAGCTTTAAGTATAAAGCATCAAACCTATTTGATTGGCAAAGATTGAAAAAAAGGAGAAGACCCAGCTGCGGTGGTGCAAGGAGGAACTCCGACAACGTATGGAGGACCGCAAGTGGGCAGGACTGTTCTGGAAGGCGAGGGGGCAATGTGTGACCAAAATTAAAATGTCTGTTCCTTTTGATCCCAAAATTCTAGTTCTAGGTACTTTTCCTAAGGAGATAACAGAACGAGGACATGAAGCTGTTTGCTCGAGTTATTCCCCAAACATCTACAGAGAACCTACCAGACACAGGGCAGGTGCTAGGTACTAGGCACAGAGTAGAAATGAAATGGGCAGGAGGATGTCTGAGAGTGGATGGGTGCAGAGAGGATCACTCTGGTGGGGTCTCTGAGAGCAAAAAAGTGACAACAACTTAAGAGTCCATCCATGGGTGTCTGAGTCCATTTATTTTGATACGGCCATGTAACAGAATATTAAGCCATTATTTAAAATGTTGATGTGAGCCAGGCTCAGAGGTTCACGCCTACAATCCCAACACTTTGGGAGGCTGAGGTGGGAGGATCACTTGAGGCAAGGAGTTCAAGACCAGCCTGGGCAACATAGCAAGACACCGTCTCTATAAAAATAATAAATAGGCCAGGCATGGTGGCTCATGCCTGTAATCCCAGCACTTTGGGAGGCCGAGGCGGGTGGATCACAAGGTCAGGAGCTCCAGACCAGCCTGGCCAAGATGGTGAAACCCCGTCTCTACTAAAAATACAAAAATTAGCTGGGCACGGTGACAGGCGCCTGTGATCCCAGCTACTCGGGAGGCTGAGGCAGGAGAATCACTTGAATCCGAGATCGTGCCACTGCACTCTAGCCTGGGCAACAGAGCAAGACTCTGTCTCAAAAAATACATCATAATAATAATAAATAAATAAATTTTAAATGTTGAGGTGGGCCGGGCATGGTGGCTTATGCCTGTAATCCCAGCATTTTGGGAGGCTGAGGCAAGTGGATCACTTGAGGTCAGGAGTTCAAGACCAGCCTGGCCAACATGGTGAAACTCCATCTCTACTAAAAATACAAAATTTAGCTGAGTGTGTTGGTGCACACCTGTAATCCCAGGTACTCAGGGTCTGAGGCACGAGAATTGCTTGATCCCAGGAGGCAGAGGTTGCAGTGAGCCAAGATCACACCACTGCATTCCAGCCTGGGAGACAGAGCAACATTCTGTCTCAAAATAATAATAATAATATAAAAATGTTGATGTGTGTATCTATAGTTATTGTTGGAGGAAGCTCTGTATGACATTGTTGAGTAAAAAATGCAAATTAGGAAACCAAAAATTCTCATTATGTAAAATTACATATAAATGTCTATGTGAGTACCTAAATAGGAGAAAGTGGTCGAAGATGTCATCTGTTAGATGTCAGAATGTTCAAATAATCTGTTTCCAGCACATTCTTCCTTCTACCTTTGTTTTTGAATTTTCTACAACAGCATGGAGCCAGAATGCAAACATTATCTTTGCAAGCAGAACGAACTAACGAAAGAATGAAAGAAGAGAAAGTGAGAGAGAGAAGAAAAAAGGAAAGAGAGAAAGAAGAAAGAGGAGAAAGAAAGAGAAAGAGAGAGAGAGAAAGAAAAAGAAAGAAAAGAAAGAGAAAGCAAAATAGCACCAAAGCCCAACCAGGGTGCTAACAGCCTGAGAGGGTGAAGCAGCCTCTTGGGAAGCCTGGTACTCCTCACATTGCCTCGCGTGCTATTTGCCCTGCAGGATTTCAGTTCATGAAGGTTAGGACTGGGGCTGGCACATGGTGGGGATCTGATAACTGTTTGTCCCTTTGTTGTAGCTGCTGTCCTCCTGCTGTGTTCTGAGATGAAACACTTGTACCCCAGAAAGACTCATGGGTCTCCGGTAACCTGACAAGTGCTCCATGACCTTCCTGGGCTTCTGTCTTCCAACGTGAGAATCTCAGAGGCTGGGACTGCCATCTGACAACATGTATCATCAACCCCAGGCCCAACGCCAGGCTGGGATTTGGCTGGCTGGCCCCGGGCCTGGGTTGTTCTTTCTTATCTACTGAGGCTTCGTTGAATTGGCCAACTGATGAGGCACAGCTGAGGCAGTGAAATCTTCCCGAGCGATACATGTGGCTGTCAGGATTATTCACAGTAGTTTGTGTCCCCTGTCCAAGACCCTTCTCCCCACAGACACCCTTCCAAACCCAGCTCATGACTAATAAACCCATACCCAAATTGATCTCACAGCTGTTCTTCAAATGTGGTGCCAGCCCACTCCTCAGAGCCAAGCTGTTTGGACTTGCAGTAAATTGGGGCAATTTCTCATCTGGGGCTTGTCACTGGTTTCAGAAACTGTCCTCATTCAGCACAGACTTTTCAGTGGTGACAGTAACATGTCTTGGCAAAAACACTGAGTTTGGAGAACTGGTTTCCTCTTACTACCAGACACACAAGCAAAAAGCCCCCGTCTGGCTGCTAATTCATTCAGTTCTCCAATGGATGCATGATTTGCTCATGAAAAAGAAAACAGTGAAGGCCCCCTCCTCATGGCTTTCTTCCAACAAATTGAGGCATGACTTCAAACAGTATGGCCCAGATAGGGGAGGGAGACAGGAAATTAAACACCCGTTGACCAAGTCAGTATTAGGCAGCTGGGGAAAGAGGATGGGGTGGAGGTTATTTGGAATAAGGTGTCAGGTTATCCATGAGGGCAAGAGCTGCCAACTACTTGAAGGCCAGCAGTGGCCAAAGTTCTAGAACCAGTAGCCACGATTGAGGTAGTAACAGTCGTGGGAGAAGTAACAATTGTAACCACAAACATCTGTGTGAAGCTCTACCCTTTATAAACCCTGTTCCCATACATAATCCCTTCAGCTGCAGTTAAAAAAGCAGGCTTTCCCTTAGATCCAGAGCACCCAAGGGCCATGAGGATCCATTTATTCATTTATTCATTCATTCACTTATGCACAAAGACTTACTTTTTGCCAAGCACTCCACTAGGTAACTATATTCACCAACATTCTACAGAGAAACAGAACCAATAAGATGCATATATAAAAGGGGAGGTTTATTTTAAGAATTCACTCACAAAATTACGGAGGCTGGCAAGTCCACATTTTGGAGGGTGGGCCAGAAGGCTGGAGATCCAGGAAGAGCCAATTTGCGGTTGAATTCAAAGGTCATCTGCTGTCGGAGTCTCTTCTTGCTCACAGGAGGTCAGTCTCTGTTTTATTCAGGCCTTAAACTGATTGGATGAGGCCCACCCACATTATGGAGGGCAGTTTGCTTTATTCAAAGTTCTCTGATTTAAATGTTCATCTCATCCAAAAACACCCTCACAGAAACATCCAGAAAAATATTTGGCCAAATAGCTGCACATCATGGCCCAGCTAAGTTGACAGATAACATTTTCTTTGCTTATTATCCTTCTTATTTTTACAAATTGATGGGGTACATGTGCAATTTTGTTACATGCATAAATTGCATAGTGGCCAAGTCAGGGCTTTTAGGGTATCCATCACCCGAATAACGTATATTGTGATGATTAATCAATTTCTCTTCATCCTCCCCACTTCCACCTCCTCACCCTTCTGAGTCTCTATTGCACATAAAATTAAACATCACAGTAATGAAGGCACTGAGCTGAATAAACCTAGCCCTCTGGAAGGTCATAGGCTAGGAATGAAAGCAATGGTATGTGCTAGAATAATTGTACGAGATTGAAAGTGATGCATGCTATAAAATAGACATAGATAAAAGTGCTAGAAACCTGAAAGCATTTCCTTTAGTCATGGGAGGAAGTGAGGGAGCAAGGGGCTTTCTGGAAAAGGAGGATTTGAGTGGGATCTTGAAGAGTAGGTAGGATTTGGATGGGTGCACATGCACATAGAGGGGGGAACATGACACCAGCTAGATGGACAAGCACAAACAAAGAGAGATTCGAATCTGTACAGGAAGCATCCAGGAAGTCATTGTACTTATAGGCAGAGGAAATACTGAAATAATTAACAAGCAATATGGCAACCAACAAAGTAGACACAGGCCATTGCACCCTGTTGGTGCATACCAGCTAGATATCAGCCTCAGCTATAGCACAGGTTTTTCAACATCTTCTTTCCTGTCCCATTCCTGTAATAAGTGGTCTTATTTCTTAGTTATAGCTAACAGTGGGTGAGCCAGGTTGTAGGAGGCAAGCATTGTAGTGTTTGCCCCAGCATCCACTAAACCCAACTGTGGTTTCCCTCCCTAATCTCCAGCCCATACTCTTCAGTTTGTACTTCATCACTGGCTCTAGATGGGCCATGTGACACAGTCCTAAGCCAGTCAGAGCCTCACACCCTCACTGCCAGGGCGATTGGTCAAGAACAATGACACCACTGGAGCCAATTATACACTGCAAGGCAATTGCTGTATTTTCACTCTTCTGCTCTCATCCTGAATACGAGAGGTGATAGGAGTGGAGCCAATGTCCCATGTTCAGTTTGAGACTGAAGCCAAATACATTCATGGGCAGAGCAGAGAAACAGAGAGAAGATGGGTCCTGGTTACTTCAAATCCAGCCCACAGCACATGGAGGAGGCTATGAGGCAGAGAGCATGAGTCCAAATCCACAAGCACCTGGCAGTGATTCAAAACCATGATAATAATCTTAACATCCAATGTTTATTAAGCACTTACCACGTATCAAGCACTAACACTGTATTTAATCCTTTCAACCTTCAAAGGTAGTTACTATGATCTCTCATTTTATAGCTGAGAAAACTGACTCAAAAAAAAAATAAAGAAATATTCTCAAGGGCCCCCTCACAAGTCAGCAGTGAAATCATGTTTCAAACCCAGGTCTCTCAGATGTTGAACTCTAAGCTCTTGCTGCCTAAGTGGTTCAGAAATACCTGGAAAGAGGCTGGGTGTGGTGACTTACGCCTATAAATTCCAGCATTTTGGGGGGCCGAGGTGGGTGGATCACCTGAGATCAGGAGTTCAAGACCAGCCTGGGCAACAAGGTGAAATCCCATCTCTACTAAAAATACAAAAATTAGCCAGGTGTGGTGGCGCACATCTGTAGTCCCAGCTACTGGGGAGGCTGAGGAGGTAGAATTGCTTGAACCCGGGAGGTAGAAGTTGCAGTGAGCTCGGATCGTGCAACTCCACTCCAGCCTGAGCGACGGAGCGAGACTCTGCCTCAAAAAAGAAAGAAGAATGACAGAAAGAAAGACGAAAGAAAAGAGAGAGAGAGAGAGAGAGGAAGAAAGAAAGAAAGAGAAAGGAAAGGAAAGGAAAGGAAAGGAAAGGAAAGGAAAGGAAGGAAGGAAGGAAGGAAGGAAGGAAGGAAGGAAGGAAAGAAGGAAGGAAGGGAAAGAAAGAGAGAGAGAGAGAGAGAGAAAGAAAGAAAAGACTGGAAAGATTTTTTTTTTTTTTTTTTAATTACAGAGATCCAGGCCAACCCCTAGAGATCTGGGTCACTGGGTCTGGGGTGGGGGCCCAGACACCAGATTTTTTTCTGTTCTCCCAAAGTACTGCAAATGGGCAGCCAGGATCAAGTGCCACTGGTCAAGGCATGTGGGATGAAGCTCTTATTTCTGTAAAGCAGTTTCAGGCATGTGCACAAAAACCATGTGACACTGACCTCCCAAACTCCCAGCAGCTCGGGGCAACCCCATGTGTCAGCAAACACCTCCCTTTAGATTACCTATACAATCTCGGCCAGCTCCTGATGGATGGAACTGAGATCTGACTTAAAGGAAGCGAGTGAGGGGTGAGGAATGGACTAGGTGAGAAGAAGAGAAGCTCTCTTTTTTATTTGGCCTGTCATTTTTAGAAAACACACTTTATAGTACTATGAAGGAACAGAAAGCAGCTGCTTTGGGAAACTCTGGGGGATGTCAGCTCCCGGCTTGTCATGGTTATGATCCATGTTCTGTTCCACTCCACTTACAAGAACAAATTTCCCCGTGAAACGCCGGGTACAGTGTACACAGCTGGGCCCACCACACACACTGCAGCAAGGGCCAGGAAAGAGCCTGGCTGAGATAGGGCACGAGCCAGCCTTCCACATCCTGGGGCCAGCTGGTTTTGTAGTTATTGGAGGAGGGGAAGGGAGTTATTTGGTTTTTTTCCCAGAGGTTGGCTGAATATAATCATTGAGGAGTTCCTCTCTGAACATTCTTCCTTGCTTTAAAAAAAAAAAAAAAAAAAAAAAAAACAGCCTGGACTGCAATTTTGTCTTTATGGCCTTTCCCAGGAGATTGGCTTTTATTTCAAAAGTAAAACCCCAGCACAAAGGGTAAGGAAGCTTGCAAACCTTTTGAGGATGGCTGTATAGCAAGAGCTTTCATGAAAATGCTTCTGCAAGTCCTATATTATCAGGAAAACGGCTTTTGCACTTGTTCTCAAAAATCTCCAGGTTCCTTCTGATTTTATGATTCTGAGTCTCTTGGTTCCAACACAGTGCTGGGCATATAGTTGATATTAAGCAAGAAAATGGTGGTTTTTTGTTTTGTTTTGTTTTGTGTGTGTGTGTGAAAAAACATGAGCAGAAAAGAACGCCTATTGGCCAACTAGCTTCCTTCCTCATCAGCAAGACTCAGGACTTCAGCATCCCCTGAAATGTGAAATGATTACCAAATGGCTTGAATTTTGATGATACATTTCACCATTGGAGTGAAATTTAAGAAAAAAAATGCAAATACAAAATTATCCTATGTTTGTTGTTAGTATTTTAATGTGTTTCTACAAACAAACAAGAAAACGTTAAAACTATATTCAGAGGGGTGGGGAGGGAAAGGAGATTCGATCCAGTGCTGGGAAGGATGTTATCCATTTCTAAAAGGCAACAGGGAGACCTTTGAACCCAGGACTCAACGCTTAAGACCTTCCTTTCAAACTGATTGTTACTCAACATCTTTTGCCTACAACCAAAGACAAATTGACCCACCTGTGCCAGATCACACTTCTCCTTCCTGTCCAAAAGGATATTGTGAGGGTTTCTGATAATATCTCACAAGATCAAGGCCCACCTGGTCTGGAGCATTTCGCAAATCCATATTAACCACATCCCAAAAGAGCCAGTGAGCCCATGAGAATCCTGGGTGGTTTTTACTCTTTTCTTCTACCAGTGTGCCAAACTGCCTAACAATTTTATAAGGGATTAACACCCTCCCGTCTGGAATTTCTGCAATTTACCCTTTTTTCCTTAAAAAGGAACTAAAAAAGCTCTTTCCATCGCCGGCTCTCTCATGCCACTCCCATACCTCGTGATTCCTCAGGGAATACTCACAGCAGTTCCATGGCCATATCAGCAAGTTTTTCAGTGTCCTGGGGTGCAATTTAGCTGAGCTTTGGACGTGGATGGCACTAATTTAAAGGAGCTAGACATTTTTTTCACTATCCTCCCAGTCCAAAGGATCAGTTTGCTTGTTCCCTAAATAGTTGCTTTAAAGGTAAGCTTCTCTGAAAAAGCTAAAAGCAGACTTTGTGTGGTTATAGTCTGTTCTGGGCTTCAACACTTGCTGCTTATAGGTTCACAAGGAATCCTTGCAACAACTCTATACAGTAGGTACAGCTGTTTACCCTCTCGTGCAGATCAGAAAACTGAAGCACAAAGAGGGTAACTTTTCCAAGGTCACACAGCTCGTAAGTGGCAGAGCCGGCCATGCAACCCCCATCCTGAACCGCCATGCTACACTGATCTGTTCCTTGTCATTTTTTTGAGCTTAGCTTGAAAAGTCCTTCATGATTGGCAGGCGGAATTATGGGAAATGATTTTCTCTTTTCTGTTCAAGTGTTTTGCATCAAGCGATTGTTTTTAAAGCCCTTTGAGATAGCTCTGGCGACCCGACTGGCCCCAGCCTTCATGGAACCCAAGCCTTCCTCTACCAGCCTCTGGCCTCCCTGCCTCCTTCAGGCTCCCCTTTGTTGACAGCATCAGTCACGGGGCTGCTGCCTCCTTCACTCTGCAGCAGGAAAGCCCACCTGGCTCCTTGTCTGCCTGCTGACTCATCCCATCATTCCTTTTGGGAGCCACAGATCCAATGGAGCTAGATGGTAAGGACCAAAGACTCTCCCCTGGAAGCACTATGACTCCAAGAAAAGACCTGATATTGTAAGTTGAATTGTGTCCCCTCAAATTCATATGTTGAAGCCCTAACTCCCAGCTCGTTAGAATGTGACCTTATTTAGAAATAGGGTCATTGCAGATGTAATTAATTAAGATGAGGTCATAGCGGAGTTGAGTGGGCCCAATCCAATAAGACTGGTGTCCTTACAGAAAGGGGAAATTTGAACACAGATCTACACAGAGAACGCCATGGGAAGATGAAGGCAGAGATGGGGTGATGCATCTACAAACCAAGGAACATCAAAGACGGCCAGCAAACCACCAGGAGCTAGGGAGGGGCATGGAACAGATGCTGCCTCACAGCCTCAGAAGGAATCAGCTCAGCTGACACGTTGACCTGGGCTTCCAGCCTCCAGAATTATGAGATAATATACTTCTGTTGATTATATCACCCAGTTTGTGGTACTTAGTTACACAGCCCTAGGAAAGGAATACACTGAATATCACATGATAAAGAGGAAAAAAGAAAATTCCAGTTAACAAAATCCTCCAGCTCTCCTCTTAGATTCCCTTCTTTTGGGAAACCTTTCCAGAGCCCTTGACCGTGGCCCTACAGAAGAGGGGACTGGTGGAGCTCGCTGGCAGAAGAGAAGGCCAGGACATGGCGTTGAGATGCTGTGTTGCAGGGATAACATGCTAGTGTGTTTATCTGTGGTGCCTTTGGTGGAAAGCTTGTGAGGCTAGGAGGAAATAAAGGCACCTCCAAGGCCCCCATTAGGCTCCATCCTGCCCCGAGTCTGGGTAAAGTGCTCCTTCCACGTGTTTCCTGCCTTAGCTCCTTAGGCTTCCTCCATCCTCGCTCCCATGGCATGGCCTGAAGATCATCTCTTTCCTTGTTAGCTCCCCAGCTAGACTCACCCTCAGGACCAGACTAAGGTCAGGACATGCCCACTGGCTCCCCATTGTATCTGCAAGGCCAAGCGACATGCTGGGGCCACCGTACACATCTGTTAGGTGGATGGACGGATCATGTGTGTATAGGAGGAAAACGAGAGCCAAAGCGCTACGAAGGTGAAGCCAGGTGTGGTGGCTCATGCCTGTAATTCCAACATTTTGGGAGGCCAAGGTGGAAGGATAGCTTGAGACCAGGTGTTCAAGACCAGCCTGTGCAACAAAGCAAGACCCCGTCTGTACAAATAGTAAAAAAATAAACCAGTTGTAGTGGCATGCATCTACAGTCTCAGCTACTTGGGAGGCTGAGGAAGGAGGATTGCTTGAGCCCAGGAGTTCAAGGTTACAGTGAGCTATGACTGCATCACTGCACCCCAACCTGAGTGACACAGCAAGACTCTGTCTCAAAAAACAAACAACAACAACAAAAACTAGGAAGATGAAAAGCAGAAAGGGAAGGTAAAGAAGAAGCAGAATATTTTTAAAATGAGAGGAGGAGTGAAAAGGGAGAGAAAAGAGAGAGAAAAAGGACAAAGAATGAATGAGAGAAGGACAAGAAGAATATGCATTTTTCTGATATGGATTCACAATTGCTGGTCTGATCCTCTTGGGACCAGGTGTTTTCCACATTCAGAATCTGGGGGTTTTTAAGGAGGGTACTGTGCGGCATTGTACCCGCATGGGGGCAGCCTCCTGTACACAAACACACATTACATTTCTGCAGCAAAAAGGTATGTATATTCACACAATGTGGGATAAACAAAGACTAGAAACAGCCTCACGTAGTTGGAGTCGGGTCAGATTTTCTTAAACTTTAGGTTTTCAGAGGATTTTGGACTTAGGAGGATGTTCATGGAGCATGGTTCTGTTATGGGGCCTCTGCAGCCCAAGCCAGGCTAAAATGGAGTCTGCTCATACTTCTCGTGTCTAAGAAGGCAAAATGCCCGGGGCCGAGAGCCTTTCCCCTGCTGTTGTGTTCTCAGGTCTCATCCAAGGTGAATTTTGGGCCAAGTGTTCCCAAGAAAGCATTGAGGACAAACCATTTGTTCAATCTAGAAAAAGACAGGGCTTTGTTCACAATCCAAGCAAGACGAAGAAGGAGAGACAGGGAGAGAAGCCTTCGTATGGAAAATCCAGTCCTTTAGTTGCATACTCTTCACTTTTCCCCACTAATAAGCCCCATTTTCCATTATTCTTTTCTGGGAAATAGTTCCACAGTCATTTTCCCAGCTGCTGGGCCCCCACCCCCACAGTCCTGGCTGCAGATGGTCTGGGCAGTGTCTGGTGGAACCCCGATGGGGCCTCCAAGCATTGAGAGTGCTCCCCTCCTACAGGATTTGTCCTGGAACCAGCTGAGCTTACTATTGAATGGCTTGAGGCAGCCGAAGACATATTTCTGCTGTCACTCAAGGATCCTGGAGTGTGTCCAAGCCCAACTCCCCGTGCCATATCTAGAGTTGAGGGTTAGGATAGGGCAGAGAAAAGAAAATAAGATTCACGGCCAGGCAGGTTTGGCTTTCAGGCTTGTCCCTGCCACTTGTCATGTGATCTTAGGCACATGACTTCATCTTTCTGAATTTCAGTCTCCTCCTCTGTAGAAAGTGGATAGTGATATTCTCCTGCAGAGCTGTTGTGAAGGTGAAAGGAGACAACATAGGATAATATAGGAAAAGCCTAGGCCCTTACTGAATAGCAAGTGTTCCTATGTTTGTCTTTCCATGAACCATCTGTTGACTCTTCTTCGGGAAGTGGTTTCCTGTTTCCTAGGTGGTGGTTGGGGTGACGGCTGTGGGAGAAATTGGAAGACTTTTGGAGCAAGTCCCTGAGTTTCTCCTGCCCTGGTCCATACTCTCCAGACCGCAGGCAATTCCACAACTTTTGGGACCCTCCAGAAAGCTGTCCTGCAGTTGGGCTGGTTTCTATAAAGCAAAGTTGACTTCAAAACCTCTCTCTCCAAGATGTCAATGGTTAGAAGCAATCCACTGGTGATCACACCAGCTCACTCCACCTGGCCTACCTAGGGGCCAGTGTAGCTCTAGGGCTGGCCCTGCCCCACGCAGACACCTCCACCTGCCTGAGCACATATGCCCTGGACCAGCCCCTTGGTGCTTCCTAAGTCAGCTGCTGCAGTGGTCGGCAGCTCACAGAGCTCTTATAGACAGGGAGGAGACCCAGCCAGCACTGACCACTGGTATTGATGCCCAGGGCAACACAAGGCCTCCTCAGCTCCTAGCTCTTAGGACTCACTTGCGTCAGGTTGAGATTCCACTCACTGTGCATGGTCACTATTGTCTGTGCAGTGCTGTTGGCTCCTGGTGTCTGTCCGTGGAGTCCTCATGGTCCAAGATGGTTGCTTGAGCTCCAGCTACCATGTCTGTGTTCCGATTGCTTCCTAGGGGCCTCCCTACCCAGTGACCATCACTGAGCACACATTTCACTGATTCATGTGATGGTTCTAAACAAATCTATATATTCTTTGAGAAAGGTGGGAGTCTGTGTCCCCTCCTCCTGAGACTGGGCCAGCCTTTGTGACTTACTTGTTACCAATAAAAGGCAATGGAAGAAAGGCCATGTGCCTCACCCCAGAAAGGTCATGCAGTTTCCAGCTGGTACTCTTGCCAGGCGTGCTCTTGGGGGCAGCCACCAGTAAGTCTCATGCCCCAGGATCATCATGGTCAAAATGTCACACCTGAAGGGAATAGTGTTGTTATCAAGACTGCTGGATAGGGCCAGGCACGGTGGCTCACGCTTGTAATCCCAGCACTTTGGGAGGCCAAGGTGGGCGGATCATTTGGGTCAGGAGTTTGAGACCAGCCTGGCCAACATGGTGAAACCCTGTCTCTACTGAAAATACAAAAATTAGCTGGGCGTGGTGTCACACACCTGTAGTCCCAGCTACTTGGGAGGCTGAGGTAGGAGAATCGCTTGAGCCTGGGAGGCGGAGGTTACAGTGAGCAGAGATCTCATCACTGCACTCCAGCCTGGGAAAAAAAAAAGACTACTCGATATCAGTCAGAGGGCCCAGCGCTGGTCAGGCCACAGTTCCTGAGAAGTGGTTCCTCTCTCTACCCTGCTATGGAAGCAGTTAGGGGAGCTGCTAGGAGGGTGAGCTCTGGAGGCTGAGTGTTGGGAATCACATGCTGCTTCCTCCGCTCATTGGCATGTGTCCTTATGCAGGCAATGTTACCCACCCACTGGGCCTCCTTTTTCATCTGTAAAATGGGTATGATAATTGTCACCACCTCATAGAATTGATATGAAAATTAGTTAATACATGAGACAGTCTCAGAACTGTGTCTCACTCAATATCACCTGTTTTATTTCATGCCACCAATTATTTCATAAAATTACTGTTTCCTCATATATAGCTTTCTCTCCACTAGAACGTGGCTGTACAGGGCACGCACTATGGTCACTGTGCTGGCGACCATCCTATCCTCACTGCTGGCTCACCACAACCTAGAAGAGCGTCTGTCACACAGCAGGGACTTGAATCAGTTTGGATCAGGTTTTTTGGCTTTTTCTTTTATTTTCAGGTTTGGATCAGGTTTGACTATGTGTAACAGATCAACTCGGAACAACAGTGGCTTTAAAAGGGAGCAGTTTATCTGCCTCTCAGGAATAAGAGGTGTCTGGAGGTGTACACCCCAGGAAAAGTCTTGTGAAACTGTCATCATCAGAGGTCCAGACTCCTTCCACCTTGCTTCTGCAGCAGGTTTAGTATGTCTACTTCATGGCCCACAATGGCTGCTTAAGCTCCAGCCATCACATAGGAATTCTGTGCCAGGAACAAAAAGGCACAAAGAGGCATATCATTTTTCCTTTAGGGAAAATTTCTAGCAGTTCTATACAATAATTTAGTTTACATCTCATTGGCCTAACCTTAATGCATGGTTACATCAGCTAGGAAGCTCATCCCACTGGGAAGGGCAGTGTTATTCCCACTGGGAAAGGCAGCATTATTTCCAGATGAAGTTAGGATTCTAACGGACAGGAGGAAATATTGAGAAGAAATGAGCAGTCTCTGGCCAGTGCTCAGTAAATTTCAGGCAGATAGATAAATGGTCCAGGCCGCCTCCGCCCTTTCCACCCATGCCCTGGGGGTTCCCACTGCCCTGCAGGCCAGCTGACCTGTGATTTGTTCCAGCTTCGTCTCTAGAAGGCTGTGACTACTGCCTGAGAGGGAGTCAAAAGGTAGGAAGGAGACTGGCTCAGGAGAAGGGGATGGTGCAAGGCAGAAGCAGCCACTCTTCCATCCTTGGCATACCCATCCTTGACAATGACACTGTCATCAGTCATCCCTTCCATGCCCAGGGCCTGCTGTGGCAGGGACTTTGGGGGCTTGCTCCAAGGGAGTGAGGATGGCTAAGGATAAGACCAATCTTCTTTACTTCCTAAGACTTCATCACCCCAGGACTTCATCTGCTTGGTTACCAGATGGTTATCACCATCTACCCCCACAGGACACAAGCTGTCACCTTGTGGCCACTGTCAGTGCGAGTCAGCAGTCCTCTGGGCAGGTGTGAAGGTTCCAGCTGATGAATGGGAAACTTCAGGCTGGAGAGGGAGGGCAGGAGCCCTACTCAGCCTCTTGGGTCCCAAGAGCCCTGCATCCTCTTTGGCTCAAGGTGCAAAATCTTCTGAGAAGGTTTGGCCATAGTGGGTTCCAGAAACAGATGCCAAGTCACAAGCTTCTGCTTCTGAAAGGTGAGAGCAGAGAGCTGGATTTGGGCAAATCTAGGCCAGGTTCACACATGCTGAGTGGACAGACTCTGGCTCCTACCCGGATCCTGCTCCTCTGCAGCTTTCTGTGCTCACGGTCATTGTCCACCTCGCTCTATCCTGGCCTCTTCTACTGACCACCAGAGCCCCACAGACCATGACCTCTGGCCTGGGCTGAGTCTTCTGGCTGCTAGGAGTGGAGGATTCGCAAAGTTCACAGTCTCATTAGTCCTCAGGAATAAAAGGTCCTACTTGGCTACTAGATGATTCATCACCGTCATCACCAACACCAAAGCCAAGATCAAGGGAAGATCGTCATGGGTCTCTTGAGGACCTGAGCATGGAGGTGGGCACCAACGACGTGCAGAACACTGAGCTCTTCGTCAGCCTTGGCAAAGTGCTTGTCCCATGCTATGCACTTTGCACCTAGCATCCTATTTCGTCTTCCCCTCAACCCCGTGCTGTTGAGACCATTGTTATTATCCCCATTTCACAGATGAGGAAACTGAGGTGTAGAGAGGTAGACTTGCCCAATGACCTCACCTACAGGGAAGCCCCAGTGACCCTGTGGGGAGGTAAAAAAGGACATCTAGAAAATGTGTGATCTCCCCTTGGTGGCAGGGGCCTTACTAGCAAAGCAAGAGCATTGCAGACATGAATTCTGGATCTAGTTATTTTGGTTATCACCTGGCATGACAGAGTGTTAGAGGTGGACTGACCTGGGAGAGGACCAAATCCAAAATTCTCCTTATACGGAGGAGGAAATGGAGGCCAGAGTGGGGAAGCACCTTGCCCTGGCTT
This sequence comes from Symphalangus syndactylus, assembly GCF_028878055.3. Classification (NCBI taxonomy): domain Eukaryota; kingdom Metazoa; phylum Chordata; class Mammalia; order Primates; family Hylobatidae; genus Symphalangus; species Symphalangus syndactylus. Next base: position 32,868,934 of record NC_072438.2, read on the forward strand.
CATGTCAGCAGGTCCAACGTGCAGCCTGCTCTCATTTAGTATGGATACTTCTTGTCCCTGATAAGTTGCTATTTTTTAAAAAGGCTTTTCTTTGGTTTAAAAAAAAAAAAGTATTTCTGTCCTGTGGGCATGGTTGGATTTTCCCTCAACTTTTCACTAGCACCAAGTGCAAAAAAGGCTGAGGTTGTTACACAGTGACAAGCACCCCCGATCAGTATATTTTGGGAGGACAAACAACTTCAAGGGACTCAGCATCATCTTATCATGACACCTCCCACTCCCAAGAGTGATCTACGTAAGTATCATGCTAAACACTTCACAGTTATTCCATGGCATCCCCCAGTCCCTGATGGAGGAACTCCTCCTTACTTTTCCTATCTTGTAGCTGAGGACACTGAGGTTTATCCAGGGAACCTGTCCAAGATTACACACTTGATAAACAGCAGAACCAGCTCTAAAGGAGGGTTGGCAAATCACAGCCCACAAGTGAGATCCAACCAGCTGCCTATTTTTGCATGGCCCATGAGCTGAGAATAGTTCTTACACTTTTAGAGGATTGGCCGGTGGGTGGGGGGAAGCAACCAAAGAAGAATATTTCACGACTCATGAAAATTATATGAATTTCAAATGTCAGTATCCATAAGTAAAGTTTTATTGGGACACTGCCATGCCCATTCATTTACAGATTGTGGCTGCTTTCGAGTAGTTGCAACAGAAATGGTATGGCCAGCAAAGCCTAAAATATTTACTGCCTGGCCCTTTACAGAAAAATTTGCTGACCACCCCCGCTCTAAAGCAAAGGCTCCTACCCCATGTTTTAATGTTCCAAGAAAGCTCCAAGCCTAGCATCAGAACTGTGAGCGTCAGGGTTTCCAGACCTTACCCTCAGGATGACGCCAGACAAGACAAGCCACGGAAGTCACCAAACTTCTCTGGGGCTTAACTGCAAAATAAGGATAATCATCACACCTTGCCTGGCTCCTAAAACTGTCAGAAGATGAAAACAAAATAGTGTACATGAAAGCATTTTGTAATCCAGAAAGCACTCTACAGAAATGGAAATGATTCAGAGAAAGAGGGCTGGTATAAAGGAAAGAAGCCAACTGGAGGAGGTGGGGGTGGGTTTGCCTTGCTTTTGCAGGATTCATTAATAAAACAGACCAAGCCTGTTGGGAATGGCCTTTGTCATAAACCCTGCGCCCCTTGCTCCCCCATGAAGCATATTCTTTACCTTGAAGCATGGATTCACCTCTTAAAACATTTACATTTGGGGCCAGTGTCACTGTCCCAGAGAAATGTCTTGCAGGGCATTCCCAGGTTTGGGCTTCTTCCCAAGGTGTGGGCTTCCTCCACGAGGCAATTTTAAGGCACTAGGAAGACTTCCCTGTCCCCAAATTCACTCTGCTCTTTTCTGCTCACTGATTTGCAAAATTTCACGGAGATTCGTTTCTGTGATTATTCCAAATCTGTTAAAACAAATATTTCTGGACTAGGCTATCATTAAACCCTGTTGGTTATTTCTAGAGTGTAAACAAATCGGTTGATCATTTGTTCAAGAAATATTTGCTAAGGTCCCACAAAATGTAGGAGACCAATGGGCATTCGAGGGACAGACAAGAGAAGCTAGGAGGGTGAAACCGAATCAGGTGTGGTCACCACTGTGTCCAACCAGCTCCATTTTTCAAGGTGTTTAAGAAAGAGAAGGGAGAAAGAAAAGAAGGTGTAGCAAGGGTTCCAGTAGGCATGGTTAGGGCTGGAACCCTTCTATGATGGAGAAGGGTAAGAGGCAGCAGAGCCCAAGAGCTAAGTTTTGTGGAGACACATTTTGATTGTGTGAAAGGGTATTTGGAGCTGCTGCCTGGTAACTCCGGGGTGGAGTCCACTGCTGCCATGAACCCCCTCCCACTTACAGGGGAATCTGCTGTTTTTGACTGTCAGCACAAAAGCCAATCTGAACCCGACAGCAGCCCAGCTTTCCTATTGCTCCCCAACCACAGCCGCAGCCCCCCTGCTGGCACCATGGATGCCTGACACTCAGCTGATCTTTTAAAAGTGAGAAACAAACAAAACTGTGTGCAGAATTGGATGTTTATTTCCACCATCTGCGTGGCAATACAAGTTCAAGTTATAATGGCATCCGCTCTCCATCAGTATTAGGCAACCATTTAAACATCTACAGCCATTTACTGATTATAAACACACACTAAAAAAAAGGCGGCAAGTGGCATGTGGCCCCGCACCTGCTGCCTCTGTGTGCGTCAGTCAATTTCATGCCTAGGAAGCTCTAGGCTCCATGGGGATGGATCTATAAAGCAGTTTGGTTGGTTGTGGGTTTTACTTTTTTTTCCCTGGGAATAGCATAAACCAAGTTGGCCCAAAATACACTTATTGCAAATAGATGGGAATAAATGGAAAATAGACAATGATCATAAATGCAAACCCAAAAAATGCTGAATTTCCTGATGTTAAAAGGTCCATTTGCTTTTAATTAGAAGATAAAAACTGATGAGTGTTTTTACTGGCCTTCAAGAAAAGTTAGCAGGGATTACTGTTCAAATGCTCCTGCCCACCACCACCCCCACCTCTCCCACCCCAGGAAGGTCTGAGTCACCAGGCAATGATGGAACAGCACATCAACTGGATGTGGTGAGAGAGGCACTGGAAACTGACGAAATCGATGCATTTTATGGGGGGGAATAAAAGAAAAGTTTGATCCGAAAACTGGGAAAACGTTTTCTGGATCAACTTTTTGTCTTGCAAAAGGTTTCTCTACCTCCTTCAGACCTGCCCCTGGCCGTCATGGGCCTGTGGCTGGCTGCAGCTTGAGACCTGCCTCAGTGCCATCCTGAAGGGCCTGTGTGGTTTTGGGTTGCCATTCTCAGAATCTGCTTTATTACCTGGGAGAGCTAAAATGGGGAATTTCATTAGACTAATGGATTCCTAGGGACTCTGGATCTTACATTTCCAGGTTAATGTCTCCAACGTGAGGTTTGGTTTGGTTTGTCTGAGAGTTTTCTAACTAAAAGTACCTTCTGCCACTGTGGTGTAAAGGACCCACTGATTGCCCATGACCAAGTTTTTTGGAAGGAGGAGTGGGAACAGACCTCTTTCAGCTTCTCATCTGGTCAGAAGCTCCAAGTTCTCCCAGAAAGCTCCTTCATCTCTCTCATGTGATCCATTAAGCGCATCAGAGACTCTTCCACCAGAAGCACCACAGTCAGCTCCTCTGCTCCACCCCGGGGGTGCCTCTCTGCCCCCCTTTCCTTTGAACACTGGTTTTGAGATGGCGCTCTGCCTTCTCGGCTCATTGAGCCTGGCTGGCGGGAACCCAGCATAGCTTGCTTTGTCTTCAATCCATTTTAGAATAAAAGTTAGCTCTATATAACTACAACAATTACCACCCCACCACCAGCATATTACAGAACTAATCCTATTTGGGGTTCTAACTTAGAGCCTCACTTTGGGAAAGTTGGCATTGAAAGTGAATTATTACACACCAGTGTGGACTCAAGTCCATTTCGCATGATAACCAGCAAAATTTGAAGCATGTCAAATTATAATTTATCCAGCATCCTGAAAGACCTTTGGGAGCCTGTGTGGAGGCATAAACATCTCCTGTAAATCCAGTTTTATTAACTCTGGGGAAAGTTGTTTAAAAAAATAAAAACAAAATGAAAACACTGTCTCAAGTACTTTCAATCTCCCCTCTCTGCACTTTTGTAATTGTCACTGGTTCCTAATGCTTCCTGATTCCCTCCTCTTACCCTTTTTCCACTAAAATCTACTCTTAGGTGATCTTACTTGGATCCTGACTAACGGGTAAAAGAAAGGTCATTACAGAAATGAAACAGACAGCATATTTTATGACATCAAGACATTATTGTTAAAATTTTCAGGTGTGATAATGGTATTGTGACTTAAAAAATGAAAATGAGTCCTTTCCTTTGGTGACACATATTGAAATGTGAGCTACACCCAGAAATGATGATGAGATTTGCTTAAAGTGATAGAGGGGAGGACTGGCTGGTGCTATACGTGAAACAAAATTGGACTTGGTATGTGCCAAAGCTGATTAATGGATACTAGGCGTCATCATATTTTTTGGTATATGCTTGAAAGTTTCTATAATAAAAAGTGTGTTTGTTTTTAACAAAAAGCCCACTCTTAGGGAAACATCTGATAAATACATCCAAAGTAAGATGTCACCAACTAATAAGGAAAAATAGCAGTTATCTATTTCCTGAGGCATCTGCATTTAACAGGACTTAAAAAGCCTTAAGACAAAGAAATGAATCCAACAGTACAAGTCAGGCAGGAGCAAAGAGGAGGGGAGCGAGTGGCCACCTCCAAAAAGGCCACTGAAGCCAAGCACTCTGAAGAGAGTTCCAGGCTCAATTTTCTTTCTTTATCAGAACGAACAGGATTTAATAAAGATAGGCCAACAAACACAACTACATTTTACAAAGACTGTTTCTGGTGCTATTTTACTGAAGGTCTTTTCCAGTTTTTTTTTAACCACCATTTAATAATTTTAAATAAGATTCATTTAATAATAGCTACTATCAGACCACTTGCTACATACGAGACTTTTTGCTAGTACTTTATATATGATAGATTCTTCCATTTAATCTTTATTTCAATCCTGTGAGATATTATCCCCATTTTACTGATGAGTCAAAAGTAACTTGTGCAAGATCACTCGGCGACTAAGTGGCAGAGCCAGGGTTGAAGTCTGGCCTCTCACTTTGTGATCACTGTAGTGCCCAGGAGAAACCTCTTCCTGAAGGTTGGTCACTGAACAACTGATTCACCTTCTCACGGCATATGGACCACTTACCAAAGGTGTGCTAAATCATTAAGTCATGAATCATTCCTCAAAACAGTAGTTAGTATTTAAAATCATAAAATAGCTAAAAAATGATGCCAGACTAAAACAATGGCATAATCTGCAATGGCCAACACAGAAAAGATTCATGAGGCTAATGAACCTTACTGACAATTGGTGTCACTGGAGTAGTACCAAGTGGATGCAACTGGGTTTAGTAGACATGTTTAGAGCAAGGGAGAGAAGAATGAGTAGAAAGGTGTGCAGAAGAGTGTAGGTCATTCTGTTGGCCACGGGTATCGAAGGTTGGATTCTCTGGGAGGTACATACTGAGGCAAAGTTAGGACAGCAAAAGTTTTGTTGGGGAGTAACACCTGAAAAAAGAAAAGAGGGGAAGCAGGCCAGGGCAGGGGGAGCCCTCGGACTGTGATGCAGACCCAACCAAGTGTCCGCCAGCCCAGCAGGGAGCTCCAGAGCCGCACTGAGTGGAAATGGCCAGGCCCTTTTATCTGCACCTTGCTCAGAAACTGGCTGAAGGCCATGACTTTGGCTCAAAGACAGGCTTGAGCTAACCTTGAAGGAGCTAACAGCAGGGAGGCTGTCAGCTAAGCACACTCCTTTCAGCTGGGTAGAGTCTTTCCGTGCAAGATCTGAACAGAACCTCTTTGTGTCTACCACTCAAGTAAAATTTTTAGAGCTCTGTTCTAGGAGAGAGAGAAAACCACTGAGTAGTTTCAATCAGACATGACGAGATTTCATACATAGTTATATAAATATTTAATAATAACTATTGAATCATTCATGCAATAAATATTTGACTGTCTGTCATGTTCCAGGTGCTGTTTAGGTGCTTGGGATACATGAGTGAACAAAACAAAGATTCTGCTTCAGTGGAGTTTATGCTATAGCCAGAGAGGGAGAGACAAACAGTACAACATAATAAATATGTAGATGACATGCTATGTTGGACCTCTGCTCCTCAGTGTGGTCATGGGCCAGAAGTGTGGGCATGCCCTAGGGATTTGCTAGAAATGCTGCCCCACCTCAGACCTAGTGAATTTGAATCTGCATTTTAACAACTCCAGATGATTCTTACAAACCCTAAAACTGAGGCCCAACCCTCAGTTTTAAGACAATTTTTACACATTGTTAAGTGGGGGGAGGGGGAGGGGGAGATAGCTACGGTATTAAAAAGGGTAATCGAGGTAGAGCTCATTGAAAAGGGAGAACTTTGGCAAAAAGTATGAAGGAAGTGAGTTAGCCAAGCATCTGGGTTAAGAGATGTTTCTAGGCAGAGGGACTAGCTTGAGCCAAAGCTCTAAGGCAAAGCATGCCTGGAGTGTTTGAGGAACAGCAAGATTGCCAGTTTGGCTGGAATGGAGCAGGCAAAGATGAAGAGTTGGGTCAGAAAGATAAAGGAGGAGTGGTTATGATGGCCAGTGCTGTGGGGCCTTTTGGGACACAGCAAGGCCTTGGGCTTATTCTGAGTGACATGGGAGCTACTGCAGGAGTTTGAACAGACAAGTGACAGGACCTGTGTTTCCAGAGGATCACTCTGGCTGTGTGTGCATCAGTCAATTTCATGCCTAGGAAGCTCTGGGCTCCATGGGGATGGATCTATACAGCAGTTTGGTTGGTTGTGGGTTTTACTTTTTTTTCCCTGGGAACAGCAAAAACCAAGTTGGCCCCATGTGTAAAGGGACATGGGTAGAACCAGGGAAACCAAGGGTACTGTCATAATCTAGACAAGAAACACTGGAAGTTCAGAACTGGCTGGTTACAGAGCAGGTGGGAAACGGCTTGATTTTGCATAAATTAGTAAGTAGATACAGCATGATCTCTTGATGGATTTGGCATAGGATGTGAGAGAGAAAAGTGGAGGATAACTCCAAGGTTTCTGGCCTAATCAACTGAAGAGAAGTTCAGATCACAGATTTTTAGAGGGGAAGATCAAGGAATCACCTTTGGCATGTGGAGGTTGAGATGTCCATCAGACATGCAAAAGATGTTGACTAGGCAGTTGCATACAAGTGCGGGGTTCAGGAAAGAAGTCTGCTAAAGATATCCATTTGGGAGCCATGATCAGCTATTCTACTATAGTCACGTAAGAATAGGGCTAAATATACTGAACAATTGGCATGCCTGTAGATCTGCCTATTATACCATAAATTTTGGTCAGATAATATAATCAATGTGGAAGTGTTTGTGATGTGAACTTTTTCTGTGTATCTTTCCAGGTTGTGATCTGAAATTTCAGGTAATTAGTCAATGCACTTTAAATATGGGTTTAAAAAAATTCTCAAAAATGCAAAACAAATGAAAATCCATAAAAGCAAAAATAGAAAAACCCTGAAAATAAAAAATAATGGTCATCTAAAATCAACTGCATACTTTTAACTTAATTTCCACTAGCAAATGGACAAAATTCATTGATAACTCCCCCTCAAAAAAAGTTCTACTGAATAAACTACATAATAATGAATACATTTAAATTTAAATCTAGTACAACTTAGGACAGTATATCTTTTTGCGGCGCATAATAGCAGTTATTAACAGTAAGTACTCTATGCATAGATACCGAGTTAATCATGTTACCACACATTATCTCATTTAATCTTCAATCCTATAAGGTTGTATCTATTTTATATTTGATGAGACTGAGACTCAAAGAGGCTGAATATGTGACCTCACATGGTTAATAAATGCCAGTGCAGAGATCAAATTCCAAATCAAAGGCCACTACTTGCAAACTTCAAATAGCACAATTTAGATGTGAAATCTAAAGGAGAAAGTGATATTAACCTATTTTCAAATAAAAGATAGTATTTCTTTTAGAAAAGATTAAATGCTTCTAAGTACTTCCTACAGTCAATAGATCCTTTGCAAAATGATTGCTGGAATATCGTCTCTTTCCTTTTTTTTTTTTTTAATTTAGCCCCCAGCCATGACTCATGCTTCTCATTAAGGTATGACTTTTCTTGCTGATTTCTAGACAAGCTGATACTGATGACTGAATCAAAAATGGGCAAGTAATTTAGTTCAGTTATTTGTACTTTCAGATTTTATCTATCGTAATGATTAGGTAAAATAACGTACTGTCAGTGACTTATTAAAAATTTATTTCATGTAATAAATTATATAATTTATTTTTATCTTTAAACAGTCTACACTGAAAACATTTTTGGAAACATCTTTTCCTTTTGGTAAAACAGGTTAGCAGGCTGACATCAGCTTCATATTCTCATGGCTAAAATCCCCCATGGTTATACAGTTAAGCATAGCCTTTTTTGTATTTCTCAAGTTGACACCACTTGATAAAAAACAAAACAATATAAACATTTCTAGATTCTGCCTAAGCCCTTAGCTTTAACTGCAGAGTAGTGAGTAGGAAATTACAAACATATATTCATTAGCCTTAAACTTACCATCTTACATGTGCACATACCAAAAGGGCAAGAGGAAAGTAAAAAGTAAGGCACAAAAGGATGCAGTGAGTGTTAGGTCTGTCTACTAAGATTGGCCATAAGAGAAATTAACCAGCATAATATGACAGACAAGGAAAAAACTGAATAATAGAACCTTTTCTTAAAAAGCTGTTAATAGCATATTCAATTATTATCAAATTATTCAGGTTGTGAGACTTCTAAAATGACCAAATTTCTATGTATGCAAAACTGGATTTTTTTCAGTTACAAAATAAGGTTGGCCTCAAAAGTGCAAAACATAACAAAATCACTTAAGGGTTTGGCAGAAGTTAGTACATCTCAGAAAGTGGGAAAAGGAAACCCAACTCTTATATGCACCAAATGTGTATGTATTCCAAAAACTTTGTCCGAGTATGAGTCAGACTCACCAGAGTTTTATTGTTGTTGTTTTCAGCTATTGGTTATTTTCCTCTGTGAAGTATAACTCTCAGGATGAACTACTAATTCAATATTAAAGTAACATCAGCAGTAAACACAAATTATCTCTGTTTAAATTTTACTAAAATCTGTGGAAGCCACAGACGTAGTCTAAAAATACAAGCTCATTCTGTAGCCCAGTCCTCAATGACAGTTCTTATTATAACGTGGTTAAAGACACAGAACCACAGTGAAGTGCTGATCATAATATTAGAAAAATTTAATTTATATTTAAATTTACCATTCTGTATATCAAGTGCCTATTGGCTGAACAGAACTGTATTCAATAATTCATGTTCTATAACTTCATTCAACTAATACAAAAAGCTAAATAGATTTACAGTTGAACACCAGGTTCCTAAGGCTGGCGTCACATATCATTCCCGATAGAGCGAGAATTCATCAGCAGAGGACCTAAGAACCAAACTGCGAGTTTGATTTAAAATTCCTTTCCCTGCCATGTACAAGTAACGCATTGTGTAGTGACCAAAAGAATATTCTATGTTACACAATTTTCTTTTCTAGGCAGACTGCCACAGCCCAATGACTTTAAAAACCTAACTCCAATGTTTTACCTGATAGTTTTAATAAGGGTAGTTGGGTCACAAAGATAGAAGCGGTTATCTTCAGCAATGATTGGTAATGTATCATCCACTGCCTTCATCACAGTACAAAGATAACAAAGGCCAATCATGAGCCTTACCAGTCAGTACTAGCAAATTATAATGAATACATCCTTTTTAATACTTACGTGTGGAAATGGGAGTGAGTGAAAATGACACTAGGGTGGGGACAAAGGAAAGCCTGAATAGACAGAACTCTTCAAAAACTGTTGTGAATTCTATGCCCTCAGAGTCAAATTTTAAGCCAGGAGGAATAGAGCTAGAATTCCAAAACCACCGAGAAAGAAAGGGTTAATAATAAAAACCACAGCTGATTTTCTGCATCAGGAACGAAATGTTGTAACATATCTATCATTCACATGTGAGTTCATGTAATTTATCTTCAATTAGAATTATTATCTATTCAGCAGCTGAAGCCCAAGAACTGCTGATACACTGCAGATGAGAAAACATTTGCTACTCTCCCAGCTCTGGCCTTTCTTAAGCTAAATGATGATCACAACAATATAGATCACTTGTTCTATAAAACAATTTTGGCTTACATGTATAGCAAGCTGCACTGCCAGCATTTACATTTGCAACAACATTTCAATCCCTTTTTTTGACTCTAGAGGTTGCAACTCTTCAGCTTTATTGGTTCTGCAATTTAGTCCCAAATTCTCATTAAAAATTTACACTTTTTAATCCAGCATTTATTCCCTTGAAATGAGTTACTACAGCTATGTAAATTTTTTTAATGTTTGAACCCCAAAGATAAAATAAATACATTTTTAAATAACCTTTATGATATTCATAGTTAAATACTTCATCTCAAAATAGTCATTGACTTCCAAGGTGGTCAAGCCAGTGACCATAGGCGTCTACCTTACACATTAAAGGAAGTGGTATCTGTCTGAGCTCATGTTTACAAACAGTCTGGGACAATGTACAATGTCACCAAAATACCAGAAAATCCCTTTCTCATACATAGGTTACAATGCCAAATCAATAAGAAAAATGCAGCCCAGAAGGCAACGCAGCATTCTCTACCATAGTGTTTTTAAAAGTATGTTCAATGGGCTGTTAACAAATATTTCACTTTAAAAAAATGAGTTTCTCTTTGGATAAGGATATATTACTGGGTTTTTTAGTGAAGGAATTCTTAGAGCCTTCAATATGCCAACAGGCAGGTTTGCAAAGGCAGCTCCAAAATTATTTGTCTGTAAACATTTTCTCCCCATGAGCATCTTTTAGGAACATGATCCACAGAGCTGGTTTTGAGAAACATAGCTTTGGCATGGTGGCACGGTCAGAAGCTTCAGTAAATCTTCAGGCTATGACGTATCTATTTCTTAAAATAGTCTTAAATAAGTCTATTTCTTAAATTAACAACAAAAATTATTGTTAAAGCCAGTAAGTCTGGAATTTCAGACTCAGAAAAATGAGCACATGGGCAAGGAAAGGGGAATACACCTGTTTATCATACTATGTGATTTTCATCTTCTTAGCAAAAATATGTTCAAAAATACCCATGTTAGCTAATTTTGATGATGTCTGTGCACAACATCTGAACAAACTAACCAATATATGCAGGGTGCTTAAAGCAAAAACTGTAAGTGGAATAATGTTTTCCCTTATCCAAAAGGAAAAATGCACCAGTGAGTGCCATATAAAACAATTTATAATGACATGTTTGGAACCCGTGACCCTGGTTATCGCTTAAGATTCTCTATATAGTATAGTTTGATGACACTGATAAAGCTATCTTCTTTGAAGTACTACTGAAAGTTGCTATGGTAAACTTCTCTTTACTCAAGGAGTTTATCTACTTTAGAGGAGTATTTCTCAACCTCAGCACTAATGACATTTTGGGCTGGATAATTCTTTGTTGTGGGGAGTTGTCCTGTGCATTGTAGGATGTTGAGCAGCACCCTGGCCTCTATCCTGTAGATGTTAACAGCATCCCACCAGTTGTGACAACCAAAAATGTCTGTAGATGCTGTTCAGATAAGCGAATCATCCCCAGTTGACAGCCATTGCTTTTGGGTCAAAACCAAAGTTTATACCTTGACTCCACTTCCCTGGGGAATGTCCATTTTACAGGCACACTGTGACTTACACATCTCAACAAACAACTAGTAACTGGTGGCCTAAGAGATCTTTCTCAATTCTGTGTGATCAGAAATGGTAAAGAATGGTTAGGAGGAAGCACTCTACATTTCAAAGAGAATTGAAGGTAATTTTACTGTCATTACACTAGTAAAAATTATCTGAGTCATGATGCTTAACTGACAGATATTCTAACAATTAGAAAAATGCTAACTGTATATTATAACCTGTTAAGGATCACAAGGATTGATGCAGTCTAAGAATGGGAAACTTAACAATCATCAATGGCTAGTTCAGACCACAGTCTACTCCTTGACTGAATATTCCCATGAAATTCTCAATTCAAAAATCTCAAGTCTTATCTTTAAACTGTTTGCTTGTACTACAGCCTTACCATTTCTTTCAAATGATCAAGAAGAAACCCTTCGCATGTCATGAAGAAGCATCCTGGTATGTGTCAAGAAGTACATTATCTAGTTTTAAAGCCATTTCTTCAATATCCACATCTTCAATTTTGTCATAATTGTCATCACTCTCTTTACTTTGTTCTTTTCTTACCGCCTTTAAACACTTGTCAAGTCTCTTTATGAACAGGTCCACATCCTGCATCTTCATTCCAATGGCTGATGCAGCATTGAGGTAAGAACAAGGGTAATTATTTGTATGTGACATAAAGCCTCTGAAAGTATAGCCACTCACAGTTTGCACGGACCCAAGAGGCACAACCCTGAAAGAAGAAAGATTTACCAATTTAATATGTCTGGTAATGGTAACACAATGTCACCCATAAACAAAAGATATGTGTTACAAAGCCTTACATCCACTTAAGAAGTTTAAAACAGCCATAAATCATGGCCTACGAAAACAGACTGTATTGACTTTAAAATGAAATTCTATAATACACTGCTTTTTTACATAGAAAAGTCCCGCCTCGTGATCATCGTTTACTTATCTTCTATTAAAGACCTATAAGCTCTAGGAATCTCTTTTGATTTTATTTTTGCGAGTATCTTTTTCTCTTTACCTGAAGCTCTAGGAATCTTAAACACCTCTACATCTTCTTTAAAGAGGTAAAAAGAAAATGATTTGGTTTTGTGCCAAATCTGGAATATGACTTCATATATACACACTTTACTGAAATATTGAAATTTGCAAGTCAAACCACTGTAATTGTCATGTGTTACCTCAAATAATCAACAAAGTAAAAGTCTAACTATCTGATCAGTGCTATGCAATGGATAGTTTTAAAGCAAAGACACAGAAGAAGTTATGTAACTGTTTATAGAGGGGTGGTGGTCAGCAAACAGTAATATTCAGCAAAGGCACCTGCATTTTTAAAGCTTGATTTCACTGGCATAGTAGATATAAGCAGATTTCTAATAGTTTAATCGTTTAGCTTTTTTTTTTTTTTTTAAAGAAGTCAATCAGGCTCAACCTAAACACAAAGACAAATAGTGGCAATACTAAAAGCAATGTCAAGAACACCATTTTAGAAGTGTCAAAACTAAATTGTATAAAGATAACAGTTCATCAAGGTAAAAAGTAAATTAATCTAAGATTTTACTTTTAAAAAGTTGTCCTGTGATATAAAATCTCTATCCTCTGGTAGCTACGAAAAATTCTTTAATAGAAGCATGTAAAGTATTTGCAGCAAGATATTTCTTTTCAAGTCATTTTTCTCTAACCTCATCAAATCTAAAATGAAAGATTCATTTTTCAGGCCATGTATATAGAAGAGGAAAAAGTAAAATTTTCTGAGGCAGTTACATAGGCAAGGATTGCATACTCTTTTTTTTTTTGGTTTAGGAAGAAGGCTTTTCCTTAACACTTTCACTTCAATTTAGTGATGAAGATGGCTTATTTCTAATACCATAACGTGACTTGCCAAAGATCATCTAACAAAGGAAATAAAGACAAAAAATCTATGTAGAGAGGTAATAAAACTTTGTTTCTGTACATCTATGAAAACAAACAAGATTCACATCTTTTTGTGACTATTTCAGGCATAAGCAGTCCACAGGTGGGCATACAGTAGCCTTACAGATTCTCTAACTCATCATTCTTTACTCCATGATGAATTTGCAGGTATAGTTCAGCATATACTTGGGGGACTATTGTTGAGGAAAGGTATTTTATTGGAGTTAACTTTGAAAAGCCAAATAAACCCACATCTATTTTAAACATACTTACCTGGCTCCAGAAACCTGTCTGGTAAAAAGCATTGAGCCAAGCTGAGTGACAGCTTTGTCATGGTGTTCTTCTAGTGTTTTAAGTGTCATAGCTGAAAAAGAAAAAAGTATCCTAATAAGCCTTGCTTTACTGGCACAAAAATCACTCAAATAATAACAATAACAATGATGAAGACATTACTTTTTATTCATTGTCAAGTGGCACAATTTCACTTTAATGTACTTAATAAATCATAGGGATTTGTTTATATATCAGACAAAAATATTTTAAGGTAAATTAACATCTCTGAATACGAAACAGAATAACCATATCATCCTTCAGGAGAGTAAATTTTTCCAACTAAATAGATGGAACAATAACATGATCAGTATGGCTGTTTATTCAAATTCAACCAAGTTTTAAAAACTTGTAAAGTGAGGATGTGGGATATATTTCAGTACATATATAAAACTAAGTAAGATCAACTTCTGCATATAGAAATGGAAATGATCATTCTGAGGCTGTGTGGGTAAACTGGATTGCATACATAGCACCACTCGTAGCTACCATTTACTAAGGACTCACCATGCTAGATGCTTCACAAATAATCTCAACCAATCATTTAACAATTTTGCATGTGAGGGAAAAGGAGGTCAGGGGCTAGGACATGGAAGATTCGGAATTCAAGTTACACAATATCACCTTCTATAACATCTACATAGATCATAAATCAGCAAAGGACTAACTGGGGTGGTTTTTATTATATATTGGTGTTCAAATGGTATTCCACAGAAGCCCATTTGTAGCTTCAACTACAAATGATTCACTTTCCTTTCTTCAGATATATGTGAAATATGAAACATTATATTACATATATTCACAATTTAAAAGGGGGTAATTATGAAGCTTAAAAGATAATTAAGTTCATAAAAGTCAATATTCACATTATGGTTTTTAGTAGCCCCGACGTTACATGATAAAAACACATAGTCCTTATATATACAAATGAAAATATCATAAATACAAATTTCTCTAACATCCATAGGCTAAAGAAAACAAGCAATAATGAGATTAAAAACAACATAAGAAAAGATTTAATTTCTGATATGTTGGGGTTTTGTTAACTGGAGAAAGTTTTGTTTATTTGTTTAGTTTAAATAATAGAGACAAGGTCTCACTATGTTGCCCAGGCTGGTTTTGAGCTCCTGAGCTTAAGTGATCTCCTGCCTCAGCCTCCCAAAGTGCTAGGATTACAGGCATGGGCCACCAAACCCAACCTGGAGAAAGCTTTAATTATTTATAAATATAGTTCTGGTTAGAAACAAGACTTTAAGTATTATTTTCTGCATTTTTGTTATAATACTTAATATTGATTCTGATTCTCTCAGTGTATAGGCTTTATCTTAGAAATACATTAAAGCATTTCAAAAGCCTAACTAAACATTTTCAATTTACAAATTAAAATACTGTGATGAATTTAGAAATATTATTATAACCAGAAAAGGTTTTCTCTCTTTCTAGAAGTACCAGTTTCCTCCTAGAGTGGATCATAAGTATTTGTTTTTCTTAAGGAAAAAAGAAATTACCTAAAGATATGGGATTGTGAGGTGTATGCAACAGTCTTTCACTGTAGGCTTCTGACAACTTCTTTATTTGGTTGGACAAATATGAAAACATTTCCTGCAACAACAAAATGTCACATTTAAAACAAATCAAATATCTACTGCCAGATTTAGTAAGACAAAAATCTGATTGGTATGAAGTCTACATTTTAAATTAACTCATCCATGTGCCTTAAGACCAATTTTCTCCTTTGCCACAATACAGTGAAATTCAAAGCTGCCACAAATATCAGAAGCCACAGGATTTCAGTAAAGGCAAAGAACCAGCACATTTTCTCCCTTCACTATTATGTATCTATCACAAATCCATCTTCTTCTCAGAACTTCCAAACCTACCACTCTGGTCCTCGTAGCCATCAACCTCTTCCCTGGACACAGCAATAGATTCTAAATGATTTTTCTGCCTGTTCTCCACCGTTCTATAATCTGTTCTACACTCAGAGACTAGAGAGGTCTTTTAAAAGCATACCAGTTCGTGCTTCTCCCCTGATGACTTCCTCCAGTAACTATTAGAAAACCACACTCTTCATCTCTAAGGCCCCACATAATGTGACCCAGCCAGTATACTCAACCTAGTGACTATCATTTCCCCTAGTCACTACCCACCAGTCACAGTAGCCTCCTTCCCAATCATTCTAGTGTTCAAACCTTTGTGTTTGCTTTCCCTGCATTTCCTAGATCATTCCCCAAGTGGTCCCTCTTGTCAAATGCTAAAGACACCTTCTGTTGTTAACTTCCCTATTAAAGTAGCTTTCCAACTCTGCCAATCTCCTTCCCAATCCCAATCTCCTTCCAACATATTACCTATTTTGGTTCCTTTACTGTACTTGCCACAGTCTGAAATTATCTCATGTATTTGCTTAAATGAATATTGCCTATTACTACCCATTACAAGGGAAAAACTCCTTGACCACAGGGCTTTGTCTTTTTCACCACCGTTGCCCCAATACCAAGAAAACTGTGCCAGACTTTAGTATGCAAGCTATTTAGGAAAAGGTAGTTTATAAATGTATTTCCTTTAAATCACACAACATTAAAGTGAACAATTCCCTTACTTCAATTAAAAGAATACAGCAACTCCCATAGTCCAAGCTTGAGCCCAGGAGTTCAACACCAGCCTGGGTAACATAACAAAAACAAAAACAAAAAAAGGCAACTAAAACTGAAAATTGTCCAACTCTGAAAAATAAAATATATTCAATAGTAGAAAATATAATAAAAATATATTGTACAAGTATCAAATGTCACATGTATATAAGTGGCAGTTTAACAGTTACAAGTAAATATTAAGTTGGCAACTATTTGACCTAAAATTTTACTTTCTTCTCCTCACAAGACCTTTAAAAAGTGTTGAAATCAATATCTGCCCAACTACATCTGCAGCTAAACAAACCCATTTGCACTGAGCTCCTCTAATCAAGACAAAACACATAAACTCTAAGGATACACCAAACAGCCAGGGGCTAACAGAGTATCCAAGCGGAGACAGCAAGAAATGACACGTCTCCAACCTCAAAGGCCAAGATACTCTCATCCCACACTGAGTCCCAGAGGAATTTTTTCATGTCTGAAGTACACAGATGACTAACTCCATCTTTTGTTAGGTAAAGATTAAGAGGAAAATTCCTACCAGGTTTATGAATTATTAATGAGTCTACTTAAGACCACAAACATTTTCACTTCTGTCAACCCAGTACATATATTTTATATTCTCACCTAAAAATTTTGGAATAATCATTTTTAAATTTTAGGATACTTTATAAGATTCTCAGAATGTTGGAATTACAAAAATCTTAGATCACTAAAATAAATTCATTCCTTTTATATTCAAAAAGTTAACATCTACAGTGGCCATACCCAATGAAGCTATTAATAAATGTTACTGTTACATGAGATAAGCTTTTCTCTTTTGTTATTTAAAGTATAGAGAAATATTTAAGGAGACAAATGTCATTATCATTTCCAGAAACAAACAAAAAAGCATCTTTTCTTAGACATATAAAAATATCCTGGCCTGAGCGTGGTGGCTCATGCCTGTAATCCCAGCATTTTTGGGAGGCTGAAGCGGGTGGATCACCTGAGGTCAGGAGTTCGAGACCAGCCTGGCCAACATGGTGAAACCCCTTATCTACTGAAGACACAAAATTAGCCAGGCATGGTGGCGTGAGCCTGTAATCCCAGCTACTCGGGAGGCTGAGGCATGAGATTCACTGGAGCCTGGGAGTCAGAGGTTGCAGTGAGCCAAGATTGCACCAGTTTCACCATGTTGGTCAGGCTGGTCTCGAACTCCTGACCTCAGGTGATCCACCTGCCTCGCCCTCCCAAAGTGCTGAGATTACACCTGGCCCTGGTCCCTCCTTCTTAACCCAATATTCCCATACTACGAAAGGTGAAACAATAAGATAATCAAATGGAACAAATCAAGTTTTTCCAGCAATTAGAACAATTTATAATTTTTTAGTAACATACCAGGGTTAATAAAGAGGAAAATTCCTGGGTTTCATCCATATATTTTCATCTCCTATAAAGTAATTAGGTTACTAATTTAAATGCTCTGTATTTTTTTAAAGCAGTCACATATTTTCATTTAGATATTAAATGCTGATTTTTCTTCACTTATATTATTCACCAAAGTCTTAACTGGCCTCCGCCTTTCCAATTTACTCTGAAATTCATCAACCTCCCATAGGCAGAAACAAATGTCATACGCAGGAAATGCCTTTTACAGAGCCCTACCCCCTACAAACTGCCTAAAAACAATATAACCCACATCCATCCTTCATTTATCCTCAAGCATATATTCATGAAGCAAAATTTTCTCCAGTTTACATATTTCAGTGGTGAAGGCAATTTAAAATATTATTCTATCTACTTTGGCAGCCACATTAAATACCAATGTGGTCACATTTGTGAATAAGCTGAATCTGATGAGTACTTAATTTGTACTCAAGTTAGCTATTTCTGAAAAAAGAGAAAATGTTTCCTAAGTAACACCCCTAGAGGGTGCTTTTAAACTTACTGATGCATACATGGCTATTAAAAAGTGAATTTGCCCAATGTTCAACTTCTAATACTTTAACAAATTAGTTTTTACCAGTTCTATCAATCACTTGCTAATGCCACTAGAATTCCGTTTGAACTGTAGGTAATGTTAGGATAGTATTTTTAGACTACGAAGATAACACTAAAGTAATTAAATCTCATATCACTAGTATGGGAGTAATTAGATTTAAAAAAATTTGAAGCAAGTTCACATCCATCAACAAATATTTATAATATGTTTACTCTGTGTAAAGGGTTATAAGTAAACCAATAAGCAAATATGTTTTAAATGTCTTAAAGCACAATATGCTGAATTCTATAATATTCCACATGTTAAGCTCCTAAATGCTCTCCTATTAATATTACTGCATTTTAAAAATATCGTTTAGGAGACTATACCACTATCTTATACTAATACTTAGCTAAGCAGTTTTTTACCTGACATATTAAAGCTACTACAGAACCTGTACTATTTTTTTGCTACAGTTAAATCTATAACTGACATTTATTATAAAATACTTCTGTAAAGAAAGAAATTTATAAGCAACCGAAGCAAATGTATATAGAAAGATCTTACTTAAAAGAAATGAAATATTATTGATTTTCCATGTTCTCTGTGCTGTATTTAACTTGATTTTAAGAGACTTTTCACTAGAGATAAACTGAACTGTATACCTGAATGCTAATGTCAGCTATATTTCTAGAATAAAAATACAAAACTTTACAGCATAGTTCAAGATGTTAATGGAAGAGAAGTTGAATTATATTAAGCATTATCTTCCATGTGGCCTTTTGCAAATTTATTTGCAGTCATGAAATCCGACATCTAGCCTGTCTCTCCCAGAATCCAAAGATGTGCATAATTCACTAAATTTTAAGTAAAACGGTCTTATGTAATCATGTCTTTGGAAACATACTGTTTCATGTTATAGGATAAAATAAAAATGGAACCTCATATATTATTACAATATGTTTCACAAGGCAGGTAATAAACCAAAAGAAACATACCCAGTAGCCTACTATTTCAAAGATAACATGAATGGATGGATGGATGACCGACGGTAGGTAAATACTGAAGCAGACAGATGTCCGTATTGGAGGAAAACAGTACTGAATATGACATGCTGCTGTCTATGACTGTGGCCAGCTAAAAGGATCCAGGCGCACTTGGCAAATCTTGCCTCAGAGGCTACACCCATCTGCATCAAGTTGTTAAGGCCCCATATGTAGGCTTGAAATCAGATGCTTCTGCGGAGATTCAATTACTCCACTGACAGGGCTGCAAATCTAGTAGTGTTTCCAAACTTAGCTCTGCTATAAGGACACTGAAGTGTATGATGTTCTTTTAAAACTTAGTTTGTTCCCCAGTTTTTAGCTCACAAATTCCAGCCACCAAGCAGCCATAGTGCTGTTATTCTTCTTCCACTTATCCAATTCAGCAGATATTTGCAACAATAAATGATTACCTGCCTTCCCTGTTCAGCAAAGCACTCTTCTAAAAGGAAAGCTAAACAGAATAATGATCTTCTCCAGAAGCAAAACAGAAGTGAGGACAAACTTCTAAGACCATAGACTTTCCTTTTGCATAGACAAACTAAAAGATACAGTCTTACATTTTAACCCCTTTTTTAAAAGGGGTTAAATTCATGGTCATTTCTCCCCTCAATGAAGCAAATGTGTTGATCAGGAACGGGATAAGGGCAAAGAGGCTCAATTCACACACAGAGCTCCACTCTCTCTGATCCTTTCACCCTTCAAAAAAGAAAGCTTAAGAAGGAATGGCTTCAAGCTGAGTTCTTGTCTGCCACTACTGTGAAAAAGATAAAGCCTTTTCTGAAGAGATATAGCTAGATGAAATAACCTCTAAAAATATCATTGTGGTGAATAAGGGCATAGAATGAAAAAAATTCTAAGTTTTCTTCTAACATTCTTTTTTTAGTACACAATAACACCAATAATATAAAAAGGAGCTCTCAGTGATGGTATATAAATAGCTCTGGCTGGAGCAAAATAGCTTTGCCTCAGCTTCTCCAGAGCTGAACCAATAAACTATCACGATTAAATTTTCACAGTTCAAAAGCAAGTCCATTTAAACAAAAGAGGCCCTTATTTCTGCAACAAATCCAATAAAAAAAAATTTATGCTACATATATGCAATTATGGTTTATGGAGGACATCCACATTTTTCAACAGAAAAACCTGCCTACTGAATGAAGTTGTTAAAGAAGCAAACTTTAACTTACAGTGACAGAGTTCTCAAATGGGCATCTTAATACTTTGAAAATTACTCCTAGAGATATTCTCTCTTATAAATTCTATACAGATAATTTTAAATAAAACCAATTAGTACATTAGAGAGCCTTTGGGGTTTTACATACCTCCACTAGATAGAGTGGGAGGGTCACAAGATCATCATCTTGATGGCTCAAATGCCTAGCACAGAGCAAGTGATCACTCCCTCAACAATGGATGAGTGACTGGAAGCGGTGAGAAGAAAGTGGTAAGATGGAAAGTGCACAGACTTTAGCATCACACAGACCTGGGTTTCAATGGCAATTCTGGTACTTATATGTGGTACTTGGGCGAGTACTCAACTCCTCTGGGCCTCAATTTTATCTGCAAAATGGGGATAATTCCTACCTCATACACTTGCTCTGGGTATTACAGGAAATAATAAATACAATGAATCTAGCACAGTTCCTGGCATACAGCAGAGACATTCATAAAAATGTTAGCTCCCCACCCACCTATTTTTCCCCTAGCCTAAAAGAGTTTTCAGGATTTAAAAAAAACCAAAGTTAGCTAGCAGGACTGCTACAGACACATGATAATACACTGTAGCTATAATCTTGTTCTTGTCCTGTTCCTGTTTATTCTACTCTACTCTATATATCTAGATAAAAGGAAAAGAACAAAGTTCTGAATGTTACAAAGAGAGTTACCTCTTGACATCTGAGATGAAGGCATCCAATTCACGAATACTACTCCAACATAAAATTTCTCCCATAAAGTGTTTACCCAGTGATAATAAAGAACAAAGTCCCAATGAAACTGAGCTGCCTGCTGGAATCATTCACTAGCTGAGCTACCTATTCCCGCAGGTCATTCTCAAAGGAGGTGTATTTTCACTCATGCTAAGCAAAATGTACACATGCATGGGCCTTTGGAATCAATCATCTACAAGTAGTCAAAAATCTTAAAGTCAAAAACCTAAATGTCACAAGACAGAACAATCAAGACATAACAGAAATTCCAAAAAGATGACAAAATCCCTAAAATCAACAATTCCAAAATCTTAAGGTTAGAAAAGTGCTTCGGCTAGGCAGGAAGTACAATGCCTGTTATATACAACAGGTAATCTCCATTCCTTTTCACAAGTTTTTGACTATATCCATATAGTTGAACATTTAGAGAAATGTTTCTATAAGAACATAGAAATATACAGTAGATTATTCCCCTAAAACAAAACAAAAAAAGACTGGGTGCAGTAGCTTATGCCTGTATCCCAGCACTCTGGGAGGCTGAGGCAAGAGGATTGCTTGAGCTCAGGAGTTCAAGACCAAACTGGGCAACATGGCAAAACCCTGTCTCTACAAAAGGTAAAAAAAAAAATAAAAATAAAAAAATTTAGACAGGCATGGTGGTGTGCACCTGCGGACACCAGTTACTCAGGAGGCTGAGGTGGGAGGATCACCTGAACCCAGGGAGGTCAAGGCTGCAGTGGCCATGATCATGCCACTACACTCCAGCCTAGGTGACAGAATGAGACCCCATCTCAAAAAAAAAAAAAAAAAAAAAAAAGAGCACAGAATTCACAATGGAAATCAGTATCAAAATATTATTTGCAACTGGACACAGAGGTACATGCCTATAGTCTTAGCTACTTGGGAGGCTGAGATGGGAGGACTGCTTGAGCTCAGGAGTTCAAGTCCAGCCTGGACAGCATAGCAAGACCCCATATCTTTAAAAATATGTGTGTGTGTGTATAATTTGCTTTCTGACTAATTTTCCAGAAAGACACTTATGCTATATAAAATATGAGATGATTATACAACAATTGATCCAGGTGTTCTTAAGTACCCTGTGTTCATACGTTCAACAAACATATGATGAGCATCTACTATATATCAAGTAAGGGATGCTAAGAATAGAGGGATGGATGGCAAATTCCAAGGGGGGCATTAGTCTACCAAAGTACTCATAATTAAGGACCAAGTTTCATTTCAGACACATAATAGTAATTTTTTAGAAGAGTACACTCAGACTCTCAGTTTAATTTACTAATTAAATAAGTTTAACTACAAAATTACTCAAGACTTACATTAGTTTCTTGTAGTAAATATTGCATATGATTATTTTTATTTATGGTTTCGAAGTCAAGAACAAAAACAAGAAATACTAAATAACATGCTTATTTGGCATTATAATGACAGCATATAGAAATCTTAAAAGTTTCACCCCTCAGCAAATGCAAAAGAACTGAAATCAGAACAGTCTCTCAGATCACAGCACAACTAAATTACAACTCAAGGTTAAGAAACTCACTTAGAACCACACAACTGAAACTGAACAACCTGCTCCTGAATGACTCCTGGGTAAATAATGAAATTAAGGCAGAAATAAAGAAGTTCTTTGAAACTAATGAGAATAAAGAGATAACATACTGGAATCTCTGAGATACAGCTAAAGTAGTGTTAAGAGGGAAATTTATAGCACTAAATGCTCACATCAAAAAGCCAGAAAGATCCCAAATTGACATTCTAACATCAACTAAAAGAAGTAGACAACCAAGAGCAAACAAATCCCAAAGCTAGCAGAAGACAAGAAACAACCAAGATCACAGTGGAACTGAAGAAGACAGAGACACAAAAAACCGTTTAAAAAAAAAAAGTCAACGAATCCAGGAGCTGGTTTTTTAAAAAAATTAATAAAAAATAGGTAGATTGTTAGCTAGATTAATAAGAAAGAGAGAAGAATCAAATAGACACAACAAAAATGATAAACGGGGTATCATCACTGACCCACAGAGATACAAACAACCATCAGAGAATACTATAAACACCACTACGAAAATAAACTAGAAAACGTAGAAGAAATGGATAAATTCCTGCATACATACACCCTCCCAAGACTGAAGCAGGAAGAAGTTGAGTCCCTGAATAGACCAACAACAAGTTCTGAAATTGAGGCAGTAATTAATAGCCTACCAACCAAAAAAAAGCCCAGGACCAGACAGATTTCCAGCTGAATTCTACCAGAGGTACAAAGAGAAGCTGGTACCATTTCTTCTGAAACTATTCCAAACAATTGAAAAGGAGGGACTCCTCCTTAACTCATTTTATGAGACCAGCATCATCCTGATATCAAAACCTAGCAGAAATTAAAAAAAAAAAACTTCAGGCCAATATCCCTGATGAACATTGACACAAAAATCCTCAATAAATTCCTGGCAAACCAGGACCACATCCAGCAGCACATCAAAAAGCTTATCCACCATGACTCAGTAGGCTTCATCCCCAGGATGCAAGGCTGGTTCAACACATGCAAATCAATAAATGTAATTCATCAAATAAACAGAACTAAAGACAAAAACCACATGATTATCTCAACAGATGCAGAAAATACCTTTGGTAAAATTCAACATCCCTTCATGTTAAAAACTCTCAATAAATTAGGTAATGAAGGAACATATCTTAAAATAATAATAGTCATTTATGACAAACCCACAGCCAATATCATACTGAATGGGCAAAAGCTGGAAGCATTCCCCTTCAAAACCAGCTCAAGACAAGGATGCCCTCTCTCACCACTCTTATTCAACACACTATTGGAAGTTCTGGCCAGGGCAATCAGGCAAGAGAAAGAAATAAAGGGTATTCAAATGGGAAGAGAGGAAGTCAAACTGTCTCTGTTTGCAGATAACTTGATACTGTATCTAGAAAACCCCATTGTTTCAGCCCAAAAGTTTCTTAAGCTGATAAGCAACTTCAGCAAAGTCTCAGGATACAAAATCAATGTGCAAAAATCACAAGCATTCCTATATAACAACAAACAAGCAGAAAGCCTAATCATGAATGAACTCCCATTCACAATTACTGCAAAGAAAATAAAATACCTAGGAATACAGCTAACTAGGGAAGTGAAGGAACTCTTCAAGGGAAACTACAAACCACTGCTCAAGGAAATTAGAGAGGACACAAACAAATGTAAAAACATTCCATATTATGGATAGGAAGAACCACTATCATGAAAACAGCCACACTGCCCAAAGAAATTAATAGAGTCAATGTTATTTCCATCAAACTACCATTGACATTCTTCACAGAATTAGAAAAAAACTATTTAAAAATTCACATGGAACCAAAAAAGAGTCCATATAGCCAAGACAACCCTAAGCAAAAAGAACAAAGCTGGAGACATCATGCTACCCAACTTCAAACTATACTACAGGGCTATAGTAACCAAAACAGCATGGTACTGGTACAAAAACAGGCCTTGAAACAGAATAGATAATTCTGAAATAAGACCACACATCTACAACCATCTGATCTTTGGCAAACCTGACAAAAACAAGCAATGGGGAAAGGATTCCCTATTTAATAAATGGTGCTGGGAAAACTGGCTAGCCATATGCAGAAACTTGAAACTGAACCCCTTCCTTATATCTTATACAAAAATTAACTCAAGATGGATTAAAGACTTAAATGTAAACCCCCAAATTATAAAAACCCTAGAAGAAAATCTAGGCAATACCATACAGGACATTGGCACAGGCAAAGATTTCATGACAAAAATGTCAAAAGCAACTGCAACAAAAGCAAACATTGACAAATATGATCTAATTAAACTAAAGAGCTCCTGCACAGCAAAAGAAACTATCATCAGAGTGAAATGACAACCTACAGAATGGGAAAAAAATTTTGCAACTTACCCTTCTGACAAAGGTCTAATATCCAGAGTCTACAATGAACTTAAACAAATTTACAAGAAAAAAAATCAAACAACCCCATTAAAAAGTGGGCAAAGGACATGAACAGACACTTCTCAAAAGAAGACATCCATACAACCAACAAACACACGAAAAAAAGCTCAACATCATTGATCATGAGAGAAATGCAAATCAAAACCACAATGAGACACCATCTCATGCCAGTCAGAATGGTGATTATTAAAACGTCAAGAAACAACAGATGCTGGCAAGGTTGCAGAGAAATAGGAACACTTTTACATTGTTGGTGGAAATGTAAATTAGTTCAACCATTGTGGAAAACAGTGTGGGGATTCCTCAAAGATCTAGAACCAGAAATGCCATTCAACCCAGCAATCCCATTACTGGATATATATCCAAAGGAATATAAATTATTCTATTATAAAGATGCATGCACATGTATGTTCAATGCAGCACTATTCACAGTAGCAAAGACATGGAATCGACCCCAAATGCTCATCAATGATAGACTGGATAAAGAAAATGTGGCACATCTACACCATGGAATACTATGCAGCCTTAAAAAGAAATGACATCATGTCCTTTGCACAGACATGGATGGAGCTGGAAGACTATCCTTAGCAAACTAAAGCAGGAACAGTAAACCAAATACTGCATGGTCTCACTCGGGAGCTGAACAATGAGAACACAAGAACACAGGGAGGGGAACACCACACACTGGGGCCTGTCAGAGGGGTGCAGGGGGAGGAAGAGAATCAGAAAAAATAGCTAATGCGTGCTGGGCTTAATACTTAAGTGATGGGTTGATAGGTGCAGCAAACCACCATGGCACACATTTACCTATGTAACAAACCTACACGTCCTGTACATGTACTCCAGAATCTAAAATAATATCTTTTTTTTAGTCTTAAAAGTTACTATCTATATAATAAAGTATACTTTTAAAATGACTTATAACTTTGTATAATGGTCTTATTGTTAGAGTTATAATATATTCCATTTATTTAGTTTAAAAATAAACTTAGGCTCATGCCTGTAATCCCAACACTTTGGGAGGCCAAGTCAGGAGAATGACTTGAGTCCAGGAGTTCGAGACCAGCCTACGCAACATAGCAAGACCCTATCTCTATTTAAAAATAAAATAAAATAAATAAATAAAATAAATTTATGATTTTAGCCAAATCTGAGGAGTGCTCAACATAAAACAAAAAGCAGCTAAGAAAAAAGACTACAAAAGATCAGAAATAAATACAGATAACTAACGTTATATTTCCAAGTTTTGATATTTGGGATATTTGTGCATTCCATCTCAAATGCCATAAAATATTATCTACCTATGTATAAGTGTTAAAATGCTATGACATTGTATGTTTCCTCTCCAAGTTTCTGTTATATGTACAAGTGACCTATGTGCCCCAAAACAAGGGCTATCAAACATAAATCTGCACCAAAATTCATTACGAAAATTTTGTTAAAAATGCAGTTGTCTAAGCCCTCCTTCTGACCTAATGAATCTGAATCTACCCTAAAGGAAAGCTAATTTTATAAAGTAAACATAAACTCTCAAATAACTGCACAGTACTTTGCTTTCTAGACTCAGTTTAAAACACCCTTTCATAGTTCTACAGTTGTACTAGCCATCAGTACTACCTTAGGACCACACCACGAATGTCAATGAATAAATGCACTGTCTTTTCTCCACAGATTTTACCTGACCCTTCCAGATCTGGGGTAGGTGTCCCAGCTGGGTTTGGTAATAGATGCTCTCACACACCCTGCTTTCCTTTCATAATTCTCATCAGATTTGTAACTATTTAATATCCAGATTTCCTCCCAAAACTATAATTTCCACGGAGGTAAAGACTAAGTCAGTCTTGTTTGTGGATTTAGCTTTAGGCCTACACATAAATATTTGTTTGAATGAATAAATGAATGAGCAGGGGTGATACTATTTTTAAAGGAGTATGAACTTTGTCTTGTAGGCAACCAGAACCCAAAGGAAAATAACTTGAAGAAAGGTGTGTCTTTTTTTTTTTTTTTTTTTTTTTTGAGATGGGGTCTCGCTCTGTCGCCAGGCTGGAGTGCAGTGGCGCAATCTTGGCTCACTGCAACCTCTGCCTCCCGGGTTCAAGTGATTCTCAAGCCTCAGCCTCCCGAGTAGCTGGGACTACAGGTGTGTGCCACCACACCCAGCTACTTTTTGTATTTTTAGTAAAGACGGGGTTTCACCATGTTGGCCAGGATGGTCTCGATCTCTTGACCTCGTGATCTGCCCGCCTTGGCCTCTGAAAGTTGTGTCTTTAGAATATTAACCTGGCACTGCTCTACGATGTGACAAATTAGAGTAGACCAAGGTGGGGGAACAGGAGAAGTGTGAGTAAATTATTGTAACCATCAGGTGTGATGTGGTAAGGACTTAGGGAGTGATAGCAGTGGAAGTGGAAAGAAAGGAATGTTGGAAGCATTGTGAAGGACTTAATGATATAAGGGCTTAAGGGTATAAAAGGAATCAAAAGTATCAGCATTAGAAAGTTTAAAACAGAGAAGGGAATTTACTGCTTCATCTCACAGCCCAGTCCACAAGCAGGTATGGCTGGATAGAGTCTCAAATGACTTAATTCTGTTTTTCCTCTTATAGTCCCTAGTGTTGAGAAGTCTCTCTTGGCATGGCTAGAAATATGGCAGCTGACAGTTGTAAGATTATATCCTTACAGCTTACTATCTGCAAAGCAAGAGGTCCTGTCTCTAAAGGATCAATCAAATCTACTGGAAGGATACTATCTCTACATGCCTGTGAACCAGGCTAGCCAGATCATCTGCCCACCGTATGAAAGAGCGGGGACACTGTAATTGATGGACTCAGCAGGACCACCTGGAGTCAGGGAGGAGCAGTTCTCCAATGACAGTGATTCTGCACAAGCAAACAACATATATCCTCTCTAAAATATAACTGAGCTTTTTTGGCCAGAGTAGCTAGATTTATTCACTGTTTTTGTCTCCTTTAGATATCCGTAGACCCGTATCTTGAGATTTACAGCCATACAAATAGCTCCATAGTCACCAGACTAGATTATCATCTATATTTAAAAAGGCAAGTAGAATTTACAAGTTAAGACAGAGAATAGGAGACCCAATTGCCTAGATTTCAGTCCATATTCCACAATTCACCACATACATGTTACTTCTTGATTTCCTATGAAAATAAGAATAACAATACCCCATAAGAATATTTTAAGGATTAAAGGTATACATAAAAATGTACTTAGAAGAGTGACTTCCAGATAATAAGTGCTCAGTATTACGTGTAATTATTTCATATATATATAAATGTATAAGGACGTATATGGTATTTGTATAAACACAAACCTTGCATGGAAAGACTATGTTAAGAATGATTTTTACAAGAAATCTTTCTAACCATGGTCAAATCTTAATGCTCACCCTACTTGACCTATCAGTGCCATTAGCTATGCTAATCACTCCCTCCTCCTTAATACACAGTTGGTCCTCTGTATCCATGAGTTCTGCCTCCACAGCTTCAACCAAGTGTGGATTGAAAATATTTGGAGAAAAAAAAAAAAACATTGCATATGTGCTGAATATGCACAGAGTTCTTCTCTTGACATTATTTCCTAAACAACACAGTATAACAACTACTTATATAACATTTACATTGTATTCAGTATTATAAGTAATCTAGAGTTGATTTAAGGAATACAGGAGGATGTGCATAATTTATATGAAAATACTATGTCAGTTTATATATGGGACTTGAGCATCTACAGATTTTGGTATCTGAGTGATACCAAGGGATGACTTAGGACACCGTTCTTGGTCTTCCTCCCAACTGAATGTTCCTTCTAAGTCTCCTTTGCTGGTTGCTTTTCTCAGACCTCTTAATGCTGTAGTGCCCAGAGCTCAGTCCTTATATCTCTTTTCTGTTTAGACTCACTCTCTTGCAATCTCATCTAGTCTCTTGGACAATTAACTCCCAGATTTTTATTTCCAGCCCAGTTCTCTCTTAATCCTGAACTTGTATATCCTACTCTCTACTTTGCAACTCTATCTTAAGGTCAATTCAAATTCAATTTTGTCCAAAACTGAACTCCTAGTCTTCCCCCAAAACCTACAGCTTCCCCATCATAGCTAATGGCTGTTCCATCCTTCCAATTGCTCAGGTAAAAAATCTCAGAGTTATTCTTTACTTTTCTCTACCATCCATTAGGAACTCCTACTCGCTCAATCTTCAACACAAACCTAGACTCTAACCACTTCTTACTAACTCCACTGCCACCATCTAGCTCCCAGCCAATATCACTTCTTAACCACTATAAAAGGCTCCTATAACAGGCATCCATCCAGCTTCTGCCCTTGCCCCCCAATCTATTATCAAAACAGCAATCAATGTGAGCATTCAAAGCATGTCAGATCATTCTACTGAATTCTAACCTCCAATGGCTCCCTATTTCACTCAGAGTATGAGGCACAGACCTTACTGTGACCTAGAAGGCCCCACATGATCAGCCCACCCTCATTACCACCCTGACCTCAACTCCCACAGTTCTCCTCCTTGCTCTTTTTGCTCCAGCCACACTGGCCTCCTTGCTGCTTCTCAAATACACAAGGTCCACATCTGGCCTAGAGTCCTGATACTGGCTTTCTGCCTGAAACGCACTTCACCATCATATGTGTATATTCCCTCAAACTTCAAGTTCACTCAAATGTCGCGGTATTGGGCTGGGGACGGAGGCTCATGACTGTAATCCCAGCACTTTGGGAGGCCAAGGCGGGCGGATCACGTGAGGTCAGGAGTTCAAGACCAGCCTGGCCAACATGACAAAACCCCATCTCTACTAAAAATACAAAAATTAGCCAGGCATGGTGATGTATGCCTGTAATCCCAGCTACTCGGGAGGCTGAGGCAGGATAATCGCTTGAGCCCGGGAGGCAGAGGTTGCAGTGAGGCAAGATCACGCCACTGCACTCTAGCCTGGGTGACAGAGTGAGACTCCGTCTCAAAAAAAAAAAAAAAAAACAAAGTCACCTTCTCAACAAGGCCTGCCCTAATCACTATATTTAAAAATCAGTTCCCACCACCACCTCATCATCCCGAATTCTCCTTATTCTTCCTTTTTTCCATAGCACTTTTCACCTTCAAGCAAACTTTGTAATTTCTGTATTATGTTGCCTGTTTATTGCTGGTTTCCCCCATAGGCAATGTGTGCTCCCCAAGAGCAAGTATCTTTATCTACTGTATTGACTGCTATATCTATATATATCTATATGCCTGACACATGACATGTGGTCAATAAATACACAGTAAGTTAAATATTTACTCAATGAATCTTATCCCACATTTGACTTTACCTTTGTATTTCCATACTTTAGACTATGCTATTTTAACTGGGCTTATTCAGATGCAGGGAGGGAAGCCAAGACAGCTTGATAAGGGTAAAAATGGGTATAAGGTAACATGAAATTGAAGAGATCATTGCGTTAAAAAGAAAAACTCAAATTTACAAAATGCCTGATTTATATTACCAATATGCTTTATACTGGATTACTAAATTACAGGCCAGTTCCCATGATTGTTATGTCCAAAGTCCAGGAAGTAACTCTTTTAAGAAATATTCTAGAGTCTTTTAAAACTAAAAGTGTCCTGAGCTATCAATTATGTCTTTCACAAATGGGGAAATAAAATCTTTACAACTTTTCCAGGATGAAACGACTAGTTACAGGAGAGCTAAGAACCCCTGACATCTGAAACAACTAAACTCTCATATAAGCAGATGACGAGTTTTCCTCATCTATAGAGAGTTGTCATCTGACATATGGATCTGTTTCCTTGAAAGATTTGCCATGGTTTTCTCTTGGCTCCAACAATCTACGACCACGAATGATTATAATTTGGAGTTTATAAAACCAGAGTTTTATTCTTATTGTATAAAAATTCATTGTCAGACTTACTGAGGTATAATTCACTCATATATAGTAAAATTCTGGATGTGTTTTTTAGGTGCCCACTTCTATGAATTTTGACAAATATATACAGTCATGAAACCACTACCACTATCAAGACATAAAACGTTTCATCACCCTAAAAAGTTCCCTCCCCAATACCTACCCTTTAGCAACCATTAATCTTTCTTCTTTCCTTATATTTTTTACCTTTTCCAGGATGGCATATAAATGAAACTGTACAATATGTAGCCTTTTGAGTCTGGCTTCCTTCATTTAGTATAATGCATTTGAAAGTCATTACCTTGTTGCATATTTCGGTACATTAGCCATTCTAAAAGGTGTGTAGTGGTATTTCATTGTGGTTTTAAATTTGAATTTCCCTAATTACTAATGACATTCAGCATCTTTTCTTATATCACATAAATCTTAAGAAATGTCCTCACAATTAAACAATTACTTTCCCATGGAATGAATTAGTATGGGAAGGAGGACTGGGGTAAAATAGAGCACAAGATTTTTAAACTTGTTATGTATTCATCCTAAGGCTATGAGAAGATCTATGAGATAATACATATGAAAATGCTTTACAATATATAAAGTACTATTGTAAATATAAGGGACTACAATTGTTATTAAGTGCTAGAAAGTTATCAGATTTAAAAACGGCACCAGGGAACTCACTCTCTCCCAGACAGAAGATGAATAAAACACTGCCTGCCCCAGCTATACGATCTCTGTCTTTTGGAGGTGTCCTGAATTAAGCTAGTTGTGTTGGAGATAAAGTCCTGTTTTCAAATATAAATGTAACTTCTTTTCATAACAAATATAACCAATGAGTTCAGCATTCAATAATGACAAGAAATAGACCGGACGGGGTGGCTAACGTCTGTAATCCCAGCACTTTGGGAGGCTGAGACAGGTGGATCACAAGGTCAGGAGTTGGAGACCAGCCTGGCCAACATAGTGAAATCCCGTCTCTACTAAAAACACAAAAAATTAGCCAGGCATGGTGGCGGGCACCTGTAATCCCAGCTACTTGGGAGGCTGAGGCAGGAGAATCGTTTGAACCTGAGAGGCGGAGGTTGCAGTGAGCCAAGATAGTGTCATTGCACTCCAGCCCAAGACTCCTCTCAAAAAAAAAAAAAAAAAAAGAAAAAAAGATAGAGCTAACTTCTGACCTGGTTCTTCCTCCTGTGACTGACATCTCACTCCTAAACAATTTTCAGGTTTCCAAAAACTAAAAAGATGACTTGTCCATTTGTCTTTTAAGAGCTTCTACCTTTAAGTACCTTTAAGTGATAAATGAATTGAATTTTACTGAATAAGAGTCCCTAATCCAGGAGTTTCTAAAAAGTAAATAAATAAAAGCAAAATCACCTAACCAAGATTCCTCGTAATATCTGGATAGACAGGCTGATAAAAACTAATAGTAAACCACCTACGGTGGTTCTAGATCTGAATAAATACTGTCGGACCATACTAGATGTCTCCCTCCTGAAGCAAGAAACCAATAGGCAGAAAACACCAACTATTTGGAGCATGGTTCTAGTTGAGAATGTTATTCAACACCTAAAGGGAAAGCTTACCTTTCTTTCTTTTAGTAGCTTCTTATAGCCATTTGATCCAAGTGACAATAAAGTAATAAGGACATCTAAAGAAGGTGAAGCTGAAGCTCTTCCTGAAATAAGAAGAGTAAGTTACATTAAGAAGACTGTGGGGGGTGGGGGGGGTAGCTTTGGAAATTAAGATTTATTACAATAGCCTATGTACAAATGGATTTTTGTTTGTTAGTTACTTTTTCTGAAAAGCAAATTCTTTATTTACCTGGATACATCTTGCTGATTTCCTGAATGAAGGAATCATTAAAGCCAGCAATTATAGCGCCACCTACTGGAACCATAAAATTTTTGTCCAAGCTCTGAACAAAAGCATCTATTCTACCAACTCGAGCCCCCTAGAATCAATATAATATTACATATTAGTTGCTAGGAAAACAGATAACTGCTATTAACAAACAAATACCACAATAAAAAATTATAACTATTTGAGTTAATTAATATATTAGCCTGATTTAACCATTTTACGATATATACATGCATCAAAACATCAAATTGTACACTGTAAATATATACAATTTTTGTCAACTCTACCTTAGAATAAAAATAAACACCATTAAAACAATGCACAGGAAAAACAATTGAAAATTTTTGTTTTTATTTTCTTTGTAATAGTGCCAAGAAAATGTTTATAAGTATTAAACAAAAATTTTTAATGGTGCTCCTTATATGTGGAACTTCAAGCTTACAACCTGCTTTCACACATAAATCATTTAATCTTCATATCAACTCTGTGAGGCAAGCACGGTTTCAGTATCAGCTCAGGTGGGAACTTTAATGAAACAAAGCTTTACACGTTAAAATTTGATAAGAAAGAATGGATTCATCCCATGCCTCTCATCTGGGCTCCTTTTTTGACAACAAATGTCTACAATGGGTCCTATAACTATTAAGTGGTTTTAAACACCCTCGGTGAGTTCGAGAGTGGCCACCATAACCTAATGGACTATAGCCATCCGAGTTGCCAAACAGTTAATTATACATGTGCCTCTCTTTAATGCTTGGACAATCTACTACCTGTATGACCATTTTAAGCACTCAGATAACAAAAAATAAATGCAAAGTTTTACTTTTAACATCACTTAGTGGAAATTTTATTTGTATACTCTTGGCAATTCTAGAAGCAATGTTTCTACATAACTCATGCTCCCTAATATTATAAACTTAGATGATTTCATTCCACCGCAAATGAACTTCCAGTGAAAATCTAACATTCTGGTGAAAAATTGAATACTTACCTACTAGAAATGTAAAACTAAGTTCGGTCCTCATCCAACACAGTCTATGACCTTCTGTCTAATGTGCTTCAATTTTCTCCTCTTAAAAATAGAGATACTATCTAAATTACAACTAAGATAGTCTTTTTCTTTATCTGTAGCCACAGATTTTCAATCTGTACTCACAATCTACATTCCTATTAATATTATAACCATATTTGACCTTCATTTTCACACCTCACTATCTGAGGGAGAATAGAAGGAGCAGATAGCTGGCCTAATCTAAGAGTCGAGATCCAGGCAACAGGTGGAAGCAGCCGAAGCAGGAAAGAGGAGCAGCTGCTCTGGAGGCCATTATACAACTGTTCAAATCTTAACCTTCCTCTTCCTCTTCTTTCTAATTTCCTAATAAACCATGATCAGAGAAAATCTCACCATATCACAGGAAAACAGAGAGACGCATATAAGATGAACAGAATAAAAAAAAAAACTGGAAAACATGCAAAGTAGCAGCATATAAAGATAAGTGGAACAGTCAGAGTTGCCTTTGTATTAACATTTTAGTACTGTCCAAGGCCTCCTGAGAGAAACAGGAACCTAAATTGGAAGCAGAAGTACTAGAGGAATCAGTGCACCAGACTTTGCTAGAACCCTTCCATCACTAAAACACAGAAAGCATTTAAAAGGCAGCACATTCTGTGACAAGAAAACAAACAGGCCAGACCCAATCTCAAAAATGGTACAGACCCCCTTTTTTCAGCTACATCTAAGTCACCAGTATATGCTCTAAAATCCACTCTCGAAATACATCTGAATAAAAGCATTTATTACCACCTTTACAACTACCACCCTGGCCAAAGTCACCAACAAATCTCATATGGGTTGCTACAACAGCCTTCCACTCTTGCCTCCCTGCAGTCTATTTCCCACATAGCATGTCACTCTTTCCTGCTTGAAATCCTTCCATGGCCAATGATCATACCAAAAATAAAATCCCAAACCCTTAACACACCTCAAAGCTCTACAGCCACTGTTCACCTTGTTCATTATGGTTCAGCCATACTGGCCTCCTTGCTATTTCTCACATATTCCAAGCACACTCCTGCCTCAGAGTCTTGGCTGTTAGCTTCTGTCTGGAATCTCCCTCTCTAGAGAGCTGCAACGCTTCCTCCTTCACGTCATTCAGAGCTTCACCCACGTGTACTTCTTGAAGAGTGCTTCCCAGATCACTCCATCTAATGACATCCAACCTCCCCAAATACCAGAGCATTTATCCAAGACTTGTCATACTCAAGTTTCACTCTCTGCTTTCCCACAAAAAATAGAATGCTCTATGAGGGTTAAAGATTTTGTCAGATTCACTATTTCATCTCCAGTTCCTACCCTGGTGCCTGGTACACAAGCAGGAACCCAGAAAGTATTTGTTGAATGAAGTGACAATTGGGTTTGTGAATAAACAGTAGTAACACCTACTTCTCTCAAATTCTTAATAGGCAAAGTTGCTGCTTCTCACACTTTTGGAGCTTTACAATCCATTCTGACTCAAAATAATTAGCCTTATATGCATATTTTTGTGACTCTACTATATCCCTCTCCATTAATCTATCCTAACATCCATAATTCATGAATCTCTTAAATTCATCATTTTAGTAAATATAAACAGAAATATAGGTTATTCAAAACTGACTTCCCCTGGGGGTGCGGTTATGTGCATACAGAATATATGCTCAGCATTAAGTCATTCTGGGGCCTCATCTTAAAAACAAAAAAGTTAAAAACATAATGTTAAAATAAAAATTTAAAAATTTATTTATAGTTCTTTCTTCATTGATTGATTCTTGCAATATTATTTTCTCAAGAAAAGACTCATAGTATTAGTACTTTAGTACTTTGTTTTTTAACAGAAAAATGGGACTTTGGAGTCACACTGAACTAGATGGGCTATTTTGTAGCTATAGGACCTTAGGCAAGTCACTTAATCCCACTTTTTTTATTTCTCCATGTGCAGAATGAGAATGAGAAGTACACCTTAAATTGTCAGGATTCAGCTGATAACTTTAAAAGACTAATAGGGGGCCGGGCACGGTCCGAGGCGGGTGGATCACGAGGTCAGGAGATTGAGACCATCCTGGCTAACACGGTGAAACCCCTTCTCTACAAAAAAATACAAAAAATTAGACGGGCGTGGTGGCGGGCGCCTGTAGTCCCAGCTACTCAGGAGGCTGAGGCAGGAGAATGGTGGGAACCTGGGAGGCAGAGCTTGCAGTGAGCCGAGATCGCGCCACTGCACTCCAGCCTGGGCGACAGAGCAAGACGCCGCCTCAAAAAAAAAAAAAAAAAAAGCCTAGTAGGATGCCTGACACATGGAGAGTGTGTAGTAAATGGTATATATTAACAATAAGGAATATTGAGATGAATTAAAGCTAACTTTAATTTTTTAGAATGTCATGAAACAGCAACCTGCACTCAAGACTCAAGTATTCATTTGATTTAAATCAATAGTGCCACAACCTCTTTTCATGAAGGCCAATTTGGGAAAAATAGAATGTTTACATATTTGCTATATTTAATAATTCTAATGTTCAATAGCACAGTACAGTGACTATAGTTAACAACAATGTATTGTATATTTCAAAATACCTAGAAGAGAGGATGTGAAATGTTCCCAACGCAAAAATACATAATAAATGCCACGTAATGGATAGCCTAAATACTCTGACTTAATCATCCCACAATCTGTACATGTATCAAAATATCACATGCACTCCATAAATATATCCAGATATTAGGTATCAAAGAAATTTTTTAAGAAATGTCAACTTTAGAAGGTAATACATTATTTGCAACAATATCTGCATTTAAAAGTTTATTCATCCATCTTATAGTTTTATTTTTTGGTTAAAATTTTAGTAAAACACCTCCCAATGCAGAGAGGTAATGACAAAGCACAGTATTAGGGATGTGCAACTCCAAGGGCACCTTCTTATTGTATTCTGGAGCTTTTTGTTTTGTTTTTTTGGCGGAGTCTCGCTCTGTCGCCCAGGCTGAGTGCAGTGGGGCTATCTCAGCTCACTGCAAGCTCCGCCTCCTGGGTTCATGCCATTCTCCTGCCTCAGCCTCCTGAGTAGCTGGGACTACAAGTACACACCACCACATCCAGATTTTTTTTTTTTTATTTTAGTTTTGTAGAGATGGAGTCTCGCTTTGTTGCCCAGGGAGGTCTCAAACTCCTGGCTTCAAGTGATCCACAAGCTTCAGCCTTCCAAAGTGCTGGAATTACAGAGGTGAGCCACCATACCCACCCTCTCTTAGTTTTAACCTCTTCAAATGCACCACCAAATTTTCTAGTATTTAAAAATATGTTGTATCATTAAAATGATCATTATGAAAACTTTATAGGCATCTGAAGGGTACAGAAATATAACACTAAAAAAAGTACATGTACACAATGAATATAACTATGTAAAAACAATATGCATATAAAAAGAGAAAAAGTAAATACATGAATTGTTAAGGGTATTTGTTAGGGTAATAGCATTATGAGTGATCTTCTACTCCTTCCTCACTTTCCTAAACTTTTAGTAATGCTGATGGTATTTGACTTTTAAAAGAGAAGCTGCTAAAAATTACACAGAAGAAGAGCAATGGGGAAAGGGAAAGGAAGAATAAAAATCAATCACTGAAATAAAATGTTTTTCAAGATTTCCAGTGTAGAAAATTGTACCCTTCCTCTATGACCATACAAATTAGATATAACCTAGTCTACAATAAGTGAAGAAGCCTTAAAAAGTTAAGGAATAACAAAAAGAAATACCAAGGAAATGGTAAACAGTCTTTCTCTAAAGGTTTTAAGAAATCCCAACACACCATGCCTTAAACCCATTCCACCTCTGGACTTGCTATATAAATTAATCCATTTCCTTATTGGTTTAAGCCAACTTGAGTTGGGTGTCTGTTACTTGCTGCCAATGACATCCTAACTGATACAAAGTTGAGTAAGGAAATTAAGCAAATCAGCGATTACTATTTCATGTAAACCACATTTATGTAAAAGATGATACTAGTATACTAAAAATAATATAAAAGACAAAAAAATGTACTAGATAGTATCTATCGTGCTTCAGAGCATTTACCATATTGGAGTAGGCCACAGCTAATCTGTGAATAACTTATGCCCCCATAACACAAATCACACATGTATGTCAAAACTGAATGTGTATATTAACATCACTATGCACACAAACTATGTAGTCCATATCATACATGCATAAATACAATACTTCATTTATTCACTGACTGTTCAGTAACCAGTTATTAACTGTCCATTATGTACCAGATATTGTCCTAAGTATTGAGGGCACAGCAGTGAACAAAACAAAGTTCTACCCCAACAGAACCTTAATTCTAATTACTGTCAATAACAAACATTATATCAAATGGTGATAAGTGTTCTGGAGAAAAATAGCAAGGAGCCATCAATTTTAAGAAACATCATTACTTTATATGTCACTACGTTAAAAAAAAAACATTGCCTATTAACATTGTAAGATACCACTGATAAGACATCACAATTTCAGATGTCAAAATGTAGAACATTGCATCTTAAAATCAATGAACATGGTAAAAAAGCAAAAAGAAGGATAGAAAATGCTAGCAACGGCTGGGCGCAGTGGCTCACACCTGTAATCCCAGCACTTTGGGGGGCCGAGGTGGGAGGCTGGCTTGAGCCTAGGAGTTTGAGACCAGTCTGGGCCGCATGACAAAAGCCCATTTCTAGAAAAAATACAAAAAGTTGGCTGGGTGTGGTGGCACACACCTGTGGTCCCAGCTACCCGGGAAGCTGAGGTAGGAGGATCACTTGAGCATGGGAGGTTGAGGCTGCAGTGAACTGTGGTTGCACCACCACACTCCAACCTGGACAACAGAAAGTGACCCTATCTCAAAAAAATAAAAAAGTAGAAAATGCTAGCGAGGAAGGGGGAAGTATTAGATAGGGTTTGACATGTATGTCAAAACTGAGTATATATATTATCATTATGCACACAAACTATATAGCCTGTATCATACATGTATAAATAAACACAATATTTCATTTATTCATTCACTTTGTTCAGTAACCAGTTATTGATTGTCAATAATAACAATCATTGATTGTCATTCCTTTCTGAGGAAGTCTCACTGACCTAAAGAAAGCTACGTAACTCTCTAGAAGAGCAATCCAGTGAGTGGGATGAGCAAGAGCAAAGGCCTGGAAGTGCAGGCACATGACAAAATGGAAAAAAAAGTAAGGCAGCAAGGATGGTTGGAGCACAGCAGGCAAAAGGAAAGCAGTGGAAAATGAAATCAGCAAATCAGCAAAGGCCTGAATACACAAAGCCTTGTAGGCCATAGTTCTTATTATAAGTGACATGGGAAACAAAGACATATTTTCAAAATTAGAACCTAAAACAAATGACAAGGATCTAGCTGATGCTTAAAAAAAAATACAAAAACAGCTATATACTAGCATGTTTATAAATGAAGTCACTTCTAGTCTAAGATAATAAGGTACAATAATTCCTTATAGACCAAATCATATATTTTTTAAATGGTATAATCCAGTATATTAGAAAAATGAAAATCCTGGTAATGAAACAGTCTCAGAAAGTTAAAAGTTAAACTACTAAAGTAGTTCTATGTTGATTTCAGCCTACCAAAGCTATCAGTCCAATTATCACCATAGTACCAAAGAATAATGACTTTTATTGAGAGATTATCAGATGTAAGTTCCTAACACAACCTGAAACAGAGAGTCATAAATAACTGTTTTTATGATATCAGATTGTAAGAAAAAGTAATAATCCTATAATATGGTAAAATGAATTTTTCCTTGACATATATAT
The DNA here is from genome assembly GCF_028878055.3 of Symphalangus syndactylus. NCBI lineage: Eukaryota > Metazoa > Chordata > Mammalia > Primates > Hylobatidae > Symphalangus > Symphalangus syndactylus. Next base: position 32,908,830 of record NC_072438.2, read on the forward strand.
CATTTTAAACTCTCTTACCTGCTGAATGAGATGCATACACTTTGAAGACTGCACTCCATAAGCATTATTGACTATATGTGGAATGTCATAATTAGCACAAATCACAGCCAGTTCTTCTAATCTATAAACATAAATATTCAATAGAAAGACATACTCACACTGTGCTTTATAAATGATAGTGCAGAAACTTTTTTAAAAATTTAATAGTTATCCTTATGTACACCAAGGGGAAAAAACAACAAACACTGAAATTTCTATTGCAGTATTTTGACATGTAATTCAGCAGCTTGGAAATACATAGCAAGCTCTTTCGAATAAACCTAAAAAGGCTTTTAAATTAATGTTATCAATATATGAAAAAAAGAAAAATTTATGTAGATGGCAAATCATTTTAAAATTAAAAATTCCCTAAACAGAAAGCCAGAAGATTATTTATAATGACCCCTCACAAGATGGTATGCTCTTTTTTTCCACTTTTGGTTGCTTACCATAGTGAAGCTAGTATCTGCAAAATAATTAGCATATCTGGAATCTTAAGAAATCTCACATTAAACATCTCATAAAATAAAAAATGCATTCTCAAATAGACTTTAATGTATTAAAAAATACAGAACATTAAAATGTGTCATTACCAAAATAACTAACATTTTCCAACAACTTGGATACTGAGGAATCTTCTAAATAGCTACTGGTTTTAAATCCACCCTTATCTACTCTTACTTTTTCATTTTACACCTCTCATATTAATCTAATTTGAGAGTCTAACTTTATGCAAAGTAAGGTAATAAATTTCAGTGACAGCATAATAAATAGATGTTCTTTCACAAAGCCAAATACTTCTTGAGACTGAGCTCATCTTTAATAGAAATGTCTTCATGCTATGAGATTAAAACTAAATCCTATGTTTTAGTAAAATTATTAAAAGTTTTCTTTCTAAAGTATGAAGAATTTGAAAGCATTTTTATGCAAGTAAAGTCCTTTTTGACAGGATATACTTCAAATATATAGTTTGAATTACCGATGTACGCATAATACATGCCCTATTTCTAGTAGATGTCATTAATACATTTTTAACTGTAAGTAGGAATACCATTATGTTCATCTGTTACAAGTTTTTTTTTGTCCAGTTTGCCTCAGACCAAAAACAAGTTATCACCTTGCTTGCTTGAAGTCTTATGAATTAAAAACTCATTTTATCGTTCATTTTCACAAACCCTACAAATTGATATAGAAATCCTTTTTGTTACTTCAAACTAATCAGATGACGTTTTTAACAAAATAGACCTTCTGGGATACACCAAAGTATTTTCTTCGTAAAATAAAAGGCACTTTCATATGTGCGTGTTCTAATGAAAATATTCCTTAATAAAGAACTTCTTTGAAAATAAGGCTCCATAACATTAAGCTCTATTTTTAAAAGAAAAAAAAAAACTTGTGAGTAGTTTTAAATAATCTGAATTACCTTAATCTGTTAATGGTTAGGGTGTGTTAAAAAAAAAAAAAGTATTAAATGAAAGGAGAAGCAGAAAAAATATTTTTCATATGTATCAAATTGTTTTCTAACTTAGAAGCCAATTTAAGGTGTTTATCAGTTAAAAGAAATAATACCCTTCTTTTTTGCAATATCTCCCTTAATTGAATTTCCTCCACAATAGTTTTTGTCTGATTAACTAATAAAAACAAAATGTATACTGTACCCAAAAAATTAAGACTATAAAGGAATGAAGCTGATGTAAAAAAAAAACATGTGGTTTTAAAATTTAATAAAGTCAGAAATTCAAACATTACTGTGCATCACCCTTTTCCTAAACTTCACTCTTATTCAGAAATATTCATTATATAACGGTGACAAATGAGAATTTTTCTGACTGATAAAAAACTTCATTAAATTTTTTCTAAACGAGATAATACAGGTAAAACACTTAACGCTGTGCCACGCATACTATAAACATTCAACAGACGTTAGTCAAAATGAAACAAAAGCAAAGTATCCACAAGGATAAGTAATCCAACTAATACAAATATCCATATGCTGTTTTTCAAAATGTGATTTCTATCACATTAAAAATTTTATAGCTATCAAAACCATCAATAAAGAACAATGCTTATTTAATATTTCAATACAAATTTGAAATCTGGTAAGTAATGAATAAACCACAAAGCATATGAAAAGTAATCTTAGAGTAGACAGGCTCATGAATGTAGCAAGGTAAATTTTTAAGAGCACAGTTAAAAAACTGTCTCTTACAATCTGCCTATAAGACAACAAAAGCCAACATGGCATTCATTACTGCCAAATAATGTAATTCCATGCATTAAAACCAAAGTATAACTTGATGCTACAAGAAAAGCCCGAAGTCAATATAGTTCTTACAAATTATTACCACTTCCATTCAAAATGTTAAAATGAAACAACAAGAAAAATTGTAGTCAAAAACAGAAATCTGTATTACTAGACCTGAGCCTATTACATTTTCAGAATAAAAATGTGTGGCTATCCTTTAGAAGAGTAAACCTTTACTTTTTCTTTCCTTTTTGCTTTTATTTCTTAAATATTTGTATTATTCTCAAAACGCAGACAATGACAACCACTATGCACACCTAAGGTATAATCTGAGTTAATCTTCCAATTACAGAAATGTGAAAGTAAACAATCCTAATTTTTTTTAATTTATTAATACTGATAGCAATGAAAAGAATTAAACCCAACATTTAGCTTAGAAAAGAAACTTCTATTAAATAATAAGAAAAAACATGCTAAGAGATCAGAAACAGGACAAAGAGCAAGAAAACAGAGACGGTCTGCATCGACTCAGGTGATAAAGGGAGCTCCCCACTCTGTACTAGTTATTTTTCCTTGTTATGTTTCAAATGGTTGGTTTCCTAAGCCATTAACGCTATTTCCCCACAAGGTCAATCTATTCTCTTAGAAAAGACCATTCACCTATTTATTATGAAGTGTTATTTAAGCATATTTGAGAATTAGTATATCATATTTTATTTAAAAGACTGATAAACAGCTAAAGGACAATATTCACAAATCATTTACCTATCAGGCACCCTTGGAGCAAAACAGGATGTAGTAGAATGAATACACAGAATGTAATCAGGCCCAAGTTCCTGGACTTTAGCCTCCACTGCTTTCAGGTCTGTACGAAGCTCGTCACCTTCCAAAACATTTTCTATCACCACAGGCTCAAAACCTAACCAAACCAACCAGAAAACAAAATGATAGTGTGAACTAAAATAAGGGAAGATCCTGAAACTCTAGGAAGCATGCTATTCTACACAAGAACTCTTAATATTTATTTCGGTAAATTAACCTTCCTCTGGTAATAAACACACGGCTCAGTACTGGTATTAGTCAAAGGCATGTCAAAATAATGTGAGAGACTACTACACAATTTTAGGACCATAAGTCTGTTTAACACTTGGATATGACAAGAATGAATTCTGGAAAGCAAGGAAAACAAATGTTAAATAGATATCTATAGAAGTAATAACATAGACACTGATGACAAAAAGGATCACTTTAATCCAGTTCAATTTCAATCCACAGAAAAGTAAGTCTACTTATTCTCTGGTGATATTTCTGTTTTATTTTAAAGTTCACTTTATTTCAGAGATGGACATAAATAATAATACAATTCACTCAGTGAAACAAATCACAATCATCTACTTAACGTTTTATCTCTAAAGAAAAACATAATAAATTTCAGCAGCCTAAGGATCACTGATCTATCTCATAGCCTACAAAAGCCTCCTATGAAAACAAAATGTATACTGTAAATTTTGCATAAAAATTGTTTTCACATTTTCAATTAAAACAGTACACTTAACTAGTATATAAGCAAAGGTCCCACAACAAATAGTAATTATGGAACCATAGATATTTAGGTATCCATAAACTTAAAAGTTGCATAAAGTAATACAAACATTAAATTTTGTTACATATATTTTACCACAATTTTTTCTTTTAAAAAAGCAATAGAGAAGAAGAGTTAGTTTATTTTTCATTTATCTATCTTTATATAAGAAATCTGAATTTCCTAATTATGATGTTTAAAACATTATATATGACACTTCTCTTACCTGCAGTGATCATGGATTTAAAGCAGGATTTCTGGTCTATTCGTGGCCATATAATATACTTTGCCTTTGGTCTTTTGTGTCGTAATGTTAAGAAACACAGAGTTAGACTCATACCAGTTGCCATAGGAACTACAAAGCAGTTGGCTACTGTATGGACACCTACAAATGAGAAGCAAAACAGAAATCTGTTATCCCGCTAAGCACCCAGCAGCCTTCTTGAGGAAATAATATATTTCATCTATAAAATAGTAAGAGTCGTAGCCCTAGTGCTTCTGTTTCTGTACTCACTCTTGGGAAGCTCAATGCCAAATTCAACTTCTGGGCTTATGGCTCTGATTTTCTATCTTATTCTAAAGACTTTTTATTTTAAAAAAAAAAGTCTTTTCGGCCGGGCACGGTGGCTCATGCCTGTAATCCCAGCACTTTGGGAGGCCAAGGCGGGCGGATCGCAAGGTCAGGAGATCGAGACCATCCTGGCTAACACGGTGAGATCCTGTCTCTACTAAAAATACAAAAAAAATTAACCGGGCATGGCGGCGGGCGCCTGTAGTCCCAGCTGCTCAGGAGGCTGAGGCAGGAGAATGGCGTGAACCCAGGAGATGCAGCTTGCAGTGAGCCAAGATCGTGCCACTGCATTCCAGCCTGGGCGACAGAGCGAGACTCCGTCTCAGAAAAAAAAAACAAAAAGAAGTCTTTTCAAAAGCCACTCATACTCTTTTTGGAAAGGGGCAATAATAAATGAAATGAGTCAATGGTGTGTGTGTGTGTCCAGTCAGCCAAAAGCATTATGATTAAGATGGTACATACCAGCCAGCTTTATAATGTCCAGGACCAAAGAATTGGTAATTTTGTTCAAAAGGCTAGAGCCTGCAGCTTTTGGTTGCACAGCAGAAATATCACCCGATCGTCCAATGCCATGAATGAACCTAAGCAAAAAAATGGGCCAAAAACTGGACAAATACATTCAGCATTCCGAGTAATACAATGTACAAATATGCAAATATAATAACCAAAAAAACACCAGGAGCAATTTTTGGCTGTTACAGATATATGTCACAAACTATTAATGATGTGGAACTCTCCTACTTAAATCGAAACAACTTCATCAATTATGCTGTCATAGCTAGTTTCCAAAGACGGCCACCATCAATTCTTTTTCTCCCTATGCCCACGTGCTACTCCCACACCAAGAGATGGAGTCTACTTCCTCTCCACTTGAATCTAGGCTGAACTTAGCGACTTGCTTGGCCAGGAAGAATCTAGCAGAAGTGACTGTGTGAAATTTTCATGCTAGGCATACCTTCAGATGACTAAACTCTCAGCTAGTATCTGACTGCAACTACATGACAGACCCAAAGCAATACTTACCCCGCCGAGCCCAGTTAATCCAAAAAGCTATGAGAGGTAATAATAAATGTTTTAAGCCACTTAATTTTAGGGTTGTTTGTTCTGTAGCAATAGAAAACTAGAATATATGAAACATTAAATTATCTTTTTTTTTTTTTTTTTTTGAGATGGAGTCTCCCTCTGTCGCCCAGGCTGGAGTGCAGTGGCGTGATCTCGGCTCACTGAAAGCTCCACCTCTCAGGTTCCCGCCATTCTCCTACCTCAGCCTCCCGAGTAGGTGGGACTACAGGCGCCCGCCACCACGCCGGGCTAATTTTTTTGTATTTTTAGTAGAGACGGGGTTTCACCATGTTAGCCAGGATGGTGTGGATCTCCTAATCTCGTGATCCGCCCGCCTTGGCCTCCCAAAGTGCTGGGATTACAGACGTGAGCCACCGTGCCCAGCCAAATTATCTTTTTTCTTTACTTTTCCCCTAATCACACACTGGGCTAAGTTCCAGTGATGGTTCAAATATTGCCTTAATTTTAAAAGAACTATATGCTCCTAGAAAATCAGTGTGCAAATCTCATTTTAAATTAGACGATATTATACATTGTTCAAAGATACCTCTCAATACTCCTTAAAATAAAAAACTCTTTTGTAATTTGAGTAATTTCTAATTGACAGTCAAATGTATCAGAAATTCGGTATGGGGGATTATCGAAGAATACTAGTGTTGTACTTCCTCACCACTGAAATCTCATGTACAAAATGTTTCTTACATATATTATCAACCGTGTTACCAGCAAACTGTTAACTGAAATTTTCATCCAAGTTAGGCATTATCATCAGTTCTGACTGCAGTGGTTTTTTACTGAAATACAAATTCTAGTATGCCCAGGAAATTTTCATTATAATGTAAAAGCATGGAAGACAGGGGTTTCATTTAAAACAGCTTACACTTCACAGAAAGTTTAGCGGACAGGGCAAGGAGTGATCATATTAACTACCAATTAAATCGTTATCAAAATTGATGAAAACCTTTCTGCAATAATGCAAAAGAAAAAGGTCACTTAATAATCTAATACACCTTTCCCTGTAACTATTGCAACAGAGAGGTATTTATAAAATGGGATTCAGTTTAAACACAGTTTAAAACAATTTAAAGTTGATAACTATAAATCATTCTAAAAAAAAAAAAACACTACCAATGTTAGAAAAGAAATATGGAAAACTATAAACAACCTTAATGGATTTTGACCTCTTACAACCAGATATGTTTATTAGGGTAACCGTTCCTAAGAAAATGTATAGCCTGTGTTAGTCACCCAGAACCTGACAGGGTAACTCCACATATTTGTACTCTATTGTCTTTGAAAATCACCTGCTGAGATAAAATTGTTTCCATCTCCCTGTTGCATTTGGTTTACATATCCATTAGAGCAGGGAAGAAGTGGTTTACAAACAGACATTTGATAATCTAATAAGATGAATACTGCTGCCATTATTTTGAACCAAAAATAAATAAACGATATATCTCCCTTACTACTTAAAAAAAGATACCTGTAATGACGACGAGCAACCAATGCAGATGCCACTCTCCCTTCCCTTTCTCCCACACCACAATTGCCTAAGAAATTGTTGCTGTCCATGATTGCAAGTTCATGTAAAAAGAGTTCAAGTGTACTTTCATCCCAGCCATTCTCTGGACACTTGCCCTTAAAAAAAAAAAAACAAACTTATGATTATATTTAATAAAGCTATCGTTCTCTGGAACACTACAGGAATACATTTTTTCTTTTTAATGTGTATTTTGCCACGCTCCTTGTTTTCTAAAATTCAGGCATAAATTCACCACTATATAGAGACCGCAAGGAGGCAAAACGTTTGTACATTTGATTACAATTATTTACAGATTTCGAGAAGTGATGATAAATGCATACAATGAGGTTTACTCAGATATTTAAATTTCCGTAAGTGAAACTAACTGAAAACCAATACACCACATCCCCAGTGAAGATGCTTCAAACCAGGGCGACTGGGGCGGTGGGACGTGGAGAAGGGCGGTAGTTGTCAAACTTCAAAGAAATATTGGCCAGGCGCGGTAGCTCACGCCTGTAATCGGAGCACTTTGGAAGGCCAAGAATGGCCGATCACTTGAAGTCAGGAGTTTGAGACCATCCTGGCCAACATGGTGAAACCCCGTCTCTACTAAAAATAAAAACATTAGCCGGGTGTGGTGGCGGGTGCCTGTAGTCCCACCTACTCGGGAGGCTGAGGCAGGATAATGGCATGAACCCGGGAAGCGGAGGTTGCAGTGTGCGGAGATCGCGACACTGCACTCCAGCCTGGGCGAAAGGGCGAGACTCTGTCTCAAAAAAACAAACACACCAAAACTTTTAATGAAATTAAAATACAGTAACGCTGGCAGGAGGGAGACCTGTGAAGTTCCGCGTTAAGCGCGTGGTTCGAGTTAGCAGACGGTGGTCTACAAACACCATTATGTGCTCTGAGTCGTTGAGGGTAGTGAAAGATGGAGGTGCGAACTTTGCCCTTTCCGCGAATAAAAAAGTACATTGGGACTTTCCCTCACTTCCGCATTCTGAAGTTAGAAACAGCGGGACTCAGAACCCCGACTTCAACACCCCCTCCTAAGAACACCCTTTGGCTTTCACTGGCTTTGGCAAGGCTGAGAAGGCACAGACCGCAGTCGGTCAGCTAGGGCAAGCCAAGCTGAGACAGACTTGGGACTAGTCTCAAGCAGCAAAGAGCTGCCGGTGAGGCAGCACCAGCGGGGACGCCCGGCGGGGCCAGAGCCCCGGGGTCGCGCGGCAGCTGGGGAGGGGACCGACAGCTCGGTACCTTCTCCAGAAGCAGCCGTATGAGGTGCTCATGCGAGCGGCGGGCCTCATAGCCCTGCCGCACGTAAGCCGGCGACACCAGCCGCTCGCCCGCCGCGAAGCTCTCGCGGTTCATGACAGCGGTGGCAACAGTGGCGAATAAGCGGGAGCACTAGCTCCACACGCCAGACACAAGACGGAACCAGAATGCAACTCGCCGCCTGGACGGTACGGCAGCGCCTTGGGACAAAAAAAAAAAAAAAAAAAAAAAAAAAAAACACTTCTCGTTCGTGTACATGCGCAGACCTTCTCAGATGGCGCTCCAGGAGGAAGTTGGCGTATTTGAGCATGCGCGAGGGAGTCCGCGCTTTTCGCTGACTTCAGGCAAAGGAGGGACTGAAATTAGCCCAGCCCCGCTGCAGCTGATTGGTCTAGTTAAACCCAGGTGTTCCTGATACGAACTTCAGGAAAGGATTTTGCACTTGTGCAGACCGGGCGAGCAGAATAAGAACCAGGTACGTGGGTTTTTCCAAGTTCTGTGTTTCAGTCCTGTTGGATGGTTGAGATCTGTGCAGGGTCTGTACTTCTGCCTTATTCAAACTGTTTGTCAGATGCCAGAACCTTCGATCTTTACTTTGATACATTTCCACACTTATTACTGCCTCGCAACCCCATAGGAAATAGCAGTGCCCCACTCCTTTTCCTCTTTACACTACTGTTTAGCCATAGCACTTACCACTCACCACGTGACATGCCAGACGTTTGTTTATACACACACACATCCATGAATGTAAACTCTCTAACCTAACGGCAGGGCCTCGGTTTTTGCTGCGGTGCCCCCCTCCCCCGGGCACCTAAAATAGTGCCCAGAATAAAGTAGGGCCTAAAAAAAAAGTTGATATTGAATTAATGAATTAGTTTGACCATTCTGAAACTATCCCCAAGAACATTTTGTAAAATTGATTAAGGGGGCGGAAAAAATCCAACTAGGCTTACAGCTGCTGTTATTAAGCCAGCTTGCCGTATGGCCGCCTTTCTTGTAGCTGGTTGCTACTTACTACCCCAGGAGAATGTGGCCTTTGTCACAAGACTCTTCATTCTTTTTCTGCTCTATAGATAAAATCTAAGACATTATGAGAAGATAAGCTTTCTAGTTGCATTGCTTCTTTAGATCCCGCATACCAACAAAACTAAGGATGCCAGCTTGTCTGGAAGGCCCAATAAAAAGCTGATTCATGGAGGAATGCAATTGTCACATCCTAATGATTTCATCTCCCTTACCCTAACGAATCCATAACCCCAAATTTTCCAGCCCCTCACCCTCCACAAATCCCCTTAAAAACCTTTGCCTAGAACCCCTTGATGAAATGGATTGAAGCTTGAGAACTCTTCCTGTTTCCTGGCTTGTAACTTGTGATTATTAAAACTCTTTGTCTGCTGCAAGCCTGCTGTCGGAATATTGGTCTGTTCCTGCACAGCGGGCATAGGAACCTGGCAGTCCTGTAACAATTCAACAACTTAGAGGTTCACTGCTGGAGATCCCTGCCTTCAGTTTCCTTACAATCTTCATCTTATGTGAGCCTACAGTAATTCCTGACATTGCTTTCACCTGGTGGTATGCCCGCTTGCACTGATTCACACCCACTAGCAAGAGCCGATTGTTAAATGTTCAGTGATTTTGTGAGCTAGTTTTTAAATACAGCCACTCAAAAATTATATTAAAAGCAAAAGTAAAAATACGCAAAATTCATCACTTCCTAATTATTTTACATTTTACTATTATCTATGCTCTTCAGGTTATTTACATGCATTTTATCTATATGGTGGAAATTCAATATAATGTTATACTACTGCACATCTTCCAACTCCCCTTTTGATGATGTCACGTTGGCCATGGTGAGAGCATTTACACCATGGAAATCAGTAAACACCACAAATCAGGCCCTTACCCTCCAACCCACTCCCCTAGAAGTCAGTTGTTCAACATGTACCAGCTCATCACTGTTTCTACTGCATGTTCCCATGGCATCCAGCTATTAATATATATCAGTCTATTTATGGTATTTGTTGAATTACATTTCAATTGTTAATTTTCTGTCTCAACTAGACTGTGAGCTCCTGGTTGACAAGGGCTATATTGATATCTGTGTTCAAAGCACAGCACTAAATACATAATAGCTGTTTGATAAATATTTGTTGAATGACATAGAGCATTTAACTACTTTAAACAGAAAGGTAAACCACAAAACAACAAGAACTTAGCTTACTTTCTAAATGACTATTTTTCAAACTTTTGGAAAGTTGAGTTCTTATTCTCAAAATGCAACTATTTTTGCAACTTCTTTGGAAAAGCCTTCAAAGCTGCTTTGTCAATCACATGCAAAATGTGCAAAAATCCCAAAATTAATGTCATTACTGAATGGACATGCCAGGTTTTTAAGCTAGCTTGTTCTCTCACCTTCTTCACCATCTTACTTCAGAAAAATGTTTGCCTGTTTCCAAAAATTAGTCATTGTCAAGATATGCACTCATTAAAGGTATTCAAAAGATACCAGCTTTGGAAGCAATTTCAAGAGAAGTATTCTAAAATTACTTTCATCCATTCACTCACCCAACAAGTATTTATCCATATCCCCATTTTACAGATGAGGAAAGCAAAGCTCAAGAAGTTTGAGTAATGTATTTAAGGTTATACAACGAGTGACACTAGCAGAATTCAAACCTGTGTGTTCTGGACCTATTTTAAATGATGCTATCTATTAAAAATAGTATGTAATTATTATTTTAAAGTAGTAGTTTGTAACTACTATTTTAAAATAGTATGTAATTACTATTTTTAATAATATTATGTAATTACTATTTTTCATAGGGCAACGTCAGAATAACCTCATGGTCTTTACAAGATGAAGCATCATTTAAAATAGGTCCAGAACACAAAGGTTTAAATTCTGCTAGTGTCACTAGTTGTATAACCTTAAATACATTACTCAAACTTCCTGAGCTTTGCTTTCCTTATCTGTAAAATGGAGATATGGAAGAGGCAGTTATGATGATTAAATGAGAGGTAATTGCTCAATGACATCTTCCCCTAGATAGACTGACTATACAAATGGACAATGGCCAGATCATATGTGATAACAGAACTCCCACCCACAACCTCTCTAGCAACTAGCCTTCCAAACCACCACCTCTGCAGCAATCAGCCAAGAATGGTTAAGACTTGGGCAATGACTGCCAGCTTCCCTCTTTTATTACTCGCTTCTAACTTAAGACCAACCAGAGAAAGCTAAATATCCTCCTTAAACAAATTATGTAAGATGCCTTGTTTCTAATTAGCCATCCTCTAGCTTCTCCTTGCCAACACCTCCAATTGGCACACCTGAATTCTTCCCTGTACCTGAATCTTTCACTATAAAGCTTTCCCACTCCCCTGCCTGCCTTTGAGAGTCTTGACAAATGCAAATGATGGTGACTGACTCCCTTCTCTAGCAAGTTCTGAATTTCCAGTTTTCCCGGAGACTTCACTGAGACATGATCTGTGCTGTCCATGGCGGTGGACCTCAGCCTTTGGCCACTTGTGGTGCCCACAGGGGCTCCTTGTGCCTTGTTGCTTATGGCTTGTCAAGTCCATGCCAACATGGTAAGTCAGTGCTGTCTTGGAACTCCTCCCTGTTTGCCTTGAGTTCCTAAGCCATTCATTTGAAGTTTGGTACTCAGATTTTGTTACTGGTTCCTATTTGCATCCTTAGTGGAATCAGGCAATTCCTTTTCATCCTTTGTGCTGTCCTTTGTACTTCTATTTTGTGTTGTGCTATCTAAAAGTGTTGTTTTCCATAAGAAAGAGAATCATAGGGTAGAACATGGCCATGGGCCCTACAACCCTGTTGTTTAAGCCAGTTTCACAGACCGATGAGTTTGCAGTTCTCACCAGACTACATCCATTTGGACAAATTTTGTTGTGGGTCACCAATAAAACTAGATGAAGTTCTCCCTTCATCTTGATTTTTTGTTCTGAGGGCTTGCTTTTGATCCAAAGAAAGAGGTCATTCTGATATTCTGTCTGCCAGGGGGCACAGATTGTTCGGTCTGTGTTCAAAAGGGGCAAAAATCAGGCTGGGGGCTGAGACAGCATAAGCACGAGCATAACTTTCAACACAGTAGCCAGCGTTCATGGGGTGCTCTAAGTCTAAATCCTCTCCACCAGGAAAAACTTCTTCTTATACATACTCTCATTACAATCCTAATGCTTGTGCCTATCTCTCTAAGTGGCATAACTTCAGCAATGAGGAGTTGGGCCTTCAGTGGCCACTCTGGGAAACACTTGACAAAATTTTTTATTTGATGGGCAAGAAAAGAAAGGGAATTAAGATTTCTTGGGTCTGATGGGCAAGTTTTTGAGTGGTACACAGAGGCCTCCAAAGGAAATTCTGATTCAAGAATTATTCCACTAAAAGATGCTTTGGCTAAAGCTAACAAGCAATTTGACATCTTAAGCAACAACAAACTAGACTCATTTCCTAGTAAATCTTCCCCTTTGGGTTAGCTCCCTATATCCAGATGTCCCTCTTATCCCTTAGCCTTCTGATATCTCTCTTTCTTCACTTCCATCAACTCCCCCCTTCTCTTCCTCTTGTCCAGGACTCCTGCATTTTCCCAGCAACTCTCCTAAAACTCTAAAATGTCAATTGCTTCTAAAGATCCCTCTCCCCTCAAAAGCCAGGTATGCAGGCAACTGCAGAATTTAAACTTTTGCACCAAGATGAATTAAGAGCAATAATCAAGCATTTTTCTACTTCCAAATAAGACCAGCAACTATTTATAGAAGAATTTAGGATTCATTTGAATGCATATGATTCAGGGTTACCTAACCTAAATATATCAATGTATACATATATTGGCCAGATCCTCAGGTGTTAAATCTTGGATTTAAAGAAAAGCTGATTGGACTGACATGAGAAGGGATCTACAAGGATCGCTTTTTCCCCAATAAACTTAAGAGTCTGAAAAAAAAAAGCCCTGAAAAGTAGAACACAGCCTCCTGAAAGCAACATCCCAAATGTTTTCTATAAATATCTGTTGTACCATAATTCAATAATGCAAACACAGACAAGATGAAACTACAGGAGATTTTCAGGATAGACTATAATATACCTCCTGACAATATTCAGGAGTTAACAACGGTGCCAGTGTAACAGCAGCCCTTTCATCTTATTTTGTCAATGGAGTTAAAACCGAAACTAGAAGGCTAATTCAAAAGTAGAAATTAGAATGGAAAATAGCTCTTTACCTGAACTAAACACCTGTCAGAACATTTTGAAAGGGCTTTAGAATAAAAATGACACAAGGCCCAAAATAAACTATGGTCTTACAGATCAAACAGCTAGGTGGCCCTCTTCCCACCAGCCATTTTGACAAGGACACTTACAGATATTGTAAACCAGGAAAAAAGATTGTCCTATCTTATAAAAGAAAAACCAAGACAAAAAAAAAAAAATCCCTCAATTCCAATCAATGAGAGTGCTCTCAGAAGAAGAAAAATGCTCCCAATATCCTGCCTTGCCCTTATCTCTCAAGTGAATTAACTATATAGATGATGGTATTGTCTGAATGTGGTCCCCAGAATCTATATGTTAGAAACTTAATCCCCAAGGCAAATGTGTTGGGGGATGGGGACTAATGGGAGATATTTAGGTCATGAGGGTTCTACCTCAGGGATGAATTAATGCAACTATAAAAATAACTTGCAGGAGTTAAGTTCATTCTTTCTGCTCTTCTGCCATGTGAGGACACAACATTTGCCCCCACTTGCCCTTCCACCTTCTGCCATGTGAGTTCCATAGCAAGAAGGCCCCCAACAGACACCAGATACCAGCGCCTTGATCTTGGACGTTCCAGCCTCCAGAACCATGAGAAATACATTTGTGTTCTTTATAAATTACCCAGTATTCTGTTATAGCAGCATAAATGAATGAAGACAGATGGTCAATCTCATCAATTCCTGGTAGGTACATCTGCTGCTCTTTCTGCATTAGACTTCACCACCTTTGCTGAGCCTCCTCCTCAGAGTAAGCATACACACAAGTGGTAGGTCTCTCAAATAACCCACAGGTTTTTTCAATCTCCCAGCCCTTAATTGTAACCCGTTGAGTGAAAACATCCCTTCCTGGTCTGTGAAACTACCCCTGCAAATTTAATAGCCTCCTCTTTGCAAATGGAATCGTAATATTAAATGTGCAAGAGAGGAATTGTTTCTTAAAGTTCCAGAAGACTCATCTATTCATAATCAAGTTGTGCCTACTGTGGATATACCTTTGTCTCCTCCATTATGTCTGATGGATACCCCCACATGAAGGTCTTCACACTGTACCTGACATTTTGTGGCCTTAAAAGTCCACAGACATAGAAAAAAATAACTGGAGTAGAAACTGAAGAGAAGATAGGTTGTACCAAACTGTTACCTAATCATCCCCAATATCCCTTGAAGACAGAGCAAAGGAAGATTTTAAAGCTACCTTTGAAGGCCTTATATCTAATAGTCTTTTCATACCCTGCACTAGCGTTTGTAACACTCTAGTCTTGCCAGTAAAGAAACCAAATGTGTGAGCATATCAACTTTGCAAGACCTCAGGATAATCAACAGATTTTTGTTCCTTGCTTCCCAGTAGTACCTAACTCAGATACCATCTTGGCATCAATTCTACCTGAAGCCACTTGCTTCACTGTAGTGTGCTTTTGCTCTGCCTTTTTATTTATTTATTTATTTATTTATTTATTTATTTATTTTGGATGTGCCTCTAGACCATTTCTAGGACAGTCAATACCTTTTAGCTTTCACCTGGAGAAGATAACAATATACCTGGACAATCATGGGTTTTGTTGAAGCCCCCTCCTGTTTTTCCCAGTTCCTCAAACGGTTCTTAAAAGATCTGAATTTCTCTTGTGATTCAGTTCTGATATCATATGTAGATGATCTATTTTATTCAGAGAACAAGAAAACTTGTAAAAGTGTTCCATTTACTTGCTCTCAGCCTTAACAGAAAAGGAACAAAGTTTCAACAGAAACATTTCAACTTTTCCAAAGTACAATCCATTAGTTAGGATATGGTATGTCTAAGGAGGGAAGAACATTCTCTCATTAGGCAAAAGATTATCCAAACTTATTTTAGACCTCTCACTAAATGACAGTTGATAGAACTTCTAGGTTTAACTAGATATTGCATACAAATTTTCTGAGATTGTGATATTCTTTTATGAATTGACTCAGATCTCAGGAAGAGACTTTTTCTTCTGGGAACCCAAACTTGGAATAGGCTTTCTGCAATCCGAAGAAAGTTCTTCAACAGCTTCTTTCACTGGTCATCTATAACTACAAAAATCCCTTTGGTCTATTTATGTATAAACTATATGGATAAGCCCTTGGGGTTTTAATTCAACTTGATGGGAACCATCAAAACTCATGACTTACTATATATAGCCTTACCTTTGATCTGGTTGCAAAGGCTTTCCTGTCTTATCTATGTCGAAAGCTGCAATTAAGAAAAAAACAAAAATTACTTATCCATACTTAGGCTGAAATAGTTCTAGATTCCCCACTTGATCTCATGGTCCCTCATATAGTACTGACATTACCACTGACTGAAAACACACAACACTTTTCAGCCAGCTGATTAACTTCTTAGGATATTGCTACTCTCTTCCTCTCACATTACCATTCACTACTGCAGCACCCTGAATCCTGCCACTCTTCTGCCCCTAACCAGAAAGGGAGCCTCACAATAGTCTCACCTTAGCTAGGAAACTTTATGTATTCATATTTTTCAGAGACTCCCACTGAGAACCTGACCTAATACTATTTGTTAATGGGTCATACCTCAAAACTGAAACTGGCTGAGGTGGGAGGATTGCTTGAACCCAGAAGTTCAAGACCAGCCTGAGCAACATAGCGAAATCTTGTCTCTACAAAAAGAAAAAAAATTCGCCATGTAAGGTGGTGCATGTCTATAGTTTCAACTACTCACAAAGCTGGGGCAGGAGGATCTCTTGAATCTAGGAGGTCAAGGCTGCAGTGAGCCGTGATTATGCCACTGCACTCCAGCCTGAGTGACAGGGCAAGATCCCATCTCAAAAACAAAAACTGAAACTGCAGGTTATCAAGCAGGTTAGGGTATCACTAATTTCTCTTTAGAATATAGTGTTCTCTACCAGGGTAAAACTCAGCACAAATGCCAGAACATAATGCATGTATTACACCTTTTCAATTAATTGAAGACCAGAGAATAAACAAATGTACAGAAAGCAAATATGCTTTTGGAAGAGTACATGACTTTGAGATGCTTTGAGGAAAAAAAAAAAGGGGGAGTTTCTCATCTCTGCCGAAACTCCCAAAACAATAGACAACAAGTTAATGAGCTTTTTGATGCACTCTTGTTTCTTCGAGTGGTGGTCACTATAATGTAAAGGCTCGTGCAAAAAGAGAAAATATGAAAGGTAAAGGAAATGCTCTAGCAGATCATTGTGACAAACAAGCAGACTTAACCAGTGTATGATCCTATCTGACCCCTCAGAGGATAAATCTCTGGAGGTATCCAAAGAGACAATTATAAAATATCAATGTTGGCGGGCGCGGTGGCTCATGCCTATAATCCTAGCACTTTGGGAGGCTGAGACAGGTGGATCACCTGAGGTCAGGAGTTCGAAACCAGCCTGGCCAACATGGTAAAACCCTGTCTCTACTAAAAATACAAAAATTAGCCAGGTGTAGTGGCAGGCACCTTTAATCCCAGCTACTCAGAAGGCTGAGGCAGGAGAATCACTTAAACCTGGGAGGCGGAGGTTGCAGTGAGCTGAGATCGCACCACTTCACTCCAGCCTGGGTGAAAGAGTGAAACTCCATCTCAAAAATAAAATATCAATGTTTAGGCCAAACCTTTGAAAAGGAAGAATGAAAAACATCTGTTTGCATCATCACTGGAATTCCCAAGACAGTGGTTTGGTGACATCAGATGACTTCAAATGGAAGTTAGCTAAATTTCTCCAGAAAACTGCTCATCATGGGACAGACAAATTGCCTACTCCCTTATATGGACATTAGTTGGGAAACTTGAAAAAGACAGCTGAGGTTATTTTGGGGTCATGTGTCAACCTGTTGACACATAATCCTGAAAAATCTGTAAAGGTGGGACATGGCCAAGAACCAAAGCCTCAACACCCTTTTGCACACCTTCAGATAGATTTTTAAAATGTTTTTATTGTATGTCTGTTTTCAGAGTAGACTGCAGCATTTTTCTGCCAAAAAGCTACAGTCATTACAGTCTTTCAAAAGCTGCGTGGTTTTATGTTTCCAACCTGGGGCATAACAACTTTTATATCAAATGACTAAAGCAAACACTTTATGGGAACTATTATAAAATAACACTTTTATAAAATAACTACCCCTTACTCACAGCTACACTATCCTTACCACCCACAATCTTCTAGACAGATTTAAAAAACCAATAGCATCCTTAAATTTAAATTAGCAAAACTTTCAGAAATCTTTGAGCTCCCTTGACCAAAGCTACTCCCACTTTCACTAGCTTTTATGGTTACAGGGTTCATTATTCCCTTGGGAATATATTCCCATAAGAACTGGGAACTACAAGACCCATGCATTGAGATATTTCACTTTAGATAATAGACTCTGTCCTACTGCACACAAAAATGACAAAATATTTCAAGGAACTCATGGACCATACCCAGTTCTATCACCAAGATCATTATGCCAGTATCCCCACAACGTCTTCCTAAACAGCCTCTTCGTGATCTTCAACAGGAAATTTTATGTATTTGGAAGTGATAACAGAAAAAAACTGTTCTTGAACCTCATCGAAAGTAGCCTTATCTAGCAGTGTTAATAGCAAACACAACAATGAAACTCCAGGAAATCAATCCCTGGGTACACATTTCACAACTAAAGAAGCAATTCAGAATGCTATACAATTGAAATGCTAATCTAAAAAGATGCTTCAACCTGAGGATGCTTAGAGATCCTCTAGAAGTAGACAGTCTTCTAAAGTTGGTAGCTGACCCTCGGAACCCAAGACCTTCAGAAGAAGTTGATGACTTAAAGTAGTGGACAGCTTCCTGCCAAGACATTGGACCAAGATCTGTAATTCCTGTTTTGTTTTTTACCTGCTTACTTATAATCATTCTTCCCATTTTATACAGAACCCTGGCTTTGTCCTCCCCTTATGGCCCCTTTTCCTTTTTTTTTTTTTTGAGACAGGGTTTTGCTCTGTCACCCAGACTGGACCACAGTAGCACTATCTCGGCTCATTGCCGCCTTGACCTCCCGGGCTCAAATGATCCTCTTGCCTCAGCCCCCCGAGTAGCTGGGACTACAGGTGTGTGCCATCACCCCTGGCTGATTTTTGCATGTTTTTATGGAGATGGGGTTTCACCATGTTGGCCAGGCTGGTCTCAAATTCCTCGGCTCAACTGATCTGCCTGCCTCAGCCCCCCAAAGTGCTGGAATTACAGGCATGAACCACTGCGACTACCCCCACTTTTCCTTTTATTCTCTCCTTAGTATAATTGTAAGCTCAAAACATACTTATCATAATGCCATTCTTTGGTTATTCCACGCAGTAGCCACTTCCCTCAATTTTACTCACTGTTGGATATGGCTTCCATTACCACACCTCCATGATAAAAATCTCAGAACTCTAACGCTAATCTCATTAAACAAGACATAGGGAATTATTTAAAAAATGATGTTTGCACAAATTTACAAGAAAAAAACAACCCCATCAAAAAGTGGGCAGAGGACATGAACAGACACTTCTCAAAAGAAGACATTTATGCAGCCAAAAAACACATGAAGAAATGCTCCTCATCACTGGCCATCAGAGAAATGCAAATCAAAACCACAGTGAGATACCATCTCACACCAGTTAGAATGGCCATCATTAAAAAATCAGGAAACAACAGGTGCTGGAGAGGATGTGGAGAAATAGGAACACTTTTACACTGTTGGTGGGACTGTAAACTAGTTCAACCATTGTGGAAGTCAGTGTGGCGATTCCTCAGGGATCTAGAACTAGAAATACCATTTGACCCAGCCATCCCATTACTGGGTATATACCCAAAGGACTATAAATCATGCTGCTATAAAGACACATGCACACGTATGTTTATTGCGGCACTATTCACAATAGCAAAGAGTTGGAACCAACCCAAATGTCCAAGAACGATAGACTGGATTAAGAAAATGTGGCACATATACACCATGGAATACTATGCAGCCATAAAAAATGATGAGTTCGTGTCCTTTGTAGGGACATGGATGAAACTGGAAAACATCATTCTCAGTAAACTATCGCAAGGACAAAAAACCAAACACCGCATGTTCTCACTCATAGGTGGGAATTGAACAATGAGAACTCATGGACACAGGAAGGGGAACATCACGCTCCGGGGACTGTTGTGGGGTGGGGGGAGGGGGGAGGGACAGCATTAGGAGATACACCTAATGCTAAATGACGAGTTAATGGGTGCAGGAAATCAACATGGCACATGGATACATATGTAACAAACCTGCACATTGTGCACATGTACCCTAAAACCCTAAAGTATAATAAAAAAAAAAAAAAATTGATAAAAAAAAAAAAAAAAAGATGTTTGCAGGCCGGGCACATTGGCTCACGCCTGTAATCCCAGCACTTTGGGAGGCCGAGGCAAGCAGATCACAAGGTCAGGAGATCAAGACCATCCTGGCTAACACGGTAAAACCCTGTCTCTGCTAAAAATACAAAAAATTAGCTGGGCGTGGTGGCTAGTGCCTGTAGTCCCAGCTACTCGGGAGGCTGAGGCAGGAGAATAGTGTGAACCCGGGAGGCGGAGCTTGCAGTGAGCCGAGATTGCGCCACCGCACTCTAGCCTGGGCAACAGAGCGAGACTCTGTCTCCAAAAAAAAAAAAAAAAAAATGATGTTTCCAATTGTAATTACATGGACAATTGTAATTAAATGGTCTTCAGGAAATCAACCTGCAACTGTGCTAGTGTCTCCTCCCTGAACAAGAACCAATTTTTATAATCTATTGTTCAGGCCCTAGGTATTTCTAAATTTGAATTCAGTAACCTTAATATGGTGATTGGCCACATACTGGAAGAGGCCAATTGAGATCCAAGTATGTATCTCAGCTAGCACAAGGCCTTGGTCCAACCTTGTATCATGAGCAACTCCTTTTCTCTTGTATCTCCATGCACCCCTACGAGATACTACTTCCTTGATGGCCGGGATACCTGGTCCTGTTTGCCTCCAACTAACACCTCATACACTATAGGAGTGGCATTCCAAGTGGTATTGTCTGTACATAGAGACTTTAATTCTATAAGTCACCAAGACTGGAAATCCTGACTCACATGAACTCCAAGACAAAGCCCCTTGTGATTATTCAGGCACTTTCCCCTGGGGAGTTAATGGCTCATTGTTCATGCTGGTCACAATGATGAGAATCACCCTAATAGAGAAAAACTGTAAGAAAAGTATCACTAGCTGAAGAATTATCAATGATGCTGCCCCTGCACTAAATGGAATACAGATCAGTTGCAATTCCTTAGCGTGAGTAGTGATCGACAATCATACTGCTCTAGATTCCTTGTTGGCCAGTCACAGTGGAATATTTGCCATTGTCTTGCTGTACTTGGATCAACGAAAAAGGCAACATAGAAAAGGCTGTATGTCACCTTAAAGAAAAAGCTACTTGGCTTTCTTAAGCTGACCATCATAGCCTATGATTTTGTTCTCTTTGCCTGAGTTGGGGAATGAGGTTCCTGGTTCTGAAGCATCTTAAAAGAACTATTACCTGTTCTTGTTTTCATCATAATTGTCATAATCCTGGTCCTTTGCATTCTATACAGAGTCTTAAATTCTTCTGTACAGGCACCCTCTTACCAGATTATCACCATAATGGTAAAACACAAAAAAGTCCAAAAGATCTCACAATAAGATTGATTGTGGAGGCAACTAAACAATCCCCAAGATCTGGAGATCTGGATCACTAGCCTTCCTTCAACTGGTCAAACTCTTGCAAGTAAGAGAGTGGCCAAAACGGAGACTGAGGGACTGAATATACAGGTGAGCAATAGCCAGGCGATATGACAACAGAACTCTGACCCATACCCTCTGCAGCAACCAGCTCAGGAAGCCAAACCATACTCTGCAGTGATCATCCCCAAACAGTTAGAACTTGGCCTGTAACCATCAGCTTCCCTTTATTTCACCTCCACTTCCAATTCAGGACCAACCAAAGAAAGCCAAATGTGCTCCCCAAACCAATTGCATAGGATGCCCCATTTCTAGTTAACCTGCCTCCAGCTTCTCGGTGCCAACAGCCTCCATATGGTACATACCTAATCCTTTCATTTTTTCTGTGATAAAGTTTCTCCACTCCCCTTGTCCTCATTGTCTTTGAGTTTCTGCCAAATATAAATGACAATGACTGACCCCCTTGCTATAGCAAGTTCTGAATAAACAGCCTCTAGCTGCTCTCATTTATATGGTCTTCATGTATTTCTGCACCTTCCATAAAATTAAAAGTAACCAAGGCTGGCCACAGTGGCTCACAAAGTAATTCCAGCACTTTGGGAGGCCTAGGTAGGCAGATCGCTTGAGTTCAGGAGTTCAAGACCAGCCTAGGCAACATGGTGAAAGCCCATCTCTGCCAAAAATACAAAAATTAGCTGGGCATGATGGCACGTGTCTGTGATCCCAGCTACTTAGGAGGCTGGGGCAGGAGGATCACTTGAGCCTGGGAGGCAGAGGTTACAGTGAGCCAAAATCTTGCTACCACACTCCAGCCTGGGCAACAGAGTGAGACTCCATCTCAAAAGAAAAAAAAGTAACCAAAAGCCAAAATGCATTGATTGTGTATATAGCTAGAGGATCTCTCTCTAGTAGATTGAGAGTGACAAAGGAAAAATATCAATCAATATAAATGTATTAACATCATATGTGCCAAACCCTGGTTTACGTACTGAGGCTAAGGTGTTAGGTGCTGAAAAGTACAAGACATACCTTTCCTTCAAGTATTATTATTTATTTGAAAAAGCATAAACATTACAAGATAACTAACACTACAAGCTAACATATATTAAGTAGCTTGCAGAAGTCCCTGTGCCACTGGCCTAAAATGATCAAAAGTGGCTTCATTAAATAAGGGGCACATAAGCCAAAACTTCGGGGATTAGCTCAGTAGAGACAAGGGGAAATCAACACTTCAAAGGAGGAAATGATTTCAGTTTAGAATCAGAAATAAAGATGTATTTCACAAAGATATGAGTCTAGCTGGTTGGTCTTAAATCATAGGAGGGAAAGCTACAAAGTAAAACTAGAGCCTTATGTCAAAAGGCTTCCCTTGCCAATCTGAAGAATCTAGATTTTCTCTGTAAGCCCTGAATTTTCACCTGAGCTTTTCCTCCCATTCCCCCGTGGATGTCCTCCAGTCACTTAGGCTACTTACAGTCAACAAATACTCTACTGTACCCTCAAATCTGAATCGAAAGATAGCTAGAAGAAACTATCCAGAATAAAGCATGGCACTTAAAAACCAAGATGAAAATATAGAAGAGAGTATAAGAGAATAAAAAACATGGAACACAGACGAAACAATGGAAGCCAGAAGGCAATGAAATAATAAAAGTGCTGAAATAAATAACTGCCAATTTAGAATTCTCTATGCTGGGACACATCTTGCACAAATGAAAAAAAAAAAAACCATGCTTTCAAAGCATGGAAAGGTGTATGATATGGTCTGAATGTTGGTGTCACCCCAAAATTTATAGGTTGAACTCCTAACCATCAGTGCCTTAGAGTGTGACTATATATAGAGATAGGGCCTTTAAAGAGGTAATTACGGTAAAATGAGGTCCCAAGCGTGAGTTCCTAATCCAGTATAACTGGTGTCTTTATAAGAAGAGATTAGGACACAGACACACACAAAGGGAAGACCACAAAGACAGAAAGAGAAGATGTCCATCTACAAGCCAAGGAGAGAGGCCTCAGAAGAAGTCAAACCTGCTGATACCTTGATTTCAGACTAGTCTCTAGAACTATGAAGAAATGAATTTCTGTTGTTTAAGCCATCCAGTCTTGTTATGGCAGCCCTAGCAAATTAATACACAGACAAACTCCAATTGAAAAATGTTCTAGAGTGTTACAGCTCTTCGGGATTTGTCTAGCGGGCTTTCCAGTTTATGCTGAAGAGCCCCTAAAAAAAAAATGATAATTTTTAAAAGCTCTAGAAAATACCTGGCTATTTATACCTGACTAGTATATCTCAAAACTGTCATAGTCATGGAAAACAAGAAAAGACTGAGAAAGTATTACAGACCAAAGGAAACTAATGAGACATGATAACTAAATGTAATGCGGTATCCTGGATTGGATCCTGCAACAGAAAGAAAATATGAGTGGAGAAATACAAATAAAATCTGAAGCGTGTTCAAGAGTATGTAACTATGTTGATTTCTCAGTTTTGACAAATGTATTACGGTAAATATGATGTTAACATTAGAAAAAAAAAGTGAGTAAAGGATATATGGGAATCCTCCGCCCTATCTCTGCAAATCAAAAAATATTTCAAGATAAAAAGGTAGAGACATTTTCAGGCAAAAACAGAATTTTCAGCAGCAGAACTCGACTAAAAGAAATACCAAAGAGCATCCTTAACGCAAAAGAAAAATGGTTCCAGATGAAATATCAAAATATCGAAGGCCAGGCACTGTGGCCCATGCCTGTAATCCCAGCAGTTTGGGAGGCCGAGGTGGGTGGATCATTTGAGCCCAGGAGTTCGAGACCAGCCTGGGCAACATGGCTAAACCCCATCTCTACACAAAATACAAAAATGCCAAGCATGGTGGTGCACCTCTGTGGTCCCAGCTACTTGGGAGGTTGAGGTGGGAGGATTGCTTGAGCCCAGGAGGTTGGGGCTGCAGTGAGCCATGATTGTGCCACTGCACTCCAGCCTGGTTGACAGAGTGAGGACTGTCTCAAAAAAAAAAAAAAAAAAAACACCAAGATATCAACCATGCAGGATGGGATAAAGAACAATAAAAATGGTAAGTAAATATGTGGGTGAGGCCGGGCGCAGTGGCTCACACCTGTAATCCCAGCACTTTGGGCAGCCAAGGTGGGTGGGTCACTTGAGGTCAGGAGTTCGAGACCAGCCTGACCAACATGGTGAAACCCCATCTCTACTAAAAATACAACAATTAGCTGGATGTGGTAGTGGATGCCTATGGTCCCAGCTACTTGGAAGGCTGAGGCAGGAGAATTGATTGAACCTGGGAGGTGGAGGTTGCAGTGGGCCGAGATGGCACCACTGCACTCCAGCCTGGGTGACAGAGCAAGACTCCATCTAAAATATATATATATATATATGTTAAATAAATAAGTGGGTGAATCTAGATTAATATCATCTATATAAAAATTACAATAAAGTGTTGTAGGGTTTAAAATATGGAGAAAGAACATTATTGGCATTTAAGTAGAGAGGAGGTAAAGAAAGTAAAGTGTTCTAAAGGCTTTCTAATCATAGAGTGGCTCGTAGAGCTTACTAGAAGGCAGAATCTCAGAACTATCATTGAATCAGAATTTCTATTTTAACAAAATCCTCTATGATTCATATGCATATTAAGGTTTGGGAAGTATTGTTCCCAAAAGGTGTGTATCATCTGAAAAGGGAGTAAAAGAACCAATTGATATTAGATTTTTGCATATTTAGAATTTATTTTGTAGTCTCTATGGTAACCATTCAAGGAATGCTAAAAGATTGCATAATTTTCAAACACAGGGAAAGTGAAAAAGTAAAAAATAATCAGCTCAAAATAAAGCAAGGAAAGAAAGAAAAAGAAACAGAACAGGTTGAATACATAGAAACCAAATATAAGTAAGCAAATATCCATATTAGAAGACAATGATTATCCAACTAGATTTTTAAAAACAAAAACAATTACATATGCAAGATGATGTTTATATTTCCATGTAAATGTGTATAGCAATTTACAATTTATAGTTTTTCACATACACTAAGGCTGAGAAACATTAAGACTAGGTTATTAATAACCTGAAGAGCAGTGGGTTGTTATATTAAGATCTTCTACAAAGTAACATACAAATCCCAGGATGATACCAATCTAGTAAATCACTTATACTCTTTAAAATGACCGGGTGCGGTGGCTCACGCCTGTAATCCCAACACTTTGGGAGGCCGAGGTAGGTGAATCACCTGAGGTCAGGAGTTCGAGACCAGCCTGGCCCACATGGTGAAACCCTGTCTCTACTAAAAATACAAAAAAGTATCCAGGCGTGGTGGTGGGTGCCTGTAATCTCAGCTACTCGGGAAGCTGGGGCAGGAGAATCACTTGAACCCCAGGAGGTGGAGGTTGCAGTGAGCCGAGATCATGCCATTGCACTCCAGGCTGGGTGACGAGCAAGACTCTTGTCTCAAAAAAAAAAAAAGTCTTTAATAAAACTATGGGGAAAAAAATTTTTATTACATACTGTTTTAACCAGGAATGTATCTAAAACAAAAGGCTACAGAAATATTGAAAATTGAAAGTAAAATAATGGAAAAAGCTATAACATGCAAATACTAACAAAAAGAAAGCTGACAAATTATTAATTTTAGACAAAGTAGACTTTAAATGACATTACTAACCATGAAAAATACTACATAATGATAAAAGGTTTAATTTACCATTATCAATTATTGTATGAGAAGATATAATAATTCTAAATTTGTATACACTTAATAATATAGTTCCAAAATACATAAAGCAAAAAATGAAGAATGTAAAAGGAAGAATAGACAAATCTGCAATCATAGTGGAATTTTATGACACCTTTTAGAAACTGATAGAATATGTTAATGGAAAAAATTAGTAAAGATATAGAAATACCATGTTTAACAAACTTGACCTAATATACATTCCTAGAACACTGTACTCAATAACTGCAGAGTGAATATTCTTTTCAAGCTCGTAGGGAATATGTACCAGAATTAACTATACGCTGGTTCATAACATAAAACAAGTCACAACAAATTTCAAAGCAGTGAAATCATGCAAAGTACATCCTCTGACACAATGCACCTAAGCTAGAAATCAGTAACACAAACAAGGCTTATTTAGAAATTAAGCAATATTCTAAATAATCCATACATCATAGAAAATGTTACAATAAAAATTATAAAGTATTTTCAGTGGAATGATAATGAAAATGCCACACATCAAGACTTATGAGAGGCAACCAAAATCATGCTTGTGGGAAACATAATCTTAAAAGCATGTAACAGAAAAGAAAAAAACAGCTAAACATTTATGAGTTAAAATTTTAATCTCAAGAGTTGGTAAAATAATGGAAAATATATACTGGGAAGTTTTTAAAAGAATGGAAAATAAACCTAAAGGAAATTAAAGAAAACAATAATAAAGATAAGATCAGAAGTTAGGAAATAGAAAATGTCTCAGTCCGTTAGAGGCTGCTATCACAATATATTATAAACTGAGTGGCTTCTGAACAACAGAAATGTATTTCTTACTGTTACGGAGGCTAAGAAGTCCAAGATCAAGGCCCTGGCAGATTCAGTGTCTGATGAAGGCCACTTCCTGGTTTATAAAAGACCATCTTCTCTCTGTATCCTCACATGGCAGAAAGGGAGGGGAATCTCTCTGGGGTCTCTTTTCTAAGGGCACTAAACCCATTCATGAGAGTTCAGCCCTAATGACCTGCTCACCTCTCAAAGGCTCCACCCCCTAATATCATCACTTTGGAGGTTAGGGGTTAGGATTTCTTTTTTTTTTTTTTTTTTTTTGATTCAGAATCTCTCACTGTTGCCTGGGTTGGAGTGCATACACCATATTGGTGTTAGGATTCCTCACTGCTGAGCCCCAAACAGCATCTGAAAAAGCAGAGGGCGTCATTAACTCCTCTGCTTCACTACCACTCACATCTCAGCTATCAGCAAATCTCATGTCCCCCACCTCCCCCTCTCCACTCCCCACCACCTAGTCCAGGCTTCTGTCTGCTCCCCTTGGACAGGTGCAGTGGCCTCTGCATCCTCTTTGCCATCATCCCCTCATTCCAGTCCACTCCTCACTCAGTCATGAGAATTCCTTAAGTAGACATCTTCCTCCCCTGCTTGGAACCCTTCAACGGTTCCCATCACACTGAGCATATGATTGCAACACCTTTCCTTGACCTATAAGGCCCTGTAAGGTCTGGCCCCACTGCTTTCGAGGATCAGCCTCCCTCTGGCCAGTGGGCTTCCACCCTGTGCACCTCCTTGCAGACCTGAAATACACCAGCCTTTTCTTTTCCCACCTCACACCTTCCCACATGCTGTGCCTTCTGCCCCAAATGTTCTCTTCATTTTGCGTGGCAGCTTTTTCCTTTTCCTTCAGTGTAAATGTCACCTCCTCTGAGAAGCCTTCCCTTTCCACTTCATCTAAGTAAGAACCTAGTTTTGAACAAACGCCCTATATATTCACTTTAATTTTTTTTTTTTTTTTTTTTTTTGAGACAGAGTCTCACTCTGACACTCAGGCTGGATGGTAGTAGTGCGATCTCAGCTCACTGCAACCTCCGTCCCCCGGGTTCAAGAGATTCTCCTGCCTCAGCCTTCCAAATAGTTGGGATTAGAGGTGCCCACCACCACACCAGGCTAATTTTTGTATACTTAGTAGAGACGGGGTTTCACCATGGTGGTCAGGCTGATCTCAAACTCCTACTTCAGGTGATCCTTCCGCTTCGGCCTCCCAAAGGGCTGAGATTACAAGCATGAGCCACCACACCTGGCACCCACTTTAAATTATTTTATGAGTTGACCGCTTGTGTAATGTCTGGATTGGAAGCGTCTGGAAGACGGGAACCCTATTTATTCACTCTTCTGAGCACTTAGCATAGTGCCTGGCACATAGTAAGCATTCACAGTTTTGGATGGATAAATGATAATAATGGATCCCAAGGGTTGCTTTTCTTTTGGTGGTTACTGAATGAACCCAGATGTGGAGACAGGAGAGAGAGTAGGGACCAGTGACAAATAGGCGACACCTCATATTTTGAGAGTATTTTAAATTGAAAAGGAGACGTTTTCCAATGGTGGATACAAATAGACAAATAATGACCACATTGCTTTACCATTCCATCCACGTATGTTTTACAATGTTTAGGGTAGAGGAAACGACAAGTCTCTTAAGAGGCATGGCAGGATGTGACTGTCATCACCCTCATTAATGAGGCCTCTTAAACAACTTGAAGCGGAATAACTTCCCTACCAAAGCCGCTTCAAAGAGCAGTTGGAAGTGGAGAGTGAGGGAGTAATAGAATGAGTAACTAGGTTGCTGAGGGAAGTCTCCTGTGATTAGAAAAAGAAAAAAATGTAGTAATTACATTCTGTGGAGACTAAGAGAACTCAGAAACCATGGTCTTGCCTTCATCTTTATTTCTAATGGAGAGAGATGAAATAAAATCTGTGGATGTAGCAGAAGGTCATTTAAGGCCTTCCCTGTGATGAGTAAAGCAATCCTGTCCCCAGAGGGAGGAGCGGTGGGTAGAGAAAGCTTCCTCCAAGCACTAAAACTGCTGAAATAGTTACAATTCCCAGTAAAAGCAGGAGCAAGAGAAAAGCTGCAGGAGATCTGTCAGGAGTCCGTGAACAGGCCCGGAGCCTGGGGCTTGTTGCCACTTGAAACGGAGTGAGGGAGAACTTCAGGGGCCTTTGACTTGGAGAGATGGCGGCTGTGGGGAGGATCAAGTACTGGCAGGGAGTGCAGTCTCTGGAATCAGACAGATGGAGTTCCCTTGTTCCTCCAGCATAGGTTTGTGCAAAATATCTCACACCTCTAGGCTTCAGCTGATTCTTCCATGAAAGGGGTTAATAATAAAGAGGGAAGGCAATGACCACATGGTAGGGAGGGACCCCCCGCCCGCCCTCGCAAATGTGAGGGCTCATGATCACAGCTGATACAGCTAGTTGTAGCCATGGTGGCGAATAAGCCACTTGAGCCTAGATGTGTGGAGAGTGTGGACTGGCTCCCTTCAACTCCTTCCAACCGACCTTACCAAGGGCTACAAAACGACAAACTATATTCTCCAGGGTTCCTCCCAACTAGCATTCCAGAAACAAATCAAGTTTGGCCATCAGATTATACTCAACTGAGATTCGGAAGGTGGATCTGGTGGAGACCAACTTCCTGTTCCATGACAAGTCATGTCATTGGCAAACAAGGTAGTAGGAACATGAGGCTTTTCAGCCTCTCTGCATCCATTCTGCAGCCTTCTGCATGTCTAGAGGCAGCGTGAGGAGCAGCTCTGTAACCAAATGCAGGTCCGGTTGCTTGTTGCCTACAGAGTTCAATAAGAGCAAGGTCTGGTAGAAAGAAAGTGACTTTATTAACCAAAACTAGTAATGGGGAAGTGGCTGGATTCCCATCCAAAGTGACCGCTTTGAATTTGGGGGGAGAGACAAGGGGCAAGGGATTAAAAAGGGGAAACTTGATATGAAAGACATGCAAGAATTGTGCTGAATACAATGTCTGTGTGTCTCATTCCAGTGGCTATCTTGGGTCTCAGTCTACCTGGAGCGTGGGCTGACATCATCTCCACAATGGCTGGGTTGTTCACTAGCTGCCTTGAGGTAATCTCTGGAATTTTGCAGCTGGGTCTCCAGGCTTGGTCTGCCTATCTCAAGATTAGCCCCTGGAACTTCTAAGAAGGCACATAATTAGATACTAGCGTACCGTTAGACAAATGTGGAGGGAGTGTATGCAGTGAGAAAGAGAGGGATGTGGAGTTTATTTTTTTGAAGACTAAGGGAAAAGGCTTCTGCAGTTTGCTTCAAAGTTACACCTTGAAACCCATTTTGAAGCCAAGCTGCTTGTTTAGTGTGGCTTCCTGATACAGGAACACAGTCTCACAGTTGAAATCAGTAGCCCTAGTGGTGGCCTCAGAGGTAGTAGCTCTTCTGGTGGGTCAGTTCTGCTTTTTTCTGGGAGTCATTTCTAGAAACCTAGTCTAAAGCCCATACCCTTAGACCTTCCAATGATTTTGTAAACAGCCCATTCCCTGAATTAAATCCCTTGGAAGTTAAGACATCTTGAGTCATTTCTTTCTCCTGCCCTCAATCTTGACTCTTACACCAGATTTTCGCGTTTTTTTCCTTCACAATCCCAACTGTGTACCACATGTTTTATAAGTGAGAATTTTTTTTTCTAGAAAAAGCATCATTCACTTCACTTGGTTGTGTTACTTTTCCTGAATTATTTACATCAACGGAAAGACTGACCAATCACCCCATTCTTACATAATTAAGCCTGAGGCATTGCCATTCCCTGGTGACAGCCGCACAAACTGCAACTGTAATGCTGGGCAGGGAATAATTGAGTCAATAGAGCAACTTCACAATCCCAAGCCAATAAAGTGAAGCCTGATACTGATGTTTTAATGGAATATTGAAAATGAAGAGTTGAGAGAAAAGACTTTCTCCAGCGTTGTCCAAGAGAGATAGAGCATTGATGACTCAATGAGTCTTCCTGCCAGTTTGGCAGATACAGCCTTTTAATTGAGAGTGACTCACCATGCCTCAGTGGTGACTGTATTCCTTAAAAATAGCAGCTCCCGTTGCATTGGACTCAAATCCTTTTTGCAAGGAGGCAGGAAATGAACTCATTCTGCAACCTTCTCATTTCAACTTAGTTTCCCTGTTGGTCGTCCTGACCATCTGACATCTGTGCTGGTGTGGTTGTTACTTCTCTAAATCCATAGACACTAATAAATTGGCATTCTAGTCTTTTTTTTTTTTAGCTTCTTGTGAGACTGGTTACAATGATTCAGTTCAACAGAGCCTGATTATCTTTAAGAGAACTGAGAAAAATTTGTGAACCTAAAGATCTGAGTCCAAATCTGAGACCCAAAAACCCATGAACCCTGAGATCTTCTTCTACCCCTAAAGCCTGATTTGCAGTCCCTACAAGTGGGCAAACACACACTGTCTGGCCAATTCTTCATTATCTGCATGTAGGTCATTTGTAACCATTTATTTTCAATTATAAGACTAGTTGAAAAGGCCAGCCTCTTGAGTTCAAGAGAGATGAGTTCAAGTCTTGGCTATGCAGCTTCCTAGCTGTGTGATCTTGGACAAGTTACTTCACCTTTCTATGCTTCACTTTCCTCATCTATAAGGAGTCAATAAGAAAACTCACTTGACATGGAATTAAAAATATATAAAGTAACTAACATAAGTAAATAATAGTGGCCAGGCGTGGTGGCTCACACCCATAATCCCACCACTTTGCAAGGCTGGGGCAGGAGAATCACTTAAGCCCAGGAGTTCAAGACCAGCCTGGGCAACATAGTGAAACTCCATCTCTACAAAAAATAAAAGATTAGCCAAGCATAGTGGCACATCCCTGTAATCCCAGCTACTCTGGAGGCTGAGCTGGGAGGATCACTGTAGCCCAGGAGTTCAAGGCTGCAGTGAGCTATGATCGCGCCACTCCACTCCAGAGCCTGGGCAAAAGAGCACTCCCGTCTTAAAAAAAAAAAAGAAAGTGGACTAGGGCTCTGTCCAAAGATAGGTAGAAAATGGATTCCAGGAGGAGGAAAGTGTAGGAGGAATAGTGTGGTCATAAAAAGAAGCCTGATAGGCCTTTCTGTGACATGCCTTAAAGGCCAATTTCAACTCAAATAGTCTGATTGCAAAAGCAGCCACAAATGCTTCCTGCTCCCAGCATCCATGCCCTTAGGCATTCCTGTCTCACTCTGACTCTGGACTTGGTCATGCAACTGGCTGTGACCAGTGGGATGGGCGGTAGCAAATGTGATTCAGGTAGAGGCATCCAAAGGGCTTGCACATCTGGGCTGACCCCAAGGATGTGCAGTCATCCCTCCATATCCACAGGGGATTGGTTCCAGGACCTCCCAAAATCAATCGACACTCTAGTCTCTTATGTAAAATGCTGCAGTGTTTCCATATAACCTATGCACATCCTTTTGTATCCTTTAAGTCATTTCTAGATCAGTTATGTTACCTAATACAATGTAAATGCTATGTAAATAGTTGTTATACTAAATTGTTTGGGAATAATGACAAGAAAAAAATCTATACGGGTTCAGTACAGTCTCAGTTTTTTTCCTGAGTATTTTCTATCTGCAGTTGGTTGAAACCAGAGATGCAGAACACATGGATACGGAGGGCTGACTGTACTTGCAACGTTTCTGTCACCATGTGAACAAGCCTGCTCTGGCCAGGTAGATGCTGAGAAACACATGGCCCAGTCCTCTCACACATCTCAGTCAACAGCCAGCACTGCCAGAGACACGGCAATCCAGCTCTCTGCAGCTGCCTGTAGATTCACATGCAAGCCCAGTCAGACCAGTAGAATGGCCCAGTTGAGCCCTGTTTAAATTGTAACCCATAGAACTGTGACCAAAATAAATGGTAGTCATTTTAAGCCATTACATTTTGGGATGGGTTGTGAAAAAAGTAAAAGCTTGCTGAAAATTGGGGAGTGGGCATTAGAAGCGGGGGCAGATGAGTAACATAGGCCGGTATGAAATGCTATCCAGATGGATGTGCATTTAGGAAACTGGAGCATTCTAAATATTTGATTAGGCAAAATAGTTATTTGCATAAATTTGCTTCAAGATAACTAGGTCGAGCTCCCCTTCCTTTTTCCCTTCCTTTTTTTCTCTTCTTTTCTCAACTTTCCCTTCTTCCTTCCTCTCTCCCTCCTCCTCACAGAAAATAATAATAATAATAATAATAAATAAATAGGTTGAGTGATTACTGCCTGCAAAAGGTAGTGATTCATGATGTCTTACAGCCTTGTAGCTCTGGGTGCTGTCTGTGGACCGGAGGCATCAGCATTACCTAGAGCTTATTGGAAACATGGAAGTTGGGCCCCACTCTAGATCTAGTGATCATAATAGGAATTTCAACATCCCCAGGTATTTCTTTGGCACGATCATAGTTTGAGAGGCGCTATCCTGTCCTAAAAACAGAATCCACATTGAGCACTCACCTCATTCTTTGTACTCTGCTTAGATTTTTTTTTAAAAACTTCTTTAGCTGCTTCAACATCCCTTCTTTTCCACCTGCTCCCTACCATTGCATTAGTAAAACAAACAAAAGCCACCTTTATCCTTTGAATTGTATAATCACAAAACTCTGTGTGTGTGTGTGTGTGTGTGTGTGTGGGTGTGTGGGTGTGTTTTCTTGGGAACTTTGAGTGGACCCCAGTAAATAAAAATTGCTTTTCCCATCCAGATTTTGAACCAATTAAGAAATAAGACAAACGATAATGCAGATAGAGGCCAAGATATCATCTTTATCACTGTTAAAGTCTAAGTTAGAGACATTGCCAAATGAGCTGCCTCTATAGCTTTCAGAATTAGCCAGATTTATCCATTATAAGTTGTGGCCTAGGGCAGTCTCACCCCTGCCTTCCCCAAAAAGAAGGAAGAAAAAAGGACTGGTTGGGGGAAAGGACGGGAGTGAGAGATGGGCTGGAGAGAGTCAGGAGAGTAGCCTCTGCATAAAAGGAATCTGTAAGAATGGAGAAGGCTGTGTGTGATGGTGGTAATGAGACAGATATGTTCTATAAAATGTAGTCATCATCACATCTAGAAATGTCTTAAAATCTAAATGGTTTAGAAATGCTCTTTAATGATGACTGATTGATGATATGATCTGTTAAAATGAAATAATACAGATAGTACTGTGTAATTTTAAAAAATGATATTAGTTTTAGGTTTAAAGTTGATGATAACAAAGAACATGTTTGAAAGTTTATGTTTTATTTTTGTTTTCTTGTGTTTTTTGTTTTGTTTTTGAGACAGGGTCTCACTTTGTCACCCAGGCTGGAGTGCAATGGCATCATCTTGGCTCACTGCAGCCTCGACCGCCTGGGTTCAAGCCATCTTCCTGCCTCAGCCCCACAAGTAGCTGAG
Organism: Symphalangus syndactylus; assembly: GCF_028878055.3. Taxonomy (NCBI): domain Eukaryota; kingdom Metazoa; phylum Chordata; class Mammalia; order Primates; family Hylobatidae; genus Symphalangus; species Symphalangus syndactylus. Next base: position 32,943,079 of record NC_072438.2, read on the forward strand.
ACTATAGGTGCAAGCCACCATGCCCAGCTAAGTTTTTGTATTTTTAGTGGAGACAGGGTTTTGTCATGTTGCCCAGGCTGGTCTTGAACTCCTGAGCTCAAGCAGTCCATTCCCCTCAGCCTCCTAAATTGCTGGGGTTACAGGTGTGAGCCACCGCACCCAGCTGGTCTGAAAGTTTATGACAAGAATACTGCAAAAAAAATGCTTGCCAGACAGAACATCTTCCTTTGACTCTTCTGTGAGTGAAATAAATGAACCTCTGTTATGTTTCAGCCACTGTACAAATATTTCTGCAGTGATGCAAAATAGATGTTGCTGAAAAACACACACTCAGCAAAAGCAAACATTAAAAAGACTGCTTTCAGGAATATCAGGATTATAATCAGACCACTAAAAATGTATGCAACTTTGTAACTAGGGCACTAACAAAACAGTACTGGTACCTTGAGAGACAACTTGGACAGTCCAGGCAGAAAGCTCAACACGTTTGGAAGTTGCCTCAAGGCTTTAAAATGCTATTAAAAATAATTGTAGCATATCACAGACATGAAGAACAGATTAGCCATTGCTGGGTTAGGGATGGGTGGAAGGGGCTAGGTATGGCTGTGAAGGGAGCCTTGTGGTAATGGAACAATTCTGTAGCTCAGTTGTGGTAGTGGCTATACTAATCTATACATGTGATACAATTGCACAGAGCTGCACACACACACACACAGTGTATATAAAAATGATGAAATCTGAATACACTCTGTAGATTGTACCAATAAGCAGTGTCAATTTCCTGGCTTTGTTCCTGTACTGTAGTCATGCCAGATGTTACCGTTGGGGCAGCTAGGTGCAGGGTATATGGAATACATATATATAGCAATTTCCTGCAAAACTATAAATTTTTCAAAAATCAAAAGTTAAAAAAAAAAATTGGCCAGGCTCAGTGGCTCACACCTGTAATCCCAGCACTTTGGAAGGCCAAGATGGGCAGATCACCTGACGTCAGGAGTTTGAGACCAGCCTAGCCAATATAGCAAAACCCCATCTCTAATAAAAATACAAAGAAATAGCTCGACGTGGTGGTGGGCACCTGTTAGGAAGGCTGAGGCGGGAGAATCACTTGAACCCAGGAGGTGGAATTTGCAGTGGGCCAAGATCGCGCCACTGCACCCCAGCCTGGGTGACAGAGCAAGACCCTGTCTCAGAAAAAAATAAAAATAAAAATAAAAAAATTACTGGGCAGAAGTGCTGTCTGTGGTTGTAGAATCAATACAGATGGAAATGGAGCCCTGAGCCGGTGGCACTGTATCTAGGCATCCAGAAAAGGAAGTGTAACCTGCCCTGGGCAGGGCTGCGTGTCTACCTGTTTAAAAAGGATGCCCAACATGTTGCACTTATTTTTATTTTCTCAACATATACCAGAAATAGTTCTTGCCTGTGTATCAGCCAACCTAAGGATATTCTCCCCCTTTCTGTTGAAGGTTATAATTCTGTTCTCACTACTCAAGCTCCTCTTCTTTCAACGTATGTTAGCGTTTTGAATTTGCTATGTTCTCTTTATTCAGGATCTACGTAGCCAATTAGAAAGGTATACTTGATTGCAAGTGGGACGTTTTCCAAATATAAGCCATAATATATGTAAGGGTCAGAGAGTCTTCTGGGAAGATTTGAATCATGTGAACAGACCCCCCTTTTGTGGAGATACTCAGGTGTATTTCTGGGAACTGGCTTCTGCAGACTCTTGATGTCCCTGTGTGTAAATGAATACACAGGCTCAACAAAACTATAGTTGGTGACTGCAAAAGCCCTCAACTCAAAGGTCTTAACCATCGTTGCAGAAGAATCACCAGGGGCATTTGTTTAAAATGCACATTTCCTGATCTTTTCCCAGAGTTTCTGAATCTGTTGGTCTGGGGACAAGGTCCCAGGAATCTGCAGTGTCACATGCACCCAGGGCATGTTCACGCTGTCTCCCTGAGGACTGCTCTTTGAAAAACAGGCTTATATCTCAACAAGAAGGAGGCTGGCCCACTAGCTTTTAAGTATTTAGCTGATTTCCTGCTGAAATAGTGCAATGTGGTTAACAGTGAGCTTTGGAAGAGATGAGTAAAGGTGATGCTTCAAAGACATGCTGAACAAACTGAAAAGCAAGTTAAAGCACCATGACATTGCTTCCAAAAGCCGAGGATTGACAGCAGCTGACAGTCGTGCTGGTACCAGTGTCACCTTTGAATACAAAGAACACTGGGTATTTTGACTTATTTCCGCAGGGATAAAATGTTAGGGAGGAAAATATTCCCCTAACTGGCTTCCTCCTCTGAAACATCGATGTAGAATAATAATGCCCTCTACTCATGTATCAGCTTTCCAATCACCAACTTATTTGAAGGCATCACAAGAGAGACCTTTTAAATTATCTACCCTTAGGCAAATAGTACATTTCTTGAAATTCCTTGAATGTTGAAATATGTACTTTTGAAAAAGACATTCCAAGTTCTTTTTAGCTTACAAACATTTCCTTCTCAGGATGTTAGGAGATGTCCAGGTGAAGTAAAAACACAGAAGGAGGCAAAAAGCTGGTTGGCAGATTATTCAGACATCCAGGAAAAATTCTATGCCCATGTGACTCTGAGTTGCATTTGAATTTATAAAAATCATGAGATCTGTGTTTTTCCAAACACCGCTTCAACCATTCAGTGAAAAACATCCTTCTTGCACTCTTGGAGACACTGAGTTCTGCCTGGTCCATTTTTAGGACTTGCATTTGGAAGACCTTCGCCTCAAGGACTAGAGTTCATTGTTTTTGTATATTCAACATTTAGTATATTATCCAATGTGTAAAAGATATTAAATAGTGTTGACAGATTGAAAGGCCTCTTCTAGATGGCACTAACTAAGGGGAATTTAGAATGGGGTGGAAGGAGGAAAAGGAAAGGTTATTACCAGACCCCTTCTCTCTTTTTGCTTTGAAATTCATGGTACTCAATAGTTGGTTCACATCCAAAGAGTTAACTGAACTAGATGAGGTGCTGTGTAACTTCTGCAGGCCAGAGTAAAGAGAAGAGAACAAGAGCTAACAAGTATTCAAAACAAAAGCTGAAACCTATAGTCTCAGCTGCTCGGGAGGCTGAGATAGGAAGATCCCTTGTGCCCAGGAGTTCAAGTACAGCCTAGGCAATATAGTGAGCCTTCGTCTCTAAAAAAAATTTTTTTTTAGTTTTTTAGAAAAGAAAAAAAATAGAGCTAGAGATCTTCAACAAGTAAGACCCAGTGTCAAGGCAGACCACTCTAACTAGATATTTGGATCAAATATAATTTAAGGTTAACAATAATTACTGCACCAGACCCTTTATTTGAATTATTACATTTAATCCATACAACAAACCTATGAAAAGGAATAATCTGTAAGAGCCTTATTGCAGCTCCAGCCACTATCACCTCATGGATGCCCAAATAATCGTGTTTTAATAAATGAAGGAATGAGTGAGGAAATCTTCGCCTTTGCAGGTAAAGAAACTGAGGCTCAGAGAGGGGAGGGAGCTGTATTTGAATAGCCATTCTATATTTTCAATGTGCTAATAATAAATGTGGTTTCATGTAATCAGGTTTATTAACTGTGCTGATACATGTTATTCTACTCTCAGTGTGACCTCCAAGGTCTACCAGTTGTGAATCTTAGCAACCAGTAGGTGGCGTCCCCATGCAATATTAATACTCAGTGCGCATCCAGTAGCAGCCGCTTCCAAATTGAGGAAGTAAGACCCCTCTGGAGCACTTCACAATAGTAATTTATAACTAAGATAAAATGATCATTGAAAACTCCTGGAATTGCATCCCAATGGCTTTTAGAAATATATTTTTGATAACGGAGTGAATTGTGCTACCCCTCCCCCACAAAAATATGGTCACCCCAATCTCTAGAGCCTATGAATGTGACTCTATTTGAAAAAAGAGTCTTTGTGGATGTAATTAAGTATCACAAGATGAGATCATTCTGGATTACCTAGATCATTACCTAAATCCAATGGCGTATCCTTATGAGAGCAGAAGGGGAGAAGGTCATGTGAAGACAAAGGTAGAGAGTGGCAGCCACATATCAAAGGATGTCTACAGCCACCAAATAAGTAAAACTGTTTCAAAAGCAAGGCAGATCGCTTAATAAAATCATGATGTTTCAGTCGGGCATACTGACTCACACCCGTAATCCCAGCACTTTGGGAAGCCAAGGCAGGTGGATCTCAGGCTAGGAGTTCAAGACCAGCCTGGCCAACACGGTGAAACCCCATCTCTATTTAAAAAAAAAGTAAAAACATTTTTAAAAAATAATAATATAAACATGATGTTTCAAACTCAAGTACTTAACCAAAATATTCAACCTACTACATTATAGATCTTTGATGTGTATATTACTTTGAACATGAATGTTTGTATCATTTGTGAGACAGAATTATATTGGAGACTTGTATTTTGATTTCCCCAAAGATAACAAACCTTGTCTCTTTTCTAAGATCATACTACTCCCATACATCATTCAAGAACAATGAGGCATTCAATTATCCATCACAACTTTTCTAAGTGCAGTATTAGAAGCAACCCAAAGACCATGGAGAGATAAATGTGCATTACAGTCATCTCTGAATAAGCCATTCTTGTCTCATTATGACCTTGCATAGGCACTCATTCACATACATTCAGCAAACACTTATAATGTACCTAGCAGGTGCCAGGTGCTCTACTAGGTGCTGAGCAGTCAACAATGAATCAGATCTAGTTCTTGAAGTTTAGTTGAGAAAATCAAAGTTAGCTGGGAGAGAAGAGCAAGAAGTCAGATATGGTGCATGTGACAAGTGAGAATGGGTAGGGGTGGTGGAAGCATACGTAGGAGGCAACCTTCACTCAGGGCACAAGAGCGGGAGGAGGAAGAGATAGTGTCCAGGTTGCATCTTGAAGCATAGTTAGCAGAAGTAGGGGCTGGGACACATGGCGGGAGGAAGCAGCAGGCAGGAGCAGAGATGTCTGGGAACCAGCCAGAGAGTCACTTTGTCTGGACTGGCGACTTAAATTGAGGAAAGGCTGGAGAGGCAAACAGAGCCATGATGGGGAAGGGCTTTGGTAAGGGGTTTGAATTTTCTCCTTAAAACAACAGAGCATCAATAAAGGGCTTTATATCAGTTACTGGGTGATAGGATCAGATTGCTTTTTTGGAAACATGAATCTGCTGGTGTGTGATGGTGCAACAGAATATGCGGCAGGGGTAGTGAGAGAAACCAGGTAAGGAGTGTTGAGACCATCCATGCAGACATTAGGAAACCCTGGCAGCTGCAGAGGGGTGAAGAAGAGGAGAGAGTCTGGAGAGTGTTGATATGGTTAGGTTTTGTGTCCTCACCCAAATCCCATCTTGAATTGTAATCCCCGGGTGTTTAGGGGGAGACCTGGTGGGTAGTGATTGGATTGTGGGGGTGGTTTCCCCCATGCTGTTCTTGTGATAGTGAGTGGATTCTGATGAGGTCTGATGGTTTTATAAATGGTAGTTTCTCCTGCACTGACACACCCTCTCTCTTGCCAGTTGCCATGTAAGATGTGCCTACTTCCCCTTCTGCCATGATTGTAAGTTTCCTGAGGCCTCTCCAGCCATAGGAAACTGTGAGTCAATTAAAGCTCTTTCCTTTATAAATTACCCAGTCTCAGAAAGTTCTTTATAGCAGTGTGAAAACGGACTAATACAAGGGTATTAAGGGAATAGTTCTTAGGATTAGATATGGAGGTGAAGGAGGAAAAAGTAGAATGGGAGAATTACTCTTTTTGAACTCCTGAAAGATTAAGCCCTGGCTTTTTATTCATCTCTGTACCAACCTAGCCACCTTGACAAAGTAAGTCCTCAATTTGTTAGCAGTAGAATAGAATTTCCTGGTTTTCTGTTAGAAACTGAGTCTCTGAGTCGTTTTCACGGTGCTCCTGGAATACCCTTCACTTTCAAGTATATAAAGCCGTTAGGAGAGTGAATTTATGACTCTCAGAAGGGCCTCCTGTTTTTGTTCATCTGCCCATTGAGCGGCTTCTTACTGAATTAATGGCCTGATGCATGAATCACAGGGACTGCCAGTGCAGAATTGAGTGCTGACATGCGGTTTCGGCTCTCTCATATCTCTGTTGCTGCCTTGAGCTCTAGGCAAGGGTCAGCCATGGCTGAAGCCTTCCACTGCATCCGTCCCTGCCCCCAGGTCTCTCACAGGCATCAGTAGCATATGTATTTATACTCATTCTGTAGAAAGGCCACTGTTCACGTCTCTCTGCCTACAACCCCTGAATCAATTCCTACAGCTCTGCTGATTGAGGCCTTCTTAAATCATTTTTTTTGACTGAATGACTGAGCAAATGAAGCATTGTGCTCATGAAGTGCTAGATAGGTGAGTAGCAGACTTGCTTCCTGAAGCCAGAGTGCCTTCAATGTGTTTCAACAGAAAGGCACCCAGAAGAGAAGGAAACCAGAGAACACAGGACTGATATCTCTATAGGAGCAGCAGAGATGGTGTTAGCAGATAGTCATTCAAGAGGCAGAGATGACTTGGGGCCTCGCTGGGCAGAGAAAGCCTCACAGAGGAAAACCCTAAAGACAGTTAGGATTTAGCCAAACACTGGGGGGCGGGGGGAAGGTGTACTATTGGCCTATTGGGCTGAAGGACTCCTTTGGTGGGTCTGCTCCTTGCACAGTATGATGTTCAGAATCCCTGAACCCTGCCCACTAAGTGCAGCAGGTCCAAAATAGCCCCTTCCTGGAGGGCTGTACTTCCCTGGGTGTGAATCATGGATGGATAGCAGAGAGGAGTGTGACCAAATGGAGAAGACTAAGGTGCGGGGAAGACACATGAGGCTCATTGCAGCCTGCTGACAGAGCATCATGATCGTGGTAGAAGATGCACCAGGGAAATGATGTTTCAAACAGGCTGAAAGTGACGGTTATCTCTAAGTGCTAGTCACAACACGTCCAGATGACTCCAAAGGACCGTGTTAACACGAATGTCAGGCCCAATGAAGAGGTCAAAGGCATTAGCCAGGTGTCATGGTGCATGCCTGTAGTCCCAGGTACTCCAGAGGTGGAGGTGGGAGGATCGCTTGAGTCCAGGTGGTTGAGGCTGCAGTGAGCTATGATGACACACTGCACTGTAGCCTGGGTGACAGAGTAAGACGCTGTCTCAAAAAAAAAAAAAAAAGTCAAAGGAATGTGGTGAATATGATGTGAGCTTTGAACTTGGAACTAATTTGGAATACCACTTACCACTTACTAGTTGTTTCCTTGGGCAAGTTATTTATGTTTTCTCAGCCGGTTTAATCATCTCCAAAATGAAGATCATACTTGCTCAAAGAGTTATTGGAATTTACATAAAATGCCAGTTTTGATTACTTGTGTTCATGTTAATTGAAGGTGTTACACATTAAAAGGACCACAACAAAATGGGCAGAACTATTTATAGGACATTCAAGAGATCCACAAAAATATAAGATGACCTTTATTGAACTATATTATTCTATACCTACTCTGTGCTAAATGCTAGTATTAATAACTTAGGTATTTTATTTAACTCTACTCTGAGGTAGCCTTTAATCACTTTGTAGAGGGGGTAAATTAGGCTCAAAAAATTTGCCCAATGTAGACAAAAATTAACCATTCCAATTCCTACCTCACATTACTCATAAACAGTGATTTGAGATAGATCATTCTTCTAAGTATAAAAGCTAGAACTATAATGCTTCTAGAAAATAACATAGAACAATGTTTTTGCAACCTTGGGATAAGCAAAGATTTCTTAGAAAGAACACAAAAGCACTAACTGTAAAAAAAAAATTGATACCCTAGACTCCATCAAAATTAAGAACTTATGCTCATCCAATAACACTTTTAAGAAAATGACTCTTTTTAGACAGGACACAAAAAGGATTAACCACTGAAGAAAAATATCCATCAGTAGGAAAATGGATAAATAAATTGTGATAAATGCATGGAACAGAATACCACTCAACAGTTTAAAAATTAAAAAAAGAGGCCCAGGTGCAGTGGCTCATGCCTGTAATCCCAGCACTTTGGGAGGCCGAGGTGGGCAGGTCACTTGAGGACAGGAGTTCAAGACCAGCCTGGCCAACATGGTGAAACCTCATCTCTACTGCAAAAAAAAAATAGAAAAATTAGCCAGGTGTAGTGGTGCATGCCTGTAATTCCAGCTACTTGGGGGGCTGAGGCAGGAGAATTGCTTGAACCCAGGAGGCAGAGGCTGCAGTGAGCCGAGATCGTGCCACTGCACTCCAGCCTGGGCAACAGAGTGAGACTCCATGTCAAAAAAGAAAAAGAAAGGCTGGGTGCGGTGACTTATGCCTGTAATCCTAGCACTTTGGGAGGCCAAGGCGGGCAGATCATGAGGTCAGGAGTTCGAGAGCAGCCTGACCAATATGGTGAAACCCCGTCTCTACTAAAAATACAAAAATTAGCTGGCCGTGGTGGCATGCGCCTGTAATCCCAGCTACTCAGGAGGCTGAGGCAGGAGAATCACTTGAACCTGGGAGGTGGAGGTTGCAGTGAGCTGAGATCATGCCACTGCACTCCAGCCTGGGTGACAGAGCGAGACTCTGTCTCAAAAAAAGAAAAAGAAAATAGGGCAAACTACTGTATTGATACATGCAATATTGTAGTCGAATCTTACTTCATATTGTTGATATAAAGAAGCCCAACTCACAAGAATTTATATTGTATAATTCCGTTTTTATACAGCTTTTAAACAAGCAAAACAAATGCGTGGCAATAGAAATCAGAACACGAGTCACCTATAGGCCGGGCACAGTGACTCATGTCTATAATCCCAGTACTTTGGAAAGCCGAGGCAGGTGGATCTTTTGAGCGCAGGAGTTCAAGACCAGCCTGGGCAACATGGGTAAACCCTGTCTTTACTAAAAATGCAAAAACTAGCCAGGCATGGTGACATGCACCTGTAATCCCAGCTACGTGGGGGGCTAAGGCAGGAGGATCACCTGAGCTTTGGGAGGTTGAGATTGCAGTGAGCCGAGATCATGCCACTGTACTCCAGCCTGGGCAATAGAGTGAAACCCTGTCTCAAAAAAACAAAAACAAAAGCAAAAATACAGGTCACCTATACGGGTAGAAATTAACTGGAAGGGGAAGTGAAGGAGCTTTCTGGAGTAATGAGAACATTCTATACTTTATTTGAGTATGGGTTACATGGGCATATACCTTTGTTAAAACTCTAAGAGGAATACACTTAAAATATTTGCATTTCACCTCACTAAAAAGATAAACCGGGATGGGTTTGGAAGACCTCCACATTGTACTTCTAGCTTGTTTCATGATCTCATCTAGTAGTCATGAGATGCATAGCTAGCAAAGACAACTCTCCCCTTAATTCTGAAGAATGACCAATAATAATCCATTCCTTTTCCTGACCCGTTTGAGAATTACAAAGTGTGTATTTAATGAAAAATTAAGTAATGAGTATTTGTTAACTAAAGAAGTTAATGATGATAGGATACTTGCACATAACATGTCAACATTTACATCATCATGAGGGTTGTAATTTTGTCACTGATAATATGATAAATACAAAGTATTTTGGGTTTTGTTTTTGTTTTTGTTTTGAGGCAAGTTCTCACTCTGTCACCCAGCCTGGAGTGCAGTGGTATGAACACAGCTCACTGCAGCCTTGACCTCCCAGGCCCAGGTGATCCTCCTGCCTTAGTCTCCCATGTAGCTGGGATGACAGGTGTGTGCCACCATGCCTGGCTTTTTTTTTTTTCTTTTTTGTTCAGGCTGGTCTCAAACTCCTGAGTTCAAGTGATCACTCTGCCTTGGCCTCCCAAAGTGCTGGGATTACAGGTGTGAGCCATCATGCCTGGTCATAAATACAAATTTTCGAAGAAACATCAGCATCTGTTTTTAAAGCTAGAAGTTATTTTAAGTCTGTGCCTAAAGTTAACCATGAACATGTGTAGCTGCAAAAGGTGGATTTATCTATCATACTATGACGCGTGACTTTTAGATCAAACAACATTCATATTTTTGCTCGTTTTCCCCCATTTTTTCTTGTGTATATAGAAAAAGTGACAGCAGTATACATGATGAAGAAAAACTTTACAGTTGAATGGTGCTAATTGTATATTATTGCCATCAGCTTCAAATAGAAAACTAGTTCAGTCCAATAATTATTTAATTTTTTCCACCCACTTCAAGGAATCAAAGTAAAGCTTTTGAAGTTTATTCTCTTAAAGGTTTAATGTATGAAATTATTATGACTGTTATTCTATAATAAATTAAAATTTTCAAGCCAGGCCTGGCAGTTCATGCGTGTAATCCCAGCACTTTGAGAGGCCGAGGTGGGTAGATCCCCTGACGTCAGGAGCTCAAGACCAGCCTGCCTGTCTTTACTAAAAATACAAAAAAAAAAAAAAAATAGCCGAGAATAGTGGCGTGTGCCTGTAATCTCAGCTACTCAGGAGGCTAAGGCAGGAGAATAGCTTGAACCTGGGATGTGGAGGCTGCAATGAGTCGAGATCATGCCACTGCACTCCAGCCTGGGTGATAGAGTAAGACTCCAGCTTAAAAAAATAAAAATTTCAATGCTAAAAAAATTGATTAATTTTTGTGGTGATAACATACATACAAATTTTGAAGAAAGTAGTGTTCTTACTAAAGAGATTTACTTGCATTTGGATGTGGCACACACACAATTTATAACTGCATTCAAACTCTCAAAAAATAATTCTTTTAATTATCAGAAAGAAACTGTAATTGCTGGGCCAGGGGCAGTGGCTCATGCCTGTAATCCCAGCACTTTGGGAGGCTGAGGCGGGCGGATCACCTGAGGTCAGGAGTCCAAGACCAGCCTCACCAACATGGTGAAACCCCGTCTCTACCAAAAATACAAAAATTAGTTGGGCGTGGTGGCAGGTGCCTGTAATCCCAACTACTCAGGAGGCTGAGGCAGGAGAATCGCTTGAACCCAGGAGGCAGAGGTTGTAGTGAGCCGAGATCGTGCCATTGCACTCCAGCCTGGGGGACAGAGCAAGACTCCGTCTCAGAAAAAAAAAAAAAAAAAAAAAAAAAACTGTAATTGCCAAAATCTACAAATATTTTTACATATGCACAGAATAACTAGATTACAAAATCTTGTGACAATGCTGACATTGAACATAAAAACATATTTCAATATGGCATTATGTGTTTCCTCTCTGCTACCTGTCATCAATCTGATGTTTAAAAATGTTCAAGCCTTTGAATATCTATTTTATAAACCAATATAGATATTCAACCATTGTACTGAACTTTGTACAAACAAGTCCTCTTAATTTTGGTTGTACTTTGTTCAAAATTGGTTGGAAACTGCTTTCTCCCTTTTGTTTATCAAGGTAATATTTGTACTAATTTTATTTTTGAGAGAGAGTCTCACTGTATTGCCCAGGCTAGAGTGCAGTGGCGCGATCTCGGCTCACTGCAACCTCTGCCTCCTCAGTTCAAGCCATTCTCCTGCCTTAGCCTCCCGAGTAGCTGGGATTATAAGCATCTGCCACTGTGCCCAGCTAATTTTGTATTTTTACTGGAGAGGGTGTTTCACCATGTTGGCCAGGCTGGTCTTGAAATCCTGATCCACCCGCCTCAGCCTCCCAAAGTGCTGGGATTTCAGGTGTGAGCCACCGTGCCCGGCCTATTTATACTAATTTTAAGTGTCCAGGTTGGTAAATTTTGGTTATCGTGTCTAATTACTTAACCAAATCAAAAAAATAGAGCAATTCTTCACCCCAGAAAGTTTTCTCATACCTGTATATATTCACTTATCTCCCCTAACCTTAGCCCCAGGCAACCATTGATTCTCTTTCTGTCCCTATAGTTTTACATACTATAGAATTTCATGAGTAGATTTACACAGTATTGAATCTTTTGTGATTGACCTCTTTCTCTTAACATAATATTTTTAGGATGTATCCATGTTATTGTCTGTATTATGTCCTTTCTTTGTATTGCTGAATCGCTTTCTGTGGTATGAGTATATCACACTTTGTTTATCCATTTAATAGTGATGGACATTTGTGTTGTTTCCAGTTGGGGCTATTATGAATAATGCTTAATATACATGAATATAAACATTCATGTACATGTTGTTTTGTGGGGTTTTTTTTGTGTTTTGTTTGTTTGTTTGTTTTTTGAGACGGAGTCCCACTCTCTCACCCAGGCTGGAGTGCAGTGGCGCGATCACGGCTCACTGCAACCTCCACCTCCCAGGTTCAAACAATTCTCCTGCATCAGCCTCCTGAGTAGCTGGGATTACAGGTGTCCACCACCACACCCTGCTGTCATGTACATGTTTTTGTTTGGACACGTTTTTATTTCTCTTGGTTAAATATCTGGAAGTAGAATTTCTGGATCGTATGGTAATGAATCTAACTTTATTTATTTTTTTTTTGAGACAGAGTTTCACTCTTGTTGCCCAGGCTGGAATGCAATGGCATGATCTCGGCTCACCGCAACCTCCACCTCCCAGGTTAAAGCGATTCTCCTGCCTCAGCCTCCCTAGTAGCTGGGATTACAGGCATGTGCCACCATGCCTGACTAATTTTGTATTTTTAGTACAGACGGGGTTTCTCCATGTTGATCAGGCTGGTCTCGAACTCCTGACCTCAGGTGATCCACCCGCCTTGGCCTCCCAAAGTGCTGGGATTACAGTCATGAGCCATTGCGCCCAGCCATAATGAATCTAAGTTTATAACATAATGTCATGCTGCCAGGTACTATACCATTTTGCATTCCTACCAGCAATGTCTGAGAATTCCAGTTGCAACTTATCTTTGCCAACACTTGGTAGTGTCGATCTTTATGATTCCCCATTCTAGTGTGTAGTGGTATCTCACTGAAGTTTTAATTGGTATTTTTCTGATGAATAATAAAGCTGAGCATGTTTTCATATGCTTATAAAAAGTTTTAATCGAAGTATTTGTCAAATGAAATACCAAAATGCGGTTATTGGAAAAATCATTTGCAAACAGAGAAACTTGAAATTTATCCTTTCATAAGCACAGTGAGTACTGAACAAATTAAACAATAAGCCCTCAAATAGTATACAATATTAATGTTGAAATTCTGTAATTGCATTTCAGAATATTTCAACTTGCAGGATGAATCACTTGCTGAAGCACCTATTTTTAATTAGATAAATTTATGTTCTGTACTGGAATAAAATGAAATTGTGGAAGCCCATAATTATATGGAATCATAAATAGAGACAATTTATATATGAAGTTGTTCTTATGAAATATTTGTTGAAGAAAGCTACTCTAAATGAAGACAAAAAGACAGCATCTGTGAAAATATTGAGGCTGAAATATTTATACATTTCAATGCACAAAAACATAGAATGATGAATATCCTTGTATTAATTTGCTAGGGCTATTATAACAAAATATCATAGACTAGGTGACTTAAAACAACAGCAGTTTATTTCTCACAAATCTGGAGGCTGGGAAGTCCAAGGTGTCAGCAGGTTTGGCTTCTTCTGAGGCCTCTCTCCTTGGCTTGCAGACGGCCACCTCCTTGCTGTGTCCTCACGTGGCTTTTCCTCTGGATAGGTTAATCCCTGGCATCTCTTTGTGTATCCAAATTTCCCTTAGAGGACACCAGTCAGATTGGATTAGGGGCTACCCTCATACCTTCATCTTAACTTAGGCACCTCTATAAAGCCCCTATCTCCAAATAGGGCCACATTCTGAAGTACTATGGGTTAGGACTTCACCATATGAATTTGAAGGGGCAGGATACAATTTAGCCCATAGCAATCCTCCATTTAGCAAACCAGGTTCTGACATTCCTTTAACTTCCATATAATGCAGGAGGAGACATGACCACAAACGTCTGGCGAGAGATAAAAGTCGGGCAGAAAGTAGCACCCTCTGCCCTGCAATCAGGAACCACCCTGTGTTATGTGCTTTGCTACATGTCACTGTTGATCTGTCAGGCTCCAAAGTCTACCTATTGAGGCCAATAATATCTATCTGACCCTCTCACATTGGCATCTTTTAAAAAATAGTTTTATTTCTACTGTTTATAAAATACTTCTCATTGCAAAATAAAAATAAAATGCTAGTGAAGAATACAAAAGAAAAAAAGGATCATCTCCAAAACACACCCAGTAATAGCCACTGTTACCATGCTGGATATATGTCCATCAAAATGCTTTATACAAACAACTCATATGCTTTTAATATAAAAAATAGAAATCACAATATATACTCTTTTTCAGCTTTTAAAATTACATATATTTCAGGTGTAAAATGTTGAACATGGTCCAGCATATGAACATATCTATGCCCTAACGTAGTCAGCTTCCTTTTCTACTTAACATCATGGACATCTTTCCTTTCAATAAATAGATACTTTAAGAACTATTAAAGGCCGGGCATGGTGGCTCACACCTGTAATCCCAGCACTTTGGAAGGCCAAGGCAGAAGAATCGTTTGAACCTGGGAGGCGGAGGTTGCAGTGAGCCAAGATCGTGCCACTGCACTCCAGCCTGGGCAACAAGAGCGAAACTGTCTCAGAACAAACAAAAAACAACAACAACAAAAATCCCAAAATTTAGGCTGGCTACCCCACCTGACCCCGAGACTAGATTGTACTTAGATTCATTGGAACATGGTAGAAATTTCAGGACCAAAAGCAGCAAAGACCACTCAGTGCTAAGCAGAGTTCAAGCATTTGCCCCTACTGTTTGCAACCCTCTGCCTAAATGTAGGATACCAAATGTTGCTGAGCCTCAAGTTAGGGAAGCTCTGTCAGTGATCTGGGAGTATACAAGGGGTCTCTGGTATCCTGCAGGCCTGTTTCTGCAGGCCTGGGGAGATTGTCTTTCCAAGGTGGGAGCTGCCCTTACCTCTTTAATTTACTTTCCTCCAGGCTGAAATTGTGAACCTTGGCCACTCCCAATTACAATTCTCTTCTCTCATTTGGGACACTGAAGGGCATCTTTCACCCCCCAACTGTCAAATAGAAACATAGAAAGCAACTCAACATAGCCTTCAACAACCAGGAACGATAGAAAAGGAATTTGCAAACATTGCACATTCTCCTTTGTTGCTTCAAATATGTGGTATCTTCCAGGAACTGGGCCCAGAGGTGAGTGAATAAGAAAAGCAGATGTTTGTCCTAGTCTGTTCATTCCATCTCCAAACAAGATAAAAATTACAGGGTAAAAGGATCATCAGCCTGGTAACACAAAATCCTCTTTTGTTTTGTTTTGTTTTTTTTTTCTGGAGACATAGTCTCATTCTGTTGCCCAGGCTGGAGTGCAGTGGCACTATCTCGGCTCACTGCAACCTCCGCCTCCCGGGTTCAAGTGATCCTCCTACCTCAGTCTCCCAAGTATCTGGGATTACAGGCACCAGTCACCACGCCCAGCTAATTTTTGTATTTTTAGTAGAGATTGGGTTTCACCATGTTGGCCAGGCTGGTCTCCAACTCCTACCCTCAAGTGATCCGCCCACCTCAGCCTCCCAAAGTGCTGGGATTACAGGCGTGAGCCACGGCTCCTGGCCTTATCTTCTTTTTCTTCTTCTTTTTTTTTTTTTTTTTTTTTTCTGAGACAGGGTCTCACTCTGTAACCCAGGTTGGAGTACAGTGAAATGATCTCAGCTCCTTGCAACCTCCACTTTCCAGGCTCAAGAGATCCTCCCACTTCAGCTTCCCAGTAGCTGGGACCACAGGTGCGTGCCACCACGCCCAGCTCATTTTTTGTATTTTTGGTAGACACTGGGTTTTGCCATGTTGCCCAGGCTAGTCTCAAACTTCTGAGCTCAGGAGATTCACCGGCCTTGGCCTCCCAAAGTTCTGGTATTTCAGGTGTGAGCCACCACACCCAGCTATTAACAAAATCCTTTTAAATAAGTGCTAGGTATTCCATTGCCTAATAGAAACTGTGTCATAACTTATCTCTTATCGATAGATCTTTGAGATTATTTCTAAATTTATTACACAATACATCGATGAACATCTTATACATATATTTTGCACTCTTGTCTGAATATATTTTATTAGAGCTGTGTGCAGTGGTGCCTGCTTTTAGTTCCAACTACTTGGGAGGATGAGGTGGGAGGATCACTTGACCCCAAGAGTTTGAGAATAGCCTCAGAAAAAAAAAGAAAATATATACTTCCTTAAAATATATTACCAGAGGTAGAATTTATGAGTCAAATAGGATTACATCCCAGAAATATTATACCAGTTTATATCATTTCAATTGTCTTGGGTCTACATCTAGGAGTGAAATTGATGGGTCATTTGGTAAACCTATATTTAACTTTCAGAGTAAATGTCACACAGTTTTCCAGAGAGTTTTTATAGTAACTGTTGAACAGTTTTTCAGAGCAGCTGCACCATTTTATAGCCTCTCAACAGTGCATAAGGGTTCTGTTCTTTTTTAATTATTCATTCATATATTTTTTTAAATATAGAGATGGGAGTCTTACTATGTTGCCCAGACTGGTCTCAAACTCCTGAGTTCAAGCAGTCCTCCTACCTCAGTCTCCCAAAGTGCAGGGATTATAGGTGTGAGCCATTGCACCTAGGGTTCTAATTTTTTCACATACTGATCAATACTTGTTATTATCTGGCTTTTTTTTTTTTTTTTTTTTTTTTTTGAGACAGAGTCTTACTCTGTCACCCAGGCTGGAGTGCAGTGGCATGATCTCAGCTCACTGCAACCTCTGCCTCCTGGGTTCAAGCGATTCTCTTGTCTCAGCCTCCCGAGTAGCTGGAATTACAGGTGCCCGCCATCATGCCTGGCTAATTTTTGTATTTTAGTAGAGATGGGGTTTCACCATGTTAGTCAGGCTGGTCTCGAACGCCTGACCTCAATTGATCTGCCTGCCTCAGCCTCCCAAAGTGCGGGGATTACAGGCGTGAGCCACAGCGCCCGGCCTATCTGGCTTTTTTATTATAACTATACTAGTAGGTATGATGTGGTATCTCACTGTGATTTTGATTTGCATTTCTCTGATGGCTATTGAGGTTGAGTATCTTCACGTGCTTATTGGCCATTTGTAAATCTTCCTTTAAGAAATTTCTAAGGCCAGGCACAGTGACTCACACCTGTAATCCCAGTAATTTGGGAGGCTGAGGTAGGTGGGTTGCTTGAGAGCAGGAGTTGAAGAACAGCCTGGGCAATACAGTGGGACCCCATTCGCTACAAAAAAATCGAAAAATTAGCCTGGTGTGGTGGAAATGCACCTGTAGTCTCAGCTACTCAGGGTGGCTGAGATGGGAGGATCTCTTGATCCCAGATGGTCGAGGCTGCAGTGAGCTATGATTGTGCCACTGCACCCCAGCTTGGATGACAGAGTGAGATACTGCCTTAAAAAGAAAGACTAAGTCTAACTTCAAATGGGATGGGGAGGTACATTCTTCCCACAGCTAATTACATATAGGTAATTAAAAATCCAGTCTATCACATAAGTATTTTATATATATTAATTTGTTTAATCCCCTCAACAATTCCCTGTTGCTATCTTCATTTTATAGGTAAAAAAAAAACAGAGACACAGAGAGGTTAAGCAATAGCTCAAAGTCACGCAGCTCATAAGGGCAGAGCTGAAATGCCTGGTTTTAAGACCAGGAGCTCTAGCTCTATTGTCCATGCTCTTTATAAGACAACTAAAGGGGCCAAAGGAATCTGTGGTGGAAAACTAGGACTGGTATAACCAGGCCCCACTTTCCAAAGGCACAATCACCACCACTATGACTATATCACCCTCATTTTACCCCAATTAGGATCAAATCTCACCCACCCACTTACTGAGATTTTAGAAGGGCAAAAGAAAGAGGTAAGGGAAAAATTAAGATGAAGATGAATAAAACGAAATGAAAGTTACCAAAAGCCCAAGAGGATAAGTCATTTGCCACTTCTTACTTCAAAATGGTTACCAAGAGATAGAGCATAAGCACTGCCCAATCTGATGCCAACTAGAAACTGCTGCTCTATCTATACTGGTGCCCTCTGGCTCAGAATCAGCCCTGTCCTTAGCCTTGCCCTCCAGAGTAGATACCTTTTGTGGAACTATTGGAGAAAGAAGGTATTTTTTTTCTGAGTTTGCTGAGAAGACAAACTACTGGCAGGTATTTTGTCACCTCTAGAGATTGGCTTGTCTGAGAATGAAGCCACTATAGAGGAAAGCAGGCAAGACAGGAAACAGGCAAACCAATCCTTTGACACTTTGGAGCTCCTGGATCTAGCCACGCCTGAAGTCAAATATGACCTAGATTTTCAGTTGTGTGAGCTAATCAATTCCTTTTTTTTTTTTTTTTTTGAGACGGAGTCTCGCTCTGTCACCCAGGTTGGAGTGCAGTGGTGCCATCTCGGCTCACTGCAACCTCCACCTCCCAGGTTCAAGCAATTCTCTGCCTTAGCCTCTCGAGTAGCTGGGATTACAGGCACCCGCCACCACGCCCAGCTAATTTTTGTATTTTTAGTAGAGATGGGGTTTCACCATCTTGGCCAGGCTGGTCTTGAACTCCTGATCTCATGATCCACCCACCTCAGCCTCCCAAAGTGCTGGGATTACAGGCGTGAGCCACCATGCCTGGCCATCAATTCCGTTTTTATGGATAAGAAGTTAAGCTGAATTTCTAATATTGAAATAAAAGAATTGTATATACCCACAAAGTCTTCCCGTATTTTTTCTTTTATCTTTTTTTTTTTTTTTAAAGGGTATCAGCCTGTCACCCAGGCTGAAGTGCAGTGGTACAATCATATCTTACTACGACCTCCAACTCCTGGGCTCAAGTGATCCTCCTGCCTTGGCCTCCCAAATCTTCCCCCTTTTAAAGTCAATTCCAAAGAAGCCATCATATACCCTACAAAGGAAGAAGAAAAGGCTTGTATTTAAGAAATGAGAATTGGCCAGGTGCAGTGGCTCACACCTGTAACCCCTTTGGGAGGCTGAGGCAGGAAGATCTCTTGAGGCCAGGAGTTTGAGACTAGCATGAGCAACATAGCAAGACCCTGTCTCTACAAAAAAGAAATAAAATAGTCAGGTAACATGGCATAGGCCTGTAGTCCCAGCTACATAGGAGGCTGAAGCAGGAGGATCTCTTGAGCCCAGGAGGTCAAGGCTGAGTAAGCCACAATTGCACCACTGCACTCCAGCCTGGGTGACAAGAGACAGACTCTGTCTCAAAAAAAAAAAAAAAAAAAAAAAAAATGAGAATCAACTTAAGAAAAGCAAATGAAGCTCATGAGGGATGATACAACTTTCCAAGGCACGAACTCTTGAAATTATCACCCCTTCCACCCATCCTCACAGCCTCCAGTTTTTAGAAAAGCATGAATAGCAGCAGAGGAGGAATTGGCCACCAGGATGCATGGAGAGACACCAGCATACTAAGTCTCTTATGTCTCCACTAAAAAGATTTAGTGCTAGAAAGCTGCAGTGAAGTCTCCTATTCCTAAAATTCATTGCAGCCATAAAAGCACCACCATATTTTCATGAGCTATTAAAACAAATGGTTAAAAATAAAGTCCATTTGGTATCCAATATCCTTCACCTGACTATATTTTTTCATGTATTTGTGAAGCAAAACAATTCGTTTAACTGCAATACATCTCCCTGTAACTGATTCAGATTTCCAGTCTATTTTGCATTCTAAAATAATGAACTGCAATTTCTCCAGCCATATAATTTATAAATTACATACACATATCACAACATTAAATACATTCTCTTAGTTTCTTCTCTTCACTTTTCTCAACTGGTCTTTTATTTGGACAATTGATGAAATCACAAATGTTGAGCACCAGAGGAGTAAGAACAGTATAAAGGGAGGGTATTAGCATTTATTTGATACCTATCACATCACATGTTATTTTTTTCACTTGATACTGATCCTAATCTTTAAAGCAATTGTTATTGTTCCCATTTTTCTGATGGAAAAGCCAGAAAGTGAATAAGTTACTTACCCAAGTTTAAACAGCTATAAAATAGCTATGGCAGATACTGTTGGTTGCTTGTCTATAACCATTTTTCTTCTTCTTCTTTGCTGGCTGAACATGCTTCTCATTAAAGAAGTTGAAAATGCTGGAAACTCAAAAAGAAGGAAAATGCTGGAAACTTTTTTAAATTTTTGAAACAGGTTCTCGCTTTGTTGCCCCACGCTGGAGTGCAGTGGCGCTATCTTGGCTCACTGCAGCCTTGAACCCCTGGGCTCAAGCAATCCTCCTCCCTCAGCCTCCCAAAGTGCTGGGATTACAGGCATGAGCCACCGCACCTGGTCATTGGAAACTCTTCATCCAGACTTTGCTGCTATGGCACGAGCATATCACCTAACCCAGCCAATGGGGCCAGAGGGAAAGCTTGCTTGTGAGTTATGAGAAAGTTTTCTTTTTGATTAAAAAATAAAATGAAATGCACACACAAGGAGAAACGTTACCCTTCTCCTCACCTGCTTTTTGTTTGTGGATGAGGTCTTGTAATGATATTAATATAATACCTGAAACTGCAGAAACCATCTTAAGACCATGAGGGTAGGAATGAAGAGATGAAGTTCAGTGCCCTAAAACACTCTAAAGAGGATAAAAAGAAAAAGTGGTCCCTAACATCTTTGATTCTCTCAATTGACTAACCCTGGAACTTCCCCAGCTCAGGACTTAGGACTGTACCTGATGCATAGTAGCATTTACCATTTATTGAATAAATAATTTAGTGACTTTTTTTTTTTTTTTGAGGCAGTCTCACTGTGTCGCCCAGGCTGGAGTGCAAGTGGCGAGATCTTGGCTCACAACTGCAACCTCCATCTCCCAGGTTCAAATGATTCTCCTGCCTCAGCCTCCTGAGTATCTGGGATTACGGGTGCCCGCCACCATGCCTGGCTAATTTTTAAAAATATTTTTAGTAGAGACAGGGTTTCACCAACTTGGCCAGGCTGCTCTTGAACTCCTGACCTCAGGTAATCCACCTGCCTTGGCCTCCCAAAGTGCTGGGATTACAGGCGTGAGCCACCATGCCTGACCAGCTTTAACTTTTCAAAATCTGTCTTCATAGACGATAATGGAACTATCTACCAAAGCTAAATATTCACCTACCCCATGACCCAGCAATTTTACTCCTAGGTATATATACCAAAAAATTGAGTGTTCTGTGTCCACTAGAGATATGTGCCAAAGTGTTCATAATAGATCCAAACTGGAAACAGCTCAAATGTCCATCAATAGTAGAAAGGATAAACAAATGTTAGGATGTTCAGAGCTTGAAATATGACACAATATACATAAAAGGACAAACTATTAAAACTCACAACAGCATGGATAAATCTTACAGACATAATTATTGAGCAAAAGATACCAGAAACACAAAAATATATACTGTTTGACTCCTTTAAATAAAGGTTAAGATGATTCTCCCTCCTGCAGCCTTGTGAAGAAGGTGCCTTGCTTCCCCTTCACCTTCTGCCATGATTGTAAGTTTCCTGAGGCCTCCCCAGCCATGTTGAATTCTCATTGTCCCTGACAAAATAGCACCCTCTCTTCCTCTGCTCTTCCACCCTTTTCCCCTTCCGCTGTGCAACTGAAGACTAGGAAAGAATGACATGCAAAAAAAGAGGATTTGGATTCAGCGTAGGACTAAGTACTGGATGCTACTTACAGAAAACTTTATATTTGTGCTGAAAAGTCTTGTTATCTAGGTGAAATCCAATGCTATCCTAATGACAAAATTGTTGGGGAAATAAATTTATAAGAGACTTTATTTAAAGAAATAAAAGAAAAAAATAATAAAAGTTAAGACAAAAGCTAATCCATTTTGGTAGACATCAGCACTTACCTCTGAGAAGGAAAATGGTTACTGATGGGGAAGTGGGAGGCATAAGAAAATCTTCTGGGTGATGAAAATGTTCTAACTCTTGATCTGAATTGTAGTTACTTGGGTTTATACATATGCTTAAAAATCGTCAAGTTATGTGTTTAAAATATGTGCACCTTACAGTATATAAGCCACACTTCAATTTTTTTAAAGGTCCCCACAACATTGTTGTTTTCAAGGAAGTACAGGAAATACCTTTTACTCTGTGTTAATTCAGGGAAGTTATCTCCATAAGTGCTTTACAATATAATCTTCATAATATAGTAGCACCATTAAGTAGGCATTATTATCTCTTTATCACAGATACAC
Organism: Symphalangus syndactylus; assembly: GCF_028878055.3. NCBI lineage: Eukaryota > Metazoa > Chordata > Mammalia > Primates > Hylobatidae > Symphalangus > Symphalangus syndactylus. The sequence goes on from NC_072438.2 coordinate 32,965,267, forward strand.
AATATGAGAGTCAGAGAGGTTAAGTTATTTTCCAAAGTCACACAGCTAATCAGTGACAAAGCTAGGATTTTTTTTTTTCTTTTTTGAGACAGAGCCTTGCTCTGTCACCCAGGCTGGAGTGCAGTGGTGTGATTTCAGCTCACTGCAACCTTTGCTTCCCCGGTTCAAGCGATTATCGTGCCTCAGCCTCCCAAGTAGCTGGGATTTCAGGTGTGCAACCACCACACCCAGATAATTTTTGTATTTTTGGTAGAGATAGGGTTCACATGTTGGCCAAGCTGGTCTTGAACTCTTGACCTCAAGTGATCCACCTGTCTCAGCCTTCCCAAGTGCTAGGATTACAGGTGTGAGCCACCACACTCAGCCAAAGCTAGGATTTGAATATAAGTTTGTCTGACCCTCAAAACCCATGCTCCTTCCTCTATGTTAACCAACTTCCTGCATAGCCAACTTCCCAGGGTCACAAAAAGAATCATCAATGCAACCCAGGAATGCTCTCCTGGAGTATGGCTATATCTAGAGAAACTGTGGAAAGAGGCCAGGCACGGTGGCTCACTCCTGTAATTCCAGCACTTTGGGATGCCAAGGTGGGAGAATCACCTGAGGCCAAGAGTTCAAGACCAACTTGGACAACATAGTGAGAACCCGTTCTCTATTCAAAAAAAAAAAGAAAGAATCTGCCTAAATAGAACAGAAAAGGCTGCATGTGCAAGACAGTTACTGCAGGATTTATAATAGTAAAAAGCTAGAAAAAAACTAATTATTCAACAGTACATAATTAAGCAAATTATAATACATATATTCAATAGGATATTAAGCAGCCATTAAAAGTCATACTTAAGAAAGCTTATGATATAATTTTCACTGAGGTAAAACTGAATAAAAGTTGCATATACTTTAAGAATACAACCACGAAAAATGAAGCTTTTTAAACTTATGCACAGAGAAAGGAAAAGCCAGAAAGTGTTTGTATGTAAAGACCATTAGTTTGTGTTGCCTATGATTTTTTTCAGCTGTGTTTTGTAGTTTTTCCTTGTAGAGGTCTTTCACCTCCTTGGTTAGGTACATTCCTAAGTATTTTTTTTTTTTTGCAGCTATCATAAAAGGGGTTGCGTTATTGATTTGATTCTCAGCTTGGTTGCTGTTGGTGTATAGAAGAGCTACTGATTTGTGTATATTAATTTTGTATCCAGAAAACTTTCCTGAATTCTTTTATCAGTTATAGGAGCTTTCTGGAGGAGTCTTTAGGGTTTTCTAGGTAAACAATCATATCATCAGCAAACAGCGACAGTTTGACTTCTTCTTTACCAATTTGGATGCCCTTTATTTCATTCTCTTGTCTGATTGCTCAGGCTAGGACTTCCAGTACTATGTTGAGGAGGAGCTCATGGATGGGTAGAATCAATATTGTGAAAATGACCATACTGCTAAAAGCAATCTACAAATTCAACACAATTCCCATCAAAATACCACCATCATTCTTCATAGAATTAGCGAAAACAATTCTAAAATTCATATGGAACCAAAAAAGAGCCCACATAGCCAAAGCAATGCTAAGCAAAAAGAACAAATCTGGAGGCATCACATTACCTGATTTCAAACTATACTAGAAGGCCATAGTCACCAAAACAGCATGGTACTGGTATAAAAACAGGCACATAGACCAATGGAACAGAACAGAGAACTCAGAAATAAACCCAAATACTTACAGCCAATTGATCTTTGACAAAGCAAACAAAAACATAAAGTGGGGAAAGGACATCCTTTTCAACAAATGGTGCTGGGATAATTGGCTAGCCACATACAGGAGAATGAAACTGGATCCTCATCTCTCACCTTATACAAAAATCAACTCAAGATGGATTAAGGACTTAATCTAAGACCTGAAACTATAAAAATTCTAGAAGATATCATTGGGAAAATCCTTCTAGACATTGGCTTAGGCAAGGATTTCATAACCAAGAACCTAAAAGCAAATGCAATAAAACCAAAGATAAATCGCTGGGACTTAATTAAACTAAGGAGCTTTCTCATGGCAAAAAGAACAGTCAGCAGAGTAAAGAGACAACCCACAGAGTGGGAAAAAACCTTCCCAATCTATATGTCTGACAAAGGACTAATATCCAGAATCTACAAGGAGCTCAAACAAATTAGCAAGAAAAGAAAAATGATCCCATCAAAAAGTGGGCTAAGGACATGAATAGACAATTCCCAAAAGAAGATATACAAATGGCCAAAAAACATATTAAAAAAAGCCCAACATCACTAATGATCAGGGAAATGTAAATCAAAACCACCATGTGATACCACTTTACTCCTGCAAGAATGGCCATAATCTAAAAATCAAAAAATAGTAGATGTTGGCATGGATGTGGTGATCAGGGAACACTTCTACATGGCTGGTGGGAATGTAAACTAGTGTAGCCACTATGGAAAACACTGTGGAGATTCCTTAAAGAACTAAAAGTAGAACTATCATTTGATCCAGCGATCCCACTACTGGGTATCTACTCAGAGGAAAAGAAGTCATATGAAAAAGATATTTGCACACGCATGTTTATAGCAGCACAATTCGCAATTGCAAAACCATAGAACCAACCCAAATGCCCATCAATCAATGAGCAGATAAAGAAACTGTGGTATGTATATATGATGGACTACTACTTAGCCACAAAAAGGAATGAATTAACGGCATTCATGGTGACCTGGATGAGACTGGAGACTATTATTCTAAGTGAAGTAACTCAGGGATAGAAAATCAACATTGTATGTTCTCACTCATAAGTGGGAGCTAAGCTATGAGGATGCAAAGGCATAAGAATGACACATGGACTTTGAAGACTCAGGGGGAAAGGGTAGAAAGGGGGTGAGAGATAAAAGACTACAAATAGGGTGCAGCGTATACTGCTCAGGTGATGGATGCACCAAAATCTCACAAATCACCACTGAAGAAATTACTCACATAGCCAAACACCATCTGTCCCCCAGTAACCTATGGAAACTTTTAAAAAAATGAAAAATAAAAAATAAAAAATTATCTAAATTGGAAAAACAAAGACTGTTAACAACGTCTGACTCTGAAGAGTGTAATTTAATAAGGTGGGGCTAGGAGTTAGGATAGGTGAGGGGTTGGAGGGAGGATAGGGACTTTCATTTTTTGCTTTACAAATTCGGTATTTAACTTTTTTTTACAATAAACGTGCATAAGTTTATGATAAAAATTTTAACTAATTTGTTAAAAAAACTGAAGAAAATTTACAAAATATGATTGTCTTTAAGTAATGGGATTTGGAAGATTTTTTGATGTCTTCTTTCAGCTTTTCTATACTTTCTAAAATTCCTATAAAAAAGCACTTGTTTCTTTTTATTGGTGTGGGTGAAGTAAATTTATTTCAATGAGTTGATGCATTTGAAAGCACTCTGGAATCTGTGAAGCACTTCAATTATAAAAAATGATTTTATTACTATTGTTGAAAATATTAAATGCTGGCAATGGCATTTTGTAACGGCAGAGGCAGATCCTCTATGCACCTGTCCAAGCACCCAGAATGGCTGCAGCCTCCACCTTCCTGAAAGTGAGAGGGAGGTTAGATAAACCACTACCCGCCCACCCGGAACAGCTGTAATCCTTAGGAGTTTTTCTGGCTGAACTTCAGGTGTTAAACTGAAAAATCATTTCTTGAGGCTGTGTTTCTCTGCCCTGGCTGCACATTCAGATCACCTGGGGAGTTTTTAAATGCTCCACCCCCAGAGATTACATACAATTCAATTGCTTAGGGCAAGACACCTTGGGATTTTTGAAATGCTTCCTAGTTGATGTCAAACATGCGATGCTGTGGATAAACTCTAGGGTAGGTGCAGGGAAGAGTTTCAGACTCCTCTGGGAAAGTTTAACCAAAAAACTGAAAAACATTGCTTTCCTCAAACCAACCTGAGTTAAAAAATAAAAAAGTAAGAATTTTAATCACCAATTATATATTTACAGTTCACGAAGGTCACGTGCAGAGATAATGCCTTTTGATGATCTCATTTGATTATGGTAACGAATGTAAACTGCTAACAGATATAACTGCCTAGAGAATTCTGGGCAGAAAGTGAAGCAGAAACCATTATTTACATTTTGCCCAGGAGAGAATTGAAAGGGAACAGTTCAGAGTTTCCCAAAATCAAATTACCAAAGATTTGAGCCCCAATACTCCTACCTCCAACTACAGAATGTTGTTACCGGGAACTGGCTTATATCTTTGAGCTGCCAATTTCACTACAACAGAAGATTTGAAGAAGCCCCTTGCCTGCCTCCATCCTACTCATCCCCAGAGCACCAAAAACAATAGAAACATATTGTGCATGGAGTTGTGCTATCACTCGATAGCTCTGCCTACCACAGGGCTTGGACACATAAGTAAGTGTACACTGAATGAAACGATGAGTGACTATCTTCTACAAGATAACATTTGATCCTCATTTTACAGAGCAGGTAAGTAAGACTCCAGCAGAGAAGATAACATATCCGAGATCACAAAACCTGCAAAAGACAGAGCTAGAATGAGGGGGAGCTCAGGGCGGCTGACTTTGTACTCTTCTCCTCCATGCTACTACCAACTGTAGTTTTTTAAAGACTAAGCCCCAAAGACAATGGCCGTAGATACAATTTATGTAGAAACTCCTCTCTAGATATGATACACAGATATTATAATAGGAGGAATATTGAATAGGAGTTGGCAACGGTGATTTTCTATTATAATGTTTTATTGAAAACAATTTATTTTACATAAGATTTACTTCCAATATCCTTAGTCTGACTAATGACAATCTTCTGAAATGATTTTTTTGGAATTATTTTGCTTCCTGAAAAATTCACATAATATAGTATGTGACAGATCACCATAGTCATATATTTAGATTCACAATTACTAGATACAAATAAAAGATAGCTAGAGAGACGCCATCATACATGCTTTTAATCAGGAAAGAAAAGGACCTCTCCAATCAATGTCTTGCAAAACCATTAACCAAAGTCCTAAACTGAAGCTCAAATAATTGAAAAATGAAAATGATCTATCTACTCGTGACAGGGAGATTGCAGTTTTATAAAAATGTTGAATGCACCTGTGGATGAAAGGGATTGACACTGTCATTTAGTAATTGGCTAACTATCAGTCATAGACAAATGTGAGAAATAACTAAGCTAAGAGCAGAAGTCAGAATTTTCTCCATTGCTGTCAAGAGGCTACAACATGTTCATTCAAAAGTTTGATGTTTAAATCATTAGTTACATGGAATAGAATTGACAGTGGTTAAAGGTATTACAATTTATCCATCCATCCATTCATCCATTTATCCATCCATCCACTGGGTTTAACCACATGAAATTTCCCTATTTCCCAATTGTGCTTAATGCTTATTAAACATGCTACCAGGTTTAACACACCATGTAAGGTTTGGAGAATAAGGGCTAAATGAAAAACACTCTCTATCTCTGCAAATCTCCAATTGGGGGAGGGGGAAGAAGCACACACCCACAACTATTTATAAGACAGTTATGAATGTACAAAGTGCTATGGGATTATATTGACATATATGCATAGAAAGAACATAGAGCAAGTTGTCAGCAGAAATGTGGTTGGTGGGAGTTTATGAAATTATTTTTCCTTTTGTTTAGCTCTATCTTTAAAACTTTTAATTTGATGAACATGTATTCTTTTTATAATCAAAAAATTTTAGAAAATGTACTATGGAGGTTGCAGAATTGATGGCTATGAATAGATATGTGTAAGATAAAAGATTTAAAAGTTAAAATACATGAAGTAATCCAGGTAAAATGATAAGTGAGATGCCAGACCATCTATCAAAGTAGAACTCTGAGGCCGGACACAGTGGTTCATGCCTGTAGTCACAGCACTATGGGAGGCTGAGGTGGGCAAATCGCTTGAGCCAAGAGTTTGAGACCAGCCTGGACAACATAGTGAGACACCGTCTCTATAAAAAATACAAAATTTGGCTGTGCATGATGGTGCATACCTATAGTTCCAGCTACTCAGGATGCTGAGGTGGGAGGACCACTTGAGCCCAGGAGGTCTAGGCTGCAGTGAGCTGTGATTGAGCTACTGCACTCCAGCCTAGGTGACAGAGTGAGACCCTCCCTGTCATTCTCTTTATATATATACGTGTGTGTGTGTGTGTGTGTGTGTATATATATATATTGTGCATGGAGTACATATATATATAAACACACACACACGTATATACACACACACATATATACGCACACACACATACACACACACACACACACACATATATATATATATATTTTTTAAGTAGAACTTCCTGACCCACAATCTGTAGTAACCAACCCATTATCTCTAGCCAACAGCCCAGGAAGCTAAACAATAACCCCTGTAGCCATTGGCCCAAAATGGCCAAGACTTGATTAATAACTGCCAGCTTCCCCAATTCTAATCCCTGCTTCCAACTCAAGGCCAACCAGAGAAAGCCAAATATTATACCCGAATCAATCACATAGGATGACCTCTTTCTGGTTAGCTGCCTCCAACTTCTCCATGCCAACAGCCTCCCATTAGGGTGTAGCTGAAGCCTTCCCTTTTTGTTACTATGAAACCTTCCCACCCCTCTACCTGCCTTTGAGTCTCTGCCAAACACAAGTGATGGTGGCTGATTCCCTTGCTATAACAAGCTGTAAAAAAGGAGCTTTTGCCTGCTCTCGTTTGAGTAGGTCTTTGTCTATTTCCATGGAAGAGAAGATAAATAGAATCAGGAATGAGCTTAGCACACAGAATGCAAATGGCAAAGTCTTATACATTTATGAGAAATGTGAATTATAGCAGCTCTCCATATCCCACTGTCTGCAGGAACTTGCTGGGTTCTGACTGAGCCCCAGGAAGATGAAGTTATTTTGCTTCTTTTTTTTTTTTTGAGACAGAGTCTCGCTCTGTCTCTAGGCTGCAATGCAGTGGCGTGACCTTGGCTCACTGCAACCTCTGCCTCCAGGGTTCAAGTGATTCTCCTGCCTCAGCCTCCCGAGTAGCTGGGACCACAGGTGTGTGCCACTACACCCGGCTAATATTTTTATTTTTAGTAGAGATGGGGTTTCACCATGTTGACCAGGTTGGTCTTGAACTCCTGACCTTAAGTGATCTCCCAACTCAGCCTCCTGAAGTGCTGGGATTACAAGCATGAGCCACTGCACCTGGCCTATTTTGCTTATTTTAATTTCCTTCTTCATACATCCTTTCATCATGCTTTACTCGCAACCCCTTAACCTGAGGAGGAAAATTAAGAGCCATTGAATACCTCTGCTTTGGTTTGAACTTAGAAGGCTGAATCAGAATCAGAAGGTCTCGGAATCAGATTCAATTGCAATATAAACTCCATGAGGGAAGGAAGCATGTCTGTTCAGCCTCTCACCATGTGTCCAGTTGAATGATTGAAATCAACACATGAAGGCATCCAACACATCAGCACCATATGGTACCTGCAACAAGACAACCCAAATGACTAGATCTTATTAAAAACCTATCTTGCTTCCCTGAAGTTGCTGAACCAAGACACAGTCAGAGAAAATCTGTAGTCCAGCATACCAAATATGGCCCAAGTAGACTAGCCACACAGAAGACAAAGATCAGCTCATCATTCCCTAGTAATTTGTCCTATGGTGCTCAGTGCTTAGTCAGATACAGCTGTGTTTCTAAACTCCATCTTTCTCTTGTGTTCACTGGATAGTAAACATGAATTGCTATTAATAATAATTTTCCACTGCACATCCAGAACAATCCATCCAGAGAAAATTGGAACTTCTTCTTTACTGAGGTCCAGTCCCATCAATTTGATGCTCATTTTATAGAAAGGCCATTGAGCAAAATTAATGTACCCAAACAAATAGAGTTTGTCCTTGTAGCTGATTCAGAGTATGACAGGCAACAAAAGGGCTGCCTTAATGGCCTCCTCTGGGAAATTTATTTTCAGAATATTGAGTTATTTTCTCCCACTCTACCAGATTAGATTAAAATCTTTTTTAAAAAAGAGAGAAAGAAAAACAAAACTTAGTTGTCTGTTTTCATAGAAATCACTTTGAGATCTAGCTTCATTTAAATTCACTTGTTATTGTCTAATTCAAATAATGTTACAATCTGAGTTATTTTACTTTTCATTTTCTTTACACCACCCCTAGCATGGTTTTTCCCCAGCCCCTTAACCTGAAAAAGAAAATTGGGACCCACCACATGCCCCGAATGAAAGCATTTGAGCCTTTTAAAGATACTACTATACCTTGCCATGACAGAATGAGTTGGACTGTTATCCAAAAACTGTGGTTTGAGGGTTTTTTTTGTTTTTTGTTTTTTGCTGTACTGGACAGGTCATTGATGTTATCTGCCTCACTCTCAATCACAAGGAAAGAAAAAAATGCCTCCACTACAATCTCCATGGAAAAAACATGTTATATTCCACATGACCTGCCTTTTATCCTCCCACATCATAGCCAATTGTCTGCAAAAGCAGCCAGCCCATGGGCTAACCAATGGAGTGGCCAGACATAAAAAAAAAAAAAAAAAAAAAAAAAACATACCCAAACAGAAAAGAATGTAGCCAAAGGAGCCAACCAGAGTAGTGTGGTCAGAAATTAGAATTAGAAAATATAGAAGAGAAAATCAGTTGGGTAGCAATAAGAGATGATAAAAATTTGCAAAGAGAAGGCATGTGCAAGCTCATCTTCCTATTAAGCAGCAGCCATCAGGAAGGCATGCACAGAAGGTGGGTCACTGGTAGATAGCAGCAACAAGAACAGAAGCAATAGGGCAGAGCTGAGTCCTCAGGATGGCAGGGAACTGGTGACATTTTGCTGCTCAGGAACAAGGAGAAAACCTAGTTCCTGGTCAGGTTTCCTTTGGGCCTGGCTGGATGGCAATTCTTGTCACATGAGCTTTCTATCATCCTTAACGTGCGTGTATCTAAAAAGAAAACAAAGAAACTCCCCCCCAAAATCCTATTACTTGCAGGAACCTGAGTGTGCCTCTCTTTTTTAATACAAAAGGGCTGAGCATAAACACACACACACACACACACACACACACACACACACACACACACACACCTACCTCTAAAAAACAAACCTCACCACATCTGGAGATTCTTAACCTTCCAGCACAAAGAGGAGTAGCAAAGTGGAGAAGAGCCCACATTTACAGGCAGGAGTTGTGAGTTCTAACCCAGCTTAACTACTATTTTTGATGTAGTCATGGATAAGGGGCTTATTATCTCTAAACCATTACTTCAACCAGAAAATAGAGTTGGATGAGATACATTCATTTGGTAAATATTTACTGAGTGTCTACTATGTGACTAGTTCTGTGCTGGCTAATGGGAGCATAACAGTGAACTAAGCATGGTTTTTGGTTCTTCTGGCTTATGTTGCAGTGGGCAGTACAGATAGGTAAACAGGTTATTACAAAATTGTGTAATGTTAGCATACGTTGGAGGTAGAGAGTTTTCTTTGGAGCCAAAAGAGGGTAGCTAATCTGGATGGGGCAGGAGACCCTCACAGAGGTCTTCCTAGGGGACATTAAGACCTGGATGAGGAAATGTTGGCCTGTCACATTGAGTAGGTGGGCATCTTCTGGCTGGACAGAAGAAAAGAAGAATAATCCATGTGATAGTGTGGGGCTGTTGATGAAAAAGCCAAACACTATAAAATATTTGAGGAGATTTGTTCTGAGCCAGATGTGGAGACCATGACCAATGACACAGCCTCAGGAGGTCCTGAGAACCTGTGCCCAGGGTGGTTGTGGTACAGCTTGGTTTTATATGTTTCAAGGAGACATAAGACCTCAATCACGGCCAGGCGCGGTGGCTCACGCTTGTAATCCCAGCACTTTGGGAGGCCGAGGCGGGCGGATCACAAGGTCAGGAGATCGAGACCACGATGAAACCCCGTGTCTACTAAAAATACAAAAAAAAAATTAGCCGGGCGTGGTGGCAGGCGCCTGTAGTCCCAGCTACTCGGAGAGGCTGAGGCAGGAGAATGGTGTGAACCCGGGAGGCGGAGCTTGCAGTGAGCCGAGATTGTGCCACTGCACTCCAGCCTGGGCGACAGAGCGAGACTCCGTCTCAAAAAAAAAAAAAAAAAAGACCTCAACTCAATCACTACATGTAAGGTATACATTGGTTCAGTTCAGAAAGGTGGGTCAACTCCAGTGGGGGCTTACAGGTCACATATGGATTCAAAAGGTTTCTGACTGACAATTAGTTGAAAGAGTTAAGTTATTATCTAAAGACCTGTAATAAACAGAAATGAGTGTCTGGGTTAAGACAAGGGGTTGCGGAGACCAAGATTATTATGTAGATGAAGTCTCATAAGTGGCTGCCCTTAGAGGCAATAGATGGCAAATGTTTCCTACTTAGAGCTTTCAAAGGTGCTAGACTCCCAGCTAATCTCTTCAGGATCAGAAAAAGACCTGGAAAGGGAAGAGGATTCTCTACAGAATGTAAATTTCCCCCACAAGAGACAGCTTTGCAGGGCTGTTTCAAAATATGTCAAAGAAATATATTTTGGAGCTTGTTGAAGTAACTCACACCTGTAATCCCAGCACTTTGGGAGGCTGAGTTGGGTAGATTGCTTGAGCCCAGGAGTTGGAGACAAGCCTGGGCAACATGGCGAGACCCTGTCTCTACAAAAAAATACACAAAAATTAACCAGGCATGGTAGTGCGTACACCTATAGTCCCAGCTACTTGGGAAGCTGAGGTGGGAGGATCATATGAGCCCAGAGGTTGAGGCTGCCGTGAGCCATGATCTATGCCACTGCATTCCAGCCTGGGTGACAGAGTGAGACCTTTCCTCAAAAAAAGAAAAGAAAAGAAAAAGAGGCCGGGCGCGGTTGCTCATACCTATAATCCCAGCACTTTAGGAGGCCGAGGCAGGCAGATTGTCTGAGGTCAGGAGTTCAAGACCAGCCTGGGCAAAATGGTGAAACCCTGTCTCTACTAAAAATACAACAATTAGCCAGGCATGGTGGCGGGCGCCTGTAATCCCAGCTACTTGGAAGGCTGAGGCAGGAGAATCGCTTGAGCCTGGGAGGTGGAGGTTGCAGTGAGCCAAGATCATGCCATTGCACTTCAGCCTGGGTGACAAGAGCAAAACTCCATCTCAAAAAAAAAAAAAAAAAAGGAAAAGGAAAAAAATATATATTTTGAGGTAAAATACTTTAATTTCTTTCAAGGCCTGCCATCAGTGATGTGATGGTATACTAGAGTCAGGCTGGAATTTGGTGTCTTATTGCTAAAAAGAGTCTGTTTTTTCAGTCTTAAGATCTCTGTTTTAATATTAATGCTGGTCAGATTGGCCTGAATTCCAAAGGGAGGACAGTATAACGAGGCATATTCAACCTCTCTTCCCATCATGGCCTGAACTAGTTTTTCAGGTTTCTTTGGAATTCCCTTGACTAGGAGGAGGGGTCTATTCAGCCTGTTGGGGGTACTTAGAATTTTATTTTTGGTTTACAGGGCCAAAGCCCTTGGCTGCCTAAAGGTTAGCTGAAAAATCAACTGACGTGAGGCAGATTGATTAATAGGAGAAAAGGCATACAAATTTATTTAACACAGGAGCCTTCAGAATGAAGACTCAACCTCCCAATGAGGTACAGAAGCTTATGTACCATCTTGAGTTTACAGAAAGAATAGGGGCCTGGATCCTGGTGAAGTGGATTATGGGATGGGGAGAAGGGGAATTTCACTGAGGGGCAATAAATGATTAGTAGGGAGAATGACTGGATAGGAGAACAGAAATTAACTTGTAAATAGTTCTCTTTGGAATGTATATGATACTTTGAGACAGTCAATACCTTGAATAAGGTCTGTTCAGGTGTGGTTACATTCTTGGTCTTCTTTCCTGTAATGGATCATAAGATAACAAGGAGGGGAATAGGAGCAATTGTTCTCCTTGGTGGGTCAGTCCTATCTTTATGTAGATAGGGGAAAGTTTCTTCCAGAGCTTGTTGATCTTTAAGAGTTTTTACTTTAAAATACTCATTATACCAGGGAGCCATATTTTATGGTGAAATATTTTTATTTCCTTCATTAGCTTTATGTGTCAATTTGTGATTACAATTGGACAAGCTTGCTCTACAGAAAACAAATTTGTGGCAAAGAATTAGTGACACCTTTAGTTGCTTGTCCAATATCTTTTCCTCCCTTAGCTCTTACAGGCAAAATTATAGTTTTAAGTTGTCTATATCTCCTCCAGGTAACTCAGAGAAATGGGATCATATTCCCAACTCTGGGGATAAATCCTGATTGGTCCAAATCAATACAGATGGTCTCATTCTCTTTGTTAGTAATTGATGGGTTTAGTGGTGGGCATGTGAACCCGTTTTGGCCAGTGAGCTTTGAGGGTGATATCTTTTAAGGGGGATATCTTGCAAACCATGCTTATCCTCTACTCTCACACCAACACAACAACAATCAACACAGAAGATTTCTGTGACCAAATGTGGGGAGTTGGGCAGATTGCTTGAGCCGAGGAGTTGGAGACCAGCCTGGGCAACATGGTGAGACCCTGTCTCTACAAAAAAATACACAAAAATTAACCAGGCATGGTTAATTTTTTTTGTTTTTTGCTGTACTGGACAGGTCATTGAGTATTTCAGGTTGAGAAATAAAACACAGTGAGGCCCTGGACCACCTCTTGAAGCTTATGCTTCCCCCTCTGGTCACGGGCACTCCTCCATCTGTGGTCACCAGAGAGCTTCAGGGAGCACTCTTCAGAGCCTTTGGTCCCGTCTGCCAGGAGCACTCTTCCTTTTTTTTTTTTTTCTTGCATAAACTGCTCTTTCTCATCCTTTAAGTCTCCACTTACATGTCATCTGCCCCTTGAAGCCTACCCTGACCATTTATTTGACCAGCAAAAAGCAACAACTGAATTTCTGAAAGAAATGATCCAAAATTTCAGGTGGAGTTTGACTTCAGTCAAGTCCTTCCCCTAGCCTTGTTTCGTCTGTATTAACTCTCTTTCCTGATCCTCCCAAATCTTGGTCCCTCTTCTATGCCCTCTTAGCAGCCCATACTTCCTCTACATAGCATTTATCTTACTGTATTGGAATCACCTGTTCATTGGTCTGTAAATCCCGTCTCATCAAAATCTTCATGAAGGCAGGAACCTTGAGATCTTTGCTGCGTTCTGTGAATGATTCTACCAAATTGTCAAATCTGAGGGGGTCAGGTTTGACACCTGAATTTGTATCTAGTTGTTCATAGGGGAGGTGGCCAGGGGGCCCCAGAAGCATGGCTGGCATCTGAAATGAGGATAAACTTGTGGAGGACTAAATGCTTAACTTGTGGGTTCTATACTAACTCTGGGTGGTTAGTGCCAGAATTGAATAGCAGTGCATGAGTTGGTGTCAGAACATCTATTCTGAATCTTCCAATGGCTTTTTGCCCCAAGGTGTAAACAAACCCAAGGCTCCCAACAAAGGCTGCATTTGAAATATAGGTGTTGGCAAAGCTCCTTTAACAAAGGTTCCCTAAAGTAGCAGCAGTGTTTTCTTTCTTTTCTGGTTAAAGAAATACTCCTTTGCCTGTAATCCCAGTACTTTGGGAGTATCCCATAAGAACCAGTGAAGAAAGTATCAGTAAGGTATACTGAAGGTGGTAGAGCCTTAGAATTTAAAACCGAGATGTTGATACAATAATACATTTTAACATGTTTATGTGAATTGAGAAAAGTCTTCTTTGGCTGACGGATTTGATAATGAAACCTGGATTTTCCAATTAACTTTTTGTTTTTTTCTAGAGACAGGGTCTCACTCTTGCCCAGGCTGGAGTGCACTGGCGTGATCACAGTTAACTGTAACCTCTAACTCCCGGGCTCAAGCCTCCCACCTCAGTCTCTCCATAAGCTAGGACTACAGGTGTGCAACACCATGCCCAGCTAATTTTTAAATTTTGGGTTTTTTTGCAGAGATGGGGTCTCACTATGTTGCTCAGGCTGGTCTTTAAAACTCCGGCTTCCAGCAATCCTCTGGCCTTGGCCTCCCAAAAAGCTGGGATTAAGTCATGAGTCACCATGCCCAGCCCTGATTAACTTTTTTTTTTTTTTTTTTTTGAGACAGAGTCTCGCTCTGTCGCCCAGGCTGGAGTGCGGTGGCACGATCTCGGCTCACTGCAAGCTCCGCCTCCCGGGTTCACGCCATTCTCCTGCCTCAGCCTCTCCGAGTAGCTGGGACTACAGGCGCCCGCCACCACGCCCAGCTAATTTTTTGTATTTTTAGTAGAGACAGGGTTTCACCGTGGTCTCGATCTCCTGACCTCGTGATCCGCCCGCCTCAGCCTCCCAAAGTGCTGGGATTACAAGCGTGAGCCACCGCGCCCGGCCCCTAACTTTTAAGTTAGATGTTTTACATACATTGAATGAGCCAAATCAGCAGTTCCAGGGCTTTGACAAAAATAAACTTAAATTTCAAGATAAAACCATTTTAACAAAAAATATTTTATTGGCAAAAGATCTATAGAAATGTTAATATTTCTATGTTTTCAACTCCAAGTTAAAAGGTGGTTTGAAATGAAAGAGTTGCAGTATAATTATTAACAATGTGGTAAGTCTTTTAAAATGCTTTTTGGTGTACTCCCCAGAAATTGAGAAAGTGAATAATTCAAATGTTGGAGGAACTAAATAAGGAGTCTGATAATAAATCATAAGGTGTTTGATGCTAGAGTATTATGTGATTGATTTTTTTTAGCATATATCTTGGAAAAAGGTCTAAGACTTGAGTGACGTTGCTATTACAAAATGTTTCCCATATCCATCTATTAATTTGAATAGGTTTTCTCAGTGTTTCCATTTGTAAAAACTAAAACTACAAATAGAACTGATGATGAATCTTGTCTCATCTACCTATAAGTAATATTTCTCTACTAACAGATGACTTACTGAGAAAATATAGCATTATTCATTTCACTAAAAATGCATTTCCAGTCAAACACACCATAGAAAACTATATTGAACTAATCTTATGTATAAAAATGATAAACTTTGGACAAAATACAAAAAACAATGATTTGAAGACATTGAAAAGCAACCAAAAGCAAGCAGATAGGAATGGAAGTCATGGCTACTCTTCAAAACATAGAAATATAATGAGTGAGATTTATGTTCATACACCTTTTCACCTAAGGGCACTTCTGAATATTCACTGTGCGAGGCAGCTGGAACTCAATTAGAAAGCTACAGTTTCTTAAGGGCTTCAGAAGTTAGGGAATGGACTCTGGGGCTCTCAGAGCAGCTAAAATTGGAGGACAGATGTCTTGAAAACAGAGAAGTCAGAGAGGAAGAGAACTCCAAAATATGCATATACACTCTGCCCAAATCCTTGGTTGACTCCTGAACTGTGTATGCATGGAGAGGCTTTGAACAGCTCAACAAAAAGCAACAGTTGGATTGCTGAAAGAAATGACCAGAAATTTCAGGTGGAGTTTGACTCCAGCCAAGTTATTTATCTTCTAGAACAAATCAGCATTCGTGAAAGGACTATAACAGAATTTAGAGGCTCTATAATATATCATCCACAATATTCAGTATACAATAAAAAATTAACAGATATGTAAAGAAACAGGAAAGTTTGACCCATAATCAAGAGAAAAAGCAGTAAATAGAAACTGACTATAAGAGGACCCAGATGTAAGAATTAGCAGAGACATTTAAAAGTTATATATATACATTTTTTTCAAGGACTTTAAAAATATATGTCATAATGAGTTACAGATGGAAAATTTCAGCAGAGAAATAGAAGCTCTAAAAAGGAACTAAATAGAAATTGTAGAACTGAAAAGTACAGGTCTGAAATTAAAAACAAACTGAGTGGGCTTAACAACTTTTTGGAAATAGTCAAAAGATTGATGAATTTAAAACAGTTAAAGACAAATTATCAAACCTGAAGAAAAGAGAGAACAATTATTGAGAAAAATGAAAACATAGGTAGAGTTCTACTGCCCTTTGGAACAGTATCAGAGTCTAACATCCATGTAATAGAAATCTCAGAAGGAAAAGAGAATAGAGCAGAAAAGAAATATTTGGAGAAATAATGATTGAGATCACAGAACAGGCTGACTGTCTTTGGGTTGCTTTGCAATGAAATGCATGGTAAAATCACGCTCTGTCTTGTTCCGTAGCATTTCTTTTTTGGGGATCCAGGATCTAGTATGAAAAAGAGACCTCGAAGTTTTGGGGATCTGTTTTGCCTTCCAGCTGTGTATGCTTATTAGGCCCTAGAAACTGCATGTTTTCCTAGCCCTGTTCCTCCAAGGGCTCCACCCTGAAGCCAGTAATCCAATTAAGAAACAAAAACTGGCAAATGAAAAATCCTACAACTACTGGATCTTCTGTCTGTGTAGTTATATGTGTGTTATGTGTGTAATGTTTATATATGAAAGAGCTCTAATTAATGTTTTAAAAATAACAAGTGCTTAAATCAAATATCTTGTCAGAAAAATAAAAACTGTAATGCCTTTTAGTTGATGTTGTTACTGGTGGAAGGTATCCAAGTTATCAGCAGCGAATCTGCACTAGTCAGCACCAACCTCAATTCTTGCCTCCTCAGGAGAAACAATTCCACTGAGGGGCATAAGGCAGAAAAAGAGACCAAGTCAAGTTTCAGAGCAGGAGTGGAAGCTTATTTAAAAAGGCTTTAGAACAGGAAAGAAATGAAAGTATGCTTGGAAGAGACTCAAGCAGGCACGTGGGCACGTGAAGGTCAAGTGCAGTGTTGAACCTTGATCCTAGGACTTTATAATCTGGCTCTTTTCCCATGATTCTTTCCTTAGGGTGGGCTGCCCGCATGCACAGTGCCCTCCCTACCCTTGGGAGGTGAGCACATGCAGTGTGTTTACGAAGTTGTACACATGCCCACCCAAGGCTTTCTTCCCTTTTCCCATGGAGTGCCACGGAAGGTCATACTCTGCTGTTTTGTCTCTTAATGCATATGCCGGGGAAGTTGCATCTCCCTGGCATCTGCATTCAATTAACACTTTAGTGCAACAGGTGTGGACCATGAGGAAATGGCATCTTCCTGACCCTAGGTGCCAATGTATGATTTTTAGAGAGGCAATGTGATAATTGCTGAGCCATCGCCCAACATTCCTGGTGGGTGGGAGAAGAGACCTTTCCTGCCCTGCTCATGCCGTCTAACGGCCTGTAACAGCATGACTTTAGTAAGCTTGGGAAATCAAGAGTTTTAAAGATTATTGGTAAAATAAAGACATTTGGTTGAAATTAGACAGGTCAGATATTAGGTTTGCTAAATGCTTTAAGGTAATAAACTGCTTCTAGAAAAAAAAGAATGACATTTCTCCAAATTTTGTGGAAAACATAAATCTACAGATTCAAGAAGTAAAGCAAAACCTAAGCAAGATATTTGTAATGAAAATCATACCAAAAACATCATGGTCAAACTATTGAAAATCACAGAACCAAAGAAGCAGAGAAAATCTTAAAGGCAGCTAGAGAAAATGACATAGCACAAGTCGGGTGTGTAAGTGAAGGGTTATGATTCAAAAACAATGAAGGCAAGAGGACAATAGAATGGCATATTTACAGTTGAACTTAGATGGGTAAGGATAGCAATATCAACCCAGAAGTCTGTATCCAGAGGACATAGTATTTGAAAATGATGGTAAAATAAAGACAATTTCTAATAAATTAAAACTTAAATTTATCACCAGCGTATTAGTCTGTTTTCATGCTGCAGATGAGGACATACCTGAGACTGGGCAATTTACAAAAGAAAGAGGTTTATTGGACTTACAATTCCACATGGCTGGGGAGGCCTCACAATTATGGTGGAAGGCAAAGAGGAGAAAGTCACATCTAACGTGGATGGGAGCAGGCAAGGAGAGCTTGTGCAGGGAAACTCCTGTTTTTCAAACCATCAGATCTCATGAGACTCACCATCATGAAAACAGCACTGGAAAGATCTGCCCCCGTGACTCAATCACCTCCCACCTCCCACAACACGTGGGAATTGAAGATGAGATTTGGTGGAGACACAACCAAGCCATATTAACCAGCAAATCTGTATTACAAAATTTGTTTTTAATTCTTCAGAGGAAAGGGAAATGATACTAGATAGAAACTCTAATCTACAAAAAAGAAGGAAGAACACTGGAAGTTGTAACTATGTGGGTAATTTCTCTAAAAAAGCAATTAAGGCAGAAATTATTCACTGTATTTAAATATTTAGGTCTAGTATACATGACAGCAATACCAGAAACGATGGGGCATAAATGGAATGACACTTTTGCTAAGTTCTTACCTCTTATGTCAAATAGTACGATATTGGCTCCTAGTACATTGAGATAATTTAAGGATGCATATTGAAAACCCTAGTGAAAGCACAAAAAATTAATGTAAAGAAGTATAACAGAGGCCAGGCGTGGTGGCTCATGCCTGTAATCCCAGCACTTTGGGAGGCTGAGGCGGGTGGATCACAAGGTCAGGAGATCAAGAACATCTTGGCCAACATGGTGAAATCCCGTCTCTACTAAAAACACAAAAATTAGCCAGGCATGGTGGCATATGTCTGTAGTCCCAGTTACTCAGAAGGCTGAGGCAGGAGACTAGCTTGAACCCAGGAGGCGGAGGTTGCAGTGAGCCAAGATTGTGCCACTGCACTCCTACCAGGGCAACAAGAGGGAAACTCCATCTCAAAAAAAGAAAAAAAAGAAGTATAACAGAAAGTCAATGGTGGAATGAAAATGAAATAATCAGAATGATTGAATTAATCCAAATGAAGGCAGGAAAGGAGGAACAGAGGAACTGAAAAGGTTAAAGCAAATAAAACACAAATTGCAAAATAATAGATCTAAATCCAACCACATCATTATTACATTAAATGTAAATGGCCCCCAAACTCCAATTAAAAGGCAGTTACAGGCCGGGTGCAGTACCTCACACCTGTAATCCCAGCACTTTGGGAGGCCGAGGTGGGTGGATCACCTGAGGTCAGGAGTTCGAGACCAGCCTGGCCAATGTGGTGAAACCCCATCTCTACTAAAAAATACAAAAATTAGCCGGGCATGGTGGCAGTCACCTGTAATTACAGCTATTCTTTCTTTAAAGCAGAGAAGGCATCATGGAAGAGGGTTGTAGGTGGTGAAGCAAATGGTTACATTTTTGCTAGACTTTAGGTAGTGCCCAGTAACTCTATGCTATGCATAAGATAAGGTGAACATTCAAAGAAAATGGAGTAAAGGAAGTTAATTATACAGATATCTCAGGTGAAGGAATGATTGATCTTATCCTTGTTCTGCATCTGGGAAGATAAGCTTGTAATCGAATTTATCCATGTGAAATTTAACAGACTTTAGTTGTACCAGTTTGATTTAGGTTGCAGACTTAAAGTTATACAATTGACATGTCCTTGTTTTATGGAAGGATATACATCTTGAAAGGTTTAAGGGCTGGTAAAGAATTTACTATGATTAATTTGTTGAGGACAGTCATCCTGAGACTGAGATGCATAAGGCTTTTTTTACATTTTGAGGAGGGTCTGGCTAACGTATAAAGTTTTAATACAATGATGGGAAGTAACGCTATCCATTTGGGAAAAGGATTGTAGTGTTGGGTGACTTCAGTCTCCAGGCTTAACTCTCCTTTGACATAACAAGTTGGGGGTGGGGGGTGGTTCTGAGATTTTTATTTTCCTTTACAGGGTCAAAGAGGAAATCATAAAGGAAATTAAAAACTATTTTCAGCTGAAGGAAAACAAAAGCACAGTAGCAGGACAGGCAAGGTGGCTTATGCTTGTAATCCCAGAATTTTGGGATGCTGAAGCAGGACGACTGCTTGAGACCAGGAGCTCAAGACCAATCTGGGCAACAGTCAGATCCCATCTCTACAAAAAATTTAAATTTAAAAATTAACAAGGTGTCGTTGTGCACACCTGCAGTTCCAGCTACTGTGTCTTCTACAGTTTAAAGGTGGGAAGATCCCTTGAGCTCAGGAGGTTGAGACTGCAGTGAGCTATGATTGTGTCACTGCACTCCAGCCTGGATAACACAGTGAGACCCTGTCTCAAAAGCAACCACCAAAAAAAATTCAGCTAAAGCAGTGCTTAGAGGGCAATTTATAGCCTTAAAATACTGGCATTGGAAAAGCAGAAAGATCCAGAATCAATCATCTTCTACTCTAAGCAACTAGAAAAAGAAGAGGAAATCAAAACTCAAGTGAGCAATAAAGAGCAAAATAAGGCAATGGACCAGAAAACAGAAAATCAATGGAATCAAAACATGACATTTCGAAAAGATTTAAAAATTGATAAACTTCTAGCTAGATTAGTCAGAAAAAAAAGAACACACAAACTGCCACTATCAAGAATATCTGAACAAAGACAAGGTCCCTGCCCTCCTGGACGTCTAGAGGAAAGAAATGTCATACAATTAAATCTATAGTTACCGATTATGGTAAACTCTGAGAGAGAATTCTGTCGCGGACAGGCCGATTTTGGTTGCAAGAGGGCACCTCTTTGAAAATTACTCAGCTTCCCGCCCTCTACTGGGAGTAAAGCGAGCTGCGCCCAGCTTCTCCCCGCGCTCACGGAGGCAAGTGGCGACCCCACCCAACCTGCCCCCTCAAAAGCCCCGCCCCCTGTTCACTCCCACGTGCGCCGCCGCCGCCGCCGCCGCCGCCGCCGCCACGACCCTTCTGCGCAGGCGCGGGGGTGGTGCCTGGCGGAGGCGCGAGGTGGGGCGCCGGCGGCTAGGTGGGGCAACCGCTGGGCGGGCGCCAAGCGAGCCCGTACGCTGGTGAGGTGGCGTCCGTTCTGCCCGGTCGCTCCCGTTCCCCGCCATGCAGAGCCCAGTCTCGGCCACCTGGCTGCTCTGATCTGGTCTCAGCGCGGAGGGAGCAGAGGGAGTCCATGGAGGATCCCTCCGAGCCCGACTGGCTGGCGTCTGCGGACGGCGGGAGCCCGGAGGAGGAGGAGGATGGGGAGCGGGAGCCGCTGCTGCCGCGGATCGCCTGGGCCCACCCGCGGAGAGGCGCCCCAGGCAGCGCCGTGAGGCTGCTGGACGCTGCCGGGGAGGAGGGCGCGGCCGGCGACGAGGAGCTGCCCCTCCCGCCCGGGGACGTGGGGGTCTCCCGGAGTTCGCCCGCCGACCTGGACCGGAGCCGCCCCGCGGTTTCAGGTGCGACCCGGCCGTGCCCCACTCCCCGCGCCCCTCCGGGCGGCTGCCGCTGTCGCCCGGCTCGGTCTTGTCTCCAGCGCGCGCTGGTCGAGGGGGACGGGCTTTCCCCGCTCGCTGGGCAGCAGCTCCCGAGCTCGGACCAGGGCCAGCCGCAGCCGCACCGCGGGCACCTAGCCTGCTCGCTCTTTCTCCGGGAGCTCCCTCTCCTAAGGCCAGTGGCTGTCATTAAACCGATTCTTTAGACATCCCTGCAGAGTCTAAACTTCTAGAAACCGACACTGGGGAGAGGTTAACGCTGTAAAATGACGTCAGTCCTTGCTCACGTTTGCACTTGACTTTTGAATTAAGAACCTTGAACTCTCGGGAAAGTTCCCGGAGTGGTGAATTTGCAAAGTGGATGACAGGAGAGAGATGGACAACCAGAATATCCAGTTGCCACTGGGGCACGTTTCAAAACCTTTTTCCATTAAACGTTGTTATTATGACGTTAGCCACAGGGGGCAAAAGCAGTTGAAAGTCTGTTCCTGCCCTCTTACAGTTTAGTTTCTCTTTCTTGATTTACTTCTAATACATAAGAAAACGAAACGAAACGAAAAGCCTCTTTTCGCTATCAAGCGGACTGATAACCTCAGGTGAAACAGGGCAATTGAAACGATGTTGAAAGTTAAATTTAGGTATGCTGTGCAGGCCTGGATATTTGTTAATAAAGTGAGTTTTTCTGGCGTGTTGAGTGGAGTTAGGCAAATGTGATGGAAATAACAGACTTGTAAGACTCTCAGCTAGAGGTGAGACAGACTTGTTTGTAAAAAGTCGATGGTAACACCTCCCTGCTGGTTGTGAGGATGGATTAAATGAGATGTGGTGCGGCTGGATTAAATGAGATGCGGTGCGGCTGGATTAAATGAGATGCGGTGCGGCTGGATTAAATGAGATGCGGTGCGGCTGGATTAAATGAGATGCGGTGCGGCTGGATTAAATGAGATGCGGTGCGGCTGGATTAAATGAGATGCGGTGCGGCTGGATTAAATGAGATGCGGTGCGGCTGGATTAAATGAGATGTTGTGCATCCCGTTGGTTTATCGCTTCACACATGACAACTTAAAAGCCACAGAAAATGGAAGTTTCTTTAACGCTGCTTAGTTTTTTTGGAGTTGTTAGATTTTAAACGTACTGTTAGTGGTACACTAATGTGTCCTCTACAATTTAAAGAATTTTGGATAGAATCGGTCATTCAGGTTCTAGCTGGAGGTTACATTCAGGCATAATCTAGAGTAAATAAATCAGAGAAGCCCAAGGGGAGCCGTTTGTCTGATTGTTTAAGCTTTAACCAACGTCTGCTCCCGTTATAATGTTAGCTGATGGATGCATTGACGTTTAACCAAACAATGTGAAGCTGGAACCAGATCACAAATGGGCCTGCATTTGCCTAGCTACATTGGCAATTTGGGTATATGTTACTTAGAATTTAGTCTGTAAAATAGCTAGCTTGCCTTTTTCTGCCCCTTACCGTGTGTAAGCTACCTTGTGTACCTGGATTTTTAAAAGAGCCTAAAGCCTTCAAAATGCACTCATTCTGTGAAAGTGAGGTATTTTATAAACAAACAGTATTAAGGCTAGAAAAAAATCAAAGTG
Source organism: Symphalangus syndactylus (assembly GCF_028878055.3). Taxonomy (NCBI): domain Eukaryota; kingdom Metazoa; phylum Chordata; class Mammalia; order Primates; family Hylobatidae; genus Symphalangus; species Symphalangus syndactylus. The sequence goes on from NC_072438.2 coordinate 32,988,087, forward strand.
AGAGGCCAACGAGATGGCAGGCCTGTAATCCCATCCCAGCATTTTGGGAGGTCTAGGCAGGAGAATAGCTTGAGGCTGGAAGTTCGAGACCCACCTGGGCAACATAGCGAGATCCCCATCTCTATAAAAAATAAACAACAAAAATTCAAAGTGAGGATAGAGTATAGTGTTAGAATACAAATGGATTCTTAGATTTCCTACCTTTTTTAAGGGTAATATCTTACCTATATCACAGCTTACAATTTGCTAAGATCTTTTTTAAAAAAATATTTTATTCTCCACTGCACTCCAGCCTGGTTCTGTCTTGAGACAGAGCAAGACTCTGTCTCAAAAATAAATAAATAAATAAATAAGTTTTTATTCTCTGTTGGGTGCCATGGCTCATGCCTGTAATCCCAGCACTTTTGGAAGGCCTAGGTGGGTGGATCATTTGAGGTCAGGAGTTTTGAGACCAGCCTGGCCAACATGGTGAAACCCCGCCTCTACTAAAAATACAAAAATTAGCCAGGCATGGTGGCGGGCGCCTGTAATTCCAGCTACTCGGGAGGCTGAGGCAGGAGAATCGCTTCTGAACCCAAGAGGTGGAGGTTGCAGTGAGCAGAGATGGCTCCACTGCGCTCCAGCCTGGGCGACAGAGTGAGACTTTGTCTCAAAAATAAAAAAATAAAAAATCTCACAACAGCACAGCAAGTTAGTTATTCACCCTTATTCTCATTATGAGGATTCAGAATTAATAAACTGGTAATGACTGGTAGCTCATAGGACTTCAGAGGTAAATGGTTTGCCCGAAGTCAAATATCCAGGAAGTGATAAATCAGGAGGAAGCCTGGTTCTTTTTTCATCTTCTGCCCCTTTTCCGTTTTGCCGTGGGTCCACAAGTGTTATAATTGTGTCTGTGGTTATTTTGGAGGTTTTTACTTTTAATGGGACTTTAAAATAGTTTCTGTGAAAACTGTTTAAAAAATTTTTAAAGACTAAAATGTTCATGACTGAGTAATTTAATAATTTTTAAGTTTAGTTATTTTTTAAATGACTCCATTAACTTCATTTGTCCTTTACCGTACAATTTCCATGAAACTACCTCACTAGTTCCAAGAAATTCTTGCCTTTAGATTAATATGAACATCATTTATGATGCTTAACTCTTACTTATATAAGTAAAAGAGGTTTATGTACTTTAGCCAGTGGAAGAATGTCATATGTCTGTTATCTTCAACAAGGCATTTGATGAAGCCTACAAACAGCATAAACCATAGTGTTGTTGGATCAGTGTCAAAGTGGAAGGATTAGTGCATTCCTTGTTCTAACTAATCAATGAATTCAGTAGTAATGATAGCTAATGCCTACATAGCAGTTAATATGTGCTAGGCATAGTTCTGTATGCTTCATATATATTAATTCATAACCAACCCTGTGATGTGAGTACTATTTTTGTTGGGTTTTTTTTTTTTTTTTTTTTGCAGTGGGTGGCTGTGGGGGTGGCAGTGGGGGGACAGAGTTTCACGCCTGTCGCCCAGGCTGGATTGTAATGGCGTGATCTTGGCTAACTGCAACCTCCACTTCCCAGGTTCAAGCGATTCTCCTGCCTCACCCTCCCAAGTAGCTGGAATTACACGCACATGCCTGGCTAATTTTGTATTTTTAGTAGAAACGGGGTTTCACCGTGTTGGTCAGGATGGTCTGGAACTCCTGACCTCAAATAATCCGCCCGCCTCGGCTTCCCAGAGCACTGAGATTACAAGGCCACTATGCCTGGCCTTGTTCTCATTTAAAGAAAGTACAGAGAGAGGCTGGGCATGGTGGCTTATGCCTGTAATCCCAACACTTTGGGAGGCCTCTTTGGTGCACACCTGTAGTCCAAGCTACTCAGGAGACCGAGGCAGGAGGATTGCTTGAGCCCATGAGTTTCAGGTTACACTGAGTCCAGTGAGCTATAATTGCACCACTATACTCCAGCCTGGGTTACAGAAAAAGACCCTGTCTCAAAAGAAAAAAAAAAAAAGCACAAAGAAGTGAAGTGACTTCTCCAAGTTCCCAGTTAATACAAATCAGGAGCACTTAGCTCCTGTTAGAGAGCCTAACAGTTAGAAAACTGTTAGAATTCACGAAGAGCTGCCAAAGTAAAAGAAAATGTGAATTTGTAAGTCATTTAATGATTCATGGTAGCTTATAAATATGTGAACAGAATAAGAAAATCATTTCAAAAGAAGATAAGAAGATGGAGCCTGGAATAAGAGTACACAAGATGTACCTGAGATGCTTGATGTAGGCAACCCACAAATTTGATTTTTAAGATTACTGAGCAGCTAACTTGAGAGAAACACAATCATGGGGTCTATAAAGTTAAAATAAACTGGTTATTTGAACCAAAACAGAACAAACGGTAGCCTGTCACAATCTCTTGGTGAACGCTGTATGCTGAACAATATCTGTGATAAAAGTGATTAATTTCATAGAGGTGGTTCTTATAACTTCCCTGAAGTCCATTTCAGCAGAAATGGTTTTAACTACTGGTGCTATTGTGTCCGGAATGGGTGGGTTCTTGGTCTCCATGTCTTCAAGAATGAAGCCGCGGACCCTCACGGTTAGTGTTACAGTTCTTAAAGGCGGTGTGTCCAGAGTTTCTTCCTTCTCATGTTCAGATGTGTTCGGAGTTTCTTCCTTCTGGTGGGTTCGTGGTCTCTCTGGCTCAGGAGTGAAACTGCAGACCTTCGCATTGAGTGTTACAGCTCTTAAGGCAGCGCGTCTGGAGTTGCTCATTCCTCCCGGTGGGTTTGTGGTCTCACTGGCTTCAGAAGTGAAGCTGCAGACCTTCACGGTGAGTGTTACAGCTATTAAAGGCAGTGTGGACCCAAAGAGTGAGCAGCAGCAAGATTTATTGCAAAGACTGAAAGAACAAAGCTTCCACATTGTTGAAAGTGACCCGAGCAGGTTGCCACTGCTGGCTCAGACAGCCTGCTTTTATTCCCTTATCTGGCCCCACCCACATCCTGCTGATTGGTCCATTTTACAGAGAGCCGATTGGTCTGTTTTACAGAGAGCTGATTGGGCCGTTTTGACAGGGTGCTGATTGGTGCGTTTACAATCCCTGAGCTAGACACAAAAGTTCTCCAAGTCCCCACTAGATTAGCTAGATACAGAGCACTGATTGGTGCATTTACAAACCTTGAGCTAGATACAGAGTGCTGATTGGTGTATTTACAATCCCTTAGCTAGACATAAAGGTTCTCTAAGTCCCCACTAGACTCAGGAACCCAGCTGGCTTCACCCAGTGTATCCAGCACTGGGGCTGCAGGTGGAGCTGCCTGCCAGTCCCCTGCCTTGCAACTGGACTCCTCAGCCCTTGGGCAGTTGATGGGACCAGGTGCCATGGAGCAGGGGGCAGCTGTGCAGGAGCCCACGGTGGTTGGGGGAGGCTAAGGCATGGCCGGCTGCAGGTCCCGAGCCCTGCCCTGTGGGGAGGCAGCTAAGGCCCAGTGAGAAATCGAGTGCAGCCCCGGCCCAGGGGGATCCAGCAGCACCCTCTGCAGCTGCTGGCCCAGGTGCTAAGCCCCTCACTGCCCAGGGGCGGCGGGGCCGGCTGGCCGTTCCCAGTGCGGGGCCTGCCCAACCCATGCCCACCTGGAACTTGCGCTGGCCCACAAGCGCCGCATACAGCCCCAATTCCCACCCGCACCTCTCCCTCCACACTTCCCCACAAGCTAAGGGAGCCAGCTGCGGCCTCGCCCAGCCCAGAAAGGGGCTCCCACAGTGCAGCGGCAGGCTGAAGAGCTCCTCAAGCACAGCCAGAGTGGGTGCCTAGGCCGAGGAGGCGCGGAGAGTGAGCGAGGGCTGCCAGCACGCTGTCACCTCTCACTATCTGTATTGCCTTATCTAGGTTCAACATACTGATAATCTGGTTTAATTTAGAGTAAGGTTTTAGCAGAGTAGATGTTCCATGTGTTTTGACCATTTTCCATAAGTGAGCTTTTGAAAGTCCGTGAGTGGTGGTGTGTTGGAGAGTATTTCTCAACCAGTGCATAAAATACATTGTTTTCCATCCATTGCAGACATCCATCATTCATCAAATATTTTGAGTGCCTACTGGGTGCAGTGGAAATGAAGGCTTTGGGGAAACAATAGTGACCTGTATTAGATGGATGCTTGTTCACCTGCCCTATCCTCTTACATCTTTATAGCCTAATGGAGGAAACAGTCAAAACAAAAGGTCCTAACAGACTGTGTATATGTGCTTGGATGGGGAAAGCTGTGCACTGAGGCATGGAGCCATGCCCTAGATGTAGGGGCCAGGGAAGACTTAGAGAAAGTGGCATCCAATTCAAGACCTGAAGGGTGAATAGCGCCAAAAGCCCTGAGGCTGGGTTCAATGCACCAAATTTGTGAACACCTGAAGTTTTTTTTTTTTTTTTTGAGACGGTGTCTTATTCTGACACTCAGGCTGAGTGCAGTGGCATGATCACGGCTCACTGCTGCCTCGAACTCCTGGGCACAAGTGATCCTCCCACGTTAGCCTCCTGAGTAGCTGGGACTACAGGTACATGCCACTATACCCAGCTAATTTTTTATTTTTTGTAGAGATAGGGTCTCACTATGTTGCCCAGGCTGGTCTTGAACTCCTGGACACAAGTGACCTTCCTGCCTCAGTCTCCCAACATGCTGGGATTACAGGCATGAGCCACTGTACCCGGCCAGTGAACATCTATTTTTTTCTAGAAAATATTCTGGTTAGTGTGTAAGATATGGTAAAGATGGGTAGGTTTAGGTTTATAGTTCTAATCCTCAAGAAAGAGTTCATTTTGATTTATTTGAAATGAAAACTTGATAAGTTAAATACTTCATACATACTTCAATTATGCTAAATAAAAAAGGTTATGTAATGAGTTCTCTTATTTTTAGTTTCTGCATTTTAAAGGACCAGTAATAACCCTTAGGTGTGGTCAAGGCAGGGTCATTCAGCAAGTGTTTATTAAGTGCTTATTATGTTCCAGGAACGTAATAAGTTCTGTAAGTTCCGGGGACACAGCAGTGAAATAAGTCCTCGTTTTGGAGTTTCTCTTGTCTTGGAGTTTCCTGGTTTCTTGGAGCACCCAAAATAAATACACAGTAGATTAGGTGGCAAGTGCTAAATAGAAAAGTAAAGTGGGTTAGAGATTGGGTAAGGGTCTTGGGGGTCATAATGACTTGGACTTATTGTGAGATGGGAAATAAATGGGCTGCTTGGTCCAAAAGAGTGACATGATGTATGTTTTAAGAGCCATAAAAAAGAACGAGATCATGTCCTTTGCAAGGACATGAATGGAGCAGGAGGCCATTATCCTCAGCAAACTAACACAGGAACAGAAAACCAAGCAACCACATGTTCTCACTAATAAATGGGAGCTGAATGATGAGAACACACAGACACATAAAGGGGAACAACATATACCAGGGCCTTTCAGAAGGTGGCGGGTAGGAGGAGGGAGAGTCAGGAACAGTAACTAATGGGTACTAGGCTTAATACCTGGGTGATTGCTTCTCGATCTTTTAGCTAAGATCAAGTGTAGTGTCTGTTCTTACCAGTTTAATACCTGGGTGATGAAATAATCTGTACAACAAACCCCCAAGATAGAAGTTTACCTATGTAACCTGCACTTGTAGCCCTGAACTTAAAAGTTACGAAGAAAAAGGATTACTAGCTTCTCTGTTAGGTATAGAGAGGGACTGGGTGAGAGAGGGAGACCAGTTAGGAGGCTCTTAGAATAATCGAGGTGAGAGCCGATGGTAACCTGAATCATGTGGAAGGAATGGAGATGGCAAGAGGTGGTTGGATTCTGGGTATTTATTTAAGGTAGAGCCCATACAACTTGCTGATTGGATGTAGAGGGTAAGCGTGTGAGATCATGGATGATTATAAGGTTTTTGACCTAAGCAACTGGAAGATTTGGAGGTGCCAGCAACTGCAATATGGGAAACGCAGGGATGAAGCCTTTGGGAGGCGTGGTAAAGGTGAAGAATGAAGTTTTGGGTAGTAAAGTTTGAGATGTCTATTAAGCATCCAAGTGGAGATGTTGAATACAGTAGTCGAGTTTAGGGCAGAAGTCCAGGCTTGAATTAGAAATTTGGGAGTCATCAGTGTTGGTAACGGAGAGAAGAGGACCGTGAATGGAACCTGGGCCATTCCAAAGTTAAGTAGTGGGTAATACATGCAGTGCTGGGGGCTGGTCGTAGTATTTTGTGATTGCTGCTTATTTCTTAATGAAATAGAAGCTGGATCCTCTCCTGAGAGGATGAAGAGGAGGTGTTGGGAATTTGAGGAGAGAAATTGGCTCGTGTGCATTTCTTTAATTCCGCTGCCCTGGCGCAGGCATGGAGTTGGTAGGCAGCTGGGTTTAACCAGGACTGGGAGTTTTGCAGGTGACCATGATGAGGGGAGAAAGAGTTGATTTTGTGAAGACCCAACATAATTTAAGCTGGCCAAGGAGGAGGGAAGCAAGGACATGAAGGGAGAGAATTTCAGTGACGTGGGGGAGCAGTCTTTTGTAGGTTCTAGCAGGGCAGAGGAATATTGGGACTCGGAGTGCCAGAGAGACTGAACTGGGAAGACAGGAGGTGCTTGAAATTAAAAGTGTGGTGAGGTTGCAGTTACTGGTATTGACAAGATCCGAGATATGATTGGGGAACTAGAGGATGAAGTAGGATGGAGGATAGAATCATTGCAGGACCGAAGTTCAAAGAAATGAGAGGTATTAGTATTATTTTAATGAACAGTGAACTTCCTCCCATGTTGTTGTTGTTGTTGTTGTTACTATTATAATTATTATTTAGACAGTGTCTTGCTCTTATTGCCCAGGCTGGAGTGCAGTGGCACAATCTCTGCTCACTGCAACCTCCACCTCCCAGATTCAAGTGATTCTCCTGCCTCAGCCTTCCGAGTAGCTGGAATTACAGGTGCCCACCGTCACACCTGCCTAATTTTTTGTATTTCTTAGTAGACATGGGGTTTTGCCATGTTGGCCAGGCTGGTCTTGAACTCCTGACCTCAAATGATCCACTCGCCTCAGCCTCCCAAAGTTCTGGGATTATAGGCATGAGCCACTGTGCCCGCCCCTGCCCCCATGTTATTATTTGGAAATTTAAGAGAAGTGGGGCTTGTTAGGCAGTGGGGAGGAAGGAGGATTGGAGCAGTCTATACAAATCTTGATTACATTTTTCTGTACCTTATATCCTAATACCAGCAAGCTAATCCATATTACAGGTCCATATCATGAGCATTCTCATAGCTGGTATTTCTTCTTAATGCAGTAACTACTGGTACTTCAGAGATGAATGCATTCTTGGATGACCCAGAATTTGCTGATATTATACTGAAAGCAGAACAAGCAATAGAAGTTGGAATTTTTCCAGAAAGAATCTTTCAAGGTTCAAGTGGAAGTTACTTTGTGAAGGATCCTAAGAGGGTGAGAATTTCACAGACCTACTATATGTAATGGCAACTTTGGTAAATACTAATTTAAATATGAAATCATTGTGAGTTTCTAAAGATATTTTCCTATTAAGTCTGATTGTAACCTGTTTTCCAAAATAAAGGTCAGTTTTTGTTTGTTTTTTGAGACGGGGTCGCCCTCTCTTACCCAGGCTGGAGTGCAATGGTGCAATCATAGCTCACTGTAACCTTGACCACTTGGGCTCAGGTAATCCTCCCATCTCAGCCTCCTGAGTAGGTGGGACCACAGTTGCGTGCCACCACACTGGGCTAATTTTTGTAATTATTTGTAGAGATGGTGGTCTCCCTGTATTGCCCTGGCTGGTCTTGAACTCCTGGGCTCAAGCAAACCTCAGCTTCGGCTCCTGAAGTGTTGAGATTACAGGTGTGAGCCACTGTGCCCGGCCTCAATGTTTTGCTTTTACTAAAGCACTCTAGTGTTTAGAAACAGAGCTAATCATTTCAGGTCACAGTTTGCTATTTTGTTATTTTATACTTGGTTTCAAGCATTTATTGAATACCCATATTCAGCTGTAGCCTTTTTGAGTATATATATTCACAATTCCTTATCTTATGGAAGTCTATAACCTTAATAGTCAAACACGGTGGAAGGTTAAACCTTCAAAACTTGTTTAATGTCATTTCCAAAGTACTTGATTTTTTTTCAAAGGTATGTGAATACCTTTTCTGGCATTTTACCCGCAGAAGGAGGCTCAGCAATCTGAAGCTTGAAAGTATTGGATGTGAAAGTGAAATGAACCACAGGATGATTCTAAAGCGGAAAAGAGAAGTTGATGTGGCACTTTGCTCCACTTAGTCTAGAATTCTTCAAAAATATGTTATTTTTTCTAAAAGCTTTCTGAATGATGCATAATGAGCAGTTCATTTCTCTGGGGAAATAACGTTTATAATTTCACCCAATTTTTTTTGCAAAGATAGAAGTTATATTTTTAAAATGATTTTAAAGCATAATCCCTTTTTCAGATTAAAATGTATTTGAAGGTACTGTCAATCTCTCAATCTTTATTCTAAGCTTGATTTCTTAATTTGATCTTGTTGACTTTTTTACTAGTGACTCAGACCTTATTGCATTGTATTTATTGTGTTATAAAGCAATTATATACTTAAAATTATAGTAAGATTTGTTCTTGTCTAAGGATAATTGAGCTTCTAAGTTGAATATGAATCTATTGTAAGAGTACAGAGACTTTTAGACATTCATGAGCAAAAAAAGATTTTTTAATAGGAGAGAGTTTTATTTAATTAATCAATTTATTTATTAAGATGGATTCTCACTCTGTCACCCAGGCTGGAGTGCAGTGGCACAATCTCGGCTCGCTGCAACCTCCACCTCCCGGGTTCAAGCGATTATCCTGCCTCAGCCTCCTGAGTAGCTGGGATTACAGGCGCTCGCCACCACGCCGAGCTAATTGTTGTATTTTGAGTAGAGATGGGATTTCCCCATGTTGGCCAGGCTGGTCTCCTGACCTCAAGTGATCTGCTCACCTCCCAGAGTGCTGGGATTACAGGTGTGAGCCACCGCGCCTGGCCAAGAGTTTACTTTAAATTCGTTCCTGAAAAAATAACTGGAAAAGAATTAGGGTAGGAGAATCTGACAGCATGGATGTACAGTGTATCTTATCGTTATCTTTGTATTTTAGAGGTGGTTTTTGTCATTGGATTAGTTAATTTAACAAATACTTGAATGTCTACTGTGCATCAGGTACTGTTCTGAGTACTAGAAATGCAGCCCTAACAAACCAAGTCCCTGCCTTATTAGAATGTACATTAATGTGGGGAAAGTAAACAGCAAACATGTAATGTGGATATTTAATAGTGAATAACACTGTTTGACCTAGAATGGTGGTTTTTTGAAACATTTAAAAATCAGTGAAAGTCTTTCTTTTTTTTTTTTTTGAGGCAGAGTCTCGCTCTGTCACCCAGGCTGGAGTGCATTGGCATGATCTCCACTCACTGCAAGCTCCACCTCCTGGGTTCATGCCATTCTCCGGCCTCAGTCTCCTGAGTAGCTGGGACTACAGGCAGCCGCCACCATGCCCAGCTAATTTTTTGTATTTTTAGTAGAGATGGAGTTTCACTGTGTTAGCCAGGATGGTCTCGATCTCCTGACCTCGTGATCCGCCCGCCTCAGCCTCCCAAAGTGCTGGATTACAGGTGTGAGCCACCGCGCCCAGCCCAGTGAAACTGTTTCTTAACTTGGAAGTCCAGCAATATAAAACAGGTGAAATTAGAGTTAATCTGGTTAAGTGGCATGGGGTCTTGGAGCCTTGCCCTCACCTTCCCAGGGTTTGTCAGAGCACAGTTTGAAAACTCTTGATTTTAGATTGTTGAATAAGAATGAATATGAAAATGTGATTGGAACTAAATCTCTTAATATTTGAGGTTTATAAATTCTCTTAATAGTTTGAGGATTTATGCCTACATCTGTGGTGGGAAGCAGTAGAAAGCAATTTATTAGAATGCATTTTATGGGTGATTATATATGTAAAAAGTCTAATAAGATTTTTACTTTTTTGCTCTAGAAAATTATTGGTGTGTTTAAACCCAAATCAGAAGAGCCTTATGGTCAACTCAATCCAAAATGGACCAAATATGTCCATAAGGTCTGCTGCCCTTGCTGCTTTGGCCGAGGCTGCCTGATTCCTAATCAGGGGTACCTTTCTGAAGCAGGTGCCTATCTTGTGGACAACAAGCTTCATCTGAGCATTGTGCCCAAAACAAAGGTAAGCCAGACTTTATTTTTAACCATGGACTCTTAATTTACAACCTGCTTATATCTGAATATTTCAGTAATTATTCCTAATGATAGAACCTAAAGTGGAGCCCCTTTTTTGGTAGTAGTCCCAGAGTCATGAGTGACTGGTAACTAGTAAATTGATTCTAGTGTAGATCCACAAAGTATTTAAGAGAATGTGTCTTGTCCCTGTGAGATCTGACGATGCTAACAAAAAGAGGATAAAGAGCTAGCATTCAGAAGGCAGGAAAATATCAGGGGATCCAGAGATCGTACTGAAGGCAGAGATAACCAATGTGCTTAAAGACTACTATTGTTGTCCTTTCAGCCTTTATACAAAATTTTTTTCTTTTCTCTTTTTTTGTTTTTTTAAGAGACAGGGTGTTGCTGTGTTGCCCAGACTAGCCTTAAATTTCTGTGCTCACTCAGTCCTGCTGCCTCAGCCTCCCGAGTAGCTGGGACTACAGGCACATACCATCATGTGCCTGGCACCCACATCTTTTCTCTTTATCATGGCTCACTGCAGCCTCATCCTGCTGGGCTCAGGTGATCCTCCCACCTCAGCCTCCTGAGTAGCTGGGACTACAGGCACATACCATCATGTGCCTGGCACCCACATCCTTTCTTTTCTTTTCTTTTTTTTGAGACAGGGTCTCATGCCCAGGCTGGAGTGTGGTGATGCCATCATGGCTCACTGCAGCCTTGTCCTGCTGGGCTCAGGTGATCCTCCCACCTCAGCCTCCTGAGTAGCTGGTAATACAGGCATGTACCACCACACCCAGCCAGTTTTTGTATTTTTAGTAGAGATGGAATTTCTCCATGTTTCCCAGGCTGGTCTCAAACTCCTGAGCTCAAGCAGTCTACCTGCCACAGCCCCCCCGAAGTGCTGGGATTACAGGCGTGAGCCACTGCACCCAGCTAACCTGGCATCCTTTCTAAATTTTTACTTGAAGCCTTCTTCCTTAAAATGTTTATTCCTAAGTCTACAGTTTAATGCTGTTAATTTGACCACTGGCAAATTTTAGGCCTCTAAAAGGCTTTTATACCACTCTCAGAAAGAAATACATGCCATTCATTTGACAAGGCTTTGCAAAATTCCCTGGCTTTTCTGTTTTAGATTTTCTGGGGCCTTTGTTACAGGGTTAAACTTTGCTAATTTTCATCATTAGAGTGCGTTTCATGGTGTATATGAAAAGAGATACTATAATGCAAATTCTAACCATTTTTCTAAATTGTATGTTTCTAGGTGGTTTGGCTTGTCAGTGAGACATTTAACTATAATGCGATTGACCGTGCAAAATCAAGAGGCAAAAAGTATGCTTTAGAAAAAGTGCCAAAAGTAGGTAGAAAGTTTCATAGGATAGGACTCCCTCCTAAGGTAAGTTTCTCTGATAAGCTTTATTTAGAGGGCATTTGGGCACATACATCCAGAGCTCTAGGAGCTAGGCATTGTGCTGTTAGCTGTGGATATTATAGCACAGATTTTTCATCTTCCAGGAGCTTATAGTAAACAGGTAATTTCAGTGTAATATAAAGCTGTTGAGATGATGGTAAGCTCAGGGAGCTCTACAAGGATAGATGGATGCCTAAACCAGTTTAGAGGGATGGGACATGTTTCCAGGAAGAGGTTGCATGAAAGGCTTATAAAGTAATGGGTAAAACCACAGGTCTGGAATCAGACCTAATCCCAGCCTCTCTGCTAGTTTGCTCTGAGACCTTGGGCAAGTTCTTTACTCGCTCTCTCTTTCTCTCTCTCTTTTTTTTTTTTTTTTTTTTTTTGATAGAGGGTCTCACTCTGTTGCCCCAGCTGGAGTACAGTGTTGTGAACAGAGCTTACTGCAACCTCGACGTCGTGGTCTCAAATAATCTTCCTGCCTCAGCCTTCTGAGTAGCTGGGACCACAGGTGCACACCACCACGCCTGGCTAATTAAAACAAATTTTTGTTTGTAGAGATAGAGTCTCACCGTGTTGCCTAGGCTGGTCTTGAATTCCTGGGCTGAAGCAATCCTCTTGCCTTGGCCTCCCCAAAGTGCTGGGATTACAGGTGGTAGCCGCTGTGCCTGGCCAAGTTCCTTACTCTAAGCCCCAGTTTCTATAAAATGAGAATGACAAAAACTACCTCTTAGGTTGTTGTGAGGATAAAACTAAGAAATTCATGTCAACTACTTGGTACATAGTAAAGGTTAAGTAAATGGTAGCAGCTATGTTTACTTACTACACATTAGATTTTCTTTTTTCTTATCACCTTTAAATAAACCTGAGGGATGATGAGCAGCCAGCTAAACAAGGGTAGAGAGGGTTAATGGGAAATGCATTCTAGAAAAAGCTTTAAGATTTATTTTTTAGAAATGTATGTGGCTTATGATTTTCTTGCTTCTGTACATTTATCTAGATAAAAAGAATTTCAGTAGGAATTAATTGTTAACCTAACTTTTAAGATAAATTTTACTCAAAGTGGGCAGGAAGTTTGAAAGTTTTTAAAAGGCCTGTTCTTCCTCGGACATGCTGAAATAAGTGTGACTAAAGGAGGATGTTATTTCCATATTTGTGACTACTAGTTCTTAGTTATAAGTATTTTAAAGAACACTTTTAGGAAGTCATTAAAATTTCATGCCAACAACAAAAACATAAAGTGTTAGAATAAAAAGCAGATTTTCTTTGTGGTGATTTGTTTGTATTTTTGAAGCAAACTAGGGTTACCTATTACCTGTTTGTCACGTGCTACTTAAATTTGTATTTCCTTCTCCAATGAATTGTTTACTGTTAACTAGTAATCTTAGTAACAAAATGCCTTCTTAAATGGTCATATCTTCAAGGAAAGGACTTTTTTAAAACCACTATCAATATTATGATTAATAGATTTGTTCTTTAAAATTTAAGACAGGGCATTTAATCTGTGTGGTTAAGGTATCTGTCCTTTTTTTTTTTTTTGAGACAGTCTCACTGTGTCGCCCAGGCTGGAGTGCAGTGGTGCAATCTTGGCTCACTGTAACCTCCGCCTCCCGAGTTCAAGCGATTCTCCTGCCTCAGCCTTCTGAGTAGCTGGGACTACAGGCGTGCGCCACGACACATGGCTAATTTTTTGTATTTTAAATGGAGACGGGGTTTTTACCATGTTGGCCAGGCTGGTCTCAAACTCCTGGCCTCAAGTGATGCACCTGCCTCAGCCTCCCAAAGTGCTGGGATTACAGGTGTGAGCCACCACACCTGGCCTCATCCTATTTTTAAAATAAGATAATTTATTTAGAATTCAAAGAAAGAGTCTAACAACTGACAAAAATGAAAAAAGAAAAAAATTATTTACTGTATTTTATGTCATGAAAAGAATCTGGAAAAGTTTCTTCAGTAAGATAAAATTGCACTGTTATTGAATAAGCAGGATAGGTTTAAAATTTGGCCTCCATAATTAAATTCATCTTAATGAATATTTTTAGAAAAATGGCATTCTTTTTCAGAGTGTCACCTTGAAGACAAATGTTTATTCTTTTTAAAAATTTTCCCAAAATAGCTGCTATGGTCTTTGAAAGTCTAGGGGTAAGCATTTTTTATTTGCTATGTATTCTTTACGTGATTATTTAAAATTAGTGTATAAAAATAGTTTTCTTGATAAATGTGGCTTATCTAAATTAGTGTTAAGTCTTCCTATTGTGTTTACATGACATATTTTTTGACAGTACTGCTGAGAAATATAAATATTAATCCCCGTGTTCTTGTACTTTCTTTTCTAACTATAGTTCTTAAAATTATAGATTGGTTCCTTTCAGTTATTTGTTGAAGGTTACAAGGAGGCTGAATATTGGCTTAGGAAATTTGAAGCTGACCCTTTGCCTGAGAATATTAGAAAACAATTTCAGTCACAATTTGAAAGATTAGTTATTTTGGATTACATCATCAGAAATACAGGTATTGAAGTTCTCTCACTTGTTCACTCAAATCTTGTTCATTTTCAAACTATATTCTTGTTATCCAAATCAAAGCGGTAAACTTTTGTTGCAGAAGTCTTGAAGCCACTTTCTCTGTCTGCCTTGGCAAACAGATGTAGTATGGACTGTCCTGGGCAGAATTCATCCTGTGTGGGATAGATTCTGACTAATAGCAGGCTCCTAGATCAGTTCCTGTCCCCTAGGGAGGAATTTCCTAGGGGTAGGGAAAAGTCAGATATTGGAAATGTTATCTGCATAATGTGAGTAATTAAGGCTTCATTGTATAAATTATGTTAGGTGTTTATTTTGACATTATGTAACTCTTAGTGTAGTCTATAAATACACTAAACTCTTAATTTTTCCTGTGCTATAGAGGAGCAATGATGTAGACCAGGGATGTCCAGTCTTTTGGCTTCCCTGGGCCACACTGGAAGAATTGTCTTGGGCCACACATAAAAACAGTAACACTGGCCGGGCGTGGTGGCTCACGCCTGTAATCCCAGCACTTTGGGAGGCCGAGGCGGGTGGATCACGAGATCAGGAGATCGAGAGCATCCTGGCTAACATGGTGAAACCCCGTCCCTACTAAAAATACAAAAAAAAATTAGCCGGGCGTGGTGGCGGGCGCCTGTAGTCCCAGCTACTCGGGAGGCTGAGGCATGAGAATGGCGTGAACCCAGGAGGCGGAGCTTGCAGTGAGCCGAAATCGCGCCACTGCACTCCAGCCTGGGCAACAGAGTGAGACTCTGTCTCAAAAAAAAAAAAAACAGTAACACTAATGACAGCTGATGAGCTTAAAAAAAAAAAGTATTAAAAAAATCGCATAATGTTTTAAAAAAGTTTACAAATTTTTATTGGGCCACATTCAAAGCCATCCTGGGCAGCATGCGGCCTGCAGGCCACGGGTTGGATAAGCTTGATGTAGATTATTCAAAGCAGGGGCTCCCCACTGTGGGTCCCTGGACTGTCAGGGTCAGCATTACGTGAGAATTTGTTAAACATGCATCTTCTCAGACACTAGACCTGGACCTTTTGGAACAGAAATTGCAAGTGGATGCTGGCAGGCTGGGTTTTAAGGTACCCTCCAGGTAATTCTGATGCATTCTGAAGTTTGAGAACTACTGGTTCAAAATGTTTTCTTATTTAGTTTTTGGAAAAGAATCAAATAATTTTCCAGATTTACTTTCTTAATTTTTATATATATATATGTGTATATATATATATATATATATATATTTGTAGTCTACTTCTATGCTGACATGAGGTGAGCCTGCTTAGGAATTTGCCTAGAAATAGGGGGTTAATGCTTTTTCTTCCTAAAGTGAAGAAAAGCTCTTTGATTTTAATAACCTTGATTTAATAATTGTATCACCTCACAGGGTAGTTTTGAGGATTACATGAATTATTACATACTAAGCACTTGAAACAATGTCGGCCCAGAGAAAATATTCAATAAATGTTAGCTCACATTTATGTTTGTTTTTTTTTTTTAGTTTCTTTGTGTTAAATTGTGACCTTTAATATGCTACGGATAACCAGTGAAAGTCTCAAAAAATCAGGAGATCACTAGATTTTTCTCATTGATATTAAGCCATGATGTCCCTAGAAATGAAGTAACACATTTTCTTGTTTGTTTTGAAAGACAGGGGCAATGATAATTGGTTAGTCAGATACGAAAAGCAGAAATGTGAAAAGGAAATTGATCATAAGGTAAGGAAATTTACAATTTTATATGTTTATATATATATATACACACACACATATGTATATAATTGTGTATAACTTGTGAATTATATATATATATATTCAATTTCTGTAGAAGATTCCTTTAAGTTATTCTTCACCATTTCCTCCTTCTTTCACTTAATCTTTGGTTTTTAAATCTACTTTCTCTGTTTTTCTCACACTTTTTATTTTCGTCACTTGATTACGTCGCATTTCTTGATTCTTGGTTTTTTTTTTTTTTTTTTTTAAATAGAGATGGGATTTTGCCGCGTTGGCCAGGCTGGTCTCGAACTCCTGGCCTCAAGCAATCCACCCGCCTTGGCCTCCCAAAGTGCTGGGATTATAGTCGTGTGCCACCACGCCCAGCCAGTTCTGTTTTTTCTTTTATTAATTGTTGGGCAGCTTTATTTTTTATTTCATATTAGAATAGAAGAATAATAACCTGCCTAGTACTTTTTTAGAGTTTAAGAAATATATAGAATCCCCATATTTTGCTTTTATGTAATAAAGGCTTCTGGGATTTTTGTTCACCATGTTCGTATTTTACTAATTCACTTTCTTCTGAGTCCTTTCATTCAGTATTAGATAATACAATATTACCTAATAAATGACATGTGTGCTTAACCTGTGAATCATGTCCACTGAACTTAAAAAAAGTATTGAATACTTTTGCTATTTATAAGAAGCTGGTTTTAACATATATAATAGACTGCATAGAGCCTCAACACTGATATCAGAGTTATAGATTTTAGAGTAATTGCTATCGACTTTGAGTACCAAGTTCAAGTTTTAGATATTTACGTAAGATTTTTTTTTTTCAGAACACTTTTACAAGTTTAAAACAGTTTGTACATTTGGGAAAGTTTTAAGTGATTAAAAATATTTCTTCAATATTTATAATTTATGTTCTAAGTAATGACTTAAAGCTGTTGCATCATTTTTAAAAGTTTGTGCTTTTAAATGTTTATCAAGGATATTTAAAAATATATATTCATAGCACTTAGCAATAAAAAGGAACAAACTTGATATAATAGCATGGATGAAACTTAAAATTATGCTGAGTGAAAGAAGCTACACATAAAGAGAACATATTGTATGATTATATTTAAAAATTAGAAAATGCAAACTAGTTTCTAGTGACAGAAAACAGACCAGTAGTTGCCTGGTCTTGGGGTAGAGGGAAGGCTGGACTGCAGAGGGACACAAGGAAACTTTGGGGTGAAAGTTTCACATATGTCAAGGCTCATCACATTGTACTTGTTAATATAAGAAGTTAATTGTGTGTAAATTATACCTTAATAAAGTTGTAAATAGGAAAGAATGGTAGAAATAATAATAAATGGTAGTTGTAGCAGAAATGGGCTTAAAATACAAACATAAATGCACTTATGTATAAGCTCATGATTGAGTCCGGGAGTCTGAGACCCTGTGTCTACAAAGAATTAAAAAAAAAAATTTTTTTGAAGTGCCACTTAAGGATAAAAGACTTTAAGATAGTAGAAAAAGTAAAATGAAATAAATTAGCCAGACATGGTGGCAAAAACCTGTGGTTCCAGCTATTTGGGAGGCTGAGGTGGGAGGATTGCTTGGGCACAGGAAGTCAAGGTTGCAGTGAGTTGTGATTGTGCCTCTGCACTCTAGCTTGGGTGACAGAGCAAGACTCTGTCTCAAAAAAATAAAAAAATTAAAGATAATTAAATAACATAAGCTCCCGAAATTATTTTATTTGTATATCTTGAGCAGTTAGATTTTGTTGAAAATTCTTTAGCTGTAAGTATTTTGTGCACTTTCAATGAGGTGTAAGACATTTGATATAAACTAAAAGAAATAAAGTTGGCATACCTCAACTTTTAAATTAAAAAGTTAATTTTTAATTTAATGCTGTATTGCTTTTAAATTAAAAATTTTCTTTTTTACTTTTTGTTATTGTATCTAGGCCACTGAGTAATGGCCATCTGTCTTTAAGTAATCAGAATACTCTTTTTTCTTTAAAAAACACACACGTTTAACTTTATTCTGTTTTAATTTCTAAGTAAAGCAATTCCAAAAATACGAAGTTAACATCAGAGCCATGTGAACCACTGTGATAAAATAAAACAGATATTCACAATAATTACCTCTAAAGATAGTTCAGCTTGATAAATTACCTTCCACAGAAATACTCTTTAACATGAAAACCCTCTTTCTCCTGAGATCTTTATTTCTGTTATGGAAGAATACAGAAGTTAGGAATGGCCTACTGTATTAGTACATTCTCACACTGCTATGAAGAAATACCCAAGGCTGGGTAATTTATAAAGAAAAGAGAGTTAATTGACTCACAATTCTGCATGGCTAGGGAGGCCTCAGGAAACTTACAATCATGGCAGAAGGCACCTCTTCACAGGGCGGCAGGAGAATGAGTGCGAGTAGGAGAAATGCCAGACGCTTACAAAACCATCAAATCTCATGAGAACTCACTTACTATCACGAGAACAGCATGGGGGAAACTGCCCCCATGATCTGATTACCTCCACCTGGTCCTGCCCTTGACACATAAGGATTACAGGGATTACAGTTCAAGGTGAGATTTTGGGTGGGGACACAGCCAAACGCTAACACCTACATTCAAGGATATATTGAGGTTCCTTCTACTAGATCTTATTATATTTAATTATGGTCTTTGCAGGAGTTCATTTAGAAACATTTTGTATTTGATTTATTTCTTTGGGACCCTAAGAAAGACTAGGTCTTAATAAGGTGATTTTATTAAGGTGTTTAAAAAAATCAGTAATATTTTACATCATACATTTAAGCAATGAATCTAGCAGTAAATTATCTAGAACATCACTTTTTAAAGTCACAATATTTTCAAGCCTTTTAAAGAGAAAAAACTTGAAACCATTACTGAGTAATGGTATAATATCAAATTTTTAAAAATAGTGGTTAGGAAATACACTATTTTTTCAGACAGTCTCTTCCATTCCTGTGTGAATTTGTACTTTTTCTGGTAACATTGTTAATTTTTATAGGCTCTTCAGAGAGAATATGTTCTTAAACCTCAATAATTATTATAAATAATTTATCCTTTGGGAATATTTATATAGGTTCTTTTATCAACATATCGTTTTTCTACTCTATAGGAATCAAAATGGATTGATGATGAAGAATTCCTTATTAAAATAGCTGCAATTGATAATGGTCTAGCATTTCCTTTTAAACATCCTGATGAATGGAGAGCATGTGAGTATTTAGAACCTTCTGTAGAGTCTATAATTACCTTTTTTCCAGAATGAGAAGGGAAAAAAATTTACAGATACCATAGCGGAGGAAAAAGTAGATGAAATATGATTATTCATTAAGGCTCAGTTTTAGGCATTAGGGATGCAAATGTATACTACAGGGTCTTGCTGTGAATTGTTTGCTTATTCTGGGATGACTGGTTTTGATTTTTAGGTTTTGTGTTATCCTTGGAAAATGAGTTTAGTAGTGTTCCAGTTTTTAAAAAATATATAACATTGAAATTATTTTAATATTTTGGTAGAACTATATTTTATGTTTTTGGTTGTATTCACTTATAAAACAATTTAGGCCTGCCCTCCACCTCAACTCATTTTTAGGGAGTAGTGCTTTAATTGCTTCCCAGTCTCTCTTGTGGTAAATGATTATGTTTTCTACATCTTCTCGAACCAGTTTTAGACACTTTTATTTTGCTTAAAATTTTCTATGATTTCTTGAGTTTTAAATTTATGAGTATAGATTTTATTAGAATTCTCTTATAATTAAAAAAATTCCCTCTGTGCGCATTGAGTATTTAGGGAGTTAAATGAAATGATGTCTGTAATTTGCCTTAAAATAGTTGTGGTGGTGTGGACCAGGAGGGATAAATAAAGCCAATTTTGCAAAAAAATTGGTAATAATTGAATTAACGTGGGAGTTTATTATAGTTGTTTTCTGATATTTGTATGTGTTTAAAATATATGGGCCAGGCATGGTGGCTCACACCTGTAATCCCAGCAGTTTGGGGGCTGAGGCTAGCAGATCGCTTGAGCTCAGGAGTCCAGGACCAGCCTGGGCAACATGGCGAAACCCCATCTCTACAAAAAATGCAAAAATGAGCCAGGTGTGGTGGCCCATGCCTGTAGTCCTAGCTACTTGGGAGGCTGAGGTGAGAGGATTACTTGAGCTTGGGAGGTGGAGGTTGCAGTGAGCCAAGATGGTACCACTGTACTCCAGCCTGGGTGACAGAGTGTAAGGCCCTGTCTCAAAAATAAAATAAAAAATATATAGTATGTTTAAAAAATTTGGCTGGGCACAGTGGCTCATGCCTGTAATCCCAGCACTTTGGGAGGCCGAGGTGGGTGGATTACCTGAGGTCAGGAGTTCGAGATCAGCCTGGGCAACATGGTGAAACCCCGTCTCTACTAAAAATACAAAATTAGCCAGGTGTGGTGACACATGCCTGTAATCCCAGCTACTCGGGAGGCTGAGGCAGGAGAATCAGTTGAACCTGGGAGGCGGAGGATGTGGTGAGCTGAGATTGCGCGATTGCACTCCAGCCTGGGCAACAAGAGTAAATCTCCGTCTCACCAAAAAAAAAAAAAAAAAAAAATTATTTGTGTCCATGATATGTCTCTTTTAAATTCCTTCAATTTATTAGTGAGCCTTTTACTCATTAGGCTTGCCAAAGATTTGTCTATTGTTAAGCACTGGCCCTTCTATTTATTTAATTATTTATGCTCTTTTTCCCCAGATAATTGCCTTCTTATTTTATAGATCAGGCTTTTAGTTTGTTTGCTTTTTCTTTTATAGATTTATGTTTTCCATCATTATTCTTTTCTCCTGTTATGTTCATGCTATATTGCTTTCCTATAAATGCATATTAGGCCTCATATTTTCCTCTGGGTATCATTTTGGCTAAATCATGGGTTGCACAGGTGGTACTCTATGGCTCTGCTTTACATACTCATATTTTCTGACTTTCTTTTTGACAGGAATAATTTAGAAGTATTTTGTTTGATCTTAAAATTTCTATGTCAGCTTATTTTAATTGTCCATTATTACTATTTCTAAGAAACTGTTCATTGTTATTTTCCAGCATTATTGCATTGTGATCTGTGAATATGGCCTGTGTAAATTCTGTTTTGCAATTTGTTCGTAATTTCTGTATGATCCCATATATGGCCTATTTAGAAGATAGTATTTGAAAAGAATGAGGACAGAATTCTGTCTGCTAACCTAAAGGTTGTTAGTCATATCATATCCTTTACTTATTTTCTGACTATTTAATCTGTTAATTTTAAGAGGAAATTAATGATCACTGTGATTGTGATTTTGTCAGTTTTTTCTTCAATTTCTATGCATTTTTTGCTTTGTATTTCACATGTGTAGAGGTCCAGTGGTTTATCTTCCTGGTGGCTTCTTTTTTTTTTAATCAGTGTGAAATATATCCCACTTTGTGTATACCTCAGTGGTTTTTGCTTTTCTTATTTGGTTTTCTGTAACATTGTTATACCTCCGTTCATTTTGTTAGCATATACCTGGTATTATTCTCTACATTTATGCATGTGTGAATGAATGATGAGGTCCCCCTCTGTCATCTAGGCTGGATTGCAGTAGCGTGCTCATAGCTCACTGCAGCCTCAAACTCCTGGCTCAAGCAATCCTCCTGCCTCAGCCTCTCGAGTAGCTGAGACTACAGGCACATGCCATCACACTCAGCTAATCTACTTTTATTTTTAACTTTTATCATGTTGTTTTAGATATATGACTTATGAAGAATACTTAGCTGTTTTTTTAACCCAGTCTGAGTCTTTTAATAGGTGCACTTTGTAGTTTAAGTCTCAATAAACTACTGATACGCTTAAGCTTTTCCTGCCATCTTATTTTTTTCCTATTAAGCGTGAATTGTAATTTGTCTTTTTTGCTTGTCCTGTCTTTTATTGAACTGATTTGAAATGTCTCGGTTCCATTTTATATTTTCTCCTAATGGTTTGGAACCTTTATGCAAATTGCATTTGTAAAGGGTTTAAAGGGTACATCTAGGAAATTTTACCAAACATGCAGTTGGGGATTAAAGGTTGGAGCTTGAAGAGGAATTGGTAGTGGAGATATAGTTTTTATTTCTTTTTCTTTCTTTTTTTTTGGTTTTCTGGGATATGAGAGAGAGGAAGTAGCTTTCAAACTGTCATCTTGTTGATGGAAGCCATGGTAGTGTTTGCTATTACCGAGGAAAATCAGAGAACAAACACTATTGCCTAGCACAATGCTAGGTACATAAGTATTCAGTGAATGTTTTATGAATGCTTAAATAGAGAAGAGAAAGGACTAAGTGTGGAATCAGGGGTAACAGTGACATTGAAAGAGGGGAGGAAAAACTAGCAAAAGAGAGAAGGAGTAGCTTACAAGACAGAAGACAAACTTAGAGTGGTATCTCCAACGCCACAGAGGAGAGAATTTCATAAAGGAGATGATAGAAAACAGTGCTACATGCTACAGAGAGATTAAGTAGCATGACAACTGCAAGTGAGCCTTTGGACAGACCCTTGGGTCTGATGACTGGTGGCCTTAGGAGAGAGTGTTTAGATGGTAGTACTAGAAGTTGAGTGTTGGGATGAAATATAGAGGCAGATGAAAAATAAAGGCCTTTCTTCTATGAAATTCTTCCGGGAAAACTAAAAAGAAAATTGGACATTATCTACAAGGAGATGTGAGCCAGGGGAAATGCTTTCTTTAGAATGAAAAGTGACCTTCCTACTGTGTGCAATGAGATAGATCAAGAAGTGAGAGCCAGGCTTTGAGGTGCGCTCCTGTACTCCTAGCTACTTGGGAGGCTGAGGCGAGAGAATTGCTTGAGCCCAGTAGATTGAGGCTGTAGCGAACTATGATTGTGCCACTGCACCCCAGCCTGGGTGACTGAGGAGGAATGACTCCAAAGGCAGATATCTTCTTCAGGGCTTTCAAAGTGGTAGGATCCACCAAAGCTGGAGATTCTCATTGGATATGCTCACAGTAGCTCTGTGGATGATCATGTCAAAAACCTTACACTCTTGCAGGAATCTGAATATGCACCCTCTCTAGAAGATTATACCTGTACAAATCTCTCTAGTCCTGGCGTAGTTTAGATTTAATGGTCTTCTTGAGGGAGAATTAGAGTTAGCTCAGAGTCATGGATCTTTTGTCTCTTAAAATGACTCACGCATTTACCTCCTAATGATTTCAAAGTTTAGAACATCTTCTGTGTACAAGTAAGTGGTCAATTTCTGATGATTTGTAGCTGTGGAGGCTAGGCAGACCTCAGCTGTGGTATTCAGTCTGTGCCCGGGTGCAGTGATATGCACCTGTAGTCCCAGCTACTTTTGAAGCTGAAGTGGGAGAATCCCTTGAGTCCAGAAGTTCGAGACTGCAGTGAGCTGTAATCATGCCACTGCACTCCAGCCTGGGTGACACAGTGAGACCCATTCTCTTAAAAATATATAATAATAAAAACAATCTGAGGCTGTGTACAAAGTATAGGTATTCATCAGTTTCTGAACTGAGGGACCAGATAGATTGATACCAGATAGATTGTATCTCAATCTCAATAGAGCTATTGAGATAGATTCATTATCCAAACTCTTGCTCTCTACTGTCTAAAACTCAGAGACATTACTAGTTTACTATCTGAATTGACTGTCCAAATCTGAGTAATTTGGATTGCAGTGGGTAGTTTTACTCTGATCAAGTTCTTATCCTGTCCTTTTTTGGGGAGAACCTAGGAGTTATAGGAAAGAACCGGGAAAAATGTGAGTCTAAATAAACCATTTCCTACCACTGATTAGAAGAATGCTTTTTTCTATTAGATCCATTTCACTGGGCTTGGCTTCCTCAAGCAAAAGTTCCTTTTTCTGAAGAAATAAGAAACTTGATTCTACCATATATTTCTGACATGAACTTTGTGCAAGATTTATGTGAAGATCTCTATGAACTTTTTAAGGTAAGTTAATGCTTAGTTTGATTATTGCAGAAAATGAAATCTTAAAATAGAAGAGACTGCTTAATAGAGCTGATTTGCAATTTGCTATTTCTTGTATTGCTGCTTGCCATAAAACCTGACAGGACAGAGAGGAATTAGCAGTTTTATTTACAGGAGCATAGATTCATAAAGCTATACTTACTATGAGCATTCTTTGAAGTGAGACTACATTAAAACTTAATTTGCTGTTTTCTTCAAAAGTTCAATTTTTACAAGAAGACTCTATAAATTAAAATACATATTTGGTGACCTGCTATAATTTGTTCTCTTAAAAAGCCTAAATTCGTTGGCTGGAAAGTCATACTAAATCCTTTCTGGAACAAGTTGGGGTACAAATAAATAAGTCTGTTCATGTCATTCTGGGATATACAAAAATACCTCAGGTAAAAATATTTTTGTTTTATTTTATCAATTAGGAAAGCTTTTTAATGGCCTTATTTGCTGAGTTGGAGAGTTTATCTGTTTTTAAATATTTATATCAAAGTCTTTATTTTGGGAATTGTTTTTTTCCTTTCTGTAATAGACTGACAAAGGATTTGACAAGGCCACTTTTGAAAATCAGATGTCTGTGATGAGGGGTCAGGTAAGTTACCTTTTTATTTGTTCATAAGGAAAAAAATCTCTTTGAAACAGTAGTCAGCTGTTTTCTCCACTGTGATCTGGAGATGGAATTTTTAATACTACCTCTTATGCTGAACCAAAATAGCCCAGATGATTACAAATGAAGTTGATTTGGCCGAGTGCGGTGGCTCACGCCTGTAATCCCAGCACTTTGGGAGGCCAAGGCAGGTGGATCACCTGAGGTCAGGAGTTCAAGACCAGCCTGGCCAACATGGTGAAACCCCATCTCTACTAAAAATACAAAAAAATTAGCTGGGTGTGGTGTCAGGCACCTGTAATCCCAGCTACTTGGGAGGCTGCAGCAGGAGAATCGCTTGAAGTCGGGAGGCGGGGATTGCAGTGAGCCGAGATCACGCCACTGCACTCCAGCCTGAGCAACAAGAGTGCAACTCCATCTCAAAAAAAAAAAAAAAAAAGAAATGAAGTTGATTCAAATAGTTTCTTCCCTCTATAAATTAGGTATTTTTGACCTTGTTATATACTGTTTATTTAGCTCAGTGTTTCCCCTGCTATGAGTTGTTTGTCCCCATTTCGATAGCTATTTTCTTTTTTTTTTCTTTTAAGACAGAGTCTCGCTCTGTCACCCAGGCTGGAGTGCAGTGGCGCAATCTCAGCTCACTGCAAGCTCCACCTCCCGGGTTCCCGCCATTCTCCTGCCTCAGATTCCAGAGTAGCTGGGACTACAGGCACCCGCCACCACGCATGGCTAATTTTTTATATTTTTAGTACAGACAGGGTTTCACCGTGTTAGCCAGGATGGTCTCGATCTCCTGACCTCATGATCCGTCCGCCTTGGCCTCCCAAAGTGCTGGGATTACAGGCGTGAGCCACCGCGCCCAGCCTTGATAGCTATTTTCTTGGGCATCACTACGTTTTTCCCCCTCAGATCCACTCACTTAGACATTTCAGTACCAAGTTCTGTTGCCAGTAGATTACTATTTTGTGTGTGTGTGTGTTTGTGTGTGTGTGTGTGTGTTTGTGGAATGTATTTTTTTGTTTTTTGTTTTTGTTTTTGTTTTTTTGCAGAATGTGTTTGGCTTTTGCTAGAGCAGTCACTGAATAACCATGTCACCAAGATTGAGTGTCGATTGTGACATGAAAAAAACTAATTGTAACTCAGTCCTCTCCGTGACGATTCTCCTGCCTCAGCCTCCCAAGTAGTTGGGATTACAGGCATGCACCACTATGCCTGGCTAATTTTTTTGTATCTTTAGTAGAGATGGGATTTCACCATGTTGGCCAGGCTGGTCTCGAACCCCTGACCTCATGATCCAGCTGCCTTGGCCTCCCAAAGTGCTGGGATTACAGGCGTGTGCCACCGTGCCCAGCCCCTCCTCACCTTTAGTTAAAGGTTAGAAGTACAAGGCATTAAGTCTGCTGATGCGGACCTGCAGGCTGGGCTCACTCTCAGATGACTTCTGCTTCTTGGACTCTATGAATGGTATTTCTATTCCAAAAGGAAAGCTTGAAACATAAATAAATTATATTGTAAACATTGTGTTTTAGTGTCTTATAAATTAACATTCTCTTCCTAAAATATACATTTAATTTAAGGTAGCTGTTTTCCACAATACCTGTAGCAAAGAAATGGGTCAAGTTTTTGCACTCATTATTATATTATACAGCTTTAACAAGTACATATAATTACACAGATAATCATTCATTCATTCACCAAATATTTATTGACAGAACTAGTGCTGGCAACTAGTCACTGGAGACAAAGCAGTAAGCAAAACCAAGCTTCTGCTGTCACGGAGTTTTGCTCTGCAGAGAAGGCCAGGGCTCGGTGAAAAGGGACAGGTGATTATTAGCTCATGCGTCTCTGCTCCGTCACATTTATGCAGGGCTTAATGTAGTCATGAGTTTTAAGTAGTTAAGTGAAGGCTCAAGAAATAGGATGGAGCCAGAGTATAGAGGGCCTTAAACACCAGAATGTAGATTCCACAAGGAAAGGATTGGAGCAGTTAGAAGTTAAGTATTAAAGAAGGGCTGTGATGAGACAGAAGTTTTCAAAAAGGAGATCTTATTCTGGGTTTCTTCTATGAACTCCTTGAAATTGTGTATAAAATGTTAATATGTGCATTGTGGGTGTGAGAGAAGATAGGATTTATATCTCAGCAAAAATATTTATGTCCCTCAAAAAGGTTAAGGACTACTGCAGAAGGCTGGGCTGGACAGTAGGGTACAGATTTGCTTAGTAGATGAGGAGACGACAGCCAAGAAGCCTCACTAAGAGGCTTTTTCTGGTAATTGAGGCATCAGTAAAAGGATTAGGTGATCAATGATTATAATCATGTTGCAGAGTTTTGCCATCCCGAAACTTATTTGAGCTAAATTTTTAGGCATAGATAAGTATGCCTTGATTTGGACCTTTTTGTTTGAAACAAATTGACTTGACATATCAATGTGCTTCATCTTCTGGAACTTTCTTATCCCTAAAGGTTTATTTTTATTTTAGGAATCTGATTTAAAATAAAGAAGTAAATAAAAGCTGTAAATAATTTTGTCAGCTTTAATTGTGGTTTAAAGTTAACACCTGAGGAATTTAAATTTTTAAAAAATGCCTGTCTGGGTGCAGTGGCTATTGCTTGTAATCCCAGCATTTTGAGAGGCAGATGAGGGCAGATTGCTTGAGCTCAGGAGTTCAAGATCAGCCTGGGCAAATGGCGAAACCCCATCTCTACAAAAAAATACAAAAATTAGCTGGGCGTGGTGGCATGTGTTTGTAGTTCCAGCTTCCAGGAGCCTGAGGCAGGAGGATCACTTGAGCCCCAGAGGTGGAGGAGATTGCAGTAAGCTGAGATTGCACCACTGCACTCCAGCCTGGGCAGCAAAGCAAGACCTTGTCTCAGAAAAAGCCTGTCTAAGAAGGTGTGGGAGTGTTCCAGTTCTGAGGCCTGTTACAAAGATGTGTCTGTGGCTGTCTCCTATTTTAGGTTTATTTACTCATATCCTATCTCATGCACAAAAGAAAAAGGCATTATAAAAATGAATGTAATAAAATATGAAGATGACAGGGTCAATAACTTAGGAGAGAAAGAAATAAAATGATGATACTTTGGTTATTACACATTGTCATTTGATTTTGTTTTGTTTTTTAATTTTAATTTGATTTTGAGCTTTCTGATAGCCAAAAAAGATAATATGTCCTGACCATGTACATGACAGTGTAGCTCTCTGGTTTTGGCTGTTTTTTACTTTTTTTAAAAAAGTTGGTCTAAGGCCAGGTGTGGTGGCTCATGGCTGTTGTCCAGCTACTTGGGAGGCTGAGGCAGGAGGATTGTTTAATCCCAAGAGTTCGAGGCTGTACTACACTGTGATGACACCTGTGCATAGCCACTGCACTGCAGCCTTGGCAACAGACCAAGACCTCATCTCTTAAGGAAAAAAAAAAAAAAAATCTAAAAAAATCAGGTATTGGGCCAGGTGTGTTGGCTCACACCTGTAATTCCAGTTTGGGAGGCCAAGGTGGGTGGATTGCTTGAGTCCAGGAGTTCAAGGTTGTAATGAGCTGTGATCCCACCGCTACACTCCAGCCTGGGCAACAGAGCAAGACCTTGTCTCATTAAAAAAAAATTAACCTATATTCCAAACAACAGAATAATTACTTCAGCGAATTCCTCGAGTCAAAATACTTGTGTTATTTCTGTCATTTATAAATATCATTTAAATCCCTCTCCCTTCCAGTTTTGCTTACTAACTTAATGGTTTGTGCTTTCTACAGCCAAGTCTTTTGCCCTAGTTTGTAGTAAGCCGTTAGTTTTACACATATAATCAGTGACATGCTCTAATTCTTCACGTAAAGATGTGGACTGAAACAATATGAAAGTTTTTTTTTTTTAATTCAGAGCTGGTAATAATGTTTATGAATGTTAAAGATAAACCATGTTTTGAATTTTATATTAAATAGCAATAGTTCATAATCAGGGTAGGTAAAATTCATCTTATATTCTAATTTGGAACACTGAAACTGAGAATATATTTACTTATAAGCAATGTGAAATATATTTTCCATGTGACCTGAAAAAATGCAGAAATAATAACTAAAACTTTTTCTGAAAACACAATGAACTTATATTCAGAGATTTATATACCAGAAACTCATTTAAAGATTCAATAATAATTGACATTAAAGAAAGTGAAACTAACCCTTTAGTACCTCCTGGTACTTGACCCCTTACTGGATACTTTAATGATGCTTATTATTGTTTATCTTCACAGCACCTCCACAGAGTAGTCTACATTTTAGGTGGAATGACTTTGGCTCAAAGGGCTTTAATAGCATGTATCTGTGAAATAAGGGGGCCTGCCAGCCTGGCCAGTCCGCAACATTTAGGCATTGCCTCTGCCCAGGGCCCTTATCATCTCTTCTCTGGATTTACTGGTGTACTAAGTTGACCTTACCTCTTCTCCCATTCCTCTTCCACATTGAAACAAGAACAATCGGCCGGGTGCGGTGGCTCAAGCCTGTAATCCCAGCACTTTGGGAGGCCGAGGCGGGTGGATCACGAGGTCAGGAGATCGAGACCATCCTGGCTAAACCCCGTCTCTACTAAAAATACAAAAAATTAGCTGGGCGTGCTGGCGGGTGCCTGTAGTCCCAGCTACTCGGGAGGCTGAGGCAGGAGAATGGCGTGAACCCGGGAGGAGGAGCTTGCAGTGAGCCGAGATCGTGCCACTGCCCTCCAGCCTGGGGGACAGAGTGAGACTCCATCTCAAAAAAATAACATAAAATAAAATAAAATAAAATAAGAACAATCTCTAAAAACAAATCTGAGCATGTGTTCTGTTATTTAAAACTCCTATAATTTGTCCATGTGTACAGGCTCAAGTCCAGGCTTTCAGCACAGTCGACAACACCCTTCACAGTCAGGCTCCAGACAGTGCATCTACCTTTATCTCTTGCCGTTTTGCCCCTCTCTCTGGGCTTGGCAAATCTGAACTGCTCTTCCTTCCCCTTTCCCAGTGGTGCCCTTGTGCATGTGATTCTCTCCCCTCGATGCCTTTCCCTCTTTATCTAGGAAACAGTTTTTCTTTCAACCTCCATGTCAATCTTCCTAAACTCCTGTTCTGATTTTTGCAGCACTCCCTGGGAATATGCTGGCGTCACATTTTACTCAGAAATTTGGTTTTTAAATCATCATATGGGGTACATTGCTATAGAGAGATAGCTTAAAATCTACAATAAAGTAGAATATATATGGTTTGATGTATATAGTGCAGTAATTCTCAGGCCCACTGAAATTTAAAGACCAGCGAACTAATCTAAAGGAAAGCAAAGTCGATACGTAGAAGCCCACAAGTTTATACCACCTGCCTGGACCACAGCTGTCACATCCCTGTCAAGCTGTCATTATGGCATGGGTGGAGAAGTCTAGTGTCTCCCCTGGCCTGCAGAATTTGCTCCATTCTATTTTTTTAAATAATCCACTCTGATTTAAACAGATAGTAATAGATTTGTTATTCTTTGAGAAATGAAAAAATAGGTGGTGAGGGAGGGGATTAGATTTGAAGTCAGGGCAGGGGTCCTTTCCATCACACTGTATTGCAATTACTTGTTCATGTGGCTGCATCTAGAATTTCAGTTCTTCAGGGGCTTACATGGCTTTTCCCTCATTTGGTCTCCTCTTCTCCCCAACACAGTGAGTGCTCAGTAAGTGTTTCCTTAGTAAATAAATGCAGGATTATCAAGTGTCTTCTGAATTCCCAGAGAAATATTAATAGGTTAATTTCAGGATTTAATAATTTATGCAATTTCTGTAACTATTTGAAAATTGATAATTTGTAGAGCAACTTTCATTTTACTATACTTTTTTTTTTTTTTTTTTTTTTGGAGACAGAGTCTCCCTCTGTCACCCAGGCTGGAATGCAGTGGTGCAATCTCAGCTCATTGCAACCTCTGCCACCTGGTTCAAGCGATCCTCGTGCCCCAGCCTCCCTGATAGCTGGGATTACAGGCATATGCCACCACACCTGGCTAATTTTTATTTTTTGTATTTTTGTGTAGAGATGGGGATTCATCATGTTGGTCAGGCTGGTCTCAAACTCCTGGCCTCAAGTGATCCACCTGCCTTGGCCTCCCAAAGTGCAGGGATTACACGCATGAGCCACCACACCTGGTCACCGTTTCTGTTTTCCATATTCTCTGCAAGAGTCACATATTGTTCTTAGAGTCAGGAAAATATTAGCTGTTACTTAAATTGGTATATTTAGACTAACATTTTTAGAATAGAATTTTTAAAACCCAAAGAGGAAACTAACCAAAACATTTCCTTCCTTAGCTGTGCTAGTGCACACTTTTATATTCATGGTAGGAACAATGCTTATAATAAACTCAAATTTCATAAATTCTTTTTTTCTTGTTATCCAAATGTAGTCAGTTTAGGAAATTTTAAGGGAAGGCTGGGTGTGGTGGCTCATGCCTATAATCCCAGCACTTTGGGAGGCTGAGACGGGTGGATCTCTCGAGCCTAGGAGTTCAAGACCAGTCTGGGCAACAAAGCGAAACCCTGTCTCTGCATAAAGTACAAAAACTAGCTGAGGTGGTGTGTGCCTGTAGTCCCAGCTACTCTGGAGTCTGGGGTGGGAGGATCGCTTGAGCCCAGGAGGCAGAGGCTGCAGTGAACTGTGACTGCACTCTGCACTCCAGCCTGGGTGACAGAGCAAGACCCTGTCTCAAAAACAAAACAAAACAAAAAAAAGAAAATTTTAAGGGAAGAACTTAAAAGTGATCCTAAAGCATAAATATAACCTATAACACTGTTACTAGTAAAGATCAATTTTCCTGATGTGTTAAATACTCCAAATATTCTACAAACTAAAACCATCTAGTTTGGCCAGCTGTGGTGGCTCACACCTGTAATCTCAGCACTTTAAGAGGCCAAGGCAGGAGGACTGCATGAGCCAGGAGTTCAAGATCAGCCCTGGCAACATAGCAAGACCCCATCTCTACAATTAGTCAATCAATCATTCAACCAACCATCTAGTTTATACTATTTAAAGTATTGTGAAGTTTATTTATTAGTATGGCTTTATGTGGAAACATTTATGCTTATCACTATTGACTAGTCTTTACAAGAATCAATGAAATGCATAGGATGTATATATTAGATATTTTCAAATACCTGAAGGAGAAATCTGTATTTCTAAAATATACAAGAAAGGACATTTTTCCTAATATGCAGGGAAAAAAGAAGATGAACTGCTGTAATTTTATTTGACCTGAACAGAGACCAGAATAAGCTATAATCTATGTATTGTGTTTCATAACCTTATTTGCATGCCCAAGTAGAAATTCCTAGAGTATCTTTGAACATGATATGTAATATATTTTACTTTCCCTAATTTTATTTTTCTTATTAAGAGTAAACTCTTAAATGTACCTTTATTTGAAATGACTACCTTCCCACATTCTCTAATCTATTTGCCCTGCTTCTTGCTTTCCCATTGCAATTTCACCTTCTAATACATGGCATAATTTACATATTCATGTTTATTGACTCTTCTCCCTGCTAAAGTGTAAGCTCTACGAAGGCAGCAATTTTGCTTGTTTTTTTTAACTATTGTATCCCTAGCACTTACAGCAGAACCTTGCACATAGTGGGCATGCAATAAATTTGTTGAATGAATGGATAAGGCAAGTATTTAGTTAAAACCAGACTGTTTAAACCAGTATTTGTTGAGGTTTTATGTTAAATTGAATATGTATGTAGACCTCTTCACTTACCGTTCTTTGATTCCATTGCTCATGGACTGGACATAGGCAGGATATTCTAGAATATTTTAAACTTACCATCTGGCAAAAGTTATTTAATGCTAATTGTGTGTGTGTGTGTGTGTGTGTAAACATGCATACATTCATGTAATACATATTTATAACAGATACTTATCATCATAGTCTCTGTTGCTCATAAATGGATGAAATAAAAATTATAATGAATAAATGGTTTAAAAAATGTCAGTGAAGTGAAACTTTTTATCTTTTTTAAATTGGTAAAAATCTCTCTTCTTCCCACAGATCTTAAACCTTACCCAGGCATTGAGAGACGGGAAGAGTCCTTTCCAGCTAGTACAGATGCCTTGTGTGATTGTGGAACGCAGTCAAGGTGGAAGTCAGGGTCGGATTGTCCACCTGAGCAATTCCTTTACCCAGACTGTCAATTGCAGGAAGCCATTTTTTTCCTCCTGGTAGTAAATGTGAGAGTAAGAGAAACAAACTGTTTAGAATTATCGTGTTTTTAAAACATCATAGTAATGTAAATCTGCTGTTAGGAGCTCCAGTTGCTAAAACCTCAATTTAAGTCTTTAAAAGGTTGTATTTTGAATGTAACCAAAAGTTTACAGTTTTTTGTCCAAATATTAAATTTCTATTTCAGGGAAGAAGTGCTATATCTCCTATATTGTATTTTTGTAGAAAATTTGTATTTTATGTTGTTGTTAGTTTAAAAGGTAATTTTACACATGCTGGAATGACTGTAATTACTCTAGAATTCCAAGTAGAATACAATAACTTTTAATATTGAGAAGAATGTTCATGCTAATTCTTCTTACATTACAAAAGGCCTTTGAGGATGCCTATGTCTGAAATTGCTCTTATGAACTTTAATAAAATAGTTAGCTAATAGAAAAACAGGTAAGAATAAAGCAATGTTGCCTTAGGTTCAAAAGCTGCTATTTTAGAATTTGAATAAGTACTCCTAAAGTGACCATTATTAGGGACCAGAAAATTATATCTTGGCTAAGTAATAGAGGACCATTTTGGTTTTTGTACTTGAGAATATTTTTGTTGAATTACTTTGTTGTAGTGAGGAAAAAAATCTAAAGAAATTTCCCCTTTTTTTAAAAAGTGGAAATACTCAATTGAGACTTGAGGGGAATAATAGAAAGTTAAGGTAGATCCCCAATATTTTGGAATACCAAAATTGCCTTTAAAATTCCCTTCTGTTTCTTACATGGGATCAAATACTTGAGATTAGTACTTCAGAGTACTGGCCTTGTTCAATTTAGTACTTCAATTAATATTAAACTTCACTAAAAAGTAAACCATACTCCAAATTGTATATTGGATTGCATTTTGGGGTCCTAGGTCATACGTTCTTCAAAATTATTATGATTGTACTATTGTACTTGAAATTACAGATGTTATTATAATTACAGTCAAATGTAGACTATCAGACCAAATTAAAGGGGAGCATGGCAGATAACCATGAAGTCATTTATGTTTGATTTTGAAATGTATTTTTGTACTTTATTTTGAATATCATCTGTATGTCTGACATTATTGGAATTTGTAACATTGTTAATGCACTAAGTGATTTAAATTGAATTGATGATGATGTGATTTTACAGAAGCGTTTAAGTTTCATTTTCTTGAGGCTTAAAACCAATATCACCACTCGGGCTTAACTGGGCAATTTGTGATCTAGGCCTTTTGTTTTCTAAGCTTACTGTCTTGTGTTTGTTTATTTGCTTTTAATGAAGTATTTTGTGTAGAAGGTTAAATTAGGATGCAAAACAGATCTGCCATTCCCTTTTCCCTTACATCTGCTTTGGTCTTCATGGACGAGATGAATGAGGATTCCGCTGCCCTGAGGGAGTTCATTGGAAACCTGCGTTCTCCTACCTCTTCCAACCCTCCATTAGCTCAATTTTGAGATAATGGAAAATTGACTGGAAATTCAAAACTCAAACTACTATCTTTAGATATAAACACCAGTAATTAAAATGTGCCTTTTGAAGATGTTTTCTAAGAGAAAGGAAATACGTTGCAGTGATGTGGGTACTGCTTTCATAAAACAGTTTTTTCAGTATTTTGAGAATTGCCATATTAATTTTTATAATGGAAAACTTAATAAATTGCTACTGTTTTATATCATAAAATTAAAATACTATGGAAATATTTGCAAAAGGTCTGGCCATACCAGAAAAGTAAAGTTGAGATAGTTAAGATATAACCACAAGTCAGAGTACATTGGTTGTATTTTGTAAACTTTCATGAACTGAATTCTTATTTAAATAGTATGGTCTTTTTCAATGAGTATATTTATAGTGTCAAATGTGGTAGACTAAAGGTAATAAAAATCATTGTCTTAAGATTATGTTCTTCTGTATGTATGTGTTTGGAATATTTAGAATGTTTGTGAACACATTTACTATAAATGATGCCAAACTACCATTTTCTTCATATATTAAAGGTATAGTTTAATTCTTTTTTTTTTTTTTTTTTTTTTTTTTTTGAGACAGAGTCGCACTGTGTTGCCCAGGCTGGAGTACGGTGGCGCGATCTCAGCTTACCACAACCTTTATCTCCCAGGTTCAAGCGATTCTCCTGCCTCAGCCTCCCGAGTAGCTGGGACTACAGGCGTGTGCCACCAT
Source organism: Symphalangus syndactylus (assembly GCF_028878055.3). Lineage (NCBI taxonomy): Eukaryota > Metazoa > Chordata > Mammalia > Primates > Hylobatidae > Symphalangus > Symphalangus syndactylus. The sequence continues at coordinate 33,022,941 of NC_072438.2, forward strand.
GCCCGGCTAATTTTTGTATTTTTAGTAGAGATGGGATATCACTATGTTGGCCAGGATGGTCTCGAACTCCTGACCTCAAATGATCTGCCCTCCTCGGTCTCCCAAAGTGGTGGGGTTACAGGCGTGAGCCACTGCACCTAGCCTAATTCTTTATAATTCCAAAAGATACTTAACTGAAACCTTTACAATTAAAGACATTTTAATTGTACTTAATTAAATATGCCACCGCCTTATCACCCCAAAATTTGTCAGCAATTGGAGACTTTGTGGAGACATGGTTTTTGCATACTTGAAGATAGTTTGATTCACAGAACTTTTCAAAAATTTGAACTACTTTGGGCAGCCGAGGTGGGCGGATCACCTGAAGTCAGGAGTTCAAGACCAGCCTGGCCAACATGGCGAAACCCCATCTCTACTAAAAATACAAAAATTGCCCAGGCGTGGTGACACACACCCGTAATCCCAGCTACTCGAGAGGCTGAGGCACGAGAATTACTTGAACCCGGGAGGGAGGGCGGAGGTTGCAGTGAGCCGAGATGACACCACTGCCTTCCAGCCTGGGTGACAGAGTAGATTCTGTCTCAAACAAACAAACAAAAAAGTTGAAGTACTGTACTATATGGAATTAAAACCTTTTTTAAAAATGATGGCGACACGTTCTTTGATCAAATTACATCTTAAGTCCTTGTACAGCTGTTTGAAGAGACTGGCAGCATGCTAGGTTTTATAGTCTGCCTTCTTTCACCAACTTGCTTGGGCAACTGTACAGAGTTGTAGCAGAGATTCTTAGTGCTGTGCTATGTTTCCAAGTCTCTCATGCAATTAGTTTGGGGCCTTGTGACTGAGTTCTGGCCAGTGAGATGTGGAGACAAGTGACATATGCAACTTCCAGGCCTGGCAGTAAAACTGTCACGATTGACCACTCTCTTGTCTTTCCATTCAGCTATGAACGAAGAATTTGCAAAATGGAAGCAGCCAGGACACAGGAGGCACTGCTGGGGAAAGCTACCAGGAGAGCCTCCTGACTGCACTGGACCGTGACATAAGCAAGAAAGAAGTCCTGTGTTGAGTCACTGCAGTTTTGAATGTAATTGTTACTCTAGCTTCGTCTCACCTATCCCAGACATTATGATGTAAGTAGAAAAATACCATTCACTTTTAAATAGGAGGCATACCGTAACATTTCTTCACTAAAGCTAGGTGAAAGGTTATCTTTTTGAATTCCAGAATATGAATAGTTTGGGTTAAAACCATCGTTACATGACCAGGCGTGGTGGCTCATGCCTGTAATTCCAGCACTTTTGGAGGCCGAGGTGGGAGGATCCCTTGAGCTCGAGTAGTTCGAGACTAGCCTGGGCAACATAGTGAGACCTCATCTCTTAAAATAAATAAAATCAATACCAACAAGATCATGTGGCAATAGCAGCTTCGGAGGATCAAGCAGAGAGAAGGGAAGGGGGATTTGTGGTGGTCCTAAAAGCCAAAGAACCCAGAATTTGCCACCATGTACCAAGCCCCCACAAGAAGGATCCCCAATAGCAGTGGGAATTTCAATGGTAGAACCCAAAACCACAATCAAAATTAGGAGAAGGCTGCCCAGCATTCACCTGGTAACTAGCAAAAAGGCCTGCAGAACGGTGTGAGGGTACTAAGGCAATCTGGTCTTCGTAGTTTTCAACAATAACCAGTGAGAGGACATAGGGCTATACCAAGAAAAAGTACTGGGAATAAAACATGCACAGACAAGGGAAGGACCCCAGGGGTAAAGGAGAGTGGTTCAGATAATGAGAGCAGAGGGGACCAAATGAATGAGACAGAACTCAGAAAGTACTGAAGAGGTAGGAACACACAAAACCATCTTATATGATATTCTAGTAACGACAGAAGAGACAGCCCTAGAGCCATGGAGCTCAGAAACTGTCCTAGCCCACCCTCACCTCCTCTGTAGGAATCTTCTAAAAATACAGGAGGAAACGTATAGAAAAATCCATCTGATTTAAACATCTTACAAGATGTAAGACTACATCGTACAATATGCTCGAAGAAAAAAAGGTTTACAATCTGCATAACATACCCACAGAAAATGAAGATATCCCAGAAACATCTCTCTAAAGCAAAGGAAAACAGTAATCTAATGTTTTAAAACATGCTGAAGGAATTTAAGAAGCCATGGAAGCTAAGAAAGAACAACAAAAATTGAAAAAACTCTGATCGGGCATGGTAGTTCATGCCTGTAATCTCAGCACTTTGGGAGGCTGAGGTGGGAGGATCCCTTGAGGCCAGGAGTTGGAGAGCAGCCTGGGCAACATGGCAAGCCCCCCATCTCTACAAAAAAAATGTAAAAATTACTTAGGTGTGGTTGTGCATGCCCATAGTCCCAGCTACTAAGGAAGCTGAGGCAAGAGGATCACCTGAGCTCAGGAGTTCAAGGCTGCTATGATCACACCACTGCACTCCAGCTCAGGCGACATAGTGAGACCTGTCTCAAAAAACAAAAATAAGGCCAGGTGTGGTGGCTCACACCTGTAATCCCAGCACTTTGGGAGACCAAGACAGGAGGATCTCTTGAGCCCAGGAGTTCAAGACCAGCCTAGGCAACATAGGAAGACCCCCATCTCTACAAAATAAGTAAACTAGAAGGAACACAAGTGCAAATAGACAACATATCTGCAACCACCCAACAGCAAACATCGTACTTAGTGTTGAAAAATCTAAAGCTTTGGGTGTTCATTCTCTATTGCTGCTCTAAAGTTATAAACTTACTGGCTCAAAACAACACAGATTTATTATCTTACAGTCCATAGGTAGATGTCTTGATGCAGGTTTCATTGGGCTAAAATCAAGGTGCGAGTAGGGCTGCATTCCTTTCTGGAGGCCTTCAGGGAGAATACATTTTCTCACCCTTTCCAGCTTTTTAAGGCCACTCACATTCCTTGGCTCTGTTTCTCCTCCTCCATCTTCAAAGTCGGAGGTAGTGCATGGAATCATTTTCTTATTGCATTGCTCTTAAACGGACTCTTCTGCCTTCTTCTTCCACTTTTAAGGGCCTTTGTGATTACATTGGGCCCTCCCAGATAATCTAGAATAATCTCCCCATTTTAAGGTCGGTCGATATACAACCTTAATTCCATTTGCAACTTTTAAATTCCCCAGATAAAGACATCTTTGGGAACCATTATTCTGGCTTTGCACTTTCCCCCTGAGATCAGTGATGTGACGAGGACACCTGCTCTTGCTATTTTTATTCAAGTGTTATACTCTAGAGCCTAACCAGTGCAGTAAGGCAAGAAAGAGAAGTCAAAGGAAGAAATAAAATTGTGATTATTTACAGATGGCATAATTATGCATATTGGAAATTCAAAAATATCTACAGAAACCTATTAGCCTTAATAAGTGAATTTTGCAAGGTTTACATATGAGCAACATTAGTCTGAAAATTTTAAGAGATCATTTATAGCAGCATCAAAACACATTAGATTCCTAGAAATAAGTCCCATGAAGATGAGCAAGACCTCTACACTAAACCATAAGAGAGCACTGGAAAAAACGAAAGATTCTGATAAGTGGAAGGCTATACGATGCTTAGATATTGATAATATTAAGACATTGATTCTCCCCAACTTATAGATTCAACTCAAAATCTTATCTGATTTTTTTTGTAAAGATTGACAGCTAATTCTATAATGTGTATGGAAATGTTTTGCCCAAAACAACTGGACAAGAAGAACGAAGTTGGAGGACTTATACTACCTGATCTCAAAACTTATAAAGCTACAATAATCAGACATTGTAGCGTTTGTGTATAGATAAACACATAGATCAATGAAACAGAATAGAAAATCCAGAAATAAACCCAACACATGTGGTAAACTGATTTTTTAACAAAAGTGCCAAGGCAATTCAATGGGAAAGGATAGTCATTTCAACAAATGGTGCCGTAGAGGGAGATAGGCAAAGAAATCAAAGATGGATCATCACCTTTACCTCATAGACTTAAAAGAGTTAATAAAAGCTAAACTTCCAGAAGAAAACAGCAGAAAATCTAATGGCTCTGGGTTTGCAAAGATTTCTTAGACTACAAATGGTATAAACCATTAAAAAAAAAGAAGAAAAAAAGGAAGTTGGGCTTCATGAAAATTAAAAACTTCTCTTCAAAAGACACTTTTAAGAAACTGACATTTCTAGCTACAAACTGAGAGAAAGTGTTTGCCAAGCATATCCAGTAAAGTACCTGTATCCAGAATTCCAGAATGTATGAAGTGATCTTACAACTCGAGAATATTCCCAGGCCGGGCGCAGTGGCTCATGCCTGTAATCCCAGCACTTTGGGAGGCCAAGGCGAACGAATCACTTGAGGCCAGGAGCTCAAGACCAGCCTGGCCAACATGGCAAAACTCTACTAAAAATACAATTAGCCGGGCTGGTGGCACATGCATGTAATCCCAGCTACTTGGGAGGCTGAGGCATGAGAATCCCTTATATCTGGGAGGCAGAGGTTGCAGTGAGCTAAGATCGTATCACTGTACTCCAGCCTGGATGACCGAGCAAGACTGTCTCAAAAAAATTAACAATAATAAAAGAATATTCCCAATTAAGAAACAAAAGATTTAAAAAGACACTTCACAAAAGAAGATGTAGAAATAATGTCCAATAAGCACATGAAAAGATATTCAACATTGTTAGTCATTAGGAAAATGCAAATAAAAACCATGAGTAAAGTTAAACATACACTTATACCACCCAGTCATTCCACTTCTTTGTACTTGCCCAAGATAAATAAAAGCAAATGTCCACATGAAAATGTTCATAGCAGGCTGTTTTGTAATACTCCGAACTGAAAATAACCCAGGTGCCCACCAACAGGTGAATGGATAAGCAAAATGCAGCATATCCACACAATAAAAAGATATGAACTACTAATACACAGTGACATGGATGAATTTCAAAATCATTACAGTAACTGGAGAAGCCAGACACAGAACATACTGTATGAATTCCATTTATATAAAATTCTCTAAAATGAAAATTAATCTATTGTTAAAGAAAACAGTGGGTATGGACATTGAAGAAGGGCTAGATTGCACGGAGGCATAAGGAAACTTTGGGAGATGATGGAAATATTTTTATTTTTATTTAATGATCCAGGATATATGTACAAGACATGCAGGTTTATTACATAGGTAAACGTGTGACATGGTGGTGTGCTGCATCTATCAACTCATCAGCTAGGTATTAAGCCTCATATGCATTAGCTATTTATCCGGATGCTCTCCCTTCCCCCATACCATCCCTGCAACAGGCCCCAGTATGTGTTGTTCCCTTCCCTGTGTCCCTGTGTTCTCACTGTTCAGCTTCTACTTGTAAGGGAGAACATGTGGTATTTGTTTTTCTGTTCCTGCATAGTTTGCTGAGGATAATGGCTTCAAGCTCCATCCATGTCCCTGCAAAGGACATGATTTCATTCCTTTTTAAGGTTGCATAGAATTCCATGGTATACATGTACCACATTTTCTTTATCCAGTCTATCATTGATGGACATTCGGGTTGACAATAATAATTCCATGTCTTTGTTATTGCGAATAGTGCTGCAATGAACATACACATGCATGTGTCTTCGTAATAGAATGATTTGTATTCCGGCCGGGCGCGGTGGCTCACACCTGTAATCCCAGCACTTTGGGAGGCCGAGGCGGGTGGATCATGAGGTCAGGAGATCGAGACCATCCTAACAAGGTGAAACCCCTTCTCTACTAAAAAAAATACAAAAAATTAGCCGGGTGTGGTGGTGGGTGCCTGTAGTCCCAGCTACTCGGGAGGCTGAGGTAGAAGAACTGCTTGAACCCATGAGGTGGAGGTTGCACTGAGCTGAGATTGCACCACTGCACTCCAGCCTGGGCCACAGAGCAAGACTCTGTCTCAAAAAAAAAAAAAAAAAAAAAGATTTGTATTCCTTGGGTATATACCCAGCAATGGGATTGCTGGGTCAAATGGTATTTCTGGTTCTAGATCTTTGAGGAATCCCCACACTGTTTCCACAATGGTTGAACTAATTTACCTTCCCACCAACAGTGTAAAAGTGTTCCTATTTCTCCACACCCTCACCAGTATCTGTTGTTTCTTGACTTTTTAATAATCACCATTCTGACTGGCGTGAGATGTTATCTCATTGTAGTTTTTTGTGTGTGCGAGTGAAGGAGTCTCGCTCTATTGCCCAAGCTGGAGTGCAGTGGTGTGATCTCCCCTCATTGCAATCTCTGCCTCCTGGGTTCAAGTGATTCTGCTGTCTTAGCTTCCCAAGTAGCTGGGACTACAGGTACACACCACCATGCCTGGCTAGTTTTTGTATTTTTAGTAGAGACAGGGTTTCACCATGTTGGCCAGGCTAGTCTTGAACTCCTGACCTCAAGTGATCCACCTGCCTTGGCCTCCCAAAGCGCTGGGATTACAGGCATGAGCCACCGTGCCCGGCCTCACTGTAGTTTTGATTTGTATTTATCTAATGATCAGTGATGTTGAGCTTTTTTTAATATGTTTCTTGGCTGCATAAATGTCTTCTTTTGAGAAGTGTCTGTTCATGTCCTTTGTCCACTTTTTAACAGGGTTGTTTGTTTTTTTCTTGTATATTTGTTTAAGTTATTTGTAGACTCTGGATATTAGACCTTTGTCTAGTTGCAAAAATTTTCTCCCATTCTGTAGGTTGTCTTTCTCACTGATAATGCTTTCTTTTGCTGTGCAGAAGCTCTTTAGTTTAATTAGATCCCATTTGTCAATTTTTGCTTTTGTTGCAATTGCTTTTGACCTTTTTGTAATGAAATCTTTGCCCATGCCTATGTCCTGAATGGGTATTGCCTAGATTTTCTTCTAGGGTTTTTACAGTTTGGGGTTTTACCTTTAAGTTTTTAATCCATCTTGAGTTAATTTTTATAGAAGGTATAAGAAAGGGGTCCAATTTCAATTTTCTGCATATGGCTAGCCAGTTCTCCCAGAACCATTTATTAAATAGGGAATTCTTTCCTTATTGCTTGTTTTTGTCAGGTTTGTTGAAGATCAGATGGTTGTAGATATGCAGTCTTATTTCTGAGATCTCTATTCTGTTTCATTGGCCTATGTGTCTGTTTTTGTACCAGTACCATGCTGTTTTGGTTACTGTAGCCTTGTCGTAGAGTTTGAAGTTGGGTAATATGATGCCTCCAGTATTGTTCTTTTTGCTTAAGATTGTTTTTGCTACATGGGCTTTTTTTGTTGTTGTTCTATAAGAATTTCAAAGTAGTTTTTTCTAATTCTGTGAAGAAGGTCTGAGGTAGTTGAATGGGAATAGCATTGAATCTATGAATTAATTTGGGCAGTATGGCCATTTTCACAATATTGATTCTTCTTCTCCATTAACTTGGAATATTTTTCCATTTGTTTATGTCCTCTCTGACTTCCTTGAGCAGTGGTTTGTTGTTCTCCTTGAAGACGTCCTTCACTTCCCTGGTTAGCTGTATTCCTAGGTATTTTATTCTCTTTGTAGCAATTGTGAATGGGAGTTCATTCATGATTTGGCTCTCTGCTTGTCTATGGTTTTTGGACAGGAATGCTTGTGACTTTTGCATATTGATTTTGTATCCTGAGACTTTGCTGAAGTTGTTTATCAGCTTAAGAAGCTTTTGGGCCAAGACAATGGGGTTTTCTAGGTATAGGATCATGTCATCTGCAAACAGAGACAGTTTAACTTTCTCTCTTCCTATTTGAATACTCTGTTTTTTCCTCTTGTCTGATCACCCTGACCAGAAATTCCAATACTATGTTGAATAGGAGTGGTGAGAGAGAGCATCCTTGTCTTATGCCAGTTTTCAAGGGGAATGCTTCCAGCTTTTGCCCATTCAGTATGATATTGCTGTGGGTTTGTCATAAATGGCTCTTATTATCTTGAGATATGTTCCATCAATACCTAGTTTATTGAGAGTTTTTAACATGAAAGGATGCTGAATTTTACGAAGGCCTTTTCTGCATCTATTGAGATAATCGTGTGGTTTTTGTTCTTAGTTCTGTTTATGTGATGAATTATGTTTATTGATTTGCATACATTGAACCAGCCTTGCTCCTGGGGATGAAGCTGACTTTATTGTGGTGGATAAGCTTTTTGATTTGCTGCTGGATTTAGTTTGCCAGTATTTTATTGAGGATTTTTGCATTGATGTTCATCAGGGATATTGACCTGAAGTTTTCTTTTTTTGTTGTATCTCTGCCAGGTTTTGGTATCAGAATGATGCTGGCCTCATAAAATGAGTTAGGGAGGATATTCTCCTTTTATAATTTGGAATAATTTCAGAAGAAATGGTACCAGCTTCTCTTTATACTTCTGGTAGGATTCAGCTGTAAATCCATCTGGTCCTGGACTTTTTTTGGTTGGTTGGCTATTTCTTACTGCCTCAATTTCAGAACTTGTTACTGTTCTATTCCGGAATTCAACTTCTTTCTGATTCAGTCATAGGAGGGTGTATATATGCAGGAATTTGTCCATTTCTTCTAAATTTTCTAGTTTATTTGCATAGAGGTGTTTATAGTATTCTCTAATGGTTTCTTGCATTTCTGTGGGGTCAGTTGTGATATCTCCTTTATCATTTTTTTATTGTGTCTGACTTGATTCTCCTCTCTTATTAGTCTAGCTAGTAGTCTATTTTATTAATTTTTTCAAAAAACAAGGTCCTAGATTAGTTGATTTTTTTTTTTTTAAGGATTCTTCATGTCTCCATCTCCTTCAGTTCCAGTCTGATCTTGGTTATTTCTTGTCTTCTTCTAGCTTTAGGGTTTTTTGCTCTTGGTTCTCTAGTTCTTTTAGTTGTGATGCTACAGTGTCAATTTGAAATCTTTCTAGCTTTTTGTTGTGGACAAAATATATATACCTTTCCCTCTTAACACTGCTTTAGCTGCATCCCGGAGATTCTGGTATGTTGTCTTTTTGTTCTCCTTGGTTTCAAAGAACTTCTTGATTTCTGCCTTAATTTCATTATTTACCCAGTAGACATTCAGGAGCAGGTTGTTTAGTTTTCATGCAGTTGTGTGGTTTTGGGTGAGTTTCTTAATCTTGAGTTCTAATTTGATTGTGCTGTGGTCTGAGAGACTGTTTGTTATGATTTCCGTTCTTATGCATTTGCTGAGGAGTGTTTTACTTCCAATTATGTGATGGATTTTAGAGTAAGTGCCATGTGGTACTGAGAAGAATGTATATTCTGTTGTTTTGGGTGGAGAGTTCTGTAGATATCTATCAGGTCCACTTGATCTATAGCTGAGTCCAAGTCCTGAGTATCTGTTAATTTTCTGTCTCAATGATCTGTTTAATATTGACAGCGGGCTGTTAAATTCTCCCACTGTTATTGTGTGGGAGTCTAAGTCTCTTTGTAGGTCTCTATGAACTTGTTTTATGAATCTGGGTGCTCCTGTGTTGGGTGAATATATATTTAGGATAGTTAGCTCTTCTTGTTGAATTGAACCCTTTACCATTATGTAATGCCCTTCTTAATTTTTTTTGATCTTTGTTAGTTTAAAGTCTGTTGTGTCAGAAACCAGGATAGCAATTCCTGCGTTTTTCTGCTTTCCATTTGCTTCATAAATTTTCCTTCATCTCTTTATTTTGAGTCTATGTGTGTCTTTGCACGTGAGATGGGTCTCTTGAATACAGGAGCTGATGGGTCTTGACTCTTTATTCAGCTTGACATTTTGTGTTTTTAACTGGGGAATTTAGCCCATTTATATTTAAGATTAATATTGTTATGTGTGAATGTTATCCTGTCATCGTGATGCTAGCTGGCTATTTTGCATACTTGTTAATGTAGTTGCTTCATAGTGTCATTGGTTTTTGTACTTCAGTGTATTTTTGTAGTGGCCATTAATGGTTTTTCCTTTCCATATTTAGTGCTTCCTTCAAGAGCTCTTGCAAGGCAAGCCTGGAGGTGATGAATTGCCTCAGGATTTGGTTGTCTGAAAAGGATTTTCTCTTTCACTTAGGAAGCTTAATTTGGGTAGATATGAAATTCTGGGTTGGAAATTCTTTCCTATAAGAATGTGGAATGTTGAGCCCCAATCTCTTCTGGCTTGTAGTGTTTCTGCTGAGGGTCCACTGTTAGGCTGATGGCCTTCTTTTTGTAGGTGATCTGGCCTTTCTCTTTGGCTGTCCTTAACATTTTTTCCTTCATTTTGACCTTGGAGGTAAATAAATATGTGTCTTGGGGTTGATCTTCTCATGGAGTATATTACAGGAATTCTCTGGATTTCCTGAATTGGAATGTTGGCCTGTCTTGCTAGGTTGGGGAAGTTCTCCTGGATGATATTCTAAAGGATGTTTTCCAACTTGATTCTGTTCTCCCTGTCTCTTTCTGGTACCCCAATCAGTTGTAGGTTTGGTCTTTTTCTATAATCCCATAGTTCTCAGAGATTTTGTTTGTTCCTTTTCATTCTTTTTTTTTTTTTCTTTCTAATTTTGTCTGCCTGTCTCATTTCAGCAAGATAGTCTTCAAGCTCTGAAATTCTTTCCTCCACTTGGTCTATTCGGCTATTGATATTTGTGGTTGCATTGTGAAGTTCTTGTGTTGTTTTTCAGCTCCTTCAGGTTATTTATGTTCCTCTCTACACTGGTTATTCTGGTAACAACTCCTGTATTGTTTTATCATGGTCCTTAGCTTCTTTGCATTGGGTTAGAACATGCTCTTTTAGCTCAGTGAAGTTTGTTGTTACCCACCTTCTGAAGCCTGCTTCTGTCAAATTCTCAGCCTCTGCCCAATCTCAGCCTCTGCCCAAACCTGTGCCCTTGGTGGAGAGGTGTTGCAACCATTTGAAGGAGAAGAAGCACTCTGGCTTTTTGAGTTTTCAGCAATTTTTCATTGATTCTCATCTTTGCAAGTTAATCTAGCTTCAATCTTTGAGGCTGCTGAACTTGGGATGGGGTTTTTGTGGGGACTTTTTTGTTGATGCTGTTGTTGTTGTTGTTTTCTGTTTGCTTGTTTCTCTTTTAACAGTCAGGCCCTTCTTCCATAGGGCTGCTGCGATTTGCTGGGGGTCCACTCCAGATCCTATTTTCCTGGGTCCCTCCTGGACCTGAAGGTATCAACAGTGGAGGCTGCAAAAGAGCAAAGATGGCTGCCTGCTCCTTTCTCTGGGAGCTCTGTCCCAGAGGGGCACCAACTTAATACTATCAGGAACGGTCTTGTATAAGGTGTCTGGTGACCTCTGTTGGGAGGTCTCACCTAATCAGGAGGCACAGGATCAGGGACCCGCTTAACGAAGCACTGTGGCTGCCCCTTAGTGGAGATGTGCACTGTGCTGTGGGGAATCCCACTCATCTGGACTGCCTGGACTCCTCAGAGCCAGCTGGTGGAAAGACTAAGTCTGCTGATCCACAGAGACCGTGACCATCCCTCCCCACAGGGCTTCGTCCCAGGGAGATTAGCGTTTTGTCCATAATCCCCTGGCTGGAGTTGCTGAAATTCCCACAGGGAGGTCCCGCCTAGTGAGGAGGGATGGGTCAGAGGTCCGGCCTAAAGAGGCACTCTGGCCACAATTGGCCACAGCCACTGTCCTACACTGTGGAAAATTCCTCCTGGATCCAAACTGCAGACTAGAGCTGCAGTGAAGACTGCCACCCCTCCCCAGGGGGGCTCAGTTGTCTTAGGCCAAAGGCAGCTGCAGTGATGATGGCTCCCCGCCTCCCCATAACCCAGAACTCAGTAGCTCAGTAGTCTTCAGCGGTCTCCAGCTGAGTGGCCACTGAGAATCTGCACAGCTCTGTGCTTGGGACCCAGGGTCCCAAGGCATGGGCTCACAAGGGGGACCTCCTAATCTGCAGGTTGCACAGATCGATGGAAAAAGTATGGTTTTCTGTGAGAAAATATTTGAAATGGTCCATTTTCAAGGCATGATAAATCTAAGTATGGCAGCCAGTCTGCAAATGTGACAAACTGCATGGCTCATGCACCTGGAAGGTCACAATAAGCAAATAGAATGTAGAGGAGGGGTCAACCCATGAGAGAGAAGAAAGTTTCATTATTGGGAAATCAAAACTGAAGGGGATGAGGTATAACTTTATGAAGGATAATGAAACTTAGGCTACACCTGGGAAGATTGTAACCCCATAGTACTCAACCAATGAGGAACTGGGGGAGGGACTTGCGTGCTAGGAGATAAATTGCCTGTTGTGACTGCCATGGATGTGCCTGCTCACCGGACACCCAATCTTGCAAGACTGTTATTAAAAGTCTCACTTTCGCTGTTCTTCATGCCTCTAAGTCCATTCTTTGGATTTAGACGGGTGGGAGCTCCCCGTACCCCGTGTGGCTCCCAGGTAGGCTGTCACCACCCTGCTTTTACCCGCTCTCCATGGGTCACACCAACCTCCTGGCCAGTCCCAGTGAGAGAACCTGGATACCTCAGTTGCCATTTTTGTTCTTCTCAGTGGCAGCCTCTGACTACAGCTGTTTCTAGCGCATCTTGGCCCCTGGAAATATTTTTTGTCTTGATCATGGTTCTGGTTTCACAAGTGAAGACATTTGTGAAAGACCATCAAATTGTACAGCTCATTGTATGTGGATTATCCTTCATACAACAATAAAAAATGATTTACCATTTCAAATGGATCAGATTTGGGAAAAATTGGTACAGTCATTTTGTTATTGTTATTATTTTTTTTTTTTTTTGAGGTAGAGTCTCACTTTGTCACCCAAGCTGGAGTGCAGTGGTGCAATCTCAGCTCACTGAAGCCTCGACCTCGCAGGTTCAAGTGATCCTCCTGCCTCAGCCCCCAAAGTAGCTAGGACTAAAGGCACACACTGGCACACCTGGCTAAGTTTTATGTATTTTTAATCGAGACGGGGTTTCATCATGTTGCCTAGGCTGTTCTCAAACTCCTGACCTCAAATGATCTACCTACCTCAGCCTCATTCTGGAGAGCAATTATCTGGTAAAACTGAAGGTGCAAATACCTTGTGGTACTAATGCATGCAAGCAGACATATGCAAGGTTGTTCAATGCTGTGGTGTTTATAACACTGAAAAATTGAGAACAACCTAAAGATCTGACAGCAGGAAAATGGATAAGTAAATTGTGGTATGCTCATACAATGGAAGACTATAGAACAGTGAAAATAAATGAACTATAGCTACATGTATCAAATTGTGTACATAAGCCTCAGCACAATGTTGAAGGAAAAATTTGCACAAGTATTTAACCGTACCCTTTTTGTAAATACAAAGCAGAACTATATGTTGCTTTTTGACAATATGCATATACATAAGTATATGAATATGTGGACAGGAATGGTCTCCTTCAGAATTGTGGTTACCTCTGGGCTAGGGCAGTATGGAAGCAGACCCAAAGGGTACCAAAATATAAAGTTTTAAGTATAAAAGCATAAAATTTTATTTCTGGGCTGTACGCAGTGGCTCATGCCTGTAATCCCAGCACTTTGGGAGGGAGGTGGGCAGATGGCTTGAGCCCAGGAGTTCAAGACCAGCCTGGACAACATGATGAAACCCTGTTTCTACCAAAAATACAAAAAATTAGCTGGGCATGGTGGCATGCACCTGTGGCCTGAGCTACTCAGGAGGCTGATATGGGAGAATCGTCTGAGCCTGGGAGGCAGAGGCAGAGGTTTCAGTGAGCTGTAATTGTGCCACTGAACTCCAGCCTGGGTGACACAGCAAGTCCACTTCTCAAAAACAAAACAAAACAAAACAAAAAACTCACAAATGTCCAGCTTGGTCAACATGGTGAAAACCTGTTTCTACTTAAAATACAAAAATTGGCCAGGTGTGGTGGCACATGCCTGTAATCCCAGATACTCGGGATGCTGAGACAGGAGAATCGCTTGAACTGGCAGGTGGAGATGGCAGTGAGCCAAGATTGTACCACTGCACTCCAGCCTGGGCAACAGAGCGAGACTCCATCTCAAAGAAACACAAACAAATTTATTTCTTAAAGTTAAAAAAAATCTGAAGCAAATATGACAAGATGTCCACATTTGTTAAAATCTGAGTGGTAGGTAAATGTTTTTATATTCTGTTATTTTCCAAGTTTCGATTATTTTACTGTTTAAAAAAGCTTGTCTAATATGAGAGAGCACATTTACCTGAATGTTTTGTTTGCCACCTTTATTAGGTTGTGAGGACTGCCGTAACAAAATACCACAGCCTGGGTGGCTTAAACAACAGAAATTTATTTTCTCATGGTTTTGATGTTGGAAGTCCAAGATCAAGGTGTTGGTAGAATTGGACTCGGAGACAGCTGCTGTCTGTGCGTATCCTCACAGCATGCACATCCCTGCTGTCTCTTTCTCTTCTTATAAGGACCCCAGTCATACTGAATTAGGGCTCCACCCTTACGACCTCCTTTAATTTTAAAGGCCCTATCTCCAATTACAGTCACACTGGGGATTAGGGCTTCAAATATGAATTTGGGGAGGACATGATTCAGCCTAACACCACCGAAAGTATTATAAAGACGTTGTAAGCACCTATGTCTGCATTAGCCAGTAGCTGAATTTGGGAAGGACATGATTCAGCAGTAACACCACCCAAAGTGTTATAGAAAGGTTGTAAGCACCTATGTATGCATTAGCCAGTACCCCTTCTTAGTCATATCCCCAGTGGAAGATTGAGATAAGACAAGGATCTTGAAACTATTGAGTCTTCAACCCACCTATAAACCCTTCCTAAAGTGAGTGTGAGAGGCTTTTACTTAAGTGTCGGAACTTTTCAACCTGGATCTGCAGTAGCTATTTTGACTATTGAGATCAAATTCTTCTTATTACCAGGCACATGGTTCTGTTCTATAGAGTTGTGAACCAGGACAGCTCATTTCTCAATTATGACAGATATATTAATTTGCTGCAGCCCTTGTGTATTTCCTAAAATTCTCACTCCTGAATGGATAACAGTTTGTATGATAGATACAATTCACTCATTGAATTCAACAAACATTGGGTGCTCATGGTGTGCCGGATTCTCAAAACATTGGTAGGAATGCAAAAATCAATAAAATACAGCTTCATTTCTGGGATTCACTCTTCAAATACTGTTCAAAGTGAGGGAGGGGAAGCTGAAAATGGTCATAGCTCTAAAGTCAGATATTTTCTAGGGAATAATATCCTAATCCTTGCTCTTACATGTTTTATACCTGCATATTTCTACCTTTGCTTCTTAGATGATAAATTCCTTGCATATAAGGAAAAGAACCTAAATGTTCCATACACCAAATGCTGGTTGACTCTCTTTAGTGTGAACTCTCTACATTTTTCTTATTTATAATAGAAACATATTTTCAGTGTCTGGATTTCTCATGTATTGCAGAGGGCAAAGCTTTCATTCAACCTCTTGATATGTTTAATCAGGTCCTTGGGGCTGGGGAGTGGATAGTCTCCAAAGATGGCCGCTATCAATTCCTTCCCTTTTTGTAAGCATGAGTTGTTCCATTCATCATGAAGTGGGATCTACCTCCGCTCCCCTTCCACTTGGGCTGGCCTTGCAGCCTGCTTTAACCTTACCCTTTAAGAAACCACGGAGCCTCCACTGTCACCCTGGGAAGTCAGCAGCTATGTGTGAAGTCTAGTTACCCAGAGCCCACTGTGCTATGAGGAAGTCCAGACTAGTCTCATGGAGAGGCCATGTTGGAAGAGAAAGAGAATGCCATTCTCCACTTACTACAACATCATCTCTGCTAAGAACATTAACACCCCGGGCACAGTGGCTCACACCTGTAATCCCAGCACTTTAGAAGGCGGAGGCAGGTGGATCACAAGGTCAAGAGATCAAGACCATCCTGGCCAACATGGTGAAACCCTGTCTCTACTAAAAATACAAAAATTAGCTGGGCGTGGTGGCACTAGCCTATAGTCCCAGCTACTCTGGAGGTTGAGGCAGAAGAATCGCTTGAACCTGGGAGGCGGAGGTTGCAGTGAGCCGAGATCACGCCACTGCACTCCAGCCTGGCAGCAGAGCAAGACTCCATCTAAAAAAAAAAAGAAAAAAAAACAAAATTAACAAAAAATTCCCACTCCACTATATAGACCATATTAAAATTTCTTCAATTATTCACCAAATATATATTTTACAGCTAGATTTTTGTGTGTGTGTTGGGATCCAATGAAGTTTTATACATTGCATTTTATTTTGTCTTTTTCTTTTTTTCTTCTTATTTTTGAGATGTAGTCTCGCTCTGTCGCTGAAGCTGGAGAGCAGTGGCATGACCTCAGCTCACTGCAACCTCCATCTCCCGGGTTCAAGCCTCCCGGGTTCAAGCGATTCTCGTGCCTCAGCCTGCCGAATAGCTGGGATTACAGGCACGTGCCACCACGTCCAGCCAATTTTTTTGTGTTTTTAGTAGAGACAGGGTTTCACTATGTTGGCCAGGCTGGTCTTGAGCTCCTGACCTCAAATGATCCACCCACCTCGGCCTTCCAAAGTGCTGAGATTACAGGCATGAGTCACCGGGCCCGGCCTTGTTTTATCTTTTAATATAGAACAGTTCCTTTGCTTTCCTCTGACATTAACATTTGGAATATTCTTGGTTCTGGATTTGTATAATTATCTCCTCTTGATGTTCACCTTGATCCTGTAATCTATATTCTATAAGCTGGAAGTGATATCTAAAAGCTTAAATAGGTACAGGTTAAATATTTCTGGCAAAGTATTTCATTGATGGTGCTATAAACTTAATATCACCTTTACATCAGGAGTTAGATAAGAGATGTTTAATTTTGACTGAATAATTCATCATGGTAGAGAAGAAGTCCCAAAGGATCCAGAGAGCTGTGGCAGCAGGAACTCTGTTCACAATCATAAAATATTCTTGTGTGTGTAGTACCGTTAGATCTTTCCCCCACTTCTTTGAAAACTTAATTCTTGTCCAAGCTTCACCAATTAATTGTTTTTATTTAGCTCTTTTTAAATGATGATGGCGTTTTGATTTTCTCTTTTTCATTGACAAGTTAAAATTGTATATACTTATGGTGTACGATATGATGTTTTGGTATATGTACACGTTGTGAAATGGCTAAATGTTTATTTATTTATTTTTTGAGATGGAGTCTTGCTCTGTCGCCCAGGCTAGAGTACAGTGGTGTGATCTTGGCTCACTGCAACCTCCACCTCCCGGGTTCAAACGATTCTCCTGCCTCAGCCTCCCGAGTAGCTGGGATTACAGGTGTGCACCACCACGCCTGGCTAATTTTTGTATTTTTAGTAGAGACTGGATTTCACCATATTGGTCAGGCTGGTCTCAAACTCCTGACCTCAAGTGATCCACCCGCCTTGGCCTCCCAAAGTGCCGAGATTACAGGTGTGAGCCACTACACCCAGCCACTAAGCTTTTACCATATGCATTAGCTCACTTTTGTGTGTGCGTGTGTGTGTGTGTGTGTGGTGAGAACACTTAATATCTACTCCCTTAGCAATATTCTTTTTCATCTTTTCTTTTCTTTTTTTTTTTCAAAGACAGGGTCTCACTCTGTAGCCCAGGCTGGAGTGCAGTGGCGAGATCCTGGTTCACTACAGACTTGACCTTCTGGGATCAAGGGATACTTTTACTTCAGCCTCCTGGGTACCTGCGACTACAGGTGCACGTCACCATGCCCAACTAATTTTTAACTTTTTAGAAATAAAGACGGGATCTTTCTATGTTGTTCAGACCGGTCTTGAACTGCTGGCTTCAAGTAATCCTCCCGCCCTAGCCTCCCAAAGTGCTGGATCATAGGTGTGAGCTACTGTGCCTGGCTGAGCAATTTTCAAGGATACAATACAGTATTGCTGGGTGTAGTGGCTTGCACCTGTAATTCTAGCACTTCAAGAGTCCAGATGGGCAGATAGCTTGAGCCCAGGAGTTTGAGACCAGCCTGGGGAACATGGTGAAACCTTGTCTCCAAAACATTTTTTAAAATACAAAAGTTAGCTGGGTGCAGTGGCACGTGCCTACAGTCCCAGCTACTCAGGAGGCTGAGGTGGGAGGATCACTTGAGTCAAGGAGGTTGAGGCTGCAGTGGGCTGGGATCACACCACTGTACTCCAGCCTGGGTGACAGAGCAAGACCCTGTTTCAAAACAGGACAAAAGAAACAAACAAACAAAAACAAAACAACATAGTATATAAACTGCAGTTACAAGATGTGCAGTAGATCTTTTGAACTTATCCCCCCTATCTAACTGAAGTTCTGTGTCTTTGACCAACATCTCCCCAATCCTCCCACCCACAGCCACAGCTAACTACTGTTTTTCTCTTTGTTTTTATGAGATCAATTATTTTTTTACATTCCACATATAAGTGGGATTATGCTGTATTTGTCTTTTTGTGCCTGACATATTTCAGTTAACATGATGTTCTCCAGGTTCATTCACATCACAAATGACAGGATTTTCTTCTTTCTTGAGATTGAATGGCATTCCACTGTGTATTATGCCACATTTTCTCTATTCATCTTCCGCTGATGGACACTGGGGCTGATTCCATACCTTGGCTATTATGAATAGTGCTGCAATTAACACGGGAGTGCAGATATCTCTTTGACATACTGATTTCATTTCCTTTAGATATATACCCAGCAGTGGGATTGCTAGATCATATGGTAGTTCTATTTTTAAGTTTTGGAGGAATTCCTATACTGTTTTCCATAGTGGCTGTACTAATTTACATTCTCACCAACGGTGTACGTGGGTTCCCTTTTCCCCACATCTTTCCATCACTTGTGGTTCCAATTTGCATTTCTGTGATGATTAGTCATGTTAAGCATTTTTTCATACACCTATTGGCCATGTATGTCTTCTTTTCAGAAATGTCTATTCAGATCCTTTGCTATTTTAAAATCAGATTATTTACTTGTTATTGAGTTGTTTGAGTTCCTGATATATTTTGGCTATTCATACCTTATCGGATGTATTGTTTGTAAATATATTCTCCCATTCTGCAGGTTGTCTCTTCACTCTGTTGTTTCCTTTGCTCTGAAAAGCGTTTTAGTTTGATGGAATCCTTTTTATCTATTTTTGCTTTTGTTGCCTGTGCATTTGGGGTCACACCCAAAAACTTATTGCCTTGACTAGTGTCATGGAACTTTTCCCTTATGTTTTCCTTCTGTAGTTTTATAGTTTCAGAATTTATATTTTAAGTCTTCCTCCATTTGGAGTTTTTTTTTGGCATATAGTGTGAGATGAGAGTCTACTTTCATTCTTCTTCATTGGATATCCAGTCTTCCCAGTGCCATTTATCAAAGAGACTGTCCTTTTCCTACAGTGTGTTCCTGGCATCTTGGCCAAAAATCCATTGACCACAAATGTGTGGCTTTCTCTCTGGGCTCTCTATCCGGTTTCTTTGGTCTGTGCATCTGTTTTTATGCCAGTACCATGCTCTTTTGATTTTCATCAAGCAAACGTACTAATCTTTTCACAATATCAAAAGAATATTGTCATGATTGATACTAATTAAGGAAAAAATCTCAGGGGAACAAAGTACATAACATGCAACAAGCTAGTATTTGACTTCTCATCTGTGAGTTCTCATTCACTAATGTGAGCTATTTTGCTTTTACCCAGTGTTTCTCGTAAGAAGATTCCTAAATATTGTGAGCCTATTGCTTGAACGGTTAAAAATATATAACAAAAATGCATTTATCTAAGCAAACTGCATTATTAATCAGCATCATTTTGTTTACTAATTTTTAACCTACTTCAGAAACCATATAAAGAGTTCTTCAAGAAAATAAATCCTTAAGCTTTAAAGTTTTTATTCTACCACTAAGCAATGACAATCGATTTAACTTTTGTCACTTAAAAATACTGTAAACTTACTTACTTTATGTTCTAAGTATTGTCTATCTTCAATAAATGGATAGAAAGTATGTACCATTCTGTTTTGAGTTTGGGTTTTGGGATAGGGACCTGAGTTTAAATCTTGGTTCTGCCCTTTGTTAGTTTCATGTCTTTGAGCAGATCTTGCAATCTCCCAAATCAGCTCTTTCTCCACATGTAAAAGACATGAGCAAATAGGTCATGACGTTTGTAGCAAGGATGAAATGAGGGTTGTTTTGTGAAAAATGTGGCATGAACGGTCTTCGTGTCCACTGAGCAGAGTCTGTGTGTTCACGGCGCTTTTGGATCTTTGGTTTTAGATGATGAAATAAGGCATGCACCCGTGTTTATGGGTTTAGATTATTGCATAAAATGAATATGTGTGCATGCAAATTTCTAGATTTTAGGCATCTTTCTTGGAGCATGGTGACAAATTTGGAATCATAAAGCTATTAAAGTTTTCTGTTCCATGGCATATATGGGGTTAATCTAGGGTTGAGAGGAAAAGGAATCTGAGGTCCCTGGTTAGAGACTTATCCAAACCTGACTCCAGGATAGACCAAGTGGCATTTCCAAATGTATTTGTTCAGAATCCTGGCGCCTGGGTCTAGCTGGTGAAATGCTAACCTGGCAGTCAGTGGCTGGTGCTCTTGCATGTCGTCTTATGGGTTTTTTAAGATCTGGAAATTGAAAGCATGGATTTCAAAAAGAAGCCGCTAATCTCTGTAAGCAAAGAGATGTGTTTGTTTTTCCTTTGACTCCCGGAACGCTGCTGCCCCAGAAGCTCTGGTTACACAATTCCTACCTGACAGGTAAAGCTTCGGAAACTTCTGAGACTCGCAGAAGCAGCAGAAAAATCAAGTAGACTTGCCTTCCCCCAAGAGTCAGAAAGTTGTATAAACATCTTGGGCTGGGCTGATCCCATAGCCGATGGAACTGGTTTAACCAGGTGCTTCTGCCTGAATGCCAGTCTGGGAGAACAACACTGCCTTTGATCTCAGTGTGGCTTTGGGAACAATCTAGAAAGCTACTGTAGCCTTCCAAAAGTGTTTGTTTTAAATTGCAGTACTTAAAGGTACCCTGGAACTGCATTAAAACTCAAGTACTGGTTTAAACCAGGGAAGTAACTGCCCTAGTATGGCTTCTAAGCAATTTAACATCTGGCTACACTTGCTATTCATGTTGTCTGTGAGGAATTGGAAATGCTTCATTCTCTCAATTTCTGGCTAAAGTCCTGCTCCTTCATTGGGACAATATGACCTTAATATGTCCTGAGGACAAACATTATGACCTTAAGTTTCAAAAGTCTGAGGCTCGGGACAAGTTGTCATGGTTGATGCAGAAATTTAATGTAATCCTTAGAGGAATGCAGTGGAAAAAGTCTTTGACTTTGAAGAGATTAACTCGATTCTAGTGGCGGTTCTCCTTATAATTTGGGGCAGGTTATTTGAATTTCCTGTGGGTGCATATGTATTGTATGTGTACATATCTGTTTGTGTGCTTGCTTATTTCTTTCACAGTGCTACCACATGTATCTTGGTATATCTTTTTTTCTTTTCTTTTTTTCTTGAGGTGGAGTCTCGCTCTGTCGCCCAGGCTGGAGTGCAGTGGCATGATCTCGGCTCACTGCAAGCTCTGCCTCCTGGGTTCACGCCATTCTCCTGCCTCAGACTCCCGAGTAGCTGGGACTACAGGTGCCCACCACCACGCCCAGCTAATTTTTTCTATTTTTTAGTAGAGACGAGGTTTCATCGTGTTAGCCAGGATGGTCTCCATCTCCTGACCTTGTGATCCACCCGCCTCGGCCTCCCAAAGTGCTGGGATTACAGGTGTGAGCCACCGCACCTGGCCATATCTTGGTATATCTCACTTTACTGGGTGCTAACTGTTGTCCATGCTACACTGGACATCTCCTGTTTTCTCCTCCAGATCTACTCTCCACCCTTACCTCCTGCCTTGTGCTCTGGGAGGCTGACTTTCATGGATGGCACTTTTATGGACACTTCTCACTTCTGGTTGCTTTTTGCCAATAGGAGACACACAGAAGAAAGATCTGTAAGCCGAAGTGAGATTGAAGCATTTATCCCGCCAGCTTCTGCCCGGTGGGCTTGTCGTGGTTGGCTGAAGCCCTCTACCGAAGGCCACAGCTGTTGTAGAGTTGCATTTTCCATATACTTATTCTTTTTGGGTTCTATGAAAGTTCCGGAAACTTCCACATCACTTTGGCCTTGTAGACCTGGGGGTAGAAATGGCTCTCTGCTTTAATAGCCTTAAGATAATGCATGTTCTCTGAGTAGTTTATTTTAACTTGGCCCACAACCTGGCAAATTGTCCCTCTATGAAATGCCCTTCCATTAACCCACTTGAATGTGTCATCTGTGTCCTGCCAGCATCCTGAATGTCACACACGTGATCTTATTTAATTCTTACTGTGGCCAGGAAGAGTTTTGTATTATTACCACATAGCACATTTGAGAAAGCCTCAGGGATGTGAAACACCTTGCCTGAAGTGACATACTTTGTAAACGTGAGGGCAGGACTCCAAGGGAGGCCCTCTGGCTCAGCTCTCCTGCGCCTTGCTATGCTGAACTCTGTTGGATTACCTCTGCAAGTCTCACACATATGGATTCACAGCCCCCTTTCCATAAAAATACTTGGCAAACCTCTTGACTTTCTTGAAATGAAATTAATAAATTATACAATTTATCTAAACACCTGATTTCCAATAAAATACATATATTAAAAATAAAAGGACAGTTATTTATAATGAAATATAGTCATGAACTGCATAATGATGTTTTACTCAGTGACTGACTGTATATATGATGGTGGCCTCGTAAGATTATGGAGCTGAAAAATTCCTAGTGACATTGTAGCCATTGTGCAGTTGCAGTGCGATTTCTATTTTCCATTTTTTTTGAGACAAGGTCTCGCTCTATCACTTAGGCTGAAGTGCAGTGGTGCAATCACAGCTCACTGCAACCTTGACCTCCTGAGCTCAAGAGATCTTCCCACCTCATCCCACCCCTCCTCCCCATTACCCCCCACTCCCACCCCACCGCCCCCACAGTGGGACTACAAGCGCATGCTGGCATGCCCAGCTAATTTTTAAAAAAATCTTAGTGGAGATGAAGTCTCGCCATATTGCCCAGGCTGGCCTTGAACACCTGGGCTCAAAGCAGTCCTCCCGCCTCAGCCTCCCAAAGTGCTGGGATGCAATTACTTTTTAAAAAGTAAAATTTGGTATAGCCTAAGTGTACAGCATTTACAGTCTGCAGTAGTGTACAGGAACGTCCTAGGCCTTCACATTCACTCACCAGTCACTCACTCACTCGCCCAGAGCAACTTCCAGTCCTACAAGCTCCATTTGTGGTAAGTGCCTAGACTAGTGTAGCATTTTTTAATCCTTTTTACGGCATTTTTTACTTTGCCTTTTCTATGTGTAGATATGCCTAGATACACAAATACTTCCCACTGGGTTCCAGTTGCCTTTAGTATTCAGTACAGCAACACGCTGTACAGGTTTGTAGTCTAGGAGCAAGAGGCTATCCCCTGTAGCCTAGGTGTGTAGTAGGCTATACCACTGAGGTTTGTGTAAGTCCATTCTATGATGTTCACACAGTGATGAAATCGCCTAGTGAAGCATTTCTGCACATGTATCCCTGTCATTAGGTGACACAAGACTATACATATTTTGTATGTAAACAGTCATGACCATGTGGTTAAGTTATAATGAAATCATCAGAGGCATGGACTTTCTTATCAGAGTACATTAGTACTGGAGATATGTAAGGCAAAATGTTTTTTTTTTTTTTCTCTTTGTATATGACTTTTTTTTTTTTTTTTTTTTTTTTTTGAGAGGGAGTCTCGCTCTGTCGTCCAGGCTGGAGTGCAGTGGTGCAATCTCGGCTCACTGCAAGCTCCACCTCCCGGGTTCATGCCATTCTCCTGCCCCAGACTCCCGAGTAGCTGGGACTACAGGCGCCCGCCACCACGCCCGGCTAATTTTGTTTTGTATTTTTAGTAGAGACGGGGTTTCACCGTGTTAGCCAGGATGGTCTTGATCTCCTGACGTCATGATCTGCCCACCTTGGCCTCTCAAAGTGCTGGGATTACAGGCGTGAGCCACCGCTCCCGGCCTGCATATGACATTTTGAGATCAGGGCTAAATTAAGATAATCAGGTCAAATCACCGAAGTAGGTTAGATTTTTGCTCAAACATATTTACTCTCTTACCTCCGCCTCCACGGCAGGGTGTGCTTTTACTTTTCCACCTGTTGACTTCGGGCTTGGTGATGGGGCCTGCTTTGGCCTCTTGGGCTAACAGCAGACAAGACTGAAAGAAAACTTGAAATGTGCTGTGCAGGGAGGCTCGCTTTCTCGTGCATCTGCCACTGTCATGAGAAGAGCCTCTCCCAGGAATCTGCGGCCCCATCTGCCTGGGCCCCAAAATGAGACACTTAGAACAGACCTGGACCCAACACAAGCAAGGGGCCAAGCCCAGCTAACCACACTTGAGGCAGGTCTGCCCAGCTGAGCCCAGCCAAAACCAGCCAACCCCCAGCAAACCCACCCATGCATGGGAGAGAATGATTGTTGTTTTGCCTTGGAATGGCTTATGATGCAAAAATTGCTGACAGACAAAATGATCACGAATGTAATGGCTACAGATGCAGGTGATACAGGCAGATTGTACTGGGAATTCAGATACCATGGGCCCAGGTGCTATTGCCCATGTGATTTTTCCACGATAGTGCGAATTCTGGATAAAACACAGTGTCATTTCCCCTTCATACACACAGTAGTTGCATTCCTGAAATATTCCGATATATTAAAACTGTACAAAAATAGTTTGCTTTTGTACAGTGTAAATCAAAGTTAGAGTCCAGGCTGAAGTAATTATAACAGCTTTTTGATCTACATAAATGTTTGTGCAGACAATAAAAGTATGTGGGACATTAGGTAGAACTGTCCTAACCATTACAGGTCACTCAGCACCCAGCTGCCCTCCAAATACCAGAACTGTCCCCCAATTCTTGTGAAAGCCAAAAACACCTCCACACATTTCCAAAATCCCCCCAGGTGGCCTTGGTAGAAACACTAGATGTCTAAGTGGTCTCTTCCAGCTCAAATATTCTCAGATTTAAAAAATCTGATTATAGTATAATTTTATCAATACATAGATAGTAAATATTATGTGCCAGTAATTTTTTTTTTTCTGAGACAGGATCTTGCTCTGTTTCACAGGCTGGAGTGGCACCAACAGGGCTCACTGCAGCCTCAACCTCCCAGGCTCAAGTGACCTTGCCACTTCAGCCTCCCATGTAGTTGGGACCACAGGCACACATCACCACACCCAGCTAATTTTTTTTTTTTTCATTTTTGGTAGAGATAAGTGATGTCTCACTTTGTTGCCCAGGCTGATCTCGAACTCCTGGGCTTAAGCAATCTTCCTGCCTCGGCCTCCCAAAGTACTCGGATTACTGTGAGCCACTAGCCAGTACTGTTGATAAAAGAAAAATAAACAACATCGCTGTCAAAGGGCTTACAGTATGGAGGGGAGCACAAGCCAGCAATTAGGCAATTATAGTGTGGAGTGATAATTCATACCAGGAGTGTACATTCAGGATGCTGCAGGAGCACAGCCCAGGAGCATCTAACCCAATCTTGGGGCTCAGAGAAGGCTTCCCTCTCCTGGGGGACGAGTAGGTGTTGACCAAGCAAGCAGTGGTGAGAGGTGGAACAGAGGAGAGGGAGCAGGCAGCACACTCCATCCCATATACAAGGGGTCATTATAATGCATCTACTGAGACTGCAAAAGGAGCAGCAGCCTCAGACTTGGATAGATTTCAGTTCAAATTCTGGCTCAACTCTAATCCTGAGCCATTATAATGACTACACTTTATTAATTGCTTATTATGTTACAGGCTCTGTGGGAAGTACTTTCTATGAATTATTAATCCTCCCAACAATACCTTAAAAGGGTAGCTACTATGGTTATTATCCTTATGTCACAGAGTAAGAAACTGAGGCACAGAAAGAATCAGTAACTTGCCTAAGCTAAGGAGTGGTGGAGCTATGATTAGAACCAAGACAAAAACAAACAAAGAACGAAGACAAGGTGACTTGAGAGCCAACATTCCTTACCACCGCCCCACATGGCAACCTTCTCTGATCCTACTGCATCATCGAGATGAGTGGAATCACAGCTCCTGTGAATTTATACATGGATGAAGTGGTTTCTATATTTAAAACACCAGACACATTGGTAGAATTTTTTTAAAAAGTATAGTTATTATCCAAGTTCTAATTCTTCCATTATTGGTATCTTAAAAAATTTTTACCCGTATTTTTAAAAATGTGGCTTCTGAAAAAATTGAAATTACGTATGTGTTTCATATTATATTTCTTTTTCTAATGTTATAGATTTAGGGGGCACAAGTGCAGTTTTGTTACATGGATATACTGTGTAGTGGTATAATTCTTCCCTTTTTAAGGGAGGAAAGTAATCATTTGGAGAGTATACAGTGTATATAATTTTAGTTACAAATCACACTTTTTTTGGCCTTAAAAAAAAAAAAACCAAGCCTATATTGGGTTGCATGTAACAGAAAACACAAAATACAAGTGACTTAAACAGACAAGGGTTTATTCTTTTTTTTTTTTTTTGAGGCGGAGTCTCACTCTTTCGCCCAGGCTGGAGTGCAGTGGCGCGATCTCAGCTCACTGAAAGCCCCGCCTCCCGGATTCACGTCATTCTCCTGCCTCAGCCTCCTGAGTAGCTGGGACTACAGGCGCCCGCCACTGCACCTGGCTAATTTTTAGTATTTTTAGTAGAGATGGCGTTTCACGGTGTTAGCCAGGATGGTCTCAACCTCCTGACTTTGTGATCCACTTGCCTCAGCCTCCCAAAGTGCTGGGATTACCGGTGTGAGCCACTGCGCCTGGCCTTTTTTTTTTTTTTTTTTTTTTTTTTTGAGATGGAGTCTTGCTCTATCACCCAGGCTGGAGTGCAACGGTTCGAACTCAGCTCACTGCAACCTCCACCTCCCCGGTTCAAGCGATTTTCCTGCCTCAGCCTCCCTAGTAGCTGGGATTACAGGTGCCTACCATGACACCCAGATAATTTTTGTATTTTTATTAGAGACAGAGTTTCACCATGTCAGCTAGGCTGGTCTCAAACTTCTAACCAGGCAGGTGATCCACCCACCTTGGCCTCCCAAAGTTCTGGGATTACAGGCGTGAGCCATCACGCCCGGCTGGACAAGGGTTTATTCTCATATCAAAGAAGCCGAGTTAGGTAGTCCAGGTCCTCCTATCTTTTTGGCCTCTATCTCCAGGTGACCTTATGATCCAAGGTGGCTGCTAGAGCTTCAGTCCTCAGATCTGCATCCATGCTGCAGGGAGGAGGAGAGGGGAAAGAACAAGGAGATAGACCTAGTCAATTCCTTTAAGAGGCTTCCCTAAAGTCCCATGCAGGACTTCTGCTTACATCTGTGATTGTGACAGGGAGGCTCACAGCCTGTGACTGACTGATAAAGGTGTATAAAAGCCCCAGCCTCAAAGAAGGCAATATTGCAGTGCCCAGAGCCTCCTGTGTGAGCAGGCTGAGGCTGGAAGCCACACCTTCAGCTAAAACCACCTCTTGCCTCTTTCTTGCCTCAGTGTCTAGAGGAACTCTAGAAGCTTCTAGAAACCTTTAGCTTCTGGAGACCTCAGGCGTACCTTGGCTTGTGGCAGATAACTCCAATCTCTGCCCACCTCTGTCTTCATGTGGCCTTTGTCTCTTTGTGTCCTTTCCTCTTCTTTATAAGGACCCCAGTCATTGGATATAGGATTCGCCCTAATCCAGCGTGATCTCATCTCGAGCATTAACTGATTATTTCTGCAAGGAGCCTACTGCCAAGTAAGGTCATATATGATGTTCTGAGTGAACATGAATGTTTAGGGAACAACCCACTACACATGGCATTCTACTTTTCAGCAGATTTATCTTTCTTTTTTCTTTCTTGAGACGGAGTCTTGCTCTGTTGTCCAGGCTGGAGTGCACTGGTGCGATCTCAGCTCACTGCAACCTCTGCCTCCCGGGCTCAAGCAATTCTCCTGCCTCAGCCTCCCAAGTAGCTGGGATTACAGGGGGCCTGCCACCATGGCCAGCTAAGTTTTATATTTTTAGTAGAGATAAGGTTTCATCATGTTGGCCAGGCTGGCCTCAAACTCCTGACCTCAAGTGATCTGCCTGCCTCGGCCTCCCAAAGTGCTGGGATTACATGCGCGAGCCATCGTACCAGCCAGATGTATTTATCTTGAGGTTTCATTTCTATGCGTTTATAAGAAGCAGTCACGTACACACACACACACACACACACACACACACGTTCTCTCCCGCACTTCATTCCCAGCTTTCACGCCAGAGAGGCATCATATTCAGGCAGGAAGACAGGGGACAGGGCAGCTCCTTGAGCTGTGGATGGAGGGATTCCCAGGAGTTCCATGCCATAGATCTTTATTGGCTTCTGAAAGGCCCGTTCCATCGGGGCTCCTGTCCAGCACAGCAGAAATGACCAGTGAATCTCAATAGCTTATCAGAAAGCGTCCTTGGTTTCAGGGTGTTTGGTTCAGCAGTGTTGTCGCTGTTTTTCAACGATCCAAGGAAGGCTACACAGAGTCCCTTTGTATCCAAGTCCTTTCCCAGCCAAGTTTTCACAGTTGAGACTTTTCAGGGCTGGGAAAATGTTTGGTGAGCTTCACTCGGAAATTAGAGAGAGGAAGTCAAGGGGGTTGTCCGGCCATCTCAGCAGGGGTGCCGGGATCCAGAACTGGAAGAGGCTGCCGGGGCAGGGTCTCTGCAGGCTTTATTCTTGTTGCTGGTCTTCCCTGATCGCTTTCCCCTTAAAGCAGAACAGCAACAACAAAAAACAGTTGTGAGTGCTTACTTTGGGGCAGCAAGACAAAAGGCAGCAAGGAGACCAGGTTCCTCCACAAAGGCCGGAGAGGATGGAGGGAGGAAAGATGGAGGGAGGAAAGTAGGCAGGTCTACAGGGAGTGTGGCAGGGAGAAGGAAGGTCAGAGTTAGCTGATCTTGACTGGGAAAGGACTTCAAGGACAGTTACATCCATCCAATATTATGGCTGCAGCCATACAGCATTAATCAGCATTCTTGATTATGAGTGATAGAACCAACCCCATCTCAAACTGGCTTAAAGAGCCACTGAGGAATTTATGACTCGTGTAACTGAAACCTTCAGGCATGGCTGAATCTAGGTGCTCACATGGTGTCCTCACACCTTCCTGTCTCCCAGTTCTGCTTTTTTCTTATTGGGTTCCTTCTAAGGCAGGTGCTTCTCAAGGGGTGGGAAGCATTGCCGCTGGCTCCTTGGTTGCCCTGGTGAAGAAGACTTATGCAATCAATTGTGTCATGGACCCCAATTCTTCACCATTTCCTGATCACATTCTTTGCCATGTAACTTTGCAATGCTTGGCCCATGTGACTTACTTGAGCCAAAACAATGAGATGGAAGTGAGAGTGGTGTAATTCCAAGCCCAGGCCTCGTGGAACTTGTCTGCTTCTGCTAGTTCTCTTGTGCATCTGCCATCCCATGAGAAAGATATGCCCAGGCTGTCCTGGTGGTTCCAGGAGAAGGAGAGACACACAGAGCAGAGCTGAGTTATCCCGGCCCCAACGCATTTATGCCTAGTGTTCCATTGTTGGAATGCTAAGCATGTGGGAGTTATTTATATCCTAATGCTCAAGGTCATTGCCAAGGTCTGATTGCAAAAATTCAAAAATGCAACTTCAGGCATAAATGGGTTAAGATGATCCTGGATGAGCCAACCACTAGACGTGTGACTCAACCCAGGCAACACTGGAGAGCTGAACCCTAGGACACTTGAGGAATCAACATCATGAATGCCACTGAGATGAAAACATGTTACCATGACACCTTTTTTCTCAGCCATCCCAGCAGAAACTGCAAGCCACCTGCCCAAATCCAAGCCAGTCCCTGCCATTTTTTACACCTCTCACACTTCATGGGCTAAAATCGGGAGGGTTGGCTTCCCAAGGGAAAACTAGGGTCCTGTTACCAGAAGATAGAGAAGATGGTCAGATCTCCACTACAGAACTCTCCTCTGGTTTCAGCCATTTTCTCTGAAGGAGGTTTGGGAATTGAAGGTTTTCAAAAGACACTGATTTGTTCTATTAATGAAGCCAAGGAAGGAGACTACCAGCCCTCTGAGAAAGCTCACCAGTTTGGGCGGGGCGCGGTGGCTCATGCCTGTAATCCCAGCACTTTGGGAGGCTAAGGAGGGTGGATCACGAGGTCGGGAGTTTGAGACCAGCCTGGCCAGCATGGTAAAAGCCCATCTCTACTAAAAATACAAAAAAAAAAAAAAAAAAAAAAATTAACTGGGCATGGTGGCACGTGCATGTAATCCCAACTACTTGGGAGGCTGAGGCAGGAGAACTGCTTGAACCCGGGAGGTGGGGGTTGCAGTAAGCCAATACTGCTCCACTGCACTCCAGACTGGGTGACAGAATGAGACTCTGTCTCAAAAAAATAAAAAGAAAGAAAGAAAGAAAGCTCACCAGTTTGACCAGACAATCGGCTGGGAGAGTAGCTGAGTTCCAGCAATCTTAGCAGCCCGGGATCACGCTCTGTGTGATAAGTGTCTCATGCATCCATGTGAAGAGATCACCAAACAGGCTTTGTGTGAGCAACAAGGCTGTTCATTTCACCTGGGTGCAGGCGGGCTGAGTCCGAAAAGAGAGTCAGTCAAGGGTGGTGGATTATTATTAGTTCTTACAGGTTTTGAGATAGGCGGTGGAGTTAGGAGCAATGTGTTGCGGGCAGGCGGTGGATCTCACAAAGTACATTCTCAAGGGTGGGGAGAATTACAAAGAACCATCTTAAGGGTGGGGGAGATTACAAAGTACATTGATCAGTTAGGGTGGGATAGAAACAAATTACAATGGTGGAATGTCATCAGTTAAGGCTATTTTCACTTCTTTTGTGGATGTTCAGTTGCTTCGGGCGATCTGGATGCATACGTGCAGGATGTAGGGGATATGGTGGCTTAGCTTGGGCTCAGAGGCCTGACAATAAGTGTAATCTAGGTCTCTCCTGGTGCTTAGGCCTCAAGGGACCTATTTTCAGCTCTGTCTCTGGCTTCCTTTCAGAACCTTGCTGAATCTCTCAGTATGTTTCTACTCAAGCATTTTCCTGTACAGACTAAAAACACTATCAGGAAATTAAATGAAACATTTATAACTTATTGGTCATATTCATAATCCCATCAGTAAATATTTAACACAGGCTATTTACCATATATATCTGAAAATAAGGTGAGTCTTTTTTCTCCCCAAAATTATCCCTCTGCAAAGAAAATGGCCTGATGTTTGAAACCTTCAGCAGCTCTCACATTTTGTAGTGCCCTCCCATTTACCTTATTTGGATCAACCTTTGTTGTATTTTTACTGTTTGGGGAAGCTTATCTGTAAAGGCTGCACATCTGTACTGGTTTTGGCTGCTTAGAGAGGTTGCCTCACAGAATCAGCATTATTTAAAAGAGAAAGAGGAAATATGGACTCAGTAACTCTGGTTTTACGAGTTACAAATTCACTTGCAAATTTTATAAACAAGTCTTTTAAGATCACAAATTTGTACATCTAAAACAAATTTGTAAATAAAAGTGCCAGAGTTCATGTGAGTAGGTAGTTAGGTCTTTTAGTTTTTATTCTGCCTGGGGCACTGTCTCAAGGGGTCCTGAGAACGTGTGCCCAGCTAGTTAGGTCTTGAGATAGTATCCGAAAGTATCATCATCATAGCTGTAGAAAGTTTCCTATCTCAAAAGACCAGACATGTGCAGATAATATACACTGAAAAAGTGTGCTGGACAACTTGAAAAAGGGGACACTGGTACATCAAAGACACAGATGCTACTGGTGCAGATGGAGAATTTGAGCACAACCATTACATGAAATGTGAAAGAAAAACAGCCATGTTTTTACAGTAATAAACCATAGCACTCAATGTGTGATGTTAACTAGGCACATGCCCCAATGGTTCTTTAAATAACATAAGAGACTATTTCGTGTACAACCATAGACATGTGGCTGTGTCTTGATTACTGCACTATAAGACTTGAAATTGACTAGGCTGATTCCTCCCACTTCATTATTCTATTTCAAAATTGTTTTAGCTATTTTAGTTCCCTTGCCTTTCCATATAAATTTCAGAATATTGTCTAAATCTACAAAAAGATCTGGCTGGGATTTTCATAGCAATTGTGCTACACCTGTATATGCATTAAACCTGGGGAGAACTGATATCTTTACTATGTTGAGTCTTCTGATTTATGAGTGCAGCATGTTTCTGCATTTGTTTATTCTTTGTTTTTTTTTTTTTTTTTTTTTCCAGATGGAGTCTCGCTCTGTCACCCAGGCTGGAGTGCAGTGGCGCAATCTCGGCTCACTGCAAGCTCCGCCTCCCGGGTTCATGCCATTCTCCTGTCTCAGCCTCCCAAGTAGCTGGGAGTACAGGCGCCTGCCACCATGCCTGGCTAATTTTTTTGTTTTTGTATTTTTAGTAGATACGGGGTTTCACTGCGTTAGCCAGGATGGTCTCGATCTCCTGACCTCGTGATCCACCTGCCTCGGCCTTCCAAAGTGCTGGGATTACAGGCATGAGCCACCGTGCCTGGCTATTCTTTGATTCTTAAAAAACTTTAAAAATTGCTTATTTATTTTAGAGACATCGTCTCGCTTTGTTGCCTGGGCTGGTTTTGAACTCCTGGATTCAAGCAATCCTCCCACCTTGGCCCCCCAAAGTGCTGGGATTACAGGTGTGAGCCACTGCACCCAGCCTTGGTTTTTTTTAATCAAGCATTTTGGAGTTTTTAGCATACATAAAGCCCTGCACATATTTCGTTAGATTTACGCCTATTTCATTTATTTGAGTGATTGTAAGTGGTATTCTATTTTTGAGTGTTCTTGTGATCATTGCTAGTATTTAGAAATCCAGTTGATGTTTGTATGTTTATCTCATATCCTGCAACCTTGCTGAACTCAGTTTAAACCGGAGGTGTTTTCCTGATAGATTCTTTCGGATTTTTAAAATGTGGACAATCATGTCATCTGCAAATCAGGACGGTTTTCTTTCTTTCTAATGTATAAATGTCAATGAGTATGCAACTATGATGTGCAACTTTCAGTGTTATCCAAAAGTTACAGAGGATGATGCAGTGACTGTGATTTTGAAAAACAAAGAATGGTCCTTTAATCGCAGCTGCTGCAGCCATTTCAGCTATTTGGCAGAGGTGGTAATGCTGCCTTTTGGACCTACAATACAACCAAGTCTTTGTTCGAATCATCTCACCTCCTGGCTATATTCTTAAGAAAGGAGGGTGCTTTCAGGCGCTGAGCTCATGGCACAGGTTCCACAAGTGACCTGCGAGCCCCACCGCTAGGGGCCGCTTAGGTGCAGCCCCCTGGTGGGCGGGGACTGCGTTTCGGGGCGTGGCCTCTGCCGCGGCAGCCCCCGCCGCAGCTCCTCCTAAGCGCCTGGGGGCGCTGTGGGTCGCTTTGGGTCGCGGGGGCGCTCTTTCTCAGCATTCTTGTTTCGTACTGAGGCTTTCGGGACGGCGACGGGAAGATGGCGGCCCCCAGGGATGGGTTTGAAGCCGTGGAGGCAGAGGGCAGCGCAGGATGCCGGGGAAGCTCGGAAATGGAGGTGGTGCTTCCTTTGGATCCTGCCGTCCCTGCCCCGCTGTGCCCTCACGGTGGGTCAGAGTCTGGGCTCAGCCTAACTGCCGGGTGCTGAGGGTGTGAGTTGGCTTGGAAGTGGCTTTTGGGGCTCCTGTATTTTTATCGGCCTCTTTCCCTCACCAGTGTGCTGCCTAGAAAATACTCCTTCCTCGGAACGTGTTTTTCAACTTACTTGAGAAACATTCAGAGCAAGTCTCCACCCTTGTGGTTTTGGCTCCAGGACTGTTTCATCTCTGTTTTGGGGGGGAGGGGCAGAAAGGTAGGCAAAGAGAAGGATGCATGGTATTGAATAGTTCTCGTTGACAAGTACTTGGGGATTTCATTTGTTGATTTGCTGTCCCTTCAAAAATAAAAAATTAGGGAGAAAGACAGTGTAATTCTTGCCTGCGAACTAGGCTCAGTTTTTCTCTAACTTACAGAAAGTGGGTGTGTCCAGCTCAAAGCTCAGGTTTTCACTGCAAGGGTAACCGCGCAAGAGATGTCAAAGTCCTCAGTTCTCTGAGTCCCTTCCTTGTTTTAGTCTCAGGTTTGTAATATTCACAACGTAGACAGCAACTATACCGACAATAGCATTTTCTTTCTGGAGAGACCAGTTTTCAAAATTTATTTATAAGTAGTCACTGCCGGAATGTTGTAACAGAGAGAAAAGAAACATTCATTAAACACAGAGAAGCCGGCGTGGTGGCGTGCACCTGTAGTTACAGCACTTTGGGAGGCCGAGGCGGGCTGATCGCTTGAGCCCAGGAGTTTGAGACTAGCCTGGGCAAAAATGGTGATACTCCGTCTACAAAAAAAACAAAAACCGCTGGGGACACGCACCTGTAGTCCCAGCTACTCGGGAGGCTGAGGCGGGAGAATCGCTTGAGGCTAGGAAGCAGAGATCTCAGTGAGCCATGGTTGTGCCACTGCACTCCAGCCTGGGCCACAGAGGGAGACCCTGTCTCAAGAAAACAAAACAAAACAAAAAACCCCAACAAAACAAAAACCAACCAAAGAGATGGATTTAATTATGATAAATTGTGCATAAAGCTCAATCAAATTTTGTTTTTGTTTTGTTTTTTGTTTTGTTTTTTTTTGAGACGGAGTCTCGCTCTGTCGCCCAGGCTGGAGTGCAGTGGCGCAATCTCGGCTCACTGCAAGCTCCGCCTCCCGGGTTCACGCCATTCTCCTGCCTCAGCCTCTCCGAGTAGCTGGGACTACAGGCGCCCGCCACCACGCCCGGCTAATTTTTTGTATTTTTAGTAGAGACGGGGTTTCACCGTGGTCTCGATCTCCTGACCTCGTGATCCGCCCGCCTCGGCCTCCCAAAGTGCTGGGATTACAAGCGTGAGCCACCGCGCCCGGCCCAAATTTTGTTTAAGGGCGGTGAAAACTAAGAACTTGACGTAGATGACCGTTATTTGACACTTTTTTTTTTCTATTCTGGAACTAGGACCTACTCTTCTGTTTGTAAAGGTGACCCAAGGGAAAGAAGAAACTCGGAGGTTTTATGCCTGTTCAGCCTGTAGAGATAGAAAAGATTGTAATTTTTTTCAGTGGGAAGATGAAAAGGTATATCAACTTTTTGGATATTTATTTTTTATTTTTGGTATATGTGACAATTTTGTTGAGAATGTGTAAACCAATAAAAATACGCGGTCTGAACATATAAGATAAATCTCTTAAGAGAGATGGAGATACTATGTTTGTTGGTTCAGAAAACTGGAGTTCATGTTTACTCTGATTACTGATACCTTAAACTACTGTCTCAAAGTCTTAATTCCCCATAAGACTCTCTGAGCTGATAATATTGGATGGGGCTGATCTTCTGTGTCTTAGCTTGGGCTTCTGTAACAGAAGTACCATAGGCTGTGTGGCTTAAACGACAGACATCTGTTTCTCACAGTTCTGGAGACTGGGAAGTCCAGGATCAAGATGCTGGCAGATCTAGTGTCTGGTGTAGGTCTTGTCCTCTTCCTGATTTGCAGAGGGCCGTCCTTTCATTATATCCTCATTTCCCAGAGAGAGGAAGCAAGCACTGTCTGTCTTAGAAGGACACTAATCTCATTCATGAGGGCTTTACCCTCTTGACCTAATTACCTCCCAAAGGCCCCTCATTTAAATACCATCACATTGGGGTTAAGGCTTCAACATACAAATTTTAGGGGGCACAAACATTCAGTCAATGGCACTGTTGGCAAATACAGATTTCTCACTAAAGAGAAATCATGATCATTTCAGAAAGTGTTAAAAAACTTTTTGAGCATTTGCATTGAACATCCCTTAAACAGCTATTAGATGACCAATGGAGGCACTTAGAGATATAGTTATGAGCTTGGTATCCTCTTGAACTCGGCTGCAGTTGAAGTTTCTGAAAGATTTCACCAGAGAATTTTCAGTTTTGTTAGGTTTATGGTAAAACAGTATTATATACCACTCTTCTGGAGACCCATTAAGGTGAATACTTAGCTTGTGTCCACCTTTTTGCTATTGTGGGTGACGCGACAGTGAACATATGCTAATCTCTCAGGGCTTTAATATGCTGGATATTGCTTCAAGCTGCTCTAGAATTTTCCCAGTTTTCACTGTTTTGTTTTCCCCTGAAATGAATGCCTGTTGAATTGGTTGAATTTCTGGCTTCTTGATGTCAGAATGTGATGCCAGTTCTTCTAGGATGATTGAGATCTCACAGTTTATTCAATGGGTTTTGTACTCTCTTTCAGTTGTCAGGAGCTAGACTTGCTGCCCGAGAAGCTCATAACCGAAGATGTCAGCCTCCCCTGTCCCGAAGGCAGTGTGTGGAAAGGTACTGACGTGGTGTCATTTTTCTTTATTAGTTTAGCTGTCATGTTTCTTTGTTATTGCCTTTTTCTGTGCCTTTAAGTTTACTTTCATTTATTTTTATTGTAGTTTTATATATATATATAATATAAAATTTGCCATTTTAACTATTTTCAAGTGTGCTATTCAGTGACGTTAAGTACATTCATGGTATTGTGTAACCATTGTCCCTATTTGCAAAACGTTTTCATCACTGCCACCATTGCACTGTAACTCCTCATTCCACCTCCTCCCAAACCCTGGTAACTTCTGATTTATTTTTGTGGTTTTTTTTTTTTTTTTTTTTTGAGACAGGGTCTCACTCTGTGTTGCCCAGGCTTAAGTGCAGTGGTGCTGTCACGACTCACTATAGCCTCAACCTCCTGGGCTCAACCAGTCCTCCACCTCAGCCTCCTGAGTAGCTGGGACTTCAGGCACACGCCACCACACCCAGCTAGTTTATTATTATTTTTTGTAGAGACAAGGTCTTGCTATGTTGCCCAGAACTTCTGGTCTAGAACTCCTGGGCTCAAGGGATCCGCCCACCTCAGCCTCCCAAACTGTGAGGGTTACAGGCATGAGCCACTGTGCCCAGCTATTTTTGTTGCTATGAATTTGACAATTTTATGTACCTCATATAAGTGAGATTATACAATATTTGTCCTTTTGGGTCTGGCTTATTTTACTTAACATAATGTCTTCAAGGTTCATGCATGTTGTAGCATGTATCAGAACTGTATTCCTTTTTACAACTGAATAATATCCATTGTCTGTCTATAGCACTTTTTAGAAATCTGTTCATCTGTTGATGGACACTTGGGCTGTGTCTACTTTTTTGCTGTTGTGAATGATGCTACAATGAACATTGATATACAAATACTAGTTTGAGACCCTGTCTTCAATTCTTTTGGGTATATACCTAGAAGTGGAATTGTCGGTAATTCTGTGTTTAGTTTTTTGAGGAACCGCCAAAGTTTTCCATAGTGGCTGCACCATTTTACATTCCCACTAGGAGTGTATATGCATTCCAGTTTCTCCGCATCCTTGCCAACACTTATTATTTCTTGTTTTTCTGATTACAACTATCCTAGTAATTGTGAAGTGGTATGTCATTGCAGCTTTGATTTTTGTTTTTTACCAAATTACTAATGATGTGAATCATCATTTCATGTGCTTATTGGCTATTTATGTATGATCTTTGGAAAAATGTCTGTTCGAGTCCTTTATCCATTTTTAATTGGGTTATCTTTTTGTTGTTGAGTCACAGGAGTTCTTTATATGTTCTGGATATTACAACTTTGCCAAATATATGATTTGCAAATATTTTCTCCCATTCTTTAGGTTTTCTTTTGACTTTCTTGATGTCCTTTGAAGCACAAGAGTTTTTAATTTTGATGAAGTTCAATTTATCAATTTTTTTTGTTGTTGCTTGTGCTTTTGGTATATAGATCAGAACCCATTATCAAATCCATTGTTACGAAGATTTGCTGTGATGTTTCTTTTTTGAAATACTAAACCAAACTTGAAAAATCTCTAAACATCTATTTTTAAAAATCTGCATTGTTGAAATGTTTTATTGGGTGGATTAGAGTTGAGTCATAGATTTAATTTTTTGACAAACTTGTGAAAAGAATTTATCTCTCACCTGTGTCACTGACATTATACAGTATGTGCTGGGAGAAGCTCCTTAAAAAGCCTCTTGTCTAGGTTACTGATGACAAATAGGTTTTCATTTTTATGGCAGCTCCTTCATTTTACCTGGGCTGCTGTGTTCAGAAAGATTGTGGGGCCTTATTTAGACTAAGCACAGAGGAGTACTGGGGTGTATTTATAATATTTTTCCTGAGCTGTTTAGTGGTAGATTTTAAAGCCCTTAAAAAAAAAAAAAAAAAGAAAGAAAGAAAGAAAAGAAAATGGAGCACTACTGTGAGGTAGGCACTGTGCTAGGTGTTTTACATGAGATATTATTTAGTCCTGCAGAGGTGGTTTACTTAGATGAGAAAATTGAGGCTTATAGGAGTTATACTTTATCATGTTCACACTATGAGAAGTACTAAGCTGTGACTCATCTTATGCCTGATTCTAAAAGATTTTTAAATGTAAACGCAGATAGTAATATATAATGCATAGCAATTTAATTTGAGGATATATAAGGAGAGGAAAGTTAAGGACTTATGTAGAGATTTATCGTAGTGATTATTGAGAGAAAATAGAGTATTGAAGATGGAGAAAGTAGAACCACATGGCGCATGGTTTCTTCCTTTGAACTCATCACCTTGGTCATTTTGTATTGTTTCCTTTTGGCTTCTTTTCCAATGCCAGGTTTGTTTGTAGCCATAATGTATACATAATTTTGTACTCTGTCCTTAACACTTTTATCTGATAAGCATGTTTCTGTTAGAAGGATATTGATGATTTAATTAAACTCTGTAAGAAAATCTAGGTGATCTTATTTCTATGCATAGTAAAATTTTAGTTTGGAGCTAAACCACTGGTTTTTTTTTTTCGCTCTCTTTTTTTTTTTTTTTTTGAGATAGAGTTTCACTCTTTTTTTTTTTTTGAGACAGAGTCTCACTGTGTCACCCAGGCACCCAGGCTGGAGTGCAGTGGCGCGATCTCGGCTCACTGCAAGCTCCGCCTCCCGGGTTCACGCCATTCTCCTGCCTCAGCCTCTCCGAGTAGCTGGGACTACAGGCGCCCGCCACCACGCCCGGCTAATTTTTTTGTATTTTTTTAGTAGAGATGGGGTTTCACCGTGGTCTCGATCTCCTGACCTCGTGATCCACCCGCCTCGGCCTCCCAAAGTGCTGGGATTACAAGCGTGAGCCACCGTGCCCAGCCTTAGAGTTTCACTCTTGTCGCCCAGGCTAGAGTGCAGTGGCACGATCTCAGCTCACTGCCACCTCCACCTCCTGGGTTCAAGTGATTCTCCTATCTCAAGCCTCTGAGTAGCTGGGATTACAGGCACCTGCCACCATGCCCAGCTAATTTTTGTGTTTTTAGTAGAGACGGGGTTTCACCATGCTGGCCAGGCTGGTGTCAAACTCCTGACCTCAGGTGGTCTGCCCATCTTGACCTCCCAAAGTGCTGGGATTACAGGCGTGAGCCACCATGCCAGGCCTAAACCACTGTTCTTATCTTTGTAGTGCCAGAGTATTTTTTTTGATAAAAAAAAATTTTGAAATTCATCTTTTATATTAATTAGAACATAAAAGCTTGGTAAAATATGAATTATTAAAGAATTTCCAAAAGGTTACTTTTTGGGGGGGCCATAATTTCATCTTTTATCTAGAGCTAATTCTTGCCAGCGTGTCTCAATAAAATGCTTTTCAATATCTTAAACCATCTGTGACCCATTACCTTGGATTGTGTTGCCAGAAGTCTCCATCCAACCATCTGTCCACCTAGTCATTCATTCACTCATTCATTCATTCAGCAGATATTTACTGAAGGCTCAAAAAGCATTTAAAATGCTAGTAATGGAGTTGATATATATAAATAAAGATAATTTAGTATAAAGTAAGGTGTGTTAAGTATCCACAGTATTCATAGAAAAGGCTAAGTGCTGGCTGGGCGCGGTGGCTCACGCCTGTAATCCCGGTACCTCGGAAGGCCAAGGTGGGCGGATCACGAGGTCAGGAGATTGAGACCATCCTGGCTAACACGGTGAAACCCCGTCTCTACTAAAAATACAAAAAAAAATTAGCCGGGCATGGTGGCGGGCGGCTGTAGTCCCAGCTACTCAGGAGGCTGAGGCAGGAGAGTGGCCTGAACCTGGGAGGCAGAGCTTGCAGTGAGCTGAGATCTCGCCACTGCATTCCAGACTGGGCGACAGAGCGAGACTCAGTCTCAAAAAAAAAAAAAAAAAAAAAAAGAAAAGGCTAAGTGCTTTGGAAGTCAGAAGCCTTAGGGCGTAACTGGTCAATACAGGGTAAGGAGAGGGCATCTGAACAGGTTTTGGAAGATGGGTAGAAATTTAATATCATTGATTTCACTGTATCACTTTGTAATCAATGTTCCTATGCTTTATTATATGCTTTCTCTGGAGCAAACGGTTTGAAATCAGTCATTCTTCTGAAAATATTCAGTGTCTTAAGATAAAGAGTCCTATTATAATTGTGGCTTTTTAAAATCAATGGCATAATAACCTATTCTCTTTGTCTTCAGCTTGAGTCTAGCAGTTCATTCTTATGTGTAAGTAGACCTAAGGATGATGTACTATTGCTTGAGAGTGTAATTATTTTCTAATGTGGATAATTTAATTTTGTATAACTCATTTATAAGTTAGCTTATTAAACAACTATTATATTTGAAAATATTAAACTGCATTTAAACTTTATACTGACTCTTAAAATTATACATATTCTATAAAGCAAATTTTTCATGTTCTTGTGCAGTTACAATAGCTTTTCATTGACTAATTTATTTTTAAAATCATTTGTAAGGACTTGTGGTAGCTAGCAAGATAAATTGACCTGTTAGCTGATTTTTATTATGGGGTTGGTAGCGCTGCACAGATTTCTAGGTTTACAGAGTAGGATTTGATTTTCATTTTTCTAATCTCACTCTTTGAACCATGCTTTATGTTTCATATGTGTTCAGTTGACATATTTACATTTTGTGCCTGAGATTTGCTTTTTTTAAATAGTTTTTAGCTGCCTGTTATGCTCTGAAATGTGTTGTTATGTTTATTATATAGTATGTTTGCACCGCTATTGTGACCTATGCCGTCTTAGAGAAGATATTTAAATGCTAAAATCAGCATTAATTTATGTGCATCCGAATAGTTTTGTTTCGTTGATATTTCATTTGGTTATTTTTTTTCAGATCTCATTTAAACTGAGATTTTCAAAGTCTGCTATTAGAGAAATGCCATAAACATAATTTGTATACTCCAGGAAAGGCAAATGGAACATCAAATGGAGATCAATAAAAATGACATTTCAAAATGCTAGCCTGCAATTTGTGAATCATGCTGAGCCATGCAGCAGAATGAATTTCTCTCCCCCTGGGGAATGTGTTGTAAATACGAGTAAGGGGGGAGAGCCAAGTAATCTTGAGCGCTTCATATTCTCATGTCCTCTCTACCAAACTTTTAGAAGGCTGTGTGTCTGAATGTTAAATTTAAGGCATGATAATTGCTGATTATGTTGTTATTTTGAATAGAGAGAAATATGCACAAGATCTGTTTATCTTTTATCAAGAAAAGGTTAATAAACTAGCAGTGAAGCTTTCTGAAGGGCAGTTTGGAAATACTTAAAGGAAAGAGGTAATTGACAAGGCACAAAGATGTATCATGTAAGTGGAGGTTCATTTTGCGGTGTTCTTCTTTTCCTTCTTTTAAAAATGATTAAACTCCGCTCCTTAAGGTGAGTGAATCATTGGCACATCAGCCCCTCACTGCTTTGAACTTTCTTTCCTCCCTTCCTAGTGATTTTGCAACTTCTGCCTTCAGCTGGTGTTACTCAGTGGGTGATAGGTAGTCCTTTTGACCATATTTGAGTAACAAAACCTGATACAACTTCCTCTACTTGTGGGATTTTCCTTTCTTAGGTCCTCTAAAGGCCTTAATTACTGTTGTTATTCTTTCAACCAGGTACATTTTTTCTTTCTCTCTCTGTCTCTTTCTTTCTCTCTCTCTCTCGCTCGCTCTCTTTCACTGTTGCTGCCGCTCCTTCTTCCTTTCCTTTTCTTTCTCTTCTTTCTTTTCTTTCTTTTTTTGGAGACAGAGTTTCAAGTGTTGCCCAGGCAGGAGTGCAGTGGTGCATTCATAGCTCATTGTAGCGTCCAACTTTGGGGATTAAGGGGTCTTCCTGGCTAATTTTGTTTGTTTGAGATGGAGTCTTCCTCTGTCGCCCAGGCTGGAGTGCAGTGGCGTGATCTTGGCTCACCGCAACCTCCGCTTCTGGGGTTGAAGCGACTCTCCTGCCTCAGTCTCCCAAGTAGCTGGGATTACAGGTGCCTGCTGCCATGCCCAGCTAATTTTTGTATTTTTAGTAGAGACAGGGTTTCACCATGTTGGCCAGGCTGGTCTTGAACTCCTGACATCAAGTGATCTACCCACCTCAGCCTCCCAAAGTGCTGGGATTATTGGTGTGAGCCACAGCGCCCGGCTCTGGCTAATGTTTTAAAATATTTTTAGAGATAGGGGGTCTCAATATATTGCCCAAGCTGATCTGGAACTCCTGGACTCAAGTGATCCTCCTGCCTCAGCCTCCCGGGTAGCTGGGATTACAGGTGTGAGCCACAGTACCTGGCCAAGGGATATTTACTTCTCTGATAGCAAATGTATCTCCTATTGCTCTGTGCTGGTGGCTGACTGAAAGTACATGATGTGTTTCAGTAACGAATCATAGGGTGATGGCAATTAACTCTCCACCTGTAGTTCCAGCCATGCACAACACTATCCTGAAGACATGACAGCTTCAAGAGCAAGGACTAAGTTTTCACGAGGTCTGAACTATATCTTGGCCTCTGTTTGGCTGACGGTAATTACAAATCATATCTCCATTTTGCAGATGCTAAAATGTGAAAAAAATATACACCTTAGAAATGATGAAATAGAGTGGTTGGATTTTGCTCTGTGATGCAGGCTTACAGGCTCTCTTTTTATTTATTTGTTTGTTTGTTTGTTTTTGAGATAGGGTCTTGCTCTCTCACCCAGGCTGGAATGCAGTGGCATGATCATGGCTCACTGTACAAAGATGTACAACTGTCACAATATATTTCCAGAACATTTTCATCACCTCAAAAGGAAACCTCGTGCCTGTCAGCAGTTACTCCTATTTCCCCACTCCCCACTCCAGCTTCTAGCAACCACTATTCTACTTTCTGTCTCTATGGATTTGCCTATTCTAGATGTTTCATATAAACAGAATCATACAATAGCCACATATCATTTTTGATTTAACCTTTTTTTAATTAATAAAAGACTTCTGTTTAAAAACCACTGAATTGTACACTTTATTTTTTTTATTTTTTTGAGACAGAGCCCCACTGTGTCACCCAGGCTGGAGTGCAGTGGCATCGTGATCTTGGCTCACCATAACCTTTGCCTCCTGGGTTCAAGAGATTCTCATGTCTCAACCTCCCAAGTAGCTGGAATTACAGGTGCACGCCACCATGCCCAGCTAATTTTTGTATTTTTAGTAGAGATGGGGTTTTGCCATGTTGGTCAGGCTGGTCTTGAACTCCTGGCCTCGAGCGATCCACCCACGTTGGCCTCCCAAAGTGCTGGGATTACAGGCATGAACCACTGCATCTGGCCTGAATTGTCCACTTTGAAAGGGTGAATTATATGGTACATGAATTGTATCTCAGTTTAAAAAATCTATATGTGGTGGTAGAATCAAATCGTTCTATGAGAGTGCATTTGCAAAGAATAATCAACACTCCTGTTTCCACCTCTGCATTTCTCCTTCCCCAGTAGCAACTATAGTCGCCTCTTAAGGCTAATTCTTTGCATCACATCAAAAGGCAGATGATGTTTGGTTGTTCACTTTTTGTGATATTAAGATTAATCACATGTTCAGGTAAACCATCCATTACAAAGCTCCCCATCAGCCGTTTGTCTAATGATTTTAGCAGTAACTGATGGTCATTGCTCAGAGGTTGTAAAAGGTTTTGGAATCTTGTCATTGTTTATGCATTCATTAGCTGTAATTCTTCTGTAAAAAAGAACTTTGTTTCATCAACTATTAGCTTACTTTGTTACAGTTCATGTGGGAAAGAAAAGATAAATGTTTCATCCTTCCCCTCCTGTCCTTTTTAACTAGTTTTTAGAG
This sequence comes from Symphalangus syndactylus, assembly GCF_028878055.3. Classification (NCBI taxonomy): domain Eukaryota; kingdom Metazoa; phylum Chordata; class Mammalia; order Primates; family Hylobatidae; genus Symphalangus; species Symphalangus syndactylus. The sequence goes on from NC_072438.2 coordinate 33,067,090, forward strand.
AAATGATTTGGTACTGCAGCAACTTCCAAAGTTGATTAATCAGGATCATTGTTCTGTTGTTTTTTTTTTTTTAATATCACTATGAAAACATGTATTTTTAAAATTTGGTGTTTTGTAGTTCTTTGAGATTATTACTCTTTATGATATAGCACTTTTGGAATTTGGTTTAATTTTCACAATATGGTGGGGGTTGTATGTAGGGTGACTATAGAATTTAAATCCAGACCCAGATACTTCTTGAGACTGGAGGGGAAGGAGGCAATAACCAGATAGAACTCCAGGATGGAAGATGTCAACTGGGACTGTTCTGGGCAACCAGGGATGTGTGGTCACCCTAGTGATATGGGGATCGTTAGCAGAAAATTCACTTTCCCCTGACATTTTTACCTTTACTGAGGTATGATACTTTACATATAATAAATTGCACATATTTAAAATGTACCATTTGATGAATTTTGACGTATACATCTGCCCGTGAAATCATCACCACAGTCAAGATAATGAACATACTATTACCTCCAGAAGTTTCTGGCTGCCCCACTATTTTATATCCCTGCTCCCCTAGGGTCCCCAGAAATCCACTGATCTGCTTTCTGTCACTATAGGTTAGTCTGCATTTTCTAGAAGTTTATATAAAGGTAATCATACAGTATGTACTTTTTTTTTTTTTTTTGAGACAGTCTCGCTCTGTTGCCAGGCTGGAGTGCAATGGTGCAATCTCAGTTCACTGCACTCTCCATCTCCCAGGTTCAAGCGATTCTCCTGCCTCAGCCTCCCAAGTAGCTGGGACTACAGATGCACACCAAGCCTGGCTAATTTTTTGTGTGTGTGTGTTTTAGTGGAGACGGGGTTTCACCATGTTGGCCAGGGTGGTCTCTGTCTCCTGACCTCATGATCTGCCCGCCTCGGCCTCCCAAAGTGCTGGGATTACAGGCGTGAGCCACTGTGCCTGGCCAGTATGGACCAGTATGTACTGTTTTTTAAGGGCAGGTGCATTCATTTATTTAGCATTAATATTTTTGATATTCATCCATGTTGATGTCTTTGTCAACAGTTCATTCCTTTATTCACGAATAATGTTCCACTGTATGGATATTTCCATTTACCTGTTTGTAGTCATATAAGTTTCCTGAGTTACTGACTCTTAGAAAAAAGCTGCTGTGAACATTTATGTATATGTCTTTGTATGAACTCATGGTTTTATTTCTCTTGGGTAAATACTAGGAATAGAGTGGCTGGATCATAGGATATACGTTTAATTTTTCCAAAACTGCCAAACTTTTCCAAAGTGGCTGCACCATTTTACATTCCTATCAGCAACGTATGAGGAATCAGATTTTTTCCTGTCTCCTACAACACTTGTTATTATCTGTCCTTTTAATTATAGCCATTGTGAAGTGATATTGCATTGTGATTTTAATTTGTGTTTATGACATGGAGCATCTTTTTATGTGCTTATTGACTGTTTTTGTATTATCTTTGCAGAAATGTCTATTCAGTTCCTTTGCTATTTTTGAATTGGGCTAATTGTCTTTTGTTGTTGAGTTATTCCTTATACATTGTGGATACAGTTCCTTTACCTGGCATATAATTTGAAATATTTTCTGCCATTCTTGGGTTGTCTTTTCACTCTCTTTTTTTTTTTGGCAGTGGTGCCATCTCGGCTCACTGCAACCTCCGCCTCCTGAGTTCAAGTGATTCTCGTGCCTTAGCCTCCTGAGTGGCTGAGATTACAGGCATGTGCCACCACACCCGGCTAATTTTTTTTTTAATAGAGATGGTATTTCACCATGTTGGCCAGGCTGATCTCGAACTCCTGACCTCAAGCGCTCTGCCTGCCTCAGCCTCGCAAAGTACTGGGATTATAGGCGTGAGCCACTGTGCTGTCTTTTCACTTTCGTAATGGTATCCTTTGCTGTGCAAAAGTTTAAAATTTTTTATTAAGTCCAATTTATTTATTTTTGTCACTTATCATAAGAGTATCTTTTGAAGAAAAAAATTTTAAGTCGTGACGAAGTTCATATTATTGATTCTTACACTTTGTGCTTGAGTCTTATTTAAGAAATCTTTGCCAAACACAGTCATTATTACTTTCTAATACGTTTTCTTTAAAGTTTTCTAGTTTTAGTTCTTAGAGTTAGGTCTATGATGTATTCGGGGTTAGTTTTTTTTATGTGAAGTGAGGTAAGAGTCAAGGTTCATTGCTTTGCATATGGCTTTCAGACTTTTCCAGCACCTTATCTGCTGTGGGATTAGAGAGAGAGAGAGAAAAAAAAAACTTTTCTAGCACCATTTGTTGATAATATTATCCTTTCCTTGTTGAATTGATTTGGCACCTGCGTTAGTTTTCCTGTTTCTGCTGGAACAACTTACCACAAGCTTAGTGGTTTACAACAACATAGATTTATTCTTCCAGTTCTGGGGGCCCAACGTCCAAAATCAACTAAAGCAGGTTAAAGTTAAGCTGTTGGTGGGGCTAATTCCTTCTGAGGACTCTGAGAAGAGAATTTGTTTCTTGCTTTTTCCAGCGTCTGGAGCCACCTACATCTTTTGGCTGTGGCCCCGTGCTCCGTTTTCATAGCACATCACTCCAGTCTCTGCTTCTGTCACCACATAATCTTCTCCCTCACTCCAGTGCCTCCGGCTTATAAGAACCCTTGTAATTATGTTGAGTCTACCCAGATAACCCAGGATAACCTCCGCATCTTAAGATCCATCACTTCATGATATCTGTAAATTCTCTTTGGTCCTATATGTGTATTCACAGGTTCCATATTCTCTTTGGTAGGATGTGGGGAGTGAGGCGGCATCATTCAGCCTACTGCAGCACTTTTCTCAAAAATCAGTAGACTTTATATGTGTTTTTTTTCCTGGACTATTTTTTTCCCTTGACCCGTAGGTATATCTTTACATAAATACCACACTGTCTTGATTACTGTGACTTTATAATGTCTTCTTGAAATTGAGTAGTGTAAGTCTTCTTTGTCCATTGTTTTCAAAGTTGTTTCCGCTATTATAGGTCCTTTTTATTTTCATAGGAATTTTTTGAATGAGATTTTCAGTTTCTACAAAAAATCCTGCTGCGGTTTTGATTGAGAGTGTGTTGATTTTATAGATACATTGGGGAGAATTGACATCTTAATAGTATTGAGTTTTCTAGTCCATGACTGTGGTGTATCTCTTCAGTTACTAAGTCATCTTTAATTTTTCTTGGTGATGTTTTGTAATTTTCAGTGCACTGCAGTTACACATCTTTTGTCAGATTTATCACGAATTTCATGTATTTATCATGTATTTCATGTATTTTAATGCGGTTTTAAATTCTATTGTTTTAAAATTTCATGTATTTATGACATATTTCATGTATTTTAATGCGGCTTTCTATTGTTTTAAAATTTCAGTTTCTAATTGTCTATTGCTAGTCTCTTAACAGTACAGTTGATTTTATATATTGATCTTTTATTTCGAAATCTTGATAAGCTTACTTACTAGTTCTAGCAGGCTTTTTGAAGATTTCCTTAGGATTTTGTACATGTATAATCATACATGTACATGTATGATCGTGTTGTCTGTGAATAAAGTTTAATGTTTCCTTTCCAATTTATGTCTTTTGTTTTTTTATCTTGTCTTATCAAACTGGCTAGAAACCCTTAGTCAATGTCGAGTAGAAGGCTGAGAGCAGACATCTTTGCTTTGTCCCAGTCTTGGGGAAATGCCTTCAGTCTTTCAGCTGTGTGGTGTTAGCAATAGGTTTTTCTTCGATGTCCTGTATCAGATTGTAGAAGTTCCCTTCTATTCCTGGTTTTTTGAGAATCTCCTTCCCTCCCTCCCTCCCTTCCTTCCTTCCTTCTTTCCTTCCTTCCTTCCTTTCTTCCTTCCTTCCTTCCTTCCTCCCTCCCTCCCTCCCTTCCTTCTCGTCTTCCTTTTCTTTCTTTTCTTTTTCTCTGTCTTGCTCTGTCACCCAGATTGGAGTGCAGTGGGACGATCATGGCTCACTGTAGCCTCTACCTCCTGGATTTGAGTCATCCTCCCACCTCAGCCTCCCCAGTAGCTGGGACTATAGGTGTGTACTACCACACCCAGCTAATTTTTTATTTTTTGAAGAGATGAGGATCTTACTGTGTTGCCCAGGCAGGTCTCAAACTCCTGGGCTCAAGCAGTCCTCCTGCCTCAGGCTTCCTAGAGTGCTGGGATTATAGGCATGAGCCACCATACCCAGCCTGGGAATCTTTATCATCAGTGGATGTTTGATTTTGTCAAGTGCTTTTTTGGGGGGCACCTAATGAAATTATCTTTTTTTTTTTTTTTTTTTTTTTTTGAGACGGAGTCTCGCTCTGTCACCCAGGCTGGAGTGCAATGGCGCAATCTCGGCTCACTGCAAGCTCCGCCTCCCGGGTTCACGCCATTCTCCTGCCTCAGCCTCTCCGAGTAGCTGGGACTACAGGTGCCCGCCACCATGCCCGGCTAATTTTTTGTATTTTTAGTAGAGACGGGGTTTCACCATGGTCTCGATCTCCTGACCTCGTGATCCGCCCGCCTCGGCCTCCCAAAGTGCTGGGATTACAAGCGTGAGCCACCGCGCCCAGCCGAAATTATCTTTTTTTCAAAAAAACCTGTTAATATGAATTACATTGATTGAATTCAAACTTTTAAACAACCTTGCTTTGCTAGGATAAACTATATTTGGTCATGATGTAATAGCTTTTCATATATTGCTGGTTTTGATTTGCTAAAATTTTGTTAATAATTTTTGAGTTTGTGTTCATGAGGCATGTTTGTCTGTAGTTTTCTTGTAATTTTTTTTCCTCGTTTTGGTATTGGGATAATGGTGGCCTCATGAAATGAATTGGGAGGTGTACTCTCTTCAGTTTTTTGAAAGAATTTCTGTAGAAGTGGTATTGACCCAGTGTCATCTTGCTTGTACTGTTTTCAATGAGAAGCCTGATGTCATTTTTATCTTTATCTCTGTTCCTCTGTACATAATCTTTTTTTTTTTTTTTTTTTTTTTTTCCCAAGACGGAGTCTCACTCTGTCTCCCAGGCTGGAGTGCAGTGGCACGATCTCGGCTCACTGCCACCTCTGCCTCCCAAGTTCAAGCAATTCTCCTGCCTTGGCCTCCTGAGGATCTGGGATCACAGGCACCCACCACCATGCCCAGCTAATTTTTGTATTTTTCGTAGAGATGGGGTTTTGCCATGTTGGCCAGGCTGGTCTCGAACTCCTGACCTCAAGTGATCCGCCCACCTCAGCCTCCCAAAGTGTTGGGATTACAGGCTTGAGCCACCGTGCCCGGTCCACAATCTATCTTTTTTCCTCTGGTTTCTCTTTATCATTGTTTGTTTGTTTGTTTAGAGAAAGGATCTTGCTCTGTCACCCAGGCTGGAGTGCAGTGGTGCAATCACGGCTCACTGCAGCCTTGACCTCCCAGGCTCAAGCGGTCCCCCCACCTCAGCCTCCTGAGCAGCTGCAACTACAGGCGCTTGCCACCACACCTGGGTAATTTTTGTATTTTTTTGTAGAGACAGGGTCTTGCTATGTTTCCCATGCTGGTCTTGAACTCCTGGGCTCAGGCGATCCTCTCACCTTGGCCTCCCAAAGTGTTAGGATTACAAGTATGAGCCACTGCATCCAGCCTATCATTGATTTTAAATAATTCTGGCCAGGTGCAGTGGCTCGTGCCTATAATCCCAAGACTTTTGGAGGCCAAAGCAAGTGGGTCACTTGAGCCCAGGAGTTTAGACCCAGCCTGGACAACATGGCAAAACCCTATCTCTACAAAAAATAGAAAAATTAGCCAGGTGTGGTGGCAAGCACCTGTAGTTACAGCTGCTGAGGAGGCTGAGGTGGGAGGACCGCTTGAGCCTGGGGGGTCAAGGCTGCAGTGAGCTGTGATCACACCACTGTACTCCAGCCTGGGTGACAGAATGAGACTCTGTCTGAAAAAAATGAAAATAAATAAATAATTTTATTACGATGTGTCTTGTAGTTTTCCTTCATGTTTCTTGTACTGTGGTTCTCTGAGCTTCTTGGATCTTTTGATATAATTTTGACTATTATCATTTATTATATTTTCAAAATCCACCCTCCCCTTTATTTTGAGGGCTTCATTTCCACATATTTAGGCCCTGCAGTTTTTCATTTTATATCTTCCTGAGACCGTGCCTTCAAGTTCTCTTTAGCCCCTGAACTACTGTTATTCCCATGTAGGGTGTTTTTTTTTTTTTTTTTTTAAATAAATAATGTCAACAAACCTTTGTAGATTTGGTCTTTTTATATTTTCCTTTTTTTTTTTTTTTTGAGACAGTCTTGCTCTGTCACCAGGCTGGAGTGCAGTGGTGCGATCTCGGCTCACTGCAACCTTTGCCTCCAGGGTTCAAGTGATTCTCCTGCCTCAGTGTCCCGAGTAGCTGGGACTATAGGCATGTGCCACCATGCCCAGCTAATTTTTGTATTTTCAGTAGAGACAGGGTTTCGCCACGTTGGCCAGATGGTCTCGATCTCTTGACCTCATGATCCTCCCGCCTCAGCCTCCCATAAGTGCCGGGATGACAGGCGTGAGCCACTGCGCCCAGCCAGATGTTTTTATATTTTCTATGTCTTTGCTTAACAGGCTCATGCTTTCCTGTACCTCTTGAACACATGGAATATAGTTACGATAAGTGGCTTTAATGTCTCTACCAATATCATCCTATGTCATTTCTGGGTTTGTTTAGACTTTTTGATTTTTATTTTTTAATTTTTTATTTTTTTGAGACAAATTCTCACTCTGTCACTGAGGTTGGAGTGCAGTGGTGTGATCTCAGCTCACTGCAACCTCCACCCCCTGTGTTCAAGTGATTCTCCTGCCTTGGCCTCCCAAGTAGCTGGAATTACTGGTGTGCTCCACCATGCCCAGCTAATTTTTGTATTTTTAGTAGAGACAGGGTTTCACCATGTTGGCCAGGCTGGTCTCAAACTCCTGACCTCAGGTGATCCACCGATCTCAGCCTCACAAAATTCTGGGATTACAGATGTGAGCTACCACAACTGGCTAATTTTTTTTTTCTAGTCATGAGTCATGTTTTTCTGTTTCTTTGCATACCTGGTAATATCTTATTAGATACTAGTAGTATGGAATTTACCTTGTTATATACTGGATATTTTTAATTCTTTTATGTATTTTTGATTTTGTTCTGTGACAGTTACTTGTAGTGTGATGTTCCTGAGCAGGATTTAGCGAACTACTACCTGTGGCCAACTCTGGCCATGCCTATTCACTTGGCTGTGTTTGCTTTTGTGGTATCACTACAGAATAGTTGTGACTGAGAGACTTTATGGCCTGCCAAGCTCAAAATATTTATTATCCTTTACAGAAAGTTTGCTGACTCTACTTTTGAAGACTTGTCTTTAAGCTTTTTCAACAGGACTGAGCAACCTTTTGTGGTTCTAGGCCTAATTTTTCCTCCCTACTGAGGCAGTGTTCTTCTGAGTGCTTGTGTATTGTGAGGCATTTCCACTCTGGTTTCTTGGGAGACAAACCATTCTAGACCCGTGTGTATTTTCCAGTGATGATTCCACCTGCTTCTGGCCAATGGTTCTTTCCCTCACCTTGGGGAGTTTCTGCACATGCACGTGCTGCTCATTACTCAGCCGAAGACTCGAGGGGAATCATCAGCTAGTCTTGGAGCGTTTTCTCTCTCTCTCAGTGTACAGCTTTCTGCTCTCCTGTCCTCCCTGGTTATTCGCCAGTACTCTTCGTGTGAATTCTGGCCGCCTAGCGTCCTGGAGTGCTCAGCTCTGTCTCATCAATTCCTTGCGCTGTGTTTCGGTTCTCCATCCCTGTGCTGCCGGCTGTCCACAGGCAGGAAGCTGGGCAGCTGTACCACTCACCTCTGTTCCCTTCCCTCGGGGTTCACTGTTTTGGGCTGCTAGTTGTCTGATATCTTCAAATTGCTGTTTCATATATTTTGTCTTTTTAAAACTTCTTTTGAAGGCCCATGGTAAATCTGGTCTCTGTTACTCCATCATAGCTGTCTGTGGAAGCTGTCAACATTTTTTTCTTTTAGAGACAGAGCCTCACTCTGTTGCCTAGGCTAGAGTGTGGTAGCATAATCATAGCTCACTGCAGCCTTGAACTCCTGGGTTCAAGTGATCCTCCTGCCTCTGCCTCCTAAGTAGCTGGGACTATAGGCACATACCACCACACCTGGCTAATTTTTAAAGTTTTTTGTAGAGATGGAGTCTCAACTATGTTGCCCAGGCTGGTCTTGAGCTCCTGGCCTCAAGTGATCCTCCTGTCTTGGGCTCCCAAAGCGCTGGGATTTCAGGCGTGAGCCACTGTTCCTGGCCTGTTCCACACTGTTAGTACTTAGTGATGAGAGGTAATAGTAGTAAATTCAGTGTTTCTGTTGCCGAAGAGTGTTTATTGGTTCTTTCACTTGCATTTTATTTCATAGGGCCCTTTCTTCTACTGGCATTCTCACTTTGAATTACTAAGAAGTTTCTTCTAATATCCCTCTATCTCCTTTTTCTTTCTAGTTTTAGATAAAGCTGTCAAAAGAACAGTTATCATAGAAATAGAAATATTTAAATTACCGGCACAATAGCTTATTTCTTGCTACAGCCATTCAGAATATCTGTTCGTCACTGCCTTGGGTGCTTTGAAGTGAAACTGTGCTTAGATATAAAAAGTTTAAAACTCACTTTGATTACATGTTAAGTTCACAGTTTTTACACTGCAGTTCCTGAATTTAGTTCCATCAAAACTGTATGACTAGGTTAGGCGTGATGGCTCATGCCTGTAATCCCAGCACTTTGGGAGGCCGAGGCGGGCAGATCACCTGAGGTCAGGAGTTTGAGACCAGCCTGGCCGACATGGTGAAATCCTATCTCTACTAAAAATAGAAAAATTAGCTGGGTGTGGTGGTGCGTGCCTGTAGTCCCAGCTGCTTGGGAGGCTAAGGCAGGAGAATTGCTTGAACCTGAGAGATGGAGGCTGCAGTGAGCCAAGATTGCACCACTGCATTCTAGCCTGGGTGACTCCGTCTCAAAAAAAAAAAAAAAAAAAAAAGATATGACTTTTCCCAAACTATAAGGATTGTTTAGTGCACTATTTATTTTAACCTGCTTAGTTTTAGACATTTCTGACTCTCCGCAGTCCTCAATCATATTATTTATTTTTCTTTTGTTTTCTTACTCTGATTTCATAGCTGGCATCACATATACAAAACCAGCAGTTTTAAAACATACTGACCATGATTATTTTCTCTCTCTAATAATCTCTAATAAAATTAAAAAAGAAAGAAAAAAGAAATGGTGACTTTGAAATTGGATATAAGGGTGACTTGGAAGAAATCAAATGGGATATTCAGTGTAGTCTTTTTTAAGCCTTTGAATATTGTCTTGCTGTTTTGGAGGTGAGCTTATAACTCCATCAGTACTGCTAAGAACAGAGGAGCTTCGAGAAACATCTTTCTTTTAGGAGGTAATTTTTTCTTGCTAAGTATGTCATAAGAACTTGAAGAATGATCTTAATTTCTCATTTTAAAATGATTGTCAAGTGAGCCGGACTGTTTAACAGATAAAAGTTAGAACATGTGGATTTGTCAGTAAATTTAAACTTGATAGTAGTTGTCATTACTACTAAGTTGTTTGAGTAATATATTATGTTCACATTTTAAATGGATATTGATCTTCATTCAGTGACTAAATTGGAGCGTCTCAATTCTTATGAAACTGCTGATCCTTTTCCTCTTTGTAGGTGTGCAGCGAGACATAAATTCTAGCCAACGTTCCACAGATTTCTTCCTACCTTTCTTCTTTACGCAATATTCTTTAGGAAGTAAGAATACTTTTTGGATACTAAAAATGGCAAAACACGTTGTGTTTACAACAATAAACTTAAAATATATTTCTTTGTGTTTTATTTTGTCTTGAAGGTACTTGAAGTTTATTGAGTTGCCCTTGACTCAGAGAAGGTTTTGTCAAAGATGTCAGCAGTTGCTGTTACCAGATGACTGGGGGCAACATAGTGAGCATCAGGTTCTGGGTGATGTGTCCATCACCCAGTTAAGAAGGCCCAGTCAACTCCTTTATCCACTGGAAAACAAGAAGACAAATGCCCAGTATCTGTTTGCTGATCGGAGCTGTCAGTTCTTGGTAGACTTACTTTCTGCCCTCGGATTCAGAAGAGTACTGTGTGTTGGAACACCAAGGTATGTCATATGATTTTTTAAAGAATTATCTTCTCACCACTATGGAAACTATATGAAGATTTTATTAAGTAGTTATTTACTCTGTGCAAGGTATAGCATGAAGCTTTAGGTGTTTAAAATGTAAAGCACGGTCCCTCTCTTAAGGAGTTTGCAATCTGTATTCCATTTGAGAAAAATCTTCGTGGATTTCTTTCTGATGCATGAGAGAAGATTCTTTCTGATTTAACTGCTAAATTGTTTATAATTTCAGACCTCTCTGTTTCAGGTAAGTTCTGCTCTTAAAAAATATTTGCAAAATTGAAACCTTGATTATACCTGCCAAATTCTCTTCAGTGTTTCACTGAAATATCATAAATACCATAAGAACATTGATGGTTTTGTTGTTTGTTTGCTTATTGTCTATGACATTTGTAATTTCTTATTACATTTGTTTTCACTAATTGCTTTAGGTTGCATGAGCTGATCAAGTTGACAGCGTCAGGTGACAAGAAGTCTAACATTAAAAGCCTTTTATTGGATATTGATTTTCGGTAGGTTTACAAAATACAGTATTTCCTTTCATTGTTTCCTGTTTCTTTTTAATGTTTTTCTGTTTTTAATTGTTTATACTCTGTTACAACTCTTTACTTTACATTTAGAAGTAGTAATTTGTTATGAGGAAACTTTTTAGTCAAATAAATTCAATGTGTAATCTGTATTTCAAACAGGGAGGCAGCTGATTTCTCCTTTTGCTGGTGTGCTTCCTAGATTTTCTCTATGAATGTGTCTAGTTTGTCTTTGGCTTATAATCTAGAGATGAATCTCTATTGAGTGAGGTTTCTTCTCATACATTATGTTCAAAGATAATTCTAAACTGCCTCATACTTAATCAGACTTCCAGCATTTTGTTTCATTAGATCTTTGAAGTGTGAGAACTCAGACATTTCTTTTAGTATATTTTACTGGATGTTGTACATATTGTCTTTCACTGAACATAGCCTGGAGTGAAGGGAGTGCTAAGCAGGGGATAGACATGTCCCAGAGCAGAGGATTAGCCGACAGATAGACTTTGTGAGAGGGTTGGAATTAAATGGCATCTGATGATTTCTGACTTGATGATACAGAGGGAGGAACACATCTTGAATCTCCCCTCTGGTGGTAGTTTTGAAGATACAGACCTTTAACTTATAACATGGATGGTAAATACATTGTCCACTGTGTCTATAATTCTGTAGAAATTACAGAAACTGTAGAAATACTCTTCTCAGTTTCTGTAATTGTTTAATACCAGGAGTTCATGTAGAATTTATAAGACACTATGTTCTTAGTATTTTTAATGTGTTCTTGAAGATATTGAAGGAATCCTTTGTGTTTCCTTTTATTTAGATCTGTTCCTAAAAACAAAGCAGACAGGTTTTTTTTTTTTCTTAGACAGGGTCTCGCTCTGTCACCCAGGCTGGAGTGCATTGGCATGGTCATAGCCCACTGTACCCTCAAACTCCTGGGGTCAAGCAATCCTCTAGCCTCAGTCTCCCTAGTAGCTAGGACTACAGGTTAGCACTACCACACCCAGGTAATTTAAAAAAAAGAAAATTTTGTAGATTTGGGGTCTGGAACTCCTGGCCTCAAGCAGTCCTCCTGCCTTGGCCTCCCAAAGTGTTGGGATTACAGACATGAGCCACCGAGCACCAAACAGATTTTTAAAGTGTAAAATGTCCCTTTAAAAAGTGTAGTTTGGGCCAGGTGCGGTGGCTTATGCTTATAATCCCAGCACTTTGGGAGGCCAAGGCTGGCAGATCACTTGAGGTCAGGAGTGCAAGACCAGCCTAGCCAATATGGTGAAACCCCATCCCTACTAAAAATAAGAAAAATTAGCTGAGCGTGGTGGCTCACGCCTATAATCCCAGCTACTAGGGAGGCTGAGGCAGGAGAATCGCTGGAACCCAGGAGGTGGAGGTTGCAGTGAGCTGAGTTCACGTAACTGCAGTCCAGCCTGGGTGACAGCAGGACTCAGTCTCAGAAAAGCTAATAATCATAAAAGTGTAGCCTGGCCGGGTGCAGTGGCCTATGCCTGTAATCCCAGCACTTTGGGAGGCTGAGGCAGGTGGATCACTTGAGTCTAGGAGTTCAAAACCAGCCTGGGCAACATGGTGAAACCCCATTGCTACTAAAAATACAAAAATTAGCTGGGCATGGTGGTACGTGCCTATAGTCCCAACTACTCCGGAGGCTGAGGTCAGAGGATTGCTTGACCCCAGAAGGTAGAGGTTGTAGTGAGCCAAGATTGCACCACTGCATTCCAGCCTGCACAACAGAATGAGACCCCTGTCTCAAAAAAATAAAATGAAGTGTAGCTTTAATAATTTATTTTACTTTAGATTTCTGAGTCGACTCTAAGTTGTCTGACATACACAAGCACATTACTCAGAAATTACCTATACTGTCTCATTCCTTATGAATAGGTCTGGCCTGGTAACCACTCATCCCTTGTTAACAGGACTAGCACACTTTACTAACATCTGCTTAACATGAGTGATCCTTGACAAATGATGATATAGACTTCTTAAAGATTAACTCGATTTATTTTTAATTGGATATAATTCATTTAATAGTCACCATTTAAAAGTATATATTTCAGTGGTTTTTGTTGTAATCACCGTGTTGTGCAACCATCACCACTAGGTACTTCTAGAACATTTCTATCATACTGAAAAGAAACCTAGAGTTCACTTCCCTTCACAAGCACTTTCTGTCTCTCTTTTCTGGAGTTGCCTGTTCTGCACATTTTATATAAATAGAATCATAAAATCTGTGACCTTTGTGGCTGGCTTCTTTCACTTAGCATCATGTTTTCAAGGCTCACCCATGCATGTAGTGGTACTTCATGCCTCTTATGGCTGGCTGTATGATATTCCATTGTATGGATATGCATGGAGATAGCAACTTCTTTTTTTTAATTCTGTGTTCCTTTCCTAAAGTATTAAATTATTCTAAATGCATTATTTTAAAGGTAGAAGTTTAACTTTTGGGTTCTTATAATGTATTATTAATAGGGGGTATTTTTATTTGTTTGTTTGAGACAGAGTCTGGCTCTGTCACCCAGGCTAGAGTGCAGTGGTGCGATCTCAGCTCACTATAACCACCGCCTCCTGGGCTCAAGCAATTCTCCTGCCTCAGCCTCCCCAGTAGCTGGGATTACAGGCGTCTGCTGCCATGCACAGCTAATTTTTGTATTTTTAGTAGAGAAGGGATTTCACCATGTTGGCCAGGCTGATCTCGAACTCCTGACCTCAAGTGATCTACTTCCTTCAGCCTCCCAAATTGCTGGAATTACAGGTGTGAACCACTGTGCCTGGTATAGCTGGTATTTTTTGAGTGCCTATTGTATTTCAGGCCTCGCCCTGACTCATTCCTCACATTAGCCCTGTAAGATAGATGCTGTCGTCATCCTCATTTTTCCAGATGAGAAAACTGAGGCATAAAGAGGTTAAATAGCTTGATCAAAATCACAGTTTATAAAAGTGGCCAAGCTAGAATTCAAGCCAAGGCAGTCTGGCTCCAAAAACTAAGCTATCCTTTGGAAATAACTTTGCTTTTGAACTTGTTTATATGCCTTTCTCATATAGTCAGTTTCTTTCTTGTCATCCTTCCATCTCTCCCTTTCTCCCTGTATCCTCCTGCCTTGTTCCACAAAGATTTTCAGAGGAATCGAAACTGGTTTCTAGGTTATTTATATTTTTAGAATAAGGCACTCAGGATTTTTTTCCTTGGAGACCTAGAAATCCAATCACGTAAAAGAGAATTTATTGGTTTACATTACTGAGGTCTGGGATATAGCAGGCTTTCATCTAGTTGAGATAGTGAGCCTCACACAATGTTGCTAGGGCTCCCTCTTTCTCTCTCCACCTCTCATTCTGTCTTTCTCTGTGTATTGATTTCATTCTGCAGACAGCTTCCTTCCTACTGCCAGGGACGTTGGTGGCAGCAGCTTTAAGCTTGTCTAGTTTTCGGCTTAACTGCCCAGTGGAAAGAGGCAGTTCTTCCTAAGAGCTCCAACGGCAGAACTCCAGAGAGTGTTCTGATTAGCCTGGCTGGGGTCACTTGCCTATTCCAGAGCCGTCACTGTGGCCTGGCAGATGGGGTACTCCAGCCAGCCTCTGACCAATCACATGGAGTCGGTTCTCCACAGGAAACAGGTATTCGACTTAAAGAGTAGGGATGTAGGTGCTGGAGAGACAAAAAACCAGATGTCCATAAGTAAACTATTCAAGACAACGTATACAGTTGCCAGCAGCACTCATATTCCTAACTGGCACTTTTACTTCAGTGAAAATGGTACAATGTGATCTTTCTAATAGTATGGTTTTGAATTTACATTAAAAGTTATATAATGATTCTAAGTTATTAAAGACAAGCTTTTTCAAGCTAGTTTTAGTGGACTTACTTAAACAAACAGAGACTAGGTGATATCGTAGTGCATCTTCTCAAAGAACTTGTTAAAATTGCAAGAGTCCTTGGTTTACTTTGTTTTTAAAAAAGGAAAAATGATCTTTAATTCTGTCATCCAAAACATTATGGGTTTTGGCTTTTTAAACCTTTTTTATGCATACAAACATTTTAAAAAGTAGATCTATAACCTTGAAAACTTTTCCTGCCGGTGATATTTTAGGTATATTTCTTTTTGAGACAGCGTCTTGCTCTGTCACCCAAGCTGGAATGCAATGGCGTGATCTCAGCTCACTGCAGCCTCAACCTCCTGGATTCAAGCGATCCTCCTACCTCAGTCTCTCCCAAGTAGCTGGGACCACAGGCGTGTGCCACCACACCCAGTTAATTTTTGTATTTCTTGTAGAGACGGGGTTTCACCCTGTTGCCCAAGATAGTCTTAAACTCCTGGGCTAATGCAGTGTGCCTGCCTCAGCCTCCCAAAGTGCTGGGATTACAGGGTGTGAGCCATCATGCCCAGCCCATTTCTTTTTTTAAAATTGAGATATATTTTACATACATAAAACGGTAGTTTTCTGTATATTCACACAGTTGTGTAGCCATCCCCGCTATCTAATTCCACAACATTTTCATCACCTTCAGAAGAAGCACTCTCCCTGTGAGCAGTCCCTCCCCATTTACCATGCCCCCAGCCTTTGACAACCATGAATCTACTTTCTATCTTTATGGATATGCTTTGCCTATTCTAGATATTTTTTATATAAGTGGAATAATACACTGTGTGGCCTTTTGTGTCAGACTTCTTTCACTTAGCATAAAGTTTTCAAGGTTCACCCGTGTGGTAGCATGTATCAGTACTTCATTCCTTTTTTTGGCTGAATAATATTCTACTATATGGATATACCAAATTTTGTTTATCTTTTCATCTGTTGATGGACACTTGAGTTGCTTCCACTTTTTGGCTATTATGAATAATACTGCTATGAACATTTGTGTACAAATTCCATGTGAACATAGGTTTTCAGATCTCTTGGGTATTAGTTTGTTAGGGCTGCCTTAACAAAATACCACAGACTATGTGGCTTAAACAACAGAAATTTATTCTCTCACAGTTCTGGAGGCTGGTAGTCCAAGATCAAGGTTGTAGCAGGTTTTGGTTTCTCCTGAGGCCTCTCTCTTTGGCATGCAGATGGTCACTGTCTCCTCATAAGGTCTTCTCTTTGTGTGCGTATCCCTGGCGTTTCTTACTATGTCCAAATTTCCTCTTCTTATAAGGATACCAGTCAGATTGGATTAAGGCTCATACTAATGGCCTCATTTTAACTTAATTACCTCTTTAAAGGCTGTGTCTCCAAATAGCCACATTCTGAAGTACTAGTGATTAGGGCTTCAACATAAGGATTTTGGGGGTGAAACAGTTCAGCCCTTATACCTAGAAGTGGAATTGCTAGGTCTTGTGGTAACTATGTTTACCTTCTTGGGGAACAGCCAAACTACTTTCCAAAGTGGCTGCATCATATTTTATTCTTACCAGGAATATATGAGGTTTCTAATGTCCCCATGTCCTTGCCAATGTTTATTATCGTCTGTCTTTTTGAAGTGGTATCTCCTTGAGGTTTTGTTGTGTATTCCACTGATGGCTAATGTTAAGCATCTTTTCATGTGCTTATAGGCCATTTGTTTATCCTATCGGAGAAATATCAATCCTTTGCCCAGTTTTTAATTGGTTATTTGTATTTTTGTTGAATTGTGAAAGTTCTTAATATATTCTGCATACTAGACCCTTATCAGATACATGATTTGCTAATATTTTCTCTCATCTTGTGGATTGTCTTTTCACTTGTGATGAAGTCCAGTTTTTCTTTTTTCTTCAGTTGCTTGTGTGTTAGGTGTCATATCTAAGAAAGTCTTGCCTAATCCAATGAGTATCTATACCCATGTTTTCATCAAAGAGTTTTATAATTTTTGCTTTTACACTTAGGTCTTTAATCTATTTTGAGATTTTTTTTTTTTTTTTTGAGACGGAGTCTCGCTCTGTCACCCAGGCTGGAGTGCAGTGGCACATCTTGGCTCACTGCAACCTCTGCCTCCCAGCTTCACACCATTCTCCTGCCTCAGCCTCCCGAGTAGCTGGGACTACAGGTGCCTGCCACCATGCCTGGCTAATTTTTTGTATTTTTAGTAGAGACGAGCTTTCACCGTGTGTTAGCCAGGATGGTCTCGATCTCCTGACCTTGTGATCCGCCCGCCTTGGCCTCCCAAAGTGCTGGGATTACAGGCATGAGCCACCGCGCCTGGCCTGCTAATTTTTATTTATTGTATGAGGTAGGGGTCTAACTGCTTGCATGTGGATGACTAGTTGCTCTAGCACCGTTTATTGAAAAGACTGTTCTTTTCCCATTGAATTGTCTTGGTACCATAATGAAAACAAAAGGACCACAAATATATAGGTTTACTTACGGACTTTAAATTCTGTTCCATTGATCTATGCCCATCCTTATGCCACTCTTACACAGTCATGATTACTGTTGCTGTATGGTAAATTTTGAAAATGGAAAGTATGAGTCTTCCTATTTTGTTCTTTTTCAAGATTGTTTTGGCTGTTCTGGGTGTCTTGCATTTCCATATGAATGTTAGGATCAGCTTGTCAATTTCTACAAAAAAAAGCCAGCTGAGATTTTTACAGGGATTGCATTGAATTTGTAGATTAATTTGGGGAATATTGCCATCTTAATATTAAGTTGTCCAGTCCATGAACATGAGATGTCCTTCCATTTCTTTAGATCTTCAGTTTCTTTAAATGATATTTTGTAATTTTCAGTATATAAGTTTTGTGCTTCTTTTATTAAATTTATCTCTAGATGTTTTATTATTTTTGGTGCTATTATAATTTAAATGGTTTTCTGAATTTTATTTTGTGGTGTTAATAGTACTCTGATTTACTTTAAAAAATTTTTCAAAAATACAGTTAACCCTTGAATAACATGGTTTTGGACTGCTCGGGTTCACTTCCAAGTGGATTTTCTTCTGCCTCTGCCACTGCTCCTCCTCTTCCTCCTCCTAAGCCTACTCATTATGAAGATGAAGACCTTTATGGTGACCCACTTCCACTTAATGAATATTAAATAATATTGTCTCTTCCTTATGATTTTTTTAAATAGAAACGGGACTTGCTTGTTGGCCAGGTTGGTCTTGAACTCCTGACCTCAATCTATCCTCCCACCTCGACCTCCCAAATGACTTTCTTAATAACATTTTCTTTTCTCTAGCTAACTTTATAGTAAAAATGCTGTATATAAAACATATACAAAATATGTGTTAATTGACTGTTATCTGTAAGGCATCCAGTCATCATAGGCTATTAGTAGTTAAGTTTTTGGGGAGTTGATATGGTTTGGAGTTGATATGTCATGTTGAAGTGTGATCTCCAGTGTTGGAGGTGGGCCTAGTGGGAGGTGTTTGAATCATGGGGTTGATTCCCCATGAATGGCTTGATGCTGTCTTTGTGGTAATAAGTGAGTTCTCATTCTATTAGTTCACGCAAGAGCTGGTTGTTTAAAGAGCTTGGCACCTGCTCCTGTCTTTCTTGCTTCTTCTCTTGCTGTATGGCATGCCTGCTCCCCTTTCCCTTCCACCATGAGTAAAAACTTCCTAAGGCCTCACCAGAAGCCCAGCAGATGCTGGTGGTATGCTTGTACAGCCTGCAGAACCATGATCCAAATAAACCTCCTTTCTTTATAAATTACCCAATCTCAGGTATTCTTTTATAGCAATGCAAAACGGACTGACACAGAAGGTAAAAGTTATATTTGGATTTTCTGCTGCGCCCCTAACCTCTGTGTTGTTCAAAGGTCAACTGTACATATAACATAATATTTACCATAGTAGCCATCTTTAGATATACAACTTAGTATTGTTAAGTAAATTCACGTTGTTTGTAACAGATCTCCAGAACTCTTCATCTTGCCTGATTTAATTTGAAAGATTTATATGGCCCCTTAACTATTTCACCTTTAATGCCATGCCTTTTAGTTTTCCTCTTCTTGCACCTGTAGTTGTAATGTCCTGGTCAGAGTAGGGGTTAGGGGATGTGGATAAAGTTATTTTATAATGTATGGAATATATTGATACTTTTTTTTTCATGCTTATAAACTTTTGTGTGTGCCTTGCAAACAAAAACTGATGGTGTTCCATTGGGGATATCACAGCTCAGTTTTTTTGATAACATAGTCTGTTACTGAGTCAGTTCTGTAGAAGGTCAACACTAGTTCTTAAGAGAGAGCTGGTTTATTGAAATACATAAGTTGCTGGAATGCTCTGAGGCTGTTACCAGTATTTACAGCATGGCGGAGTGTGTGGTTGGTTCAGATTTCTCATAAAGACCACAGTTAAATCAGAAAAAAAATTCTGCGTAGTATAGAGTGACAGTGAGTAGTTTTTTTGGCCTTTTGACTTTGGTTTCCTGGTGCCTTACAACAGGTTTATCCAAGGTTGGAGAACTGCTTCAAACTCCAGTGTTCTCTATAGATGTGCTATAAATATATTTTTTAGGGGGTAGGAGATACGAAGTTCACATTTGCTAAGATGGATTTCTATATGCTCTAATTTTAGCATGAAAGATGTGAAACTCTATTTGGCAAACTATTATCCAAATAAAGTTATGTCAAAAAATGAATTTCTTAGGTTCATTTAATGAACTAATTTTATTCAGCTCTTGATTACATTTCCTGTGTGTAGAGCATGTTTCACACTTGGTAACTGACTCTCATTTAAAGAGAATGAATGGCCAGATGAATGTCCTTTTGAGCATTTTTCAAGTGCATGCATTTCTGATTGGTTTTGTTTGCCTTATTCAATGGAGAGAATAATTCTTTGTGGCCAATTTCATTTTAAGAGGGCAATGTTGAGTGAATTTTCATAATTTAAATATGAATAATTATGCTCTCAAATTATGTATTTGATGGAAACTTAGAACTGAAATCTTGGCTTTTCTTTCTCTCTTCCTCTGCACACTGCTGCCCAGAATGTTTTGGACAGGTGTGCTGTGCTGAATTTCATGTAAATCAAATTTTCTTTTTTTAATTTTTAAAAATGACTATTGTATCTTTGTGAAGGAATGACAACAATAGGAATTAAGTTAAAAAGGGATTGTATTTTCCTTTGGTCGTACTCATAAAGCAGTGCAAGAGAGAAGAAAACCCTCAAATGATATCATGTTTACACATGGCTGTACTAGTACTAATACACTTTTTTTAAAGGCAGTTATGTGAAATTTAGTTAAATAGGAAGACATATTTGTTTAATGGTCATTTGACATTGCCCACAGTCAATTTTTGGAATGTTCATTAGGTTACAGTATATAGTTTAAATATTTTCCAGTTATCTAAACCTTTTATTTCTTCAGTGCAAATTTATGTTTTAGGAAATGTGCTGACAGTGTCTTAAATGACATTAAAGGATATTGTACCGAGAATGGTTGGCAGCTCTTTGTCCATCTCCACAGAACAAGAAGAAATAGGCTTAGATTATTTTTGGTGAACATAAACATAATTCCCTAATATTAGAGACATTAAGACATAAATATTTACAGCTGCTGATTATTAAAATAACAGTAACAGTACTTGACATTTTAGTATATGCTGTGTAGCTGGCATTGCGTTAAGTACTTTACATACATCATCTTATTGTTATCCAGTCCTATGTGGTAGAAATTGTTACTTTTACCATTTTATGGATGAAGAAACTGAGGCTCAGAAAGGTTAAGTAACTTACTAAGGATACCCAGCTAGTAAGCGAGAGACACATAGTTTGAAACCAGACCATCTGACTATAGAGCCTGTGCTCGTAACCACAGTTAATGGGAAGAGGATAAACCAGTGCTGTCCCTTACATTAAATATTCACCATGGATGATCAATCAGTTACAGACAGTAATGGGTAACTGAGTAGAAATACAAGCAAAGAAGTTGACAGTATCATGATTTGGTTCAAGAAGTCATAATAAGTAAGGATGTGTCTCAGATTTTTTTCAGTCTTTTTACCAGGTTACAAATTTCCAAGAAGGATGATGTGATTCATATGTAAATTATGTGTAATAAAATAGTTGAAGTTCAAAATCCTATTGAGATAACAAAGAGGTTTCTATATTATATTGAAAACTGAGAAATCAGCAACACAGACATTAAGACCCAGATACATAAATGGGGAAAACATATGGACAGACAGTACAAATACAGTTAAGAAATATAGAAAGTTCTGCCTTGTAAGTAATCAAATGCAGATTTAAGTCATAATGTGATATGAGTTTTTCCTAGTAAATTAGCAGGAATTTATAAAATGTTAATACCCAAAGGTGGTACTCTCATTCACTGCCAATGGCTTTTTAAAATACTGTGTTAGCAAAACAAAATAATTCAATCAGTAAATAAACATTCCTCTTTCCTGGCACTAATTTAGTAAATAGGAAATGCATATACTTTTTCTATTATATTGAAAAGCGTATTAAGCTAGCCTGCATTAGACAAAAAAAAAAAAAAAAATTGTATTACTTTTTTTTTTTTCTTGAGAAATGGTCTGGCTGTAGTGACCAGGCTGGAGTATAGTGGCGTGATCTTGGCTCACTGCAGCCTCTGCCTCCTGGGCTCAAGCCATCCTCCCACCTCAGCCTCCCTAGTAGCTGGGACCGTAGGCATGCATCACCATGCCTGGCTAATTTTTGTATTTTTTGTAGAGACGGGGTTTTGCCATGTTGCCCAGATTGGTCTCAAACTTGTTAGCTCAGGCAATCTGCCTGCCTGAGCCTCCCAAAGTGCTGGAATTACAGGTGTGACCCACTGTGCCCGGCCTGTATTAAATACTAAAAAAAAAAAATCACCTACAGAAGAAAATAAATGAACAGCTGTTGAGCAGAAATGTTGATTTAGTATTCTCCTTTAAATTATTAACCATGAGAGATGTATCTTAATTGCTAACCCATTGCAAGCTCAAATTGCATAATCATCTGTCAGTAACCTGATTGTTTATGTATAACCTCCTGGTACATAGGAACATGTGTGTTTTATATATGAGTATTCTTTAGTTTTACTACTGGTTAATTAAACATGGGAAAATCACTTAAGTTTGTTATTTATTCACTGTTACAGATTCCCTGAAATTTTTGGAAATTATTCTTTATTTCAAAAAACTAAAGAATGATGAAATTTTTTAAAGGTGTGATTTTATTGTTTCAAAATTTAGTTTATATTTGTCTACTCTATAGCTGTGACTGGGCAAATAACTCTGTAATTATTTTACAGGTATTCACAGTTTTATATGGAAGATAGCTTTTGCCATTATAATATGTTTAACCATCATTTCTTTGATGGAAAGGTAAGAGCTGTGACCATTATCTCATTGTTCTCTGATTGTGGAATAACAGATTTCAGAGTGCCTCCTTTGTTCTTTTTCTAAATTCCCTCAAGGTCAAATTGTGGCTGTTCTACCATTTACTGATATTTATTT
Source organism: Symphalangus syndactylus (assembly GCF_028878055.3). Classification (NCBI taxonomy): domain Eukaryota; kingdom Metazoa; phylum Chordata; class Mammalia; order Primates; family Hylobatidae; genus Symphalangus; species Symphalangus syndactylus. The sequence continues at coordinate 33,089,207 of NC_072438.2, forward strand.
TTGTTCTTTCACTGTTTATTGAGCACCTAGAGGTGATTTTATTATTCCCTTGTTAAGACTTCTCACTACTTTTTGGATGAAGGCCCACATTCTTAGAAGGCCCGTGGGGCTCTGTGTGATCTGACCCCAATTTCCACTCTAGCCTCCCTTCTCCCTGTTTCCCCTTTGCTGTCTGTGCTCAGGGCACAGGGCTTTCATCTGGAACTGGTTGGACGCCTTTCCACCACAGGGAAGGTCCATGCTGTTCCTGCTGGTTTCTGCTGTCTTTTGCCTTGATAACTTCCACTCATGTTTTAGAACTTTGTTCCAAATCAGTTCTTCCAGCCTCCCCTGACCCCTGCTCCCCAAAGGGTCAAGTTCTCCTTTGTAGACTTACCACACTGTAATTAAATGCATGTGTCAGGGCTGGGAGTGTACGGAAAATCTCTATTCCTTCCTCTCACTTTTTCTGTGAACCTCAAACTGCTCTAAAAAATAAAAGATCTTTTAAAAAAAAAAAAGGACTGCAGCTTAAAAAAAGCTTCTTTCAATATGAGGTTAATAATGTCACTGAGAATAAACAGCACAGTAGAGCTGATACATTTAGTTTGAGCTCTTTGTCAGGCCTATTATAAAATAAAATCTGTAACCAACCAAGTAATCACACCTGCCAGGACGCTGGCCAAAAATATTGTGAAATTATCAAGACATCTTGAAGCATACCCATAAATATATGCATATATATCAATTTTGTAAAAATTGTGAACCATGCTTACTATGTATTGTGCTTTGAGCTATTAACTAATGGTAGGAGGATGAAAACCAAGGAAGACTTTAAAAGTCAGCGTTCAGGAAATGAAAACAAATGTTAAATTGTTGGTTGGGATTGAAAAACGAGTCCCCTGATTTAGTAAGTATAGCACTCCTTCCATTTGGATCAATTTAGCATTGGGATATATATTAATATTTTTCAGCTGTGAAGCCATTAAAACAAGGTATTGAAATAAACAGCAGTTATAATTAGATATATTTCAGCTGTTTCCCAAAGCGTTTATGTGGTTGGTAATCACTAAGAATTGAGAACTGTTGAGGTGAATGTGAAGGAAAGTGGGAGTTGAAAGTCACTTGCCAGTGGATGATGAGGGACTTCTCAGCTGGGACAGTGGCAGTGAGAAAAGGAGAAAAGGAGAGGAAAGAACTGGGTTGTCTAGGCATTCACAGAGGCAGTGAGAAAAGTCCAAGCTGACTTGATAGAATGGCCTGGATTTGTATTTTTTCTTCTAAACAGAGGGAAGTGAAGTTTGGAAAGGTTGAGTTTGTGGGGCTGTGGGGATATCCAGCCTGACTACTTGAAACCACAGGACCTTGATGTCAGGTGGGGTCAGGGCTGTGTCGTAGTAAATGAGGATGTAATCAAGTTTGAATCACTACTTGATGCTACACTAGTGAGTTAGGGTTTTCTTGTTTTTTGTCTGTTTTAATACCATACTATGGTTTTGCTTTTTATTTTGAACAATGAAGACAAAATAAGGATAAAATTAAATACCTAAAGGTTGGCTAACAATTTTTTATATTTTTAAAGAGTAACAGGTAATTAGCCTTTTTCTTCGAAACTCTTTGTAGCTTATAGAAAGTGTACAGCATTACCTTATAAGTTTCTACAGTAATGGTTGGAATAAGCTGCCAAGATGGAGCCCCACTTTATCTTCCCTGAAGAAAAGAGTCATCCAGCTCAGGCTTTCCTTACTCTATATTTCAGCAGCAGCCTCTAAATAGCACTGCAGCTATAGAGATTGATCTGCAGAAACCCATTGTTTTAATGATTTTACTATCTGCCCTTTTTCTACCTACTCCCAGAGTCAAGTTTTTCAATAGAGATTTACCATCCACTAATCAATCACTAAGTATTTAAGTGTCGGCTCAGTGCCTTTGAGGCTGTCCAGGGTGCTTAGGAAAATAGAAGACTCTGCTAGTGCACCTCAGCACTTTGCAGTCCACTAGATTCAAAAGCTGGAGTTCCCCGCATAGGATTTCTCATTGCAAATCATATAGTGATTAAAAAATGTCATCTGCCTTAATGGCAAAGTCAGTTAAAGTATGTAGAGAGGATGGCTAATTAAATTGCCGGGCACTTTTTAAATGATAACTGAGATAAAGGAAAGAGTCAAATTACTGTCAACGTTGTAAGCAAGTGTCTATTTCTCATAGGAGATCAACATTAAGACCATCAGCAGCTTGTGTTGGGCTATGATGCCATTGATTCTTACCTGGAAAAAAAAATCCTTTAAAAATATTTTTAAAGTTAGGTTAGGAGTTAAACATCATTTACTTGTATAATTTCTTTTTTCTACTTTTAACTCTAAGGAGTTTGAAGATTTCAATATCATCATCTGTGCTTTCAGTCCTTGTTCTTGTAAGCAGGTTAAGGAAGTGCCAGACAGCACTTGAAAAATGATTAACCTTCTTGACAAGTCATCCTCTGCTATAGGAGTTCCAGTAGGAAATTAATGGAGACTCTCCTAGGGAAAAAGGTTTTCCTCTTATCAGTGGAGTCTTCTAAATTGATTTAGCAGTAGAACAAAATATATTTTATTATAAAATACATATAGGCTTATTAAAGTTTAAAGTGCCATTAAATTTTAAAATCTCATGTCATTTTGTATACTGTGTTTACTTATTTTTGTAGATGAGTACAGTCACCTCTCCCCACTTGTGGGTTCTGCATCTGTGGGTTCAACCAACTGGAGATCAAAAATATTTAGGAAAAAAAAGAGGATGGTGGTGACTGTACTGAGCATGTACACTTTTTTCTTGTCATTATTCCCTAAACCATAGAGTCTAAGAACTATTTATATATCATTTACATTGTATTAGGTATTATAAGTAATCTAGAGATGATTTAAACTATGTAGGAGGATGTGCATAGGTTATGTGCAATACTACAATATTTTATATCAGGGACTCTAGCACCTGCAGATTTTGGTATATGCGGGGGTCCTGGAACCAGTCCCTCAGGGATACTGAGGGGACTACTTGAAAGCTACTTGCAAGTCAGTTGACTGGAGATACTGTTATATGGTATCTCTTAATAACTTCACTTATAGCAAAACCATTAAATGTCCCTGTTAATGTTTACTTTGCAATTACTAAAAAAGCTTAAATTAACCTTTGAGAAAATGTGTTAATAGCATAGTTTGATGCACCAGATGCGCTTTGTCGTTTGTGAACTTTCATTTTTTATTTCCTTACAGTGCATGTTCAAATATGTCTGCCTGATACTCAAAAACATATGCATGTTTAACTGCTAATTTGTAGCTGTTATTAAACTGAACTCATGGCATTGGACAAACCAGATAGGAAAACAATGTCTTCTTCGTCTTTGTGTCCCTAGTGCTTAGCACCATCCTGGCTTCTGTTTGTTAAATTGAATTTAACATTTCAGATAGTTTTCATGGGTAATGAGTTTCTTTTAGGACACTAAATTTAGCCTTTTAATTTAACCATTTGAAATGTGTAGTCTTCTGATAGTGATGGTGTTTGAATTTGCAATTTTAAAAACCTGCTTATCAAGGAACCCAAAGATAAAATCTTATGGGGGCAAAGAGAGGCTTCAGAATGTCACTGAGGGATGCTGTGGTGGCAAGATGACTTGGTAAAGTTTCCAGTATTAAGAGAGAGACTGAGTCTAATGCATTCTCCTCCAAATAGGATGAAGTGCCTCTCTCTAGTCCTAATTTCGAAATGAATTTTTATTTGTTCCAGACTGCCCTTGAAGTATGCAGAGCATTTTTACAGGAAGATAAAGGCAAAGGAATCATTATGGTGACGGATCCTCCGTTTGGTGGCTTGGTTGAACCTCTGGCTATTACATTCAAAAAGTTAATTGCTATGTGGAAAGAAGGTCAAAGCCAAGGTGTATAATTTATTACTGCAAAATAAACATGTATCTATGTATCTACTTCCTGTCAAATATTAGCTGAGCTCAGTGAATCAGAGCACTGATAGAATATACATGTCTTGAGTTCTCTTTTTAAAAACAGGCTTATTTGATGTTGCAGCAAACTTCATTATCATGATATACTTTGTATTATTCTAATCATGTGGATTTTTTTAATGGCTTATAGGTAAAATACTATGTTTTTGATGGGGATAATGGGACATTATGCAGAACAGCGGTGAACTGCTGTCATTCATTCAGTAAATATTTACTGAGTGGCCACTGTGTGCCAGGCACTGTTTAGGTACTAGGAATGGATTTTTGAACAAAGCCGACACATACCTCTGCCCTGTGGATCATACATTCTCTGTTCCTAAAGCCTGGCCCAGAACACTAAGAGGGCACTCAACCTGAGGTCCAGGGCTCTGCGCTTTGCCAGGATATAAGTTTGGAGGTTAGACATCCCATAGGCTGATTGTGGTTATCACTGACACAGATTCCCAGCCCTATAGGTAGGCTAGTGGCTGGGGGTTATTATTCAGTTTAAAGTGACTTAGGACTTCAAAGTATTTTATGTAATTATCTAATTAGTTGGTACATTCATTTTTTAGAAACATTTTCTAGCTCGCAAGTTGATAAATTTGTTAAGAGTGTCAGGAATTTTGTGATCATGCTTCTCCACTAATAGTGCTTTGGGAGACAGAATGCAAATGAAATATAAAACGTGACTCATATTGTTTAAGTATTTCACTTATTTGCTGTTTTTAAGTCCGCTAATTAGAGTGGATAAAGTCAATGTCATTGGGGAAGCAATAAAGAGCTTTGTGGGCTTGAATTCCTGTTCTGCCACTTACTGGCTGCATTGGACTTGACAGCTTATGGCTTCAGTTTCCCCATCTGTAAAATGGGATGACATCTAATTCTAGGGATTATTGCAAGGAGACAGTACATAGAAAGTACTTACTATAGCTTAGTGTAAGCACTATGATTAGGCTTGCCTCTGATTAAGGCTTTTCAGCCTGTTGGAGTTTTAGCTGTAATACTGCTATAATGAGTACTAGCCTATACTAGGTGCTTTGTAAGTAATAGCTGTGTTCCCTGTCTCTCACAAACACTAATTTTGGTAAAACTGTTTTTAAGAATCTTCCATGATGCAGACAAGGTTGATTCATCCCTGAAAACTAAGATAATGAGTTGTGGCAGAGCTGGGATTCACACCCAGGGCCTACTGCCTTCTAGTCCAGAGGTGCTTCCACTACATCATGACTACCTTTGTGCCTCAAAAGTGGCATTCCTTTTCTATTTTCAACTGTTTAGGTAACATCTTTGCCTTACCTAGACAATAGTAATATACATATAAGGGTTACTTTTACATACTCTTAGTAGCTATATTTCGATATAAAGGAATATGTCCACTGACCTTTGGGAATAGACAGGTTTGAAATGGCACTCTGGTAAACATTTTCTGTTTTTGTATGAGATTTAAATGTGTTGAATCATTGCAATTTCTCATGCTAGCAGAAGTTTTTCTACTGTAGCCTTCTATTTTTTCTTTAATTTACTATTATTTTTTCCTTTTTGTGATCCATTAGATGACAGTCACAAAGAACTACCCATTTTCTGGATTTTCCCCTATTTTTTTGAATCTCGAATTTGTCAGTTTTTTCCAAGCTTCCAGATGCTGGATTACCAGGTAGAGTACATATTCTGTTTTCTGGCATGGTTGGGGAATGGAGATTCTACTTAAATAGATATAAGACTATTCATTGATTTTAGTAAATTAAAATACAATGAGCTGTGTTAAACACTAATATTATACCATATATAGCTCAGTCCAGTGGTTCCTAAATATCAGTAATCCCTAGAGTGCGTGTTGAAAATACAGATTGAGTACCAAAATAAACCCACTAAATCAGAATTAGAGGACAAAGCCCCAAGAAAAAATATCTCACCAAGCTCCTTGGGTGATTCTAAGTGTGCTAGGGTTTAGAGCGGCTGATTTAGTCTTTCATCATCACTAGGAGATTTTGCAGCCCCCCCCACCCCCGGTTCATCATTATGAACGTTCGTTTCCTCTTTTCAGGGGGTATAGAAAAGTAAATCACCTTTCTGGTTGGTGAAATGCCATGCACAATTTACTGCGTCACTCTTGGGATGTCAGGAGTGTCAGAGAAGGCAGAGATGGCTCTGTGTGAATGTGTTGATTCCGGGAGGAAGTTATAGGAGTGAGTAACTTCACAGCGATGACTATGGAATTTTCCCCCTGCGTGAAATGAGAATGAGGCTGCTGTCCACAGCAGCTCCACTTGGTCTTTTAAGTTCATTCTGCTTTAAACTCCACTTTCCTGTATTTTTTTCCCTTGTGTTTGAAGTTAACCCTGTTGTCGCCATCACTGTATATGGTCTTCAGGCAGGTACTGCTTCTTTTTTTTTTTGAGACAGTCTCACTTTGTCACACAGTCTGGAGTGCGGTGGTGCAATCTCGGCTCAGTGCAACCTCTGCTTCCCAGGTTCAAGTGATTCTTCTGCCTTAGCCTCCTGAGTAGCTGGGACTACAAACATGTGCCACCATGCCCACCTAATTTTTTTTCCCTGTGTTTTTAGTAGAGACAGGGTTTTGCCATGTTGGCCAGGCTGGTCTTGAACTCATGGCCTCAAGTGATCTGCCTGCCTCAGCCTCTCAAAGTGCTGGATTATAGGCGTGAGCCATTGTACCCAGCCTGCTTCCTCTTTTTGTAAGAGTTTTCTGTTTGAGTTTTCTGAATAATCGACTAGCCCCTGATTAAGGCAGAGTTTTAGCTGTAAATGTCTTCACTAGCTGTTGCAAGCTAGCACTTGGTTCTAATCTTTCTAATCCTGAAGGCATATACCATTATGAAAATTATTTTAAAATTCTGAAAGAGACAGTGTTACCAAAAATGAGAGTAAAAGACTCTACTTGTGATTCCACCCAAACAGCAGACACTGTACTTTCAAAGTGTTCCCTTCTAATCTTTTTTTAAAAGTACTTTTTACAGGTTTGTAATCATAGAAGACGATGTTGAATTCTGCTTTCTTCACTATGTCTTATAAGTATACATTTTTAAACATAGCTACACAATCTTTATGCTTTAATAACTAAATTATTTCATTTACAGGCTATTATTCCCTTCTTTTTGGACTACAGGTTGTTTTTACCTTTTAAGGTACTATAAATAACACTGCTATAAACACCTTTTATGCATATAATTTTTTCATGTTTTATATAACTTGCTTAAAATAGATTTCCAAAACTGAGATTACTTTATCAAATATAATGGACTTTTTTATGGCTATTACATATCATTAACAGGTTTTGTTCTAAAAGTGTGTAGCACAAGCCATTTTATACTTGACTTCTTGAGCTCTGCTTTGAGCAAAATCTATATCATAAGTCTTCTCAAAGCTCATTTAACTCGTTTTTGGGGCATTAAGTTTTCTGTTTCTTGTCTGAGGGATGCTTCTAGTATTGACATTTGCAACACAGAGGTAGCTGACATATTCTAAAGATGTTAACTACGTAAACGGGTTCTAGTTTTCAGCAGCATCTTCCACCTTTGGCAATGGATAATCATCTAGTGCAATGTTTGGCACACAGTAGGTGCCATGTATATGTCAAATGGATAACTGAGTGAAACAGCATGAACCCTGGAGTCAAAAAGGATCTGAGTTTTAATCCTGGCGCTGGCACTTACTTAACCCCTCTGAAGCTTATCTTACCTGTTAAATGAATATGGCAATAATATATCTGTCTTTTAAGGTTTTAAGGATTTTATGAAATAATGCCTGGAAAGGCTTAGCCCTGTCCTTAACACACAGCAAGTATTAAGTTTAGGTTCTTGCTGTCGGCATTGGCATCACCGTCGCTGTCGTTGTCATCATTCAGATAGTCCCAAGGTAGGGGTAAAACTCTCCCTCAGGTCCTTTTTTGATACATCTGAGAGATTAAAATTGCATAATTGTATAAATTGGTGCAAAAATAATTGCAGTTTTTGCCATTCATTTTCATTCATTCATTCCTTTTAATGGCAAAAACCGCAATTACTTTTGCACCAACCTAATAATTCGTGCCCTTAGAAAACTGTTACATCCATATTTAGAGAGGAGTTTTTTTTTTCCACTATGGGCAAGAGTTTGAAATGGTGAGAGGGCAAAAGAAGACAGATCCAGAATACAGCAGATGACAGAGGCAATTTTGCAGTAACCAGCCGTCACTTGTTAGGCAGTCTGTGTTACTAGGAAAGAACTTTTGGAAATATTAGGGTTACAGTTTTGAGAAATAGTTGCAAGGTCCAAGTGTGGACAATAATTATACACTTCAGTGTATTGATGAAGAAAGGTTCTGATTAGGTCATATGTGTCCGACAGGCTAAAAAGCAGTCTTCTCAATAAAGAGAAAGCCAACCTTTGGAAATTTGTTTTTCCTAATTCCTGCTAAAGGGAAGAACAGTACTGTCCATTACATGCTCATGTTGGAGAAACTGTGCCATATCTCCTCATGTATTTATAAACATTATTTGATTACATTCTTGGACAATTTTTCTATTTTTTGAAAATTTCTCTGGACCTATTATTCCTTTCTGAGCATTTTGCTTTCCTTTTTCTTTTGTTACTTTAACTTCATTAAAAAAATTTTTTTAAATAGAGATGGGATCTCTCTATGTTGTCCAGGCTGGTCTCGAACTCCTGGGCTCAAGCGATCCTCTCACCTCAGCCTCCCAAAGTGCTGGGATTACAGGTGTGAGCCACCATGCCTGGCCTAACTTCATTTTGTGGTACTTTTTTTCTTGTATATTAGCCTTCATTGAATGAAAACTTTGAGTCCCCTCTCCTCCTTCACAGATCTTTTCCCATAGACCTTGATTAGGCCTTTTTTTTTTTTTTTTGGACATCACCTGAGATGATTATAAGCCCCCAAACCACAATGCAGTCAAAAACCCCAAATCACTAAATCTCTTCTTTGGAAATACTTCCCAGGTAAGAGGAAGGCAGAAATGCTGCAAATCTTCATAAAACATAAATTATGTAGACTCTTCAGTAATCAAGCACTTGATGAATACAGAATAAAACAGTCATCAAAGACCTAGAAAACCAAGAATTTTATTAACAACAGATTAGAAAGGAAGGATGTGATGATGAAAAGAAACTGATTTCGAGTCAGAAGTCTGAGTCCTGGCACTGCCTTTTAGAGACCACTTAATCTTGGGAGAAGTCACTTTATCTCTCCAGATTCTGTTTCCTTACCTATAAAATAAAATGATTGAACCAGGAAAGAGATGGCAGATAAGTTTCTCTTTTGGTACTAAGCCTGATAAATTGCTAGTGATTTTCTGGAGAATTTGTTGAGAATACCAGGCTTGGTAGCAAAGAGTAATGTGATTAGTGGTGTCCACCATGGGGGTGGGGTCAGGGAGTGGTGGTGTTCATGTCCTGTATTTTCTGTGTCTGAATTAGATGATCTCACCTCCTTTCCACCTGAGACATTCTGCTCTCTCTTGTATGTATTTAATATGGGACAGTTGTCTGGGGTGTTAAAAATATAGCTCTTTGCTTTTGTCAAAGCTATCCTTTTTAAACCTCAGCCTGTTAGGGCACTATGTTTTTCAAGATTAGTTTCACAGTCAGAAATGAAGATATTTTGGCAGCAATTTCTGGAAAAGTATTGCAAATTAAAAGATGGCTACCAAAATTCTTAAAATTTAATCTGTAATAAACATAAAATATGTAGTGGGTTTGAAGTAAAAAGGGGTATAAGATGTCCACATGTTAATTTCAAATAAGAGCTTATGGGATATGGGGATTGTGACAGACTTTGCTGCTGTGGTAGAAGCTGGTTGCTGGAGCAGAAGAAGGTACTGGGGACCTTTTGTGTGTGCCGAAATCCAATAGAACACAATCCTTAGGGAGTTACAGAAATGCAAGTACTCTGTCTTATTTAATCTTTCTTTCCTGGCCTGATACCTGGAAGATAGTAGGCACAAAATAAATGTTGACATGGATGTCTCGGTCTCCATTTAACTAGTTTCAGTCTCATGTTACAGAAGACATTTGCGTATAGATAAAATTAAAAATTGGGAATTGCAGAGATTTTGTGCTTTCCCTCATTTCTATACAGTACTTCATCACATTAATCAGTTCCATGGGAGAAATTTTCTATTTGAAAATGCCTCTCATCATCATTGTGAGTGAAATGTCAGGGATAATGATGGGAAAATGGTGTATCAGCTCTACTACTAGTGATAGGCAATTTGCAAATTGTGTTTGCTTTACAGCACTTCCATAGGAGGTTTATTTGTGTGGCTGAAGCTATGAAATATGGATATATGTTAGAGGTACATTAATTTACTGTAGCAGCATGCATTTTACATACCATATGTTTATAGTTAATTAGCACAACAAACCCACATTTAAAAATAATAATAATCTCAATTAGGTTATGCAAAATCAAGCAATCAGCCACCTTCCTGACATATACATTCGCTGACTCCTTGGGTAACCATAAAGAAATTGTTCTTTTTTTTCCCTCTCTTCCATCTGCTGTCTAGTATATTGCATAGAATATTCCATGTACTAGATATCTTTCTAAAATATTATTCTCCAACATTTGAAAAGCTTCATATGAATCTCTTGGGAAGAATTTTTTTCTTATGACACTCATAAATGCTCAAAATATCTTTGTTGAGTTTAATAAGGTACTGTATATTTATTGAGTACACAGAGGAGTGCATTAGGGGAAACATTATGAATTTAAATGATTTTAAAAGAAAATGACTTATGGTACTATTTTAAGGTGATTTTGTAGTAAAATCTATTTTTGTATCCTAGCGTCTAATAGATAACATATATTCATAGAATTTTCAAAGTTAGAAACAGGTAACATAGGCTGACTTCCCAACGTAATAATCCTCTCCACTAAATTCATGACCAGCCATCATCCAGCTTCACTTGAATGCTTCCAGTGAGCAGAGGACTACAGCCTTAGAAGGCAATGCAATTTATTTAATAGCTCTAATCGTTAGAAAATTTTCTCATATGGAGATAAAATATGCTCCCCATTAACTTCCAACCATTGGTCCTAGTCCTATTCTCTGAAGCAATAAAGGATAAGTCCAATTGCTATTCCATATGACACCCCTTCAGTTATAGAATAGCTATCAGATCCTCCCAGTCATCTCTTTTCTGGATAAACATCCCCAATTTGTTAAGCTATAAATTCTGTTCATTCCCATTATTTTTCAAAGAAATGAACTAGTTTTATCAACGTCTCTCTTGAAATGTAGTGACTGAACACGGGGCTTCAAATGTGATCTAACCTGACAGTTTCCTTGTTGTGATACTGTACTTCCAAATAGGCCAACTGTGAGTCTGTGCCAGCTTTTACAGTTATGCTGGACTGCAGACCCACCATACTGACAGCCAGAAACCCTTAGGGGCTTTTCCACACTGTCCCTTGGGTCTCCTCATCCTGTGCTACAGTGTACTTAGTTTTTCCCACTGCTGAAGCTTAGCCTTAAACTAGACAGGGCTGGAGAACAAGCCTAGGAATCTCCCCTTAAAGGCCTCTCTTTCCCTTGTCCTCAATTTCTTACATTTTTGTGATTCACTTATTAAATAGCTAGCTTACAAGCCAGTTTTGTTGTAAGTTCTTTTGTATTCTTGTTTATCATAGAAACAATTCAGTACATAACTTATTTGAATGTCAGGCTTACCTGTACTGACCTCATAAAAAACCTCATGGTATTCTCGTGGATAATCTAAAGCAGTGGTTCTCAAACTTTAATGTGCCAGGAGGGCTTGTTAAAACACAGATTGCCGGGCCCTACTCCCAGAGTTTCTGTTTTATTAGGCCCTAGGTGAGGTGAGAATTTGTATTCCTAATAAGATCCCACTTATTGCTGATCCAGACACCACACTTTGAGAGCTACTGATGTAAAGAAAGATGGATTTATTGGTCAGGTGGATTCATAGCAGTCTTAAAACAAAATTGAGAATGCTCGTGGATAATAGGTTGGAGGAGGAGACTGAAGTAAGAAGCTAATAGAAGTCATGCTTGTTCACTTTGGTTTGCTTTCAAGATAATCTGCTGAAACTAAAAGTTGAATTAAGGACCTTGAGGAGAGAGGTACATGTTTGAAATAGTCACTGTGGGGAGAACAACTATAATTGTGAACCTGTGTCTTCATCTCCATTTTTTACCTTATGCCAGGCCTTGAATAGTGTTTTACAAACATTATCTCATTTAACCTTCACAGCAACTTTAAGTATCGGTACCCTCTTCTTACGTAAGATGACACAGAGCAAATTTCACACACAAAATGGGAAACCCTGACCAAATGAGCACACATCTTCAAAGGCTGAATTTTTAATGCCAAAAGCTAAGTTCTTGAATACATAATAGACTTTCTTGTAAAGTCTGTTGTATTAGATAAAATATTAGAGTTGTTCCTTTAATACTAGACAATGTGAATTTGTCATAACAAATCTTTTTAATAATGAAATTTTACTGCTACAGAAGCTGTTGGTTAATAAGCGAACTCTTGCTCTTAAGAATTTCTTGTTAAATACTATAAGAGAGATGGCTGTGTTTTAGTCAGGGGTAGGCCAAGTCAGCTTTCCAGCCGCAGCATGACTCAGCGGGTTTGGAGCACAGGTGCACAACTCTGCACATTATGTAACCACACCGCGGGTGCATTAGGTGATCACTCGTGAGCTCGTGCTTGGCTTGGAGCCACTATTAGTCTGTAAAAGGTATAATTACTCTGCTAACGCTGTACATATGGCCTGTGCCTGGGTTGGCTCATGCCCGGGCTCACTTGCACCCAGAGAGAGAGTAAAGCCATGTTGAAACTGTCTACAATTCCTCGAGTCTTTTTCCAGTTACCCGCCACTGGTCTACCCACTCCCCTTGGTCCTCTGCTTGGGCTGAAACCTGACACTTGGCGTGACAATTGACATCACGAACAGGATACCAAGGAGAGTGAGCCTTCATTCCCTGGTGATTCTGGGTCAGCCATATGTCCACAACATGGGTTGTGGTGCCCAGTGTCAGCTGTACTGCTTGGATGGGCTCCAGTGGAAACCTGGGCAGCAGTAGATGGGTCCCCTGCGAGCATGGAGAAGGCACTGAAGCAGCTAGAAATGCAGAGCACTGAGAAGGAATGAGCTTTTGCCAGCAGAGTTGGATGGGCATTTTTGACTGTGCTACGAGAAGTACACACCCAGTCCCTGAGGGATGCAGTAGAGGTAAGGGCCCACCAGGTACAGATGGGGCACCTGGAGGCCTGGCTACACAGCTCAGAAAAAGAGTTAGAAGCTGCCATGAATGGGGACCTCCAGGCATAGGCGGGGCATCTGGAGGCCCGGCTACAGAGCTTGAAAAGGAATTAGAGGCTGCTCTGGATGCAGGCCTGGGTCTGTTGTCTTGGCCAGAGACCCCCACCTGGTCTGATACCAAGGAGGCTGTTGGCAGGATCAAGGGGTCCATGCCACGAAGAAGGGAAAGATGCCCCACCTGCAGGGGAGCCCTCAATGGGAGAAAAGGGGGTCCCAATGAGTGACACGCTCACAGATGTGGATAGATTTGATTTTGGCCAGGGTCAACCAAGAGAAAATTGATAAGCAGCCCAGTGAACTTTGTGGAGACAGTTGTTTCCAGAGCAACAATTCCAGAAAATACCCAAGCAGGAGAAGAGTGTTTCTGCGTGACCTGGTCCCACCCTGGCACTCCAGCCCAAAGACTATGTGCTGCAGCCAGGCGGGGTTGTAAAGTCTTTTCTGTTTGATGAGGGAACTGGCCAAAGTGCCCCTCCCGAGGAGGCCACATGTGCAATTAGCAATCCACTGGTCTCCCACCAATGTACAGAAAGTGCTGGTGCTGGTAGACACTAGCGCAGATATTTTACATGACTTGGCAGCTGTGCCGTCTATCACGGACTTGATGGACCACTTGATGGAACTGGGACAGTATCACTATATAGTGGACTTGGCTAATGCATTCTTTTCCAGAGAGCCAGGAACAGTTTGCCTTCATGGGAGGATGACAATGGACTTTCACAGTGTTGCCGCAGGGCTTTTTGCATAGCCCCACCATTAGCCATGGTCTTGTTAATGATATGCTAACCTCTGATTCTCTTGCAGATTTAGGAGCGGCAACACTCCCCTTGCCTAGAATTAAGATGGTGCGACTGAGACCGCCTTCCTTGCAGCCAAGTGGGCCATTTAGCGAGCATAAGCCCTATAGGTAGTTGACCGGGGCGCCCATTTGAGCTGAATGTACATGTGACCACAGATAGTTTTGGCTGGGGCCAATAGCAGTGCATAGAGCACTTGAGAACACCAATGGGCTTTTGGTCCCAGCTGTGGAAGGGAGCTGAGCCCCGTTGTTCATTGATAAAGAAGCAGTTCGTAACTCATATGCTGCCCTTCAGATTCACGAGAGCATGGCAGGACAGGCGTACGACTTGCCTGATAGTGTGATGGGTGTGTTCTGGATAACAATCCCCCAAACTGGGACAGCGCAGACATCCACTTTGGCAAAGTGGGGCACCTACTGGGAGCAGCAGAGTATGCTGAGTGCAAGTCCCTTAGCAGCAGAGCTGTAAGAGGTCATGGGACCTGTAGTCCTAATGCAAGATAAGGCCATGGTGCCCGAAGCAACCCTACACCTTGAGCCGTTGCTGTTTAAGGAGGGGCATCCCCCCATTCCTGATGGGGGGGCATGATACACAGATGAGTTTAGCCAAGGTGCTGCTGCTGCCTATAGACTACTGTTGCAGTCCAACCTAGTACTGATACCATATGGTTTGAAATGGGGCATGGGCAAAGTAGCCAATGGGCTGAACTTAGAGCACTGTGGATGGTGATCACCAAGGAGGTGACACCTATGGTAAACTGTACTGATACCTGGGTGGTCTGTCAAGGGTTAACCTTGTGGTTAACTACCTAGAAGTTACAAAGGTGACTAGTTGGTCACCAGCCCCTGTGGGGCCAGGCCATGTGGCAAGACCCTATAGGAGGAAGGATGACCTCCTCCGACCAAGTATGGGGACAAAAGGTAATCTGTTGTTGCCTGCCCCAACGCCTTTAAAGATAGGGGAACAAAAAGCCGGCTTAATGTATAAAGCAACATTGGGGTAACGTCACCATGAGGTGGTTGCCTGCCATAAGCTGGAGCTGTTGCTTTCTGTGTTGTTGTGTGTTATGAATTCAGGGCTCCACCCTATGGGCACGTGTCCCTGCCCAGAGGACAGCCTTGGCCAAGGAGGTGGAGTGTAAGAGAGATGGCTGCGCTTTAGTCAGGAGTAGGCCGAGGTGGCTTTCTGGCACAGCGTGACTTCGCAGGCTTGGAGCGCAGTCGCACAACTCCACACGTTATGTAACCACGCCATGCGAGGCTCATTAGGTGATCACCCACAGGAGCTCGTGCTTGGCTTGGAGCCATTGTTGTCTGTAAAAGGTATAATTACCTGCTCGCTGTACATATGGCCTGCACCCAGGTCGGCTTGCACCCACAGCTTGCGCCCAGTCTCGCTCATGCCCAGAGAGAGAGTAAAAGCCATGTCGAAACTGTCTATGATCCTTGAGTGTTATTCCAGCTACCCACCACTGGTCCACCCACTCCCCTCAGTCCTCAGCTTGGACTGGAACCTGACATTTGGCATGACAAATACTTTAACGCATATATTGGCATCAGTTTGTTCATTTATTGGTTAAGGAATCTTAATGTTGACTAATTTGAGTAAATTTTCTTTCTGCTCTAATTTTTAACTTTCTAGGTAGATTATGATAATCATGCACTTTATAAACATGGAAAGACAGGTCGAAAACAGTCTCCTGTGCGTATTTTCACCAACATTCCGCCCAACAAAATAATCCTTCCTACTGAAGAAGGGTACAGGTAAGATCACAGTGGAACTTTGAAGTACACAAGTCACTGAATATAAAGTTACATATGTCTATCAGTCAAATGCTTTCAGTATTGAATCATGTTATTCTTTTATTACTTTTAAATTAGGTCCATAATTTCATACTTAATTGAATTCAGATTGCACCCAGTTTTTGTAATGAGTGCTTTGTAAAGTTTTATCTACTCTAAATCTCAAGAAATGTATGCAGCTGATTTCTCTGTCCTTTACTCTGTAGATTTTGTTCTCTGTGTCAACGATATGTTTCTCTAGAGAATCAACACTGTGAGCACTGTAATTCTTGCACATCCAAGGTATGGTGTTCTTATAGAATGTATTTTTATTTAGATATATTCATTTTATTTTAGTTTACTAGTTTTATTACTTTTTCAATGTTATTTTGTTAATATGATTTGTATTAATATGTATTATTTATTAATTATGCTATAATACAGTATTTTAAATTATAGAGTACAGCAGGCTTTTAAAAATACTTAACTGCCTTCATCATCACCAACAGTTATTTGAATTCATCTTCAAATGGTACTGTGTGACTGCTAAAATTATCAGTGTTTCAAATAAGGCATTAAATGAATGCTCAATTATGTGTACGTTGAGGGCAAAATTATGGTGTTTCAAATAAGGCATTGATGTATTAGGTACCATCATCATTCTGATGAAATAATTAATAACATGTACTGTGCACTTTTAATATGCCAGACACTTTCCTAAGAGCTTTACATGGATTAACTCATTTAATCCTCACAACAGCCTTATTAGGTACAGTTACTCCTTGATTTTTTACAGATGAAGGACTGCAAAGGGACATCCTCCTATTTATTTATTTAGGTATTATTTTTTCTTAATAGACTTGGTTCTTTAAAGCAGTTTTAGGTTCACAGCAAAATCGAGCAGAAGGTACAGAGATTCCCCCTATGTCCCCTGCCCCGACACATGCACATTCTCCCCAGCTAGCAGCATCTTCCACCAGAGGGGTGCATTTGTTACAACTGATGGACCTGTGTTGACACATCATTAACACCCTGAGCCCATAGTTGACATTAGGTTCACTCTTGGTGTTTTACATTCTATGGGTTTGAAAAATGTATAATGACATGTTTTCCATGTTTTCACCATTACAGTGTCATACAGAGTGGTTTCACTGTTTTCACTAAAAATCTTTTGTGTTCCACCTATTCATCCTTCTTCCTGAAGGGTGTCTCTGGCTACTACTATCTTTTTACTGTCTCTGTAGTTTTTCCTTTTCCAGAATATCACACAGTTGGAATCATATAGTATATAGCCTTTCAGATTGGCTTCTTTCACTTAGTAATAGGCACTAAAGGTTCCTTCATGTCTTTTCATGGTTTGATAGCTGATTTTATGTTAGCTCTGAATGATATTCATTTGATGTACCACAACTTGTTTACTCATTCACCTACTGAAGGACATCTTGGTTGTTTCCAAGTTTTGGCAATTATAAATAAACCATCTAATTTTTTAGGAAGGCAGGGTGACCCTTAAGTTGTTTTGTTTATTTTAACTAAATCTGGTCAGAAAGGGCCTGTGAAGTTTAGTTTGGCTCATAAACACAAATTATTCTCCAAAGAAGAGGCTACATTTATATAAACATTAGAAAGCACATTTTTCATGATTATATAATGGTATTACTGGTTATACTTGTTTTTAACAATGTTAATATATCTGATTGTTTATATTTAGTTTTTAGTAGTTGAGACATGATGTGTATTCTTCATTTTAAAAAAATTATGCCCAGATTGCATAGTTTAAAGTTGAGGAAAACGAACTTATTATTTAGAGATGCACACAAAGGTGCTAAAAGGAAGGAAGAGCTAGGAAATGACAATCACACAAACTAAAGAGGTGTTATTTGGAGGGGAAGGGAGGGATGCTGTGACTTAGTAGGGGCATGGGGCAGTTTCCAGAGGGCTGGTGGTATTTTTTCTTGACCTGGTGGGTTTTATCCGTGTTTGCTTTACAATGCTCATTAAATTGGATATATTTTATGCACTTTTCTAGATATTTTTATTTCATAGTTTTAAAATTAATCAAACAGTAACCTGTAATCTATCTTTCTAAATTATGTAAAGTTCTCAAATATGAATTTCATTAAGGATTATGCACTATAGACACATAAAATTATGAATCATTAATTCTCTTGAAATTTTCATTTGAGTCCTTCTTTGTGCAGATTGGGTTGCTTGAACTGGAGTGGATTTTCAAGATCATTTAGATAAATCTCCTAGTTTTACAGTTAAGGAAATTGAGGCCCATCAAGGAGGCATTTGAGTTGAGTGGAGAAATGCATAAATTAAAATCAAAGTATTTAATTGTGAAGCCCAGAAAAGGCAGAAATAAGGAATGAATAATTTACACAGATTTTAATAAGACATTTTAATTTTTAATTGTAGAACTTGATTTTTAATAACAAATTAATTATAATTTAAAAATTGTTTTTTTTTGGTAGGATGGCAGGAAATGGAACCATTGCTTTCTCTGTAAAAAGTGTGTAAAGCCTTGTAAGTATTGAGACTTAGTGTTTGAGATCCTATGAACACATTTTAGAGTTTTTCTCAATCTAAATAGATTTTTCATTGGATTTATAAATGAAAAAATAATCAGCATAGAGACTTGTAATTTATTTCCTTTTTAATTTTATAGTTATCAACATGTGTGTTCTGCCTTGTTCCGCCTTGCACGAGAGATGATTGCTAACCTGTTTCAGTGTGGCATTTGGTTTGACTTATTTTAATAAGGCATTGTGTCACTCAGCCAGCCTCCATTGTGACAGTGGCTGTCAGCTCATAACTCATTGGAGAAGGGCTGAATTTGTTGCATGTAACAGAAAGAAGTTAGCTAGTTAATGTGGAATTCCAACCTCTTCTCCCTGGTCTCTTTAGCCAAACTAAAACTAGCTGTGCAAACTGGCCACAATACTTCAAGTAAACACTGTTCGTATATCCTACCCTAAAAGTCAATAAGATGAAAAATTACGTTACATGAACTTTTAAAACTTAATTTTTATTTTACAGCCTGGATCCACTGTAGCATTTGCAATTACTGTGCTGTTCCAGATCATTCTTGCGAGGGCCCCAAAGATGGCTGCTTTATTTGTGGTGAATTGGATCATAAACGCAGTATTTGCCCTAACATTGCTACATCTAAAAGAGCTAACAAGTCAGTCGAATACTTTACTAGAAAAATGTATTCCATCTGTGTTTTATACAGGATAATCCACAAAAGCATGCAACATTCAGAGGATCTTGAAGTGCCAAGTTAATTGTCACTTTCACTATTTAGTACTGGCTGCATAGATGGATGGAGGGAGGAGAGGAAGATGATTCAAAGAACTTGCTTTCAAAGAGCTTACAGTTCTACAGCTTAGAGATGAAAATAACCAAAATATGAGGTAGAAAGTGGTTAACTTTACCTCTCTTTGGCTTTACGTCTCATGTGTAAAGTTATAGGGGGTGACAGTTCATGCTTTATTGAAGGACATGATATTTAAGTCAGGCTTTGAGGGACAGATCAGATATAGACACATGATGGCAGGAAAGGCTGGAGAAGGCATTTCAGATTGAATAGCAAGTAATTCCACAGTAGGCAAATTGTAAGAAAGCTATTTCTTTGTATCAAATTTTAAGAAAAATATTTAGACATGCATAATGCTTAAATATTTGAAATTTTTATTACTTTTTTTCTGTGATTATTTTCACATCTCTCACCAATATTTGATTACAGCTATAGATTACAACTCAGAGTATGGGGATACCAATGACAATAGCTTATTTAGAAGAAGCATTGCTTCTGGAATAGTTATCCCCAAAACAAAACAAAAAGAGAAAAACATTGCTATTTTAACCGAGCTAATTTGAATGATTATACTTTTTTCCTAACTAAAAGGGATGATAGTGATTAAGTCCTTTTCCTTTATTGCTAAGAAAACTAATGTTACACAGTTATTAATTGGAGATTACCAGATAGCTAAATTTGACATTATATGAAATTATATGACATTATATGAAATTATATGAAAGTTCAGATTGGGCTACCATATGACTATGACTTGTAATTTAAAAAATTAATTTATATTAGAAATATCTGATAGTTTAATAATTATTTATGATAATGTTAGAATTGTTTCCCCTGTGTTTTATTTATTTGTGGTCAGTGAAAATTTTTTTTTCCATTGTCATCTAGCCACTTGAATTCTGGCTACTGTTACAACTGCCTCGTTCATACATTTACTCTACTTTAAATAATTATTTCCACTGAGTAATCCAGGATAAAGTAGAGTTTTAAAAATTTAATTAAAGGAGCTTATTGAAGAATCTTTTTTTTTTTTTTTTTTTAAGATGGAGTCTCGCTGTGTGGCCCAGGCTGGAATGCAGTGGCGTGATCTCGGCTCACTGCAAGCACCGCCTCCCGGGTTCACGCCTTTCTCCTGCCTCAGACTCCCTAGTAGCTGGGACTACAGGTGCCCGCCATCATGCCCGGCTTATTTTTTGAATTTTTTAGCAGAGACGGGGTTTCACTGTGTTAGCCAGGATGGTCTCGATCTCCTGACCTCGTGATCCGCCTGCCTCGGCCTCCCAAAGTGCTGGGATTACAGGCGTGAGCCACCGCGCCCAGCCTGAAGAATCTGATAAAATATTTTCCTTAGAATAAACCTTCAAAAATTGAATACAACCTCATAATCATATTAGTCTGGGATTGCTGTACCATTGTCAGGGTGATTCTGGGTGGTAGTCAGTAACATGCTCAGCCTTTAATTCTGTGAACTTACATAGAAACTGAATTTGCATTTTGATACTCTATTGTAGGCCCTTCATTGCTTCCTAAATAGCCTCAGCTAGTCTGTTTGGCACTAATATACTATTTCATTAGGGGAAATCATCTAGTATCTTTCAGGACTAGATCTTATCAAGTTTAATTCCAAGAGCAAATCCTTTGAGATGTGGATGCCTGATAATTCTTAAATAATGTTACTTTTTTTCTCAGAGAAGACCCCTAAACTCCTGTTAATAGTTACTGCTTTCAAAAAAAAAAATAATGAAATTGACAACAAAATTATTTTTTTCTTTACAATAGTGAAAAATAACAGCCTTTTTAGCATACGTGACATAAAAGGTCTTTCCATCTCATGCTTTTTACAGCTGTCTTATATTAATTTGTTTTTCCTTGGTGTTAATTTTTCTTTAGTTGCTAACTGGAATGATGCTGGCTCCCTCTTGTGGTTAAAGCTCATTTTCTCAGTTACATAAATACCTATAATTTAAAGGACAAATACTAGGTCAATTTAATTTTAAGACAAAATAAAGCTGACTTACAGTCAGTTCATCACCATTCAAAAACTTTATCTCTGGAAAGTTTTGTATATTCATATTACAAATGAATATTTTCAAATATTTTCCTCCTGTTTTTGTTTACCGTATCCCCTAGTGACATGGCTTCATTGACTTTGCCATTAGAGATTATACTATATTTCATTAAGTTTCCTAAATCATCACTTATCAAGAAATTATCCTACTTTAAAAAAGTGGGGAAATAGATTTATATAGTATGCACGAATCAGTATAATACTATAAAGATGATTTTTTTGGTTTTAGCTTTCAATCCTACTCCTTCTGTAGACTGTTCTATTTTGAACTGATAAAGTATCCCTAGTCCATAGTGCAAGATCTAAATATGAAAATATTTAAAGTTGTCAAGCAAAATTCTGCATAATAGTCATGTGGAACTAATAATAGCTAATATTTATTGAGTGATTATTATATGGTTAGCAGTTTGCATATATAAATAATTTAAAGTAGAGTATATAGTAGAGCAGAGATCCTGGAATCAAGCTGGTTTTGCAAGTTCCTCATGGGATGCTCATTGATTTCATAGCCTTTTCACCTAAAAAAGTAGGGATAGAGAGGGGGTGACTATCCCCCTTATCTCTGTCTCCCAGCTCCTTGAAGTCAAAGATTATGCCCATTCGGTTTTGTATTCTCAACAGGTAATATATGCTGAGTAAACAAAAAGTGAGGTATAAATTGAACCCATTAGGAGATACATTGTTTATGAAGCTCTTTTCCCAGGTTTATTCCTGACAAGATCAAGAATAAGCTTTTCCTATGGAGAAGCTTATGAGAGGTGAACCTAACAATTGATACGGCTGGGTAATCAGAGGAAGAGTCCTGGTTTGGCATTGCTGTAGCTCTGGCCCCTTCCTTGGTTCTCGATATGTTGAGTGTCATGGCATGATTCTGCTAGCCTGGAGAAGTGAATGGATGGGCCAGTAATTTTCTCAGCCACAGGTCGCCTGTAACTTAGTGTGGAGAACACCAGAAACAAAAAATCTGTTTTGTCTGGTTTGGTTCAGTGTTTTTAGAGGGTGAGTTCCAGCTTGTTTATTTTGAAGCTAATCTTCAAGATAAGGACCACAAAATGCTGATAACCCTGCGTGGCACTTGTCAGGACTTTTACATCCGCTGAGGAAAGGAAAATCTGTAGGACTTAGGAAACAGGCCCTTTCGAGGCTTCTCAGTTTTTTCCATTGTGCCGTTTCATTTTTCTATCTCTGCTTCCTGCCCCATGTATCAGCTCCTCTCCAAAAAAAAAAACAGAATTCAAGAATTTGGAGATTGAAGTGCTGAGTTGAGCAATACAGATGTACAAAAAACTTTTTTAAAAAGTCCAATCTCACTGGCTTTGTGTTTACCTCTGTGGTGTGTTTGCCCCGGACAGCTTGTTCTGAATCCAAAGTAACCATCTTTTAAAGAATTTTTTTTTCTCAGACATTTTGCTTGGTCAGGCCTCTGACTCTTTCCTTGTTGTTATGGTTAGGAGACTGAGGATTTATGCTTGCAATACAGTAGATTCTTTCCCTTCTTCTATTTTCTTATTTGGTTAGCTAGTTAATTAAACTTCAACATAATTACATAATTCACTGTGCTCATTCTGTGAAATAATTTAGCACCTTGTTTTCCAGAGCTGTCAGAAAGCAGAAGCAAAGAAAAAGTAATAAGATGAAAATGGAGACCACAAAAGGACAATCCATGAATCATACATCTGCTACAAGGAGAAAGAAAAGGAGGGAAAGAGCCCATCAATATCTTGGCTCTTAAATGTCCAGTGACTGCAGAATAAGAAAGATTTATGGTCCAACCTTTGATGCCATTTTCTGAAAGTGCCACACTGGACTTAAATTCAGCTGCTTCCAGAGGTGTGCACCTTTCTGAGCTAGATAACAGGCAGGTGGCATTTGCTGGCTTACAGTCCCTTATCTGCCTCTCTGGAGACTTGGGGAGTTGTTCCATCTTCAGCCAGTTTACTAGTTCTTTCAGCATTCATTTTTCCTCACTTTAAGTCTCTCCCAGTCACATTGTTCTATTTTTATTTATTTATTTTTTTTGAGATGGAGTCTTGCTCTGTCTCCCAGGCCAGAGTGCAATGGCACGACCTCAGCTCACTGCAACCTCTGCCTCCCGAGTTCAAGCAATTCTCCTGCCTTAGCCTCCTGAGTAGCTGGAATTACAGGCACACGCCACCATGACTGGCTAATTTTTATATTTTTAGTAGAGATGGGGTTTCACCATGTTGGCCAGGCTGGTCTCGAACTCCTGGCCTCAAGTGAGCTGCCGGCCTTGGCCTCCCAAAGTGCTGGGATTACAGGCATGAGCCATCTCACCCAGCTCCGGTTACATTATTCTAGCCTCTTTTATCCAAAAAATGGGCAGACAGCATTCTTTTGCCGAAGATGTCAGAAGAAAATGAAAGTGAAAACCTATGCAGTTTGTTTACCTTGAACATAAAAGTATGTTAATTTAAATAGGAAAATATTTTATGTTAAATATGAAACAATAGTTTAAACCCCACTTGAAAAGAAAAGTACAGTGTACAATTATTTTTAGACTGAATTTGGAGATGATGGAAAGAGTTTTTACAAAGGCACTGTTTAGATATACAGATTGTAATTATAATTACATTATTATTAAATATTTATTCTCCAAGTACTTTTTGCAGTTGTCCTCTGATGGTCTAGAATCACTTAAATGCTTGTTGAATGAGTGAGATGTTTAGAACTACGACTTGCTCTGTCATTCCAGTGTGTTTTAACCTATGCCGTAAGTTTCTGTCTTTGTAAAAGTAGTTCGTAGCAGAAGCCAGGATAGTTTGGTAATTAAACTCCCAAACTAAACTCATTCCTACCCTTAACATTTCCTGGCTGTATGATCTTGGCCAGGTCATTCTCTCTCTAAAAGCCCTGGTTTCTTCATTATTATCATTATTATAATGGGGAGAATAACAGCTATACCTGAGGTTTGTTTTGTGATTAAATTAAATGAGACCCAAGTGCTTGGCTCTCAGTTCTCCTCTGTCATTGGTGTGTTAGATTAACAATGAAGATTGTTACTGGGTCTAATGGTAATTATCTTTTGGCCCGATAACAAAGCATTGAAGGCAGTAATTTGAACTCCCAGAACAAACAGTCCATCTCCCCATTTCTCTGCTAGTTATTGTCTCCTTAAGACTGAATTGTTTTGAATGACTTATATTTGCATAATGACTTTTCTCTTGTTTCCAAACAACTGCTGTAGAGCAGATTTGAAGGCATCTTTGTTTGGGGTTAGGCAGAGCCCTGTAAGTAAGGGTGGAGGAACTGCACTCTATCTGGTATTTAAATTCCAGGTAAGTTAGGACTGATGCCTGGTGTAGAATGCTCAAGTGTGGCCCAGATGAGTGTGGCAGTGGTGTACATCAGTTGACATCAAAAGATGAGTTATACCCCTGGACTTCATAAGCATCAGAAAGCTCTTCTCCCCTTTGTTACATGGAGGGCTATGATAGGAGGGGCACATTTGGAGGTGACTGGGTGAGAATGAAGTTTGTAAAACCATTGTGAGAGTTCCCCTCTCTGATTCAAGCAAGGATAGGGACATTGCCTGACTTTATGGTGCTCACCATTCCATGATAAAATCTGTTGAAATCTCCTCTGAAACGAAGACACCTGAGGGACTATGACTACTGAAAAATTGGGTTCTGAAGGCCAACAGTTATTCTCATCACTATATTGCCTTAATTTTAAGATACCATCAATTATAAAATACAACATTGATTTTATCATAGCTTTTCAGGGGGAGAAGAGAAGTAATACTTCATTAATTTTTAGATTATCTGATTTCAGAAATACTGAAATGCAAAAAAATCTTAGAATTGAGGAAATAGTTATAATCAGGAATAATGTACTTATTTATTTTGAGACCGAGTCTTGCTCTGTTGGACAGGCTGGAATGCAGTGGCGGGATCTCGGCTCACTGCAACCTCTGCCTCCCAGGTTCAAGTGATTCTCGTGCCTCAGCCTCCCGAGTAGCTGGGATTACGGGTGTGTGCCACCACACCTGGCTAATTTTTGTATTTTTTGTAGAGACTGGGTTTCGCCATGTTGGCCAGGCGAGTCTCGAACTCCTCATCTCAGGTGATCTGCCCGCCTCAGCTTCCCAAAGTGCTGAGATTACAGACGTGAGCCACCACACCCAGCCAGGAATAATGTACTTTAAAACTTTATTACTGTCTTAGAAAGTTAAAAATAGGAAATTTGGCGATTTTACACTTACATTCAATTAATACTAATTTTAAGGACTTAATCTCTATTCCTTTTTCAGAGAATAAACTAACTGGTAGGCTGTAAAAATGTGTCTCTGGGAGGTAGAATGTGAAGCGGGATGAGGTCATTTATTCTTAATAGAAATCTGAACATCTGAACATTAAGATACCTTCTCAAAATAGCAATAGAAGAAAATCCCTGAAATTTGACAGATAACATTTTCTAAGCTTTTTAAAAGGACACTTTTAATAAATACAGCTAAATTTCATTCTTCTTCTTATATCATGAAACTTAATGAGAAACAGTCTTTTTGTAGGCCGGATTTCATGTTTTTTCCTACGTTAGTCCAGTACCTAGATGAGTTTATTACTCCATATTCCCCATTCTTTTCATCTGATACTGTTCTTTCTGCTTGGAATATGTCCCTCCATGTGGCCACTCCGTTCTCTTTTGGGAATCTTCCACAAGTCCCTGATACTGAAACCTTCTTTGGCCCCTTGACGTTCGATACCACATTTAAGGCCTTTCACATATTATTCTGTGATTATTTTTACAGATTTTATTTCCCTCAAGGATTTAGGTCTCTTAATGTCAGCACCCATTTCATCTGCTCTTGTGTATCTTGTGCCTTTTTGGTGCTCAATAAAAATTTGATGTAAGAATGGAATTTTCTAGAGGCTTTGAAGTGGTAGGCATGCCTGAAATACGGTCTGGACCCACTCTATTATGTTTCTTCTAGGGACTGAAAAAGGAAACAGATTTGTATTAGGAGGGACTTAGAGTCAATATGAGGACCACCCTAACATTGAAGTTTTAAATGTGGGGATGTGCTGTGTGAAGAAGATTAGTAGCCTTGTAGCAGGACAAGCCATGGACAAAACCCCACAGACACCGAGATAGTGAAGGAAGTAGCTTTTAATCAGTTGGAAGCATCGGCAGTCTAGTGTCTTAAAATCCGAGTTTGCTGAGTGCACAATTTCTGTCCCTTTTAAGGGCTCACAACACTAAAGATTTTACATGACAAAGCCATGATCGATAGAGCAATCCAGGGGGTATGTGACAGGGGCTGCGTGCACCGGTAATCAGAGTGAAACAGAACAGAACGAGAAGTTTCACAATGTCCTTCCATACAATGTCTGGAATCTACGGATAACATCGGTTGCTAGGTCGTGGGGTGAATTTTAACTATCAGGCTAAGGTCAGGCAGGCCCAGGCCTGGTTTTGGGTCTGGTACCTGGCACCCGGCTGCCTGCCTTTGGTTTTGCTTCCTTGTTTCTTCTTAAAACAGGTACTGAGCATAAAACAATATAGAACAATAGGGGGGGATCTCTTTCTCTCTTCTGTCAGCTTTATCTGCAAGACCCCTTCAAAGTAATCGGCAAAATACTAGGCATCTGGGAGAAGTTTGACTAATCTTGAAATATAAAATCACAACCTACAAAGGGTCCTGGTTGGCTGCCACTGCCTTCACAGTGTCCCTGTTGATCTCTCCACTGGAGCAGTACATCTGTTGACAGAGAAATAAAAATGTGTGTGTCTGTGTGTTGTTTTTATATTTCTTTTATGGTACTTAAATCATGCCCTGTATAAGAATGACTTTATATACTTGTTTAGCCCTGTACAGATTAGAAGCTCATTGATGGCAGTGCCTGTGGACATCATTGTGTTTGCTTACTAGGCACGTGCCTGTTCTACGGTGATTTGCCAGCCGCATCACCAGCCGCATCACCTGTGACCTCAGGTAAAGGGAAGCAGGCAGCCAGGCTAACACATTTCTTCACCCTCTAGGTAGTAGGTGCTCATAAATACCAACTGAGTGAATGGAAATGCCATTTAATATACCGCTTTATGCCTCACACCCTAACTATGCTATGTAAGAAGCAGATACACTTCAAGCTCTCTAGGTAGGACAGCTTCCACAAATCTAAAGGAAAATCCAGTTTTACTTATTTGATGTGATTTTAATTGGACCATGAGGACCTGGGTTGAAATTGAGGGTCAACTAAGAAGGTCATTGCAATAAAATAAAGATAAGATCTCTGCTATTTGATTTCAGGCAATTTAGTATAAATGTTAACTCAGCAAGATGAGGCTTTTAATAGCACCAACATTGAGCAACAAGATCTCAGAGCTCTGAGAGGCTGAGTTTTATCCCAGTTGTCTTTGGCGGAACAATTAGTTACAAGATCCCTGGTTTAGCTGCTTGATACCACTGGATACTAGAAGAGGTGAAACAGCTGGTGATCTCTAAGATGGTAGGCCTGAATAGATGGGTCAGTTTCTTCATCTGCAAGTGTGGAGAGGAGGAGTGGGAGAACACTAGAGGAAGTCAGCCCAAACATTCCACATGCTTAAAGAAGACAGGCCAGGTGCGGTGGCTCACACCTGTAATCCCAGCACTTTGAGAGGCCAAGGGTGGGGGGGGGGGTGGATCACCTGAGGTCAGGAGTTCGAGACCAGCCTGGCCAACATGGTGAAACCCCCGTTTCTACTAAAAATACAAAAAATTAGCTGGGCATGGTGGCGGGTGCCTGTAATCCCAGCTACCCGGGGCAGGAGAATCACTTGAACCCGGGAGGCAGAGGTTGCAGTGAGCCAAGCTCACGCCATTGCACTCCAGCCTGGGCTACAAGAGCGAGACTGTCTCAAACAAAAAAACCAGAGGAAAACAAAGGTTGCTGCCTGTTAACTTTACAGTTAATACATGAGCCAGGTAAATCAAGGAAAAATAAAAGCATCTCTAACCCTACCACCCAGAGATAATCACTATTATAACTTCCCTGTCTACTCTTCCAAAGATAGGTTCTTGCATAAATAGGTTTACAGACACATGCAAAAATTTCCTTCAAGAAAATGGAATTTTAAGTACATACTGTTTTATGACCCATGCTTTTTCATAAGTATATTGTGAACATCGATTTATGTCTGCATAGTATTCTTCAGGATAGATATATTTTTTAAAAATCTATGATGGGATATCTAGGTTGTTTGCATTTTTTCACTTTCATAAATAACCTTATAATGAACATGCTTAAGTAAAATTTATTTCTCCTGCCCTTGCCTCCTTAAAAAGCACTGATACCTGATCCCTGAGCCTTCTTCCCTTTTTCTCTTTATTCTGCAGTATTTTTCTAAGGATGAGGGAGGCAAAAAAACAGAGTAGGTAAAGCTAAAATCTTTATGGGGCAGTGGGAAAAAGAAAAGGCTGGAAACACGATGTGTTAATATTTCTTGTCTTACAGCTATTTTGGATCATTTCCAAGACCAATTCCTGCCCCCTACTGCCTACCAACACACATGAGGGTCTATAGCAAGCTTGTCTAACTCGCAGCCTGAGGCCCATGAGGGCTTTGAATGCAGCCCAACACAAATTCATAAACTTTCTTAAAACATTGTGAGAACTTTTTTGTGATTTTTTTTTTTTAGCTCATCAGCTGTCATTAGTGTTAATGTATTTAATGTGTGGCCCAAGACAGTTCTTCTAATGTGGGAAGACAAAAGATTGGACACCCCTGGTCTATAGCAGCATAAAACTCTGCTGTTTCCTGCCCACATCTGGAACTCCACACCTATGCTGTTTCCTTTGCTGTAAGGCTTAGAAAATTTATATTCTGTGAAGACTTAATGTGCAGGTGGTTATACTCTGTCCTTTGCAGCACGGTGTTTATGCCTCTGGGAACAGTGATTTTCACGTGCTGTATGGGTGTTTGTATTCAGGTAAGTTCCAGGAAAATGGACATTCAATTTCCGTAAGAATGTTAAGTGCGTAGATACTGGACCCCCACCAGGTGATCCATTATAACTGCCCCAAAACACTTAACACCTGAAAATGCATTTTGTGAAAAACAAAGGCAAATGCATTTTTACCTTAGGAATGTTGATTCTGGAAGAGTTGGGGGCACTTGCTAAGTTGTCTGTGGCAAAGGCAAGGGTTGCAAAGCCCCTGACAGGAAGCAGGGTAGGTATAAAGTCAAGGGTTAAGAACAGTACTTGGCACAAAATAGTTACTTGATGCTGAATGAATTTGTCTCCCTCCGTCATCTACTTCCCAGGGGCTAGATCCAGACAGAGGTCAAGAAGATGGGGCCTGCTGAAAGTTAAAGGTCCTGCGGTCTCTTTCTTCTTTGAATAAGTGAAAGGTAGTAAAAATTAGATGGCTTTCTACCATAAGTTTTAAGTTTAAGAACCCTATGATGACACTGTCACATTCTCTTAGGGAGGTCATAGCTGTGTGGGAACTGTCAACAGGTTGACTCATTTAAATGTGTCCTACATAAAGCAACATCAGATGAGTTCTGATTTACAAGTCTGCCAGGCTGGCCTGTGAGCTTCTGGGCAGAGTTCCCGTCCCATGCATTGCTGTAGCCTCAGTTCCTCCACATAGTAAATGCCCAAGTACCTATAGAAGAAATCGTGTGTGAGCCCACACTCTTTTTTTATTTTTTATTTTTTTGAGACGGAGTCTGGCTCTGTTGCCCAGGCTGGAGTGCAGTGGCGCAATCTCGGCTCACTGCAAGCTCCGCCTCACTGCAAGCTCCGCCTCACTGCAAGCTCCGCCTCACTGCAAGCTCCGCCTCCTGGGTTCACGCCATTCTCCTGCCTCAGCCTCTCGAGTAGCTGGGACCACAGGCGCCCGCCACCACGCCCGGCTAAGTTTTTGTATTTTTTAGTAGAGACGGGGTTTCACCGTGTTAGCCAGGATGGTCTCGATCTCCTGTCCTCGTGATACGTCGGCCACGGCCTCCCAAAGTGCTGGGATTACAGGCGTGAGCCACCGCGCCCGGCCCTGAGCCCACACCCTTTATTCGTTATGACGGGGCTGCAACTACCAATAAGTTGTGAGGGTTAAATGGGATGAGGTGTCACAGTATTATTTGCCTGTTAGGGAGGTTTTAGGGCAGGCGCCTCTTCCCTCTTCAAATTGGAATCACCCGAAGAGTTTTAGTAAATACTGGGCCCATCCAGGGTTAATTTTCTTCTAATTGGTTTGGGGTGCTGCTTGGACAGGGGGACTTTTAAAATTCTATACTGACCCACCAGGTCTGACATGAGAACTACTTGCTTAGTAACTGTCAGAGGAGACTCCAGCTGATCAGGACCTAAAGTTCATATTCTTTTTCATCTCCCCGTTGTCGCTGAAGCCTACCCCATAAACCCCTACCGTCCCTTTGCCCACAGCAGCGAATTTCCGGGAAAACAGGAAAGGTGTGCAAGCATGCCCACACACGTGCACACACGCGTTCCCAAAAGACCTTCGTGCGGCCGCAGGGGTCCGCCCCGCCCTTCTCGGGCCCTTCCGGGTCCCGGCGCCTAGCGGTCCCACCAGCACCTGGGTCCGGCGCGCGGCTCCCTTCCTCTCCGCGCCCCTCGGGGCTCCCTGCCCCGCCCACGTGCCCCGCCCTTCCTCGCTCCGCCCCCTCGCTGCTCCCTGCCCCGCCCACGGGCCGCATCCTACCCCCACCTCGATCCGCCCCTCTCTGCTCCCTGCCCCGCCCACCGCGCCCCGTCCCTGTCCGCCCCGTCTGGCTCTCAGCCCCGCCAAGCCCGGTGCGCGCCCCGCCCCGCCTCCTCCTCTCGCGAGGCAGTCCCGACGCCGGAAGTGCCTGGAGCGCGCGACAGCGCCGGGGCGGGGCGGCCTGGAGGCTGTGGCGCGCGGCCGGCAGAGGGAGGGAAGAGGCCGCTGGGGCAGTGTTGGTCGGCCGGTGGGGACTCTTGCAGGTGCAGGCGCGGTCGGGGTTCCTCGTGGAGAGCCGGGGCTCTTGCCGGCCTCTGACTGGGGTGTCGTTGCAGGGCCGTCCCCATGTTGCGTTTTCCGACCTGTTTCCCGTCCTTCCGGGTGGTGGGAGAGAAGCAGCTCCCGCAGGAGATTATTTTCCTGGTCTGGTCGCCCAAGCGGGATCTCATTGCCTTGGCCAACACAGCGGGCGAGGTGAGTGAGCCGGCGGGAGCCCGCCTGTGCTGGGTCTGCTCCCGGGGGGCCCAAGAACACCGAGCCCGAGCCTGTTCATTCGGGCCACAGGCGGCCGGCGCCTCAGTTTCCCCTTCTGCAGACATAGCTGGCCACCTGCTACCCCTCCCCTGCCTCCCAGGACGGCAGTAAACTTTAAGTATATATGCGAAAGGTGATGTCTGTGCCATTTTCGGTACTTTTATGGCTAAAGTAACAGTTTTCACACAGCTTAACACCGTCACGCAATCCTGCTTCCCCAAGTCTTCTTCACTCATTGGTTTATTAGTTAAATGAACTTTTAAAAAAAGCCCACGACGTGCCACTCATGAGCTAGACATAGTGGTAGATCCAGGGACCCTGCCCTAAGTTTGCTTACCGTTTTAATAGCAGAAGGAAGAGTTATTGTCAAACTTAACCTGCAAATGTGCGTGCATGTAGCTGCCACACAGGATGTATTTAAGAATCTGGCTTCTCTTGTCCACGTTTTATACTACGGGTTGGATAACCACCTTCCACTAAAAATACCTTTAAATTGGACAGGGAAGGGATGCATTGGATTCCAGACAGAACGTGCATGAGTGTTATCAGCATTTCTTGTTCACATAAAACTTCATCGAGTATAAACCAGTTGTACCCAAATTTCTGCTGAGAGTTACTACCTGCCAGCCGTTTTGTAAGGAAACCTTCACCTGTGCATCTTTCCGCCTCTGGCTTGAGAGTTATCTGGCCATGTGAGAGTTGTATAGAGTCAAATTTGGAAACTAGGTGATAAGGAAATCTTAGCACCCTGCAGACTACAGCACCATGTTATCTACCATGATCCAGTCGCCAGGGCATTGATGTCTAATTTTTCAGGGCCCTCCATGGAATCTAGCTAGTTTCCCTCCACTGCCGGGATGCTTTGAAACTCTGTCGTGGCTCTAGAGAGCAGCAGGTTGGGTACAGTCACAGAAGTAGGAGGGAAGGTAGACAGGAGGCACATCCGTAAAACCAGATGGGTAGGCGTGATAGAGGGCACTGTTACATCCATTTTCTCAGTGAAGGAAGAAACAAGGGCATTGTCTATGGGTGAAGATGGAGAAGAATATATTGGAAGTTTGAGGAGAAAGAAGAGGTATGAAAAAACTAACAAGGCAGGTGGACTTGGGAAACCTAATAGGATTGCCCGTCAGTGTTAAGACCCACACGAGATCGGTGTTATTATTTGAGAGACACTGGTTGAATTAGGTTGTATGTGTCTCTCTCTCTTCTGTTTGGCTGTGTGGGTGCAGGCATGGTTGGGTTTAACCAGGATTTTCGTTTTGCAAGTATGACAAAGAAAGAGAAAGA
This sequence comes from Symphalangus syndactylus, assembly GCF_028878055.3. NCBI lineage: Eukaryota > Metazoa > Chordata > Mammalia > Primates > Hylobatidae > Symphalangus > Symphalangus syndactylus. The sequence continues at coordinate 33,121,936 of NC_072438.2, forward strand.
TGAAAGAGAGTTGAAGTTATGTGCAAGGGGGGTAATTGTGTTTCTGAACTTTGGGTTCTAACCTGATGAAGGACGGAAGTGAAGGCATGTGTGGGGAGAGGGACAGTGAATAGGTGGTAAAATCAATAGACTGTATCCCGGTGAGGTCAAAGAATTGGAGTTGAGTGTTGTAGAGATGACCTGGAAAGAAGGGTGGTGGATGGAAAGTGGGAAGTTTGAAATGGAGATTTTGGTGGCCCTGCAGTTGTTGGTAATGACCAGGCCGGAGGTGTGACCCTGGGAGTGGCTGAGTGCAGTAGAAGATGTGATCACTGGAGGAGAGGTAATTGAGAGCTGAAAAGCCAGGACATCATAGCTCTTGAAATCACCAAAAACAAGGATGAGTGTATTGTTAGAAGGCATGAGCGAGCCAGGTATCCAGATCTTCAAGGAATGAGGGGAATGGCCTAGAGGTCTGTAGAGGACTGCAATTAAGATGGATAGCGGGTGGTATGGTCTGATTGCATGTGATTCAAAGTTAGGAGATTTTCAAGAATAGAAGAAATGGTCAAGCATCAAGGAAGACACCTACTTCATCTCCTATCCCAAGAATAGCAGTACAGGCGCTGTGGGATACAAAATGGTCACCACCTAGCAAGGCTGCAGGGAAGCATTGTCCTCAGGTGAGAGGCACATTTCAGAGAAAAGTATGAAGATATTAATTTCATGATGACACCTGACCATGAGCTGCAGAAAGCACAGAGGAAGAGTTTCAGAAGTAAGGAATGGCAGGAATGGTTTCAGAAAAGAGAGGGTCAAGTCCAGGGGATGATGTAACCAGGAGTGAAGGGTGCTGTGAGCTGTGAGATAAGGCAGGGTCGTGGTGACTGAGCTGAGTGTGGAGATGGGGAGGGGTCTTGGAGGAGCATGTGCAGTGATGAGGCCTTTTCTTCCTTACTGTCAGTGGTTGTATAGAAGCTGCAACAGGGGCAGTCGTAGAGCTCTTGGGTAACATTTTGACCTTCCAAAGTGGGAATTTACTGATGTGGAAATGGAGAATTAGAATGGTTAAGTGATTTGTCTAAGATCCATGGCTAGTGAGTAACACAGCTGAAACTAGGTGCCACGTGGACTAATTCCAAGCTTAGTATAATTTGACTGTATTACAGCTAGCTACCTTTTTAGTGGTGTTTGTGTTCTTTTATTTCTTTTTTGGTTGTCACCTTGGACAGCCGCCTTCTTTATAAAAGATAAGTCTCCCGTTGACATAAAAGATTAGGTACAGGGTTAGATTAGACCTTGTTTTACCCATTTATTTTAAAATACCTTGTGTTCATTCAGACACTGTTGTCTTTTTCTATTCTTCTGATAGCTAAGTATACATGAGAGATGGTCATTTAAAAAAATTTTTAGTAGGGATCTAGGTTTATTTTATTTTTGGAAATGGATTTTTAATTTCTTGCCATTATATCTGCTTTGTCTTAGGTTTTACTTCATCGACTGGCAAGTTTTCATCGAGTTTGGAGTTTTCCACCAAATGAAAATACAGGAAAGGAGGTGACGTGTCTGGCGTGGAGACCAGACGGCAAACGTAATGATAATATTACAAAAAATATGTTTTTATTTTCACAAAGAGTATTCTGTAAAGCCCATTTTCAGAAAGGATTTATTGTTCTTAGTATACATTGGAATTATAAATGTCAGTTTGGGAACTTTTTTAAAAAAAAGCCTTAAAATATTTTTATAGAACTCAGATTAATTCTGCTATCTTGTTTCTTGGCAAAGATATCTCTTAAATAAAATCTGGCTTCTCGGCAAAGATAACTCTGAAGTGAAATCTGATGGAATATACAAAATGTTTTGGTTTTGTTCTTTCCACTGTCATCTTGTCCTGTATTATTTGGCCCAAGCACCACTTGCCACTCGCCAGTGAGTTAGTTCAAAGCCACCATGGCCTTTTTCTTTCATAATATATTTTAGCATGAAATGTGTGGCTCATATTCCCTTGGTGCACGTGTGTTTGCCTCACCTGGGGGACTATCAGCTTTGACCCCATACCTTCCATTTCTGTGTGTGATCTTTCTTCTGGTACCCTCTTATGTTAAAGCCTATTATGGCTCTGGTGACTGAACTCTCCTTTTCCATGTAATGTTTTTACAATGACAGTCCGTATTGGAACTGTTGTACACATACAATCAGCACAGTAAAATGCTGTAAACCCTACAGCTTAAAGTTCATTTGTATCATTGGTACTTTAAGAAAAAAGTGAATTGTTTTTGTAAAATATGTGTTGTTCTTTGCTTAATTTTTCTGTAGATATAAAGTATTTAAAAATTTTATTGATACTTTAAGAAAAAAAGTGAATTGCTTTTGTAACATATGTGCTCCTCATTCCTTTTTTTTTTTCCCCCCAGACAGTGTCTCACTCTGTCGCCCAGGCTGGAGTGCAGTGCAGTGGTGTGATCTCGGCTCACTGCAACCTTGGGCTCACTGAAACCTTCACCTCCCGGGTTCAAGCAATTCTTCTCCCTCAGCCTCCTGAGTGACTGAGACTACAGGCATGCACCTTCATCCCTGGCTAATTTTTGTGTTTTTTGGTAGAGAAAAGGTTTCACTGTGTTGGCCAGGCTGGTCTCAAACTCCTGGCCTCAAGTGATTCGCCCACCTTGGCCTACCACAGTGTGGGGATTACAGGCGTGAACCACTGCACCTGGCCCTCATTGCTTAATTTTGTCCCTAGATAAATATAAATAAGTACATAACAATTCCCTAGGCAGGGCGTGGTGGCTCACGCCTGTAATCCCAGCACTTTGGGAGGCCGAGGTAGGTGGATCATGAGGTCAGGAGTTCAAGACCAGCCTGGCCAATATGGTGAAACCCCATCTCTACTAAAAATACAAAAATTAGCCAGGCGTGGTGGCAGGCACCTGTAATCCCAGCTTCTCGGGAGGCTGAGGCAGAGGATTGCTTGAACCTGGGAGGTGGAGTTTGCAGTGAGCCAATATCGCACCACTGCATTCCAGTGTGGGCTACAAGAGTGAGACTCCATCTCAAAAAAAAAAGTCCCTGAAAGCAGATCACTTAGAGATGACAGTTGTTTCTGTTTTGGTGAACATCTTTTCCAATATTTCCCAATAAAATACATACATGTAGAGATCTATATATAATTTTATCAAAAGACGGTTATTTGGTGCATGCCATTTTGTTGTATAGCTTTTTCTTTTTTTTCCCCCCCACTCACTTTTTCCCATGTCAGTGTGGATAGATTGACCACATTAATGTTAATTGCGTACTAACCCACTATATTTATATATTGTAATTTACTAAGCCTGTTCCCCTTTGGTGGCTGTTTAGATGGTTTTCAGTTTTTGGCTTTGATAAGCAATGCTGTGTAAACATTCTGAATGCTGGGAAGAACTTTGCCAGTAGCTCCTTAGATTAACTCCCAAAATGGAATTTCTGGGAATGTCTTAAACATTCTATGCTCATTCTGTAGTCATTTTGCTTGGAGTATATGTAGAATATGTGTAAGATTAGAGGACTTTTATAAGTAAAGTTATGAGATCTTGCACTAAATCATTCAAAAACATGGAATGTCAAAGATAAATCACAAAAGTGTGCGTTAAAATGTTTTTAAGTAGTTGTATTATTCATTTTTTAAAAGTCTCATGTTTTTGGACAGTAAAATATGTTTTTTGTTAGATAATGATCATTTCAAGTTTGTTTTAAATTGTTTTTAAGAAAGAAGGCTGGGATTGGTTCACATCTGGCAAAGTTGCATGTGATGGTGATATGCAGTGAAACTCACTGCCCTCTTTTTGGAAATTCTTAAATTCTTAAATTGCACATTAGGAAGAAATACTGACTTGTGTAGAGAAACCATACTAGAAAATTCAGCCACACTCAAAGGAAGATTTATGTGTGTTTAATGGCCTCATTTCCCACCATGGTTTAGAAACATAAAAGAGGAATAAAAAGCATTCCAAGAACAAAGCAGATGGAATCACTGCTTACCTTTTAGACATGTGATAAGATATAATTGTTTATTTGTTGAAGCCTCTTTTGTATTTTCTGCTTGACAACAGGGTTTCAGTCTGGAAACTTTGATGTGTAAGATGTTAAGTGTGATACGTGAGAAAGTATTAGATCTATAAAGTTTGAGCACTTGAAAATAAGCTTAGATAATAATGTAACTACAACATATGCAAATATTTCTTTTTTTAGTTTTTAAAATATTGAAGGATGTTTAGGTCAAAAATTGCCATGATGAAGATGCACTTAAAAGAGTAAAACTGGGCAATAAGGGAAATACCCATTTATTTTTCTCAAATGTTACACTAATTTATTCTGATTGTTTTTTCTTGTTTTAGTTTTGGCCTTTGCTCTTGCTGATACCAAGAAAATTGTTTTGTGTGATGTAGAAAAACCTGAGAGCTTACACTCTTTTTCTGTGGAGGCTCCAGTTTCCTGTATGCATTGGATGGAAGTGACAGTAGAAAGCAGGTAATTAGAAAAACTTATGTAGTCATAGGATATTCATGAGATTTTTATTTTTTGAAATGGAAACTTAGGAGTGTCTGAGTATTGAGTGTATGTGCGTTGCATTTAAATTTTGGTTTCAGTTTATCAAGATGAAATTTTTTAATGCTTTCTTAGATTTTTTTTCCTTCTGATAAACATCTATAGGCATACCTCAGGGATACTGTGGGCTTGGTTCCAGACCACTGCAATAAACTGAACATTGCAATAAAAGCAAGTCATTTGAATTTCTTGTTTCTCAGTGCATATAAAAGTTATGTTTATACTATGCTATAGTACATTTAAATGTGCAATGACATCATGTCTAAAAAAATTAAGTAAGTAACTTAATTAAAATATACTTTATTGCTAAAAAATGCTAACGATCGTCTGAGCTTTTAGTTGTGATCTCACTGAAAGTGGAGGATTTTGCCTTGGTGCTGATAGCTGCTGACTGATCAGGGTGGTGGCAGCCAAAGGTTAAGGTGGCTGTGGCAATTTCTTAACATCAACAACAGTGGAATTTGTCACATCAGTTGACTCTTTCTTTCAAGAAAGATTTCTCTGTAGCATGAGATGCTGTTTGATAGCATTTTACCCAAGGTAGAACTTCTTTCAAAATTAGAGTCAGCTCTCTCCAACTCTACTGCTGCTTTATCAACTAAGTTTATGGAATATTCTAAATCCTTTGTCATGTCAACATTGCTCATAGCATGTTTACCAGGACTAAATTCCATCTCAGCAAAGCACTTTCTTTGCTCATCCCTAAGAAGCAACTCCTTATCCGTTCAAGTTTCGTCATGAGATTGCAGCAGTTCAGTCCAATCTTCAGGCTCCACTTCTAATTCTAGTTCTCTTGCTGCTGTTTCCACCAGATCTGCAGTTACTTCCTCCAGTGAAGTCTTGAACCCCTCAAAGTCATCCATGAGGGTTGGAATCAACTTCTTCCAAACTCCTGTTAATGTTGATATTTTGACTTCTTCCCATGAATTATGAATGTTCTTAATGACATCCAGAGTGGTGAATCCTCTCTAGAAGGTTTTCAGTTTGCTTTGCCCAGATCCATCAGAGCGATCACTATCTGTGTCAGCTCTAGCTTTATGAAATGTTTTTCTGAAATAACAAGACTTGAAAGGTGGCCAGGCACGGCAGCTCATGTCTGTAATCCCAGCACTTTGGGAGGCCAAGGTGGGCAGATCACTTGAGCTCAGGAGTTCAAGACGAGCCTGGGCAACATGGTGAAACCCTATCTTAAAAATTAGCCAGGCATGGTAGCTATAGTCCCACCTGCTCAGGAGGCTGAGGTGGGAGGATCACCTGACCCTGAGGAGGTTGAGGCCGCAGTGAGCCGTAACTGGACCACTGCACTCCAACCTGGGTGACAGAGTGACCTGTCTCAAAAAAAAAAAAAAAGACTTGACAGTTGAAATTACCGTTTGACCCATATGATGCAGAATGGATTTTTGTGTTAATAGGCATGAAAACAACATTCTTATATATCTCTGTCAGAGCTCTTGGGTGACCAGTCATGAATGAGCAGTAATATTTTGAAAGGAACCTTTTCTCAGAGCAGTAAGCCTCAACAGTGGATTAAAACATTTAGTGAACCATGCTGTAAACAGATATGCTGTCATCTAGGCTTTGTTATTCCATTTATAGAACACAGATGGGATAGATTTAGCATAATTGTTAAGGGCTGTAGGATTTTCAGAACAGTAAATGAGTTTTGGATTCAACTTAAAGTTACCAGCTATGTTAACCCCTAACAAGAGAGTCAGCTTATCCTTTGAAACTTTGAAGCCAGGCATTGACTCCTCTCTAGCTATGAAAGTCCTAGATGGTGCTATATTTCACTGGCTTTAAAATACATACATATATATACATATAGATATATATCTATATGTATATATGTTTTAATAAATAAATAGAAAATCCTCGATGGCATCTTCCAATAAAAGGCTGTTCTTCTCCATTGAAAATCTGTTGTTGAGTGTAACCACTTTCTTCGGTGATTTAGCTGGATGTTCTGTATAACTTATTGCAGCTTCCTCTCAGCACTTTCATAGAATTAAAGAGAGTTGGGGCCTTACTCTAGATTAGGCTTTGGCTTAACAGAATGCTGTGGCTGGTTTGATCATCTGTCCAGATCACTAACACTTTCTCCATATCAGCAGTAAGGCTGTTTCACGTTTTTATTATTTTTGTATTTACTGGAGTAGCACTTTTAATTTCCTTTAAGAACTTTTCCTTTGAATTCACAACTTGGAGGACTGGCAAAAGAAGCCTAGCTTTTGGCCTAATCTTGGTTTTTGACATGCCTTCCTCTCTAAGCCTAATCATTTCTAGCTTTTGATTTAAAGTGAGACAGTTGAACACTTAGAGGTCATTGTAGGGATATTAACTGGTCTGGTTTCAATATCGTTGTGTCTCAAGGAATAGGGAGGCCTGTGCAAAAGAAGGGAGAGAAGGAATGGCCAGTAAATAGAGCAGTCAGGACACTCACATTTCTCCATTTTTTAAAATTTATTTTTATTTATTTGTTATTTATTTTTGAGATGGAGTTTCGCTCTTATTGCCCAGGCTGGAGTGCAGTGGCGCCATCTTGGCTCACCACAACCTCCACCTCCCAGGTTCAAGTGATTCTCCTGCCTCAGCCTCGAGAGTAGCTGGGATTACAGGCATGCGCCACCACGCCCAGCTAATTTTGTATTTTTAGTAGAGATGGGGTTTTTCCGTGTTGGTCAGACTGGTCTTGAACTCCCGACCTCAGGTAATCCGCCCGCTTTGGCCTCCCAAAGTGCTGAGATTACAGGCATAAGCCTCAGCGCCTGGCCTTATTTATTTATTTTTTGAGACACAGTTATCATTGTGTCGCCCAGGCCAGAGTGCAGTGGTGCAATCTCGGCTCACTGTAGCCTCTGCCTGCGGTGTTCAAGTGATACTCCTGCCTCAGCCTCCCGAGTAACTGGAATTACAGGTGTGCGCCACCATGCCCGGCTAATTTTTATATTTGTAGTAGAGACAAGGTTTCACCATGTTGGCCAGGCTGGTCTCGAACTCCTCTCAAGTGATTTGCCCTCCTTGGCCTCCCAAAGCTCTGGGATTACAGGCATGAGCCACCACACCCAGGCGAAGCTCACCATTTCATATGGCCATGGTTTGTGGCACCCCCAAAACAATTACAATAGTAACATCAAAGATTACTGACCTCATATCACCATAACAAATATTATAATAATGAAAAAAATTGTAATATTGCAAATATTGCAGATATTTCAAAATGTGACACAGAAGTACAATGTGAGCACATGACTGCTGGAAAAAGGACTCCAATAGATTTGCTTGGCTGATAGACTTGCTTGACACGGGGTTGCCACAAACTTTTAATTTGTGAAAAATGCAGTATCTGGAAAGCAGGATGAAGGGAAGCACAATTGAAGGAGATATGCCTGTATTTTCTTGTTGAAGCAGTAAACCTGAATAGCTAAGAGTTTTCTCCTCTTTCTAGTCACTTCATACTCCAAAAAGAGTTACTGAGGCACAAAAAACAAAGCTCCAGACGAGATAAATGGTGAAATGGAAAACAACCTCAATTTGCCAATCAATAATTTTAAAGTTTTATTAATTAATACATATATTAATTTCCATTTCATGATTTATATCGTCTGGAACTTTTTTTGTGTCTCAGTAAGTATTCTTAGAGTATGAAAAGTGCTAAGTTTAGCATTCTGTTCTAATGCTGGACAGGTTTTTTCTTTGTCCATGGTCCTGATAGTTTCCTTGTTTCATAAAAATAATTCTGCCTTAGGGTGTATAGTCAAGTAATACACCAGGGTTGCAGTGAAGAAGGCCGGAGGAATCAGTGGGTTTGGCTAATACTGAAACAAAAATTGTTTTTCTTTTTTGGGGAAATATGATAATTTTCTTTCCATTAACTTTTCCTTTCTAATTAAGTTATACTAAGTTGATATCAAATGAATTTGTAAATCCTGAATATTAATGGCCAGCTTTCCTAAGGGAAGCCTGAAAGAATTGGATGACAAGGGTTTGACCTGGGGTTTGAAATTCACTGTAGATAAACCAGAGTGATAAATCCATCATCAGATAATGAAGGATTACAAATGGTTATGTGAATTTGTAGAAGGTTAGAGGGTCAGAGCATATCATGTAATTCCTATTCCAGCCCAGTTATGTGCTATGTATATTCCCAACATACTTTCTACTAACAGTTCAGAAATGTTATGTGGAGATTCCAGGGTCTCTCAAGACAGCTCCTTTTTGTTAAAGTAGGAAAAAATACTTGCTAAATCACCACTTTTTTACTTGCTCACTCATTTATTTCCAACCTTATTTGGAGTTAGAATTGAGAAGGAAAAGGGGGCAAATAAGACTATTTCAAAAGGCATGGTGTAGTCTCAAATACCTGTTGGATTATCAAATCCACAAGTGTATATAAATCATAGAACCAATAATTAAATCACACAGTAGGCCATGCATAGTGGTTCATGCCTATAATCCTAGCACTTTGGGAGGCTGAGGCAGGAGGATTGCCTGAGACCAGGAGTTTCAGACCAGTCTGGGCAACATAGTGAGACCCCCATCTCTACAAAAAAATAAAAAATATTAGGTGGGTGTGGTGGCTTGCACCTGTAGTCCCAGCTACTCAGGAGGCTGGGGCAGGATGATGGCTTTAGCTCAGAAGGTGCAGGCTGCAGTGAACCATGATCACACCACTGCACTCTGGCCTGGGTGAGACCCTGTCTCATAAATAAAAGATAGTGTAATTGCAGTGTTCTTTAAAATTACTCTTAGTAGTCATGTTTAGTGTGAGTTCTTAAATGAGAGTTAAGAAATCATAAATTCTCAGTATCTGAGTACATATGAATGCATTTCATATGCTAAGAAAAGTGTTTATTAATATCATTTCTCTAAATGTAATGGGTGCAGGCTGATGTTTTTTGTTCCCCTAAATTAACAAAGAAATTCCTACTTTTCAATTTCTCATTTGGGACTGTTAAACTGACTACAACTGTACAGTATTTGTGGCATCTATTTACTTGATAATGTTGTAAAACTGGGTATCTTTTTTTTGAGACGGAGTCTTGCTCTGTCACCTTGACTGGAGTGCAGTGGCACAGTCTCCGCTCACTGCAAGCTCCGCCTCCCGGGTTGACGCCATTCTCCTGCCTCAGCCTCCCGAGTAGCTGGGACTACAGGCGCCCACCACCACGCCCGGCTAATTTTTTGTATTTTTAGTAGAGACGGGGTTTCACCATGTTAGCCAGGATGGTCTCGATCTCCTGACCTCGTGATCCACCCGCCTTGGCCTCCCAAGGTGCTGGGATTACGGACGTGAGCCACCACGCCCAGCCTTATCTTTTTTAAAAATTAGCATTTTTAATGGTAAGAGAAGTAAAATCTTTGGTGTTTTTATAATGCTTTTATTTTTTCCTTTTTAGTGTTCTCACATCATTTTATAATGCTGAGGATGAATCAAATCTTCTCTTACCTAAACTACCTACACTGCCAAAAAAGTATGTATCACTGGTTTCTTTGAAATTAATCTTGCAGATTTCTCTTTCTTCTGCTTTTAACACTGTGACAATTTTCTCATGCATTTTAAAATATGTATTTTTACTAAGAGTATTTTTTACCTTAATCTCTATTTCCTTCTAGCTATAGCAACACCTCAAAAATATTTAGGTAAGATACACCTTTTCTTGTTTTCAAGTAAGATAATCTGTTATTATTTGGAAGACAGAATTGAAAGATGACCCAATTTATTTTTATATTTTAGTGAAGAAAATTCTGATGAAATTATTAAGCTCTTGGGAGACGTCAGGTAAATCTTACAGATAAATAAGTCTAATTTCTTAAAGTTATTTCATATTTGAGGCAGTTTTCAGAAGCTTTAAGAGCAAATCCTTTATTTGCCATTTTATTTCATTGTTTTTTGTTTTTGTTTTCTTTTTGAGATAGAGTCTCTGTCACCCAGGCTGGAGTGCAGTGGCGCCATATTGGCTCACTACAACCTCTACTTCCTAGGCACAAGCGATTCTCCTGTCTCAACCTCCGAGTAGCTGGGACTACAGGCACGTGCCACCACACCCAGCTAATTTTTTTTTTTTTTTTTTTGAGACGGAGTCTCGCTCTGTTGCCAGGCTGGAGTGCAGTGGTGCAATCTTGGCTCACTGCAACCTCCGCCTTCCTGGTTCAAGTGATTCTTCTGCCTCAGCCTCCCGAGTAGAGTACCTGGGACTACAGGCACCCGCCACCAGGCCTTTCTAATTTTTGTATTTTTAGTAGGGACGGGGTTTCACCATGTTGGCCAGGATGGTCTCGATCTCTTGACCTCGTGATCCACCCACCTTGGCCTCCAAAAGTGCTGGGATTACAGGTGTGAGCCACTGCGCCTGGCCTAATTTTTGTATTTTTTAGTAGAGACAGGGTTTCACCATGTTGGCCGGGCTGGTCTCAGACTCCCGACCTCAGATGATCCCCCCCCCGCCTTGGCCTCCCAAAGTGTTGGGATTACAGGCATGAGCCACCGCACCTGGCCTTATCGTTGACATTAATACCTTCAAACAATATATAGACCTTAATATCTATTGTTTTTATTGTGTGGCCTTTCGTTTTATCAAGTTTTAATAATAATATGATGTACATATGTTTAATAAGAAGTAAAAGGATATAAGTACTAGAGTTTCTAAAATTTTAAGTATTCATGTTTTTTAAGCCCATTTAATATATTTAGCATCATAACCATAATAAAACTGATGGCACTTTGTATTAGTTGGTAAAAGGATTGTTTTGTTATTGAGAGTGTATAAATATAGTTGTCATTAAAATAATGTATTCTTATTTTACTGTAAGCTGATTTTTTTTAGGCTAGAGGAAATTTATGTTCTTTGAAAAAAGGAATAAGCCTGATGTGACTGAATATTGAGTGTTAGTGGATTTGATGTTTCACTTCCCTCTGCAGGGGAGCTTTAGCATATAGATTATATGAAAGCAGTAATAATTTATATCTCGCTTTAAGAATGCAATCATCTGTGTTGTTGATTGGTTCTCAGCTTGTTGCATTATTTTTAATTAGGCTTAATATTCTTGTCCTTGGAGGAAGCTCTGGATTTATTGAGCTTTATGCTTATGGAATGTTTAAAATTGCTCAAGTCACAGGGGTAAGATTTCTTTAACATTTTCTCTTTCTAAATTATTTCTCTTAGAATATACTAGGTACTTTTGGAAAAAGAATAAAGCACTAGGTTTTTTTTCAGTTTCGGTTTTTGGAATTATTCTTAAATGTTCAGAGAATAATTTTCTTACTAAGATAAAATAATTGTGATATGTCTATAAAGATTGGGAGCTATTTGTGGAATTAGTCAAGTTTTTTTTTTTCTTTAACAGATTAGTATGATACACTTGATTATGATTTAATATTTTTCTAGTGTGAGATGTAAAAGAGCTTCAATTTGTGATTGGAATGTAAATCTTCAGAAGCATTCTTAAGTCCAGTACTGACTGTACTATAGTTGCTACGTCTCAGTCTTCTCCATAGCTTTTTCATCCGACTCTTACCACTCCCAAAAGGGGTAGAAAATATTGTAGGTTCTGTGGAATATATTAGTTCTGCAGCACTTGATTTGAGACTTGGGTAGGGGTGAGGGAACCAGGTTATTTTTGTGGCCTTGTAACTAGAAAGGTCCATGCAGGCGGACACCTACCTTCATCTGCTACATGCATGTGGCTGGAGCTGGGAATATATGTTTCTGCTTTTTAAAGCTCTGAGTTTTTGCTTTCTGCATGATAATCAGATTCAACCTAGCAGTGATACTAAATATGCTAAGGGGTTTGACTCTTTTACAGATTGCTGGTACTTGTCTTGCATTATGTTTATCAAGTGATTTGAAATCATTATCAGTGGTCACAGAAGTCTCTACTAATGGTGCTTCAGAAGTTTCATACTTTCAGGTGAGTATTGGAACTTGATAACAGTAGAGAGTAAACATGTATTTAACAAGTTTTATATAGGTTTTTATCCACATCTCACTGTATTGTAATGATCATTAAAATAATGCAAAAAAATCGACTTGGAATTTCTACATCCTAATATATTGAGTGTTATTATAGTGAATACCATATTATTCTCCCCATGCTCCAATACAGTTTTCATAAAAAGTGTTTTGATGGTCTATTAATGACCATATTAATTTGTTGCTATTCCAGTTTGACTTTGTACCAAGTGGTTGCTTAGAACTCTGTCCCTGATAATAATAAAGGTTAATACTTATTGATTGTTTAATATGTGCCATATACTGAATGCTTCAGAACAATTGATTTGAATCTTCACAGCATTGTAATAGGCAGATACTGTTGTTATCCCCATTTTATAGGTAAGTACATGGACACACAAATACTTTAGAACTTGCTTGATGTCACAGGATGGGAAAGTGATGCTAGACAATCTGGCTCCTTAATCTGTGCTCTTAACTAGCACATTGCATCTTGTGCAAAATGATCACTTAATATTGGGAAAATGCTTTATTGCGTGCCATCTGCATTGTAGATTAAGGAAGCTAACTGGGCTCCCATAGAGTATTTAGATCATAGCCTTGCCAGGAAATCGAAAATTTTCATCTTAAATATCCCAGCCACTTAAGTATGTGTGAACTCTCAAACAAAAGTAGAACAAAAAAGATGCAAGATGCAATGTGTGTGATGCCTTCCAACATTCTCTTTGTATTCAGAGCATCAGAGAACTCTTGATTTACTATTCACTATGGTAATGGTTGTTCATATTTGCTCATCATCTTAAGGTTATTTGAAACTATGATCACCAGGATTGCATTTCGGTTATAATAAAATGATTCACTACTACTGTGAAGTTGGTAACAGATCATTTTTAATGACAAACTTATTGAGATACAATTCATATACCATTGATAGATATTTTCCCAATATTTATCAGTAGCCTTTAATTCCTTATACTTCAAGTTTTTACATATATTTGTGATTTAAAAATTTCTTTGTAATACTGTTTCAAAATAGGTTGTATTACATTTATTCTATCTACACAGAAGGGGTTGATGACCCAGAGAGAGTGATTTGTGTATGGTTATGTGTAGGTTAAGAAATCCTAAGGCCATGTGCTGTTAGTTTCCAAACCGTTCTGCTCAAAGAGGGCACAATTCTGACATAGTCTTTCTGATACGTAGTTTGACCTACACTCTTTAAATTATAGACTTCACAGCAAGTGCATCTGATGGTGACTCACTTACTCTCTTGATTTTACAGCTCGAAACCAATCTGTTGTACTCTTTCTTACCTGAAGTAACTCGGATGGCCAGAAAGTTTACTCATATTTCAGCTCTGTTACAGGTATTTATTTAGAGCTTGTCTTATGTGAATATTTATTATCGGCTTCTAAAGTTCTGTAAATAAAAAACTTCAAAATTTTGTTTTGTAAAGCTATCTGAAGTAGAGGTGTCTAGTCTGATAGATAATCTTATAAGGTCCGTTAAAGCAGGAAAAGGACATTTAATTGAGAACCTACTTCCACCCCACCCTATTTTCCACCTCCAGAAGAGTTTAAATCTTTTAAAATACTCCCATAAATAAAATACCATTTACATTATAAAGTATTGTGGGAAAAACAATCTTCACATGAGTTTACATTTGTTCATAATAAACCCACCCCAAATTACCTCCCAATCCTGTAGGTTGGTGATTTAGGCTGAGCTTAGCCAAGATGTTTGGGTGACCTGGGGAAGGTTCAGCTGATCTTGACTAGACTTGGTCATGCCAGCTGATATGTGTCCCTTGGCTGTGATGCCTTGTCTCTACTCCACATGTTTCATACTCTAGCAAGCCAGCACAGGCTTGTCCACGTGGTGGTGGTAACGGGGCATTGAGGGTGCAAGTGGAAGCATACAAAGACTTTTCAGGCCCTGGAGTCAACAATGTTATTTCTGCTGCATTCTGTTAGTCAAAGCGAGACTCAAGGGCTGAAGAAATTGACTCTACATCTGACTGGAGGGGCTACAAAAAATTGTGGCAATGTTTTTCATTCTACTGCAGTCATTAATTTATTTGATATTAAAGGTTTCTAGAGATCGGTATCTTTTTAAGGATCCTATTTGAAAATTGAATAGTTGACCAAACCAGTATTTTGACTGTTAGTGTAGATAAGACATATCTTATATAAAAAGCTTGGAGATATTTGTTTCACCAGATAAAAACTTAATTTAAGAATGTTTTGTTATGAAATTCTAAGAATCAATGGAATGTTTCATAGTTAAGTGATGACCAAGCTATAGTCTTTTTCTCCATCTTAACTGAGTTAAAAGAGTGATTGAGGCTGGGCACAGTGGCACACACCTATAAACCTGGCACTTTGGGAGGCTGAGGCAGGCGGATCACTTGAGGCCTGGAGTTCGAGACCAGCCTGGCCAACATGGTAAAGTCCTGTCTCTACTAAAATTACAAAAATTTGCTGCGCATGGTGACGTGTGCATGTAATACCAGCTACTTGGGAGGCTGAGGCAGGAGAATCGCTTGAACCTGGGAGGTTGAGGGTGCAGTGAGCCAAGATGGCGTCACTGCACTCCAGCCTGGACGACAGAGCAAGACTCTGTCTCAATAAATAGATAAGTAAATAAAAATAAAACAGTGATTGAAAGTAAATTCTAGATTTCTTTGAGACACTTGATCATAAGCATATATTATTTAGATAGCAAGTTGGTTTAAATATTTTTTACCATTTCAATTTTTCTTTTTTGCTAATAGTATATAAATTTGTCACTAACATGTATGTGTGAAGCATGGGAAGAAATACTAATGCAGATGGATTCTCGTCTCACCAAGTTTGTGCAGGTAAAGCAGCTGAAGTTTCCCATGGAGAGAGTTAAAGAATGCATGATGTATGTCTTTACTTTGAGGTACATGAGAAAAATCAGTTTGATTCATAAAAGGCTAAGATCATGATTTCTTTCAAATGGCTTCATCTAACTTCAAACTGCTTTCTCAGATTTGCAAAAAGGGCTCTTTTCCCATTGGTACAACTTAAGTGGGGACAGGATTGTGAAGTGGAGCTGGCGGGGCTTTGGCAATAAGGGCAGGTGTTAGAACAGCTGATTGGCTGTCTTCTAGTCACTGATGTTCAGATGATCACTTTATGGATTTGATGGAAGTTTAAGGCAAGGAAAGGGAATCATGCTCCTATAATTTTGAATAAATATGCTTATAATTTAAGAAATACATATATCACAATTTTTTTTTCACTTTTTTCTAGGAAAAGAACACAACCACATCAGTGCAAGATGAGTTCATGCACTTGCTATTATGGGGGAAAGCAAGGTAATAAACTCAGATTAGGTGCTCCTGCTTTTGCTTCTTTTTTAACAGTAATTAGTAGTTTATAGTCATAGTATGTGATTTTGTTATTGATACATAATATTTTAATTGATACATAATGTTTTACATATTTATGGGGTATATGTGATGTTACATGCATAGAATTTTTTGTTGGGCTATTTCTTTATTTTGTTTCCTGTTTGTTCTTCGAAATTTAAAAGTTGTAAGTGACGCATTCAGATTTCCAATAGAGCAGTGACTAAAAATACTTTGTTTTTCATTGTAGTGCTGAACTTCAGACTCTCTTGATGAATCAGTTAACAGTGAAGGTGCAGTTAATGTATCTATGTATTCAAATGGCTATGAACACATTCTTAATTTTTTTTCTGAGCGGCCTATAATATCCTGATTTTATGCTAAATATATTTTCTTCTTTTAATTAGGGCTTAAAAAAGCTTGGCCAGTCTATAGAGTCATCATACTCCAGTATACAAAAATTGGTCATAAGTCACTTACAGAGGTATGAAGGTGACGTAGAATTTTTTGGTATTGTATCCACACATACCTGGCATTGGCCTTCTTTCTGCCGCCTTCTCTTCATCTGGCATTCTCTTTTTAAGCCTTTTCTAGCTAAAATTGTTGCATGGCATTTGAGAAGAATCTTCCTGTACCCAAGATTGAAAGAGTCAATAATAATTCTGCTTTATGAAGTAGTTTTCCAACATCTTTTCACCAGGCTAGACTCTATCTGGGGTTTTTTCTTAATCAGCTAAGCATGAAGTATATTTTGAAATAAGGCATATATCCCTTTTTTGAGCAGTGAGGTTAACATTTTACAGTTTATCAAGAATATTGTATATTTAATATCTTGGCAAGGTGTTGGTGATTTTACGCAAGAGGAAACAGAAGTTCAAAATCGGTTATATGGCTGGCCAAAAGTTACTAAGTGTCAGAGCCAAGACTTCATCCTAGATTTTCAAATCTCATGCTTTTTCTATCCATAGCTACTTCATTGAAGCAGTTTACAAGTGGATGCTGAGTGTTTGATTTATTTTGTTTGGTTTTTGGTTTTTTGTTGTTTCGAGATGGAGTCTTGCCCAGGCTGGAGTGCAGTGGTGTGATCTCGGCTCACTGCAACCTCCGCCTCCTGGGTTCAAGCGATTCTCCTGCCTCAGCCTCTCAAGTAGCTGGGATTACAGGTGTGAACCACTACACCTGGCTAATTTTTGTATTTTTAGTAGAGACGGGGTTTCACCATGTTGGCCAGACTGGTCTCGAGCTCCTGACCTCAAGTGATCCACCTGCCTTGGCCTCCCAAAGTGCTGGGATTATAGGCAGGAGCCACCACACTTGGTGGTGTTTGGTTTAAATTTTGATAAATTCCTTTATGCTGAGTCCCTGGCCCTAACTACATCACCCCTCCCTTGGACCACTGTAGCACCCTCTGGACTAGTTGGGCTCTTTCAGTACACACTGTACTTTGAATGTATTTTCCCCAGTGGAGCTAAACATTTTTCTCTCTTAAAAACTTCTAATGCCTTCCCTTAGAATGGAGACCTTTGCGTGGCCTTTAGCATACCTGCCTCTCTGCCTCGCCCACACTGGTGGCCATTTAGTTTCTCCAACTTGACATTTTGTCTCCCGCCTAGGGCTTCTGTATATTCCTCTTGTCCCAACTTGTTCTTCACATGCATTCTTCAGCTCTCAGCTCACATTCATTCCTTCAGAAAAGCCTTTCTGAATCCCAGATTAGCTCAGGTTCTTCTGTTATACCTGCACCCCGTGTGTTTCCTTCAAGGCATTTATAGTAGTTGGAATGGTACACTGTATCACTGTGCGGTCATGACTGTCTTCCTTGTTATACTGTCAATGCCATGAGACCCTTTGATTGTGTTCACCGTTGTGTCCCCAGTATATAGCATGGTACCTGACCCAAAGTGGGAACTTAAGAAATATTTATTGAACATTGACTGTGTAGTAGTTGGGTGAACAAGATGGCTATACAACTATCTTAAAAGGGTCAGGACTAACAGTGGAACACAATTGGATCATCTTACAAAATTTGAGCTTGTCATTTGTTTATCTCTGTAGTCACATTGACCAGATGGTTCTGCTGCAATTTTTAGGACCAGTTTTGAGAAATAATTATTTCTCATGGAAAGAAAATGAAAGTTACTTTCAGTTTTTATTTCTGAAAATTTAGAAATATTCAGGCAAGGTAGTCGCTTGATGATCATCATGATACTAATTTATTTCTGCTCTGTTTGGATAGTGGCTCGGAGTCTTTATTATACCATTTGAGTGAATTGAAAGGAATGGCTTCATGGAAGCAAAAATATGAACCTCTTGGACTAGATGCTGCAGGAATCGAAGGTAGTGGTTTAATTTCTCAGTGGAATACATTAAACACAGTTTACTTATTTGACAGATGACGTTTATTTATTTTTTCCCTTTAGATGCTATAACTGCTGTGGGTTCTTTTATACTCAAGGCAAATGAACTTCTTCAGTAAGTATTGGGAGTACCTGGAATTACTGAGACAAGAATATGTCACTTTTGACCTAAATAAGAACCTAGTAAGCTGTTACGATTCTCTTAAAATCAGTTTTTAGATTTTTATCAAAATTATGCCTTTATATGGTTCCGACAAGCCAGCAGCACAGCGATTTTATGAAGTAAAGCTGTATTTTCCTGTCCTGGTCATCCTCACCTCAGGTCTTCTCTCCAGAGGGAATCATTTTAACTCTTTAACTACTTCTATTTTTAGTTCTATGGGTTACCTCCATATTTCTAAATTGTATGACTATGCCACATTTCCTTTGTCAATTTTTAGAAATTATTCTGTTTGTTTTGTTTTTCTTAGACTGTTTGGCTTGCTTGTTTTCTTGCATTGTCTGTCTTTTCTTCATCCTTCCGTCCTTTCCCTTCTGAAGGGTGGTATAGTACCTCTGGAGTCCCCTGTTCCAGATGCCTTGTTTAGCCTCCCACCCCTCTGCCTCAGCCTGCAGCTGTGCTCCAGTTCTCCTGCACGGCTACCACCTGGGCATTTTCTTCATTACTCTCCTGGGTTAGACCCAGAACTGCTAGGATTGCCTTTGTTTCTTGGCTTATTTAATCATTTTGCTGGAAAATATCCTCTAGTAACTTTCTCAAAAAGCAGACATAGAAGGTAAACTTTTATCTCCTTTTGTGTTTTTTCTCTGGGTTTAGGATTCCCTGAGGGTTATTGGTTTTCACATAGAACTTCAAAAGCAGAGTTCCATAGGATTCTGTGCTTTTTGTAGCTGATGGAAGGTCTGGTGCTTCTGATTCTTAGCCCTTTATAGTTGTTTTTTTTTTCCTTTTGAAAAAGCTGTAAAAGCATTACTCTTTATTCTTGATATGTTGAAATTTCCTAATAGTGTTTTTAGGTGTGGGCCTTTTAATTCCTTGTGCTATAATAAGCCATTTTAACCTGAATTCTCTTGTATTATTCTTTTAATAATTTCCTCCTCCCTCTTTTATTTACTTTATTATTATTTATTTATTTTTGTTACGAGGTCTCTCTATGTTGCCCAGGCTGGACTTGAGCTCCTGGGCTCAAGTGATCCTCTTGCCTCAGCCTCGTGAGTAGCTGGGACTACAGGAGTATGCCATTACGCCAAGCTTTCTCTTGTTTTAAACTAGGTTTTTGTTCTAGAAAACTGTTTGATTAGATATTAGAATTTGTGGTGGATTGATTTCTGTGTCTTTTCTTTTTCTCTTATATTTTTCATATCTTTGTCTTTTTGATTTTCTGAGAGTTTTTTGACTATTGTCAAATGTCAGTAGACATTTGTTGAGCACTTAACTATGTTTTAAATACAGTGATAAGTAATGTTGAGAAAAACCAAGCAAGAAACAAGGACCTAGGGCATGATAAAGTAGGGGATTCAACTTTATATAGGTGATCAGGGAGGCCTCACTGAGAAGGTGAAGTTGGAAGGAGACGGAAGGGAGCAACCCCTGTTGGTGTTTGGGGGTGGAAGGGGCAGCAAGTGTGAAGGCCCTGAGTTTGGAGCTTGCCTGGCACGTTGCAGGGACAAGGGCACTATGGCTGAAGTGGATTGAATGAGAGTAAGGTAGGGGGTGAATTGACAGGTGATGGAGGATGGCCAGGTTGCATAAAGCCTGTGGGCAGTTGTTAGGACTTCGGCCTTTACTCTGGATGTAAAGAGAAGCCCTTGGGGATTTAGGAGTAGTGGAGAGGATATGATTTAGGCTTCAGAAAGATCCGTCTTGCTACTCAGAGTTGAGAATAGCTCATAGATAGGCAAGGACAGAAGCCAAGAGAGAAATGGTGGTCAGAATCTGAAGTGGTCAGGATTGGGATATATTTTGAGAATAATTAACAAGATTTTCTCAATGCTTATCTGTAGATGGTGATAATAAGGGGGTCATAGATAATTATGAGTTTAGGGCCTTGGTACTTGAAAGAGTAGAATTGACATTTACTGGAAGGGGGAACAAATGTGAGGGCAGGTTTAGGGAGGGGGAGTGTGGAGTAAGATCAAGAGTTTGGTTTGGACATACTAGATTGTTCTTTAGACTTACTATTTTGAAGTAATTTTACATAAAAATTACAAGAATAATAAAGACAACTCTGCTAATACTCCTTTACTTGATTCATCATTTAAAAATATTATACTGTATTTATCATATAATTTATCTTTTCTGAAATGTGAGAGTATGTTGTTTATATCAGGTGCCTTTTACCTGGAATACTTTAGTGCGTATTTTCTAAGAATAAAATTATTTTCTTACATAACCATAGTACAATTAACAAATTCAGGAATTTTAACATTAATACAGTATATTAACCTACAGTTCAGTTCCCCTTTAGCAATTATCCCAATATGTCCAGTATGATAAGATGCAGTTCAGGATCATGTATTTGTTTTGGTTGCTGTGTCTCGTTAATTTTGAGCAGTTTCTTAAACTTTCTTGGTCTTTTATAAAAGTTGACATTTCTTTAAGAAGCACATCATGTATGTATGTATATGTATGTCTGTGTATCTTTTTTTATGTTTCTTATTTTAGGGTTATCTGATTTTTTTTTTTTTTTTTTGAGACTGATTTTTTTTTAATGATTGTATTTAGGTTATGCATCCCTGGCCAGAAATACTACATAATTGGTGTGTCTTTCTCAATTTGTCATATCCAGCAGCACACACAGTGTCCGTCGTCCACCCCTCTCAGTGATGTTAATTTCGGCCACCCTGTCAGTGTGTTAGATGTATGGAATTTGAAATGCCTATTAGATCTGCAGGTGGAGCTGTCCAGCACAGTGTTAGTTATGTGAGACTAGCGTTCAAGGGAGGGGTCCAAGCTGGAAATGTGCATTTGGGAGCCATCAGCACATTGGTGTTATTTAAAGCCATGGGACTGGATGAGGTAATGAGTGTGCGTAGAGAACAGGAGCGACCTGATTTAAGAATGGGGACGATGAAGAACTAGCAAAGGAAATGGGAGAGACAGAACAACCAGAGGAGTAGGCGTCCTGCAGGCTGAGCGAAGAAGGCATTACAAAAAGAATGAGGGATTGGTTGACAGATGCTAAGTCAAGCAAAGGAAACACCGAGAATAGAATAGAGTCTTAGAGTATTATTAGGATAGTGACCTTGATAAGAGCCACCTTAGGGAGCGATGGGAGCTGGTACGATACAGAATAAGAGCAGATGCAGAGAAGACAGCAACTATAGCCTCTTGAGGAGTTTTGCTGTAAAGGGAATGGCCAGTAGATGGAAGCAGAATTGTTGGGTTTTTTTCTTCTTTTTATGTTGGGAAGAACTGGAGCATGTTTATGTATGGATGGAATGATCTAGAAGGTAAAAAATTGAGATGAGAGAGGAGAGGCTCTAAAGAGTATGAGAGAGGTGGGACCTAGTGCAGAAGGGAAAAGGTTGGAAAAGCAGAAGTAGGAACTCATCAGTTGTAGGAGGAAAGGCTGAGAGAGGAGGGTCACAGAGGCCAGTGTATGAGCAGGTGGGAGCTGGGGGATGTTCCCTTCAAGGGGCTTTTATTATCTTAACAGGACATCTGTCATCAGCTGAGAGTAAGGATGGGGAGGCGGTGTTGGAGGTTTAAGAATACAAGGAGAGCTGTGAAGCAGCTGTCTAGTCCAGCAGGAGGTCAAGTGCACTAATGGAACAGGAGGGCTCTGGGAGTGGGAAAGTGAGGCCGGCTGGCATGGCTGCAGGTCTGCTGCAGGAGTGGGGCACAGAGCAGGGGAGCAGTTAGATTTACCAGGCTTCATGAGTAAAATGAAGCAAGAGGAACAACGGAATTGAAGCAAGGACCAGGTTAAAACGATGGCCCTTGAATCTGAACTACTTTAGGAAGGAAGTGAGGACATGTAGGGGCCGAGAGATGGTGAAAGGTAGTAGAACCAGTAGATGATGTGTCCTGGTGGGAGGAAGGTGGGGGCCCTGGAGAGAGGCTGGACAGATAGGAGGGGGTGTTTGGTCAGTGGGATGCTTGAAATTGAGACTTAGAAGGGTTGCAGTTGGTGATGACAGAGTCTGGGGTGTGAACTTTGGAGTAAATGTCTAAGGTCGGGTTGGAGGACAGGATCATTACACTGAACCATTCTCTTCAATTTCTTATTATAGCAGTCTTTTTAATTCCTCAAAGTGTTCTCCTGTTTCTTTAATCCTCGTTCAAAACTTTGCTTTTGTTTTGTGGATGTGACATCTCACATCTTTTTGAGGATATTAATTAGATTGCTGTTCCCTGAATTATCTTCCCTTGATGGGTCACTTTTCTGTTTATCTTAGTCTGTCCTTGCAAGGTTTCTTTAAATACCAGATGCTTGGTTGCTTACTCATGTTTATTCAGGAGGCAATTTAAAGTTGCTTGGAATCTGTGTAGGTTGGGGCAGCAGGGAGCAGGTGCCAGAGTGTGTGGAGCTTTGCTTCAGGCTACTGGTGCCCATGTGGAAGTGCCTTAGCTCTTCCCACTTTACTCAGTTTCTCTGAGGAATCCTGTTTGGTTTTGACTGGAGAGTAGCCCCCGAGGCATTCTTCGTGTTTTGGAGGAAAGAACATATTGACCACTCTGTGTTATGTTTTCAGTTTGTCCCCCCGTGTCCAGCCCCACACAGCGCCCTGAGGTCTTCTGTTAGACCTGACATTCCTAAGGTCTGAGCATCCCTGGGCTTCTCCAGGGCAGAGGCTCCTTCCCAGCTGCCCTCTCCATGCGCTGCCTGGCACGGGGCCTCTGCTCTTAAGCCGCATCAGTCACTTTTGCTGTTGAGCTGCATCAGTCTTCTGTCACTTTTGACATTTCTGAAATTTAATTTCTTTTCTATTGTTCTTTTTGTTTTTGTGAGTTTCTAACACATGTACCTCTCTCCATCCACGGCCATTTTAATGGTATTTTAGAAGGTAGAGGCTGTAGATGTGTGTGCTCAGAAGACAAAAAAACACAAGGAGAAATGGCATTGCTTTTCCTGTATTTTGAAGTGTTTTTTGGTTCACCGTATTTGCAGAGAGCAGATATAAAATATCACGCTTTCTATGATCACTTCTCAATATGAATGAAAGGTAGTTTAACTTATTGTTCTTTCAGGTAAGTAGAATTATTACAGGTTCCAGATGGAGAAACTGAGGCATTGAGCATGTTGATGTTGGTCTGGTGGCCTGGGATAGGGTTGAACATACTGACTGCACAAAGGAACTTTTTTTCTTTCTCTTATCATTGCTGCAAGAGGGTTTTGATTATATTGCTTAGTAACATAAGAGATGTTTCAGTCTTTTATTCCAAGCGTTTTACTTTGTACCGAAAGGTTAATGATACTGACCTACCTCTCCAGTGGTATTATGAACTTAATGCTTGGAAAGGGCTTTGAGATTTGGGAATGAAAAGCACAGGTTTTTGCCTAGAGTAATTATCTTATACATGTGAGCTTAAAGAGATTGTTTAAAAAGTGATAACCCATCTCTGTATTCAGAGACAGTTTTATCAAAATGAAGATGACTTCCATGTATAACACTTAATTTTGGGGGTACATTTGTGTAAAGCCAAGGGAAATTCAACTTTTGAGATCTCAATTGTTAGAATAAAAAATCAGCTTCCAAAAATAATGGTCCATTGATATCAGAGGTAATGACATAGCACAAATTTGTAATAATGGTTTTCTGTTGATGTTTTTTCTTCTTACTGAACAATGAGCATTTTCTTTTAAAATGAGAATAATGCTGAAAACTTGTTTTTTCTGATTTCTTTTATTTGCAAAGTTAGAAAAGGAGTTCATGCTTTACTGAATAATAAGAAAGACTATTACACAGTTTGTGGCAAGGCTGTTGTAACCAGTTAGAATCTAAGTTATTTGCTTTATTTTTATAATCAGTATTTTCTTTTTTGAAATTTTATTTTTAGGTATGTGTTTGATTTGTAATATCTGCTGTTCTAAAGACTTAAATGTCACCCAGATAGGATAAAATAGAACAGTAAGGATTATGATATTTCATGACAGTTGAGCAGGATGTATGAATCCCCCACATACTAATCTGATTTTTTTTGTTTTTATCTCTTTAGAGTTATAGATAGTAGTATGAAAAACTTCAAAGCATTTTTTCGGTGGCTCTATGTGGGTAAGTTAATTGAGTAAAGCATTTTTATTTTAACACTTTAAAAAAACTATAGGAGTATTATCTTAGACTGTTTGAATAAATCTAGTACAATTTCAAATACTTTGAGAGAACTGTATAATGATCCCTGTTGTACCTTTCACCTAGCTTCAGCAGTTATCAACACATGGCCAGTCTTACTTTATTCATACACTCACCTCCCCACAGAAATATTTATTTATTTTTATTAGTATTTAATAAATATACATATTTTTGGAGTACTCATGATAATTTAATTCATTCATATAATTTGTAAAGATCAAATCAGTATAATTGGGATATGTATCACCTTAAACATTTTTCCTTATGCTAGAAACATTCCTCACAGAACTGTTAAAGCTAACTTGTAGTCTGTGTTACCCCTGTCGCTCACCGATAGTTCACATTTTTTTACTTTGTAATGTCTCCTTAGGTTAACATAACATTCTTAAAAATTTTTGTAAGTATCAGGCACTGTTAGGTGCTAGATTTTAAAAGTAAAAAAGAAAAAAAAATAAGTCTCTGTCCTTGGGTAGCTTATCTTCTGTTTGATTATTTGGTCTTCTGTCTTTAGATCTCTGCTGCCCACTATGGTAGCTGCTAGCCACATGTGGCTATTTAAGTAGATTGAAATCCTATAAAACTGTACGTTTGGTTCCTTAGCCATACTGTCCACATTTGAGGTTCTCAGCAGCCACAAATGGTTAGTGGCCGCACAGAAGTAGAACATTTCCATTACCACTTCTATTGTGTACTGATGCTCCAGCTAAATAGAATGCAGACCACTTATAGTCTGTCTTTGTGTCTTCACAATGTCTTTGCATTTGGGCAGGTAGTTAGTAAGTATTTGTTGACTTGATATTAAATGTTTTGTATTCACTCTGCAGTATATGCATATTTTATTTAGGTCCATTTATATTGCTATTTTTGTGAACTCTCAATATCCTTAAAATAATCCAGCATATATTTCCCTCCAACAAATGCAAAATTTAGTGTTAATGTAATTTATCTCACACTTGTTGAAACTCTAAAGAGTAAAATAGAATGAAAATTACCTGTAATGTGCTGATATCCTTTAAACAAATGTCCAGATCTTCAATTCTAATACTGTAAAAACAGACTATATTTTTCAACCTAACATAATTGCTTTTGTTTAAAAACTGGATGTGATCTGCATATGTTGATACTTGAAATTTTTTGATATTTCTGAAAACTTTACCAATACTAACCAGAATGAGGAACCAGAGTGCTTATCAGGCTGGCCTGTTTAAGATCCATGTTGTTAATTAGAATAAATTACAATATTAAAACTGAATGAGACCTTAGAAGACTTTTTTTTTGCAGAGGTAGTTTGGTTTTACTTATAATTACTGGAGGTAGTTTAGGCAGTGTCTATCCTTACTACACATTCTAACTGTAGTAAGAATCAGGATTATCCTTACTACACGTTCTAACTGTAGTAAGAATCTAACTGTAGTAAGAATCAGAACTGTAGCAATGTGGTACTCTTATTCAGGATTAGAAGAGAAATGACTTACTGTTTGGTCCTTCTCATTAGAGCAGGACATTGTAGAAAGCACACTGGATTGGAGAAGTGGAGATCTACTTGTAATCCTGGCCCTGTCCCCAGTAGATACCTGTATAACCTTGGTTTTCTTCTTTGTAAGATGTAATCTCCATGAAGGCAGGGATGTCTTTTATACTGATATATTGCTAGCACCTAGGGTATGCTCAATAAGTAGTTTTTTTGGATGGATAAGAATGAGTGGAACTAGATTTTAGCACCCCTTTCAGATAACTTAGATGTTTAAATTAATTAAAAACAGTCATGTATTTGCAAAAGTACTTCTGACTTGCTTGTTACTGACCAAATGCAATTAAGAACCATGTTCAAATACCATGCAGAAGCACATGAAACATACTTTGTCTTGACTTAGGTGGAACATAATACAAAACACATGGTACTGATGAGGACACTCCTATGAAAGGACAAAGAGAGTCAACCACAGATACTAGATCAAAGAAAAGTACATAAATATACTGTAAGTGTGTAGCAGAAAAGACCAAGGGAAATAAACAGATTTATTTGGTATCGTAAGGCTTTGGAGGAAAGAATGGCTTGCAGATTTTAAGAGCAGAAACATCACCAGGTTAAAAGGAGGGATCCTTACACACGTAGTCTTAGCACAGACAGCAGTTAGGTTTGTCTGGAGTGGCAACAGGTTGAATTGAAGAAGAAAAAGAATAGTTTAGAATGGTTAGACCAACAATTTTGAACCTGAAAATATGAATCAAATTTAAGTTCTGGCACCCCTTAGTTTTTGGAAGAAAAATGTTTTTGTTGGTGAAAAGCTGTGTAAAATTGAAGATTTAGTTCAGTCAGACACCTTGTCTTTCAAATGTATTTATAATTAAAATTATGTTTGTAGTTTGCTTTTAAAGATAGTTTTTTAACTTTGTATTTCCAGCAATGTTGAGAATGACGGAAGACCACGTGCTTCCCGAGCTGAATAAGGTAGTATGTACTAGTGCATTTTCACAGTGTTCACATTGTCCTGCTTGAACTCAGCTGTGCTGGTCATTTTGGTACCCTTATTCAGTTATTAGTTAACAGGATGTCAGGATGTAGATGTTGGATCTCTTAAGCACCATCTTTTTAAAAAAGAAATTTGCATGTTTTGTGTATTGTTTCATCTCATAGAATACCTTTATTATGACTATATAAATTTATAGTTTTCATGTTTGGATAAGGTTTTATAATCCATGTAAGACAGCATCCTTGTATTCCTTACTTTGACTTCCTTAAATTTTAAGTGCTTCTTATTTTCTTTGGAAATCAGGTGCTTAGATATTAGTCCCTGTGTTGATGTCTGGTAAGCAACAGTTTCTTTCTAAAGAAAGAAAGGAGGGATTCCTGTAAGGACTGTGACAAGCGGTGATGGAATCTCCTTCCAGGGAAGTCTTACGGAATAGGGCAGAATTTCCACTTGATTCCTGCAGCTCACTCTTCTTCACCCCTGCTGAAACTGTTGATAGGTTAGGTAGTTTTGAGCCTGAAAAAAATGGACAGCATTAAAATTAGCCTCGTGAACTAGATGAGAAAGGGATCCTCCACTCCCTACAACTTGTTTGCTAAGTCGATCTTTTGCACTGTGGGTGACTGACCTTGCAAACCAGGAAAGTTTCTCAATAGTTGTTTTTCTGACATCACTGTTAGCTTTATTTTGGGAGTAAAATATGTCAGTTGTTGGAAGGGATCCTAAGGTATAATTTTCTGAGGGCTGAAGAACTAAATTGGTATAAATTCAGGTCATTGCAAGAAGCCGGAGCCTACACTGAAGCAGACAGCGCTGTTTGCCTGCAGCCCTTAACTAAGGGTGACACATCTTATCTGGGATCCAGTTCCCATTCCCAAAGGAGGGACCTCAGCACATGTGGTCTTAGCACAAGGCCTGAAATAATAAACAACCTTAGGCTATAAAGAGTTTTGTAGCTATTGGATTAACTGATTGGAAGATGAGTTCACATGTTTAATTACATTCTCGGAACCCCAGGCGTTCATATTTTCACAGTCGCTAATCTATATTTCTTTGAAAGAATTTTGCCAGTTTTCCCATGGGTTTTAGTAGATAGTAAAAATGTCACATTTATAATTATGTACCATTTCTTTTATTGAGCAACTTTCTTTTATCTTGATTTTTCTGTTTGTTCCTTTTGTTGATAGATGACTCAGAAAGATATCACATTTGTTGCTGAATTTCTTACTGAACATTTCAATGAGGTAAGAAGTTGATATTTCTGTAATGCAGTTTAAAAAAAAATTACAGTAAACCTGGATAATGACAAGACATAATTAAATTTAACCCAATTTAATTGAAGTCCATAGCAATTACTTTTTTAAAACTGTTGAACTAATTATGTTTATAAACATAGTCAATAAACCAGACTTTTGTTTGTGTGTCTTATAATCTATAGAAGGAAATAATAACTGCCACTCACAGCTCTCTTGAAAAGGAAGATTTTGGGTTTAAATTTAAGATATTTTTCTTCATGAGTTGACTTAAGAATTAAACTATGTTTTTTTTTTTTTTTTTTTTTTCCAGGCTCCAGACCTTTATAATCGAAAAGGAAAATACTTTAACGTTGAAAGAGTTGGTCAGGTATGGGCTTTGAACTCATTTTAAAACCTTAGCAGTGTTCATCTTTGTTATCCAAAGTTTCTGGAAAGCATTACAATACCAAGTAATACAGGAGCTCTGCCCTTTTGTAAAATTAATAAAAAGCAGCAGTTTTTAAACATTTTGCTCTGAGAACCCTTTTACATTCTTAAAAATTATTGAGGACTAAAAACACAAAAATTAGCTGGGTGTGGTGGTGGGCACCTGTAATCCCAGCTACTTGGGAGGCTGAGGCAGGAAAATCACTTGAACCCAGGAGACAAAGGTTTCAGTGAGCCGAGATCGAGCCACTGCACTTCACCCAGGGCGACAGAATAAGACTCTGTCTCAAAAAAGAAAAAAAAATTATTGAGGACTAGAAAAGAGCTTTTGTTTATGTGAGCTGTTATTTATTGCTGATAGGCATTATTAGGTATTAAAAATTAAACATAATAAAAAATTATTCCTTAAATCACTCAAAAATAGAATATACCAGCCAGGCATTGTGACTCACACCTGTAATCTCAGCTACTCGAGAGGCTGAGGCATGAGAATTGCTTGAACCCAGGAGGCGGAGGTTGCAGTGAGCCAGGATTGCATCACTGCACTCCAGCCTGGGCGATAGAGGGAGACTCAGTCTCAAAAGAAAAAGAAGAAAAAAAAAAGAATATACCCATTACTATTACATGTTAATATAAATGTTTTTAGTGAAAAAATAATGATATTTTACAAAACAATTTAGCTAAGAGTGGTAATGTTTCATATTGCAAACTTCTTTGATGTCCAGCCTAATAGAAAACAGGTGGATTCTCATATCTGCTGCTACATTTAGTCTGTTTCGATATGTTGTTTCTGTAGTATCAGTGTATATGAAAAAAGTCTAGCCTCACACAGGTGTGTATATGAAAAGGGAGAAGTATTCTATTAGGTTTTTCAGATAATTGTGACTTTGCTTTATTATATCAAGTGTGGACAAGTGATAATGTCTTAAAGGTTTGTTTCAGTGGGGAATCTAAAATTGCATCAGTGAACATTTTTTACATTAAAATTCATTCATCTCCCTTGCACTTTGAACGGATCTTTTGTCCACGCATAATTTTGTAACATCCTGCTTTGGTCATTTGGGAAATATTGGTTCCCTGAGTCATCCAGCTGTTCTAAATGCTGCCACCTTTTATCAAACTATAAGCTAGATTTCATTAATAGGACCACCAATTTAATCAGAAAAGTCTTTGTGTTGTGAAGCACACAGGGGCAGATGCAGGTTTTCCAAAAAAAAAAAATTTTTTTTTTTTTGAGACAGGGTATTTCCTCTGAGTAGTACAGTGGTGCAATCACAGCTCACTGCAGCCTCCACCAATCGGACTCACCTCTTGTAGCTGGGGCTACAAGCACACACCACCATGCCTGGCTAATTTTTGTCTTTATTTTGTGGAGACCCGCCATGTTGCCCAGGCTGGTCTTGAGCTCCTGGGCTCAAGTGATACACCTGCCATGGCCTCCTAAAGTGCGGGGATTACAGGCATGAACCACCGTGCCCAGCCTATTTTTGCTTTTAACGTAAGTGCTTTTCCTCAAGATAACCATCATATTTTGTGTAGCAAAAGTGCCTATGTATAACTCTCAATTCTGTCACACAGAATATTAAAGATTTGTACTCGAGGGTTGAAAATAAAGTTAGTGATTTAATGACTTCATTAAAGATAAATGAAACTATGAGTGTGTGACAGAAAAAGAAAACAGTGACTGCTGGTAAGATTTGGGACCACTACCTTGACTCTTGGCTGAGACACTTAAAAGTTTTCCCCACCATCAGTGCAAATGTTAGCACAGTGTAAAGGGCAGGTGACATCTACATTACTATAAAACTAGTATTGACTTTGTGGATCCCCAAAAGCATCTTGGGGATTCCCAGGGGCTTGTGGACCTCACTTGAAGAACAACTGCCATAGAGTATATTGACAGTATATTGATAATTGATGCTTAGGAAACTAATTTATAACTTGCATATGTAAAATTAAAATATGCTCATGAAAAAGAAACACAATTTAAGTTCGATTTGTGGTCTCTACATCTACAACATAATAATCTTTTAATACTTTGCAGTTTGTTTAGTTGCTTGACTAAACAAACTACAAACTGTTCAGCAGTTTCTTTAATTTTTAAGACAGTAGCTAGCTAACATTTATGGAGGGCTTAATTCCACCACATACACAGCAGATTTTGGCTACCTCACTTAGAGTAATAGTAATGCACTTTCAGAGGACTTGGCAATAAAACAGAGTAACTTATTAAGTTAAAAAAGTGTTAAACAGATTTTAGACCCTAATTCTTTGATTTACTAAACTTAACTTTTTTTGTCTTTTACTTTTTTTCTTTTTCCATTTTCCCTTCCAGGTATGAATAAACTTAAATTTCTTATTCTGTATTTCTAGTATTTGAAAGATGAAGATGATGATCTTGTGTCACCCCCTAACACAGAAGGAAACCAGTGGTATGACTTTCTTCAAAATAGCAGCCACCTTAAAGGTATTTCATGAACCAACCAGATTTTGGCCATTTTTGTTTTTATTTAAGACTAGGTCTTGAATAGTTCTGCCAACAGTTTTGCTGAAAACTTGCTCAACACTTACCTAAGTTTATTAGACTTATTTTTATTTGATTATAGGAACAGCAAAATAACCAATAGTGTATGACATCACCATGATAGATAGAAGACACTCTGAAGTTAACTACGCTGTAGCAAGATTGCTTATTCCTAAGTGTTCTTATATAAGTGTTTTGCACCCTGTAAAAAATAGGATTTTAAGGGGAAACTATATAGAGCCAAATAGTGAGAAAAGTCTTTTTTGCCAGTTCCAATTTATTACCTTCTAAAAGCACAGGGATGCTCAACTGTATTCCCCTCGGGTTGTAGTTTTGTGTGTGTGTGTGTGTGTGTGTGTGTGGGTGTGTACTTGTTATACCTTTCATTTTCTAGAATGTCAGAATGTTAATACAGTAAAGCTATCCAGCATTATTAGGGATGCAGCACATAATAGCAACCATTAAATATGCCAGCACATCTTACCATTTTAGATGAAAATATTTTAAAGCTCGTATTTCTTTGATGTCTGAAAGAATAATCTGACCAGATTTAGCAATTGCTTAGATCTTTAAGGTAGTGGGTGCTTAGTCTAACTAAACATTTATGGGGTGCTTAGTCTGCCATATACACACAATACCTGCTTTAATCCTCACAAGATTCTATGGGTAGGTACTTGGTATCCTCATTTACTAATGAGGAAACAGAAGGTTAGAGAAGCCCAGGATCACACAAGCTGGTTAGTGATGGAGCTAGGATTCTGTTAATATGAAAGCTAGACTGGCAGTACAGGTTGAGCATCTTAATCCAAAAATCCGAAATCTGAAAATGCTCCAAAATCTAAAATTTTTTGAGCACCAACATGACACATCTAGTGGAAAATTCCATACCTGACCTCATATGATGGGTCCCAGTCAAAATGCAGTCAAGACTTTGTTTCAAGCACAAAGTTATTAAATATATTGTATAAGATGTACCTGAAGCATAAATGAATTTCGTATTTAGACTTGAGTTCCATCCCCAAGATATCTCATTATGTATATGCAAATATTCCAAATTCAAAAAAAATCCCAAACACTTCCGGACCCAAGCATTTTGAGTAAGTGAAACTCAACCTATAGCAATTTCTGCCACTTCTATTTGGTTGCTGCTTCTATGAATGAATGAATGAATGAATGAGGGAGAGAATTCTTTGATGCCAAGAACTTTGCATATAGTCCAAATTCTTTTTCAAGGCAGAACCTATTTTGTATTGCCAGAGAGTCTTGAGGTCAGTAAGGAGATGCATTGGTGCAAGTTGGCTATTGAATGCAGGGAGGATAAAGGTACGGGAGACGCTACTCATTTACTGTATTTAATCAGGATGCCCAGGGAATAAGGCAGGATGTCTGGGGAGGGTCAGTGGCAGCATGTCAAGAGTAGTGGCACCTGGACCCTGTTGCTATTTTGGCTATTATTGATCCAGGGAACTTTGCCAGGCTAAAAATAGGTCCTACCCTCTTTTATTTGCCCCACATCTTACGTGTCTGAATAAGAAAGGCCTGATCTTAGCTACAGACCTAATGGAACTCACTATTGAGTTCCATAATGAATTCTAGTGAGAAAATATCAGTGAAACTGTTTTCTTACAGTGCCAAAATCAAGTGCTAAATACTTGATCTGTGTACTTTCTTTAGGGTACATGGGTCAGTATTGTGTGATGGGTAAAAGTTGGTGCTCTGGAAGCTGGATTGTCTGGGTTGGAATCTGCTCTACTACTTCGTAGTAACATGGCTCAGAGCAAGTTGCCTAACCTCTCTGTGCCATAGTTTCTCATCTGTAAAATGAAGATGGTAATAATGCCTCCCTCAAAAAACTGGTGTGGAGATTAAATAAATTAATCTACATAAGCCCTTAGACTAATGCCTGGCACTTAGCACAGAAGCAGTCTGTAGGTTAGTGTCTGAGCAGTTTTTACTCAGTGTTTCTGACAACAAAATGAGATAAATTTTTTTCCTCCTGACACCAACCAATTTTGACACCAACGGGTTGTCCCTACAATTCAATTCTGACACTAATTACAGATGGTTAGCGCAGACCTTACAGGATAAGGATGCAGTCCCACAAGACTGCCCTTGTGTCAAATGTCAGGTCTCTAGGTCCCCACATCTCTTGGGTAGCCATGCTTGTTGTCTGACTTTGCTATAACGTTAAGGTCAAGATCTCAGAACCTTCCTCCCTTTCAGGTTGGATAATTTTGCTAGAATGGCTCACAAAACTCAGGGAAACATATAATTTTTGTTTACCAGTGTGTTGTAAAGAATATGACTCAGGAACAGCCACATAGAAGTGCTATATCAGGCAGGCTATGGACAGAAAGGTGCAGAGCTTCCATGCTCTCCCAGCACCTGGACATATTCCCCACCCAGAAAGTTCTCTGAACCTCATTGTCCCAGTGTATTTATGGAGGTTTCATTATGTAGACATGATTGATGAAGTCATTGGCCATTGGTGGTTGAACTCAACCTCCAAGCCCCTCTCTCCTCCCTGGAGACTGGCGGGTGGAGCTGAAGGTTCCAAACTTCTAATCAAGGCTTGGTCTTTTTGGTAGCCAGCCCCTATCCTAAAGCTATCTAGGTGCCAGCCAAGAGTTGCCTCATTAAAACAAAAGATGGTAGTCCTAGCACTTTGGGAGGGTGAGGCTGGCGGATCACTTGAGATCAGGAGTTCGAGACCTGACCAACATGGTGAAACCCTATCTCTGTTAAAAATTAGCTGAGTGTGGTGGTATGCACCTGTAGTCCTGTTACTTGGGAGGCTGAGGCAGGAGAATTGCTTGAATCCGGGAGGCAGAGGTTGCAATGAGCTGAGATTGTACCACTGCACTCCAGCCTGGGCAACAGAATGAGACTCTGTCTTTAAAAAAAGAAAAAAAAAAAAAAAAAAAGATGTTCCTGTCACCTTTATCACTCAGGAAATTCCAAGGGTTTTTGGAAGCTCTGTTCTAGGAACTAGAAACAAAGATCAATGTTTTTCTATGATACCATAGCATCTGTCACCTTGAGGACTTAAAATCTTAATGTGATTATAGTTCATTTTATTCAGCATGGCTTTGTCTAAGGGAGGGCCTACAAAGCACAATGGAAGAGGGTGGGCATTAGAGTCAGACTTGGGTTTGATTGATAGGTCTAGATACTTAGTTATTTTCACACTGGGCAATTGCCTAAATCTGTTAAGCTTCATTTTTTTTTTCATCTGTAAATTGGAGAATATGGTGTTTACTTCATATGGCTATTGTAAGCAATAAAAAAAAAGGTATTTTAAACACCTAGTATAGCAGGTGTTAGTGCTAAATTATATATTACTTTCTCCTGATAAAGTAACCTCTTAAAAAGTAAAGAGCTTATTTATATAGAGCTAGTTTCCAGTCTCTTGTTTTTGAGACTTAAAAAACAGTACTGGACTGCTGTTGTCGTTTCACTGTGGCAAAGAATAGAAGGATGAACTTTATTTTATCATATATTTGATGGTTCCCAAATAATTCCTTTCTTCTTATAGCCAGCAGAAACCTACAGTTGGATTTTGGTGAGTCTAAGTTTGTAGTAAGTGAGATTGTTTTTAGTGAGCTGTCAGTGGGGGTTGATGAAAGGCAGAAGACCATGGTCGTTTTTAATGAGGTTGTGTAAAAATCCAATGAAGTGGTCAGTGAAAATTCTACCTCGAGATAAACTGTGCAGACTGGCTCTAACAGATTACTTTCTTCTAATTATAAGTTTGCTATAGCTTCTTTTATTTTTGTTTCTGTTTTTGTTTGAAACCAGAAAGTCCTTTGCTGTTTCCTTATTATCCTCGAAAATCATTGCATTTTGTGAAAAGGCGGATGGAGAATATT
Source organism: Symphalangus syndactylus (assembly GCF_028878055.3). NCBI lineage: Eukaryota > Metazoa > Chordata > Mammalia > Primates > Hylobatidae > Symphalangus > Symphalangus syndactylus. Next base: position 33,157,024 of record NC_072438.2, read on the forward strand.
ATTGATCAGTGTTTGCAAAAGCCAGCAGTAAGTCTGAAAGAAATGCATGTCTTTTTGTAGGAGCAGTAGTGTCTACAGTATGTGGCTCACTTATGTAAATGATCTTAATTTTTAGAATGAACTGTGAAAATGTTGATATTCAACTGTTTATGATTAACAAAAGTAACAATTTCATATGGTTCAACCTAATACTCCAACTTAAGTTTCTTACACACGTGTGTGTGTGTGTGTGTGTAAGTGTAAAGATTACTAAAGGTGTTGGCATCTTGAATATTTTATTTGTTCCCAGAAGAAATTCATTGTAAACAGTCTTAGTTACAGAGCTGATGTGTCTCTGTTTACTACTGAAGGATGTGAATGAATGGTTGTTATGAGACCAGAGGGAGGTGGTCTTAAACCTGCCATGTGCTCAGCACCAAGGTCCTTTTCAGCTCAGAATTTTCTCTTTTTCCTTACTGTTACATTGTCGTTAAAGTTTCTTATGTACAAGGTTTGGTGATATAGGCGATGTTTTTACTACATTCGAACAGTGATGGTCAGTCACTTTCTGTAGAGTGTGTGCGTATTAATGTTCTAATTACATTTTAAAATCTTATTTTATATAGGATGTAATTGGAAAATCGATGAATCAAGCAATCTGTATTCCATTGTATAGAGATACCAGAAGGTAATTCTGTTTACCTATTGGGTGGTGTAATTCAGCAGCCAATTTAAATTTTTCTCATTTCTTTTTCCCTTTTATTTTAGTGAGGATTCTACACGTAGATTGTTCAAATTTCCTTTTCTGTAAGTATGTATTTCTTCCCTATCTTGAGTGAACAATACAATTTTGTTTTATCCATCAATAGTTAAAAAATATTATGACAATTTTTTTTCTTAGGTGGAATAATAAAACTTCAAATCTACATTATCTTCTTTTTACTATTCTAGAAGATTCACTTTATAAAATGTGCATCTTAAGGAGACATACTGATATTTCCCAGTAAGTATTAATCTGAAGTTTGAATCAAAGAGATAAGATTTTATTATTTGTAAGAATGAAGCATACAGCCTTCCAGCATTTCAGATTTTAAACTACTTTGTGACTTTTAGATGTGTCATTTAATTGTTAGTTTTCATGTCATTAAAAGGGTAACACTGAATTAGGAAGTTATATGATCTTGTTCTAGATTATTTAATTTTTATTGGCATATAATCATTGTAGGACTTTTTTTTTAGAGTTAGGAAAAATATGACAGCTCAGGATATTATACCTCATTTTTTAGAAGTTAAAAACTTCTAAAGAGCTAAAAGTTAAAGAAGTTTTAACTTTTTAGAAGTTAAAAACTTCTGAAAGTGGCTGCCTTATAGCAATGATTTTTGCCTAGGGTTAAGTATGCTTTTCATTAAACAAGAGGCCTTGCCTAACAGAGACTTACTTTGAAATTGAAAGTAGAAGTTCTGAGAAATAAATCATATTTAGAATGCCACTGGTATCTTAAAAATGGTTTTAAATCTGAATTTGAAGAAAATATTGAGACCAAGATGTAACCAAAAAGAAATAATTTGGTTATTTCTATTCCAAATGTCTTTGGTGACTGTGTGATTTTAAACCAAATTGGTTTATCTATCTAGGCGTTTAAACCAGTTCTCAGTGTTCTAAAGAAGTAAATGTACTGACCCTGACAATTATGTTCTTTTAAGCATTTAGATTATTGACTATCCAGGTTGTTCCACAGAGTCTCTTTTTTTCCCCCTTCTTTCTTGAAGATCTGTGAGTAATGGACTAATTGCTATTAAATTTGGGAGTTTTACATATGCCACAACGGAAAAAGTCAGAAGAAGGTAAGTCTTGAATCTTGTTTGGATGAAATGTAGATACATGTGATATGTGTATATGTTTAGGAATAGGGTCAGACTCAGTTACGGTGATAATATAGGTAAAAGGGCTTTGCCACTTCCCACATCGAGGGCAGGATTCTTTGTGTATTTATACATAGAGAATGATTTGACTTGTGATGAATAGAACCTTACTGCCTTGCAGTTTATGTCATATGGTTTCCTATAATTAATACTCCTGAGCTCCCTGTTGGCAAAGAAAGTAATGTGGTTCCCATGGGCAGATGGCCTGCGGGGCTGAAGTTCTTGTTATGACCAAAAAAATCATGAGGTGATGCCATTCTCAGTGATGGGAGATGTTCTTAGGATTCAAAATGGTAACAGTACCTAAGCCATCCCTGAGGCTTTGCAAAGGAAAGAAGTGACTAATCATAGGCTGATCTTTTTCTCACTTTTTTCTTCACATAAAATAAGTTTTTTTATGATAAAGTCTTTGGAGTTGCTGTGCCTATTTTTCATGTGTAGTATCTTATTTTTATTTCTCAGTCTAGTCAACTCTGCTGAATGTGTGTATAAGGTGTCATTCATAGAATTTCCACAGGCTTAAGGCCTAACCATTGATGGCCAGGGGCTTTCTAGAACTGAAACAACTTCACAGATTTTTGGGGGTCATGATTACCCATTTTTAAGATTTGGTTATATATGTGAATAATCAGTACAAAAAGTAACTGATTTTAATACAAACCAATGGTATATTTTAAATGTTATTGTACAGAATGTCACTTAACTTTTAAATTTTTTTCTGCTTGCTGCCAGTATAACATGCATACAATATTTTCTCAGTAGTCATGATCATCTTTGATATAACAAAACTTATTTTAATTCTAGCATCTACAGTTGTTTAGATGCACAGTTTTATGATGATGAAACTGTAACAGTAGTTCTTAAAGACACTGTAGGACGTGAAGGAAGAGATAGACTCTTGGTCCAGCTGCCTTTGTCTTTAGTATATAACAGTGAAGATTCTGCAGAATATCAGTTCACTGGGACTTATTCTACAAGGTAACTAGTAAAATTGTCTTTCTGATATTACAGTTAAATATTTTTTTAATGCACATTATAAATTCCAACCTTTTGGTGTGCTGGATAATGGTTATTTCATTACTAGGGATAACCACAGAGGTGGCTGAGCAGAAATGCTCCAATTTTTCATTCAAAATATGCTGGCCTTCATCAGAGAAATGCAAATCAAAACCACAGTGAGATACCATCTCACACCAGTTAGAATGGCCATCATTAAAAAATCAGGAAACAACAGGTGCTGGAGAGGATGTGGAGAAATAGGAACACTTTTACACTGTTGGTGGGACTGTAAACTAGTTCAACCATTGTGGAAGTCAGTGTGGCGATTCCTCAGGGATCTAGAACTAGAAATACCATTTGACCCAGCCATCCCATTACTGGGTATATACCCAAAGGACTATAAATCATGCTGCTATAAAGACACATGCACACGTATGTTTATTGCGGCACTATTCACAATAGCAAAGAGTTGGAACCAACCCAAATGTCCAACAACGATAGACTGGATTAAGAAAATGTGGCACATATACACCATGGAATACTATGCAGCCATAAAAAATGATGAGTTCGTGTCCTTTGTAGGGACATGGATGAAACTGGAAAACATCATTCTCAGTAAACTATCGCAAGGACAAAAAACCAAACACCGCATGTTCTCACTCATAGGTGGGAATTGAACAATGAGAACTCATGGACACAGGAAGGGGAACATCACACTCCGGGGACTGTTGTGGGGTGGGGGGAGGGGGGAGGGACAGCATTAGGAGATACACCTAATGCTAAATGACGAGTTGATGGGTGCAGGAAATCAACATGGCACATGGATACATATGTAACAAACCTGCACATTGTGCACATGTACCCTAAAACCCTAAAGTATAATAAAAAAAAAAAAATATGCTGGCCTTAATAGCTTTTTTTGTCCCTTTGCTTTACTAGTAAATCAGGAAGTATTTGCTGGAATCAAGGTTGGGAATTATTTGGAGTGGAGAATGGGACTTCTTTTAGTTACATTTTAAAGGATAGCATTAACCCTAGTTGGTTGGAATTAGTTATTTTTGATTTGCCTTCAGTATTTTCCTTCCAGAATTAAGACCTCAGTACCCATGTAGGAAGTATACTGTCAATTCCAAGAGATGGCTTTAATTGACTGAGACTTAAGTAAGCAGATCTCTAATTTAAAAATGTATCCATTTGCTTTCTTTGAAAGGGAGTCAGAAACCTTGCTAAGATGATAATTCTGCCTGTTTGGAATTACAGTATTTCTTTTCTTTTTTTTTTTTTGAAACAGGGCCTCTCTCTGTCACCCAGGTTGGAATGCAGTGATGCAATCATAGCTCACTGCAGCCTCCAGCTCATGGGTTCAAGTGACCCTCCTGCCTCAGCCTCTCATAGCTGTGACTACAGGCATGTGCCACCTTGCCTGGCTAATTTTATTTTTTTACAGAGATGGAGTCTCGCTATGTTGTCCTGGCTGGCCTTGAACTCCTGGACTCAAGCAGTCCTGCCACCTTGGCCTCCCAAAGTGCTGAGATTCCAGGCATGAGCCACTATGCCTAGCCAGAATATAGACTATGGAATTTTTATAGAATATTATATCACAGCTTTTTTCCTAATACAACAGTTGCTAAAATTATATTGGAAATAGAAGTATGAGTAGATGTCAAAACCATAATTGACCCTAATACCACCTGTAGTAAACTAGGGAGGAGAAGATCCCCTTTTCATTCCTGAGTTGGTTTTTTCCCTCTTTAGGCTAGATGAACAGTGTAGTGCTATTCCCACCCGTACCATGCATTTCGAGAAGCACTGGAGATTACTGGAAAGTATGAAAGCACAGTATGTTGCTGGGAATGGTTTTCGAAAAGTGTCCTGTGTGGTAAGTGTTTAGAGATCATTCAGCAACTAAGCAATTACAAGAAGTAACGCTGCTTCTTTGGAACCTTCATCAAATACATGATATATAAGATCCTTTTGTGCAAATATTTTTACTGTGATTTATAGCTTGTATTGATTATGATCATGTGGTTGCCTTAGCTATTTAGTTCTCTTGTTCTGATAAAGCTTACTAAGTAGTTAATAATAATACTAGATTTTAATCTCATGAAATTGCCACTGTTGTTATGTGGAGATCTTTTTATACAAAATGAAGGCTGAATTTATTGATTTTGTTCTAAATTGATAGGAGTATAACTTTCCTATAAAACCATTCTTTGATTCAGACTTCTGATTTCTAATTCTTTATATATGATAAGCCATTAATTTAAAAATGCTTTTATGGCCTTTTCTTTTTTAGTTAAGCTCAAATCTTCGTCATGTGAGAGTATTTGAAATGGACATAGATGATGAATGGGAGCTCGATGAGTCTTCAGATGAAGAGGAGGAGGCCAGTAATAAGCCTGTAAAAATAAAGGAAGAAGTGTTGTCAGAGTCAGAGGCAGAGAACCAACAAGGTGGTGCTGCTGCTCTAGCTCCAGAGATAGTCATTAAAGTGGAAAAACTTGACCCTGAGCTAGACTCGTAATCTAGCTTGCCATTATTGTGTGTGTAATTATGGCCAAAAGGACATAAGAGATGGACTAAGATGTCTTAGACCACCTTTAATTTTCTTTGTGTAACAAAGAAATAAACAGTAAATTTTATTTTTTCATATTCTGCTTCATCTTCTCTTAGTGATATAGTCACTATGATAGACTTTATTTTTTTCTGAGATTTCTCTTTAATGCTATGTGCAGAACTAGTGTTTAAAGAAAACAGGACCAGGCATGGTGGCTCATGCCGGTAATCTCAGCACTTTGGGAGTCTGAGGTGGGTGGCTCACTTGAAGCCAGGAGTTCAAGACCAGCCTGGCCAACATGACAAAACTCCATCTCTACTAAAAATACAAAAATGAGCTGGGCGTGGTGCATGCCCCTATAATTCCAGCCACTTGGGAGGCCGAGGCTTGAGAATCGCTTGAAACTGGGAGCCAGAAGTTTCAGTGGGCTGAGATTGCACCATTGCACTCCATCCAGCCTGGGTGATGGAGTAAGACTCTGTCTCAAAAAAGAAAGAAAGAAAGTGAATGAATTGAGTGTGAAGAAGAAGTCTAATCTTTTCTGTCAGAAGGGGTAGGTATCAGGAATTGTTCCTGTATCATTGAAATAGTCACTCATCACTGGAAATTTTAATGCATTTAGTATTTTAAAACTATAGACAACATTCCCATTTTTCCATCTCCCCTTCTAGTTCATTTTGGGTCTCCAGAATGATTTTAAAATTATGTTTTCAGAATGTATTATACTGATTTACTGAAATGCTAAGCCAAAGGATGGATCCTGTCTTTTATGGTTTAAATAACATAAACACTGCTTGATACCTACATGGTTATCTTTTCTCATTCTGTCCCTGCATTTGAGCTCTGAGTTATTTGAATCAGCAGTGTTTAGATGTGCCCTTTTGCCTTTTCAAACTTGGTTAAGGACATGTAGTAGCTGTCTGGTTGACTCCTTGAGAGTGTGAGAAATACGGGTCAACTAAATGGTATCTGGCATTAGTGCAGATAAGCTACTGTTGATTTCCTAATGCTCATTCCTTCCTAAAGTACAATAGTATTCTCATGTGACTTTCAAAGAAATTAGTTTAACATATGAATTCCACTATCACTTCATCGACAATCACTTTTTAAAGCTTAAATATCTTTAGGCAGGAGGATATACTATAACCAGGTGAATGGGTAACTGCAGGGTTGCTGTGTCATTTGTCTATTTAGTAGGTAGCTGTCTCTCTAGGTACTCCAGGGTGTCTCTGTGAATGGAAGCCACTGCTGGGTGACGTGGCATTTAGGACTGTGATCAGGAGGCTGACTATACTGATCTGTAGCCTTGCATATGATAGGCCTTAAACTCTATTAACAAATTTACGTAAATGTTTACTGACAGTTGGGCATTGTTCCTGGGGTAGTGCAGAATGTCTTGAATTAGCTTTTGTGAGCAAGAAAGGTGAACTGTCAGATGACATTACTGAAAAATTATAGGTTGTGGGTATATAGAGCATTTTTAGAAAGAATGCATTGTGCAGATTTACCATATAACATTTAAAGAGCTTTAATGGATTTGAGGAACCAATAATTAATAGCCTGTTCTTAGAAAGAACGATAGTTTCACCAGTTCTTTATTAGTTAGTAATTTGACCTTTGTGACCTCACTGTTAGATTTATAAAGATTTTTTGATACATACACATTTGCTTTCTATGGTTCCAGCGTAGACATAAAATATGGGAGAATTGGTTTTTCAGTAATGGTTTTAACATGTATAGCAAGTAGGAACTAGAATTGTATTAAAGTGAAAAAGTTTAAATTGACATCTGAATCTCTTTTTAAGTTTTAATAAGATGCATAGAGCAGAGAATTTTATTGTATTTTAAGATATATGCTATAATTCTTTTTTTTTTTTTTTTTTTTTTTGAGACAGAGTCTCGCTCTGTCGCCCAGGCTGGAGTGCAGTGGCGCGATCTCGGCTCACTGCAAGCTCCGCCTCCCGGGCTCATGCCATTCTCCTGCCTCAGCCTCTTCGAGTAGCTGGGACTACAGGCGCCCGCCACCACGCCCGGCTAATTTTTTGTATTTTTAGTAGAGACGGGGTTTCACCATGGTCTCGATCTCCTGACCTCGTGATCCGCCCGCCTCGGCCTCCCAAAGTGCTGGGATTACAAGCATGAGCCACCGCGCCCGGCCGATATATGCTATAATTCTTGATACCATTAGACATTTTGCTTTTTTAAAAGAAAAATTTAATTTTTAATTTTTGTGGGTACATAGTAGGTATATATATTTATGGGGCACATGAGATTTTGATACAGCATACAGTATAGACACTTTGCTTTTAATATGTAGAACAATTTGTCATTACATACTGGCTACTTTTACTATGTTTAGCTGCAGATGCTGAATTTGAGCTTTGAATTTAGTGAGGAGCAAGTGAAGGGTGGGAATGTGAGGACCCTGGGAAGAGGAGCCTCCAGGTCCTGGCTCTTGTGCACCTTGGCACCTTGTCTCCATAAAGTGGGGTAATTGAGTGCCTCTCTCAGTGTTTGAGGACTAATGAGGGGTACTTATAGAACACTGTGGTTAGCACATGTGAGATACCCAATAAAGACTAGCACTCCTATTTACAATATTCTGTTCTGCTTTTTGCTGACATAAATTGTGTTGATTTTTTTAGAAACTTAACTAGCCTCTTTTTTTTTTTTTTTTTGGCCAGACTTGATAGAACTATAATAGTAGTCTTTCTAATTCTCTGGCTTAGTAGGGTTTTTTGTTGTTGTTGTGTTCTTGATTTTTTTCCAATGTAAAAATTGTACACTTAGCAAAATGCTGAAATATTCTGTCTTCTTAATTTGGAACATTTAAATGTAAATGTGAAGAAAACTATTATGATATAGCCTTGAGTTTATGATGCCATAACTAGGAGAATTTATATATATCTGAGTTGATCTAAATATTTTCCCATTCTTGAGGGAAGTCCAGCAAGCAGACATGCGCTAAACACTTCTTTCTAAAGGATGCTATAATTGAAATCATGGGTTGCATTTCACCAGGAGCAAATCAGTTTCTTTGACACCTCTTTAAGTTGCAATGTTGTGGTGATTATCTACAGACTGTTTACATTTGCTAGAACCTACAGTTGACTATCCAGCATAATATTTTTAGTCCTCACTGAGCACAAGGAGATAGTACTTAGGATTTTACGAATTTAAGGTCACGAAAACCTTATGAGAGCAAATAAAGTATTAGCATAGAAATGATCTCTTATGAGGAATATTCAGTTCAGAAACTCGATTATTAAATGGGTCTGGGAAATGATTTATTAATATGGTTGATAGCCAATGCTTACTTTCTGCTTTTTTTCTTGTTCTGAGGAAATGAAAATTTCTAGAACAGGATTTCTCATGAAGCACACACTAGTACATCAAAAATGCCAAGGCCAGTGATTAAAAAAGCATGGATTTTACCCTAAGCCTACTCAATCAGAAGCTGAGGGTGAGGCCAAGACTACATTTTTAACCAACTCACTTGATCATTCTTAAACCCACTGAGGTTGAGAACCATTATTTTTCTATGAAAGCTGTGTTTTAGAAATTAGATGGTTGTAATTTCTTAGTTGTAGGTTCATAAGCTGTTCCCTTGGATGCAATGAAAATTGATATATTTTTTTTTCTTTAAAAATGACCCTAACTGGTGGTTAATTACACATGCAAGTTGCTCACACTTCAATAAATCTGTTTAAATGATGGTGAGCATAATTGTACCCCAGCTCCCTCTCTGCACTGCAGCATTGTAGCAATGGATCCCTTAGGGCCACATTTCAGCCCTAACAAGATTATGTTCAGCCAAGTGGGAGATAGTTGGGTATGTATGGGCTTTGCTGGTAATCAGCCATTCTGGTTCATAAATGTCACCTTTTCTCTGGTGTGTGCAGTCAGACTGAACTCACTGCTCAAGATATGAGGTGTAATGTGTAGTTCTCACAGTACGGATGATAAATCTGTCCCACAACACAACTATAAGTGAAACTTACGTTTACCGGCTTCTTATGTTTTAAGCAGTAAAACAAGACAAGTTTGTTGTTTGTGCTTCCTGCCATCAGATTTATGACTGAAAACTTTAGGGACTGTTTTTCTTCTTTTCTGCATTCCTGATTCCTGTTACAGAGTGAATATTATTCTTTCAAGTGATATTTCTTTCCACTGTTCGGATGGTAAAACTGGGTGGAGCCAAACTGGAGGAGTGGCCAGCTTGCTATAAACGATCCTCGTGATTGTCAGCATTTTCATGATACTGCAAAACTTTCTAACCTTGAGAATATGTTACTTCCCTTTTTCCTCTCCACCGCTTACTTTGTCCTGCCAAATTGTTGCAGGAAGAGATTCAAGGATTAAAAATATTTATGGGCCTGGCACGGTAGCTCACGCCTATAATCCCAACACTTTGGGAAGCTGAGATGAGTGGATTGCTTGAGCTCAGGAGTTTCAGCAACATGGCAAACCCCGTGTCTATAAAATACAAAAATTAGCTGGGCATGGTGGTGCATGCCTGTAGTCCCAGCTACTCAGGAGGCAGAGGTGCAAGGGATTGAGCCTGAGAGGTCGAGGCTGTGGTGAGCTCTGATTGTGTCACTGCACTCCAGCCTGGGTGACAGAGACCTTGTCTCAATAAATATGTATGATATATATATATGTGTGTGTGTATAGATATATATATCTCCTTGTTCTCTTGGGATGGAAGGTTTAGATCTAGCGGCAGAGTGTGGATAGCAAAGGGGCTGGCTGAGACCATTGTTCTGGGGCCCTTCAAGGTGTAGGGCCCATTTTCTCCACTGGAGAAAGAGGAGCCTACATGGCCCAGGTGGCAGGACACCCAAGTGACCAGTTCAGTGGACACCTTTCAGGCTGGTGTAGTCAGGCAAATCAGATGCTGCGGTAAATTTCAGAGGTAAATTGCCCGTTACCTCTGAAAAGCTGCATGTCAGTTGTGACCCTGATAGAAACTTGGAGGTGTGTTGAGGACAGGAGCCCTATTGAAATGGGTGTAGAATGGATGTGAGGTGAGTCAGTGGAGGCCAAGTGGAGGCAACTCTGGAGGATTTTGTTGTGAGGGGCACAGAGATGGAGTGGTGGCAGGGGAGGGAAATGGCACCAGAGAACTTTTTTTAAAAAGATGGATGATACTAGGCATCTTTATTCATCAGTATGAGTGATCCACCAAAGAAGGAGAAATCAACCATTCTAGAGTAAAAGGAGATGGGTTGAAAGAAATCCTTGAGAAGGATAAAAGGGCTAGGGTCCAGTGACCACTGCAGGGATCGAGCGTAGGGTGGAACATGACTTTCTTCCACCCTAATGGGAGTTTGTGGGGACAGATGCTGGTGGGTGCAGCATCAGGTGGCAGGTGCAGCGTTTTTCCCACGGAGAGAAGTGTTCAGGTCTTTATGGAGAGTGATGAGGAGAGGAGAGGTAGAAAATAGGTGTCTCAGATTGGAAAGTGAGAGAATTAGGGAGTTTTAGAATCAGAGGGATAGAAAGAAAGAGGCTATGACCAGAGAAGAGACATTGGCAGTCTTAGGGAGGTGGTGAAGTCTCTGATGACAGGTATAACAATGGCAGTTGGCAGCTGCTATTGGTGTGAAGGAGAAAGTCACTGGAGCCAAGTAGATTCAGAGCTGAGTGGCTGGGGTTTTGGATGGCTCATCTGTGTGGCTGGTAAAGTTGCAAAAGCAGATGGAGATGGTAACAGTGAGTTGGGTGCTGAGGTCACCAGTGAATGAGGAGGTATCAGTGGGGGATTGAGAGGGGAAGGAAAAACTGGGCTTCTGAGACTCTTGGTACGTTGAAAGACCCAGAGGAGGGTCAGGCACCTACCTAGTCAGTTAGTAGCAAGGCTGGGATCTAAGCCCAGGGGGACTGGACTGCTCTGGAGGAGCTCCTTAACAGACACCCGTGGTTAGAACATGGGAACAGGATAAAAAGACTAAGCCAACCTGCAAGCATGGCCACTGCCTTTGGATCTCCGTCTACTGTAGGTTAGTGCTCCTCACACCTGGGAGGTAATATTAAGGGCTCTAATAGTGGTGGACTTTTTAATTTTATTTTAGACACGATCTTGCTGTTACCCAGGCTTCAGGCTGAAGTGCAGTGGCATGAACACGGCTCACTGCAGACTTGACCTCCTGGGCTCAAGCAATCCTCCCAAGTAGCTCAGATTAGCAGCACATGCCACCATGCCTGGCTAATTTTTTTTTGTAATGACAGGGTCTTGCCATGTTACCCAGATTGGTTTTGCAACCCTGGGCTCAAGCAATCCTCCCACCTCAGCCTCCCAAAGTGCTTGGACTACAGGTGTGAGCCACCACACCGGGCCTTCTTTCTTCCTTTTTAACCCCAAGGCAGGGAGAAGTGGTCATTTCTGATGATTTTAAATCTGGAACCAGTAGCAATCCCCAGGTATTCTAGGAAGGGGGTGTTTATGGTTGCTGTCCTGCCAATTTTGTCTTTAGTGCACTGCTGGTCACAGACACAATTATGTGTGCGGCACAGGGAGGAGACAGCCTCAGATGACTGCGTGGAGAGTGGGCCTGAGCAAGCCCCTGCCCAAAGTCCAGGTCGGGAGGCTGGGTGAGGCGGGATGAACTGAACAGTCAGTCCCCTGCTCTGTGAAGGTGCAGTCCAGGGCCTTCCTAGCTTTGGGCCAGTGTGGTCCATATCGCCAAACCTTTCCTGGGTGGTCTGAAGATTTTCTTAAGGAGAACTGCCCAGTTCAGGCACCTCTGGCCATTTGGGGAGTGAGGCAGGCAGGTCTCAGCTTGGCCTTGGTTCCCAGGCCCCTAGGAATTGGCACTGGGCTTCAGCTCACTACTTAGCAGGTCCAGTAGGGCCTAGACCAGCTGAACCTGGGAGCCTCTGGAGCTGCCAAATTGTACATGAAATTCCTGTGTGCTTGGCCAGACAAGAGGTTCATGATCAAAGGGTTACTACCTGCACCTGCCTCCGCCCCTCCCCCAAATTCTTCCTGTCTGCATTTGGCTTTTTAAGGTTCTCCTATGCAGAATTGGTTGTGGAAGAGAAACAGCATGGGAGAGATTGCAGGGTGCTTTTTATATACATTCTCACAGAATTCTCTGAACAACTAACTGCAATAAAGGAATTGGTCATCTTATTTTACAGAAAAGTTGAGAGAGATTTGGTTTGACATGTCCCAAATCACGCAGCTAGTAGGCGGAACAGCCTGGATGCAAAACAGGTGGTCTGACTCCAGATAAGAATAATTGCTAACATGATTATTTAGTAAGAGTCAGAAATCATGCCAAGAACATTCCATGGATAACTTATCTAAACCTCATCACAGTCCTACAAGGTAAGTGCTATTATTATTAGCATCATTTCACAGATGAAGAACTTGAGGCCAAGAGACGTTTACTAAGTTGTCCACAGGAATTACACGGGCAGCAGGGTGGGACTGGGATGGGAAACCAGGCAGTCTGGCCACAGGACCCATGCCTTCAGCCACTGCGCATGTTGCCTTTCTGGGGCCTGGATTCTTTGGCCCCCACCTGCCTTGCCCATGGCCGCACTCACAGAACTCGGTCTTCCTGCAGTGGCACAACTACTTGAGTGTCTGTGTGGCACAGGCCAGCAAGGATGGCCAGGCTTGCATTCGTGATGAGCTTCGTTTTTTTCAGAGGTCCTTCATTCATAGCCACCATCAGCCCTGCGGAAACAGGCTGTGAGGAATGATGTCTGGTAGACCTTGGACCAGAACCTGGGCTTCTGACCCCGTAGTTTAGTGTGCTTTCCTCCAAGACAGTGCTTGTATAAAGCCAGTGTTACTTATGCATCCTTTATCACCTTAAGAGAGTTTTTTTTTTTTTTTAAGACAGAGTCTCACTTTGTCACCCAGGCTGGAGTGCAATGGCACAATCTCGGCTCACTACAACATCTGCCTCCTGGGTTCAAGCGATTCTTGTGCCTCAGTCTCCCAAGTAGCTGGGATTACAGGTGCCCGCGACCACACCCAGCTAATTTTTGTATTTTTGTTAGAGATGGGGTTTCACTGTGTTGGCCAGGCTAGACACCTTAAGAGATCTCTTGTGTGTCTTCAGGTCTCGTGGAGACAGAGCTGTGCTCTCCCCAGAGAGGCTACCAGCTTACTAGGCTAAAAGAAGTGAGATTTCCCACTCCGTGTGTGTGTGTGTGTGTGTGTGCGCGTGTGTGCGTGTGTGTGTGCACACGTGTGTGCGTGTGTGTGTGTATGTGTGTTTGTATATGTATTAGGGTCTTGCTCTGTCACCCAGGCATGATCACAGCTCACTGCAGCATCCACCTCAGCCTCCTGAGTAGCTGGGACTACAGGTGTGTCACTATGTCCGGCTAATTTTTTAAAAAAAATTTGTAGAGATGGGGTCTTGCTTGTTACCTAGGATGGTCTTGAACTCATGGACTCAAGCAGTCTTCCCACCTTGGCCTCCCAAAGTGCTGGGATTACAAGTGAGAGCCACCACACCTGGGCTTCTACTGTATTTTTGCCATGTTTTCTATCCCCTTTCCCAATTTTTTGGGATGATTTTGCATTTTGTTGGTCTACAGACTTCTATTGGGTAAAGCTTTCAGGGGAGATGGTGTGCTTGGGGAGAGGGAGAGAAATTATCTCAAGAATGAATACATGGGTGAAGCAGATGGCAAATTTGTCGTTTGCAATAGAAAAACTATTAAAAAATCAGAGAATGCTAAGTCCTGAACACTTTGAGGAATACTGTATGACTCTCTGAAATACCAGCAAAGCACACATTTGGTCCATTAATTGGGATCTAGGAACTATGATAATGCAGTGTCAAGAAAATAAGTGTTTTTAATACCAAATAGAGCATCACAAGCCAAATATCCTATTTATCCATCCAAGATATAAAAGGGACTTGATGGGGTGAGACAGTCTTGGGATGGAATAGGAAATGTAATAATTTAGCTTCCATTTGAGAGATGGAAATTGAAGGAGCAAATTTGTAAATCAACTTAGCAATGCAGTTAAAACATGAGCCTTAGATCTTTCATGTTTCTAGTCCAGTACTTTTCACTCCCTATAAAGTCTCAAAGTTATTGCAAGGGCCCATTTATGTTTAATTAAATGTAATGCTAATCTACAACTAGATTTGCTCTGGACTAGGCAATTGGCTAGTGATACAAACTACCTAGTCCATTGCATTTCCAGAAGCTGAGGGATGGCTGATGGCTTACTGCCGGAAAGTGGTTGAGTAGATGACATTATGCAAATCTTTACAAAAGAAAAGGTTCACGTTCTCTGGGTTGAAACAAGACAGAAGTGTATGAAATGTGTCCACCTAAACTAGAATAACGATTTGTTGTCATTGCCTTCCTTCTGTGTGCCCCAGAGTCCAATTCAAATGCTTTTCCACAGCCTCCCTTCACTCCTCCAACCACCTTCCCACTTCAGCCCCTGACTAGCTGTCATCTGTGCCTCAGTGGAGTTCTCACGTAACCCATGTGTTCACTGAGTCCTGACCATGGTGAGGTCTTCGGCTAAATACACTCCAGGTTTACTACTTGTTTAGCTGCCCCCACCCCACCACCCATAAGGAAGAAAGCATTATGATCCTTTTGGACAGAGGAGGACAAAGAGGCACAGAGAAGTTAGGTAACTTGCCCAAGGTCACTCAGCTAGGGAGGAGTGGGGTCCAAATTCTCAGTCATATGCTGTACATTTCTGACATCTACCACCTGCTCCCTTTATAGATAATGCACATTTCCCTTCTGGCAGGTGAACTCCTTAAGTTGAGGGCAGGCATCCTGAGGTGGCTGGTTGTGGATCCTCACTAATATCTCTGCCCCATGGGCAGCACTGCTCCTGAAATTGATGAGATGTGTATACCCTGCGTCCTGTTTGGAGGCTCTAGTGCCCCCTGGTGCCTAAGAAATCTACCTTTATCCCCCAGCTGGCTAATGCCACAGCCTCCCCAGCCCTTAGCGTCAGGTCAGCAGAGCTGAGCCACCCAAGGTAGGAGGGAGCTGCTCCCCACAGCTTTGACCACATGGGATTCTGAGGGTACTTTGTGGGAGAGGCTGGTGGCAGGTTTTGAAGTGGTGGAAGTAGAGAATGCCTCAATCCAGGAAGCCCAGGTGAAGCACAGGCTTCCCGGCTGAGTCTGGGGGTTGCCGGGCATTACTCCGCCAGACCCAGTGGTACAGGTCTGGGCGTGGAGCTAGGAAGGTGTACATCCCAGAGAGAGAGAGGCCGTCTGGGAGGCTCCCCATGAGGAGTCTGGGATTCCAGAGGTCTTGGCTTGCAAAGTTGGAGGGTGGTTGGAACCGTCTGCAGAGGGCAGCATTTTGCTTGTTTGTGCTGTTCATTGCAGGGCCAGCTTCTTGGATGGCAGATCTGTACAATCATGCAGGGCCCCGGGCTTCAAGGGCCCATGTCTGAGGGCCTGTATTAGTCCGTACATACCCGAGACTGGGCAATTTACAAAAGAAAGAGGTTTAATTGGACTTACAGTTCCACATGGTTGGGGAGATCTCACAATCATGGCAGAAGGCAGGAGGAGCAAGTCACATCTTACATGGGTGGTGGAAGGCAAAAAAAAAAAAAAAAAGATTGTGCAGAGAAACTCTCATTGTTTAAAACCATCAGATTCTCGTGAGACCCATTCACTATCATGAGAACAGCACAGGGAAGACCCGCCTCCATGATTCAGTCATCATCTACCGGGTCCCTCCCACAACACATGGGAATTATGGGAGCTACAAGATGTGACTTGGATGGGGACACAGAGCCAAACCATAGCAGGGCCTATGCTTGGTTAAATGCTCTTTGGAAATAAATGAAGACCAAGTGAGAATAGGCCAGGGCTCTTTATTCAGGTCTTGCTGTATAGCAAGAGACAGCCACCACCACTTGCATTTGGCAGAGACTCGAAGGCAGGCAGAGGAGTGGGGAAGCTTTATGGGGGAAGGGGAAAGGCTTCGGATGTGCCCTGATGGGAGGCTGTTTGCCTGGGGAAGCTGGAGGCTTCTAACTAGAAGTGGGGCATCTTATGTAATTGTTTCAGGGTGTGTAATTGGCTTTTTTTCAAGTTTGTCTTAAGTTGAAAGTAGGGGCAAAATTTAGGGAAGGCTGGGTGCAGTGGCTCATGCTTGTAATCCCAATACTTTGAGAGGCTGAGGCAGGAGGATCATTTGAGGCCAGCAGTTCGTGACCAGCCTGGGCAACATAGACCGCATCTCTACAAAAAGTTGAAAACATTAGCCGAGTGTGGTGGCACGTGCCTATAGTCCCAGGTACTCAGTGATCACACCACCTGCACTCTAGCCTGGGCAACAGAGAGAGACTTCGTCTCAAAAATAAAATAATAAAATAAAATAAAATAAAATAAAATAAAGGAAGCTGTCAGTTTTTCGTTTTTTTGTTTTTGTTTTTTTGAGACAGAGTTTTGCTCTTGTCCCACAGGCTGGAGTGCAATGGTGGGATCTCACCTCACTGCAACCTCCGCCTCCCAGTTTCAAGCGATTCTCCTGCCTCAGCCTCCCAAGTGGTTGGGATTACAGGTGCCCGCCACCACGCCCGGCTAATTTTTGTATTTTTAGTAGAGATGGGATTTTGCCATGTTGGCCAGGCTGGTCTTGAACTCCTGACCTCAGGTATTCCGCCCGCCCCGGCCTCCCAAAGTGCTGTGATTACACACCTGAGCCACTGCGCCTGACGAAGCTGTCAGTTATTAAAGTCATGGATGTTATGGGTTGATCATTACAGAAGCCATTTAGCTTCCTAGGTTGTTACTAGAGATAACAGCCTGACTTCCTAAAGAATGACGTATAGCAGGCTGGCGTCCTGGACTGATTACTGTAGATAAAGCATTGGTTTCCTGGGCAAGTTGTGAATCAAACCTGTTTTTACATAAGGTCTGACCATTGTCCATTTGTATACTCAGTGTATACTCAGTATCACTCTGCTGTCGCCGTCTTGAAATTCTAAACAAGAGGCCCTGCATTCTCATTTTAGGCTGGGCCCTGTGAATGACAGCCATTCCTGGGCTGACCTTGGCACTGATAAACAAGGAAACTTCCCTGACACTGTGGCTTTGGGCAGATGCCTGATCCGCCTGCAGTTCTCAAGCTTTTACTTAGAATGGGACATTATTTGTCACCACGTACTGAGGGCCTCCTAGCTGCACCCAGATGCACCTCCCGGGCAGGCAGGGGCTGTATTTTCTCCATCTGGGCATGGCCAGGGCCTTCTGGGCAGTGTGGGGACTCAGAGAGTGCAGGTTGAAGCCAATGTCTATCTTGGGCCAAATCGCACTAATTCAGATCCGATTCATTTTACATAGGGAAGTTTTGATCTATTTTTGAAAAAATAAAAAAGGATTTGCTAATCAAATGTACTGTGTGAAAAGTTTTCAGGGACGAGCAATATTTAATGTCAAGAGCAAAACTTTGCAGGACCTGCAGAGCACCGTGTGACACAAACCCCTCACCTCTTAAGTATAAAAATCTAATTTCAGTGCATTCTTTGCTGTTCATGAAGTGGCTCTTCCAGCCCTCTACTTGGAGACTTAGCCTGGTCAAGGCACCCCGAAATACTCAAAAAGCAAGAAAACCAAATCATTTTATGGTGATTTGCTAATTGGGGTCCCTGCAAAAAGCAGCAGAGCTTTTGCAGCACTCAGACTGCAGTGCTTCTATTTTTCTCGTTGCTTCCCTGGGTTTCCCAAGTCAATCTAGCACGTGTGGGTGCCCAGCCTTCCCTGCAGCACTTGCTCCCTCCCTTCCCTCCTCTGGGCCAATCCCTTGGCCAGTGCATGCCACCTCGCTGCTCTAAGGCTACTGCTGTACCCCACACTCTGGCCCCAGCCAAAAGCTCTGGAGACAGACGCAGCAGGTTCTGAGGCCACTTAGCAGCTGTGAGACCTTAACCAGGCTGCTTAATGTCTCCGAGTCTGATTTTCCTCATCTGTGAGATGGTGACAGTGATTCTGCCTTGTCTAGCATCCAGGTGAGAGCGAAATGAGATGATAATGAGATAATGAGATCATGTTTGTGAAACGTGCTGGCCCAGATTCACATGCAGGAACTCAGCTGATGCTGTCACTCGCTTACCTATTAGCTCCACATGGACATCCTCACACCCCATTGCTTTGGTGAAGTGTTTCTTTCTGGTCAAAGCAAGTTTCCCATCTTGAACTATCATCTCTGACATCAGCTCTCGCTTTGAATCCCCTCCAAACTCTCAAAGGATGAACAATTTTCTCCATGGAGTGTATTCAAGAGAATATTCCCCAGGGGCCATTGGTAGCTGCCAAGGATGTCTTTCCCCAACTTTTGGAAAAACAGTAATATGGGCTGGTGTAAGTGTGTGGCCTCCCAAGGTGGCTGTTTGCAAGGGGAAGGGCTCACTGGCAGGCACAGTTCTGAAGGAGTGTTTTGGATGAAGTCCCTTTGCTGTCTAGTGGCAGCTGTAAGGCAGAGTGTTGGGGAATGGCCATGGGCGCAATAGATGGTGCCAAGCACTAGCCAGCAGCCATGTGCACTGCACCTCTCTCTGCCCCCGTGTCTTTCCTGCCGGGAAGCCCCGTGCTGCCATCAGTTTGAAGACCCTTGCACCTGGTTGGCACCCATATGGCACCCATATGGGTGATGCACCTGGCTGACACCCATATGGGTGATGCCACTTTGCTCACTTTGGTTCACAGTGGCCAGAGAAAAAACAATAAGTGCTCACTAAATGCCTTTGCCTGGCATAAGCCACTGCACCTGGCCCTGGAATGTAATCTTTTTAATAGTAGCTGTATTTAATGACTGAGTTGCAAAATATCTGAAAATTTAAAAAGTGACTCTAGGAGGCTGGGCGTGGTGGCTCACGCCTGTCATCCCAGCACTTTGGGAGGCTGAGGCAGGTGGATCATATGAGGTCAGAAGTTCGAGATCAGCCTAGCCAACATGGTGAAACTTCATCTCTACTAAAAATACAAAAAATTAGCTGGGCATGGTGGTGGGTGCCAGCTACTGGGAGGCTGAGGCAGGAGAATCGCTTGAACTCAGGAGGCAGAGGTTGCAGTGAGTACAGATTGCGCCATTGTACTCCAGCCTGGGCAACAAGAGCAAAACTCAATCTCAAAAAAAATAAAAAATAAAAAAATAAAATAAAAAAAAAGACTCTAGGAGCCAGAACAGGACAGCTTCATCTTCCTACTATAACTTAAGTCCTTCAGTTCTGGAGATTTTTTTTTTTTTGTTATTATTATTTTCTTTGTTTTCTCTGCTCCTTTTTTTGGAATTTGTGTGAACTGATTGTCTTTTTAAATAATCTTTTCTCTCCTATTTTTGCTCTATTTGCCTTTTCATTCTATTTTCTGAAAGATTTCTTCAACTTTTGTCTTCTAACCGTTTAATTTTCATTTGCTCTAGCATATTTTAATTTTCTAGCTTTTCCTTGTTCCTTGATTACCATTACTATTTTCCTCTTCCTTCTGTAGATCTTGTTCTTATTTCATGGATACAATATCTTGTCTCATATTCCTAAAAATATGGGGGATTGATTTGTGTGTGTGCTGTGTTTAGTTTTTATTTTCATTCATCACCAGGTTCCTCCAGGTTGTTTTGCTTTTCATTTAAGAAATTTACTTCAGATATCTAGTGATATTTACTCGTTTTTAAGAGGCAAGTACAACAAATCTGACTGGGATATTCTTTGCATGTGAAGAGGCTTGTTGTCTTTGGGCCTCACTGTAGTGTAATCTGGCTGGATCATTATGTTAGGAAAGTCCTTTATCAGTTAGCTGTTGCTGTGTAACAAACAGCTCCAAGCCTTAGTGGGTCCAAACAACAACTGCTTATTATTTCTCAAGTCTTTAGGTTGGTTGGGTGGCTTGTGATCTGGCCCACGCATGTCTAATTTCAGCTGGGCTCATTCATGTGTTGGCCATCAGGTGCCCGCTAGCGGGGTCCTGGGTGTTCTAGGATGGCCTTGCCTAGGACATCTTGGCTTTGTTCTATTTGGCCTTGTGGGCTTATGTACTTTAAAAAAAAATCCTCATACCCTCATTTTAGTGAGATTTCACACGAGGTAGAGGTAAATACGTATGCCTAATCTGCCATTACAATTAACTAGAAGTCTTGCAGTTAC
The DNA here is from genome assembly GCF_028878055.3 of Symphalangus syndactylus. NCBI lineage: Eukaryota > Metazoa > Chordata > Mammalia > Primates > Hylobatidae > Symphalangus > Symphalangus syndactylus. The sequence goes on from NC_072438.2 coordinate 33,177,591, forward strand.
TTTGTTTTTTTTTTTTTTTTTTTTTTTTTTGTTATTACAACAAGCAGAGAGGAACTGGCTGGTTGAAGAAATTAAAAGGAGAACTGTGTGGTTGGAGGCAGAAGTGTGGGAGGAGAGTGGCGTGTGATGAGGTAGGCAAGGGCTAGATCATGCAGCACTTTGCAGCCAGATTGAGGATTTTGTATTTTCCTTTTTTTTTTTTTTTTTTTTGAGACAGAGTCTTGCTCTGTCACCCAGCTGGAGTGCAGTGGCACGATCTTGGCTCACCGCAACCTCTGCTTCCTGGGCTCAAGCTATTCTCCTGCCTCAGCCTCCCAAGTAGCTGGGATTACAGGCACACGCCACCGTGCCCGGCTAATTTTTGCATTTTTGGTAAAGGTGGGGTTTTGCCATTTTGGCCAGGCTGGTCTGAAACTCCTGACCTCAGGTGATCCACCCACCTCGGCCTCCCAAAGTGCTGGGATTACCGGTGTGAGCCACCATGCCTGGCCTGTATTTTCCTTTAAGGGCTTTGAAGCAGTTTATGAGGAGCAGAGAGATGATCAGATCAGCATTCTCTAGAGACCTCTGGGCCTACTGTGAAGACTAAATTGGGAGAGTCATGAGCAGATATGGAGACACCCGTTAGAAGCTATTGTAAGAGTCTAGCCAACAGATGGTGGCTTGGTCTCAGATGAAGGAGGGAACAGAATTGAACAGGTGATTGGGTAAGGAGGTTGGGGGAGAGAGATTTCTCCCAGGTTGGGAGAGGTTGGCAGGAGAGTGGACAGAGATTTGTTTAGTAGTGGGGATGGGGACAGAAAAATATCCAGCTTGAATGTGGACACATTGAATTGGAGGTGCCTTGGATATATCCAAGGGTAGGCGTGTGCTCTATGGGGGCACTCAGAAGACGGACCTAAATTGGAATCTAAATGTGGAAATCAGCCGAGTGTGATGAGGTCTTCTGACGAGAGAGCAGAGAGTAGTAAGAGAACACAGGGCCTTTGTAGACCTCACCACAGGCCTCCCAGAAAGGAATGAGCCCTGGAGAGAAAACGAAGAAGGGGCAGCTGGGGAGGGAGGAGGAAGCCTGGAGCCTGGGTGTCAGAGAAGCCCGACACAGGGTTTTCAAGGAGACCCTGAGAGGCCCAGCAAGATGGGAGAGAAAACTCCCCAGTGAGTAATCCCATCGGGCTGGTTGTGGCTCATCATTTAAACCCAAGTCTCTGCCTCTAGCCATGATGTGACTGTCAAGCTCACTCCCAAGTTGCAGTATTTCTATGCCAGCCTGCACCTTGCTTTCATGTGCCTCAGGCTCTTCTGGGTCATTAAGACTTACCAGCACCAACTGCATGCAGACACTGCAGCCTTCATTATACCACCATTGTGCTGCTGCTGACATTATTTTGGGACTGTGTCTCTGGCGACAGTCACAGTGCAAGGCACTTTGTGAACACCATCTTGACGCATTGCTACAATACTATGATCACCATTTCACAGCTGAGTAAACTGAGGCTGAGTGGAAAACTGACTTGCCCGACATCACACGACTGGTGAGAGATTCTGCAGGATCCCTAGACATCCGAACAACCTGCGTGTCCTTTTTAATACCACATTGTCATTAGTGATGACAATGGAGTCTCACTCCAGCGGAGTATTGCTGCATTGATCACAGTGCCTAATATTTTCTGTCCAGGTTTTTGAAGAAATGTCTCATGCTTTGCATTCTCAGGCCTGCTGGAACTCTGCAGGGGTTTGTCACAAGGCTAAGCAGTCACAGGTCTTTGAGTTTAAGGCTGAGCTAAAGAGAACCTTCGACTCTCCCTTTCCTTCCACTTCCTTTCCCAGCTGTAGTCACAAGATTCTCATTGTCCATTCCCCTCCCGCCCCCCAAAAAAGCTGAATAAAAACAGTAGGCCACAGGGCCAGGTGCAGTGGCTCATTCCTATAATCCCAGCACTTCGGGAGGCCAAAGTGAGTGGATCACCTGAGATCAGGAGTTCAAGACCAGCCTGGCCAACATGCTGAAACCCCGTCTCTACTAAAAATACAAAAATTAGCTGGGTGTGGTGGCAGGTGTCTGTAGTTCCAGCTACTTGGGAGGATGAGACACAAGAATCACTTGAACCCGGGAGGCGGAGGTTGCAGTGAGCCCAGATCACGTCACTGCACTCCAGCCTGGGGGACAGAGCAAGACTCTGTCTCCAAACAAACAAGCAAACAAACACACACAGTAGGCCTCAGTCTTGCTTTTGAGATCCCACCGCCTGTGAGGCTGTGGTGCCAGGGCTGCTGTGGACCCCGACTGCCCAGATGTGAGGCCTGGCCTCTCTCCTACTTCCTGTGAGATCTTGGGTACATTGCGAAGCCTCTGCTGCTTCAACCGTGAACGAGGAAGACCAATGGATGGAATCTCATGGGTTTTTGGAGAATTACATGACATAGTGGACGTAAAAGCTTTACATAACAGATGTGAAGCTTTTAGAAGGCTCCTGGCATTCACAGAGAGAGCGCTTGGCAGTGTCAACAGCCCCTGCTCCCACTTTGGGCAAGAGAATGGGCTGAGAATCCTGGCTCTAGACTGCCAGGGGTCGACTCTCCTCTATCACACAATGCCTGGGGCCTAGAGCAAGTTACTTGATTTTTCCGCGCCTCAGTTTCCCCGTATGTACACTAAGGATTATAATGCTACCTGCTGCAGAAGTTTGTTGTGAATATTGAATCAGTTAAGAGATGTGATGTGCTTGTAACAGTGCTGGCATTTGCAAGACACCCCTGCGTTTGCTGTTGCTTCTATGACAATGACATGGTTATTCTGTGCGTAGGGCTTTCCTGTAGGTAGCACTCCTCTGAGTGCTGTACAGAATTAGTGGCCCTTACCTTCCCTCTCCCCGAAACTGAGCAGCTAAGATCAGATCAAGATAGAAAAGCTGTGATAGAGATGAAATGAAGGCACATGGTTAAATCTTTTTTTATTACTTCTGTGAGGGCATAAGTACATTTAGCCAGGAGCTGTGTGATATTTATACACCTCCAAGATAGAACTGGGTCTTCTTCCTTTCATAATTAACACTTAATTTTTTCCTAATTTTCAAAATGATAAATATTTGTGGTAGAAAATGTGAAAAATACAGAAAAGCGAAGAACAAAATCGCTCACAATCCCATTAGTTCGAGAGAACACATTTGGCTGTGTATCTATCCAGTTTTTGTCATGTACTTATAAATATTTTAGCAACATTGAGATTATATAATACATATTATTTTGTAAGTTGCTCTTCTACTTAACGGTATATTGAAGGCAGGGAGTGGTGGCTCATGCCTGTAATCCCAGCACTTTGGGAGGCCAAGGTGGGAGGATCACTTGAGGTCAGGAGTTTGAGACCAGCCTGGCCAAAATGGTGAAACCTTGTCTCTACTGAAAATACAAAAATTAGCTGGGTGTGGTGGCAGGTGCCTGTACTCCCAGCTACTCGGGAGGCTGAGGCAGGACAATCACTTGAACCCAGGAGATGGAGGTTGCAGTGAGCCAGGATAGCACCACTGCACTCCAGCCTGGGCAACAGAGTGAGACATTATCTAAAAAAAAAAAAAAAAACCCACCACAAAACAAAACAAACAAACAAACAAAAACCTAGTATATTGTGATGTGATTTTCAGAGGACTCTTAGATATCTTTGTATCTCTTGTTGATTTTTAGGGCAAAGTTTTGCCCTCTTGCTCAAGGTTTCTTAATCTTGTTATTATTATAATGTTTTTACTGTTAAACTTATTTTTCAAATAAGTTATTTAGCTTCAAGAGGAACCTGTGAAGGATTGTTACTTGGGTATATTGTGTGATGGTGGGGATTGGGCTCCTAGTGTACCCATCAATCAAATAGCGAACATCGTACCCTTGAACTTTTCAAACTTCACTCCCTCCCACTCCTCTCTTTTGGAGACCCCAGTGTCTATTATTTCCACCCTTGTGTCCATGCATACCCATTGTTTAGGTCCCACTTATAAATGAGAACATGTGGTATTTGATTTTCTGTTTCTGAGTTATTTCACTTAGGATAATGGCCTCCAGTCCCAACCAAGTTGCTGCAAAGGACGTGATTTCATTTTTTATGGCTGTGTAGTAATCTATGTGTGTGTGTGTGTCTGTGTGTGTGTGTGTGTGTGTATATATATATATGTATATATATATATATATGCCACATTGTCTTTATCCAGTCAATCACTGATGGACACGTAGGTTGGTTCCATGATTTTGCTATTGTGAATAGTGCATAAACATACAAGTGCAGGTATGTTTTTGGTATAATTATTTCCTTTAGGTAGATACTCAGTGGTGGCATTGCTGGGTTGTTCTATTTTTAATTCTTTGAGGAATCTCTATACTGTCAAACTTAAGTTATTTATGGCCTCCTTTACAGGAAACAGTTCATAGGCCCCCAAGAATCTTCCATCGATGAACATTTGGAACATCCTCAGGCCCCAGTTTGAGAAACAGTGCATTGGATAGGTTGCTAGATGGATACCGAATGAATAAATACGGGCAGCAGGCACCTGCTTTGGCAGAGACTTCTTTGGGTCTATGAAAGTCTTCCTTTATGTTGGACGAGGCTCATAACGGTGATTGATATCTGCAGGTGCAGGCATGGTCTGGACCAACAGCCAGCCACATGCTGTTCCTGCCATTTGCCATCTGCACTGTGTTTTGACTCCTATTTCAACTCCTATTTGCAGTACCATAGCTGTTTCCAGCTATCAGTGACTCTAGTCATCAGCCAGGCTACTCACCAACCTGCAAATATGCCAGATTGTCCATACATTTCCAATCCACCATGATTTTAAAAATACTCATCCTGTATGTCTATTAAAATCATAGGGTTTTAAAATCTTTTTATCAAAGGATTACGTACATTAAGGAAAGGAAGCAAATTGTCACAATATAGTTTGATAAATGATCATAAAGTGAAAACACCCAGGTGATCAACCCTCTGGTCAGGAAACAGAATATTATCAGGATCCCAGAAGCCCCCTTACTCAAAAGATAACTGTTATGCTGACCATATCTTACTTTTGTCTGGCTTTGAACTTCCTATAAGTAGACTTATCCACACTGTACATGTATTTTTGTGTTTGTGTGTTTACTTTGTTTCTCAACATTATCTTTGTAAGATCCACCTGTGTTGTGTGTAACAACAATCTGTTTATTCTAATTGCCTTATATTCCATTGCTGAATATGCCACAATTTATTTATTTATTTATTCTGTTGATGGGTATTGGGTTGTTTTCGTTATTAGGTTATTAGGAATAAACTGCCGTGACATTCTTGTACCTTTATTTTGGTTCATATGTGTAAGTATTTCTGTTGAGTATATACCTAGAGGTGGGTCATAAGGTGTATGACAACAGTTTTTTCAAAATGGTTGTGCCATTTACACTCCCAGCAGCAGTGTCTGAATGTTTCAGCTGCACCATCTATTTGCCAAGACTTGGTGTTACCTGTCTGTTTCATGTTAGCCATTCTCTTTGGTGTGCAGTGGGTTGACATTGTGGTTTTACTTGCATTTGCATATGACTTATGAAGTTGAGCATGTTTTCATATGTTTATTGGCCATTTGTAAATCCTTTTTTTGCGAAGAGCCTATTTAAGGGTCTTGCCTGGGGAAGTAGGAAGAGGATGAAGGCTAGAGATAGACAAAGGTAAAGCAGGGAGAACTTTGGGATTCACCATTTTACTGAAAACTTTTGGTACCTGCAAGTAATGATTCTGGAATCACTGTGATGTTATTCTGCGATGTCCATAGCTGAAAAATCCCTTTGTATGACAAGATGCCTGCAGGGAGGCTCTCTATTGCTCAGGTATGCTGGAACACGTAAGGAATACATTACGGAGTGTGTCCCAGCCTGGCTCACAGAAAGGATATTGCTTTTCCTAGGCCATTTGAGTTCATAGCTCCCACCACCAGTTTTAGTAGACCTTAACCTTGCAATCAAGTTGTAGATTATAGCATTATTGAACCTATATGAATCAGCCCCTCAGGGCCAAGGTCACATATTTGGTTAGAGGCAAGTCTCATTTAAGTACATTTTCTCCCCGTGTGATGTTTATGAAAATGATGAAATTCATACCACTTTTCTACTTCTCTGTATTTCAAATCAACCACATAATTTCCCCCTTTTGAAGGTTGCTGCAATGTAAATGGAAAAGCTCATGATTTGGGCTCAGACTATACCAGTTTAACTCCCAGTGCTAAATTTAACTAGTTGTGTGATTTTGAGCAAGTCACTTTACCTTTTTGAGACTTAATCTGCTTGCCTATCAAATGGGTACATCTACCTTACAAGGATAGGATTCAGATAATTGATGCAAAATGTAAACCTTAGGTTACTGGACAAATCAATATTATTATTTATATTAGTTTGGGACCTATAGAAGGAGATCTTGGAAAATTGTAGGGCTGGGAGCCAGAGGCCATGGAAGATAGGGAAGGAGGTGAAAGTGGGAAAATTACACCCTGGAAACCCAGTGACCAAGTCTCAACTCCTGGCTGGCTTGCATCAAAAGCTGAGCCTGAGCGTCTGTTACAAGTGAAGGAGCCAATGCAGAAATTCCTCTGACCACTAGAGGGAGCCATACATTAGGTTGGGCATCAGATGGGCCTCTATTATCTTTAGCAAAGATCCTCATGGTGCCTGCCACTTTGATTTCACATCTGTAGGTCTGAAAAAAGCACTAAGCTTGACGCTACTTCTCTTGATTTTAAAAAATTATCTTCTTCCTCAACATAACCACCACTACCATCATCATCCTAGTCTTTGCCCATCTGTCCATTAGTCTTGTTTTCTCTTTGCCCTCTTTTAAGAGTGAAATAATTGCCTTTAAAATCACAATTTATAATGAGAAACGTAATTTTCTAACAATCCAGAGCCTGTGTCTACCCACCAGGATCTCTTTTCTCCTTAGTGCAATTACATGAAGTGCCAACTTTTAAATCACAAGTTGGCTGGCCCGCCCACGTCCATCAGAGGACAGGCCTGCCTTGGAGGGGAGCCATGTGGCCAGGGCTGTGCAAAGCCCTTCCATTGTTGCATTTGATTTCTTCAGAAGGGGAACACCAAGGCCATGTGAGGGTCAAGCCTGAGAAAGAATGTTTATTTTTGGAGTTTCTAATAAGACCAAAAACAGACAGAAAAAAAGAAAAAGCTGAACATTCAGCACATTCATTTTACTGATACTAATGCTGCTAACTGCTCTGGGAAAATTCAACTTAGACAACTCCGCAGTGATAAGAAAGTAGTGTCCCCACACATTTTCTCAATTCCTGGAGGAGGGCAAGGCAGAGGATGTTGCAGGTTTCTCCTAGAGGAAAAGGCTCAATCCTAGAGTCAGCTGGGTCAGCCTGAAACCTCCCCGCCAGTGGGATTCACTCCCACCTCTGCCTGACACTCAGCTGGAGCCCTGCTAGGAAGCTGGTGGGGTTCTGGTGCCTGCTCCACTCCCTGGACTTCCTGGCCCTCTGCCTGGGCTCCCACAAGCTATGAGGAAGTACTTGGGGGTCAGGAGCAGCTCAAGAGCATCCTGGAAAGTTTAGAAAATTTCACTTTTCAGACCAGGTGCGGTGGCTCACGCCTGTAATCCCAGCACACTGGGAGGATCACCTGGGGTCAGGAATTCAAGATCAGCCTGGCCAACATGATGAAACCCCAATTCTATTAAAAATATAAAAATTAGCTGGGCTTGGTGGCAGGTGCCTGTAATCCCAGCTACTCAGAGGTTGGGGCAAGAGAATCACTTGAATCCAGGAGGCGGAGGTTGCAGTGAACCAAGATCACACCACTGCACTCCAGCCTGGGTGACAGAGTCAGTGAGACTTTGCCTCAAAAAAAAAAAAAAAATTAAAAAAGAAAGAAAAAGAAAATTTCACTTTTCTTTCATATATTCAGGCATTGCTTTAAAGATAATTAGGATTATCATTTCTGTCACTTTAAGGGTAATATTAAGAGAAATGAAACTCAGGAGATTTGGCTGATTTCTGCTGATTGTTTCTTTTATTCAGCCAGTATTCCCGGGGCATTGTGCCAGCTCCCGCAGATGCAAGATGAAGACTTTGCCCTTGCCCCTGAGTGGCTGGAGAGGACACAGATGGACAAGCACCTAGATGAGATGAGAGGTGTAGGGGTTGGGCTTAGCTCTGCCTGTGGGAACCTGGGAAGGCTTCATCAGGAGGTGGCGCTCAAGTTCAACTGAAAATATGGGTAAGTCGTTCCCTAGACTGACAAAGTAGGAAAGGGCATTTCAGACAAAAGCACAGTGTGTGCAAAAGCTTGGAGGTGTCAATGATTGGGTCACTTCGTCCGACTTGTAAGTCAGGTTGAGTGTGGTTGAGGTGTTCTTGGGGAGAGGAACAAGAAGTCTGGCCAGAGAGGTGGGTAGAGATCATGGAGAGATGATGTGCCATATTAGGAAGTTAGGGTGTCATTTATTCATTCAACAAACACTGACTGTGTGCCTCCGATATGCCGTCATCATTGTGGGCGCTGATCAACATCCAAGCCTTGCCCTTATCGTCTTACATTCTAATGGCGAGGGAAGGATAGACAATAATCAAGTACACAAATACATGAGCAAGCTAATTTCACATAACAGCACAGCTTACAAAGAAAGGTGAGGCAGGTTAAGGAGCTAGAGAAAAGGAAGGAAGAGGGAAGAAGCTGCTATCTAGGTTAGGCAGGGCATTTGAGAAGAGATCTGAGTGAGGTGACAGAAGAGGCTGGGTGAATATCTGGGATTGTGGGGGGTGGGGTGGTGGTGGGTTGCGGGGGCCAGGGGACAGCAATAGCAAAGGCCCTAAGGTGCACAGAGGTGCAGGGCCCAGATCAATAAACCTCAGAGGAAATGGTAAGGCCAGTAGGTTTTATCCTAAATGCGATGGGACACTGCTGGAGGATTTTTGTTTGACAGGGTCTTGCTCTGCCTCCCAGGCTGAGTGCAGTGGCACAATCATGGCTCACTGCAGCCTCTACCTCCTGGACACAAATGATTCTCCCATCTCAGCCTCCTGAGTAGCTGGTGTGCGCCACCACACCAGACTAATTATATTTATTTTATTTTTTTGTACAGATGGAGTCTTGCTTTGTTGCCCAGGCTGGTCTTGAACTCCTGGGCTCAAGCCAGCCTCCCACCTCAGCCTCCCAAAGAACTGGCCCACCACTGGAGCATTTTAAGCAGAGGAAGAACAGGATCCTATTTCTGTGGTAAAAGAATCACTTACAGCTGTGTTAAGAATCAACTGTAGGGAAGAAAGGGCTGAACAAGAGAAGCCGGTGAGGAGCCTATTGCAATAAACCAGCAGGAGCTGCCTCCTGATGGGGAGGGGTGGTGGCCGCAGAGTGATGAGGTCGTCAGGTTCTGCATACCTCATTCTCCAGCTCAGTGGCTCTCAAAGTGGGGTCACTGGACAGCGGCATCAGCCTTACCTGAGAAGGGGTTAGGAATGCAAAATCTCAGGCTCACCCACACCTGTTGAATTAGAGACCGGAGGCGTAGGGCCCTGCTCATCGATCCAGGTGTGGTCAGCACGCTCTCCAGGTGATTCTACCTTTCGGGTGATTTGGGCGCACGTTCAACTAAGAGGGCCACGTTCACTGAGGATGATGAGTAGGCGGGAGGGATCGTGAGCCAGAAACTGGACTGGATCTGATTTACCCATTAGGAGGGTGAGCCTGGGGTCACTGTGGAGGGGGCGGGGGAGGTGTTCAGCAGCAGGATGTGATGAGGACACCAAGATGGCCAGTGTAACTGGGAGCACACAGAGGAGGAAGTGGGTAAATAAAGCAGCGAATGGTAAAACAGCGAATATTGGCTGGGTGTGGTGGCTCACGCCTGTAATCCCAGCATTTTGGGAGGCCGAGGCGGGTAAATCACTTGAGGTCAGGAGTTTGAGACCAGCCCAGCCAACATGGTGAAACTCCATCTGTACTAAAAATACTAAAACTAGCCGGGCATGGTGCTGCATGCCTATAATTCCAGCTACTCAGGAGGCTGAGGCATGAGAATTGCTTGTACCCAGGAAACTGAGGTTGCAGTGAGCTGAGATTGTGCCACTGCACTCCAGCCTGGATGACAGAGTGAGACTCCGTCTCAAACGAAAAAACAAAAACAACAAAATAGCTTATATTTGTTGAGGGTCAATTATATGCCGGCACTGTGCCATTTCACTTGGATTATCCTGGATAATCCTGCAGTTTCTCTCAAAAGTGGGTGCTATTGTTACCCCCATGTAACAGATGAGAGGACTGGGCTTTCTGAAGTTAAATAAGGAACATGATGTGTACAACATTGTGAATGTAATTAATGCCACTGAATAGTACACTTAAAAATGGCTAAAATGGCAAGTTTATGTAATAGATGTGACCAAAATTTAAAAAAAAAAGTTAAAGAAAAAAAACACAACCAAAAAAAACCCACACAGTTTCATCAGTGAGACAGAATTGAAACACAGGCAGAGCAGGCCCAGGCCCTGAACATCGCAGTGTGTAACAGGTGGAAGTGACCATTGGCACGAGGTTTGAGGGGGTCATCTGAAGAGGGTTAATGCTGATGTGTTAATTTTCTGGTATTCGGTTAAGATAGACCGAAGTTCAGATGCCTGGGTTTTAAGCTTAAGGCTCACTTTCTCCTTTCTCTTGCTTATCCACTATGTCCAGTCTGGATTATACTTTTGAAATATTTCCTGGATTTCATGTCCCACTCCCCATCCACAGTGCCACCATCGGGCCAGAATTGCCCTCAGTTTCTGGCTCTTCCAAGAGGCAGAGGAGAAAGGGGTAAGGCAGAGTGAAGAAGGGGAGCCCAGGCAGGAGTCTCCGAATTGGTTTGTGTTTCTCAGAAGCGTTGGAGAAATGCAGCACTTCTGAAAAATGCAAATTAACTCAGACTCCAAGGAGGGGCAGCAACACTACTCGGCTGCTAAGATGGTTTTTTTTTTTTTTTTTGGAGACTCACTCTGTCACCCAGGCTGGAGTGCAATGGTGAAATCTCGGTTCACTGCAACCTCCACCTCCCAGGTTCAAGCGATTCTCTTGCCTCAGCCTCCTGAGTACCTGGGATTACAGGCACGCACCACCATGCCCGGCTAATGTTTGTATTTTTAGTAGAGACGGGGTTTCACCTTGTTGGCCAGGCTGGTCTTGAATTCCTGACCTCAAGTGATTCGCCCACCTCGGCCTCCCAAAGTGTTGGGATTACAGGCGTAAACCACCATGCCTGGCCAAGGTGATTTTTTTTTTTTTTTTTTTTTTTTAGTTTAAATTAAGATGCTTTTCTATCTCTCCCACCTATAACTTCTCTGCCTCTGGCCATGTTTTCAAACCCAACCCAGGTCTAGCAAGAGTACAAGACAAAGAGCTGAAATGAAATGTGGTAGCTTCATTTGTAGAGCTGGGCTTCCACCTTTCTAACTAGTTGCCCTTCTAACTTGGCTGTTGGACTTGGACTTCCATGTCACCTTTTGATTGCGTGTTGCCAACAGTTCTGGAGCTGCTGTTGTCTCCTTTGCCAAGGAGGAAGTTTGCATCTCAGCGTTCTATCCCCTTGGTGATTTTTCCCATAGTCTGGGCCGTGCCAAAATATAAATCTACGTGATCTGGTTTCCAGTTGGCTCTGCCATCTTCTGTCTTCGCAGAGCCATCATTTTCAGAATTTAACATGGTGTCCCCCAGTGCTTTTAGTGGAAATCCAGGAGGCTCTGGAAACCAGAAGTTGTTATTTTGTTTCAGTAACTAATTTGGCATGTGCCCTGGATTTGGTGGCAAAAGCCCACCTGTCCTGAGCTATTATTTATTTAGCATACTGAGTGTAAAGATCGTTATGTTTGCTGCATAAATATGAATATGTTTAATTGTGCTGTGCTCTGTATCCCAGATCTCCCCAGGAGTATCGAAGATGATGCTGTGCCTGCCCTGTATGAACCTTCTGAAATGTGAGCATCTTGGACTCCAGCCCATGGCCAGCGCTGGGTTGTGCGTAAGGGACATGGACCTGTATGTGTCCTGGGCCGAGAGATGGGAGGGAGTAACTCAAAGCATTGCTCTCAGAGTCAGATGACCTGGCTCAGCTAGCACAAACTGGCAGTGTGGTCTTGGTGAACCCGAGAACCACCTAGACCATCTGTTTCTTCTGTAAATGGCAGCCATGGCCTCGCTCTCACAGCACGGTGTGTGACATAGTCGGCCCCTGGCTGTCTTGCCGCCTGCACCTCCCATAGCCTCCTCTTAGGTCCCTCTTCTTAAGACATGCCTGACCTCCACCCTGTGCTGAGATGTCCCCTCTGCTGAAAAACTGCCTCATTAGAGAGGCCTCCTAATCCTACAGATGAGGTATTAGCCTCCTTGCCCAAGCCCTCTTTCTCTCATTCTCCCACTTTGCTTTTCTGCCCAGCACACGTATCTCCCTGCAATTATATGATGTGATTATTTGTTTGCTTATTAAATCATCTCTCTCCTCACTAGAGGGTAAGCACTGTCAGGGCAAAGAGTTCTTTGCCTGACTTGCTGCCATCGGGCCAGCACTCAGAGTAGCCCCTGTTGGTGTTCAGTGTGGAAATCCAGGAGGGGGAACACCCTTGCAAAGGTGCCCTCTGGAATGGTGAGTGGAGTCCAGTGTTGAGAGGTGGCAAGACCAAGACAGACTCAGCCACCTGCCCGCCCTCCTACCTTTCCACTGATTCTTCCCAGAATTCCACATGGAGATGATGAGTTCTCATTTCATGTTTAGAAAGAGTTGGAGGAGGCAAAGGAGAACCGCATGCGTGTGGGCGTGGGCGGGGGGACCTCTGATACAGAAAAATGAAAGATGATTTTGTTTTTTCTGATCAGGACCAAAGACCAAGCTATTAGATATTTCTTTAAGTGCTTTTTTAGTATGGATTTGGAGAAAAACTTGGAGGGATGATTGCTCTCTGCCCCCACTTGTGCAGTTCTTAAAATGCTGGAGTTGGTTTTTGGTATTGAAAAAGGCAGGCAGCAGCCCCCAGAAACCTCCTGAGGGTGCAGATGAGGCGGGGGCCCCAGCAGACCCCCAGCTGATGGTCACAGTGTCTCCCCTTTTGGGTGTGGCCTGGTAACAATGACCTTTCTGGAAAGCCTTTGATTCTGGGCAAGCGTCCTCAGGCTTCCTGGTACCTGTGACTGAGAAGAGTCACCTGGTGAGAAAAACAATGTTTTCTCTGGTCCAGGGACAGCACTCAAAGCCTCTCCTGGGGTGAGGGAGAAGTGTGCAAAGTGTTCCTGGGGTGGGCTGGGTGTCAGATGACTCCTAAAACAAACGGAAACAGACACTCAATGGAACCACAGTGGACTCTCCAACATTCCAGAAAAGTGGGGCGAGGACCAAGGGGACTCTCCAAGATTTCAGGGAAATGGGGTGAGAGCCCCAAGAGTGTTTCTTACAGATAGGCAGGGCAGGATTTGAGAGTAGGTGGAAAGTGTTTAGAGCCAAGCAAGCCAAGTTTGTTAATGAAAAGGTGTTTAAAATATTGCGCCCAAGGGTCCCGGAATGAAATTCATCAAATACTAGAGACCTTGAAAATTGATGCACAATTTTAGCAAGCAGAAAAGCTCAGCCAGTAATGTAGTGAGCACCATGTACCTGATATCTAGGTTTAGGACATTTTAGCACTTTGCCATATTTTCTTCAGATTTTATTTTCTAAAAATAGAAACTGTTATAGACACAATCGAAGTCCCCTGTGTATCCCTCCCCAATTCTTTCTCTTTCTTCCCTCTCTCTGAACTTGGCTATTATTTCCAGGCATGTTTTTTTTTTTTGTTTTTTGTTTTTTGTTTTTTTTTTGAGACAGAGTCTCGCTCTGTTGCCCGGGCTGGAGTGCAGTGGCGCAATCTCGGCTCACTGCAAGCTCCGCCTCCCGGGTTCACGCCATTCTTCTGCCTCAGCCTCCGAGTAGCTGGGACTACAGGCGCCCGCCACCGCGCCCGGCTAATTTTTTGTATTTTTTAGTAGAGACGGGGTTTCACCGTGGTCTCGATCTCCTGACCTCGTGATCCGCCCGCCTCGGCCTCCCAAAGTGCTGGGATTACAAGCGTGAGCCACCGCACCCGGCCTCCAGGCATGTTTTTATTTTATTACTACAAATACTGTCTCTATAGTTATATTATTGCATATATTCTTAAAGTTCATGTCTAATGTATAATATAAAGCTGTTATATAATAATATAGGTATATATATAAATTACAAATGATTATGTCCTTATACAGACAGCCTTCTGCAACTAACCCTATTTTTTTTTTGGGGGGGGGATGGAGTTTCATTCTTGTTGCCCAGGCTGGAGTGCAATGGCCCGGTCTCAGCTCACTGCAACCTCCACCTCCCAAGTTGAAGTGATTCTCCTGCCTCAGCCTCCCTAGTAGCTGGGATTACAGGCGCTTGCCACCATGCCATACATAATTTTTTTGTGTGTGTCTAGTAGAGACAGGGTTTCACCATGTTGGCCAGGCTGGTCTCGAACTCCTGACCTCAGGTGATCTGCCCACCTTGGCCTCCCAAAGTGCTGGGATTACAGGCGTGAGCCACCGTGCCTGGCCAACTTACCCTTTTTGTTGTTCAAGGTTAAGCTTTGGGAATTTGCCCGTGTTCATACACAGAGCTGCAGTTCAGTCAGTTCAAGTCTGAAGTCTAGAGTATTCCACCGGGTTAATACACCACTAGTTACATATTCATTTTTCTGCTGTGGGCATTTAGGATGTTGCAAGTTTGTGCTGTTACTTCAGTTAACAGTTTCCCACCAGTCTGCTTGTCGTCTTGCTAGAATGTGTCTAGAGGGTGTATCTAGGAGTGGAATTCCTAGGTCAAGGGATCTGCAAATATCCAGCCTTGCTATATGTTGCCAAATTGGACTCCACAGTGGTCAATACCAACACAAACTCTCACTAGCGGTGTGGAACAGTTCCTGTGGCCCTGCCTGCTCACCAGACGTTTAGTGTTGCCAAAATGTGTAATTTTTGGCCAGTCTGGTGGGTAGGAAACTCATTGTTCAGTATTTGAGGACTCGAGAGCTAGGAAATGCTTAAGAGGGAAGGTTACTGACAGTTTTTGAGGACCTACTCTGGGCAAGGCACTACAACACCGTCTGCTTGAATTCTCCTAACAAACTCTGCCAACTTGATATTAACATTCTCTTTTCACTAAGGAGAAAATCGAGGCTCGTTCAGGGTCCCACTGCTGGTGGAAGAGCCGGGATTCGAGTTCAGCTCTGTCTGTCCCCAAACCCCGCCCTCCCCTTACCAACTCCTCCATGGTCTGAATGTCTCATTTCCACAGAGAAGAAAATCATGCTCTAGAGAGGCAAGGCAGTGTGACCGTCCCACAATGAGGAGGTGGCAGAGAGGACTGGAAGCCTGCTCCATAGGGGTGACCAACCTGTGAGGGCTCTCCCTGGAAGCTCTCCTGGCTCTACTGGCCCTGTGGCATCCACATGCCCTGAGCAGGACCACAACAGGGCAACTTCATTACTGCTGCCCAGTTCCTGAACCTGCCCCATCTCCTGGCCTTCTGGGAGAGGGGAATGTTAGCTACAAGCTGTCACTCATGTGCCAGGAAGTGTGCTATGTGGTGTACTTATGTGACCACATTGAATCCTAGATATCCTCATCGTTTCAATTTTGCAGATGATGAAATGAAACTCAGAGAGCTTTGTTTTCCCTGTGCTGTTCCCACTCACACACCCTGGCCTCAAGCCCCACTTTCTCACTCTCTTCTCCAACCAGGAGAATGCCAGAAATGTGCCTGGAGGGAAATAGCTGGGGAGATGAGCCTCATTTTACTGCTTCTGCTCAAGGCTCTTCCAAGCTGAGTGTTAAATGCCATTCCTTTTTTCTTTTCCTAAAATGAAATGTACTTAAAAAAAAAAAAAACCCAACCTTTTAACTTTAGAATAGTTTGAGAATTACAGAAAAGTTGTGAAGCTGTTATCGTTTCCATATACCCCACACCCAGATTCTTGTAGTTAACATATGACATTAGCAAGGTATGTTTGTCACAATTCATGAACCAGTATTATTAATTATAATATTATTAACTAAAGCCCATACTTTACTCAGCTTTCCTTAGTTTTTTTGTTGTTGTTTTGTTTTTGTTTGTTTGAGACAGAGTCTTGCTCTGTCACTCAGGTTAGAGCACAGTGACTCAATCTCGGCCCACTGCAGCCTCCACTTCCTGGGATCAAGTGATTCTCCTGCCCCAGCTGCCCACATAGCTGGGATCACAGGCACTTACCACCATGTCTGGCTAATTTTTGTATTTTCCTAGAGACAGGGTTTTGCTATGTTGGCAAGGCTGGTCTCAAACTCCTGACCTCAGGGAGCCTTGGCCTCCCAAAGTGCTGGGATTATAGGCATGAGCCAGCCACTGTGCCTGGCCAGATTTCCTTAATTTTTACCTAAATGTCTTTTTCCTGCCCCAGGATCCCATTTGGAATACCACATAGTCATCACGGCTCTGTCGGTTCCTCTTGGCTGTGAAAATGCATCAGACTTTCCTTGGTTTTTTGGACAGTTGTGAGAAGTACTAGCCAGGTATTTTGTAGAACGCCCTTCAGTTACGATTTGTCTGAGATTTTTCTTATGATTCGACTGGGGTTATGGGTTTTTAGGAGGGAGGCCCCAGAGGGAAAGTGCCCCTCTCACCGCACCACAGTATATGAGGCGTACACACCCCCAACATGGTTTATCCCTGCTGCTGTTAACTTTGATCACCTGGCTGATGTTAACACTGATCACCTGGCTGCTGTTAACACTGATCACCTGGCTGATGTAATTGTCAGGTTTCTCTACTATAAAGTTACTCTTTTCTCCCCATTTTCATACTGTGCTCTTTGGAAGGAAGTCACTATACACAGCCCACACTTACGGAGTTGAGGCGTCTGGGGACAGTGGCTCATGCCTGTAATTCCAGCACTTTGGGAGGCCTAGGCAGGTGGATCGCTCGAGTCCAGGAGTCTGAGAGCAGCCTGGGTGACAAAGAGAAACCCCGTCTCTACTAAAAATACAAAAATCAGCTGGGCGTGGTGGCACATGCCTATAGTCCCAGCTGCTTGGGAGGCTGAGGCAGGAGGATCGTTTGATCCCAAGAGGCAGAGGTTGTGGTAAGCCATGATTGCACCACTACACTCTAGCCTGGGTGACAGAGTGAGACCTTGTTTAAAAAAAAAAAAGTGAGAGGTGTCTGGCTGCAGTCTGTGTTCCTGAGCACGTGCTGTGTGGCCTCCTGGCCTCTGGCTTCTCCAGGCCCCTGTTGTGCTCTGGCACTGATAATAACACCTCCGCCACCCTTAGCCCTGGAATTAAAGCTGTTGAAGCCCTTTACAATTTCATATCCTTCCTGTCATTTGCTGCTCTGCCAAGCAGGAAGCACATGCACTATTATCTGCCCCTTTTTATAGTTAGAAAAACAAAAGTTCAGAGAAGGACAGTGACTTACCAAGTGCTGCACAGCTGGTCTGCCGTAGGGCTGGGGTTGAAGGCAGGTCTCCCTCGCTCCACTAGGTCACTCTCCCTGGGGCTGCCCTCGTCCTGACTCCCAGCAGCTGTTCCTCCCCAGGACAGGCTCTTTGCTCCCTCTCGCCTGTGTATGTCCTCTCTCTGAACCACTTTTCTCTTCATCATTGTCACGTGGCTCCTGCCCTGAGGCCCCCTTTCCACCCTCTGACATAGTTGCCATTTCATCCACTGCCCCAGCCCTTCGGCTCCCTCCTGGCCCCAAAATGTCCGTTCTTGGGCTGTTTCCTCCTTCACGGCCTCCTCCACAGGCTGTGTTGAAGTCTCCATCCTCCCCACCTGGGTGACAGAGGGGTTCTCAGGGCCACAGACCTCTTGGGAAGAGAGATGGGCACCTTCAGAAAATATATCTTAGCCCATCCTTTTTCAAACTTCTCTGTACAGAAGAGGCCCATGAGGTATCTGTAAAAAATACCAGTTTCTGGGCTCCCGCTGTTCAGTCAATTGTCCTGAGGCCCAGGAATGTGCATTTTACACAATTGTCTGAAGTGATTCTGATTCAGGTGACACTGCAGTTTGAATTGCTTGAGCCCAGGAGGTTGAGGCTGCAGTGAGCTGTGATTGCACCACTGCAGGCACTAGAGTGAGACCCTGTTTCAGAAAAAAATAAATAACTCACCAAAACCTTTCAACACATACCTACTAGGATGGCTACAAAGGAAGGAAGGAAGGAGAAGGGGAAGGGAGGGAGAGAAAGAGGGGGAGAGAGAGACAGAAAAAGAGAGGAAGACAGGAAGAAAGAAAGAGGAAGAGAAGGAAAGAGAGAAATAAAGAAAAAGAGGCCAGGCTTGGTGGCTCATGCCTGTAATCCCAGCACTTTGAGAGGCTGAGATGGGAGGATTGCTTTAACCGGGGAGTTCTAGACCAGCTTGGGCAACATAGCCAGACCCTGTCTCTAAAATAAATAAATAAATGAAATGAAAGAAGGAAGGAAAAGGGAAGAGAGGAAAAGAAAGAAGCAAGGAAAAGAGGACGAAAAGAAGAGAAAAGGAAAGAAAGGAAGAAAGAGAAAAAAGGAAGGAAGAGAAGAAAGAAAAAAAGGAAGGAAGAAAGGAAAGAGAGAGAAAGAGAAAGAAAGGAATGAAGGAAGAAAGGAGGACAGAAAAAGAGAAGAAAAGAGAAAGAAAATAACAATTGTCAAGGATGTGGAGAAATAGAAACCCTTTTGCCTTGTTGGTGAAATGTAAATTGGTGCCACTAATGTGGAGAATAGTAATTGGTTCCTCAAAAAATTAAACATGGAACTACTATATGACCCAGCAAGTCTGCTTCTGGGTATATACCCCAAAGAATTAAAGATAGAGATATCTGTACACCATGTTCATAGCAACATTATTCACAATAACCCAAAGGTGGGAAACAACCCAAATGTGCACGACGGATCAATTGATAAACAATATACTGTATCTACCTACAGTGGAATATTATTCAGCTTTAGAAGGAAGGAAATTCTGACACGTGCCACAACATGAGCGAGCCTTGAAGACATTATGCTAAGTGAAATAAGCCAGTCACAAGAGGACAAATATTATATGATCCTGCTTATGCGAGGTACCTAGAGTAGTGAAACTCACAGAGATAGAAAGTAGAATGGCCATTGCCAGGGTCTCAGGGGTGGGGTAGGATTGAGGAGTTAGTGTTTAGTGGAGTTTCAGTTTTTCAAGATGAAAAAAATTCTGGAGAAGGATGGTGGTGATGGTTGCACAATTTAGTGTACTTAATACCATTGAACTGTACACTTAAAAATGGTCATGAGGGTAAATTTTGTGTATTTTACTACAATTTCAAAAATTTTACCACAATTTCAAACCTCTCAACAATCCTATGAAGTAGGTACTATTACTATTCCCATTTAACAGATGAAGAAACTGAGGCATAAGGAGGTTAGGCGATGTCCTTAAAAATCACAAAGGGCTGGGCACGGTGGCTGACACCTGTAATCCCAGCACTTTGGGAGGCCGAGACGGGCGGATCACTTGAGGTCAGGAGTTCCAGCCTTGCCAACATGGTGAAACCCCATCCCTACTAAAAAAACAAACATTAGCTGGACGTGGTGGTGGGCACCTGTAGTCCCAGCTACTTGGGAGGCTGAGGCAGAAGAATCGCTTGAACTTGGGGGGCGGAGGTTGCAGTGAGCTGAGATTGGGCCACTGCACTCCAGCCTGGACAACAAAGTGAGACTCTGTCTCAAAAAATAAATAAATAAATAAATAAATAAATAAATAAATAAATAAATAAAAACACTGATAATAAGTGACAGAGCTGGAATGTGAATCTGGGAAGTGTGCTTCCCTCAAATGTCCACACGTCCATTCCCACCTCCTCCAGGCTGCGTGCAAATGCCCACCCATCTTCCCACCTTTTTTCACCATCCTGCATAAAATAGCTGTCCCCTCTCCCCAAGACATTCCCTATCCCTATTTCCCTGCTTTATTTTTTATTTTTTACTATTATTATTATTTTCTGTGACTCTAGCCAAAGATAGTTTTTATTCTTGGCACTCGACTTGTAATATACTTATTTGATTCCATTTTTATCATCTGTCCCCTAGACATAGCTTCATGATGGCAGGGATTTTGACTTTTTGTTTGCCATGATATCCGTGTGTCAGGCTTTACATAGCAGCTGCTCAGTAAATACTTGTCGAATGACTGAACCAAACATGGATTGGGTGCCTTCTATGTGCCAGACACTGGAAATGCTGATATGTAAATGAAGCCGAGTTTTTGACTCCAGGGCTCCTGGTCTGGTGGAGCGATGGAGCAGCAAGGAGCCATTTAATGATCCTGTTTCCACGGGGCACTGGGACAGTAGAAAGCACAGAGGAGGAACACACAGCCCAGCTTTGCTGGAGCCAGGAAGGACACCTAGAGGCGAGACAGCCCGTTGAGCTTAGTTCTCAGGAATGAGCTGGGGATGTCCAGGTGAAGAAGAGGAGGCAGGGCTTTCTAGGTAGAGGGAATAGCATATGCAAAGGCTTAGAGGCCTGAAAGGGCATTGGCCTTCAGGAGAACACAGTCACTAAGTGGGAGAGATGCCAAAGTGTATTGAGAGGAAGCTGGAGTCTCTCTGAATCTGCTGTGATTCTGAAGGCTGACCGATTAAAAAAAAATTTAAAAAAAAGAGGAAACTGAGGCAGATCTTCAAGGGCCTTGTTTGCCTGCTAGAGGACCCCTGAAAGGCCTGGAGAGCTATTTCTTTCATCTCCTATGCCATCATTTCCTGTTTCCTATGTACCAAGGAGTTGCCTCAGTTTATGTGAAACCTATTTCTACCATGGTTGCACTCAAATTCCATCAGCGATGTTTAGAATGATCATAAATACAAACTACCGGGAAAAGGAGGGAGACTGACATTGATTATCTCCCTTTTCGTGTCTGAAGCTTAGTTTGCATTAACAATGGAATCACTACAACCACCCTGAGCAGTGAGTAGGTGAGTGCAGTTAACATGTGCATTTTACAGGCTGGAGCACTGATGCTTAGAGGAATTAGATCATTGCTCAAAATCGCACAGATGGTAGAGTCAGGATTTGAACTCAATCCACCTATCCCAGAACCTGGGTGTTCTTGCAGTGAGAAGAATGGACTTCTCTATTCTTGCTTTTCCTGATTCCTCTGAGTACTCCAAGTGGCTTGGGTCACTTGATTCTCCTTCCTCTGAAGAGCAGTGACAGCAGAACCTTATCTATGTGTTACGTGTAGACAATCAGACAACTGCAGTACCAGTTCTTCTTTCCAAAGCCTCTTGGATGATTGTGAACCATGGCTAACACTCTTCTTTGCTTTTGTCAACTGGCCAGGCAGCAAAGAGGACACCTGGGTTTTGCTGATAAACTTAGGAATCTGGCACCTATCCTACAGCCTGGAGAGAACTTATTTTCTCTTGGGGTGCTTGTGTGCTGCTTCTTTGCCAGGGCTTGGCTAGGGAAAGGCTGCATCAGTCTTGTGGCACACAGAGCAAAGCTATGAGGATGTGAGTGGCCCCAGGTCTCAGTGATTTGAAATAAAGGGTGGCAGATGCAAATAAGATTTAGACACAGTGAAAATCTCCAGCTATATAAGGTGGAGACAGAGGGCAGGGGTTAGGCAGAAGTAGATGGAAAATTAATACCATCTTAATGCCTGATGGAACTGTGTAAATAGTCACTCTCATTGTGTTTGCTGCTGTCAGTTCTTGGTTCTTTCCTGACATTTGTGTGTTTTCTCAGATAGAAATACCTAGCCTGCTCTCCAGGAAAGAAGGCAAGGAGGTGCTCTCAGTTTCTGTGTCTGGATGAGTTTTGTTTTGTTTTTTTTTTTTTTTTCAGTAAGACTTGGTGCCCTGTGTGTGTGTAGAGAGGGATGGAGAGAGGGGGATAGTTGCACATCAAAGGCTGATGCAGTTTTGCCTCATCGTGGTGCTCCTGAGGAGGGAGAGATTAGAGCTTTGTGGTTTATTTGGGGGACAAGTTCTTAGTTTGAGAAGGAAAAGGGTATTAAATGACTGTCTTAGTCCATTTTATGAATACTAACAGACTAGATAATTTATAGTGAATAGAAATGTATTTGGCCCATGGTTCTGGAGGCTGGGAAGTCTGAGAGCATGGCATCAGCATCTGACAAGGGCCTTTGTGCTGTGTCATCCAGTGGCAGAAGGCAGAAGGGCAAAAGGGAGTGAGAATGAGATCAAGAGAAGGCTGAGCTCACTTTTATAAAAAGTATGCTCTCCCAATAATGAACCCACCCTGACAATAATGGCATCAGTCCATTTGTGAGGGCAGAGACCTCATGGCCTAATCACCTCTCAACATGGTTGCATTGAGATGTGACACATGAACAAGTTTCCAACACATGAACTTTGGGGGACACATTCAAACCATAGCCATGACCCGTGATGACCCAGGACCCACCCCTTTTATAATTTTATCACTCATCCATTCATATCATTCATTCAACAGATATATATTGGCTTTGGTTGCAAAAGTGGAAAGGAAAGCATCCTTTTTATCAGTCAGAAAGGAACATGTCAGTGGATTTCCCATAATTGCTGACTTCACTCCCAACTTTTCCCATGGCGGCCCCTGGAGTCTCCCCAATTGTTGACACTCCCTTCAACTTTCCACCTCCCAACCCAAAGGGAAACCAGCCTCTAGCTTGAGGACCTCATTTACCCTGCAGCTCTTTTGAGAGGAGGGATCTTCTTTCTCTGCATTCAACAACCCAGCTTAGAGCAGGTGTATTCCCCATGCTCCTCATTGTGATTTTTAGTTCCACTGGGGCTCTGCCCATTTCCACAATACGCTGCCCCCTTGCACTCTTGTTGTCCTTGTCATTTGCTGACCTCCTGGTAATTCCCACATGCATCCGTGGGCACCGCAGTCACCTGGCTCACCGTTTTCTTCTCCATTCTGGATGCATTACCGCCCAGGCCCTGCTCCCTCTCTTGGTCATCACTGCTCAGGCCCTGCTCGCTCTCTTGGTATGCTCTAACATACCTTCTCCTCCTTCCTTAGACCTCCAACACCTCCTTCCTATCCTCACTCTCAGCTCATAATGTAGCTTTCTGTTTCACTGAGAAAATAGACACCGACAGAAAAGATGCTCCTGCCAGCCTCCTGTCCACACATCTGCACCCTCTGCCTCCCCACCCATGACTTCTCTGCACTCTTTCTTTGGCCAGTCCTGCTTGCCTTCACCCTGCAGGGGCTTCCTCTTTCCTGTATTACCAGTTTCCCTCCCTCTTTTGGCTCATTCCCATCAACATACACGTGTGCTATAAAACCCCCCACCTTTAAGGTATAGACCCGCCTTTGACCCCAGCAGCCTCCAGCTGTGGCTCTATGTCTCTGCTCCTAACACAACTCCTGGAAGCAGCTGTCTCCACTTCTTGTCCTCCAGTTTTCTCTTGAACGCACCCCCAGCTATCCTTTGTTCCCATACCACTACCTAGAAACGTGTCTTGTCAAGGATCATAGTGGCTCCCTCCTCCATGGCCATATCCAGGGTCTTATCTTAGTCCTCACTGTTCCTTACTCTCTACATGCCATGAGCCACCAAATGCTGTCAATTCTGGCCCTTAAATCTCTCGCCCATCTGTCCCTCTCCTCTCAGTCAACATTGCCCCGCCCTAGTTCAGACCTTAGCCCTTTTCACCTTCCCTGTTATAATAAATGCCCTCTTTACCTGTCTCCCAGCTACACTTTTCCCCTCCCCAAATACTCCCTCCCTGCTTCCCTCACAGATGCCAGAATGACCCAATCACCTCCTATCCTTCAAATCCAATGTTTGGGAATTAAAGCTCTTCCTTATTTTTTTTGACTCCTCCACTGACTACTCATTTCCTGAAACTTTCTCCCAACTTAGATGTGTCACTTCCTCGCTCAGAATTCTTCAGTGACTCCAGCACCTATGGGACACAGTGAAATCTCTCTTCCTGGAGTACCAGATTCCTCACGATCTAGCTCCGGACGCTGCTAAGCCTCTCCTCCTTACCCCTCTTTCCCCTGAATTTCTCTCCTAGCCCCTGTGGCTCTTCTGAATTTCCATCTGTCTTTGTACACAAAGCTTCCTCTGGCTTGGAGGCCTTCTCCCTCCCCTGCCTCCACTTCATCTTCCAAGTCTCATTTTTCTCCCACAAATGTTTATAGCATTCCTTCTTTGTGCTAGACTGTGTCACGGCCCCAGAGTCTGAAGCCTCCTGCACCTCTGTTGCAATCTCTCTGCTATCTGGCCCGTTTCCCAGGGATTTTCATATTGCATAATTGTTTGCTTGCATGATTTTTTTTTTTAGAGGCATGGTCTTATGGTCTTATTCTGTTGCCCAGGCTGTGGCATGATCATAGCTCATTGAAGCCTCAACCTACTGGGCTCAAGTGATCCTTTTACCTGGGCCTCCCAAAATGTTGGAATTATAGGCGCAAGCCATCCCACCTGGCCTTGCTTGTGTTTTTTTTTCTTCTCACTAACCACAGCCTCTCATGTTTTTTTGTTTTGTTGTTGTTTGTTTGTTTTTTGTATTTTAGTAGTGACGGGGTTTCACTATGTTGGCCAGGCTGGTCTCGAACTCCTGACCTTGTGATTCATCCACCTCAGCCTCCCAAAGTGCTGAGATTACAGGTGTGAGCCACTGCACCCAGTCAGCTTTTTATTTTTGTGCCTCCAGAGTCAAGTCTGTGTTTGGCCCATGGTAGGTAATAAATCAACATTTGTTGAAAGGATCAACGATGAATAAGCTATGCTAGAGGCTCCCAATAATCAGGACTCTGGTATCTGAGCCACTGCCTCCTAGTTTTCCCATATGGCACATGGTAGGAGTAATATGTTGCTTTTGAGGAGCTTCATTGAGGACTCAGGATCCCACGTATCAACAAGGATGCTCTTAGAGCATTTTGTCTTTTCTATTAGAAAGCCAGTTTTCTGCTTGTATTCTCTCAATCCTCACTGAGGAATAGAGCCTGGCCTCCCATGGGGTGAGAGTAGGAGGCGAGCTTGGATTTTTGGATCCATCTGATCAGTTTCCTCCGCAAAGATGGGAGACAATGGAGGGGAGAACCCATGCCCTGGTCTTCATTTCCCAGGATCTCACTGAATTGGTGGTGCTCAGTGCAACCTCCAAGAAAGGTTTGCTGAGTGAATGATGAAGCCCTGATTGCCTGTCACAGGTAATTTAATAGACTGCATGAGGCATATCAAAACAACTGGGAAATAGTTCCTTCTCTCAAAGATTCTACAATCTATTTGGGAAAAAAATGTATTGATTTGAATTTTAAAACTCCATGAAGAATGTTTTCCTCAGTGTTATTTATCTATTCATTTATTTTTATTTTTATAGACAGTGCAGTTTTGTTACATGAATATATTTCATAGAGGCAAAATCTGGGCTTTTAGTGTAACGATCAGCTGAATAGTGTTCATTGTTCCCGTTAGGTAATTTCTCATCCCTCACCCCCATCCCACCCTCCCACATTTTTGAATCTCCAGCATCTTACTATTTTTCTTTTTTGAGACAAGGTCTGACTCTGGTTACGCAGGGTGGGGTGCAGTCCCACCATCTTGGCTCACTGCAACCTCAGCGTCCTGGGCTCAGGTGATTCTTCCAGTTCAGTCTTACAAGTAGCTGGGATTACAGGCTAATGCCACCATGCCTGGCTATTATTTTGTATTGTTGGTAGAGATGGGGTTTCACCATATTGCCCAGGCTGATGAGTCTCCGATGTCTATGATTCCACTCTCTATATCCATGTGTACCCATTATTTAGCTTACAAGTTAGAACATGTAATATTTGACTTTCTGAATTACTTTTCTTAAGATAATGCCCTCTGGTTCCACCCATGTTGCTGCAAAAGACAAGATTTTATTCTTTTTTATTCTTTCTGATATATATAGATATACCACATTTTCTTTATCCAGTTATCTGTTGGCAGACACTTAGGTTGATTCCACATCAACCCACATCACTTTGCTGTTGTGAATAGTGTTGTGATAACATATGTATGGAAGTATCTTTTTGTTATGATGATTTCTTTCCCTTTGTGTAGCTTCCCAGTAGTGGGACTGCTGGATCAAATGATAGTTCTCTGAGAAATCTCTATACTCATTCCAACAGAAGTTGTACTAATTCACATTCCCACCAGCAGTGTATAAGCGTTCCCTTTTCTCAGCATCCTCACCAATGTCTGTTATTTTTGACTTCCTTTTTTTTTTTTTGAGACAAAGTCTCACTCTTGTCACTGGAATGCAATGGCATGGTCTTGGCTCACTGCAACCTCCACCTCCCAGGTTCAAGCAATTCTCCTACCTTAGCCTCTTGAGTAGCTAGGAGAACAGGTGCCTGCCACCACACGTGGCTAAATTTTTTTTTTTTTTTTTTTTTTTTTTTGTATTTTTAGTAGAGACGGGGTTTCACCATGTTGGCCAGGCTGAATCTTGAACTTCTGACCTCATCCGCCCGCCTTGGCCTCCCAAAGTGCTGGGATCCCAAAGTGAGCCACCACGCCCAGCCTATTTTTGACTTTTTAATAACAGTCATCATGACTGGTGTAAGATGTTTCTCATTGTGGTTTTTTAATTGTCCTAATGTGATTTAGAGTCCAACCAAGAGCAAAGGTGAAATCCTCTTTAGGCGTCAGATTATGATTTCTTTCTTCACCACACAATAAAAAAGGAGAGAAAGAAACTAAAGTCATCTCTCAGACGACTCTTGGCTCTTAGCTCCTGCTGAAGTTGGAGACCCTCATGGGATATTCCAGGCATTAGATAGGGTGGGAAGAAGGGAAGAGGGAAGGCGTGAAACACAACTCCCTTTATTTTTCTTCTTCTTCAAGTAGTATCTTTTTATCTTTGGAATTTGGAAAGCAGAGATGAGGGTGAAAAAAAACTACCCCAAAACTTATTCAGAGATAATCGCCTTGTATTTTAGTGTAGTTTAATCTTTGTTTCTTAAAAACAAGACAAACTATATGTTTTTTGCTTTGTGTATAAGGATTCTTGTTGTTGTAATTACAAAAGCAACAAATGGTCACTGTTGAAAGGGTTGGAAACATCAGTAAGAAAAAAATGAGAATGAAAATTGCCCTCAGGGTCACCAGATAAACAACAAACAGTGTTGACGTTAAAAGGTGTATTTTGTCTTCCTTGTTACTTACCTCCTCTTCCATTTTCTACGTGACACGAAGAAATAAAACTCCACAGATTTTTTTTGTATTTTGTACCAAATTAGAAAACACAAGTAAATAAAGGAATACAAATGAAAAGGGGAAAAGGCTGGGCATGGTGGCTCACACCTGTAATCCCAGCTACTTGGGAGGCTGTGGCAGGAGAATTGCTTGAGCCCAGGAGTTTGAGACCAGCCTGGTCAACATAGCGAGACCCCCACCTCTACAAAAAAAATTTTAAAATTAGCCAAGCATGGTGGTGCATGCCTGGAATTTAGCTGTAATTATTTATTTAAAAATGCCCTTTTAGCTGGGTGTGGTGGCTCACACATTAATCCAAGCACTTTGGGAGGCTGTGGGAGAAGGATGGCTTGAGCCCAGGAGTTCAAGACCAGCCTGGGCAACATAGCGAGACCCTGTCTCTAAAAAAGAAAAAAAAAAAAAGAAGAGGCCGGGCATGGTGGCTCACACCTATAATCCCAGCACTTTGGGAGGCCAAACCAGATGGATCACCTGAGGTCAGGAGTTTGAGACCAGCCTGGCCAACATGGTGAAATCCTGTCACTACTAAAAATACAAAAAAAATTAGCTGGGCAGGGTGGCGCATGCTTGTAATGACAGCTACTGAGGAGGCTGAGGCAGGAGAATCGCTTGAACCTGGCAGACAGAGGTTGCAGTGAGCTGAGATTGCCCCCCCTGCACTCCAGCCTGGGTGACAGAGCATGACCCTGTCTCAAAAAAAAGGGGGGGGTCACAATCTAGAGAGAAAGGAAGACCAGGAGGCAGGTGGTTACCAAACAGTAGGCCAAGCACAAGACAGAGCTAATCACAGGGTGGGGCCATGTGGGGCAGAGCTGAGGAGCATCTGGACCAGGAGGGTTGGCCAAGGGGGAATGTGCCTGAATCTACCCTTGAGGGATAAAATGAGCTACATAAAAGAAGAGCAGGCAGATGGGGAAGTGGTGATGGTGGCAGAAACCATAAGATTTTAAAACCAGGGACTGGCATGTGCAGAAACATGGTGACGTGTTGCCATCCTTTACCCTAGCCCAAAAACACCCTGTACATAGAGGTTAGGATAAAAATTTGCTGAATGGATGGATGATCAAATACAAATTTGATTTTATTTGGAGACCATGGTAGGTAATAAATTAACATTTGTTGAAAGAATGAATGACGAATGAGCTACGCTAGAGGCCCTCCAGTAATCAGGACTCTGGCATCTGAGCTGCTGCCTCCTGATTTTCCCACACGGCACATGGCAGGAGTAATATGTTGCTTATGAGGAGCTTCATTGAGGACTTTAACTGGGATCCCAAATATCAACAAGGATGCTCCCCTAGGCAAGATTTTCTCTGCTTCTTGGGTTGTTCTGCGTTTGATATTGTTAGAATGGGCAATGTCTGAGCTTGGCTGGCACAGAGAGACTTGAAGTTGGCTGTGCCCAGTTGGATCTGGTGCAGGAAGGGCTTGGCCATACATACTTCTTCAGCTGAATATTAATATTAATTGACATCTGAATGTTGGAGGTAGAATTCCTGCAAAACCAGTCCCAGGTGTTTCATGAAGTCTGGAGTGGGGTGGAGTGAGTGGGGTGGGGTATTGCAAAGTTGTCACCTTTGACTGGTGTCAGGCTCTGGAGAGTAGGTCACAATAGTCACTGTCAACTCGGCCTCCTGATGAACCTCTAACCTGGCTTCCCTTCCTGCTTGCCTTGGAACCGGGCTGCCTGTTATCTTAAGGGCTTTCCATCTCTCTCTGCCTCTCACTCTACTAATCTCATTAAGTTATGACAGCAACCCCATGAAATGAGTACCACAGACAAGGAAACAGGCCACCCAGCTGGTGAGTGGCAGAGCTCAATGTCAAGCCTTGGTGTTTGTCTCTTCAGAGTTTGTTCTCTTAGCAACTCAGTCCGTTTGGACTAACAAACTATCTGTAACAGACTATCATAGACCGAGGGGCTGATAAACAACAGAAGTTTATTTCTCACAGTTCTAGAGGCTGGGACATCCAAGGCCAAGGCAGCAGAGTCAGTGTCTGATGGGGGCCCGTTTCCTGGTTCGTGGATGGCCATCTTTTTGCTGTGTCTTCATGACAGGAATGGGGAGGGGGCTCTCTGGGCCCTCTCTTATAAGGACACTAATCCCATTCACGAGGGCTCCACCTTTATTACGTAATTACCCCCACAACCTCTCCTCCAAATACCATCGCATTGGGGTTTAGGAGCTAACATGAATTTTGGATGGGACACATTTAGTCTATAGTAGCAAGCACTCCACACCACTCCTTTTCAAACACCAGCTGGGCCCCTGTTGTGCCCTGGGCTAGCAGGTATCAGAGTCTTTAACCATTCATTCATTCATTTGTTTGCTGGCTTAACATCTTCCATCCCTTTGGGAATACAGTGCTCCTGAGGGCTGGGGCCTTACTCATTGTCATGTCACCCGGCCCCAGCACAGTTCCCGGCGTACAGAACACCTTTAGTAAACCTTGGCTGAAGCACCAGCCCCATGAGGGCAAGGTTTTTTGCCTGTTTTGTTTCCTAATGTATCCTTAGTGCCTGGAATGGTGCCTGGCCCTTACGTAGGCACATAATAAATAGTTGTTGAAAGAATCCATGAACGGAAGGAGCAAATGTTAGACTTTGGGATACAAAGGTGAATGACCATAGCCTGTGCCCTGGGAACCTCACTGTTGAATGGGAGAGGCAGGCATTAGGGATGAGGCAATAAGAGGAGAAGGAACCTGGAGTGACCAGAGCCACCTGCTGCCTGACCGCCAGGCCCTCCCGTTGTTAGCAGGAAGATGTTGATAGGGGCTTTTCTAGGGGCTCGGGGTATGGCAGGTAATGAGACAGACAAAGTCCTTGCCTGCAAGGAGCTTATGTTCTGTTGGAATCATTTGCTGCCAGCTGGGGCCAGTTTGTTGATGGGTGAGGTTATGGCTTATAAAGGGAGAGCGGCTGGGCGCAGTGGCTCACGCCTGTAATCTCAGCATTTTGGGAGGCCGATGGGGCGGATCACTTGAGGCCAGGAGTTCTAGACCAGCCTGGCCAGCATGGTGAAAACCCATCTCTACTAAAATTACAAAAATTAGCTGGGTGGCTGTGCCTGTAATCCTAGTACTCGGGAGGCTGAGGCAGGAGAATCGCTTGAACCTGGGAGGCGGAGGTTGCAGTGAGCTGAGATCCTGCCACTGCTCTCCAGCCTGGGCAACAGAGTGAGACTCTGTCTCAAAAATAAATAAATAAATAAAAATAAAGGTAGGGCACCCTTCCCCTCACAACAGCCAGGCCGTTAGTCACTCAATCAGCAGAGACTTGCTGAGGCCTCCTGAAGACAGAGCCTTTGCTGGGTGCTTATTCCACACGGAAGGGAGCAAGAGTTTGCCCTCAGCCTGGTCAAATCAACGAGATAAGAGAAACTCTCATGCCCACTGACAAACAGAAAAACACCTTGGGGCTCAAAGTGCCCAAATTGCAGAACAGAGAAGTGCCTGGAGTTAGGATGAGCTGGTCATATAGGCAGAGAGCATCTGGACTTCTTGGGTAGTGAGAGAGGTTCCATGTGACAGGTGTGTCAAGCACTTAATGCAGTCCACCACACGGAGTCACTCAGGAAGCGGTTGCTGGTGCTCAAAGGCTGAGGGTCATTGTGGGCTAAATGGCCCAGGAGCATCTTCACAGCCGAGCTATAAAACCCGGGGCACAGTGACTCACTTAACCCCAGCGCTTTGGGAGACCTAGGTGAGAGGATCACTTGGGTCCAGGAGTTTGAGACCAGCAACATAGTGAGACCCTGTCTCTAAAAAAAAAAATTAAAAATTAGCTGGACACAGTGGCATGCACCTCTGGTACCAGCTACTCAGGAGGCTAAGGCAGGAGGACTGCTGGAACCTGGGAGGTTGAGGCTGCAGTGAGCTATGATCGCTATCTCCATGCCGTTGTACATGGAGACATGGAGTTTGGGTGACAGAGCGAGACCCTGTCTCAAAAACAAAAAAACAAATCTGGCTGCAGCAAGTGACCTTCTGTCCTGCAGCAGGTCTGGAGAAATGGGGATATTGGGCTGGTGACCCACCCCACCCCAGCATCATTTATTTATAAATTCACCCATTCATATGATGCATATTTACATGTGGTACTTTTGCCATGAAACATCAGCTTAATCAGATTAATTAACTAAGTGTTTAACAAACAATTAACATTTATGACTTGATTTTTATAATAAGCCATATTGTAGCATAGCGTTAGGTTAGTTAGGGTTCACACATGAGAAGATTTTGACCAAAAGTCAATCCTTCTTCTAGGCCAGGGAGTAAAAGTCCACGTGCTCTTAGGAAACCCACTCATTATAGGATGTCAGCTCTGTGTCAGGCACTGACCTGGGCATTGGGACTTCTGCCCTCAAGGAGTTTGTTTTCTAGAGGAGGAGCTAGACAATAGATAAACAATAACTATACAGTGCTAGGGAGAAAAATAAGATAGCAGAGAAGGAGAGCAATAAAAATCCCAGTGTGTGCTGCCAGGGTGATCAGGGAACAGGGTGTCACCTGTTCTCTGAGCAGGTGACATGTGAGCGGGGACCTGAATCCAGGGAGGGAGGGATCCGCATGGGTGTCCACCTGCTCCAGGGACCTATGGGGAGGAAATCTGATTGTGTATATAACATGGTGATCATTCAGCAAAGGTTAGTGCCCCAGGGCTCACTGGTGTTAAGGTCATTGCTAGCCTTTGAGTGTGTGACATCTCCAGGAACCCAAGATCATGTGTCACAAAGAGGTAGAATGGTGGAGTGGAGTTGGGGAGCCATGTGGCTACCAGGAGGAAGCTCATTCCTGGGTAGAGAGAACAGCAAATGCAAAAGCTGCGAGATGGGAAGGTGTTTGATATGTCCAAGCAATGGCGAGGAAGGTGGTGAGCCAGGAGGGTGGGTGGAGAAGGCGCACACCGCAGTGGGGAGGTCAGCAGGACCAGACCTCATACCACCTTTTAGGCCATAGGAAGGACTTGGGATTTGTTCTAAGTGGGATGGGAGCCACAGGAGGGTGTAGGTTGCAGAAGGCTCATTCTGACTGCTGTGTGCAGAGTAGATGGGTGCAGGTGGGTTGTGGGCAAGAATGGAACCGGTGGTCACCCAGGAGGTATTGCAGTAGTGGCTGTGTGGCAGATGGCAGTGGGGGCCAGGTGGCAGTGGTGTAACGGGTGAGAGGTGGGAAGTCAGGTCAGGCAAACACCTAGGGCAGTCAAGAGGGAAGAGAAGTCACGGAGGTATGGACAGGTCTGGTAGGGCTGGGCAGGGATGGTATCCCTTTGTTAGTTGGGTGGGTGGGGTTGGCTATTGCAGATCACTAGGGTTGTGTGGGTGGAAATCCCAGTCTCAGTTGCTGTGCCCCTGTTGTCTGGGCCCCGTGCTCTTGATCCTATGACTCTACTTGGAGGTCACTGGCTTACTGAGCCTCCTCCAAAGAGACGACTGCATTAATTTGCTAGGGCTGCCATAACAAAGTAGCATACACTGGGTGGCTTAAAAAACAAATTTATTCTTTCACAGTCCTGGAGGCTTGATGTCTGAGATGAATGTGTAGCCAAGGTTGGTTCCCTCTCAGTGTCATGAGAGAAGGACCTGTCCCAGGCTCCTGTCCTTGGCTTGCAGATGGCCACCTTCTCTCTATGTATGTCTCCATCATCTTCCCTCTGTAACTCTCTGTGTCCAAATTTCCTCAGCTTCTTCTAAGGACACCAGTTACGTTGGATTAAGGCCCATCCTAATGACCTCCTCTTAATTTAATTATCTCTTTTAAGACCCTGTCTTCAAATATGGCTACATTCTGAGGTCCTTGGGGATGGGATTCCAACATACGAGTTTTGGCGGGGACACAGTTCAGCCCATAAGAATGATCCATGGTGCCTGGCATGGTGGCTCACACCTGCAGTCCCAGCACTTTGTGAGGCTGAGGCAGACCACTTGAGGTCAGGAGTTCGAGACCAGCCTGGCCAACATGGTGAAACTCTGTCTCTACTAAAAATACAAACATTAGCTGGGAGTGGTAGCAGGGGACTGTAATCCCAGCTACTCGGGAGGCTGAGGCAAGAGAATCACTTGAACCTGGGAGGCGGAGGTTGCAGTGGGCTGCAATCGCGCCACTGTACTCCAGCCTGGGCGACAGAGGGAGACCCTGTCTCAAAACAAACAAACAAACAACAACAACAAAAAACACACACACACACACACACAAACAAGAATGATCCATGGGCCCTGAGATGGGGTTTAGTGCTGGTTTGTCTTAGCTCATCTAAAGCACCAGGAGCTGGGAAGACACTCCCTCAGTCTCGAGCCCTTCCTGTAGGCGTCCTTTTCCGGTAACGCGGCCCTCCATTTCCGCCTCCTTTCCTGCCTGGGCTTGGAAACCCCTCTGCAGCACCAGCCTGAGTTGTTGTCAGTGGCTGTTGTTTTTACTGTCTGTCTTCCTTTCTTCCTCCTTCACTAGGTGAGCAGCCCCAGCCCCAGCAGTGGGGGACACTTTTCCCAGTAGGGACGGCCCTTATGTGTCCAAGTGACTTCATCCTCAGGCCATTTCATCGCAGGAAGCCTGATGTACTCTGCAGTTTCTCAGTGTTCTGACCATCTCAAGACTAATAATATCCCAGTTTCCTTTTGTTGTTGATTTTGGCCTTGGATAAGCAAATGTGATTAGGCAAAGTGTGTAAGATACTTCATACAGTATCTGATGAGTAATAGAATGAGCACTGCAGAGGACAGTAGTTATTTTTACAATCTGTCCTCGCCTTCTTTTCTTTAGGAAGGGGCCTGGAGATGCCAGCACCATTGAGTTCCAGGGCACAGATATTCATTGGATAATTACTACATGACATCCATCATTTGATTTACTTTCCATGTGTAACTGGATGAGGTGAGTATTTTCATCCTCATTTCATATACGAAAAATCAGAGGCTCGAAAAGTTGAATTGATTTGCCCAAGGCCACATAGGAAAGGGAAGAGGAAGGATTTGAACCCAGGCATTGGACTGAAACCCAAAAGGTTTTCATGCCACCCTTCTTGCTCCTTGTCTGATACAAGGAGCTCCAGCAGTGCAGGACCAGCCCAGATTAGGGAGCTGCAAAAGGGAGAAAGCCAATTTGATGATTGAAATAGGAGAAATAGGTTGGGCGTGGTGGCTCACTTGGAAGACTTACAGGATGACGACGGTAATGGAAGCCAAGACCTTTCC
Source organism: Symphalangus syndactylus (assembly GCF_028878055.3). Lineage (NCBI taxonomy): Eukaryota > Metazoa > Chordata > Mammalia > Primates > Hylobatidae > Symphalangus > Symphalangus syndactylus. Next base: position 33,212,008 of record NC_072438.2, read on the forward strand.
GTTTCTCCTCCTGGAAATGACACAAAAGCAACAAGGCAATACATACTCCTCTCCTCATCTCTAACCCTTCCCACGATTCACATTTTCAAGAATCTAAGAGGCAGAAATAATGCATAATTTCTACAATACCTGTAAGGGCTGCCCAAAACATCCGAGGTGAGACCTTACATGGGAGGAAGCACAGCTTGAGTGTCCCTTATCCAAAACGCTTGAGACCAGAAGTGTTTTGGATGTTTTTGGATTTGGAGATATTTGCATATACATCATGTTATATCTTTAAAAAGGGACCCTGGTCTAAACACAGAATTTATGTTTCACATCATCTTATACACCTAGCCTGAAAGTCGTTTTGTACAATATTTTAAATAATTTTGTGCATGAAACAAAGTTTGTGTATGTAGAACCATCAGAAAGCAAAACTGTCCCTAGCCCTGCCACCCATGTAGATGATCTGTGGTTGTTTGGCATCACCATCATTCCTGACTTTTGAGTTTATATGTTATGGATAAGTGATTGTTTTCTTTTCTTTTTTTTTTTTTTTTGAGACGGAGTTTTGCTCTTGTTGCCCAGGCTGGAGTGCAATGGCGTGATCTCTGCTCACTGCAACCTCTGCCTTCCAGGTTCAAGTGATTCTCCTGCCTCAGCTTCCCGAGTAGCTGGGATTACAGGCGCCTGCCACCACCCTCGCCTATTTTTTTGTATTTTTAGTAGAGATGGGGTTTCACATGTTGGCCAGGCTGGTCTTAGACTCCTGACCTCAAGTGATCCGCCTGCCTTGACCTCCCAAAGTGCTGGGACGACAGGTGTGAGCCACCACGCCTGGCCCTAAGCAATTATTTTCTGAAACTTATTCACACATAAGTACTTAGCAGTAAAAAATATGACACGCCATTAATGCAGTGAAAAAATAAAATATTCAGGGTAACTAAGCAGCACAGTAGCATCACCAGAATACCTGCATCAGCTGTTAAACAACAGTGACAATTGATTAACAGTAGGCATTCAGTCTCCACCTATGATGCTGTGTTTTGATTAAAAGGTTACTGTGCACTGTATTTTATTTATTTATTTATTTATTTATTTATTTATTTATTTAAGTAAGAAAAAACATCAGAAACAGTTGAGGGACCAGGAAGTGGGTCCTCTAGGGATGATGAGGATGGCTTTCCTTTTTTTTTGTTTTTTGTTTTTTGAGATGGAGTCTTGCTCTGTCACCTAGGGTGAAGTGCAATGGTGTGATTTCGGCTTACTGAAACCTCCGCCTCCTGGGTTCAGGCAATTATCCTGCCTCACCCTCCCGAGTAGCTGGGATTACAGGTGCCCACCTCCATGCCAGGCTAATTTTTGTATTTTTAGTGGAGATGGGGTTTCACCATATTGGCCAGGCTGGTCTCGAATTTCTAACCTCATGATCTGCCCACCTCAGCCTCCCAAAGTGCTGGGATTACAGGCTTTCCTAAATGCTTCATCCACTGTTGTCCGCCCCAGTAACGATGGTTTTTGTCTTAGAAATCTGTCTTTGATTTTATAGGCTGACATAATTTATTATTCTGTTGTGAATGAAGGCTGCTGGAGTTCTTCAATAAGTCCATCACACATTTTCACCATGTCATTTATAAGCACTTTTTCTTCAGTGCTAACAACGTCATCTTCATCACTATTATCACAATCACCTTGACTTAAAATAATTTTGGGCCAGAGGTGGTGTCTCATGCCTGAAATCCCAGCACTTTGGGAGGCCAAGGTGGAAGGATCACTTGAGCCCAGGAGTTCAAGACCAGTCTGGGAAACATAGTGAAATCCTATCTCTACAAAAAAAAAAAAAAAAAAAAAAAAAATTAGTCAAGTTGGCCGGGCACAGTGGCTCACACCTGTAATCCTAGCACTTTGCGGGGGCAAAGCAGGTGGATCACCTGAGGTCAGGAGTTCAAGACCAGCCTGGCCAACATGGTGAAACCCTGTCTTTACTAAAAATACAAAAATTAGCCGGGCATGGTGGTATGCGCCTGTAATCTCAGCTATTCGGGAGGCTGAGGCAAGAGAATCGCTTGAACCCAGGAAGTGGAGGTTGCAGTGAGCCAAGATCGTGTCACTGCACTCTAGCCTGGGCGACAGAGTGAGACTCCATCTCAAAAAATATTAGTCAAGCATGGTGTCGTACACTGGTAGTCCCAGCTACTTAGGAGGCTGAGGTGGGAAGATTGTTTCAGCCCAGGAGGTCGAGGCTACACTAAGCTATGATCATGCAATTGCACTCCAGCCTGGGCAACAGAGCAAGACCCTGTTTCAAATAAATAAATAAATAAATAAATAAATAAATAAATAAATAACCATTTTAGCTATTCCACTATCAGTCAATGAATGAACAACTTGAGCCTCATTATTGACATTAAAAATGTCTTTGATATCCAATTCTTCTGACTGACTGATAGACTCTGGAGGTATATTTTTTGTATATGTAAGGAGGTCAAACATCACTTTTTTCTCACTTGACATATAAAATCCTTCAAAATCTCCACCTTGTTCAATATCATCACTGAAAATAGTCACAGGACAGAGGTTGTGCCAGGCATGCACAGCTGTGTCTTTAGTCAGTACTCCAAGCATTGGCAACAGCATATAGGGCGTCCCTTATGCCACACTCCTCTCGAAAACCCTCCACACCCATTCCTCTATTCACTGCTGCTAGCATGCTGTTCAAGAACATGGACCAGGCATAGTGCCTCATGCCTGTAATCCCAGCACTTTGGGAGGCTGAGGTGGGCAGATCATGAGGTCAGGAGTCTGAGACCAGCCTGTCCAATATGGTGAAACCCCGTCTCTACTAAAAAATACAAAAATTAGCCAGGCGTGGTGGCATGTGCCTGTATTTCCAGCTACTTGGGAGGCTGAGGCAGGAGAATCGCTTGAACCGGGGAGGTGGAGGTTGCAGTGAGCCGAGATCATGCCACTACACTCCAGCCTGGGCAACAGAGTGAGACTCCATCTCAAAAAAAGAAAAAGAACGTGTTGTTGTAGTTGTTGTTGTTGTTGTTGTGACAGAGTCTGGCTCTGTCACCCAGGCTGGAGTGCAGTGGTGCAATGTCGGCTCACTGCAACCTCCGCCTCCCAGGTTCAAGCAATTCTCCTGCCTCAGCCTCCTGAGTAGCTGGGGCTACAGGTGCCTGCCACCCATGCCTGGCTAATTTTTGTATTTTTTTGTAGAGGTAGGGTTTTGCCAAGTTGGCCAGGCTGGTCTCGAACTCCTGACCTCAGGTAATCTGCCCACCTTGGCCTCCCAAAGTGCCAGGATTACAGGCATGAGCCACCATGCCTGGCCCAATAATGTTTTTATATTTAGTCTTCATTGCTCTGATACCCTGGTCACTCAGCTGAATTTACAGAGTCACATTTGGGGGAAAGTACATGGCATAAACATTATTTTAGATGAGAATTTTAGCTGGAGGAAAAGCAGAACAGTTGTTAAGGAATAAAAGAATCTTATAGTCATCATACAACCCAGCTTCCCTGCAGTGAGCACAGGCCACTTGTACAAAATCATTGTGAAACCAATCAGAAAAGATGTCCCTGGTGATCCATGCTTTTTTGTTAGCATAGCAATGGACTGGTAAGAATTCACTCCTTAAACAGGGAGGATGCAAGCTTTTGCCTATCCCAGAAAGTGTACCCTTATTTCTGCCTGCTACACTGGTACATCCCAGCACAGTTACGCTGTCCTTGGCATCCTTAATTCCTATAGGGGCCATCTCATCAGCTGTATTCAGTATTTTTCTGAGGCAATAACACCAAAACATTGATGTTTTGTCAGCATTATAGACTTGTTCTGGTGTCAGATTTTCATCACTGATGACCTTGGCAGTGAATTCCTCTGCTGCTTCATGACCAACACGTTTTATCACCACAAATCTTTTTTTTTTTTTTTGTGAGACAGAGCCTCACTCTGTTGCCAGGCTGGAGTGCAGTGGTGCAATCTCCAATCACTGCAACCTCCGCCTCCCAGGTTCAAGCAATTCTCCTGCCTCAGTCTCCCAAGTAGCTGGGACTACAGGCGAGTGCCACCACGCCTGGCTAATTTTGGTACTTTTAGTACAGACGAGGTTTCACCATGTTGGCCAGGATGGTCTCGATCTCTTGACCTCGTGATCCACCCGCCTCGGCCTCCCAAAGTGCTGGGATTACAGGCGTGAGCCACTGCGCCCGGCCTATCACCACAAATCTTTAAAACTCTACTTTGTCTTTTCTTAAATTTCTGTGACCAGCCTGTTGAATATTCACAGTTCCCTTTGTGATAGATCTTTGCTTGCTTCATGATCTGCATACCATTGAGTGGCATGTGTTCACTGCAGTGCTGATGGATCTACCCTTTCAATACATGATCAAAATCTTCCCTTTTAGCTTGATGCAAGGTTTTTCTACATTTGTCATTAACTTCTGTTCAGCTCTTTCGGCACAGAACGTGAATAGCTTATGCTTCCGTTTCTTCAGTTACACACGGTGGTCACTCCAACACTATAGTCTTCTGTAAGACATTTCACACTTTCACCCCTGTCTAGTTTGTCCAATAGCCTGGCTGTGCTATAGATAAACATAAATGCTTCCATTTTTTTCTTATGACTGTTACCTAAAGGGATGTGGATGTCTGCAGGCTTTTCTGACAGTTTCAACAATATCTTTATACCACAGAGCAGAAAATAAGCAAAACAAAATAAAATAAACAAAAACCACAATGACTAATGCACATAAAGTCTTGGTCATATGTAGGATATCGTGGGGGAACATGCTGTTGGCGCTTCTGGCCTGCACACGTGCCATTTTCTTACCCTTTGTGGGTGTGCTTGCATGGGGGGATCTGGGCATGCATGGAAAATATATATGCCAGATACAAAGTTGAAGGCAGCTGAGAAGGTCTTTTTTCTTTGGAGATGCTGAATAAACTGTGTGTTGTGTACTTGCATTTTGACTGCAACCTATCACAGGAGGTCAGGTGTGGAATTTTCCACTTGTGGTATCATGTCGGCCTTTGAAAAGTTTTGGATTTTGAAGCATTTCAGATCTCAGGTTTTTGGATTAGGGATAGTACGAGAGTAGCACCCAGAGTGATGGAATGGCCCAGTGGTTTCATGTGTTACAAAGTGCCATCAAAAATTTGTTTCCTGAAGGAAGGGCTCTAAAATGTGAAAGTTATTGCTCTTGTTTGCAACCACCTGTAAGTGAACTGGGATATGCAGGCTGGGAACAGAAGATCTCCTAGACTCAATTATATTCAGAGAAGCAATGCAGGAAGTATTATAGAAATACCTTGTGAAGCCATTTTTCAGGAAGCAGTCTGTCTTTGTGGCAGCAGAGAAAGCTAGACCTTGTAGATTATAAAGCCTGGAGAGCTATCCTGGCCTATTCCCATTTCTCCCCAGTTGAATGGTCCAGGAAAATTCAACCTGATAAATTTCAAAGAGATAAAAGATTTCATTGTACAAGATAAAACCATAAAAACATAGTGGAAAATGTGAAATAATTTCTTTCTTTTTAAAAAGGAAATATGAAAAAAAGTATTTCTAACTTTAAAAAGTTATTAACATCATTAAAAAAGACAACCAACTGGATGAAATTTTAGCATAGATAAAAGACTAATCTCTCAGGTGGATAAAAGTCCTCTAGAAATTGATAAGAAAAAGAACAAATTCATTAGAATAAATAAGTAAAAATTACTGATCAGAAAGGATGTTTCGAAAGGAGAAAAACAGGAATCTTCATCTGAAGCAGTCAGGGATCCATGCTTTTCTTCAAGAAGAAGGAAAGTGTTTCCCAAATCTTCCTCAGGTCAAGAGGAAACAGAAATAAACTTTATTCAATGATTCATAGATTCAACTTTGGGAGGCTGAGGCAGGTGGATCCCTTGAGGTCAGGAGTTTGAGACCAGCCTGGCCAACATGGTGAAACTTCATCTCTACTAAAAATACAAAAATTAGCTGGGTGTGGTGGTGCATGTCTGTAACCCCAGCTACTCAGGAGGCTGAGGCAAGAGAATCGCTTGAACCCAGGAGGCGGAGGTTACAGTGAGCCAAGATCATGCCACTGCACTCCAGCCAACAGAGTGAGACTCTGTCTCAAAAAAAAAAAAAAAAAAAAAATCATAGATTTGGGAACATTTATTGATTGATTGATTGGTATGGAGTCTCTCTGTCGCCCAGGCTAGAGTGCAGTGGCACGATCTCAGCTCACTGCAACCTCTGCCTCACGGGTTCAAGCGATTCTCCTGCCTCAGCCTCCCCAGTAGCTGAGATTGCAGGTGTGAGCCACCACACCCGGCTAATTTTTGTATTTTTTTAGTAGAGACAGGGTTTTGCCATGTTGGCCAAGCTAGCCTCAAACTCCAGGCCTCAGGTGATCTGCCCGCTTTTGCCTCCCAAAGTGTTGGGATTACAGGCATGAACCACTGCTCTGGGCCTGGAACACATATTCTTTGAGAGACATAAAGAAGAAGAAGAAGATAGGTTATTAGCATTACAGCTTCAGAAAGAGATGGATAAAGAGCAAATGAAGCCAAACTGGCAAAAAGAGTTCCCAGATGAATATCAGTTATGCGCCTACATCCTCACCCCTAAATTGCTAAATGGAGAGAGGAAGAATTCCAAAGGTAGGAACCTCAAAAGACAAACTGATCCAGAGCATTCAAAACCTTGGAGAGGCTCAAGGGATGAAAATTGGCAACCTTCTTTTAAGATCCAGTTGAAGCATTCAGTTAATGGAGGAAAGATGCCAAGTTCCACTAGAGATAATTGTAAGGAATCTGAAAGTGCTAGTACCCTACAGCCTAGTAATTCACAGAAAAGTATTTTTCAGATGTTTCAGAGATACACAGCTTAATGCCTAGGTAAAGGGAGTGTTTTGTAAGCTTGTTAGGTAGATTGTGAAGATCTCTTTTCTATCATAGAACCTTTATACATCTGTCATTCATTCTGCTCTGTAGGCATACTTATGGAGTTTTGCTCTTGTCACCCAGGCTGGAGTACAGTGGCGCGATCTCAGCTCACCGCAACCTCAGCCTCCCGGGTTCAAGCGGTTTTCGTGCCTCAGCCTCCCAAGTAGCTGGGACTACAGACGTGTGCCAACCATGCCCGGCTAATTTTTTATATTTTTAGTAGAGATGGGCTTTCACCATGCTGGCCAGGCTGGTCTTGAACTCCTGACCTCACGTGTTCTGCCCATATCAGCCTCCCAAAATGCTGGGATTACAGGCGTGAGCCACTGCTCATGGCCACATTCATTGTTCTTAAAGGACTATGTGATTATAAGAGAAGATTTTATAAATGTGTTTCTGCAAAACTCAGTGATAAGCAGGGGTGTCCCTGTCTTTTCCATTGTTAATAACTGTGATATGTACTTTTCCAATCTTTATGGATATGAAAATGCCTTGACCAACTCCAAGAAATCTTCAAGTGACATTCTCTTTCCAAAAAAATGCATGTTTTGGGGGCCAGGTAAAGTGATTCATGCTTGTAATCCCAGCACTTTGGGAGGCCAAGGTCAGCCTGGTCAACATAGCGAGACCCTGTCTCTATAAAAACAAAGAAACATACATACAAACAAATGCATGTTGCATGGCCTTTGCCCACCTTTTTGTCATTACTAATAATCAAAGTAAGATTATACTATTCCAAGTAATTAAGGAACCCATGCAGAGTCTAAAGTCTAAGTATTCTTGCTATTATTGTTCCAAATATTTACAGGGCACTTGAAATATATTTTTCATAACACTGAAGTAATTTGATTTCCATCTCCAATTTAATTACATTTTAAGCATCATAGCATTTCTTTTTATTTAAAATGGATTAGGATCAATGTTAAAGCAGAAAAGCAGAGTTTTCTAGGACATTGGGAATTAGTTAACAGAAAGCAAACTAGACTCTGTTAAAAGGAGTTAAGAGCTAGGGAGAGGCTGGGTGCAGTGATGGACAGGTTGGTAGCATGGGAACCGAATGGGTGATCAGAAACTGGGTCCAGAATGAAGTAGCAGGTGAAGTTCAGCACAGCATTCTCCTTGTCCTTTCTCTGCTAAGACAGAAAACATTAGGTGACCACCTGAGGTCAGGAGTTCGCCAGCCTGGCCAACGTGGTGAAACCCTGTCTCTACTAAAAATACAAAAATTATCCAGGCGTGGTGGTGGATGCCTGTAATCCTAGCTACTTGGGAGGCGGAGGCAGGAGAATTACTTGAACCTGGGAGGTGGAGGTTGCAGTGAGCCGAGATCTCACGATTGCACTCTAGCCTGGGCAACAAGAACAAAACTCCATCTCAAAAAAAATAAATAAATAAAAAAGAAAGAAAGAAAAGAAAGAAAACAGTAGGGTTTTACAGTTTTTCACATCATAATACCTGGTGTCAAAATCAAAATTAGTTACGAAATTACCTGAATTTTTGGAAATTCATATTTCTAATAATCTGTTATTCCAGAAAAAATAGGAATTTACTATAGGAGAGTTATATCACATTGTCTTATGTTGCAGAACCGGAAACATAACCATATGTTTTTCTTGTGAATTTGTATTGTTGTTGACTTTTATTTGTGTTGATGAACAGAAATAGAACATATGATACTTGGGTTTTGCCCTGTCTGATTCCCAAAAGTTAAATCAGAAGACAGTGATTGATTTCATTTTGTGAAATATAACTTAGAGACTATTGATCTGTTTTCCTTTTGAGACAGAGTCTCACTCTGTTGCCCATAGTACAGTGATGCAATCTTGGCTCACTGCAACCTCTGCCTTCTGGGTTCAAGCAATTATCCTGCCTCAGCCTCCTAGGTAGCTGGGATTATAGGTGCCCACCACCACACCTGGCTAATTTTTATATTTTTAGTAGAGATGGGGTTTCGCCCTGTTGGCTAGGCTTGTCTTGAACTTCTGACCTCAAGTGATCCCTACCCTCTCATCCTTCCAAACTGCTGGGATTACAGGCATGAGCCACTGCGTCCGGCCTATTGATCTGTTTTTCATTACTATGAACAATTGGTCAGGCTCAGTGGCTCATGCCTATAATCCCAGCATTTTGGGAGGCCGAAGTGGGAGGATTGCGTGAATCCAGGTGTTGGAGACTAGCCCAGGCAACAAAGCAAGACCCTACTTCTAATTTAAGAAAATAATAATAATATGAACAACTATTACCAAACAAACAATAGTTTTGGCAGCATTTCTGGTGCTGTCTAGTCATCCATCCTTCTGCAAGGATAAAAATAAGATAAAATGTCCTAGAGCCAATCCTAGCTTGAATTTGTCAATATTTTTATATGTTATTAAGTTTTTTCCTCTAAATTTTGTAACTGAAATTCTGTTCATCTTTGCATACTTGATGGCATCTATGTCAATATCGATTGACTATTTATGAGTAGAATTCTGATACCTAATTTAAGATTTAGTTTGCCCTTTTTTTTAAAAAAAAAACTATTGCCTTCTGAGTAAATGATGGTAGTAAGACAAAGTATAGTTTGAAACTATAGTATCGCATTGGTTGTTAAATATAAATAAATAAAAACTAACCGAATTTGTCTAAAGCAGACTAAACTCTATCTTTTCATCAAACCAACATTTTTCTAAAAGCAACTTCACTTTATGTAGAGTAGACATTTTTGGAAATCCTCAAATAAAAAGCTCTCATTAAATCTTCCTGGAATAGCTCATAACCGAAGAGGAAGAAAAAAATAGCTTATGGTGTGATATATTTAGAATTTATATATTTAACTACTTATTTGTCTGTGAAGAAGTCTTCTGACTAAAGATGGCTTTCAGATAAATTTTAATTTCTCTATGAGTCTTTCACTATTCCTATAATTCATGCCTTTTTGTTAGAAACTAATAAAGGTTTTGTGTGATTTTTTTTTCAATGAGCAAAAATAAGTTAAATAAGTAAGTAAGTGAACAAATGAACAGGTAGTTTAAAGCAAAGGAAGGGCCCAGCGTGGTGACTCACGCCTGTAATCCCAGCACTTTGGGAGATCGAGGCGGGCAGATCACCTGAGGTGAGGAGTTCGAGACCAGCCTGGCCAACATGGTGAAATCCCGTCTCTACTAAGCATACAAGAAATCAGCTGTGTGGTGGTGGGCGCCTGTAATCCCAGCTACTTGGGAGGCTGAAGCACAAGAATAGCTTGAAACTGGGAGGCGGATGTTGCAGTGAGCTGAGATCGTGCCATTGCACTCCAGCCTGGGGCAACAAGAATGAAACTCCATCTCAAAAGAATAAAAAAAGAAAAATAAAACAAAGGAAGTATAAATCATTCTTAAATTGATGGAAATATGCCCAAGTTTACTCACAAGAAAAATAAACTAAAATGACATTGAGCTATCATTTTTATCTCTGACATTGGCAGGATGTCACAAATTTGGTAACACACTCTGTTGGTGAGGCTGTGAGGAGACACATGTTCTAACACATTGCTCTTGGATGGCTAAACAGCATCCATCCTGTGGGGGCATGTGGGAATATAATGCTTTTGCTTGACTCACCACTTCTACCTCTGGGGAGTTTATCTGCAGATACTTGTGTATGTGTACAAAAATGTACACACAAAGTCATTCACTGTGGCACTGTTTAAGCTTCAAAATATTGGAAACAACAAAATTGTCAATTAGAATATTGCTAAATAAATGATGGTTTACTCATACAATTAAAAGTTATGTGGCTGAAAAAAGAATGAGGACACTATGTAATAATATGGAAAAAATTCTAAAATATATTACTAAGTGAAAAAACAAAGTAGGGAAGAATGTTTCAGAAAAGGCTAACTTTTGGGTAAGAAAATGGGGGAAATAAGAATGTATATTGGCCCAGCGCGGTGGCTCACGCCTGAATCCCAGCACTTTGGGAGGCCGAGGTGGGTGGATCACCTGAGGTCAGGAGTTCAAGACCAGCCTGGCCAACATGGTGACACCCTGTCTCTACTAAAAATACAAAAATTAGCTGGGCATGGTGGCGGGTGCCTGTAATCCCAACTATTCAAGAGGTTGAGGCAGAAGAATTGCTTGAACCCTAGAGGTGGATATTGCAGTGCGCCAAGATCACATCACTGCACTCCAACCTGGGTGACAAGAGCAAGAGAGCAAGACACTGTTTCAAAAAAAAAAAAAAAAAAGAATATATATTTACATTTGATTGTGTGTGTGTGTGTGTGTATATACACACACACACACAGAAACAAATGGAAAAATGTTCCATGCTCATGGATAGGAAGAATCAATATTGTTAAAATGGCCATACTGCCCAAGACAATTTACAGATTCAGTGCTATTTCTATCAAATTACCAATGACATATTTCTCAGAATTAGAAAAAACTGTTCTAAATTTCATACGGAACCAAAAAAGGAGCCTGAACAGCCAAAGGAATCCTACACAGAAAGAACATAGCTGGAGGCATCACATTGCCCAACTTCAAACTCTACAACAAGGCTACATTAACCAAAACAGTATGGTACTGGAACAAAAGCAGATACATAGACCATTGGAACAGAATAGAGAGCCCAGAAATAAAGCCACACACCTACAATCATTTGATCTTTGACAAAGTTGACAAACACAAGCAATGGGGAAAGGACTCACTATTCAATAAATGGTGCTGGGATAACTGGCTAGCCATATGCAGAAGATTGAAACTGGGCCCCTTCCTTACACCATATACAAAAAGAAACTCAAGATGGATTAAATACTTACATATAAAACCTAAAACTATAACAACCTTTGAAGAAAACCTAGGAAATACCATTGTGGACATAGGCCCTGGCAAAGGTTTCGTGATGAAGATGCCAAAAGCAATTGCAACCAAAACAAAAATTGACAAATGGGACCTAATTAAACTAAAGAGCTTTTGCACAGCAAAACAAACTATCAACAGGGTAAACAATCTACAGAATAAGAGAAAATGTTTGCAAACTATGCACCTGACAAAGGTCTAGTATCCAGAATCTACAAGGAACTTAAACAAATTAACAAGCAAAAAAACCCAAACAACCCCATTAAAAAATGGGCAAAATATATGAACAGACATTTTTCAAAAGAAGACATACACACAGCCAACAAGCATATGAAAATATGCTCAACATCACTAATCCTGAGAGAAATTAAAAACTACAGTGAGATGCCATCTGACACCAGTTAGAATGGCTATTACTATTATTTTTCTTTTGAGATGGAGTCTCACTCTGTCACCCAGACTGGAGTGCAGTGGTGTGATCTTGGCTCACTGCAACCTCCACCTCCTGGATTCAAGCAATTGTCCTGCCTTAGCCTCCCCGGTAGCTGGGATTCCAGCACCCACCACCACGCCTGGCTAATTTTTGTATTTTTAGTAGAGACAGAGTTTCACCATGTTGGGCAGGCTGAGAATCGCTATTATTATGAAGTCAAAAAATAACAGAGGCTGGCAAGGTTGCAGAGAAGAGAGAATGCTTAAACACTGCTAGTGGGAATGTAAATTAGTTCAGCCACTATGGAAGGCAGTTTGGCAATTTCTCAAAGAACTTAAAACAGGACTACCATTCAAACCAGCAATTCCATTGTTGGATCTATACCCAAAGGAATACAGATCATTCTACCATAAAGACATATGCACATATATATTCACCATAGTGCTATTCACAGTAGCAAAGCCATGAAATCAACCTAAATGCCCACCAACAGTGGACTGGATAAAGAAAATGTGGTACATATACACCATGGACTACTAAGCAGCCATAAAAAACAACAAGATCATGTCTTTTGCAGGAACATGAATGGAGCCAGGAGGCCATTATCCTTAGCAAACTAACACAGGAACAGAAAACCAAATACCACATATTCTCACTTATAAGTGGGAGCTAAACATTGGTACACAGGGACACAAAGAAGGGAACAATAGACACTGGGGCCTACTTAAGGGTAGGGGGGTGGGGGTGGGGTGGATCAAAAAACTACCTATTAGGTACTATGCTTATTACTTGGGTGACAAAAAAATCTGTACAACATACTACTATGGCACGCAATTACCTGTATAACAAACCTGTACATGTACCCTTGAAACTAAATAAGAAGTTAAAAAAAAAATAGTTAAAAAAATTTAAATGATGTCATAGACCGTATCTAGGCTAATGCTCCATAAAAAATAAGCTAAAAAAAGAATATATATTCACATTTGACTGTGTGTGTATATATACTCATATGTATAATTATATATATATATATATTTCTAGAAAGATACACAAGAAACTAATAATACTGGTTTCTTAGGGGTTTAGGGGGCATAGGGCTGAGTGCCAGGTAGATGGGGGACAGTCAGACTTTTCACTGTCTACCTTTATGTATAATTTAACCATGTGCCTATATTACCTACAGTAGCACGGCCATAACAAGCTACCATAAACTCCGTCTTAAAACAACCCAATTTATTCCATCAGTGTTCTGGAGGCCAGGCACTGGCAGGGGCCTGTTCTCCCTGAAAACTTTAGGGAAGAATCCTTCCCTGACTCTTCCAGCTTTTGGTGGCTCCTGGCATTCCTTGGCTTATAGATGTGTCATCCCAGTCTCTGGCTCCATCTTCATCTTCCCCTCTGTTCTGTGTTCCTGTGTCCTTTCCTCTTACAAGCTCATCACTCATTGGATTTAGAGCCCACCCTAAATCCAAGATGATTTAGTCTGGAAGTCCTTAACTAACTACACTCGCAAAGAGCCTATTTCCACATAAAGTCACATTCTGAGGTTCTGAGTGAATATGAATTTTGGGGGGATGCACTTCAACCCACAACACTATTCAAAAATAAACATTTTAAAAAACTTAGCTGTTATGAAACAAAATAAAGTTCACATTGTCAAACCAAAATATTCTTTTAATGTTAGCATTTCTAGCCTGAGCAAGCATTTAAGCTGAAATATAATGGTAATCCATTCTATAGAGTGAGGGAGAGATTAACTGAAGCCGTCATGCCTCTCAACACCATTTACCTGTCTCAGAGGCAGAAGAAGGCAGATAATAAATGAAAATATATTCAGCACCCATTGAGTATAAAGAGACAGTTGAATGGGCTCAATTCTGTTAACAAGGGGACCAGTTAGCCAGATTTATGCTTAGTTTGTGTCATGTAAAATGGTGATGTTTCTCTGCACTGTTTCTAAGATTGTCTCAGAAGATCTTTGCTGTAAATGTAGGAAGCTCATATATCAGGACTGGGACATAGCATTTTTAGAGGAATGAATGGAGAAAAAAAGTGGGTATTATCTTAACCTGCTTGGGCTACCATAACAAAATACTGCAGACTGGGTGGCTTAAACAGTAAAAATTCATTTCTCACAGTTCTAGGGGCTGAGAAGTCCAAGATCAAAGTGCCTGCCAATTCAGTTCCTGGTGAAGGCTTTCTTTTTGGCTTATAGATGGCCACCTTCTTGCTGTGTCCTTACATGGCAAAGACAGACAGAGAGAGAAAGAGCAAGAGAGAGAGAGAGAGAGACAGACAGACAGACAGACAGCACACCTTCTGGTGTCTTTGCCTACAAAAACACTACTCCTGTAAGATAAGGGCTCTACCCATATGCCTTCATTTAACCTTAATTGCTCCTTATTCCAAATACAACTACACTGGGAGTTAGGGCTTCAACGTATTAATTTTGTAGGAGACACAATTTAGTCCACAGCAGGTATTTTAAATCAACCTGAGCATTTTCAACATTGTAAAGAGGCATGATAAACTATAGGACTTAAGCAGAGACTATGAATCAGGCAGAATTTAAGATCTTTTAGACACAACCATGGGGAACTCTAACCTAGGTTTATCAAACTGTGTCCTAGCTTGAGCGCTGGGAATGAATGACAATGTACTCATTCATATGAATAGAAAGTACTTCCTTTCAAAGTCTTTGGGGTTCAAAAGAAAAAGCATCCCTTTAAGAAGAGTTCTTAGGACTTAAGGGGCTTCAAGTCAGACAGGCCTGGCTTCCCATCCCAGCTCTAGGACTTAACAGCTGTGGAACTTTGGGCAAGTTGCCTCACCTCTTTGGGTATCTGTTTCCTCAGCTGTAAGATGGGAATATAACAGCCCTCTTTGGGTTGTTATGGAATTAAATGAGGCAAGATCTGTAAAAAACTTAGCACAAGGAACACAGTGAGTGCTCATTCAAGTTGCCTCTTATTATTACCAATCATGAGAAACATGCATGGAGAAAATTTTGCCAAATGCCCCCCCCAAAAAAAATCCAGAAAGGATTATTCAACCTGTGGATGTGGAAAGGAAAAGTGGTGGTAGCTGGAAGGCAGGGCTGCTCGATTTGGAAACAGTAACAAGCTTGCTTTGGCTGAGTATGGAGTACACTAATTCCCCACTTAACATTCAGAGTCTATATTCTAGAAACATAGAATTTAGAGGAATGTATACCCAGTTAAAAATTTAATGCAAGGCCGGGCGCGGTGGCTCATGCCTGTAATCCCAGCACTTTGGGTGGCTGAAGCGGGCCAATCACCTGAGGTTGGGAGTTCCAGACAGCCTGACTAACATGGAGAAACCCCGTCTCTACTAAAAATACCAAATTAGCCAGGCGTGGTGGCACATGCCTGTAATCCCGGCTACTCAGGAGGCTGAGGCAGGAGAATCTCTTGAACCCAGGAGGTGGAGGTTGCGGTGAGCCGAGATCATGCCATTACACTCCAGCCTGGGCAACAAGAGCGAAACTCCGTCTCAAAAAAAAAAAAAAAAAAAAAATGCACCACTCTGGTGGGGGATGTTGATAATGGGGGAGGTTATACATGTGGGCCATGGGGAGTAATTGGGAAATCTCTGTACTTTCTGTTCAATTTTGCTGTGAAATGAAAACTGCTCTAAAAAAAATTAAGTCTCGGCCAGGTGTGGTGATTCACACCTGTAATCCCAGCACTTTGGGAGGGCAGTGTAGGAACACTTGAACTCAAGGGTTCGAGACCAGCCTGGGCAACATAGCAACACCCCATATCTACAAAAATTTTAATGAATTAGCTAGGTATGGTGGCACACACATGTAGTCCCAGCTACTTTGGAGGCTGAGGCAGGAGGTTGGCTTCTGCCTAAGAATTCGAGGCTGTAGTGAGCTATGATCTTGGCCACAGAGCAAGACCTTGTCTCTAAAAAATAAAATAAAATAAAATCTATTTAAAAAATGGAAAAGAATTAGTGAATACGTTTCGTTGTAATGAAGAAACACACCCTTACCCGGGAATCTATACTCTGGTGCTTGCACCTGGTTCCCCTGACACTCACCCAATCCGCCCCCACTCCAACACCACCCTGGGTTCAAAAGGAAATACATATTAGCTCTAGGGCTCAGAGTATCTAGTTTAACTCTGTACACTTGCAGGAAGTCTTTTTACTGTGAGGGCCCTTTAGTCGCACTTTTGCACATTTTCTTCTAATAAAAATGTGAAGGATTTCTCACTTAATGGACTAACTAAGGAATCCTTTGGAAAAAAACGAGGAAAGTGAGAAACAGCTATAACATCCATTTTTTTTTTTTTTTAGCTTCCTTATTGAATCAGAGAGAATAACCTGTAAGATGTATGTCTTCACTAGGAGGGCAAATAATACCAAATTTTGATTCCCAATGGGTTTTTTTTTGAGACTGGGTCGCCCAGGCTGGAGTGCAATGGCGCGATCTCAGCTCACTGCAACCTCTGCCTCCCGGGTTCAAGCAATTCTCGGGCCTCAGTCTCTGAGTAGCTGGGATTATAGGCACCTGCCATCCCACCCAGCTAATTTTTGTATTTTTAAAAATTTTGTATTTTAAAGATAAAAAACAGAACCTACTTCATTAGACTGTTAGGGAGAGTAGTTGAAGTAATAAACATGCAACTCTCAGAACCATGCCTGGCACACAGTAAGCACCCAATGAATAGATATTCTTAGAATTAGAAGGTGAATCACAAGGGTTTGTCTTTTCAACGGCTCCTCATAGTGGCTTTTCTCATGTGCCTTTTTTACTTGACTTGATATTACTGCACATATCATTTACAACCGAACACCAGACAGGGGCTTATGTACAGTAATACCAGGGAAGGTAAATCAGTATTCCAATGCACGAAAGCTCCTTTATACTCATATAATGAAAGACAGCTATTCACTGACTTAAGATCTCTGGCATTAATTACAGGTTTTAGTACACAAAAGTGTTACCCAAATCTGAGTTCCTGCTTTGAAATGCAAGATCTGTGAAACTGAGCCAAGCCAATGGAAATGCAAATGCCTCGAACGTTTTCATTTACCTGTGACACACGGCTTTCATCAAGATGGATTACCTCACTTGTAAGAACACATGAACAATTGGTTTTGTTTGTGGTCAGATAAACCAGTCATGATTAATGAATCTGGCCACAGCTCTTCCTGTCTGTGGATGCCCCAAATGAGAGCTCTGATCTTTCCTAATCGTAAAAGAAAAGGATCGTAAAAGAAATCGAGATGTATATGCATATTAGAATATATATTGCCATTTATTGGACACCAGGAAAGTGGCTGAGCCTCTGACAGCCTGCCATCTTTGTTTATTGCTTTAATGTCAGTGTAACTCACAGGTCTTTTCATATCCACTAAATATTTATATAAAAAGTCATTAAAGGCCGGGCGCGGTGGCTCAAGCCTGTAATCCCAGCACTTTGGGAGGCCGAGGCGGGCGGATCACGAGGACAGGAGATCGAGACCATCCTGGCTAACACGGTGAAACCCCGTCTCTACTAAAAATACAAAAAAATTAGCCGGGCGTGTTGGCGGGGCGCCTGTAGTCCCAGCTACTCCGGAGGCTGAGGTAGGAGAATGGCATGAACCCGGGAGGCGGGGCTTGCAGTGAGCCGAGATCGCGCCACTGCACTCTAGCCTGGGGGACAGAGCAAGACTCCGTCTCAAAAAAAAAAAAAAAAAGTCATTAAAATAAAGTTAATTATTTTTTATTTTCAAAAACAGATATTCCAGATACGGGCATTCAAATATATGATCCATTCAGAAGAACCACTTTGATATCCTAAGAGCCTTAGGAGTAGGATGCTTCCGTTAAAGCAGACTAAGGATGGCCTGAGAAGGACACCGAACTTCTGTATTTGAGTTCTTGTGGAGGAACCACAACCTAACTTAATAGGTAGACAAGATTGAAAACTTAGCTTAGGAGTATGTGCCTGGAACTATAGCTGAGTCTTGGCCAATCCCAGCAGCCGTATTTCAACCACTCTTAAACTGCTGAGTGTTCAAACTGTGTTCAAATAAGGCAAACACCGAGATGTAACCAATCAGTTGTTTCTGTACCTTACTTCTGATTTCTGTACCTCACTTCCCTTTTTTGTGTATAAATCTTCTTCCACCACGTGGCTCTGCTGGAGGAGTCTCTGTGAATCTGCTGTGATTACGAGGGCTTCCTGATTCGCGAATAATTCATTGCTCAATTAGACCCCTTTAAATTTAATTCGCCTGAAGTTTTTCTTTTAACACTCTTAACACCGTAAAACGTCTTTTGGGAATTGCCTTCCTGGTTCTTGGCACATTCTTTCAGATATCTTTATTGGTGAAAAAATATTTTCCTTTGATGAGAGTATGATTTTTTTTTTTTTTTTTTTTTTTTTTTTTTTGAGACAGAGTTTCTTTCTTGTTGCCCAGGCTGGAGTGCAGTGGTGCAATCTCAGCTCACTGCAACCTCCGCCTCCCGGGTTCAAGTGATTCTCCTGCCTCAGCCTCCCAAGTAGCTGGAATTACAGTAGCACACCACCACGCCCGGCTAATTTTTGTATTTTTGGTAGAGATGAGGTTTCACCATGTTGGTCTCAAACACCTGACCTCAGGTTACCTGCCTGCCTCTGCCTCCCAAAGTGCTGGGATTTCAGGCGTGAGCCACCGTGACCGGCCTGGAGGATGAATTTTTAAAAATATTTGGAAGTCATTCAGATTTCCTTGAGGTAATGCCATTTTTATTCAAAAACAAGGTGCCACTAACGTAAGTGGTATTTCTTGCCTGGATCATAAAATGGCTTGGAAGACAACCCTAAGGAAGGAATTCTAAAGTAGCCTTCCCAAGGGTGAGCATTCATCTTTTCCTGAAACAACAGAGTCATCTACGTAGGTAAACAAATTGTTACGGTTTTCCAGGACTTTTTCTGTTTTTCTGCTGCAAGTCCTGTGTCCCGAGACCTCTTCAGTCCTGAATGAACTAGGAGAGTTAGTCCTCTCCTCTTATGAGGCAGTCATATTCCTCCAGTTCACCAGACTTTGATCCTGCTCCTGTAACACGGTAATTCCAGAGTTTCTCATCCTAGCTTACTTCCCATGGCTTATAGGCTCCAAGCAATTCTACTGAAAGACAACTCTGCTTTGCGTGTACACATTACAATAGGTTTCTTTCCTTGTTTCTTGGTTTCTTTTTAAGGCTGTTCTAGTTGAATCATTCTAGTACCTTTGAACTTTTCATTGCTATTTGGAGAAATGTTTGCAATTCTTTTGTGGTTTGCAGTCCCTGCCTCCCTACAATGTTTTTACTTAAACTGAGCCAGCATGTGAGATCCAACAAGTGGATTCGAATTTCTAGTCTGAGCTCTGCCATGTATTCAGACACGAATCCCTTAGCCTGTCTTGGCTCTCAGATTCCTCATCTGACAAATAGAAAAAATAAGTACCTTCACTATTACATATGGTTAATATGAAGATGAAAAGAGATAATGCACATGAGCTGCAAAGTTATTAATTTTAACAATTAATTAATGTCATAATTTATTGAATAACTGCTACATCCAATACCTTTCAGAAAGCCATAATCCTGGAGGGAAAATACACATGCATGCAGAAATATAGCTGACCACTGGATGATGTCTTTAGTGCTGTCATAATTACCTGAAAAAGGTTCTAACTGCCACTGCAAAATTATAACTGAGACACTGAAAGAGATCTGAGCTAACCAACTCCATCTTGTTTCCAACTTCCAAGCCATCGTTGTTCATTCCTGGGAGTAGGCTGAACTGCCTCTGGAGGAACTTAGTTTATACCTTATAGTTTAGAACAAAGACGGTAACAAAACAAATCACTTTCTTGCCTGGGGGCTAGACTGCCTTTGTAGGACTAACAAATTAGCCAAAGATTAGAAATTATGGTTTAGGAGTCATGCAGCTGGAGGTTACAAGACTCTGACCCTCCCCATATTACTCCTAGGGATAACATCACTTTCTAAAACTTAAGATCAGTGCTTGAGATACTTTGCAGACCCTGCACTCGATGGATCAGCTGGCACCATGCAGATCGATAAACTGGCTCATCTGATCTTGTGGCCCCCACTCAGGAACTGACTGACTCAGTGCAAGAGGACAGCTTCAGCTCCCTATGACTTCATTTCCGACCCAACCAGTCAGCACTCCTGACTCACTGGCTGCCCCCACTTTCACCAAATTACTCTTAAAAACTCGGATCCACGAATGCTCGAATGCTCAGGGAGACTGATTTGAGTAATAATAAAACTCCAGTCTCCCGCACAGCCGGCTGTATGTGAATTGCTCTTTCTCTATTGCAGTTCCCCTGCTTGTTAAATTGGCTCTGTCGAGGCAGCAAGCAAGGTAAATCTGTTGGACAGTTACAGGACCTCCAAGAAAAGGCCGATTAATTTTGCTTGTGTCACTCTGTAAGGCTTCCCAGAGGAGATGATGTTTGAATTGGATCCTGAAGGGTGACAGAGGAAATGGCATGAACAGAGGCATGGAGATGGGAAGACTGGGAGCATGTTTAGAGGAGGGCAAATATGCCAGTATTACAGTGCTTTCTGAGTGAGCAGGATAGGACCAGATCTCAAAGGACCTTAAGTGCCAAGCTAAAAATGTGAACTGTATCGGCCAGGCGCGGTGACTCACCCCTGTAATCCCAGCACTTTGGGGGGCTGAGGCGGGCAGATCACGAGGTCAGGAGATCGAGACCATCCTGGCTAACACAGTGAAACCCCATCTCTGCTAAAAATACAAAAAATTAGCCGGGCGTGGTGGCAGGTTCCTGTAGTCCCAGCTACTCAGGAGGCTGAGGCAGAATAATGGTGTGAACCCAGGAGGCACAGCTTGCAGTTAGCAGAGATCACGCCACTGCACTCCAGCCTAGGTGACAGAGCGAGACTCCGTCTCAAAACAACAACAACAACAACAACAAAAAAAACTTTGTCAGGAGTTTGACCTAATCGGATCCCTCTGGCTGCAGTGTGGAGGACAGAATAGACTTTAAGAAGCAGGACAAGCAGGACGTGGGGAGAACAGTTATTGAAGTTTATTGTGCACATTCAGAGAATACCAGGGTAGTATAAAGGAGGATGATGGCAAGTGGGAGAGGAGAAGAGAGATGAAAACCTCCTCATCATCAATAACACCACCTTATTGAAGAGGCCTGGCTTGACCACTCTATAGAAAATAGGATAGAAAATAATGTAGAAATATCACCCATCCACATCACTTCCCTTCCTCCACTTGCTATATTTTTCTCCTTAGCATTATCACCATCAGTATGCAGATGCAGGTACCACAAGGGCTGCACTTGGGAAGCAAATACATGTCTGAGCTACCTATAAGCCAAGGCAAAGAGAGAAACATGGCCAGTTATGACACCCACAGTCTTCACTGGGCAAGGACATGACATTTTGCCAAATGAAGTCCTATTTCTTCATAGGATATATTTACTTTTCAGATGCTTATTATCTATCCCCTCACTAGCATGAACATTCCATACAGGAAAGGCTTTTGTTTTATTATTTGCTATGTCCTTGGTGCCAGAACAGTGCCTGGTATATAGTAAGTGCTCAATAAATATTTGCTGATTTTATAAATAAATAATAAAGTTTGAGTTTCTTTCCACTCTGTAAATCAACAGGTCAATATGGTTGATCAGCTCCTGTTTTCATTTATGGATAAAATTTACTTCATTCTAAAAAGCATTTGAGGTGGCTCCAAAAATATGTAATATTAAAAGAACAAAACAAAATGAAGTCTAAATGACAAAGAGAATTGCCTAAGATGATGAAGCACAGAGAATCAGTATGCAGATGCAGGTACCACAAAGGCTTGTACTAAGATTTTCAAAATGGGAAGCAAATACATGTCTGAGCTTCCTATACACCAAGGCAAAGAGAGACACATGGCCAGTTATGGCACCCACAGTCTTCATTAGACAAAGGTGTGACATTTTCTCAAATGAAGTCCTATTTCTTTTTGGTGGATAAAGACGATGTTGAAACCATCTGCTTTTTGTCCATGTTGTTTGGTGTGGTGATGGTTAACCTCTTAGCTGTTTTGGAGGGAGCACAACCTGTGTTCAGCCTTACTTATCCACTGCAAGAGGTGACCAGAAATTTATCCAAACCAGAAACAGCTAGAGAGTATGAAAAGCTACAGACAGATTAAGTGACACTCACCCAAGGGTAGGATTGAGTGGGGAGAGAATGTAAACACTCCATTCCTGACCTCCTGTCCCCTGCAGAAGCTTTATCAATCTCTAAAAGAATTACCTCCGCCAATAAAAAGGAAAGTTACATAGAAATCTGGCAAAGTTACATTGAAATCTGGATCCACTGTTGGTCTCTCTTCCTTTGATTTATTAAAGTTTCTTTGAAGTACACTTAAGAGGTTGAGTTTGGCTGATGATTTATTTTTAAGAGAGTGAAACAAGGTGAGAAAGAGAGAGGAAGCTGCTTTTCCAAATGATTAACAGGTGAGTGTGACTCTAGTAAGGATTTTATTCCTTAAAAGATATTTTAAGGGATTTTTTAAAAGGTAATACATCCACATGATAAAAAAAAAATCAAATAGGTCCAAAAAATGTATCACATTTTTTGCATTTTTGCAAAGATATTTATATTTAGGCATATACATAAATGCTTTGGTTAGATAAATGAGAATTTATGATATAAACTCTTCTCTTGCTTTTTTTCACTTAATGAATGTTGGAGACTATTTCTATTGTCTTTTCCCCCCATCTTGGTTTTTGGTCATTTGGACTTATCTTTTAGCATATCTGGTGATTTTTAAATTAATGGCATGTATAAAAAACAATGTTGGAATACACAAAGGAGGGAACAATAGACACTAGGGTCTACTTGAGGGTGATGGGTGAGAAGAAGGTGCGGATCAAAAAACTACCTACTGGGGCTGGGCACAGTGGCTCACATCTATAATCCTAGCATTTTGGGAGGCCAAGGCAGGCAGGTCACCTGCAGTCAGGAGTTTGAGACCAGCCTGGCCAACATGGTGAAACCCCGTCTCTACTAATAATACAAAAATTAGCTGCCCATAGTGGAGCGTGCCTATAATCCCAGCTACCTGGGAGGCTAAGGCAAGAGAATAGCTGGAACTTGGGAGGTGGAGGCTGCAGTGAGCCAAGATCCTACCACTGCACTCCAGCCTGGATGACAGAGCAAGACTCCATCTCAAAAAAAAAAACCAAAAACGAAAAAACAAAAACAAAAACAGAAACAAAAATAACTGCCTATTGGGAGGCTGGGCCCAGTGGCTCAAGCCACTATAATCCCAGCACTTTGAGAGGTCGAGGCAGGTGGATCACCTGAGGTCAGGAGTTCGAGACCAGCCTGGCCAACATGGTGAAATCCTGTTTGTACTAAAAATACAAAAACATTTAGCCTGGTGTGGTGGCACACACCTGCAATCCCAGCTACTTGGGTCACTGAGGCATAAAAATTGCTTGAACCTAGGGGGTGAGGTTGCAGTGAGCCGAGATTGCGCCACTGCACTCCAGCCTGGGTGATGGAATGAGATTCTGTCTCAAAAAAATTACGAAAAATAAAAAAAACTACCTGTTGGGTACTACCTAGGTGACAAAATAATCTGTACATCAAATCCCCATGGCACACAATTTATCCATGTAATAAACCTGCACATGTACCTCCTGAACCTAAAATAAAAGTTGGAAAGAAAAACAAAAAATTAAATAAATAAATTTAAAAACCCCAATATTGGACATAAAAACAGAAACAACAGACACTGGGGACTACTAGATGGGGTGTGAGGGAGGTAGGTGCTAAAAAATTGGGTACTATGCTCACTACCCAGGTGGCAGTTTCAATCATACCTCAAACCTCAGCATCACGCAATATACCTTTCTAACAAACCTGTGCATGTACCCCTGATTCTAAAATAAAAGTAAAAAATAAAATAAAAGATTATGCTACACTTATAAGTAGTAGAAAAAAAAACAAATAACAACAAAAACAAAAACAAATTTTGAGGCTCTAAATGATGTTGTCTTCCTCCAGAGAGAGTTATCATTTCCTTAGCTAGTCAGGCAGAGTGGGGACTGATTATCCTAAGACAGAGACTGAGCTAACTGTAGACTGTGTTGCAGTTTGCAGAAAGCCCTGTCTACCTCCTCCCCTTCTAGGGTAGATTCCTCCAGGAGTCCTGACTGAGAATCTTGGGTCTTAAGCGTGGCGCCTCTTTTAGTAGATCTTGAACTGTAAGACTTGTGTCATTACCACTGTGAGATTGCTCAAACTCTGTGTTTACTTTCTGGGGCTTCCTGTTTAGCTTCTGTTCTTTTCTTGTGGAACTCCAATTTAATATGTTTTAAACTTCATCAGCCCACCCCACAAGCCTTTTAATCTTTCGTATTTTCCATCTTGATTTCTCTGTTCTATCCTCAGATTTATCTTCTAACTCACTAATTTTCTCTTTACTTGTTTTGGTGCTATGGTTGACGCCTTGGTTTTTTTCGTGTACATTTTGTGACTTTTTGATATTTGATGGAACTTTGTCTGTTGAAATTTTTTGAAGCCTAGATCCCTCCTGAGAGAGTTTATCTTTAGTTTGTGAGGTGACTTTTTCTCTTTAAACTACAGAAATAGCGTGAATTGTTCTGCACAGCATGAATAAA
Organism: Symphalangus syndactylus; assembly: GCF_028878055.3. Classification (NCBI taxonomy): domain Eukaryota; kingdom Metazoa; phylum Chordata; class Mammalia; order Primates; family Hylobatidae; genus Symphalangus; species Symphalangus syndactylus. Next base: position 33,236,861 of record NC_072438.2, read on the forward strand.
GACTGGCTTGTGGTTATTTATTCCCAGAGGGGACTTTCTCTCCTGACAAGTCAAGCTGTGACAGGTAAGTATATGACCTCTCTTGCCTTTTTGAGAAGATATTTTTTAAAGATCATCCTTTTACTGAGAACAAAGATGTTAGGGATCTCAGCTTTATGCAGCAGTTTCCAGTCTGACCCCTTCACCTTGCCAAGCCCTTACACTTTGCCTCCTCTCTCTCATGCCACCAGTTAAAACTCTTGCTGTAGGTCACAGAAGAGCAGGAGATGCTTCTAGTTCTAGCTCTTGATGACTTATTTGGATTCTGGCTTCTATTTTACATTTGGCTTTTCTGTATCCTTCTTATTTTCTTTTCTCCTCAGTCATGCATTAAAAATATTTTTTAAGCCAGGCGAGGTGGCTCACACCTGTAATTCCAGAACTTTGGGAGGTTGAGGCAGGAGGATCACTTGAGGTCAGGTCAGGAGTTTGAGACCAGTTTAGCCACTATGGTGACACCCCATCTCTACTAAAAATACAAAAATTAGCTGGGCGTGGTGGTGCATGTCTGTAGTCCCAGCTACTCAGAAGGGTAAGGATCGCTTGAACCCAGGAGGTGGAGGTTGCAGTGAGCCAAGCTGGAGATCGTGCCACTGCACTCCAGCCTGAGTGACAGAGCGAGACCCTGTCTCAAAAAAAGAAAAAAAAAAAAAAAGTTATCTAGTCTGTAGCAACACAGTTAATTTATTCATCTCTAAATGTCATTTATTCATATCTGTTAAATGCCAAGTAATCTGTTCAGTACTGGTGGCAAACAGATGACTGGAATGTATATTAATTCCGGCCTCTTCTCAACTTATTTATGAGGCCAGTAGTTACCTGATACCCAAACCAGACAAAGATATCACAAGAAAAGAAAACCACAGATCAACACTTCTTATCTATATAGACACAAAAATTCTCAACAAAAGACTAGCAAACAGACTCCAGCAACATAGAAAAAGGATTATTAAGCTGGGCACAGTGGCTCACGCCTATAATCCCAGCATTTTGGGAGGCCAAGGTGGGTGGTTCATTTGAGGTCAGGAGTTCAAGACAGGCCTGGCCAACATGGTGAAACCCTGTCTCTGATAAAAATACAAAAAAATTAGCTGGGCGTGGTGGTACACACCTGTAATCCCAGCTACTGGGGGAGGCTGAGGCAGGAGAATCGCTGAACCTGGGAGACAGAAGTGCAGTGAGCCGAGATCATGCCACTGCACTCCAGCCTGGGCAATGGAGCAAGACTCCATCTCAAAAAAAAAGAAAGAAAAGAAAGAAAAAGGATTATACACCATGACTAAATGAGAGTTATCTCAGACATGCAAGGTTGGTTTGACATATAAAAAGCAATCGAGATAATATACTATACTAACAGAATAAAGGAAAAAAAATTACATGATCATCTCAATAGATGCAGACAAAGCTTCTGACACAATCCAACATCTTTCATGATAAAAACACTCAATAAACTAGGAATAGAAGGGAACTTTCTCAACCTGATAAAGGACATCTATGAAAGACCAATGGCAAACATCATACATAATGGTGAAAGACGGGAGGCTTTCCTCCTAAGATAGGAACAAAATAAACATGTCCACCTTTGCCACTTTTATTCAACATTGTACTGCAATTAGGCTACAAAAAGAAATAAAAGAAATGTAGCCTGGAGAGGAAGAAATAAAACTATCTCTACTTGCAGATGACATGCTTTTTTTTTTTACATATACTGGTAGATCAGTAGTTGCCTAGGAACGGGAGTGGAGCAAGTGGAGGAGAAACGAGAGTGTCTGTTGACAGCTACGGATTTCCTTTGGGGATGATGCAGCTGTTCTAAAATGGATTTTTTCATAACTCTGTGAATATTCTAAAAATCATTAAACTATACACTTCAAATGGATGAACTGCATGGTATGTGAATTATATTTCAGTAAAACTTTGTTTTGTAAAAAAGATGAAATGGGTGATTTTTCAGGGAAAAAAAATGTGTTTTGAGACAGAGTCTCACTCTATCACCCAGGCTGGAGTGCAGTGGTGCAATCTCGGCTCACTGCAACCTCCACCTCCCAGGTCCAAGTGATTCTTGTGCCTCAGCCTCCTGAGTAGCTGGGACCACAGGAGCGTGCCACCATGCCTGGCTAATTTTTGTATTTTTAGTAGAGATGGGGTTTTGCTATGTTGGCCAGGCTGGTCTCGAACTGCTGACCTCAAGTGATCCACCCACCTTGGCCTCCCAAAGTGTTGGGTTTACAGGTAAGAGCCTCTGTGCCCGGCCAAGGAAAATTTTTAAATTAACTCAGGAAGAAATAAAAAACCTGAATAGTTGAATAATCCTAAAATAAAATCTAAAGGGTATTTTAAAATATTTTCTCCTGCTTGCTCCATCTAGCTTGAGACAAAGATAGCAGGCCAGACTATTTTTGAGTCAAACTATATAAAACCTCTAAGCTTTTCTATACACTTTATAAATTGTATTTAGAGCATAAAGATGGGAAACTTCCCAACTCATCTGACTTGGCTAGCATTACTTGCCAATGTAATAAAACAGGATGATGAGCACATAAAAGCAAAAGAAGAGGGGGAAAAAATGATAGGCCAATATATTTATGAGCAGAGATGCAAATAGCCTAAATAAGACATTAACAGGCTGGGTGCCATGGCTCACGCCTGTAATCCCAGTACTTTGGGAGGCCAAGGCAGGCAGATTGCTTAAGCCCAGGAGTTTGAGACCAGCCTGGGCAATATGGCAAAACCCAAACTCTACTAAAAAAAAAAAAAAAAAAAAAATACAAAAATTAACCAGGCATGGTGGCATGCACCTGTAATCCTAGCAAGTTGGGAGGCTCAGGCACAAGAATTGCTTGACCCCAGCCGGTGGAGCTTGCAGTGAGCCAAGATCACACCACTGCACTACAGCCTGGGCAACAGAGCAAGACTGTCTGGAAAAAAAAGAAAGAAAGAAAAGAAAGGAAAGAAAGGAAGAAAGAAAGAAAAAGAGAAAGAGAGAAAAAGAAGAAAGAAAGAAAGAAAGAAAAAGAAAGAAAGAAAGAAAGGAAGAAAGAAAGAAAGAAAAAGAAAGAAAGAAAGAAAGAAAGAAAGAAAAAGAAAGAAAGAAAAAGGGAGGGAGGGAGGAAGGAAGGGGGAGAGACAGATAGAGGAAGGAAGGAAAGAAGGAAGGAAGGAGGGAAGAAATGAATCTATTGCCGTCTCTTCCAGCAATAGATTTATGGAGAAAAAAAAATATGATCATCTGAATAAATGTTGACAAGGTGTTTAATTAAATTTAATACCAATACCTGATTTAAAATCTTAGCAATCCAGAAAAGTATGAATCTACATTAACTTGGCGAGGCGCAGTGGCTCATGCCTATAATCCCAGCACTTTGGGAGGCCAAGACAGGAGGATCACTTAAGCCCAGGAGTTCGAGACCAAACTGGACAACATAGTGAGAAACCATCTCTACCTAAAAGTTAAAAACTTAGGCATGGTGACATGTGCCTGTAGTCCCAGCTACTTGGGAAGCTGATGCAGGAATATCATTTGAGTACAGGAGTTCAAGGTTACAACGAGCTATGATTACATCACTGCACTCCAGCCTGGGTGACAGAGCAAGAACCTGTCTCTAATTAAAAATAATAATAATAACAAAAAACAAAACTCCTGTATGACAAATAAGCATACAAACAAAATATAAAGACAAGTGACAGATGAGAAGAAAATATTTGTAACATATTGTGGACCCTGGAAAATAATATTTAAGTCCTTGATAACCTCTTGTGCATGAGATCCTGTGCTGGACCTATCACTTGTATCATCTCATTTCATCTCCTTTTCTTTTCTTTTCTTTTCTTTTTTCTTTTCTTTTCTTTCTTTCTCCTTTCCTTTCCTTTCCTTTCCCTTCCTTCCTTCCTTCCTTCCTTCCTTCCTTCCTTCCTTCCTTCCTTCCTCCCTTCCTTCCTTCCTTCCTCCCTCTCTCCTTCCCTCCCTCCCTTCCTTTCTTTCTTTTTTTGAGATGGAGTTTTGCTCTTGTTGCCCAAGCTGGAGTGCAAAATGGTGCAATCTCGGCTCACTGCAACCTGCAACTCCCGAGTTCAACCAATTCTCCTGCCTCAGCCTCCTGAGTAGCTGGGATTACAGACACGCACCTCCATACCTGGCTAATTTTTCGTATTTTTAGTAGAAATGGAGTCTCACCATGTTAGTCAGGCTGGTCTCGAACTCCTGGCCTCAGGTGATCCACCCGCCTTGGCCTCCCAAACTGCTGGGATTACAGGCGTGAAACACTGCACCCGGCCCTCATTTCATCTTTAAATCAAGTCCCTGAGACAGTGGTGATTGACACCATTGTTCAGAAGAAGACACTAAAAATTGGAGAATTTAAGCACCCTGCCCAAATCTCATGGCTCAGAAGTGAGTTAGGGTTCCAACATGGATCTAACCTGGCTCCCACACCTGCCACCATTTATGTCTCCAGGAACTAGCATGATTCCTCATCTCCTAAAGTCACTTCACTATTCTTTGTGCTTTTGATGTGTTTGTTTCTGGACAGATTGTCTGAAAGGGTCTTTTCAGTAGAAAGGTCCTGAAGTGAAGATGGAGAATGGGTCACAAAGCTGTCACATGCCTTCCTTCTCATGAACTCTTGAGGAGCAATCTTCCTCCTTAGCTTTTTCTTCTGCCTTCTTCCTTGGCTTTTGAGTTTCCTGGGGTGGCCCTAATTTCCAACCAGTGGAGAGCTGGGCTTGGTTGCCCCATTCCTCAATACTAGCATGCCCACCCTCTTCCCCTTTCTCATTTGCTTGTGTCAGCGAGAAAGAATGGAGTGTGGGTAAACCCTCTGACTTATCTGATTGTGCTGTGGGTGGGCCAGGCCAGGCTTGGCTTGACTGGCTTGACCTGCTCTGCTATTTCCTTTTCTGTCCCCCTCTTTTTCTTTTCTTTTCTTTCTTTCTTTTTTTTTTTTTTTTTTTTTAGATTAGGTCTTACTCCACCACCAAGGCTGGAGTACAGTGGCACAATCACAGCTCACTGCCGCCTCCACCTCGTGGGCTCAACTGATCCTTCCACCTCATCCTTTGAGTAGCTGGGACTATAGACACACATCACCATGCCTGGTTAATTTTTTAAAAGTTTTTTGTAGAGGTGGGATCTCACTGTGTTGTGCAGGCTGCTCTTGAACTACTGGGCTCAAGTGATTCTTCAACCTTGGCCTCCCAAATTACTGGAATTACAGGTGTGAGTCACCACACCCAGCCTTCTGACTGATGGATGTAGACTGTCCTGTGTTTCTGTGAGAGGGGCAGTCACTGTTATTTAGGATGTTCTGGAAAGGGTGACTGCTTGTCAGTGAGCCTCCCTCTCAGAGCCCCTTGAGCATCTGAATCAGAGATGGCAAACTCTGTCCATTTCCTCTGCCGTGATCCCTTTCTCTCCCCCATCAACTCCTTCTATGCCTTCCTGCTCCTAGTTTCCAAGTCTCCAAGGTCAAGCTAAAGCACAGATTTTATCACATTTCTCTTTGGCTTAAGAACCTGTAAGAGTCCACCAGTGAATTTTCAAAATAAGGTTCATGGATGTTATATTGGGGTCCAGGAAGTGTTAGACATTCTATTTATTCTTAATCCAAAAATTAAGAAAGAAACAGCTTGGGTGCTAGATAGCTGGTATATTGATTGTCACTAGTGCCCCACTTGGCCCATCTGTCAGATCGTTTCCTGAATCATGGTGTATGTCAGAAATATCATAATGCAGAGGGCCAGAGAGAGGGGTGTATTCTCATCCACTCTCTTTCAGTCTATTGCCAAGTGTTGCAATTTCCATGAGTCTAGCTCCGTGAATTCCTACGGCCTCAGGATATGGTGGAGAAAATATTGTTAGAAATGAAACATTCATGATTCTTGGCATATAATCATGAAAGTCCATTCTAAAGTGTCTGTGGGGATTTTCCTTCCCCTATATGAAAACAAAGGCATGACATTTCTGGCAATTCTTGGTCATAAAAAGCCTTGTGGTCCTTTTCAGTCGTATCTCTGTCTTCAGACCTCTGATCTAGGAAGGGGAGTAGTAGTGGCCAGCTTGTCTCTTTAAACCTCTCTTCCCTTGGGGCTGGAAGCAGGAGGAAGGAAGAGAGGTACAGGATAGAGAGTTCTTATTTGGCTGGTACTAGAATAATCTGACCCCATGCTTTCCAGACCTGGGACGTTTGTGGAGCTCGCTGTCTCTTGTGGGCACTTATATGGGTTTTCTGGAGACTCCCTTGCTAGGGCTGTTCAACAGCAACTCCGGAGTGGCAGGCAGTGTTTCTCTTGCCCCTGGCTGCTCCTGACATAGCCTCAGTTTCTACCTCCAATGGTTCACGTCACAGCCTCCTACCACCAGGGTCCTCTCTGGCTGTAGGCCGCCATCTTGGGAGGATCTCTTCTAAAATGACCCAGGCCATATTCTTACTGCAAGCTCATGTCTGGTCCTTGTGTTAGAGGGAAGTTCAGCCACTTCTGACCCACCATTGGAGGGGAGGAGTGAAGAGACTTCCCAGATGCTCAGCCATAGGGAGCGAGGCTGGTCCATGGAGGCCCAGCTACAGGTGCCGTGAGCTCTGTGTAAGGTCTGGTGAAGGTTCTCTCACTGGGTTGAGGTTAGGAGGGCACTCCCCTCCCAGCTCTCTCTCAGTGCACCAAGTGCTATGGGCAACATTGTCGCTGTGTATGTTGTGGGCACCACATTGATTCTGCTGCCCGGGTTAAAAACCTACCTCTGCCTCACTAGCAGTGTGAACTCGTGCAAAGTTTTGAAAGTCCCCATTCCTCATCTGTAAAATAGGGTAATGTTAATGCCTACCCAGTATGGCTATGATAAGCTCAGTATATTTCTAATACTTGGAACAGTACCTGGCACTATATGTGTGTGTGTGTGTGTCTGTGTGTGTTGTGTATGTCTGTGTTTGTGTGTGTATTAGCTATTTTTACAAAATCAGGACCTTTAGAGTAGAATTTTTATAATTCTTTCTAATGAGATGGTGGCCTCTCTGCAAGGGATACTCATTTCCATTTATAGTGGTAATGCAGTGTTTATTTCAAAAATTAGTAATTTATGTTTTAAAAAGTAAGTTGAATTAAACAAAAATATGAATTAGACAAAAGTGTTGGAAAGCATGGTAAGCATTGTGATGGTGGCATACAAATGATTGGTCTTTGGAGGCACAAGTCTAGTAGCTCTTGAGTTCATAATGGCACTCTAAGAAGAACCTGACCACTATTCTTCCTTCTCCAGAAACCTTCATGGAATGAATATAGTTTTTTTTTGTTGTTGTTGTTTGAGATGGAGTCTCGTTTTGTTGCCCAAACTAGACTGCAGTGGCGTGATCTTGGCTCACTGCAACCCCCTCCTCCCGGGTTTAAGCGATTCCCCAGCCTCAGCCTCCCGAGTAGCTGGGACTACAGGTATGCACCACCATGCACAGCCAATTTTTGTATTTTTAGTAGAGACAGGGTTTCATCATGTTGGCCAGGATGATTTCAATCTCTTGACCTCGGGATCTGCCCATCTCAACCTCCCAAAGTGCTGGGATTACAGGCGTGAGGCACCGTGCCCAGCCAACATAGTTTAATTTTATCTCAACTTGCCAATATTCTCCAAACATTGTTTTTTGTTTGTTTTCTTCTGAACACCTTCTTCAATAAACCAAACAAAAAAAAACAAAAACAAAACCAACAGCAATGAACAACTTGAACATGAAACCCCAATATGTGTTTGCTTAAAATGTGAAAATTATACTTACATATGACAGACAGAATAGAGTAGCAGTTATGAATGTAAACTTTCCAGCCAGACCACGGAGTTCGAATCCCAGTTCTGCCACCTGTCTACTATGTGATCTTAGAGGGATAGCTTGACCTTTCTGTGCCTGGAAAGTAGAATTAATAATACCTACCTCATAGAGTTGTTGTAGGGGTTCAATGAAATGATATATGTAAGCTATTAGAATGTTGCCTGACATAGAATAAAAACTCATTGACATTACCTATTATGATGATTATTGTGCAGCAAAATAGGTACCTTATAGAATACTTTACAATTATAAATTTAAGATAGGCGGTAATCCCAGCACTTTGGGGGGGCCGAGACAGGTGGATCACTTGAGGCCAGGAGTTCAAGACCCACCTGGCTAACATGGTGAAACCCCTATCTACCAAAAAAATACAAAAACATTAGCCAGGCATGGTGGCATGTGCCTGTAATCCCAGCTACTCGGGAGGCTGAGGCAGGAGAATCACTTGAACCCAGGAGGTGGAGGTTGCAGTGAGCCAAGATCGCACCACTGCACTCCAGCCTGGGTGGCAGAGTAAGACCCTGTCTCAAAACAAACAAACAAAAAAAAAACAAAAAAAGCACAAACAAACAAAAAGTGATCAAGATTATAGAAGTTCTGTTATGTCCCTTCACCTTCCTGAATTGTCTTGTGATGTCTGGGGTGCATCACCCCCACTTTGGAAACTGCTGGCTTAAGCAATGATAGGAACATACTATGTCCCTGGGTATTCTGATTCTTGAGATGCTCTGTAAAGCTTGGAGGACTGTGGGTGGGTGGGTTCTTCCACACTTGGATTATGCACACTGTCATTTCTACACAAACCTCTTGGCTTCTCTGCTTGTAAACAGTAATCAGGTCAGGCTGAATGTGGGGCTGGGAGTCCCAGGCTCCTGGCCAGTCCTACTCAGTCATTCCTAAGGATGGAGGCTGCACAGGCTCTGCCTCTTACCTTGCACCTGCCACCCTGTGCTTAAGCAGCTCCCACAGAGCTTAACTCCCGGAGACAGTGATCGGTGGGGACAGCTGCATGTCAGTCTGTGCTGTGAAACCAGTCATCCTTGTAACCAAATGTGAGAAAAGCAGATTAAAGCAGAATTACCTAAAGAGGTTTGTAGGACACACACTGACCGAGTCCCCTGCTGCCAGCAGCTGCTCTTCTTGACATGGGGCCAACCCAGAAACTTTGCGGGATACCCTCAGATGCTCCAGCAGGCAGAGAGGTGATGATGGCCCTGGAACTGCTGAGAGCAGCTGGTTTCATCAGGGCTGGCTGAATGTCTGGATCAACAGTGAAACCTCTGACTCTATGCCAGGGAGTGGGCTGGTGGGCGCTGCGTCGACAACTGTGACTAGTAAACCCAGCGGGAACCAGGTCTAATTACAGTAGAGCTACAGAAATTGCCCCCACATTCCAGCTAATTAAGTCAGATAATTTTAGGGTTGAGAAAGACCCTAGAGATCACCTAATGGATCCCAAACCTTGTTGCTTACAGCATCAATGAGAAGCCTTAAAATTTTTATACTGAATTAGCTCAGTCATATAAAGCAGTGGAGGGCCTGAGTCACCATATCATCCTGTGTTCCACTTAGCTTAAGAAATGGAGGCTGGGTGTGGTGGTTCCCGCCTGTAATCCCAGCACTTTGGGAGGCGGAGACAGGCAGATCACTTGAGGTCAGGAGTTTGGGACCAGTCTGGCCAACAAGGTGAGACCCCATCTCTACTAAAAATACAAAAATTAGCCGGGCGCGGTGGTGCGTGCCTGTAATCCCAGCTATTCAGGAGACAGGCAGAAGAATCACTTGAACCTGGGAGGCAGAGGTTGCAGTCAGCCGAGATGGCACCACTGCACTCCAGCCTGGGTGACAGAGTGAGACACATCTTAAAAAAAAAAACAAAAAACAAAAACAGTTCCCCAAGCATTCCCAGTGACCCAGTGATGTGCCAGGATTGGTGAACAACCGCTCTCGCTGGGGCTTGCCTGAGTGGACTGCGCACCTGGCGTTGAAGTTAAAAGACCTGAGGTCCCATCCTGGTGGTGCCACCTCCCACCTGTGTGACACCTGGCAAGGGGCATATTCCCCAAAACCTCAATTTCTTCATCTGTAAAAAGGGGATAAGGACAATAAACCTCCTTTCAAGCTCATGCATGTATATGAAGCTCTAAAACACTACACAGACATAGGACTTAAGGGCTCATGCCAAGGGCTCATGCAGCCTAGGGTTGGTCACCTCCAGTGACAGGAGGCTCATTACTTTCAGAGACAGCCTCCCCCTCCCTTTTTTTTGAAAGCTCTGATGGACAAAAGATCCTTCCTTATTCTCAGTAGAAATCTGTTCCCTGTCATTTTCTCCTATTGGATTTAATTCCACCCCTCAGGGAACTACAGAATAAACTTAATCCTTAATTTGCAGACCAGTTTTTTGAATAACTGAAGACAATATAGCCTTTTGGCTTTCCTTCCCTACTTCAATTGTAGGCTTCTCCACATACTGTACTGAGAAAGTCCCTTTATGAATAAGCAATATTTCCAGAAATTGCCATAGGCATGGCTACATTTCAGCAAACCAGGGAGGCTGTGTTCCTGGATTAGTGATTCAGGAAAATCCATTTAGCCTCTAGTTAATTAAATCGCCCAGTCACATCAAATCATCTTGTTAAATTAATCACCTGTGCTATGGGATCTACTTATTAAAGTATTTGCTTAGTAAATGTATAACATCTATGCAACCCTTTTATGTGCCAGGCACTGATCAGTGATTTGCATGTACTTAGTTTTTATGATAAACCCTGAAAGGTAACCACTATTATTATTTCCATTTTACAAATAAGGAAACTGAGGCTCAGAGAGGTTAAGAAGGTGCCCAAGATGATGCAGCCAGTAAGTGACACAGTAGGGTTTGGACTCAGGTCTGGCTGACTCTAAAGCCCGTGTGGGCCTGGCACAGTGGCTCATGCCTGTAATCCCAGCACTTTGAGAGGGCCAAGGTGGGAGGATCACTTGAGCCTAGAAGGTTGAGGCTGCAGTGAGCCATGATCATTGCCAGCCTGGGTGACAGATTGAGACCCTGTCAAAAAAACAAGGCCGGGTGTGGTGGCTCACGCCTGTAATCCCAGCACTTTGGGAGGCTGAGGCGGGAGGATGGGTTGAGCCCAGGAGTTCGAGATCAGCCTGGGCAACATGGTGAAACCCCATCTCTACAAAAAATACAAAAAATTAGCCAGGGTGGTGGTGTGTGCCTTTGGTCCCAGCTACTCAGTAGGCTAAGGTGGGAGGATTGCCTCAGCCCAGGTGGTAGAGGCTGCAGTGAGCCAAGATCACACCACTGCACTCCAGCCTGGGTGACAGAGCGAGACCCTGTCTCAAAAACAAAACAAATTAAAGCCCACTGTGGCAATAGCCTCCTGAGGTAGAAATTCTAAAACAAACGAACCTAGAATTTCAAAATACTCTCTTAACTGGAACTAAATCAAACTGCGATTTCATTCGAAATTATTTGATTTGAAGAAGCTGTTCATTTTGCTTTCAAGAATAGGGTTGTTTGTTTTGTTTTTCTTTTCTTTTTTTTTTTTTTTTTGAGATGGAGTCTCACTCTGTCACCCAGGCTGGAGTGCACTGGCGCAATCACAGCTCACTGCAACCTCCGCCTCCTGAGTTAAAGCGATTCTCTTGGCTCAGCCTCCTGAGTAGCTGGTATTACAGGTGCCCACCACCACACCCAGCTAATTTTTGTATTTTTAGTAGATACAGGGTTTCACCATGTTGGCCAGGCTGGTCTTGCACTCCTGACCCCAAGTGAGCCACCCACTTCGGCCTCCCAAAGTGCTGGGTTTACAGGCGTGAGCCACCGTGCCCAGCTGGTTTTTTTTTTTTTTTTTAATTTGAAGAAAAATGTACATAACATGGAAATGCACAGATCAGAATTGTACAAATTTGGTGAGTTTTGGCAAACATATAAATCTATGTGTCTTAAATTCCAATCAAGATAAAATAGTTTCATCACTACAGAAAGTTTTCTCATGCCCCGTCCAGCCAGTTCCCAGCCCCAGAGGTGACTGACCACTGTTCTGATTTCTGATATGAAGATTGATTTTTGCCTATCCTTGGCATGTCATGGGTGGACTCATGTAGTGCGTACTCTTTTGTGCCTGGCTTCTTTTGCTCAACATGTTTTGAGCCTCAGTCTCCTTGTGTGTGCATCAGCTGTTCCTTTTTCATGGCTGAGTACTACTCCATTATATGAACATACCACATTTTCTACATTCCTCTTATAACAGGTTTTAACACTTTGATACATCATATAGATGTAATAATATGTAAATCACTCATTTATTCATTAGGCAAATTTGTCTTTCCAGAGCTTTCTCTATGCAAGGTACTATTGGTGGTGCTAGGAGACTTTGGTGAAAAAAACAAAACCCCTGCTCTCACAGGGCTTTTCTTCTATAGTAGGAGAGAAAAACAATATAGAAAAAAGTTAAAGGAATGATCAAGGCAGTAGTGGGAAGTGCTATGAACATAATAAATCTGAGTGAAGGTACCAGGGTGGCTTGTAAGGATGTTGGGTGTTCCATTTTTTTTTTTTTTTTTGAGACAGGGTCTCACTGTCACCCAAGTTGGAGTGCAATGGTGCAGTCTCAGCATTGTAGCATCAACCTCCTACCTCAGCCTCCTGAGTAACTGGGACTACAAGCACCACGCCCAGCTAATTGTTATTTTTGTAAAGACAGGGTCTCACTATGCTGCCCGGGCTGGTCTCAGGTCGTCTTTAGAAGTCACGCAGGCCCACGTGAGGGACCTGGAAGAGAACCGGGGTCGTGCAAACAGTGGTACTTGAACAGTTTCACAGCTGATGAAACTCCTTGGCATTGACTCATTCATCATTATTACCCTCTCTTCATTTTTTAGATGAGAAAACTAAGGCATAGAAAGGTTAGCAACTTGTCCCAGGACAAGTGTCAAGTCCAGGTCTTGAACCCAGGCAACATAGCGCTGTGGTTACCACACATGCTTTGGAATCAGACAGAGCCAAGTTCGAAGTCCTTTTTCGCCTGAATGTCCTTGGGTATGTCACACTCTGAGTCTCCGTTTTCTCATGCATCACACGAAGGGGATACCGTCTAACTCACAGTGGTTAAAAGTGAAAGATAATCTTAGGTAAAGAATTTAGCGCGCTGTCCACCGCCGCTGCCTGAGCCGACTCCGCGCAGACCGCCGCGATGCGATGGAGGCCGCCGTCCAATTCTTGGTCCAGAGCCGGGACGTGGTCTACGGCCCCGAGGCCATCGAGCTCTGTACAAGTACCAGACAACGCGCGTCAGAAGCGAGGGCGGCGTCCTCAAGGTGCACCTCAAGTCCACGCACTTCACCTTCCGGACCGCCCAGCCAGCAGGTGCCCAGGCTAGGGGTCATGCTTGTCGCCTGGGGTGGGAACAACGGTTCCACGCACCGGTTCCGCGGTGCTGGCCAACCTACTGCGTCTGTCCTGGCCCAAGCGCAGGGGTCGCAAGGGGGCCAACTACTACGGTTCGCTGTCTCAGGCGGGCACCGTGAGCCCGGGCCGCCAAGGGCCAGGAGGTGTTCGTGCCCTTCCGTGGCTGCTGCCCATGGTGGCGCCCAACGACCTCGTGTTCGATGGCTGAGACATCTTGTCGCCGAACCTGGCCGAGGCGATGCGGCTCGCAAAGGTGCTGGATTGGGGGCTGCAGGAGCAACTGTGGCCGCACATGGAGGTCCTGCAGCCCCGGCCTTTGGTATACATCCCAGAATTCATCGCGGCCAACCAGAACGCGCGCGCGGACAGCCTCATCCCGGGCACGTGCGCGCAGCAGCTGGAGCAGATCCGCCGGGACATCCTAGACTTCCGGTCTAGCGCAGGGCTGGACAAAGTCATAGCGCTGTGAACGGCGCACAGGGAGCGCTTCTTTGAGGTGGTCCCACGTCTCAACAACACGGCCGAGAACCTGCTGCGCACGATCGAGCTTGGCCTGAAGGTGTCGCCCTCCACGCTCTTCGCCGTGGCCAGCATCCTGGAGGGCTGTGCCTTCCTCAGTGGGTCCCCACAGAACATCCTGGTGCCCAGAGTCCTTGAGCTCGCGTGGCAGCGCCAGGTTTACGTGGGCGGAGATGACTTCAAGTCAGGCCAGACCAAAGTCAAGTCCGTGCTCGTGGACTTCCTCATTGGCTACGGCCTCAAGATCAAGTCGATTGTGAATTATAACCACCTGGGGAACAGCGACCGGCAGAACCTGTCGGCGCCATCGCGGTTCCCTCTGAGGAGGTGTCCAAGAGCAACGTGGTAGACGACATGGTGCAAAGACACCCAGTGCTCTACGCGCCCTGCGAGGAGCCTGACCGCTGCGTGGTCATCAAGTACATGCCGTACGCGGGCGACCCCATGCATGCGCTGGATGAGTCTACCTTGGAGCTGATGCTGGGCGTAACCAACACGCTGGTACTGCACAACACGTGCGAGGACTCGCTGCTGGCCGCCCCCATCATCCTGGACCTGGCGCTGCTGACCGAGCTGTGCCACTGCGTGAGCTTCTGCACCAATGACAACACCGAGCCACAGACCTTCCACCCCGTGCTGTCCCTGCTTAGCATCCTCTTCAAGGAGCCGCTGGTACCGCCGGGCAGCCCGGTGGTCAATGTGGTTTTCCGCCAGCTCAGCTGCATCGGGAACATCGTCAGGGCCTGTGTGGGGCTTCCGCCACAGAACCATGTGGTCCTGGAGCAGAAGATGGAGCTCCCAGTGCCTGGCCTCAAGCGAGTCGGACCCGTGGCTGCCGCCTGCCCTGTGTCGAACAAGAAAGGACCGGTACCTGCTGCCACCAATGGCTGTACCGGTGATACCAATGGACACCCACAAGCGGAGGAACCCCAGATGCACACCACCTGAGGCCCTGGTCACACAGCTTCCCGGCCTTTCCCCGCTGCCCCCCAGGACCCAGCCTTTCCAGGCCCCCACAAAGACAATAAAGCCGGTGCTATTCTCAAAAAATAAAAAAAAAATTTAGCCCTTTGCGGTCGGGTGCGGCAGCTCACGCCTGTAATCTCAGCACTTTGGGAGGCCGAGGCAGGCAGATCCCTTGAGGTCAGGAGTTCGAGACCAGCCTGGCCAACATGATGAAACCCTGTCTGTATTAAAAATACAAAAATTATCCGGGTGTGGTGGTGCATGCTTGTAATCCCAGCTACTTGGGAGCCTGAGGCAGGAGAATCGCTTGAACCCGGGAGGTGGAGGTTGCAGTGAGCCGAGGTCATGCCACTGCACTCCAGCCTGGGCAACAGAGCAAGACTCTGTTTCAAAAAAAAAAAAAAAAAATCTTTGTGCTCATGTTCATTAATTCATTCAACACATGTGAATTTATCATCTACCACTAGGTGGGGAGGATATGATGGAGAATAAGCAGACACAGCCCCATCTCATGCAGCTAATGGCCTATCATTAGAATAAAATTTGATAAAGAATGGAGATAAAGCACATGGAATGCCAACTTAACATAGTCTTGGGGAAGTCAGGGAAGGCTTCCTGGAGGAAGGGATGTTTAATCTGAGTTTACCCAGTGGGGGAAATGTGAAGGTGGGAGAGGCTTCTTTGTAGTTGCTTTTGGGTGTGATTTTGGTTTTATAAATCAGATGCATGAGAATTGGAAGGCACGTGCATGGTGCCATGAGTAGTATATCATTGCTGGTTTTTCTGGAACACGTTTCATTGTCTGAGCACCAGCTTCTTGGGAGTCGAGAGGCAGGGTGAGGCTCATCTATTTTTTGTTGGATTGGATCTCTCAGGTGTGGTGTGGCTCTAAATCTAATACTCAGAGTTTTAGCAGCTGAAGACGTGTGTTCCTGAAGCCAGCAGCTTCAGCAGTCCTGCCTTCCTAGTGGTGGCAGCGTCCCTGGTAGTCTGGTCCTGGGGCCTGGTCTAGAGCCCACTGCCCCAGCCCTTCCAGTGATATTTGTAAATTCTTTTTTTTTTTTTTCTTGGAAACAGAGTCTCACTCTGTTGCCCAGGCTGCAGTGCAATGGTGCAATCTCAGCTCACTGCAACGTCTGCCTCCTCAGTTCAAGAGATTCTCCTGCCTCAGCCTCCTGAGTAGCTGGGACTACAGGTGCCTGCACCATGCCTGGCTAATTTTTGTATTTTTAGTAGTGACGGAGTTTCACCATGTTGACTAGGGTGGTCTGGAACTCCTGGCCTCAAGTGATCCGCTGGCCTTGACCTCCCAAAGTGCTGGGATTACAGGCATAAGCCACCATGCCCACCTGTTTGTAAATTCTTAATTTCCTGTTTGAAATCCCTTTCTGCTTAAAATAATTGGAGTGGTTTCCATTTCCTGCTACTGACCCTTCCTTATACTACTGAGGTACAAGTAGATTAATTTATTTAGTTGTTATTTTCTGAACACCTAGAATGTGCCAGGCACTACTTTTTGGCTCTGAAAATATAACAATGAACAAGGCAAAGGTCTTGCACCTTTGTCTTATTACCACGGCAGTTATATTCTCTATCAGAGCTGTCCAGTACAAACACAATGTGAGTTACATGTGTGTTGAAAAAATTTTAGTATCTGGCGGGGTGCGGTGGCTCATGCCTGTAATCCCAGCACTTTGGGAGGCCGAAGGGGGTGGATCACCTGAGGTCAGGATTTCGAGACCAGCCTGGCCAAATGGCGAAACCCTGTCTTTACTAAAAATACAAAAATTAGCTGAGCGTGATGGCAGGTGCCTGTAATCCCGGCTACTCAGGAGGCTGAGGTAGAAGAATTCCTTGAACCCAGGAGGCAGAGGTTGCAGTGAACTGAGATCACACCACTGCACTCCAGCCTGGGCAACAGAGCAAGACTCTGTCTCAAAAAAAAAAAAAAAAATAGTATCCATATTAAAAGAATAAGTGAAATTAACCTAACACATCCAAAATATTATCATTTCAACATGTGCTTAATATAAATATTGATTAATATTTTATGTATTTTTTTCATGTTAAGTCTTGGAAATTTAGTGTTTAGTTTTTACTTACAGTACATCTCGATTCAATGCAAAATTTTTATTGGAAATACTTCATCTGTATTACATTTCATTACATTTATAGTTGAAAAAGTAGATTCATCACTAAGAGGTTCCAGATATACTTATTTTCCACTAACCAAAAAAAGTACCAAAAACAATTTTTCCTTAATATTTGCATCCATATTTTCAAAACTTGTTCAAAGGATTTGACTTTGGAGCAAAAGTACATCAGTTTCAAAACTATATCTGTTAAAGTTAAGTAAATTCACTAATTCTTGAGTCAAATCTGAAGCATACTACATAATTGAAAAATAACTCAAAATTTATCAATGATAATCATGTCCTTCACATTTTTTCTGTCTTTGCAGCTTAACTTACAAAACATGTGTCAATTAAATGAAAATAACTTGCCTATTAATTTCATTTAGAAAAAAGTATAAAATCATTGTTATTGATTTGTATTTTAAGTTTCAGTTTCAACATTAATTAAATGTCTAGCTATGTAACAAATAAGCTTTTCCTTACCTTGGAGTTTCAAATTTAGCTCATCCATTCATCCATGTGCAGTGTAATTTTTTCTTTCTTTTCTTTTTTTTCTTTCATTTTTTTGAGATAGGGTCTTGCTCTGTCACCCAGGCTGCAGCGCAGTGGAAAGATCTGGGCTCACTGCACTCTCCACCTCCCGGGCTCAAGTGATCCTCCCATCTCAGCCTCCTGAGTAGCTGGGATTACAGGCATGCACCACCACACCTGGCTAATTTTTTGTATTTTTGATAGAAACAGGGCTTCACTATGTTGCCCTGGCTGGTCTCAAACTCCTGAGCTCCAGCCATCTGCCTCCCTCGGCCTCCCAAAATGTTGGAATAAGTGCATGTATTTTAGAAAAAGCAGAATGAAAACAAATGGCCATCATGGGTACATATTTTGAGGATCCACATTCTGGCTAAGACCAGATGCTCTTTTCCCTTTTTATTTACTTTGTAAAGTTGAAATAGGCCAGACGCAGTGACTTAAACCTGTAATCCTAGCACTTTGGGAGGCCAAGGCGGGAGGATCACTTGAGCCCAGGAGCTCAAGACCAGCCTGGACAACATGGTGAGACCTCAGCTCTACAAAAAAATGTAAAAATTAGCTGAGATGCGATCTCACTATGTTGCCCAGGCTGGTCTCGAACTCCTGAGCTCAAGTGATCCGCCCACCTCTGCCTCCCAAAGTGCTGGGGTTACAGGCATAAGCCACTGCACCCAAGTAGTTATTTTTAAATGTGCAATAAATTGTTGTTGACTCCGTCACCTTGTTGTGCTATCAACTACTAGACCTTATTCGTTCTATCTAATTATATTTTTGTACCCATTAACCATCCCCACTTCTCATCCCTGACTACCTTTCCCAGCCTCTGGCACCCATCCTTCTATTCTCTATCTCCATGAGTTCACTTGTTTTCATTTTTGGCTCCCACAAATAAGTGAGAACATATGAAATTTGCCCTTTTTTGTCTGGTTTATTTCACTTAACATAATGCCCTCCAGTTCCATCCATGCTGTTGCAAATGACGGGATGTCATTCTTTCATATGGTTGAATAGTACTCATTTGTGTATACATACCACATTTTCTTTATCCACTTGTTTATTGATGGACACAGGTTGCTTCCAAATCTTCCTTGTTGTGAACAGTGCTGCAATAAACATGGGAGTGCAGGTATCTCTTTGATACACTGATTTTCTTTCTCTTTGGTACATACCTAGCGGTGAGATTGCTGGATCATAAGGTAGTTCTAGTTTTAGTTTTTTGAGGAACCTCCAAACTGTTCTCCATAGTGGTTGTACTAATTGACATTCCTACCAATACTGTACAAGGGTTCCCCTTTCTCCACATCCTCACCAGCATTTGTTACTGCCAGTCTTTTGCATAAAAGCCATTTTAACTGGAGATAGTATCTCATTGTAGTTTTGATTTTCATTTATCTGATGATCAATGATGCTGAGCATTTTTTCATATGCCTATTTGCCATTTATATGACTTCTTTTCAGAAACATCGGTTCAGATCTTTTGCCCATTTTTAAATAATATTATTAGATTTTTTTCCTATAGAATTGTTTTAGCTTCTTATATATTCTTGTTCCTTGTCAGATGGATAGTTTGCAAATATTTTCTCCCATTTTGTGAGTTGTCTCTTCACTTTGTTGATTGTTTCCTTTACTGTGCATAAGCTTTTTAACTTGATGTGCCCAATGTTTTCTTGTAGTAGTTTCATAGTTTGAGGTGTTAAGTTTAAGTCTTTAATCCATTTTAATCTATTTTGATTTGATTGTTGTATATGGTGAGAGATAGGGGTCTAGTTTCATTCTTCTGTATATGAATATCCAGTTTTCCCAGCACCATATATTGTAGAGACTGTCCTTTCCCCAATGTATGTTCTTGGCACCTTTGTTAAGCACTCATTTCTTTCTTTCTCTTTCTTTCTTTCTTTCTTTCTTTCTTTCTTTCTTTCTTTCTTTCTTTCTTTCTCTTTCTTTCTCTTTCTTTCTTTCTTTCTTTCTTTCTTTCTTTCTTTCTTTCTCTCTCTCTTTCTTTCCTTCTTTCTTTCTCTCCTTCCTTCCTTCCTTCCTTTTTTTTTTGAGATGGAGTCTTGCTCTTGTTGCCCAGGCTGAAGTGCAATGGCATGATCTCAGCTCTCCACAACCTCCGCCTCCCGAGTTCCAGCAATTCTCCTGCTTCGGCCTCCCAAGTAGCTGGGATTACAGGTATGTGCCACTACTCCTGGCTAATTTTGTATTTTTAGTAGAGACTGGGTTTCTTCATGTTGGTCAGGCTGGTCTCAAACTCCCGACCTCAGGTGATCCGCCTGCCTTGGCCTCCCAAAGTGCTGGGATTACAGGTGTGAGCCACCGTGCCCAGCCTTAAGTGCTCATTTCTATTTGTTATACACCTAGGAGTGGAATTGCTAGCTCATAGAATAGGCATAGATTTAACTTTAGGAGACACTAGCAAATGGTTTTCAAAGGGCTTGGATCAGTTTACACCCAACCAATAATATATGCGAGTTCCCATTGCTCTATGTCCTCAGGATAGAGGCTTTGAATCCTCTCATTTTTCCATTTTGCAGATCAGGAAACTAAGGTTCGGGGATGCTAAATAATCCACTCAGGTTAACATAGCTAGTGAGAAGTGACTCTCCAATGGAATCCAGATATTACTGCAAATTCAGTGCTGCCTGTCACACCACGTTTCATATGAGGATAGTAAGCAAATGGTATACATCATGTGTATCGATGGAATTCTGAGAAAGATGAGATCAATGTTAGGCTTTGCCAAAGAGTTGGAACTTGAACTTGGTTTTAAAGGTTGTGTAGAGTACAGAGAAGCCTGAGAGCTTCTCTCAGAAGGGAAGACTTGGCTAACGGCAGGGATGGGAGAAGTATATTGGGGTTGAGGGTGGTGTGAGGTTGCCTCTCTCATTTGAGAACTGCTGATCTGGTGTGTATCTCTATCTCAATGTCGTCCTTGGGTTCCTTGACCAAAGGACCATAGTCGCTGCAGTAGTCCTAACCTCCTAATGTCTCCATTCTTTGCTCACTTTCTCTAGTTGGAGAGAAAGCAGAAGCATAGTTTAGCCCTCATAATCTGACCTCCCTTTTTATTTTGAGCTATAGTTTGGGCTGCTGCAGCAAAAACACCATGGACTGGGTGGTTTCAGCAACAGACATATCTCCTCACAGTTCTGAAGACTGAAAAGTCCAAGATCAAGGTGCCAACTGATGGGGTTCCTGGAGAGGTTTCTCTTCTTAGTTTGCGGAAAGACACCTTGCTGTATCCTAACATGGCAGAGAGCAAGAGAGAGGGAGGGAGAGAGAGAGAGACAGAGAGAGAGAGAGAGAGAATGCACTAGTCCCTTCATCTTCTTACAAAGGCACTGATTCCATCATGGGGGCGCTAACCCTCTTCCCTCACCTGACATTAATTACCTCCCAAAGGCCTCAGCTCCAAATACGATCACAGTGGGGACTAGGGCTTTAACATACAAATTTGCGGGGGACACACACCTGCAGTCCATAGCACTCACTCTCTTCTCTCTGTTCAGTGAAATACTATTTTATTCACCTTTATTCTCTGTATTTCAGGTGAGCAAGTCTAGTCTTTCCAATAAGACTATAATCCCCCTGAGGGCAGGGGCAGGATTGTGCCCCTTGTGTGTAACTGACAGGCCCTAGGGCTTTTCTGGGACATATAGGGCATAGAGACTCAATGTTCACTTGTGCTGCTTATGGATTGATGAAGTCACTCCCGCCTTTAGCTTACCCATAGGTCTCATTGCTTTCCTCACAAGTCTTCCGTTATTGCAAGCACGTGGCCTTTCAAGTCCCTGCAATGAAAAAGTTGTCAGCTGTTTAGACTCCTGTGATGAATTAATCTAGGTATAATGAAATGTTCCTTTTCTTCATTATTATTTCTCACAGTTCGGTATAGCTGGGAAAACTCAGAAAACTAATTCTAATTAATTATAAGCTGGAAATCGTGTCTGAGAGAAGGATAAAAATTGCATGTAATTTCCTCTCCACTCCTAATTCCTAAATCCTTCTATGTGCCTTGATTACCATCGCCCTTGTTTCTAGCACAGAACTTCCCTTTAAAATTGATCACAGCTTGACTTCTCTCTTTTCTCCTTGTGTAGTTGTGGCTTCCGTATTTTATCATTAAAGCTCTTTTCAAAACTGCTATGCGCTGCTTCTTTGAGCTCTTCTGCTGTCATTGTTCCACAGCATCTCTTGGAATCAATTTCCTCTCGTTTCTTCCTAGTTGCACTACTTCACCTGACTCCTATTGGCACACGGATTCATTTCACCTGGACAAAGTCAATTTCACTCATACGCACACCCCTTTCAACTCTCTTCTTCCCAATTTTCTGATTCCAAACATACCAATGGTGCCCTTTCTTTTCTCTGTGGATTTTTTTTTTTTTTTTTTTTTTTGCATGGGCTCAGACTCTGGCATTAAAAAAGTTACTAGACTTTATTTATGTAGTACAGTATTAGATTTACAGAATAATTGAGCAGATAGTACAGAGCTCAACATGCCCTCCCCACCTCCCCTGCAGCTCCTAACCGTTTCTTCCATTATTAACATCTTCCATTAATGTGGTACATTTGTTACACTTAATGAACCAATACTGATACATTATTAACTGCAGCTCATAGTTTACATGAGGTTCACTCTTTATGTTGCATGGCTCTGTGGGTCTTGACAAATGCAGTATGACATGTATCTGTCACTACTGTGTCATACAGAATGGTTTTACCTCCCTAAAAACCCCTCAGACCACAGCTCTTAAGAGGCTTTTTTTTTTCTTCCTGGCACTTCATCTCCATCTGACAATACAATTTAGTTTTAGTTTGTTTCTTTATTGTCTGTCTTCCCCAAATCTCAACCTTTTCTAGACTGTAAGCTCCATGGAAGTGGAGACCTTTTAAAACAAATCTATTTTGTTCATTGTTGTATCCCCAGCTCCTAGAACACTCAGATTTGTTGAATCAATGAATGCATGAATGAATTGATAATGATTTAATGCCCATTTAGAGCTCAAGTGAATTGATCATTGATCTTTGTGCCCTCTTAGTTGTGGAAGGCATTGTTGCACAATGTCTTAGTGTATATGAAAACATTTCTGCCAGCCTGGCCAACATGGTGAAACCTCGTTTCTACTAAAAATACAAAAATGAGCCAGGTGTGGGTGGTGTGCACCTGTAGTCCCAGCTACTTGGGAGGCTGAGGCACGAGAAGTACTTAAACCCAGGAAGCACAGGTTGCAGTGAACTAAGATTGCGCCACCACACTCCAGCCTGGGCAACAGAGCAAGACTCTATCTCAAAAAAAAGAAAACAAAACAAAACATTCCTGCATCCCTACCTATCTGAAAATGGGCGGCTGGCCCTGATGGAGCCAGAAGGCCCCGCTGCAGCTAGAGCCATGTCATTTGAGGGGTTCGGCAGCTCTGGGGAGATGTCCAGCAGACTCACGTGATATTTGTCCAGAACTTTATCCTCTAGACTACTGTTTCTCAACCTTTAAAAAATTATCATTCCCCTGAGGACCCTTATTGTTCTTCCTGAATACCCACCCTCCTTATGAAATTTTAACACCACAGATGATATACCATCAATCTGTTTATGGACGGTATGCATATCTGTGCTTTCTGTATAAAAAGAATAAAAGGTTTTTTGCCCCCTTGGAGAGATGTCACCCTCTTTGAGAGGTTGCATACTCCCAATATTCTTCTTGATGACTTAAAGAGTGTGATACCCTACCTTGTTTTAACCTGAGTGACTCTCTCCTAGCAGAGAGAGAGCCGGACAGACTCCATTTTAGTTTCTTCACTTGCAGCCCCCTTTCACCTCCCTCCCTTAAGGCATAACTAGTGTAAACTGACTCAAAGCACGTCCAGGAATGCATCTACTGATAAGATATTGAGGCAAACTGCCCCAGCAGCTCCTGGGGACGCTCACGGTGGACGGCACCCAAAACCCCTGCATTTATCTCTTTGAGATAGTTTAAGCCCCTGAACCTGGAACTGTTTATTTTTTTGTAACTGCATTTGTAACCAATTAATTTTTTAACTTTTTGCCAGTTCTGCTTCTGTAAAAATTGCTTCAGCTAAAATCCCCACTCCCCTATTTAGACCACAGTATAGAAACAAAACTAGTCCCTTCCTCGGGGCCGAGAGAATTTTGAGCGTTAGCTGCCTCTCGGTTGCCGGCTAATAAAGGAGTCTTTAATTTGTCTCAAAGTGTGGTGTTTCTCTATAACTCTCTTGGTCACAACAAGAGGAGGGCAGGAAAGGTATACTGATGTGACCCTCAGATGAAACAACATTGAGAGGGATGGGGGACATAACAGATGATGAAATGCAGATTCAAAACTCTTTGGGGCTGGGTGCGGTGGCTCACACCTGTAATTCCAGCACTTTGGGAGTCTGAGGCAGGTGGATCACCTGAAGTCAACAGTTTGAGACCGGCCTGGCCAACATGGAGAAACCCGGTCTCTACCAAAAATACAAAAAATTAGCTGGGCATGGTGGCAGGCTCCTGTAATCCCAGCTACTTGGGAAGCTGAGGCAGGAGAATCGCTTGAACCCAGGAGGTGGAGGATCTGGGAAGTCAAGATTGCACCACTACACTCCAGCCTGGGCAACAGAGCTAGACTCTGTCTCAATTAAAAAACAAAAACAATGACAAAACAAAACAAAATAAAAACTCTTTGGGATCATTAGATTCTATTCTAACCAACCAATTTTAAATGTAAACTCTTTCTTTTTCTTTCTTTTTTTTTTTTTTTTTTTGAGACAAGGTCTCGCTCTGCTGCCCAGACTGGAGTGCAGTGGCACAATCTTGGCTCACTGCACCCTCTGCCTCCCGGGTTCAAGTGATTCTCCTGCCTCAGCCTCCTGCATGGCTGGGATTACAGGCACAGCCACCACACCCAGCTAATTTTTGTATTTTTAGTAGAGATGGGGCAACAGGCTGTTCTCAAACTCCTGGCCTCAAGTGATCTGCCCACCTCTGCCTCCCAAAGTGCTCGGATTACAGGCGTGAGCCACTGCACCCAGCCTTAAATGTGAACTCTTGTACCCAAGTTCAAAAATTCAACTGCATGGGTAGGCTGGGGAAACCAGCTTGATTGCCTGCATTAATTGAACAAAAGTTTTTCTTTCTTGGGAAGTGGTAGATTCCTCATGTTGCCTGGTGGATAGGCTGCCTATGGAGAAACCTGTTGTGCTCTGGGACTGGCATTTAAAAAGTGATCCTATAGAGATCTGACCATAAGAAAGATCTCTCCAGAAGCGGGATGGGGAGACTAACAGGAGACATAATGGCTGTGTCCAGGTGTTCCAAGTACTGAGGTTTGGAGCAGGAAGGCGACTTCTTTGGCCTAATTCATAAGGCATGCTATGGGTCAAATTGTGTCCCCCAACAAGATGTTGAAGTCCTGGGCTGGGTGTAATGGCTCATGCCTGTAATCCTAGCACTTTGGGAGCCCGAGGCAGGTGAATCACCTGAGGTCAGGAGACCAGCCTGACCAACATGGTGAAACACTGTCTCTACCAAAAATACAAAAAATTAGCCAGGTGTGGTGGCACATGCCTGTGGTCCCAGCTACTCAGGAGACCGAGGTGGAGGATCGCCTGAGCCCAGAAGTCAGAGGTTGCAGTGAGTCAAGATCGTGCCACTGCACTCCAGCCTGGGTAACAGAACAAAACGCTGTCTCAAAAAAAAAAAAAAAAAGAAAGATATTGAAGTCCTAACTCCCCACTGCCTGTAAATGTGATCTAATTTGAAATAGGGTCTTTGCAGATGATTAAGATGAGGTCACTAAAGGGGGTCCTAATCTAATATGACTAGTGCCCTCATAAAGGGGGGAGATTGAGACACTGACTGCCAGATAAGGCAGTCAAGATAGAGGGAAGATGCTACGAAGCCACAGGGAAAAGGAATGTCATCTACAAAGAGTGTCTGAGGTTACCAGAAACTGGGAGAAAGGCCTGGAACAGATTCTCCTTCGCAGTCCTCAGAACCCTGCTAACACCTTGATTTTGAACTTTTAAACTCCATAACTGAGACGATGCATTTCTGTTGTTTAAGCCACCCTGTTTGTTGTCCTTTGTCACAGCAGTCCTAGCAAATGAATATACATCTAAGCAGTGTCAAAAGGTGAAGGTTTCAAGGAAGTAGCTTTTAGTTTAACAAAGTCTAGCAGCGGGGTGGGCACAAGAGGACAGGGGAGGAATCCACAGCAGCTGGCTGCTTACAGTGTGCTCATGCTTTCACCCTCAGCAAGGGCCCCACAGATGGGGATACTGACACCTCCATTTCACTCATTAAGAAAGGACGTCTCAGAGAGAAAGCCACTTGCTCAAGGTCACAGCTCTAGTAAATGTCAGAGTCAGCCTTCCAATCGATACTGGTCCCAGTCCAAAGGAATTATTACTCACCCTTCTCAATGAAATTGGACAAGGTCCCAGTCATCTCACTATCTTGTGGATTCTGCTTTGCTCCAGCAGGAGCTTCCTGACCTGCAGTTGTACTAAGTGCTTAAGACTGTGGGGTGGACTGGGCACAGTAGCTCACACTTATAATCCCAGCACTTTGGGAGGCTAAGGTGGCCAGATCACTTGAGGTCAGGAGTTTGAGACCAGCCTGTTCACCAACATGGTGAAACCCCGTTTGTACTAAAAATACAAAAGTTAGCCGGGTGTGGTGGCGCACCTCTTGAAACCCCAGCTACTTAGTTGGGAGGCTGAGGTGGGATGATCGCTTGAACCCAGGAGGTGGAGGTTGCAGTGAGCTGAGATTGCGCCACTGTACTTCAGCGTGGGTGACAGAGCGAGGCTGTGTCTCAAAAGAAAAAAAAAAAGACTGTGGGGCGGACCGGGCATGGTGGCTGACACCTGTAATCCCAGCACTTTGGGAGGCCAAGACAGGCAGACGACTTAAGCCTGGGCGACATAGTGAGACCTCAAGAAACAACAACAACAAAAATGAGGTGGGAGGATGGCTTGAGCCCAGGAGATCAAGGCTGCAGTGAACCGTGATCGCACCACTGCACTCCAGCCTGGGTGACAGAATGAGACCTTGCCTCAAAATAATAATAATAATAAAAAAGACTGTGGAGCATGGTAGTTTAGATTATGGCTTGGGATCCCGACTGCCTAAGCTTGAAGCTTGCTCTGCCTCTCACACACTTTCTGCCTTTGAACAAAGTGGCTCAACCTCTCTGTGCCTCGTCTCCTTCACCCTAAAATGAGGATTATGAGGACAGCATTCACCCCATGGAGTTCTCTTGTGCATTAAATACATTCTCTCAGGTAAAGTATTTAGAGGAGCACTAGCTGTTCCTATTATTTCTTTTGAGCGCATCTCACACACCTCAGTTGGCTCCTGACTTGAGCTCAGCTCACAGGACTGTATTTCCCACATTTAACAATAATGCAGACAAACTGGAGGCCTGGAGAGAAATGCAAAAAATCTTATTAGAAGGAAAGGGCACTTTAAGAGTCAGGATTCACATAAAAAGAAATAGCTCTTGTTTATTTTCTCCCTGGGGAGGGTTTTGTCTTGGGCTTTCAGGAGGCACCTATGGTAATTTACAGCCCCAGTTGCTGGTAAATCCTTAAAGGACTATTGTCTTCGGTCAGCTGGTTTCCAGAAGACACAAATAAAGAAAACATCCCCCAGGATGCTAGAGCCCTGTGTGCCTTTTATTTGCGTTGCTTCTTTGGCTCTGTGGCAGGCAGGCCAGAGTCCGTAGGCAATATTTAATTTGATATAAGCACCCGGAAGGACCTTAACATTTACAGAGAGAATTATTCCAAATGGTCTTAGCAGGAGGAACACTGAAACAGTGATGACTGAAACTTTTTTTTTTTCCCCAGAGGCTCAGGGAGCAGCGGCTGTAATTCTGAAGCTCACCCTTGGCCATGGCGTTTTTGTTTGTTTGTTTGTTTGTTTTGAGCCTCTCGGCTTTGTCGCCCAGGCTGGGGGGTGGTGCCACTATCTCGGCTCACTGCAACCTCTGCCTCCTGGGTTCAAGCGATTCTCGTGCCTCAGCCTCCGAGTAGCGGGGATTATAGGTGCCTGCCACCACGCCCAGCTAATTTTTTGTATTTTCAGTAGAATTGGGGTTTCACCATGTTGGCCAGAGGGCTGGTCTCGAATTCCTGACCTCAAATGATCCGCCCGCCTCGGCCTCCCGAAGTGCAGGGATTACAGGTGTGAGCCGCCGCGGCCAGCAGGCCGTGGTGTTTTCTCTCACTATCAGTGGGCCTGGGAATCTGCTCCACAACCCTCATCTGGCCTTCCCTCTCTCCTCCTCAGCTCCAGCCCAAACTGAGCCTTCTCTGAGCTCCTCCAACACACAGTGTCCACATTACCCGGCGAATACTCAGCCTTGTGTGATAGTGGAGTCAGGAAGACGTGGGTTTCACTAAGGATGAGCTACAGAACCTGTGCCCCAGTTTTGTCATCTAAAAAAGAGAACAGTGCCGGGAGTGATGGCTCACACCTGTAATCCCAGCACTTTGGGAGGCCAAGGAGGGCAGGTCACTTGAGGTCAGGAGTTGGAGACCAGCCTGGCCAACATGGTAAAATCCCATCTCTACTAAAAATTACAAAAATTAGCCGAGTGTGATGGCAGGTGCCTGTACTCCCAGCTACTCAGTGAGCTGCACGCCAGCCTGGGCAACAGAGCGACACTTCGTCTCAAACAAACAAACAAACAAACAAATAAATAAATAAGATAATAGTAAGATCAGATGGTTTTGCCCTATCAACTTGCCCCTCCTCTTTAAGGGAGGATGACTTTGGAAAGGGACTCGGGAGGCCTATGGCCAGAAGACTGCCCTGGAGGTGTGGAGTATGCTAGGAGCCCTTCCTGCCTGCCGGGAGTACACTGTGTTTTGGAGACCAATGCAGGTAGTGAAATAAGCACTGGAAGGAAAATGGAAAGATCCGGGCATCTACTGTGTCATTTTGGGCTACTGGCATACTCATCTATAAAATGGGTGAGTTGGACAAGGTTGATTTTTTTTTTTTTTTTTTTTTTGCAATAGAACTGTAAACTCGAAATAAAATCCTAAGCCCTCACCAACTGAACGGACCCCCTCTTAGCCAAGAGGACCCTAGAAAAAAATTTTTTTTTCTTTTTTCTTTTCTCTTTTTTTTTTTTTTTTTTTTTTGAGACAGAGTCTCACTCTACCACCCAGGCTGGAGTGCAGTGGAGCCATCTTGGCTCACTGCAACCTCCACCTTCCGGATTCAAGCGATTCTCCTGCCTCAGCCTCCCAGGTAGCTGGGACTACAGGTGCGTGCCACCATGCCTGGCTAATTTTTTGTATTTTTAGTAGAGACGGGGTTTCACCATATTAGCCAGGATGGTCTCGATCTCCTGACCTCATGATCCACCTGCCTCAGCCTCCCAAAATGCAGGGATTACAGGTGTGAGCCAGCGCGCCCGGCCAGAAAAATCTTAAAAACCCAGCCAGGCGCAGTGGGTCACGCCTATAATTCCAGCACTTTGGGAGGCTGAGGTGGGCAGATCACCTGAGGTCAGGAGTTCTAGGCCAGCCTGGCCAACACGGTGAAACCCTGTCTCTACTAAAAATACAAAAGTTAGCTGGGCATGGTGGCATACACCCTATAGTCCCAGCTACTTGGGAGGCTGAGGTGGGAGGATCACTTGAACCCAGGAGGTGGAGGTTGCAGTGAGCTGAGATCACACCACTCGCACTCCAGCCTGGGCGAAAGAGCAAGACTCTGTCTCAAAAAAAAATAAAAAATAAAAAAATCTTAAAAACTTAATTCCCAGTCATGACAGGAAGGCAGGTCAACAAGCCTTTGTTACATTCCCTCCCTTTTGGAGTGTAGGCACTTAATCAACATTATGTTAAAATAGAGATCATATGATTAACAAAACAGACTATGATGACAAAATACCAAATTATAAACAGGACCTAAGGCCATGCCAGACAAGAGTGAAGTCATACACTCTTACCATGACTACAGGTCAGTCTGACACAGTGTTATTAGGCAAGAGACTTCTTTATCTTCACTTAAAACATTCCTTTCTACAGACTCTAAATTTTTAGACAAAGCTTCAACCAATCGCACATTAAAGAATTTCTAGGCCGGGTGCGGTGGTTCATGTCTATAATCCCAGCACTTTGGGAGGCCAAGGCAGGAGGATCGTTTAATCTCAGGAGTTTGAGACCAGCCTGGGCAACAACGAGACATGGCGTCTATTAAAAATAAAATAAAATAAAATAAAATAAAAAAAAACTCCTATAACCTGTAAGCCCCAAGATATTCTGATTTTTTGGGCCAAACCAGTGTATAACCCCCATGTGGTTTTTTTTTTTTCTTTTCTCTTTTATTTTTTGAGATAGGTTCTTGCTCTGTTGCCCAGGCTAGAGTGCAGTGATGTGATCATGGCTCACTGCAGTCTCTACCTTCTGGGCTCAAGCAATCCTCCTGCCTCAGCCTCTTGAGCAGCTGGAACTATAGATGCATGTCACCACAACTGACTATTTTTAAATTTTTTGTAGAGACAGGTCTTACTACATTGCCCAGGCTGGTCTCAAACTCCTGGGCTCGAGTCATCCTCATGCCTCGGCCTCCCTAAGTGTTGAGATTACAGGCGTGAGCCACTGTGCCCAACCTAATTTCTACGTATTGACTTTTTATGACTTTTTCTATAACTGAGACTTCCCTAAAATGTGTAAAACAGAATTGTGTCCTAACCGCCTTGGGACCCCTCATTTGAGGCTTCTTGGGTTTGTGTTTTCCCAGGCTTTAGTCACTCCTATTGGCTCAGAACAAACCTCTTTAAAGTATTTTACAGAAGGCCGGGAGCGGTGGCTCACGCCTGTAATCCCAGCACTTTGGGAGGCCGAGGCGGGCAGATCACGAGGTCAGGAGATGGAGACCATCCTGGCTAACACGGTGAAACCCCCTCTCTACTAAAAATACAAAAAATTAGCCGGGTGTGGTGGCGGGCGCCTGTAGTCCCAGCTACTCGGAGGCTGAGAATGGCCTGAACCCGGGAGGCGGAGCTTGCAGTGAGCCGAGATCGCGCCGCTGCACTCCAGCATGGGCAACAGAGCGAGACTCCGTCACAAAAAAAAAAAATATATATATATATATATATATTTTTTTTTTTTTACAGAGTTTGGTTTTTCCATTAACAGAACTCTTTCTTCAAATAAAATCTCACACACAAGCCCAGAATGGAAAATCTTGCACACAAGCTCAGATAGTAGCAGAGTTTCCTTTCTAGACTTGGGGGAGGGGAATCTGGAACCACCCTTCCCACTCCCCATGCTTTCCAGGAATCTAAGAAATCCACAGAGCACAGCTGAAAAATAACTGAAATCTGGCCGGGTGCGGTGGCTCACGCCTGTAATCTCAGCACTTAGGGAGGCCGAGGAGGGAGGTTCACCTGAAGTCAGGAGTTGGCCAGCCTGGCCAACATGGCGAAACCCTGTCTCTACTAAAAATGCAAAAATTAGCCATGTGTGGTGGTGCGTGCCTGTAATTCCAGTACTCAGGAGGCTGAGGCTGGAGAATCGCTTGAACCCCAGAGGCGGAGGTTGCAGTGAGTGGGGATTGCTCCACTGCACTCCAGCCTGGGTGACAGAGCAAGACTCCGTCTCAATAAATAAATGAATAAACAGAATATATTTATTGAATGTATTTATTGAGATTATTATCTCAATAGATAAATAAATAAATCTGATGGCTGCTTAGTTTCCTTCCAGGTGGAAAAGTTGTGTCTCTTATCTCAAGGGCTTTAGCAAAGACCCCCATCTTTGTGCTTATCTATCTTCCACTCGTACCAGAAATTTTACCACTAGCAGATTATCTTTCTGTGTTTCCTTTCCTTCATCCTGCTGTAAGCACAGTCACTAGGGAAAGGCAATCTTAAGCACTAACACTTCAGGGTGAATTCGTACATTTCATAGCCCTGTTTTGGGCCCCAGGATATTCATCCACAGCACCCACTCTGCGCCAGTGCCCTGCTAGACCTGTGGATACTGTGGTTAATGAAGGTCTCGTGTCCCCCATCAAATGACAGTTGAGAAAGGGACTGCCAAGCAGAAACTCTCAACGATGTGTCAGTGTCCCTAGGTTTACAGGTGTGATTAGAAAGAGGTCAGCTCAGAGACTCCGGAATGGGGAGGATTTCTTGATAATGGATGCCTTCCAGGAAGAAAAGGCAGTTGAGTCTTAATGTGTCAGTAGGAATTAGCCAGATAAAGAAGGGGAGGGAGAAAGTAGTTCTAGGCCGAGGGACCATCTTATGTAAAGACTGAGACATCGGCCGGGCGCGGTGGCTCAAGCCTGTAATCCCAGCACTTTGGGAGGCCGAGGCGGGCAGATCACGAGGTCAGGAGATCGAGACCATCCTGGCTAACACGGTGAAACCCCGTCTCTACTAAAAATACAAAAAATTAGCCGGGCGTGTTGGCGGGCGCCTGTAGTCCCAGCTACTCAGGAGGCTGAGGCAGGAGAATGGCGTGAACCCGGGAGGCAGAGCTTGCAGTGAGCCGAGATTGCGCCACTGCACTCCAGCCTGGGGGACAGAGCAAGACTCCGTCTCAAAAAAAAAAAAAAAAAAAAAAAGACTGAGACATCAAGGGCCCTAAAAATCCAGAGTCCTTGAATTGGGTCCAAGTGCAGCATTTCTGAATTGAAAGCATAACCTCCTTTTCTGGGAGTGGGAGAAGGATGAGGATGGAGATGATAAAGGAGACTTTGTTACTACTTTTCTTGGTGAGTCTATCACATTTTTAAAAAAGCAATGCATGCGTGTATATATACGTTTGTCTCTTCCAAACCCTTTAATAATCCCATGAGCCTCCCCATTTGATAGATAAGGAACAGTTAGGACCTGTGAGTAAGTTGGTCAGGGTCTCAGGCAGATACATGTAACTCCAGAACCTGTTTGCACTGTAGCATTCTGATTTATTTCTGCTGTCTCCTGAGGAAACAGGGAAAATCACAGCAAGAAGGAAAGAAAGAGAGGAGAGAAGAAGGGAGGGGAGGGGAGAGGAGGAAAGGGAAGGAGAGGGGAGGAGAGGAGAGAGGAGACAGCGTCCAAAAGAGAAGAGGTTGCATGCAGATTTGGAGGAAGGCTAAGGGGATATGGAACTTTTACCCTGCCAGGATCCAACTGGGCTCTGCCCTGTCCTCCCTTGAGCCCTGGCCCCAGCTCCAGCAGTGGATTCCTGCAATCTTCCCTCAGCACACTGCATAGCCCTGCCACCATCTGCACCCTGAGACTGGCTCTGGTTTGCTTTCCCAAATTTTGTTGGCACTCAACAAATACTGTTGCTGAGACGGAGCAGTCATGGTGGCATGGGGCTTTGGTGGAGCCCATGGTCATAACTCCAAGGGCATGATCTTAGATACTGGAGCAGCACCTTTTGGCACCATGCTCATTGGACAGTGCACCAGCTAAATGGGTGGGTCTGGAGACCAAGTTCTCTCATCTATTTCACAAGGACCCCCCTTTAGACAGCTCCTCTCTGCACGTCAGTCTTCTCACCCATAAAAGCAAGGGCTCTGTGATCCTAAAGCAAATCCAAGTTCTGGCTAACTGATTCCATCAATCATCCCAAACTAATTAGGAGGTGATTTCAGAGTGGATTTCATGCTGCCCAGGTCCTGCTGCAGATTTATTTGTGTGCGAAGAGAGTCACATGCTCAGACAGGGTGGGCTTAGGCTAATTAATTTCCAGGGGCAATGGGGCTACACATTTAGACTTTGATATTTGCCTTGTGGGCGTGGGACTCAACTGGTGAGTTCAGTGATAATGCGCTGTGATATGTTCTCTTTGGGCTTCCACTTCCCTGATGGAACAGAGGGCCTCATTTGGCACAGTCAACCAAACTGCACCCAAAACTGCCATTCGGGTCTCTTCCTTTGGGTCTTTTACAGTCACTTATGTCTACTGCCCCTTTGTTTAACTTCAGATCAGATAAGTCCTGCAATACACCTGCCACGTGGGTAAGGGTAGGAATGCAGGTGACTGAGCCCAAGTGTTTGAACCTTCATCTATCTTTCACAGATGTAAGTCAGAAGACCCAGAAGTGGGGGCCACACCATGTTATCCACTGCAAATTAATTAACAACTTAATAGCTTATTTGATTATTTATTGTGGGAAGGGTGTAGTGATTAACATAGGCATGGGAGGCAGGTTTCCTGGGTTGAAATCTTGATTCTGAGTGCCCGAACTCTAGGCTGGGAGTTGTGCCATGCTGCTGCTTTCGTGGGCTGACCAGAAAAGGGTAGAAGGATTGACGTTTACGAAGTTTTTGAATCAGGAGGCAAGGTCGCCTTGTGCCCCCAAAACGGTAGAAAAAGGCCTGGCAAACTGGAGAATCGCGTCCTTACGGTGCCTACATATTTATGGTATCCTGTGTTTTCCAGTTGAAAGCTTGTGAAAATTCGCTTTATCCTTGAAATACAGAATTTTCACCAGGATGTATGAAGAAACTTCCAAACTAGGTCCTTCAAAAACAAATTGAAATTGCACAGTTAGGGGGTGGAGCCAAGATGGCCGAATAGGAACAGCTCCGGTCTCCAGCTCCCAGCCCCAGCGACACAGAAGACGGGTGATTTCTGCATTTCTGCTTGAGGTACCGGTTTCATCTCACTAGGGAGTGCCTAACAGTGGGTGCAGGACAGTCGGTGAAGCGCACTGTGCGCGAGCGGAAGCAGGGCGAGGCATTGCCTCACTCGGGAAGCGCAAGGGGTCAGGGAGTTCCCTTTCCTAGTCAAAGAAAGGGGAAACAGACGGCACCTGGAATATCGGGTCAGTCCCGTCCTAATACTGCGCTTTTCCAACGGGCCTGGAAAACGGCACACTAGGAGATTGTGTCCCGCCCCTGGCTCGGAGGGTCCTATGCCCACAGAGTCTTGCTGATTGCTAGCACAGCAGTCTGAGATCACGCTGCAAGGCAGCAACGAGGCTGGGGGAGGGGCGCCCGCCATTGCCCAGGCTTGCTTAGGTAAACAAAGCAGCCAGGAAGCTCGAACTGGG
Source organism: Symphalangus syndactylus (assembly GCF_028878055.3). Classification (NCBI taxonomy): domain Eukaryota; kingdom Metazoa; phylum Chordata; class Mammalia; order Primates; family Hylobatidae; genus Symphalangus; species Symphalangus syndactylus. Next base: position 33,271,294 of record NC_072438.2, read on the forward strand.
TGGAGCCCACCACAGCTCAAGGAGGCCCGCCTGCCTCTGTAGGCTCCACCTCTGGGGGCAGGGCACAGACAACCAAAAACTCAGCGAGAACCTCCACAGCCTTAAATGTCCCTGTCTGACTGACAGCTTTGAAGAGAGTAGTGGTTCTCCCAGCACGCAGCTGGAGATCTGAGAACGGACAGACTGCCTCCTAAAGTGGGTCCCTCACCCCTGAGCAGCCTAACTGGGAGGCACCCCCCCAGTAGGGACAGACTGACACCTCATTCAACCGGGTACTCCTCTGAGACAAAACTTTCAGAGGAACTATCAGACAGCTGAATTTGTGGTCTCACGAAAATCCACTGTTCTGCAGCCACCGCTGCTGACACCCAGCCAAACAGGGTCTGGAGTGGACCTCTAGTAAACTCCAACAGACCTGCAGCTGAGGGTCTTGTTTGGTAGAAGGAAAATTAACAAAGAGAAAGGACATCCACACCAAAAACCCATCTGTACATCACCATCATCGAAGACAAAAAGTAGACAAAACCACAAAGATGGGGAAAAAACAGACCAAAAAAACTGGAAACTCTAAAAAACAGAGCACCTCTCCTCCTCCAAAGGAACGCAGTTCCTCACCAGCAACGGAACAAAGCTGGATGGAGGATGACTTTGATGAGTTGAGAGAAGAAGGCTTCAGACGATCAAACTACTCTGAGCTACGAGAGGAAATTCAAAACAATAGCAAAGAAGTTAAAAACTTTGAAAAAAAATTAGAAGAATGGATAACTAGAATAACCAATGGAGAGAAGGGCTTCAAGGAGATGATGGAGCTGAAAGCCAAGTTTCGAGAACTACGCGAAGAATGCAGAAGCCTCAGTAGCAGATGCGATCAACTGGAAGAAAGGGTATCGCTGATAGAAGATGAAATGAATGAAATGAAGAGAGAAGGGAAGTTTAGAGAAAAAAGAATAAAAAGAAACGAACAAAGCCTCCAAGAAATTTGGGACTATGTGAAAAGACCAAACCTACGTCTGATTGGTGTACCTGAAAATGATGGGGAGAATGGAACCAAGTTGGAAAACACTCTGCAAGATATTATCCAGGAGAACTTCCCCAATCTAGCAAGGCAGGCCAGCATTCAGATTCAGGAAATACAGAGAACGCCACAAAGATACTCCTCAAGAAGGGCAACTCCAAGACACATAATTGTCAGATTCACCAAAGTTGAAATGAAGGAAAAAATGTTAAGGGCAGCCAGAGAGAAAGGTCGGGTTACCCACAAAGGGAAGCCCATCAGACTAACAGCTGATCTCTCAGCAGAAACTCTACAAGCCAGAAGAGAGTGGGGGCCGATATTCAACATTCTTAAAGAAAAGAATTTTCAGCCCAGAATTTCCTATCCCGCCAAACTAAGCTTCATAAGTGAAGGAGAAATAAAATACTTTACAGACAAGCAAACGCTGAGTGATTTTGTCACCACCAGGCCTGCCCTAAAAGAGCTCCTGAAGGAAGCACTAAACATGGAAAGGAACAACCGGTACCAGCCCCTGCAAAAACATGCCAAATTGTAAAGACCATCGAGGCTAGGAAGAAACTATAGCAACTAACGAGCAAAATAACCAACTAACATCATAATGACAGGATCAGATTCACACATAACAATATTCACGTTAAATGTAAATGGGCTAAATGCTCCAATCAAAAGACACAGACTGGCAAACTGGATAAGGAGTCAGGACCCATCAGTGTGCTGTATTCAGGAAACCCATCTCACGTGCAGAGACACACATAGACTCAAAATAAAGGGATGGAGGAAGATTTATCAAGCAACTGGAAAACAAAAAAAGGCAGGGGTTGCAATCCTAGTCTCTGATAAAATAGACTTTAAACCAACAAAGATCAAAAGAGACAAAGAAGGCCATTACATAATGGTAAAGGGATCAATTCAACAAGAAGAGCTAACTATCCTAAATATATATGCACCCAACACAGGAGCACCCAGATTCATAAAGCAAGTCCTCAGTGACCTACAAAGGGACTTAAACTCCCACACAATAATAATGGGAGATTTTAACACCCCACTGTCAGCATTAGACAGATCAACGAGACAGAAAGTTAACAAGGATATCCAGGAATTGAACTCAGCTCTACATAAAGTGGACCTAATAGACATCTACAGAACTCTCCACCCCAAATCAACAGAATATACATTTTTTTCAGCACCACACCGCACCTATTCCAAAATTGACCACATAGTTGGAAGTAAAGCTCTTCTCAGCAAATGTAAAAGAACAGAGATTATAACAAACTGTCTCTCAGACCACAGTGCAATCAAACTAGAACTCAGGATTAAGAAACTCAGTCAAAACCGCTCAACTACATGGAAACTGAACAACCTGCTCCTGAATGACTATTGGGTACATAATGAAATGAAGGAAGAAATAAAGATGTTCTTTGAAACCAACGAGAACAAAGACACAACATACCAGAATCTCTGGGACACGTTCAAAGCAGTGTGTAGAGGGAAATTTATAGCACTAAATGCCCACAAGAGAAAGCAGGAAAGATCCAAAATTGACACCCTAACATCACAATTAAAAGAACTAGAAAAGCAAGAGCAAACACATTCAAAAGCTAGCAGAAGGCTAGAAATAACTAAAATCAGAGCAGAACTGAAGGAAATAGAGACACAAAAAACCCTTCAAAAAATTAATGAATCCAGGAGCTGGTTTTTTGAAAAGATCAACAAAATTGATGGACCGCTAGCAAGACTAATAAAGAAGAAAAGAGAGAAGAATCAAATAGATGCAATAAAAAACGAAAAAGGGGATATCACCACCGATCCCACAGAAATGCAATCTACCATCAGAGAATACTACAAACACCTCTATGCAAATAAACTAGAAAATCTAGAAGAAATGGATAAATTCCTCGACAAATACACCCTCCCAAGACTAAACCAGGAAGAAGTTGAATCTCTGAATAGACCAATAACAGGTTCTGAAATTGTGGCAATAATCAATAGCTTACCAACCAAAAAGAGTCCAGGACCTGATGGATTCACAGCTGAATTCTACCAGAGGTACAAGGAGGAACTGGTACCATTCCTTCTGAAACTATTCCAATCGATAGAAAAAGAGGGAATCCTCCCTAACACATTTTACGAAGCCAGCATCGTCCTGATACCAAAACCTGGCAGAGACTTAACCAAAAAAGAGAATTTCAGACCAATATCCTTGATGAACATTGATGCAAAAATCCTCAATAAAATACTGGCAAACCGAATCCAGCAGCACATCAAAAAGCTTATCCACCATGATCAAGTGGGCTTCATCCCTGGGATGCAAGGCTGGTTCAACATACGCAAATCAATAAATGTAATCCAGCATATAAACAGAACCAAAGACAAAAACCACATGATTATCTCAATAGATGCAGAAAAGGCCTTTGACAAAATTCAACAACCCTTCATGCTAAAAACTCTCAATAAATTAGGTATTGATGGGACGTATCTCAAAATAATAAGAGCTATCTACAACAAACCCACAGCCAATATCATACTGAATGGGCAAAAACTGGAAGCATTCCCTCTGAAAACTGGCACAAGACAGGGATGCCCTCTCTCACCGCTCCTATTCAACATAGTGCTGGAAGTTCTGGCCAGAGCAATCAGGCAGGAGAAGGAAATAAAGGGTATTCAGTTAGGAAAAGAGGAAGTCAAATTGTCCCTGTTTGCAGATGACATGATTGTATATCTAGAAAACCCCATTGTCTCAGCCCAAAATCTCCTTAAGCTGATCAGCAACTTCAGCAAAGTCTCAGGATACAAAATTAATGTACAAAAATCACAAGCATTCTTGTACACCAGTAACAGACAAACAGAGAGCCAAATCATGAGTGAACTCCCATTCACAATTGCTTCAAAGAGAATAAAATACCTAGGAATCCAACTTACAAGGGATGTGAAGGACCTCTTCAAGGAGAACTACAAACCACTGCTCAATGAAATAAAAGAGGATACAAACAAATGGAAGAACATTCCATGCTCATGGGTTGGAAGAATCAATATCGTGAAAATGGCCATACTGCCCAAGCTAATTTATAGATTCAATGCCATCCCCATCAAGCTACCAATGACTTTCTTCACAGAACTGGAAAAAACTACTTTAAAGTTCATATGGAACCAAAAAAGAGCCCGCATCGCCAAGTCAATCCTAAGCCAAAAGAACAAAGCTGGAGGCATCACGCTACCTGACTTTAAACTATACTACAAGGCTACAGTAACCAAAACAGCATGGTACTGGTACCACAACAGAGACATAGATCAATGGAACAGAACAGAGCCCTCAGAAATGATGCCGCATAGCTACAACTATCTGATCTTTGACAAACCTGACAAAAACAAGAAATGGGGAAAGGATTCCCTATTTAATAAATGGTGCTGGGAAAACTGGCTAGCCATATGTAGAAAGCTGCAACTGGATCCCTTCCTTACACCTTATACAAAAATTAATTCAAGATGGATTAAAGACTTATATGTTAGACCTAAAACCATTAAAATCCTACAAGAAAACCTAGGCAATACCATTCAGGACATAGGCGTGGGCAAGGACTTCATGTCTAAAACACCAAAAGCAATGGCAACAAAAGCCAAAATCGACAAATGGGATCTCATTAAACTAAAGAGCTTCTGCACAGCAAAAGAAACTATCATCAGAGTGAACAGGCAACCTACACAATGGGAGAAAATTTTTGCAACCTACTCATCTGACAAAGGGCTAATATCCAGAATCTACAATGAACTCAAACAAATTTACAAGAAAAAAACAAACAACCCCATCAAAAAGTGGGCAGAGGACATGAACAGACACTTCTCAAAAGAAGACATTTATGCAGCCAAAAAACACATGAAGAAATGCTCCTCATCACTGGCCATCAGAGAAATGCAAATCAAAACCACAGTGAGATACCATCTCACACCAGTTAGAATGGCCATCATTAAAAAATCAGGAAACAACAGGTGCTGGAGAGGATGTGGAGAAATAGGAACACTTTTACACTGTTGGTGGGACTGTAAACTAGTTCAACCATTGTGGAAGTCAGTGTGGCGATTCCTCAGGGATCTCGAACTAGAAATACCATTTGACCCAGCCATCCCATTACTGGGTATATACCCAAAGGACTATAAATCATGCTGCTATAAAGACACATGCACACGTATGTTTATTGCGGCACTATTCACAATAGCAAAGAGTTGGAACCAACCCAAATGTCCAACAACGATAGACTGGATTAAGAAAATGTGGCACATATACACCATGGAATACTATGCAGCCATAAAAAATGATGAGTTCGTGTCCTTTGTAGGGACATGGATGAAACTGGAAAACATCATTCTCAGTAAACTATCGCAAGGACAAAAAACCAAACACCGCATGTTCTCACTCATAGGTGGGAATTGAACGATGAGAACTCATGGACACAGGAAGGGGAACATCACACTCCGGGGACTGTTGTGGGGTGGGGGGAGGGGGGAGGGACAGCATTAGGAGATACACCTAATGCTAAATGACGAGTTAATGGGTGCAGGAAATCAACATGGCACATGGATACATATGTAACAAAACTGCACATTGTGCACATGTACCCTAAAACCCTAAAGTATAATAAAAAAAAAAAGAAAAAAAAAAAAGAAAAAAAAAAAAAAGAAATCTTGATTCTGCCACCTTCCTTGCTGTGTGATCTAGAGTCAGGCCCTTAACCTCAGTTGTCTTATCTGAAAAATGGAATCATAAAATCGTCTCACATTTTAAGGAGATTGAGTTAACTCATACAAAGCACTCAGAACAGTTCTCAATAAAACGCATTAGCCAACATTATTATCTGCACTGAGGGGGACTATTGGCCAATTAGAAAGTTTAAGCCAATGCAGGTCCTGTCCTCCAAGCTCATGGTCTAGTCACAGGAAATAGTTACAAAGGACTCTTTCTCATTCCAGGGTCCCTTGTGAATTAGCTGCCCCATGAAGGTGGAACATGAAATTTTGTGGGAATGCCAGACCTCCCATCTTCCTACAGAGGGAGCTCTTTTCAGGGTAACTGTTTCGAAAATTTTTTAAAATTTATTTTAGCCTGCCACAGTGGCTCATGCCTGTAATCTCAGCACTTTGGGAGGCCAAGGCAGGAGGATCACTTGAGCTGAGGAGCTGGGGGACCAGCCTGGACAATATAGCAAGACCCCATGTTTTTAAAAGATTATTTTAAAAATTGAGGTATCACCTGGTTAAAGTGCATACAGATGTTTATACCCATGGAATCACCACCATGATCAAAATGTAGAATAATATTACCATCACTCTGTAAGGTTCCCGCCGCCTCATCCTGGGAAGGAGCCCCCAGCACCACCCCAGGTAATCTCCTTTCTGCCTACTAACCCCCTTATGTGAGTTTCATACAAATGTAATCATAGCAGTGGTGTATTGATACATGTCTGACAACCAGCTCTCAAAACAATAAGAAGCAGAAGCAGAAGCAGAAGCAGAAGAAGAAGAAGAAGGAGGAGGAAGAAGAAGAGGAGGAAGAAGAGGAGGAAGAGGAGGAGCCCTGATCTGTACCTTTGTCAATTTTTCTTTTTTTTTCTTTTTTTTTTTTTTGAGACGGAGTCTTGCTCTGTCACCCAGGCTGGAGTGCAGTGGCACAATCTCGGCTCACTGCAAGCTCTGCCTCCCAGGTTCACGCCATTCTCCTGCCTCAACCTCCTGAGTAGCTGGGACCACAGGAGCCCGCCACCACGCCCGGCTAATTTTTTGTATTTTTAGTAGAGAGGGGGTTTCACCGTGTTAGCCAGGATGGTCTCGATCTCCTGACCTCGTGATCTGCCAGCTTTGGCCTCCCAAAGTGCTGGGATTACAGGCGTGAGCCACAGCGCCCGGCCCTCCTTTGTCAATTTTTCTAGCAATTGCCACTGCTGATTTGAAGCAATCAAGGTGTGATTATTGAACATGGTATTGGAAATATATGTACAGTAGAACACAATTATATATATTATTTCCACCAAATAGATACAATAGATGCAAGTAATCTCAATTGCATAGACAAGAGTAAAAATGTGGTAAAATAATTAGGAAGTGAAGAGTTTTTAGTTTACTACCTTTATATGCAATTTATTTAGTTGTAAGTTTATAATTTAATTTTAAATAAAGCATGTATTTAATGATTGGATTGCAAAATTCCTAAAAATGTATGTAATAACTTGTTCTCATGAGCTAGTATGAGCTGTCTTTATCACACTCCTGAATCATGCACACTTTGTATTATTCTCTTCTGTGGGCTTATTTCACTCAACACTCTGTGTGATTCATTCCTGTCATTCTTTTTTTGAGTCAGAATCTTGCTCGGTTGCCCAGGCTGGAGTGCAGTAGCATAATCGAGGCTCACTACAGCCTCAACTTCCTGGGCTCAGATGAACCTCCCACCTCAGCCTCCCAACTAGCAGGGACCACAGGTGCCTGCCATCATGTTGGGCTAATTTTTATATTTTTTGTAGCGATGGGGTTTCACCATGTTGCCCAGGCTGGTCTCAAACTCCTGGCCTTAATCAATCCTCTGGCCTCAGCCTCCCAAGGTGCTGAAATTACAGGCATGAGCCACTGCCCGGCCCATTCCTGTCATTCTGTGTAACAGTCATTTGTTCTTTTGTTGTTGTTGTTGTGTAGTGTTCTATTGTATGGACAGACCACAATATTCATTCTCCTGTTGATGGCCATTGGGATGCTTCCTGGTTTTGACTACTAATTGCTTTCAATTTTAAAGCTGCCTATAATCATTCATGTACACATATTTTTGTAGATATATGTGTTTATTTCTCTTGAATCTTTACGTAGGAGTGGATTTGCCAGGTGTTGGACAGGCATTTGTTTGTTTTCAGTAGATAATGCCAAATGGTTTTACCAATCACTCACTGGACCCTTGCCATCTGCAGTGATTGAATGTTCCCTGGTTCCACTTCCTTGCACCTACTTGCTACTGTCAGGCTCTAAAATTTTAGCCATTCTGGTGAATGTGTAGTGATCATCTCAGAACAATTTTAATTTGCATTTCCCTGAAAAGTTCAGTTTTCATTAGGTTTGGACTCAAGTGATCCGCCCCTCTCGGCCTCTCAAAGTGCTTGGATTATAGGCATGAGCCACCACATCCAGCCCGTATTTTACAGTTATAAAAACCGTGAATACTAATTAAAGAAAATTTTGGAAACACAAGAAAGTACAGAAAAGAAGAAAAAAATTCTCCACGATCTCATCTCCCAATGTCAATTATTATTAATAATGTCCACATACACATTTTTTCCCACTTTACGTTATAATAAACCATTCATAACTCTGTAACATCATGTTTTTTAATGGTTGCATTCCATTTTGTGGATATATCAAAATGTATTTAACAACAAAATAGTGTTATCTGCTTTCCACTTAATATTTTCCATGGTTTGTGGACATTTAAGATTCATAAATCTTGCACAAATTTTTGTGCCACAGGAAGCAGATGCCAGAACTTGCCTACTTATCACTTATTGAGCACTGAATCTCTGACCACTGACAGGACTGTCTGGCTCACAGTTGTTTATGGGCAAAGAAGTGATTCTGAAAGTAAACAGGGAAAGAAACAAAAGTCCCTAATTAGGCCAGGATCGGTGGCTCACGCCTATAATCCCAGCACTTTGGGTGGCCGAGGCAAGTGGATCACTTGAGGCCAGGGGTTCAAGACCAGCCTGGCAAACATGGTGAAACCCCATCTCTACTAAAAATACAAAAAATTAGCCGGGCGTGGTGGCACACACCTGTAGTCCCAGCTACTCGAGAGGCTCAAGCAGGGAGGCAGAGGTTGCAGTGAGCCAAGATTGTACCACTGCACTCCAGCCTGGACAACAAAGCAAGATCCCATCTCAAAAAAAAAAAAAAAATTAGCTGGGAACGGTGGCCTGAGCCTGTAATCCCAGCTACTCCAGAGGCTGAGGCAGGAGAATCGCTTAAACCCAGAAGGTGGAGATTGCAGTGAGTGGAGATACTGCACCACTGCACTCCAGCCTGGCGACAGCGTGAGATTCTGTCTTAAAAAAGAAAACAAAAAAAAAGAATCCCTAATTAGACTTAAAATTTCTAAAACATATTATAAGTTTAATTCCTTATTTTTATCATTCACTCAATTATCACTCATTCATTTTATATTATTTACAGCTAGACATATCTGGACTTTTGACTCAGCTCTGTCACTTACCAGCTGAGGGACTTTATGCCAGTGACTTGTTTCTCTTGGCCTGTTTTACCATCTGTAAAATGGGTAATAATAATGCCTGTCCGGGTTGTTAAGAGATTAAACTTAAGTGCATGAAGCACCTTTCCCATCTGACCTTTGAATCTCCTCTCTTTTGTTGGTTGAGCAACATGGCAGGCTTGAGTGAATTATCCACACAGTGGCCTTAATTTGGCTTTGTTGATGAGTGGATGAAGACACAGAGAATGCAACTGGTGGAAAACAGAGTTGCTTATGAGCTCAGAACTAGAGCCAGAAGAAGAACGTGGGCCTTTGTTCCTTCCAGTGGTCTAACATGTCTCTTATAAGTCTTCTGCCCAGTGGAGTTCCCATGTCTTTGTGTGGGAGTGGTCAAACATCATTTCAATTTCAGAGCTGCACTTAGAAAAATGACCATTAAGACTCTTACCTTTTTCTCCTGTAACTTCAGCAATGCTTCTTAAAGAGTTTTCATTTTTGTCTAGTTGCTACTTTCTCATTCCTCCCAGTGCTTTTCTCTGGGTCTAAGAATGAATGAAGAAGCCCTTTTGAGGTCTCCAGCACTAACCATGTCACCTCAGTGACTTCCATGGGCCATTAGGCAGCCAGTCAGCAGCATTTATGTCCTGCTATCAGCAGGATATGGAATACGGGGGAGGAGAAGTCATTTCTCTCCTGCTGATTCAACATTCATTAATGTGTTAGCAACAGAGGAGGCATTGTTACCTGCAGCTCCCATCTGAGCTACGGACTTCCTAGAAAGATTAATGCTGTCTTCAGTGTGAAACAACAACAACAACAAAATGGTTACAACCAGTCCTTTCAGAAAAAATGGCAAGGGTTTGCTGTTGTACTCCTCCCAGACCCTCTGCTTCTCCTATTTCGACCACATTTGAAAAAGGATTTCTCTGTTTCTACCACGAATAATACTCTATTGTCCAGCACATTGCAGGGACTTAATTTCCTTTGTGCATGGACCTTTTTGACAACCAGTAGGCACTGGAGAAACTAATACCGTCCAGGGTCCATCATCTTCTTCTTCCTCTTTTTTTTTTGTTTTTTTTCCGAGATGAAGTTTTGCTCTTTCACCCAGGCTGGAGTGAGGTGGTGCAATCTCAGCTCACTGCAAACTCTGTCACCCCCACCCGCCCCCGGTTCAGCGATTCTCCTGCCTCAGCCTCCTGAGTAGCTGGGATTACAGGTGCCTACCACCATGCCCAGCTAATTTTCGTATTTTTAGTAGAGACAGGGTTCCTCCACGTTGGCCAGGCTGGTCTCCAACTCCTGACCTCAGGTGATCCGCTTGCCTCGACCTCCTATAGTGCTGGGATTACAGACATGAGCCACTGTGCCAGGTCTCCATCATCTTCTTTACAGTGAAGTCCAAATGGTGTCAACTTCCTCACTTCTTTACTTACCTCTTAATCCCCTGCCATTTAGGGTTGGCCCTTGACACTGCCCTGAGCCTGTTCCTGCCAAGATCACAATGTCAATAAACGCTGTGGTCACTCTTCCGCCCTCCTCTTCCCTGACCTCCCTATGGTGTTACCCAACCTTCAGCCACTTTCTGCCTCTTGAAAAGTTCCATTCCTCAGCTTCCTGGTCTGCAAATATTCCTCCTTCCTCTCGCATTTTTGGCACTTCCTTATCGCTCTTCCTGGGCTCATCTTTTCTCTGCCAACTCTTCAGCTCAGATGTTGCCGAACATTTTCTTTTTGCAGTGGAACCTTTTTTTTTGACAAATGAGATTTTATGTATATTTGAACCCAGTATAAAACACAGAAAACCACGGTCACTATGGTTGAAATTGTGGGTGGCACTTTCCCTCCTCTTATCTCCTCTCCCAGAATCCCCAAGAGCTCCTCTCCAGAATCCTGGACCTCTGAGAAGCCACAGCCCATGTGATGAGGTTCTGTGTGGGTCTTTACGCCTCACTCCACTCATGCATCCTGGATGGCCCCAACCCTCCTGGCATAACAATGACTATTCTTTTCTCCAAATGTGCTGTGTGTGGAGGGGCCATAAACAAATGCTCTTTTCTTTTTTCAATGCTTCTTTCAAGCATTTGAAAAATGAGACTTAGGAGGCAGATGGAGAGCGAAAAATGTCAGCTTTATTACTGACAAAGCTGCGTAGAGAATGTCTTTACATCGTTAGCCTAATGGATTTGCTATATTTCCTAGAGTTAACTCTCCCATCAGTCCTGGGCAGAACTGGAATTCCCAGGCATTTATACAGAAGAGAAGGGATGAGGTTCTCCCAAACTCACCAATCAAAAGTCACTCCTTCTCCCATGGGGAAGAGTGGGCACAGAGACCAGGAACACTAACCTCACAGCCAACAAAGATGGCTCCACTCCCTGGGGGCGTCTTGTGGTTTGTGAGGCACTGAGGCATTTAGTGTACTGAGACCAGGCATCCTCAAACACATAGAACAATTCAACACATGAAAGAATCGTTCAGGTGTGGTGGCTCACACCTGTAATCCCAGCATTTTGGGAGGCCGAGGCAGGTGGATCACCTGAGGTCAGGAGTTCAAGAGCAGCCTGGCCAACATAGTGAAACCCCCATCTCTACAAAAGTATGAAAATTAGCCAGGCAGGATGGCAGGTGTCTGTAATCCCAGCTACTCAGGAAGCTGAGGCAAGAGAATCACTTGAACCGGGGAGGCAGAGGTTTGAGTCGAGATCGCACCATTGCACTGCAGCCTGGGCTACAGAGTGAGACTCTGTCTAAAAAAAAGAAAAAAAAGAATTCTCCTGAGTCTTGCATGACCTTTGAACATCCGATCGGACATTCCATACATAGGCGAATGAGGATATAATTATCTGTATCTAGGCTGGACACCATGGCTTATGCCTGTAATCCCAGCACCTTGGGAGGATGAGGTAGGGGGATCACCTGAGGTCAGGAGTTCAAGACCAGCCGGGCCAACATGGTGAAACTCCATCTTTACTAAAAATAAAAATTAGCTGGGTGTGGTGGCGCACGTCTGTAAACCCAGCTACTCAGGAGGCTGAGACAGGAGAATCACTTGAGCCTGGGAGGTGGAGGTTGCAATGAGCTGAAATCGTGCCACTGCACTCCAGCCTGGGCGACAGATTGAGACTCCGTCCAAAAAAATATGTATATATATAATCTGTTTCTAGAACATTAATCTATTTTTACATACTGAAAGTACTTTTTGCACAGTTTTTTTTTCTTTTCTTTTCTGTTTTTTCTTTTTGAGATAGAGTGTTACTCTGTCTCCCAGGCTGGAGTGCAGTGGCGCAATCTCAGCTCACACTGCAACCTCTGCGATTCTGGCACCTCAGCCTCCCGAGTAGCTGGGATCACAGATGCGAGTCACCACGCCTGGCTAATTTTTGTATTATTGGTAGAGATGGGGTTTCACCATGTTGGCCAGGCTGGTCTCAAACTCCTGACTTCAAGTGATCTACCTGCCTCGGCCTCCCAACGTGCTGGGATTACAGGCATGAGCGACCGTGCCCTGCCTTTTACAGTTTTTATATGCACTATATACTGAATTTTCTAGAAAAGCAAATACTACACAAATTGAACACTGATTATACTTTCATAGATTGAGAACTTACCTGAGGGTTGTTCAATAATTTAGAAAATTATGAAATTTTCTGATGACAGTGGCTCCTGTAGTATTTTCACCATTAATGCAATAACACATTCATGTATTGGTTGGTATCTGTGGCTGTTGCACTTATAGTGAGAACATCTGACTGCTCCTTTGTGGCTTCCGGTAAACTTCCACCCAAATATTGCTCAGATGCATCAGCTCCCTGCAGGCCCCATGGTTCTCTTTCCCCCTGGCCTTTGCACTTCCTGTGCTTCCTGCGCTTATCTGAGGAGTGTCCCTGAGTATGAAGGAAGAGTACCTCCTCTAGGTTTCCAGAGTGTTGCTCACACTGCATCTGAGTCTCTGTCTGTCTGCTGCCTCTGCCAGCAGACCTTAAGTTCTGCCAGGGTAAGGACCCATGCACACTGCTGGCTTCTGCATCCCTAGTGCCTGACCCAGGTTCAGGCACATGATAAGCAACCCTTCTCTCAATATATATCTTCGCATCAAGATAAATAGCATCTATTTGAAAAGCTATAAATCTCTGGTCCCTCAGGAACTAATGGTGGAATCTTCCCATCAAAGCCAATCACAGGCAAACTAAGGTGAAATAAAGGTCTCAGCGAAAAGGAAATTTTTCCTCTCGAGATGATCTTAGGAGGCCTTGTCTTTCATTCTTTAGTGTTTCTGCCAGAAAATCAATTGTTAAATTATTCACTGAGTCAGATCGGGTCATTTTGAAAGTAATCTTCAGAGTGAATGAACCTTTATCAAAGTTGACATTATTCCTGATATCTGAACAGATTAGTTTTATAATTTAATACTTAATCTGTCCACAAAACACAATGAGAAAAAAATGCTGCAGCAACCTGGGTATTGAAGGACTCGCCTTCTTGATTGTTTTTATTCTCTTTTTACCTTATCAGGTGAATAAAACTTGGAAGTAATAAAAAGAGACTCATAAAACAATGCTCATTTTGATTTACACTTCGAACCCCTTAATTATCAGCAGCTTAACTGTCTCTCCTGATTTCCGTCTGACTTCTGGCTGAGCGACAGGGTGCACTCATTGACTCAGAGACACTGGCAGGGGTCACAGAGGTTACCCGTACATATAAGTCAGAGAGTTCAAAGTCACCAAGGTGAAGCTGCATGCATGGGTTCTGCTCTTGACTCCTTAGTCTGTGGCCTTGGAGAGGCACCCCCTCTCAGAACTTCCTTTTTTTTCTTTCTTTTTTTTTAAATTTAACAGAAGCAGGATCTCCCTACGTTGCCCTGGTCTCAAACTCCTGGGCTGGAGGGATTCTCTGGCCCCAGCCTCCCAAAGTGTTGGGATTACAAGTGTGAGCCCATGCTCCCAACCTGAACTTCATTTACTTCAATGGTAAAATAGGGATGAGAGTGTCTGCTTTGCAAGGTTGTTGGGAGAATTGAATGAATGATGGATAAATGGCCCGTGAAACCAAGGAAATGCTCAGTGAAGGTTAGCTTCCGCTCCAAAGGGACACATGATCACTGTGCTTTCCTCTCTTCTACTCCTTACGCATTATCTTTGGCCTTAAACCACACGGGAACATCTCATTTCTTCTTTTAATTCAATCCCTCTGTTAGAATTTGCGTCTTCCTCAGAAAGTCTGTAAGGTGGTGACTGCATATTTATTCTGGTAGAATTAGGGAGATTTGCGTGTTTAATAAAAACCATGGATGGCCGGGCATGGTCGCTCATACCTGTAACCCCAGCACTTTGGGAGGCCAAGGTGGGAGGGTCGCTTGCATCCATGAGTTTGAGACCAACCTGGGCAACATAGCGCAGACCCCTGTCTCTACAAAAAAATACAAAATTAACCAGGTGTGGTAGTTTGCCCCTGTAGTCTCAACTACTTGAGAGGCTGAGGTGGGAGGATTGCTTGTGCCAGGGAGGATGAGGCTTCAATGAGCTGTGATGGCACCACTGCACTCCAGCCTAGGTGACAGAGGAGATCCTGTCTCAAGGAAAAAAAAAAAAAAAAAAGAATACTTTAAAAATTAAAAAAGAAAAACATAGGTATGGCTCAAAGAATGAGATTTTCTTCACTAAGACTTCCAGTGACTGGAATTTTGGAAAAAATTCAGCTTCACCTTTTACAAAGACCCCAGTTCTATTTACAAAGAGAACCTGACTCCATCATTCATCAAGCTGCAAAGCACTTAGCATTTTTGGTTGGCTAGGATTCACTTATATATTACCTTGTACCACAGGCCAGGATGACAGCTCTTCCATGTGGATTATCAGCAACATAAGGCCAGGGGCCATGTCTGTCTACATCACTGTATCTCTTAGGACTGTGCCTGATACCTAGTAGGTGCTCAAAAATATAACTGCCAAACGAATGAATAAATATATCTCACCCATTCATGGAATCATAGTATTGAAATTGACTTGATACTTAGGAGGATGTGATCAATAGTTTTATATCCCCCAAAGCTTTCTGTAGTCCCAGGAATTTTCCATGTGCTAACCTGATGAGGGCTGATAAAACTGCTATATTTTGGAAGCTATCTACATACAGAACAAAGTTCACTTCGCTTTGCTGTACTTCACAGCTCAGCCTTGATTAGAAAGTTAGAGGAGATTCAGGAGAATTTGTGCCAGGGAGAAAGCCAATTAAAGCCCAAATGGAAAGAAATTAATGGCCTGCAGTAATTCTGCGGTCTGAGGGCAAAGTCTCAAATCTCTCCCTCCCTAAAGCCAGTGCTGGGTTTTCCAACCTTCTCAATGCTTTTGTAATGAATTTTTGTTGTTGTTGTTGTTAATGTTGAAATTCCTAGTGAAATAATGGCCAGACAACTGTTTACAGCCCTTACTTTAGTAAATGAGAAAATCTGAGAAATGTCTTCCTTTGTGTTAATTTTACCAGATTTATACCTTGGCAAGTCACTGGGTGGAACTGGAACAGTTTGGGAATCAAATATATAGTAACTGGAACAACCCTATCATTATTACCAGTTTTAAATTACTGTGGCTGTTACCAGCTGAAATGCTACAGGAAAATCTCAGTTAATTGGACATGAGCCTTCTAGGAACTGCAAGTAATTTGATAAAACATAACACGACAGAATAATATCATTTAACCAAGTTCCCGTAGGGGTCTGTATCTATGCTGCATGCTCAGGACTCATTTGGTCTACATTTTGCATATTGCTATCACTAATATCTACCTACAGTATTAAAAATGAGAAGTGGCCGGGTGCTGTGGCTCATGGAGAGACGCTGTATCTATTAAAAAAAAAGAAGAAAAAGAAAGGAAGAAAGAAAGAAAGAGAAAGAAAGAAAAGAAAAGTGGCTAGAGCCACTTTGAAACTAAAATTTTAATTTAATTCAAATGTTAATGTAAATTTAATTTATTAAACATTCCAGCTCTATAATATTTTGAGTCATGAATGCATTTTTATTATGACATAAACATCCAGAAATGTACAGAGTATGATAAAGTACCAACAGAAATAGAAATTAACACATTGTTAATTTTTTGATGTCTTTGTTTCAGACATTTTTGAAGAAGTAGTGCCTTAAAGATAAAATTGAATGGCCGGGCGCAGTGGATCACGCCTGTAATCCCAGCACCTTGGGAGGCTAAGGCAGGGGGATCAACTGGGGTCAGAAGTTCGAGACCAGCCTGGTGCAACATGGTGAAACCCCGTCTCTACTAAAAATACAACAATTAGCTGGGTGTGGTGGTAAGTGCCTGTAATCCCAGCTACTCGGGAGGCTGAGGCAAGAGAATTGTTTGAACCTGGGAGGCAGAGGTTGCAGTGAGCCAAGATCGCACCACTGCACTCCAGCCTGGGGGAAAGAGCGAGACGTCGTCTCAAAAAAGAAAAAAAAAGATACAACTGAACCTCTCTGTCCCCTCTTTCCCCATTCCAGAAGCTTCTGTATCCTTCTCATCCATGTCTTTATAGTTTATTTATGAACAACATATAGCATTCTTTGAATATTTAAACAAATCGCATTATACTATATATAATTATTAATATATTAATATTATCTATAGTATATGGCATTATACTATGTATAATATGGTATTAATATATTAGAATATATTACGAATATAATAGTACTAATATAATTATATTATAATATATAATTTTTTTTTTTTTAGACGGAGTCTCACCCTGTCCCCCAGGCTGGAGTGCAGTGGCACTCAGCTGACTGCAACCTCCCTCTCCTGGGTTCAAGGGATTCTCCTGCTGCAGCCTCCCGAGTAGCTGGGATTACAGGAGCACACCACCATGCCCGGCTAATTGTTTTGTATTTTCAGTAGATATGGGGTTTCGCCATGTTGGCCAGGCTGGTCCCAAACTGCTGACCTCAGGTAATCTGCCTGCCTCAGCCTCCCAAAGTGCTGGGATTACAGACGTCAGCCACCATGCCCAGCCTATAATATAAAATTATGCTATTATTAGTATAATAATTAAATATATTATTATACTATTATAACATATTAGTAATATAATTACTAATAGAATACTATATTACATATAGTATAATGCTGTATGCTATAGATATTAATATATTATTAATATACTATACTAATATACTAGTAATACAAATATATCCTATATTATATATAATATAATGCCATTTGTTTACATAGTCAAAAAAGCTATATATTGCTCATAATAAACTATAAAAACATGAATATATAATATATTATAATATGTAAAATATAATATATAACATATATAATTTTTATTATACAATATAAATATAGAATATATACTATATTATAACATTATGCTATAGTATATGTAATACAAGTACATAACATAATAATATATATTATATTCTTAATTATATAATATATAGTATATGTTATATATATAAAATACTACATATACATACAAAACTCTGCAACTTGATTTTTTTTCAGTTGTTATAATTTCGGGCCATATATATATATATATATTTATTTATCAAACCTCCCAGGTTCCATATATAAGAACAAATGTCAGGCTGGACACAGTGGCTCGCACCCGAAATCTCAGCACTTCGGGAGGCTGAGGCAGGAGGATTGCTTGAGCCCAGGAGTTCAATACCAGCCTGGGCAACATAGTGATGCCCTGTCTCTACAGTAAATAGAACATTAGCTGGGTGTGGTGGTGCACACCTGTGGTTCCAGCTACTCAGGAGACTGAGGCAGGAGCATGCCTTGAGCCCAAGAGGTCCAGGCGGCAGTGAGCCGTGACTGCATCATTATTCTCCATCCTGGGTGACAGCGTGACACTCTGTCTCAAACAAAACCCCCAAATTTCATATATAAATAAATTTTATTCACTTTTAACCCCTCTAGAGAGTTTCAAATTATAAATATGCCACAATGTATTTATTTAGTGCCCTAAGGCTGATATATTTGGATTGTTTCTAATGTTTTTCCTGTTAAAAACAATGCTGTAATGCACATCTTGGCATATTTTTGGGGGGGAATATGTGTGAGAATTTCTCTATAGTCATTTATATTTCTTATGATTCCTGATATGTTTCGGCTTGCTTTTAGTTATTTAGCTTTTTTTATAGTTTTTTTTTTTAAACAGGGTCTCACTCTGTCACCCAGGCTGGAGTGCAGTGGTGTGATCTTGACTCACTGCAACCTCCCCTTCGGATTCAAGCAATTCTCCCGCCTCAGCCTCCCGAGTAGCTGGGATTACAGGTATGTGCCACCATGCCCGGCTAATTTTTGTATTTTCAGTAGAGACGGGGTTTCACCATGTTGGCCAGGCTGGTCTCAAACTCCTAGCCTCATGTCATCAGCCTGCCTCGGCCTCCCAAAGTGTTGGGATTACAGGCGTGAGCCACTGCCTATAATGGGTACCATGCTTTTTCTTTGCTTCTTCATCCACTCTTTCCTCTTCCCTGGTTTAGAAGTTAAACATTTGATTTATTTTCATTGGCGGTTAATTATTAGCATGCATGATTGCAGGTTTAGAGCTAATGAAAATCTCTATTATTTCCTCAAACAATACAAGGAACTTTGTATGCTTTTACTCCTAAAACCTCCTCCCATCTTCCGTAATATTGTTGGGCAATATTTTAGTTTCACTTACAAAATAAAAATAAATCCTCCCAGTTGTTCTTCATTATTGTTAGTTATCATAATTTTACAGTGAATATTGTTTAAATTTATCATCTTTTTTTTTTTTTTTTGAGACAGAGTCTTTCTCTGTCCCCCAGGCTGGAGTGCAGTGGCGCGATCTCGACTCACTGCAAGCTCCGCCTCCCGGGTTCACGCCATTCTCCTGCCTCAGCCTCCCGAATAGCTGGGACTACAGGCGCCCGCCAAAACGCCTGGCTAATTTTTTGTATTTTTTTTGGTAGAGATGGGGTTTACACCGTGTTAGCCAGGATGGTCTCGATCTCCTGACCTTGTGATCCGCCCACCTCGGCCTCCCAAAGTGCTGGGATTACAGGCTTGAACCACCGCGCCCGGCCTAAATTTATCAACTTTTTAGTCAATTCCTTACTCATCATTGGCTTTTTGCATTATACACCTTCCTTATAGGTTTGTTTTCTTACTTGCTGAGATATCATCTTTGTTATTTCTCTTAATAAGGAATTGTTTGCAGTAAAATTCCCTAACCTTTTGTGTCTGAAATATCTCTTTCGGCTCACTCCTGCGTAATGATTTGGCATGTATGCCTCATACTACCTCCCTCCTCTTGTCTCTATCGGCCCTGGAGGACTCCGAGTAAATATATGCTGAATCTGTTCCTTCTGTATGAACTGTTTCCTGACTTCTTTCATACTTTTCACCATTTTATGAGCTGCATTTTGTGTGATTTCCTCAAATCTACCTTTTAGTTTATTAGTTATCTCTTTAGCATGTTGTATAATGTGTTCGTTGAAGTTTTATTTTTAATGACTCTCGTTTTATTTCTAGTTCAGTTGAATTTTTTAAAAATTTCACAGTCCACCCCAACCCTAGTTTTGTGTTGTATTCTTTCATTTTCTTTTGTTTCTTTCTTTCATGCATTTTATTCCTGTGTATTATTGCCTGCTTGAATATATGATTTTAAGGTCTCTTTGAGATTGCTTTATATGTATAGTTCTTGGTTCTAAATTCTGTTGCATTTGCTGCGCCTACTAATTTTCTCTTACAGCAGTTATTTACTTCATGAACTTAGTAATTTTTTTTTTTTTACCATGAGTTTATCTTTGCGGGCAGTGATTTTCTGTGAAATGCATGTGCTTGTTCCAGACCTTAAAGATTCCAGACCAGTTTTTTTGTTTTGTTTTGTTGGGTTTTTGTTTTGTTTTGTTTTTTGTTTTTGAGACAGAGTCTTACTCTTTTGCCCAAGCTGGAATGCAGTGGTGCCTCACTGCAGCCTGGACCCCTGGGCTCAAGCGATCTTCTTGCCTGTGCCTCCCAAAGTGCTGGGGTTATAAGTGGGAGCCACCCGCCTGACCAGCTTTATGTTTGCTTCTCGGAATGGGTTCTTTTGACTGATTGGTAGCATGGATTAAGACCACAGGTTTGTGTATGATATAGGTGGATGTTCTACTTTCTTTCGAGTGATTCTTTTTTTTTTTTTTTTTCTTGAGACAGGGTTTCACTGTGTCACCCAGGCTGGAATGCAGTGGTGTGATCATAGCTCACTGCAGTCTCAACCTCCCAGACTCAAGTGATCCTCCTGCCTCAGCCTCCTGAGTAGCTGGGACTACCAGCATGAACTACCACGCTAGGCTCACTTTTTAAAGTTTTAGTAGAGATGTGGTCTTACTATATTGCCCAGGCTGGTCTTGAACAACTGGACTTAAGCAATCCTCCTGCCTCAGCCTCCCGAAGTGTTGGGATTACAGGCATGAGCCACCAAGCCCAGCTTGATTCTCTTACTTTCTAAGGCCCTGGAAGATGATCAACTTTCTTGCTGTGTTTCTGGCTAATAAAAGGACTTCTGTTGGCTGTTTCTTGGTGCTCAGATTTATGCTGGGGCGAGGGGGTGGTCAGTTCCAGCTCCCCACTTCTCATAGGCTGAGAGATTCTGAGCATTTGTTTAATCACCAGTCTCTGCAGTATTTATCTAGCTCTAATACCCTCATGGACTATTTCTTTTTAGCTCCTGCTCCTTGCTCTGAAGTCTGGGGGATATTCTTTTCTTATTTTCAGAATTGGCCAGGTATTTAAACACTGGGACAAAGGGATTAAATTTTATCTAGCATTACTATGTGATGAGAATGGAAGAGTCTCCCCATATGCAAAATTAATTAGAAGTTCAGTAATCAGTGATTCCATTTTTGTGTATAGGATATTACTTGCCCCTTTTGAGCCTTGAGATCCTCAGCTGTGTTTGGGAGTAATGTTAATATCTACCTAAAAGGATTGTTGTGAAGATTAAAGAAAGCAGATAATAGAAATGTTACCTAGAGATCAGCTACGGTCTTGCTACTCCCTTAATTTTAGATAAAATATTCTTAAACCCCAGCCCTCATGCAGTGAGTAGGGAGGTGGTGGGGCTTACCTTCTGCTCATCTTGGCTTTTGAGTTTCCGCATGTGGTGAATTAATTCTGTTTAAGTACTGCCTCTATGTCTTAAACATGCTGGGCTGGGCACGGTGGCTCACGCCTGTAATCCTACCACTTAGGGAGGCCAAGGCCAGCGGATCACCTGAGGTCAGGAGTTGGAGACCAGCCTGGCCAACATGGTGAAACCCCGTCTCTACTAAAAATACCAAAAAAATTAGCTGGGTATGGTGGTGCCCGCCTGTAATCCCAGCTACTCTGGAGCCTGAGGCAGGAGAATCGCTTGAACCCAGGAGGCGGAGGTTGCAGTGGGCAGAGGTCGCGCCATTGCACTCCAGCCTGGGAGACAAGAGAGAAACTCCATCTCAAAAATAAAAAACAAAAACAAAATACACAAAACAACATGCTGGTCCTCTTCCATAATGTGTTCCCCTATGTGGGAATTTTTTTTTTTTTTTTGAGACGGAGTCCCACTCTGCTGCCCAGGCTGGAGTTCAGTGGCACGATCTTGGTTCAGTAGCTGAGATTATAGGCATGAACCACCACGCTCGACTAATTTTTGTATTTTTAGTAGAGACGGGGTTTCGCCATGTTGGCCAGGCTAATCTTGAACTCCTAACCTCAGGTGATCTGCCCGCCTCGGCCTCTCAAAGTGCTATGATTACAGGCATGAACCACCGCACCCAGCCCATGTGGAAAAATTTTACAAAAAAAAAAAAAAAAAAAAAAAAATCACCAAAACATAAGCCACCCTCATAGGGCTCTGTGCATTGTGTACTGAAAATTGAAGGATCCCTTGATCATTTCAGCACCTTGAGATCCATCCATCGCCATATTGACTGAAACCCCCCACCCCACCTCCCATGTTTCCTCTCATCTCTCCTCCTCATTCCTTCTCTCTGTGTTTACCCTAGAACTTCACGTTCTTCTCATTTCATGAGGCAGAGTGGTTCGGCTTTCTCTAGCTTTGAGCACCAAATTTCCTTCTGCACTCACTTTGCATAACTGAGCCAAGGTGCTCAGTGAACTTTCCAGATAAGCAACTCCCTGTCCTTAGAAGGAAGTTGTTATTTTAAATAGCAAGTTTTTCATTCCTTTGTATGTAAAGCACAATAACTAGCACATAATAAACACTCAACAAATGTTAGCTATTAAGATATCATGATTTCCACTTTTAAAGTCTGTGATTCTTTTCTTTTTTCTTTCTTTTTTTTTTTTTTTTTTTGAGACAGAGTCTTGCTCTGTCACCCAGGCTGGAGTGCAGTGGCATGACTCTCGCTCACTGTAACCTCTGCCTGCCGGGTTCAAGCCATCCTTCTACCTCAGCCTCTCAGGTCGCTGTGACCACAGCCATGTGTCACCATGCCCAGCTAATTTTTGTATTTTTTGTAGAGATGGGGTTTTTCCATGTTGCCCAGGCTGGTCTCGAACTCCTGGGCTTAAGCTATCCGCCCATCTCGGCCTCTCAAAGTGCTGGAATTACAGACATGAGCCACCATGCCTGGCCAAGTCTTTGATTCTAAATTAGATTTAATGACTGATTAAGCAGAATTGATTTCAAAAGGGAAGTATGGAGGCAAAACAGTGATCATCCCAAATTTGAACTAAAATTATTATTACTATTATTATTTTGAGAGGGAGTCTCACTCTGTCACCCAGGCTGGAGCGCAGTGGCGTGATCTCAGCTCACTGCAACCTCTACCTCCCGGGTTCAAGCGATTCTCCTGCCTCAGCCTCCTGAGTAGCTGGGATTACAAACATGTGCCACCATGGCTGGCTAATTTTTTGTATTATTAATATAGACCACTGTGCCCGGCTAGAATTAAAATTATTTTGTATTTACTTACATTCTTATTCCTTTACTAATGCATATGAATAAAGAAAATACAGATGGCTGCGTGCAAACAGTGTATGATAATATTAAATTTAAAAAAAGAAAGTAGGCTGGGCATGGTGGCTCATGCCTGTAATCCCAGCACTTTGGGAGGCTGAGGCAGGCAGATTGTCTGAGGTCAGGAGTTAGAGACCAGCCTGGCCAGCATGGTGAAACCCTGTCTCTACTAAAAATACAAAAATTAGTCTAGTGTGGTGGTGTATGCTTGTAATCCCAGCTACTTGGGAAGCTGAGGCAGGAGAATCACTTGAACCCAGGAGGAGGAGGTTGCAGTAAGCTGAGATCACGCCGTTACACTCCAGCCTGGGCAACGGGGCGAGGCTCTGTCTCAAAAAAAAAAAAAAAAAAAAAAAAAAAGAAAGTAGTCTGGGTGCTTTGGCTCACGCCTGTAATCCCAGCACTTCGGGAGGCCGAGGTGGGCAGTTCACCTGAGGTCTGGAGTTTGAGACCAGCCTGCCCAACATGGCGAAACCCCTTCTCTATTAAAAATACAAAAATTAGCTGGGCGTGGAAGTGGGTGCCTGTAATCCCAGCTACTCCGGAGGCTGAGGTAGGAGAATCGCTTGAACCGGGGAGGCGGGGGTTGCAGTGAGCCAAGATCGCGCCACTGCACTCCAGCCTGAGCGACAAGAGTGAAACTCTGTCTCAAAATAAATAAATTAAATAAATAAATAAATAAATAAATGTAAAAAGCACAAATTGATCTTATAAAGAGGCTGTCAATCTCATTTATAATCAGGGAAAATAAAAATAAAACCAAGGGAGACACCATTTTACTCTCACCAGAAGTGCAAAATTAAAGAATCTGATAGGTCAGGTACAGTGGCTCACGCCTGTAATCTCAGCACTTTGGGAGGCTGAGGTGGGCAGATCACTTGAGGTCAGGAGTTCGAGACCAGCCTGGCCAACATGATAAAACCCCATCTCTACTAAAAATACAAAAATTAGCCAGTCATGGTAGTACATACCTGTAATCCCAGCTACTTGGGAGGCTGAGGCAGGAGAATCACTTGAACCTGGGAGGTGGCGGTTGCAGTGAGGCAAGATCATGCATTGCACTCCAGCCTGGGCAACAAGAGCAAAACTCTGTTTCAGAAAAAAAAAAAAAGGAAATACAAAAATTAGCTGGACATGGTGGTGGGTGGTGGGCACCTGTAATCCCAGCTACTTGGGAGGCTGAAAGAGAATCGCTTGAACCCAGGAGTTGGAGGTTTCAGTGAGCCAAGATTGTATCACTGCACTCCAGCCTGGGCCACAGAGCAAGGCTCTATCTCCAAAAAAAAAAAAAAAAAAAAAGTGATAATAACAAGTGTTGGCTAAGATGTGGAGCAATGGTGACTCCCACACATTGCTGGTGGGAATGTTAATTAGCACAACCACTTTAGGTAACAGTTTGCTATTATTTGGCAAAATAGAAGAAATGCCTGTCCTTCTAGAGAAATTCTTATTCATGTGCACCTGAAGCTTGACAAAGTAGTCAAACCAGCATGGATCAAAACAGCCCCAAAGAAGAATCAACCCAAATGCCCAAAATAGTAGAATGGATAAATAAATTTTATATTATTCCTGCAATGGTATCTCATACAGCTAGAGTAATAACAAAATTTTACAGCTGCACATGAAAACATGGATAAATCCTGCAATCAGAATATAAATAACAGAAGCAAGTCACAAAAGGACATCTAAATCATGAATTCTCTATAGAAAATGCAAAAACAGATACAGTAGAACAAACCTGTATTCACAGCCAGTCAGTTCTCTGTTCCCCTCTGTTTCTGTCCCTCTCTCTTGCCATCTTGAGATGACCTTGGAGACAAGCTCGTAATTTGCTAGTGCAGGGCTTCCTATGAGTGGTGTGTATGCTGTGTTCCTCTGGTTTCATTTGCTCACACATTCATTCAACAAGTACCGAATACCAACTCTGTATAGGGCACTGTTCTTAGTGCTGATGGCAAAACAAGAAGACAAAATTCTGCTTCTATCCTGGAGCTAACATTTTTTGAGGGGCAGAGGGGTGAGTAGAGGATAAGGAGGAGACAGTAAATAAAATAAAAATGTAAATTATACATACACTAGATAGTGATAAGTACTGCGGGAAAAAATAAAGCCAGGAGAGGTTGTAATTATAAGTAGGGTGGCCAGGAAAGAACTCTTTGTGATGGCAATATCTAAGCAAAGATTTGAAGGAATGAGGAAGGTAGTTATGCCATTATCTGGGGAAGTGCTTTCCAGATACAGGAACAGCAAGTGCAAGGGCCGGGAGGTACATCCTTATCTCACCTGAGCATTTCAGAATCTGAGGAACATCTACTCCAAAAATCTCAAAATTTCCTTGCACTGTTACATGGTTCTTGCCACAAATATGACTCATGCTATTTTTACAACCAAGGAGAATCTATAATTTGTGAGCCAGCATGTGCATGTAGGAATAATCTTGACATAAAGTAATAATTGAAGTCACATTTGGTGACTTCGTTAACTTATATCAGTTCCTTGGGGCTAACATGAGTTACCATACAGAGCACAAATGTGAGAATCTGGTTTAAATTGCAGCTTTGCCACTCTGTGGACTTGAGCAATTTATTTAATCTTTCTGAGTGCAGAAAGATAAAATTATATCCACCTTGAAGCACTGTGATGAGGATTGAGAGAAAATACAAGTTCAAGTCTTTGGTGACCTTCAGTAAGATTTTACAATGTTCTTTGCATACATCTTGCACATTTCTTCAATTATTCATATCCTTGGTATGCTATTTTTGTTGTTGTTGTTGTTGTTGTCGAAAAAGAAAATTCTGAAAGTCTCCCAGGTTTAAATTATTCTCCTGCCTCAGTCTCCTGAGTAGCTGGGACTACAGGCTGGTGCCACCACGTCCTGCTAATTTTTTGTATTGTTAATAGAGTTTCACCATGTTGGCCTGGCTGGTCTCGAACTCCTGACCTCAATGATCTGCCTGCCTTGGGCTCCCAAAGTGCTGGGATTACAGGCGTGAGCCACTGCACCCGGCCTCATAGATCTATTTTGAATCCCTCCAGCTCTAGAAAATCATATGGGGAAAAGAATTAATATATACTACACACAGACATTCATTCTTAGTGCTGCACTGCAATATAACCTGTCTGTGTTGCAGTCTCTAACATCTCACACTCTATATTTATTCATGTCTTTGGTTAATACCTGTATCATTTTAGTCTGCTAAGATTCAATTAATATCAATAAAAATAAAATAATAATAGTATAGTAAAGTCATAATATTTTATGCTTATATCACTTGTTTCCTGAGAGATCACAAAACTATAATAACATTATTTTATGAGTCATCTTTGCTAACCTGACTTTTATTCCCTTGAATGGATGTACATATTTATACTAAAATATCATTCCTTGGCTGGGAGCGGTGGCTCACACCTGTACTCCCAGCACTTTGGCAGACTGAGGTGGGTGGATCACTTAAGGTCAGGAATTCAAGACCAGCCTGGCCAACGTGGTAAAACCCTGTCTCTACAAAAAATACAAAAATTAGCCAGGGTTGGTGGAGCATGCCTGTAGTCCCAGGTACTCTGGAGACTGAGGCAGGTGAATTGCTTGAACCCAGGAGGTGGAGGTTGCAGTCAGTGAGCCGAGACTGTGCCATTGCACTCCAGCTTGGGCAACAGAGTGAGACTGTCTCAAAATAAAACAAATTAAAAATAAAATAAAATAAAATAAAATAAAATATCATTGCCTGTGTATGTGAAATTCAAATTTAACTGGGGCCAGGTGTGGTGGCTCATGCCTATAATCCTAGCACTTTGGAAGGCCAAGGCAGAAAAATCACTTGAAGCCAGGAGTTAGAGACCAGGTTGGGCAACACAGCAAATCCCTATTCTTAAAAAAAAAAAATTAAATAATAGAACTAGGCCGGGTGTAGTGGCTCACGCCTGTAATCCCAAGCCTTTGGGAGTCAGAAGTAGGCAGGTCACTTGAGCTCAGGAGTTCAAGACCAGCCTGGGCTATATGATGAAACCTCATCTCTACAAAAAATTTTAAAAAATTAGTCAAGCATGGTGGCATCACCTGTAGTCCCAGCTACTCAGGAGGCTGACGTCTGAGGATCACTCCTGACCTCAAGGAAAGCATGTGGATGTCTGGGAGGTGGGGACAAAGCTTGGGTGAGGGGGACAGTAAACCAGAGAGACCGGGAATCCTAGTTTTTGGTAGCAGGAGGTTTGGAGCCCTTTAAAGGAAAGTTACTTCTGTTTTTTGTTTGTTTGTTTGTTTGTTTGTTGTTTTTTGTTTTTTGCTTTTGTCAGTGTTTTCCTTGCGAATGAAACTGAATCTGTGAAGGTGATGTCAGATGAGAGATTGAACCACTCCAGCTACAAGGTAGAGGCGGCATTCTGTGAACACTCAGAAGCTCTCCCTGGCTTCCCCGTCAGCCGAATAGAAGTCTGAGCTGACTGAGACATGCACATGCTTTCCTTCCGGGCAAAACAAAACCTTTCATCATGCCTTTTCTACATCTCCCAGGGCCTCCACAACTCCTGTGATCCAAGACCTTCTCGAAATGCCAAAGTTACTTATTGTTAAATATTTTCAAAGCAGTGTAGGCAGTCCTGCCAACCCCGTCCCGGCTGTCTCCAAGAGCCCTGGCCAACAGTGCAAGGGTCTTTGCCAATTTCCTGGAGAAAGGGGGTGTTACAGTTAAGTGGGGAGGGATCTTAAAGGGCCAGAGCCAATATTAGGGCTCCAGGCTGCCACATCTTCTGTCATTAGTAGGGACAGTTGGTGTCTCCTCCCTTTGTTCCTCACCCAAGCAGTTATTGTCTGCCTGTCTGATAGACGTGGTCTGGGAGGAGCTTCTGCCAGCTCACCTCTAGATAAGAGTGTGGAAAACACAGCCTTTGCTTCTTCCTGGGGACACGGTCTTGACCCTTGAGCTGGAAAGAAGAGGCTGGTTCCAGGGAGGGAATGGGCCATGTCTCAGTCAACCTCTTTCTTTCTTTTTCTTTCTTTCTTTCTTTTTTTCTTTCTTTCTTTCTTTCTTTCTTTCTTTCTTTCTTTCTTTCTTTCTTTCTTCTTTCTCTTTCTTCTTTCTTTCTTTCTTTCTTTCTTTCTTTCTTTCTTCTTTTCTTTCTTTCTCTTTCTTTCTTTCTTTCCTTCTTTTTCTTTCTTTCTTTCTTCTTTCTTTCTTTCTTTTTCTTTCTTCTCTCTCTTTCTTTCCTTCCTTCCTTCCTCTTATTAATTTATTATTTATTTATTTGAGACAGTATCTTGCTCTGTTGTCCAGGTTGAAGTGCCATGGTGTGATCTCAGCTCACTGCAACCTCCGCTTCTCAGGTTGAAACGATCCTCCTGCCTCAGCCTCCCGAGTAGCTGGGACTATAGTCATGTGCCACCACGCTGTGCTAATTTTTGTATTTTTTGTAGAGACAGGGTTTCACTGTATTGGCCAGGTTGGTCTCTTGAACTCCTGGCCTCAAGTGATCCACCCGTCCACCCATCTCGGCCTCCCAAAGTGCTGGGATTATAGGTGTGAGCCACCATGCCCGGCCTCTCTCTCTTTCTCTCTTTCTTTCTTCTTTCTTTCTTTCTTTCTTTCTTTCTTTTTTTCTTTCTTTCTTTCTCTTTCTTTCTTTCTTTCTTTCTTTCTTTCTTTCTTTCTTTCTTTCTTTCTCTTTCTTTCTTCTTTCTTTCTTTCTTTCTTCTTTCTTTCCTTCCTTCCTTCCCTCCCTCTCCCTCTCTCTCTCTCTCCCTCTCTTTCTTTCTTTCTTTCTTTCTTTCTTTCTTTCTTTCTTTCTTTCTTTCTTTCTTTCTCTTTCTCTCTCTCTCTCTTTCTTTCTTTCCATAATTTCTCTAGAAGAAACTCAGTTGACTTCTTTCTTGCCTGTGGCTGGACCACAGAGAGGTGGATATTTGAAAGGGAGGACAGGAGGGAAGACAGCCACTAAAAACAGGCACTGGCTGGGCAGGGTGGCTGCTCAGACTTGTAATCCCAGTATTTTGGGAGGCCGAGGTGGGAGGATCACTTGATCCCAGGAATTGAGGCTGCAGTGAACTATCATGGCACCACTGCACTCCAGCCTGGGTAACAGAGAGAGACCCTGTCTCTAAAATAAATAAATAAATAATAAATATGTAAATAAAAGCAGGCACTATTTTGGCTGTTTTGGGTCTAGAGCAGTATTTTCCATGTTTGGGCATTTGCATTCCACCTTTGTAATTTTTGCTGACTCTCTTTATTTTATTTTAATTTTTTCTTTTTTGAGATGGAGTCTTGCTCTGTCGCCCAGGCTGGAGCACAGTTGCACGATCTTGGCTCACTGCAACTGTGGTCTCCCAGGTTCAAGCGATTCTCATGCCTCAGCCTCCCAAGTAGCTGGAATTGCAGGTGTGCTCACCACACCTGGCTAATTTTTTGTATTTTTAGCAGAGACGGGGTTTTGCCGCGTTGGCCAGGCTGGTCTTGAACTCCTGACCAACTTAAGGTGATCTGCCCACCTTGGCCTCCCAAAATGCTGGGATTATAGGCATGAACCACCATGCCTGGCCTGCATTTATTTTTATAAATGCACATCTCTGGACCTAAAAATGCTTATCCATGTGACCTTTGAAACCATCTCGAGTAATAATAGCTGAAATTTATTAAGTGTTTTGGGCCCTGAACTATTTCCAAGCCCTTCATGGTATGAATTTATTTATTCCTCACTGAGAGGAGGGGAGGAGGAGGAGAATAATACTACTGACTTCAACTACTGTGGTGTGAGGATTCTCTGGCTGGTATGTGTAAAGTGCTCAGAACCGTGTCTGATAGGAAGAAGATACGTGCAAGCATTTGCTGTTAGTATTATCATTGCCATTTCACAGATGGCAAAATGCAGGCAAGTGTAGGGATACTGGCTTGCTTAAGGGCCCAAGATGGTGGAATCAAATCCAGACACCGAGTCCGGAGCCTAGACACTAATCCTTGGCGCTGTTCACCTTCCACACTCTTGGAAACAGTTCAACCCACCTAGAAGAAGTGCTCACTGTTTGTCACCTGGATGCAAAGGGTGGGATGTGGTGCCTGCTTCTCTGACCAGTGAAGTTGGTGTGCAGTTTCTGTAGAGGACTGGAGGATGGAGTCCCATGTCTACTCAGAAATGTCAGGAACTCACCTGCTAAGCTGGCCCATCCAAGGAGGATGCTGAACCTTTATCCATTCTGAACAGAATCTTCAGAGGAAGGAGCTACTGTCTCTCTTCACTGTTCCTGCAATGCAGAACCAAACGTTCCGGCTTTGAACAAAGGCATTGACCATAAGTTACTGGCTTGAGTATTCTACGTGCCTAGCCCTGGGGGAGGAGGGGTGGACTTGAACCCAGCCTGTTCTATAAGCGTGCAATGCCTAATGGTCCAAAAGGTGTTGCAGATGAAGTTTTTGATCTTCCTGAGAGTAATCTGTTTTTCACCACCCCAGAGGCCCTCATTTGCATACCAACATATTGATTTGGTAAATAAAACTGTTCCTTTTCTTCCATACAGCAGATCCCTAAAGGATCTTAACCTGACCGATGGAGTCCAGTTGAAGTTACGATAGGGACCTGAAAGTGCCTCCTGCCTGCTGCAGAAAGTTGAGATTTAATTTATTAATTTAGACTTCCAAACAACCCCAGACAATGAACAGCTTATGCTGTGTGCATTTTTCAAACATTTAGAAAATGCTTTTGCTGTTAGAAACTTCTATCTTCTCTCCTCTGCCTTTTAAGGAGAGTATCAATCGTAAGCCTTCGTTTAGAACATGTTTTTTTGTTTGTTTTTGTTTCTGTTTTTCCTTAAGCAACGGAATCTCACTCTGTTACCCAGGCTGGAGTGCAGTGGCACAGTCACAGCCCACTGAAGCCTTAGACTCCTTGGGTTCAAGCGATCCCAGCCTCCTGAGTAGCTAGAACCGTGCCTGGCTAATTTCTTAATTTTTTTAGAGACAGGGTCTCACTATGTTTCCCAGGCTGGTCTCCAACTCCTAGCCTCCAGCAATGCTCCCACCTTGATCTCCCAAAGTTCTGGGATTACAAGTGTGAGCCACTGTACCTGGCCTAGAACAAGTTTCTAATACAGACTCATCTCAACTTCTTGAAAAACGGTTGTTGTTGTTGTTGTTATTGTTGTGTGTGTGTGTGTGTAAGTCGGGTTTACTGAGATATAATTTGCCACAGTAAAATTTGCACTTCTTAGGTATACACACCTAAAGTTTTAACAAATGTAAGCTGTACCACTATCACCACAATTACGATAGATACTAGATAGATAATATTTCATCATTCCCCCTAAAGTTCCCTCATGCCCCTTTGTAGTCAATCTTTTCCCCATCCCAATCCTTGGCAGCCA
Organism: Symphalangus syndactylus; assembly: GCF_028878055.3. Taxonomy (NCBI): domain Eukaryota; kingdom Metazoa; phylum Chordata; class Mammalia; order Primates; family Hylobatidae; genus Symphalangus; species Symphalangus syndactylus. Next base: position 33,302,866 of record NC_072438.2, read on the forward strand.
CTGTCCTGATTTTTGCCTCTGTAGTTGTATCTTTTTTTTTTGGCGGGGGGGGCGGGCAGAGTCTCAGTCTGTTGCCCAGGCTGGATGAAGCAGCATGATCTTGGCTCACTGCAGCCTCCACCTCCCAGGTTAAAGCAATTCTCCTGCCTCAGCCTCCCGGGTAGCTGGGATTACAGGCATGTGCCACCATGCCCAGCTAATTTTGTATTTTTAGTAGAGACGGGGTTTCGCCATGTTGGCCAGGTTGGTCTTGAACTCCTGACTTCAAGTGATCCACCCACCTCAGCCTCCCAAAGTGCTAGGATTACAGGCGTTAGCCACCGTGCCTGTCCTTTAGCTGTGTCTTTTTTACAGTAGGTATTTTTACTTTTAAATGGCAAGGTGGCTATATATTTTTTTTAATCACATGTTCCCTACTAAAAATGTCTGGCAATACCAAATAAAATAAAATAAAATAAAACAAAACAAAATAAAATAAATAAAAATTGAAATTAAAATGTCTGGAAAGAAGCTGCTATTTTTAAATTATTTACACCCCACACTCCTTATTGCAAAAAGGATATAAGGAAGGCCAGGTGCGGTGACTCACACCTGTAATCCCAGCACTTTGGAAGGCCGAGACGAGCGGTTCACTTGAGGTCAGGAGTTCAAGACCAGCCTGGCCAACATTGTGAAACCCCATCTCTAATAAAAAATACAAAAATTAGCCAGGTATGGTGGTGTGTGCCTGTGATCCAGCTACTCAGGAGGCTGAGGTAGGAGAATCGCTAGAACCTGGGAGGCAGAAGTTGTAGTGAGCCGAGATTATGCCATTGCACTCTAGCCTGGGTGACAGAGTGAAACTCCATCTCAAAAAGAAAAAAAAAATGGATGTAAGGCAGCAATAAAGTCATACAGTGAGAAAAACCACTGCAAGGAAGTCTAGACAGAGTGAAGACTGGTTGAAGGATTCCTTCTCCCCAACTTTAAAAGAAAAATGGCATAAGCCTTTGGTCCCAGCTACTCAGGAGGCTGAGGCAGGAGGATGGCTTGAGCCCAGGAGTTTGAGGCTGCAATGCGTTATGATAGTGCCGCTGCACTTCAGCCATAGGCAACAGAGAGAGATCCTGTCTCAAAAAATTTAAATGAGAAGTTTACATCTTCAAATAAATTGCAAGAATAAGACAATGAATGCCTCTATATACTCTTCTCCTAAATTTACTAACTGTTAACATTTTTGCCACATTTCTTCTCTCTCTCTTTGTATATGTATACACTCTTGTTTATTTATGTTTGTTTGGTTTTGCTGAACCTTTTGAGAGTTACCTGCAGAAATCATAAGACTATCTCCCTAAACACTTCAGCACGCATCTCCTAACAGCAGAGGCATTCTCCCTCAGAAACACAATAAATTGTTACTCAGTAAATTTAGTAATCATTAGATGCTATTATTTAACATATAGTGGCACTTTGGGAAGCCAAGGTAGGCGGATCCCTTGAGGCCAGGAGTTCAAGGCAGCCTGGCCAACATGGTGAAATGCTGTCTCTACTTAAAAAACAAAATTTAGCCAGGCATGGTGGCGAGCACCTGTAATTCCAGCTACTCGGGAGGCTGGGGCTTGAGATTGCTTAAACCTGGGAGGTGGCGGCTGCAGTGAGCTGAGATCATGCCTCTGCACTCCAGCCTGGACACAGAGTGAGACTCTGTCTCAAAAAATAAATAAAGAGATAAATAAAAATAACATATAACCCATAATCACTTTTCTCCAGTTGTCCCAATGATATCTTTTATAGCTGTTTAGGTTTTTCAAGAAAAACATTAATCCAGCATATCCAGTGAAGGATCAGGCCTTGTATTTTGTTGTTATGTCATTTTAGCTTCCTTTATTCTTGAACAGTTCTCCCAGCCTATCTATTTATCTATCTATCTATCCATCTGTCTATCTATATCTTTTATGACATTAACATTTTTGAAGAGTTCAGGCCAGTTGTTTTTCACAGTGTTCCTCAGTTTGGGTTTGCCTGACTCTATGCCCATGGTTTAGACTCAGCCAGGGGAACCACGGGTGAGATGCTGTGTCCTTTTCAGTGTTTGGCAGAGGGAGGCACCTGCAAGACATTTCTGAAAAGTTCCTTTTGCAAAAGAAAAACAAGCCCCAAGTTCTTCCTGCAAGAAGAGCATTTAGCTTCGAATGCCTCCTCAGTTGCGACTTTGTGCAAGTCTCTTTAGCAAGGCATTTCCAGGAGAGACTGATCAAGAATTATGGTTTAGATTTTAGTTAAATGCTGTCACTTAGCTTTAAAACATATGTTCCCATATTCCCTGCATCAACGACGATTTCTATTTGATTACTCTTTGAATCATTTCTCCCTCTTTGGGAATATATATCTTCAGTTATTATGTAACACGGTGGAAAAGTAGGATCAGATTTACAAAACGTGGGTCACATGCCCATTTTTCGTAAGCCTACTTGAGTGCTTTTCCCTGGTGTGCACATGGCTAACTCCCTTACAGTCTCCAGATCTAAATATTCCCTCTCCAGGTGGCCAGTCCCAACTTTCCTCCTGAAAACATCAACTGCCACTCCCTACCTGTATCCTAAATATCCCCCATATTCTAAAAAATAGAGACAAGTGACCGGGCGTGGTGGCTCACGCCTATAATCCTAGTACTTTGGGAGGCCAAGGTGGGTGCATCACCTGAGGTTAGGAGTTCAACACCAGCCTGGCCAACATGCTGAAACCCCATCTCTACTAAATATACAAAAATTAGCTGGGCGCGGTGGTGCACACCTGTAATCCCAGCTACTCAGGAAGCTGAGGCAGGAGAATCGCTTGAACCCGGGGAGCGGAGGTTGCAGTGAGCCGAGATCACGCCACTTTACTCCAGCCTGGGTTATAGAGCGAGAATCTTTCTCAAAAAAAAAAAAAAAAAAATAGAGACGGGATCTTGCTACTTGCCCAGGCTTGTCTTGAACTCCTGGCCTCCAGCAATTCTCCCACCTCAGCCTTTCTAGTAGTAGCTGGGGCAACAGGCATGCGCCACCATGCCTGGCTTTACTCCACCTATTTTCTCTCTCTCTCCTTTTCAGTTCTTATCTCTTGTTATCTCCAATATCCAATATAACTTACTTATTTGTGTATTTATTATTGTTGGTCTAGTCCTGACGGCACATGGGCCCTATGGGGCAGGGATTTCTGTCTGTGGTGTCCACTGCTACAGTCGTCGCACTGAGAACCGTGCCTGGCACATCATAAGATCTTATGCATATTTACTGAGTGAATGAAGGAACAGATGAATGGCTCTTTGTCCAGTGAGCAAATTGTTTCATGTTTAGAATGAGAGAATTGCGAAAGTTATTGATCTCGTAGTAGTTAAGAGTATACAAGAGCTTGGGTTGGGTTCAAATTGTTGTTTGAACGTGGCTCATCTTTTACAGGAGACTGTTCTAGAATCTCAAGATTAAGTGGCAGTGAAGTGTGGTGCTAACAGGCCCAAGAACCCCGACCTGGTGTCCTGACTCCATGTGTCGTAATGGTGGAACCTTGACACTCCAGGCTCTGTCAAACCGGGGTTCTCTCCCCTTGGGGCCACACCCTTCTTTAATTCCTTTGGTTTCAAGGAGATGGCCCCAAAGGATAGGGAAAGGGTTTCCCGCCGGGCGTGGTGGCTCACCCCTGTAATCCCAGCACTTTGGGAGGCTGAGGTGGGTGGATCACTTGAAGTCAGGAGTTCGACACCAGCCTGGCCAACATGGTGAAATGCTGTCTCTACTAAAAATACAAAAATTAGCCAGGAATGGTGGCTGCGCCTGTAATCCAAGCTACTCGGGGGGTGGAGCCAGGAGAATCGCTTGAACCCAGGAGGTGGAGGCTGCAGTAAGCTGAGATCACGCCACTGCACTCCAGCCTAGGCGGCAGAGCAAGATGCTGTCTCAAAAAACAAAACAAAACAAAAAAAAATAAAGAAAAGGGGATTCCCTTGTCTTTTACTTCTTCTCGTACCCAAATAGCAGTTTTGCTGCTTTCATCCTTCCTACTGAGGCACCTTCCACCTCCATTACCTCAATGTCTGGGATGAGGACAGAGTGCGGCCCGGCCCTCCTGCCAAGACCCAATGGGTTACTGCTCTGACAGGGCAGAGATCCCAACTCCTTTTATTATGATCATGGGGCAGAAATTGTGGTGCCATGGGGCCATGCAGTCACAACTCTTATGTCATTCAGACATCAAGGACAAGAGATTTCCTGTTCTTTAATAGAAACAAACAAATCAAAGCAGAGTGATTTCTAAACAAAGAAAGAACCCTGATACTGAGTGCAAATCAAGGAGAGTGATTTCTAAACAAAGAGAGAGTCTTAATGCAGCATGTGTGCGGGCAAGAAAAGACAATGGAAGTCACAGGTTGTTACATATGCTCCCTGGAGAAGGCAAAGTCACGGTGGGTGTGGTCATGGGAACCTAGGAACATTGAAAGATTTTCCTGAGAGCTGTACCTTCCCCTTGGACAAGTTCCTCAACCTTTCCAGCTGAGGGATTTTTTTCCATCTGTATTTGAGGATAATAATATTTATCTTCTATGGTTCTTGGTAATGAATAGAGGTAATACATGCAAAATGTTGGACAGAGAGTAGGTATTTAATATTAATAATAGTGGTAATAATGTAGTAGCTACCATTTATTGGGCAGCTATTCTGTGCATGCTCACAGCAACCTTACAACCTCATTCCATAGGCACTTTTTTTTTTTTTTTTAAGACAGAGTCTGGCTCTGTCACCCAGGCTAGAGTACAGCGGCATGATTTCAGCTCACTGCAGCCTCCACCTCCCACATTCAAGTGATTCTTCTGCCTCAGCCTCCTGAGTAGCTGGGGTTACAGGTGCCTGCCACCACGCCTGGCTAATTTTTGTATTTTTAGTAGAGACAGGGTTTTGCCATGTTGGCCAGGCTGGTCTCGAACTGTTGACTTCAAGTGATCCTCCCACCTCAGCCTCCCAAAGTGCTCGGATTACAGGCATGAGCCACTGCATCTGACCAGCACTCTTGTTAGTTCTATTTTACAAACTCAAAAATGGAGTGTTAAAGAAATATGTTTCTGCAAAGAATAGGTGGCAGGTTAAAAAAAAAAAAGATAAAATAAAAATAAAAGAATATGTTTCTACCTAAGCCACACAGAGAGAGAGTAGGAAAGATTCAGGCCAAAGGTTGGACGCCTGACTCAAGAACCTAGTTCTTAAATTCTTTTATTTTTTAATTTTATTTATTTATTTATTGAGATGGAGTCTCGCTCTGCTGCCCAGGCTGGAGTACAGCGGCGCAATCTTGGCTCACTGCAAGCTCCAACTCCCGGGTTCACTCATGCCATTCTCCTCTCTCAGCCTCCTGAGTAGCCTGGACTACAGGCACCCGCCACCATGCCAGGCTAAAATTTTTTTGTATTTTTAGTAGAGACGGGGTTTCACCACGTTAGCCAGGATGGTCTCGATCTCCCGACCTTGTGATCTGCCCGCCTTGGCCTCCCAAAGTGCTAGGATTACAGGCATGAGCCACCGCGCCCGGCCTAAATTATTTTCTTTTTTTAATTTATTTTTTGAGACTGAATCTCGCTCTGTCGCCCAGGCTGGAGTGCAGTGGCGTGATCTTGGCTCACTGCAACCTCCACCTTCTGGGTTCAAGCAATTCTCCTGTCTCAGCCTCCCAAGCAGCTGGGATTACAGGCACATGCTGGCACGCCTGGCAAATTTTTCATATTTTAGTAGAGATGGGGTTTCACCGTGTTGCCCAGGCTGGTCTCAAACTCCCAAACTCAGTCAATCCACCTGCCTTGGCCTCCCAAAGTGCTAGGATTACAGGCGTGAGCCACCGCGCCTGGCCCAGCCTCAGTTTTTAATCTCAAAAATGGAGATGACAACAGTATCTACTGCTAGGGAACCATGAGTTTGTTACAGTAAGCTCCCAGGGCCGTGCTCGTCACAGTGCTACCACTAGATGACCTTTCATGGCTAACATAGAACCGTATCGTGTGCCCGGCTCAGTGGCTCATGCCTGTAATCCCACCACTTTGGGGGACTGAGACGGGTGGATCACATGAGGTCAGCAGTTTCAGACCAGCCTGACCAACAAGGCGAAACCCCGTCTCTACTTAAAAAACAAAAATTAACTGGGCGTGGTGGCGCATGCCTGTAATCCCAGCTACTCGGGAGGCTGAGGCAGGAGAATCACTTGAATCTGAGAAAAGGAGGTTGCAGTGAGCTGAGATTACACCATTGCACTCCAGCCTGGGCAACAGGGGTGAAATTCTTTCTCAAAAAAATAAAAAATAAAAAAGAATCATATTGTGAAGAGTGTTGATGCACCGAGAAAAACTGAAATAACAATAAGTGGATTGGATGACTCAGCGCAGTGTTTATACACACATGTGGACACAGGGGACATCCTGGTATAATGGAAAGTGCATGTGTTCTGGAACCAGGCTGACCTGCGTTGGAGTGCACACTCTAGCTGTTGCTAGCTGTGAGATCTTGAGACCTCCCTCACCCACACTTTCCTTGTTTGCATAACATGGACCTGAATTTTTGCTTATCAGAGTATTTGTGAAGATCTAACATGATGCTCATTTCCTTCCCTATGAATGTCCATTGCTGTTTAGAAATCCTGATGAAAAGGCAAAGACTGTTCTGATTGACTTGGGAAGAGGGTATAAAGTCAATACCTCGCTTGGCTAATCAGAAAGGCTCCTTTTAGTGAATGGGATTAGAGTTTTGATTGAAAAAAAAAAAAAGCTACTGGGTGCAGTGGCTCATGCCTGCAATCCCAACACTCTGGGAGGCCAAAGTAGGCAGATCACCTGAGGTCAGGAGTTCGAGACGAGCCTGGCCAATTGATGAAACCCCATCTCTACAAAATATTCAAAAATTAGCTGGGCGTGGTGGTGCGTGTCTGCAGTCTTAGCTACTTGGGGGGCTGAGGCATGAGAATTGCTTGAACCTGGGAGGCAGAGGTTGCAGTGAACCAAGATTGTGCCACCGCACTCCAGCCTGGACAACGGAGCAAGACCCTGTCTCAAAAAAAAAAAAAAAAAGGGAAGGAAGGAAAAAAGAAGCTAAAGAAAAATTGTTCTATCAAAACAGAATAAAAGAGGATAATGATTTAGTCAAGGAATGTGTTGATGACTGTATTATATAGATCCTTATCTTGCAATCCATGTTACAGAATCCTAAAAACTCAACCTCTGATGGGGACCAAGATGCTCTGTAGCTTATTGTAGAATACCCTCTATAGACACAATCTCCCAAAAAGGGGTCATCTGACCTCTATTGGAATACTTCTAGGATGGCCAATTCACTGTTGCATGAGGCTGGCAATTTTGCTTTTGATAACGTGAGCTCTTTCTAAGGTTTGCCCCCAAATTCTTCCTGCAGCTGACTTCCACCAGCCTCTGACAAAGCACATTTTCCCATCTCTTCTCTCTGTGACTTGGCAGGGATTGGATTTTAATGGTTATCTACTGAGCAGAGTACTTTACAGTTCTTGATAATAGCCCCTTATTCGGGAAAATCAATACCAGAAATAGTTGAAGCTTTAAAAAAATTCAACAGACATGGCCGGGCGCGGTGGCTCACGCTTGTAATCCCAGCACTTTGGGAGGCCGAGGCGGGCGGATCACGAGGTCAGGAGATCGAGACCACGGTGAAACCCCGTCTCTACTAAAAATACAAAAAATTAGCCGGGCGTGGTGGCGGGCGCCTGTAGTCCCAGCTACTCGGAGAGGCTGAGGCAGGAGAATGGCGTGAACCCAGGAGGCGGAGCTTGCAGTGAGCCGAGATTGTGCCACTGCACTCCAGCCTGGGTGACAGAGCAAGACTCTGTCTCAAAAAAAAAAAAAAAAAATTCAACAGACATCTATCTGAGGTGGTTTAATAGCATGGCATTTGTAATTCCCACCACAGTCTGCAATGCAGTGGTGAACACTGGCACTGGTAACAGTGATGATATATTCCATAGCTAAAATATATTTCCTAGTATCACATCTCAAGTCCAGTTTATTTTATCAACATTATTGAGCATCTTACTAGGCTGTGGAAGGCACTAAATCCAACATAAGCCTCAAGCTGGTTTTCTCTTTCGACTCGTATTATCATTGTTTAGAACCACATTCATGAGATGTGATGTAAAATAACATGACTGATGCTTTTAACAAAGCCGTGAATGGGATGGAGTGGAGGGAGGCAGCTTAAATGTGTGCAAGAAAATGTTGATGCAAGGCTGGGATGAGGATGAGGAGAGTGAGGGACCTGGGACACAAAGTCTAAGGATCCTGTCCCCCTCATCCCTGCTCCTGTCTTCAAGACCTCTTCTAGGTCTGGCATTTTGTGACCCAGTGCATACAAATGAGGTATGTGGTCTTCAAAGTCACCACCTGGGAAAACTTGACTTTCAAACAATGCTTCTGTTATTCACACTTTAGCAATGGTGCTTGAGAATTACCTTCAGAGCCTGCATTGCATTTTTAAATTTCCGTATGTCTTTGGGGGAATGATAAATCTTCATCCTTTGGAGGTAGATTTGATTTTTAGAAATAGACACAAACCATCTGTGGCCAAATCTGGGGATTAGTATAGAGTAGACAAGCCGCATAACTCTATGTGGAGTCAAAAGTAGATTTTCACTTGTGTGTTGTAAATTAGCCTTGAAGGCAATCTTGATAGAGGGGGCTGCAGAATGCGTTTTGAGCTATAACAACTTTCCAGATTGGTACATATGCTCTGAAGGTATCCACTCCAAAGCCACTACTTGCTCTATTATGAGAGTTTTGGAGTGTTTATTCTTTTTTTTTGGAGGGGGGGAGATGGAGCCTCGCTCTGTCACCCAGGTTGGAGTGTGGCACCATCTCGGTTCACTGCAACCTCCACCCCCTGAGTTCAAGCGATTCCCCTGCCTCAGCCTCCCGAGTAGCTGGGATTACAGGCAAGTGCCACCACACCTGGCTAATTTTTCTATTTTTAGTAGAGACAGAGTCTCACCACATTGGCCAGGCTGGTCTCAAACTTCTGACCTCAGGTGATCTGCCTGCCTCAGCCTCCCAAAGTGTTGGGATTACAGGCGTGAGCCACCTCGCCCAGCCTGGAGTGTTTATTCTAAAAGTCACTTTGATTACTTTCTAGTCAAACTCTGTATTATTGAGTTAGAGTAAATAGAAACCATTTAACTTATATTCAATCCTTCTTCTTAAAGGTTGGAAGTCTGGAGAAATTACATAAGACTAATATATTACAAAATACCAACATATTTGCTTTATGATTAAGAGTTGACCCTTAAGAGAAATTGAACGGAACCAAGACATCTTAAGTCCTCTTTTAATCTCTCAAATATCTCAATTTCTCTTCAGGTTTGATTAAAATGTTACATGTTGGGGAAATCCAAAGATTCGTTGGTGACTTATCTCAGTCAAAGCAGGAAGGAGGGTTCTTCCAGTATTCCTACTGCTGATCTGGAAAATCTTAGTTGGCAGAGAAATGAAGAACTGAAGGCCCTGCAATCCAACCAGTAAACATCTTAAGACAGTTCCAAGAACTCAAGACTTGTTGACTTCTACTGTGGTCATGTGTTGGGCCAAAGATTGAGAAACAGAACATCTGAGCTCTATGCCTGAAGACCACCCCAATCAATATTGTACTCACTGTTTTTTTTTTGAGACAGAGTATCACTCTGTCGCCCAGGCTGGAGTGCAGTGACCCAATCTTGGCTCATTGCATCCCCCTCCTGGGTTCAAGCAATTCTCCTGCCTGAGCCTCTCAAAAAGCTGGGACTATAGTCACGTGCCACCACCATGCCCAGCTAATCTTTTTGTGTTTCTAGTAGAGACAGGGTTTCACCAGGTTGGCCAGGCTAGTCTTGAATTCCTGACCTCAAGTGATCTGCCTACCTTGGCCTCCCAAAGTGCTGGGATTACAGGAGTGATCCACCGCACCCAGCTGACACTGGGCTCTTAATCTCCTCAGATACCTACTTAGCCATTTGTAAGTCCCTGCCCCAGACAGCAAGCTGCCTCTCCAGCTTCCCAGACAGCTTTTATTTCTTGTGAGAAACGAGCAGTTTCAGATGTCATTCCTAAAATTCAGTCTGGGCTTTTTCAGGCCCAAGTCCTGTTGGCCACTTTCTGCTGACATGGCCTTCGGGTAGAAGTAAAGTTCAGCTGGGCTTCCCAGCCACTTGAATTTGCAGGAAACTATTTTGCATAAGCCTTCAAAAAACGGCAAGCTTCAAAACTCTTATTGGTCTGTAAGTTGGAGCCTTGAGAACATATTTACACTCCCTGGTAATTAATTGTTTGATAGCAGAGCTATTGCTTATTGTTTTATGGTTTTGCAACTCTGTGTGGTAGCTTAGAATCGGTTCTCAGCCGGGCCGGGAGCAGTGGCTCATGCCTGTAATCCCAGCACTTTGGGAGGCTGAGGTGGGTGGATCATGAGGTCAAGAGTTCAAGACCAGCCTGGCCAACATGGTGAAACTCTGTCTCTACTAAAAATACAAAAATTAGCTGGGTGTGGTGGCACTCGCCTGTAATCCCAGCTACTCAGGAGGCTGAGGCAGGAGAATTACTTGAACCCGGGAGGCAGAGGTTGCAGTGAGCCAAGATCGCGCCACTACACTCCAGCCTGGACGACAGAGCGAGACTCTGTCTCAAAAAAAAGAAAAAAAAAATTGTTTCTCAGCTGAGACCAACATGTGCCTTCAGGATATATTGAAACAAGAAATTATCTTTGAGTGGATGGAGTGATAGAGGGAAAGTCCCCAAAGGTTTATTATGCTTGAAAGCTAAAGAGGAGGGGAGCAAATACTTCCTATGAGCTGGGCACAGTCATGCTGTCAAGCGATGTTCTGCGTTATTCTATTTGATCCACTGGCCTAAGAGGGTAGGGCCATCGACTTCTTTTTAGCAGTCCAGAAAGTAGAGACTCAGAGGAGTTAAGAAACTGCACCAACTCTGGCTGGGCATGGTGGCTCACGCCTGTAATCCCAGCACTTTGGGAGGCCAAGGCAGGTGGATCACCTGAGGTCAAGAGTTCGAGACCATCCTGATCAACATGGTGAAACCCTGTCTCTACTAAAAATACAAAAATTAGCTGGGCGTGGTGGCTGTGCCTGTAATCCCAGCTACTCAGGAGGCTGCAGCAGGAGAATCATTTGAATCCAGGAGGCAGAGGTTGCAGTGAGCCGAGATTGCGCCATTGCACTCCAGCCTGGGTGACAGAGCGAGACTCCATCTCAAAAAAAAAAAATTAGCCAGGCATTGTGGCACACACCTGTAATCCCATCTACTTGGGAGGCTGAGCCAGGAGAATTGCTTATACCTGGGAGGCGGAGGTTGCAGTGAGCCGAGATCGCGCATTGCACTCTAGCCTGGGCAACAAATGCAAAACTCCTTCTCAAAAAAAAAAAAAAAGAAAGAAAAAAAAAAAAAAGAAACTGCACCAAGTCACAGAATTAGTGAGTGGCAGAGCCACAACTTTAACCCAGAGTCCCAGTGAGGCTGGGAATTACAGGAGAGGTCAGAGGGGAAGAACTGGCTATCAAAGTGGACAAGTGAGGTAAGAAGTGTCTTGGAGGATAAAATCCTTTAAGAGAGAAGCCAAAGGAAGAAGGTGGAAAGGAATATGAGGCCCCAAATAATCCTGGTTCAGTCATTAATTCATTCAACAAACATTTGCAATTCCGGCTGTTAAGTTTTCTTCAGAGCCTCAGGTGCCTGAAGAGCAGCCATGAAGAGCTATTTAAGATGCATGTCATCCTTAAAACCCACTTACCAGGTGTGTGTATCAGATTTCCCAGCTGGACTTAAACAGATGCAGTTCTGACCTCTAACCCTTGACTTCTGGTAGCAAATTACCAGAATCCATATCTCAGCTTCTATATTTCCTAGCTGTGAGACTTTGGGCAAGTCACTTGACCTCTCTGGGCCTTTGTTTCCTCATCTGTAAAAGGGAATAAAAATGATAGTAACTACCTGGCACACAGTGATCATTTATTGGACGTAAGTTGAGTTCTGTGGCCTATAGCCTAGGATGGAACCTGGTCTGTCTTCACCTCACTAACCTATGGGATGAACTTCAGACGTTTCTAATGCAGACCCAGCCTGCTTCACTCTTTTTTTTTTTTTTTTTAATAGAGATGGGGCCAGGCATAGTGGCTCACGCCTGTAATCCCAACACTTCGGGAGGCCAAGGCATGAGCTTAGGACTTCCAGACCAGCCTGGCCAACATAGTAAGACCCTGTCTCTCTCTCTATTTTTTGTTTGGTTGTTTGTTTTGAAGACAGGGTCTCACTCTGTGACCCAGGCTGGAATGCAATTTTTTTGGCTTGCTCCAAACATAATCGTAGCTCACTGTGATGGGAGGAAAAAGGGGAGCACGTGCTGGCAATCCCTAAAGCCATGCAGAGCAGAAGCTGAACCCCATTGCTACATACATCCTTTGACACATAAAGGCCAGATCTTGCATCTTCCCATTCTGGGCTGGCGAGATGTGTGGAATCAACCCCAGAGATACATCCAGGAAACTTCGTGGAGAAAAAACTCTTAGGGAGATATATCATTGCCCCTCTTCTGGGGGACCCCTGGGGTCTCCAGCCCCTAGTGTGTTTTCTCCTGTGCTGGCAGCAGGCATAGCCCCAAGTCTGTGGGCCACAGCCCCCCTTTCTCTGCTGTGGATGTGGTTGACTGGGGTCCCATGAATGGGCTGCTCTTGATTTGCTTTGGTTTCCAGCCAAAAGATTCTCTGGGCTCAGGATGGAAATGTAGGTCTGCTCTGAGGTGGACTGACTAGATTCTAAGCTTCATTTAGAATAAAAAATGTTATGAGTAAGACAGGAACTTGGGAGTGTGTGCTGTCCCGTCTCCCACTGGGGCATTTTTGGACCCTGGATCGTGTCTCATTTTAACCCAATTGCTCCAGGGACCTTGACCTGGCCTGGCCTTTGCTCAGTTGTGTGGCTTCAATTGCCTCCAACACCCTTCTGCCTCCTCCTTGAGTAACCCCGACTCCCTGCCAAGCCTCAGTTTAGGGGCCACTTTCTCCAGGAAGCCCCCATGACTTCCTCAAGACAAGAAGTTGCTTTGCCTGCCCTGGGGTTTCCTCTACCCGGTTTCCTCTCTTAGGCCATAGGACATCTTAATGCACTTGCTTGTTTAATCGTGTTTCTCTTTTTAGACTGTAGCCCTGAAGGGCAGAGATTGGGTCTGACTTATTCACTCCTGTAGCCTCAGTGCCTAGGGTGTTGGGCTCTTAGTAGGTGTCCAGTGAATGTTGAATAAATGAACAAATGATGAGCTAGGGCAGGGTGGGTCTCTGGGTCTACACAATAGAGATGACCTAGAATAATAAAGAACTTTTGGAAGAAGAAAAACAAACCAGGTGCAAGGCGTGGTGGCATGTGCCTGTGGTCCCAGTTACTTGGGACATGTGAGGATTGCTTAAGCCCAGGAGTTTGAGGTTACAGTGAGCCATGATGGTACCACTGCACTCCAGCCTGGACAACATCTCACTTTGCCACCCAGGCTGGAGTATAGTGGCACAATCATTGCTCACTGCAGCCTCAACCCCCTGGGCTCAAGAGATCCTCCCACCTCAGCCTCTCGAGTAACTGGGCCTGCAGGCGTGCACCGCTACATCCAGCTAATTTTATTTTTTTGTAGATTTGGGGTCTCACTATGTTGCCCAGGCTGGCCTCAAACTCCTTTCATCAGAGGTTTTGTTTGTTTGTTTTTGGTTTTTTGAGACGGAGTTTTGCTCTTGTCGCCTAGGCTGGAGTACAATGTCGCAATCTTGGCTCACTGCAACCTCTGCCTCCCAGGTTCAAGAGATTCTCCTGCGTCAGCCTCCCGAGTAGTTGGGATTACAGGCGCCCCCCCGCCCCTGTCGCCACTATGCTTGGCTAAATTTTTGTGTGTTTTTAGTAGAGATGGGTTTTTGACATGTTGGCCAGGCTAGTCTCGAACTCCTGACCTCAGGTGATCCACCTGCTTCAGCCTCCCGAAGTGCTGGGATTACAGGTGTGAGCCACTACATCCAGCCGTTGTCTGTTTGTTTTTAAGATGGAATCTCGCTCTGTTGCCCAGACTGGAGTGTAGTGGTGGGATCTCGGCTTACCACAACCTCCGCCTCCCAGGTTCAAGTGATTCTCCTTCCTCAGCCTCACAAATAGCTGGAATTACAGGTGCCCACGACCATGCTCAGCTAATTTTTTTTTTTTTTTGTATTTTTAGTAGAGATGAGGTTTTACCACACTGGCCAGGCTGGTCTTGAATTCCTGACCTCAAGTGAGCTGCCCACTTCGAACTCCCAAAATGCTGGGATTACAGGTATGAGCCACCCATGCTCGGCCTCGAACTCCTGAGCTCAAGCAATCCTCCTACCTCGGCCTCCCAAAGTGTTGGGATTATAGGTGTGAGCCATAGCACCTGCCAACCCTGTCTCTTAAAAAAAAAAAAAAGAAAAGAAAAGAAAAACCAGAGAGGAAGGCCCCTGGGTGCCTGCTCACCAAAATACCCACCTTGCTGTGGCACTCTTTCACCCCTTCCAACTACTGTCTGTTTTTAAGCAGACAGAACTTCAAGAGCAAGAGGCTGCTTGAATAGTTTGCTATTTGGTGCTCCCAAGCCTTGGTCGATGTGGGTCAGCTTCATCAGAGTTGGAGCTAAGTGCTTGGTTACAAGGAATAAAGTTCCCCTGGAATTCCCTCAAAAAGAAAGAATGCTGGTCCCAGGGCTGTGTGTGTGGTGCTCATAAGGACAGAATCTCATGGAAAGCTAGGAGCAGGAAGTGCAAGAGGACGTAGACTCCCTGAAAGCATAGTTATAGGGCATCTGCATCCAAGCTAGCACCAGGGACCTCTTGCATCCAGAAATTCATGGATTTTCACCTTAGGGTTGCACCATCAATGTGATGGGGGCTCTCTGTGTGTCTGCTCCTCTCATCTCCTTGTGTCTGATGGGGGACTCTTTCCCGACAGAGGCAGAGGATTGGCCCCAGCTCATCATGCTATGCCAGACATAGACACGGGCTACTGGGTATGGGTCCCATTCCCAATCCATTTGTGGTTGGCAAGGGGTATACAGAAGAAAGCAGGGTCATAGGATGCCACGTGTGGTCCCACAAGCAGGCAAGATCTGAGGTTGAGTGTGCCCAGGACACATGCCCAGGGCGGTCTGTGAGACCAGTCCTCTCCTACTCAGCATCCTGCGCCAGGGCTCTGCTCAGATGTGAAAGCGACAATTCGAAGTTCACTGGCATGGTCCTCAGTCCTGCATCATGAACAGCAGAATGTAATATTTATTGCCCCCCTACAGATTGGGTGTCAAGGTGAAAAAAAAGTAATAATTCTAAATCTCACACAAGGGCTTTGGAGATCAATGAGGTAATTTATATGAAATAGTTTGGGCTCTCTGAGAAACAAAGTATGGCATAAATTTTGGCTTTTTCACTGGATGGATCCTCATGCCAATAACTCACCCCAGTTAATGAAAAACTTGCTTGGCTGTGTAGACAGCAGGAGTGTGCAGGCTACTGTCTGAGTTCAGAATGGAATATTTTGGCCAGGCATGGACTTCCTCTAACCATGATGCAGACACTTGTCTCAAGACTTTTCCAAGACGGCCATAGTGGTTCACGCCTGTAATCCCAGCAGTTGGGGAGGCCGAGGCGGGCGGGTCACTTTGAGGTCAGGAGTTCGAGACCAGCCTGGACAACATGGTGAAACTCCATCTTTACTAAAAATACAAAAATTAGCCAGGTATGGTGTGCGCCTGTAAATCCCAGCTATTTGGGAGGCTGAGGTGGCAGGATCGCTTGAACCTGGGAGGTAGAGGTTGCAGTAAGTCAAGATCGTGCCACTGTACTCCAGCCTGGGTGACAGAGTGAGACCCTGTCTCAAAAAAAAAAAAAAAAAAAAAAAAGACTTTTTATCACAGGGCAACATACAAATATAAATAGGCA
This sequence comes from Symphalangus syndactylus, assembly GCF_028878055.3. NCBI lineage: Eukaryota > Metazoa > Chordata > Mammalia > Primates > Hylobatidae > Symphalangus > Symphalangus syndactylus. Next base: position 33,318,838 of record NC_072438.2, read on the forward strand.
TTGAGTGTTTGGGATCTGCAATACAGTGGCCCATCTAAATAATGCCTGGGACCACACCATCAAATCTTAAACTTATATTTATTTATTTATTTTATTTTATTTTATTTTTGAGAAGGAATCTCAAGGCTGCAGTGAGCCAAGATCATGCCACTGCACACCAGCCTAGGCGACCAAAAAAAAAAAAAAAAAAAAATTGGCCGAGCGCAGTGGCTCACGCTTGTAATCCCAGCACTTTGGGAGGCCGAGGCGGGCGGATCACGAGGTCAGGAGATCGAGACCATGGTGAAACCCTGTCTCTACTAAAAATACAAAAAATTAGCCGGGCGTGGTGGCGGGCGCCTGTAGTCCCAGCTACTCGGAGAGGCTGAGGCAGGAGAATGGCGTGAACCCGGGAGGCGGAGCTTGCAGTGAGCCGAGATTGCGCCACTGCACTCCAGCCTGGGCGACAGAGCGAGACTCCGTCTCAAAAAAAAAAAAAAAAAAAAAAAAAAAAAAATTAAAAAACAAAAAGGGAAGGAATCTCACTCTGTCACCCAGGCTGGAGTGCAGTGGTATGATCTCAGCTCACTGCAACCTCCTCCTCCTGGGTTCAAAAGATTCTTCTGTCTCAGCCTCCCAAGTAGCTGAGATTACAGGCACCCACCACCACACCTGGCTAATTTTTGTAATTTTGGTAGAGACGGGGGGGTTCGCCATGTTGGCCAGGCTGGTCTTGAAGTGCTGACCTCAAGTTATCCGCCTACCTTGGGCTCCCAAAGTGCTAGGATTACAGGTGTGAGCCACCGTGCCCAGCCTCTTAACCATATTTTAATGGCTTCTAACTTAACTCTAGATCCTAAGTAAGGGCTGTCTTTTCTTGCAAATCCAAATAGCACAAGTTACTTGAAACAATGGAAAAATGCTCAGTTTCCACCACTGAATGAGTCCTAAAAAACTCTTCGAAAGAGCTGTTTCTGCTCATGCCCATGCTTACAATTTAGAGCTCACTCTCATCAGGCTTTTGCTCTTACCACTCCAGGGAAAGCACTCCTGCTGAGGCCATCCGTGATCTCTGTGTTCCCATAGTCAATGGCTGCTTCTCTTTCTTCATCTGACTCAAACTGTCAGCCACATTTGATATCACTGATCACTCCCCTTTGCAACACTTTGTCCACTTGGCTTCCAGAGCACCATGGCTACCGTTCTTTCTCCTCATTGCGCAGCTCATGGGCGCCATGTGGCTTCACCAAGGTTTGACAAACTACAGCCCGCAGGCCAAATCCAGTAAAGCTTTACTGGAACAACCGTGTCCATTCACTTCCATATTGTCTATGGCTGCTTTTGCACTATAATGGCAGTGTTGAGAGGTGGCAACAGAGACCACATGGTCCACAAAGCCAAAACTATTTACTTTGTGGCCCTTTGTGGGCCAACTTGCCAAGCCGTGGCACAGATTCACTGGGCACCTGGTGTTTTCTCCTACCCCACTGACCACTCCTTCTGGTCTTCTTTGCTTCTCCTCATCTCCTTGACGTCTAAACCCAGAGTCCTTGAACTCTTCCCTTCTCCCTCTGTACCTAGTCCCTGGGTGAGCACATCCAAACCAATAGACCAATATATCCAATAGACTTCTCAAACGTAGCCCAAACTGAACTCTTGTTTTCTTCTCTGCCAACCTAGTCTTCCTGTGGTTTTGCTCATTTCAGTCAGTGGCAGCTCCATTCTTCTAGGTGCTCGGGCCGAATACACTACAATTATCAATGACTCTTTTCTCTCATACCCACAGCTAAGACTCCAACAAATCCTGCTGGACCTACCTTCAAAACGTGCCCCTCTCCCATTCACATCTCCGTCCTTCCGCCCCCATTGTCACATTGAAACGGCCATTATCTCCTGCCTGGACTATTTCAGTAGCCTCTAATTGGTCTCTCTTTTCAGGCCCTTGATCCTTCCAACCTCTCTTTCTCACAGCAGACTAAGCAAACCTTTCAAATAGAAGCCAACTATAGCCTTTCCGTGGCTTTCCGGCTCACTCTGGGTGAAAACCAGGTATTTCCTGCATCTTCCTATTTGAACGCCTCTTCACCCCTGCTTGCCACACTGGTCTCCTTGTTACATGAACTCCACAAAAAGTCCCTGCCTCAGGGTCTCTGCTTTTGCTGTTCCTTCTGCCAGGAGTCCTTTTCCCCTAGATATTTGCATGACTGCCTCATGTCTTTTTTATTTTTTATTTTTTGTACTTTTTAGTACAGACAGGGTTTTACCATGCTGGCCAGGCTGGGCTCGAACTCCTGACCTCAGGTGATCTGCCTGCCTTGGCCTCCCAAAGTGCTAGGACTACAGGCATGAGCCACAATGCCCGGCCTTTATTTTTTTTTTTTTTTTTGAGACAGAGTCTCGCTCTGTTGCCAGGCTGGAGTGCGGTGGTGCGATCTCGGCTCACTGCAACCTCCGCCTCCTGGGTTCAAGCGATTCTCCTGCCTCAACCTCCTGAGTAGCTGGGACTACAGGCCCGCGCCACCATGCCCAGCTAATTTTTGTACTTTTAGTAAAGACGGGGTTTCACCATGTTGGCCAGGATGGTTTCGATTTCTTGACCTCGTTATCCACCCGCCTCGGCCTCCCAAAGTGCTGGGATTACAGGCGTGAGCCACCGCGCCCAGCCCTGCCTCACGTCTTCTTAACCTGAGCCTCCCCAGACCGCCCTAAATAAAACAGCGGCCCCGACTCTCCCCACTCCCTTCTCACCACCATCTGATACACTCTGCTTTGACTTCTGTGTGTGTTTAGTGTTCATCTTGCCCTCTCAATTATAAACTCCATGAAGGCAGACCTTTGTTTTGTTTACTGTATGTCCCCTTTGCTTAAAACAGGGCTTGGTGCTCAGGAAATACTTTGTCTTGTTTTTTAGAGACAGGGTCTCACTATGTTGCCTGCCCAAGCTGGCCTCGAACTCCTGGGTTCAAGTGATCCTCCCACTTAAAATCCTAAGTAGTTGAGACTACAGGTATGCACCATTGTGCTCTCAGTAAATATTTAAATATCTTTCCCCCTTTACAATTCTGTGAACCCTGTGTTTAAGTTAAGAACGTGAATCTGTGGCTGGGTGCAGTGGCTCATGCCTGTAATTCTAACACTTTAGGAGGCTGAGGTGGGTGGATCACATTAGGCCAGGAGTTCGAGACCAGCCTGGGAAACATGGTGAAACCCTACCTCTACTAAAAGTACAAAAATTAGCCAGGGTGGTGGTGCATACCTGTAGTCTCAGCTACTCGGGAGGTTGAGGCAGGAGAATCGCTTGGATCCAGGAGGCAGACGTTACAGTGAGCTGAGATGACGCCACTGCACTTAGCCTAGGCGACAGAGTGAGGACAATCTGTCTCAAAAAAAACAAAAACAAACAAACAAAAAAACAACAAGTTAGGTTAGGGCACTTGCACGAGATCAAATTAGAGTGGGAGTGAGGCTACTTGGAATTTGGAGTTTATACCTGAGGACCGTCTGACTCCAAATTCAGTGCTCATTCCGCAATTCTGTGTTGCTCTTAGCCTCTGTCGGTGGCTCTGAGGGTTGTTTTGCAGAAAGGCAGTTGTTCCCGGGGGGGAAGGATTTTTGGGATGCATAGACAACTCATCGTGGATCTCTGTTTTTCTGTCACCTTTATATTCTTGCTGCATCCACCCTGGGGGTTTGGGATATGCGTGTGTGTGTGTGTGTGTGTGTGTGTGTGTGTGTGAGTTCCCCAAGTTTGTCTTCCAGTATATTAAGTAGAACTCTCTTTGATTTTTCCTGAAACAAAATTTCCATTGATTTACATAATCATGAACCATGTCTCCTCCCCAGTGACCTACACTATTGTTATGCTGGTCTGGGAATTCAGCAGTCTTTTGCGGATGACCAAATGCCTTGAATTTCAAGTTTCTGGGCCCATTTGCACTGCTGCAGTGTAGCTAAGGATCTCCAAACAAATGCTTAAATGGAGCAGAATTGGTTCCAGGACCCCCTGAAGATGCCAAAATCCTGCTCGGTTCTCTGGTATAAAATGGCATAGTATTTGCATATAACCCATGCACTTTCTCCTGTATACTTTCTTTCTTTTAGAGATAGGGTTTGTTCTGTCGCCCAGGCTGAGTGAGTGCACTGGCACGATTACAGCTCACCGCAGCTTTGAACTCCTAGGTCCAAGCCATCCTCCTGCTTCCTGAGATGCTGGGATTACAGGCATGAGCTACCATGCCCAGCTACTCTGATATACTTTAAATCATCACTAGATTACCTATAATACCTAATACAATGTAAATAGTTTTTTTGTTTTTGTTTTTGAGATCGAGTATTGTTCTATCACCCAGGCTGGAGTGCAATGGCACTGCAACCTCCACCCCGCCAGGGTTCAAGCAATTCTCATGCCTCAGCCCTCAGCCTCCTGAGTAGCTGGACTATAGGCATGCGCCACCACACCTGGCTACTTGTTTGTAATTTAAGTAGGGACGGGGTTGCGTCCTGTTACCCAGGCTGATCTCCAACTCCTGACCTCAAGCAATCACCCGCCTCGGCCTCCCAAAGTGCTGGGATTACAGGCGTGAGTCACCGCACCCTGCCTAATGTAAATAGTTGTTATACTGCATATTTAGTTTGTATTATTTTAAATTGTTATATATTTTTTCTTCCAAATACTTTCCAGACGTTGTTGGTTGAATCTGAGGATGAACCTACAGATATGGAGGGCCGTTGCAGTTTCTAGTTTAAAAAAGCTGTGGTAAATTCGAACTGTTTTTTTGTTTTTGAGGCAGAGTCTTGCACTGTGGCCTGGGAGTACAGTGGCGCTATCCCAGTTCACTGCAACCTCTGCCTCCCAGGTTCAAGCGATTCTCCTGCCTCAGCCTCCTGAGTAACTGGGATTACAGGCGCCTGCCACCACGCCCAGTTAATTTTTTGTATTTTTAGTAGAGGTGGGGTTTCACCATATTGGCCAGGCTGGTCTTGAACTCCTGACCTCGTGATGCGCCCACTTTGGCCTCCCAAAGTGCTGGGATTATAGGAGTGCGCCACCGTGCCCGGCCTGAACCATTTCTTTGTAGAAAACAATTGCTAATTGATTTTCTTTCTAAATTTAAGGCCTTCCTCCTTCCTTCTTTCTTTTCTTTCTTCCTTCCTACTCTGGCTTCTGGAACTGCAGGAGATCTTGTCTTGCAGCATTTTTTTTCTCCCAGTTTCTACATGATAGTAGGAAAAGCCTCTTTAAAGGCCAGGCGCCGGTGGCTTACAGCTGTAATCTCAGCACTTTGGGAGCCAAGATGGGTGGATTGTGAGGTCAAGAGATCAAGACCATCCTGGCCAACATGGTGAAACACCATCTCTACTAAAAATACAAAAAAAAAAAAAAAAAAAAGGTTGGGCGTGGTGGCACACGTCTGTAGTCCCAGCTACTGGGGAGGCTGAGGCAGCAGAATCGCTTGAACCCGGGAGGCGGGAGGCGGAGGTTGCAGTGAGCTGAGATGGCGCCATTGCACTCTAGCCTGGCAACAGAGCGAGACTCCATCTCAAAAAAAAAAGAAAAAGAAAAAGCCTCTTTATTTTATTTTTGAAACAGGATCTTGCTCTGTTGCCCAGGCTAGAGTGTAGTGGCATAAACACGGCTCATTGCAGCCTCAACCTCCTGGGCTCAAGTGAGCCGAACACCTCAGCCTTGCACCACCACACCCAGCTAACATTTTATTTCTTTTTTCATAGAGATGAGGTCTCACCATGTTGCCCGGGCTGGTCTCAAACTCCTGGGCTAAGAGATCCTCCCACCTAGGCCACCCAAAGTATTGGGATTATAGGGCATGGGCCATGACACCCTACAGATAAATCTTATTTAGTGTGGCCTGAGAGGAAGAGACATTATGACACCTGAGAGGTGAGAGGGACTGCCTGTGTGGGCACCAAACAGCCGGGCTACAGCCATCAGGAGAGGCTCTGTCCTGCCCTCTCATCTCCACTGCTGATCCCTGCAGTGAGTCCTTCTGCAGAAAGCTCAGTCGGGCTTCTTTAATCCCTGCACTTTCATTCCGGGAAACTCCTTCCCCTTCCTTCCAGACAACTTGAGTTATGTGCTCACTGCAGAATCAATGCTGTCGCCTCTGGTGGTCAGGTTTGATGTCAGCCTGTCTGTCCCTCATGTCTTCCCACTCTGGGGGCCTGTGGCAGCGGGTCTAACACCTGAGGATGCTGTCTGGGAAGGCGCGTTGCCCTTTCAGCCCTCGTGCCGCCGCCAGGCGGGCACACACCAGCCACCCTGCACAAACAGGCTGTCACGGTCAAACTTTGCTCTGGGCGTTTGGGTTTAATCCTCTGACCTTGCCACCTTCTCCCAGCCTGCAAGGTTTAGTTTTGCTTTTAATCCGAATGCAAAGTGTTTGGAGATCACAAGGATCATGTGAAAAAGCAGGATGTCAGTGAGAGATTAAACCACCATCCAAACCCCGATCCAAAGCTTCCTCACCCACTTTCTGGTTGCTGGTTGTTCCTTTCTTAATTTCAGAGACAGGGTGGATGATTCGGAGGTGGATGTTTATTACGCAGTCCTTAGAGTTTTCCAGACTCTTTCTTGCTCTCCTGCTCCCCCTTTCCCTGTGCGTTTGTCCTGCTGACGATTTCTCTGAAATTGGCATGTTTGCATGATAGAGTGCTCTCCAGCCCTCCCCACTCCCAGTCAGGCCTGGATCCGAGTCCTGGCGGTGCCACATTGCTGCTGTGTGACTTTAGGCAAGGTGACCTCCAAGCACTGGCATCTGAAGATGGAGATTGGGAGTCACACCACCACTTCAGAAGGTTGAGAGGATTCAATGAGACCATGGTTACCCATCACACAGCCCAGGTCCTGGCACCATCATCATTGCTGTCTATGTGGTTGATATTATCGTTGGTGAAATTATTGAACTCTCCTGCAGAAAATTAGCAAGTAGAGGCTAGGTGCAGTGGCTTACTCCTGTAATTCCAGCACTTTGGGAGGCCAGGGCAGGAGGATTCTTTGAGCCTAGCAATTTGAAAACAGGTTGAGCAACATAGTGAGACTCTGTCTCTACAAAAAAACAAAAATTAGCAGGGCACGGTGGTATGCACCTGTAGTCCTGGCTCCTCAGGAGGCTGTGGTGGGAGGAGCACTTGAGTGTGGGAGGTTGAGGCTGCAGGGATCTCGCCACTAGACTCCAGCCTGGGCAACAGAGCAAGACCCTGTCTCAAAAAAAAGGGACTGGGCATGGTTGCTCATGCCTGTTATCACAGCACTTTGGGAGGCCATGATGGGAGGATCACTTGAGGCCAGGAGTTCGAGACCAGCCTTGTCAACACAGAGACTCCCATCTCTATTAAAAAAATAAATAAATAAATAAAGGCCGGGCACAGTGGCTCAACGCCTGTAATCCCAGCACTTTGGGAGGCTGAGGCAGGTGGATCACAAGGTCAAGAGTTTGAGACTATCCTGACCAACATGGTGAAACCCCGACTCTACTAAAAATACAAAAATTAGGCGTGATGGCACGCACCTGTAATCCCAGCTACTCAGGAGGCTGAGGCAGAAGAATCACTTGAACCTAGGAGGCAGAGGTTGCAGTGAGCCGAGATTGCCCCCACTGCACTCCAGCCTGGGCAACAGAGCAAGACTCCATCTCAAAAAGAAAAAAAAAAAAAGAAAAAAAGAAAAGAAAAGAAAAAGGAAAAAGATTAAAAAAGATTAGCAGGTAGAGAGAAAGATAGCCTCCTAAATAGGCTGCTAATGAGGATGAATTTGAACATCTGAACAGACTCAAAGCTGCTGCTGGTTGGAAAAATGTTTAGGCCCAGGCTGGAGCTGTTTATTATTATGTGTTTTAATAAGGTATTTAGTGCCTCATCATTGTTCATAATCACCCATCTTCTTTTCCTTCTTCATACCTGAAGACTGGAACCTGCATTTGTCTTTTGTCAATGACTTTGCCTAGAAGTCCTGTACCCACCTTGTACCTTCAGTTTTGAGCTGTCCAGAAAGACAGGGAATCATGGACTATGGGACACTCAACTATGCCAAGCATACTACATTACTCAACTGTGCCAAGCATACTACAGTATGACTTCATTAGGTCTTCACCACAAACCCACGTGGTGTTGTGATTGTCACTATTTTATTAATAGGGACATGGAGGCTCGGAGAGATTAAGTAACTTTCCTAAGGCCACACAGCTTGTGATGGGCCTATACTGATCCCCAGGTGAATCCAACAGCAAAGCCCAGGCCCTCACTCCATTCCACTGCTTCCTGCTCATTCCTCAAAAAGTGCCCCTTATCACCTGAGGTCAGGAGTTAGAGACTAGCCTGGCCAACATGGCAAAATCCCATCTCTACTAAATACACAAAAATTAGCTGGGCATGGTGGTGCACCCCTGTAATCCCAGCTCCTTGGGAGGCTGAGGCAGGAGAATTGCTTGAACCCGGGAGGCAGGTGTTGCAGTGAGCCGAGATTGCGCCACTGCACTCCAGCCTGGGTGACACAGCTGGACTCTATCTCGAAAAAAAAAAAAAAAAAAACACATGCCCTTAATACAGATATAAAGGCCAAGTTTTGTGACATGAGGTAGGTTTGGGCCCCAGCCAGAAAAGGTCTCACTACTCTGGAGCCAGGGTTCTGGGAGAGGTATAATCTCTTATACCTGTATTAAGGGGGCTCTTCTTGAGGAATGAGATCTAACAGGCTTATACCTCAATACAGGCTTATAACTTTATTAAGGGGGCTCTTCTTGAGGAATGAGATCTAACAGGCTTATACCTCAATACAGGCTTATACCTGCACTAAGTTGGACCTGTATCATTAGATCCCATTCCACCTTCATCTTACATCAGAACATTTATAACAAATTAACAGATGAAGCTCACTTCTGCATGTTTTCTTTTTTATAAAACATCTCTCAACAAATTCCTCTCAGATCTTTTTTTTTTAAGATGGGATCTTGCTATGTTGCCCTGGCTGGACTTGAACTCTTGGGCTCAAGTGATCCTCCCGCCTCAGATGCTGAGTAACTCGGACTACAGGAGCACACCACTAGGCCCTCCTCTTAGATCTTACACTCTTCTCACTTTCTTGGGAGTTATCTTCTCAACTGGCCCACCTTAGCATTCCTTTTTTGGCCAGGTCACAGCACCCTCTGCTAGGGAAGACAGCCACAGTCTAGTCCGTGGCAAGGTAATTTCTGGCTGTTCTTGCTCAGACATAGAAACCCTCCTTGGTGCACACAACTCCTTCCAGTAGCATCCCCCTCCATAAATCACTTCAAAACTGTGTGTGCGTGGCAGGGAGAGGTTGCTGCATCTCCAAAAGGGGACAGCAGTTGCTAGTTACTCAGCTCCTTAAATATTTTGTAAGAAAGGATCTAGGAGAAGTACAAGAGCAGCCCCTGCATTTTTCAGATGGGAAAAGGGCAACTAAGGGCAGAAGGGATTGAAGAGGTCATGGTAAAAGGGAATAGAAGAAAGAGGCAAAATTACATACAGGAGATGCGGAGGCAAGACCCACACCCAGGATAGGCAAATGCAGCTCGGTTCAGGACAGCTTCCTGCGGCTTGAGTATCCACTCGTGCCAGGCAGGGTTTTGAGATGTGAGGTGGGTTTGGGCCTCAGCCAGAAAAGGCCTCACTACTTGGAGCCAGGATTCTATGAGGGGGGCTCAACCCTAGGCCTAGAGGCAGGGAGAAGGTCAGATGAACAAGCCCATCCCTCACACACCCCACACAGGGCATGAACTCAGGGATCTCTACCCTGGGAAGACCAGGATCTCCTGGGTGCTTGCTCCATTTAGACAGTAGGGCTTCTTCTCTATTTTTTCTTTTCCTTTTTTTTTTTTTTGAGATAGAGTCTTACTCTGTTGCCCAGGCTGGAGTGCAGTGGTGTGATCTTAGCTCACTGCAATCTCCACCTCCTGGGTTCAAGCAATTCTCCTGCCTCAGCCTCCCAAGTAGCTGGGATTACAGGCGCCTGCCACCACACCCAGCTAATTTTTGTATTATTAGTAGAGATGGGGTTTCACCATGTTGGCCAAGTTGGTCTCGAATTCCTGACCTCAGGTGATCTGCCCACCTCAGCCTCCCAAAGAGCTGGGATTACAGGCGTGAGCCACTGTGCTCGGCTTCTTCTTTTTCGTTTTCCTTATTTTTTTTTGAGATGGAGTCTCACTCTGTTGCCAGGCTGGAGTGCAGTGGTGCAATCTTGGCTGACTGCAACCTCCGCCTCCTGGGTTCAAGAGATTCTCCTGCCTCAGCCTCCCAAGTAGCTGGGACTATAGGCACGCACCACCATGCCCAGCTAATTTTTGTATTTTTAGTAGAGACGGGGTTTCACCATGTTGGCCAGGATGGTCTCAATCTCTTGACCTCATGATCCACCGTCTCGATCTCCCAAAGTGCTGGGATTATAGGCATGAGCCACCGTGCCTGGCCTCTTTTCTTTTCTTTTTTTTTCCCAAAAGCAATTTACCATGGGATGGGCTTCTTCTCTAGAAGTTGGAATTTAATCCTTTTGAGGCCAAGACATCTGTATTTTATTTATTTATTTATTTTATGTTTTGAGACAGAGTCTCACTCTGTTGCCCAGGCTGGAATGCAGTGGCGTGTGATCTTGGCTCCCTGCAACCTCCACCTCCAGAGTTCAAGTGATTCTTGTGCCTCAGCCTGCCAAGTAGCTGGAATTACAGGCGTATGCCACCACGCCTGGCTAATTTTTGTATTTTTAGTAGAGACAGGGTTTGGCCATGTTGGCGGAGCTGGTCTCAAACTCCTGGCCTCAAGGGATCTGCTTGCCTCAACCCTCAAAGTGGGATTGCAGGTGTGAGCCACTGTGCAGGGCTGAAATCTATGTTTTAATGAGAGCCCCTGAAGGTTCTGAAATGGAAGATCCACAGATTACCTTTGGAGAAACACTAACCTAGAGTGAATGGGCACAGCTTAAAGAAACTTTAATTCCGTCCGTGGCTACCAGGGCCCCTAAACAATGGGTCAGTCACAGCCTTTGTCCGTCACTGCGGGGACCTCCTGCTCCTGTTGTTTGGGGGTTGATGAGCTCATATCGTGAGCTGGTCGCTTGCCCAGATGGACAGAGCAAGGTGGAGAAGGCCAGAGTGTGAAGGGCCGACCTTGGTACGGGGACAGCAGCTGCCTGAGAAACAGCCCCTCCCTTCTAGTCCTGAGAGTAGCAGCAGGAAGCCCTGGCTTGCAGACCTAAGCTGGGGCTCCAGCTGTGATTCTTCCACTTCTCTCCCCAAGCCTTGATGTCCTTATCTGTGCAATGTGTCAGCATATATTTGTAGAGGATTCCACAAAGAGGTGTCTGTGGGTTGGGCATGGTGGCTCACACCAGTAATCCCCACACTTTGGGAGGCCAAGGTAGGAGAATTACTTGAGCCCAGGAGTTAGAGGCCAGCCTGGGCAACATAGTGAGATCCCATCTCTAAAAAAAAAAAATAAGGCCAGGCGCGGTGGCTCACGCCTGTAATCCCAGCACTTTGGGAGGCTGAGGCGGGCGGATCACAAGGTCAGGAGATCAAGACTATCCTGGCTAACATGGTGAAACCCCGTCTCTACTAAAAATACAAAAAGTTAGCTGGGTGTGGTGGAGGGCGTCTGTAGTCCCAGCTACTCGAGAGGCTGGCACAGGAGACTCCAGCCTGGGCAACAGAGCAAGAATCTGTCTAAAAAATAAATAAATAAATAAATAACAATTAAAAATAAAAAGAAGCATCTGTGGAAGCAAGTGTCAGGCACTGTATCCGACACATTTGACGGGGGGAGATAGAGGATCCCAGTAACAATGACGGATGCTTCAGGCTCAGCACCCTGCATTTTACACGGATGAACTCATGCAATTCTCACAGCAACCCCAAAACACAGCTACTATTTTTGTTATTTTTGATACGGAGTCTCACTCTGTTGCCCAGGCTGGAGTGCAGTGGTGCAATCTTGGCTCACTGCAACCTCCACCTTCCGGGTTCTAGCGATTCTCCTGCCTCAGCCTCCTTAGTAGCTGGGACTACAGGCACTTGCCACCACGCCCAGCTGGTTTTTGTATTTTTTAGTAGGGACGGCATTTCACCATATTGGCCAGGCTGGTCTCGAACTCCTGACCTCGTGATCTGCCCACCTTGGCCTCCCAAAGTGCTGGGATTACAGGCGTGAGCCACCACACCTGGCCAGCAGCTACTATTTTTATCCACACTTTACTGTTCAGGAACCAGCACAGAGATGTGAGGCAGCTTGCCCAAGATCACAAAGCTAAGAGCCAGGCCATCTGTCCCTAAGGATTGTGTTCCTTACCAGTATGCTATTCTGACACTGGGGAGAGCTCTTTTCATTTCCTTTATTTTTTTCCTGCTCCCAGACTGTGTTTTGCAAGCATTTGTAAGCCACTGAAATCTTCTCTTCCAATGAAATCTTGTAAGGAAGTCTAAGGTGAAAACAGGTCCACAGGCGGGATTTAGGTTGAAGGGGGAGGGGTGCCGTGTGCCCCAGCCTGGTCCCTCCCCCTTCTCTTCCCTAGTCCAGCATCTGAAACCTGGAGGGGCTCCACAGGGTGCTGGCTGAAAAGTGGAACAGTCACATCATCTGAGCCATAACTAATTTCAGCTTCGGCTTAATGAATTCTTGGAATTTGGGGTAGAAACACGTGGTTTCTTCCTGACCTCAAGGCTGGGACCTTATCTGTCCACCTTGGTGTTGAATGCACACAGGCACACACACACACACACAGACACACACATACAGACACACACACAGAGACACACACATACGGACACACACAGGCATACACACAGAGACACATACACAGACACGCACAGAGACACACACACAGACACACAGACATACACACAGACATACACAGAGACATACACACAGAAACACACACAGAGACACAGACACACACACAGATGCGCATGCAGAAACACACAGAGACACACACACAAATACACACAGAGACACACAAGCAGACACACACACACAGAAACAGACACACACACACTCACACACACGCACAAACACACACACACAAACACACACACACACCGGCCTAATCCTCTGCTTTCCCCCTTGGGCTTCCCTCCCTTTCAGATGTAGCTTTGTGGGCCACCAATCACCTCCTTTTCTTATCCCTACCCCCTCCCTTCTGTCCATTCTCACCCTCGCTCTGTCCCTACAGAGCTGGCCAATGCTCCTTTCTGGCCCGTTGGGGCCAGAGTGAGCGAAGGAACGAGGCTTCCCCTCATGGAACCTCAGGCTGACCCCCACGCCAAGACTCATCAGCATCCTGCCCATCACACCCTTTTCATCTCAGGAGCTCCGTCAACAAGCAGCCTCATTAAAGTCCATTTTACAGATGGGGAAACTCATCACGGTAATGATGGTGAGAGTGGCCTTTCATCTATGGACCACAAAGGACTCTTTCCACACACTAATTAGAAGTCACAGAGCAGGACTCCCCCTGGTTTTGCCTTGTTGCAGTTCTGGAAGGAGGAGGCGCAGGAAGGAGGCTCAGGATCAGGACATTAGAAATGCGGACATAGGCCATTCCTCAACCTGGCTAGCTCAGGGGCGAGCATGTGCATTGCAACTGGATGGTTAGGCAGCTGGGAAGGGCCTTAGGAAGGGAGAAGCAGCCTGTAGACTATTCCTTGTAGTTTTGTTTGTTGTTTTGACAGAGTTTTGCTCCTCTTCCCCAGGCTGGAGTGCGATAGCGTGATCTTGGCTCACCCCAACCTCTGCCTCCCGGGTTCAAGTGATTCTCCTGCCTCAGCCTCCCGAGTAGCTGGGATTACAGGCACATGCCACCACGCCCAGCTAATTTTTTTATTTTTAGTAGAGATGGAGTTTCACCATGTTGGTCAGGCTGGTCTTGAACTCCTGACGTCATGATCCACCTGCCTCGGCCTCCCAAAGTGCTGGGATTACAGGCGTGAGCCACCACGCCTGGCCAACTATTCCTTGTAATCGTAATAATAGCAAGAGCTGCTGTGAGTGGACGCTGCCTGCAAGAATTGCACAGTTCCTGGCTAATGACAGGGATGGGGGGCAACTGTGGAGCACTTCCCAGCACAGGAGGCCGGGGCCATTGTCCATATCCTGCTATAGGCCTGACGCCACCCAGATGGGATCGATTTTAGAACTGGGCAGCAGCCATGGAAGGAAGATGGTACCCAGCTGTGGAAGGAAGATGGTGGTGTGACAATCAATGGGACCCACAGCACTTAGACCCAGGGAGCGTGCACAAGACAGGAGCTGAGTTTGCCTTCAAGGTTTTGAGCCCAGTTTTTCAGGAATCTGGAAAACAGGCATTCCTACATTATCCGTGTTGTAGCTGAACTTGGGAAGATTTTTGTTTTTATTTTTTATTTTTTTGAGACAAGGTCTGATTCTGTCATCCAGGCTCTGGAGTTCAGTGGTGTGATCACAGCTCACTGCAGTCTAGACCTCCTGGGCTCAAGCAATCCTCATGCCTCGGCCTCCCAAAGTGCTGGAGTTACAGGCATGAGCCACCACGCCCGGCACAGGGAGATTTGTACAAATGCTTGTGCTCAGGAACACCTCAGATTCTGATTCAATTGACCTGGAGTGGGGTTAGATGTGGCCTCTTACGTGACCCTAGGGGACAGCTGGAGCTGAGAATCGCCATTCTAAACCTGTTGATTCAAGGTGTGGCCCATGCATTGGCATCACCTAAAAACTCTTTAGAAGTGCGGATTCTCAGCCCCACTCAAGACCCACTGAGTCCAAATTTGCATCCTAACTTCTCAAACAATGTGCCTGCATCTTACCTGGAATCATGTTAACATACGGATTCAGATTCAGATTTAGCTCCTCCTAAACCCTAAATCTGAGATCTGTCCGTGGGCCCACTAGAAGGTCAGCATGCTAATAATGGATATTTCTACAGTGATTCAGAGCTTGCCAGACATTTGAAGTGGCCTAATTGCATTTTCCCTAACCCTCAACCTCATCCTGCTCTGCAAAGCAGGCTGGCCAGGCATCATAGCACCACGTTCATGGTTTTGTTTGACAAACTGGAGGCCGAGGCTCTCAAAGCGGCCTCTTTTCTGAAGACCCATAGCTAGTATTGTGGCAGGAGAATAGGGCCTGCAGGCAGGGAACATAAGGCTGATCCACTCTGGCTTAATCAAATGAAAGCACTTCAGCAATGATAGGAATGCGAAGGGCTTTGTAACCTCTCTTCATCCTCTCCATTTGTACCCTTTATACTTTGTAACTTCACATTCATCCTCTCTGTTACATAGATCACACGCAGGTAACATCGTCTCCATTTACATAGGGCGCATTCCTAGTGAACGACTCCATAACTTCACTTCATTCTCTTCGTTTACATAGAGCATACACCAAGTAACCAATGGGAAACCTCTAGAGTATTGAAACCCCAGAAAATTCTGTAACCGGGGCTCTTGAGCCCCTATGCTCAGGCCTGCTCCCACACTGTGGCGGGTACTTTCATTCTCAATGAATCCCTGCTTTTGCTTTCCTCGCTTCTCGCTTTGTTTGTGCATTTTGTCCTTTTTTTTGAGACGGTGGAGTCTTGCTCTGTCCCCTAGGCTGGAGTACAGTGGCGCGATCTTGGCTCACTGCAACCCCCGCCTCCCGGGTTCAAGTAATTCTCCTGCCTCAGCCTCCCGAGTAGCTGGCATTACAGGCGCACACCACCACGCCCAGCTAATTTTTGTATTTTTAGTAAGGACTGGGTTTCGGCATGTTGGCCAGGCTGGTCTCAAACTCCTGACTCAGGTGATCCACTCATCTCGGACTCCCAGAGTGCTGGGATTACAGGCGTGAGCCACCATACCCGGCCGTTGCCCAATTCTTTGTTTGAGATGCCGAGACCTTCTACTAGTAACAGTATGGGTCCACTCAGGCCTTGCAATTCCAACTCTCTGGCACCAGATACCAGACCACACTAATCAGGGTCACCAGCCTCCCGTAAGTATTTGCTAGTTGAATGACAGCTTACCACACTCCGTGAAGGGGAAAGATGATTAGCATGTGACTTGTGGGAGGGGAGGAAAGTGGTCCTGGATCAGTAAATCCCAACCTTGGCTACACAATGGAATCTTGTAGGGATCTTTAAAAAAGTACTGAAGACTGTGTTCCAGCCCTAAGGATTCGGTTTTAACTGAAATAGATGTGGCCTGTGCTTTGAGACTTTTTTATTTTTTGAGACAGAGTCTTGCTCTGTTGCTCAGGCTGGAATGCAGTGGCACGATCTTGGCTCACTGTAACCTCCACCTCCCGGGTTCAAGCAATTCTCCTGCCTCAGCCTCCCAAGTAGCTGGGACTACCGGCGCCTGCCACCATGCCGGGCTAATTTTTGTATCTTTAGTAGAGACTGGGTTTCACCTTGTTGGTCAGGTTGGTCTCGAACTCCTGACCTCAGGTGATCCACCCACATTGGCCTCCCAAAGTGCTGGGATTACAGGTATGAACCACCATGACTGACCGCTTTGAGACTTTTTTTTTTTCTTTTGAGACGGAGTCTTGCTCTGTTACCCAGGCTGGAGTGCAGTGGAGCGATCTCGGCTCACTGCAAGCTCCGCCTCCCGGGTTCACTCCATTCTCCTGCCTCAGCCTCTCCGAGTAGCTGGGACTACAGGTGCCCGCCACCACGCCCGGCTTATTTTTTGTATTTTTTAGTAGAGACGGGGTTTCACCGTGGTCTCGAACTCCTGACCTCGTGATCCGCCTGCCTTGGCCTCCCAAAGTGCTGGGATTACAAGAGTGAGCCACCGCGCCCGGCCTGCTTTGAGACTTTTTAAAAGTCACGCGGGTGATTCTAATGTGCAGCGGAGGCCAGCAACCTCTTCCTGTCTCCTGCCCCAAACGACACAGTCTTGTCCTCTGAGTGGAGATAGCCTTCTCTTTTTTTTTTCTTTCTTTTTTTTTTTTTAGACAGAGTCTCGCTCTGTCACCCACCCAGCCTGGAGTGCAATGGCGTGATCTCGGCTCACTGCAACCTCTGTCTCCAGGGTTCAAGCGATTCTCCCACCTCAGCCTCCCAAGTAGCTGGGACTACAGGCACGCACCACCATGCCCAGCTAATTTTTTGTATTTTAGTAGAGATGGGGTTTTATCATGTTGCCCAGGCTGATCTCAAACTCCTGAGCTCAGGCAATCTGCCCTCCTAGGCCCTGCCAAAGTGCTAGGATTACAGGTGTGAGCCACTGCACCTGGCCATTTTTTTTTTTTTTTTTTTTGAGACAGAATCTTGTTCTGTCGCCCAGGCTGGAGTGCAGTGGTGCGATCTTGACTCACTGCAACTTCCACCTCCTGGCTTCAAGCGATTTTCCTGCCTCAGTCTCCCGAGTAGCTGGTATTACAAGCGTGTGCCACCACACAACTGTAATCCCAGGTAGAGACGGGGTTTTGCCATGTTGGCCATTCTGGTCTTGAACTCCTGACCTCAAGTGATCTGCCCGCCTTGGCCTCCCAAAGTGTTGGAATTACAGGCATGAGCCACCTCGTCTGGCCAGGAGACAGCCTCTGGCTGCTCAAATGCATCCTCCCAAGCCCTGGAATTCCCTGGGGTTGGCGTATAATCCCTGGGTAGCCTTGCACTGGGAATGCCTGCTGGGATCCCAACCTTCAACTTCATTTAGGGTTGCCACATACAGCCAAAAAAATAAAAGAAGAAGAAGAAGAAAAGGACATCCAATTTAAATTTGAATTGCAGATGAACAATGACAAGTAATTATTTTGGTATAAGTATGCTCCATTGCAATACATGTGGCATTTTCATACTTGAAATCTGTTGTTTGTCTGAAATTCAAATTTAACTGGTTGTGCTATATTTTTATCAAGTAACCCAAATTCTCATTCCCAGCGAGTGACCAGGTTATCTGGCGCGAGGGTATCTGGATGTAGCGTAGGTCACCCAGCTTCATTAGGTGCAGCTGCCAAGAAGAATTGGTTTTCAGGTTCCTTTGTTAAAACTCCCCCAGTTGGACAGACACAACACCCTCCTTGTCTCCTTGGCTACAGAGTCGATTTTCCATGAATACATCTCATGGGAATGAGCAAACCGGTTTCTCCTCTTCCTGGCACCAGACAGTGTACACCAATAACGTAGCCCAGCTAGAATCTGGGAGCCTAGAATTCGAACATGGAAAGATTTTTTTCCTGGTGCCACATAATTTAAGCCAAAAAGCTATACATAACATTTGGTAGAAATGTTACTGCTAGCACATTCTGAGAAGGTTGGTGGTAGGTGATTTTGACTTAGATACGCAGCTGGTGTTCACACTGAATGCACGCAACAAATGTGATCTATTGATAATAAAAATAGTAGCTGCTGAGTGAGGTCAGCATGATGGCAATCTAAAATGCAGGGGCATAAATTAGTATAAATTGCTGTTCACTCACTAATTCATTCAAAAGTGATTTCTGGCCAGGTGCAGTGGCTCACACCTGTAATCCCAGCACTTGGGGAGCCGAGGCGGGCAGATCACTTGAGGTCAAGAGTTCGAGACCAACCTGGCCAAAACGGTGAAACCCTGTCTCTACGAAAAATACAAAAATTAGCCTGGTGTAGTGGCGCATATCTGTAATCCCAGCTACTTGGGAGGCTGAGGTGGGAGAATCACTTGAACCCGGGAGGTGAAGGTTGCAGTGAGCTGAAACTGTGCCACTGCACTCCAGCCTGGGTGATAGAGCGAGACTCCATCTCAGAATAAATGAATAAATAAATAAATAAATAAGTGATTTCTTGTCCACCTATTATGTGACAGGCATTGGGCAAAAAAGATGCACCCCTGCCCTCAAATTGTTCCATTCAATCTCTTTAGGAGAGACAGATGAGTGAAGGCAATTATAATGCAACATGATGAGTGCTTTGATGAGGGTAACTACGAGGTGCTATGGGGACCCTTGGAGGGTATTTACCCAGGAGTGAAGGTCAGGAAGGTGTCTCTAGAGGAAGACCTGAAGCATGAGTGCGAACTAGTGCAGTGAAGCAAGTGGGAGGAACGGAGAGAACTCCAGGCAGAGGAAATAGCACATGGCAAAGCAGGGGGAAGAGAAAGAACATGACACCTTCAGGACGCTGCAAGTTGTGGGGTGCAGCTGGAGGGTAAGCGGTTGGGGAGCTGAGCAGGGACCAACGAGGACATTGGTAAGCCTGCAGTTTGAAGCAAAGGAAAGCCTCATGGAAGGTGTTTAAGCAGAAGAGTATGAATCAGATTTGTCCTGGCTAGAGTATGGAGGATGAATTGCAAGGGGCAAGACTAAAGTCAGAAAGACAAGTTGAAGGCTGGTCTAGGCATCCATGGGAGAGATGATGATAGACCTGCCTAGGTAGTGACAAAGGGGTGGAGAGAAGTGCATAAGCTGAAGAGGCATTGTGGAGGGGGATCTGCGGGACTTGGAGCATTCATAGGATGTGAGGCGTGAGGGAGGGTTAGTGTCTGGACGGCTCCCAGGGTAGGAGACGGATTTGGCAGTGTAGATGACCAGGTTAGGAGATGTGACCCAAGCTGGCACCTGAGCTCCAAGCTTGAAGACCCAACTTACCTCTTCTCCATCCTCATGGACAGCTAATAGGCTTTTCCAATTGGATTTGGCTACAGGGGAGGAAAAAACTTTTTCTTCTACCCTTGGGCAGGCACGGTGGCTCATGCCTGTAATTCCAGTACTGTGGGAGGCTGAGGCAGCCAGATTGTCTGAGCTCAGGAATTGAGACTAGCCTGGGCAACATAGTGAAACCTCATCTCTACTTTTTTATTAAATAACAAAGAAATTTTAAAAAATTTTCTTTTACCCTCTTAGGTCAGTGACAAGGGCTCTGCAAATTAAACAAATGACAGATTAACAGAAAAAAGGCATGTTCATTTTATTTGATGTTAATATTTTAATTTTTACATGTACATGGGGATCTCATAGAAAAAGAAGTAAAACTCTAAAGAAGCAGTTAGGTCTGAGAGCTTATATAGTAACAAAGAGCGTTACATTTATAGAGAAGTGAAAAGACAAAGGAAAAGGGTGTGGCCTTCTAGGGAAGGTAATTCTGGGAAGGTAAATATATGGGGGAAAGAAGGCCGTGTGAGGTGGCTCACGCCTGTAGTCCCAGTTCTTTGGGAGGCCAAGGCGGGCGGATCACTTGAGGTCAGGAGTTTGAGACCAGCCTGGCCAACATAATAAAACCCTGTCTCAACTGAAAATACAAAAATTAGCCGGGCATGGTGGTGCGCGCCTATAATCCCAGCTACTCAGGAGGCTGAGGCAGGAGAATTGCTTGAACCTGGAGGGCAGAGGTTGCAGTGGGCCAAAATCCTGCCACTGCACTCCAGCCTGGGTGACAGAGCGAGACTCTGTCTCAAAAAAACAAAAAGAAGTTGTTTTCTCTTCCTGGATTGGAGAGGGGAGGGGGAAACCTTCACAATAGGAAATGTATGCCCAGCTTTTAGACAGAAAGGAGGGTAGTAGAGAGCTTTTCCTGTGTCTGCTGTTTCTCAACTGCCATCATCTCAAAATAATCTTCATGCCAAAGTGGCATATTTTGGGTGGCATATTTTGGAGAAGTATATTTTGGGGTGGCATATTTTGGAGAAGTATATTTTGGGGTGGCATATTTTGGAGAGGCATATTCTGATCCTCTTTATGGCCAATATGGAAGTCTTGGTCTCATCCTTCTCTCTCCCTTCTGGATCCCTCTCTTCTGTCCCTCTTTCCTTTAATTCCAGTTCTGCTCCCATCAATTTGACCTCAGGTGGGTCATTCAAACCCCTGGGCCTTTCTGCATCAGTGAAATGGAGGCACCAGTGAATTCCTGTACCTCATCTGCAAGGAATCTTCCTGTTTTAAAGTTTCAAGACTTGGGCCTTTGAGCAAGCAGAATGTAATAGTTATGAAGGGGGACTTTCAAATCTAACCACCAGGATTTTATCCCAGCTCTACTGATGCTAAGCCTTTAATCTAAAGCAAGTCACATCAACTCTCCAAAGTTTCAGTTCCCAATATAAATTAGGAACAATCATAATACTTTCCAAATACAGTTATTGGGGGGAGATAATTTATTTAGTATAGTGCCTGACACAGAGTAAGCTCCCAATATATATTAGCTATTAAAATATAATATAGGTAGGCCAGGCATGGTGGCTCGTGCCTGTAGTCCCGGCACTTTGGGAGGCTGAGGTGGGTGGATCACGAGGTCAGGAGATCGAGACCATCCTGGCCAAAATGATGAAACCCCATCTCTACTAAAATACAAAAAATTAGCTGGGCATGGTGGCATGTGCCTGTAGTCCCAGCTACTCAGGAGGCTGAGGCAGAAGAATCGCTGGAACCTGGGAGGCAGAGGTTGCAGTGAGCTGAGATCATGCCTCTTCACTCCAGCCTGGTGACAGAGCAAGACTCTGTCTCAAAAAAAAAAAAAAAAAGAAAAGAAAAGAAAAAGAAAATATAATATAGGTAATGATATCACTATAGCCATTATTGTTATTCATGCACTAGCAAATGTTGTGAGCAGATAAGTGAACATAATAATAGCTAACACTTATTGAGCCCCTGCAATGTGCCAGGATTTTTTCTGCATTTTACATAATTCATTTATTATTTGCACAACTCCTTGAGGGGGGCCTATAATTAGCTCCATTTAATATATCAAGAAACCTGAGCACAGTAAAGTTAAGTGACTCGCCCAAGGTGATATAACTAAGAAATGGCAGAGCCAGGCCTTGGAACTCAGGAAGTCTGGCTTTGAGGACCATACCTGCGGTTACTATGTGTCACACGAACCTATCAGAATACACATTTTCAGGCCAGGCACAGTGGCTCATGCCTGTAATCTCAGCACTTTGGGAGGCAGAGGCAGGCTGATCACCTGTGGTCAGGAGTTTGAGATAAGCCTGGTTAACATGGTGAAACCCCATGTCTACTAAAAATACAAAAATTAGGGCCTGGCATGTTGGCTCACACCTGTAATCCCAGCACTTTGGGAGGCTGACGCAGGTGGATTGCTTGAGGTCTGGAGTTTGAGATCAGCCTGGCCAACATGGTGTATTGGGGGAACCCACCCCCAATATTTCAATGTAGGTTCTTTCTATTTTCCCTAAGTGTTGGCTGGCTGAGAAATAAAGAGAAAGAGTACAAAGAGAGGAATTTTACAGCTGGACCTCCATGGGTGACATCACACATCAGTAGGTTCGTGATGCCCACGTGAGCTGCAAAACCAGCTGGTTTTTATTAAGGACTTCCAAAAGGGAAGGAGTGTACAAACAGGGAGTAGGTCACAAAGATCACATGCTTCTGAGGTCAATAAAGATCACAAGGCAAAGGGCAAAGCAAAGATCACAAGGCAAAGGGCGAAATCAAAAACTCCTGATAAGGGTCTATGTTCAGCTGTGCATGTATTGTCTTGATAAACAGGGTTCGAGAGCAGAGAACCAGTCTGACCTCAAATTTACCAGGGCTGGGGTTTCCCAATCCTAGTAAACCTGAGGGTACTGCAGGAGACCAGGGTGTATCTCAGTCCTTATCTCAACCGCATAGGACAGACACTTCCAGAAGGGCCATTTATAGACCTCCCTCCAGGAATGCAATTCTTTTCCTAGGGTCTTAATATTATATTCCTTGCTAGGAAAAGAATTTAGTGATATCTCTCCTACTTGCACATCCATTTATAGGCTCTCTGCAAGAAGAAAAATATGGCTCTTTTTGCCAGACCCCACAGGCAGTCAGACCTTATGGTTGTCTTTCCTTGTTCCCTAAAATCACTGTTATTCTGTTCATTTTCAAGGTGCACTGATTTCATATTGTTCAAACATACATGTTTTACAATCAATTTGTTCAGTTAACGCAATCATCACAGGGTCCTGAGGTGATGTACATCCTCAGCTTATGAAGATAACAGGATTAAGAGATTAAAGTAAGACAGGCATAAGAAATTATGAGTATTATTAGGGAAGTGATAAATATCTATGAAATCTTCACAATTTATGTTTCCTCTGCCTCTGCTCCAGCCGGTCCCTCTGTTCAGGGTCCCTGACTTCCCATAACAGTGGTGAAATCCTGTCTCTACAAAAATACAAAAATTACCTGGGTGTGGTGGTGGGCCCCTGTAATCCCAGCTACTAGGGAGGCTGAGGCAGGAGAATTTGTTGAACCCAAGAGGTTGCAGCGAGCCGAGATTGGGCTCATTCACTGCATTCAATCCAGCCTGGGTGACTGAGTGAGGCTCCATCTCAAAAAACAAACAAACAAACAAACAAACAAACAAACAAACACACACACACATTTTCAGCGTTTTATTCTCAGTCTCTGCTCATTCCTTTGCAATGTCCCATGAATCTCCTCATTCAGGAAAATAGACTTAACATCCATGTAGCTTAGATTATTTTTTCCACCAATAACTCTAAATGGGCCAGGTGCAGTGGCTCACAGCTGTAATCCCAGCACTTTGGGAGGCTGAGGCAGGAGGATTACTTGAACCCAGAGTTCAACACCAATCTGGGCAACATATGAGACTCTGTCTCTACAAAAAATTTAAAAATTAACCTGGCATTGTGGTGCATGTCTATAATCCCAGCTTCTTTGGAGGCTGAGGTGGGAAGATTTCTGGAGCCCAGGAGGTCGAGGGTGTAGTGAGGCTGGGTAACAGAGCAAGACCCTGTCTCAAAAAAAAAAAAAGAAAAGAAAACTTTAAGTAACCTAAATCTGTGCTACTCAAATTGTGTTCCATGGTCTATCACTTCTGTAGCAGTAATATGTTTTTGGTTTTTTATTGACTTTTTGGGGGGCAGGGCTTTCTGGCAAATGCCAGAAAGCCTGCTGTATAAATTCCAAAAGAGCTAGCTATAACACCGTTTGTTTGTTTGTTTCTTTTTTCTTTTTTTTTGAGATGGAGTTTGTCTCTGTCGCCCAGGCTGGAGTGCAACGGTGTGATCTCGGCTCACTGTAACCTCCAGCTCCCAGGTTCAAGCAAATCTCCTGCCTCAGCCTCCTGAGTAGCTGGGACTACAGGCTAGTGCCACCACACCCAGCTAATTTTTGTATTTTTAGTAAAGACAGGGTTTCACCATGTTGGCCAGGCTGGTCTCCAACTCCTGGCCTCAGGTGATCCGCCTGCCTTGGCCTCCCAAAGTGCTGGGATTACAGGCGTGAGCCACCACACCCGGCCTGTCAGACTTTTTTTTTTTTTTTGGTAGTTGTTGTTGTTGTTGTCATTGTTTTGAGATGGAGTCTCACTCTGTCTCCCAGGCTGGAGTGCAGTGGTGCAATCTCGGCTCACTGCAACTTCCACCATCCAGGTTGAAGTGATTCTCCTGCCTCAGCCTCCCAAGTAGATGGGACTACAGGTGTGTGCCACCACATCCGGCTAATTTTTGTACTTTTTGTAGAGACGGGGTTTCACCACACTGGGCAGGCTGGTTTCAGACTCCTGACCTCATGTAATCCACCCACCTCAGCCTCCCAAAAGTGCTGGGATTACAGGTGTGAGCCACCATGCCCATCCTGTTTTCGTTTGTTTGAGACAGGATCTCTTTGTCACTGAAGCTGGAATGCAGTGGCACAATCTCAGCTCACTGCAGACTCAACCTCCTGGGCTCAAGCAGTCCTCCCACTTCAGACCCCCAAGTAGCTGAAACTACAAGTGTGTGCCACCACACCTGGCTAATTTTTTGTATTTTTTTGTAGAGATGGGGTTTCACCACATTGCCCAGGCTGGTCTCAAACTCCTCAGCTCAAGCGATCCGTCTGCCTCAGCCTCCCATAGTGCTTAGGATTACAGGCCTGAGCCACTGTGCCCTGCCAGCAGTAACATGTTAGTAGAAGCTATGCTGGCCAGGAGTGGTGGCTCATGCCTAGAGTATCAATGCCTTGGAAGGCCGAGTTGGGAGGATCACTTGAGGCCAGGAGTTTGAGACCCAGCCTGGACATCAGAGCAAGACCCTGTCTCTACAAAAAATAATTAAAAATAAAAAATTTATCCGGGCATGGTGATGTGCATTTGTAGTCCTAGCTATTCAGGAAGCTGAGGCAGGAGGATCACTTGAGCCTAAGAGCTTGAAGCTACAGTGAGCTGTCATCACACCACTGAACTCCAGCCTGGGCAACAAAGAAAGACCCTATCTTAAAAAAAAAATGTGCCAGGCATGATGGCTCATACCTGCAATCCCAGCACTTTGGGAGGCCAAGGCTGGTGGATCACTTGAGGTTAGGAGTTCGAGACCAGCCTGGCCAACATGGAGAAACCCCGTTTCTACTAAAAATACAAAAATTAGCCAGGCATGGTGGTGCACGCCTATAAGCCCAGCTACTTGGGAGGCTGAGGCAGGAGAATCGCCTCCCAGGAGAACTCGGGAGACGGAGGTTGCAGCGAGCTGAGATTGCACCATTGCACTCCAGCCTGGGCGACAGAGCCAGACTCCATCTCAAAAAAAAAAAAAAAAAAAAAAGAGAAGTTATGCCCCCAAAGGGTACTGTGGCTACATGAGCTTGGAAAATAGTAGACTATGCAAAGTTTACTTGCTTAGTAAACTGCAAGACTTCTCAGACATTTTAAAGCACCCAGTGGACACTGTGAATCTCTGGATGGGAAATATAAAAAGCAGTGTTTCTCAAACCCATTGAACCATGGAACCCCCTGCCTACCTTTGTTTTCAACAGAGCATCTCATGGGACTTGTGTTCCCTGGAATATACTTCGGGAAATACTGACCTAGGTGCTAATGTTGAAACAAGCTAATAGAGAGGCTGGAGAAGAAGGGGAACAGGGCAATTATAATATATTTTTAAGTTTTTTGTAGAAGCAGGGTCTCACTATGTTGCCCAAGCTGGTCTGAGACTCCTGGCTCCAAATGATCTTCTGTCCTCAGCCTTCCAAAGTGCTTGGATTACAGACATGAGCCACCATGCCTGGCTGGGCAGGGCAATTAAAATCTATAGCCTGAGAGTAAAAGCCAGAAGTTTGAGTATCAAGTCAGAGCAACCGGAAACTTTATCTAACTTAAAGGTCACTGACAATGGCAAACTGGAACATAGATTTTGTTTGACCTCACTGTTTAAAAAAAAAAAAAAATGCGTGGGGCAGGGAGTGAGGCTGCAGGGAGATTTGTAGAAATGCTTGTGCTCAGGAACACCTCAGACTCCGATTCAATCAACCTGGAGTAGGATTAGATGTGGCCTCTTATGTGACCTTAGGGGACAGCTGGAGCTACGAATCACTGTTCTAAATCCTGGTGATTCAAGGTGTGGCCCATGGCCCACAGTGTTGGCATCACCTAAAAACTCCTTAGAAGTGCAGATTCTGGGCCAGGTGTGGTGGCTCATGCCTGTAATCCCAGCACTTTGAGAGGTTGAGGGGGGTGGATCACCTGAGGTCAGGAGTTCGAGACCAGCATGACCAACATGATGAAACGCCGTCTCTACTAAAAAAAAACAAAAATTAGCCGGGTGTGGTGGTGAGGGCCTGTAGTCCCAGCTACTCGGGAGGCTGAGGCAGAAGAATTGCTTCAACCTTGAAAGTGGAGGTTGCAGTGTGCTGAAATCTCACCATTGCACTCCAGCCTCAGTGACAGAGCGAGACTCCATCCCCCCCCAAAAAAAAGGAGAGTGAATTTTACCTAAATGTCCAATATCAGAGTATTTGATAACACTGGCCTCACATTTTCACATGGCAATAATTGGCTGCCCTGTTTAGACAAATTTCCTCAATTTGCCACAGTACCCATTGTACTCTATTGTATTATATTATATTATATTATATTATATTATATTATATTATATTATAGTTGGCCCACTTCTGTCACTTACGTTACATGTAAGTGGTTGAGTTTGTGACCCTCGGTCTAACTGCAAATTATAAACTTCTCAGAAGCTGGAGTAGTGGTCTAGATTCTATAACTACCACTCAGGCATTTATTTTTGTAACTTGTTTCTTTTTTTCTTTTTTTTTTTTTGAGACGGAGTCTCGCTCCGTCACCCAGGCTGGAGTGCAGTGGTGCAATCTCGGCTCACTGCAAGCTCCGCCTCCCGGGTTCACGCCATTCTCCTGCCTCAGCCTCTCGGAGTAGCTGGGACTACAGGCGCCCGCCACCACGCCCGGCTAATTTTTTGTATTTTTAGTAGAGACGGGGTTTCACCGTGGTCTCGATCTCCTGACCTTGTGATCCGCCCGCCTCGGCCTCCCAAAGTGCTGGGATTACAAGCGTGAGCCACCGCGCCCGGCTGTTTCTTTTTTTCTGATTATAAAAGTTACTCATGCTGATTCTAGAAAACTTGGAAATACAAAAAAGTATGAAAAATAAAACAGTGACATGCATGGTAACCGCAATTTAGTGATGACTGTTTAACTTCTGTTATTTTTTTCATCTTTTTTTGCATCTAGTTATCTAAATTTTCATCATATTTTGGATCAGACTATATTTGCAGTTTGGTATTTTGCCTTATTTAGAAGACATTCTACCAGCTACTAAGTATGGCTTGTTCTGCCATATTGCAGTAGTTCAGTTTTCAAGAAAACTCATTTGATCAAAAATCACTTACAATGGAACTAGAGAGGTTATAGGCTAGAAAGTTTTAGACTCCCTCAAAAGGGGTATTCTTTTTATGCTGGAATGTCTATCCGAGAGTACTTTTTTTTATAGTTATAAGGGCACAGCTCTAAAAGTTAAACATAATTGGAGAATTCCAACATCATATGGTTTGAAAGTCACTCAAATAAAAAAAAAACAAACTAATGTCTAAGTGCATGTGAAAGGCTTGAATAATGTTATTTCATTAGATGAGAGAATTGAGGGTCAGGCATAGTGGCTCATTCCTGTAATCCCAGCACTTTGGGAGACGAAGATGGGCAAATCACTTGAGCTCCAGAGTTTGAGATCAGCCTGGGGAAGACAACAAAACCCTGTCTCTACAAAAAATACAAATGTAACCACAAGCAGTGGCATGCACCTGTTGTCCCAGCTACTTGGGAGGCTGAGGCAAGAGAATTGCTTGGGCCCGGGAGACAGAGGTTGCTTGTGTCCGAGAGCCGAGATCATGCCACTGCACTCCTGCTGGGGCAACCGGAGTGAAATCCTGTCTCCAAAAAAAAAAAGAGAGAATTGGAAAAAGCAAATTTTCTAAATCCTATTTAGAATTTAGAATTATAAATTCCTATTCATAATTTTATGTAATAAGTAAATGTAAAGGTTTGTATAACTAACTGATATAATAAAAGTATGGGCCAGGCGTGGTGGCTCATGCCTATAATTCCAGCACTTTGGGAGGCCGAGGAAGGCGGATCATTTGAGATCAGGAGTTGGAGACCAGCCTGGCCAACATGGTGAAACCTTGTCTCTACTAAAAATACAAAAATTAGCCAGGTGCGGTGGTGGGCGCCTGTAATTCTGGCTACTCAGGAGGCTGAGGCAGAGGAATCACTTGAAGGTGGAGGTGGAGGCTGTTGTGAGCCGAGATTGCGCCACTGCACTCCAGCCTGGGCAATAGAGTGAGACACCTTCTCAAAAAAAAAGAAAGAAAAGTATGAACAAACATTTGACTATTTCATCTATATGCCTAAAAGTTCATTTATTTTAATTAATTAATTAGTTTATTTATATTTGAGATGGAGTCTCACGCTGTCACCCAGGCTGGAGGGCAGTGGTGTGATCTAGGCTCACCACAACCTCCAACTCCCAGGTTCAAGCGATTCTCTGCCTCAGTCTCCCCAGTAGCTGGGATTACAGGTGCCCACCACCACGCCTGGCTAATTTTTGTATTTTTAGTGGAGACAGGGTTTCACCATCTTGGCCAGGCTGTTCTTGAACTCCTGACCTCGTGATCCACCCACCTCAGCCTCCTAAAGTGCCGGGATTACAGGCATGAGCCACCACGCCCAGCCTTATTTATTATTATTTTAGAAATGGGGTCTTACTCTGTTGTCCAGGGTGGAGTGCAGTGCCTTCCTCATAGCTCACTGCAGCCTGGAACTCGTGGGCTCAACTGATCCTCCCACCTCAGCCTCCCTCATGGGTGTGACTACAGGTGCAGGCCACCACTATTGGTTTTTATTTTTTATTTGTAGAGATGGGATCTTGCTATGTTGCCCAGGCTGGTCTCAATCTCCTGGCCTCAAGGGAGTCTCCCGCCTTGGCCTCCCAAAGTGCTGGAATTACAGTTTAATTTTTTTGTAAATTAAATTAAATTTTACTTTTCAGACAGATCTAGCTCTGTCCCTCAGGCTGGAGTGCAGTTGTACAAAATTACAGCTCATTGCAACCTCAACCACCTGGGTTCAAGCTATCTTCCTGCCTCAGCCTCCCGAGTAGGTGGGAGTCCAAACACATGCCACCATGCACAGCTAATTTTTCATTTTTTTTCTAGAGACAGGGATCTCACTATGTTGCCCAGGCTGGTCTTGAACTCCCAGGCTCAGAACTCCCAGGCTCAAGTGATCCCTCCACCTCAGCCTCCCAAAAGTTGGAGGTGTGAGCCACCACACCTGGCTCAAAACCTTTTTCATGAAGAAAAACACTGGAGATATTAGGAACATAAGTAGTCATTGTATTTAGTTTTTTTTTTTTTTTTGACAGAGTCTCACTCTGTCACCCACGCTGGAGTGCAATGGTGTGATCTCGGCTCACTGCAACATCTGCCTCCTGGGTTCAAGTGATTCTCATGCCTCAGCCTCCCAGGTAGCTGAGATTACAGGTGAGCACTGCAATGCCTGGCTAATTTTCATATTTTTAGCAGAGATGGGGTTTCACCATGTTGCCCAGACTGGTCTCAAACTCCTGGCCTCAAGCAGTCCGCCCGCCTCAGCCTCCCAAAGCGCTGGGATTATGGATGTCAGCCCCGGTGCCTGGCCTCGTATTTGGCACTTAATTTCAAATCATAGCATTCTAAAAGTGAGAGGGCTTTGGATGCCATCCCTGTAACTCTCTCCTTGAAATTGAAATCCCCTCTACAAATGACAGTAAGTTATTGTCCATTCTCCACCTGAAGTTCTCCTGCGATGGGAAACCCACTGCCCCAGAGGAGCAGTCCAGAGCTTCCTGACTAAAAAGTTCTTCCTCGCTGGGTGTGGTGGCTCACGCCTGTAATCCCAACACTTTGGGAGGCTGAGGCGGGTGGATCACCTGAGGTCAGGAGTTTGAGACCAGCTTGGACAACATGGTGAAACCCTGTCTCTACTAAAAATACAAAAATTAGCCAGGCGTGGTGGCACAAGCCTGTAATCCCAGCTACTTGGGAGGCTGAGGCAGGAGAATCACTTGAATCCAGGAGGCAGAGGTTGCAGTGAGCCGAGATCATACCATTGTATTCCTACCTGGGCGACAACAGTGAGACTCCATCTCAAAAACAAAAAGTTCTTCCTCACGTTGAAGCAAAGTGTCTTCTGCTGACTTCCACCTGGTTGCCCAATTCTGCTCTCCAACTCTGATTCTTGTCCATATGACAGGCTCTTCACTATTTCAAGAAAGTGATGACATTGCCAAGCAATCTTTTTTAAGCTAAGCATCTCTAATTTTTTCATGTTTCTGATATGTCATCGTTTCCAGATGTTTTCAGAAATTCAGAATGATTTTAGGATTACATGAAATTAAAAAGGAGTTAGATGAAAATAGCTCTGGATCTGAACAAGGAAAGGAAAGGAATCTTGCTCATAGTAGGAATAATTCATGTCATCTCAATTAATCCTCACAGCTGCACACTAAGGCCAACTGTTGGTGAAGTCTTACTGTCCTGCAAATGACAGAAAACCTAACTCAACCTGGCTTAAGCAAAACAAATATACACACTAATGAGGAGCTAAAAAGTCCCACAGTTGATCTCAGCCTTCAGTATAACTTGAGCACAGGGCCGGATGCGGTGGCTCACGCCTGTAATCCCAGCACTTTGGGAGGCCGAGGCAGGCAGATCACGAGGTCAGGAGATGGAGACCATCCTGGCTAACATGGTGAAACCCCATCTCTACTAAAAATACAAAAAATTAGCCGGGTGTGGTGGTGGGCGCCTGTGGTCCCAGCTACTCAGGAGGCTGAGGCAGGAGAATGGCGTGAACCTGGGAGGCGGAGCTTGCAGTGAGCCGAGATGGTGCCACTGCACTCCAGCCTGGGCCACAGAGCGAGACTCCGTCGCAAAAAAAAAAAAACAACTTGAGCAGGAACTTGTAGAGACCAAAGGAAATTTCCTCTTCACCCTTTGAAGATTTGCAGAAAAAAAAGAATGAACTCACAAAAGACAGATTAATTGGAGAAAAGGGATACAAATCTTTTTTTTTAATTAATTAATTAATTTTTTTTTGAGCCAGAGTTTCCACTCTCTCACCTAGGCTGGAGTGCAGTGGTGCGATCTTGGCTCACTGCAACTTCTGCCTCCTGGGTTCAAGTGATTCTTCTGCCTTAGCCCCCAAGTAGCTGAGATTACAGGCACATGCCACCACACCCGGCTAATTTTTATATTTTTAGTAGAGATGAGGTTTCACCATGTTGGCAAGGCTGGGCTCAAGCTCCTAGCCTCAAGTGATCTGCCCGCCTCGGCCTCCCAAAGTGTTGGGATTACAGCTGTGAGCCACGGCTCCCAGCCACAAATCTTAATATGTATTCGGGGAGAAACGGAGAGTGATTACCCAACTGCACAGTGGTTCAGAAGTTCATATACCATCCTGGTAAAATAGCTTATGGGAGGACTGGAAAAGAGGAAATCTATTGAGGGGATTACTAGGAAGAACGAGTGGATCAAGGAACAGAGAACTTGGACAAGCCAGGCACGGTGGCTCACACCTGTAATCCCAGCATTTTAGGAGGCTGAGGCGGGTGGATCACTTGAGGTCAGGAGTTTGAGACCAGCCTGGCCAACACGGCAAAACCCTGTCTCTACTAAAAATACAAAAGTTAGCCAGACGTGGTGGCACAAACCTGTAATCCCAGCTACTGGGGAGGCTGAGGCAGCAAGAATTGCTTGAACCCGGAAGGCGGAGGTTGCAGTGAGCTGAGATTGCACCATTGCACTCCAGCCTAGGGGTCAGAGTGAGACTGCATCTCAAAAAAAAAAAAAAAAAGAAAAAGAAAAAAGAAAAAAAACTTGGAGATTATCTTGGGAAAAGGTCTGTTCAGGTGTGGTTACATTCTTCTTGGTCTAACAGGGAGGGGAAAGAAAACACAATAGTTTTTTTGGCGGGTCTAGATTTCAGTCAGCTGAAGGAACTTCAATGTTAACCTGTGCTTTGTGAGGGATGGCTGGGGACGGGCAAGGTCAGAGAGGCCTTGAGGTTTCTTCAGTTTACCATGTTGAAGTGCCATATACTGGTTTCTGTGCTCCAGCAAACTCAAATGATGACACTAGGTTCTGGTTTCTGTCCACCTCTCAGCAATGTTATCTTCCGTATTGCCTTCATTCTTGGTCAAGACTGTGGTGGCGGCCGGGCGCGGTGGCTCACGCTTGTAATCCCAGCACTTTGGGAGGCCGAGGCGGGCGGATCACGAGTTCAGGAGATCAAGACCACAGTGAAACCCCGTCTCTACTAAAAATACAAAAAAATTAGCTGGGCGTGGTGGCGGGCGCCTGTAGTCCCAGCTACTCGGAGAGGCTGAGGCAGGCGAATGGCGTGAACCCGGGAGGCGGAGCTTGCAGTGAGCCGAGATCGGGCCACTGTACTCCAGCCTGGGTGACAGAGCAAGACTCCGTCTCAAAAAACAAACAAACAAACAAACAAACAAAAAACTGTGGTGGCTCCATGGCCTGGGGTAGTGGCTCATGCCTATAATCCCAGCACTTTGGGAGGCCAAGGCTGGAGGATCACTTGAGGTCAGGAGTTTGAGGTCAGCCAGGCCAATATGGTGAAACCCCATCTCTACTAAAAATACAAAGAATTATCTGGGCATGGTGGTGCATGCCTGTAATCCCAGCTACTTGGGAGACTGAGGTGGAAGGATGGCTTGAACCTGGGAGGTGGAGGTTGCAATGAGCAGAGATTGTGCCGCTGCACTCCAGCCTGGGTGACAGAGCGAGACTGTCTCAAAAAAAAAAAAAAAAAAATTAGCTGGGCATGGTGGCTTGCCTGTAGTCCAGCTACTTGGGAGGCAGAAGTGGGAGGATCACTTGAGCCAGGGAGGTTGAGCAGTGGAGTCTGTGGTGAGCTGTGAACACGCCACAGCACCACACTCCAGCCTGGGTGACAGAGCTGCTTTGTCTCCAAGAAAGCAACAAAAAGAAAATCACTTTATTGACTCCTGCAACTGTAGGCTCACATCCTCCCCAAGTTCAAGTACATCAGGGAAAAGCACTTGATATTCCAATAAAAGTTTCGTTGTATTGCACTGGCTCTGACTGCATGAAATGCCTGCCTGTGAACCAGTGATTTGGCCAGGGACATGGTAAGTCTTGCTGGCAGTCAGCGTCCTATATCACCTCTGAAGTTAAGGGCAGTGGTGCCACCATCCAAAATGTATGGACTACGAGTGGCAGAGGGGTGTTTCCCCAGAAGCAAATCCGGGTGCTGTTACCCAAAGAAAAGGAAACCAAACAAGCCATGTCCAGTTATTATCTTATTTATTTATTTATTTATTTTTTGAGATGGAGTTTCGCTCTTGTCGCCCAGGATGGAGTGCAATGGCATGATCTCGGTTCACTGCAACCTCTGCCTCCCTGGTTCAGGTGATTCTCCTGCCTCAGCCTCCCAAGTAACTGGGATTATAAATGCCCACCACCACGCCTGGCTAATTTTTTTTAATTTTTATTTTTAGTAGAGACAGAGTTTTACCATGTTGGCCAGGCTGGTCTGGAACTCCTGAACTCAGGTGATCCACCCACCATGGCCTCCCAAAGTGCTGAGATTACAGGCATGAGCCAGTGTACCCAGCCCAGTTATTATTTTAATTTCCCATTTAGATATAAAGGAATCAAAGCTCAGAGAGAGGAAACTGTTTGTCCAAGGTCATTCACTTAGAAAGAGGCAGAACTGGGCCGGGTGCAGTGGCTTACGCCTGTAATCCCAACACACTGGGAGGCCAAGGTGGGTGGATCACCTGGGTTCAGGAGTTCCAGACCAGCCTGGCCGACACTGCAAAACCCCATCTTTCCTAAAAATACAAAACTTAGCCGGGTGTGGTGGTGCATGCCTGTAATCCCAGCTGTTCGGGAAGGTGAGGCAGGAGAATTGCTTGAACCCAGGAGGTGGAGGTTGCAGTGAGCTGAGATCGCACCACTGCACTCCAGTGCGGGCAACACAACGATACGCCGTCTCAAAAAAAAAAAAAAAAAAAAAAAAAAATCCAAAAAACAAAACAAAGAAAGAGGCAGAACTGGGATTTATGCATGTTTGTCTGCAAAGCCATTCTTTTATCCTTCTTCCCACAGTGTCCAGGGAAGTTCTGCCAACTGGAACTGAACCATAGCAAGTGCATCTCCACTTTCCATGATTCAGTAGCTTTGAGTGACAAAGTAACTAATCTCCAGCCCTGGTTATTGAGAAACTCCTGAATTGTTTGCACTGAGCTGCCGGTTTCATCCAGAATTCCTGGCAAGGTGTTAGAACGGCTCCATGATTGGTCAGTGAGATCATCACCATCTTCCCAGAACTCAGGCGCAAGCTGTTGGGATGGGAAGCCAGTCACTCACTTTATTTTCATTTCCTGAAAGTGATCTGGTACCGTTTGTCATGGGTCTTTGTCTTAAGAAGCCTCAACCGTAAGCGTAGAGACTGAGGACACCACAGTGGACACTGATGCTCCAGGGATGAGGCATGCCCAGCTAGTGCAGTTTTAAGACAGAAATGTGAATGCCTTGGTCACCATGGGCACCGGTCATTACTGTTACTCTGCAAAGCATTTCATGTATTTCTCTTATCTGTCTGTCCTGAAGACATTTGAAATGCCATCCCCAGTTAGAGTTCAGAAAGTTAAACTACGTCCTTCATCAATAGCAGA
Organism: Symphalangus syndactylus; assembly: GCF_028878055.3. NCBI lineage: Eukaryota > Metazoa > Chordata > Mammalia > Primates > Hylobatidae > Symphalangus > Symphalangus syndactylus. The sequence continues at coordinate 33,353,711 of NC_072438.2, forward strand.
ATAAACTGTGATATAACCATGCAGATAATATGTTCATGCATGGAATACCATGCAACTGATTAAAATAATAAACTGGCTGAGCATGGTGGCTCATACCTATAATCTCAGCACTTTGGGAGGCCAAGGCAGGAAGATCCTTTGAGCCCAGGAGTTTGAGACTAACCTGGGCAAAATGGCAGAACTCCACCTCTACAAAAAAAAAAAAAAATTAGCCAGCCACGGCTGTAGGGCTGTAGTTCCAGCTATTCGGGAGGTAGGCTTGAGCCAAGGAAGGTGCTGCAATTCAGTTGTAATTGAGTCACTGCTTTCCAGCCTAGGCGATAAACTGAGGACTGGGCTTGGTAGCTCACACCTATAATCCTAGCACTCTGGGAAGCTGAGGCTTCTCTTGAGTCTAGGAGTTCAAGACCAGCCTGGGCATCATAGTAAGACCCTGCTTTTCGGGTTTTTTTTTTTTTTTTTGAGATGGAGTTTCACTCTTGTTGCCCAGGCTGGAGTGCAATGGTGTGATCTTGGCTCACTACAACCTCCACGTCCCGGGTTCAAGTGATTCTCCTGCCTCAGCCTCCCTAGTAGCTGGGATTACAGGTGCTCACCACCACGCCTAGCTAATTTTTTGTATTTTTAGTAGATACAGGGTTTCACTATGTTGGCCAGGCTGGTCTCAAACTCCTGACCCCAGGCGATCCACCCGCCTCAGCCTCCCAATGTTCTGGGATTATAGGCGTGAGCCGCTGTGCCTGGCTAGGACCCTGGTTTTATAATAAATAAAAAAACAAGCCAGGCGTGGTGTCACATGCCTGTGCTCCCAGCTACTCAGGAGACTGATGCAGGAGAATCGCTTGAGCCCAAGGAGGTTGAGGCTGCAGTGAGCTATGATCATACCACTGCACTGCATGCCAGCTGTGTGACAGAGCAAGATTCTGTCCCTTAAAAAAAAAAAAAAAAGAATAAACTGGGATGACCGTATATCAGTATTGGTAAATCTCTAAAACATAATGTTGAGGAAAAAAAGCAAGTTGTAGAAGGAGGCACACAAAGTCAGAGATATATGGGCTACATAAGAGGTAAAAATGTAAACACATACACAGGCACTTCAAGATGATAGGTCCTTGAAGTAAGAGGTAGAGGTTTTAAGTGGTAAAGAGGAAACAGAGCCATCAATTTTATTTCCTTCCTTTTTTTTTTTTTTTTTTTTGAGATGGAGTCTGGCTCTGTCACCCAGACTGAAGTGCAGTGGTGAGATCTCGGCTCACTGCAACCTCCACCTCCCGGATGCAAGTGATTCTCCTGCCTCAGCCTACCCAGTAGCTGGGATTACAGGCACCCACCACAATGTCCGACTGATTTTTGTATTTTTAGTACAGACAGTATTTCACCACGTTGGCCAGGATGGTCTTGAACTCCTGACCTTAGGTGATTCGCCCGCCTCGGCCTCCCAAAGTGCTGGGGTTACAGGCATGAGCCATCGTGCATGGTCATTTTTTGTTATTTATTTATTTATTTATTTTTGAGACAGAGTCTCACTCTGTGGTGCAGGCTGGAGTGCAGTGGTCCAGTCTCGGCTCACTGCAAGCTCCGCCTCCCAGGTTCAAATGACTCTTGTGCCTCAGCCTTTCAAATAGCTGGGATTACAGGCGATGCCACCATGCCAGCCTAATTTTTGTATTTTTAGTAGAGTTGGGGGCTTTGCCATGTTGGCCAGGCTGTCTCCAACTCCTGACCTCAAGTGATCCGCCCACTTCAGCCTCCCAAATTGCTGGAATTACAGGTGTGAGCCACCTGGCCCAACCTCAATTTTATTTTTGAAACTTGGTGGTGGATACAAAGATGTTTGTCATGCTATTCTCTATGTTTTTTGTTTAAATAAAGTATTTGGCAATGAAATCTCCTCCCTGCCGCAGTCCTGGTCAAGTTTTCATCTCAGTGCTGTACTGGTCAGGAGTCAGTGACAGACATAATCGACTCTGGCTGGCTAGCTAGTTTAGGCTGAAGGAGAATTAATATTGATTACAGAATCGATCAGGAGGCTGAAAGTACCACTCTGAGCTTTAGAAGGGGGAGCATATGCCGGACACAGTGGCTCACGGCTATAATTCCACCACTTTGGGAAGCCGAGGCAGGCAGATCACCTGAGGTCAGGTGTTAAAGACCAGCCTGGTCAACATGGTGAAACCCTGTCTTTACTAAAAACACAAAAAAATTAGCCGGGCGTGGTGGCACACACCTATAGTCCCAGGTACTTGGGAGGCTGGGGCACGAGAATTGCTTGAACCCGGGCGGTGGAGGTTGCAGTGAGCCGAGATCGTGCCACTGCACTCCAGCGTGGGGGACAGAGCGAGACTCTGTCTCAAAAAAAAGAAAAAAAAAAGAAAGAAAGAAAAGAAAAGAAAAAAAAGAAGACCAGGCACAGTGGCTCACGCCTGTAATCCCACCCAAGCCGAGGCGGGTGGATCACGAGGTCAAGAGATGGAGACCATCCTGGCCAACATGGTGAAATCCCATCTCTACTAAAAATACAAAAATTATCTGGGTGTGGTAGTGTGAGCCTGTAATCCCAGCTACTAGGGAGGCTGAGGCAGCAGAATTGCTTGAAATGGGGAGGGGGCGCGGAGGTTGCAGTGAGCCGAGATTGCGCCACTGCACTCCAACCTGGGTGGCTGAGTGAGACTCTATCCAGCCCCCACCACAAAAAAAAAAAAAAAAAAAGAAAGAAGAAAAGAAAAAAGAAAAAAAAAAAAAGTGGGAGGTCAGGCAGCAAGGAAATTACTGACTCTTATGTTACTGGCTGGCTTGGGAAGCCACCATGGGAAAGCCAGACTCCACAGGAATGGCCCTTGCCACGAGAAACAGTGGAAGCAGCAGAAGGGTGGTCTTATCCTCATTGCTTCCTGATGGTTGATGGAATCTCATCAGCATGTGGAATCCTGGAGCTTGGGAACTGTGGTTCTTAACTTTCCAGCGTCTGCTGTGGAGGAAGACCCACCCTAGGAGAAGGCAGGAAATGTTGATCCATCCACTGTATGTACTTCTCACAGAAGCCATATTGTTCATCTCTTTTAGCTTCTATACACCCAGTCTTCCAGCCCTGAACTTCCACCTTTGCCCCTACTCTGAACTGTTAACACCAGCCTTTGTAATAGATTGGGGTGGGCAGTTGGAGCAACTCTTAGTGAAAAATAATGCCATTCAGTAGGCACTATTATAAGATGGCATGTTTATGCATGTAGGACGCAGGCACAGAACTGGTATGAATGCATTAGATCTAGAAAGATATCTGAGGTCACAGTGGACCACAGCTAGCTAGATGGTCCAGGGGAAGGCAGTAGTGTTTAGTGGTAAAAGAGCTTGGCTCTGAGCTGGGCACAGTGGCTCACGCCTGTAATCCCAGCACTTTAGGAGGCTGAGGTGGGTGGATCACAAGGTCAGGAGTGCGAGACCAGCCTGGCCAGCATGGTGAAACCTCATCTCTTCTAAAAACACAAAAAATTAGCCGGGCATGGTGGCGGGTGCCTGTAATCCCAGCTACTTGGGAGGCTGAGGCAGAAGAATTGCTTGAATCGGGAGGCGGAGGTTGCAGTGAGCCGAGATAGCGCCACTGCACTCCAGCCTGGGCAACAGAGCCAGACTCCGTCTCAAAAAAAAAAATATATATATATATATATATACATACATATATACACACACACACACACACACACACACACACACACACACACACACACACAAAGGGTTCCGGACAGACTATGCACCTGGTGAGGCCAAAGTAACCTTTAGGTGTTACTCCCAGGTGGATCAGATAGAGAGAAAGGGTGGGGAACTAACAACAACTACCTGTTGAGTGAAATGCCAAACGTGCTCCATGTGGCCAGGGGCTAGTGCAGAGCTTGGCTGAGCCCCCTGGAGGCAGGCAGCTGTGTTCTCTAGCACCATGCAGTCCTACCTACTGTGTCCGGAATTTATTCCTTCCAGTGAGTTCTTGGTCTTGCTGACTTCGAGAATGAAGCCACGGACCTTCACGGTGAGTGTTACAGCTCTTAAAGATGGTGTGTCCGGAGTTTGTTCCTTCAGATGTTCAGATGTGTCCGGAGTTTCTTCCTTCCGGTGGGTTCATGTTCTCGCTGACTTCAGGAGTGAAGCTGCAGACCTTCGCAGTGAGTGTTACAGCTCTTAAAGGTGGTGCGTCCAGAGTTGTTTGTTCCTCCCGGTGGGTTCATGGTCTTGCTGACTTCAGGAATGAAGCCACACACCCTCGCGGTGAGTGTTACAGCTCATAAAGGTAGTGCAGACCCAAAGACTGAGCAGCAGCAAGATTTATTGTGAAGAGCGAAAGAACAAAGCTTCCACAGTGTGGAATAGACCCGAGAGGGTTGCCGCTGTTGACTGGGGTGGCCAGCTTTTATTCCCTTATTTGGCCCCGCCCACATCCTGCTGATTGCTCCATTTTACAGAGCGCTGATTGGTGCGTTTACAATCCTTTAGTTAGACACAAAAGTTCTCCAAGTCCCCACCCGACCCAGAAGCCCAGCTGGCTTCACCTCTCACTAGACAAGTAGCGACAAGTGAAAGGAATAAGAACCTGCAGCAAAAGTAGTTTTGATTTTTTTCACTTTTTAGAAAGCTCTCCCATGTGACAAGCAGCAGCAACCCACTCATGCTTCCTCAAATGGAAATGGAATCTATTGGAAGTCTACGGGTGCTCTGGCAATCAGTGGGTGCCCAAAGGTGCAGGTTGGGAAGATGGGTAGGAGCTGAAAAGGAGCCTTGGAGAGGAGTCCTGCAGGTGACAGCCAGCAGGGATACTGTGACCATGATCTCCCTGGGAGAGCTTCTCATCACCTCTTCATCTCCTGGGTAGTAGCATCTAAGTGACTGTACTTAGGCGTGCCGGGGCTCCTGGCTCCCAGGAGGTGAAAAGTACCACCAGGAGCTGTTCAATTCTAATCAGGTATTTCTGCTTGGGGAAGGTTCTCAGCCTGCAGCCTCCTCTAAGTTACAAAGGGAATTTAGCAAGTGTTAGAAAAGTGTTAGAGACAGGCTGGTACCTAACCAGGACTTTCTTGGGTAGAAAATATACTCAGCGATAAAATGTCACATAAAATTAAGAAACTCTTTCAAATACATGTGTATTTTATTAAATTCAATAGCGATAACATAGGGCTGGGCGCCATGGCTCACGCCTGTAATCCCAGCACTTTGGGAGGCTGAAGTGGGCAGATTATAAGGTCAAGAGATCGAAACCATTCTGGCCAACATGGTGAAACCCCGTTTCTACTAAAAATACAAACATTACCTGGGCGTGGTGGCATGGATCTGTAGTCCCAGCTACTCCGGAGGCTGAGGCAGGAGAATTGCTTGAACCCGGGAGGTGGAGGCTGCAGTGAGCCGAGATCACACCACTGCACTCCAGCCTGGGCGACAGAGCAAGACTCTGTCTCCAAAAAAAAAAAAAAAAGTGATGACATAAACCCTGAAAAATAGCAGTAGATAGAAACACTAGAAATATTCACTCAGCCTGCAGATAATGACTGCTTGGTGAATATATGCATGAGAGGATGAGAGGGGGAGTAGGAAGCAAGAGGATCTGAGCCCCCAGCGCTTATGATTTCCATACCCACTAGGCAAGACTGGTTACAGAGTTTGCAGAGCTCAGTGCTGATAGAAAATGTAAGCTCACTGTTAATAACTTATTAAGAATTTCGGGGCCGGGCGCGGTGGCTCAAGCCTGTAATCCCGGCACTTTGGGAGGCCGAGGCGGGCAGATCACGAGGTCAGGAGATCGAGACCATCCTGGCTAACACGGTGAAACCCCATCTCTACTAAAAATACAAAAATTAGCCGGGCGTAGTGGCGGGCGCCTGTAGTCCCAGCTACTCGGGAGCCTGAGGCAGGAGAATGGCGTGAACCTGGGAGGCGGAGCTTGCAGTGAGCTGAAATTGCACCACTGCACTCCAGCCTGGGCGGCAGAGCCAGACTCCATCTCAAAAAAACAACAAAAAAAAGAATTTCAGGGCAGGTGCAGTGGCTCATGCCATAATCCCAGCACTTTGGGAGGCCAAGGCGGGCGGATCACCTGAGGTCAGGAGTTCGAGACCAGCCTGACCAACATGGAGAAACCCCTTTTCTACTGAAAAAAATAATAAAAAAATAGTTAACCGGGCGTGGTGGCACATGCCTGTAATCCCAGCTACTCGGGAGGCTGAGGCAGGAGAATCGCTTAAACCCGGGAGGCGGAGGTTGCGGTGAGCCAAGATTGCACCATTACACTCCAGCCCGGGCAACAAGAGCAAAACTCCGTCTCAAAAAACAAAAAAACAAAAAAACAAAAAAAACAAAGAATTTCAGCCGGGCATGGTGGCTTAGGCCGGGCGCGGTGGCTCATGCCTATAATCCCAGCACTTCAGGAGGCCAAGGCAGGCAGATTACTCCAGGTCAGGAGTTTGAGACCAGCCTGGACAACAACATGGTGAAACCCCGTCTCTACTAAAAATAAAAAATTAGCCGGGTGTGGGGGCACGCACCTGTAGTCCTAGCTACTCAGGAGGCTGAGGCAGGAGAATCGCTTGAACCCAGGAGGCGGAGGTTGCAGTGAGCCGAGATCGCACCACACTCCAGCCTGGGCAACAGGGAGAGACTCCATCTCAAACAAACAAACAAACAAACAAACAAACAAACAAACAGAATCAGAATAAAGAATTTCAAGATAGTAACAGAAGAGCGTTAAATTAAATGTAAGGGCTTTTTAAGTGTGGGATGCTGTGTGATGGTACAGGTCACACATACTCGAAGCTGGCCTGCGGCTAGGGGACTCTCCCCAAATAGACTGGATGCAGCAATGGCCACTCTACTGGAATCCCCTTTTTCATGCTGAGAAGTTAGGTGAGCAGGCTGACAAGTCACTTTTGTGGACTATCACAGTATGTGAAGCTCAATGGGCTTCCTATTGCCCATCTTCTATTCTTTCTTTTTTAGAGACAGGGCCTCCTTATGTTGGCCAGGCTGGTCTCGAACTCCTGACCTCAGGTGATCCACCTGCCTCAGCCTCCCAAAGTGCTGGGATTATAGGAGTGAGCCACCAAGCCTGGCCTTTTCTTTTTATCTACAAGCAATTTTTTTGTTTGTTTGTTTGTTTTTAAACCATTTTCTCAGTGTGAGGCGCTGGGAAAAACATAGTTCCCTCCTTTAGGATGCTCATAGTCTAGTGAGGCAGATTGTTTTTTGTTTGTTTTTTGAGATGTGGTCTACTTCTCTCAGCCAGGCTGGAGTGCAGTGGTGTGATCTCAGCTCACTGCAACCTCCCGGGTTCAAGTGATCCTCCCACCTCAACCTCCCAAGTAGCTGGGATTACAAACATGTGCCACCAGGCCCAGCTAATTTTTGTACTTTTTTTAGTAGACACAGGGTTTCATCATGTTGCCCAGGCTTGTCTCGAACTCCTGGCCTCAAGTGATCTGCCTGCCTCGGCCTCCCAAAGTCCTGGGATTACAGCCGTGAGCCACTGCGCCTGGCCTTGAGGGAGATAATTTTGCAAGCAAAGAATTAAAATGCTGTGCAATCCCCAGTGCACGGGACATATGTGAAGGTCTGAGAAAGGGGCCCCAAGTTGGCCTGGGGGAGACAAGAAATGGCCTCACTGGGCCATTCTAAAGACCATGGACTTTGTATATGGTGGATGTGGACCCAGGGTTCTGATTTGTGTTTAGAATATCACGTGGCTGGGTGTGGTGTTGGCTCACGCCTGTAATCCTAGAATTTTGAGAGGTCAGGGTCGGTGGATCACTTGAGCCAGGAGCTCAAGACCAGCCTGGGCAACATGGCAAAACGTTGCCTCTACAAAACATACAAAAATTAGATGGGTGTGGTAGTGTGTGCCTGAAGTCTCAGCTACTTAGGAGGCTGAGGGATGGGATGATTGCTTGAGCCCAACAGGTTGAGGCTGCAGTGAGCTGTGATCGTGCAACTGCACTCCAGCCTAAGTGACAGAGTGAGACCCTGTCTCAAAGCCCAAAAAAACAGGCCAGGGACGGTGGCTTATGCCTGTAATCCCAGCACTTTGAGAGGCCGAGGCAGGCGGATCACCTGAGATTAGGAGTTCGAGACCAGCCTGACCAACATGGTGAAACCCCATCTCTACTAAAAATACAAAAATTAGCTGGGCGTGGTGGTGCGCACCTGTAATCCCAGCTACTTGGGAGGCTGAGGAGAATCAGCCTCCCAAGAACCTGGGAGGCAGAGGTTGCAGTGAGCCGAGATCGAACCACTGCACTCCAGCCTGGGCAACAGAGCAAGAACCTGTCTCAAAACAGAGAAAAAAAAAAAAAGACCAGAACATCACACTAGCAGGGTGGAGGCAGCTGGGCTGGTACTAGGGAGCGCAATTATGGGACTGCTCATGAAACCGCCATTGCAAAATTATGACTGGGATAGTGAAAGAGATCTGACCTAACCATTTCCACCTTGCTTCTAAACCTCCAAGCAGTCCTTGTTCATTCCTGGGCATAATTTTGGGAGGCATTTAGCTTACAGTTTATAGTTTAGAACAAAGACGATAACAGTCCTTTCCCAAAACAAACCCCTTTGTTGCCTGGGAACTAGAGTGTCTTTGTAGACTAACGAATTAGTCAAAAGATTAGAAATTATGGTTTAGGAGTCATGCAGCTGGAGGCTACAAGATTCTGACCCTTCCCAAATTGCTCCTGGAGATAGCGTCACTTTGGAAAGCCTGAGGTCAGTGCTTGAGATATTTTGCGGACCCTGGACTTGATGGATCAACTGGCACCACCCAGATCAATAAATTGGTTCATCTGATCTTGTGGCCCCCATCCGTGTTCTTGTGGAACTCACCCAGGTGAGTTCATGTCTGACCCAACCAATCAACACTCCTGACTCACTGGCTGTCCCCCCACCCACCAAATTATCCTTAAAAACTCTGATTCCCGAGGTGGGCGGATCACGAGGTCAGGAGATCAAGACCACGGTGAAACCCCATCTCTACTAAAAATACAAAAAATTAGCCGGGTGTGGTGGCGGGTGCCTGCAGTCCCAGCTACTCGGGAGGCTGAGGCAGCAGAATAGTGTGAACCTGGAAGGCGGAGCTTACGGTGAGCCGAGATCGAGCCACTGCACTCCAGCCTGGGTGACAGAGCAAGACTCCATCTCAAAAAAAAAAACAAAAAAACAAACAAACAAAAAAACTCTGATTCCCTTATCAGGGAGACTGATTTGAGTAATAATAAGACTCCGGTCTCCTGCACAGCTAACTCTGCGTGAATTACTCTTCACTGTTTTCTCTATTGCAATTCTTCCTGTCTTGATAAATTGGCTCTGTCTAGGCAGTGGTCAAGGCGAACCCACCGGGCTATTACACTCATTATTCCAGTGAGACACAGCCAGGTCCTGAGCTACAACAGTGGTACCAGGCCTGGGGAGGGGGGTTGGATTCAACAGTTAATTCAGGGCTGGGTGCGGTGGCTCACGCCTGTAGTCCCAGCAGCACGTTGGGAGGCCAAGGAGGGCAGATCACTTGAGGTCAGGAGTTCGAGACCAGCCTGGCCAATACGGTGAAACCCTGTCTCTATTAAAGATACAAACAATAGCCAGGCATTGGTGACACGGGCCTGTGGTCCCAGCTACTCAGGAGATTGAGGAAGGAGAATTGCTTGAACCCTGGAGGCTGAGGTTGCAGTGAGTGGAGATTATGCCACTGCACTTCAGCTTAGGCAACAGAGTGAGACTCTGTCTCAAAAAAAAAAAAAAAAAGTTAAAGAGTTAATTCAGACTGGGTACAGTGGCTCACTAAGTGCTGTAATCCCAGCGCTTAGGGAGGCTGAGGCAGGAGGATTGCTTGAGTTTCGGAGTTTGTGAACAGCCTGGGCAACATAGCAAGACCTCATCTCTATTAAATAAACAAACAAAAAAAGAGTTAATTCAGAGATGAGATCAAATTGGGCTGTTGATTGATTGGATTGGGTGGAGGTTGAGTGGGTATTAGAGTTGAAACAATAATTTTTGTTTTTGCAAAGTCGAAACAATATTCTAAGAAGACTAATTGGCTTCTGACTTTGGGCAGATATATGGACACAAGAAGAAAGGTAGCTTGGAGGGAAAGACTATGAATGTTATTAGTAATTTTGTAACTCAATAAAGATATTGGGAGAACTACATGTCACTAAATTTTTTTTTGTCTTGCAGAATCACCAATGATTTTTAGTATAAATATGGCAGAGTTGGAAACCTGGAAAATAGAACAAAATGAACGGATTGGTTATCCTACCGCTGAAGCAATCAAAACAGCACAACTCGGAAAGAGAAAATTTAGGGTTCACAATCGTTTTTAGTTCTGTAATTAAGCCAATCATTCTTACACAAATATGTTATTTAAAAATAAAAACAATTTCCCTAGATTTTATCAGTAGACTCGTAACTTATTTATTTATACCTTTAATAGACTGTGATAGAAGAATTCAAGTACTTAAATTAAAAGATGTAGGGGGATGATGGGGAAGGAGGATTCTTCTAAAGTTCAACTAAATCATTCAAATTAAAAAATGTCCTTAATGATTTAATTGGTTAGTAGTCACTCTGTGTATACAACATAAATCCTTGAAATGATTAACAGGAGGGAAAGATGGGTGGCAGCCCATAACAGTCTCCTTATTTAGAAAGCATTTGGGGGCAGGTTTTATAATGCAGTCTTAAAATAGCCGCTAACCAGATTCTGATTTCAGGAGCTGTAAGAATGTGGAAGCCTTAGCCACATCACCTGAGTGGTAATTAGCATTAAATGACTCGGCAACCATTTCTCATTTCACACTTTATAGGCCCCTTAGTTCCACCTCTGCAGTAATGGAGGGAAACTATTTAGGTATTCATATATGCGAGATCATACCAGGTACCCTTGTGGGGGAAATATTGCTTTGATAGAATTTAGCAAGCAGAGGGGCGGGGGAGCGCGAGTGCAGTGGCTCATGCCTGCAATCCCAGCTACTCAGGAGGCTGAGGCAGGAGAATCACTGGAACCCGGGAGGCGGAGGTTGCAGTGAGCCGAGATCACGCCACTGCACACCAGCCTGGGCGACAGAGAAAGACTGTCTCAAAAACAACAACAAAAAAGAATTTAGCAAGGGAATTCTTGTCTGTTGAAACATACCAGTTTTCAAGGTACCCAGCACAGGTCTTAAAGCAAGGGCTTTTCTTCTCTTCCCAGCTGTGATGAGGACTCTGCCACCTTGAAGCCATGTGCTTGTCTTAGTTCAGGTTTGGGAGACAGGCACAGGGAACTACAAGGATTTAGGTACCTGTTCTCAGAGCTGCCAGTCTTTCTTTCTTTCTTTCTTTCTTTCTTTCTTTCTTTCTTTCTTTCTTTCTTTCTTTCTTTCTTTCTTTCTTTCTTTTCTTTCTTTTCTTTCTTTTCTTTCTTTTTCTTCTTTCTTTCTTTTCTTTCTTTCTTTCTTTTTCTTTCTTTTTCTTCTTTCTTTCTTCTTCTTTCTTTCTTCTTTCTTTCTTTTTCTCTCTCTCTTTCTCTCTCTCTTTCTTTCTCTCTCTCTTTCTTTGTCTCTCTCTCTCTTTCTCTCTCTGTCTCTCTCTTTCTTTCTTGTTTTTTGAGATGGAGGGTCTCTCTGTCTCCCAGGCGGGAGTGCAATGGCGCAATCTCAGCTCACCGCAACCTCTGCCTCCCGGGTTCAGGCGATTCTCCTGCCTCAACCTCCCGAGTAGCTGGGATTCTAGATGTGCATCACCACTCCCGGCTAGTTTTTGTATTTTTAGTAGAAACAAGGTTTCACCATGCTGGCCAGACTGGTCTCAAACTCCTGACCTCAGGCGATCCACCCACCTCGGCCTCTCAAAGTGCTAGGATTACAGGCTTGAGCCACCGTGCCTGGCCCAGCCTTCTTCTTTCATAGCTTCCTGCAAGAGGGAGCTACCACAGCAGTTGGCATAGGGGGAGATCAGAGAGAGACTTTGCTACCAACCTGTTAAATGATGTGATCACATATTTTTCTTTTTCTTTAGAATTTTAAAAAATTGAAACAGGGTCTCCTTATGTTGCCCAGACTGGTCTTGAAGTCCTGGCCTCAAATGATCCTCCTGCCTCGGCCTCCCAAAGTGTTGGGATTACAGGCGTGAGCTATTGCACTCAGCCGATAACACACTTTTCATATAGGTAATGGCTCAGTAAATTTGGCTTTTGAGTCTTTCCACCTATAAGGCTGGGCAGCTGGGAGGATGAATGACATAACAGTCCTGATGATACAGGCTCTCTCTTCTCTCTGCGTTGGGGACTTTGGTTTTTGTCAGAGGCCAGCTGTCTCCTGGAGCACATGTTCACTGGGGCCAAAGAGTCTGCACTGTTCTAAGGGACTTCGTATGTGGAAATCGCATTACTGCCTCTTACGGGAACTCCTTTTGTTTGGAACCAGCCTAACAAGACTCCTCTCTGGGCAATAGTTGATGTAGAAGTGTTTCTTCTCTTGACAGCCCTGCTCTAGGGGTTGAAGAATGACCAAGTTGATTCGGGTTCTCAAAACTTAATCAAGCATCTTCCTAAATGGGATTATTCACATTCCTGCGGCATGTGAAGCAAAATTGGAATCTGCTTGAGTATTTTTGCTGGAAGCAGGTGGAAGTTTTATAACCAGCCTTTAGGGGAAAATGCCAGATATTCTGATGGACAAAGGAGGAACTTTGCTGAGAGAGTCGGCAGCTGGAGGGCATGCATGGGGGTCATAGATTTTACTTGGCAGCCAGGGTGGGACAGTTGCTGGCCTTGGAGGAATCATTGAGAGATTGCTTGTCACATGGCTTTGTGTCAAAGTGTCAGACCATGAAATGCCTCCACCCTAGGTAACTTCTGGATGACTGAGCACAGAGCACATTGGGGCTAAAACAGCTTCAAACCTTCCGTGAATTAGTGACAGTCATTGTTTGGTTATTAACTCTTCAGTGTGGGGGCCGAGCCCCTGACGGCTAAACCAGGGGAATAAAACCACCTTCTCCACTGAGAGCCCTTAACCCATTGCTGACTTATGTTCTGGGTCCTGCTTGGACAGCCTTTCAGATTGGCTACAGGATGTCTTGATCTAGGTACTGCAAAAAAACTTCCTTCTAGAAGCCAGGACTCTTAACTTTACTCAAATATCTCTTTGACAAAAGGATGTGGTTATTTTGTTTCCTTGTCTCCAGCTCAGGGAAGCTGTCAATAGCTCTCTGAGGCAAAGAGTCTTCCAGCTGAAAACAGTTACCTCTGGGATTCAGGAGGGTAAAAATGCAGGAAGTTCCCATAACTATGTACAACTTAATGTAGGCATAATAATTAAAAATAGGTTTTTTGTTTGTTTGTTTGTTTTTTGAGACAGAGTCTCGCTGTGTCACCCGGGCTGGAGTGCAATGGCACAGTCTCGGCTCACTGCAACCTCTGCCTTCCTGGTTCCAGTGATTCTCCCACCTCAACCTCCCGAGTGGCTGGAATTACAGGCACGCGCCACCACGCCTGGCTAATTTCTTGTATTTTTGGTAGAAATGGTGTCTCACTATTTTGCCCAGGCTGGTCTCAAACGCCTGAGCTCAAGCAATCTGCCTACCTTGGCCTCCCAAAGTGCTGGGAGGCATTCCAAAATGCTGGGAAGGTCATTCCTCCCAGGTCATTCCTCCCACAGCACCTAGTCCTAAAATTTTTTTCAAAAAAGAAAAAAGTGGAGAAAGGAATGACTTTAAATGTTCTTCCTCAGATCACCCAATATAATTTATCTACCCTCCACCCAGGCACTGTCTACTATATCAATCTGATATATTTCCATATATAGTATAACACATTGCTATTTAAAATGATCCTGTTTGAGCAGATGCTGCGTTGCTGCAGAGGCCCCGTCGTCTGCCTTTCCTCTTTCTCCGCTGAGGCCGTCAAGCTCTCCTTAGCCTCTGGCTGGCCGTCTCCTTAAGACCCAACACCCATAATACCTTCAATTAAGTTGCTGAGTTCTGATGGAGAGCCATTTGAAGTTGATGTGGAAATTGCCAAACAATCTGTGACTCTCAAGATCATGTTGGAACATCTGGGAATGGATGATGAAGGAGATAATGACCCAGTTCCTCTGCCAAATGTTAATGCAGCAATATTAAAAAGGTCATTCAGGCTGGGCACGGTGGCTCATGCCTGTAATCCCAGCACTTTGGGAGGCTGAGGCCGACGGATCACATGAGATCAGGAGTTCGAGACCAGCGTGGCCAAGATGGTGAAACCCCGTCTCTACTAAAAATACAAAAATTAGCTAGCCGTGGTGGCAGCATGCCTGTAGTCCCAGCTACTTGGGAGGCTGAGGCAGAAGGATCGCTTGAACCCAGGAGCCGGAGGTTGCAGTGAGCTGAGATCGCACCATTGCATTCCAGCCTGGGCCACAGAGCAAGACTCCATCTCAAAAATAAATAAATAATAATAATTTTTTTTTAAAAGATAATTCAGTGGTGCACCAACCAAAAGGATAGCTCTCCTCCTCCTGCAGAGGCTGATGAGAACGAAGAAAAGTGAACAGATGCTATCCCTGCTTGGGACCAAGAATTCCTGAAAATTGACCCAGGAACACTTTTTGAAGTCATTTTGGCTGCAAACTACTTAGACATCAAAGGATTGCTTGATGTTCCATGCAAGACTGTTGTTATTTGATCAAGGGAAGGCTCCTGAGGAGATTTGCACAAACAGTCTTCCGTTGATACCAAAACTGACTTTACTGGAGGAAGCCCAGATACCCAAAGAGAACCAGTGGTGTGAAGAGACTTGAAATGTTGTGCCTGACAACTGTCACACTGTAACGATTGTTTCAAATACTGGTTGCACTGCCCTGTTTATAATTGTCAATATCAGACAAACAGTAGACAAGCACAGCAGCATATCAATTGTATTAGCAGAATATCGTCATCACTGCATGTGTAGTTTGAGTACAGATTCCAAACCTATGACTGAGTTTCCTCTAGTATGATCGAAAGTTTCTTTTCTCTTTGCTGTGAATAAAACTGAACAGTGGGTTCTCTATAAGTGACATTTTGAGCTTTCCTTCTTTTTTTTTTTGTAAAGCAATGTCTGCCTAGTTTATTGTCTAGTTAACTTTAGTGACCTTTTGAAAGGTGGTATTGTAAATAAAACAACTTGCAAAAAATAAATAAAATAAAATAATCCTGTTTATTTAAGTGTTTCTTTGGTTATGGTCTTTTCCCCATGTAAAATAAACTCCAGGTCGGGTGAGGTGGCTCACACCTGTAATCCCAGCACTTTGGGACTGAGGTGAGCGGATCGCCTGAGGTCAGGAGTTCAAGACCAGCCTGGCTAACATGGTGAAACCCTGTCTCTACAAAAATACAAAAATTAGCTGAGCATGATGGCAGGTACCTGTAATCCCAGCTACTCGGGAGACTGAGGCGGGAGAATTGCCTGAACCCAGGAGGTGGAGGTTGCAGTGAGCTGAGATTGCTCCATTATACTCCAGCCTGGGTGACAGAGCAAGACTCTGTCTCAAATAAATAAATAATAAACTCCAGGAATCTCATTTGTCTTTTTTTGGGGGGGGCAGGGTCTTACTATGTTGCCCAGGCTAGTCTCAAACTCTCAAGCTCAAACAATCCTCCTGCCTCAGTCTCCCAAGTAGCTGGGACTATAGGTGGGTCCCACTGCATCTACTTCATCTGTCTTGATCATCCATCTATCCTTGACCTAGGACAGTGCCTGGTTCAGGGTAGGTGCTCAATAAATATTTGTTGAATGAAGAAATTCATGATTGTATGAATTTCTTCAAGTGTGAACCTTCTACGGAGCCCCACACTTTTTTTTTTCTTAAGTAGACATTTGGGTTAGAAATTTTCTAAAATGAATTATTCAGTTCCATGCTATCTGCAGATAGAAGATACCAGAAAATTAAACCTACTCTAAATGACTCAGGGCACCATCATGAACACTGCCTATTATACTGGGCTATCATCCAGTTCTATTGAGCTCATGAATTTTTTTTTAACCTCTACCCAAATCCCTGTGATTGTTGAATTTTTGGCTGTCTCTGCCATGTGTGGCTTTTCTCTCTTCGTTTTGGCTGGGCTATCAGCTCTTTCTCTCATAGAAGCACCTGCCACAGCTATTTTCCTGATATTCATTTATAACTTTGATAAAAACTGCATAATTGAGCTTGTGAGGAATGAATTTAAAAGATAAGTAAATAGGCCCTGCCTGAGATGTAAGGGAATCTCTTAAGCAACCTATGTGACTGTTAACTTGTCCTTAGTGGCATTTATTTAACTTAATTCAAAATTTTTTTTCCCACCCGTTGTTCATGCTGGATAAGTCAGGGAGTAGTTTGGTTGCAAGCAACAGAAACTGATTTTGGTTATCTCCAGAAAAAGGGGGACTTTTTTGGAGCCCTGTGGAAGAGCGCATAAAATGGAAGCGATTGTATGTCACCAAGGAGCTCATAGTCTACACAAGGAAATTAAATAAAACCATTTGGAGGCAATAATAGAAGAGGCAATTGTATCATTCTTTCTGTTGAGTCTCCATGTTATGTATACAAACTCTAAATGAGCAGGAGTTCTGAGGAAGAATGGGTCTGTCTCCGCTGAGAAGGTCACATTAGACTTTAAAGTAGAGGCGAGATGGGATTGGGAGCCTAAGGGGGTTTATAATTTGCTGAAGTGGGCCGAGCACAGTGTCTCATGCCTGTAATACCAGCACTTTGGGAGGCTGAGGTGGGGGGATCACTTGAGGTCAGGAGTTTGAGAGCAGCCTGGCTGACATGGTGAAACCCCTGGCCTGGCCAGGGAGCGGTGTCTCATGTCTGTAATCCCAGCACTTTGGAGGCCAAGGCGGGAAGATTGCTTGAGGTCAAGAGTTCAAGGCTGCTGCAGTGAGCAGTGATCACGCAACTGCAATCCAGGCTGGATGACAGAGTGAGACCCTGTCTCAAAAAAAAAAAAAAAGAAAAGAAAAGAAAAAGAAAATTAGCCAGGCATGGTGGTATGCCCCTGTAGTTCCATCTATTTGGTGGAGGGTGGGGGTTGGTGGGGGGAGCTAAGGAGGGAGAGTTTCATGAAGCCAGGAGGTCGAGGCTGCAGTGAGCTATGATTGTGCCATGGTACTCCAGCCAAGGCAACAAAGCAAGACCCTGTCTCAAAAAAAAAAAAAAAAAAAAAGGTTGAATCTTGACTCAAAAATGCCCCTATAATGCAAAGGCAAAGTTTTGAGTGCCTTCACAGTGTGCTAGGTGCTGGGGTTACAGCAATGGATGAGACAAAGGTGGTTCTGTGTATATTTCTCATCTATTTTTGCACTGAAATAGATATTTTGTGGCAAAATGCTTAATGTAATGTCTGGAAGCTGGGGTGGGCTTAATCAGTGTCAGTGGAATGAATAAGTGAATACATGAATAAAAATGATAAAGCTAGCAATTTCTCTGATTGTTTAGTAGGGGAGCACAGAAATCACCTCATTCAGTATCTTCCAATTTTCTGTCATTTTCATACCATCATCATGATTTTGCCATATACACAAATCACATTACTATTATTTATTGAATATTCATTCTTAAAGCCTAATCACTTGCTTTTTGCCTAAAAAATTATTTGAAATGAAAACATGCTATTACTGTGACAAATGGAAAATTATTATCACTTTGTATTTAGATAGAAGTAACCCTGAAAGTGCATATAATGGAAAAACAGCAATGTTATTCAATTCTATGCAGGTATTTCTTCTTGAGGAAGGTTCTGAGCCTACGGCTTCCTTTCTACTGCTTATAAAGGGAACTTAGCAAGTATTAGAAAGTGTTAAAGGCAAGCTAGTATCCAACTGAGACTTTCTTTAGTACAAATATACACAATGATAAAATGCCACTCAAAATTAAGAGAGTTGGCCGGGCGTGGCGGCTCATGCCTATAATCCCAGCACTTTGGGTCACCAAGGGGGAAGGATTGCTTGAGTCTAGGAGTTCGAGACCAGTCTGAGTAACATAGTGAGACTCCCATCTCTCTTTTTTTGTGTGTTTTTGTTTGTTTTTGAGACAGATTTTTGCTCTTGTTGCTCAAGCGGAGTGCAATGGTGCGATCTCAACTCACTGCAACCTCCGCCTCCCAGATTCAAGTAGCTGGGATTACAGGCGCCCACCACTGCGTCCAGCTGGAGACCGCCATCTCTACAAGAAATTTTTCAGTCCAGGCATGGTGTCTCATGCCTGCAATGCCCGTGCTTTGGGAGGCTGACATGGGTGGATCTCTTGAGGTCAGGAGTTCAAGACCAGCCTGACCAACATGGTGAAACCCTGTCTCTACTAAAAAAAATACAAAATTAGCCAGGCACGCGCCTGTAGTCCCAGCTACTCAGGAGGCTGAGGCAGGGGAATCACTTGAACCTGGGAGGCAGAGGTTGCAGTGAGCCAAGATGGCGCCACTGTACTCCAGCCTGGGTGACAGAGTAAGACTCTGTCTCAAAAAAAAAAAAAGGAAAGAAATAATTTTTAAAAAATTAGCCTGGCATAATCTGTAAGCCTGTAGTCCCAGCTATTAGGGAGGCTAAGGCAGGAGGATCGCTTGAGCCCATGAGGTTGAGGCTGCAGTGAACTGTGATCATGCCACTGCACTCCAGCCTGGGTGACAGAGTGAGACCCTGTCTCAAAAAAAAAAAAAAAAAAAAAAAGACTCTTTTTAATTTTATTCTATTTTAAGTTCCAGGATACATGTTCAGGATGTACAGGTTTGTTACATTGGTAAACGTGTACCAAGATGGTTTGCTGCACCTATCAACCCCTCACCTAGGTGTTAAATCCCACACACATTAGCTTTTTATCCTGATGCTCTCCCTCTCCCCACCTCCTCCAAGAGACTCTTTCGATGAAGGCTTTTTGAATGAAATTCACAGTGATTACACAGCTTTGAAAGATAGCAATAGACATGTAAAAATTATTCACTCAGCCTCACGCCTCACGAAATTAATGCTTGATGAATAGAGGTGTTGGAGGACAGAGACTTGGTCTTATTTATAGCTGTGTATTAGTTTGCTAGGGCTGCCAAACATAGAACCACATACTATGTGGCTTAAATAACAGAAATGTATTTTCTTTCAGTTCTAGGCTAGAAGTCTGAAATCAAGGTGTCGGCAGGGATGGTTTCTTCTGAAGCCTCTCTCCTTGGCTTCTGGGTGGCTATCTTCTCCCTGTGACTTCATAGGGTCCTCTGTGTTTGTGCCCAAATTTCTACTTTTTGAGACGGAATCTCGTTCTGTTGCCCAGGCTGGAGTTATAATGGTGCGATCTCGGCTCACTGCAACCTCCGCCTCCTGGGTTCAAGTGATTCTCCCCCCTCAGCGTCCTGAGTAGCTGGGATTGCAACTGTGTGCCACTACACCCAGCTAATTTTCACTTATTTATTTACTTGAGACTGAGTCTCGCTCTGTCACCCAGGCTGGAGTGCAGTGGCATGATCTCGGCTCACTGCAATCTTTGTGCCCCTGGGTTCAAGCGAT
The DNA here is from genome assembly GCF_028878055.3 of Symphalangus syndactylus. Classification (NCBI taxonomy): domain Eukaryota; kingdom Metazoa; phylum Chordata; class Mammalia; order Primates; family Hylobatidae; genus Symphalangus; species Symphalangus syndactylus. The sequence continues at coordinate 33,373,200 of NC_072438.2, forward strand.
TCTCTTGCCTCAGCTTCCCAAGTAGCTGGGATTACAGGCGCCCGCCATCCCATCTGGCTAATTTTTGTATTTTTTAGTAGAGATGGGGTTTCATCATTTTGGCCAGGCTGACCTCGAACTCCTGACCTCAAGTGATCTGCCCGCCTCAGCCTCCCAAAGTGCTGGGATTACAGGCCTGAGCCGCCACACTCAGCCTTCTTTCTCTTTTTTTCTAATTAGAAGAAAGTTGGAGTACCATTATATACTATGCATTAATTCATTCATTCAATACGTGTATATCTAGGAGGGATGGTGAAATGGTCCCGGCTTCTTTCTCTGAGTTTGTTTCCTTGGTTTCACCTCTGATTATGTCATAGTCTCAATCTGCAGCAGATACCCAGCAGTTCCTGGCAGACTGCATAACTGCATGCCTAGATCTGACCAAAACCTTATAAATTCCAGGAGGCCCCAAAACTGCCCAGCTCTGGCTGGGCACATTGAAATCATCAGGAAGCTTTTTTTTGTTTTTTTTGCTTGTTTGTTTTTTAGATGGAATCTCCTTCCGTCACCCAGGCTGGAGAGCAGTGGCACAATTATAGGTCACTGCAGCCTCAAATTCCTGGGTTCAAGCAATCCTCCCATCTCCCAAGTCACTGGAACTACAGGGGTGCACCACCACATCTGGCTATTTTTTTTTTAACTTTTAGTAGAGGTGGGGTCTTGTTATGTTGACTAGGCTGACCAGGAAGCATTTTTTTTTTAATTCCATCTTTGGGCCAGGTGCGGTGGCTCATGCCTGTAATTGTAGCACTTTGGAAGGCCGAGGGTGGATTGCTTGAGCCCATGAGTTCAAGACCAGCCTGGGTAACATGACAAAACACTGTCTCTACTAAAAATACAAAATTAGCCAGGGATAGTGGTGAAAGCCTGTAGTACTAGCTACTCAGGAGACTGAGGTGGGAGGATCACCTGAGCCCAGGGAGTTGAGGTTGCAGTGAGCTGAGGCTGTGTCACTATACCGCAGCCTGGGCAACAGAGTGAGACCCTGTCTCAAAAAAAAATTTTTTTTCATTTTCAGCTCAGCTGGGTGCAGTGGCTCATGCATATAATCCCAGAACTTTGGGAGGCCGAGGAAGGAGGATGGATTGAGGCCAGGAATTCAAGACTAGCCTAAGCAACAGAATGAGGCCCTGTCTAAAAAAAAAAAAAAAAATCTATTTTCTAGCCAGGTGCAGTGGCTTGTACCTGTAATCCCAGTGACTCTGGAGACTGAGGTGGGGGGATCACTTGAGTCCAGGAGTTTGAGACTAGCTTTGGCAATGGAGTAAGACACCATTTCTAAAAAAATAAAAAATCCAGTGTCCAACTCTCATCATTGCCCATTGAATTGGAATCTCTGGGTGAGAGGCCTTAGAACTGGTATTTTATCAATTGCCCCACATGACTCCATGTTCAGCAAATACTGAGAACCAAGGAACTCCACGCCTTTCTGGAGAATAGGCAGATCATGTGATTGTAAGTTCCAGGGGTGTCCACACTTACCTTGGTCTCCAAAGGCACTGCCTTTCTGCTTTGACCATCCTTCCTAACTCTCATTTTTCCACACAGGGACACACTTGTCCATCCATTCAACCAAGACTCATTGAGTATCAATGTAGCAGCTACTGGGAGAAAAATATAAATACGACATGACCTTTCCTGTTTAAAAAATAAAGCATACAGTCTTGGAGGAAAACCAGAAGTATGATTATTTAATAAGTATAGTGCTATTCATTCATATATTTATACATTCATTTATCAACTATTATTTATTTATTAAGTATATGATTGTACTTTTTTTTTTTTGAGATGGAGTTTTGCTCTTGTTGCCCAGGCTGGAGTGCAATGGCACAATCTCAGCTCACTGCAATCTCTGCCTCCCAGGTTCAAGAGATTCTCCTGCCTCAGTATCTTGAGTAGCTGGGATTGCAGGCATGCACCACCACGCCCAGCTGATTTTGTATTTTTAGTAGAGACAGGGTTTCTTCATGTTGCTGAGGCTGGTCTTGAGCTCCCAACCTCAGGTGATCCTCCCACTTCGGCCTCTCAAAGTGCTGGGATTACAGGCGTGAGGCACCGTGCCTGGCCATATATACATATTTATATCCATATAAATTAAAGATGGGGTCTTGCTATGTTGCCTAGGCAGGATTTGAACTCCTGCCTCAACCTCCTGAATAGCTGAACTACAGGCATGTGCCACCATGCCTGGCTTTCATTGACTACTTTTTGTTTGTATTTTTAAATATTTATTTATTCATTTTTAGAGGCAGAGTCTTGTTCCACTACCCAGGCTTGAGTGCAGTGGTGCAATCAGGGCTCATTGCAGCCTTGACCTCCTAGGCTCACGCGATCCTCCCACCCCAGCCACCTGAGCAGCTGGGACTACAGGTGTGTGTCACCACATCTGGTTAATTTTTTAAATTTTTTATTAACAGAGATGGAATCGTGCTATGTTGCCAAGGCTGGTATTGAACTCCTGGCCTCAAGTGGTCCTCTCACCTTGGTCTCCCAAAGTGCTGAGATTACAGGAGTGAGCCACTGCACCTGGCATCATCAATTACTTTTTTTTTTTTTTTGAGACAAAGTCTGGCTCTATCCTCTAGCCTGGAGTGCTGTGGCACAGTCTCAGCTCCCTGCAGCCTCCGCTTCCTGGGCTCAAGCCATCCTCCCACCTCTTGAGTAGCTAGGACTACAGGTATGCCTCACCAGACCCAGCATATATATATTTTAGAGCTAGGGTTTCACCCTTCTGCCCAGGCTGGTCTCGAACCCATGAGCTTGTGTGATCCGCCTGCCTTGGCCTCCCAGATTGCTGAGATTGTAGGCGTGAGCCACTGCACCCGGCCTCAACTACTTTTTGAATGTCTACTATGCACCACACTGGGTGCTGGGGACACAGAGATGAGCAAGAGAGCCAGTGCCCATCCCCATGGCTCTGGCAGCAAAGAGAGAGGTTGAGCAGCAATCAAGTGTGGGATAAGTTATGGTAGAGAAGGGCAAAGCATTCTGGAGACGCACACCAAGGGACTCAAAGAAAGAAGGAGCATGGCCTTGAGGAACTGATATTTAAGTTGATATCTCGAAGATAAAAAGGAGCCACCCAGCCCACTGTAGCCCTCATAGGAGCAGAAATCATGTTGCCTTCTTTCTTCCAGTGCTTGGCTCACATTAGGAGCTCAACAGATTTTTGTTAAATAGCAGAGGGAAAATGTCAAGGTTGATGGCTGGAGGGGTAAGCAGGGGCTAGATCAGGGAGTTTCATAAACCATCAAAAGAAGTTTGGCTTTATATTGGAGTCAAGGGGTAGCCAATGAAGATTAGGAAGAGTGGCCAGATTTGTGCTTTAGAAGAAGCATTTTGGCTGTGATGTGGGATTGGATTGGAGGGGGATGTGGGAAATGAGATCAGCAGTTGGGTGACAGTGGTCTGCTCTAGGGACTGGAGAGATGAGGATTATCCAGGCAGAATAGACTGGGTTTGGTGATTGATTGATTGGATTTGGGGTGAGGGAAGAAGCAGAGGCAACCCTTGGACAGCTGGTTCAGGAAGCCTGGGGAATGGTGACACCATCCACTAGAGCAGAAAGCACTGGAGACCAGACAGGTGTGGGGCAAACATGCACTGTTTGTCTTTTTAATTAATTTATTTAATTTTTTTGTTTTAATTTAATTTAATTTAATTTAATTTAATTTAATTTAATTTAATTTTATAGACAGGGCCTTGCTCTGTCACCCAGGCTGGAGTGCAGTGGTGTGATCATAACTCACTGCAGCCTTGAAATCCTGAGCTCAAAGGATCCTCCTGCCTCAGCCTCCCGAGTAGCTGGGACTATAGGCACTCGCCACCACATCCAGCTAATTTTTGTATTTTTAGTAGAGACGGGGCTTCTCCATGTTGGCCAGGCGGATCTCAAACTTCTGACCTCAAATTATCCACTGGCCTCGACCTCCCTAAGGGCTGGGATTACAGGCATGAGTCACCGCACCCAGCTCAACCCTTTCTTTACACAAGGGGTGCAACCTACATCATAAACTGACTTTTTGAGTTTGTCAAATCTTTTGACGAGCACAAAAAATAACCACCATTTACTGAACAACAACATATGTATGAGACACCCCAGCATGTGTTAGCTGTGTGGCTTTGGGGAGATTACTTAGCCTCTTTGTTCCTTAATTTTCTAACCTTCAAAATGAGGCAAAAATTACTTACTTCAAAGGGTTGTTGTTGTGAGGGTGGAATGAGTTTCTTAGTAGATGTAGACTCCTGGAATAGCTCCTAGAACACAGTAAGCACAATCTGGCATTTGCTGTTGATCACTTTTATTATTGCTGTTGCTGTTTTGTCCAATTACTCTGCATAGCAGGAATTAGTAGCATCATTTTCTAGATAAGAAAAGAGAGGCTCAGAGAGGTAAAATAACTTGTCCAGAGTCCACCGCTAACCTCTAAGGAGTTTTGTGTCTTTTTTTATTTTTGCTTTTTTTGTTTTTTGTTTTTTTTTTGGTGGTGGTTGTTTTTGTTTTTTTGAGACAGGATCTCACTGTGTTCCCCAGACTGGAGTGCAGTGTGGCATGACCTTGGCTCACTGCAACCTCTGCCTCCGGGTTCAAGCGATTCTTCCGTCTCAGCCTCCTGAGTACCTGGGATTACAGGCACACGCCACTACTGCCTGGCTAATTTTGTATTTTTAGTAGAAATGGGGTTTTGCCATGTTGGCTAGGCTGGTCTCGAATGATCCACCCACCTGACGTCAAATGATCCACCCACCTCGGCCTCCCAAAGTGCTGGGATTACAGGTATAAGCCACCACGCCCGGCAGGACTCTTGACCACAAGAGATGGAAATACACCTGGAGCTTACTTTGGGGGATGTATGCAGGGCTATCTCATGGAACTGAAGCACCTGATATAACTGCATATATCAGTCAGTACCTCTCAGTGGCAAATCAGAGAAACCAACTCTGGTTTTGCTAAAACAAAAGGGAACTTAAAGACAGAAAGAAGGGGGCACACAAAGCTGAAGGCTGATGACAGCTAAGGCAGAGCCAAGGCAGCCTGGAGGGGTGGGCAGGAGGCCTACCAGGATCGCCTGGGCAGGCAGCCACCACTGCAGTCACTTGTGTGGGATTTGTGACCTGGGAGAGGCCAGCTGAAGACATGTGCCCGTGTGTGGCAGTCCCTGGCCGTGGTCAGAAGAATTTGGCTCCCCTCAGTATGGTGAAGGTGGCCTGGAATGACCCTTCTTCGAAAGGCGACCCACTGTTTTAGTTTATTTGGGCAGCCATTACAAAATGCCATAGACGGGGTGGCTCACAAACAGCAGAAATGTATTTCTCACGGTTCTGGAGGCTGGGAAGTCCAAGATTAAGGTGCCAGCACATTTGGTGTCTGGTTAGGACCAAGTTCCTCGTTTGTAGAAAGTAACTTCTCCCTGTATCCTCACATGGTGGAAGGGGTGAATGAGCTCCTGTGAGCCTCTTTTATAAGGCCACTAATCCCAAAGCCCTCACCTCCTGATACCATCACCTTAAAAGGATTTCAACATATGAGTTTGGGGGAAACATAAACATTCAGACATAGCGCTCACCGTGGAAATGGGGGCCTGTTTTGGAAGCTAATGGGTAGTGGGCAGCCAAAAACACACAAACCTGCACCTCATGAGGACCTGATCGGGGACTTGCCAGGGACAGGAATGCCCACAGGACTGTCTCCAAGTCCCATTTCAGCCCTTATTATATTTCTGCTTCACTCTTCTCTCTTTCTTTTCCTGAAAACTGTCTCTGCAACCTATTATCGTTCCCGGGGTAGAAAATGCCTTAGAATTTATTTTTCTTTTTCTTTTCTTTTCTTTTTTCTTTTTGTTTTTTTTGAGATAGAGTCTGGCTCTGTCACGCAGGGTAGAGTGCAATGGTGCAATCTCGGCTCACTGCAACCTCTGCCCACTGGTTCAAATGATTCTTCTGCCTCAGCTTCCCGCGTAGCTAGGATTACAGGCACCCACCACCATGCCCGGCTAATTTTTGTATTTTTGTAGAGATGGGGTTTCACCATGTTGGCCAGGCTGGTCTTGAACTCCTGACCTCAGGTGATCTGCCCACCTTGGCCTCCCAAAGTGCTGGGATTACAGGCATGAGCCATCCCACCTGACCAAAGCCTTAGGATTTCTTGACTGGTCCAGCCTCCATGGGACTAAAATCTCTTAGCATAATTTCAAAGTTTGAGGCCAGGGACCCACTGGTTCCACTCAGGTCAGATGTCTACTTGGGGGCCAATCAGTTGAGGCCGGGGGGATGGAAACAAGCTGAACACTCTACCAGTGTGGATTGGGAGAGGGGAGCACTTTGCAGGACAGAGTTGGGGACCTCTCATAGGATATGAACCCCAGTCGAGATCATGCTACTGTACTCCAGCCTGGGCAACAGAACGAGACTCCGCCTAAAAATAAATAAATAGGCCAAGCGTGGTGGCTCACGCCTGTAATCCCAGCACTTTGGGAGGCTGAGGTGGGAGGATCACATGAAGCCAGGAGTTTGAGACCAGCCTGGCCAACATGGAGAAACCCCGTCTCTACCAAAAATACAAAATTAGCTGGGCGTAGTAGCACATGCCTGTAATCCCAGCTACTTGGGAGGCTGAGGCAGGAGAATCGCTAGAACCTGGGAGGCGGAGGTTGCGGTGAGCCAAGATCGCACCATTGCACTCCAGCCTGGGCAACAAGAACAGAACTCTGTCTCAAAAAAAAAAAAAAAAAAACAACCCAAAACAAAAACAAAATTAGCTGGGCATGGTGGTGCATGCCTGTAATCCCAGCTACTCAGGAGGCTGAGGCAGGAGAATCGCTTGAACCTGGGAGGCTGAGGTTGTGGTGAGCCGAGATCGCACCATTGCACTCAAGCCTGGGCACTGAGAGCGAAATTCCATCTCAAAAAAATAATAAAAAAATAAATAAATACTAAACAAACAAATAAATAAATAAAACTGGAAGTCCAGGCCAGGCACAGTGGCTCATGCCTGTAATCTCAGCACTTTGGGAAGTCGAGGTGGTAGGATGGCTTGAGGCCAGGAGTTTGAGACCAGCCTGGGTAACACAGCAAAACCTTGTCTCTCCTAAACAAATGAAAGAGTCTCACCTTGCAGGTTTTAGTCTCCTTATGCATGTGTCACTTCTGGCAAACCAGAAGGACTCAGGTTACAGTGAAGTGAGTGAGTCACTCACCTGGAGCACAAAATCTAAAGGATACCAAAAAACTCAGCACCCAAGAAAAATAACATCTTAATGCAATATTTAAAAAGTAATCTAAGTTAATGCAAACAATTCATAATGAACAAAATAACAATAAGATATAGTATTGCTCTTTTGCCCATGCTGGAGTGCAGTGGCGTGATCTCAGCTCACTGCAACCTCTGCCTCCCAGGTTTAAGTGATTCTCCTGCCTCAGCCTCCCAAGTAGCTGGGATTACAGGTGTGCACCACCACACCAGGCTAATTTTTGTATTTTTAGTAGAGGCGGGGTTTCCCCATGTTGGCCAGGCTGGTCTCAAACTCCTGACCTCAAGTGATCCATCTGCCTCAGCCTCCCAAAGTGTTGGGATTATAGGCGTGAGCCACTGCGCCTGGCCATAAAATTTAAATAAATAAAGAACTGGTGCCAAGTGCATCACTACTCCCCTCCTCCTGCTCTGAGAACACATATTTTTGGGTGGGAGACGTGGGACCAGACATAAGGAAGAAAAAGCAGGAATGCTAACAGCCTTGGGCAGGTTAGCGGAGACAGGAAGGTCCAGCTTCTCCTCCCTTCCCTCCCAGTTCACCCTAGGGAACCTACTGGTTTTTCTTCACTTTAGACTGGTGGGCAGGGGTCTCTGCAGACAGCAGGGATAGCTGCTGCAATGGAGAAGGAGGAGCTTGTGAGAGGAAATGCAGGAGGTGGTATTCCCTCCAAGGGAAGTGTATGGCTACCAAGAGCAGGTCATGGGGGAAAGACCAGCACATGGGATAGGAAAGTGGTCCTTTTAGTAGGACAGAGGACTAACTCTGTTGGGAAAGGCTTCTAGAAGCCCATTTGCTGTAAAGGCATTGTTGGCAGCTGAGGTCAGAGGAAGGAGAAAGGTGTTCTGCAACCGAGGAAAGAGAAATAATTGGACCCGGGGTGGAGTATCTCGGTGGAGCTAGAGACAGAGAATGATGCTCCTACATTAACTTGATGTGACCCCTCCTGCTGTCCTCCCCTCCCCATCTTGAATTAAATTTGCATCCATCACAAATTGCTGGTCTGTAAGGAGACAGCAGAGGCCAGGGTCAGCATGGCCCCCAGCTCACTTCTGGATTTTACTAACATCATATCTGTTGGAAACGGATGCATCCCTCTTTCTGGGAAGGATAGCTCCTTTGTGACTGTTAGCCAGCAATTATGAGATCCCAGAGCAATTTTGCTGTTGATTAGATTGTCTATTTTTGTATTCACTTTGGATCTCCATAGATCTGGGAGAGCAGAAGGTCTCTCTCAAGGGTTTTAACAGTGACTTTGCCATTTGGCAGAGATTTATGGAGCTTGCCTGAGGTATCTCAGAAAGTTGAACTCTTGATTTTCTCTCTGAATCTGTTCCAGTCTCATTTTCTGCATCCCAGTAAATGGCACCACCAGCCACTCAGTTGCTCAAGCTAAATTCCTATCAGTCACTGTCAGTTTTTTCTTTTCTTTCCTTCCATCCATCAGCGAGTAAGGTGGACTTGATCTCTACCCATGGTGGCCTAGGATGACCACCCATCCAGATTTGCCAAGGACTTTCTCATTTTACCACTGAAGTTCCTGTGTCCCAGGAAACCCCTCAGACCCAGCAAACTGAGGTCGTTGGTCACCCTCATCTTTCACAGCCATGTGAGTCCAATTGGCACTATTCTATCCCTTCCTAGCCAGCATCCCTGCTTCCTCCTGGACCTGCAAACATTCATCACACAGCAGCAGAGTCAGCTGGTAACTGAATGAATCAGAGGATAGGATTCCTCTGTCTGCTTGAGACCCTTCAATGCACATGAACCCACGAGAGCCCCCTTACAGCCCTGTACGATCAGCTCTGGCTTTGCTTGGGCCTCTCTGCCACAGCGCTTCCTCATTTGCATTCTAAAGCCACATGCTTCAATGTGCCCAGGCCCTTCTTCCATGTCTGCCCTTGTTGTCCCTCCTCCCTGACATGCTGTCCCTGAATCTCCACAAGGGGCTTGCTTCTCGTCATTCAGGTCTCAGCACACAGGTCACTATCTCAGAAAGGACCACCCAGATCTGAATTAGCCTTCCGTTTCCTGACTTAGTGAAGGCTAAAGTTGATCAGTTTCTAATCATTGGCCTCTTTATCTCATAACTCTGTTTTAATCTCCTGATATATTTGTCACTGCTAAAACAACTTTGTGCTGGACACGGTGGTTCATGCCTGTAATCCCAGCACTTTGGGAGGCTGAAGCAGGTGGATCACTTGAGGTCAGGAGTTGGAGACCAGCCTGGCCAACGTGACGAAACCCCGTATCTACTAAAAATGCAAAAATTAACCAGGTGTGGTGGTGTGTGCCTGTAAGGAGAAAGAGATCCCTAAATCTTTGTGGAGGATGTGAGTCCTGAAAGAAGACGGATTTCCAGAGGCAAAGCGAAGGGCACTTCAAGGGCATTCCGCATATGTGGATAATAAATGGATAAATTCCCCATAAATGGATAAAGGCAGGAATGAGCAATGCGCACACAGGTCTGCCCATTGGTATGGCTTGTGGAGTCTATATGAAGTCATCAATGCCTGGGTGACGAAATCTGCCATAGAAGGAGCAGGGAGCCACAGAATTCTTTGCCACAACACACTTTTTTTTTTTTTTTTTTTTAGAGACGGGGTTGCACTCCGTTGCCCAGTCGCACTCCATTGCAATCATAGCTCACTGAAGCCTCAACTTCCTAGGCTCAAGTGATCATCCCAAATAGCTGAGACTACAGGCATGTGCCACCACACCTGGCTAATTTTTAGAAATGTTTTAGTAGAGCCAGGGTCTTGCTGTGTTGTCCAGGCACCAAATAGTATTTTGGGGAAAGTCATTCCGTTTGCAGAAGACAGCAGAGTGGCATGGAGAGCTATTGGTCCAGGGCTGCGCTGATACTAGTGTGAGGGGCAGACGAGAGAAGGCAGGACTGGGAGAAAGGAAACAAAATAGAGAACATTAAGGGGGAAGTAGGCCAGGTGCGGTTGCTCATGCTTGTAATCCCAGCCCTTGGGAGGCTGAGGCGGGTGAATCACTTGAGGTCAGGAGTTCAGTACCAGACTGGCCAACATGGTGAAATCTCATCTCTACTAAAAATACAAAACTTAGCTGAGTGTAGTGGTGTGTGCCTGTAATCCCAGCTACTCAGGAGGCTGAAGCACGAGAATAGCTTGAATCTGGGAGGCAGAGGTTGCAGTGAGCCGAGATTGCGCCACTGCACTCCAGCCTGGGCCACAGGGCAAGACTCTGTCTCAAAAAAAAAGAGAGAGAGAGAGAAGCATTGCTAGGGTCTCATGGCAGTTTAGATTCTTGTGGCAAAGAGGAAGGAAATCTCCAATCAATTACCAAATTCTGTTGATTTCCAATAGAATTGATCAATAGAATCAGGTAATTTCAGAAATCAATAGAACTAGGGAATTCAACAGGAAGAGAAACAGAATTAAGTAATTGGCCAGATATTTTTGGCAAAGGAGAGGGTGAAAGCTGACAAAATTTGGGTTGCTGGGTAGAGAGTGATCTCTGTGTGAAGTACTTGCTTGAGAGGGTCACACTAGTGAAACGATTTTACAGACTATTACGTGTAGGGTGGCTTCCCAGGTGGTGTTCTCAACAGCCACTGTCCTGTGGGGCTGGAGAGAGAAGGAGACAAGTTGCTTCTGCTACAGGAAAAAAGGCTCTTAACTTCCTTTAGGACAAGGACCTTTGTGAACACACACAAAAAGCTCCCCAGAAAGATTCATTTACCCACAAACTTAGAAAAACTTGCATTCATAGCCAGTCATGAGACTAGTTAAAACAAATAAATAAATAATTTTTACAATTTTATTTTTATTTTTTGAGACAGAGTTTCACTCTGTCACCCAGGCTGGAATGCAATGGTGCGATCTTGGCTCACTGCAACCTCCACCTCCCAGGCTCAAGTGATTTTTCCTGCCTCAGCCTCCCGAGTAGCTGGGATTACAGACATGCACCACCATGTCCGACCAATTTTTGCATTTTTAGTAAAGATGGGGTTTCGCCACGTTGGCCAGGCTGGTCTCAAACTCCTGGTTTCATGTTATCTGCCCGCCTAGGCCTCCCAAAGTGCTGGGATTATAGGTGTGAGCCACAGTGCTGGGCCAATTTTTTTTTTTTTTTTTTTTTGAGATGGAGTCGCCCAGGCTGGAGTGCAGTGGCGCAATCTCAGCTCACTGCAAGCTCTGCCTCCAGGGGTTCATGTCATTCTCCTGCTTCAGCCTCCCAAGTAGCTGGGACTACAGGCACTGGCCACCACGCCTGGCTAATTTTTTTTGTATTTTTAGTAGAGACGGGGTTTCACCGTGTTAGCCAGGATGGTCTCGATCTCCCGACCTCGTGATCCACCTGCCGTGGCCTCCCAAAGTGCCGAGATTACAGGCGTGAGCCACTGCACCCGGCCCAATTTTTTTTTTTTAAAGAAAAACTTGCATTCTAATTTAATCCATCTTTCTTTGTTTTTTGTTTTGTTTTGTTTTGTTTTGTTTTGTTTTGTTTTGTTGAGATGGAGTCTTACTCTGTTGCCCAGGCTGGAGTGCAGTGGTGCCATCTCAGCTCACTGCAACCTCTGCCTTCTGGGCTCCAGCGATTCTCCTGCCTCAGCCTCCCCAGCAGCTGGGACTACAGGCGGGCACCATCATGCGTGGCTAATTTTTGTATTTTTAGTAGAGACAGGGTTTCACCTCTTTGGCCAGGCTGGTCTCGAATTCCCGACCTCAAGTGATCCGCCCTCCTTAGCCTCCCAAAGTGCTGGGATCACAGGTGTGAGCCACCACGCCTGGCCAAACACATGTTTCAAATGGGTGTTTTTTGTTTGTTTTTTATTTTTTTGTGTGCCCTTGACAGTTGGGTTTTATGCATGGAAAAGATTTTCCAGAAATGGTTTTGGTTTTTGAAATAGCATTTTAAATTTGTTAAAGTTTTAACTTTTAAAAACTCTCTTGTTTTCTTCATCTTCTTAAATTCAGTTTATAAATATTTTTGTACTATTTCTAAAGTAACTAAAGTTTAAACAACCCATTTTAAAAGCACTTTAATTACTCTTTAAACTTCATTTATACTTTTAATATATTTAGTTTATTTTTACAAGTTACTTCAATTGTCTAATATAACAAACCTTTCTTTTTTTTTTTTTTTTTTTTGAGACGGAGTCTCGCTCTGTCGCCCAGGCTGGAGTGCAGTGGCGCGACCTCGGCTCACTGCAAGCTCCGACTCCCGGGTTCACGCCATTCTCCTGCCTCAGCCTCCCGAGTAGCTGGGACTACAGGTGCCTGCCACCGCGCCCGGCTAATTTTTTGTATTTTTAGTAGAGACGGGGTTTCACCGTGTTAGCCAGGATGGTCTCGATCTCCTGACCTCGTGATCCGCCCATCTCGGCCTCCCAAAGTGCTGCGATTACAGGCGTGAGCCACCACGCCCGGCCTAATATAACAAACCTTTCAATATATCTGAATAATTTTTTATAAATCTAATGAATTAAACCTAAAAATGATGGATCTGAAGTTCTCATCAGGGTTCTAACATGATTTACAAACTTAATGAGATTTCAACTTAATCAGAGTTCCAATGCAGAAAAAAAAAGATTTCAACTTAAATTCACAAGTCTAAATCAATTATTTTTATATTTATTTATTTAGAGATGGAGTTTCACTCGTTGCCCAGGCTGAAGTGCAATGGCGCAATCTCGGCTCACTGCAACCTCCACCTCCCAGGAATTTCAAGCGGATTCTCCTGCCTCAGCCTCCCGAGTAGCTGGGATTACAGGCATGCGCCACCGTGCCCTGCTAATCTTTTGTATTTTTAGTAGAGATGGGGTTTCTCTATGTTGGTCAGGCCGGTTTCGAACTCCCGACCTCAGGTGATCCGCCCGCCTAAGCCTCCCAAAGTGCTAGGATTACAGGCATGAGCCACGGTGCTTGGCCTCAATTACCTATTTTAAATTATAATCACTAGGTTAGGCCTGGCGTGGTGGATCCTCCCTGTAATCCCAGCACTTTGTGAGGCTGAGGCCGGCAGATCACTTGAGTTTAGGAGTTTTAGAGCAGCATGGGCAATCCATGGCAAAACCCCATCTCTACTAAAAATACAAAAGCTAGCTGGGCATGATGGCACATGCCTATAATCCCAGCTACTCCAGAGGCTGAGGCATGAGAATCCCTTGAAACTGGGAGGTAGAGGTTGCAGTGAGCCGAGATTGCACCACTGCCCTCCAGCCTGAGTGACAGAGCGAGACTCTGTCTCAAAAATAAATGAATAAATAAAAAATAAATAAAAATAAATACATAAATAAAATTAAAATTAAAAAATAAAAATAAAATTTAAAAAATCATTGGGTTAACCTACTATAAATGCCAATATGCTAAATTATCCTTAACATTTTAAGAAATTAAAATGACAGACATGTACAGATTTTTTTAAATTCATTACAAAAAATGGAATATTCTGGGTTTGATTTACCTTGTAGCTCTTCTAAATTCTAAATCTTCCCTGGGGTTAGTTTTTCTGGCAAGAGAATATCATTTAATCAAGGGACAAGATTATGCCACCCGAATTTGGAGCTTATTTTTGCAGTCCTTCTATCAAGGGCCCCAAAACTCTGAAAGGGATAGGCCCTCATCTCCTCCCAGAAGGCTGCATGGCCTGCATCGCCACCCAGACCACCCTCACAAGAGGACATTTTTCTGCTTTTAATCAGACTTGATGCTTAAAAATAGATTAGATTAGATTTTCTGGACTTTTTGCTTGTTTTCTGTTCTTAGGATTGTTAAAATATCTTTTCTATCAAACCCCAAATACCTTGAACTTGATGGAATTCTTTCATATGTCCTGTTGCTGTCCCACTTGATGGGACAGGAGTTGTGTGGCAGGATCTCCCTGGTCACGTGAATCTCAGGGCTGTGGGGGCAGCAGGGTGGTAAAAGGCCAGCCAACCCCGGGGAATGACCCGCGAGGCATATGTTACCAGTCGAATTTAGAGAAAGTAGAGAAGAGACCTTGTTCACAGGGGTGAGGGAGGTGCTGGGAGGGTGCCAAGTAGTCAATGGCAGAACAAACTGAACCAAGAACTGGGAGGGGACCCAGAACCATGCAGTGTCACAGAAGCCAAGGGTGGAAAGTGTTACCAGAAAGAAGCATTTATAAAAAATGTCAAGCCGGTCGTGGTGGCTCATGCCTGTAATCCTAGCACTTTGGGAGGCTGAGGTGGGCAGCTCATGAGGTCAGGAGTTCGAGACCAGCCTGACCAACATGGTGAAACCCTGTCTCTACTAAAAATACAAAAATTAGCCAAGTGTGATGGCGGGCGCCTATAATCCCAGCTACTCAGGAGGCTGAGGCAGGAGAATCGCTTGAACCCAGGAGTCAGAGGTTGCAGTGAGCTGAGATCGCGCCACTGTACTCCAGCATGGGCGACAGAGTGAGACTCCATCTCAAAAAAACAAAGTCAAAACTAGGTAAAGTTTGATGGCTGGGCATGGTGGCTCACGCCTGTCATCCCAGCACTTTGGGAGGCTGAGGCAGGCAGATCACTTGAGGTCAGGAGTTTGAGACCAGCCTGACCAACATGGTGAAACCCTGTCTCTACTAAAAATACAAAAATTAGCTGGGCGTGGTGGCGGGCACCTGTAATCCCAGCTACTTGGGAGGCTGAGGCAGGAGAATCACTTGAACCTGGGAGGCAGAAGTTGCAGTGAGCTGAGATCCTGCCAATGCACTCCAGCCTGGGTGATAGAGCAAGACTCAGTCTCAAAAAAGAAAAAACAAACAAACAAAGAAAACAACTATGTAAAGCTTGAGATGGATGAGGGCTTATGAAAGATCAGAAATCATTTGGATTACAACAGCTTGGTTCCTGAACTTGATCGTTAGCTGAAGCTTTTCTGATACCAGGCACAAAGGTCAGCATCATTTCAGAGAGTGTACCCTTTTCTTAAAAGGTGTTGGAATTTCTATGTCCCCAGTACTATGTTATAGTTAAAGTGGCAGCTGTGTTTTTTCATATAGGCTCCATATTGTTATACCAGGTATTTCAAATTTATGCCAAAGTCCCTGAATCTGCTATGCTGAGGACTAGAAGAAGAAATTGACCATTTGACTTTCCTTAAGGTCATTTCCCTGGGTCTCTTGGAGAGAGGAATTATTCTTTACACAATAAGCTTCCTAGGCAGGACTGGAAACAGCACCACGCAGTAGATGGGACATAGATTTAGGACAGAGATTGCAAAGTGGCGGCCTCTTTGCAGCTCAGGATTTCTTGACTATGGCACTAATGACTTTCTGGGCTGGATCATTCTTGGTGGTGGGGTCAGTCCTGTGCATTGTATTATAGAATCTTTAGCAGCATTGCTGGCTTCTACCAGTAGATGCCAGTTACACTCCTTGCCCCTAGTTATGACAACACAAATGTCTCAAAACTTTGCTAAATATCCTCTGTGGGCAAAACTGCCCCTAGCTGAGATCCTGTGTTGTGGCTATTTTAAGCAGAGAGGGGTTTAATTCCAGGAATGAGAAGGTGCTTTCAGATCCACACTAACATCATTGCAGGAGCCAGGCTGGGCTTCAGAAACACACAGAACTGGCCTTTCCCTGGCCCTGCCTCTCAGCCCCATTCAGTGGGTGCTCTCTATCATTCCCTTGCCCTGTAAGGGGTCCCCCTTGACTCATTCACATCCCCCGGTCTCCAAAGGCTTTGATTTTGCATCAGTGTCCAACAAACCTGTTTGCAAATCCTTGGTTCTGCTTCTTGCCGGCTGGGCACTCTTGGGCAAGTTATTTAATTTTCTTGAGCTTGGTTTCCCCATCTCTGAGCGTCTTTCTCAACTCACATTCCCTGTCTGCCTTGTGGCTGTCTGTGAATGTCTCAACTCCTCTTTCTTTTTCCCTTCGTCTTTTATTTTCCTTGACATCTTTTTTCCTTCTCTGTGTCTTTCCTTCAACAACTAAAGTACATTGATCAAATGTAAGGTTTGATGGTGTGCTCTTTAAAAAACATCGCCTCACAAAACAAAACCTCTATCAAAGAAAATTGGGAAAAATAAGGAACATTTAAAATACTCCCTTTAATCTTATCTCCCTAAAACAATCGTTCTGACAAATCTAGATCCATCTTGTCTTTGTTGCATTGCCTGTTTTTTCCCCTAATTTTTTTCTTACCACAGGCAGCAATAATAAAATAACATAGACTGGGTATTTTATAAAAAAACAGGCCGGGCGTGGTGGCTCACGCCTGTAATCTCAGCACTTTGGGAGGACGAGGCAGGTGAATCACCAGAGGTCAGGAGTTCGTGACCAGCCTGGCTAACATGGCGAAACTCCTTCTCAACTAAAAATACAAAAATTAGCCGAATATGGTGGCAGGCGCCTGTAATCCCAGCTACTCTGGAGGCTGAGGCAGGAGAATCGCTTCAACGCGGGAGGCAGAGGTTGTGGTGAGCCAAGATCGCACCACTGCACTCCAGTCTGGGCAACAAGAGTAAAATTCTGTCTCAAAAAAACAAAAACAAAACCAAAAACAAACAAAACAAAAAGCAAAACAAAAGTCCGGAGGTTTAAAGTTTGTTTCTAAAAATTCCAAGGCTGGGAAATTGGAGATTGAGGCATTGGCATATTTGGTGTCTGGTGAGGAGGCGCTTCCTGGTTCATAGAACAGCACCTGTTGGCTATGTCTTCACGTGGTGGAAGTGGCAAGGGTCTCTCTTGGGCCTCTTATTTTTTTATTTCATTTTATTTTATTTTTTAGATGGAGTCTTGCTCTGTTGCCTAAGCTGGAGTGGTGGCACGATCTCGGTTCACTGCAACTTCGATCTCCCAGGTTCAAGTGATTCTCCTGCCTCAGTCTCCTGAATAGCTGGGATCACAGATACCTGTCACCACACCCGGCTAATTTTTGTAGTAGAGATGGGGTTTTGCCATGTTGGCCAGGCTGGTCTCGAACTCCTGACCTCTTGGGCCTTTTTTATAGTACAGTAATCCCATTCATGAGGGCAAAGCCCTCATGACCTAATCACCTCCCAAAGACACTGGGTCCTAATACCATCACCTTGATGATTAGGTTTCAACATAAATATTGGGGGAGGGGAGTCATAAACATTCAGACCATAGCACCCGGTATTTCTGTTTTGAATTTATCATTTCTTTGTTATGTTGTATCATAAACATTTTGATGTTGCTACATTGTTTTCACAAATGTCATTTTTTTCTGAGACGGAGTCTCGCTCTTTCGCCCAGGCTGGAGTACAGTGGCACGATCTTGGCTCACTGCAAGCTCTGCCTCTCGGGTTCACACCATTCTCCTGCCTCAGCGTCCCGAGTAGCTGGGACTACAGGCGCCCACCACCACACCTGGCTAATTTTTAGTATTTTTAGTAGAGACGGGGTTTCACCTTGTTAGCCAGGATGGTCTGGATCTTGTGACCTCTGATCCACCCACCTGGGCCTCCCAAAGTACTGGGCTTACAGGCGTGAGCCACCATGCCCGGCTAATTTTTGGAATTTTTGGTAGAGACGGGGTTTCACCTTGTTAGGCAGGATAGTCTCAGTCTCCTGACCTCGTGATCCTCCTGCCTCGGCCTCCCAAAGTACTGGGATTACAGGCGTGAGCCACCATGCCCAGCTAATTTTTGGAATTTTTGGTAGAGACGGGGTTTCACCTTGTTAGGCAGGATAGTCTCAGTCTCCTGACCTCGTGATCCTCCTGCCTCGGCCTCCCAAAGTACTGGGATTACAGGCGTGAACCACCATGCCTGGCCCATAAACGCCATTTTTTAAAGTGACTGCAAATAGTCTTGCTTATCTAGTGAAAGTGTCATAACTTACTCGAGTCACTCTCCCATTCTGGACATGTAGTTTGTGTCTTTCTTATCTTTATTCTTTACTCTGTAATGAATATTTTCAAACATAAGGATAAAATATTTTTTCAATGTGGGTACCTGTAAATATAATTATTAAGTCAAAGGATAAAAAAGTCATATTTCTTAATAAATGTTGAGTTCATCTAAATTACAAAGCCAGAGGCTGGGCGCAGTGGCTCGAGCCTGTAATCCCAGCACTTCGGGAGGCTGAGGTGGGCAGATCACGAGGTTAGGAGTTCGAGACCAGCCTGACCAACATCATGAATCCACTGCTCTACTAAAAATACAAAAATTAGCTGGGCATGGTGACATGCACCTGTAATCCCAGCTACTCAGGAGGCTGAGACAGGAGAATCCCTTGAACCAGGGAGGCGAAGGTTTCAGTGAGCCAAGATCACGCCATTGCACTCCAGCCTGGGTGACAGAGTGAGACTCCATCTCAAAAAATAAATAAATAAATAAATAAATAAATAAATAAAAATTACAAAGCCAGACACTAAGGGTTCCATAAATAAAAGGAATAAGCAGAAAATACACCACAAAAGATATAGATCTACTAATTCAATCATGAAAAATGCCAATTTTTGAAGTACATATTAAAACCATGAATAGGGCACTTCTTCCTGCTAGTACAATTTGTTTGAAACATTAGTGTCTAACAGTGATGAGGGAGAAATGAAATAGATATTGGTGATTTACATGAACAGAACCTTTGAGGGAAAACTGGAAATACAAATGATCCGTCTATTGTTTATTATACTGTTCAGTGGGAATATTTTTTCCCACTGTGTTTGCCTAATTTTACATAGCTATATTGTCAAATCTATAGCTCTTTTGGGTTATCTCATTCATGGTTTTTCTGTGATCTGAGTTTTAAAGTCTTTCTCCTGGAATTAATTTTTTTCCATTGTTTTCCATCCCGAATCAACATCCCTGGAATTAATTTTGATATATGATATGATATATGTCTAAGTCAATTTTTTTTCTAATTGATAATTGGTTACTCTAGACAATTTATTAGTAATCCTTAACTTTAAAAATTGATTTGAAATGCCTTTTTAACCTAACAGCAGGAATCTATTTCTGGGTCATTTTATTCAATCATTCATCTTGCTGCTCCTTGGTTATTATCACATTGTTTTGTTCATTGTAGTTTATTACATTGTAGTTTATTATTTATTTATTAGATTGTAGTTTATTATTTATTATTTTGTATTTGTACAAATACAAATTTATACAAATATTAGTTTAGTATTTATTATTTTTTACATTGTAGTTTATTCGTGTGTTTTGGTATCTTACAGAGCTTGTTTCATCGCATTTCTTTAGTTTCTTCTGAATTTTCTTCTATATTCTTGTCCTCTCTATTCTTCTGTGTTAGTTTTACAGATGCTTTCTTTTTTGTTGTTTGCTTTATTTTTTCCTTTGGAAACAGGGTCTCACTATTTTGCCTAGGCTGAGCTCCAACTCTCCATCCTTCCATCTCAGCCTCCCGAGGAGCTAGGATCACAGGCATGCACCACCTTGCCCAGCTACTCAGATGAGTTTAGAATCTTCTTGCCAACATCCTATCTTCTCCCTTGGTGGGGGATGCCAGGGTGGGCTGGCCCAAGTGTTTTGGTCCCTAATGTCCTCATAGCACATACGTGTGTGTCAGACAGGCCTGCTCAGGCGGGTCACCAGAACAAGAGGTTTGACGTGAGTGTGTATAGAACCAAAGAACAAGCTCTAAAACAGGGGCTTCCAACCAGAGAGAAGGGATTAAACCGGCCTTAGGGTGGGACTGGGTTGATTAAATTAAGGAGATTATAGGCATGGGTGGGGCTAAATGGGACCTATTTAAGGCCTCTTATCTTCTCCGGTCTCCGACTAGTGGCTTCCAGTTCTGACTGAAGCGGTCTCCCGCTCTGAAGCGGTCTCCAGCTCTGAATCCAGCAGTTTCCAGCTCTGACTCCAGTGGTTTCCAGCTCTTCTGGACTGAATTCTTTCCAGGTAGGAAGACCAATGAGGGGTCTGAGGGATCTGGAACCTTCACCACAGTATAACTAATGTCTTCAAGTCCTGGGTGGGCAAAGGTGGTCTTTGGGGAGATGGTGAAGGGTGGGGTATCAGAGTGTCGTGTGGGGCTTGGAATGATGAAGGAAGTTGGGGTGACCAGTCAAGGAGGTCCCCATTTTCCAGCCTGGCAGGCTCTCCGTGTGTTGTTGGGAGTGGGGTAAGGGGTAGTCCCTGTGTCCGGTGAAATGAGAGTGGGCTCGTGTGTCAATGAGCTCCCCATGGGGCCTGTTGGAGAGCTTGGGTCTCATTTAGGAGATGATGTCCACAGATTCTTGCTTAGGCTTATGAGAGGTTGGTAGAGTTGTGAATCTGGTTTGAATCCTCAGTGGGCCAAAAACTTGGGCAAAATCTAAACTCCCAAGCCAGACTCCTCATCTGCAAAATGGCGATAAAATTACTGGATAATCTAGGGTTGTTGTGAGAATTTAACAACTGAGTGTTCGTTCGGGCTTTTGACGTTTATTGGAGACAGGGTCTCGCTCTGTTGCCCAGGCTGGGGTGCAGTGTTTGCTGCGCTCATAGCTCACTGCAGCGTTGGTCTCCTGCTCAAGCAATCTTCCCACCTCA
Organism: Symphalangus syndactylus; assembly: GCF_028878055.3. Lineage (NCBI taxonomy): Eukaryota > Metazoa > Chordata > Mammalia > Primates > Hylobatidae > Symphalangus > Symphalangus syndactylus. The sequence goes on from NC_072438.2 coordinate 33,393,943, forward strand.
GCCGCCCAAGTAGCTGGGGCCCCAGGTGGGCATCTCCCTGCCTAGCTTATTTTTGAAGTTTTTTTTTTTTTTTTTTTTTGAGATGGAGTCTCGCTCTGTCACCCAGGCTGGAGTGCAGTGGCGTGATCTCGGCTCACTGCAAGCTCCGCCTCCCGGGTTCACGCCGTTCTCCTGCCTCAGCCTCTCCGAGTAGCTGGGACTACAGGCGCCCGCCACCACGCCTGGCTAATTTTTTTGTATTTTTAGTAGAGACGGGGTTTCACCGTGGTCTCGATCTCCTGACCTCGTGATCCGCCCGCCTCGGCCTCCCAAAGTGCTGGGATTACAAGCGTGAGCCACCGCACCTGGCATTTTTGAAGTTTTTGTAGAGACAGAGTCTGGGTATGTTGCCCAGTCTGGTCTTAAGCTCCTGGACTCACGTAGTCTTCCCACCTCTGCTTCCCAAATTAGTGAGATTACAGGTTTAGAAATCAAAAGTTAAGAGATGAAAGTTTTGGCCGGGCGTGGTGGCTCATGCCAGTAAACCCAGCACTTTGGGAGGCCGAGGTGGGTAGATCATGAGGTCAGGAGTTCAAGACCAGCCTGACCAAGATGGTGAAACTCTGTCTCTACTAAAAATACAAAAAAAATTAGCTGGGTGTGGTGGTGCATGCTTGTAATCCCAGCTACTCAGGAGGCTGAGGCAGAGCATTGCTTGAACCCAGGAGATGGAGGTTGTAGTGAGCCGAGATCGTGCCACTGTACTCTAGGCTGGGCGACACAGCAAGACTCCATCTAAAAAAAAAAGATGACAGTTTTAGAGGTGAAAAGTGATAGGTTTTGACATCCTGGTTTCACCATCTGATGCAGGTAATCTGCAAAATGTGGATAATGAATCAATGGTGGTTGTTAAAGTTTTAACTTTTAAAAACTCTCTTGCATTCTTCATCTTAAATTCAGTTTATAAATATTTTTGTATTATTTATACATTTACTAAAGTTTAAACAATGCGTTTTAAAAATACTTTACATTTCAAACTTCATTTATACATATTTAGTTTATTTTTATAAATTATTGCAATTGTCTAATATAACAAAACTTCCAATCTACCCAAATAATTTTTATAAATCTAATGAGCACCAGGCAGAGGTAGTAAGCTGGCAAGCAAGCAGCTAGTGGGCCGCATTTAGCTTGACATGGATTTTGCTTGGCTCCTATAGTTGCTTTAAAAAAAAAAACCCACACTTAAATTCTGTATATTTGTTCATTTATTTTAAAATTATTTGTTTTATTTTGAGACCGGGTTATAAGACTGGTTGATTTTTGTATTTTTGGTAGAGATGGGGTCTCATCATGTTGGCCATGCTGGCTGCAAGTGAACTGCCCACCTCAGGCCTCCCAAAATGCTGGGGTTACGGGTGTGAGCCACCGTGCCTGGCCAAAATTCTACAATTTTACCCGAAAGGCTTAATTTCTAGCTTCTGAAATGTGAGAAAAGTGGCAACACTTGCCCCAGTTCCCAGCAGCAACAGCCAGGCGAAGCTGAGGAGTGGCTGCTCCTTTTAGGGGAAAATCACTGCGTCAGTTCTCCACTCTGAGATCTTTTTTGTCTCACCTGGCCTTTTTCTGTTTTCTTTTTTGAGACAGAGTCTCCTCCAACACCCAGGCTGGAGAGCAGTGGCAATCACTGCTCATTGCAGCCTTGACTTTCTGGGCTCAAACAGCCCCCTTGCCTTAGCCCCCTGAGCAGCTGCGAATACAAGTGTGTGCCATGCCCAGCTAATTTTTAAAAAAATTTTTTGTAGAGGCAGAGGTCTTCCTATGTTGCCCAGGCTGGTCTTAAACCCCTGAAGGGATCATCCCGTTCCAGCCTCCCAGAGTGCAGAGATTATAGACATGAGCCACTACACCAGGCCAATAGCAGGGGATTTTAAGGGAACATTTATAACTTTAAAAAACTAATCTGTCGGCTGGACGCAGTGGCTCATGCCTGTAATCCCAGCCCTTCCGGAGGCTGAGGTGGGTGGATCATGAGGTCAGGAGTTCGAAACCAGCCTGGCCATAGTGAAACCCTGTCTCTACTAAAAATACAAAAATTAGCTGGGTGTGGTGGCAGGCGCCTGTAATCCCAGTACTCCGGAGGCTGAGGCAAGAGAATTGCTAGAACCCTGGAGGCAGAGGTTGCAGTGAGCCGAGATTGCGCCACTGTACTCCAGTTTAGGTGACAGAGCGAGACTCCATCTCAAAAAAACAAAAAAACAAAAAAACTAATCTCTGCCAGGCGCGGTGGTTCATACCTGTAATCCCAGCACTTTGGGAGGCGGAGGCGGGCTGAGGCAGGAGAATCGCTTGATCCTGGGAGGTAGAGGTTGCAGTGAGCTGAGATCATGCCATTGCACTCCAGCCTGGGCAACAGAGTGAGACTCTGCCTCAAAAAAAAAAAAAAAAAAAAAAAAAAAAGAGCAACAGAAAAAACCTGATTTCATGGGGGCAAGATTCAAATGTCAACTGAAGTTTGAGATTCGGAGGCCCTGATTCATTAAACCAATAGTTACGTATTGGACTTACCATGAGTTGAATACATGCATATAGTGTGGTGGGAAGGGTCTGTGAGCCCTGAGAGGTCAGAGTTGGAGAGTCTGGCAGTGCTTCTAGTCATAACAGACACGTAATAGGACATAAGGAATGGTAGGAATAGTATTTACCTACTAGGTTCCAGGCCTATGATAATGCTTTATATTCACTGACTTACCAAATAACTTATAAACTATACAAACTTTATTATCAGGAACAGTTAGTTATATTTAATAACTCAGGCAAAATATTCACATACTCTTACTAGTACTAATAATCATTATCATGATTGATCTTTTAGGCTGTCTTTGACATACAGAAACGGACAGTGTCGTACGTTTCCAGCACTTACCTCCCCTCCGCCTTAATCTTACTTCCCTATGTTTCTCTTTGCCTCTTCTTTCTCACTTAGTTTTGAATCAATTCTACTTTGTCGATCTGTAAGCTGTCGTAGATCCTTTTAGGAGCAGCATACAAATAGAAAAATACAGTCCCCCATATCCCACAACCAAATATAACCACAATGGACATTTTTGTGTATTGCTTTCCGGTATTTTTCTCTGCATATTTATGTACATATTGAAGCAAGGTTGAAGACAGCCTGTAATTATGTCAGCCCTGTGTTCTGTTCCGTTAGCATTTCTCCATTTAAACCTGACTCTTTGAAGTCTAGTGCTGTCTCATGACTATGTAACACATTATTTGACTTTTCTGGAATTCTGGCTGTATCTAAGGGGATAGGTTTCCTGTCACCGAGCCTGATTGAACAATTCTGAGATTATCAACACTGCCATAGGGCCCTGAAAAAGCGTCTAATGAATGCAAAAGTTCAAAGCGGTTTTGTTCAGGTGTTATTTTTAGAGACACTTTCTCAGGCTTTTATGCTGCAATCCACTTTGTGCCCCTCTCTTGCAGCAGCTGCGGCCAGGGAAAAAGCACTAAGTGGGCTTGCTCACTGGTCCTCAGGGGTGGGTACCCTGGGCAGGCCAGCCCAGAAGTCAGCTGCCTCCTCTCCAGGCCCTGCCTGGACAGCTGAGAGTCAAGCAGACAGTTATTCGCCATCCCTACCTCTTTTCTGTCTTCAGTAACTGGCAGCTTCATCCTGCCAGAGTTTGGAATGAGCTAGGACTTTCCCATCAGTCTGAACTCCTGGGTTTTCCCAGGCCTGGTGACTCAGGGTAAGGCACCAGGCCGAGGATGAGAAAGGAGAACCTGGACTCCTGGGTGCCTTTGTCTCACCACACAATCACCTCCCAGGAAGGCTGTCATCCACTCACTCCTGTGGAATCTCTCTGCCACTTCATTGTAAAGAAAGTCAGCCCCAGTGAAGGGTAAAAAGAAGTGCCAGAGGGCTGTGGGGACAAGCCATATACTGGTAAAAAGGGCACTGGGGCAGGGTCCGAACAGCTGAGGGTATGTCTAGCACCAGGAATTGAAAATTAGTAGTTCACAGAGCTGCTTTGTTTGGCCTACTCCATATTCTTTTAATGGTACATTTCACATAGAGACCTGTATATCTGGCTTCCCCAGAAAAGTCAAGATCTGACAGCATCTGACTATATTTTTTTTATGCAATATCTGAAGCTGGGTAGCAGCCGGCCCTGGATGGGGTGTTTCCTCTCCAGATTAACACAAAGCCCACCAACTTGTTAAATCTCACCTCATAGGACAGTAGACACAAAAATATACTGAAATGAGTTGAAAAAATGTTAATACTTTTTTTTTTTTGAGACAGAGTCTCGCTCTGTCGCCCAGGCTGGAGTGCAGTGGCGCGATCTCGGCTCACTGCAACCTCCGCCTCCCAGGTTCATGCCATTCTCCTGCCTCAGCCTCCCGAGTAGCTGAGACTACAGGTGCCCGCCACCATGCCTGGCTAATTTTTTTGTAATTTTAGTAGAGACGGGGTTTCACCGCGTTAGCCAGGATGATCTCGATCTCCTGACCTCGTGATCCGCCCGTCTCAGCCTCCCAAAGTGCTGGGATTACAGGCTTGAGCCACCGCGCCCGGCCCGGTGATACTTTTTTGATGAAAGTATTTTTTTTTTTTAATTTAACTTTTTTGAGACAGATTCTTGTTCTGTCATCCAGGCTGGATTGCAGTTAGCTCTCACTGCAACGTCCGCCTCCCGGGTTCAAGTGATTCTCATGACTCAGCCTCCTGAGCAGCTGGGATTTTTTTATATTTTTAGCAGAGACAGGGTTTCACCATGTTGGTAGACGGGTCTCCAACTCCTGGCTTCAAGTGATCTGCCCGCCTCGGCCTCCCAAAATGTTGGGATTACAGGCATGAGCCACCGCACCCAGCCTCAATGAAAGTATTTTAGATGTTTGTATTTATACATAAGGCTCTATGTTTGAAGTACTAAATGGGGAGAGTATTTTGTGTCTCAGATGGAATAACGATAGGAAAATGTTCTTCAGCAAATTGTATTCCCCTAAAGGGAGAGATTATAGAGTGAAGAACACAGACACGCCATCTACCTTTCCTCCACACTTTGTAAAAAAAATTATATAAATTACAATCCCAAACTAGAATCATATACCATCCCTGATCTACTACCAAGATCTATACACATTAAGAGAACAATGTTCTGGATTGAACCTGTTTTGCCTTTTAAATTGGAACACAAAAGGGATACCTTTTCCTTTTTCCAAGTTTTTGAAATTTTGGTCTCCCTCCTACATTCACTCCTTGTTGAAAGTAATGGAAAGGCAATTAGGTCTGTGTCCCACATGAAAGCCCACGGTCAGGAGGGGAGTCTCATTGAGGTGACTGTCCTGTTAAGACCTGCTCCTGTGAACCCCCAAGCACAGGGCAGAGCAGGACATGAACTAAGAGCCAGGCTTTGCCAAATCCGGGTCGAGTTCACCAAGAGTAGTGTGTGCAGCACCCTTCCTCCTCTACATCCTGGCAGTAGAGCCCTTTCTCATTGTAAACCCAAGTGGTGTCTGCAGTCCGCCTTGCCCAGGGCTGGAGGCAGAGCTGAGCTTGGTGAACAGGTGCCAGGGGATTCCTGTCATCAGTGGACTACGCTTTAGAAGCTGCTTGTTGCAATGATCATTGTCTGAGAGCTGGATTTGAAGGCCAACACCCACTAGCAAAACCATCATCCCCTCTAATAACAGCAACCCAAGCAGATTTGATTTCTCCAGTGAAGGTTCTAGATGAGTCTAATCAAGGCTTCCCACCCATCTTCTCCCAACACCAGAGTTTCCCTGTGAAAACGATCATGGTTAACTCGCACTGAATACTACTTATGTGCCAAGTACCATTCCACATTCTTTACATATTTTAGCTCACTTTACTCCAACAGGGACCATTATTCCCGGTTTGCACATAAGCAAATGGAGCCAGGGAAAGCAAGGGGCAGAACAGGGAACTGATTTCCCGGAGTTTGGGCCCAGAGTCAGTGTGCTTAGCCACCGCCAACACCAGCCCCAGAGAGCTCCAGGCTCCTGGAAGTCGTGCTCCCGACTCCTTCCCCTTGCACAGTGGAGAGAACTCGGTGTTGGAATGAAACCAGCTAATTCCAGTAGGGTGCTTCCGCTGTTGTGAGGAGCTGGGCAACTAGTAAGCTCGCTGAGCCTCACTGTGCTCCACTATAAAACCAGGAGAGTGCTCAGCAGAGGAGAGGGTCTGGGTTTCAGAATAAGAAGCAGGTTTTCTTCCTGCTCAGCAAATCCTGGGTAATTGTATCACATCCCCTAACCCCTTAAACCTCAGCTAGAGAGGGAGCCACTCTTAGCCCCAGGGAAGGCTTTCGTGTGCACAGTGGAGACAACGCCTGCCCAGCAGTGCCCGGCACAGAACTGGGGAGCTGTTGTGATAAGCATGGGGTTGGACTTTCTGTGGGACAGATCCTATCTCACAGCAGTTTGGAGAACTGTTGTATACACACGCAGGTGACACGAGGCAGAGCAGGATGTGAAACGAGCGCTCTGGTTTGCCAAACCCGCAGCAGGCTTAGGACGGGGTGGTGAGAACAGCCCCCTTCCTTTTCCTCAGCTTGACGGTCCCACCCTTTCCCATTGCAGACCTAGAGCCCAGACTCCCAGGGCAGAAAGCGCCCCACAGACTGATAAAGCTGAACAATCCAGGCTTTGTTTCCAAGGGCTTTATCCCTGACTTTCTAACTGGCTTTTATCTGTGTCTTCACGTCTCTGACCTCTTGAGCCTCACAGGAGCTAGACTAGAATGTTCAAGTTCTTGAGGAGAAGGCAGGGGTGGGGGAGCCCCCACTTGCTGGAATCTCGTGCGGACCGAGTCGGGGCGGGAGAGGGCGCGCACCAGCCAGGCTAGGGCGCGCGGGGCGCCGAGGGGCGCGACCGTTTGGGGCCGTTCGGGCCAGTTCGCTCGGCGGGGCCCGTCGGAGCTTTTCTCCCTGCAGCCTGGCTGGCCGCGCGTCTTCTCCGCGCAGCGGGCGAAGTTGCGATGGGTTCATTAAGGCGGCAGGTAGGCAGTGCCCCGGCGGCGGCGGCAGGCGGTCCTGGAATGTGCGAGGGGCGTGATGACAGCGGCCGCCGGCCTCTTTGCGCAACACCTTCGCCATATATACTCCGGGCGCTGCGCTCCACCTGGCCGCCGCCTGCAGCCCAGCACCTGCGGAGGGAGCGCTGGTGAGTACCGCCGCCGGGGCAGGGGCGCTTCCTCGCTCTTTCAAGGACTTTGTTTGATTCACTTAATTCTTGTAAATTCCTCTCGGTGCTGACTTCAAGGAACTTGGCTGGCTTTGGGCTGCAGAAGTGAAAAACACAAAGCTCTCCACAATGTTCAAGTTGTTTTCTTCTTAATGTTACGGTTATTGCTTTTATTACAGCTTTTGCTGCTACACTCTTACTATTGACAGTGTTATTAATCAGCCACACTTGTGGATTCTAAAATGATCACTGTTTTGAGAGTCGTGGTTTGGAAGAGGAAAGGCCCAGGGGATAGAAGTCTCCACCTAGGAATCAGGATAGCTAGGCTCTTTGTGGTTGGGTCACCAACTAGCCATGTGACTTAACGCTAGTCCCTGTGAGCCCCTGGGCTGCCGTCTTCCATTCTTTATAAGCAGGGGAATGCGACTTCTCAGGACCATGAAAATTCTAGGTTTGTGGTGGCTGCCTGGTGATGTGACACTGCCCCCTACCCAAGTGTGACTTCCACGTGCTACAGTGCTTGTTTGCAGTTATTTAAGGTGCCTAGGAGGCAGTCTTAGTTTGTTTCTATTAGGGCCCGTGGCCATCAGCGAAGGGTCCATCCTTCAGCCGTCTTGGGGAGCAAAGCCCGCAATTTCTGTTTTCCAAGCCAGAAATGGGTGAGCAGGCTGGGGAGATAACTTACAAGGAGATGTGCACAGGAGTGGTTGGGTTCGGGCACTGCTCATCCTCAGGCCAGAAAGTGGGGGCTGCATGGCATGGAGTTAGTTCAGGTTCCCTGGAACGGTGCCTGCCACCGGTGGCTCGCACTGCGCTGAAGAGAGTTGGAATCTCGTTTTCTTTGAGGAGGTCCCTTTCTCAAACATGTTGATTTCATGGAAGCAGCTTGTGGATTTCATCACTCGAGTCCCCTCTTCCTGTTTAGGTGCCCCAGGAGGTTTCTGTGTTAGCCCTGATCGCTCTGGGCCTTGTCGTTCTTTCCTTTTTCCTTCTTTCCTTGTGTGCTGGCAGCTCTTTAACTTGTCCTGGGTTGGGTATTCTTGGAAAACTGTGTCTGTAGGAGTGGCCGATGTTTCAGATTGTTAAAGAAAAACAAAAATAAAAAAGACTGCCTCTTTTGCCCCATGCCAGCTGATCATGATCTTCTTCTCTGCTTTTGTAATTTGGGGAATGGGTGATAAGAAGGGCGTGCTTTGTAAAAGGTTTGGATGCTAAACAAATTGCCCCATCCAAAACTTTCCCCAAACTCCTCAACTGTCTCACTGAAGCAAGTCCCTTGTGGTATGAGGATGGGCTTCTGATTGTTGCTGTTAGACATAAAGGGGACCTAAAAATAGCCCAAATTCAATGCAATGAGGAAAACAGCCTCACAGAATCAGAGTGCTTTGGAATAAACTGGGCTTTAAGAACCATTTTCAGGCATCTTCCACCCCTCCATCCTCACCCACAGCCCCACTTCCATTCTGGGGACAGCAGGGAGCAATCAGGACATCCCAGGGGATTTATTCATCTCAGTGAATTTTAAAAATGCAAAGGTACAAAAAGAGGGCTATAAAAAGATTGTGGTATGTTTAAGATGTTTATGTTTACAAATTTAACTGCTTTAAACCCCCCAATACAATGCAGCATAACTGATATAGTTACAAGTTATTTACAGGATTTATTTTAAGATATCATAAATACAAATTGATAGTGCATGGTGAGGGTGTGGTTTGGTGATATGGAACAAGTTTAAATTTTATTAGTGTGCCACATCAAAAAATGTACTCAAGTTACCTATCAATGTGAGGCCCAGGCCAATTGCTTCCTTGACTCCTCTCATCACTACCACCACTGTGTCCTTGAAGAGATTATTATTAGCAGTAATGTAGGGACAGGGTCTCACTATGTTGTCCAAGCTGGTCTCAAACTCACAGGTTCAAGGGACTCTCCCACTTTGGCCTCCCAAAGTACTGGAATTATAGGTGTGAGCCACCACCCTGAGCCTATAGGGGTGATTATTTTTCCTTGTGATGGCTGTAAGGGAAGCAGAGGAAAAGGAGACGTCACCCTCTTGGGAATTTTCGAAGCACGGAGTCATTATTTCAAAGTACAAAGAAAGTTTTCCTGGGCATCCTGAGACATTGGCCTGCATGAGGTTGAAATTATCTCTGCAGTGTTGTGGTGCCTATGTGATTTGAAGCAATTAACTTCTCTGTGGCTCAGTTTTTCCCTCTATAGAATGAGGATACTGTTCATTTTAAAGGAGATTCTAAGTTTATATAGATACATGAAATGCTGTGAGTAAATTTGTGCACCAGTTTGCAAGTGCCAGGCACGAAGTCCTTAATAAACACCGCTTGGCTACCATGTGCCCAGCACTGTCCTATGTGCTGGGGATACAATGGCCATACTCTAGTCCCTGTGCTTGTGAAGGCTACCATTCTGGGGGGAGACTGTGTGTCCATGTCCTGGTTCCTCGCAGGACCACTGCCCTGGGCTTCCTCCTCTCCCCATTTCTTCAGATGGCCTTGACTGCTGCTCTGGGCACAAGGGTTCCCGGAACAGGTCTTGGTTGGAGAAGCCCAAACAATGCGAATGTAGGGGTTGGGTGACTGCCAGGTACCCTACATTCCCCTGCTTCCCAAGTCTGAGCCGAGTCAAGAAAGTTCCTCTCCTGGGTCTTTCTGGCAGTGGGTGCCCATGTGGTGCAGGAAGTGGAGCCAAGAGGGTGAGGCGCACAGGCAACTCGGTTACAGAGGCCAGTGTGGCAGCGGGGGAGCCCCTCCCTGGGCTTTAGTAAAAAGCTTCCAAATGATGACTTCTCTCTTCCTCTGCTGCTTCTGGCAGGTGGCAAGAATGTGCTGGAGTGAGGCCTTGGGAAGGCTGGGAGAGAACAAGGCAGTGGTTGCGCCAGGGCTATGGGGGTAGGAGAAAGGCTTAGAGGGGCTCAGAGCTCCAGGGTACATTCTCTGCCTGCACCATTTAATACTCACCCCCACCCCCACCCGCCCATCCCACCCCCACCACCCTCCCCTCCTGCTCAGCCGTTGCAACATTCTTGGGCGGGCATTTCCAGCATCCGAATGATCACGTGGGAGTGACCTGCAGATATGCCAATCTAGCCCGCTATCCAAAAACACTCAGAGCCCTCAATGTGCCTAGACCTAAGGCCCCTGGGTGCCCTGGTGCTTTGAGGGCTGGAGAATTCCTCCTCCCTTTGCCCCTGGCTATGAGATCTGTGGAAAAGCTTCTGGCTTTGGAGCCAGCAGTCTTGGGTTCATATCCTGACACCAGCTCCAGGTAGTTGGAGACAGGCTTCTTTGTTTCTCTGTGCCTCAGTTTCTTCATCTGTACACTGAGAGGAAAAACTCCTTCCTTGGTAGATTTAATGAGGTCACAAACTGTATAGGACACTCCTCTGCCACAAAACAAACATTAGCATCTTTCTCTCACAGGCTTTGGGTTCGTTTATTCAAATATTAACTGAGATCCACTACCATGCTGAGCATTGGAGATTTTTTGGTCTAGGGTACACACAGATTATGGTCTAGGGTACACACAGTGGAGGTGAGGCCATTTCCTGTTCATGACACAGTGCATTTCCACATAATAAACACTCTTTTTTATTGTTCGTGACACAGTGCATTTCCACATTGTGTCATGAACAATAAACAAGAGAGTTCCTAGTGTTTACTCTGCCAGGCACCATGCTCTAGCCTCACCTACACTTATTAACCAATTAGTCCTCATAACAGCTCAGTAAGCGAGATGGTATTGTCCCCATTTTTGCAATGATGAAGCTGAAGCTCAGAGTGGCTCAGGGTTGCATATAGTGAGGGGCAGGCCTCTGCAGAGCCAGCCCTCCCCCACTGTGATTCTCTCTCTCCAGGTATCACTGAGCCATCTTACCTTTGTGGGCTTAGAGGTTGAGTTGCATCTTTTAAAAGAATTTTCTTCTAAAATTAAAAAAATCACCCACAGTCTCACTACTCCCTTTAACCCAAGAGAACATTTCTGGATCTTGTCTGCCTTGTTGAGATGATGCTGTGAATGGGAAAAAGAAGTGCTTTAGATTCGAAGTTTATCTAAAGCATTTTCCTATGGTTTTACTGATTCAGTATAACCTCTTCAATGGCATGCTCTTACAATGCATGGGCATACCATAGTTAGAAGGAGTAATTTCTCTTTTAATTTTTTAACACTGTAAATGATAGAGCAGCAAATATCTTTTTGGTCTACATCACATTCATTCTATCATAAATATGCCCGGCAGAGCTGAAGACTTTAAAGATGAAGTGATGGACAAGACAAAGTCCCCTTTTTGGTAGGGTTTGCAGTCTGGTAAGCAGGAAATATGTTGAAGAAGAAAGGAGTCAGGTGGACTCAGGCTCTAAGAAGCCCTCTTGGAAGAGGTGATCAGAGTAAGTTAGGTATTTCTGAATTTCTGAGAGGAAATATTCTTAGCTTCCTGATTCCTAGAAGTGAAATGACTGGGTCACAGACGTGTGATGAACATAAGGCACTGGACAGTTTGCTAACTTTTCCAGAGCTTCTAGCAGTGTTCAACTCATAACATCTTCTCCAGCATAGCATAATGAACTTAAATTGTTTTTGCTACTTTGATAGTTGTCACTGTTTTAGTTTGAATACATTGGATTGCTTCTTTTTTTTTTTTTTTTTGAGACGGAGTTTCACTCCTTTTGCCCAGGCTGGGGTGCAATGATGTGATCTCGGCTCACTGCAACCTCTACCTCCCAGATTCAAGTGATTCTCCTGTCTCAGCCTCCTGAGTAGCTGGGATTACAGGTGCGTGCCACCATGCCTGGCTAATTTTGTATTTTTAGTAGAGACAGGGTTTCACCATGTTGTCCAAGCTGGTCTCTAACTCCTGACCTCAGATGATCCACCCGCCTTGGCCTCCCAAAGTGTTGGGATTACAGGCGTGAACCACTGCGCCCGGCCTGGATTGCTTCTTTTTTAATAGGCATTTCAGCCATTTGTTCCTTTTCTGTGAATTGCCTTTTTCCAGTCCTTTGGACTGCTTTGTCTAATGGACAAGGACTAATTGTCTAATGTCAAAGAACAAGGACTGCAAGGACTGGAATGTGAGGTGTGCCGAATACCATGCAACTGAGAAAAGCTTTGTGAAGAAAATAGATTGTAAGAAGGTCTTTTTTGAAGGCTGAAAAGAATGTGGTTCTAACAAAGGATGATTAATCTAGACAGCATGACATAGTAATAATTGCTGCTATTTATTGGATGCCTCCTCAATGCCAGTCACTTTCTAGACTTTTAATTTCACTGTTAGTCTCATAACCCTGCAAGAACTATTCCATTTTATAGATGGAGAAACTGACACTTTATGCTCAGAGGCATAAAGGGACTTGTCTAAATACACACCCATTAATAGGTGGCACCTCTAGATTTTAAAACCAGGCCCATCACGCCTTTCACAGAAGGCCTGGGTGGTAGGTAAAACACGTAGAAGGTATATGAACACCTGCATATATATATATATATATATATAGAGAGAGAGAGAGAGAGAGAGAGAGAGACAGAGTTTTGTTCTATATCCCCCAGGCTGGAGTACAATGGCGTGATCTCAGTTCACTACAACCTCCACCTCCCCGGTTCAAGCAATTCTCATGTCTCAGCCTCCTAAGTAGCTGGGATTACAGGCACCCACTACCACCCCCTGCTAATTTTTGTATTTTTAGTAGAGACAGGGTTTCAACACGTTGCCCAGGCTGGTCTTGAACTTCTGACCTCAGGTGACCCACCCACCTTGGCCTCCTAAGGTGTTGGGGTTACCGGCCTGAGCCACCTCACCTGGCCCCTGCATACATATTCACATACACACTAAGTTGTATAAATCTGTTAAGTTCCACTGGATAAGGTTTTGCATAGATTTGCAGTGCACTTGTCTTGATATAAGAAGTAGATGGGGTTCCATTGAAGGGTTGTGAGGATTTGGCATGCTATGAGACAACAAAGATGAATGGGCTTGCACCCTGCCTTTTTTATTTATTTATTTTTTTTGAGACAGATTTTCACTCTTGTCACCCAGGCTGGAGTGCAATGGCACAATCTCAGCTCACTGCAACCTCTGCCTCCTGGGTTCAAGCGATTCTCCTGTCTCAGCCTCCTGAGTAGCTGAGACTATAGGCATGTGCCACCATGCTGGCTAATTTTTGTATTTTTAGTAGAGATGGGGTTTCACCATGTTGGCAAGGCTGGTCTCAAACTCCTGACTTCAGGTGATCCACCCATCTCAGCCTCCCAAAGTGCTGGGATTACAGGCGTGAACTTTTGACTGATGGAGAGTCAAGACAAAAACAAGTTTAAGAGATTAAAGGTGGTGCATGCAGCTAACTCAACACTGTACGAGGTAGTTTGCTTTGGTGACTGGGTGAGTGTTTGAGGGGGAACCACAGAGGAAATACAGTGCTTAATATGCCACACTTAGGGGGCATAAGTATGAAATCTTTCCCTTCCTTTTACTGCTGCCTCCCCCTGAAACCCCCACCCAGGTGATGCTTTGCAACCAATGGTTCTTCCTCTTATAGAATCTCAGTGTGCCTCCTTTCCATGACTGCTGCTTTAAGCTGTTTTCTCATCCACAGACCATGGCTCCCTGGCCTGAATTGGGAGATGCCCAGCCCAACCCCGATAAGTACCTCGAAGGGGCCGCAGGTCAGCAGCCCACCATCCCTGATAAAAGCAAAGAGACCAACAAAAGTAAGTGTCCCTCGTTTGTCTGCAGATTGGCCTCTGGTGAAGACCCCAGGAGACTCAGGTCTGATTCCTCATGACCCCTTTTGCTTGTTTCAGCAGATAACACTGAGGTACCTGTAACCAAGATTGAACTTCTGCCGACCTACTCCACGGCTACACTGATAGATGAGCCCACTGAGGTGGTCGACCCCTGGAACCTACCCACTCTTCAAGACTCGGGGATCAAGTGGTCAGGTAAAAGTGAGGCCAGCTGAGACATTCAGGAGGGAAACTTCCTGTGGTTCACGGTGTCATCATCCTCCTGTCCCTCCCCCTTTTCATTGTTCTGATGCCCTTGAAGCAAGGGTCCTGGCTAGGGATGTTACCCTCTCATCTTTTTTTTTTTTTTTTTAGAAGGAGTCTTGCTCTGTCGCCCAGGCTGGAGTGCAGTGGTGCGAAATTGGCTCACTGCAAGCTCCGCCCCATGGGTTCAAGCAATTATCCTGCCTCAGCTTCCCGAGTAGCTGGGATTACAGGCTAAGTTTTATATTTTTAATAGAGATGGGGTTTCACCATGTTGGCCAGGCTGGTCTTGAACTCCTGACCTTGTGATCCACCCTCCTCGGCCTCCCAAAGTTCTGAGATTGCAGGCATGAGCCACAGCGCCCGGCCACCCTCCCATCTTTGAGGTTGAATCAAAGCATGTTGGACTAATTGGGGGTCATTCATTCAACAAATGTGCCAGGCACTGTGGTTATAGCAAAGATGGACATTGTCTGGCTCTTATAATTCGCTGTGGGTGAACAGGTTCCAGTTACTGCTTTGGAGATAGTGTGGATACAGTGATGAACAGAAAAGGCCCCTCTTCTCAGAGAGCTTTCAGAGGGGTCCCCTCACCCAAACGTGGGCATTAGGGAAGGTTTCTAGAAAAAGAAAATATGCAGCCAGACAGCTGGGTGCAAGCAATCACTGTTTCATTTCCAAATGTATGTAGGGCAGAAGGTCTGTCTGTGAACTAGACAGCAAGGAGGAAAAAGGAGATTGGAGTGTGGGGTGGGGAGGAGAGGTAGGAAGGAAAGAGCTGGGAGGGGGAAGATGAGAACCATTTTAAAAGCCAGTGGAGTAAACAGCAGTTAAGGATGTAGCATCCCAGGATGTATGATGCCCCAAGCCCTCCATAAATTGAGGCCGATTGCTGCTGTGCAGCTGCATTCTAGAAAATACTCTGTGCTGTTTGGAACGTGACAGCCATTATCTCCGACCCTGCACTTAGCAGGTGGCTAGTGCTGTTAACTGCCTCACTCAGTGACACTGTGGCTCAGTTGAGCATGGAGCCTGGTTTTTCTGTTGCAGACCACATTGAACTCCTCCTCCCAGATGCAAATCCTTTAGAGGCACTTTACCAAGGGTTTCAGCTAAATGGGCCACAGTGGTAACTGCTTTGAAAGCTGCAGCCATGGCTGCTTCCCATCTGTAAGCCTCGCTAGACATAAGAACTTACGGCTGCCAGGCTGGGAAGGGAGGGGAGGTGGGGGGAGCTCTGAGCTCATTGCCAAACTTCTCAGTGTTTCCAACACTAAAAGTTTCATGCCTTTCTCTCTCTCCCCCATCCCACCCCCCTGCAGAGAGAGACACCAAAGGGAAGATTCTCTGTGTCTTCCAAGGGATTGGGAGATTGATTTTACTTCTCGGATTTCTCTACTTTTTCGTGTGCTCCCTGGATATTCTTAGTAGCGCCTTCCAGCTGGTTGGAGGTAAGAATGAAAGGCTGAGAGGTCTGGGGGTGAGGGGTGTTATCATGAAATGTGGTTCCGAGGGTAAAACTCAGCAAGCCCTCTGCAGCTGCAGCCTCCTGGAGCGTTTTAGGACTGGAACTGACCTCAGATCATTTATGAAGTCTATGCTTTCCGTTATAGAAGAGAAAACTGAGGCCTATACAAAGGGCTATGACTTGGCCCAGGTGGCTTAGGCCAGGAGTTGGGGCTAGAGACTATTCCAAGCTATCAGCCAGTTGAGTTTGTCCACAAACCCCAGGCAGGAAGTTGTTTGACATACAGACTTAGCTGAGGAATTCCTATATCCTCCCCACCAGAGAATTCTGGAATGAGAAAGAGTGCCCTTTCAAAAGTGGGCCCTTGCTGGGGGAAGGACAGAGCCCCTTCTCTGGGCTGCAGGAATCTGCATCCATTGTAGTTACCTTCACAGCCTTCAGGGCTGCGTGTGCCCATGCAGCGTGAGAACCCAGAAGTGAGGTCACCATGTGCTTGGTTACTTTTGTACCTCAATGGTGATGTCAGAAACAAACAGGCAGCACTCTGTCTACTGGGTGCAGGCATTTTCGGGGGCCCTCTATCAAACATTCTTTCCCAAAGCCCTCCCATTTACGGAGAGATCATGAACCAGCCCCGAGACTCACAGCCAGTAATTAGCAGGGTGAGATTCAATCTCAGATCTGGTGACACAAAGGACCATGGATTTCTGCAACCCTTGGTGCCTCTCTTGGTGTGACTTGGGAGATTTGGGGAGGTGGGCATTCATGGGAGAGCATGAGGGGCAAAAACTTCCTGAACATTGCCTTTTTTTTTTTTTTTTTTTTGAGACAGAGTTTCGCTCTTTTTGCCCGGGCTGGAGTGCAATGCATGATCTCGGCTCACCGTAACCTCCACCTCCCGGGTTCAAGCGATTTTTCTGCCTCAGCCTCCTGAGTAGCTGGGATTACAGACATGCACCACCATGCCTAGCTAATTTTTGTATTTTTAGTAGAGACGGGGTTTCTCCATGTTGGTCAGGCTGATCTGCAACTACTGACCTCAGCTGATCCGCCTGTCCTCGGCCTCCCAAAGTGCTGGGATTACAGGCGTGAGCCACCGCGCCTGGCCTCCTGAACATTGCTTCTGGGCTCCCTGGTCCATGGGAGCATCGGCTACGGGCTTTGCTGTCTGGTTATCTCAGACAAATCACCTGCATCCTCTGGGCTTCCATCTTCTTTTATACAATGGACTTGGGAATGCATTGATGGTCTCAGGTACACTCTTGAGAATAACTCTCCCAGCATTCGATTACAGGCTGGTGCTAGGGCTAAGGGTGGATAGAGAGATCTACTCTTGGAGGATAAATCTGAATTGGGTACACACCCCAGAGACATCCAGGAGGCTCATTGGCACCCACTGGTCCCAGTATAGAGTTGAGGCTGGGTTCCTGAGCACAGAAGGGCTTGCTGACTGAGGAGTGTTTGAAGAGTGGGAGGATGCAGCGGAAGGAACAAAAGTAACCAGGGGCTCACAGTGGGTCGGGAACCAGGGCAGAGAGACAGAGACAGGAGGCACCTGTGGGCAGCTAGTGGGTTTCCTGCCTTATCGGGGCAGCACCGGGAAGAGGCATGGGGAAGCAAGATTCCCTGGGTGCCTGCAGTGATGGAGGCTGGACTCTCCAACCTGTAGCCAGCTGACCTTGGATGGAGACTTCTGTTTACTCGGTGCCTACCTAATCCCCCACGATCCGGTTGTGATTGTTTTTGTTTGTTTGCTTGTTTGTTTTTCCCAGGAAAAATGGCAGGACAGTTCTTCAGCAACAGCTCTATTATGTCCAACCCTTTGTTGGGGCTGGTGATAGGGGTGCTGGTGACCGTCTTGGTGCAGAGCTCCAGCACCTCAACGTCCATCGTTGTCAGCATGGTGTCCTCTTCATGTGAGTCGGGGCACCCATGAGCCCACCTGCATTCCAGACACTTTCTTGTCTATCTGGGGGTGGGAAGTGGGGGGGGCGGGAATTCACTCTGAATATGTCCAGGCCTTGTCACCACTGTCTTCGTATCTTGCCCCAGCTACAATATGTTCCCCTCTTGATTCAAGGCAACTTCCTGTTTCCATTTCGATGGCAGGATCTGATAATAGACCCTGCTGCTGGAGTTCTCAGCTCTGAATTCTCTAGTACTGTGCTTTCCAGACCTGTAGCCACTAGCCACATGTGGCAATTTAATTTTGTTGAACTTTAATTGATTTAAAATTAAAATATAACATTCAGTTCCTCAGTTGTACTAGTTACATTTCAAGTGTTAAAGAGCCACATGTGGCTGGCACCTACCCTATTGAGAAGTAGAGACATAGAACATTTCCATCACTGCAGAAAGTTAGTTCTCTGGGACAGGGCCACTCTCAGTGCTAAGAAGAAAGACAACTAATCACATCACAAATTGCTCTGGGACGACCGAGCATGGGGGGATGGCACGCTAAACTTGTACCTGTCTGGTAATTGCTGCAGCTAGGTTGGACAGACCCTCTGAGGGGGACCAGTTTGAACTGATTATTATTATTATTATTTTCTATTTTCTTTTTAAATAGAGACTTGGGTCTCACTGTGTTGCCCAGGCTGGTCTCAAACTTCTGGGCTCAAGTGATCCTCCCACCTCGGCCTCCCAAAATGCTGGGATTACAGGCCTGAGCCACAGCCCCTGGCCAGAACTATTTTTCTTCCCAAGCCAGCATCTTAGCCAAAATTAACTAGAATGTTTCTGGTTCAGTTAGAAAAAGGTATTAAACTTTCAAAATATTTTACTTGTTTATAGCAAAAAAGATGCAGCAATATGCTGATTTTGTCTGAAAAAGTTACACTGCCTGGAATTAAGTGTCTGATATCTAGCACAGAGATGATGCTTCCTGGCTGGGCCTAGTGGCTCACGCCTGTAATCCCAGCACTCTGGGAGGCTGAGGCGGGTGGATCACCTGAGGTCGGGAATCTGAGACCAGCCTGACCAACATGGTGAAACCCCGTCTCTACTAAAAATACAAAAATTAGCTGGATGTGGTGGCGCATGCCTCCAGTCTCAGCTACTCAACAGGCTGAGGCAAGAGAATCGCTTTAACTTGGGAGGTAGAGGTTGCAGTGAGATGAGATCAAGCCACTGCTCTCCAGCCTGGGAGACAGAGCGAGATCCATCTCAAAAAAAAAAAAGAAACGATGCTTCCTTAAGGGTGAGCCTTTGTGCCATGCACAACTGACTCAACTGTACATGCAAGCCCTGGCACTCATCCACCTAAGTCCTTAATCAGTGGGTGCCTCCTGGTCTCCTTCAGGCTAGCCTTGGATCTGCAATAGGGAGGATGGAGGAAGCTAGAAAGGCACTTTCTTCAGATTCATAGTGAGGTGCAAAAAAAAAGTTTAAGAATTTACTTGCATAGAGGATAAAAACTACTTCTTTAGAGGATACCAGCATGGGTGACTTTAGCCTGCCTCCAGGCTGCCTTTCTAAGCTTGCTCATGGCACTTTTCCATCCTCTAGTGCTCACTGTTCGGGCTGCCATCCCCATTATCATGGGGGCCAACATTGGAACGTCAATCACCAACACTATTGTTGCGCTCATGCAGGTGGGAGATCGGAGTGAGTTCAGAAGGTAAGAGGCTCAAAACCAGCCTTTGCGACATCAGCTCTATTGTTCTTGGCCACGCTGTTGTAACTACTTTTAATCAGCCAAAGATGACATGCTTATCAGGTTCATTCCTGGAGTTCCTAGAAGTAACCACAGGGAAGTATGGCTAGGATTGGATCACATACTCACCAGCTGATTAGACTCAGCTCCCTGATCGGCAGAGCAGGGATAATACTATCTATCACCACTGAGTTGTTGTAGGATTAAATATACAACCCGGCAGGTTAAGTGTTCAGAGCACCTAGCACACTGAGTTCACTAAATAAATGCAAACTCTAGCTAGAAACTTAGCTGCTGGGTGGCGGAATTGAGGCAAAGCCAGTTAAAAGAGTAGGATTTATTGGGACTGGGCGTGGTAGCTCATGCCTGTAATCCCAGCACTCTGGGAGGCCCAGGTGGGCAGATCGCCTGAGGTCAGGAGCCTGGCAACATGGTGAAAACCCATCTCTTCTAAAAATACAAAAATTAACCGGCCATTGTTGCGAGTGTCTGTAATCCCAGCTACTCTGGAGGCTGAGGCAGGAGAATAGCTTGAACCCAGGAGGCAGAGGTTGCAGTGAGTCGAGATCGCGCCACTGCACTCCAGCCTGGGTGACAGAGTGAGACTCCATCTGGAAAAAAAAAATTAATAAATAAATACTGTTTTGTTTGGTCATAATTATAACTTATTAAAACTTCCACTTTCGGTCAGCTCAACCCATGCCACCTTTTCTTTGTTCTTCACTTACAAGTTAATAAAAAACAAAACGTAGTTTCTGCATATGCATAAACTCTGAAACTAGAGCAGGTAGAATGCTGGAAACTTCTTTCAAAAAGGTTAATGTGAAAATTAAGTGTTTCTCAGCCACTTCTAGCTAGTTTATTTTTTTTTTTCAGTTTTTTTTTTAAAAGGTAAGCTGTTTCATTGAAGACAAAAAAAATCCAGAACAGAGTTTTTTAAATCTGGAGATAAGATGGAATCGAGGAGGAATCTTTGAACCTCCTCAGGTGGATGCAAAATATTTTAGCTTTGTTTCCTGTGGAAACTATTCATGTTTCATCACTTTCAAGAACTTAAAAAAAAAAGTTTAAGAATTCACTTTTATAGAGGTCTTTCTAAGTTAAATTTTTTTATTGATACAAAATATTTTTACACCTTTCTGGGATACACGTGATATTTTGTTACATTCATAGAATGTGTAGTGATCAAATCAGGGTATTTGAGGTGCCCATCGCTTTGGGGATTTATAATTTCTATGTGTTTGAAACAATTGAAAACTCCAGCATAGAGGGCTTTGATTGCCTTCATACTGGTCCCCACCTTTCCAAAAGAAGGTAGCCTTCAATATACATGATACAAAAGTGCCCTGATGCAATTCTTCAAAACAGTGATTGCTGAGCTAATTATTCCAGCCGTAACATGCTTGCTGGCCCGCAGCTTCCTCATCTGGCCAATGGGAATATAGATACCAGCCACTTTGGGGATCGCTATGAGAGAACAAAAATGAGATTGTATACATGTGCACACTTCCATAGGTGACACCTAGCACAGGGTGGCAGATGATACAGGTAATGACCCACCTCACATGGTGCCCACTTGCTTAGTGACTAATCTGGCTGTCGGGGTTTCCCTCCCATAGAGCTTTTGCAGGAGCCACCGTCCATGACTTCTTCAACTGGCTCTCCGTGTTGGTGCTTTTGCCTGTGGAGGCGGCCACCCATTACCTCGAGATCATAACCCAGCTTATAGTGGACAGCTTCCACTTCAAGAGTGGAGAAGATGCCCCAGATCTTCTGAAAGTCATCACTAAGCCCTTCACAAAGCTCATTGTCCAGGTAACTTGGCTCCTTCGGATACAGAAAGAGACAAACTTCCTACCCACAACATCCCCTACCTAAGCTGACAGATACAGAGTGTCTACAACACTATTCTGGGCCTGGCACGGTGGTTCACCCTTGTTTTCCCAGCACTTTGGGAGGCCGAGGCAGGTGGATGGCTTGAGGTCAGGAATCTGAGACAAGCCTGGCCAACATGGCATAACCCTGTCTCTACTAAAATACAAAACATTAGCTGGGCATGGTGGCGTGCACCTGTAGTCCCAGCTATGTGGGGGGCTGAGAAAGGAGGATCGCTTGAACCCCGGGAAGTCAAGGCTGCAGTGAGCTGAGAATTGTGCCATTGCACTCCAGCCTGGGTGACAAAGTGAGACTGTTTTTAAAAAATAAATAGATGAATAAACACTACTCTGTAGCTGCCTGTGGAAAAGGCCAAGGGAGGCAGAACTTTAGGGCCACCTGACAGAGTGACTGACCTTGATGGTTACTTTGACTTCCATGACATGCCACCTTTATTGGGGTGGAGGTGCTTCTTAAGACTGGACACTTGGGGCCACTTTGTTCCCACTGCTGTCCTCAACCCCAGTGGACTTGATAAAGTATGATCTACCCTTTCCTGCCTAGAGCCGTCTCAGCCCCTTCGCCCTGGGTCCTTGCTAGAACCTTGTGTTTTCACTCTCACGGGTTTTCTTGGCCATTCAGTCATCCAGAAAATACCTACTGTCTGCTCCCTAGATATCGGTGCCTCTGCAGATAGAGTGAGTCCCACTTTGCCTTTCTGGGGGCTCACAGTCACATTTATCTCCTTAGAGCCCCTCTCCCTGCAACCCCCCTGGGTTTGTGTCCTAAATCGGTTCTGAGGATATGCTGATGGTCTCCTGTCTACTGTTTCCACAGCTGGATAAAAAAGTTATCAGCCAAATTGCAATAAACGATGAAACCGCGAAAAACAAGAGTCTTGTCAAGATTTGGTGCAAAACTTTTACCAACAAGGTACGTTTCCAAGAATATTCCCGGGGTGGGGAGTGAACCTTTGCATCTGAACATGAAGCTAAATCTTGCCTTCAAGGAAGGTAAATAGAAAGTCAGGGGAAAGAAATATTGGAAGTCCCTGAAAAATCAAAAGTGACCAGTGAATGCCTTTAGAAAACAAGTCCCTGAATGAATGCCGAATGCAGCTAAACAGTAGGACAGACAGACAGACTCCCTTTTGCCCCATCCCAGGGATACATTATTTCTGGTTTGTTATTTCCATGCCTCTTGGAGAAGGCTTAACTCTGCCTGCCGCTCTGTTCTCATTTTTGGAGGGACTTGTGGAAATAGTCCAGCACGCCCTATGGGTGTTGGCAGCAAGTGTCCTCTCTCTTACTTTCCAGACTCTTCCAGAGTATTCCCCCTGCTCGGGCCCAGAGCATTCTTGCCCTCTGTCAGGAACCTACCCAGCCTGCTTTGCACCTGGGTTGTGGCTTGCCCTTGCTTCTGGGGTGTACATGTATTTTTTTTTGTGGAGTGCTAAAGACTGGAGACTAAAATAAACAAACTAGATGTTTTTAAATGGTGAAGGCTGATTTCAGTTGTCCTCAGTTATTCTAAGAGATTTCTAATAAAGGTGAGAAATAAGTCTTCAAGAGAAAAGAACTGTTCTGTTGGGGCCACACTGCATGCACCATGGGTGGTGTCTGCACCCGTTCATTCCCACCCCCGCCATTGCCTCCCATTCCCCACTAAAAGCCAGTGTTGTGGGCTTTTGTCATGTTTGTCATCCAGACCCAGATGAATGTCACTGTTCCCTCGACTGCTAACTGCACCTCCCCTTCCCTCTGTTGGACGGATGGCATCCAAACCTGGACCATGAAGAATGTGACCTACAAGGAGAACATCGCCAAATGTGAGTGGAGCTCAGTGGATTGGCCACTATGACAGGTGTTTTCTGGGGGTGACATATTTATCCGTGTTAAGTCCCAGTAAGTGAAGGAAAGGACAGTAGGAGTCACCAAGTACCTGCCCTGCATCAAGCAGTGAGCAACATGCTTTTCACAGCAGAAGGAACTATGGCTTAGGAACTGAGGTGACAGGCCTGAGGTCCCACAGCAAGGGCAGAACTGGAACTTGAAGTCCGTTTCCTTTGCCAGCTCCACACCACCTCAGAAAAGCTCAACAGATTCTAGAGGGCTCCCTCTACATGCTTTGTTCAGACTCCTTTAGTCAATAACTCTAGGGGCCAGGCATGGTGTCTCATGGCTATAATCCGAGCACTTTGTGGAGGCCGAGATGGGCTGATCACTTGAGGCCAGGAGTTCGAGACCAGCCTGGCCAACATGGTGAAACCCCATTTCTACTAAAAATAATACAAAAAAATTAGGCATGGTAGCTCAAGCCTATAATTCCAGCTACTTGGGAGACTGAGGCACGAGAATCGTTTGAACCCCAGGAGGCAGAAGTTGCAGTGAGCCAAGATTGCACCACTACACTCCAGCCTGGGCAACAGGAAGATAGTCTGTCTCAAAATAAAATAACTTTAGGGAGATGACAACCTGATTTGAAGGAAGATGTGGGACCCACATAGAACAGATGTATTCACTCAATTAGTCCCTACTGTACAGCAGGCCCCATTTCAGGGCACTGGGGCTGTAGCTCTTGAACAGGCAGTGAGCTTGCATGATGCTCTGATTATTAAGAAGCTGTAATGTTTTTTCCAACACAGCCATCCTTCGTTGTTCTAATTACTCCTTACATATACTTTTGTATATCTCTGCTTCTCTCTTCTCACCCTCCCACCACATTAATTCTGAAGAGTATACCTTAATACTCTAGGTATGATTACCCCAAAGAATCAGGTTAACTTATCACCTCCCACATTCTAGGCACTATACATTCATTCATATAACCATGTTTTGCTAGGATTATCTGGGGGATGCAGAAGGGGCTTTATAATTAGCAATGCCCCTTACTTTGACTTGCCCATCAAATCCCTCAAAGCATACTTATCATTAGTAAAAAAAAATTAGACCATCGACGCATGGTCTTTAGAGACAGAACTGGGCTTAGTCTGCCCCTGAATAGTTGTGTGATTTTTAAAGCCATCACTTCATCTTCCCGCCTCATGCGATCCCACTGATTATGACATAGTCTCAGTGGTGCCCCTTGCTGCGAAGGAGGCTGAGAAGGGCTGTCTTGATTTGGGGCTGCCATCTGTTAACTAACAACCAGGAATCTGTTTGTAGGAAAGACAGGATCTGGGGGAATAAATAACAATCTGTAGCCGTGGTGGCTCCATGCCCTCCTGACAAGGTTCTTTGTGGTCTTTTTAGGCCAGCATTTCTTTGTGAATTTCCACCTCCCGGATCTTGCTGTGGGCACCATCTTGCTCATACTCTCCCTGCTGGTCCTCTGTGGTTGCCTGATCATGATTGTCAAGATCCTGGGCTCTCTGCTCAAGGGGCAGGTCGCCACTGTCATCAAGAAGACCATCAACACTGGTAGGTACACTGCCCTCACTTGTAGGCCTTTAGGGATGGTTGCTGCATGGGGTGTGGGGGAGTCCTTTAGATTCCCATCTAGCAACGGCCTCTGCATGGAGTTTCTCTCTCAGATTGGATCAGCAGCAGAAGTGAGGATGTCATTCACCTGGAAATGGTTCTTGGCGTCCTGGGTGGGGTCTAGGGAGCAGGCCCAAGCTTCCATTGCATGTTGTCAAGGTCCTGAGAAGGAGTTCATATGTAGAGAGCTGTGAGTCAGGCCTTCCTTCCTAGCAGGTTTCCTGTATGCTCAGGGCTTTACTGGCTCTGTCAAGACCCCTTAGAAAAAGGACCCCAGGTGTCCGCCCTCGCCCCCACCTCCCTTCACTCTTGTGAAGGAAATGTGATGCATAAATACATCAGCATCTAGAGGTGGCCAATGAGACTGCTGGCCAAGAGGATTTCCTGCCAAGTAGGGTGTCCTGGCCAATGAGAGCTTGCTAAGCCAATGACATCACTCTATGAAAGCTCAGTGAAATATAGCCAAGAAAATTCGCCCCCCACTCCAGGTTGTCTTGGGGGAACAGAGCAACTCTGTGTGCTTCTGGGAAATGCAGGGCCTGATCCGGTGCTAGTTGGGTGGGGGACTCAGTTGGTAGGCATGTTCCAAGCTGCTGCGTTTTCTTGATGCTTCTTAAGGCGGAAATGAAGGTTGAAGGTCGAATGTGGTTGCTGACGGGAGACCAGGGCAGGGGAGGAAGCATGCTGTCAGCACTTTCTGGAAGGAGAGTGGTTACTTGTGTGGGTTCACTCTTTCTAACCTGACCTCCAGGGAATCTGTGTTTTTGTTTTCATAACACTTACCTGCATCCCTGGTTTTTCCATCTGAATATGCGGAGCAAAATACAATGGGGAATGAAACTGGATTCTAAAACTCTACTCTGTAATCTGAGACCATATATGGGATGAGGAGGTGCCTGTACAACCTCACCCCTAAGCCCAACCCCTGCCCCAGGCCTCCAGCCCGTACCTTCCCCAGAGAGGCCGTGACATCTCTCCCTTCTGTCTTCCAGATTTCCCCTTTCCCTTTGCGTGGTTGACTGGCTACCTGGCTATCCTCGTCGGGGCAGGCATGACCTTCATTGTACAGAGCAGCTCTGTGTTCACCTCAGCCTTGACCCCCCTGATTGGTGAGTTACTCCCTGGCTTCTCCCTCTGGCCACCACTGCCATTTCCTGTCACCCCATGGGGCTGATGTGTTTGTGTTTTGTGTTCCTCCCAGGAATCGGTGTGATAACCATTGAGAGGGCTTATCCACTCACGCTGGGCTCCAACATCGGCACCACCACCACCGCCATCCTGGCTGCCTTAGCCAGCCCTGGCAATGCATTGAGGAGTTCAATCCAGGTCAGGACTCGAGGCACGGGGACAGGGGCCCTGGGGGTGGGACCACCCATGGTTTTGCAAACTGGTCTCTAACAAGAGCCAGGCTTTTCTCTGTGCTATCCAAAAGATGGAACTAATATGTGGAGGGGAAGCCATGGGTAAAGTTTTCAGGACCTTGATATGAGAACAATCAAAACTATCAGTCCTGAGAGAGGCAGTAAGACCCCATAACTGGTGGTTGTTTCAGCAAAAGTGGGGTGGCCCCTTGATATAGATGCGGAAAAGGTACTTAGGAAGCATGGACACCACCTCCCATCTCCTCAATGCCTCCTATGGGGAACTTTACAATTAGGAGAACTCCTTGGCATGGACCATCTAGGTTACTTTGTGCAAGACCTTTGGGATTTGAATTTATTTATTTATTTATTTTAATTTAATTTTATTTTTTTGAGACAGAGTCTCGCACTGTTGCCCAGGCTAGAGTGTAGTGACATGATCTCCACTCACTGCAACCTCCGTCTCCCAGGTTCAAGTGATTCTCCTGCCTCAGCCTCCCAAGTAGCTGGGATTACAGGCACCTGCCACCACACCTGGCTAATTTTTTGTATTTTTAGTAGAGACGGGGTTTCACTATGTTGGCCAGGCTGGTCTTGAACTCCAGACCTCATGATGCACTTGCCTTGGCCTCCCAAAGTGCTGGGATTACAGGTGTGAGCCACTGCACCCAGCCTGGGATTTGAATTCTTATCTCACCATTTAAATACCAAGTGACCTTTGGCAAGTGTTCTAACCTGAGCGTCAATTCCCTCATCTGAAAGATGGAGGACATAACCCCTATCTCATTAGGATTATTATAAAGATCTGATGAGGCAAAGCCATCTGTGCAAACAGAAATAGAAATTCAAGCATATAATATAAATTAACCGCATATGTCATCCTAAAATTTTTTGGTAGATATATTTTTAAAAGTAGAAACAGGCTGATTCATTCTTCAATAATGTATTTGATTTAAACCATTATCACTTTAATATGTCATCCGTCTGTCAAAAATTGAGAGTCTTTGAAATCTAGTGTGTATTTCATACTTAAAGCACATCTCAGTGTGGACATGCGGCTAGTGTATTGGACAGTGCTGGTCCACAGCCTGGGCATGGTACTTGGCACCTTGGGAAAGTGACCAAGTGCCTGACCTCTGGAGGCAGGCACCCAGGATCCCAGGATGTGAATTTCCACCTCTTCCATCTCCCACCTGTGGGACATGAGGAGCCTCCATTTTCTCATGTCAAGAAATAATGGTTGCCACTCTGTAGAGTGTTTTTTGAGGATTGAGATAATGCACAGTTGAGTGCTCCTGGCCCTCCCAGACACATAGTAGGTTCTAATGGAATCCAGGTACCCTCTGGGCTGAGCCATAAAGACAAAGAAGGCCTGGAAGGCCTGAGACTGTGCTGCCTGTGATGCCTGCTAGCTTACCTCCCCCTCCCCCTCCTCCCTACTGCCACCCGCATTGGGCAACAGGCCCCTCACCTGTCCAACCTCTTGTGTTGCAGATCGCCCTGTGCCACTTTTTCTTCAACATCTCCGGCATCTTACTGTGGTACCCGATCCCGTTCACTCGCCTGCCCATCCGCATGGCCAAGGGGCTGGGCAACATCTCTGCCAAGTATCGCTGGTTCGCCGTCTTCTACCTGATCATCTTCTTCTTCCTGATCCCGCTGACGGTGTTTGGCCTCTCGCTGGCCGGCTGGCCGGTGCTGGTTGGTGTCGGGGTTCCCGTCGTCTTCATCATCATCCTGGTACTGTGCCTCCGACTCCTGCAGTCCCGCTGCCCACGCGTCCTGCCCAAGAAACTCCAGAACTGGAACTTCCTGCCGCTGTGGATGCACTCGCTGAAGCCCTGGGATGCCGTCGTCTCCAAGTTCACCAGCTTCTTCCAGATGCGCTGCTGCTGCTGCCGCGTGTGCTGCCGCGTGTGCTGCTTGCTGTGTGGCTGCCCCAAGTGCTGCCGCTGCAGCAAGTGCTGCGAGGACTTGGAGGAGGCGCAGGAGGGGCAGGGTGTCCCTGTCAGGGCTGCTGAGACCTTTGATAACATAACCATTAGCAGAGAGGCTCAGGGTGAGGCCCATGCTCCCGACTCAAAGACCGAGTGCACGGCCTTGTAGGGGGCGGCCCAGATTGTCAGGGGTGGGAGGATGGTCCTTGAGTTTTGCATGCTCTCCTCCCTCCCACTTCTGCACCCTTTCACCACCTCCAGGAGATTTGTTCCCCATTAGCGAATGAAATTGATGCAGTCCTACCTAACTCGATTCCCTTTGGCTTGGTGGATAGGCCTGCAGGGCACTTTGATTCCAACCCCTGGTCACTCAGTAGTCTTTTACTCCAGGAAGGCACAGGACAGTACCTAAGGAGAATTAGAGAATGAACCTGGCTGGATGGATGTCTAATACTGCTCCTAGCTGGCTTGGTCAGTAGAACCTATTTTCAGACTCAAAAACCATCTTCAGAAAGAAAAGGCCCAGGGAAGGAATGTATGAGAGGCTCTCCAAGATGCGGAAGTGTACTCTCTATGACTATCAAGCTCAGGCCTCTCCCTTTTTTTAAACCAAAGTCTGAAAACCAAGAGCAGCAGCTCCATGGCCTCCTTGCCCCAGATCAGCCCGGGTCAGGGGACATAGTGTCATTGTTTGGAAACTGCAGACCACAAGGTGTGGGCCTATCCCACTTCTTGTGCCCCCCAGATTCCCCATCAGGGCTTCCTCATGTGGACAGGTATGCTAGTCCAGACAGTTCACTTGCAGTTTCCTTGTCCTCATGCTTCGGGGATGGGAGCCACGCCTGAACTACAGAGTTCAGGCTGGATACACGTGCTCACCTGCTGCTCTTGTCTTCCTAAGAGATAGAGTGTGGCAGATGGAGGAGAAGAAAGTGAGGAATGGGTAGCATAGCATTCTGCCAAAAGGGCCCCAGGTTCTTAATTTAGCAAACTAAAGCCAAATTAAAAAGCATTGAGGCTAAATAATGCTCCTCTCCTGGTCAGATAACAAAAACCCTCCCTGTTGGATCTTTTGAAATAAAACGTGCAAGTTCTCCAGGCTCCTAGCCTGCATGCTGCCACCTTGAATCCCAGGGAGTATCTGCGCCTGGAATAGCTCTCCACCCCTCTCTGCCTCCTTACTTGCTGTGCAAGATGACTTCCTGGGTTATCTTCCTTCTTTCCACGCACCGACCCATTGGAATCTCTTTCCAAACGTTTTTCCATTTTCCCGTAGATGGGCTTTGATTAGCTGTCCTCTCTCCATGCCTGCAAAGCTCCAGATTTTTGGGGAAAGCTGTACCCAACTGGACTGCCCAGTGAACTGGGATCATTGAGTACAGTCGAGCACACGTGTGTGCATGGGTGTGCTCCTTCTCATCCTAGATGCCTTCTCTGTGCCTTCCACAGCCTCCTGCCTAATTACACCACTGCCCCTGCCCCACCCTCAGCCATCCCAGTTCTTCCCGGCCAGTGAGCTCCAGTCTTATCTAGGAAAGGAGTGGGTGTAGCCGTGCGGCAAGACTGGGGCCTCCCCCATCCCAGCTTCTCCACCATCACAGCAGGTCAGGATATCAGACAGTCCTCCCCTGACCCTCCCCCTTGTAGATATCAATTCCCAATCAGAGCCGAGTACTCTATATTTATAGTCACACCCCTGTACAGCATTTTTCATAAGTTATGTAGTAAATGGTCTGCGTGATTTGTGCTTCTAGTGCTCTCATTTGTAAATGAGGCAAGGTTCTTCTATGAAATGTAAAGAAAGAAACCACTTTGTATATTTTGTAATACCACCTCTGTGGCCATGCCTGCCCTGCCCACTCTGTATATATGTAAGTTAAACCCCGGCAGGGGCTGTGGCCATCTTTGTACTCTGGTGATTTTTAAAAATTGAATCTTTGTACTTGCATTGATTGTATAATAATTTTGAGATCAGGTCTCGCTGTGTTGCTCAGGCTGGTCTCAAACTCCTGAGCTCAAGCAGTCCGCCCACCTCAGCCTCCCAAAGTGCTGAGATTACAGGCGTGAGCCACCACCAGGCCTGACTGTAATTTTTTTTTTTTTTACTGGTTGTGGGAAGGGAGAAATAAAATCATCAAACCCAAAAGGAGTGTGTTGTTTTTAATTACAGGGAAATAGGGACCTCCTTGGATCTGTTTTATAAAAATGTGAGGTCTCCTTTTACCTCGTTGCACTGCTGAGAGCAAGATGGGTCACCAGCAGCTGTACTGGAGCCACCCGCAAAAATTCTCGCTCTTGTCGCGTCTGTTCAAACCGTCACGGTCTGATCCGGAAACACGGCCTCAATATGTGCCGCCAGTGTTTCCGTCAGTACGCGAAGGATATCGGTTTCATTAAGTTGGACTAAATGATCTTCCTTCAAAGGATTATCCAAGGCATCTACTCAATGAAAAACCATGATAGTTCTTTGTACATAAAATAAACATTTGAAAAAACAAAACGAAACAAAAAATGTGAGGTCTCTTCCTTCACTGAACGTCACTACCCACCACTTACCATCTGACCCTCCAGCTGCATAATTTGTGGAGCCTCTTGTTCAAAAACCTGGGGAAAAGTGTCATTTTATATTGTGCAATGCCAATTTCAAACACAAACATAAGGCCTATTAACTCGTCTGTAGAATCATTGACATGACATAGCTTTTGTGTGTAGCTCACACATGTATTTTATTCCTACGAGAACAGTGAAAGCATTGCACAAAACTAAATTGTTTTGATTTCACTACTTTTTTTTTTGAGACATTGTCTCGCTCTGTCGCCCAGGCTAGAGTGCAGCGGTATGATTTCTGCTCACTGCAACCTCTGCCTCCAAGATTCAAGCGATTCTCCTGCCTCAGCCTCCCAAGTAGCTGGGATTACAGACGCATGCCACCACACCCAGATAATTTTCGTATTTTTAGTAGAGACGGGGTTTCACTATGTTGGCCAGTCTGGTCTGGAACTCCTGACCTCAAGTGATCCACCTTCCTCGGCCTCCCAAAGTACTGGGATTACAGGCGTGAGCCACCCCGCCTAGCCTGATTTCACTTTTTGTGCAAATTCTGCCAACGTTCTCTGTCTTCCTGATGAGTAAGGAAGAACTGAAAGGAAAAAGAGCAATGGGCCACCCTTTCCATATGAGGGTTTTTCAGCCTAAGTGAGAAAAGACATGGTAGGGTTTCTTAGTTGTGCCTTGCTTGTTTCCTTGGAGTGCCATTACCTTTTTGCTGCATTCAAAGAAAGTTCTGGTTTGAATGGAAAGTATGGCCTTTCAGTGCTGTGCGTTCTGCCAACCACTGTGCTAGTCAAAATAATAACATCTTGGTTGGGTGTGGTGGCTCATGCCTATAATCCCAGCACTTTGGGAGGGAGGCTGAGGCAGGTGGATCACAAGGTCAGGAGATCCAGACCATCCTGGTTAACACAGTGAAACCCTGTCTCTACTAAAAATACAAAAAATTAGCCGGGCATGGTGGTGGGCGCCTGTAGTCCCAGCTACTAGGGAGGCTGAGACAGGAGAAACACTCGAACCCAGGAGGCGGAGGTTGCAGTGAGCCAAGATCGTGCCACTGCACTCCAACCTGGACAAAAAGAGCTAAACTCTTAAATAAATAAATAACTTGTTAAGAGAGAGTTGACTTTAAGAAACATTTGTAGGACTAAGCTGGTCACACCTTTTTGTAGGCCAGCTATGCTGAGGGCTGAATCCATATTGCAGAGCACAGTGAATTTGGAATCACTCAGATTGCTGGGTTCCACTCGTAGCTCTGTCATTTACTGTCTCAATAGCAACTTCCTCATCTGGAATATGGGACAGTAACACTTGGCTTCCTGTGATTATGAAAATGAAGCAATGTATGTAAATATTTAGCCAGGGTGGGTTTACTGTAAGTGCTTGGCATATGGCTCTGCCTCAAAATATAGGGGATGAACATGCATGGCAGATGTACAAGATACACTTCCCACGCTTGTTTGCATTTTTCTTCCTCTGAGTATTTCCAAAGTGACATGCCAAGTCAAGAAGGCTGCTATCAACCCAAGAAACCGAGGCCAGGACTGGCCTGGGATTATTAGGATGAGCTGAATAAATGTCATGTGGCCTGGGAGCAGTCCACTGACTGGGCTCTGCAGCCATGGGACAGGAGTCAAGGACCACTCAGCATTTCCAAAACAAATCGTTGCTCTGTAAACTCACTTCCTAGTCCCAACCAATGGCAGTGGTGAGTGTTATTATAAAAGGGTTTTGTTTTTGTTTTGAGTCAGAGTCTTGCTCTATCACCCAGGCTGGAGTGCAGTGGCA
Organism: Symphalangus syndactylus; assembly: GCF_028878055.3. NCBI lineage: Eukaryota > Metazoa > Chordata > Mammalia > Primates > Hylobatidae > Symphalangus > Symphalangus syndactylus. The sequence goes on from NC_072438.2 coordinate 33,426,246, forward strand.
TGATCTCGGCTCACTGCAACCTCCACCTCCTGGGTTCAAGTGATTCTCCTGCCTCAGCCTCCCAAGTAGCTGGGACTGCAGTTGCCCACCACCATGGGTGGCTAATTTTTGTATTTTTGGTAGAGACGGGGTTTCACCATGTTGGCCAGGCTGGTCTCGAACTCCTGACCTCAAGTGATCCACCTGCCTCGGCCTCCCAAATTTCTGGGATTACAGGTGTGAGCTACTGTGCCCAGCCTTAAAAGGATTTTTTACACTATTATTTGTCTAGGTTGAAGATCACATATGTCTGTGTGGCGGCCTGTGAGGACAGCATAAATTATGTTGCCATGAAGTAAAATTATACCTTCTCATTTGGCTCAGGTTAATTACCTGGGACCCAAAGGGGCTCTGGAACCTGCCTGTTGGTGCTGAGATTGTAGTTTTGCATTTTTCACTTCATTGGAGTCTTAGGAAGTCAGTAAATACCATCCTTTTCTTCCCTTACAGAATTTATTTATTTATTTATTTATTTTTTATTTATTTTTTTATTTTTTGAGGCTGAGCCTTGCTCTATTGGAGTACAGTGGTGCCACCTCAGCTCACTGTAACCTCCACCTCCCAGGTTCCAGTGATTCTCATACCTCGGCCTCCCAAGCAGCTGGGATTACAGGCGCACACCACCACACCTGGCTATTTTTTTTTTTTTTTTTTTTTTGTATTTTTAGTAGACACGGGGTTTCACCATGTTGGCTAGGCTGGTCTCAAACTCCTGACCTCAAGTGATTCACCTGCCTCAGCCTCCCAAAGTGCTGGGATTACAGGTGTGAGCCACCACGCCTGGCCACCTTACAGAATTTAGAATCAATTGAAAAATAAGACACACAGGACAGAATGATGGAGATGAAAATATTCATTTTATTATTTATTAAGGAAGCTAATTGTAAGATGTGGCATTTAGAATTGCCAGGAGGTGGGGACAGGAGAGCTTACTAACACTTTACCTTTGAATTAAACCAATTTTCTTACCCAGGCTCAGGCAGAGGTGAATCTACAGGCCTTTCCCATGAGAATGGAGCCTGTCCTGAGGTTTCCCAGCTGACACATGGGTGGGCAAGCTCCGGAGCTCAGCATGCTTTGTTTCTCCTCCCAGACTTGACAATCAGATGCCATGGAGGCCCAGATGTGACAACTGTGGATGCTCTAGGGGGTTGAAGGTCCTGCTCTAACATCCTAGTAAGGTCGAGCACCGTGGCTTATGCCTGTAATCCCAACATTCTGGGAGGCCAAGGCAGGCGGATCACTTGAGGAGTTCAAGACCAGCCTGACTAACACGGAGAAACCTCATCTCTACTAAAAATACAAAAATTAGCCAGGCATGGTGGTGCACACCTGTAATCTCAGCTACTCAGGAGGCTGAGGCACGAGGATTGTGTGAGCTTGGGAAGCAGAGGTTGCAGTGAGTCAAGATCGCCACTGCACTCCAGCCTGGGCAACAGAGCAAGACTCTGTCTCATAAAATAAAAAACAAACAAACAAAGAGACATCATAATAGGAACTGCAGGTGACTTCCCTAAATAGGCATTTTCTTTCTTTCTTTTTTCTTATATAATCCTCATTATTTTGGAGGCATTTTCTTTTTTAAAAAAATATATATTTTTTCAGAGTCAGTACCCATCTTGTCACCCAGGCTGGAGTGTAGTGGCATGATCATGGCTCACTGCAGCCTCCAACTCCTAGGCCCAAACAATCTTCCCCCCTCAGCCTCCCAAAGTGCTGAGATTACAGGTATGAGCCACTGCACCCAGCCCTACATAGGCATTTTCCATTCATCACTTCACTGACTCATCATAGCCTGAGGAATAGGAGTTATTTATTTCCACTTAATAGAGAGAGATGCAGAAGCTTCCAGGGACATAGCTGAGGGTCCCAAGATGAGACGATTAAGATCCACAGCCCACCCCTTGGCCACTGAATTGTGCTGCCTTGGGACTCACTGACCGCACAGTACTCATGGTTATTAAAGCAGAACAGACGCATGGGAGTTGAAGAATCAAGGTGTCTGGAAGGAAGGACTTAGAGAAAGGCTGCAGAGCCACCCAGGTATAAGAGTAAAGGGCAGGCCGGGTGCCCATGGATTCCAGGTCTTCAGATAAACTCAACCAATTGTCAATCAGAAAATGTTTAAATTTACCTATAGCCTGGAAGCCCCATCCACCCCGCCCTCTTTGAGTTGTCCCACCTTTCTGAACCAAACCAATATATTTCTTAAATGTATTTGACTGATGTCTCATGCCTCCCTAAAATATATAAAACCAAGCTGTTCCCCAACCACCTTGGGCACATGTTCTCAGGACCTCCTGAGGGCTGTGTCATGGGCCATGGTCACTCATATTTGGCTCAGAATAAATCTCTTCAAATATTTTACAGAATTTGACTCTTTTCGTAGACACTTTCTTTCTTTCTCTCTTTTTTTTTTAAATTGAGATGGAGTCTCACTCTGTTGCCCAGGCTGGAGTGTAGTGGCATGATCTCGGCTCACTGCAACCTCTGCTTCCTGGGTTCAAGCAATTCTGCTGCCACAGCCTCCTGAGTAGCTGGGACTACAGGTGCACACCACCACACCCAACTAATTTTTTTCTAGTTTTAGTAGAGGTGGAGTTTCACCATGTTGGTCAGGTGGTGTCGAACTCCTTACCTCAAATAATCGGCCCACCTCAGCCTGCCAAAGTGCTGGGATTACAGGCGTGAGCCACCGTGCCCCACCTTCATTGACACTTTCTATTCACTGGTGGGTAAATCACTAAAGCCAGCCCTTATTCAAGGGGAGTGGAAGTAGACTCTAGTGCTTGATGCAAGACTGTCGACAAATTTGCAAATATGTTTTAAAACCACCCAAGTTCACCCTCTGGTCAGAGTTTATTTACGTTCCTCCCACATGCAAAATACACTCATGTCCTTTCAAGACCTCCGTAAGACTCTTGTACTACAACATCAGGCCAAGGGATATAGTTCAGGATCTTGTTAACTAAACCAGGACCAGGTGTGGATGCACCTCCTTGGGTGTGATTTCTTGGGTATAGCTCCTGGCATATCATTCCTCTCAATCTGAAGTCCTGTGAGCTAAATAAACAAGTTGTCTGCCCTTTACACACCCAACATACAATGACAACACAGGCATACATTTTTATTTTTTTTGAGACAGAATGTCACTCTGTCACCCAGGCTGGAATGCAATGGCGTGGTCTCGGTTCCCTGCAGCCTCTGCCTCCCAGCTTCAAGCGATTCTCCCACCTCAGCCTCCCTAGTAGCTGGGACTACAGGCACATGCCACCACACCTGGCTAATTTTTGTATTTTTAGTAGAGACGGGGTTTCTCTATGTTGACCTAGGCTGGTCTCGAACTCCTGACCTCGTGATCCGCCTGCCTCGGCCTCCGAAAGTGCCAGGATTACAGGCGTGAGCCACCGTGCCCGGCCAACACAGGCATAAATTAATAGACCCTCCCATTCGAGATGGGGAAAACAGGAAGCACACACAGTCACTGATCCATAGTAACTCTGAAATTCAGCTGGTTACGTGCTGAATTTGTTGATCAGGGTGCAATTCCCCTCCTGGGGAGTTATTCTCCGTAGGTCTTGGCTCCACTTTCTGAGCTCATGCTTCTGTCCTCTAAATTAGTTTTCCTTTTCATTTTTTCTTTTTGAGACCAAGTCTCACTCTGTTGCCCAGGGTGTTGTGCAGTGGTGTGATCTTAGCTCACTGCAATCTCTGCCTCCTGGTTCACACGATTCTTGTGCCTCAGCCTCCTGAGTAGCTGGGACTACAGGGTATGCCCAGCTAATTTTTGTATTTTCAGTAGAGACAGGGTTTCACCATGTTGGCCAGGCTGGTCTCAAACTTCTGACCTCAGGTGATCCGCCCACCTTGGCCTCTCAAAGTGCTGGAATTACAGGCATGAGCCACGGTGCCTGGCCTAGTTTTCCTTTTCTATAAAGCATAGCTTTGGGTTGAGAGCAGTGGCTCACACCTGTAATCCCAACACTTTGTTTGGCTGAAGTGGGAGGATCACATAAGGCCAAGAGTTCGAGGCTGCAGTGAGCTATGATAGCGTCATTGCACTCCATTCTGGGCTATAGCACAAGATCATAGCTCTAAAAATAATAATAATAATGAATAAAACATAGCTCATTTTTGCAACTGAGTATGCTTCCTCCCTGAAGATATTTGAGAGCCCATAGTTTTCTCTTTTTTCTTTTTTTTTTTTTTTTGAGACAGAGTCTCACTCTGTCACCCAGAGTGGAGTGCAGTGGTGTGAGCTTGGCTCACTGCAACCTCCACCTCCCCGGTTCCATCAATTCTCATGTCTCAGCCTCCTGAGTAGCTGGGATTATAGGTGTGCGCCACGATGCCCAGCTAATTTTTTGTATTTTAGTAGAGATGAGGTTTCACCATGTTGCCCAGGCTGGTCTTGAACTCCTGAGCTCAGTCAATCCACCCGCCTCGGTCTCCCAAAGTGTTGAGATTATAGGCATGAGCCACTATGCCTGGCTTTCTCTTTTCATTCCCAAAGTAGGAGGATTGCTTGAGCCCTAAAGTTTGAGATCAGCCTAGGCAACATAGTGAGACCTTGTCTCTAAACAAACAAAAAAAAGTATAAATAAATAAAATAATACAAAAACAAATTTCTTCTTTTTATAAGGACACCAGTCATATTGAGTTAGGCCCAGCCTAATGACCTAATTTCAACTTGATTGCTTTTACGAGGACATTATGTCCAAATAATATTACATTCTGAGATACTAGGGGTCCGAAGTTCAACATATCTATTTTTTTTTGGTTGGTGGGGTGAGTCGGGAGGTGGATAAAATTCAACCCATGACAGCTACGCTCAGTTAGGTGGTTCTCACTCAGCATCTCTCAAACAATTACTGTCAGATGCTGGCTTCAGCCGGCATCATCTCAAAGGCTTGCTTGCTCACATGGCTCGTGGTTGATTTTGGCTGTTGGCTGGGATCTCAGCTGGGCTTTCAACCAGAATTCTTACATGTGATCTCTCCACATGGTACCGGCTTTTTCAGAGCAAGGCAGCCAGTGGTAAACAATCAGACTCTGCCCCTTGACGAGGGAAGTGTCAATAAATTTGCGGACAGATTATAAAATCACCGCATCCTCCATCTCCTAATCCTTTCACAGTGCTGCTGATAGCAAGAGTGTGGTTTTTCTGAAATGCAAATCTGACTATGCTATTTTCTTTCTTACAACTCTTTAATAGTGCCTGATTTCTTTTTCTTTTCTTTTTTCATTTTTTTTTTTTTTTTGAGATGGATTCTCACTCTGTTGCCCAGGCTGAGTGCACTGGCGCAGTCTCAGCTCACTGCAATCTTCGCCTCCTGGATTCAAGCGATTCTCCTGCTTCAGCCTCCTGAGTAGCTGGGATTACAGGTGTGCACCACCATGTCCGGCTAACTTTTGTAGTTTTAGTAGAGTTGGGGTTTCACCATGTTAGCCAGGTTGGTCTCCATCCACCTGCCTCGGCCTCCCAAAGTGCTGGGATTACAGGCGTGAGCCACCGCGCGAGGCCTTGTTTCTAATGAGATAGAGGCCAACCCCCTCAGCATGACCTTCAAGGCCTTCATTTCTGCTGTCCTCTCTAGCAAGAACCACACTGATACCTGGGAGCCTGTCAATATGAGGCCTCCTTTCAGGGCATTGGAAGTCATGGAATATGATTGCTTTTCAAGAAAGGTAAATTTGCAGATAAATACAAAATGAAATTGAAGCAGAGATATGCAGTCACCCAAAAGAGACAGATTGGCTTCCAGGCCCAAATACTTTGCTGTAAAACCAGCTGAAAGGGTTGCCATGTCCCAATTGAGATTGTGCTTATCAAAAGTGGAGGTGGGCAACCACAGAGACTGGCAGCATCCACTCCAGCTTTGTCAGGAGACAGGGAGCCCTGGCCCGAGGGCCTGGCCTGATGATTCTGAAATTTCTACTGTGGAAATAAACTATTTGAATACCCTAACTCATTGGGACTAACTTCCTTGTTCCAAATATGCATCTAGCCACTCTTTCATTATGATCTGGCTTCCCATGTAGCTTATTATGGGAGAGAATTAGACTGCTATGATGGTCCACATCCTTCTATAAATGAATAAACTAGCCTTCTGGGGTTAGTCATCAGCTTCCGAGATTGCATTAATGGGAGTCTGCCATGCTCTGCATGCTCCGCTGATTTCTGAGCTCATGTGGCTAAGGATAAACAAGGGTGAATGTAGGGTGGGGCAAAAGAGGCACCTTGGACACAAAATTCAAGGAGGCACTCACTCTCAGGGTCTTGCAAGTGTGTTTTACTCTGTTTTCTGTTGCTGTAACAGAATACCTAAAACTGGATAATTTATAAAGGAAAGAGTTTTTTTTAGCTCATTGTTCTGGAGGCTGGGAAGTCCAAGATTAGGCACCCACATCTGATGAGGGCCTCAGCTGCTTCATAGCACGGTAGAAAGCAGAAAGCAGAAGGGGAAAGAGGGCATGTGCAAGGGAAAACAGGGCTGAACTCCCCATAACTAAACCCATTTCCTTGAGAAGGCATTAATCCCTCTTAACGACCTAATTACCTCATAAAAGCCCCACCTTCCAGCACTGCCACAGTGGCAATCAAATTTCTACATGAGTTTCAGAGGTGACAAACCATATTTAAACCATAGCAAATTGCTTTCTTAAACTTTGTGCCCTAGGTGCCTCTCTTGCCTCACCCTAGTCTCAACCTGATATATTCAGAAAAGCAGGTGCCATCTTAGGGAATCACCTTTATCTGATCAGAGCCTAAGTTCCTAGTTCCAAAGGTGACATTATAATCTGCTTGCTTTTTCTCTAGGTGAGTGGTCCTTTCTTTTTTCTTTTATTTGAGGTAGAGTCTCACTCTGTTGCCCAGGCTGGAGTGCACTGGCGCAGTCTCAGCTTACTGCCATCTTCGCCTCCTGGATTCAAGGGATTCTCCTGCCTCAGCTTCCTGAGTAGCTGGGATTACAGGCATGCACCACCACGTCCAGCTAATTTTTATAGTTTTAGTAGAGATGGGGTTTCACCATGTTGGCCAGGCTGGTCTCGAACTTCTGACCTCAAGTCAGGCGTGAGCCATCATGCTGGCCGGGTGGTCCTTTCAATAGAGAACCAGACTTTCCATCTGTGAGTAAAACATAAGCAAGCTCTAAGACAGCCTCCCAGGGACATGAGACCCAAGGAGATAGGAGGAAGAGGGGAAAGTGTAGGGGAGGTTTAGGGTAACAGTAACACTACTTTAGAGGGTGTAGGGTTTATGCTGATTGGGGAAGAGATTAGTATCAAAGTCCTAGGCATCCTACGACACTGTCCCTGTGGACACTGTCCAAGGATATGAATTTGCCCTCAATCCCATAGACACAGGCTGGCTAATAGACTGGTACCTTTCAGTACCAAAATATGTATCATATTTCCTCCCACCTCCAGCTCAACCTTCTATTAATAGCAAGCAAGTAACCCCTCCCTCTCATCCCTTGGTTAGCCCTGGCCCTAAGCAACTAAAACATATGCTGATTAACTAAGGTCATTTTTTCTGTCCCCTGCCAGCTTTACATTGCTGATTACACAGGTAACTCCAGATCCCACTGGGCAAGATATTGGGATTTGGGGGGTTAGCAGAGAGCAGGGACAAGGCATCATCCTATCAGGGGCAAGACAGCCACCTCTATCTTGAACCCCTCACACTCAGCATAAATAACATCCTCTTATGCAGTGCTGGAGATATTGCAAGCATGAGTTAGGAGTGGGATGAAAGTAAAGGACAGAGACAGGTCTCAGATTTCCTATGCATCTGTGCTGGCCAATGTTTTCGAACTCCTTTCAAATCAGTAGGTTAATGTAGCAAGGCGAGGCCACATCAGGTTGGTCCCAGTCTGGTACTTGGGATTAATGTATCATGAAAGGAATAAGGGATGTGGCTGTGGCCAATTAGAAAGCCAGTGGTGCTGGGAGCACTAGTCGGCAGAGTTCACACTCCCAGCGAGCGGGGCTTTCCCTTTGTCCTGCAGTTTTTCCTTCTGTCTTCACCTCTCATCCTTGGCCCCCTCCAATGGGCTTGTGCAGAGAAAGTTACTTTGTGCAGAGAAAGCAATGCAGTAGAGTGAGAAACTCAGTTTTGGCAAAAGCCAGACCTGGCTTTGAACTGTCGATCTGCCACTGACCATCTGTGAGGTGTTGGTCAAGTTAGTTAACCTCTTTGAGCCTCAGTTTTCCCAGCTGCAAAATGAGGACCCATAAGTGTCATAGTATTTGCAAAGTATTTGACAGGTAGTAGAGTCCAGTGATACTAGTTATATTGAGGTTAGTTCTTTCGCATCTTTTTGGAAATGAAAAAATCATCTGAAAAAAAGATTTCATTTTTTTGATTGATTTTTACAGTCTTAATAGGATTGAAGGAGAAAGTGATTAAATCAGAATTTTTTGAGAAAGCTTTCTAGTGGGTTCTTTGGGCAAGAATTAATAACAATGATGATAGATAACATATATGGAGCATTCACCATACGTATGGCCCTCTTCTAAGTACAATGCATGGGCCAGCACAGTGGTTCACGCCTATAATCCCAGCACTTTAGGAGGCTGAGGCCGGCTGGTTACTGGAGGTCAGGAGTTTTAGACTAGCCTGGCCAACATGGTGAAACCCCATTTCTACTAAAAATACAAAAATTAGCTGGGCATGGTGGCGGGTGCCTGTAATCCTAGCTACTCAGGAGGCTGAAGCAGGAGAATCACTTGAACCCAGGAGGCAGAGGCAGTGAGCCAAGATTGTGCCACTGCACTCCAGCCTGGGCAACAGAGCGACACTGTCTCAAAAAATAATAATAATGATAATAATAATAACAAACTAAGTACATTGCATGAACTAAGTCATTTATTATTCTACCAGATCTGTGAAGCGAGACTACTGTCATCTCTATTTGACAGATAAAACAAAATACCAATGTCTCCTAGACAGCGTGTTTTCCTCTTTACTTCTTCTGTATTGTTTATTTGCTAAAGAATAGCTTCGTCTCTTTCCCGATTTAAAAAAATATATATTGAGGGGATGGCCAGGAGCAGTGGCTCACGCCTATAATCCCGACACTTTGGGAGGCAGAGGCAGGCGGATCTCTCGAGGTCAGGAATTTGAGACCAGCCTGGTCAACATGGTGAAACCCATCTCTACAAAAAATACAAAAATTAGCCAGGTGGGGAGGCACACGCCTGTAATCCCAGCTACTTGAGAGGCAGAAGCAGGATAATTGCTTGAACCCAGGAGGCGGAGGTTGCAGTGAGCTGAGATCACGCCACTGCACTCCAGCCTGGGCCACAGAAACTTTGTCTAAAATAATAATAATAATAATAATAATAATTACATATATATGAAATTTCGTAACACAAAATTAACCATTGTAAAGTGAAAGACTCAGGGGCATTTAGTACATTCACAATGTTGTACAATCACCACCTTTATCTAGTTTTTTTTTTTTTTTTTTTTTTTTGAGACAAGGTCTCACTCTATTGCCCAGGCTGGAGTGCAGTGATGCAGTCTTGGCTCACTGCTGCCTCAACCTCCTGGACTCAAGTGATTCTCCCACCTCAGCCTCCCAAGTAGCTGGGACCACAAGTGTGTGCCACCATGCCTGGTTAATTTTTTTTTTTTTTGAGACGGAGTCTTGCTCTGTCACCCAGGTTGGAGTGCAGTGGCGTGATCTTGGCTCACTGCAACCTCTGCCTCCCAGGTTCAAGTGATTCTCCTGCCTCAGCCTCCCGAGTAGCTGGGATTACAGGCATGTGCCACCACACCCAGCTAATTTTTGTATTTTTAGTAGAGATGGGGTTTCACCATGTTGGTCAGGCTGGTCTCAAACTCCTGATCTAGTGATCCCCCACCTTGGCCTCCCAAAGTGCTGAGATTATGGGCATGAGCCACATCACCCCGCCTATCTAGTTTTAAAACATCTCCATTACTCCAAAGTAAAATCCCTTACCCATTAAGCAGTTTCTCCTCATTACACACTTCCCCCTCCTCGCCCACTGGCAACCACCAATCCATGTCTGTCTCTATGGATTTGTCTATTCTAGATATTGCATGTAAATGAAGTCAAACAATATATGACTTTTTGCTTCTGGCTTTTTTCACTTAGTATGATGTGCTTGTGTTTTTGTTGTTGTTGTCTGAGACACAGTCTCACTCTGTCACCCAGGCTGGAGTGCAGTGGTACGATCTCGGCTCACTGCAACATCTGCCTCCCGGTTCAAGCGATTCTTCTGACTCAGCCTCCGGAGTTGCTGGGACTACAGGTGCCTGCCACCACGCCCAGCTAACTTACTAGAATGTTTTTATCCACATTTGGATAATAATAATAAACTAAGTACATTGCATGAACTAAGTCATTTATTATTCTACCAGATCTGTGAAGCAGGACTACTGTCATCTCTATTTGACAGATAAAACGAAATACCAACGCTTCCTAGACAGCATGGCCATTTGCATATATTCTTTGGGGAAATATCTATTCAAATTCTTTGCCTATTTTTAAAATTGGGTTGTTTGTCTTTTTAAGTTCTAAGAGTTCTTTAATATCCACATTTGGATAAAAACATTATATTAAGACAAACATCCCAGTAAAAACATTATATTAAGTGAAAATGGTTTAATGTTCACCTAGTATAATGTGTTTACCCACATTGAAGCCTGTATCAGTACTTTTTTTTGGCTGAATCGTACTCCATTGTATGCATATACAATAACTTGTGGAGCCATTCATTAGTTGAGGAACATTTGGGCTCTTCACACCTTTCGGTTATTGTGAGTTGTGCTGCTATGAACATCCATGTTCATGTACTCATTAGAGTGCCTGTTTTCAATTATTTGGGGTTTAGATCTAAAAGTGGAATTGTGAGGGTTGGGCACAGTGACTCATGCCTATAATTCCAGCACTTTGGGAGGCCAAGGCGGGTAGATCACCTGAGGTCAGGGATTCGAGACCAGCCTGTCAAACAAGGTGAAACGCCTGTCTCTACTAAAAAATATATACAAAAATTAGCCGGGCATGGTGGTGGGCGCCTGTAATCCCAGCTACTTGGGAGGCTGAGGCAGGAGAATCACTTGAAACTGGGAGGCAGAGGTTGCAGTGAGCCAAGATCACACCACTGCACTCCAGTCTGGGAGACAGATGAGACTCTGTCTCAAAATAAATAAGTTAATTAAAATAAAAAATAAAAATAAATAAATAAAAGTGGAATTTTGGGATCCTGTGGTGGCTGGGCCACTTGACATTCTCACCGCAATGTATGGGGGTTCCAGTTTCTCCACATCATTCTCAACACTTGTGATTTTTCTTTCTTTTTTAACATCATCCTGGTGGTGTGAAGTGGTAACTCTTTGTGGTTTCTATTTGCACTTTTCTAATAATGAATGACGTTGAGCTTCTTTTCATGTGCTTCTTGGCCATTTGCATATATTCTTCAGGGAAATATCTATTCAAGTTCTTTGCCTATTTTTTAAATTGGGTTGTTTGTCTTTTTACGTTGTAAGAGTTCTTTATATATTCTGGATACTAGACTCTTATCACATATGCAATTTGCAAATATTTTATCCCACTCATAGATTATCTTTTCACTTTCTTGATAATGTCCTTTACTTTTTTTTTTTTTTTTTTTTCTTGAGACAGAGCCTTACTCTGTGTCCCAGGCTGGAATGCAGTGGCACAATCTCAGCTCACTGCAACCTCTGCCTCTCTGGTTCAAGTGATTCTCCTGCCTCAGCCTCCCAAGTAGCTGGGATTACAGGCACAGGTCACAATACCTGGCTAGTTTTTGCATTTTTAGTAGAGATAAGGTTTCACCATGTTGCCCAGGGTCGTCTCGAACTACTGGCCTCAAGTGATCCAACCGCCTTGGCCTCCCAAATTGCTGGGATTACAGGCATGAGCCACTGTGCCCAGCCATTTTCTTTTTTAATTAAAAAATTTTTAATTCTTTTTTGAGGGAAGGTCTCACTCCATCTCTCAGGCTGGAGTGCAGCGACATGATCACAGCTCACTGCACCCTCAACTTCCAGGGCTCAGGTGATCGTCCCACTTCAGCCTCCCAGGTAGCTGGGACCACAGGCATGCACCACCATCCCCAGCTAATTTTTGGTATTTTTTAAGAGACAAGATCGTGCCATGTTGCCCAGGCTGATCTCAAACTCCTGGGCTCAAGCCATCCACCCACTTCAGCCTCCCAAAGTATGGGGATTACAGGCATGAGCCACCACGCCTGGCAATTTCTATTTTTCGTAGTGATGAGGTATGGCTTTGTTGCCCAGACTCTTCTTAAGCTCCTGGGTTCAAGCCATCCTCCTAACTTGGCCTGCCAGAGTGTCGGTGAGGCTAGAGAATAGGGTCTGGAGGCAGGGAACTTGAGACCAATTTGTGCTGACTTCCTAAAGCTGAATCAAGGGAAAACATCAAGGTCTGGGGGCCAGGAATCTAAGCCCAATTCATGAAAATTTCCTAAGGTGAAATCAGAGGGGAAATACCTGGGTCTGGGAGCAGGAATCCTAAGGCCAATTGGCAGGAACTTCCTAAAGCTAAAACAAAAGGAAAAACCCAGTCTCCCCAGGCCCAAGTAACAAAGGATCAAAGGCTACTTACTCTCCTACAACTTTCCCCCTTCCCCCAGGATAGAGAGGGATAGTGTCCCAAAGTGGCCGAGGACTGAGCTAAGTGCTACTCCTTCATCTGCATAGGGCATCGATCTGCTCCAGCCTTGGGTTAGCCTCGGGCCAATTCACCTCAGCCTTTAATTAGCCACGGACCAAATCTTTCATCCAGATAAGAGGTAGCTGATAGGCACCTCAAACAGACTACTTAAACCCCCCAAAACTTTGTAGACGGGGTCCTTGAGCTGCCTGCTTCATTCTACTCCTACCCTATGGAGTGCTTTCTTTTTTCTTTCTTTTCTTTTCTTTCTTTCTTTTTTTATTTTTTTTTGAGATGGAATCCACCCTGTCACCCAGACTGGAGTGCAGTGGTGCAATCTTGGCTCACTGCAACCTCTGCCTCCCGGATTCAAGAGATTCTCCTGCCTCAGCTTCCCCTGTAGCTGGGATTACAGGCGTGCCCCACCACACCCAGCTAATTTTTTGTATCTTTAGTAGATATGAGGTTGCACCATGTTGGCCAGGCTGGTCTCAAACTCCTGACCTCGTGATCCGCCCACTTTGGCCTCCCAAAGTGCTGGGATTACAGGCCTGAACCACTGCTCCCGGCCAGAGTGCTTTCTTGCTTTAATAAATCCCTGCTTTCGCTGGGTGCAGTGGCTCACATCTGTAATCCCAGCACTTTGGGAGGCCGCGGCAGATGGATCACTTGAGGAGACTTGAGGTCTGGAACTCCTGACCTCAAGTGATCTGCCCACCTCGGCCTCCCAAAGTGCTGAGATTACAGGCATGAGCCACTGCACCTGGCCCTGAGATAATTTTTGTATGTGATATGAGGAAGGGGTTGAACATAACACTTTTACATGTGGGAATTCAATTGTCCCAGAACCAACTGTGGAAGAGTCTATTCTTTCCCTACTGGTGGAGAAAGATCCTTACGTGATTTTGATCTCTGTGGAATACGCATGGAGGCAGGTAAAGAAAAGTCAGCCACTCCAAATCCTGGTCTGGAAACAAGCAGGGAGGCCAGGACAAGTTGATCAGCACTTCAAACAAAGGACAGGGAGGAGGAAAATTTCTCGAGTCGCAGCCCTGCGTGTAAGTGCAGGAGCTGTTCTCTGTTTATGATTTTATCAAATGTAAGTTGAGTGGCACTTTCAAAATGATTTAATTTATAAAATGCATAGTCGATAGAATGAATGTTGTAAACCATGTGGTAACATTCAAATCCCATAGTTGGAGCTCAGTACATTCAACATACCCACACACAAGGCTAGTCTTTGTACAGGGGAGTTGAAAGATTTCTATCATTTAGGTAATTTACTTCCTTTGTTTGCTTTTTTTTTTTTTGAGACGGTATCATTCTGTCACCTGGTCTGGACTGCAGTGGCGTGATCTCAGCTCACTGCAACCTCCACCTCCTGAGTTCGAGGGATTCTTGTGCCTCAGCCTCCCGAGTAGCTGGGAGCATGTCATCATGCCTGGCTAATTTTTGTATTTTTAGTAGAGACAGGGTTTTGCCATGTTGGCCAGGCTGGTCTCCAACTCCTGACCTCAAGTGATATGCCCGCCTCGGCCTCCCAAAGTGATGGAATTACAGGCATGAGCCACTGAACCAGGCAACTTAGTAGGGTTTTTATAGAGATAAATTAGTTAAAATACGTGAAGTCCTTAGAATAGTCCTTGGCTATATAAGTGGTAGCTATTTGCCATTATGATGGTGATCATGATGATGAATGGTGATGATTATTATTATTTTATCATCTTCATCATGATGTTCTCACTCTTTAAGCAAGGGGAAAAAAGAGCAGTTTACAATATCCACAAAACAGCAATATATCAAATAATAGTTTTTTTTTGGTTTTTTTTTTTTTTTTTTGGAGAGGGTCTCACTCTGTCTTCCAGGCTGGAGTGCAGTGGCTTGATCTCGGCTCTCCACCTCCTGGGTTCAAGCAATTCTCCTGCCTCAGCCTCCCGAGTAGCTGGAACTACAAGCGCCCACCACCACACCCAGCTAATTTTTTGTATTTTAGTAGAGATGGGGTCTCTCCATGTTGCCCAGGCTGGTCTTGGACTCCTGAGCTCAGGCAATCTGCCTGCCTCAGCCTCCCGAAGTGCTAGGATTACAGGCATGAGACACCGTGCCCGGCCAAAGAATAGATTTAACAAAATATTTGTTAAACCTTTAGGATAAAAATTATAAAACTTCATTAAAAACTTTAAAAGAAGATGATGATGCAATTTATCTATTTATTTTTCCCACACCTGAACCACCAATGATGATGCAATTTAAATTTGTCTGATAAGGCAAGTCACTCCTCTTTGTCTTTCTCCAAAGTTGTCTTAAGTGCTTTTTGTCCCTTTGCTCTTCCAAAAAAATTTTAAAATCAGGCGAATTTACAGATGAATTTTGGGGGGACTTGAAATCTTCCTGAGATTGAGTTCATGCTCGTGGATGAGAAGACTCGGTGTCATAAAGTGAGGGGCCTGCAGTAGCTGAAGCCCCATGGGACCATCAGCCTTTTTCATATACTCCAAAGTACCTGGCAAAGATGATCATTTTCTGTGTGAACACAATGTACAAAGGTTACTAAGCACTGGAATAGACCAGAGGGCTAGAACAGGGAACTCAGAAATAGAGCCTCATATACATGGAAATTTCATCATCTCCAAAAGTGCCATTACCAATCTGCTGGGATGAAAAGGATTATTCAATAAATGGTGCAGCTACTTATGTATATGGACAATAAAATAAAATTGCTTTCTTTCTTTTTTGAGACAGAGTCTTGCTCTCTCACCCAGGCTGGAGTGCAGTGGTGCAATTTTGGCTCACTGCAACCTCCATCTTCCGGGTTCAAGCAATTCTCTGCCTCAGCCTCCTGAGTAGCTGGGATTACAGGCATGCACCACCATGCCCGGCTAATTTTTGTATTTTTTAGTAAAGACGGGGGGTTCTCCATTTTGCCCAGGCTGGTCTTGAACTTCTGGCCTTAAGTGATCTGCCTGCCTCAGCCTCCCAAAGTGCTGAGATTACAGGTGTGAGCCAACGCCCCCTGCCAAGAATGCAAAATATTACAAACTCTTTTGAAATGTAGGATAATATTTTGATGACATCAGATCAGGAAAAAACCTAACAAAAGCAGAGAAAGTTCAAATCATAAAACAAAAACAATTAAGTTGAATCATATGCATGGGAAAAACCACTACAACTTATATCACAGACAAAGAGCTAATTTCAACAAGAAAGAAATTTTTCAAATCAATAAAGTAGTAATAATTGATATAAACAGATAGATCAAAGAAAAGTATACATAAGTGGTCTTAAGACTCTAAAAATACTAACTTTTTGCACCCTAAGTTCAACTTCATTAATAATAATAGAAATACGAATCAATGGTCAGGCGTGGTGGCTCACACCTGTAATCCCAGCACTTTGGGAGATCGAGGCAGGACCATCGCTTGGGCCCAGGAGTTGGAGACCAGCCTGGGCAACACAGAAAGACACCCTCTCAATTTTTAAAAATTATTTCTTTTTAAAAAAGAAATGCAAATAAAAACTACATTGAGATCCCGTTTTTCACCTATCAGGTTGGTAAAAATCCAGAAGTCTGACTTATGTTATTGTCCGTGGTAGAGGAAATAGACCCTTTTACAATGTTGTGGGGAGCAAATTTTTACAACCCCTATGGTGGAAATTTGGCAATATCTATCAAAATTACAGTTGTACCTACTCTTTGGCCATTTCCATATCTAGAAACGTTTTCCCTAGACATCTACACACGTGTGTGCCATGATAAAAGAACAAGGTTACTCAGTGCACCATTGTTTGTAACAACAAAATATGGGAAAGAGGCCACTAAATATTAATCTTGTTAAATATAAATTATAGTACATTCATATTATAGAGCTATGAAACAACAAAGAAACTCTCTTAAATATATTACTGGTGTGGAATAATCTCCAGGTTATATAGTAAAGGAAGAAAAAAAAACCCAAGATGCATAACAGTGTACACTAATATTTCGATTAAAAAAGTGAAAATACTTATTGTATTTTGCTTTTATGTGCATAATTCTGGAAGGATACTAAAGGGAATTCGGTGACTTGAAGAGGCAGAGAATAGACTTTTTACTATATGCTCTTTTGTAACTCTTGAATTTTAAGCTATGTGCTGTATGCATTATCTTTCAAAAGAAAGAGCAATATATTAAAATTGAACACATTTGCTACATTGAAGTTAAAATTTTTGATATAATAAAAGGTATCATAAGAGGTTAAAAGACAGTAGGAGAATGTATTTTCAATACATGTAACTGAGAAAAGATTCATATCCAGAGTTCCAAATCAATAAGAAAAAAAATCCAATATGAAAATGAACAGAAAATACGATCAAAACACTCACAGAAGAAGAAATGTAAATGGCCAATTAACATAATAAGAAAGGCTTATTATAGTGATCAGGAAACTATATATTAAAATGAGCTATCATTTTACTACAGTTGATTGGAAAATGTTTTAAATTCTGACACATTCAAGTATTGGTGAGGATATAAATATAGAAAACACTCATAGCTTGCTGGCAGGAATGTAAATTGGTATTACCACTTTGGAGAACTACACGGCAATAAAGTAGAAAATATGCATGCCCTTTGACACAGTAATTGCACTTTTGGGTACATAATCTAGAAAACTTCTAGAACATTTGCATTAAAAGATACATACAAAATATCCATTGATGTATTATTTATATTAACAAAAATCAACAAGAAAATGAATAAATAATGTTATCATTACAAAATAGAACATTATATAGCAATATTCCTATTCCAAGATTCCTATATGTATCAATGAGAATAAAGTGTAAACACGTAAGCTGGAGTGAAAAGCAAATGGTTTAAAGAATATTACTTAAATAAAATTTTAAAACATTCAAATAATTCTATGTAATGTTTGTGCTAATCTACATATGTAGTAAGAGTATAACAAGTACAATGGAATTAGAAACACTAAATGCAAAAAAAGGCCAGGTGCAGTGGCTCATGCCTGTAACCCCAGAACCTTTGGAGGCCAAGGCAGATGGATCTCTTGAGCCCAGGAGTTCGAGACCAGCTTGGCCAACATGGTGAAACCCTGTCACTATTAAAAATAGAAAAATTAGCCAGGCGTGGTAGTGCATGCCTGTAGTCCCAGCTACTTGGGAGGCTGAGGTGAGAGGATCACTTGAACCCAGGAGTCAGAGGTTGCAGTGAGCCGAGATTGCACCACTGCTCTCCAGCCTGGATGACAGAGTGAGACCCTGTCTTGAAAAACAAACAAAAACAAAAACAAAACTCATGTAATCCATAAATATATACACCTACTATGTAGCACAAAAATTAAAAATAAAAAAAACGAAACACTACATTCAAGTCATGGTTACCTCTGGGCATAGAGGGAGGATGAAACTTTTCCTGGCTGTGTGACAAGAACTAGTTTTTTTTCTACCACCATGGGGTAGGGAAGAATGGTTATGGGATATCTTTTGTGGCTATAATATTTTGTTTTATAAAAACCAATGATTGTGCGGGGCACAGTGGCTCACGCCCGTAATCCCTGCACTTTGGAAGGCTGAGGTGAGTGGATCACCTGGGGTCAGGAGTTTGAGACCAGCCTGGCCAACATGATGAAACCCCATCTCTACTAAAAATACAAAAAAATTAGCTGGACGTGGTGGTGCCTGCCTGTAATCCCAGCTACTCAGGAGGCTGAGGCAGAAGAATCACTTGAACCCAGGAGGAAGAGGTTGCAGTGAGCCAAGATCATGCCACTGTACTCCAGCCTGGGCAACCAGAGCAAAAATTCTGAAAACAAAACAAAGCAAAAAAACAAAAACCACAACAGCAAAAAACAAAAACACTGATTGAAAGAAAAAAGGGAAAAGGTAACAGCTGGTTGGTGGGTGCATTAGTATTTTTTTTTTTTCTGCAGCCCAAGCTGGAGTGCAGTGGAACAATCTCGGCTCACTGCAACCTCTGCCTACCAGGTTCAAGCGATTCTCCTGCCTCAGCCTCCTGAGTAGCTGGGATTACAGACATGTGCCACCAGGCCTGGCTAACTTTTTTTGTAGTTTTAGTACAGATGGGGTTTCACCATGTTGGCCAGGCTGGTCTCAAACTCCCAATCTCAGGTGACCCACCTGCATCAGCCTCCTGAAGTGCTGGGATTACAGGCGTGAGCCACTGCATCCAGCCTTTTTCTATACTTTTTGATGGTTGAAATAGTTCATTAAAAATAAAATGAGGCTGGGTGCAGTGGCTCACGCCCGTAATCCCAGCACTTTGGGAGGCCGAGGGGGGCAGATCACAAGGTCAGGAGTTCGAGACCAGCCTGGTCAATATCGTGAAACCCCATCTCTACTAAAAATACAAAAAATTGCTGGGTGTGGTGGTGGATGCCTGTAGTCCTAGCTACTTGGGAGGCTGAGGCAGGAGAATCGCTTGAACCCGGGAGGTGGAGGTTGAAGTGAGCCAAGATTGGGCCACTGCACTCCAGCCTGGGTGACAGAGCGAAACTCTGTCTCAAAAAAATAAAAAAAAAAATGAACAGAGGAGGAATTTAGCACAGAATGCTAAGGAGCAAAGATGTATTTGCCAGGGTTTACTTTTAGTTCTACCATTTGTAAGCACTGTGACCCTGGGCAAGTCACGTAATCTCTTTAAGCCTCATTTTCCTCAGCTGCAAGATGGGGATAATTATAGTAGCTAGAAGATTAACTAAGATAAAGGTTAAACAATCTTATGAATGCATGATCCTTGTACATACTAAGTGATAAGTTCCTAAGACCAACGGGTGACTCTAATCCTTTAAAAGTTGAGAAAGCCAGGTTATCAGGCATGGGGGCATGAGCTGGCAGTTCTTGCATACTTTCTTGATAGGTAAGAAGTTGCAGGCTTCTGTTGTTAGATCCACAGTCTAACATTTTGGTTAAACTATAGCTACAGCATGCAAAACCTATAATAATTTTAGGGTTTAAGGATAATAGGAAGATAGGCTCAAGATGTATAAGTATTAATGTATTTTCTCATGTAAAGGAAGGTTTAATACTGTTAATATAATATGCAAGTGTCCCTCGTTGTGTTGTGATTAGCATATACAGGGAGGAAAGGGCTGTAATTAGTATATTAAGTCCTATAAGCATAATAGTGACATTTGGTCAGGAGAATAAGGCCATAGTCACAAAGAGTTCTCCTGCTAGATTAATGGTGGGGAGTAAGGCAAGGTTAGTAAGATTTGCTAGAAGAGGCTATTAGTGGGAGCAGTGTTTGAAGGCCTCGGGTAAGTAATATGGTTCGTCTATGGACTCGCTCATAGTTTGAATTTGCTAGGCAGAATAGTAAGGATGAAGTGAATGTGTGAGCAATTATAAGGGTGATTGCACCTATAAAGCTTCAAGGGGTCCGGATGAGGATAGGCATAATAACAAGTGCTATGTGGCTTACAGAGGGGTAGCCAATACGTGATTTTAGATCAGTTTGTTGTAGACAATAGAGCTGTTTCTCATAGGGACAAGATGAGGAACAGATAGGCTATATACTCTGTTAGGGGGGTGAGGATAAGAGTAAGCTGTGTCATACCGTAACTGCCTAGCTTTAGGAGTACTGCTGCAAGAACTATCCAGCTTCCATATGGGCTTTGAGGAGTCATAGGTGAAGTCCATATAGAGGTATTTTTACTATACAAGCCATGATACACGCTAATCATATAAGATTATTGGATCAGGAAGTTAACAGCTCTTGGGTAGTAAGTATTATTACTAGGCCAGGCGTGGTGGCTCACGCCTGTAATCTCAGCACTTTGGGAGACCAAGGCAGACAGATCACCTGACATCGGGAGTTTGAGACCAGCCTGACCAACATGGAGAAATCCCGTCTCTATTAAAAATACAAAATTAGCCTAGCGTGGTGGCACATGCCTGTAATTCCAGCTACTTGGGAGGCTGAGGCAGGAGAATTGCTTGAACCTGGGAGGCATAGGTTGCAGTGAGCCGAGATCGTGCCACTGCCCTCCAGCCTGGGCAACAAGAGTGAAATTCTGTCTCTTAAAAAAAAAAAAAAGAAAAAAAAGTATTATTACTAGCATATTCAGTGACCTTGATATCTTTTGAGTATAAACGAGTGTTACAAGTAGAGGAAGGTATCCTACTAATGTGTTAAATAAGAAGTATGAGCTTGCATTGAGGAGTTCTGGTTGGTTGCCTCAGCGGGTGATAATAATTAGGGTAGGAACTAGCATGGCTTCAAAGAGGATATAAAATATAATTAGTTCTGTGGCGGTGAATGCTATGATTTAAAAAGTCTGTAGGGAAATCAATATAGAAATATAGAGCTTTTTTTCATGGGGGTGATTCATTGGACAGGTGATATTGGCTTGCTAGAATTGTAAGAGGTAGTAGTCAGGCTGTTAAGATTAGAAGGGGTGATGTCAGCGGGACAGAAGAGAAGACTAATGAGAAATTGGGTGAGTTATTGTTGAATTGGTTAAAAAATAGTAGGCTGATGAGGCTGATGAGTAGGCTGTGGATAACCAGTTGATTCAGATTACAGAATTTTTAGAGAATCATGTCATTGGTAACAGTATAATTGTTGGAATAATAATATTTAGCATTGAAGTAAACAGATTTTGTACATAATCTAGGCCATATGTACTGGAGATTGAAACTAGTAATCCAAGGTCCATTGCAACTTCACAGACAGCAAATACTAGGAGGATAATGGGTATATGGATGCTAGAGTGAAATGTATGTTTAAAGTTGTGAGAGTATTTATGATAAATATTGATAGTATTATGCCTTTTAGGCATCATAGGGATATTAGATGTGATTGATAGACTAATACTCCTGGTAGTGATATGGTGTATGCTAATATAATATTAATGTAAATAAAGGGCATTTGGTAAACATGGTCTATCATAATCTAATGAGTTGAAATCATTTATTTTGACTTAAACTACTTACCAATTCAACTCAGTCTAACCCTTTTTGGGCTCATTCATAAGTCAAGCCTAGGATTAAAATGGTAACTAATATAAGGGCTGTGCTGATTATTAGTGTCAGGTTGGTTGTTTGAAGGGCTCATGGCAGGGGTAGTAGTAGAGTATCTCTAAGTTGAAGAAGAGGAATGTGGTGGCTACTGGGAAGAATTTTAAGGAGAAGGGGAGGTGGGCGGAGGTTATTGGGTCAAATCCGCATTCATAAGTGTTGGATTTTTCCATATAGATATTAAGTTGTGGGACCCACAATGCTATTATTAGTAGTAATAGGGCCAGTGAGGTGTCAGTTACTAGGCCTAGTGTCAGGTTGATTACTCTCTTTCAGATAGTATCGAAACTAATTGATTGGAAGTCAATGGTACTGTTCATACTAAAAGAGTATGATCCTCATCAGGAGACAGAGACGTATAATAATAGTCATACTACATCTACGAAGTGTCAATATCAGGCAGCGGCTTCAAAGGGAAAGAGGTGGTTGGATGTAAAGTGGAATTTTAATTGGCAGAGGAGACAGTGAGAAATGTTGATCCAATAATAACATGAAGTCCGCGAAAGCCTGTGGCTGTAAAGAATGTTGAGCCGTAGAGTCCATCAGGGATGGTGAAGGGGGCCTCAAAATATTCCTAGACTTGTAGAAAGGTAAAGTAAATACCTAAGGCAATTGTGATGGATAGTGCTTCAAGTATCTGCTTTCGACTACCTTCTATCAGTCTGTGGTGAGCCCAAGTAATTGAAACTCCCGATGTATTTAGGAGAGGGACTTCTAAGGAGTTGAGGGGAAAAATGCCTGTTAGGGGTCAGTGTCCCCCTAATTCTGGAGCTGGGGCTAGACTAGAGTGGTAGAATGCCCAGAAGAAACCAGCAAAAAAGAATACTTCTGAGATAATGAATAGAATTATTCCATATTGGAGGTTCCGTATTAATCAGTATTGGTATAATCTTCATCTGACCAGGAAAAGGACATTTTTTAATCACTTTGACTCTCATCTCTTGACTCTCTTTAGAAGGTGAGATTTTGGTCTCAGATTTGCATGAGAAGTAACTGAACATAAGGATATAAGCTTGGAACTTCTTTTTAATGTCTGGTATTAAGAAGCTGAGTTCTGATAAGGAGCTGCTAATTAAGTCTGCAAGGATATGGTGCTGATTAACCCAGCTGTACCTGCTGGTAGAAATCCTCTGAAATAATGAAGAGCTGTCAAATTCCTCCAGCAATGTGGGGCTACAGGCACAAGCTCAGCTCTTTTGCGTTTGTTTTCATGTAATCTGCCAGGATACCCACAGCGGCACTTACTGCAAGCTTCTCGGTAGAAAGATAGAAAAAAATACACCTGACCGGTCCTTCCACAATGACTTACTGTGTACTTTCTCTGTGTCAGCATTGTACGAATGCTGGGGGTGTCTCAGAATTGCCCTTGCCTTAATAACGCAAAAATTCTACTGGGGAGACAAAGCAAATACCAAAGAACTAAGACTTGGACAAGATGACAAAAGTACATAACTGTTTCATGGAGTGGTCAAGTCAATGAGCCAGGGAAATTTACAGGAGGAAGGCTTCAGTGAAGGCTGCAAGGCGGCAGCTCCAGCTTTGGTGTAGACAAATGGAGGTTGAAAATAACTCACCTCCCACTTCCATGGGAAGCCTACACTTCTCTGTCCCTTGACTTTGACTTACCCATGTGACTTGCTTTCTCCAGTGGGACCTCAGTGGAAGTGATGTGATGGACATCTTCAAATGTGTTTGCACAGTTGTGCTTTCGAGCCTTTTTGCCATGAGATTGCTGTAGAGGACAAACTTTTACACTACTCTGTTATATTTTGTTCCTGGGGGGTCTGCGAATTAAAGCAACAAAAGACGGGAATGGGAGAAAAGGCACGCAATTTTTATTAATGTTTGTATGCACATGAGTTTACAGAAAAAAAGTAAAACTGAAGTGGTTAGACTCAGGGCCTTATATACCATTTTAACAAAGGAAAGGGGCTTTGGGCTTTGAGAAATGATGAATCATGGGGAAAATAGTGACTAGGAAATATATGGCAAAGGTAATGGAAGATGAGTTATTTCAGCAAAGTTTGTTTATGCAGACTCATTTAGGTGCTATCTCTGATGATAAGAGTCTCTCTCCTCCTCTTGGTACAAAAGAGGAGGTTACCTTCACAAGATAAATTTATATCCTACTTTTAGGCAGAAAAGGGGAGAGTAAGAATTCTTTTGCAACTACTGACTCTTAATCATCCTTATGCCAAGGTGCATTTTTTGGTGCGGTATACTCTGATCCCATTTAAGATGAACATGCCTCACTTGCCCACTGATCCTAGAAGAATAAAAATACATAGAGCAAGTGTGGATGCTGTGAGCTGTGCAAAGTCAGACATAACCAGGTCCACACACGTCTGTGTCTTTCCACAAGGTAAGACTTTTACTGATACCATTATACGATTTCGATCATAAGAGCCACAAGATATATGGCGTTCCAAAGGAGGCTTTTTTTTTTTTAGAGATAGGGTCTTGCTATATTGCCCAGGCTGGTCTCCAACTCCTGGACACAAGCAATCCTGCCTCAGCATCCCAAAATGCTGGGATTACAGACATGAGCCACCATGCCTGGCCAACAATTCTCTTGAGTATTACCTGTTTACTCAGTAGTCAGAGCTGTGGGTACACAGGCTCAAGCTATTCCACAGTCAGTCAATATTGCAAACCATAAATAATAATAGTATGCTTAATCGATATATAAATGTTCTAGATTAATATTTCACACAAAACAGAGTAACATTTAACATGAAGAGAAAAAGGAACAGGAGAAGGGGTTGATGAACCAGTCCAAGGAGAGTTACATGGACAAGGAGAGTGTCCCGGCCTGACCTCGACAGTCATCAATGTCTGGCAAGAACAGTCCTTAACGTGGTCAGAGCCTTCAGCAGCAGGTGCCAGGTGCTGATAATGACTGACAGCAAGACAGAGCCTGTCAAGAAGACCGTTCTTAGCTGGTGACGTTCTGCTCATTTTATGGCCCTGGAGTCCTCTGCTGAGGACTGATAGTAAAGGGTTGTGCCCTCATCTTGTTGGGTGTTATCTCTTAATTAGGAGAACATCTGAGCCCAGCTGGCTTGATGCCTTTTGAAATGCAAGTTGAAGCATTTTTCTAAGATGGAGTTACTTACATCAAGGGTGCTGTATACGCTGGACCTACCGCAGAGCCTGGAACCCAGCCCAGCTGAATCTAGCTTAGATGAGCTAAATCACAGCCAACCTACAGTGCCCAAGTGAAATATAAATGTTTGTGACTCTGAGATTTTGTGGTTGCTTGTTCCACAGTATTATTGTAACAGTAGTTTATTTATCCATAAAATCGGGAAATGTATACCTCAACTTGCAGTGGTGTTATAAGAATTCAGTGAAATAGAAGCCTAAGGTCTCAGATTTCAATAGCCTGAGAATGCAACTGTGGTCATGTCAATATTGCTATCTGATTTGCAATGGTTCCTGTACTCATGAGGAAATTCCCTTCCCAGAAGAGGGTTTGTAAATAATCCTGATGTTGCTTAGTGTTATGGCATGCCCCTCATCACCACCACCAGCTGCTGGTCCCCACTGTTAAGTTCAGGCTCAGCACCTATTGATCGACTCAGGCTGGTCATCTGGGGAACTGCAGTGGAGATTCACCAATAAAGTGAACTTGAACTTTATGATGCAGGACAGCTTGACTCATTTATTCACATAGCAAACATCTATCATGTTCCTATTACTCGCCAAGCAGTGTATTTAGTGTACTAAGCGAGGTTCTGACTTACAGCAGTTGCTTTCACAAGGGGAATGAGGATAGAAAATATTCTCTCCCTCATTTATACTCAATTAGTGAACTCCACGGCCCGGTAGGGCCTCAGAGAGTCACAGTTTAGTGAAACAGTTCTTTCAATTTTGAAATGTTTCCAGAACGGCAGGCTCAAGAAAAGATCCTCTGGACTGGGCCTGGTGGTTCACACCTGTAATCCCAGCACTTTGGGAGGCCAAGGAGGGTGGATCACTTGAGGTCAGGAGTTCGAGACCAGCCTGGGCAACATGGTGAGACCCCATCTCTACAAAAGTACAGGAATTAGCCAGGCATGGTGGAGAACGCCTGTAGTCCCAGCTACTTAGGGGGCTGAGGTGGGAGGATTGCTTGAACCCAGGAGGTTGAGGCTGTAGTGAGCTGTGCCTGTGTCACACTGCACTCCAGCCTGGGTGACAGAGTGAGACCCTGTCTCAAAGAAAAGAAAAGAAAAGAAAAGATACTAGAAAAGAAAACAAGCCAGGCATGGTGGCTCACGCCTGTAATCCCAGCACTTTGGGAGGCTGAGGCGGGCGGATCACGAGGTCAGGAGATCGAGACCATCCTGGCTAACACAGTGAAACCCCGTCTCTACTAAAAATACAAAAAATTAGCCAGGCATGGTGGTGGGCACCTGTAGTCCCAGCTACTCAGGAGGCTGAGGTAGGAGAATGGCATGAACCTGGGAGGCGAAGCTTGCAGTGAGCCGAGATGGTGCCACTGCACTCCAGCCTGGGCAACAGAGCCAGACTCCAACTCAAAAAAAAAAAAAAAAAAGAAAGGAAAAGAAAAGATCCTCTGGTAGTTATAACAGTAAACCCAACAGTTCTCCTCTGCAGCCCTCAGGGCTGGTGGCTCAGCCTGGGTCACAGCTCCCTAGGGTCAATATCCTCCCCAGTTCCTGTAAGCCCTTCCCCACCAGTGGCCCTCAAATCTGTCGGGCATGTCTGTGCATGAGTCCCACTGAACAGCAGTCAAGATATCTTCCCAGAGGACATTTCAGCCCCTTTGCACATGCTAGTCTGCAAACGGCTTCCTGGGAGGTGGAGTATTCTCCAACTATTTCCGGTGCATAGATGGGCACTTGCTAGTATCCCTGCTTACAGAATAACAAGGCAAGTGTTACCAGAAAGGAGTCCCAATCCAGACCCTAAAACAGGGTTCTTGGATCTTGCACAAGAAAGAATGCAGAATGAATACACAGATTAAAGTGAAAGAAGTTTGTTAAGAAAGTAAAGAAATAAAAGAATGACTACTCCATAGGCAGAGCAGCCCCAAGGCCCCAAGGACTGCTGGTTGGCTTTTTTTTTTTTTTTGAGACGGTGTCTCACTCTGTTGCTCAGGCTGGAGTACAGTGGCACGATCTCGGCTCACTGCAATCTCGGCCTCCCGGGATCAAGTGATTCTCCTGCCTCAGCCTCTCGAGTAGTTGGGATTACAGGCATGCATCACCACAGCTGGCTAATTTTTGTATTTTTGGTAGAGATGAGGTTTCACCATGTTGGCCAGGCTGGTCTTGAACTCTTGGCCCCAAGTGATTCGCCTGCCTCGGCCTCCCAAAGTGTGGGATTACAGGCATGAGCTACCGCGCCTGGCCCTGGTTGGCTATTTTTATGGTTATTTCCTGATTACATGCTAAACAAGCGGTGGATTCTTCATGAATTTTCTGTGAAAGGGGCGTGGAATTCCTGAAACTGAGGATTTCTCTTCCTTTTGGACTCTCTTAGGTCTCTCTTCCTTTTAGTTCCATATGGGGTAACTTCCGGAGTTGCCATGGCATTTGTAAACTGTCATGGCACTGGTGGGAGTGTCTTTTAGCACGCTAATGTATTATAATTAGTGTATAATGCACAGTGAGGACCACCAGAGGTCACTTTCATTGCTATCTTAGATTTGGCGGGTTCTGACTGGCTTTTCTACTGCATCCTGTTTTATCAGTGGGGTCCTTGTGACCTGTATCTTGTGACCTCCTATCTCATCCTGTAACTAAGAATGCCTAACCTCCTAGGGATGCAACCCAACAGGTCTCAGCCTCATTTTACCCAGCCCCAGATGGAGTCCCCCTGGTTTGAATGCCTCTGATGAAAGTACCAGGTCAGAGAGTATCAGTTCTCGTCCACTTCCTGAAGGAGAGGAAACCTGAGCTGGGTTTTAGAGCATTTGGAATGAATAGGGAAGGGGCAGAAGTTTCTGTGCCCATATTGGGTTTAAAAAAAAAACGGCTGGGCGCGATGGCTCACACCTGTAATCCCAGCACTTTGTGAGGCCAAGGCGGGCAGATCACAAGGTCAGGAGTTCAAGACCAGCCTGACCAACATGGTGAAACCCCATCTCTACTAAAAATACAAAAATTAGCCGTGCGTGGTGGTGCGCACCTGTAATCCCAGTACTTAGGAGCCTGAGGCAGGAGAATCACTTGAACCTGGGAAGTGGAGGTTGCAGTGAGCCGAGATGGTGCCACTGCACTCCAGCCTGGGCGACAGAGCAAGACTCAGTCTCAAAAAAAAAAAAAAAAAAAAAACTGTTGTACTTCAGACTCTGAAGACAGCCTGAGATGACAGAGTCAGGCCAGTGAAGTGAGTCTGGCTTCTGAGAGTTACACAATGCGGGGAACGGGCCAGGTTTCCCTGCTCTGGGGACTTTCAGACTTGGAAGTCCCAGATACCCTTTGGGTGGTGAAATTATTACAACAAGCCTTCACAGAATTCCTAGAAACATTGCCTAAGTCTTAATAAGTACTATTTTTTCACCTACATTTGTGATTCTGTTATTCACTTGCGAGACGTGCTATAACAAAATACCACAGACTGGGTGGCTTTTCCATGGCAATGGAAATTTATTTCCTCACAGTTCAGGAGGCTGGAAGTCCAAGATGAAGGTGTTGCCGGTTTGGTTTCTTCTGAAGCCACTCTCCTTGGCTTGCAGACAGATCTTCCTCTCTGTGTTCTCATGTGGTCGTCCCCCAGTGCCCTTGGTGTCTCTCTGTGTGTCCAAATTTCCTCTTCTTTTTTTTTTTTTTTTTTTTTTGAGACGGAGTCTCGCTCTGTCGCCAGGCTGTAGGGCAGTGGCGGGATCTCGGTTCACTGCAACCTCCGCCTCCCAGGTTCAAGCAATTCTCCTGCCTCAGCCTCCAAAGTAGCTGGGACTACAGGCCTGCACCACTACACCCAGCTAATATTTTGTATTTTTAGTAGAGACGGAGTTTCACCATGTTGGCCAGGATGATCTTGATCTCTTGACCTCGTGATCTGCCCTCCTTGGCCTCCCAAAGTGTTGGGATTACAGGTGTGAACCACCGTGCCTGCCCCAAATTTCCTCTTCTTACAGGGCCATCCTGTTGGAACAGGACCACCCTAAAAACCTCATTTTATAATAAACCCATCTTTGAAGGCATTGTCTCCAATGTAGCCCATCACACTCTTGAAATGTTAATCGACATTATTCATTCAAAATGGTTACTGATCCCTTACTAGCTTTTGGTCATTGCATTTTTATTTGGAGGTGAAGGCAGGACCTTCATATATAACCAGCGTGGAAAACCCCCTTGCAGGCTCCTGTGCTTGTCCTGGCTGCCTTTTGTCTGTGATCCTGCCCAAAGTCTCCTCTTCCTGTCCTTGAAAGCTGTGAGTCTGGCATGTACAATCTCTGCGCCATGTTGGGGGAAGAATAGGACAGGGGCTTCACAAACTAGCATTTCCCTGAGACACGCTGGCACTCCAGGTGCAGACAGGAAACCTGGGGTGCATCCCAGGATGGGAGGCCAGAGTCGGAGGGGAGAGATTGGGTGCCTGTCATGGCTAATTAATTAAAAACAGTGTCGGGAAACAGGCTGTGCCCATGCATCACAGCCCACTGGTTAACACCCTTCCTGATTCTGTGGGCCCTCAGCAAGATGTTCTGCCTGGCTGAGTGGCTTGGCCACAGGAGGCGACATGAAATATGAACCAGGCCGGTTCTCAGAACTCAATCCAGTATGTAGTCTTCATGGAATGAACAGACACTAGAAAATAAGAGCTCTCCTTACAGGGTGCCAGCCATCTTTTGTTTGAAGTCCCAGGTTTTCTTATGTTGACCACAACGGGAATGACCATTAGTGTTTCTAAGACCCCAGGCTTGTCCCCTGAAGAATAATCTGGGTTTCCGTAAGTGATGCTCAAGCTGTTTACTGCTCTGCAAGCTATCAGATGGCCACTTTCAGTTTCTTGACCCATGGAGAAATCAACTGACATTCGTTCTGGTGGCCACATTCTCTGGCTTTCTATTTGCAAAGTTTCCAGAAGGCAAGTCCAGGCCTGTAGAGAGGCTGCCTCTTCTGAGTTCATTCACAGTTGATTTCCTGGGTCATGCTAACCACTTGGGCACCATGGGCCATTCTCATCAACAGCAGCCCTCTGCTCCTTTCTGTCTCCCACTGTTCCCTGAAACACCATAGGCACACCCTTGCTCATCAGTTCTTCCCACCTGGCATGGCCTTTCCTACCTACCTGTCCAAAATCCTGCCCGTCCATCAAGGCTCAGCCCCCATACCTATGGCTATCTTGCACTTAATACTACCAGTTATTCTTGTGAAATAAAAGTAAGATCCAGCCAGGCATGGTGACTCATGCCTGTAATCCCAGCACTGTGGGAGGCTGAGGTGGGAGGATCACTTGAGGTCAGGAGTTCAAGACCAGCCTGGCCAACATGGCAAAACTCCGAGTCTACTTGGGAGGCTGGGGCAGAAGAATTGTTTGAGCCCAGCTGCAGTGAACCTGCCACTGAACTCCAGCCTAGGCAACAGAGACTTGTCTCAAAAAAAAGTAAAATCCTAAGCCCCCTGATCAACTGAACAGACTCTTCTTGGCCAAGGAGACCTTAGAAAAACTTTTCACAGATACTAAGTTTCCGACCATGACAAGATGGAAAGTCAGTCACACTTCAGTGAGTCCCCTTCCTCACTGCCACCAGACGTTTTTTTTTTTCCCCAGCCATTAAACAGAAACAAGCCTTAGAATAAAAGAATGGAAGATTCCTCTGCTGACTTCAATTAACCTCTTGATGCCGCGGCTGGACTCCCCTCCGGTTTTGAGATTTTGACATGACAGCTGACTGGTTTACAAAGCATTCCTTCCTGATAAATGACCACCAACCATGCACTGGTTCTGGCTGGTCTATGGAGGCTGTACACAGAGCGTCTTTGTTTCACCGTTTGACATATAGACCTAATTTTACTGCATTTTAATATTAAGTCTCCACCCCAAAGTGAACATGGGGTGTATATAACACGTTTGCTTACCACGCATGCACGTGACCACCCTTCATGAGTATTTGTAGCTTCTCCTATAACCTGTTAAATACATATATTTAGGCTGGGCACGGTGGCTTGCACCTGTAATCCCAGCACTTTGGGAGGCTGAAGCGGGTGGATCACCTGAGGTCAGGAGTTCGAGACCAGCCTGGCCAATGTGGTGAAACCCCTTCTCTACTAAAAATACAAAAATTAGCTGGGCGTGGTGACGCATGCCTGTAATTCCAGCTACCCAGGAGGCTGAGGCAGGAGAATCACTGGAACCTGGAAGGTGGAGGCTGCAGTGAGCTGAGAGTGCAGCACTGCACTTCAGCCTGGATGACAGAGCAAGATACCATCTCAAAAACAAAAACAAAACAAAACATATATTTAGCCAACCCATTTAGCATAAAACCCGGTCCACCCTTCCTCTGGTGACATGCCTGCATTCAGTATCAATCAGAGGCTCCACTTCTCAGCTTGCAATGTTGCAACCTATCATAAGAAATCAAGTTATCCTTTATAAATTCATAAATCTTGTGATTTTAAGTTGACATCTTTCTTCTTCTTCTCCTTCTTCTTCTTCTTCCCCTCCTTCTCCTTCTTCTTCTTCTTTTTCTTTTTTTTGAGACAGAGTTTCTGTTACCCAGGCTGGAGTGTTGGAGTGCAGTGGCATAATCTTGGCTCACTGCAACCTCCTCCTCCCAGGTTCAAGCGATTCTCCTGCCTCAGCACCTGCCACCATGCCTGGCTAATTTTTCTATTTTTAGTAGAGACGGGTTTTCACCATGTTGGTCAGGCTGGTCTCGAAATCCTGACCTCAAGTGACCCGCCCACCTGGGCCTCCCAAAGTGCTAGGTGAGCCACCGAGCCCGGCTACTGAATGCCTTCAAATATTTCTCGTATTATATTGGTAATGGGGTTGCAAATTTATTTCCACTACACTTGGGTGTGCATTTGGAATGCATTTTCTTTATTTTGTCTATAACTTTTTTTTTTTTTTGAGTGAGCATCTTCTGGACATCGATGGGGATGCATAGAGGAGTAGGGTGAGGAAACTAGTTAGTCCGATATAATAAATTAACACAGTGCCTTTGGCTAATGCTCCATTTCTCTGGGTCAAATGCCTTCTCTCTCAGAATCCCTCCAACACATACTCACAATTCCTCTGTAAGTAGATGTAAGGGTAGAGCCTGCCAGCTGCTTGTGGTGATGTGTATAATGTCTTTATACTACCTAGTCGTTGGGCCAGACTCTGATGCTAACATCTGCACTCAATAAACCTGTAGTCCCTTCTCTTGGTTTTGACTTTGCTTCTGAGCACTTTCACCCATTTCCTCTCTCTCACAGGCCCCACTTCCGGCTTTCATGGGTGTTAAAAGATTCCTCTACGGCCAGGCACGGTGGCTCACGCCTGTAATCCCAGCACTTCGGGAGGCCGAGGTGGGCGGATCACCTGAGGTCAGGAGTTCAAGACCACCCTGGCCAACAGGCGAAACCCCATCTCTGCTAAAAATACAAAAATTAGCCGGGCGTGGTGGTGCATGCATCTGTAATTCCAGCTACACAGGAGGCTGAGGCAGGAGAATCACTTGTACCTGGGAGGCGGAGGTTGCAGTGAGGAAAGATCACACCACTGCACTCCAGTCTAAGCAACAGAGCAAGACTCTGTCTCAAAAAATAAAATAAAGTCAGATAACAGATCTTTTCAGCTCTCTAGTTATAAGTGTCAGGGCTGTCTCCAAGAAAGCTGCAAAGGAACATGAGTTCAAAGGGAAATTAAAACACATTGCTTTAATATTTACAAATATTATCTCCCGTTTCATCTTGTTTAACACTTGTGCTTTTATTTAGCTTTTAGATTTGTTGATCCTATCTCTCTAAGTGAGTAAGATGTTTGTTTTACTGGCCATGGAGTTTCACAAACTATTGTATACAGAGTAAATTCATACAAGAATATTACAAATAAAATTGTACAGCTTCATTAAGGTACAATTGACCCATCATAAGCTGCACATATTTGAAAAATATGATTTGATGAGTTTGGGCATAGGTCTATGCCTATAAAATCCTCACCACAATCAAGATGGTAAGTGTATCCATCATGCCCAGAAGTTTAAAAAGCATCTTTCCCTCCCTGCCTTCTACCCCCACACTTGGCCCAGGCAATCATTGGTCAGCTTTCTGTCACTATAGGTTAGTTTGCATTTTCTAGAATTATATTTAAATAGAATCATTTGATAGGTACTCTTCTTGGTCTGGCTTCTTTCACGCAGCATAATTATTCATCTGTGTTATGTGTGTATTAATAGTTCATTCCTTCTTATTGCTGAATAACATGCCATTGTATGAATATACCATAATTTGTTTATCCAGACTTCTTGTTCACGGGCATTTGGGTTGGTTCCAGTTAGGGACATATTACAAAGAGAGCTGCTATGGGCTGGGTACGGTGGCTCATGCGTGTAATCCCAGCCCTTTGGGAGGCCGAGACGGGTGGATCACCTGAGCTCAGGGGTTTGAAACCAGCCTGCCCAACATGACGAAAACCCATCTCTACTAAAAATACAAAAAGTTAGCTGGGCATGGTGGTGCGTGTCTGTAATCTCAGCTTCTTGGGAAGCTGAGGCACGAGAATCACTTGAACTTGGGAAGTGGAGGTTGCAGCGATGGGAAATCACACCACTGCACTCTAGCCTGGGCAACAGAGTGGGAGTCTGTGAAAGAAAAGAAGAAGAAAGAAAGAAAGAAAGAAGAAAGAAAGAAAGAAAGAAAGAAAGAAAGAAAGAAAGAAAGAAAGAAAGAAGAAAGAGAGAGAGAAAGAAAGAAAGAGGAAGGAAGGAAGGAAGGGAGAAATAAAGAGAGAAAGGCTTCTGTGAACATTGGTGTACACATGGACATATTTTTATTTCTCTTGGGTAATTACATGGAGGTGAAATGTCTGGGTTGTATGGGAAGTAGATTTGCCAGATTTAGCAAATAAAAATACAAGGCATCCATTTAAACTTGAATTTCAGATAAATAAGAAGTAATTTTTTAGGATACATATATCCTGTGCAATATTTAGAGCCTATATTGACAAATTATTCACTATTTGTCTAAAATATGTCCCTTACCTGACAATACTAACTTGGGAGGTGTATGTGTAACATTTAAGAAACTGCCAAACTGTGTTTTCCAAACTAGTTGTGCCATTTTACATTTCCGCTAACAGTAAATGAGAGTTCCAGTTGTTTTAAGTCATTGCCAACGCTAGTCTTTTTAACTTTAGCTATGATAATGGATATGTAGTGGTATCTCAATGTGGTTTTAATTTTCACTGAATAATGACGTTCAGCCTACTTTCAATGTACTTTTTTGCCATCCTCATAGCTAGTTTGGTGAAGAGGCTGTTCAGTTTATTTGCCTCCCGCCCCACCACTTTTTTTTTTTTTTTTGTACTGGATTGGGTCTTTGGTCTTTTATTATTGAGTTTTAAGTGTTCTTTGTGCGTGTGTGTGATGGGGAGTCGAGCAGAGTCTTGCTCTGTTGCCCAGGCTGGGGTGCAGTGGTGCCACCTTGACTCACTGGAAGGTTTACCTCCACCTCCCAGGTTGAAGAACTTCTCCTGCTTCAGCCTCCCAAGTAGCTGGAATTACAGGTGCACACCACCAAGCCAGGCTAATTTTTATATTTTCGGTAGAGATGGGGTTTCACCATGTTGGCCAGTATGGTCTCAAACTCCTGACCTCAAGTGATCGGCCGTCCTCTGCCTCCCAAAGTGCTGGGATTACAGGCATGAGCCACTGTGCCTGGTGAGTCCTCTTTGTTCTTTTTTTATTTTTCCCAACATGGCTTTAGCTATTCTAGGTCCTTTGTACTTCCATATAAATTTTAGAATCAGCTTGGAAATTTCTACAAAATAGAAAAATTTTGCCACATTTTGACTGGCATTGCGTTGAATCTATAAAATCAATTTGGGGAGAATTTACATCTTGAAAATATTAAGTATTTTGATTTATGCAGATGATATATCTCTCCATTTTATTTAGGTTTTCTTTAATTTTTCTCAGTAATACTCTCAGTTTTTAGAA
Organism: Symphalangus syndactylus; assembly: GCF_028878055.3. Classification (NCBI taxonomy): domain Eukaryota; kingdom Metazoa; phylum Chordata; class Mammalia; order Primates; family Hylobatidae; genus Symphalangus; species Symphalangus syndactylus. The sequence continues at coordinate 33,461,094 of NC_072438.2, forward strand.
TACAGGTCTTGTAAGCCTTTTGTTAAACTCATCCCTCAGTATTTCTTATTGTGTGCTGATCTAGTAAATAGTTGTTTTCTTAATTTTTCCATTCAATGGTTTATTGCTAACATATCAAAACATAATTTTTTTATGTTGACTTTGGATTCTACAACACTGATAAGATCATGTAGTTGTTATAGTATTTTTTTATATATATATTCCTTAGCTTTTTTTTTTTTTTGAGACGGAGTCTCACTCTGTTGCTCAACTGGAGTGCAGTGGCGTAATCTCGGCTCACTGCAACCTCTGCCTCCCAGGTTCAAGCCATTCTCCTGCCTCAGCCTCCCTAGTAGCTGGGACTACAGGTGCACACCACCACGCCCGGCTAATTTTTGTATTGTTAGTAGAGACGGGGTTTCACCATGGCTGGTCTCGAACTCCTGACCCTGTGCTTTGCCCGCCCCAGCCTCCCAAAGTTCTGGGATTACCGATGTGAGCCACTGCGTCCGGCCAGTTTGTTTTTACAAAGGACTTCCAGTACAATGCTGAATAGGACTGGCCATAGCAGACATCCTTGCTTTGTTCCAAATCTTAGGGAGGAAGTGTTCAGTTTGTTGCCATTAAGTATAATGTAGCTGCAGGTTTTGTTATAGACACTTTTTATCAGATTGAGGAAGTCCCTTTCTCTTCCTAATTTGCTGGAGTTTTGTTTTTTGTGCTTTGTGTTTTTTTGACAGAGTCTCGCTCTGGCTGTCGCCCAGGCTGGAGTGCAATGGCGCGATCTTGGCTCACTGCAACCTCCACCTGCCAGGTTCAAGCCATTCTTCTGCCTCAGCCTCCTGAGTAGCTGGGATTACAGGCACATGCCACCATGCCCAGCTAATTTTTTTTTTTTTCTGTATATTTAGTAGGGACCGGGTTTCATCATGTTGGCCAGGCTAGTCTCGAACTCCTGACCTCAGGTGATCTGCCCACCTCGGCCTCCCAAAGTGCTGGAATTACAGACATGAGCCATCGTGCCCAGCCTGCTATGTGTTTTTAATATAAAGGAACATTGGATTTTGTCTAATGCTTTATCTGCATCTATTGAGATGAGGTTTTATCCTTTTTTAGTCTGTTAATACAATTAATTATATCGATTGGTTTTAAATGTTAAACAACCTTTATTCCTGAGATAAACTACACTAGATCATAATGTCTTCTTCTTTTCATTAATTGCTTGTTTCAATTTGGTAATATTTGGTTAAGGATTTTTGTATCTTTTTTTTTTTTTTTTTTTGCGACAGTCTCACTCTGTCTCCCAGGCTGGAGTGGCCCGATCTCGGCTCACTGCAACCTCTGCCTCCCGGGTTCCAGTGATTCTCATTCCTCAGCCTCCTGAGTAGCTGGGATTACAGGCGCCCACCACCATGCCTGGCTAATTTTTGTGTTTTTAGTAGAGACGGGGTTCCGCCATGTTGGTCAGGCTGGTCTCAAACTCCTGACCTCAGGTGATCCGCCCGCCTCAGCCTCCCAAAATGCTGGGATTATAGGTGTGAGCCACCATGCCCAGCCTTTTGTATCTATGTTTATGAGGAATATTAATCTGAGTTTTGTTTACTATTTTTGTAATATTTTATCTGATTTTGACATTAAGGTAACACTAACCTAATAAGTTCAGAAGTATTCTTTTTTCTATTTTTCTGAAAGAGTTTGTGTACAGTTGATATATTTTCCTAAAATGTTTCATGGATTCAGTTTGTGTACAGTTAGTATATTTTCCTGAAATGTTTGATAGATTCACTGCTGAAACCATCTGGGCTTAGAATTTTCTTTTTAGGAAAAGATTTTCATAGATTTTAACCATGAATTCAATTTCTTATAAATTACAGGCTAGTCAAGCTATCTATTCTTTTTTTTCCCCTCTCTATGAAGACAGGGTCTTGCTATGTTGCCCGGGTTTTTCCTGGACTCCTAGGTTCAAGCAATCCTCCCGCCCCAGCCTCCCAAAATGCTAGGATTACAGGTGTGAGCTACCACATAATATTCTCTTATTACTCTTTTAATGTCTGTGGGATCTGAAGTGATGGCTCCTTTTTATTCTTGATATTGGGAATTTTGTGTCTTTTCTCTAGAGCTTTTAAAATGAATGTTATTGATTTTTTTTCACAAATAACCAGTTCTTGATTTTATTGATTGTCTTTATTTTTTTCTGGTTCCAATTTCACCAATTTCTTCTCTTTTCTTTATTATATTTTCCTTCGGCTTTCTTCAAGTTTAGCTTAATCTTTTTTTTATGGTGGACGTTGTATCATTGATTTGAGATCTAACTTGTTTTCTTATAAACATTTAACATTATAAAATCCTACAAACGTTGATGTTGTTTTTATTATCTTTCAGTTCAAAATATTTTATTTATTTTTTTCTTTTTAAACCCAGAGACAGTTCGAAATATTTTCTAATTTCCTTTGTGATTTATGTTTTTGACCAGTGGATTGTTTAGCAGCAAGTTGTTTATTTTCTAACTATTCTAGCTGTTTTATTTTTGTTGATTTTCAATTTATTTCCATTGTGGTCAGATAATATATGCCATAAGATTTTGTGTGTGTGTGTGTGTGTGTGTGTGTGATGGAGTTTTGCTCTTGTTGCCCAGGCTGGAGTGCAGTGGCACGATCTCAGCTCACTGCAACCTCCACCTCCCAGGTTCAAGCAATTCTCCTGCCTCAGCCTCCTGAGTAGGTGGGATTACAGGGGCTCGCCACCACGCCTAGCTAATTTTTGTATTTTTAGTAGAGACAGGGTTTCATCATGTTGGCCAGGCTGGTCTCGAACTCCTGACTTCAGGTGATCCACCCTCCTCGGCCTCCCAAAGTGCTGGGATTACAGGTGTGAGCCAATGCACCTGGCCAGATTCCTATAGTTTGAAATTGAATGAGACTTGTTTTATGATTCAAGATATTGTCCATCTTGGTGAGCGTTCCATGTGACCTTGAAAAGAAAGTGTATTTTGCAATTGTTGGGCATGATATTTTATGTGTTACTTAGGTTAAGGATGTCAATAGTGTCTTTCAGATCTTCTGTAAACCTACCATTTTTTTCAGTTGTTCTATTACTGAGAGAAGTGCATTAAAATCTCTAACTTTTTAGATTTGTCTATTTCTTCCCATTTCTATCAAGTTTTGCTTTATATATTTGTCATACTTTGTTAGTGGGCATATATATATATTCCATCCTACTACCTTTTTGTCTCTTGTAATACTCCTTATCTTGAAGTCTATTTTATCTAATATTAATAGCCACTGAAGCTTTCTTATTGAGTATTAGTACCTTTTAATAACATGCTACTCTTTTTTTTCTTTTTCTTTTTTTTTTTTTTTTGAGACAGAATCTCACTGTGACCCAGGCTGGAGTGCAATGGCGCAGTCTTGGCTCACTGCAACCTCTGCCTCCTGGGTTCAAGTGATTCTCCCACCTCAGCCTCCCGAGTAGCTAGGACTACAGGCGCGTGCCACCATGCTCAGCTAATATTTGTATTTTTAGTAGAGAAGGGGTTTCCCCATGTTGGCCAGGCTGGCCTCGAACTCCTGACCTTGTGATCTGCCTGCCTTGGCCTCCTAAAGTGATGGGATTACAGGCATGAGTCACCACGCCCAGCCTCAGACTAGGTTTAAACAACAGAACTTTATTTCTTACACTTCCAGAGAATGAGAAGTCTAAGATGAAAGTGCTAGCAAGGTACATATTATCCTGAAGCCTTTTTTCTTTTGTTTCTAGGTGGCCGCCATCTTGCTGTGTGCTTGCATGGCCCCTCCTTGACGCATATGTGGGAGAGAGAGGAAGCTCTCCAGCATCTCTTTTTATAGGGGCATTAATCCTATCATGACGGCTGAAACCTCATGAACTCATCTAACCCTAGGCCTCCCAAAGGCCCTAGCTCTAAATGCTATCCCATTGGAAATTAGGGATTCTACATTTGAGTTTTGGGAGGACACAAACATTCAGTCCATAACAAAAATACAGTAGTCTCTCTGTATCTGTGGGGATTGGTTCCAGGACCTTCCTCAATTCCTTGCATGCTCAAGTCCCTGATATAAAATGACATAGTATTTACACACAATCTATGCATATCCTCCCATATACCTTAAATCATCTCTAGATTACTTATAATACCTAATACAATGTAAATGCTGTGTAAATAGTTGTTACGCTGTATTGCTTAGGAAATAACAATCAAAATAAGTTTGTACATGTTTAATACAGTTGCTTTTTTTTTGTTTGTTTGAGACAGAGTCTCCCTCTGTCAACCAGGCTGGAGTGCAATAGTGCCATCTTGGCTCACTGTAGCCTCCCTCTCCCAGGTTCCAGTGATTCTCCTGCCTCAGCCTTCCCAGTAGCTGGGATTACAGGCACGTGCCACCACACCTGGCTAATTTTGTGTTTTTAGTAGAGATGGGGTTTCATTACGTTGGCCAGGCTGGTCCTGAATTCCTGATTTCAAGTGATCCACCTGCCTCAGCCTCCCAAAGTGCTGGGATTACAGGCATAAGCCACCACACCCAACTTGCAACTTTTTTAAATAATATTTTTGACCCAAGGCTGGTTGAGTCCACAGATGCGGAACCCATGGGTATGGAGGGGATGACTGTACTATTTATTTTTAAAGGCTTCTTTCTGGCTGTTTCTAATTGCAAAATCCAAGTGAGTCCCTTGGGGCTGATCTTGTTTTCCAGCAGTGTTTGCTGTCTGCTTTACTGAAAGCTGCAGTACAGGTTTTGTCTGTCTAATGGTTAATCCAACACAGTCTTCCTGACACTAAAGCTTTTGCACCCTTCAAAAATTGCTTTCGTACATCTCATTAAAGAAACACCGAGGCTTCGTCACTCTGTCTAAAGTCACAGTGAAAGCCAAAGTGCAAAAGATTATATTGTGCACTAAATTTCTTTGCCTTCAAAGACACTCAGGTTGTGGCTGACTGAATACCAATAAACATACACCAATTCAGAGGACTGAGGCCAATTTTAGTTTGTTTTTCTTTATTTCTTGTATTTGGACCTCAGCTACCCATAGTTGAGGTAATCATTCTCCTCAGTTCATTGCACATCATAACCATTGTGTGCAAGACTCTGCTCTTGTTTTATTTTAATATTTTTCCTTTCCTCACACAGTTCCTCTCACAACCCCTGCCTCTGAGAACCTAAGTGGTCACACTAATGCATTTGACATATGGTTTAGATGAGTGGTTCTTAACGAGAGCAGTTTGGCTCCCTCTACCACAGGAGACATTTAACAATGTCTGGAGGTTGGTCGGGCACAGTGGCTCACGCCTGTAATCCCAACACTTTGGGAGGCCAAGGCAGGCAGATCACAAGGTCAGGAGTTCAAGACCAGCATGACCAACATGGAGAAACTCCGTCTCTACTAAAAAAAAAAAAAAAATACAAAAATTAGCCAGGCGTGGTGGGGGCGCACCTGTAATCCCAGCTACTAAGGAGGCTGAGGCAGAAGAATCGCTTGAACCCAGGAGGCGGAGGTTGCAGCGAGTGGAGAATGCGCCATTGCACTCCCACCTGGGTGACAGAGACTCTGTCTCAAAAAAACAACAACAACAAAAAAAGAACAAACAAAAAAACAATGTCTGGAGGCATTTTTGGTTGTCACAACTGAGTAGGTGCTACTAGCATTAGGTAGAGAGAGGCCACACAGATGTGCTAAACATCCTACAATGTACACACGGCTTCGCACAACAAAGAACTATCTGGTCCAAAATGTGAATAGCAGCAATGATGATTTAAAGCCATGTGTGTATTCTGGCCAGAAGTGGTGGCTCACGCCTGTAATCCCAGTACCTTGGGAGGCCGAGGAGGGTAGATCACGAGGTTAAGAGATCGAGACCATCCTGGCCAACATGGTGAAATCCTGTCGCTACTAAAAATACAAAAGTCAGCTGGGCATGGTGGTGCGCGCCTGTAATCCCAGCTACTCGGGAGCTGAGGCAGGAGAATCGCTTGAACCCGGGATGCGGAGGTTGCAGTGACCCAAGATCGCACCACTGCACTCCAGCCTGGTGACAGAGAGAGATTCCGTCAAAAAACAAACAAACAAACAAAAAATCCATGTGTGTATTCTGAAAGAAAAAATGTGTGTGTGTGTGTGTGTGTGTGTAGAAACACAAATCTGTATATATACATATAAGCGTACATTCACACATGTACATATATAGTATCCTTTAGGGGGTTGGTTTTTAACGTACACAACTGGTATTGAGATATAGCTCTGATTCAGTTTCTTATTTTTTCATTCATCAATACATTTTTAACTTAATTAATTAATTAATTTAATAGAGACGAAGTCTCACTATGTTGTCCAGGCTGGTCTCAAACTCTTGTGCTCAAGTGATCCTCCCCCCTCAGCCTCCCACTAAGTGCTAGAATTACAGGTGTGAGCCACCAAGTCTGGCTATTTCTAACCTTTTCAACATATCTGTTGCTGTGCATAAATCTAGTTCCTAGTGGCCGGGCATGGTGGCTACCCCTAGGCTGGTCTCGAATTCCTGACCTCAAGTAATCTGCCCGCCTCAGCCTCCCAAAGTGCTGGGATTACAGAGGTGAGCCACCGAGGCTGGCCATATTACCTATATTTCTAATGTTTATGATGGGAATGAAGTGACATCTTTGTATTTTAATTTGTATTTCTTTGACTTCAAGTTAGGTTGAGCAGCTCTTCATCTACTTTAAGTCTTTAGATTTTCTCCTTCCAGGGATTGTCTGTTCCTGTGCTTTGAATATTTTTTCTACGAGGTTCTGCCCCTTGTTGTGGTTAACATACATTCTTTGCACATTCTAGATGTTGATACTTTAGGTGTGGGATGTTGCAACTCTCACACCTAAACGCACCAGCTTTGTCAGTGGTGTTCTTTCTTGAATAGAAATCCTTCATTTTTGAAGAAGAGAAATCTGTATTTTTATATACTATTTAAGAAATCTTTTGTCATTCAAAATGTGTAAAATCTTCTTACATTTTCTTTGATTTATTATTATTATTATATTATATTATTATTATTTTTTTTTGGAGATATTGCCCAGGCTCAATTGCAGTGGCGTGATCTTGACTCACTGCAACCTCTGCCTCTTGGGTTCCAGTGAGTCTCCTGCCTCAGCCTCCCAAGTAGCTGGGATTACAGGCACCTGCCACCATGCCCGGCTAATTTTTTTTGTAGTTTTAGTAGAGATGGGATTTCACCATGTTGGCCAGGCTCGTCTCGAACTCTTGTCCTCAAGTGATCTGCCTGCCTCGGCCTCCCAAATTGCTGGGATTACAAGCATGAGCCACCGCGCCTGACCAAATCTTCTTACGTTTTCTATTACTAGCCTTGTAGTTCTGCCTTTCACAGTTAAGTCTTTAATTCATTTGAAGCATTTATTTATTTATTTATTGAGAGACAGTGTCTTGCTCTGTTGCTCAGGCTGGAGTGAAGTAGCACGATCTTGGCTCATTGCAGCCTTGATCTTCTGGGCTCAAGCAATTCTTCCACCTCAGCCTCCCAAGTATCTAGGACCACAGACATGCACCACCACACCCGGCTAATGTTTGTATTTTTTGTAGAGATGGGGTTTCACCACGTTGCCCTGGCTGGGCTCCACATCCTGCACTCAAGCAATCTTGGTGCAATCAGGTGTGTGCCACCACACCTGGCTAATGTTTGTATTTCTAGTAGAGATGGGGTTTCACCACGTTGGCCAGGCTGGTCTCAAACTCCTGACCTCGTGATCTGCCTGCCTCAGCCTCTCAAAGTGCTGGGATTATAGGCGTGAGCCACCACGCCTGGCCAAGGAGTAGACTTTTTAAATTTCCTCGATAAACATCTAATGAGTTCATAGTTTGGTTAATTTCTAGACGCTTTACAAATGTGTCATTACTGTAAATGAAATCTTACTTACATTTAATATTACTTAGTATTTAATTTTCTAGTTAGTTATTGCTGGTGTAGGAAAACGCTAATATTTTTTTAATTGGCATTTTGTCTTGCAACTTTGTTGGACACTTTATTGAGACTCCAAATGACCTACAACTTGGCATCTCCCTCTATCAGGGAACAGAAAGACTACCAGAGTACCGCTTCCCCAGCTCCCAAAAGCTTGGAAATGATTAAGCAGTAAATGAATTTGGAGATCTCTCTCAGACTTGTCACAATGAAGTCATTCAGAATGAAGAGAAGTTTCAAACCATGAGTTATGAACCCAAATGCCTGCATAAAGGAATAAATGGACTAGGTGTAAAGCAACAGGGAATGGTGGGGACTGCAGCAAATCAGAAAGGACAGACTCTAATTAAAAAGGGCGGACCTAGTCAGCCTCAGCTAACTCTCGCCATGCAGCAATGAAAGCCCAGTTTTTTCACATCATTAGAGTTTTTAGGAGAAGCCCCAAATCCTTGATTTTACAATGTTAGCAATTAATTGAAAAATTTAAAAATATTGAGTGGGCCAAAAAATTATATCTGTGGGTTGGATTTGTTTCAACCTACTGGTCTGTAACCTATGGTCTAAGAATGTCCCAAGTGGAGGGGACAATAGGGAAGTAGCTGAATATCACCTCTGTACCCTACCATCTGTTAACCCAAAATATCCGAGACAGGTCTCAGTCCATTTAGGAAGTTTATTTTGCCAAAGTCAAGGATGCGCACCGTGACACAGTCTCAGAAAGTCGTGACGACATGAGCCCAAGGTGGTAAGGGCACAGCTTGATTTTATACATTTTAGGGAGACATGAGACACCAATCAATATATGTAAGATGAACACTGGTTCAGTCTGGAAAGGCAGGACCACTCGAAGCTGGGAGGGGGGCTTCCAGGTCACAGATAGGCGAGAGACAAACTGCTGCATTCTTTTGAGTTTCTGATTAGCTTTTCCAAAGGAGCCAATCAGATATGTGTTCATCTCAGTGAGCAGAGGGATGACTTTGAATAGACTGGGAGGCAGGTTTGCCCTAAGCAGTTCCCAGCTCGACTTTTCCTTTTAGCTTAGTGATTCTGGGGTCCCAATATTTATTTTCCTTTCATACCTCCTACTTCCTTTTTCCTTCCCCCCTACCCCACGTTGCCTTTACTGTGCAGGGTTCTATTCCAGCCAGCTTGGATACTAGGCTTGTTGAAATTCAGTTTAGAATTTAAAGAGAGAAGAGGAAGGTTGGGGCTTGAGGTGTGTGCTGGACCCAGATCATACAGCCTTGAGAAATCCCCGGAGGACAGATGTCTAAGGTGGGACATGAATTGACAATTAGCTTACCAGCTTCACCTGAACCCAGGTTTGACCCCAGAACCGTGCCAGCATTTCCCAACCTCATTTGGAGCTGAGCAGACCAGGATGGCTCCCATGAATTAGTCCATATGCTGGACGGGAACCAGCCTCCCATGGTGTAAGAGCTGTTGGTGGTTAAGGGCTGAATTTTGTCCTGCCACCAAATTCTCAGGTTGAAGTCCTAACACCGAGTACCTCAGAATGTGACAGTATTTGAAGATAGGGCCTTTTAAGAGTTAAGAGTTAATTAAGGTCAAATGAGGTCATATGTGTGAGTCTTTTTTTTTTTTTTTTTTTTTTTTTTTTTTTTTTTTGAGACGGAGCCTCGCTCTGTCACCCAGGCTGGAGTGCCATGGCATGGCACGATCTCAGCTCACTGCAACCTCCACCTCCCAGGTTCAAGCGATGCTCATGCCTCAGCCTCCCGAGTAGCTGGGATTAGAGGCGTGCACCACCACACCCAGCTAATTTTTGTATTTTTAGTAGAGACAAGGTTTCACCATGTTGGCCAGGCTCGTCTCAAATTCCTGACCTCAAGAGATCCAGCCGCCTCTGCCTCCGAAAGTGCTGGGATTACTGGCGTGAGCCACCACGCGCTGGTGCCCACTGCAGGCATTCATTAATTAGAGGCCAGGGGTACTGTTTAACATTCTGCAATGCACAAGACAACCCTCTCCCCCCAACAAATGTGTGTAGGTCTTAATCCAATGTGGCTGGTGTCCTTATGAGAAGAGACTAAGACACAGACACACGCAGAAGAGAGACCAACCACGTGAAGACACCGAAAGATGACGGTCATCTACAAGTCAAGGAGAGAGGACTTAGAAGGAATCAGTCCTGCTGACACCTTGATCTTGGACTTCCAGCCTCCAAAACTGTGAGAAAATAAATTTCTGTTGTTCAAGCTACCCAGTATTTGGTACTTGGTTATGGCAGCCCCAGCAAACTAATACGTTAGGGTTTTTGTTTGTTTGTTTGTTTGTTTTTAGAAATTGAGGTACAGAGTTGGGTGTGAAGATTTCTGGAGATCAGTGTTGGAAAATCCTGCAAGAACAAGAGGAAAGGCCAGGCATGGTGGCTCACACCTGTAATCCCACCACTTTGGGAGGCTGCGGCGGATGGATCACTTGAGGTCAGGAGTTCAAGACCAGCTTAGCCAACATGGTGAAAACCCACCTCTACGAAAAATTAAAAAATTAGGTGGGCATGATGGCACGGGTGCCTGTAATCCCAGCTACTCGGGAGGCTGGGGCTGGAAAATCTCTTGAGCCTGGGAGGCAGAGGATGCAGTGAGTCAAGATCATGCCACTGTCCTCCAGTTTGGGTGACAGGGTGAGACTCAGTCTCAAAAAAGAAAAAAAAAAAGAAAAAAGAACGTGAGGAAGGCAGAATTGGGCAAAGTGAGAAGCTGCATTCGGTGAGGTTGCAACCAACATGGAGTTTCGGAGCTGGAATGCCCTGCCCTTCAGCACTGTTCCAAATTGAGGCAAGGGACCTTTGTTTTCCTACATCAGTCATTCTCAAGGTGAAGGGAGTGTGATTTTGCTCCCAAGGAGGTGTATGGCTGTCACATTGGGAAGCAGGGGTGGCGAGTGCCCACCGCAGCATTCATTAATTAGAGGCCAGAGGTGCTGTTTAGCATTCTACAATACACAAGACAACCCTGCCCCCTAACAAAGAACCATCCAGCTCAAATGTCCACAGTGCTGAGATTGAGAAACTCTGCTTACATCAAGGAGCCACTGGCCATGGGCTGCTCTTGCAAGGGTATGCCCTTGGGCAGATCCTGGCAGCTTAGGGCAATTCCCAGTGTGGCGTGTAGCCGTGAGCAGTCAGCAGCTCCTGTTCCCAACAGGTTGGAAATGGGTGTGTTTGCCATGAAGAGAGGATCTCAGCAGAGCAGAGTAACTCTCTGGCCCCTCAGACTGCTCTTTCTTATGTTATAAAAATCATGACCTACCATATTTAGGACCTGATACAGTTTGGATATTTGCTTTGCTCAAATCTCAGTGCTGAAATGTAATCCGCATGTTGGAGGCGGGCCTTGGCAGGAGGTGATTGGATAATGGGGATGGATTTCTCATGAATGGTTTAGCACCGTCCCCTTGATGCTGTCCTCATGATAGTGAGTTCCCATGAGAGCAGGTTGTTTAAAAGTGTGTGGCAAAAAATATAAAAAATAAAAATAAAAAAGCATATAATAGGCCAGGCACGGTGATTCACGCCTATAATCCCAGCACTTTGGGAGGCTGAAGCAGGCGGATTGCCTGAGCTCAGGAGTTCAAGACCAGCCTGGGCAACATGGCAAAACACTGTTTCTACTAGAAATACAAAAAATTAGCTAAGCATGGTGGCACATGCTTGTAGTCCCTGCTACTCGGAGGCTGAGGCACCAGAACCTAGGAGGGGGAGGTTGCAGTGAGCCGAGATTGTGCCACTGCACTCCAGCCTAGGCGACAGAGCAATATTATCTAAAATATATATATATTCAAATATATATTCAAATATATATATTCAAATATATATATTCAAATATATATATATTCAAATATATATATTTATATATATATTTGAATATATATATTCTCTCTATATATATAGATATAGATCTCTATCTCTCTATCTATAGAGAGAAACAAAAATAAAATAAATGGAAGTCTGTGGCACCTGCCCCGGTCTCTCTTGCTCCTGCTCTAGCCATGTAAGACATGTCTGCTTCCCCTTCGCCTTCTGCCATGATTCAAAGTTTCCTGAGACCTTCCCAGAAGTCAAATAGCTGTCAGCACCTTGTTTCCTGTACAGCCTGCAGGACTCTGAGCCAATTAAGCCTCTTTTCTTTATAAATTACCCTGTCTCAGGTATTTCGTTATAGCAATGCAAGAACGACCTAATGCAAGACCCTATCCTGTAGGCTTTACATATATTATCTCGCGTAAGCCTCATACAAAGCCCAAGAGGTGGTTTTCATCGCCCCATTTTATAGTACAGGAATCTGAGACTTAGAGAAGGTTAATCACTCACCTAAGGTTACTGAGCTTGTCAGTTACAGGACCAGAATTTGAATCCAGGACTGTCAGCCTTCAACCTCTGGCTTTTTTGCAAATAGGAGGGACAACATTTGCTAAAACAAGAGCAACACTCATAGGAGGAGGAAGAGGATGAACTGCAAGCTTAGCCTGGAATGAACATAGAGCCCAGGCTCAGAGCAGCACGAAGCCCTGAAACAATGTCTGATATTGTGCGAACATTCCAAGGCCAGACCTGAGCTCAGGATTCCTGGAGAGAAGCCTCCTGCCACCTTCCTATCTGCAAATATTAATGGGTTATGAAAAATAAGCCCTCTCACCAAGAGGACTTTTCTTTTTCCCCTCCTCAAGGAGAATGTATGGACCTCTAGACTTTGTATGGTAACAGTAATTATAAAAAAGGAAAAAAAAAAAACACTTTCTAGTAGTCAATTGTATAAAAATAATTTTATTTACTACTGTAAATAAAGTAGTGCAAAGAGTAGTTTGGACCAACAATATTGCATTACTGATTTATTTACTACCTTAGCAGCATGTAGTATACAGACATTCTGCTCTTCCTCTTCCTCTCTAACACACACACACACACACACAGACACACACATCCCTGTACAGACTCAGGCCTAAGGGGTAGGGATGAAACTATAAGCTAAAGGCTTACTTTCTGTGTATTCCGTTGCTGCCAGTCTATTCTAACGGGTAACTCATGGAGAAGACTACAGTTAAGTACTAAGAATCTTCTAAATGTAAGTTCATGGATTGCAATTGAAATGTAAAAGATACCCGACAATGCCATTAAATGATTCGGAAGCGCTACGACCCTAGAAAAATTCAAGGAGAAAAATGTAAACCAATTTACAAAGCTATCGCCCTCCCTGCATTTCCAGACATAAACAATTTATTTCAAGGTGTCTTATAACTGCTAGGTCTTAGAAGTCAAAGAGAAATCTATCAATTCGGCTTTGAGGAACAGGGCTGTGGCAAGCACAGGTACCAAAATATTATCTACCTTGTAGAGTAGTCATAATTTTCTGTTCTTCAATAAAGGGATGAACCACGCACTATGATTCTTAAGACACATCTTAGTGTATAAGAATCCAGATCTGCCATAGGGCAAGCTATGACTCCTAATACATACGATCACTGGAACAAAAGTCTGTGATGGCCCAGTAAACTTCCCCACGTGCCCTATGATCAAGATGTTCCTTGTATGTGTTTGATGACCTTTGGTATTACCACTGCCTGATCTGGGTACTTCCTTGTAATTTGACTTTAAAAAAAAATGACACCAATTGCAAAATTTGCATCCAGTTGACAAGACATTTAAGGTGTTTATCAGGATCATGCCCTGGCCCCAGCTTCCCAATACCAGCTGTTGAAAAGATTCTCTCTCATCTGGAGAGAACTGGAGTGCACAGTTCACCCACGTGGCTCTGGGTTATTAGTTACTGTGGGCTGGTCTTGGTCAGAGGCAGCTGCAGCTGGAGTCACAGCTGGACTTGCAGTGGACGTGGCAGTGTCTGGGGAGGCCTGGGATGGTCTTGGAGGGGGATCGCTCGCTGCAGAGACACATGCACAACAGGTGCTGAATACTCAAAACAGTGCATTCAGAATGTACAACCACACCTAGAGACTCTGGCAAGCGAGGAGAGATGCATCTAGTCTAATGACCCTGACACTAACTAGCCAGGCAACTCTGGACCCATTATCTAAGTTTAAGAAGATGCCACCGCATGCTGACAATCTGATTTCTAAATAAAAACCCTTCAAGAGTTTCACCTCCAAGTGCCGATGCTCATCCCCAAGGGGACATTCTAGGAAGTTCAAGAATGGGTCCCCAAACTTCCAGCTTTTCTGGATATATGCAGGAATTCTTCGGGCCCCTTCCAGTACCTACAGAAGAGGTCGTGGATTCCAACACTCTTCTGAAAGAATAGGAGAGCGATGGGGAGGGGCAGGATGTTGTAGAATGATGTGCCCTTTCTAAGTCATTAAAGCCACTACTCTGGCAGGTGATGTAGTGATTAGAGCCCCAGTGATGAGGTACAAAGACCATTTTGCAACAGTCAGGAGAACTGGGTTGGACAAGTCTCATTTATCTTATGCTAACAAGTGACCTTGGGATAGATACAGATGGCAGACATTTTGGTTGTAAAATATTTGAGTCTCCTGGGCCTCGGTTTTGTCACTTGTGAATTGACAGTCTTGGATTAGATGATCTTGAAACCCACTTTGATCCTAAGATTTACCTTCCTGATGATCTCTGAGGAAGTTAATGAAGTACTAAGGCATGTATTTTCAAGCTCAGGGTAATGTTTAAATCACCATGGTAACAAGATAAATCAGCAATCAGTTTTCTGATTTAAAAAAAAACAAGTGCCAATGTGTAAATGTAGAAAGGATGCATAATTAGCATTGCCACCATTTAAAGCTTTGCTAAGAGCATAGTAAAAATATTCGATGCTTCTACAGGAAGTTAGTAATTATCTTTGTGAGGACTCCCCCTCTTCCACTGGGGGGTTTGCAATCACCGCACAAGCCCCCCACAGCCTGGCCTAATTTTAAAGTGGCCTCTTTGTCTCTGCTCACCTGGAATGTGTGCTAATTTTATTACTGGACTAGAATCAAGGTAACCAGGACAATAAGCATGCTGTTTAAAAAATTATAGAGTATATTCCAGAGCCAAATAGGAGTGATTTGTGAATTATTTGCTCCCTGGGGGACCATTTTCTGTACATTAGTGAGAATTATCAAGAACTGGCCCAAACTGCGGCCCGTGGGCCAAACATAGTCATTGCTTGTTTTTATATGGCTCATGGTTTAAAAACAGTTTTTACAATTTTACACAGTTGAACAGAAAAAGAGTAATATTTCGTGACGTGAAAAATATATGAAATTCAAATTTTGCATCCATAGTAAAGATTTATTAGAAACCCAGCCACAGGCCGGGCGCTGTGGCTCACGCCTGTAATCCCAGCACTTTGGGAGGCCCAGGCGGGTGGATAACCTGAGGTCAGGAGTTTGAGACCAGCCTGGCCAACATGGTGAAACCCCGTCTCTACTAAAAATACAAAAATTAGCCAGGCATGGTGGCAGCTCCCAGCTACTCGGGAGGCTAAAGCAGGAGAATTGCTTGAACCTGGGAGGCCGGAGGTTGTGGCGAGCTGAGATCTTGTCACTGCACACCAGCCTGGGCGACAGAGTGAGACTCTGTCTCAAAAAAAAAAAAAAAAAGAAGAAGAAGAAAGAAACCCAGCCACAATGGCTGCTTTTCAGCTACCAGCAGAGTGAAGTAGTTGTGACCAAGACAGCCCTGAAGGCCCAAAATATTTATTATCTGGTCCTTTACAGAAAAAGTTTGCTGATCTCTGCTGTTGTTAGGAAGAACATCTGCTTGCTGACTGACCAGATGGAAGCAAAAAAGAAAGAATACGTGGGACTATGTTGGATTCATCCTGAAATGAGAGAATGTTTGCACAAAGGAGGTATAAAGGGGAAAGCCCTAGAAATTGCATGCTATAAGTAAGATCATGCCTACTTCATCTGGGCCTCTGGATCTAGCAGGGACCAGATTCGTGTCACTGAAACACTTTTCAGGAGTGGAGATACTGGTAAGATGTCAAGCTAATGAGATAGGACAGAGTACAACCTCCTCATGAAATCTCTCTGACTATAAGGCTACTGCTTTCTTCATAAGCACTACTTTGTGACATTTTACTATAATTTTAGTAGAAACCTCATTAGCTGGAAATATAGATGACAGGAAACAGCAGGGAGAGGTTTAATTAATCTTATACATATCACCTTACTCTTTTTAAAAGAACATTAGGCTAACCACTTAGCTGGAAGGAATGAGTTGTCTTAAATTATAAATGTATTGAATAGGTTGACGTTGGTTTAAAAGGTTACCTAGTTGTACCGAGGAGCTAGCAGTTCTACAAATCTTGCTCTATATGGTGTATTCTATTGAGACATAAAGTTGACATGATATTAGTAAGGAAGGGCTCTTTCTTTGAAATAGTGACTTCTATTTTCCACTTCAGTTCTCGCCTTTAGCTTCCTTCAGGCAGCTGGCCAGGCTCTGTGAATTTTTGGTCTCAGGGGAGGTTTGTGGCGGGGCAGAAGTGGAGACAGCTCCAGATATATACTTTACTTTGGGATTTTTTGTTTTTCAAAAGCCTGATCAATTAAGGCAATTACACTTGGTGTACCCTCCCAAAGAGTGGACAAGGAGAGTGCTTTTGAGATGCAACAGGTGAGGAAAGGAGCTTTTTGGAGTCTTTGGGTTGTACCCACAGCAGGGCATCTACCTTGCCCCATCAGCAATCAGAAATGAAGACTTAGGAGAAGAAAGGCTAATGATGCTTGGCTTTGGCAAAGATGATGGAGTTCCCAGGTGACCCAGAAGCTGCAAAGCCAGTGGACCTGGGGGAACAATGTAGGCCCAGGGTGATGTGTGTTCTGCTATCAGACTGGTGACTATCTGAATGACCCTAGGGCCACCCAAACCCAAGGACCTTTCCACCACCATAGGAGATATAAGCAGCAAGAAAGACTGAGCTGCCTGGTGGGATGCGAGCCAGGAGTCAAACACAAGCTCCCTTGAAGGAAGGAATACGTATATTTATATGTATTCTTCATATATAAAAATAAATATATGTTCATTATATATAAATATATATTCTTTATATATTTAAGTATATATGATGAAGATCAAGACATTGACTAATCTATTGAAAGTACCAATTGAGCTATCTTGGTATTTTTGATAGATCAGCCAATGTTTTTGTTGAAATGCTTTAAAAAATAGTTGAATGGACTGGGCACGGTGGCTCACGCCTGTAATCCCAGCACTTTGGGAGGCCAAGGCAGGCAGATCACGAGGTCATGAGTTGGAGACCAGCCTAACCAACATGGTGAAACCCCGTCTCTACTAAAAATACAAAAATTAGCTGGGTGTGGTGGTGCACACCTGTAATCTCAGCTACTCAGGAGGCTGAGGCAGGAGAATCACTTGAACCCAGGAGGCAGAGGTTGCAGTGAGCCGAGATCAGGCCACTGCACTCCAGCCTGGGCGACAGAGTAAGACTCCATCTCAAAAAAAAAAAAAAAAAAAATAGTTGAATGGGCCAGGTGCAGTGGCTCACGCCTGTAATCCCAATACTTTGGGAGGCTGAGTCGGGCGGATCACTTGAGGTCAGGAGTTCAAGACCAGCATGGCCAACATGGTGAAACCCAGTCTCTACTAAAAGTACAAAAATTAGCTGGGTGTGGTGGCGGTCGCCTGTAGTCCCAGCTACTCCAGAGGCTGAGGCAGGAGAATCGCTTGAACTCAGGAGGCGGTGGTTGCAGTGAGCCGAGATCGCGCCACTGCACTCCAGCCTGGGCAACAGGGTGAGACTCCATCTCCGAAAAAAAAAAAAAATGTTGAATGTTTTAGAAAGAGTCTAACAGCAAAGAAAAACATACTGGGCTTTGGTCATTGTGTCTGTTTCTGAGGTAAATCAAGCTATTTATGTGTAGGCGTTACCTAGCGTCAGCATGCTTTAATTGCAGGTCAAGTGCCCCAGAGGACATATTCCTAGGGAACTACCAGCTAACATTTGTAATTTTGTTTAGTTTTTGAGATGGAGTTTTGCTCTTGTTGCCCACGCTGGAGTGCAATGGAGCAATCTCAGCTCTCTGCAGCCTCTGCCTCCCAGCTTCAAGCGATTCTCCTGCCTCGGCCTCCCAAGTAGCTGGAATTACAGGCATGCGCCACCATGCCCAGCTAATTTTTGTATTTTTAGTAGAGATGGAGTTTCACCATATTGGTCAGATTAGTCTAAAACTCCTAACCTTAGGTGATCTACCTGCCTTCGCCTCCCAAAGTGCTAGGCGTGAGCCAGTGCGCCCAGCCCATTTGTGGAGTTTTAAACACTTTACATTGTGTTACCTCATTTGGTTATCTCAACTACAACAGGCAGTGGGTGTACTACTATTTCTGCTATTTACAGAAGAGGGAACTGAGGCACAGATAGGCTCCTTCCTTTGCCCAAGGTCACATAGCTAGCTAGTGGCAGGGCCAGAATCTTAGCAGCACGCCTCCCACACCGATGCTGTTAACTACCGTCTTGCACTGCTAGCCTTCTGAATGCAGGTCAATTTAATGTGGCAAATGCCATGACGTGTCAACTATGTATCACAGAGCATATAAACTCAGGAGGAAAATGAAGGTAGTTGGAGCTGAACACAAAATGGATGGACAGCTCAACTGCAAGTCTTGACTATAAATCATTAATTTTTAAAAACAACTGACTGGAAAAAATGCAAATCACAAAATGACAAAGCTCTCTAACTTATAGCAACAATCCTCACCCAAAGCTGCTGACGGGAGGCTCCTAACTCTCAAATACATTTCCTCTTTTTTACACTGCCAGTCAGCACCCAGAGTTCATTATTAAGTTTGTTTCACAACACCATGGCTGCTACATGCACCCATCCCTGTCTTCCCCCAGCTGTGGGGCAGGTCTCAGGACCTTGTGCACCAGTTCACTGGGGAGACACCATATGGTAGGAACTTGGTCTCTGAGCAGCATCGCCTTTGCAGCAGCTTCTCCTCAGCTCCTCTGTGCCTCGATTCCCCTGCCCCATCATCCCATCAGCTCCACTGTACTGCTGGAGTACCTTCCTACTTAAAAATTATTGACAGGCCAGGCACAGTGGCTTACACCTGTAGTCCCAGCACTTTGGGAGTCCAAGGCAGGTAGATCACGTAAGGTCAGGAGTTCGAGACCAGCCTGGCCAACATGAAAGCCCGCCTCTACTAAAAGTACAAAAATCAGCTGGGGGTGGTGGCGTGCACCTGTAATTCCAGCTACTCAGGAGGCTGAGGCAGGAGAATCACTTGAATCTGAGAGGAGGTGGTTGCAGTGAGCCGAGATTGTACCACTGTACTCCAGCCTGGGTGACAGTGAGACTCCGTCTCAACATAAATAAATAAATAAATAAATAAATAAATAAATAAACAAACAAACAAATAAATAAGGTCGGGTGCGGTGGCTCACACCTGTAATCCCAGCACTTTGGGAGGCTGAGGTGGGTGGATCACCTGAGGTCGGGAGTTCGAGACCAGCCTGACCAACATGGAGAAACTCTGTCTCTACTAAAAATACAAAATTAGCCAGGCATGGTGGTGCATGCCTGTATTCCCAGCTACTCAGGAGGCTGAGGCAGGAGAATCGCGTGAACCTGGGAGGCAGAGGTTGTGGTGAGCTGAGATTGCACCATTGCACTCCAGCCTGGGCAACAAGAGCGAAACTCAATCTCAAAAATATATAAATAAATAAATAAATATAAAAATTATTGACAAATTTGCACTTTGATGAGGACTTTTAAAAATGCAAAAATAATTTACTACAATTTTTTTTTTTTTGAGACAGGGTCTCACTCTGTTGCCCAGGCTGGAGTGTGGTGGTGCAGTCTCGGCTCACTGCAACCTCTATCTCCAGGGTTTAAGCGATTCTCATGCCTTGGCTTCCCAAGTAGCTGGGATTACAGGCACGTGTCACGATGCCTGGCTAATTTTTGTATTTTTAGTAGAGATGGGGTTTTTGCCATGTTAGCCAGGCTGGTCTTGAACTCCTGACCTCAGGTGAGCCACCCACCTCGGACTCCTAAAGCGCTGGGATTACAGGAGTGAACCACCATACCCGTCCCATATTTCAATTCTTAACATTAGTTCTAACGGGGCTGCGGGTACCACTGTCGGGACACATTTTGGAAATGTGTGGAGTTTTTTTCTCTTTCTTTTTTTTTATACTTCTCGGCCCTTACTACTCAAAGTATGCTCTTACCAAACAGCAGTGTGTGCACCATCTAGGAGCTTGCTAGAAATGCCAAATCTCAGGGCTTACCTACTGAACCAAAACCTACTGAGCCAGAATCTGCATTTAATAAGACCCTGGATGGTTCATATGCACATTAAAATTAACAAGCACTGGGCTAGAATGTACTTATTGAAATCAATATTATTTTATTACAATTAGTTTCTTTTTGTTTCCCCTTTATATTGCTATTAGAGCCCTATATGGATTTTTAAAAATGTGTGTAGATGGGTTAATTATCATGAATTTCATTTCAAGGTACTAAAAAATATGTTTCAAAATATTTCCTATGTGAGAGGCAATGGGTTTGAGGCAGATGACAATCACTGTTTTAAAGTATTGTGATTCTGAAAATAAGCTTGAAATTCTGCTGTGCTACATCCATTCTTAATCTTTTTTTTTTTTCTTCTACTTTTTTAGAGACTGGGTCTCATTCTGTTGCCCAGGCTGGAGTGCCATGGTGTGATCATAGCTCACTGCAGCCTTGAACTTCTGGGTGCAAAAAATTCTCCTGCCTCAGCCTCCCCAGTAGCCGGGACTGCAGGCATGTGCAATGACACCTGGCTAATTTTTATTTTATTTTATTTTAGAAACGGGGTCTCGCTATGTTGCCCAGGTTGGTCTCAAACCCCTGAGCTCAAGTGATCCTCCCTCCTGGTCCTGTCAAAGTGTTGGAATTATAGGAGTGAGCCACTGTGTCTGGTCTCCTGGTCTTTATTTCCTTATTTGGGCAAGCTACTTCGCCTCTCTGCCTCAGTTTCCTCATCTGTAAAATAAAGGCCATAGAATTAAATAATTTTTATGATCCTATCCAGACATAGCCTTCTTTAGGCTGGTCAAGCAGGAATTAGGTATGTGCTGGAGAAAGCAATTGAAAAAGTTTGAGAAAAACGACAAAAATGTATGAAAGAACTATGGGGACATAGGAAGAGCAAAACATCACAGGACAGGAGAGACACGGAGACAAGAATGTGGACAGACTGATAATGAAGGCACGGAGACAGAAAAAAGAGATGACTTCTGATCAAAGCAATTCCACCCGCCCATGAATTTTCATGGCTACCAGCTGGCATAAAATCATAAAGACAAATTTCAGCTTCTCTAACGGAATTGCATTTGTAATAATCATCACAATATTTCTGCAAAGTAAAAATGACAAAGATAATTTGAAATGGAAAACACTGACAAGATGCAAAATAAATGACTATACCTGGCAACAAATTTAGGGATGGGACAGAATTTGCATGAGTGAAGTTTATTAACCGGCAGACTACGGGGCATCAAGCCTGGGAGGTTTTGATGGGTCCCTGTTAACCTCCTCAGGTAAATCAGAGAGAAATGATTTCGCATTAGCTTCTTGCAATAGTGACTTCCTTCTCACTGTGGAAGAGAGGGTGACGTGCACCCCTTTCACTTTCCATTATCTGCTACACAAATAAAAGCTATGCAAATGCTCCAATGCCATGTCCAGTCCTAATCTATCCATTTGTAAATGTCTCTGTTTGCCTTCATGAGTTCTTATATCCTTTTGTAGCCAGCTGAGATGGTAAAAAATCAGTTTTCTTGTCTCTTGAGAGACCAGAGTCGTCGGTGGGTGTGAGTACCTACTATGCATGAGTTATCACAAATGACATGACTGGGGCCTTCCTCTTACTCAGCTTATGGTCTAATAGAGGAGATAAATGTAAGAGCTAACATTTATTGAGAAGGTTTTGTATGCCAGATAAATATAACAGCTAACGTTTAACTACAGTCGTCATTTTGGTAACTATCTTATGTGAATTTTTTTTACTTAATATTTTTTTCATTTTATGTTCCTAGGAAGTAGCTACTCTCATAACCTCATTGTATTGATGAGAAATTTGGGGATCAGGAAGGTTAAATAACTTGCCATGAGTCATACAGCTAATGAGTAGCCAAGCCTGGACTCTAAGCCCAAACAGAAGCAAGTAGGGCTCCCTTGTCCTTAACTATTCTATACTAGCTCAGAAAAATAACAATGATTAGTGGAAACCATGCTCAGCTAAATGCCCACTTTACGATTCCTGCTTAGTCCCTCCCTCTGAGTCCATGTGGCCGAGGATTTTTATTCATTGCGAGTGTTTGTTTATCCTCTTACACATCTGATTGCTTGACTGAAATAAAAGGGAAGACTTCATGCTGCCAGGGGCTTTGGCGCTGTGTTTTCAGGCACACAGAGGCAGAATTCTGATAGATAAATTTTCAATGGAAGAAGTTGTATTAGGTCAGAAAATCCTTATTTTGAGGCTGGGTGCAGTGGCCCACGCCTGTAATCCCAGCACTTCAGGAGGACGAGGCAGCCAGATCACCTGAGGTCAGGAATTCGAGACCAGCCTGGCCAACATGGTGAAACCCCATCTCTACTAAAAATACAAAAATTAGCCGGGTGTGGTGGCACACACCTGTAGTCCCAGCTACTCGGGAGGGTGAGGCAGGACAATTGCTTGAACCCGGAAGGCAGAGGTTGCAGTGAGCTGAGATCACACCACTGCACTCCAGCCTGGGCGACAGAACGAGACTCCATCTCAAAAAAAAAAAAGATAAAATAAAAAATAAAATCCTTATTTTGAAAAATACAATAGTAACTTTATGGCCTCCCACCAGCCAGGAATTTCATACACCTCTAGAAGGATTCCCACCCTGTGAAGACCACCCTAGGGATAGGAGACAGCATGACCAACGGCACCAGGAGGGAAAACCCAATTTTTCCGGGAGACCAAAAAAAAAAAAAAAAAAAATCCCTGCTTTTTTTTTTTATGTATTGCTTTTGCTTTTTATAAATCTTTACCTGAGACAGACTGGAAATACTGCACAGTCCAGGCGATCAATATGGATAGCAGAAAGGTTCCCAGAAAGTAGATCTGCAAACATCAGAAGCACGCATTAGTGACTGACAAAGGGCAGGGGCCACAAGGGTGGGGCCGGTGGGAGATGAAACCTACCAGGGCTGAGTGCAGGATAGTGCCCCAGAGAAGCCGCAAGTGCAGGTAAAGCCAGGCCAAGGAGCAGGGGCTGAAGGACTCCTCGTTACTGTGGCTCCAGCACCTGCAGACAAAGCCCAGGGCATCTTGACGTGTCAGCCAACTTTGGTGGCACGACTCAGGACTGGCATTTTCAGATCCACAAACCTACATTCTTCTGCTTTTGGACAAATGAGCACACTCAACTGACAAAGATGAGAGACAAGGAAATAAAGCCAGTGGCCAAATAAGTGGTTTGGCCTGATCTGAAATTCTAGAATCCCAGTAGAAATTTTAGAAAAAGGTCAGTTTTGTCCTTAACTAAGAGTCAAGTCTGTTCTGCTGTGATGACAGCAAAAACTTAAAAATAAAATAAAAGTCAAGCAAGACGCTGAAGCACAGGACCCGTTAGAACAGTATTTCTGTTTAAAGCACGGATGAAGGAATGCCTCATCTTTCAAAAAAGCATCGACTAATTAGGCCGGGCATGGTGGCTCACACCTGTAATCCCAGCACTTTGGGAGGCTGAGGCAGGTGGGTTACTTGAGGCCAGGAGTTCGAGACCAGCCTAGCCAACATGGTGAAACCCTGTCTCTATTAAAAACACAAAAATTAGCCTGG
The DNA here is from genome assembly GCF_028878055.3 of Symphalangus syndactylus. Lineage (NCBI taxonomy): Eukaryota > Metazoa > Chordata > Mammalia > Primates > Hylobatidae > Symphalangus > Symphalangus syndactylus. Next base: position 33,484,844 of record NC_072438.2, read on the forward strand.
TGTGATGGTGCATACCTGTAATCCCAGCTACTCAGGAGGCTGAGGCATGAGAATCACTTGAACCCAAGAAGTGGAGGTTGCAGTGAGCTGAGATCGCATCACTGCACTCCAGCCTGGGTGACAGAGCCAGGCCCTGTCTCAAAACAATAAACAAGAGACAAGCATGGGCTAATTGGATTGTTATTCTTTCCATTCTCGTGGAAATTTCTGGTCAGCCCTTGAACTTCAGATCTAGTACCTTCTATATCTTAAACTTCAGATATTAGAAAAGAGAAATATACTCGGGTCTGGCTGAATGTTTTCTAGCAGAAGAAAATCCTGGGCTTTTTCTTTCTTTTCTTTTCTTTCTTTTAGTAGAGATGAGGTTCCGCCAGGTTGGCCAGGCTGGTCTCGAACTCTTGACCTCAAGTGATCTGCCCGCCTGAGCCTCCCAAAGTGCTGGGATTACAAGTATGAGCCACGGTGCCCTGCCTTTTGTTTTTGTTTGTTTGTTTTTTTTTTTTAAATAACAATTTACATTACAATATAAGGGTAAAGCTAACTTTAACCAAGAAGCGAACATCATCTACTTGGGTTCCTCAGATTCCACAGTTCTAGAGGCTCTGAGCTCACCTTTCGTACAGTTCCTGGAGAATGGAGATGTTATTAGAATGGAGAGTTGAGTCAATTTCCAAGAAATCCAAGATATGGTGTGGGATTATAGTACCTTCCTCAATTAGCAGGGCCAGGTTAAAAAATCCCTAAAAACAAGCCACAAACCAAACTCATCAACTCCTTGAAATAAAACCTAGAAACACACTCTTTATCAGAATGTAAACGTTTACAACCTGTAAAAATTTTTTTAAGTCTCTAGAGCCAGATGGTTTTGTCATCTTCATTGATGAATTGTTTCCCTAAATATATGCATCTGAGAAATTTATTTGCAGGAGAACCAGGAGGCTTTCAGAAGCTGCTGTGTCCCATCTGCTCCGAAGCCAGTCAACCGGGGGATCTGTCCTTTCTCGCTCACTCTCTCAAAACAGAACTTACTGGAAAACGTGCCCTTGTATCATAAATGAAACAAGAATACTGAGTCGAATGCCACATCCATTGCCTACAGACTATGCCACATCCATTGCCTACAGACTATGCCACATCCATTGCCTACAGACTATGCCACATCCATTGCCTACAGACTATGCCCTCGGTTGCCATAGCCCTGTTGGAAATCTGACAAAATATTTCTGTGGCTAGGGCGGCTTCCAATGACTGGCATCCCAAGGCGGTGCCTCCCTTGCACAGGACCACCTAAGGGCACCCATCTCAACTTTCCTAGGCTGGTGCAGAAACCTCTTCTCGTGACTCCTCTTGGTACAGATTCCCACTATGGTATATTTTCCTACCTCTTCCTCTGACACCTTGTTCTTTATCCTTAGAGGTAGGACCTGTCTTATTGGGCTATACGGATCCAATAAAATAAACACAGTTAGAGGGCCCGACCATAGACATGCTTCATAAAGGACGGGTACTATTACACTACCTGGAGAATGCGCACCCTCCATCACGAGCTGAGCAGGTGGCCAGATTAAGAAACAAGCAGAAAACGATGTGGTACTTACCATTAGAACTTGACCAATTAAACTGGATTGTTGCCATTGAAAGAACTCAGGTTCATGTTTTATGTGTTTTGTTTTTAACTTCTATTTCAACTTTAGGGCTATATGTACAGGTTTTCATATAGATTATTTTGTTACGTGTTATGGGGGTTTGTTGTACATATTATTTTGTCACCCAGGTACTAAGCCTAATACCTATTTGCTATTTTTCCTGATCCTCCCTCCTTCCAACCTCCACCCTTAGGTGTAGTCTTAGGTTTATTGTTCCCTTCTATGTGCCCATGTGTTCTCATCATTTAGCTCCCACTAAGTGAGAATATGGGGTATTTGGTTTTCTGCTCCTGCATAGTTTGCTAAGGATAATGGCTTCCAGCTCCATCCATGCTCCTGCAAAGGACATGATGTCATTCTTTTTTATGACTGCATAGTATTCCATGGTGTATATGTACCATATTTTCTTTATCCAGTCTACCATTGATGGGCATTTGGGTTGATTCTATGTCTTTGCTATTGTGAATCGTGCTGCAATGAACATAGATGTGCATGTGTCTTCATAACAGAACTATTTACATTCCTTTGGGTGTATACCCAGTAATGAGATTGCTGGGTCAAATGGGAGTTCTGTTCTTAGGCCTTTGAGGAATTGCTACACTGCTTTCCACAATGGTTGAACTAATTTACACTCCCACCAATAGTGTATAAGTGCTCTTTCTCTTTGCAACCTCACCAGCACCTGTTTTTTTCTGACTTTTTAATAATAACCATTCTGACTGGTGTGAGATGGTGTCTCACTGCGGTTTTGATTTGCACTTCTCTAATGACATGATCACATCTAATGGCTTATATCTTCCCTCTGACCCTGCCTCTTAGTTGCCTCTGATAACAAACTAAATGAAAATCATCATTTACCAGGCTGTATACTCCAGGACGTTCACAACCATAGTATGTAGCAATCACGATAAAAATACCAGCAGCTCACATTTTGAGTGCCTGCCATATGCGAGGCATTGTTCTGTTTTTTATATTTATTCATTTAACCCTCATAACAACAAATTGATATAGGTACTATTATCCTCCCTATTTTACAGATGAGGAAACTGAGGCACAGAGTGGTTAAACAACTTGCCCAAGGTTACACAGCTGGAAAGTGGCAGAGCTGGGGCATCAAACACAAGAGGACAGAGTGCAGAATCTCAAATCTTAAACTTCACCAAGGTGCCAAGAATAACCTCTAAATAGATGGAGCACTAAGTATCTTTCAGATGCGCACACACATTTACACTCACACAACAGCAGGAAATAGACTACTTCTGCACTCTTTGAAAGGAAGGCACTTTAAAATTTGAGGTATTAAGAGAAAAGAAAAAAATGGCTTTATGAATTTTTTTTTTTGAGTGCAATGGTGTGATCTCGACTCAATGCATCCTCTGCCTCCCGGGTTCAAGCGATTCTCCTGCCTCAGCCTCCTGAGTAGCTGGGATTACAGGTGCCCACAACCACGCCTGGCTAATTTTTGTATTTTTAGTAGAGACGGGGTTTCTCCATGTCAGCCAGGCTGGTGTCAACCTTCTGACCTCAGATGATCTGCCCACCTTGGCCTCCCAAAGTGCTGGGACTACAGGGTTGAGCCACCGTGCCCGGCCGGCTTTATGAAATTTTAAAGTCTCTAATCAGTGGAATAATACCAAGATTAAAATAAGTGGGAAAACAGAGTAGGGGAATAGTTGTATGCAATGTAATAGCTTAAGGTTCATTATCTACTAGATAAATATATAAAGAACTAATTATGGTTTACATTTTTAAAAGTGTCAAAATTCCAAGAGATAAACAGGCAAAGAATAAGAATAGAAAATTTACAGAAAAGAAAATGTAAAAAGCAAATTATCATAAACAAGTATATGTAAAAGTGTCCATCATCACTAGTAATTAAGCAAATGCAAGTTAAAAACAGTAAGAAAGTATCAACATATCATTATTCAATTAGCAAAATTAAATCATGAAAGCATCCAGTTGCTGGTAAGATTTGAGTCATCCTTCTCTACTTAACCACTGATCGGTGAGGTATGAAATGGAAAGCCCTTTCAGAAAGCAAAATGGCAGCATGCTATCATGTAGTCATAAAACTATTTATTTATTTATTTATTTATTTATTTATTTTTACTTCTATTTTTTGAGATGGAGTCTCACTCTGTTGCCCAGGCTGGAGTGCGGTGATCTCGGCTCACTGTAACCTCCACCTTCCAGGTTCAAGAGATTCTCTTGCCTCAGCCTCCCAAGTGGCTGGGACTACTGGTGTGCACCACCACACTCAGCTAATTTTTGTATTTCTAGTAGAGATGGGGTTTCACCATGTTGGCCAGGCTGGTCTCAAACTGCTGACTTCAAGTGATCTGCCTGCCTTGGCCTCCCAAAGAACTGGGATTACAGGCATGAGCCACTGTGCCTGGCCTCATAAAATCATTTAGACTGTCTGACTCAATAATACTATTTCTCAGATTATAAGGAAAGTATTCAAACTAAGAGAAAAGATGGAAATATAAAAATATTCATTGTAGCACTATCTATAATTCCAACACAAGAGGAAACCACCTCCAAGTCTTCCTTGGTAGACTATAAATCCCATGTAGGCAAGAGAATGATTTATCTTTTTATCTTATGTCCCCACCACTAATCATTGTCTAAGACATGGTAGGACTAGATAAATATGTGTCAAATCAATGAATAAGTTAGTAAACAAAAGAATAAGCATCCACCAATAAGGCAAAGCTTAAGGAACTATAATGTATCAGCTCAACAGAATATGGGGCAGCTATTAGGGTTAATAATTAGAGACTATGTAATAAAACGCACACAGTCCTACAATAAATTATAAGACAGATTTTAAAAGTGACAGGTGGCCAGGCGCGGTGCTCACCCCTCTAATCCCAGCACTTTGGGAGGCCAAGGTGGGCGGATCACGAGGTCAAGAGATCAAGACCATCCTGCCCAACATGGTGAAACCCCGTCTCTACTAAAAATACAAAAATTAGCTGGGTGTGGTGGCGTGCCTGTAGTCCCAGCTACTCGGGAGGCTGAGGCAGGAGAATCGCTTGAACCTGGGATGCAGAGGTTGCAGTGAGCCGAGATCACGCCACTGCACTCCAGCCTGGTGACAGAGTGAGACTCCATCTCAAAAAAAAAAAAAAAAAAAATGACAGGCACACTATAGGTAACGTGACAGATACATTTGCTTATGGGCAAGGACTGCAAGGGAACATGAAGACATAAAGGAGTAAAACCCCTGCCATAGAATTATCAGTGCATTCTTTGGTTTATTTTTCTTGAAAAAATTATCCTTCATTGCTTTTGTAACATTGGCTTTCCAAAAAGTAAAAATAGAAATTGAAAAAGAAAAAATCCAGGCCCAATTTTAAGTGACAGGAAATACGACCTAAGGGAGTTTATTTCTATAGCGAATGTCTTTAGCAGCTCCTTCTTTTCAGAAGAAATGTTAACAGATTAGATCACGTCCACTCAATGTACTTGGCATTGGGCTTAGAGCTTTACACTGAACATCTCATTTAATCCTCACAATCTATGAGGCAGATGCTCTCATTACCCCCATTTACACATGAGCAAATAGAGATTCAGAGATTTAGTGACTCGCCATGGACAAAGAGCTATGGAGTGAGAGAGATGTGGGATTTTAACCCAGGTACACGACCACTGTGATGTTGTACCTCCATTTAAAAATAAAAATAAAAAAGATTGGCCAGGCACAGTGGCTCATGCCTGTAATCCCAGTACTTTGGGAGGCCAAGGTGGGCAGATCACTTGAGCCCAGGAGTTCAAGCCCAGCCTGGGCAACATGGCAAAACCCCATCTCTACAAAAAATACAAAAATTAGCCGGACATGCACTTGTGTTCCCAGCTACTTAGGAGGCTGAGGCAGGAGGATCGCTTGAGCCTGGGGCTGATTGAGGCTGCAGTGAGCTGAGATTGTGCCACTGCATTTCAGCTTGGGTTCCAGAATAAAACCCTGTCTCAAAAAACCTCACAAAACAGCAACAACAAAAAAATCCCACCAAAGATTGATATAGGGATGAGTTTTCAATTTTTGCTCAGTCGTCAGACTGTAAAGCACAACACCAGAAATCCGTTGCAGCAGAGGGTAACAACTATCCAAACCTCCATCATGAAAATGATTCTGATGTCCTCACAAGAGGATTCCAAGTAGCAAATGTAGAAGGAATAACGGAAATTGAGAATCATCGTTAGAACAGCATGGTAATAATCGTAATAGGCAAAATTCTTGCCCAAAATGTATAACTTCAATCTATTCAAGAGAAAACCGAAGACAGACCCAAATCAACAGACATTCTACAAGGTACCTAACAAGCATTCTTCAAGTATCAAGGGTCATGAAGATGAGAAAAGACTGAGGAACTATCATAGATTGGAGAAGATTGGAAAGAAATATACAGCTCAATCTAATGTGGGACCCTGGATTGAATCCTGGAACAGAAGAAGGATATTAGTGGAAAAACTGGTGAAATCTACATGAAGTCTGAAGTGTAGTTAATAATACTGTCCCAACATTAATATCTTAATTTGACAATGGCGTTGCAGTTATGTCAGATGTGAACATTAGGGGAAGCCGAATGAAGGGTATACAGAAACTCTCACTCTTTTTGCAACTTTTCTACAAATCTAACATTATTTTCAAATAAGAAGTTTCCAAAAGAATCACTGAGAGAAAAACTCTGTCACTGAAGCACAGCCCAACAGTACAAGCAAAATACTTCCTATTGTGGACACACTTCTAATTTCTTGAGTTTCTACCTGATGAGTGAGTTTGATGTAATTTGGTAGAAACACCCTTCTGTTTGGAGCCAAAGATCCAGGTTTAGGAGCTAGGCACTTTGCTTACCATTTGATTATTTGGCCTTGAACAGTTCATTACCTTTGATTATAAATAGGGTATAATAATCCCCACCCTCATGGGATTATGTAAGAATGGAGTGGGGGACACAGTAGGTGTTTAATAAAGGCTCACCCTTATGGTTAGTGTCCTCATAGAATTGTTTGAGGGGTGTGTGAAAATGGATGAACAATGGCTTGTAAACTGTGCAGTGTATGCACACTGAAAGGACTGTTAGGAAGAATTCTGGTTTTGCAAGTTCACAAATGGATGTCACCAAGAGCTGAGTTTTTTTCTGAGACAGGGTCTCGCTCTGTCACCCAGGCTGGAGTGCAATGGTGTGATCACGGCATGTTGCAGCCTTGACTTGCCAGGCTCAAGCAATCTTCCTGCCTCAGTCTCCCAAGTAGCTGGGACTACAGGTGAGCACCACCACACGCATCTAATTTTTGTATTTTTGTAGAGATGGGGTTTCGCCATGTTGCTCAGGCTGGTCCCGAATTCCTGACCTCAAGCGACCCGCCCCGCTCGGCCTCCCAAAGGGCTGGGATTACAGGCGTGAGCCAACTGCACCTGGCCAAGATCTGGTTTTTGTTGTGGTTGCTGTTTACCTGGGAGTCTCCATCCAGGGCGGCTTGGGCGTACATCTGCACAGACAACTCCAGGTCTTGTGACTGGTTTTGGTGGCCATAGTAGTAAAGGTCTCCCATCTTCAAATATGCTGCAGGAAATAAAGCACAGATCCATTTGTCAAGGGTTTTTTTTTCACACCAACATTTTAAATTATTGGCGCATTCACATTAATGCAAGTTTTTCCTATTAGTATCTGAATACAGGACATCTTTTTTTTTTTTTTTAGACGGAGTCTTTCTCTGTCCCCCAGGCTGGAGTGCAGTGGCGTGATCTCGGCTCACCGCAACCTCCACCTCCTGGGTTCACGCCATTCTCCTGCCTCAGCCTCCCGAGTAGCTGGGACCACAGGCACCCGCCAACACGCCCGGCTAATTTTTTGTATTTTTTAGTACAGACGGGGTTTCACCGTGTTAGCCAGGATGGTCTCGATCTCCTGACCTTGTGATCCGCCCGCCTGGGCCTCCCAAAGTGCTGGGATTACAGGCTTGAGCCACCGCGCCCGGCCCAGAACATCTTTATGTTTCCCTGATGTGTCAAGAGAGAAACAAGCAAAAAGGCTTTTTGCCCAGAGCATCCCTATTTCTAGACATATTTTCTTTTCTTTTTTTTCTAAATTTTTTGTGATAGGGTCTCCACCATCCAGGCTGGAGTACAGTGGTGAGATCAGGGCTCACTGCAGCCTTGACTTCCTGGGCTCAAGTGATCCTTCCACCTCAGCCTCCCACGTAGCTGGGATTACAGGAGTATGCCACCACGCCCGGCTAATTTTTGTATTTTTTATAGAGATGGGGTTTCACCATGTTGTCCTGGCTGCTCTCAAACTCCTGGACTCAAGCAATCCTCCCACCTCAGCCTCCCAAGGTGCTGGGATTATAGGTGTGAGCCACTGCACCTGGCCTCTAGACAGTTTCTTATTTGGCCAGGTAGCTCTCCTGAATAGCTAAATCTCAGTCTACAACCTTGCTGCCCAATCAGCCAAGGTTGTTTTGGGTGCTTTACTTCACATCTGAAATTTTGCTGTTCATCTTTGATGTCTGTTGTTGGTAACTCTTTGCTTTAGCCATGTATTTTATTTTTCCTCTGAAGAAAAACTTGTGTTTAAAGTGTATGTATCAGCTGAGTGCCGTAGCTCACACCTGTGATTCCAGCACTTTTAGAGGCTGAGGTGTGCAGATCACTGCAGGTCAGGAGTTCAAGACCAGACTGGCTAACATGGTGAAACCCCATCTCTACTAAAAAATACAGAAATTAGCCAGGCGTGGTGGTGCATTCCTGTAATCCCATCTACTCAGGAGGCTGAGGCAGGAGAATCACTTGAACCTGGGAGGCAGAGGTTGCAGTGAGCCGAGATAGCGCCATTGCACTCCAGTCTAGGTGACAGAGCAAGACTCCATCTTAAAAAAAAAAAAAAAAAAAAAAGGTGTATGTATTAGTCAATGTCCAATAAGGAAAACAGAATCCATTTCAGGTGGTTCAGAAGAGGAATTTCATCGTGGGGAAGTAGTTACTAGGGTGCTGGGAGAGCTGAAAAGGCAAATGGAAAACAATACACAGCCCAGGGATCAGCAGTGAGAAGGCTACCATCACCCCCAGGACTTGGGGGCCACAGGGTGTCTGTGATGTCACCAGAGACCCACAGCCTGGTGTTGAGATCAAAGAGGGTGGAGCTGTCAGGCAGGGGCTGGAACCGTGGAAATGTAGCCACTGCCAGAGACACAGTCCAAAGCAGAGAGAGAAAGGGAGAAGTACTTGGACTTCTTCTCCCATCCTGCAATCTTCTGCCAGTGCCTCTCATTGCCTGAAAGGAATCAGAAGTCCGTGGGTAGAGGAGTCTAGGAACTGTAGTTGCAGAGCAGAGCAGAGGAATCCGCACAAATGACTGGCCCAGAGAATCGCTCCATATTAGCGTTCTCTTTTACATTTTCATTGACTCAGAAGAAACGTTGGGGGCCAGGTGCAGTGGCTCACGCCTGTAACCCCAGCACCTTGGGAGGCCAAGGCGGGTGGATCACCTGAGGTCAAGAGTTTGAGACCAGCCTGGCCAACATGGTGAAAACCTGTGCCTACTTAAAAATACAAAAATTAGCTGGGCGTGGTCGTGGGCGCCTGAAATCCCAGCTACTTGGGCAGGAGAATCACCTGAACTTGGGAGGTGGAGGTTGCACAGAGCCCAGATCATTCCACTGCACTCCAGCCTGGGGAACACAGCGAGACTGTCTCAAAAGATAAAAATTAAAAAAATAAGAAATGCTGGGTCCAAGCACTCCACGGGACAATGGCCGAGGAGCAGTGCATTGTGCGAGGCTGAGAGCAGAGTTTAGCGACCTTAATAGCAGAGATTTTTCACTTTCTTTTCTAATTATTTGGAAAGACCTCACTTCACACAAAGCTGTCAGATGTTCCCTGTTACTAAAGATTAAAAACCCCTAATGCTTCAATTTTGCACCGTTTTTCTATACATACCAAAGGAAGGGGCATCGATTTGAAAAACAGAGAAATTATAGTATCTCCAAACACAGTTAACACCCAAGTATCTCCTGGCCAGGTCCTGAGGGGTAAAGGGAAGAAAAAGTTAATTCATTAGTATTTCTGCCAAGTGACCAACGTTGCCTCCATAAAACCCAATTCACTATCCTTAACCTCAGAGCTTGTACTCTGAGAAGAATACATTTACTTACTGGCCTCTCCTCACAGATGTGTGCTAAATTTGTCTGTGACACTTCAATTCCAGTTTCTGCTGCTAAAACATAATACAGCAAAGCTTCATGCCTAAAAATAGATGATTAATAATAAATTTCATATAGTGGCTCTTACTAATATTCACAGAGAGCTTTATATTCAAACACAAGAGGGCACAAAATAAGCAGTTTTTTAAAAAAACCACAAAATCATGAGTTTTTTTTTTAAGTAAATATTGTTAAAAATACTGCATGCACTGATTTATTTTCTGTCTTAAAGGCTGAACTCACAGATAAGGCTGGGGAGCTAGTTGATGCAACAGCTACCTCTACTGGCTGAAGGGCATGTCGGATGTTGGCTGGGGAGTTGTCTACTAGCCTTCCGTTCTTGAATCCTTCTTCCATCCTCGCTTAGAGGAGATAAATGGTGTTAAGAAAAACCCCTGTGCTTTGGAGTCCTCTGTTTTATGAAAGGCTTTATAGGGCTTAGGATTCTGAACGAGCTTAATTAAAGCTGAGCTTTTGCTGTGCATTAGAAGTTTGGCAAAGGAAAGCAGTTTACAAGGGACTTGATATATCAATGGCCAAAACACACATGAGAAAAGAAACGTTTGACACCACTAGCAATCGAATAATCGCAAAACAACGAGTGACCACTTTTCATCTGTTGAAAGATTGGTACAAGATTCATATTTGGAATAATGGCAAAGGCTTGGGGGAAATGGACGTACTCTACAACTAACTACTGCCAGCTTGAGGGCCAATTAATTCAACGATTCTGGAAGGACAGGCGGGAGGAGTCTTAAGAACGTACATACCATGTGGCCCTACAGTTCTCCCTTGGGGGGTTTATTCTAAAGAAACAATCAGAGATATGGGCAAAGATTCTGTTGCCACGGAGTTCATGGTAGAACTGTTTATGTGAACAGCAACAAAAAACTGAAAACAAATGTCTGAAAATCAAATGACTAGTGCAGCCATTTTCAGACGTGGCCATTAAAATGATGTGTGGAAGGGTATTCAAAAACATAGCAAAATATTTATGCAAAAATTTCCATTCAGTGAAAAAAAAAAGCAGAGTATAAAACAATGCATCCTATTTTTGCAAAACAAAAATATAACTGAACACACACATGCACACACATACACATGCAGACACAAATAGGCAGAGAAAAAAAAAAAAACCCTAAAAATTATCACCAAAATGCTAACAATACTTATTTCTGGGTGGTGAGAATGTAGGTAATTTTTATTCTATTCTTTTTACTTATCTGATTTCCTCAATTTTTTATACGTTACCTAGCTTAAGAGTAAAACTCTATTTTAACCAGAAGCAGTTTCTTAAAGCTTATTTTTCATTTTAAGGAGTTGATATTAATAACTCTCTCTTAATTTTAGCTCCACCTAGGAACTGGTTTAGGAAACGGTGGGGAAAGTTTGGGTGAGGGGGAGTAAGGGAAGCAGATTCTGAAATCATCTTTTCTAAACTGCTAAAAGCAGCTCCTGGCAGGCAATCCCTTGGAGACCGAGAGGTGCTGGGGATCAAATTAGGATAGTTAGACCTTCAGTCAGACATGCTGCAGGTCACAGGCCACGTGGCTGCTGAGTGAGCCAATTCGCAGGCTCTGAGATACCTAAGGCAGCTGACTAATTAGCCATGACTCAGGCTAAAGAGAGACAAGGTCAGCTAAGCAGTGTCCCTTGCAGAGGCAAGCCAGATGACATGCCCCCAAGTGCAGCTGCAACAACAGCCCAAAGGATGCTTGGGGATTAGCTAACATAGCCTGCAAAATCTATGTTTGGCTACAAGAATCCTCAGAGCAGACCCAAGGCCCCAGACAGAGGGCATGCAAGGGAGGTCCAGCAGAAAGTCCCCCTCATTCTGACACAAGGTCCTCTTCCTAAGGTCTTAGAATTCTCCAGTTTCTTCAGAGACACTCTGGCCTGCACTGGTGTCTCAGTTTCCACCAGGGATTGATGAGGAAAGGGGACAGTGTAGACCTGCAAACCAAGGTCAAATATTGGGCCAGTGCCCTCTAACCATAACTGGCTGGCATTGGCTCGTGTTTACTAAAATGTAACAAAATGAGGTTTTTTTTTTTCTGGCCAGGTGTGTGGTTGCTCATGCCTGTAATCCCAGAACTTTGGGAGGGTGAGGCGGCAGGATCGCTTGAGCTCTGGAGTTCAAGACCAGCCTGGACAACAGTAGAAACCCTGTCTCTACTAAAACACAAAAAAATTAGCTCGGCATGGTGGTGCATGCCTGTAATCCTAGCTACTCGGGAGGCTGAAGCAGGAGAATCGCTCAAACACGAAAGGCGGAGGTTGCAGTGAGCCAAGATTGCGCCACTGCACTGCAGCCTGGGTGATAGAGCCAGACTCTGTCTCTCTAAAAAAAAAAAAAAGAATTTTTTCTTAACAGCAGAAACCAATAGGCTGGTTGTCAGAATGGGTGGGGGAAATGGAGGTTGATACTCTCTGCAAGAACATTCACAATGATAAGCTTTATAAAGATAATATCTTGTGTCTAAAGTGATCTGGTGGTGGGGAAGGAAGGGAAGAACAAGTTTTATAGACTTCTATTGTCCAATCATTGTGTAAAGCAGGAGGAAATGTCATAGAATTCTCAAGCGTTTCCATTGAGGAAACACTGAAATCCATCAGAAAGAGATGTCTAAAAAGGTATGTGATATCTATAGAAGCACTGAACAGAAATCTACCTCTGGGCCGAGCACAGTGGCTCATGCCTGTAATCCTAGCACTTTGGGAGGCCGAGGCAGGTAGATCACTTGAGGTCAGGAGTTCAAGACCAGCCTGGCCAACATTGTGAAACCCTGTCTCTACTAAAAATACAAAAATTAGCTGGACTTGGTGGGCACCTGTAATCCCAGCTACTTGGGAGGCTGAGAAAGGAGAATCATTTGAACCCAGGAGGCGGAGGTTGCAGTGAGCCAAGATTGCACCACTGTACTACAGCCTGGGCAACAGAGCAAGACTTTATCTCAAAAAAAGAAAAAAAGAAACCCACCTCTATCTTTCATCTTGCACAATCAATCACCCAATGCCTGTACCACCACCATCCATGTTCACATCTACTGAGCAGTGAGCTCTAGGTGGGAGCCGGCCACTGAAGACCAGACTTCTTCAGCTTATTAAAACTTCTGAGACAATGCCTCTGCAGAAACCCTGTCCACATTTAGCCTTCCAGCACGTTGCTCTTGCTTAACTGTGTTTCAACAGCTTATTAAAACTTCTGAGACAAGGCCTCTGCAGAAACCCTGACCACATTTAGCCTTCTAGCACTTTGCTCTTACTTGTGTTTCAACAGTCGCTATCTGAAAGTATTAATTCCAGATATTTCTACACTTATATTCATAGAACAAACATTTACTCAGCATTTTTTAATTGCAGGAAACCCAAAGACAAGCTGCAAAACTATTGTCCTTCCTTGAATTTCTTCAAGCTTTAGGAAGTCAACCAGAGCTTCAAGCTTTATTTCCAATGCACTCAAGTAAAATTGTCCCCTAGACAGTCATTTTGACAGGGAGAGGGGAATGGGTGCAGAGTGGAAGAGATTGAGAGAAAAGAAAGAATTTAAGGACACATTTGCTATCCTCCTTTCAGACCCAGCACATGCATTTCTAGAACTTTTATAATGATACATCTTAATAATCAATCCTTTGGCTGCTTGCTGTGAATTATAAATTTGAGTACCCCTGAGCAGTTTCTCCACAATTATATTATTTTGCATGTGCTCTTTTCTGCCAATGCCTGAATCGGCTCAGACTATAAAGATGAAAAAAAAAATTCCTGGGGTCTCAGTGGAATTCAGGACCCCAGCTCTATTGCAAAAAGGTGAATTTCTTTCCCCTGGAGCTATGTATGCTTACTTGCCTTGCCTCAAGCCCACTATAATCTGGCTAACCTCCTGGGTTAAGTATTTTTGGTCTATTTAAGACAAAGGACTATAAAACACGTAGCTTGCAGATAAAATAGATAAAACACATGTAGGGGTAAGGCAGAGAGAAATGAAACGTGACAGCTGGTCTCTCCTTGGCTAACTTCTTCGAGTGTCCGAGGACAGCCTCAGGCATGACAACATTATCTTCTGTATTATGCCGATACAGAAAAAAGCCCTTTTCTTAATCATACTCCTCTTTTAAACTATCCCATATAAATCTTGGAACAACATAGAAAAGCACAAGCTCATCAAACTGACACATGTAATTTGAAAATAACTTCTAGAATAAATTCACTCACACAAAAAGGAAAAAAGGGGAGGGACTGGGACATTGATGGATGATTTAGTTCTATTACAGCAGAATAGATGGTACCAAAAAAATGTCATGTTGGACTGTGAGGAGGCCAACAAACATACATTTCCTATTTAACCCCTGGGGAGGGCTTGAAAGCTGGGAGAGCAGGAATGGATGGAAGCACTTTGTCCCAAATATATTTTGAAAAAGATTTCCCCATTGTAATAGATACAAAACGTTTCTTCCTGTTGATACTAAGAGGCTTCAAATCCAGACTGAGACATACCTTTAAAAATAATTAGCTTCTGTATCAAGATTAGCAAAGATATGGAGAAATAGAAATTTATATATGGTGGGCAAGAGAGTAAATTGGTAAAACCACTTAGAAAACAATTGACATTGTCTTGTAAGTTGAACATGTTCCCCTATGACCAGAGTCCCCACTTCTAAGTTGAACATGTTCCCCTATGACCCAGAGTCCCCACTCCTAAGTTTATATTCTAGAGTGACTCTTTCTATGCGCCCTATGAGATACACAAAAAATGCTCATGGCTGCATTGCTCTTAAAAAACAAAGGAAAGAAAAGGCAAGGCAAGGCAAGGCAGAAGGGAAAAGGAAAGGAAAAGAAAGAAAAAAGAAAAGAAAAAAAGGAAAGAAAAGAAAGGAAGGAAAAGAAAAAAGAAGAAAAGAAAAGAAAGGAAGAAAAAGAAAGAGAACCCAAATATTCATTAACAAGAGAATTGGGAAATAAATTGTGATCTATTACAGCAGTAAATATGGATGATCTACAGGTACATGCATCAAAATGTGTGAATCTTATTTCTATTTATTTATTTATTTTTTTTTTGAGAGGGAGTCTTGATCTGTTGCCCAGGCTGGAATGCAGTGGCTCAGTCTCAGCTCACTGCAACCTCTACCTCCTGGGTTCAAGCAATTCTCCTGCCTCAGCCTCCCGAGTAGCTGAGATTACAGGTGCATACCATCACACCCAGCTAATTTTTGTATTTTAGTCGAGATGGGGTTTCACCATGTTGGTCAGGGTGGTCTCAAACTCCTGACCTCAAATGATCCACCTGCCTTGGCCTCCCAAAGTGCTGGGAGTACAGGCATGCACCACCATGCCCAGCAAGATGTGTGAATCTTAGGAGCATAATGTTAAGTAAAAAAAAAGCAGTTGAAGAATTAGATATTATATAAAATAATTATAATCATATAAAGGTCAGAAATAAGCCAAACTAAATCCATTTCTTAGGAATATATCCATATATAGCAAAAATATAAAGAGGGCAAAGGGCAGATCAACAAGAAGCTAGGATGATGGTTACTTCTGGGTACTGGGGGTAGGATGGGATTTAATCTGGGAGGGACAGCAGGGGCTTCACCAGCACTGGCCATGTTTATTTTTTAAGTAGAGTGGTAGCTTTACAGCTGTTTATTTTATTGTCATGCTTTGGAGGTTACATATGTATCATATATACTTCGTACATATCAATGATTACATGATAAAAGAAGAGAAAAGCCACACTGCTGACTCATGCCACATCTTTCGTTCAAATGCTCGGCTCCTTTTGAACTAACTCCCTTTTCAGGCTCTCCCTTCTATTCACCATACACAGCTGTTTGATTAAGCATCTTAGAAACAGGCTCTGTCATGTCACTGCTCTCTCCAAAATGATCAATGGCTCCCCACTGCTTCATAAATTAAATAAAAAACTATTGATGGCTCCCCACTGCTTCACAAATGCATAATCTGCCATTCAAAATTCCATAAAGTAGCACCTCTTTGGTTTCATTATATATCCCTCTCAAGTTTTACCCACATGGCATAATATTTTGTAGACTCACTTAGAGTTTTCCTATCTCTTTGCTTTTGTTCCTGCAATTCCCTATACCATAAATGCTGTTCCCTGCCTGGCTAAGTGGAAATTCCACCCATCCTTCAAGACCACATCATCCATTACTTCTATCATGAAGGCTGTCCCAAGCTTCCCAAACCAGGCATCTTTTCCTCCTTAGTATCCCCTAAGAGCTTTACATACTGCTCATGGCCCTTGAGCTATAATTGTTCCTTCTATTCACCTTAGTTCATTCAATCAGTAGTTTCCGAACACTTTCCGGGCACCCCAGTGTGCCAGGAACTGGGATAGAAGTTATCAGGCAATTGACATGTAAAAAGCAATCATGATCCCATGATCCATGGAAAAACAAAAGGAAATAAAGAGTTAAGTAGGATTCCTGGGCAGAGGAAAAAGCCAGCGCAAGGGCTCAGAGATCAGACAGAATATGGGCCACATGAGAACCTGCCTGCAGAAGAGATGAGGCAGCAAATTTCCCTAAGCCCTACTTGAGGCATCTCTCGAAGCCTGTGGCCAGGCAACCTGCATTTAAGTGTACTCAGTAAAATCTGCAGAACTGAATCCAAACTCACAAAGGGTGCAGGACACACTTCAGGTCTCCTTTCTCCTTCCTCCAAACAACCAACCAGCCAATCAAACAGAAAACCATGATGAGGCTGAGTGTTCTAAGAAAGAGAGCAAGCCACAGAAATCTTAATTCATCTAGGCCTTCACAGCAGCTTTTAAAATGTGCTAAAGTGCTTTGTGATATTAAATTCAAAAGTAGGACCCAGGCATGGTGGCTCATGCCTGTAATCCCCATACTTTGGCAGGCCAAGGTGGGTGAATCACCTGAGGTCAGGAGTTTGAGACCAGCCTGGCCAACATGGAGAAACCCTCTCTACTAAAAATACAAAAATTATCTGGGCATGGTGGTGGGCACCTGTAATCCCAGCTACTCAGGAGACTGAGGCAGGTGAATTGCTTGAACCCAGGAGGCGGAGGCTGCAGTGAGCCAAGATTGTGCCACTGCATCCCAGCCTGGGTGACAGAGTGAGACTTCATCTCCAAAAAAGCTTCAAAACAACAAAAGTAGGCAAGAAAGCTAAGGAACTAACAAAGACTCTATGAGAAAAAGTGTCAGACACCATGGGGGCAGGGGTGGGTTGGAAAGGAGTGTTTACAGGACTGCTCTTCCTTTGGGAAAATCCCAAAAATAAACACTCCAATATCTGAATGTTTAGTTTATCCTAAGAAGTTTGTAGGGAGCAGAGGGTGGGAGGTTGGGAGAGCGAGAAGCAGAGAATGAATTAAAGTCAAATTTGGGAGTTTTATGAACTGAAGTTCACTTGAGAAACAAGATAAAGCATCACAAAAATTGTAAGGTACATTTACCATGGGGAAACAGTAACTTTCTGAAAAAAATCTCTTTTTGATTGTGCAAAGTGAAGCCACAGGTAATAAACTTTCACAGGATGATGATAATAAAAATTTGCATTTGGTGCTTTCTTCATTGGCCTCATTTCTCCTACATTTTCTAATTTAAGATTCTCACTCATTGAGACGCTATCTGTTGGTTGCGTGTGCAGCCATGGACTAAAAGGGAAAATGTCATTCTTTTGAACTTACACTTTAATTTTTAATTAAGGTTCAAATCAGAGTATGATCAATGCTGAGTCTCATCTAATGTCTTTGAGGCAGAGGACTGAGGACTTTTTTAAGTTATTACTGAAATATCCACATCATTTAGGCAATAAACCAGCCAAGAAAATGTGACCCATATTAAAACAACGATGGAATGCTAGAACTGACAGAAAAAAATAAAAGAAAGAAGACTGGTTAAGTTAGGAGAGGGGTCCCTTATTTGTAAAATCTATGAGTAACAGCAAACAGGGAACATTTGTGGGTCCTCATGCACCATCTTTCATCCCATAAAGAACAAGATGAGATTTGCTAACTCCACCAGAAGGTTAGGAAGGAGGGCATCTGTTTGTTTGTGCCATTGGATACTGGACTTCCAACAATCCCAGACTCCTAGTCATGGCAGATGCAGTAAAACAACTATGGAACAGGTGGCCTGAACCTTAAACACTGATCTCTCTTTTTGCTAGGAACAAGGTAGAAATTCTGGACTTTCTGTGGCCTGGAAATAAAAAGCAGAGAGTCTCACCCAAGAACCCCTATGCTGTCTCCAGACTCTAAAACCAAAAGGGGCAAGCTTAAAGGAAAGAGAAATCAATGTATTTGTATATCTTTCTCAACTTGATGAGTGTGAACAATTCTCCTAGAGAACAAATTTTTGTGTATAATTAAACATGGAAATGCTATGTTTTCCAATCAACAGCCAATCAGTCCGTGATACTCTGAATATCATTACTGGGAGCTGTGATTTCCCCGCAAATTGCTTTCACAGTTGCATTTTAAGACTCCATTTCATAAGACTATACTGACAGACAGGGAAAAAAGTTTGCTCTAACGTAGATCCCAAGCTTACCATGAACCTTCCAGGTAGGCATTGAGGCCTTTGCGGATGACATGGCCCAAGTAGCCATTTTTCTCAGCTACATGTTTTGCCCATCTGAAAAAAAAAAGGGAAGAGAAAATACGCAAACTGCGGCAAATTTAATAAAATGCTTTTCTTCGTATGCTCTCAATAAATCCCACTCGGGGAATATTTTGCGAGTTAGAATTTTTATAGAGCAACAAACCAGAACTGACTGTTAAGAAGGTAAAGAAAATGCATTCTGAGAGCTTTTCATTTAGTGCCCTTTCTTATGAATGATTAGGAGTTTTCTTTTATGGAAACAAAGACATGTAAGATACATAATGAAATATATCCACCAATATGAAAAAATATAATCTCTACCAAGAGTTCTAGTACTCTATTAAGTCATGTTTACTGACTTATTATTAGCTTTCCCTATTTTGCTTTGTTCCCTAATTTATTAGGGGTTTATTAGTAATGACCTAGTCTGTTATAATCTTTAGATTTATAACTACTAAAATAATAGTTTAACAATGCATAACTAAAAATCTAATAGAAGGAGAAATAGAATAATTTTTTTAAATACTTGATTAATACAAAGGAAGGGTAAGAAAAGAGATTAAAAAAAGGCACAAAAAACACCCCACAGATGTGACAAATAGAAAATAAACAGGAAAATGGTGTATTTAAAATCAAACATATCCATAATTACATTAAATGTAAATGTACAAAATACACCAATTAAAAATGAAAATTAAAAAATATAAAAAATAATTAAAAATATAAAATTTTAAAAATTAAAAAATACAACTACCCAATTATATGCTGCTTACAAGAGACATGCATTGAAATTGAACAATGAGGAAAAGCTGAAAGTAAAAAAATGGAAAAAGATAAGTCATACAAACTCTAACATTAAAATCAGGTATAACTATATGATCATCACAAAAAATAGACTTTAAGGCAAGAACCATCAACAGAGATGAAGAGGACATTGTAAAATGATAAAGGGATCAACTACAAAGACAAAACAATTCTAAATCTATGTGATCCAATAACATAGATTCAAGATATACAATGCAAAATTGACAGAACTAAAAGGAGAGGTAGATAAGTCCACAAATACAGTTGGAGATTTTAATATATACTTCTTTCAGTAACTGAACTAACAAGCACAAAAAGAAACATCAGGAAGGATGGGGAGGCTCTGAATAATATAATTAACAAACTTGATGTAACTGATATATATGTAGATGTTGTATCCAACAAGTTCAGAAAGTACACTCTTTTCAAAAAGCCATAAAACATATACAAAAATTGACCATATGCTAATCATAAAGCACACTTTGACAAATTTCAAAGGATTGGAATCATTCAGAATATATTCTCTGATCACAGTGAAATTAAGCTAGAAATCATTAACAAGAGGATAACAGAAAATCCACAAAACATGAATATTCATGTCAAATATACTAAATAACAATGATAAAAAACTTCAAGTCAGTCTAAGTCAAGTTTATCACCAAGGTCAGGTCAGGTTGAATTTGAACCCAAATGTGTTATGAAGAACAATCTTTTGGAGAGCCAGGGTATCAGTGTGAGGGTGGCCTAAAACAGAGGTTGACAAAACTTTTTCTGTAAAGAGCAAGATAGTAAATATCTTAAGCTTTGTGGGCCACATATAGTCTCTGTTGCATATCCTTCTTCATTTGTTTTATAACTCCTCAGGAAGGTAAAAAGCATTCTTAGCTCTTGGAGCCATACAAAACAGGTACCAAGCTACATTTCATCTATGGGTCATGGTTTGACAACTCCTGTAAAACATTTTCAGATATGCAAGACCTCAAAAATGTGCCTCCCATTCACCATACCTCAGGAACCTACTATAGGATGTGCTCTACCAAAATTTAAGTGCAGACCAAGAAAGAGAAAGAATGGGGTCTGACAAAGAAGAGAACCAAAAAAGACACAGATGGAGGGAAAGTAAATACCCATAATGATGACAGTTAATCTCAGCATGACAGCATTGTCCTGAACAAAGACTCCAGGATGGATGTCACCAAGAGGGTTAAATAAATATAATATTTAGATAGGTCTGGACATACCAAGAGGAAATTCAGGCACCCGGAGGAGAATTTGGAGATCAAATACATAGAAAATGATAAGTATACAGAAAGCTCAGCAAATAAACAATAAAAAATAAGTAGCAATCCATAGAAAAGAAAAAGTTGTGCAAGAAAGGAAAAGTAATCAGAGTATACTACATGGCTCAGTTAGAAATAGCATTTACATGGTCATAATAATGTAAACCCTGATACTAATGTAACCAAAATGATATACTTATTGGGAAGATGAAAGATGGCAGGAAGTATGAATGAGCTGAGTAGTGGGAGGTGGTAGAGTCAAAGAAAACTACATCTTCATCCTTCACAGTGGGACATCATTAGACAATGCCTTGGATGAAAATACCAAGAAACAGTGGTATAAGCATGTTATTTAGAAATAGAGACAAATAAAAAATAAATAAAATAAAATAAATCTTTCAAAAAAGATTGAAAGTGATTCATTCTAGGGAGCAGAAAATAGAGTCTGGGGGTGGGATGAAGTGGGGTAGGCAAGGATTTCTTGTTTAGCCTTTGTCAAATTATTTTTAAATTTTTAATTAAAATTTTTAATTTTGCCTTGTCAAATTATACGGCTTTTAAAACTACATGCATGTATAACTGGTAAAAATAAAAAACTCAATTTAAAAAATGCTCAGGCACGGCCGGGCGCGGTGGCTCACGCTTGTAATCCCAGCACTTTGGGAGGCCGAGGCGGGCGGATCACAAGGTCAGGAGATCGAGACCACGGTGAAACCCCGTCTCTACTAAAAATACAAAAAATCAGCCGGGCGTGGTGGCGGGTGCCTGTAGTCCCAGCTACTCGGAGAGGCTGAGGCAGGAGAATGGCGTGAACCCGGGAGGCAGAGCTTGCAGTGAGCCGAGATTGCGCCACTGCACTCCAGCCTGGGCGACAGAGCGAGACTCCGTCTCAAAAAAAAAAAAAAAAAAAAAAAATGCTCAGGCACAGTGAATATAGGGTATGGCTTTCCCTTCAAACGCAACGTGTGACAGAGTCTTACACAACAGCTTTCTCAGGATCTCTAGGGAATGTCTCCAGGTTGCCTGTGATATAGTAGAGAGAACACCACAAGGTCCCTTCCATGTGTCCACCTTGCGCAGCCTTATGGAAATATTCACCAGCTAAAGTCTGTAACGAGAGATGAACAAACATCGAGTCAGCCTAGCTGGGCTGGTTTCACCAGAGACAAGGTGGTGAGATGCTTTAAGCCTGATATGATTACAGACTTATAACTTCTGATAGCTTTAAAACCAGGGCAAGCAACAATTCCAGGAAGACAGCCAATCACAGAAGCCAGCCTCTGAGATGTATGACCTTGCCTCATCTATTCTGTTGATTAAGTTTACCCAATAAATAAGACAACATGTAATTATGAATACCACTGCCATCTCATTTGATCCTCACATAACCCCCTGAAGGCTAGATAGAAGACTATATCAGAAGTCACACCAGGTGAAAATCCAGGCATTTGCTTTCCTAACTCTGCTTAATACCTTTCTTCAAACACATGTGTAAAAACTGCATTTCCAGTAGGAAGGTGAGAATTAGAATGTGACAATAAGAAATCTTCACTCACAGATGTCTTGGGAGAGTTAGCACACATTTGCTATGCATAAAAATATACAGACTCTTATGTCATCAGAGACAGGTAGAGGGAAAAAATAAGACAAACATCTATATGGGTATATTTCCACAGATTACTCTTATTTTTCTGAGGCAGTTGGCTATTGTTTTTTGAAAGCATGGGCGTTGAAGTTAGGCAGGCTTGGTTCAAATCCCAACTCTGCTCCTTACTAGCTGTGTGGACTTGGGCATGTTGGTTAATCTCTCCAAACCTAATTTCCTTCCACTGAAAAATGTGCCTTCAGATAGCACCTAGAGTGAAGGGTTGTTGCAAGGATTAAATGAGATAACACATTCTCAAGGTTCAGCACAGTGCTTCAAAAAGAATAATCTTCCAATTCTTCCCCTCCTACCCCCAAATCGGCTGCTGCCACAATCTTGTTCCTCGCAATAAATGCCACTTCCATTCTTCCAACGCAACAAATGGCAAACACCTTGGAGTCATCCCTGACTCTTCTCCACCTCTCACACCCCACATTCAATCCATCAGCAAATCCTGCTGCCTCAACCTTCCAAATACATGTAGAACCCAATTTCAGCCCCTCCACTGACACTGCCCTGGTCTCGCCCACTGCCCTCTCTCACTTGGATCCAGTGCATGAACCCCTTGCTCCTGTCCATGTCTCCAGTAGGCAGGATCCAGGAGGAACCTTTTAAAATACAGCCCATCACTGCCCCATTGAACACTGCCCAGTGGTTTCCCATTTCGCTCAGAGCAGAAACTGAGTCTCACACTGGTCGGCTTCCTCCCTGGTCCTATTTCCCACCCTCTCCATCTCTTCTGCTTTCCACTCCACTCCTCTGGCCTCCCTGTTGCTCCTCTAGCACACCAAGCCTGCTTCCTTCTCAGGGCCTTTGCACTGCCTGCTCCTTCCTTCTGGAATGTTCTCCCAGATATCTGTAAGATTCCTTTAGGAGTCTATACAATATCACCTTATGAGAGGGGCCTTCCCTGGTTCCCTGGTTTCCCTTATAAAATAGCATTTCCCAATCTCCACCCCCTCATCCTACATATATATAAAATATATAAATAACATATATAAATAAAAAAATTATATATATAAATAACATATATAAATAAAAAATTTATATATATAAACTATATATAAATAAAAAATATATAAAATATACATATAAATAAAATATATATATTAATAAAAAATATATTATATATATATATTTTTTGAGATGGAGTCTTGCTCTGTCACTCAGGCTAGAGTACAGTGGTACAATCTCAGCTCACTACAACCTCCGCCAGTGGGGTTCCAGTGATTCTCCTGCCTCAGCCTCTCGAGTGCCTGAGATTACAAGCATGCACCACCACACCTGGCTAATTTCTGTATTTTTAGGGATAAGAGTTTGTATTTTTAGAGACGGAGTTTTAACATGTTGGCCAGGCTGGTCTTGAACTCCTGAGCTAAGTGATCTGCCTGCCTCAGCCTCCCAAAGTGATGGGATTACAGGTGTGAACCACCGCTCTCAGCCCTCTTGAACTTGTTGTAGTTCTCTGCATAGCACTGATCTTCACCTCCCCTCCTATTATATATTTATTTGTTTATAGTCTTTTCCATCTGGTGGAATGAAAGCTTCATAAGAGCAGGGACTGTTTTGCCTGCCACTATGTTCTCGGTGTCCGGAAGGGTGCCTGGCACTGGGTGGGTGTTCAGCACATTTTGTTAAATGTAGCGGAGCTCAGGACCAGGCACAGTGGCTCACACCTGTAATCCCAGCACTTTGGGTGGCTGAGGTGGGTGGACCACTTGAGGCCAGGACAACATGGCAAAACCTTATCTCTACTAAAAATACAAAAATTAACTAGGCATAGTGGCGCACGCCTGTAATCCCAGCTCCTCTGGAGGCTGAGGCATGAGAATCGTTTGAACCCAGGAGGTGGAGGCTGTAGTGAGCTGAGATTGTGCCACTGCACTCCAGCCTGGGTGACAGAGCGAGATTCTGTCTCAGAAAAAAAAAAAAGTAATGTAGCTCAGGTTATTATTACCAACATCAACATTATTATTTATAGAGTGGGCTTCCACTGTGCACTAGGCCAGGTCCTCACTCCACTAAGTGTGTGACCCTACGTTACTTAACTTCGCAGAACCTCAGTCACTTGTCTGAAAAATGGACATAACCAGAGTATTAATAGGTATTTCAGAGGAGAATTAGGATTACATAAGAGGGCACATGGTAGGGTGTTTTGCATGGTGCTTGGAACAGAGGAAATGCTTGATCAACACTAAAGATTGCCATTGCGTTTTCATTATTATTAAAACTGGTCTCACACCAGGCAATCCTATCTGGACTTAGTTCTCTTTGCTTCTAGAAAGATCAGTCTCTGCTCCATCTCATGCTTATTCCTGTCCTGCATCATCTCCCACTCTTCCCTCTAGCTCAAGCCTCCCTCCTCCATGAAGCCTTCCTGGCTGCTTTGGCCTTCACTGTTTCCCAGCTCCAGAGCTTTGGGTCATGCCATTTGCCCCACAGTTGGCACTTGGCCAGATGCCGACTTTTCCTCTTCACTCTCTTGTCTTCCTATGAGACCCTCTGAGCTCCTCGAGGACAGGGACTGTGTCTGGGGTTGTGTCTGGGGCACAGAGTGTACCTTCAACAAATGCTTCATGATCAAGTGACTGACCAGTTGCAGAGTGGGTCTCAAGTGCTACTCACTTGATTCCTTCCAGGAACTCCAGGGAAGATGCCATCCAAATGCAGGACTCCAAGATTGTATGATGCATCTGGGTTCCCCATTTCTTCTGCTTTTAACCAGTACTTTGCTGCTTTGGCGTAATTTTTCTTGAATTTGTGGTAATACCATCCCAGGCCATTGACTGCCTGATGCAATCCCTGAATTTTGGAACAAGAAAGAAATTAACTTTTGAAAAATGAAATCTAAAGAGCTCTGGAAGCAATTATTGTGGAAGCATTCTGCCTAAGTCTGAACAAAACCTTCCCTTTCTCTTATTTTGGAGCAGATGGCATTAAAGAAAAGCTAAGTGCTAGAAAACACAAGCCTGCCTGAGACTCTTCCCAGGTGGGTTTCACCCGACTTCTGCTGGGATTCTGCCTTCCATCTCTGCAGCAATGTTAGCCCCCAAATCATTGTTCTGCTCCTGTGGGCTCTTATGCAACACGCTTGTCTACAAAAGGCCTCTGATTGCCCTGCTGCATCAATAGTGCCCTTGAAATTCATGAACGCTCAACTGAGGCCTGAAACCTGCCCTGACTGGGATGGTTTCTAGGTGATCCACCTGCCCATCTGTTGATTTCTCTGCCCTGAACACCAACACACACTCTATGGGAAGCAGCAGCAACATCCTACTTGCACAGCACAGATGCTCTGTCTTTGCACAGTACCCCCAGTTCTGACAGGGGGTTCAGGGTCTGGGAGGGGCAGAAGTAGAAGGGGACGGCAGTGAGGATGAGTATCATATAACGCTTTTCAGGCCATGACTATTCCAGATCAATAAAACTGTATTTCCTCATTACTCACCTAAGCTCTGTTGAAATTCATTCAGAATAAAGCACACTAGATATCAATTCACCACTAGGATGGCTACAGAGATGCAAATTTCACAGCTTCCAAGAAACCCCCTCACGGCCCCATTTTAGGGTGCTCTGGAACCAATGACTTCCATGACTACCATTAAGTTACTTTTCTACTTCTGCCCTAGAGTTTCTGTTGGGGTAAGGAGTTGGGGTTTCTGTTGGGGTATGTATCGGGGGTTCCCTCTTCCTGGGTCATGTGTCCTCTTGACAACACACAGATGGAGGAACAATCTTTTAGGTCTCTTATTCCATGCTCCAACATCCTGCTGTATGCAACTTTGAACTCCTCAAGAGACAAGAATGAGGAAGAAAAATCAGCATGGTCATTTTAGGAGTCTTCATTGTTAAGGCAAATATTGGCAGCCTTGGGAGGCACATCCAGGTGCCAAAAGGGCTATGAGGTGCCTTGTCAAGGTGTAGATTTACAGTAGTTTCTGCAAATCTATTTATTTGGACATCGGTATGCATGCACATATGAGTGTGCACATGTGGCTGTGCATGCATTGGGCATATGTGTGTATGTATATGTGTGCATGTGTGTGCATGTGTGGGTGGGGGCCCCTCAAAAGCAACACTGTAACCTCCATTCTGTACAGCTGTATAGGAAATAGCTGACTTGAAGATACCACTTAAATGTAGTGACAAAAGCAAAACAATTCCCAAACCTAGCAATAAACTTAATAAACAGCCCTGTTATCAATGCACAGGAAACAAATGGGAAACGGACACCACAGAGTTAACCTTCAAAGGAGTTAGGCCTCTGGTTTCCTGAATTCAACGGCATTTATACCCATCCAATTTCCAGGGGTCCTGCTGCTTGTTATCAGGGCAGCTCCTGATTATAATTTTAGCCTTCAAACAAAATCAACCCCAATGCTATTGACTGGAAGGTGAATTCAGCTTTTGAATTTTGCTGCCCCCATTGTGGCAAGTTTCTGTATGTATTGTAACTAAAAAGTGACTAATCACTGCAGTGAGGGTGCCGTGCTGGCGACCAACCACTCCCCACCCCATTTCTACCTTAGGGCTTTGTAGGAAGAGGCTGGCCATTTCCTCTTTTAGACATGCGAGAGCGTGTGGGTGTGTGTGGTGGAACTGTTTCCCTCTGACAATATGCGTTTGTTACCTTGGAAGCTGCTTTCTTCATCAGCTCTAAGGCAAGTCGTCTGTTCTTTTTTACTCCTTGACCCTAAACATTGATAAACAGCGATGATTACAAAGAAAATAAAACCAGACTGCACACATACAGACACATTAGTGTTGGATATAAAATACTTAAAAATAAAACCCTAACTTTCTTCATTTAAACCCAAGCTTAGGGGTTTCTATAGGTAGTGTTGTTTCATCATCATCATCATTATTATTTCGCTTATATTTGTGGAGCAGAGGCAACAAACCTCAACTTCGCAGCCTAGCAGTAATTGCTGTGTCAGTTGCAACCCTGTCAATCCACAGGTACTACTGGGGGAAGCTATGAATCAGGTTAAATGAGTTTGGTCATCCTGGATGCTTTCCTCTTGGGATTACCTAATTTGCCAGCCAGATAAAGCACTTTATCTGTGTTGGACAGTCAAGAGTTACCAGGCTGTCGCTTGCAGCCTTCATCAGCCTTGGCTGGGATCTCCAGGGTGGAACATTGTTGCTTCAGAATCTGCTCAAGAACTGGCTCCACAGAAGATAGAACGCAGCAGAATCGGTTGCCTCAGATGTAACTAACAGAAACTAACAAGGTTCTTCCAGCAAAATCAAGATTTTCCAGATGAGGTGGTTTGTCCACTACAGAGAGACATGGGCTTTGGGGTTCTTGTCACAAGAGAGAAACTCTGTGGAACACACTGAGATGTCTGGAGGACCACTGGGGAGATGGTGGGCTCAAGGGTAGCGTGGAAGGAGGTCCTTGGGTATCTCTTGACATAGATCTGAAAGCAAAGATGCCAGGCAAGGGGGTGGAGGTTACTGTAAACCACTGCTGCTTCCAAACTCAGAATTACTGATACCCCCAATCCCCATGTGCCACACGGGGTCCTCCTGGACTCAGACAACCGTTGACAGGATCGCCTGTGATTTGGATGTGGGAGGGTTTTGCAACAAACACACCTATAAACTCTATTTAAACACTTAGCTCTATAGTAAATGGAAACAGCACTAGTTACCGTTCCTGTGTTAATTAACGTTGGCCAAGCACTGTCTAAGTGCTTCATCGACCCTACCTGAGGTGCTGCTGTTATTCTCATCTGAGAAATGTGCCCTTAGTCACACAATGGGAAATGGGGGCAGAATTTGAATCCAGACAGGTGGACTCCAGAATCCAAGCTTGTAACCGCCGCTCTCTATTTTCTTCTGCCTATTTCAGTTCATAACCTCCTTGTAGGATCCAGGAACCATGCAGCATATTCTTGACTGTCTATCTCTCAGGACCCCAAATAAAACTGAATCCAACTAAAGGTTAAATTACATATGCCAAGTTTCTACTCGACTTTAACTTGCTTATTTAATAAAACCAATGAACTGAAGCAAAGTGGAAGATGAAAATATTTTTCAGAATGGCACCACTGCTTCATTTAATTAGGAAGGAAGAGGAGAGGGAAAAGGACATAGAAGGACACTTGGAGTAACTGGAGGGGGGAGGAGACAAACTTTCTGCACTTCTGGAAAAGCGTCAGAAAGACCAGAATCACAGAATGTTGGTGCCTGGTTGAAGTATAAGTTTATCTTCTCCAACTCTTATTTGTTTTGAAGAAATAAAATGGGGGCCCAGAGCAGTTGACTTAGCCAAAGCCTCACAGTTAGAGCTGCAATGACAACTCACACACTCTAGAGTAGGGATGTTTACACTATACCCGCTATTGAGTCAAAAGTGGGATGACTTTTCTTGCACAAAGACGATGTACTCTACACAAATCTGAGTAGTACTGGAAGTTGTTAAATGAGAGAAATGTGAAGACTGGTACATCGTGAGTACTCAGTAACCATCCACTGAGTGAATGGATGGAGGACAGTTGCTGCTATCAAAGTCAAAGCTTTATCCTCATGTGGCTGCAAGATAAGATGGACTCGACTACCTGGAATGAATCACAGCCACCATCTTGGTACCATCTTTGCATAAAGCCCAATGCCCCCACACAGTCAAATGCACTTAGTGTTCTTTCCATATGGAAAGCCCATTTTCAGCGTGAGGTTCTTTCACACAGAATACACTTGAGGAGATCTTCTAGCCACAGGCGGAAATCTTCCCTGAGATGCTAATAAAGGGCTTCCTTCCTCCCACCCAGAGAAAACTTAGCAAGAATGCAGAACCCCACCCCCCCAGCCCCCTGCAAAAAAGCCTTAAGGGGTGAGAGAGCAAACCCAGAGAAGGCATTATGTCACTCCCAGAGTCATTTATTTCTGGATTTGCCTCTCCCTGTAGATTGTGAGATCTTGGTGGGCAGAGATAATGTCTGATTTGTGTCTTTATCTTTGGACAGCGATCGGCCTCCACTCCGGTGGACAGGTGCTGCTCCTCTGTGCTTAATTGATCTAGGTCCTCTGCCTTCCTCTCTGTGTATGAGCTCCCTGAGGTCAGGGATGTGACTTATGCATCCATATGCCCCTCCATCTAGCCCAGAGCCTAGCAGTGTCAGCCCTGAATGGAATGGTTGCTTATTGAACAAATACACGAATGCATTCACATATGGCTCAGATTCAAAACATTTCTATGTTGATTTGACAACTGGAAAGAGAACGTCTGGGACCTCAATTTGGAAACCACAACAACCAATAGGTTTTCAGGCTTTGATAGGGTAGGGAGGGTTAGAAATGTAGCCACAGCCATGGTTAATTACTGAGTGGCCACAGCTGTGTTCTGGAGATGGGCCTGGCCTTGTTTGAAGATGCTTTTACTTTTTGGGGGCAGCTGCTTTCTTTGGGTATGGACATAAGTCCAACAATTTCCTTACCAAAGCCAAAGCTTTTTACTTTTCCAAGATTGATGAATTGATGTCTCTGTGTCTGGGGATGATGAACACAGACTGTGAAGCCAGACTTCCTAGATCCCAGTCCCAGGTCAGAAATGCACCAGTTGGGTGACCTTGGGCAAGTTACAAAACCTTTCTGTGCCTTTGTCTTCATGTAAATGAACAGCAATCATAATACACCAAGGTACCAACCTCGTAAGTTGGTTGTGAGGATTTAATGCATTAATACATGCAAAGCAGGTAACAACCACTCAATCAGTGTGAACTATTACTAATTTTTTTTTTTTTTTTTTTGCTGAGATGGAGTGTGGCTCTCTCGCCCAGGCTGGAGTGCAGTGGCACGATCTTGGCTCCCTGCAACCTCTGCCTCCCAGGTTCAAGCAATTTTCCTGCCTCAGCCTCCTGAGTAGCTGAGATTACACGCACAGCCACCATGCCTGGCTAATTTTTGTATTTTTAATAGAGATGGGGTTTCTCCATGTTGGCCGGGCTTGTCTTGAACTCCTGACCTCAGGTGATCCACCCACCTTGGCCTCCCAAAGTGCTGGGACTACAGGTGTGAGCCACCATGTCACGCCATACTATTTTGTATAAAGAACACGGCATTTTACGGTCCCCAAAGTTCACTGGTCCTATTATCTCACTCAATCTGTGGTCATTGCCACTGTCCCATGAGATGAGGTGACTCCAAGGACATACCTGATGGTTGCAGAGGTGGGACTTTCATGCTTGTCTCCTAGGCTCTTCCCACCCCTCTCCTGTTGGCTTAAAACCAAGATCTTTATTTTCATCAGCAGGATTGTTGGGATCCAGCCCAATTACACACTATGTTTAAGCTGTAATTAAAAGAGAACTCTGCCTGGTGGCAAACTTGCAGTGCCTGTGGGGGCTGGCGGCTGAGCGCCAATCGATACAATACGGGTGTCTCCTCCAGAATGCCGTGGTTCTTGCGAAAGCACAGAGAATCCAGGTGCCAAACATAAGACTAATGATTAAAAATGAGAAGAGGGAACTGCTTCTGACTCTGCCTTTTTAGCCAACATCCCTTTCCATCAAGAGTGACAGAAGCATACGCTAAGTTTCTTCAGTTATCGACTCCCTGTTTGCCAGCCCACCCACAAGAAACTGCTCAGGAGTTTGATAAGAATTGCACAATTTTAGCACGAATTAAGTGATTCTTACCTTGAATAGCACAATGGCATAGTCATAGATTAATGCAGGATCCTCCGTCTCCAGGGCGCCCTTGGCATACCACTCAATCGCTGCTTCGGGATTCTTGGCCACACCTTGCTGCCCCCAGAAGAGCATCTGGGCCAATCGTTGCTTAAAGATAACAGCAATTTAGAACAATGACTTTTCCTGTATAATGCTTAACACAAGATTTTGAAAGGTGGGAGAGCAAACCTATTTTACAATGTTTTAGATTGAGAACCAAGGATTAGACACACTTTATCTTCCAACTGGAGGCAGGAGCCCTGAATGTGGACTTATGTAAATACAAGCCCTTAATGCAAGCCAGAAATGGTTCATGTGTGTGTGTGTGTGTGTCTGTGTGTGTGGTATCTACTGTACCCAGGACCAGAGCTAGCTGGAACTTCGTCAATAATCAGAACTCCTCAAATGGCACTCTTTTGGGAGGTATTGCCCTTTCTTTTGGCCCAGCGATTGGCATGGAGGTCTCTGCACATCTGTATCATTAGGGCATCCTTCTACAGCACCGATCTCTTATCTTATCATTTGTCTACATGGCTGGCTCCACCTTCAGACTGGAGGCTGGAAGCTCTTGGGAGGGAGGAACCTCAAGATGTTACTTATCTTTGCCCCTGTCTGTTGGCCCCCTAACCTGGCAGAGTTCAGCAGGTCATAGAAGCTGCTCAACAAAGACTCAGTGAACAAAGGAAGAAAGAAGTGCCTATGATTAGAAAAGTTAATGCAAACTCTGGCACACCCAGGAAATGGCTCTGGCAGAGTCATTCCCAGAGCTATACATTGGAATTCCTTCCTGTACTAGAAAGACTGCAGGCCAGGGACAGATGCCCAGGAACGTGGCCAGAGCAACGTGTGTTAACATTCTATAACATTCTAGTTCCACATGGGTCCTTTATTGTCCTTCCTTCTTTCTGCTTCTCCTCTCATCTCGTTCTCTTCCCTTTTCCTCCCCAATACTTATAACTTCCAGCAAAGTATCTCCTGAAATGTGAAGAAGACCCCTATAGAGAGGAGGGAGACCCGTTACAGAAGAGCCTCTTGGGCCAGGTGTGGTGAGCCTTCATTCCTGCACTTTGAGAGGCGTAAGCAGGAGAATTGCTTGAGGCCAGGAGTTCAAGACCAGTCTGGGCAACATAGCAAGACCCCATCTCTACAAAAAAATTAAAAATCAGCAGGGCATGGCATGGTGGCACATGCCTATGGTCCCAGCTACTCGGGAGGTTGAGGCTAGAGGATCACCTGAGCCCAGGACTTTGAGGCTGCAGTGAGCTATGATCATGCCACTGCGCTTCAGCCTGCCCAACAGAGTGAGAACCTGACTCAAAAAAAAAAAAGAAAAAAAAAGCCCCTGTACTGTCTGCTTGTCAATACCTGTGACTCCTTTCTTTTTTCTTTCCCTTTCCCATCTCTGGGCTTCAGCCTCCTTAGCAGCCCCAGAGGCTCTTCCCGATGCTGCTGCATTCACAGGGAGCACTAAGCCAAAGCTAAATCCTTCCTGTGGGAAGGAGGCTTCCTCCCGGTGCAATCAGCCTTCACAGGCTCCCACAAAGGGCTCCTCTTCATAGTGAAATCAAAGCAGGGAAGTAGAGAGGGTGCTTCCCCAGCCATCTGCCCTTTCTCGTACCTCTTAAAAGTCCATCCAAAGACAAGAGATGTTCAAGAGACAAGGTTGATCCTTTTGGTCCAACAAGCCATAAATGACTTTCTTTTGTTCTCCTAGCTGAGTTCATGGTCTTCCGGACGCCTGTCTAATTTCCCCTGCACCCCAGGGTGCGTCTTGTTTTTCTGTCTGATGGATGCATCAATGCACCTGATGGTAGTCTTTCAGGCTGGTCATAAATATTGTGGCTTTCCCTCCTTCTGGGTGAGTGGCAGAACTTGAAGTCAAGAGAGGCCACGTGATTTGCATTGGCCAATGAAATATCCCACTTGTGGGCAGAAGCGTCAGCCAGCTGGTAAGGCACTATGGCCATGGCCTGACTGTGATGGTTTTGGAAACCTCTGTCAGCTTGGACCCTTAAGGGATTGTGACAACTATGGCCTGCCCCTGACAACCCTTACTGGACATGTAGTGTGAGTAAGAAATAAACTGGCATTGTTTTAAGCCACTGAGGTTTGAGATGTTTCATTACTACGGTATAACCCAGTCTATCACAGCTGATAGAATCCCCAAGACAGAAGCCTGCATTTTTACCTGAGCTGCTGCATTGCCTCGGGTAGCTTCATGCTTCAACCACATAAAGACATCTCCATCTTCTTTGGTTTGTACCTTGAGTATTTCATCATCTTTTAGTCTAATTGTTTCAACATATGCCTGAGAAGGAAGGAGGGAAGGAAGGAAGGAAGGAAGGAAGGAAGGAAGGAAGGAAGGAAGGAAGGAAGGGAGGAAGGCAGGCAGGGAGGGAGGGAGGGAGGGAAGGAAGGACGGAAGAAAAGAAGGAGGGAGGGAGGGAAGGAAGGAAGGGAGGGAGGGAAAGAAGGAAGGAAGGGAGGGAGGGAAAGAAGGAAGGAAGAAAGGAGGGAAGGAAGGAAGGAAGGAGGGAGGGAAAGAAGGAAGGAAGGAAGGAAATATCCAAATGATATAAGCATGCAAAAGACACGACATTATTCTTAAACCAGCAATTGCTCAAGAAAAACTATATGAATAATTGAAATATGAGGTGTGCCTACAATGACATAAGGTCAAATTCTTTTTAAAGGAATGTATCACATCTTTTATATCTAAACGGTTGTTTGTTCCTATCGAAGTATTTGCCTTGGGAAGCCGAAGTTATTTCCACATCTACTTCTATTGCTCAGGCTTGTTTGGAAGTCCACTTCGTGCCACTGATTTGTGAGCCAGATTATACACATGCAGTATCAAAAAGGCAAATCAATATTTTCTAAGTATAACCTTATTTTTTATTCTAACGTATTACTATCCTGCATGACTAACCTCTTTTATTTTGCAGGTTCTGCTTCAAATATCTTTTGGCTATTTCCAAAAATTAAATCTACCCTGAAAAGAAGAGGGCATGTTAACTCTGAAGATGGAAGAAGGAGTGTGGTAGAGGCTTTAAAGAAGAACCCAAAGGGAAAGTTCACAAAATGTTTAGAATTTACACACAGCCTCCCAGGTATTTGACTCCTTTGAAGGAGATAAAATTCATTTTGATGTATAAACTTTCACTGTTTATTAAAAAATCCAGTCCTGTTGTTCCACGGTCTCTCTTTATACATAATGAAGTCACTCTAACCGTGCCATGAGGGGATACTAGAGAGGGCTCCCCATGCCCAAAGCATGCCACAGGCAGATGGTGAAAAAATTGGGTCTGCACTGGTTTGGAAAAGAAGCCCCAGAGAAGAAGGAACCAGGCCTGATTTTCTTTGTTAGTTAATTGAGTATTGAGCACTTTGGGAGGCCAAGGCAGGAGGATCACTTGAGGTCAGGAGTTCAGGACCAGCCTGGCCAATGTGGTGAAACCCCGTCTCTACTAAAAATACATAATTTAATGGGTGTGGTGGTACACACCCCTAATCCCAGCTACTTGGGAGGCTGAGGCATGAGAATCGCTTGAACCTGGGAGGCAGAGTTTGCAGTGAGCCAAGATCATGCCACTGCACTCCAGCCTGGGGGACAGAGCAAGACTCAGTCTAAAAAAAAATAAAGAGTACTGAGAGTCACAAACTCGAGTCTGCAGCCCCGTTCCTCAGAATGTCTCTCAGCTGCCTCTTCTACTGGCCTCGTGAAGCCAGGGGTCCCTTCCAGGGAGACTCGGGGCTGAGACTTGGGGATTGTGCTAGGCTCAAAACCCAGCCAGTAGCTGCTCCTGCTGGATAGCTAACCTGAGGAGGCCACCAAGTTAATAGCAACACTTAGAATAACGACGGCACTACCTTTTATTGAAACCAACTATATGCTCAGTATTTAAGATATGTGGTTTTTTTTCTTTTTTTCCACTTAATCTTCATAACAAAGCTTCGATCCAGGTATCACTGTCCCCAGTTTACAGGCCAAGAAACAGGCTCAGAGGGTGAAACCATGAACTCCACGTAACACTATAGAGCTGGCCTTGTCGGGTTGGCTTGACTCCAAAGACACAGCTCTCTGGTGCTCGCATGGGATGTCGCCCTCTAGTGAGAAGGCGCTGAAATCCAGTCTGGGCACAGACCACTCTATCTGGTCCATGCTTGGCCAAGCTTATGGCTAGTGTGTATGGAGGGCACCCCATGAGCGAGTGCTTCAGCTTAAACTCCAGGGTACACTGTCCTGGGCGGTGAGCCTGGAATTGTGCTGAAGCATGAACTGCCCTGAGAAGGAGTTCTCAGCTGGAGGTTTTCTGTTCATTTGTTTAGCAAATGAGTAGTGGAACCTAGGTTTGAACCTGGGTCTTTCTGGCTTATTGCACTGTAAAAAAGAATGGCTAAAAAGTTGGGTGCCTTTGATGTAGCAGATGCCATGCTAAACTCCACTTATGGATGCAGAAACTGAGTCTCAGATAAAGTAACTGGCCCAAGGCCCACAGGTAGTTAGTGATCAGTTAGAATTCAGATCCCCTCAGTCTGATATGAAAGGTGCTCTTAATGTTTTGTTTTGTTTTGTTTTTTATTTTTTATTTTTGGTTGTTTTTCTTTTTCTCCTTGTTTTGTTTCCTCCTTGAATAAAGACATAACTCATGAAGACACAGTTCCTACCCTGCAGTGATTGATGTTCTTAGGTCTTTCTGTCAGTGATAATATTTCATAAGAACCATCATGGATGATGTGCCAGGCACTGTCCTAATTGTTTTGCCCAGCTTGACTCATCAAATCTTTGCAACCTGATAAGACAGTCACCATTAATATCCTCATTTCACATATGTGGAAGCGGAGGCCCAGAGAGGTTAAGTAACAAGCCCAACGTCAGATAGTTCTTCAAACTGAGGAGTCAAATCCAAGCCCGCTGGTTGTGGGGCCCACATCCTTTACCTAGCCTTACCATCGTGAGAAGTACTCATGTATCTGGGTGGTGACGTAAATGGTGACCGTGAAAAGGAAACACGTTTGTCCTTTTTTTTGAGACAGGGTATCATGCTGTCACTCAGACTGGATTGCAGTGGCACGATCATGGCTCGCTGCAGGCTTGACCTCCCTGAGCTCAAGTGATCCTCCCACTTCAGCCTCCTGAGTAGCTGAGACCACAGGCATGCGCCACCAAGCCCAGCTATTTTTTTGTATTTTTTGTAGAGATGGGGTTTCTCCATGTTGCCCAGGCTGGTCTTGAACTCCTGGGCTCAAACGTTTGCCTTTTGTTTCTGTGTCCTAAGCTGGCCCTGCCCCATTGCCCTGCTGGAGTCACTGAGCTTTGCAGCAGGGTGGGACCATTAAGAGCACAATTTTTCATATCAGATGGAGGGGATCTGAATTTTAATTCACCACTACCTACCTTAGGCCTTGGGCTGGTTACTTTATCTGAGACTCAGTTTCTGCATCCATAAAATGGAGTTTAGCATGGCATCTGCTACATCAAAGGCACTCAACCTATGAGCCATTCTTTTTCACTGTGCAAAGAACTAGAATGACCTAGGTGCAAATCTAGGCTTAACTACTCATTTGCTGTGTGACTTTGGGCAATTTCTGACCTCATAAGGTTGCATGATGATTAAATGAGATTGTTTGTCTGACAAAAACAAGCAATGGAGAAAGGATTCCCTATTTAATAAATGGTGCTAGGAGAAATGGCTAGCCATATGCAGAAAATTGAAATTGGGCCCCTTCCTTACATGTTATACAAAAATTAACTCAAGATGGACTAAATACTCAAATGTAAAACTCAAAACTACAAAAACTCTAGAAGAAAATCTAGGCAATACCATTCAGGACATAGGCATAGACAAAGATTTCATGTGAAAATGTCAAAAGCAATTGCAACAAAAGCAAACATTAAAAATGGGATGAATTAAACTAAACAGCTTCTGCACAGCAAAAGAAACTATCATCAGAGCAAACAACCAACCTACAGAATGGGAAAATATTTTTGCAACTTACCCATCTGACAAAAGTCTAACATCCAGAGTCTACAAGGAACTTAAACAAATTTACAAGAAAAAATCCAAACAACTTCATTTAAAAGTGGGCAAAGGACATGAACAGACACTTCTCAAAAGAAGACATTTATGAAGCCAACAAATGTAGGAAAAAAAAAGCTCAACATCCCTGATCATTAGAGAAATGCAAATCAAAACCACAATGAGATACCATCTCATGCCAGGTAGATAGTGGTGAGTTAGAATTCAGATCATGCCAGTCAGAATGGCAATGATTAACAAGTCAAGAAACAACAGATGCTGGTGAGACTGTGGAGAGATAGGAATACTTTTACACTGTTGGTGGGAATGTAAATTAGTTCAACCATTGTGGAAGACGGTGTGACGATTCCTCAAAGACCTAGAACCAGAAATAACATTTGACCCAGCAATCCCATTACTGGGTATATATCCAAAGGAATATAAATCATTCTATTACAAAGATACATGTGTGCATATGTTCACTGTAGCAATAGCAAAGACACGGAATCAACCCAAATGCCCATCAGTGATAGACTGGATAAAGAAAATGTGGTACATATACACCACGAAATACTATGCAGCCACAAAAAGGAACGAGATCATGTCCCCTGAAGGGACATGGATGGAGCTGGAAGCCATAATCCTCAGCAAACTAACACAAGAACAGAAAACCAAACACTGCATGTTCTCATTTGTAAGTGGGAGCTGAACAAGGAGAATACATGGACACAGGGAGGGGAACAACACACACTGGGGCCTCTTGAGGGGTGGGGGGAGGGAGAAGATCAGGAAACATGTGAATGTATGCTGGCTTAATACCTAGATGATGAGTTGATAGGTGCAGCAAACCACCATAGCACACGTTTACCTATGTAACAACCTTCACGTCCTGCACCTGTACCCCGGAACGTGAAATATAATATTTCTTTTAAAAGAAGATTGTTTGTGAAAGAGCTTAGCAAAGTGCCTGGGTCATGGCATACTCTCAGTAAATGACAACTCATCATTTTTTAGGGCCTTAACTCATACTAAAGTGTAAATGGCTAATTGCTGTTTAGAGCATTAACCCTGTTGGTATTTGCAGTTTAGTACAACTCAAAGCCTTAGGTTATGGGGATGAAGATTTAAGAGAATTTTATGCTTTAGAAAACAGAAGGACTAGAACTGGGGGAGGGAGTGTTGGGGCCAGAAATAATTTAGGGAGCTCATCTTGTGTGCTTGTCTGTACTGGATTGACTTATCTGTGCTGTAACAACATGGCAGGTGCAGACCATCATGGCTCCCATGTTACGGGTGAGAAACAGACACAGAGGTGAGCAGAATGATCCAAGAGTTCACACCCAGTGAGAAGCAGACCCAGGACTTGAACCCAGGCAAATCTGGCCCTGGAGCCACCACATGCTGCCTGCCACACCCAGGCGGGGGTTGCCTTCTCCATAGTTCTGGGATCACTACGATAGCAACCAGCATCACATCATGGTCACATTCCTGAGGCCTTCTGTGAAACCAGACCACCTATTAATACAAAGACTTCTGAGGCAGGAATGACCTTTAAAAGGAAAGTGTTCAGTTGTCCATTCATTCAAACAGTTTTGTGGGCAGGAAAAGCCGGGAAGAAGCTGTGGACTGGAAAACAAAACAAAACAAAACAAAACACTGGGCGGGTGTGTGGGGTAGGGACAGAGCTGGTGGACACTGGCAGGAACCAAGCATCCCAGCCTGACCAGTTCTGGGATCCTCCATGGCTTCTGGGTTTTCACTGTTGTTACTGTTGCCGTTTTATAAAATCCACATTTCTAGAATGAGCAGCTCAGAAGTATCTTAATACTGCTGACCAAGTCACAGGAGGCCCAGTGTCTGGAGACAAAGCAATCCTCAGACCACCTGGGACCAAGCCCCAGAGAAGGCTCCACACTGTCCTGGGGACGCTGACACGCCTTTCATTCCAGTCAGCCTGCAGGCCACAGAGGGCAGTGCTCACAACATATCCTGTGTGTGTGTCATCAACTCCAGGAAAGGTGAAGGCTGGGGCGCAGTGGCTCATGCCTGTAATCCTAGCAGTTTGGGAGGCTGAGGCAGGCATATCACTTGAGCCCAGAAGTTTGAGACCAGCCTGGGCAACATAGCAAAACCCTGTCTCAAATTAAAGAAAAAGAATTATTTGTGTGTGTGTGTGTGTGTGTGTGCGTGCGCGCGTGTGTGTAAAATTTTAAAAAATAAAATAAAGAAAACCTTAATCAATACAGTAAGTGTGGCCAGGTGCTCACACCTATAATCCCAGCACTTTGGAAGGCCGAGGCGGGCAGATTACTTGAGGTCAGGAGTTCAAGGCTAGCCTGACCAACATGGTGAAACCCCATCTCTACTAAAAACGCCCAAAATTAGCCAGGCGTGGTGGTGCTCACCTGTAGTCCCAGCTACTTGGGAGGCTGAGGCATGATCCCGGGAGATGGAGGTTGCAGGGAGCCGAGATCACACCACTGCACTCCAGAGGGACTCTATCTCCAAAAAAAAAAAAAAAAAATACGGTAAGGTTTTGTGTTTGTTGGACAATATTTCCTTTCTAAGTCCAACAGAGCATAAAGACAAAAAAGAAGAAAGAAGAAAGAAGAAGAAGGAGGAAGAAGGAGGAAGAAGAAGGAAGAAGGAGAAGAGGAAGAAGAAGGAGAAGAGGAAGAAGAAGAAGAAGAAGAAGACGAGGAGGATGAGGAAAGATCTGGGAGAGTGATGTGGGAAGGACAGGGAAAGGAAGAGAGGTAATGAAAGAAAGAAGAAAGAGGGAGAGAGAAGAGGGGGTAGGAAGAGGAAAGAGAGAGGAAGAGAAGGAAAGGAGAGAGGAAAAGATGGGGGGAACAGACAGGTAGTGGAGAGAGAAAGAGGAGAGGGAGGAGAAAGAGAA
Organism: Symphalangus syndactylus; assembly: GCF_028878055.3. NCBI lineage: Eukaryota > Metazoa > Chordata > Mammalia > Primates > Hylobatidae > Symphalangus > Symphalangus syndactylus. The sequence goes on from NC_072438.2 coordinate 33,524,609, forward strand.
AGGAAGAGAAGAAAGAAGGGACGTGGAAAAGAGAGAGAAAGAGATGGAGGGAGAGAGGAAGGGGGGCAGGTGAGGGCAAGAGAAGAGAGAGAGAAAGGAAGGAAGAAAGGAAGACAAAAAAACAACCCTCTAGTTTTTGCAGCTGTGGAGCGAAACCTCTCAGCAGCCCCACATTTTCCAGAAGCCTCTGCCTTCCCTGAAGTTGTGTAATAGAACAGTTCCGCCAGCACCCCTGGGAACTTAGGAGCAGGCTCAGCTGGAGGAACAGGCAGTTGTGGAGCCTGCACTTCAACCTCCCACCTCAGGGCCTGGCAGAACCGCCACGAGGAACTTACCTCTTAGCGTGTTTAAAATCAGCTATAATGTTAGGCTCCCAATAGGAATGCGTGTGTTTTCTTTGTAGAAATTTAACACTTTAGGGATTTGTAAGTCGGAAGGGGAAATATCAGCTGTAAGGGTGGAGAGACAGGAAGCAAACAGCCAAGATTCCCCAAATATGGGTGTCACATACGATGGTGGTGCTGCATGCAAGAGAGGCAGGGGCTCATGGCAAGGGCTCTCGGTAGCTGCTGTCAACAACGAAACACAGGTCCCCTCGAAAAGCACCAGCATCAAGACACTGCAGTGACTTTCTGTTCATCACTGGGTGACCTCTGCACCCACTTCTAGCCATCTTTCCATCAGTAAACACTGAGTGCCAACTACGTGTCAGGCACAGTGCTAGGCCCTGGGACACAGAGGTGAATAGATGACGTCCTTGCCTCAGGCAGCTCATAGTCTACTGGGGAGCCAGCTCTGTCACCCTGCACACAACACCCAGCACAGGAGCAACGGGAGAGATGTGCCTAGATGTGACGATGGCACAGCAAGGAGAGACCCAGGAAGGCTTCCAGAGGGGGTGATGTCTGAGCAAGAATCAAAGTGGGAAGAGTCAGAGGGAAAGGGGGAGGGGCGTGGAGAAAGCGAACCAGCGAGCAGACAGGCAAGGTTCGGAGGTGGGAACAGCCAGGCCTGGCCAAAAGTTTGGTGTTGCGAGTTTGGTTGGGGAGGTAGCAAGGAACCAGATGGAAGAACGTCTCATATGGCATCCGATGAGATAGACTTATTCTTCTGGGTGAGTACTTCTCAACCTTGGCTGCAGGGTACAATCCCCTGAGGACTGTATTTTGTTGTTGTTGCTGCCATTTTATAGAATCAACATCTCTGGAATGGGCAGCTCAGAAGTTCATCTCTGATACCTCAGAGTTAAAGCCTGCTGACCAGTAGGCTTATTTTAAAATACACATATACACGTATACATGTATCCACATATCACATGTATGTGCCTAGGCCACACCCCACGTCACTTTCATAGACCCTCCATGGTGGATTCCGTGCAGAGATGTTCTGTAAGCCCCCAGGTGATTCCAGTGTGCAGTGGTGCACTTGGCCTGAGGGAGAGGATGGGAAGGCACAAGACTGGTGACAGAAAGACCAGGATGGCTGGGCGAGGTGGCTCACACCTGTAATCCCAGCACTTTGGGAGGCCAAGGTGGGCGGATCACCTGAGGTCAGGAATTCAAGACCAGCCTGGCCAACATGGTGAAACCCTGTCTTCCCTAAAAATACAAAAATTAGCCGGGCATGGTGGCAAATGCCTGTAGTCCCAGCTACTTGAGAGGCTGAGGCAGGAGGATAGCTTGAACCCAGGAGGTGGAGGTTGAAGTGAGCTGAGATCATGCCAATGCACTCCAGCCTGGGTGACAGAGTGAGACTCTGTCTCAAAAAAAAAAAAAAGAAAGAAGGAAAGACCGGGGAGGAGGGGGTCTCCATCTGCTAGGGCTGCCATAACAAAGATCCACGGCCTGGGTGACTTAGGAATGTTCTCATAGTCCTAGAGGCTGGAAGTTCCTAATGAAGGTGTTGGAAGGCTTGGTTTCTTCTGAGACCCCCCTCCTTGGCTTGCACATGGCCATCATCTTTCTGCATCCTCACGTGGTCATCCCTCTGTGTTGCCTGTGTCCTACTCTCTTTGTTGTTGTTTGAGACAGAGTCTTGCTCTGTAGCCCAGGCTGGAGTGCAGAGGCATGATCTCGGCTCACTACAGCCTCCACCTCCTAGGTTCAAGTGACTCTCGTGCCTCAGCCTCCCGAGTAGCTGGGATTACAGATGTGCACCACCATGCCTGGCTAGTTTTTGTATTTTTAATAGAGATGGGGTCTCACTATGTTGCCCAGACTGGTCTTAAACTCCTGACCTCAAGTGATCTGCCTGCCTCCTCCTCCCAAAGTGCTGGGATTACGGGGGTGACCCACCATACCTGGCCTCTAGTCTCTTTTTATAGGGACGCCAGTCCTATTGGATTAGAGGTCCACCCTAACAGCCTCGTTTTAACTTAATCAACTCTCTAGAGATCTGATTTCCGAGTATGGTTCCATTCTGAGGTACTGGGAATTGGAACCTCATCATATGGATTTTGGCAAGACACAATTCAGCCCATCAGCTGTTGTAGGAGCTCAGAGGGGAGATGATGAGCAACAAATTCAGGCAGCAGCAGGGGTGCACATGGGGAGGAGAGAAAAAGTGGCATGGAAAGCTGTTGGGGGTTGTTGACTGGTGGGATGATGGAGGATCCAAGATGACTCCCCAGGTTCTAGCATAAACAATCGTGCCATCTGCTGAGGTGTTTGCAGGGAATGGAGATGAGGAGGGATGTGTTTCCTTTGCAGTATGTGACAACGACGGCAGATGGGGATTTGTAAGAAAACAGCCAGAGATTAAGGTCTGAGTATTATCATATGCGGAGGTCAGCTGAAACCAGAGGTGTAGATGAGATCTCTGTCCAGAAAATGTAGAGAGAGAACAGAAGATTGGCAACCAAACCTTGAGGAAGAGCACCTTTTGAGGAGTGGGCAGAATGCAAGGACTAATCATTTGTAATTAAGCCGCAGAAACAAACAGAAGCACTAGCCATCTTCTTTCTATCTAGCCTGAAGCAGAGTCCTACTAAAGCATAAAGAAAGCAATGTGAAGGGAGAGCACTAATAAAGATGAAATGATGTGAACCACGAGTTACATAAAAGAGAGAATGAAACAAGAATCAAGAAAGCAGTTATTGATGGGTCCTTGGTTTGTTAATTAGAGGTCTGGCTTTCTCTGTCTTCTCATTTACTACATTACGCTGGTGAATTAATAGATTTCTCAACAAAAGGACATTTAAATCAACGTATGACACCTGTTTAAATTCTTAAGAAGCCATTAATTACACATTCTTAAGAAAATGAACTATGACACAACTCTTCTAACTGTATAATTCCTATCTGTGATTCTTAATCAGGCGACTTTTCAGCTGCAAGACGGATCTTTTCTATTCATCTCCTCTGGTTCTGACCAATTAAACATTTTCTTTCACAATCATAACATTTCATATGCCAAATCTTCAAAAGAAAAGGAGCTTGTTAGCAACCTACCATTTCCTGTTGCTAATTTATGCTGAATTTGAATTCTTAAAAGTATAACATATACATGTAGAACATTATTAACACATCCAGGCTTAGTAAAAAAAAAAAAAAAAGCAATTTTTTTCTTTGGCTTGACTTTGTGCAAATTTTTTTAGAACAATTCTTAAAAAAAAAACTTTACCAATTAATAAATCTATTCCTGTAAATTGAGGTTAAATTATACAGACAGAAAATACATGTATAAATTATAAGGGTGTGTAAGTTTGTTCAGAAGGAATCATTATTTTCTAAAGGAATTGGAATGCCTACATAGACAGCCTTTTGGTGTTTTATAGCGTGACTCATGTTCAACATTTACTGACAGCATATATCTTCAAGTCATTTACTTCATAGCCACCCAGTAGCCACTCTAGATTTCTTTTCCAGAAACCAACCATTCCCAAACATCAAAGCTTGAATTTTCTGCACTGAGGATTTCTGAGCCCAATCCAGGGGCAGAGGTGGGGACCAGGGGTCTGGTTCCCAGCCAGCCACTCAGCCTAAAATTCAACAATCTTAACCTGGCTAGGCTTATCTCTCGGAACTGCTCACTAAGCAGGCGCAAATCAAGAGTTCATGGCACTTGCCAGGCACGGTGGCTCATGCCTGTAATCCTAGCACTTTGGGAGGGTGAGACATGCGGATCACCTGAGGTCAGGAGTTCAAGACCAGCCTGGCCAACATGACAAAACCCTGTCTCTACTGCAAATACAAAAATTAGCCAGGCATGGTGGCACATGCCTGTAATCCCAGCAACTCGGGAGGCTGAGGCATGAGAATCTCTTGAACCTGGGAGATGGATGTTGCAGTGAGCCAAGATCGCACCACTGCATTCCAGCCTGGTGGATAGAGCGAGACTCTGTCTCAAAAAAAACCAACAACTTATAAGAAGCAACCACTTTATTGTCTACCACCATTCGATGCAGATCTGTGTCAAAAGGCAGCTTTCTTTTATTCTTACACTATCACCTTTTAGTTGGACCCTATTATTCCCTGTCCTCTGAAAGAAGTCTGGAAGCAAACCATCAGTTGGTGTAATGTAATACGTTATGGTCTTTTGGGAGATGTGAGTCACTGATTTTTTTGTCCAATGAATCAATAATATTTGGGAGCCTGCAAAACTGGGGGCTGGAGTTAGTGTCCCTCATCTAGTCCTTCATCTGGGATAGGGTGGAGTCTTCAATCATCACATCCTGTTGTCAGTCACCTGGGAGCACTGGGGTAGCAAGGCTCATGGCATGGGGCCAGACATTTCTCAAGCACCCAGCAGGGGGAACATAGCTGGGTAGGAAGCTTGCCTGTCTCCATTGTAGACATTGCTTGCTCATCACACATTGAAAGGAGCCGTTACAGCTTCCTGCCTCCACTCAATTTGACCCAATCCCACCTAACATCTCCAGACCTCACCATCTCATAGGGTATTGGCACAAAGACAAGATACCTATGTTTCTGGTACACACTTCTTTGCAAAATCAAAATCTGCCCAAGGCCAGGTTGACTCTTCACATACCAGTCCTTTCACAAGTGAAAAGCTTTTCACGCATAAATGTAGGGCTGCCCCCGCATTCAGTCTGAGAACACAGCCAGGTAATACGAAATGAAGAGCGCAAGAAAGTTTCTCTCTCCATTCGATTATGTTCATCCTCTGAAGGCCAACTATGAAAGCAGCCACAGGGGCAGACACTTCATGAAAGCAGGTAAACAGGGCCATAACCATTCCCAACCTTTTTTCTCTCTCATACCTGATCTCCTTGCAGCATGTGCTGATCAAGGGGTGTCTTGGTGGCAATGTTGCTGTAGTAGGCATACGACAGTTCCCAGTCCAGGGGGTAGTTGTCAATACCCTGGTAGTGTTTGTACCCAAGATTCATTGAAGACAGCCTCTCACTCCCCTGGCCTCCAACCAAACTATACAACATGCCCTGTTAGGAAGAAATTGACAAAGTTTGTAGATAGGGTCATAAAATCCTAACACTGAAAGGTCATCAGGCCTAATTCCTATATACAATCCTAGCCATTCCAGAAATATGTTAACTTGCCTTTTTTTTTTTTTTTTTTTGAGACAGAGCCTTGCTCTGTTGCCCAGGCTGGAGTGCAGTGGTGCAGTCTCGGCTCACTGCAAGCTCCGCCTCCCAGGTTCAAGCAATTCTCCTGCCTCAGCCTCCCGAGTAGCTGGGACTACAGGTGTGTACCACAATGCCCAGCTAATTTTTTATATTTTTAGTAGAGATGGGATTTCACCGTGTTAGCTGGGATGGTCTCAATCTCCTGGCCTCATGATCTACCTGCCTTGGTCTCTCAAAGTGCTGGGATTTAACTTGCCTTTTTTAAAAAATAATACAATGAAATGGGAAAAAAGCCAATCCAGCTTTCTATTGGTTTACAAATTTCCAGCTAGCTGCCCTTCCTAATGTCAAATATCTTAAAACGCCCTGACTTTTGCCTCTTCCTGGTACAAACGAGGATCTTTCGTGACTTCTAGTGCAGCACCTTTTTGGGCACCAGCCAACCATCCTAAGTCCCCTGTTGTGTTTCAGCAACATCATCGATGGACACAGGGTCTGGATGGTGGGCCCATGTCCCATCCTCACACTCTCAGAATGTTTGTGCTGGAAGGGATTGATTGGTCTGACCACCTCATCTTATAGTTGGGAAAAGAGAGGCCCAAAAAGGGAAGTCGATTGTCTATGGTCAACCAGCCACTGGCAGAGATGGGACTAGACTGTTTTCATTATTCCACACTTGTGGGGACTTCTTCCGGGACTCAGGAAAACATGCTGTCATTCAGCAGCATCTGTAAGCCAGAGGCATCATAAGCAAATTACTGGAAGGGAACATGGAACCATTTGGGCACATCTCAACAGTCTGAGCCTCCCCAAACCACGCATACACAATCACCTATGCAAATCTGAAAACGAAAAGCAATCAGGGAACATTTAGCAGTGCTTATTGCGATGGTTTATTTGGTGTGTCAACTCGACTATGCCATCGGGTACCCAGATGAAACATCATTTCTGGATGTGTCTGTGAGAGTGTTTCCAGATGAGATGAATATTTGAACTGGTGAGGTAAGCTACGCAGACGGCCTTCTCCACTGTGAATGGGCATCATCCAATCTCTTGAGGGCCTCAATAGGACAAAAAGGCAGAGGAAAGAGAAATTGGTCCCTTTTTGCTTTCTGCCTGCCTGCCTGCTTGAGGCAGGAAGACATCAGGGTTTTTTGTTTTTGTTTTTTTTTTTTGCTTTTTTTCCTGCCCTTGGACTGGAATTTATGGCATCATCTCTCCTGATTCTCAGGCCTTCAGGCTTAGACTGGAATTACACTATTGGCTTTCCTGGCCCTCAGCTTGCAGACGGCAGACTGTAGGACTTCTCAGCCTCCATAATTGCATGAGCCAATTCTTCGTAAGAAACCTCTTCCTATATATATCTAATCCCATTGGTTCTGTTTCACTGGAGAATCCTGACTAATGCACTATGAAAATGTAATTCTAAATGTTAGACTAGTTGCATAATAAATTTGGATTCAAAACCAGAAATGAAGCCGTCTGTTATGGCGTTTATTTTGATGACAGACTGCTGGATGCAGCAATACTTTGCTTCAAGGTCCAGGTGACTTCACTTAGCTAAAAAGTGATGTGGGATAATGGTTTCACAGGCAGAGTAATTACAAGAATTTGGTAAGGAGCACCTGTTCTTGAAGAACTGGGGTTCTGGCAAGCACTGACACTGTTCCTTAGCTGGTACACCAATCATCCCCCCAAGGCCTTGTCTAGAAATGGATGAAGTGCCCTTTTTCACTCACTGAAAGCAAAGGATCCTGTATTTAACACAGCCCCAGGACATTTATCTTGAGTGTAAAGATTTTCAAGGACTCCAAGGAGCTGCAACATGTCCAGTTCTACCAGGGGCACGAGAGCATTGCTCTGCAAATATAACGCAGGTGACTGATGTTAATGGAGCAATGAAATACTCTACCTGCAGCTGATCCCGAGGAACATTTAATCCAGTCTCATAAAAGACTGCGAGGTAGTAGGATGCTTTATGGTATCCACAGCAGCTGGAATCCATCAGAAAGGGGACGATAGAGCTAATTTGGTGAAGACCATCAACGCTAGAGAGTCTCTTTACAGCCTTCTCAAATATCTTCCCACCGATTTCTGATACAGATTCATTTTGGCTCCTTGGCACTGTAAATAACACAATTCAGAGCACACACAATTAATTACCATGGGATCGACGTGGCTTTAGAAAAAGAGGAAAAACCAATTAAAGCGCCTGAGTTATTGATATGGTTGGTCTTGCAGTGCCTCAAAATTTACCACCTTCCAGGGAGGTAAATTAAACCCTTTGGGGATGCCATGGTGTCATTCTGTAAATAGCTTTTTCTTTGGCACTAAATGACAGCCTAGTATCCTGGGGAAATGATGTGCTGTATGTAGCTCAGAAATCGCCTCAAGAGAGTACTTTACTCAGTGTAACTCATCACCAAATCAGGACCACTGAAAGTTCCAGAGAGACCTTTTCCCCCTCTAAGACTCCCTAAAGAAGAATGTGGTTTATCTCACAAACAGTTCTTAGGTACCGCTCTAAAAAGTTGAGCAAAAGAACCTTATTTTTAGATGCTTTCTAGGCATCTTTTGTCCCCAGTTTTTTTCACGGGTCTCCAAATAAAGAGAATGAGTCAACTTTTATTGAGAGCTTACAACATGCCAAGTACTGGGTTAAGTGTCTTATGTAAATTATGTCATTTAATTGGTACACTTTTATAAAGTGGGTACTATTTTCAGCATCCCCATTTTTCACACGAAGAGACTGAGGACTGGAGAAGAATAACTTGTCTAAAGTTACAAAGGCTGGCAAGAGGCAGAGCCAAGCGGTGAGCCCTGCTTTGAAAGTCACTAAAGCCAGAGTTCACAGTCACCCTGATGCACGTACTCTCAATGAACAGTCGATCAGTTGCCTTAATAAGTACCTTACCATGCGGATAGAGACTTGTTTACACAACTGCTTTAAGCTATATGATGCTTCCTTTTACATAATTCTCCCATGAATCTATAAGCTGATCATCATTTAAGCCCAAACAAGCAAGTTTTATGGCGCTAGATGTACTGTTAGAGCCTTCTAAAGTCTATCTTCATTATTCATATCTCTTGTTAATTTAGCCAACGAATGTTTACTTTCTATTATGTGCAAGGCACTATGCTAGATGCTGTGTTACAAAAGGCCACATAGGATTGCAAAGATACTATTTATATTTAACTTAAGACAACTTTTAAGACTTACATTTAACTTAGGACGTGAGTTAAATGTAAATGTACATGTAAATAATGTTGATTTAAATGTTAAGCTAAATGTCAACTTGACTAAAATTTCACCTGCCTAAAAACTATGTCCAACATTTTTCTTTTTTTCTTCATTCTGTCAAAAATTAAATTTTTTTTTTTTTTTTTGAGACGGAGTCTTGCTCTGTCGCCCAGGCTGGAGTGCAGTGGCGCGATCTCGGCTCACGGCAAGCTCCGCCTCCCGGGTTCACGCCATTCCCCTGCCTCAGTCTCCCAAGTAGCTGGGACTACAGGCACCCGCCAGCACACCCGGCTAATTTTTTGTATTTTAGTAGAGGCGGGGTTTCACCGTGTTAGCCAGGATGGTCTCGATTTCCTGACCTCATGATCCGCCCGCCTTGGCCTCCCAAAGTGCTGGGATTACAGGCTTGGGCCACTGCGCCAGGCAAAATGTTGTTTTTTTTAAAGCTCAGGAGGCAACGAGAGAGACTCACTCTTATCAGCCCTTCATCAGGATTGAACACAGAAGAGTCTCCAATGTGGGAAGGTTGGAGATGGGTTTATTTAAGGGCAATTCCCTTGCAGAGGTCCATGCTAAAAATGGAAGTTGAGATCAGAAGGACCCACAGATGAAATTGTGAAGGCTGACACGTTCTCAATGAGCGGGTACTGGTGCCTGGGGGCACATGGGTGGTTTGGGTGTCCCTGAGATGGGGACACTGTGCCTGTGCTTGCAGACCCTGAGCTGTGGGGAAGGATGCAGCCACCACCTCCACCAGCTCTAAGGCATCCTCCAGCTACTGGCTTCTGGAACTCCTCCCTGCCGACCTCCTGGCTCTGCTTGTGCTTTTTTGATCCCAAGTACCTGGCACAGTAGGTGCTGAAAACATTCACTTTATGAACGAATGGAGTTTGTTCCTTTTTCTGTATTTTTTTTAAAACTCCCCAGAGAAATAACAGCTTGTCGTAAAAAAAAAAAAAAAATCAAACAATGCAGATTTGTGTAAAATAAAAACAGAAATCCCGTCTCCCTCAATCTTTCTTTAATAATGAAGATTAAAAACTATTAAAAGCTTGGTATGTAGGCTTTGACACTCTTCCTTCGCATATACAATAATTCAAATCCAAATCTATTTACATATCCACATACACATTTTCTTTACCAAAATGGCATGTTATGCCATTGTAGAGTCTGACTCTCGACTTTCTTTTTTAAATTAACTACACATTATGAATAACTCTGGGGCTGTCAGAAGCTCATTCTTTCTAGTGCTTCAATAGTATTGCATTCCATAGCTGTACCATTTTCCCTACCAGGCCTCTATTTTTAGACTCCTGTGTTTGTTTCCAATGGTTTTGCTATAACCAACAATGTGGTATTGAACATCCTTGAACATTTCCACTTCCCTCTGCTAATCTGTTAGGATGACATCTGCATGATAACACCCTTTTTCATCAGCAGCCTGCGGAATCTTGTCTTGGATTTTCCCTTTGCATAGTTGAGAGAAGTCCGTCTACCCAGTCTTTAGCTGTGATAAGAACGTGGAATACACTGAATTCAGTAGACACTGTAGCACTCAGAGTTGCAAAATAAATTCTACTGCCACTTATTCATGTGTTTACTTTTAAATATGTGCTCATCTTGGATGCCCCTCTGCACATTCCCAGCAAAGCAACATTAACATTTGTTAACGATTCATCCCTGCCTCACCTACTCTGCCAAATACCTAACTAAGATGATGAGTTTTGCCAGAGTACCCATTGACCCGAGCTTTGTAGGCTCAGAGGAGGAAGAGACTCCAAACCAAATGAAGCTTCAAATGAAACACTTGCCCTGCCGACCCCTGGCACAGAACCCCAGAAATCATTAGCAGGAGCGCCCAGGTAGCTGAGATTGCTGGAGAATAAGGAACAAAAAGGGAATCCTTCACAAAGCCCAAATCTTTAGCACAAAAAAAAACTTTGCAGATTGAAACACAGGCAGTTTGAAAGGGCTGTGTTATTTCTTTTGTATATGAAATTCAAAACTCCCCCCAAAATATAACCAAACAGTATTTTCTCTGAAAAAGAATCAAATAATTTTCTGCAGTAGTAAATATAATAAAAAATAATAATCCTAAGGTAAAACTGCTCATTTTGCACATTTGGCAAACTTTGAATTCCAACTGTTGCTCAAAAGCAAAGGCATAATGTCTTGGGTGATATTGTGAAATTGGTGATTTTAAAGTCAGTTTAATGAAACTGTTAATTTCACCCATCTGGCTTAGCATATGCATTTTTTTCTAGTCAATCTGTAACTAAAAACATGCCTTGTTTATGGAGATTAATGGTTTAATGAAGAAACAAACAAATGAAATAGAAGAAGCAGCCATTCTCCCATTTTCTTTCTTTCAGCGCCCAAAGCTAAGAAACAAGAGCCACCACCACCATTAATTACCCCTTACTATTTTCCATGTAGCCCAGAATCATTTATTTTGCTTTTTTCCCCTTTTTCACAGTAATATCATAAGGTCACTGTTTGTGTGCTCATCTTTAGAAGAGGCAAAAAGCAGAATATGAGAAGGTAGCCACTTGCTAAAGGCCCCGGAGCTGGGACCAGCGTCTGTTTGAGAATTCAGGAGCAGAAAGGCACCTCATTCCTTGTGAGAGGAATGGAGACATCAATAGGAAAGTCATTTTTAGTTTCAAGCTTCTGAAAGGTGTCATGCATCCAAAGTAGAAGTTTGAAAGGGGAAAAAAAGGAAAGGAGAAAATGTCACTTAACTATTAAAAGGAATGATCTACACCAAGTTGACTGGTTTATAAAAACACAGGGCATTCCTCATTTGCACTCTGACCTGGAGATCCTCATTGGGCTCACAGCCTGCTTTCTTTTTATTTTTCAAAAAAAGCCTATTTGGGCCATGTGCAGTGGCACACGCCTGTAATCCTGGCACTTTGGGAGGCCGAGGCGGGCAGATCACGAGGTCAGGAAATCGAGACCATCCTGGCTAACATGGTGAAACCCCCATCTCTACTAAAAATACAAAAAAAAAATTAGCAGGGTGTGGTGGCGAGTGCCTGTAGTCCCATCTACTCGGGAGGCTGAAGCAGGAGAATGGCGTGAACCCGGGAGGCAGAGCTTGCAGTGAGCCGAGATCTTGCCACTGCATTCCAGCCTGGGCGACAGAGTGAGACTCTGTCTCAAAAAAAAAAAAAAGCCTATTTGTATCTTTCTATGTACTGTGTAAATTTTCTTTTCTTTCTTCTTTTTTATTTTATTTTATTTTATTGAGACAGAATCTTGCTCTGTCGCCCAGACTGGAGTGCAGTGGCATGATCTTGGCTCTCTGCAACCTCCGCCTCCAAGGTTCAAGCAATTCTCCTGCCTCAGTTCCCGAGTAGCTGGGATTACAGGGATGCACACCACGCTTGGCTAATTTTTTTTTTTTTTTTGGTAGAGACAGGATTTTGCCATGTTTGCCAGGCTGGTCTCGAACTCCTGGCCTTAAGCAATCCACTCACCTCTGCCTACCAAAGTGCTGGGATTACAGGCTTGAGCCACAGCGCCCAGCCTATTTTATTTTATTTTATTTTATTTTATTTTTTAATAGAGACAGGGCTTCACTACGTTACTTAGGCTGGTCTTGAACTCCTGGCCTCAAGTGATCCTCCCGCATTGGCCTCCCAAAAGGCTGGAATTACAGGTATGAGCCTCCGCTTCCGACCCCGTATAAACTTTCTGATTTTACACATGTCATTTTTCTCCCTGCCTTCTTCCTTTCCTTCCCTCCTTCCTCCATCTCTCTCTCTCTCTCTCCTTTCGGAGCTGTTATTCTCTGAGCAAGAAAAGCACAGCCCATTGTTTGTTTTCTTGGTGTCTCTGTGTATTTTTTTAAAAAAACTATATGTATGCTTTTTTAAAAAAGATAATAAAGATGATGGTTCTTCAATAAACAACAGGGAACACAGCTCTTAAAAGGAAACGATATCCCGATGTTATTATGTAACATAATTGTATTTCTAACATCTCCACTCTCTGCGTTTTAAGGTCTCCAAATAAACATCGTAATTGTTGGCAAAAATAAAGTCAAAAGCAAGGTAGAGCTTCACTAGTGCAGCCAGTCACTCCTTGGCATCTTGTGTGGGGACACCTCTGCCCTCACACTCAGCACTCCAGAGCCTGGGGGCAAGAGGCAGGCAGTGGTCCTGAAGGGGCGCAGATGGTGTCAGCCCAGGGAGCCGAGCCCAACCTTGGACCTGGCCCCATCCCAGAAAACCATTTGTTGGCAGACCTTGGACTTCCTTTAGCCACAGGCACCAACTCCCTTGGTCAGAGGTGCCTAGTACAGATGAAAGGCAGGAAAGGAATAAATAGGCCTGGGCTTAGGGCAGACGTCCCTGGGGCCATGCTGCCCAGCTCCCCCCTCCCCTCTCTGCCTTCATGTCACCTGTTCAGTGCCTTTGTGTCCTTCCTCACTACTCCCTGCCACAACCAAGAGCCCCGACTGCCACTGCCATCCCCGCAGCCTCTCACCAGCCCAGTCCTCATCGCCTCTCTTCTCTGGATGCCAGAGCCCCATTCAAAGGGTTTTTGAATTCAAACGTCTCAGTTTTGACAGGTAAGGTGTGACAGGAAAGTAAAAGAAGGAAATGGCCAGCACAACTCTTAAATAATGAAAAAACATGCATACTAAAACACCACCGTACTAGCATTAGAAAACGCCCAAATGCTAATAGGGCAATTTCTATGCTCTGGCAGGAGGCATTTTCCTACAGAATTGGAGGTTCCCCAGGAAACAACATAGAGTTTGACCAATCAGAGTCCCCTCTTTCGGAGTCCTGAATGTGGGGTCTCATGTTGGATGCCACCCCAGAGTCTAGACGGTGGTGAACTACGAGCCACAGCAGCACAGGAGAATCCCTGTGCCAAGCAAGAAAATCAGGATGCAGAGCAGAGGCCCTGGAATGCCCGAGGCAGCAAGGGGACTCAGCCACATCTATATGCGCTGCAATTGTGCGCCCCGAGTAGCCCCGCCATGTTTAATTCAAAGGCTTGCGCGCTCTGGGAGGCGAGGAACGGGTCCTGTTATACATCAGAGCGGAAAACACCAGTGGGAACAGCTGCGTCTTATACCAGGTTAGCGCATCAGCTGTCAACTCTCAATGAGCCTCCCTCCTCTGTACACCCTGGCACTTGGCACAGAGTTGTATGTGGGCTGGTCCACGATTTTCATTGTGGTCGCCCCAGGGCCTGGCACCATGTGGGATGCACCCAGTACACGGGTCCTGAATTGGGTTTACAGGTACCTCGGGGCTGCTTTACGTCTTGGAACCTGTATATCTCAGCAACTAGATTACACATCATATGAAAGCAAGAACTATGACGGCTACATTTCTGGGATTCTTTTGTAAATGAGTGTGCACAGACCTGAGCAGGATTCTGGTCTACTGCTGTTGACAGCAGAAAGCTGGCAAACAGCGTCCTGGTAGACCTGAGAAACAGAACGATGTTTACAGAAGTGTCTACCGAGAAAGAGCAGCCGCTCCTCAGAGGAAACAGGCTGAGGGAGAGTGGGAGAAATGAGGGAAATGTGGAAAGAAGCAGAGTAAGTCCATAGAACTCTTAGCAGTCTGGTTTGGAGCTGCGGCTTGGCTAGCGCAAACCTTGAACTTGGGTCTCCTGGAAGTCAAATTCCTCATTCCTTCAGTGATTCATTTACCCAACAAAGATGTTTTGAGTACTAACGGTGAGATCACTTATTCATTTGGGCTGCCGCCATTCAGTTACTCAACAAATATTTATTGAGGCAAGGGTCTTAAAAAACAAACAAACAAAAAAAACAACAAAAAAAGCAAAAGCCTAGATACTGTTCCTGTCTTTGAGGAGTTTTCTTTTCCTGTGTTTTTTTTTTTTTTTTTTTTTTTGATAGTAGCCATCCTCATGGCTGTGAGGTATAATTTATTTTTGTGCAGTAATTTATATATTGGAGAAAGTCTGGTTTAACCGGAATTTAAAACGCAATGCTTTTATAAAGTGACATAATGTCTACGAAAGAACTTAGTGGATAGAAAGATACCATATGGACCTGGAGGATAGGTTCGCCTGAATAGAGCTCATCTTACTCTGCCTTGAGTTACACCATTTGATCCTACACGTGTCTCCGTCGCTCACTCCATGGCAAGCTTGTTAAGGGTGGTGTAAGAAGTGGAAGGATTCAACTTATACTTTGAATTCTCGACAGTGCCTGCAATGGTGCTAGGCATATGTTAGCTGCCTATGCCATATGTTAGTGAAGTGATCCTTCTTCTATGACCACACATGGCGTGTTTGTGCCCCATACTCACCAAAGAACATACCTCATCCACCCACACTCCTCAGTTTGCCTGCCTGGCAAACAGCTGTTATGTTCCCACTCAGATACCTCTCCTCACGTCATCTCTCCTGTCTCCCCAGGCAGATGGCTCTTCTCTGATGCCCCCCTTGCCACTGTGTAGGCATCCCCTTTACCAGAACTACCATCCTGCATAATGACTGTCGACTTTCCTGATTTCACAGTAGAGCTTGGATGTCCTCAAAGACAGGGCTGGGCGCAGGGGCTCACACCTGAAATCCTAGCACTTTGGGAGGCCAAGGCAGGGAGATCAACTGAGGTCAGGAGTTTGAGACCAGCCTGGTCAACACGGCGAAACCCCATCTCTACTAAAAATTAGCCAGGTGTAGCGGCGGGCATCTGTCATCCCAGTTACTCAGGAGGCTGAGGCAAGAATCGCTTGAACCCGGGAGACAGAGGTTGCAGTAAGCCAAGATCATGCCATTGCACTCTAGCTTGGGCAAAAAGAGCGAAACTCTGTCTCAGAAAAAAAAAAAAAAAAGGCTAGGTGCAGTGGCTCATGCCTGTAATCCCAGCACTTTAGGAGGCTGAGCCAGGCAGATCACTTGAGGTCAGGAGTTTAAGACCAGCCTGGCCAACATGGCAAAACCCCATCTCTACTAAAAATACAAAATTAGCTGGGTGTGGGGGCATGCACTTGTAATCCCAGCTACTCAGGAGGCTGAGGCAGGAGAATCGCTTGAACCCAAGAGGCGGAAGTTGTGGTGAGCCGAGATCCGCCACTGCACTCCAGCCTGGGTGACAAAGCCAGATTCTGTCTCAAAAAAAAGAACAAACAAACAAACAAAACAGGAAATAACAAGTGTTTCTGAGGATGTGGAGAAATTGGAACCCTTGTGCACTGTTGGAGAGAATACAAAGGGTACAGCTGCTGTGGAAGACAGCATGGAGGTTTCTCAAAAAATTAAATGTAGAATTACTATATGACCCAGAAATTCTGCTTCTGGATACAGTATATATCCAACAAAAAATGAAAGCAGAGTTCTAAAGAGATATTTGTAGACCCATATTCTAAGCAAAGTTATTCACAATAGTCAAGGGGTGGAAGCAACTCAAGTGTCCATCGATGGATGAATGGATAAAGTGTGGTATAAACGTGTCATGAAATACCATTCAGCCTTAAAATGAAAGGAAATTCTAACACACACTGCAACAGAGGTGAACCTTGAGGACATTATGCTAAGTGAAATAAGCCAGTCACCAAAAGATAAATACTGTGTAAAATACCACTTATACGAGGTATCTAAAGCAGTCAAACTCGTAGAAATAAAAAGCAGGATGATGGTTACCAGGGTTTGGGGTGGGGGCAATGGGGAGATGTTTACTGAGTATGGATTTTCAGTTTTGCAAGAAAAAAGTCGTGGAGCTCTGTGGCACAATGTGAATATCCTTAGCGCTGCTAAACTGTGTACACCTAAAACTGGTTCAGATGGTGAATTTTGTTATGTGTATATTAGCAAGAATAAGAATTTTAAAAAGATAAATCACAGCCCTTAAAGAGGAAAAGTGTAAATATTTGGTGACTCTCTTTTGTAATGGAATAATACGGTTATTCTGGGAACAACTCAAAGGTGCTGACCTCACTGGACGGGAATGTGGAGGACACTCTTTTCCACTTCCCACTGGCTGTTAATGAAGCCGAAGCCTCCCCACTCTCTACCCCCTGCAATGTTCTCATCTCTGCTTTGAAGTGTGTTGTTGGCTGAGATAGTGAGCAGATGATCCATCTAAAATCACACAGTGTAGGGGGAAGAAACACTTTCAGGTCTGAAACGTGCATATGTAGCGGCCTGGAAGTGGAGTGCTGGCTGTGTCTATGAAGAAAAGCTGCTGGCAGGGAAGAAGATGACTCTCAGACAGAACCAGAAATTACAGCCCATTTTCTCCTGCACCATGATGTCATCTTATTTGTTAAAAATTCCAGAAAAAAAATTCCACAAATTAATGCCCTTTGGGGAAACTATGGGAGCTGATGTTTTCTTTTACATTAGCCTAAATGACTCTCATTCAAAACACAGCCCCATTTTGATTCTATCCTGGCTCGTAGGGGGCACTCAGTCAATGCTTGTTCAGTAAATGAATGAATGAAAGGTTGTGAGTAACTTCAGAACACACCCACTCAGTTAAATTCCTTATCTTTGCTACCACGCCTATTCAGTGCCTACAGTAAGAATTCCAAGCATCAAACATCTCACGCTTGAATCCATTTTTATAGCTTATCTCAGATATGAAAAATGTAATATGATGAGGATGTTCTAATAAAGTCTATTAATCAACAGGACAGGACAGGTCAGGGCAGCAGCAGAAAATAGAATGCAAACACAGTTTCTATTAACTAGAGTCATCTGAAGCCCGCCGGAGCCAGCTAGGGCCAGACGCTGTGGGCAGGACGAACTTGGAACGAAGGGTATTTGAGGAACTGGGAACGGCGATAGCGTCACACTCGTCTTACTACGGTTCTTTTTATAGGAGATCAGAGTAAAGACGTGTTGGAAATATAAACTCATTTTTTTTACCTTCAATTTACAAAATCAAGGTTTTTTTTCTCAGCCTTGTTAGGAAGCTGGGTGCGATATAAGACACCAATCTTTCTCCCAGGTTTGCTGAAAGATGTTATGATAGCCCCAAGCAAGGGCACTGTGCCAGGCAGAGAGATGACCTTAAGGAGTATACGCCCCACCTCTGCAGAAGGCTCCCCAGTCCTTCCAATGTGACCCAGAAAAAGAGGCGCTGAAGGCAAATGGGGCCCGGGGCTTGGTTCTAGAAATTCAACTAAACTTCGGCTCTCCCTCCCTGCCATCTCCTAGGCCAGGGAAAGGCAGAGAGAAGAGGAAGGCAGCTGGCCATGTGCCTCTGGAAGCAGAGGCTGTGGTGGCAAAGGAGGCTGGCAGGTATGGTCCCTTGGGGGAAGCTCCTTGGTGCTGTTCTAATTTGGCACCAGAAGACCCCAATGGCAGGTTAGGCATGAACGGTGGGTCCTAAAGTGGCAAATCCAGCTTTGGGTCCCCCTCTCTCCCCACTGATGGGGGCCCCAGAAGTCTAAGAGAGGTCAGCGGAACAGGCTCACTGTGAGGGAATCTAGCAGTTCTGCAGCGCCCATACCGAGGAGTCTTAAGGTAAGGGGACTTATGATTGGGGTTTTTAATTAGATTTCATTGCCAGGCCTCCATGGAAAACACATCATTCTAAATTCTTACAAACAAAATTTTGAGCTGCAGCAAAAACATGAAAACATTCTCATAGACAGTATTTACTTAAAAAAGAATGTTTTGTGAAAAGGATGCACTCCTGTTCCCAATCAGCAAAACTATTTTTAAGTAGGATCGGAACTCTCGTAAAAACAATTTGGTGTGGATGTGGTCTTAGCTCATTTAGCCTAAACTGTCCAACATGCGTCTCCCTCTCCTGTTTGCGGGTCTTGGGGCATGGGGCTTCATCACCTCCAGACAACCATCCAAAGGAAACCTGGAACTATCTCTGCCCAGTAATAAGAGCAATAACACTGATATAGCAGTGGTTCTCAGCTGGGGGTGATTTGGCCTCCCTGGGGACTTGGAAGCATTTGGCAATACCTGGAGATATTTTTGGAGAGGAGGGATATGGGGAGGGTGCTATTGGTATCTAGTTGTGGAGCCCAGAAATGCAGCTAAACATCCCATAACACACAGGACAGCCCCCAACAAAAAAAAATTCTACAGTCCAAAATGTCAATATTGTGAGATTGAGAAACCCTGCTTATGTAGGGCTTACATATATATATATATGAAATACTTATATAATATATATTATTATATGATATATAATGTAATATACATATATTATGTATATTATATATACATACACACATATGCACACACATATACATACACATATATACCTATATATACATATACATATATAGATCAATTTATTGAACCCAACACTAAAAGACAGATACTATTATCATCCCCATTTTGCAGATGAGGAAACTAAGGCTCAGAGAAATTAAGTAACTTGCCCAAATCACACAGCTAGTGAGTGTTAAAATTGGACCCAGGCCAGTTGGCTCCAGAGGCTATGCCACTCATTACACAACATGACGCAGCCTCCTGCCTACTTGTCCTTTGTGCCCACATCCAAGCAGCCATGGAGTCCCTCAGACCCCTCTCTACATCCTTCAGCTCTGTCCCTGTCACCATGTCCCACTCAGGCCTGCATCCACTCCTCAAGGGACCATGGCAATATATTCCCTTCTTCCAGCTCCACGCCCTTCTAGTTCACCTCCCTGCCATTCACTGCCACCAGAGTGACCTCAAAATCCCAGATCTCACTATGTCTCTCCTTCTTGCTTGAAACCCTTCAACAGGTCCCTGTCACCTGAAAGGTAAAGCCCAAACTTCAGGGTGGTGTCTGAGCTCTAGTTGGAACAATCACTTTTCAGGGCTTCTCCTGCCTCCCCATTGTCACAGCACCATCCTGCGACATGCTGTGCTGTTACCACCTCTCAGGGTCTGCTCTGCCTGCAATCCCCACCCCCAACTCTCTTATCTGGCAAACACCTGCTGGCCTTTCAAGAATCAGTCCCAGTGTCTCCTCTTCCAGGAAGCCTTCCCAGAACACCTCAGCCCTCCAGGTAGAACTGACCACTCCTTTCTTTGTGTCTCCACCATTAGCTTCTATACCTTTAATAAAATGCATTACTATTTTTCTTTGCTTTCAAGTCCATTCCTCAAGGACAGAAGCATTGTGTTACTTCACGTATCTCTGAAGTCTAGCCAAGTAACTGAGTAGTCACTGAGTAAGCATCAGAAGAATGAATGATAAAATATCCTATATGACTTGAATTCTTTGCAGGATGGTCACTATTTTTGCAAAGGAAATCTATGTTGTTAGACACTGCCATTCTTAGGCAGTGGGTGCAATGTAAGATACCAATCTTACATGAGGCAGAAGTCAGTTTCTGCATCGCCTCAACTCAAGATCTGGTTCTATGCCCAGGACTACGTGGAGTTGCCTCCCACCACTAAGACAGTTGGCAACTCCCTGCTAGGATCCTCTTCAGCGGGCTGAACATCTCCAGCTGCCTTTCCTCTTCTTAACAGGCAAGGTTTTAAGATCCCTCATGTCCCTAGAATATGCACTGAATTACTAAGCAAACCCAAATTGCACCGGGCCTACAGAGAAGCTGGTGGCATCTGGGAAGTTTATGCAGATTCCTGAGATGATGCTTAAAGTGTGCTTCAAATCAGAGGTCCCAAGTTCAAGTGCCTGTGGGCTCAGACGGGTCAGATCCATGAATGAAGTAAGTAGCAGATGATGAAATAGACAGGAGGGGCTATGGGTGGACAAAGTATGCCTGGTCTGAGCCTTACCTCCACAATTGCTGCCACATAGGGGAAAGGCCCAGTCTTGCCAGATCTTTGTTTTTTTTTTCTTTTTTTAAAAAAAGCTAGAAATTTGCATTTTCATACAAGCTTTTTAGATACACATAACTGATTTTTTTTAACATATACAACAAGGTATTTTCCAAATCAACTGCATCTGGGGGCTGGCTCTGTCTGCAGCCTGTCCATTTGTGGCCTTGGCTTTAAATAAAGAATTGCTTGAGCGACTCCTAAATTTAAGTTTTTGTGTTTAGTGTTGGAAGTGTGCACAGATATATCGAGAGTTGTGGACATACAAGGGCAGAATTTAAATCTGAAATTAAGCTAAAACACTAGGGTTAAAAATAACTTTAAGGCGTAAATCACCAAAGAGGGTGACTGAAACAGAGAAAAACAAGGAGCCTTTCTAACCAGCGCCTAAAGCCGAGGCAAAGACTCAATTACCGGTCAGCAAATCCATCTCCAGCAATGCCTGGAACAAGCTGGGGTGTTTGTCTTTCAGCTCCTTCTCCCAGGGGAAGGCTCTGCACATCAAGGGTCTCCCATACCTGCGCTGCAGGTCCAGGTAGGAGTTGTGGAGATGGCCTACACAGAAGAGGAAGCACAAGATATCACACCCTTTAGCAGAAGATAAGACTCACCTCCCTAAAGCCCTTCTTCCTAAGAGGAACTAGAAAGAAGAGGCCAGACTTGCCATTACTGGATGTTGGTTTGGGTCCTTTCGGGATTTGAAATTGGCTATGATGCTTTTGCCTCCAGGTCACAAATTCAGAGCCAAGTCCATGAGAAATGTGCCAAAGTTGCTGATGGCTGTTGAATAATTCTACAGAATGAGCAGCTGGCCTCTGACCGGTCCCCAGGAGGCCAATATCTAGGCCATTTTCTTGGCGTGTGAGTTGAGGAGCAAAGCACAAAGACCCCCAGGGAGGCAAGGCAGTTGAAGATGGTAGGAAAATCTTCCTAATGCCACCAAACAGATGGGTGTGCATGCCTGGCCTTCCATCTCAGGATATGTCTCCTGATAGTACATGAGTTACCAAAGTCAGTTTCTTTCCTCTTTGGGTTATTACTATTCCTATATATCTTCCCCCTCCTGTTGACAGCATCATATTTTCCGGATGATTCAGCAGTGAGAGCAGCAGCTGGGGACCAGTATAGCCTATTCTTAAATTGAATTGCAGAAGCACTGTCTTTCCACACTCACCTGTCACCATCTGTAATCACTACCTGGGACCATTTCATGTGAACCCTATTGGACCGGGGCATGTTTGAGATGCATCCCTCCCTCCACGACCTGGAATGAGAAGTTCCGCTCTGGAGATAGAGAGACATATGGGCAGGACTGAAATACTCAATTCGCTTTTGCTGATGGCAAAGGCCCCACAGGAATTTCTCTTCCAGAAGGAACATATGTGAGTAACTCTAGTGCCACCATATCAAACAGCAAGATCCACAGCACAGAGAAATGTGTAAGTGCTAGATCCAAGCTGGAACACTGGCGAACCAGACAGGACCAAGTTTTGTAACTGATAAACACCCTACGTGAGTAAAAGGATGTCTGTGCAAATATGAGCATGCATGAAAGCAGTCTATTTGAAATTCATTCCTTCTGTTAAAAATTACCGATGTCTTCGAGAACGAGTCAAGTTCAAGGATTTAAAAAATAAAACCGAGCTCCAAACAACGAAGTCACCGTTCGACATTTCTGAAAGCTAATATTCAGATATTAATGGCCCAAAACAAAAGTGTACTGATGGGGAAACATTTCTAATGGTTAATTTATTTTCCAGTTCATTTTTATTTTCTTAGGCTGGCCTTATGGATGGGAATAACGCCATGCGAGGCACAAAACACTCGCTTTCATTTGTACTTGTAAACTAGATTTTTACAGTTGGAGCTATAAGATGTTTTGGTTCTTCTTGGCTGTCATTGGTCTTGGTAGAATCCAGGTGGAATGTACAATTTCACCTGTATCCACCAGTGGAGGGCTCAAGGTCACACTTGTCCCCTCTGGTATCTGAGCCAAGTCATATATGTTCAGTTTTAATCCCGTTATGGAGAAGCCAAACATGTGTTTATGTAAATGCACAGAGCTTAAAACAGCTCCCCTGAAGCTCAACACTTACATGCTTCTTGTCTCTCGCCCCCGTGCTGTGCTGCGGATGCATACACAGATACCATTTCTTGAACCTCAGCACACCTTTCATAATATAACTTGATTTGTTCAGCAAGTTGCTTCTCAAGGAGGGGATTAAAAATCTACAAGAAGGCAAGAAAGTCAAATGAACAACAATTGTCATCAAATATCCATCCACCTCTAGGAGGATGTGTTTGGGATGACTTTGTTCTCCCATTGACATCTCCAGGTGGCTTGTTTGTACACATATCATCCACTCTGGATTTGCAAAGCAAGGTCATTGGTATTAATTCAAGGACATGCCAGCTCTGATGGCTTCCCTCCAGCTTCTCTTTGTGTCCAGCTTCTTAAATGTCAGAATTTCCCAGAGACTGGGACTCTTCCCTCTTCTTTTCTCTGGCTGCACTCTGTCCCTAGAAAATCACACTCACCTTCCCCTTCAATTCCCATGAAAAGATGCAAGGGTACCCGCGATGTGCCTGCTGCATCAAAGAGCCCTCCTCCCCTCTTCTGCAACCTCCAAGAGCTGGCTGCAAGGCCATGGCTTCAGGACAGGCTCCCCTAGCGGCTCACCCCATCTCACTTGCGGGCCGATGTACCCGTTCCTGCCTCAGCACTCCCAAACACATCTGAATTAAAGCACGTATTGTATTCTTTCATGAATTCCCTGTTTAAGATCCCGAAAGGGAGCTCCTCAGGAACAAGGGACTTAACTCAGTGTGCTTCAAAATAGAGGCTGGGGCCCATTAGAGGGTCACACAGTTATTTCAGCAGGTGGTAACCTACAGAGTTTTGGTGGTGTTTTTTGTTTTTATAAAGTAGAACACAAAATATCAGCATGCACTGAATATAGCAAGGGTATGTATTCTTAGAATAATTTTGTTTGAATTTTGTGTGTGAATATATGTATGCATATGTATATGTACTGTTCATGATATTAAGCACCTTTCTTTCTTTCTTTTTCTTTCTTTCTTTCTTTCTTTCTTTCTTTCTTTCTTTCTTTCTTTCTTTCTTCTTTCTTTCTTTTTCTTTTTCTTTCTTTCTCTCTTTCTTTCTTTCTTTCTTTCTCTCTTTCTCTCTCTCTTTCTTTTTTGTTTTGAGACAGTCCTGCTCTTGTCATCCAGGCTGGAGTACAGTTGCACAATCTTGGCTCACTGCAACCTCTGCCTCCTGGGTTCAAGTGAGCAAGTCCAGCTAATTTTTGCATTTTTAGTAGACATGGGGTTTCACCTTGTTGGCTGGTCTCAAACTCCTGACCTCAAGTGATCCGCCTGCCTCGGCCTCCCAAAGTGCTGGGATTACAGGTGTGAGCCACCATGCCTGGCTGATATTAAGCAGATTTCTTATTGTGGACAACCTTCAAAATAATTTTAAACCCACCCATCTTGTTTGTCTCAACACCTAGTTCAGAGCCTGGCATACAGTATGTTCTCAATAAGCATCTGTTGCACAAATGACTATTTCATTTTTTTCCCTTTTCACAAAGGTCTCTCACAGAGGCTGTAAGATATCACCCATGGGCAGCAGGGCTCCCCATTTTTCCTGATTATGACTTTGCCTAGTGACCCCTGTTTTTCTCAGAATAAACCCCACAGCGTGAAGGGAATGACAGAATGTTTCTCTTTCAGGTATCAGGTGGGGTTCTTGATCTCCTTAATGCAGCCCAGAAAACAAGTGCCCTGAAGGCTCCCTCATGGGGAGACAGCACTCTCCCCCGACCAGTCCAGCTGCGTTGGCCCAGAGCTTTGGACAGTTCCATTCAGGGGTGGGTTTTGGATGTGGAAGGCACTGTGCAGAGGATTCGGCCCTGAAAACAATGCCCTTTTCAATCCATACAACTGCTGCCAACTGACCCCAGCATGAGCCGAAGGCCTGTGTTTCTGAAGAGAGCAGCCAATGGAACCAAGATTTTAATTTGCTACAGCATCTCTTCTGATACTTTAAATAATAGTATATAAAAGAAGCTTTACCAAATAACTAAGATTCTCTCCTTTCATTAGCTTAATCGCTGGATAGGCAACAGCCTGATGAAAATCTACTCTATAATTAAACTAGTAGTTATTAAAACAGAGGAAGTAAATGGTTTCCATTTTATGAGTACTAAATGAACCAAATGTTAACAGAAATCTATTATTGCATTTGCTGGGGGAAAAGCCTCAATATTAATGATGTTTGATGACAGAGGCGATGCATGGTCCGGCTTGGGTAAACTTTTATTTACACTGGGTTGCACACCCCTGAGGCCCACACCCATCACCCAGGAGTACTGCAATCTTCCTGATCCCCTGGACTCACCTGGGCGGGGTGCAGACTGCGAAGGCGATAGTACTTCAGGGGTCCAAAAAACCCTTCAATGCCAGCCACATACCTGCTCCCTCCAATAATGAAGTACCCAGCTGTGTCATTATAATGGAAATCCTCCCGGAAGCTAGAGAAGAGAATGAAGGATTAAGAGAGCTCCATGCCGGAAGTAGATGATTTAAAAAGAGTCTCTTTCCTAGACCCTCCTTGACTTAACCCAAATTGCCCCAAGCCCTTCACTCTGAGTTTTAGCAGATGAGACCAGTGTGGGGTCAGGTGGACTTGGGCTAGGATCCCAATTCTGCTGTTTACCAGCTATGAGACCTCAGCCCACTTAACCTCTCCAGTGCTGTCTTCTCCTGTGTCAAATGATATTTCCTCACTTACTGGATGGTTAAGAGGATTACGTGAAGTGTAAAGATGTCAAGCATCTAGCAGAGTGCTTGGCCCACAGTAAATAGTCAATATGTGGTATTGACAGTGGTGGTATTGTTTGGAATCAGTGGAATTGTCTGGAATTGTTGGTTTTCATTGGAAATATTTTGCTTTAAAAGAAAATAAAAAACCTTGTTGAATGAATAGAAGGTGGCTGTGGGGGAAAGCCAAAAGCGTAGACTATTAGATAAGGACTGAGGCAAAATTCAGTTAGGAGGAGGAGGCCACAGCCAGGTCAGAGGGTTTGGCCGGAGATGAGAGGTGAGCACAGGTGATGAGTTAGAGGACCACACTGTCCTGAAGGGCTTGAAACATCAAAAGGGAGGACAAAGTGGGTTGGCATTTATAAAATGCATGAAGGTGTCCCTTGCAACATTGTTTGTATTCACCAAAGACCGGAGAACCCCAGTGTCTGTCAGCGGGGACTGGCCCATTCATTTAGTGTACCTTGAGCTTTTTCACTATGCAACTAAAAAAGGGACAAAGGAACCTGGAGGGATCTCCAAAATATAGTGTTAAGTAAAAAAAATAAAATAAAATTACAGGACACAGAGCATATCTTTTATCTAAGAAAGAGGGGAACAGATTTTTTTCATATTTGCATAAAGAAACTCTGGGCCAAAGTCTATACAAGAAACCAATAGAATTATCTCCCCATGGGGTGGTGGGGGGTTGGGGTGAAGTGCATGAGGGTAGGCTTGGGAGCAAGACATTTAACTGTATTTTTACAAAGTTTTGATTTTTTAAAACCATGTGCATCTATTACCTATTAAGAATTTAAAATAATGCTGGGCACGGTGGCTCACGCTTGTAATCCCAGCACTTTGGGAGGCCAAGGTGGGTAGATCACCTGAGGTCAGGAGTTCAAGATCAGCCTGGCCAACATGGTGAAACCCATCTCTATTAAAAATATAAAAATTAGCCAGGCGTGGTGGTGCATGCCTGTAATCCCAGCTACTCAGGGGGCTAATGCAGGAGAATTGCTCGAACCCGGGAGGCAGAGGTTGCAGTGAGCTGAGATTGCACCACTGCACTCCAGCCTGGGCGACAAGAGCGAGACTCCATCTCAAAATAATAATAATAATAACAAAAATAAATAAATAAAATAAAAATAACAAATAAGAATTTAAAATAAGAATGGGAGGACAAGGTGTGATGCGAGCATATGTGAACAGTGAAGGGAGCGAGGGCTAAGACAGGTATCAAGTGAGAAGTCAGGCAACAAGATGGAGCCAGGAACCATGAGGGGCAGATGGAAGCAGAGGAAAGAAAACGAAGTGTCAGGCAGGCCGCCAGGAGCCCAGGGAGCTGAGGGAGCGAAGGGCCAGAGTGACGATGGATGGGGACAGAGCAAGCTACCCACAGTTGGATCAGGTAAACCAGGCAACCCAAGATTATTTCAGAACGGGGGATGGACTGTCTGTTAGCAAACAACCCAAGCCCTAGCAGGTGCACCTGGCCAGGGAGGAGGCATGAGATGATGAAGCAAAGCACACAGCCTGGCAGCAACAGCTGACAGTGGCAACATCGAATGTCTAGAGATTAGTCTCGTCTAAACACAACCAAAATGGAAAAGAAGTGCTTCAGCTCCTGATATTTTTCTTTTCAGAAGCTCAGTCTTTTAGGACTGTGAAGATGATGGTCTCTCCTGCCTATTTAAGGAGAGGCCATAAAGTTATTATCTCTGAGAGTTGTGAAGTGAATCTGTTTTCCAAGACCTTGAAAAGACATGAACATTCCAACAACCCTCATGAGACAGCACGGGGCACTAGATGGATACAAAGCAATGCTTCTGCAGTAGTAAGCCCTCTTAACAGATCTGCAGCTGAACCAACTCCCCAGCTTACCTGACCGTCCTCATGCAAAACTGACTGACTGATGCTTACAGTATCCGGGATGCTCACTGCCTCACTGCCTAGAGCTTACTGTCTAGAGCCTTAGTCTCCCCATTTAAAAAACGGAAATAGCAATAGTACCTGCCTGTATGGTTGTTATGAAGATGAAATAAACTAATATGTAAACAAAGCATTTCAAACAGTGTCAGGCACAGAGCAGACACCATAACCATTAGCCACACTGATTATCATTCTTAACCTAGTCCTCTGTTGGACTTTGGCTCCCACATTTTGAGTTGCATGCTTAGCAAGAATAAGATGTGCATACTCTCAGACTAGTTAATGTTGGCCTGGTGCAGTGCCTCATGCCTGTAATCTCAGCACTTTGGAAGGCTGAGGTGGGGGGATCACTTGAGTCCAAATCGGTTAATATCAATAGTATGTTTATTGTAATCATACCATTTACTTAAATATGTAATTCAATAAAACATGAGTGGGGAAGAAAGAGCTCTTCTTTCTATAAAAACTAAGTTGATTATTTTGGGTAGACGCAATAGAGCTTACTAAAAAATTGTTGTAAAATGTCATGGGAAAAAATTGAGAAAAATCTAGACGGCTTTTGGGGTCTGATTATTTTCATAAGTGTCTTTGTTTTTATTTGGAAGAAACAGAAATTGGGTGTCGTTTACAAGTGTGAAAAAAGCCCACAGCAAATGCTAATCTGCAGATTTGTACTCAAAAGAAGGCCCTCTCTAGAAAGACTGGCAAATGAATATATACATATATATGTTTTAATTGAAATAAAATGTTTAAGGGAGTTATCTGTTTTAATGGATCCTTGCATTAACTGAGTTTTTCAACAAAAAACAAATTACTTGGTCCCTAGGGCACTGAACCGTAATTTTTAAATTGTCATTATTATCAAGCAATAGGGGATCTGTCCAGCTTGGTCTCCATGTACATCGATGTCTTCGTTATTTTTCTCCTGCAAAATTCTCAGTGTCTGCACAAAGATTGCAAGAGATTCCTTGTACTGTGCACTGTTTGATGGTCATCAATTTCACTGACATAAAAGCTGAGCTACACTCTTCCAAAGC
Source organism: Symphalangus syndactylus (assembly GCF_028878055.3). NCBI lineage: Eukaryota > Metazoa > Chordata > Mammalia > Primates > Hylobatidae > Symphalangus > Symphalangus syndactylus. The sequence goes on from NC_072438.2 coordinate 33,552,915, forward strand.
CCAAGCCAGCCCCTTTTGAAAACCTGAGACATGCTGGCAAACTATCTTTACTCTTATCTGGACATAGGAGAGTGCCCTGGTTTATTACCGCAGAGCATCCGTAGCCTGAAAGAATCATCGATGTTGTGAAGCAGGCCTCGCTCAGAATTAAGAAATAGCTCCAGCTTGAAGTTTCTGTGATAGGAGAACTTAGAGCTTCAAATTGGCTGCCCCCATGCCCCGCAGAGTAACCATCATCTTACATCATCTTACATGTCACTTCTTTGGGGCCTGGTCTTCGGGGCCTGGTTTAAATTCTTTTATTTATTTATTTATTTATTTATTTATTTGGAGACAGAGTCTTGCTCTGTTGCCAGGCTGGAGTGCAGTGGTGCAATCTCAGTTCACTGCAACCTCTGCCTCCTGGGTTCAAGTGATTCTCCTGCCTCAGCCTCCTAAGTAGCTGGGACTACAGGCATGCACCACCATGCCCAGCTAATTTTTGTATTTTTAGTAGAGATGGGGTTTCACCATGTTGGCCAGATGGTCTCGATCTCTTGACCTCGTGATCCGTCTGCTTCGGCCTCCCAAAGTGCTGGGATTACAGGCATAAGCCACCACTCCCGGCGGGCCTGGTCTATATTCTGACCCCCTTGTTCTCCTCAAGCTACCTTATCCATTTCCTTCCTAGCACTCACCACGATTTGTAATTTTAAATTTATTTGTGAATTTGTTTTCTGTTTGTCTCCCCAGCTCAATATTTTAGCTCCATGAAGGCAGGGTCTGTATTCTCTGTGTTCATCATTTTATTTCCAGAGTTGAGTGCTGTGTCTGACATGTGACAGGTGCTCAGTAAACAGGTGTTGAATAAATTAATGAATTTAACACTATAGAGGCCTGAAGCTGTCACCTGTCATGGGATATTATTGACAGCCTTTCAAATATGCATTGCACTGCAATCCCGAGCACTTAATTCCTGATCTTCTCACACTATCCTTGTAGGACAACCGTCATTATGTTTATGTTACAGGAACAAATAAAAAGGAGGGGTAAGAGCCTTGCCTGGGAACACCTATAACCAGTAAACTGGAAATATCTGATGTTTAGTTCACTGGCTTGGCCCACTCTAAAAGTGGGGTTCCTGGCAGGGATGAGATTCCAAATACCTGACCACAGGAACCCCCAGGGGACTCTGGACAGCTCCCTCTGGGCCTAGCTTTACCTCTGCTTATTTCTCTGATGGGGAGGTCTCAGGAGTACAGGCAGAGCAGCTGGGGTGGTAGGGGGGCACTCCTGTGTCTGAGTACCGCTAGCTTTTTTGGTTTGTTTTGTTTCTTGTTTTGTTTTGTTGTCCGTTTGTTTTGTGGCAGGTTCTCACTCTGTCGCCCAGGCTGGAGTAAGTGGCACAGTCTTGGCTCTCTGCAACCTTCACCTCAGCCTCCCAAGTAGATGGGATTACAGGCACCCACCACCACGCCCAGCTAATTTTTGTATTTTTAGTAGAGTCGGGGTTTCACCATGTTGCCCAGCCTGGTCTCAAACTCCGGGACTTAAGTGATCCGCCTGCCTCAGCCTCCCAAAGTGCTGGGATTACAGGCATGAGCCACTGTGCCAGGCCAGAGTACTGTCAGTTTTACAAAGAAATTGTTTCAATGCTTCAACTGGGATGTAGAGTTGGTGTGTACTCCAAAATCAGTCTTGATCCCTTGATCCTTCTATGTTTATGCTGATTATGTCTTTACTTAAAATTTTAATATTTTGTTCATCATAGATTCTCTGCATTCATTTTGATCTTTAAAAACATCATATTAATATGTTACTTACCATGATTACTGCTGAGATAAACTTTGTGCCCCCTCCTCCCACCAAATTCATATGTCAAAGTCCAAATCTCCAGCACCTCAGATTGTGACCTTATTTGGAAATAGGGTCATCGCAGACATAAGTAGTTAAATTGAGGTGATACTGGAGTAGGGTGAGCCCCTAACCCAATATGACTGACATCTTTATAAAAAAGGGAAATTTGGACACAGACACACCCATGGGGAGGATACCATGTGAAGACTGAAGTGATACTTGCCACAAGCCAAGGAGCTACCAGAAGCCAGGAGAGACCGGGAGCAAATCTGTCCCTCGCACCTTCACAGGGAGCACGGCCCTGCCAGCCCTATGATCCTGGACCTCTGCCCTCTAAAACTGAGATAATACATTTTTGTTGTTTAAGCCACTTCGTTTTGGCACTTGGTTCTGGCAGCCACAGGAAACAAATGCAATCCCTGAGCTTTCTGGCACCCCCTAAAGTTTTAGGCTCACTTGCCTCACCCCGGCCCCAGCCCTGGATCATTCTGTGGCCACTCTGTCTCTCATTCATTCATATCAGCCTCTAGATCTCTGGGATTGAAGAGGAAAGGCAACTCTTACAAAGAAAATGAAAAGGAGCCTATGAAATTCAACCAGTTGTCGAAATTGTCCTGGAGCTGGACGTGGGTTTCAGGGGAGAGAGGGGAAGCTCTTATTTTAAACTTCATGTCCTGAAACAAAAACTTTTAATTTCTGGCCAGAGCCTACTTCACAGAACATGGAGATCTGATCTCCAAAGCAGACTCAGATCATCTGTTTCTCCAAAGACAGCTCCCAGGCTTCACTGTCCTTGAACTTTTCAGAGAAGATCCCCTAGCCACCTGTTATATAACAACACTCCTATGTGTTGAATGCCTCTGGCTGATCTGAATCTACCTGGGTGCTCTTGAAGACACGTACTCTCTCCCTAGGCCTCAGCCGCTATGTTTCAATGCAGCTATTAAGCCACCCGCACCCTCTCTTTGCAGGCTAATAACACTTCTTTAGCCTTTCTATAAAACTGTAATCCTTTAATCCAGCCATGAAAATAAGAACTGTTCAAGGTGCCCAGAGCCTAAAAGAAATCAGTAGGACTTAAATGAAAACAGGAATTTTTTCTTTTGTTTTTTTTTTTTTTTTAGTTTTTTAACGCAGATTCTGATTTAGAAGCTCTGGAGCAAAGCCCAAGATTCTGCATTTCTTTTTTTGTCTTTTCTTTCTTTCTTTTTTTTTTTTGTTAAGATAGAGTATCACTGTCACCTAGGCAGGAGTGCTGTGGTGGGATCTTGGCTTACTGCAACCTCCACTTCTCAGGTTCAAGCAATTCTCGTGCCTCAGCCTTAAGTAGCTGGGATTACAGGTGCGCACCACCATGACCGGCTCATTTTTTTATTTTTAGTAGAGATGGGGGTTTCCCTATGTTGGCCAGGCTGGTCTTGAACTCCTTGCCTCATGTGATTCACCCACCTTGGCTCCTGAAGTGCTGGGATTACAGGTGTGAACCACCTGTAAAATGCCGGGCCAGGAGTTTGTTTGTTTGTTTGTTTGTTTGTTTGTTTTAAGTAGCATATATGGCCCTCTATTTCTGTCTCTGCACCTCTTTGCTTCCCTTTCTTTAATAATCAGTACCCAAGAGAATTTGGGTTGTGTGGGATCCTGCATATCCCCAGCCTATTTGGAGAGGCAGCATTCTGCCTGCTGCAGTGAAATAACAGACTCAAGGAATAAACCACTCCTCATCCCAGACAAAGTGCCTAAAAGTCCTAATGCATTTTTAAAATTATACATGCAAAATTGGTAATTTTTATTTCTGATCTTTACACTTATTTTTTTATTTAAAGATGGAGCCTTGCTCTGTCACCAGGCTGGAGTGCAGTGGCGCCATCTCAGCTCACTGCAACCTCTGCCTCCCGGGTTCAAGCCATTCTTATGCCTCAGCCACCTGAGTAGCTGGGGTTACAGGCATGCGCCATCACGCTAGGCTAATTTTTGTATTTTTAGTAGAGATGGAGCTTTGCCATGTTGCCCAGGCTGGTCTCAAACTCATAGCCTCAAGTAATCCACCTGCCTTGGCCTCCCAAAGTGCTGGGATTACAGGCGTGAGCCAACACCCCTGGCCTACATTTGTTCTTAAGCCTTCAATTTCAGATGTTCTTCGACATATGATGGGATTACATCCTAATAAACTCATTGTAAGTTGAAGGTATCATTAGTACAAAATGCATTTATTACCCCAATAAACCCATTGTAAAGTCAAAAAATTGCAAAGCAAATCATCATTGGGCCAGGGACCACCTATATACATATATTATCTAGCTATTGCAAGGTATCCTGCATTCCTAATGAAGGTTGCCCCATGGTTCTGACACTATAAAACCCACTATTATACGTGGATGTAGAAGTAAATTAAAAAATTATGAAACACAGGCAGGAAACTCAGTTCTTAGTTTCTGTAACTCTTGTAGAGAATGGTTATATAAAGATGAAAAGTGACACCAATATCAATAGTTGCATACATTTGAAATCCAGATTATAAACATAAATATGAAGACTGTCTGCTTTTATGTCTTATATGAGGCCAAAGTTACCAACCATTCCCAATAAGCAACACTAATACTTTGATTTATTTTTCAGAATCCTTCATAGAAGATAATTTTCAAAGAAAATGAATTATAAAGTGCCATGAAAGGAAGAATTTACAATGAGATCTGGAAAGAGGACTAGTTTTTCTTGCTTAGAAAAAAAGGTTGTGGGGGAAACAGAAAGAGTTTGTGCATGGTAGGAAAAAAAAGTACAAAGGCTAGCTACAGGGCAGAGAATAATCCATGCTTGGAAAAGCTGAATGAGGAGATGTGGAATAACATTAGGGCTGAGGGCTAAAGTATGAAGATTCCTTAACCCGCATGCAGGCAAATTTTGAATAAAAAGAAAAATCGCACTTACCTAATGGTCTGATTGTGGTAGCTTTTCAAATCCTGTCCAATGCTAGTGGTTACTACTATCTATGATGGGAGGGATACACAAGAATCAGTTATGCCTCATCACCCTACATTACCTATACAGTCCTTTGTGTAAATTACTCATAATATGTGTTGGAGAGTCTTTTACCTGATCAGTTTCTGCAAAAATAAAATTAACAGTTTACTAGCCCCGTGCATATTTTAAGATTTCATACATTTAACTTCCCCAAATGTGACTTGATGTGGTTAAAAATATCTACAATGCAGTTTCCACCAAGTTTCAGATACTTCCAAACTCCAAGCCAAAGTCTCATTTGATGTATTTGTCCATAAAAGCTCATTGTGTAGAAAGACAAGGAAATATGTATGACACTACAAGGAGTGTTTAAAATCTTGCTCTGATTCCATCAGAGCCTTAGGGGGAAAACAAGATTGGTGTTGTATGTTCTTCACGCACTGCTGTTCCCACCTTCCTTTCCCTAAGCACTGGGAGTCATCATTCTCATTTTAACAGGGACACTATTTTTTGTCATGAATGCTGTTAGCTGTCTCTTATGGGCTCTTCTCATGTCTTGGACTCCAACATAAGCCTCTGGACTCAAGGTGCCCCTTACATTCTGCTAGTGCCACCACAGAGTAACTGTTAGGGCGCGTCTCAAAGATGTGACTACGACACTTGGTCTATGAAAGACAAACTAACCCACCAGAAACCAACCCAATTCAGCCATACAACATGTTGGTTCAGAAAAGAAAATGACTCATGCCAGTTGTTTGCCTAAAGCAACCATTTAGGTCACTTATACATTCAGTCCAGGCAGACTATGGTAGTCCCATCACAGAGGTGGATTTTGGGTGGGAAGCATTATGTGTTGTTTGGGACCTGTGTATATTAGACCAGATAGAATAGAAAGAAGGACAAATGGGCTAAAGTCTACACACACCAAAAAAAATTTTTTGCTCCCACTTAACTGGTCTTTCTAATTCTCTCCTGCTTTACTCAACTATGTACTCTGCCACTAAACTTATCTCCTCCATTAAAGGACTACTTTTAATCTTCTGCTCAAAAATCTTCTACGGTGCTTTGCAAGTTGATGTCTAAATTCCCTGATATCCAAGATTCTCTGCAATCTACTCCTAAATACATATTTTCCCTTCTATTAGCTTTCTATAGTCTACAAATTTCTATTCCAGTCAAACTAGTTTGTCTGCTAACCCCCAATAACATGCTGAAATACCCTCTTCTCCCTTCTCCATCTAAATCCTGTCCAACCAGAGAAATCTTTTCATGACACCTTCCCTAAGCATCCCAGCATAAAATGCCATCTCTCTTCTAGGAATCAATACAAATCATCTGGCAATTAATTATTTTTAAATTATCATTATTATTATTATTAATGAGACAGAGTCTCACTCTGTTGCCCAGGCTGGAGTGCAGTGGCGCCATCTCGGCTCACTGCAACCTCCGCCTCCTGGATTCAAACGAGTCTCCTGCTTCAGCCTCCCAAGTAGCTGGGATTGTAGGTACACACACCACGCCCAGTTACTTTTTGTTATTTTTATTAGAGATGGGGTTTCACCATGTTGGCCAGGCTGGTCTCCTGATCTCAGGTGACCCACCCTCAGCCTCCCAAAGTGCTGGCATTACAGGCATGAGCCACCGCACCCAGCTATCATCTGGCAACTAAGCTCGCTTTATGACAGTCCTTTACCTGCTTAATGTTACTTCCATAAATAGTCTACAAGCAACTCGAGCATAGTGCCTTGCATACAGTAGGTGCAAAATAAGATCTGTGAATCTGCACTGATGATTTGATACTTGTCTCAGGGACAACAGCACTGAGCTGACCTTCTCTGTAGAAGAAAGCATCAACCAAGCTATTATGGCCATCATAATTCTCACAGAGATAGGAAGCTAAAATGTGGACCACCGCTATGTCACCGAACATTTTTAAGTAAACAAACACACATACCAAGAATCCCAGCTAACAGTTTACAGACTCTTCTCAGGAAAGCAGCAAGGACTGATCTGATTTCTTTCTTTTCTCTTACAGAAAAAGGAAATGTGATCAACCTAAACACCAAGGGAAGACAGTGCATCATCTCATCCACAAGACTAACAAAATGTCTCTTCCAGTTTTGTTACAGGAAAAATCACAGATCAATAAGAACAGCTGATGAGAAAACACAGCAACCAGAAAAAGGTGGCAAACCTGCACTGTGTATATTGAGAAATAGAACTGTCTTCAATTAGAACAACAGATTTGCCATAATCCATAAAATTCATGTTATGAGAGTTTGAAGCAGTTATGAACAATGTTTTATACTACAAAGTAGATAAAGACCCTCCATCCCACCTGAATTATCACTTATGTGTGTTGGTTATTATGATCTGTTTAATGCCAAACATAAGCAATTGCTTCACTTGCCAAAAGCAGTCAAATCATTTCTTGGCTGAACTAACCAATCCATTTCCTTAAAAAAAAAAAGTTGTAGATCTGATAACACTATATAAACATGGCCAATATTGTTTTAACATTTATCTCCACAAAGCCTATCTCCCCAGGAGAAAAGGATTGAATTGCTCAGATCACTATGGCTATAGAGCTGCCTGTACGCTTTATTCATTCACCCTACGGTCAAAAGCAGCACTTTAAAAGTTAATTAAATGGGATGGGATTCTTATGATTTAAACTTCCATCTATAAAAGTTTGATTTAGCAAGTGTGCAGTTGTAATGAGTCTATCATTTACCACAAATTTGCTTTTGCAGATTTTGTTGCTCCCCGGCTTTATGGCAATGCTTAACTTTAAGCGAAATGCTCGTATGTCATGTGATGAAGCGTGCATACAGATACCTGGCCTCCGTTAAAAGAGATATCCAGTCGAAACCACTCCGTCAAAGGTATGATGAATTTAGTTTTTACAGCAAGGTCTTCCCCTTTGACAAGATGCATCTGAATATGCAAATAGCCTAAAAGGAAAATTCGAGCACATGAAAATGACCAAAAAATATCTAAGAGTGAATGAAATAGCTAGGCCTTTTCAACAATTGTCCTAAGAAGCTACAAGACTTCACAAAAACAAAGCAAAACCCAAACGTGCATTTATAAATACATTTCTTTGTAAATAAGACATTGGGTTTAAGCTTCTGGGAAAAGAAGTTAAGTTTGAAGCCCACATTTGAAAGCCATTGCTCTTGCTGGGCTGCCATGTTGACAGTACCTTCCTTATTCTAGACAGACATACCTGTCATTAGGCAGAGCATTAAAAAATTACAATATCATTTTAAAGGTTCTGTTTTATACTCACCCTCTTCCGTAAGAAATACAGAAGGTGTGCCGTACATCTCATTAGAGTCAACAAAGTACAGAATCCCACAGAGGTTGGCCTTGCAATAATGGAGTAAATAAAGCCACAGTGAAACAGTAAACCTATAAGAGTGAGCGGGAAAAAAATTCTGCAGATTGATATCATCCAAGAACAGGTAATTATGGTTAACAATGACCAAGTAAATTGCTTTCTTTCCAATGAAGGGATGAATTTGCCTTCGTGTTCATCATGGGAGATCAGCTTGCAAAGCTTGATTTTTGAAACAAAGGAGGTAGTTAAAGTAACTGCAAAAGACAGGAGTTAAGCTTTATTGTACAAAACTAGCAGACTTTCTACCTTGCACCAAAAACTGTGTTTCTCTGCCTCTTTGAGAATCTCACATGCCTGCTATTTGAATTCTTGATTAAGGCTTACAAAGTCAGACATAGATAAAAAAATCTGGATTTTAATAAGAGGTGATTGGATAAGAAGCTATTTTAATTTCTATGATTAAAAGAAAAAACATTATTAGAGCCTTTTGAGCAGTTTTGTTCCTTTCACAGATAAAAGCCATAAGGTAGAAAAATGTAATCATCTACAAATGGCATCACTATGTGATAATAGGGACACATATATGCTATTTTCATGCTCAGATTAGGTTATTCAGTATCACGGTCCTGGCTGACCAATACGGAACAATTAATCTAATTATCCCATTCCTGGACTGGGGCTATTTTAGTCGAAAAAAATATTGTACATCTGTGACTTGTGGAGTGAGGATAAAATACCGGTAGCCAACTTAACCAGGACATATTTAGCCAAGATATGTGATCCATCAATAATTCAGAAAAGACTTGCTGAGCATCCCTTGATACCGCACACAATGCTACTGATCAGTAGTTCAAAGATGAGGAAGTGGGAATGATTGCATTTTGTATGTGAAACATGGATCAAGGTCAAAATGAATGCATTGATTTCTCTTCATTTACCCCAGTAACCAATTTACAGTTTGGGTTAAAGTGACAGTGGCCCCAGGTTCTTTGCAGATACACACAAGTCCTTTTGGGTCTTTATAATCTGGCCTCAAAATCAGCGGTATGATATGCAAACAGATGGTGCCACACAGCTCCCTCCTGACCCACCCAGCTGAGCAAGCTCGTGAAGATAAGTTATTACAAGGAAGCTTAGCAAGAACATACGCTCGGTAAAGTGACTCAAGATCTTTCTACAGCCAGTAGCATGGGAAGAATTAAATCACTCTGCTAAATCCATCTGGTCTGAGGTGAACCAGGAACCATTTTCAGCATCTTCAATTCAGCAGAAGGAAAAAAAATACACATATCTGGGTCTTGCTGAAATCAATGGAGGAGATCAGAAGTTGTGAGATTTCAAACAGCTCGTCCAATCTTCCACGACAGAAAGGCAAAGCCAAGGCTGCAATCTGTGTTGGCTTTGGCTGGCTGCACCTGAGACCTCGTAGGGCCTCAGGCTTCAACACCTTGCTGTCTACTCATGTCATGTAAGGAGGCTAAGGCAAATTGAGGATTGTTAAATGCAAGAATAATTCAAGACTCATTTGAGGTTTTCAGGTCCACCAATTCTGTCTAAGCCACGGAGATCTCAACATTTTTGCAAAACACCTTACCAAGGTGTGTCCCCCTAAGGAGTTCTTCCACTAGCCTGCCCTGGTTCTCAAATAAAACAAGCACCGCCCGACCAGCTCCCTTCTGCTACCCATCCTTACACTGGGTAATCCATCCTCTGGCGTCGAGTGGCCTCCAGCTCTCGGTTCCGAAACCTCGGGAACTTCTTGACAATGCCTGTGTTTTCTCCACTGGAGGCATAAGGAAAGCCAAGCAGGGCAACCACATCTGCAAACAGCAAAATGGCTCCCTTTCAATTATATCCAGAAAAACATTCCTTCCCAAACCACACTCATCCTGAAAGCCTCTGCTGAGCTCCAGTCAAACATTTAAGTGAGATACCCTAAAAATATTAGCAAACATCTGTTGAATATGTGCCAAGCACCATGCTAAGCACTTTACAGAGACCATGTCAATTACTTTTCATAACAACTCTGTGAAGTAGATTCTATTATTAGTCCCATTCTACAGACGAAAAGCCCGAGGCTAAGTTTGCAAAGTTAATAAGTGATAGAACCACAATTCAGGTTCTGAACTCAGGCTTCTGTGTTCATAATCATTTCACATCCTGCCCTCTGAATGCTAAGAAAAGCATCTGAATTAGTGTTATAACAGTAGGTTAACACTTCTGTAGTTCTCACTATGGTCCTGACATTTCTGTAAACGTGCTACATAAATTTGTTCATTTCATTTTCATTATTATCCCCAGTCTACAGATGAGAAAACAGAGGCATGGTTGCCAAAATAGTAACTAATATTTAGTGTACACTGGCAATATGCTAAGCACAATACAGGGATAATCTCACTTCATTTCACAAAAAAACTATGAAATAGGTTCTTTTATTATCCCCATTTAACAGATTAAAAACTGAGCATCAGAGAGGGTTAAATAAGAGATGGAGCTGGAAGTCAAACTCAGGCTCTTTGGTTTCAGAATCCATACTCTTAAAATTGCAGTTTTTTTTTTCTTCTGTGCAAACTTTCCACAGTAAATTCAACATACTACCCTACATGAAAATTACTAACCATACACCTTAACATTGGAAAGTCTTCCATTTTGTTTCACAAACATGAAAGAATTCTTCTCTATAGCTCTAAAAAGCATAGGGATGTTCATAACAAATCTTAAAGGGAGAACTGAGTTATTTCATCTATACTTAATACCTACCACTTTCAAAAACCGTAAGTATGAATTTTTGGTTTTCCATATTATCCCCAACTAAAGAAAAGAGAATCCACTTAACTCAACCTAGGAATAAGAATACTTTTCTTGGTAGGGTGGGGTGGCTCACGCCTGTAATTCGAGCACTTTGGGAGGCCAAAGTGGGCGGATCACTTGAGGTCAGGAGTTCGAGACCAGCCTGGCCAACATGGTGAAACCCCATCTCTACCAAAAATACAGAAAAAAAATTAGCCAGGCATGGTAGTGTGTGCCTGTAATCCCAGCAACTAGGGAGGCTGAGGCAAGAGAATTGCTTGAAGCCAGGAGGTGGAGGTTGCTGTGAGCTGCAATGGCACCACTGTACTCCAAACTGGGCGACAGAGCAAGACTCTGTCTCAAAAAAAAAGGATACTTTTCTTCTGCTTAAAGTGCTCCTTAGTTTAGACATTCATGATTAAATGGTGGAAACAGTCTATTTTCCTGGGCCTCTTGGAGAGAGAAGAGTTGATTTATGTGCAATTCATCAAATATCAATATTGGCACAAATTATGGGGGCTTCAGCCTAGGATGCTGGACATCCCAGCTGTCATTTCCCAAAGGAAATAAAAAGTTTTTTTTATAGAGAGAGGTACCTCTGGGTTTACTACAATTTGGAAATCATAAGAGCAGTTTTTAGAATCTCAGGCCCTTGTGTATATATTTAATAGAATTAAATAAGCCAATTTCTCCCCAGTAGCCACAAATCTACATGCTTTGTTACAAGTAAAGATGCATTTGGAAATCCAAAAGAATGGAGTTACCAGTTTCAACAGAAGCACTTACAACCCTTTGTTTTTTCAATTTGAGCTCAATTTGGGCCCACTGGACTTGCTGGTCTATTACGGGGGTGGTGAGAGGGGTGAGAAATGGAAGTACTGCAAAGGTTTTCTTTGGAATCTGAAGGAAAAATTCACCAAGGAAGTTGACATCACCTCAACTTTGGTTTGGCTTCCCCTATGTTGAGTGGAGCAGAAGAGACCAGATGGCCACGTTAGACCCCTAGGAAGCCTTCTGCTGGTGATGGCTGTTGAGTGATTTAGTGTGCAGTGGAAACATTTGTCAAAACAAATGGGATTCAATTCTGCCCAACCTGACTCCAATTTAAAAAAGCTTCATAAAGGAGGTTTCTAAAGTGAAAAGAGTTAAAAGTGAATGACAACGAGCTCTCCCCTGTCCAAAGACCAAAATAAAGCAGGTCAAATGGGAGAACTTGCCGCAATAGATTATGAAGGAAAAAGCTCAGACCTAAAGATCTAAAATAATTTTACAAGAACACATACCATTTGTACCCAACAAAACCAAAGTAATGGTAGTTTTCTTTCAAATCTGTAGCTTCACTATGTGTATAATTTGGATTCCTAGTGCAGTTTGCCCTCAGTATAATACTGTCTTCCGATTACAATTAGAGGTAATGAACAAGAATGAATTTTGGAGCAGGAGAAGACTTTAAAATTCATCTGAATAACATATAGGATATGTTATTTATCATGATTAAATGGTGGAAACAGTCTATTTTCCTGGGCCTCTTGGAAAGAGAAGAGTTGATTTATGTGCAATTCATCAAATACCAATATTGGCACAAATTATGGGGGCTTCAGCCTAGGATGCTGGACATCCCAGCTGTCATTTCCCAAAGGAAATAAAAAGTTTCATAAATAACATATAGGATATATTATTTATCCTATATGTTATTTATCAGGATAACATATAGATCTATTGTCTAATAACTGATTATGGCTGCGTGCAATGCTATAATTGACTAGTGATGTCTTGTCATGGGCAGTGGAATGGGGAGCAACAGTACCATTGCCATCCACCACTAAATAATTTACAGGTAGGAAAACTTAGGTCCAAAGAGGTTTACTGCCTTGCCTCTAGAATGTACTCATTAAAGCAGGGGCCTTACTTATTCACTATTCCATCCCCAGAACCTAGAACAGTGCACAGTACTTGATAAAGACCCCATAAATATTTGATGAATGAATGAATGTAGGTGTGGCCAATTCAGGATTTGAACCTGTCTCCGTTCCTCCTAGTACTGTCCACAATTCTGTAATGTGCACTACACTGCGTAAGCCAAAGAATGACCTTTCTTCTTTCAAATCCTTTCCCCAAATTCATTTCTTTAGCTTATTTTGCATGAAGAGCTTAGGTTAAACAAACAAAAAAAGACATCATTCAGACATAAACATAGAATGCCAGGAAAACAGTTGATGTTTGGAATCCTTTGCTGTTTTGCTTGTATTATTTCCTCAAATTTTAGAGCAAGAGGAGGCAACAGATATTATATGGTGCAAACCCCTTCATTTGGAGTCAAGAAAAGTGTGAGGGTCTTATTGAAGATTTCATAGCTAGTAAGAAGCCCTAATGTGACTCAAACCTGGCCTCCCCACTGCAAACCAATGGGCTTTTCTTCTCACAAGTCCTCCCAGAGAGAACCTCGGCTGATATTCAGTGGGCATGACCTGTGCAGATATACTGGTTGCTAAAACACTGAAATATTTCTATTTTGGTTTGATAATTGATGTCACCTTGAACCTTCAAGGCCCCACCACCCACCCTGGCCCCTCCTTCAAGTTAGAGCCTGGCCCAGCAGCGGCCTCTGGAGCCGGCTTCAGCACTAAGGCTAGCATCCACTGGAGTTCACCGAGGCCCCCATCCCTCACTGGTTGTTAAATATTTTAAATCTCATCCCTGGATCAGGTGGGGTTAAGGGACGATTATGTAGCCCATTCTCTAGTTCAGCTGAGTGATCAGAACCCTGACACAGATCCCTTGCTCGGAAAAAGGTAACAGTTCCACATAACAAAGGTAACACTTCCATGTAACAAAACCCCACTCCAGATATGCTTCAAACACACAGCAATGAAGCCACCGAGATCATCAGGCCACACTTGGAGAAGCTGAAGATGGTCTCAATGCAAGGAATCACAATGACTACAAGTCTGTAAGCAAAATCTGCGGGGAAAGAAGCGAAGATTTCTCAACCTGGAGAAATAAAGCCAGAGCACAGGCAGCTCAATAATGCTTTCCAAACACAGGACATTCAAAAGCCAGTGGCCAATAAGGTGTTTAATTTTCTTTAAAGCCAAAGCCTGAGAATAAAAACTCGATTTTCTAGCAGATATGATTTAGGTCAGAACTTCCTCCAGAAAGGATACTAGGCAGTGAAGCAGGTTCCTAAGGAAGTCTGTGGAACATTCGATGGCAGGAATCTTAAGAATAAAACCAGTTCTACTCTTAGTAATTTATCGTCCAAACATGCTTATGAGTGTGCTCAGAGATACATGTACAAGGATGTTCAGTGAAGCCTTGTGGTTAAAAGCAACAGCATGATCATCAGCAAAAGATAGGTTAAATAAATTATGGTCTGTCAGGCGATGCAACGCTAAGGAGCTGTTGAAAAGAATGAGGTCGGCAGCATGTCCTGGTACAGAAAAATCTACTGTATTGTTAATGAGCGCAGGTCCGTTTCTAGAATCCTCTCATTTGTGCAGGAAGAAAACGGGACACAACTTAAACGCTTGTATGTGCAGAGAACATTTCTAGAAGGAGACACAAAAAACTGTTGCTAATGAATTTACTTCTGGGAAAAGGACCAGAAGATTCGAGGGGGAGGGGCGTGGAAACTTACTCGTTCCCCTAAACCTTTTCACGCTATTTAAATTTTTGTTATTGTTACCGTGTACACGTATTACTTTTTCGTCTATGAGAGAAAAGAACAAAAGCTCTGAGCACTTCTGGGCAGTTACATAGAAGGAGCCAGCTACATCCCAAGGCCTCCCCACCCTCGGCCTCCGAGGCTGCCCAATCCGCTTCGAAGACACAAAGTCCAGTGGGTGAAGAAAACAGGATGATTCACATCGATAAAAATTCAACTTTAAAAAAAGTATTCTTTCTAATTTAGAACCTGGGTTAGGACTGTATTAGCATATTTCAGAGAGGCGGCATAGCAAAGTCAAAAGAATCAGGAAGTCTGGACTCCAGTTAAACAAACTCCCTGAGCCTCGGTTTTCCTCTTTGTTAAAGAAAGGTTGAGAATAACACTGTCTTTCCCATGGTACTATTATGAGGATTAAATGAGACAATGTGCGTGAAAAAAGTGTTTTGAAAATCATAAAGGGCAATGCAGATGCTAGGCATTAATTAGTGTTATTACTGAAAAAGTCAGACTACCATGATTAACTGGAAAAAAAGGAACTAGGTCTGCTTTTTTTAATGCCAAATATATAGTTTATAACTACTAAAAGTACTATCATGACATTGATTTGAATAGTCCTGCTGCATAAACCATTTTTTTCACAAAGACAAGTCAAGGCTCATTCCAACACTTGACTTAACTTTCAATCATTTTGTTGTAATGAAATTTTGTTATAAAAAAATCATACTTCCAGTCCATTGGATCTGAAGATGAGAATGCATTTTTGAAAGAAAAACAGTGGAGAAGAAGAAAACTGCCATGTTGCCCCAGAGTTTCTTATTTAAGAGGGAAGATCAGAGAAACGTTCATAAAGCTAAACATTAGGGCATTTAAGAACCTTCCAAGAGTGTTCCTAACCTGCTTACCTAGTCTTACTTCTTGAATTGCCCATCTCACATCTGAGATTGTATCTTGGAAAATAAACCACAGCAAGTGTGCTGTTGTCCACATTCCCACTCCATGGCAGACAGTAACTGATGGACATGGCACTCTTTCTCAGTATGTGCAGACTCATCCTCAGAATCCTACTCAACACCATGCTCTAGGCAGCCACCCCCAATCAACACAAGCTAGCCTGTGAGATGAAGCCTTGTTGCCATCTTTCCCGTCAAGCAACAAAGGCTTGTCACCATTTCCCGATCAAGAATTTTCTCCTTGGTGTGCCACAGCTTATGCCTTCCCCTCTGCCTGAAAGCTCAATGTCCTTCCTTCATTCCTTTTTTTTTTTCCTTCTTCTTTTTTTTTGAGACAGAGTCTTGCTCTGTCGCCCAGGCTGGAGTGCAGTGGCACCATTTTGGCTCACTGTACCCTCCACCTCCTGAATTCAAGCAATTCTCCCACCTCAGCCCCCCGAGTAGCTGGGACTACAGATGCACGCCACCATGCCTGGCTAATTTTCTGTATTTTTAGTAGAGATGGGATTTCACCATGTTGGCTAGGCTGGTCTCTAACTCCTGGCCTCAAGTGATCTGCCTGCCTCAGCCTCCCAAAGTGGTGGGATTACAGGCGTGAGCCACTGCACCCAGCCCCTCCTTTTTGATCCATGAAAACTCTACTCATCCTTCAAGTCTCTGTCAAAATGTCACCTCCTCTGTGAAGAAGCCACACAAAGTGCTTAACACATACAGATTGTCAGGAACTTTTTTTCAGTGAATGAATGACTTAAAATAAATAGCTTCAGGACATCACCTGGTAGTTTAGCCTAATGAATAAGTGTGGGGTTTGGGAACCAAACTACCCAGGTTCAAACTCCAGCATCTTCCTTAATAGCTGTGCAAACTTAGACAAGCTACTTTATCTCTCTGAGTCAGTTTTTTGTTTTCTCCTTGGTAAATATCACAGTGGAATATTGGGCAAATTAAATTAAATAACAATGGCCCAGGCGCTGTAGTTCACCCAGCACTTTGTAATCCCAGCACTTTGGGGGCCGATGCAGGCAGATCACTTGAGGACAGGAGGTTAAGACAAGCCTGGCCAACACAGCAAAACACCATCTCTACTGAAAATACAAAAATTAGCTGGGTGTGGTGGCACGTGTCTGTAACACCAGCTACTCAGGAGGCTGAGGCAAGAGAATCGCATGAACCTGGGAGGCAGAGGGTGCAGTGAGCTGAGATCACGCCACTGCACTCCCACCTGGGTGACAGAGCAAGACCCTGTCAAAAAAATTAGATAACCACGTAAACCACATAAAGCACTTTGACAGTGCCTGGTGCATAGCAAATGCTCAGCAGCAGTAAGTGACTGTAACTATTGGTAGCCATGTTAAAGAGGGTGGCTTTGTCCTCATCTTTGAGCCTCCACATTCAGAAAAGAAATTGATACATAGTAGGTGCTCAGTCAATCTTTGTTTAATTGAATGAATCATGATACGTGTCATAGGAGCGGTACCAACACAGCATTCTGATGGCCAGCATTTATGAAGTTAATTTCTGGTTGTGGAAATTAAAAAAAAAAAACAAAACTCAACAAAACTTCAGGGTGGGGGCTAGAAAAGTGTTAGAAATTTGAGCCGGCTGTTGAAATAGGGGCATGATTTTGCCAAGCAGATATGGAAAGTGGCAGTGGGGGGAGGTGTTGCTTCGTGGGCTGGGGGAGTCGGGGCGGAACAGGAGCTATTCTAGGGAAAAGAAACTGCTTTAGCAAAGACATAGGGGTGGGAAATCAAAGACTTAAACCACAAAGGGGAAGCTGAGCTTACCTGTGGCTGCAGAGGAGAATCCCTGAACAGGAGAAGGCTGCAACCTTAACTAGCAGCATCCCCGGTGGGTTTGTCTGGGAAGCTGTGGAGTGTGTGCAGTGGCCCTAGGGAAGGAGCACCGCCACCCCCACCCCCACACACTCCCTCATGTGGCAACACAGCCCTGCAAGAGTATCAGTGTGTGACGTTCACAAACTGTCCTTCCCCCTTGGTTAAGAGCATTCATTCAATCAACAAATAGTGACGAGTGCAGGGCCCTATGCTGAGCATCAGAACAAAGCAAACAAGTCCCCTGGCCTCGTGGAGCTTGTGCTCCAGTGTGGGCCAGGCAATAGACACGGAGGCAACTAAAGATACTTACTGAAACTGTCCAGTGGTGATCAGGCCAGGAAGAAAAATTAAGGTGGACAATGACAGGCAGGGCGGTGGGGGTGGGCCTGCTGTCTTAGATAAGGAGATGGCATTAGAGCAGAGGGGTAGGTGAGGTAAGGAAGTGGCCATGTGGTGATCTGGGAGAAGAGCATCTTAGGTGGAGGGAGCAGTCACACACATCCCAAAGTGAGAATGAACTCGGTATGCTCCAGGAGAAGCAAGCGGGCCCCGGTGGCTGGAAGCAGTGGGGAAGGGTGTGTATGGTGGGACGCGAGCTGCAAGGGGACAGGGACAGATTCCCACAGAGTAAGAGGCATGGGTTGATCTTAACTGGGATCAGTGGGTAATGGGAGGAACTGGGGGGTTTAATCAGGCAGTGACGCGATCAGCTTGCACTGGCTGCTGGTGGGGGTTCAGGAGGGTATGACGGGCAAAACTGGGTGGCCACTTGCAGGCAGTGCCAGGAGTCCAGACAGGAGGATGATGGCTTAGACCAGGACGACGGCACTCCACGTGGTGAGAAATGCAAGAAGGGACTGAATATGTGACACATACGGTCAGCACTAGGTGACTCTCAAAATAGAATATGACAGGAAGAGAAGTCCAGGTGGGCCCCCAGGTCTGGGGCCCAAGTCACCGGCCTGCATGGCTGATTGCTTTCTTTCTGTGACTCCAGAGTGAGTCAGGCACACACGTGATTTGGGAGGGACAACAGAAATGCCCAGTCCCCTCCCTCAAGGAAATAAGCCACACTAGGTAGATCCACAGTCTGCCTATGGCTACGTATGCCCCCCACACCCAGGATGCAACAGCAACAGGTGCACCAGGGGGCGCGTGGACTAGTCGTGGCACACACCTGTTCCCAATGGCTACCGACTTCTCATCTGGGTTAGGTTTTCCCTGCAGGGCTGGGTAAATGTCTGCTGCATCTCCACCAAAAATCAGTCTCATGGCCTGGCCAGGTCTGGCCTGGCAAAGGAGATAAGCTGCTGAGAGCTGTGTCTGGACATACGCGGCCCTCGCCTCGGTAGCCTCGGCAAAGCCAGTGGTGGGGGCCCTCCAAGCACACTTCCAGAACACCCGGGCACAGGGACTTTGACTCTTTTTATACATGAAAAGGAAAATGAAAGCAAGTCAGGGAGTACTTCAGTTCAGAGACAGGGCCATCGTAGGACACCAGGCACTTGACACAGAAAACCTTCCCTGAAACCCCACATCAGGGCTGGCTGAGACAGGGACCATATATGACAGGCCCCCTGTGGCTCAGCTCGGAGCCTCACTAATGCCATCTTGTTCTGACTTGATTCTTGTTCATTAAGAAGCCCCTGCTAAGAACAAACCAGAGGCCTGGCCCCCTTCCATCCCCACAGCCCAGATCCGGAACAAAGGTCATGGATGTTTTCCATGGGACTGCTGCAGACGCTTTTGTGATCTGTCTTTTGGAGAAGGAGGAATGTGCGCCCCTTTTTCGGTAAACAAATCACAGCCTTGTGATCAGAGGGTGCGTGGAGCTCCCCACCATTTTCAGTGACTTTAACACTTGGGAAAGGGTTTTCTCTGCATTATGGTTTAATTCTCACTCCTAAGGTAATGCTCTGAAGCAGGTGAGGAGAAAAATCCCACTGTGCTGTTCCTAAGCCTTGTGAATATGAGAAGAAACAACAAAAGAAGGAAAAGACGTTTCACATTTTAAGGGCATATTCAGGCGCCCTAAGAACTGAGCCAGTTCGTTAAATGATTTCATTTGGAAACTTCCAGCTTGCAATTCAGTCATTCTTCAATGAGAAGTACATGATTTGTCAAATATGAAATGGAATCATTAATCCCTGACAAAGTCGGAGGTACAGCAAATTGTGGCTGTGTGTGCCCCATGCTCTCTTTCCCTTAACAAATTAGATGGCCCTGTGGAAGGTATTCCAGACAGATGCCTGCATGGGGCTCTGCCTGGAAGAGGGAGGCACACTGATCATCAAAATGATTGACTTGACTACTTTCAGACACTTAACTACCCATCCCACCCTCCCCGCTATGTGCACACACACAGAAAGGGAATTTGCTTTCATCTTCTAGATATCTTTTCATTTAAAGCACTGCACAAATGCAGAATAAGCCAGATAGACAAGGCTATTAAAATGTAGGTTAAAATTGTATAGATCTACACAAACACAGGACCCCCTGTAAAAAGTGGTAAAATCTGAGTAAGGTCTGGAGTCCGGTTAACAGTATTAGATCGGCATTACTTCCCCAATTTTGATTTTGCACTGTAGTTATGGAAAATGAGGAAGCGGGGGTGAGGATACACAGGGACCCTGTACCCTTTGCAACTTTCTGTGAATCTATAATTATTTCAAAATAGTTTTAATCCAGCACTTTGGAAGGCCAAGGTGGGAGGATTGTTTAAGCCTGGGAGTTCAAGACCAGCCTGGGCAACATAGGAAGACCCCATCTCTACAAAAAAATAAACAAATAAACTGGGTGTGGTGGTGCATGCCTATGGTCCCCGCTACTCAGGAGGCTGAGGTGGGAGGATTGCTTGAGTCCAGGATGTTGAGGCTATAGTGAGTTATGATCATGCCACTGCACTCCAGCTTGGGTAATAGAGTGAAACCCTGTCTCAAAACAAGAAAAAGTTTTGAAAAATGTCAAATGTGCCAGTTCTAGGGTAAGTGGCCTCTGACCAACTATCATGTATGGTGACACAGGTCCTTTCAGTTTTCATTATATGCAGAGCTGTTTTGGGACAGTACCAAGAAATCGCCATAGTCATTATTTCCCCCAAAGATAGCCCAACAGAAATCACATCCTAGAGGTGACAAGAAGTTGATCACTAAAGGAAAAACTTAGAGTGCATGTCCTCAAGTCACCTTGTCCCAAACCCATCCTGTTGATGAAATGTCAGGCACTTCCTGTGGAAGGGTCTGTTGCCACAAACCCATGGATGTCCTCTGCCTGCCAAGCCTGGCTGGGGGTGGGGTCACGGGAACCATAGCAATCCTAAGTCCAACCAGCTCTGTCCCTGGCCCACAGGTTCTCAAGTTTTAGGGTGCATCAGAGTCGTGAGGAAGGTGTTTAAAATGCCGATTCCAAGCCTTCCCCCACCCCCGCAGATCCTAAGTAGATGAAGGACGGGGCCTAGGAATTTGCATTTGCAACAAGCATTTGTGATTCTGTCACAGGTGGTCCTAGGGCCACAGTTGAGGAAACAACTGGGAGCATGCGTGGGGAGGGCTCCCCACTGAGGGGGCAGAAGAAGAGCTGGCAGGCACTGGGCATCCACAGAGCAAGGCGCTCCTTGCACCAATGGAGAGAACTTCAGAGTGCCGCCTCTCAGCACATGCATGAGATCTCCAGCCCCAGGGCTTAAGGGAGGCTGCAGAAGGGCCTGGAGCCTCCAGGATTGGTCCTGCTGAGGCTGTGACCATGTGCCATTTAGGATAAAATGCAGGGTGTGGACTCTGTCATCATTACAGCTTCTCACTGAGTGCTGATGATGTGCTGAGCAATCACATCTCATTTAGTCCTCACAGCACTGCTCTGAAGGAACTGTTTTATTATCCCCATTTTACAGATAGGAAAACTGAGGCTCAGAGACTTCCAAGGTTACAAAGATAGAAAGTGGCAGGGCAGGAATCAGGCCCAGCCAGAGGTTACCATTCTGTGGTACAACCTCCCTTTCTGTCGGAAGGGTTCCTTTAGGTTCTTATCTCCTCCAGGATAAAACACTCTGCTTAAAAATAATAGAGGCCCGGGCATGGTGGCTCACACCTGTAATTCCAGCACTTTGGGAGGCTGAGGCAGGCAGATCGCCTGAGGTCAGGAGTTTGAGACCAGCCTGGCCAACATGGTGAAACCCCATCTCTACTAAAATGCAAAAATTAGCCTGGCATGGTGGCAGCCGCCTGTAATCCCAGCTACTCGGGAGGCTGAGGCAGGAGAATTGCTTGAACCTGGGAGGCGGAGGTTGCAGTGAGCCGAGCGAGATCTCACCACTGCACTCCAGCCTGGGCAACACAACAAAACTCCATCTCAGAAAAAAAAAAAAAAAGAGGAAACTTTAGCAGGCTTGTTGGGAGGGGAGTGGGAAGATTTTCCCAATCCTTGTTTCGGTGGCATGAATACTCCTTTCCAGCTTAAAGTAGATCTAACCCTCTCAGAGTCCACCTTCCTCAGCTCCTCTATTCTGTTCTTTCATCTTTGGTCCTGCTCTCTCCTAATCTTTCTCCTCTCTTCCCCTTTTAATTTTTGTCCTTTTGTCTTTAAACTCCAAAGTTACAGACTCATTGTGTCCTTCCATTTTCCCTGTATCCCCCGTCGCTAATAGAAGAATTTTCTCCTGCCATTCGATCATGATACAGGCTATCTGAAAAAGTGAGAATTAGGTTCCTAGCAAGACAATGACCTACCATTTTCCAGAGGACATTGTGGAATCCTGTTTGCCTGAAGGTTCCAAATATAACCCATGTTCCACTCAAGGCACACTTGATGATCTTTGAAAGGGCGTTCAAAAGGCGGGATGGTCTGCAGGAGGGTATAATTCTTTGCTACAGCATGGAGCAAGTTTTCCTCCCATTTAACATTCCAGTCTCCACCACTGTATTTGTGAGTAATCCAGGCGCGTACTATCACTGCAGATACAGAGATGGAATGTCTGATGAAATAATCATCTCTGTAAACCATAATGCTTGGAAATTTCACATGTACTATTTGTGTCCTGCTGGTGTGAAGATGTTTCTCATTCTTCCACCTTTTTTTGTACACGGGAATGCTACTTCTGGACTCAGATGAAACAACTGCTTCCAAATTGACAACACAAGGCTGAGAGCATAAATACTCAACCGAGACTTCAGAAACGTTGCGAACATTTCCTTCAAAGACAGTAAAATAAATAAAGTCTTTGTAAGCCACGCTCTGCTCAGCTTTGCGTATCACTGACGTCGTCAGGGAAGTCTGCCTACCCAAAGACGGTACAACATTCTGAAAAAAAGAAAAAGAAAGTAAGAAATACAGAAAGTTTAAAAATCCTCATCATAACAGATATGTGAATCATTATTTTCCTGGGATAAAAAATATCAATCTACATAAAGCAATGAAGGAATGCGGGAGATAAAAGATGTCAAAACCACTACTGAAGAATTGGAGAAAAAGCAACACACAAATACAAAGGAAGATGAGGCCACACTGAACTCTCTCCGCAGACCCAGTAACATCTGCTGATCAAAATGTGACTGTCACATCTATGTGGCAATAATTCCAGAGCTGGTTTTCAAACGCAGAAGTTGGTTCACAACAAATCCAGTAGCAACGGAACCTGCCTTAGAATAAAACAGAGACAATGCAGCTTCAGACATTTTCAAACTATTGTCCTGACTTTAAATGGTGGGTCAGACACTACCAAATCAAAGGGTGGCAGAAAAGTGCAAAGTGCACCCTCGAGGGAACATAACAGGGATGCCAACCTGGCCCCTTTTTCTCCCATAAGTTTGAAACCAGGGCAAGTCTGCATGATATATGGACAGGTGAGAGGCTTCTATTGCTCCCGGTCACACACAAGCAAGCTCAGATGATGGGCTGTGTTGTCTGATTCTTTCACCACAGACGATGCTACATGCACCAAGAAAGATTTTAGCTGAATATTTACCTGGTCATGAAATCAAGGCAAGGTTTTGGGCATGAGGTGCTGATATATGAATGCTAAGAGCTCTCCTAAATATGACTGTGTGATTCAGGTATCCAAAACACTATAGAAAAAGGTCACTTTGGACCACTGCATATCCATTAGGGTGGCTATTATTACACACACACACAGAGAAAAAATAACAAGTGTTGGTGAAGATGTGGAGAAACTGGAACCCTCATGCACCCTTAGTGAGAATGTAAAATGGTGTGGCTACTATGGAAAATAGTATAGCAGTTCCTCAAATAAATTAAACATAGAATTATCATATGATCAGGCCGGGCGTGGTGGTTCATGCCTGTAATCCCATAACTTTGGGAGGCCGAGGTGGGTGGATCACCTGAGGTCAGGAGTTCAAGACCAGCCTGGTCAACATGGTGAAACCCTGTCTTTACTAATAATACAAAAATCAGCTGGGTGTGGTGGTGCACACCTGTAATTCCAGCTACTTGGGAGGCTGAGGCAGGAGAATCGCTTGAACCTGGGAGGTGGAGGTTGCAGTGAGCCAAGATCATGCCACTGCACTCCACTCTGGGCAACAGAGCGAGACTCCATCTCAAAAAAGAATTATGGTATGATCAGATCCAGCAATTCCACTTCTGGATATACACCCCAAAAATCTAAAGCAAGGACTTGAAGAGATATTTGTACACCCATGTTCATAACAG
The DNA here is from genome assembly GCF_028878055.3 of Symphalangus syndactylus. Classification (NCBI taxonomy): domain Eukaryota; kingdom Metazoa; phylum Chordata; class Mammalia; order Primates; family Hylobatidae; genus Symphalangus; species Symphalangus syndactylus. The sequence goes on from NC_072438.2 coordinate 33,576,960, forward strand.
CATTACTCACGCTAGCCAAAAGCAACCCCAAGGGTCCATCCATGGATGAATGGGTAGAAAAAATGTGGTATATACATGGGATGGAATATTATTCAGCCCATAAAAGGGAATGAAATTCTGATATATGCTGCAAAATGGATGAACTTTGAGGACATGATGCTAAGTAAAACAAGCTAGACCCAAAAGAACAGATATTATATCATCCACCTACATGAAGTACCTAGAGTGGTCAAACTCACAGAGACAGAAGGTAGAATAGAGGTTACCAGGGTCTAAGGGAAGAGGGGATTGAGGAGTTAGGATTTAATGAGTCGAGTTTCAGTTTGGGACAATGAAATAGTGAGACAGAAAGTGGTGCTGGTTGCACAACAATGGGAATGTCCTTAACACTACTGAGCTGTGCACTTAAAAATGATTAAAATGGTACATTTTAATGCATGCACATTTTTACCACAATTTAAAAGAAAAAAGTCACTTTGGTCTCCTCCGAGGAAAGAAATAAGGACTCCTTATTTCAGTTCTGACTTAGAGCTGTGGGAGAGGCAAAGATGGACAAGACATGAAATGGTATCAGGGAATCGTGTCTATAAATAATGGCAATACAGGTGAAACGTGGTCAGTGTTCCCATCAAACTGTAAACAAGCCCAAGGGTGCATAGCACTGAGAGAGAATAATTCTAACTGGAAGGTCTGGGATAGGCTTTTAATCTCAGTTTGGCTTTGAGGGATGAAGAGAAGTTCTTCAGGCAGAGAGACAAGGGAAAGGCACTGCAAGGGGTGTGAACAGCATAAGCCAGGCAAGAGGCAGGGGAATGCAGGTATACTTGGGGAATAGCAAGCAGCTATGTGGACACGCAGGTATGAGGTTGAAAAGAAAAGTAGAGTTTGGCCCTGGAGAACATTTGAGTCCCAGCCCAAGGAGTTGTGAACTTTTATTCTACTGACAGCAAAGAATCAACAAAGGTTTCTGTACAAGGAGGTAGTGTCTCCCTTTTAAAGCAACTGATAGTCAATGTCAATTAGAAACAAGGCTAACAATTCATACAAAAATGAGCAAACGACACAGTTAATCAACAAGTAAATGCTCATTCATAGTAAGATAAATGCAAACTGAAACTGCACTGAGATACCATTTTTTCCCTACTAGATTTGCAAAGATCAAAAAGTCAGATAACACATTGTACTGACCAGAGTGTAGGAAGCATGCCCTCTTATGTATTGCTGGTGGCAGTAATCTCTAATCTCTATGAGGCCAATCAAGTAATAGCTACTACAATTATAAATGCACTCACCCTCTGGACCAGTAATTTCACTTGTAGGAGTTTAACCTACAAATACACTCAAAGATGTGCAAAATGATGTTTGTGTATATTTTCACTACAGTACAGTCTGTAATTGCAGGAGATAGGGAGCCTAAACCCATCAAGAGGGAGCTGGTTAAATAAAAATAGTACATCCACTCGTAGAGTACCATACAGCTATTAAAAGGAGGAAGCTCTTCGCGTACAGACAATGGAATGATCTCAAAGCGTTTTCTGTCTGTTTTTTGTTTGTTTGTTTTTGAATTTTCAGGGTTTTCTTTTTCTTTTCTTTTCTTTTCTTTTTTTTTTTTTGAGATGGAGTCTCACTCTGTCACCCAGGCTGGAGTGCAGTGATGCAATCTTGGCTCACTGCAACCTCCACCTCCCAGGTTCAAGTGATTCTCCTGCCTCAGCCTCCTGAGTAGCTGGGATTACAGGCACCTGCCACCACACCCGGCTGTTTTGTATTTTTAGTAGAGATGGGGTTTCACCATGTTGGCCAGGCTGATCTCTAACTCCTGACCTCAGGTAATCCACCCGCCTCAGCCTCCCAAAGTGCTGGGATTACAAGCATGAGCCACCGTGCCCAGCCCAGGTTTTGAAATTCCAGGTTTGTTGGAATATAATTCACACCACACAATTCACACAGTGAAAGTGTAAGTTGCAACGTTTTCTAGTAGATTTACCGAGTTAGTCAACAATCAATCATTACAACAATCAATTTTCAAACATTTCATCGCCCCAAAATGAAACCCAGTACCCACTGGCAGTCACTTCCCATTTTTTTGCTTGCTTTTTAAAAACAGATTCAGAAATACCATTTGGATTATACACACACCACACACACACACATATATATGTACATGTGCATATTCACTTGAATACACATATCACTGGTTGCTTACACGGATAAGAATGAGGTGACCAGGAGACAGAATAAGAGAGAAAGATGCACTGTATATCCTTCCCTAACTTTTGAATTGTGTACTACACAATTTTTTTTTTTTTTTTTTTAAGTAGGTGAGGAGAAAGCAACTGTCCTAAAAGGTCAAAGTGGGCCGGGCATGGTGGCTCACGCCTGTAATCCCAGCACTTTGGGAGGCCAAGGTGGGCGGTTCACGAAGTCAAGAGATCGAGATCATCCTGGCCAACATGGTGAAACCCCATCTCTACTAAAAATACAAATATTAGCTGGGCGTGGTGGCACGTGTCTGTAGTCCCAGCTACTCGGGAGGCTGAGGGAGGAGAATCGCTTGAACCCGGGAGGCAGAGGTTGCAGTGGGCCGATATCGTGCCACTGCAGTCCAGCCTGGCAACAGAGTGAGACTCCATCTCAAAAAAAAAAAAGGTCACAGTGGAAACTATGTCTTCTGCAAATGGCAGAGAGAATAGGAGAAGGGCTGGCGACTTCTTTTGACCAGTCATGGGAAACCTGTGGGAAGAGATATATAAATAAGGGGGTACAGTGCAAACTCTCCATGCCACCCCCCCCCCAGGAGAGGTTTAATTGTTTTATGTTCTCGTTTATGCTGCCAGATTACAGGGAGGAAACACATATAAAAACCATCTCATAATTAGAAGCAGAGAATGTTGCAATGGATGAGTCTGGTGACAAGCCAGTCTACTCTCTTATTCTGCAGATGAGAAAATGACAATCAAGAGGTGACATTCTCCAACACCACCCAGCTGGTGGGTGAGCAAAGGCAAGCCCAGAAACCTGGCTCCTTTCCTAGCCACCCACCCACTCCCACCTTCCCCACGCCATAGCAAATGATATCAATGGTGACTAATGGTCACCATTCCATGGCTGCCTGGAAACTCTAGACTAAATTCTGCTTCCACGTGGATAGGGATGCACCCAGCATTTGTCCATAAGTGCTGGTTTATTAATTCAGCCAGATATGCCAAGATGTCGCCCCCATTCTCAAGATGCAAATCACGGTGTTAAGTCCACAACAGAGTTTCACCCAAGGCCAGGGATCGCTGGTGCTGGTGGAAGCCAAACCAGCCAATGGGTGGCCAACACGCCTTATTCCAAAGCAATGCCCCGAATGTTTCCCTCACTAATTCCACAAATAAGTCAAATGTCAAATAAGACATTTGCTTATTTAGTGAGACAAAAGGCAGCCCAGCGCCCAGAACATGCAGACGTGTATTAAATATCACACTTTGTTCTTTCCCAAAGAATGACTTAAAACCTCTTCCTCATTCTTTTCATGTATACCTTAAAAACTCACCCAGGTTCAGCTCTCCCACTTTGATAATTTTTTGAGTAGGGATGGGGGGGGGTGTCAGATTTTAAATGCTGATGCTAGGATCTCCAGTGAAAACCTCTTTTAAAAAGAATGCCGGGGGAATGACCATTTGATTTTACTAGAAAAGTGCAGTTCATAATAACCATGTTCATCATTTTACATCTTACTGCTAAAAATGCACCAGTCCACTTTTCTTCATTAATTAGCGCAGCACCCTGGGCATGGTTTCAGTTTTGTTTGATGGTCCATGCTTATAACATTGTGGATAATGGAGATATATACAAGCCAGGTGTTGTGGCTCATGCTGGTAATCCCAGTGCTTTGGGACGCCAAGGCAGGAGGATCACTTGAGCCTCAAAATTCAAGGTTACAGTGAGCTATGATAGTGCCAATGCACTCCAGCCTGAGCAATAGAGTAAGGCCCTGTCCCCCCAAAAATAAAAATAAAAATAAGAAGGCATATACACATTTCACCGTGTACTCTCCACAGAGCCATCCCTTCAAATTCTGTTTCAAAAAAACTCTCCATATACTCATATGAAGATTATTTCATTTTCACCTGTTTCAAAGTCTCAGGTGCAGTGAAAGTTACCCCAAGGTATATAGGTGCTAGACATACGTTATCCAACATGGTAGTCACAAGTCATATTAAGCACTTGTAATGTGACTGGTCCGATTTGAGATGCGCTGTAAGTGTAAAATATTCATTGAATTTCAAAGCCTTCGTATAAAAAAAGGGCTGCAAAATATCTCGTTAATAATTTTTATATTAATTGTATGTTGACATGACAATATTTGGACACACTGAGTTAAATAAAATATATTAATATTCATTATGCCTGGTCTTCTTACTTTTTTTTTTTTTTGAGATGGAGTCTCACTCTGTCGCCCAGGCTGGAGTGTAATGGGGCAATCTCGGTTCATTGCAACCTCCGCCTCCCGGGTTCTAGCGATTCTCCTGCCTCAGCCTCCTGAGCAGCTGAGATCACAGGCATGTGCCACCACGCCCAGCTAATTTTTGTATTTTCAGTAGAAACAGGGTTTTGCCATGTTGGCCAGACTGGTCTCGAACTCCTGACCTCAGGTGATCCACCTGCCTCGGCCTCCCAAAGTGCTAGGATTACAGGCGTGAGCCACTGCCCCCGGCCTTTCTTTACTTTTTTAACATAGCTACTAGAGAATTTAAAATTGTATATGTGGCTTGAAATTTGTAGTTCACATTGTATTTCAACTGGATGGTGCTATTCTAAATTTGAGGTCAGCTGACTTTCTTGGAAAAAAAAAAATAGCCAGATGGTAAATATTTTAGGTTTTGCAGGGACACTTTGAAACAGCCAAAGGGACAACACATAACTGAATGAGTGTGGCCGTGGTCCCATACAACTTTGGTTACAAAAACAGCAGCTGACCGGACAGGCCCACAGGCCTATAGTTTGCGAACTGCTTTTCTAAATTATCAAGCTTTTTTTTTTTTTTGAGACTGAGTCTCACTCTATGGCCCAGGCTCAAGTGCAATGGCTCAATCTCAGCTCACTGCAACCTCTGCCTCCCAGGTTCAAGTGATTCTTGTGCCTCAGCCTCCTGAGTACGTGGGACTACAGGCGCGTGCCACCACACCTGGGTAATTTTTATATTTTTAGTAGAGACTGAGTTTCACCATGTTGGCCAGGCTGGTCTTGAACTTCTGACCTCAGGTGATCCACCCACCTCGGCCTTTCAAAGTGCTGGGATTACAGCGTGAGCCACAGCGCTTGGCCAATTATCAAGCTATTATCCCAGATAAGAGTTTTGAAGAACAAAAGGTGACAGAAGATATGCTTTGTTAGGAGTTCTCATATAGGAGAAATGGGGTGAATAGCTCAACTGGGCATCATTTCATATGTGTGTAGTTGATGAGGCTTGATTCTGTATTTTTCTAAGGTTCCCTGGTGGAGAGTGTTGACATTTTGCTATTGTTTCTTTCAGAAAAGATCTAAGTCAGAGGATAACATGAAGTTAAGCTAGGCAAAGAGATCAAATTTTAAGGACTGAGATGGATTGTTTGACAAGTAGGAGAAGCTTGAATGACAGCTGGAGTACAAGAGAAGAGAAACTTCAGGGTGGGGCAACGTTTCCTTAAGTTAATGAGGGTGTGTTGGTCCCAAAGAGGGCCTCAAAATCACCTACGTGGCCTGTGCAGAACATGGTCTAAACTCTTCAAGAAGGTGCTTTGAGGCACCTATGCAATGAAGGAAGCTGGCATCCGGTGGCTTGTAGCAGACCCTGTGGGCAGCTGATTCACCACGAGTCGTGGCTACCTCTCCTATGCACAAAACCAACACTGATTAGCAACACATCACACTCTAAATATTGATTAAGCTGAAGCTGACTTCCTGGCTCAAGTCATGTGTGTGGTTATAAGCTGTTTCCTGCCAGGAAAATAAGGCAATTAACTTGAAGAGTTCCAGCTACAGGCATGACACGTGTCCAGCCTTCATAGGTATTTTCACATGCCAGGTTGCATTAACACAAGCTAAAAATTTATCTGCACGTTCCTTTGTTTAGAAATTATGAGTTCAGAGTCCATGTCATTGTTATGTTTCCAGCTTCTAAGGCAGAGTCTGACACACAGTAAGAATTTAGTAAGTGTTTCTTGCTGAAATAAAGCACTGGGGCTGGGCATGGTGGCTCATGCCTGTAATCCCAGCACTTTGGGAGGCCGAGGTGGGCGGATCACCTGAGGTCAGGAGTTTGAGACCAGCCTGGTCAACAAGGTGAAACCTTGTCTCTGCTAAAAATACAAAAAAAAAAAATTAGCCTGGCACCTGTAAATCCCAGCTACTCGGGAAGCTAAAGCAGGAGAATCACTTGAAACCGGGAGGCGGAGGTTGCAGTGAGCCGAGATTGCACCACTGCACTCCAGCCTGGACAACAGAGCGAGATTCCGTCTCAGGAAAAAAAAAAAGCACTGGGCATGGGCATTTCTGCCAGGTGCCTCAGTGGCCCTGGGGGCACTTGCATATAAACCAAATGACTTGATCAGTTTTGAGTCCCCACTGCCTTCTTCTTACACTCATAAGTTCTCTTGTAAGAGGTCCCCATCATTTCTCTATTTTTCTCCCAGCCTCGTTAATTCCTTCCAAACAGCCTTTAGCCTTTGGCATCTCATTGGTCCCTGGGGGTCAGAGCTGAGCTGGGGAACTGTGAGGTCAGGGAAGGTGGCACCTTGGCACCCATCTTACCCATTTGGGGCAAACTTCTCCCAGCTATTTTGTCCCTCTAGACCTTTTCAGACAACTGCCCTACATTCTAGAGCGTTTCCATTTCTCCACACCAAAAATACAAATTAAATTTTTAAGATTTCTCATCCCTCGACCCTCTGCTGAATTCCTGTTCATCTGGCAAGTTCATCCATGTTACTGTGATAATGAAGAAATACTGAGGTAATGTCACGTATCTGTATTTCTATGCCAGCTTTGCGGAGATAATGCCTTAAAAGCACAGTCTAAATGCACCACAACTCTAAGCAAGATATTTGGGGTGAAGAGGGGCATCTGTGCCCCTCAAATCATGCCATTAGGCAGCTACAATAGATGTTCCACCTTGAAAGCAACATACTGATCCATTTTGCACACAACAGAGCTGGGCCCTGAAATATGCTTGAGCTGTCAAATATGTTTATACCAGATGTGAGCCCTCATCAAAGTCAAATTTGACAATGTCATGCACAGTCACAAAACATAGATTCTCTTGCTTTTGTGTAAATGTGCATGTATTGTAATTTTTTTAAAAAAAAAGAAAGAAACGGGCCAGTTAATGTGTGTTCATGATAGAAGACCCCAAATAGGAGATCTAAATGCATTGAACTCAGCCTGGGAATCAAGAAACAGATGAATTTATGTATCTTCTGGATGGAAAAATAAAACTATCAATATGACCTAAACTTCTTTTAGGATGACTGCATTTGATTCCTTTAAGCAAAATCAATAAGAAGAGATGCTATTCAAATAACCCTCCCTTGCTCCAAAGAACTGAGAAAACTTGGCTTTGTTCTATATCTGGTCTCCACTTGGTATTTAAGGAAGGAACAGAGAGATTGGGAAACTTTAAATCATTCACATCTTGCTACGGGAAGTTCACTGGCATGTACACATGTCTGTGGGTGGGTATGATAAGAAAACAATAACTGTTTTTCTCATTCCTGACCTTTCTGCCCCATTCTTCTAAGAAAACTGTGGCTCATGAGGGCTTTCTCTTCAAACTGGCTGGATCACATTTTCCCTAGGTCAAAAAGGTAAGTGTCTTGCCTTAAAGGGCCTATTTTTGTAATTTCTGCCTACTAGATATAAGCAAAAATTCTGTTTAAGTCAACAAAGCATGCAGTTAAGCAAAATGGACGATGATGTCAATACAGACTTCAAAATCAGCACGTGCTTAGGGAAGAATTTCCCAGTTGAGTATTGTTCCTTCCTAAACCTGAGAGCTGGTCAGAGCCACACACCATCACAGTCATGATCAATATTCCTGGTTGTGTAAGATTCTCCCCCATACTATTTAATATGCTGTTTCTTCCCAACTCACATCACACAAAGCTACCTAAGCTTGGTTTGCTCTTATTTCATTGAGTACCTGCTATGTACTAGGCACTGGGATGGGTGTGTTAAACCTTTTTTTCTCTCTGACTTCTAAACTCCTCCTCTCACATGGGACCTCATAGAACTTCTCACTTCTAACCCAATCCTCACAACAGCCCACAGAGGAAGACAGCATCCCACTGTTATAGCTGAGGCAATGGAATGCCTTCAGAGAGGGTAAGTAACTTGCCCAAGGTCAACCAGCTACCAAAAAGCAGAACCAAAATTCAAATCCACATTGGCTGACTTCAAAGTCAGTGAGGGTGTGCCTCGTCTTCTAACAACACCCAGAGATGATGCCCTCAACTCACGCCCTTGCCTTTACACACCTGTCACCGCTTTCTGGCTACAGGGTTGGGGAATCTCATGACTTTCCTTATTCTCATCTTGAAAGGGTTGGGGCTAAAATGCCATCATGCCGACATGCCTTGAGTCTGGAGGAGACAGATATTGCTTTAACCACAAACACACAAACACCAGACTCAGCCAGCTCCCCAGTATAACTAAGCCCTTCTCCAGGTAGAGACGGGAAACAAGGCCTGCCAAGGCAGAATCCCATCAGCCATTCCTCACGGGCTGCACACACCTCCTGCCCCTCGGCTTTCTCAGGGGAATGGCATGAGCCAATAAACAGGGTAACTGAATTCACTTTAGGCTATTTACGGTCTACTCCAGTCTATCCATCTTTCCAGCGAATTGCCTGGGTTATTCTCTCCTACCTGTCCTCTAGCTCTGACGCTTTTGCCAACAGGCAGCCAGAAGAAATAGAAGGCAAGAGGCCAACACCATGGCTTGGGAAATTTTAGGAGCTCCAGTCAGGATGAATATGGAAACTATCGGTTGATGTGAGGTTTGGGGATGATCTCTGTTTTCAAATATTCATAATCCCTCTCCCTCAAGCTAGATAATTGCAGATCTCTTTACCTCGTTTTGATCTTCTCATGCCCTGCATTGCACACATAGTGAGGGGTTAATGAATACTCTTAGATGGATGACTGAGGGTATGTGGCCACTTACAGAGAATCCTGTACAAGGCTCTGTCACAGCTGCCATCTGCTAACTGTCCCACATGTATCTGTGCTGTTTTTTTGTTGTTGTTGTTTTGTTTTTTTGTTTTTGTTTTTTGTTTTTTGTTTTGTTTTTTGTTTTTTGTTTTTTTGAGACAGAATCTCACTCTGTCGCCAGGCTGGAGTGCAGCGGCGCGATCTCGGCTCACTGTAACCTCTGCCTCCTGGGTTCAAGCAATTCTCCTGTCTCAGCCTCCCGAGTAGCTGGGATTATAGGTGCACGCCACCACACCCGGCTAATTTTTGCATTTTTAGTAGAGATGGGGTTTCACCATGTTGGCCAGGATGGTCTCGATCTCCTGACCTTGTGATCTGCCTGCCTCGGCCTCCCAAAGTGCTGGAATTACAGGCGTAAGCCACTGCGCCCAGCCTCTGTGCTGTTAATGTCCTCTTACTTCTTTGTCCTCAGTCTGATTGTCTAACAAGTGCAACTATCCACTCTGAACATTTCAACTGACAGCTGACATCAATACTGGCCATCCTGAGATTTATCTTTTCATATAAGAAAATATTATACTTTGGAGACCAGAGCTTAGAATGGACAAGATTGTCTTCCAGAAGTGCCATTATCACAGATAGAGAGCTGGGGCAGCCTCAGGCCAGTTCTAGCCAAGTTGGAAGAAGGTAAGAGTTAATGGTGTAGGAAAATAGCAAGCAGGCCCGTTGGGCAGGGAAAGTTCTGCGTGGAGCACAGTACTCAGCACCCGCGACCTCAGTGGAAGCAATTTCATTGTCCTTTGCTTTCGAGGCCCTCTCCCTCTCTGAGGAGGCTCTCTGCATCTTGACCTCTGGTGACCTCAGAATTTTCTGGCAGCCACTGGAACCAGGGATCATCTTTTCAGAAATCTGTTTGGCATCGTTCCGTGACTTATCTTTCAGCCCTCATCACAATTATTCATGCTTTGGCAGTATCCTAGCTACAGACACAGTACTCTTCTTGAGCTGATACTGAAGGTTACTCCGTCCCAGCCTATGGAGAAGGAAGGCGCCCACTCCTCAGGACCCTGACTCCAGGAAGCATGCTCCCTATGAGGGCAGGTGCTTAAAGGCATCTATTCAGAAGCTGCTCTCAACCTCCAGCCCTTGTGAACAGGCAAATAGGTGAAGATAACACAAAACAGGAACTGGTCCCCAAATCATAGGCAATTTGGCTTTGGAATGCATTCCAAGGCACATTTGCTGTACACTTGTATGCACATTCATCCAAACTCAAATGCTAAACTCCACCAGCTGCCTCTGGACTACATAAAAACCCCAAACCTTTATCTCTTCATTAACGATGACAAATATTTTCTGGCTTTACCTTTCTTCCCCACTTTAACATCCTGCTTCTATTCTGTGGCCTGCGCTTCCTGCTTTGTATATTTTAGATTACTTTAGACATGACTTCACATCCTGGCCAATTGCACAGTAGCTGCTAATTGCTAGAGCTTTGCTAATGGCCCGTACATGGATGAAGAATGAGTTACAAGCAGCAAAATCAAGAAGACAATAAGCTAGTGTGGTTTAGAGCTGGGGATCTGGAGGGAGACAGATTTGGGTTTCAATCTCAGACTGTGTGGCCTGCAGCAACTAACTTAACCTCTCTGAGTCTCTGTCATCTCATCTAAATGGAGATTATAATATCTCCTACCTCACAGGGTGGTTGTTAAGATAAATACTGGGTAATGCCTATAAACGACTTAGCACAATGTAAGCTATCGTTATTACCATGTAGGCTTTCAAATTATGAAAGAGCTTTCTTCCTCTAGAGTCTACATATTCCTGGGATCCTGCCTAGCTATTCTGCTCCATCTCTACCCTGCACCTGCCCAGCTCCATCCCCCTGACCAACCACTTCCTCCAGGTAGCATTCCTTGATTGAGCAAAATGCACACAATTATATATTTGCATTTTCTCTCTATTGTTTTATGTTTTTCAAGTGTTTCATATGGATATTTACATTTTCTCCAATTCACACACCAAGCTTCTCCAAGATAAAGAAGCCTTGCCTTCAGTAGTATCTTGGGTAGCGTAGACCCAAGAGCAACATCCCTAGTAAACGGCTAGATCTTCAGAACAAAATGTGGAGACTACCTTTTAAGTCGGCCTTTTGCGTCCTTTGCAAAATGGCTCTCTTGTTTCTCAAAGTCTGTCTCGTACAGTAAGCGTATCAGAAGTTCATCTGAAGGAAGCATACAAAGGCAGGAAGCACTGACATTTCCCCCCACCATGAAGTCCCCAAATCCATTCCTTCCCCATCTGCCAAGACACTCATCCACGCTCTAGTTATTTTCCACATCACAGTATTTTCTAAAATTACTCTGTCCGGAGCCCTTCCTCACCCCTTCACTATCTCACTTAAGTCTATCCATGGCATCATTTTTCCCTCTGTTCTCTTAATCCCCCTTGGTGTACACAGAACTTTCACATGAATGATACTTGCTCCATCATCACATGTCTCTGTTTCCAGAGTCCACTTAGGCCCTTAGGCTTTGCTCTCCTGATTCTTGACTTCCTGAACTGTGGAGAAACAGTCCCCCTCCTTGCCAGGTCTTGAGATGTCCACGTGGAACTTTTCGGCCCTGCCCATTTGTATATGAATGTTTCACGCAACACTCTACTACATCACTTCTTCTGTGGGTAACCAGCAGGGCCCTGTGTACAGGGATCATCTGTTTAAACTGAAATCTTGTCATTTGTTATGCCAGTTTTATTTATGAGCCTGTGTGTTGTAGCCTTGTGGCATAAATATTAAATAATAATATCTCTTGGGCAAAAAAAAAAATCATTCATGTTAACTGACAACTTCTTATGAAAACATGAAGTAAGCCCAACCACACAATTTGATATTGGCTAATTCTGAAATATGAGTAAAAGCACGGATTGCTCAACAGGTAGATGCACAGGCAGAATTATAATTTGCATTTTTACACCTTCTTGCTTCAAGAAATGAAACATTCAAGAAGTAAAAAAGGTTAAAAGAAACGGGCTGGGTGGCAAATTTCTTCAGAATCAAATTCTAATTTCTGCCAGTATCTCCTAAGCAGTTTTTAGCTTCCAAAAAGAAAGACTCCAAATAATGACAATGCCAGATAAGTGAAATGAATTCCGGACAATGACACTGCTCATTTTTTTTTTTTTTTTTTTTTTTTTTGGCATTCTGTGAATTTCCTATTACATCAGTTTCATGATTCAGCATTTTCCATTTCATTTATTTACAGTAATATATGGCGAGATAACCCAAGGTTTCTGCAGGATTTTGAAACATAAGGTACGCTGGGCAGGAAGGGTGTCGCCTTCTGTAAATTTACTATTGTTTAGAACTCAAAACAGAAGCAGACAAGTGCTCAAAGGAACTGAGAACATTTCTCCCCATCTTGTTCTGAGGGGTCTCAACTACTCTGGTATTTAAAATAAATTGGTTTTGAAAAATAGGTTACTGCTCCTTAGTTGATGACTAAAACGGAAGCCAAGAAGTGTGCAAATTGCAAACTGACATGCATGAGCCAAACATATTCTCTGAAATGACAATGTTCAAGACGCAGCTAAAGTCCCCACTCTGGCGGTAAGCGTGTTACAGAGAACTAGATTTCTTTCCGGCATCCGCAACTTGGCTGGTGTGACCAAGGAGGAGTTGAAGAGCGCTGGAGATGCGAGGTGCGTCGGCAGAAAACCGTCCGGGCCGGGAGGACCCGGTGGAAACTAAAAGGAGGGTCGACGCGGGTGGCGGGCGCCGAGAGAAAGAGGCGAAGTTGGGCATGGGAAGGAAAGGAGCTGCGAGAAGATTGAGAGGGAAGCCCAGGAGGGGTGGGGGGTTGGGGGGTGCTGGAGACCGCGCGCGGCGGGGCGGGGAGCGAACTCCGGGCGGCGAGGCTCCCGGGTGGAGTCGAGGACAAGAAGGGGTCTCGAGGGTAACCCGACCCGGGTCTAGAGAGAGTCCAGGAGGGAGAGGAATGAGCACGAGCGAGAGAGCAGCTTAGCAAGTCCGGTCCAAGCGCCCCTCTCCACGCCCGGGGTACCTATCCCAGGTGCCGGGAGCGCCCGGGGCGCAGCAACAAGGAAGACAGAAAACTAGCAGTGGCGTCCCCGCCTCGCGTGGCGGGTGTCCCCGGCCGCCCCCACCCGCGTCCCCGGGGCCCCGCGCGGAGGGGAGGACCCGGGCAGGGTCCGGCGCTCACCAGGTAGCAGAGCAGGAGCAGCGCGCAGGCAGGGCGGCCGCCGAGGCCCCGGGGGACGCCGCCACTCGGGGGGACCATGGCTGCGGCCCGGGGGCCGACCGCCAGCGGCGGGGGTTGCTGCTGCTGCTGCCGCGGCCACCCGAGCCCCGCGCCGCGCCGCTGCATGGCGAGGCCGCCCGGATCCGGGCCGGAACAGGTCACCTGGTGCAGGGACCGGCCCCCGCCCGAGGCGCCACCTTCCCGCCCGCCCCCGGCCGGGCCGGCCGCTGCGCGGGGCCACCTGCCGCCACCTCCGGACCCGCCGCCGCCGCCACTGCCGCTCCCGCCGTCGCCGCCCCCGCAGCCCCAGCCGAGCGCCGGCTCCTCCCCGCCTCCCCGTCCCCGTCCCCTCCCTCTCCTCTGCCTCCCTGCCCAGCCCGCCTCCCGGCCGCTCCCTCCGGCCCCCGGGCTTCCACCCCTCGGGGCAGCGGGCGCCCACGCAGGTGGGCACCGACCCGGGTCCCGCCCCCTGGCCGCCGCCACCCCCTGCCCGGGTCGCTGGGCCCCGGCGCACCCCCCTTTCCCTTTCTCTCCGCTCCTCCCCCGCCCCCCTTCCGCGCTCCTGCTCTGCGCGATCCCCCTCCTCTCCCTCCGGCTCCCTCTTCCCTCTCCCCTCCTGCTCCCAAACCCCCTCTTTTTCACTTTCTCCTTTTCCTCCCTTTCCTCTTTCTCCCTTCCCACCCTCTTCCTCGCTCCCGCATTCTCCCTCTCCCACCCACCCCTTTTGCCGGTCGCACAGCCTAGTTCCCGCCCGTGCAATGGGTTTTTGTCTGGTTGCTTTTTTGGCCGGGGCGCCATTCCCGCAGGGCGCAGGGCGAGTGTGCCCCCTGGAGTTGTGCCGCGCAGCTGCCCGGCTCCCAGGCCATCAGGATGGATTTTGACCCCTGCCAACTTCCACCTGTCCACCTGCGGAATTGGGACCGCCTCCTTGCTGGCCTGTTTGCAGCCGGGCTGCGCCCCACCCTGCCGGCTGGTTCGCGGCACGTTCTGGATGTTTCCCGAGGGTTTTGCGTGGTGCCGCCGCCACCGCCACCACTGCGCTCTTTGTTTTAATTGTCCAGAGTATTGGCACCCAGGACGGGTTTGTATTTGATTTGCATCCCTGTGCTCCGGCTTCCACTTTGGACGGAGAAGAAAATGAATTAATTAGGTCAATACAGTAATACTGGAGCCCCAAATAAAAGGGGTGAGGCCCTGGAAGTGCGCAAACAGCTTTTTAAAAAACCGGGACACATCCTCGGCCTTGGGGACGCAGGTTGAGATTGGCTGCTCTACGACCCGGGTTCTGCGGCCTGGCGGAGAGGGGCCTCCGGGCGGCGGGACCACCAGCTCGCCGCCGGCCTTGGCGTTCAGGGAAGCGCTTGGCTGTGTTTAGCGGCTCCGACAACTATCTGGGCCCGCAGCTGCTGCTCTGAAACAGTTAATCCACCTTCCAAAGTTCGCAGAAGCTTCCCTTTAGCACTGGTAGATTTGTGCGGATTGGAACTAATAATGGCCTGGGAGCCTGAGAGGCCACAGCCCTTTCCCTGTGCCGCGAGCATAGGTCAAGTCACAACAGACGTCGGGGAGAGGCTGGTGGTGAGACGGGGTGCCCAGGATGGTTTGACGGGCGTAGGCATCCCCTGTGCCTGGACGCGCCCTCAGCTGCTTCAGTACAGGCCTGGCCATACCAGGCATGGTGGCTCCTCAGCTGTCATCCACTTTTTTTTAGGTCACCTAAGAGCTGTGGCCTTGCGTGAGTCCCCTGGTCTTATTCCACCGGTTCTCAAACTTCAGAATTACCGGAGGGATTGTTAAAACACAGGTTCCTGGACTCCAGCCTTAGAATGTCTGACTCAGTTGGTCCTGGGAGGGACTTGGGAATGTACCTTTCTAACAAGCTCCCGGGTGATGTTAACGCGCTGGTTCAAACAGCCCTCCTCCATTTCCAGAACTATTGGCTTTTAGGAAACTGGGCTCCTGCTCCTCCCAGCCAGCTGCCACCACATTAAAGCATTTTGGGGGTTTTGACAGATGCTCCCACTATCTCTGTTCCACTTCTGCAGAAACAAAGCACTTAACATTCTCCTGTGTGACGTGGAAAACCATTTATTCTATCGAGTGTCCAAGGGAACAAAAGATTTGGTGGCTTTGTCCCAGATCCTGTCTATATCTTTTCCATCAGGTCAAAATACAGATTATGCTTTTAATGTAGATGGAAGGAAAATTGTCGGCCAGTTCAGGGGAAAGGGGCTTCAACAGGCATTGCAGCATTTCTAGGGTTGCCACCTGTCTTCCTGGGCCATGATCCGGAATCTCTCTCCTCCACACAGACTCTGTTGGTCTTCAGGGAGCTAAATGGTTCCTCCGGGTTGTTTGTAATCAGGATTCATGGAATCGAGGGTTTTCAAGGCTTTGTGAGCTTTGAGGGTTTGGGTTTACCTAAGTGTAGGTAAGCAGAGTGCCCCACTGGGGGTTGGACTGTTTCTAACCTGCCATATCCAACTGCTCACTTCTCCCCTACTCACTCATCTCCTATTGTGTTCCTACTGTGGACTGGGCACCACCTGAGGCCCCAGGATTCCAGAGGTAGGCAGGATGGCTCTGTTTCTGCATGGAGCATCAGGCATGCAGAAAACCGGCCAGAGTTTGGTCTTCTAAGAGGGATGTGTGAGTTGCTCTCTCATCCTGGGCTAGAGGTGGTGGGATTAACTGCTTTATCCTGTACTGGAGAGGGGGGGAGAAAAAGTCAGGATTTCTTTTCACGGGGGAGTGAGACGTTTTGATCCAGAAGACAGAATCAGCTCTTACTTTTGCGTCTCTTCAGCAGTTTGTGTCAGTCATTGAAAGGGCGTGGTCTGATTTCAGAAGAAAGCCCTTTATTTAAAAAGAAATATATTTTCCCATTGTCCCGTGGAAGGGTTTGAAATCTCACCATTACAATTCATCAGTTTAAATTAAGTTTTAATACTCCACTAAAAGTCGAAGGCCCCAGGGGGAGATTGGCCTCCCTTATTACTGCCTTGGTGTGAGTCAGTTTATCACATGCCCTTGGAAAGGGACCAATTCCACACCTCAGCACGGGAAAGGACAAAGGCACAGTCTTGAGCTCATCACCGCCCGCCCCTAGGAGGAGACTCCAGAGGCCTGGAGGGAGGGGCTGGAGAAAGGACTGCATCTGCATGCCTAGGCGGCACATCATAGCATTCCACGTGAGGTGTTCTGAGGCTCTGAAATTTTTTTTTTGTTTTTCTGTTTTCTTTTTCTTTTTTTTTTTTTTGAGACAGAGTCTTACTCTGTTGCCCAGGCTGGAGTGCAGTGGCGTGATCTCGGCTCACTGCAACCTCCACCCCCTGGGTTTAAGCTATTCTCCTGCCTCAAGCCTCTCGAGTAGCTGGGATTAGAGGCACCTGCCACCATGCCCAGCTAATTTTTGTATTTTTAGCAGAGATGGGGTTTCACCATGTTGGCCAGGTTGGTCTTGAACTCCTGACCTCGTGATCCACCCACCTAGGCATCCCAAAGTGCTGGGATTACAGGCGTGAGCCACCGTGCCCGGCCTAAAATGGTTTAAGATCAGTCACGTCTCAGGGACCAATGCACTTGGTCAACTATTACTTTACCAAGCAAAAAATAGTTTTTATAAACCAACTGCATATACTATCTTCTGTCAGTATCATTTCATTAAAAAGACAAGGCCTTTTACCATCGAAAAATTAGGAAGAGCCTAACATCCTAAGAAAAGACTGGGTTGGGGCCGGGCGCGGTGGCTCACGCTTGTAATCCCAGCACTTTGGGAGGCCGAGGCGGGCGGATCATGAGGTCAGGAGATCGAGACCACGGTGAAACTCCGTCTCTACTAAAAATACAAAAAAATTAGCCGGGCGTGGTGGCGGGCGCCTGTAGTCCCAGCTACTCGGAGAGGCTGAGGCAGGAGAATGGCGTGAACCCGGGAGGCGGAGCTTGCAGTGAGCCGAGATCGCGCCACTGCACTCCAACCTGGGTGACAGAGCGAGACTCTGTCTCAAAAAAAAAAAAAAAAAAAAAAAAAAGAAAAGACTGGGTTGGGTGCCATGGCTCATACTTGTAATCTCAGCACTTTGGGAGGCCAACACTGGTGGATCACTTGAGCCCAGAAGTTCGTGACCAGCCTGGGCAACATGGTGAAACCCTGTCTCTACTAAAAATACAAAAATTAGCCAGGTGTGGTGGGGGGTGCCTGCAGTCCCAGCTGCTCAGGAAGCTGAGATGGGAGGATCGCTTGAGTTCAGGAGGTCAAGGCTGTACTAAGCTCTGATCACACCACTGCACTCCAGCCTGGGCGACAGAGTGAGACCTTGTCTTAAAAAAAAAAAAAAAAAAGGCTGTTCTTTAATCTGAATATTTTACTTGTGTCTTGTCTTTATATGTTGCATTTGTCCTGTCCATGTCAGCACTTGGTAACACATTTCCATATACTAAGGATGTCTGGGGCAAAGAGATGTGCCCCTGTGGAGACAAATGACCTCCAGATTACAGGTGGTGGGTAGGAAGGCATTCTGCAGGAGTAGAGAGTGTTCCTTCCATCCACTTACCCTCCCACATAAATCTTTGAGGCCCAGGCAAATGTTGCCAGTTTTAGGGAATCTTCCCTCATGGCCTCGGGTCGAAACGCAATGGGTCGGTTCTCTGTGCCCCCAGCAGGCATTGCCTGTGACCCTAAGTGGCCATTCGCTAACTCTGCCTTATAATGGGTATGTTAGTTGGCCTGTTCTCCGCCAGTAGACTATACGCCCCCTGAAAGCAGGGGTTATTTCTTAACCATTTCTCTGTACCCCATGCCTTGTACATAAAACATTTTTGAACATATTCACTGAATAAAGTTGAATCCAACATCTTCCTTTTTCATTTTTTCCTCTCCATATTTCTTCCTCCCTCCCTTCCTTCTTTTCTTTTTTTATTCATTGTTGTCTCCCCAGTCTCTTCCTGTTAGAACACGGTTATTTCCACACTCAGGCTTCTCTGTAATTCTGCAGTCTTCTCCTTTCTTCCCCCTCCCTCTTTCCTGTAATTTCAGTTATTCAGAATGAAGATGAATGAACCGTGACATTTGCCTTTTATATCAAAATAAAAGAGAAGAAAGCAGAAATAGAAGAGAGGAAAGCAAAAATAGAAGATTGCTGTCAGGCAACACACTCCCCATCCCAAAAGGAAAACCGTGGTCTTTCTTTCTGCCAAAGGTGACCTCTGGGATCTAGACAAATCCTGCACGCCCTTGTTTTACGGGCAGTATTTCCATTTTTCTTGTGGCCCCCTAGCCATTACATTCCCTAAATCTATTTCCTGTCTTTGTTTCTCCTTGTTTCAAATCCTCCACGTTTAACAGTTACTTCTTGCTTCTTGCCTTTGTAGAACATCCCATCAGATACCAACCTCATCGCCTCATCCTCAGACCCTATCCTTTGAGCTTCAAATCCCTGACTCTGCAGACTCTTTCCCTATGGGCCACAGAGCCCTTGCCTTGGGAAGTTGTGGTGAAGGAGGAAAAGGAAGCATTTGTGTAAACTGACAGCTTTTCCGTGTATTTTTACGGGATGCTGAAGGTCTTGGAATCACTCGGTCTGTAGCCCAGGCATGCTCCAAAATGAGCTCTATTTCTGGGCCTGTCAGATGAAATGCTGTTGCTCCTGGTTATTTTTGGCTCTTTGCCCTTCTGAATAGGTGCACATTCAGCTCAATTCTTTCCCCCACCCTGAGCTGGGGGAAAAAGCAGGCAGCTTCCCTTAGCCAAGCCCTCCCCTGTGTCAGGAGCACTTTCCCCCTTAAGCAGCAGCTACTGACATAAGCTCTCTGGACAGCCCACGACTTATTTGTGCAGTGTCCAGGTGGGCACCAGGGAAATCCATTCTCTGGCTCTCTTGGGCCATTGAGGGAAAGCTTTGTGAGCTGAATATTTCCAGGCAGGTGCAACCAGATGTCCAGGGCCTCCTTATTCATACCCAGGTCTGCATCCTGCCCCACTGCCATAGTTGCAGAAACTTCTGCCATCCTTGGGGGTATAAGGATAAGAAGCAGGGATTTCAGGCTCAGCAAGCACAGAAGTCCCTGTATACTGGGTGTTTGGGGAAGGAAAGTGCGCAGGATGTGGAAGATCAAGGGCATGTGTCCATAGATGTAAGGACATCTCGGGGGCCAGGCGCGGTGGCTCACGCCCGTAATCCCTGCACTTTGGGAGACCGAGGCAGGTTGATCACGAGGTCAGAAGTTTGAGACCAGCCTGGCCAGCATGGTGAAACCCCGTATCTACTAAAAATACAAAAAATTAGCTGGGAATGGTGGCGTGCACCTGTAGTACCAGCTACTCGGAAGGCTGAGGCAGGAGCATTGCTTGAACTCGGCAGGCGGAGGTTACAGTGAGCCGAGATCGTGCCACTGCAGTCCAGCCTGGGCGACAGAGCGAGACTGGAAAAAAAAGAAAAAGAAGAAAAGATGTAAGGACATCTTCAATCTTTGATCTTTGAGTGAGCGTGTTGAGAAGAACATGTGTTTGAAAAATGAATAGAGCAGACAGAAGTTAGGGGTGAATGTGCAGATCTAGTTGGGACAATGGGTAAGAGAAGAGTGAATGGGCACCGAGGGAGAGAATGTCACTATAAATAATTGAAAAGAGAGTGAGTGCACATGAGAGCTTGGGGAAAGGCAGGTTGTGCCTATAAGTCAAAGGCATATTTTATAACTGCATCCTGCAGCTCAAATCACAATCTTGGGCAGGCATTAACATTGATTTAGGGCTTTTAGTCCACCTGATAATATGTAATATCAAGCATAATGAAACGTCATGATCAGCTGGGATGCTTAGTAAAGTCCATATAAAATCAAGAAACACACAGAGAAGAGTCAGCTAGAATGGGGTCCTCTTAATAGCCACTTATCTCTACAGCTTTTCACGGAGAGGTTTCTTTTTCAGTTCTTAACAAGTATTACTTTGAGGCCTTCATTCATGTAA
Organism: Symphalangus syndactylus; assembly: GCF_028878055.3. Lineage (NCBI taxonomy): Eukaryota > Metazoa > Chordata > Mammalia > Primates > Hylobatidae > Symphalangus > Symphalangus syndactylus. The sequence continues at coordinate 33,597,359 of NC_072438.2, forward strand.
TTCTCTTGGCAACCGGGAGAGGTAGACACTGTTACTATCATCAGCCTCATTTTACAAATGAAGAAACAGAGACGTAGGAAAGATCCCAGGTCCACAGCCAGGAGGTGGCAGAGCCAGTTTGGATTCTGGTAATTTTGCTCAAGGACTAGTGCCCATGTCACTACACCAAACTTGCTACGAAGGGCCAATGGAGAGGCAACCAGGTGCATGCCGGTGAGGAGGGGTCACATCTGAGTTTTAGGTTTAGGCCTCTGCCAGCACTTCACCAGGTGCTTGAGAACACAGATTTCTATGTCAGACACATTGTCCAGGGCAACGCACCTCATCGTAGCTGGCCTAGCTTGGGGAGAACACTAATCTTCAGTCCTCAGTCTCTGTGTCTGTAAAAATGGGACAAAGTTAATCTACCTGTTTACACAGTGTTGTGAAGATCAGGTAAGCTAGCATAGTGAGGGTGGTGGTAAATTGTTGAGCCCTAGACAAGAATAAAGCATTGTTTGTGTATTATTCCTACTTCCTAACTTCCAAAAATGGCTTACAAGGAAAGATATAGCTCTTATAAGACCATGAAAAATTTTAAAAAGATTTATAAATACCTATGGTGATATGTCTCTCATGATGACCCCACTTGTGAACCACATCTCCCATTATGACCCTAAGGGAAGTGATTCCCCAGTATTTCCCCGGGAAGTCAGCCACCATACAGCTACCAGCATGTTGTGAGAGGGCCCTGGCTAGCCACATGGATGGAGAGAGAGGTGCTCAGCCAGCCTCCAACCATCCAGGTCAGCCCAGCCCAGGTACCAAACATGAATGAGCAAACCATCTTGAACATGTGTCCCAGTTGAATCTTCAGATGACTCCAACCCTAGCCATCATCCCACTGAAACTGCATGAGAATTTGAAAGCAAGAAGTGCCCAGCTGAGTCCTGTCAGCTCACTGATCCATGGAAGATAAAAATAAATTGTTGTTTTGAGCCAGTAAGTTTGAGGGTAGTTTGCTTATAGCAATAGATAACTGAAACAGTGCCCTGAGTATTTTAACGGGACAGTATAATTAGCTCTGAGCTTCTTACTATTCAAAGCAAAAAGGGGAGTAGAATGGATTATAGGCATTTATTATCTTGAGATTCTGTGATTTACCTTAATGCAGGGTTCATCCAACTGTCTCTTTGCAGTCAAGTCAGAATGAAAATTAAACCATCTTCCTTACATGAGAATTTCTCCTATCTTCACCAAAACTATTTGTGCAAATTCTATAATCCGCCTTGCCAGAGCAAAACAAAGAATTACAACTATCACTAATAAGAAAATGTCCCTTGTATCTGGCCCAAATCTTTCAAAACTCCAGGTCAAGCCCATTTTCTCCTGTTTGGTTCTCAGCACATCCTCTCCTCCTGCCTCATTCCCATCCCAAATTAAGTCGCAAACGGGCTCGGTGACTCCGGGGTCCTTAGCACTCAGAATTAATGATTAAAATAGAAATGCTGAAAATAGTTGAAACTGAAGCAGATTGGATGATTTATTCAAACCTTCAGGAAAAAATTACTATTCAGGCCAGAATTGAAATTTAGACCTGTGGTTCATAACCAATTAGAATGCAGCTCTTCCCTGATGCTACCCACTCCCCCACCCCCCACAAAAAAGGAAAAATATATGTAAAATTCATGCATGGCTGTCCGGGTGTCCTTTAGAACCCACACTCTAGGATGTCATGAACCATGTCTGTCTTCTGCGTAGTGTGGTGTTTATGCATTACTGGTGCTTATTAAAGCTTTTTTCATTAACAGCACCTTCACAGTCTATGATAATAAAAGGTATAAAAATGAGTGAATCAGTGATTCCCATTCTCTCCAATGTGGCATCAGTAAGCAGGCAAGGCTGGTCTCCCAGGACATCTAAGTTGTCACATGGGGTATTTGCGGTCACCTCCCTCACTTGGGACCCACAGTGGGCCCAGGCAACTCTTTGAAGGTAATGAAATTTGTCTTTCATGACTTGACCTCATTTTCTATACTCTTTCTCCCTCATTAGTCTTCACACCCCTAAATTGGGCTTTGGAGGCTTCTATGCTGAGAGTCTGCAGGTAGCCTGATCGTTGGAAGACAGGGCCAGACTCAAATCCCAGCTGAGTTCCTTCTCCTACATTTGCATAAACACTTTCCAGTCATCAAGACATTTCACATTTCAGTTCATGTTTGCAACAGTTCTGTGAAGTAGTCTGTTATGGGTTGAACTGTGTTCCCTACAAGGATATGTCAGAGTCCTAATCCTCAATACTTGTGAATGTGACCTTATTTGGAAATAGGGTTCATACAGGTGTCATCAGGTTAAGATAAGTCATAAGGTGGGCCTAGCATGGTGGCTCACGCCTGTAATCCCAACACTTTGGGAGGCTGAGGCGGGTGGATCACTTGAGGTCAGGAGTTCAAGAACAGCCTGACCAACATGGGGAAACCCTGTCTCTACTAAAAATACAAAATTTAGCCGGGTGTGGCGGCACATGCCTGTAATCCCAGCTACTTGGTAGGCTGAGACAGGAGAAGCACTCGAACCTGGGAGGCAGAGGTTGCAGTGAACTGAGATCGCGCCACTGTACTCCATCCAGCCTGGGTGAAGCAAGACTCTGTCTCAGGAAAAAAAAAAAAAAAGGCATAAGGTGAACCCTCACGCAATATGACTGGTGTCTTTATAAGAAGATGGAAATTTGGGGCCGGGCGCAGTGGCTCACACCTGTAATCCCAACACTTTGGGAGGCCGAGGCAGGTGTATCACTTGAGGTCAGCAGTTGGAGACCAGCCTGGCCAACATGGTGAAACCCTGTCTCTACTGAAAATACAAAAATTAGCCAGCATAGTCGCATGTGCCTGTAATCCCAGGTACTCAGGAAGCTGAGGCAGGAGAATTAAACCTGGGAGGCAGAGGTTGCAGTGAGCCAAAATCGTGCCACTTCACTCCAGCCTGGGCGACAGGCCTTTTTTTTTTTTTTTTTCAAAAAAAAAAAAAAAGAAAGAAAGAAAAAGAAAAGAAAAAAAAGAAGAAGAAGATGGAAATGTGGACGTGGATATAGACACGTACACAGGGTATGACAGTGTGAAGAGCCAGAGAAAAGATGGCCATGGGAGGCAGAGACTGGAGCCAGGATGCCACAAGCCAAGGTGTGCTTGGGGCAACTAGAACCTGGAAAAGGCAGCAGGATGCTCCTCTTGAGGTTTCAGAGGGAGCACGGCCTTGCCAGTACCTCGGTGTTGGGCTTCTACCTTCCAGAACTGTGAGACAATAAATTTCCTCGTTTCAAACTGCCCAGTGTGTGGTCATTTTTCCCAGCAGTCCCAGAAAAATGAATACATAGATAGTTTTTATTTTCCCGTCCTTTTCCATCTAATGTTATTGGGCCCCTATTGTGTTCCAGGCTCTGTGCTGAACTCTGGAGCCTAGACCCAAGGCTACAGGCTGATATAAAGCAACTCAGAGTTCCCGAGCCTTCTCATGAATTTCCATGCTCATTCTGTTGTGTCTCAGGCTCCCGCCATCATCCTCACATCCAGACGCCCCCTGACCCATCACCATGGTTGTATCTGTGCCCCTTCCCACAACTATCAGAGATACACAGTGCTGGGACAGGAAGCGACGTTGGACATCTGCTGATCTAACGCCCTGGTTTCCTGGTGTGCACACTGAGGTTCAGAGGAGTGGGGCAGCCAGTAGAAAGGCAGCCTTGCACTCAAGTACAGCTTCCCACTCCCTGCCTCTGATCAATGCATGTCATGTATCAGTCCAACAAACAACAAATATTTGTCAATGCATGTTATGTGTCAATCTAACAAACAACAAATATTTGTACTAAATTACTAATGACTGGTAAACTCAATGTATTGTACCTCCCAGAGGTATTTGAATGTGGAACAACGGCTTAACTCAGAGAAGTGAATGTCTAATAGTGGAATGTGGTGCTGCAGGTGGGGTGGGCATGGCAGGGCAGGAAGATTTGAGAGCAAGTGTAGGGTCTTTAGCTGACTGTTTATCTCATATCCCTAGAGCGACTTCTGTGTCTGCTAAGTATAGGACTGGCTACCCTGGAGAATTGTGGAAGTGGGCCAAGGAGGGGCTTGCCCCCTTCTGTACTTTGAGAGGCCATGCAGGCTCTCTCAAAGTACAGGTGACCAATGGCCTCCTAGAAGCAGAAGTAAGCACTGGCCTCATTACGTGCAGGTTTCACGACTGCTGTTTTAAACTCCAATACTGCTGAACCATTCAGAAATAGATCCATTATAGGTCTGCTTTAGCCCCAGGGCTTTCACACAGGTCACTAGAAAATCCAAGATTGCGCAATAATTCAAACTCTTAGGAAGGAAAAAACAAATTCTGTTCAGCGCTTCCTCCCTCCCCTCCCCGCTCCTGGCCTAAAAGGGAGCACCTCTTCATTTCTGTAGTGCTTTGGAATAAGTAGCTCTTACATTGAACTTGAAATCTAAATTTTTCTTCAGCTATTAATTGATAAGAGCAGCTCATTTTACTTCTCATGCTCTGAAGTAAGATTACAGTGTAAATAAACTGGGTCAGGTTTAGCAGGATGGACGTGAACTGTTCTCTAATTCCCCTTAATCTCCGGTAAAGGAATAACTAGGATTTGGACATCAACATTCAATAAGCAATTATGCTGCTCCTTCATACTTGATCTAAATTAGTCCACGGTTCCCTCAAAGAGAATCCAACGAACCTCCAAACCAGGCTCTTAAATTGCAATCTCTTTGTATTGTTCTGGCTGATGAGAGACGAGTCGGCATTGTGGGAGGGGTTTGATTTGATTTATATTAATTTTTAAACTATCTGGGATCTCTCGTTTTACTTGAAACAGATCAGGGAAAAGGGGTTGGTAAACAAGGGTTTCATCTACTGCTGATAACCACACCACGCTCAGCATTTCATGAGCCTGGCTTCTCATTTTCATAGCACATTAGAATCATTATCTAATTATTAATCTCACCCTAGAGTTCCTAGGAGCTTATGACGCCTGTTGAAGTTAATGAAGGCTTTTACCTATAGATCTGGCATTAAATCATTGTGATTGCCTGAGTGCCCACAATATGGTAGGCACTGACAGGGCTGACAGAAAGGAAAGAGAATTAAGCGGAAGGAAAATAAGGAGGGAAAGAGGGAGAAGTCACTGGAAAGAAGGAGGGGCAAGACACCAAATCTAGATAGTAACTTCAAAACACCTCATTAGGAAAATGGGGCAGTTAAGGAAGAACTCACCAACCAATCTGCTTAAACTTTAATTAATAATTCATTTATATATATTTATGTGGCACGCTTTCTCTAGGGAACCCAATGTGCTTAGCAAACATATTAAATAATTAACTCTCTCATATCTGAGTGGAGAGGCAGCAGAGTTACTCCATAACTGGTTGAGCAGATTGGCAGGTGACAACTAGATGTCTTGCTTGGGAGAGGAAAGCCCATGTGTCACTTACCTGGTGCCACAAGCAAATGATCTCTCTGGGGGCCTAGTACTGTAAGGCTCTGTCTTAGCACCTTCCCAGAAGCAGTTTTTGTTTAGATAGATAGATAATGAGGATACATAGATGGAGATAAATAGGTATGATAACTGTAGCAATCAAGAATATTTTGGGGGGGGTGTTATTAGAAGAAAGTCAAATAGGGTATATTTAAAAAAATACTGCCTTCAAGACAAAAGATAAAAGGAAGTATTTCAAATCAGGAATATTGGTTATGGCATTAAATAAAATGAATTTGCAGAGGCCAAATGATGAGACATAACATTTACTAAGTTGTGTTTAAACACATTTTGAGTTCCTAAATTGTATCCTCAATGTACTGTTGGCAGGACACAATTAAAAAAAAAAAATACCTTTAACACGAATGGTATAAATATCTCTCCAAAAAGTACAAATGCATCTGCCAAACCAGGGGAAGGTAAAAACCAAACAAAACTTAGGAAATTTAAAAATAAAAAACAAGAAGCCAAAGCAGCACCTGCTCAGATGCAGTGAGCATGGCTTCAGCGTGAGTTAGGGGGTCACGTACTTAAGACTCATGCCTTCGTGGCCTACATCCCCTTGGTCAATTACGAGAACAGACTTTTGTTCACCACATCTTAAAACCAGTAAATTGGAATTTCCATACACAGGAAGACAGACACAATCCTTGGAGACATCATGCTAATTAAAACCACAACCTGCATTGCTTGGACACACATAACCTGGCAGCTAATGTTGAGATTTGGTCAACTAGCCTACAGGAAGTTTCAATGCTGGAGAGAGGTTTTTTAAATCTTTTTTTTTTTTTTCCTTACCAGACTGTCACCCTGGCTGGAATGCAGTAGTGTGATCACAGCTCACTGCAGTCTGGAACTCCTGGGCTCAAGTGATCCTCCCACCTCAGCCTCCTGAGTAGCTAGGGATACAAGCATAGCCACCATACATGGCTTTAAAAAAAAAAAAAAAAAAAAAAAATGTGAAGACAGGATCTCACTATGTTGCTCAGGCTGGTCTCAAAGTCCTGGGCTCAAGTGACCCTCCCACCTCAGCCTGCTGAGTAGCTAGGACGACAGGCACAGCCACCATGCCAGGCTTCTTATCTTTCTAAAATGAAAAATGAACTTACATCAAGACCACTGTCAGGAAAGTATACAGGTGAGAGGTGACAGCATGCTGGCAGTCCTCACAGCCCTCGCTCTCTGTCAGCGCCTCCTCTGCCTGGGCTCCCACTTTGGCGGCACTCGAGGAGCCCTTCGGCCCACCGCTGCCCTGTGGGAGCTCCTTTCCGGGCTGGCCAAGGCGGGAGCCGGCTCCCTCAGCTTGCAGGGAGTGTGGAGGGAGAGGCGCGAGCGGGAACCGCGGCTGCGCGCCGCGCTTGCGGGCCAGCTGGAGTTCCGGGTGGGCGTGGGCTTGGCGGCCCCTCACTCAGAGCAGCCGGCCGACCCTGCTGGCCCCGGGCAATGAGGGGCTTAGCACCCAGGCCAGCGGCTGCGGAGGGTGTACTGGGTCCCCCAGCAGTGCCAGCCCACCGGCGCGGCGCTCGATTTCTCACCGCGCCTTAGCTGCCTTCCCACGGGGCAGGGCTCGGGACCTGCAGCCCGCCATGCCTGAGCCTCCCACCCCCTCCATGGGCTCCTGTGCCGCCCAAGCCTCCCCAACGAGCGCCACCCCCTGCTCTAGTCCCATCGACCACCCAAGGGCTGAGGAGTGTGAGCGCACGGCACAGGACTGGCAGGCAGCTCCACCTGCAGCCCCGGTGCAGGATCCACTGGGTGAAGCCAGCTGGGCTCCTGAGTCTGGTGGAGATGTGGAGAACCTTTATGTCTAGCTCAGGGATTGTAAACGCACCAATCAGCGCCCTGTCAAAACAGACCACTGGGCTCTACCAATCAGCAGGACGTGGGTAGGGCCAGATAAGAGAATAAAAGCAGGGTGCCCTAGCCAGCAGTGGCAACCCGCTTGGGTCTCCTTCCACGCTTTGGAAGCTTTGTTCTTTTGCTCTTTGCAATAAATCTTGCTACTGCTCTCTCTTTGGGTCCACACTGCTTTTATGAGCTGTAACACCGTGAAGGTCTGCAGCTTCACTCCTGAAGCCAGCGAGACCATGAGCCCACCGAGAGGAGCGAACAACTCCAAACGTGCCGCCTTAAGAGCTGTAACACTCACTGCGAAGGTCCGCAGCTTCACTCCTGAGCCAGCGAGACCACGAACCCACCAGAAGGAAGAAACTCCGAACACATCCGAACATCAGAAGGAACAAACTCCGGACACGCTGCCTTTAGAACTGTAACACTCACCGCGAGGGTCCGCGGCTTCATTCTTGAAGTCCGTGAGACCAAGAACCCACCAATTCCGGACGCAGAGAGAAGGGTGGTGAGGTGGAATAGAAGAAACTTTTTAAAAAGCAAACAAAACCACTGTATTGGTTCTTAACTCTCCACCTGGATTCCTGACTGCTTTCCATATTTATTTTATTCTACCTTCTTAGGGGAATTTTTTCTCCGTTTTTTTTTTTTTTAAGAGAAAGAACTTGGCATGTGGGGTAGATTGCTTCTAGCCCATACTCCACAAATTATCAGTCAAAGGCCCTTGACCTTCTGAGCTGGCTTTATCCATTGAAAATAATGGTAGCAACTTTCAGGATTGTCCTAAGGACTATTTGAAATGGTGGCCGAGATAGTGCTTTGCAAACTACACAAATGTGTAGGGTTATTGGTATCAATTTTGGACAGGGATGAAAGTCTTACAGCTCATTGCACTGTAAGACACTTCTGAGAGTCAGGTCTTCATCCTCCTGCCCTCTTCCTGACAGACACCCCATGCTACTGCCACTGGAAACTTCCCAAATCACACTCCAGTTTAAAAGATGTTGGTCTTATTTTATTACTTTCTTTACCCTTTGGGCTAACCCAAGTTTAGCTGGCTAATTTCAACATTAGTCAGGGATCAGTCTTTAGCCTTAATATAAACCAACTGACATTTTCCTGCTTAATCCTCCTGCTTTAAGTAGCACAGAGCCACAAAGACAAAACAAGATCCCTCTCTCTGTGTTCCTTTAGGGGCTGTAGGTAAATTCTCCTTCACAAGATATACATGCAGGCTGCCTGGGGGAACTTTTCTCTAGAGCTTTCTAATATTCAGACCAACTAAGGTTTTCTAACTCCATTCACATTTTTAGTATATGCTATGGTCTGAATGTTTTTGTCCCTTCTCTGCAAAATTTCATTCATTAAAATCCAATCCCCAAAGCGATGGTGTTAGGAGCTGGGCCTTCAGGAGGTGATGAAGTCATGAAGGCTCTGCCCTCATGAATGGGATTAGTACCCATATAAAAAGAGTCTCCAGAGAGCTTCCTCCTCCCCTTCCACCATGGGAAGACACAGTGAAAAGGCACCATCTGTGAACCAGGAAGTGGGCTCTCACCGGATACCAAATTTACTGGCACCTTGATCTTGGACTTCCCAGCCTCTAGAACTGGGAAATAAATTTCTGTTGTTTATAAGCCACCCAGTCTATGGTATTTCATTAGAGCAGCCCCAGTGAAGACAGTAGATAGTTTATACTTTCCAATCTAAAATACCAGAAGCTTTTTCAAATCATGTAAGCCATGGTATTAGTGATATTTTTAGGTAATATTTTATTATTCTCATTATGAATCTATTCAAAGGTTCATATTCTTATCTACACAAAAATATCTATTACATATGTTATCTATAGCTATATGAGTTATATCTCTACATCTATCTATACAATGGGTTCAAATCCATCAATACCTAATCTCAACTCACTAGACTTAAATTTATGGTGTTTAGTGTTTCTGTGAAGCATCCTGCGTCTCCAATTATATAAAAGAAACATCTGCAGACCTAACCAATTTACCAAAAGAAATAGGCCAAATAGGCCAGGCATGGTGGCTCACGCCTGTAATCCCAGCATTTTGGGAGGCCGAGGCGGGTAGATCATGAGGTCAGGAGATCGAGACCCTCCTGGCCAACATGGTGAAACCCCGTCTCTACTAAAAATACAAAAATTAGCTGGGCGTGGTGGCACATGCCTGTAATTCCAGCTACTCAGGAAGCTGAGGCAGGAGAATCGCTTGAACCAGGTAGTCGGAGGTTGCAGTGAGCTGAGATTGCACCACTGCACTCCAGCCTCGTGACAGGGTGAGACTGTCTCAAAAATTAAAAGAGAAAAAAGAAAAAGAAAAATAATTAGACCAAATACTGGGAAAGACCTGATAGCCTCAAGGTGAAGTCACACTCCTCAAATCATAATGCTGGACCCCCATTTGCAATCTCATTAAACCTCACCACAGTCTGGTGAGGGATTCAGCGACTGCTTTTAGATTTATTTTCAGAAAAAAAGACCGTGAAGATCCAAGGAGATCTGGCCATTTTTCAAGGTCAAACACCTATAGCATGGCAAAAAGGCAGGAAGCCGAGTATCTTCAGCCCACACATTTGCAGCAGCCCCAGCTGGATGGTGATTTCTGTCCGAGCAGAAGACACCAGGCAGTCGACCTCTGTCAGAGAGCTTCACTCTCTTGGGAAATTTTGCAAAGCTTTTCCAATTCCTCCAGACTACAGTTAAGCATCCAAATGATTCTATTCTAGCTTTTAATACCTTCCCATCTCCCACCAAAACTGAGGTAGGAGAAATATTTAAAGTCTCAAGAGCACAGGGAGCAAACAACCGTTTCCTTTTTTGTTCCTCTGCAGATGAAGAAATAGCAAAGCTGTTTTTGCATTTCAAACTTTAAATTAAAAAGTTGACTTGCAGAATCCTAAGCTCCACTTTCCTCACTGAATGGAATGAGGTCTGCCCCTCAGCTGGGAGTTTCTAGTGAGGCTGGAATGGAGGCATTTTCATGTACCTGCTAGGCGTTTCAATAGTTTGGAAAGCAAAACTGATTTTAGGTTGAAAACCTCTAACCACATGGTATAGAATTTTTTTCTTATTTAAAACAATTCTCGAATTATTGGCAATGCTTGTTTTTATTTCGCAAAACCTTCTATACCAGGTGTACTAATTATGCGTCCTCTATACAGTGTTCAAAAGTAGGGGGGATTTTGTCCCCCAGGAGATATTTGGCAATGTCTGGAGACACGTTTGGTTGTCACAACTGGGGATGGGGGAGGTGTGTGTTAGTGGCATCTGGTGGGTAAACGTCAGGGATGTTGTTCAACATCACACAAGGCACAGGGCAACCCCCACAACCAAGGATGACACAGCCCAAAACGTCACAAGTGCCGAGGTTGAAACCCAGCTCTATGACAATCACAGTTAATATTCAGGACAGTTTCCTTCCCCCTTCGTACCCCGTGGCCCCCAATTCTGTCCCTAAGAGGTTTATTGCTATCTTAGCATGCTATGAATTACGATAGCTTGACCCAAAAAGATTTTTTCAGACCTTTTAAATCTCTAAATGTTGAATATCTGGAATATGAAAATGCTATTATGATGTATTTTATTATTAGAATTATAAATGGAGTCAAGAGCATTTACATTTTGAATTTATCTGTATTTAATCCTGGTTGTAAATCGAAGGCCCGACACGCAAAGGCCACACATCACCTCTCAGGAGAGAGATTATGCCAACTTGGTTGGGTGCCTTGTGTTCTATTAAAGTTGAAACCAGGCTTCCCTGTCAGACTGCTACGGTTAAACACACTCGGATCTGCAAGCAGCAAGCACAGGCTGTTCATTGTGTGCAGAGATGAGAACCGAGCCAGACTACTGGAGTGTGTCCCTCCGCCACCCCAGCATCCTCCCCATTATCCACTCAGGACTGGGAGACCAGCCTGCTAGGCAGCTAACAGGTATTGGGGGACACCTGTAATTGAGTCGAGATGCCAACCAGGGACTGTGTCAAGGCAAGAACAAGAAATTCTAAAACACTTTCCAGTATGCTTCCGAGTATGCTTCCGAGTATGCTTCCACAACCCACCTCGAAAAACTGGCTCCGTCCCAGTCCTCCACCGATTCTTCCACGTGAGTCCACTTTGCTGTTAGGATAAGGACAACACTCCATAAGGGCCCACAAGGCCCTGCCCACACCCTTTGCTCTCCCCCAGCCTCCCACACTGACCTTCATGCCAGTCCTTGTGTGCATTATGCTTTCCCACGACAGGGCCTGTGCACGAGCTGTTTTCATTTGTTTTCCATTCCCGCCGCCCACTTCACTTAGGTAAGGCACTGGCTCATATACAGATCATCACTTCCTCAGTCATCATTCCTCAAGGACACTTCCCAGACCTCCCTGACTAAGGCAAATCCTTCTAATACACATTTCCACTGCACCAACTTGTTTCTTCAGAGCACTCCCACTGATGCACTTTTACAGTTGTGTACTTAATTAAATAATGTCTGGTTATGACATATCATTGTATCCTAAGCACCAAGCACAACACTTGGCATATAGTAGGTGCTGGGTACGTATTTGTTGCCTGGCCATTTAATTTTTTAAATGAACAAGTGAATGAAAGAACAAATGAATGAATGAATGAATGAATGAATGAATGAAACTATCCTAAGATCTAAAACCTGGGCCAATGTCACAGGTATGAAACTGTGAGTGTGCTTGGGTCCAGCTAACCATTCGGATTGTCGGTTTAGATTATTGAAAGGAACAGAAGAGAAATCTTGCCTATAAAACACGGAACTGAGAAAAAAGTGTATACCTCACTTAGAGCGTCATTAAGTTAGAGAACAACTCCCACACTCTGCTCTAAGACGAAGCCAACATCCAGATTCTCATTGCAAACTTGGCTCCCCTAGAATTCTCTGTTCTTCTTTCCCCTGTCCCCGCTGCTTTCTGAACGTGAAATATCCACAGCTGCACCTTTTCTTTACTTTTTTTTTTCTGGAGAGGTTAACCTTCCTTCTTCAGTTGTATGTTGTGCAGTACCCAAGAGGCCAACACTACGGTTTGAGATATTTAAATATGACTTTGAGAAATGAGTCTGTCTTAGATATAAAAGCCCACAGTCACCATGATGAACATGACTGCAATGTTTAAAATTCCTAAATAAAGAGATGCAGCACTTTCTGCATATTCATTGCTGAAATGAATATTATATATGATGCCTGTTTTTGTAAGCATTCAAATAAAGCAGCAGGAGAGAATGTGGATTTACTTATTTTTATTAATGAAAACAACTCCACTTGACCAAAGGAAGAATTCTTTCCTCTAGTATAAAGAGCAATATGTACACGGAAGGCAGTTCTGTGTATTAGTCTCTGAGCAAAGCTTTATTTTTATATTATTATGTCATTTTATGCACAGTCCCCAAGTGCCTTGTCAGTGACAGCCACTCATTAAATCATTTAAACTATCATATAAAAATAAAGACGGATTTTAAGCTACACTGAGCCAGGCAGTTGGTTAGCAAATACTGATTGCTCCCCGTGGGGTCTCAAGTATTCTTTCAGGTGATGGAAGTACATATGAAAGAAGTGCATGGTCTGTTACCTTGAAAGGACTTAGGGACTAGTCAAAGCCACAATCAGATGAACCTCTAATCAAAGTAACATTATCCAGATAAATGCTGTCTTTTCAAAATGGATTGAAAGTCAGCAGCGAATCAGTCTTCAGACTCAGCCAATAAGGTGGCAGGCACCATGCTGGACAGAGGAGGTACGCTGTTCCATAAGTGGTAAACAGTTTAGCAAAAAGTTAGAAAGTCATGAAACTGAAAGAAGAACCTCCAAGAGGTCAATGTGGTTGATGGACAACTGATTTCCAACTTGGGGCAGTTGAAGGCACAGGAATAAACTTGGTACATCTTCCACAAGATTCATTTCCCCTTTTTGGCAAAAAAAAATTCTATAAATTTTCAACATAGAAATGAACATGACTGTCTCATGGAGAAGAATAAAAAAAAATTCTGAAAATGTGGAACAACAAAGAATTCCCATAGACTGGAGATGGGAGTGCAGGTTGGTTCAACCAAGGTCTTTGAACTATCAAAGAGTTGAAATACGTTGAAATACGTAAAAACCACCATGCAGTAATTCACTTCTAGATATATATGGCCCCAAATTCATGCTCACATGCACCAACAGATATTTGTAAGACTGTTCATGGCAGGATTATATATAATAACCATCAACTGGATACAACTTAAATGCCCATCAACAATGATATGTATAAATAAATGTTGGTGTACTCATATAATGGCATACTATACAGCATGAAAATGAGTGACCTAAGAACAGACATGGCACCACAGATGAATCTCACAAACATTATGTTGAATGAAAGAAATAATATATGAAGCAGTCTGTAGTATTTGATTATATTTACATAAAATTCAAAAACAGGCAAAACCAAACAATAGTATTAGCAGTCAGAAAAGTGGTTGGTTTCCTTTGGGGAGAAGATAGTGAAGCATTTGTTTATCTGGAAGTTATACATTTTGTGATAATTTTTTAAGCTGTATGTTTATTTTCTGTGTACTTTTTAGAAGGTACATTATACATAAATAATATTTCAATGATTAAAACATTTTCTCTAAAGCATGTGACCTTTTGAAAATAAAAACATTACAATTCAAATAAATATATTGCTTGTCGGTGGGACTTCTGCCCCAGATTTGCTGAAATATGTGGTCATCCTTTGTGCTTAAGTTCAAGAGCCACTGGCATGGGTGGTGGGAGTGGCAAGAAGCAGTTTTCATCTAAGATGCTGGTCAGGGATTATCATATAAGATCCAGGAGCTGGAAGGCAGGTGGCAATTGACCAGATTGTTTTTCCAAGCCCAAGGGTGACTCCGTCAGGGACATTATTTTCTGGGGATTGTGCCAAATATAAGCATGAGACCAGGGATTGCCTGAAGAAGCTAGAAACAAGTTAATCAGAGACAGGGATTGGAGTTAAAGAGAGAAGCTGGAGAGCGGAGCCAAATAAATGGCACCGAATGACAGACATCACTGGTGTGCAGTAAAGGGGAAGCGACTAGAGACACATTCGGAGCAGTCCAGGAGCAGGCTAGAAAATAGAAAGAAGGGGTGAAAGTTGGGGGTGGGGTGGGGCGAGGGGCTGCTCTCCCACGCTGCCATGTTACAGCATTAAGACTCCAAGGAGTCAGAGAATTCTGATCTTGAACCTGGACTTCCAGGTAGTGAAGAAGGTCTATTTGTCAAGGTAGGAGGATAAGGCCCATTTTGTTTAGCTTGTTGTCTTGTTTTATAACTTCCAGATATTTGGATGTATGGCAGGCTGGTCTCCATTTGTACTCTTGCCCCAGGATCTGAAAATATCAGATATTTTGCTAGAGCCCCACATTCTTCATTTAGGAGAGACTGCTTCTGTGGCAGAGAGTACATTCTGACCACTACTCTAGTTCATCAAGATTTCTTTGGAACACGGATTCTGACATATCAATGCCACTTTTAGCCATCCTCCATCCTGTAGCTATGGGCAAACTCCACATCGAGAAACATGGTTTCTGGTTCATGTATGCCAGTGAAAATGCTGAACAGGACAGGAGTAAGTCTGCAGTCTTATAGGGGCACATTACATATTTCCCTGAGATTGGTGTCAACCCATTCATGCACATGCTGTGGGGGCAGCTGTTTGACTAACACAACTACCTAATCAGTTCTGTCCTGCCAGTGAGGATATGATAAAAATGTTCCTGAATGCTGCTGCAGTCAGTATACTTGGGGTCATGGAAGGCTGCTGACCTCATACATGGGGACTTTTGGAGAGAAGAGATGGAGTGGCTTGACAAGACTTGCCTGGTTTCTAGAACTCACTGTCTCTCTGTCAGTCTCTCTCTCTTTTTTTTTTTTTTTAAATGTGATGCTCTACCCTATGCTCCACAACTGACTTTGTGAAAGCAGTTGAATTCGGCCACTTGATAAAGGCAGAGGTGAGCAGTACAGAAGGTAATGAGGCAAAGCTTCCAGGTTGTCTTCCAAGTTTCTGGTCTGATGGGAAAGATGGCAATGACTTTGGAGAACCAAAAGTCAAGGGTCAGCAAACTTTTCCTGTAAAGCACCACACCATAAATATTTCAGGTCTTGTGCATCTGTCTCTGTTGCAGCTATTCAACTCTGCTGTGAAATCAGTCCTAGTGCAATGATCAGCCATAAACAACATGAAATGAATGGTCATGGCTGTGGTCCAATAAAACTTTATTGGCAAAAATCGGTGGTGGGCCAAATTTGATATGGCTATAGTTTGCCAACCTCCGTTTTAAAGTATAATCACTCCCTGAGACTAAGCAAAGGACATTAGGAAATGGGCTAATCTTCTGAGTAAGTAAAACAATGACGACACCATGTATCATATTAAAGATGGCCCTCGTTGAGCTGCCATCCTCTGCAGCTCAGAGACCATCAGAAGAATCCATGTAAAACACCAATCTCCTTGCACCTTTCCTAACCTGAGAATCTTCTGGGCTCCTCTTCACACTGGCTCTGCCCAAACAGTCCTGCTTTCTTTCCCAGCCTCACCCCTTGTCCCTGTCACTTACACCATGCTGTCCAGCCATACAAAGCTCTTCTCTGATCCCTCATTAGCTGTGCAGAGTCATGCCTCCAAACCTTACTCCGTATGTTGTTCCTCCTGCTGAAAAAACTCCATTGCTGCTTTCAAACTGTTACTCATCTTTCAAAGGACCATTCAAATGTCTGTGCCTTGAAGTTTGCCAGGCACCCTCAGGTTGGGTTAATTTTCCTTCTTCCATGTTCTCATAGCACTTTGTACAGAACCATACTTCATCAACACAACTTCAGAGTGACCCCTTTTAACTCATCTCCAATAGTTTAACCTTCTTGTGTATAGTATTTAAAAATTCTGTTTGCTCCTTTCTCACTGGGATGTGAACTCTTTTCAGACACAGGCTACACTTTATTAATCTTCGTTCACCCCAGGGTTAGCACTGAATCAGGCACAGAAAGGATGTGGAGCACATGTTTGCACAATTGTTTAACTCATGGCAGAATCTGCTTGTGCTCACACCACTGGGGCTCCGTGGAATGATTCACAGTTTAGATTGTCTGCTATTTTTATAAGACACTTTCAGCGGCTTAATAACTGGCTCTTCCTGACAAGACATTTGGGAACTGTGCATAAGTGACAGAATAATATTAAAATCAAATCAAGTTCAGAGATAAATATACAAATCTCTGCTCCACCTACGTGATATGCCCCCTACGAATCACAAAAGATAATTGTTTTAGTTGATACAGCTGTTGTGTGTTTTGTACAAGCATTTTTCTCTTTCAAAGACATCTCATGAAAATCTCATTCTCTTATGAGATATGAGACCATGTTACACCTTTTCCCTTTTTAAATACATTTCCTACATCTTGTTGATTTGATCCCCAGTTCCATTGAGAACACTGACGGGGTAATCTAGGCAGTGGGACCACAGTGGCCTCAAAGTAAGGCTGCAGTTTTTCAAAGTGCCTGTTCAAAGATCATTCGTAGAAGTAAATCCGGGCAAGATCAGGTTCATGAAATGACATGTGTCCCCGGGCCTACTTCTACATTGTTTATCCAAGGAGAAGGTCAAATGTGTGTTTGAGATGGACACCCTGTTATGAGTTGAAGCCTGCCACATCCTCAGGTTTCCTGCAGCGCCCACTTTCCAGATACTGCTCTTCCTGCACATGAGTGAGTAAGACGACAGGGCAAACAGAACTAGGGATGGGGGGGGCAGATGTGAAGTTATGAGGCCCTCACTCCCTCTAAAATGTGTGAGTGGTGAACCCTCACTCCCTCTAAAACTTCAGACAGCCTCATATACTTTTCCTTATTTACTCCAAGAATTCTTGGGGAAACACTAGGCTTATCAGAATCTTCTCAGGTCAGGCACAGTGGCTCACACCTGTAATCTCAACATTTTCAGAGGCCAGGGTGGGAGGACCACTTGAGCCCAGGAGTTCGAGACCAGCCTGGGCAACATAGCAAGAAGTAGTATCTGTTAAAAAAAAAAAAAAAAAAAAAATTAGCCAGGCATGGTGGTGTGTGCTTGTAGTCTCAGCTACTCTGAAGGCTGAGGTGGGAGGATTGCCTGAGCCCAGGAGGTGAAGGCTACAGCAAGCCATGATTGCACCCCTGCACCCCAGCCTGGGTGATGCAGCAAGACCCTGTCTCAAAAAAAAAAAAAAAAAAAAAAGCAAAAAAACCATAACAAACAAAAAGAATCTTCTCGGCTGGCAAATCCCTGGTTGGGCAGTGGCATCACTTTCTTTCCCTGCATCTCAGTTCCTTCCTCTCTGGTCTCGCCTGCTCCTCCAGAGTCTGCCCTACATGGACTCCCACATTAGCCTGAAGCACTCACAGGCAAACTCCTCGAGGTTAACGAGGCCACGAAACAAGAGAGAGGAAAAGGAGAAGTGGTCAAAACTAGTTTCTTTTAGACTGGATTGATTTCCTCTGGGCCCTGGAATTGGCAGGACATAAATAGATAATCAAAGATTTTTACTTGCCCAGGTAGAAATTGTATAATCAGAGGCTGCTTCTTCCTTTGGTTTTTTTGAAACTTCACTGGAAGGAAATTCTCCTTGAGTTCTCAATGACATCGAGCATTCCTCCTCTGCTTTTACTTGGAAATCTTCATTCTCTTTAAGCCAACAGCCTTCAAAGCTAATCAGGTTATTCTGTTTAAGTTAATGTACACACTGGGGCTTTAAAAATTACATCTTTTATGATCTTTGGTGTGTATGTGTCTTGCATGTGTGACAAGAGAGATCATACAATGACACAGATAACCCATTTCAGAAATAACCTTGTTTCCTTCTTCAGGATCCACTGAACCCAGGAACATGACCCCCATCCCTGTCCACCGCAGAGTTCAAAGATGAGAAAGCGTTCTGCCGCTACCTCCATTCTGAGCAGGTGAACCTTTCAACTCCTGTTAGCAGAGGGAATTATTTCTTTCCAGTCTCCCCCATTTCAGCCCCCAATGCAATGACTCCCAACTCTGCACCTGGTTCCAGAGCCCAAACTCTTTTCTCCACTCTCCTCCACCTACTTATGCCCCAGGCATCTCCAGCTCAACTCATTCAAGCTGATCGTCCCCTCTGTCCCACCCTCAGTCCACCAGACCTGCTCTTCCTCCAGCATTTCCTGCAGCACTGTAAATATTTCTAATCATCCACGTGAGAAATCTTCTCTGCCCATAGCAGCCAGGAATACTTTTCTGCCAGGGGAAACACGTCTTTTGTGCCCACAGCCACTAGCTCAGGCCCATGACACACTGGATCAGCCAGAGAAGCCTGGCCCAGCACGACGCCTCCTTCTTGCTTGTCTCCACATTCAGGCACTTTTGTCTGCTCCGTTCCCTCCCCTCTTGACCTAGTTTGGTCCTTAGTTTCTTCCTTGGACTTCTGTAAACACCAGGTGGAAGTGGGCTCAGAGCATCGGGCCCCAGTCCAGACAACCTGCATTCAAGTCCTGCCTCCACCCAGTCTTAGTTCTGTGACCTGAATGACATCATTTCATCCTCCGTCTGCCTCAGTTCCCTTATCCTTAAGTAAGAACAATGCCTAGCTGGGCGTGGTGGCTCATGCCTGTAATCCCAGCACTTTAGGAGGCCGAAGTGGGCAGATCACTTGAGATCAGGAGTTTGAGGCCAGACTGGCCAACATGACGAAACCCCATCTCTACTAAAAATACAAAAATTAGCCAGGCGTGGTGGCAGGTGCCTGTAATCCCAGCTACTCGG
This sequence comes from Symphalangus syndactylus, assembly GCF_028878055.3. Classification (NCBI taxonomy): domain Eukaryota; kingdom Metazoa; phylum Chordata; class Mammalia; order Primates; family Hylobatidae; genus Symphalangus; species Symphalangus syndactylus. The sequence continues at coordinate 33,616,542 of NC_072438.2, forward strand.
GAGGCTGAGGCAGGAGAATCGCTTGAACCCAGGAGGCAGAGGTTGCCATGAGCCAAGATCACTCCATTGCACTCCAGCCTGGGCAACAGAGTGAGACTCCGTCTCAAAAAAAAAAAAAAAAGTGAGAAAGAAAAGAAAAGAAAGGAAAAGGAAAGAGAAAAGAACAGGGCTGGCAAGTTTTTGCTACAAAGGGCTAGATAGTACATATTTCCGGTGTTGCAAGTCAAGAAGGAAAATTGAGGCTACTATGTAGGTATTTATAAAACTAGTGAAAAAATAAAGATCCACAACGTTTTTACTGGTAAAATTCAAAATACAATAATAATTGGAACTCAGAGAGAGAGTAGAAAGGTGATTGCCAGGGGCTAGGAGTGGGGGAATGCTGAGATGTTGGTCAAAGGGTACAAACTTTTGCTTATAAGATGAGTAAGTTCTGGGGTTCTAGAGTACAGGATGTACTCTAGTCAATAGTTAATAGTACTGTATTGTAAACCTGAAATTTGCTGAGAATAGGTCTCTAATGTCACCACCACACACACACACAAAAAGTTACTATGTGAGGTGATGGACATGTTAATTCGATTGTGGTAATCATTTCACAATGTGTACCAAATCGTCATGTTGTATATCTTCAATATATACAATTTTCATTTGCAAATTGTACCTCAATAAAGCCAGAAAAAAGTATTATTAATTGAGGACAACTTTATTCATTTATTTGTAGAATAGAGGTGGGGTCTCGATATGTTGCCCAGGCTGGTCCCAAACTCCTAGAATCAAGTGATCCTCCTGCCTTGGCCTCCCAAAGTTCTTGGATTACAGGGGTGAGCCTCTGTACCTGACCAAGGACAATTTTTTTTTTAAATTCAGGCCTACTAATGAGAACAACAGAATTCTTTGTGAGGAGGATAATATTTTGTTTAATTAGGGTTTGAAGTTAGTATTCCCTATCATCAAAATCAATTTCAAGTGTTACATCTGTAAAAATCATTCTTAGCTCACCTGCCAGCAAAAACGGGTGGTGGGCTCGATTTGGCCTGCAGGCCACGGTTTGCCCACTCCAGGGAAAGAATAGAAGTGATTGTGCTAAGTGCTTAACACATCATGACTACTCAAAGGGTGCTAGCCACTATAATGATCTCTCACCATCCTATGCACCTCCACTGGTGGCTTCAGACGTGTACATGCTCAGGGTTTTCTTAGGCTGTCTCATACCTGAGCCTTTGCCCAGGCTGTGCTCTCAAGATCCCACCTCCTTAGAAAGCCTTTCCTGCTCCCCTCCCTTCTTCCACATCTTTCCATCCCTAAGGGACTCACTTAATCCCTCTTCAAGCTCCTGATCCTTCCAGAGCCCCCCTCCCTGCTCCTCTCCTATTTGATTAATTTATTCTTCTTCCCCTTGCAACTTCAAGGTGACACCACGCATCACTCACGATGTCTCCAGCTCTGTGCTTAATTGTACTATGTGCTCAATAAATATTGGCTGTAATGAATGAACCTCCTACCTGCAAATGGAAGACTCAGCAGAAGCCCTCCTTCATTTCTTCACTTCCCAAGGAGCTCTTTGTTCTCAAAGTATCTGAAACACTTGGTCCTCATTGGTTTTCTTATAAATGACACATTATAGAATAACAGCTAAGTGCCTTCGTCCTGGTTACAAATTCCAGCTCCATCACTTCCTGGCTTTGCGGCTTTGTAGAACTTACTTAACTTGTCTGAGCCTCAATTTGTTGGTAAAATGGTGATAATGGTGGTACCCACCTCGTATGTTGTTTGCAAATTAGATTACATAAAGCATACAAAGCACTTAGCACAGTAAATACTCTATAAATGTCTGTTGCTTTCTTCACAATTATTGAGCAATGGCCATGTTTTAAGCTCTTTCATTATTTTTTTTTTCTTTTGAGACAAGGTCTCACTCTGTCACCCATGTTGGAGTGCAGTGGTGGAATCACAGCTCACTGCAGCCTCGAGCCCCCTGGTTCAAGTGATCCTCCCTCCTCAGCCTCCTGAGTAGCTGAGACTACAGGTGTGCATTGCCACGCTTAGCTAATTTATTTTTAATTTTATTATTATTTTTTTTTTTTGTATATTTTGTAGAGACAGGGTCTCACTATGTGGCACAGGCTGGTTTCAAACTCCTGGCCCTAGCGATCCTCCTGCCTCAGCCTCCCAAGGTGCTAAGATTACAAACGTGAGCCACCATGCCTGGCCATTAATTTGTTATTTTCTCACAAATATGCTGTGAGGCAGGTGTTACTGTCATACCCATTTTACAGATGAGAAAACTGAGGCAGAGAGACATTGTGTAAGGTGACACAGCCAGTGTGACAGAGCCAGGATTCAAATCCAGGCCATCTGGTCTAAAGCTGTGCTGCTAACCCCTGTTGGTGGGTATCTTATAGAGATATGCCTCCTTGGCAAGATTTTAAGCTCTTTGAGGGTTAGGAATGTGTTGTAGAATTCTTCATTCCCTTCCTAGAGGCCAGCATGCACCCTGCACATGGTGCTCCTTGATACAGATCTGCTAATTCACGTACTCATCCCTCCAACACCCTAATCCAGAGGAGGGTAAGAGTGTTCCACAGAAATTTCCTCCCACCCAGGCCTGACCACCCATGAGCACCTTTGTGTCTTATAGAAGGGGACACAAAGGGAAGCAGAAAAGGAGGAAAATATAAGAAAAGAGTGCAGGTGGGGTGTCTGGGGAGAATTTCACCTGCTCAGAACGCGACAGTGGAATTAGAGTCGACCTCAATGAACTCCTATTTCTTGCTGTTCCGTAGAGCACCAGCCCCATCATCAGTGAGCGGCTGTGAGGACACCAACCAGCACAGGCTGACTCTACTGATTGTCTGTAACATGATTGTCCCTCTTAATCAAAGTGATGTCATCCTCTGATTTTAGAAAGTGAAGGATAGCAAAATTAATGTTGGCTCAAGTGGGCTTCTAATGGCCGTGGGCCGCCGAGGGGCTGCAGGCCTGCAGGCCTGCTGCATTTCAATGATGTGCACTGGGATTTCTTCGCTAACAAGGGTGCCATAAGTCTTAATTATCCAGAACCAAGGCCTCACCTTGCTGTGTGTCCCCCGGGAGCTCCCTGTGAAGTCAGTGAGAGCTTTGCCTGCGGTTCAGCCTGGTGAAAACTTGCCTGCAAATGTTTGCAAATTACCTCGTGCACCTCTGAAGGAAACAGGAGGGAATTATTTATTTTTAGAAGGTTGGCGCAGCCTTGCCCCTGCCTCGCCTGTCACATACCTCTGTGTTGCTCAAATCCTACTCCCTTCCGTCTGATTAATTCTGAACCGTGGGTCTCTTTTCTTTATGGTTGATGGATACACCTCTTAGGTCTTGCCCTCAGCCAAACTGCTGGTAATGTCCTGTTGCTCTTTCTCCTTCCTTAGGGGGCTCTCTAGAGAAAGCCTAATGCATTTTCCATTAGAGGAACTGATTTGTCCTTTCCTTTCCAGCAATGGAAAGCAATCTCCCCCATGTGGAGGATGTCAAGAGCCCCTTAAATGGCTATTCCTTCTCTCTTCCGCTCTTCCTGCCTGGACTGAGGCACCCATGCCCCCGCTTCTGTGAATGCTGCCCATTAACAACACAGCTGTTCCCTTCTCCTGAGACTTGCCCTGGGAGAAAAGCACCACTCACCTGGAAAAGCTGGGGAGGTTTGCCTTCCCGCTGGGGCCAGCACAAAGACTAGCCCTCCTGCTTCGCTCAAGAGGGCAATCTGTGTCCCCATACATGCCCCAGAGCTCCCTCAGGATCAGACTGAGGCCAAACCTCCTCTGAGCCTGTCCTATTTGCGTTTTCCTCACACCCTTACTGGTTTCACTTGAAAGCACACCCTCAAGAAATTGCTTGCCCAAGGAGCCCCGTTTCTGGCTCAGCGTCTTGGCAAACCAATCTAAGCCGCCTCGCTAAGCCATCCTTCCCACTGCAAGCAGAATAGTCTTTTCAAACTGCAGCCTGATCATGCCACTTCCTTTCTTAAGCCTTCAATGCCTTCCATTGTCCAAACTCCGGAGCTTGGGTCTTAATCCCCCGAGACCTGGCTCTCCTTCCACCTTCATCCTCACCTCTCAGAGAGGTCACTTCCTCCAGAGATGCCTATCCAGACCCCCTACCATAAATACTATTGTATTGAGACTGCCCGCTTGCTTTTCTTTCTTCTCCTCTAGGCTGCAAACTCCTCTGGAATTCCAGAAACCTACCATGCATGTGGCACATATGAGACCTTCAGTAATTATTTGTTGATTGACAAAATTGAACTGATGAATGATTGAACTAGATACTTCATACACGTTTAATAATAACAGCCAACTGCCGACTTCAAGTTAATGTTATATCAATATTTGCCTCCATGTGGTTTATCTAAAGTTCTCCTAAGTGGCAGAATTCACTGGGAATGTATTAAAATAATTACATGTTTTAACGCATACATATACGCAGATTGATTAGGGTGTCCAGTATAATCAATGTACAGATGTTCTCTGATGTTTCAGGTTTTCATTTCTTTTGGACACTTAGCTTGTCAGTCAAAGCCTTCCCAGCCCCCACTGACCAACCTCTGACTTTCAGCAATTCTCTGTCGAATGTTAAATACCCTTGCCTTCTCTCTGCACGTTCCCAACAACAACAAAGAAACAAAACAAACAAACAAAAAACTCTGCAATTTCAAGTGCCAGAATAGCTCTTCTTATCGGAGAAAGAAAGCCTTGAACATCAGTGAATCATGCTTGTAATCTGCCATTTCACTGCTGACTTTTCAGAAAAGCCTCACCCTGCAAAGAAGCCGCTCTTGAATGCAGGCCTCATGATTGCCAGAGTCATCCAATGTTCGGACTTGCCTAGTTCTCACTTTGGAATTGGGCATATCAGCTAGTCGAGTGCATTAATTCTCGGCATGACCATAGACTGAAACACAAGCAGCATTAACAAATTACCAGTGATAGATATGCAAATGGGCCAAGGACAAATATTCAAACAGCTCTATCTCGCTTTGCCACTACTTTGTCCTGCCCAAAATTTGCAGAATTGTTAATCCTTCTGGAATGCTTAGTAGTGCGTATAGGGTAATATTCTTGAGGAAGCTAATAATTATCTCTTGGTAGTAAGATCAGCTTACTATAGTCTTTCACTGCAGGGACAGAAAAATATTGTGACTTTGTTATGCTAAACAAAACACAATGGCAGGATAAATTAGGACATTTAAACTAACAATAATAACGTCATACAGCTATAGTTCCCCTCTACGTATCATTGATAAAATTAACAGAAAACAGGCACGGTGACAATAGAAGAATATGCATTATGATGAGACACAAAGGGACAAACTTTCTTCTGTTGCTTATGTTGTTATAGCTAATATTTATTACGCACCCACTATGCAAGGCATAACTCTTATCAAGAACAATGATAATAATAAAGTACTATCTGTCAACCATAGTAACTTCATTACGTAACCAGGCAGCACTCTTATTAAGGCTTTAGAATCTATTAAAAGTTTCATTTTGAGACAAAGAACCAAGAGGAACAAATTTATGAATTGTGGATCTGCGATATTAACCCAAAGACTGAGCCTTGGAGACAAAAAAAATTCTAAAGAAAAAAATTAATTTCTGCCAAAGAAAATCTAAGAACATAAGTTAGCCGGCCCTACCAGCTGCCTCCGGCTGTGCTGTAGCAGAGATGAGGCAAATATCTAATTTCGCAGGAAAAAATTTATAGACTAGACTTTGAATCAGGCAGAGTCCAACAAGCCTTCCCTGCCCAGTTCTCAATCAAATGGTGTAATAAACAGCAATGTCCTCACGTGTCCAAGATTCCCCTCTGATCTCTGGATCTGATCACGATTGTGTTCATCACTTTCCCTGATATATCCAGACATAACTCACCCACCGCATTTGCTAGTTTAATTTGCTTACTGGGCATGGTAGACTGTTTACAAAGTTGGCTGTAGTAAATCCTCACATCAGGCCGAACGTCTCTTTCCAACGTGACTTTGTACTGCTTCCCATCAAATGATGGAATCTATTTCTCCTTGCCTTGAATCTAGAAAGGCTTTGCAACTTTCTCTAAGAAAAGAATACAACGGAAGTGATATTTTGGCAACTTCCAAGCCCAGTCCTTAAGAAACCTTGTTGCAGCTTTCGTTTCTATAATCTTAGAACACAGGGTCACCGGTAAGGAAGCCAGGGCTAACCATCTTGAAGATGAGAACTCACATGGAGACAGGCAGCCCAGCCAATAGCCAGTACCAACTGCCAGACATATTAGCCATCCAGAACGATGGTTCCAGTTACGCTCCTAGGTGACAGTAGCTGCATAAATTACTCCAGAAGAGACCAAGCAGAAGAACCACCCAGTTGAGCCCAATGTAAATTGCTGACCCTTAGAATCATGAACAAATAAAATAGTTATAATTTAAAGCCACTGAATTTTGGAGCAATTTGTTACACAGCAGTTGGTAACCACACATGAACAACGTGATAGACACTTTAGAATTTTGCACAGTAATTTAGAGGAATTGCTCTAACTCCTACACAACACCAGCCTCCAGGACTGTGTTAACTTGGGAAGCTAAGGAATCCTTCTCATTTCTTTCCCCTTCATCTCTCAAAGCAATTCACACTGAGACTGAACTGTTCAACCTTCCTTTGCCAAGGGATTAATAAAAAATTGAAGGCTCAGAAATGCTTCTTCAGTGGTTGACTGATAGTTTGTTTACAGTGAGGTGGGTGGAAAGGCAACCCCAGCTATCCTCCTCTGTCTAGGGGAGAAATTGCCTCAGCTCTGGCACCACTGCCAAGACCCTGAGGCCTAAGGGGGAGGACCTCTGGTGACTGGAACCAATGAATAGTGTATTATAATGCCAGCGCTGGCCGAGGACGATGGCTCAGGCCTGTAATCCCAGGACTTTGGGAGGCTGAGGCAGGTGGATCACCTGAGGTCAGGAGTTCGAGACCCAGCCTGGCCAACAGGGTGAAATCTTGTCTCTACTAAAAATCCAAAAATTAGCCAGGCTTGGTGTTGGGTGCCTATAATCTCAGCTACTTGGAGGCTGAGGCGGGAGAATCGTTTGGACCCAGGAAGCGGAGTTGCAGTGAGCCGAGATCATACCACTGCACTCCAGCCTGGGTGACAAGAGAGAGAATCCATCTTAAACAATAATAATAATAATAATAATGCCAGGGCTCTCCAGAAGAACAGCACCAACAGGATGTGTATATGTAATCTGTAGGGTAGGCTGGCAGGCTGGAGACCCAGAGAACGGTTTCAGTTTGAGTTCAAAGGCAGTAAGTATATTGGCACAATTTCCTCTCCTTCTGGGAGATTAGTCTTTTTCCATTAAGGCCTTCAACTGATTGGAGAAAGCCTACCTACATTATGGAGAATAATCTGCTTTATTCCAAGTTTACTGTTAATCTCATCTAAAAAATACCTTCACGGAAACACCTAGAACAATGTTTGATCAAATTTCTGGGTACTGTGGCCTAGCTAAGTTGACACACTATTTTGTTTGTTTGTTTGTTTGTTTGTTTGTTTGAGACAGGGTCTCGCTCTGTCACCCAGGCTGGAGTACAGTGGCATGATCTCTGCTCACTGCAGCCTCGCCCTCCAGGACTCAAGCAATCCTCCCCACTCAGCCTCTTGGGTAGCTGGGACTACATGACTGGCTAATCTTTTTATCTTTTGTAGAGACAGTATCTTGCTGTGTTGCCTAGGCTGGTCTCGAACTCCCAGAATCAAGCAATTCTCCAGCCTCAGCCTCCCAAAAGTTCCGAGGTTACAGGTGTAATTACTGTGCCTAACCTGACACATGAATTAACGATTACAGATGGTTTTATGAATTGAATTGTGTCTCCTCAAAGAAAGATATGCTGAAGTCTTACCCCTTGTACTTCAGAATGTGACCTTATTTGGAGATAGGGTCTTTACAAAAGTAATCAAGTTAAAATGAGGTTGTTAGGATGGGCCCTAATCCAATATAATTGATATCCTTATCAAAAAGGGGAAATTTGGACACAGAGATAGACACACACAGAGGGAAGACAATGAAGACACACAGGGAGAAGGCAGCCATGTGACCGATGTAATGTGTCTACAAGCCGAGGAAAGCCAGGGGTTGTCAGCAGAGACCAGGAGCTAGAAGAAGCAAGGAAGGAGTCTCCCGTGAGCATTCAGGGATAGTGCAGCCCTGCTGACATCTTGATTTTGGACTTCCAGACTCTAGAACTGTGATGCAATAGATTTCTGTTTCAAGCCACCCAGTTTTGGGTCCATTGTTGACAGCTCTGGGAGATGAATAGAGGTGGAGAGCTAAGAACCATGTTTCCAGGTCTGAGAAGAGACCACAGGCACCTGCCCCTCCGGCATGGGGAGGAGAGGGAGATGAAGAAAGCTTAAGTGGGTCTTCCCTCCTTGAGCTCCTGACCTCACAACATGGACCTTTGACGAGCCCCAGGAGACAGGTCTGAGGGGAGTTGGGAAAGCGTCTACTTCCTCCCAAAGAAGCAAGCTTTCTCCTTAGGCACATGGACAGGACCAAGTAGAGTGGGAGGATGGAGATTCTTGGCTGTGAGCTTGTGGGTGGAAGGGCCTCAGCCCAGGTATTTGGCTGCTGGTCCTGTGTCCCATTACAACAGCTCATTCCATAGAGGACAACCCTGAAGAGCAGTCCAGCAGAAGTCACACTGAGCTCCCGAAATGGCCCCTGGAGCCAGAGAAACCTGGGTTAGTTCTAGCTCTGCCAGCCACCAGTTCATAATAATGGCTAGCTTTTTATGGAATGCTAAGCACTTCAGGTACGTGGTCTCATTGACTCATTGAAACAACTCATTTTGCAGAAGAGAGACTAAAGCTCAGAGAGGTTAAATGAGTTCCCCCAAATCACACAGCCAATGAAGATTCTAATTGAGGTAGTCTGACCACCAACTCCCCATGCCCAAATTCTTAATCACCATACCTGATAAAAGCATGCTAGGGACACTATGGCCTGGAGTAAACCCCTATATTTAATCAAGCCAACTTGCAGGCCAGAAGCACTCTCTCTGTATGCTATTAAAGGTGGCCGGGCATGGTGGCTCACACTTGTAATCCCAGCATTTTGGGAGGCTGAGACGGGCAGTTCACTTGAGATCAGGAGTTTGAGACCAGCCTGGCCAACATCGTGAAACCCTGTCTCTACCCAAAATACAAAAATCAGGCATGGTGGCATGTGCCTGTAGTCTTAGCTACTCGGGAGGCTGAGGCAGAAGAATTGCCTAAACCCAAGAGATGGAGGTTGCAGTGTGCTGAGATTCCAACCTGGGCAACAGAGTGAGACTCCATGTCAGAAAAAAAAAAAAAAAAAGATGTTATTAAAGGTTCCAGAAAAAGCTAGACTGCGGCCTTGTCCTGGAGGTACTGATGGTCTAGTTGACAGGAGGACACCAACTTGGGGATAATTATGACTGGCATTACCCCCTTCTTTGGGAATATGGAAAGTTTAAGTTTATCCACAGGGAGGGCTTTAGCTACTGGAGACCTCGCCATTTTTAATGAGTTGGCATTTTGCTCTCCAAATATATCGGCAGGTGAATGCATTTTATCAGACTTCTACTGGCATAGCAACAGAGTTGAAAACTAAAGGAAGTTGGACCACTGCTCAAAATGCTAGGCAGCAGGCCCAGATTGTAGCTAATCAGTACCCTAGGCAAATCACTGATTAATTCAGACTTGCTTCCCCTCATTGTGTGTCTTCTTCTGCATCTGGGCTACCTACCTGACTCAAAGGAATGCGCAAGGTGAGGGCTGGTAGTTAAAAGTGCTGTGATGGTCAGCAACCAAAGACTGTGTGATATTAAGACAGTACATCAAGAGATGGCTTCAACATTAATCACAAAGGAGAAATCATGAGACTTGTATCCTGGAAACAGAATGGCCTTAAAATGAATATTAAGAAAGGGCAACACCCTGGTATTAGCTGCCTGCTGTCTCTGGGTACTTGCTTGTCCAAAGCAAACAGTGGAGCAAACACCAATAGCCACCGGGGCCAGAGTGTGCTCAGAAGAGAGTGTTGTTATATAGGGCAGGTCCTGGTTTCAGGTATGCCAAGAACTGGCTGCATCACACAGCTGTGGGGTTAGAGAGTCAGGAGCTGCATCCAAAAGGATCTCCTCTGCGATGTGTCATAGATGGGGAGGGCAGGACTCTCTGGCTGCAGGGGGTTGTCCAGGGGGTAGCTGCAATTGTAGGCAAGATTTAAACTTGCATAGGTTCCTGGAAGCATTACCCTGGATGACTGTATTGATTTTCTAGGGCTGCCCTAACACAGTACGAAAAACTAGGTTGCTCAAAACAATACAAATGTTTCTGGAGGGTAGAAGTCTGAAATCAAGATGGTGGCAGAGTTGGTTCCTTCCGAGGGCTCTTAGGGAGTGTTTGTTCTGTGCCTCTCTCCTAGCTTCTGGTGAAGGCTGGCAATCCTTGGTATTCTTTGGTTTTTAGATGCGTCACTCCAGTCTCTGCCTCTGTCTTCATATGGCATTCAAACAGTGTAACTTTGTGTTTAAATTTCCCCCTTCTTATAAGAACACCAATTATATTAGATTGGGGCCTGCCCTAATGACCTCATCTCAAATTGATCACATCTGCATAGACCCTATTTCCAAATAAGGTCACAATCACAGGCACTGAGGATTAGGGCTTCAATATATCTTGTCGGGAGGACACAATTTAATCCATAATAATGACCCTGATGGAGCCATTAGACCCTATTGGATTGAAAGCATCTGAAAATTGGGCACTATTTTATTCATTTCGTATCCTCATTGCCTAGAACCATGCCAGGCAAATAGCTAGTGCCCAGTAAGTGCTGACTGAGTGAATGAGCAATAATCTCATCCAGATCTGTATAATGTGGGTTATTTGGCCAAGACTTTGAATGCAAAATCTTGGCTTTACTAATTCTTACCTGGGTAGTCTTTGGCAAGTCTCTTGGCAACTCCGAGCCTCAATTTGCTCCTTTCTAAAATGGGTGTAATGCAACATGCACGTTGGTGGCCAGGTGCCAGGAAGACAGTGTACGTAAAATGCCTGGCACATAGCAGGTGCTGAGCAAATGGAAATTTTTTTTTTTTTTTTTTTTTGAGATGGAGCCTTGCTCTGTTGCCCAGGCTGGAGTGCAGTGGTGTGATCTCTACTCACTGCAACCTCCACCTCCTGGGTTCAAGCAATTCTCATGCCTCAGTCTCCTGAGTAGCTGGGATTACAGGAGCCTGCCACTATGCCCAGCTAATTTTTTTATTTTTAGTAGAGACAGGGTTTCACCATGTTGGCCAGGCTGGTCTCAAACTCCTGACCTCAAGTGATCTGCCTGCCTCGGCCTCCCAAAGTGCTGGGATTACAGGCATAAGCCACGATGCTCGGCCAGAAATTTTTATTTTAAAAGGTGATATGGTTTGGCTCTGTATCCCCTCACAAAACTCGTCTCAAACTGTAATCTCCACCAGTCTAGGGAGGGACCTGCTGGGAGGTGATTCGATCATGGGGGCAGTTCCCTCATGCTGTTCTTGTGACAGTGACTGAGTTCTCATGAGATTTGATGGTTTTAGAAGTGTTTGACAGTTCCTCCTTCACATGCACTCTTTCTGGCCTGCTGCCATGTAAGATGTGCCTGCTTCCCTTCCACCATGATTGTAAGTTTCCTGAGGTCTCCCCATCCATGTGGAGCTGTGAGTCAATTAAACCTCTTTTCTTTATAAATTATCCAGTCTCAGGAAGTTCTTTATAGCAGTGTGAAAATGGACTAATAAATATAAAAGGAAAATTTAACTCTACATGCTACCCTCTAGTTTATATTTATGCCATATTTATTTCATCATATCAATTCTTTAAGATTTTTTTTAAAAACCCTAATACATATTAGGCTAATCTAACCATATTAATCAGAAATGCGTTCAGTTCACAGTAACACAATCGTCATTTAAACATCATTCAAAAATAGCAGGGTGGAGGGTATTTATTAGCTCACATAATGCCGTGCTGTTCTGGCATCAGGGATGGCTTGATCCAGAGTCCAGACAATGCTACTCAAGTTTGCCCTTTGTCTCTTGGACAGGACTTCATCGTGCGGCTACTGGTGGCCTAACTGAATCTTACCAACCTAACAACCCTAGGGGATAGAGACAGCCTTTTCTTATTGCAACCTCTGAAGAGATCCAAGGAAGATACTGATTTGCTTGACTTGGATCATGTGCCTATCTTGGAACCAGCCACTATGACCAAGAGCATAGGATAGGTGCATTGCCAGTTCTGGGTCATGTGAATAGGGAAGGGCAGAGTCAGGCTCCCGTGGAATGGGTTCCCTACAGAAAAAAAAGGGCTCTATTTCAGAAAGACATGCTGAAGAGGTTTAATAAGAAATGCCTCTGGCCCTTGCAATGGCCCACAGGCCAGAAGATAAATGAGGCTTAAAAAACATCAGGTTTCGGCAGTGGCTCACGCTTGTAATCCTAGCACTTTGGGAGGCTGAGGCGGGCGGATCACGAGGTCAGGAGATCGAGACCACAGTGAAACCCCGTCTCTACTAAAAATACAAAAAATTAGCCGGGCGTGGTGGCGGGCGCCTGTAGTCCCAGCTACTCAGAGAGGCTGAGGCAGGAGAATGGCGTGAACCCGGGAGGCGGAGCTTGCAGTGAGCCGAGATTGCGCCACTGCACTCCAGCCTGGGCGACAGAGCGAGACTCCATCTCAAAAAAAAAAAAAAAAAACAAACAAAAAAAACATCAGGTTTCTAGAAAAGTACTCAGTGTAATTTCTGCAAAAATAAAAACAGAATCTATATCTTATAGACAAGAGCTTGCTGCTCCAATTTTTAAAAATGCCTCACTGCCTTTGTGGTCCTTACACCTACATCAATTATTACAAGAGATGAGGAAGGCTGGCAGGAGTCACATGTACTGAGAGGGCCTATCATTATGTCAGCTGATAACACTGGGATGTCCCTGCAAGGAAGACCGGAACATGGCCAAGTGAGGTAACTCTTTATGGATATACCTAGGTCCCACTATGTACAAGTGGGGTAAAGTGGGAGTGAAAGCGAGTTTAGTGGCAGGAATGCCAATGTGCAAGGGGCCCTTCCATTGAGAAGAACCCTGTTTAAATCCACTTAGGTTCGTGTCACAGTAGTTTTTTCTTTTTTCACTTGTTAGTTTTATACTCTGATTTTATGAGAAATACCCCACAACTCAGGTTTAATTTCCCTGGGGGGGAGATAGCTTTGAAATAACTATTAAATCTCTTTTTCCCTCTTTTTGCTACACTAAGCAAACTGGGAAATATTTTCCCTGAGGACAATAGCCTGGTCATTCATGCAGTAATCATTTTAATGCTATTTGTTTCTTCTTCCTTTTTTAAAAAAAGTTTCCAACAGTGTTTGCATATAGCCCTCCCAATTATATATTTCTACATTTTCTTTTTTATGAGTAAGACAGACAACATGTTCATGTTTAGGATTTTGTGAGAAATTCAACTTAATTTCATGGCCAGGGGTAAATGTGAATGACTCATTGATGAAATTAGTAAGCCCTTTGCACAGCAATTGAAAATTTATCTATCTGGCACATTCATTTCATTGTCACACAACCACAAGAGGCATTATCCTCAATTTATACATGAGGAAACTGAGTCTCAGAGAGATGAAATCTTGTTAAGTTGCCGCAAGTAGATTTGAACCCAAATAACCTGCCCCAGACAAAAACTATCAACATTTCCTGTTTAAACCCCTTGCGTGCAGTGTGCTATTTAATCTCAAAAACAAATCTGTGAGCTAGGTTATGATTATCATCTTTATTTTACAGATAAAATTGAGGTTTTGAGGATTAAATAAATTGATAAGATTCAAACCCAGATTTGCCTTATTGCAAAGCTTTGTCCAAACACAGAACTTTTCCCAAAGCCTCAGTTAGCTCTGAAAACTCCAAATCTGGTGGAGGTAAGAAGTGAGGGCTGGACCTGAGGCCACAGAAAGGAAAGCAGGCAGATCAAGCCCCCTGCTCGGGCTGAGAAGCCTTTGCCTGCCAAGCCAGCTCTGTGGATGAACTATTTGCAGGCCGTGTTCATTCAGAAGAGCTGAGGCAGCCTGGATGGAAGCCCAAATGCCAAGATGAAGGTGCTCGACTGACAAAATGCCAGTGTGAGCTGTTGCCTGCTGGCTTCACCCGCTGAAAACTTGGGGACCCCCATGTTCACAAAGGCACTGCAGACAGAAAGAAACGTCTGCTAAGCAGAGAGGTCTCAGCAAGCCCAATTATCCACTGCAACCGATAATCGTGATTGTGGTGCATACCCAGCCCTACCACATCGGGGGTGGCCCCATGCGGACACAGAGGCGCCAGCTGGTGCACCGCCAATTCTTCATCAGCAACGAAGGGCAGCCCTGACATCTCTCATCCGCCCCAACCACCCTCCTTTAAACTCCTTTACATGACAAAATTTCCGCTTACAAGTTAATCAAAACCCTGACCATGAATGAGAAAGAAAAAAAAATACTCCGTTAATTAAAAATCTCAAAAGATGCCAATGGTAACAGTCTGCAGATGCCTTCTTCCTCTGCTAATCCTACAGGAAAACCAGACATCAGTGATCAGTTTAAGAATCACAGGTGCTGTGATTAGGCCTGAGAGCATTTAGCTGTGACAAGTGGAATGAGAAAGATTTTTAATCTTCCTGAAATCCCAAGCTTTGAAAGTAATTAAATAATTAATCAGAAGCAGGGCTTCCCCTTCCTTCCCAAGAGAGGTTAAGTTCCCAAGTGTCTTCCCTGTGTAATACTGTCTCTTAAATGCATACACAAAGTATCTCCAGTCATTCAACAAATATTTATTGAGCACCTACTCTGTGTCAAGTCCTCTGGAAGGTGGTGGACACACCGCAGGGAGGTTCACAAAGTTCCTGCACTTACCTTCTAGAATGAGGGACAACAATTAACATGTAAATGGGTAGTTTGAGGGTATTGGAATAAAAAGCAAGATGCATACAGCGTGAAAAGGGGGAGGACCTCTTTAGACCATGTGGTCAGGTACAGTCCCATGAGGTAGTACCACTTGAATAGATACTTAAATGACAAGTGCCTTTGTCTTCTCTTGCTTATAACTGAATACCTGAAACTGGGAAATTTGTAAAGAAAAATATTTCTTATGGTTATGGAAGCTGAGAATTCCAAGGTCAAGGGGCTGCACCTAGGGTCTCTGCAGTTTCAAGGCGGCTCAGGGTATCACGTGGCAAGGTTGCCATGTGTGCTAGCTCAGCTGTCTTCCTCTTCTTGCAAGGCCACTAGTCCCATTCCCATGACAACCCATTAATTCATGAATGGATTAATCCATGCATGATCCAATCACCTCTGAAAAGCCCCACCTCTCAATACTGCAACATTGGGGATTAGGTTTCAACATGAGTTTTGGAGAGGACAAATATTCAAGCCATAGCAACAAGTAAAGCCAGGCCAAGAGCACAGAGCATTTCAGGCAGAGGAAACTATAAGTACAAAGTCCCATAGGCTAAATCAGACTCGATGTGCTCGAGAACAAGCGGAATACTTGTGTGAGGTAGACGAGGTCGGCAGGGACAAATCCCCTAGAACCTTCTAGGACATAGTAAAATGTCTGGATGTTATTCTATGTGATTGAGAAGGCTTTATTACTAATTTTTTTCTTTTGTGTGTGTGTGTGTGTGTGTGTGAGAGAGAGAGAGACAAGGTCTTGTTCTGTCACCCAGGCTGGAGGGCAGTGGAGGAATCATAGCTCACACAGTAACCTTGATCTCCCAAGTTCAAGCGATCCTCCCACCCTCCCACCTCAGCTTCCAGAGGAGTTGTGGTGGCACAGGCATGTGCCGCCATGCTTGGCTAATTTTTTTTCTTTTTTTTTTTTTGGTAGTGATGGGGGTCTCAATTTGTTGCTCAGGCTGGTCTCAAACTTCTGGGCTCAAGCAATTCACCTGCTTCATTCTCCCAAAGTGCTGGGATTACAGGCATGAGCCACTAATCCCAGCCTGAAGAGCCTTTTATTGGGATGTCTTAACAAGGGATCATAAATCAGATTTCAATTTCTAAATGTTTGCCCCGGCTGCAATGTGGGTAATGTTTATGGGGGTAGGTGGTGGGCAAGGAAGAGGACAAAAATATTCAATAGGACCCATAGTCCATATAAAATAATGCTGCCTTTGATAAAGCCCCTGTGACATTTTTTATTGACCTTACACACACAAGCACACTCATGTGTCACTTAACAAGGATACATTCTGAGAAATGCATCCTTAGGTGATTTCACCATTTTCTGAGCATCAAAGTGTACTTACCCAACCTCCATGGTATAGCCTACTACACACCTATGCTATACGGTCTGGCCTATTGCTCCTAGGCTCCAAACCTGTATAGCACATGATTGAACTGAAAACTTTAGGCAATCATAACACAATGGGAAGTATTTGTGTACCTAAACATATCTAAATATTAAATTAAAAGGTATAGTAAAAATAGGGTAATCTTACGGGACCATCATCGTATATGTGGTTCGTTGTTGACCAAGACATTATCATGTAGTACATGACTGTAGTTGGTATTTTCAGAATGGATTTATATTAGACAGGGTTTTCCAAAGAGACAAAACATAGATGGATGGATGGATAGGCAGAGATGAGAGGGGATTGATTAGGGGAATCAGCTCACACAATTCGGAAACTGAGAAGTCCCATGCCAGGCATTTGCAAGCTGGAGACCCAGGGCAGCTGGTAGTGTGGCTCAGTCCCAGCTGAAGGCCTCAGAATTAGGGAAGCTGATGGTGTTACTCTCAGTCCAAGACAGCAGGTCTGAGAACCCAGGGAAGCACCGGTTCAGATACTGGAGTCCAAAAGCTGAAGAACTTGGAATTCTGCTTCCAAAAGCGGGAGAAGAAGGGTGCCCCAGCTCCAGAAGAGAGAGAAAAAAATGGTCTCTCCTCTGCCTTTTTGTTCTATCTGGGCCATCAGCCAATTAGATGGTGCCAACCACACTGCGTGAGGGCAGATCTTCCTCACTCAGTCCACTGCTTCAAATGCCAGTCTCTTCCAGAAACACCCTCACAGACACACCCAGAAATCATGCTTTACCCGCTATCTGTGTATCCCCTGATCCAGTCAAGTTGACACCTAAAATTAACCATCACAGGATTTCTCTATTGCTTGGCAGAGTTCCAACATTTCAGACTTTCTAATGTCTTAAAGTAGTACTTTTAATAAATGGATGTATCGTTTTACCTTTCTAGGAGCTAAGGACTGGTCCAATTAACTATAAAGAATTGAGAATGTCAGCTGACCAGGCAACCAGGAGACGCTTTCCTGACTTCCACTATGCACACAGGCTGCATAATTGTGTGTGTGAAGTACTGAAGAACGTGCTTGCTCTGTAACATCCAAACGCGTGGCCACCATTCACAGATAGTGTCCTTTGGGAATGGTGTGGGTATAGATGGGGAATGGTCAGTCCTATGAATATGGGGCTATAAGACAGCAAGGCTAGAAAGTATCTGTGCTTTCATTTTTTAATTTTATTTCTTTCTTTATTTTTTTGCACTAATGGTTTGCATTCACACTGAGGAACTGAGACTGTTTTTCAGACTTTTGGCCTACTGATGACCTTATGTTCATAAAAGGACAGAAGTATAAGAAGTTGTTTAATATAAAACATCCTGAAATTTTATTTTCTGTCTCCTTGGATATAAAGTTTCCACTTATCTTAGGTTTAAGTACCTACTCCTCCACAGAGAGCGACCTTGTGCATGTAGATTGATATTCTCAGGATGAAAGCAGTACCTTCTACAACTAGGAACTCGCAGAACAGGAAGACGGTGCTTGTTCCTGATGGCATGTAAATCTAGATTCACTTCTAGCTGGAAGGAGGCAGGCCAGAAATTCAGAGTTGTAGGTCCTTGGCCTGGGTGGATGTGCTACAACGTGAACCATAAACCTCCATCACTTATCTTGGCAGAAAGAAAATTGGAATTTTGGAGGAAAGTTTCGCATCAGGCACTCAGACCCAATAAATACTCCCACTCCTTGCAGTGCTACCGAACACTCTGCACTCCATTTATCAGGCTACCCAAGGATGCCTGGAATGTGTTGACCAGAGCCACCATCAGCACTTGCTGATGACCCTTTGTGGTACCACCACTCACTTTCTGTACTGCGTTCTTTCTTCTTCCTTCCCTTTTGTTCTTCTGCCCAGCGACACAGTTGTGCAGATTGACTTGGTGCCTTGGTGCCTGCTATGGACTGAATGCTCGTGTCCTCCCACATTCATATGTCAAAGCACAATCCCCAGTGTGATGGTATTTGGAGATGGGGCCTCTGGGGGGTGATCAGGTTTAGCTGTTGTAAAGGTGAGCCCTCCGTGTCTGGATTAGTGCCCTTATAAAAAGAGACACAAGCGAGCTTTCTCACTCTCCTTCCACCATGTTAAGATACAATGAGAAGACGGCCATCTGGAAAATAGGAAGCAGGTCCTCACCTGCTGTAGGCAATCATAACACAGTGAGAAGTATTGTGTTGGCACTGTCTGGTCCAGGAGCAGCTGGACCTCCCAGAAGGACATGGGGTCGGCCTCCACCTGGATCCTGAACTTCCCAGCCTCCATAAGTGTGAGAAATAAATGTCTGTTGCTTAAGCCATCCAGCCTATGGTAACTTTTTATAGCAGCCTGAAGCTACTAAGATGGTGCCAAGACTGTGAGATGGCACTAGAAGAGAGAGAATAAAAACACAGGCTCTTAAGTGGTTCAAATCCTGGCTCTGCCACTTGTCCATTATGTGGTTTTGGGCAAAGCTGAATCTCTCTGTGCCTCAGTTCCCAATCTGGAGAATGAGACGTCTATTCTATCAGGGTAGGGATGAGATAAGATCATGTGTTCAATTAGATGGGATCAAACACATGGTAGAGGAACTTAATACATGTTTATTGTTATTATAGCTATGTCACTGAAAGAATTGGGTTAAATAAAATGCAATCTCTCGGCCGGGCGTGGTGGCTCATGCCTGTAATCCCAGCACTTTGGGAGGCTGAGGTGGGTGGATCATGAGGTCAGGAGTTTGAGACCAGCCTGGCCAAGATGGTGAAACCCTGTCTCTACTAAAAATACGAAAATTAGCTGGGCATGGCAGGCACCTGTAATCCCAGTTATCCGAGAGGCTGAGGCAGGAGAATCGCTTGAACCCGGGAGGCAGAGGTTGCAGTGAGCCAAGATCGCTGCACTCTAGCCTGGGTGACAGAGCAGGACTCCGTCTCAAAAAAAAAAAAAAAAAAAAAAAAAAATGCAATCTCTCACCAGAAGTTGAAGATCTAGCCTGTGAGATACAGAGACACTTAATTGTAATACGTGGCACTTGGCAAAAGGTGACAAATACCATTATATAGTCAGTATATGGAAAAAACACCAGGAAAGCTGCAGGAGATTAACAAAAACTGCAGATTCCTTATCACTGCTTTCATCAAGAGCTGGAGTCTAGTTCCCCTACTCCTTGAAACTGTGACCTGTTGACAAACAGAATGAGGCTGAAACAACTCTGGGTGTCTGGTAAGGCAAAACCATGAGAAACCTTGCAGCTGCTTCCTGATTCTCATGGGGCACTCCCTTTTGGAACCGAGCTGCCATGCTGGGAGATGTTACCCATGGGGGCTCCAGTTGACAGCCCCAGTTGAGCATCCACTGTTGGCTGGAGTGAACCATCCTGGACAGTCCAACCCAGTCAGCTCCCGGGTGACTTCAGCTGTTTCAGTGCCCAGCCACACCTTGTGACGCAGAAGAATGCCCAGTCAACCCACAGAACTGCAAGAGATAATACAATTGTTGTTTTCATCTTTAAGCACTAAGTTTTGGATAGTTAGTCATGCAGCCATAGATAAACCAAACAGGAGTTTAGGAGAGGAGAGTTCTTTTCAAGTCAAGTGATCATGGAAGGGTTCCTAGAAGAAGTGGGATTTGAAAATATCCTTGGAGGGAAGGTCTGTGACAAGAGACTCACAGGAGAAGGTCATTCTAAAGAGAGGAATGAGTTAGAGCAGGACCCAGAGTGGGGTAAAGTAGGCTGCAGGCAGCACCTGGCAAATGGACCAGAGCTGCCTGTGCAGGGGGCTGGGAGAAATGGGCTAGAGCCAAGCTGAGATGGTTGCTCATTCCCAATCATGGCGGCTTTAGGGGCAGGCTCTTTTCATTGCCAGGAAGGAAAACTCATTCCTGCTCTTTCAGGTAAAGGGGCTTTATGGGAACCAATGGGATTTTATGAGTTAGGGAGACAAGAATCTGTGGAAAGAATAAAAACTAAATTGCAGGTGGACCTCCCAGAGAGACACTGGAATTGGAAGTTGCTCAAGATCCCCCAGTAGCTTCCTAGCACAGGCACAGCAAAATCCTAAGCCCTTCACATGGTCTGTGAGGCCCACAGCATGGTGCCCTTGCCCTGGCTACCTCAGTGATCTGATTTCCTTTCACTGCCTCTTTCACTCACTCTGTTCCGGCCACACTGGATTCCTCGCTGATCTTTGAACAGCGCAATCTGGGCTCAGCACTTTTGCACTTATAAGTCTTGCCACCAGGATTGTTCTTCCAGATATTTACATGGCTCCCTCCTCTTCATTCAGGTCTCTGTGGTCTCCTCAAGAGTGACTGCTTCCTCCCGCCATAGTGCTCCTACCTGCACTATTTTTCTTCCCAGCATGGTATTATTGCCTTTTAAAAAAATCAGGCCGGGCGCGGTGGCTCACACCTGTTATCCCAGCACTTTGGGAGGCCAAGGTGGACAGGTTGCTTGAGCCCAGGAGTTCAAGACCAGCCTGGGCAACATGGCAAAAACCCATCTCTAAAAAAATACAAAAAATTAGCCAGGTGTGGTAGCATGCACCTATGCTTCCAGCTCAGAGGCTGAGGTGGGAGGATGGTTTGAGCCCAAGAGTTGAAGATTGCAGTGAGCCATGATCACACCACTGCCCTCCAGCCTGGGTGACACAGAGTGAGCAAGATCCTGTCTCTCTCTCTCTCAATCTATCTATCTGTCTGTCTGCCTGCCTGTCTGTCTATCTTATCTATCTATCTATCTATCTATCTATCTATCTATCTATCTATCTATCCCATCTCTACTAAAATACAAAAAATTATCTGGATGTGGTGGCGGATGCCTGTAGTCCCAGCTACGCGGGAGGCTGAGGCACAAGAATTGCTTGAGCCTGAGAGGCAGAGGTTGCAGTGTGCCAAGATCTTGCCACTGCACTCTAGCCTGGGCAACAGAGTGAGACTCTGTTTCCAAAAAAAGAAAAATGATATATATAATTATCATTTGCCTCTCCAACCACAATGTATGCTCCATGATAACAAAGATTTTGTATAATGCTTAGAAGAGTTCCTGGCATATAGTGGGCACTCCACAAAAATGGTAGAATATAGTGAATGAATAAATGAATCCCAGGCAGTCGTAGAGCTTGAGGTATCTTGTTACTTCTCAGCGGGAGGAGTTTGTGACTCTTCATTTTAATTCTCCTCCAGTGTTCTCTGCTTCCTGTATTCCCAGGCAATTCCCACCCCATCTACTCACTAAGAGCTTTCCTCTCACAGCTCCTGCTGACTCATAACCACGGCTTACTCACAGCTCCCCTCGAGCTGCTACTGTGTTTCTTTGTGCATCTGTCCACCGTCTGTTCCTTCTGCTGACCTCCTGATTCTCCCTGGTTTTCCAGTTGAAGTTCCAGAAACAGAGAATCTGATTAGGTCAGCCCATTCTCCATTTAGGCAGGGGTTTTGACCTTTAACTCTGGTCTGGGTCAGACATCCACATGGCTCCATCAGCTGTGACCATAGGTACAAGCACAGCAACCTAGACACAGAGAACCATTGTCTCACTCAGCAGAGGTGCATGGATGCAGTGGGTGCCTTTAATGACCTGTTGACAATAGCTTGAGGCTCTGGTCAGGGCAGTGATGGACCAGATCTATGTCTTCAGAAGGTAATTTTAATCACCTGTGTATTAGTCTGTTTTCATGCTGCTGATAAAGACGTACCCAAAACTGGGCAATTTACAAAAGAAGGAGGTTTAATGAACTTACAGTTCCACGTGGCTGGGGGGGCTTCACAATCACAGCAGAAGGTGAGGGTCACGTCTCACCTGGCAGAAGACAAGAGAAGAGAGCTTGTGCAGGGTAACACCCCTTTATAAAACCATCAGATCTCGTGAGACTTACTCACTATCACGAGAACAGCACAGGAAAGACCCATCCCCAGTTACCTCCCACCAGGTCCCTCCCACAACATGTGGGAATTGTGGGAGCTACAATTCAAGATGAGATTTGGGTGGGGACACAACCAAACCATATCACCCTGTGAATAAGACAGTTTACTGATGGAAGAGGACACACAAGACCAGTTAGGAAACCATAGGAAGGGAGAGCTGATGAGGACTCAAGTCAAGCCAAGGTCAACGACAGTGAGGAGGAGTAGGAGCAAGTGGGCCTTGAACCTGAAGCTGTCCACCAGGCAAGTGACGCTGAAGTTGAGCAGAGCAAATAGTCTGGAAGTCATAAAGACATGAGTTAAAATTATGGGGTGCAGAGCATAGCAAGAGATTAACTGAGATGGACATTTTGGGGAAATCTCTTACATGGAAAGAGTCAAACAAAGAAGAAAAACCTATATATACTTATATAGATGGGCAGAGACTCAGCAAGTCACAGAACCCCATAAAAACAGAGAAGCATTTTCCCCACTTACTCTCTTATTCTCAGCAGCACCAGCCCAGAGGTTCTGCATGAGATCCCACTCTGTTCCAAGCCCCAAGCTTCAAATCTGTTTTTCTACAGCCAGTAACATTATTTCTTGGGAATCCACAACATTCTAAAAATACATTCACTAGGCTGCAGTGCCACAATTAGTAAAGCTGCTGTCCCAGGAAACCCTCATCATCATTTTGCTTAGATCAGACAGTGGATTAACTTTGATGTCTGTCTGAACCCTGTGCGATACACCACTGGCGGTCTGCTCCCTGCAAGCATTCAATCTTCACATCCAAGGGAAGAAGGAGAAAGTGCTGGAGAGGAGCCCAACCCGATTCTTTCCCCAGTGATTGAGATGAAAATATGCACCCTAGGACTGCCGACATATCTGACTTGCATCCTATCTCCCTATATCCCTGGAGCTCTCTTTCCCTTTACACAAATACATTCCCCCAAACTCAAACTTCCTTTGCCTTTCCCAAACATTAGCACAGTGATGAAGCCCCAAGTGCTTTCATCCATGCCATGTGTAGGAGGTAATTGTGTTAATTTCTGTATCTATTAGCACTCCTGGTGGCACCCCACTGAAACTGACTCTGACTTAAGTCCAAAGGGACTTTTTTGGAAGTATATGGGGTGGCCTGCAGAATATAATGAACACTCAAGAATCAGACTGCAAGGGAAAACAACCAGGGAAGCTCCAGGATTACAGGCAAGTGGGAGGTATACAATAATCACATCAGAATATTAGCAATGGAAGACAGCTACTGCAACCATGCTGTCTGTCTTTGCATCACTATCTTCATCGTCCTTATTTCTGGGAGAAAAAGAACAATTGGACCAAATGATCCAGTTGGATCATCCCCACACCCAGGCAACACAAGCTCCTTGACATCACAAAGCATTGTAGATTGGTGGTTAGGAGCAGTATCTGGAACTAGCCAGGCTGGGTTTGAATCCTGGCTCTGCCATTTACCAGCCACGTGAGCCAAGTCATTCTCAGTATGCCCCAGCTTCCCTCTCTGAACATGAGGATACCTGTCCATAGGTATTGGTGAGCACAAAGTGAGCAAACCTGTGATACTGACTATAGAGGGCAAGTGTTCTGCAAATCTTGATGTTAGCATTGATTAGGAATACACAAGGCCCCTGAAATTGCAGTCCATCCAAAAATGCCAAGATGAGAGGTCATTCTCCAAATGACATCAGGAGCTTTTATTAAGGGAAACTGGGTGGCCAAAAAACAATGACTATCCTCTGCTACATCTTATCCCTCCATCAGACTGTGGACACCATGAGGACAATAGATTCTGCTGTTTTCCTCACTGCTGTGTTCACCAGCACCTGAAAAGCATCTGGCATGTTGTGCCTGGCTCAATGAACCATTACTGAATTCACAAATATTGAATGATTCCTTCTGTGTTCCCAATCAACTAGTACAATGTTTTGCATGGGAGTAGGCACACAATAAGTATTTGCTGATTTAATTGATAGGTCAGAGGGAAAAGAAAAACTGGAGGAGTGTGGTTTTCTCAGAAATGGGGAAAACATTGGAATCAAAGAGATGAGCTTGCATTTGGCAGGACTCAGTGGCAAGTAAGTCATAGGTAACTGTTTTCTGGTGTGTTGATGTCAATTATCTATACAAATGATCTAGATGGCCTATATCATTTCTGCTGGTCAACTAATGCCTTTAGATCAGCATCAAGGAGACAAGAGAAACCACGAGTCACTTGGCACATCACCTTGGAGAGGGAGAGGCTCATCTGCCACAATGGATTTCTCCTTGCCTTAGAGGCACTCCCAGTACCTCATCACGATGCTCTATTCTCCTGGCAACCCTCCTTACTGGCTTGCAGGTGCCCTCACGGGCACCTCAGGGAGGTGTTATCCAAGTGGAGTCACATCCTCAGAGATTTTACCTGGAACTCCTTCTGTTATAAAAGACAGAACCTAACTCAAACTGGCTTCAGAGAAAGAGGGACTCTATTGCTCATGTTACTGAGCAGTCTAGGGATAGATCTCCTCTGAGGTACAGCTGGCGCAAATGCAACATTAGCATCTGATTTCTCCCCACCTCTCAGCCCTCCTTCTGCTGTACTGACTTCCTTTCAGGCCCTAAATGATGGCCCCCAGTAGCTCGAGTCTCATTCGCTCAAGTTCAACTCCAACTTTCCAGTAGCTGGGATAGACTATGGTTGGCTCAGCTTGGGTCATGTGGCCAGGAGGATGCAACTACACTGGGTGTTCAGGACTGATTCCTAATCAATACTAACCTCAAGACTGAGTCCTGGGTGCCAACCAATCCCTGTGACGAGGAAGCTTGGTTAGGCCCTTATGCTTAACTCTCAGAGCTGGGAAGAAGTAGGATGAGGATGGGGAGCCCTAGCTTATCTCATGGACCAAGAGTGGGAAAAGAGTGGGTGCCAGACAGATACTTGGGGTACTATTCACAGAAAAAAGGGAAGTGGCCACTGGGCTGATAAAATGACAGATGCCCACTACACCTGGGTATTTTCTTTCTTTTTGTTTTTTGTTTCTTTTGAGACGGAGTCTCACTCTGTCACCCAGGCTGGAGTGCAGTGGTGTGATCTCCGCTCACTGCAAGCCCCGCCTCCCAGGTTCCAGCTATTCTCCTGCTTCAGCCTCCCAGGTAGCTGGGACTACAGGCGTGCACCACCACACCTGGCTAATTTTTTTGTATTTTTAGTAGAGACGGGGTTTCACCATGCTGGCCAGTCTGGTCTCAAACTCCTGACCTCATGATCCACCCACCTCAGCCTCCCAAAGTGCTAGGATTAGAGGCGTGAGCCACTGTCCCCAGCCCTCACCTGGGTATTTTCTATCGTGTGATATAAAGCTGGCGTCACAGGTTCCCTCTGTGTTATGAAGTCTTCTGTCCTCACCCTAACAAGCTCCTGTAAGTGCCCGAGGAGCAGCTGCCACACTGCAGTCATCTATCTTCCTCTGAATTTCTGTAGCCCGCAGGACCATAACATGTGTCGGCAGCAGGCCATGTCGGTCATTAGTTATCTTTTTATGGATATGTTCTATCTCTTCATCTACGCGACAGGATCCTAGAGAGCAGGGGTCACATCTTATTCATCTTTGTGTCCCCTTAGCACTCTGCCTGGTGTTTGGGGCATGGCAGATAGTCCATGAATCTAGGGAGAGACTGAATAACCGATTTACATGCTTCTAGAGCCACAGAGGTAGACGCAGACGGTAGCTTGATGCAACTACAAGATTACAAAGAAAGAGGAAACCTGTCCTCTCCAAGCTATTTTGAAACTCTTGTAGATCTGTTGTGGCCTAAATAATACCGCTAAGATCAAGATAGATATCCTCTTTGCTCCCCAGGCCCAGCTGCTGGCATGATTCCTATTTATAAAGGCATGGGGCCCAAAGAATCTGTGTCTCAGCTGCCCAGTATCCCTGGGCAGGTCATAGTCAGGCACAGCCCACCTGTAAGGGCAGTGTGGTGCAGAGGGCGGAGGATGGCAACTTGAGGAAGAGGAAACAGGTATCTGTCCTCAGTGGCTCCCACCCAGACAATACGGAAGCGCCCCGTGGCCCCGTGGATGGGACCGGACGCTGGCTCTCTGCCTTGGCCAAGGCATCCCAGCACAGAAAACAGGGAGAGAGGATGGGATGGAGGGAGACAGGATGGGATGGAGAAAGAGAGTAGCTCGGATGCTGAAACAACGTTCCTCCTAGGCTAGTCTTGGTGAAGAAGCCCCGCGGCTCCGGTTTTAGAATCCCCCAGCAGGCCCTCTCGGGCCAGAGATTTCCCCCTTGGTCTCTCATACGTACAAACCTCCCTCAAGAAGGACGAGTGACTCGTCCAAAGCCGCGCAGCGGAGCTGCGGTTCCCTCTCCTGTAAACTAAGCAGACTGATACAAAGATTAATTGCGCGAGCGACAGAGAGCATACGGCGCATGGCGGACAGTCGCTAAATAAGCAATTAACGGGGGATGGACGAGAAAGCTGGCTGGTAAAGAAGGCGATGGTAAAGGAGGTCTGGAGGGTGCTGGGTGGAGGTGCTGAGGGAGCAACCGGGCCGAAGAAAGGAAAGTAGACAGAACAGGGCCCGCGGGAATCGAGCGCAGCAAAACAGCTCCAACCTCAATCCAACGCCAGCGCCCGGCCCGCACAGCACGGAATCCCGGGGAAGGCGGAGAGCGGGGTCCGAGGCCCCGCCTGTGACCCCACCCCTTTCCTGGCTCCGCCCCTCCCAGCCCTGAGGCCCCGCCTCTGACTCTACCCCTGTCTCTCTCTCCGCTCCGCCTCTCCTCTTCGTCCCTCCCCCAAGGCCCGGAAGCGAAAGCCTCTCCACCTCTTCCGAGCGGGGTCACGGCCGGGCCGTCGGTAGCCGGGTTTCCTAGAGTGCGGGGCGGTCGGCGGGTCAGGGCAGCCCGGGGCCTGACGCCATGTCCCGGAACCTGCGCACCGCGCTCATTTTCGGCGGCTTCATCTCCCTGATCGGCGCCGCCTTCTATCCCATCTACTTCCGGCCCCTAATGAGATTGGAGGAGTACAGTGAGTGATCTCTGACCCCTTGCGGTGACCTGACCTCCCCACACACACACACACCTCCCTCTCTGTGAGCTCCACGTGGTGTCGTGGAAAGAACTTGGCTCGAGGATTAGGGAGAGCCGGGTTCGAATCCTGCCATGTTCAGCTTTGTGACCTTGGACAAGTTGCTCAACCTCTGGGACCCTCGGTATCCTCATCTGTGAATGTTTATGGCTACATCATCTATGCTAAAATGCCGAGCCTCCTGTGAGATTCAGGTGGTCATGTATATGAAAGCAGTCCTCACATAAGTCGACGCTAAGTACTAGTTCATATTTGCAGTTAAAATTCGCTGAGGCCGGGCGCGGTGGCTCACGCTTGTAATCCCAGCACTTTGGGAGGCCGAGGCGGGCGGATCATGAGGTCAGGAGATCGAGACCATGGTGAAACCCTGTCTCTACTAAAAAATACAAAAAATTAGCCGGGCGTGGTGGCGGGCGCCTGTAGTCCCAGCTACTCGGAGAGGCTGAGGCAGGAGAATGGCGTGAACCCGGGAGGCGGAGCTTGCAGTGAGCCGAGATTGCGCCACTGCACTCCAGCCTGGGCGACAGAGCGAGACTCCGTCTCAAAAAAAAAAAAAAAAAAAAAAATTCGCTGAATGCCTATTATACGTCAGGTTAGGCATATGTTGGATCGTTTCATTTGCACAAGCTCACCTTGAAGTATATATGTAAAACATGCCCATTTTACAAATGAGGGAACTGAGGCCTAGAGGTTTTATAACGTTCCCAAGGTCACACAGCAAGTAAGTGACAAGGCAAATATATCCTACCCCGGGCCTCTGTCCAGAGCCTGCTCGGAGCACCCAGGCTGGGAATGGTGACTGGGGGAGCCAGATGGAACCCTGATCCTCCTGAGTGGAAAGGTGCTTTTACTGCACTTCATTTCCACTCCCAAAGATGTTTTTTGAGTGGGACTGTTTCAAACCCAAACTGTTAACCTGGGGTTTTAGTTTTTTCTCTTCTTTTTCCTCAAATTGTTTTTCCGATTTTGCTGGTTTCCTTCGTTTTAAGCCGATTGCTCACATGGTAATGGTGAATATCCTGGGAGTAATTTTCCTTCTTAATCATTCCAGTCCTATCATTCTAAAAGCCAAACTCTTCTTCCGTGAGACCTATACCTCAGCAAGGATTAGCACTTTGATACATCTGAAACCATCTGTCAGAGAGAAAATATTAGGCATTAGAGGCTCATTTTGTTCACCAGGAAACCGGAATCATCTTGAAGATGGAAGAGGGCCAACCCTGCCCCTTGGGAATATTAACGGACACTGGAAGCTTGGCGAATTGAAGGCGAAAGCTCCGTGTAAACGTTCCGCCCATAACAAGTGTTACAGCAGTCGATTTCTGGAGGCAGAGCGTTTTAAGTGCACACTCAGATTTCCTTGTAGCTTCTTTTCATCAGCCAAGACTGAAATGGCCACTGTGTTCTGCCTTCCAGCTTATCTGCATGCACCATGCGTGGGAGTAAGGTGGGCTGTGTGAAGCCCTGCGGGATCTGTTTCCACCATCCTTCTTCACTGGACGTCTGCCCCAGCGATTATATTAAGGCCACTAGAACTTGGGACGAAGGGTCTGCTTTGCATCCCATTGGAAAAGTCAGTTCTGAAAACTAGAGCTGTGGTTCTCATCTAGGGGTGATTTTGCCCCTCAGGATATTTGGCTCAATCTGGAGACATTTTTGCTTGTCACAACTTGGGATGGGGGGGTCGAGTGTTGCTACTGGTTTCTTGTAGATAGATGCCAGGGATACTGCTAAACTTTTGGCAGTGCATACAAGACAGACCCCCATGACAAAGAATTACCGAGCTTAAAATTCAAGTGGTGCTTTGGTTGAGAAACCCTGCTTGAGATGAAATGGTCAAGGTGTGGGCTTGTACTGTGTATCCCAGCAACAGTCTTTTAGGGATACTCCAGAATCTGTGGTTGTCTGAATGTCTTGAGACAGACAAATCAGGTGATGTTCATCTGTGGGTGAACATTTAGTGAATGTAACTATAATATCTGCATTTTTAACTGAAAGGCAGGCAGTCTGTGCCTTCCCACTTTTCTGGTTCCTTTTTGTTTTTGTTTTTTTTTTCTTTTTTTCCGCTGTCACCCAGGCTGGAGTGCAGTGGCCTGATCTCGGCACACTGCAGTCTCCATCTCCCAGGTTCAAGCAATTCTCCTGCTTCAGCCTCCTGAGTAGCTGGAATTACAGGCGCCCGCCACCATGCCCAGCTAATTTTCGTATTTTTTAGTAGAGACGGGGTTTTGCCATGTTGGCCAGGCTGGTCTCGAACTCCTGACCTCAGGTGATCCACCTGACTTGGCCTCCCAAAGTGCTGGGATTATAGGTGTGAGCCACCAGCCCGGCCTCTGGTTCTATTTTGATTAATTTGGCCAACTCTTTTCTGGGGATCATAACTGATTCTTTTTTCTGAGACAGTCTTGCTCTGTCACCCAGGCTGGAGTGCAGTGGCATGATCTCGGCTCACTGCAACCTCTGCCTCCCAGGTTCAAGCAATTCTTGTGCCTCAGCCTCCCAAGTAGCTGGGAATCCAGGCATGCACCACCAGTCCTGGCTAATTTTTATATTTTTAGTAGAGACAGCATTCTGCCATGTTGGCCAGGCTGGTCTTAAACACCTCACCTCAAGCGATCCTCCTGCCACAGCCTCCCAAAGTGCTAGTGTTACAAACTGACTGCTGTAACACTTGTAATGGGTAGAGCATTTACACAGCTTTCACCTTCAGTGCTGGCAACTGATTCTTTTAAACGGGTAAATATTGCTGAACAGGTAATATTTGTGGGAAGTTGACTATATATTTGGCACTTTTCTAAGCACTTCCTATATATTAACCCATTTAGTGTTGATAACAGCCCTTTGTGGCAGCTGCTATATGATCATCATCCCCATTTCATTTGTGGACAAACTGAGGTGCGAAACAGTTAACACAAGGACCCACAGCTGATGAGTCACAGATCTGGGACTTGAATTAATATCCTTAATCCCTAAACCAAGACAGCATACTGCTTGTCTAAGGGGGCAAGAAAAGGCAGTAGGGGAGATGAGTGTCTGCATATCCTACTAGATGAATTACCCTCATCAAAGTTACTTCACCTCTCTGAGCCCTGCCTGTTTCCTCATCTGTAGCAGTGTAGTTCACTGGATTGAATTTACAGGGTTTGGGGTGAATTAAATGAGGTAACAGGTGTGGAAACACCTAGTATAGTCTTATATTAGACATTTTATTAAAATGTTTACAAAATAATAAGCCAAAAGGGCAGGAATGTGAGACATGGAGATTTTAGCAGGTGGATAGGCCTGGGGCTGGCTGACCTGGCAGTAAACTGGGATGAGGTGTTCATGATCAGGTCATGGAAACCTACTGTGTGGTCGGAGCTTCAGCTCATTCTGACACATTCAACTAGCATTTATTTAGCATCTCACTCTCTTTTTTAGAAGAAACTTGGATTCTAGCAATCGCTGGGTACCTGGCACTGTGCCAGGTGTGGACTGCACCTAACCAAACAACATGGTCAGTCCCTTCCATCACGCTCTTCCCACCTTTGTCCTGTCCACCTTGCTCCACCCATTCCTGGGACTGAGCTGCTTCCATTGTGTCCCACCTACTTCCCATTCTCTACCTAGCAGCCACAGGGGTCTTTTCTGGTGACTTTTGGTTGCTGGTTTCTATCTTACTTGCATTTGTGGTCAGAGAATGTGGACTATATGATTTTGATTCTCTGACACTGGTCAAGATTTGCTTTGAGGCCTGGTACAGGTCAGTTTTTGTAAATATTCCCTGTGTGCTTGGAATGGTGGCTATTCTCTTGTTGGGTACAGAGTTCTGTATCTATGTATGTTAATTACAGATCAAGCTTCTTAATTCTGTTTGTATTTGGATGTCCTGTGGCCATGTTATTAGGTGCATACAATCTAGAATATTCTGGATAATTTTTTCTAATTATCATTATAGAAGAATTCTCTTTATCTCCACTGTTCTTCCCCATGTCTATTTTATCTGATTTTATTGTGCTACCAGATCCCTTTTTTTTTTTTTTTTTTTTGAGATGGAGTTTCGCTGTTGATGCCTAGGCTGGAGGCTAGAGTGCAGTGGCGCGATCTTAGCTCACTGCAACCTCTGCTTCCCAGGTTCTAGCAATTCTCCTGCCTCAGCCTCCCAAGTAGCTGGGATTACAGGCACCCACCACCATGCCCGGCTATCTTTTTGTATTTTTTACTAGAGATGGGGTTTCACCATGTTGGCCAGACTGGTCTCGAACTCTTGACCTCAGGTGATCTACCCGCCTCAGCCTCCCAAAGTGCTGGGATTACAGGCATGAGCCACTATGCCCAGCCCAGATTTCTTTTAATATTTTCCTAGCTTATCTGTTTCTCTCCTCATGCAAGCAGACTTTGTCCTTATGTGAATATCTTAAAACCAACATAAACTAGATATTTTAATCTGACCTGATAATCTCTTTTAACTATTGGATTGGATTAATTTTCATTTATTCTATTTACTGATATATTTGCATTTATTTTTCTCACCTTATTTTGTGCTTTCTATTCTTTTTTTTCTTGAGACAGAGTCTTGCTGTGTCACCAGGTTGTAGTGCAGTGGCAAGATCTCGGCTAACTGCAACCTCCGCCTCCTGGATTCAAGCAGTTCTCCTGCCTCAGCCTTCCAAGTAGCTGTGATTACAGGCGCATGCCACCACGCCCAGCTTTTTTTTTTTTTTTTTTTCTGTATTTTAGTAGAGATGGGGTTTCACCATGTTGCCCAGGCTGGTCTCAAACTCCTGAGCTCAGGCAATCCAGCCGCCTCAGCCTCCCAAAGTGTTAGGATTACAGGCATGAGCCATTGTGCCCGGCCTTCTGTTCTATTTCTATGCTTCCTTTTTTCTTCTTTTCTGCCTCAAGCCTTCTTTATTCTTCTCTTCTCGCTACTAGTTTGAAAGTTTTAAATTCTATTTTTGTTCTTTTGTAATTAAAGTTTAGAGTTAGTCAGTATCTTTACCCTTGAACAATACAAGGTCCTTATAATGCCTTAGCCTTTGTCCCATGCACCTGACATAATATATTTGTCCTGCCTGGTGCCTATGACTCAGCAAATCAGTTAACACCATCACTATTGTATATGGTCTCTGACTGTTTATCTTCACCCGCGTTCTTTACTCACTGACGCTTCTTACATCTCACTCCTTTCTAGCTTCAGTTTTCTTCCTTCTGACGTACATCTGTTACTACTTCTTTGGTAAGAATTTGTAACTGGGAAACTCTGTTTTTGTCTATTGGAAAATGTATAGAACTGCAGGTCTTCTGCCGTGGTTTTTGAAAAGTTTGTCACGCCATCCAAATTTGATCATCTCACTTGCTTAATTACAGCACTCCAGTAACCCTTTGGTGTCTTGGAAGTCCAGCCAGAGGAGGGTTATTGAAGTATAGTCATGTGCTGTGTCATATTTTGGCCTGCGCTAGACCACGTGTATGACAGGGGTCCCATAAGATTATCATGGTGCTGAGAAATTCTGTCGCCTAGTGATGTCCTGATGAGCCCGACCCTGTGTGGGCCTAGGCTAATATTTGTGTTGTATCTTAGTTTCTCACACCAAAGTTTAAAAAGGAAAAAAAGAATAATAATTTTAAAATAGAAAGATGCCTATAGAATAAAGATATATAAAGAAAGAAAATATTTTTGTACAGCTATAGATGTTTGCGTTTTAAGCTAAATGTTATAAGAGTCAAAAAGTTTTAAAAATTTAAAAGTTTATAAAGTAAAAAAGTTAGCTGAGGTTCATTTATTACTGAAGAAAGAAATTTTAAAAAATAAATGTAGTGTAGCCTAAGTGTGCAGTGTTTATAGAGTCTACAGTAGTGTACAGTAATGTCCTAGGCCTTCACATTCACTCACCACTCACTCACCCAGAGCAACTTCCACTCCTGCAGGCCTCATTCAAGGTAAATATCCTATTTGGGTATACCATTTGGAAAATCTTTTATACAGTGTTTTTACTGTACCTTTTCTAGTTTAGCTATGTTTAGACACACAAATCTTTACTATGTGTTACAGTTGCCTGCAATATTCAGTACAGTACCATGCTGTACAGGTTTGTAGCCTAGAAACAATAGGCTATATCACATAGCCTGGGTGTGTAGTAGGCTACACTGTCTAGGTTTGCGCAAGTACACTCTATGATGGTCGCACAACAATGAAATCACCTAAGGATGCATTTCTCAGAATGTACTCCCACAGTTGAGCGACACAGGACTGTATGTTAGTAAGAGCAGTGATCATATTCACTCTTTACAAGCATCACTCTGATTGATTGTATGTGAACTAGAAGCTGGAAATGTCAAATCTGGGGACAGGAAGGCCAGGCACAGGAAGGCCGTATTTCCTGTGACCTCAGGGAGAGGTGACTATACCCTAAACCAGAGTGGTGGCTATGGGAGTGGAGATAAGTGACTGCATTTGGGAGCCATATTTAAGAAGCAAACTGGTGGGCATGTTGGCTCACACCTGTAATCCCAGCACTTTGGGCAGCCGAGGCAGGAGGATCACTTGAGCCCAGGAGTTCAAACCAGCCTGGGCAACACGGTGCGACCCTGTCTCATTTAAAAAAAAGAAAAGAAGTAAACTCTACAGGGGTTTGTGGCTGATTAGCCATGGGGCAAAGAAGGAGAATGGCACCCAGTGTTCTGGCTCCAGCAGCTGAGGAGATGGAGATGCTGGTCATTAGCTAGAAAACACAAGAAGGAATTGGTTTTGGGGTGAAAAGGCAAGTTAGTTCGCTTTTGGCAAGCTGGCCCGGGACAGTGTGCTGTGGAACACCAGTGTCAGAAGGGCTGAAGCATAGGCAGTCGGAGGAAGAGAAAGGCCCTCTGAGGAGAATGAGGAGGAGTGGCTAGACAGGTTTCAAACCAGGAGAAGCTGCAGTCACAAGCCCCATAAAGACAGCTCTTCATGAAAAGGGAGTGTGGTCAGCAGGGTTAGGCTGCTTAGAGACGTAAAAGAGGTAAGTGAAAATATCTATTATATTTAACAGAAATAAGTTAAAAGTGATTGGTTATATTGTTAAACATGCTTTCAGTGGTTTGGAAGTAGGCAGAAGGCAGGTTGCAGTGGACTGAAGAGTAAATAGTGTATTAAGTTGACTATTTATAGATGTTTGGCTGTATGGAGAGGAGAATGGCAAAGTTTCCAGCAGGTCACAGGGTCTGGGAAGAGTTTTCTTTTAGTTTTGGCTGGAAGAGATGGAGGGCCAAGAAAGTCTTAGACAGAAAAAGCTGCTGGAGAGAGAAGACAGTCCGTAGAGTGGGAGGTGACATGGGATCCTGAGCTCAAGTAGAGGAAAGAGCCTTGGACCAAAGGCAAGGCACCTCTTCCACCAGCTCAGGAGGAAGGATGGTGTGGATGCTGCCATATCTAGGTTTGATGTTGGCAAGTTGTGGGCACTTCCAGGTGATGGCGTCTATTCTCTTTGTGACACAGGAAGTCAGGTCATTTATAAGTAAGAGGCACCAACTCTAGGCCATCCTCTCCTTCCTTGGAGCACTGTCTTCCCTGGGTCACTCCACCATGGAAGGTCCTCCTGGGTTTGCTCTTTTGCTCCTGCCTTTCAGCCACTCCTGTTAGCCTTTCTTGTTAGGCCTTCTCTCCTGACCATCCTTCATACATTTCATTCCCCAGGATTCTGAGACTATGGGGCAGAAGCCCATCATTCTTGGATGGACAGGGCAGAAGCCTAGTCCCTGAGAACTGGGTTACTAGTAAAAGCAAGACTTAGGGCCGGCACCAGGCAAGGCAGTCCATGTAGAGCCAAGTGTCAGATCAGTCTGGGCCCTTCACCTGTGCCAGCATGGGTATGGGGACAAGTACGTTCCAGGGTCTCTGCTGGAACAAGCATACAGGCAGCAGAAAAGAAGGGGAAGCCTGCTTAGGTAAAACAAAGCCAAGGAGATCTTCCATGGTTGCAGAGCAGGCAGCCACTATCACCAGACTGCCTTATTGGATTTCATTTTGGCATTCAGCATGATCGTCAGCTCTTTCGTTAACTTAGCAAGGCTTTCCTAAGTGTTATGTGGAGTACAAGTCAGTTTCGTACATGATACCTGAAGTACTGAAATGAGCGCCGGACAGATGATGGCATCAGTGGGTCAGTGACCCAAAACCAGAAGTCTGGGTACAGTTCTGCTGTACTTCTGGAGGGAGACCCAGACGCTTTTTAGCTTTCACCCTGTTGGCATAGCGTGTTTGGTCTGAAGAGGCCACAGTTAGGGAAGAGTACAGATGGCTAATCTGTCTTTGTTTCCTAGAACTAGACAGTGACCCTGAATATGGCCTTTTACAAATAACATGCATTTGAGGCCAGCCTGTGAAATTAGACAGAATAAGATCATTTTCTGTGATCCTCTTCATTTGAAATTTTAATTGGATGTTCAGAAGCATAAAATCATAGGGTTTTGCCAGAAGGGGCTTGAGCTCACTTCTGTCCCCTCATTTAGGGACTTGTCCAAGGTTACTCAGCACATTAGTTGCTGGGTGGACACTAGGCCCTAACTCCCTTGACCTTGCCTGTACTTAATGCCCTGCCTCACGATGCCTTCAGACAGTGAAGAATGTTCAACAGCCAGCCAAGTGAAAGGCCATAGGGGAGAGCTGTGAGGCCTCAGTTCTGCTGCTTCTCAGTCCTGTTGATTTCTGCTGCACCTTGCTGCCCCTGCCCGAAAGAGGCTATGCCTAGGCAGCACACGGTACTAAAAATCACCTGATGCAGAAAGAATTCTTAGCTTGTAAGAGCATTTTCCTTGTAACATGCCAGGCGCTTAGAATATGCTTTTTAGTCCTTTCACCATATAATCGAATGAAATGCACAGGCAGACTGGGTCTTGTTTTCTAATGGGCATTACACAGTTCCCTGGATTCAGCCAGGCTCTGGTGAGGAAACAGACTTGTTGACACTGTTGGGAGGAATGCAGTGCTTCAAGTGGCCACTTGGTCCCCTTCAGCCAACTGGGTCACACTTGCTCCTGTGGTCAATGGCTTCCCCTCCGTCCCTGGTTCTTTCTCGTCACCAGATCCATTTGGTCACCAACTGGGTCGCACTTGCTGCTGCGGTCATATGGCTTCCCCTTGGCCCCTGGTTCACACTCGCCACCAGTGAACCTCCAGTTCTGGAATACCCCAGAGGCAGATGATGTATGTGTCTAGGTGACAGCAGCAAGAAAAGCAACTGAGAAGCTTTTGAAAAAAATTTTACATTTGCTACTTTTTAAAAGATAGCTTCTTTGAAATAATCACCATGGAAGAGTCAAAATGGTGTTGGACTTTCTTATGCGTGTTGTACAGTTATGTGGTTTTTGTTAGTGAAAAAAGAAACTCAAACTTGGGGAGGCTGAGGCAGCAGAATCCCTTGAACCTGGGAGGCAGAGGTTGCAGTGAGCCGAGATCACGCCGCTGTACTCCAGCCTGGGTGACAGAGCAAGACTCTGTCTCAGAAAATAAATAAATAAATAAAAGAAACTCAAACTGACAAAAGATCCAAGAACAGTGCAGTAAATTCCTATATTGTCCTTCACCTTGATTTACCAGTTGTTAACATTTTGCCACATTTGCTTTCTCCCCCATATATAAGATAGATACATACATATATACAGATATAGTTATATGTACTATATATTATAATTATTACTGTTATTTTGCTGAACCATTTGAGAGTAGGTTGAAGACATTGTGAGCTTTCATTCCTAAACACTTCAGCCTGTATTTCCAAAGAACAAGGGCATTCTCTTATATAATCACAAAACAGTTTTCCAATCTAGGAAATTTAACGTTGATGCAGTGCTATTACAGTTTGAGCATTTCTAATCTGAAAATGGAAAATGCTCCAGAATCTGGAATTTTTTGGGTTCCAAAATGACACAAGTGGAAAATACCACACATAAGTACTTAATATAAATTTAGTTTCATGCACAAAATTATTAAAAACATTGTATAAAATTATCTTCAGTCTATGTATATAAGATGTATATGAAACAAATGAATTTAATGTTTAGACTTGGATCCCATCCCCAAGATATCTTGTTATATATATATATGTAAATATTCCAAAATCTGAAAAAATCCTAAATCTAAACCAATTCTGTTCCCAACCAATTTCAGATAAGGGATATTCAACTTGTATGGAATATACAGCCCACATTCAAATTTTGCCATTTGTCACAATTCAAGTTGTGAGTTGCTTTTATTTTATTTTATTTATTTTTCTTTTTCGAGACAGAGTTTTGCTCTTTCGCCCAGGCTGGAGTGCAGTGGCAGGATCTCAGCTCACTGCAACCTCTGCCCCCTAGGTTCAAGCAATTCTTCTGTCTCAGCCTCCCAAGTAGCTGGGATTATAGGCGCCCGCCACCATGCCTGGCTAATTTTTGTATTTTTAGTAGAGATGGGGTTTCTTCACGTTGGCCAGGCTGGTCTTGAATTCTTGACCTCAGGTGATCCACCCACCTCAGCCTCCCAAAGTGCTAGGATTACAGGCGTGAGCCACTGCGCCTGACAGAGTTGCTTTTAAGTATTTATTGGCAGGAAGAAATAGGGAGGTAGGTTCCCAAGGTCATACCTTGCACCAGCTTTCATTTGCTTTTTTATTTTAGGTTTCTATCTGCTGGTCCTCCACTAGAGTACCCTCAACGAATAATCCTGAGACTGCTGAGGGAGCTGGGGCTTGAGTATCCTGCAGTGTTTGCATTGTTGTGAATGTTCAAATAACAAGTCACACAGTTGATGTATTTCCCAGTGTGGACATTTAATATAAGGATATGTTTTTGTTTTTAAAGACTTAAACATTATTAGGTGGATTCTTTTATTACCATACAAAAAATCAGCCGGTCTGCATGTATTACTAGTTTTAATAATACACTTTGGCCCCTGGACTAGAGATAACATCCTCAATTAAAACTACAAATCACACCACTGCCTTAGCACCAGGGGGCAGAGTCGGGCTTGCTGAGACACTGGAGTGGGGAGTTTTTTTAACCCAGTGTGCCATATTTGGATTTAAATCATTTCACTCCTGATAGAAATGTGCTCACTAGTGAAGTTGGTAATAAGCTTATCCTGATTTGTTTACATAGTTAAACCCCTGACTTCTGCCATTACCCTTTTCCTGAGGTTTATATACATTTGCTCTTTTCCAAAGATAGGGAAATAGAAGCTTATTGTCAACCTCAATCAAGATGCACTGCTAAATCGTGAGGGACTCGTTTCTGTTTTCCTTTTAGCGTATTCTGCATTCACAAATAAAGTGTCTTTGTATTACATCATGAATTTACATAAGACTGCTTTGGCCTTAGAGTATTTATAAAACATTAATGGATTAAAGAACCAGGGGATGTAGATAGGATGCTAATACCTGGTTATCATTTGGTAGGAACGGGCTCAGCAAAGTGGTTTAAATTTCCTGACCAAGCCAAACTACAGAGGTGGTTGCATTAGGACAAGGATTATAAAGAGATTATGGTCTATTTAAAATAAATCTTCAGCCTTGCTTCAGCCTCATTAGCAATTAGCAAGAAAGTGTGAAGACAGGGATTTCTTTCTTTTCACTTGGTTCTCCATTGCATCATAAGAGGTTAGAACACAATTAGGCATTCGGTCCTTGCCACCAAAAGTCAGCTTCCTTTCATGCTTGGCAGTCTGCCAGCTTCTTTTGCCTTGCAGTACCTGCCTCTGGAGAATGTGTTTGGTACACCAGGATGTCTGATTTTATGAAATCGCTAAGTCTAGAATGCTTTCTGATAGTGATTTTTTAAAACTCAAATCTTCCCTCTTCCATAGTATCAGAAAATAGACCTGTTAGTTAGATATAGAAAATTAATTCTGTTTTCGTTCCTGGCAAGACTGATGACTGTGGGCTTTTACATGTTGGCATCTTCCAAGAGCATGTTCGAGACATCCATACTTTGAGACTTACATGTCTATAGGATGGTGGGGCTCAGTTCTACAATGATTTAATGTCTTAAGAAATGAGGACACCTTTTGTGTTATTTCAGAAAGTCTAACACTTCAGAGGCTCCATAATATCCACTCTAAATGGAAGAAATCTTTTGATGTATCTTGAGAAAATCTTGGTTGCCATTCACCCGCTACTTTTCAGAGAGGAACAGTGAAACCATCAGGGCGCTTGTTGCCTGTAATAGGCCTGAGTATCCTACGTGTTCCCTCCATCCCTCTTAGACTTAGACATCAGGATTCCCATAATCCCCATTGCCCAGTGTTTTATTTGCCACAGCAAAAGTTAGTATTGATAAAACCATCAGGTCGGTCATTTGGGATTGACTTTCTGTCACATGACTAGAGAAGCAAGTTCAATGAATATTAGATTTGGCCAAACCCTGTTTCTTGTACCTTTATGTTTGTGTAACTTTATGAGAATCCAGAGGCCAAAGTAAAGAAAATGGCCTGATACTAAATAAGAGCTAAATGTGGATTTAAAGAAACACTGTCAGCCTGATTAAAACAAAGGTCCGATTACGACATTTCATTACTATAATTTAGTGGTAAACGTCCTTTGGCTCTAAGGCTTTCTCCTGAAAAGCTGTCGTTTGTTTGTCAAGATACTTAAAATAATAACTCTTTGTTTTCACAGACCTTGGGTTTATTCTAAACCACTTAGAAAGATGTGTCAGAGTGCTTCAAGCCCACAGATATGAAATGCCCAATTTCTCTTGGCCCTTGCCTGTTGGACATCTCCAAAGAGACTGGCTTAGTTGCTGTTGCTACAATGCGCTTACTAATTGGCACAGCACCTGCAATCAATTAGGGAAGCTTCAATTATCCAAACCAAAGCCACCCACCCAAAGATTAATTTTCTGCTCTATTTCCTATCAAAAACATAGCATATTTAGCTCTGAGTCTAGTCCTTCGGTGGAGTGCATTTTAGACATATAAACTACATCGTTTTCTTAATTGTACTTGTTCTTCAATTCAGCAACTTTCCCCTCGTGATATCATGCCCACCAGTTCTTTCAAAATTGTTCTTTTTTTGTTGTTGTTTTCTTGTCTTTCCAAAATGCTGAGATCACAGAGAGGAGATGTTAGTTGGGGAGCTTTTCTTTTGAAGTATGGATTTCTTTATTCTTTTGAAAATACCCAATCTCTTTTGCACTATAGGATCTAACTTCCACAACCTACAAGCTTTGCATAATAGCGTATCTGAATTTAACAGCACTCATAAATACTGTTTTCTAATTGTCCCATGTCATTGGCCCATGTAAATACAAAGATTTCTCTCTCCCAGCCCCCCTTCTAAAGAATGATTTTTCTCTTGTGTTTCTCAGAGAAGGAACAAGCTATAAATCGGGCTGGAATTGTTCAAGAGGATGTGCAGCCACCAGGTAAACTGAAAAAAAAAAAAAATCAAAACCAAATCTTATTTGTACTACTGTGTTGTGTGGTTTGTGTGTGTTTGCCTTGGCGTGGAGAGTGGGAAAATGCCTTTTAGCTTAGAGAGAAGATTGTGATTTTGCTATTTATTTCTCAACAGTTGCCATTTATAGATGCCACCCAACGCATCATTCTAATATTTCACTCCAGAATACTTTTTGCACGTTTGCCAGGTTCCTCTTTTCCATTTTAAAAGTGGGCATAAAAATGTTAACAAGTGTGTGGTTCGATATGAGATGTGAATAGCTGTTTGGCAGACTTATTTACCAAGCACCTATTTAAACACTCCCCTCATGGGAAAATAGTGTTTACTTGTCAGCTATTTGAATTGATGTGGGGTTCTGCTTTGCACAAGGGCTAAAAAGCTCCCTTTATGGCTGAATGGTTAGTTCCTTCAAGGGGATCCAAGTTAGCCAGGAATGAGAAGTTTCTCATTTATTAACCAAAGCTCTTATAATCTGTAGCAACATTCTTTTTTATTTATTTATTTTTTAACTAGGCCAGATGTCGGTGTTCCTGTTATGGGGTACAATTCCTGAGCCATTTAAAAGTCCCTTATGGCAGCCATGGCTTCCTGGCCATTTAATGCCAAGGTTCCGGCAGCCTGCTCGCACCATCTCAAACTACACTGTAAATTGCACAGCTCAATTCTGATGTCATTTTGTTTGTTTGGGGAGGAGGCAAGTGGAAGGACATTTAAAAATGAATCCTGTTTTTGTTCCTGTTTCTTTCCATAGGGTTAAAAGTGTGGTCTGATCCATTTGGCAGGAAATGAGAGGGCTGTCACCAGCTCTGATTAAAAAAGGAGATTTCTTCATGCTTTCGATTCTGCATGGGGTATAGTCAGTCACCTCACCAGAGAATGACGGCTGGAGAAGAAAACTCTATAATATCATAAATAAGAGTGCTTGTAATAAAAGACTGTGCACAAGGATTAGTATTTCCCTTCTTAAGTATCAAAAGAACTCTGGAACAAATTATACCATTAGGAAGGTTTTCATGATTCAGTTGATTTTCCAAAAATGAAGCTATCTCACCCAGCTGGGTTTGGAGCAATCTGCTTATTATTCTGTCGTTACCACTTACTCAAGCAAGCTGTGATATGAATACAAGCAACCAGTAGGCTCGGGAAGGTCCGGGTCTATTTTGCCATCTTCCAGATAAGAGATTTCGGTAAAAAACTGCCATGCTGAGCTGCCTTATAGAGCTCTTTGAAAATGTTCAAGTTGATAAAGCTCTTTGAGGACAAGGTACTTCGTGCATTGCACCATGTTGGAAAATAAATATGAAGCAAGTCAAACTAGATGCATACACTTGTGTAGAAATCAATAATCAATTAATAGAAGTGAAAAATAGACATTAAAATGATTTATTTCTATCTTGCAGTGGTGTATTTTTGTAAATTGTCTTTTGTAAAGCAATTAAATTATAGTGCTGAGAAGTACAATTTGACTAGATTATATTTGACTAGATATCTGTGTGCGATTCATCTGTTTGTACTCAGGTAGACGTTTTAGAGGTAAATAACAAATTTGTTGAGACAAATACTGAATGGTGATTCTCTACCAGGTACCTCACTAGGTGCTGCAAAGATGAAAGTGAGAAGGTGAGTTGAGTATCCCTTATCCAGAAAAGCTTGGGAACAGAAGTGTTTTGGACTTGAGATTTTTTTGGATTTTGGAATATTTGCATATAAATGATGAGACATTTTGAGGATGGGACCCAAGTCTAAGCATGAAATTTATTTATGTTTCATATACTTTATACACATAGCCTGAAGGCAATTTGTTACAATATTTTAAAATAATTTTGTGCGTGAAACAAACTTTTGACTAAAACCATCACATGAGATCAGGTGTGGAATTTTCCACTTGTGTCATGTTGGTGCTCAAAAAGTTTCAGATTTTGGAGCATTTCAGATTCCAGATTAGGAATGCTCAACCTGTCTTCTTTCCCTTCCTCCCTCCCTCCCTCTTTCCTTCCTTCCCTCCCTCCCTTTCCTTCCTTCCCTCCCTCCCTTTCCTTCCTTCCCTCCCTCCCTTTCCTTCCTTCCTTCTTCTTTTGCTCTGTCTAACCTCTTACTAGATGATATGCTTCTGAAGTGGCACACTTTTTTCATTTTTATATCAGAGTGTCTTGCATATTATTGTAGGCTGTCTATGAGCTGCCTGATGACATAATTTTATTATTGTGAACCTGGAGTTTTCTTAACAGACAGCTGGCCCAATTATGTAATTACTGTCAAGAAGACTTAAGGTTGATAGTTCTAAAACCAAAGTCAACATTTTTGGTAGGCATTGCCTAACATTTAATTGACTTACAATTCACAATCCAGTAAAAGAAGTTAACTCATTAGGGGTACATTTGACCACTTCTTTTTTTTTTGGAAAGGGCGCCAGGAAGTTATATAACTTAAAGTCAAGCATTCTTTGGAAGCGTGATTGAGATTTCTTTATGACCGAAGTGAGCATGTGGTACCATCTGCTTTGGAAGATGTCCAGGCTAAAATGACTGTGTCTGAGTTCTGTAGAGAAGAACTATGGGGACTCGATTGACTGTCTTGGATGGAACAGACCCAGATTTATATCCTGAGTGGAGTCTTTGTCCCGGGCCTGCTCCTGCCCTCAGCCCACCTCTTTACAGAGATAAAGGGGCTGTCTGTCCTGCTCAGTTGCCTTGACGTTTATAAAAGGATCACTCTTCATGTTGCCAGAGATGTTAACTTCAGACTCTGCTGTCCACACGTGACAGAGGCCAAGTTGTAAGAGATGCTATTTATGAGGACTGACACAGGGCCTTGCAATTTATCCATGAGTTTCCCAGGTGTGCCCCCAAGATGATGACAGAGCACTTGAAAGAGGGGGTCCTTAGTCAAATCCATTTAAGAAACAGAGTTAAAGTTGATTATGTTTATTTGCTTCTAATTTTTCTGATTTCCAAGAAAGGCATAACATTTCCCAAATGCACTTATTTG
This sequence comes from Symphalangus syndactylus, assembly GCF_028878055.3. NCBI lineage: Eukaryota > Metazoa > Chordata > Mammalia > Primates > Hylobatidae > Symphalangus > Symphalangus syndactylus. The sequence continues at coordinate 33,660,294 of NC_072438.2, forward strand.
ATCACAGGACAGTTTTTATAGATTATCTCGTGGGAGTTGGGAACAAGCAGCAACTTTTGGGGAAAATCTTCCTTTATGTCAGAGATTCTTAAACTTTTTAATCTCAGGACACCTTTACACTCTTAAAAATCATGAAGTCCAAAATGATTCTGTTTATGTGGGTTACATCTATAGATACTTACTGTATTAGAAATTAAAACAAATTTGAACAATGTTTATTAAGTCATTTCAAAATATTAATAACAAACATATAGGTTAATATGACATTTTTGTGTGGAAAAATTTATTTTCCAAGACAAAAAATAACTTGCAAATCTCCTTAATGTCTGGCTTAACAGGAAATAGCTGGATTCTCACATCTGCTTCTGTATTCGATCTGTTGCTCTATCATACATCACATGGCCTCTGGAAAACTCCTCTGTACACATCCATAAAAGGATGAATGTAAAAAGGGCAAAAAAGCTTTAATCATTTTCTAAAAATAGTTTTCACCATACAGACCCCCTGGAAAGGTTTCAGAGACCCCTAGTGGTCCAGGGGTCCACTTTGAACCCACTTTTTTTCCCTCTTTAGTCACGACTTTTGAGAATTGTGTATCTGGATTGTGTTGATTCCTTTAAGGAGTTAGTTGTAATGAACTGTGCTTGAGCATGTCCATATTCAGAGTGGTTAGAAGGGGAGGGGAGAAATTTACTGCTGTTACTGCAGTGAAGTCGGGATCTTCATTTTTCAATGTCAAATAACATCCCCTTTAGGAATACTTGAATTTACATTTTTTAAATCTCAGAACCAGAAATAGCAACATTGCTGAACAGTTGGTACTTTTATCTTTGAACATTTAATTGTGTACCTTGGTTCCCTCTTTGTACTGGCTGTCAGGAAGCTCAACCGCATTTGTAGATTAGCTTTTATTTTTTATTTCTTTTTATTTATATTTATTGAGACAGGGTCTTACTCTGTCACCAAGGCTAGAGTACAGTGGCTCAATCATGGCTCACTGAAGCCTAGAATTCCCGGACCCAAGTGATCCTCCCACCTCATTCTCCCAAGGAGCTGGGACTACAGGCTTGCACCACCACACATGGGTAATATTTTTTTTTTTAATTTTTCACAGAGACAGGGTTTCACCATGTTGACCAGGCTGACCTCAAACTTGGGTTCAAACCATCTGCCTGTTTTGGCCTCCCAAAGTACTGGGATGACAGGTGTGAGCCACTGCACCTGACCTGTAGACCAGCTTTTTAAAAAGTGTTGAAGACCTTGTGGAATGTATCTTGGCCATTACTTTTTGTTCACTTCATCCCCCACACCCCACCTCCTGCCCTTATTTTCCTTCCTGCTTTTCACTTCAGTTTTCTATCTTACATTGCATGTTAGACCCCTTATTTTAAAATGAGGCAGGGCATAAATAATATGTATTCACTAAATCACACTCTGGTAAGGAAAATGAAGTAAGTTCACAAATATGTTTAACATAATGTAGAATACTAAAAGTGCCTTTAAAGAGGTCAGAGTATCAACTAACACTGGACATAGGCAAACCCCATGTTCCTGCAGTCCTGCTTCTGGCTACGCAGCAAGAGTGCACCCACAAGTTTACCAACACACATGTTCTAGAATGTTCATGGCAGCACTGGAAACTACCCAAATGCCCATCAGCAATACAATGTGTGAAGAAACTGATGTATTCACAGGATGGAGTAGGATACAACAGTGAGAATGAACAATATAATCTCACCAGCAATACTGAATAAACTAAGCCAGTTGCAAGAGTACATACTTTTAGGTTCTAGTTAGATGAAGAATAAAAACAGGCAAAATTAAACCCTCCAGGTAGAGGTCAGGATAGTGGCTTTTCTGTTTTTTTTGTTGTTGTTGTTGTTTTGTTTTTTGAGACAGAGTCTCGCTCTGTCACCCAGGCTGGAGTGCAGTGGCGCAATCTCAGCTCACTGCAACCTCTGCCTCCCAGGTTCAAGTGATTCTTCTGCCTCAGCCTCCTGAGTAGCTGGGACTACAGGCACGCACCACCACACCCAGCTAATTTTTTGTATTTTTAGTAGAGAACGGGGTTTCACCATATTGGCCAGGCTGGTCTCAAACCCCTGACCTTCTGATCCACCCGCCTTGGCCTCCCAAAGTGCTGGGATTACAGGCATGAGCCACCACGCCTGGCAAGATAGTGACTCTTCTTAGGGAGAGATAGAGGTAGGGAATGGGAAGGGGCACAAGCAAGGGTTCAGGGTGCTGTTGGGTTCAATTTTTTTACCTAGGTGCCGGTTACATGGGTGTGTTGAGTTTCTGAATATTCATTGAGCTGTACAAATATGTTTACTTTTCTAAATGTATGTTACACTTCAATAAAAAAAGTTGTTTTTTTGTTTTTGTTTTTAGGGAGACCGAGGTGGGCCGATGGCTTGAGCTCAGGAGTTCGAGAGCAGCCTAGGCAAATGGCAAAACCCCATCTCTATGAAAAATGCAAAAAAAAAATTAGCCAAGGTTGGTGGCGTGGCCCTGTTGTCCCACCTACTTGGGAGGCCGAGGTGGGAGGATTGCTTGAGCCTGGGAGACGGAGGTTGCAGTGAGCTGAGATCATGCTACTACACTCCAGCCTGAGCGACAGAGCAAGACCCTGTCTCAAAAAGAAAAAAAAAAAAAGAAAAAGAAAAAAAGTCCAGAGATACGTTTTAGAAGAAAAAGGTTGCATCTAGTTGTAAAATCAGGGAACTTTCCGGAGAACCATGTTGTTCAGTGGCAGGAGGGATGGTAAGATCCTGTAGAGTTTTGGGGAAAATTAGGAATACTGTATGTAAGGTGCCTATTATAATATCTGGAACATGGCAGGGGCCAGATAAATGACAGCTGATCATAGATGGAGTAGCTGACACGAACAGAGCCATGGGAAATGAGAGACATCCAGTGGGCAACAAAGGTGCAGAGTTTGAGAGCTGCTTTGGTTTGGATGCAGGTGTGGATGGGGAAATCACGATACCATGGGCTTTTCCTGTCTTGTGCACCACTGTATCCTGCCACCTGGTGTGGGCTTGGTGTAGAGTGGGCACTTGGTCAGTATTTGGAGGGATGGAATGATTAAATGATCAACTGAAAGAATGAGTGAATGGAGGAAGGGAATGTAGTTTAGGACCACGTGGCGAACTCCCTTAAATGTCAAGCTGATAATCCTTAACTTAGGAGATATGAAGCATTTTAAGTCGACAGTCTTCTGAAAACTTTAAAACAAAGCCAGTGTGCTTCCCTCAGAGTAGTTCTAATGATAGTGGTAGCCGGAGCAGTTCAAGGCTATTTGTTAAGTGTCCACAAAGAGCTAAATACAGAAATGAAGAACAAGCATTCAGAAACTTTTGAATCTGATAGAGCAAAACTCAGGCTTGCGTTTTGTATTTTTTGTGTTGTCAAATTTCTAATAACATTACTTTTTAGTATATTTTACAACGGTCACCATGGATTGGTAGCTAGAAACAAAAAACTCTGCTCGGACCCAGGTAGCTTGAGAAGCAGTAACCCCAAGGATGGATCCCAGATGGTGTTTCCAGGTCCACGCCAGTCCGAGGCTCACAAGTCCTGTGTGCTCAGCCGACAGAGTTCCCTGCCTCCCAGAGGCTCCTGTGTTCTGAAGCATCAGCAGATGAAAACTCCTTGTTTCTTAGCCCTGGGTGGGACTTCATGGACACGCGGTTTCAGTCTTCCGGGCTTCACTCACACCTGCTGCGTGCAGTGAGGTCTTCTGCCATTCATTCTACCTGTTGATAACAAAGCGTACAACTCATTGCGTCCCCTGTGCATGGGAAGACAAGCGGAGCACCCAGGAGGCTGCAGTGCTGGTCCATGGACGGTGCCTGGCGGTGGCATTCACTCTCCAGGGAGCTCTCCTCCCTGGAGCCAGGATCTCAGCCAAGAAATGGCAGCCAGGTCATTCCTGGGATTGCCAGCTGATGGTAGCAGTTGGGTGACCCTCACTCTTAAACGCTTCGGCTCTGCTTAGTGGTCTTCCTCCAGCTGTGATCACCTGAGCACGCTGAGAAGAAACAAGGAGTCACTGCTCCCCAGGAGACCTGAGGAAGCTGAATACAGAGACTCCAAAGTCTTCTCCTCTCCCTAGGAGTCTCTGTCACCACACGTGACTACAATAAGATACCAAACAATGAGGTGAGTTTTCCAGACTCTTGGTTGCAAGTGACAGAAAACGCAACCCCAAATGGTGCAAAAAAGCGCATTTACTCATATGATTAAAAACTCCAGAGTCACGATCATTTTTTATTGTCACAATCAAACATGAAATGAAAAAAGTAATTATATCCTTGTCAGTGGTCTTAAAATGTCCACATTTTTTCACTTCTGAGACTGTTTCATAAATTGATAATCTTATTTTTTTTTAAAAAAACTTTGTATATAAAGATGTTCATCACAGAATACTAACAACAATTTGGAAACAATTTAAGTCTAGAACTATGGTAAATATGTTTGATGATCTATGAGAGAGCCATTTAAAATTATGTTTAAATTTTACTTGTATATATTTTCTTTTAAAATATTTTTAAATAAGTATGTATTATTTATAATGATGTGCATATATCCTAACTACTCCTAAAAGTATGTTTACATGTACATGTGTGTGTTGTACAGTGTTAGGGATCTCAAAACATTACCAAATACTTGTTCATTCATTAACTTATCTACTTCTTAAACATTTACTGTGTTTAATCAATGTCAAAATTGATTGATGAAAATCAACCTAAAAAAAGGGCTGGGCATGGTGGCTCACACCTGTAATCCCAGCACTTTGGGAGGCCGAGGCAGGCAGATCACTTGAGGTCAGGAGTTCAAGACCAGACTGGCCAACATGATGAAACTCCATCTCTACTAAAAATACCAAAAAAAATTAGCTGGGCATGGTGGTGGGTGCCTGCAATCCCAGCTACTTGGGAGGCAGAGGCAGGAGAATTGCTTGAACCTGGGAGGTGGAGGTTGCAGTGAGCCAAGATCATGCCATTGCACTCCAGCCTGGGCAATAGAGTGAAACTCTGTCAAAAAAGGAAGGAAGGAAGGAGGGAAGGAGGGAAGGAAGGAAGGAAGGAAGGAAGGAAGGAAGGAAGGAAGGAAGGAAGGAAGGAGGGAAAATCAACCTTAAAAAAAATCAGTAAAACTAATTATACCCAGAGCCTTCAAGAAAGAGTCATGCTGGGTATCCTAGATAGTCACAGGCTTGACCTGTCCTGGTAGACATTTTTCAGCTCTCTGTGCCCAACATCTTTTTCCCTCTCTCATGGACAAATCTACTTCTGTCCTCCACTCCCAATTTTGCTCATCCCTGGCTCATTCTATCTCCCTGCTTCAGTGGAGCTGACTTCACCCCATGCTCCAGGAGGAAGCATGTGGTCCAAGTTTGGCCAATCAGAATACTGTACAGACTCCTGCCCACATGGATTGGATCCAGGATGAGCATATGACCCAAACCAAGCTAATCAGGTCTAGCTAGAGTTAATGTTGCCCACTGGCTTTGTTGTCAGACTGGAGGGGCTCTTGTTCACCAAAATTTGGAGCTGTTGGCAGCTATCTTGCCACCATGAGGGCACAGCTAGTTTGAGACTAACATCAAAGTAGAAGGGAGATAGAAGCTGGGTCCTGATGTTATTCAGACCTCCTGAATTCACTTGTGTCTGAAGCAAAGATATCTCTGAATTTAAAAACAAAGTCAATAAAGTCCCTTTTTGTACCAATTTGGATTTTTTGTCACTTGCAATCAAAAAATTATTGACAAGTGTCTTAGTTCATGTTGTGCTGCTATAACAGAATGCCTGAGACTGGGTAATTTATAATGAACAGAAATTAATTTGGCTCACAGTTCTGGAGGCTGGGAAGTCCAAGACTGAGGGGCCAGCATCTGGTGAAAGCCCCGTGCTGTATCATTCCATGGTGAAGGCAAAAGGGCAAGAGAATTTGGGTGGGGGACAGGGAAGGGGGCCAAACTCATCATTTTATGAGGAACCCACTCCCAAGATAACTAGCCCCTCCCATGATAATGACATTAATCCATTCATGAGGGCTCTGCCTAATCACCTCTTAAAAGGTCCCACCTCTCAACACTGTTGCACTGGGGATATAGTTTCTAACACATGAACCCTAGGAGGCACATTCAATACACAGCAACAAGGCATCTCCATTTTATGTTTTATTTTAACTATTTTTCTGAAATGTAATCCATATGGCATATCTACCTTAAATAAAAGATGTTAAATATAATTTAGTATTATCTTTATGACTTGGGCTTATTGTTATTGTACAGTTGTGCCTAAGGGCTGTTGAGGTGGGTCAGACAGTTACCCCTTCATTCTGTGCTGGGGTACATTTCTGTGCTTGTGAGATTTCTGGCTTTTCTGGTTTTCTTATCTCTGCCCTGTCTCACAGCTGTAGGGAGCAGATTCTGACTTCCTCTGATTTGCTCTTTCTAGTCTGCAGTGAGATTGGAAAGCAGTTAGCCAAAATGCTGGAATCTGGCATCAAATGAAAGCAAATGCTTTTAATGTGGGTTTAGAGGCTCTGGTATGGATAAATTGCAATGTTTTTGTGACGTTTTGGCTGCCTTGAGGTTTTTTGGTATTTGCTTTCTGTTTCTGCATTGTTCTGGATAGATGAGGTTTCCTGATGTTTCTGTTGGTTGAGTTTTTTTATTTTTTTTTTACCGTAACAAGATTTTCACCACTAATGGATTGTGCAGTGTGAACAAAACAGCTAGGGTTGAAATGTTTTATAACTTAGCAAAGTTATTCAGTTTTCTTCAAAGAAGGAAGAGTAACCCACAGCAGTTCTCTGAACATCAGGCTAATCTTTCACTTGTTTTTCTACTTTCCTAAAACATCCCCTTTATTTTTCAACCTCTAATATAGCATACACTGTCTTGCAAGGGGAGAAAAAGCATAGTTGTATCAGAGGAAGCAGTCTGCTTAAGGCAGATGTGGAATCAATTTGGGCAAATGCGAGTTGCCAGCGTCTGTATTTTTCTGCTAGTATCTGTGCCCTGGAAAACATCGGAGCCACTTAAGCCTCATAAACGCGATGCTGGTAAACATGTATAAGGGGCACACAGCTTGCCACCTTTGCTGGGTTGAGTGAAAACCCAAAGGGGCACACTCCCTCTGAGCAGTCCTGATGAAGACAACTGTGTTTAGAAAAAAATAATAACCAACGTCTGGTTTTGAAATTACTAGCAAAATGGCGGCTGTAGTGATTCATCTTGTGAAATAAGCAAAATCTGCTTTCTAAGATAGCTATTTTTTTATTTTTATTTTTCCTCTCCCTTGATATGGACTCACATTACAGACATAAAATGCCTGAGCACAAAAGCATTCTTTGGCTTTTATAACCAAGAGAGCAGCACTGGTTTTCAATGGTCTTTGCCCTTTGAAAGTTAGATCCGTGGGTTGTGGAACAAGTTAGGTAGTGGACTGAGAATCTCCAAAGGGTTGCTTCTGTTTCTTCAATGACTAAATGTGTGACTCCTTGTTCAGTTTCAGCTCCCCATTAACTCTGCACCAGCTCTTGCCAGACACAGTGGTTTTCAGGGACAATGTGAGTAATTGCAGGGAGTGAGTGTCAGAGGCCTTGCTATAGCTGGTCCCCAAGGCCCTGGCCTCCTGGATGTGTTTTCAGTAAAGGAACAGGAAGACAAATAAGAGCAGTTGCTTCTCTAGTCTCTAGAATCACCTAACACAATCACACAAATATGGTAGGTATTAGGGGCTGAATTGTGTCCCCACAAAATCCCTATGAATGTGACTATATTTGGAGATAGGGTCTTTAGAGGGGTAATTAAGAAAAGAAAAAAAAAAAACAAGGTCATTAGGGTGGGCCCAAATCCAATGACTGGTGTCCTTATATGAAAAGAAAATTAGGACACAAACACAGAGGGATGACTGCTGTGTGAAGACATAGAGAGAAGACAGTCATCTACAAGCCAAGGAGAAAGACCTGAGAAGAAACCAACCCTGCCAATACCTTGATTTTAGACTTCCAGCCTCCAGAATTGTGAGAAAGTAAATTTCCATTGTTGAAGCCACCCCAGTGGTGGTTCTTTGTCATGGCAGCCCTAGCAAAGGAGTACAGTAGGTGCATGGCAATGTCTGTTGGTAACACAATCACAACACAAGGTAGCCATGCCATTTCATGGGAAATGAACAGTATACACTTATAAAAAGCCAAAGGGGGAAGTGATCCCTCAAAGCTGGTAAGATCAGAGGAAGCCTTTTGTGGAGGAAAAATTTAAAATTGGTCTGGAGGCCAGGCACAGTGGTTCATGCCAGTAATCCCAGACGGGAGGATTGCTTGAGCCCAGGAATTGAAGACCAGCCTGGGCAACATGGCGAGACCCTCTCTCTACAAAAAATAAAAAGAATTAGCAGGTGTAGTGGTGGATGCCTGTAGTCCCAGCTACTTAGGAGGCTGAGGTGGGAGGATTACTTGAGCTTGGGAAGTCGAGGCTGCAGTGAGCCATGGTCATGCCGCTGCACTCCAGCCTGAGTGACAGAGCGAGACTCTGTCTTAAAAACTAAAAGGCCTGGAAATAATTGTAGTGTTTAGCTAGGTGAAGAGAAAAGCGTGTCCTACAAGATTTGAAGATGGACAGAGGGATGGAGAGGTGCAGGAAGGCACTAATGGTATTCTGAGGGCCATGCGTAGATACGCTGGGCTGACGTTTCCTCCAAAGGTTTGTCTCTGCCCACCTTCCCACAAGGTTAAACCTGAGGAAGATGTTCAGCCTCTAGCTAATGCCATCGTCCTATGAGACAAAGAGATTTTATTTTAGAGAAACATTCACAGAAGGTGATAGAACAATTGTTAAAAGTAAGTAATCCCAGCACTTTGGGAGGCCAAGGCAGGAGGATCACTTGATATCAGGAGTTCCAGACGAGCCTGGCCAACATGGCGAAACCCCATCTCTACTAAAAATACAAAAATTAGCTGGGCGTGATGGCAGGTGCCTGTAATCCCTGCTGCTTGGGTGGCTGAGGCAGGAGAATCACCTGAACCCAGGAGGCGGAGGTTGCAGTGAGCCGGGATTGTGCCACTGCACTCCAGCCTGGGTGACAGAGCGAGACTCCATCTCAAAAAGAAAAAAAAATAAGAAAGAAAGGTAAGAACTCTGAAATTAAGACCACCCAAGCACAGATCCTGGCTCTGCTTACCAACTCTATGACATCGGAAGAACTCCTTAATCTCTTTCTAATTCAATTTTCTAATCTCTAAAATGAGGAAGCCCCTTTCCTCCCCTTCCTTCCTTTACTCAAAAGAAAATAAGATGAGGATAATGCCTCCCCACTCCACACCCCTCTTTGAAGAGTCCATGAGCAATAGGGGAGGAGCACCCAGTGACTGGTACACGGGTGAAAGGGATGCTGGCTACACCCAGTCCCAGCAAGTGGTGACTCCCTCCCACCTTCAGCTCAGGCTAAAATCCTCACATCATCCTTTTTCCAGTTTTCCTCATACCTAAGGGCCAATCTGGCAGGAATCCAGGGGCCTCTACCATCCAAATCCACACACTGAAGCCTTCTCATCACCTCCACCGTTATCCTCGCCACCTAAGCCCCTGGCTGCTCTCGCCTGGATTTCGATGACAACCTCCTGACAGAACTGTGCTTCTATTTTGTCTGTCCCTGTAATCAACAGAATTCTGTGATGGCCCTGTGCCTTGGCCTCCCTGAGTGTAGGGAGAACTTTTAAATCCCATGGATGTTCCATCCGTGATTAAGTACTAATCGGCTGACTTTGAGGAGTATCCTGGCTGGTCTCTACCTAGTCAGGTGAGCCCTTCAAAGGGACTCTGTCCTTTCTGAAGGAAGAGATTTGAGCTATAAGAAGAATTCCGTTAGCCTTGTTAACTATCCATGGAGGGGACCACATGGCAACGACCTGAAAGTGGCCTCTAGGATCTTAGAACCATCCTCAGACAGCAGCTGGCAAGAAAATGGGATCTCAGTCCTACAGCCACAAGGGATTGGATTCTGCCAATAGCCAGTGAGCTTGGGAGAGGATCTTGAGCCTTAATTTCAGTCTGGAGAGACCTTGAGCAAGGACCCAGCTAACCCATGGCTGGACTACTGACACAGGAAACTGAGACAATGAATTTATTATATTGTATGCTGCTAACCCTGTGGTAATTTGTTATGCAGTGTGGATTACTCACACACCCCACTTCAGCCCATTCTGTGCACAGTAGTAAGAGAGGTCCTGTTAGAACACAAGGCAGATCCTATCTCTTTTCTCCCCAGAAGGCTTCAATGTCTTCCATTACCCTTGCGAGAAAAGCCAAAGGCTCAGAACATCTTCCATGATCTGAGCTCTACCACCTCTGACTTCAGATCCTATTACTGTCTCTTGTTCTACCTGCTCAGGATGCAATGGCCTCTGGAATACTCCAGAAATTCATCCAGCATGCACATGTTTCTCCTCAAGGAGTTCGTTCTCTGCATCTGGAGTTCTCTTCTGCCAGATTTCCCCACGGCTTATTCCATTACCTCCTTCAAATCTGTTCTCCAAGAGGCTCCTTAATCACCATGTTTAAATTGGCATTTAAATTTAAATCACCATAGTTAAATGCCCTCAACCTGGAAACTGCCACTCCTGATTCCCTCAACCTCTTATAGTACTGTATAGTTTACATATTTAATGTGAACATTGTTCTGTAACACTGTATAATTCACTTATTTATTGTGTATATTACTGTTTCTTTCTTCACCTGTTAGAATATACGTTCCACAAGTTCAGGAATCCATGTCTCTTCTGTTCATTGATGTATCCAAGACATCAGAACAGAGCTTGGTAATCAATACTTGTTGAATGAATGGATAAATACTCATCATGAATTTTAACAGTGAGATGCTTTCTGTTTAGACTCTCTGGAAAATGTTGTTGATGTCCCACCCACACCCCCTCCACCTACCCTGGAGGTCATCTAGGGGTAGGTAGAGGGGATGTGAGTGGGACGTCACCCACCAAGAAGATGCATCCTGGGTCTCTCACCAAGTACTCATGGGACAGGTCAGAATTGCTGGGGAGTTAACCCCGAATGACAACCTTCAACCAGCTGGGATGGAATTTGATGGAGAAACACCCCAACTTCCTTGCCCCTTGTGGGACTGAGCCCCAGTTATGCACAGTGGCAGTCCACTGACTTAACTTTCTTCTCTTTCCTGTCCCTCCTCCACCTTTCTGCATCACCTCCCAAATAAACAACATGGACCTCCAGCCACGTTTCAGGCTCTGCCTTCAGCCCAAAGGCACCCAGACCAAGCTAATCCCCTGGTTTGAAGTATTAGGATTGCAAGCCACATTCCTAGAACTAGGCTTTAAGATTGACTAGTAGGTGAAACCTCAAATATTTGCCCTAAGGAAGCTTGCAGGATTCACTCACTTAACAATTTTAGAACCAGAGGGACTATAGAACTGTCTTCGCCCAGTAGATCTCAAGACTTCTTGGGGTGGGGTGGGTTGTGGATGGTGTTCCTTCAAGGTAGTAGAGAAATCTATAAACTGTTCTCAATATTCTGAAAGGCTGAGGGAAATCATCCATTTGCCTATGACAAAACCGTGTGGGCTAAATGTTAACATTCACTGTTGGGGGTTGGAGGCATATCACCTTCTTGTAGTATATTATTCTGATCAAAAGCTATTACAGTGGTGGATGTGTGATTAATTTTTACAAAGAAGCAAGACAATGTATTAATTAATCAAAGGCACTGGTGTTTGAAGGAATCTATAAGCAGAAACTTTCTGTGTAAGCACATTTAGAAACTGCTAAACTAATCCAATCCCCTCATTCTACACAGGAGGCATCAGAGGCTGGGAAAGGCCAAGGGGCTGGGAGTAAAGGATGAGGCTAGAACTTGGACCTCAAGACTCTCAGTTTCATGTTCTCACTTTACACTGGAATGGAATGACATACTTTGGGGAATATGGGATTGTTGTTTCATCTGGAGAATATTTTGATAAAGCCAAATTTTTCCTTAAAAAGCACAGTGAATAGGATTTTATCCATTAGAAGATAAATTAGCTGCAATGAAAAAATGCTGAGTATTTACAACACCAAAAGAGTTTCTCTGTGGGAAACAGCTGCGTGGTATATGAAGAATAGTATGAAAGACATATTCACTCATTCTGGAAGCAGTGTGATGTAATTACACGCCAAGCATGGGACCTGGCATGTAGTAGATTCTTAGTGCCTAATTCTTCCATTGTGGACCAATCACATGTCCCCTTCTGGACCTCTTTTTCCTAATGTGTAAAGAGTGAGGGAGGGGAGGTCTTGATCTACTGGGAAGACCCCATATCAAGTCTCAACTTTGCCATGGGACCTTGGGTAAGTACCTCCATCACCCTGAGCCTTGGTTTCCACATCTGTAAATACAGGATCGATTATAAGCTCTCTATAATCCCTTTTAGCTAACAATTGCAAGTCTCATGGCCTAGATGTTCCCACATATCCCTTCCAGCTCTCACAACTTCTGATTTTATTGCATTTGGAATTGATTTGTTTTTGAGATTGATTTTTTTTTTAACCTAAGTAAAAATAAAATGACATCTTCCTTTCAGTCTAGCTAATCCTAAGCAAGCAGCTCAGAGAAGAGTAAAGAAGTGTCAACTAGACAAATAGAAGTGAGGGCAGCCTCAGCAGGGTATGTTCTAAAACCTGTTACCTTTCAGCCAAAGGTGATCCCCGGGCAATTACTCTCATCCGTATGTCAGCAGGTAGGAAAGAAAGATCAGGGCCTTGCTGTGACAAATCCAGGAAAGCCTATGAGCAAGAGGGATGTTCAAACATGGACTCCTTCAAAGCCTAGTTCTTAGCTTCCCTTTTGAAGGGATAAGATTGTTTCAGGGGGTGTGCTGTTCTGACCATGGTCTTTCCAGAACTCTGAGCAGGACCTCATGTCACCACAGCCACCTGGTCTCTCTCCTGATGGGTGTTCCAGGGGCATAAGCTTTTGAAAGAATGTCACCTACAGGAAACCCTGCATTAAATCAAGATTTAATTCTTGATCTGTTTTGCAACACATGTGTGCATATATACATATATGTGTGTGTATATATATGTGTATATATATATGTATGAGGATATGCTGATAAAACAATGCAATTGATTTCTGTTTTAAGCAGAACTTTTAGAAGTTATACATCCACAGGATCAGGCACCCCAGCCAGGCAGGTACATACGCTGGCAAGGCCACCCCAGTGAGATAATTTTTAGAATTCCTCTCTCAAACTTGCTTTCGGAATTGAAGGCACAGTTTTTGGACTTCCCTCAGTGACAGAGAATCAAGGTTTTTTAGGGGTGAATTTGAGTTTTGAAAGTAGCTTCAAGTCATTTAGAGCAAAGATTTGTGTATAAGGTGGGTTCTCTGGCTGTTTAAAAACAGGCAGAAGAATTCTGCCTGATATATGGGGACGGAATGAGAAAATTAGAAAATCACCATTTTGCAACTCCTAAAGAAATAATTCATCCAGACAGTGATCATCAATGAACACGTTAGATGAAAGGTTAATGAGGAACTTGGCCTCAGAGGGATCAAGCTGTCACTACCTGAAACAATGATCGATCTTAGCATCATTGAAAATAGGACACTGTATGTCTCCTGCTGCAATGCAATATGTAGCACAAAGTCCCACCTGGAGGTGTTTCTACCAAAAATGCCAATTGTGCTCCTAGAGCTGGCTTCCATTCACAGGGAATATGGAGGAATGGGGGAGCAGTAAAATGACTTAAATGCCACATCAAAGAGGCAAAGACACAAATCCAGAGTGTGGGAAATTTTCCAGGACAACAGACCCAATTTCTCTAAGTCAGTGGTGTGAAATAAAGATGGCATTGGGGCTATTCAAGATTAAAAGAATGAAGAGTCATAACTACCAAATGGAACATACAGGTCTTTTTTTTTTTTTTTACAAACCAGCTGTAAAAGGAATTTTTACTTTTTTGTTTGTTTGTTTTTGAGGAGTCTCACTCTGTTGCCTAGGCTGGAGTATACTAGTGTGATCTCGGCTCACTGCAACCTCCGCCTCCTGGGTTCAAGCGATTCTCCTGCCTCAGCCTCCTGCGTAGCTGGGATTACAGGCATGTGCCACCACACCTGGTTAATTTTTGTATTTTTAGTAGAGACGGGGTTTCAGCATGTTGACCAGGCTGGTCTTGAACTCCTGACCTCAGGTGATCCACCCACCACGGCTTCCCAACGTGTTGGGATTACAGGTGTGAGCCACCGCTCCCAGCCTGGAATTTTTGCTTTTAAGGCAATTAGGAAATTTGCGTATGAACCAGGCATAAGACAATATTAAAGAATTATTGTGCATTTTGTTAGGTGCAGTCATGACTTTGTGGTTTTATGAAAGCAATACTCACATGTTTTAGAGCTGCATATTGAAAAATGCAGGGATGAAATGACCTGATGCCTGGGATTTGCCTTAAAATACAAGAGCCATGAAAAAGAAACAAGGAGAACTTTTAAATGGATAAAGATAAAGTAAATGTCACAGATTCTTGATAATAATTATATCTGGGTGATAGGTAAATGGGGCTCCATAGTACCAGTCTCCCTATTTTGGGCAGAAATTTTTAAAAAATATAAAGGGAAGTAGCAGGGACTTAAAAGCTGGTCATTCTGAAGGTGGGCACCAGAGCACAGGCCCATGATGGACCCTTGTCTTAATCCATTCCTGCTGCTATCACAACATAACTGAAGCTGGGTAATTTGTACGAGCAGAAATTTATTCCTTACAGTTCTGGAGGCTGGGAAGTCCAAAATCAAAGCACCAGCAGATTTGGTGTCTGCTGAGGACACTCTGCTTTCAAGATGGCACCTTGTTACTGCACCCTCACATGGTGGAAGGCAGAAGGGCAAAAGGGCATAAACTAGTTCCTTCCAGCTCTTTTTAAGGTCACTAATCCCATTAGATATCACACGGGGGTTTGAGTTCCAACAAGAATTTTGGATGGACACACACATTCAAACCATTGAACCCCCTTTATATGAATTAATAAATATATCTTTACAAGGGAAAGAAAAGGAGAAGAAGAGGCGGAGAAAGGAAAGGAAGAAGGCAGAGGAGGAAGAGGTGGGGGGAAAAGGAGAAGAATGAGACACATCTGTATATATACCAGTATGTAATGATTTCTAGGAGATAGAATAATGGGTTTAGAATGCTACCATTTAGGTAAAGAAAAAAAAAGGTAGGGAAGAGGGGTAAATCTACCTTTCTCTGGAAAGATGCAAAAGAAATCAGCAGTTATCATAGAGGAGAGAAGCTGGTAGCTAGGCTGGGGTAGGAGGGATGTTGACTTTTATGCCATATACTGTTTTATACCTTATAAATTTTGCACAATATATATGTATTACCTCTTTAAAAATGCAATTTTAAAGAAAAACAAAACAACAACTGAAAAGAGCTGGGCATTCATTCCTCTGTTGGTACTCAGGGCATTTCTAGTCTAGATCAGGTTCTAAGCTTTGAAAGATTTTAGGTTTGTTGAGGGGATGTTCACCTCATTTATACCTTTCTTTTTCAGGAACCACCTCTCACAGAAAGTGTGTGCTGAAGGGACGGGCCCAGGTGGCACCATTCTATGTCCAAACCATGGCTTGGCATACGGTTAATGGCCCACCCTATTCCAGTATGGCTTCACGAATTACATCTGCAACCACCCTGTTTCCAAATAAGGGCTCACTCTGAGGTACTCAGGGTTAGGACTTTAACATATTTGGAGGGGAGTACATTTCAACCCATCACAAAGAGCAATACTTTGTTGAACTAGGGGACTAAAAACAATGTATTATCTAACCATAATACAGCAGAAACTCGCATTGGAGAAAGACTCAGCAATCGTAAAGCTGCAGCCTCTCTAAGCCTAGTAGTTTAAGGGTCTAGGAGTCAGAAGGATCAACAAAACTAGGAGATGAAGGCCAAAGGAACGCTTGATGAGCCCACTGTGAGGCTGGTTAAGGCTGCATGGGGGAACCAGTCTCCTGGAGGCCAGGAGCCACCAGGATTTTCACATTTTAATTCTTTCTTTCTCTCTCTCCACTTGCACACACACGTACACACACACACACATTGGTCTCATGTTTCTTCTTTCTTTGAAAAAAATTTAAAATTGTTAAAATTGTGGGGAAATATGCATAATATAATATTTACTATCTTACCAATTTTTTTTTTTTTTCCTGAGACAGTCTCACTCTGGTCACCCAGGCTGGAGTGTAATGGTGCAGTCTTGGCTCACTGCAACTTCCACCTCCTGGGTTCAAGCAATTCTCCTGCCTCAGCCTCCTGAGTAGCTGGGATTACAGGTGACTGCCACCATGCCCAGGTAATTTTTGTATTTTTTAGTAGAGACGGGGTTTCACCATGTTGGCCAGGCTGGTCTTGAACTCCTAACCTCAAGCTGTCTGCCTGCCTTGGCCTCCCAAAGTGCTGGGATTACAGGTATGAACCACTGCGCCTGGACTATTTTACCAATTTTTAAGTATGCTGTTCATTAGTGTTAAGTACATTCACATTGTTATGCAACCAATCCCCAGATTTCTTTTCATCTTGCAAAACTCTGTACCATCGAACAACTCCTCCTTCCCCTCTCCCCTCAGCCCCTGGTGACGACCATTCTCTTTTCCTTATGAATTTGATGTTTCTATGAATCTGACTATTCTGGGTACCTCATATAAGTGGAGTCATGCCAAATGTGTTATTTTGTGACTAGCTCGTTTTAGTGTAATATCCTCAAGATTCATCCCTGTTGTAGCATGAATCAGAATTAATCTTCCTTTTTGGCTGAATAATATTCCATTGTATGTATATACCATATTTTAAAAATCCATTCATCCATTGATGAACCCTTGGGTTACTTTTAGCTGTTGTGAATAATTCTGCTACGGACATGGGTTTACAAATACCTCATTGAGATGCTGCTTTCAATTACTTTTGGCATACCCATAAGTGGAATTGCTCAGTTATATGATAATTCTATGTTTAATTTTTTTCAGAAGCAACCATACTGTTTTCCATAGCAGCTGCATCATTTTACATTCCCATCAACAGCACACAAGGGTTCCAATTTCTTCATGTTCTTACCAACATTTGTTTTTTTGATAGCAGCCATCCTAATGGGCATGAGGTGGGATCTCCTTGCGGTTTTGCATTTCTATAAGTCATGTTTCTTCTTGGCTTGATCCTTTATCTTTAACCCTGTTCTCTTGCTACAGCTCTGAAGAAGTCTGTCAGTTTCTTAAGGGTTTTGTGTTTTTCAAGTATACTGAGATATTCATTATTGGCTTCTCTTTACAAGTTCTGGAGGCCAAGAGCTTTTCTGATAGACATATTGTAAAGTTTCCAATTCCAGACAGTCAGTTTCTGACATGAAGCAGTGCAACAGATAATCAAAGAGTAAAGGTGGTAGGGCCAATTCAATCTAGCTCTAGTGTGTATGCTCCTCAGTGATGTGTTTGCAGAAGGTTTGCCTTCTAGTGAGTATTTGCGGAGATTTTAGGTATTACTTTTTAATAGGGATTCCTTTTATACTGGGCAGAATTCAGTAATTTCCAAGAGGGGCAGAGTCCCTGAAGGGTGAGTTGTGTTCTTTAAAATGTCACCGCCCCTCCCCCCATAAAAATGTATGACTAAGGGAAGGCCATGTGAACGTAAGGGAGAAGAGGGCAAGCAAGTGCAAAGACCTTGAGGCGAGAACTTGCTTGGAACTCCACCCAAACCCCAAGGTTAAGGAGGCCAGTGGGACTGCAGAGCCGCTCTGGGGGGTAGGAGGAAAGGGTTAAGGGGAGAGAGAGAGAGAGCGCGCTAGCGCGAAGAGGCTGTAACCATGGTGATGGAAGGTTTATTTGTTTGCTAGGGCTGCCAGAGCAAAGTACCACAAACTGGGTGGCTTCAAACACACATTTATCTCCTCACAATTCTGGAGGCTAGATGTCTGAAATGAAGGAATTAGCAGGCTTGGAGGAGAATCTTTTTCATGCTTCTCCCTAGCTTTTGATCAGGGCTGGCAACTCTTGGCATTCCTTGGCTTGTAGATGCATCAACCCAATATCTGCCTGTGTTTTCACGTGACATTCTCCCTGTGTGCCTCTCTCTTGGTGTCCACATTTCCTTTCCCCCTTATAAGGACACCAGTAATATTGGGTTAATGGCCTACCCTACTCCAGTATGGCTTCACGAATTCATTGGCAACCACCCTATTTCCAAATAAAGGCACACTCTAAGGTACTCAAAGTTAGGACTTTAACATATTTGAAGGGGGAAATACGTTTCAGCCCATCACAAAGAGCAACACTTGGTTGAATTAGGGAACTAAAAAATGTATTATTTAACCCTAATTTAGCAGAAATTCACAGCGGAGAAAAGATCCAGTGATCATAAAGCTGCAGCCTCTCTAAGCCTACAAGTTTAAGGATCTAGGAGTCAGAAAGATCAGTGAAACTAGGAGATGAAGACCAAAGGAACGCTTGATGAGCCCACTGGGAGGCTGGGGCTCATGGTTCCAACGTGCCTGAGGGTCTGTTCTCTGTCCAGTGGATTGGAATGTGGCCCAAAAGGATAGATGGTAAGAACAAGGGCTCTGAGCTGGACCACCTGGGTACAAACCCAAGTGCGCTCGGTCACGGCTGTGTGACCTTAGGCACGTTATCTACCCTGTCTGTTTCTTTGTTTGGTTGCAAAGAACAATCGTGAGGATTAAATTTGTCAATATAGAAAAAGAGCTTAGAATGGCACTTAACACCTAGTCACGGCCCCATGGACATTAGTGGTTATTATTATTGGGGTAGAGCTGGGGAATAGTCCTGCTCCAGTGATCCTCTCCAAGCACAAGGATGGTTCATTCAAATGCAAATAGAAAATAAGTTGATGAAGATCCTATTTTCAGAGGCTTGGGTGGAGTTCAGGGAACCGATAAAGGATGGTGAAGCAGGAGAGTACTAGCAGGAAGCCAGAAGGGGCATGAGGAGGAAGTGGAGTTAGCTGGATCTGGTGAGAGCCTGGGGAATGAGGAGCATTACAAGCACCATAGCTGCAGCGAGAGGAAGCAGCTGCTGTCAAACCCAGGCTTAGCAGGGAGGGAGTGGGAGTCATGGAGCCTTTTTTTCCCCTGTTTTCCCAACTTCCCATCGCTGCTGCTGATTTCCCAGTGTTCATTCTCCACTGACTGAACCCATCTGGAAATCAAAGGGCAGAGCAATTTAGCAGATTCCAAGTCCTAGAAGGACAGAGTGTGGATCTGAGGGGTAAGCAGAGAATGAACAGCATCCCCTTCCTCCAACACTGATCTTACTGGGGAATCCAGGGCAACACCATGAAAGTGGTGTCTATTCTCTGAGCCACATCACCTGGGAAGGGAAGGTACAGCAGACAGTGCTCACCTGGAGTTCTAGGTGCTTCCTACAGTCATGCTGGGGCCACACTAGTGCAAGCCAATGAACTATGAGCAGAAATGACAGGGTCACTTACTGGTCAAAGCAGTTAGAAGCCAGTGTGCCTCCTCCACCCCTTTCTTCCTCTCACACAGTCACCCTGGAGGCCACCGTTTAAAGGTAGCACAACTTCAAGATGGAGGAGGAATGCTCAGCTTGCATCAGACTTAACAGAAGTGGGAAGAAAACCTTGACTGGGTGAAGCCTCTGAGATGTGGGGCTGAGTCTGTTACAGCAGCATGGCCCGTCATGCCCTGACTAATGCAAGAGAGGACCTTGGCCTGGAGATGTCCGAGGTAGTGGAGAAAATGTCCCTGCTGAGACTTGGAAATATGTTTGAAATAATGTAAAAGGAAAAAAATGCCTTCACCCACCTCCATGTCTGGGGGCAGCTGGAGGCTGACTATACTTGTTTCCAACGGGCCCCAGCTGTGCCATCTCAGTGAGTGAGTCTGTGGGAAGAAGCAAGTAAGGGGAATGAATGGGGGAACTAGACTGAAAACACAGCACGGGTGGCGGGGGCGGGGGGGCGGCAGCGGGGGGTGGTGCAGGAGGTCAGCCAGGGTCTGAAGCAGGGGAGGGGCGAGGGGTTGGGGAAGGAGATGGGGGAGGAGTAGTACTTCTCACAGTATCCCCAGACTGGCAAAGGCTCTAATTAGAAATGATGCATTTTTTATTTTAAGGAACTGAAGTGCTAAGGTAAGTATTACACCCTTTGATGATCTGTTTGTGTGGTGAACATCAAAGACTAAGGAGGCTTCCTTTCTGAAATTTAAATGTAAGGCTTCACCTTTCATTGTCTTGCTGGTGTTTTAAATCCATGCCTAGCACATCACAGGGCTCACAGAGAGGCTGGAAAGAAGCAGAGGCCAGACTTGTGAGCCAGGCCTGGGGCAAGTCCAAGAGGCAGCCCAATGGTAGCCACGGGAACAGCTGGCACCAGGTAAGGGCATAGCCTGGAGTCCAGGGGGTCCAGCAGTCAGTGACGGGACACCTAGCCCTGGAAGCCCAACACAGAGAGAGATTAGAACCTGGAGAGCCATCAGCAGGGAACCCACTGCCTCAGTCAGCCTTGGCTGACTGGGGCTGAGCCTTTGGGTGATGGAGTCACAGCACCCAGATATGGCCAGCAGGAAATGGCTGAGGTGGAAAAATTAAGGTGAGCCATACAGAGGCACCCAGGAGAGGAAATTCTCAACTGTGCATGGGAGCTGGGCTGCTTCCTGTCCCAGGAAGATGCATGGCTGAGCGGGCGGGATTCCTGATCTCCTAATGGGGATGTTGTGAGCGCTGTCCATCACGCTACATGACCATTAGAACCTCGGTTCTGCACTGGCTGCATGTGGGGAAAATAGGAAGCTTTAGAAAATGATGCAGGGCGGGCGCAGTGGTTCATGCCTGTAATCTCGGCACTGTGGGGAGGCTGAGGAAGGTGGATCATCTGAGACCAGGAGTTCAAAACCAGCCCGGGCAATGTGGTGAAACCCTGTCTCTACTACTAAAAAAAAAAAAAATAGCTGGGCGTGGTAGCACCTGCCTGTGATCCCAGCTACTCGGGAGGCTGAGGCAGGAGAATTGCTTGAACCCGGGAGGCAGAGGTTGCAGTGAGCTGAGATCGCACCACGGCACTCCAGCCTGGGTGACAGAGCAAGACTCCGTCTCAAAAAAAAAAAAAAAAAGAAAGAAAATGGAAAATGCCAGTGCATAACCCACACCCCGAAGCACTTCATTCAGAACCCTGAGGGGGTTATAAGCTCCCCGGTGATTCTAAGATGTAGCCAGGGCTGAACACTGATGCTTGAGAACAGTGGTTCTCAAAGTGTGGTCCCCACACTGGCAGCATCAGTATCACCTGCCTGCTGCTGTGCTCTGGACTGAATGTGTGTGTTTCCCAAAATCCATATGTTGAAGCCCTCATTCCCAATGTAATGGTATTAGGAGGGGCCTTTGGGAGATGATTGGGTCATGAGGGTGCAGCCTGCAGGAAGCGGATGAGAGTCCTTATAAAAGGGACTCCAGAGAGCTCTCGTTCCCTCTTTTTACCACAAGAAGATATCATAAGAAGACAGCTGGAAGCCAGGAAGCAGCCCGCACCAGGCACCAAACCTGCCAGTACCTTGATCTTGGACTTCTCAGCCTCCCACACTGTGAGCAGTAAAAGTGTGTGGTTTAAGCCACCCAGTCTAGGATATATTTGTTATAGCAGCTTGAACTAAGACACCTGGGAGCTTGTTGGAACTACATATTCTCAGGCCTCACCCCAAACCTAGTGCATCAGAAACTCTGGGGATGAGGCCTGGCAATCTGTGTTTTAACAAGCCCCAGGGGTTTGCAGGCACAGTGAAGCTGGGGCACCACTGCCCCTCTCCCATGCTGACTGGCCATCTCTCGGAAGCAGCCATCCTAAGGGGCACAGCGCCCACTGACGTTTGCTGAGTGCCTGCTGTGAAGCCAGTACTGTGCTGAGCACTTCCACACTTTCTCTTTTCTAATAATCCTCCCAACATATCCAAAATGGAGATACTATGATCCCCATTTTACAGAGAAAGAAACAGGTTTCTAGATGCTGCCCAAAGACTTACCAGCTGGTCAAGCAGGGAGTCAGGGTTTTCTGAGTTTTCTACCGGGTCTGACTCCAGGGCTCCAATAGTCCTAGCTATTCTCTGAGGCAGGGACTTCATTTTTCTCTGACAATCTGGAAGTACCCTGAGCTGGTGATGGTGCAGAAAAAGGAGACGATGGAACAGCTGGGCTGCTGTGGGCTCCTAGGATCTCCCTTCTCCTCAAGCCCCTGCTGTCTCTAAAGAGAAGTAACACTCTGTGAAGCTCTGGGCGGGTTGCTAAGAATGACTAAAGCATTGTGCTTCTCCCTGATGGACCGCGCCTTTGAAAGTGAGCCAGCTGTGCCTTTCATCTCAGCCAGTTTCCCTCCCAGCCTTGCTGCAACCCTGCACTATTTGGAACAGGTGTTCTGGGAGCCAAGGAACTCTGCATGCCCCTGCAGGGCTCCAGGCCTCCTTTGCCTGCTGAGTAACCTTAGCATCGTGTCCTGAGAAGTAAAGATGAAAGATGATGCCTTAGAGATGAAAGATGACGCCTCAGAGCGTGGGGAAGACCTGGAAAAAATTCCTGTCAGTTTCTCCACACACTGAATGCACAGGGAGGCAGCGTAAGGGCTGGTAAGAGCGTGGTAGGAATCCACCTCCTCAAGGAACTCCTATCAGCACTGTGTTATTACTCGGGGTTCCTTAGAGAAACAGAACCAATAGGAGAATACATAATATATATAAACTTCTATTGAAAGATTTATGATAAGGAATTGGCTTATGTGATTATGAAGGCTGAAAAGTCCCAGGATCTGCAGTCAGCAAGCTAGAGACCCAGGAGAGCCCACGCTGTAATTCCAGTCTCAGTCTCAAGGCCTGAGAACCAGGAGGGGAATGAGGCGCTTTACAAGCACCATAGCTGCAGCGAGAGGTGTGAAGCTCGGGTGTGAAGTCCAGCACGCTGGAGACCCAAGAAGAGCTGGTCCTTCAGGCCGAGTCTGAAGACAGGAAAAGGCCAGCTCAAGCAGTCAGACGGGGGTGTTCCCTCATACTCAACCTTTTTCAGATCTGTTAAGGTCTGCAACTGATGTGACGAGGCCAACCCATATCAGACAGGGCAATCTGCTTTATCCAATCTGCTGATTCAAATCTCACAGGGAAACATACTCACAGATACACCCAGAATAACGCTTAGCCAAATGTCTGGGCACCCCATGGCTCAGTCAAGTTGACACTTAAATTCGCCATCACACAGATCGTAAGATTTTTCCTGTGGGGCCAGTTTTCTTGATCTCAGTGCTGTTGACAATTTGAGCTAGATGATGTTTTGGTGTGGGAAGCCGCCCTGTGCACACTGGGATGTTTAGCAGCATCCCTGGCCTCCACCCACTGGATGCCAGCAGCCCCCTACTCCTCAAGTGTGACAACCCCAAAAATGTCTTCAGACATTGTCAAATGTCCCCTAGGAGGGGGGCTAGATTTTGTCCCCTGGTTGAAAGATATCCACTGCTGTAGAGCTAGAGGCTGAGAACCCACTCCTTTCTCTAAGTGACATTTGTCCGCTCACTAGTGGCTCTCAGCCTGGCAAGGGGTTGCTTAGGGCAGAGGAGGATGGGTGCTTAGAAGATTGGCAGTACTTCACCAGCACCTGATGCAAGCTACCTACGGGAATTGGGCGATGATGTTACCACTAGATCACAGTGACAGCTCAGAGGTCTGTGTTTTGGAGGAGCTTGGTAAAAGTCAATTCTGGTGGTCTTTTAGTCACAAGGATTTTCCTGGATTTTCCTATGCTACCTCCTCCTCCTTTCCTCTAGTAATGGACTCCAGACCCTGGTTACATG
Organism: Symphalangus syndactylus; assembly: GCF_028878055.3. Lineage (NCBI taxonomy): Eukaryota > Metazoa > Chordata > Mammalia > Primates > Hylobatidae > Symphalangus > Symphalangus syndactylus. The sequence goes on from NC_072438.2 coordinate 33,684,156, forward strand.
GGGAGATATGGGATCTAAGCTGAGCCAACCAGAGCACTTCCTGCCGCTGGCCCCTTCCCTAGGTCTTTCGCATTGGAGCTTGCAAAGAGAAGAGGCTTCTTTTCCTGGCTGAGGCAGTATTAGAATGTGAGTGCAAAGTTTATAGGCAAATTTGTCTACTATATGAAGTAAGCTGGTCTGAGAGTGAGGAAAATGGAGAAGAGAAAGAGTGTTTTGATAATGTTGGAATTCCTGCTTCCAGGAGCTCCTAAGCCATTTCCTGTCCTGCCCTTTCTGTGGCTTTATTATATGATACAATAAACTCCAGCTTTTGCTTAATAAGTTTTACTTAATAAGTTTACTATTATGATTTATGATAAAATATATTTATATAGTCTTTGTCCAGGTTTCCTGGCATGTGGCTTCTAAAATCCTTGGAATCTCCAAGGTGATAAGAGTGTCTTTTGTATGCTAATGAGATGACTGGTGGCTGGGATCCCCTAGGTAGCTTCAGGATGGGGATAGGTCACAGAAAAGACCAAGGCATATTAGAAGGTTGGGACTTTCAGCCCCACCTCTCAGCCTCCAGGGAGGGGAGAGAGGCTGAAGGATAAGCTGACCACCAATGGCCAATGATTCCATCAGTCATGCCTACGTAATGAAGCTTCTGTAAAAACTCAAAAGGACTGGGTTCAGGGATTCAGGGGGCTTCTGGCTAGCTGAACTCATGGAGGTTGCTGGAGGATGGTGTGTCCTGAGAGGGCGTGGAAGCACCGTGCCTCTTCCCACGTGCCTTGCCCTATGTATCTCTTCATCTGGCTGTTCGTTTGGATCCTTTAAAATATCCTGTGTAATAAATGGGTAAACATTAAGTAAGGTGTTTCCCTGAGTTCTATGAGCAGCTCTAACAAATTAATCAAACCAGAGGAGTCATGGGCGCTCTGATTTATAGCTGCTTGTTCAGACATTGCAGAGGCCCGGACTTGTGACTGGCATCTGCAGTGTGGGATATCTTGCAGGACCGAGCCCTGAGCCTGTGGTAACTGATGCTATTCAGGTAGATAGTGTCAGAATTGAATTGAACTGAATTGAGTTAGAGGACACCTAGCTGGTGTCTGCCAGAGAATCTGCTGCAGAACTGCTTGCTGGCTTGTTGGTGGAGAAAACCCCCACACATCTGGTCACAGAAGTCTCTGTGTTGTGTTGTGAGAGTATAGTAGGAGAAAAACTATTTTTTCCCCACATGTAAGTATATGTTAGATTTCTTTTGCCTACATCGAGAGGCTTGAGTTATGTAAGGAGGGAATGGGGACAGGCCTGGGATTAGGGTGAGGCAAGCGAGGTACTCGGGGCCCCCAATTTAAGGAGACTCTCACTCTCAGGCCTGGGCAAGGGCAGGGTTGGCATCTGAGGTGAATGCCTTTTAAATTTTGTGTCCTTGTCACTTGTCTTGCCTCATACTTCCTGGCCCTGGGTGGTAATCACGGCATTTGGCCACAAATGGGAGTCTTGACTTTCTGTAAAGTGCTTCGGGGAACTCAAAACTCTAATTGTCCACTGATTCCTTTGTTTGTTCACTTGTTAAAGAAACATCGAGTACCTACTGGACGCTCAATGCCATGATAGGTGCTGGGAGGGGCAGCAGATGAGTTTCCGTCTCTAGGAGGTGGACAGCCTGCAATAACTTGAGTGATGTATGTTAGGGAAGGGGAAGTCTGTTTTGTGGTGGGCATGTGTAGCAGGAAGACCTGCAAGTGGATGCTGGAGCTCAGGGCTGGAGCAGAAATACAATTTGGATTGCTGTGTGTGTGTGTGTGTGTGTGTGTGTGTTGGAGACTGAAAAGAAATCCCAGACAGAGGGCTAGCACATGCTGAAACATTCTCCATATTCACTCAGTAGACACTGTTCAAAGCCTATCAGGAACCAGGGGATGCATTAGCCTTTGGGGAAAATCACCACCCTACCCCCAAGGAATTCACCCTAACAGTGAAGGAACCAGACAAGTTAGCCAACCTTGACCATGCAGAGTAAGGCATTCTATGGAAGTACAGAGTCGGGCACGCAATTCAACCAGAGTGGGGAAAGAAAGGCTTCCAAGAGTGCTGACATTTGCTCAAGCTGGGTCTTGAAGGATGAGTTGGTATTAGAACAAGACAAAGAAGAGAAATCAGGGCAAGCTAAGAAGAGACCAGGCAGCAAAAGGCACCTGGCCGCGGAGGTGAAAGAATGCAGTATGATGCTTTCAATGATGATAGGGCACCCAGGATAGCCCATGTGATCCAATATGGCCCTGAAGTACTACACATTTACAAAGAAAAACAGTAGAAATAATAAGAAGTGGAGTCACATCTACCTCATCTTTCAGGAAGTCCCACGCACCAGCTTTTCTTCCAGCACTGGAACAGATAGCTGTTTTTTTAGTTGAGCTCAGGATGAAGCAGTTGGCTTGCATTTAAGGATTTGTGCCGCATGAAAAAATACGTATCTTTAAACTAGAATGAAATTCAGTGTACCAAGATTTTGCACCATTAGAGTCTGAGAAACTAGAAGAAACTGAGATGGACCAAGGCACCTCAGATAGCACACTCCCTCCAGGGCATTGATAATTGAGGAGAATGGCAGACAACCTACACTTTTAATTGTTTTTCTCCCTCTCTCTCTGATTACACAGATTTGAAAATTCACATATAACCCAGTAGTACTATTTGCAGGGAGCAAAGCCTCTTAGGAGAATAGATGCTGGCACTAGAATGCCTAGGTTTGAATCACAGCTCCACTTTCTAACTGAATGCCCTTGGGCAAATTACTTCTCTTTGCCTCAATTTTGTTATCCATAAAATAGGGATAATAATACTGTTAGGAGAAATAAATGAGTCGAAGTATTTAAAGGGCTTAAGTGCTTTTTAAATAAGAGTTGTTTCATTGTTTTTATTCGTTAAATAGACTTAGAGCACCAGTCTTACCACCATTTCAGACTCTGTTTCTGTGGGAAAGGCAGGAGGAAGCCTGTTTCCCACCCACAAGGGCCATTGCTGAAGGGCTGATGGGGTGTAGGGAAGATGTAGGAGACCAAGGCTGGGATGAGGACAGTTGAGACGGGGGCAGGGAGCATGAAGCTCAGGCTGAGATCTCACCCCCACACCAAACCCTGCGTCAGGCCTCCTGTACAGATATCCAAGTGTGCAGCGTTCCTCGGTGCTAAAGAAAGCAAAGGGAGGGCTGAAGTGGGCGGGTGAGGCCAGACAGCCTAGGGACCACCAGCAACTCTCCAACTGGCCCATAGCTGGCTGGGGCAATTTTGGCCAGAAGAAAACACTGAAAGCTTTGTTGGGGGTGGCCCAAGGTAACTGATGTGAGGCAGATTT